>NC_090950.1:10881985-15881985 GCF_040807025.1 Struthio camelus
TTAAAGGAACTGGGTTCACCAGCAACTAAAGGGACATTGACCATCTGAGGTTCAGCCAGTTCACCAGGAATGTTCAGCTTAAGATGCTCATTGGAAGACAGAAAGGAAAGGAAACTTTGTGAGGAACAACAGAACCTGATCGAAAAAATATAGGTCCCCTTCTTAGATTTGTAAACTAGCTGTACTCTAACTTCCTTCGGAGTAGCAAAATAAAGTATACTGAAAAAGAATTGTTCTAAAAACGTGTTTGTTTCCAATTTAGATTATACGAAAGAAAAAATGACATCACTAAACAACCATGCAAGATACACAAAGTGTGATTATCATCTTATTCCCCCACCTGAAGTGATAGAATATTCTGTTTTAAGATACACTGAACCAAATTATTTTGAAAGAAGTTTGGATGAGACATCTTGGATGTACATCAATCTCTTCTCTAAAACCAAATGGCATGCTGCAGCAGTAAGAAGAGGTCAGCAGCTCTGCTGAGAGCAGGTGCTAACACATCCCTTTGTATTCCACTCCAGTGACAGGAGTATGTTATTTGGCACTGATAAACTGTAAGTTAGCTGACAAGCAGAGAAAAGAAGTCAGGTAAGATTAATGCCTCTATTTAGTAGCAGTGTGATTAGCATTTGCATCTGAAATTGGGCACTCTTCCCAGTCAAAATTAAAATAATTATACTTCTTTTTTTAAACATTAAAATTAATGTTACTAAAAATCATTTTAATTGGTGGTGGTAAGAAGCAGAACCAAACCCACAGTGGGACGCAAGTATGTTCAGAGTATCTAAAGCAGCAAATCTTTCTCATGATGAAGATATCCGTAAAAGAAAAAAATTTTTTCCTACTCTTATCCTATGCCATCAGCAGAGACCCCCAAAGAAGATGCTAGCAGGACATCCTTAGCTTTATGACATAACCTTTCCAGCCAAAAGCATGTATATCTGCTATCCCAAAGTACTATGCCATCTGACTCCATCAAATAATTATGTTTCAATGTTAATCAGCAGATATCATGCTGCAAAGCCTTCAATAAAATCAGGTTTATTCCTTTCCACAAATAGTGTACGATCTGCAGAAAATCTATGATTATTTCATGATGCATAGCTTTCAGAAGTGAAGGTTTTATTTTCATTAACTTTTTCCATATTCTGCTTTCCAAATTTATTTCCAAAATAAATGTCTTTTAAATCTGTCTGAATGCTCAGATATTTCTGGAATAAATAAATGCACTGTAATCATCTAAATTCACTAAGATATAATTTATTTGAACTCCAAAACCTTTACATATTTTGATCTGTGAATATTAATTCATAACTTCTACAGTAAGCGTCACATACATGTTCTGTGTGTACACACACAAGCACATTTGTATCTAAATAAAGATGACATATATGGGTATGTTTGTAATTAAAATGTCCACCCAAAGAACACTTCTGTAACAAAGCATGGCATAAAGACATTTAAGAAATTACAGACTGGAAGCTGCACATGCAGTTCACAATTACACTTCCTACAGTAGTAACAAATAGCCAGAACTGTGACAAAGAAAAGTAGCTGAAGCTTTTTCTGAAGGGATTGTAAGGCATCGTGCAGGTCAATTTCTTCGCGCTATTTTCTAAAGAATACTTATACCAAGGGATGATATACTAAGCAGAACATTAAAATCAGAATGAATATTTAAATTCTTATTCTCAGTTTCTTCTGATTTCTTATTAAAAATCAAAACAACAACAACAAAACCCATTTGCATAAAAGAAGTTAGAGGGAAAAAAAAACTGGTACTTTTTTTTTTTTTTTTTTTAAATGAGAGTGCACCTAGCCAGTTTTCTTCTGCAAGTGTCTCTTCTGCTTTCAATCGAAAAAAGTAACTGAAGGGTGAAACCTGTTCAGTTATCCAGGTGAGGTATGAGGAAGGAAGAAGAAACTACGAAATTAACCCAGAACAACAGTCAATAGCATGTTTGTTCAAGATATACAGTTAATTGACTTTACACAGAAAAGTAAACATAATTCAAGCTGTAATTGAATTCATGCAGCGTTTTGGAGAAGGTTGATTTGCAGAGGTGCGGCAGCAGGAACCCCTACCCCTGATATTAAACCCAGTCTCCCTTAACTGTATTTTTGAACTGCTAATCAGACTGTGGGCATGCACAGATAACAGTAACTCCTCATCTCCTATAAAGGAGAACAATGGATTTACGCAGCAAAGAAAAGACTGTAACACGACACACAGAATTCTATCTTGAAGCATGGGAATAAGCTTTGTCACCTCACAGTGAATTTTTACTCTGCTCTCATATATACCCATTTTATAGTAACATAATTCCACAGAATCACTACCAGTTCAACTTGCCCTCAGTAATTGAATTGAAGTACACCTAATGCCATGTCACTTGAAATTTGGAAACTGATGATGCAACAGAACACCCAGATGGTTTTCATCATTAAAAAAACGCAGTTTCTACCATGCTGGCAACTCAGGGTTGACAAGGAAGGCAGGTTGCTAAACAGTCACTTTAAGGTGCTAACCTAAAAATTTCACATTAATTCAATCTCAGCACTGCTTTTAATCAGCAGGAAGGTTGCTTTATAAAAACGCAATTTATACAAATGCATACAGTCTTTGTTTTGGTCAGAATTTAAGCAATCTTGTTGGTAATCTCTCACCTTTTCCCAATCTTCTTTCTTCCCGGAGAGGCAACTACACAAAAGAAAAAAACCTATGCTGAATTTACCACTTGTTTAAAAAAGGCACTCTTCCCTTGTCAGGAGGCATTCAGTTATTTCTAAAGTGAGTATTCTTTCCAACCAAGAAAAAATAAATGAAGGGTATGAGTTAAGCACTCCCCCATATTGCAGGTTATCATCTTTCCTTCTGCAAGGCCTTGATCCCTCGAGAATGCGCTGCAGCCCCTTTGCTATCTAAGGATCATCACTTTAACATCTAATTATCATTGTGAGCAGTCACTGTAAACATCAGCAAATTCCAACACAGCGTCCCAAAGGGAAATAGGCAGTAGAGCACAGTCAGTTTATATTAAGGTTAATTGGTCTTTCAGGAACTCATAATATTTTCTAAAATAACAAACAACTGAAGCCCAATGAAGTGATTTTGGCCCTTCATCTCAAAGCTGAAAATCTGCAGACTCAAAAAGCTAGCTTCCTTCAAGGGCAAAAAGGAAGCATCTAGGGCATATTTGGCAATAAGTTCCATACTTTTTGTCCAACAGATGTTTAAAATGCATTTGCAGACTATAAAGCTGATTATTCACTAGTATTCTGTGACCAGATCATTTCTCAGCAGGGTTTTAAAGGCCAGTTTATAAATAGACAATAGAAGAGTCTTACCAAGAAACCGCCCTTTTGGGTTTAAGAGACATATAATAGAACATGCCAAAAAAAGCCAAAAGACATACAATTAACACTAGAGGGCTGCTGAAGTACACCAGAACAGGTATCTAGAATATTTTAGAAAAAGTCTGCTCTAATCTTTTCATGCTGCAACTTAACAGCCAAACCAAAGTGAGAGGTCAAAAATTATACCAAAACTTACGAGCTTACCATTTTTAATGCTGTTTTGGGGAGAAGGAATGTTTACATTAAGCTGTAATAGGACTAGCTTTTCCTATAAAACACACAAAATGTAAGAGTGCATTCATCTGTATCATCAGAGTGGCTCTAAGGTCATCTCTCCTCCACTGCAGTGATGAAAACGGTGAGTCTCAGGATGTACAAATTTCCTGTCAGCATTGCTGGGTATTAGTCCAGCTGTAGCTCAGGTTCAGAATATACACAGTGCGTTTAGGAAGAATCAAGGGGATATCTGCTGTTATTTTATTTGCCAGATGATGTGTATAAGGAATTGTCAACCCTTGCCAATGTTGCCCATGTCAACATCAAAGCATGCCCAAGTACGCTCTGCAGCAACCAAGCTAGAAAGTCAGTTTCTCTTTTTCCCAGAGAGAAAGTCGGGCAGGATCTTAATACAGGTCTACACTATACTTAACTGGTATCATAGACAGTTATATCTGTGTGCATTTTAACAGAGCCCAGCTCACAATTCAAGAAAGGGACCTGGCATGGAAAATTCTCTCAAGAATTCACTTAAGAACAAGAATAACTTCACTGAAATCACACAATTTGGATGACTGCTACAAGACTAACATGAAAGAAATGAGAAGCACGCTCAACAAAACATTCAGGGCTTTGCACAACAGCAGTATCTATCTCAGGAAGTAAAAGCACTTAAGAGCTTTCACACACTGCAGCTTTTAAGTGGGACATAATATTATTTAATGAAGTGACAAGAGAGGTTATCTTGAGTTTTAGACATTGAATTTAAGTTTACTTTGGAAACTGGATTTTCAGGCACAAATTCAGAACATTCACGATCTCCTGATCTATCCAGCACCAAAGGTGCTAGCCAACAGGAATAGGACATCTAACTGCATATACTTGTCTCAAGGGCCTGAGTTACATCAGCCCTGTTCTAAGGAAAATCAATTGTCCTTCACATTTAATATCGCATATTAAATTACATTCTGTCTTAAAGCCGTTTAAGACGCGGCCAGTGAACAGGCTTTGAGATGGAGACTTTGAGGAAGTTACTGGAAAGCTTTATCAACAGTTTTAACAGGGGCCAGCCTTTTCGCCATCAATATCTGCATATTTGTTTAGATAGAAAAACTCAAAATATTTCTTGATTAGGTAAATACACTTAACGCTGAGCTTACTTAATCCCTATATGGATACTCTAATTTGGAATTAGAGTAGTCCGCAATGTTAAAATTAATGCAAACCAAGGGGACAACACCACTTTAACTCAGACTAATTAAGAGTAAATCTAAAGTGAATCAATTAAACCATCTTAAACCTCTGGATGGACACATCTAACTCAGAATTAATTTTTCAGTACCTTGTGGAAGCAAGCTCTGAACTACTGCAGATACATTTATTTATCAGATATCTCTCATCAACTTCAGCATCTGAAGCAGGCATTCAGCACGTCATGTAAAGTTTTTCTGTGCAAATTAATAAATCATATTGGTCTAAAATCTAGAACTATATGTCTCTAATGTTGAAAAAGTTCCAAAGACAAATGGATGTAGCACTGACGTTTCAAAAGTTGATAACTGGTGATTAGAAGCAAATGCTTTATTCCAATGGAAATCTTTGCTTTATACAGGTTTCAAGTGCAAATAATATAATAAACCCAAGCCTATGTAATAAACCTAACTTTACAAACCTAAGATGAGAACAGAAATACAAGGAAAAGCACAATGGTAATCCAAGTCAAAGGAGTTTGAAGGCCTGATGCCACTGCTAAAGTTAGAAATATTTTGATGGATTGGTTCAAATTCTTATAAGACCAGTAAACAGTCAGAAGACATCAGACCCAGACTTGATCTGAAAAACAAATTATTTTTAGTTTAGAAAATTTCCTGCTTGCCTTTATGAAAGTAATTGCAGCAAGAAAGTAGAATTTGCAGCCTCACTTGCTAAAAAGAGCTAGAAACTAGCCGTGCAAGAGAGTACTGTTATTTTATTTATATTATATATTGCACAACTACAAAATTGCTCAAGTGGAAACACTAAAATAACAGAACTCCTGCAATAAACCCTGATTCCTGGCTGTTTCTCTATTGCTTGACAGATTTTTTTTTTCCCCCCAAGGAAATGGGTCAGCATCACTAAGAATATCCTTGCTAAATGCACATTAATAAGCCTAAACATCCCTCTCACCCTTTCACGTTTGAACCTACAGTCACTCTAAAGATTGACAAAATTCACATTTGATTTGAAAAGCTCAGAAACAAAACACGACGACCCAAACACTGAGTTTCTCTGCAAATTCTTCTGTGACAGCATTTAACTTCCAAATCCTTTCAGAATTAAATAAGGATTAAGCACCATTAGTGTCAAATGCAAATGTAGGCACAAGTCTAAAATCTGGTATCTTTAACAGAACTAACCTCTCTGTCCTAGAGGTGCAAACCCATCTAAACTTCTTATAAGGTCTCATTTATAGAAAATTCTCTAATTTTAATTTTTAAAAGTGTGCTTAGTAAGATGAATGATTTCAATATTTACTTCCAGAGTAATAAATTATATATAGGTTTTAATATGGTCATGTTAAAATAAACATTGAAATATCATCCTACAAAGGAATCATCTTCTGACTTACCTGGCATTACTATCAACCCATTCACTGCAGTGGACATATGGATTCTTACCCACAGAGAAGCAGAAAGGCAAAAATTCAAAGGATTCAAAAAGATTACTTCTTTGCACCATGGAATCCTTTCTGGAGAGGGGAGCAATTTCAAAGTTTCTAGAGTCATCTGGAACATAAGGCAGTTAACCTTAGCTAGGGAAACTCCATACAGAGGTCCCTCCTTCTTCCAGATCCTCCAAAATCTCATAGGTATTATATTTGTGATAAAAGAAAAATGAATATCAGGATTAGTCATTATGATCTGTCTGCAGCACATAGAAGACAGATGTATGCTTTTATCCTGTGTTTTCTCTTTAATGCCTTTTAGGTTCTGTGTCTTTAAAAACTACATAAAAAGAGAAGTTTAAGATATTTTAGCTTCCTTATTCCAGCACTCAAACACTTAAGGAGATGACGGATTGAAGCACATTATGAATTTAACTACTTACTTTTTAGTACACTAAAAGAAGCATCAGAACTATGCTATTGACAATAGCTGTACGCACAATACCATATGAAAAAAAGGGGGGGAAAGTAAGGATATCTCTTTGCCACATGCTGGAATGAGCAATAAAACATAATCCTAGAGAGAAGGCATTTCTGACGATCATTCGCAGAGAAACCACCTGTGATATACTGAAGCAATGCCACACAATTTCCTGATTAGCGTTATTTAAACAACTCGCTTCGGCGCTCATTACTTTGTCAGGTGACTCTGTGCATACTGAAGAGAAGCTTACATATCACTTCAATTGCTGCTCTTACCGTTTTCAGTTTTGCTTAGCATCAAGACAAAAAATTAGTGACCCTTGTGGTTGCTCTGGATATCCTAGGCACTGTTCTATAATATGTGGAACATGACAAATGTCAGCTATAAAAGCAAAGCAGGAAAAATTGGATAACGTCAATGAAACGCAATTAAAAGCTAGTTAAATGGGCAATACCAACTGTTTTCATCCTGGATTTTGAGCTCACTTAGCGCACAGCTGTCCAGATTTCTGAACAGAAAATCTCAGTTTTTCCCTAGTGACAGAAGGAGAAAACTACTCCAGCCTGAGAAATTAGCAACTCTGTTACATTAACTGTAGGTGTCAACTCTAAGTTAATTGCATATTAATTAACTGTGCTATTATTAATGACCTATACCTACCATTTATTACCATGCAATTAATGCAATGTTAACTGCATCTTAACCAGCACAGGCGCTTCTGATGCTAACAGGGAAGCAACAAACAGCGCTCCTGGGGGCAAACGGGCAGAACCAACGACGTGGCACGAGGGCGTTTTGCCACGAAGCGCCCCGCTACCCCCGCCCGCTCGAAGCCCACCCCACAGCCCGGCGCCCACGCCAGAGCGGTCGCGCCCGGAAAAAACGCCACGCCACGCCACGCCACGCCACGGGGGACGGCAGCACGTCCTGGGGCGCTTTACCGGGGGTCGGGCTGGCTGTGGCGCTCCTCGGGGCCGAGGCCTGCGCCGGGCGGCGGCCGCTCCGCCCGCTCCGGGCTGGACGCGGCACCCTGAGGAGACGCGGAGCGGCCGGCGGCCGCGCCCCTCCCCCTCCGCGCACACCTGTCGCGGCCGTTGGCCCCGCCCCAACGGTCGCCGCGTGCCCTTGCCGGGGAGCTACCGCGGACGGTGAAACGGCGGCGCGGTCCTGCCTAACGCTGTCGCGGCTGCACGCGGACAGCTAGTTTGTTGGGTTTTTTTTTGTTTTTTTAAATAACACCCTTCCTGAAAGGGAGTTGAAGGCCTCCCAGAGCATCGGAAGACATTCCTCAGACAAACGAGGAGAAGGGGCACAGGTACTGCAATATACACCTCGGGGCGTGCGGGGGCTCAGCATAGCGCAGGGAATTGTTCAGCTCGTAGAGCTCAGTTTATGAACTACTGTACCCATCAGAAGTTATCCTCCTCTCTGGTGTGAGAGAAAAATCAAGATCAGCGTAACACACATGTCAAAGAAAAGACACTCAAATAGCACTGAGGAAATGCCATGCATGCTGAAATGACGTAGATGTGGGTTACGTACTTCTTATAAGCTCCTTTTATGAACCTGCATAGATTATTCCTAGTAGGAATGAACACTCTGAGTTTGCATTCCAAACTGTTAGAAAAACTCTTTTTTTAAGAACGCAAGAAGTCCATGCATATTGATGTGCACCGCTGCAAGCATGCCTGCAGACACTGAGGGAGGGAGCTGCCTGGTATTTAGCAGCATGTACAAGCTATGCTATCATCCAGCCTTTTTGCTAAGGAAATGGAAAGGAAGAAGGGCCTTCAGAGAGGAATTCATATCATCTTTTGGTTCAGCCATGGGCAGAGAACTGCTTCACCTGCTTGGGAAAGCTAGACTGTCTTACACTAGCTAGTGTAAGACACTAGATAGTTAAAGCTTGGTGAAATTAATCTTTTTTTTAAAAAAAATATATATGTTAAAGCATGAAAACATACAATTCAAACATGTAAATAACTTCACCTCCACTCTGTAGAGATATCTGATGCCTGAAGTTTGCGTTTTGATTTTGGTTCTTCAGGATTTGTGCAAGTGAGGATGTGAGTGAATTGTGTGCATACCAGACAAGGGATAATAAAACTACTATATATTATGATGGAAGGTATATATTTTACAGATAAGCCACTTTTGCTGATTCACAGTTTTTGAGATTTTTGGTGTTTGTGTATCCTAGCACTATAAATCCTGGCCAATATGGAATTATAAATCCAACCATACTGTCCTGGAAAGTAGGGATGAGTTACATCCAGTCCATTTTATTAGAACAGTATAAGAATAGTTTCAAATAGCTTTTATATATATAAATAATACTTCTAACTTTGAAAATACTGTGATGCTTCATACCAGGACTGCAGGACAAAAAGGATTTCACGTGTGGAAAGTGGGAGGATATCTGGCTTTCAGATGATAATAACTGATTCTAATTCTGATGAATCATGACATACCAGAACTTAAGAACTTCATTGATCAAAGGCTAGATATTTCCTGTCCTCAGCCTCACCCATTTGAAGGATAAGCTCCATATTTGGAGGCAAAAGAAAGCTCATTTATTTTTATTATTATTTAATGATGGCTTGAAACTTCACTAGTTTGTAATGCTAATGATATTCTACTGGAAATTGATTGGTGAGCAGTGAATAGAATAAGTGGCAAAATATTCAAAAAAGGCAAATAATATAGTTTCTTATAAAAGGATCTTCTAAGCATTTCAAAGAATCATGAAGATCTTAAACCTTAAAGAATTTTGCATAATCCAAGTTATAAAGCATGATACATTCCTTAGCATGACATTTCATGCGGGAGTTAAGACTGAGAACATTTGTTCATAATTTAATGTCAAGCGATATCAGGAGAATGCTATAATATATTTAAAAACCAGACACTGCATATCCAGTTCAGGTTACTATGCAATACATATACAATTATGACTGCAGAATTTAGAAGTTTACAGTCCTGTATTAAAGTCGATCAACTCTTTAAGATGTATTTGTTTGTTTACTTGCCAGTCATTACTTGATAATGTATTTTAAACAGAACTCAACTTTATTAGTGGAGTCCTGTCTAGCCTAAACATTCATTTACTGAGCTAATTCATACAGAGCTAATAGCTGTTACAGTTTCCATTCACTAGCAGCTGTATAGAAGTGTCCTTTCAAAATTATACAGTTTCATAATGTTATGAACACTAAATCAAATAACCATTCCTCCAACTTGATTTATTGCATGGCTCATAATAGTAGAAACCAACAGAACTTGTACAACTGCCCTCTTGTACCAATACCTAATTTTTTTTTCTCTCTTTTGTCATGAGAGGTTAAGTTTTGTTTTTTTTGTTTTTTAAAAACAAAACGTGTATCTAGCTGATCTGAGAAAATAAGTATTAGTCAGTGAAGTTTTACCTAATGAAGTTTTACCACTATGGTTTTTGATTTATGAATCTTTTTTAAATTAGCAACTACCTTGTACAAATCTCACCTTGCAGTTCTTGACTTGTGCACCATCAATGCATATCGCTATTTAACATCTACGAAAAGGCAGTCTTTTGCTTAGTCTGCCAAAATCAACAAATTAGGAGTGTTTGTTCTGTATTAGGGAGAATTTCTACTTTGTAATTTGAATGGATTAGTCTTTCAGCAATCATAGCTGTCCTTAAAAAATCCAGGATTGTATAATATAATACAGTGTATTCAATAGGAATATTTTCCCAAAAATGTAGACTTTAGCAGAGGGGTTCAAGTCAAATTTCCAAAAGAGAAGAGTTTATATATTGTTCTTATTACTTTATTTTGTGCTAATTTCCTATTCATGCTGTCTTTGAATACAAATACAAAATAAATCTTAACGTCAGAACCATGAATACAAATCAGAATATGAAGTGTCAGGACCTATACACATTCCTATTATGCCTGTATGTCAGTGGAGATGCTTTCGGTGCTGCTGAACTTGCAAATATTTTAAAGGAATTTAGAAATGAAGGGAAGACAGCTTGCAATGGTAAACTGCATATTAAAAGTTCAGTCTCTCTCTGACACTACTGCATTTTACTAATGGGAAAGAATGATTACTCCCTTTGAAGTCAGTTCCTGCACTGCTCTGCCAATTTAGATTGCCATGTGATAGGTACATCCTGAGCCGCCAGTGAGTGATCATTTAAAAATGTTGTGAAGTAATTTAACAAAATGTTTAATGAATATGCAAATGTTAGTCAGGAAGATAAGTCCTGTTTTCCTTCCTGGTTTAAGTAAAAGAATAAATCATTGAAAATAGAGGCAGGAGTCAGCCACCTGTAAATTCACTTAGAACAGGGGGTATAACAGATGAAAATGTACTATTCACTACCTCATAACACAACATACTGCCAAAGACACCATACCTACGGCCAAACCTATTCCTTTATCTATGAGATAAGAAAATCTGTGTGTGTGTGTGTCCTGGCCTTATATGGAAAGATGGTTCAGTTCTTTCCGTGTTCAGCTCCCACAGAGAGCGTGTTTCGATGAGGGAGTCCCACTGGGGCGGAAACTGCAAGGCATGCAGCCAGGGAGTGGGAGACCAAGGACCTGCCTTGCAAATGCACTGACCTACTAGAAACGTGGCCAAACTCCAAACAGTCCTATGAGGACTGTTTTCTGAGGAGAGTTTGAATGTCCTTCAGCCTCACCATGGGTTCCTAGCAGTGAATACCAGTCAAAACATACTACGTTTCATCACACAAGTCTAACAAACTACAAACCTATGCACACCTAGGAATGCCATCCGTACTGAAGCCTGTGCTGCTACTTTGTCACAGCTATTGTTATCTTAGCTAAAAGTAAACTTTTAATAGCTTTTTTTGCTGTATGGATGATCCCTTTATCCATATGAGGCTCAAGACTACTTTGGGACTGTTGCTGGAGATGCAGTGGGCTGGGGGAGGTGAGGTTACAGAGGTAGGAAGGCATGCTGAATCCCTCTGGGCTTACAGCATCGCAGAGCATTCCCCATGACAAGTTTTGCAATGGAGCAAATCCTGCTCTCCCTAGTCAAGAGACAGAGACAGGCTTCCCTGGGGAAAAACTGCTCAGAAATGTCTCCCTCTTTCTATCTTACTGTGGATTTTTTCTACAGGAATAGAAATTGGATGTCATTTTTACTGCATCTCCTTACAGTCAGTTCTCCTATGGAGTTCAGTGAGAATTCAAACTCAGTAAAGACACAAGGATCTGAGCAAGGACCTCACCACCGTTCACACTCATCCCACCTGCACAGTGCTGCAATCCCAGCAACAGCAGAATCAAAGGGAAGGACTGATAATTTCGTCCAGTCCAACTCTGACAAACTAAGGGAATGCAAGATACATATTTTACCCCTTCGGATATTACATGATGATAGTAATTAGTTTCCAGATTAAGAATATAATAAAATAAAGTGGCTTAGCAGCTGACATTTCCATTTTTTGAGCAGAAACACTAGTTCTTCATATCTGAAGGCAGAGTTAGGCTCTATTACAGAATGTAAGAGTAACAGAACAGCCAGAGGGCTTCCTGTTGAGATGTTTCACCAGGAAATTTGAAACAAACCCTGTCATGGAGAGTGATTTAATTACCTTAATGCCATTATATAACACTGAATCATAAATTAAGGAAAATAGCAAAGTAAGAGTGTTCTGATACAGAGCAATCATGTATAAATTGAAGATGAGTTTCTGAACAGTTTGTGAGTCAGATTATTTGAATGGGAGGTAAGGTCTGTGTGGTGATCATTACTGAATTGTAACAAAACAGCCTAAAACCCAGAAAATTTGGGGTATATGATTTTACTTTTTAATTGCTTTTCCCACAAGGTGGTTCATGGTAGATGGTATAAACTGCACATTAATAATTGATGGATAGTAATTGGTAACGTGTCATGCTGTGCTATTTTTCACTTGGCACAAGAAACAACTGAGACCTCTACATCAGCAGGTATATTTTCTTCTTTCTTCTGTTCTTGAGCTGTACTTTTTTTTTTTTTTTTTTTAAATCTCAGTGCTTTTCAAATAAGCAAACAGGACTAAATATGATGACATGAATTTTAGAACAGTCTGAATCAGGGTAATAGCTGTAATTGGCATTAAATGCTTCAACTGGTAAGCAAAAGATGGATTACTGCCATGAATAAAAAGCAGCTAAACTCAAATGCAGCATCCCAGTATTAACATAATAAGCAGAAATTTAACCTGCCACACTCATTTGTTATACTCTTATTTCTGTTCACCATAGTAGTAAGCCTAATTTAAGAAGTAAAAGTGAGCCCAGCTGAAATACATTAGCTTTCTGTTCTACAGCTAAGAAAAGGAGAACTAGTATTCAAAATTTAAACATGCTACTTTGAACTTTTTACCCTGAAATAATACTGGCAACCAGAATTTATGAATAAACTATTGAAATAACAATCCTTCATATGATAGACAAAACAACATTATTTGAATGGGAGAAAGCAAAGTATTCTGAAGATGATGTGGTTTGGAAAAAATAACACAGCAGAAGAGAATATTCTACAGGCAAATCCCCTGTCTACAAAGTACACGCCAGAGAAGCATTTGGATTATGGAGTAATAATGCCAATAAGCTCTCTACAGCAGAACTGCCTAGTCACAAGAAATTAGAATAATTAATTTACTCAGCTGTACAGTTAATATAATACCTGATACCTCTAGCAAAATCTTCCTGGTAAATTCTTCACAGAGTAACAGAACCAGGTAACTTCCATTTTTCTCTGATAAGGGGAATCATTAAGATAATAAATTTTAATGTATTGTTAAGATAAAATTAGTAAGATAATAAGCAATACATGTTTTTAATAGCTTGTGAATGACTCAGTCGTCTTTAATATTAACACTGAAATTAGAAAGCTTAACTATTAGCTATACTTGCTCTCCCATCCTACAACATTTTAGCTGTATGGTTGTAACACCTTGGACCAGTACAGGTAAGAAGGTGCAATTTAGGGCATCCCTGTTCCATGCTTCACAGTGAAGTGTCAGGCCCAAATTACATTCACTTTCCTTCACAAACATATATTCTTAGAAAATCATATTTTAATTATAAAACTTCATTTGAAGCTAAAGCTTGGTTTGTAAAAGCTTATAATGTAGGTGCAACTTTTTAACGGATCTACAAAAACCTCCTGTAAAAACTGTCAAATTTTTAACAGAATGGAGAGAATTCTGTGGACTCTAATGCTTTCAAAAATCTGTCAGTCAACTATTTCAACTTCAATTTTAATACTTTGGTTCACTTTTAAAATGAAATCTGTTCTGGGATCATTCCCAAAATAGCCGTCCAAGTCCACAGGAAAGACCATAGCATAAGAAATATTGTAGGAAACTCTTAACTAGCCTTGTATTAAAACTTTCTCAGTTTGTGACACACTTTTGAAAAATACAATAGATGTTCATACTGGAATGACAGAAAGCAGCCCAAGTGTATTAATATGAGTAAGTACATCCATATACAGCTCACCCTGGTTTTGGATCTATAAAGAATGGTGAAAACTGCAAAGTTCAAAGTTAATCATTTCTTTCGTACTGCATAAGTGCTAAGTTAGAAAGTACACATCATGCTGAGAAGCAGAGAAACATAATTTAATGATGGGTCTTTGGAAAGAAGTTTCTTAATGAGGAAGAGAGCACAGAAACTGAGATGCTGCTTGAATGGTGAATGAAATACTATATTTCATTTTTATTTTATATCTTCCTTATTGATGGCTGTTCACAACCAAGTGCTGACTTCAACTTTTCTAATCTCTTCACAGCAGGAAAAAAAATAATCATGACCTAACTGTAATTCCTTTTTCACTCAGCAGTCAGTCATTGAAAAAAAGCTGTTATTCAATTTCTTCAGTGCAGCTAATAAACTAGAGAGATTTTTCCTTTCTCAGGGTGTACAGGCAACCAGAAAGAGACTAACAATAGAGAAAAGGCCCTTAACAAAATGGAACTGGGGAAATCCTATTCACACTGCTGACAAACTACACGTTGAGTTTGCCATTTCCTTCCACAAACCTCCAGTCAAAGTATTTTTCAGTGCTTTATTTGAAAGCTGTTAATTAAAAAAGTAAAATGAACAGGGCATACAGAATAGCACAAAATTCATGCCAATTTTTAAATAAGTTTCCCTTAATTTGACAGTTGTCTATGAATTATTTCCTGTTTTGTTCTTTTTTCTCCATTCCCCCTCCCCCCAGAGTTATCTTTTCTCCTGCAAACAACCTAATGTGGGAAGATGCCCTGAATGTCACCTGGTTGCTACAAAAGCTTTTAGCCAGATTGCCAGGTTAATGTCAAAATTAGTTTCCACATTGCTAAATATTCTAACAAGTCTCCTCCTAGAAATCCTCTCCTTTGGGTTCTGGGGCAATCCAGAATGAACTGTATAACAGGCACAGACCACAAAGCAACTAAGGTGATAAAATTCTGTGATATTAGATGATTGTCTAGAAAAGAATGAGAAGCTTAATGTGAGAGCAGGTAGCTCTAGTTTACATAGCATTTTTGTGGTTCTGCAACATGCTAAGCACCTCTTCCTTCACAAAGATTTTTAAAACATAGTACATTGGACATTATCAAGCACTCAATATGGCTAATTTTTCCTACTCTGCTTTCAAACAGTAACTATAGGTACTGTAGAACTGCTTTTCCAAGTTATTAATATGAGCAAGATAAAGATGCTTACCTAGGCTTCTCCCCTTTCATCCTGAACTCCCTGTTTCATATCTATTTTGTTAAATACAGTCTTTGGTTAAATAGAGAAGTAATTATCAAAAGTGTCACAGGCATGCTAAAAATAATTTATCAGCATACAATAGATGAAGGTAGGTTAATTTGCCTATTCAAGCTTTCGCCTACTTTCTTGGGGCTTTTTCATCTTGAGTGCATAACTACTTAATTTGAAATGCATGCTTCCTGTCTTTCCTTTTTTGGTTTCACCTGAAAAATTGGGTCATGGCTGTATTTATAATAAAGATAGACATGAAGCTTTGTACATCTTTAATCAGCTCTTCTAAATTCAGTTGGTTAAAAGGAAGCATGAAGAAAATCTGAACCTGTCCCGATCTGAGTGTGGCGGAACAGAGGTGTTGGTGCTTCTTGATTGATGGCAGTTTCAGCCTGTGAGCGTGGCAGCTCAGCTGAGCTTAGTGCTTCAAACATCTATAGTGATTCCCATTGATACTCTGCAAGGCAGCCAGATCAAACACATTTGTTTTACTCTTTTCCAATACAAACACTCACTGCTAAATTTATGGTGCATGCCAGAAATATATCAACCGGGGAAGTGACATAAGCCTATTAACTTCTTACATTAACGTGACTATGCGATATGTTTAAACTCCCAACAAACCAAAGAGATAAATTAACTTAAAGCAGGTCAAACTACAACTGTTGGCAAAAGTTTCTGGGCTACAGTCCTATAATGCTGCAAGTTCAGTTTTTAGATAGGGACAAAACATGATTGTGCTGGGCTGGAAAACTGGAATCACAATGATGTTTCCTTTTGTTTTTCTTTGAGAGAAGTTAAAAAGATTTATTCTCTTTAGTAGGTTGCTTAGGTAATTGTCCTTGTACAGTCTCATATTAAAAATTTATGCAGAAATGTAAGTAACTAATTATAAATCCTGATATAATTAGATTCAAAGAAATGAAACTATTGATGCTGAAATAGGTTAAAGGGGTACAGTGGACTTTCATACTCATTAGGATGATTAAGAATGCATCCTAAGAATAAACGTCAGTTCAAAATAATCAGAATACCTTTAAACTATTGCCTGGCAGGAACCCAGTAATAACACTATGCACTGGATGGCTAACCAGTAAATTTTTTATATGTGTTTGAACTATCATCATCTAATTCTTAGATGTCCATGAAATATTTATTTCTTCCTTTAAATCAAGATATAACAATAGCAGTTGTGAAGCAGATACTGTCAAATTCAGAGCTGCTCAAATGACAACCGCTGTGTTAGTACTTGAAAAATGACTCACAAACTTTCATGTTACCCCAGTAAAATCAACAGTAATATCCCCTCAGTTCTAAAAATAGGAGAGAATGCTGGAACAAGACAATTAACTGTGTTTAGAGTACTGCAAGGCCTTGGATTCTCATGCTAACTGGCTAAGAATCAGTTTAGAAAATACAGAAGCAGTGCTAGTACCTGATGAAACAGCCAGAACAGATGGCAGAAAGAGTATTTGTTTTGTTACCCAGGAGAGCTTGTCTGCTGTCTGTGGGACTGAGGCACCTTCCAGAAATGGATCGGTTCCTAGCAACTGTTAGGAAAGCACTAGCTAATGCAAACAGAATCCTGCACTTTTCCCCCTTCTATGGAACACCTAGAAGTTTCAGTTTGTCCTTTTGGATGCAAAGTGTGTGATGCATGTGTGCATGCCACCTCCAGATGCAAAGGGCAAGAGTCCACCTAAGCCTAGAGAGGGAGAGCCCTGGTCCAGGGACAACGACCCTCTGCTACAGGGGTACGTGGAGACAAAAAATGTGCTAAGGAATAGGGTGCCTTGTGTCACCTCTGGCAGTCAAAATGGCCACATACTTTCCAGCAGGGGCTTGGGGCTGGCTTTCAAGTCTACACTGTGGCTTAAATTCACGTCTCTGAACTGAGACACTTGAACTGCTCTGGGTAGAATTTACCTTCAGATTGGATTACTGCAGTGTGCTGTACACAAAGTGGTGATACTGTCTTGTCAGAAGTTGCACATTGTGCCAGTAGGTCATTTCTTAGGTTGAGTATGTCGCTGAGAGGAAATTAAATTGATATCTCTTTGTCTACTTTGGCTAACTTATGAATGAAAAAAAAAGTTAAGGTGTTAATTTTAACCTCAAAACATTAAATGGCCTGAGAGCTACCTACTTCTACTATTATAATTGAGAATGTCTGACTCAGGTCCACACATATAAAATGAGACCGAAAACACATTTTTCTTAATCAGCTCTTGTTGGCTTTGAAACTTCCTCTTCCACTGATCTAAAATGGTACTCATTTATTAACCTCCATGCTGCTGAATCTATAGCCTTACTCTGACCCTCTAGTAAGAGAAGAGAATGGTTTAGCATATTTTCTTTGGCTAAATTACTAATTTATACGTATGCTGGCCAAGAGGTGGCTACAGGTATAGCCTATTTTTAGCAGCAATTATTAAAAGATGCCAAAGAGGAGCTTAAACTGATCCTTAGGAAGGCTTATGTTGGAAAACGGACGGACAAATCAGTTCCCCCAGAAATACACACGCATAAAAGAAAACGGTTAGCCATTTACCTGAGCATGTATTAAAGAAGAAAATATTCTGGTCCCTACACAAGAGTCCATGAGTCCTTGTACAGAATTACTAAACTGGAGAAAGACAAATTTTCATTGTACCAAAACTGTTTTGCCCGACTCAAGTTCATTGCTTTATGTTAACTGAGATTTTGCTTTACTCACATATCTATAATCATTAGAAACAGTCCAGGATAATTTTTTTTCCATGTAAATATAAGATTTGTAGTATTTAAATGCTAATTGAGGAAACCAAACATAAATTTGAATAGACATAAATTTAAACAACGTTTCCATTATTAAACTATGAACTAGACCATTTTCTGCAGACAGCAATTCACTTTTTATTTAGGACTCACCAGATTTTACTTCAGAAGTATTAATTCAGTCACTGAAGGACTCTTATTACTGTAATAAAATATATAAAGCAATATTTATTAAATCAATAATTAAAAATCATGTAAATATGGTTCTAGATCTGTGAAAATTACTACAAGAATTAGATTTAAAGTTATGCTATGACATTACTTATAAATTTTCAATACACAAAGAACTCTTAATGATTTAATTAAAGTCAGGTTTCCAGTCCCGTTACAGAGTTTCACTGACATATGCCCTGGCACTCTTCAGGAACCACAGACACTCGCTGGGCTTCACAGCGGGCAGAAAGCCACTGGCCAGCAGGGCTAAATGAAGGACCAGGCAAGGTTCAGAGCTGCTGAAAAACCTAAAGAAACTAGTTCTCCCTGAGGGAGAAAGAAAGATAGTTTTCCACTTTGAAACTACTTCATTGAAGTTGGGTTTGAAGAAACTGGATCATCAATGCCATTTTTGGCGCAGCAGCACCATCTTTAGCAATATGCTATTTTGAACTTTAAAAATGTATTTACAACAATAATCCTCTGGGAATTAAGATAATGTAATGCCCATAAGTGAGGCAGAAATGGCAAGGAAAGGTCTAAAAGGACATTATGAAGAATCAGCTTGAAACAGAGTTAGTAATTGAGGATTTCAGTGTTTCTTGAATAGGAAATTCCTTAAATAAAAAGTCTGATTATAAATAAAGAGATACTTGCACAACAGTAATACAAACAGTTTGAGCTACAGCCCCTTGGCTGAGTGATGCAATTCAGGAATTCGCACACGTCAGAGTGAGAACATCACTGATCCTTCCTCAGTTCTTCCACTGAAGCCTCCCTGGCCTTAACAAAACCTGAGAAATAAAAGAAAAAAAAAACTCAATTGAATTTGACACCCTTTCCCCCTCCACACACACACACACACACACACACACACACACACACACACACACACACACACACACACACACACACACACACACACACACTCATCCTCATCATATCAGGAAAAACCACAAATGATGCCAGTGGAAAACTAACTTTGATAGGGTCAAAATTTCATCCCAGTATGTACTTGCTTTAAGAGCTAAGCAAATACCTGGTGGCAAATTATTTTTGGATAATTTTTGTCATTTTTCTTGTGTGTGTGTGTTCTCACTCTCTTTCTCTTCTAGAGCTACTATACCATGTTCTGCACCGGGCAGATTGCCTGTGTAATTACCATCTGTGGCCTGTTCACTTTCCCTGACTCACTCCTGCCCTTTGTGGGAGAAATGCTCTGGTTTTGCAGTACAGGAGGAATCTGGAGCTTCAGGGTCTACAAATCTTCAATGAGCAATTCACTGAATTTTCTACACTGAAGCTGTGCTTCAGCAGCACCCTTCTCAACACCCTTCCTCTGTAAACAGCTAAACAACTTTAGGATACAAACATTCATACATTAAAAGGCAATTTACCAGAGAATTGCCTAACATTTACTATCTTGCAAATATTTGTCAGTATTATCATTCATGTTTAATGAGACACTTAAACACACATTCAGCTTAAACACAGCATGCCTTTGTTAGGCCTTTTTAGGAACAGCTTAAATGTAACTCAGCTGAGGTGTTTGTCTTGAGAGATTTCTGAGCCGCTAGAGCTTTTCCCACAGCCTGTGAATACACAGTGCCAGCATGCAGCCCAGCCCAGCCACTGCTGTGCACCGTTCTTTAGATGCTCCTGGCAGGCGTTTCTCATTTCATACCTCATCTGCATCTTGCTAGAGTGTCCATCCGGAGTCAGAACATATTTATTACACAAAGAGAAAAAGTCTTATGATTTAGGCAAGGAATCATACTGCAAATTCTTAGAGGTTGCTAAGCATGGCAAAGCTAGAGGAGAATGCAACTCTGGTTATATTTACACTGCAGGTAACAGTGTAGTGCAGAGAAATCTGGGCTAACTTTAAACAAGCTATATATGCAGCTCTGGGTCCCTTTAAGCACTTCAAGTACAGAGGATGACTTGAAATTAAAGCTGTAATCTTCTATGGCAAGTTCTCCCAATTGTTGTTTCTGGTTTTATCAAGTAAAGAAAAATATTAATACACACTAGAATAGAGGAAAGAGAGCTCAATCAATTACAAAAGATAGTTCGAGAGTCAGCATGGACAAACTCTATGACACTGATTCTCAACTTTCAGCTGAGACAGCCTGCATAATCCTGATCTCCAATAGGCCTGATGTGCTGTTTCCCCAAAACATCGAGTCCTGAAGTGAATCCAAAGGATGCCACAGTCAACCAGAGCACTCCTCTTTACAGCTTCTCTAGAAACCTCTAATTAGCAGAGTTGGAGCCAGTACCTGAGCCAGATAAGAAATCCCTCTGTGACTGTTAAAAAGGGGATGGCGGAGAGAGAAAGCATTCTACAGTCTTACTGTCTCTCCAATAATAACAATTCTTGTTGGAGGTAATATAGGTCATCAGGCCTGAGGCACTAGTGGAGTAAGACAGGCTGATTGTTGTCACTTCTATGAGTCTTGGGACACTTACAAGCTTGCCATTCAGTGTCTACCATTGGCTCAGACCATTTCTACATGCTGTGACCATATGAAACAGTCATATAGTGCCACGCCAGCACCTGGACTTAATTTCCACTTCAAGGAAATATTTTTTATGATGTAACTTGTGACTCAGAAGATGCTGGTGCTTCTCTTTTCTGGAACAGGTAACACTTGCTACTCAAGTTATGCTTCCTATATGGATGCTGCCTAGGTGCCTGCTCCTATAACTCTGTCCCTGTCTTATTTTGGTATCTCTGGTATGACTATTGCCATGAGTCTGCACCTGTAATCTTATTGGTTGCCCATCTCATGCTGGCAAAGAAAGGTTAAACAAATAACAGTGTGGTTACCCAAAACCAGTACTTTTTTTCCCCTAAAGTTTCTTTAACCTGGTGTAAGCCACCTGAAATATTGTGGCTCTTTAAAGAAAAAACCCTGATGTATAGTAAGATACCAAAGCCATCTGCAGAGGGGATAAATAATTAGTCCCAAGACTGCAAAAGTTTCAGACACATAATAGCTGTATAAGTAAGCAGAAAACCATTTAGGTAGGCTTACTGTAAATATCTGTAACTATTATTACTATTAAGGAAACTTGAGTGTCATATTTGCAAACAAAATGAAATAAATCACAAAGCTTATAACACCACTGACTTAAGGCATTTATGCTTTAATAAAGGATGCCACATTCAGTACCTGGATCGCTAAATATGCTTTCTACATACAAAGTATACAAAGGTATATGAGGCTGCAGATTGACTAAATATTTTGAAAATGTCATACTCAGTGATTCCTTCAGTGAATATTAAGAGTTGTAATGTCTTTAACTACTGTAAAGAAGTTTAACTGTTGTTGCTGTAGTTGTTACAATTTTGCTACGTCATGAAACAAAATTCCGCAGAGAAGGGACAGAAACATGTTTATCTGAAGAAAAAAGCTGCTGCTTCTGTTTTTTTTGGATTCTTAAGAGCGCAGCAAGCTGTTTTAGTTCTCGAATGCAACAAGAGGAAACCCAAGTTTTATAAAAAAGTCTGTAGACTGACATTAAAATGTTTAGTTCTTTCAAAGTCAGGCTTTTTAAAGAAGGCAATTTAAGAAACTGAATTCTGCAACCTGTTACTGCACAAGGCATTGAAATGGAGCAGGGAAGAACTGAAGCATGAACAGGGAGGATGCTGAAGGTGACTTTAGGAAAAGCTGGAAAGGACTGAACTGCTATGCAGGGAACCTTGTTATCATTCTATTTCCTTATGCTGTACCAGGGACATTGTCAACAGACTATTGAGTGAGAGGACCACAGAGTGGTAAGAAAATTATGGTAGAGGAACACACAATTACTTGGAAAATAACCACATTTTCAAAGTAACCACACGCTCGTGGCAATACCATGAGCCTAGTTGTTTCTGATACAAGCAATTGACCTATTTATTTCTTAAGGGGGGAGCGGGGGGGACAGGAGATGTGAACACTTCAATCTAATGCAGAGGCAAAGTCTCTTCCAAGACAATGAAGAAAGGACATCACGTAACAATGCGTTTTCTATTTTTGTTCTGCTTCTCTACAATATTTTTTGACAGCACAAATTCTCTAACAGAATTTGAGCAAAGCAGAATTCCAGAAAATGAAACAGTAAAATGAATATTATATTGAGTGACCAAGTGTCTTTCTCCAATATCTGCTTTAGCACACATACAAACCCAGACTTCATCTCCAAATTTATTCTGTTACTAACAGAACCTCAAAGGAGCAAGCACTTCTTTCTCAGTACACACTTTAAATTGTACTCTATTGCAGTAGGGACACTTTACAGGGCTGTAGAGGTTAAAAAATAGTGTTAAAGTTGAAAAATATTTAATATTTCATCATTTTAAATTTCCCTACATCAAAAAGATGGAATAATATTAGTCAAAATGAATGTTTGCCCCACTAAAAACATATTTTATTTATGAGACAGGATCTCTCATCATTTGACACATTTTAAAAATCATTTAAGGAGGATGTGGAAAGGCTGTAATCATGATCTGGCAGACTGAGCTCTTCAGGCAAGGAGACAGGCTTTCTGTGTATTTCTTCAGTGAACAACTCAATGGGACCTCAAAACATTACCACAAATTATAATATCTATTGCAGAATGATAAAATAGTGATTACTCCCTGGCTTAAATTCTATTTTATAATATGTTGTTAGAAATGCCTCTCATCAGGGAAAGCTAAATGTTTACTTTTTTCCCCTTTTATCTTTATATGAAAGTGGAGCACTGAACCCACAGCTAGTATGACTGTTACATACATAAATGTATTGATTATGATGTGTAGATGGAGGGACTCCATTCTCCCCTGCATTTTAGTATAAATCCAGTGAGGTTATGAAAACTTATGTGCAAGTTACATGGAGAAAAACAGAAATTCAAATCCTCTCACGACAATAGTCACGATGAATTCGTTTTTATCACTTTATTTGCATGCTCATCATGTGCTCTGGCTCTCTATTCATAGGTACCTTTCTGTTGCGTGAAACAGGAGAAAATGTAGATTGAAAATTTCCCAAATGCTTTGATGAACCCAGTGGAAAATCTTAACTGCTGTTTAGCCCTCCATAATATGCTACCGTTGAGGAAAACACAGGGCAAATTTCTTTTTCCCCTCACTGAGTGGAAAAGGGACTTGCCTCAGTAAAGTTCTTGGAGTTAAACTTAGTTTTAACTCTTATGTTCAAGCAGACCAAAAAACTGTAACTATCATGCATTTTTTAAGGATCACTGTTCTACTGTTATTGTACAGTGTGATTTTCTTAATAGCAAGCCTGATTCTGGGATGTCCTTCTCTCAAATGCCTGAAAATATGCAAATCAAGTGTGCTTCTGAAATATCATGACTGTACAGAAGCCTTTCAGACAGTGAGACAGTGTTTTTGATGGAATATGAGCTCAACTGTGAGTCTTATGAAAAGAAGTGCAAGAGTGCTAACTTTACAGTCCAAGACTGATACACAACAGATTCAGCCATTCACAGACATCAGGTTTCCTCTTTTCTCCTTTGATATTTGAAAGCATATGCAGGGCTGCTATTTCCAGAACAGCATAGCTATTTTGTTTCCCTGATTTTGCGAAAGCTTTCTCATTCTCAACTATGGGAACTGAAGCAAGGAGCTGTACTTCTTGTCAGTTGTTTGCAGGTTTTTGCATAGGATGTGCTCACTGTATCATTTCAGCTGTTACTTAAAATTAATCACTGTTAAACCAGATGAAGACTTAGGGATATTTTCCCCTAATCTAAGCAGTGAAGACATGGGCAGAAATTCAGAAAAAAACCAAAGCAGCTCCTTGATAATCTCAAGACACATCATTTCTAACTAAGTGCTCAAAAAAACGGTTAAAGAATCAAGTCATCTGAGTCTGTGTCGATTACAGACTACAAACCTGGAGAACAAAGTTTCTCCTGGTGAAAGGTGTTTGTTGTTACCATGCCAATGGCATCATCTTACCTACACATTTAAGTACTGTAACATTCAGCTCAGTGGGGTAGCTGCTTGAGAAATAGGTCTCATGGACCTGAGTATCCTATAGAGATAGCTAAAACACAGTGTTACCCAGCCACAATTCAGAGTGATGGTGAGTTTCCTTTGTGAGCAGCAGACCTAATGAAGTTTTCTTTCCTACACGCTCATCTCTCATGGTGGACCGATAGCTCTAACTAATGCTCTTGCTGAGATCTTGCTCCCCAATGGATTCTCTGATGCTTAGTAACGTGCAAGCTCGAGCTATAGCATTCCCCCAGTAGCACCACTTTATAGGGATTCTGCCCCCGAAACAACATCTATTTTCAAGAAACTTGTTTGACTATATTTTTTAGGCAGTTCCATCTGACAAATGTGACTGAAATTAGCCAACAGGGAGAAAAACAGATTGGCAATTTGAAAGATACAGACAGGTGCACTCACAGATAATGGGAACTCAGTCTTGTTTCCTTCAGAACCCAGGCGAAAAACTGCAGAATGCAGGACAATCCCTCTAACACAATGGATAACAATATCCAACATGCACTATTACATTTTGTCTTTATTTTCACTCAGTAAAATACTGTGAGCTTGACTGTGTAAGTCAATTCTACAACAAAATGAGCAGCGACTCAGACATACATCAGTGGTTATATACAAAAAATTCTGTGCTTTCTAAGATACATTTGAAAGATCTCATTTGCAATATTAATTACTGTTAACACACACTTTTCCCATATCGGTCATTAAAACATAGACCATCTTTGTTTAGATAGGGAAATTGGTGGTTTTAGAATCACTTCCCTAACAATTATTATTCAAAGCCCATGAAATGTACATTTATGCAGTCCTTATACACACACTGGTTTCAGCAACACAAGTCATATTTAGGGTGTACCTACATATATGGAGTTAGTTACTGATACTGCTTAAGGATCTTTTAAATGCCTAAAGTTTTTTTTTAAGTCCAGATACTCAAGTGAGCCTTTTGCTTCAACTCCATGGGCACTTGACTCTGTCCTAACGAACAAGACTTTGAGGAGGTCTTCTGGAAGAGCATTCCAGACAGGCTGACTCTGGCTATCTGCCTATCAGCTGTCAGTCTCTGGAGGCAAGAGGAACAGAAGCCCTTAAAGGGTTTGGTTTTTTCTCCTTTCTGAGAAGATGTACTTGTCATTTGTCAGCTGCAATGGGAAAAAGAAGGGAAGTAAAAACCATCCTGTGCAGAGAGCATACAGCTCATGTGCTGCAAAGTATTATTGCTTTTTGCTCCCCACACATCTTGGAAGCTGGGCCTAGAAACAAAGTGGCCAATTTTTAGAGGTTCTTCAGTATGCATTTAGGTACCTAGTTACTGTCTTCCAGGTCTGACTCCAATGTGCTGTGGCTACAAGAGCCAAAGCTTCTGAAGTAACAGAGGCTCCTTTTAGTAATAACATTTGGCATCAGTCCAGGAGACAAAGTGACCCTGTATCACATCTCCCCTTCACAGTCCCTGAATCACATTAGACAACATTCATCCTCAACATCTAACAATCACAAAAGGAAGTCAGAACCCCTCATCAAGCACAACATAGCCAGAGGAACTTGCTCATTATAACTGAGGTTACTGCAATTTGAAGTTCCCATACTCACATATAGCTCACCTACTAACATCTTTGAATCAGCCAAGTGGACCTAGACAGATTTCTTCCTCTCATGTACATACTCAGAAGTGCAGCCAGGTGATCTGGTGATTTCACTAGATCTAAGCTGAGGACCCATCCAGGTAACAGTTCTTATCCTGGGTTTCTGGGCATCAGCAAACACAGCAAAAACTTGGGCTCTTCAGCTTGTTGACAACAAAACTCCAGACCTTACTTCGTATAGCTGCGATCCAGGTAACCAGTACCCTACACTTAAGCCATCAACCAATGGAGACCACAACTCCCATCCCAGTCTGAAACGATCACATGAGATGTAGCAAAAGCTTGGTCCTTACAGCCCCTTCTGCTTTAAGTCCCTAATACTTACTCCACCCTAACACTAGCCATTGGCAAAGCCATATGACCAGTATTAGAGGAAAACAAAGACGGACCTGGCTGACTCGAGCTGTCACTCCTAATCTCTCAATGAGATAGAACTGAGGACAAGATAGCAAAAGTCTTTAACTTTCAATCAACCTTAGTTTGAAACAAAGATAGTCACCCCTTTCAAAGCTAAGCACAAGCTCTGGAACCGTGCAGGCACGAGCCCTCATACTGGGCCTCTGAGCTCATCTAGAACTAGGCTGCTTGTTCCTTGAATTCTGAAAGCCAAACCCCAACCCAAACCCTAGCAATACATGTTTCCAGGTGACCAATTGCTACAGTAAAACTATGACATAACACATGGGCTCATACCCTGGCTTATTCTAGGCTACACGAACACATAAGATTAACCTGCAACCTAGGAGAGTATCTTCTTTTTCCCCCCGAACCCTAACCCTACGGTATCCATAACAACTAGTCATACAATCAATACCTCCACTAAATTGGATGTAGACCTAGATCCTGCTGGCACCATCCCTAAGTTGAAGAGAGGGCATAATCCAGTAGAATTAGATTTCTTAAGCCCACTTTCACAAAATACCTAGCCCAAAATCCAAACTCCAGACATAAAACACTGAAGGGGGCCAACAGCTGCAGTAAATCTAAATGTAAGGTAGGACCCATGGTGACACCATCTACTCATCCAGCACAGAATGCAGTGCACGATCTAACCACATTCCTGTGCCACCTATCTCTATGTTGTGAAACTAACCATAACAATGGAAAGTCACTAATAGCAGTAGTAAAGCTAAGTGTAAGTTACAGATGCAATGCTTACAAAGCCTAGACAAAAGTCTGAGACAGAATGCAACAAAGGCTACAGTTTTTGGCCTGCCATTTCTGAACCCTCATTCTAAGCCCCAACTTTAAAGCTAAGCAAAAACATTATACAGGAGAAAATTTTATGAAAGAATGTAGACACAAATGAAGCAATCCGACATCTTCCCTGCAAAAATGCTCTCTGCATGATCCACTGTCATTCCAAAAATATAACTCCCATTCAGTTCAGGAGTTTTCCATCCGTACAAATTTATTTTTCTTGGCTAAGACAATGCACAAGCCTTGTAAATGAAAATGAACCTGGATAATTCTAAAGAGTAAGATGGCTATAGTTAATTTAACATAAAAGTAACTTGAAACTGGTGCCAAACTCCTCAATCATTGGAAATTCAGAGAACAAAATTATATTTTAATTATATTATTTAGATAACATATGCCCTCAGTTTTAGCCTCTTTCAGCACCATGCATTGCAGGACTGTCAGATGAAATAGTTTTAAAAGTAGCATCATCTGCATTATCAGCAGGGAAAAAGGCATTTGCAAGTTTTCGTAGCCCCTTAATGGACCTACTCTACTCTTGACCTTGACACTTCAGTTTGTGCCACCATCCTGAACTTGGCTCACATCAATTCTGGAGTATGCTTCAAATTGCCTACAGTTATATCAAAACTCAAGTGTTGTCTTTCCATTTTAAGTGATCGTGCATCAAGATGTACCAGATCATGTCAGTTTGATGCATCCATGAAGGGAATTACGGCATTTCAGAAATGCTGCCAAAACTGTAAGTTGATAAACCACCTAAACTAAAATCTATAAATCTTCTCTTAATAATTATATATTTAGTTCTACTGCTGAATTATCTGCTGATGTTAGAACCAAAAGCCTTCTTAGATTGTTGCTTCTGTTGTGAACAACACTCAATATCATAAAACAAAAAACCCAATCCTGTCTTGAGGGCATAAAATAGACAAAATAGGACAAGAAAGCATTAACCCATTGCTAATAACCTTCCAGACTTGCACCATCCTTTCTAACTTCTCCTTTGAAACTGCCACTAGCAGTGACAGAAGACTGGCACATCTGGAGAACTGGAATGAAACAGGATAAAGTATCAGGTGAAGACAGTTGCACCTCTAATACATTCCAGTTTTATAAGTGTCTTACTCCACACATTTCCCCTTTAGTCAAACCTGGGAATATGGTAGTGCCTTTGCTCCTGAGTGTGGGTACTTAAGTGGGAGGCATGCAGAAGAAACCTGGTACATGCTATTCCTGCCTGGACACTGGCTTTCTCTGGAAGGGAAGGAGCTGCAGGGCAGTCAAACAGGTCCCTTACTCTGCTATTAGGGGACAGGGCAGATGCAACTATTTAGAAGTCATTTAAAGAAAAATGCCAGATCTTTCATAGAAATTTTTAACCTACATTGTTACAACTTCTTCCATTTTACATATTCTCATTCAAGTTAGTTTTTACATGACAATGTCATGAAAGGCAAGGGCTAGCTTTAACAACCTGAAATCCTCTCTCTACCCAACAGGTACTATGCTAGAAGTGGCATGGGAAGGTTCTCTACCAGAAAATGTTAAGACTCTTCCCAGAAGAGTGGGGTTCGTGCTTCACTGGCATCCACTCAGTGCTATCGGGTCAGACTGCCAGCACAAAGGCTTGAGGAAGCTCTTAATGCCTTCACATGTTAATTTCTAAGGTTAGTAATCATGTAGTTTTATACCCCAAATTATTTTCAACTATGTATTCCAGCTCCTACTTATCATGCAAACTTGCACTCCTGGTTTTGTACATTACTTAAACAATATTGATAGCATTTATATACTGTGCTTATTTAGAGAAGGTAATATAGAATTGGAAAAATATCAAGTACTATTAGGACTTCAGGATCATAAACTAAGAATAGCTCTATTCCTACCACCATGCTTTGCTTCAGTAGTAATGGCATCTACTTTTTTTTTTTTTTTTTTTTAAATCATCTCCCCTACTCCACCCCTAAGCTTGGGTTCCATGGGACTTTGAGCAAGTTATTATATTTCTGTGGCCTTCGCCTGGAAGGAAAATATTTGCATCCAGCAAAAATAAATAAAATAAACACAGAAAATATATTTCTGTAAGTAAAACAAATATATTCCTTGAAGTAAAGTGAAGTAGCATCTTCTTAAAGAGGAAACTTCTAGGGCTAAACTGTTTGCAGCTACTTTAGATGTTGTGTGACTAGGGCTGCCCAGAGAAAGTAGAGAATTTTGAAGTATTAGTCTTGGGCTTGGTAGACTAAATAAAAGATTCTAGTTCTACCACAGACTTCTGACAAGAGTAAAAATCACTAATTTGGTATGACTCACTTCCTTGTTTTAAAGCACAGATCAAGTGCTTCAGATCCCTCTCTCTTGCATCTATTTTTTATACCAATAAAAGCCTCAAGTGCTTTGCAGGTCTCATGCTTCAGAGTGTAAATGCTTTGGATTGCCTCTTACTTGGCTATATAATTACATATAACCAGTCTTGATTGTGATTTCTGCGTCATAATACAAATATTAGGGAAAATCTTTTGGTTCTCCTCATCCAACTGCCCCTGGCCTAGGGAGCAGGGCCACTGCACTAAAATAAATCATCCTTCACATAGCCTGTTATGGTGTCCCAAAAGTGGAAAATTCACTGAAAGACTGATCCTGGATTTCCAGTGTTCACATAACATTGTTATCCTTCTCTCAATATACAGAATTCCTCCTGACAGCAGTGTGGCCCCTTTGCAAAAACAGTAATGGCTGTATGGTGCCTTTCAGCTTGGCTTGCCATCACCTGGAACACAGCAATGCAAGGCCTACCTTTGCTTTAAGTGCAACTTCTTTAATTCATGCATCTCACCAAACACGAGAAGTGAAGTCCACTGTTTCACAGAAGTCTTTCACCCCAGAAGTATATGGGAAAACCTCTTCCATAAATCTCTGCTTAGCACAAGCAGTTTCCAGGAAGCAATACTGCCTAAGAAAGGACAAATTAGAGACCAGAGAACAAACTGGCTGTGTATCTCTCTTTCCAAAGACTACTGCTTTCTCACAAAACTTCGCACAAGAGAACTAAGTACACCGTCACAAGACTGGCTACCTGCTCACACACTAGGAAGACTGAAATAGGAAGATCTGTACCTGTACTAACTTGTTATGCTACCAGAGCAATTTTTAAAAGGGGCTCTCATCTTGCGACCTGGAGCCACTCAGTGTCTACAGAGAATGGACAGTCCGTGATACTGGATCTCTTCCTAGTTTCCAGCTGTTATTCCCCATTAAACAGATCTGAAAAACAGGCTAAATGCTTTTCCATGTAAGCAACTGCAGGGGAGCACGTTGACTGGGAAGTCTCAACAGGAGAATTTCCTACAACGCGAACCACAATATTAAGCAATTTGAAAATGCCTATATCAGCACAATCTGAGGCTTTCATACTAATTCATTATAAAAGGCATGGAGAGCAGATAAATTCAGCTTTAGGTGCAGCATACATTATGTAACCTGGGTGTAGACAGTCATATCTGGCAGATACTATGGCACTGATGTTTCAGACAGAAGTTATCAAAGGTATAATGTATTTTAGGTGTAAAGCCTGCAACTACTTCTGCGTTACACTGGCTCCCAAGGCAGCATTAAGCACTTCCATAAGAAACTCTTGGCAAAACAGAACACCAAAAAGAAAAGAGATAAGTCTAATGTATTGCTCATAGCACCTTTTGTAAAACAGGAAAATGCCTTCCCTTCCCACAAATTAGTCATTATATTTACCTGATAACACCTCTGTAAAGATCCTATCCCTGACTGAAGTTCTACTGTCTTTTGGATTTTTAAGACACTATACTCACTACTTGTTTGCATTTTGCCATAAAATATACAATTTATGAAATAAAATTATTGTAGCGGTCTATACAATGTTTTCTGAATTTTTTTAACGTAGGTTTTTTTATTTCCTGCATTCTCAAGCTGGTTTTTCCTATCCAGATGGTGTTTGCAAATGAAAATAAGCAACAAACTCCACAAGTTTATTTCTGAGTTAGAGCAAACAAATGCAGGGATTGAATCAATAAAGTGACCCAATATTTTCACCCACTTCCTCAGTTTTCCTCTGGGGTGAAGAAGAAAATTTCAAAGTGTTGTCAATTCTGAGCCTGACCTGGAAGACTGCTTTGTGCCAAGCTTTGTGCTAGCTTTCTTTAAGAGTGTGAATTTTTGCCTTAAAAATTAGTATGCATGGAGATAATCTAGGTACTGCGTTGGCCTTGCAGTTAGGTGGCAGGCAGACAGATGGGACACAGTTACGTAGTAAAATGAATGGAAGAGATTGCCATTCTTCATTACCAATTTAGATGCTCCTGTCAGCTTGAATCATAACATAGTATAGAGAGTACGTTCACAACAGCTTATCAGAGATAGTTTCGCAATTCCTACTCACAGTCATAGGAAATGTCTTGTTAAATTCACACCTACTTTTGAACAGCTACTGACCCAGATGATGGGTTCCAGTATAAAGACAGCATCACTGAGCCAAATGGTGGTAGCGCTCAGAATATTATTTTGCTGATCACCATCCAGGAAGGAGCACCAGCTCAGGGAAGCAGATGCTTCAAGCTGCTATTGTGGTAAGAATACAATGCCAGGCACCATGCAAGTCGTCAGAGGTGATTCCGTCTCATAACGGCATTTCTTTGTCTATATCTAGCCTTTTTGACTGTCCTAACTCTTATTTCTTCCTGGCTGTTTCACATCCCCAGTGCAAGCAGAATACCTGTGCTGCAGCAGGAGAATCTTGGGACAGTAAACATGACAGTTCCGAAATGAAACTGATTTTACTGCAGCTCCTCCATACATTATTTTGTCTTACTTAAGCCTTCTAAAGAGCGCTAAAAGGCACCTAACATTGTGTATAGACTGTGCAATAGCCACTGCACAGAGATCTGCTGATTCATTCACCATCTTCCGCTAGGTATTGACATGACCACTCCGATGGAAAGGTTGTCATGGAGATACAGAGGAAAAAGATGGCAGTTAAACTCTGACAAGTGACCTGAAAGAAACCAAAGTGAATTTGTCTCATCTTTTGCATATCCTAGATTGCTGTCCTCTCTTCTCATGCTATACTTTCATTTCCTTTTAGTGAGTACACCTACACATCCATGCTGAAATCAGTGCAGGTATAGGGACACAGCTGTTTTGCTGAGTCAAGTTTCCCCACTGCCTAATCCTGCAAGTCACCTCAAGTTCTACAAGCTTCATTAAGATCAAAAGCCATGCAAAGCCTCATAGCACCAGGAACGCAAGGGGAAGTCTATGCAGGCACTCATCAATTGCTCCTGACAAGACATCCATGCTCAGATGGCCTGCAGAATCACAGCCAAAGCTGGCAGATAAGAACTACACATGGGGAAGGAAGCTCAGTTACCTCTGAAAGCAGCTAGACACTTCCAATCTGAATATTTTCTATTGTTTGTCCTCTATTTAAAAAAAAAAACAAAAAAACAGGGTGTGGTTCCATCTGGAAAGATGGCTCACGGTGTTAGAACCAGACTTGAGAACAAGACCCTGAGTCTGTGCCACACTGCCAGGAGGATGAGTTAGCTCTCTTCTCAGGCTGCCAAACATAAATGCCTCCCCTGGGTGCTACCAGTACTTCTGTGATGCCCCTAAGGAGCCAAAATTTAACAAATTTGGTCAATGGCCATCTGAATCACCATCATGACACCACAGTTTTGAGGCCAGACTAAGGCACAAAGTAGCTTGTATGTATGTGGCCTTTAAGGCTGTCCGTGATAAATGGTGCAAGTTCTGTGTGAAACTTATTCCTTTCTCACTGTAACAAACCCCAGTACAGCCTCCACATTGGAGGCCAAAACTCTTAGGAACATAATCTACAAATCTTTTGTGATGGGACGCCAAACATATTGTGTAAATTTATTGTTCAGACGCCACAGGACAAGGGTAAATCGAAGACTTAATGAAGCCAATGGAAAAGAAAAATCTTAGTTTTAGGACTAGGATCTAGCTCATAACCTGATCACACCTACCACAGTTCAGACTGCCACCAGATTGTTAAGCTGCGAAGTCAGCTGAGATCTTAAGGCATCTCCCTTTCTATAGAAATTCAACATCCAGAACTCTTTCTTCCCTACCCCAAATGAAACTTCAACATTTAGAAGACTTATTTCAAGCATCCATTTGCTAAAATATCAGCAAAATCCAAGCTTCTAATATTACTTTGCCAGCTTCTGTTTTCAAATTCTTTATTTCCCTCTTCTTCAGCTCTCCTGCTGTTAGTTCCATTTCCTGAGATAGCTTTAAAGACATGCCCATAGCCCGTTTTCTGCTTCATTAAATTTAGCCAACAAGAATGTGACAAGAGATTTGCAATATCTTGGGGTATGAGAGTTTAATGCCTCATTTACCTCTCTGACTGACCAACTCCATTTACTAAGATTGTCAGGATCACTGTAGGAACACAAGCGAAAGCTCCGCTAAAAATCTGACTGATTGTTTACACATTTTAAGAAACATGTTTGTCATGGGGCTTCAGCACAAAGATCTCAAATCTTGACTGAGGCCCAGAGACCTCCTGCTGCCTTTACTTCTCCACAAAAGAAATACAAATGCTTCACACTTGTGGACACATCTCTGTTTCAATAAACGCAGATTTGTTATAGCTTAACTGTGGCATTACATTCAAAGGGTAATTGCAAGCTCTCTCTGTACTAAGCATCAATAAGAGATCACTGCCTGTTTTTACAGGAACTGAAATTTCTGAAACCTTCCCACTGGGTGATCTGCCCATGTTTACAACTATCACACTTCCTTGTTGCCTTATAGACATGCTATTGTCATCTATGATCTCCAGAGATCCTATGAGCTTAACACGGGGGCTAGTCAGTGTCTGGATGTAAGGCTCACACGACAAACCCCATCTGCAGCGATAATTAAAGCTAGGGATTCCAGTAAGTAAGGCATTTCTTCCATTCTTACCCAGAATGGCCTGCAGTCTTCACCATACCACTTGGCAGGGTACCTGTCAGTCACACGCATGGGAATACATATCATTAGGAAACTGTGGGTCTCTAATGGTATTTAATCCAATAAGCACTTCATTCACTGAGGAAAGCATAATTCAGCACTGAACAGCTAAAACAGAAGGGATAACACTCCTTAGTAAATCAGAACACTGACTGTAACATCCTAGGTTTTCCCTCCTCAGTCTCTGAACCAGAATGACATGTTTTGCTTGCAAAAGTTGATGAAATCATAGCTACAGATAGGATAGCTACCAGCTGCTGCATTAATAAACGATTCAAAATTTTAGGCATCTGTTGGACTAAAAAAGCAGCTTTCTTTTGGATAGTGTAACAAGGAGATAAAATATTTTATGCTGTGTAAGTTTACATTATGATCACACTGAAAAAAGAAATCCTAGCTATATTGGCATCAATAGCAAATTTCTCACTGACTTAAATGGGCAGAATATCAATCTTTATGTAGAAGTGGTATACAGAGAAATCCCACTGAGTTGGCCCTCCTGAGCTGCAGCTCTGTTTTAGGTTTTTAAGCTACCTGATTTTCCCCGATATCAAAATACCTCTGAAATGCACCACAGTTCCAGTGTGTTTGTCCTTTTTCACACTTGTTTCAATTAAGAAAATAGTCCTTTTACAAATGTTCAGACAGATGAAGTGACCTCCCAGCAATCTTATAGCATCTGTAATGGTCTCTGACAGCAAGGAATTGAAGGCACATCTCAAATCCCCTGCAAGGAACCTAACCACCATCTTGTTTTGTATCACCATATTTAAAGCCTATTACAGATAAGGAGTCACACATTTTTATTAATATTTGAGAGTCCAGAAACCAAAACAAATGTTTTAATAACTTTTGTTTGAAGAATGTGATAAAAATTAAGTATATTTATTGCTGCATTCAGCAGAAAAGAGATAATATAATGCCATTTTCCAAAATTGTTGAGGAAGAGAAGCATGAAGATTTAGTTTCACAAACTAAAATTTAGTGGAAAAAAAATCAAATAAAACTCAAGCAGAAAAATAATTTATCAGCTTATGCCCCTAATGACGGAAGAAAGAGATGGAAATGCACATTTTTGGCAGCATAATGGTATTAGCTAGAACACATTAAATAATCAGCTAGCAATGCTGATCCTTTGATTTAACGTCTTCCCTATGAATGAGTTTTGCATTGCAAAGCAGGCTTGTAAAATTTACCAGTATTTTCACACCATTAAATTTTTTCTTGTTATGTTAAGTACCTCAAAATGAGCTGGGCTCACTGGACTTTGCTGTAATGCTATTGCACAGTGGCAAAATAAAAGGGGATATTTTCAAAGACACAAATGGAAGTTAAACATCCATCTCCTGATTTTAAGGATGACTTTCAGTGGGAGCCAAATATTTCAGTATTTATGTTCTCTAGATGCTGCTCCAAAGCTTTTGTTTGTTTTTTGTTTAAAAATAGCAACTCTATTAAATAAAAATCCATCACCCCCTTTTTGCAGGAGAAAAAACGTAACACATGCAGTAAAGTATGGCTAAAAGATACTCCTGCAGCGCAGTAGCTCTTGCCGTGTGCCTCCAGAGGGAGTTAGATGTTACTTCTCAGCTGCTAGCCCTATCACTCACTTTTGCTCCATTAGAACATCACATGTAACCACACCCTGGTGTTCTCCAGCCACAATGACCAAGTTAAAAAACCCACAACCATTAAAAATATTTATAGTTATCCCATTATTCTGGAAGATCTGCATTAAAAGGCAGCTTCATGTAGATGCACATGACAGCACACCTGAGAGAAGTACTTCACCTGAGAGTACTTCTTCCCATAGGGAGTGGTGATAGGCAGATGGACCTGCTGGAAAATACCCTCTTCAGCTGGCCCAGGAAGCAGCATACCCAAACACAACTTCATTTTTGCACAGCTGCCTCCAACCAGGGGGACAATGTGTTCCAGGAGCTCCTACTCCAGACCAGGTCTGGTCAGAGCTGTGTGCAAAGCAACCAGACACAGCCTCTAAGGAGAAAGCTGGAAAGCTCGTAACCCTTCCCCAGCTGCTCCCCCCTCCCCAATTACATCTCCATCATCTACAGCTCCTGCCCCTTCATTACTCTGAAGGGCCTGACAACCCCCATAACAAGATACTAAAGCTGAATTCGCAACTCTCCTTCAGAATATCTTGCCAGCCATAAATTTTATTACAATGAGCATGCTGTTTTTTGTACACATTAGCTGCACCTACTTATATTTTCATTTCAGAGCCATTTGGTCTTTTTGTGCAGTGATTTTAAAAAGCCTGCTTTGCATTTTACATTGTGGTGACATGATTCTTCACCTAATGCAAAAGAAACAAAAAACTTTCCAAAAGTCCTATTAATAGAAAATCCTCACAACTAATACAGCTGATCACTTAACTTCCCTAAGATTCAGAAACAAAGCCAGCCTTAGCTTGGTCTCAACTAAGATTTGGAAGCAAGTCTGTAAACATTCTAAGTAACAGCAAATTCTGCTGTTTCCCTGTCCCTGGAAGTCCATTCTATACAGTTGTCAAACTGCCCAATCTCAAGATCAGGCACGATGCCTTTTGAATACTTCTGATTGCACCTCCCTCCCAAATACCTCAGTCATGTACCCATCCATCTCCCAGCACAGCAACACCTCCTCAAAACAGAACATCTGACCTAGAAAAATACGACAGGGGACATGTTCAACAGACCTGACTACATGGATTGCACAAACCAAAAGCCAGCCTCAGTCATAACTGTATAAGAGCTTCCTTCTTGGACTGAGCAAAACTGCACAGACTACGATATATTTCCACTGCACTCCATTATTGCCACGGACCTTGAAACACAATTCTTGGTTGTATCAAGATGTATTTGTCTTTGGCTCTCAAAATAGAGGCAAAAATGCAAAATGTTTTCATCTGCAAAATACTTTAACTGAAATATAAAAAAAAAACTTGCTAAAAGCCACCCACCACTAGAATCAGGGAGCTTTTCTTTTTTTTTTTTCTTTTTTTTTTTTTACTTTCAATGATAAACTAAATGTATACCATGAACATGAAAATAAACTCAAAGTATGAGTGTGGCAATTAGATTTCATAGTGAAAAAGTTCACAGAATGGTTAAAAATCAGATGATTTGCTTCAGTTTCATAATATTCTCCAAATCCCCAAAATAATCCAAACAAAATTCTCATAATAAAAATTATCCATGAATAGGCTCATTTAATTCTATAACTTGCTTGCCATGCATCTGTGATAATTTTTCCCATTGGGTCATGTTAGTTTAATGGTTTTGGTTACACAAAATAGAAAATATGCAAGTTATTCTGAGCATGTCACTTGGAGATTTCAGAGACCATAGCTGGCTGGGTTTTCACATCCTTTATGCCTACTCTCCTCCTCCTACTTTGTCAAAGGCAGCATATCCTCCCTGCTACAGAATTCATTAAAAACTAGCACGGAAAATAAGGGAAAGAAAAGCTTTATGTTAAGAAGGCAATAAGCTCAAACCACATACAGCAGATCCCAGAGCTGCTCCCGCTGAGCCCAACGGCAAACACCTCCATTGTGCCTCCTATAAGATTCCCCTGACACCAGCGACAGTAGCACTCACTGCACTTTATTTTGCTAAAAGATGGAGCATATCAGCTTTCTCTTAGCCATATTGAGGGATACATACTGTTTAGGTCTTCATCTCTTCCACAAGAGCTTCAGCAGGTGGGGGTATAGAGTGCTCCTAACCATTTCCTGCAGTGCAATGGAGAAGAAACCTCAGCAAAACAAGCAGCCACCAAGAGCATTGATGGGAAGGATGCAGCCTTAGTAATGAGCTCAGTTAACTGCAATGCCTTCATATTTGCTTTCCACCACTTGGCAGGGTTTAGATTTATGGCTGAACACACATACTCCATCAGGTCGCCAGACAATGGCCTCAGAGACAGAGAGCTGGCATAAATGAAGTTATACTTAAGGGGCTCTAATTTAAAGGCTTGAGCCCAATGTGTAATCTATCATTTATTCCCTTTTGAGCCTACCAAATTTTTGTCCAGGAAACCAGTCTCAGTTTAGAACCAGGAGGATCATGTCTGTACAGAAGGCCCTTCTGAAATTAACAGAAAGCTACTCCTGTCAGAAGGAAAAGTAAGACAGCTTTTTAAGTAGCCCATTAAAGTATCTCTATATCTATTTCTCTTCAGAATCAATGCATATAAGGACAAACTGTGAATCTATTTTTTAAAGAAATGAGAATTTGTAATTTAACTCCCCACAGCCTTCAAATGAATAAAAATTGTTTTTCCCCCCAAAAGTATTTTCCTATTAGTATTAACTTCAGTCAATACAATGAAAAAGCAGTCGAACTGCTTCAACTGTTTTATCAATGATATAGTTGACAGTGGCAAAAAATAGGAAGATGAAAGCCTTCTCAGTAAAAAAAAAAAAGTTGCCTTTCCTGCAACAGTAACAGAATTTGTAATACAGACTGACTGTCATTAAATTCTTATTACCAGACTGAGATCAGTTGACTCCACCTCATTTTACACATACATTGTTTTTCATTTCTGTTAACTGTGGGTATATGGCAAGTTAGGATAGCAGAATCAGGCCTCCAGAAGGATACAAGGAAGACTATTACAAGGTTGTATTTCAATTGTATCGTTTCATGTACAACCAGAAGGAAATCTAGTGTCTGTATAGTCGATATAAAAAAAGTTGCTACAAACGTATGAGTCATTGCTGCCAACCAGCAATTTTGGTAGAAGATACAGCAAGAACAATCCAAGATAGTCTGAGTTAATTGCTGTGAACGCATAAAAAACAAGCCAGCTGTGCTATTTGTTAACAGCAGGATGCAGTAGCCAACTGATTATTCAGATTGTTTTGAAATAATTCATCATATTTCTACAAACAAATAGCAACAAGAAAGACAGCATTATTACTATGCAAATCATAGAGGACAAAACAACCTAAGTCATTTTTCCTCAGTAAAATACTTCCCTAGACTACTCAAAAGCAAAACAAACACATTTAAAAAAGTAAATTAAGGAAATTGCTTTTCTCAGATGAAAACAGCATATGACAAAAGTGACTCATTGGAGGGCTGTTGGCACTTATTCTTACTGTTTATATGGTTTGTTTACCTGGTTAGGACTATAAATTAGAGCACTGTTTCTACACAAGAAAGTGAGGTTTTGAGGCAACTTCCCAGTAGAGCCAGTAGCCTAATTAGTTTCAAGATGAAGTCTGATAAATTTACGAACAGGATTAGAGGCCACCGCTTCCCACAATAATTAGGAGCTGGATTCAATCACACGATCTGCTTTCGGTCCTGTGTCCCTGCGTAGGGGACTAACTTCATGCCACATGTTTGTAGGGTGCCACGATGGCTGCTCAGCACCTCCACAAAAGTCACTGGAAATAATAATGCTGGTTTACATCAGGCTAACTAAAAGAATGGTAGGCCCTTTCTGGAGAGCCGGTGAGGATGTTTCTGGACTGGACAAATTAATTACCTTGTTAATATTATTTTCTAAGCTTTTACTAAATAGTCTGCAGTCACCGTTCCCAAGCCAGTTCTAAACCATAAGAGGCCTGCAGACCGCACTGCTTCCTGGTAGCAATACTATGCCTGCACATGGATGTCCCATTTCTGAAAGTTTAATATATGCTTAAGAGATGCATTATGAATTACATAAATAGTAGTGCCATGTTACAATATGACAGCGTGACAAGGTTGGTTTTACACTGGAAGCAACCTACTGACTCACTGGATTCTGGTAGGTTTACCAGCTATAGAAACTCCCGTTTATATTAATACGCAGAGAAGTATCAGCAATAACACTTTATCATTAAATGATAAAAATGCAATTCTCTTCTGCAGCTATATGAATGTTCTTACTAGAGGTTTTGTCTTCTAACTCATATGCTCACTTCCAACTGATTAGCTGTAATGTTATGAAAATACACATAAGCACCAACAGGATGTCATACATCTTTATACACGGCCTTATGGATTCAAGCTCCAACCAGTCTATTCAAGCCAACATATAATACAGTACTATTTTGATATTTCAGCTCCACTGAGACCCGAATCTTAGCTTTGCTGCTTGTTAAAATTCCCACTCTGAATCATGCTTGCATACTGAATATTCACGTTAAGTGACTTCCTTTTTAGTCTTATGCCCTCATCTCCGAAGAGCAGGGACACTGCAGACTGACAGCTCTGCACATCAATTCAGCAGCAAGTGCAACAGTTACTTCATCTGATTTGTCAATTCTAGAACTCACTGCTGAGTGCCAAGTACATACAGAGCTTCTGCTTTGTTTTGTTTTTGAGTGGAGTAGCGTGGGTCAAGCTTTCATGACTATGTCAGTCAATCTAATTGGCAATTAGAAGCTAGGAATTTACAGCGAACCTTCCACTACACAATGCTCCATAAGGAGTCAAAATTCAATCCAAAGAAATTAGACTGTTTCTAAATGTAAACCCATTTACACTCTGTTACCATAAATAAGAAACAATTCCAGTAACTAATGTTTCACATATTGAGTGAAAAGATGAGAAAGCTAAAATATAACCTTTCAATTCTGTGGGACAGGAAGGGCGTTATTTATGAATGCAAATTTAACATCTACAGACTATGAGTCCCAGTTATGACACATTCGTTATTTATCATTTAGTGACCCTATCTGTGCCGCAGAAAGCACTTTGAAGGTGAAAGACAAGGGTAACATCTTACATTCAAAACTTTCTTAGAAAGTATCTTGGGCTTTTCATCCTGTTACACATCTTATATCCACACTAGGAGATTTTTAATTGCCTATAATCAAGGAAACAATGAAAGAGTAAACTATCCATTTAGGCATTCGTTTCATGCAATTTTGCCTCAGTTAGTTGTGCCTTACTGAGTTCCTGTAACCTGGCAATTTTTAAGTGCATGGTGGGGGCATGCACAGGGGGAAAATACTGTTTGGAGAAGAATGACTTGAATTGCTTTAGCTGGTATACTATTCCTACAAGACCATACCACTGTTTCTGCAGAGAAATTCTTATGACTATAAAAACAGTGGGAAAACCTCGTTTCTGTATAAAAAGCTGTTTTTGATGTTAAGAAGGATGAAATTTCTCCATGAAAAGACATATATATGCCTGAACAAATGTATTGTTTTCCCGGAGGGAAAGCTTTGGTCATTTACACCATGAATAGGAGCACTGCCTGGCAGAAGGAGCAAACTATACACCGGATCAAATTTTCACATACTTTCAAATCTATGAGTTTTCTTATTAAGTGAAAATTGGTAGTTTTACATAGCTCTGTTTTCAATATTCTCAGTCACCATCAGTTCAGGGACTAGAAATCCCAAGGTCAAGAGCAAGCCTAGGTTTTGGAGTCAAAAGTTCAGAATGACCTTTTATAAAAATAATCACCTTTCACTAGTCCCTCCAGGTCCCCTGGAATTATACTGCTTTTTCACAATGAACCACTTTGTAACACCTCAGAGTAAGAGGCCAAATAACAGCTCTGTTAAATAAAAGCAGATACTGCAGGTGGAAATGCCTTTCCTCCCACTAAGTCTCCTAAATCTTTGAAAACTAAACAAACAGGAAGCTAAATCCAGAATTAGTTTGACTACCCCCACTTACCTGACTTAGAGTCTGGAGAAAATTAATTTGCATCTATTACTAATAGCCTAAAATATTCTGAATTAATTGTGGCATGCTTATAAGGAAACTGATATATTCTTCTCAAAAGGCTTGCACAAAGAGATCCTGATCCACGCCTAGGACTCCTCAGTGCTAAATAACAATATTCATCATAATCAAAAGGCCCCACCATAATCAAAAGGTGACAACTGGGGTTGTCACCTCAGTTCTTTTGTAGAAAAAAAATAGGGAAAAAAAATGTGAAGTTAAACAGTAACTGACATGAACTTCAGCAAACCCTTAGTAAGGTTCTCACAGCTTACTAAATACCTTAATTTCAGTGTTTTTTTTTTAAATTTGATTTTGTGCTCCTCTGAAAATAGTAACTATTAAGATGGATGTTGTGTCCTTGAACTAAAGCACTATCCTAATGTTTCCTGTCCAGTAGCAATTTTAGACTTTTCTATTCAGGTATGGCAAATTATTATTTTGTTATAGAGGCAGATAGAGATGCAATTGCACCCCTGTGTGCTGCAGCAACTTCTGCCTACAAAAAAGAAAAATTATTAACTAATAATGCCAAGAAAGCTATAAATGATGATCTGCATAAGGCTGAACTGCATAAGGTAAAAACACATACAACACACTTTCCATATTCTCCTTGCCCCTACTTCTTATATGCCAGATTTCTAAGCTCTTTAGGACACTAATACATTTGCAGACAGCCCTGGCAGAATAGAGTTGAATTGGGCACTAATGTTTCCCCGCTGCAATATAGTATTTTTAGTCCCCTGAAGACCCCTTTAGTCTAAAAGGGCCAACAAAATTCAGAACGCTCATCAGGCACCTATTTAGAGCAACAAGACAGAAAAAAACCTGAGGCAAGATCTTAACTCTAAACCTTCTGAGAATATATCTGGTACAGAGAGAGAATCTCTCCAGTTAAGACAACAGCCAAGGACTCTCCCAGGAGACTGGACACGTTTTCTTTCAAAGAAATCCAAATAAGGCAGACTGCGTTCTGGTCCACTGGAAACAGTATAGCTAATCAAAGGCCTTCCTTAGCTTGAGGAGATTCAAATGTATATAAACTCTTTCCTCTGGGGAGGGATGGTCTCAACTCCCACTGCTAAAGCAGTTTTGCTGTGCAGAAAACTACAAAATTCTTTGGAGGGAATTCAAAGGCAAAAAAAAAAAAAAAAAAAATCAAGAAGTGTGCATAGGAATAAACACGAACGTTACAGCAAAAGACAAACCAGCTTTGGGAGCAAAACTATGATTTCATTTCTTGTTCTATACTCTTGCTAATGCCTTGCAGAGAGGAGAGGCAAGAAGCAGCCACTAGAATACCTACCTGCCTCCTTTCCTTTTGCTAAGATTCCTGAATTTTTGGCTGCAAAGCGATAGATGCTGAACAGGGAAACAGCAGAATCCTCTAGGCCAGGAATGCCCTATAGCACACTTACAGGTGAGAAGTCTCTTGGTAGAGGTAATTTGAATCCAAGTGTTCTTTTCTCTCTGTTTTTTTTTGTTTTGTTTTAGAACAAAAAAAGGAGAATGACACTGCCTATGTCATTAATGAAAGCAGCTGTCATTCCGTGCATTTTATTCAACAGCTATTTCCAGGCCAAGCTCCTTAAACATGGAAATGGAAAAAAGAATGCCCAAATTCAGGATCTCAATTGAGCTTTGGGCTAAGCTGCACATTCCCACCCCACTGCGGCATTAGTGGACAGAAGCAAAGAACAGTTCCCAGGTGCTTAGCAAAATTAAAGACTTCAGCATTTCTGCAGTTCACCTACCTTCAAGATTAAGCAGCAGGGTGCACTAGGGTCTTTGGTAGAATTTAAGTGCATAAGTCTCACTTTATGCGTCCCAGTCACTTTTAGCTGGTAGCAGTGAATGTCCAAATAGGCCCCTCCAATCCCTAAATCTTCTGATTAGATAGAAGAGGGCTTAACTGTAGAACTGAAGGTCAGACTGACTTCTGCCATTTTACTTATGCTGCAACATTAGGAGGTATCCCTAGTTTTCTGTAACTAGGCTGTTGTTGTGTTTTCTATTTGCGTTGAATGAGGAGCTGATAGCAACACCTTGTAGAGTACATGAGACTCTTCAGTCATGTCTGTCAGTAAAATTTCACCTTTGTTTACAGCACTAAGCATTCAGCTATCTGAAATCAATCAGTTATAAAAGCTTATTCTTTTTTATAATTCTTCCTTCTGACCTGTAACACTTGGGAACATCTTAACGTCAATGTTTATGCTACAAAGGAAGCTTTCCAGCATTGCTCTCTTCCCAGTGACTCAGGGAAGACTCGTGGGGACCCAGGTACCCTGGAATCCCCGTTACTCAGGGATGAAACCTTCAAGAAATAGGCTCTTTTCAAGGGTGGCAGAACATCACAGTGGGACTTTGCCACCTTCTGCATCTTCTTCCATCAGCTATGAGAGAACCTGGCATGAGTTATATACAGCTGATTTAACTGAACTCTCCATTTTGATGTGAAATGAGAGGACTTCTCACATCAACCCCAGGCAGCTGCACTTTATCATTTCGACTGGTTGAATGCATGAAACTTCAGATACAGGGAGAAGAAAAGTACTAGCATGCCAGTGAAGTTTCCCATTCGTCAGTCTTCCAGGAAAGAGAGGCTATATCCTGATGACTTGATACTGTATTAGGTCACGCTGCAGTATTACTAAGTCTGAAGCACCACGCTGCAAACTTGGTGCATGCTGAGGCCTGAATGAAATCATCAATCACAGCCTGAGCAAAACTGCAACATGTGCCAGTCTATTCAGTGATGCTTTCATCCAAACACATCAGGCAGCAGACAGCTAGTATAGGCACAGTGCCTATGCAAAAGCTCTTGTCTGAGTGCTAGATTCTACTGCATACAGCAATATTCTCTTTTTAGCAGAAATTTGCTCTTTGGATTCCAAATAAAACAATATACAGCTTTGTGCCTAAACCTGCTTAGTCAGCCAGTTCAAGTACACTACTATTAAAGTACTCCCGGACCTGGAGTGAGCTGGGATAGTTCTCATTTCTTCCTTATTCAAAGCTTCACTGTGACTAATAGCTTAATTTTTATCTTTTCCTTTTGTCCTGACCTTAATTCCACATGACAGTGAATAAGCCAGGTTCAGAGTGAAAAACCATTCAGTCCTCTTATGCACTGCACACCTCACTAACAGTAATGCTGCTGATACTCTGCTTGGAGACTGTCTTGAGCATAGACCTCCAGACTTATTACTGAGTTACAAGAATGCTCTGTTTAGTCTATGAGCTCAGGATATTTGTAAATGTTGCTGTCAGAAGATTTCTGCAATACTGACTTTAGTTTGCTTGTAGAAAAACTGATGTATTTCTCACTAAGACAGTATTTTCTCCATCTGTTACTCTTTTTAGCGCTAACAGCCTGCAACTCAAACAAGAAAAACTGTACAATTGTACAGTAAAAAACAAATCTAACAAGTGGATGCAAACCCAAATCAGGAAGAAAGCTAGGCAGGAAAGTTTCCCTAGTCTTTGCTCTACACCCCTTTCCCCCACTTTTTTTTAAAATCTGGCTTCGGCAAAGAGAAAGGCTACATCGGTTGTACAAAGGGGCAGGGAAATTGCTACAGCTTTATTTTGTCCCTCTTCAAAGTCACAATCTGGCATAAGGCTGAAGAGAAACTGGATCTTGGGAAAGTTTCTCTTATGAATCCCCAGAACATGCAAACTAGAAACACTGAGTAAGATATATACAGTGTATATGTAAACTGAATATAGATCTCAGTTCTCAAAGTCTCATTCATCCTGGGGACTCAGATAAGCAGTTAGAAACCACAGCAGCTCTCTGTCTTCCCTAGATGTTAACTCTTTGCCTGCAGCTTTCTTTAGGAGCTCATTTACAGTGCTGAGTCCCTTTGTTATTTCATCTTCAGGAAAGAGCAGCAAGCTTGGTGGGTACTCCCACCACACATAGCTAATTTTCCCTTTGGATTAGGAGGAGCATCTTTTAACAAGGAGGAATAGAGCGCTACGTTTTCCCAGAGTTTCCAGAGTCTGTCTGTCTTGAGATATTTGTGGGTTTTCTCATGCCTTCTGGTCTTTTCCAGTAAGCCAAAACCTCACGCTTTCTTCTCCTTCAGTGTCACTGCATGTTTGTCATCTCTAATAAAGCCATCCCTCCCAAAAATAATTCTGCGCCCTTTTTCAAGGGGGCTGGAAGGCGGGGGTCACTGACAGCCCAAGTAACAAGCCCAGATCTTGAGAACTACCAGAATGATGTCCCACAGAAAAATATCTCATAAGATCTGAGGACCCCTCAAATGCCTCCCTCTGCCATGAGGAGGTAATATTTTACCCTGCTAAAGAGGGTGATGGGAAGAAAGCACAATTCTGACTCAACTAAACTGAGCTACGGGGAACTGCAAGCTCAAACATCACCCTTGTGCAGCTTCAGCATTTCAGTGTGTGTGGTTTCAACAGCTCCTCAGCTGCTATTGCTAGAGAGGTAATATTCTATTTACATCTAAGCTATAACATTTTGGCAAGAGTCCTCTCAGTTGTAACAGTTAGGGACTAGGGCAGTTAGGAACTATTCCTCTCTCTAACGGGGAAAGGTCAATATTTTTGTACTGGTTTTGCAATTTTTAGTATTGCAAAGAAAGCACTTTAAGCCTTTGTCCATTGCCTGAATGAATTAAGGAATAATATCAGACCACCCTACAAGCATAGCTGGATGGCTGTCATTTTTCAGCATTTTCCCCTCAACTAGTCTCTTAGGGAAATGAAACAAAAATGATCTGTTATCATTCACACAAGTAATTCAAACCACATTCCCCAGTCTTTAAGCGTATCCAGCATGAATCCAGCTGGAGTTCCCCAAAGCAACTTGCAAGTCATTCAATCACCGTGAAAGGAAACAAATACCTCAAAGAATGACAGAAGAAAAACACCTGAGAATAATTTTCATGAAAATTTACCAGTCTCAGAACAACCTCTGCTTGCCTGCCCTTGACAGCAAGGGAGGACAAAGAAAAAATAAAGATGCATTTGCACATCAATAAGGATTGTTTCCTACAGGAAACTATTTCTAGGCTCTGTAAAAGGAGTAACAACAGGATATACATCTTTGGCTATTTCCAGCAGATGAGAAAGAAAACACCTATTTCTTTCCCAGCGTACCTTGCTCCTAGATATGGTTGGAAATGGGGAACGCCTAGGGAAATCTATGTCACTGTGTCTGACAATTCCCTGCAAAGGCGTCCCACCTCTGGGAAGAGGGATTCATGCTTACTGCTAACAAAGTTATGATATTCTCAGCATTCACTTTCTCTTTCTATCCCCAAGGACAAATCAGAGAAATTGGGAATGCTCATGTCAACATAAGATTGGCAAATTTCAGTCCCAGTGCAAGTTAACCAAAGTGGACTTGCACGTGGATTTTCTTGGCTCCTTGTGTGCTCAATGAGCAAGCAACCTGCTCTTTCCTGACACCGCTGCACACGATACAGCACTGTTCCTTACAGACACTGACAAACCGTAGCACTTGCAGAAAAGCAACGCATAATAGAGATCTGGAAAAATTCAGACCAGCAAGGACATTCATGGCACTACACAGTTAAAAGAAAAAAGCAATAAACAGCTTAAAGATAGATGTGTGAAAGGGATGTTAGAAAGATAAATTTGGGGGTTTGGCTGATTTTAAGGGAGACAAGAAAAGGGAAGAAATCCCTTTTTTTCCCCCCAAAAAAGGGAAGTTCATCTTTTCTACAAATCCTTCTAAAAGAAACCACTCCCAAGCAGGAGGTGATTAATAATAAACAGTGAGCCAAATCACTATTAAACATGCAGAAGGGACCATCTAGATTAGTAAATGCAGCCTCTGCTGTCAGAGCAACCAGATCATCTATCCCTTTCCCATGCTGTTTGAGTTGCTCTTTCAAAAGAGACTTTTCCTTTTTTCTGCTCTCTGCTATTGAAGATTCTCTGGCAATCATTAAGAGCTCTTATTTTCAAGCTAGCTATAACAACAGCCAGCAAGTAGTTCTTCATTTTGTAGCAGCAGGGTTTTGTAACTTAATGTTCTCCTCCTATGGTATTTTTCCTCTGAGGTTTTTATGGAGGACTGTTTCCCAAGGGGTTATCAAGCTAAGCTGGAGCTTTATGTTCCCCAGGATGATACAAACACCTTTCCTTGATCATTTTTGTTACTCTTCTCTGAATGCCTTAACTGCGGTGAACCAGAGCTGTGCTTAGTATTGCAAACCAGCTCAGCCCAAGATTCATACAGCGCTATTCATGCTTCCCAAGCACTGGCAATGTCTTCCTTAGCATCCTAGGATGCTATTAACTTTTTTTTTTTAAAAAAAAAAAAAAACATACATGAATCAGTCATCATTGTTGGATGGACCAAGTCTCTCTTCTGTCCTTTCCACCTGAGGAAAGAGTGTTCCTAGCTTATAGCAACAGTTCTCATCAGTAATCTGTAACTGATCAACTGCGCATTTTGCACTGTTAAAGTTTACCTTACTTGTCCAGGCATAGCAATCATCTACTTTTTTCCTTTATCACATCCCAAACCTAGAGCTTACTGCCAACTCTTCCAAGTTAATTATCCACAAACCACGTGAAAGTAAGTCAGTGGTGTTGGCAGAAGAAGTTAGACAAGTTCTAAATACAATACCAAGATCAGCCCTTGACAAAATCTTTCAGAGGTCATCCAGCATTTACAGTATTCACCCACAGTTCAACAGTTCTCTTTACAAGATCTCCTCTTTAGCCAAGGTCTTACCCATGTTGGAATAGTCTACAGATTCTTTGTGGCTCCACATCAGATACTTCCACAAAATCCATATGGACTGGGTCTCCTGCATTTCCTTCATCTAAAATATAGATGATCAGATAGTCAGCTTATTTTGGCATGATCAAGTTTTACTTGCAATTTCAGCCTGTCCATTTACCTTTATCTGCAACATACTTCGCAGGAGAGGGGAATAATAGAGCTCTACTTACTACAAGCACAGGAGTCTAATTGTCTCATTTTTTGTTCCCTCTAAAATATTGATACTACATTTAGTCTCTAATTATAGTTACACTCCTAAATTATCAGAATCCTTAAAATATTTTCTGCCAGAGCTGCACTTAACATACCTGTTTTTTCACAACTTTTGATGTGCTAATCAGGCCTGTGGAATGAACTGCTTTAAGCTTAATTTACACTCCAGATGCATTAACTTCAACATTTACAGCCTCAGCCCCTTCCCAGATGTCTGCTGCCAGAACAGGATTAGGAAGAGTCACCAGCTTTGAATAACCATAGTTAAGGGAGGAAACACTCCTTTACATTGCAATCTACCTAAAATTAGCAATAAATTTTGCCCCCTGGAGCTCTTCAAAAGCTCTGAGTTACTTCACTCAGCTCTGTAATGGCTCTGTAATGGCCAGGTGTCTCTGCTTTAGTGAAACCAGCCTTGCAATATTCCATTTACAAAACAGAAGTCCCTCCCCTTCAGTATGTTTCCACTGTTACAGTGTTTTGTTTGCATCAATTTGTTCATGAGAATTATAGATTCCTGTCCTGGCATTTCCTGCCTTTGACAGAAACTGTGCAGGGAGATAATGCTCTGAGTCAGCAAAAAGCGCACTTGCCAGCAACAGTGCATAGAAGAATAGAGGAGAGTTATTCGTCTTTGGAAATACTTTTTCTTTTTTCTCCCCAAAGAGCGCACTATCAAATTCAAGAGCGCTCTTTTGAGGAAAAAAAAAAAATACTACCACAAAAACACATTGAATAAACCTCACATGCTTTTAGGTTGCATCTATGTCAGTCTACATGGCTGCATTAATGTCAGCCTATACCTCAGTTAAGACTAGTTTGCCTTCATTTACGTACTTGGAAGCTAGGACATGCAACATGGAGAGCAAGGTGGATCAATCAGCATTAACATCAACTGAAAAAAGTCACCACAGACACGCTGTTTTAATACATATTTTGGAGTACTGAGAGGCTCAAAGTCTCAAATCAGACATCAGGCCCAGCTCCCTATTAAAGGATGGTAAGGATTCAGTTTTGGAACATGGTCTGGCTGAAGAAACATTGGACAGCACCAAGCAAAAACCCAGGTATATTTGCAGAACACTGACCCAAGTTAGGATTTGTGAGAAGTTCTGAGCAGTGATTCTAGGTCAAACATCCTTTCTTTTTTAACAGTAGATATCTAAGAATGCTTCAAATTCAGGGACAGTTATACCTGTGCCTGCAATCAAGTTTAAGCACTTTAAGGAATTTCAGCCTTAAGTCTTCAGTCTTCAGCAGTGGTTTGTACTAGCTGATGCTTTAAATGGGCAAAATTGTTCTGATCATCAATTATCAAATCTCAGCTGAAGGTCAGTAACACTTAGTTGTGCAGAGGTAACTGCTTACAGTATTCAAATCCAGCTGCAAGAAACATCTGACTTAAGTCATCCATGAAACCCAAACAAGAACATACCATACATAAAATACAGATAACATTGTTTTCAGCTACTTTAAAATGGCACAGGATAAAAAGATTCACAGGAATCTCCTAAGGAGTTACTTATTTTTAATCACAACTGTCCAGGCACTGGTATATCAATAATAAAAAAATTAAAAGGTTAAAAAATAGTGTACAGTTTAGCACAGAATGCAACATTTGAATAGGAGCACATAATTTTAATTTGCTTTTACGCTGAAAACAATCCAAACAAAAAAGTTAGCTATATAAATACAGAGTAAAATGCACATAGTTTACAGCAAACTACATGTATGCAAGAATAGCAGCAAACCTCACATAAGCATTAAAGTACTCTCAAACTGTCATTTGTGAGTGTTTAGCTATGACTCCTAGGGCATAATTATGTTCACATATGCAGGGTAGGCAGATTCTCTTAAATAGAGGAAACGAAAACTTACATGACCAAGCCTTCACAGACAGAAAGTTAAAGAGAAAAAGGTTACATTTACCGAGGCACACTTCAGTGTTCAGCTTGTTTTCTGAATTTAAATAGATTTTAAATATGAAGCAACATTTAGAAAGGATCTCCAATCTTTTTCTCTGGAAGCATTCCTTTAAAATGCTACACTCCGAGGAATGTTACAAAGATAGTTATAAAGAACACAAACAGTATAACAGAAACTGTCATTACCAGACACCTCAGTTAGAAAGGAAATGTACAGAGTGCATTATGTAAACAGGGAACTATATTGGTGTAAGGACAATATACAAGTGGAGAGGCTGATGTTTCAGTTATGTACAATTAAAATAACCAAAAACAATCTCCGAGATACCCAAGTGTAAGCCTACTTAAAAACAACATACACTAGCAGATGAGAAACAGAGCAAGAGCAGACCTAGCAGCCAGCTGAAAGGCTGGGCCTGGTGCACCATGATGCCCAGCACTCACCTGCTTCGCCACCGCAGCGCAGGCGCTGCCCAGGAACAGGGGCTGCAGCACCTGATTGCACCTCCACAGCACTTGTTCACACCCGGGCATCCTCCCCTGCCGGGTCACACCACGACGCTTCAGGTACTCCAAGGACAGCCCCTGCTGGCACACACACAGCAACCCCCGATCTGGGCATGCTCCAGTGCCATCTTTTGATGGATGTAGAAAACTGCAGTCTTGCACAGTCTAACTGATTGCCAAGTTAAATATCATTGCAAAATGTTACTTTTAAGTTTCATCTAAGCACAGGACGTATGTGGAAAGAAACTCATCACTGAGAACAGCTTCACACACCCAAGGCCTTTGCCTCTGTAGCTGAGAAAAAGTGACATAAGCACTACATGAAAATATAAAGTGAGATGACCATCTAAGTTACAAGGAAGTTTGAATGTACTTTCAGTTTTTTAGTTAAGGATATCACTGAATGTAGCATCTTATTCCCTTTGAGATTTTATTATAAAGAAAATTTTATAAATAATTTAAAGATCTTTGGGAAATATTTCAGAGGTAACTTTGTACTGCTAGTTAAAAAATAAGACAAAAATCCCAAGTAACTTTGGGCTTATATTTTGTTACATAAAAGCAAACAAACAAGAATAATCACCCCTGAAGTTTAAAACATCGCCTAACCCCCAATTAGAAAAGTGGAACAAAAAGCTGATTGTCTCCTCTTGGCTGTTAACAAGGACAGTTGGGTATGGGAGTTCACATTTTCTACTTTAAAACTTCTGTTTTTGAAGTGATTGCATGGAGCCTGTCCTCATTCAGACAAGGCACACACATGGTACCCAGCAAGCTAACAGAGGAGAGGTACATGCAACCAAGGGGAACTGATCCACTAAACAGAGTAACTCATGAAACCTAGGCTAATCCAATATCAACTGTATTCATGAACTTCAACACTGAATAAAGTCTCCTGCATTTTCTTGCCAACTGGAAATTTAGCTATGACTGAACCATCTGGATACCCAAAGAGTAACCTACTTTCTTCAGAACAGAGATTCTAGTAACCGGCTATTCCTGTACTTATCGTTATCTGAAAAATGTTATCATAGCAAGACCTAAAAAGCCAGAGAGTCAATAATAATACAAAATACTGCAAAATTTTTTCTGGAAATATTATTAGAAAAAAAGCCCATTTTAGAAGATACATTTAAATACTCCCCTTGCTTGCTTAACATAATCACGTTCATTTCCAGGCAAATTGCAGACCATGGTATCCCTTCTTTAAAAAGGGCAAGATGATTTTCCAACAACAAGTCAATCCAGCCAAATCTCCACTGCAAGGACACTACAGTGGGCACTGCACTCTGTAGGCGGCTCTTAAGAGGCATGAGCAATTAGTACAGAGAACTATGTAGAGTACTGAAATATTTCTGACATAGTGTGGAGGACATGATGGGGTCAAAATAAGGCAAAACAAATGAAAAATCAGACTGATCATTCTGTAAGCTTTGAGCCTTTACACATAACCTACAGAACTCCTGCAAGAGATCCTATTGATCTACAGCATATAATGCTTTATCCTGCAGAGCTCAGATGGAAACCAAACCACATGCTTTGTTTAAAATAGAACTGCACGTATTGAATGCAGGTTTGGGCTATAGATAACCAGTAAGAGAAAGAAGAGTCACAAGCCAGAAGAAGGCCACAAAGTGCATAAGTCATTCATAAGATAAAGCCATTGCACACAACACAGTTAAGTATACTGAAGTACCACACTGGAAGAGCTGACTGCACAGTTCTGTCATACCAGTGTAGCAGCATTTATGTATAGAAAGCTATGGCCCCTGATTTATAATGTCACCTTCCTCATAAGGACCATGGATGCAGTTTGAGAAGTAGTCAAGGTGCAGATGAAAGGTTTGTTTACAAAGCTATATAAGTTCTTGTAACATTAAACCTCTGACATTCCAGCTGTATGGTTTTGGAAAACCCTGTAAATTATGATAGAACAAACTAGCTAAGTCCTGCTGCTGAATGCAACACATTGTTCTACAAACTACTGGCAAAAGAATGAAAAAATAATGCCTGAATATTCAGACAATTCAGGGGACAAGGTTATACTGTCAGCTGCAGCTCTGTACGCAGGCTCAAGTTGAAAGAAGCGATACAACAATTTTAAAAGGGAATGCTTACAAAATATTCTCCATTACGATTTTCTCCATCACTCTGATCAGAGGCTCACTACACTGAAAAAACTCTTAACTCCAACTTCATTTTCCGCTTTCTGGTTGTCTTAGCCACGGTGATATGTGTTCTTCCCCTGTACTCCAATGCAGGTATTTGTAAGCTAGGTCAGGCTTTGCAAAGAGTAGTTTCAGGATAATATAACTTATTCTTGGGAAGCATGAAACTGAGTAATCCTGTCTTCACAAACAGTAGGCTGGACTAGTTAGGATATACCATTACACTGACAATCCCTAAGGATACTATTAAACAACATTCAGCAAATTCTTCCTTAGTTGCGCGAGTGACCTGACAAGTTGGCAAGGAAAATTGATAGAGAATGTTTTATGGGTCTCTTGCTTCTAGAAAGGAGGAGGGAGAAAGGGGGGGAAGAGATGATGCAGCAGAACTAGAAAACTGCGTACACCAGTATTAAGAGCTTGGTAACCTGAGGAGTTCAACAATTCGATCTTCTCTCCTAACCTACAACACTGCTCAACCATCAAGGGTAGGGTGGAGGGTTAAGTCACCTTTTGCAGTAAGGAAATATTTCAGTTCTGTGTCCCTGCGCTATATTTTACCTTGAGGTAGCAACATGGAAATACTACACATGCCAAATGCTACCTCAGTCTCTGTAATACAGTCTTCAGAGCAGGTGAAAGTCGTTTCAGGTATGGAAAGGTATAAGTATGTAATCTGATCTTCCCCATCCTTCCAACAAGGTTACTGTGCAATAAAACAGAACAGAAAAGTGCACTGAAGAGCGATCACTTAGAGAAGCAAATAGGGCTGACCTCGGATTTATTTCATGCCCCCCTGCTCACTCATCAGGCCTCTGAAGCTGACTGAATGGCCTTGTCTAAATTAAGACATGTAAAGCAAACAGCAATTTTGAATTAAGAGGTGTGTAAAGGCATTCCCTAAGGGGCAGCCCCCATTTGTCACATTGCCAAGAGACCATACAATAAGGCAGCACAATTATTCATAGTTGCCCACAATCAATCTTCTATTTCATCCATAGCTGCATGTTCCTGATACAATTTTCCTTCTGCCCATGACACCAGCATTAACATTTGGTGGTCCACTGCAGTCTTTCAGTCTTCCACCTTCCTCTAGAAGGCCTTGTGACACTGCTATCCATCCAGCAGGTAGACTACCACTTCATAGGTTGACATCATGATAGCTGTGTTTGGAATCTGTCTGATCAGATGTGTAGTTAAACCTCGGTAGAGGGCTCCATATCCTTCTTCTCGCACAAGCAAAGATAATGTCTGGAAGAAAGATCTGTATTTTGTTCCCTCTTCTCTTAGCCTTGTTCGTACAACCTCTGCATAAAGAAAACCACATGTTATGTCACCACTGTCTTCCAGCAACCAGTTAATGATTTTAAATCAGAAAGCAACCTTCCCCTTAAGTTCTCAATATCAGAAAACTTCAAAAAACCTCCAAAAAAAAAAAAATCAGAAGAGGAAGACAAAGAGGGGCAAACTAAGCATTTGGAAGAGCAAAACAAGTTAGATGTTTAGCTAGCGTCAGATATTTAGCTGAGCAAATGAAGTTAGTTTGCTTCGAGAACATCCAGAAGAGGACTGATGTCTGGGCTCACATTTTAGCTTGGAGCTTGCCATCAGTGAAGTACCCAACCCACCAAAACCTCAGGAGTATATACAACTACTTTACTGGAAAATCAAGTGCAACTAAAAACCCAACAGGACAGCAACATGAAGAATGACATGTTAGCAAGTACTGCCTTGCCTGTTTTCTTAGAAGGAAGATACAAACTCACTGATGAGTTATGAGAAACTGCAGAGTGCAGAGAGATTCCAGGTGGAAGACTACTGTATCCCTAAATATTTCTGGGCAGACTCCTGGCAAACCCTTTGTGGGTGCAGGGGAGGGGTGTGGGAAGGGGGGAAGCAAACAACACCTAAAAGGAGCCATGCTAAATATCCTTTTGGAAGTATTTTCCACTTTTATTTCTGAACACTATGAACTCCTGTTGACTTGCTGAATCAAAAGTAAGGAGCATCAGACAAAGAAATAGCTCTTCTGGACTCTTGAGCCAGTGAACCAGAGGTCTGTCAGAAGTCATTGAAAAGACTCCTATTGACTGCTTTGATTGAGACATCCCACTTACCATGAGGATATGCTATAGATGTTGCACAAGTTTTAGAAGTGGCAGCAGCCATCATCATTCCAACAAAGTCCGAAGCTTCCTTTGATGAATCATCCTCATTGTCCATGCCAGAAGCAGTTTTATACTCCAGTAGTTTTCGCTTAATACTCTCATAAATAACAAAATGAATAACAGTCTCAGATATGCCTGCATATGATGCTGACATTCCTCTGTAAAAGCCTTTAATACCATCTGATCGATAAACTTTCTGGACACATTCAAAAGCACTCATTCGCCTTTCCCCACGATTCCTGAAAAGAGAAGAACAAAATAGACATGAAGCTGGTGCAACTAGAGACTGAAAGATAATTAAGCAGCGTCCCTTGAGTGACAGTGGAACTTCAGAAACATCTCACACTGATGCCAAGGGCTCCAAATCAGATATGCTTCAGAAAACAGAACTTGAAGTCAGGGTCCCAAAGGCCTTCAGCACTAGACACTGACAAATGTTGTTTTATCCAGGCCAAAGGTTAAATTGTGACTAAAGAAACAAACACCATACATAGTTGTCAAGCAGTTCCAGGTCTGTTCAAGTCTTATAGGACTGTGAATCAAATTGCCTGAAAATTGACAAGTGAATCAAAAGTTTGTGAGCTGGGGTGGAGGAAATTTTTTTTTTTTTTTTTTTTTTTTTTAAATGTAGAGATCAGGTGTCCTCCCACCTCAATTTTGCCTTACATGAACAGCTCCTATAGCCTCACAATTACCCATTCTATTCTAGAAGTACAGGTCTTGCAATACAGCCTTTAAGATTACACAACTGTGAGGCACACTAACAAAGGGGTAGCTATGAGTTCAAACATCATGCCTCATACACCACTACAGTTCTTAGTGAAGAGCTTGTAGGTCTGGTCTGAAGAAGGCACACCAACCAATATAATGAAAGTAGCTTTTATTTGATTCCACTAAGCCACAGCTGACGTCAAATATACTCACTAGATTTTTTTTCCCCCCTCCCATGCTCATTTCACACTTGAATATTGAAATCTTAAGTCTTCAGCCTCTTGCTTTTTACTTTGTGATGTCAATGAAATGAACATCAAAAATAAATTTCAGATTATGCTAGACACTATCAACCTATATATATGTGGGCATTGCACATCCTGAAATATTTAAAACACTGTATACAATTGCACAAAACCTTTATGACACTGCATAAAGCATGCTTCATTGCAGCACTTGAGTGCAGCCACTTGAAGCACCTGGATTCTGCCAGCAGAGGTCTCCTGTTGGAGCAAGGAAGCAGCATGGAATAAGACAGTAACTATCCTTATGAGAAACTACCAGATCACATGGATATGTCAAAGCAAAACAGACAGCAACAGTACCATTGTGCAATTAGAATGAGGCATCACTAGATGGCAGAATTTAAAGCCTGATGTTTTGAACCTGCTTTATCAGACAGCAGTGAAACAAGGTACCAAGCACAATTAAGAGTGTCATTTTGGAGAAAGGAAAAAAAGCAGACAAACATGTACACATAGCTACAAATCAGATCAGGACTGAGGTAAGCTGCTGATGCTGCAGAGGAGTGGATAATACTGCTGACATGACAAGAGAACTGAGCAGAAGTGCAGCTGGAAAGAGGAGCAGAAGGACCTACAGCTGCAGCTCCTGAGGACAGCCCATATCCACATGACCCATGCGAGGGGGGGAACCACAGAGACTGCTTTAAGAAGCAGCTCTTCTGATGTGTAAGATGAACTATGTTGCATTAGCCTAAAGCAGTTTCACTTTGATCCCAGTAAGACCTGGAAGAAGTTGAGTTTTGTTCCCAATGGGAGTTTTGAGAACTTCAGCACAAACAGGATCCGGGCAGGATAATCCTCTATGCCGAATGTTCTCTGCCTCTAGTGACAACTAGATTAGAAGAGCTGAAAACAATACATAGTAGTGCTGGGTTAGCCTATATAACTGTTGTCCTGCACTCAAGGACAGAAAACACTTCCTCTTGCACGTCTCCCCCATGAACAATGCACTTGATGCTATGTACAGGAGTAACGCACAAATTCCGTAACTTTCCCTCAGCCATATGGTTTAAGTAAACTGATTAATGGAAAAAGACAAGTATAAGACACTATCAGGTTGCACATACACCAAAAAACACTGCTGTCATGGAATCATCACCCCAATTGCATGGTAGCATCAGAAGACGACTCGCGATAAAACTAGCTCTGGATGTGTTTACTACTGTCATCTTGCAGCAGAATATGCCTGCTAAGAGGAAGAATGCTAGTATGTGCATTAATACAGAAAGACCAATTGACCCTTAAAGTAGGAATTTTAGGGAGTTAGTATTTCAAAAATATTTGGCAGTTTGTATCAAGACAGTAGTGCCTAGTACAGTAATTTTGCCTTATAATCCTTCCCTTCCCCCCCACTAATTTAGACAGCATTTACCTGGAATTAAAAAAGGATACTGACCTTAATCAACTAATCCACTCAGACAGAACTCTAATATTTTGAGTTAGTTTAGTTAAAAGCAATACAGAAATAAAAGTTTCAATGGCAGCTTCTACAACTAAAAGCAGTTTCCAATGACAAATTGACTGTTTTTTTTTTTTTTGTTTTTTTTTTTTTTTTAAGTTTTAATGACATTTTGATGCCTAGTTACTTCTTGGGATATACACTGCCATGACTTGGCTTTATGAGAATCCCGAGACAGTAAAATAGTTAAACTCTGCACAACATCTACAGTTCTTATACAATAGATCAGAACCACTTAACAGTTACCTGTTCCCAAAGCAAATACTACTACACAAACAAAACCTCACATACTATTGTGGCACACACTAGCAGAAAGAGCACTTCAACTGTTAAGATAGCAGAAACTTCAAATGTATATCAGGGCTTACGTTTGGTACGTTTCATTCCTCTGTACATCACCCATTAGCACATTCTGCCCATACAACCTTCAGAGACTCAGAGGGAGGAATTAAGCTGACTTCTTTGCAAACTTTGTACTTAGATTTTAGACTCTTAGTCTACTGAACTCTCTTAAAACAGAGGGATAGGATTAGTGTTGCCTACACTTATAAATTAGGCTTTCTTTCCCCCCCGCCCCCTCAAAAAGATGAATCTTAGTTGACAGAACAAAGTCACTAAGATGATTGTGAAGGAAAGAAAAACAACAACAAAAACCCATTATCACAGAGATACATCACACAGGAAAGTTTGTGATTTTCTGGGCTGATGTTTTCACACTTCACTACTAGAAAAAGGAACAGGTGAGCTGTAAAGCAGTTCTGGCTCATTAGTGGATGAAGGGTAGATGAAGTTATCTGATACTGTACATCAAGTTTCCAGAAAGGCAGTCTATAAAAGTGAACAAGACAGCTTCACTGAGACACTTGCAGCATATCTATTTAGAACTGTAGGGAGACTCAGATAAAGCTCTTCTTACAGACCTTGTAATAGGGTATAATTATTTTATGCAAATAGTCAGGGAAGAATAAACGCTTTCCATAATTGATTTTGTGGTGACCCCAGACAACTTCTATTGACTACCCTATGTTAGGGCAATTTATGTGCCTGGATTGATGAAAGTCACGCTTTTATAGACTAGAGCTCATATGTGAAAGAAATGGAAAACTGTTTCAGGTATTATCCTGAACTTTTGCTAAAATGCTAACATCCTTACTTCACTGTTTTTAGCTGTTGACGTAAAAATCCCTGGAAACATACTTGTTTTTTTACGCATTAATTCATGACTGACAAAACACTGAGACTTAACTTTGTCATTCATTCAGAATCTGTCGGCCAGAGACTACTGCAATACCTCAGGCATGCCTTAATAACATGGAGGGACTAAAACAGAGAACAACAGTAGCGTGACTTGTAGAGAGATCAGTACCAACTACGTAATTTGAAGTGTTGACTATTAAAAGAAACATTTCTTGAGAAGCAGAGCAAATTCACAATATCACTCCAAGCAAAACCTTATTATGGCAGTAAGGTTTCCAATTGTCACTACTAAGTTCTCTTAACGTTCTTACCTTGCATCGAGCTGTAATCGTGTCTTTACTAGCCAAATGGGATTGGTGGTTGTGATTGCAGTAAAACCTAAATAAACATTTTAAAAAAGTTAGATGTGATAGGATCATGATAGCCCCACAAAAGCAACTGCACCTAAGTTGAAACACACACAGTAAGGTACAGTTGATGAAAAAACCTCAGACTATACTGATTTTTAGAAAGTACCCATTGTAGCCCTTTAACAATATTTCAAGAATCCATACAGCCAATAAACATTATTTTTAGAACGAATTTTATATTAATATTTTGAAAGTCTAATTCTTAGCCAGAGTTTCCCCAAATAAAATAATCCCAATTGTGTGCATTTCTCTGCCTGTCCACTCATACCAACCCTGTTTTGACACCACAGAACAGCAAAGCTAGCTAGACTAGTGTTAGCCAATTAGTTTGGAAACATTTCAAGAAGAGCATGTTGCAAATACAGCTATAGCAATTCAAGATAGTAGAAAACGTTATGTCAATTTAATTTTCTACCTGAAATACAATCTGAGTTTAAAAGCATGCAAACTGAATCAATACTACTTTTGGTGTAGTTAAGAGGCATATATTACTGCAAGTTAAGAGATTTTTTTTTTAAATACTTAAGTATAAACAGCAGTTAAATTTGAGAGCTAATGTTTTATTTAGTATTTAAAGCAAAGATTGTTGGTTGGCCCAGAAATACTTATACAAGCATATGAGTGTTTTCATTGTTAAGATATATAGTATGGCTTCTAATTATCCAGACAGACAGCAACTATTTGGGCTTACACCAGGGCAAAGTGTTAAAACTACGATTTTCAGTCCACTAAAGAAAAAAAACAGAAGAAAAAGAAAAAAGGAAACAAATTCAAAAAAAATGTGAGAATCACTCTTACTTCTGTACAACTGTGGAGAAAAAAAGAGCAGAGTGAAAGGCAGCTCTGAAAAAAATAAAAAACAAAAAACATCTAGAGTTGTAATACCACACGTGCACCGTTAATGAGGTGACATGTCTGCAGGAGGGAAAGGGAAGGACTGGAACATGGCCAGGCAAGAGATGGTAAATTTAGATGCTCTGCTTCTTAAGTGACACACATCACTTGTATATCACTATGAAGACATGCTGCCCTCCTGCAAGGGAGTGGACTAGGGCTGAGGGAAAGCAACAAAGACTGCCTTGTTCAGTGCATTATCTGGTGCATGATACTTATACAAAGAGGTGGCTATTGATAAGCTTGTTTATGGAGATCATTAACAGCTTACATATATATATATTTAGCAGAACTGCTTGCATACTGGTTACTTCTGTTCAATCACAATCTATGTTTACATTGTACACAAATGACTGAAATACTCAGAGAGAAATGCCAGAGGATCTTAACTGTTTTAAGGTTTAGGTACCCCCCCCCAAAGTCTTCAGAATAGGTCATTAGTATTTCCAGTTACAGTTCTCAAGACAAACTATTACTACCTGTAAGGTTAAGTAGCTACTAAGATTTGACTGTATTTCTGTGTCAAAACAGCAAAAAAAAGCCCTTAGCAATTTCATGAATCTTTGATTGAACAAATAGGTTTTTAAACTGACTCCAACTCCCAACTGAGTAACTTCATGTGAACTCACTGGGTAGATAAGTTTGTTTGTTTTTTTGAAAAGAGACATTACTTATTTTTCTATGGCTAGACACATATGATTAAGAGTGAAATCTTAACAAGCCAAAGTAGTAGTGTTTTATATCCACTGGTGTATAGAGCAACAGGGAACTACTTTGCCTTAACAAGGCACAGGATGTCCTTAAAAAGGCACATCTGCAAAAAAGGTTCTGCAGTTCAGGTGGCTGGAGCCTTTCCTCACATATCAGTTTATGCCATAGAAACTCCACCAATTCCAGCATCACTCAACCCTGCACTGCGCTAAAGTGAAATATTCTTATATTTTAAGATTTTTTTTTTATACTAGCACTAACAAAGCTTTAAGTTTCTTTCTCTACTTCAAAACAGAAGCTTTCCAGATTTACATGACAGTGAAATGCAATATGTGCAGGATTGCAACAAATATACTGAAATAAGGCAGGGGAAAAAATAACTTTCCCCCTATCAAACACTATCCAGAGAAGACCTCTCCCTCAAGAAAAAAAACATTATTCTAAAGTCCCTCCTACTTTTTAATCACTTGTCCACAAATGTTTTGAGTCAGCCTACAAGACCAAAAAAAAAAATCTGCATCCCTATTTAACTTTTTCTAAGTTACATGTCTCTGGAATTTTTTTTTTTGTTATCACTAACCTATGTTTTATAGCAGTATTTCTCTGCTCAGCCCTTTCTCCTCCCTATTCAGCATAAAGAACTGGTCTGTTAATCCTAACCCATAATAGAAAATACATAGCTGAGACCAGAGGCAACATCCAAGCAGCAGTAGTGACTACTTTTGCCCAGAGCAGAAGCAGGCTATTTCTAGGCAGAAAGGAGTACACTGGAATTTGCCAGTAAATGCTGGTTGGCAAAGGACACAGCTGTGCCCTATTCCATCTAAACTCACTCTCCCTGGGCTGCTCCAAGTATTATTTAATCACAGCACTCCTAACAGTAGGAGGAGATACTTTACAACATAGCTAGGTTTTTCCTTAGGGCTGTTTTAAGCCTAAACAGAACAGTTTGGACTGAAGCTTTCAAATCAAAGAGCCTTCAATAATTCAGGTGTCTGAGATGAGATCACTGCAGCTCAGTTCTAACAGGTAATACAGTTAGTGGAACAAGCAAAATACATTAAGTTGAGCAATGCTGACCTCAAGGATAGCTCTCAAACAGAAAATATCCAGAATTTTGGGATCTCTTTGATAAGATAAGCTTTCTTTTTAAATATAGAAAATCTGTAGCAAAAGTACTGGTTAAAAGAAAGTAAGGGTGAGGGGCTTTCAACTACTACTATGAAGGTCTGTGGCTCTCTATCCCAATGCTTTTCCCCCCCGCCCATGCTCATCTCAACTGTGATCTTTATAACACTTAAAGTTTATGAATGTGCTGTATCCTCAGGAAAGAGTTAAGACTGCAGATTCATTGGGAGTGCAGATCGATCCGACAATACCAGTTCTTCTACCTCTTTCTATATTCTAGTTCCCTCTAGAAAATTTTATTCACGTTCTAGAGGGAAAGAACTCAATCTGTTTGTTGAGCTATACCAGCTAATGACAGGTAAGATCCCAGGTATTCCTATTGTGCATCACATTTCAAAGGTTAGTTTTTTAATCTATAAGCCAGTGTAATTGATACAGACGCATATGAATATGGAATGTGGAATTAGAAATTCAAAGTAGTAAAATAAAAACAAACTAAAAGAAAACAGAAAGGGACAGAAAGGAGACAGTATACATTTAAAAAAGACAAAGAAAAAGAAAAAAGGTTTTTGAAACAATGTGACAACACAGAATATCAGCTGCAGCATTTTAAAGGCAGCTCTGGGACACTGGAAAAAAAAAAAATAAAAAGGCCTAGTTTAACCAAGTAAGGGACCTTCAATTAGCCAGCAGAGCTAAATAAAAGTAGCAGACAGTGAAAGGTATTTTCCACCTTTCCCTGAACCGCACCAAAAAAATTAACTCTTGAATAGAGTCAAGGAGAAGTGATGTCTTTGCACAATGCACATAATTTGAGTTCAAGATAATGAAAGTGAATTCCCAAAACTGTGTTTATTTAATAGATATTACAAACCCAACATGTGGTTCTTACACTAGAGGCTGCAAGAGACGCTCAGTTCAGTACTCACGAGGTTTAAGTTAGTCCATATTTCTGCAGGAAGTGACCTGCGGATGGGGAGCATGAGATGACACGATCTCACTCTTTTCACGGGAGAAATGTACAGTAAATGCCTAAAATAGACACAGGCTTTTCTGTATCATAACAACAAGCAGTGACCTCATCAGATACATGTGTACAAATTGAATCCCATTGGAAGGATTTGTGAATTAATTATTGTGAGATCTACTTTTTTCAGGTAAAAGTTTAGGAAAAAAAGAAAGAAAAAATAATCAGAACAGGCCACAGATATTAAAATAGTTGTGTAAAATGCACTGAGTACTGAAATTTCTGCCCATTTGCAGCAGTTCAATTTTACAGCTCAAAATACTTACCTATAAGTCAGATTTTATAAATGAACCCTCCTCCTCCCCCACTCCCCCCTCAAAATACCATTCAAAAAGAATGCTAACCTTGTCACAAAGGACTGAAAGTACAGGTAAGATGCCTTATGAAATCAAGCTTTCCAGTATCAGTAGTAAGCGAACCAAGTACCTTTTTTATTTGGTATTTGTCAAGTTAACTGTGTATGTACTACTAACAAGTTTTAAAAGTATGGCGCTTCTGCAAATAGAGCAGTCCCAAATTAAGTAAAGGCTACGCTTGGCTTGGTTTGCCAGTTGGAGTTTCAGAAAGACTGGTAATACTATAATAGGCAAAGTAGTTTTGTAGTGACAGATTTGCAACTACGCTGTCCGAATAAGGCTATGAATCATTAAAAAGAAGGCAAACTAGAAAGCCATACAGGAAACAAGCACCTCATTCAGTTCTCCATGCGAGTTTTTACCCTTTGTTGAGGTAAAAGGTTGAGTAAGTATATTAAGAAGGCAAAATTTATATCAAATCTGAGAATTTAGCATAACTTTGGAATGTGCAAAAATAAACTGTCTTCACACAGGCAAACATTCTCATTCTCCTCGTTGCAGGACGCTTCAGATGCGTTCCCTGTCAAAGTTTGCAAAAAGAGAATCGCGTGATATGCTAGATGGCAAGTGAAAAGTGTTGCTGAGTATGTCTTTGTGCTGATACACTGGTATTTTAAGAGATGAAGGTAATGTGAATTATATGTCGGAAGCTAGCACACAGCAAGAGGAATTACATTCATTTCTAATTGCATAAGGCATCAGTTCCTAGTATGTGGCATCATTGATCCTCCTCAAGATAAAAAACTAAAAACTGTAATAAAACCAAAAAAACATGTTCTATCTTGAGAAGGAAGAATCAGGCCTCAGAGCAAACAAAAGAGGCTTAAATTACACTCAGGATTTTGACTATCAACACAAAACTTCATTAACAGAACTATAAAATACAGTACCTCAGCTTCTCGATCCAAAATATACTATGTGCATAATATAACCCTTATTAACAATAAGGTTAGTCTGGCCTTAGACACTCATGCATTAACATAGGGTAAACACTGTTAGGTAAACACTAAATTAGGTAAACACTATTTTTCAGGTTGACTATTTACAGTACTTTCATATAACACATGCATGAGCTAGAACTAGGAACAGCTTACAGAAAGTTAAGTTTTTAAAATATTTTTGCATCATTATTGCATTTTGCAGTACGCAGGGAAAAATTTCACAGTACAGCCACCACCTCATGATCATTAGCTAACAGTCTTCATGTAAGAGATTAAAGTAAAATTCAAACAAAAATCCCTGTCATTTGAGACCAAGTTCCTTACTGAAACCAATGGCAGCTGCAAGAGATAAAAATGATTATTTTTACTAGTTGTTAAAAAATTTTATGTTGGCAAGGTGAATAAAGGCTTAAGTTCCAAAAGGCACGTTATCATATGCTTCTGTGTTAACCTGTTTAAGTCAGCCACTTAAGAGCTCACATTAGATCTTGTCCCTGCATTTTGCCAATTCCTTAAGTTGACTTGCATCATATAGCAATACAAACCTTGCAGGCAAAATTTTAAACGCATTTTTTGAAATACATAGTTACATAATAGAATTATAAAAACAACAAGGTTAGTACTTTCCCAAAAAGTACTGTTAATTTTCATTACAGCTCTTTACATATAAATCGAAATAGTGCCAGTACGTTGTTTGTCAAAGAACCTTCTTTTACAGGGCTTCCAGAGAAGGTCTGGATTATACAGCGCTAAGCTATTTCAAGAGAGAAAAATGACCTGTAGCATGAACTCGCTTTCAGTTTCACCAGCCATATGGTTTACACATACAACTGCAAAACTAAATACATGTGAGGAAGATACAGCCACAGAAGTGTTGAATATTAAAGCTGCTATACAAGTGTAAAAAAGTAAACAGTAAGTAAGAGTCAAAGACATGTACCCCAGTCTCCAGTAGTCATAAATGCAAACACATAATACTAGCCTTTTGGAAGGGAAACAAGTCAACATGGAACAGATGCAGAACCCCCTGATAAACTAGAAGCCTGCAGCTGCAAGTGCTTGGGAACAGCTACAGTGGCACATCTCTGCAGGACTTCTTTTCACTACAGAAAGAGGATAGCAGCTTCCACACCACTCTGATCCTTTAGTTACTGGTGATACTGCATAATTTATACAAATAGTCTCCAATCAAAGAGAGCATTAATCCTTTTTTCTTATCTTCAGCTCATTGTCAAGAGAATAAAACACATCTTTAAATTCTTGGGGGGGGACACAGACCATGTGTAATAAGAGGAAAAGTTACATAAGTAGGGTTTCTGGAACAATTAACTGATTGAGATGAACTTTCCATGAAACCCCTTCCACCCCCTTCCCCATTCAACACTATTCACCTACAAACAAAAAAAACATTGCCAAGTGACAGAAATATACTCAATCTTCTGATGACATGCGCATTCCATCTTGCCCATTAAGACGGAACAGCTGCCCTTATGTTTAAGTCACAACAAGTAAATATTGCAACCATATTTCTCAAGCACTAGAGACAAATGTGATACATAAGCAAAAGCTGATATAACTTCAATTTACTATGCTAGACATCAATTTCTTTGCATCAGAGTTAGCTGGTATACACAGAAGAGTTATCCTGTTCATCATTCATGTCACAACTGACAATTTTGAATATTGCCAGGGCTCAGGTTATCTACACTGGTTGTCAAATTTGACATCAGTTAGGAAGTTCAACAGGCTACTGTAATACAGAAGCTACCGGCAAGGAGTCTATGGCCTAGACAGGAGAAAGAAACATGTAGGAAAGACACTGGCAACAACAGGCAAAGTATTGCCAGCTGAAGTTTTGACTTCCCCAGCACAAGTCCATTGTTGGAACTCAAGCTTGGCTTTACTTCCCCTTGTTCACAATCCCAACACAACGGATCACAAGCCAAGCAAAGATTGGTAATGGCTAAAATATACCAAAGTTACATTGCAGATTAAAGTAGGAACTAGTTGCCAGAGACAATCGATGAATACCACAGAAATCTGCTCTTTTATGCTGTATTAGTGGTAGAATAAACTAAGTGAACCACTACTTTAGCAAAGGATGCGTGCTTTTTTTTTTTAAACAAGTATCTGCAGGCATATTTCAGAAAGACAAAAATAAGTCAGATGCACAAAGCTGTAATAGATAAAAGTGAAAATAATATATTAAAAAGTGTTAAGCCAGAGTTCAGTGCAGACTGTCATTTTTAGCTTGCAGAGCAAAGATAATTACTGTGTTGAAAGTGTTCATTTTACTTTTCACAAAATATCATTGAAGCAGGCACGCAATTTTCCTAGAAAAGACTATTCACACATACACAGTTAAATATCTCCATTAACATTAAGTGCAAACTTTCACACACAATCTCCAGATGGCTTTTGTGTCTACTAGGAGGCCAAAAAAGATAATGCTACAACTAGAAGTCAATCACTGAGTAATTTCTGTTGGGTTTTTTTCCCTCCCCCTCCTCCCTCTTCCCCATTTATTGTCATCTCATTTGTCAGTAGGACTCTAGAATGAAGAGGCTAAAAAGTTACAGATCCTTACCTGCCACACCAGCTGAAATCATGTGTACCTGGGTAGAATCTGGATTGAAAATATTGTTCAACTTTTCCTTGCAGTTTGAGTAAGCAGCAAAATATATGGCTCTAAAATCAAAACAAGAACTGAGTTATGTTACATTTTACGCTTCGATGCACTTATGAGCCGTGTCACTGACTTCACTAACTCTAAATGATCTTGCTTGAAGTTCCATCTCCTAAGTAAAAAGCTACTCAAGGAATAAATCTTACAACGCTCTAGGAGTGAACGCGTGAGTATGCTTTACAGCTTTGTTTCTTCCTCGCAGCCAATTAACACTTGGTGAGGGAAGGGACAGATGGTTGTAAATACAGCAGTGTTTTTTGTGATACTAGGAAATGTCACCAGGTAAGTAAAACGCTGCTGAACTGAGAATCGAAGTTACACAACTGTATCGCTTCAACAAAACATCAACTTTTTTCTTGGAATTGTAATGCTATTGAAATGAGCTTATGCTGTTAGAACATCGGCAAGCACGCTAATACATTTTATTTTACTAAAACAGCACATACGACCATATTTAAAGAGGTAGAAGAGCTGTAAAGATGAGATCTGCTGTTTGTTTTTTTAGTTCTGTATTTAGAATAGATGCTTATTTTTCCCTCCTGAATACATAAGATAAATACTTATAAACTAGTACTACATTAAATTAGGTAAGCTGATAAATCACAGTTAGATACAAAAGTTAGAATGTCAACGCAAAATTATGAAAAAAGCTCAGTAAGACTATAAAACTGATTTTCTAAGTACACATAGAACTGACATTTGAGGCTGGTAACTCAGGTTTCTGTTTAAATGACTTACAGTCTACAGAGACAAAAATGAACATGAGTTTTCAGGAACAGAACATTAACCTCATTAGCTGTGCAAACATGTTTCTTTTATAAAAAATGATAAAGTGCTTGCTTCATGGGCATCATTTCTAAAATGGGATCTGAACCCAGCTGAGTATATTGGATGTGTTATGAAATAAGCTTCTCTACAGCTTATTTAAACAAAGAGCTGCTGTTAAATCCACTTAGCTAATGCTTAATTGAAATGAAGTACTGAATGAAGACCAAGTGCTCAGGAAGGAAAGGAGGGATGTGCTGATTTACAAGACTTCACTCATTACAGCTAGTGGAGTTTTTCTTGGTTCCCCCCCCCCAGTGTTCATACTAAAAATATCCAAACCCTACAAGCTAAATATTTTAGCCAGAGGAAGAAGGGAAGAGAATTGGAAGAGTCAGCTAAACACGAAACTCTAAAATGAACTGCAGCTACTTTTATAGCAGCATTGACGACTGTCACTGACAAAATGAACTTCATTGCTGTATACGAGGTCTCTCACATTGAGAATGATTGTTGCAATGTACCTTTTAAGTCTAGCAGTACTGCTTTTTTAATTTTGGCAAGAAAGAGGAAAGGGGGGAAAAAGGCAACTAAGTGCTAAGGTCCAAGAACTTCCTTGCTACAGAATGATGGTGCAGAGATCAATCTAGCCTTTAAAGGCCTGGTAAGTTAGAAGGAAAAGCTACCTTTACTTTCCTGCTGCAAAAGGAGAAATTGAGAACTGGTAGGACAAGACTAGCGTCCACATATGTGCGTGTGCATGCTTTCAGTAGTGCAGAGCAGTAGGGGATGAAGTGGAAGGACATAAGAGCACAGTAAAGATGAGCAAGAGGAGATGACAGCAATTCTCTTCCTGCATGCAAGCAGATGTTAGCACAGAGTCAGCAGGGAGTTGGGTGGTACTGATAGCTGATACTGCCTGCAGTCAGCAATGCACAGCCCAGGTTTGATAGCCCATTCTGTAAGGTTCCTATCAGGGGAGACACAGCATTTTTGAAATGAGAAAAAAATCTGTTTTTAAAAGTTTTAAACAGAGATGCACCCAAAATAGTCTTTTACTTTAATGAATCTTTTCACCCTTTAAAGACTGAGAAGATTGACGGAGAGTGCTCAGAAGAAACCCCCCTCTATTATATTTCACTCTAAGCTGCAGCATTTTAACCTCCCAAGACAGACAGCTGCCTGATAACAGAATTGAATTCTTCCCTGTGAGTATATTTGATATTGAGAAGCGCAGTCAGTGAAGCCAGTCAGAATTTCAGAGTATAGGGTCAAGGGAGAAGTAAGCAGCAATAGGTGAATACCAGAAGAGAGGATCTGCTACAGATCTTTAGAAACAAAAGAGAAGATGACATAAGCCTTCCTATGTAACTAGACCTTCTACAGAAGAGTTTTCATAGCTCTTGTGAGAAATTGTTCAGTCACAGAACTTGAGTAATTAAATATAACTCAGTTCTGCCATGAGAAGTCATAGCTTCGAGATTTAGTAGGCTCTAAGAGTTACCTTGGTCTGTGATCAAGTCTGACTCAATTCAGTCACACAATCTTAAAATGCAAGCCTTTATCTGTGAAGGAATGCCAGTAAGACAAAGATGAAAGCATAGTTTGAGATGTGCTCGCCACTGTCAAATTGTTATTTAATGCCACATGTGCAGAGATTTTTGTCAAACAGTGATTAAAGCTGTACATACCAGAGATGTAAGCTACAATTACATGTGGCTTTATTATGGAAGAGCATTTTGAGAGAAAATAACAGAAGAGGAGAGGGACAGGGAAAGAGCAACCTCCTGGCAGTAATATCTGTGAGAACTGGAGGGTACCAATGTTGAACATCCAGATCCAGACTGGACTATTAAACAAATAAATGCACTCTTCAGCTTAGGGATTATCTAAAGTAAAAACTGGGAAAGTAACCTTTTGTTCTTACCTCTTTTCCCTTTCCTCATATAATACCCACGTGGTTTTTTTGGTGGTTTCTGGTTTAAGCTAGAGATACAAGTATCATCATACTCAGATGCCTCCAAATGCTAGTTTTCACCTAACATATTATGAAAACCTGACTCTGGATTTTGCATACACTCATATCAATTCTGAAGAGATTATATCCAGAATGATGCAGTTTCATGTGCTAGTAACCCACAAGGATCAAGAACACAGAAAGCTGCTAAAATTTTCTTCAGTTCCTCCAAACAGTAATGCTAAAGTAGCAATCAGAAAATACCTCAAAAACAAACTCCTTAAAATCTCTACACTAAAGACTAAAATATTCTAGTTTCAGCAACGCTTTTGTGCTGAATCATGCTGAAGATCTACAAATGAGGGCTTCCTCATCTGTCAGACTTAGGTACAAGAGATATCTATACTGAATAGAAAGTCTCACTTAATCAGTGTTTTCCAGAAGAACTCAAAGTTTACAATAGTCCCCAACTGCGGGCAGAAAGTAGGAGTAATCATGACTAATAACATTGAAAGTTACTGACAAAAAAAATAAGTGAATGCAAGGCACTGAAATCAAGGGAAGAATAAAATTAATGTAGGGTATACTCCCTCTGCAGAAAAACACTTCTCTTAGTAACTCACTTCCAGTCTGTTTTCAAAGCAGCAGCAAAAAGATGCAAGATGTCATAGCCTCATCCATGAGGAAGTAGTTACACTAGTTTTATACAGCTTTGTTTCCATATTCTTCCTTAGGTATTTCCTTCTTTTTGGAATGAACTTTGGCTGACACTTACACTTGCATGTAAGGATCAACTCGGACTCGGGCATAATCTACACCTCGCCCTGTCTGCCCACACCACTAGAGGCACCAGGTCATTTGTGCTGACACACAGGAACCAAGAGCAGCAGTGCCACTGCCAGTAAGACCAGATTTATGTTCTGGGCATCCTCTTATGCTCCCCTACTGTTCCTTGGAGTCCAGCCCAGTGACAGATTTGTTTCATCTGTGACAGCTGCAGAGATCTCATCCTACTTATTCTTTCCCTCTCAAGTTTCAAATCAGCCTTCCTACTGCAGGAGGCTAGCAGCCTGTGCTGCAGCAGAACACAGGAAAGGAAGAGCCAGTGTTTTGAGGCAACGTTCACACAATTGCTTCCTGAAGATGAGGCTCACATCAAGCCTTGGATCTGCCCTTGTATTTTTACAGGTACAAACTTGTTATGTACTTGTGCAACTCCTTAACCATCTTCTTCCCTAACCAGATAAAAGTCTGCATAACTTACAATATACAAAAGCCCAGGTATTAGTAATTTCTGAGCCAGAGGCACAGGGATGCAGACCGCATCTGCAGAGTACATGAGCAGCTCCATTTGTTTCTCCCAGACACCAGAGTTACCCTGGAAATAGGCTACTCACTACACAGCATTTACATTGTGGATGCATTAACTCACTTGAAATAAACCCTCAGTCCCTTGAAAAACATACAGCAACCAACATTCCTGAGTTATTTCACTTACTGAACATCTGTTTGTATTTACCTGGAAGGAGCAACGCCTACCAAATTAGGACCCAGCCCTCTAAAAAGAGAGCGAGGACCTTCCTTTTCCAAGATCATCCTAGAAAACAAAAAAGGGACAGTACTTTAACATTCACATCAGGAAAGCACTAACCACCATCATGACTTCATCATTTTAAGTTTTACTCCTTGTGCACGTATAGGTTAATACCTTGTGGTCAGCACTACACTGTCAAAGACTAATGACTTCCTAGAAACTCCACAAAATAAAATTTAATAACTACATTCATCGACATGCAATAAAATTCAGGAACTAAAGGCAGAAAAAACCTTATGCTGTTAACACGGACTTTCCTCAAGGATCAAATACCAGGTTATCTGTCAGAGTGTTAAAGAAAGTGTCCTTTCATTAGAGAGGGCTCTTGCCTCCTCATGCAAGGGGGCTCACTGCAAAGGAGTTGGGCCTGGCTGAAAAGGGACTCTACCCATGCAAAAATCACTTTGTCAGATCAGTGCCCTAACATCTTGTGGGACCAAGTCACTATAAACATAGCTATGGAGAGAATCTTTTGGCAGGCAAGGGTGTCACTTTTTTTAAACAGATGGATGCAAACAGTGAGTTGAGATTTAAGTGAGGAACTACTCATGTGCTTGGAATAGTGTCATATTAACTGTGACTTTTATAAAAAGATGAAGCTGTATACCAGTATGTACCAAGACATCTTGGTACAATAAGGTTTCACTAGAACTGGACCTTAACAGATATCTTCTATCTGTCCTACAGCCTAGATGCTAATCAGGTATGGTATAAAATAATAAGTGGGACATAGGAGGAAGAAAAAGGACTGTCTGCACCTCTATCATTGCAAATTGCTAAACAGATCCAGAATTTAAGCTAACTCTTAACTACTCCACTAGATGTTGCAATATAAGACTCAGTGCTTATTGATCTAGAAATATCATCCAATATACACAAATATTTTTCAGATTATCTTTCTTGTTCAAAGAGACATGCAGGTTAATGACAACTCAATTACACAATAACAAACTTTGATGTTGTATAAACAGCTGTGTCAGTTGAGTACATTCTCGCAGAACAGCTGAAAGCTATTTATAGCACTGAAGGAGATTCCAAACCTATTCTGATTTCCAGTGACTGAAAGCATCTACTCCACTACAGTTCTGCTGCCTCATCACCCCAAAAGTTAAAGATGTTTACTTCTAAGCTAAATAAGATGCTGGTTCTGTACGGCTACATTGATTGAAATAGTCACCATCACTGGTTAGGAATGCTGGCATATTACATGTCCAGTAACACCTTAGCTTCACATCCATAAGAATTAGATATGATTTCACTTTGTGGATAGAATTGCTCCCCAGCAATAACTAGAGGATTAAACACACATGTTAAAAGCCATTTGGAAATATCTATTACTTAGTTTTAACAGGCTTATCACCCTGAAAGTATTTCTGAAACTTACTGCAGGAACTATTCCAAAAACCTGAGATTCCACAGGGCTCTGCACAGACCCACCACCCGATTACAGCAAAGCTGAACCCAGTCAGCATCAGAAGGGACTCGATTAACTTGAAATAGTTGGCATAACCAATCCGGCAACCTTCCCCTGTGGGAATGTTTTAATCAAGAACAGAGCTCCTATAGCCAGTCCTTCAGTACCTTTTTCATTTTTATAGGCTTTTCACACAACAGCTATGAAGAGAAAAGGGTTTTTTCTCCTTTTAAACTAGAAAAGGAAAATCGGCTTTGGACTCCGGGTCAGAAGTGAAAACTCAAATGAGTTGCCATTTAATAGCTTAAGTTCTGAGCTTTTTCTTTCTTTCTTAAAGCCAGTGGAAGTTTTAATTAAGTGAGTAAATCTGCTTTAAAATAGACATCCCTAAAAAACAAGCAGAAGCAGAGTTTCAGTAGTTAGCATACTCAAACTGTAACAGATTTTGATCCACTGAAACATTACAAGCCTTTTCCCATGACGTACGGTGGGTGATACTTTTGACGGTATTCAATATTATGAGTGTTTGGCGATCCACGGCAAACAGTTCCCACAGAAATGGTAACAGCAAGTTGAGTTACATCAGTTTTTCATGGGTACGATAATAAAGAGGCCATATTCCACACAAATAGTGTGTGGGCAGAACAGGTCAGAGGTACATAGAAACAGCTTGTCAGAACTGGGTTGGAAACTTATTTCTGGTTGTTTAACAGGCTTTGGTTTAAACAGAATTGGGACATGAGGCATCCCAGTAAGTTTTGAAACACCTCTCAGGCAACCGGGTTTTAAGAGCGAACATACTTTCATAGTATTTGGAGTCAGTATTTGTGATGTCACTCAGCACAGGCCTTAGTGGAGAAGTATACATCTTAGGCCCAGTTTAGGATTAACTCAGAACAAATCAGTTTTACCAGCCATTTAACAACAAGACACAAAAAAATTCAGCATTTGTCAACTAAGTGATCTGGCAAAAAGCAATGAAAAGATGGCCATACTGCATCTGTGTAGAATCCCATTTACTGCTTTAAGGTCTTCAGAGATTTAGACAGCAATCTCAAATAAGACCATATCTCATCAGCAATTACCAGAAGACCGACAAGAGAATTTTTGGCAAGAGATCTGGCAGAATTCTACGCCATTATTCCGCAACTGTTATCAGTAACAGTACTGTTGAAAGCTCTACCCCCTACCCATGGAAGGAATAAGAGCTCTTTTCGCCATAAGGCACCCCTACCAGAGAATGGCAAGTAAAGTCCTGGGCCACACAGAGGAAGTGAGGATTTCTAATGCATATAGTCTGTTCTGCAAGCCTTCCGTTAGGCACAACATAAAGACAAAATCCAAAAAGTTTTAAAATGGACCAACATAAATATGTAGTAATTTCTCTGGACAGTCATGTTTTCTTTCTCCCTTCATCTCAAATGGTATTTCAAAAAATTGAGTTTCCTGCATGAATCAGGAAAGCTTCTCCGGAGACCGTTATAAGAATTCTAGATAATGGACAAAGACTGCTGTGAATGCAGTTTTTCTACCAACTTAACTTCAGATAGAGGTGTGGTTTTTCTTCTGAAATGTCATCAACAAAACTTCTGCTATAGAAACACCTTTATATTAAATTGTGTCCACACAAAAGGAGGACTACTTTGACACCACTACCTTCACAATTAAGTGTTACACAGATGTACAAATGCATATATAGTATGTGCATGCATACAAGGCAAAGGAAGTATCAGTGTCTTAGACTTAGAGCAAAGTGTATCAGGTCTGTTCCCCCACCCCCAAGACTACATAGTGACTATTGAAAGCAATCAAAAGTAAGGGAAATTCAGCTGTGATTCTTTAACAGCAGGCAGACAGGATTATAGGTGTGGTAGTTACTGATACTCTGTTCACAGACACCAGTTAGAAGAGTGTCAGAGTTTACACTGAAAAAAGAACATGAACTCTTTGCATTGAAAAGCAGATCTTAAGTGTCTGCACTGTTTACTGCAAGAGGTAAATAGCAAGTCCATGGTTGGAAGAGCAGCATGAATGTTCCATGTGGCTCCACCTGACCTGCCTGTGTCACACGGGGGAGTCTCTACTGCAAGGCCAGTCAGATTTCCATTATCCAAGACCGCTGATTTAAGTTTAGCAAGGTCAAATATGGGAGGCAGCAGCAATACAAAACACCTAACAGGTCATTAAGAATAAGAGAATTCATTTCTACTGCCAGAGGCTGCAGTTATCTGTACTAGCTCTTCTGAGATTGCTTCCTGACACAGATGCCTTTGAGGTCACCTCTGTTGACACTTAAGTCGGGCCAAGAGTGATTCCGCAGCGCTTAAATGAAGTTCTGACATCATTTGCCTGAGTGTCCCTGCTTTTAGGCTTTTCGTATTGTGAGCTCATTCCTGAGGTCTGCAGCAACACTGTTCCCTGCAATTAATTTGGTATGAGAAAAGAAAACTAAACCATGACACCTGTGATCCAAAAAGGAGCAAGTGACAGCAAGGGCATGACAGAGTGACAGGGAGATCTAGCTTGATTTCTTCATTAAACCCACCAATAATAGCAATCCTATCCTTTTAACCAGAGAAAAAAATATCTCCTATACCTAAATATTTTTACTCATGACAGTTCACTGTCATGTCATTTGACATTTTTCATATTTACTGTATTCAAACAGCTTGAGAAGCCCTCAAAAGTTACTTGGCCTCTCAGTTATTTGCTTCTGAAACAGCATAAAACATCTAAGCAAGAACACAAAACCAGTGGCGGGGATGGGGGAACAGGCCTACAAATGAAGTTCACCAACAGACCTCTACTTCAGTCAGAAATTGCTTCCTGAGAAGGCACATAGAAAAGCACATTATTTTACATTTTAGGGACAAGAAAAGAAAAAAGCAGGGACTTCTACAGCCCCACGAAACATCTTTCTACCCTGCTATTTGTTCAGATGTATTTCTAAATAGTGGATTAAAAAAATACAAAACTCAGGGAAGAAGCTGAATGGTTCAGCTTCAATCAAGAGAAGCTAAGACAACAGCCAGTATTTTCAATGGAGCTCTCCTTCCCTCTCACGATCTGAGCTCCTTCCCATCCCACACCTCTTTCCACCATGTTCACGTACACTCTTACCTGTTTGAAGGCTCTGAATCAAAACTTCGAGAATGAAACCTACCCCTTCCATCCAAGAAGCTATTTAGGTACAAACTTCTGGCTCTCTACAAACTTCCTCTTCTCACTGAAGAACTAGGGATAGCTGAGCCCTGGCCTGGTCTTACCAAAGTCCCTGTACTCCAAGGGGCAGCAGCTGGTCCTTCCCAAAGGAAAACTCTTCCCATCCTCAAACACTGAAGGTGCCTTTCCATATCTGGCTAGCTTGAGATCCCCCAGAGAAGAAAAGAGTACAGACCACAGGCAGGGTTCACTACTAGCAGTGCAACTGCAGCCACACATCTCTCCAGCTGGCCACTGGAAATAAGCAGTGTTGGGAAGGGGAAGAAAGTCAGCCCCCGTTCAGTGAGGTGCCACAGAGACAGAATGTCCCAGGCCACAGCAGAATCTGGCCTTGCCCGTCTCTTACTGGCTCAGGAAAGCATTAGCAATGTCCACCAGAAATACCAACAGGCAAGAAGGGTGCAGGTGGTGATAGATGAGGGAGAGACTAAGCAGTGAGTGAATTTTCATAACATTTCTTACCTCCAAATTCAGCTACATCTAGGACACAAACCAGTGGGAAGAGTCTTACACTACCATTTCTTCAGGAGGAAAACAGTCTGGCATGTAAATGTTATATGGCTTTCAGTGAGTTTTAGGGACATACTTTGGAACCATGAAGTCTATGGACTATGCATGCTCTGGCTAATTCCAGGTACAAATTCAAGCATGAAGGACATATGAAAAAACTGGGACACACAGTTTAATTAGTTTTAAAGGGAAAATATGGAAAGTAATTTCATTGCAGCATCATGAAAACATGAGTCTGAAACTCCCATATGGATTTTGTTTAACTCCTCCCTCCCAAACCTAATAATGCGTGGACTTACTTCAAACAATGGAGAGGTCCAGGAGAAACTCTAGTTACCCGATTGACGGTAGCACCATTTACAGTGTTGAGATGGACTTCAGAGATGTAGAGAGTCACAGAGGAGGACTGCAACCTTGTTTTCACAACTTCTAGTGGACATGTCAGAATTGCACCAACAGTACCTCCACATCTGCCAAGAGAAGAAAAACCCACCACATTCTAAGCTGCAAAGAAATCAAAGAATACTATTGGCATACTATTAATTTTATTACTCAACCTAGTCAAATGGCAAAAGGTGAAGCAGCAACTGGAACAGACGTGACAATGCTGTAGTTATCTGTCCTCAAATGAGAGCTATTTGTTAAGTCAGTTTGTCTTTGCTGGTCCCAAAACAGAGTGAAAATTTAAACAGACAGAAAGTTTCCCAATGCAGTGAAGATGCACATACTGTTCAAATCAGTTCTGGAAGGCAGCTCAGTAGCTCAAATGTTTAACTCCTTATGGTAAAATTTAACTTTTGCATGTCTAACGTGCTCCTGACCACAAGGGAGATGCCAAAAATCCTTAAGGGTAGAACAGATTTATGCACTATGCACACAGGGCTACACACATCAGTCCTTGGAAAGCTGGTAAAGACAGTGAGGCAAAGTGATTTAATAAAACACTCATGAAGACATCTCCAGCTATTTTCAAAACCTTTCTATTTTGGGCACGGTGCCATGAAAGCAATGATTTTCTGCATATTTCCTGGGTTCTGCCCATTGCAGAAAAAAATTAGTTACAAGTACACAACAGGAGTTGAATCCAGGGAGACAGACCTTTTTAAATGGCTAACCAGGTGAGGACTTGCAGATTTTGCTACAGTCTGCCACTCATTTCTGTAAGCAAGCAGTGCATGATTTGTGCTGACAGTGGAGCTGTTCTCATTCTGCTGGAGTAGAGTACAGCCAAGAACACACTGCCTTTTAGCAGTTTTGCTCAGAGGGTTGTTCAGGTGCACGTTCAAAACCTATTTACCAGTCTATAGTATGTGTTGAACTAGGATCACAAAAGGCCTCTGACAGAAAAATACCCAATCCACCAGTTCCAATTCAAAAGACAACCCCAAATTTTCTCCAGTATTACCATTCCCCACCCCTCCCTCCCAAAAGAAATGCTCTTCCTGAGCCTTTTCCAAGATCAATATTCTGCCTTGCCACTTTGCCAAATACTATCTGTGTCCAGAATACTATATGTACCAGTTGCTCCTTCCTTTCTCCCCCACCAACATTTAAATTAGGCCATTAATTAATGCTATTAACAACACAGCCTGAAATCAAACAGCCACACAAATACAATTCCTACTAAATTCAAAGGGCCTGTGTCCACTTCTCTGAAGCAAGAGAGCTTGTGTTTGACACTGACAATCAGTGAGATTAATTATCAGCTATTTTGTTGAAACAGAAGAGACTCAAACTCCAGGAACTTGAAAAAGTTGTCAGATTTGCTCAATAGCACTTTGAGTTTCTTAAATAAAGTCTCCTAAAACGCAAAGGAGAGTTCCGTGCACATATGGGAAATAACAGGTAGGACTTGAGAACAGTCCTACAGACTTTCATGCAAAAGTAGCTCTTAAGAGTCCAAGTGTAGTTCTTTTCTACCACAAAGAAGAGCAAAGTTACAATGGCAGTTGTTAGCACAGCACTGCATTCTACTGTGAACTAATCTGTGTTTGAATGAACTGAGCTCACAGTACCAAATTGCTGCAGAAAACGGCAATACTTGATCATGTTCACTTACGCTCCATTTCATTAGTGACCTACAGGTGTTCTATTATTTGTGCCTAGAGACATCCCATCTCACCCTTAATTCCAACATTAGACTGAAGTTTAGTCTCTTCCAAGTTTTAAGTGAGGAAAGAATACAAGTTTTTCAGTCTGGGAAAGAAAAAAAGAAGTCACTGGAAGATAGAAGACAGTCACCCAGTGTATGCAGTACATATACAGTGATACACAATGATATAGTGAATAGACAGCTTTTAGAGTAGCATGCTGAAGAGACCTCTCAATGAGCAATTCAATTGCCTATTCTTTTAATATTAAGCTACAGAAAGTTTTAAAAACAGGAGTTGCAGGAAAGAGACTAGGTGTGCTAACACTTTGTTCAGCCACTTTTGGAAGCAATAAGAACCCATAGCCTGTTAGAGTACATGACATCAAACACTACGAAAGCTAAGGAGAGGGCAGGCCTCAAGACTGTTTAACATGGAAATTTAGACACTGAAGTACTTCAGATAGATATCAAGTACCATGTTTTCATACACGTAACCTGCAATTCAACAGCAGCCAAGACCGTACGGTAATGTGCATGTGCAGAAAATAACGCAAGTTGGCATTTGTCTTTATTTTCCTTCTTGCAACCCCTCCGCTTCTGATCACCCGTATTCTGCTCCCTCTAAGATCTTCTAGAATATAATCTTGGGCAGGTTATCTGAGAAAATTGCTTTCAAGCAGCAGTAGCAGCAGCAAGAGAATGCAAGTTATTCAAGTTATGGTTTATATTCATGAGAAGATGATAAATATGATGGATATGGAAAGAAAGGAGAAAACTCAGTACCCATCCCGTAACAGTGTTTGCAGTTTTGTGCATTTATTGCCCCAGGCTCCATGGCTACGCTGCACTGGAAAACTTGCCCAGAGTTGAAGGTTAACACTGAGCTGCAGCTTGTATCCTGCCCTCCCCCCTGTACCAAACCCAAGTCACTGCAAGGGATGCCTGACCACGATGGCACTTCTGTCAGACATTCACTGCGGCCGGACTAGAAATATTCCACTCAACTAGGGAATACCTGGATTATTAGAGAAGGGCAGACACACAACCATCCAACACTGCTTCTTCTGCAAGTCTGCGTATAGACAATAATGCTCCATGATAATCAACTGACATAACAGCAGCTTGGACTACATCATTTCTGCATACACCAGGAAAGAAGCAGCAGACCACCCGCTTCCCTTTAAGAACTGGATACCCTTTACCTGTGCCATGTTCTGCCATCCACGTCATGATTTCAAATAAACAATATTTGGCACAACTTATTCCTGATGTGCCCCCACCCCTCCCAAACAATTTAAGATGTCTCCACCTAACTGGAGAGTATCTTGCATATTTTCACTAGCTACTGCTAGTTTAAAGGAAAATTGGGAGGGAAGAGGGTTTTAAAGATCTCAAATTGCCACTCATTAAGAACATCTCAGCTCTTTATACAAGTGCTGTGTGGTTCCTTAACACTTGCAAGTAAATCTTTGCAAAATCCCAAGTCTCTTCTTCCACCAAAATGGAATACCTTTTTCACCCAGGCCCCAGAAGTCCCACACAATAGATAAAGGATTTCGAGTTTAAGGAGTAAACAGTGAGTCTCCAAATGCCGAAGAACCAGACCTTGCTGAGGTCTGGTTAAGTCACAAGATCCACTTAGTTTGAACGGAAGCACTGAGTGAAAGCATAGTCTAGAAACAGCACTGAATATGTGATTCATTTGAACTTTAAATCCATTCCACCATATTGGACAAAAACATCAGTTCATGATACAGCAGAGACTGTTTATCTGCAAACTCTGTTTACTGACAGAGACAATTCAGTAACTCTGCAATCTGTACAAAAACCACAACTTTTATTTAGGCATTCCAGCTGTTCTGCCACCAGTACCAATGACAGAGTATTTTACTTAGCAATACATGTATATTTCCCACCTTGCTTATTTAACAGATGACCACTACTAGAAATATTGTGAAAGAGACAGTCACTTCTTTGTGTTGGAAGTCCTGGCATGCCATTAATAGACAGCCACCAGTTTCAGTTCAGCAAAAATATGTTCTATAAACTGCAGCAGACAGCTACTACCATTCCTGCTTCCCTCCTCACAGGCTTAAGTTTGAGACCTCTTTTTTAGTTTGTGGCTCAACACAAATTAGGGAGTATCATAGCTTAGAAAAACATTTCAAGTTGTTAAAAAATAATTAGACTTATTTTCTCCTGAATACAACAGGTGAGATTTTGAAAGTTACTACCTAAAAATACTTTGGGCTTCAGTATCTCCAGTTATGCGCTAGGCCACATCAACCATGACTCGTCAAAACACTAAGAGGTAAATTTCTTCTCCGGGATAAGATGAGTTTCTCCTGGTACAGTAAATAAACAAATACACTCATGCTGACAGAGCATAAACTGGAAGCAAAGAAGGGTAGAACTGGGGCGCTCCTGTCAACAGATAAATAGTAGACAAGAGTTATCTGGAAACTACAGATAGCACCACGAGACAGGTCACAGCGCTAACTTCCGAAGCAAGGCAAGGCATCCTGCTAACGCAGGACACAGACCCAGCCCTCTATTCCAAACTGAGCCCCTTCCCCCCTAGAAGGGTTTAACAGTTAATCATTGCTACTGAACACACTTAAACACCAGTTTTGTCTTACCTATCTCAGCCCAAGAGCATGATGTTTCATGACAGCATGTCTTAAGTTTGATGTACGCCTTTATTGATGTATACACCATCAGCCTTTTCAGCTTTGCCAAGTGCCTTTAAGAAAAACTTAAAACTTCAAATCTTGCATCAGAAACACCTGATCATACAACAGGCTGAAGAAGAGACATCTATAAGAAAAAGCCCACAAAAAAACAAAAGGGAGGGTGGGGAGATTAAGGACCACTATTAACCACTCCATTAGGCACACCAGAGCATTAAGCCTGCAAATTAAACTGCAAGAGTAGACACAAGAGACAGCTATGCACTCAGTGAAACAGACATGTGTACTTCCCCTAGCCTGCAGGGGTGAGGCAAACTTACAACAAGCCAATAGTAAAATTAAGATCAATTGTCCCTATTTGACACGAGATCTCTTGAACCAAAGAATCTAGGAAGACAGTGACGCAAGCCTCTTCTGAGCTGCAGCTTATTCCAAGAGCAGCAATGCAAAACAGACACATAATTTGACCTCTAATGGACATTAGAGGTCCATCTCCTCACTTGATTAACAAAGATAAGCCTGCATGCATTTATGTTTTTAACTCTGCTAACACTTACACTGAGAGTATCAGTGTAGAGAACTGTTTTCCCCAAATAAATCTGCATTATTCATGAGGCTACACAAGAAGAGACAAATATGCTTCAAAATCCAATCCTGTTTGGCATTCAAGTCTCAGGTTCTATTTCCAGAGATGGCTACACAAGAAAGCCTTCTTTCATTATCACAAACTGAGGATACCTGCTAAGGAATTATTGGCCTTGTCTACACTTGTTAAATATCTTTCACTGTTACACTAGACCCCTGCAGCAGCAGCAGCAGCGATAACTCCAGTGCGGAAGGGCGCTTCAACATTTCAGCCAGTGGACTGCCTACATATGCTCCTAAAGCAGATGAACGTCCCCAGCGCTGGCAGTGTCAACTGACCTAGAACGGTAACTACACCAGTGCAAGAATCACCAGTGTTTACACAAAGATAAAAAGAAGAGAGCCTAGAGATTCACCTCTCGCAGTGTTTGTAACCACAGCCTCAAAGCCTTGTCAAAGATAACCCTTGACCCTGTTATCTTGGGTCTACATTCATTCATGCCTTTTCTCCAACTGCTTCTCTTCCCTGTAGGAAAAGGAAAGTTCCATGCAAACACTGGCTTGCAAGAGAAACAGCTAGAAAACTCTGTCAAAAGAAACAAAAACAAGCCACTTGCAAATAAAACACCTAATCTCTTAACCACTTACTGCAAATTCAGGCCCCAATTCCATCACTTCATAGACCTGCCTTACAGCACAAGAGTAACTGTTTTTTATGTCAAAAAGCAAGTCACAGGTTTGGATATTTAAAGTTGATAGTATCCCTCTTTTAGAGTACAAGTACAAATTTCAGAAATAAGCAAGAATGTATCTCCTTAATGCAGAACTTGCATGTTTTTCCTGTTACTATACTGCTAAATTTGCACATTATACACTTCAATCTTTAGTTTTAACATGACGGCTATGAGCACCGGCAGCTAGAAAAGCTTAATCCCCTTATGATTAACTGACTAGGCTTTTTTTGGTGAAGCTTAAAAAGTGTAAGTTTTGAGTTAACATCCTTGATCTAAAAATACTAATCAAACTTGATATGTTTCGTTAACAATGTAGACATAGAATTACCCTGATTTGCTGACATAAGCTACAAATAAAGAGAGAAGCACACCACAAAGGGAACAAGGGAAACCACCACTGGTTTCCGCTATCCAAAGCGAACATCAGCAAATACTAACACGTGAACTGTAGTTTCTATGAGAAACAGGGGCAAATAAATGTTTACAGTATGACATTTGTATTAAGCAAAGGTAGCCAAAATATCATTCATCTAGATTGAAATATGAACAACATACAATTTCACACTCTTAAAATACCAGCAGCTATTTCAGTCTAATTTATGATTCAGTCACTTCATGGAACAAAAGCCAAGCCCCAACACTTTAAACAAACATTGCATTTTTCCCGCAGGAATATCAAACATGTAAATAACCAACAGTTGGAGCAGAAAGGCAGTGACCTTCCCCTATGGTTTACAAGGGGAAGAACTAGTTCTGAATGACGTGCACGGTTTATGCCAGAAGTGTCATTTAGGGAAGAGAGGAATCCAAGTGCCTAAATAACTTAATTATAGTTTGAGTGGCTATTTTCTGAAAAGCAGTAAAAAACCCACCACAACTACACTCTAAATGATCAACTAGTATCTTAAAAACACCACACACACGCACTACAGGCCTTTCCCTGTCATTTCACACACACTAACACTGCCTATCTTTCTCAAGAAAAAAAAAAGATTTTTAAAATATGTTTTCTGAATCTTGACTATTTCAGCCACTAAAGGAATTCGCTAAGAAGGTCTGTCAGCCAAAGAGCTATGCAGACTGCAGATAACTAAGAGAACTCTGCAGTCACAACAAAGCAGTGAAGGCTCCTCCCTATACCCACTCACATATTAAAATAGAAAACAGTCAGCTTTCTGCAAGAGTAGTTAGAGAACTCTTTAAGGTCTTTCTACAACTAGAAGAGTGTTTAAAACTTACATACCTGAACTAAAGCAGTCATGTAAAGTCTGCATTTCAATAATGACACTTCTTACTTGTAGGATGCAGAATGTCCTATAGATTCCTCTTCTAGGTTTGGAAGAGGAGCACCTGAGTTTATACTGACAACAAGCTGCCTACAACAACAACAATTGCTCTTTGACTAGCAGATGGAAAGAGAAGACATGTAAAACAAATCAACAGCTTCATTCTTGGGGGAAAAAAGCTCTGAGCAAGCCAGGAGGGGGGAAAAAAAAAAAACCAACCAAGTTTCACCTATTGGTATGATCTTCTATCAGGATTCAAGATTACAGATATCCAGGTAGCTCCTGTTCCCAGAAGGGCGAGATACTAGAAGCAAACAGCACTCTGCAGTAGTTGCATAGTCTGCAGAAAAAGATCCCGATACATAGGTACCTCATGACAAAACCTGAGCTACGTGATTACACGGGCATCACAGCAAGAAATTGAACTGTCAGTTCTGGTGCTCCTGGTATGCACTACACAGCTACTCCTCTGTATGAGGGAGTGCATGATGGCATTTCTGAATATAGCCTAGAAAGTCAAGGTTAAAAGCTTCTTTAGGATGCAGAAAAGTACTGCACAGAACGCCAATTGTTTAGAAATTCTACTAGCCAAAACTGCTTTTCTTTGAGGCACGTGTTCCAAGAGTTAGTCAACACTTTTTTTTTTATTAGCAAGGAATTTCTCTACTCCATTGTCTTTTTTCTATACAGATGATGTCTTGCCCATGCCATATATTTTCCACTTCTAAATGTGACTGCTGCTATGTTTATATAGAGACACCTTCAGAGAACCTCACTTAAAAATAAAAGGTCTAAAAAGCATGTTTTGCTGGGGTAGGAGGAGTTGCATGTAAATGAAGTAATACTTTGCTCATGCATTAGCTAACACATCAACTAGTCCAGCAAAACCACTTAGCAGAGCTTTCTTTTCTAGCAAAATCTAGGCAGCTTCAGAATTATGATGGTGTTAATACTGACAGGCAAGCCATTCTAAAACTAGTACTGCGTTATTTCTTTTTAGCCTTAGAAATAGCATCTCTAAGATAAAATATTGGCAGTAACTAGTTTCAATAAACAGGAAGCAGAGATGCTATTCTTAAGAATAAAGCTATTACAGTTACTCACAAAAATAATAACAGGGATAATTACTGAATAATCCCAACCCTCCCCAACCGTCCCGATGTCCAACATGGCTATGAAAGCTAAACCTGCTAGAAAGAGATAAGGATGCAATGGGTTTGAGGGGAATTCCAGCTCCTAGCCCCAGCTGGTAATGGCCCAGGATCACTGCGGTTTAACTGCTGTCGTTGAATCTGTCATGAAGCTAGGCAGCTACAGAAAAATCCTGAAGGGTTCCTCACCTCCATTAGTGAAATAGCAACCAACGTCTTCAGTAACTGCCTCAATACAGAAAACAAGAATCAAAGATTAAACTTAGATAACATAAAAGGGTTGGCAGATTGAGACAAGCAGTGTTTCTATGCACATTCCAATGAAACCCACAATAAAGGAAACTAAAGTTTTCTTTTTCCCCCCCCTCAAGTCTTCACTGAGGCCTAGAGACCACTCTTCAAGCGATCCACAGCCCTCTGAGCTAGCAGAGAAGTCACTAAGTGACCCTAAGTAACTGCAGCCATGCTGCTAGGCATGACTGAAAACACAACCGTTTGCTAGCTCTGCTGAGCTAGGGTCACAGGAAGTCTGTGGCAGGCGCACGAGGAAAAGCCGTCCAGGCCCTTCCACGCTCCACCACCCTTGACCCAACCGGGGGGCTGGCAAGCGCGCAGCTCTGCGCAGACCAGCGGTCCCGGCCGAGACAAGGGATCGGCCCGCCGAGCCACGTCCATCCGGCCTCGAAGAGGTTCACGAGCTGGCCGCCCGTCTCCGCCGCCCCGCACGACCCCTCGGGGACCTTCGCCGCCCCGCCGCCAGCTCGAAGCGCTGCGGCTGGAGACAGGACTCCTGCTGCTTCTCCTGAAGTTACAGGAGGACCTGAAACCCGAAGAGTCACATCTGGGCCCTGCTGCTGCTGCGTCATCCCTCCCCCCTCACACCGAGGGGCAGCGGCAGCTGGGGGGGGGGGGGGGAAGGACCTGCACAAGCAGGTGACGCCTGGAGCCGAGGCGCGGAGCCCAGCCCGAGCTTCGCACCCTCTCCTGGGCCGGGAGCCGCCGGGGCGGCTCCGCCGCGGCCCGCGCTAGGGACCCCGGCGGGGCCGGGGGGGGGGGGGGAGCGCCGCCCGCCGCGCTGCGGGCCCAGCCGGCTGCCTCCCGCTCCCCGCCGCCCCCCTCGAGCCGGCGACGGGCGCAGCTTCACCCCCGTCTCCGCGGGGGCGGGCGAGGCCTGGTCGGGCCGAGCCGGGCCTGCCGCAGCGGCTCGCCGCGCCCCTTCCCGTGGCGGGGAAGCCCCGCCGGAGCCGCGGCGCAGCGGGGACTGGGCCTCGGCCTTCCACCGCTGCGGGGGGGGCCGCTCCGCGCCACCTACCCGCCGGCAAAGAGGTGCACCAGGGTGTCCCTCTGGCTCATCCTCGCCCGCTGGGGCGCGGAGCAGCGGGAGGCAGGGAGCGAGGGCTGCCGGGCGCCGCCGCCGCCCCACGCTCTGCCAGGCCGCTGCCGGCGCCGCCGCCGAGCATAAGTAGGCGCCGCGGCCGCGCGGCTTCCTGCGGGCGGGCGGGCGGGCGCGCAGCGAGCGGCGGAGCCGCGCCTCGCCTCGCCGCGCCGCGCCACGCCACCCCCCGCCCCGCCCCGCCGGGCGCTAGGACCGCGCCGGAGCGGGGCGCCCTCATGAATATGCAGCAGCGCCCAGAGTAAACAGAGTGCCCCATTGGTTGGTGGGGGTGTGACCGGGGTGGCGCTGCTCTCCTCCTCACGTGACCCGCGCGCGCGGCGGCGGCGGCGGCCGTTGGAGGCGGCCCTGAGATGGCGGCGTCGCGCTGCTGGCGGCGTCGCGCTGCTGCCGCCGTGCTCGAGGCGGGCCGCGCCGGCCTGGGGCGGCGTGGTCACAAACGGGACGGGGGAGGGGGGAAGGGTGGTAAAAACACGGACCCGTCGTCTTCCTCGCGCGCAGACGTTTGCGGGACACGCGTGGGCGGTCCCTTGCCTGCCCCGTCGTAGAGCGCTTCGTGTCTGGCCCTTCTTCTTCCCCCCCCCCTTTTTTTTTTTGACCTTAAGTCCTCAGCTGCTGAGCCAAAGCACGGCATTTTTAAAGAGTAGCTCCTTGGAAGTTTTTCCCGAGTGAGTGTCGTGAGGGGTCGTGAGTCATCTGATGGCTGTTGTCGTGATTTTCCTCAAGAATACATGTGTTCTGGCGTGAGGAAAAGTAAATAATGCCTCCTCCCCTCCCCCCCCCGGAAATTCTTGACACGGCATATGAACCTGTTCAAGGTTTTGTAAAATCAAGTATTTGAAAGCAATTGAATGATTCACTGAAATCTTCATGAGCGTTAAGTTGGTAACTGCCCACGTAATAAATGCAGAGCTCTATCTAAATATAAGGAGTTGCTTATTTCATAACAGCACAACAGTTTTTTAGCTGCACATTAAAAATAAACAGCATGCCTGCTGAAGCAGTCATTTTTCAGGATGCAAAACCTCCTGTTAAGCGTGACAGGCCGACAGGGAAGATGCAAATCAGCTAGAAAAGTAATGTGAAATTTTGCAAGAGTGGTGGGAGTCGAGGAGGCTTGCAGGAGCATCGTTTGAGCTGTGGAGATGCCAGGGGAAAAAATAGTTACAGGGAAATGAAAGATAGCTAAAACTAGGACAGTGATTTTATTGGTGGCATTTGCAATGCTACTCTGCATGGCATATAGTTGAAACCAATAAGGGAGATTGAAGTATCTCTTTAAAAACAGACTGTTCATAAATAACAAGATGGGCAAGACTTTCAGAAACCCATGGTATAAATACCCCTTTATTAAGGCAGTGTTCTTCTAGACCTGTTAAACTTCAAGAAATAAGAGGGGATCCTGTGCAGCTTCACACGAGATACCAGACAAAAAAAGGGTGATTAAGTGTATTTACGATACTTTGTGCAATTAAATTGAGATTGCTTGAAAACAGTACCAGCAATTTTGTTAAACACTGCATGAAAGAAGAAGGGTCATATGCTAAATACTTCTTTCACGAGTCCTTTTTTTTCCCATTTCTGTCAGTAGCTTAAGAGGAAACAGAAGATGGGTTTTCAGCCGGCCGTGTGATGCCATCCAGTGAGCACATGTTCCAGTAAACTCAAAAGCAGATTAAGTATGAGAGGACAAAGACTGTACTTTGTTCTATCTCTGTATAGGTGAACTCCTAATCTGGAAGCTATTAGCTTATCTGGTATTCTTGGCTTACCCTGTGGCAAATGAAAAGCTAATTTGATGATTTTTCTGAGTCCTTACTGAATAGGATGCTAAGTAGAGCCGTTGAAACATTTTTTGATGTAGAAAAGTAGACGCTTCGTGTTTTAAACAAATTGTATCTTCTTACAGAAACTTGTGATATTCCACTAAAACATTAAAAAAGACCCAAACTAAAATACTTTCAATTTGTATTGAGTCTGAAACTCTCTGATTCAAAGTGATGTTGCAGCATTTCTTGGGAGCTGTCTTTAATGTGACTTCTGTTCTCCTTGTTAGGCTAGATGGATACGGATTCTTACAGTGCGTTCCCCCCTTCATCCAGCAGAGAGAGGCAAGTGTGGAAAGGAAATGCTGAGACATTTGAGAGCCCAATATATGAATAAAAGCACTCAAACAATTTTCAACAGATCTCATTAGTCTGAGTCTTTGTCAGGTTTCATTTTTTCCATACTTCTATCGCAAAACCTGAGTGACTCTCCCACTGAATCCTCTGTTCGTCTTACCTCTTGATTCTAAGAGGTGTAGTTAGATTCAGCAGAGTTTCAGTAAGGAGAAAAATGTGTGAGAAAACATTAAGCCCTTGTTTCTGTGCTCTCCAGCTCTGAAGTCTTCTCAGAATCCCACCTGCATATAATATGCTGCACTTTTCCTCTTACAGTCTTTTAACATAAAACACTTCTTTCTTAAATGTCACCAGTAGCTTTTGTCTCAAAAAGAGCAACAGAAAAAATTTCCTACCTTTCCAGACACCGCTAATTTTTCCTGTTCTTTTATGGCAGTTCAAGGTGGGATAATAACATATTTTTCCATGCAGTAGAGTTTCTGCTGCTGTCTTTCAATTAGGTTTTTAAAATTTACATTTACCTTTCTATTCCAAACTACAGTGTTGGACTCTTGCTCTTATTACTATGGTTATAATGACTCTTTACCCTCTAATTTTGTAATACTTATATCCTCACAAGTTTGAAATATGCAGGAAATGAACATTTGAGAACAAAATTCCACATGTGAAAACTGATTTGATGTAGTCGTGGCTTTGTTTATTCTGAAATATTCTTTAAATAAGCATTTGCTATCTTCTGCCAGTGCCAAGGTTAACTCTCGTACAACAATAGAAAACAGTTCCCCTTTGAAATAATATTTATACTAAATTACTTATTTAAAAATACTTAGCATTCTTAGATGCTCTGTTTATCTAAATGATATATTATTTCCTTTCCTGACCAAGCACACAAAAATATAGTATTTTTTCCCTTCAAGAAATATGAGAAAAAGATATATTCAGTTGGACTTTTCATTCTGAACCATGTGACCCTTAGTAATCCACTTCTTTCTGCATCCATAATGTTCTTGAGCCATGGGGTAAAATTGTTTATTCTTAAGAAATTGTGTTGGATGTATCCATTGCATGCTGATGTGAAGGGAGGGAAATATGTCTCTCGGGGAAACTCCGATCTTTTGGTCCCCGACAAATCCTTCAAGTGGGAAAAGATATGCTCTTTCATGTTGATGAATGGAGAGCTGAGGTCAAGGAACAGAAAACAGTGACTCAGGGCTCATCTATGACGTCAGCTGTGTATGGCCTTTTGTGCTTCTGTGATCTGTAGGCAGAGATCAATCACACTCTTAAGGGCTTGTGAAGCCCAGTGTCTGCCATCAACTTGCCAGCCCTGAGCTGTTGAGTAGGGGTTGAAGAAACCAGCTTCTTTGTGACCTAAACGGTCTCCAGAGAAGGGACTCAAAATGCAGTAAGAGCCATAGTTTCAGCATGCTGCATTTCTTCTTCTTTCTAGGAACTACTGTTTCCAAATCTCTTTAGCACGTTTGTCAAATGACCACCCTGTCTGTTATGCTGTGTTCTCTTTCTCTGCACTCATCAGGAAAGGCTGGAGGAGATATATTAAGATAATTCACCTAAGTGCAGGTATTCAGGACTAGTTGAGATGTGTAGAATTAAAAATTATGAAGACTCAAGATTTAAGCCTAAGAAGCTAAGTTTTTAATCACTGTCTTTAGTCTTCCTAATTGTTTAAGAGCATATGTAAGAATGAGTAAATGCAGACTGTTTAGAAGACTGTGGCCACTAACTTAGTGTTCTCCTTTTAAGTATTTTTTTATCTCTAGGAACTCAGTCCATGAGACTTGAGAAGTTGCCAGATCACTTTTCATTTGATAGAGTATAGCATATTTTTAATTGTTTTCACAAACCAACACTCTATGTAATACCATCTGGGGGGAATATCCTGAGATTACATGAGGTTCTCTTTTATTCCTTTCAGAAAGAGTAAGGAGACTGAGTATCTAATGCTCTGCACAGGGAGTGAGAGGCAAGTGGAGAAGCAGTATACCTACTGAAAGGAAGGGTGATCCAGGACTTGCACCCATAGCTACTATGTTTCAGGGCAGGATTAGTATAGAGTCACAGGGCTTCTACCCATGGAGAACTACCACAGGTGTTGGGTTTGGGACTTCCGGAGGATTAAATATTAGGAAGATACTCCATTAGGGAATCGTCACATTTTAACTTTTATAATGTTCCCCCTTATGGATGTCATTACAGAAGGAAGTGATCTATGCCTGAAGTTTCCACAGCTTTCAGCAGTAATTAATCAGTGAGGAATGTTTTTTCTTATGTATTCATTCTTCATCTGAATGCAACAGGTTTTTATTTCGGTATAGCATTTCTGGACCTGGAATTACTCTTCCTTCCCTTCACCATAGCATATATAGCACAGAGCAGGCTTATCCAAAAGGTATTCCCCAAGACCTTACTTAGCTACTTGTCTCCTCCAACTGCTCTTTAAATAAGCTAGCCAAAGCAAAATGCACATATCTTGTAGGATGAAAGTACATATCCGTGAGAACTAGGAGTGGCTTGAAGGTTCATGTAACTTCAGGTCTGTTTTCACTGCTTTGATGGTGAAAATAACAGAGAACTCACTCTCTGTCACAGCCTTTGTGCAGGTAAGAAGTGATTTCTCTATCCAGTCGACTTCCAGCGGTCCCTTCAGCTGATGGGGGCCCTTCCTGTTAATCACTTGCACATTGAATCACTACCTTCCTGCTTCAGTGCCAGTTCCACTTAAACTAAATAGTAGTCAACTGTGAGCTGAAGAATTGCAAAACACAGGGTAGGTGTTGTAAGTTATAAGGAGAAGATGGAAGACCTAACAACTGGATTCAGGTATTTTCTTACTGAAATCCTTCAAGTAAGTAGTAGACCTAGTTTCATCAGCTTCTACAAAGGCTTCATGAGTTTTGTATCAACGTAAAAATTAAGGAGCTTCTTTGTGGAGGAAGAGGCCATCCTTACATGTAACCTGCGAGCCTTGGAGTACGAAAGTCCTAGATACCTGGAAGGGGGAGATACAGGAGACAGTTTAACAAATTTGTGTAGGGTAGCAAGGTATGGTCCTGTGTGGTATAATGCTAAACAGCAGGAATTACCTAAGAGCCAAATGACGAAAGGGGTAAGGGGAGCGAAAGTCGGGATGGCTAATGGGTATCTGGCACTGAGAGTCAGCTGCAGCTCAGATGAGGCTTTGTTACAAGTGCAGTAAGTGAGATAAAGCCCTAGGACTTGGCATCAACCAAGCGTGAGTGGGGGGTTACTGCTGGGGAGAAAGCAGCCAGGTGCCCTAATGGTTTCCTCCGCAGGAAGTCAGAGCGGAAGACTTCAAATTGCGACTTTTGTGCTTTGGCAGAGGAGTAGTGGGTGACTAAGGCTTTCTGTTTACATTTTCTTTTCTGCTTTCTATAAAGAACATTGTTAAAGTCATTTGATTCATCATTTGTGAGGGGCTGAAGTACAGCTCGTTAAACAGCAAACTCCACAAGTTGGGCTGAGAAACGGGGCTTGACCTAATTATTGACACCAAGAAATTGAACTGCCTTGTTACTGCTAATCAAGACCTGGCAGAGAGGTTAAATTTAGATGTAAAGAAAGCCTCTGAGAAGAGAGTGGATGGGTTTCTTTTGGCATAGTATATTAGATCAAGAAGGATTTTTTTTTCTTTTAAATATAATTTTCCTGCTGTTTCCACAGACTGTTCAAACTCGGGGGAGATGACTGTGATTGCACATATAATATTCCCTTTCTCTTTGCTAATGTGATCCAAGAGCTTTGTAATGCAGGGAAGGGAAAAGAGCTTTAGACATACAAACACCAAAATCTTAAGGTGGACCATAAAGAGGTTTTCTCTGACTTACTCACCTCAAACTTGAGTGATAAGTGACTAGCCATAGCAGTTTCTGTTGCTAGGAGTTGGGCATATTTTTAGATGCAGATCTGGAATCATAGCAAGACTGTTAGAAGGAATGATTGTTAGCTCATAAAGTGTACTGATTCTGGAAATGAATAAAATAGAAATGTGTTTGTACTGCTCATTTGAAAGGCAGAAGGCAATAGTTAGAGGACTTCTACTTTAGCCTGACAAAAGCTTTCCACTTCACTCAGTTTTCGCTTAACTGAGAAATGAAACAAATATTGTGATTTTTTTAACACTCTTCTATCAAACTGTACATATATATTTTTTTAACTCCATTTCTCAACTAACGAAGCAGAATGAGACCAGTCAGATGTTTAACCAGAATCATTGGACAGATCACTGATGGCTTTAGAAATAACTTTCTGACCAAGAAAGCCAGCAGGGATACTCTGATAATTAAGTTTCTCTATACTTTGTATTGGCTTTGTTTTTCTTGAGGATGGAGCAGTCTTTGTTCTTTGAGGACACATACATTTGTATGCCTGTTGCTCCGGGGCTTAATTATTTGTAGTTTGTAGTTTACAGAATGTCTTTGGAAATATCCAGAAGGTATAGCAGAAGAGGGCAGAGAAGTAGAAGTAGTAAGCAGGGAAAGAAGAAGAGAGGAGCAGCTTATCTTTTAAGAATAAGGGCAGTAATCTGAAAATGAGGGACAAGAGAGTGGTGTACATAAGACTGAGAAGGAAGAGAAGGCAGGATGATTTGCAGGCAGAAGGGAGAGCAAAGACAGGATTGGTTGCACCATTATCAGGGGGTGTTTGTTAGGGGGACTGTAAGTCATCCATGTGTCGAAAATTGGATTGTAGGGATCTCCAGATATTTGCAAGAGAGACAAGGAAATAGCTTATTCAATTATAGCTGGCCCTTGTAAGAGCTGTGGGGAAAATGATGCACGATGTGGGCTGTCAGTTTTTAGGAAAAGCGTATTTAAACTGAATCAGGCGTACAGAAGAGCCGCACAGTTTATCTGGAGAATGGATGGCTTATTCTACCAGAGGACGCTTAAAAGATTTGGTTTGTTTAGCCTGGGTAAATAAAGGCTAAGACAAGATAGGATTGCTGCCTATGAAGACATCAAGAGAGTAAACTACATGGACCAGAGAAGTAAAATACTACTTAAGCTACAGGTCAGTGTTAGCAGGGTGATCAGAGGTCCTGAGTAAATTCAGGTTGAGGATAGGTGAGACTTAGGACCAGGCCTTGCGCTAGTATTAAAATGAGACTTTATAAATATGACAGAATCTGTGATGTGGTTTTCTGCAGCATCTAGGGCCTAGAATGGGAGACTGAAGTACCATGTGCACCCCATTCTCAGATGGGTCCCTCGAAGTATGAACAAACGGGTAGGTTACCCTGTCAAGATGTCCCTCTTTTAAAACGTATGTAGTCCGTCATGCACTTCTGGTTTAGCCCACCTCAAAAGCACGGACTTCGGACCTTAGCTTGCTTTGAGAGAGGTAGGTAAATAAAATGTCCCATGGAGAAAATGGATTTAATGGATGTGAAAATTTGCAAGGATTTCAGAAATTTCCTCACTCCTTAGTAGCTTGAAACAGAACCTCTTTACAGTTTTTCATCTGAAGGTGGAAAAAGGAGCAGCTCATTCAGAAAAGGTGAATGTGTGACTAGAGAGGTTCTGCACAGCTGGAGCGAGCAAAACCAGGGAGCTTTAAACTGCTGTAACCCGCCTTGTAGTTAGTAACTGCACCTTACTGCTGTGTTTGTTGGAGGAGGCTGGGTGGAAATAGGGAAAAGGGATCAAACCGGCATATGTCGTTCTCAGAGGTGTGCTGGCCTTTAGGGTTTAATGTAAGCAGCCTGATTTGGACAACTGGTCAAATCCAGCCATCTCACTGTGCATGAAGAATATAGAAGTGCTTTCAGGCCGTTAGCAGTTGCCGAGGAAGCCAGCCACCTTGCTGCTCTCACATGATAAATGTGGCTTAATATTTAATCTCCATCTGGAGGAGATATTACTTCTCTAGCTTGTCTAAGCCTGGACAAGGAATTTGCAGACTCAGGTGTACGTTAGGAAGATGAGTTTCATTACTCCTAATGAACCAATTAAGGAAGTATAGAAAGGAGGCCTGGCTTGTTTCAAGAGATAATGCACTTGAATATGTATTGTGTGAGTTTTTGATGCCTAGCTGTAAAGGTAGTTTTTGTCCCCTGGATTGTACGCTCAACATTATGCATATGACAGAAAGCTCACTTACCACCTCCATTTTGAGAGGTAACAACCGTAACTAAAATGGAAAGTGCTGATGACAGCATGTTCAATTAGCTGCTGCTATGAGTGGAGGATGTTGAGCATTGTTAATAGGTTATTTATCCTAATGAGTCCAGTTGTTTGAGATTTTAATTCAAATGTATGAAGTCTTTTTTTATTTTCTGTAGGCTACAAAAATGACTTGTCATGTTCCAGATTCTTGTGCTGGTCTCTTCATTTCAGAAATAGAAAAAATAAAATAAAATTTTGTATTTTTTTAAAGGGTGCTTGGTTATCAGATTGTAGTTGATTTCTTTTTTCCTCCCGGAGAACCTGTGGGAGTGATTCCTTTGCCTAGATAAGGCACTTCTAAAAAATAGAGAGAACCTGCTTATGCTGTAAGCAATGCCAGTTTGAAAGATGGTTAACAATGCAAAAAAGCAAATTTATAAGTTAATCTGTTTTATTCAAGACTTTATGGAGTACTTATTTACTTGACCTTTGGGGACAGCTTAACAAGATTATGATGAGCAATTAGTAGTAGCCCTGGGACAGGGCACTAGGTCAAACAGATGAAATCCCCACGTGTTGTGGAGTTTATATGGTGCGCACAAGCTCATGTGCATGCTGGGGATATGAAGCCCCAGTTACAAAGTTCCAACCAGTTTTCCTTTCCCGGAGCTGTTAGCTCCTCTCCTGTGCAGCACAGACTTTTTCTTTAACCTGTTCTGTAATCAAACATAATCCATTGGAACTGGTTATCTTCCCCTACTTCTTTCAAAATACTCTGTAACACCTTTTGCTCTTGTTTTGTGGGTTTAGATACAGTGAAGCTCAGGTGGGTAGATTCATATCTTGCTGTAACTCCCTTGGCCTTGGTGGAATTAAAGCTTGGATGTACTTGACCTTATCAGCCCTGCAGAAACAGTGGTGGTTTCTGTGATGTGATAAGAGTGAGATATGGTAGAGGTGGTTTTGACAAATTCATCTTTAAACTCTGACTGGCTTTGGAGTTAGGTTGTTAGTAACTATGGTGGGAAGAACTATATTTATATTTTTATCTTTATCTCTGACTTAAAAAAAAAAAAAAAAGAGGGGATTTCACTGATTTTTGATTTCATGATAAAACACGACATATTCTTCCAGTTATATTTGAATCTTATCTTAATTGTAGTCTGCCGTGTGAGCAGACCAAAGTCTTATGTATGATTATGTAATATGCGTGTGCTTCAGATCTCTCCACGTAGAATTCAAATATCCTAAATCAAACAAACTATGTAGTACAGTACTGATTTTGTTCCTGTTGTCCTTCCTCTCAAGTTCTGACCATAGATCAGTAAAAGTCTGATTCCTTGCCTGTTACTGTGTCTTATCCAGACTAGAGTACAAGGTTGAAGTTCTGCAATATTCGGTCACATTTTTACATGAAGTGGAGCATGGTGGAAGGTTTGCTGCATGACTTGTGGCTTTTCCCTTCTTTCTGTTAGAGTAGATGTTTTGAATTATTTTTGATAAGGAATAGTTAGTATAAATCAAGCTTTAATTACTAATGAGCAATTTCATGGCAAAGGAAGCAACATTACAGACTTAATTGAGAGAAAGGGTGAAAGGAGCTTCCCTGTTGCAACTTGGTTTTCTTTAGAGGTGGGAAAGAATATCAGAGGGAAAAGGCTGAAAGTCTGGAGAATCTCGTATGAATTTGTTAAGAGTTTTTAGCACTAGGTTCTAGAAGAGTGGCATGGATCCAGTTTCAGGGCATACCTGAGACTAATGGCCCCTAGAATGAGGCAGTGTTTGGAAATACAATACTCACGATATGAGAATTTTAAAAGCAGATATTGCTGCTGTGTTACAGTGCAGTACTGATATTAACAAGTCTTGTTCTCCTTGTAGCTCAACTGGACTGAGATACCCCTCTGCTTCTGTTTCTGTGACAGTGCTGGCCGCACCTCTAGGAACAGGAGATGACATCCTTCCTCCTTAAATCACAGCTCCAGTTACTGGTGGAGAATAGTGAGGCACTAGGCAGATGCATGTCGTGTAACTGTCTGTCAGGGCCCTGCCTGCACCAATAGGCCTTAGTGGCCCTGACCAGCTTCACCTTGGGCCTTCACCCCTTGCCCATGAGCTTCATTTAAGCCTAGACCTGGGCATTCAACTCTGACCTGAGCCACATCATAGGTGTGCCTATTCCTAGTCCTGCTTCTGAACTATTTTTTGGATTTCCTGGTTTGACCTTTGACCTGAGTTCCTTTCACCTGACGATCACTGAATCGGCAACAGCACCTGCTGCTGTCACCACCCTTCTCTGCTCAGCTGCCTCAGGTGCTGTGGGATTGCGCCCCATGGGTGAGCTCGCTGCCAGCCAGTGTTGTGGCCAGCCTCGGCTCCTTGCTCACTTTTGCTTGGGGAGAAGCCCTGCTCTTGCTGCTCCCTGACACAGTCCTTCACAGTAAGGTAGCGCTACCAGTCTTTCATTGATATTTATGGTGTCAGGATTGAGATACTCAAATAGTGAAAGTCATTATTCTGTGTGTTAGGATTGTCCTCAGAAATGGATATAGTCGGTTCTGATATGTAAAGGCAGATGGAGAGGGGAAGCATACAACTTTGTTAAAATAACTCTCAAATCTTAAATTTTGTGGGTGATGGTGGAGATGTTAACAGTGACTTCTCATTCTGATTTTGTTCTGAGATGAATGTTAATGATAAAACTGCAGCTTGTATTTTAATGATGTGCAAAGATGTCATTTGAATGGCTTTATCTTCCAGTGGGTTTTGGGTTGCTGTGGAAGTTACTTTTCAGTCTTAGTCTAGTTCTGGAAACAAAGAGTAGCAGGGACAGAAGAATAACTTAAAAACGTAGATCCATTTTTTCTCCATTTGTGTCACTGCTCAGAAGGTGCAGGAAATTATTGCTTAAACAGCGTATCTCTCATGTGTTTAAATAACATTGGTGTACGTCTCAAAAGAGCACGTACCAGGATGTCAACAATACGCAATTAGGCAGCAGTCAGTGTAACCAAAAAAAACAAAAAAAAAAAACAAGTCACAGATTTATATTTCACAAGATCAGAGAAGCACATCTCCTATTCTGACTGTAATTTCTGAGAACTTCAGCAGTTTGGATTTGGGCTGCAACGTGGCATGACTTAATTGACTTTAATGATCTTTGGCCATCACAGATTTAGACTACACCGAGTGGCTTCTCAAATTCACACTGAATTAATCAGTTAGAGTTCAGTGTTGGCTAATCTTCAACTAAAATCAATAAATCAGCCTGGACAGGGAGAGATTAGGAAAGTCAGAAACATATACTGTGATGTTTGCTTTTTTTTAAGTCTTTTTGAGAGGTCAGATAATGGAGACATCAATTAAAAGCAGGGTAAACATCAGGCTTCTTCCAGTGCAATAGCCTTTTCCTTTCTTAAATGGGAGTATCAATTTAGCTTTAGAGCAAGCTGCCAGACTGTTGGTTATGTTTATATTCAATATTTCACAGACATGGGCAGTGAAAGCTTAAGCTTTCAAACCTGTTTTATAGAAAGCAGAGTGAATATTTTGTTTTTCAAACTCATTCACTTTCCAGCGTCTGTTCCAATTGTCAGCAAGACCTGAACGTTCAGAATTAATGTAGGCTGTGATGTGTGTATGTACGTACGAGGGAAATAATGCAGTTTCGTTTGAATAACACTGAGCAGTCCTCAAACAACGTGACGCTTCCCGTTCCTTGAACTCCAAATGGAACTGAAAGGTGCTATCTCCTAAATGTCTTTCTCAAAACGATAACTTCTTCTGTGGGGCAAAACTCCAATATTTAACCACTGACCTTTTTTAGCAGGGCTGTTTCCTGTGAAGATCCCTTTTTTTCCACTTCCCTGTATTCCAGCAGACTTGGTAAATACCGTGGTTTCATCTTCCTCATGTGTCGTTTTGCTGTGTGTTTAGTTTTTGGGGGCAGAGAGGGTGTTTTGTTTTACTCAGCCTCGTTTTATAGACCGCAAACAATGATGCCTCCGGTAGTCTGAGGTGCGATGACTGAGGCTGTTGTTTAACACGTAAAGTATGTGCTGAATCAGAACAGCTGGTGAGAAGGGAAGTGGCTTGGCAGTGCAGGTAGTCCACTAAACTAGAAAGTATGGCTGGCTATTCTGATTGCATAGACCTGTGGTGTTGGGCTTGTGGCAGAGAGAGAAATACATAAGGGGCTTTATGGAGTTGTGCTCTGTTCCACAACAGGTGCAGTCGTTTGGCTGTGGCTCAGAAAATTAGATCAGAAAAGTAAGCCAAAATGCGATGTTCTCTGGCAGTCGATGGTGATTTCTTGCATTGTTTTTGATACGGTGCAATTAACATCTGAGAAGGCTTAGCCAGCTGTGAGACAGATGGAGCCACGTATGCTTCCACACCCCAGAGGGAGGTTTACATATAGAGCTACAGTCAGAAATAAGGCTGAGTTAATGGCTATTCTCACATAGATGCCTGATGAATTCGCTTCAGCTGTATGGGTGGTTGGTTGTTTTTGTGTTATCTTTCTGATTATAATAAATGAGTTTTCTTTGCAGCGAAGTCTGTAGAGCAATAAATTCTAAAGAAATACTGGGAGATGGTTCAAGTCAGTAGTCTGAATTCAAGAATATTGTATGCCTTGTGTATGTGGTCTCTGTTTCCCAAACTGGGGAGGCTGTGCCACCTTCCTTCTCCTCCTCAAAAACCAATGACATCTTGCCACCAGCTTCTAGAAAAATGTAGCACAAAGAGTCCATATGTTCTTCCTCTCTCATTTGTTGTGGCACTGAAAAGCTCTGCAGAATGAGATCAGAGCTGCTGCTGTGTTGAGCCTTCAGGGTCGGCGGGATGTGAGGATGAGTTCATTTTGATATCTGGATCCTTCTCCTCTTCCCTAGATGAATCAGTCGGAGCACGGAAGAGTAGCAAAGGCAGGAATATAGAGAGCAGTCACCAGCCAGGCTCCTGCCTGCTTGCTGTACCCTCAAGTAGAGGGACGCAAGTTTTCTCAACAGCCTTCTGTTTCCAGTAAGCAATACCCTTGGATCAGAGTTATAAACAGGCAGACCAGGAAATGCCAATATTGTCTCGGACAGCTTTAATATATGCCTTCTCATGCCCAGCATTGTATGTAAAAGGGGTGCTGTCTTCATCATGGGTCAAAAAAAGTAGATCTTTTGAGTGGGTGCTCAGATTTTTCTGTTCTGCTCTAATGTTTTCTTTTAGTCTGGTTGTCTCCAAAAAGGCAAAAGAATAAAAAGATTAGTCCACATTTCAGCCTTAGTAACAGCCTGTTATGCCAACATAAGACCAGAATAATGCTGTGGAGAGCTGATCTCCCAGAGTGCTTACAGTTAGGAAATGTCAAGAGAGCTGAGTGAATGCACCAGAGGTGACTTGTGGATAGGAGTCTGGATCCTCCCGAAAGCTCTCCCATCCCCATTAAAACTAGTCAGGCTAAGGTACTGGCTGCCATTTCTTCCTTTTATTAGTAAGAAAATCACCTTTCAGATTAAAGCAAGCATAGAGAACTTCAGACAAGGGAGAAGACGGTGAAGTTTATGAAGCCAAATGCTGTCAGTAATCATAATTGTTAGGCTTCCGTTCCTAGGCTGTTCAGTCACTTCCAGTGTGACTTTTAAAAAGAATATAACATTTGAGGACAGATGTTTTATATCCTTTTTAATTTGTCCTGGAACAAATCACAGCGTATGATCTTTAATTTGTTTTCTCTATTATGTATCACACCCACTTGCTTAGAAATAGTAAACACATCTTCAGTTCAAGCTGAAATAAAGAGCTGCAAATAACTAGCATTGCAAAAAAGCAGGCCATATTATTTTGGCTAAAATGAATCTGTGCAGGATAGGCGTTAATGCTCTCAAGAGGACAGGGAATCTGTTTGTATTGTAAGATGTCTTCAGGAAAACTTACTGCCTATATAAGAGGTTGAAAATGATGAAATGAAGTGGGAAATAAAGATCAGAAAACCTATGCTATGTTAGTGAACTACTGTTAAGAAGTCAGGGGCAATTCAGAAAGAGGAGTTTTAGGTAGTGTCCTGGTTTAGCTATGCACTATTAGAAACAGCAAACCAACAGCAAATATGAGAATACAGTTCTACTAAATGAGATGACACAAGATACAAGGTGATTTAGGAGGTAGGGGTCCTTCTTCCTACTGCGGTGTTCTACTAGGCAATCAGCCAGCTAGATTATGGGAGATTTTTCACTCTATCCTGTAATGTGATTTGTTAACTTCTTCTGAGGGTGAGAGACCCGATGTAGTGTTTCAGAGGGTATGGCAGCTGCTGTGTTGCCCTGGGGTGGATTAGCTCACTTGATTTTTGATCAAAATCCGTTGGTCAAGCACTGTTTAAATCACCTAACGTTAAATTAGACACTTTACTATAAGTTCTCTAGATCCGTTAGGCTCTGCCTGCTTCCGGAGGAACTGGTAGAAGACTGCTTAGCCAAAAGACATGATTCCTTCCACTGCTCCAGTCTGTAAGAGAAAAGCAGTAGGACACAGAACATCTGATATTTTGGCACCTATCTCTATTCTTGCTTTTCACACTTTGGGCTTCCTTTCTGTTTCTCCTGCCTCCTGCTCATCCTACTGCTGTGATCCTGCAGCAACAATGCAAGCTAGTTGAGCTGTCATATATGTTCCCACTGAGCCTTTCTGGTGTTTGAGCTGAGTGGCAAGTCAAAACGTTCCCCCTGTTGGGAACCTGCTCAGAAGGATGGGAAGGGGTACTACATGTCAAGTAAGGAACATGTTCAAAATGCCCATGAAATGTCATGACATGCATCTCAGTCAGTCACGTCAGTAACACCTTAGGGACGAAGTATTGAAGGCTGATGAAAGGCTTAAAAATAATCACCAGAATGCCCAGCTATTCATTTTCTGTTACTGGTGGCAGGGGAAGAGAGGGATTCAATGAACAGGGCCAAAACAGCCTTTCTGCAGTACCACAGTGTCAGTTCATTTTGGGCATCAGGGAATGCCAGCAGAGGTAAAGCTTCATGCAAGTTCTCACTAGTAGTTTAGAATAATATTGCTAATGCAATCAAATATTTGTTAAGATTAACTCCAGAAGGAAGTGAGCAGTAACCTTTGGAATAATTAAATTATCACCTGAAAATTAATATGACATTTTTTTCTGCTTGATTTTACCAACTGTAAAAAGCATGAATCCAGCTTGCCTAATACGACCAAAGTTCTCTATGTGCTTCCTAGAGATGGTATGTGACATTGGCTAAAATTCAGCAGGAAGCAGTGCTACGTTCTTCATAATTTCCAAACACAACTACAACCCCATCAGACAGATCCAGCCAATTCAGCTCATATTCTATCAATCTTATCCACATAAAGTGTAAGTTTATGAAATATTTACCATACCATAGCACAGGTTAGCTGAGCTATCCACCACAAGGCAAGTTCTGCTGGACAAGACTTTGTGTATGCTAGTTTGGTGTGACTGAAAGCTTCTTGCTCCTACAGTAACAACAATATAGGAAATAAAAAAGGTATAGCTGATTCAAGACAGATTGCAGTGGTTACCACAGCCATTTAATATAATTTCTCACAAGTAGTAATGCAAAAAAAACTGAGAACATGACAACGAGGACTTGACATTGTTCAAGGAATCTAAACAGTTAAAGTTCCATTTTTGCCATATAGAAGAGCAAAGAAGTTACCAAATCTTATACAGGAGAAGAATGACAGCTTTTAAGAGGTTCTAAATTTAACAACAACAGAAAAAAATCTTTGAGAAGTGGGACAGCTAAGCCCAGGCGTGCCACTGCTTGTCCCCCTTCCTCAACATTTGCTCTCAAAAGAAGCAAGCTGGCCTTGAAAAAGTGGTTCAGTGCTGAGTGCTTCCGTGACCTAACATGAAACTGGGGCAGTTAAATTTGACAGCAGTTCCCTTCCTCGCATTTGGCTTCATAAGCAAAATCCTTTTCCCTTTCAAAGATGTTTTTGACTTACCTCGGTATGTTGCCCCAGTCAATATCATGACTGTCTGCTGTAGCCCTTTGGACTCTGCACCCTATTCACATGATGTTCTCACATTCCTCCTCGTGGAGGCAGAAGTGCAAGTTCCTGCTGCTAGGGAGTGGAAACTCACTGATTGTACAGAGGTTGGCAGCAACTCCCAGCTGCAGTAGCTCTTGTTCCAGCCTTCTAGCAGAAGCAGAAACACAGGCTGCATTTTTGTAAGTGCTAGGCCAGTAAAAACCTTCCTATCTCCACAAGATGTTTCTTATCTTGCTGTCTGTCCCTTCCTCCGTAGTGATGCCAAGTATGGAAAGCAAGAAGGCTCCACGTTCCTGTGTCTGGCCAGTGACACTGAGGCAAGGTTTGGAGCGAATGGAGTCCAGTCCCGTTATAGTAACATTTCTGCTAGAGCCCCGCAAGTGGAGCTGTCAACAGCAAGTGTGCAGATTACATTTAATGTCTGGCATGTCCATTTACATTAACATATTACAGCAGAAGATGGAACTGTTCCTGAGAAGAAGTCCCCAAACGAAATAGCAGTGCAAGCTGGTTTTCTAGTGCTTGGAGCTGTGTGCTTGGAGCACTCCACGTTTTAACCCCGTGTTAGCCTCAGCCCAGGCCATGGAGACAATTGCAGTGATTCTGTGAAGTGGCTGCTCTCTACTGTTACGGTTCAATGTTTGCAGATGCTATTGTTTTTATTGTAATATCCATTTACTTAAGCTATCGTCTGAAATGGAAGTAGGTACCTGGGTATTGCAAAAGCTCTATCGGTGTCTGGCTGTTTTGGAAGAGAATAGCTCAATGCACAGGACATAGCCCCCTTGTTTTTAAAGCATTCCCACAAGCAAACTTCAAGAAGATAGCTGAAACACACCCACTGACCTAAAAGCCATAACTGTAATTAAGCTATGCAGATGCTTTTGGGGAAGGCTTGGTGAGGTATTCCTGGAGGTTCAGAGCAGAGTCAGCCAGTTTCCACCTTTTCTTTCTATTGCTTGATGTCTTTTTTAATTAAAAGAGGTCCTTTAGGTAGTAATTGCCTGACAGGACTTCTTAATAAAGTCCTATAAAACATGCATTATGCATGAGACCAATTATGGGAAGAGACATGCACGATGATCAGCCTTAAAGGTTTATCTCCAAACTTTCATCAAAATATCCAACGTTAGCTTTTCAGCCAGGTTGTTAAACCTTTATTTTTGCAGGCATGCATTTGCGTCTGGTATGCCTGCATTTATGATATATATAAACCAAGCAAAGCAAAACCTTTGTGATCTGCAAATGTGCTATTCAAACTGCCGATCAGATACTTAGAAATTTAAATCTGAAACCAGACTTTTTTCTTAAAATAATTCTTGCAGAATAGTAAGAAATACTAAAGAACTAGGTCTTTTGAGTTTGGCTAAGTTGTAGCGCAGGGCTGAATGTAAATATACTGTCAATAAATCTCTGATGGGTATGAATGCCAAGGGAGAGGAGAATTGGTGTTGTACTAGTAGTTATGTTGAGGTGTACTTTGATGAAGTAAGAATGTGAAAAACTATTTTTGTTATCAGCAAAATCCATAAAGTTGAGGTTCAGTTAAAAGGTTCTGCTTTCTCAAGAAATATTTAAAAATCCAGATTTGGAAAAAAGCCCTACTGAACATAAGGGCCTGGCTTTCACTTCCAGGAAGATAAGGCAGATGAGCTAAGGCACTTTCCCTCCCTCTCCTTTTATGGCTTTATCTCCTCTGCTTGGCTGCTGGCTGTGGCCGTGGGGTGACTCACAAGCCACCCTCCACCCTGAGCAGAGGAGGTGGCAGGGAGCGCAGGGCAGCTGGATAGGGAGACCCTGGCCCCCCTCTTGGCAGGGAAGAGTACGTGGCACCGAGGGAGCGGTCACTGCTGGGCGGGCAGAATAGTTACAGTTCAGCCCTCTATTAATTCAGAGAAAGAAGGTACTGAACTTGCTAGGTTTTGCAGCACAGCATGGATAAAAGATTGGTAAATTTGTTCTTTTTTCCCTACCCTTGCCACTGTCTCCCCTTCCTAGCTGCACACGGTCATTGCCACGATGTCGAGGCAGATTTGTTGTCTACCATCCGTGCTGCATCACCTTCCTAAGACGCAGGTTTCCCCTGGAAGTGCTACCTTGGCCGAGAAGCCTGAACCTGTACAGGTCATAGTTATTTCTAAATGGCAGAATAACACATGACAGTGAAGAGGATAGCTTGGCTAGATGTAGGTAGCCTCTGGTTATAACCTCTATAGCACAAGCAGGGGGGAGATAAAGTGTCAAATAGTGGATGGACAGACAGACAGCTTGAAGTCCAAGATCTTGCATTATTGTTTGGGATTTTGATCATAAGCAGTGAGTATTTCCATTTTCTTTCAGCTGTTTATTATGTGCTGGCAAGTGGTTCTTGCACTGTTTACTTTTTTCAAAATACAAAATATTTTTTATGGAGAGCGCTGGGAGAACTTAAAAAATTAAAAACAAAAAGAATTTATTTTATGGAGCTAGGGCCAGTATGAGACATTAGATATTACACAATTCATTAGCTTAAGAAAGTATTTTCCTTAGTTAAAAATTTTGAGAGCAAGTGAAACTGAGAAAAATGGAGAGCTTCTCAATGCATTGAGTGATTAGAGGCCTTGTTTTGGACAACTTGGTTGATTTTAAGAAGGAACAGGAATTTACAAAGAAATACAATGCTATGGAGACAATTGTTTGAACTTCGGATTTGCTAATGCTAACAGCCTGCTGATATCCTTGAGAGGAAATCCTTGGTAATAGGGCAAAACAAACCCCAGTGCTTTGCTGGCAACAGCTGTGCTGAAAACATCACTGCTGTGAATAAAAGAGGAAAGAGAAAGAGTTACTGTCTGATCTGCCTAGAAGAATAACAGAGATGAAGGAAGCAGTGTTCTGAGTTTGATATGGATGAAGTTAAGATTAAGCACTTGGATTTGGTTGTCCATCAGCGTGGTGAACAGTTCTCTTGAGAGTTTGATTGTGTTTTAGGGGAAAGGTGGTGTTTTATTTTGAAGTTAGATTGCACATTTATCAGTAGGAGATATATCTATAAGCTTATCTAGGAACAGCACTTAGGGGCTTAGCATCTTTGGGGACGGTGTAGAGAATCTCCAAAAATGTTGCAAAATAAGAATCCAGAAATTCTGGTTTAGACCAGAAGTAATATTCAAGCCATAATGTAGGCTTCTCCTCCTTTTAATGTGTGACAGGATTTAGATCTGGCCTTTACATACTGCCTCCTATCTGATGTGCTACAGCTCTGTGGGAAATTGCTGTGTCGAGAACTCCTGATAAGGCCAAGCAGAACTCATGCTGAAAATGTTAGCTTTTTCGCTCAGCTATCAAAGTCCTTGCAGCTCCCCGTCAAAGCAAGCAAATCCACAACAACACGTACTGAACACGGTAGTTAATCCTAATGCTTAAAAACAAACTAACACAAGGCATCCACATAATCTCCTTGACTGATGCCAACCATTATTTAATCGCTATGTGCGTTTCCCACCCATCACCTGTTTCACTTGCTTGTCTTCCATCTTGCTTGGAAGTTAGCATCTGCCAAGCTTTGAACTGTGCTTAACAACTCTCTTTTGAACACAACTTCAGCTGAAAGCAGTCCCAACCTGTGGTAGGAAGGTCCTAAAACTGTCTAATTTGTTATAGTAGAGATATATTTGACCGGAAGTTACAAGGATGTGCTTTATTAAGTGTTACACTTTCGTTCTTCCTTCCAGCAAATCAGAGCTGAAAACTGAAGCCCTTTTAAAAGCGGTAATATTACGTCTTTTATAAATGCTTTAAAAAACATTTACTGAAAAACAGCCAGTTCTGTTACAGCAGCATTGCTGCAGAAGGCAGTGTAAAAGCACAAGCTGTCACATTTCAAGAATTGTCCACACAGGACAACTGGATAACGCAACTGGAAACACCACCACCAAGATTGGTGTATAAGGCACATACTGGACAGATACCCCCAAAAGCATGATAATAGTACCTTCTAGTTACTAAATGTGCATCACCTATTAAAAACTTATTGCTACTACTACTACTGAGCAGATCTTTCTTAAGGACCTAACAACAGTGTAGCTTTTGGAAAGCCACTGCTGGTTTCCACTGATGAGCACAGGGACAGGCACAAAATATTTCACGGCGTATTTTATCAAGACATAATGCGTGTTATAATTTGAGAAAACAACAGTTTCATCTACATTCCTTCTTTGCTCCAGCAAAACTCCATTTGAAAAGACTTGAAAACTATGCTCTCTAAAGTCCATCTGGAGCCCATGTTGTTGACAGAATTGTTCCTACTGACTTCATGGGGATCTGATCTAAGTGTATGTATGTAATGGAATTTGTATGTTTTATAAGAGTTAGATACCAAAATAGCCTTACAAGGAATTTGAAAAAAAATATACTCCTTCTGTTACAGTCTACACTAACAGATTATTGTTTATGTAAAGATGGCAACAAGCATTTTTTTTAATAATCCCACAGTTCGTCATTTCTAATATTAGTAACAAATTATATAATTCCTGCTGTGTGAGTCATAATGAAATCTGGATCAGAGACGTCATTTCCCAAATGATGACTATTCAGAAAGCTTCAGTTCATATGATTCTGTGGATTTTTGCTCTAACAGTGTGAACATAATATCACAATAATCAGATGCCACATAGAGATTCAAACAGCAAATAGATTTAATAGTGGCCAGGATGAGATGAAGCTTATTTTTTTGGCAAGAGAAGAAAAGGGACAAATGAATGATGTGCAGCTTCATGGATGCTGTTCTGAAGCCTAGGGCTGGTTCATATTCCCTGGGGTTGAAGGCATGTACTTCACTTACTCCAGCCTCTTTATTTCACCAAATCACCATATTGTTTGGCTTGTCGATGCCCCTACGCAGACAAGACAGCCCCTACGTGCCCCGACGAGATAAGACAACGGCAGCAGGGTTGCTGCATTCTAATAGTGAGGTGCGTTGGCACAGAGGTCTGGAGTAGCTGTCTGTAAGACTGTCTGTCTCCCACGGTGCCAAATTCAGCACGCACCCAAGCAAATTCTCTTTAATTAAACTTCAGAACTCAGTTTCTCAAATGCTCCTCAAATATTCGAAGTGCAGATGGCAGCACAGGAGAAAAAGGCTGTATCAATTCAACTGACCAAGCTTATTTTAGTCATTAGGCAGGGAAAGAAGCAGTTCATAAGAGAGCAGTGCCTCAGGCAAATACAGATGCTATTCTATGCATGTATAAGGTTTCCTTTTTGAAGCTACCATCACATATCCTGGTTCTTTTGCCTGTACAAGTGAAAGGTGGTCTCATATATCCCCTCATTACACGGGGCATGCACACAGCACTTCATCAATAGTGTTTGGTGTAACTTTAATGGCTATTCTGATCCCTTCCTTCATCACCTCTTCCCATTTGAAAAGCCTGTGTGATAACTCTGCTGGCAGGAAGGGATTCAGTTTCCTCAGAGACATAAGACAAATGAATAAACCAATCTGAGCATGAATCACAGCTGAAAGGGGCTGGGTCTTGCATTCAGCTCCCACTGCAGTAATTATACACATAGATGCATTTTTATGTCTATATCTTAAAGTGTTGTGCAAGGATTATCAGCATCGAACATGCAACATCTGCATCAGAGATGGAAGTTCATAATCTCTTAGAAATCAGAATGACAACGGTCATGGAGAACAGAATTATTTCCGGTAGAATTTGGGACGCAGAAGAATCCCTAGTCTCTGGAAAACGTGGGCTGAGCAAAAATCACAATGGTAGTGCTTAGGAGAATGCGGAGACGAATGATCTCCCGCAGATGTTTGCTGCATCTCAGGAGGTGGGGGTTGGATTGAAGCTTAGGAGGCTCCATTACCAGAGGGGACTGCATATACAGGGTTGGAGGAGGTGAAATAAGGGGAATATGTTGGCCCACATCCTGGGTTACCTCATGGGGCAGCTTTGTGCTGCTCCACACGACGCTACACTAAAGCAGATCAGCCATGCTCACAGTTGAGCGGACCAAGAATGCTTCAGGGCAAACATAATTGGTAAGACTGTGTAGGCTCAACCTGTTTATTCGTCCTATCATAGAGGATGAATTGCAGCTACATAAATTGAATTACTTTTAACTGCTTGCAAAAACTTAGCTCCCCTTTCTACAAAACAGCGTAGTCTGCAAGAAACATTTGAAATCAGATATTCATAGAAATTACATTTACTGACTTCTGACTTAAAACATGCCTCACAGCGCGAAAGAGTCTCAAGATGTCTGGAAAGCATAAAGCAAAAACTGCATAAATGATTTGTTTGCCTTCACTAGGATTAACATCAGCATTTACAAGTTAGATATTATTACAGTTGTTTACCTGGAGGCATATGAACTAAAGTAGACTGAACCGCTTATCAGAAACATTCCCTTGCCTTTCAGATTGAGATCTGACTGACTTGCTCAGGGGCCAGAACAGGAAAATAGCAAGGCAAGGAAAAAGATCCATTTTGGTGGCTCAGAGATCACTATTCTTTAACGGTTGCATTATTTCCCTTCTGCTCTATGAGCGATAGGCGGAGAGGTAGAGGTAGGCAGTGATGTTGACATAGGCAGCCAGTGAAAGCATCAGCAGTGCATGTGATGGCATTGGTTACTGACCAAAAGGGGAAGGCAAGGTAGTAGCGTAGCTGGCTTTCAAAGAGTTAACAAGATAAGAGCCATGCTTCGCTGATCCTACAGGCACACTGAAGTTGCTCTGACAACAGCTTTTCTGCTTCCTGGTGTAATCTGCTCTCACCCCTACCTAGTTTTATTCATATCACAGAGGTACTTTGCGCACAAAATATGCTACTGCGATGGCTTTACCTGGCCACCAGATTGGGGAAAAAAAGTGACCTTTGGTATAAAGTAGGTGTGGGGAGAATGGTATTATTTCAGTTCTGCTTTGAAGAGAAACTTTTCAATTTAGTTCCCCGATTGAGTCCGCTATAAATCAGAAAGTGTGTGTAGTTTTGGGACAAATTCTGTTTTCACTTGCTCTGACTTAACAGGTCTCATTCCCGAATAGGTACATACAGTGGCATAACTGATACAAATAGAAGCAACCACCAAGCTTTAGACTTTGAGATGTGTGTGCAACCCTTGGACCACTACTTGACTTCATTTGCAATAGTTCCCAGGGTCCCCAGATGCTGAGTGCGTGATGTTCAGCTACTGCACCAGTGAAGCTAGCCTCACAGCGCTGCTAAGGAGAGAAAACTTGGTTTTAATTTTGTGTGCTGAGAAACAGAAAAAATAAAGGTAGTCTGTGCTGTCCTTTTAGATACATTTGCAAAGCATAAAACAATTATTGGCAGAGATATTGCTACCTGAAAGCAAGTCTGTTTGGTCATCAAAAATAGCAAAGTCCTGTTAGCGCAGTTTTCTGACTGGCTGGATTAGCACTGTTGCAACACCAGGCCACAGTGGCCAGCATGTATTTAGCAGCCCATGCAATGATGTTCACTGAAATGACTTGCTTAATTCACATGCGATGCCCAGTTCTTTATACTGAGCACAAACTCTATCCTTTCTCTTGCGCGCCCGTTGCTTACAAAGCTTTCAGAACACCACAGCAGTGCTGCAGTGTGGAAACACTTTCGTCTCAAATTAAGGTCAGTGTTGGTCCTCCTCCCATAAGGGAGGGAAAGCTAACGTGTTAGAAAAACAAAAGGTGGGAAGTTGGTTTTTCAAGATGTTGTCAGGTCTATTCTATAACATTAGTTTAAGTTAACAGAGAGTTGGTGAGCAACTTTTTCAGCTGTTGCAAATGTCCATTGACTTTGGAAGAGTTATGCCCAATGTACAGTGCTGAATTTGGCCCACTCGTTTAACACATATTTGTGCATATGAATGATACTGTTGAAGGGGAAGCTTAAAAGTGAAGTCACTGGAATTAATCAATCCAATAGGGAGGATGAATATTCAAAAAGGTAGAGTAATTTTATGGTCAATTCTTTGGACCTTGCAAGCTCAGAGTAGTTAGATTTCATGCTTCACTTCTTGCACCTGAGCTGTTGCCTAAGGGACAGCAGAATTTTCTCTAGTGTTGAGAAATCCAGTCCTGGCTGGAGAATCTTTGGACAATTCACATGACAACTTTCCAGCATATTGTTTTCCTACTGCAATGGTGCAAGTCCCAAATGCTTACAAATAATTTATTGTAATAACCACTTTTGCTCAAGAAAATCAGATATATGACCTTCAGAAGCAATCAGAAGGCCTATCCTGGATCTCAGAAACTTTCCTGTTTTTTTTTTTTTTTGAAGAGTAAAATAGAAATGTCTTTGAGAAAGGCAGAACAGTTCCCTTCTGTGAAAAGCATTCATCACTGAAGGGTTCACGCCAGCTCTGGAAATCGCCATGCAGTTGGGTGCGGTATGGAAGAAGGGAAACAGCAGCTCATAATGCTGCAACTGGGAGGCACTGGTAAAGTCTTGGAACTGGATGTCAAACTTAACTAGACAATATCCAGCTCTGTGCAGGTAGATCTTTGATTTCTTCTTTCCGTCTTGAAAACAGAGCCGGATTTCCTCTAATGTGCAGAAAAATGCAAAGTGTATGCTCTAGACAAAGTGAGGGCAAGTCTATTCAAAATCGAATCAGCGACACCTAGCACCACTTCTGTGTGAGTGGCTCTCAGTCAAGCCAGTGGTGGTGTTCTCTCCTTCTTGGATCCAAGTCAGTTAATATCAGATACCTGTAATTCATTTGGAAATAGAAACAAAAGGAACGCTGTTGTTTCGGGAAGAAAATGACATCTCCCTAACATTTTCTTTACCTCTATATGAAGGCAGAATAAATTATATGAATTAGAACCAACAGTCTAAGCTTTCAGTTTATTTACTTTGCATATTTGGAAGAACTATGTATAGTCAACTTCTGTTTATTTTGCTTGTATTTTTCCACAAAGAAATAAGAAGCACAATTTTGGAAGCACGTACCCCTCAACTTCCCCAGAAGAGAGAATATTCTCAGGAAGACTCAAGGGCAGCTGATTTAGAACCTAAACTTTTAGCACACGCCATGCTCTTTTTAATTAAGTTAAGCTAGTAAGAAGATACAGTTTTCATGAAATAACCACACAGGTTTGGAACATTCACAGGCAGACGTTTATCAGTCTCCATTCTTAGAGATAGGCCACCTTAGGAAAAACACATAAGAACAAATAGGACAGAGAAAAGAAAGGAATTAGCAAAGTTAAGATGTAGAGTAAATCATATGCTAATAGGAATATGTTCCTTAATTTTGGTAAACCTATAAAGTAGTAAAACCCCCTCCAACACTCACACTACGCTATTAAAGAACAGAAGGGTGTGCTTTTGGTACAATTATGAGAGCTGTAGGTGAACTACGTAGTTCTAGGAAATGAGGTACATCTAGGAAACAGCACTGAAATCCTTGTGTTCACAGAATGAAAGGGCCATCAGCAAGCATTTTACTGCTGTGACTAATATCTGGCTGTCAGTTATCTGCTGACATGTGGTTTAGTGTATATGCTCTGCTTGGCTGGAAATTGGAAGCAAAATAATCCAGAACTATATTTTTAAGGAACACAAGATAAGCAGTTCAGTTCTGAAACTTGCTACATGAGTACCACTCACAAGTTATTACATATGAATTAAAGAATTTCTGTAAAGATAGAACTTCACCACTTCTGTACAGTCCAAAGGCTGGATAAAACTTCTTTTACTGATTAAATAAATTTACACCTTCAGGTAAAAAAGCTACTTCTGATATATTGAATTTCCAAACTGTTTAACCCAAGGAGAAAAAATCCCAAGAGCAAGCAGAGAACTAAAGTAAGAAGTGTCACGCTGATGTTTGCAGTTACTGCATATCTTGATTTTGTTTCAAAACCTGATTTTTAAGAAGTGTAATAGAACTGGGCTCACTGGTGTTTAATTTCAGTTGTAACAAAACACGAAGATTTAAAACCGTAAGAAATACCCTACTAGGTCAGAGTAACAGTCCGTCTGGGCCAGTATTCTCTCTCAAACTGTGGAGAAAGGACATGCTTTTTAGGGAGGCTGCAGCAGCCTGGCTGCCACACATCCCTGTGAGTGCTCCCAGCCTCCACAGTTTCATTAGGGATGCCAGAGGATACATCCCCGCCCGCTCTCTTCAGCATCCATTAATGGAGCTGTTGTCCAAGGATTACTGAATTCCTTTCTGAACCTGCTGATACCATCTGCCTCTAGGAACGCCAGTGACAGCAGGCTCCAGAAGTTTATCACCCATGGTGTGAAGAAATATTTTCTTTTTTGGCTGTTCTAAACCAATCAACCAATCTCCTACTAGATTCAGTGAATGCCAGTTATATGCCAGTGAATGCTAGCTAGAGTACTGCAGAATTTGATGAATAGTTCTGCGTTCATAGCTGCACAACCTTCCATAACCTTCAGGATTTCGTAAACCTCAATCGTATCCTTCCTCAGCCGCCTTCTCTCTGAACTGAACAGTCCCAGCCTTTTAGTCTGTCTTTATATGGCAGCTGCACATCCTTGTGATGTGTTTAGTTGCCCTTTTCTTTATCTTTTCTAACTCCTCTCTGTCCTCGAGGTGCAGAGACCAGAACGCATATTGTACTTTGGATGTGTGCAAAGCAAGGTTTTATGTAGTGGCAAAATTTTATATAATAGTGCTTTCAAAATGTTTTTTTCCAGAACAGAATATTTTGCACCTTATACCCCTTTATAGTCCATTCAGAAATCAGAGTCCTAGAAAAGCAGTTATTTACACAGCTTTTTTTCCTCTGACTCAGTCATATGAAGTACAGATTGAATTAGGCGGCAGCTACGCACCTTTAGCCTAAGCCTTTTACATCAGTGATTGGAAGGAGGAGGTGAGATGGCAGCAGCTGCATTGCTTCTGTGCTTGAAGTCACTGGATCCTCATGTGTGCCAGCGGTGAGACAAATTTGCTGTCTCACTATTTCCCTGCAGGACAACCCATCTGATAAGGTATCTGGAAGATATTAGATGTCTTTTAGTGCAAGTATCCCACATAAACAGGAAATCTCAATTTATGGCCGTTTTGTGGCGCTGGAGTGGCATCCAGCAGTCTCGGCGTAAAGAACCGGACCCTGGACAATTAAAGCTGCACGTCACCTCTGTTTGCACAGTTTGTCTTGATGGAGCTGTGGATCAATTATCTCTCCTTTCTAGCTATAAATAATATACTAGAGAGGAGCTTATTGCCAGTAGTTACTGAGAGATCTGGCAGTGAATTATAAAAAAAAAAAAGTTTAATTAAAAGATTTATTCAACCTCATGGCCAGACAAGCTCAGAGTAGGCCGTCTGAACGAGGGAGAACCTGTTAAGACCAGTTTGTTCGGAGCACCACTCACAAAAGCATTGGCAAGGGAATTATTTTAAGAACACTGCTTCATAAGGAAGAAAAAAATTCCCATTTGTTCTTATCAGTGCAGGGTCTGTTTAGCAGCTTCTGAAAACTGCTTAACCCTTTCGTGGAGGTAACATACATTTATTGTTACAGCTGCATTTTATTTATTTTTTAACGTTACTGTTGGCAAACACTTTTAATGGAAAACTTTACTAAGTAGGATTAAATAGGACTTCATCTAGGTCCAGTCCTCCTTCTCCCTGTATTTCTCATAGCTAAAAGTTCATTCTAACTCAGCAACACTCCCTAGGTTTCTTCCAGAGCTCCAGGATTTCTGGAGCTTGGTTTGCTCATCATTAGATGCTAGAATATAAACAATCTTGTTTATTCCAGTCTTCTGCCAAATATCCTTCTCATGTCTCCTTCAAACATTTGTTCAGAAAAAATTATCTTCCCTTTTGCTGATGATTCATGATTCTATGATCTTTCTTACGTTTGTTTGTTTGTCTTGTCATGTCTTAATTTCTCAGAAAAGTAACATTTTACTGGTCCTGTATGCTTTAATCTTCCTTGAGACCTCTGTGTGGTATCTTCTGTCTGCAGCCCAATTCTGTCTGCTCAGGAAGCACAAATTTCAGAACAGAAACGCCTTTGGACGTTCGAACAACTTCTTAACTGAAGGGCTTGATATAATGCTCAAAATCTTTAGGTTCGGATTCTCTGAACAACCTTGTATTCCCTCTCTTGCTCAGTCTTTGAGACTGAGAGTCTTAAAGCCTCTGTTGAGTTACCCTTTTCTTTATCTTTTCTACCTCCTCTATGTCACTGAGATGCAGAGACCAGAACTGCGTGCTATACTTAAGATGTGTGCAAAGCGAGGATTTATATAGGGGCAAAATGATGCTTTCAAAATGTTTTTTTCCAAAACCTGCTATTAATTTATAATCAGTACACCCTTCTGTCAGGCACATTCACTGCCTACTTTGGATAGACTCTATGATGAATCTTTTAGAACCAAAACAGGAAAAAAATCCCTCTTGTACACTAGGAGTGCAGAATCTGCTCCAGCAATCAACACTTTAGACAAAGAGATTGCCTGTGCAGAAGAGCAAATTTTACCCTGTACGCCATGAATTGTATTAGACCATACCCACTGTAGTTTTCCAATATTTAAAAATATTACTCAGGGACAGAGTTAAGAAGATGTAGAACCAACCCTGTCCTAGAATAACTAAAATATTCAGTCTCGGTTGGGCAGAATGGCCAAGATGGCACAGAACCACAAAGATACTTCCAGCTTTTCTTGAAGCCTTTCAGAAGGGCTTCTTCCCCCTTCCATTTGATGATCCAACACAGCATCCTGGCATCTCGCATCCTTACACTTAGCACAAGGCCTCCTGCCCTTCTACTCGCCCTACAGCAAAGCAGAAAAGTTTCTGGTACGTCTAAAACCTGGCCATGTTCTCAGCCTCAAGGAGGCTTCTTTTTCTGGGTATACTAAATTCCTGCAAAAAGCAGACAGATGTTTTTCTCATCAAGGTGCAATATTTTTCTGTTATTTGTTATTACCTTTGTCCTTGGTATGGCTGAAAATATGTTACTGTCATATTCAGTAATTGTTTGACTATCATCTCCTGCTCTCCCTTCTAAAAAACTTAGGTCATGCTCATTGTGAGCCTTATTACTTTATAATTTCTATCTAATTGTTATATTTGAGCATTCTTCACTGTATTCAAGCAGTTTTCAGGGTTCTCCTTACCTTTTTGTGCTTTATTCTATATTCCTTGCTATCTGATATCTGTCCCTTTCACCTTTGAGAGTAAATGCCTTTAAAATTCTCCTTTGATATATATATTTTTCTGCCAAACTTTTGAATTTATTACTTAGCTCGATATTTAATTCTGTGGAGTTTTTAAAAATTATCATTTCTTCTTTCAACACTTGTCTAGAAGGATTTTATATCATCTCTGTCTTTCTGATCTGAATCAAAGTAGTTGTTCATTTTTGTTATGTCTTGATGCCTGAATTTTTAGGCCTATTCTTTGTGCATGTGGTCTTTATGCTGTGCACTGGTTACTTATTAGTGAACTCTCATCAGTGCAAGCCCTACATTTTACACAAGCTGACTGCCCGGTAAAGATACGATGAAGCATCTGTACCAATTCCAGGTCACTTTCTGTTGAGCAGAAATGAATGTATATCTCTTGAAAGTGTTGCTTCACTTTCTAATTCTTGATACAAATCTGGAGAATCAATCATTGCTTCCTCCATTCCAAAGATACTTGTTCCATGTGATGACATTAATCATGACTAACTTGATCTTTCAGCATTTGAGCTAGGTCTCTATTCTGTCCACACTGATTCCGGTAAGGATTGCACAATTGCAAGCCACCGATTCACAGAGAAAGAGTTTTCCGCAGCAGCAACATTTCCACTGAAAGGATATTGGAGGATTTACTTGAAAAACTGGTAATGCCACCCCTTTTTGTTTGACTGAGTGAAAACTAGTAGATATTTATTTATCTTTGGCCCTAAGATAGTCCCTCTGATGGCTGTTATTTACAGTTATTTTACTGCTATAGATTTACTATTCTTCTATCATTTTTCCAGATACTGCATGTTTATTTATGTTAGAACTCCTCCTGCTGTTCTTTTTCCAGATTTTAGGATAGAGCATACCAGAAATGGAGAAAGCTTGCACTTAATCCACAGCTCTGGATTTAGTTTTGCACGTTCAAAGGCTATGTTGAACTTCATGTGCGGGCACGGAGAAATTGAAAGTTTAAGACGAGAAATTCAGAGTATTGATTAAAATCCTCCTATTGTTCTTACACCAATTATAGAAAAGGAACAAACGCTAATAAAGTATTCGCTGAGGACTCAGGCCTTAGGACCATGGAAAGTCTTATTAGGCAAGTAACACACTTACTCCATTAGGCTTCTCAACAGCAATATTTATCACAGTGATTTGGGGTGATTTGAATCCACTCGAGTCCAGCAGAATTCAAGGGAGAAACTAGCTTCTCAGAGGTCCAATGCTTCATGGAGAGCTGGCAGCCCACTCCTCACATGGTTTGTGTGCCTTCAGAAAACAGAGGACTGGCCTGGGAAGGTTTGTGGCCCTTTGGGATATGCTGTGGGAAGAGCTCCTGCTCTTCTCTGTCTATTCTGAGTTACCCACACAAGGATGGAGAACTTCCTGGCCTCAGTATGAGATGTTGGATGAACCCTGTTCGTTTCGTGTGCCTGTTATAATTTAAAACTTGCTCTTAGAATAAGCCATTTTTTGCATCTGTCTGTTACAAAGTACCCAATATAATTTCTTACATGTGCATAGCTGCTGGCTGGATATAAATTGTAGCAGCAAGGCGTTGCAAACTTCTTTTCACTTGCCACAGGTACTAATCTTATGCTGAAAAGGTATGTTTTATCATTACCAATGATGTATGCCTACACATTGTGGGAAGAAGAGAGCTTTAAAAAAAAAAAAGGCAAGTAGATTCTGCGGAGACACATTTGTGGAGAAGACTCCTGAAACTAGTGTTCTATGTGTTCGCGGTTCCACATGAAATCCAAAAACTGATTGTTTTGCTCCTTTTGTGTATTGATTGATTTTAATTAGGAAAGCCAAACTTTTTAGTTATAATAGATTTACAAGACTTTGCCTTACACGAGTCTATGAGTGTGTATTTAAGACTTCTGTTACATAAGTTCAAAAATCAAACACATTTGAAAAACAGATGTTAAGTTTGCAAGGATTTCATCTTCTGCCTTCAGCAGTTATAGCTGAACGATTAAAATAATATTTCTTACTCTACAACATGGTACATACCTCTGACTGCTAAAAACGCTCAGGATCATAGATGACTTGTGGATGAGCTAGAAATTTTGAATGCTTTTATCACCTTGGCAGAAGAGAGAGAAGAACAAGTTGACAGATGCTTTGGCTGCGGTATTTCTTATGTTTTTTCCTCATCCAGGTCTTGCTTTCATTTCCCAGCCCTCATTGCCAAGCTCGCAGCCCCATTGGTGGTTTCAGCAAAATGCTGTCACACGTCACTGAATGTCAAGGCAGGAGAGCACATGCTTTCCACTCCTTGTTTCTATTTATGTCTTTCCCTGTCATTCCCCTAAGCAAGTGTCTACTCCCAGTTGCACCACCTATACTGATACAGCTGGTCCTACACAGAAAGCCTATTTGATTTGTTTTTCTACTAGTTACAGAAAGTGGCTAAGGAGTATGCACTGATATTTTAATACCTTAACCAGGTCTTCAAGCGCCTATACAAAACACTGAAGCAGAACCGTGCTTTTGCTTGGTTATGAGATAGTCTCACATTATAAACTGTTTGGGGGTGGCTCTTCAAATGGTGTCCTTATTTATTTTGAATTGTGTCATTTGAAGACACATCCTGAGATCCTTATACTTTACATTATTTCTCAGTCTTTACTCTCATTTTCCACTTCCCAGTTCAGGTTAACACATGTAAGTGTAGGTGAAATATGTAAACGAATGGTAGGAATTGATTGTTTTGCTCCTAGGGAAAGCAGACTCTAGAAGGTAGATTCGCCACTGAGACCTGTCAGATTTAAGTTAAGTGTTTCGTGTCTCTCTGTTCTATTGCAGCTCCTAGTATGCTCCTTGCTATGAGCTCTAAGCCCTGTTATTTCGTGGTGATCGGTCACTTCCTAGGAAATTATTAAGAAGTCCTAAAAAGATAAATATTGTCGCTTTATGATTTTTTAGTCAAAACAAACTCAAAACTGATCAGTGTTGGAGGTAATGTAAGTAAAAATGCCATATTTTGCCAAGCATACTCATTTCTTATTTAGTTGTAGAAGAGCTGTTCAAGAAAGACATTGCTGTGTGAGCTAATGTTTCTTAAGGTTAAAAAAATGTTTTGCTTTTTACAGCATTTTTGAGTGCCGTCTAGTACTTACCTAGAATGTTGTGAAAGCACATATATCAGTTTTCTCCAGGAACTATATGTATGATTAATTCACAGAACTGAGATAAAAGTCCCCAAAACATTGCTGTTTGGGCAGGTTCATCAATGGGAGAGAGAGAGAGAGAGACACCCGTAACAGAAAGCATCCACCATGCTAAGTGTCCTCTGAAAACAGATGCTGGCGGGAAGAAAAACCCTTTCTTCATTTAATGTTGCCTTTAAGAGGAAGCCTAATTAAGTATATAGGGGGGAAAAAATTACCCTTAAAGCTGTGCCGATCTACTTTTGAATCATTACGCTGCCCTAAGCAGTGAGAGGATGGTGCCTTGTAGATCTGTGTATTTGTGACCAATTGAAATTGTGGGCATCAATTCATTAGCAAAGCGCAGAAATAGTTTACTAAGCTATTTTGCTGAAGCTGAGACACAGACATACGTCCTACGGGGTATTTTTGTTTAGCCGTAGTTATAGAACAATTTCGTTCCGGTTTGATAACTCCAGAATCGTTGACAAATGCCAACGGCAGAATCTCAGGCTACAGCGGAGATGGCGGCGTCTCCCGCGGTCCGTTCCTTCTCTCTGGTGCTTTGCAGGCTTTTCAATATTGCCTAAGTTTTGGGGACCCGATTTATCCTTTCCTTCTCTTATTTAGGTGATCCTAATTGTTTTCAGGAAACTTTGTGTACTTTTAAAATGAACAGTTTGGATACATTTTTTACTTGTTCTTTTCTTAAGCAGTTATATGGGCGCATCTTGCCCTCTAGTGGTGAAGAAAAATCAGACCTTGGAAGAGCTGTTAAAAAAGATTAAATCCAGCTGCACTGGGAAACCAAGGGCAGAGAACACCACACTGTATGGGAGCTATGCTTCAGGGGTCAGTGAGCCAGCAGGATTAATGAGTTGTGAAAATGCCCTCAATGCAAGTGATTATTTTATGCAAATAATGAAAGTTGTTCTAAAGTGTCCAAGCTAAGCTGTTTCGGTATTAATAATAATTTGGTTAAGGTGATCTTTGTTGTACAACAAAGAGAAAGGCTAATAATGATAAACACCTTTTAAGCTATTCCAAAAAGCAAACAAGCATGCTACATCAGTGTTATGATCAGCCCTTGGACTGGAAAGAGACAAGTTTAACCAAATTCTAGCCTAGAGAAACGCCTCTGGAAAAGCCTTACCTCTGAAATTACTTTGTCCAGTTAGAACAATTTTAATCCTCAGAGTTTTGCCGATTTGCACTAGAAGCTGCCTTTTTTTAGTTGGTATTTTTGAGTATATTTTCTTATCAGAGAGAAATCAGAGAAGCGTCAGGATTACTGGCATGTTGTTTTGCCTCTGGTGATGCTTGTGGCTTCTACAGTGCACACAATTTCCTTTTGCCTAATCTCGAGATATTTTTGGGCAGGAATGAGTCAGAGAACTGAGTTGGCAAGCTGCTTGTGGGCCGACCACGGCCAGTCCCTGGGCAGGGCCGTGCCAGCCTGGAGGCAGGCGCTGTGGCTGCAGAGCTTGCTACACGGTGGAGACGTGGAGACGGTTGTTTGTTTTATGCATGGCTGAGCACTGGCTGGGGTGGGAAGGAAAGGATGCATGAAGTGGTTACAGGGGACCACATACGTGGTCACTGAAGTACTTTCCGCTCACAGGTATTGCAGCTATTTTGCTGGTCTCAGTGTCTGCCTTTTGAAGATCAACAGGCTATTTGTTTTGGACAAGTTCTCTCCTTCCGGCACGGGATCTCACTAACCCAGCGCTCCCTAACAGGAGTCCACAAAGAAATCATGGGCCGTTTGCACAGAGCACAGCACATAAAACTCCCACCTTTTAAAAAAGGTTGGTAAGTAGCAGGAGCGTGGAGGGAGTGTGGGAAGGAGGTGTGCAGCTGGCAGCAGGAGAGCCCGCAGCTGCCCTGGCGGGAGGGCTTGTGCGATGCTCTCTCCCTTTGGGCCTGGGGTCCCTGACGCCTTGTTCCCTTCAGCCCAGCAGTGTGCTGCGGAGGGCACTAACCACTGGGAGGCAGAGCAGGCAGCCTTTAGTTATTAGGCAAAATTTTCAGCATGCTAAAAGTTACTGAACTTAATACATTCAAAAAAATGCAAAAAGGTTGCCCCTAACTCCTATTAATGGGCTATCATGCTTGTGCACTAATTAAGACACAGAAAAAGAACATAGGCAAATGATCAGAGAATTGTGTTCACTGAAACAGTGAGAGATAGGGTGGAGTTGCTTGATTTTTTTAAACATAGCGGAACATTAGCTGGTGTGCAAAGGAAACGACACAGATGAAACAACGGTGATGAATGAAGTGGCTTTTAGGAGACCACGTAGGCAGTCACATTTAGTAATTTCTATGCCGTAACCTTCAACAGGCATTTTAAAATTCACATGCAGTGATAGCCAATTACAAAGGAAGTTGGAGGGTGGAGGGAGATTCCCACATATTGTTTCGTTTCTAAAACTCACTGTTCAATGCAATTGAAGCAAACAACAGGGTTCCACCGGCATCAAATGAGAAAAAAACCAACTATTTTTAGAAGTCACACTGTTTCCTCTAGCTTCCCCTTAGCTAAATTAAATTATAGTCTTTGCATTTCCAGTGTTAAAGTGGTCGCTGGTCGCTGGCCAAGATTTGCAACACATTCCTCTCACAGCACTACATCAGGTGCCATAAACGCAACAGCTTCTTCCAGAGCGGCCTCCCTCAATCTATCGTGAAATGACAGCCCCATCCAACATTTCTGAAGACAGTTCAGTTCATTTCTAGACTGTCTCTGCTGCACTAATCATTTTATTCCAGAAATGCTTCTTCTCAGTTAGCTTTGCTTACAGCACAGAACATAAAATAGAGTTGTTGAGTGAATGGCATTTCTTTTACTGCAGTGAAATCACGATGGATTTCAGAGGAACTCAGAAACTACTGTTTTTTCTTCACCCTTCCTTGTCTGATGACTGTGTACTCTGTTGAGTGCCCACAGATTTGCCAACTCTTAAAGTTTTTTACTGCTTCAGAGAAATTAAATGGAATGCTGTGGAAAACGGACAGAAATCTGGTTCTCACTTCCTTTTCTGTCTTGCTAGCTATCCGGACCAGTCTCATTAAGGAAGAGATCGAACTATTGTATTTCCCTTTCATCCGGACTTTGGTGGAGTATTCAGAAGACAGATAACAATTAAGCATAACAAATAGTAACATAGATCTCAGTTTACTGTAATCACATTAATATCAAGGGGTTTAAGAAACCCAGGTAGTATTAGAACTGTGAAGACACCCGGATGATCTGCTAAAAGAAGGATGTCAAGTTTTATTAGGGTCCAAGGAGCCACAAGAAGCATCAATTAGCTGAAGCCTGCTAACTTGTTACAGTGCAGCCTGCACTAGGGACCACATCCAGTAAACTTTGAATTCTCTGCAAGTGACCACTTTTAAGGGAAACTTTTCGGGATGGTTTTTATTCAAACTTTATGTGGTGATTTAAATGTTAGCACCTACTAATCCCCTAACCTACTGCTTAAGACAATTGTTTGAAACAGCAGACTATCAGTTCATCACTATAAAGGTGCCAGTTGCCCAGCAGATAAATCATCTGAGAATCTCAGAGCTCTAAAATGTCTTTGATCATACACATGCACTTTAAATAGCAGCAGTAGCCTTAACCATAGCCACTGCTATTCTTAAACTTCATAGCATCCTATAATTTTATCAGCTTTTTCTAAGCTTTCTTGAGCACAGAAAAGCACTGGTGTACATAATCTTTTAAACAGAAACTGCACTGTGCTGCAAAGAGACATTCATTACCTGCCTTGAAAAAGTGCAAGTTATCACTTCATCTGTTCTTTTTTCTTGAAGGAAAAGGACAATTGTGCCATTGTGTTCTTAAGAAAAGTACCAGTATGCCCCATCTAATTTATTCTGACATCTCTTTTATAGACATATAATACAGCTCATTAAAATATCCACAGTGCAATAGGACATTTCTACATCTATCTTCCAGAGCTGGCGTCTTCACAAAGACCTGGCTCCCTCCTCCATCGGGGTATGACAAAAAAAAACTATCCTCACCTTCCTGAGAAACTTCTTAGTTGAAACTAAAAAAAGGAGCAGGGCAGTTTACACTTTTGGGGAGGAGTTATCAGACTGAGTAATTTATCACTTTGCCAGTTTGGAGTACTACCAAAGAAGTGGGCAGTGCAGGGTGGCGGGAGATGGCATCCCTTACCTTTGCTGAAGGAGAATGGGATTAGCCCAAACTGAGGAGACAATCCTTGTCTCTGCTGAAGGAGAGGGAGAGGTACTGGGGAGCACTTTGGGACACGGGGCGGAAGTATGCCTCCTAGCCCCATTTCCTCCTCAGCCTACAAAGCAAGCCCCAGCTCCTCTCAGGCCAGTGCTGGTGGAGAGTGGGAGTTGTTCCTCACAGAGCTGGCAGTGAATAGAAGGGAACCCAGACCTCCAGGCGTGAGAAAGAAATTAACTTTTCCAAGTCTTTCAAAGCCTTCTACAAAGTCCCAGACCTTGCTGTTGTGAGAGCTCTTGTCTGAAACGTCACTGACTGACTCTTTGCAGTTCACACCTGTCCTCAGACTTCCCCCAAGATCATGCTGACTCCTTATAGTGTCTTCTCCTCCCAAACCCTATTGACCATTTTTGTTCCACAAAGCACCATTGGCCTTGTCCCCCTGCCACCTCAAACGTGCTGCACCTCAGCAAGGTTCTTGGGATAGCAAAATTCAGTTTGATCTGTTTTTGTGGGGATCTTTGAACCTGCTCTGACCTATCAGAACTGGAGTGGCATTACATTGTGTCTTGGAATAACCCATCTCTGCCTAGATAGCTATTTAGGCTGTTAAACGAGATAAGGGTCATCAGCTGATGAAATGCGATTTGCATTTTATACAGTAGCATGTTTTATACTGTCTCCCTGTGAGTATTTCCTCTACTCCTTGCTTAGCTTAGCATTCGCGTGGAGGAAGCTCTGGTTCACGCTTTTCCCCATCAGTGGTGTGGCAGGGAAGTAGCAGTCTGTGCAGTCCATCCACCTCTGCACATTACTAGAAATGTATTATCTTCTCTGACTTTCACACAGCCTCTACTCCCCTCTCAAAGAAAGACATGATAAACAAGGAAAGGAACTTTACAGAGTTTTCTTCTGCTTCTCTTTCCACCCCGCTACTCTCAGAGCAGTTCTCCTTTAGAAGAACAATTTGCTCAAATTGTGAGTTCCTGTTTTCTACTCTATTGGTCCTTTGAGGGGTTATGAGAAAAGAAAATTGTCATTTGTACTCATTTCCTGCATAAGTTACCAGGATCTTTCAGAGTCAATATTCACATTTGCCTAAAGTCATTACTGAATCTGCTAAGTAGTGAGTAATGAGTTTGCCAATAGAGCAGCACTTTATTCATTTCATGAGGGAAATAGGCACTGACACTTGGATAGGAGTCTATTTTGAATTTTTCTGAATATTGATCTACATCCTGAAGCGCACCTCAGACCTACTGTCTCTTGACCCAGTCATAACTTTTAGCCCTTCATTTACCATGAATTAAAGAATCATTTCCAGTAAAACCAAGCACAGCCCTGGAATGTTGCCTAATTTGCTGGGAAGTACTGTAACTGCTGTTTTCAGAAAGACGTTTGTACTTACATTCTTAAAACAGAGGCTTAGGGCCAAATACTGACTTCATTTGTGCCAAGGTAAGGCTCGAGAAATTGCTTGGTTTCCAGTGGAATCCTTCTCTCTCACCATCCTCTCTGTGTTTGTGATTTGCAGAACACTTCTCAGGAGTAGTAACAAATTCCCATGAAAATGTCTCTCGGAAATGGTCAAAAGACCACTTGCACCAGGAGCGGCAAATCTCATGTGATTTCCCTAGATTAGTCAAATAAAAGATAGATATATCGAGTAAGTTATTGCTCGGCCTATAGTACCTTGTGTCTCAAGATCTGTGCTTGTATAGCATTTCTCAGAAACTAGAGAAATATTGAGAGCCTACCTAGCTCCGTTGTTAGCAAAGAGGTTCTTTCACCATCCTCACTGGATTAGTCTAATTCTTCCTTCCAGGAATGAAATTCTGTCTGCTCAGAGAACAGAGGAGAAGGGGGAGCTGTAGATACATGGTTGGGGTATAATAAAGCACCAAGTCTCAGCTGAACTGTGATGACTTAGCCATATTTGCAAGCACGAGGTAAATGACTTAGAGTGTGAAGGGAAATAGGTGCCAGTGTAGAGGGCACTGAGAAGTCAATACACGCATTAGGATTCAGAGCACTGCTGTGTGCTTTCTGTCCCCCGAGACCCAGGTCACAGCTGGCTTGCAAAATGTGCCTCCGACTTTCAAACATGAACTTAGAGCTGCCAGCTGATGTCCCATTTCCTGCTGCTGGTTGTAGAGGCTGCCTGCTAGAGATAAGACAATATTACAATTTAGAATTGCCTGATACAGCTCCACCACATGATTACTGTTTAAAATATACCCTCAAAAGCTCTAACGTAAAAGCACAACCACATACTCCTCGGGCTAAATCACAGCAGTTAGTGAGCATGTGTAAGGGAGACCAACTTCTAGGATTTTGCTTTCCGTGTCACAAATACCATTTTAATTACACCTCTGCTGGCCAAGCAGCACCTAGAATACTGACTCTAAACATAAAAATGTCACTTGATAATTTAAGAAATGACTGCATATAGGTCCATTTTGGCTTGCTCCCTTGCTTTTAAGCATAAGATTTGCTCTGATAACATTTCCAAATTTTCCTCTGAATCTGTTAAAACTTGAAAAGTTGATAAATGCATCACCTAACACCTAAATACATAACCTAACTGAAGGCCCCGGAGCTAGGAGACCAGCAGTTTAAATTCAGAACACTAACCATGGATGAAATAGTCAGTGTCTTCCAGGGAAATCAAACTTACAGAATCAGACACGGAAATTTAGTCTCTCTAATGAGCGGAAGCAAAAATTGGATTGAAAGAGAAAGACATGTGGCAGCAAGAATAAAACAAAGGAAAACGAGCTATTTATATATGACATGATAGTGGTCTAAGGGAAAGGACTTGCTCTAGGAAGGGAGCTATACGGAAGAGGAAGGAAGTACCCGGGGGGGCAGAGGAGCCTTCGTTATAGCCTTATGTCCTAGGAACAGACCTAGCCAAATACTAGTCTGTCCTTTGTAGTTCTGGTAACAGCACAGAGATAGAAAGATAAGGCTGCCTTAAATCTAGCTCTGTTGTAGTTTACCCCAACTTGGAGCAGGAACAAAACTGGTTATTTACAATCTCTGCATGTATACGCACAAAGCAGGTTGTCAGGCAGGCAAATTTATGAGTTGAAATGCGTTTTGAACAACACTGACAAAAACTGGCAAAAAAATCCTTGTTCTCTTTCTACAGGCAATTAAACAGGCCACACAAAGCCTCTTGTTCCCTCCAAGGGCGGTGCAGCAGCCCTGAACAGCCTCAGTCCTCATGGAGGCTCCAGAGGCCCAGCTGTGCCCAGTCACCTCACGGATGCTAACGTGGGCCTGAAAAGCCCAAAGCGCCTTGCAGGACTCTCTGCTGCCGTCTCTTCAGCTGGTAAGGCAGGGCAGTTGTATCGCGTCTGAACAAACAATATTCTTCAGGTTTGGTTCAAGCCTTAAGGGGAGTTTTGGAAAATTCAGAAAAACCTGTTCAGCTGTTCTTGAGTTGCATGAAGGAAGAGGGAGGAGGCCATGCCAAGCCAGTAACTGGACTTCAGTATTTGGATTTCAGTGTTCAGCCAAAGCAGCTGGGAAACAGTCGTCTGAAAAACTCCAGACCTACAAACCGATCTTATTTGTGCTTTGTTTGTTAGAAATGTCTAGTAATTTTGACATCTACAGTTTTAAGAGCAGCGCTGTGTGTGGACCCAGACGGCCTGTCTCTTCAATGCAGGTTACCTAAAGCCTCTACTCTATACAGTCACAGCTCTTGGGCTTTCTTTCTCTGTATTTTCTCCCTCATCCCCCCCGCCCCCAAAAAGGCATATAGGATCCCAGTGGAAACGAGGAGTAATAACAAAGTAGGAGACTTTTCTAGTTGAGCTGTTCCCATGTTGCGGTGTGGGATCCAAGGTAATTTAGACAATTAAAATAGAGCCTGCACTTGCTGTCAGTAGCAAAGTTTAAAACAAACTGGCCAGGCAGTCCTGAATGGACTATGTCACATAAACACACTTTTGTCCTTTTTTGTTACTTCTAGAAGTAACAAAAGTACTTTTGTTTACTTTCTAGAAGAAGTAAAATCAATGCAATTTTAGGATACAAAACTAAAGAGCTGCATCTGGCAATTAGGAGAATTGGAGGAATGGAGCAGGATCCGAAAGCCAGAGTCTGATTGTCGTATTCTTTACTGCCTTCATTATGTTGCTGCTGTGGAGATGGGGGCACGTTTGTGCTTAGTGCTTGTTTACAACTCAGATGCAGCTGGGAAAATGCAATCAGTGCTTCCTTAAATGAAAGGGGAAGATTCTGCATTTTATGCATGTGCTGTTTGCTCTAAAATTCCACCCCTCTGAGGTGTTTTCTGTTTTTCAGGAGAATTACGCTGAAGAATTCTGACATCCTGTTGAAGGCTTCCTGCAGGAAAGGTGAAGTTTCAAACCCGTGTGTTGCCTGAACCTTGATCACACCTTGTCTGCTATTGAAATATATCACCCAGAAGTGCTTCCTTATGAATCAGGCACTCATCATGCTTTTTAACTCCCTTGGAGAAAATTATGCAGTGCTGAGTTGCCTGCGTGAGTTATCTTTTATTCATTAGAATCCTAAATGTTATTGAAATGTATTCTTAATTATTCCCTGCTGAAAACAGTAGTGTTCTTGAACAAGTATTTTGCATTTGTTATGTCCTGCTGCTAACATAGTTAATAACCTATATAATAATAAAATAAGAAACTCTCAGTGCAGAAGTAATAGAACTTATTAATATGATGCAATTTAAGAAAATTGTTACTTCTGGCTTTCATGGCTTGTGACCAACATTTGTTGAATATTTCAAGCATGCAGAATCTTTGCTGTAGGTCTAGCATAGAAATACCAACATTGCTGAAAGGGAAGCTGGTAAAACATTACCTACCATCCCTACAGTCATATCCTCTAAATCATTTACTGTAGCAGCACGGTACCTACTGCTGTTGCTGAAAGCTTTCAAAGGCAGAATTTGGACATATTTCTGGAATTAATGGCTCTTTATCCAAATAGAAAATAACATCCCCCAAATTTACATTGTTGCTTCAGGGTTTCCATTGTCTTTCCTCTCTTTTCATTGCTCACCCTCTGGGCACACACAAACACTTTTCATGTGCTGTTACCTGTATAGGAAAGAAAAAGGGATGTACAAACTCAAGAGCTGATTCTGAGGAACTGTAGACTATTCAGGTCTCTCTCTGGTAACAGATAGAGAAATATCAAAAGAGTCCCTAAAAATTATGGTCTTTTATTGAGCTGTATTTCTTGTGCAGCTGCATCACACCCCTTTGCTATACATTACACAGTGCCTGTGATTTGCCAGCATGGCCAGATCCTTCCCCTTAGTCATTTCCAGCTGTTTGCAAGTCCTTAAATGCATGGCTTTGCATGCTTTGCTATTACGTATCATCAAGTTTCTATGCTGTCATCCCCAAGATCTTTCATTTCATTCTGTGGGTTATTTCAGTCCTCTCTGATATTGATAATACGTCCTGTCTTTGGCAAATGTTACCTCCCTCTTCTTTTTACTGGAACTGGCACAATTAAATATTAAAGGGAGAGCTAGTCCCAGTTCAAGGCCCTGAAAAGAGCGGCTAAGAACCTCATTTCAGCCTCCACCTTTTGGCATGAATTATCAATTCCTTAGTTTAGTCACTTCCTTAGCTGGGTTATACTTACTGTACTAAACGTTTTCCTCATACTGAAGAATTTCCAGCATAAAGTGCTGTTTAAACACAGCAGGTCTCAACTCCCTGGTATTTCTAGTCAAAGAAGACGCTAGGATAATCTGAAGGATGTGCTGCTGGTAATCGGATGTCGAATATTATCTCAGTGTCCGTTCACCCCTTGGTCTTCTGTATTTATTGCCTGTAAGATGTATCCTGAATCTTTCAGCTTACTAAAGACAGACTAATAGACTCATAGTCTTCCTCTTATTCTCCAGCTCTATGCAGGTTAGCTGTCAACAGTTCCCTGTAGCATTTCTTCCTGTATCTAGGAATCATAGCATCATAGAATAATTTGGGTTGGAAGTTCCTGCAGAGGTCATCTAGTCTAGCCCCCTGCTCAAAGCAGGTCTAATACATAGTAATGAAGGACACATCAGTTCCTCTACCTGTCCTAGAAGTAGAATCCCAAACAAAGTGGCTACTGAAACTTGACAGCTGCTGATCAAATTATCCATTTCTTTTAATAATGGCATAAAGGTTGAGAGTCCAAGATGCTTTAGTCAATCAGTAGAAAACAAACAAAATCAACCACTTGCGGGTGTGGAAAGGATCTTTGCCATGATTATGGTTTTGATCTGCTTGTTTCAAGTCATAAGCACAAATTCTGTCATACGCGTCACTTATTCACAACACAGCAGTCCATTTCCTTACCTCAGATGTTACTCACCTCTTAGGATTTCTCTCCAGACACACCAGAAACCAGCAGATGTGAGAGAGATTCATATATCTTATTCAGACTTGTAACAAGATGACCAATGAATAAGACAGATACAGTCTGTAAAAAGTATTGATTACTTTACTAATAATTTCCATGGTGGAGCTTAGTTTGAGAGCAGTTTCTGGGAACACCGTTCAGATTATATGATGCAGTTTAAGTATGCTGGAAATCCAAAACATTGTCTAAGAGTAAAGAACTGAACTCCCTGTAGTACCCTACTACTAGCAGTACTACTGCTGCCTTGTTCCTGCGGAACATGCACCTTTCATCACGATCTAAATACTTGGGTCTTCATTGCTGCATCTGAAGATCGGCATGTTGTTTGCGGGTCCTGACTGCCTTACATCTTTTTACATCTCCTCCGCCTACTTCGAGAGCAGGTCTCTGTGGTGCCGTGAAGGTTTTGCCATTTTGACAGAATGACCAGGAAGCAGCCTGTGCAGTAACGTCCATCCAGGAGCTAATGCTGTTCCTGGTAGCATGCCTTCTCACAGTCATGACAGTCAAGGCTTGGCTTTTAAGAAAATTATTACGGCTTTCTCTACTTTGCCCTGAGGAGAATTTCTTCTTCCCTATATTTCACTACAGGGCTTTTCATTTCCCAAGTTAGCTTCCTGCCAATTTTTGTGAATGTACAACTCAACTTTTGATGCTTGAAGAGATACATCCCACAGAGACTGCTCAGAGGCAAAAGTGTCAGTGCCCAGCGGGTGTTACCTGCAGTGGTATGAACATGAAAACAAACTGAAGGCCGCTGGCACTAGTTTCATCGTTAGATGTGTAGTAACAACAAAAGCAAAGACAGCAAACCTGGCAAAAGCTTGAAGAGGGGGCATTACAGCATCATGGAGAGACGGTGGCTGGAGTCCCAGAAGCAAATGAGCTGCTTTAGAAGGATATTCTGCCCAGTTAGGTGTGCTAGGACTGGAACAAAACTTAGTAGTCACTTTGCTGCATAAGGAAGCTAAGCCCACAGCAGAGTTAATTTCATGTTTGAAGCAACAAGATATTATTGGCTCTGTAAGAAGGCTCTGCTTCCTTAAATATTAACCATCAAGTTTTACAGCGTACGGTCAAAACTAGGTGAAGAGAAGCCAAAGCAGAGTGGTTAGTTGTTGCTAAAGCTCCAGTGAAATTTTTATGCTAGGGAAAAAAAAGCCACCACCAAATTATGTTGTTCTCTGTTTGCTTACAGTAAGTGCAATCCTTTGCATTGAGACTTCCTGGAACAGTTTTACACTTACAGGTTTGGTCAGACTCTTGGCTGATTCCACACAGTCAGAAGGAAGAAGATGTATCAGCAGGAACTGTTACATTTTAAAAAAACAAATAGGGCAATTAGTCTGTTATATTAAAGAGCAAAAAAAATGCCAAGAAGAAAAAGATATGGAACTCTTTCCAGTAATGACGATACTCCACCTATTCATATTTTTTAACCAAAATGGATACAATTAAAAACATTTTAGCAGAATCCATCTGGAGATAATTGAAAAGGCCAGCAAAATAAAAGGCAGCAGTGGACTGAAAACAAAATATTTTTGTAATCAGTGATAGTAAATGATCCCTTATAATGTTGTCTCATGAAGGAAACCAAAAGACAAAAAGCAAGAAGCAAAACTGAAAGCAGAGTATATCGTATCATTCTGGACCCTTATGTAGACTTTTCAGAGTTATTCACAGCCAGAATAACTGGCTGATGCTGAAGCAGTTGTTTGCCAAGAGTAACAAGAATCACTAGCCTAAAAAAAATATTTTGACACTGCATTTGATTATAAGCATGACTAGATATGGGACTAGTGTTCTGTCACCAGTTTTGACAAAAAAGAGGAAGCAATTATAGAGCTGAAACATGTTTGCCATCATTTGTATTTGAAAAGCCTTCAAGTTAAAAGTCTTTATTACACCCCTGAAGGAAAGAGATAAGGTAATGTGTTAAAAGGTGCTTAAAATGTACAGGAATAAAGATTGAGTTAAATTCTTTCCTTATAATGCTCGTTAACTTAAAGATATAGGTAAATAAAGGAATAGCTGATGGACCATGTGTTAACTAGTATTTCTGCTCTTCAGCAGCTTACAAATGACCTGAAGCTGGAGCTCTGCAAGAGGCCGTAGGTGCGGGAGTCTGCTAACCCCTGCAGAATTCTGCGTTGCCAGATTAATCTCTCAGCTACATGTGTAAGCTGTGTCAGAGGAGAGGAACACGCAAAAGAAACTGAAATAATTAGAGACAAGGCTGAAATGCTAAGCGCAGTCTTTTGTTATGCTGCATTTTTGGAGAGAAACTTTGTTGGACAGATGTTTCAGAGGCATTACCTGGGATCGTGTAAGATAAAATCACCCTTGCAGGCAAATCTGTCTGATCTGAACATTTTCAGACTTTTTAAAGCAGGCAAGCAATGAAATTGTCTCATTCAGTTCAGGCAAGTAAATTCTCAGCATGCAGCCACAGTTTTAGCTCATTTGAGTCTCAGGTCTCATCCCTGTTTTATCAGGGTGCTGAGTTACGAATGCCTTTGTGTCTATGTTCTGTTGACTTTGAGGGTGAGCGCAGGGCATAATCACATGTGCCATATGGGCTGCAATCCCCAACAGGAGGAGGCTGGTCCTGTAGTAACAATAGTATGTGCTGAGAAAAGGCAGAGACGTTGTAATTCCGACTCCTTTTATGTTTGGTGGATTAAGGTCTGATCCTTCTTCCATTTCTCTTAGGTTTTTTTTTTTTTTGGTGCTGGTTTATTCTAAACTGTGCAAATTTAAACCCACTCTGCCAGACTGTTATTCTAATCTTCATGTGCTGCTGCCAACTGACACATAGCAAAGTCTTTCAGGGGATGAGATTAAACACACCATGAGTCTTCATTTCTAATGCAAGCTCCATGGGAACACTACTGGGAACCCTGCTACTTTGCCGCAGTCAGAGCTGTATGAGCCCGTGTGCCATCCCTTTGTGTATTAGTGAGACAGCAGTGTCATAGCTACAATGCAAACTATTCTGCTTTCAGTCTTTGGGACATTCATTGTCCAGAATAGCAATGTTTTCCTCTTGTCCTCAAAGCTACTTGCTTACCTACCTCCTTCTGTTCAGAACTGAAACATTTAACTTTAAAACCAGAGAGGAAAACTGTCGTTCTGCATTTATCGGGAGTAGGAAAGACACACAGAATCTCTGACTGTTCCTTATTAAGCATTTATCTGAGCAACTGGAGTGTTAAATTAGCTTTCTCACTTACATGTTGTATAAGACCCCATCCACCTATTGGCTTAGAACAAAACAGGCGTAAACACAATATTGTCTACTGTGACAAATGCTATGATAAATTAGATCTTAAAATGTCACATAATGAGAGCCAGGATCACAAGGGCGTAAAGTCTACCAAATCCTGCAGTGACTGGATTGTGAATTGCACATTTATGATGAGAAGAAGTAATTAAGTACATGAGAGAAAGGAAAACATCTGTTTACTACTGCCCAAGACTGCTGGTGCTGCTTTTTTGGGCTAAAGATATATTTTATCGAATCTGCTGCCTAGTTACCATTTTAAATGAGAAAGCTATTAAGAGGCTGAAAGCTACTACACTTAATCAACAAATTAATCAGTGCAGGATTTTGAAGACTTACTAAAAGTCTGCTATTAAATATCCCCTGCCCCTAAGGGATTTTCTAATTCGTTAGAGTAGCACCATCTAAAAGAAAAAGTACTTTTAATGCATTATAAATAGGGGCTTCTAAAAGTTAGACACAATACCCTTAGGGAAACGTGTTTTGTCTCACAATCTGTTTTAAAAAAAGCATTTGCTCCTCACATGCAAAATATCCAATAAACACATACAAACAATGCAATCTCACTTTACTCACGGAAGGTTCAGTGCACAAACCTGACCAGGGCCTAAACAATAATTTTACTTTTTTAAGTATAGGCAGCCAGAAGAAGACGTTTGAGTTTCATAGCATGCCCTGCGTAGGTCTGATTTTAGTTGTTATTTTTCCCAATTGCATATGGTCGCTCCCTTGAAGGCTTTACCAGAAAAAAAAGCTGTACCAGAATTTACCTGAAAAAGCTGACACAGTTGGGCTCTCTGGTGCTAACTTCCTTTGAGATACTTCAGATCATCTTCATAATTCCCATTTGGCTTTGCATTTAAGAGCTAACTTGCTTTGGATTCATGCCAATTGAGAGCAAGTTGTTTTTAAAATAACCTTTAAACATGTACGTAATTTAGCAGAAGTTCAGTGGAACTCAAATATATATTTAAATGTAAAAATGCTTTCCTCAGTCAGAACTGGTACGTTTTTTATGGGAAACATGCATTGCTGTCTATCTTTTAAAAGGAGGGCTAGTTCTCCTTCTGCTAGTCATGCTGATGTAAACCTGAAATAACCCCGCTGAGGGCACTGGGGGACACGGCAGAGGCCTGCCTGCGTATCGGAAATCAGCCCACAAAATAAGCACAACCAATACACGCTACTTTAAAAGCTCAAAGAATCTACTAAGACTACCATTGCATACTGGAAAATATACACTTATATGCTATTTCAATTTCAAATTTAGTTTTAAAACATCAGTGTCTGACAAAAATGAAGGACAAACTTCAGTGGTTAATCTTATTTTCAAGCTGCTGGAGAGGAATATCAAACTATTGGAAATGGAGAATGGTAATGAAAATCTCAAAACAGAAAACGCTATTCACTTCAGTGCTGTCAGGGAAATAGCCCCCCGGTTTCCCGCAGCTGTGCAAGCACTGGGAGCTCGCTTAAATGACTGCCAGCGAGATAGAGTCAGGCAGCTCCAGTTTCTCTGCACTTGGGCTGCAGCTCTCATTGTGTATAAATGTGTAGTGCTGGGACCCGGACCCAAACCCCAGCTTTTCCACAGCACAAACGTGGGGAGGAGGTTCCACATCAGGAGCTGTTTGTAGCCCTTTGCACGCGGCAGTGGCAGCCTGAAAGGAGAGTGCACGCGCTCTGCCTGCCTGCCGGGTTGGGAAGGTCTGCGGCGTGTACGCCTTATTGCGCTGCGCCGAGACAAGCAGTTTGATGGATCCCTCAGGCCTTGATCCCTGGGTAGGTGCTGCGATAGCTCAGGTACGAGCCCTAATGCATATTTAAAGGGGCCTGCAGATTTTTTCTGCCTAGCAGCAATAACGTTCTCCCTCTCTCTCTTCTGTATCTGAAAACAAATCTATTAAGGCTGCTGCAGCTGGGTCACTCTTCATTTGAGGTTGTGGGATTAATCAGTTTCTTACTGCCAGCTCCATTCATATGAATATGTTTGTTTTCAGACACATCCTTGAGCTAATAAGCATTTGGGCAATTGCTTGGTTGATTCTTTTCATTACGGGCAATATGACGCTCATGCTTGCAATTTGTGTTATGTAGCTATTCTCTGCGGTGACTGTTATTAAATATTCTTTTTTTTAATCGACACACACTGCATAATTCATTTCTCTCTCTCACATTCTTGACTCAGTACCATCTTGACTCAGTACCATCCCATTTTTTCTTGATCTCGTCCTGCCCTTGAATCATGCTAGTTAGCTGTATGTAAAAACTAACCAAAGAAAGAAGTCACATTTTTCTCTGAAAAAAATTGTGAGTTCTCCAAATGACAATGACAAATGATTTATACTAGCAGGCACTCTTCATGGACATTGACTGCTGACACACTCTATGTTCATGCCAGACATTGGTGATTTCTACCACTGTTATTTGATCTATTATTAGTTCTTTTGCCTAAAAATTATGCTATCCTTAACATACTAAAAATATTATAAAAATAAAAATAAAATATAAATATGAATATAATATTTATAAATATAATATTATATGTATATAATATATATAATATAATATATAAATATAAATATAATATTTATAAATATAAATATAAAATAAAAGTATTACATTTCCCTTTTTGACATATGCAATAAAGGACAATCTCCAAGTAGCCTTCTTAGCATCTATGATTTTATAGAGCACTTCAAAAGTTACAGATTTTTTTCAAGCAATTGTCAGCTGCATCAAAGCAGATTTTGTTGCCACCCTATTGCATGTAGGGGCTCCTCAGCTGCGGGGAGGCATCGTTCTCCTGAAGTAGTGAAGCATTTCAGCTTTGTATCCTGGTGCTTTGCCTTTTTGCTTTTTGTTTGCACTCTTCACACGTATTTGAACTGACGGTGGAAATCTCTTAAGAGCTGCTTGTTGAGAGCCAGTGATGCTATTTGGAGAATATTAAAAGAACTGATTAATATGCAGCACGATTCACTGAGGAAGAAGCCATTGGACACTGCCACAAACAAGAAATATTGCCAGAGGTTCACATGGGAAAGAAGTATGTGTCAGGGCCCCGAGGGCACTCAGAGGCCTTAATGGCCCTGATCAGCCTCAGCTGAGATCCCCACCCTACCCTCCCCCCCCGGGGCCTGTGGGCCCAGGAGCCTATTTAAGCTCAGCCCATGGTCCTCACTCCCTTCCTGTGCTAAGCTGGAGAGGGCTGGTCCACCATGGGTCTTCCCCTGCTGGTCACCAGGCCTGACCTTGACTTGTAGATTGGCCTTCTGGCTTGATGTCAAACCTGCCTCAGCACCAGGAACTTTCCTTAGGATTTGGGCACTTGGTTGAACCTGGCTACCGCTGCTTGGCCTGCCCTGCTTGGGGGGGGGCAATGGGATGGGACACAGGCTGGTGAGGTTCTGTCCTGCTGGCTGGTTTGTTGCCCTCCACTCCCTGTCCCCTAGGGACCAGCTGGTCCTGCTGTACTCTGACAGTCTGCAGCTGCAGTATAAGAGCATGGTGAATGGGGTATGCACTAAACAAGTCACCAATAACAGAGGGTTTGATAACCGGATTTCAAAACCCTGAGGTCAGTACACCTCTTTCTAATCTGGATTATGCTGCTATAAATCTTCAGTAGTGGTACTGAAGGTAGTAGAATTGTCCCTGTATGTAATATGTGGTGCTAAATGGTATTTCAATAACAAAGAAGAGGAGTCTTAAGCAAGGGTTATGGAGGCAGCTTTGAGAGGTAGCTAGATTTCAGGAAAGCAATGATTCTTATGATGTGAGGATCTAGTAACATGCTACTGAGTTCTTACCAAAATCTGAATGGAAACTTTCCAACTGAAAACATCTTTCCAAATTATGATCCTTGGATTTGCCTGGTTCATCTTCTGGTGAGAAAAAAAAAAAAAGCCTACCTAGGGCTTTACCTGCTAGGATTGGACTGGCTATTTTCTCTACTAGGAAAAATGATACTGGGAATGGTCTTAGGAGTTTCCCTCTTCTGGGAGAGGTCCTGCTTGCTAGCATCCCGGCTTCTCTGAGCTGCCTAAGCAATGCAAAATGCCTAATATAGAAGGTCCAGGGTCTGGTCCATCACCTCTGTTTAAACTTACTGTGATCTAGAACTTATTTCCTAAACGTCCATGTGTCTGAATGAGTGTGTGTTTACTTTCACTTCCTATTTTTGTTTAACAGTCTTTGTTCTCTTTCAGTTAAACTGTCAAAACCTAATGCTGATGAAGATCTGGCTTGGATCCCTGAGATTTCAGCTGTGCAGTATATGAAAAGCATGTGTGGAAAAGCCAAGTACTCTGGTCTTGTGAAAAAAAGGAAAGGATTAGGAATTGGCTGGCTACAGAATCCTTATGAATGGGATTTTTCCCAGACTGTACTGTGTAAGGATCTGTAGGAGAACAGGAGAGGCTGGAATGATCTGAAATGAATTGGGCACTGTTGCAATTGCGTTTTCCTTGTCTGTAACTTCCTGGAATACTATACTTTGCCTGCTCATCACTGGTGTTAACAGTAGGCTCATCTGGGCTAGATGGAATATCAACGCGTTTTTACTTTTCCTTGTTTGAAAGCAAGTTTTGTTAGAGTTTGAACAGCACCTAAGGTTGTTGGCTTTGTTCATTTGCTTAGCATCCTAAAAAAGGAATGAGGAAACTAGTATTTAAAATGTTCACCCTACATAGGAATAGAAACAGAAACCCATCTTAACCATACTCTGCCACTTCCTCTCTCACTATGAGAAAATGCTACACTACTCATTCACATTCTGTGTGTGAAACCCTAGTTTTTTTACCCCTACAACTCTGGAGAGATGCCTTATGTTTATTAATAGTGAAGGAGACTGCAGAATGAACATATGTGTTCAGGCTGCAGGAGCAAGGCCTTAAAGAGGTGTACTTCTGACCTGGATGTTCTTAAATAGGATTTAAAAAAATTATGTTGAAGTGACTGGCTTTCTGTTTAATACACTGCTACTCTTACCTGGGTACAATTGTAAGTGTTTGTGTTCATGCTGAAAGCTTACCTGATGCAACAGTATGTACATGTGTAGGAGAAGCCTTTCATTGATTCACAATATATCACAGCCAGTGTTAATTTTAAGGTGTAAGGATTAAGTCTGAGAAGGTGAGTCTTAACTGTGCTATTCATCTTTACTTAAACTAGGATACAGCTCCAGGCTATACATGTCCTGTATCCTCAGCCAATTGATTTCTTCACAGAAATAGGAAGAGAGCTCCTCATCAAATTATTTGGTGTTCCTTATATTTCAAGTAATACAATGATTTATTATCTTCATTCAAATGGTGTCTTTACGACACATTCACATATCTATATTTATTTACATTCCTGTATGATGGAATATCAGGTCAGTATGCCAAATGCATCTATACCTACCGGGTTTAATGCAAACCAGTGTTCCTGACTATAGGCTAAGGAGACCAACAGGAAACATTTGCTGTTCTATGTGAGGTTTTTATGGTGCCAGAGGTATGGAATGAGTAGTAGTTGTATGTCAACATGAACTTATCTGTATCTCCATTAAGTGTCCTAAGGTATTTCTTACATTTTAATAGAAATACGTTAGTGTGGCACAGATATTTTGCTATGGGGCGTCCTTGGTGTTGACTTTAACAGAAGGACAATGATTGGAAGGAACAGCCACCTCTTCCCATATCTCATTGGGGCCTCTCATGAGCAGGGCTGAAGTGTATCAGAGAATGCGGAAACTGAGTAGTTGATAGTTATAATTCCAGTGCTGAGGTCCTCCCTTGCCCTGAGTGTGTAGAATCCCTAATGTGTTTAAAATTCACTTGGTTTCATGGACAAATTTTCAGTTCTGTCTACCAGAGGGGTCAGATATCTTCCCCAACAAGGCATCCAAGAGTTCCTCTACTGCAGGAAAACAGGCAGATACTTTAAAGCCAGCTTTGCTAGCATCTGACCGTCCACTTCCATATCTTCCAGTGGTGGAAGGCTAGAAAGCCGTTGCTCTGAGTAACTTCGCCTACCACTTTAGCAAGTTGAGTCTGAATTTAACAAAACAATCGCAGCTTGCAGGAAGAACTCATGAACTAGGAAACCCTCACGTGAATGTACAAGGGCATTTTCATCTCCTTCTCCTGTGTGCGGCCCCCCCCCCAATGTCACTATGTAAATAACGAAGCATGTGGCTGCTGTGGTTGCCTAGGAAGCCGATTGCTGCTCCCAAGGGATCTGTTAAAATTTGCAATCCTGATTCTAGTCAGGTTTGTGAGACCCTGGGAATGGAGCTCTTGAGTGGGGCATGTTGCATTTTTTTCTTCTCTCCTTAGCTCCTTTGGACTGAGTGAAGGCAGCTGTGCTGCTTTGCTAGACAGAGCAGCTGGACCTTGGCTACTCTTAGAAACTAATGAAGTGTTACAAGAATGGCTTGTCCTATTCCAGGGAGACAGAAGGAGCTGGTTCGGTCTCATAAATGATACTGGAGAGTAGTTGTGTATGTATGCAGTTATTCTGAGGGCTGTTTTTGAGGTCTTTGCTTGTTTTAAGCACCTGCTTACTTATAGGGCATTTGTACTTTCATCTGAGTTGTCTGAATATATATCATTGCTTTTATTTGCACTTCAAACAATTCCTGAGACCTGTGTTTTGGAGGACTATTAAGCCCTTTGGTAGAATTTCTTTTCAGAGGTTAATGCTAGTGGAAAACTACTGAATGGAGCTTTAAATCAGTGAAATAACAAACTAGCAAAACAGCACACCTACTAAAGAGGCAAACATGGGTGCTCTCTCTGCCTCTGTTTCCATCACATGGCCCTGTGCTGCTGGCTGCTATGTGGGGAGGCAAAGCAGGGCAAACCTGGTGATTTATAAGGGCAGTCAAAGAGCCTTAATATTTAACACTGCTTTAAGGCTGTTTGAGAAGTTGTCTGGGTCTCATATGTGCTCTTCAAACTTGAAATTGAATTTGGAATAAACCTGGATGGGAATCTATTATTAATGTAATAGCTGATTATCAACATAATCAGTACTCGGTAGAAGAGATTTTAGATTGTGATAACAGAAGCTAGAGTTTAAGTCATTTATTTATGCTCCTAAGTAAGTGTAGGATCTTCTTATTCATAGCTACTTTAAAATGTAGATTATGAACAGAAACTTTGTTCAGAACTGATGCATGATGTGTCATAAGACATTAAGTCAATGTCATTCAAGCACCCTTTCCAGTGGTGCTGAGCAAAATGAGTTACGGGTCACATTGGGTCTTGTGCGAACATGTCTATGATGAAGCAATTTGGCTACAAAGAAGATTGCTAAACCTCTGCAAAGTGGAAATGGGAAACTTAGTTTTCTGCTGGGGAAAAATCAGCAGTGCATGATATGGGTATTTTTTAGCATACTTACAAAGTCTATTTATATTGCATGCATTCCTGAGTGTGGTCCCATGCAGACTTCCTCTTTCAAAAATTTCAGCTGCAAACTTATATATGTGGTTTCTGCTGCTTTCAGTGATTTCTCTGTTTAAAAAATGACTGTACAAACTTCTTTCTCTTCAAAATACAACCCCTTGTCTGCACATTCAGAAAAAGCGCAAGCAGCTGGTGTACCAACCCTACAAGTACTACAGCTACCTTTGTAGGTAACTAACTACAATGTTGTTAAACAGTGATTCTTTCCTATTGGAGAGACTATAATTACAGAATAAATTGTTACATTTAAGTAAATTAGGTACTTCTGAGGTGAACAGCATCTTTGTCCTTCTGTAAAGGTTTCCCACTCCATTGAAACTGGTTAAAAACTATGGTTTACTTGCTTAGAGAGAGCTAACTGCCTTTTATTTAGCCTTCCCACCAGTTGATGTCACATGGACGTTGTTTTTGATGTGCCTTGGTCTTTGACTGTATGGCTGTAGATAACAAATATTCAGCAATCCTTGCTAAATTACTGCAGAGATTAACTGGTCTTTTTTATTCTGACACGCACTCACACACCTCTTGTGACCATGCAGGGCCTTGTTGAGACAAAATGTGGCCCTGCTGGGGTGAGATGCCCATATTTTAATCCTATGATTGGTACACTTCCGGTTGTATGGCGGTGGGGCTTGGAAAAGGAGGGAAGAGGGAGTAATGGGCCAAAGTAACTGTTGAAGCTGCAGAAGCTGTATTTGTTCAGAGGTTCAAATCTATTTTAGAAAATCCTGCAACTAAGCCAGCTGAAGTTCCAAATGAAAGATTAGTTATTTACTAGCAGATATCACATATGTCTATATTCAGGAAGTTCGAGCCATGCACAAATAGCAATCCTCTGCACTCAGAAAAATAAACAAAGGAAGGTTTTTATGATGCTAGGCAAAGGAAAGGGGAATATTGGCAAGTACAGGTGAATAAGGCATCTTCTGCCATGTCCATTTAATACCCCCTTGAAACAACATAGGGACTTATGTGGGGTTTAATCAACCAGTAAAAGAGTAGAGGGGGAAAAATAATGAAATACATGATAATGTTCCTAGAGACCATATACTTTAATTACTGATTGCTTGATTATTGCTGAAACGGATGAGGCTGAGTGGGATATCATCAGGAAGCTACGCCTGAGAACAAAAGGTGAAAACATGACATTTAACTTGAACATGATACGCTACAAAATAGCGTATTTGAGGGCTGAACTGAGTGACTCCCTGCAGAGATAAATTTAAATGCTGTGAAGCTGTATATATAGCAATGATGAATAAGATAATAGGCATCCTCCTATTATCAAACAGAAAATGCTGTAATGCAGTAGAACAAGTGCAGAAATCTAGGTGAGTAGCTTTGACGTTGTATTCACACCAATGGTTATGATATTATTAAAAGATATCAAAAGACCTGATGAATCTCACATTGAGGTAATCTGGTGAGTGACAACACTAGCATCCCAGGAGGTTGTAGGAATGTAATGTTAAAATACACATGTGAGTCATCAAGATACTCAAAACTGTAAAGCGAGAGCTAATTTTGCCAGGCATTGGCTAGATGCATCACATGGCATTTGGAATGAAGCAGAAACATGCACACAGCAGCTGAGAAAAAGGCGACATCACGCTTCAGGTATGTGGTGGCAAAAAGCAGGCATAAGTAACTGATTTCAAAGGGTTTTCTTCCAGAACTGTCAGCAGTTTCTTTAAATACTTAAAAGCACTGAGAATGAGACACAAAGTATCTTGCCTGTGATTAGCAAACTGAAAGTCGTACTTTCTAGGAACGGGCATCTCCTTTTGCTAGATGGAGAGTAAAGACGTTGTAAGGCAGCCAGGAAGGTAGCCGAGAAACCCAGCTGCAGCCGCAGTCTGACAATGGCATGGAAAGAATGATTCAGACTGCTAAAACTCTTGTCTGTTTAAAAAAAAAAAAAATACAGCCTCAAACTGTTAAATTGGAGAAGTAGCCCTAGAAGTAATATATCGTATTTTTATGCTTATTCAAATATTACTTCAAATAGAAGTCAATAGGTTTTCACATAGTTTGACTCTGCTATAGCTTAGAAGTGACTGAAACACTCTTCTAAGGACAAGACTGCAGCCTTGTGTGTAAGGACAATGACAGCCTTCTCTCTCTTTCCACTCACTTGCGCTTAGGCAGTAAAATGATGTGAGACTGAAACCCAAGTTTCAATGTGCCTTCCTTTGATAGATGTCACTGGCTGAATTAACCTGAGTTGTTACATGTTAAAATTCCTGACGATGCAATGCTGTTGAAGGAGGTACAAATACAGGACACTACAAATCCTGAGAAACTGGACTCGAGTTGTGCAAACATGAAAATGGATGGTGCACTAACTATCTAAATTGCAAGAATGGAGATAGCTGTAACACAGGAATCTCTCTTCTGGAAAAAAAATCAAAAGCTATTCTGCAAATCTTGTAAAGACTCTGTCTCGGTAGAGAGAGATGCTAATAATCCATGGCTGATTTAAAGATAAGAGAAACACGGTGCTGAGCTAAGGCAGGGATGATTAAGGATAAGAAAGGAAAACCCAAGATGTAAAGCTCTCAGTGCTATGAGACTTAAAGTATTTTTGTCTTGAATCTGTTGTTGCTAGAAAGAGTTTTGGCAGTGTGAAACAGCCGTTTTTTCTGTTTTGCTCTTTCCTTCATTTGTTCCCTTTCGTTACTTTAACTGGTTCCTATGTCAGAAACTCCTTACAGTTAAAAGCTCCAGCTCAGAGTTCTTGCTAATCATCATCAAAGAGCACTACTAAACTGTATCTGCAGCCTAAGCTTTAAAAATTTTAAAGGGACGCAGAGCATGAAATGTTAGTATAGAGGTACAATTGCTTGAGTGATTTCAAAGAACAAGTCAGCTTCCTGTCTGTGATTTTTAATTAGGACAGTGACATGAATCAGTCGTTTCTCAGCAAACTTTGTTACTTAGTTTGCAATGTGCTTTGCACCTTTCTAGGAAACCCAAGTATTCTTAAATCTTGGATATGAGAGGTACATGAGGACAAATTTCCTATCTGGTACAGTCTAACAGTATGTAGTTATGGTAAAATGATCCTCAAATAAATATCCATTATGTTTACTATTTCCTCTTAAATATATGGTATGAAATTTGGTATAGCACTTATTTTTTGTTTTTATCTTAGCTTCTTATTTACCAGTAAAATTCAGATATAGTGTAATCCCCCTGCTGTAAAGTGCGAAGACTATCAATTAAGATGTCTTTCCTAAGGAGTATCTGTATTGAATAAACATGTAGACTGGTAAAATATGAAGCCCTAAGGGACGGATATCTAGCTGATATGCTGCCATTAGTTTTTTCTCTTTATCTCTTCTATTTTTCAGGCTATCCACTGGAAGACAGCAGAGTAATACAGAAACCGTTAGCAGAGTTGAAAACATCATACCCCCTCTTCTCCTCCTATGTTATCCAAAAAAAAAAAACCTCCTTAAATCTGTCCTTTCTTTCTCTTCTCAGCTGGGACAGTGGAGCCACACGAAGTCCTTTTCAGGCAAACACTTTGTGCTGTAGCTTCCGACCAAGTTGGGTGTCCAGAGCCACGATGCAGAGGCACTGTAGAAACTCCACTGTTGTCATAACATTTAAAAGTAGTACCTGGGATCAATTTGTTATTTTGGGTAAAGTCTTTGGCTTTACTTCCTGATTAATTCTTATACTTTTCTTGAAAAAAGAAATGTATTGTATACTGTGAAATATAACTGATTGTGCACTGTGTGTGTTACCATTTGTCTGTTGGACAGCCCTGAGCCAAACTCTCTCTACAGAATTTCCCACTGGAGAATGCAGCCTGTCTCTGGAAAACTGAAGGATGTGTCATTGCTCTGACTCTGTGACTAGGGAATGAAGACGAACACATTAAAAGGTCTTCTAATTGCTCTGACTCGCTGAAAGGGTCATATGAGAGATGAAGAATCAGTTTTAAGAACAAATTCAATAGTTGCTTATTAGTTGCTGAGGCCTTTCCTAAAAGACAAGAGATGTTCTTCAGAGCGATAACTAGATGCTGTTTCTTTGTGAATTCACTCTCAGGAAGAGACTGGTAACACCTCTTATCATCATTGGAAAAAAGCCTGATAATCCTAGTTTAAAAAAAGAGGGATGGGGTGTTTATGCCTTTTTTCTTAATGTCTTTGATTTTTGTATTCATCGTTTATTCCTTTATAGATCATCCCTCTTGCACAATAACATTATATTTGTCGACAAACGTCTGTTTTCCCAAGCCCCTGCTCATAACAGGGGCAAAGAGAAGCTCAGTGAGATACCAAAGAACAAGGGGACAGAGTTTGCCCACAACACACATACGAGCAGAACAGTTGGAATATACTTTATCCTTCTTAAAGTAATGTAGAATTAGGATCAGCAACTTAAAGTCTAACTAAACCATAAAATTGATACTAGTCTCCCTGGGTAGGGATGCATTTTACAGCGACCTGTCTTCTGTAATCTGGGTTACTAGCTTATCTCTTTGGATTGAGGTCAGATAGAGGAACATTACAGTGTTCTGACCACATATAATAGCGGATTGTCTCAGAAGCAGTTGGTGGAGGTTAGTGAGCTTGCTTACCGCTTTAGCATCCATACATCCTCACAGCTAAAGTTTGGTTAGTGCACCAAAATCTTTATTAATTTGTAGTCAGTGAAATTCACTCTACTGTAAGGACAGCTGAAGATGTTGCCAGAAGAGCAAGTTCTGTTGATATGAAATAGTATTTCTGCTATTCAGAGAACTATGAATTCATAATGGTGTGTACAGGAGGAAGTAGATCCAGCTGATGAAAATATCAGGTGAAGTGATATGGTGGGACTGTCCATAAGCCCAAAGACAGTAGTGATTGTTGCAGCCTGAGTGCTCTGCCTTGTGAGTACTCAGTTTGTCTCCTCTAATTCATCTTCATAAAATACAGATAGATGGGGTTTATGCAGAGGAATTTTCAGGATATTAATAGCTTTGAATGCATATGTTGTTGTTTATGTTATAAATAGCATGATTTTATCTCTAACAAAGTTTAAATGTCTTTTGTGTATACAGACAGCTGTATTTTACTTTCCGAAGCAAAAAGATTCTGTGAAGAAAATTAAATCCTTTTATTACATGGAGAACAGATTGGAAGTTCCTGAATTCCAAATCCTTTGTGAATTGCACTTTGTTCTGGATGCAGATGGAAGTGTAACTGTCCTGGTGAGCATTTGCCATCATCATAAATCATTGTTCCCATATGGAGGTGATTTTTCTCTGAAGTATATATTCAGCTTTGTGGGTAGTGATAGGCCAGATTTTTTGTGCTACTACTGTTGGGCTTAATGCAATCTTACAATGCCCCGAAGCAACCTAGGTAAGAGCAATCAGAAGTCTCGTTGTTCTCTATCTGGGGGTCCCATAATTTGTCTTTTACTCTTCTGTAAAACATTCTTTTTCAGATGATTGGCACTGCTTTTTTTTTTTAAAAAATCTTTATGATAAATTAGCTGTAATCTAATGTAATGCTGGTAGCTGGGAAGAACAGCAGCTTCTGTGTATTTGGTGTGCAGCTGTCAGTCAGGAGGCCACTCACCATGCTACTGAGCATCTCTAGCTATGTGTCTTAAAGATCAGCAGCGGGTTAAGGCTCCCACTTTCTGCCCTGCAGATGGACCACCACTCTCCACACCACGAGGATGATATCGTCACACACCCGGGACTCTCTCAGGCAAAACTATGTGAATTCCTACTTCTTTTCTCAGAAGGCAAGAAGATGATGGGCTTCAGCGCACATCCAACTGCAATCACACCAGTCGGACAAGAGTACTAGTCTAGCTAGGAAAACTATGCCCAATCTTTTTGCTAGGCATGTGGGCTCTGGGAATACGCAGTATCAAGGAAAGCAAATTTGGCTGCCAGCCATTACTAACAGAACAGTGATCTCTGGTCATCATGACCCCAGGACAGCACAGGCCATGCAGATAAGGCGACTGGGTGGTAGAGGGGTGTGATAGTGCAGGTGGGAGCTGGCTGAAATAGCTGGGACTGTAAACGAAACCGCACTGAAATGACTTGTAATCGCAGCAAAAGCTCGAGCAGTTCGTGATGAACACTGGTGAGAGTTGTCTGGTGTCACCGCATCTTTCTACTTTGATGGCCCCTGCTTGCAGAGGTCCTGCACAGACATGTCAAAGTAGGAGTGAAAAAGGAGCTGAGTTTCAGCACTCCACCAAGCTGCAGGATTAGTTTTAAACTCTGTTTTAGGGATATGTGAAAAATAGGGATGTTCAAAAGATGATCAGCTGTAGGATTAAACATGCCATCCTGACGGCAGAGACGGGTCAGGTTCATCAGGGAAAAGACTTTGTGTTGTCAGATAAATGTTGCCAAATGTTTTGGTGTGAGTTACAAAATGACTTAGCTTGCATTAACTGTACGAGGCGGCACGGTTATTTTATCTTTTAATTTAAATTACACAGACTGCTCCTTTGACAGGAAGAGGAAAGTGGCATTTCTTAAAATGGCAGTTGGCATCAACCTCCAGCTGCTCTCCTCAGTCAGCTGAGGCGACCTCACTAGTGCTTTTGCATGTGGTCATTAGCAGTAGTAATCATTTTTCTCAGACTTTTGTCCCATATCCACAGGGAATTCACTGCCACCTACTTAAACCCTGGGACTGGCGGGGGGATGTCGCAAAACGGCACAGATCTGCGGGAACTCACTCAAAAGGAGTGTTACTACAGCCGAAGCGTCCCTTTGGGGTCTCACAAACGTAGTCAAGAGAAAGAGGGGGAAGGGGGGAGGAATTACAAAAGAAGAGGCGCTCCGAGGGCGGCCGGACCGACCGGCGCGACGGGGCCGGGGCCGTTAACGGTCACCTCGGCGGCGCCCAGCCCCGGGGGGGGAGGGGGCGGGGGAGGGGGGCGGCCCGCGCTGGCTGAGGAGGCGGCGCCGACCCCCGCGCGCCGGGGCGGGGCAGGGCGCCCACCGCTGCAGGGCGCGGCGGCGGGCGGCAGGGGGCGCCGAAGGGCAGCGCGGCCGCGCGGGGGCGGCGCTCGCCACAGCGCGGGGCGCTCCGCGGGCTCCCCAAGCCGGAGCCGTGGCTGTGGCTGTGGCTGTGGCTGTGGCGTGGCGGGTCCTGCTGCCGCTCCGGTCGCAGCCCCGGGAGGAGGCGCTGAGCGCGGCGGGGCAGGTAGGAGGTGCCGCGGGCGGGCGGGCCGGTGGGACGGCACCGCGGGTGTCGCGAGCCCCCCCCCCCCCGTTAAACCCGCGGCGGCTCCGGCGGGCGGTTGCTGCGAGCGGGGGCGTTGGGGGCGCGCGGCGGGGGCGGCGGCCGTTGGCGGCGGCCGTTGGCGGCGGCCGAGCCGGGCGCCCCTGGAAGCGGGGCGGCGGCGGCCCGGGAGAGGCCAGCGGGGCCCGCGCCGCTCTCTCCGGCTGCTCGGCCAGAAACTTGGCGGCCGCGGGCTTCACCGCCGGTCGGTGCGGGCCGGCGGCGCCAGGCAGCCGCCGCCGCGGGGGGGTGCGCGGGACGCGCCGCGCCGCTGCCGGGCTCCGCGCCTCGCCGCGGACCGCGTGGCCGCGGCTCGCGGGGGTTTCTCTCTTGTTGTCGCTTCTTGTCTTGAGCGTGTGGGAGAGCAGCCCCTTCCACGGCACGTATTTTAACCTAAAGTTTTTTTTTTTGAATGTATTTCTTTACTCCAGGTTCCTGGAGCATATTTCTGGACTGTTTGAGAAGCGTTTATTTTATATATATATATATATATATATATATACATGAAATACACACACACATTATATACGCATACATATCTATTCGCTGGGAATGCATTCTGACATGCAGATATTCTCAGCCTTCACGCAGGATATTACATTAAAAATATTAAAGTTTTTTTTTTTTAGTGTTAGAAAGTAAGAGGTTAATGAATGCGTTTGTGAGTATTGCAATATGAATTTCTGGGCGGCTGGCATTACGTAAAGGCAGGGACAAGGCGGGTGATGAGTGTGGGGAGAGGAGTATGTGCGGTGACCTGATGTGCCTTGTGTTTTGTCTGGCACTGAAGTCCACAGTGAGCATCTTGTTCTGATCTTAATTCTTCTCTTTTACAAATTATGCATGCAGAGTTCTGTGTGGATGAAAAAAACTACAGAGTAAGTGGATCTATCTTTGAGTAACTGCAAAAGCTGTCACGTATAATAAGTTATTGTGCTAGTATTACAACAGTAATGGGATATTAAGGCAACACACTTTAGTAATAAGTAGCTGTAACACTTATGCCCTGTTTTGACGTCTGTAGAAGGAGGATTAGCTCAGACAGAATTTGTAGTGGGAGGGTGTGAGTGGGATGAAAAGCAAAAGCTGCTTAATTTTAATCTTCTCAAAAAGGTAACTAAGAGTAGTGCATATGGTTAAAACACATACGCTTCTCACACTAACGTCTTTTAATTGTAGTTTCTTAAATATTTTATGTTAACTCAGCAGTGCTGAGACATAAATTTTCATAAGATTCAGTGCATACTGAGGCAGCTCCATGCTCAGCAAAAAAGGAAGTATTGAGAATAGCTGGGACTTGTGTGAAGCTCTGACAGCAGAATTATAAAACTGCTTTGGTACAATATTGTACAGAAATTATCTGTTTATTTAGACTTTAGACGGTTATATTGTTTCAGTTTTATAATTGTGAATTTGCTTTTCATTACTAGCATTCATCTGTCTTTTGGGCTTTTTTAGCTTAAAAAATGGATGTCTTGGAATGAACGCACAAAAAAGCAATGCTTCAGGGTGTGCGGTAGAGCTGTCCCCCATCAAGTGTGTGCTCTCCAGTGATTTTGCAATGGAGTCTTGCCTGCTTCTCTTCCCCTGCAACCTCCCCGGACAAAAGAAACCCTAAATGTCTGGCAAGGCTTCTTATGTAGGTCTTTGTTGCTTTCCATGATCTCATAGGAGATGTTTGCAGTTAGATTTCAATTGAATTTTTCTGGACAGTGCCTTTCTTGCTGAAGTTGCAGGTCCATTTTTATTATGAAAGCATTTGATCTGGAGTGTATCTGCATATCATTGCCCAGGAGATGAATGCCAAAACAGTGTAGTCCTAAGAGTGGCATCTATTTGGATTTGTGGTTAGTTCTAGTTACATGTTCTCTTCCTTTCTCCAAGGTTCTCGTTCTGTGTTTAAGTAATACAAAAAATCCTGGCAATTAATATGAGAAAAATATTGAGAGATTTGTGTTGCTCCCAACATTCCCATGCTCAAGGGAGCACAGGAATGAAACGTAAAGCCACCTATGTTATGTATGCTTTGTATTCCTCCACCTAGAGGAGTGTGGCTTGTGGTGGATGCTGCAAATGAGAGGGTGGCACCCTAACTCTTCAGTTGTGCATACAAAGCATGCAGATATTGCTTTAAGTGTTAAAGGTGTTTGATAGATGGAGTGTGAGAGGACTTCAGAAGATGGAGTTTGTTACAGATAATACAGGTAGATTTCAGGGCGTTACTGATAGGTGCACTAACTGGTCGCGGATAGGATGGGAAAAAACACAGCAGGGCGGCGTTGGCCTGCAGTGGACTAGTACATACAAATGCCGCAAGGCAGCGGCCTCAGAGGTGAGGAAGGGTTTGTTCAAAGAGAACCTCGCTGGTGCAGACCAGACACTGGCCAAACAATGTGGTGTGGTTGTGTTCAAAACTGTTAAAGCAGCGGGCTGCATTTGAATGGCATTTGAACACAGCTTTTATATCATGACTCACGGTGAGAGAGAGCAGAGTCAGTAAGCGAGCTGTGTGTTGATTCACGTTCAGAAGGTTGTCTTTAAAAATACTCAAGCTTGGCTGAAAAATTTAGTTTTAAATAAAAGCTTAAATTGTGTGGAAAAATGGGAAGAAATGCCAAGTGCCTGGTGGGAGACTTTAAATGTAGATTTCCTGCAAGATTTCTACTTGCATGATTTCTAGAGTTGTGGTAGTTTTGCTGAAATTGTACTAAAATATTTCAGTACAGATAAAAAGACTGTGCTGCAAAATACACTTTCTTTTGCAGTGCTTTTCCAGAATGCTTTCCATAATAAATGCAGGCTGATGTATGGTATAAATTACACAGAAGTAGAAATGTAAATGGAAACAGTTGTTCATAAAGCTACATGCGGGATGATGATGATGACGACCGCAGTTTTACATAGGAACTTTCCAGAAGGATGCCAAAAATGTTGAACAGGCCATGACTTGCTGCCTTTGCTGCTAAAATCAGGCTACACTGTGGTGAAACCCAGGTGGTGTCTCCTTAAACAACCACTTAGCTTTGTAAACAGTTTAGGGCTGAAAGTTAAGGAAATCTTATCCTCTAAAAATTGCAGTGGAAGATACGTGAATCTTGACTCACGGACTTTGCCCATGTGCTCCTGCACAGACACATGACTTGCTTTGTGGCATCAAGATTCAGTTTAGAATTCAAAATTAATGTTCTTGTTCATCTTGAAAGTGCACGTGGTCTTTCGTTACAGCTGGGTGTGACACTTTCTCAGTGACAAATTAAGGAGTGGGAAAAGGTACTGTTGGAATCACTGTTTTGCTATGTATTTTTTTTATCGGATAATGATATTTTACTGTGTTCAGATAGTACCAGTGTTACAAGTGTAAAGCTTAATCCTAAATAGCAAAAATGAACAAACATGCTTTCGTTGTACAGTGTTATATTAAGGAACGTTTGCCAGGAGAACTGCATAGGTGGATGATAAACATGGTTGTCTGCTAGATGATTTAGATGACAGGGAAGGGATTCAGAGCAAGATTGATGGACAGTTTCATATTGATTAAAAAGGGAGGGAAAAAATGGACATTGAAAAGCTAGATTATTCATAGGCATTTTTTTAAAAAACAACTGGTTTGGAAGGCTGAAATAATTAGGCTTATTTATTCATGCCACTCAGAAAAGACACCATTCAGAAATACTAGCCAGTAACTGATTTGCAGCTGTTTTGTCCATACCTCTTGCAGCGTCCTTACCATTTCATGTAATAAGAATGAAGTCAATGCTCACAGAAAGTTGTCATAGGATTAATGTTTTCTGCTTTGAAAATAAACCTGGTAAATTTGTCTCAATGCCTGCTATGATAAATTTCACCATGCTTATGCAATGGGAGACTACTATACGCTATTCTCTACTGCTGATACTCTCTGGTTATTAGAATAGAAGCACCATGAATATTCTGTACGGTCTGTTGTTAATGGTTATTTTGAAAGCACAGACTAGAGCTGGCATTGTATCTTACGTCTTTCTGTATTTTTCATACTTTGTTCCCCTTCCTCACGTTTCTGGTTGCTGAGCCGGCTTACTAATTGTTCACGAATTAGCAGCCTGAACACAGGCTTGCATTTTTCTGCATGCTTTTGGTTACCTTCATGAGGAGCTTCTCTCTGGCCTGTCAATTGCTAATAAATGTAATTGCTAATAAAATCAATATCAGTCCTCCCATCCCTTTCTCACAAGCATTTCTCATATCAGGTTGTTGCAATGCTGTTTTTCATGTATATATGAAGTAGGGGGTAACTTAGCAAAATTGTGCTTTACCTTATGGTAAACTTTCAGTAATGGCCAAGTCAGCAGATATAAAATGCTACATCATCAGGTAAGCTGAAATCCTGGCTAGCTAGTGGTTACAGCTAGTCTGGGGTGAATTGCCAAGGGAACATAGTGGGTTCAGATTCTGGAAGTTTTCCAGAGGGCGAAGGGCCTGAAGAGGGGACACAAGGTGGGATGGTGAGTAAGCTGAAGAGCTTGGAGTGTTGAGTCAGCTAGACCTTAGATCTTAACTAGACTCTCCCAGAGTTTGTTGAATTCGAGTCATGGGAGCAAATGAGCCCAGTTGTGTGAACCTGTGAGAGCCACGGGCATGGGACCTTTCAGCAGCAGAGTATGCATGCGTGTGGGCAGGTGATAAACAGACCCAGTGTAAGAATAGGAGTAAATTTGGGAGCTTAGGTCCTATCTTCAAACTGACCTTACTTGATCTCAAGGCAGACATGTGGATAAAAGTATTGTCCTTCATGCTAACATCAACTTAACTGTTGGGTAGGATATATTTAGCCTGATTTAGGAAAATAAACTATTTAATATATTTATGAGTTTTCTAACCAAAACCTCTGTACTCATCTGTTTGTTCTGCCTGACCTTGTGAATTGATTGCAGTTAGTTCTGAATGAATCTCTGCAACGTTTGCTTTCTAAGTTAATGCCAGGAAAGGGTATTTGCAGCAGAAAACAACCCCTGACACTGGAGCAGGGGGAGGCAGGTTCATGATCGGAGGCATGTTCAAAGATTAGTTTTGGAGATGCAGCCATGGCGGAGTGTTATAGGAGGAGGAGTCATTCAAAAAATTTAAAGTGGAAAATACGAAAGCTTAACTAAATACCCTATAACAACTCAAGCACGCTAACTGCTTTGCCTTTATACAGATTTTGGAGCTATAACTATCTGACCAGCCACTGACTGTGATCTGTATGTGATTATAATCTATGTGTGTACAATTATGAGCACATGGGATGTTATTTTAAATTTAAAGTTTAACATAAATATTTACATGCTTAAAATAAAATAATTATCTTCTAGTGCTGTTTTTTAAAGAATTATTTAATTGTTTGTATGTTCTAGAATGGTTTTTCTGCCAGTTAAGATTCAATTCATTTCTGGCCTGGAGCCATCAAAAATCTTAAGGTTTCCTCCAAGTTCTTTATTATTGTCGAAAAAGAGTTGATCTGTTTCCTTTAAGGAAGTAAAAGCACTTCCTTTGTTGTTGTTTTTACTTTCCCTGCGGTTCAGAGAAGTGGAAGTATATGACCTATCATGGGTTAGGAAAAGGAGTAGGAATATGGTGATGCTCCCGAAGCTGAGGGCAAAGAATTGGACTCATGATAAATTCCTAAGTATTAAAATTTTGTTACCACAGGGCCTCCAAAGTGAAGTGCTATCACTGATACATATTTTCAAACTTCTGCAGAGTAACTTGTCTGCGGCTGTTAAGCTGTAGGATGCTGACCTTATTTCCAACCTAAAAATACTAGTCAAGGCTAGGCCAAAGCGCTTGTCAAAAGAGCTCCAAAAGCTGGGTCAAAAGAAACCTGAACTAAGGATTCCTACTTTTAAAAATATTTCATACTTTCAGACATTTGCTATTGAAACAAGTAACTCATACAAGACCTGTGAATTTATCACAGTTGGAAAAACAAAGCTTGGAAAATTTCAACAACTTTTAAAAGGAATGTGAAAATGAGAGCAGAGGCATTAAGCTAGCAAAGCAGTTAAAGTAGTCATTTCTGACGTAGCTACTGTACTTGTGGCTTGGGTACACCATGAAGTCAGATTTAAAAAAAAAAAAAAAAAAAGAACAGTTTATGGTCCAAAGTTATGTAAAGACTGTTTAAGGCTTTGCAATTTGCTTTGATTGTAGACTGGATTGTATTGGTAGCATTTTGCTACAACAGTGAACCTTCCCTGTAACGTGAAAGAAAGTAGTCCATGTAGTCCATCATGTGCTGTTAAGATGTGAATTTTAAGCTACACTGGAAGCTTAAAACCGTATCCATCTTAACAGTAACTGCTACGCTTGGAGAGCTCTTACAGCAGCAGTAGATATGTGGGTTTTCTTCTGTTGAATAACATGATTTTTCTCAGTCTTCATTTTGGTAACCTAAAATGTGTACGTTCCTCAGACTTATTTTTTTTTTTATTCATTTAGGCAGGTTTGTAACTGGCATAGCATAAAATGAGTAGGCCCTAAAAGGACAAGGGAGGGAAAAGAGGGTCTGGGAAGGGAACTGCAAGGGAAATTCTGAAGTGTTAAACAAATGCAAATAGCAGCAGCATGTGCTTCTATCTAATGCCATCATTGGTAGGGGTTTTTCTGTGTGGTTTTTTTTTTTTTCCTTGTCTTAGTTAGATGCAAAGACAATATTCTAAAATCTTTTCTTCCTATAGCAAAGAATTAATGTGCTGCAGATATGTTTCTGTATAAAACCTATCCTCAAAATAGCGGTCAAAGGAAGAATAGTGTGCCCTGCAAAATGTGAAGTTTTATACCTATATGTAGTTTATCTGTGCATTGGTACAGAGAAAACAATTTGTTTAAAATACTCAACTTTGTTTTCCAAATCTTTTTTTTTTTTTTGCCCTCCCTATGGAGGAATATGCCAGTGATGCTACTTATTTCTGCTACTGAGTAGTCTTTATGTCCTTTCTGTTAACTAATAGGAGTAAACCAAATCTTGATTTTTGTGCTCAGAATTAGGAAAACAAAAAGATATTGCATATTTAGTTTAGATTTTTTCTATGTTGGAGAAATGCATAGGCATGAAACCCAAGAGTGTGTGAAAGCCCACATTTTGCTCTCATGTTTATATAAGTTGGTACTACAGCCAACTTAAAAAACCCTGAAAACAGCCGTGTAAATTGATTGTAACAAGAACTGTAATATTTGGGCTTATCACCTATCTCTGTAAACTCTGAAGTAGAAAAGCCCAAGAAAAATCTGTTGTAGCATATTTTCACTCTTATGTTTAGGTGGTTTTCTTGGGAGTGTACTGATTTAGAAACAAGCCCAGTAAGCTAACCTAGATAAGTCATGTGGCATCATAGCATCCGTTGCTATTCCTTTTGTGGATGATTCCTATTCATAACCAGCAGGTGTAAAGTTAAAACTTTAATCATATTTAGTACTTGCACTAAAAAAAATGTTGCTGACCAGAAGATAATAAGTAATCTCATAAGAGCTTCTTCGGGTTTGTGTATCTACAGGTTTTTTGACATATAACCAATGAAAGAGAAATATTGCATACAAACAGTATATTATGTATACCTTTGGTATAGGGAAGTGTTGCATATATAAGCTACGTTCTCTGTTGTTGTTGTGTGTTTTTTTGATATACATGTGCTGATAGAATTAAGATTGGCCAAATCCTACTAGAAGGAATGAGAAAGATAGGTGGTTGGGACTTGAGACTACCTAGAGGGACAAATTTTGCAAAAGGGACCAGATAAAAGGGTAAAGAGATAGTTCACGGTGGTATATGGCAGAATGAGGGCCTCTGGAAAACAGCGACTAGGGAGAGAACTCACTGGCACATATTCAAGGAAATATATTTGCCTTGTGACACCTGATGAAAAGTGGGATCAGCACGATTGAAACTTGGAGTCGATTTGGAAATCCAGAACCCTTGTGGAAGGGCAGACATTCGTAGAGAAGTCAGTACTCTGGTAGAACTCTACCGCTGTGAGTGCAGTGTGCAGCTTTGCCTGTTCTCCATAGTGCAGAGCAGAATTCTGCAGGAGGCGGCTCCTGTCCTGGCCCTGAGCCCCCCACAGTGAGGTGATGTGACTGAGTGTCACCAACCAACAAGCATGACTAGAAGTGCTGATGCAGAGGGAGCAAATGCACCAGCATCAATTTTGGTACTGACCATCAGTTTGTCCTTTGGTCTAAACATATGTCCAAATTTGGCGCATGAACATACAGGAGAATAATGACAAACTGCAATAAATGTTTCGTAATTGCTTCTTTGTGCAATCTTTTTTTTGTTTATTTCTTACTGTCAGAGCTAATGTAGACTCTTGTAACTTCCTCCAGGCGAGAGCACATCATCTCTGTGCTGTGGCTGACAGGAGCACTTGATGTTCTTTATAAATACAATAGTGGAGTCGGTGGGAGGAAAAATTCCTGCCATCAGGATGCTGTCAGAGTTGAGGCGCAAGGCAGCAAGTTGACTCCAAGTTGAACCTCTTCAGTGGGGAGTATTCTGGGAAGGAAGGAAAGGAGACTAAATTCAAATTGAGATTTTTTTCTTTCTTTCTTAGGGAAGGACATGCAGGACGTAGAAATGGTGTTTGAAGTGCAACTATTCAGAACTGCTGTGGTATATCCTGATTATAGTTTTATGAAGAGTGAAAAGATTAGAGAAGGATAAGTGGTCTAGGACAATAGCATGCTCCTAGAGGAACTGGATGTTTATGGTATCGTATGTATTGGCACTATACTTGCCTTCATCCTTGAGAGTTAGTTCATGCGTTTACTTATTTTCTCTTAGTAGTGCTGCTGTCTCTAAGAACTATTGATATTCTTTAATGACTTCATAAACTAAAAATTAGTTAGTTTGACAAAATACTGTTTCAGTGTTCAAGTGCTTCTTAAGTGCAATTTTGAAATGTTACTCAATAAAAAGCATATAGTTACAGGTTAGGCAGAGATTATTTTTCTTTTAAGAAAAAAAAAAGGTGCTATTTGAATTGCCAAAAAAATTTAGTTTTGGAAATAGTCCCTTGCAAGGTGATACGTGGTCAGAGTACAGGTGAAGTAACCTGTTACATCTAAATGCTATTCTGTGGAAGTGTGAGAGAGATAAAAGAATCAAATTATGTAATGATCTCCTCATTTCCTTTAACAATTTTCACACTTTTTCCATTTTTTTTTTTTTCAAAAAAACATAAGCATAATTTCTTCAGAAAACTGATGCAATTCTAAGGAAATTCCAGGAACAGGAGCTCTCTGGCTCCAAAATAAGTCAACTTTAAATACAGAGCAAGCCGTAAAGGAGACTTGTAATGTTATAACATTGATGAGCACTAAAAATAACTCAAATATAGACATCTCTGTATGGCTGTATTTAAGACCAGTTTTAATAAACATTCCATACTCTTGGTTTACATTAAAAACAAGCTTACATAAAAAAACTAGTTTACATTAAAAACAAATATTCTAAAGGACTTAGACTAACAAAAATCAAGTGCAAAATTAAATTGTATGTAGAACTTGTCCCGCTCGCATCTGTTAGCAGCTGATCTGCCAAAGAAAGCAAATCATCATAATGATTTCTGAGTAGCACAGAACTGAAAATCTGGAAACTGCTGTTTGAAAGATGTACTTTGGTTGCAAGCTGAAAATTGCTTTCCCAGAATTTGCAATACAAAATTGGTGTCAGTCCTGCCCAAACCTGAAAGCTGGTTGAACTAAACAGATGGTTAAAATGTTTATCATGGTATCTGTTTGCATACCTCGAAATTTAAAAGCTAAGGTGTGAGAGTTAAGTGGACCTTTTCTTTGAGCATAGAGGATCATCTTTACGGTGTGATCAAATTTTAGTAGGACTAATGGTTCCCTTCATCACTTTTGAAGGCTAAGCAACTCTTCACCTTTACATGTAACTCAGTGCTAGCGTTGTTAATACAGGATGTCACGTGTCAAATCTTAAAAGGTTACTTTATTAGCCTACAGCGTTGTTTGTTTTTTGTTTTTTTTTTCTTCTTGAGTTTCCTAGGATATTTTTCAGCTCGGAGTTTGCTAGGATTTTTTTTTTTTTATATATAGTGATGATGAATTGTCTTTAAACTTTCTCTTCCATCCATTCTTCTTTCCCTCCCAATGTTTTTATGGTTAAAGCATTGAAACTAAATTCTGAACAAGCTTATGCATGAAGATTACTATATGTCTCAGAAAAGCATCAACCTCTTCCTTCCCTCCAAGTCCTTAATGTCAGTTGGACTACTGGTGGGGAGAGAGGCCTTAAGAGTATTTTTTCCAGCCTCTTCAAATTTGGCTGTTGCAGCAGTACCAACCTTGTCTAGTCTTTTGACCTTTGAGGTCAAAATACAATATGCTTGTATTCGACCTTTGAGGTTGAACATTGAAAGTGGTTTATTGCACTGAGGATATTGGGAACAGGAAATTGTGATTCCTTGGGCTGCCTTTCTCCCACCTGCTTCTCCTTCAAAGACTTTTGCTGCTGCACTCGAGTAGTTCTTGATCTCTTCCGGCTGAACTTAAGGTGCTTGCTCGGATGGATTCTCCCGCAGGGGCCTACTGTGCTCTTTCCAGCAAACAGAAAGCTTTGAAACAGGTGTATATTTGCTGCCTAGTCCAAATGATGAGCACTGCAAAGAGGGACAAAACTTGAGTAAGAGCTCTATTTAATTCCTTCATGTTTATGAGGTGAGAACTTGTGTGTGTTTTTTGTGGCTGTGCCAGTATGAGGATTCTAGAAGTAACTAGATAAGACATTTGGAGCAGGAGAAAACGGAAGTGTAGATGTGGGTATTTAAATATTTCAAATAGCAAATATATATTAAACTTGAGTAATTTAAACAGCTGTTCAAGGTTTTTTTGTCAGATTCTTGCTGCTAGAATGTTAAGTCAGGTAATTTGAAAAAAAAATTAAATCTTTTATAAATAGCTATTACTTTCTACATATTAAAATGTAATTATGCTTGGTTACATATGAACTGCCTTCTGTCCTTTGTGTACATGATTACTGTAGAGTCATCTGTTGTCTTTTCTTATCATGGCTTTCCCTATCTTCTCGTATGCTTTCTCATATGCCTCATCACCTGTTTATATTTTCAGTCAAGTTCTGGGTTTTCTATAAATACTAATATACTTCCAGATTAAGCCATGGGGTGGACTAACATGAGTAATATTACTGAGCAGATTTTATTTACTGACTTAGATAAACAGGTTTTACTCTTCTAGAAATTTGTTTTTTATCTCAAGAGATGTGATCTGTTTCACATTAAAGAAAAAAGCTTTAAAAAAAATTGAACGCTCGTTTTCCAACGAGAAGATGAAGACATTGAGAACTGCGATTAACAACATTACAGGTGCTAGCTTCATTGCATCATGATGCTATGCAAAGTGCAAATCCAGCATAGCAGGAATAGCATGTCCACTTTAAATGACAGAAGTTATAATTAGCTGCTGGGGTTTTATAAGGGTTCTCTCAATGTGACAATTACAGGTATGAGTAACTCAGCAGGTTATGCTGGCCTCAGAATCAGTTGTTGTGTGTGTTCCTGTTTCTTTTCTAGTACTTGCCTTAGGTTTTTGTAGCAGTGGTGGATTTGGTCGTAACTGCAAGAAGCCAGACGTTATTTTTTATTCCAGCAGGAATATTGCCTGGTAGGGAAAAAAACAAACAAGCCCTTATTTGAAGCACCAAAGAAAATGTTAGCTTGCTCCACTTGCTGACACTGTTATTTTCTGTAATTTCCAATTTAAGAGTATGGAGTTCTTTAGCTGTCTGAAACTGTCTAGATGCTGGACTCGTGGATGGATATTAGGAAATAGGAAAAAAAATACTGCCTAGTAGTCAGCTGCCAAATGACTGGGGAATAATTGATGGAGTGTCACTAGTTAACATGAAAGTAAAAGCAAGAAGTCTTTCTTAAAAATCATATCAGAAGCTGTCACCTTCATTTCAAATGCCTTCAAAACAGGGCTTTTGTGGGGAAATAATCCTGCGTATGTAGAAGAAAAAAGAAAGATGCATCTAAAAGCATTTCTAATTAAAAACTCTCAAGCTGATGGATTTGTCGTCTGCAGTGTAGAGACATCAGGTTATTAAGTGGGTCCCTGTGTTCTTCTATGACTGTATCTGTGAATGTTAGTCCAGATAACCCTTAACATACTGTGTATAGGCTTTTTACCCTCTGTCATAGGCTCTGTGAACTTGCTGCAAAATAGACTAATCTTTCACCTGTAGTCAAGTACAGACTTAATGCTTCCTTTCTTTTTGGAGAAAGTCACCATTTCTCTCTGACGTTTCATTGTGACCCTTTTTGCCTGCTTGTATTTCAGCAGTCTGTGTCATTTTAATGTGCCATATCAGATAAATGAAGTAATTTTATTGAAGCAGACTTTGAAGAGTACTATTGATTATTTATGGAGACATGCTATTTTAATCAAAGTTAATTCATTTAAGCTGTCATGGTGATTCAGTGTAGTAATGTGCTTACGCTTCATGCTGGATAGTAGGTTTGTATTCTAGATGGATACAACCAATTCAGAGGCTGTCATATCAGTCAGTTGGCATAGAAGTTTGATGGCAGTGGTGGTTTAACGTCGTGACTGACTCTGCAAGAGACTTGAAAGCATTCATGTCAAGTTATTTAAAAAAAAAAAAAAAAAAAAAGGAATAGTTTGGCTAATAACAACCCTGCGAAACTAGAGTGTTTTCTCTACCCTTTGCGCACAAGGGGGTGCGGAGTTGCATGTGGAGCATTAGCTAGAAATACCCGGCTCCTTCTGAACAAGTAGGTTAGCTGTGCACTGGGGAGCCCTATGCTTGGTCTAGAGTTTCTGCACTCTGTGTGTGTGTGTGTGTGTGTGGTTTAGATGTGCTGCTTTTGCAGCATTTCTAGGTAGTTATTAACTTTTCCAGTCAAATGACCTAAAGGCGAGGATGTGGCTTGACTGAATTGTTCCAAGAGCCTGGCAGAGGCATGGGAGAGTCTCCCGACTCCCTGGCCTGGCCTTTTAATGGAAGACCATTTTTACCCTTGTGTGAGCGTGCAGTAGTCTAGCAGCTTACACTAGTTTGTGTTGGCATCATCTTGCGTGATTAGGTAAGAGCTGAGGGTACTTCAAATGCTATAAGTCATTCTGGCTTGTGATGAGTTGAATCTTCTGGACTGTTTTTAAAAGAAAAAGACAAATTAGGTAGATGTACCACAGTAAGTGACTCAATAAATAGCCTTTAAATTATCTGCATTTAGGTATAGGATGCTTTAATAACAACTATCCTTCAGATCATCTTGGCTGCTTATGTGTGTCACTCCTAGAATTAATGTTGTCTAAATAAGTTTCTGGTCCTACAGGTCTTTATCCAGTCCTGTGTTCTGTCTGGAGTAAAAGAGCCATTATCAGCACTGTGCTAGGAAAGCAGTGACTTAGGTTTGCTTCTGAAGTGAGTGACAGAGCCCTAGTACTCAAATGCTGACTTCTGACTGTTTTGCAGCACAGTGGTCCTTATTGATCTTTGGAGTTAGCAACTACTTACTTATCTGTGAGGAAAAGACCCAAAACCCAGACCTGGACATTTGTGATGCAGTGTTGTCAGTTGCTGATAAAACTGACCTTTGGGCATACCGAGAGCTTACAAGTGGAGATGATGAGGCTAGGACGTGACCTGCACTCTGGCCTGTCCACAAGTTAAACAGATAAAGATCAGTATTCTCTGAATGTCATGTTAGCAGCAGACGCTCTGCAACACTGCAGCCTCTTATGTAGTAGTAATTTCTGAATACCCAAAATGTGTTTTGCTGTATGTTCTTTTTGTCACTGTATGTAGGCAGATGGGTTTTATGGGGAGGTAAGGTCATTTTGTTTTGTGTGTGTGTGTGTGTGTTTATTTTTCCCCCCTTCTTAAGTTCCCCACTTAGGGTATGCTCCTAAGTGCTCGCTTTGCTGAGTGCTCACAATGCTTATTGTATCGTGTCCACTTAATGTTTGCTGAGTGCTGCTTTCTCCTTGGAGCCCAATGGGTGCCAGCACTGAGGAGCAGTGGCGTCAGTTCTCAGCCTTACACAGGCTCCCTGGATCCCAGGATGTTTACTAGCCTGACGAATTGTGTTGACAGGCTCTTATTTATCAGTTGCTCAATGGGAACTTTTCCTACTCCTAATCAGATATGATACAGCAACTTTGGTTTGTTGACAGGCAAAAGTGTATCTAAAAGAAAAATCTTTCCACCTGGTTTATAATGTCTTTAACTATTTGTACCTGAACGTCTTAAAACTTTTGATCTTACTATTAAGGTTTAAACTTGATTAAACTTTTTTCTAAAATGATTAGCTAATTTAAGGTGTGCATTGTCTTCTCATTCTTAGATCTTGTCATCTTTCTTCTTATATGGTAACTTTTATTTATGCAACAGCACTGTTAATGAATGTAGACTGCACACAAGAACTCTTGTTCCTGAGAGTTTTTAATATATTTTACCTTTTTCTCCCTGCTGAGTCTAATTTAGTTTTTCCTTTGGTTTCCCTTCTGTTATTCCATCTGTTTGGCTTAACTGTTTCATTCTCTCCTAAGTGTTCTGTGTTCACTAATCCTTGTACGTACTTCCCTTCACAGCTTAGTTCAGTTTCAGCAGTGAGGTTGGCATATCTTTCATTAAGATGTTCCAGGAAGAGCTTTGGTTTTGAGTAGTCAAGACTGTTAAGTCAAAATCCTTCCTTCTGTCTCTCTCTCTTTTTTTTTTTTTTTAAATTTATTTTTATTACTACTTGCTCATGCCATCTATGAAGCTATTGGCATTTTGGAAAAATGCTGTAACAGGTCTGGTTTCTTGCTTCTCAGCATGTCTTGTTCTTTCCATTATTCCATAGTTTCCAAAGGCTATAAATATGGTTCTCCGAGTAAAATGAATGAAGTAAAATGAGACAGGTGGACCTCAGTCCTGCAAAATGTGCATGTATTCTTTATTTCATGTGCTGGAAGTCCCACTGATTGCATTACTGGAAGATCGCCATTTATGCTTTGAGTCACATTACTTGAAACTTGGGAAATCACATTGGGAAATGGCCAGTTCACAAATCAAACAGCTCTTAAGACTAACCACAATAGATGTAATAAGAAATTCAGTGGTTCATAATACTTTTTAGGAGAATTTTCTCGTTAGCATTTGAAAATAATTGTTTAAATTTTGAAATTTTGAGTCTTATTGGGTTATTAGGTTAGTACTCAGAGATCGAGATCAATATCTTAGTAAGGTCATTAGTTCTTTGAGCCCAGAAGGATTTTGGTAAACAGATATTTCTTAACTGTATACATATATAAGCTTTTTCATTCTCAAAAGCAGGAAAGAAGCAAGAGAGGTCACTTTCCATGAGCAAGTGTTAGAGCAAACAGAAACACTGGTGGGGAAAAAAGTTCTTTTCTGTCAAAATGCTTGGATGTGCTGTCATAAGCAGAACCCTGTTCAAAGCACATGGGAATCTCAGAAGATTTCTTTCAAGACCAACCAATTTCCTGCAGCATTCTCTCAGTGCTAGAAAAAGGCCTCTCGCATATAACAGCAGCTGGCTGTTTGGGGGGGGGGGGGGAGGAGAGGGGGAGAGGGGGCAACAAAACGCCCAAATTCCTTCTATGGAACCATTTTCCATCAGAAAATGGACGTTTGTTAAAACAGTGCGCTTCAAATTCTATGTACTTTTGTGGTATCGTTTTGCAAGGAGGAAGGGAAACATTTTTACTAGCAGTGGTACTTTTTCAGGTATTGTAAAAAGATATATATATTTTTTTAACTCTTGTAACACCTTATATGAGTTTTGAAGTTCCTATAAATATATGTTATTTGAAATACGTCTTTGTGGTCTTTGTCAGAACAGTTATTTAAAAATACTTTAATACAAAATTATTCCAGGCATTACTCCTTATTTGATACGCTGTTCCATTCTCTGCACAGTGGTACCAGTAATTTAAAAAAAAAAATCTATATTTTCTCAAATAAGAACTTAAACTTAAGTAAGTCTGTATTAGTAGAAGGGCTGCCTTTTAGAGAAACTACTTTTTAGCTAATATTTAATGGAGAGGGGGAAGTAACTTTTTCAGCACGTTATCGAATTATGGGTTTTTTTTTTTCATTTACTTGAAAAGTTCCTGTGTTGTGGAAATACAGTTAACCTTGTAACTGCTGTTACAAGATGATTCAAGCAGCATCAAGCAGTCATCTCATGTGCTTGCCTTTAAGCAATACATTTACACTGTCAGAATGATGCTTGAATTTATTTTGATGGTTCTGCCTCTGAAATATATTTGCCTATATTTTGTTGTTCACAGGAACCATCCATACACAGAGATGAAACGATGAAGAGAAAGCAGAACGAATAATAATGCTTTTCCGAAACCGGTTTCTGTTTTTGCTGGCTTTGGCAGCCTTATTAGCCTTTTTGAGCCTCAGTCTACAATTCTGTAAGTGTATCCTCCTGTGTTTTCTGTTTATGGGGGTATATAGGTGTGGTTAAGAATGGTCAGGCTTACTCTGTTGTTATTTAAACATTCAGTTTGTATTTAAATATTCATAATTTTTTCAATAATAAAAAAGTAAATGCAAAAATAAAAAGTGTGATGTGCCATATAGAAAGCTACAAACCGGAGTGTGTTCAAATAAGGCCACTTCAGAAAAAGTCTTAATTTTGTAGTAACAGTGTAATTAAGTAACTGAATATAGTTGAGTCCTTCAGTGAAACTAAACAAAAAATGTTTGAGTAAAAACTACAGCAATTCCTGTTTTATGTTGCATCAAACTAAATGGGACTGAGAAAAAGCAGTGAGGGGACTGAGTGTTGGAACGTCCCCTTATTTGTGCGTTTGCATTAGGAAACTTTAAAGGGTTGAATTGGCTCAGTTTGGTTGGCCACTGGCTTGTTTGAGAAAAGGTAAATTACGTTCTGCTTCAAGTCAATTAGTCACGGGTAAACCCAGAGGCCTATCACTTACGGACGAATAGGAGAACGATAGTGCTGAACAGCATGTTTGTTTATGCTGACAAATAAGCATTGTGCGAAATGACTCCTTACTGCCTAGTTCATGAATGATAGTGTTTGCTAAAGTGGTGTTGTGTGCAAACCTAGTATGTGCCAATGTAATTAATTGCTGATAGAAGGCAAAGAAAAATACGTGTATGAAATATAAGCGAACACTTTTTGTCTTGCATCCTTATTTTACCGTAGGTTTTAGCATGGTTTAACTCCCTGTGGCCCTCCCACTGGTTTTGTGTGTGTGGTGGTTTTTGTTTTTGTTTTTAAGTTTTGGTAGAATGAGTTATTTTCTGGTCTGACGCTAAAAAAGATAGAGAACTAATTTGGATTTAGAAAATGTCTTTTGTATATATTGAACAGTTGTTTGGGGTTTTTTATTTTTAAACCTTGTGGGTTATGTTACATTCTTTGTGTTTAAACTAATCTGCATGTAACACAGAAACCCTTAGCTTCAGATTGCTTTATCTGGGCTCCCATGGGTACTTGCCAAGTTCATGTGACTGCAGCTTACTTTGCTCTTTGGGTTCTTTATGGGTCTGCCCTGATGTTATATGCTTGGTTATGAATTCTGTACAGGGTGAAGGTGCTAGAGGAACCTCAGCAGAAATGTAAAACTGAATTGCTCACAAAAATGAGCTTTTCTTAAAGAAGAAGAGGTAGGCATGTAGGAGAGTCAATCACCTGTCTTCAAAAATGCAAGTTAATTTCCTGCTTATTTAAAAGGTAACGTTTCTGCAAGAGGGATTCCTGGAGATCAAGAAGTTTGAAGGGGTGCTTTAAAAAGCACTTATGCTGCAGCAAGCAGCCATCGTGAAGGTTAGTGCCAATACTGAGATACATGTGGAGATTTTTACATGAGAACGACAATACACGCTGGCAGGAACCAAGTAGTTTAAAATGTACAGATGGCCTGATATTTCAACATCTACCAGCTTCAGCTTGTAGAGAGATTAGTTCAAAATCAGAACAAAGACTGTCTCCAAAACAGGCAAAACTTGCTTCTGTCACCATATAAAACTGTTAGGGGAACAAGCTGGAGTCTGCAGAACTTAACCAAACCAAAGTCCTAAAACTGAAGACAAGTCCTCCCATGCTGAAAATGCTGTTTCAGCACCTTTCTTCTTTCCTTGTTGTGAATCTGTTGCACCATCACACAGTTCAGAGGTGTGCTTCCCCCTCTGCTCGTTTGGTTCTCACTGTTGCACGAAGTAGCAGTAATATAACCTCTTGTTTCATATATAAAGTCTTTTTTTGAAAGTGTTAAATGCTCATTTGCTCTTTCAACAGACCATAAAATCTGATTTCCAAATATTAATCGTTTCCTTGCGGCCCAGAGCAAGTTTTAGTTTTATTGCTTTATAATTTGTGTCAGATCATAGGAAAAAAATGAGTTTATATATAGAGAGAGATATATAGAGAGATATATGTGTGTTATATATGCCCACACACACATATAAAAATCAGTATATATCTTTTTATATATAAACATATTTAGACTCTAGAAAATGCCCAAGCCACTAATTTTTACTTATATTTGAAGGGAGGTATCTCCTGGAAATTTTGGAGTGGAAATGGATCTTTTATGCTGTTGTGAAACTGAATCTGGTAGCTAGCAGCACAAAGCTTTGGGGAGGAGAGCTGGTCATTTCAAAACATACCGCTGCTTTTCTAAGCAGTGAACGTTGAAAATGTCTCTCTGTGCTAAATATGTTTAGACACGTGAAAGAGGGACATAAATGCATAATTATATAAATTATATGTATCTTCCTTTTCCTAAAATTCTGCTTTAGGGCAGAGCATCGCTCCAGTGTCCATCATGTGTCCAGAAGCTTGACACATTTCTCTTCTTGTCCCTGTGTGGAACTGCAGCAGTCTGAAGCCAGACCTGTGAGAGTTGTAGCTGATTCTGAAGTGAAGGGGGCAGTGATGGCAGAGTTCAGAGGGTTTTCCGTAGGTTCTGACTTGATAGTGTGAGCAGCTCAGGCTGGGATGGCTGGCAAGGTTACGGTCTGTCCCATGCTCGAACTGTGAGGGTGCAGGAATTGCTTGCACCAGTTTACAGCCTAGTATTTCAAATCAAGCGGAAACTGGTGCTGGTTTATTTTGATAGGTTATGCTGTGAAGGGTCTGGAACTGCTTTAAGAGCAGTGATTTCTGCAGCCATGATGAAGTGGAGTTGATGGGTGTCATAAGGGTCTGCAGTCTCAGTTCAAGTCCGTTCTTCCTTGTAAAACAAAGTCCCAAGGCAACTGTTTCAGAGTTAACAATTGCCACGTCTGAGGTTTAGAAATAAGGAAGAGAAACAATGGGGGCGAAACAGCCAGTGTCCTCTGTGTACAGATCTGTATTTGTAGACTGGGGACAGACCCAGAATTGATGGATCACTTTATCTCCCACTTTGATGTATGTCTTGGTCTCTTTGAATGGAAAGCATGAGCTCCATTCCTGAAGGGAACTGGAAACGTTCCAGTGGTGGGAAAGGGTTCCCCAGCAAGGACTGAGAGCAGGAGAGCCCTGTTGTGGGGGAGGGGAGAGGGAGGGAAGGCTGCCATTGCTATGGGTCTTTTCCTTCTACCTGTTTCCATCTCTCTTAGGGCTGCTAATGGAAAAAATTCATTAATTCTTTGCCTTTCAGTTAGAAAAAGGAAAATTCTGGAATGGTATTTCCATGTTCCTGACAACAACATATGTCACTGTGCTTTGACACAGTCTTTGTATTACTCATGTTTACTATCTCATTCTCCAAACAATATTTCTACTACCCAGTATCTTTTATGTAGAAGAACGGGCCTCAGAGTTGTGAGACGTCTACCCTGCACATCATCTTTCTGAGGCAGAGGTGGCACTGAAGTGTCTCTTAAGATTATCTTCTAAAGTGGCTTCTGAGTTCTGATTTAAACTAGTCTGCTTTTCTGTGTTTTTCCCAAAGCTAGTACCCTACACAGAGGATAGAGCATGCTCTTTAATGCTATTTAACTTGCAAGGTGAATCATTGGGAAAGCTCCCCCCTCCCACCTCCAACCTGTTTTGGCAACAGCTGACTGCTTTGAGTGCCAGAAGTGCTGAAATCATCCCAACAGCAGTTAAAATGGATTGACATGGACAAATTGGCAAGGACCACTTCTACCCGAGCAGAAGCTGTCATCCACCTTGTCTGGAATGTCATGATACCAGAAATAGAGAAGGCAGCCTTGTGGAGCGTTCGGTTTGCATTTGTCAAACATTGCATGCGGGACTGCGTTGCTGGACCAGATGCCGGATCTGGAATACTGGTCTCTTAATTTCTCATCCGTACAACTAAAACTTCCTCATGTGCACTCTCCTGAGGAGAGGGAGGTATATAAGCAGACTCCACCTTGCCAAATAGTTGGAAAAAGTGTAGGTTTTTTGTTTGCTTGTTTGTTTTTAATTCTATTATTACTCATTCTTCAGAGTAGTGTAGTTGTGGATCCCACAGCATACCTTCATTCCGGCTGCTCGAGTCCTCTGTTACTTAGGCTTTGGGCAGTGAGGGAGTTGAACAGTTCTTTATGCCCTGATGTGTAGGAATTAAAGGCGTAGAGTATGTGTACGGTCTTCATATGTGGAACAGATTCGAAGCTTAGGTGCCTGAGGTGTATGCCTACTTTCTGGGTATTTTGGTTGTTTTCAAGCTATGGGTATTTATTTACATACATGCATATTTCTTGAGTGTTCAAAAACTTATTAAAATATTCCAAAATTTATTAATGATTTTCCCAAGATTGTCTACAATTTCTAGCAAACGCACAGAAGACTTCTTTAAAAGAAACTTATACCATATGCTTGATGAAAAATGTACTAACAAGTCCTACAGTTCTAGGCATCTTCTATATAATGTTGTGGCTTAGCTTTTGAGGCAAAGGACTGGAAGTGAAATGTATTTTCAAATTCAGTTTGGCTATTAACAAGTTGTGCAGCATGAAGCCTGGATCAGATGAGCAAAAGAGACTACTTTAATGGCAAATGCCTCAACATTTGATGGTATTTTTTAATTTTTCAATAGCATAGAAAAATAGAAATATTAAACCCAGATTACGAAAATGTTCCACTGCTGACTGAAAGCATACTGCAACATCTCTCTAACTGGTAGATAACTGCAATGAGAGTTTATGTTTGGGGATCCCATTGGATAGGGTGTCTGGTTGACGTCCAAACCAAATACAACTGACAGCTTAAAGTTTTGTTAGCATTTGTGATTGCTTCCCTATTGTTTTATGTTTGAATTCATATCTGTGTGAAAGACTGAAGAAATACGTTTCTCATGGTATTTATCACTGCACGTGTGCCTTTTTTTGCCTGTTTATGTAAGTGGTCATGACTCTAAAACAAATTAAAATGCTTTCCCAGTGTAGACAGAGAAGGAAAACTGTTTTTGGTGGACTTTTAATTTAGACTATTCTAAAATGGAATTTGGGATGTTTGTTTTAAAGACTTTATTGTAAGTGTCATGCTTTGTCAAACCCCACCAAAACTGCAGAATGGAAGAATGACCTGTCCCAGATTGTGAACTGTCTTTTGTCTCTGTAGATCTTTTCTATAATGCTGTTGAGTAAATCTGGATGTCTGTCTTCTGCAGAAACAGAGCAAATGCAGGTTGTTGTATCTTACTGTTTTTGCCAGAAAGAGAGGGTGCGTGACTCAGGCCATGCTTGGTAAAATGGTCAGAGCAGCACAAGGAGATTGTAAATGCAATGGCTAGGGGAGTTCCCCCAGTACAGAAATGGAAGATGGCAGCTCTGTTAGATTCAAGTTTGATGTAAGGGATGTGTCCGAGTCAGACTGTGGCTCATCCAGGTGGTCCAGCAGCCTCGGAGGTAAGTCTCAGTCAGAGGTAAGGCATAATTTAGGCCCTTATCGATGTTAACTATGTTGCTTAGGCCTCAGATCAGCTCAGGGACAGAAGATTGCAAATATGCCTTAGGACTTGCTTCCCCCTCCTGAGACTGGTGTAATACACAAGAACTCAAGTATTGGGCATGCACACGTCATACACTATACTGAAACATCTGTGACTGACTGCAGAAGTTGAAGGTGGGTCTTGTCAGGATACTTAAACTATTTTTCTTTGATCTTGCTCTGAATAAACCAAACCAAAAGGAAATTAAAAGCTAGCTGTTAATGACTATGGATTTTTATTTTTTAATCAGATGCTTGTAAACACATTTTTTAAAAATAAAATTGAGTAAATTTTTTTTGTTTGTTTCAATTTCCTGAAGTCCTAAAGAAAGAGACAGTCAACAGAAGAGAACTAAAAGTATAGTGGGAAAGCGTCTCTTTCTACTAGGTATTTATCCCTGTGGCAGACATAAATTATACACTTTCCTTTCGGGTCTGTTTGTTTCAGGCACTTGGAGAATCTTTTAAGTCCCTGGCTCTCAGGCATATATAGATCTTACATGTATAGATTCGCTTTTTTTTTTTTTTTTGAAGGTTGCTTCCCTAAATGCTTCAGTACTTTGATCAGTGTTTCAAGCCTGTCTTTCCATAAATAGAACTTTGTTTTTTACAGCTGATTTTTGGGATATCAGTGTGTTCCCTGGCAGAGCACTAGTTCTGTATGAATTGTGAGATTTCTTTCTTTTTAGAGTACTTTGTCTGCCTTGATGGTCCAGACTTGGATGTTGGCGCTTCAGCGCCTCTGGATATGGCATTTTGCTTTTTCAGTAAATTTTATTTCACTCTGCATTCTGTCATCTTGTTTTGCACTGAAGGTCTTGGTTTTACAGATGAGGTTGTACAAAAAAAAAATTGGGCTTCTCCATAAGGAAAGGTAGCAGAGGTTGGTTGGTTTGTTTGTGTTTTGCCTTGAGCACTGCAAACAGCTCTTATTTTACAGGGATTGGAAAGAGCACCAAATGCAATCCCACCGATATGCTTGCCTGAAGATGACTGCTGTGTTGCTGCACAACCCCTCTTGGAAGACTGTTCACTTCAGTAATCTCAGCCCCTCTGATGCATTTGCTGCTGTTTGTATTCCATATAGCAGAATTTAAGAGTAATGTGGCAATCTTTTGAGTTTAGCTTGGTATCCTTGCCAGTGCTTCCTTCAGGTCCTACTGTGAGACAAGCCTCAGTGCAGTAGATGCTCTCATAGTCAGGGGAGGAGGCACCAGGGCAGCATGTGCCAGTGCCAAACACTCAGCCAGGACTTACAGGTGTGAACGTGCATGGAAACTGAGGGGCTGTAGCATCACTCTTCTGCCTTTCCATTTGCAACACAGGATATGCTTCTCTAATTTGTGAAGCTGCAGCTGTGGGACTGCAGAGCTGCCCTCTTCCCCGTTTTGGTGTGGAGCTGTGTCCACCCTGGGCACGACTGGAGTTGTGGGCTGCCCCAGCAGCCCCTTGCCCAGGGCATGCTAGTGGGGCTCTGAGAAGAGTGCAAAGTCTGTGAATATTGGATGAGTTGGCTTTTTCCACATTTTAATATCTGAAGGGGAAAGGGACAAGGTGAAAGGTAGCCTATATTAGCTTTTTACTGAATAGTTTATCTGACAGTTTCCAGACAGAATCCATTTCCAGAAGTGGGTTCCTTATCACCTCTTACCATTTCTTACCACTTCCCTACCCGTAAACAGTAACTACTAATGTTCCTTATCTTAAAGTTACTTGCTCAGTGAAAGAGAAAATTACAGCATCACGTATTGCTGATTTTATAAAATTAACTATATTTAGAAACCTACAACTTTGGAACTCTTGGTGCAGAGAACTTGTTTTTGTTTTGTGTTGCCAGCATAATAAATTTTGAATTTTGCCTGCAAGCTCATAAGCATGGCAGCTTTTCTGCTAATGAGAAGTTTCTCTGGGGTTTTTTTGAAAGTACTAATTTAATCTAAATTTAAGATTAAAGGGGAAAAACAGCCCACAAATAATATATCCAAGGCTGTATATTTTAGCAGTGAATGAAGACAACTCACTGTAGATGTACAGTTTTTTGTTAAAGTTGCTTTGTATGTCATAACTGGAGATTTCAATAACATTTTCATGATTCTCAAAGGTGATGATATAACATACTGTTCAGGACAGACGGTGCATGTTTATGTTTTCCAGAAATTCCCTCTTTAAGGGGGAGAAGACACTATGAATATTTGGGAGTGATATTATGGGACGTTTCCCTTGCAAAAATAGTGGTCGCTGCTTGAACTATAGCTCAGGTTAAGTTGGTTTAGACAAGGTTTGACCAGTGGAAAATGAAAGCATGGAAGTTACTTAGCAGGCTAAAAAAATTTATAAGTTGTCTTTAAATATATGTTTTGGCATCATCCGTGGTGGCCAGCTGAACTGTATTTGGATAGAGATTAGTATGAGCTGCTAAAACTTAGAGTTGACAGCTACAGTAAATAAAGCCTATTACTTCACAAAAACTAACTGCAAGTCAGTAGTTGGGCTTCTGCAGATCCTTACTACATTGGTTGTGTTAATTCCTCAAGGGAAAGAGATGAGACTGGAAAATAATGACCATTTTTAACATAATTTCTCAAAACTCAACTCAAATCTCAACTAGCAATTGCATGAATGTTTGAAAGTGTTGAATTTTGCATTTAAGCCTTTTAATAATTATAGTAGTATGTATTGCAATTATTTTAAACTTATAAGGGGGTTGGCAACTTTTTGTAGGGATTTTGTACAGGTGCATTCCTATTAATTGCCTAAATTTTGAATGAACTGTAAACAGCGGAGGGAAAATGAACATTGACAGTAGGTGAAAAATTTTATACTTAATAATTAATATTTCTATCAGTCTTTACATAAATTAATGCATTGAGGTTAATTCTCTCTATATGGATTTATCCTTGAGCTGAACTCTTTTGTTACCAATAGTTAAGCCATCTTTGTAAAAATACTGCTATGCTGTACTTAAATCCTTCCTGTGCCTGGTTCCAGTCAAATTGGACTCTTACACTAGTTGCAAATATAATACAAACAGAGTCCACCAGAAGATGACTTGTATGTTTTTTATAGCTATATATTGTATTTTAAGTGTCACCCTGTATCCCCGTCAAAGACGTGAGTAGTACCTTTGTTCTTGTACATAGAATGGAGTCTTGTCATCTAGAGATACTGTGGTTTTACAACCCAAATTTGGCTGTAACACAAATGGGAGGTAAAATATGAAATGAGGAAGGATATGAATTGTGTTCGTTATGACTATGTGAACTAGACCTACAGATTTGTTTCCTGAAGATATGGATCAGGCCTTCGTTTCTCCTGAGGTACTCTGTAGAATAAACAACAGAACTACATACAGTGGCCCTCCTGTAGTCTGCTCCTGCAGAGGACCAAAATGTGGAACTGGCTGTAGTCTAGGAAGGTCCCCAAGGGTATGGGTGAATTCCTCAGTGAACTGGACAACTCATTTTTCTGTGAATCAGTGATGCACCAGTGCAATGGCAGACTCTGTTGCAGCTGAAGTCTTGCAACAAATGCTGGAACAACCACATGCATAGCTAGTTTCTGTGCATAGAGTTCTGCGCAAGTGTAGGAGACTGCGGGGGAGTGGGGAGAAGGTAATTGCATAGTGTTTTCTTCTGGTGACTCACGTTTTTTGTAATTTGGTTTTCCTATTTCTTAAGTATTGCAGTCATTTCACAGTCCTGTGACCTTGTTTGCATTGTATAGTCTGTCATGAATTCAGTAGCACTTGGCGGTTTTCTGGAACAATTGCTTGGGATTTTAATGGCATAATTGCAGTTGTAGGCAATTGGAGGCAAGTAGCTCAGATCTTCTGTGGAGCTTAAAAAACTTTTTTTTTTATATGAAGCATGTAAGTATGTTTCTTCTTTTTATGCTGCTCAGGTTTTGTGTGTGTGTGGTTTTTTTTTTTTTTCCTTCTTTTCCTGGCCATTAGTTGCCTGCCTTGTATGAGTTGTATCTTTTCTCAAAAAAAAGGTCAGTTTGTATTTTAATGTCTGTCAACTTGGTGATGACCATTACAGTTAGGACATGGGACAGTAAGGAAATTGGAATTGAACAGGTCTGTAGTCATAACTAAGCCTTATGGATGTTTGTCTGTCATGCTTCCAATTGGTAGTTGGTTTTAGCCTGCTGGTTTAGCTTTTAAATCATTTATATTCAAACTTGACTGGAGGAGGCCTTGAGCCTGATTTGAATTGAGCCCTTTGCTTTGAGTGCTGGGCTGGACCAGATGACCTGCAGAGGTTCTGCAATCTAGATGAGCTGCGATGAAATGAGCAGAGTTCTTGAGACTCTTAAGCAGGAATAGTGAGTCAGTGTTGGCCATAGTAGAGAAGGCAAAGTCCCCTGCTTTTAGGGAGCTGTACAATGCTTTCTCTCAAGTACTTTACTGTTTTGATGTTCCACTATAGCGCTCCAGATAGACAGTGAAGTGGCGCCATGTGATACACTCAGTTAAGGAAGGAGTCTTCACTCTTTGCATGGTATAAAATACATGATGGGCTTAGAGATCTAGTGACTTAGACAGCTAAACAGCCTCTGTACCCATGGTTGTCCCTCCTGTGTGTACAGACAAAGGAGGTACAGGATAACTACATCAAGCCTGATTAATGACAGATATGCTGGCTGGAGAAAGCATTGCAGCCCTTGCGCTTGCCAAAAGATATCTGTGGTTCGTGATCGGATACAGTACAATACGCTTTCAACGTCAGCAAAGCCCTGAAGAGAAGCTGTGTAAGACTAGGGCTGTGCTTTACTGTAACTTCACCTCGACCACATCAGAGACTGTTGTAGATATTGAGTACCTCAGAGCTAAGCCGATCTGCCAGTCAACACTGGTTAAGCCAAACCATGCAGTAAACACACAGTTGGCTTTTCATAATCAAAACAGTTGAAAATATTTATTAGAGGTTTCTACTGCAAGCTAGATTATCCTTTTATTCTGTAGCAGTAGATCAGAGGGAAATTCTTTTGAGTGAATTCTCTTTCATTGTTGTTGTGTAAAATTTCAGGAGTGTTACCCTGATCCACTCAACAAAAGCTCCTTAATGCAGTTACCTGCGCCCCTTCCGTTTTACAAGCTCTCTGCTGCTGCATCGTGGTGCCTAACAAATAACTGCAAATGTGTTTTGGAGTGGCATGTCTTTTTTTAAATGCCAAAAAGTGTTTGCAGGATTTTTCTGTAGGCTTGTTGTATACTGACCTAAGCTGTTTTATTTTTTTTACAACCATTATTTTATTTATTCTGAAATTCACCTTATTTTGCTTACAGATAAAATAAAGGACAATTTGGTTTCTAATATGCAGTTATATCCTTTATAAATGTTAAATTCAGTTTGGTGATTCAGGATTAGTTCAGGTAGGTGAGGTCTGTATTATGTGAGCTCTTGCCTCTCCTTAGACCGTGGCCCCTCTGTGTGGAGTTTACAGTCAAGCTCTTGGCTGAGATTTTTGAGATGGACTTTCTAGTTGCAGCTGTGAGGAAACAGTGCCCACAACCACCATCTGTCAAGGACTGTCCTGTTTTGGGCAGCTCTGCTCTTTTTGAGAGCCTATGGGCTAGGCAGCAAAGGCAGAGATCACCTGCCTTGGATTCTGCTGCTCTCAGCGTCTTCCCTCCCCAGCGAGCCTTTCCCTTCTTGCTGGCAGGGCTGTGGAGGTGATTCTTGTCCCTGAGGATTTTTTTTTTTTTTTAGCTCTTTTCCACATACAGTTTCTCAGCATGTCCCCGTGCTGCCTGCTGCCTTCCTGGATACCTTCGTTTATTCTGTGTTTTACAGAGATGAGGTGATCGAATCAAAACCTGAATGCCTTAAGCTAAGGAGGTAGCAAGAGCCTTCTTACCTGCTGCGTTTTAATACAAGCCTTTTGTTAGTCACTTGCTGCCACCCTGGTGTTAGAGCAGTTTGTGAGAGTTCACAAACAATTCAGAATGTATTAGCTTTATCCTTCTGGTTTTATTTTCATCAGAGTTTTTAGGACAATGCTATCTGTTAACTACAAACCAATTCCTCACACAGTCATTGTTCACTGTGCTTTTGAGATTTGTGTTCTGCATCTTCATTAAAGGCATGTTCTGACCCGAATACCCCTTCCCCTGGGGGTTAGAGCGCAGACACATTGGTTCAGTTGGAGAGAGCAGGGAAAACTACCTTAACATCGAAGGGCATGACAGAATCCCCTGCCCCACAGCTTACAAGCCATGTGCTGTCTTCAGGAAAGCGTGGACTACTTAAATTTTAGACTTAGCAGTAGGTTTGTGTTTCTGAGTTTTGCCTTGTGCCTTCCTTAATCCCTGCTGTGTTTCTGTACCATGAGCTGAAGACCCATCAGCTTTGTGGATGTGTTAGTTCTCCTGTACATATCCGTTTCAGAAGTATGTAATATTCTTCAGATGGTTGTTCATATTTCTTTTTGGTCCTCTTAATTTTCCTCTTTGCAACTTTCCTGCCAGGCAGTTTTGTGTCTTTTATCTGTGCTTTTGCTGGGCTTTCACTTTTGAAATGACACAGTGGCTTACTCAATCCAAAGTATTTTGTTATTTGGCCATGCAGATTTCTAAAAAACTTACTGTGTGTTGTAGGGCTTGCATGTCTTCTGTGACTCATGAGGCTTCTCAGCTGCTTCTATACTGATTTTGTGGATTTGGATGCTTTGAATGCCAGCAGGCAGTTCTTGATTATTCTTTTAAAAAAAGTAATTTATGCTCCTGAAGTTACTTCCCTTTAAATTTTTAAAGTTCATCCACTGGGGGAAAAACAGTGCTTGCATATGCTAGTGGGCATTGTGGTTTGTTTGTTAATGAGGCAGGGGGTCTAAGCGGTTGTATTTAAAAGAGCTCACATAGAGTTGCTACAGTGAAATATGGAGCCTTGGTAAGGGGAAGTGATCTCCCTTTGATTTTTTTGCGAGGTTTTGGAGTTCAAAGAGAAAGAAACCCTAGGTACATACTGCAATTTTGGGATTACCAGCTGTGCTCACTCAAGTTGGATGGACGTAAAGACGAACCATCACCTTCCTCTAAGTTGGTTTCCTGCAAGTGTCTGAAAGACATCAGTAACTCAGTTCCAGGCAACGCTATTCTGAATCTTTGTGCTCTAGCGACTGTGCCTCTCGTTGCAAACTTCACCAGCAAAAAACTCTCTGGGGCGCTGCTCTACTGAATACACTGTATTGGGGGTTCACTGTTAGCAAATCCATAGCAGCTTTCTGTACTCTGGTGTTTACTGGGACCAGCAGTGAGCGGGGCATGGAAGGCCAGCTTGGGAATGTACTGGCATATGGTGTGAGAGCGCTTTCTTGAGCAGATCAGTTCTTGGACGTGAGAGTTGAGATTAGATATGAAGAAGGTGCTAATTTAATGCAGAAATTAAAATACTGATTAGCATGCATAAAGTTTTTTTTATCTTAGAAGGACATTGATGTAGGGAAGTGCCAGATACCTATGGAATGAACTTGACTGATGGCATAAACTGTTTAATATGTTAATATATCCTTTGCCTTTGCATGGCTGAACCGTAGACATTATATTTTATCCTGACTGTTGGGTACAACTCCCTGAGAGAAAGGGAGATAACCATACCTGACCCAGGTGTGCTGAAACAGCGATACTGCTGAGAAATGCAGCCAGCAGCTCTGTTGAGAAGTGACAGCAAGATACTTTTGCTAGTGAGCTGCTGTACGGTTTGTGCAGCCCAGAACAACTGACTTACTATCCTGAAACCAAGGGAGAAACATGTCTGAAAAACATAGTGGTCAGGGCAAAGGTGTGCTTATAAGTCTCTCTATTTTTTTGTTTTACCTGAGTACTTTGTGTTTTCCATTTTAATAGTTGGATGTTCCTAGTTCACACTGTAATGCAAGTTGACTCTAGAGTTTGAAAAGCCGTTTTGAGATTTTTGGGGATGTTCTCTAAGGCAGTCCCTAAGGAGGAGAAGCCAACATATCCCCTTACGCTCTAGGTGACTAGCAGCTCCTATCATTTGGTCTTTCAAATAAAAAAAAGCATTTTATCTAGGCTGATAGGTAACAATTCTACATGCTTCTTGCTCATATCTGTTTGAGGGAGAACTCACAGTAGCAGCAGCTCTCTGCTATTGATATGTGAATTCCTTAAAGAATAGACATAAGGGCATACGCACATGTCAATAGCAGAGAGCCCCTGCTACTGTCAAACAGGTAGAGCATTAGCAACATATTGCTAAATAGCAGAACAGGAGCAACCACTGCTTTAGAATCTTGCTGTAGTGCCCCTGAATTTTGTTAGATAAGCAACAGTGGCTGGATCTACAGTATTTACAAAATAATGCTTTTGGTCCATAAAAAAGTATTTGGTTGTAGCATCCCAAGCCTTGTTTGGTAGCATTTAGGGCATGAATTAAGTATAATCATAGTGCTTTTCATAGTGCTCCTAGCCTGATGAGAGGTGGCAGCTATGCAGATAGATTGATAGGAATGACTGCATTTATAGCATCGTGTTGCAGTTTATGTAACACTTCTTGTTTGTGAATCCCAGACAAGCTGGTGGTAGGCAAGGGACTAACAACTGCTACCATAAGCAATGGTGGGTATTTTTATTTTATTTTATTTATTTACTTATTGCATCTTGTCACTGATTAGCCTAGAGTACCAGCAATACCTGACTTCAGTAATGCTTTCAAAGAGCAGGAAATCTGTCCAGGTAGGGGATCCATACCCTTTCAAATTGGCTGCAGAGCCAAGCACTGAGGTAATTAAAGGAAAGCATGTAAGGGAAAGCTTTATTATGTATATATCTTTGTGTGTGTGTGTTTTTGTGGGTTTTTTTTTTTTTTTTAAGAGACTGTATTTAATAGAAATATAAGTCCTTTCCTTGTTGAACACTAGATTGCGGTGTAATAGGAAAATAGAATGTAGAATATAGAGAACTTTGGTAGCAGAAGTAGAAAATAACTTTCCTCTTTGGAACTTAAAAAGGCTAGCACTTACAGTCAGCATTGCTATTTTATTTCTGTCAAGCTGAAAATTCTGGAAGCTATTTAAGTAATGCCATATGCCCTTCTGAATTGTCAATTAAAAAACAATTGGAAAGAAACTTAAAACTATAAAGCCATTTCAGAATCACATCTGGACTGAACAAATACAAGCACCCATTGTATAATTTAACAAGTCTGATTGAATTTGGCCCCAAAACATGATGCTTCTGGCCCTTCCTTGTACTGTGGTGCAGGAATAATTTTCTTAGCGTATTCATTTTCCTAGTGTAAGCTAAGTTGGGACCCTGTTAATTTAAAAAAAAAAAAAAATCAGTGAAGTATACAGATAATGCAACTGGAAATAGGAAACTTATTCACAAAAATTCCTGATGTAACTTGAGTGAAGTTGATGGAGCTACCGTGCATGGAGGTCATCTGTGGTAGGTTTGTTTTATTTATTTATTGTTGAACATGAGCACATGGTCAAAGCAACCTCTGCCCCCCCTCACCCCCAGCTTCTGAAAAAGGAGGTGGCCCTGAGTCAATACCTGCCAGCTATGGCTTCGTGGGATCTTGGCAAATATCCTGAAATGAGGGAAAGCTCTAGAGAACTTCCTAACTCGTGACCCAGAAAATAGCCAGACTAATAGACCTTGATCCACTCCTGGAAGTTAGTAGGGGATTTGGACTCTTTCTAAGCCTATGGAAAAGCAGGTAAGAAAAGCGACCAATTTACAGTAGTTCTGAATTTCCCATATAGAGATTCGAGTCTCCAGCAGAAAGCTTTAGGAATCTGAGAATAAAGAATGTTGAAAATTATTGGTCTAGAGTTAGACTGAAGAATAAGCTTTCAAAGTTACATTCCATGCAACAAAATTAAGTCAATGTTGATTAATAAAATTAAGATGCACTTACAAGTTGCAGCTACAATCATATCTGTTACAGGGGAGGAGGAGGAACTGTGCTGTGAAAACTAATACTGAGGCATACGTATACATCTGCAGTAACAGGACTATGCTTGTAGCACTCTGAAGCATATGAATAGAAATCATGGTTCGTCTTCCCCTCCTTGAGAAGTCTTCTCTACCATGCCAGTTTGCTCAACTGAAATTTGGCTTACTTTGTATTTGAGCTTGTGCATGGCAGGAGACCACTGTGAAGTCATTAGTTTCATCTCACATAGCCTAGTAAAAATGAGATTTTCTAAAAATGCCTAAGTTAAAGAAAATGAACACTTTAGTGCTCGCTCTTCTTTCAGCTCAGCCGGCTCTGATTTCTACCAGATTAGTTAAGGCACATCTGCATCCTACTGTCCTTGCTAAGGTCTCATTTTCTGTCGTGTAGTGGGCGGGCTGCTTCTGAAAACTGATTTTCCTACCCTTTAAATAGAGAAACAGCATTTTTATTTACTTAGATGATTAAAAATCCCTCAGACTTCTTGAGGGAAAATTGCTTTGTAGCACAGATGAGTTACTGTAAAAATTTAATGAAAGCTTAAAGAACTGAGGAGAAAAAAAAATAGGACACCTGAGGCAGTGTTTACTTAGATTTCATATTTCTGATAAGCATGTGCCTCTCAGCCTTGGAACAGGCAATTTTCCTCAGGTTACAAAGAATATCAGAGAAAATCTAACAAGCAAACCGAAAAGGTGTTTAGTTTGCTTTATTTTCACCCTGAGCTGAAAAATGTTGAGCTGCTATACCTCTTCTTCTGGTAGTTATATCATCTGCTGCAATTTTTTTCTCTAACCTTGTCTTTGGCCCCCTTCTTCGAAAGATAGCTGAAACACCTTTACTTTTGAGTATTCATGGACAGCAAATGTGGCGTAAGCTGACGGTTGCCAGCTGTTGTCTTGACAGTAACTTAATGCTGAAATTGAGTAGTGTTAGCACAATGATGTGAAGTTCGGAGGGGCAAGGCTGCCATCTGAGTCTTTGCTGTTCGCGAGATGTGCGCATGGCTCCTTAGCAAGACTGTCTTCAGCGGGGACCCTCCTGTGACTGCTGCTTGTCTGTTGGGTGGTGAAAGCTAAGGCAGCAGCAGTTGAGGTGAGGTATTGGGGAAAAGATAGGCATTACCTGTGTACTTTAATTTGAATGGCACTGCCGCTTTCATAGCCAAAATGTTGTTATGTCAATAGGTGTCAACCATAAAAAATGTGTCTTGTGTGTGGTGGTGGGCTGAGCTTCCTGCTAGGGACTGTAAAAGAATAGCTTTCGAATGAATAGTTATGGCAATGTTGAGTTCTCTCTTTGGCTGTGAAAAAACAAAATCTGTTTACCCGACATTTTAATTCGGATTCCCATGAGTATTTTTCCAGCTGGAGCAGAGTGATCTCTCCCTCTTTCCCCTCCCAGCCCATCCCTCTGTGTTTGTAGTCTTTCATTGCTTGGGGTTGAAGGGCGCTGTAGCTGAATATCCGAGCTGGGGGGGACTGAGACTTCAGGCTCTGCAGTGACTAGTTCTTTAACTACTTTAACTACTGGTGTCACTCTACTATAGTGAAAAGTATTGCAGAAATCTGTGGGTTCTGCAGTATGAAATGCATGTATTCAAGGCTGCCATAGCAAGCATGTTTCAGCACTTTTGATTAGAAGTACTGGTTTGACAAGAATGTTTATTCAATGATATCTGCTGCTTGGTCGCTACACTTTTAAATATTTGCATGAATATCTGTAAAACAGTCTCTCCTTGAATTTGTGACATAGGATGCTGGCAATAGGATTGTGCTAAGTCAACAGACTCCATGAAAATTGCCTGAACTACTGTGATCTCTCATATGGGAGAAAAAACAACAGTGACAATCCAAAAAGGTAAAATATATCAGTGGTATACGTCTCAACATATCTCGATCCAGAATTCGCTCCCTGCTGGTGCTGACTCTTTCCAAGTGCTGGGGCACTCAAGGGAAGAGATCTGCAGTCTCTGCTCACTGTGGCTCCCGTCTGACTCTTCCGTGGGTGCCATGAGGCTGGAAAGTCCTGCCCGCTTCTGTGACAAGGTTGATGAATTTCTGCTTTGGGTCATCCCTTTTCAGAGTTTTATTTTGATAGCATTTTTAAATGTGTAAGAAGGGAAGTGCTTACCTCTGTTGCCCAGCTACAGTTGCAGTCTGGAAGCTGCACATATGTGACCTTGAAACACATACTTGCTATTGCTGGGATGAAGTACTGTGGAGAAATTGCACTCCTAGCAACCTCCTTTGGCTTGTCAGGGATTTGTCAAAGCGGGCTTTTTGTTATTGCTATTCTAGGTTAAATTTGGAATTTTTTTTTCCATGCTGTTATTGCCCTCCCCCATAGCTCTTTTCACTCTTTTTCTTTGGAGGGGTGCAGAGAGAAGTTAGCAGCACTGTGGGAAGAAAGCCTTGAAGCTTGGAGCCCACAGTATGGTAGAAAGGGCAGCACTCTCCCAGGGAGCTTTCTGCAGAGAAAACATCTGTGCCTCAGGGCCTCCCGGCTGTGCTTCCTCCCACCATGGGCAGAAAACGTGGTAGAAGAGGAGGAGAAAATGGAAGAGCAGACGCTACGGGGAGTAGAGATTTGGAGGAAGAAGCACATTCAGATGTGGATGACTAGGAAGGAATAGAGACTTCAGAGATACTGTCACTTCCTCAGAAGTTCACTGTGGACAGACTGTCTACTTTTTTATTTCTGATTCTGGGCCGTATGTTCAGAGGTTTTACAAAGCCTTTTTAAAGGTTTTTATGCTTGTTTTTCTTAATGGTACTCGATCGCTTTACCAGTGTGGGGCTAATAAGCCTTTTCTGTGCATGTGATTATACTCAGCATTCACATGGAGCCCATTAGTAGTTGTGCAGTTGTGCATTATGGATAAAGGCAGTCACTGTTAATACAGCTTGTACCGTTAGACTTGCAAAGCCTGTGTTCATCTGTAAGAAAGAATAAAATGAGAAGGGTGGATTGTGTGTCGCACCGACATATTTGAGCTTCACTGATGTTCAAATATGTGTTTGTAGTTTGAAGCAGAGCTCTAAAAGTGACCCTAGGGACTTGCTCCTCAGGCACGAAAGCGGGATGGCAGGAATCAAACTCAGTGCGGCTGAGCGTCAGAGCTCCTGCTGTGCTGTTCCTGCTCTTAAACTGACAGCCTTTTACATCCTGGTTTGTACTATGTGCTTTTCAGCCCGTAGGTACTTCACCTTTTTTCTTTTTTCCCTAGATTGTTTTTGTTCCTATATAAATCTTCACCTGTTTCTTTTTTCCATCTCAGTTGTTTTGAAGCACTCCTCCCTTTTCTAATTATTCTTTACACCCTCTTCATCTACTTTTCCTTTTCTATCTTCCAATATTTCAGAGAGGAAAAAAAACTAAAAGGAAAGTCTGCATTCATCAGCAGAATTTCAGAAGCCTGACTTTTCCCTTCTGTGCTAGGCAAGCTTGTTAGTGCCCTATTAGGAACAAAAAAGAAGGGGGTGGGGGAAAGATGGAAGAGGGATAAATAACTTTTTGTGTTCTCTGACATGCGCATTTGTATTTTTTTTATTTTTTATTTTTATAGCATTAGCATATGGTTACCTACAGTGGGGTGTTCTTGCATTTCTGCTGTGCGGCTTCCTTTCCATGTGACTGTTTTAAATAGTATGTTTGCGTGGAGCTGAAAGAACCTTCTGTTTTATAAATGATGAAAACTTTAGGTCTCTGTTTAGTTGGGAAAACTGAGGCTAACATGGCTACTTGTGCTGCTGCGTCTCAGGCTCGTTGGAGTTACAAGGGAGAACAGAAATGGAAAATCATTTTGTTGCCTATCTTTCTGCTTTTAGGTAAACGTTAAAGTGTTTTTTTTTTCTTCATGGATAAGTCTTTCTATTATGTAAACAGTGGCAAAACGTTTTGTGTTTTTCAAACTGAAACTAGGATTGCAGGAGGGAGAAAAATCGGTAATGGACTGATTTAGCATTTCGTTTTGTGTTCTTCTACCTGAATTTGCACTTTGCCTTATGTTTGTTTTTCTGCTGTACTGAATTCTGTTCATTTCATGTCAGGTTTTTGTAGCCCCAGTCCAGACTGGGCTGGCTCCCACTTACTTATCCGGGTGTGGTAGTTGATAATGATAAACTTGACGTTCTTTTGTGTGGTCATTGTAATGAAAGCACTTCTGAATGATTCTTTTTCTCACGTAGAAATTTCTTTTCTAGCTTTTGTCTTTTTCTGGTATATTTGCTGGCATTCAGGAACTGTGGTAGAGAGGAAAAAAAACCTGATAAATTAGCCATAACCTCTTAAAATAGGTCATATTTAATATACACTGAAAATAAAACTGTACATAATAACTTTTCAGGTACCACTATCTTTATTCATGAGTAAATTTCTTAGCCAAAGCGTTAACTTCATTTAAAACTTTGTTTAGGTCAGTTGGTTTGATTAAAAATAAAAAAATTGCTGCAGGTTGTTTTGTTTGATTACACTGTACACAGCTAATAAATTGAAAGAAAGTGAACATTAAAGGCAAATTTATGTAAAATCTTGTACCTCCATTAAGTTAGTAGCTGAGTTTAGACTTTTTCCTCTAATTTTGTCGACTTAAACAAGCAAAACACATTTGAACTTGGAGATATAAAAAATCCCTAAAGGAATGATTCTGCTGCAGTACTTAGCCATTGTATTGGGTGACCAGCGCCTGTCTGGCTCTCAGGGGACTGTTTGCTCTCTGTATATTCTCGGGTGTTACTTTTGTCGGCTATCAGCCTGTGTGTTTAGGTTATTTCATGCTTCAAATTTTTCTGGCGTGGTGGGACACCACTCAGAGCTGCTCTGAGGTCTCTTTCATTTCAGTGTTTCTGTGAGTCTTGTATTTTTTGTCCTTAATTAAAAAAAAAAAAAGTTTCAAAGTAGTTGTTGTGTAGCTTTATTTTTAAAAATAAGCATATGAATGTTGGGAAAGAAAATGTTTTCTTTCCCTCTTTGTCATCAACCTATCTCTATAATAATATGTACATATTCCTTGTAGTTTCAGTGTTGGCAAAGTTTCCAGAAATATCACCAAATAAGTTTCAAATATTTTATTAACTGCCCTGACTGTGGGAAATACACATAGGTAAAAATCATCTGTTATATTTGTTTTACATTGTTATATTCCTGGCATAGTAAAAGGAGAGCCTTGAAAGTCAGCATTGTGAGGATCTTGTTCAAAAACACCCTTAATCAAAGATTTAAGGATGGCTGTATGTTCACTGGCAGACTTGTGTTTTGTGCAGCGCATGTTACTGTGAACTCATAGACCAATTCATATAAAATAGTATTAGGCTATAAAAAATTATGTAAAAGTTACATAATAGAATTCTAATCTTACAGTGATTTACAGCTGAAAGCAGCACAGAGTTAGGAAAAAAGATGAATTTCAACTCTGTGTAAGTGACTTGTTTTTCCAGCTCTGAGCTGCATCACTGGTGTTACTCATGGGTATACTGGTCACGTTTGGATCAAAAACCCCACTTGGGAGACAGAGGTGGGACTCATAGTGCAGAGGAGGACTTTCACTAATGAGATGCTGGGATACAGGGGGAAATGGATGGTCTTCAAAGAGCTTTAAAATAGCTGCTCCTCGTGGTGTACGAGGTACCTCAATGGAGGAACGAACTGAGCCTGCTACACGGTAGGGAGCTGGAGAGGATGAAGCGTGAGGCAGCTGGGAAATGGGATAAGTGAAGGCAGCCAGGGAGCGCAGAGCTCAAGCACTGCGGGAAACGGAGAGAGGAAGGAATAGACATTATAAAGAGGTGAGGCACTAACAATGTCCAGGGAACGGCAGAAAATGAGAGGCTGAAAACAACTGAGGGAGACAACTGAGACTTCAGCTGTCCATGTGGAAAATACACGTGTCGTTATTTGGAACAAGCAGAAGGAGCAAGAGGGGCCGACTCTTTGGGGTCCTTGTTCAGGCTCCTGGCTGCCCACGAGGAGCTGTGATGTGGGGGCACGAGAAGCAGCCGTCCTGTATGGGGCGTTTGTGGTCACCGTGCTGGTGAGGCTGAGCAAACGGAACAGCTTTCCTGCTGCAAGTCCTACCTCCTTGGGCTGCTGAAATACTTACTATTTTAATATGTATGTGTTCAGTAGAGAATTTCACTGAACTGCCTAGACTGGTGTCCAGATCATGCTTTTTTTTTTTCTTTTTTCTTAATATATACAGCTGAATTGAAAACCAGATATTTGCATATGTAGTTTGGATGATTTCTTCCAATATGTGTTATTTCACATATGTTAAAAGTAAATGCTACCTGTTGTGGCAATGCCTGCTTAGGTGACTGGAGTTCTTTGACCTTGCTGATAATTTTCTTTACTACTCTATAGACAATTTGTACCACACAAGTCAAATATCTTTGGAAATCCAGACATGTTTATGCCCTAGGAGGGTTCAAAGTCAGAAGCTCCTTTAACCCATCCTTATCCGAGATACTTGGAAGCAGACGAGGTGGTAGCTGTTTGTGCATCTGTTGACTACGGTACTTAATAGTCTTTGTGTAAAAATCAGATGTGTTCAGCTGACTGGGTACGTTTTTGTGAAATTAAGTTAGTAGCAATAGTGTTGTGGGGTGCTCTAGAGAAAATTGTTTACAGAAAGCTGGTAGTAGTTACTCTTAACACATTTCTGGCTAGGAAACTTGACCAATATAATAGAGCTGCTGTAAGCTCCCGTTTGTGCTCTTTTATTAGACATGGCAACTACTTGTAATTCTATTTTTTCACAGGGGCCAGTAGTTACTAACATAACACATTCCTTGGGATATATATCCCAGATACAAATTCTCTGTAGGTCCTCTTCGGGCCAGAGTCACCTACCTCTTAAAAAAAAAAAAATGTTCCCCAGGTTCCCTGTTATTAAATAGAATTTCTTCATCAGTTGCTGGCACCGTTTTACAACGTACAGTTGTAAGTCTTAGCATGGGACGAGCTGAAGAATGAGTCTGATAAGTAAATCGGCATGGGAACGGCAGCTGAGCCCTGCAGTTTAAATAGCCAAAGTCAAAATTGCAGTTTCATGTTCTTGTCAAGCGCAGTCCTATGGAAAATTTTATGCAAAATGTGAAATATCTTGTGGAAAGGTTTGAAGCCATTGCTCTGACAGTATTTGCCGTGTCAGCAGTTATAGCAATCGTATGGAAAATACTTCAGTTCTGGTTTTGGCAGGCAGAGAGAAACCACATAAATGTTTAAAACTGTGTCTTGTACTGTAAGAATGAAGAGTCTGCGTTACATTAACGACTGTGAGCTTTTAAAAATCTTTCCATGTGTTTCACCTCAGTTTGCTGAATTTGTTGTTCTTTGTGCGCGCAGCTCTAGTCCAGAACAAATTTGCCTCTAAAATTAGGACTAGGAGTCAAGGTGCAACTGAGGAACTGGCCCAGAAGAATCAAAACCCTGTTTGAAATTTTTTATTTTTATTCTCATTTTTTTTACCATAGGAGACTGATAGTGGGAACAATAGGAACAGTTTTCCGTCTCATTTTCATTCTGAATTATCCAGAGTTCAAATACCAGAAAATACTGGCAGGAAGAGAATTGCGAGCATTAATTATTGCAAGTGTAGTCTTGTAAGGCTTGCAAATTAACTGGTGTTTTCATATCAAGACAAGCTAAAGAGACATTGTCGGTAAAACTCTGACCTTAAATTCAGATGTCCTGGAAGCATGCTTTTACATGTCTAACAACTGGTAATGGTATTTCTGTTAATTTCCCTGCTATATCTGAGTGTTGGCTACATTTCATTCTAATTACAATTTTTTTCATGATCGCTTCAGTTACATTTCAACAATATATTAAAATTTGTGCGCGTTTGCTTTAGTCAGTCTATTTAAGGCTGGCAAGGTAGCCGAAGGAGGGGAATTAGTGAGAAAAGCAATGGGCAATCTAGCCCCTTCAATCTCCATTACTTTTTTTCCCAAAGGTTCCTAGTAAAGTGGTCTTAACTATGCTGTGTTGCTGATATCACTGTTGTGGGAGGTTCAAACGGTGTCACCAATCACCAGTTAAAATGAAATGTCTGAGTTCTGCCCATTTAAGAAAATAATTGGGAGCAAGGAGAAGTAATCTTAGTCTAATGAGTCCTGTCCCATTAACGTTTTCTGTGTTGCAGCATGTGATGTTGCTATGTAGAGTGTTTTTGTCTACCTTTCAACACAGGTGTCTGATAGTTGTGAGTATCTAGTGCTACTCTTTCCTTCCATCTCTAGCTTTATTTCTTTCATCTCTTCCTCCTTCAGTCTCTTGGTTTCCTTTTGTCTTTCTTCTTCCCTTCTCCTTCCCTCTACACTCGCAGCATTTTTGGGTTATTCTCGTTTTTGCGATAGCTCTCTCCAAGAGAGACTGACTGGCATTGGCTGATGTTTGATAGTTCAGTGTCAATTTTTAAGTGAAAATGATGAGGGACACCTGGGCCTCTTATGGCTTGTTCCACATGACACGTGTTTTAGAGAGCCTGTTTGAAGCAGTCATTGGTTAGTGGCCTTCCAGTCAAGATGCAAACATGCAGGCAACGGACTTATTGCCTCCCTGTGAAGGGGGGAATCACGTATGACCTGTGATTGTGCAATATATATATATATATATATATATATTTTAAGGCTTTTTTTAAAGCTCTTGCAGGAAAGTATTCATTCACGTAAAATATTTCAACTGACTCTTTTTCTGGCATTCATTCGCCTCTGCCATTCTAATCTAATTAGACTTTCTACTTTTATTGTCTTATTGGTTGTACCTTATGTGTTAGGTGATGAATTAGAATTAAAATGCTTTACTTTCTTCATAAACTGTATTTTCCAAGGGTACTAGTTATTACTGTATGATAAAATTTGTGACCTTTTGTACTGAGCAATTCCCTTTTGTTAAATTATCTAAATGGTTAAATAAGAACGACCAATACGCGTGCACACAAAAGGATGAAATTTTGCAAGAATGACAGGGTGCTCTCAGTCTGCCCACTGGCTACTAAGTTAGTGCTGAGGTGCTGAGTACCTCACGTTTCTGAGGAGGTGATAAGACATAAAGCAAACTATTTATTATTTTTGCTGAGGAAGTGCCCAGGTGGACAGGCAGTTGGCATCTGTAAAGCACTGCCTGGAGTCCGGTTCCTGGTGTAAGTGCTTGTGATGCTTGCCCTTGAGATCAGGCAGCAAACGGGTGCAGGCCTTCCGTCTTCCAGCTGGAGTAAGGCAGCGGAAGTTCATCGCTTGGATAGATCAGGCTAAAGCAGAACAGGATTTTTCTTCTCTGTAAAGGAAAGTCTCACTTTTAATCTAGTTGCATTTTCTCAGGTGTTAAAGTCATATGAAGTCTCTCTGTTTTCAAGAGGGGTCTGTCTGCCTGACTTGAGCAGTATTTAAACTGAAGAGTCACAGCACTGGCAGTCAATGCAGGGTAGTAGATAATGGTTGGTGTGTTGTCTGTGAACTATCTAAAAGTTCCTTTTTTTTTTCCTTCCCTTTTCTTCCTATTCATGCATGCTCTTACAGCTTCATGAGAGACTAACAGAAAAAGCAGCTTCAAAGACCACACAAGGCAAAGCAAAGTAGTTCTATATCCAGATGGATTTCTGCAGTGTTAGCTAAGCATTGACTTTGCTAAAGAGCTCTCTGGGCTTGCCTTGTTTGCTGTAAAAACATTAAAAATTCACAACAAAGATCTGTATTGTAGAGTGGCATCCTTTCATAACAAACGTAATCTTTGTGTATAATTTTTTTCTTTAAAAAAAAAAAAGTCCTAATCCTTTATGTCCTTCAACCATCCTGAAGATTTATGGTTAATAACTAATGTTAATTTATTGCGTGCATATTTTGTATCTTTCAGTGCATTTAATCCCAGTAAACCCCATCCGGGAAGATGGGCTGAATCCCAAGAGCCGGAAGAGAATAATGCCTGATTTGCTAACTGAACCCCCTGCAATAGATCCTGTTTATGAAGCTCACATTTACTGTAATATTCCCACCATTGCTGAACGCAGCATGGAAGGTAAACTTTGTGCGTGCAGGTGACAGTTTCATTGCTTGTTTCTACATGCTGACATTGGAGACGATTACTTTGTGCATTGTCAGTTCTTCAGTGCTTGGAGCAAGGTACAGCAATGCCAGCTGGTTGCTGAATTATATCGAATCACTTAAAATGCTTCACTCTTCTTTCCTTCCCTTTGTATCCCTGCTGGTGTCTTAATTTTTGGAAATGATCTAATGCAAAGGTACTGTTGCCAGTTAAAAATGAGCGGGAAGTCCATAATGGGAAGGGGTGGGAAGTGGTATAGTGAATATTCGACTAATAACGTTTATTACAAGTGAGCTGTATTGAAAATTGTTAGTAATGTCTGAGACACAGTTAATTTCTAATTCTAAAAAAACCAGAACTGACTCATGTTAGAACTCCAGACTGTTAGACATGGTCAACTGGAAAACACTTTTGTGTTGCTTACCCTGTAGCAGCTGCAGCAGCAAGTTAGCCTGAACAAATTCCTTCATTAATGTATCCCACTAGTGCACAGAAAATAAATCAGAAACTCTTATATCGAAAAGCTCTAAACTGGGCATGCTGCAAAGTATGTCTTTGCAGTAGGGGCCTGGAAGTGACATCACAAATGTGGAGGGAGTGTTATTGTGTTAGCAGAGACCACTACTGAATAATTGCTTGTATGGTTATTGGACTTTAGATGCGCTATGGAGAAAGCGGTAGGCACCTGAACCTTGTATAAGTCCTCTTGCAAATTACAGTGAAATGTTCATTGAGACAGGAAGTTGTTATCCTTGTGTGGGGTCCCCCCCGCATTGCAACACCAACATTATCAAATCTACTAGTGCTGTAAAAAAAGCAGGTATAGTGTTCAGGGGAAAGATTTAGGTAACATTCCTTTTTTTTTTTTTTTTTTTCCCTCTCCCCCCACATAGGTCATGCACCTCATTATTTTAAACTGGTATCGGTTCAAGTGTTGATTCGACATGGCGATAGATACCCACTGTATGCCATTCCCAAGACAAAAAGACCTGACATTGACTGTACATTGGTGCCTAACAGGTAAAATTCGTGGCTTCTGTCATTGCTGGGTGCATGCATTCTTTCATATTTCTTTTGTAAGCTCTTCAGGGTGTGTGGCTTCTGATTTTTGTGTACTGTGGTGAATGAAAATAGCCTTATGATGGGAGTACAACATTTCCTTTGAAACATTACATTTTGCTACCAGTTCAGACCAGGAGAATTCTAGGTATTTCTATTTAAAAAAATTAGGACTGTATCTGCTCTATGTAAAAAGCGAAAGCTGTTTAATTGAATATTTAGGTTACCATTCCCCATAGATAAGCTTCTTCATGTTTTCAAAATGCGATACTTGTGTTCTGTGTTGTCTTTGGATTATTTCTTTTAACTTTTCAGAAATATAGGCTATCAGAGTTTTCCCTTAAATTAATGATTTATATCAAATTTATTTCAGGAAGAAAGCATGAAGGTTGTACGTTTAGTTATTAGAGTATAGGCTAAACAGTGCATACAGCTGTTTGCTATTTGAAAGCTACCCTTTTCTGTAGTTACCACTGACTTCTTGAAACTGTCACTCATCAGTTTTCGGTCTCTGACTGCCATTAAAATGTCATTTACTTTTCTATTTCAAAATATTATGCTTCTATCTAACATCATATTGTTGTTTTTGTAGTTTCCTGATGCTTGTCTTGATATCATGATCAGATTGAGCTACAGATGTGCTCTGAGTGCTTCTCCTTCTAGAAGAAACAATTCTTTCTTCTTTAGGTTTTACGCATTGATAAAGATGAAGTACAGTGTAGAGCAGTAGAAATAAACAGGGTGATGCAAGTCCCAAAACCTTTGTCCTGGCTTGCTTGATTACGCGTTCTTTTTAAGTAGAATCTGTGTGGTTTTTTTTGGTTTTCCTCCTCCCCAAAAAAGAACTTTTCCAGTGAACTTTCTGAATGTTTACTGTTAAAAGAAAAATAGTAGGGAACAAGAATGCACATGTTAGCAAAACCTTCTGGCAAATGTACAGCTTTGTACTGCTAATCCACTTGGCAGGGCAGGAGTGAAGTGTGGGGATTTCAGTGTTGAGTGATGCCTTTACTTTGTGTACATGCATGTATTACTCAGGGAAAGAGGTATAATGGGTCTCCTGATCTACTGGCATACGAAGCTGTGCAAGTAATACCTTCTTCTGGAGTAGCATGGAATCTCTTCCATCTTTAAAGAGATGATGCTCTGGCTTTCCTGGTGCAGAAGAATCCTTCAGAGGTGGCTTTGTGCTCTCACGCTGAAAAAGCAACAGTGGTGAAAGTGTGTTTCTGACTATGAGATATATCAAACGTGTGTTTCCTGTCTTGGTAGATTCATGGGCCACGTTCCTTAGACTTTTAGCAGTCTCCCGTTGTCAGTAGCGTTTGTGATCTTTATCTTTCATATCTGAAATGCTCTGACCTTTCAGCTTTTCCTCGGTGAGTTTTTAACAAAAGAATTTCCCTGTAGGAGAATGTGGACTATAGTAAGCTTTATGTTCATGATTAGCTAGTTTGCGTCAGTTCCATTGAGGAAGCTGAGTCAATTTTCATATCTGGTCCAGAGTCGGTTTTGAGTTTGAGTATATTAAAAACCAAAAGCTGTAGTAGTATTACACAGTAGGAATGCTGCTAAAACATGCAGAACCAAGACGAAAGATACCTGAAATTAATCATTAAGTACAGCTTCATCTTGTAGTCATAAAGCTAATGGGAACTTTGATTAAGGAGGCTTACTAAATAGGTGCATACAGGAGTGGGGAAAAAAAGGCTCACAGAAAATGATCAGCATGATCAAATGATTCAGCTGAAATACCTTGACTTTCTGTTCAGATATCTGGCTGCGTAAGAGCAGTTGCCCATGCTGGGAGTAGAAGTCCTGAAACCTGCAACGCTTGGAGTGTTGTCCTTTAGGTTGTAGCCAGTGTTGTAATCTGGCATGAGTAGTTGGAAAGTAACTATATTGTTGACCACGCTATGGTTATTGGTGAGTGACTCCGCAAGAGCTTGAAACTGTGAGCAGCTTTGCCCTATTAGTGGTTCCTATGAATGGCTACAGCAGACACAGGCTTAAGAGGTCCTGAGTTTTATTCAAGTTACCCTAAGTTTTGTATGAGGGTCTAAACAGAGAGAATATGTGGGTGTGTGCATGAGTGTGTACAAAAGTCTCAGTACCACCTTAACTGCAATATTATCTTCATTTTATTAGTGAAATTAAGGCTCTGTTGAAGATCTGTGCTTTTTAAGGAAAAATGTTAAATCTTTTGTATTTTTTTAATCTTATACAGTATTTATAGATATTTATAAATATATACATTTTGTATATAATGTATACAAATATACATAGGAAAACCTATACATATTTTTAAGAGTAAAACAGAGGAAAAATTAGACATGAGAAATCTGCTTATTATAGCTGACATTGGACTGGAGTTGCAGATTTAAATAGTTTGTTTTCACTATTTTGGGGTATGTATATACTCATATCTTAGCTGCTTGATGCAAGTATCAAAATTAGAAATTGAGTAAAATTTTTTTTTTTTTTCTGTTAAAGGAGACTGCTCATTTTTTGGAGTGCTTGTCTGTGAACACCAACCCAAATACCTGATTTTCCAACTGTATTGAAAAAGCTTTTATAGCGGTCTGGGACTTCTTACATAGTGCACTTTTTTTTTCTTTTTTTTTAAACTTTTCATCTACTCTCTTTTTGGCCACTTCTTCTCTTTATTCATGCTTAGGCTTCCACTAAAATGCTTTTTTTGTACAGAAGTGGCGTCTTCTGGCATGAAGTTAGGACATGCAACACTGAAATTGCAGACAGGAAGCCCAATTGCAGATATCTTTACCAAAGAGTTGAGTAGGCAATTAATTTCTGTAACAAGATGAAGAATGAGCAATTTGCTAATAGCTATGATAGTATTTTTAATGAACCGCCTCTAAGGGGTGAGATTATTTTCAGAATGAAGCACTAAGTAAAGAAACATGATCTGAATTCTTCTGGAGTTCTTAAAGGCTCTGATCTAGCTCGGTGTCTGCCACATTAGGATGTATGGGAGAACTTTTTTTTATTGCAAAGATGTTAACTGGAAGTGATCGTGGTGGAGGTGCAGCTGAATTTCTCAATATTACAATGGCAATTGACCTCAGTTTTGTGTTTGTCAGAAAAGCTTTTCTAACCATTTCCACTTTAGTTTTGGGCAAGGAATATAATATGAAGGCCCTGGAATCAGGGGAAAAACTATCCAAAAAATGCAAGTGCTTAGTACTACCTTTGACACTGCCAACAGAATGGCCATGTCAAGCAGTTGCAGGGTGTAAAGCCAGGCTGTAGTGAGGAGGCCAGCAGCATAGCTCCCCTGGCCTGTTACTAATTTGTGGGGCATTAGAACATCAGTGAATAGATGGTATGTCCATTACAATTTACAGAGTTGTCTTTGTGTCGTGGTGCCCAGAAGTGTTAGAGCTGATATTCCTAAATAAAGCTAAAATTTTTAATGTTTCTACCACTCTTTCAAATAGTATATTTATTATTTTACCATCAGGAAGCTATTTGCTGTGTTTGGCTATCAAGCTTATATTCCTTTGATTTAAATTTAGTGCTTGATTGTAAATGTATTTGTATTGAGAGTATTACAAGGCATATAATTGCTACCTTTTAACCGAAGGTTTCTTGATGCTGTATAATTAAGTTGAGATGTCTGATTAAAAGTCTGACTCGTTTAAGCTCTCTGGACTTCAGCTTCAGATGAGTATGCTGCTCATATTCCGTCTGCTCTTTATTTGACTTGGCATTTGGCTGATGGAATTCATTAATTATGCAGATTATGCTACAGCCCCATGGACTTCTAATGGGTATGGAAAATAGTCTTGAGGTCATGCTTTGGATTTGTGAATTATGGATTGTGACATAAAAGTGTGAAATGAATATAAGCAAATGGATTAAATGCTTTAGAGATTGCTTCCATCTAAAACTTTAGTTAGCATTATTATTTTCATTGTTCTGGATGCATATTTCCAAAAGGAACTGATGCTTTTTTCCCTAAGAAATTTAATTGAATGATATTAGTGAAAATCCTTTCATTGTAGTATTTGCTTTTGAGGGAATAAATTAATCTTCCACTTTTTTCCCCTTTGTACCTTGCTTGTATAGTGTCAAAATTAACGAATATGCCGTGTTTCTTCATTGAAGTTATATTTGAGATAGAGAAGAAATACTTTTTTTTGGAAAATATTAAAATGATTTCAGAAGACTGCTATACTTTAATAGCATGCTAGGTTAATTGGCATGTGCTTGAAGGCATTTTGAGAGGTGCTGATGTTAATCATGAGAAGCTTAGTAACAAATATTTGAGTTTTAGTTTCAATATACCTGTCTTGAAACTACTATGAAAAAGAGAGAGAAAAGTGCGGGAGTGGGAAGTATTACATTATGAGTTAAAGGAGGTGTGGATTTGACTTCACTGAAGGTCCGAGTATGATCCAGACCAGAATTAGGTGAAGAAGGGTCTCTTAAGACCTCTTATGACTTCTCTAAGGACTCAGAAGACGAGTGAAGAATACCAAATCACTGGAGAGTTTGTTGCAAGGCCGAAAAAGCTGTAACATTTTCTTGAATAAATAAGCCCTAATGGTCCCTTAAAGATCCTTTCTGTAGACTAGGATAATTTGTTGTTTTTAATGGTTCTTTCCATTCATTTGTCTTCTGAAAAGGAAACCGATCCTTTGATCTAAAGCTTTTTTGACTACCTGGACTTCATGGAAAAAACATGTTCTTTTTGCTTGGAGTTATAAAATCATTTTCTGCATTTTAAGTAGGAGAGAAAATAGACTTGCTTTTTGGTGCAGATGGAATCTGGCATGATATGATTACAAAAAGGTGTAGTTCATTTGTCAGACGCTTGGTACAGCATCTTAACGTTTGGCATGGTCACATTTACTTACCTGCGGTGGGCTCTGTCAGAGGTTTGGTCCTCTTAGTTTTTGCAAATTCTACTTTTCGTAACAAAAGTGACATTTGCATAGATAAATGCAGTTTAAAAAACAAAATAAAAAAAAAAACACCCAAACCAGTGTCTTGTTTGATATCCCTATCCACTTCTGCAAGTTCTTTCCTGAGGCACATAGATCTCCTGCAGCACTCAAGAGTCTAGTGCTGTGAGTGGATGCGAGTTTGTCAGGATAACAGCTTTTCACATCAGTTTCTGAGTGCTTTACTTCATACTAATTAGCTTAACCTTGCAGTCTTTATAGATATGCAAACTCAAGTTAGTAGGTAGTTCTAAGGAGTATTCAGTTTAATGAGTTGGAAGACCAATTGAATGGTGTAGTTGGAACATCAGGTTTGAAGAAACAAAACTTATACTCTATACTTCATTTCACAGTGTACGTAATAGAAATAAGGCCGGTTCAGTGATCGCATAACTTTGGTAGGAAAACCTGTTAAAGGAATCTTTAATAGGCTATTCCTATGCTGTGCTGCTGCTACACTGGTGATGGCAGCACAGTTTTTGAGACAACACCAATCCAGATCAGGGAATTGACTTTGAAAATACTACTAAAATTAAAAACCACAAGGATTGAGGGGTTGGGAATTTTAACCAAAAATTGGCTCTGTTGGGGCCTAACTTGCAGCTGAGTCTAAAAGAGGAAGAAAACTGTGCTCTAAAACCTAATTTACTTTTTTATTTATTTAATTCTTTAATGAAAACAATTTTTGCTCACAGAGATCACAAGGGAAGCAAATCTTTCACAAGTAGACAATATAAATCGATAGCAGTATTTTCCTGAGTGGTCCTGATAAGCACAGACCATTTGTGGTATGGGCTACAATTAGCCCTGATAAGTGTGGACCATTTTATTCCTGCCCTCTGAATTAATTCTAAAAGCTAACAACGGTGATGTAACATCAGGCATGTGTCTTCATGCTATGATTTTTAACAAAGGTATCTAGTTCAAAGAGCTATTCCTTCCAAAAGAGGCTTCCGCGCAGTTGAGCATACTGAGCAATGCTTTATCCGAAGGCAAAAAGCCTGTCTCCCATAGCAGTTCTTAAATACTGACTTTAAAGTCTTACACACGCACACGCACTCTTTACACGCACATGCACTCTTTACACGCACTCTTTACACGCACACACTCCTGTGTAACAAAGTTTCTGTGCTGTTACTCAAGAAATGAGGTCTTGCTGTATCATATGTATGAACTTAATGTTGAGAGCTGCATGAGTTGTATTTCTTATCCTTGTACATATGTAATAATGCAATAAATACCTAAAATGTAGTAGCAGATATTCTGAGGTGTCATGTGCATATTCTTACTCTAATACTGTATTTCTCACTTTTCTGTGCTAATTCAGAACAACCATCAAGTTAGGGTTCACTTCTCATCAAAAAGTGAAATACCTCTAGGCTTTTATATCTAAATTCCTCAAGGAAGAAGAAAAAGGAAAATGTTGTTAAAGGATGTCAGCTCAGTTGTTGGCAGAAATAGGCATATGGTTCAAATAGTTGTGCAGAATTTCTTTCCATGCTACACTGATTACAGTGTAGCAGTGAAGAGACAATGTCATTTTTCAGTATTAAAGCTTGTTAAAACTTTTCCAAATAAGACACTTAAATGTTGATCCCTTTTGATGCTAGTGCACGAAAACTGCATTATTAAATTTGGGATCTATTATCCTATGTTGAGTTCTTAAAGAAAAAAGTCAAGTTGAATTTATTATTGGGGGGAAGTGTCCTCAAGTTTGTTAGATGCACATTATTTTACCATAATAAAAGTAATGAACGTGCAAATTGACAGACCCTAAAAAAGGGAAATGAATGTTCAAGATCAGTTAAAAAAAAAAAAAGTCTATCAGTGGTAATGAGCCTTTTTGCTTACTGATAGAATTTGAAATATTTATTATATCAACAAATTTCCCAAATACTGTAGCTTACTGTCACAATGTCAAACAAATTACAGAGTAAATATCTTTTAAGTCCATTTTTATTTTCTGGTTACTTTTATGGAAACAAAATTTTGAGGATATTTCAGTCTTTTCACCTATACAACTGAGTAATTTTCTTTGCTTCCTGCTCGGACAGTCCCAGCAGTCTTAGCTGTGTTGCTTAGATACTCCATCTCCTGCGGCATCTGTAAATTGGCCAATTCAACAGGAGGATTTGTAATATAAGTAAATAAAAAAAAAATCCTGGGGGAGGGGTATAATAATTTGTGAGATAATAGCCTAAATGGTGCTGTAAAAACTATTTTTGTTCAATAACAAAATTTCTGTTTTGTTAATGAGTATGGGGTTAAGCAGGAGAATTGCTACATACAATGCATTTGCTACATACATACATTTTTGTTACATACACCAGGTTTACATTAAGGATATAAGTATATTGTAGTCTGAGATGTCTGTCCCCTTTAGGCAGAATAGCTCTCACTTCCGTTGTTTGATTCCCCCCCCCCCCCCCTCTTCTTCCCAAAATACACTCAAAAAGTAGTAAGCTTTCAATTAAAGGTCTGAAATTCATGTTCAGAAATGTGTCCAATGGAGTCGTGGTTCATTGTTCGCTTCTGTGGGCACATGCTTAACTTGTGATCACTTTAAAAACCATTTAATGAAAAGTTAAATAATTGACATCTATATCGACATATGAAAAACTATATTAACACATTGGAGTGCAAGTTTTATCACGTCCTGCATATTAGCTTGCCTTGTCTGCCATTTTTTAGATGTATCTTTTTACATTGTACTCGACCAGTTCTAATAGTACTACCTGACAGGTGCTTTTCTTCCTTCTTTCCTTCCCACTCGGGATTGCTGGTAGTTTCATCAGCGCAAGTTTGGTTCCATTAGAATTCAGGTTTTGTAACCAAAGCGGCAGAGCAAGCAGAATGGATAGCGCAGTTCTTTCCTAGTGTTTTTGTATGTTGTATTTGCAAAACTTGCTAATGATGTAAACATGATTTAAGGAAAATTATGATTTACAATCTATTAAGAATTAGTGTGAAGTTTAGAAAATTGGTAGTTCAGACTGCTACATCTGTAACAAGCTTAAAAGCTATTTGTAAACACCGTTCATTTAATTCCCTTAACTTAAATCTTTCATTTTAGATTGTACTGCTGGGCTATGGAAAATACAAAAATATACAAGAAGTTCTGGAGCTGGATTAGGCTCTCAAAGGAACAGGAAGCCTTAACTGATCTAGATAGGAAAAAGCCATTTACATGCCTTTGCTTCTCAAATATTAATCTCTCTTTGAGTTGTTAAAATTATTATATATGGAAGAAACTATGGATTTAAGATACCATAAATTGGCTGGTTTTCCTTTCGGTTTGAAGTAAAAATGAAAAAAAGATTTGAATATTTTTCTCTCATTTTGCTGCTGTCTAGCATTTTTCTTGCTGGCATTTGTACTATAGTTTATAGTAATATTTTCCTCCTAAGAATTTTTTCCTGAAGGTAAATTAAATACTGGCAAAAACAGGTTTTAGAAAATATAACAATGCAATTCCAAAAAACTAGCTTTCTATCAAAGGAGGGGGCTAATGTCATATGAGACCTACTATGCCTGCATGCTGTGAGCACAGCTTTGAGACAGGGGCTTTCTTATTTCAAAGAGCCTCTCTGTTGGCTCCCCTATGTAAGTATAAGGGTCTTTGTCCTAGGGAAAATTGATTCCAGACTTAAATTCATACTTTAGCTGTGTTGTGGCTCCCTCTTGTGGTTCTTGTAATTTGGGAAGTAAATTTTTTTTTTTTTGGTATAAAAGACCTGAGGTTTTGGTGCCAAAACAGTATGTTCTTTTGGCAAGCATTAAACATGAACATTAAATAAACAATATAGACTATTCTGTGAATCTTCTCTGACCAACTTTATCTCCATAAAATCTTTTTGAATAGTGTTTTGTTTTGTTGTTGGGTTTTTTTATGATCAGCATCAAAAAATAGACTACTGTGTTCAGGCTGAAAGTCCTATTAAGATGATTACTATCTGACAGAGCAGGATTGCTGAACAGCTCTACTTCCAAAAAAGTAGATGTGACTGTGTTTGTGCTTTTGTGTAAATAATAGCAAAGAACACTTCCTCACAGAAGAGGGGCAAAGAAGAAATGAAGCAGTGTTGAATCAAATGGGGCAGAAAAAGAAAGCCTTAAAGTGCATTTTATATGCAGTGATATCTAGGAACTTAAGTAGTGGGGTGATGGTTTTCAAAGCATTTATCAAATGGAAGTGTTAACAAATAAAGTATTATTTAAAGTATTATTTATATAGTCTGATTGTGGAAGTGTGAGCACAGATTTTTAAGGTTTAAATTCCTTTGTATTCCATTGTTTGTGGACTTCTGTTTCTGTAATTTTCAGCATACCAATAAAACGGTGGGCTAAGTCCATTTGTATTTGAAATTTGCAGAACAGTTTAAGAAATGCAAGTATTCTTTCACTGACTTAAATTCAGTTTGACTGAGTTAACCTAGACTCCTTTGATTGCATCTTTTTCCAGTTGTGTTCATGACTTGTAACTGGCTGAGAATATATCCATAATACTATTATTGCATCTGCTTTAGAATCAATAAACTTAAGTACAGAAAGAGATGGCTTTCTCGGGGAAAGATTAAGCAGCAGCTCTTCAATAGTCCTTTTCTCCCAGTGTCCATCAGCCTGGCCTGGGCTAGCCAGCTTTCTGTAATAATTATCTGTACATGAGCAAAAAGGGGCAAAATCTAGTGACCACGTTGCTGCGTTCCGCTGCCAAGAGCATTTGGATCGTTACCTGTCTTGTTGCTCAGGGCATTTTGAAAGGTCCAGAGGCTTATTGGGACTGTGTGTTCTCACATGAGCAAAGAACGCAACTACTCCAGAATTAGAAGCTCTGTATCTCTTATTACGGTGACAAGGAAGCAGTTTTAAAGTGGCAAATATTTTTTTTTTCTCATAGCTTTCTTGTAATAAATACTGTATTTGTGAAACAAGGCTAAAATGCAAGTCTCTTACACGATAAGACTGCAGAAGGGTGGTTCTGCCTAAACTGTGCTTTGCTCAGAGATAGTACTGACTTTATAGGAAAGGTGCTAAAAGTTTAGGTAGAGCTTGGTGCAGTGCCTTGCAGCTAACTTTGAATTGAAAGGTTTTATTGTCACTAGTGAAGTGGTATTCACACCTGCAGTCAGGGCTTTGAGTGTCTTTGCTAGACGCTAATCATGTGGGCTATTCTAGGTGCTTCTTTTGAAACATGGAATATTGAGCAAGGTTGAATAAAATGGACAATTTGTGTGGATGTTCACTCAGATACACCACTGTGTATAATATTTTTCTAGTCTTTGATGTTTTCTTAAGTGTAGAGCTTTCATAGATGGTATATTAATTGTGTCATTTATATTTTTTTCTTAACCTAAGATGCCACATAATTTGGTTTCATCCATGATAAGTGTGGGGCAGCATAGGACTCTTTCTTCCTAGCTATAGTGCAGTACCCAAAACTATGGGCTGCAGCTTTCATTAGGCCACTGGACACTGCTTTGCAGGTACTACTTAACTGAGGTTACATGTGCTATTTGATTTGAAGCCTGAAGAAATTTGAAATAAAGTTTGAGATTGCAGTCAGCATTTTATATTACAAAACTTGAGATTTCCCCAATATCTTCTACTTCTAGTATTGGTTACTTTAACCCCTTTAGATTGTTGGTGTCATTGGTCATGTTGCTGAAGCGCAGTAGTATTTCAGAAACTGGAAAAAGTCATTTTTACAGGGATTTAAAATTACACAAAATTTTTTTTAAAAAAAGGCGTTAACTGCAAGCAAATATTTTTCCAAAGTGCTTACCAAAAGGATCGCAGCTTTCACATGCCAACACATCCCACAAATATCCTTTAGTCTCCCTGTAGCTCTTTGCTAGAGATGGCAACTAAGTAGTTAGAATTCTTTTGCGTGCTTGCAAAAGTCCTGAGTAAGAGCAGATGCTGTGTTGGTGGGAGATAACCTTTCGCCATGAAATTTTTTGAGCTGACATACTTAGAATACTTGATTTTCTTGAGCTGTTTTCCCATATACTTTTGGAAGTTTTCACATTTTTGTTGTTTACCTCTCTAGGAAACCTTCTCATCCCCAGCTTGAAGCTTTCATTAAGCATATGTCCAAAGGGTCTGCAGCCCAAATGGATGGTACCCTAGGCAGCCTGCCTCGGTACCCTAGTCATTCTTTGTGTGAAATGGGAGAGCTTACACAGACAGGTAAGTTTCTGTAGCAAATTTATCTATCTTCTCCTCTACTCTATTAAGTATAGCCTGCTTGAAAAGGGATCTTCTATTTCTCTCTATATAAAAATGTGTGTGTATGTATATCTATGTATTGAATTTTATGTAAGCTTATAATGTTGGTCGTAGCTTAGGTCATACAGGAATATGAATAATATAAGAAATGCTGTATGCCACAAAAGTGGTAACAGTTCTAGGTAACTGTACTTTATTCTACAGCCTGCCTGCATTCTCTTATAGATCGATTACTTTTGACATCTCTCTCAACTTTATTTTTAACAAGTTACAGCACCACACCATGAAACTGCTTTGTCCCTCCTCCTCAGAAAATGACATTGCTCATTCCCTCCTGAGGAAGAATTCATATTCTGTTACTTACTGATTTGAAACTCAGAACAGCCCTGGTACCAAAGAACGGTCACTTAATTGCCAGTTTTCACCTGCAGTATAAGTAGTGTGTTTAGTGCAAGAGATCCAGGTGTAACAGATGAGTTTGATGCTTGTATTATGGAAGTAGAAAAGCTCTTTTAAATATGTAGTGCTTTTTTCCCTCCCACTTTGTTTTGTTTTAAGCTTTACAAAGTGTCAAGAGTATTAAAAAAAGCTATGCTGAAAGGTGTTGGATTCCTATTTTCTAGTGTGTTTATTTATGTGTATTTTTACCACAAGGAAATGAAGCTTATTCGTATATTCTGTGTCAGTTCTGTTGAGCTTAGGTATTGGGAGAAAAGGTGGAAATACCAGCACTTAAATTCCAAACAATATCTTTAAAAAAAAAAAAAAAAGAGTGTAGAAGAGACACTTTGGTAATTCTATCCCTAAGAGAAAGGCTGCTGAACTCTCCTAGTGAACATATGCTTTAGTTTATCCATACTAAATAGGTCGGGAAGATGGGTGGCAACTGGAAATGTTGCAGCGGGGAATATGGGTATGTAGAAGAAAGAATGTGGAGAGCTGGGAGTATTGTGTTGCTGGGGTCATTGGGAGTATCTGAAGGAGCTGAAGGGCTTGGGATTAGAGAGGGAAGCTGGTGGTGGTGTTGGGTCCAAAGAGTGATGAAAGGGCCATTTGGAAAGGATCTGGACTGTTGGCAACAGGGGATAGTAAATATGAACAAAGAGTAAGAGGAGAGAAACATAGAAACAAGTTGCAAACTTGTAAGAAAGAGCTTTTCACTGATTCCACAGTTCATAGAATAGTTTGTATTTTCTGCCTCAGAATACTAGCTGAACTGATGTGAACTTAAGTCAGTGTACTTGTTTGCTGCCGTTCCTTTTCTGCGTGTATTCATATTGGTGTTTCAAAAATAAAAAACACATGAGTACCTACCTATCCATAACTATGGGGAAACATAGCTGTTGCACAGCTGTTATGTGCATTGTGAAAAAGGTTGGTCACATGTAGATTTTTCTTTTCGATATTAATTTCATTTGAAAATTCACATTCATGGCACCCTTCTGTTTTCCTGTGCCTTTTCAAATTTTAACGATCTATTCTATTTTTTTCCCACACTACAGGCAATCACTTTTAGTGGTATGTTATCCTTTTCCTAAATATCAGTGACTAAAGGAGCACGTTGCAATGTGTCTGGATAGTCAATAGATTTGGAGACTGCCTAGAGAGAGTTAAGAACATGTAAATTTGGGGGTTAGTGCCACTTCTGTCTTGCCAACTGTTTCTGAGAATTTCCTTCTGTATTTGTGAATCCATAAATTGCCTGTCAAATCATCATACCTTCTGGACACTCATCCGAAGGATGACTTGCATTAGGCAAGTGACTGCAAGCCTTGCAGAGTCACCTCAGGAGAAATGGAGTCAGCTTACCAAGGAACCTTGCGTGGGAAATTGAATTCGTTGTTGCACACAGCTTGTAATTGAGCTAGTATTTGGGACTTGTTGTCTATAACAAGGTATACAAATGTGCTGATGCACACAGGGTTCATGCCTGTTATTTGGCTGCTGTAGGAGGATAATATAAGGAATATTGATTCTGAAGTAAAGGTATTGGCGGGGGAGAAGGACGCATGCCCTCTTCCTTTCCCGCTGAGGGCTAGTGTGAGAATTATCAAGCAATTTGAGTAGAGGATAGGAAAGGAAATCTGATGATGTGATTCTCGTACCTTCCCACTCTGTTTTGTGAGTTTGCACGTGAGTTTACACTCTCTGTATTCATTCGAGAGCCGGTACTTTTACCAGCTACCATAAATTTGCAGGGAGCACCAGCATTCACTGCCGCTCTCTGGAAACTTGACTCAGGTGCGGTCTGGATCCACACTCATAGCCATTATATTTTTATAGTTGTATTAGATTTTCTATTGAGGCTTGTCTCTACTCCAAAGAACAAACATTAAGCTACTAAGGTTTAAATGAATTTTACAAAACCAGCTTTTTGTCTGTGTATCTTAATTTAACTCCCAGAATCTGAGAGATACTTGAGAGAAAGTATTTTGTTTCATGCATTTTCCCTGATAGCCAAGCATAGGTGAGGTTCAGCTTTGAAGTTCCTAACTTTTTAACTAGTTTGTGCATTTATCAGCAAGACTGCTAGCTATGATTTTCTTATTTCTTCTCCGAAACTAAGAAGGTTCTAATCACATGCTATAACTTATTTTAAAAATCTGTTCTAGGGATTGTACAGCACTTGCGAAACGGACAGCTATTACGAGAAATTTATATAAACAAACATAAACTGCTCCAGAGTGACTGGACAGCAAAACAGCTCTACTTGGAGACAACAGGAAAAAGTCGAACCCTGCAGAGTGCACTGGCACTGCTCTACACATTTTTACCAGATTTTGACTGGAAGAAAATTAACATGAGACATCAGTGGAGCACCATTTTTTGCTCTGGAAGCTGTGACTGCCCAATGCGAAACCACTACCTAGAAGAGGAACAGCGCCGACAGTACAGCTTACGGGTGAAGAACAACAATTTGGAGAAAATATATGTGGATATGGCAAAGATTGTAGGCATTCCCACCAGGCAGTTGAGAGCTTCTAACCCGATAGATTCTCTCTTGTGCTACTTTTGCCATAATGTCAGTTTTCCATGTACTAACACCGGCTGCATTGGTATGGAACACTTCAAAGTAATCAAGAGACATCAGTTAGAGGATGAAAGAGAAAGACAGGAGAAGAAACTTTACTTCTTGTATGCACTATTGGCTACTCATCCTCTCCTCAACCAGACTGTTAACCGGCTGCAGCGTATTGCAGAAGGCAAGAAAGAAGAAGTATTTGTTCTTTATTCTGCACATGATGTCACGTTGTCACCTGTTCTTAGTGCCTTGGGCATTACTGAAGCCAGATTTCCAAGATTTGCAGCCAGATTAGTCTTTGAGCTGTGGCAGGATGGAAAGAGACCCAAAGAACACTTTATACGCATCCTCTATAATGGTGCTGATGTCACATTCCAGACCTCGTTCTGCAAGGATTATTACAAACGTTCTAGCAAGCCCATGTGCCCTCTAGAAAAATTTGTTAACTTTGTCAGAAGGGATATGTTCTTAGTTTTTAATAGCACTAGTTACTATGATGCATGTCGTAGGAGACCGCTGTAGGGGAGGGAAGTGAAAAGGAAACAATGTTAACTTGTGTATCAGTGAAAGTCTCTGTATCTATTCTGGTGAAGGGGCAGTTCAGGCTGGTTAGTTCTTGTACCTTTTTGTGTAACTACAAAAGAATATTGCTTGAAACAGTTTTCAGATAATTTTATTTTCATTCAAAAACCACAGATGGTCTTCAGTAGAAAAATAAATAACTGAGGGAGTATTACAGATATATGTGTATGCTCACATATGCTGTGTTAACTGTAATGAATTGATAAACCACGTGGGCTACTGTAACCTGGATGTTGCTTGATTTAAAAAAAAAAAAAAAAAAAAAAAGTGAAAGAGCATAGATTTGATTTCTCTAAATTCCAGAGCAATACTTGTATACCATGAACTTAAAAAGAACACCCCCCCCACATCATGTCACAATCATTTTAAGTGACTGTATCAAGGTATTTATAAATTCCAGACATCTGTATGAAACCCTTTGTAAAGAGTTCTTGAAACTCTCCTCACAGAGGGAAGCATTTTAGTATTTAAAGGACAGATCTTTAAGAAGAGCATATGTGTATCTGTGTATACTTTACCTAGGCATGCACAAATGAATACATGTCTTTTTGCTCACAGTTCTCTAAATATTTGGCTTCTGTTGCCTGTGCCAGAAAAGGGTGTCCTGGAAAATAGATACAAAACTCTATTCTTTGATTGCACTTTCAGCACTTTGAATAGTTCAAACACAATTTAGAAATATGTAGAGGTCTTGTGACTACCTTTAAAACAGATAGATAGTGAACACTAACATTACCACTAAATCTGAGTAAGAAATTAGGATGATGAATCAGTTTTATGGTGAAGTGTTGCATTCTTTCCCATTATGAACGCTCTCGGGCTGCTGCATTGTGGAACAAATCAATGTTTTAGGAATTTGATATAGCGGCTGCTTGAGATAGCTTGACTAAACACTTAAGAAATTTTGTAGTTCAGTTAGCATTTTTATGGACTAGGAAGCTCTTATTTTGTAAGACCAGACTTGTACATATTGTACTGTGTATATTTATCACACAGTAAATCTTTCGTATTTGTTTAGTTTGTGAAGAGCTGTGAAAAGCTGACTTTTAGACATTTTTCCCCTCGATTGGGATTTATAGATTTAAGAATAAATGATCTTTTATGGGTAATTTGAACAACCCCAGTAGATACAAAAACTTGTATTTTAAACTGCTTTCATCTTCTTTAGGAGTAGCAGATTGAGAATTTTTAATATAAGTGTTTGAAAAAGTTTTTCATTACTAGAATGATAAATTTTATAATGGTGGAGTTTTTTTACATGTCTAGAAATAATTTAGTCTGTGACTTGTGATTTGATGGTGCTAGTTTATCAAAGGAGATATAACTGAACATAACTTCTCTAACTTTATTGGCATTCCAGTCTTTCTCCCCCTCCTCTCTCTCTCTCTGTGTTTGCAAATGCTGCATTTGAACATCTTTCTTTAAATAAAATTTTGGGGACTCTTTGTATACTTGTGTTACACTTTTTTCTGACTTTAACAGTTTGCAGTAGCAAGTTTGTGCATCTTGTAAGCTGCTTGTCACATTTTTAACTTTCATGTTGACTCACAATAGCACTTCATACAGTCTGGTTCCAAGTCTGAGTAGAAGAAGGTAAATACTTCATGAATGCTAAAAAAGGAATGATGATGAAAAATTTGGAGCTTTTGCAGCATATTAGAGTGTAGCTGCTAGAAAGGCTTTCTTTGTCGAAGAGACTAGCTGTGTTAGTTGGCATACATATTTTTGTGTTGGAGAGCAAACAGGAAGAGGGAATCTGAAAATCTGAACTCTCTTAGAGTAAAACTTTTTTTGTATACATGATGTGAAATGGATCATTTGTCCAAAATAAGCACCGAATATTCTGAAGAGTTCTTAAGTTATCTGGGAAATGCTTCTATAATTCTTCAGTGTTATCTCTTGGAGATTTGAAGCTGATTTTGTGACCATTTGCAGGAATGATGCTGAAGTACAGAAAACTACCATAGGCATATCATTGGATTTTATTGTGGTGTTTAGAAGCTTTCAGCCCTTAACTACTTTTGCAAATTTCAGAGTTGGTATATTGAAAAGCTTATGCTAGGAATAGCATCTAACCTTGCACCTTTCTGCAAAGATAGCCCATATAAGTGTTTTCTTTGGATTAGCCACTGCAGGAAGATCTCCTTTGTTGTGGGGATTTTGTGATATGGCTATAAATTGGCATGGACGTGAGTTTGGATGGCTTTCTAATTTGTTGAGCTCAAAGAATCCTTGAGGTCCCAGATGTTGATGGATATTGCAGCTGCTCTCTAAACTTCTAACTTAACTTTATTATAGAGTAGCAAAGATGTACTGATTTTTATGGGCCTTTGGTCCCATAAACTGGGATTTGGTCAACTAATAAGTGCTTTACTTGAAATCTTAAGTAGATTTTGGGGCTGATACCCTAGGTGAATCAGTCATGTTGGGTGCTAGGAAATATATGCTTGGCCTGCACAGTAAAGAAGAAAGTGGTGAGACAGGTGCAGAAAATCTGATGCTATTAGGGACTGTAGTTCCTCAGATTTCCCCAGATGTCAAATGCTCGTCCTTTTCGGACGTCTAATCCCAATCAGTGCTGCTATGGAGAAGCGTGTCCCTAATAGTGCTGCTGTTGTGAATATGAAGTACTCCTATCCTCTAGCCAGAGTTCTCTTTTTCCTTGGAGTGGTATGGGAAGTGGTATTTCATTCCTCGTTTCCCTCCTGTCTTCTTCAGTCTTTGCTTTAGCGCTATCTGTAAAATTGCTGCCTCGTTTAAGAAATCGGAAGACTGGGTAGAGAAACAAGCTCTTTTTCTAGCATTGTGCGGGCCAAGCACTCCCCCTGCTGTCAGTACTTATCGCACAGCCTCTGAATAAAGGGATGATGCTTCTCCTCAAGTTTTTAAGAGTGTCACTGTAGTGCCAAGTATTTAAATGTAGGAGCGCAGGCTGAATGTAACTCTTTCACCTAGGGAAATGTATATGGAAAACTTCTTAATGTTCTATATAAGAAAAGAAGCTGTGTGGCCAGAATGGAATGCAAGATGGTGAAAGAAGCAATGAAGTAAATAGCAGTTCAATAGCAGTTCAAGCTTTTTTTTTTTTTTTTTTTTTTTTCTGTTTTCCATCTAGGATCTAGTCCATAAGTTTGTACTATCAGGGCCATATGCATGCCTTATAGTAAAAGGCACTTAAGTTATTTTTATCATTTCCATTTGCTGCTCTTCCTGCATGCTCTTGTGCTTATTTTGAAAAAGAAATAGGGGTACATGAAAATTAACAGATAAGTAACTTTCTTTGTTTCTAGGGGAAACACAGATCATTGCAGTGCATTATTATGGTTTGCTTATTTTATCCAGGTATGATTTTCCTAAAAATGGAACTTCTCCAAAATTCAAACAAGAATTAATACCTTTTATATAATATTGTAGTGTCTCTGAAAAGGCTCTTCAGATTGTCCAAGTCACTTGAGAATGTAGCAAATGCAACGCATCAATATCTCTTTTTATTGTCCAGTTTTCAGCTGCATTCATAAAACTAGGATTGCATGTGCCACTACTGTGGGGTGAATGGACTTTGAGTCTGAATCTGCTTGAAAAAAAAATCCGACTTTGCTTTATGCCTAAGAAAAGGCTAAACCCATGCAGAGCACTTGCTGCAAACGTGACATTGGACTGGAGTCACCTCCATGATTGGCATATGATGATGATGAACAGAATAACAGGACAGAATCCAGAAGACTGAGGGAAGGAGAGTTAGGGTTAGACTCCAAGTCCAAGCTTTGACTTAAACTTTTTTTCATTAAGATATCTAAGTCAAAGTGTAACTTCCTGATTTATCAAGGATATCATGATTATAGGAGGGTTATTTGATAGCAATTCTTAACCTGACCTGTCATTTTTTTTGTATTTTAATTACACGTTCTGCATTAGAATATGACCAAGTAACTGTCTGCAGTTATTAATGGCTTGTCTATGACCTTAGCACCTGATGCAAACATCAGATTATACATTACAACTGATCTTGTGTGTACTACTTAAAATTTAGCAGCTCTATTTTACTTCCTAATGCTAATTAGCCATTGCTATGTCTCGGTCCTTTCATTTGGCTATACTGTTAGTCTGAAACCTTTTGATATGTGTATTAGGCATACTAGCACTCGTTGGCTGTGAACTTGTTTGTAGAAAATAAAACCATATTAAAAAGTATAATAGTTGTTTCAGCCAAAATGGGCCTTGCACTAAAGTAAGGATGGTAGTAAGAAATCTGGACTGGGAATACGTGAGAAGCAAAAATCAAGAGGAAAATCTGGAGCAAAACTTTCAAAGCTGCATAAGGGCTAGATTCTTTATATTGTTTAGATGACTTAAGATGTAGATCAATTGCAACAAAAGGTGTCTTTGTGCATCTGAGAATAAGACTCTCAAAACATTGTTATTCTTGTATGTGACAAAGTTAAGAACAGCCTGTAAGAATATTTCTTTACTTAACTCTTAGAAATAATTACCTCCGCAAAATAACTGGACTACTTGTGAGGTTTACCCTCCTCTTAGTCATGATTGCTCCTGCCAGAATGATGTTTGTATCCTCATTCAGTAACATTTTAATACCACTATAGGCAAGTTCATTCAGCAAAGGCCAAAGTTGTTCCCGCTTTCAGGAGAGGAGGAGCAGTGTTCTGGAAGACAGCTAACAATGTGAATGGAGGCTGAAAGCAGTCTTGGTGCTGTGGTGGCTGTGTGGGTAACGATAATCCTCAGATTGATTCTGGGTTTATTAATGGGTATCTGAAGACAGCTGCGTTATGTCCAGTTGTGCTGTTCCCATTTGTAAAAGGGAGAGAGGAGGAAGTCTTCAGAGAAAGAGCAGCAGGAGTGGTCAGAAGTTTTTTAAAATTGAGCCTTGCAGAAGGGGTGGAGCCCCTTGTGAACCTTGTATTTTCCTCATCACTGGGTTAAAATGTGACTTGGCCACAGTATGAAGTCAAGGTCTTCTAGCAGAGATTTGGCAGATGGCATGGCAAGATGTGAGGGCTGAGCCTGGAACAAAAAACAAGGAAACTGCAATTCTTAAAAAGTGGCAGGGTAATTAACGGGATGTAATTCATTCACTAACCATTTGAGTCTTAAATTCTAGACAAGATGTTTCATTCAAAAGACGTCTTACTGGGCTAACAGCGTTTGGATTTCTGGGCTTTGTGTTATACGAAAGGCAGAGTAGATTATGTTAATAGTCTTGCCTTGATTTAAAATATGTTATTCAGCTGGTTTATGTTTTGTTTTTTGACCCAAATATAGCAGAGTGTAAAACCAGCTATTCTTTCAGTATATCAGATGCCTTTCCAGAGTCTTGAGATTTTTAATGATGTTACAGCTCGTTTCTATTTCACATTTTTGTGCTAACGTCAGAATTTGTTTTCCTTCTTTTCCTGCAGCAATGGATGTGTGAACAAGAAAACTAACTTACTGTGCCATTACTACCTACTTACTGCATGTCTAAGAGTTAGTGGATGGGCGTTACCAAATCTCTAAGGGGCAGGGGAGGCAGCTAGTGGCTAATTGTTCTTCTGTATATGTGTATTTCAAGACGATGTGCTCATCTGCCATCTCTTCTGAGCAGCATGCTCAGAGGAGGCATAGCAATGAAAGACTTGATGTGTCTTCAGTGCTGCTGGAGGGGTTAAAAGAAAGAGCTGCAGCGCTGAGATCCTTCTCACATACCTCTGAGTTAGCTATGGAAATGAAATGACGAGCAACCTGAATTACTGAACCGAATTCACTGTAAGAATTTAAAGTTTGAATGACTTTATAGTTCAATTAGCAATTGCGAGTGGATTTGTATTTGGACTAAGGCCATAAATTTAACTACCTGAACAATGGAAAGAGGAATTTGTGGGAATTTACCACCAAATTGATGAATGATCTCTCTACTGGGATGGAATTTCCCTTCTAATTGGGAAACCTTGACTTGAGCAGTTGCATAGTTTCATTGAATGATAGAGCCAGAAATAAAACCTGTTGCTGCTGAAGGAATACTCTTTGAGATCCTATTGCTTCCTTGAAGTTGAGGTAGTAGTGGGATGCTTTGTGTGTTAAACATGCTATTTAGAAATCAAAGCTTAAAAATGTTGAGTACTTTCAGCTGAGGTGAGATGTCTTAATGTTCCCTCATGTAATTCAGATTCTTCTTCACTGCAGTGGTGATGTGCATTTTTTTTCCTCCTATACTCGTTTCATTTCTGGTAGGTACAATAGTTTTAAAACTAAAACTATTCCTTAAACATGATGAAGGCCAAATGGTTTGCCTTGAGCTCTCATATTTTGGATTTGTATTTAGGAAATGTGGAGAAGGCATGTAAATGCAAAATATTTGGGTGCAAGGTAGTAAAGGAAGAAGATTCTTTTTGAAATATTGTCCAAGACTGAGAAGGGGAGGCAGGGGGGAGAGAGAAGGAAATGGGCAGTTGTATTTACAATAGAAAAAAAGGGAGGCCCTCTTGTGGTGGTTTGCTTTGGGGGAGGGCAGGGAAGGTTTTGTGTGAATTAACTATGGGAAAAAAACATGCCTTTGCTCCGAAATTGCAATGTTGTGGAAAATCGTAGTCAAAAACAAGTAAGTTGCAGATGGTTTTCATCCTGGGGTCTGAAAAATAGGCTTCTTTTTCCATGTATTAAGTCAATGCTTACTTATTTATAAAAGATGCTCACTACCTGGTGTGAAGTAGGAATGATAATGACAATTGTAACAGCTATATTGAAGTGACCGGTTCATATTGCTGAACATAGGTGTGTCCTGCAGGCCCGGAGGTGCATCCTATAGCTTTGCTTTCCTGTGTGCCTCATTCAGTTCTACTCTTTATCAGGAGAGCAAGATTTGAAGTTAATAAAGCCTATAGTGTATGGAGTTATAAACCAGAGCATAACTTCGACATTTCCCTTCCAGTTTTCTGGTCTGGTCTCTGGTGGCTTGCTTGCCTTGTAATTTGGTTTATTCCCCTTTTCCACACTGTACCTATGAAAGGAGCTGTGCCTTGTTCTATGTATTATGTCATTTTTCAAGTAGTTGAGCTACGACAGGCTCTAAACTTTGCACAGTTGGTATCAGACAGTTCAATTATTGTCTTCAAAGTACACCTGGTCTTGATAACACTTGACTCTTCCTGTAGAGAAACTAGGTTTAAAATAGCAACAAAAAACTTCCGACTTCACAGTTAATCCCTGATACCGCAGAACTGTTATAACACTACAATATTTCCAAGTATTGTGGGTCATACTTTTGATGAGGTATGCTTTTCCTTACAGTTCCATTCCATGGAGAATGATCAATGTGAAGGCTTTACCTTTCAGTATTATCCTTTTCTTAATGCATTGTAATTAGTTTTGTATTCATGCATCACCTGTTACAGACTACCCATAGGTTTATTAATAGCAGTGTGCTCCAACTAGTGGCTTTCCCTCCAGCCCACCTCTCCCCTTGGATAAATAGGAAATAGCTGTTCCTTTATCCACGCCTTACTTTCTAAGAAGTTTGTGATTTGTGTCACAAAATAATAGGGAGATTAGCAGCTGCATTCATAGAGAGTCTTGCATCGGGTCCTATGTCTTAAGACTATGAAGTGAGGCTGTTCCTGTGCTCACCCACAGCCCGGCAGAGACTGCCAAGCTTCTGAGGCAGAGAGAACTGCTGCAGAGAAAAGGAGGGAAAAAGAAGAAAAGAAAAAAAAAAACCCTCCACAAACAGCAGCTCTCGCCTTTGTGTTATGCAGCAACTCCTGCAGGTCACCCAGCTGGCCCATTCCCATGCAACTGTAGACTCCTGCTGATGGTGATTCCCCTGCACGGTTCTTAAAACTGAAAACTTAAAAGGTACATTCGAACAGCTATTTAAACCAGTGGCTAGCGCCTCTCAGTTTACTCTCATTGGAGGTTGTGCAATATATTCAGGAGACAAACCACTTACCATCGACCTTTGGTTGTTTCTGTAAATTCTTCACTTCTAATGGCATAGGAAGTCTATTTCTCCTCAAATGCTGGCACTGCCCCTCGGAAGGGCTGCTGCTTACCCCAGAGCTCCACGCACAGCAGAGATGCTGAGGACTGTTTGGGAAGCTGTTCCTTCAAACTGAAAACAAAGAAATGCCACTGAGCACTTTGCTCCAGAAGTCCTGGACAGCTATGTTCAAAAGTAATCTAGAACCATTTTAAGCTATTTCTTTAGGATGCCCTGATCATCATTAAAAGTTTTTTGTTGTTTTTTTGGGGTTTTTTTTTTCAAATCTTCTACTGAAATCACAGAAAGAGAGTCAAAAAAGTAGTGATGTCATTTGAAAAGTAAAGCTGTCCAGATTTCATTCTAAGAACAGGCTTCACGGTAGAGAAAACATAATACATCTATTTGTCAGTCTTTAACATACCATTGAAAGATGATCACTGGAGAACGTGAGGGAGAAAAGTTTAACTGAGAAAGGCTGAAGCTATTGCAGCTGAAGGCCCTTGCAGAACAGCACACACAAGATACAAAGCAGAAATTGACAGCAGAAATAGAAATATGGCCTCTGTCTCTGTTGCTAGTTTTTGCATGCAGCTTCCCTGGAGCAGGTAAAACAGGCACGCCAAAACCTTGTCTAATACAAGGCCAGCTTAGATACTGTTTTTGTTGTTTCTTTGTGTTCGTGCTGGTGTTCCCAAAGAAGCAATGGCTGTCAATGAAGAAAAAAAAAAAAAAAAGAAAGGAAAGGAATGGAGGAGGTAACAGGAGGAACTAAAATGCAGGTTCCAGATGTTCAGTTGGATGCTGTGCCAAGATGCACTATCTCACTGCAGTCAAGGTATTTTTGTTAAGATATGGGATAAAAGGCTCATCTCCAGGAACACAAAGGAGCACAGAGAAACGATGACAGGTGGAAGAACCCCAGTAACCTACTCAGAGAGACAGAGCACCCTGACCTGGCTTCTGCCAGGGCTGGCATAGGAGAGTAATCAACCCTGTTGTCCAAGTGTGAAACCCATGAAGATGAGTCAATGGGAGAGGCTCTCTGGAGCTCCAGCGGTGGGACTTGGGCTCGCATGCAGGTGCCAGCAACCGGGGAGACTGAGGAGTCGGGACCATCTACTGGATAGACTGAGTGTCCAAGGTGAGTTACCGGTGAACCCATACTGTACGTGTGTGGGTGCTGGTGTGCATGCAGGTGTGCAAGGCAACTGGAAGGCTGGGGAGTCCGGGGACTGTTAGCAGACAGATTGACCGTCTAACGCCAGTTACTGGAGGAAGCCACAGTGCATATATTTCCCACTTACCCACCTTCATCCTGATCAGGCAGAGAGGGGAACAGGATGCAAGCACTGGTGCTGTTCATGTTTGCATGAGTGCTGCGTTTTCTGATTGTGTCACTCTGTGTGACTGATCCTGCGTATATGTATATGCATATTGTATGAGTGTGTTTGTGTATGTGCCCACTGGGAGTACATGCTCGGTCTCGCTACTGGATGGGTATGGGACATGGAGCTACAGTAGCCTCACCTCTACATTGCTACCAGACTTGGCAACTCCAGACAATTTTGTAATCACAAATATAGTGATCTAGTAAAGGGATTCAGCAGGCTTAGATGGGAGGATGACAGTAATAGTGATAAATTTTTCTCCTCTTTGAAAAGTTTTATCTGCCCCAAAAAAAGTGATCAAGCCTAGTTTCTGACGAGCTGTTATCGGTCCACTACTAGCTAATTTCATTTTCCTTTGAACTGGTCAAATATTTAAGATTTGCCTTGCACAAAACTGGTTACAACAAGCTTTTGACCAATTCGGTGTCTCCTTAATATATACAAAAAAAAAAAAAAAAGAATGTATGTAACAGGTTACAGAGGTCTTCCGCTACATTCATACATACATAGTTCAGGCATCAGAAAGATGATTAATGACTAGTGACATTACCAGCTGCCAAGAAGGCTATGATAATAGCTTGAGTGTGTTCTTATCCCTACCTCAAGTGCCAGAGAGGTACCTTTTTGCTGAAACCTTCCTCAGAGAAGTTTAAATGATGTCTATTACTATGTAATAGAACTGGTGTAAGATGACATTTGTCAGCAATTACCATGCTCTCAGCTGTGTCCCCTACCCCTTAGACCTGAACTCACAGTTAAGTAGGTTTATGGAAAGTTTTACCTGTTAATTATTAACTTCTCCTTCAGTCTCTGATGTGGTAGTTGGGTTTTTGGTGAAAAAGAACACGGCAATGCGTTAGCTTGCAGACGTGTGTTAAAAAAATATTTTTGTTTTCAGTAGGTGGATGGAACCAGCCAATCCTGCTCTGAAGCAGAAGCTGGTGGCTGTAAGGAGGTAGGCAGCCAGCTTAAACACGTGCACATAGACAGTGTCTCATGAACTGTAAAGGCTTGTTATGCATTTGTGATACTCCTGACAGTGTTCATTCAGACTGGCATAAAACGTAAATGAATTGTCATGGCAGTACCCATGTATGCTGATACCCATGTGAAACAGGAATCACCAGACTGGATTGAATTTTCCCTTTTCATGAGGGACTGGTTGCCATACTTAATCTTCGTAAAGCACTCTGGCAGCCTTAATTTCTGCCTGTTGGGCCAGCAGCCTGCTAAGAAAAGAAATGGCTATAAATCCCAAGAGCGTGCAGCAGGAGGTAAAATGGCATTTTTCTCTCCTTGATAGCTCCTTTCCTTGAAATCAGCGAAATTACGCTGATTTGCAGCAGCTGCGGGGGATCTAGCCCTGCATCGTCGTTAGCGTGCATCCTGTTGCCACGTCCCTGCTGGTGGGTGACACGGTTAAAGCCCAGCCTACTTGCTCCTGCTTGTTCTTCTCCCTCCAGTTGTGTCCTCCCCTGATGGCCGTGTGGGTTCTTGCCAAACGGCAGCTGCGGACCTTGCGAGCGCTCCCGACACGGGCGTGCTCTGGGCTTCTCCACGGCGGTTGCCTCTGCGGCACCGGTGTCCGCTCAGGTGCTACAGCCCCACCGCTGTCTCTGGGGTCGCAGGGGCTGCGGGGCCGTGCGAGGTGCCGGGCTCCTCGGTCACGCACAGCCCGGCGGCCGCCGCGGCCAGCGGGCGCCTTGCCGCTGCTGAGGAGAAGCCGGAGCGGCGCGCGCCGGGAGGCGAGGCCCCGCCGCCCCCTCGCGACCAACGGCCGTAACGGCCGTAACGGCCGCCGCGCCAGGCGCGTGCCGCCCGGCCCCGCCGCCGGGGAGCCGCCTCCCCAAGGGGCGCTCAAAGGCTGTCTAGAAAGTAAGGTACGACAACAAAATAAAACCCTTTCCTTACGGTTTTGGTCAGGGCATGTGCAAGCAGCCGGACGGCCATCCGAAAGGGGGTAGCCACCGCGTGAGGGCGTGAAGCGGGGGCTGCCTGCCGGGCTGCCTCAAGGCATGCACGGAGCTTTGTCGAAGAAGATATTCAGCATAAAAGCTAAGATCAGCCAGGGTTTAATCTTTAGGTATGAAAGTGCTAGTAAAATAATATTTTGCTTGCAAATTAAAATCACATTAAATAATGAAAAAAGCTAAAATTTTAAAAATCACAGTGAAAAGTTGCCAGCATTAAATTTCTGACAGTAACGAAAAGTCACTGGTATGTTGTTTGCAACCCTTTGTATTTGGTTTTCCTCACTTACTGCGTGAGTAAAATCTTGGCAGAATCTGCAGTGAAATACATCAATCTTTCTGAGATTTATTTGGAGAGAGAAAGGATCTCATCTCCCTAAAGGCAAGCTCCTAGAAAATATTTCCTTGCTTGAATGCCACCCCAGTCAAGCTTTTGGTTTGTCGGAAAAATCTGGATTTGAGTTCATGCCCCATTTTGATGTTGCACCCCAGCTCTGAATGACATTTGATTTCCAGAGAGCATTTTTGCTGTAGAGGGGGTAAGCTAGTTCTGGCACACTATGATATAAAGTGTCTTCAGCTCTTGTAAAAATGTGTATTTCCCTGTCAGTATAGATACAGATTTCATCCAGCTGCGGCCATCATGAGAGTGCCGAGGCAATTGTTGGGTAGGTTTGGAAATCGTCTCGTCAGGAGACAGAAATACTACCAATACCGTGTGAATGAGATGAAACAGATACAGAACAACAAATGCTAAGAACTGGAAACAACAGGCGCAGGGAACAGTTTGTATGGAAGCCCTAAAGCAAAAGATGTCATGTAGTTCATTTGAATACTTCTGGACGTTACATTTCAAAAAAACTGAGGTTTTGTTGTGGTTAGTATGTGAATAGAAAGTTGAACTTTGTTAATAAATGGTTCATTGTGAACCTATTCAGAACTAGAATGAACTAGGCCTAAATATACTGTGGAGCAACTATGTACTGCCCTGGAATGGGAGATGTAGTGTTGCTTCAGTTTGTTTTAAAATTGCATTCTGCTTCATCAATACAGAATACAGGAGTCATGTTTTCTCAGTCCTATGTGTCTTTAAATAACGAATATAGAAAGGAGGAAACATGGCTCCAATTTCAATCTCTTTCTCACTTTCTTTTACCTTTCAATTTACCATTGAAACATTGTAATTTCTCTCTGCCCTTCAAGCTCCTGAGTTGAAATGTAGTATTTTATCAGTATAAGGTGGCATTAAAAGAGGAAACTAACTTGCATAGTCTTTGAAGATTTCCTTCTGTTCTTTCTATTTATTAAAAGAAAAAATGCTATGCAGTTGATACCAGTTAAGGCAAAATGTAAATATCTAGTAACAAAATTATATCAGTTATTACAACAAATTCATAGTTACTCTGCTTAAGAGTAAACAGGCAGCTAGTATGAATAAATACATCTCCCTTGATTTCTATACGATTACAGCACTTTCCATGTCAAGGGAATGTTTTCAAACTGATGAAACACGGTATGTGAATTTGACAAAATATCTTGCTATAAATTAGCAGCCTGTGGCAATGGTCTTTTGGTGAATGTGATTAGTATAAGGGACTCCAGAAACTCTCCTCTCTCCTTACCTCAGGAATATCTGGCCAAAGCATGTTTTTTTTGAAGTACGATGAAACAGAGTAGATCCTGCTGTTTTCCCAAGTTGTTGACTTAGGATGGTTGGTTGTCTTATTTTGGGAGAGGTGAAAGAGAAGACGGGATACAGGAAGGACAATTTGGGGGAAAACTCCTTTAGCAGGGCAGGGATGGGGCTGTACAGGACCTTGAGAGATATGCCAGAGAAAGAGAACCAGTGCTAGGTGATGTTACTGCCTGTGGACTGCATGAGTGAGAGGCAGAGGGAGGAAAGGACAGTATACTGAAGAAAAAGTGTGGCTTGCAAAACGCACAGAGTAGTCTTTTTACTTTTCTCAGTGCTGGTACAGACTTCAAGTGATACATTCAGTTTTGGACATGAAACCTCAAGAACAATGAGAAGGCTCAAAAATACATTTGAACAGCCTGAAATGAGACAGACTACGGAAGAAAAAACTGAAAGGGGAGAAGGATTTAATGGAATGCAAAATGGTTACTGCGAAAAGGGAGAAAATAATCTCTTCATATCTGTCATGGTTAGGGCAAGAGGTAACTGTAGCAAAGAAGATTCAAGCTGGATATTAAGAAAAAATTCCAGGAGTAAGTCTAGCAAAGTGATGGGAGGGGACTGGGAGGTCACCAGTTTTCAATGCTTTTGGGAACAGGGGATACAGACATCTCCCCGTGAAATGAATAGGTGACTTCAGAGACTTTTTCATCTTTATTTTTCTTTGATTCTGTGGAACTCTTTTATTTTTTCAGTATGGTAGTCATTCAACTTGTATGTTCCTAATATCTATTGCATAAAGTACTGTTGGCATATATTCATGACAATCTCCTGGCACGCCACTTGGAAATTTGAAAGTTGTACACTTCTTCAAAGTTTTCAAGTAATGTACAGTTATATGATGACTTTTCATCCATCAAAATGAAGCCATAGAATTTGGCAGGGCTGGGGTTTCTCTCAGTTCCCACGGGAGCGTGCAAATGTAGATTTCCTCCCTGGGTTCCTGCCAAAAACCTCCTCAGGGAAATATCTGTACTATTACCTTTCATTGCTTCATTTTCCCTCCTTTTCTCTCTTTCTAAAGTGGTTGAAGCATTTTCTGTTAAAGCAGTGAGAGCTCGGGCCACTTTATCAAAATATCAGTGTATGTATTAGAGCTCTTTTTCCAGACAGAGTTTAGTTGGGCTTGTTGCATCTCTGACCACCGTTTTGAGTACATTTTTAAAGCATCTTATTTTTAGCATGTATATGAATATAGCAAAGTTTACCTCTTCCAGAACCTGAATGGTGCCTGTGAGTTAGTGTGTATTTGCATGCATGTCCACATATAAATACAAACTTTTGGAATGTAAATCTCATAATAAGTACATGGGGGGAAAAAAACCTCTATATCCAGCTCTTAGATCTGTTCAACATGTCAAGTTAGAAGCTTTCATCGGGTTCCTCCTAAATGTGAATTTTCAAAATTCCTTTATGCAATTGTGCAGCTATGTTCCCTCTAGGGAAGGTAGTTTTTGTAATGAAGACATTTCCCTGCAAGAGGAGATTGCAATCTCTGTCCTGTTAAACACAGATCTAAATTTTCAGAGCAACACAGCATTCACCAGTTCAGTTCCTATGAAAACTACTGGGAGTTGTGTAGTTTACTTGCCCAAAGTTAGGCAAAGGTGCTGGTTATTATCTCCTTCAGACGTTAGGATCAGAAGATAACTTTTGACAGTAGAGAAGAATTAGGTGCCTCTTCTGAAATGCTTTCTGGCAGCCATCTTTCCTATTTAAGAGTTTTCCTCAGTCTGATGGAGTGTTGGTATGCTACTTTTTGTTGGGCACATGGGAGAAAGAACATACAGCTTTGGTGCTTTAATCTGGTACTCAACTGAATCTAGTCCGTTGTTAGTATTTTAGCTTGGATATGAGGTTTATATAATCACACTCTGTACTGGAGTATGGGGAAATCTTCCCTCACTAACTTTTGAACCTGGGATGATTTCAATGGCATTAAACATGAGGTTAGGAGTCTCCAATTTTCTACGGATGTAGACAGATGGAGGACAGAGACCTTCCATGTGTCTCAGCTGTAGGAAAAAGTTCAGTTAGAGCCTCTTCTGGAAAGACTGAAGTCAGTCAGAGATGAGATACAAATCTGCAGATATCTAAATCCTAAATAAATCCGAATCCTAAATCCTCAATAAATATGTTTCTTACTCATTCTCTATCAATAAGCTTTTGTTCATAAATGTAGTACAACTAAGCATTTCCAAAACCCCTCCCTTAGCTGATTTGCTGTGAAAAGTGTCGGTAGGGAGAGTGGTAAATTCTGAATTTTTTTTTTTTGACATGGTAGTCTGCTTTGTTAGTGTCAAGTGAAAGAGCAGTTCCAGGGGAATCTTTCTGGAAGCTTTAGCATAGTATTTGATTAAAAAGACCATACATACCATCTGCTTGATGGAAGTTGAAATTAGGTGGCTGAACCTGGCCCCTTCAAAACTGTATTCTGCTACGAAACTTTGAAAAAGCTAGCCTACACCCAGATTGAAAAATGTGAACTGTATTCCAACATGGAGCATTAGCAGGCTCAAACTGGGAATAAGATTCCACTAGGACCTTACTGACCACTCACATTGCCTGTCAAGTGAAGAAATGTCAATTGAAAATAAAAAGTTGCTAAGGGGAGTGTTATGTTAATTCAGGTTTTACTGATTTTTACAGGAGTAGTGAATGGAATGTTAACCCTAGTGTTCTGGTGAAATTCCAGACTCTGTAATTACATTGGCTCTGAACTGCACCTGCAGTTTTAATACAAAAGCTGTTCTGCTTCCAGCTGTAACCTGTCATGCAGTTATGCTGCTCAGTGTCAAACAGGTGCTAGAGTTCATCTAAGAGGTAAATTATAATATTAAGCGTATAGTTTGTACAATGCTTTGTTGCATTTTTCAAAGCCCTTTTGGGATTCCTCAGGCTAAAATACACACCAGAAAAGACAGTCTGAAATGAGAGATGCTTCATCAACCTGCTTTGAGTTAACTTTTTGGGGATGCTAAGCTTTTATGTTTAATTGTGTGTTTTGCTAAAACTTGAAACATGAATACACTATACAAATGAACAGCATATCAATCCAGTATGCTGGAACTCAGATATACTCTATCTATAAAATAATGTTGATCAGGAAAAAGGTCTTATATAGTGATTGAATAGAAAATCTCAGTGCTGTTAATTTAAGAACATTTTCTAAGTTTTGTTTGCTGGGCTGGTCAGATGTGTACAAGCTCTGAAATAACGTGCTCCTAATGCATCTTGAATAGTAGAAGGGTTTTAATCCTCTAATTTGAGGAAAAGGGAGGAAAAAAGGAGTAATCTGCAGCTGAGTGATGTCAAGGATGTGCAATCTCTCTACAGTAAGTATATAAAAATGGGGAGTATTTTTGTAAATGCAGGCATTTACCCAGTGTCATTCTGTAAGTGATGGTGTTAGAGGACTGGTCTGCACTGCGGGTTGCTGACAGGCTGTTGGGCTTTGCCAGAATTTTGCAATTTCTTTTGAGATTTTTTTTTCAAGGAGTCAGTTGTAACTTACAGTTAAGAGACTTAACATCACTTTCTTTTTAAGTAAATGTTCACTGTTCTGTTGATAGTGATTTACAAATAGAACACCTCCTAATGTAGCAGTGCACAGTACTTTCAACATCTGTAGTCTGAATTTTGGCTTTATACTGGGTGAATGACATTACAGACTGCATTACAATTCTTTCGTGTAACTCAAAAATTTCACTGTTGTAGTGCCCTAGACTGATGATAATTTATTCCATGGGTTATTCCCCATTAATCCAACTCATATGATGATTAAAATGTTAATTTGAGTTCCCCACTTCTGATAGCTTTTTAAAATAAGTATTCTTATATTTAGTAGTGAAGGTGCCAGATGAGATTTAAAAAAAAAAAAAAAAACACTACTTTAATACCAGTAAATGCATTCAGTGAGAAGTAACCTTTTCAGCAAAATAGACTAGACAAAGTGCTTTGACTAGACAGTCAAAGCCAAAAAGAAGTCTTAACCTCTGATTCTCAGAACCCCAGCTACTTCCCTTAGTGCCAGTTTGGTGCTATAAACTCTACAATACAGGAGCATCTTTGAGATGATTGTATTTAATTTTCATCTTGCCTGTCTTCAGTTCTTCCACCAGCAGTACCACATCACTAAGCTCCATTCCTACTGTTTACAGACCAAACCTCTCTTTCTCAGGTTAGCACTTAGATAAGGAAATGCTCAAAACCTCCTTTTTCTTTTCTTTTCTTTCGTTTTTTTTTTTTAAATAAATCCCAAACTGTAATTGAATATGGAGCTATATGAAGTCAGTGCAAGGCAACTATTGAATTTAATCAGGACCTTAATATATGTTACATATCCATGTAAATCTCAGTCCTTCCTTAAAGAGATTAATTGTTCTGTTTATGCTTGTGTAAGAAACCAGTGGGAGGTGAAGATAATGACTGGGGCAAGGGTGGGGCGAGAGTAGATGATTTGAGTTGAACTACTGGCAGAGTAAGCTGCTAGTCAGTGTGAAGTGGCAGGCTGAGCCCTCAGGCAACTATTTAGTGTCTGAGTAACTCGAGGGATGGAATATTTTCCAGTTTGTCTTGGGCAATGGGAACCTTTGTGCCCAACAGGACTTAGGAAGACTGCAGGGAGAATTTCTAGAAGCTGCACTGCTTACCTTTGCTATTCCTTCCAGTGCTGAGGTAAACAGTGACTGAACGCTCCTTAAGCAGCGAGAAATAAACTCCCTCTGATCAGAGATAGATCTCAGATCCCTCTGATCCCTCTGAGTGGTGTGCTACTGCTCTGTGCCTCTGCTGACTGTTTTTAAATTGGGTTGTAACCTGAGAGAGGTAACCGAAGTTTGATCATTTTTATCTTATTAGAGGTTTGTCATAGCACATGAAGGCTCTAGTTAGAATAGGAGTTTCCTAAATGAGAGAAATATACTACCAATGTCAAATGAAATTCACATCAGCAGCCACACTGGGCTGTGACTCCTCTCTCCCTCCTCTCATTCTTTCACAAAGTAGTATCTAATTGAGGAATTGGCAATGTCCAGGTCAGAAACTCCACCAAGAGATCTCTGTCACTTTCTGCGTACAGAGTAGCAGCCAGCTACCTCCAGGTGTAAAAATGAATTCCCTAGGTGTTTGCTTCATGGTATTATAAGGTATGTAATGGAAACATGCCATATAGAAAGCATGATGAAGGCCAGGGTACTCATCTGGGAGTCCTAGGTTGTACAGTTCCTTCATTTTAGAATGCTGCATTCAGTCAGGTGTTTATGTCCTGTTGCAATTAGTCCTGGTTAGTAGCATTACAGAACCCTGCTCTACTTGTCTCTTAAAAGATTTATTCACGGACAGCAGCATGTTGGTTTATTATCTTCAGGTTGCCTCATACAACCATCGCTTTAAAGATTTTTAACAGCCTTGATTTTTATGAATTTTGCAGATACGTCAAGCAAATATGAATCAGTCAATGAAAATGGTCATAGTCCATAAAGATGTGAAACTGTATTGTCTTAAAGACACGGGAAGAAGAAATATCCAGGACTTAAACTTCTAGCCAACAACATGATCCTATATTTCAGTCTGAGCTATTTTAATTTTTAACTTTAGAAGACAACAACCAGAGAGATGATGCTGTTAGGTTCGAAGTGACATAACTTGAAATGTAGGGCATCAGTCTAGCAATGGGATCCCTCTTCTTCTGAAATATCTCAATTTCAGTCAATTCATTCCATGACTTATCTCTTCTAGAGATCTCGATCTTTTACTGTGATTCTGATGTGGCCTAACACTGTTAAACTGTTTAAATGCGAATGAAAGATTTTCTGAATAATATTGTACCTACCAGTGTCTTTGCTAGTCCTGGGAATCAGGGGGGAAAAAAATCCAAGTTACTTTCTTTATATGTTTCATTATATGTTGTGGCTGTCTGGCTCCAGATCCCAGGAATATCACCAGGTTCCTGTACTCAGAACGGCTGGGAAGGGAAAACGCGTTCGTTCCTCCAGGAGAGGGTATCCCATCACTGCTGGCCACAAAGGACCTAAATGCTCAGGGTTTACGTATACTTTGGCCTGCCTCTCCCCATGTCACCTCTCAGCAGAAAATATCTTTGAGAAATGCAAAGACATTTCTTTAAATGGTGTCAAATCTTAGTGAAAGATACTGTGTTTTAAAAGGTTAATGGAAAGAATATACCTGTGTCTCTTGCACTTAGCTCCCAGCTGTACCCATGCTCATGAGGCCTGTTAATGAGCATAGAATCTAGCTTGAAGGCACTAAGAGCAATTGTACCTATCACAATTCTTGTTCCTTTTCTGTTTATATAACAACCTATATCATATAGGATATTCTGTTGGTTCCTTCCCAAAATCTACCATCTGATTTATGGAGCGTATTTTTGTCCTTGTCTGATTTTGTTTTCAGAAGCAAGGTGTGTTCGGTATAGCAGCAACTATACCGTTTACACCCACCTGGTAAAGTACCTTGATTTAGTTTTAGCTGCTGCTTCAATATGAAAGCCTTTGCTACTCTGTTCTCTTTAAACAATGGCTCATCATTCAAGTGCATGACATCTTTAATGAAAATTTGCATGAGGTTGTAGAAGTCGGTCCAGCTGATGGTTATGGAATGAACGCAATGAAAAATTTATTTGGGGGCTTTGAGTACTTCGTTATATTTTCAGTTGCTATTGCTCTTCCAAAATCCTGGCAGCTGAAAAATGAGAAAAAGAATAAGCAGAGAGAGAATCAATATCAGGAAAATTAACTTATAATATAAGGTGACAGCTTGACAGTGAACATACTTGGCATGAATTGCAAATGCAGCAAAGAGTGGGAACTGTAATCTGATTTCTTAGATTTTATATCATCATTTTATAGTGTCTTATGTGTACTAACAGCATTTGTGTCATATGAGAGCCTCAATATCATTAATATTATATCACAAAAACATTCTCAGGATGGTCACCAAAGTGTCTCATGTCCCCTCAGTGCCATTTGCAATTAATTTTTGGAATATTAAACGTCAACTTTTTGGGAATCCAGGTTAGTTCTAACTGAAGGAAGTCTTCTGCACTAGATTGAGTCACCTCTTAAGAACAGATAATCTCAAGACTTCTGTTCTTTGACGCTGAGATGTCATAGAAGTAACTTAAGTTTGGTATTATTAGACCTGAATCAAAATGTTAGTCCTGACTTGGCTTATGAATTGTACCTGTAATCAAATCCACACCTATATCTTCAATCCTTTTGATTTAAAGGAATAGGTGAGGGCACTGTATATGTGTCTCATACAATTTCTACAGTGTTGTGCTTAGCAGTTATTTCAGTTCTTTCTCCAAACATCGTATTTTTTTTTTCCCCCTAGCTAATTCTAGCTCTGTTTGGAAGAGCCCATCTTTGCCCTCCCTGTCTCTTGAAATAGCCAACACACCTTGCACCATTGGTGAGCTGGAAGTTGTTCTTCCTGTACCCTGCTCTTGTGTGTCTTTTTTAGCCTTCGCTATGTGACAGCCCCAAAGGATGCCATGCAGAGTATTTCTTCTGAGATTCCTACCAAAAAACCCATTAATTCTTTCAGGTATTTTCCTCAACTGCAGAGCGTTCATTTGAGCTAAATGAATTTGATTAAAAACTAGATCTGTGTTTAGTTTTAAAGCAATAAAAAGGTAAGGTATGTTACCTAAACATCTACACCTCTACATCTGAAGCTTAATGTTTAATAAAACACATGGCTGAGAAACTCGCCTTGCTTAGTATTGAACACAGTCCCTATGCTTGCATGTGTCCAGTGGAAAAGATGACATCAAGGAAACAAATGCTTGCCTGTGTTTACTGAAACTTCCTAATGGGGCTTTTAGTACTAGTTTTCTGAGAATGGCTTTGAAATTCTGTGTGTTACAGTGATTCAGGTCTTCATTCGCAGCTAAAACAGACGCAGCAATTATAATCCTACATGTTAAGAAAACTGGCCGTTCCCTCTGCCCCCTCTTGGCTCTCTGGATATGGATCACAGTTCTTGTATTTGGACTCATTTTAATTTCTCTGGTTGGTGGAACTGAAAGATCATCAGTCAACTCATTAGGATAGCTATGACGCTGTCTCTTCCAGAGGCTCATTAGTGCTCGCTCAGCAAGGTTCCACAGCACGCCTGCGCTCTTTGGAAGTAGCAAACAGATTGTACGTAGGTGTATAGTAAGTATCCGTCAGCAAAGTGAATCAGTCTTTAACAACTGTGATTCTTCTGTATAAAAAAAAAATTAGGAGATTCCTCTGCTGCTTTACATCACGCAGACTTTACACCGTTAATAGTAAGGAACATGTGTTCACTCTTCAACTTGCTTAAACAGTTTAAAGTGAGACAGCATTAGTGTGCTTGACCACTTCTAAAATTATACTAGTTATTGTGCCAAGTTAGAGACGTGAATGTCAAGCCATTCCACAAGCCTGGAAAGGATAATAAAAGTATATATGAATGTTGCAGCTGTAACTGTTAGATTTTTAAAGGCCTGCACAGCTTGCACCAATTTATAGCTGTTCAGCTCTTTAAAAAAAAAAAAAATCAAAACATATTACATACAAAAGAGTAAGGAAGCCATAAGCTGCGGATTGAAAGAGCTATCTAAAAATAAGAGGTATAGCTATAAAATTTAATATCCCACTGAGCAAAGGAGAGGGTTTTTCTTGTCTGGTTACAAGACTGCAGTTTTGCTGAAATGTAGTTCTCATTTTGCCTTATATAGTCTCTATGATGGTGACCGCTATTTTTATTTTAAAGGTGGGCTTTTTAATTTCCTTATTTGTGTTTTGATTCTCAGCATAAGGGGTGTATTGTAACTATTCTCTCTATTCATGAAGGGTGTTTAATCTAAACCTTGACATGGTACAGCTCTGGACTGAGCTGTGGCAGCTGGAAATTCAGCACAACTAACATACAGTCCCCAACTCTGAAAAGTCTCAAAGACACAAATTTCACAACAGATCAAACAAACAAAAAAAATGTTCACAGAGAACAGCTGGAGTTGTTTTGTACCTACATGGCGACTATTCTCTGCCATTGTCTGGATGCTTGCTTTTTTTTTTTTTTTTTAAATATAATTTTGATTTGATATTCTTAGCTAGTAGAGCAAGGATTGAGTCCTTGGTGTTCAGATGTGCAAGATTTATTTTTAATTGTGGTTGTTCAGGGCAGACGGTGCTCTCTTTCAGAAATGAGAGGGGTGGGTAACAGAGGTGAAATGCGCTGTTTTAGTAGCCTAACAGAAAACTGATACCATGAGATGGATTCTGGAAGTCAGAAGATTAAAACAACAGAATGGGAAACTAGTTATTCTTCTCAAACAGTGTGCATTTTTGATAATTTCCCTGGGGAGTTACCGTCTTGGAGAGCAAATTCTACTTTTTCTATTAAAAAAATAGAAAATATAGAAAATGTGCCTCTGCCAGCTGTGTGAGACAAACTGTTGTAAGTTTGTTTCTTTTCAGAAATGCTTCATGTTAAATGTCTCCCTACGTTTTGTTTGTCATGCTGATAGCCATTATAGGCTGTGGCCTGTGTTATGAGAAATGTGAAATGTAATATTGATGTACTTGGTCCTGGAGTGTGAAAAGCAAGTAAGGATTTTGGCTGACTGGGATGTTTTGGCACTTTTGAGAGGCTTGACTTTCAGAGGGTACCATTGATCCTCTGAAGAACAAAAAGCGGGTTTGAGAGTGGAGCGAGATGGAGCGAGATGTCAAGAAATCAGTAGCTGCCACATATTCTTAGAAACAGTGTGAGTAGTGTGAGTGCTACTTCAGGTTTAAAATTAGGATCCCAGTTTGGCAGTTTTAGCCTAATTTGTGAATTATGTAATGTAATACTTATTTAAAAATGCTGGATTGACAGCGTTTAGAAGGCCAAATTCCTCTGACCATCAAAAGAAGATGTAGGCCTCAGAAACATATCCTTGCATTTTCACTCTGTCTTTTTCTCTCTCTCGTGCTCTCTTTCTCTCTCACACTCTTTTGCGCTCGTATTCTCTCTCACGTGCTCACTCACATTCTCTTTCTTTCTTTTATTCCCCCCCCACCACCCTTTTTTTTTGGCATGCCTCCTTCCTAAGGTGATTTTAGCCTCTGTTTATGTTGCTGGTAGGACTGCTTAGCCATACAGCATCATAGCACTGGTAGTTTGTGAATTATCTCCAGAAGCACTTTGAAGCTTTCTTTGTCACTGCCTCATTTCAGAATTTGACAGCCACTGACTAGTGAGGATGAGAGGAAAGGCGGGGATTAAAACACCAGCCTCCAAGTCTATTTGGGTTTTATTTCTTTGTATTTGCTGTGGATCCTAAAGCAAGTAACCAGGTCTCCTGGAGGAGCATTGTTAGCAATGCTCTGCAGTGCCCTGATTGTGTTCCTGTGGGAATCAATGGAATGGTTGTTGTTAACTTATCTTCAGAAACACTGGCCAGACTCTATTTCTTGAAGGTTTATGTGTCCAAGGTGTCCATGTATAAATAAAGTGAGATGTACCTTAGGAAAATGCTGTGGAAATGACATATTTGAAGTGTTCATGCACTGCAGTGTTAAATCCTACATAAAACCCATATATATGACTAGAAAAAGGCACAGGGAAATATATAGAATTGCTGCTTTAAGGCATTTCCAAAGGTTGACTGCATTTCATGTTCTTCTCATTAATCAATATTTCCAAGGCCTCCTTTCATCTCTGTTATTCCATATGTCACATGAAGTAATAGAAATCTGAAATAGAGACTGGTTTTCAAGCATAATTCTAGGAAAGCATCCCCCCTTTCACGTCTGCCACGAAATACAGCACAAAAGAACATTTTTAATGAGACATCAATTATAAAATAAGTGCAAAAGTGAAATACTGCAGACCTTATGGAATGGGCTTCCACAAAATGATATGGGGCATAACTTTGTAGGACATAAGAAAAAACATATCTGATTGCATTGTTGATCTGTCAAATCTGATGTCCTGTGTCTACAACTATAGAAGGTGGAGAAACTTCAATAGAGACATTAATGAAATAATCGATAGTGAGTCATTCCTTTCTACACTAGTTAAAGGCTGGTGTATGATCTGAAGCGGAAGGGCCCATGGAATTGAGAACTTTTCTTCTTTTAGCCTCTAGAACCTGTGCAAACATCCGTTACTGATGTAAATGGATGTGACAAGACCCCTGGCTGGCAAGATCTTTGAGGGAAGCCTGCACACTCTCACATAATCTCCTCTTCCGAAAGAAAAACAGAGGCTTTAAGCTAACAAATAAATTCTGTTACAATGTAAGCTAGGATACTTAACTTTTTAAATAACAAAAATCAATGCGTCCAGGTCAGCCACCATGTAAATAAAAAGCTTCTAAACAGCACTCCACCAGGTACTAGTGCAAGTAAATCCTTGTTTCCCCACGTAGTTTAGCTCATTTCAGTTGTTTTCTGGGTTGCAGAAAATTCTACCAGTCCCACGTGGTCTTTCAGTTTTTTTCCATCTCTTTCAGTGTCCAGAAGTCTGATCCCTGTTTAAGTTAAAGCTCCCAACTCCATGTCATGACTCTTTCAGAAGTTCACAAGGACTATCTTGGCCCAGTGGCTATTGTGGTGACTGAACTAGTAGGGCTCTTACTGAGAAATGAGTCCTGCCCCAGGGCCTTTGGAACTGCTTTTGCCTGGCAATGTGTTGCAGAATGGCTGCACTAGGGGAAAGGATGTGAGCAGCTCCAGTTGTTTTGGTCTTTCTTTGGAAGTCTTTCTGTATATCCAGTTTTGTCCATCTCTATCTTTGCAATGCTCTGTCTTTTGCATTTTATTTCTGATCATTCCATAGGGGATTCTGAACTTACATAAGTATTTCACAGTTAAGGCTAATGATAAGTGATGTAATTTATAATACTTTTATTATTTTTCCCTACCATTCCTTAGCCAGCCTCAGACTTGCTTTCTTATGTGCTTATGCACACTGAACAGAAGTATTGATACATAGGGTTTTTTTTGTTGTTTTTTTACTCCTGAGTTGCTACAGTTAATTTAAAGTGCAAGTGCAGTCTCCCACAACATTCAGTCCCGAAATGTAAATAACCCTTCTTCCCGCCACTCCTGCAGCTATCAGTAGACTCCTCTAGCGAAAGCAACAAGATCAAAACCATATGAATGCTCTGGAGAGGGAAAAGAAACTCAGCCACTCGGAACTGAATCTAAAGCATCATTATGGGCTCATTCGACCTGCTGATTTTCAGTGAAAACTGAGCCTTGTACCAACTTGCCAAAGGTACTTTTAACCCATTAACACATCATCATAATTCTGCAGTAATCTGAAAGAGAGGAACTAAGCCTCAAAAACAGTTTTGCTTGACTGCAGCTTCATCTGGTAAGTGACAATAAGTTCTGAATGTTATTTCTGTAGCTATCGTTACAATTTTGGCCTTAGATACTTAGTTAATTAGCAGGGCTATGGCAAAGCTTGTGTCACTGCTTTCATCACAAACTGCAAGTATTTCAAAGGTCAAGATTGAATGGCAGAGTCAATGAAGTCTCTTTGAACTCATTTGCCCGTTACTACTTCCCTGATCTTTAAATCTGCATTCCATTACATTCAAAACATTTTCTCAACATGACTGTTTCTTAGTTAAGACTCAGATTCCTGGGTTCATATAACCTCCACTGCCCTCTCTTCCTTTCTTAATGGCCTCCATCGGGTTCTGCTTCAACGCATTTCAAGCTTACCAAGATGTGGTAGCTGTTTGTGGAAGCAAAACCACACTATTCCTTCCCCTGTGATAATGACTGGCTCCTTAAGCATTTTCTGTCAGGTCTTCAGGTCAGTCTATAGTCTTGATTTTGCTCTTGATTTTGTGCTGATATTGAGGAGAGTTTTTGTTTTTTTGTTCTTTACGATAGAGCCAGTTTAATTTTATTCCTCTATCTCACCAAATTCTGTTAAATTCACTGAGTAAAATGTAAGAAGGAGGAGATTTCAGAGGTAGGTAGAACCCCTACATGATGTTGTGATTAATGTTTGGAGTTTGATCTTCAATGTCCATTTACCATACTGTCCGCTTTTTACCTGAGGACAAGTGACTATGTAGTGTTGAAATTATCTCTGGATTTCCTGTCTTACTTGGCTGGGCAGTATTTCCCCAGCTTTCTGACGAGGAATCTTTGTTTCCTGGTAGTCTGAGGGAATTTCTTCTTTTCTGCATTTGAGACATTGGAACCGAATGGGTTCTCAAGCTCTTTCTCCTGTACTGTCACTTAGTCATCCTTGTCAGACTAAGACTGTGTCATGTTTTTGGTCTCTCAGTCCTCCTCCTCTGTCATTGTCGCTCTATGAATGCAGGCGCTGCATTGTCCTCCTCCCTGGATTTTCATTTGCCTTCACTGCCATTTGTGCTATCTCTTCTAATGACTATCCTTTTCTTGCTCTCCTGCTGCATCTCTAGCTGTCTCTTCATGAGATCTTTCTCCCTGCAGCTATCTGAGGGAATGGCACACAGGATCCTCTCTTTTCTTTTCACCTTTTTCAATGAGTAGTCTTGTCCCTGGTTAATTTCGTCGTTACAAACTGAATTCAGTGACTATGCTGGTGACTTTTAGATTGGCCTCTCTGTTTCAGGTCTGATTCCTTGGATTCAAATTAAAGCTTTAGGTGGTCTCTTAAATCTTGTGGAAGTCTAAGCCATCAAATCAGTTTCAGAAGCTCTTATCTGTGCTTTGTATTTGGGGAAAATCTGTTTCAGCTTTTCACACCTCACCTGCCTGCTAACAAAAAGCAGGGCCTGTGCAGATAACTGAAGTTGTCATGTTTATTCATTGTTCCTATGGATTCTCACATTTGTTTGTTACAAGCACTGTTTCTGCCTGTTAGTTCCATTAGTTAGGGCGCTTGAGTGTGAATGTTGAGAGGGATCTCTGTGGAGTGGATTGTATTTATATTTTATTATGTACAAATTTTTAATTTTTTTTCCTCGTGTCTTTTGTACTCAGCAAGAGATATCCCACTGTGCTACAGTTTCTGGGATTCTATAGCATGAGCTCAGGAAGCGCTTCTTTATAACACTTCTGCTAACAAAGGAACGATCCTCCAATTTTTCAGGGTCTTTGGTTCTCTGCAGAAGCTCAGCTGCTGTATTTTGGCTTATCCAACTTAATTTTTAGCCTTTCAATGCTGAAGCTATTGGTAGGGAGTAAAAAGACTTCTTTCTCATCTCACTTAAACTAATTTTACATCTGTATGTTCCCACTGGAATTGTTCTGATTTACTGTGATGTGAATGAAATCAGAATTAAGACCACTGAATGTATAAAACATACTTGGGTTTGTACGTATGATTAGCTGTGAAATATTTCTTGGTAATTTTGAGTGCAAGATGGTATACAGTAACACACTGTGATACTCTGGGAGAGCCAGGGTTGCAGACTCTGCAGGAGATGGGCAGCAGAGCTCTGCAAAAATGAGAGGGGTGACAAAATAGCAAGTGAGAAGAAGAGAGACAGAGAACATGAGAGCCGATAGAAGAACGTGTAAATGGACTGATGAATGATGAGAGAATGTGCAGCTGAATTAAAGAACGTGCAAGCTAAGAGATGGGTGATCTGGGCAGGCAAACCGCTGAACCAGCTTCACTGAGTGTATTGATAAGCTGTACTCTAAAGGGAGAGAGGAGGACATGAAGGATAGAGGGATTAAAAGACAAAGGCATTCACTACGAGACCAGCAAGCATTAGTGAGATTGCCCTTTTCAGGAGAACATTGCAGGTCAGTTAGGGAAAGGAGGAAGACAGCAATGGCTTATATGAAAAGCCTTGAAAGCCTTGATTGAAATCAGTGTGGTAGGAAAGACAAATCTAACAGAACTTTAAATCTTCTCCTAGAAGAGCTAGCTTTTCTTCTGGGCTTGACCAGGGTGATTTTCAGGCCAGGATCTCTATTTTACACATCTTAATTTGTATGAATGTGTATGCATATTCCTTACAACTGTCACTCAGGGGCCTAATTCAGAAGTTCTGAACAGTATACAGAACTATACCTGTTCTGTATAGTTGCAGGGTCTCCAGAGGACTTTGAAGTAGCATTTATGTGCCATAAATAACCTTTGGAAGCTTAACTGGCTACTTGGGGAGTTTAAGCTTTTAATTCTGACACTGAAGTCAATTGCCTTAAGTTAGACAGCGTAGGCTTTCCAGGTTGTGACATGCAGCACCATCAGAGCAGGGAGATGGAAGTGATCTCTTCGGTACAGCTTTAGGAAGATTACCTGTATTCAGTAAAGTACCACTCAGTACCACTCTAATGGATAGTGAGAATTCAGCATAGTTCTTTTGCTGATCCTTGTCCGCTTCCTTACCCTTCAAAAGCCTCAGCTCATGAGAAATGATTTTAAGAACTGTCTATATATTCTTTGTATGTCTTGGCTAGGAGAAAGCTATAGCTATTATTTCATACATACTTTCAGCTGGAATTTTTAGCAGAACCTAATCTGTGTTAAAACTAGACACTGTTTTTTGATGGATCAATCTTTATCCTGCATCTGTTACCCAGTCTATTTTGCCATGGTGCTGTACAAATGCTTTTGCTGAGATGAAAGATGGAATGGTGATGGACAGGAAGAAGCAGCTGTGGAGCAAGTCCCCTTTTTGTGAGGGCCATGCTGCCTTAAATTGTGTGTGAAACTATAGGCAAAGAAACTATAGCAAACTGGTTTTGCTGTAACAGAGTTCAGCCCCCTGCCTCCCAAAGAGAGGAAGCTAGCACTAACCATTGGACCTAGTTTAGGATTTTATACAAAATAATATGGCCAAGAAGGATGGATGTCCTATTGTCTGTGAGGGTTTGTTCCTGTTAATTCCCTTCTAAATGTTTCCCTGTTATGCCCTTATTGGGGGAGTCCTTTTATATTTAGCACTATCAGTTACCGAGAACTTTAAAATAGCCTGGTCAGACTCTCATCCCTATTATGTTTACTTAAAACTGGATAAACTGCCCTTAACCTGTAGTTACAAGGTTTAATGGATAGTGGGGTACTTAGTGTAGCATTCCAGAGAAGACTGCATTACAGTTGTTGTCTGAGGAGCTCTTTCCAGGTTCTAAGCAAAAGAAACGCACCAATGTTGGTATTTCAGTGCAAAGCTCTGCAGAAATTCTGGGTAACTCTGCAGGTCATAGAAAAACTTAAGGAAACTGCTGACTCAAGGCTGATCACACCACGTACTGAAAATCTCATGATGTATCTGAAGCATGTACTACAAGACAAAGCAGGGAACAGGTGTTAGAACCCAACCACAGGGTCAGAATAGTTACTGAAAAGCAATTGGGCTCTAGGCAAATCAGGACATTGCTTAGAGCATTCTGCTGTATACTTAGCTGCAAACTCAGCAGAGATCTCTTCTTTCAGAGGCTATGGTAGGCTCACTGATAATCTTTACCTTTACCTCTCTCATCCAGTGGTATCTAGCCTTGTTCTCCAAGCCTCTGCGTTCAGGGTTGTATCCTACCATTGTCCTTTCTCTCTTCCCCCCTCCCTGCTGCAGCCATCAACAACTCAGCCTTATACCCTGGGGCGCAGATATAATAAATTTTCGTTTATCTACTGAGAATGCTTGAGTCCGCTCTAGATGCAGGTTAATTAATCAGAGTAGAGCACCATATAGATATAAGCATACTGCTCCTGGGGGTGAGATTGAATTCTGTGCATTGCAGTGCTGGTAGGTATCCAAGCTCTCTTAGAGCTGGAGTGCGTATCCCTAGAATGGACTAGCATTGTGCTGCACCCTTGTTCCCTATCAGGCACTGTGCTTGAGCTTTGGGTTAGCACTGTTCCCTCAAATTAATCCAATTATCATGCAAATGGCCTGATTGTCTATTAGGATCTATATATTTCTCTTCTTGGCTCTGTGAAATGCTATGGTCAGCTGCTTCTTTCTGTTGGATTTCGACAATAAGGCTTCCTTTAAGCTAATATTAACAACTTGCTGTACTGCTCCTTGCCAAGATAGATGTAAAACCAGCTCATTTGCTATGCCTGTGTTTCATCTACACACCTGCAAAGCAGGGCAGTAGTCAGTAGCTAGAAAAAAATTATGATGGATAGCAGCAATTATAAACCAATAATATACGGGAAACAGAAAAGATTGCAAAGAATTTCCTGCCATATGCATTTAGGAGGCATCTGGACTACATCTGGGAAAGCACACAGTCAGGGAACTGTAGCTTGTTGGAGATGCATGTCTGTGCTATCAAGAATAATGATAAAATGGTGCAATTTGTGTTCGGTTCTTTGTATATTGAAGTGGGGGAAGGGTTAGTCAATGTGGAGCACTTCTCCAAACAGATGGAATACAATATAACATTAATTGGCTGAGAAGTAGGGGAGATCACCTTGTGAGCTGTTTGCTTGCTTTATTGCTTAATCATATTCAAGATGATTGATAACGTTCCTTAAAGAGTATGGTGCTGGGATTGCTATTAGCATAAGTGGTGACATGTAAATATGACCGACCTTAACATTTACATTTTGGCTCATTGGCCAAGGGGACAATCTGATGTGTAGTCATGCATTTTGCTAATGAGTCATTAAAAAGAGGAGGAATAGAACCTATCTGAAAGATGTGCCTGCTGATATACCAGAGCAGAGTAATTGCTAAAAAAGATTGGGTTGTCTGCTGGGAAAATTGCAGAAGAGGGGGGGGGAAAGGTTTCTTATGGAACATTTTCTAATATGTGGAAAGTTGTGGGTTTTTTTGTTTTTTGTTTTTCTCCTGATGAAATGCAGTCTGTTCCTTATGGTTACTAAGGTGATTTTCTTAAGGGCTACTGAAAGGTTTCTCTAGTTTATACACTTGTTCACATGAAGATCAAAACAACGAATAGATGTCTGTGTGGCTACTTTAAAAAATAAAAAGCCTAGGTACCTAATCCTATGGAAATCGATGCAAACAAGCTGTTCTGCACAAATGGACAGAGGTGTTTTATCCTGACCCACTCTTACTGTCTGTCTAAGAAGGAAGCTTGAAAATCACTTGGTTCTAGACACCTAGTGAGATTTTTGAAAGCTTTAGTGCACCTAACTCCTAGTTTTCATAAGGGTCATGATAAGGTCATGAGGCTCTTACAGCCTCTTTAGAGGCTCTTACAGCCTCTAAAGCTCTAACCTTCAGCTAATAACTTCGATTTCATGATTGTAGTGCAGGGAAAATCATGACTTGGCTTGGGTCTTCTACCCAGGCCCTAGGCTAATTCTTTGTTTCATTACCTGCTTCAGAGGATACTGTAAAACACATTGTTGTGTGATCTTCCAAGGCATGCTGTTACTCCTGTATTTTCTTTTTTGTATATAACCATACAATGACTGATATGTGCAGAAAAAAAAATGCTTGTTTGAATTTATTTTAGTGGAGATGAGTGATAATACGTATCTGATGTCTGTGTTTCATCATGTATTAGTCTAGAGCTTCAGACATAGATTGCAGGGGCCTAAGAGATTAAGGGCAAAGTGCTGTGTCCTGTAGCTAATCTGTACTTCTCAAGAAATAAGAGTAGCCACACAGCATAGGTCAACTGTTGTATCCTTTAATAAATGAGGAGTTAAATCAAGACTAATTAGATCCAATCCTTTCTGCTCTCTAAGTGTCCGTCCTTGGAAGGTTAAGAATAATTATGAAGCCAAAAGAACCGTTTTGAAGCTGAAATTGAAAGACGTTTTCTAGAATAAGAGTGGAGTGGTTTTTTTGCTAGGTCTCCCATCAGGGAAAAATTTTTTTTCATATGAAAAGTCTGTCTTTCATGGTTTAGGAGATTAAGTCACCAGCTTTTTTTCCCCTGCAAAACTAGCCCATAAACTCAACTGGTTTTTAATCGGACATCCGGCTTGATGCTGCTTTTCAATTCCATCCTGCCTGTGGGGTAGCATAGTGGAAGTGGACAGGTATATACATCATATTACAAACCCCAGGTGCAGAACAATCTCTCATCACAGAGTAGGTTCCATGGTTCTTGGGAAAGGATCATGTTTCTTCCTTTTCTGTCTGTTGTTCCCATTTGGTGGGGTTTTCACAGGCTTCTCTAAGCAGTTCCTGCTGTGTGCTTGACTGTACCTGAATGTAGGGCAGGGGAATAGGACTGTATTTACCTCTCCTGCCTCCACAAGCGGGTAGCTGGGCTTTGTGATTTCAGCAAAAAAGTTGTACCTTTTCCCTGCTATTACTATCTGTTGTGGGAAGAAGCCTGAAAACACCATGTAATACTATTGGCATTAAAGTTATTTGGAAGATCTAGGCAAGGAGTATAGGACAGTTATTTTAGTTCTGCTCCCTGCTGGGTTGACAGTGTTCACTTCCGGAGGCTAGACCAGCAGTTAGGGACTGTGGGCATGCCAATCTGTCTGGCACATCCCAGTTCCCAGTGGACTTTCTGAGAGACAGCAGGGAGAGAAGTGGCATCCAACAGAGCATCTGAGACTGTTCTAGGGGAGTGGGTCTCCATGCCAGAGAGGCAACACTAGGTTTTAGGTACGTCTTTGATAAGTAATTTTAAATCACAAGCACAGTGCTTCAGGGAAAAGAACAGAACAGAACATCACATGCAACAGCATTTAATGTTTTTTATCTTCTCTGAGTTATGCAGCTGACGGAAGCCATGAGCTCTCATAGTCTTGACGTAGTCAGTGTGGCCTCATTCCCCAAAGCAAGGCAAAAGCCAATAGTACTTGGCTGGAGTGTGGCATTAGTCAGATGGCACACCTGGGCTTTTAATATCATGCTACACTTCTTTATTGACTTTGCTTTTTACTTCTCCTGTCTGTCTCCTTTTGTGCCTTTCTTTCACGTTGCTTACAGCAGTATTGCGGAGAAAGCTTAGCCTCTGGCACTCTATCCTCACCTGTGGCAAAGAAATGATCTTCATATTTTTGTCATTTTTTTTTTTATAGTCAAACTAATAGTAAGTCTGAACAATATCATTTATTGCAGTATACAGCGCAGCAAGTATTCATGCAAATCTGGGTGCTCCAAACTTCCTTGATATTAATGTTTTTTCCAAGATAAACATTTTTCTATAGCAAATCAATTTACAAGGACTTCTGTTGTCATATAAGCATTATTTTGATTCCAACATTGTTAACAAAAGAGTCTAGGAAACACATACCATCTCCAACCATCCTCTGGTTTCAGATTTTCTCTCTGCAAAGTTGTCTCTCATTCCTGCTACTGGTAGGCTTATCTATCTTGGTACCAAATCTACCTTAATAGTTTGCAATATCAGACATATCATTCATCTGAGCTCAATAGTGAAGGATAATTTCTTAGTTTTGCTGAGGTGCAAAAGAATAATGAAAGAATGACAACCAGCAGCTCAGCAAAACAAACAGTAATGTATGTCCTGTGACTATTTGTGTGACTGTCTGTCAAGGTTTTTCTGCAGCTAGTTTTGTCTCTTCATGGGAATGTTTTAAATAACTGCCTAAAGAAGGGATTCACAAACAGGTAAGACTATGTGCAGGTTTCTGTACTGTTGAGAGACTGAATTGTAAGAGGTGAATTTGGACCTTTCGGAAGAACTCCGTCTCTGGTGCATGCAGTTGATTAGTTACTGTTTTGGAGAGTTATTGATACATCTCTAGATAACATTTAATGTAGCCCTTAGAACTTTTGTGAGACTTGTGTGAAAAAGTAGAGTTTTGGGGAAGCATCCAGAAAATGAATGTTTCTGAAGAACGTCTGTGAAGGCAATGATGTACTACTTTTAAGGCACTTTACCCAAATCCACGCATTTCTGTTTGCCTTTCTAATTATGTGTACCAGTATACTGGAACTTGCATATAAAAGTACTTCCTTCATAAATTAAATATATAGAACATGCCCATATGTTACTGGGAGAAAAGGAACTGAAAGATGTAGTTTGATCCTAGAGTGAGACTTGAGGGTGATGAATGTAATTATTCTGCTCTCAATCAACTGTGATAAAGAAGTGAGACTCTTTCCTAAGTGAGTTTATTTTCTTTCCATCCTTTTCAAGTTTGGGGAATAAGGTCCTGAAAAGCAAACTTTATGTTCCCCAAATATGAAGCCACTGGAAGAAAGGAGTGGGAAAGCAACTCCGTTCTCTCTAGGCCTACAAAGATGAGTTGCCAAATGTTAACGGCACTGAATTCACGCCGGATACTTTAAACAAACAACAAAAATGTGTCAGTCTTAGAACATGGGCACAGAACATATTAGCTCAAAGTCAGGTTTGGAAAATGATGTGTAAATGAAACCGCAGTATGGGAAGTGGTAGGCGGTCCTAACTGTTGCCATTTCTACCACTTCTGCTAAAAAAAAAAAAAAAAAAGAGAAAGATGGAAAGAAAGAAATCTCAAAGCTAAAATAGATTACTTTTCATAACTGTTACTACCTGATCTGCAGATTTTTATTACTTCAGCAGACATAAGGCTAGGAACGCATTTTTCTGTGTCTTTACCTCTTGATCTGTTTTGAAGAAAAAATTTTTTAGCATGTGGCCTTTAAGCATCTTTCTACATTGTACAGAGGACTTTTGTTTGCTCTACTGATTGAGTATGTTGTAATTTTCTGGTGATTCTTCCTTTGCAACTTTGAGTTCTCAGTCCCTTTCCTCTGCTACCCAGAAAGGGCTTGGTCTTCAAACTCTGAGCTATCAGCTGCAAAAAGGGCAAAAGGAAGGAACAGAAGTCTTGTTGAATAATTGCTGAGGAAACCAGCTCTGTGCATGCAGAAAGAACAGGTCAAATGCAGGAGAGATCCAAGGCGAGTAGCTATCGCCGTGTAATCACTTTGATGAAAGAGCACAAGGGAAAAACTGACTGCAATAAGGAGTCATACTTACTGCATGAAGAAGGATGCCAAGTGTAGAAAAGTAAAGTTAGCAAATGAGCATGCTTGAAGTGCTATTTATCCTTTTAGCTTCAAATGTTTTCTGTTTTTGATTTTTTTCTCATGTTCTGGTTTATAGCTGTTGCAAAAGTTAACATCCACCTTTGCAAAAGCTTAATTAGAATTACAGCTTTGAACACAAGAAGTTGGTGAGATTCCAAATTCAAATGATCCCTTGAAAGGAGGCAGGCAAACAGCATAAAAAGAAAAGAAACATTTGGAAATTGGTAAGACAGACCCCCTCCCCCCAATTTATTTTAGGAACGTAAAAAAAGGGAGTAAAAAGCGAATCTTCCATATTCTTCAGCCATTTGCTTAACATGGCCTCTCACAGGAAGCTGTCAGAGTTTGAACAGTGCAAGTGACATTAAAAATTGTGGAATAGTTTAGTGTGTTTTTTTAAGGGGTGGTGGAACAGTGAGAAGATATGATGCCATTTCTTGTGCATCTTTGTTGAAGGATCGAAGTTGAAAAAAATGGCAATGACATTTTTGTTGGTGTTTTAAAGTTCATTCCTTGTATTTGCAGCCCTTTTCCCACCTCTCAAATAGAAATGCAATGCTGTTGAAGCGTATCTGTGGAGCAGAGAGCAGGGCATGGGAATAGAAAGTTGAAAGGCAGCAGTTGTAGTTTAGCTCTGTTTCACGACTTTGGACAAATCACATTTTGTCCTCTTTACTCTAGGCTTTCATTTTCCCTTCCTCCTTCCCTTCTTCCCTCCCTCTTTGTTTAGGTTGTGTGCTTTTTCTGGGATGGACTGTTTAACCTAATGCTTATATGTGCTATTGCAGTGACTAGCAGAATGGGTTCCTGATCACTTTTGGGATCTCTAGATGTACTTTAATTCCACTAATAACACCCCAGTTGCATTGATTTCTTGTTTTTTTTTTTTTTTTAATTTTTCCCTAAGTCAATATTGAGAGGTTCTTAAGGTCCTTTTTTGCCTGCCTGAGCATGATTTGATATACAAGTCTGCTGTCAGAGTAGACACACTTGAATTTTGTCCTTGCTCAGATTTCAGACCTAGCAGTAGGATATGCATACTATATCTATGCTTTTCCAAATCAAAAAGCCAAAATTTCAATGTTAAAATGAGTATTTTGTTACAATTCAATTTCATAAGAGTTCAAAGCATCAGAAGTTGAAAACCAGCATTTTTTTTTTTTTTCATTTTTTGGGTTAGCTCTGCTCTTAATAACTGTGGTGGTGCTACAGTTATTACCTGTGTGGTAATAACTGAGTTGCAGTGTCTCTACAAATTCTCAAATCTTTCGTAAGAGGAAAGTTGCCTAGTGTTTTAATAGGAGCAGCTTGTTCCTTCGTGGTTTCCCTAGTTAATAGCACAATGCTGTGTTGCGGGGCTATCCAAGTGGAGAGTCCTTTCTGGTAGAGGCAAGTTTTCAAATGCTTCTTAAGCAGTAAGCGCTTTTAATCTAGTTTTGACTTGCTGCAGCTCTCTCTTCCAGCAACTAATTCCTAATCATGTTTTTGCCTGTTCTTTCCTAGATGTCTGTTCCTAGATGTCATTTTTCTGACTCTGCTCCCTGTTGTACAGGTGGCTAGATCAAAACAACCCACAGCTAGAGCTGGCCTCATAGAAAGCCTTGATCACTGCGTAAGTGGGAGGAAAATGGAAATCCTCTGTCCTTCTAGAAATCGTCACCCATCAGTAGAGAAAGAGTGTGCAGCAAACTTATTCCATTCCAATTCCTCACAGCAGAGTTACCAGCACCTCTCATGAGTGTTTTCAGAGATGACTCATTTCTCATTCCTATTGCTCTTCTGAGTACCATTTACTAGTGTTTTCCCTCTGCTCTGCAGGGGTATTCTTCTGTCACTGGGCTTATTAAGGGGGAGGGACATGTTTCTGCCGTTGTTAGCTGTTCTTAGTTATGTGACATGCTGTAAGCAGCCCTGTCCTAATCTAAGGAGTACTGCTGCTGATCACAGATCTCTAGCAAACCTAGCAATATGTTTTCAGATGAGGAAGGAAATAGGATACATTGTTATACTATGTTTCTGAAAATCTACAGATATGTTAAATCTTCTATGGTATGGTTTCCTCTTGTATAGCTTTTCAAATTACTGAACTAAAGTAATGCTATCCATGAAAGCCTGGCCTTCCTGAAGTCAGAGCACAACCCTCTACTGAGTTCAGTGGAGCCATGCTATCACCCTAAGTTTTATTGGCTGTTACATAATGTTAGATATAATATAATATATATATTCATAAAATGTATGTTTTGCAATCTTGTTCTGTACCGTCAGCGTTCCAGGCTCGACAAGCACTCGCAAGCATTAAAAAGAGCACTTCAGAGACTTCGCTTGGGTTTTGTGGCCTCTTCAGGATGACAACAGCCCCACCTTTCAGAGGCACAGCCAGCAGAGCAGACTTGAGCTGTTACGCGTTTTTAAAAGAATGCGTAAACAGGACCAGCGGGTAGCTATGCAGTGTTTTTTTTGTGGTCTGTCATGAAATCATAAAGAGCTCTACTGCTTTGCCCTGATCCTGCAAAAGTCTCAGAGCCTGGGCCAAGAAGATGTCTAAAACTATAGTTAATAGTGTACCATAGGGATTTAAAAGCAAAACAAAGCTGGAGATATCGTCAGTGGAAAATATACAGTGTGGGTAGTAGCTTGCAATTGATGAGCTCAGAAGGGCCTGATGTCCCTTTCTTCCCTCCCTTTTTTTTTTTTTAAACTTTTCAGCAAACAACATCTCCTCTTCACACAGGTGTTGCTTTGCAGCAAACATGGCAATTGTCATGACTTTTAGAATTTTAGAACTATTCCTTTTCTCCTTTCTTCAAAATCACTATTAAAATTATTAACATTGACTTCTGAACTAATATACTAAAGCAGAAGCTGTGCTGTTCTGTTTTCTTTAGAGGCTCTAGTTTTGATTGTTTTGTCCTGAAGCTAAAACGTTTAGTGAAGAAATTGCCACACTGGTATTCTGTTTAGTTTAGGTGAAATCCAGTCAGCTTCTTTGAATGCAGTCACTCTGCAAGGCTGTCTGTGTTTACTGTTCTTAGAAGCTGCTGGTTGAATTGCTACTTGGGTCGCTTAGAACTTGTGACTCATTTCAGGAGGCATTGTCCTGAAGTAGTAGCTTCAAGCTCGTAACATTTTTCAAAATCCATTTAAATACTAACATGGTCCAGGAAATCACCTAATTGCTCTCTGAGCCAGCTGACACTTTGTAGATTGCATTTTAGGAGAAGCCTCTGCTGTGCGATTTTGGTATACAGCAAAGTCTGTTTTCCAGAGTTTGAGTTCTGCTTCAGTTTTCTTGATTTCTGGGGCAAAATCCAAGGGATTTTGTTTGTTTTGTTCTTTTGTTAAAGAAACGTGGACGTCTGCATATACTATTGCATGAGTGTTTGCAAGTGCTCAAACCTCTTGATTCTTCCATATGTGTTTTCACTTGTGAATTACTCTTCTGATGTTTATTACTGCTTTCTATGACTTGTTTTTCACTTATAAGGCTATTCTGGCAGAGGTGGTTATTTTGCTTCTTAAGAAATGTGAGGTTTCCCCATAGTCATCACTTACGTCATGCTCTTAGTAAGTAGATTCTGTATGAAGACTCATGCTCTGTTTGCTTCTGCCCACTCTTAGGCTTGTTCCATCTCAACCAGAGGAGCACTCTTACGTCTGCTTGCTAGCATTCAGATTGTTTTTCTAGGTTAGAATAGAGAATAATCAGCATACCTAGAGTACTGAAAGCCTTTTCTAGGCAGTGAAGTTAGGAATCCATTACAGAAGGCCTTGGGAAGCATTGCTGCTGGGACAGCCTGTGATTGAGAAAGGAATGGAAAGACACAGAAGCTACAGGCTTTGGGGAATTAAAAAGGTGAGGGCTCAGTCTTTAGGTTTCTGGAAATGTGCAATAGGTTGGGCGGTAGATTTTGTTGCTCCAAGGGCAAATCTGCCACAGTAGATTTGAAGAATCAGTGTTTTCTGATTAGAAAAAAGATATTTTGCAGTCCTTTTCACTCTCTTCTCACCAAATTCACTTCTTCTTTTGCATTGCTATAATAGTACATTGAAATATCTGCAAATACTCCAAACTAATGCAATCCTAGTGGAACAATAAGCTCTGTTTCATCATGCTTTTTCACTGAGTTTACAGTATAATTGCTCCTTTTTAAAATTCCTGAATAGAATTCACATAGTATTGCACAATTAGCTGCCTCGGAGGAAGTGTAGCTAGGAGACATACTGAGAGTACAATATTGTGGAGTGTCACACAGCACTGGGTAAGGGCAAGTGATCTACACTGGTCTGATATGCAGGTGATTTCATTCATCTCTGTTGAAACATCCCGATTTACATTTTATTACAAGGATCAGAATGAAGCCTGAGCACACTCTGCTTCTCAGTGGGTGACTGCCCCAGGAACTGCTTGGTGGCAGTAACGGGATGTGCTGTGTCAGCTCAGCCACTCTTATGGCTCATCTGTGTTCCAGAGTCCCAGCAAAAGTTGGAGTAATTACAGTAGTATTTCCAGTAACCTGTAATACCTAGAATAACTCCAGCACTGCACAACAGCTTTTTTTTTTTTTTTTTTACCTGAACAATCTGGTAGCAAAACATCCATATAACCTTAAAATGAGTCCCCTTACTTTAAGAGCAGGTTCTGAAACTTGAGTGGATTCCACTGGGGTAAAATTTTATTCAGCTTAAGTCTATTTGTATCTGAAGTGTACAGCCATGTTCAGTGAGTGGGATATACGTTTTTAGCTGGGTCAGTGAAGGCTTTCTAGCATCTCCTTGAGAAGAGTACAAGGATTGCAGTTACACCTTCTTGCTACAGTGATTGTAAGGGATAAGATTCCTTCTCTGCTCACTGGCATCAGCTCTGACTAGCCTTGCTCTTTCCATATATGGAAAGAAATGCATTTCAGCATTTCTTCCAAGTTCAGATTTAGATGGCTTTCCTCTCCCTGTTCCCCACATCCTAAATATATTACGATTAGTGCTGAGTTTCCTTTAATGACCAAATATGTCAGAGATATTAATTTCTGATATTTGTACATGATTTGTGTCATGCTGTCCTGAAATCAGTTTGGGATACTTCTCCTAGGACATTATCTGGCAATAGTAATTGACCCTCTGAAGTTTCACATGCTCTGTGCTGCTTCTCAGTAGACAAGTTTGAAGAAGTGAGTGTGGACCCGAGAATTTCTGGAGGTATTTTGCTGCTGCTGCTAATGATGACAGTGGTAGAAAACAAACTCAGAAGTTACAGCTGAATTTGTAACTGTAGTATTCTGGTCCCAACTATAACATTATTGATTTTTTTCCAATTTATTTGAAAGAATTACAATATAAGTCAATGAAAGACAACAGCATAACACATGCAACAGAATATATGTAACATCTGCCAGCGCACCCGTAAGCATAACCTCCATATATTTTGACTTTTTGTTTGAATGCTGAAATAGAGAAAATTTATTGTAGTTTTTAGGAAATGGCTGATACATTGCAGTATTTATGGCAAATTTCAGCTTGGCATGGTGCTGACGTTACACCATGTTAAACTTTGGAAACACAGACAAAAAACATTGTTCTTCTCTCAACCTCTTTCCCTGTCTCCTTCTCTTCCTCTCTAACCTTCTTTTCTTCTTTTTCCAATTCCAGGTTAAGAGTTTGGTAGGTTGAATTCTGGCTGGAATTTGGGACTGAATCCTAATACTTAAGCTTACTTCCAGTTTATGTTATAGTACTATCGGATGGTTTGTTTTCCTAAAAGGTGAGCACGTTATTTTCAGCATCACAACATCCCCTGAAAGCGAAGAGCGAGTGGTAAAATGAATACATCCTCTTTTGAGCTGATGAGAGAATTCTAGCAGAGGATGGACTTTTCTACATTTATTGATTTTTCTGTATATAAAATTTTATTGGAGATTTACCTATATCCAAAATCTTTTTTTCAGCTATATAAAATTGTGCCTGTGTATTTGTTTGTCCTATCAGGATGCTTTTCTTCTGTGTTTATTTGATAGTTTTCTCCCTGGTCCCATTGAGGTATGGAGGAGTTTTGTCCGTGAATTCAGTAGACCCAGGATTTCCCTTGAGTTCCATAAACCTGAAGAAATAAATGGCTAAATAGTAGAAATCAAGCACCTTAAAAATGCACATATAACTGACTACGTCTGAGACAATTCAATAAACTCTATGGAAACAAAGCAAATTTCAGCACAATAACAAATAACTGAATAATAAAACTATTAAAATTATCGTATTCCACTATTAAAAATGACTATTGACAGGCAAGCACTACTCAAGGCTATTTCTTCAGGTTGGCTGTTAACTATGCGTAAAAGTTATGTGGTTTTGGCCAATAGTAGCAATTTCATTTTGCTGTTTGTGAAGGAATTTCAGAAATATACCATACAGCGTTTGAACATTCGAACACACACACACGCACACACTAGACAAGGCACAGTCTCTTACTCTTTGTCTGTGCAGAACCACTGTGAGAGAACCACTCTCCTGTTTGTGTCCATACTTTCTCTGCAAGCCACCGTCCCCTCACTGATGAGCGTAGGGGTCTGCATCGCTGCTTGGCAGCTTTCGTTCCCTTGGGATTGCATCTCATCATTGCATTGATGTAAAAACGTGATGCTGTTGGTTTCAGAGAAAGTAGGATCAGGCAATAAGTCCTCCAAGTAGGACGTCCATTTGCAATGTCTTTCATCAGATAAAATATCATGCTAGCATATGATATTTTATGAGGCTAGTTGTTTCCTCCCTATGCTGGCTATGGGTGAAGTCTGCATCTGTGTTCGAGGTGGCGTCTTCTATTTTGATGTCCAACTTCTCTAACACTTCATAAAACTTGGAAAAATTCTTGTGATTCAAAAGGCAAGGAGAGTTTTACTTTAGTTGTTTGCAAAGTCCTGTGCCTAGCAGTTTTCATTTAGAAGCAAGCATTCGCATTTCTGTCTCAAAAGATCATATGTGGATGCGATATTACTCTGTTTCATCTACCAAACTCTTAGAGTAGTGTTGTAAGTCACAGCTGTCAGTTATTGGCTATCTGTGCTCAGAGATTTTCTGTTGATCCATGTGTAATTTCAGGAGCAGTTGCTTTTAGAAGCAGTAGTAGTTACTGCTTGATTCAGATACTTGACTGATATTTGCCTGCAGCGTTTTGATGTATAGGTTTGAGCTTGCAGACATGCCTCTGTGCTCTTGTGCCTGCCTGTACATGGCTCAGGCAGCTGAATCCTAAGCATTGCCGTGTAACAAACTGGCATGCTCAAAGCATGGAAGAGCTTTACACAAGGAAGAGTGCAGGCAAAACAGTTTCTGTGAACTGCAGGGCTAATGAAACTTGATTTTTCTAAAGATTTGTGTTCTGTATGGGAGCACTGGGGTAGAGTTCTTGATATCTAATAATGGGCTAAGATCTCTTTTGCAATCTTTCTCAGTAGGCCACTAAACCTCTCTCTCCTGATTCCGGCTATTTTTTGATGTAATTTTAAGAAATTAATGTTATTTGGGTTCCTACTATTTCATCAAATTGTTTTAAAATCGGCCAATAAGTTCAACACTTACCAGTGGAAAGACAGGTAAATGTCTGTATCCAGAATATGATCAAAGACACCTTTTTTCTTTAGGAAACCAGGCTAAGAATCTTTTTTGCTTTGAATGAACCAGAACTGATGCAGGAAGATTTGCAATGGAATCTGCCTTGGATGTCGTAGTGAGTGAATGTGTCAGGAGGAGGTAGAAATATATAATCTCAAAATGGAGAAGGAAGAGACCCATGCATTGCAGACTACAGCTGCCATTTCCACAAAGTCAGTAATTTTTACTTATGTTTGTATGTTATATTTGCATATACAAATATTTGTATACAAAGAGCACAATTAAGTGGAAGGTGATTTGAGATATAATTTGCTTTTCTGAATTGTTTGCAAGTAAGACAAAAGCAGAGGGCGCTCTACTGCAGGGTAAGTGGATGATTACTTCTGGGTTTGGTTTGTGTTTTTACAGGGTATCGAACTGTGGCAAGTTTAAGGATACTACACTTTTGGAAGTAGCTTAGAAGCGCATTTTCAGGCATACTTTTTTACCCCAGTGTTCATCCTGTCTCTCAGACTTGTGGAAAATACGTGTATACGTATTTATATGTACATAAAAATCCTTTTTGTGCCTTCCATAACAGATGAAAATCAAATTTTGCTTTTGAAACCTCTGTCATAGCAGAAAACACCTTCAAGTGAACTAATTTTATCGGTGAACAAAAGCTTGCTACAGATACCAAAGGGATTGTGCTAACATGGCAATATAGCTCTAAAGCAAGCAAGTCTTTGTGTTTGAGAGTATTGTTTATTCCTTCACCATCAAAACAAATGGTAACGGTGAAGGACTGAAGAGATTAATTTGCATTTGTGCACGTGTGTGCGCACGAACGTTGCATGGCGTACTTCTGAAATTCCCACAGAAACAGCAAAATGAATCTGGTAATATTGGCCAAGACCATGTATCTTCTATGCAAGTTAATCCAGTTCTAGAAGGTACAAAATCTGAGGTCCTTTTGGTATGGCTTTCTTTTTTCTGTGGTGATTTCTTAGATCCTTTCCCTTGTGGTGTTGTTTTTCAGGTTTATTTGTTTAAAGAAGGTTCCTGCAACAGTAACAGAAACTTTGCCTAATTTATTTTGTTCACATTTGCAATAGGCTGCATGCTGACCAGGCTTCCTGTGAATGATGGTCTTATTCCTAGGGTTTTAATTCAAACCTAATCCTTACACATGCCTGAGCACCACTTCTTTGGGTAAAATCTGCTGTCTCTACAGAAACCTTTTATGGATTTTATTAATATGAATACATATCAAAGGCTTAAATGCTCATTTTGACCTGCTTCATGAGGTTCAGACTTCTGTATTCACAATATATCATGTTGAATTAATTCCTTTGAGTTAAGGGAAATTTGCCATTATGAGCCATGATTAGTTTAAAAGGCAGTTGTTTCTGTTTTCTTCCTTCTAGAAATTAGAGCTTTCTGTGGTACCTGAACTACTTCAAAACAATCTTGTGTGCTGGGCTTCCAGTAGCAGCTGCTGTTCACTTCTGCTGGGAGCTGCACGTAGGGCTGGTGGGAAGCGGCTGCTCAAGGGCAAAATACATCTGGGAACATCTCATTTAGGTAGAGTATCTGACTACAAATTATAAAGCTGAATTTTGAATGCAATTCCTCACCTTATTCTTTTTTCCTTGTGTATTAATTTTCAGTTAACAATTCTTTAGAGAACAAGGACCTGGACTACAATTTAAAAGCCAATGAAATGCTTTTTACTGACTGCAGTGGGCTTTGGTTTAAACTGTAAATGTATTGAGAAATATTTATTAGTAGGTCTTGTTTATTGCAAATTCATCTAACGTAAAACCAGTAGCCACCTAGCCCAAGTGAGACAGAAGAGTGCATTACTAACCAACTAGAATATCAGCTGGCTGCAGGAAACACCTCTGCTTGTGCAATATGCCCTTCTGAATAGAAAAAGCTTTTCTTGTTAATGTCAGTGTAAGCTGGTAAATATCGAAACATCATATTGGCAGTTTAATTACCTTGGCACAACAGAACCTTTATCCACAAAGTACCCATCACAGGAATGATTCTATTGAAAGGAGACACATTGCCTGCATCAAAGCATTAGCTATAATACATTGGTGGGTAATGTTTAAATTACTACCTGTCAGAAGATGATACCTGTTAAACCTCTTTTAAATCAAGTGGTGAATTACAACAATAGGTTTAGCTGTTTAGTGAAAAGATACGTTAATCTACAACATGATGGAACCTTTTATTTGTATATTTTATAAAGGAACAAACCTATAGAAGATAAACATTTTAAATAAATCACACTGATTACTAGCTTTTCAGATGTTGCCAGCTGTTTGGTAAGAAGCATGTTATTCTCCCGTTGATTCACTAGATGGCAGGACAAGATCACCCTGCTCAGATAGGTAGTACCTAATAGGGTAATCTCAAGGGATGGAAACAAAAAGCTAGTTACAGTGAAATTGAACAATTTGAGATAAAAGGAATAAGAAACTGTTAAAGAGACAGAAAATTTGCTTCCCCTTGATTAAAAACAAAATTTAGATTTTTAAACTGCCATTCCAACAGGTACAATACAGTAATGGCTAAATTACAGACGCTAGAGTGTGAATAAGTGGAGTCTTTATTTCAAAGAGACAGTGGAACACATTATAAAGCAAACAACCTGACAGTAATTTTCTCCTTGTCTGCTTTTAGTGAAGACCCATATGTCTGAATAAGAACTTTCTTCGTTGTCCCTAGCAGCGTCTCTTTCAGATAACTCTCTGTATTCATAACCTTAAAGCTCTGTTGTGAGAAAATGGATCATAAGAAAGAGAAATGGAAATGACCCTTGGGGCCATATTTTCATCTCAGCAACCATAGTGTTAATCCAAAGTAAGTGCAAGCAGCGTCTACCCTATTATGTAATACAGTTCATTCCTTTGTCAATAGAGGATCATTTCCTGTAGTAAATTTTCTAGATACTGTCTAGCACAGCTTTAAATGTCACTAAACAACTAGGTTTCTGGCACTTCCTCTGGAAGACTGTATTACAGACAAAGAAAATGTCAGGGACTTCTGTGACTGCGTTCCAGGATCAAGAACCTGTACAATGTGCTTTCTGCACAACAGTTTTTTTTCCCCCAAGGTCCATGTACGTATCACCACCACATCTGTATCCCACTCTTCATCTTGTTACCAGAACTACTGAGAAGAAAGCAACTTTAAACAGCAAATAGTTTAATTGTGTCAGTATCAGAAAACATATCAGAGTGCACATTTCTAACTCAGATGATACTAGACTGCAAGTTTCTTTGGCTTTCTGAAATTGAAAGATCAACCACCTCACAAGATTTCCACAGAAATGATGAATAAATAATAATCTGGGCAATGACAAAACTGCATTCTGCTACAGTTCAGTGTGATTCCAGATAACAGAACTGGGTAGAAAACGTGGATTTTTCTCTCATAAAAATGCTTAAGAGTACAACAGAGATAGAAAATAACACCAGTGATGCCAACAGCAAGATATGAAGCTATTTCTGTAAAACTACTTTATGTACTGTGAAGTTCTTGGGCCAATAACCTACATTTCAGTAGTTTTCGTATTGCAGGAACATCTGTATGTAAGGTGGAATTTGTAAAGCTGCCTAGGAGATTTGAATGCTTGATTCCTGTTGAAATGAAAATGAAGTTGTGTATCACCATTCCTTACCAAATACTTTTAAGGTTGTTTGTAATGTTGAGTTTTACCCTATTTCTGAATGCTTCTATTCCAATTGAAAGGGTCATATTTATAGATCCGCTTTATTTTTTAGAAGTAAATAATATGGGAAGAAAGGGAAAAATCACAATCTCCAAGTAGGTTTTATCTGCATATAGCTATAGAGCACTATTCTGTTCCTGAAAATCTCCTTTGTCTTCATAGACTATCACATAACTTACATGGAAAAAGCAGGAGATTTGCATATAAATTGATATTTTTCATCATACACACAATTCTTCTGGGCCATATAGAGACTAAGACTTAGACCATAGGTAGGAAAGCAAGCAGTTCAAAGAGAAAACGATTCTGTATTTTGAAAAGACAAAGTGAGTTTCAAACAATCAAAGTAAACATCATAGGAGATATTCTCCTCCACAACAGTTTATAACTCTTTTCTTTCAATTAAAGCTGTCTGATCTGAATCCCTGAAGAACCAAGCTACAGGCAAGATTGTGCTGAGGGCTATGGTAAGGAGGAATGGAGCTGCTTTCTCCTTTTGGCTAAAATAGCCTTTTCCATTCTAGTAATTCATGGATCCTCAGTTTTGCAAGGGCAACTAATTGCATTCAGCAATTCAGCTTCTCCTTAAATGTCCTTAATATCTTGCAAAACCTGTTAGTATAGTAGAGGTAGTCTAAGCGTGGGTACAGATCTGTCCCCTATGCTGCAACCACTGAACAGAGAACTTCTGTTAATTAACCTAAATGTTAGGAAACTTAGTTTTTTTACTGCTTTGGAAACATGTAAATGGTTGGATATGAATGCCATCTGGAGAAAAGACAAACTACCTGTGACCCACCAGACTTGCAGAGAGGAATTCTGAACTGCACACATGTTGAGTGGCAAATATGAATAATGACTCGTGCATAACAGCCCAAGGTTGGACAAGAGGATTGGCATGGCAGGAATGTCCTAAACATTTAGGATATCTGTAACTGCAGTTTTCGTTTGGCTATCAAATGTATGTAGAAAACATGGCAAAAGTCATAAAATCCCCCAGAGTAATTCAGCTCTGTGAGCTAAAAATTTGTTTTCTTGAGTCATTTGAAAGAATTTGATGAGATGAGGGCAACCCAGTCCTGGGTTTAGATAGACAGATAGCTGCTGCCACTGGGGTGGCAAGAGATATGCAGTAGAAATCTGGTAGTCTGGTGTTGTGCTGAGTGGGGTGCTAATGGGGTGGTGAGGCTTTAGCATGCCTGGTCTCCTGCAAGGCAAACGTGTAGAAAATTCATCACAAAGGTAAGGAGAAGACTTGCAGGGGAGAAAAACTGGAACACTTCTGATGTGAAAACTTTGCACTTCCCATTTGAATTTCAAACACCAAGATCATGCCTGAAAGAGACAGGCTTAATGGCCTAAGAAAAGAGTGTGTCTCAGCTATGTAAGCTTAATGTTTATTTACAGTAAAATGGTTAAATAGAAGTCAGAATTTGAATTCAGAAAGGAGTTTACTCTGGACAAATAGTTATTATTTCTGGACAAAGTTACCAGTTGTTTCTATTTCTCTTTTGTATGTGGGTCTGAGAAATGTTCTTCGTATAACCTCATCTTTGACAGGAGATTGTACTGTGCCATTTCTAAATGGAAGATAATATATATGACTATTTACACGATGACTGTGCTATCATTCTCTTTTTGCAGTATTTTTATGGATGTTTGTGATGTTGCTGTTTCTGGATAAACACAAATTTCAGAATGGCAGATATTAATGTTAAGATCTAGGCATTTCTCAGCAAGTTATCCCATTTATTTAGATATGTAGATCTGAGAGCCATGAGCAAATTTTAACAGTTATTAGAAAACAGTCAGAAATATTAAAAATAGCTCCAGAGCCATGGTGGGAACAATTTAGCTGAATAATAATTGATAGGAGCTATAGGAGAAACTATATGGAGTCTTTGTTACAAAATGCACCATTAAGGGAGACTGTATATTATATTATATTGCCATTAAAAAGCAGTTTATTTTTGTCTGTATACCTACAAACTTTTCAGCTTCACTGGGGGCTAGTTCTTAACATACAGGGGAGTTCAGCTTTTGTTCTACAAAGTTAGAAATAGATTTCTTTTTATTTGATCTGTTATGTGGAAATGACAACAGAGATCTAACATAGGAAAATCTGTCATTTTTATAAGAGGGTATAACTTGAGAAACTCTTGGCCAAATTAAGACCAACTTCTTATAATATACCAAAGGCATAGCAGTTTTGAAGGTAACTGAATAAAACTTGTGAAATGTTGGTAGTAAGTTTTCTTGCAACTACAAAAACCTAAAAGCTTTAAAATGTTATTTCTTTGGAAATCTGTAATTTGATCAATTAGCTATTTTAATCTGATAAATTAGCTGTTTTATGTTAATAAAAGGACTGAACCGAATCCCAGGTAATAGCTCTTACTTTTACTGCTGTGCAAATACAGGGATTTCAGCATACTTTGAAAGACCAATTCTGAATAGAAAGATCTGGTGCACTTTTAGGTAGACTCACTATCCTAACCGCCCTATATACAGAAACACAAACTCATACCTGCAGTAAACAATAAGCGTTGATGATTAAAGAACATAAGAAACACATTTTTGATGTTCTTGTGGGGGAAGGTGCTATGTGCTCTAGATAGTTTTGAGTGGTGTGTGTGCTGCTAGCCAGCCCGTGTGTACTGATGGGGCAGCTGGTTCTTGCCTGACTCTCTAACAACTGAGTCCAGCATGTCCACTTGCCTTGAGTGACAAGGCTAACTTGATTTTCTTCGCCATATTTGGGCACCAGTCTTCAGGAAATGTACAGGAATGTACCTTTGAAACTTCCACTCCTTTTCTGTATTTGGTTTAAATTAGCCAGCAGATTCAAAGATTATAAGCAGGGAATAGACAGCACAATCACAGAAGCCTTATTTTGTTAAGAAGTCAGGCTCAAAAAAGCTAGCAAATTGATTCAATGATAATTTAAGAGTATAACGAAAAAACAGTTTAAAGGCCTTAAATTTAGAGGATTTAAAACCTTTATCCTTTTCACTTGCTCAGTTTTCCAGCTTTTTTCCTAATAGAACTTTCTTGTAGCTTGCCTTAGAGATTAACAAAAAGTTATCCCTCCTAGGATTTATTTGGCAACATGATCTAGCAGGAACACAGAGTATCTGTCTCTAGTTCTCCTCTGCTATGAGAAAGTCACTTCATCTCTTTTTCTTCAAATGGTGATAAATGGTTGTGATCTTCTTTGTAAATATTTTATTTATGACTAGTCCTTTATAAGAATCAAAAATTGTTGTATTGCTCCTAGAGAAGGTTATGGAGCTCCATCCAACAGTACCCTCCTCTGAGAGGTTGAGACACCTATTGTATGAATACTGGCACTTAAAAAATCCTGAAGCTCCTTCTAACCTTTCTGTGCATGGTTCTATTATTTAATGGCAAAAAAATACAGCTGACCAGAGGAAGAGCAAATCTGATAGTAGAGATAGCTGGCCAGCTAAGGTTGGCAGGCTCTGATTTTCTTGTTTTGGCTAAATCAGGAATCAACTACCTTATTTTTTTTTCTTTTTTAAAGTTCCAAAAGGTCATAATTGGACACTGGTGTCTAGCAGCTATACTACTTGAAGTCATACAGAAGAAAGAATACAAGCTGCTGAAATGTCCATCTTCCTTATCTCATGCTTTGCAGTTGGCCACTGCTTGGTGAGGGACTTGGCTGTTTCCCCATCAGGGAAATTTTGTGCTCTAAGGCCCCTTAACACATGGACCTTCAGGTGGGAGAAGTAGTGGGACACTGACTATTTTCATCTTTGCAGCCTTTCGCTAATTCCTGATTCCCTTTTTGTTCACTCTCCAGCAGGTCAAAGGGTTGGGGAGAGAGAGAGAGTTTGCCTCACAGCTCTATTTAGACCTAGGCCTGGTTAGTAGAAATAGCATTCTTCACAGTTGCAGGATAATGTAACATCATAAATAGAGCTATCAAGATTGTCAGGCAGCCTTTGTGGTTGTCAGAGCGGTGATGTTAAAAGAAAAGGTTTTTTTGTTGTGGTTTTTTTTTTTTCCCCCTAATAGCTTTCCTCAAACTGTCAGGAGAGCACCTGGTGAAATGAAGCCTTGCTTTTGCCATGCAGCTTTTGTTCTCAGAGATGGCTTAAGTAATAAATATGATGAAATAATTACATAGAAAAATAACAACTTCATTTCCATCAGAACGTTAAAGGAGTGGTTGTGATTCTTCAAAATGTCTTGAATACTTGAGGAAATAATTACAGCCGGGCTACGGCTGAACTACTCTATGCAATATCCCAATATCTGTGGGTAGCAGAGGCTGTGTAGTACCTGAAGAAGCAGGGGGAGTGAACATTTGATGCTCAGGCTAATTACTCTGGAAATGGTTGAGTGGGAATGAATCACCTCTCATCTCATTAGCATTCAGCAGCACAACGGCTGGATAAAAAGGAAACAAACACTTGGAATTGCAGAGAGACAAAAAGGGCCAGTTTTTTCTGTTGGTGTAAGTCAGGGTGGTTTTACAGGGAATTCGCTAGAGCTTAAAGTGATTTATGCCTGCTGAGGACCTAGCCTTAAAGAAGCAGCTAGAGTAAAAGTTTCTTTTTAAGGGACTGTGAGGTCTCTCTGGAATCTCTGCAAAATCAAGCACTGAGCTTCTGGCTGCCAGGGGCCTGCACACATCTGTGTCTGATTTATCAGTAAACAGATCATTTGGTTATTGTTTTCTAGCAAGTAACTGTATTTTTCTACAAAGGGAGAAAGGGAGGACCATAAGACTCCTTTTATCATTTGCTGTGGCCCTTAACGTTAAGTCCTCAATCCTAACCCCCAGAGCTATCTGTTCTTAATTCTCCCCATGGGGAGACAGGAGGTGGTTGTGGCTAATGATACAGCAAGGGTGAAAACATGGTGCTTAATATAATCACTAACTGCAGCTATTTTGTACCTTATTATCTCCACCACAGGTTTTACATTTCATGAAGATGACTGCAGCCCCCTCCATCTTTCTGTGTTATCTCCTTCCTGCTAGCTACAAGATGCCATAGGAATGCAAGGGTACTAGGGTGAGTGAGAAATTCGAGCTTGGTGTCAGAGCTGCTGTAAGCCCTCTGGGATAAAGGTACAGAGATTTTTATGATTTTGCTTCTCTACCATGCAGTTGTCTGGTGGTAGAACAGGTCCATAAGACTAGGTATCTCTTTCGTCTCTACCGTTGTATGCATACAGAGGCCAGGAAAAAAGGGTCTGGTTTTGTGGCTGGAGCTTCTGCCTGCTACCATGAGTAACAATGAATAGTTAACTGTCCCTATAGATTGGGGAAGCCCTCTTGCTTTGACCTGCTGCACTACTGACAGGCACAGTTTGGCATAAGCCAAAGAATTTGCACTATGCTGGAGGCAAGAGAAATCTCAACTGTTTGTTTTTAACAGTATTCAGCAATATTTCTGTTTTCTTAAGCCGACTCAGGATTGAAGCCCTTTGGAAGTTTGTTTTGGGTAGCTTGGAGTAGCTTTCTAGTTCCTTAACAGTTACTGTTTCTCAGTGTGCTAAAGATTTAGATAGAACATGTGCAGATATTGTACACTGCGGGGGCAGAGTGTTGCTGTTAGTGTGAGATACAGCAGCCGAATAAATCTGATTTATAGCATAGAAGGTCACAGCAAGGGACATGGAAGTATGGCAGGCATCATTATTGTCCCAGGAGAAAAAAACCTTGCTCTGCCACAGCTTATAGTGGTAAACGCTTTGTTAGCAAAATATAGAACGTTTCTTACACGAGGGTAAGGCAATGATTTTTTATGGATGTTTTCTTGCTGGGGAGTGAGGTGTGATATGTGTGTATGCTTCTGGGGCAATGGACTTTTCATTTCCTGAGATGCAGCCAGTTTGCACATGGCTAACAGAAGAGAGACAGTTCTGCTCTCTTATATACGTTTGAGATTTTTGGGGCATTTTTCTCTTTCCTCCCCTTCCTTCCCCTCCTCGTTCCTGAGTATCTGTCTTGCCTTCATTTTGTCTGAAAGCAACTTCTTGATTTAAAATATGTCTTTTCTGAGTGAAACCTTGATGGTAGTATAACCTCGATTTTTAGTTAACTTTTGAGAAGGAAATGGGAACCGGAAGGTGAGGGAAGGGTTTTAACTAGGCAGGGAAGGAAGACCCTGTTTTAAGTGGTTTCAGAAACAGATTGGCCTGGTTTTTAGTAGAAACACTTGACGTTTACTTCATGTCTTAATGCTGCAAAAGGCCTCTTTCAGGAGGAATACTACCTGCTTGACTACTGTTTAGGCTTTTGTTGCTGCTTGTAGAAGTTAGATTTTGGTTCTGATGCTGTCCAGTTTCTTTTTCACTTACTGTCATCAGAGCTCTAGAGTGTTTTAGTGTTTGTGTTGTTGATTTGTGGCTGCAGAATAGCAATTTCTTCTGACGTGGATATGTACGAGGAAGATGATTCTTACTATCAGGTGTCCATCTGTCATTTGATGCACAGGTGTGTATTTTCTTCAAAGACATGTATTTGCAAAAATATGTTTGCATGAAGATCATTCCTCTCCTTTGAAGATATTTTTGTCCCATTTGGTTTGTCTTCTGGGGTAACGGGTATGCACAATATTTGTAGAGAGGTGAAGTGACTACTACAGAACAAGGAGAATGTGCCAGTGAAGTGTTCATATAGTTGTCATGCAAGCTTGGAGATCGACTTAAATAACCAGTTACATATCACATGTAACACAAATTAGCAATATATATGACAACACAAGAACCCGTGCATTAGAATTCAGTAAACACTGTTTGAAAACAAAGTAAATGGGTCAGTCTGTCGCTAAGAAGAACAATCACTAGCACAGAAATGGCTGAAAATATATCAGATTTGTTGTTCACAGAGAATGTTTGCCCTGTTTCAATCTTCTCTCCTTGGGCATGCAACTCCCATTAATGGATATTTATGGAAATTTAATGCACATTCAGAAATGAACATCCTCCTTGAACTCAGCGACTGTATCCTTCAGCAGGATGCAGTCTAATACAGAAGGCCTGTCACTGCTGGCTAGTGAGCTCTGACCAGTTCTTCCCATCATCAGATAAAATTCTCTTCACTTCTTTACTTAATATTTTGCACGTTATGCATTAGTACAATACTGTCACTCATTGAACAATGGGAAAGAGGCTTAAAAAAAAAAGGTGACTGTAACTGGTATTACTTTATTAATAGGGAAGCAGAACTTTGAATTCCAAACTCCCTCTACTTTTTTTTTCTTTTCTCTTGTGACTGTATGCAACATCCACTGCTACTTTAAACTCCACAGGGGAAATGATGAATGGTGGATATGGAATTTACATCAGGTACCTGCTGGATCATGAAATAATAAAAGAGTTGGGGTGCAATGAATAGGACACCAGGATAAAATTAGGAAGATCTGAAAGACAGGTCATCTTCTGAGCTTGTTAATACTTAGAAGGTGTGCACTGCATTCAGTAAGGTTTTGTACCTCAGTCTTTTGGGTATTATTTCCTTATAGAGGGGACATATAATGTTTTAGCTGCAGTATGCAAATGTAGGTGTCTCAGGACTGAAGCCAGAAGCAATGAATCAGCAAATTGATGTCTGGCCAGTAAACTGGGATTAGTCTCTAAGTTAGTAAAGTAAATATAGACATACTCTTTTTCTGTTACGGTTATATAGTATGTAGCAGAGGGAATCTCAGTCCCTGGCACCTAGATGCAACTACATTCCAAATAAATCATGAAGCACATAATCTGTGGATGTAGGTGGTTTGTTGTTGTTGTTGGATTTTTTTGGTAGAACAGGGCAGTTCAGTGTTATGATTAAAACTGAAAAGACAGAGAGCAAAAATATGTAACAGTGCAAATATGTGGAAAACTAGAAACGCTAGAACATTTCAAAACTTGTTTAAGTCACTTGGAACCAGCTCGGTATTCATAGCTCATGGATTTTGCTGAGCTTGTCAAACATAAAGAAACGATGTTTAAAACCTTGATGGTGAAGGAGCTGGAAATTGCTAGACGGTATAGTAGTTTCACGCGTACAGAGTCACATCCCTTTAACGACTTTCTTATCTAAAATCTCTTTTGATAGTTCATCAAACTGATTGTTGGGTTCCAAATATAGTCTTAAATTTGGCAAGAGCATCTTACGTTTCTGTGACTCCAAAGAACATTTGTTTCTATTTGTTCTAAATCAATAGTGCATATAATTAGAGAATATGTTGTGGGAAGGAAGGTATCCTTGGCTTTTTTCCACTAAAATGGGGAAATGAATGACTCTCCTTTTGACAGTTTTTACTTTCTATTTTGTTGGAGGGGAAATGGTAGTACAGCATGAGATCTGATAAAACTGAAATGGGAGAATAAAAAACTAGGTGTGGAATGCAACATATTTTATGCTGCACTTGAAGGAATGTTTAATAACTCTTGAGAAGAATGTGAAATGAAGCATGGTCTGGTGGTTAGCTCAAAGGACTGAGTCAGGTCTCTTTAGCCTCTGTTTCAGCGTGGCAGTGACTTTCTCTCTGACCTTGGGCCACTTGCTTGGGTGCATGAAATTAGGGACTCAGCCTCTCTACTCCTTCAAGTTCATACATATTGGCTGACTCCTGTAATCACACAGAATCACACAGAAGCCAGTCCTCATGGCCTAAATGTGCAGAAATATGTGTGTTCTATGGTGGTTCTTAGTGTATGACAAACTGCTAGGAGTTAGTGCTATCCCTGTCTATATTATACTTTCACCAGTGGGGATTCAGGTAACCAGAGAAGTATCACAGAGAAGGGGGAGAAAGTGTTAATCCTGAGTGGTAATAGGTTGAATGTCCTAAAACTTGTGTACTTACAAATCTGTTATCATGTAGATTCTATAGTTTCTGGGCTGTGCTCAAAACTACTGGAATAAATTTGGAAAAAAATTCAGCAGATCTCCATCTATCAGCTTTTGAAGGCTTCACAGAGACTCTTCTTTGCTTCACAGAGACTATACTCCTTATAGCTGTGCATCTGATCTGGGATTTTTGAAATTAGTTCAATCTTCCTATTGCTTTCAGTGAGCCTGGCTGAAACCCTATAGGCAAACTGTTTGTGCAGATGAAACAGTATCGAGCTCCTGGATCCTAGTCTTGCAAATTTACCATTAAGTTACATCTTGTAGACCTTGGAGGGAGGTGACATGCAAGGAAACGTGAGAGAAGAGACTGTTGAGAATTGCTGGAGATACTGCATTTTCATCCCCTTCATAGGGCAGTCGGAAGTGATGTTAAAGCCCAGAGGAGATTGACAGGTATTGACAGTAACTCACAAAGCCATCCTAAACAAGCTTTCAGTTCTGACTGAAATGTTTTCATTGCTGCAGATCTTCCTGAATTATAAGAAACTTGTAGCATACATACGTAGAAGGCCAACATTTAAAAACACATTTAGAAAGCACCATAATTATCAGAGTGTAAATGGCCAGCTATTGTGATGGATGGTTTCAAGTAGACTGAACCTCTGAAGTGACACACCTAGGTTGCTAATCCCGTTTACAGGAGAATGACATTGAAACTGCTGTCTCCTGTCCACACTTGCACATCCAGAATTTTATTATTTCAGAAATGTGCTGTAAGATCTCCTAGGAAGAAACTGGATTAAACGTTGTTCTGGGGTGAAACATGAGGCATTATCATCTCCTCTTTTAAAATCTTTCACTACTCTCAAGACTTTAGCATGGACTTACATTTAGGAAGTCTGGATGCCAGTGAAGGCAGTTCACGTTTTCTACAGACAGTGACAGACAGTATATTCTCAATCAACTCACTCAGGTCAGAGTTCAGCTTTCATCCTTGCCTCTGGTCAGAGACTGGATGACATCCTGAACAACTGGTTCCTTGTGGTTTATGATGCCAAGTGACAGCGGAGTAGTTTATATAATCTACAGCCTTTAATTGCTTGGAGAGGAGTGCAGCTGACAGTGTTTGATAAGTCATTCGTGATAAAAGAATAATCGCTACAGAGAAGTGGAGCTGAAGAAGCTGTAATACAGGATACAAATAGCTGTTGTGTTTATTCTGAGTGCTCTAACTGTTTAAGTCTGACCTGGAGATGCACAGTGAAAAGAATGAGAAAACAGGAACATTGCTGCCACCCATACAGGTCTCTATCAAAAGGAAACCCAGCTTTTCTGGACTTTATGAGAAAGAAGTGCTGTGTTGAAATTTTCTTATGAATTAACTTTCCTAGTGTGAGTAGGCATATGTGTATATAAACATCAATAAAGAGTATCAGCACTTGCATAATACATTACAAACATGAACTAGACATAATAGCTTCATAAAGTGGAAACTAAGGCGAAGATGTTAAATGTCTACTCCTTGTTTACGCTAAAGTCGTGTTCCTGTCACAGGGGTATAGATGTCAAAATTGGTGCCAAAGACGTTGTATTACTGTCTTTGACTTCATTTCCTTTTGTGTTATGCCGTTTGCCCTCTTCATAGCAAGATGCTACTCTGCTCAGGAGACAAACCAGGCATCCAGAGGCCAGCAAAGAGCTTGCAGTGTACATATAACAACAGTCACAGCAGTCCCTGAGACACTTCTGCTAGGCTTGACATAAACTGGACTTGAGTTATGCCAAAACTGAGACTTTCACCAGTTGTTCTATGAGGTCAGAGGGCAGGTGCTTAACCAGCAGGACTTTGACTGTTGAAAACAAACTGTGAGAAGCTTTTAGGCTTTATGGTATTCTAGGCTAATCTTGAATTTTATAGGGAAATCTCTCAAAAATATTATCTAAAGGTGAAGTATTACTTGCAACATTGAAATATCCCTGAAAGTTTACAGTTGGATGTGAGGATGGAAAGCTAGGTCTGTGTGTCCTTCTATTGCTTAAGAGAAGAGTTAGATTTTCACTAATACAGGTACTGCTTCTTAATTATAAATCCTGCATGGGTAGTCCAGAGATGCCTTTTCCCACTACTAGGAATTATCCAATAGTTCTGATGCCATTTAGGGATCTGGCTACAAAGCACAGGGATATGGAATGAGGTCTGGCTGGCAGTGCTTTCTTAACGGTGCTTTAGGCAAGTGGGGTTGTAACAAGATATCAGTGAAGTACAGTGAAATCTTGCTTTCTTCCAATAACGCTCAAAAGACAAATTCAGAACGAGCTGTATCCTCCTCTGTTTTTACCTAGAGCAAAACTGCCATTGATATTTGAAGGACAAAAATGCGGAATACATGGACCAAAACAAGTGATGATGAATGCAGCTGACAAATTCAAAGCTGGAATATTTATGAATGTTTGCTCCAGATATGAAAGTATACATATTTGAATAGAGATCAGAAGTCAAAAATGTGGTAGTAAGGGGTGTGGAATAAGGCGAATCATGACTCAAATTTGGGCTCTTTTTGTCATAGTTGGTGAGAAAGAGGGGCTCTGTAAACCTCAGACCTGCTTATGCCCTGCTGCAGACGCTGCAGAACACAACCTAGCTGTGTTTCAAGAGCTACTGTGCCTTGCTCAGTGTATATGCGTGGGCAGGAAAGACTGTGCCTCAGAAGATGCAATGTTCACAGTAGTAATGCTGAGATTTTGGGAAATCCTCCTTTCATAGGACATCCTAAAGAGGCTGCTATAACTCAAGGCTCCAAGAGTCTCTCCAGCTTCTGGATCAACCAACAGCTAATAAACGTCTGCACGCTCTTCTCCAGACAGATGCAAGCTTACCCTGCCAAGAAGCCATATAACTGCATCAAGCCTGGGCCTGATCTCAAGCTAGTATGAGAGACTGTTGAGAGGCAGCTTTATTAGTGAGAGATTTAGAACATAACTTCTGGCAGACTCAGAGACGGGTGAAACAACTTCACTTTTGCCTTTTAAAGACACCTCTGCGCACTTTCCTTCCAGGCAGAAAGATGACCTGTATCTCTTACCTTGTGTTTCTGAAGAGTGTACCCTATAGTGTGTCTGGCCTGAGCTGCTTTGGGTATTCCTATTCACATTTCCTCTCAATTTAAGTAAGTGCACTTCCCCCTCTCCCCCAGTTGTTTGCAATCTAAGAACTCTGTTTAAGAGCATAGCCAGGATCTTCAGATTCTGAATTATTACTCTGAACAAACCTTGGAGATGAAGGATACTCTGCGTTTGGAAGGGATGGTTTTTACATGTTTGTATTTTTGGAAAAATATGAGAAGCAGCAGAACAAAATCAACTGGATTCAGAGCAAAGGGAAAAACAGAGGCACTCTCCTCTGAGAATATGAATGATAAAAGTGTGATGGGCAGGTCAGGATCATGGCAAACACTTAACAAAAATGGTATTTTTAGATGCTCTTATGAGCTTAGCATTTAAGATTTATGCTGTGCTCCTTCCCCTGTGAATTTCAAAATATTTCTCAAGGGCAGAGAAGTGTTATTCCTATTCCGTACCTGGGTAAGCTGATGCAGAGAGGTGGAGGCTGAGGTTTCAAACTTAGTTGTCTAACTGAAAATCTCTTGTGGGAGTTGTGGATATTTAGCATCTTCTCAAACTGCTTCAGACCTGTTCAAGTGAAAGACTGTTAACTTGCACAAGCGTTAGAGCAGGTGTTTATTTGGGTGCCTGACAAACAGGCAATGGAATAATTTGACCAAAGTTTTGTCATTCCAATTCAACCAGCTTCTCCAACGAGCTTTATTCCTTTCCTAGCAATGCAAAAGTATTACCATTATTGAACTAAGAAAAGGCTCTGTGTCCCACCAGACTTAGAGTTGGTAAAATGGAAGATGCTTACATTAATGAAAATCACCTGGCAGCAATTAAAACAATACTTTCTAAGCAGAATAGCTGAACATGCCATTGATTTAAACCTTGGCAGTGACTGTTTAGCTGGATTTACAGGAAGCTTCATATGACATTTCATTAGTATCACAGTGAATTAACTTTATAGTGGTGTAGTGCTTAATCCAATTTAGGCTTGGTATTATTAATGATACTGTTAGGGAAATAGTTTTTAAGGCAATTAAACAGCAGTATGTAATGTTGCCAAGCATCACTACTGATATCCGATGGCATCACAAAATAACACATTTTTAAAAGGGAACTGAAAATGGAAAGATAGCACTTCCTGATGATTTAATCCTTTGCATTTGGAAGGCTACCAAGCCACATAAAAATCCATTCTAGAAGGTATACTTTCAAGCCAGCATAAGTAAATACATTTGTCCTTCTGCTTGCTAGCAGCTTGAGCCACATGCAGTGCATGCGTTAACTTCAGCAAATGTTACTTTGTTTTAAAAAAGGGGGAAAAGAAAACATATATTCTTGTCTCCAGTGTAAAATATAATGGCAGATTAGGAAAAATAAAAGCCGTAAAAATGGAATATTGTTAAATATTAGAATACCCAGGCTAAAGTAATCTCTGGCAATCTCTGGCAGCAAACTCGCAATATTTGTGTCATGTCTGCATGTTCATAGATAGCTGGAGCCCAAAACCGATTCAATGCAGGCAGAAGGAAAGCCTCATCAACAGAGTGTATGGGGTGTGTAGGGCTCTGACTCAATGATTTCTGGAGAGTTACCTCAGAAAGAGGTTACTGTTTATGGCTGCATGTCTTTCCCTTCTTTCAAATTTTGCTTTCTCCACAAAAAAGGCAGTAGAATGCTCTTCGTTCAGTCACCGCACAGTTCATAGCTTGTATTACCTGGAGCTGAATTGGTGCTGATTTAAGTTGATGCACAAAGCGGTGAACTTCAGGATATGAGGAAGCAGATGCATGGTGCCATCTGTCACTTTTTCAACAACGGCAGTAACCTAAGGCAGTGGGTTGGGCAATAGTTAGGGTCAAGAGCTTCTTTAAAAATCCAGTCTGAGTCAAGAACTGAAGGCCACAGTTTGATCTCTCTTTTTAACTATTCTTTTCCTCTCTTTCCTTTCTTCCCCCAACTGTTTCAGTTGGACCTTCTTAATCAGGCCACTGGGTAGCCAAAGTATTGAAGTGTCAGCAGCTTCCCTACATAAAATGGGCCTATAATCTTTTATTTTATTTTCTCTTTTATAATTTTGTCAGAGTCAATAACTCTGTAAATCTGTTGCACGTGGAAATAAGTAGGAGTCCTAGATTTCTAGAGAATATCTTTGGGATAGAGAATTGGCTTCTTTACTTGTATCTAATAGCTTTGTTCAGCAGGAGGTGCCCAACCCAAAACTCACTGAAACTGATTGAAACCTTGCTGCTGATTTGATTCTTTTGGGTTCAGGAAAGATACCAAGCCTTTAGTGGTTTTTTTTTTTTTAAATGATATAATTGATTTATATGAGGTAAAACAAGACATGATACTGTAGGCCTCCTTCAATCAAAATACCTGCTCACATCAACTGTAATGTTCCCTGATTCAGGACAGCACCCATAATTACCCATAACAGCAAAGAACTATGAATTGGACCAAGAGAAGTGACAAGGGTATTTTAAGAGATCGTAAAATTCCCATTTCCAGGCACTGTTGTGTTAATGCCCCACGACCAATAACCCATATCACCATATACAAGATTGGGTGCTTATTAAATTGTATTTTAAAAAGTGGGCTGCATTGTATGGTGGTTTGGCTAAGAGATCCTGCGTTTCTGTGTTGCTCTGGTGTGATCTTAATCTTGCTCATTGCCTCAAACTCAGGTACTTTAAGTTCAGGGGAAAAAAAAAATTTTAAGTTTTAAGCAACAAGCTATGGGTTCTTTTGAGACAATTTCTTTTAGGATCTTGCTGGGTTTTGGTTTAGTTGAAATCCCATTCTGTGTTACTGTTGGGCATACAGCATTCTGTAGACAGGTTTAAATGATACTGCCAGTTCTGAAGATGATTCTTGTGCTAGTCCTATTGCTAATTTTTTCTCCTTGGTATCTTTAGTAAGGACAAAGTACTTTTCATTTTTATTTTATGGCATGAAAAATGCAGTAAGGGAAGGAAATAACATGTCTACACCCTTTACACTGCAGTATTTTACTGTCTAAGCTGATGTGATAAAGACGTGTACTGTATCGCATCATTTAATAACATTTCCATACAATGATATTGCATATTACAAGTGGGTGGGCCCTTCTGCCTGTTCGATTTTGCGTAGACACACTAATTTGTGTGTTTTGTGAGTATGTATTTATTTATTTAAATTATGGAACAGAGGCTTCTTCTATTATTTAATATAAGTGTTCACAAATGCTGTGACTTAAATTTGGTTGCTGATACTGACAGGAACTTACAAGGCCTAAATGGCAAGTTCAAAACAGGCAGAAGGTGATGGTTATTCACATAATGTGAGGCTAAAACACTCCCTACTGAAAGATGTTGTGACTTCTAAAAGTTTGCATGTATTAAAAATGTAGACTCATTACTGTCTTAGACCAAAAGTCCCTTAAGAACCACCCAGTGCAAAGAAAGCACCTCTGATTGGGCAGTCTCTGCAGCACAAATCACTCCAAGAGACTTAGAGGATGTTTCAATAAATATTTTTCACTTTTCCATCCTTTTTCGTAGGCATCTCCTGTGTTTTGGACTGGCCCCGTCTGACTGCTCATCAGACTGCTGTTATTATGTTCTTTATGGCGTAACTAAACTGAAGAGGGAAAACCATATAGAATGTGTATTTAAACCAAAAAGAACCAACCAAACTTACAGCTGGAAATTAATGAAACTGATCGTTCTTCCCAGTTCAAAGGCCCTCTAAAATCTGATGCAGGCTGCGTTTACCCTTGTTACGTATGCCGCTGTGTAGGCAAGTATGAAGTACCATTATTGTAAGAGTGTTGTGGTCTGTGCTCACTTCCGCTAGTGTATTTGATGACATCAGCTGCAATCATCAATAATATAGCCTTGAGAAGGTTAAGCCAGGTACTTTGGGTGGAGTTTTTGTCCATGAAATAATCCCAAGGGAAGTGGAATTAAGTACAAACTCTGAAGGAAGGGATTCTCGGAGGGCCTGATTCAACTCTGGAACCTGCAGATGCTCTCTTCTGCTCCCAGTGTATGGAGTTAAATTGGTTAACGTGGAGTTTTTTGTGAAGGGGGTATTTTAGAGAGGAAGTAGAGCAAGTAAGGAACTTAAACTGCCATAACAGCAGCACAAGAATCTGCAAGCTATGCTAAACTAGGCTATGCTAAACTAAGCTACGCAATAGGGCTGAGGGTAGCCTTGTGCATCAAGGAGCAGAATTTGGCCTTCCAAAGCCCCCTTCCTTTGATGAGCAAAAGTCTGCACAGCCAAAGTGTCAGCCTTAAAGGTGATGGCAATTCTGTCACGGTTTGTACTAAACGTCCTGATTTCTTTGAAAATACAGCTTTTATCAGCACAAAAGTCATCATAATACAAGGTGAGTCCTTAAGTGAGCTGAAATAAATATTCCATTAATAACTGTTAATTACCATATCAGTAGAGCACAATAACTGTATCCGATTTTATATCACTCAAAGAAACACCACTTCCCTTCTTTGTAGAGTGTTTCCTTTCTTTGAAAGTCGAACCCTCATGTTGAAGGCAGCAGTGCTGAACAACATGTTGAACCAAACTGTGCAGTTACACCCCATGTATATGTGTTGACCTCATTGGAGGTATATGGGATGTGCGTGAGGGTAAAATCTAGCCGTCAGCCTTGGACTTGGGGAATTCTCCTTTTGTAAATTCAATTCTCAGGTACACTAATTCCCCTCTACTTTTCCCAGGGAGGTCTGTGGTCTGTGGTTGATTTAAGGGTGGGAAATTGTTGCAGCCTGTTGCCAATGTGGCCAAAGAATTTATGAATCTGGAGTCCCTGGGCAGTTATAGAATCCTAAAAATTGCAGATGGAAAGGGACTAAAGTGTATCATTCAAATACACGTGCCAAAGCAGGATTGTTTTGTGCAGTTTATTCTCCAGTGCTTTGTCCAGACATATTTTGAAAAGCTGTTACATGATGTGCACAGTGAATGCTGGGGAGTATTGTGTTCCTTGACACTTAAGTGCATGCTTCTCAAAACTTGTGAAAAATCATCTATTCACATGGCACGTATTTGTCACGTGGATGAGCCATTTTTCCTGAGTGACTGGTTAGAAAAGCACTCTTCGATACTAATTTATAACGAACTTCTCTAAGGCACTGCTTGTGAGCTGTGGGAATTACATGATATTTGAAATTGAGAGCCTTGGAATCTATTAACTTTAATGTCTGTATTTCATAATCTGAGACTGTGAGGAGCTGATCCTTGCTCCTTCACAATTCAGTGTAGAAATAAGAACTAGGAACTGAGTTACAGAAGATGCTCATGACCAGGAAGGTCTGGGCTACTACTGCTCCTTCCATAGCTTCTGCCTGGGTTTCACGTAGTGGGAATATAGTAGAAGTGGAAGTTTTATGAAGGACGTTCTTTGGGAATAGGAACAAAACTTCAGTGGAATACTCTTGCAACTGGGATTTGTTTGAACTCCACCTGTCTCTGCAAGTTTTGTATGCTTAGATGGTAACTTGGATTTAACGTTATCTCTGATGGTTCTGAAGCTGATTGTGTCAAATACACTAGCCAGAGTTTTGATACCAAGACCAAGAGCTTCTTTCACTTAGAGAATATTGTCCCTCTAACGTTAATCAAACAGAGGAGCTACGGCTTTTCTCCTGGAATATGTGTATTCCTTTTCTTGGGTTATTTACAAAAGTGATAAAAGGTTGATCTTAAACTTTGTGATTGAGTTTAGGATTTAAAACTGTCTTGTTCCAACAGAGCTGATTTTAGCAGGTAAAATATTTTGTGAGGTAGCAGGAAAAATCTTTTTAATTCTCTCCTTTTCTAATACCAAGTGTTAGTACACACATGTTAATCTATTTTGTAAGCCAGATCGTTCTGGGCTTCTGCTTCACATGGGTTGCATAGCCCCTCTAATTGTCCTGGTGGCACAGAAAATGCTAGAAGATGCAGGTGCTGTACATGGAATGAGTAAATATATATGAAATTTAGCCTTAACTAATTAAATTGCATTGACTTCAATTAGATTTCAGATATTTAATGGCTAAATGAACCCAAATGTCTTAACCCAAGTGTTTAATCAGGTAATATTAGTAAGGTCAGCGTCCCATAAAATAAGCATCAGATTTCTGCATTGGTCCGTGGAAGACCTGAATTACTGACTTCTGTGCATTCAACCAGATTTGCGATATATGTCAGACGTGTTTTTATTAAATCAGTAGCTATTTTAATCAAAGTGTGACCTTTCTAATGAAGCTTCAGTTTGTGAATATCTCAATGGATGAGTTTGGTAGAAAAAGTGTCATATTTTAAAGAAGTGAAATAATACACGATGTACATCTTTGCACTCTGTAGGAGTGCATAAAAATAAATGCAAGACAAATGAGACTTGGCAGGCCGTTTCATGTGTGTGTCTCAGTGACAGCATGATTTGCTCATGCTACTTTTGACTCTTGATATTGACTGCAATACATTCAATAGCAGACCCCAAAATAACTGTGTGGGCGCTTGGTCCTTCAAGATTTGCAAGATTGGTTATACTGTTACATGCATTTGAAAAGACAGATTGCTTCACATATTTCAAAAATTCTTTGGAAAAGGATGGTTCTAGGGAACAGTTAGTGACTAGGTAAGGAAAGTCATTTTTTGAGGACTTGAGCCAGAGAATCTTGCAAAGATTTCCAAGCTTTTCTAGTTGGCTCAGGCTCTTTCCTGCTTTTAGGCTGACTGAGGAGGTATTGAAGAGGGGCAATTCGGTTCTTGCACGTTGTGGCTAGGAATGAGGTTACTAGCAAGAGCACTGGAAAAATTTGAGGAGATCAAGCAAACTTGAACTCCTGAGGCTGATGAACACTTGAAAGCAGCGAGCCAGGAGAACAGGTGGGAAGTGTATGTACTAGGGAGTTCCTGAACTGAAGAGGTCGGGAGGGAAAGGAAACCTGAAAGCCTAGAGAAGGACACTTCCTTACCTAAACAGAGAACCCCTATTTCAGCTGCTCCACTGGCCGCAGGAAAACAGAGAGTATTGAAAAGCCAGTATAATGAAAAGGACTGGCAACAAGTTGCAGGAGAGGTGTAATTTCGATTTGCAAACTCTAAGTTGTCTCTGTTGTGTCTCAGAAGCCAAGTTACAAACATATTAGGAGCATGCAGAGTCTTCCTTGGGCATAATATAGACTGAGTTAGCATTGGCATCCAAACACACTCTTCCTGGGTAGGAAAGGAATGATGAAGATGCATACTGAACTGCATCATATGAAAGAAACTTGTTTCTACCTTTGGTCCTTGCCAACCTGCTTGCACTATGGGAAGTGCAGAAAGAAAACCTCTGAGGCAAAATCTCTCCCTGATGTCTCTGCGATATAGGATCATTTTACCCCAGTCTCAATCCCTCTGCGTGGAATTAGAAGTAAAACATAAGAGATATATTTTTAGACCTGCTAGTCTCCTTGGCTAGAATAAGCTTCAGTCTAGAAAGAAGAAGTTCCTATAAGTGATAAAAGTGATCATTTCAAGAAGAAGCAGGAACTAAACTGAGACCGCTCATTTGAGTGAGCGACAGCTCTCTTGAGTGAGCATATACAGTCCATGCAGACTCTGAAATCCTGCAGTCTGCAACTAAATTGCAACGACTCTAGTATCAGGCCTGATGAGCAATGCAGAGAGGGATAAGTTTCAGAATCATAGTCTTTTATCTGTTTTTTTTCATACTGAATTGTTATTTACTAATTGCGTGGGGCTCTGTGAAAATCCCATTGAATAAGCTGTTTGCTTGTAAAGATAAGGGTGGGTGTTTGCCTCTCTTCATTATGGAGAGATCACTTTTTGCAAAAAAAAAAAAAAAATATCATTTAAAATTGTGAATAGATATTCACTGTGGCTAAGGACTAAGCAACTGAGAGTGGAAGGCCAGATTTTGCCCCTTTTTGTAGGGGATTGGGCTGAAGGATGACTTTAGATAAACCTGTTTTTGGATGATGACAGTGTGATACGAGAACTTAAGAACAGTCATTGTAGGCTTTTTTCACTATATAAGTAAATTTCCCTTAATCTGAGAACCAGCAGTTTAGTGCCCCCTTGGACCTGTTGGACAAGGATTCTCTCAGCTATTGTACTCTGACAGAGATTTGCTGTGACATGTGACACAGCTATCCCGATGCTTTGATCAGATCAAGGATTTTCTGCTACCAGTTACCTTTATGCTATATTGTAACATGATTTATGTTCCTGGTTAGCTGTGCTGAACAAGCCATGTTTATAACTTAATCCATTTCAATTTCATGCTTTTCTGTTCTCTGGGCTCTGTCAATAAAATAGGCTTTTAGTTAAGATAATTTGAAGTAGAGTCCCATTACAGTGAGGTTGGGTATGTTGAGGCCCCCTGCAAAGGACCTAGGGTGCAGAGGATGCCATAGGAAGAAAAGTAGTTTATTTCATAGTTCAGGATGCCTTCAGGTTAGAACTAACCTTTCTGCAGCTTACTGGAGGGCACTGGAGAATATTTTGTGGTACATGAGTAATCATGAAAAAAGAGTTTCCATGGGTCATAATTGGGCTGAAAGTCTCCAGTGTGGCTGTCTGTGCTTATTGGGGCCCAAAGCCTCTGACCCAGCTGCTCCCTTTAACTCCTTTGGCCTTACGAAAGAAAAAGAGTAAATCTTACAGGAAGCTGAATCAAAACTTCAGGTCATAGGCAGTTAGAGAAAAGACTGTTGCTGTGGCTCTTCGAAGAGTCAGATGGTTTGGGTAGTGCTAATTTAAAGTTTATCTTCCTTTTTGGTGGAAGATGGTATAGCTCTGAATAGAGTTGCCTGCATGCTGTAAAGCTCTTTACACAGTTTAAAGACAAAGAAAAAAAGCAGAAACATTTCTATACTTCTGGGAAGTCTCTGTGATTTACAGAAGGAGAGAAGTACAGTTAATTACTGTCTGCAGGCTAATGTGCATATATCCCAGAGAAGCTTCGCAGAGACTGGAAAGGAAATGCTGGCCCTGTTGAAATCAATAACAGCACTTCCACTGAGTTCAGTGGGGCCAGTTTTTCACCCAGAAAAATCATAAAGTAATCAGGAGTATTGCCAGTGACTGTGGGAGAGGCAGGAAAATCAGAGTTCAAACACTTCTTTTTCAGGTGCTCCACCCTCTAATTCTTAGTTTGTAAAATGAAATAATAATAAAAAGCAAACCCACAAATGCACAGTACAAAATCTTGTTTCTTGTTATTCAAAGGACCTTTCTTCTCAGCAGATTTGCTAGGTGGCAGAGTCACAATATTTACTCTGAAAGCAGCTCTCCCAGGCTTCCATAGACAAAGCTTGTCTCAAACTTCTTAAAAAAAAAAAAAAAAAAAAAAAAAGTCCTTGTTAGAAGTAAGGGCAGTAGAGATCTGGTCTTGCCACATACAGGTGAATACCCCGTATGCAGACATGCAAATTTGATAGAACCACTCAATATACTTCTGTGGTTATATTCATGAAAAAGGAAGTTTTTTAAAGTTTCCTTAGGAGAGGTTAATTAATTGCTTCTTAGGACCCTGGCTTCTTCCCAGCAATTCAATGGCAAAATTCCCACTGACTTGAATGATGCAGTTCCAATCCCCTTGAGATTATTTAAGAGGGAATTGCAAATCTATAAGTTGAGGGCCTTATGCTTCTCTGTGATTTCCCTAGAATAGCTGATAACATAAAAAACATCTAAAACAGCTGCATTCAATGCAGCGCTTCAGGTGTTAGAGTCTTCAAATACAATAGGCAATACAAAACTCCTATATTTTGGGTCTGGCAGGTAAGCGAAGGAGGGAGAGAATTATTTTGCGCTTTTCAGACTGTGTGTATCAGGCTTTACTAACACTCCCCACGCCAATTTTTGCTTTTTCTGTTAATAATGTGAGATTTTGAAAGCCTATTTCTTATTAATTATTCACTGTTACATTTTGGTCAATGTAGAATTGTGCACGGTGCTATTAAAAGCAAATAAAAATAAGGGATCCCTACTGGAAAGTTCTTAATTCTCTAAGTAGGATTTTGGAATCTAAAGCTGTTGTTTTGACTTTTAAGACCCAGTTTGTGGTGGAAGCGCAGAGTGTACATTCTTGGGAATGTGTTGGCTGAATCACAGCTCTTTCAGAAGTGCTGCTGGGAGGAAATTGAGAGCCTGGATGGGAAGGGTGAACAACTGGAAAGGGCTAGTGTCACCAGAACCGGCATTGTAACCCATTTTTTCTTGTGCAAGTGCAGTTGGGTCCCTTCCAACTCATAACTGCTGGCTGCCTGACTGCTGCAGATGCCATAACCCGCTGTTCACCTCTTGTTTTAGTGAGTTTGCTGTTGCTGGCTGTGCTGAACTCATTTTGACTTTTGAGAGTTTATCTCTAATAAATCTAATAAAGTATCTAGTTACAGCTGGTTTACTCTAAGGATGCAAGTTTTTCCATTTTTTCTCACACCTTTTCATGGCAACACAGGACAGATAGGGTGTAGCTGCACCCCTACTCTCAACCTTTGTGGGAGCAGTGAGAGGAGAAGCCAGGTATAGACAAGATTGTAGAAACTGCAGGATACCTAACAAAAAAAAAAGATACTTTTATTTATTTTTCAAGAAAATTCATTTTGTTTCCACACTAATCCTGTTGAGCGATATAGACAAACACAGGGAAGGCTTGCAACACGTTTTTTGGTGCTTTTCATGTGAAAAGCTTAAACCAGAATAATATTGGAAAAAGTGCTCATTAGCTGTTACGTCCATCTGCAAATAAAATACCAAAATATCTGGAAGTGAAATCTATCTTTCAGCATCTAAATTCTAGGAACAGCTTGTGCATTCCACTGGTCTAGCCACAAAGACAGGGGAGACTCATTGACTCTTTGAGGAGTGGAGTAATTGACTTCTACTCATTGGCGGAGCCTCCAGTCTCATTGCAGGTGGGAATAGGAAACGGAAAACTGTTTGTGTCTAACAGAGGTATTTTTCAATATGCAACCGGTGGAGAAACTAAGCTATAGTTATGGTAAGTTCCTTTTGGAAGAGAGGTCTGCAATGGAGTCGGGTAATAGAGTTTAAAGGTTGTAGTATTTTGCTGATGTTTTAGTATAAGTCCTGCAAGGTCAAATGCCTGGGCTCTAATCTGTTTCTGTGACTCGTTGAAGATCTTTAATTATCAAGAAATGGCTGATTTTACAAAATGCCTTCTAGCCAAGGAAGCGATCACAAAAACAGCTGCATCACGTGTTTCATTTGGATTATTCCCCGGCAAAGCTCTAATTTTTTTCTTGCACTGTTTGTAAACTAATGTGGATAGCCTTGGAGGGAAATAAAAGATAGTCTGTATCGTCTTTATATCTGACCCTTGTAGTTTTTCTGACTGTCCTCTAATGTGAATTCACCTGTCCCTTCATTGCTCTAGGTAGTGTTTTTGTTCTGATCAGTGTTTTCTGTGCTTGGCATTTCCAAGAGTTGAGTGCAACTCAGGTCCTTTGGCTTGCACAGGAGTCAGCCCAGTAAGTCACTGTAAAGCACTAACATTGTTAGGATTCAAATGACCGCCAGACTGATGGGAACTGAATCTTCGAGGCCAGCTGATCTTTCTGGGTGCCTTTTAGGCTCCCTCCTGAGAGATGGCAGTCAGGAGAGGACCCGAGCTACTGACTTTAGTTCCAAATATGAGTGATTCCTTGTCCTCCAGCATTAAAACACAGAACACGGCCTCACGGGGACCTTGAAAGAGCAGACTTCTAAGCAAGAGATGGCAAAGGAAAAGAGAAAAAAACTGTCAATATTCTAAGCTGTTCTGCCTGACCAACATGACCAAAAGAATTGAGAGCAGTGTGCTTTAGTCTAAAATTGGTCATAGGTGGTTGGTCAGCAATATTAATTATTGGGAGCACTTTTAGGATGTGTGATTCCCTTTCAGCAAAGCTGTTTCACCATCAAAATTAAAATATTGTATCAGTTCTGTAAATTTATGTACACTTAACTTTTCCAATAAGCTCATTTTCACTTTATATTTCAATTTTTCTGTTGTGCACCAGGGAAGTGCTGAGGGAATATGCCTGTCTATTGTGTCTGACATGGCAGGTGTGTTGACACCTTCTTGTTTCTTCCATCTGTTGTAGACTATGTGACTTGTGGCCTAATTTTTGGTCTCCCTCCCTGGGTCCTGTTATCTTTCCTGAATTAAACTCCTAGACTGAGCTGCGATTCTGTATTCAAATCTGTGAAATACATGCAATGTTTGCATGTTAGCAGCTCTTCTCAAATTACTGCCTATAATAAGTAAGCAGTAATTAATAAAATTAGCGATAACACTCTGAATTTGTATCGTCTCTCTACTGTTGATTTCAAAGCACTTCTGCAAAAGATGAGCAAATATTGCATGAGACAAAAGTTGGCAAAAACTGCAGCAGAGGTAGGTAATACTGGTATTTTCCAAGCCTTCAATAATTCCAACGAGTTATTTTCCAAGATCCCAGTATCTTCCGCCCTACGTGATGCCCTTTATAGTACTTGAAACTGAGACAGCAATTGGTGCTGGCCAGATGGTTATTTTTTCTTTCTTCAGGAGGAAGGAGTGGAGGACAGGTGCTATTTACTCCTTTTAAGTACCAGTTGTAAGATTAGGCTGTCAGTATATTGAACAAAGAAAAGGAAGAGCCTCTGGAGCGCAACTCAGGAATAAGAAGATAATTTAGTTGTTTTGACTTGACCTCTAGGAAAAACCCTGCCTTTTTCTCTTGAGTAAACAGGGTAGCAGGCTGCCTAACCTGGGTCCCTAAATCTTATCCCTGAAAGTTCATAGATGATTATCACTATCCCCTGTAGTGAAAGGATTGGGATTAAAACATAAGTTTCAGGCTACATCTGATGTCCCAACTTTTTTTTAAAATATATTTTTTAGTGATTAAAGTGAGAGTACAGTGTTTGAGGTTTTTTGTTTGTTTTTTGTTTTTGTTCTTAAAACAACAGCCAGCATGTTACTTTTGGTAAAAGTCAGTCTCCTTTAGGGATTCAGCCTCCCAAAAATGCCAGCTACCCTGATTCTTACTCATTTCTATAGAAAGCTAGCCCTGACAGTTATTCATGAGTAGCATAACTGTCAGTGGTGAAGTACAATTTGGTGCAAGGTTTTAGAGTTACAGACCTCCTAGAGAGTAAGATCCCCAGCTAATTGAATTACATTAGTTCATAGTAGCTGAGGATGTGACTCTATTGCAGTGTTCTCAGTTTTTTCCAAGGAAAGTCACCTTTCCCACACGTAGATTGTTCCATGATTTCCTCCTCATTTACTAATATGGGGAAGTCAGGACGATCTGACCACAGCAGCTGATCATAAACTCTTTGAGACTTCTGACCCTTGCTAGAAAGTCCAAGCTATCCTTTGCTCCTGAATAGAAGTGTTTAGAGCAAATCAAAGGAGTTGGAGGCTTAGGAAACCATGTTAAGCAAGTCATCGGTACATGTTCTGCGAGTTCAAACGAGCGATTCTAACTTCACCGCTTGAAAGACATGGGATATTTTGTGGCAGAGAAACAACAAAGAGAAGAGAAACAACAAAGCATAGATTTCAGTAAATCATCTTTACTATAGTAAAGAGGGCTTCCTTGAGGTCTGCTTTACTGAAAACTCAGGGGTTCTAAAGTCTCAGCAATTATCTCTTTCAGTTCTGTGGCTATCCCCTTCGCCATGAAATCTGTGGGTGGAATAAGCTGGATGGTGGATGTATGACTACCTAGAATGTCTTTCTCTTGCTGCGAATCCTAGAAAAATTCTTTGGTGAATTTTGTCTGGAGCATAACTGGTTATTAACCACAAACACACACACAGGAAGTGACTATGTATGAGACTTTGCTATTGAGACTTTTAAAAGTAAGGCGTAAGACACATCTATACTTTTCACCAAGCTAGTTCTTTTCAAAGCAACAGCTGTTTTCGAACATCTGCAGCCATATCATGTCAGCTGATTGAGTCACTGAAGAGGAGAGTTGCTTTGGCTTAACTGGCGGCAGCGGGCCTCCAGATAGCACTAATAACATCTGGAGCAGGGTACAACCAATGTTTTCACTGTGATGAGGTTTGGCGGCTTTTTGCTAATCACAGTCTGACGCTTGCTAAGCCTGAGTATGGTGCTTGGAGAGCTTTCATGTTTGTAACATTGCCATTTGATGAATTGCACTTCTAATTTAGTCACCCGAGCACTTTCATTTGAAGAATTTTATTTATTGTGAGGAGAAAATATGGTTGCTTGGTTCCTAAATAACCTATTTCTCTCTTTTTCTAGTGGCTATATGCATGTATGCCACCTACTGTGGCAAATCCTTTGAAATCAGTAGCTGGAGAGTCTTCAGGTATGCTTTTGTTCAACTTTGCCAATGAGAAAAGCATGGCTGCAGACAGTAAGGTCATAGAAAAAGAATGGTTTTAATAATCTTGCACTTGGACTCTCTAAACACAGTACAAGTACATTCACCATAATCCAGCTGAAAGGGAAAATTAGCGAAATAAAGCACGTGGAAGTCCAAGCAAAAGCAAAAAGTACCTGAAGGGGAGGGTGTTGAGAGGATGAGGCCGGACTCTTCTCCGTGGTGCCCAGTGACAGGATAAGAGGCAACGAGCATAAACTGAAACACAGGAAGTTCCGTCTGCACATGAGGAAAAACTTCTTTACTGTGAGGGTGACAGAGCACTGGAACAGGCTGCCCAGAGAGGTAGTGGAGTCTCCTTCCCTGGAGATATTCAAAACCCACCTGGACACAATCCTGGGAAATATGCTCTAGAGGACCCTGCTTGAGCAGGGGCGGTTGGACTAGATGATCTCCAGAGGGCCCTTCCAACCTCAACCATTCTGTGATTCTGTGAAAATAAATTGTTGCAGGCCTTGCTAAAGCAAAAAGTCTAATTTCATATTAAGGTGGGAAATGGAGGGGAATATGTCTGATTTCCCTGGATTGTGTGATATGAGTGGAGCAATTCATGTGGGTTACAGCTGTAGTTTCTGGCTGTCTGCAAATTCAGGCAGCCTTTGTCATATTGTTTTACCCTAACTCCTAATTTCTGAAGGACCCCTATAATCATAAAAGCAAAGAAGAATTTTCTTTTTCTACAGTGAAAGAAGGAAGAAAAGAAAGAAGTAGAAGAAGGAATCTTATTTTCCCTGAAACCTACTTCTCACACTTACCTGTGAGATTATATCTGCCTGTTTTAGAATATCCTGTGGCAAATATACTGAAATCACTAAGCATAGGAAGCGTTCTCGTTTGATACCAACTATTTACATAGTGAAAATAAGCTGCTTAAGCAAAAAAAGGTAGTGATGCTTTGTTTATATTTATTCCTCAAAATACTCTGAATTTATTCATTGAGTGTTTGTCTGTTATTGTTCTCTGGACTTGGTGAAGCTGGCTATGGAACCTTTCCCATGTTCCTGCAATATACTTGGCTTCTGGCAGAGATGCTTACGGGGAATGAAGATGTTAGCAATCTGCCTTCACAGGGGTTCATTGCTATGATGAGCTTAGCTTTCCTCTTGTTTGCTTCCCATATATGCTGTGAATTTTTATTTTTTAAAAACTGAACCATTACAGGCCTAGATGATACCTTTTGCATGTGGACAGAGGACCCTTGATGGCTAATTCATTATTCCAGACTGGGAATCTTGCCCTCAACAAACATATTTAATGCACTTACAATGTCTCTTGGCTGTGTACACTCATGGCCCATCTGCTTGAATGGCATGGTGCCTGCTCCTTAGGGCCTAGGTTCTAAGTGGTGACGGGTTTAATTTGGCATTGCATATGACAGTGCAAATACCATAACCTCTTCAAGAGGTACTTCTGTGAGTTATGCTATCTCATCAGGTCATTGAAGCCTCTTTAAAAGTTATTAAATTTATTGACCATTCGGACTCTGAATAGCACTGAAAGAAGAGGAAGAAATATAGGCCTCAGAGACATTTATTTAGGCTGGTAGTGATCTGATTTTTTTTAGTGGTTGTTGTCAGGTAAATGAAGGCCTCACAGAACATGAAAATGTGAGGCACGTAGTGCGATAAGAACCTACGTATGTGATAATGGCCTTATGCAATAAACTGCCCTGGAGAAATCTAGCAGTCTCTTCCATCACAAAATACGTTAGGTACTTGGTACAGCCACAGCTTAGTGAATGCATTTAGGTCTTTTGAGTAGTAAACACGTTATATTTGTCTGTTTTGAAAGCATGCAGAATACGCTTGATTTTACTTACTGTCACCTCTGAAGGCTGAACTGAGGAACAGTAGTCAACTGCATGGATTTACATGGCTCAACATTCAGATCAGCGCTTTGCTAATGGAGAAGCCAGTATTTCCGTAGATCTACCCTCTCTTAATTATTTCATGATATGAATGACAACTGAGCTAGGATGTTGGGATAAGCATAAATAATGTCCCGCATAGTTGGTGATAGTAGTTAGGAGGCATTAGATGCGAGTTCAGGAGCAGACTGGAACTCTTAATATGAGGATCCAAAGTCTGATTCTCTTTTAGACTTCAGCTTTGCCAGTGGTGAGCTTTAGGCACAGGAAATGTTTGCAGGCTCTCTGATTGATTTGGCTCTGGTGCATTGGGTTGTCCCCTGTAATAAAGGACAATAACACTTCCTTCATGGCATCCTTCTATCCTGCACTCGTGACCACTGAGTATCTCAGTGTGCCCACTGTCCTAAACAAAATAGTCAGAGTTACACAGTTCCCCATACTAGATTCATAAGAAGAGCTGCTGTGAACTAGGTGTCTAAATTCCCATGACAATTTTCTAAATCCTACCTGTGAAATATATTGGTATAAGTAACAAGCGGTGCATGTGTGTTTTTTAGCTCAAAGTTTATTTTTTGTAGATACTGTACGTCTCCTTTTCTGACTGGGCCACAAGGAGAAAGGCTGCCTGTCTGCTAGAGCACTTTGAGGCTATGCGCAGCCATGAAGCAGAGAAGACCAAGGGAAGAAGTAGGGTGCCATCCCAGAGGGCAATGGGGCATGCTCAGCGAAGGGCCCTGCTGGAGCACACATCAAGGGGCAGGGCATGTTGCTGGGAGTGGATGCAGGAGGTGCCTGAGAAGAGCAGGGGACAGATGCAGAGATTCAGGTGAGGGAGCCAGAGGGGGTAGTGCACAGTTTGTACGACTCAGAAGCCGCTGGAAGTTGCTGGTCTTCTATGAGAGGCAACAGTGGTAATAAGGGGAGATTTATTTGCAAACCTTTTATCTGACTGTCACCCAGGAAAACAATATTTTCTGTTTTAAAAAGTGACTATGCCCTAATTTGCATCAGAATAAAAGAGAGCTTTTGATATAGGAAAAACTGCTGAGTGTTTCTGATGTAGCTACTTTAATGAAAAAGTGCAAGCAAATCTTTAAATCTCTAGTCAACTCAGACTCCCCTTGCAATACACTTCTAGTAGTTTACAAAGTCAGATGCACAGTTTACCTTTTGTCACATTTAATCATCATGATGCATTAGTTCATGAATTAGTTGCTTCCCTGCCATGCACAAGCCTTTTGTGAAGCTAATAATTTTACTGTTTTTCTCCAATTTTAAGTATGTGAAATGTCTCAAAATTTATGGACTCTTTTAAAACAGTGACAAATTTTAAAGTGCAAGAACCTCAGTTTATCAGGTCTATGTATTCTCATACTATATGGAAAAACATGAACCCACTGGTTTTTAGAGTTGGCCCTTTTGAAAAAGTTAAGTTTGAGTTAAATCCTCAAAAAGAAAAACAGATCTGAAGGTAAGGAAATCATGGATGAGATATAAAAAAAGTTTAGCATATTGGATGAATATAAATCAGTGATTTAGCAACAGGTTACTGTTTCTTCCTTCTCAGTGGTCCTTAATGAGTCTTTGAAAATTGATAACAATTTAATGTACTTTTGATTGCCTCATTCTGGAGGTCAGTCTGATAGAGTATTGCATGATGCCAAATTACTCTTCTCACAGTGGATATAATTAAAAGCACAAGCACGCTGTTTTAGATGAAGGGAGCTGAAAAGAGTTTATTTTCTGACTAACTAAGAAAAATTGAGCTTCATGGAAATAACTTTGGGTTTTTAGTTACGCTGTTGCTTAACCTTTTCTTTGCCTTTAAAGCCTGTGCGTGTGTGTGACTGTTCAGAACAAAAACTGAATCAGCAGAGCAAATGCATGCAGCAGTATCTCAGGATCTTTCTAATGTCTTTTGAAGGAAGTATATCGTATATACTAATCCCAGGTAGAGTGAATTTCATAGGACGCAACTGGTAACACCAGTCATCTGGCGTATGAACCCTCTGCTTCTGTTTCTGCGCGAGTTAGCGCATTAGTCCATCGTTCCTATCCATAGTATTGCAGTAATTTTACACAGTTAAAAACTGTGCTGAAATATATAGGCAGAGTTGCAAGAAGATTGACTTTTCTTGTAAGGATATACTTGCCCAACTCTCATGATTTGCTGCACTCATAATTTTGTTTCTCAGGCAGCAGAAATGAGCATTGGGTCAATGCCTAAGCAAAGGTCTCCTCTCCAAAGTCTCCCACTTTTCAAACAGTGGCAGTTAGCATCTCTGCCTTGTGCTGCCTTGTGCTGTGTCCCAGCTCCTGGAGTGTGTGGTTGCATAAGAATCTCAATTTCAGTAATTAAAAAAAAAAAGTTTTTTTTTTTTAAATCTAATGCTGTCATAGGGGAACTGCAGCTTGAAATGTGATCCAAGTGGCTTAAGTATGCGCAGGGAAACAGCAGGAACTCCATACTCTTCTACATTTGTAAAATTCATGGTTCTTAAGCCATGTTTAGAATTCCTAGGGATCTGGCTTATGATTTGTGAATGTGTCAAACTGGCAATACTATGTTGTTTTAAGTAACCCAGATTGCACTTATTCACACAGAGTAGTCTCATGTCATAGAGGGCTGTTTTCCTGTTCTGTTTTTTCTTCTTTTGTGTTCTGAGCTGGAGCTGGTTTAAACTTATATTTTCGAGTGAAATAAGCACTCTACGTCTTGGGATGGAAAACTTAGTAAGTGGTGTATTAAATGTAAAAAAAAAAAAAAAATTGACCTAATTTTCTATCTGGGTATATTTATATAAACACTGTTGTAAAAAATGATTACAATGCCATAGCGCATAAAATCCTAGGTCACAAGTCAGTGTGTAATGAATTTGCTGGTTACTCTGACATTCACAGTTGCAGGAGATATTTGAACTGTTTCACATCAACCTCCTTTGTAGCGGTGGAAAGGATCTCATTGGACTCAGCAGCCTTTGGATGAGGCTGTCACACTCAGTATTTTTCCCTCTCACTGGTAATTATTGTCCAGTGCAACTGAGATATTTCTCTTTTGCTGTTAAGCAGCAATTGGTTAGAGCAGTTTGGAGAAGCTGAGGTTCCTTTCCCTGGCCATATAAGGGGCGCTGCTCCTGCCGGTGGATGGTTGCTTGCCACAGACACAGCAGCTCTAAGAGTATGCTGGTCTCTGAGCACATGGGACGTTTCAAACCTGCCAAGCAATAGGAAATGAGGTAGGTCAGCCAGCATCCCTGAACTGTGGTTTGAAGGTTAAAAAAGACTTTAAAAGCTTTCCTGGGTGCACAAATAGTATGGTCTACTTTACTGCTCAAGTAGGTTTGGAGAGGAGCCAAAAAAACCCCCTGTGGCTATCGACTTTGTATGAATTGAGTTCAAAAGAGAGATCACTTGCTCTTGTGAACTGACAGGTATTTTCAGTTTTGCAGCATGATTTCATTACTCATAGTTACCCAGATTTATTTTGTCCTGCTGGAGGCACTTATTGGGCACAGGGGTAGATTTAATTTTAATAGAGGTTTGGACCTGGCGGTAGTTCAGTATTATTAGTCTGGGGTGGAGAAGGGAAATCAAACTTGGATTGCCGGTTTGCCTCTTGGCTGAGAGATTATCAAGAGGGAAATAAATTTGCAGTAATAAAAGTTGTTCTTGACATTCCCTTATGCAGAAGAGGTAAAGGTGGCGAATAAATGGGGGTTACACATTAAAACTTCACAGTCAGAGGAGGGGAGAAAGGGCAGAGCAAGATGCCTATCTGTCCCATTGAATGCTGGAAGCTTCAGGTACTGGGTTTTATTATGGGCTCTGAGGAATTATAAGATCTTCTTTATACTTCTAATGGGCAGAATATGTGGTGTCAACTTACATTAGTTATGGTTTTCTGATTAGTTCAAACGTGCAATCATAAAGACAACCATAGTTACCTGTTATGCTCTGATTTGGATTTCTTTCCAGTCAGTCAGGTTAAACAAGATAGTAGGGTCAAATAAAGATGAGTGCAGAAACTGAATGAATTTTCCACTCATTCTTGTGCTGAAGATAAGGTTTTCTGGAGAAACCTTTTAATTTGCATTCAGACTCCAATTCATGCATTTTTTTGGATGACGTTTACTGGGAAAATGAACATAAACCTAGACTGGTTCAAATGGGAAATCACAGGTAACGGCTGTTGTTGCACCTAGAGAATTAATAGTTTGTACTCATCTCTTCCCTCTCCCTCCCCCCCAAGTACTTTTAAGAAAAATGAACTTTACTCTTACCATCCTGTGCAGTGTCAGCTTTTGGGTGTCAGCAGAGTAATGTCCCTTATACTGTGTTGTCTATTTCTGCCTGAATTGGGCCGTCACAAGCCAGTGTAAAAAGTTGGTGATGAATGTGAGATGTGGTCGTTAGCCTGCATTTTCCTGTTGGACAGATCTAGTGATACACACATGATGTGCAGCTGGCCTGAAAAGTGAGTGGCTAGAATTCTTGTTCTTAGTAACGGCCCAGAAGGGGAGAACAAGACAGTAGTCTTTTGTGTTGAAGAGTGAATTTACATACACGGAAATGCAGCCCTTGAACTTTTTGCTTGCACAGAGGGGTTCTGTACCTTTTGTTTTACAAAATTGCGTTTTTGTGCTTTTTTTCCTCATGTAAGTTCTTGTGCTCCGTAGTCCATTGCATATAAATTGGTTAGGGTCACTTCTTGCTGTATCTTACCGAGTTATGTGACTTTGACAAGGAGTATTGATGAAAAGATCGTACCTTAGGAATTCTCATAGTCCAAAGAGGTGTCAGCTGGGCTGCATCACTTCTTCAGTTGTTTGTCTAACCTACCCTTAAAGATTGCCAATGATAGAGACTCCACAAACTTCTGAAGTAATGTGCTATTCTGTCCCTTTATTTCGAAATCTTTGCCTTATGTCTAATCCTTTTGCTTATTGTTTTGTACACAAAACACATGGAAAGCAGGGTATTCCCTTTTGTGCAATAGCCTTTTTGAGTACTTGGAGTTTTTCATCACAGAGCCCCTTCATGTCTCCTCTTCTCTAGGATAAACAGCTCTGGTCTTTCAGTCTTCCCTTGCCAGTCATCTTTCCTAGAAGTGAAAGGAGACTAATGTACTATCTTGATGGGCTACATGGGAGGAACAGGCTGCTGAGTGAAATTCTTCTGTTGGAGATTATTCATGCTCCAAGATGTGCTAATGAAATACTTCATAACTGCCTTAATATAAACATCAGAGGGGTGTCATTTACATTCATGACCTTTCATTCCTTCAGCATGGTTGCTAATGAAGTCGGTTAGTTTGTTTTACTGAGAATGAGTTCTTTAGCATAAAATGAAAGAAATAAACTGAAAGAGTATGTACTAGATATAGCCATGACTGTGCCAGCAAACAGCAGTATATGTGGCAATGGCTTAGTTTCAGCTGACCAGGCCACCAGAGTCCATGAGTTGGGGAGTACTGAGGTTCCACTGAGGTTAGTTAGAAATGCCAGTCTCTTTATAATAATCTCCATCCAAAGGCTCTCTTTCTCATTACACCCATCTCATGCTGCAGATGAAGTTAGGTTTTAGGTGTTAGGTTAGCTGTCCTTTTAGAAGGCAACTGTGGCAAGAGTTTTTGAAATGCTCTGTTAGTGACAACTAATCGCTTCTATTAGGTCTGTGTTAGCAGCTTGACTCAGATGTCTTGATCTCCAGTCCTCTCCCTTTTCACGAGATCTGTTTTCCAATGCTGTTGTTATATCAGTTATGTTAAAGATGCAATGTGTGTAAGTCCTATTTTGTTATTGTCTCAGGATATTAGAGTAAGAATGAGATTTTCCAGCGTAACAGGAAAAAAGAAGTATTCTTTTCATTTCCATCTGCTCTTTTGTCTCCTCTCCTCTTCCTTTCTTCTTCCCTTCCTTCTTTCCTTTTCCTGTTTCTTCTCTTAACCACTCATAACTGCTACTGTACAGCCTTCTGGCAATGCCCTAAAGTTGTCAGGGAGTTGACAGAGCCTTTTCATCATGAGATCTGCCAGAGGAGATGTATCAAGGCCTTTTTTCCCTCCTTGAAAGAGGCAGAAGAACTAACATGAATAAAATTCAATCTTTCTTTAGGGAAATGGAAGTGGATGAGATATTCCTGTCTATAACACTTCTTCCCTTTACTTCTATCTCTTCCCCTCCATCCCACATGCCATATGTAGTGGGTAGGTAGAGCAGGACCTCAGCAGTTCCTCAGCCAAGAAGCAGCTGTCTCTGCATTTCACTTCCTAACTCCTTTGATGCGTCCACAGAAGGAGTGGAGAGTCTGGGAGAGCCATGGAGAAATTCTCTTGTGATAAAAATAAAGAGGAAGTGCTTCCTGCTGTGCTCTTCAAGGGTTGGGCCAGTGGGTCTACTCTATTAGCAGCTGCTTATCAGATGCACTTTGTGATTACTTCTTTCCTCTGACTGCAGGACTTTATACTAATGTCTTATGTGCTTGTGGCCAGTGTGTCTGGCAGGAGTCTGCAAAGCTGGCTTCAGAGCTGGAAGTACCGTAATGGCTGGGCTCTCTCTTACCCCTGCTTATCATATGTTCTGCATCTACTGTCATGTTTCAAGCTTACTACTGTTACTTGCACAAAGTGATTGTTATGACTTATCACTCACACTGTGACAGAAGGGAATCTAGAGCAAGAAAAATGGTCCAAACTGTTTGAATCTTGTTCCCAGTGGGATATATTTTTCTATGTTAATTCCTATTAAACTTTCCACAGGCAATAGACAAAAGAATTAGAAACACATAAGGAGACTGATATACAGCTATGTAGCTGTTCCTGTTATAGTTGATTTAGAATAATTGAATCATTTTCCTGTAGAAATCTCTTCTTCTGCAGAACGCTATTATACTCTGCAATACCTTTTGTTCCTTTGGTTAATAGAGCTATATAACAAATGCGTATCTGCACTGGCAAATGCAGGCCATTTGAACTTTAAAATATTAATTTTAAATGTACCTATGGCTATTTTTAATAGTAATTTAAAGTGATCCTAAAAAGCACATGTTGAGATAATGAGAGCCATAAATACTGGTTGGCATTATTGATTCACATGTATTGCTTCCGTCGATTACTTCCATTTTCCACATTTCTTTTCATGTCTACACTAATCAGGGGTTTGGATTTTAAATGTATTTATTTATACTGAGCCTTGCATAAATACAATGAAATAAATTTTCCAGTGGGAGCAGAGCTAGGCCAAGGCTCACCATGCAGAAAAAAATTCCAATCCTTAGTTTTTCTTAAAGGTTAAGGGAAAGTGTTTAGCTTATTATATAAGAAGGGAGGAAGTAACTTTCCCTTTCCCCAAAAACATGAGGGACCACTGCTTAATTTTGCAGGGCGGAAGAATCATTAGGGAATGGAGAGACAAGAACCTACTGTTGGAATGAAAAGTCATTTTCAGTGGGAACAAACCAGAATGGTGCAGGCTTGTCCAAGATGATGTGTCTCAGCTTGTGTGAGTCAGTGAGTCCTGTAGCAGCTAGCATTCTACAGTCAGGACACTGGAATAATTTTAATTGTGTTTCTGTAAGATATTCTGCTGACCATCCCCACTGATGTCCTATGTAATTAAACCAGACAAAACTATGGCCTTGTCAAAACAAGAAAAATACCCTGAACCTCATCTAACCTGTGATTCTGACGTGATTCAGTTATACCCATTCATATTTCTGCAGGGCTAGTCATTTTCATATTGAGTGTGTGTATATATATGTGTGTGTGTGTGTGTATATATATGTATATTTTTGGGGTTACATATGAACCTTTCCCAAACTGATTTTGAGATAATCCAAAATAAGCCAGGCTTAAAGATTGTTCATACAAAATATCATCCTGTTTTAAATTGCCTGCGGCAGCTGTCCCATATTAACAAAGTGTATCCACATTAGAAAAAACAAGTATGTTCTTACCACATGGTTGTTAAGGACTCGGCATTTAATACTGGATAAATGCTAGTGAAGAGAATGTAGTTTGTGCAGGGTTTCTGAAAGATCGACTTCATTGGATTTAAGTGCTGTGATTTAAGATGTCAGCATACTTGCTATCCCCCCTACCCCTTTGCAAAAGAATACTGCCAGCAGAACAGGGATGGTAGAAATCGACATTTTTGCACACTTCTCATTGTTGCCTTTCAGAACTGAAGACCTGCCACCCCTGTTCATCACGCTCTCGGGCTGTGTGGCTAGTTGATTAAGTTAAATTCTGCAGGGAATTTCAGGTTCCAGACATATTTCACCTCATACAAGTTTTATATTCTTCTGTTTCAGTACTTCTAAAATTGTTTTAAAATATGTGACTGTGTAGAAAGAACACTCATTTTTTTGAAGACATGCCTTTTGTGATGTTTTGAGCTCCCTAAAATTAATGTTTTTAAAAGTTATACATCTGTTTCTGTCCTGTAGTGCAAACGAAGAAATGAGACTAAAGTCTAAGCTAATGTGGCTTATGTACTTTTTTGTATCATTCAAGTTTTTTGTTTTCTTTCTCATGTGTGTATTCACTCAGCAACACGGACCATGATCTCCAACCACTGAGAGATGGTACACAAAGGTGGAAAGATATTAAGATGACATCACTTAAACACTAAGTGGCAGGGGTGTAATGTAAAGTTTTATTTAAAATTAGTCTCTTTTGCATTTGTCATCTGCTCTGAGATTGGCAGGTTGAATTATTTACTCTACATGCTTTCCATTCATAAGATTTCTTCTGAATGTGGTAACAGAGAAACAGTGACAAATCTTATGTGGAAGAGATGACATGTCAGCCTTTTGTTTTATTGGTTATTGATGATACAGTATATCACTAAAAGCAGTTTTAGAGCCTAGGAAACAGCATTATTGATCTCCTGGAGTCTTGTTGCCAGAAATTGTATTAAAAAGCTTAATACTATGATGTGTAGCCTCATGGTAGCCACATAGCCAAGAAAGACCTTTCCCAGAGATTAGCAAGTTAAGAATCCCAGTAATACAGTGATTTTCCTGAAGGAGGTATTTTGCCTGTTTGCTGACCTCCTGCAGACCAAACTGTTGAGTACCAAGAGGAAGATTTATACGTTCAAGGTTTCAGTGTCCTGAAAGTACTGATCCAGATTTAGAACAATGTAGGTGTTACTGCCTGCCCTGCTGTGCGTGCCCACCCACCCCTAGGTTTTGAGCAATGTGTTATATTTTTCTATTTGTCATCCACTTTCAAGACTAAACTTGGAAGATGAATGTAAACATACGCCAAATTTTCAACTATATGATTGTATGCGTCAAAAAGAAATAGTTTATTTCCCATAAATACTATATTAATATTACAAAGTTGTTGGCAAAAAAATCTGTTATGCAGCTATAAAAGCAAAATTAATCTATACCAGTGAAGTGAGTTGTTCTAAATTTATACTTGTTAATTGAAATCAGAACTTGAACCCCATTTAAAAATTGGGCTAAATAGCCTTTATTTGAAGAATACCTTTTCTTTGATTCATGTTTAAAAAGAAACACTGCACTTCTTTTATATTGCTTAAATACAGGTTTAAGTTGTTTAATACTATATGAGATTTTAAATGCTTACATATGAAAGGCTGCTTATACCCCAAAATGCATATATTGTAAAAGCAAGTCCATGAAGAAATAATGCATACAGGTTTGGAAGAGCATGCATAACTTTACAATTTTCATCTCGTTTTACAAAATGAAGGAGAAGCCTACTTACCTTCCTAAGAATCGTATTCTATTTGTTTCTAAATAGACCTGGGGTTTCTTAGAAATTTAGGGCCAGATCTGCAATATATGTAGTCACCTAAAAGAACAGATAGGCTCTTCAAAAGTTCCACGTGTCATGCTTCTGACCATAGGCATCTCACTTGGATATTTCTGAAGTCCCTCAAGGCATCTATTTGTTTTATTAAGCATTAGGCTGTATCCTTAGTGTCTTTGAAAATTTGATTTTTAGCTACTTTTAAAAACGTAAGCTAATATGTGATTGGGAGAATCTACTTATTTCAAATACAAATCATAAGGTTTACTTCCAACAATATTATTACAATCTTTTAAGCCACATAAAACAAGATAGGAAGTGTTTCATGAGTACAGCTTTGCTTTGGTCCCATACTCCTTCGTTGAAAGTGAATTGCTGCTACTTCTCATGCCCTGACCCATGGAGGAATTTATCTTGGTAAAAATTAGAGATAGTCAGTTCCCTTATGCTAAACACCTAAAAACTTGATGCCTTAGCCACAGTTTCTGTTAACTTTTCAAATTGTTTCATTTTTCAAAGGGGATAGGAATGCTCTTAAAGGGGATAGGAGTATTCTTCTATTTTGGGTTCTTTGTTTCCATTTAGAACTAAGAAATGGAATAGGTACAAGAAGCAAAAGGTTATGGAGAGAAAAGTCAAAGTTTACTGCAGCTTCTCAATTAAAGCCTTAGACAAATTACAAAATGTTTTTCTCCTGTCACTTGTTTCTGTGCTAGTACATCCCTTCTAATAAGAATATGTTATTGTTTTCACTAATATGTCATTTTTATAAACTTCTGTTTTATAAGGCAGCTCTCTTAAAAATTGTGACTCTTCCCTTTCCCATGTGCTCACGTGTCCGTTAACTGGAAAGCATTTGAATCTGAAAATGTGGCTTGATTCCCAGTGTCTGCTGTGATTCCCATTCACAAGTCAGTGACTAAAGCTAGAGTTACTGCTCTGCAGATTTCAGCACTTCATCTATTTAGCTTTCATTTAATTCACATTGCTTCAGGAAAAAAATGTATTTCTACTCAGAAAGCAAAATGCTCCACATCCACAGTGCAAACCTACTTTTAATCAGTGGAGAAGTAAGAACTCTAATTGTAGGTTGGTACCATTAAAATGTTTGAATGTGCACAAGGACTTTGTCAGCAGTGATCTGTGTTTGCAGAATAGCTGGCTGCAGTGTTTAACCAGGGATTCAACATTATTACCCAGTAATGGTAATTATTAAAGATTATTACCCAGTAACACAATATGAACCAACCATGAAAAAATGACTTTTCTTAAAAAAAAAAAAAAAAAAAAAAAGAAGGAAAGTATTCCTGAAAGTACTGTGGCTGATATTCCAGCTTTTCGTACAGAAAGCAACATCTTCATATTTACAATTCCACCCTTAAGTCTATTCTCCACCCTGACTCTTCAAGTGTCGCGTTCAAGCTTTGGAATATGTTTTTTCAGGTTACATGATCCAGGTGTTGTTTCTGCTACAATGATAGTATTTTCTCCTCAGTTGAAATGCAATTGTAGATTATGACTAGACTAAATCCTCAGATATAGAGACTTTAAGCAGATGGAATGCAAACTTGGCCTTTTGTTTCTGTGAGTGTAAGCTAGGCTTTGGCATGGGCAGACAACACGGCTGTGGAGTTAGACCCAGCCATAGCTGTACTCTGTGTTCATGCTGTGTTCTATGTTTTCTTCTGTCTGTCCTACAAACTGAAAATGTGGTAATTATGGCTGTGGATTTTGTTATTGGTGTATCCTCTAATTCTGTTTTATTTGTAATTTTAGGTGGGCTCAAAGCTCTAGGTCCAGATTTACAGTCATGAGCCGTGCTGTTGATTTCTCGCAAAGAAGTCAAAACCACAGCTCTGAGCAGCTTCTGCTGTGAAAGAAGTGTTGTATTTGCAGCTCAGAAGTAGGGAAGCTGCCACAAACCATAAGGTAACATTTTAAATGAAAGCATGCCATTCTCTTTCTGAAGGATGGTTGTATGTTGGGCATACTTTAAGTGAAGAGGTTTAGGGGAGGGTTTGTTTTCTCTGTAGAGAAAAGACAGCTACTAACTCTTAGCACTTGTATCCAGATCAAGTCACTGCTTTTCTTTCTTATAAATCCGTTAATAGTTTGGGGAATGAAGGGTATTATTTTCTGTTCTGCTCAGTGGGTGAGTTCAAAGCAGTGGGAAGAGTTCAAAGACTTGCTAAATTTCCTGAAGTTTAATGGAACGATAGTATTTGTAAGAGATGGGGCATGTTATTCACAACCAACTAGATGGGAGAGCTGTAGCTCTGTCTCAGTCATCAGAGGGATGAGAAAGGATGATTCTGTGCAGTGCAAATTACCACGTGTTAAATGAATAGGTGCCTCTGCTCGGCCCTGGAAGCAGGGCTGAGAAATAGCCAGTTTCGCTGTTATGAAGGGTTGCCCCTGCACTCCGAAGGCCGTACGTGCTGTAGCTCTGTCCACAAAATGTCGCGTTAGGCCTTTGTTAAAAAAGGTGAGAGAAAGTAGTAGGAGCTTAGGTGGTGCTCCTTCAGCAGTAAGTGCTCGCCTAGGTGTGTGCGTGTATGGAGAGCGTGTGCCTGTATGGGAAGCTATTGTCTTGAAGGAGATGAGCTGTCTTCTATGCACTTAGTGCAGGAGTATGATGTAGGCAGATTATGTAGCATGTACACACTGTCCTGTCTCATAACATTTTCCTCTGTATAAAGCACATTGTTCTATGCAATGCCTTCCCTAAGTCCTACAGTGATTATGGAGTTTTAGTGGAGAGAATAATACTTAAAAGCAACACTTTCTCATGAGAAAGTACAAAGGACAGTCCGTCAATCAATAGCCTCAGGTAGTACCTGTGGGATTTTGTGGCAAAGAGGAGGTAGTAAATCTGAGACTAGATCTTGGTTAAAATGTCACTGCCTTCTGCTGTTCATCATCACTTCTCACCAGAATTCACCGTTTCCCCACTTCTGTTAGCCCAACTGCCTGCATAGTTGCTTCCTAATATGATTTTGTGAGGACAGTGAGGGTTAAGATAAACTCATTTGTTAGCAGGGCATTTTCACTCTGTGATATGAGGAGGTGCCCAGTTCTGCTGTTGAGGCATTGCAACACAGGTTATAGTGTGGAAAGATCAGTTGCCTCTGTATCCAACCTAGATGCAGTGAGAAGGGCGCTGTAGTCTCAGCCAGAATTGCATTTCCTCATGGCCTGGTTCTTGAAAAGTTTTGAGTGTTTTCTTTGGAGGAAATTGAAGAACAGTCATGGGTGGTGAATGTCTTTACAGAGGGAAGGGATTCATGTGAAGATGATAATGTTATCAAAGAATTAAAAATAAATGTCTGCAATATTAGAAAGACATTTGACAGTTTCCCCTAGAATTGTCTATGTGATTACTCATTTTACAGAGGCAATTTTTGGTCCAACGTTTTTGCTGTCACAATCAATTGACTACAGTTAATAAGGCAGTGTGTGAGTTATTTGGACCACACAAATAAGGCAGTTAGCCTGCTAGCTGCAAAAATTAACCCTTGAGAAATGGCATGAGTACAGAAGTGTAGATAGAAATATTTTGTTGACTGACTCTCTTCTCTATGCTTGCTTTCTCCTTTTGACCTCCCTCTTCCTTCTAAGACAGATGCATGCACTTAAGGCTTGGCTGAGGTGCAGCTGAAGATTTCATTTAAGAATAAATAAACTACTGCTTAATTCGTTGCAGCCTTTTGTGCATAAGGTAGATCTTATATTTCCTGTTACCTAGTATAATCACTGATGCCGGAGGACATCACACCTTGTGTGTTCTTTCCTTTCAAACCATTAATGTTTTATCTATCTCAAGTAGATATATAAATCTCTGGAACACTTTGAGTGCGGTGCCATTTTGACATATGTTTTTTGGTGTGGAAAAAATATAGATGGTTCTTTGCTTTCCTCTGTGTGAAGTACTAAGATTTGGTCCAGCTATTTTCTGCAAAAGAAGTTTTGTGGAGATGTTTCTGTTTCAGTTTAGTTCCCTTTGAAGTGTATTTTGTAAGAAGGAGAGGTTGACTCACATTTTGCAGCTTGCTAGTTAGAGTACTATCCTGGGATGTGGGACAGCCAGAGTAATACCACTACAAGTCGTATGCAGAGACTTTGCCAAGAATGGGGCAGAGCAGAATTGCAGCTTTTGGTATTCACAAGGCCATACGCATTCTCTTGTGAAACAAAAATTTCAATACATAACGCAAGCAGTTTAGGAAACCTTAAGATTTGTCTCAAAATGGAATTGTCGTCATCTCATCTCTAGTTGGTATCTTCGTGTCCCTATCTTTGTGTCCCTTATGTCAATACGTAGTTCTGTCACTCATTATGATGTAAGTGTTATTGCTTTGGGAGGGAAGGATTAATTGCTGTTTTTTAAGTGCCCCAGTGCTAAATAATTTTCTTTCTCTTTAAATAACTATTAAACTGTTAGGAGAAGGTACTCAACAGGAAAGGAAAGGTAAGTAGAAATATTTAAATAAAAATTCATCAGGGAAATAGTCCCTTCGCTAGCAACAAAATACTTGTAGAAATAAATGAAATTGCTTTTGGCAGCTCATTTGGAATTAAGATCATTTTTGTGCTGAGATGTTTAAATTCATATGTTCGCACTTGAAGCACTAGATGCTTATGCAAAGACTTCAGAGCAGATACGGAATTAGTGGCTGTGCTTTCTCATGTATTTTAAGTAATCATAATGTAAAGAATTAGGAGGATTTCCAGACATGAGCAACATCTATAAGGCACATATGAGCATTTTGAGTATCATCTATGAAACAGAGAACATGGGTTGGGGAGATATCAGTACTTCACTTTCTGACCAACAATAGTGAAACAAGAGAAATGAATGAGTTAATTGAAATGCAGCTGTTGCTATTATAGAATCAAGTTCTGTTCTGGGAATCAAATTGCACTGAACTTAACATTGAACAGTGATTTGTTTTATAAACAAGCCAGCCATGCTGGCATCTCTGGTCATTTCACATAGTGTTATAGCACAGAGCTGTTGTTTTTCTTCACCTCAGCTGTTCAGTCCCTAGATCGTAGTCATTTCCTGAAGTTCATCAGTTTTGTTGCTTCTTTGTTTCCTCTCATGCTCTTTCTCTACATTGTTGTGCTGGAGTTGTTTCCATTTCTTCCTCTTTGATATTATAGAAATAGACAAAATGTCTAGATTCTAATCTTACGGTTTTAGATCTGTATAGAATTTTTGATTTTGATATAACTGCTCTTGATAAACTGTAATGCAAAGGCGATTGGAACTAGGTTCCCAAATGAAATTCTATTAAACTACAGCTGAGATGGGGTGAAGGTAAAGAAGCTGGCTGGCTGCATGTATTTGAGACAGTTCTGTTTCTTGTGAAAACTTGTTCCCATAGTCAAGATCCATAAAGAGGTACTGTCAAATGAAACAAACTTTGTGTTTAGTCAGGTTCAACATATTTGAACAGAGGGCAATGGGCCTCAAATGACCATGCTATTACTAGTTATAAAATGTAGTTATTAGTATCCTGATTTGGGCATGAAGTAGTCTGTGGGCTGATTCTTCAAATATGTCAGATAGATTCAATGTTGTTTTGAGCAAAGACAGCCTCGTAGCCCTTGATACTGCTGAGATTAGTCTCAGGGCTGCCTTAAATTGCTCCAGCTAGTAGCTTAATTGTTTCCATATAAAACAATTCCTAGTATCAAAGGAATTCTGAATTAGGGTAAATTTGTTGTGTGATAGAATAACAGATTTAATGATAAGGGTATTCTGCTGCATGTCTATACAAAGAGAAACATTTACCTTACCGTTGAGCCTGGATCTGTAGTTTTCCAACATTTTCAAACACTTGGATTCCTGCTTCCAGATTTGACCTGTTAAAATTGTGGTGGTGTGGCAGGTTTTGACTAAAGGAGCTGAGACCTGGAGCTGCACACATCTGCGCTTCCAGAATGTTCTGGTTCAGACCTACTACTTTTTAATGCTTGCTAGCATATTAAGCACAAAGATGTGTCTATATTGACATTATGGAACCTCCAAACACTAGTGTTTTGTCACGGCTTAGACAACAGAGAATTGCAACTACCTGAAACTGCTTTTTATGATTCTACAGTCAGAAAATATTTTGAACAATTAATCCTTTTCTTTCTCCTCCCTCCTTTTTTTTATGTGGAACATACATGTAGGCTGACAAGTTTTATTCCAAGTTTAACCCCATGTGACTGAAAAAGAGCTGCGATATAAACCCCTAGAGATTGATTTTACAGTGGAAACCTTGACAGAACTTTAGGTCTGGTATAGTGGCACTAGGAGAATGCTGCTATAACTACTTTTATTATACAAAAGAGAATGATCAAATTCGCTTATAAGAGAATATGGTATGAAAGGGTCACTCTCATGTCTGATATAAAAACAATATGTCACAACAAAAAATTTTCCTGTGATTAATTCTGTTTTAAAATCCAGTGCACAGGCAGTGAGCATGTTTTTCATCTGGATTTTTTTTGTATTCCAGAGTCTTTTTGTGTGGACTGGGAGCAGATGTGAAAATAGGAGAAACTGAATAGCCTGATATATTGCTGTAGGGGAATAACAAAATACGTACTCCTATCTCTCATCCAGAAGATTGTTTCATTACCCCCCAAAGCAAGGTGAGCTTGCCTGTAAAATCAGTTTCTTTTCTTCTGTCGCTTCCCTCCTACTATCTTACTCTCCATTTGAGAACTTTTTAAATCATTTCTGCACATATACAACAGCATTAGGGCAGTAGTAATCCTGATCTAGACCCCAATCAATTTTTATTCATTAAAAAAAAAAAAAAGGATTGATTTGGTGTTTCCTTCTGTTTCTTCACCATATTTTCATTTCCTGGTGTTAACTGTGTTAGGCGTATTACCACCTACTCTGGTATCTCCAATAGTATGAAAAAAAAATTGAGTTATCTCTTCCACAAGTGTGAAACTCATTTCTGTAATAGAGAGACCTTTCCAAGACTGGTTTTCCCACTTGCAGTCATTTAGAAGCACAGCAGACTTCACTAACAGTCAATCATATTCTAAGCAGAACAGGAGAAACTTCTTATGTCACAGATATGCCCATGACACCTCTCTTAATATTCCTTAATGCGTTTCTGGAAAATGTGTACTTGAGATAAACAAGTACTGATGTAATTATCACATGTAATTATGGAAAACATTATTATTATTATTATTATTTTTACTAGTAGGGTATTCCTATAAGAATTCTGTAGGAATTAAGTTATCACAGACATTGCCATTGGTTATTTGTTGATCATTTTTAGTCACTAGTGACAGTGACTGTATGTGTCATGGCAGACTTTTTTCCCTTTTTATTAGTTTTAAAAAAAGTTAGATGGGGAAAAAAAAGAAAATTAACGTTTTATTTCAGAGAAGCCTGTCTCTAGCTCCCAGCTTTCATTTCGTTTGCTTTTCGTTGATTAAAGAGACACTGGTATAAGACTTTTTTCCCATGTGATTTCCTACTCTTTACCATCTCCTGATTAATGAGGTATTTGGAATTTATCAACTCTGTCACTGTGAAATAGGTCCTCCCTGTTTTTAATGTCAAGTTTGTGAATACCATAGCATTTTCTTGCAAGGTCTCACTCTGCAGTGAGTGCAGAGGACTTGTAGACCTCTTCCTTTGTGGATCTGTGCTTGTGGTGGTTCCGCTATGAGTAAGTTACAAATGTGTCACACTAAGCAGTAGTTATCTAGAATTTAGATACTGAAGAAAGCTGCTGTCTTCTATCAGACCGCTTTGAATAATTTCTAAATGATAAGTGCCAAAAGGAGTGAAGAGTATTTAGAAAAAAAAAAAACTGAGTGGAAGAACTGAGCAATCAGAAGTCTCAGAACTGCAGAGAACAGTTAAATACAGCTTCAGTTTTAATGTATAAGCAATATGGCCAGCAAAAAGAAGGTTGTTGGAGGTTAGCCTAACTTCTGACAACAGTAGATTCTTAAGCACCTTTATAATTACAATTCCTTTTGCTAACTCTGGTAGAGTAGACTAATTGTGAAATTGTATGGGAGACATCTGAATGCTGTATTACACATACATTTGGCATCAAGTGATGTCTTTTTAAACAGAATAACAGAAGAAAAACTCTGAAATTTTAGAAGACTCTGTTTCATCAGTCTTAGATCAATCTCAGTGTGGTAAAAAGGGAAGAGATGTTCCTAAAGAAGAAAATGGACCGCATCTGAGCTCTCAGAGACACTACTAAGAATTCCTAGCAACTATGCAAAGTTGCCATGGGAAAAAAAGACGCCAGCCAAGATTGGGGGGTGTATGGTGGGTGTGATAGAGTTGCTTTAGGTAGGTTACTGAAGGACTCTACTAACAAACCTGTGTGTACTAGATGATGGATTTTATTCATAAAATGAACATTTTGGTTAGATCTACCTCCCTCCTGCAAGTGTCAGTTAAGTAGTTTTTTGTCTATTTAGCAGAGATTACAATGACACATCCTGCTAATTTTACCAGAGTCATTTAAATCACTTCAATGTACTTTAGCTGTAATTGCTCGGCATAAGGTTTAATTTTCTTATCCAAATTGTGTTCTCATCAAGAAAAGATAGGTCTGACCATGAAACAGAGCAATAAAGCTGTGTTGATTGACATTAATCTTTAATTATTTTCTATTTGCATCTCATCTCAGCCTTTCCATGATTGTGTCAGCCTGGACAGAGTTGTTATTATTTGTTCATTCTCTTTTCCATTCCAAAATATTGTTTGATTTCTTCCTTTCTCTCCCTCCCTTTTCTTTCCTCTTCTCTGAAATTTCTCATGTTCTAAAACTTGCCAAACCTGGCAGTAATATTTTAGATTTCTGTAGGTTATTCTTTTGTTTTTCTTCTGAGTGGAAATTACCTGATTGTGTAGAGTTAAGGACACTGAGTTACTGTTAAATGCCTTCCCTGCTCACCAATAGAATGGAAAACGTTACTTAACAATAAAATAGGAATATGCCACCTTGGATTTGTCCTTATACAGACAGAAAGATTTTCCTTTTCTTTATATTTGGTTATCCCGTTCCAATATCAGATCAATACCTTGGGGGCTTAACAGTGATAATGAGGAAAATCAGGAATATGGAAATCTAGGATGCTTTTGCAGGTCATCCTAGTGACTGTCATGCAATGGATGTCTGGTAATATAAGTGACTGATTTTGATCTTGTTTCCAAATCTGAAGACCAGAGGTAACTAAATTGACCGTAGCGTTGTTCCAGGTTAAAATGGCATAAGTGAATTCAAATTTGAGCCCAGTTCAATGGATTAGTTGTCACAGGACAATGAATGGTCTGAAACATTCTCAAATTAAGTGAAATCATAATCTGTAAATATTGCACACTGTACGTATTTGTGTGTGTGTGCCTATATAAATATATATGTGTGTGCATTTTAAGCACTCTTAGGAGAAGAGAACTGTATGAAATTTCATAACTGGAGGATCAGATTTCACTGTGTCTAACAGCTGGTTGAATTTCCTGGACTGACACACAATTGTCCTTGATAAAGTGTAATCAACTTATTTTTTCCCTTACTTGTAGTTCATCTGAGGCTCCTTGTAAGCCTTATAAAATGCTGTATGGCATTTTACAATATTGAGTGATGGCTATATAGGTGTAGCAGCCTTTAGGAACTCTTGTTTTCTTTTTGGGATAAAGAGGTTCCTCAAGGCCCTTTGAACAACTATCATTCACATAATCTGTGTTGTTTTTAAATTATGATAACATTCCTTCTTGTCACCTCACACAGGTGGTAATGAAACCTCCTGATTACCAGGGTCCATTTATTACACCCTCAACTAAATGATAATAACTGCAACTCAAAGTGAAAGGCATTGTGCACTTTAGCATGGTGCATTACAACAATGACTTCACTTAATGTATGTGCCCGTTATCACCTTAATCTTCAGTGGACTGTGAGCATGAGATAACTTATCCGATCTTTAGTTAAGCAGTAATGATGGTTACCGTATTTTCTCATTGCAGTACGTACATTTTCATTAACATTTTAGATTTTTTTCATTCTGCCTACTCATGTTTGATTGACACCAACTTTGTGCCTTCTGAGAAGATGGGTAGTATCCAAGCAACCAATGTAGCTCTTCAAATGGATTCCTTTTTTCCCTTTTATTCTTTTAAATACAGCTTTTTACAAGTTGGTTTCTTTTCTGCAGTATTTTCTGAGACTTAAAGCTTTAAGACCAACAATATTACATCATTCAAATGTCAGCAGGAAAGTCTCTTAAAAAAGGAAAAAAAGTAACGTATAATTCACCTTGACTAATGTTTGTCAGATCAAAGAAAAAGAAAATTTAACATACAGAATTTTTAAAGACTGGGTAGGGGTGGGAGGCAGGAAAGGGGATATTTAATAAAGATCAGGAAACTCAAATGAGCTTGGAAAAGTTGTTTTTTCCAGATGTTGTAATGTGAGGAGGCCACTTGTAAAGTCTATTTGCTGAAATTCCCTTCTCCCTGAATTCTGTGTTTTGGAAAGAGTTTATTTTGGTATTTGCTTCCGTATTTGTTTCCGTAAATGTCTTGATTTAAACATTTGATTGTAACGTTCACATGTATCAAATGCAAATGTATTGAAACAAGAATAAAAGAGAGGCTGTTGTGAAAAGTGAGGTTGAATGTTGTATTGGGCATGACATATTTCCTTCTCCCCTGTCCTTCAGAGAGTGTGGGCAGGGGGTGTCCTGAAGGCTCTGGTCATTGTGAGGGTCATGTAGCTAGAACAAGTGGTGGGGCTGGGTCTTAAGGTGAATCCTTTCAGGAGCTGTGTGGGGCAAAGGGGACCTTTACTTCTTCTGGAGATGAATGCAGGAGTACCAGTATCCTCCCTGTCCAGCTGGGGAATTTTGCAGTATTTGTGGCAGATAAGGGGAGAGGGAGAGATGCAGAAAGAGCAGAACTTGCACAGACCCAAGGATGCCAAGGATTTTTCACTGTAGTGAAAAGGTTGAAATAGTATTAAAGCTCTTTAACTCTGCACTTGAGAATTTTCCTGGGATGGGAAATTCAGAGAATCACACAGAATCACAGAATGGTTGAGGTTGGAAGGGCCCTCTGGAGATCATCTAGTCCAACCGCCCCTGCTCAAGCAGGGTCCTCTAGAGCATATTTCCCAGGATTGTGTCCAGGTGGGTTTTGAATATCTCCAGGGAAGGAGACTCCACTACCTCTCTGGGCAGCCTGTTCCAGTGCTCTGTCACCCTCACGGTAAAGAAGTTTTTCCTCATGTTCAGACGGAACTTCCTGTGTTTCAGTTTATGCCCGTTGCCTCTTATCCTGTCACTGGGCACCATGGAGAAGAGACTAGAAGCCTAGTTACTGTCTGCTGTAAGCATCGCTGTAGGAACTTTGTTTAATTTACAGAGCTGCAGGCGAGAGGCGCATCCTGTGAGTCTGCTTCCAGAACGTAACGACAAGAGTTATGGGCAGCCCTACCCAACAGCCGAGACTTGCATGGCCTCTCTGTTTTGTCTTGATTATCTGTAGGATGTTCTCAGCAGAGCAATTCTGTGCTGTGCCAGCTCCCTGTGGCCCTTCTAGTATACAGGTATCAGGCCTCACCTCAAATCAAGAAAAGGAAAATTCCATAAAAGACCTGCTATGGAAATGTTAAGTTGTATGTAACATTGTCAAACATTATGATAAGGCAAAGTTAAACACAAGATAATATAATATCCATTTTTAGAAATTAAAGTACATACTTTGTCTTGTAATTTCGCTGTGAAACCTGCATTTTTACAACACTTACATTATCATCATAGTCCAGAATATTTTTATTAAGTTAAACATTTTATATTATAAGATCTTTTCTCTCCAAGGTATTTATTTTGATAATTTAATTAGCAGTCACATACTGAATTTATTTTCAACTAGCAGCAGAGCCATCTTCATTTAAAATTCAGTGCTAAGTTAGCTTCAAACTTAGATGGCTGACAAAAGCCTGCAAATTTTCACCCTTACACCTTTTTGTTATGTTTAAATTGTGCTAAATTATGTAAGAACAGATCTCTGTGATTGTTTGTTTGTTTGTTTGTTTTTTTCATTTAAGCATCTCTAATAAATTCTGGTTTTGTGGAATAAGTAGCACAGTCCCCAGCAGTAGAGGTGATGCTTTTATCTAAGGATATATTAATATGTAGGCCCTGTTTTTTCATTTGAAAAATGGCGTGTAATCATGGAAATAAAATGTTAGAACAGACGAGGCAGTGTCACAAGGGTGCGTTCGGCCTTTGTTCTCTGAGAAGGTGTTTGGGTTTCTCAGAGCATAAATTCTTTAGTTATGAAATTGTGAGGCTTTTGCCAAAAAATTTAGGTAGTTTTTTTTTTCTTAAAGAAAAGAAAAATGAAGAAAAATTCCCCATAAGATGGGGTTTTCAGCACATTTAATACTATACACCTTATATTTTCTAGAAAGATGGTGTAGTTTCGTTTCCTGCTCCCATGAAATTCTTTCCTAAGGGACATTGTTGGTGCCATGCTGGGGTCAGAGGTTTAAGAAACAGGAGAAGTCTCTGTTTATGTCCCTCTCTGACCTCAGCCTTCAAGGCATATTGCTACACAAGATAAATCTGATTAGTGTCATTTTATGCTTCTTATTTACTGCTTACGATAAATATGCCTAGTGTTGGTAGACTAGGGCAGCTACTAGTTGAAAACCTAGCTCCTGTGAGACCTGTGTATTTGCTCAAGAAACACTGCTCCTGTAAAGCAACTGTCCTAACCATCTGTGGCTGGCCTATTTTAGGTGAGATAGTGACAAGCCTGTCTTTCTGAAGAGGTCTAAATAGCTGTAGGAAGCATGATTTGGTCCTTCTGTGGATTTCTGAATATTTCCATGATTCTTCTGAGGGGGCTGGGGCTGATGGGACTGTTTATTTAAAAAAAAAAAAAAAAAAAAAAGAAGAAGTATTTTTCAAAGTATTAGATGAAACAAGCTCTGAATTGAATTCTAAAATTCTTATTGAAGGCTAAGAGATGAAACATCATTGTGAAAAATTATCTGGTAGAATATAGAGAAAGGACCTAAGAAGTTAAATGCAGTCTTGAGCCCAATTTTTGAATCCAGAAAGACTGTATCTGATGAACAAAGCTGTAACAAGACCCTTGGAGGTTCCTTAATGCAGTTGGTTGAACCAAAAGGCAAAAAGTCAAGTAGAGCAGCCTGGTGTTACAGAGAGGGTGAAACTGGGAGTTGTTTTATTTAGAAAATCATTTTTTGCATAGAGATTTGTTTTGAAAGAGGTACATTCAGGCATGCAGATGACTGATATGCTTCAGCTCTCTGAAAGAGCTGGATGGAAGGCCTTTAGATGGTTTTTGAAATATCTTAAATGTTGAGGCTTGAAAGTCATAGAGCAGTCTTCCGGTATCATGTGATGAGTTGTTCTGAACACCTCAGGTAGTTAATGTGCTCCAGCATAGATCTTGTTAAATTATGTATAACATATACAACATCAGGTGAGTTTTGACTTGCTCAGCTTGAAAATCCTTCGTAGGCTCTTACTAATTACAATTAAAATGTCCACATTTTCAGCATTCCTTAGAATTCATTTTTAAAAAATGCTATCGAGAAGAAGCTGGGTGTCTTTTTCTTTTCTGTTTGTACTCTGGTAGTATCTGAGGGCCTGGCATATATATTGGAACGACACTGGGCGAACACATAACAGGGTTGATTACAGAAAGGTTCATCTTGGTATTTGCATGTTGAGCAGTACTGCTTTGCTGGAACAAAACTGTTTCTCAGTATAAAGATGGGATGCTGGAGTTAGAATAGAGTGAGCAATCAGAATAACCCGGAGCGCAGTGATTATGATATTCTCAAGAGATGTCACATAACTTAAGCTCAAGGTTCAAGGCTGAAATCAGACATTACATATACTTAAACTTCCGTCTTCCATTTGCCGTCTAAGTGCTGTCATCCCTGGGCTATTATGGGGCATGTTTGTGCATCTTTCTGGCCTTTGTACAATTTTGCAATGATCTCAATTCTGTTTGATAGAGCAAAGGAAATGGTAAATTGTAGTCATTCCCTGTGTGCCACTCTCCCCCCCACCCTGAAAAATCTGAATTCTTGTTTTCTAGCCAGGCCCATTCCCCATTTAATCTCCTACTGGGAGATGAAGTAACTTGTCCAAGGTCTGTTGTGTAGGCAGGAATGGAGCTAAGGGTACTAAGCCCAAGGCAGTTGCTCTTTCTTTCCTGTTTATCTTTTGCTGTACTTTTTGTGGTGTGCCTGGTCATCTAAGGTATATGGTATTGTCAATATTCTCTGAATTAGTGAGCAAAACTTTTAAATTAAGAATGATTGTTTTTACGGTTATTATAGTGAGAAACATTTTTCCACAAGTACATCAGCATGAATTCCAAGTATTCGTGTTCAAATGGTAATTCCCTATGTGTCAGTGAAATAACTGTGTTCTCCTAAAGCTTATTAATTCTTTTTTTTTTGTTACTAGACTTTTGCATTATCCGGGCATAGTAGTAGACTTCTCTAGGCTCCAGACTTCAGTCATGAAATCGTCCTATTGAAATGGGAGACAGGGCTTAAAATGCTCCCATCTTATCAGTACTTCCCAGTATAATTTGTACTTTCATTGTTTGTTCTTTTTTAATAAGAAACCTTCCTAAACCCTAAGACTTGAATAAATGAATATTTAATTCCAGAGTAGGATGGTAAACTATCAAAGAGTTTGTATGTGCCTGGGGTTATCCATTTGGTTACTGCCTCTCTGAAAGTTCACTGTGAAGCATAGATTAAAGCAACAGGCATTTATTTAAATGTTACGGCCTTCCATATAGACTTATCAGGCAGCTGGAGGGATAGATTTAGATGTCTGTAGCTTCTGCTCAGAAACACAGCACAGATCTCCATAGTGATCCTCTGTCAGAGTAATAGGTGTGGAAGCTTAGAATTTGTGTTTTCAAATAGAAATAGGTCACATGCAGACCACTTCCAGTTCTCCTAGGTACGCTTGCCTAATGTGATTGCTGCTAGCAGTGTGCTCAACTTTCTCTGTTACTGTGAAAGCAGGATATATAGGTAGGGAGAAATATTATCTGTCTCAGTCAAAATAGCTGCTGGGGAGAGAAGTTTCTTTGGGAGAGATGTGGGGATCAGAACATGTCACACGTACGTTCATCCGTACGAGTGATTAGAAGCCTCTGTTGGTCTGATGGTACCTTCTTCATGTATGTAGACCAAAAATTGCTTCATTGATTTTTTTCTCTAGGCCTGCTGAACAGAAGAGCTGTGAAAAGGAGAGAGGGGGACCAGCGTACAGGGCTGAATAATATTATTCCTCAAAGAAGGGGCTAAACTGTAACAAAATCTTGAGTGGGTTACAGCTTGTTTCTGGGAAGGCAAACAGCAGGCTGCCTGTGGGGTGGTAAGTGTTGTGTTGATGCCCCAATTGCTTTGCAGTTGAAATGCCATCGCCTCTTATTTCTTCTAAACGTGCAGGCAGAAGTAGTTAGGAAGTACAGGCTATGGAGTGGAGAACTCGATTTGGAGTCACTGGAAGAATTTGAGCATGAACAAGGTGATTATCTAAGCTGCGTTTAGCTAACGCATCAGAATGTCTTCTGTAAGCCAAGTTTAGACTATGCTTTCCTCAAAGAGTGTACAGACTCAGGATGCTTACCTAACAATCGCTACTTCCACAGCACTTTTTCTTTTCATTCAAGTGACACACGCGTCTATAAAGATGAAAGTGGTGTTATACTTCCTACTTGTTCAGCTGGTCCACATAAATTTTAGGTTTTTTTCCAGTTAAAAAAATGACTCTGTTTTTGAAGCAATATTCTTTGGAGGGATTTTGATAAAGCTTCTAAAAGATGTTTACAAAAATAGGCATTTAAAAAAAAATTAGTTTTTTGATGATTGAGATCTTTTCAAAAATTTCTTCACAAAATGTGAAAAATGTTTAGAAGAAAATTAATGAAAAATAAGTATTTTTGGACTGACTGAATGCACTTTTGCATCATTATTGGGAGATATCTCAGAGCCGAAAGATTATAGCTTTTTAAGAATATATATTTCAAATGATTATACTTACAACTGAATAAGGGCTTATCTTGTCCTGGGTTTGTATTTTGTGTTGTATTATTTGTTCAGATAAAGATGGAGAAGTTATATAATTTTAGGCCCAACTTTGACTGTAGTCTTTGTTCTTGAACTGAAAGTATAGGATACATTTTTTCAGTGGGCTTGATTAGTTCAAATAATTTAAGAAATTGTATTTTAGACCAAAATTTATCTCTTTCTGTGAATGTTTTTGTGAAGTTAAATAAAAAGCCTTATTGGAGGATTAAATTATTCCTTTTTTATTTTTATGAGAAATATCACATGTCCTTTATAGAAGAGTTACAAAAAGCGTGTTTAGTTATTGCATAGATTCATCGCTAATGGTTTTCATTCACCACATGAAATACTGTTATTAAAAAAAACCCTTTGTTTTTGATTAAACTTGAATAATTCACGTGATTTAAAATGTAATTTGTGCATACATACATATATATATTTTTAAATTTATTTTACTATCTTCATTTTTAATTTAGGTTAACCTGTGAATGAAATGCGATTTTAAACAAAAGCTGCAAGGTTTGTTTTGAAATCATTCATGTTGAAACTGAGATTCAGAAAAAATTCATTTTTATTTCTAATTTTTATTAGAATTGGCACAAATTTATGCATTGTTTTGGTTCCCCAGTGCCCTTTTTCAGCAAATATACTTTCTATAGCAAACAAGAGAACATGCCCACTTTTCCCCAGATTAATCAGATGAGAGTTTAGATTGCAGGTACAAAGAATATAATTTTGAATGGTACATTATTACCTTCATTTTGAACTGTTGGACCCTTTCTCCTGTGAAGGATCAACAGCTCTTGTGCACCGCTTGCTACAGCTCAGGACTTTGGCAGTAAGAAAGCTTTACTCCTTATTCGTCTACATTTAATAATGCCATTTATTTCAGAAAGCTTTCTACTCCATTCCTCAGCCTCTGCCAATCAGGTGGTGTGATTAAAGTTTCTGCTCTGATTTTGTTTTGTTGTATGTGAAGCAAGGGCCGCACAGAAGCCCTCTAATCAGCAGAACCTGGCGGGGAGGTAAATCCCCTTCAAGGCTTGGCATCTTTGCACTGTCACTGCTTCTCAGTGAGATTACAGGAGAATGATGTTTTGGATGATTAGTCAACCTTGACGGGCCTGTGGTAGAGCTGGTCACAGAATCTATTTCAGAACCTGAACGTTTCTGTTTAATTCTAAGCACGGAGCCCGACCAGAGATACTCTATCTGAAACTTGATTTTAACTCGTTATGGTTTCATGCACATGCCAATATTCTCTGCTCTGTAATGGTAATCGATAGCTAAAGAAAAAGGTACATTTATATGAAAAATTATCAAAATATTTGTTGTATAAACTGTTCTATCCTTGGTTTGCATCATCCAATTATATTTATCAGCTATAATTGGATATGATTATATGCTGCATTCTAGGCAGAGCAATTTTTTTGCTACTATCTCCCTCTGTATTTGCTTTTCAAATTGAATTTTCTATACCAAAGAGAGCAAGGAGGCTATTTAACACACTGATATTCATTCAGAATACTGATTATATAGCATTCTCCCCCCCCCCCCCCTTTAAGACATTCAATTCCCTGACAGACTATACCAGTAATAAAAATTATAAAATGTATCAGTAATAGGCAAGTGATAGGGTTCATGTATGGCAAAGTATCTTCTTTCTGGTTGCTTCATCATCATAAAGACATAGAAATTAGGGTTTAAGCCAAAGAACCTCAGGGATATTTTCTTTTTTCAAAATGCCTCCTTACCTGGTGTGATTTAGTTATTTTAGCACCATAAATAAAATGCATTACTTGTTGTAAATAGCATATTAATTGATGTTAATAGGAAGTAACTGTATTACAAATGGTTCACACTATGGTACTAAATTAACATTCACCCTCTAGCTAGAAAATTTATTGGTGTGCTGGGCCAGCGTTATACACTCAAATGTAAGTTGTTACTTCAATTATAAACACTCAAAATAGCGATGAAAGAGCATGCAGGTTTCTTCATTCCCTGCTTTTCTAAGCAAAATTTTTCTCTGACTATAGTAACCATTTAGCACTACCAGGAAATGCTGTTAAAATGTAGGATGGTTGCAGAAATTTATAATTTCCCATTTATGCTGACATTGTGCTTTACAGAGGACAATGTCATAAGGAGGTACGATTTGCTCAACAGTATTGAACTGCTGGCTCCAGTGCAGGCTAAAAATCCTGTAAGCATGCTAGAGCCCTTTTCCTGCAGCAGAAAACCTTCTCTCATCTACTCCTAAAGAATGTTGTCAGAAAGTTCATTTCCTTCCAGCTTTTTCATGAGTGGTATGCAATGAGGAGTGTGTGTAAAGATTTCATCACCTTATAGCCAATTTAATGCACCAGCAGAACTGCAAGTCTTAAGGTCCACATGGATTGTTTCCTCCATATTTCCTGGGAGCAATAATAGTGTCCGTTGCAATGATTTTAGAGAGGGCAGAGATGTAATTTTGCTATAACCTCCTTCTGACCAGGGATGGCAAGCACACAACTCGATGACTTTGCCAGCTAGTCTGATATTGACTGGGTAAGGTTGTCTTACACTCTGAAGAGAGATCCTGCTACAGCTGTGATTTCCCCTTGCTCCATACAGCTACATGCTTCAGTTTGCCGGGCTGCTCAGTCCAGCTCCGAGGAATTGAGTGTTTGAGAGAGAGCAGTTATTTGCATCTGTTTCGTGGTGGGGCTGATTCCAGTACACTCTCTGCAAGCAGAGTGGCCCACCTGGGCAAGCACTTGCACCTTGAAGGCAGCGCTAGGTGCTTCCCAGATGAGTTGTCTTGGTGAAGGGAAGGTAACTGCTTCCAGCACTCACTACTGTGTCTTCCTTGATGCTCAGCATTTCCTCCTTGATGAACACTTGCATTCAAAAGGTTTTCCCCACTTAGTTAGTTCTGCTGCTCTGCAGTATGTGAAACACAAATTCCGATGCCATTAAGAGTGTGTTGGCCAGGTACAATTTAGTGATACAGTCATATGGTTACAGAGTAGTTTATAACTGAACTCTCAATACCTTTGTTTTTACTTAGGTCAGATTCATTATTCTGAAACACAACGTCATTTATAGTAGCAACGACTCTGCATATGACTGTAGAATTTAGTGTTGCTTTGCGTAATTCTGTATTTCGGAGCACTGATGGAACATGTGATTTCAGTGTGGTTCCAACAGGGCATAACTCCTAAAATTTATTTTATGAATGACTTTAGAAATATTATATATTTATTTTCAATGGTTTTCAGGGTAGCATAGGCCCGATTTTTCTTCAGCACACTTATAGTGTGACAAAAACAATGTAGCAGGATTGTGAATATGATCTTCATGTCTTAATTACTGTGTATATTGTTTTATGTCTTTGAGCTCTTTATGTTAGCAGGGAGGAAACCTAACATGGGCAAACTGATGCCAAATGCACGTAACAGATTGACAGTTTCCAGTTTGATATCCTCTGATTCTGATGTGCCTTTTTTGTTCTGCTGTTTCACTATAACACTAGAAAAAAGAATGCACAATACATTACATATTATCTTCTTGCAATATAGTGGAGCGTATTTGCCACAGTAGCTTTTTGGTGAAGAAGGACACCAGAGAGCACTAGCAACTCTGTCTTACTTTTTCAGTAAGACAGAAAACATTTCCATTGTATGCCATCGTAGAAAAGAATTTGAGTCTCTGTTTTTAATACTTGACAAGGAACTTCTCTAAATGAGAAAACAATTTAATCTTGATTACAGTTTCTCACTGTAGAGTTGCTGCATCAACTTGTAGTTTTCGTAGCTGCAGTTTTATAGAAATAGTGCACACGTCCTCATGCATTATGATATCTTAGCTTAAATAGAGATGAATGCTATTTTTCTTTTCATTAGATTTTGAATAAAAAAGTCATAGACATAAAGTGTCTGTAGTGAAGACAAATTTCGGTCTTTACAATAGTGTCTTTGTATTTTCTCCTTGTGTGGTACCTGTGAGTATAAGTAAATGAATCAATTCCCATGTAGTAATTAAGATGGGAAGGATGTTTGAAGGATGAAAGTCCAAAACTTGTTTTAACTGTTTGGTTTACTCTTCAGCTATTTCTGACTTGCAAACAGGAAATTGAAATTGGCTGGAACTAAAGGAGGACTTGAACAAAAGACTCACCTGCTAAAGGTCATATAAAAAGAGGTTTATCCAGAAGCATCTTGCTTAATACAAAATGTATCTATCTGAACTAATCCATGTGGATAACACATTTAGGATTCTCACTGACAGGAGGTCATACACCATCTGTATTTGATTGAATAACATTGTATCAAAGTCAACATGCACAGGGCCTACCAGAAGTTATCAGAATTATCATTTCAATTAAACAGATGGCTGAGGAATCAAATGAAGAGCCTTTGAGTGATGGCTACAGAATCAATAATATGTTTCTGAGCTTTATTGATTTATCTTTGTCCAGGCAGTAGAATTGATTTATGTCTGCAGCTCTATTTTGATAAGTCAATGATAGCTCAACTATTCCTAAATTAATGTCGTCTTTTTGTGGCACTTACATTTTTTTTTTCCCTGTGGCAAAGACAGAATTTTACATCAAGCCAAACTGATTTTGCTAAGTAATTCTGTGGCTAACAGGGTATCATAAATCAAGCAGAAGGATGGTCTCTGTAGTTTGACATGGGGTACATGACTTAGAATTGTGGAAAATGCATTTATTTATTTAACCAGTCAGATGGTACTGCATTTTTCCTCTTTATGCTAACAGACAAGCTGACATTTGTAAGCAGACAGGACTCCTGCTGTGAAGAAAGCAGTAGTATGAGGACTGCAGTGTCCTTCCACAAATAGCAATTGAAAAAGAGGAGAAGAATGTGTCAGTGTGTGAGAGAAGGAGAAGAAAAGTGTACTCCACAGAAAAGCTGTTTCTGCCATATTGTATGTTCAAAATATATGTGAAATTACATAACACTTGGAACTCATAACCTCTTGTGTTGTGGTTAACAAAGCCTTGCGTGGTGCTAGCTTGCTTGTTACAAACTTCGATCACACACTTGCCAGCAGTTGGTTTTGCTGCTGTTAAGACTTAAGTCCACATTAGTAAAAGTTTTGTTTTCCAGGTCACTGGAATATTGGTAGAAGTTTTACAAGCGATGTAAAGAATGTTCACAGCTGTTGCTTTCTTTTTAAGTATGAGCTCTTTAAAATTTCTGGAAGCAGTTATATTTTGTTTAAAAAAAAAGTCACAACAGTAACAACTAAAAAAAGTATCAGAATGTTCTCTTATTTGCTCTTTTTCAGTACCAAAACTTTTCAAGTAGCTTGCTCAGTAAAATCTAAGCAAATTGATCCTGTGGTAAGACCTTATGGTAAATGGGTATGGGAGCTGCTGAGGCAACAAGGAATTATGGTTGAGACTGATTTTTGTATTGGCTTAACGGTTAGGTTGCGCTAGCTCATTTACTCATGTCCCTTTTAACATATGCTCTAGAAAACTTGGTGCAGCCTCCTACAATTTTGTATGCCATGTAGACCCTTCCACAATTTATCATTTTGGGGTCTTCAAATATCAAACAAAGCGTGGCTTGAAGTGTCTGCGAATATCTAGTCTGCATTTATTTTTTAGAAACGAAGAGAGAAATAATATTGAAAAGCCAATGTGGAAAGAATGTCAGGAGATCTGGATTGTAGTTTTGTTACTGCTTAACTTGTGTATAGGGGTAAATTACTTCATTTCTCTTGTCTTCATAATCAGTAAATAAGGATAAATAGGTCCAGAGTTGCTCACTTATACTTGGGTTTTTAACACCCTTTAGTTCTGGTGACAGTTTGGTGTCTGAATTCCTTTGAGCATAAAAGTCTATATTTTTAATCACTTTTTCCAAGGAGGGTTTTGTGATTTAATTTGTGACAGTCTTTCTGAGGTCATAAATTCAAAGCATTGCTATTACTGAGTAAGGGGAATAGGACTTTTGATTTAAAAAAAAAACCAACCTTCTGTAGAGGGGGAAAGAAAGAATTATGTGGTTTTAAAAAGCATATTAGAAAGCAACACATTAACGAACTAAAAGATTCCTTGAAATCAGGAGTGTAGAAGGAAAAAGTACCAAAATGCATGGTTGTTCACAGAAATCAAAACTGTGTATCTTTTGATTGATTTCTCATCAGTAATTATTATCATTAAACGGCATTCGAGAGCTGTGTAACTCAGTATTCCAGGTCAGCTTTTCTATCAAAGCATAAACAGATAACCCTAATCAAAAGCATCTAAAGTCAATGTAAACATTGTTAATCAACCTACATTTGTCTTGAGCTTTTAGTGCTCTGTTACTACTTGAACATTTGTATACTGCATGCATAATTTCTTAGCTATTTGGGACAAAACTAAATACATATGTGTATATATTTATACAGACATGCACATTTATATGTATACATATATTTATATATATGCAAGCATAAGTCTTCAAAGTTTTGGTCCTAAGAGACTAAATTAATGATAGTGGAGTGATTCTCTAAAGGCAAACCTTTTGTAAAGGTAGATTTTGTTAGTTTTTAAGCTAGTTTTTAGGGTTTTAGCTATGTTTTCATGTATTTAATGCTTAGTCAAGTCCATCATCTGAAATAGTGCCTTTTTTTACTATCTCAGAATACTAATTAATAAATAGCATTTAAATATCATTTTGAAAGAGGTTCATTTGGGAGGTTGGAAAAAAAACCAATGAAGTTGTTTACAGTGCAAGTAAAGCAGTAGTGTAAAACCACTTTTTTATTATAGCAGTAAGGGATGGTCAGTTATTTTTAACTAAAGTAATGCAGTAAAGTTATGCAGAAGCACAATAAGAAAAAGATAAAAGCATTCCAACTGTCATACCAATATTATCACTTCAATCAGATTTCAAGCACAATATAACTACGCTGAACTATGGTTCAGCATGTCAAGCCATTGTCTGGCATTAGCATCTGCATAGCTGCTATTATTTTAGTGAAGCAGCTGCCATTCAAATCTATGATGGAGTAGGTGGCAGGCATTCCACAGTTACAGTTGCATTGTGCTACACAAAAGAGACCTACTGGGAAAACTCTCCCCTCTTTTTTTTAGCTTTCCATGACTTTAATACAAGAAATCTTTTGTTTGAAATATTGGACAGGCTGATAAGCAGGATCCTGGAGATGAAAATTATGATACAGAAATATCTATAAATAACATGATCTATGTGACAAAGTATTCATGCACAAGTTGTGCTTCTCACCGTTTCTTCTGATGGGTGGACATACACCATCTAACTGAAAATATCCTCTGGTTCTTGCTAGAGATAGTTCATTCATACAAGAGAGTGGGCTTATGCACGAAGGAAATTGAGTTTGTTCGCCTTGAGAGAGAATGAATATATTTTCATAATCTTTTGTTTTGAGATTTTTAGGGAGAAAGAAAGTACAGCTAGTTCAGAGGATGGCAAGTATGGGTCTCAATGCAGCTGAGTGGTCAGTGATTAGTAATCAGCATGTGATAGCTGTTTGGCTAATGGGAAATGAGTTGCTGGTCTCAGCTGAATCCTTAAAGCTTTTCTGCTCTAATTACAGTCTTCATGGGAGGTAAATGGAAACCCCTTCAGAGAGAAAAGGAGGAGCGAAAAGGGGAAGCTGGTTTTCTCCCTTTGAATTTATTTCTCCCAGCAAGGATGCTGCTTCTGTATCAGAACTAAAGTTTTCAGAACCACCTGTGAAGGTCTGAAGTCTTCCCACTGTGTGTGCTTGTTGATGGCAGCACGTGTGGTGGGAGCTGAAGGATGGTGTGGGCACCCTCCACAAGAACCTCTTGAATGTCGGAGTGGTTGAGAAGGGAGACACCAGAGTTTTAGCCTGAAGTTAAAAGCATCTAGCATACTGGTAAAGGTACCTGTATCTCTAGAAGATGTATCCATGTGCCTACAGGTTCTTCCTAAACTACCTGACCGGTTACTTTGTCCTAAGATAAATCTCGGGAAAAACTGCCTTGCTTGTGATTGGCTCATGAACTTTTCTCTCATTTTGAGTGACAGTCTGTGTCAATCTACTTATTAAAAATACTTACTGTATTTTTCAACTGAAGTGGCACTCTCAGGCTTGTGTTGCTCATATAGCCTTTAATAGTCCCGAGTACTTCCTTCCTGTAAGAGGGGTATCTTAGTATTTACTGAAAGGATATCAAGCTTCTTGTACGTCTGCTGTAATTTTAAAACATTTAAGGTGCAAAATCTACAGTAAGGGAGGCTGCTGGATTTAAGCTTGGCAAGGACAATGGAAGTAGTACAATCCAGGTTAGCAAAGAAAAAAAACTGTTTAAAAGGCGATTGTTTACTAGACTGTCTATCAAGCTCCATTACTTTCTGTTGCTTCTCCCTCATCTGCAATTTCTAGCAGCACTGTTGGTTTAGTACATTCTTTCCTTTCCCTTACAGCTTTACATATTTGCCAGGGTTCAAAGCTAGAAAACTCCAACCTTTGCTTGTCTCTAAGCACTCTGAATCTATATGTTATCTTTACTTTCACATTTGCAGTACTGTTGCTTTTACTGTACTGGGAAATCTCAAACACATAACGCCGCAAACTGCACAACTCTGATCAGGAACAGATTACAGGAGTTTTACTATTGTAATCCTAAAAAGGTTGTGACGTTGTAACAGGAGTAATAGTACTGGGCCCTGTGTGAGGAGGAATTCCACCCCATAGGCATGATCCAAGGTGCCACAGGGCTTCAAAATCTTGCTAATGCTACCCTTGCCAGACCCAGTGTGCCATGGGTCTCCCTTCCTAAGAACACGCATGTACAAGCAGAGATGGTGGGACCAAGCCCATGTTTCACAATAACCTGAAGGTCTATTCTTGTTTCGGTTCATTTGCACCAAAAAAATGTTTTTAAGGTGTGAACGTTCCTCCTTCTTTGTTTAAAAAAAAAAAAAAAACACCAAAAAATAACCAAACTTACTCATCTGAAGAAAGAGATGATGGGCACAAATTGAAATACAGGAAAATCAACTTAAAAAATATGAAGAAAATTTTTTACTGTGAGGATGGTCAACCACTGGACACGTTGCCCAGAGAGTTGTGGAGTCTCTATCCATGGAGATATAAAAACCCATTTGGACATGGTCCCCAGCATCTTGCTCTTGTTGCCCCGGCCCTGAGCAGGAGCGGTGGTTAGACTAGGTGATCTCCAGAGATGCTTTCCAACTTCAACAATTCTGTGATTCTGTGATTTAGACAAGGAAAATCAGGAAGGCTTTTCACCTAAAACCTTTTTGCCAACTAAAGCCAAAGTCCATCATTGCATAATCACGGAGCCATTGCGTAGCTGTACTGTCTTGCTGGGGACGTAGTTGTTTCCAGCCTGTTTCTTCCACTTTTGCAGAATATTCAAATAGTCATTGCACTGAATAGGTGTCATAGATAGCAGAGTTCAGGTCCTCTAAAAAGGGGTGATGGTGATAGAGCAAAGATAGGAGAGGCGAGAATGAGCAAAAACATGATAGAGAATGAATAATGAAGCCCTCTTGCATTTTGACTCACCATGCTCCGTAACAGAATAGTGGATGAATATGTGATACAGTGAAAGAGAATGAAGGAACCAGCAGTACTTACTTACAGTTCAGGTTAACAAAAGGCAGTCACTGTCTTGGTATGCTTTTGAGACAGTTCCAGAAAAAACATTTGTTGTTTGTAAAAGCACAGGATTTGTCAGGTGTTTGTGGTTTAGCTGAAGATACGAAGAGCAGTTTTGCAGCTTTTTTGCATTGGAATGTTGAGCTCAGTTCTGCTGGAAGCATTTGCAGCAAACACCCAGGCCTGCAATGGTTTAATGATTTGTGTTTTGGTCTAGCCGGTACCCAATTTTGTGTGTTACTATTAAACTGATGCACTTTTCCCACCGTATGTCTGTATCTGGGCAGATAACCCCTGATATTGCTGATGTTCTTTCTAATGGGCAGCGTATTGTGACTGGGTAGGAAAAATGGATAAAACAATGTAGAAATATCATTCATTGAGGGGATGTTATCAAAGCAAGGCAGGAGGAGAATACCCATGAGCTGAGAGCTCCCTGCTGCTTCCCATGACCCTGCTGCTTCATGTTTTCATGCGAGTGATTTGGAAGTTAAACAGAGAGTGAATCCAGGTACTGTGCAGACTTGCTGCTGGTAGCGAGCCACCAGGTGGCAAGCAAAATACTTTTGTTACAACCTGTCCTGGATTTTCAGACCCTTTTGCTTCCTGAATCTTGGTAAGTCCATGCTCAGCCACTTATTTCAGTGCCTGAAAATGATATGCAGGTTGTTTTGGTTGTGATTGTTTTTCTTTTTAATAATTGTTATTTATTTATAAGAATTCTCTGGCTTTACTGAGTGTGCTCTGGGCAGATATTTGGTGCAGTAGTTTGAGACTGGCTTCCATTTTAATCTCTAGTCCTTGGTCTTCTAAAATCAGACAGATAGATAGACATGAAAGACATTAGCTTTTTCTTTTAACAGTGCCTCTCATATTTTGAACGGGTTAATACTGGCTGCTGTTCCAAGACCTTTTCACAGCAAGATAGTTTCATTGCTGTAAGTGTATTTTTGGTGACTTGCAGGCAAGTAACTGATTAGGGATTATACTTCCGATTGCCTCCTTGATTTAGTTAGAATAAAAGCGTCAGTGACATTGCCAATGACCCAGATGTTTGCCAAATCCTTAGATTAAGCTATTGAGGCCCCCACCTCCAGATCTTACAATATTACATTAATGCACGTTTTGAAGCTGCAGAATTGGATTTAAATGCAGTACTTGAATCCCCTTCATAATTGCATTTTGTACTTTGTGTGGTGAAAATAAGAGTAATGCATCTGCCACAGGAGTGACTGTGTGAGCGTTTTTCACATTAGAAAGGCTTTTAATAAAGTAAAAGTGCTTTAAGTGTAGAAGCATCTTTCCTTACTTTGTTACAGCCCTGATAACAATGAATAAATTTCAAAGTATTGTAACTCATTGTGGCCTGGAGTTTGGGGGAAAAGCGATATGGTTCTCTGACTCACAGCATAATACAAGCTTCAGATATTAAGGCCTCATTAAAGATAGATGATGTTTACGTCATTCATGGTTACTTTAAATTTTTGTTGCACATAAAACTATCAGATGGCATTACAGATGAAGATGAAGAATGAGAGCAGGTGATTGCATCAATCTCAGTTTTGATCCTAGATGCTTCTTAAAAAGGTGGGGCAGGGAGAGGAAGGGAAATAATAAATGTATATATTTATAAGGAAATCCTGAAGTGGGTTAGTATATCCTGCATTGAAGGTCCTCAGCAAGGGTCATTAATAAATGTAAATGCAGTGGCTTACATCCAAGTCATGATGCAAATTTGGCATACTTCTCGTAAGTTTGACAAACGGGCACTGGTGTAAGACGATGGACACTAAGCAGCATACACTCCACGCATGCTACTGGAGCAGAAGCAAGCATTAAATCAGATAGCGCTTCATGGTGACTTACAGTGCTGATGTACTTCTTGCTGGTGGAATTAGAAAATGGGGTTTCCAGTACAGGTGATCCTTTTCAATGCTAATTTACCATCTGCTAGGAGCAGGTGGTATTTCCCTATGAACATGTTTCTATCATACATAAATGAAGTGATGAATTTCTATTCTAGGACATTTTGTTCAAAGAAAAGTTAATAATCTGCATATTTTTCAATTGGTATGGGGACCTGCCAGAGAATTACAGCCTGAGTGAAGAAACAGCTCATTTGCAGTAGCTGATTCACACAGTACATAGAAAATTAGTTTGGGGAAACTGAAAGGGGAATTTACAGGTATTACCAATGTTCCCTCCCCGCCACCTCTGCTCCAAGTGTGTTAAGTTATAAAACTTAGTTCTGAGTTCTGTAGCCTGCAATAAAATGCTAAGCACAGGACCATGATTTAGGCTATTTTTCGTCTGAATAAAAAGGAAGCTGTTTTACAGGCTGTTGTTTTACTGACAGAGGATATGTGGAAGGCATGAATGAGGATTAAGGTCAGACATGTAGTTATGTATTACAAAGCCTGTAAGTACAGGAAGGATTATCCATGGACTGTGGACAACTAAAGTCAATCGCTTAAAGTCAAGTCTTGCTAAACTTAGTAGTCTGTTGGGCGGGTTGCCTTTTTAGCAGATCACAGCTATTATGGATCACTTCCAGTAGCTACTGAAGGGACTAGTTTGTCTGCTCTTTGGAAGACATTGGAAGGAACCAGGAAGAAGCTATGTACATTGCTGTGCTGACTTGTCCTTGATTTATGAGCACTTTTCCTCTATTTGAAATAGAGGGCTAATCTACTATGTTCAGTGGAAAGATAAATTGGAATTCTGATATTCTGCAGTACATACAGGAGCAAAATGAACGCTTTAACGCCTTCCCTGTTCAGACATTTGGACAGTTTGGGCAATGGTTATATCATCAACCTGAAGAGCATCTTAGGAACGTATTTATAGCTTAGATAGGATAAAGCCAAGCTAGACATGTCCTGATCCAATTTTTTCCTCCAAACATCTCTGTTCTCAAATGTCAAGATGCAGCTACTGGGCGCTTGCTCTTGTTAACAGTTGGTTTGACAAAGACCAAAGGTCTGGTGGTTCACATAGGCAACTCAGCAGCACACCCTTCCTTCTAGCTGTGCCCTTTTTCCTTCCAGAGAAGAGCAAGAGGGTATTTATGTTGTAATGGTCTTTGTATTGATTATGTTCCCTGTCAATTCATTCTTCAGCTCACTTCTTCCTAGCGTGGATTTTCTCTTTAGTGAACAGAGGTCAGAAATGAAGATATGAATGAATAAAAAACAAAGCTGGCAGTGTAATTTCATTCCTTCTGCATATCATTTTGATTAAGTTTAATGTTTTGCTGATAACTGGAGTTTATTATTTATCTCTCCTAAACAAAAGCTGTAAACTACTGGAAATTGTCTTACTAAATCAGACCTATGACACAGGTAGTTACCTCTAAAGAAGATGATACAAGAAATCTCTCAATGGGTAGAGGTAGCAAAATCAACTTCCTTAATGGTTCTATCCTAATCTGTAGTATTTAGAGAACAGTTTAAGGCCTGAAAAAGGAGACTTACCCTTCTGAGATTCTTTTTCTTAGTGTTAGCTATCATAACTCTGGACATTCCTGTCGAAGAGTAAATGATCAATTAAGTGGCATGAAGATCAGGTAATTATTTTAAGAAATGAAGATAGATTATGCATTAGGCTTGAAAGTCTTCTACCATTAATTTAATAAATGCAATTTCCTCAAGAAATGTCCCCCAAATGGATTTTGTACCTTAGGAATATTAAAATACGGAGATTTTAAGCCACTGAAAGAAAAAACTAGTAAGAAAATGTCCAGAAGTCAAAATATAAATTATTTGAAGGACGACTACTTTTTATTTTGAATTTGTTTCTGTCACCCTTAACATTACAGTAACAGTATTTGTAGCTAGTCAAGTTAGTGATTCAGTGTCTCAGTCCCAGGTAGTGGGCACTAGGGAACCGTGCTTTGAGGAACACCAGAAGCCCAAGCCCTCCTAAAGACCCTTCCTGACAATTGTACTAGCACTTGGTGTGATCTAGAAGGCTTCTCCTAGCGTGCAGCTCCCCTTTTGTGGGCTGATGTGAAGAGCACTGCCTTTTTAGTTTGGCACATACGTGGTTTTGGCACGTAAGATAACTTTGGCCTTCTCATTTTGGAAGAAATGAGCGTCAGAGACTGCTGCCATGAAAGCAGGACCTGCAATCTCCCATGTGTGCATGTGCTGGGAGAGTCTTGTGTCGCCTATTCAAGGACAAATAATCTAGTTCTAAAACAGCTACATCCAATGTATTGAGACCTCTGTTAATGTCATGATTTATAAATCATGTTCCTAGGCATTTAATATCTGAATGAAGTTCACAACACTCAAGGTTAACATTAGCTTAATTTTTTTTTATTAGGCTTTTTGTCGGTTTGTTTTCATGCAAGAAGGGGTTTCAGATGAAACTCTAATGCTTGTATCAGGACCACTGATGCAGATGGAAATGCTCTGTAGCGTAGCTTAGTCGTAAATGTTTAATCCTGTGTCTATGGGAGGGATTAGTTTTTAATAAAAATATTACTGACTTTTACACTTTCCCTTCCCTTAATTTTTTTCAGTATTACATATGGCTTTGGTTATTGTAGGCTTTTTGAACTGACAATTAATTAAGTCTTTACTAGCCTACCAAAATGTACTGCTCACTGTTAATTCTTTCAGTCTGATTATTTGTCCTGCACTGCTTTTCCAACTTTCCCTCAACAAAGCGTTTTCATTTGTTTCAATTTAATTCATTGGCATAGAATTTAATTTGGTGTTTACATCAATTTATTAAATAAAATACCACATGACGATTAAAAATAATTTAACGCTTTCTTATCTGAGTTGAGAAGAAGTATAAAACCTCAGACTGTGTGGAAAATTCTAGACCACTTCAGATATACTTTTCAGAGTTGCTGCTGATTCCTCAGAACACATAGCTGTATGTGTGCTTCTGTATTATATACACTGAATATGTTGCATAATCCAAAGCAGTGCTTTCTGAGTGGAGACGACAGTCTCCCATCACAATGGAGATATTTTAACTTTGCAAACGGTTTTCTCTTGTAATGGAATCCATGCTTCAAAAAGTTATAAACACATAAAACCCTACCATGCCTTTCTCTAAACAGGATGGCAGAATTCATTTTTTAATTCAATACCTTTCTCCAAAGTGAAATGTTTTCTATTGTGAAAAAAGCTTGTCTCAAACTAAAAATGTGTTAGAGCTGCAATTACCAAGGTACTGAGTGAAATCTATTCATGGAGGCAGCATCAATGAGCCTGAAACCTCATAATGAGGTGCAGTCACACTTCCAGCTATTTTTGGCTACTGTTGTACAACTTCAGTGTCTCAATGACCACTATTGATTGATAAGATAAAACAAACCCCCTTGCTGTCAGATTTTTTTAAACAGAAGTCAGCAGTGCAACTGAAATGCCCTACAGCTCCTTTTGCCTGAGGTGATGTATGCTAATATCTTCAGCTGGGCACTTTGAATCACTTTGTTGCAAAATATAGTGGCACCAGCTGAAAGGTGGTTTGAAAGAGTTTGAAGCTCTATGAGGGCTTCTTGAAAGTTTTTTCTAGATGTGGCTGTGTTATGTGAGAACTCACACATGCAAATGATGTGTGAAACCCAGAGCACAAATCCTTACTGCCTTAGAACTGTTCTTCTTATTTGACTTTGCGTAGCTTGTGGGTCTTGGAGGCGTTTTCTCAAATGCAGTGCTTAGGAGCTTGCTCTAAAGTTACTGAAGTCCGAGATCTACGTGAACCTGGGGAGATCAGCGGTGGCCGAAGTTAGCTATATTAAATGTTTAAATTCCGTTCATGTACATCTCTATAGGAAGTTTATTGGAGGTTAAAATCTTAAGTGAGCAAGACAAATAGTAGAATCACGACCCTGGGTTTCAGGAGAGCAGATTTTGGCTTGTTCATAGATCTGCTTGTTAGGATCCCGTGGGAGACTGCTATGGAGGGCAAAGAAGCCCAGAAGAGCTGGTCAGTCTTCAAAAACAACCTGTTCAAAGCCAAAGGACAGTCCAGACTGGTGTGCAGCAGGAGAAGCAGGTGTAGCAGGAGGCCAGTGTGGATGTACAGGGAACTCCCAGCAGAGCTCACGCACAGAAAGAAAGTAACCAGAAAAAGGATGTGGGGAGGCACCACTCCAGAGGAATGTAGAGCCATTGCCCCAGCACACAGGGAGGGAGTTAGGAAAGCTGAAGATCCTGGAGTTGGATCTAGAAAGAGATATGAAGGGCTTCTTCGAGTACTTTGGCACCAAAAGGAAGGCTGAGCTGCCTCTGAGGGGCAAGAGACCTTGTGACCAAGGAGTTGGAAAAGGCTGAGGTACTAGATGCTTTTTTGCCATGTTTAATACTGGTAAGGTCTGCTGTCTGCCCTCCCAGGTCCCTAGGCCTCCTACCAGAGTCTGTGGGAGTGAAGCTTTACCCATAGAAGAAGAAGATAGAGTTGGGGAGCACTGAAGTCAGCTGGGCATACAGAAATCTACGGGGCCAGATGGGATGCATTGGAGGATGCTTGCATTGGAGGGTGCTGAAGGAGCTGGCCGATGTCACTGTGAGGTCACTGCAATTTTTTTTTAAAGGTCATGGTGGTTGGTAGAGACTGCTCTTTTCTTTTTTTTCCCCTCCCAATTGCTTATTTTTCTCTAGAGTTTACAAAGGCTATATTGCATTTGAGTACGAAAACAAGTCCGTGTTCAGTTGACTGTTTTCAGATGTTTTCCTCTTTTTTATTAACAGCTACTCAACTGAATATATTGCTTTTTCTTACATAGTAATTTATTCCTTTTTCAGAAAAAAAAATTTAGTTTGTTTATTCAAATTAAAAAAGCAGAAAAAGATAAACTTGTTTGTTTAAAAAAAATCTGGAGCTGGGATAAAAAGTTTATGAGTGTACAGCTGTCATTTGCAAAATATGTATATTTGTAGTGGCAAGGATGTGTACAAATCTACAAAGAACACAAAATCTACAGAAGATTAAGCGCAAGCCTGAATTGGAGACCGCTGAAGTTACTGGAAACTTCTCCATTGATTCCAGTAGTTTTGAATCAAGCCCTTAGTGAGTAAGTGTGTTTTGGGTTCTGTTTCACTGTTGGCTAAGTTCATTTGCTCTTAAGTTCAAAGAGATTATTTGTCTTTCTCATGTTTCATATTTGTTTGTTTCTATTTCATCTTCATCTTGGAGTTCCTTCTTTTGTCTGGAGATCTAAACTCACAGTGGAGGAGTATGATTTCAGCACTTCTGTTGCTAAGCTCATTCAGGGTGGTATAAGAGCAGTTGCATGAGCCAGTGATCTCTTCATTTGCCATGCTGGAGAGTTAGTTACTTGTTACTGTCAACATTTTATTGAATCCTTAGCTACCTGAAGCAAATACTATTGCTCCAGTGCTGTTATGCTCATCCAGGCATGTGCATGGAAAGCTTCACAGCGTGCATTGAATACAAGCCCATTTTACTTTGCTCTCTAGTGAATGTTTCTCCTCAGCTTTGAAGCACAGGTCCATTTCTTTCAGTTCTGGAAGAGTGTATCAATATTGGTCTGACTGCTCCAGCTCTAGTAATTTTGTGTTAGAGATGGTACATCAAACTATTAGAAACAAGGAGCGTGGTCATTCCTTGTCTCACAGGAATGTTTGGTTGACTGTGAAAATCCATGATACAGCACATTAAAAAATGTTTGATTAACTTTTAACATTTACTTAACTCTTTTATATAGTCACAGTAGTAACATTTTCCACATATTGCAAGCAGGAAATCTGAGATTAAGTGACTTTCTTGAATGAATGTGACTCAGCTAGACTAGACACTTAATACATCATTGCAACATCAATGAAAGTAGTATGTGCTATCTATTTTCAAGTAGTATGTTTCTGCTAGTTGGCACTGTCTGGAGGGAAACGCTGTGTTTTGAGAAGACGTCTCCTTGCAAAATTTCAAGCTGGATTTTTATTACCAAGCAGTCTTGATTAGGACCAGAAAACCACTTCATATTTCATGTGGCCACTATCTTCAAAATGTGATTAGTTATACCTTTTAGCTAAAAAATATCTGAAATATACATATGTTGTTGGGCATAACTTGCCTTAAGACATACTGCTGTTCGTCAGCTGAGCTGCCATAACTGACCATGTATTCTGTCCGTTATACAAGATGACGTATTAGCCTAGGCTGTTGTTGAAAGCCTGTGTGTAGTGTGTTACTACAATGTAGCTGACAAACTATGGCAACTTGATGGCATCTGTTCTTTCCAGGGGTTTCTGTTTTCTTTTTATATCTTCTGTTTGGTTTAACTAACTGTTAAAAGAAAAAAAATCACTATGCTTTCATGGAGTATGTATGTTTTGCATGTAGGTATGAAAGAGATGGAGAGAAAGAAAGGAGGTAGGTATATGCAGACCGTGTGGCATAAACAGCTATTGTGGTGCACTATTACTATTTTCAGAATATGAACTTGAATATATGACTTCCAGTTAAAGGCTTGATTACCCAAGACACTGGGATTAGTTCAGAGAATTTAACTGGAGCACATGGAAAAGTCAATCAGTCAGTGCATCTCAAGTAAGTAAATGGATTAAAGGAAAAGTGGCAGTTCCAATCAGTTTGGAGTTGCAACTGAAAGTAATGCAATTTTTAATCGCTGGAGTCAGTGGTATGGGTTTATTATACTGGTGTGTTGATGAGTTAATTCTTCTATACCAAGAGGCTAAGATTGTGAATCCCAGAGCTGTTTTCTGAGCTGTAATTTCCAATTAGAGTACTGTCTCTGAATTTCTAGGTTGTGAAGAAATGCTTCTGCCTATGTATATCCCTTGAAGGGAATAGAAAAAAATAATGAAAGGAGGGATGGTCTAAATCCTCTGTAATTGCTTTAGGACGCCACCAAAGCAGGGCTGCTGAAAACTGTGCAGAGTCTTATGAGGTCTGTGGTTTAAAGAAGGAGGGAAAGAATCCCACTGAGCAGCAGAGATTTTGGGAAATTTAGTATATGGGATCAGATCTTTAGACAACAGAGTAAATAGTCTCATATCCTGTGCCTGAATGCTGTGGAGCAGAGTGAAAAACTCTATCTTCCTTGACTGTAGTGTGCTTTGTCTGTGAAGTTGTCCTTGCTGGAGAAAGGATCTTCCAGATATATTATGAATGGATTGGCAGTAGAGGGAAGAAGAGTTAATTGCAATTATATCTCTCTTTTCTATTGATTGGTCAGGATCTTGGGAACCTGAGTCCAGTGGGAGAAATAGGGAACCTAACGTGGTCTGTCACCCTCTCTGATACTATAATCAACTGCAGACTGCCTTTCTGGGACTCAGCACCTCCCTTTCCAAGCAGCACATAGACTCCTAGACTCCTCTGCAGCAAAGCAGAAGCTAGAGCTGACCAAAATCTAGACTTTCAGCTTTGCAGGAAATGTAAAGGCCAGGAAACTGGGTTTGGTCCAGATTGCTCTGGCAGCCCTTTGTGCTAGCTCTTAATACTTGTTCACGCTGAGTGCCACAGCCCTGTTGGAGCAGCTGGTGATGCTGGTATGGGACATAGCAAGGCTGCCAGATCTTGTGTTGTAGGAGCCAGTGCTTCTCCTCTACAAAACACTTCACACAGAGGAAAGTGAAATTAGCAGACTGGTTAATTGCTCAGAGGGTGTAACAATGGGGGGCACCAATCAAGGAGCAGCAGTGCTGAACATGCAGGCGCTGGAGTACAATTAATAGAGATCTTGTGATGGCAGAGCACAGAAATTGGCTACTGACAGAAGAGAGAAAAAGGGAAGAGAAATGATGAGAGTATCTAGAAAAGGGAAACTTGGAGTGAAGGCTAAGGAATGCTTTGGGTTTCTGAGTTCTTTGGACTCTGACACTCACTGGTGGTATTGACCCTGGGTCTTTTGTCATGAGGTCACCGTTTCAAGAAGTGAACAACTGTTGCTCTTCTGTTAAAGTTTTTGTGTACAGAATCCAGGGAGCTGCAAATAGAGGCTTGACTAATAGCATTTAAATCTGAATGCAAATCAGCCTGCTGTAAAGTTCAAGAATTTTGGAACCTGTGCTTTTACTGTGGCCTGTTATGAGACAGAGGCCAGAGGAGAAGAATGGGTATTATGCAAATAAAAATAATGGTAAATATTTGTGATTTGCTTTCTTCTGCTTGTCCCTCTCCATCACCTCATCACATGTGCATTTATTTCTTTTTTTAAACTAGGTAAACTGATGTTTCCTGCCTGAACTAAACTTTTCTAGATAGCAGTAACTAAGACTATTTTTGCTTACAACTCTAATACTTTGAAATTAATAGTTGCATAGTTCTTTTAAGTCAGTGAACAAAAAGCTTTAGTCAGACTTAAGAATTATGTTTAGAAAGGATGAAAAATTAAGCTTCTCTTTATCTGTAGACTGTAGGTTACAAGCAGAAATTGTCATTCACAAATAAGCAAATATGAACACCAACTCAAACAGGAAGATTAGGAAAAAAATCAACATTGCTGCTCCTCTTTAGCTAGCCTAAGCCCTTGTCTTGCTTCTTTATACACCTTTACAGGCCAATAATTTCCACTGAATTAGCTATCCTATAAATTAATATCCATTACTAGCATAATGGATTTTTCTTTCTTCATAGTAATTTGGCTGTGGAAGTGAGCTATCAGATTTTTAATGGCTTAGACAGACATTCATGTTGTCCAATTTGCTTCCTTCACTGTTTTTATTTTCTTCCCTTATTAATCTTATAAGTCTCTGTGGAAGTAGCAATCCTGTCAAAAAAGGGAAGAAAAAAAAAAACCCAACAGAAAAATGAAAGGGCAGGGTAGCAGCCCTAGCTGTCATACACTGAATAGCAAGTGCTTGAATGCTTGGTATATCATTCTAATGACAGAGAATAAGGAGTCTGGGAAATGGGTATTACCTGAACTTATAAGATCACGGCTCACACAACACATCAGCTTGTTTACTTTAAGTTTCTTAAAGCTTATTTGGATAATTTACAGTTAGTTCATTATTATCATCATCAATAGGTCTGGAGAACTAAGTGACTTGCTCAGATGATGCCCAGTAAAGCTGACTGGAGGAATATTATATGCACCATTTGTGAAACTGGCTGGGGGAAAAAAAAGAAAAGAAGCCCCCTCCTTGAGCTATAGGAGGCAGTTTAAAGTAAAGGTGATCTGAGGCTTATTCCTGCACTGGTGTGTTCTGATAGGAAATGAAGCTGAATCTGGTTAATCACACACCTAAGAAGAATCTAGCCTAATACTTAAATGTTTGGCCACCACTACACAACATCTGACAGATGAAGGGCTGGTTTATACTATTCCAGAGAGGAATACAACTTGAAATTTACTGTGCATGCCTGGATTATAGGAGAAAACTCTGCCCAGACCATTCCTCATGGATGGAGAGATGTCAAGACAAGCTGTCTACACCAACTGAGGGGTGAGAAGTGGTGAACATGCAGCGTGGCTGAGTCAATACTGTGTGTGATCTGCCTCACAGAGTCAGCATGGGAGGAGACTGAGGAAAAGTAGAGATGGTCGTGTAGAGCAGAGGTGTAGCTTTGCAGAGCTGTAGAAAAGAGGTGAAGCTCATGTGCAGCAGCAATCATTAGCCTTCGTACCTTTAGAGAAAGGAAACAGCATGCTGGCATCAATAGGCAAGGAACATGTCTGCATGATACCCCATGGAACTGCCTGCTTTCTTTGGCTATTCACTCAAGAAAGATGAAGCTGGCATCTCGTGTGAGCAGAAAAAGAACATTGGCTAGGAAAGCGGGACTTGGGTAAATTTGTTACGTGATAGAAGTCGTATTTCTAATCTCATTCTGACATCTTCAAGTAGAATTGCTGTCAGTCAGTAGGAATGTCTGAAAATAGGGCATCTTTCTTCAAATGCATGTAACTTGTCCTTATAATGTGGACGAGAACGATTGTATATCAGTTAGTGTTCCACTGTAGCTTCCTTTCCATAGTTCGGCAATGGGAAAGGTGTGAGAAACACTTTTAAATTCCAGAGGAGGCCTGGGATATTTTATTACCCTTTGACTAGAGTAATAAATTGTAGTGAAAAAGAGCAAATAGAAGTAAGGCATTAATTTAGCAGCGTGTGTGCCAAAACCAGTGAAGTGACACCAGCAAAACTTTAGTTTAAGCATTTTTCCTGGATTTAGTTCCAGTGACTGCTGTATTGCATCATTTTCTAGATAATGTCTCACTTCTGTCAATTACAAAATAGAAGTTCATTTCACACGGTGGCAACAGTCAGATACTCTTTGACCTCCTGGTCAGGGTCTCAGCTCTATAGTGGTGATGTTTGCTGTTGCCATGTGTTGCAGCTGATCTGTAAACACGACTGGAAGTGGTATTTTGAGAATGCTAGAGATTACTGATCGCATTGGGGTTACTGGGTGCAGATGCCAAGATGAGAGGCCATTGTCACGAAGAAAATTAATGTATGTGAATAAGAGCAATTAAGAAGTTTAGTCATGAAATACCATTTTCTTCCTTTACCCTAGTGATTACAGAGCTATGTTTATTTACAGCTCTTGTAATTCATAGCATGCTAGTCCTTAGTCCCGGCACTAAATGATACTGTAGTCCAAATATGAAGTAATTTGCTCTAATTTAATATCACTTTAATTTTAGTCCTTCCTCCACTTATAATGGACTTGTATACCTCTCACATTCCTTGCATCTGGTCAATTAAAACTTTCAAAGCAGTAAGTTTGGAATGGTGTAGTCTTCAATAAATAATCAACTCCTAATGCTGAGGATAGCTGATAGGAGGGATACCCTGTCACTCTGTGTGACAACACAACAAGTCCTTTAAAAAGAAAAGTTGAAGTATCCAGTAAAGGACAAACAAGAAGCATAACTGAAGGAAACATCTTTTTTTCTTCTTTTTCTTTCCTCTTGTTCACCTTGGTGGTAGGTTTTATCATGTCTTCTACTAAGGATGAGAAGAAGAAAAATCTTTCTGAGCTGGCTTTTGTCCTCAGTTAAAATGAGCTGACACCATTTCTTATCAGTATTCTGCTGAGGCACTCTGGGCTGTTCATTTCATTCTTTAACAGATGATTGATCTGGACCTGAGGATGGAGGGAACCATTGGAAGTGCAAAAGCAAACAGAGATAGAGGGATTGATTGTACTCTGCTGCAGTGATTTTATGCGAGTGTTTTTTTTTCCTTAAGAGATTTCCTACTTTTGAATTGAAAAAAAAGTTTATATAGGCTCCAATCCTTAGAACTTTTATTTACTTTCAGTTAGTGAGGTGCTGAACAGTGCAAGGAAAGTTGCATATTGGAATGGTGGCACCTGGCAGCCTGTTTGCCAGGTTCTGAGTGGATTTTTATGAGGACTGTAACTTTAAAAGCTAAGCTTTCTAGGTAGAGAGTTTGGATAGAGTATGTGAACCTGTTGTGTTAATACTTATAATCCTGATGAAGTGCTGAATGTCACATCCTCCAGTGAATGGATGGTCTCACTGTAGCTGAATGATGTATCCTGTTGCAAAGACCTCTTATGATTGGCTATCAAGAGCAAAAGCTACCGTAACTTTTAGTCCTGTTAGTTTGCAGGACTAGCTTTAGGCATTATAAAAGTTGGAAGTTGCCAAGGGCAACAAATGGTAGTGGCCTATTTACTTTTGCTGTTCCTGAGTGTTGGAAAGCCATGTTGTCCTATGAAAGCCAGCCTGCACTTGTGGCCAGAATAGGCTGGGGAAGGAGGGAGGCTGAGCAGTCTGTTGAAAGATCTGGTGTGGTTTTCCTAGGAAGTGCATTTATACTGCGCTAAGGAAGAGTAAAAACAGAAGTTTTTGGAAGAAAAAATCCTGATTTCCCTTCTTCTGTAATAGAGAGCTGTGTAGTATCTATGAGAGGCTGCGAAAGCCACATAACTTTGCTGGGGCCAACCTGTCTAAAGGTGAAACTGAACAGTGGATAAGGTTGCCTCATCAACACAGAGGCACCTTTGCTTGTAGCCTGTGGAAATGGCTGACTCCCTGTGAGAATTTCTGTAAAAATTCCTTTTCTTTCTTGGTAATTCCTGACTGAGATTTATCTGTTTGCTGACCTTCCATAGTAATTGCTGCTGAATTCAGTTGTGGATTTAGGATTTGTAACATTAATTCAGTCAAGGAAAACGTGAGTTAGGAAAGCCAAAGGACGGCTCAGATGCTAATGCAAATGACTGCTCTCTTTTCACTCCAAGTGAGTTATACAGCTGGAACTGGAGAGAGGTGAGACATTTCTCCATCACTCCCTCGTGCCACATTCCCCAAAATACATTTATTTGATCAAATACCGTGTTTAAAGAGAATGTGCAATGACCATCGCTTTTCAGATGGAATTAAACCAGCCTTGTTACTCTATTAACCAGTTTTACTGCAGACGTAAGGCCTGATATTGAGGACGTCCTCAGCTGGTGCATGTGAGTGTATCCATATAATTACACTGGGGATAAGCTAATTACAGTGAATGCCTAATATTGAATGGGGGTAGATTGGGATGCAGTTGTGAGGGGTTAATATGGGGGAGGTATGGAAGGAAATTAGAACAATGTTGCTTTCATTAAGTGGAAGTAACCTGCCTGCTTGAGATGAGCAGACTTTGTCTTATCAACTTTGCTCCTCCTTATCTTGACTGGACTCCTGTTGAACGTGAAAGCCTTATAGTAAGGGACAGAAATTGTCAATAGGGCCAGAGTAAGTACCGAGTTTTGAAGAATGCTGCCCTTTCAAGTAAACGAACAGCTAGCTCTGATAGTACTTCTTGATCAGTACTTCTTGAAGCAACACTGGCTTCTCTTTCTAATGCTTGTATTGCCTTGAGAAGAACTGTGTGTGTTCCACAGAATTAGCTATTCCTACAAGGAATATTCCTAAGGAAAATTTCTACAAGGACTGGAACTGGTTACATTTACTATCTAGAACAATTGAGTCCCTTTTGCTGGCCAGCATCTGGTAGGAAGGAAGAAGATTGCATGATATTTACCCATAGATGCTGAGGATGTGGATACCTGCACTAAACTGCCGATTTTTCTTAAAACTGTCTTAATTGACAGGAAACTGGCCTGTTAACCTTCAGTTTTCCTTTGTATTCCAATTGTTGCCTGTCTCTTTGCTCCTTGTCTGCAGCTGATTGGTTGGAATAAGTTAAATGGTATTGAGGAATGGTGGCAACAAAGGTTGCCATCTGGAGCAGTACTTTCAGAGGAGAAAAGTTCTGTTGTTTTTGGAAGAAAAGGGAAGTGAGTCCTGTTCTGTGAACAGAGCCGCTTCTTGAAAACATAGCTGAAACTCATAGTTGCTGTTTGATTACACAGGAATAACCTGCACTGGGTAAAATATGGCCGGTAGTTTCAGAGAGAGAGATGGGAAGACAGAGGGAGAGAGAGAGAAAGGAGTTATATTTAGCATATTTAAGAAAGGAACAGAATAGGTTTAATTTGCCTTAACAGAGTAGCTACAGAAGAAAAAATAGCAGGATAGAGGTTAGCAAATGAAAGAGTACTGTGAACAAAAATATAAAATAATTTTTGAGGTTCAAAGTTTCTTTTTTTTCCCTGTGTTCTCATAATGATTTCACTTGTGTATATAAAATGCATCCTTTCAGTATGTTGCATATAAATGCCAAAACAAGGAAATATACGTTGACAAGCACAGTGAAGCATCTGGTCTTATTTATATGCAGCGTAAGCAAAGTCCTTTCGATGTACTTGGACTGAGGGTCAGGTAAACTGTGTGAAGTTAGGTGCAAAAGCAAAAAAGGCATTTTAGACTTTTCATTCTTTAGGAGAAGCAAAAAGTCTGCAGCACAATGATCGATTGATTTGCTTGTGTAGTCCATATGGCACTTGATGTATTTTAACTAAATGTTTTCAATAATTAGTACCCATGAAGTTGATCCTGAAATGGGAAGCTCCAAATTAATCTTGAGTCTGATTCCTTCTGCTGCAGAAGGGGTTTGGAATAGGTATTTCTCACATGTTCTCTTGATCTCTTCATTCCTCATCATTAATAATAAAGAGGCTAAATCTATGCCCTCATGATGAGTTTAATAGCTGCAGACTCTGCAATAATATTACCCAGTATCTTGTCTCTCTGTGGTGAATTCCAAGACTATTAAGAATTAGAAGGTAAAAGAATAGTGTACCCTAAACCTCCTTTTTAGTGCATATCAAAAAGTAGCATTACAAGTAATTGGTATTACAAGTTATTCTTGGATTTAAAGATCATTTTTCTTCACTGCTAAACATTAGTCCAGTCTCATTAGACCAACTGAATGACAGAGGTAAATTAAGTTTAGTTTATTTACCTATGATTAAAAAAACTATGTAAGAACATAAAAATCAGCAGCAAGGCATGTTAATGAATTAATTCAGGAAATGACACCTTTAGTCTGAAGAGATCACTGCAGATTTTTTGTAATATTCGCAGTTGCATTTTGTAAGGCAGCTGGTATTCTGGCAGAAAGAAACTAGAACTTTAAAAATTGGCAGTTTTCCAGTGAAGACAACCAAAATTTATCATGTGTCCACTAAACTAACCAGCAAAATAAACGTACCTAATTTTGCTGCTCAAGGTGTCATTCATCATCTTAAATGATGGGGGACTTGAATTATATAGCTACACATATTTTATAAGAATTTTAAGTCAGGGAGCATTTTCACTAGACTGATATTCTTTCCTTGAGAACCATACCTAACACTTATGTCACTGCAAAAAGGTTTTAAACTGACAACAGTTATCAGCAGTTATTTTTTCTGCCTCCCTTATGTTTTTTTAATCATTAAAACTAGATGACATTTATCTGCATTATAAAGTCAATCGTTATTTTCCTGACTATTACAGTTTAAGCAGTAAATGCAAGCTCTATACATTTATTTGTCAGAAAAAGCATGAGATATTCCTGAGAACTGTTTCCCATAACTGTTTTCTACAAAAGCTTTGTCATTATTTGCTAGCAAGAAGCCACAATAAACGCTGGTGATGTGTTTTGATTCTTGTACCTTTTTCATTATTATTATTATTTTTTACTTTGTTTCTTAGACTGGCTGGATCTTCCCCTTCTACAGAATTAACAAAACATTTGTGTTGCTTTTTCTTCTATTTAAATTCTTTTATGTCCTTTTCCTGAAAAGTTTGGAGGCTTTCACAAACGTTAATGGCATAAACCTCAGCACAGGTATGCATGTTGCTATAATACCGTTTCACAGAGAGGACAGTTGAGGCATAGGATAACTTAAGGTCGCACAGCCATGATGAGAACCCAGATTATTTTACTCTCACTGTAAAGCTTTAATCTCTTGCCTTTATTGAGTTCACAGTTTTCCTAATTACTTCCTAACCATAAAACACCAGAGGGGAGGGGATTGACACTATCAGAGTTTTCTTTTCCCTGCTACATTCCATACTCATTCTCTTCTACTGTTTTAAATGTGCTTTTCCTTTCGGTTGTCAAGCCTTGAAACCCTGTTATCCAATTGTATTCTTCTGCTTCCAGAATACACCCTAACAACTGGACACGGAGGAAAATTCTGTTGACTTACTCTCCGTAATAGATGTAAAATCATTTATTTCCAGTCTGCCGTGCAACTAGTGTTCTTTGTGCTGCAGTTTTCTCTCTGCTTTGCTACTCTAAAACGTAGGCCTCTTTTAGGCTTCAGTCACTTTTCCCTTCCCTAGTCCTTCAAAATACAAGGGAAAACTGTCCATTTTATCTTACCTATTCCCTTGAAATCTCCTTAGTGGCTCTTGGAATTGTGCTATGTTATGACTCTGTTCAGCTCTATCTTGTCTGAATATTATTCCTAAATTTTTTTGTACAACCCCTGTTCAGTCCTTTTCCGTTATTGCTCAATTTGTCACCCCCTGCCACTCTGGATATGTTGCTGGTTCACATTGCTGCATTTGTTTGCAGGAAACTCTATTACAGTTATTGTCCTCTTGCAAAATCACTCCTTGTGTGAAATTCATTTGTCTCTAGCCTTCATGGGTAACCTTTTCTCAACTTGTTCCTTGAATTATTTGGTTCAGATTGATAACAAAGGCTGGATTTACTGTTTTTAACTCATGCAATAATATATATTCATGTCAGGAAACCTATTCAACAGGTCGCCTCAGTATTTCGTGGCATGAGTAGGCTCAGGCCTGCAGATTGCAAAACACCTCATGCCACATGCTGTAAGCAGCATTCTGCAAAGTGCTGTGCACAGAGGCTGCTAAGAAAGTACATTGTAGTCTGCTATAAAGAGTATGCTATTTTCTCTGCTGCTTCAGAGAAAAACAGAAAGATGCAAGGAAGATGTGGGTACACAGCTGATTTTTCAGAGGTTTCATACAATTGATGTTGGAAGTTCTCAGGATGAGAATGTTATAAAAATAAACATAGTCTGCACAGTGCTGTTCGTAGTTGCAACTTTTGTGTACTATTTGTATGATTCTACGTACAGCAGCCAGCATGCCAACAACATGTAGGTGTTTAAATAAGTCTCCTGGGAATTGCCAGCACCTCCTGTTCTTACTTTGTAGTATGTGACTTTTTTTTGATGAAAAACCCTCATGTAACATGAAATATTCTATTTTATGTATAAACTGCGATATGCACGCACACACACATCTATGTGAAAAATGTGGCTTAGTAATTTTTTGATTGTGCATCAGGTATCAGTGATGTAGATGGATTGTGCTATTCATGATTTATCCAGTGTTAGCAAAGATTGTGGAGCAGAGGAATCTGCAGCTGACTAGAACTTAGTCCAGACAAAGTGAAAAGATGCCTAGAAGCTGCAGAGAGGAGAACAGTATTTCTATTTCTCAGCAGTGTTTTTGTGATGAGCATCATCCAGGTGTTGTATATCAGGTCTTGGGTATGGCAGTGTGTACTGCTTCCTGAATACCTGGGAGAAGGTAGCTGTGAAGAGAGCTCTTCCTTAATTGTGCCTGGCAAGAAGGTTTCAACCACTCGTTTTGATAAAGACATTCCCTCCTTTTATCACTTTCAGATTGAATTGCTGTCATATTTACAATGCTATTGAAAGGGTGTTATAAACTTGGAGCAAGCCCTGTGTGTGACTTGTTGCTGAAATTGTAAGAAGTGGTCAGCGGTGTGTGATCACGCTGGTTGATGTTGTGAAGTTTGACTCATCGGAGGCTCTACTTGATGGTCTTACCTTCCATCCATGCATTCAAAGTAATTATTTTCTGGGTCAAGTACGCAGTCATTACATAGTCTTCAGCTCTGGGATCCAGCTTGCTTTTTTTATCCATCTTGTTTGCTGGAGCGTAGAAAAGAAGACCTACACAAGATGCTGAAAGACCTGTTCTTCCACTTCCTTTGGTGGAAGTGGAGCATATGTTGTATGGGATTGAACTGATGCAGAGGACTCCTAGCATTATTTATTAAAATATGTTTATTAAAAGATCTTAGTTTCTTACAGTATTTGAAAGCTTTCGAGGAGTCATGAAAGGGTTCTTCACACAGTAACTGAAAAACCATCTCTCTGAAGGAATCGGCTATCTATTGTGATGTTTCTAGCAAAGTTGTTCAGCAGTCTTTATCAAGGCAGATGGCTGAACGTAACTATAATGAAAATAAGACCAAAGCATGAACAAACTGTATAGTTGGGAAATGCAGAGACTTGAAAAGGTAAATAATTTCCTTTTCAACATAATTAATTTTTTAAATGAATTTGCAATATTTGTAATAGGTTGTGGAGTTATTTTAGCTGTCTGTGTTATCTTTCTCTCTCCATATTCTCTTGTCCCAAGAGAAAGAAAAAAGAAGGGAAAAACTGAGGAAAAGCTAAGAAAAAGGAATTCTTGTTTTCCAAATCTCAAATAGATTGAAGGGAGTGTGATTAAAATATGTAAAAACAAAAATGCTCCCTTCATTCAAATAGAAAAATCAAACTTCAAGAAAAAAATCTTTCAATTTGATACTCTCTTCCTGTCTAAATGTATTTTAATCAACTCTGCTAACAAGAAATGCTGCAAAATATGTCTTTATCTTGGCTGGTTTTGCTTTGTCCGGTTGTCCTATTGCCTATTTTTAAGCTGTACATAATTTATTTATGCTATGAGTTCTTTGATGCAGGAACAATATACTGCTTGTTTGGTTGGTGTTACCGAGGTATCTCTGCGCGGCCACGCTGGCGTCGTGTCTTGCCACGCAGGAGTTTTTACTTTTGAAATTCTCTTACTGTGTAAATTGGTGCATGTTGGACATGCTGAAGAAGTGGAACTATGCTGGAGAGCATTAACAGAGATTCATTTTGCAGCACTTTAGTTTTCTATATGGTAGCAATCTTTTTATAAGCCAGAATAAAAAAAAAAAACTCCAAACAATAACAGCTAGGTATCTCCTAATTTAAGACTAAATACACAAACATATTATGCATAAGCGCTATTTGAATCCTTCTGTTTAACTCAATATGAAAAAATTGTTTATGAATGCAGCGGTGTTTAAGCTAGAGTCATCTTTCCTGTGCACCTTTGAAATAAACTACTCCGTACACATCTTGGTGCAGCGGCTATTTTAGGCCTCTATGAGATTAAAATAGCATTTTAGTAAGGTCTACCTGGCAGTACACAGTACAGAGCTGTTAAAGCAGATAGGATGCCAAACTGCAAGACTGCCCAAGTAACTTCATATGTTTCAGTGACCTGGAAGTGGCCAGAAATTTAGTTTGATCACTTTTTTCTTTTTGTCAGAAGTAATAGCACTGCTGTGGTAGATGGTTTCAGATTGCATTAAGAGCAAGATTAAGAGCTGATTTCAAGGAGAGACACTAAGGAAGTAAGATTTTACCAACAGATTACCAGGAATGTCCTGAAAATGCAGTTACATTTCACATACTTTTATTAGACTAACTCAATAAAATTAGCAGGGCAGCTTTCTGGCCACAGGACTCACTTCTCTAGGTCAATACTGTGGTAAATACAGGCGATCTCCTGATAAATAGGGGCAGGTGCTCTCCTGATGTTCCCTGGGGTGGATACTGCTTTTCAGCCGTATGCTTGCAATACTGTATAAGTCCATGTCAGTTTTTCATTATAGTCGTTTTTTGGGGTGATTGGGTCAGGAATTTCAATCCTTTGGTCTGGATCAAGTTCAGGTCAGTGAAAACTTGAAGTGACCTGACCTAGCCATGAACTAAAGATAGGCCCAGAAGTTTCCCTTGTGATGGAAACTGGACTCCTGATGATGTTTATCTACTTGTGACACAGTATGGGTTTCTAGATAACGTATGACGCTGTGGGGCGCTTGTGATCACAAACTTGTCTGGATAAAAATGAAATGGACCTTTTCCTAAATTTGGTGAAGTTGCTAGTGATATTGTCATTTGCTTTTAGGTTGACTTTAATGGGTCTGGGAATCCATAATTTGAAAAATGTGTTTCAAGCCTTTTATCTCTGCCTGATCTATTTTTAAATGCTTTTATTTTCACAGCTAATTTGCAGATTCCTAAAGTATAAACTTACCATTCAGGGCCGCAATACCATATGGCTTTATGGTTTCATTGATTAGTTTCACCTTATTACCTTTAATTTATTAGGAAAAAAGGGAAGGTTCCTATATGCCATAGGTCATATAACTGAGATCAAAACAGCAAGGATAAGAGCTGCTACTGCCTTACAAGAGAAACTGAGCCAAGGATTGTGTCTGGATATACTGTGTGCTTTGTCACGCGGTCCAGCTTAGCATGAACAAAACCAGTTTCCTCCTTTTCTTTGCTGTTTGTTTCTGCCTACCCTGATCCACAGCTGAGGATCAAGATTCTACTCAAAAATCTCTTGAAGTGTTCCACAGATACTATACTATCGAAGGTTGAGTGAGGAGCCATTAAAAATACAGGTAGTATTATCAAAACTATAGCATTATATTAAAACTATAGACATGAAGAGGTTTGATACCTGTCAAACTTGCTAGGGAGAGCTGGGTACCTAAAGGCTGTGTAATTCTTCCAGCTCATGGCAACTTTGCTAACAGTGCCAAAAATTAAGATAAAGTGAAAAAACAAAAGGCCTACCATTTTTCTTCCTTATTAATCTCCAAATGGTATTTCTTAATTCCCTTTTAATAAAAGCTGGAGTGTGTCTGGCAGCACCTGCTTTGTTTGCTTACTTTTTAAAGGACAACTATTTGTTTGCAGCTCTGTCTGATATAGCCAAATCAATTGGTTTACTAACAAAAGTTGTCTTGTTGTCCAGGTGGCACTGAACTGCAGATGTGTGCTCTGCAAAGTGCTGAGTATCACTGGCAAACTTCACTGGAAGTCTCCTTTGATCTCCCACTGGAAGGGACATTGGGTTTCTCTCCCCAGACTTGAGGATCTTGCAGATTAGCTGCCTTCCTCTCTATACAACTTCTTCTTTTGCCTCCTCACCTATCAGTGTACACTCAGTTTCAACAGGAAAGCTTTTGGCTTGAACTCTGCTGATAGGATGCCCCTATTTCCTTTAATTCAAAACAATGAAGAGGTAAAGCCTGTTGTTATATTAATCCATACTTCATCTTCATTTAGAGAGTAGCAAAAGCAGCCTTTGTCATTTTTACCCTCTGCTCCCTGGAGCCCAATGCAAAGAACCCCCTGAGTAAGAGTCCCTGGGGGAGTAAAAGCAAGGTAAAACATGACATCGAAGCTCCCCTGTGTTTAAAGAAATGAGGGGAAGCATGAGGGCATGAATATGTTTTATTTCTTAACAAGATTATTTTTTGCAAAGCTTGCATTACCATGAAGCCCAAGATTGATAGGCCTTAGCATGGTTAACCCGGTTTGTAACCTCTTTCCCTTTAAATTTGTCCAGATCAGACATTAATAATAAGACCCCTAAGATAAATAGGGATGGATGTTTGTTAAGATAAATAAGATAGGTATTTCGGAGCACTGTAGAACAAGTTTCATTTTGGAATGCAGCATAGTTTGAATCTGTTCTTTCAAGTGGACGCTGTCTTCTGCTTATGTTGGAGTGTTTTAGTAAGCATTAAATTAAGGATTCAGGGCACTTTAGGTGATAAAAAGGAAGAACTGATGGTTCTGATGGGATGTGAATGAAACTGTACCTTCTTACATTAATTAATGGGCTTAAGACAACCTAGTAAAACTACTGTGCGAAGAAATGAAAGGTGTTCTGAGAAATGTCCCTTTCCCCCTTTGCCTAGTGGTAGTCCTGCTGGTAGGTTCTTCTGCTGGTGCTTATAACTAATAAACTAAACTCAGAATTACTGCATTTCTAACCTGATTTCAGGTCATTCATTTTGTGAAAAGCTCTGGGGAGTGTAAGTAAAAGACTAGCTGTATAAAACCTGATGGGTTTCTGTGAATTTGCTTTACCATATTTCTTATTTCTGAGTGGATAAAAGCATAAAACATAGCTCAGTCCGGGGGCCAGTCTTTCCTGCTCTATTATAAAGCCTGCATCAACTTACCATGCAAGTACTGTATGTGTGTGTACCCTGAGCCTTCTCTATCTGCTTGACCAATTCAGTTAACAGCTTTTACTAAGGCTCCGCAGGATCATTTGATCATCATTTTGATCATCTGCTGTGTTCTGTGATGTATCATACAGCAGTCAGTTTTATCCTCTTGGGACCCAAAGTGTAAGTTTTGGTAGAAATATACCTGTCAAAAAGTGATCCAGTCCTGGTTGGAAAATGTCAAACAAAGGAGGACCCATTGCTTCTCTAGGTAGGTTTTTCTACAAAGTAGTCTTTCAAACTGTTAAAAACTCATCTCTTTTATGCTGAATTTATCTGGATTCAGCTTCCAGCCATTTGCCCCCTATTATTCCTTTCCACTAGATTAAAGAACCATTAAGACCAGGATTTCCTCCCCATAAAGTTCCTTTTCCACTATAGTAAGTCACCTCTCATTCTCTTGGATAAACTAAATAAGTTGAACAGTTCATGTCTTTTACTGTGATTTTTCTTTCTTTCTTTCTTTTTTTTTTTTTGCTGGCACCTCATCATATTTGTGTCTTTTTGGCACAATAAATTTTTTCACTATCATTTTTTATCCTGTGGCTAACAGAACTGTCCACAATATTTTAGTCTGTATTTCACCACTGCTATTCACAGAGATAAAATTACTTCTGTGATCTTTGTTCAATCAATGTTCACAATAGTCCTTATTGCCTCAGCAAATCCGTCTCTTTACAGAGGTTGAACATACATCTGTGGTAAACAATTTATTAGGAAAAGAACATAAAAGCATTTATTTCTTTGCAATTATGCTTATTTTAATTTATTATTGCTGTTACTGCATAGAGCATCTTGATGTTTCTTACTTTTTGGAAATACACTGACCTGCTCAGATGACACAATCAAATGCCCAAACCAGAGAAGTGAGGATGTTCCAGATCTATAGAATTACCAGAATTATGCAGCAAGGAATTTCCCAGTTAAGTTTGTGTTTAAAGCTGGAGGTTGGTGTTCTTGGAAATGATATGGCCTTTCTGTGTTCCAGAGCAAGAACTATTAACCTCATTCTCAAATTCCTCAGAACTTTTTTCAGCTATCATACTGTGGGCCAGACTTTCAACTAGGGTAAATCAGTGTAGCTCTGAGGTCATTAACTCTGCCAGCTTACACAAGCTGAAGACATGAGGCATCTGTGTAAGATGTATAGGAAATTCATATTTCTTGTATTGGCTCTTTAAAGATAATTATCTTAATACTATTTTTAAAAATGAGGGAATTTAATATTTACTGATTCCTGTTTCAGAAATGAACTGCAATTATATTAATTAAATATGTGGCAGCAGGTCTTGAACAGATACACGAAGTGAATTGTTGTTCAGTGTAACACTAAAGTACTGTGACCTGTAGTTCTACCATGCAGTGATGCACTGGGAACATTCTGGTATTTGACTGATGGATGCTCGAACCTGTAAAAAGGGGGTCATATATGGATTTTGGTATGGCAGCTTAACCCATCTAGATGATATTCCTCCACTAGAAGAAAAGAGGAGCTTTTGCGGCCTTCCAGAGAATGTCCTTCATTATAATTTCGTGTACAGGTTGCTGCAAAGCAACAATATCTAGGGAAGTAGTACTCTATATGTTCCCACTGTATCCATTATCCAGTATTGTTTCCCTGTGTGCTGAATTCGTTGCATGACATAGCTGCTGGGGCACTTTCCATACATATGGCTGGTTAGAAAATTTATTGTAATAGGAAATTACAAAGAGAATTTTTCGTGTTAGACTTTGGCTTCAACAAAATAAAACTAACAGTGAAGGGATTTATTTATTTTTTTGGTGTGTTTTATATGTACTTTTTTAGTAGTATTGAAAGTCCTGAGTGCCACTAAAAATTTATTTCTGTCAGCTATTTGCCCTGACTGAAAACCTCTACATGCTGACTTACTCGTAGAGTGAGTGGATTTGGCAGATGGCTTTTCCCCTGAAAAGTACTTAGGCTGCCCTGGACCCACACAACTTAGGTGCCTCACATTTGAGCTTTGTAAGAGGTAAGTTTGAAAGTTACTGTTTTCTTCGTTATTCTCCACAATCAATAAGTAACTGAGACTTCATAAACCAGTGGGATATGCTCTGAGCTGGGTGAGATTTAAATAAAATGACTCTGTTTTTCTGTAGCTTGTTTCACTTAGTTTCATCAGCATCCTGAAAGTTTAAATTGAATATCTGTATGGTAAATTCATCATCTTAAGCTAATCCAACAAAACAGAAAAAGTCAGGTTTGACACCCTTTCCCAGGGGGCCTGCAACAAAAGTCTCAGGACAATAGACAATATTACATCATAGCTTATTGTGCTGAAAATGAACTTCTCTCTGGAGCTACAGTCCTAATTCCAAAGTTGGGCACTAGAGTAGATATTTCAAGTTTTATTTTTGACATTATCTTTTCTTTTCAATTTCCTGATCAGTTCTCCAGGGGATTTTTGTGGTTCATATTAATAGATTAGGGTTTGAGTTAAAGCCCTCTGGAGTTGATGAAAAGACTCCCCTTAGCTTGGATATGTTCTAGGTAAGGCCTTGATGCCCACAAAATTAGAGCAGAAAAAAAGTAAAGAATATAAAGTGAAAATAAAGAATTTTATTCCTTTATTGGCACTACAACAGTTCTGGTAGCATAGCTCTATGCAGATACCTGACCAATCATTTGGAGAATCAGTTAAACTCAGCATAATTTAAAATCTAAAACTTTCAAACCTCAGATGATCTGGATGTTCTTTCTAATTTTTGTGGTATTGACCTTCTGTATTCTGTAAACAGCTCTGATAGTCTCTATAGCCTGAAGGAGGGTATCTGCCTTCTTCCATCCAATGGTCCTTACATTGAGGATTTCTGGATTTCAAAGCATAAATTATAAACCCATACATGAGGATGTAAAAAGACAGTATTCTCTCAAAAATGGCCATGGTAAGGTAACATGTGATGGTACACATCCCACAAGAATGCATAAATTCATTATTTTGAATACAGCATGTTACACATATGTAAAGAACCTTCAAAACCACGGTCACATCTTCTACATAAGAAATGTGGGAAAGAAATCTCTTCAAAAGAGACCCAGGCTTGGTGATTTGCAGGTAGGGAGGAGAATTAATCCAAATTTGAGCAAAAACCCAATTTTGTTCTTCTGTATTGTAAATCTGGCAATTCATACTGCTTGTAATTATTTATGTTTTTTATACACATTTCATATGGGCCAGGTAGCTCACTTTTTTTCTAACTAGTCCTTGAACAAAAGCTTTTTAGAGTCTAGTAAGATGATTTGGGATGAGCTATGAAGTTTCTTTAAAGAGAAAATGATAAATACTTTTTAAGAATCTAGACTACTTATGGTATATATGAATCTGATAGTTATATGAGTAATTGGTGAAAATGTACCTGGTGTTAAAATATGTGGAACCTATTTGTCCCATTATTTATACTATGGTTGGCCAGCCGAGTCCTAGTTCTGCTCCCCTTTTGAGCCATTAAAAGTAAGAATGAAAAGGGGTACCTGGTAAATGGTATAAAGCAGCATACGAAAACTTAATGTAGTTTTAAAAACATATTCCCACTTCTTGGCATAGTACTTCTTGCAAATAGTAATATTTTAAACTTTGTGTTCCTTTTTAGTATTTGTGAAGAGAGACTCCTTAAAAATATTCTCAGATATTGAAAAATGAGCAGGAGGAGAGGCAGGAAAGGGGCCTTGATCAAGCTAAACAGCTATTTGAATACAAAGACTTCATGTACTGCGGTGGGATATTTTTGTCTGCCTTCTTATTTGTTTTGTGGAGGAACTGGAAGTAAGGCTGTAATGCAGCAGCCTTAGTCCCTACTATGGTGCTATTGTTTCAGTTTTATTTCACCTCTTTCTGTTTCTCCGCTATACATTTTAATTAAGAGAGCTTACCTAGGTATTAGTTAACGTAACATGGTGGTGGCTCTCAAATTAGAGAAATAGACCTCTGATCTTAGGGAAAACAAAGGTAATACATAAGTTAAGGCCTTGAACATTCGGTTCCTGGAGAGGTGCTTTCAAAGTGCTGGCTACAGGTCGGGGCACTGAGGAGGGCTTCAAAGACGGCTGCTGGGTATAGTTATCGAAGATAGGTGATCTCTGTCCATCAGGCTGCAAACCCATCCCCGTAGGGAGAAATATATCAAGGAAGCACTCTGCTTGCAGTGCAGTTCTGCTTTCTGTGGGTTATGTTGCTGGAAGACTGCTGCCCATTGCCATTTTACTGTAGAACCTTGTTCTCTGTAGCCCTGACCAAAGCCAAAATGTCAGTGAAATGGATGAGTAACAAATGTCATATGTTTGATTACCATTTCACAATTTGACTTCTTTATTGCTGAGTATGAAATAATAATAAAGTACATACATGTTTCCAGAATCTGAAATGCCATATGTTGAAGTTATATGAAAAATATCAATGTATTTTGAAAGTGTTTCAGAAATACTATTATATAGGCAATACTATTTTCAGCAGGAGCAACAGAAACCCAGCTCTGTGAGCAGAGTCAGTTGAGCAACGCATTATGATACAGAGTATTACTAATAGAGACCAACTTTATGGTACGTTATTGAGCTTGAGATTAATAGAGCAGTTCTAGGACAAGCTGATGATTTTATTCTGTTACTCAGAAGCATTAGATAGTGACAGGTTTCAGTTCAAAAGACAGAAGACTTCATATACCTTTAGCTAGTTCCTCAACTACTTATTACTGTTATCCCCATCTGTTTGTGTATAGCTGATGCTAGGATAAAATGCGGTAGACTTAAGGATGGTCTTCTGTTCTTGGCCAGATTCATTTCTACCTTGCTAGATATGGAAAAATTGGTCAGTGAAAACCTGGAGTCTTTGTTTGCATGTAAGGAGCAGTAGTAGGAGTACAAAGAATGTAAGACAGTACTATACGCATATAGCTGTGCTATATGCCCAGTGTACTTAAGCACAGGTTTTGATTTCTATAGAAAAATGCTATTTGCCTGTATATGCTAGCAAAAATACTTGCTGTAACCCATTTCCCTGTTTGAATTATATATAAAATCAAATTTTGTAAGTCGGTAACTACAAAATATTGGCAAATCTTAAGTTATCACTTGCCTCTAAGGCATAAGTGCCAGTAAGAAAATCTTCTGGTTCTGTAAATGGAGAGAGGCTAGGGAGCCTTGTGGTTAAGGCTAGGACTAAGACTAGAACTCAGACCTTTTAGGTGCCAAGGTCTGAGTGTGCCATATAGTCATCTTAATTTTCAGTCCTTTTGGCTCTTAGGATCATAAACTTTCTGGAGAAGAAAGTTTCTTGTTTCTACTGTGCCTAATACAGTGAAGCCCGTTGTAATTTATAGATGCTAATACAATGCTACTAAGAAAGAATAGTCTAGAGCCCAAACGTGAAAGGAAGCTACCTGAATTAAGCAGAAGGGAGCAAGACAGCTGATGTCAGGTAACTGCCAGAACTGTGAATTTTTACCTTTTTTCTCAAGGTGTCCTGTTCAGTCTGAACTGAAGGCTTCAGAAGACGTACCAGTGAGAACCTCAGCGATCTTTGAGCATGGAGGGTTTTGACACATTGAGTTTATGATGGATACTTGATGTCATCTGGAATTCTTCTCCAAACAGTACCTTTGCTGGTTATTTTAAAAGCAGGCTGACCATTTCACAGCTAGGTGGATGAAGTGTAACATATACCTGTTATTCATACGTTGTGCTCTTTCTTTTCCTTTTTTTTTTCCATTTAGAAAAGTTTGACACTTTTCTCCAGACTATACCACAGATGTGAATTTGCCTTTCTGACACATACAGATATTGAAATGGCTGACAGCAGTGCAAGAAAGCCGTAGAGAGATCATGTAGTATAGGAAGTGGCTTTTCATCTTGGAGGCAAGGGGATGCATTTAGTTAACTAAATTCCTTCAGGGCCAACTCAAAGTCTAAGCTGCCTGCCCATCAACACGAACTAGTGGTGTGAAGGCTGTAAAATACTCCCATTACATGCAGATCAAACATACCCTTGTTCAGAGCAATCTGGACTTCTCTGACTCTTTTTCATTTCCCTCTAGATATAGATTTAGCATATTTGGTATCTCTCTTTTCTTTTTTAAGGGTATTACTAGATCAGCATATTTTTTTTGCATACTACAAAGAAAATACATTTTTCCTTTAAAGAAAAATGCTTCTTATTTGGCATTTATGCAGGCTTACCAAGAAATATATGTGCCTGTGGGTATATATTGTAGATGTATCTGGAAAATACGTGCAAAGTATTTACTGCTCATACAGAAGTGCTTCATGTACCTCATAGTAAAACAAAGGCATTCTTTGATTTGCTGTGCTGTATGATGTAAAAGTATCAGTTCATAATAATGCAGATTTAAAAAACAATCACTTCATGAAGTAGAGAACGTTAGGGTCTATACTGAGGTAGAAACAATAGAGTGAAAGTGAGGGATTTGAAGCTTGGTCATAAATATTACATCCATATAGTGCATGGCAATCTTTTTACAGTGCAACATGCACCTATTAATAATGTATGAATTATATGTAATTTACATTCTGGGGCTTCCGCCTTGAATTGCTGGAGTTACTGACTAACTTCTCCTTACAGCTGTAGCAGTTCGCAGTGCTCAGACAAGGCAGGCATGAGGCTCTCATGATTACAGGATTTGCTGTGTATTGCTCTTCCCTCCCACTTAGGGCTCCCAATGCCTTTTTTCCTGGTTCTTGTACTGACACTGTTATCAATGTGCAGTACAAAGGTCTCTCCAGGATTAACAGAAATTTAATGTATTTGCCGCATGTTAAAAAGTCAGTTTTTTTTTTTTTAATAAGGACAATAAAAGGTGTTGACTGAATATGTTGTTGATATGTTGTTGATTTTGGAGAGTGAGAAGGCCTGACATTAAATACTTGAGTTGGATTTCTTTACAAAAAATTTGCTTTTATTTTCATGCATGCTTGCAATGCAGAAGACTGACAAACGTTCCATTTAAAATGACAATGTTTTCCATCTGCTGAGAACACTTTTTCCCAAGATTATTTTAAGAAAGGAGCTTTGTGCTGTTTGGTGAGCTTTACACCTAGACTGTGCGCAGACCCCTTGTCTCTGCAAGAAACTCTATACAAGGCCGCAGTCTAGAGTGCAATAATATTTCTGAGATTGTAAACTGTAGGTACTAATAACAAATGTAAGGTTACTACTAGGTCATGAAAACCTTCAGAAACCTCACAGCTGAGCCATGTAGGCTAACAGAATAAAGCCTTTAACCTACTGAATAGCATTAGGCAGGTACCATATTAAGTAACCTTGTCTAAACAATGGTGAAGTACACTTAGGAGAAATGCTGTCAGAAATACATGTGCCAGAGATGCTTACATGATCTCATAAATGCTCTGAAAAGCCCTAAGTACTACATTTCATTTACCTTTTAATTAGTTTCATTGTCCTGTAATAAAAAACTTTTTCTTTTCTGTTTAAGACTTCTATTAAAGGGAGTGGGAAAAGAACTTTTATTATAAAGGAGAAGAGTTAATTCACTTTGATGTTTTTCTCTTGCTATGAAGCGGTAATTCTACTGTTGAGGTCCTTTAAGAATCCTGCACTGTGACAAAAAACTGCTGTCAGTATAAAAAAGTGTTAAATTAATGGGAAGAGCCCAAATTCCATCAGTTAAATTTGATATCTGCAATGCCTGGGGGGAAACTCACTTATATCTAGCAATATTCATACATGGTATCTAAGAGAATGAACATTGCTAGAGCTCTAGAAAAATAAATGCCACCTTTCTTAACTGAACTGTAAGGGAAATGAAAACTTGGCTCTCAGCTGAGACCATCAAGCCAGATAATGAAAAAAGAAATAAAACAACTCTTTTAGAAGAAAAGTTGAAAGGTACTCATGTGGAGGTACCAAAGCGAGGCTGAACAGGTTGCTGCACAGCCTGTGATGCAGGGCTATTTCCTACTATTCCATCACTTCTGATATACTCTTAAATGATTCCTGTTGGTAGAGACAGACCTGTGCTGTTTGTGCATACGTTACCACAACTTATCTGTATAATCCTTTTGGTGGAAAGAGTTATTCTGAAAATGATGTGTCCTTTATTTTGCATTTTTCAGATAGTTGAGAGCAAAAAGTTGCACAGTCAGCTATGTGGTAGAAAACAGTGATTACAAACGGGTGAATATGCTACAACAGAACAGAACTGAAAGAGGGTTGAGGAGTGATTTTGCACCCCAGACTGGAGGATAAGAGCAAAGAACATGTTATAAACAAGCAGAAATAAATGGTGTTGGTACATACAATTTCACGCTTGCTTTCTCTTATCTCTAAATATGCTTTTGTGTGGTTTGGTAAAATGTGGGATTTGACTTCATTGTTTTCCAGATTCAGTATTCTTAGATGGCAAGTAAAAAAAAAATCCTAGCATTTCTGATAGTTTTAACCTGTGATATCTCTCTAAACACTATTTGTGATCTGGTTGTCCAGGCTAGTTCCTTTTCTAATTAAATGCTCAGAGATTCTCCAGCCTTCATGGCATGCAGAGATTACAGAAATGAAGAAGACACTTTCGGTTGAGGATGAGAGAAGTTCAAGAGGAAGAGGATTGAAGGCATAGATATGGAAGGTCATAGGAGGTAGAATTGTATTGTGCTCTAAAAACAGTTTCTCTGCTGAGTCTGTGACTTTTAATACCATCCTCCAGTGTTGATGGCCGTCTGAGGTGTTCTGTAAGGCCTTCCTGTGCCAGATACTCCCTAACGTAATGATTCTTATTTGTGTCGTCAGTCTTACCACTGTATGACTCTGTAATCCTCACTTATCTTAGTGGAAATTAGAGGAGAATCCACTGCAAAAATAATTCTTCAAAGAAGAAAGTGTCATTTTTACTTATTTTTCAAGTAAGAGTTATGAATTTAAAACAGGCTAAGTTAGAGCAAGCCATATAATAATGAATATTTGAAGTGGAGGAATTGAAAAGGTGAAATTGGTGCAAATGCTACAGTCGGGCATCGTGGAAGTGATAACAGAGGCAGCATACTGCAAAAGTACCTGCCCTACATGCGTAATTTACAGCAAGGTTTTTGACACAAGTGCTTTTTTTAAGACTCAGGTATTAGCAAACTTGCAGTTTTGTCTGATTTAGTCATTATTTGCCAAACAGAATTCTTGATAAGTAGCTCTCTTCATAGAAGGAGTAGCTCAGATGTGGACAATCTTTTTGCCAGTTTTGTGGTTCAGGCTCTTTTGACTGCACACCCAACACACACAGTACATATCTCCTTCCTGACAGCACTGATACACTGTTTCAAGAGCGTGGTCTGGGGCAGAATTCTCATTTTACAAATAACAAATTAGATATTTGCAATATTGCTTGATCTTTATAATTTCATTGCTGCAGGCAAACTTTATTTGCTGCAGTGGTCACGGAAAGTGAACGAATGAATGTATGCAGAATGGGAATAAATAAGTTAGAGTATTTTTTCAGCATTGATCCGCGTTCATGGGTGACAACTCTTGTATAAAACAGTGGGAAGTGTTTTCTGCGGCTTTGGTCACTGAAAAAGCCTAAGGATTAAAGCAGCTGAAACTATTCTGCTCTTAGGCTGAATTTCACAGAAGCCTACAGATACCATTCCCATATCAAGGAGGGCCAGATGACATCACATTATCTTCCTACTTGGGTCTTTGGAGAATTTACCTATGCCTGTTTATTGTGGGAGCTCTGAATTCAAGTTTCTCCTTTGTTTACAGAGCAGAGATAAATACTTGGGTCTCTTCTGTCTTCTTTTGTGAGGCCAGAGTCCTCTTGCTATTTTAATCTCACATTTCCAAATATCCTTTTCCTTAAAAATTCCTCAAAAAGAGTACTTTTTGACTGTGAATGATTTTTGCTTTTCTTTACTGATTTTTTTTTTTTTGCAGGTTAGTGAAAAACATTTAAAAATATTTTTGGTTTCAGCAAGCACACAATAAAATGAAATACATTTTCTTCATCCAATTCTAATGCCATAATTATTCTTCATTTTCCTCTCTCTGACTTGAGCTGAGCAATCAGTTCTTCAGTTTGAGCAAGACTTTTTCTGACAGATCACTAGCATCTGCTACTCCTGCCTCTGCTTGTAGCTAGTCTGCACAGGCATGTGTCTCAGTTGTCAAAAACACATAAATCATGTCTTAAGGTCATCTTTATTACTTGCTTCTGCTTAGTTAGGAAGTGCATCATCAATCAGTGCCTGTGAGCCTGCATCCCTCTCATCCTTGTGGCCAGCTTGTGCAACTACTGTTAATGCTATAGGCAGGGAATAAGTAAGCCTGGATTTAGAAAGTCAAAGGGTAAAGCCATGAGGGAGAACTGGTACAGGTTCTGCTGATGGAGTGGAAGGAAACTTAGGTGAGTAGCTGGAGTGTTGTCAGATCAATGATGTCCTTACATTTTTTTCCACTGTCTTTCTGCTAAAGATATTGTGCTTGAAATAAGCCCCGGGGAAAGTGATAGTGGTGCTGAAGAAGCATGGTGTGCTAATGGGCATTTACCATTGCTTTTCTTTGTCCGTGCTTTTTTGTATGTATTAAACTGACTCTGTATATAAGTATTTCTTAAATTCTGTAAAGTTCCTGATACAATGTCAGTACACTCCTGGGAAGACTATATCTTAACATTGGAGAGGTGACAACCAGCACGCAAGCATTAGGTGCGTGGTTACTTGTTAAATTGTCCAAAGGCCAATGAGAAGTTCATAGTTTTGATTCTGTTTTACTTTTTGATTTAGACAATTTGGGGAAGGATCCTTATTGTGGAGAGGCCAAACAGCACGAGTCCCGCTCCTGGAGTGCGAATAGGTGCATGCAGGAGAGAGAACTGGCTATATCGCATCCCGTCAGTGGTCACTCTCCATCTCGCTGAAATGAAGAGGTTCATTGATTCTTGGAAATTATTGTTCGCTCTCTGAAAACGTGTTCGCAGGGATAGAGTTGCAGTGCTGGCCTTCCTCTCAATCTGCTCTTGAATCACCTCAGGCTATGTTCTGTCAGATGTTATTAAGTTGATAGAAATTTGGGTTTGGACAGTGCTTGGATAAGTGACCCTCAAGGAAAACTCACATACAGTAAAACATATAGGTGATTCAGAGGCTTTTTCCCTGAATCAATTCCCAGTCACTCCTCCCTAGGCTGATGCTAACTAGCACTTTGCTGCTATTTTTGAATGAGAAATAAAACTTGTCTGGAATATTGCAACGGTGCTCCATTAATATTTTCTTTAATTTCCAATTAATTTCTTTTATTGGCTCTCAGCCCTGTTTTCTGTTCATTTACCATGAATTGGCTGTTAAACCCTGATTGCATTCGTCTTCCCAGAGCATGAAATAGTACGGTACTATCACATTTCCATTGCGTGAATGCTTGACAAAACACAGAACAATTAAATTTGGTTAGGAGAAGCACCAAAAGATTTGGAAACTCTTTGAAATCGTATGTAGCTTGGCTAAGGTTCTTGGGCCCAGTTTAATTTTTACACAGTGGAAAAATGTTACTATGAAATTATGGAGCTAGGTGGGAAATCTCAAGAGAGGAAGCTTCCCTGCAATCTTTCTATTAGGTCTTGTTCCCAATCAAGCAGTATGTACAGTCTTTCAAGGTATTTTGGCACTTGGCTTGATGATCCTTGCCAGAAGCCAGAAGTGCAGATGTGCATAAAAGTGAATAATATAAATAAACTGTGTTAATTAGACAATTCACAATTTTCAGATCTATCTGATTTGAGGCTTGGGAAAACAGATCATTTTTCTTTCCAGGGTTTCCCTTCCCTGTTCTGTGGCCTTTCCTACTCTTAGATTTATTTACAGAGATGGTTTTAACTTTGTCTGTCACAAGCAGCGGGCTGGTGTTGATTCAGTTGCCATGTATTTTGATAGATGAATTCCCTAATGTTCATCACATTGATTTGGCCCAGCTTTAAGTGTCAAAGAGAGCACTTACGGAGGTAGCACTTATGGGTATGTTGAGAGTGACTGACTAATGGTCATAGTATTGTTTGAATAATAACTTCTTGCTTCCCAGCCCACTAGGATCCACATTTTAGGCACACAAAGAAGTGTCTGAAGTCTTAATAAAGAGAGACTTTCGGGCTGACATTTCCCTCAAAGCTTATTCTACTTTGAGTTACATTTTTGTGACTATATCCAGCAGGGAAAGAGTGACTGTGTGGGGCTTGATGTCACATCTTATTTAGCATCAGTTCAGGAGCACAGACAAGGAATTCTGCACATGCAGAAATCACGTTGTGTAGTTCCTACCATCTGCAAAATAATAAATTAATTACAATAGAAGGAAACTGATACTGAGCAAGAAGGTCATACTGTAACAGAAAAGATAAAAGTGCATGTTTCTGCATAAAATATGCTGGCAAGTTGGTAGAATTTTACTTGTTTTCAGAAATTGCCATGAAGTATTTATTATCTAAGGTGGGCTCATTTTGGGGTGAGTTTATTTCACCCAGTAAAAATGGGGCTCAGGAGAAGATGAAGGAAATAGATTGGATAAAATATGAAGTATGAACAAGCTTTCACTTATTCCTACATGTAAGTTGTGCATATTCTGATCCTGCATAGGAAAATTGAAAATAAGAAACAGTTTGCTTTAATAGGGTGTCAAGTTTATTTTAGCATTTGGATAATTATTCCTTGAATTGTTTGTAAAATAATGCAATATGTGTTCTAACATGTCTTAAGTGATTTTTTTAAAAATTATTAACTTGACTGAGTAATTCAGAATCAAGTATTAATTACACATTTGTTGTGTCAAGAATTTTGAAATTTTTGTTTTGCGTAGAGAAGGGCATATTCCAGCAGAAAATAAGTTTCTACTCCTGCCAGTCTCTATTACATTGATCATTTGAATTCAGAGATAGCAGCTGGAAACACTACTAAAGGCCCAAATTTAACATCAGAATTCAAGAATAATTAAGTGGACAGATATTTAGCAAGATCACTCAGTTCTGATTGTGCCAAATAAAATGGAGGGTGCTGTTTATCCTAAAACAATATTAAAGTCTTCTGATCTATTTCACCTTTGAGTAGGATCCTTCAAAGAATTTTAATGCAAGCATGTGTACGATCTTAGTGAAGTGAATTTCAAATATGGTTGTAAAAACTATATTTCTTAACAAAGCTCTATAAAAAAGTCAGTGCTTTTTAGAGTGAAAAATTTATCCTTGAAATAGACTTTTTTTTTTTAAAAAGAGCTTTGATCAAATTTACTGCTTTAGAGATACAAAGCAACATACTGACCTGCTGCTTTATGTCATGGTATTGTCACAGAGTTTGACTATTCTCATTTTCAGCCGCTGAGCATCTTGCTCTGCGTCCTTACTGCAGCATTTAACATTAGATTTAAAGATGCGCAATTTCTTTATTTCGGTGTGACTAAAATATACCCTTTAGCAACCTCTGGAAATTATAGGTCTTTTGGCTTTTATTGCTCTTCCTGTTCTTGAGCATATTGTCGTTTTCATGTCTTCTTCAGTCAAGATACCTTGACTTGCAGCAAGGCCTATACCCAGTTTGACCTTCCACAATCAAAGCTGAGTGCTAGGTTGCTAATATGTCTGGTGTTAACTTATCTTCTGCTCAAGTAATCCACATGCCTCCAACACCCAGCAAGGAAGGTATTCAGCTCACAACTGTGTCCTGATTGCAATTTCTGTTTTAAACTTCCCCTTTTCTTTAATCTTGTTATCAAAGTTCTTTAGCTTGTTTCCAAATTTGTCCCTGAGCCTGTAAGCACCTGAGTATTGTTATCATACAACAAGCACTGCTGACTCAGATCAACAGGGCTGCAGCCAGAGTGCTCAGAGCGGAGGAAAGAACCCATATGCTTAAGGGCTGGCAGACTCATAATTTGTGGAGTCAGCAATTATGCTCCATATTGTAGAAGGCACAGATGGTAAGAATGTGAAGTCCTTTAGGTTACTACTGAAATTACTGGGCATGCGGTGGTCAGAGAGGGCTGACTTTCATATGGGTCTCACAAAAGTACTGTTTGCATCTTCTGGCACTTTTGAAAATCTGAAGTAGTCTCTCTGCTTTAAAGAGCTCACAATGTCAAATAGAGAAGGAAACAGTGTCAGGCTAAGTAGAGCAATGGCATGGAGTGTGTGCGTGCAACTTGTATACAAAGGTGATGAACTGCAGATGTTTAGACCTGACATCATGGCAGTGTTGCAGCCTTGTTCATTCTTTCTTTCTGCTGAATCATTCAGGTATTTTATCCTTCTCTCTTGTTCTTTCATCCCACAACCCCATTCCCTTGCACTGGTTAATTCTCCAGCTTGATTGGGAAACTTTATTTTTGTGTCCTATCCAACAGTGGTATTGTTTTTTGGTTATTTGAAGTATAGTGATAGACCTGGTTTTTGCACCTAGCTTGTTAAGTATTGTACAAACATGTAAATATAAAATAATTACAGTATTTAAAAGAAAAAAAAGCAGATGTGCAACAAACAGCACAAAATTGAAAGGAAAGCTCACCTTCTTCTCCTTGCTGAGAATAATTGAAGAGATCCTTAAGTCAGCAGAGAGTGATAGAATCCCTTCCACGTGGGTTGTTAGGAAAGGTTACATGTATGTTACAGGAGAAACAGCTCTAAATGAGGAGAGATTTGCTTATATGAAATGGATAATAAAATGAGTAACCTAGCCCCCGTAAGTGGGATTGGCTGATTTGGAAGAGAACTTAAAAGATTCACATTGGCCTAGCTTTTGGTCGCAAGGTGGAAAGTACTTAAGTTGTCGTATTTTAACAAGGTACTATCAAACAGGTTGGTCCAAAAAATTAATCTCTACATGTGCTCTTAGGCAATGCTTAATTGTGAAGCAGGTCATGTTAGATTAAATGATCATAAAATATATGCTTAAAAGTTATTTTCCTTTGCAAAGGGTGTGGGTTAAGAGCACACTCGACTCATTGCTGTGACTCAGCTACAGAGGGTAACTTGTTAAACTGGAGTAAGTCAACTAATTTCAGTTGTGTCTGTATGCCCATTTCTTCTGTGATGACATGGAAATAACACATGGAAATACAGGAAGGTCAGAACTGAATTTCTGGGTTTAGTTTGGAACTTTGATATACTTTGCAAGAGACTTAGGAAGGTGAAATTCAAAATCAGCACCAGCCATTTTAGTCATGTTGACCGTATCAGTTGTGATCATACAGTTATCACATTCATCCTTATTTATTTCATCAGCACACTTCAAAACTATTTTCTATCTGTATTTCTATCTAGAAATACATTTTACTGATTAAATTTTAGAAACAATTAACTTCTTTGAGAGTATGTCCCAAAATACCCTGAACCTTTTCTGCTCATCATCTTAGATACTGGTAGCGTGTCATGAAACCACCTGTTCAGGATGCTCTAGATCCCACCTGAGAATCCAGGACACTACTTTGCCTAGGACTTTGCACACCCCTCATCACTAGTGGACAGTATTAGTCAAGTAGAAACATCATCACAGTTGAATTTGTAATGTATCTTCTTAAAGAACTGGTTATTTTGGATACAACATACATTCATCTTACTGCTTTCCTCTATGACAATAGCAGTTCTCTAAATGTATAGCTGCTTTTTCCCAGAATATTTTTCAGGCTTGAAAACATACGTTTGATGTTCTTTATTAAATGTGTATGTGTTTTTTATACAGCTCAATTGTATTTTCTGTATCACATCTTCTCTCCTGAAATCCATTTAAAAGCACTAATACATGATAATATAAAAGGATATTTTAAATCAGTGGTTGAGTTTTAAAATATTTTTCTCTTTACATTTTGAAACATAACTGATTGCTTGGAAAGATCTGAATCCGACATACAGGATTTTTGAGACCTGAGTAAAGGCAATTTGTATTTTCAAAGCCTCCCACTTACTCCAAACATAATTCTCACTAAATTGTAGTTGATAGGCCTTTTTGTCTTTCGTTTTCTTCTGCAGAGAAAAAACTATGATTTGTGGTGAAAAGAGAGAGATGCTTTTTCTACTGCAAGAAAGCCTTCCCAGTGTGCACAGCAGCGGTATTACTGTTTTACCAAATCCTAAAGTTCATCAAAGTCTAACAGACTATGAGAAGCAGAGAAATGAGGAGTGGAAGATACAGTGCTCAGAGTGCTGACAGTTTAGTTCAGGACATGCCTGCATCATTAACTGAAGACAGTTGTGCACTTCTTCCACCCATGCTTAAAGATGTCTAGCTTAAATTAGCTCGTATGGAAGCTGGGTAGAAACATTAGCAAAGAAGAGCTGTATTAGCACAGTACTGGGCCTGAGATAATAAGTCTCACAAAAAGACCAGAGACATTAGCTCAAGCCTAGTGACAATCTGGTGTGGTTTCACTGCTTTTGAGTAGACATGGCTGATTTCCAGCTATAGCAGAGCTGGCATGTGACTGTCTGCAGCTGACAAGCCAGACATGCCCAAAAGCATTTAAAAGTCTGGAAAAATACCACTCTCTCTATGTAACTGTCCTGGCAAACTTTGCCCGTCTTGCATCTGTGTGAGAACCCAGCAAGAGTCAGTTTAAAAGCTCCGTTTAGTTTCTCACTTCAGCTTTCCTGATAGGTTATGGGAAATGTATACACTTGTAGATGACTGGGAAATGTAAGGGAGTACCAAAATAACGTTTTCAAGCTCTAGTTTTGGTAAGTAGTATGCAACTTCAAATAGCATCAGTTCAGAATGACTGCTGCCAATCTAACACTGCACTGAAGACAGGCCCTGGTGAACCCTCAGATCTGCCTTAAACTTTGTAGCTAAGGTTTCCCTTCTCTTTAAAGTGAGATTCCCATTTCCCCTGTCAGGGTTATCTTAGTGATAGCCTTTTAAACAGTCAGACCACTTGGATGTTCAGAAGTTTGACAGTCTCTGCATTGATCCTACTCTTGCATGAAAATGGCTTTATCAAGCCTGTAATTAGAAATGAAATAGTCTTAAATGGTTTCCACACAGCTTGACTTTCAAAGAGGTTCCAGTTTCACATAACTTCATATAAACAGGGAATCAGAAGATATAACCAGATACCACAGTTCCTGCTTACTAATTGCCATAAAGCAGAGCCATCTGCTTTATACAAAGTCTAGGTCAGGTAATCCTTCTAAACCATGACCTTTGGGGCTCCATGGAACTTGTTCTTGATTAAATAAAACCTTCTTAGCAAGTTATTGGGAAACTTGGTGCAGGTTCAGTCTGAGCAGAGAATGTAATTGATTGGATTTCGGTATAATCTTAAGCAGACAGTTCTAAGGTGAGAGTCTGTCTTTTGAACTTTCTTTTCTCACCAGTATTAATCTTTGATAGCAATTCAAGGTACAAATGAGTTATTTCAGTTTTTAAAATGATTCCTCATAAAAGATAAATTAGATGGCAAACGAATGATTTAAACATAAATTCATGACAGTTAAAGTGAAGTGACTGAATGTTCCGTACGCCTAAACTGAGATCACACTCTGTGCTGGAGAAACCAGCCTGCAGTCTCTGTTTTGTGCCATTGCCTACACTTTTAGAGAGTTCATTGTCCATAGTTCAGTGAGGTGGCAAATACGAATGGAGCAAAATAAAAATAATTGTAGTTCAGCCAATACAGCAGAATACTTTTCATTCCTCAAAATTACTTCAATACTAGCAGCAAAGCTCATATCATGAACGCTTTCAAGTGTGTTTGTCTCCTTCTTTTCCATCATATACTTTATTTAAATATTTGATCCATTAAATGAAAATAGTTACTATGATTAAATAATCAGTTCTTCTGCTTTAGTTTTCTTCTGGCATTGATGACTATTATTTTTGGCCTTCTCTCTCTGGCAGGCAATTTCCAATTATTCACTGCCAAATTAAAAATAGAGGTATTATTGCCAAAGCAAATAATACATTATTTTGCACTTGTATAGAGCTTTCCAGCTGAGGATCACAACGTATTTTATAACCACTAATGAATTTAGCTGTTTACCACCCACCAAACATTGGTATTCTTCTTATCTTAGGGATGAGAAAGTTAAGGTAGAGAGGATGTACATTTTACAAGGGCTGGTATAGATCAGCACTTATGGGAAGGCACTAGAATGGGTCAGTCATTTGGAGAAAAGAGGAGGTTTACATTAGTTGAGAGAACCTTGTCTGCCAATCCAGACTGCTGGACAAAGGGTGGAGCCGCTTCGCCTGGTGCAGGGTTCCTGCTGTAACAGGAGACAAAGTCAAGCTGAACTGTAACTGCCTCCCTTCCCAAAGGATATTGTAATTGTATCCATTCATAGGGTGCTGCATTAGTAGACTACGTTAATGCTGTGAGACTAAGCACATTGCAAGCTTTGAGAGTGCCCTTCTGATTCTGCGTAAGATCAGATAGGAGGTCAGTCAGGGCAGAAGAATCCAGTTTTCTTGATTGGTAAATCTCAATCCTGATATTCCTGTTCCTCCTTAGAGTTGATGCAGTCAGATGTTCCCATACTGACTGTGGGCTGTATAGGTACTTCATGGTCTTTACAGAAATTTTATGAAGTACTACTACAGTGGAGAGGAGTTTCTGAACTGGGAGTCTGCTCATATCTGAGGACTGCTGTCTTCCAGTTTTAACACACTTTCTTGAAAATGGCAAGATCCCTCTAGCACTGAGATTTTAAGTCTGAATGTTATTCCTAAAGTCTGCGTTGTTTTCTGCACCTTTGAATATGCTCCTCAGAAATGTGCTGGCACAAGAGCCTAGCTCTGCACTCACATTTGTATTCAGGTGATAGTTTTCCTTTCCCATCTGGCCTGTATGATCGAGCACCTCCAAGTCTTCAAGGGGTATCAGTATTTGGGGAAGTGTGGACCTGGTTCTAGGTTTTGTTAAATGAATATAAAGACATGATGAGGGTATACTTTCTTTTTTCTCAGTTGCTGTAGGGACTGGTATCATGGGTGAGCTAATGGTCTTCTCTTGGCTACAAAGTTTTACATCTCATGGCAGGGCCGGTCCACCCTATACTACCTCTGTCCTGTGCGTGTCTCTGACAGAACTTGGGACAGGCCTAGGAAGCTTGGTGCCTGTGCTCGGGGCAAGAGTGAGAAACAGCATTTATCCATGATGTTTCTGTTGAGAGGGAAGTGTCTGCTTCTGACCTAGCTAGTCCTAAGCTCGCCAATAGAGTGACTAACAGTAATTATTTAATGTAATAATATTAGATGAATGTATGAATTCTGTGATCTTATTTAAGTATTTTTTCTTTTTCTTTTTTCTTTTTAACTGCAGAGTGTTTTTACTGTAGGAATCGCCTTATTTGTGACCCAGTCCTGCTCACCTTGTACAGAGCCCTAGATACCCTAAGTGGCTATTAAGTTCAGAAATTTTGAGGATTGAGCTGTCTGTGTCATTTTCTTAAATGAAGAGGCATCTGAAATCTGATATCCAATATATTCTGTGAGCACAGCAGCAGTGGGGGCAAACAGAGGCAGTTTTCCTTGAAATGTAATGTGCAGTTGTTCAAAGAAGACTATCTGTGTGTATTTAGGAATCTGAAATTACCTGAATGCCTGACAAATTTTTTTAATCATCTCAAAAATGAATTTGATATTTCTTATTATTTGATAATTCTCCAGTTCTTCCATTCCTACTTTGATAAAACCTATTGAAATCTCTTGCCTATTTTATTCCTTGCTGGGTTTAAAAAAAAAAAACAAACAAACCAAGAAAGGTCCTCTGAAAGATCTTGTTGGAAGTTGCTTATGTTAAAGATTCCAGATTCGACTGCTATGGCAAATAGACAAACAAAGGAGTGCTGAAATTTGCCACACCAGTTTCACTGAAAAATACATTATTCTGTCACTGATCAAAAGCAGGGAAAAACCACGGAAAAGTTTGGAAGAAAAAGCAGGGGTAGAGCATGGTTTTAGCAATGCTGGCAAAACAGCTGCTTCTTTCTGACATGAACTGAAAATGCAGGATCTTCTATACGGCAGATCCACTCATGCATATCATTCCCTATGGGGACATTGACTGATGTAGTTATTTGGGATAAGTATTTATGTGGAGCTAAACCGAAGTAGCTATGCTGGGCAGTCACACAGTTGCTAAATGACAGTTGACTTTAACTCCTGAGTGCTTATTTCCAAACATTTGATGTAGAATGACAAGAATGAACTTAATTTTATATTGATATATTGATTTTGTATAACTAAAGAGATACAGAACACTAAATTACCAGTGAAAATCAATGATGAACACCCACTTTTACTTGCAGAATCTCTCTTTGGTTACAGAGAAGAGACAAAGCTGAATGGTATGTCACCAGAATACCACCTTCAAATTTCAGAAATGGGAGAACTAGGCAAGGGTCTCTAAAGCACTGGGATTCAGACATCCCTCGTTCGTTGAGGCTTAACTTTTGTTCTGGCAACGACAAATGACGGGGATGATCTTCTCCAGTCCCTCCTGGCTCTCTGTGTTGTAGGAACTGCAGCTGGGTTCAGCAGGCATCCCGCACTAGAACTTGCTGCCCCTGGCAGCTGTATTTGGCAGCGTGAGTGCCAATATGTTTTCTTGTTTGGTATTGCATTTTAGTAATTAGTTTTAATGTAATTTATTTTCTTTCATGTGGTTTAGCTGTAGTTCTTGGTAATTGGAGCAATATCAATCTGTCAGCTATGACTGATTTATATAATTTTTTAAATAATTTTTGAATGATACCCGATTGCTGTGTCCAGAGTCTATAGGTTCGATGGCATATTCATTTTTAATTTCTAGCAGCTTTGAAGTATATGGTAAAATATTTTAGCTGGCTGAGGGTACAGTTGCAGGTAGAAGACCTGATCGTCTTAGAGGTATACCATGCACTCACAGTTAGGTAGCTTTTGAGACCCATGCTGACATCTCTGCCTCACACTGTGTGTTATGCTGTATGTCCATACCAGCTTGGGCAGAACTCTGCAAACTGTGCAGGCCCCTGTCGTGTGTCTGTAGCCCTGTCACTGTCATGCAGGGGTGGGTCGTGCTGCACAGACAGTGCTTGGTGAGTTCCCAGGCCTCAACAGGCCAGGATCTGTGGTGTGCACTACCTGAATGGGGTGTTTTGGAGGACTCAGTTTTTGAATGCAGACTTTCTTGGCTGCAGGCAGAACACTGCCTAAATAATTTATGTTAAAGGAGTTTTTCCAATTGGAACTTTGAAGAGATGGAGCTAGCCAGTTTGTGACTTTAACTAAGAGTTTTATGATGTGACAGGACAATGTAGGAAAGGTTTCCAGTAATGTTACATGTTTTTGTTTCACAATATTTTTCCAATAGGAAGTGTTTAATATTCTTTTCTCTAGTGGAAAATCTTTATTTTTATACTCCCTTTTCTCCCAAAATAGAGGTCGTTTCCCATAAGAATCAGGGCTTGATCACTGTGAATTTTGTTCTGGAGATAATTTTGACCGTAAGAGAGGATTTATTTCTGGGAAAATTTAGTATACCATACTGAGTGTATTCATCTGTGTTTTCTACAGTTTGATTTTCTTCTTTGTTCTTTTAGCTAAGTTCTGTGACTTCGTGTCCACCCAGAATAATAGCTTTCTTCCAGCTTAGTTCTCTAAGAGGCAGAAGATACTGTCCCAGATAGCTTTGGGAAGATATTGGTAGTTCTGTCAGGGAGTCCCAGATCTTAGTTGAATTTCTAAACCTGTCTGCACTGCAACTCACTAGCAGTCCAACAGGAGGTATCAGAAGACAGATTTCGGAACCTACTGTCCAAGCTGAAGCAGATAAGAGAACTATTTTCTGAACTCTAAGGAACCATTGTGGAAATCCCCAAAACTCAGTGAACTAGTTGTGAAAGGCACTGTTTGTAAACCTTGGCAGGATTTACAAAAGGCAAACTGAAATTGTAGAGGTTGGAGTATGGCATCTTCCTAAGTTCAAATATCATATCTTCCCAATAATGTGTATGCACGTATGTTTGTCTATCCTCAGAAGAAAGAAAAAGGAGTTTCTTGAGTGAGCTAGCTTGAGATGAAACAGCTTCTTCTATCTGTAGTGCTGCCTTCCACTTACATTTTTGATGGACAGACTCCAAATTCAAGCTCCACAGCTTCTTCCATTCTTGAGTTCTCATTGCTACACTACTGTGTAGATGTCAGAGCCTGATTTTTGCATGTAAACGTCTGTGGTTGTACCTCATATATCTTATTTTCTTATAGCACTTTTTGTCATCATAGGCGCTAGAGGGGAAAAAAGCTTTCTCTTGAGATTGACTAGACTGAAAATACCTTAGATATTTTATTTATCTGAATTCCAGGTGTTCCCGTTGCGTGTTCAAAACGTAGATGCATGATGCATGTTCATTTCTTTGATCTGAACTTTGTGTGCCCACCCAAACAAAGATTTGAAGAGTTGCACTGGTTGTATGTTAGGAATACGTCAAACAAAAGTAATGCCAATTAGGAGGTGCTGTAAATGAACAAACAATTTCTGCGTAAAAGAAAGGGAACCCTGACGTGATGCTGACTGAAAAGAACAAGAGAGTAAACTGAGTCCTCCAGGCAACCTGAGAATAACATAAAAGCGGAAAACACTGAGGAAGCCTGAGTGTTGAACTGAAATGGAGTGTCTAACCATAGTTCAATATCCTCTATTGCCTATAAATATTCTATAACTTCAGTTGACTCCAATATTGATTTGATAAAACATTATTTAACTTAGCAAAAAAGTCACATATTTTACTCTATGGAAGCTGGTAAGAGAAATAAGTTAATCTGTTACTGTATATGGTATTGTTTTGTCACTGAATTCCACATTAATTTAAGATACTTCAAAAAGATCCCTAAATGGAAACCTTTAACAAAGCACAAAGTGTTATTATCTCTCTGTAATCTTCTCTCAAACACTTTCATTTGACTTCAAAAGCTTTGTCCATTACCTGTGTGCCAGCTTTCCCACCTGTAAAACGTCTCTGCCCCTGCTGCTTTATAAATGGCTCCTAGGAAGAGAATTCTTTCTAACAGATATGAGAGGCTTTTTGGAGGTTCACACTAAGTGTTTTTTTGATCTAATTATATCTGACATTTCACAAGCGACATGTTTCTTCATTTGATAGGCAAAACATCAGAAATAATTAGACGAAATGATCACACAAACCCCAACAGAAAGCATTTTCTGCGCATGTTAGCTGCTGCTTCTTAATAATTATCTTCATTAAACTTTACCAAACTTTATTATAATCCTATTTCTTTCTCATCATTACTGAACTCTTAAAACCCAATGAACATTTGAATTTTCATATGAGATCGCTGAACAATGCTTAAATTAGAGAAAATTTTAACTTGTTCAAGGACAAGTCGTTCCTTCTTACCAACACTTTCTGTTTCTGATAGAAAAACAGCTATATTTATTTTCCTTTTTTCCAGGAGAGGTCACTCTTTCTCCTTTCTCTTGGCTGATTCAGTCTATAGCAGCATAAGGACTCCTTCTTGCTTATTATAGTAGATTGACGTTTTGCTTGAAGTACTGTTTGAATGCTGTCTTATATACATGAACAGCTCTGAATTGGGAGGATTAATAACATTTGCTTGATATCAATATGGGAAAGTCTTAAAGAATTTTATGGAAAAGGATAATGTATCTCCAGGTTTCCATCACCCATCTGGTATAATTCTACCAAAAGCCCATAATTCTCTCAAGTTCTATTACAGAATTATAAATGGAGGTTTTAAAAAGCAGAAACTGGAGAAGATGTCACTTAATTAAATTATACAACTTTTAAAGGAATTTTGAAGAACCCCAGTGTTTTAATTCCACGTATTAGTGACAGATTTTACTGTGGTGCCCAGCACTGGAATAATAGTGCATCTCAGTAGAAGCTGGTAAGAACTACTCAACCAACCTTCAGTTCAAGTAAACTCTAGCCAAAACTGAGTCCTCTAGAATATCTTCTTATGTATTTATGAGTAAAATTCTTCTTGACTTTTCTCAGTTCTGGCCATAGTAATGACTAGAAAACCCTCAGGATATGGGTTCTAATTAATAAACTGAGCAGGTATGAAAAAGAAAATAATTCTGGTAATTTCTGTTTCAGACATTTCTTTCATTCCTATGTAAAATGAAATCCAATGGTTTGGATGAAACAAAATCATACCCAGACTCATGCCCCAATTCAAGCTTAATCTAAAACAACTTCTGAGGTTGCAAAAACGTGTTTGATTTCCTTGCCTCTTAAATAATTTTTCATTTTCACACTCCTCTGCACTCCTAAGTCTCCAGTGATGTAGAAGCAGGAAAAAAAAATCCCAACCCCAAACCAGAACACCATGAGGCTGGCTAGTCACAACATTGCATGATTCCCTTTGGACTGGCAGTCTCCCAAAACCAGCCTGTGTCATGAGATTACTGGTTCAGCTTTGCAGACTCAGGAAATTTAGATCTACATCCAAATGTTGGAGTTCTAATTTAAACTCGGCTGCATGCGTGAGATATGTATGCGACTCTGCTAGTCCCACTTGTATATTGTCTATACAGTAAACGATGGAAGAAAAGAGCAACAACCCAGTGCAAGCATCTCTGTATTAGGAAGCTCACACACTTCTTTTCCTTCTTTTTACCTCAAGGTTTAGGATTCGAAAATAAATGGAAAAGTCAGATTTTCCATAGATTATTTTTATGAAGGACATATTACTTTTTTTTTAATTCTTATTCTTCAACATTACCAGCTCTCATGCAGTGATGTGACTAACTGGATCCCAGTGGCTGTGAGGCCTGATAGTAATACATTTGATTTTAACCACACAATACCAGTGTGGAGTGAATATCCATCTAATTTCTTCTGCCTTGAAGGTTCCTGCTGAACAGGTGAGTGATTCCTGTGAGGACTGAAGTGCTGGAAAAGGAAAAAGATGTTTAGGCATAGAGGAAACGTTTATGAATTCGTACTTGAATTTGAATCCTTTGGAGACAAGTGCCTTTTTATTTAATTGTTTGCAGCTCTGAGGAAGATGAGAGCTGAACTCTTAAGTGTCTCCAAGCATGAAAACAATAGAACTAGTAAATAATGATAAAGGCACTCTCCTTACTCCATGACACCATTTTGTTGTTGAGGTGGAGCACTGTCAAAAGAAGACTGCAAGTATGCCATCAAATCAAATTCCTAATAAACAAGCACTGTAGCAAGCTCTCTGCCAGAGGTGTGAACAATGAGAACATGTCCTTTTGAACACATAAACCATCTGCTCTTTATGCAATAGGCAGGCTCCTCATCATAAAACTCAAAGTGCCTGTGTTGTTATATCCCTCATTCTCTATAGGGATATATAAATACTCAGCTTGAGCGTCAGAATAGTTCTGCACAGAGACAGCACTGGTGAACAGTGAACTGACTTCTCTGTTACCTTTTGTTACCCTTTAACTTTTGCTTTCTTGTTACCTATCAACAGGAAGCACTAACAACTACTGTGTGGCCAGATTTATATACTATTGTCATTATCTGCCTCATAAGCTACAGAAGAACATGTATTGGGGATTTAAGCTAGAGTTGGAAGCTGTGCAAGAAAGAAGGAGAGAAGGAGATCCTATCAGAGAAGGATCTATTCTTGGATTCATTCCATGTGTTCTTGGCAAAAACAAACAAACAAACAAAAAAAAAAAACAGTTACTGCCGGACAGAATTCTTAGAAATATTTTACTTTTTCTACTGTAGGATCCACTAGAATTGCGGCCTGTCTTTACTAAGTTTATTACTAAGCCTAACAAGCTTCCTCTTTACCACATTTATTTGTCCATTACTTCAAGAAATCTTGTTTCAGCATTGAATAAAGGGGTATTCTAATTCCTGCAGGACTGAGTTAGGGCTTTAGGGAGCTGGGGCAGTTAAAAGAGCAGGCATGTGAAATGTTAACTGAGTGCCTTTATGCATGTGCGCTGCGACACACTAAGTTACTGCAGGATGACTTACTTGGTCCCATTTTCTACTTTGTATTATTGGAATTTTTTTCTAATCTTTATGCCTGTGTGTGGCATATTCTAATTAAAAATGTACAGTAACAAGTAACTTCATTTCCATAATGGTTCAATATATCTGTATTGATAGAGGGTCTATAGGCAGTAAATTCTCTTACAGGAGCTATCTTACAGTTTTGATAGCGTATTGTGCTGAAGCCCGTTTTTCTTTTAAGGAGCATCTTAACCTTCCATGATTACATTTCAGAAATATTCTCTTTGCTGCAAGGTCTGGAGTCAGAAGTGTTGCTTTCTATTGTCTCTTTCATTCTAGTGACTCTGCTGACTTAAAAATCTCCAGTATTTCCCCAAAAGGCTCCTATCCACGCATGATTGCTCTGAGCTATTTGGTAAAGTTCTTAGCTTGCTCCTGTTCAAAACGCAGTTTTGCTGCACCACCTTTACAATGAAAGTCAAAATGACATATTGAGCATAGCTGGTGTTACCTCAGTGCATGACCTGAGTACTTTCTTCCTCTAGCAGTCTTGAGTATTTAGAAAATATTCAAAAAACTGGCAAGCAGAGATTGTAGTTTTATTTGCCTGTTTATCTAAACTATTGATGACTCCAAACCTGTTCAAAAGTATGAACATGGATGCTTTATTTAAAGAGCTGCATGAATCAAATTCAAATGAATGAACGTGTTCATTTGAGTAGAGACCAGGATATGTGTACACGAATGTAACTGGAGTAGAGTCATACAGCTGTGACAGCAAGTGTATAGAATTTGGTCCAGATGAGATTATGATGTAGCAGACATGATTCAGACTCATTCACAACTTGAAGAAAAGAAAAGATTTAAAACTGCTCAAAAATAAGAGTTTTCTGGGGAAAGTTTGATCTGTTTTTGCTTTTGGTGATTTTTGGTGATTTTTTTGTTTGTTTGTGTCCCCCCCTCCCTGCCCCCCAACCAGTTTTATTGCTAGTGAAAACAAGACAGACTTTCATTTTTTATATGGAATTTGAAACTTTCAAAAAAAAATGTGACCATGCAGCAAGTATTGATGAATATGTCTGTTGGCAACTTCTGATAGTTTGAAGGGGGGATCAGAGAGAGAGAATTTTGGGAGGTGAGATAGTTGGCTAGAGTGCAGTCGTTGTGGACATAGGGAGCCTGTTTCATACTTAGGTAGCTCTTCTTTCTTGGGTTTGTCCCCCATGACATGTAAATAGTGCCATGATCATCATATTTTCCTCCTGTTCACCTCCCTTTTCTTGCCCTCACTGTCGCCATGGAGTTAACCTTTGGCAATGTGACTTTTTAATGCTATCTACTGTATCAACCAGTGGTAGACTGCGTAGCTACCTTTCCTGTTATTTCCTATGTATCCTTCCCGAGGAACAGTGACTGGGAGGAAAAAGGAATGCTTTCCTCAGAGAAAGCCAAATATCAAGTGCAGAGAAGAGATGGGCTTCAGTATGAGAATATTTCAGAGGAGTAAGCGTATCTTTCTCACATGTACATGCCTTGTTTCATTACTTTCTTACTTAGTAGGTGGGAACTTTGCATATAGCTCATAGGAACAGGAAGCTCTTCAACACTTCTGGCCAAAATATGCAGGAGGGATGTTACCTGGGATGAGAGTGAGTCTCGGAGTTTCAAGTGGTTGTTGTGCTTTGAACACATTACAACATCTGAGAGCAGAATCACAGCAAGGCAGTTTAGTCCAGATCTCAGGGGCAGAATTAATATGATGCTAAAAACCTGTACAAACACATATTCTGTTGAAAGTACGTTCTGGTGGACAGTGGACTGGAAACCCTCTCATCCAGTCTCTTTTGGCATCTGCTTTTCTAAATTAGCTGGCTCATCTTAGGAAACTTTGTGCGATTCAGAAACATCAGGAGCTTCAAAATAGACTCATGAAACAACAGCAACCAGAATGACACCAGCAGGAATAACAATGAGGCCAGCAAAAGCAGAAGCTGTACCTGCACAAAGGATATAGTAACTTGAGGACCAAGCTGGGTTAAAAAAAAAATATTCCTGCAGGTTGAGTTGGGACCTTGGATGCCACCCTAGGGAGGTAGCAGTAAGACAGGGAGAACTTTAATTAATGGTAATAGCTATTGATACCTATTATGTGACTTACATGTATAAAGGTAGTTGTCTCTATTCATTTTCTCATGGACAGGTTGTCCCCTTACTAAATTCAGGACTGTTGGTGACAAGCAACATACAATTAGGTCATCTCACAAGCAAAAGGTGAACTGAATGAATATTTATATGTACACTACCAAGGGCTACCAAGATGATTAGAGGGCTGGGGCACCTCTCCTATGAAGAAAGAGTGCAAGAGCTGGGCCTGTTCAGCCTGGAGAAGAGAAGATTGAGAGGCGATCTCATAAATGTGTGCAAGTATCTGAAGGGGGAGTGTCAAGAGGATGAGGCCAGACTCTTCTCCATGGTGCCCAGCAACAGGACAAGAGGCAACGGGCAGAAACTGAACCACAGGAAGTTCCATCTGAAGCTGAGGAAAAACTTCTTGACTGTGAGGGTGACAGAGCATTGGAACAGGTTGCCCAGAGAGGTAGTGGAGTCTCCTTCGCTGGAGATATTCAAAACCCGTCTGGATGTGATCTTGGGCAATATGCTCTAGGTGACCCTGCTTGAGCAGGGAGGTTGGACTAGATGATCTCCAGAGGTCCCTTCCAACCGAAACGATTCTGTGATTCTGTGATACTCTGCAAGGTCTTAGCTATGTAGCTTGTTCTTACAGAATTCCCCCACATCACAAACCAAGCTCTCAATTAAAAATCAGAAAGCTCTCAATTTAAAATCAGAAATCAGCCAAAACATGCTCCCAATTGAAACAACTCACCTCCCAAATCTAAACGCTTCATTTTTTGTTCTGTATTTAGTTTTACTTTACGTCATAATACAATACAAAATGTGGATAATCATGAAATCTCAAATCATTTTAAAATGGAAAATTGTTGCCTATCTAAATACCATACCCAAAGCAATATGATGTTTGAGAGCTACAGAAAAAAACTAATACTGATTTTTTCTTTGCACCAATATAAGGCATTGGTATATTTATAAAGACAGTTAGTGTATGAAATGACAAATTTTCAAATCTGAGTCTTCACAGTTTTTCTGCTACATTTCATCATAGTGACAAATCAACAAAGAAATCATACTGTTTATGTGATACGAATTTGATAGTAATCCATAAAAGCATACTTAAAGAGCACATTTACTGAAAAAAACTAATAATGTACCTTTTCAGAGTTATCTGAACAGAGGAACTATTTATATGGCAATAGAACAAATATTACATATCTTTAAAAGCTTGAAGCTTGGAAGTACGGTCATGACTGTATTCCAGAACACACAGCTTCTTAAATAAAACCTCTGGTGATTTAAATGATAGTACAACAGGGTGGTCTTTCACAATTTGATTTCCCTCTCCTTTTCCTGCCCAGAGAATTCCATTAAAAGAATACTTAATTGAGGACATTTTCTTTACTGCATTTTTCCTTTTCTTTTGAAAGTTTGGAGCTTTGTTCTAAGTGTTTTACTTGTAATCAAGAAATGTGTCAAGTCTGTTGCCAATTAGTGCAGCTGATGTGAAAATTGATTGGGTCCTGGGAAAGATGGCTCAGCCTTGTAAAACAACAAAACAGTGTAAAAGAGGAGTGAGAAGAGAGGCAAGAAGTAGCAACAAGAAACCAGCTATATCAGTTTGTTTCAAGGTCAAAGGGATTTAAAAATAAATATGCCTAGATAGCTTGAGAATTTTTTCTTTGGTATGAAGCGCTCTTTTTAGCTCCCCACTTTGAAGCTGGGTTTATGCTGCAGAATATTTCTTTGTGTTGGCTGAGCACAGGCAGTGGTCAGACCCCTCTGCACAGCGGGGCACATTCCCTAGCGGGGTACAGCTCTGCCAGGTAAAGACAACTTTTCTGCTGTTTTAATTGTCTCATCAGAGCCCTTTCTTTTGGTCAACAGAGGGATGCAACTATGCTGACGTGTAGGGCGCTTATACGAGGGAGCTCTGCTGAAGTAGCAACAGAGGCAGAAGTTCTCTAGTGTAGGCTTTGAAGCCTTCAAAGCTTTAAGTAGGAGGAAAGTTTCCTGGTAGAAATTAAAAAAAAAAATGTAAGGGAAAATTCAGACAGAAGACAATCATTTTTGAGACTCTCACATGTAATATAATATATATGTATTACATGTTCAATATGTATTATATGTATAATAATTTATTATAGAGGGTTATTCCTTCACATAGAAGAAACTAATGTTTGCAGTAAGGCACTGTTTCAGGGAGTTTGCTTTGAACGTGGTACAGCATGTCAGCGCTAGACTTTGAACTGTCAGATGTACCATCAATTGGATGAAACACACGCAATCTTTGAGCATGGATGATGCAGAAAACCTTACAGAAGCCTTTGAGAGAGCAGAGTGCAAAACCTGTGTGTTCACGCCTGTGTTTCGATCCCTGTGTTACTGTGCATTTTGAGTGCCTCAGATTTACTGCATCACATTAGTTATGTTTCCTGCAAGTATGCGAGTTCCCATAATGACTCAAATGAAAAGCACAGCTAGCTCATTTTTCTGTCATCACGGAAGATGGTGGGGTGACACTAGGAGTGGGTCAGACTTCATTAAAATGGTGCTTTATTTTCCCAGAGAAGTTACCAGTTGCATAAAACATAACTTGCTGCTTTGTTTTGTTTTGTTTTCTGAAAGGAGGTTGGGTTAAAGTATCATGACTGATACTTTATGAAACTATCAGGTCATTATGCATCTGTTTTCAATTTTGGCCTCTACAACATCCTGTGCTATGGACTGGCACAATTTAGTTAGGCACTCTGTGATTATTATCGACAGTGCAGAAAGTGTTGTCCAAGGACGTGCTCACTGAGCAGAGAAGAGTTGTGGGGAGGTGGATGCGGTGCAGCATGCGGAGTTGCACCAGCCGGTGTGTGCTCTGCACCAGCCACTGCTTTGGAAGGTGGATGTTAAAGCCCTCTCTGGCCTCCCTTCAGTGAAATTTGTGCACTGGTGAAACTAGCTGACCTTTCCTTTGGGGAAAATATATTTTTTTCTAACATTCATGGATTACAGCTTTTAGGAACAAGTTGGAAACCAGGTCTCCTAGCTCCCTGAAGACCAGGGAAGAAACTAGGGAAAACTGAAATACTATTCCCACACTGTAATAAATAACTCTCTTCACATATGTATCTCAAAGCACTGTAGGAAGGAGCATAATTCTCATTATTCCCATTTCATAGATTTGGGTATGAACTTTGTCATTCGGATATAGTGGAGATAAATGTTAAACTCATTTGCCTGCATCACAAAAAATGACAACTTTTCTCTATTAGAATGTGAAGTTGAAGCTTTGTAATTTGTTTAAATTACATTTAAACATTGCATTGATTAAATTACCATGTTACTAGGAGGAGAATTTAGGAAGATATGGCAAAGCACAATAGCTCCGGTTTAGGCAAAAGATATTTAATAAGATATTTAATAAATGAAAGTAGTTTAACTTCTATGAAAAAAAGATGAAACAGTAATATATTTACTAATATTTTTTCTGATTTTCCCTCAGTAATATTACTATTGCAACCTTAAAAAAATTAAGCTATATTAATGTGTTGCTATATTAATGATTAAATAATACATTAAATACATGCCATATATTCATCTGAAAACATTTAATATGGCTTCATTGATACCAGTGCAGCTACACAGACTTACATGAGCTGACAGTTAGCCCACAGAATTTGATATACTGTGCTTGATATTGGAAATTTATTGATTTTATCTTAAAAAATAGAACATGTTTTTTTTCAGTTGCAAAGAGCTATGAGATATGTTCAGGTCTCTCAAAGCGGTAAATCGCACATTGAATGTTTGTCTTAAGTCTCATCCAGCTGTGAGTGGGTATTGTCTGATGAACTGAACCTACCCTGAAAAAAGGTAAATATTCAGTACTGTTTACAGTATACGGTATAAAATACCATCCAGTATTAAAGCTTATCAACTACATAAATCGCATTGCGGAATGAAACTGTTATTTACTATTACCTTTGTATAAAATTCTTTGATTGTCAGTCAGTGTCACCCAAGGTAGAGATATTTGATGCCAGTGTTTTCAGGGAGTCTTTTCCAAATACTTTCCTCAATGAGGAAGTCAGTGGATAGATGATTCTAAACTTGTGAATTACTGGTGGATCAGTGGTTTATGTCTTCCGTTTTCTTTCCAAAATTGAGTACTTCAGGAAAATACAGCTTATTTACTGTAGTTTTTCTTAAAGTAGAGCTAGACAAAATCAACTTTGATCTTACATAGAGAAGGCTGTAAAGTAGGATCTCAGTGCAAGGATATTCTGTTTTCTGAGAAACTTTTGCATGTTGAGAGTGGGTGATTTTGTTTTATTTTTGTTTCTTTTTTTTTTGGAAATAGTTAACAGGAGTGGAGTTTAAAAGTCCTTAATTCCCATTATTTTCTGTAGGCTGGGCTTCTGAGTGGGCCATAGCTTCCATCTGGTCCTGTGGTGCTCCATTTTAGAAAAGGGAGACGTGCAGTCATGGCAGTCGTATCATGTTTGTCCCTCACAGGAGACGTCTACCCAAGCAGGTAGTTGAGAACAGAATGAGGCAAATGGGAGCACAGCTTAGCTATACTTTATCTCTTGTGACAGTACTCCCAATTATTTTAAGTTTTCCTTCATTAATATTTTGATAGAAAATAAACAGTTACCATGGAAACTACTTCAGTGCGTAATGATTATTCAACGCTACATTTTTTTCCATTGAATATACCTTCAGAGGAATTTTGCAAACACCTAGACCTAAAGACTTCTCAGTGTGATCGTTATCTTCCTATTTATCAAACAATATCATCTTACAGTCTCCTTAAAGTGTATCAGGTATACATGATACGTCATGTATCATCCCCTGATTGCATGTTTCTGAAAGTGCAGGTAGGGTAGTTGCTGTAAAATGCTGGACAGATTTCTTCAGGAAGAGCGAGCATTTGGACACCCAGAAGAAACTTGTACAGCCAAGACAAAATGAAGCTTCAGCTGCTCACAAGCTTTAGTAAGGTATACACCTGCGACACCTGCACATTTACTAATAGAAAAGATAAGCTTTTGTTACTGAAATCAGTTTTTTTTTTTTATCATTTTCAAGCTATTTTTAATTTATTTTGTGGAAGAGGTTTAGTGAGACTAGACCATTATAATTCAGCTACGATGATTCTTTCCAATTTTTGTTTGTTTTCTTAGAAACAAAAAAAATTAAGCAAACATTTATCTGTTTGTTTGGGGGATTTTTTTAACTCCTTTTTTTGTTTATTTTTCCGTTGCTGTCTAGGAACAGAAGTTGATCTTTTTCACATTGGCATAGATAATTTAAGAAAATTAAGGCAGAAAAGTAAACAATGTAAGAAACTATTTCATAGCAATACTATCAAAAACTGAGAAAGATTAGATTGTGAAATAATTTCTCACAAGTTAAACACTCCTGTAAGTAAGCATTTTGGGTGAGATATTCTTATTAATAAAAGATTGAGTAATCAGTCAACAATGAAATCTTTTTTTTTTTTTTTGGTGAAAATAACTAGGAATATCTTGGAAAGGAAAATATATATCTTTAAAATATGAATTAAAATTTTCATGACTAACAGACATCATTCTCAGGGAAGTACAGCCCTACATTTAGCAGTTACTAATCAAAAACCTTTGAAAAGGACAGCACAAATGATCTAACATCAGACACAATTGCATCATTTATAGAAATACTTTTTTTTCTTTTTAATTTGCCTCTGATGAAATGTTTCAAACTAACCTCATTTGTTGAGGAGAGGTGACAGGAAGTGGGATAGTGGGGTCATTTAGGAACGGTTTGAAAATAAAGTAGCATAAAGATGTGGAATGAACTATGAATGAAGGGATATATAAAACATGAAAGGCACAAGTATGTGCTGCAATTATAAAAAGTAGGGAGATGAGCAATTAACAGGCAAGAAATGTTAGCGCAGAAACCGTAATGAAGTGGGTGGTGAGACCTAAATTGGTTGCGGGGTTGGTCTCAGTTATCTCACTACTGTTCTGATGAGATCAACTGTGAAAATTCACTGTGTGCAAAAGCAGTCAGAAATTCTCATTTCTTCTCTAGAGCTGTGCTGTATGCTGCAATAGAAACTAAAAAAAAAAAATTACTTTTATTTTTACTGGAGCTGGACAAAATGCTTTATTGCACAAGTAAAAATCCAAGTTTCATTCTGCTTTGTTGCAAGAAAAAAAAACTATTTTCAAATGCATTTCCACATTGGGTTTTTCACCTGTTTAGTATTTGTTGTCTGCTGCAGAATTTCAAATGAATAGAACAGAGCAGCCTTAATCTGGGCTTTAATTTCCTTGTTATATTACAGAAACTGCTGATTCTTACAGTCAAGTGTGTTGCTTTTTTTTTTTTTTTGAAATTGCTTTCCCCTATTTTCTTTAGCTGCAATTTTGTGTTACTGAACATTAATGAGAGATTTTCTTTTTTTTTTACAAGGACAAAGAATAGGCTAATAACGTGATGTTATAAATTAGAAAACTCAGATTTTGGGGGTTTCAGACATTTAAAGTCATCCTGAGGGTCAAAAGAAACAGTTAAGAGTCAGTCACAATATATATGCATATAAAATACACATAACAATATTGATTTAATAGATAACATATATATATGCACTCACAGTGCACACATATATGTATGATGTTAATATAATATATAATAATGATGTTATACCTTTGAACATATCCCACTTTCCAAGTTCTAAATCCTGTGCTTAATTACGCTTCACAGTCCTACAAAAATCTAGTTTGTATTTGACAATATTTGAAGAAATATCTGGGAGTTTCTCTGTGTCTGATACAGTTAAAACCATAGGTGACTACAAAGTCATGTGAAACACAGTTTCAAGATACGTGATATTCACTGTAAGAGTCAGATGAAAATTAGACACCCTCTGTCTTAGTATTTCCTGCTTACATTTGTCAGAAACCTTAAGTAGTGTATGTTGCGGTCTCTAAACCTCTACATATAAACTAATATAATTAAGCTTTTTAAACTCCTACTTTGAATAGAAATAATATTTTTGGATCAAGAGAGGATGCTTTTTGAAAGAAATTCTGTAGTCAAACACAATTTGGGGGGCTTAATGCAGAAATAAAAATATAAAAATGTATGCTCTTTGTTATAAGAGGTCAGGCATAAAGAGTTAGTGGTCCCTTCTGTCCTCATAATCTATGGATCCGTGTGATCAACTTTCTGAGGACGCATGTTTTTCCCAGGTTAAACTTTTTTTTTCTGAAATGGCGACTGTTGATCTCTAGCTCTTGGTGGTCTTACCGGGTTCCTTCTGCTTTTTAAATTGTTATCGTTGATCCATATAAATGGGTTTGCCAACAATTGTGAACTTTGATTAAAAATTATATCCTAGACTCTAGAGGAGTTATTGTGCAATTTTACGTGATTAGTGAACTGAATACTGTTTTAATGAGAATATTCTTTCTCTCTGTATCATGTGAGAAATGTGTAATGTGTCACAAGATCATTTTACTTTCCATACGGAGATGTAACTGGGATCTTCTGGGTGTTTTTGTTGCATCTGAGCCTTCAATAAAAAGAGGAAGAGCCAAAAGCTCTTTTTCTCACTCCCGTGTCCACTCTTGAGAGTTGTGGCACCATCTCTTCTTCCATCCCTTCATCAGGTATCTAAATGGGGGCCTGATAGTTACAGCAAGCTCACTGAAGCAGCCAGTCTCTCTTCTCCCCAAACTTTTTTTTGGGGAAACCAACCCCCTTTTGCTTAGGAGTGAGATGAATATAAAAGAGTCTATGACTTGGGAGTCAAACTTTCTCCTCACATGTACGCTGGATAGTGCTTAACACATTGGGAAGCCCCTCTGAGGTCAATGGAATGAAGTAATAGGACTACTCAGGGCAAGTAAACTGGCAAAGCGGCTGTGATAGGGAGATTTTCTTGCACAAGATAGGAGGAGACATTTGTTGAAGAGAAAAAGGAGAACAATTCTGTAAACTGTTCTTGTGCCATCTCAGCAAAGTCTGTTAGGGCAAGCTGAAGGTGAGGGTAAGTTGTGCTCCCCATTATGACTTCCAGCAGCGAAGCCTGCCTGTGTAGTAAGCCCTCGGGTATGGGGAAGAGAGCATATCCATGCTGAGGACAGATGGACAGGGCTAGGGCACCAGGAGGTTTGAGAAAACGCTAGCAAAACACTTTGAGGGAAACAATGGCTGAAAATCTGGTACAACTACAAACCTCAGTCCAGTGTTTGCTCTCCATTTTATCAGTGGGAATCCCAAGACCCTCCCTAAATGCTAATGGTGATAGAAGTGAACTATAGATAGATAGATAGAACTTAAATTCAGCACAGTGAGGTCAATACCAGAGCTGGGCCTGTTAAAATGGGGAAATACTTGTTACTGGGTTCTGACTTTTCTAGCCAATAATGCTAGGATGGGAGCAGCTGGAGAGGCTAAATCAGAACAAGAAATCTGACGGGGAATCAGGAATTCAGGGAGGATTATTGCTGGAGCCCTCTGGGGCTCCATGGTGGAGCAGCAGCCTGACCAGCCTCACAAGTGATGCAGTCTGAGTTTCCTCTGGGAAACTGGCTTTGAGTTCTCAAACTTCCTTTGGGAAGCTGGCTGAGCCTTAGCTAGTACTACCAGCTGCTCCATTTCTCTACCTTGCAGGTTATCTCAGCCCTATCCGCAACACCTGCAGTGGCCTATTCAGCGCTGGTGCTTCTGACCCCTCTCTGTGGATCCCAGCGAAGTTTCCTCTTCTCCTTTCTATTTCTGTGTGCTTGTCTGTAGGCTCAGATTTTTCCCTTAAAGTAAACCCCCCTGCGTTGCTCAGTAAGTGTGCTCGGGTACTGAAAGTGAATCTGATGAGTATAACAAGCTGAAGGAAAACAGCAGAGAAAAAATGAAATCCTGCCTCACTTTTCCCCAAAAACAAAGTAAGTCATTCTGTGAGCAACAGATCTGGTTAATGAATATATTTGTGTCACGCAGTTGACATCTCTAGTATTAGTTGAAATGAGATAGTGTGCTCAAAACTTACAGAGGAGATAGGAGGAATGAACAGACCTACAGAACGACAGGCACAGAGACACACTTATGCACACAGGGTGATCACATGGGTCTTGCTTCCGTGAAACAAAAAATGAAATTGGGCTAAAATTAAACTCCAGAGGAATGGGGAAGGGGACAAGGGAGAAATAACTTTGATCTTTCCAGCAGCATGCAGAAAATCTCTCCTCCAGATCTATCTAAATATTTAAGAGAGGCTGCTCTCCCCATCATATGCCCCTACATGAAATAGAAGTGGTGGGAAGTGCAACAGCCTGGCAAGCGCAGAGCACATCTCTCCTTTCCCCTCCCTCCCACCGAAGATGGCAGTTAATCCACCTGGCTTCCAAACAAAAGGTTTTCTCAATATGCTAATCCTCTGCCATCATTAACTGAGACATCCTCTGCCTTTCCTAACCTGTGGGATTTGCAGCTGTGTTGCACATACACAAATCAGCCACTCAGCTTAGCCTTGTAGCTGGGGAAGGGAATATCAAAGAGCCAGTTTCTGCAGGCTGTTTCCTTCCTGTTCCTGGTGATTAAGAGAGGTTTTGTGGGCCAAATGATGTTTGGCACTGGTTTCTCAGCTGACGGCGCTTCAGTGCAGGAGTTGTCTTGGAGTCAAAAACACTGAGGCGATTAGTACCTTACATCTGAGGTTAATTGTCATGGCACTAGGATTGAAGGCACCCCTCAGATCTTGGCTGAGGAGGGTGCCCTGGCATTGCTGCAAATTGGGAATGAGGTCGTTTGTGTGACTTTACTGTCATTTTACTCTGTCTTTTAGAGGGTTGCCCTTAAGCTGAGACAATCTAGGGCTGTGCAGTCATATAGATAGTTATCTACCTTTGCAATTCTTTTGTCATTGCATAATCACCTTCAACAGCTTCAGCAAATGTCTGTGGTTAAGGAAATGTAAAGCCTGTTATGGTATAAAACTGAGGTAAAGACTTTGATCAGCTTCCTTTGAAGCTAATATTAAAAATGCCATCAAATTCAGCGGGACAGACTTGGCTGGAAGTAATGATTTATACTGGGGTGACAGAGATATCCATTATCCTGTCAAGGGGAAGAAAGGGAGGAACAGAGGAAAATGTTAGGCTGGGGCCAGGGGAGGCAAGGCCAAGGGTTAGGAACCACCAGGGACGGAGGCGAGAAGGAGCTGAGCAGAGAGAGGCAGAGCCGGGCACTCCTAACTGAGCTCCAGGCACTAAGGACACTAAAAGGAGGTATAGTAGACTGTGCTGAAGGCAAATTTTAGTGGAGGACTAGAAGTGGCTGCTACTGTGAGTTAAAATGGGCTGGTCAGAGCTAATCACAGCTGACTTGTTCTGTGAGAGTCTATTCCAACATAGCTTTCAGGAACAGGATGGGCAGATGAGGGGATCATCTCTGTTACTGCTCCCAGCTGGAGAGTAACTCCTCCTCAGATGCCCTGGCTCAGCACCTTGTGTGAGTACTTCCAAATTATTTTAATCAAAGTGTCAGGGTTGTTGATCCACTTCTATTTGAACCGGCTGCCTGGTTGTGTTGCTGGTGGTACTGCCTGTTGGGAAGGAAAGAAGGCTTTGGACAGCTTCTGTAAAGCAGAGTTGTAGTTCTGATTTTCCAAAAGGATTTGCAATTGTCCTGCTTCATTATCTTAAGTGAAATTTTGTTGCTATGGGTGAGATGAATCTTACCTACTAACTAATCCTTTCTTTAAGGTTAGTTTCTGTTCATAATGTGTAAGGCTGTTGTGTATACTTAAAAAAATAGTTGAGTTAATGGAGGAATGGTATTGGCCTTCGTCATGTTCTAGCTAATCTTATTTTACAGAATACTTATATTCATTCTAGATTTTGCAATCTAAACATATCCTAATGTTTAAGCGTAAACATAGCTGAGACTATTGCAAGTTTAGTGCATATGTTCTGCTCAATGTTTTCACAACAACTTTGAAAGTGGCAGTTTGAAAATGACTTAGGATCAGCCTCTACAACTCTTAGTCCTAGAAAGTAGTATTTTACCCAATGATTTGTTCCATTTTATGTAAATAATGGTGACATAATTGCTAACACACTGCAGTGCGTGTAAATATGAAACAAGAAGTGCAGAGCATGTCAAATGTCAGGTTCTTGGCCGTTCAGAATAAGATTTCTTGAAACACGAAAATTACTGTGTAAAGTCAGTCTTATTCCTACTAAAAAGGACAATATAAAGAACATGTAAAATCTGGAGTAAAACTAGCTCAAAAGACTACAATTATTGGCATTTACTCTCAGTTTTTCTCAAGAGACCTGCTTGGCTAATATGGTGGCATCCTTTGTGACACTTATCCATGGGGCATAAAATAGCAGTTTGCCACCCACCTTGAGCAGGTTGTTTTTGAAGTGTTTGAAGGCAAAACAAAAAAGTACCCTGCTATTAGTGGCAAGCTGAAATTTTATATCCACTTGTTTTTGACAGTTATAGTTGAAGCTGTCACTTACTACTTTTTCAGGGCCTTTAAAATGGATCTTTTTACATGTTAACATGAATACATTCAAGTGGAAAAAATCCCTGCCGCTTTACTGGGTGCTAGTTGACACATGAAGACCTCTATATAAAATGCACACACAGCACATGTGATTAAAATAGCAATTATAGCTCTGTGTTAAGCATTTGAAAGCATAAATTAAAGGGGATTGGTAATCTTTTATATTCCAAGCATTTCCCTTTTCCACATATTCCAGCCCAGGATCTCTGCAATCCTAAACTGGAGCACTTAAAAAGAAGGAAGCAGCAAATACTGTATAGCTGTTTTTGTGATGAAAAGCGCCAAATGATTCAGCTTGCATCACACTAAACTGAATAGTATCCAAAACAGATTTTTTTTTTTCAAACAGGCTTTTGTAAATGAGGGCAGGGTACCCAGATTTCGTAGCTAGCTTTGAAAGTTGCAAGCATGGTTTCTTAGGTGTATGGGACTGGAAGGCATCTCCTGAGTCATCAGATTTAAGTCTGCCACTACCAAGGGCACTGTATCATGAAATCCTATTTACAAAACTGTATCATGAGCTCCATTTCATAAAACCCCACTTTATAAAGAGGGAGGATCTTGGCTACAGTATGTTACATGTTCACTATAGTGAACTCTTTCGGTGTTTTTTTCTTCAAGTTCTGTGCATGTGTGCGTGAGTTGTGTTATGTTCCCTTACTGGACCATGGATGAGCAGCAAAGGGGAGGCTGGCTATTTGTTTTGGGTTGGTTGCTGTAAACTGGATCAAGTGGACTCCTCTGAAGGAAAGGGCAGATTGGTTTTCCTGGGAGCAAGAGAGGAGTGAGGAAAACCCAGCCAACAGGGAGACCGAGGCTCTGCTGAGCACAGCAGTGAGTTAGACCCACAGTTGGCTTCTGAAGGTTTGGGGTTTTGAGGGTTTAGTGTGGGTTTTGCAGAGTCTGTTGTGACCTGTAAAATTACTAATTTCTAATATTCCTAATTTATATTCAGATAAATCTCACCTTTAAAATTGAACAATCCTTTAAGTTCTGTGACTGTAATGAAAAGGCAGAGGCTTTCTGTCATAGTGGGCATAAAAGTCTCTCTTCACATGTACGCAGAGGGGATTCTGGTATATTACTGCAATTAAATATGCTGTAGAGTACGTAGCAGCAAGGTTTATGATTTTTTAAAACCTGGCTAAAATGATGCATGTCAATACCCCGAAGAGCACCGTCAGCAATCCAAAAGCACTTGGAACTTGATTTCAAATTTAGATAAGAATGTCTTTTAGCTCTTGTTTTTACTGGTTGGATTCTGTCAAACCATATAAATGCGCTCCCTTGTTGGAGCAGTGCTTTAGCAAGACCTAAGCAATGCTGCTTAGCTTGATGCTGATGCTGTTAACAGATGCTAACGGCTCTGTTACATTTTGGGTAGCATTGTCAAGTGTACTCAGCACAGGCCTCCACTCATACTGAGAAAAGTGGATCTAACATATACTTCTCAAGCAGTCTCTGTCATTATGGTGACGTTCAGAAAACAGCAACGTCCTTCATTCTATGTATTTGTGCTTTGACAGCGACTGTTATGTAGAACTTTCCATTTTTCCACTTCCAATTAAATTCTAATATTGTGTTGCTTATGCTTAGTCTAGGTAATAACTTTGGAATAATGTGAGTATGGCAGTAACATCATTTGGCCACAAAGGTAATTGAAAAGTGTTTTTCATGAGAATACCATGCTTTCTCATTTTCTTTGGCTATCTTGAGTGAAATCTCTTAAACATGGTGAAGAAGGAACTCCTCACTGTTGCTGGTCAGTATAGCATAAGGTCTGAAAAATGGTCTGAGAAGACTGCAGTGATGTCCAATAATTGCATGACAAAATTTCAGCTCTTTTGGAAACATAATTTTATGTCTTTACGTACGAAGGACTATTGCATTTTTATGGAAGCATTTAGAAGATTTCCTAATTAACTTTGCAACTCCTGCTCAGTTACTGTATTTATGATTCTTCATTTTTCACAGCCAACCTTATTATTTCTTACTGTTGAAAGGCAGCTTCTAATCCTTACAGAGACAATTTTCTAACATATGTGCAATCACTACTGTTCACTCTGTTTTTTAATTCTTTTCCTTTTTGTTTTCTTGGTTTCAGCATTCATTGCCTTATTCTTATACACAGTTATGTGTGCTTAAATACAAACTTAGTCCAAAAATAGACCTGTTTAAGAATAATTTCCTGCATACCAGTCTCATGGTTTAGCTATAAAGCTGAATGACTATGCTTTCTTCAGTTTATGTCAGAGCTATATATTGTGAATTCCCTTTTAAACTAGGATATAAACCTGTAAAGGAAATAAATCTACTCACATGAGAGAAGTGTGCTGAGCAGTCTTCTTTATTAATTCACCAAGCAAAAGATTCTAACTCATGAAATGGGAAGGAATCACAAGAGCTTTTGCTGATTCTGTCTTGTGTTTTGTAAGATAGTGAAAATATTTTTAAAATCCATTTATGGGAGTGATTGTACAATATATATTGAGAAATATCTTGTTTCTCTTTGTAGGCTTTTCTGGGGGCAGCTACAACAATACAATCCTTAGGAAAACTGCATCAGGCAGCGAGGTCAGAGGAAGGTAAAAAGCTGAGGAGTGGGAGGACAGAAGGCCATTATTTGGAGGAAAGGTGTATGAGACTCACTTCCCCACTGGCACTTTCAAATGATTATCTAGCAGCTGGGAAAGGGCTTAATTTTGCTACAACTATTTCATACAGCATTAATTGCGATCTATAAATTTTCTACTTTAAAATATCAGATCTTTTCAAAAAGGCAACTTTTAAGATTGATATCATTTAAGAAGACTGTCTTTTGAGCTATACAGAAAAAAATGAGGGTTGATTTCTTTCCTGGTGGTGATGGCATTACTTGGATGTGGTGACCTGTATTTAAGGGGGGTTGGAACGAACAAGTATATGGAACGAACAAGTATAAAGAACTGGAACTTCCTGTACAGTGCTAGCTGGGTCAGGGCGATGTGCACAGTAACGGTGCGGCTGGGTCTTAGAACAAAAACTATGACCAAGCAGAAGGTAATTCACTGCTGTTGTCTGTTGCTAGTTTCCATGCTGTCTGGGGAGGAAACTTGCTGGTTATCGGTATGGATGTAGGTTTTACTTTACTGTTCTGCATTAATGACTATACTGACATTATTTTATTTCTTTTGAACACAGCTTTGTGGCACTTCAAATATTTGAATACCGAAATTCACTACAGGTTGACTTTCTAAGTTTATTTTGAAGTGCCGTAGGATCCACTATAAGTAACAGCATTGCTGAGGTTGGACTTGGTCTGATAGTGCCAGAACTTTGGCATTTCCCCTTTTTTGGAAAGCCTTTTACAGCCTATCTGAGAAGGGAACGCTCTGAAAGAGCATCTCCCAAATGCAGGCTAGAGGAATCTAGCAGAGGGATCTGTGACATCTATAGTCTTATCAAGAATCTCCTTGCAGGGTAGGAACAGAGACACCAAGAAATGGCTTCCATCTCTTCCTCTAAGAGTTCACATTGAAACTAATGATGTCTCGTTACAATGTACTAAGTCATTGTTAGCGCAACACACAGCAAATTGTATCAGCCGTTCTCTGTCACATTTGAGCTTATCTCTGGTGACAGAGAGAGAATGAAGTAAATGTTACCCAAATGATAAAAATTTCAGAGTTTCTTCATCCATAGTCTTCTCCCTGTCATTAAAGTGCAAAAATTTGTCACAGGAATAACAAATTATTGCTGTACCCAGCACTATGAGTCAGTTTACCAGGACAAGACATTCTATCTTTCCATGTGATCGTTTTGTCTTTCCATGTCAAGTTAAGGAAGCATTTACCTGAGTGCCGGCTGAAACAACTGTGGAATATATTTTGGCCAATTGTTGTGGGAAAGACAAAACTTTGTTATCATACAGTTAATTAAATAAAGTATGTAGCTAACACTGGCTATTACTTTGTGGACGCCTGTTAAGAGTTTCAGCTCTGGTAAATTGAAACTGGTTTTAGGAAATTGTTTTAGGATTTTAGATGAGGGTTTTAGACATGGTTCTGAGAATCTATCGGTATGTATTGTGGCTGTCAAAAACAATTTAGCTGGAGTTGTGTTTAAACCAAATTTGAACACTCTTCAAATGCCAGTTAAAAAGTCAGTGTAAACAAAGCTTTTGCTTCTTTCTGCAATAGCAGTGATGTTGATGAGGGAATTGTTAGAAAAAGGCCACTGCAGTAAGCTGATCAAAGCTGTGCATGACATGATTTTTAACAAACTGATTTTTTAGTAATGTTTCTCCAGTTCAGCTTGTTGTGATTTTTGACACTTTTTACTGTTTTGAGCATGCTATGATTTTGATTATTTTTTCAGAATAGCTCTTGTACCCCAAGAATCAAGAGCTACTGAGTCTTGGTTTAAAAGGACAATTTCATGTAACAGCTTTCCATGTAATAGCTGCAATTTGGGTGGTGTTTCTTCCTACACCACTATTTCAGCAGTTTGAGGGTATCCTGACTTCCTGCCAGTTGCCTCTTTCTTGGGAATCTGAGATTTTAGTCTGGTTTTTGTCCTATAGGCAGAACCACAGCTTGGTAGAAAATACAAGTACCAGATGACCCTGGTAACTTGGAAGAGGGCCTACAAGAAGAGGGAGAGCTATTTGAACACTTACAAAAGAGATGAAATGCACTCCTTTGACCTGATGAATTGCTAAAATTCCTAAGGATATTACACTTGCAAATTCAAATTAGCCACTTTTTTCAAAATGGTTGAGTTGCCTGCTCACCTTTCCTGCTATGTTATTTTGCATTTTGATTCCTGCACTTGTTTATTGTCACCCCTTAGGAGAGTATTCCACTTCCACCAAACAGCTTGAATGTTTAAAGAAACAAAAGTATTAAAGAAACTAACACAGACAAAAGTGTCTAGGTTGTAGGTCACAACAAAAATCTACATGACAGATCTGCTGAGACAACTTAGCCCACAGGTAGTTTAATCCAAACTTATCTAACCTGAGGCACATGACAAGTACCACCAAAAGCTTCTTGGAACTCGAGGAAAGAGCATTGCTATTTGCGAACAGTTCTATACAGACAGTGCAGAACTTCTGCAGAGATAATGAGGGGAAAAGTCTTATTCTCAATTTTGACAAAATATTAATTCATTTAATAAATGATGTTCAAAATGTTGTGTTTTGGAGGAAGTGGGAAGTGTTGAGTGGTTTAATTTTGCTGCTACTATTTCATACAACTTTAATAGCCACCCGTAAATTTCCTACCTTAAAATGTCAGAATTACTCAAGACAGCATTAATAGAACTAACATAATTTAAGGTGATTACCTTTTTGAACTGTGCAAAGATAATTAACCCCAGGAAGAAATAATATTTTTTGTTGCTTATGTGTACATATCCTGGTTATCCGTGTTATAATTTTGTATAATCCATACTTTTACTGCTGTGTTTGTAGAAATATATTGATTTGTAGGATTTGTTTTACTGTTGGATGAAAGCATAATGAAAGAATGCTTTAGGGCATGATTCAAAGCCTCCTAAAATCAATGTGAATCTTTCTATTGACTTTAGTGGGCTTTGAATCATCTTAAAAAATCTGGCGATATAAAGAGATAGTTTTGCCTCAGACTGTCTTCACAGACAGACTCTGCATGCACACTGATAATGCATTATTTTCAAAATTGTTTCTTTCCAGGGTCAGATTATGACACCTCCTCTCCCCAGTATTTGAAAATTGGACCAGTGTGAAAAATTTGCTGGAAAGTATTTCTCATTTTGAATCAGGGGCTAAGTCCAGAATCCCAAGAACAGAACTTAAAGAACTAGCTGTAACGGCCTATAAGAGTCCTCTTTCTAGCTCTGAAATAGTGGGTAAAAAGAGAAATGATTTTAGGCCTATTTCTAAAGGAAAATACAAACTGGTTTCATTTGACCAGTGATCTCTCTGGATCATCTTCTGATTCCTCAAAAGGAAGTATGAATGCCTATAATGGACAAGTATTCAATGATATGATTTCCTAATCTTAGACATACAGTGGCAGGCATTTAAGTATGAAGACTGACTGTAGTAATCTCATAAATTATTCTTCTAGATAGTTTAACCACAGACATCTTTTAATCCTGCCAAGTTTCCTGTCTCTCTGATATCTTGTGACATTGAAGCATACAATCAATTTACATACAACTTGAATGCAAAGTGAGAAAGAAATGGAGGAGGTTAATACGAGGAAAACTCTCTCTGCAGTGATAAGATTTTTCTTGTGTGAAGGCTGAATAATCATGACCTAATTAAGTGAAAAGGAGGTGACTGCTCATACTTTTTTTTGTGTGTATTAATAGGTGCTTGTCTGAACCCTGATTTAAAAAGACTGAGTGTTTATCAAGGTATTCACTTATTTAACAAAGTTGGAAGCAGTCCAGTTGGTAAGCCTGAAAGACATGCCAGCACATGAAAAAAGCCAGAAAAAAATCTAAGATATTTAAGGGCCTCCGTATTTCGCTCTGTGGTGATGCTGAAAAGCAAGAATATTAGTGTTTAGAAAGTGAACAGCTGTGAATTAGTCACTCATATTGTAGCTCCACTAAGGTTTTAAAACCTTGAAAGCATTCTCTGTGGTACTGTAGGATTGTTCCTTTAGTTTCCGTTGTTGTGTGTTCAGACTCTTTGTTGGTAATCCAGTCATTTCAGTGGGATGATATGGGGTGTCAGCTCTAATGCTCATTCAAGTTAGTAGCCAGTTTTTGTTTCTTACGTATCACATTTATGCTTTCCCCCCTAAAATTCAGTTATTCTTTGTGCTGCGTAACTGATGTGCATCAGCATAGTTGCACTGTTTTCTGTGGGTGACTTTTACCAACTTGTTTAAATACACAGTCATTTGGGGGTAAGGACAAAATGTGAAATAGAGTAAAAATGCCTTCATTTTCTTTGTACTTATGCTCCCGAAGCCTCTCTCACATTAGTGGCTTCCCACTGATGTAACTTAGAGGACAGTTTGACACCTCAGTTCCCATGGAGAGCGTAGTGCAGGGGCAGGGCCTGTGCTGGGTACCCTGCCGGCTGCAAGTAAACGTGAGAGATTTACAGGTAACTGATGGTAGAGTACACCCGCAAGCTCAAACCCCTTTCTCACCTTGCAAACTTAAATTTATTCCAAATTCGAGGCTCTAAAGCTTATTTGACAACGAAGGCCCTTGGCGTCCATGCTCACTTGTCAGGTATTGCTTCCCGTCTTTGTTAACCTTCTTTTTCCAGATATGACTCTGTGTAGGTCCAGGCAGAGGCAGGCACGGGGCCTTTCCCGTGGAGGGGTGTCTCAGCCCACCGCAGAGCGGCTGTTGCATGTGCATTGCTGGGTGCAATAGGAGGGTGGCAGGAATGGGGAGAAAGGCGTTATGGGGCTGGAGGTGGGCCATGGAGTGACTGAGCGGGGGAGAGGCCCACTACTCCTAGCTGGCAAATTCATCTAAGGTGGCACCCCCTTAGTCTTTGCTGGAGCCCTGCACTGTACCAGCTTGGTTTTACCTCTGTGCTAACTCTGCAGAGAACAAACTCAAAGGCACCAAGGAAAAGCGGAGCAGTGAAATGACTAAAATCATCACCCTGCTTTGAAAAATGATAGGTAAGATTCGAGAGTCGTGTTTGTGATCCAGCACGTGTATCTGTCGTTTCAAAGACACTAACTCTGAACGTTTAAAAAAAGTGAGGAAAAGTAAAAATAGAAGGAATACCGAGACGTGACAGGAAAGTATTTGCAAACCACAGTTTGATGAATTTCTCTTGTCTTTGAGAATTGAGAAATTGGTGTTGAGCTGCTGGTGAAAGGCTTGAGTTTTGAGTATAATTGAGTTTTTGAGTATAATTTTAGTTCTTGTTCAAGCTTATACGGTGCTGCGAGATACATGTTAGGAAAGCGCTCATAGTGGATAAGTGGTCCCAGATACCATGTACAAAAGCAGCATTGCCCTTGCATGTGGCCATGGGTTAGATGTCTGTCAGGTAGTTAACAAGGTGAACACAGAAACAGATGGCAAAAGCCAAACTATGACAGACCGAAGAAAGTTTACTGAAGACAATCAATTGTGCTGCCAAGATAAATATATTCCGTCATCTAGATCATTAATTTGTAGTTCGTTGGAACCAACCAAAATAATGAGGGAACTGATCCCTTTGGAGCAACCCTTCTGTTTGCAGGTCTGAAAATCACCCCTAAAACTGATACTGCAGGATAGTGGGCAGAAGGAAATCTCAGCGAACAGTGGCAGGGAGATTGCCAAAAGCTGGGATTTAAGCAGAAGGCAGGAACATTCACCAGCAAAATCACCTGCCCGCTTGACTTCCCTTTCCTCCCTTTTCTGAGCACCGAGGGCTGGGTGGGCTATGCCATAAATGGAGCAAGGGGAAATACAAAATCTTTTCTTGCATGGTCTCTCAGTTTACTGCAGGGGAATGCAGTGGTTCAGCGGCACCATCTTTATATTGGCATAAATTTGAGTTTTAAAAGGAGATTCTCTGTCATGCAGTGAATGTGGAGTGCTTGGTTATACCTGTGCTTTGAAAAACTCCCTCTAAAAGAATCATTGAAAAAGAATCATTGAAAAGTCCCGTGTGTTACTAGATTTTAAGTGGCTCACCATCATCCACTACCATTAGCTGGTGCTCACTGGCTTTCTTCTTTGCATGATCTAGTCCTAGGTTTCAGTCCATCACCTGCTGACTAATGGAAATGTTTCCCCTGACTTCGCTTGAAACTAGGTTTATCTCTAAGGCCTGGCATCCGAAAACACTTCAGTGTGTGTTTGTGTTTAGCCACATGAGTAGTTGTATCATTTATGCCTGCAGCTAAAGAAGCTTATATGTCTGGAGGATACTATATAGGTGAAAAGCTAAGAAGGGAGAAAGGCTGCTCAGAGCTTCGACTTAACTGGAGAATAAAAGGAAAGATACAGTATTATGGTGACTACTTCTATTGCTCTAAAAAATAATAATATTACTATGATAATTTTTGTCAGATGAAAATAAATATAAATACTGCAAATTTATCTATATTCTGTAATGTAACTGTGAAATGCAGGTAACTAGAGCAATAAGTATATTAAAATCTGGGAAACCTGTCTAGTTTCTTTCTAAAATCTCTCTTTGAAGTGATTCTAATTGCATTTTCATTTCCAAAAGTAATTTGACAAGTTGCATTTGAACACCAACTCCTCCCATCACTTTACTTAGGTAAATACTGATTACTACTAATAAAGATTATCTGTAATAGGTATATATGTATATTTATATTTAAATAAGTAAAATCAGATTTTTTCCTCATGGATTAGCTTCTTCATTTCATATATTTTTTTTCAGTATTTTTGTTATTCAGAGAAAAATTATTTAAGAGGTCTTATTAATTGAAAGGTGAGAAAAATATTCAGTCTGAAAAGTGAAGCCAACCTTATTTCACATTCAAGTTGCTTCTGCAAGCAGAAAGCAGTGTTTCATAAATGTTTCTTTTTTAATATGTAATTTCAATGTTCAATGAAGTTAAAGAATGTTTTTGCATCATTTATGTATTACCTTTTTCCCATAGGCTTTGGATTCCAAGTATCACACCAGAGCTGTTCAGACAATGGCTGTCAGGTGATATGACATGTGCACAAAATGACTAAGCATCCATACTTTGTCAACATAAAATATGTGCCTTTGTTTCTCATAAACAGGGATTATACTCGGTAGAACTTCTTAGTGGGCCTTGCTATAACAACTGCTGTTTTTCACGTTTGTCACAGAATTGCCTTTTTTACCTACTCAATTTGCCACAGCACATTAAATCTTTTGTAGGTATCTGATATTTCTTGTAACACCCTTTTCTTTCTTTGACACTGAAAGCCCTGTGTGTTCCTACTGGAAGCGCACAGCTCTGTGTTCTGACTGTGTTTCCCAGGTATTGCTGTGGGATTGATGTGATACTGAGCTGGCGAATTCTGAGCCAAATAGTGCTAAATCTGCAGTTTTGCAAGACTGACATGGTTGTATTATTTTCTGAGGAATATCCATGTTTTCTGTGGTGCTAGATCACAGTTCTTGCATTGCTGTCTGTTAGTTGAGTTTCTTGGTCTCCAGAATTATTATCTCTTCACGTTTCCCTCATGCAAAAAGTCTGAAAAATGCTTATTTTTTCTAGCATTTGAGTATCTAAACAACCACATTCTTCTTTATGGGGGAAAAAGGTTCTCTGGGATAGAGCAAATGAAGCACCTCTCAGACAGTAAAGGCCTATTTCAGAGAGTTTTTAGTCACTTCCATTTGTCACTGCCCTCACTGGAATAGGAAGACGGTCAGAAAACCAATAGCAAAATACTCATCTTAAATGAGTATTCAGTGCTTGAAATGGTCTTTTGTATATTTATATAATTCTCACCAGGGAGCATCAGCAGCACAGTTTCAAAATAGCTTGTTCCTTCGGGCATCGTGCAAAACTCATGAATTCTTGCAACCTTTTAAGTTTGGAGAGGAGAGACAGAGGGGCAGATCCCTGAAGGGTGATACTGGGAGGTATAACTTAGCCTTTCTCCTTGCTATTTGCATCTGGCTATGAGGAAGAAGCCAAGAAATGTCTAGATTTGTAATTTTATAGGAATTATATTGTGAGGTACTTAAGAGAAGCTTGGATCCGGGAAAAGTACTTTAGTTATAATTTAGTATAAATCATAATAAATACATGTGTTCTAGTATTTAAACTATATATTCCTACACTATGTAGATAACATATCTCTAATAAATCAAATATTCTAAGTATGAAAGAAAAAGAATAAATAGCGTTTTATTAACAGGGAACAAGCAATGCAGACCCTTTTGTTTTGATATGTGATGAAGGGACCCAACTTTTGACTTAAGTTATATCCAAGTGTTTCTTGAGTTACAGTCTGAATCTGTACCTGAGGACCGCGGAAGCCCCTGTGTGTCGCTGACCTATACTCCAGCTTATAGTTCACAGCTGGAAAAGAGAATGCCAGCATGGTGAGTGAGAGTAAGAACATGTCTCTCTAAGCCTGCTTCATCTCAAGGATTGAACTTTTTTCTCCAAAACACCCTTTACTCTTAGTCCTAATCTTGGATAACAGTTAATTGTGACAGAAGTTACATATTGTTGAAAAGATGTTTATAACGTGAAATTTATAATTTACTTTACCTAACAAATACCACCTAATACGAGTAACTAAATACGTGAGAGGATTGCTGTTGTCAAACACAGACCTAGTCATCTGCATGCAGTTAGTAGATCTAGGCCTAAATACATGAGACTGTTTTGCCTAATGTTTCATTAAGTTTATTTATTGTATCTGTTAAGCACAGTTAGTGATTTAATTCCTATATTTTTGGAGGTATGGTTTCCTGACAGAAAAATGTTGAAGATACCATTATTTCTCTGAAGAGTCTTCAAATAATATAAAACAGTAATTTGGCAAAATTTATATCTCCAAATATTTTTTCTGTCCTCTGATTACTGACATTTCCTAACGGATTTATCATTAGTTCAATGTTTCCCATGTCACTGCTGAAGAATCAGAGAGTGTGAATGCAAGAAGAGGAAAAAGAAGGTTGGGCAGTCAGAATAGTGTCATACTAGTGTTTTTTTGAGTATCAGTTTGGTATTTAAAAAAACCAGAGCATGTAAAACTCTTCGGAGTGTTTACCTCATTTGCAGTCTTCCTTTAATGAAGCAATTTTTTGTGTACATTCTCATTTTTACTAAAGTGAAGTCTATATTCCTTCCATCTCTGTTTTGTACTGTTTTTTTTTTTTTCTAAAGGAGTTTGGGTTTGGTTCATTGTAAAAGTGACCACCATATGTTAATATAAGTCTAAGTTAATAAAATGATGAATGAATCTTTATTGCTTTAACGCATGATCGTTCATTTTAATTCCTGAACAAAGATGATATCTATGATATCAATGATATCATGATATCATGATATCAAAGATGATATCTATTCTTGATCCTTGTACTACTACTACTTCTCATGAGAATCATCATCATCAATTTCTAACACACCATTCTAATTTACAGGTGATTATATATTTCTCAGAATTGCTCTAATGCTCATTCTGATTTTGACTGCAGTGGGCCAACGTTTTGCTGTAGAGTGTTTCACCACTTCTTTGTATTGTGTTTGTATGTGTGCGGGAAAGTGGGGGGTAAAATTAACTCCAAAATAAGCATTATTTTTAAAAGTTTATTTTTCAGAAACGGGATAAGGATTGTCACTTTTTAATTTCCCCAGACTTTCTAGGCTTTTTACTATTGCTCTGCCTGAATATGACTTTCCTTCTAGGAGACAGCTTCTCATCACTTGCATTTAATGGACAGAAATATTTTTCTTCTCTGCTGAAAATATTGATGAAGTATTTCTTTCTTCCTTTTGTTGGCATCACCTACAGAAATAAGGCTGTTTTTCTTTTCTGGTTATGTTCTGCTGCTTGTTTGACCCCTTTTCTCACAGGTCAGTAAGGGAAGAGGTACTATTGCTCTGTCTCTCACATCTTTGGAAACCCTAACCCGCAGGTTCAGGTCAAGTATACTGACACTTCCTGAAAGGGAGATCCTTGGGTATGTTTCCAGTGAGCAGGGTATTTGAAGGGGTCAAGTTATAGCCTTTTCTGCAAGCAAGTATGTAAAAGGAAATTCTAAAAACACTTCAATTAAGATCTAATATTTTTAATCACAACCAAAATAAGACTGATACTCTTCTGTGAGGAACTAACTTTAAAATTAAAATTCTTTTTTGAATGAAAGGTCTTTTTCCTTTATGGAATACCTCAGATTTCCAAATTCTATTGAATAGACACTCAAACAATGTTTTGTTGTGAGGCTGGATATGCAGAGACCATCAATAACCATGTGATACTGAAGTGTTTGGTACTTCTCGCTTAGAACTTTAGTTCCATTGGTCTTACCTAAGGATTTAGCGAATCCCCATTCAGTAGGTCGTAAGTGGGTTCAAAAACAGAGTCTCTACATCTGTCCTGGTGGTTTGACCTTAATGCTAGAGATCCTCAAATTTAAATAAGCCAAATTAAAAAAAATTCATAGAATCAAGCATCTAGCCTTTATCGAAATAAAAGCCTGAGTTCATAAAGCGGGCTTTGGGGGTTTAAGTGGTTTACTTTTCTAATTTGCTTAAGAGGAAGAAAGAGAGTGTTCTTTTTTTTGTTTGGCAGTTACAGCTGTGCTCCCTCTTGCTCCTAGTGTTGCTGCATCACACGGCAGTAGTGACTGCTTCTGTGATTAAAAGTTGAGTATTAATTCAATCCTTAATCATCTTTGCATATTTGGTGGCATATAGCTAGCAGCTCACTGGAAGATTATTTTATGCAATGTTATGAAGTTGTCAGGTCCTGAATATGAGACTCTGATGTTCTAGGCTGAAATTCTGGACCTGTTTATGTCTATGAGATTCCTGTTAATTTGAAGATCGGAAAGCTCCACTGCTGTTTTCTGTTCCTGGCTGTCTTGAGTCCTTGTGTGTTATATGGCAAATTACGTCACCTCCTATACCTTTGTTTCTCCATCTGTAAAAATGAAGAAAATCATATTTATCTTCTCCTCTGAGCACTGTGAGATTTATAGATAGAGAATTACATATGGGAACTAGATTGTATTAGACCCTTCTAAAATATGTTTTTTCTCTTGTTCCTACCAAATGATGATGTATATGCTTGTGTTCCTTATATAGTCTGTCTATACAGGTTATATCCATACTTTTTTTTCAAAGCCTGTTACCTGTGGTCCCTCGTATGATTATTTTTTTCCAGTGTCCTGAGACTTTCTTAATTATTTTTAGGTAAAGTATTGTTTCAAATAACCGGAATTCACAATCTGACTATGGTAACACAACAGCCTTTTACAGCAACATGCAGCATGGCTTTTACCTCTGTTCACCCCAGTAATTATCACTCAAATCTCTTTGTGTCTTTCCAACATTTGCCATGTCAAATGTCTAAGCAAACACTAGAAGCGTTATTGCCATGACATATTCTACAAGTGTTGCCGGAAAAGGAAAAGTTCATTTCTTTCTTCAAATGAGGCAGCAGTGAGTGAAGGGCAGAAGCAATTTCTTAATAACTGCCATCCATTCACTGATCGATTCCACAGTACAAGAAGATAGGATTAAACATTCATTCTTGCAGTCTGATTCTAACTTTGCATGTAAACTTTGAACCTGATTATGTCATCTCCTATCTCCATTTTCCATTTGGTTTTATCAAATTTACTTCTATCGTACAAATCAGTCATCCTTTTAAAGAGTCATCCTTGTAACTTTCAAATTCCTATGCAAAATTCACTTCTTTTATTTGATTTTTCCCAATTACTTCTCCTTTCAAGAACTTCTTCAGATTTTTGTTTGTATGGAAGGATGAGCTAATACAAGAATCCGAGATCAAACTCCAGCCTGGAGTAAATGTATGCAGTACAGCAGTCAGCAGGGCTGATGGAAATTATTTTAACTTGGGGTCTAAGACATTGTCTTCCTATACAAAAAGGGAGGTACACTTATCCACCGCATATTTCTGAAGATTAGCTTTATAATATGATTAAAAAAAAGATGAACTTAGATCTATGTGCAGTAAATATTTATGGCACCTGCATATGAAAGTTACACAACTCTATCTTTCTATATAACTTTCAATATTTTGTCATTAATCGTTACAAGACATCTTACATATTGGTGTTGGTAGTCCTCACAGGCGCATGTCTTGTGCACTGGAAAGGTCAAAGCTTTTTTACAGAGTAGAGTGCAGTCTTTTGAAAGCAACAGGTCACATGTCAGGTCAGTGTTTTTGAACTATTTGGTTCTCTGCGGGCTTGTATTTGTGGCCATGATGTGTGTAGGTCCATGGCAATGTGCAGGTGCAGAACTGTTTGGGAACCGGAAGGAGGGACCTGATGCCTTGGATCTACTCCAGGGCCTGCCAGTTAAAGACCTGCCATACTGTATTCCCATGATGTTTGTGACTTCAGATAGTATTCAAGTTGCTGACTCACGCAGTTGATTGTGATCATTTGCAGAATAATTTCTGACCCCATCATAATGGTTTTCCAGATAGGCACTTCTTTGATTAAATTGCCTGGACTTAATCTGTAGTGTGAGTTTTGCCAAAGCTGACGAAGTAGGAATGAGTGATTTTACCATTACTGAATGTTTTGTATGATAACCATAGTTCTTTTTCCAATCTGTCCACAAATCCCAACTTTGATTTTTGTGAATATATATATGTTTATTATAATTCGAAACTTTTTGCAAATATTATTTGACTCTTGAACTATCTAATAAATGTAACAAACTATCTAATAAATGTGACAAACTATCTATCTGTGCAGTCCACCTCTTTGCTAAGACTTCCTTGAAAAATGCCAAGAACTGAAAGGCCTGTTATGGTCTGCAACCAATAACTGCCAGTTTTATTAAGTCTACAGTTTAAGGAACTATACTAAACATCCTTGAGTGCCATCCTTGAGGGCACCTGCTAGCTCACTTCTTCCTTTCATTCAGCTGGCATCTTCTGTGCTGTTTTGGGGCATTTACCCTCTGGGTTGATACTAGTCCTAAGGAAGTGCCGATTGAATGGTTTTCATTTGTTGAGTTGTACTTATTTGCTAAAGCTGCTCCTGCATGTAATCCCTTAGGTTTTTCTCTTTCCTCTTAAGATGCTCTGAAGAAAGAGTCTAAATATTCCTTAAATCGGAGAGTTTTCCCTGGGATAGGTTAGAAAAAGAAGTGCCTTCCAAAAGAAGGGAGAATGGAAAAAAAGGAACTAAGCTTAAGTTCTGTCATTAAAGAGGAATGTCTCACCTGATCCATGTAGTGTGAAAACAGAAGGCATCACATTGGGTCTTCTGCTTCTTCTGTGCTTCGCTGGTGCACGACTCATGGCTTACTGTGAACAAATTAGTTTACTTAATGGCCAACATCAGAGTCTCAGCCAGGCCAAATGTGAGAGGCTGGTATTCATCTTGGTCAAAGAGGAAATGGCCTATAATCCAGGCTTTTCCCATGGATCTGAGCCACCTAGCCTTGTCTTCCAGGGATTGTGTCAAAAGTGTCAGACAACTGCAGCTCTTTCATCCGGTTTGACTCTTGATCACTTAATGTTTATTGAATAACTTGCACAGTGTGTGGATTCTAGCAGAGAAAACTAAATTTGAGCTACTCTGCTGAGCTCTATTTTTAAGGCTGAGGCACTCAGCAGTCTTCAGTGGAGTTATACGTGAATGCCCTCAGTTGGTTTGTAATACTTTTCCATGCAGCATATAAAGATCTTTGGTAGCTTTGATTTCACTCACTTGATTATTCTAGATTTTTCCTTTTCAATTAACTCAATCTGAAAACACTTGGGAGGATTTTACCTAACACATTTTAATGGAAAACTGAGAAATTTGCTTTTTTACAATCTTTATAACTAAATACCTGAAAACTTTTAACATAAACTCTGTTTTCCATTAGTTAGTACATAACCATTTTTATTTATTTTTTAACATACCTATCATGTTTATCTCCTATTGCAATGACTTATGAAAGCTTGAAATCTTACCAAAAAAGTGAAGGCAAAGTAATCAATTACTTCACCTGATTTAATTTTGAAAGAAGATAAGATTTTCCAGGGTGTAAGTTTGTAAACTTTAAGAAATAGTTTGTAAAGAACAAGAGGATGGATACATATTGCTGTGGAAGGAGGAGGAGCCTTGGGAAGCTTTTTTGTAGTATGCTTGTGTCAATTCCTTTAACCAAGGTTAAAATAAACTATATTTGAAGGAAGAAGTCTGGGGTGATCTTATGTTCTTATTAAGAAGGCTTATCCTGAAGAAGATAGGAGCAAAGCCCAGCTTCAGCCCGGGAAAGACCAGGATAGATTTTGTGTAAAAGCCTGGCTGTATGTTTGTGACTGTTATTTTGCATTTTCTGCTTTGCCAAAGGTTACACCAGCTCAGCTGTCTACCTGCTGAAGAAGTCTAAGAACTTGAAAGAAACTTGTAAAAGATGATGGAGAATGTTGGTCAGGTAAGCAGGAAATTAAGTTGCTTCCTATAGCCTGTTACGCTTAGTGTCTTTGCTTGTATCCCAATTTAGACTGAAGGCAAAATGCGCAAAGTGTAGTAGAAAATTCTGTTCTAAGCTAAAAGGATATTTTCATTTTTGACATTTGTTGTGCAGAAAAGCACAAAAATCCCTGCGTTTGGTTTCTTAACTAGATCTTTTTGAGAAGTGGTTTGGTGTTTTCATAAATCTCATCCTACAGGAATGGGGCTCACAAATGACATTAACTTTCAATAAAGTAGTTGACCTCTTCAGTCCCAAATGAAATCTTAAGATACAGAAAAGTTTGTAGTCACACAGGACAATTAGCTTTTTCTGAGCAGCTTTGAATAGCGTTGATGTAAGCGAAACTTCAGGACATGAACTCTGGTAGTAAGCAACATGTAGCCTACTTCAAGAGTAGGAGATAAGGGACTCACTGTCACAAGAAGCTGTGTAGCCAGCTCCCCGAGAAAGAAGAGCCTGTAGAAGGTGCTCTCATGCATGCTGTTGTGATAATCAGTGAAATACACCCTAGGAATTTTTGATGATTGTCAAAGGACATAGACAAATAAAATAACTAGAAGCACATTTCATGGGAGAGCCACACAAATCTGAATATTAATCTTACAGATACAAATACTTAAAGAAGACATGCGCTTAGTACATTTTGTTTCCAACAGATATCTGAAAGCAACTCAGATAAATTCTGAATTGCACTAGCTGCTGAAATACCATTGGCAAATGCAGCTTAGGAGTATTTTTGCAATTGGTATAAATACAAAACAGTTTCAGTGAGTTTTTGTTTAGTCTCATATCTTATTAGCTTCAAGAGTTCATATTTTACTAAGTAAAGGCCCAACACAGTCATGTCTTAAAGAACTGTATCTTTGTCTGTAATGGTAGAACACTGTTGACTAACTTTTAAGCCTAACTCACCCAAACAATGAATCTGAGAAAATACGTAGTCATACATATTAGAGTATTACAGTATTACAGTAGACAGAAAGCTCAGCACCTTCGCACACTTTCTGAAGGACTCCACTACAAAGCCTTAGATCAATTTGGTTGCTAGTCTAAGTATTTTCATTCCCACCATTACTTCTCCCTCCCTGTGGATTCTCATATGGTATAAATTTGTAGTGTACTATTGTTTTCAATGTTTATACCAAGTACGTTCTGCTTAGGATCTGCCCCTTGATGTCTCCTTTGTTTAGATGTTTTTAGTATTGTTGGCCAAGTTCTGTGGAAATTTGACTGCTCTGCTGTTACTGCATGCCATTTATTATTATATGATCTGATAAGCTGAATCTTTGACAAATGTACTTAAAATAAAAAGTTAATAGAGGAAGATTAGGGAGGAGAAGGAAAGCATACTCATCATTCAAATATACTTATTCTTAAGTATTATAAAATCTCACTCTTTACAGTTAAACCTAGGATGGTTTTCAGAATTTTTTGAAGTTCAATACTATTGATATCAAATGATTTGTACCATCCTGGCTGTATAGTAGGATTCTGGGGCTTAATTTGTGTTTAATGTCTACAGTATCATATCAACATTTGTAAGGATTTTAAGAAGACCTTGCTGTTCATGATTTCTCTTTTACTGGTTTCTGTATGCAGCACAGTTGTACCCAGTTTCGTGACGATTTTGTCTAGTTTTGATTATGCTGTTTTCTATCCATAGCTCAGAGAGGATGCCTACCTTCTGTGAAGGTAAAGAAAAGAAGCCTCTTGCCTTTGATAAGACTGAAAATTCCCATGTATGCTGCATAATTAAGGGTATAGAAGAAAGAAACTCCACCAGCTGGCTTTGTATAGAACAGCTTAGGTGAATGCACTGTTAAAAAATGAAGGAGGAAGAAACATTTTTAAGGCAGGAGAGAACAACAAACTATGAATTTTTCACAGTAGCCTTCTCTTTTTGAAGATCTCATCTGTGGCAGAGACATGGGCCTTAATTTTCTTCATAGTTTGTGTTTTTGTATATGCACCCTCTTGTATGAATAGCAACTGAAGGAGCAACAAACTGGTCTATACTAATGGACCATTTTTATTCCACTAGGAGAAAGAACGCTATTTGCGGTGAGCTGTTTGTCTGGCTCATTGCTGCTCTGGGGCCATTTTTTGGTATTCTGAACTGGAGGTCCAGGCGTTATTAGAATATGGAGCTGCTTATGTGTACAGTGCCATGTACTGAGAAATCAAAGATGAAGAAATGAGAATCACAAAGAATTTGTTAAAATCTGAGAATTCAGTGTTACCGTTGTGGTATCATCTTTCCACTGACATTTCCACTGAGGTTTACCAGTGGAGTTTGTACCTGCATTCATACTTTGTCACACACAAACGTTCCAGAAACCTGTAGTTCTGGAGGAAAAGAAGCCTGTCTGTAGTAATGTTTGCCATGGGGCATCAAATATTTGGCAGTTAAATAGTTGAGAAGTTTGTCTTTTAGTAAGTTTTATTCTCTCTTTGCTGTGAATCCTGTGCCAAAGATAAAGTGCTGGGAGCTTACAGAATTTGGTGCAGAAGTTCATTCTACACCCTTTCTCAAGAAAGGGTGTTGTAAAATGGGAAAAGAGAGATATTCCATTTTGTATAAAATAACTACTGAACTAGTTAATATGTGAATTGTCATAAACCGGTAGTTGGAGTCGGTCTTCCTTGCAGGGATCAAGTTGGAAATCTGGCTTAGTATACAATATTTTTCAGGAATGTCCCTATTGGCCTTACTTCTCTGGCACTTGAGTGGTACAGATTGTACTTGTCCAGCATTTTTTCCTTTTAATAAGACAGTTCTGATGTAATGTAAGAGGAAAGCAGCCATGCCGGCAAGAGTGGAAATCTGGAATGACTGCAGTACACACATTTCAGCTGCTCCGGATTTACAATAGCATGAGAACTGTCTGTTCTGTGATGTTGCTCTAGAGCATGGAATATATCTCAGTGCACAGAACATTACTCAGATGTGACAGTGAGAATACTAGCGTTGTGATTTATGATCTTTCAGCTCTTTTGAGAATTCCATTTCATGACTGTACGTAGGCTGATAGGATACATGCTTAAGAAAAACAAGATATGTTTCCCTACTGGTATGAAATCCTCTTGTTGCTGGTCAGAAAAATATTGGGACAGGAGAGTAAAAACCAGAAAGTATTTTCCTGATAGTTGGTAATTCTACTTTATCTGCTTCCAGTACTAGTCCTAAGGCAGCTTACCCTCAGTGACCCTCAGCTGCCCACCACATAGTCCTCCAAGTTTTGGCTCAGAAGGCTGTTACGAGAAGGTCCATCCACAGTCTCTCGAGAAGACTTATTACCTTGTTTGGAACTTCCTCATACAGAGCTGAGAGGAAGAACAAATTCTGCCAACTCTAGCCACAACTGTTAATTTCACAAGTGTACTCACCATCGCTTCTTGCTACCTGACCCAGCATCCACCAGAAAACTTGTTAAAAGTGATTTCTTTTATTACCTTCTTCTCCTTCCTCTCCCCTGTTTGAGGTGAAATGGATTTTTTGCAATGTCTGAAATTCTATAATTTTTTGCAGCTGTTAATGATGTCAAGTGAGTCATGTCAAGAAACTGCTGCACAGGTGATGAGGGTTTGACAGGGTAGACTTCCCAATAGGGTACTGTAATGTCTTTCTTGATATATGTAGTGTGTCTTTGAGAAAAGGCAGGGAAGGAAAAGGTCTCCTTGAAACTCTTTAAAATTTTCTGAAAGTTAGCATATCACAAGAAATGTCCCAAATACTTCTAGGATTTTTGTGAGGTTTTCTGGGGGAGATTTCATAGCTTTTTGATTAGAAAGTGAGACTTCTTTTCACCAGCCTTCTAGCTGACTCGTAAGCCTTCTGGCTTACACTTAAAGTTGTGGCTCAACAATGCATACATGTCACGAAAGATATTGGAACAACATGCTACATTACTTCATATTATGTTTAGGGAGAGTTCTGTTGGCTATAAATCAGTATAAGTCTCAAGTATAAGTATAAGTCTAAAGCTCTGGGAGTATTCATTATAAAGTTCTCTGGCCTGGAATGATGCAATCCTGCCCCCTCAGAGTACATTATAGTGGGGTGGTGAAATTATGCATTTTATTTATAGCCAGTTTCTGCACACCTTTATATTTTATCAGTCAGTCACAACAAGAAAAATCAGCATGAGAGAAAATAAAGACCGAGATAGGTTGTACACAAGCAGAATAAATCATGAGATCTTATATTTTCAACCCTGTGCAATCAAAAATCAGGAAGAAAATCATGAAGCTGGTTTGAAAAGTATTGAACATTTCTTAAAACAGGGGATCTTTTTTTCTTGTTTTTCTTCTGGGAGAGAGGGTGGTGGAGAAGAGAGGCACCATTCATATTTATCTCCAAGCTCTCTACAAAGGCAAATTCCACAGTAGGAGCTGAAACAGAAGCTGAACTTGCCACTCTGAGTCTACTGTGGAGTAGGCTGTGTGAATAGTACATATAATTAGTTTGATGACAGCTTAGATTCTTATATAATCTCTTGACTCCAAGTCAAGATTCACAGAAAACTCCCAATTATGATGATGATGTTAATACTAAAACTATAATACGTAACTAAAGAGTAAGTCCATCACTGATCATTTAAACAAGTGAGGTGATTTCAGGCTTAGAAAGTCCCTTAACTGTTGGCTATCACAACTAGGAGAATATATTCTCTACATATCTTAATCTTATACTTTTCCCTCATTATCTGCTATGGAGACCTTGAAAACAGTGCAGGCTGGATGGGCCTTGTCTGAAACAGTGAGAAAGTTTTTTGATTCTTATAATGTAGCAGTACTTTTGGTAGACTGAAGGGTCTCATCAGAATATCTGGTCAAGAACAAGTATTGTACAACAAAAACTGGGAGATAGTAGTCATAGTGGCCCAGCCACAATGAAATCTGGATCTCAGTCTGTGGATGGGGATATTATATTATGTGCAGACGCATTTTGAAATGCTTATTAAGCTTCTTTAACATAATAGAAGGTAAAAGTTTTGATGACTTCTGAAATTTTAGATAATGGGTGCCATTAAAACTGTTAATGCCATGAACTGGATCATCTGCTTATTTCAAAATCTTCTTGAAAGGGATGGAATTGCATTAGTAAAGCAGCTCCTGTAAACGCCTAGGAATAACTTTGCTCTGCAATAGCTTTTTACATTTAGTATTATGATTCCATAATTCACATGCCCTTTCTATAAATCCATAGTACTGTTCATAAATGTACACTTGAGATAATATGCATTCACGATCTGATATCTGACATTGTAACAATTTTTGCATGTATGTATATTGAGAATGATAGCCCAAATGCACATAAAGCAGTTTCATATTATAAAACCATGCATGGTGTGAAATGTATACCACTTTTAAAAGGCACAAACATAAAGTTTCATTTCCATTTTTTATTTTATTTAGTGGACTTGGATGTTTGTGAAAGCAGTTTTTTGTGCTGAAGATTTTTGAGTTTCATTGCCTCACAGGGTCTCAGTTTCATTTCTTTGAACACTTGTGGTATTATACTATAAATCCGTACCTCAGCCCTGATGGCAGTGGGGACGCTCAGGCCTCTCCATCTCATGTCATATTACTTTATAGGACATGAATCTGTGCTAAACTAAATAGGAAGACATGCCTACATTGGGCCGTGGAACAGGCATGATGCCAAATAGGGTGAAACATGCTCTCCCTGGCTCTTCACAGGGCCGTAGGCTGGGACTGTTGACTGTTGGGAAAACAGAAATACTGCTGCAGGGAATGATGATCAGGTGCCATTGAAAAGGCTAATAAATCTGTACTTGGACTTAGTGTTTTTTCACATAGTTCAGTCAGATTCAGTAATCCCTTGAAGAACTGTATTGACTGATCTTGCCCGTTGTGCACATATGACTTCAGTCCTGCTGCAAACTGGATCTTTTTACATAGAAGCTTTTGGGTTCCATTTTGAATATAGCACAATCTGCAGTGAAATTAAGACTTGGCTGCTGTTACAGGGAACTGCATGGTGTGGGGAAATTGCTTGTAATACATAGGAAATATCATTGAACCCTCCTGGGAGTAAGTTGCAGGGGTATGGTGGAAGTGATGAAGCCTTTTCCTTCCTAGGTCTGTGTTAAGAATGCTCACATGGGATATGGAAAGTGAAGATTCAGTCTCTGTTCTCTCTGAGAGGTTGGGAGACCTTTTTCAAATCCTCTCTATGTGGGTAAAAGCTGAATTTGGATGAACACCAGCCTATTAAGCAAAATGCATAGCTGCTGTCTCTTCTGACAGTGATGTAAATCTAGTTCTTCATTGCCCTCATTTTTTCTATCAGAATCTCTAATGAAAACCCCATGTGAATCTGTGGGTAACTGGCATGTCATTTTTCAGCAATCTTGGAGAGAAAAAATGACCCTTTTCTATTTTGTATTTTGTCTGCTCCATAATTCAGGGGAAAGCCACTTAACAAAACAGTTGTGTATTTGTAAACTTGGTTGCAGTTTTTTCTTTATTTTTCCATAATACAAACTCTAGAGACATATTCTCTTTAAAGATGTGGATTTGCATTAACTACAAAAGAGGAAATAGGCTGGGGAGTGCAAACAATAGCAATATTGCAATAGCAATAAGACTTTGGATCAAAATTGGACATGGTTGGCTGGACTGAAAGAAACTGCTCTGCACACATAAACAGGTGAGTCTCTTTCATAACAGGAAGCCCCTGTGTATAAGCAATGATTAGAGAAAGTAATTTAAATTATTAGAGATGATCCTGCAGGTTAGTCCTTACTCCTCTTTACAGTTGCATGCTTTTATCCTCAGCTCTATTTGCACAAGAAGCAGAGTTTGGAGGCAGTATGAAGACTCCCATTTCCAACTCACCCTCAAAGGAGGGAGCCCAATGAAAAGAGACCATATCTTTTTCCCCCCAATCTTCTGTCATTCTTTCTCCCCACAGCTCCTACCTAAACAGACTTCTGTCTGCTGAACTTACAGTGCAGTTGGCAAAGCCACTGTGTTCCTTAGCTTTCCCTTCCCTAGAAATAAATTCTGTTCAGGGAAGACTCCTTACCTTCTATTCTGGATAGTAGTAATAGATCTAAATTCCCCTCATAATCATGACAGAGTGAAAGAACGGACATCTGTGATAGACGTGCATCATGCTGCACAATGAGTGATTGATTGTCTTTTCTCTACTGGTTCAGAAGCAGCTTAAAGCCCTTCAGGCTGAATTGGAACTGATCTCAATATTTGGCACAAGCACAGAGGATTCTTATTCTTGAGGGCTAATTCTGGGCCATCTGGAACAATAAAAATCACCTCTCTTATTTAAAGATGTCAAAATACAGTCTCTGAAATGCCCTGCTGTACAGACCTGCAACAGCACCAACAGGTTGGTGATCCTCTGGAAGTGTATGAACTTGAGCCCATCGCTCATTAGGAATGTCTCCTAAACAAAGAGACCTGACTAATGCAGGTATTGAGGCTGCCTGTGGCAGGAAATTAGGGTCTTTAATTTTCGGGATGAACTGCAGTCTTATATGATCCATTGTGGGTAGAAGGAAACAAAGCATTTTTCTTCCTGGCAGTCCTCTAATTATTCTAATTGGAAAGGGAAGAGGCTGTTGCGAAGGATAACATAAACACCTGAGAGTGCACTTAAACAGAAGTAGAGCTGAAAAGATGCCAACTCGTTCTCAAGTGCACACTTGTTGTTCTCTGAATAAAGGTTAGCCTTGAAATTTGCATAGCAAAAGGTTCAGAGTGAGTGCCAACAGCAGGGTGGAATACATTTAATTAAAGACAAAAGCAAAGGTAAATGATACTCATTTCTCTTTGCTTGATTAGGAGCTACTTGGTTTGGGATTAGGTGAATGAAGCAGGGTTGGTTGTTCAGCTCACAAGGGCATAAAGGGAGGGAGGGAGCAGAGCCTTTGGACACTCAAAATAACAGCTGGATTTCCCCAGCCTGCCATCTGGATTGTAATTCATATCTTGGAGATAGGTGCGTCCTCATGACAGCACTTCAAGAATGAAAAGGTGTCTGCCAAAATGGCTCACGTTTGCTCTAAATATAGGGCCATGTCGGAAGTCTTAAGGAAATTAATTCCGTAAGATTTAATTCTTGTAATTAAAGGAATTCTAGTTTAAACTAAATGGTGCTAGTAAAAACTTGCTTGAATATTAAGCCTGGATTTACCAGTGAGTGGTTTTTGGTTTGCTGCCATTCTCCACCCTGCCAGCCCCACCTGAAATGTGCATGCTTAATGTCCTCTTTCCCATTTCTGTTGTTCTTATTATCATTTCATATGAGAAAGTGTTCAAAAACTAACACTCATGGGAGAGTGCGAAGGGAGAAGATTGATAGAAGAGTATATATATTAATAGCAGCTAATAAAGATGTCTTAAAATTCCCATTGATTCTTGCTGATGGTCATCACTTGGCCAGGACTTAAAAATGCAGGAAATTAAATTGAGTGAAATTGATTTTAAATATTAGGCTTTCAGGACCTTATATTCTTACATAACTATGATCAAGCTATAGAGCTTGGTAGAAGCCTTCTGAAATTCATCTTAACAGAATTTGGCTAGAAAAGTCACTAGATTCCATTGTTAAGGTTGTTTGATTCATTCTTTTTTTCCACAATGACTAGAGCCCTTTAGGCTTCTAAGCCCTGCACTGTGTCCTCTAATGCGGATGAAGTCTCACAGAAAGTTGGTGTTTGTTACCTCAAATCCTATAATCAGCAAGGTCAGTAAGCTAGAGTAAAAATGACATTAATGGATGTGGAAGACAGCATAAATATTCTCCTGGCCTTTCAGGGTAAAAAATACGCTTGTGCAGATATCCTCTGAAATTTACCATTGCTTTAGCTCTTTCAGAGGTTCTTTTTGTCCAAGTGCATGAGAACTTTTGATGTAGACTCCAGAAAGTTTCACAAAACTGTTGCAAAGCCTGTTGGGGTTAAACAGGGACAGTTTTGACTGTTGTTTTCACTCAGGAATCTGTTAAAAGTACCAGGAAATTTATTGCTGGTACTTACCAGCAATAAAGGTACTTTACCAATATCAACAAGAATTGCTTGTTGATATTAAAATGGAGAAATAAAAACTAGAACTACACTAACTTGAGAAAGGCTTGGTTAAGGCTTCTGTCAGTTCTTGCTGAGCTAAACATCATCAAAACATTAAAACAACTAACGCTAATCCAGGAGACTATGATCTCTGCCTGGCTTCATAGCCCTTATCCCTGGGCTAAGAATGTCTCCTAGCGCCACTCATGGAAAAGGTCTATTGTACCATCTTCTTTTCTATCTTAAACGCATCTGAACATGGCTTCGGGTTTTTTTTTTTTCCTTCCTGTGTTTAACAAATAGGTAAAACAAGGCCAGTGCCCTATGTGACATACATCACCATAGCTCTGCAGGGGCTTGGCAGAGCTGTGTCAGTACAAAGGGAATGAATACTTTAGCCATGCGTTTTGGTTTTTTTCCTACAGAAAAATATGGAACAAAAATCCCTCTTTTATGTGAAGCTGAGAAAGAGAAAGAAAAAGATGGTTCTCTGCAGTTCTATAAGGAGCTAGTTGCAGCTGATGACTTCACTGGTCAGGGTTTAAGGGCTGATTCGCTGTTGTAGATGAACTTCTGCTTGCGCGTTCTTTAAGGGCGTGTGAACTACGTTAATATTTGCACTTATTTCAGTCTCTGTAGGCACAAGAGAAAGCTTGCCAAGTTCAGCTGGACTGCACGCTTTGTTCTTGTGATCTTGCAGTGCTTTCTGAGAAAACCCTGGAGGGTTAACACATCATTTGGAGATGCAAGTTCATAATGTTTTGTTTCAGAATCCATGAAAAAAATAGATAAAAAACAAGCTGTGCTTCAGAGAGGGGAAATTCTGATGTGATTTATAGATTAGCATGGATTAATTTATCAAGTTTTGATTTATGAAATATATTAAATTGACCAACTATATTACTCTACTGATGCAAAAGTCTTGCAATTGGCAAAAAAGACAGCTGTCTATCTTATCGTTGAATTATGTGCCAGTGATGCATAGCAGTATCTCCAAATACTTGGAGTTGTATTCACCATATCTGTTAGTAAAACTCAAGTAGCTTACCTATTAGGCTTTATAGAAGAGTCTTCTAATAGAGAAATATATGCAGACAGATAAATGCGTAGGTAATTTTCTGGGATTTTCCATAATGCACATAAGTTTTGCCAACCTTTTGAATTCTTCAGCACGAATGAACTGTCTGTCTGTCTGCGTAAGAAATCTTTCCTACTTCAAGAAATGCAGATCTTTGATCTCCCGTATTTTTAAAAAAGTGACCTTATTTCTAAATTTATTTTGTAAGTGGTTTATTGCTACCAGCTGTCAGAATGAAGGGCCAAAAGTTCAAGCAGAGGCTGAGATTTTTGGACATCAGCCATTGGGTGGGTCCGCAGTAATGCTGCAGAGGTATCAAAACTCATTGTGTGGACTCATTGCGTTACGGGCTTCCTCTAATAGAAATAGATCTTGGGGATGTAACTGCACTATTAATGTATTTGGAAAAAAGGCTTTTCTTGTGCCAGCAAGATTTTCCCTTCTGTTTGCAAAGGGGAGTTATAGCTACAGCTATTTTCACTATTGAATGTGTCTTTTCATACATGATCTCTTATGTATTAACATGTACAGCTTCATGCATATTTGAAGGGGTTAGACAGGAAGAAATGCTTTTGGTAATACTTAACCTATATAAACTACAAGGACATTTTGCTAAAGCTGCTAGTTATTCTTTTATGAGAGCTTGGCAGGCAGTGACAGCTGGACCCTTACTGTCTGTTTTAAAGCCAGCTCTTGTTGAGAAATATTTTGCATCAGAAAAAATGCATCATTAACACTTGAAGAATGGCTATGAACCAGGAGAGCAGAGGCATACACATACATAGTACCTTAAGAAAAATCAATTTCACCATCGGTATGCCATTTATCTTCTCCAAATTATAAGCGTATTGTGCTTATCTCAGTGGTGCCCAGCGATAGGATGAGAGGCAACGGGCACAAACTGAAACACAGGAAGTTCCGTCTGAACATGAGGAAAAACTTTTTAACTGTGAGGGTGACAGAGCACTGGAACAGGCTGCCCAGAGAGGTTGTGGAGTCTCCTTCCCTGGAGATATTTAAAAGCCCTCTGGACACAGTCCTGGGCAACCTGCTCTAGGTGACCCTGCATGAGCAGGGAAGTTGGACTAGATGATCTCCAGAGGGCCCTTCCAACCTCAACCATTCTGTGATTCTGTGAAACGGCCGTATTGTACAAGCTGAGTGAATCTCAAAGCTTAGTAGTGAGCTAGGGCAAGAGAACAGGTGAGAAATGAATAAAAGAAATCCATTGTGACATGGCTGGATCAGAGTTGGTGCAGGATTATTATAACCTGGTACTGGTATGAGCCAATTACAATCCTACCAGAACTTTACCTACACTATGGCATTTCTTGGGGTTGTTTTTACTGCAGCATATTTTGTGAACAACTGAAAGTAATTCATTTTCTGGTCCCAGTCCTGAGGTGTTCCATTCTGCTCTGAGTAAGTGTTTACACAGAGCCCATCACCATGGTAGATGAGTGTCCATCACTTTTAAATTTGTAATGTGGATATGGATGTTGTAAAAACTAAAATTACACTGCATAAAAATTCACTGAGGTATCATTGGGAGGTGATAAATTGGATCTTATATTTGCAGATTGAGTCAGATGTGAATCTGCAACCTAGACTACCATTATTTTATTTTATTAGCACTTACAGATCTGTAGCTGAGATCACTGTACCAGAGTGATAGATCTATAGGGGGAGGATGTTTCTGTGCCCAAAGAAAATACTGGCTAAAGAAGGAGTAGAAGAGGAAATGGTGATGTAGAAACTACTGAAGACTGAAAAGTTTTACGTTGTCTTGTTGTGTGCCTCAAGTACTTTTTGATAGCAAAGACCATAGATAATGAAATTCAATATTTTGTTTTCACTGTTAGAAGAGCCGTGAATGTCTTTCAGTAAGTTTTGTAAATAAAATATACCTGTATGCACGATATGCTTATAGTTTGGAGAGGATAAATGACATACCAATGATGAAATGGATTTTTCTTAACGTAATTATGTTATAGGAAAACTCTGTTTCATTGAAAGTCTAGATATGCCTAGATAAATCAAGGTGTAATTGATAAACTTAATACCAGTTCTCGTTATTTTCTGATGTCCCTGCACAAGCACAGAGTGAATGTTTCGAGAGTGATACCATGTACAGAGACTGCCTGTCTGCTTGTCTCTGGGGGCCTTAGAAAGGAAACCGTAGAATCAATTTGCCTGACCAAAATCCTGAAAGTAAGGGAGCTGTTTAGATCAGTCAACAGAAGTGGCACAGGAAATTACATCTTTACATCATTATATCTTTAGTAACAAAATATCAGGCTTAGATTTCCTTTCAATATTACAAAATAATGGGAATTCTGTCACTTGGGGCCTCATTATCCAGAAATGGAGAGGATATAAAGCACAATTACTTGATTAGTTTCTATATTTATTTTTTAATAAACTTGTGGTCTTGGGACCTGTTGCAAAGGTCACTGAAATCAAAAGAATCCCACTGAATTTGGAGCAGGCCCTTGATTATTATATTAATGCTTTCCATTCTTTTCCCCGTATACTTAAACTTGCCATTTCATTCTGGCTCCTAACTGGTTGCTTCACAGAGGCATGCTACATGTCATCTACAAATTGAAATCTGACAGCTGAATTTGTACAGTACTTTTAAGGATCAGGCCCTAAATCAGTATGCATTCAGCACGCTCTCACACTGCTGGCTGGCTCAAAGAAGCAATGTATGGCAGTCTTACTCTGCAGCTGTATGCTGTTTACTGATAGTAGATTCACAGCACAGCTTTCCACGGTGGGATTTTTTTCTCTTTCTCCTTTTGTAGATGGCTCAATTCATCCTTTAAAAAGGGTAAGCCCAATTACAATAGGGTTTAGGCCAAATCATCTTGAAACAGCTCCTATTTTTTCAGTGACAGCAGAAATAAGTTAAAATGAACAATTCCGTTTTCCCCTTACATAGCTGTGTAATCCGTCACATGTAATCTACTGGCTTGAATGAAGAAAGCTGCAGCTCTTTGCATCAATGGTGAATTAATTTTATTTCCATATGTATGAATACATAATGTCATGTGAGCGGATATATGTTTAATATAGGTAATATTTCTCCGTTTGTACACTTATGTGGAGAACTCATTATGGTACGGTACAGAGTGTATGTCTAGTATGTCTATAGCCTTAAGTGTGACCCTGAGTAACCTCTTCATCATGGTGACAATCAGAAATAATGTCTTATTAAAATGATTGTGCTGGCAAGAGGTTCTGTGAATGTTTGGGAGGGTCATGAAGTAAATCTTGCATGTGCCACATTTTCTTAAATCCTAAAGGTGATACATACATATTGCAAGCAAAGAAATGTGAATAGTTTAGACTGGATCACAATGACAGGGGGAACAAAGACAGACAGCTCTCATTGCATCAGCAAGGTGTCTTTGTGACCACTGTTTTAATATTGTAAAGGTGTTGGAAGGGAAGTAAAAGCAAATCTAGTGGCAAAGACTGGAGCTCCAGGTCCCCTGAGTAGGCAGCTAGAGAGACAGGCAACTGATGATGGCACTAGCGCTTGTGCAAGGCAAGTGGCACGTACGTAGCAGGCGTTTGGGTGAGGGTGGGTGGATGGTAGGGGAGGGGGATGCAGCATCATTCAGAAGGGTGCTACACTTATCCAAGAAAGTGGTCCCCTTCTGGTGATTGCATTGGACCATTTTTTTCCAACAGGCTAATGATGGGATCAGAACAGCTACAGTTCTCTTACAGATGATCCTCAATTCTTACTTGAATGGCAGGAACTCCTATTTAACTTTCATCACGTATATAAAAAACCTGCAGAAGCCAAACCCAGACATCATTACCCATTGTAAATAATTTGGGGGAGGGGAGGGGAAGGAATTAAGTAGATTTAATTCAAGTAGGTCAGAATAACAGATTGAAGAGGAAAAATGCAGAGCTGGTGCTGGCAGTCTTTTCTCTTTTACAATATAATTAAACAAAATATGAAACATGCATTCCTATGGAAAATCACTATAGGAATGAAGCTGTTCTTAAACACTGTCATATATATGTGTTTCAATATACAGAATCAGACTGTCAAAGCAGCTTCAGCTTTACCACTACACTGACATTTCTGAAATCACACACGGCTTGGATATTATTTCAATTTGATTGGGAAACAGTATGATTTTCTTTTTTTTAAAGTAATTGCTTCATGTTTTAACTTCACATGTGCCTTTCTGAAACAATTTTCTTAATTATGACTTGAATAATTAAAAGGCCGTATTATTACTTAAAGTTGTATAAACACACACATGGGCTTTTTCATATGTGTCAACAATACATTGTAAGGTATAATAAGCCTGTGATGTATTCATGCGCACCTTTGTATATGGGTAATTCCAGCATATACGTCCAAGTCAGGAATTCTGTTCATGTAACCCCAGCTGATACTAACCTGGGGCACTTCCAAAGGGAGATCAGGGCCCCCGAGCCAATTTTGAAAAATCCCTAAATGCCACAGGTTCTGAGAAATTTTCTTCTGAAATAAACAACTCAGAGCTGCTTTTTTTTTTTGCCCCTCACTGTTCTTCAGTAATGTGTCATATTTTGAAAATCACAACTGTTAAGTAAGGAGTAAAACAACTGTGTTGAGTAACTACCTGCCACAGCGTCCTGCTCTCTGTACTGTCAGCAAAAGTTTGAATTTTTACCCTTTGGAGATCATTTCAGTTCCCTGCTGGTGTTTCAGAACTGAGCACAGCCATTAGTGAAAATGGAGGGACAGTGAGGACAGCGAGACGTTCATGGGCCCAGCTGTCTAATCTGTTCACCTGCTTCAGAGGTCTAAAACGCTGGGTTTTTATTCTCCCCCAGCTCTCTGAAATGAGGATCATGTAACGGATTGTGAAAGCTAAAATGGTAGTGTGAGTCTTTTAATTGCTTTCCTTATTTTTTTTTTTTTAAGATTCCCTTTAAAGCAATCCATAAAGTCTAATGGGCGGTGCTTGAGACTTGTCTGTTGTGTGGTTACTACATTGATCATAGCCTTGCACCTCCTAGCTGGGTATAGAGCTGTTCAACAAAATAAGTTTAAATATGATCTTCCTGAAATTAACCAAATAACCAAATTACATTTCAAAGGGAGCCAAGGCAGTACAAACTTTTGAACATCTCTGTGATCAGAAGGAGAGAAATTGTTAGGTCTTTGTTATCTCCCTTCTTGAGCTGGTATTATTTATGTGTAATTCCACTGCAGTCAATGGTGTAAAACTGGCGTGAAAGAGGAAACCAGCCCTTCACCTGTGTCTTTAGAGCAGGAAGGAACAAAATGAGATTGATTTCAGAAAGGAACAAATTCCATATTGTGGGCCAGAAGTCACAGTCGTCTTAACGATCTTTAAACAAGATGGTGTCATTCTTCACCAGGAGGTGCTATGTGAGGTATTCTCACAAGTGCAAAGTTCAAGAAGCAAATAGAGAAGCTGGTTGTAAAGCCACTATAAAAAAAAACTCACCGTATAATCCATGGTGAATCAATGCACTGCTGTAGAAAGTGTACAACATTCAGACTAACATATGTCACTGAATTGTGCCGTCATATTCTGAGCACACTTCAGGGAAGAATAAACACCCCATTGGAACAGGAAGTTCCTAGAAGTGAATGTCATGACCATGTGAGAATAAAGTGAGGTTGTAAGACCACATTGAAATTTTAAGCGCACAGGTAATATTTTTCTTTGCTTAGGATTTCAGACTGCATCTGGCAAAAGGGTGTCTGTGAAAATATATTTTTAAGATTATTGACATCGCTGTTAATTTGCAATCTTTAAGCAAGGTTCTCGAAAATGTAGGGATATGAAAGGGAAACCAACCTTTTTCTAAAGCTACCAGCCAATGAACAACCAGATTGCATACAGTTGTATAGCTGAGCTTAAATGCAAATATAAACAGGATATGCTACATTGTCTTTAAAAGTGATCCTGATAGGAATGATCCTTTTTGAATGACCATTTATTGGTGGCTATTAGAAACGAGGACATATAGCACCTCTCAAAGACTGAAGCTGTTGTTTAATGTACACTCAAAAGCATATGTGATGGACATTTGTGTATATACATTAAACTGCAGGCTCAGTCTTTCAGAGAAAATACATCTTAAAGCTTTTGCTGATTACATCTGACACACTGACTTCTTCATTGTTGATATTTTGGGGTATATCAACAGAGTCCATCAAACTGAAACACCAAGCATAACAGTGAATAACAAAATGCTGGAAATCTCCAAGAGTACCCTGAGAAAGATCTCTTCAAGTTAGGTTCTGTAAAGGAGAGTAATACAAAACTAGATGGGGGAAAAACAGCTCAAGAGTTTATAACACAAATGACTTTTGAGGGTGACATATATGTGATGCTGTATACTCAAAGATGTGCTTTTCTTCATGTCTACAGCAATACAACTGACTTGCTAGGAGGTGCTGGTGAAGCAGGATAATAGACCTTCATAAGTCTTTGCTGGTGAGAAAATTACCCTTCTGCCTTGTCCTGATGTGGTAAGCTGTTCAACTTCTCTTTTTACAGACAGGGGTCGTTTGTGTAAAGGCCCTTTAAACTGAGCATAAGACGCATTTATATTCCAATTACTCTCATTTTATTTTTCAGAGTATAGTAAGAGTCTTACTAAAAATGGAAATCAAAGCCCCAAAGCCTTGAATATCCCTTTTATTAGAGTCATTTCAAGTACGTTTCAAATACATTTTCTTGTATACAAAACAGCTTGTGCTAAATAACTGGGATATTTGACATGTCAATTCTTTTGGAGGAACTGTGAGCTCAGAGATACCAGAATATTACATAGGTGTATATGTGGTTAGTAAACCACCATGAAAAAGATTACGGAATATCCCCAGTAACTTCTATAGAAACTGATTCTCCACTCCAAACTTATCCAGAAATGTAGTCATACACTAGAGGCTAAACTCCAAAGGTTTTCTGGGTTTTGCTCTCAAGTAAAATGAACAGGCTGCAAAGTGAGAGGCTAGGTGGAAGAGGATTTATCAGCTGCACAGGGCAAGAAGCAAGTTAAGTTGGATAGTTTTCAAGAATTGAAAATAGGATAAGCGCTCAGGGTTGGAGGTTAGGTGCTTTGGGCATGTGGGAATAAAGGGTTTGAACATCAGAGAAGAGCAAAAAGAGTATTAGAACTTGGAAGAAGTTAGTGATTGGAAGTAGATTGAATACCCTAACCAAGTCAGATGCCTTTCTATCCGTGGAAGGAAAGCGGGAGAAGAGAGAGACTTTAGTAGAACTATTCCCATACTGAAAAAAGGACTTGGCTACACAGAGTCCAAAATTGGACACCAAATTCCTCTGGGAGGATAGAGCATTTAGGAGAGATGGTTTTGGAACCTAATTGTTATGTGTCTTGGAGAATCTGGTAATAAAGCTTTGAAATTCTCTGGCTCTGCTGTAGTGATAGCAATGAAAATTGATCCAGTGCACTCTAGCAGCCCTTGTGTGCAAGTTGCATTTTAGTTAGCGTTTAGCTTCTTTGCATTGTCCTCTTTCTAAGGACATTTGCATTGTCGTATGTGTGGAGCAGGGGTCCTTTGAGGAGTGCATGCTGGAGAGTTAGCTCCAGCCCTTTCCTACCTCTGGAGTTATACTGTTCTTTAAAAATACTTTTTTCCCCCTCTTCTAGAAAAATGTGTGGTTTTGTGAGATCCTAAATAAATGCCCAAGAAGTAGCTGCAGTTTACAGTGTTCCTCAACAGATAATCTCCTTTCTGGCAGATATATAACATATACGGCAAATGCTCAGTTTGCTATATTTACTCTCTACTATGATATATCGGTGTGCTCCCTCTGTTGTTTCAGTAGGAGTGGGAAGAAAGCCTCTCCCCATTTCTGCAGCTTGTTACCTGGGCTGGGACAAGAGTTAGCTACTACAGAGACTGAGTAGAGCCTAAGCTCCTACTGCAAGGCAGAGAGGAAAGGGGACCTTGCCCAGCTGAGAAGAGGAGGACTTTGCCTCCTGAATTTCATAATATTATAATAGCATCAAGAGGCTGCACGCCAGTATCCTGGAGAAGGACTACTGTCAGGTGCTTCATATTCACAGTGTAAAGGGCTAATCCAGCTTCTAAAGCAGTTGCAAAGAAAGGGTAAAGACAAAGAAAGTGGTGGCTCCATGGGCTCGTTTGAGGAACAGCAAATACGGAAACATTCAGGGTGATTTTGATAAGGAATAATAAGTTGTTGCGGTACAGCTGCTGCCTGACTCACTGCTCCCATTCTGTAGTGATCACAGAATGACAGAGGCTGGAGTTGGCAAGTAAGAAGAAAAGAGAGCTAGGGGTTACGCTTTCTTTCTGCTTCCCACAGTGGCTCTCAGGAGCTATTGCAGTGTAACTAATAGGATATAATCATTGCTAAGAAGAACTGGGAACCATTATCCCTTCACTTTTATCTGACTTCCTATTTCTTGCACTTTAAGGGTGGCTCTGCACCTCAGGGAGCAAATCCAGTTCTTTGGCATGGGAAGTATCTTACATTGCTACAAATAAAGCCAAGTTATTTTAGCGCTCTCTTATCTGAGGATCTCCAGATGTCCTACAAATACTGATTAAGACTCCTAACAGCCCTGCAAAGTACAGTAACTAAACTTATTTTACAGGTGGAGAAAATGAGGTCCAAGGAGATTAATGGTCTGATTTTTCAGCGATACTGGGATGGGTGCCTGGCATTGCTGGAAATCCAACAATAAGTGATCGGTCCAAGGCCACACAGCAAGTTGGTAGCAGTGGGGAGAAGAAATTCAGTTCTAACTCTTGGTCTTTTGAGTGAACCACCAGATGACACTTAAAAAGCACTTCTGGGGATGAAAAGTACTATATAATTATTGCTTCCAATATAAATATTTTCCTCTTAAAGTAAAGCTTTTCTTTTTTACTACCACTGACTTTATTAAGCCCATGTGATCATCTTTGTTTAAGCTGTTGCACTGTGGATTATTGAAACCATGTAAAACATTCAGGCTCTGCATGCAAAATTTATGTAGTTAAAATACATTATCCAGTATAGTGAAACATTTCCTTGTAAAAATATTGTCTCTGTAACCCACATACAGGGAAACTTACAAATACCTACCCATGCATGAGTAACCCCCAGAAACGAAAACCCTCTTGTTACTTACATTAGTGCAGATGAACCCTGGACAGTATCATGCCCAATTTTAATCTCAGTGTCTAACACAGTATCTCCTTATATCGCTTTTTTTTTTTTTTTCTTGTCCAAGGGAAACCACATGGCAAAAATTTTGACATAGCCTGAAATGAAATGTTGCTGGTTTCTTCCTGTAGGCCAACTTCTCTAACTGGTGCCAGTTTATGCCAGTGTTTGGTGCCGTATTTGTAGCTGTGAACTTTTGTTACTGGGCAAGGCATATGGTAGGGTCAGGAAGGAGGGGCCAAACTGATAGCCAATGGAAGAAAGCCAGTGCAGCGGGGGAAAGCCTGTAATAATCCAGCTGTGAAAGAGAAAACAAGAACAGAGGTAACAGCTAAAGGCGCAAAGGCTAAAAGCTGGTAGTCAAGAAATCTTTGACTTCTGATCACAAAGTAGTACCTTCAGTGTGCTCTTCATAGCTATTAAGAGACTAACAAGGTGACCCTGCAAGTGCCAGGACAAAGGAGAAATGCAGAGAGGCTGGAGTGCAATCATGATCGTCGTTTTAGCAGTTCATTTGACATGTTTTAAATTCTTTGTTACTAGAAAACCAAAGATTTATAGTGCTGTTTAGACAAATATAAAATGTTAGCAGATGAAGATCACTCTACCAGTAGAGTAGAGCATTGCCTGAAATGCTACATGATATTGAATTAACTCCCTCCATGTTGTCCCCCACCCAAAAAACCCTTTAAAATTATAATTGGAGTAAGTTAATCCACTGACAGTTTGATTGATATCAGATTTTGGCTTAGGTCCAGGCAACTGAATCCTGAGAAGAAAAAGATATAGTGACAAAAGAAGAAAACAGATGTCTCAGAGTTGTCTGCAGAAGCCAATAGTTTGTTCTGTTCTTATAAACATGGGGTAGTGTCAAGAGAAACAGATTCTGTATGGAAACGCTAAACATAAACAACAGTAACGAATGGTTTCAGGGCAGTCTTTGCTGAATTGCAGTCACACCTGCTGGTGCCTTATTGCCAAGTGTGGATCGTACTTACAACAGCATTATTTTCCTTTGATGAAAAGTCCTGTGAAACAGCTATAAACCATGTCCCACTGTGTTACCTTCAGCATGTGTTTTTAGCCATACAATGTCCCTTTGGAGCAGAGGTGAAGCAAAGTATATAATTCTTAAATGACAACATTTTGTATCCATATTCAGGTGTTGTGACTCGCCAAAAGAGATGCCCTGAAATGCTATCAAAGTTCTGTTTTCTTTTTTCTTCCAACTAATTAGACTTCTGATGAACTTCTCTACTGGTTTCCGGTTAATCAGTTGATGATTTCTTTTAATTGACTCTATACGTTCCATTTAGTCTACTTGATAATCTGCAATCAGAAAACAGTGTTTTAAAATATGATACAAGAAGAAAGACCATAAAGTAAAAAGATACTGTATAAAGGATGATTCCAATTAGAGCGATCTGAAAACTATCCCTTTGACCTCTGCTTACTGCAGAGTATAATTTTAAGAATTGCTTTCCAAATTGTCAGTTGTGTAGCATGCAAGAAATGGCAACCGTTCAGGAAAAAAGGCAACAATCCTTTTTGGAATTCAAATAGAAATTTACCTGAAATTCAATATGTATTGACAATGAGTCTTTTAAAGAAGCAACACTCTTAGTGTAGACAAAACCATCTATATCGTTATACCATTCATGCAGGCAATTTTTTTAAGTGAAGAAGAACACAATTCAAGGTATACCAATATTGCATAAATGTTGCACGTTGGAATATTTTTACCTTCTTTTAAAGAAGGAGCAAAAGAAAGTCAAATATTTCTTTCCTTTCACTCATTGTCAGCCTTTAGTCGGGTAGATTTGTGCTCTGAATATCTTCATTTTTTGTGTGATCTTATGAATTTTACTGTGTTACCTGCTTTTGAGGATGTAATCATTTAGGACTTGTCCTCTGTGTGCCACTTCTGCATGTATGTGATTTTCTTGCCTAAAATCTGCCTTATTACTTGTTTATTAGGCCCTAGAATATGTATTTCTGGGAATAGTGGGTATCTTTGGCTTGAAATATCAATCTTATTTTGAGCATGAACTCTGTTTTCATAACTCCTTGTGCAGAATTGAAAGTTGCCAGGGTTATAACATTCTATTAGAGAAAATTCACTATAGTCACATATCAGTTTTTAGCCACTTAAAATCAAGTTTTCTGTTGATTATCACTCCCATTTGATTGTATTTTGTCAGCTATGAGAGCTGGCTTGCACATCTCTTTAATCTTATCTTTCTTTAAAAACAGCAGAAAATGCCAGTACACTCAGTAGCAGAAACAAAAGAGCTTCTGTTTCTTTTGCTGGCGGTGCTGTTTCTAGCACAGTCCTTTTCACTGCAGAGTACTTGAACTTTCTCAGTCTACTAATATATATAGAGAGAGAGTAGCATGTGAAGTGTCTCTGTATGTATTTGATTGCCTCCCTCTTTTTTCCTTTCTTTTCGTTACGGTCTGTATAATCAAGTTTCTGTTATATTGGGTAACTTGGACTAGAAAACAATAGTGAGAAAGCCTAAATAAAAGACATCCAAGGAGGCTCTCAGGAGTGCACTTCAAGGTTGCCTGCACAACACCATGTGGAATTAGGAATTCTTACATCCAGCTCAGACCCTCCTGCATCCACTTTGGCTCCTGAAGGGCAACTGGAGTTTCTGCTTTTCATTCTTCCAGAAATCTAGCTCATAAGAGTGCTTGTGAATACAGGTGCTACTGCAGCTGGATCAGGCATGATATCATCTGGATGACTCCAACTATTTTAGTGTGATCACGTGTTTCTACACTATGGTTACCAGTACTCTGGCTTTCAGGAAGGTGATTTAGATTGGCTCTACACAGAGCTACTGTGTCTGTGCTAGCACCTTTTGACTTAACATAACCTACATGGAAGAAGAGCTACATTCCAGTGACCCCACTTTAGGTTGAGAACCTTATTTGGAAATGAGCTGGCTCTCTGTGGAGACAGTGTGTGTCTGTGGCTAATTTGCAAGCAGGTCAACTGTCTGCCGATTCCCGAGATGACTGTTCAAGCTGGTGAAAGGTGCCTAAACAGAAAGCTATAAAATATCTTTTAACACGCCATTCTGAAATGTGGTAAGCCGTAATTCATGGTGCGTTTATAACCAAGGCTTCGAAGTCTGCCTCATGAGGTGCTTTGAAAGCTGTAACCTTGGGCAGGTTAGTCATGCTGACATAGACCAGCTTGGGTGGCGTCACAGTTCCTGAATTTCCTTTGTAAGGTTTTATTACTGAATCAAGGTATGGAAGGATAGCAAGAGTTTGAGGTTTTGGCCAATGGAAGGAGAAGGTAGCAGTCAGAGCAAGTGACCCGGAGAGAAGGGTTGACTTTGAGGGACTGAAGTATTTTGAGCAATAGTTCATTTGGGTTTGGTTTTAATCCTTTCCTTTTCCATCTCTGATAGAGTTCACTGGACAATGAAAGAAGAGAAGGAGGGTTATTTTTAGATGAGTAATGGTCTGAAAAGGTCTAGAAGTTTCTTAGTTATAATGTTTTGGGCCCCTGCCCAAGAGTTGTTTATATCCACTCAAACGCTTGTGTGCGGTCTACACTCCTTGTTTTCCTTGGTGTCATGGGCATGTACTACATCTTTTTGAAATGCACCTTTTTACACTTTGTGGGAAGTGATTTTGTTGAGCTGCTGCTGCTGTCGCTGGTAGCCTGGACCAGTTTCTTACTGAATTTTGCATTTAGATTTGAAACTGGTGTGGAATTTGAGATTTTAAAAAAATATTAAAAAGTATTATTCAACACAAAGAGCAGTTACCCTACTTTAGGTCAGCCAATTTACATCTGTCAGTACACCTGCACCTTTCACTCTGGTCATAATAAAAAGGTGCATCAAACAGCCATATAATAAACAGCCATAATAAAAAGGTGCATCAAACTAGATATTCCCACTGACCATATTTATACCTGTATATATTACATTCATGCTTGTTTAACTGCTTCAAGAAGAGTAGTGTCTTTAAGTGAAATAATTATTGTGCTGCCAAAGCTAAGTTAAAAAGAAGATTTAGATATTAGATATTATGGAGAGTTATTGGGATCTACCTAAGCAAAATTTTGAGAATGAAAGCCTTAGCCCTGAGGCTACAATGTGATGTGAGTCACATTGTCATGTTGCTTATATTCAGGAATGTTGTATGTATCCCGAATCTTAATGATACACCTTAAAGATATCCAGACTCCATGCAAAGAATATTAGAGGTAGAGATAGAAAGATAATCAAAATTTTGTTGTATTTTTAGTTTCCCTATTGCTCCCAGAGGAATGAAATAGAAAAAAGGGTAGAAAAAGAATTCTCCCTGTAGATAGCCTTTAAATCAGTTTGTGTTGTTTCCTGAGTGGAATGAATGCATTATTCTCTGTTTCCAAGGAATTCTTTTGATACTAGCTGTTGAGCTGAAGTTTATACAATGCAACTTCTATGTAAGCAATATTTCCTATTGATCTTCTAATGATCCTATTAGTTTCTTTCATTCCCTTAATAGAAATTTTAGCAGTAATAAAAGATAGAATCGGGCAGTAATTAGAACTGTGATTAGTTGTAACATGTGTTTCTTTACCAAAGCAAAAACCCGATAAAATGTAAATTAAAATAATGGAACTGTGTCTAGCTATCTTGAGTTTTATTAGAACGTTCACTTTCTCTCCCTTCTAAGGATTAATATACGCTTTAAAAAGCAAATGCTTTTATTATGCAAATTCAAATCACAGTGCAGTAAGCGTATTACTTTGCAAATTGCTCTTCCCCCCAAGCGATACAAAAAACTGAAATGAGTATATGAGAGGATGTGGATGTTTGTGCTCTCAGGTCTTGATCCCACAAACATTTATGTCAATAACCCCTGCTAATTAAAGTAGTCACATGGGTTTCTGTGGCTTCACTCATGTGTAAAACTGAATATGATACAAGGATATGGATTGCACAGTCAAGCCTAGGTTCTGTAATTAAGCATGGGATCTACTTTCTGGTCCCTATCCAAAGCGATCTCAAAAGCTCACATTTCTGCAGAGGGTTTGATCACACTATTGTAGATGACACCTAGCACCACTTCATCTCCGTTCCCAGGAAGTTCACGGCATCTTGTGAGATTTGACTCATGATCATCAGGTCATGCACAGAGGTATCTTTAATATGTATATTACATGACCAGACTTTGCAGCCCTTCCTCATTCGATAGAACTGTCCAGAGGAAGCGGAAAGCTGGCTGAGTGGTTGTCAGGGTATAGTTTTTCCATAGCACTCTCAGCAGCTGTTTTTAGTCATTGTTTCCTGGCTCTTTATATTAGAGTAACTGTCTCTGAGAAGCAGCTAGCCAGGGCAAGGCTTGACTGTGCTAGATATTGATCAAATTCAAACACAACCTCTCAAGTTTATTCCCTCTTGGTGCAGAAGAATGCTCTAGGGTCAGGAGTTGGGAGGATCAGGTGCAAAGGTGGGCAGTGGGTGCAGTGCAAAGCCAGGTGTGGGTGACGGCCCCCAGTTATGGCACAAGGCATGGTCTCTCTGCTGCTCTTAGAGCCCACAAGGCACAGATGTAATTAGCTGTCTGCTTCTGGCAGCTGGGAGACCCCAGCACAGGAGAAATCCTGGGGCACAGCGCTGGAAAATGAGTCAAGCTGTCAGGAAGTGAGACAAGAGCTAATTTATGTGGATCTCAGTTTGTAAAAATGCTTCTGTAGCTGCAAAAATGGCTTCAGCACCTCACTCATACAAGGTAAAGAAAACGAGGAAGGCTTGGCAACATACAAGTTAGGGGAAAGAAGATGGAGAGATGGTTGGTGAATATTCTCTTATCCTCATCCTCCTCCCCCCCAAATAGTAAGTAATGAAATTCCATATGTACTTTAGCCTCAGTTACTGCAAAAGCCATGCTTCTTCTGCTTCTCTGGGCTGTAGTCTCTGTACTGTCAACCAGAGTGTTCTGGTTTGTGCTTACAGAGAACAGAATTTAAATTTCAGTTTGTATAGTCACATACTCCAATGAGGGTGTACAGTCAGTCTCTTTAACTCCATGTTTCTTTAGTCAGTGGAAATGTCAGCATTATCATGACTTAATAGCACAGTTTGGGCAGGCAGGCTGTTGGATTTGTGCCTGCCTTCATCAGTTGCATAATCTACTCAGCGAAGCATTTTAGAGCATAGTGTTGCTGTAACATCTCTTCTTGGAATCAATTATTTTTGATTATATTTTTATCAATATATACCTGCCCACACTATTGTTTCCATACTCATGTAAATGTCTGCCTCAATTGCTGTGAGCAGGTCTCCTATTTTGCCCTTGGCTAGGCTGCATGCTGCTGCTCCTCTGACCTTTTTTCTTTTATATTTAAGTGGATGTAATGTTACAGAATACCCTAGAAGGCAGTGCTGAAGTATTATACTTGCTCTACCTATATATATACAGGTATATATAAAAATACCATGTTATTGATAACTGAAGGAAACTAGAATCTGTTCCTTTTTTTCCCCATATATTCTTGGTGAATTCCTGTACATTAGAGAGGTGTGCAGTCTGGCTAAAGCCTTTTTTTTTTGTTCTTTCAGTGTCTTTTTATTTATTTTTTTTAAGACTAGGTGAAGAAAAACAGGTGTCCTGTCGTCTGGCTGTACTTTCATTAAAGCCTTTTAACTTCTGTCGGATTTGCTACTGTTTGGATGGGAGGTAACAGGGGAACCAGGGGGTGGTTTGAACTAATTAGTTTCTTTGCACTCCCAGGCCCTCAGCCAGATTCCTGTAAGTTTGAGCATAAAGTTTTATGGCATATGTTTGCTCTTTATGGGAAGAAAAGCCATGGGGAGCTGCACTTCAAAGAGTCAGGCTCCCCTCTATGCACTTTGAACTGTACTGATAGACCTTCAGACAGGTTATGTGGTGTGACCATTGCTTAAGTGCTCTCCTTGAATAACTGTCTTTTCATTGGCTCTTCAAGGAAAGTGTAGGTCTTTGGAATGAAATTACGAAGAGGGAAAATAAGACCTTATTAGAAATTGTGAATTCCTCAAGGTGTGTGTGGGCAAGATGCAGTTCACTGCCCCAAGCGGTGCGCTGCTCATTACTCGCAAGTGTTCTTCATGTCTGTGCTCCTTGGCGGGAGTCGTGACGAGGGCTGCTTCTGCCTTCCCTCCTCAGCGAAAATGCTGACAAGCGGGAAGGAATGTGGACGCCGGCTGGGTATGCCAGTGGAGTCCCAGCAGTCCTTACTCCTGGGTTTGGCTTGAGATGTTCCCATAGCTCAAAACGTGTCTTTATGAAGATGTCATTGTATTACTGTATTAGTATATGTACATTCTGATAAATATATAGCATTGGATAGCGCATAATTGTGCTCACATAACTTAGTTCATGTACCTGTAAAAATAGAATTAAAAAACAATCTCCCTGCGTGCATAATGTAATTCACAAGCCTAATACCTGTGTTTGACTAGTAGTCATCCCCTGATGGAAAAAATGTCCTTTGATTTTCCCCACAGATGTGCTGTGGATAGAAAGATGTAAGGAGCAAGCCTCTGTGTAATGCCCAACCTGGATATGTTAGGCTCTGCAATAAGAAACTTAATGATACTGTTTGTTCCCCAAAGGGAAATACCAGGTTTAGAAACTGTGCAGCAAGGCCAAGCCACGGTGTACAGATGCTGTGTAGTTATCAGCAGGCCTCTGCAAGAACAGGGCTCTCCCCAGAGAAGCATTAACTGCATTGCGGCATGCATTTGCTTCTCTGACTGGGCTGCTCCTCGAACCCTCTGCTCATTCATTCCCATCCCATGCTACCCTGCCTTTGTATGGTTGGCCAGGTAAAAGCCAGATCTGATTTGATATTTTCCAGAAGCTCCGATATGAATTAGGAATGGACATCCTACTAATATTAATGGGATTTATAAGCCTAATTCATTTATGTGCCACTAAAGATACCTTTTTAGCTGATTAGGTAGCTGAAGATAATTAAAGGAGAGCTGTTAATTTCGGCAGTTTTAAAAATCCTACTGCTATCTTATGTGTTTACTAAATTGAAGGTAATTAAGGATAGTTGGTTTCAAAAATCCCATTCCTGTCTATGTGAAGAAAGTCATGCCATTGCTAACACAGTAATGAGTTAAACACCACCTATTAAAATGTGGTCTTTAACCTGACCATTTCAAAAAATCTACTTTCTGAAATTGAGCCATGAGACATTCTGGAAAAAAGCTCTTCTATGCTGGTAATATTTTTTAATATAAATTCACCAGGCCTTTTTTGTTTTGTTTTGTTTTCGTATGACTTAGCAGGAAAATGTAGTTTTCAGCCAAGTGTAGAGGTGCTTCTTTGACGTGCTTTCCTGTTCAGAAGTTACCTCTTTGATGTGGATATTTTGCCCAGGGATTAGATGTGCAGGCTTGTAAAATACGTGAAAAATTACCAAAGAGAGGCATACACGGCAAGAGAAATAAACAAATTAAAGAAGTCATAAAATATGTTTTAATATATCTTTTCCAGAACCTCAGCTGTGGAATGTAGCCCTCTTGATATTCATAATTTTTTTCAGTGCGGAGCAGGAACAGTCATTGTGTGTGTGACAGAGATGTACTTCTTCAAGTCTAGGCTGTTTCTGAACTTAAAGCTGCCTATCAGGAATGCTCATTTCGATATACTGGGTCACAAAAGTCATTTTTCTGGTGATTATTTATACCCATCAGAATAGGTCTGTAGTGTTTCAGATAAGCAGTAATCTATTTTTGTTTCCCCCCCCCCCTTTTTTTTTTTTTGGTCCAAGGAGGGTTTCAGTCACCTTAACATACTATACCAGTCTACTTTTGTTTAAATGTATATAAACTGATTTGGGAACATAGACTGGCCTAAGTGAGAGGCCAATCCATCTCTCTTGGCCTAAGGGAGAAGGGAAAGGAGAGGTGAAGTAGCTGAAGGATCTGGAGAGATTCCCTGCTCTTCTCTGGTACAGGCTTTCACAGTTGAATATAATGAATGCAAGCTCAAGGCCAAAAGGTCTGACCAGCATGATCAGCTTCTTAACAGTAAACTTCTCTGTTTTATGACTTTCCAGGAACCACAGTGTAGATGGTGGCAAATCCAGGCATTGAGCAGAGGAAGGGCCTTAAATTTGAGACCTAGATACAACACAATTAGGAATCTTTATGAGGAGATAAAGGGAAGGAGAAATCATTAAGCCTCTTTGAGCAGTTTGTTCCACAAATGGCAACTTCTTTCTTCACTCCCCGCTACACTTCAGTTCGTGCAGAAATGTCATTTATTCAATTTCCTTTGATCCCAAAGGAATTTTTTGATGGATTATCTCATATCCCAGAATGACACTTAATAATGCATCATGATACAATGTGATGTGTGCTGAATTTCTTAAAATATAAAATAACATCATGTGATACTGCAAAGGTTTTGATGTGACTTTTCTTGGCCTAGTGTGACAAGAATTCCCATTAAGCAGTTAAATAAGTAGTTTCTTGAAAAAGCTGTGTCCCTATGAGCAATTTGCATTTCCTGAAAGTAATGACCAGGTAGCTAAACTCTGCCAAGAATATGAATTGTTTCCCTGCCTGCTGATTTGCCAGTATGATCTAACCCATCATGTTACTTACACTGATAAATACAGTGCAGCACTGGGAAATGTGATGGTCTTGTAAAGTAACACATCTGGAAACAGCATCCAAAAATCCTATGGTGAATTTTTTTCCCCTGGTTTTTCAATGGGTGTTTTCAGATAATTGGATTTTCTTCTCCTTATTTTAGGATGATCAGAGAGAGTAAGTATGGAAGAGGTGTTGAAATTATTCCCTTACCAGCACACTGTAATTTCACTGGGCTGCCAATTGCTACTATAGGCACAAAAATTTAGTTTGTCAGCTCATAATTGGTAATTGATATTACAGACTGCTTAATGTTTAACATGGATGATAGATTTTGCCACCTATATTGTTTTAATGAATAGTGTGAGAGCCAATGAACAGCTATCTCAGTTGTATCCTAGACACTTGCAAAAGAATCTGTTCCAAAGTACTGCTCAGTATTGTGCTTTTGCCACTGAATGTATTGACACAAGAAGGTACTGGAGATAGTGATCAATGTTGTATGGATTAGCACTTAATGGCTAGAGTCTTGAACCTGTCAAACTTCAAGTTGACAGAAACAGGGTTTGCACAAGCAATGTTTCACTTCTCCCTACCCTGTTGGAACTAGAACCTGAAGGGTCAAATGCCAATGGCTCTCTGAACTTTGCTGACCAGAGTCTATAATAGCTTATCTATTGCCAGATTTCAGGCTCTTGCCCTTCTTGTAATGGAGAAACCATACAAACAAACTTGATTTGGGTCAGTCCTGTACTAAAAGACCTATAGCAAATCAAGAACAATGAAATATGTCTTGTCCTGCCAAGTGTGAAAAGCCTTAAGCTATGATCTGGAGGATTTGGAATTTAGAGAGAAGAAGGCTTTCGATGTGGTATCATGACTCCCTTTTGTTGTTATTAGGAAATCCAGGCATGCATGGAACTATTGGTGAGGAAAATTAAAATCTTTCCTTTTTTTAACTTTGCCATTAGTATTCAGAGGGCAGTCTACTTCTGTCTCTTGTAGGGCATCACTCAAGTACCATCACATTGTAAACAAAAACACTGCCTGTCCTGTGAAATGTGCTGCTCGATAATCATTCACAGCCAGAATCCCTAATCAATGATGTATAGCATGAAATAGAAAGTTCCAGCTGGCTCTTGTAAGATCTTAAGGCAGTTCCCTTCTCAAAGTCAAGCATCTTCATTCATGCTTGGATATCTAAACAATCTTGCTCTCAAGAGGATCTGAACATCTACTGCTCTCATTAAAATCAGTGGGAACTCAGCATGTCTGAAAATTAGGCAACCTTATTATTTATTTACTTAGCTTGGAATTTAAATACCTGACTTCAAGATTTGGAAATTGTAATAATTGTTTTCCTCAAGTACAGAAGTATGCTACAGAAAATTGTTCTCTCTGCTAGGAGTCCTGCAGTCTGCAGGTGAGAATTAGGATATTTGAACTCAAACCCTTTAGCTTCAGCAGTGATTGGCAGCTTAAAAAAATCCATCTCATCTTCAGTGGAATTTAAGCATAGGCTTAGCTTTAAGCCTGTGCTGAAATGTTTTGTCCAGCAAGGTTGTAATACCAAATCCGGGTCTTACATAGCCAGATAGATCCCTAAAGCTTCATTTCTCTGGCCTGCTGGTCTGTTTTCTGCAGCATCCTGGATGCAATTTCCTCTTCAGTGCATCTAATTTAATGCTTTTATATTTTCTTCTACCTCTTCATACATTAGCATTCTGACAAAATTAAAACCAAAGCCAGCAAATCCAGAGACATTATTATTTCCCCAGATTTGTGCTCATGACTTTCTTCTTGAAGTGCCTTGAAAACCATTTAGTTTAGAATTCCTTCAACATTGCACGTTCTTTGGGTAAAACCATCTCAAGGCATAGCACTTCTGAGGTGTCTGGTTGGCCAGTGGGCAAATGTTAAAAAAATCTGGGTTTTCTTGAGTATTTTTAGAAATCTGTGTTGGTTTCAGTGACCTTAGAGATGGAGAAATTAATTGTAGTAATACAACAAACTTCCACTAAGGATGGTCTGCCAACAGTTTGCTTTTGGTCAGTTTGTTTACAGTCTCACTATTTTTATACAGACAAATTGGAATGAGTTTCAGGCAGGCAGTCCTGAACCAACAGATAATTTGAATAATTTGCTTCAGCTGCCCTTTGGATGGTGTAGTCTTTTTAGTGTGATTGGTCACAGTGCACTTCTAGGTCTGTTTTCAGCTTCATAAAAGTAAAGTAAACACTTCTCAGTATATATCATTAAGAGTTTACACTTGAGAGTGAATGTATGTGGAAATAATAGGTTGAATGATCATTGTTTGAGGAATTGCACTTTCAAATCCCAGATGTTAAAGTTTAGTAATACTGTTCATGTCCAAACAGGTTATCTGGATGGACATAAGAAATTTCCAAATCTCAGTGAACCAAGCAACCTAGGGAATTGCTGTTTTGAAGAACTGATTTATATGAGATCAATTTGTACAAAGTTTCTGATCCTCCATGCATACGGGAGGGCCTGGCTGATGGAATGTATGCCTCAGTACAGATAAAATCCTGTGGAGCCTTGTTTCCACTTGTTACATCTTCTGAGGCTACAGGAAGGCTTTTTTTCCTGTTTCACATAAAGTACAGATTCTAACAAAGTGTCATGGTTGTATTTCAGGATGTTTCCCTCTTACCTCATTTTCTTCAGCCTCACTTGAATACTCTAACAGTTTGGCATGATAAAGAAAAATTTCCCCTGTATCTTGGGACATTTTTGTCTGAAGTGTTTCCACTTGAACAGTTTTGCAAAGGATCATTGACTGCTTGAACTATTTCTGACCTTCATGTTATACCTTATTTGGAATCTATGATGTTGTAAGGTAGGATGATACCAATCATATGGTGGGTAGTCCTAAACAAGCCATACACAAGGAACTGTAAGACCAGCACCAAAATATGTACCTGGCTGCTGTAGAGTTATATAGCCATTTAACCATTCAGAGAAAATGAGGCTGCAAGAACAGTTCTCTCAATGCAGTCATTTGTAGTGATTACTGAGCACCCCAGAATCTGATGTTTCTATGACATTGATGAAGTTGCAATGTATTGGGGCTTGATGCACACAGGACTGTCAGAAATAGAGAGGAAGATGAATGTCCTGTTACAAACTGGAGTGATTTAACAAGAGATAATCTGTCAAGTAGTACTGGGGCAAGAGCAGTGACAAACCTGTGAGCCTGAAGGCATCCATCAGAGCTGATCTCTTAATGATCAAAGGTGAGACTCTTACTCCCACTCCTGCTGCTTAATGTAGAGAGGGCCCAGGGCAGAAAACCCTGAGAAACAATATCTGGTTGCCAAAACAAAGAGGTTTTGTGGTTGAACAGAAACTGGCAGCACAGTTTGTGAACTACATTCAGAAGTGCCCTAGAAGCTAGAAAATCCCTTTCTGGTTCCCCTGTGTTGGGTATTATGGGAGTAGATCCCAGGATATTCCTTGGGAAGCATCATCATAAAGGTCTTAAATGACCATTGAGTCTTTCACTCAATGCCTTTTGTCAATGGTCAAAAGCCTCCACATAGATCTAAAGTAAAACTCGAAATAGAAAATGGAACAAAATGATTTAATATGTAGAAATAATTAAATGACAAATATGCCTGCAGGTGCACATCTCTGGTAAGTTTTCACCTGTAGGCCCTACAGCATACAGAACCATGGGATCTGAGCACTTTCCCGGCTTACGAAATGTTCCTTTGAAGTCACGCTCTCAGAACGATACAGCTAATCTTTCTTCTCAGGGTCCCATAGTTTCACTGACTGTGAACTGCAAAGTATATCCTTTTCGAAGTTCATTTCAGATTCATAGGCTGCAAATACATGCTGCTGCTTAAGTAGTGGATCAAGGAGAATAGAATCTAAGTTTATAACTGTTGTATATAGTAAGATGATGTATAGGCTTTTCCATTATATTACAGTGTATAGTGGTTTTCCTACAATGTTAGAAACTAACATATAAATGAGGAGTGGGAGTAGGGGGCGGCATCTTCATGTCTCTTGCTGTCAGACTGTTAGTACCAGTTGAATGCAGTGATTTAAAATGTGAAATTACTGTTCTTCTGTTGGCAGATAAAGGCATTTAGGAACCTTATCCTCTTTTAAGGGTAATTAATAATAACAGATGTTTTTATTCCTGCACAGTAGATATTGAATATGATGTGATAATTATACTGAAGTGATACTTTAATACATAAAGCAAACAAGCAAAAACTATTGACCAGACAGGATGGTGAACTGAATGTTGAAGCTATTATCATCTTGGAGAATGCAACTCCAAGGAATTACCCTCTTAGACCCCATATAATCTACTTTTCTTAGATTTTTTAAAACAATAAATGTTAGTGTATTCCATATGCTATTGCATATTCTAAGATATGTACACTTTTGTAGTAACATTATTATCACAGGTACTTTTTAATTAAAACATACTCCTTCAGGAGCCTTATAATGATACCCAGTATTAAAACAGTACTGCAACCTAGTTTGCACACGTTCAAGTTTCAAGAGTAACCTTACAATATTCTGCAGTTAATGATTCCAGAGCCCTCTGCTAATGTTGGAGTTGGCTTCAGGGTTATGACTTGGTAAATTCCGAGGGCGTTCTACTTTTACTGAGGTTAATGAAACAGCTTCTTGTGACGTTGCTTTCTTCTTTCCATAGTCATATTGTGCTCACACCTCTTCATCAATAGAGTAGTCTAAGCTTTTTTCAAATTTTAGCTAGGTGTGTTTTCCAAATTGCTTAGGTGATCATATTTTTCTTTTCAAAACCATAAACTGTGGAATGGGGAAGCAAACTAGTTTTCTAACTCCTTTTATTATTATTACGATACACAGCCCCTCCCAGATAGAAACATAAATATATTCAATGCATATCAACCTGCAGTTTAGGTTCGTAGGACAATCACCAGTGCTCAGTCTTGCAAAAGATGTAGGCTCAAAATGATCTAAACTTAACTTTTGAAATTTTATTGCTGAAAGGATATGCATGATGATGTGGAATATTTTTATTTGAGTTGGTTCCTAGTTCAGTTATTATAGAGGTGATAGTTTCTGTTGCTGAGAGACTTAAAACTGGCAAAACTCAATAAAAAAAGAAGCTGTTGGGTGAAAATTCACTCTAATGAAGAGATCGGACTGTTGTTGGTGTTTTTACGATGGATGTGAAGAGTAAGGATTTAGGGTAGAGGGTTAACTCTTCACTCTGACACAGACTTCCTAACCTTAGGCAAGTCTCTGGGCTTTAAGTCCCATCTACAAAATGAAGATAGTAACACCTCTTTTTCAAAGGTTCATCTTCTGGGTACATACTTGTGAAGCTACTGGCTGATGATGTAACAAGAACTACAAAAATACCTTTCTAAGACAATGCAGGGCCCCTGTTTACATCATGAGGATGTCTAAAATATCAAAGTATTAGAAAAGTGTGATGATATTTTGAACAGCTGACTTATTGCACTTGGCGTTGTATTATGTATTTAATCTGGTTCAAGAAAGTGACTGAACCCAGTTATCGTTAATTTCTTTTATATTTGTCTAAGGTTAAAATGGCTAATGAAGAATGTATGAAGAATAGCTATGAAGCTATGGAGAATGTACCTAGGTTAGCTTTTGTGTCAGGTTCCTGCCTCAAGCAAATTTTTATGCCGAAGCTATAGATCTCAGTACTAAGAGCTTCACCATGAAAATGCTGACACAAACTAAAATGTTGTAGCACTGGTGTAATAACCATGAATTCATACAGAGCACGTATTTCCCTTGGATGCATCATAAAAACAAAAATAGTTGAAAATTGTTCTTTTAAATAGTCTTTAAAATGGTAAAAACTGTTGATTCACATTTTGCCATGACTAGAGCTGCCATATTGACAGCCCTATTTCACCGTTATTTTAGTGGCTGAAAGTTTTGTCACTACAGTGACAAATTTAAGCAGTTCTCTCCACAGATGCAAGTAGAAACAATGTGTTTAAATCAAGACACAGTTCTCAGCCTGTATTGTTATAGACTCTTTATGTACAGCAAGCTTGACCTTGCAGTGTGCAACACAGTAAGTTTCAGAAAATATCCAGTTTATTTGATCTGAATTTCTTCATTAAATTAAATAGAATATGTAGATTGGGTCAGGTATGATAAAGTGTATTAAGTCCATCTCATCCTTTTGCAAAGCTGGATAGTTGTATAAGCCAATATGTAAGCTCCCTCAAAACGCAGAACTTGGATAGAAAAACCCGAAGATCTGTAACAAGAAAGAGTCTGGAAATTTTATTTTCTATTTGAGCAGCTAGATAGATATAGGTTTAATGGCTGGCTTAAGAAAAGACAGCCACGATAAGGAGGTAATTATAGTACAGTTCCACTTTCTCAATATCATCAGGGATGCTGTGGTCATTGTCTGCTTCCCTGCTTTCCCTAGTGAGCTATAACCCTTTTCACAGTCAAATAATTCTTCTCTTTTAGTGCCATTTTGTCCAGTATAGCTTGTCATGTAGATCAGGAGAACTGTTTGCCTTTGGTAGATTGTTCCCCAAGGCCACGTTTGCAAAGAGACCTTGTGAGAAAACACTGGAGACTTCTACAGATGGTGCATCCCAAGGGAAAAGAATTGAAACAGCAAGTGAGCAGATTATCAGGGTCAAGGCAGGCTTGACATGAAGGCAGTACTTGTTATGAGTGGACTAAGGTTAGGATATTAGGGTAAATTTAGAACTGTCAGATAGTGAGAATTTTTGCACAGTAGCAGTTTTGCTCTGAAAATTTGTTTAGCATTTAACTCATGAACAGCTTGTGCCTATTTTTGCATGCAACCATCTGAGACCCTGCATAGCTATAACTAAACTTTCTAACGGTTTTGAGCAGAGTATCAGTTCAGGGATTGTAGTCCTTCTGTGACTACTGCTACAAGGTGCAACAGGGATGTGAGTTTCAGGCCATCAGTTGTGGCTTTTCATAGCACGTAATGTTACTACTTGCTGAATGTGTGCCTTTCTAGCAGGAAAAAAAAGTGGGGTATAAGGCCATTTGAAATTACTGCACTGTAGTAGATAGAGCTGTTATGTTTACAGGCAATCTACTCAGTTCATTGAAAAAACAGAGGAAGCTCTTTGGGTCTAATTCTGAGTGGGCTTATATCTGTACAAATGGGAAGTAAGTCTTCTGAAGTTAATAGAAACAAACCCTTGTGCAGTCTGTGTGAAAGGCCAAACTTAGTTCCCAGAGAGTTCCCAGACTAATCTCAAGTGACCTCTCCAGGTCAGAACTGATTATTCAAATCTCCCTAAGGTGTGTTAACCACACTTTTTCCCCTAGCATTACCTGCAAGATGGGTGATGCCACACCTCCCAAAGCAGTAGATTCCATTCGGAGTCACTTAACTTGATGCCTATAAAAGCCTAAGTCACATTACAACCTCACTGGGCAAGACACTATAAGTTACCCTTGTGAATCTAACCTGGAAGCTCCTTGACTCCTCTTTTCTGCAAGTTGGAAGCAGTCTTTTTTATCCCTTTCAAGATACTACATAAGTAACCACAAATAATGTATTACATGTCCTCTTCTGCTTAGATAGAAAGCTGGTGAGGGAACCTGGTTCTTTATCTAACGCTGCAAAAGTCTTGATAAATGAGGACTGATGCACAGGTTGGTCTTTGGTATGTTGGCTGGGAGGGAGTTGTAGTTCTTTCCCCATTCTGAGCTGCTAGCTCTACTGACTACTCTGTGGACTTTCAGCCTTACCTACACAGCCATGTTGATTTTCCACTCATTTTTTCCCTTGGAAGCATCATCATGTGGCCTTACAGTTCCTAGCAATATGGTGAGGAACTGAAGTGGGACCCTGTTAAAAAAAAAAAAAAGTCATGGAAAATAATGCTGGTGAGCATCATGCAACCGCCCCAGGATCATCAGTGCTTGTCATTTATTACATTTCTGTGTTGTTCTTAAAGATGACACAGACTATAAAGTCATCTTTGCAATCCATCCCCATGTTTCAGTTCAACCTGAAGTTTCCTTGCTACAGCTTGTTTGCTGTGGACATGGTATTCTCATTTGTATCACTTCTATAATTGAAAATCATAATCCTGTTGTCTGCATAGTTCTCTTGTAGGCCAGTCTTTCCTTATGAATCATCTAGACCTTCTGGATCATCAGCCTCGGTGGCTTTTTTTTGTACTGCCTCTGTGCTACAGCCTCCTTCAAGTACAAGGACAAAACCTCAGCGCAGTACTGCAGCTGAAGCTGCGCCAGGGCTGAGGACAGAAAAGAGATTAGATAATGTAATTTTAGAATATGTTCTTGTTTGTATAGCCCAGTGTGGCTGTGCCGTTTCCACAAGACCGTCAAAAGAGTGACTCATATTCCACTTTCTGCCATGGCCCCTTTTCTGTGTCTGGTATATTGTGATCCTTCTCTTGTCCAGCTGGCTATTCCTGCATAAGTGTAGAGCCTTACATCCGTTTTCATTGCAGAATGTTCTTAATTCCGTGCGTACCTGCATGGAATAAGGATACAATTTAGCCCTAATGAGCACTTGTAAATATTTTCTTAAACTTTTCCCCTAAGTGCAAAACAGTAAATCTTCAGGTCCAATAAGTTGGCATGTCATGACCATGAATTCCCTGGGAATTAATGAAACTGCTCTTATGCCTGCAGTTCAACCTCAGCAACTTATGCAAGAAAAGAATGGCAGCAAAAAATTTAGGGGTACGTTCCTACACACTCCACTTTGTGTTGCAAACGGGCAGAAGTCACACAGTAAAAAGCATCCTCTTTAGACCAAACATGATCTTTTGCAAATGTCTCTATACTAAGTTTGATCCCAATGAAGAGTTAATGCACAGAAATACAAGGCAAAAATCCTAAGATCTAAAGACAACAATGCTTTGTTAAATTATAAAAAGAGCTTCCTTTTAGTGTGTTATCCTCTGCTGGTGGTGCTATTTTTAAGTAGATAGTACAGGATAGTTCATAGAAGCTCTATAAACATAGAATTGCTATGTGCGTCTATGGACTTCACAATTTTAAAATAAAGATAAGAAAAGAGATTAGGTTTCACAGGTAGTAACTGCACCCTTTAAACTCAAGCTCCCTCATAATGTCCGCTCTACAGAAATATTCTTAGAAGATCTATACAGTACTAGCTTAATATGATATTTCATTTAGCTTCATGTTGCTTATTTTGTATTCTTCCATTCTTTGTGGTTTGAGTGTATACCTAATTGAAGAGTTACTTTTACTGTATCTAGATGGCAAGTACATTGGTAAACAATGGAAATGACACAGTAACTCACATTAATGGGGCTACATAATGTCCTGATAACTCCAATTATCTGCTGTCATCCCTGTAATGTAATTAAAATGCTTAATTGTTTTCTTTAGATAAGAAAAGGTTATAAAAGCTATAACAATTTGTGTGGACTTAATGACCAGCTGGTGTTAATGGCCCAAAGCCTGCAGTTATCAAACCTTTCACACAGTCATTGATTTCAAAGAAATGCCCTGTCTGGAGCATTCACATATTCTTTTGGACCTAAGTCATATTAGACCTTGCAATCAATTGATCACACAAATAGTACTGATGCAATTTATTATACCCTGACCTCAGTCTACCAGTGGTGATTTACAGTGTGAATCAGGTTATGTCGTGTCATTGAGTATGATAATCCACTGTGGCATGCCTCCACTGGGATGGTTATAAGAAATATACAGCCATGCTGTACTAGTGTTAACAGAGGCTTATATAATGTGAAACAGTCCAGAGAGCAATCTAAAGCAGAGGATTGGGAAGCCCATGATTTTTCTGTCCTTCTTAGACTTCTTATTACACTGACAGGAGAGATACGAATTGCTACTGCTCTAGTGTTTGGAAAGAGAAAAAAAATCTGAAGAAACATGGATGTATGTATGTGAGTTTGTGTGTTTGTTGAGAATAGTAGAACAAACCATAGGAGAGGCAATTAGTATAGTGCTTTTCTTTCAGGAAGTTCACCTCTGTTTAAAAGCTTCTGCTCCTTGTCTTTTTAGTATCTTAAAACTGTGTTATTATGGGGGTGAGGATGCACTGCCTGTGGTTATGACCAAGAGACTTGTCAATTGCTTAAGACTTATGCCGACTTTTATTGATGACTTAAAATTTTCATGCTTAATTCCCCCCTCAGACTGAATTTTCATGAAAAAATACTCTTTGTCTCACCTTAAATGCTAGGAAAAAAGCCTTTAAGGTCTAACATTCAGCTCCTTGGAATACAAATATGAAATTCAAGCAAAGATCTGCACTATACTAGGTGTTAGAAAGTAGTTCATAGTGTTTTGTAAACTAAAAATCTGTGTTCTATGTGGTATCTTTTATGTTCTCTATCTTTTCAATACCCAAGTTGCACTAGGCAGTACAGCAGAGAAAGCTATCTGAATTAAGTAGTCAGGATAAGAATAAGACCTACTGAGTAGTGAGATACTGGGGTATGGAATCTGCAAACATTTTATCTTGACGTTTTCTGTCCGGTGGCTTGCTAGTTATACGCCCGTTAAGGCTTAATGCTCACTTGCCTTCTGCATTGATATAATATTAAAGTGCCTTTTATGATTTGTGATTGCTTATGGATAAGACTCAAAGGAATCAGCAGGAGTTGATTAAGCACCCCTGATTGCAGCAACAGGTCCTAGTGCCCATTTATGGTCATGTTACTAGTAAATTTACACCTGGTTATAACATCTTTAGTAATCTTCTAAGTACTTTGGAAAGTGATGTGAAGGATGGTGTAGTGGAGAGATGAAATAAATTGTTTTATGGGCAGTGTAAATCACCAGCCATGTTCTGCTTCCTATATACAGAAACTTATTTTCATAAAAGGAGGTTTATAACATACTGTTTTCTACTTCTTTTTAACCCACAGTCCATCCTTCCACCTTTCAGATGTTCTTAATAAGTACATGTACTCCTGACAGTCATATGTCCTGTCTCTTTTCCATTAACAGATGAAAAGTGTATGAATTAACATAATAATTTTGCTTTATCTGTTTGACTATATCAGTTTTTGACCATGGCTGTCTAGAATACTCTATAAACAAAGGCTAAATTCTGTGTTGTTATGATAAAGTCTAAAGGCCTCAACTTGGTTAACAACTTTATTGTGCTAAGAGTGGTACTAACAAACACTGAAAGATGCCACTGTAAGAACATGCACTCTCAGTAGACTAGACAGGTAAGGAGTCTGGCAAATGGCAAGCTGCTTTATGGGGCAGAGCAATAGCATTTTATGTCGTTACTGAAAAATAAAGTGCATGTGAGTAATCTAGTGACATTTAGTAAGAATCTCTGAGTCATATGTGTAAGCTAAAATAATTTACTGAAAAATTATATTCCTGCTCTGGAATTCTGTAATACAGTTGGAAAATATATGGAAAAAATACAATCACCTAGCAAACATTATAGGGTTTTACTGTAATTTCTTTGGAAACCTATTGCTTCCATTCCTTTAAACTCCTATGAGACTCTTATGAAGGGAAAATTACGTCCTCATGATTTACTGTGTTATTCAAGCCTTTCAATGTATCTATATTCTTCTTGTTAAATTGTCATTGTATAAAAGTAGGCCCCTATCCTGTAATTAGATCCATGCTGGTGAACCCTTCTGCCTGCTTGGAGCTCAGGTTAAGTCATGGAGCAGCTAGCAGTTCTGGCAGATCTCGGCTTCCACTAGAGCTGTTGTATCAATAAGGTGCTCAGTATAGATGCTGACTTCCGATGACAGAGATTGAAGCAAGCCATGAAAAATAACATTTGTTCTGGGGCCTCATGCTGATGTTTCTCTACTAGCTTCTCATTGCCTGACTGTAAGTCATAATTTTAAGGATGTCACCTACAATATTAAGTTCTATTTGTATGTGTCATGCTTACAGAAGGCCTACAGATGGAGAATCTGTGAAATCTTCTCTCCCGTATTTTTGAGTTCTTTACAATTGCACCAGCTTGTCTGGTTAATTGAGATCCAGAGACCAGCAGCTTATTAAAGTGGATGAAATTCCTGAACAGACAGGTGCTGGCAGAGGTCCAGGTCTATGCACTCTATTGTATTAAGCTCTCCCTGCAGAGAAATAACTCACTTTTCAAACTTGAGAAGTGATGTTACACACGTACATATTCCTCTAACCTGAGTATTTGGTTTGCTCTGTGTATATTAATAAATATAGATTTTGCTTTGAGCATTGTCAGTTTGTTAGCTCAGCTTCTACATGACATTGAAGAAGTCTAGGTGCCAACCGATTTGCCCTGAGGATTAAGTAGCGACACTAGGAAACACAGTCAATTTGAATTACATCATTAAAATAAACTTCCTATCTGGAAGTATCAAACCATAAAGCCACAAGAAGCGCTGTATTTTAAGGTGTAAACAACATATATGTTTCTCCCTACATGTCTAGCTGATGGCCTTGCGCTACAAAGGATAAGAAAGGAGAGGAGCAACTTTCACTTCGTCCTCCCAGATTGCCTATCTGTCTGTGGCATCCCCAGCTGCCTCTGTCAGTGGAGAGCAGTGTGCAAGATTTCAGTCTTAAGGGGCTCTGGCCAGTGCCTCTGCTGCCTAGTGTCCTCAGCCTAAAAGGGAAGGTTTGTCCTCTCTTCCCTGCCATTATCTACCAGGCACAAATAAGGAGCTGTTGCCAAAACATGAACTCTTACGGAATTTGGGGCTCCCCAAACTGTCACCTACAGTGTAGGAGAGATTTGACTGTTACTCTGTGATGGATAGAGTTCCCTTTTTGTTTCTTGACCACTGAGAGATGAATCTAATTGAGAATTAGAAGTTGTTTCCAGAGAGCATTTTAGTCTTATAATCTGTACAGTCTCATGAAGGAAAGCAGGACCGAGCAGTGGTTGAGCCATACCTGCAGGCTCAGATGCTGTCTCAGCCCTTTACTGTCCAGTCTGGTGCTCTAGTTGCAGCGTTAGTCTGACCAACACATCCAACAGCACATACCTTGCTATGCCTTTTTCACTCTCAGATGGATATATGACACCTCCCCTGAAGTCATGTGGTCCATGAAGGAACAACTTTGCAGTGACTACCCTGAAATCTGTCATAACTCCACTTTGCAAAATAATCCTTTCAGAAAGACACAGTAATAGGGTACAGAGCAGCTCAAGGGAAGTGGAAGAGAACAAATTTTGAAATAGGCATTGGAAATTGCACAAGGCACAACCAGCATGTTGCAGTGATCTAATAGACATCCAATAGTTTGGCTAAAATAGTGCTCAAAGTGAAATAGGTAGTGGTTTAGGAGCTTGTGGTTCACAGGCTGGCAACGAAGTTGTATCATTGAGCATCAACAGAGAGAACTGTCCCCTTTGTTAAAAATATCTTAGCAAATATATATTAGTACCATCTCCACCCCCCCAGGAAAACCACATATAGGCTTACTTTATTGTCAGGCTGTCAGAGATTAGCAGTGAAGGCTTGCGGGACTTTTATGCAATCAAAACCTTACAAAGCTCTCTGGATATCTGTTGAGCACTGTGTGTATGTACAAAACTGGATTCTTGAGTATGAACTTTAGCTTGTTGAGAACACTTTTTATCTTATTAGCTAATGGAATTTCTGGCTCTTCTGCCATCTGTTCATATTTCAAAGGTTAGGATTCATTAATTTGCTTACAACACAAAACAATCCCTTTCATAGAACTACTAAGCAAATACATTTACAATGCATACTTGCCTTGCTTATGTAATGAAAGAAAATTAGCCTGTGAAATTAGCACTCGTAATGCATGCAAGGTATTCATGTATCCACTGTTACCATGTGCCTCTTACATCAGTGCGTGCAAATGATATGCATGATCATTAATAGCAGCTATAACAGCAGTGTAGCAGCATCCAAAGATCTCATTTCAAAGTCGGCCCCATGGTACTGTTGAGAGTTACTGTATAAACGTGTAGAAGGAATCAGTCTGTACCCCAAAGCTCTTAAAGCTGAAAAGCTAATTGGATAAAAATGGGAGTAAGGTGTACAAAAGCAAACAAAATGCAATGTATGTACGTGATTTGAGATTAGATACTTCAAACGTTGCATGTTTTATCCATTATTTTGCTGGATAAAGCTCTGGAATTTGGCAGTCACTCAAAGCGTGTCTTACGTTTTGCTGGTACTTTTTAGGAGTACTAAAATATATTTGTATATATATTCTTATATCTCACAGTTAAGGTTATATTTTCACTGATTTTATAGCAGCATTTGTGTAATTGCATTCTATTATTCTATCACAGCATAGTGTTATCAGATGAATATTGCTTGTTGAATTATAAGAAACTTGTAAATATTTTCTTTCCTTTTGAAGAGTAGTATATACTAGATTGCCTTTAGACTTTTGTATTTTGAAATACCTCAAGTGAGTCATGAATGCAGGATGTTATAATATCCATATGTGCCAGCTTATCTGCTTAATTAGCTTAGAAAAAAGCAGATTGGTGCTGGTGAACCTCAAATTATCCTAATTTAGGACTAAACCCTACTATTTAGTTTAAATTACTCAGGCCTGAAATCAAAGCCAGCATTGAAATATTCAAGAAAGTCCATTTAAACTTTGATGTGTCCAGTTCTATATGATGACAGGGTACCGTTCAGTGTGGCCAACAGAATTGAGATAACAAAAGTAGCATTTGATGGAAAAAAGTGGAAAGCTGAAACTCTCCAGCTTACAGCGAGAAGGGAAAGTATTATGAGAAGACAAGTATTAGTTCTTGAGTGGTATGTTGTCATAAAAATAAATTGGGCAGGAAACATTTTTAAACAACTAGAAAATAAGATCAGGAAGGAATATGTATGGATCTTCAAAAATCAATTAAAGACTAGAGTACAGAATAATTTCTTGGGAGGAGGGGGGAATAAGCAGAGTGTCTCTTTTTCTTCGATGTTGTAATAAATTGGTACAGAACCTTTTCTCTTGGCTAGTATCATTATGCCGAAGGCCCATTCCATCTCAAGTCATTCTTTGCTCTTCAGATACTGCAGGCTTTCTTTATTTTAGTTTTAGTCTTTTTTCTTGGCAAGTCAAGGTGTATAAAGGGTTGCTGGAAGGTTATGTGACTTGCTCTTTATCATCCTTTTGCACATATACAATATGCAAGCTTACTGTGGCCTTTGTACCAATAGCATGAAAAAAAATCTCTGTTTTCATTATGAAAATAAATATCCTCATGTTGATATGTTCTTGGGTTTCAACTGATACTGTAGATAAACACTTCGTGTCCGTATAGGAAAGTCTTCCTTTACTGGGCCCAGGTGAATTCTTGCTCTTGTAAACACTGACTTTCTCTTATCTAATCCACTCTGGAATAAAAGGGTGAGGGGAATGAGGGGGCATTTGAAGGCACTCTCCTGAGGCCATGAAGGATTGCAGTCAAGCGTCATTGGGGTCTGGGGAGTAGGTGTCTGGGCAGGACAGGAGAAGAGTAGCAGGAGGAAGATAGGGAAGTAGGTTGTTGATATTACAGACCATGGTGATGGAAGAGAGTGCATGGTTTAAATCATAAAATAAAACATTTCCTGGAATGCCAGGTTTCTAAAGTGTATGCTCTTTCCCCGGTGCACATATTCACCTATAAATCATTTAAAAATATGCCTAAGTGTCTAAACAAACCTATGATCTGATAAAAAGGTCCTGGCTTTGCTTTAATAACAATGCCAACCTCCTCCTCCTTATTTTCCATAGAGCACTCTCTGTTACGCAGTTTTCTAATATGAGTGGGGAAAGGTCCCAGTTCCTATTGGTAAAGTCACTACTCTGTCTGTGAATTGCCTCCTCAGATGCACTTTTTCTACAACATATATGGAAAAAGCAATGTGACATTGTCGAGGTGGGTGAGCTGCTGTGATTATTGCTGCTGTTATTTCCTCAACCGAACCTGTCTGTCTGTATCATCCTCCTTAATCTGTGGTGGCTTCCAGGTGGTTTGTCGTTTGAGGAAGTGTATCTGTATTCAGCTGTCAGCCTAACATCGTTCTAAATGTCACTTGTTTGCCTTTACTCCTTTGGTCTTGATGAATGTGTTTGGCTTATTCAGAAGGCATGATGTTAGGTACTGTTCTTTATCTCATTTCGTAGTAGCATTATTTACTTCGGATGCCTCAGAAAGGGTGTGTGCTGGGGCCAGGCAAAGGAGGCCGGGCAGAAGGAGGACAAGAGGAAGAAGGGAGGACTCTTCTATTAATTCACGTGTGTTGTAGCGCACAGATAATTTGGAGCCATTGCACCCTATCACGGAGACCTCTTTTCTGCTCTGTTGTCTTATTGAGCCCTAATTACAGACAACAGAACCGGCCCTCTGGACTGAACTTGCAAAACCTTTGTGAAGTTTAACCATCTCAGGTTTTTCCGACACTCAGAATAATGTCTTTTTTTTTTCTCTTTTACCTGACTATTGCTTCAAAAACAACTCTGCAGCTACTGGCTTCATTAATATGCATGCAGTGCAATGTAAATGGCTCTTGAGGCCTCCCCTTGGTAGATGATTTAATGTGGCAGTTATGAAAGCTGCTCAGACTGTGCTCGATTAGCATAATAATGAAGCTTCTGCAGCAGTGTTATCATCCTCAAAGGAAATAGCCTGAGTGGTCACAGCTCCTTTAACAAGTACCACTTTAGGATAAAAAGCAAAGGACTGTGTTTGAAATGGTAGATTGGAATATGCAAAGCGGGAGGGAGTTGTTTGTTGTCTTTGCGGTGGTGCAGGGAAGAAGAGGAGAGAGGGGCCTCACCGGCAGGCTACGAGCTGCCAGCAAGGCAGGCAGCCGTCGCGGGCACAGGTGCTTCCCCACCTTCAGTACCTGCTGTTGCAGGAGACTTTCTGTTTGTTTTAGAAGTCATGCTAATAAAGAAATTCGACTTTCTTTTAATCCTTTGCTCCCCTGTACTTGGCCTCTGACATGACTGTAATGAGGACCGGTTTATTTTCTAACCTCAGGGAACTTGGAAGATCTGAAATGTTGTTGGGGTTCACGGCTGTATGTTTAGGTTTTGATTTCTGCAGCTTGCTAACAGATGAGGGAGGTCTGACATGACTGAATAAAAAGCTTTTGGGTGGCTGAGAGGGGTCTTGTTCTCTGACTGAGGTGAAAAGGTGACTTTTCAGGTAAAAACAATAGCTATCCTTAGCAGTACTGCCTACGATGTACTAACTGTTGGTCACAGTACTATTTTTAATATAGTTTTGAATAAGAATGAGATGAAGATGCAGAGGTGAAATTTTAGGTTTTTGGCAGACTTGAAAGAATGGGGACAGCTTGCTCTACCCTTCCTGTGTAGCAGAGAGGCAGAAGGAAGTGATGCCTTGGTCCCAGCGACTGGAACGTCTGCAATGCTCGGTGGGAGCAGAGGCTGCTGGCAGCAGGGGATGCGATGAAAAGGGCTGAAGCAGTGTGTCCTCAGCAGGCTCTCCCGGCAGTTGCTGCCCCGATGACAAAGCAACTACAATTTACAGCTTATTTTCTTAAGCTGCTCATGATTTTGGTTTATTTTTCATATGGCAAACCAAACCAACAGCATTTTGGAGCTGCTTTGCATCCTACTCAGCCATCCTTCTAGGGGGATGAAAACTTCCAGGAGACAATGTCGCAGGCATCTTGGCCTGATCTTTGCCTTGTCATAGCCCAGCACTTGATGAATCCAGATCTGATGTGTCTTTATGCCCAGAAAAATTGTCAAATCACTGCAAGGTTTGTTTAGGTGTGGCTGCTGAAGTAGAGCAAATATTTGAGTTCTGTCTGGGCTCAGAAGAAAACCTGGTTTTTGTTGGTAACGTGGCTATTTTTAGCTAGTTATTTATTTAGTTATCCTCTGGCTGTTTTCATGCTGAACTGAAAATTAAAAATTTTACATTATTTTTAATCTGAATCTGAAGTCTCATTAGGAAGAGCTGACAGTGTGGAGCACATGCAGGAGTAAGGGCTTAGTTTTGTGGCTGTGATAGTTTTTCCCCTTTGGCCAATGTCCGGCTCAGCTCTATGTGGCAGAGACCTCTGCAGTCTGCGTGTTAGCATGTTCAGGCAGGACGTTCAGGTCAGAGACCAGTTGTGCATTTCTAGCCTAAGTCAGGCAGAGTGGATTTTCAGTGGGTCTTGTCCCTTCAGTTGGGTTACTTAACTGCTGAATGATGAGTTTCAACAGTGAGATGAACCAACATACAAGTGTTTGTTCAGACCTGTCTTCAGGTAGTTTCAGAATAAAGGCAGCCAGATTTAGCATGGGCTTTGGGGCTCGGGACTGCAGAGTGGCAGCTAGCAAGAGACAGGGAAGAAGGTAATGGCGATGAAACTTGGGCACCAAAGGTTGAAAATTACACTCCTGTCACCTTTATTCATTTCATACAAAAGTAGAAATAGTCATTGAACCAGAACGAAGAGAGTTCTCTACCTTGGTGGCAAGTCGTAGATGTGCAATGGATATGTGCACAGATACCCTGAAGCGTAGTTCAGGCAAGGACTGGGGCCCAGCCCTGAGCTGACCTGGGGCTCCTGGACCAGAAGGCAGAGGATGGGCAGCTGGAGGTCACTCCCATGGGCAGTTCAGGGCTGGACAATTAACACCTGTCCGTGAACTCAGGCCCTGAAGGAAGCTCAAGGAAGTCACAACAAGCTGCTCAATTGATTCACTCCTGCTTAAGTGGATGCAAAATTATTCCTATTGTCAGTTTCCAGAAAATACAGAGTTGCTTGAAACTTATCTTTCTCATTGGCCCTTGACATTGATGAGTTCCAAGAAGGCATCTGACCGCTTTTGCCCATACACCATAATCCTCTGTTCTGCCTCTTGCACAAAGGTTTTTCATTTGCTACCCAAGGAGTGATGAGGAAAAGCAGCAACAGAGATCATGATATTTCACATATATAGAATTTTTCTTTGCAGTAGATTTCTGCAGAGGTTAAGAGCTTCTGAAGAATTCTTTTTTGATATTTTTCAAGGACGCCTGTCAAAGAAAGGAAACATGCTTTGCAGTATAATATAATGTAATGAGTGGATATAGTGGTTAATAAAACTTTATCATTCCAATAACTCTGGTTTACAAAGTAAATGCTATTACGGCTTTGAACAGGAAAAATACATAATACAGTGTTCCTCAGATAGCTCAGAAGTGGGTATGTAAAAGTAAATTAGAAAGACAAGACAATAAATCAGTGAACCTCCTGGCTGATCCCAGATGTTGTTTGAGTATTACAGATTGTCTCACATGACTATGTCTGTGGTGGTCCTGTATGCTGGTAAATCATTTGCCTTGTTTCAAAGCCTAGGATTGTTCTCTGTCCCAAAACTTTACTTTACCAAATGCTTGAAGTTTAGAGAGATTCCAGTCCTGCTTCACTGAAGAAGTGGGAGCTTAGTCACTGTCTATCAAGAGATCCCTGCAAGAATTATTCTCATGGAAAATCCCTGCTGTCCCTGGAAAGGGCAGTATGCAAGGAAGGTGATGGAGGAGATAGGGGGCTTTGAATTTCCTTAGAATTTAGCTTTGCACCATAAATGTATGCAAAATGCTGAGGCTGACTATTAATAATTGAAATCCAGTTACAGGATTTCTTGATACGTGGTACATATCCATTCTTCAGTGGCCCTATCACCTCATCTTCTTTAAGCCAGAGCACAGACATCCCCTATCTCGCTGCTCTTCCCGGCATTGCCCTGGGCCAACATTCTGGGTAATATGGATTCTCTATTTCTAATTTGCTGACACCTCTCCTGCACTGATTATGCTAATTACATGTGCTTTTATGACCTCTCACTCTTTCTGTCTTTCTTCTTTTGCTTGCGAAGGTCCATTGGGAGGGCTTAGTCACATCACTTCTTTCTTTTTCCTTTGTTCTCTCCCACTTTTGTGTTTTGGCTGTAAAAACTGCAATAAAGTAGATTTTGACAGCTTAGGGAATGACCTGTCCTTTTCTTGGTTCCCAGGGAAATGGGTTTCATAGTGTGGTGGTAACGGCTGGCAACTCTGACCTTGGGGCTCTGTTGGTTTACTCCTAGTATAATTCCACTGTGCGCAACAGAGTTAGTTTTAGTATGCATAAGTATGCATGAGTTGAGAATCAGACACGCTGTTTTCCTGGGCTTTAAGGTTGACTGCCTTTAGTTATTACGCACCTTAACAGGGCTAGGAAAGGGGAAGATGCAATGAGCCTGACCTAATCCATTCTTCCACTTGGGAAGTAAGGAGGGAGAGAAAAATCTGTTTTTCCTAATTTTTTTCCCTCTGCCCATCAAGTAGTCAGGTAGTTTTCAGCTGTGACTTTTTGCCACCTCTGTTTTCCATGCACTTAATGGATTAGAATATATTCAAAAACAATTAGACAAATTAATGGAATAAAAAACTATGGAGGCTATCAAAGACAGTTCGCAGCTTTGTCAGAAAACGTCCAGGCTGCAACTGCAGGCACTCCCAGAGTGTCCTGGAGAAGCGCTGCAGCTATTTGCCCAGCTATGCTGCCCTTCCCGTGGTGTGTGCACCTGCAGGCTCTCCCAGATGGACGACCGCTAAGGCTGGAGTGGCTGCTCTGGGGTGTGGCACGGTGGGAGGCAGGGGAAAGCCGAAGGGAGGAACGGGATGAGAAGTGGCTCAGGTGAACCTGAATAGGGAATCCCGTCTGAGCAAATACCTTGCACTCCACTCCCTGTTTAAAAGAGGATAGACTAGAAGAGAGACACCCTGAAGCAAAGAGTGGAGAGAAGAAAAGAGGGAAAGACAAGAGGAGGCATAAAAAATAACCATAACTGAAATCACATTGTTCACTAAGTGATTGCTGCTGTAATGGCTACAAAATTTGAAAATACACAGGGAATCTGGGTACTGTAACTACTGGCTATGGTGCTTCTAGAGTGGCTTTGCTCTTTATGAAGAGCTCAGTCAGTACTGCAGAAGGCTCTCTGGCAGCACTCTGTAGCCAAACTTTGCTAGCAGTGACATGGTGTACACCAGCAAATAGTGCTTTGCTGATGTGTCTCACACCAGGTCTTTGACAGAGTGAGGATAAAGAAAACAAAAGCTTGTTTCCAGGGATTTGCAGTGACGTGCTAAGTAACATTATCAGGCATCACTACCTACTCGGCATGAGTGTAGTGGACAAGTTTCAAAGCTAGACTTTCCCTTTGCTCTCTTGATCTGCTTGCTGTTGTAACCAGTTGCCATTTGTGTGATATTTAGTTTGAAATTGCTTCTATCTTTCTTTAGGATTTGCAAAGCACTTGCATAAGATGGCTGGCTATCTACAATTACTGGGATAGAAGAGCTTAGTAGTAATGGGTGCCTGTGCTATATTTACCGCATGGTAATCTGCAATGAAACAAGTTTTTGTTAATTGTCTGAGCCAAACCCAGCTCGGGGGCACGTTTGACATTAGTGCTGTGGGCTGCTGCCTCTACCTTCTAGTGGCTCTGTAAAGTTGGAAAGTGCTTTCATATCTTCTGCTTCAACACTCCTCTCATCCATACGTGGGCTAGGCATTTCTGTTTCACTGCATATTGCTGGTAATATTAGGGAGGAAGGGTTTTGCAGCTCTCTTAAAATGAAAGGCTCTTATGCATTAGGTGATGAGACCTGTCATTTCAGATTGAAAAGAAAATAGCTAAAATCATGAAAGGTATTTGGTGGTTCCTTTTTTTAAATCTTGCATGTAAATAGATAGTAAGAGGGCTTCCTGCTAAGCAGTTAAATTGTTGCTGTCTTAGCGCTGAAGAAACTGGAGTTGATGTCCTGGCTCTGGGACTCTTGCCACTGGCTTCTCTGGAGGAGGATGGATTCCTCCTAGAGCCTGTTCAACACCATTGTAGTAACCTTAACAGTTAGCCTGTTCAGGAAGGTCCTATGTAAGTTTTTGCCTGAAATCTTGTTGATTTACTCGGTATGTCCATCAAACCAGTCTGCCATGTATTACCACACACATAAACGATATCATCATTTTATGTTGTTACCTTTTATCCATGGGATGGTATCACAAGTTGCAGTGGGGTCCCTTGCATAGAAGACTTCCCTGGCCTGACGTGTGTGTTGCCAAGAAAACTAGTAACATTGATATCTATGTCTCTGACAGTTAGTCATGCATGCAGGAGAGACTCTATGTATGTATAGGCTTGTTTGTATAAGATTATTTACTGATTAATATCCTTAACCTAAGCCTAGGCCTAATTCAAGGTTTCTAGGGAAAAAAGGAAGGGCCTTCTACACTGGTGTATGCCACCTAGAAGACTGTCTGAATTATGTTATTGTTTATTAGGCATGTTCTAGCACCTAGTAAATAGTTGTCCTTTTTCTTTTCTGGCCCATCAAGGAAGAGAGAGTAGAAAAAGATACATTTTCTGTGTCTTATGTATCTTATGATACATTTTCTTTTCAATAATAGACTTCAGTGGAAAAATACACTGTGCTACTTATTGTTGGTAATGCTTCATTTTTATTGGAAGGAAATACTACTGTGTGGACAGTTCAGTGTTTGTTTATGCTGTTTAACAGTGCTATGCAACTGTTTATGTGCTTACAAGATATCAAACGTGGACTGCTCTCCATGTTATGTGCCATAAAAAAAAGTGATTTTGGACACTCCAGAAATGACGTGCCACTAGCGTTATTGTATTCTCCTATGCTTGTGAGGGGGGAGTGTCTTGTTCCTAATGTGAAGCAAAGGAGGACTGTGAATTGTAAAAAGAAGCATGGCCAGCTAGAGTTAAACATTCAGGATGAGACATTAACTTAAACCACATGTGAGATGCAGCTGTTTCTGCTGAGGCTTTCATCAGTTTGTGCTAGGAAGATTGGTGGGTTTTAATATGTGGTCTCAAGCAGAGCCAATAGAAACGTGTGGAAAATGTGTGTGGAATCAGTGTGTATCCATGGGGGGTCCTTGGGCTTTCGTGTAACATTTTCTCTGTATTAATATAAATAATGGTGATAATACCTATCTCATCACAGAATGCCTTTATTTCCCAGGCGCACATGAAGGGCAGGAAGGAGTGATCAGATAAATGGACCTAGCTGATCACAGTAACCTCTGTGCCTACATGCTAAGTCACGTCTTGCTTTTATATTGGTTGATCAGAAGAAGCAGAAAGATGAAACCATGAACTAAAATTCCTCTGCAGAAAAATACATGAGACATCTGAGAGTGGATGGTCACAAAGTCATTGAAAAATGATGTTTCTGACTCAAACTTTTAATGCCACTTAGCATTTAGGTGCTAAGGATGACCGTGGATCAAAGAACTGTTGAATCACAACCACTAAAGGAGATATTACTATGACTGAGGAGAGATGGGCAGAGGCTTGAAAGCTGATTTGTTAATAACCTACATTGCGTAAATTCATCTGAAGGAAGGGCTAGGGGATGGGAAAGGACAGCCTGCTTCTAAGCCATGATGGGATCCAAACTTTTCTTGGCTCTGGAGCTGATGGCACTGTTGAAATTTAGTGGATTGTGCTCAAATATGTTTCTGACAACGCTGCTTGGATGCTGTCCGGATATCATAGTGCCCTAATTAACTACATGCGCAGCCCTGAAAAGCTTGAGGCTAAGGCCTCAGCTGGGATCCTTGGGGCCTCGCAGGTGAGGCCTTCCTAAAGGTATGCTAAAGAAAAGCCTTCTGCTAACTATGCCAGGAGGAGATGTGATAAGCCTTTCGCAGCTGGAAATCCCTTCTGCATCAGTGTATACTATGATAACATACCAAATTCAGCAACAACAGAAGAGCAGACCTCTAACAGGAAGAAAAGTGAAGTTCTGCCTTTGTGTGTAGACATAATAGGATGTGGTAGACATAAAGGACAGCTTTAGAGTAGTTTTTCACCTAATACAAAGACAGCTTGAGTAAGGGGAGAGAAACAGGAAGCCAAGGGAAGTGGTGGAGGCTTAAGTGTGAATTTTTTTAACCCCTGATAAGTGATAAAAGTGGCTCAGACTTTATCAGCGCCCTGTAATTTTCAAAAGTGTGAAAGGAAGTGAAAGTGGCAAAGAGGCAATGGCTCATTTTGTAATGATGGCCTTGGAGAGACTCACTTTGTTTGAACAGACTTGTAGCCAGAGAGCAATCGGCGACCAAGTCGGGGAACAAAACTCAGTTGACTCCACGCAGGAAAAGTTGTAGGGAAGACCTGAAAGGTGAACCCAGGTTCAGCTCAAGCAGGAGGCAGCGTGATGGAGTGAAAGAGGCAGGGGAATGGCAGCCTGGATCGCCAGCTTCTGCTTATACCTCTGCAAATGGTGGGGGCAAATCACAGACGTGTTCTGCGCACGAGATTCTTTTGTATAAAATAGGAGAAGATGATGTCTTGTGAAGTGCATGCCAATCCTTAATGAAGCAGTGTGTTATAATGACAAGTGTATTATGGGGGTGCCCACAGCCCCTGTCCTTGCAGACACAGGAAATAAAAACAACTTCAAGGTAAGAATTTCCCTTTAGATGCTGATGCTGTAACACTTGTCATAACCACAGGTCCAAAAGGGGAAAAGATTTCACTGATGAGTTTCAAATACAATCTGAAAATCCAGGTAACTCGTCATTAGCGCAAACACATGCAATCACTTGGAGAAAGAGCAATTTCACCTACTGAAGATCCTTCAGTGAGCATTAGCTATGTGAAACTTATTGAGGCCTGACACAGCAAGCTTGCCTGAGGGTTGTGCTGCAACACAGCAGCTGGGAGCCTCAGGCCCCTGCGAGCTCTTTGCTTTGGCAGCCCTCCGAAGCAGCTCAAACACACTGATGTTTCTCAACCTGAGAGAACCAGCAGCAATACTGATGAAGAGCATCAAACACCCAAGCCTCCTTTCCAGCCAACACGCTGTGAAAAGACTTAACAAGAACTAAAGAGCTTCCTGCAGGGGACTGTCTGATTCCCATCGATCTCCCTAAGAGCAAAGGAGAATTAGGGGAGGTTTCTTCCCAGCTCTGTTCTTTTTTTTAATTTTCTGCGCTCAAGAATCATGCTTCTAGCAGAAGTCGTCGATCAGCTCTAGCAGCCTTCTCTCTGAACCTCCCTGCTGGTGCTGTCCTTCTTCCCCTGCTCTCTGTAGTGCTAGAGCATGCAGGCTGCCTCATTTTGTCCTCAGTATGTTGCTCTTGCTTTTCTGCTTTCTGTGGAGCAGTGTCCTTTTTTTCATGGGGGTCACAGAAAAAAAAAAAAACATAGTAAACTTTTGCTTTTTGGCCAGACTTTCTCCCTTTAGTTCAAGACTTTATACAGACATAATTAAATTTAACTAGAATCATGAATGGGACTGGACAAGTAACTTGTTAGCAGTATTGTATTAGGTTATTTCTGGATTTTTTCTTCTTTTACAAATAGTTCTGGGAATAGACTGATTATTTTTCTGGGCTGTTTAAATGTGTGTGTTCAGAATCTTCAGGAAAGTTATTTAATACATTTGCCATAAATTCAGTGCACAGATTTTCAAGCTTTCATTGCATGCACAGAAAGATAGTGTATTTTTGTTTTTCAGCTGAACGAACTCGGTTGTTTCAAATCATGCTTCCAGTGCAAATACTAGCAATTCATTTTTCATGTCTTTTCTGCAATATTCATTTAAAGATAGTCGTTTAAGAACATATTTGTGCCAGATGAACTGCTTTCTACAGTATTTGTGGGAAGAAAATACAGGGTGGGGAGTGCGATTGGACAGAAACAATCAAAATTGGTTTAGCCAGAAACTCAGGCAAATGTTGACAGAATATTATTTGTTGTTCTGATTTGTGTGAGCTAAAAGTTTTTTTTTTTTCCTATGTAATTAGTTAATGGCAGATATCAGCTATTTTGTATATTTGTGGAAATACTACATAGAGGCCCCTGCTTCATGATTTATGTCAGTTGAAATATAGCGGAATATATTCTGGAATAACACAAGTTTGCAGTGGAATTGTTGAAGTTTTTAGAGAGGGCAAGCTTCTTGTATTGCCCACTGGTCACACAATCCTTGGGTGGCTTTGTTTATTCACTTATTTACTTTCACCACTTTTTCCAGTACTTCAGCAGAAATGTTATTTTCCTGCTGAAAAGAATAGAGACGGTGGTGATCTGTCTTCCGAGCTGGTACCGCACAACTGGCATAATAGTCTTAATTTCCTGAGACTGATTACAGTAAAGAGCTTCAGCTCTAAACTGTGAAAACTCTTCACATCTCCAGGATTTTTCAGACCCTGAGTCTGATGCTCTGAATAGTAAAAATATCTTAGCTCTAATTACAACCAAAGAGAAGTGATAAGGAATTATCTTGGACAGCTGTTGCACTGGGCCTAAAAGGATTTATGGGACAATAGGAAGAATGAGCATTTCTAGGGTAATTTTAACAGACCTTTCTTACTAAAAGTCCCTAATAGTCCATCCTCTGAGAGTTAATGTAATCGTGGTCAAACGAGGGATATTTTTATATATGTGAATGTTTTGGTTGTTTGAAAATTAAACACATTCTTAGATTTCATATCCCAGTGCCGGCAGTAGACCTACTGAAGTGTTCCTAAAAGGATAAATTGATAAGAGTCCTAATAGGGGGAACTCAACAGGAAAAAAACAAAATGAATTAGCTTGCCGAGACATGGCTAACATCATTGAGTTTATATATGTTTCATTAAACTGAGACTTGACAGCTTTATGAGGAAACAGTGGGGTTTGCAGTGTATGAAGAACCTGTAATACTGCCAAGGCTGATCAGGTCCTGTGCCATACAGCCTATTTAATAGACAAATATTTGCACAGTGAAAATGTCATTTTAAACAACTGGTTTGATAATCTCTTAAGCTTTTAAATGATCTGCAAAGTTTGGAAATTCCACTCTAGTGTTTAAAATCCACTGGCATGTTAGATAATGAAAGCCAGCAAAAAAAGATGGGCTAAGCTTTGTTCCTAAATTACGGATTTTTTGGTGACTTCTGCTGTTTCTCTTACCTGTTAGTTTTCTGCCATATTTGTTGAGGAACAGATCTGGAACTGGGCTGATGTCTGTTCTCTCTGTTGCAGGTACGATTTGTTCCTCCAGAACGTGAGCCTAAATTCTTACATGTGGGGGATTTTGCACATTTTGGACAGCTTGTGCTATTTTAATGATGTGGTCTATACCCACATTCAGTTTGTGGGACACTTACTTGAATCCACATTTGTGCTTATGCTGTGGGTCTAAATTTTTTCATGTTCAGACTGGCCTTGCCTGCCTGATAAATGTATAATAATGATGAATAAAACCAAGGCTGCTTTCATAGTTTTGTGTTTTTTCAGTGCCACCTGCAATGCGAAGAACACTGTTAGCTCACAGTTGTGCAGTCACAAGTTGGTGAGTTCATCAGAATTAGTCAGTAAGTTAAACAGCTATTTATGACCGACAGAATGATGCAGCCAGATTCTGGCAATGTATTTATCCCTCTATAACCTACCCTATTCCTCTATAACCTCTATAACTGTCTTGATAATTCAGTATGGAACTATGTATAATATATACATCTGACCGTAACCAACATAGCAGTTAAAGGAGGTTAATGAGTAAAACTAGCTCTAGTTTGACTGCATCTTAAAAGATGAAATTGTACTTTTAGATCTCATCTTGTTTCAGCTGCTGTCTAGAGCAAAACTTTCATTTTCCTTAACAGAACTGGGACTGGCTCCTTTCATTTCATCCTTGTCCTTTTAACCTTTACTGCTTCTCTGATCCATCCTTATCTTGCTTTTTCCCCCTTCTCCCCAAAAGTCAGTGGTCAGTTTGATCTTGTGAAGAGAAAGAGATCATACCAAGAGGTCTGTATGATCCTGCTTAGTTGAGAACGCAGATCAGAAAAATCTGATAGTCAAATAGAGAAATAGCTGAGCAAAGGAAACATATTCCAAGAAAGAAAAGGTTAAAGTCCTGATAAGATAGCAGTAACATAAAAAAGAAACAAGATCTGTTTTCCTCTCCCATACACGTGTTTAAACAGAGGTTAAGACATAGCACATGGTTTAGTAAATATCAGAAAGATAATCAGAATCAAATGGTTACAAGGAGATTTAAATAATAGAAACGCTACCCAGATCCTGATTACAAATAGTAAAATCTGTCATTAAGTACCTGTACCCCTTAAACCGTATATTAAAGAAAGCTAAATTTCACAGATTCACAAAGCTAAATTTGTAAGTGAAAAAGCAGTAGTTGGCTGTGTGAATGATCAGAATTAGGGAAAGATGCCCTCCACTCCATGTTAACACTCATTGCTACATAGCAATGTGTCAAGAGTGGGTAAATAAATTTAGCAGGGTGAGAAGCAGGAAGGAAAACACGATCTTGAAAATTGCATTAATGGAAACAGCAGGCAGGTGGCAATAACCAGATAGCTTTAATTGTCCAAGGAGCTCAGGGGAATCAATTTGCTGTGATTATTACCCACATGTTGTAACGAAAAAATAGCAAATTAAATAGAATGACACAAGTGGTAGTAAACCATACCATAGGATTCCTATAGAGAACTCTCAGCAGCTCTTTCCTCAAGGACACAATGTTTTGGGTAATTTTGTCCTGGAGAAAGAAGAATGCAGATGCCACTCAGGCAGTGAAACATGGTTGTTGTTAATGCATACATACAGCGATAACCTACTAAACCAGATGTATTTTTGCCTTTGGGTGGACTGGAAAACTTACAGTTCTCCTCAAACTCCCTTGATAATATTTAATAGCTTACCCTGAAACAGAACAGGCCAGTAACTTCTCTTCTTGTCTATACTAAGCCATACTAAGCGACCACTCTAGGTGTACCTAGCTCCAAAATTACTTGACCCAACAAACTGATAGTTTACCCACTCCCTTAAAGTTTTCAGGGTTTCAGAAAAATATGTATTTCTAATTGAGATTAAACTGACACCTACTGAGATTTTCAGGGAAAGTTCGTTAAGAACGGCTACTATTTAAGTAACTCAGTTTATTCACAGAAGACATGGATGGTGCATATTCAAGCTTCCGGCCTGCCCAAGTCAGAGCTGCACTAGGAACTCAGAGTGGGATTTGGCTGACTGAATGTAGGTAACTAGTGCCATTGGAGATGCCTTAAACTCGCACATCTAACCTCCACTGCATTCCAGATGGGCACAGGTTTTCTGTCACGTCTGCAAGTCTCCATGTCGTATCTGCAGAGAAGATAATGCAGGACTTCCTGCACACGTCTTGGATACCAGAGTGTATGAAATGGCACTAGGTTCCCATATTTAGGCAACTGAATCCTGTCTCAGCCTTCTGTATGCCATATGGATGCAGAGATCAGTATATTGTAGGATCGTCTAGGATGAATCTCTCCAAATATTTGCTGTTGGAGATGTTCTCTTCTGTGTAAATGAATACCCATTGATAGAGGAAGGGCTGATTTCCTGGGTCAAAAGGTGAAGTATTTGCTGTGGATATGAGAGAGTGGGGTTTAAATTCCTGGTCTGAACAGGCAGACCAGGTTTGAACCTGGATCTTCCACATCCTCAGGAAGTGCCTTGATCATTAGGCTCTCAGCTAATTACAGGCCCTAAGTTAATTCATGCCATTTGAAACTAATGCATTTATGCAGAGATGCTTTGATTTTTAAAGAAATGGCAATTCTAAAAAGAAAAGTCATTTTCAGTGAAGGAATCCTAAATAATTAGGACATTGATTGTTATGTGTCTTTCAAACAGAATATTCGCTCTTCTTTCAAAAGAGAATGTTCAGAAAAGAAGTACAGAGGCTGTCTTTGAAATAAAGGAATGTTAATGGCTGGATCTCTGCTACTTGAGATGGAAACTTTTAAAATGATTTAGAATGGCTGGGGTGCCCGACTAGAAAAATCTCATACTGCATAACCAGAGTAATTTCACAGTTCACATTTGGGTGCTTAGATATCTTAGATACTAGCCTTGCTGACCACATCATTGTTTGCTGATTGCTGCCCCCTACTCCTCAGAATTTTCCACAGGGTAATAGCTAAATGTGTTCCAATGAAGCATCTGTACAATAACTTTCAAGTTTAGAGGACTTAAATGGTAGTGTAAGATCTGCACGGTCAATTTAATACAAATATTGGTTTATATTTCTGAAGGTTTTAGTTGAAATCTCTACAATACACACATTATTTAGCTTGCCTGCAGCATTACTATTAGATCTAGCTGACAAGCTAAACTACACCCATGTTAATACTAATCTCTCATCTTTAGTGGGACCAACTTACAGATTTGGCTCAGCATATAGATTTTTGGAAAATTTGTTTTAAAGTCTGCATGAGGAGCATATTTGGACACTTTAAATGTAGTATACAACTTGATTTGTGACAGCATTAACTTAAAGAAAATGCACAGTCGTTTAGAAAATAAACTTTATATGCCACACATCTCATGTAACTTTTCCATCTTTTCTGAGGTTCCTTACCCTTTAAAATTAATCTTTGCAAGCTAAATATGTCTAGTTACTCTCTTACTGGTTACTTAGAAAAACCACATAAATTTTCTGCACTAAATAAACAGCAATTCTTAATTATAGCTACCACCTCTGGCAACTATGTCATTCTTTGATAAGCAGTAAAGAATTTAGAAAAGAAGCACTTGAATCATATGTAAATTGCCCAGATTTTTGTATAGTGTAGCCATTGTACGTACTTAGTATGACAGGTTACTGAACACTTACACACAGTAGGTAATGTGCTAGCAAATGCTAATAACAACAGCATTAGGCACAAAAAATCTTTCCTTGTGTTTGTGTCTAGAAATACCTCTTGTTGTGATCACCAGGTTACAATTCAAAATTAAATTAACTTCATTGTGTTCTTGCAATTGCAGGAAAAAAGAAAAAAGAGAACATAAATTAGAGGATAACAAACGAAAGTACATATCAATCTGTTTTGGTTCTGCTAGATATCTGTGTAAATAAGGGCAGTATTTCATTATTGTCTTTTCTTATAGTCATATAGGTTGACTTTGCTGACGCCTAAGCCAAATCCTAGTAGGAACACAAAGATACTTGATTGTTATCAGTGGATCATCACCAGAACGCTCAGTTCACGGAAAGAAGGACCAAAATGCATTCTCCAGTGCACGTTATTTCTTCAGAAGCCTCTGTTTGCACAGCTATTGCAGTGCAGGAAAGAACGTTTGTTGTAGTATTTGTCATAATATCAGCTGTATTGGAAACTGCTAAAAATAAGAGGCTGGGACTCAGCCTTGATTTTAATAAGCAGCAATAACCTGGAAGAGACTCTTATATGGGAATCTCACCTTTGGCTTTAGACTTAATACAATCTCTCCAAACTCCCAATTCATTTTATTTCCCTGGAGGCCTCCCTGAATGTATTAATTGTCAGGAATACTCTGCATTTTTTGGTATGAAGGACAGCAAACAAGAATACATCTATGTGTGACCTAGTAAAACAATGCCTAGTCCAGGGTAACACAACTTCTGTAGTGCCAGCCAAGTAGAGATCTGTTTTACTGATTGTATGGATTATTGAAACATTTGATTTTAGCTGGGCTTTGGTAGTGGTGGATGGCTGGGAAATCACCAGCATTTTGTATTTATAACAATACCAGTGTGGCAAATCTGTACAATTCTAAAAATGAAGCTTCCTGATGTGTATTAGTGGAAGGCTAACCACAGAGTCCCATGACTAGAGTTGTTAAGTGCTGCTGCAATGTAAATAACAAGGGAGGCATTATTGACCATTTGAGTGTCTGACATTTTCCATTAAAAAGAGCTCTTCCAGCCTCACAAAAGGCTGAAATAATGGTTTGCATCCACCCGCCTATGAAATACTTAGTCCCATCTGTTTTAATGGTAGAGGCCAGAATCAAAATTTCAGGCTTCAAAAGCAATAGTCAGTTCAAAACTGGGGAGTTAAGGTGCAATGTTAAATCGTTGCATAATTTATTTTGTTCCTTTAGGAAACAGCAGCAGCAGCAGAAGAATATTAAGGCACTATATTTAAAAGAAAAGAGAAAAAGACTTTCATTTTCAAATGGAGGCAACATAGAAACTTTGCCTTAGGCTGTGCCTCTCCAAGGTACACCTGAGCATTTTCCCTTCACCTGTGACTGAACTTTCGGTACTTCAGCTCCCCTGCAGTTGGTCATGGGACTGAGAACAGCCTCCCTTTTTCCTTGGGTGGCTGGACTCTCTTTGCTGACACTCAGGCATCACAAGGAGAAAAATGCCCGTCTCCAATCCAGAAATGATCAGAGAAGTCTGGTGAGGTTAGGTTTAGATCCATTTAAAAGGAGGGAAATAACCAGAGGGGCAGCTAGAGCTGGGACTGGCTGGACAAGCAAAGTGAGTTGGCCAGAGATGAAGTGCCCAGAACAAGATGCTCGAGTAGCTGAGCGTGGAAATAGGTAGACAACAAAAATAGGCCTGTGGTGAGGTGCCAGAGGCAGGAAGAGCCTGCCTGACAAGGGCTCCGCGACGGAGAGGACTGCGTGGTCGTGGTAATGACAGACTGCATAGTAATGCACGTGCCTGAAATAAAGGTAGGCAAAACCTAATCTGGCCTCCCTCCTTTTTCCAAATTGTGAGCATTTGGATTGCAGAAACATAGTGTATGAACTCTGTGGATGATGTATTTTCGTGTATGTGTGTCATGGCCAGAGGGATTATCACAGACTAGCCAAGACTTATTTTTCAGTAATAAAGCTGTCTTTCTCATGAAATCCTTTTAAAATGTCTCAAGCTCCACATTCTCAGGGCTGGTATAGTACTATTTCACAGGAGTGACCTTTGGGAAATTGGTTAATTCTTTTAAAGCTGGTTACGTTTTTAAAACCAAGCTTTAACAATATAAGCAACTAAAATGACTTCATCCTTGCATCTGATGCCAGCAGCAAGTATTTTGTGCTATATAGTATTTATTTAAAATCATTAGCAATATTGTTTTTGTATGCATATTTTTGTACTGTCCGATTCTGTTTAAGGAGAGGAAAACTCAAATCCCTAATGTTTAGCAGTGACAATTACGAAGGGTTTGGTGTAACAAATATAACATTTAATGGTGCAGTTTATGCCGTAAAAGGCCTTTGTGCCTCTGTGTGAACATAAAATCATAACAGTGATCACATGAATGTAAATCAAAAGTAAAGCAATGCCATGCATGATGGGTAATGGGATGGGTAGATACAGTTCAGACTAGTACCTTTTGATAAAGCAATACAGATAAAATATCATCTGAGCTAATCAGAAATGCATATTCTTTGGAAATAATTGGAAATGCATATTACATTGTCTGATACCTTCATTGCTTTGTGCAAAGGCAGTGAAAATATGTTTATTTGATACTATTGAAATGGAATTGGTTTGTACAGCTGGAGTGCATAGATGGTGTAGCTCAGTGACAGCTGAGCAGTGTGCCACCCTACCCAGTGTGTGTTTATGTGTGTGTACATTATGTGATGAATCTCTAACCTCAGTCCTCTAGTGATACCACTAGATATGGGAATATCCAGTGCCTAATGAAAGGAATCAACTCTCTACTCTGTGCCATTGTATATACAAAGCTGGTGATCGTAGGGCTGTCAGTGTAATGCAGTGGTGTTGAGCACAGCAGTGTAGGATGCCTGTGAGAATTCAGTCTGGAGGATTTGGAAGTTCAATGTAAAATGCACCCATCATTTTTTGCGGATGTAATTCTGTTCATAAACAGTAAGGAGAGAATTAGAAATGTTAAGTCCTGACATGATTTCAGAAGGAGTTTTCATCTTTAGATTTTTATTCTCTTCTTTCAGTAAACTTAGCTGGAAATGCTTAGAAGAAAATTAGGCATAGTTAACTCCTAATTATTGTGTTTATATACTAACAAATACTGTTCTGCTCTGATCTGTTGATCAAATTCATGTGTCATATCCCTCTTGAAGAATTAAACATTCTCATAAAAATGATGCTAGTAGCCTGAACCTCTATGTGGACCATCTTTGATTTGAATAGAGTCACATTTAGGAATTATTTGGCTTGTTATGTCTGTAACTTGGATATTTATCTTAAGAAAAAGCATGACAGAAGGAAGACGTGATTGGAGTCACTGATGTAGTCCTCTAATCAGATGAGATGATGTGCTCCACTTTATGAGCCTGTTTGCCTGAGGTATGTGTTTCTTCAAATCCACAAACTATTCTGCTTTTTAAAATGTGTCAGCTAAAAAACATTATGCCTCAGTTGTGAGAAGTCTGACAAGCAGTGCTTGAAGTGAATTGAAACTCTAATTCTTCCCACCATGTGTAGATAACAATAAGTTTCTTCCTGTAAAAAGAAAAGTAGCCTACATCTGTAAGGTCTGAGCCAGATATCATTGATGTCTGGTGTAACTTTGAAAAATATTGTGCTAGAAAGTACATTTAGGGAGGAGGAGTGTAAATGTTTAATGTCTTGTTTCGCATCCCTTCTTTAACATCTTTTGGCCTCTGTTACTAATGAATATGCTAGCCAAGTTTTTATTTCTTAGGAGATAATTTGCAACTGTTTATAGTTTCAAGAAAAGAATGATAATGACCTTCATTTTGCGTTCATTTCCACTACAGTCCACTGAGATATCTCAAGCAGGGAGCTTTGGCAGTGAGTGACTTCATTTTTCACTAGAGTTTGAGAGTCTTTCATAAAAATAAAAGTTCTATAATTAATTCTAAATTAATAATAGTAATTCATGATAAAATGGAAAAAGGAAATAAGTACAGAAATTATGATGCAGATTTTTTTCCAGGTGGTATCAGCAAGCGTTTGAAATAAAGTTAGTGCAGGCATTCAGAAATCCGCTCTGTATATGTGATACATGCCTACAAAGCCGCTGTTTGTTCTCCTTTTTGAAAGAGCTGAAGGAATCCTGAGGAATCCTGAGAATCTTGAGGAATCCTTGCTTGACTGGGAAAACTTCCAAAATGGTTTGCAAGGTACATTTGAATTCTCCAACTACATCCAGTTCTGAAAGCTTTAGGAATTATGAATCCACATGCAAAATGAGCTCTTAGTAACAATCGGAGTAAGTTAAGAAATATAGACGAATTCAGCCTTTCTTAATATCTAGTTGAGATGAAAATTTAAAAAAAAATGAAGAGAGGCAGTAGAATTGTTTACATTCAAGAATTTTCAAATGCTTTAATACTTATTCAAATTTCCAAGTTTGAATTTCCTCATTTTGGCTTGATGAAACAGTGATGCATAACAGAAATGAGTAGATTGGTCTTATTGCCTAGGCTCACACCTCTTATATAATCTATAATACGTTTCCACAGAGCAACCTGAGATTTAATGTAAGGCATCAAAGAGAAGGAAGGGCAGCTCTGGATCGCAATCCCTTTTGGGAACTGAGGTAAGAGCACAGAACCTAGAAGTCCTTTGAAGATGCAGGCAGATGAAAGAGATTAAAAGCAAAATATTTGGATTTATTTTGGAACCTGCATGTTTGAATTTAACTTAACTGTAATAGCGTTTAGAATTTGAAAACTGGTAGCAAGATAGAGGAAAGAAATCCAAATTATTGTCCTGTGAGGAGATGGCAGAAAGAATTCATCCAATTTGTATTTTTTTTGGCAGCAGTAAAGGATACAAACCTATTAAAAAAATGTTTTACCGGTTCTGCTGCACATAGAAAAGCACTGTGGTGGCCTCTCAGTCGTTTTTTTCTGTTACCAATATTCAGCTGTCTGCTGTGTGTAAAAGGCAGTAAAGGTGATTTTGCATGTTTTTCTAATATTTGTAAATAGTCTTTTATATGTTTTCTCTTCTCCTTTTTTAAATTCCAGAACCACTCCACTTTCAAGCCAAAACTAAACCAAAATATTTCACCTGAAGTGGGAAAGCTTTCAGAAGTTACTAATGAACAAATGGTAACTGAAGATGAAGGAAATGAGGAGAGATTTAGATTACAGATTCACTAACGCTCTTTTCAATGTTATTAGTGGCTAGAGAATTTGCATTCCATTCATGCTACACCTATTAGATCATTTGGGAAAAAAAACTGTTTTACAAATATATTAACATTTTATTGGTACACTGTCTTCTACAGCTATGTCTGTAAAGCGCTGTGTGCTAAAGCACTCCTGATCTTTTACAACCAAAGTACCTATGTCAGATGAAGTAAACAGGTGACCCAGTTGACTGTTACAGCTAATAGTACAATTAACAGTAACCAATTTGTTGTGTAAAAGCTATGCATTTCATTTCAGTATATACTCCCTGAGGTTTTAAAACCTATACACATGATAAATATGTATTTCCTGTAAGGATAGTTAAAATGTCACTGCTCTAAAATCTTGGCATCTTCAGGGCTAGAAACAAATCCTCGGAAACCCAGTGGGAAGCTGGCAGTATTTAATTACTCCCATTTCTAGTTCTGCAGGGTGGCATGATATCAAGTCTTAAATGCCATGTTCAATCTTGTTGGCCCAGCATTTTGGGCCAGTGTAATTTGGGGAGGGAAACGTTGTAAGAAGATATTGGTGAGGAGAAGGAGGAGGAAACCTGTCTTTGTTTGTTAGGTGACAAAATAAATGTAAGCTTCCTGCAGCTCTTGCATGTTTGATGTGTTCGAAATACTCCTGACAGAAATGGATTAGTAGGTAGAATACAAAGTCAAAGGTGCCTGGTAAACACAATTCATTACATGCCTCTGAGTTTTATTGTGCAGATAGCACTTCCGTGTATAAAGTTTAAGAGAGAACTGGAATCATACAGGGAGCCGGCTGCACTAGAGCCTAAAGGCTGTTTCTGCTGTGAGTCCCTGCTGGCCCCCAGGGAAAGGACAGTGCCGTACCCCTGAGAGCCAGCTGGTATCCTGCCCGCGTCCCCACGTTGGGGGTCTGCTAGGTGCCGTGGCATGCTTGCATGGGTCACTACGGTGGTCCCTGAAGGAGTCGGAGTAGGTAGAAGAGCCTCAGACTCAAGTGTTCAGCCTGTTCTGTGCTCCTGTGGTACTGCAGCTTTAGCCCTTTCTGCTTCTATACTTATGCTTGTTTCTCTTTCCAGGATTGTGCCAGTTTTCAGATGTCCTTTGATACACATCGGTGTGCTTTCAAGGCTTTGGCTCATTTCTTGATGTCTTCCTTTTAGACTAAGGCTGATTGGTGATTGATAGTTTAGCCACGGAAATAAAATGTTAGAATGAAATTCAGCTTAAAAAATTAAATGATAAAACATACCACCAAATTGAACAAAATATTTCATATCTGATCCAACAAAACATTTCTTTCAACATTACTTTTGCTATTTGCTTTGGTGAAAAATAAACACGAAACAAAACCCCAAATAGCATTAGTAACACAAGAAAATTTTAAAAATATTTTTGGCTTAGCCAGCAAGCCCCAAAGTACTAATTACCCAGATCCATCACCAACCTTCTGTTTACTGTCTGATGCCAGGGCTCAGTCCCTTTAAAAAGCTTAATTTAAAAGGAAGACAACCAAATCCATGAAGAACAAATAGACTATCTCATCCATGAAGGGTGATTATGGTTCTTCGACTTGCTTAAAAAAAATAAGACAGATCATTGCCACACACTCCGACCTGCAGCCCTTCTGAGTTATGGATCTTTCATAAGCAGCAAAGGAGCTTAGCACTCACCCTTCATGGGTGAAGGATCCTATTCATATTCAGGAGCAAGTAGCAAACAATTACAAATTGATTTAAAGAGACGCCAAGATTATTGTCTGGAAGCATCAATTACTATAAACTGTTTTTCCTTTGTTCCTTCCCCTAGCCTTGTATTTCATATTACAGGATCTAGCAGTGGTACCTAGCCAGTTTAATATTGAATAGAACCCAAGAATCATTAACAAGGCTACATAAATAGCATTACCTTTTCCAAAAAAAAAAAAAACCTAAAAAACCCCAAAAGACTGAATGTGTGACCGTAGACAAGTTACTGCAGTATATTTCTGCAGTAACTAACCGAGATGACAATCTGCAGGACTGCAGTCAAAGCAGGGTAGCTTAAAGTAGGCTGCCTGTGCCTGAAAGAGAAATAAAGTCTTGCCCTGAGTTACAGTGCTCCAGTGGCACCACAGTGCTTCACTGTAGCTTGATTATGTGCCATAGTAATGGTAATGTGAGAATGACGAGATGAAGGATGTGTAACCTTATTCTGCAACAGATCAGGAAAACAGAGTATCGCATCTGTCATGCCACATCACACCTTGGACAGCAACAGTGTCCTATCCAAGCTCCATTTCCCTGGAAACTCCTACTGAGGAGTCAGCTCTTCTTGAGCAAGATTTTTTCTCTGCAAATGTGAGCTAGAAAATATGGCCTAGATTCACCTGAACTAACTCTGAGCTCTTAACTGAGCCCTACTCACTGTCACTGGCGAGAGACAAATGGTCTGCTTTCTCAGCTGATTAGGATCCTAACCGAGGTGTCTCTGTTAGCTGTCTGCGATCACCAGGAATGAATCTCATTCTATGAGATTTGTCATCTTAAGTTCAAATTCAAAGAAGGATGGCCTGAAAGTGGAATTTTTAGCTAATGATAATTAACATTCAAATGGGACCTGCATGGAGTGGGCTGGAGTCAACTTGTCACCTTGCTCAACCACTCACATAAGGGAACATCATTACTAGGACACACAGGAAAATAGCCTGAGGCTTCTTTAGGTTACATTTTTGTAGTAGGAGCTGGGTAAGCATGAAAACAGATGGAAGGGAATGAATGGTAGCTGTGTGAAGCACCCAGTGATAATGTAGTTACTGCCTCAAGCAAATGCAAAGGACAAGAGTCACGGGTGGCAAAAGAAGTTGCCAGGAGATAAAATAGTGACAAAGATGCTTCTGTCAGGACACCCAAAGACACACCTGAAATAGCACTTTCCGTTTTTCCTAACTGGCAGATAACATATTCTGCAAATTTCATTCTGCTATACATTAGTAGTAAAAAATGCTATTTTTCTTGCTCTGTTCCCTCTTCCCAGCCATGAGGAGGATTAAAATTGCTAACATGAAGATAAGAGGAAGAAAGGTGAGGAGCTTTTGGTTGACTCTTTAACCCTATCTGAAAACCCCACAGTGCAGAATGGTCATTCTGACAGAAACCACAAATCAGTTTCTGACAACTCAGAGTGGATAATAACTTTACAGAAGCAAGTTCTCTCTCTAAATACCTAATTGTACTAGCTGTGAAGTAAAACCATTTGTTTCAGCAGTACTATACCACCACTACAGAAGAACACGTTGACTACTTCTGAAGCTTGCTAAAAGTGAAGTTTGCCAGGCTCACAGCATGGAAGGAAGCCTGAGGGACCTCTTACAGCAACTGTCAACTTGAAGCTTTAAAAGAGCAGCTGGCAATCCATGAGCTTCTTATGGCTGTTTTACTTGGTATTTCAAAGGTAAGCTTTTGTGTATTAAAAAGCCTACTTTGCAAAGTAACTCTTTATAATATATCCTATTAAAGCAATAATACTGTCTTTTGTGTATCTTGTGCTTACATCTGCGTGCCTTTATCCCCATGTTTGTATTTATATATCCCTATGTGCATATTTGCCAATATACATAAACATACACTTTTTATGTATATAGGTGCATCTATATAGATTTTATTTTTCTTTTCAATTCATTTGCCTCTCTGTTTTCTGCATCATGAAGCGGATCACCTACATATGTGTTTGAGATGACTTTCAGTCAGTCACCGCTATAGTACTGAGGTGGTAAAAGTACACTACTTATTAACAGATTTAAGCAACTGTCTTTGTTATGCTCCTGGGCCTAATTCTTGGCTACAGTAAATTGCCAAAACTCTGCTAGAATTGTTTACATCGACTTTCCTGAAGCATTTTACATGCTCTGCGGGTTTGGCCCAAAAGGCTTGTAGTGATTAACATGGACTAAAATATATGAAAATCCACAGGGCATGTCTGAAAACTGAAACAATAAAGACTTTTTTTAGGTCTTTTCCTTCATTTTTTAAGGCAGTACTGTGTGACTCTCTTAAAGCAGACTCCTGGCACGTGACTCTAACCCCTGGTGCAGGAGAACGCTAAGGAATCATGAAAATCAAGCGAGCCACCGGCTAACTCTTCAGGGTACACAGTCATGGCATGGGCAATAGGAGACACTAGTTCAGTCATGGTAGTAGGGCAATTCAGTGTGTGATTTTCTGTTCAAAATGGTGGTAAATCCAGCAGGACTCTCTTACTGTGAGCTAATAAATTAAACTTAATTTCTCTCAGGAGTGGTTGTAAGCTTTTTCATATTTGGGGAGCTTCAGCCAAAGGTGGCACTAGGGCATCACAAGAAGCAGTCTGTTAAAATACACCACTGTGTTCTGCGTGCTCTCCCTGGAGCTGCCTTCCACTCCCTGCCTCCTCTGCTTCCACAGTTTTTCAGTTGGTGTTTTCTAAAAATGGGTAAGTCTTGTCAGTTTGAAGCAAGCTAGAGGTACAGAAGTAGGAATGGGAATGGGAAGGGAAAGCTGATGTTAATGCCTTTTTACAGTTTTGCACTTAATTCCAAAGGGACACCTACTCGCTAGGTGTCTATCTATCCTTGCAGGATGGTGCTAATCCTGGGTAGACATGTATCTGGGTGGTTCCAAAATATGGCTCCGAAAGTCCTCCAGGCATGACACATGTTGAGAAGCAGTAACTTCTCTTCTACACTTTATCTGATGAGTTCAAAATCCTTCTAGTGCACTTGTACTTCAGCTCCATTAATTGATGTTTTCAGTATATTGGGGAGACTTCAGAAAATACTTCCTTCATTTTCACTTTGGTGGACTTTGGCTTGTGCCCACGGCTTGTGTTTTGAAAAATTCTCTTACCTCCCTTATGCCCAGCTTTGGGGTCTCTTGGCATTCGCTTGTTGCTACCAGAAAACAAAATGCTATCACCTCTTAGGCTGCTGCTGCCTGTCATTTGGGATTTCATCCTGGAGAACAGGGTTCATGCTGCTGCTGAAAACACGTTTGGGAGTTGCCAGACTGTTAATCGTTGTGTAAAATTAACCTGGAAACTGCAGGTGATGCAGCAGCCTACTTAAATAGAGTGTGTTTCCTGTGGGATTGCAATAAAGTCACTTATTCTCTCTCTGCTTCAGTTCCCTTTCTGAGAGAATAATCCTTCCTCCTTCATGAGCTATTAAGACAATAAATCAGTTCCCTTACATGCCGCAGATCTGGGTGACATAAATATCTAGATATTCTACTGAGTCTGCCCCACATCTCATAGGTTTGTCCTGTTCTCCTGTTATTCAGTCTGTTGCTGTCTGCTCAGCAAAGGTTTCAAAGTGGAATGGATGTGAGCAGAAACCCCAAACTATTTCAGATCAGCTTCACCCTGTTTCTCTCTAGGCCCATTTGGCCTTCCCAAAGTTGCAAGTTTTAATCTTGTTTTCCACACAGGTTTGGTTGTTCTGAATCGAGTCATTACCTCTATTTTCAGAACTGTTTAGTAGCTGAAGGTAACAACTTTGTTGTTCTAATAGGGCCACTGAAATCAATTGGACTTGGACACCTTGGGGCTGTGGAAGAACTTACTGAAGAAATATTTGTGTCTTTTGGTAAGTAAATTTGATCCTTAATGTCTTTGCCTCAGGCTCCCTACAACTAAAAGAGAGGTAATTTTATTTACCTATCTACAAGATTATTGAAAGCCATGGCTAAATACTATGTGTGAAGTACCACTAATTTTAATCCATATGAAACGTGTTTGTAGACCAGCACTGAGTTAAAAACTGATGAACGAATTAGGGTTAATCAAGAACTGTGTCATGTCTTACTGGACAATATAAAACCACCTTCCTGTATGTCTCCTTCTTCCAGTACTCTCCTTCTCCTTTTCCTTTTACTTCTGTCCTTAAGAGTAACGTTACAGGTAAGATGAGTGTTGCTTGCATCAGAGTGCAGCAGCCTGCTACGTGTTATATATCAGCAGAGATGTGAGAGCACAGACTTACTACTGGCTTAGTTTCCAGTCTTCAGCTTTGCCCACGACTTTTTGGAGTTGTGTTTTGTTCTGTAACTGCAACATGCACAAAAATTTTTGGCATCATTAACTTTTTAAAAAGGGCAAGGGAACATGTTCTCCTCCCTCATTGGTTCTATGCTTCCTGCTTCTACTTGGGACACATCTTGGTTCATTAGAGCACTTGTTTCTGTCAAGAATTTTTAGGCACAAAGAGTTAATATACTGCATTTGAAATGGTGACTGCAGCTATTGAAAAATATATGAGATAATGTTCTCTGTACACAGTACGTGTTCTAGAGCTGCTTGTGCATTGCCAGGATCTTCCTGAGAAATAGGCAGTGTGCCACCTCAGTGTGTGCAATGGCAGAGGAACTTCTTATGAACTGGGTAAGAAAAGACACTTATTGTGGGGAAAAAAAGCCAACCCTCCAGACAAGAGTGGCAGAGAATGGAAAATATGGGGTTTGTATAGGTTTCTTCTGCTTCCCTCTGCTTCACTTCCCTCCTTCCCTTCCCTCTTCCACTCTGGCCTTGTATTTGTTTAAAGAATTGGTATGGTATGTGTGAACTATACAAGTAAAGCCCTCCCCCCTGCAGTGTGCTAATGACACAATTTAAATCATTACCATGTGCCATATTTTCTGAGAGATCCTGTTCTGTTTACCAGACCACAGTAAATACATGCTAGTAATGTTAAGGGTCTGATATAAATTCACAAAAGCAAAAAAGATACTCAAAGCTGATCTTGAACCTTTATCCTCAGTGCAATACAGGTTTTTGTCTTTGCTGTCTCACAGATTGGAGAGATTGAATGTCAAAAATGCTTGTCAGTGGATATTGGTAAAGTAGCACTGTTTCAGATATCATAGGCTTTTCTTAAGGAAATACTATTTTTAAAGAGAACTGAAGAGATCATTTTCTGATATAAATGAGAATGGGGCTTCCTTAGCTGGCTTGTCTGGTTTCCTGGGTTTCTACAATGTAAGGTCCTGAAATGCAGCTTGGGTTCCACAGTAATGGGAGCTCTAATGCCAGCTCTAATGCCAGCTACCAGCTAAGGCTCTTGCTGTCAGGGACAGGAAGGAAATGCTGCAGACCAGGCATCCGCTGCTGATTCGGTGCTGACTCCCCTGCCTTTCTATGATGGGTCAGCATCAGCAGGGCCAGCAGGGAGAGCCTTGACTCTCGCCCTTGCCCAGGTTCTGCAGCAGAGCTGTGTTTTCCCCACTCTGTGAAGGTCCTTGGCTTCTTGCAAATGAAGGGAGCTGGCAGACATCATGGCTAGGCCACTCTCAATCATCTCTGACAGGTCATGGCAATCAGGAGAGGTTCCTGAGAACTGGAAGAAAGTAAATCACTCCAGTCTTCAAAAAGGGCAAGAAGAAGGGCCCAGGGAACTACAGACCAGTCAGCCTCACCTCCATCCCTGGAAAGGTGATGGAGCAGCTCATCCTGGAGGCCATCACTAAGCATGTGGAAGACAAGAAGGTGATCAGGAGTAGTCAGCATGGATTCACCAAAGGGAAATCATGCTTAAACAACCTGATAGCCTTCTATGATGGGACAACTGGCTGGATAGATGAGGGGAGAGCAGCGGATGTTGTCTACCTTGACTTCAGCCAGGCTTTTGATGTTGTGTCCCATAACATCCTCACAAGCGAGCTCAGAAAGTGTGGGCTGAGTGAGTGGACAGTGAGGTGGATTGAGAACTGGCTGAAGAGTAGGGCTCAGAGGGCTGTGATCAATGGCACGGAGTCTAGTTGGAGGCCTGTAGTGACCCACTGGGTCACTATTTGGGTCCAGTATTGTTTAACTTATTCAACAATGACCTGGATGAAGGGACAGAGTGCACCCTCAGCAAGTTTGCTGATGATACAAAACTGAGAAGAGTGGCTGATACCCCAGAGGGCTGTGCTACTATTCAGAGGGACCTGGACAGGCTGGAGAAATGGGCAGAGGGGAACCTCATGAAATTCAATAAAGGCAAGTGCGGGGTCCTGCACCTAGGGAGGAATAACCCCATGCACCAGTACAGGCTGGGAGCTTACCTGCTGGAAAGTAGCTCTGAGGAGAAAGACCTGGGAGTTGTGGGTGGACAACAAGCTGAGCATGAGCCAGCAGTGTGCCCTTGTGGCCAAGAAGGCCAATGGTATCCTGGGGTGCATGGGGAAGAGTGTTGCCAGCAGGTGGAGGGAGGTGATCCTGCCCCTCTCCTCAGCCCTGGGGAGGCCTCACCTGGAGTACTGTGTCCAGTGCTGGGCTCCTCAGTCCAAGAGAGACATGGTGCTACTGGAGAGAGTCCAGCGGAGGGCAACTAAGATGATTAAGGGACTGGAGCATTTCTCCTATGAGGAAAGGCTGCGAGAGCTGGGCCTGTTTAGCCTGGAGAAGACTGAGTGGAGGTCTGATCAATGTGTATAAGTATCTGAAGGGGGAGTGTCAAGAGGATGGGGCCAGCCTCTTCTCCGTGATGCCCAGCAATAGGATGAGAGGGAACAGGCACAAACTGAAACACAGCAAGTTCCATCTGAACATGAGGAAAAACTTCTTTACTGTGAGGGTGACTGAGCACTGGAACAGGTTGCCCAGAGAGGTAGTGGAGTCTTCTTCCCAGGAGATTCTTAAAACTCACCTGGACAGAGGCCTGGGCTGCTCTAGATGACCCTGCTTGAGCAGGAGGGTTGGACTAGATGATCTCCAGGGGTCCCTTCCAACCTTGACCATTCTGTGATTCTGTGAAAGCACTGGAAAAGGTCTTTAAGAGCAAAGTACAGAGCATCATTTTCCCATGATCTCTGTTTAGGGCTGATCATGCGTACAACTTTTATACCAGTAGCAAATGATCCCGTGGTCGTCAGTGCACTATAGCAAGTGAGAGAGGTGCAGTTTTGGTGTTGGAGAACAGAGCTGAGCTGAGCTCTTGAGGGAAAGTGTGTGAATCTCAGAGCTTCAGGAGGGAACTATGTGTGGGGAAGCCAGGCTTATGTAGTGGGACCACGCCATGCACAATGCAGATACTGCATGTGAGTGTTTCCTGTCTCCCCTTATATCTTATTTGATCAGATGTTGGAGATAGCAATCCCATCTCTTCTGATTTTCTGAGGATGCATGTGGCTCTGCAGTCAGCAGGGAGATGAAATTAAAGCTAAACATCCTGTGGTTCTCCTTGTAAACGCCATTTTCTGGAAGGATAGGTTATTTATTCCTCACATTTTTTAGTCTACTAGATATTTAAAGAGCACGTTTGTACCTCTGGATACCTTCCACTCTTTTTCTTTTGTGCCACTCTTATTCTTTTTCTTATAGTGGGATAAGACAGATTTTTTCAGTTCCTTTTTAAGAGCTATCTTACAACTCTGAGAAGAGTCAGACTTACAGTGATCTGATCCAAAGCCCTAGGAAATCAATTAAATGAAACTTTCTTATATCTCAATGGTCTTTGGACAAGGCCCCAAGTTAGCAAAGGAGAGGGCTTCTGGAAATGAAGTCACCAGCCTAAAGGAGCTGCAGTCTAGATTTAAAATGTATTGACATAGCATTTTAAAGATGCATTTCAAACCACTCTTTAAAATACTTGTGCTTCTTCAGTAGGAAAGCTCTGCTGACATAAGGCAGATTCTGTGTTTGTAATGATACAAGGGCTTTGTTGGATAATGTCCGTCACTTTAATGTCGTGAGTTTTTTGGAACTCTTCCATTGCATAGTGCAAAGATAAAGGTGGAAAGGAAGAAGTTCTGGGAAGAATGGAAGGCAATGATAAAGCTAGGAGGCAGTTACTGATAATCAGAGGTGGTCAGACTATCAGAGCTGCACCTTTTGTTTTCCATTCCACAAGTGAAATTTTAATTTTTACGTCTGCCATTCAAAACTATCAATGTTGTTCATAATGTGCCGTCACACTTTTTAGCTACTGTTGTCTTGAACTCTAGAGTTGAATTGTGTGGTAATTTACTAGTTACTAGAATGAAGGCATTAGAATAAAATGATGGGGTTTCTACTTTCTGACAGAATTGGAAGAGAAGATTAGAACTGAGGACTTCAAATGACTCAGAAAGCATATGGGGGTGGTGAGGAGACAGAATGTGGGACACGTGTTAATTGGGGGAAGAAAAGGATTATGTTGTCATTAACTGTCCAAAGCAAAACGTTTAATTCTGTACAGTGTGTGCCTCTCAGATTTTAATAGCTGTTTTTCTTTCCGACTCAGAGAAACTAAGATTTATTAGCTGATTACATTCAATTTTGTCTTATCATATTCCTACCAACTAATTGCATGTGTAGTATATAATGAAATGCTTTTAGGCTTGTTCTCTGGAGTGAATGTATAGGCTATATGAATAATCTTGTTTATGCCTGAATGCCCATTCACATGAAGAAGAGCTCTTCCCTAAACATTGTAGAAATGATATTTCTATTAATGACGTCTAGAAAAGCAAAGAAAAAGGGTTACAGTTTTTCTCCCCCTAAGTTTTTCTGTAAAAAATACTAAGTTAACAAAAACTGCAAGTTTTCACATGAATGGCCTTGGCTGGATGAAATGTTCAGTAGAAAACGTTTCCAAGGTCTGAAATCAAAGAGAAATGTATAGTAAAAATCAATGAGACTGCTCTAGAGTAGCTGGTAAGTCTTCCAGGCACTACTATTGTACAACATGTGTCTTTCTACCTTAGAAAATGTGACCCTTGACATCTTACATGTGAGGTGAGTCTGCTGGCCAGTGCAGTGTTGGGGGAGGGACACTTAGTCCTTACACAGTTTCTCAGGCTCTGTGGTAAAATTTAGCCGTCATGTGCTGTGACACAACAGCTAGCTCTTTGAGTGTTGCTCATTTCAGCAGTTACATCCCAGCTGATCTTCGTGAGACAGGGTCTACAGTCAAAGCTATGGATAGTCTTATATTCTTCTATGCCTTTGCTATCATATTGTCAGAGCACGTCACTTTAATGCTGTTAAACCCCAAGGGTTATGGAAATACTTTTATGAAGCTAAGGGATAAAGGCTCACATCTTCAAAAATGGATAAATAACTAATTTCAAGTGATATACGCCTAGTACCTTTAAAATTTTGGCCTGAAATGCTTTCCTGTAGTCCTACAGGAAGGCTATTGTGGAATAAGATCCTGTGAACTTACTGAGATGGTAACTTAACTTTCTCATCTGGTTAATAGTGTTTTCCATTGTATCAAGGAGAAAGACTTGAATGAATATGCAACTTAATGATGCAGAGTCAAACTGATATGCAGAATAAAAGCTGCTTTGGGACTTCAGCGTGATAATGAATACCCATGCTGTTTATATTGGTTGTGGTAGAAGACAAATAAATAAGAGGCTGTGTCTTTCATTGCTCTCTGTCCAGCACCTTTCTCCTTTGTTAATGCTTAGTTTTTAATAGAGATCATAGTAACTACTACTCAGTTGCTTTTGGCAAATGTATCCTGGTATATTCTCAGTTACAAATTCATTTCTCCTCAGAACAGGAAAGTTAAATTGCTATGAGATAGACCTAACTGCTATGTAAATGCCCCAACCTATTAAAATCATGATATAATAATAATATAATAATAATAATAAAAGGTTTAAATGAATAAACTCCCCTGGATGCCAATGGCTAAAGTACAGTAATTCTCTGCACTCTGCCCCCCTCACTGTGCACCACTGTCTTTGAAGGCAGAGAACATGGGAAATAAATAATCCTTGTAAAATAATATATTTCTGACTAAAGGTAAAAGTTGATTTTTTTTTCTCTCAACCCACCTTTGTGACAACAAATAATTCTCCATCTTTTTATATTTTGTTAGGGCTGGTGAAGAATGAGGGCAGAAATTAGCATTAATGAACCTCGGATTAAGAGGAAAACGTACCCTCTAATTTCTCGATTGGTTACAGAAATAATTTACTTTTTGGTTTGTCTTCTGATTATGGCTCTAAAGAGCATGCATTCCTACAGAGGCTGAGAAGAATGTAAATGTAAATTCTTATTTATACTTCAAGGCAATTTTCTGTCCTTAAAGTTCAGCTATTTGTGTTTTCTTCCTTATAGAAATTACATCTGAATTGCCATGTTAAATTATTCCAATATGTATTCATCTTACTCTGTTTTAGTGCCTCTTTCAAAAGCAAATAAGAATAAGGTTGGGTTTTCTGTTGTTTGTAAAATATACAACTTATTGTCTCTTTCAGGCAATTTTAAGTTACATTCAAGTTTAAACAATTATTTGCAATGTCAGACAGTGCAGTCTGGTAAAATGCTGAATGTCCTCAGGGTCCATTAAATTCTCTAGAATGACTAAGTTCCCAGCAATTATACAGTATGTACAGGATCGGGACTGAAAGTTTGTTTCATTTCCCAGTTGGAGAAACGTTAACCTAGCATTTTAAGAAAAGGAAAAAAACCCACAGGTTCCTGGAAACTTTGTCTAAATGATGAAGAGAGAGTGGAGTCCCAGACTTTAGCTCGTTTTCAAGAGACAGACAGGCAAAATGGTGCAGATACATTTGGGAAAGGTACTTTTTTCAGATTGAAACGTGTAGAAGCTGCAGGTCTTCTAATTAGTCAGGCAAGGATTGTCTGGACTTTCGGAATCTGAGGAGAAATATGAATCCATTAACCTAATGGAAACACTCGGATATTGCCTTTGAACGAAGATACAGATATTGGCATGTTTCTTTTAAACTCAATACTGTTTGATAAGGTCTTGTGGAGTTGCTGGTTTTGTGAGATAAGTGCTCTGGGAGCACTAGTTGTTCTGGGAGCAAGAGCAAGAGCAGGCTTTGGAAGTGTAGTGCAAAAACCCACAAAGTTGGGTTTAGTGAGGAAATTTTCATTTGAAAGGTAGCCTCAGTTCAGTAAAACAGACATGCTGAACCAGAAGTTCTACCTGCTCTGTGTGCCACTCCATTAACATTTATGTGAGTTTGAAGGCTAATCCTGTCTAAAATGATTCATTAAATGGGAGTCAAGAGCATTGAATATAATTAGGAAGACCGGAAATGATGAGAATATTTAAATCAAAACTAATGAATTTGGCTGTTTCTTATGGGAACAGCACAGTGCAATTTCAGGAAACCGCAAAACTCATGCAGGAGCAGAAATACTATGCTTGCTTCCACTCGCTGTTGCTTGTATCTGGCTGCTGATATCAGGTACGTTATGAAAGAAACAGCTCAACTAAGCCCTGACTAGGTTAGGTATACCAAAGAGTGATATATGAATCAGTCATAGCTGTTGTATAAGGAAGAGAATATGCTTCAAAGGCAAAAGGACACTTTCGGCTTTCTTTTCGTTATTTTCTTAAAGGCAGGCCTGTGGGGTGGGGATTATAAAGTGCTTAATACAGCATCCAGTAGCTGCTGTATTAGCTATATTGTGTTAAATGCATATTCTCCATCTTTTTGTTCTATCTTATCTGGAAGGTAGTACAAGAATCCAGAATAAATGGCTGCATGTGAATTCAAGATGCTCATCTCCTGATTGTTCAAGCTGGTGGGTAATAGGAGGGTACTAACACTCCAGTATGATCTGGGTTTATTTTCTATAGGAATTGGTCTGTGCAGGACCCCCAATTTCCTGGTTTAGATGTAGCATATGATATTTTTATGTTGTAAGTGCTATAGCAACAATACTACTAGAAATAGGCTATTAATATACGGTATGACTTTTCTGTGGTTCAATGGAGTGAAGATGAAGAAGTAGGAGAGAATAGCAAATGTTGAAGAGATAGCGGTTCTGTAGAGTACAGCATGAATGTGTCTGGTGATCATATTTCTCAAGAAAAAGTAATTCTCTTGTGAGCATGCTTAAATATTACTTTTTTCTAATGCCATTTTACTATGGATAGTAATCTGTACTGCAAACAGTAAAACTAACAACATAGCTGCATAAACACATTTCTCATTTGTCTAGAATCACGCATTACTCTTCAGCGTCCTTTAGAAACAGGTGGCTGCCCTACCCCAAAGACAGCGAGGGCAGACTCAGAGCTGACAGGGAAAAGGCAGCTCACAGTTAGTTATAAAAGCCATTGTGGCTGCTGTCAATATTGCTTCAGCTGGGACTTTCTGGAGCCTGCTGCTATAAATATATAACAATTCAATTGTGTAATTGCCATTACCAATGTGAATTCAATTTGTCTATATTTTTATACTATAGCGTTAGGTCTTAGAATCTTGCATTGGTATAGATTCTTTTGGTGAATACCGATCTCTCCAGATCTTGAGAGGCAGAAATTAAGTCATCAGAAGCAGATGGGGTATAGAATAAAGTAAAAAATGGAAGAGGGTCAAAGAGGAGAGAGCCTTTTTCAAGAAACTTGTTTTAGTTTTAATCCAACGTTGCTTGTGCTGAATAGTTTCCTTTAATCACCTGACCTACTAAAATTAGGTTAGAGCTCTAATTTCAAGAACTTTTGATTCAGACTATTGTGCTTGTTAGAAATATCAGGGTGCTGTAATTGAAAATAGGCTGCTCTTTGAGATGGGAAAATCATTGCATAGTGCACCAGCATAGGTTTCTTCCCCTGAACTGCAAGGATTTCTGTGAAAAACAGAAAGGGAGTCTAGTCTCCTTGCCCAGTCCCTCCCATCTCAGCAAGAGGTTCAGATTAGAAATATATGCTCCAGGTATGGTTTCTTTGAACTGGACAGACACTACTACCTTACTTCCAGTGGGCAGTGATCGGAATCTCGATGTCAGATAGTTAAAGCTTGTAAAGCACAGGCTGCATTCCAACTCACCTGATGCAAAATATTCTGTACAGTACCTTGGGCCACATCGCCACCTTAATTACTTTCCATTATTATTAGTTGTTATTATTAGTTGTTTCTACAGGTCCTCTCTTAGATTTCCTTTAATTCATATAGAATTGGTGTGTGCTCTGTTGACAACATTGCATATGTATTTCACTGGCAGGGACAGGGCAGGAAAACCTGTTCTAGCACTTAACTGTATGTAGAGGAATAGCTAAATGGCGTGTCTTCAAATGTACGTGCAAAGGAGAGATCCGTTAGAAACAGATAATGGGCATCCATATCCCGTTCTGTTGTATGGGTTCTCCTACAAGCAAATCCCCTGTGAAAGACACCTTCACTGGTACAAGCTGACCTTAGGAAGCAGAACAGAAGGAAAGTGCATGGCCCAAAGACCCATTATTGTGTGTTAGATGTTTGGAACAAGTGATGAGGGCTAGTCTAGTCTCCAGGGGTTGCGGTGGATCAGCTCTGCAGCTGTTTTGTAGGCTGGGTAAGGAAAGGAGTCTTTCCCACTGTATTTCTTATCACTAGCTCACCAGGCTGTTTGGATGCCTCAGTGTTTGCCTCTTGGGTCAGCATTTTCTTCTGCAGACAGAAAATGCTTGAAACAATAGAGAATTCTGTGCAAGAACTCTGCAAGGCTGACTCTTGTTCTGACTGATTTCAGTGGCGGCTTGACCTAGTTTTGCAAGTACAAATCCAGACTTCTATTCAGTACAGTTAATCTCTATTTCTTCTTTACGGATGGACTTAACAGAGTTTATAACCATCTTCAGAAACTGGCAGTGTTTCAAATCTAATGCATACCTGAGTAAACAACCCTGATCAACAAAAATGGATGTTCAAGGTCGTATTTATTAGTTTGACCAGTGGCCAAATGCGTAAGTGTAAATCCTATCTTAAGTAAAGATCGATCTCTGATAGTCACTAGCCTTAGACAAACTTTCCTGTAAGGGCTTGGTCCAGCTGTCGTTCTTTGAATCATCATCATCACTCCTTTGAATAACTGTTGATTTTAATAGGACTGATAGTGAGAGGAAGACTTCATAGAATCAGGACATTAAATAGGCTGTCTCAGTTAAGCGGCGTATTCTGTATGCTTGAAAAAATGTGTTTCACACTGAGAAGTTAAAAGGACAATTCACCCCTCTGTTGGATTTAGAACAAATGAAAGGTGATGTTTTCTGTTGGTTAGAGACTAATTTCTTTTCTCTTTCTCAGCCTTGTCCATACCAGTAAGCAAGCTCTCGTGGTTTTGGCTTTGATTCTTCAGTGTGTCAAGGTCCCTCGTAGGTTTAGGTTTAGTGCAGTAATAACACTCAAGAGACTGTGCGACCCTGTGTGCAAGACCGTGTTAGTCTGGCTGCACTGTGTGATGCCCTGCAAGCGCGCTACAGTGCAGAGTTTTGTTCCAATCACCCTTAGGCAGGAGGTGGACGTAATGAAACACTGTCTCCTCTCTCCTTTTCAAAAGCTGTCTATGAAAGCTGCTTCCACATGTTATTATCCTGTGGCCCACAGTGCTCCTTTCAGTACCTCTCAAATGTACCACATTATGTTTTCTGGAGCTGATGCCAGCTGATGCTGATCGCCGTGATCTCTGCAGCTCAGCCTCATTGGAACTATAATTAAGCCCGTCTGTTATAAACCAAATACTCTGAAAATCATTTTCTTCATTTACTGCACCTGCCAAGGGAGAGCTTCTGCAACCTTTAATGATGCAGGCAATCCTCTTACTGTCAGTGCAAATACTACATTGCGGAGAGGTTGCAGAACCATAACGAGAACTCATTGAAAAATTTGCCAGGAAGCTTTTTCCCCTTCCTGTCAACATCTGAATATTTTGTAGAAACATATTGGCCTTTTGGACCAGGGTTAGACATTCTGTGGAGCAGGAGAGAGATCAGTGCTCAAAATAGCCAGTAGTACAGATTAAAGCATTCCCACAGGGAGATGGAGATACAGCTTCAGGTGTTTATTTCAGGAAAAAACCTGTCCCTGGCAAATGTTGTGAGCATTGTGCTACTGCCAATTCTGAGAAACTCTGCTCACCTCTCCACCCCCCTCCTCCAAACTGCAAGGTTTTATTTTCCTTCTGCCAGGGAGCAAAAGCACCAATGTCTTTCTATAGAACAAAATTATGGTTTCCAGTGAGATCAAGCTATACCTATGTCTCGATCTCAATACACTCTTTTCCCAAGTGACAACATGTCAGTAGGTGCTTAAAATGTTACAATGTAGGGAGTTCTCTTTGAAAGCCCTGAAAAAATGCCATCAGCTTTGTGCTAGGTTCACAATAAAATTCTGTATCTTGGACATGGTGGGCAAGTAAATGGAGACCGATTTTCATTTCTGCACTTTGAAACTACATTCATTTCTATCTGTTAAGTCTACTCTTGCTATAGCTGATTTGAATTCTAAACAGTTTTAGAAATTTATTTTTGTAAAGCTGTGCCATTCATCTTTAATATAATCGTGTAATTTACTCTATTAATACCAGCTGCTGCATTTGGCACAGGTCACCTGGAGTGTTTGAAACGCTATATTAATTTTTCCTTGAACCTATTAGCTAATTCTAAAAATCCATAGAAGTCAGAGCATCCCGTCTCCTCAGTCATGGAAGGTTTATTTTTGTCCAGGTTCCTGGACATTTTCTGAGTCTGATAGAAGAAAAAATTCAGTGGGAGATGTACTTAAATTTTGCTGGGCTTTATTTATTTATTTTTTTGTTCTGCAGAGTTGCCCTTGGCCTCAGGTAACACTTTTTAGAGGGAATTCTACACTGCGTGTAGCATTTATCTCACCTCCTGTGTGCCTGAGAACATGACATCTAGTTGGTTTCTGGATGCTTGGTTCTAGATCTAAACATATGTCATAAGTATTAATTATACCTGATCTTGACAACACTATTTTTTAATCCCCTCTGTGAGGCTTTCTGATACCTGGTTGCTACCCAGCTCTTGCATTCAGAGTCTTCTTGTGAGGGCCTGGCAGTCTCTCTAGCTGTTCTTGGTCAAACAGAATCGCTTGGTTACATGGACGTCTCTCTGCATCCTGCTTTTCTGGGGGATTTCACAAAGCGAAGCAGCTGCTGACTTGAAAAGGAAACTTTGTAGCTGGTTGATGTTTGTTGCTTCTCCTATCTGTTTGTATGGGAAATCTTTTAGGATGATCTTTTCTGCTGAGGTAAGAATTTTAAATGTTTTGTGTTTCCATTCTCTGGCAAACTTGGCTTGAGGCTCCCCTTGAACTTTCCAAAATGCAAAGGCAAGTTTTGGGATTGCACAGATGTTTGTGCGAGTTAGGAGTGCTTCACTCTGGGACAGCAGAAGACAGAAAACCTGGAATAGGACTGAAGACCTCAGGAAACAAAATAGTTAAAATATAGTGTGAAGCATCTTTTCTGGCACTTTGATTTTATATTTTTCTCAAGCTGCAGATAGTGACACAGGTCCTGTCTCCTCCCAGCCCAGTCTACAATTATTTTTTCTTAGTCCTCAGGAGAATGCATTGTTTTAGCTACTTTTCAAAATAAATTCAACTGGAAAATTAAGATAAATCATGCCATTTACAAATGCATGTTCTAATAGGAGGCTGTACTTTAAATACTGAAAGAACTTCCTCTAGCTGAGGAATTTCGAGGAGATACAATAAGTACAGGCCTCCGGCAAGCCTAGTCAGACTAATTTCCATTCTGCTGAAAAAGCAGAACTCCTGATCTCAGAAAAACCTATTTTCCCCTTGTAAAACTGTGATGTATTTATTAAGACCAAACCGTAGTGTAAGACAGTTCTGGCTAACCAGGCGCATTACAGCAGGTGATAACATAATTAAGCCCTTGGTTGTCAGAGGCTGATACAGTAACTAAAGGGAAAAAATGGTCCGATTTCTCCATCTGGATCATAGAGCGCAATTGAAATCCTGCCTCTTCTTCTGATGAACCAAATTCACTGTAGTCACTCACCTAATGTGCAGCTTGTTAACAGAGCACTCTAGCAGGATCATTCGATGTGTCCCATGAGAGCCCTCCCACGTAACGTAGTTCTAGCTCACAGCGTATCTCATTGAATGTTTTCTAAATGATCAGACATCTACAACTGGTTGAACGAAGTGTTCATGGTCCATAAAGATCCTGTTTGATCAGCACTGGTTCACTAGTTCAGGACCAGTCCCTATGGGGATTAGCTTGAAATTGGTTTGTAGTTGCAGGAAAACATAGCACAACTCAGTGTGCTCTAAGTTAGCAGTCAGCTAGTGTTGCTACTTCAAATGTACTAACCCTTCTCAATGTATTAAAAAACTCCTATTTAGTTTTGAACATTAACAGCACCTTATCTCTACCATGCTGCTGTGAGCAGATCCACAGCCAGAGGTTCTTACTAATTAGAAAAGGATTTTGTGTGTATATATGTATTAGTTTCAACTTTATGTGTTTAACATCGTTGGATTTCTCACTATTGATGTCAAAAAGGGTTTCCTCTTAGTCTAACCTCTTTAAACTACTTATCCTAATATTTATCCTCATGTTATAATGCACACGGTCCCGTTCCTTTAGCAAGTAATTGATGTGAGACTGTGTCACCAAACCCTGAGGCCTGTCACTGTTGCAACTGATTGTTAATGTAAAGCATGTTTTATTCCTCAAATGATCTCTTTTGAAGAGAATCTCTCTGCCAGAGTTGTGTACTGCTTTGTTTTCAAAGTAATCATCTACAGTCCAGATTTCCTTTGGGAGGGGAAAAACAAACAAACAAAAATGAAAAGCCAAAATAAGGAGCTGGAGCCAAACCCTTTCAAATTAATGAGTTAAAGACTTCAGACTTGTGTATTGTTAACTGATGTTGAGGCATTAAGCTGCCTCCCATACTTTCCTTTTCCCCTTGTTGGTTAAAGCTTCTCTTTTCTTTTGGGGATCAGTTTTTACAAGTCTAAGTTTTTCATCTTCATCAGAAAAGAATATGTTAAAGCTATTAAGTCAGCAAGGACTGAATAGGTTTTTAGCTGTTTTTTTCCCCCTCCCAGCCCTGCATTGAAGAAAAGGCAGTGAGCATGAAAACGATGCCCTTTTAAGGAGAGAATAATCTATTTTCCAGTTCTAACAAATTTCAACCACATTTGAACAAAAAAGATCACATTTCTGTGCTGTAGGTAGATGGCTCCAACATTTTTCATATGATTCTTTGTATATGTCTGTAGCAGCCCTTTAACAAGAGCACTGAGCCAGCTCTGAAATACAATAGCACTCAGGGCCAGCCTTTTATGTTTGTTTACTCATTTTTATGAGCCTTCCTCAGTTATTTGATTCACAGAGCTGCAGCTTGCCAGAAGACAGCTAAAGAAATTTGTCGAACTGTTCTAAAGAGAGGCCTGCTCCATCAACCTCGCAGCACCACAAACCTAAAATCTGTGTTTTTTACCACGTGGCTGGTTAAAGACAAATTAGCGGCTCAGCCTATCTCCACTGGTTTTGGTAGGTCTCCACCAGTATTGATCCACTGAGGATCCATCCAAGGGAGTGCAATTATCCTGTCTTGTGCACAGTTCAGGAAAAGAAAACTGAGGCAAGAGGAGCAAAGGAAAGGGGCACCGGCATATGGTGTTGTAGTAGCAGCATCCTTAAGGGACTGTACAAGTCATAGGCACTGAGAAGCAGACGAGGAGAGGGGGCATATCTTGCAGTCTCTACCCCTGTTGGTGGAATATAGTATGGTAGACTTCACAGGAGATTAACTGTTTCAAGTTTTCCAGTCACGTATCCCTTATTTGCCGCTGCAAAGAACTCAGAGTGCTAGATGCTGAATGTTGCACAGCCGAGAAAGACTCAGTCTCTAAACAACAGCTAGTAGAAAGGAATTTAAATTAGGAATTCAAGATTTTTCAAGTGAAGGTCAGATGGGGGCCGGAGGTTATCAAACTTAATTCTGCTGACCATAGAAAAAAGTATTAACAGGGAGGTAAGCTAACCATTGGAGCATTTTCTCCATTACTTCTTTTCTTGTATCATGACAATCTTTTTAAAAAGATAAATAAAAGTTATAAAGCTTACTAACCACTGTGGTCTTATTGCAGCAATTATTTAGGTGTAATTATTTCAATTTTATTATGGAGAAAATCAGGAACAACATCATCTCACTGCAGTAGCCCTAGATTTGGGCCCACTTATATATGTGTTTGATTAGAAATATGTATATAAATCCCTCTTCTCAGTGAACATATACGCAGTAAAGTGAGTGTTGACTTCTCAAAGTGTTTTGAGTGCTTAAAAATTAAGCAAAAGGATTCAGTTCATGCATTTGTCCTTTGGGTCAAGAACTGTCTTTTTATATATGTGTGTTTGTGTGTGTGTGTACAGTTTCATGAACAAAGGAGTTGAATGATCCAGGTACCAGTGTACTAGAAATAATTAATATTTAGAGGGTGAGCGCAGTTTGTCCTCCCATAAATTGATTTGATTTTCATATCCTGATTGCCTAGAGTGGCTCACTTCAGCAACCTGGCACAATTTGCTATGGTTTTGATTTATTCTACAACAATCTTATACACTTCTAATCCCTACTGCTTTCACACATATGGAATTAGTTACAGATTTAATGCCCCATTGATATCAGGGAAAATAATTAATGTTCTGACATCTTTAAAAGAGAGTAAATCAGAGCTTCAAGTATTTTCCCACTGCTAATTCTCATTTAAGTATCATCTCTAATGCAAAGGCAAATCTTTTGAGCTTAAAATATGACTAATATCTAAAAAGTAACAGATAATAAATATGCATATTGCAGGTGTAGTGAACATCTCTGGAAGTAAGAGGTAAGAGAATAGTTTTATACTAGTTTATAGGGACTAATTAACATGAGGCCCTAAAACCTGCAAAATGGAATGCACATGGAGTGATGAATTCCAGTTAACTTTTTTTTCCTCATTTTAAGAGCCTGTAGTGCTAATTCTACTGTAGTAATGACTTAATTAATGGCTTAATTATCTGCCAGTGATACTACATTCTTCTAGGCTATTTCTCTAAGTACATTTTGCAAGACCATCTTCTACATTAGAAGGTTTTCCGGGGAAAAAAAGGGCTACCAGTTTGGAAATCCAGCCCCTGTGGAGTTTTGCACAGCTTGATCTCTGAAGGACTGTGTGAGAGGCAAGAGGAGATGGGCTTTCTTACGAAGGAGCCCTATAGGAAATTACAATTTTTATTCATCCTGTTGAATGGGTCAATAATTAGATTTCTACTATAGATCCATATGGATTTTTTAAGAAGAACTTGTGTGTAGTTTCTGTCAAAGCTTTCTCTGAAAATTAAAGAAACCAGATTTTGTGTTGGATCTGTAGCTATAGCAAAGAAAATTCCTTAGTAAAATATTTCAAACATTTTTGGAAGCTTTGTTGCTTTAGCTTTGTTTGTTTGTTTTTTAAACATAATGAATTTAATTTTATAGGGTATTTAAAAAAATTGTTCTCCTCTGGAATGAAAATGAATTTTTAACCAGCTATTTCTTGTTCAGGGGAAAAGGTCCTGACTGTTTCACTTTAAGATTAAAGTAGTATAGACAGGATGGCATTTAATAAACTATGTAGATATTTAAAGTAGCTCCTATAGAGCTAGCTGATATGGTATAACTAACCTTTTGAGGGCTTATACTGTCTTCCTGGAGACAGACTTATGGATTTAGGTTAATATATTATTGACATGTTTGAAATAAGTCATTATGGATTCCCATGCCATGTAATAAAAAGGAGATAAATATTTATGTAAACATTTTGCCTTCATGTTAATAGACTAATAACTGGAGTGGACAATTAAGGCTGACAGCTGCTTCTTCATCAGTGAGATTCAAGGAAATTTTATTTAGATAGATGTTTCTGCGCAAACTTGGACAGAACAGCCACACTGAGGCTCCATCCTTGTTAAAATTTAGCCTAATACTGAAGTTGTATGATACAAGTAAAAGTTATTCTACCTATGTCCACTCAAATATTTCAGAAACCATGACCTTTTCTATATTGATTTCTCTCTAAAATTTCGTTGCTTTAAAGAAAAAGATTATGTCTATTAATTTTGTTCCTATCTCTATTAAAGCCTTTCCTACAAAGCAATACAGTAGTACCATCAAGGTGAACATGTATTCATCTTGCTAGCATATTGTTAGCTTTTCTGCACAATGCTGCCTGCCAACTACATTCAACACAGTGCCGTCTACAGTTTTGTTTAGAGTGTTTTCACCTTTGGCTTGTGTCTCTGAACTTTGAGCGAGGAGGAAAAAAGTGTGTTCTAACAGTTTTGATTTAGTTCTTGGGTTAGATTTGTAAAAGATACTTTTATGTATAGTGGGATTTTCAACAATACCAAAATACATAGTTCCTCTTAAAATACAAGCCCATTTATTCAAATAGATTTGAGGTGATCCTAAGGTACGTGGAGGCTTAGATAAAGTAACCTCAGAGCTGCTTGTAGTTGATCTTAGAACTCGCTATGGAGTATGTATGAAATGATCGCAAAAATCGAAAAAGGCAAATTTGATGCCAGTCTTTGAAACAGAGAAGAAGGGAGAAAATTGGGGGGATTTTAGAATGGTCAGTTAATGGCAATTCCTTGAAATGTAATGGAACTAACAACCAAATAGAATTTTGTAAACCTTTGAAAAAACTATGTAAAAGCCATCTTGGATTTAAGATTGTGGAATTCTTTCCACAGGTACCATACCTAGTGCATGAGGAAGAAACAGCAGCTGTTGTTTATCTTGACTTTGATGAGGTCTTTGTCATGATGCCCTCCAAAGCAAGCTAGAAGAACAGAGTCATGATAGACTACTATAGGATGAATGCAAAATTGGTTAGATACTTATATCCTATATAATAGTTACCAGTGTTTAACTGTTACAGTATTAATATGTATTCCATAATGTTCTGTCTTATTTTCTGGATCCATTTCATTTTTTCTGTTGATGATTGAATGGAGTATTGATTTAATTGGCAGATGACTTGAAACTTTGGAGCAAGTACTCCAGTACTCCAGAGAGTACTTTGGCAGTCTTGATAGGCTTAAAAGTGATCTTAACAAAGTAATCTGAGAACAGAGCTACTGAAAAGAGTGAGATGAAGTAAAATATGGGTAAGTGCAAAGATATTACACTTAGGTTGGAAAAAACAGATGCTGAAACGTGGCTGTTCTGAAAATATTTTGTGTGTTGAAGTTGACAGCAGCTAACTGTGGCTAGATAGTGTTCGTGCTTTTGTCAAATTGGCAGTAGTATACTGAGTTGTGTAAATAGTCCTCAAGACAAATGAGATAATCTGTCTAACTGACTCTGGGCTGGCAAGGTCTCTGTGTCTGGTCTGGGACACTGTACTTGAAGAAGGACATGGAACGTCAATAGACTGAAAGAGTCTAGAGGAAAGGGGCTAGGGTAATCATGACAGACGATTGAAAGAAAGGGATTTGTTTAACCTAGAGGAGAGAATGCGAAGAGAGGCAGCACGTTTCCAAATGTTTAGAAAGCTGTGGAAGAAAGGAAGGCAGGAGGGAAGGCAGGCAAGCAGTCAGGGAGGGAAGGAAGGAAGAAGGCAAAGAAGAAGGGAGGGAAGGAGGCAGGAGGGAAGGTGCTCGCGTGGACAGAATAAGAGGAACTTAAATTGCTACGGGAAGTCTTCTAATTAAATATTAAGAACATTTCATATAGTGACACTAGTAAAACCTGGAGCAAATCATCTAGGATGAGAGGCATGGAGGCCTTAAAAGGTTAGACAAGTGTCTGAAGATAGTGACAAGACATGTAGCCTGTCCTGCTTTTTGAAGTACTGTAATGGCTGAAATGGCCTGGAGAAGTCTCTGTGCTTCTGTACCCCTTTATGCTTATATTCTGATCTGTCACTGAGAAACTGAATGAGAGGCAAAATCTTTGGATTCATCTGGAAATGCCCAAAATGGAGAAAAATGTTCCTGTTGGTTGTAGAGTTCTACTGTACGCAGAAACAGTGAGCAATGAGCAGAGCGTGTTTTCGTAGAACAGCTCTGCGCATAGTTATAGAGAAATGCATATGCTTTTAAATAAAGACAGAGGAAGTAAACACAACGTTGTAGTGGGAAACTCTGCTTATGCACTGCAGTTTGCTACACTGAATGGTTTGTACAATGAAGTTTTGCACTGAGCTCTAGATTTTTGGTTTTGACTTGGAATGTAGGATATTCTCTCTTACTAGTTCCCTGATAGCCCACAGGCAGTAAAATTAGAAGTGGCTAGCATGCAAGAAAACATACTATAATTAGAAGCTGTTCTTTCTTTTATTTTCTCTGTGGATTTGAATAAGAAAAATGTTAAAAATAAAGTTATGAGCAAAGTTAATTTTTTACTGATTTTTTTTCAGCTCTAGAGGTATAAACATCTTTATTTGTTAATGATAGGAGTAGTAGAGACAGCTGTTCTTAATTGAAGAAAACTCTCCTGATATTTTCTTCTAGTTAGACAAGACCAAAGCCTGAATCTGCACACCTCTGAAACTTCAGAGGTTCAGAGCTGGTTTAGGCTGTGAACTTTGCATCTGGTCCATATCAATATAATAAACCAATCTAAAGAAAAAATACCAAAGCCAATTTTAGAAGTGATGTGTATATTAAAACTCCTTTCATTCATACTCTTTTAAGGTTATACATTCATCCCTATTCCAAGTGCCTAAGTTTGTGCAACATGCTTTCTGAGAAGTAGAGTTAGAATAAGCAATCATAAGTTGCAGGCTTATTATAGGTAGTTTTGTCATAAGGAGTACAGGCAAGTGTCTAGGGATCAAATCCTTAGGGCTGTCCTAGTGAGATGGACCTCAGGAGAATGTTCACGATTTGCATTTTCTGGGTAACTTCAGCTCCCCTGTGGGTGTCTGATGCTGCAGTAGAGTTAGGAAGGACTGCTACCTGGGTTAAACATATCTATATCTATATTTAGATATATATTCTTAACTATCATAAAACTGACATAGTGAGCTGCTGGTCTTGTGCTGAAACAGGATGTATGCTGAGAAATGCACACTCAGTTGAAAATGAGCCCCTTGGAAGATCAGTACTGTGTTCTCTGTAATAGCAGGCTACTTGCATCATATGACTATGGATTTTGGGATCGCTCTACTGTCTTTTCTATGCGCTAAAGAGCGTCAGTGCAGCAGGAGACTGGCGAGTGGTTACTGGTCGTGGTGGAGTACTGCTGAGTGTTCCACAGTGAGGAAGTGCTGAAAGACCTGAAACAGAGTTATGAAGGTCAAATCCTGCACACTCTATGTATCTGTATCTCTCTCTCTCTCTCTCTCTCTCTCTCTCTCTCTCTCTCTCTCTCTCTCTCTCTCTGTATCTCTATATAGATATATAGATATGCACACACACACACATATGTATGTATAGATGTATATATTTTTTCTGCCTGAATAATAAAGAGCTACCTTTTGAAATACCTCTCTGTTCAACAGAGCACTGGGTAAGCTTATATTGTCATTGGGGGCTTATTGCTGTTAAGTCATTATGAACAATAGCATGGATTTATTTATTATTAAAACCTTTTTTTCAAAAGGCATAGCTACAGAAGCCAGGGGGAGGTCAGCAATCTTACCTCTCCTAAACCCATGCTTCATTAAAGTGGACTGGCTTTCTGTAGGCTAGGCATTAGCTTTGTTCTGCCTATACTTAATTTGTTCCAAGTGTAGCGGAGCCCAGCTGGGGCATAAGGCATAAGTTGTAAGAAGACCCTTACAACCAACATTTATGTGTTTGTGCATGCAGCTGGAGCAAAATTAAACAGCTCATCCATATCTACAACTAGCAACAAAACCAACATAAACATTCTTGCACAACTAATCTATAAAGCAATATATCTTCATTAGCAAGGTAACATTTTATGTTATTGGTATTAAAGATCTTTTTGAGTCAGGTTTCACTGCAGTTGTTATTGATGAATAAAACTCTGTGAGCTGAAATTGTTGTCTTTTAAAAAATACGAATCCTGATTTGGTGGATTTATTTTTCTTGCATTGCTTCCAGCCACATCTCCTATTAAGCCATAAAATATTGTGTATGTATTATTTCACAAGTGTCAGTTATGACTCATACTGAACACTGCAGGTATGAGACGGTAGCAAAATAATGAAGTAATATTGGGGTATGTGTATCATTTAGGGTTATTTTAAGAATGGATTTTGACTTTTATCAGTCATAGTTTAAATATGACTTGCTCAATAACATGTTCAGTTGTAATCAGATAATTTAATGTCTACTGACAGGTCTTTTGTGACTGAGACCCAATTTTAGCTCTGCATACCAAGGAGCTTGCCAAGGAAAAGTAACCCTTTTTACTGAGTAAAGAAGGATAATGGATAACTTCTGGAATTAAGTGAAAAATTGAATCCAGCTTCCTGTGTGCACTTTAGGTCCCACACTGGGATTACAGAACTAGCTCTGAACTGCTTGGCTGCTGACAATAAAGATTTTATATGTGTCATGTTGAATTTTCAAAGAAGTTCTCGAATCAAGAAGGTCATTTTTACATTGAGTCCAGGCTGTTTGTTTAAGAATTTAAGTGCTTTGCACTGGCTTCTCTTCTCTGTGGGACTCAGTTTACGTAGCCATTTTGGAGAAAAATGGTAATATAGCAGTTTAAGGAAAGGGGAGAAAAAAAAAAATAAGGTCATATGCAAACAGAATTTTGAAGTGTTAGCCTACTTTCCGTCATTAAGAATTTATCCACTGCAGAGCTCTCATTGGCCAAGTGCTTTCTTGCCAATGAGTTCACTGTAAGAGAAATTTTATAAACATAGGAGTCATGGCATTCCCTTACTATGCATATTATTATATGTGTATATCTGTGTACATATAAGCAATGCAGAATCATTATCCTTTACCAGTGAAGATGCCTCTGCCCTTGGCATGAGACAGCGAAGAAAATAAAGGTACTTTTTCATGTAGTCTACATTATAAAATATTTATATACTGTCTTCTGTAGCACATAACCTATTACATTATAGGTCATCTTGTCTGTAGAGTGTTTAATTTTGAGAACTACTTGACTGCGCCATGCAGTCGCTGGGGATAGACGCATGAGACAGCCCTACAAAAAGGATATGCAGTCATTTCTAATCTGCGCATATAAATGGATCACACAGGACTTAAGACATATATGAATATCTATTGTGAAAAATCTCAAAGGTCTGTATTAAAAGCTTCTCCATATTAACATGGTATGCTCCCACAGAGATTTGCTGCAATGCTCCATTAATCAAGAAAAGCTGCATTAATCAAAATATAGACTGAATTTTTAAAAGCATATTTAAAGTAAATACTTATTCCTGCGCAGTTATATGTGCTAATACAGTTAGCTAGAACTGTGTGAAACTCTCAGTCAAGAAAAGATCAGTTGATCTTAACACAGCCTTCAAAACAGGGCTTTAACTTTGCATTTTATGCTCCTTGGCATGAGACAGCTTTACAATCTTTGTATTTGTAAAGGATTTATGTACTTTATAGAAAACTTCCGTGTGCATTGAGGGGAGAATATTTTCTTTGAAATTCCACTGCGTGAATTCCACAAGAAAATAACCAGGAAGCCCTGTGATGTGATATTGTTGCCAGACTCTCACTTAACTACTCATTTGTCTTTTAACTCAGTCGTGGGAACAGTAATTTACTAATCTAATTCAATGTGTTTTTTTGCATTTGGAGATCAATCCTGCCTCCATGGAAAATCAGTAACAAAACTTTATTGATTTCTCTGGGACAAGATAAGACCCTTTACACATGGGTGGACCTTATACTGTCATTTTTTTTTGTATAATTACTTAAATATTAATAAGTGCTTTTGCCTACCACAGATTTTGCCAGCATCTGTAAAAGGAAACTGAGAGCGAAGCTGCCTTACCCAAAGAGCCGCAACGGGTCAAGCGCACAGCCAGGATTTCTAGTCCCCTGAACCACACTGCGTAGGGGCCTCCTCTATGAGTATGTCGCACGAAGCGGTATCAGATTATGAAATGTGTTATTAATGTACTTCATAACTTAGTGTTTCCAACTACTAAAATGACTATTTTTCCTTCCCAGACGCAGATAATAGCTGCAGTTCTCAGAAGAAAGCAATTATATTGTAAACAAATATTTTTGGGAGGAAATCTATTATAATGACAAGAATGTTCTCCCTTTTTGCCAGTAAGTAAGAAATATTTTACAGACTCTGCTACTGAATTTACTGTACATCCAGTTTCTTGTTGGATTAAGTATGATAAAGAAAGGAGGGACTGAAACTGAGTCTCAGAGACTTTACTTCTGGTGTTGATGCCATGTCATTTTGTATTCTGGCTCTGCGTTAGTTGTAAGATTTGGCAGCTAACATAGAAATATTCTAAAACCCATCAGTTAGCTCTATAAAACCATTTACAGTTGTACAAACAATTCAGGAGCTTATAATCCTTAAAATCTAGACAAACTGTCAAGTGTAGAGATACACAAGAGTCAATAAGGAAACTGCTGGGGGATGTTAGGTGGAATTAAAATAGATTGAAGTACCTAGGGGATAGATGAAATAATTGCTTACTAAGAGGGACCTAAACTATTCTCTCAACATACAGAGTTGAAGAGAGAAAAGATTATCAGTAAAACATTTCTTGAGATAGCCTCTCCCTCATGGTATGTATGACTGTGAGAAGAGAGCTTGGATGTGGTAATGAAAAACTTAAACAAAGAATAGAGAGAATATAGAGAAAGGCATGTAGTCTGGGAATTTAAAGTCAACAAGAATGCATACAGAACAAGATTTGTATATGGTCCAGAGGTTTTTATGTGACCTGCCTCTGCTCTGTGGAAATGACGGGGGAAGGGTTCTCCTGCCATGTTGTAGGTTCTGATCAGGGCTCTGCAGGATGAAAACAAGGCCCAACCTCAGATCTTGGAATGACGCTAGGTTTAATAAACTATGAGATTTGTACCCACCAAAGGTCTAGTATGCTTCTTCAGTTTAATTAGACTATTGAAAAACCCCAACCTGTTCTTGACATTTATGAACATATAGTTAGTTGTTCTTTTTCTTATGAACCAAATTCATAGCTTCTTCCTATCTCCATATTTTTTTTGTGTGCAAGTAGATAAACTGTGTTTGAAGCTACCCTTTATTTTATAAAAAAGAGTGAAATCCAGTAAATTACCTATCCTAAGCAAAATTTAAAAAATAAAAACCTTGCTGAAGTGTGGCTAAATATTAGGAGAATTAATCTATTAAGAACAGAATCAGTAATTTCTTTACTAGAGAATCCTACAGCTTTATCACATAGTGCCATGTTAAATTAATGATGCATCAAGCTTCCTGTTAGTAAGCAAGAAACCCTGAAGGCAATTGAAATGAAATAACTCAATGTACAGAGTACCTGGAAAAAAATTACAAGGCTAGACAAGAAGAATGTTGCTGCATGGGAGGTCTGTAACCACAATCTCCAGGAACCATGAGTCCTTCCTGTACGAGAGCAGTTAGAAGGGGCAGTTTTCCCTTGTAGCAAAAAGACCTTCTGTCTGTTTAAGAATATGGGCTATGTTATCCACACACTGTTATGTGCTTATAGCTTTATATTTGAAAATGTACTTGACAGCTTTATAATATATTTTAACATGGCTCATTGAAATATTTCCCAAAACTCCTGATGTGCAAAAGTTGTTTCAGAATCAGAAATTAAAGAAGTTGTTAAGTAAATAAGTTGATTAATAATAAATAAATAAATGTCCAAATGTCAAAAGATGTGTTCTGGAAAGATCTCTGCACTTTTAAACTCGTAGATTTATCAAAACTAGCTAAGAACCTGGATAGCAAAGTTTGTTGAAAAATCATGTTTGGAAAGAAGTTTAATAGGTCCTTTGGTTGTTTTATATTTGTTTGTTCAACATTTGCATCTGCCTGGCTTCTCAAAGGAATGGAGGTAAATTTTCACGAGTGAGATTATGACTATACAGATTAAACTTCCTTTGTTCACTGTAAATACTTAAATAGCCTCATCTATGAATGAGAGAACAGACTGTAATAAAATTAGATAATTCCTGTTCTCTATCTCTGGTTTCATTCCTAAATCATAATTACCGAATGCGTCTGCCATGGAATTTCCTTGTGAAATTTCAAATAGGCCAGATTTTTAAAGTATCAAATTTGTGCTGCTGATTCATTGCATGAGTCATTTTATGCATGGCAATGGGCAGGAGACAGAAATGGGACATTTTATGAGGAAACATAATGGATGAAAATAAATGTGCTAAAAAAGAAAAAGTGATTACTTCTTCAGTTTGGCCCGTTTTTTCCCATTCCTTAAAATGAAAACTCTTTTATAAGAGCAGGCAGCAAGCAATTTCTACGCTGAAGTAACAGGGTAGGAAACTGAAAATAAGAAAATAAAGAAATAGTGTGAAATAAAAAAGTAAGGGTGAGGAATCCGATACTATGCATCCTATGCAGGTCACAGCTGTGCTTAGGTCTTTGTGCAAGTTTTCCAAGTATTTTGACACTTTGCATGAGATGACATCGCTGATCATTAACTTTTCTTGAAAACTTGTTTCCCACATACCCTTCTGTATGTTATCCTTCCCAGCGACTATGTTTGTGGAAGTAGTATTTGGCATGTGCGGAAAAGGTACATGTTCAATTATTTTTGCTTGCCTTGTTACTTAAGCTTCTGAAGACAAGAGAAGCTGACTGGCTATTGCAACTTACTCAAGAGTGGTAGATTGAAGTGACAATAACTCTTACATCCTTGACTGGAGTTCTCACTGAAGTTCCTGTATAGCAACTAGGATGTTTGTTGCGTTGTTGGTTTACAGCATGAAATTTGTGCGCTCATTCACCTTCAAGAGATGTTATATTGTAATTTTGGAAGTGTAGCGTTTCTTTGTTGACACGGTTATTTTAATGTTAAATGTTGAATTAACTGATATTACTCTCGTACACTTTCATCTGAGGCAACATTAATGCACATATTAATGTATGTATATTACTACAGATTCCTAGAATATGCTGCCAAATGTTGCCCAGGGTTGTTTGACTCTTAGCTCCTATTGCTTGAAGTTAATAGAAGCATTGTCTGTTATAAGGAGATTACAGAGTTTTGCAAACAGAAGTAGGACTTTCCTGGTATGATATTCTGCTTCATGTGATCCTGAGTTTAAATTAACAACATCACTGAAATTAGAAGGACCAGGCCCCTGAGTAACAATGTGTAGGGATGAAATGCACTGATTGTGCAGTCCTAACTTTTAATGAGAACTCTTTAGCCAGTTTTACTCATTTGCACTGTCATGAACTGTAGGGATCAGAAAGTCTCTAAAATCAGATGTTTGTATAACTGCTGTTATTTTCACCAGGATCTATGGGTTAAATACCAGAATAGTAACACATGTGTTACCATCTTTATAGCTTTGTTTATTATTTCACTTTGTTAAAATTTTAATACTTTGAATTACATTGTACAAGTGCATGTGCCGTAACTATTGCTAGAATTACTTAAAGGGAATTTAAAGAATTCTTTCCTTAGCCATTTCCCTACAGGGAGCCTTTCCAATTCACTTTACTGACTCCAAGCCATTTCAGTTTCTACTTGTATAATTTTACAAGAAATATGACAAATGTAACTGTTTTCCCAATGTTTTATGTCCCTAATGAGGATCAAAAGGTCAAGAACTTTGGGGTAGAGGGGGAGGCCAATTACTCTTGCTACCGTGCTTTGGCATACTGTTTGCAACTTGCACTCGTTTTTCTACCAGCAGGATTACAGGACAGTTAATTTCCTTAGAAATTTTATGAGGCTTAAAGGGTTGTATTTTGTTTTTTTTCCTTCAGTGTTTGTGGTTCTTGTTTGAAAAAGGCTCCACAATATTCCCTCTGTATATGTGCATAGCTTACATTTATAAAAAAAAAAAAACCACCCTTTTTTAAGAATCTTTAGAATCTGAAGGTCAGATTATTTTGGGGGCCATTAGATGCTTAAAGCTGGAGATACATGCCTGATGGATTTTTAAAAGCAGTTATAGACCTATCTCATACAGCTCATGCACCTCACCTATGAGGTGGATGTGAAAGTCCTAATTGACTATCTGCTTATTAGGTACCTTAATTAAAAATCTGGTTCTAAATGTCATTAGGACTACCAAAGAAGGCAGTCACTGGAAAATAAAGAAAAGGTCAGAGAGAGAAACAGGTCAGTGGCGATTTGCAAACTTGATACATTCTTTTCATGTTTAGTTTTACATAGCTGACTGGAAGGCCGGAAACTGAGAGAATAAAGGTAGGTAAGAGCTTTCTTTTCCCACATAATAATCAGCTGAATTTTCCCATGTGTAAGGAGAAAGGTGAGAAAACAGGAACCTGCTTTTTAAAATATTAGCCCTGGCTTCTGCTTAAGTAAGGCTTATCAGCTTTCATGAAGACAGTGGACAAGGCTATGTAGTAGGTGCAGATCGCTTAAGCCAGTTGACTTTGTGCTAACCACAGGACTAGAAATACTGGGAACTATGGCATATAATAAGCCAGCTCCATTGCCAATGGAGCCAGGTAATCAGTCTTTCTAGCCAAACAGCTGTGCTGCTAAATAACCTAAGGGCTGTGAATCTACAGACGCACCCCATGTGCTTCTGAGTGCCAAGGGAGAGAAGGGGTCAAGGACAGTTTCACAGGCAGAGGACAGTGCTGCCACCCCACGAGTCCTACTGCAGCACTGTGGGCCTGATCTGAGCTGGGTTGTTCCCCTCACAGCTGGGGATTTGGGATACCTCTGCCGTTCATGCGCCATATCATCCAGGTGGAAGTCACACTGGAACTTCATTCACAGGTTTCTGCCTTCGAACGTGCCCTTATAGCCGAAGAGTCTGAGATTAACTTAGAGTTTTGAAAGTCGTTTAGGGCCAAATAACGGGCTTTGCCACATAAGGGATAGCCCCATAATTGAATCTGGAATCTTCAGCTGGGGTGCCTCTCCATGGGCCGCAGTAGAGATGGGGGAGGGAGAGATTTCAGAGACTTAAAACTTTATTCCCAAAATCTGGCTAAAGACTGCAGAGATCTGTTTGAGATCTGCAGCGCTGTACAGCCACTTAGGTCTTTTCATCAAAGAAATAGTTTGGTCGCTAGAGCACTCTGTAGTGAGGGGAGAGTTGGGAGTTAAATCCAGAGCTCTACCAGTGCTTTTACCTACTCAGTTGCTATATAAAATCTAGAGTATCTGCTATATAAAATCTTCTTGCTGCTCTAGGACTGAAAACACTTGATAGTTTGAGAGGCTCAGGGGATATATGCAGAAGATCAAATATTTCTAGGTTCTGGTTGGTTTCAGGATACTGAAGTGTTTGGCATAACTGAAAGACAAAGTGCTATGCCAGGGAATGGGATGAAGAATGCAAGGATGAATGATCTTTGAATGATCTTCCCTCTGCTAGTGGAAGCACTTAGATTCGTGAGAAGTTGTGATTTATAAGCCCTATGAAAATGCTTGTCAAAGTAATGTATTTCCAGTAACTATTGAACATTGATGCAGGACATCATTGTTTTTTGCTCTCCTTTTTCATTAAGGCCATGCTCATTCATAGATGTGAGCTTTTCAGTTTTCTCGTTTGATGCCCTCTCATATTAACCTGATGCCAGGTGGCCAGTAAAAATGCATGATTGCGTCAGACTGGAACAGAGCTGCTTAATGCACTACTAATTCTTCTTTTCCACTGTTGAGTTCTCTTCCTTCTCCTATCAGATGTCATGTCCAAAATCCATGGCTTATCTGAAAACTAATACACTTAAATGTCAAAGCCATCTGAGGATTTACACAGTCCCTTTGTCCTTTGGGTTATTCTTGATTTTCCCTCACTTAGATGCCTCTGTACCTGACTAAAATAGTACTAGCAGTCTTAGAAATACCAGTTGGTGGTCTGATTTTTAATATGCACCTCATATGTTTGTGTTGGTTAACATGCCTCTAGTTTAAATACCTGATGGAAGTGAATCCATTCTAAAACTTCTGTGTTCCTTGTTCACCTAGCCTTTTTCTAACTTTAACAAAACCAAAAATAATTTAAAGCATTTGAAAACAAGCATTTAAAGAAATCAGTAGGCGAGTCTCGCTATTTAAGTACCATACCAACCAATTCAAGCAAATAAGAGTGGTTTCTTTCTGAAACAGCCTAGTACTTTGGGTAGAAATTTTGCCTGCAGGGGAGACTATTACATGAGATGCATGCTGTGGTAGAATTAAGCAAACTTCAAGCCATGATTCACTGACAATACAAAATTGTATCCCCCAAGATCTGGAGTTTATGTATAAAGAAAGAACCAAGCTCTCTCTGATTAAAGACTGTGCAAGTATCCCTCTGTGATGTGACTAAGCTCAGTCATCAATGAACTTAATTCCTATGATCCAAAACCTATGCTGATTTACTCTAGTCTAAATGAGGAGAAATTCCAGAGCAGCTCTAGTTATATTTCAGTGTAATGGAGAACATAAACCCTTGCAATGGCAGCACAATATGGCAAGTTTTTGGCTGCCACTTGACTCCAAATGCTGTTTTACTTGACCTTCCTGTAGCACAGTTCCTTCCTAACAGTGTTTGCATTGGTCTTACTGGGTTACAGAGCTTTATTTTTGTATTTGATGGTAGAGATCCTGTAGTGTAGAGGCTAGGAGATAAATGGACCAATAAATGGTAACTGATTACTTGAGTGGAGTTTAACTAGCTGAGTTTAAGTAAGGCAGTGGAGTGATAGGAATGTTTTTGGTTGGGCGTTTCACTGGTTTTACTGCCAGTGTGACAGATCAAAGTTTTCTTGCAGATGGCGGGCTGGGGAGGGAGGTGAATGGATTTTGGTTCTTTGTTTTGTTTCAATTTAATTGGATAGCTTAGAAGGATGTATTGTTTATTAGGCACAGACCACCATCAAACAAACAAACAAAACTCCTGGCAATTGTTTCTGGACTTCTTTTGGTTTCTGTTTTCTTAGGGTTTTTTAATGTTTCTGCAAATGTAAGAATTAATTCTGGTTTCAGTTTCTGCAGCTAGAAGTTTGCGGTAGAGTTGCACTGGCTTTTTTCTATATAGGATAAATTCTAGCCTTCCTTTGCAAAATACGAGGAGTGAGACCCTGTATAGGAATTGTGTGAGCTGAGGGAACTGCCATTCCCCTTTCAACCATAACTACAGTGTCTCCATAGTAGATACTGCCCATAGGAGTGATTATGTACCTTAGACCCAAGCCAGCAAGTCTTATTTTGCCCTCACTTCGTCTTACTCTGTGAGCAGAGCACTCTCTTCTATTACCACTGCATATGATCTGTCCTCATCTCTCCTCAGCTAAGGTAGCAAGGAATTTTGGCTTTCCTAGTGTGGAAGGAAGTGTGTGTGTGTGTGTGTGTGTATAAAATTCACACACATATTAAATATGTAATAATGTATAATAATATATTTGTATATATGCACATATATATAATATTAAATATATATAATGTTTTAAAAATGCCTCACAGATACAGTATTAAAATTAAAATGGAAACGTGTTATGTTTGCACTATTTCTTGCTACCTGGCTTTACAGTTTTTGTCACAAAGTTATACCTAGTAATGACATTTATTCTGGGGAAGATATCTGTCATGCAACAGTTTGGCCTGTGATATGACCGGCCACCTACTTTTGTTCTCCTCTTTTACAACTGCAGCAACCTGTAAGAACATACTGGAGTGCCTGGCAAATTGACTTATAAAATATGAAGGAGCTCAGTGTATTACTGTCTTTCACAGACTACACTTGGCATTACATTTTTGATGTCTCATTGCAGTGACAGAGACTGAAAAAAGAACAGACCATGGAGTACACGAGCCTGTAAATCCATTGTCTGAGATAATGAAAGGGGGAAATGATGCAGTATAAACCTAACTTACTTTCAGTACAGTCTTTGGATTGAGTTTCTTCAATACAATCATCCAGTGTTCTCCTACTGTTGTAATTCAGACTAGCCACACATTTCCAGTTTACGAGAGTTGTCTGGATAGCACTGGTGACTGATGAATTCCCAGGGCTCCTGGCGCATGTTGTGGAGTGATAGTGTTTAATGAAGAACACTTTTGTTATTTTCCATAATATAGCTCTGTTTCATGAAAAGAGGAAGAGGAAAGACCACTCCTGGAAATGATGGTTCATATCTGCTTCACATTTAGAAAGAATTCATTTGCCAGAACGAGATGTCCAGACAGAATCAAAGCACTCCTCCTTTTGTTTTTTTTTTCCTCTTGCAGACTAGAGTTTAACTCATTTTTCAAACAAAAAGTGAAAGCAGATGATCAAGAAAATAGCTGGGTTGTATCGGTTTAATCTATCTTGCTTCATTGGAGACTCTCTTTATTTGCATGTTTGGTTTTAGGTTTTCTGAGTGACCATCTGCCCTCACCCTCTGTTCTCCTAGCACTTTTGCCAGCTCTTTTCTGGTGGAGAAACAATTCAGTTCACATATTATCTCATTTGCGTCTGTGAGTATCTTACTGAGAGTTAGCCACGCGTATACTGGCTTGTGTATTTCTAAGCCTACTGCTTGCATTTGTGTCCGCTAGAAAATGGATTGTGGAGTTCACTGATCAGATAAGTTCACCAATGGTTTCTCTTTATGCTCCTTCTATTAAAAGTCCTTCCTCTATCTTTTAAATTCAGTGTTTTATATTTGGCCAGTAGTCAAAGCTGGCCATGCTGCTAGAATTTACATCTTAAAAAAAACAGGTTTTTCTGAGAGCTCAGGTAGCTGACAGCAAACTCAATATGCCTGGGAAACTGCCTAGCGTGTTTCATCAGCGTTTCCACTTGCCTTTCCCAGAACTGTTATTCCAAATTTATCTTGTCTTTTGTGGTTTTGGCTTCTAAATATCTTGTCAGCTCTGATGCTGAAAACTGGAAGTTTAACATGTTAGTTGGAGAGGAAGTTGAGCTAGTAGAGTAGAAAAGAAGGTCATGGAAATGAGGAAAGCCAATTCAAGTGGACACAGTGGGTGACAAAACCTCAACAGGTGCAGGATGTGTTACCCTAGGAAACAGCTTTGTGTTACAAGCTGTGCAATATAATGCACTACTTTCTGCTTTGACAACCTGTGCCTTCAGCCTCATGCTTAATAAAGCACCTAGACCTATGTTCTACTCCCTGTTGTGTCTTGCCGCTTAATTATACAGTATCTGTTTGATATTTGATCTTTTTTTTTCTGCAGGAACAGTTTTGGAAGTAATTACTCAACATGAGCAGGGAATTATTTTAGGGTAGTTTACAGTGACAATTTCCTGACTGACATTTCTGTGGAGGGAGAGGCACAGTGAATTATCAGTTCATTAAGAAAGCTGTGTTCGGAGAGGTGGTGTGGATGGATAGACGAGTGCTTTCCAAGTGCAAATTTTAACTTCCCACTTAAAAGCAGAGAAAAATGTCAGGAAATAAAGAAGTGTTAGGCTCAGTAGTATTAGACATGAGAGCTATTAGACATGAAAAAGGCTAGCTTATGAAGATCAGGTATGTGAGAAACAGGAGATCAGCGATATGTATTTTGCTCCCTTTTTCTTGGAGCTGCTCCAGTTGTCGCAAGCTCCCGAGAAGGTGTTGGCCACTGTCATCCTCTGAGGCAAAAGTGGGTGCTTTTGCAGTCTGGTTGGACGAGGCTGCCGAAAGCCCCAGGCCTAGTGCTTCCGTTTTTGGGTAGAGATGCTGCATCCACTCTCATGTGTCCTCCAGGCTCTGCACTCCTGGGGGCTGCTTGCAGCTGTGTTGTTTGTGTTTTCTTTGGTGTCTCTTTGCCAGTGTTGAAGCCTACAGTTTTAAACATTGCCAATAGATTGTATTATCACTAATTTTCTTTCCTGTTTCTATTTTTTTAAAGGAAGCAAGGGTAAAAATATAAGGAAGATATAATCAACAGTAAGGGCAGTGAGAGTAATTCCAAATTCAGTGCTTATTTCTCCTGAAAAGGCCATTGGACACCTGCAATTAGTACTCAGAAAAGCAATTAGAAAAATCTTACAACTTTTCTCAAAAAAAAAAAAAAATTAATATGGATGTCTCACTTCTAATTTTTTTATTCTCATCAGAAAGACAAAAATCAAAAATGTTTTTGTCTTTCAACTTGTGAGGGTTTTTTTTCTTTTTCAGTAAAAGGCTAGAATTTTCTTAGAAATGCATTATCTGGGATTTTTTAAGTGTAAGCATTAACGTATGATATTAAATGATGAGTATGCACTGGGTTTACAAAAGAGATTGTTAATATATATTAAAATAATTGCTTTTAGTACATGAAGAAAAATGATTCTATAAAATACTTTGTTAAAAGGCTAAAGAAGATTCAGTTTACTTACAGTATGAGATTCCACTGAACTCTGAAGGAGTAGGTCACGTTTACTTCTGGGTAGCAGTTGTGCAATACGCTTGTCTTCTAGCAGGTGGCAAAAATATCAGTGGAGTGAGATTCTGGACCCATTCTTTACAGGCATGTCCGGCAATGTAAGTAAGTATTAAGATTTCAGTTTGAACTATTAAATTTTACATGTCCAGCAATGGAAGCTTAGAGATTTCATTTTGAGCTATTAAGTTTTGTTCTACCACCACAAGTCTGATTCTGGGGCTTGTTTCTGCTATAGCACTAACTGTTACCAGTGTTGTAATAAACTGTCATATTACTGAGATGTGGCAGCCATTTTAAGCAGCTTACACAGTATTCATATGATTAATTCATTAGTGTATTAATTAGTTATATTTAGTTCTAATTAATAAGTTAATGTTTGTAAAGTGTTTTCCAAATGTAAAATGTTAAGTACGTGTTAGGGATTTTCATTAATACTATAGGTCCCTGAAGTTTTTTATTTTGCATATGTAGAAGCGTCTTGGGTTTAGAACTACTTCTGCATATCAGGCTGGAGTGAAAGAGGTACCAAATTTATGTTGCTGTAGTGGCCAAAAGCAGGCAGAGCTGAATCCAAAAGTCTGGCATGTGCAGTTTAAAATGAGGCATTTTGCCTTGTTTTTGTTGGAGAAGTACTAACTGTTGGCTGACGCGAATGAAACTTCTTAATTAATAACATGAACTCATGTGATTATTTTTTCAGGATAAGGATTTTGCTAATCTTGTCTGTCTGTCTCTCTCTCTCTCTCTTTCTCTGTCTCTTTTTTTTTTTTTGCACTTGCTTCCTTGTATGCTATACTGTGGATCCCTGTTCTAGTATCTCAGTTCTCCATGTACTTTCCAACCCCAGTTCTGCAGCTTAGAAATACGGTTCATTCACGATGGTGGTTTCATTTTCGGCACCAATCCCACAAAGACTCTGGCATATGGGAATGCTGATGGGATGACTCACATGCATAAAATTAAGCATGTGTGTAACTAATTGTAGGATCAGAGCTTCAGTCACTAGTGGAAACGTACATTTGATTTCCTCCTGGAATTACCATAACAGATGGGGAAAGATATATTCCTAATGGCGAGATGGGGAGAGGGTGATGGTCAGGGAACCCCACCCCTCAAGTGTTTGTTTAAACTGACAATTTTTCTTGCAAAATGGGAGACTTGAACTTTAGGATTTGATTCTTTTGAAAATATCTGTGATGACTGTAAAAAGAAAATCAAAAAATACAACACTAAGGTAGGATAGCTGGCTAAGACACATCAAAAGCTTGCATTCCCTAATTAGCTGTCTCTCTCTTGTGCGGTTCCTTCTACCATTTTTCAGAGCTAATGACAGCAGCAAAAGCTGCTATGAGACTCAGCTCTACTGTGCTTCTACTTTTGGCACTCAAAGCAATACCAACTGTACTCTCAAATCTGACCTCTGGATGCTCCAAATTCTGTTTTCTTGGAATTTTATGTTCCTACAAGTTATTCTCATTATTATCATGAGCCTCCAGAGTACTCCTGTTGTATATGTTTATTATGTGTGTGAAGCACAGACCTATATCTGAACATATATCTTATGCCAAGCTTACGTTAATTTTTGGCTGCTCAAAAGCTTCCCCTTATTTCTCCCCTGTTCTCATATAGTGGTCAAGCGTGGCCATGTAAAGCACAGGCAATTGCTGCTGTGTTTTTCTGCCCGTTCCTTAGCAAGAGGAACTCCTGTTCTGCTTTAGCTTGTGTCTCCTGTGTGGTAGGTCAGGGTGGGTGCTTGGGGCATTTACCAAGATGATTCAGAAACTACCCAGACTCTGTATTGGCCCCCTCTGTTTACATTTGGTTAGTAAACTTGAAATGGGTTTGTTCCAACTGTTCTACTGTGTGTTTTGTGCTGACCCTTCCCAAAGAGTGCCCTGACCTTTACTTTAAAGAATGAGCAAATCATCTGTCCATGAGGACTTGAGACTTGAAAGAGTTCAGCAAGCAGAGATGGTGGCTAGCAGCGAGGTGGGAGTTTCCAGGCTTCTTCCTGAGAGAGCTTCAGGGAACGTCATCTGAGAGCTGCTTCAGCTGGGAGCTTCCAGCTCACTGCTGCTACTGAGGGTCTGCTTCCAGAGGCTTTTGCTTGTGTCAGCGCTGACAGAGCTTCTGCTGGCTGCTTCTTGATTAGGAAGTGCCTACAGCTGTTGTCTTAATGGACTAGTGCTAGTGGGGGTGGGGGGAAGGGAGGAGGAGAAAAGAGGGACTTCAAGCACCTGTTCAGCTGGCTGGTGGGTAGGAGCATGGCTCCTAGGCTGAGTGTGACAGTTGTAGCAGCAGTTAGCGGGAGGTAAAGTAGCTTGGGAGCTCTGCTCCAGGCATCGGGAGACTACTGAGTGCGTGCAGTGGGGGTGTCAGTATGCTGCAGGGCACGGCCTCTAGCTTTGGCTGCAGAGACTGTCCTTGACGTATCAGAGGCCTCAACCCAGACAGGACTTCATTGGGAGGATGCTACCAGCCAGATCTTGTTGCAGAAGGTGCCTGATGCCTCTCCCTGACAGAGCAACATGAGAGAAATTCCTCTTAGGTTTAAGGAAGAAGATTTTTTTCCATGAGGGTAATTGCACACTGGAGCAAGGACCCAGAGGGTAGGATCTCCATCCTTGTAGATATTCAGCACTTGCCTAAATGAGTCCCTGAGCAAACAGACTAAGTAGCCCTGCTTAGAAAGGAGGCTTAGACTATAAAGGTCCTTTCTCACCTAAATTATTCTATGATTATATACTTTAATAGAAATGTGCTAATTTCACAGATCCTGTGAATATTGGCTGTGATAATGTTTATATGCAACTACTTCAAATGAAAATCTATGAATGATGCCTACATAGGACAGCAAGTAGCTTCATTTCTTCATTTAGTGATTTCATTACTCTAAGCAGTGTTTTCTCCTTTCTCCTCCCACCATTCAAAAGGCTTTTGCATTTCTCCATTTAGCACAGAAATGAAAGGTGACTCTCAGATCACTTTTCATGAAATGATCCTATCAGGTTTGAACTGATATTTTTTAAGTTTATATAAGAACGGAGGAGGAACATTACAATCTATCTGATGTGGCAGCCTCTATAGACTCATGGGGATACGATTATAATTATCATTGCAATTAAACACTAATTAGTACTGATAATTAGTTAAGCACTAGAAAAAGCTTGTGTTGTTCTGCTGTTGTGTTATTTATTTATTTATTAGGGGGGAACAGGGAAGGAAAATTAATCTCAGGAAAATTTAATTTGGTCCCTCTCACAAGAAGAGTAGCTCTTGATCCTATTACTGCTTGTCTTGTTTGATTTTATGAAACCTTACAGTTTACCTTCTAGATTAACTGGAGAAGGGCAGCAACTCAGCTATGTGCATCTGTCCTCCAGAGGAAGATCCCTGTGTCAAGGAGCTGTTACAGTAGCTCTGCTCTGTAACAGAAGTGTGGGCCTGTGCCTGCTGAAGCCAATGGAGGTTTTGCCTTTGACTTCAGTGGAAGCAGAAGCAGGCCCCAAATGTCAGAAATGTACTTGTCTGTCTCGGAAGCAGAAGAATTGACAGGTCTGGAATACGCTTACGCTTTCTGATTCCCATGCAGTGATTACGCTGAAGGTTTTGCTGTGTGTAGTGTCAAAAACCACTCTCAACAAAGCAGTTCTCTTGGCTCTTGAAGGGCAAGTTTGTAGAAATATTTTATTTCCCCTTATGGAGATCTGTGCTTTGAAACAGTAGTTGGCAGGAGAGAATTATGACTCATGGTGCCCTGAATTACCAGAATTGGGGAAAAGTAAACTGAGTAACTTTGCTCTGTGGCTCTGAGAAAGAAGTTGCAGCTCATTCTCTTGCCTTCAGTGTGAGAGTCTGGGGTCCACGCTTCTCAAAGTATTTTCTAAAAAGGAGTGGAAATGAGGAGTGAAATGATTCACAAGATGGATTGGTCATTCCAGTAACCCAACCAGTATATTTTGAATCAGAGCAAGATTGTGCAAACATAGGGCTTAAGGTGAACATGAGTTGTGTTTCAGGCAAAATTCAGAGGTTCTTGAAATGGCATGTGAACCTTTCAAAGTAATTTCAGAGTGGCTCAGGAATGAGAACATGAAAGCCTTTTCCTGTGGAAACACGCATCCTAGCCCAAAGACAGGGTTACCCCACGTAGGAATGCCTGGGCTCAGTGTCTTATTGGCATGCATAGTCCATGTTTGAATGAGTTATTCAAAACAGACAGAGGAAGGTCTGCAGACCTGGAGAAGTCCTCTGCAAAACAGAGTTGTGCAGCTCCAGCTGCGAGCAGCCTTGCTCACTTGCTTGTCTTATGTATTCTGAAAATAGAAAGGATGTGAGTATCCTTGCTGGATAAAGGTTTTAGACTGAAGCCTCTCTGAAGCAGGATTCTCTCTTGTTTTCTGCAGGTACTTCATCCCAAATGTGGGCATCCTATAGGCATTTGGAGTCACTGCCATGAAAACAGTAATGATCAAAAGTGGAAGAAAACAATGATCATGCCCAAGTTACTGTAGCAGCCAGAAGACTGTAGAAGGGTAAGAAATTCAAATAAAGGAGGGGAAAATGATGTGTCTTTGCGTAAATAAAGTGTCAAATATCTCTGGGTATATAATTTCCAGAATTTCTCTTTTAAAATCTTTTTTGAAGTTCCCTTTCCAATTTTAATTACTTAAATTTGTTATTTGAACTTTATTTTTTCTCATTTGTACTGTAAACTCTTTTTATCCACTCAAGAGTTTCTTGCTCTTTTTCCAGGTCACTTGATCCTGAAAAATGCTAAGAATCTACCCTCAGCCTCTGGTTTTAATTAAATTCTCCATTTGTTCATGCAAGTTTGCTTTAGCTTTTTTTTTTTTTTTTCTGTAATTTGTACAAGTTTTACAGAGCTTCCAGAAATCCAGGCACAGCTTTTGAGTATGTCAACGTCTTCTGTTATTTTACAATATGGAAAGTTCTCTGTCTTTTTGGTCATATTGCAGTCGGATATGTAGCAAGCATCTAGCAATATATAATAGGGTTTTAATAAGCTACCATACAGCACTGAGTAATTGCTCATCACAACAGGTACATGTTGAATCATTAGTTTTAACCTTTTCATAGATATAACTAAAAGAAATATTACAACATCCCAGTTCTTACAGACTTATTTTAAACAGAAGCATTTTAGTAAAAAGGCCTTCTGAGCTGAAAGTCATTATGAGAAGGTGCTCCTGTGGCTCTTGCCACTCGAGACAGGAAAGAGTTAACATGTCCTCAGTCAGCCCAAGAGCTGTGTAGGAGGTTTGGTTAGGCCAGTGAGGAGGACCTATACCCCACCTGTCTGGGGAAGGAATATAAGGAACACAAGATTTCTCATTTCACTCTGCACATATGGATTTTCTTTGAAGGTAATACTAGCTCGTGAGCTGGAATGATAACTAGCTTTGTCCCATGGGTTACGGTGATGGATGTGATCTAAACTGGTGTTCTCCGGTAGGAAAGGCTAGAGGCTGAGGCAAGGTAGATGGGGCTGTGCTGGGATGCAAGCACAAGATTCTCTGTTGGACCAGAAGGAATGTTTTTCCTGCAGATGAAGCCTTTTCTGTAGGCAGTGCCTGATGAGAACAAGCAGTGGACTTAGTTGTCTGTGCTTCAGTAGCGGGTTTCTTGCATTCAGTTTGCTGCAGGAAGCAGTTGCTTCAGAGAGATGTTTAATCTAGAGTGTTGTGCCCTGAGGAATTTAAGGGCAAACCTGGAGAGAGAGACTAAGCCTGGATAGTCCCTAACTGTTTCAGTGTCCTGTCAGTACACTTTCTTTCCAGCTTACCCATACATCAGCTAGGGGTAAACAACAGCCTTCATTAACTAATTTCAGTCATTCAGTTATATTCGCTTGCAAAGTCTTCTGACTTTCAAAATCCATATTCCAATTCACAGTAGCACATGAGCAAGAATTGCATTAGAAGTTAAAGCAGTGCTTTGATGTTGCCCGATTACTGCAACTTGAATGTTTATTTTCACACACTCTGTGTCTCTCCAACAGATACTTGAAATAAGTGCCTAAAAGTTAGGGATATGACCACAGGAAAGTTAGAATTTACACCTTCAGGCTCTGATTTCTCCTCAGTGTTGCTCTTTCTCCTGACATGTTATTCCCTGTGTTCTTTACTTAGAGAACTCTATGATCTTTGTGTATCTGTCTATCTTCTTTGTCAGTGGGTGGGGATAGCATATGCGATATACCCAAATTTCATCTGCTCAAATCCCTCTTTGAGAATGCAGGTGGCATGTTATCCAAAGACCGGAGAGCTGAAATCTGAATTTCAAAACTTCTGCTACTTGTTCTGAGCTGGACTGAAAGCTTTTCTGAGAAATGCCTCCCTTTTCTGAAGAGATCTGTTAACACCCTGCCTCACCATTTTTAGTGGAACAACAGAACGCGCTTTCTTTGAGTTTTGCAATTGTCATAAAAGCCTATATGAAAGCAGCATCACAAATCAGAGACTAAGTATAAAATATGCAATAGCAGGTCATCCCCTTTGAGAAGGCATGAGCTGCAGGTGACAGATCCTAGTCATGTTGCTCAGTATTTCACTGAAAGGGGCCTGGTGCTATTGTGAGGGGTGTGGTAGAAAAGGCAAAATATAATGCAACGTGTAAGTACCATATGGGCTATAACTCTGAAGACAATGAGATGAGGATAGAATATTAGCTTTATATGCCAATGGTCTTGCTTTGTGTCATCATAACCTTAATATTACATGAAAAACAACATTTCAGGGGTGTGTAGTGTTAATGCATTTTACAGTGTGATTGATTTAACAGAATGTGCTGAAATACAGTCTGACTTTCAACAGCAGAAACTGAAACTAGAGAAGGGCATTTCATTTCCGGTAGACAAAAGCAGTGATTTCCAAGACTTCCCAAGTTCCTGCCCCTTGATTTTGTAATGTTTGTTGATTTGACTGTGCGTTATGATTTGCAATAGCAAAATAGAGAAGTCTTGTAATGGCAAAATCATTAAGGACTAATTTCGGTTCCCACCGATGCCTTTGACAAATGCCCTTTTGACGCTAGTAGGAGCGTTAGTCTATACCTCTAATTAGAGGCATTTGAATTATGAAGAAAGGCCTGCCTGAATATTCTTTAAAGTAAAGAACTTTCAGTAATAAATACTCCTTTCCGTTTCTGCCCCTATTGTCATCAGATCTGCTGGGGGAATGGTAACTACAGCGAGCCTTTAGCAGCTTTGTCTTGGCTCTGCAGAGCACCAACTTGCTGCAGTCAAGGCTGCTGGCCTGAATCTGCGGTTTTGAGTGAAGGCTCTGTGGCACCTCAATAGTTACAGCTGGTAGTCAATAGGGAGGAAGATAGTTATGGATTTGTTTCTGCAAAAAGAATAGGGAATTTTCGAAGAGTGGAGGCTTCTGCAAACACTGGCTGATTAGGGCGGAAAGCCAGCTAGCTGCACAGGCTTGCTGGTGTACCCATTCCTTGTTTTCAATCCTGTAACGTGCAGTGAATCATTAATGAGCTCAGAGGAGAGCTGCAGCCTCCATAAACTAAGACAACGCTTTTGCTGTCATTTTTATATTAATATATGAAATATCCTCACCTTTCTCTTTGTCCTCCCCTGTTTCTCCTTTGTTTTGCTTTCTTGTAATCCTGTTCCTATATGCATCTTTTTATGCATCTTGCTTATAGAAAATTCAGTCAAGCTTACTAGAGGTGAAACTGATAAAATCTTCCAGGAGTTTTGTAATTTCTCCTGCTCTAATGGAGAGCCACGTGCAAAGCAATGAGAAACATGAGGGTAATGAAACTGCCTTTCTGTAATGACTGGGTGAATCATGAAGCTAGGAGTTTCCAAGGAGCCTAAAGGACTCCTTCAAATGTTAGGACACCGATTCCCAACAGAAGCAGTTAGTTGGGTCCAAATCAAGGAAAAAAAAAAAAAGAAGAAAAAGAAATAAATTGATTGAAAGGTCAACCTGTATTGAGAGAACTCTTGGAGAACCTTATACCTATTCTCTAGACCACCTTTTGCCCTTAAAATTCCTCTCAGTGAGGAGTTCTGCTTTTTGGCACGTTCAGAAGCATCCTAGTGTGAGTGGCTCAGGCCATGGCTAACATACGAGTTGAGACATTGGTTATCTCAGAAAAAAATAAATGTGGCTGCTATGGATGAGAGCATGAATCATTTTTTGTATAAGGACCTAGAGAGTAGAGTACTTATCCAACAAGTGGAAAAAAAAAAAAAAAGAAGAAAACGCTACTCTTCCAGCTTGAGAGTCAAAGCCATGTAAATGAAAAGCAAAACAAAAACATCATCAGCACCAAAAGCAAAACAAAAACATCACCGGCACCAAAAGCAGATATATAGGTATATTTCATGAATGTGAGGCCAGGACACTGAATTAATCTGCTAAGGAGCTTTGAGCTCGGGATAGCAACCTGGATGAGTTGTGAGACCACGCAGAAACTCAAGAGGAGCAGAAACCAGTCTGTCTGTGGATTGTCACTTTGTTCTGAACGAAATCTCTCTGTATTTCTTTTTGGGTATGATGACTGTTCTTAAATCTCTGCAGAGAACTGTGTGATGATGAGCCATGGCACCTGAGAGCCCGGCATTTCTGCCCTCTTGATCTCTCCTATGTGAAATGAGACTTCAGTTTCTTCTGAAGAAAAAAGCGCAGGAAAGGCCAATCTGGCAGGGAATATTGTCAGAGAATTAGAACAAACAGTGCCTGTATGCCTTCACTGATGACACAAACTGGCTAAAAGGACATGAGAGAGAAAGACAGAGCTTTTAGTTCGTATATCTTTATTGAACAAAGCCTGTTTTCCGGGCCTTAAGGCTGTTTGAATGGTTCAGATGTAACTACAGAGGCCTCGTGGAATTCACTTTACTCACTAATTCTGGTAAACGAAATGGTTATAGTTTGGGACTGTGGTTTAAGTAAGTTGCGCGTTCAGGTGCGGGAGAGGAAAGAGCGCGTGAATGCAAGCAAGGCAGTCTGTGGATCCTGCATGCTTATTCTGAGGCGAGGAAGATGAAGTGTGATCCTCATTTTAAATTGCCTCTTTGCTGGCACTCTTGTTGCGGGGGAGTTTGAACGACACTTTCCCAGAACTCATTCTAAGCAGATTGGCAGCGATTTCGTCCGGGTTAGAGTTGGGTCAGGGCTGGAGCACCTCGCAGTCCTCACGCGGGTGGACCTCCTAGGCCCGAGCTCTGGTTTCCGTTTTTGCTGTTCGTGGCGTTGCTGGAGGTGACAGCCAGGCGGAACAAGAGAGTTATCTTTTGTTAGATATCTTTGTGAAACTTTCTTTAACAGTCTATCTTTATTTGAAAGTAAAAGCGAGCTAGTAGTAGCCAGTTTGAGACCATATCTTTGTGGAAAAGGCAGCTTCAGGGAAGAAAACTACATAGCCTTTGTCCTCTGTTCTGTTTCTGCAAAAAGAAGTATCCACCTGGTCTGAAAACGCTGGAATAATCATTTCCATTACTCAGATCAGCATTGCAAATTGAAGTAGCAGAAACAGAGAAAGTATTGCTTGTTTACCTCTGTAGTTAAGAAGCAGAGATTAATAGTCTGGGCATAGACTTGCTATAAGGGTTAGTCATATAATCTAGAATACTGACATTTCTAAAACAAAGCACTGTCTTTACCAGTTGCATTTGGCATATATAAATCAGAGAAAATAAGAATTAAGTTTTGAGAGATTGTCCTGAAATAACTCCAGCTATCTCATCTCTCAATGTCCCATTTTAAAGCTTTTTTCATATATCTTAAGTACAAATGTCCAATTGTACATCTCAATGTAACTGCGAGAGTCACTTGGCTTATAACAGAATGATCTGCTTCTATGTAGGTCTCATTCTAGTCTTCAATACCTGGAGAATGTATTTTCTCACTTCTAAAATGTGAACTGTCAGTAATTATTGCCCCACATACTGCTGATACCCCTGTTGATATTTTAAGATATATACTTTTAATCTTCATGCTTTGATGTTGGTGACTTCTGTAACATGATGTGATATGGAAGAAGTTTGTGTTTTGGCTATATTTTCTGCTTTTTATTGTCATCAAATGCTTTTCTATTATGATGCAGGCAATACAGATTGCCTGCCCCCTCCCCTCCCCCCCCCCCAAACCTTCTCTGTACCATTTGTTACTTTTCTAGATTTCTTCCAGGTCTTTCTGAGTCTCCTTATGCCTGAAGGAAACACTCATGTTCTCCTTAGTCTCATATTTGAAATTTGTCTTTGAATATTTTCGTTTTTATTCTTTGAGCCCACTAATTTGACAATGTCCTTTAGAACTAGGATGACCAGCATGACAGAGGTGTCTCTAGGTGATGGCAAAGCACAGATTACTGTTAAAAGACTTCATATTTCTGGGAAGGATAAATTTTTATATTTATCCTTGTAGAAGATGCTGCATGCCCAAATATTGGTACTAGCCACAAACACAGTCCTCACATTTTGAATAATTTTTTTGTTGTTTTAATTTATTTATGTTTAATCCCCTCCTATCTCTCTTCCAGCGTTCACCCTTGAAGTGAATAGGTGATCATTATGAGCCTTCTAAATTTTTAATTAGGTCTTATAGACTAGATAAGTCTGTTCTTCAATTATTAAAAACACAAACTTTTTTTCTTGACTTCTGGAACAACAGTTATAAGAAGTATTACCTAAGCAATAATATGTACACTGAAATATAAGGCCAGTTACTTGCAGTTCTTAATAGCCCCTCTGGTCTGAGCTGGGCCTTACCAGTCCTTCCTTGGAGAGAACTCATGTTGAACAGATCTACCTGTATCCACGGCAAAGGAGATAGTTACTTCTGTGACCCTAAGCCGTACTTTGAAATGTCTGTAGGTCAAGGCAGGGGAATTAGGGGAGATGGCTGTGACTGGGGTAGGGATGGACACGAGTCCCAGCTATGCAGCATCCTGTGATTTGTTCCATTTGTTAATATTGTAATGTGGTTTCTTCCACACTTGGCAGGATTTGCTTTAGAGCTAGGACAGGAAAGAGTAGGTAGGAGAGAGCTGCACAGAACCATTAAATATATACAGATGCAAAACCCTGACTCTAAAGGGTGGTCAAAGTAGCACATTTTCTTTGTGTTAGGTGCTGAGTTGACATTTCCAAAAAGCAGAGAAAAGTCAAGTTTAATAAAGTATTCTGTTTGTGCTCCCCCTGCCCCCCCCCCATAGGAGAACTCAGTATTTTACCTTTGAATTATTCTTTAGCTTCACTGAAATTTCTAAATGAAAGTTTTTCAGTTTGCTTTTTTAATATCCATCTATATTGGTTTAATTCTATCCCAGTTCCTAGACAGATGTTCTGCTTCCCGAACATCTCCAGCTTTCACAAAACGGGCAGGTCATTTTGCGACTGTATCTGAACTTGTGTCTCCCAGTAGCCTTTGACAGGCCCTGCATATTCTTTTTATTTCTCCTATGATGTGTAGCCTCACCAGGAGCTCCACTTTCTCATGCATCTTGTTTTGTCCATTACAGTGCATTAAAGAGCTTTCTTGAAGCTCCTGTTTGGGAGGAGGGCTAGAAGGGGGCAGCAGCTGACTCCTCACCACATCCAGATGTGCTGGCCCAAAGAAAGAAGAACCTGTCTCTGGAGCTGCCCCCCTTCTTTGAACTGTTTGGAGTAGACGACAGTTGAGGCAAGCGCTCAAGTCAAACGACACGCTAAGTCCCTCACGTATCGCGGCGGCGGTTTCCCCTTTTTTTAGGGCTTGTGTTACACATTGTGAGCTGGATGGTGATTTTTATTAAGTGCTCAGACATGTATTGCTCACTTCCTCTGATTTCAGGAGACAGCTCTATGATTATAATTTCCACTGGTCCTCTTACTCAGACCCATGCATTTACTTGTCATTGGGGTATGGCTTACTAGTATTGCAAATTTTGACTTATTAAACTTCATGTTGCCACAGAAACACTTTTGCTCTCAAAATTATTTATATTTCCTTTGGGGCAACTGACTTTTCTGTATTTTTCATCATGCCTCTTATTTCATTTTTAAATGAGTTTCATAGCTAGGTACAGTACCCTACTGCGCACAATTATTGCACCAATATAAAATCTAATCACAAAGTCACTTCCAAAATCTAGGCAGTTACTGGTACTGTTGCAAGGAAAATCAACAGAAAAGTCCTCTTTTTACCTTAAAGTGGGTCATTTATCTGACGTTGAAAATATTATCTTTAATATTTCTTTCTGCCTCGTTAGAGAATTAAATAATCCATGAAACTGTGGATATTAAAAATCTATTCAAAATATTAGAATACTGTTTTTAAAAAAGCCTCACAAATCTATTTGCACCCTAAGCCAATACCTCACACGTTGGTTAACAGCCAAATTAATGGAATATTCATCTGCAGTCTGTGGAGCCAGCTCTTACAATCTAATTAAAGGTAAAAATCAAGACAACCGGAGTTGTCTTTTACAAATTATAAGTCCTCTTTTATGTGCTGTGGAGGTGTCAGCACTATTATAAGCACTAATTAGACATTTTACAACATCCTGGTACCAGGGAGGAAGTGGTATTGTATGTAGTTTAAAGATTATTAAGTGTCTTTAGCACATTGGGGTTAGATTTTTAAGGAAGCCTTCACTGCTTACCTGCTGTTGCAAGAGGAAGTACTTTATTGTCTCATAAGAAGGAATTGGGCTTTTTGAAGAATTAAATGCTTGTCTGTAATGGCAATAGCCCGCTTCACAAAGCCACTAAAAAAACCCAGCAAATTGTTGTAAAAGTAGTGGACTCCGTCTGTTTGCGTCCACTCATGAATCTCAGCCGCACAGTATGGATTTTAAGTCACCCGTTGTCTGTTGAGGGCATTTCATCTCAGTTTACCCCACGAAATACGTTCAGGAATTTCTGTTTGTCATCTCTCCCGCCCAAGCATACACCTAGCTCTTCTTTGTTTGTCTTAATAAATTTCAATAGCAGAAAGGCCAGTCTAATACTGTGTGCCTTTTCCTGATAAAACTAGATCATCTGATTGATGGCTAGATTATGCTACGTTTCATTTGAGATCTCCTGATTTACAAAGCAGATGCATGCTTAGATTGTATGGTAGGAGAGGTGGGGACTAACTTGTGATTATGCTTTATTTTTTAGTGCTTATGTTGTTGTCACTAAGAACTTGCGTATAATCATCAACATGCTTGATGCTTCAGTTTTTGCTATTTTAATTTATCCATTTTTCATGTGCATTCCCATCTTGAGCGTGAAAGCCCTTGAGGTTTTTCTTGTTAATGCTTTAGATGCCTAATTAGAAAAAAAAAAATCAAATGCAAACATGTGTACACTCACTTTGTGTTCTTTAATGATAGAACATTTGTGATAAAATTATGTCAAAAATAGTACCTACTGCAGTTGTAAAAACATTTAGTGCTTAAATAAGTATAAGCCTTGCCCTTTGTGAACAGGAAACTTGTAGTTAGATCATGTAGTGTAAAATGCTAATTCAGATGCCGTAGTTTTATCTAGAGCTTTTAGCATCTATGAGGAGATCTTTAGATGAGGAGTTATGAAGACTTTAATCAGTGTCAGCTCTAAAGCTTGATTTTAAAAATGTCATTTGGTATGTGGAGTAGTTGCAAAAATGTATCTTGTGCTTAATTGTCTAAACTGAAACCAAAAGAGAAAATTCCTCTGTCTTACTAGTGTGAGAGCAATGAATGTTTAATAGACTAACAACCGTTTTAAAAAAATCCAACACCCAAACATAATGGGCGCTTTTGAAACTAAATTTTCAGTGTGGTGTTTAGGGATTTAACCATGCAGTGCATATTAGTGTTAATAGGAAATTGGCCAGCCAAATCTCTGCACATTACACTGCAAATGTACTCCTTAGTGTTTAAAGCTGGCCTGTTAACACTCATTAGGAAACTGCACTCAGAAAGGTGGTTGAAGAAACATGGGACGTGAACATCTATCAAACAGCAATGTAGTCCCTTTTTTTTAAAAGAAATTCTGCAAGAAAGACTGTATCAGGCACTTCTTGGCTAAAGAAGGCATTTTCCCAGATACAAAAATAACAGGGTTTCAAGTGTGTGTGTTTGAGGGGGCCTGTTGAAGTGCCGTTGGCATGGAACCTGTGGAGGGCTTATAAACACAGCAATAAGCTTCCCTCCCACCTTTTTTTAACAGTCTTCATGCTAATCTCCGCTGTCCTTTTGCTGATTCTAGAGCTGATTCAGCTGCAGCAGAACTTAGAGGTAAGTGAGGGTGACATAATGGAGAAATCTGGATAGAAATTTGCCAGTAACATTTTTTTTTTAATTAGAAAATATTGATTTGGCAAAATTGGACTTTGTACAGAAAGCACATAAGTTTAGATAAAATTTTCACTACCCACTGATCAGTTACTCGGTGATTAAGGCTTGCTGCAGCTAGCCATGTCTAGGTTCAAGGTCTGTCTTCTCCACGTTTATTTATATATAATAGAAGAATTTTGACAGGAAATTTTGGAAGCTGATGACCTCAACACAGTCACCATCCTGGTAATGAAGGTTAGGACGCTGGCATGTGGGCAAATGGCAAAGCAGGAACCAGAAGCTGGAATGTCGTACCCTTACTGGATGTCCCAGCCATTTGCTGTATGAAGAAAGGGTCTTCATGGTGTCTATGAAAAACTGGAAAGATCTTGGTTTCACTCCAGGTGAGTGGGAACATTCTTGAAATGTCAAACTTACACAGGATAAGAAAACTCTTCACAACAAGAATGTGTGGAACCGATGACTGGGGCCAGGAAAAATGAGGAATAAAGATGTGAGATACAGCAGTGTTTTCTAGGAAATCCTAGTTATGGGAGACATACCTTTACATCTAGAGTTTGAGGTTTTGTTCTAGTTTTTGTGCTTTATTTTGTTTTATATTCTAGATCTTGCATCTTTAGGAGAAGATTGATATGAGGTACAATAGAACAGTGTTAAGAGTGGAATGACACAGCAGAAAAGTGGAATTGTGGTTATTTCTCCTTTCCCAGTCTTTAGAATGGATAAAATATGTTGCTATGATCAGGATCTAATAGAACTCTCTGCCTAGGTTAATTTGTCTTCCATGATCCGTGAAAGAAAATTTCTTACTTTCCTACCACCCTTCTGAGAACTTGTGCAAGGAAAACTGAACTTCGGTTGATCTTATGTTCTTCGGGGAGCCAGCACAGGATCTTGTATCTTTAATGATACTACAGTCCTGTGATGAAAATTCCTTTTTATTTTTCCATTTCACAATGGGCATTTTATTTTTACTGGCATAGAGTATGTGCTGTAGAATAAATATGCCTTGTAGTTTTTCCAAACTGAAATCCCTTAAAATTGGCATGCAGATAAATAACACATGCTCAAGGTGCCCATTAGTTATTTCTACAATTAGTGGAAAAATGCCACGGCTCATTCTAAAGAGTTATTAGGGGCATTTTTGTAGGAATGCAATCAATTCTTGGTATAGTTAGCCAAAGCTATCAGGGCTAACTCAAAAAGTCCTTTTAAGAATCCTTTGGAGAGGAGTAAAACTAGCTTTGAAAGACTTGCCACTAACGTGGTTGAGGCTCTAGTCTTGGTATTTAATTTTGTGTCTTTACAATACGTTTAAAAAGGATTTTGAAAGTTATGTACATGAGTTTCGTGTGAGTTGCTGAGGTAGCACATGATAATGTTTTATTCTCTCTGCATCTTTCTCTGTAACATATGTAGTGTTAAAACTATCCCTGCTGAACACACACTTGTTTAATGCTGTTCTCTGCACCTGTTCTTACTACACGTTACAGCATTTTTCCCCCCAAAACTTGATTACTTTCTGCCTTTGCTTCATTCCAGGCTCTTTCATTTACCTGCTTTGTCCTATGTTTATCTCCACGTGCTGACCGCAGCTCACGGAGCTACTTCTGAGCAGCTGGCCTGAGATCTGCCAGCCCTGTAACCATGGCAGCATATGTTCAAGGTAGGTTCCTATTTGAATAACTTTACGTAAAGTTCCTTACTGTTGCAGCTACACTGCTAGCAGTACCTAGGATGCCACTTGCCATCCAGTCTTCTCACTTTCCTTATCATCACCCGTTACCTTAGCTCTGTTCCTCTCACATCTCAAGTATAACTGTAGAATCCTTGTGGCCACCGCTCCTGCTTTGATGCTGCGTCCTTGCTTTTTAATGCCTCCTCCAAATCCCGCTCCACCTGACCTCCTCCTATCTTCTGAAAAAAATTTCCTGTATTTCCCTACCTAGCTCACTATCTCCTGCTCTGCTTATCAGGTGCCTCAGCATTAGGAGCTCCTGTCTATGAGATGCCTTGGCCTAAGGGAGCAGCTACTGACTGGATTCACTGCATGACTGCACTGTGGCCCATGGGGTGCAACAACAGGAGGGTTGGGTACAAAGCACTGAGAGCCCCTGGCAAGCCCGAAGGCTCCCATTATTCCTCCTGTATGGCAACTACGTGATGCCCCATGACCCGGACCAGATAACTACTCCTTTGGTACAAAAGTATCTTGCGCTGTCATAGCTTGTGGAGTGACCAGGCTCATATCTTTTGTTTTCTGGTTGAGAGCTGCATACTGTCTGGCTGCTGCTGTTCTGTTGCAACCAAGACTGTAATGAGTTGCTGAAAGCAGGAGGTCTGAATGCTCAAGTTGGAGGTAGGGTGGTGGGGCTCTGCATAGCTCCATCAGTTCTCACTGGTCAGAATATGTTTCCAAAATGCCTGCACCGCACCATTTAAAGCCACTAAGATGGTGTAAGCTGTAAACTGGCTAAACCACTACAGATACTCTGATTTCTGATTAAAAGAACTGAAACCTCCAAGCAGGGAGGCTTACTGAATTAAGATAAGTATGGTAGTTAGTCATTGCTTATCCCACATCATCTTGATGTATCAGCTTTTTGTTTTAACCACATGCAGCTTGTGGAAGAATTACTTTTCCATCTGTACTCTGTTATTGTCAATTTAAACGTAATGTTGAATCCTCTTAAACTGTTATCACAAGTGCAACCCCATCCTGTGCTAAAGCTCCCATAGACTTCAATAGGTATTTCATTTGACCCCTCTAATGAGATTCTGCTCTCAATTCGGCTAGTATACAGTGGAGTAAGTGTACTCAGAGTGGTGCATTGCTCTGTATTTACACCACTAGAAGGGGAAGGGTCCTTGCTTTGTGCATGTATTGCTATTCGAACAAAATGACAGCCCTGTGATTAAACAGATGGATAACTGAAATAGCTGCTCAGGGAAATTCCTCCCTTCTCCCAAATGTAGGCATGGCCTCTTTGTTTAAATAATACATATTTCACATTTCAATCATAGAAAACAGGAAACAGGAAAGGGTTGTATTTTTTCCAAAGCTGTGCTCTTAGCTGCTGATGAGTTACAACTGTCCATAGCCATTGCACAACTTCTTCTTGCCTTACAGTTCTGAGTTATGATATTTTTGATTGCTAATTGGAATATAACTTGAAAATATCCAGATATTTTTAGTAGAATATTTTTGGTTATAAATGCTGAGGGATACTTGGCACAATATATGTTGCTTTTAGCAGACAAATTTGTATTTCTACGGGAGCAGCTAGTATGACAAAATAATTTAAGGGCAGCAGAATTTTGGATGAAATCCAGTTGCCAGCGAAGGTACTATTAGTAATGTGCTTGAATCAATATCATTTAACTTTCTAAGCACAACTAGTTTACGCACCTTGGGAAGAAACAGCAGTAATTGGTAAGCATTGGGTAGTCTGCTCTTTTCTCTCTTCATCTGTCATTCTTATTAGCTCTAGCAAGAATACTGCATGTTAATTTCTTGTTCATTGAGAGTCTGACAGACCTTTCTGTATTGTTGACTTTTAAACTTGTCACATAAAACTTTTTTTCTCTCTCTGCCCCTTCCCCAAGCCCTTCAATATAAAATCCTAGCTGTTCTCCTTCACTGTATTTCATCTTACGATCTTTTTTCCTTCTTCAGTTGTCATTCAGTGCTCCCAGTGCTGTCGCAGACCCATGCTGTGGGAACAGCTGTTCCCAAATCATGGGTCAAGCCTGGTTTTGGTGGAAAGCATGGAATCAAGACTTGGAAAATTGGGGAAATGATTGCAGGGATCAAAAAGAGGGTAAGTTTTAAGGGCACAGCACTGCTGCCCTTACTGTCCCCTCTTACTAGAGTCTAGAGGAGAATTCGCTAAACTGCTTTCTGCACAGGGAAAAAAAGAACTGTGGTATTTCAATCTCAACAGCATATGCATGTTATTTCTCAAAGTTACATTTTAAAGTCTCCTGTTATCATAATAAACCAGCATCATGTGGAGGTGGGATTTTATGTTGATAAAAATATTACCTTCGTTCAATGGTAGCTAGTATTTTCATTTTGGTCTGCTCTAATGTCATTTACTTCAGTGTGTTACTTTGTACTTGTGATGGCATGATATTGCAACAGAACAGTCCTTTTGGATTCCAAGCAAAAGGACCAGTGGAGGCATGTGAAATTTTCAGATTTGCTGATTTGTTTTCAGATATGTTGATCAGACTGACCTCTAAGGAAGGGAATTGCTATTTGTGCATCATCTGTCTTCTCTTACCTGTACCATCTAAACTTGCCTGTAGCCTGCAAAGTCATTATTAGGAATGAGCAAGGAACTCCTGGCCAAACTCCAGCAGAAGAAGGAAGTGTACAGAATGTGGAAAAGGGGACAGGCCACTTGGGAGGAATACAGGGACGTTGTCAGAGCGTGCAGGGATGCGACAAGGAAGGCTAAGGCCCAGTTGGAATTAAATCTGGCAAGGGATGTCAAGGACAACAAGAAGGCCTTCTTCAAATACATCAATAGCAAAAGGAAGACTAGGGAAAACGTGGGCCCGCTGCTGAATGGGGCGGGTGCCCTGGTGACAAAGGATACAGAGAAGGCAGAGTTATTGAATGCCTTCTTTGCTTCCGTCTTCACTGCTAAGGCCAGTCCTGAGGAATTCCAGACCTTGGAGACAAGAGAGGAAGGCTGGAGAAAGGAAGACTCTCCCTTGGTTGAGGAGGATCGGGTTAGAGATCTTTTGTCCAAACTTGACATCCATAAATCCATGGGCCCCGATGGGATGCACCCACGAGTGCTGAGGGAGCTGGCGGATGTTATCGCTAGGCCTCTCTCCATCATCTTTGAAAGGTCCTGGAGATCAGGAGAGGTGCCTGAGGACTGGAAGAAAGCCAATGTCACGCCAGTCTTCAAAAAGGGCAAGAAGGAGGAGCCAGGAAACTACAGGCCTGTCAGCCTCACCTCCATCCCGGGAAAGGTGATGGAACAGCTCATCCTGGAGGTCATCACTAAGCATCTGGAGGACAAGAAGGTGATCAGGAGTAGTCAGCATGGATTCACCAAAGGGAAATCATGCTTGACCAATCTGATAGCCTTCTATGACAGAATGACTGGCTGGGTAGATGAGGGCAGAGCAGTGGATGTTGTCTTTCTGGACTTGAGCAAGGCTTTTGACACTGTCTCCCATCACATCCTCCTAGGTAAGCTCAGGAAGTGTGGGCTAGATGAGTGGACGGTGAGGTGGCTTGAGAACTGGCTGGATGGCCGAGCTCAGAGGGTTGTGGTGAATGGCGCAGAGTCAAGTTGGAGGCCTGTGGCTAGTGGTGTCCCCCAGGGGTCAGTCCTGGGTCCAGTCTTGTTCAATATATTCATCAATGACCTGGAGGAAGGGACAGAGTGCACCCTCAGCAAGTTTGCTGATGATACTAAACTGGGGGGAGAGGCTAACACACCAGAAGACTGTGCTGCCATTCAGAGGGACCTGGACAGGCTGGAGAGGTGGGCGGAGAGGAACCTCATGAAGTTCAACAAAGGCAAGTGCAAGGTCCTGCACCTAGGCAGGAATAATCCCATGCACCAGTACAGGCTGGGGGTTGACCTGTTGGAAAGTAGCTCTGCCGAAAAGGACCTGGGAGTGCTGGTGGACAGGAAGTTAAACATGAGCCAGCAGTGTGCCCTTGTGGCCAAGAAGGCCAATGGGATCCTAGGGTGCATTAGGCAGAGTGTTGCCAGCAGGTCGAGGGAGGTGATCCTGCCCCTCTACTCAGCCCTGGGGAGGCCTCACCTGGAGTACTGTGTCCAGTTCTGGGCTCCCCAGTACAAGAGAGACATGGCACTCCTGGAGAGAGTCCAGCGGAGGGCTACCAAGATGATTAGAGGGCTGGAGCATCTCTCCTATGAAGAAAGACTGCAAGAGCTGGGCCTGTTCAGCCTGGAGAAGAGAAGATTGAGAGGGGATCTCATCAACGTGTACAAGTATCTGAAGGGGGAGTGTCAAGAGGATGAGGCCAGCCTCTTCTCCGTGGTGCCCAGCAACAGGACAAGAGGCAATGGGCAGAAACTGAACCACAGGAAGTTCCATCTGAAGCTGAGAAAAAACTTCTTCACTGTGAGGGTGACAGAGCATTGGAACAGGTCGCCCAGAGGGGTGGTGGAGTCTCCTTCCCTGGAGATATTCAAAACCCGTCTGGATGTGATCCTGGGCAATATGCTCTAGAGGACCCTGCTTGAGCAGGGAGGTTGGACTAGATGATCTCCAGAGGTCCCTTCCAACCTAAACGATTCTGTGATTCTGTAATTATTTCAGTTACAGTAGCACCAACGAGCCATGACTGATCTTGTCTATAGTTACACAGTCAGAGAGTGCAGGAGTTAGTGGTTCAAACCATGACAATATATATAGGCCAGAGAGAAGGAGAGTGAAAAGTTAACCAGCTTAGAGGCACACAGTAAGTCTATGGTATAGCTGAGAGAGCACTGGAATTAATTTACTGAGCCACGCTGCCTGTCACGTGCAATACCTTGGAAACCTCACTCTCTTCTCACTTCTAGAAATCTTCACTGTGTGGTTAAGTAGTGTAGGGATCTTCACTATGCTTCTTTGATGTTGCCAAACCCAATAGTGGTAAAGCATGGTGACGTGCATTTAATGAGTGTCATTCATTTCAGCAATGAAACACAAACCTTCCAATATCTTGCTTAGCCTAAACTTTATCTGCAAGGGATGAAAGTCATAAGTAGAGCTGGCCAGAAACTTCCAGGGCTTTTTACAGTAAGAGAAATGCTTATATTACTAAACCAAAACTTGTGTAGTACCTTGTCTGTATCATACTGTCATTTAAGTGATGCTAGCATCTACAATGCAAATGGGAACTAGGAAGAAACATCTTTTTATCCTCTTAAACCAGAAACTCTTCCCACATTGCTCTCAGGTGGGAAGGCTTAGTTTCCATTACTACGTATCCATTCCTCTCCTTCCATCACGTTGCCTTTGACAAGCTTCCAGTTGAAAGGAGTGAAAAGTGGTTTAATGATCTGACTTTCGTAGGTGATGTTCCTTGTTCAGCTTTTATTAAGAAGAGCAAAGTATCAGCAGTGTTTTTGGTGGACATGCCGCAAATTAGCAGAGAAATAGAGAGCTGATAGCAGAGTACTGAAGCAGTTGGCTATACAGCCACTTTGTCTGCTTAATCATTGATCATGCTAGGTAAATATTAACAGTTTATGTTGGGTGATGATTTAACAACCTATGATATTGGAGAGCAGTGGTTCCCCTTACCAGAGCATAAGAACTCAGACTGATGGCTCTGTGTAGAATTCGGTAAGTTGTCACAGTCTGTGACATAATTTTTGTTATGCTGTTCCAAGCAATTGCTTTGCCTTTTGTGAAGAGTGGCCATTGGGGATGTGTGGTTTATCTGTAGTGAACTTGCTGGAACTGCAGTGCACAGGAACATGCTTATGAGCAGTTCAGCTGGACTGGAGCTGACTGCAAGCAACATGGCATAGTAACCATTAAAGATTTGTCGGGGTCATTAGTGAAGGACAATTTAAAGGAGACTTCCTTTGTCACAGACTTCATGGAAATCTATAGAAAGTGAGAGGGCAATGAGTAAAGCGGAATCTTTTTACAAATGCTGCAAACAGACAACTGTGTATGAGGAATATCTGGGGAGAGGTTTGAACATGACCAACCTGTTTGAGTAGCTGAAGGTGAGAAGGTACCACTGACTGTGTAGGTGGGATAGGTCAGCTCCCACATTACCTGAGAACATTCAGTGCCAAGGTTGAACATGAGAGGTTCACACTGGCAGTCGTGTCACTGAGTGTCCCAAAAGCTTCCTTGGCATCCTGTCTTTCAGTCAAAATCCTAACACGCTATGTGCAATCAGTGTTTACTTCTTGTGGAAATCCAGCGCTCTTTCAAGCTAGCAGCCAGTGCAGTCACTTTGTGTGCTGAGAAGTTGGCAGAACATCATCTTTAACAGGTAGTGAAATAATGACAACTCTTAATTACCTGTCTTGTACACTGAGCTCCGTATTTGCCCTGATCTGGGATCATGCATTCCCCCCAGGGATTTGCAAGACTGTGAAGAAGTGCTTAATTTTAAACATTTTGATTTCTTGCAAATGCCAGAAGAGGGAGGGAAAGAAGATCTGTGGTTGGTTTTGGGTAGATGTAGTAAGGCTTCTGATGTAATCTCAGAAATATTCATGTGCCCATGTAATTGCCAGAAATATGTTTTGCTGCGCTTTTTTCTCTGTGGTGGTGCTTAGTGTTGCTTATTCTCTTCCTCTTGGTGGTTTTTTGGCTTTTTCTGTTGTTTAGCAGCTAATGCTGCTTTCTTACATGACACAACCTGATTGTGTTGCAACCTCTCTGCCATGCAACAGCTTCTTAAGTCACAAATAATGTATCAGTATCATCACACCAAAGACATTGCTGGTGAGATTGCATGGTTTATGTTAGCATACAAAGGGCTATGTCAGAGCTTTTAAAGAATTCAGCCCTGGAAAACTTCAGTGCTTAACAAATGTAGTTGTGAAAGGAATAATAAAATGCCTGACAAACTAATATTGATATTATATGGTCTTTCTTCTTCGAGAGTCATACTAAAGGCAAGACGCTTTCTTCAGTGTTTGACCTCAACAAAATAAAGTTGGTTTACTTCTGTCTTGTTTTCCAGGCATGTCTAAAATACTTGGTTCAGTCAGCATTGCCCTGAGAAATAAAGGGATTCCAGGACAACTATTTGGTAGTCTTGTGCTTTGAGTACCCTCACAGATGGTGTAGCAGTCCCACTGTTTCTTCACAGGGCCTCCAGTACAACCCTGCCAGGCAACTGTGTAATGCTTGTATTGTTTAATAGCTCAATGGAAAATAGCACTTGAAGAAGATGAGCTGGTCCAATTTCAGATACAAAACCTGATCTACTCTGACAGTAAAGATGTGTTTTCTGCAATTACTATCTGCAGACCTCTTTTACTGAGGAAATAGGAATTGATTTGAAAGAATCCCTGGCATTGTAATGCTATCGAAATGAAATTGCTAATTATCAATTTGCCATTCATTCTGAAAGTCTTTAAACCAGTTAGGATTATTTTAAATCAGTACAATCATTGCTTCCAAAGTATGGACTTGAAATCTTATTTCAGTAACTCATCAGTTGCTCTCTTTTAATTTTCATATATAGTTCTATATACATATTCTTTTTCTCAAAGTGATTTAACATTCATGAAAAGCGTCAGAGGCTGCAAACATTGACTTCATTATAGACTAAATAAACAAATGCCGAATTTTCCTTGAGTTACCTCATCTATGCCCTTCGAATATCATGAAAAGAGCTGTCTCTGAGACAGAGGGAGAATAGCATTTCCATCCTCTCAAACCTGCTGAAACTGCCATTTGCAGTAGGTGTCCCCCAAACAAAATGATCATCCTCTAGGACCTGGGCTGGAACCAACGGCTCATGTCACAGAAGTAATGGAACAGCCTGATCAGCAACTTTTGTTTAGAGCGCACCTTACGCAAATGCTTTTCCTTTTCTTGCTTAACACTGTGATGTTCTGACCTTAGCTTGATGAACAATATTTTTTCCTCCTTGTTTTCTTTCTTTCCCTGCTGTGCTAAAGATGGATTTGCAAGGCTCATTGCATTGGCAATGAGGTGTAAAAACTTCCACCATTTGCATTCAGTCCAGACTTGACTATAAGTAAAAATATTTTCATTTTAAATGAGAAGAGTTGGTATTCTCAGCCTTGCTTTTGGCTTTTGTGGACCCCATTCAGTTTTGCCAGTACCTGAGGAAAATTGTGATGGGAGATACGGACTAATGATGGAATTGGCTTTTGAAGATGAATTCAAAGCAGCACTCTTTCTTCCCTTCATGTGCTGGTAAAAGTGTTTGTTTGAGATTTTGCAGTTTGCTTTGTGATTTGATGAGACAGCGATCTTCCACTTTTACTTCCATGAGAGTATTTACTACTTGTAAGGAGATTATGTGATTTAATTCCTTGTGGTAGTGGTGGTGGTGGTTTTTGCTGATTCTCTGAGTAAACAAAGCAATCTAGCCTTGATCTCAGATATATCTAATACATTTAGAGCAGGGAGAATGCTGCCGATAATGTACACTGAAGACCAAATAAATAAGCCTGTAGATAATAAATCTAGTCTGTCTTTTCAAGATTTGAATTAGACCTTTATAGTGCCAAACACAGTATTTTGCTCAGTCTTAGACACCTGTCTGGGAGTGCTCTCCAGACTTGTATATCTCTGTTTACAAAGCCTAGATCCCATGAAAGAGGTATCCAATATATCAGGAATAGAATCCAGTCCAACGCTTCTCTGTTTCAGTCACCTGCAGATTGGCTTTGAACAAATATTTATCTCAATTACCCACTTACATCTTTGGACTGGGAGGCATTTTTTCCTGTTTCCTTAGTGTATGGTACAATGGGGCTGTGGTCTTTCGGTATTACTGTAGAAGAGAACATTTTAGGACATCTATCATTGCCATATCCTTCTGCCACCAAAAAATTGCGGGTTCTTCAACTCTTGTTTAATGTATGCATACATAAAAATCTTTAGCTTTGGCTGATAAAATATTCCAGACTAATACAAAGCAGATTTTAGATGTGAATATATATGATTGTAGCAAAGTTGCTGCTTTTAATCTGTGCATCAGAAATGCCTCTGAAACAAACACATAAAGAAGTTAGGTGATGTTTGCATCTCTTTGATTTTCCCTTTCATGGTGGCAGTGACTATGGTACTTTTTTTAAAGAATATAAAACTGAATTTTAAATCTAGCTAAATTGAGAGCCTCTTTCTCTTTCAGTCTCTGTTCTCCTTTTCCCTTTCCCTCCTCCTCTTCCACATTTTGCTGTTCTCAGTCTCTTTTTCAGAGATAATTTCTACTCTCAGAACCTAATGGAATAAGCTGCTGACTGCAACAGCTTGCGTTACGTGGCAGAGATGGTTTGGGAACAATTAATGAAGGTTAGCCTATCTTTCCTGCCTTTGTGATCGTTGTCATTGGAGTAGTTGCTTAGAGGCTTATTCCAGTTTTCTGCAGGCTGTTCTACAGCTATTCAGCGAGAGAAATTGCGATGATATCACTGATATTGCTCAATAACAGAATCTGAGAAAGCATTGCTTTGTATTCACACTGTTGCTAAAATTCATCGTCTCCCTTGCCTCTTCTCTCTCCATCCATTTAAATTTTGTTATTTATGTGCCATCCTGTGCTGAAAAGTATCAAAATCAGGCTAGTGTAATCTGATGTGTCCTAAAAAAAAGGAGAAAGGCGATTAAGGACGGAGATTTATTTCCAGCTTCTATTAATTTCTCAGGCTGTTTACTTGAATTTTATTCTTTCTCTCTCTCTGCCATTCTCTCTCTCTCTCTCTCTCTCTCTCTCTCTCTCTCCCCCCCCCCCATCCCCCCCTCTCTCTCTCTCTCTCTCAGTCTCTCTTCTTTTTTTAACAACTTTTTCTTCCTCCTTCGAAGCTCTGGGTGAGGGTAAGGTGGAGGGAGGAGACTTGCTGAAGGCGAGCTGCTGGAGGAACCCTGCAGAGCTCGTTGCTGCCAAGGGCAGGAAATGGAACACATGCCTTTCACCGAGGCAAATTTCTTTTTCTAATCAGATCAGCAGTCATGCAGGGAGAAGTGGCACTGACAAAATGTCAAGAAATCAATCTCCTCATGCACATGGGTTCCAACTGCAGCTATGGAAGGATGTCTGACGGAGAGGAAACAGCCATGGCCAAAACTGTGTTGTACATCATGATTAGAGCTGTAAGGAGCAGTTCATTTAGCCCAAATAGTGGCAAGTCTTACGTTGTAAGAACCTGACCCAAGCTTTCCAATGGAAAGTTAATGTGAACTGAATTGTCAGCTTCAGCTTGTTGTGTTTTGTGTCATGCTATATTAAAGATTTGAGGAATACCTGTTCTGCAGATCAAGGTTGCTAACATTTAAATAAATCATGTACTCATTTATAAATTTTCAAATTACTTCTATCAAATATATATAAAGTGTACGGTATATAAAAATATATATGTTTATATATAGTGTGTGTTTATATACATATGCATGCTATATATATTTCTCCCCGATTAGAAGGAATAATTTCCCCTTTTTTAATTGGTAACTCTCATCCTGGAGTTTAGCAATAGAGTACACTCCTCATATGTTCTAGTGCAAAGAGAAAAGCAGAGATGCTGTTGTAGCTGTGTTTGGTGTGCGTTGCGTGCAGTTGTGGCTGCTACCACGCTGTAGCAGTGTAGTCTTTTTCCTTGTGCAGAGAGCATAATGCTCATTATTTTCTGGGCTCCAGAGTTTGTGTTATACGTAGAAGCTGAAAGCTGCTAGAATTTGTTCCAGATTAGCTCCCTCAAATGAAAATGGCTGGAATATGCTTCCATCCCTTCAGGCCATAAATATTCTGGGGTAAGAGTTTCATAGAAAAAGCTCTATGATACCATAGTTGAGATTCAAATCTGTTCTGTGGACCCATGCTGTTAGGAATAACGTCAAGTGCAAAGCTTAGAATAACTTGAGAAAGAGCACTGGAGCAGTTAAAAAATTTAAGGAGTTATTCCACAATGGAACTGTCTTTTGATTAGGTTTAATGCTTTAGTGCTTCTATTAGCAAAATATTAATATTTACATCACACATGAGCAATTTTCAAGAAAAATCCCTAAGGAAGAAAGTATGTTTTAAAAATATGACTTTGAAGTTTAGGAGTAAATAACAATTAGACATGTGAAGAGTTACGAGGACTCTTGCATATGTAGAAGGAATGGAATGATTAAGTCTGGTAAACAGGAGTGGTAGAAGAGATACAAATAGGATTTTATGTGAGGTGAATCTTGCTGAGAATGTGTCTGTTTTTATTTCATGTGTTCAAAATAATGATGTATAAATGTAAAATAGGAAGTAACCTTCTTAAAGTAACTTGTGGAACTCACTGCTGCAAGATATTGTTAAAGGCGGATTCATTTTTGTGGACAGTAGTAAGACTGGTGAGAAAAAGCACTTGAGATCTGCCTGTGACAAAGTGTATGCTGATTATGATCTGAATTTGTTTTTGAAAAGATTATTTCACAACTGCTTATTGTATAGTTACTTGTATAACCCTGATATAAGCCATGCTGCTGCTATTCGAGAGCATACCATGCCACCTGGCTCAAAGGAATTTTCAGAAATAACTTCTTGAGGTGCGTAGTGTGCGTGGCAGGTGAAAAGAGCTACTCGCATGCTGACATCGCAGAACATCTTGGGAGGCCTCTAACACTGGCAAATAGGAGGTTTAGAATTTTCTTTCTGAAGTCCACCAAACCATTATTTTTCTGTGAATGTTTTAACACTTAAGATTTTGCCAATTTAGCATTTGTTATGTGATATTCAGACTCTTGAGAGGTGCTAGCAGCAGTGGGTGTGAATTAGCAAATAAAAAACTTTGCATTTGTCTTAAGACCAAGTATAGTCTTAATTACATCTACAAAAGAATGGAAATTCTAGATTAAAGCTGAGGACCCTTTCCAGTGCATCCTAATACTTCAAGTATTAAGAGAGGCTATTGGAATAGCCAGCTGTGTACTCCTATCCATAGGCTTGAGTAGCTGAAGATTGCATTTGGTAACTAATCACTTGCAGCATAAGTGAAGACTAACTCTAAAACTTACATAGTTTGCTGATTGCATTGTTTGCTGTATTGTTTGCTCTGGAGCCCAGAAAAACCTTAGCCACTGAGAATACATCACGCTGACAGCACATATTGTTAAATTTTTTTTTTTAACAATATATCCATGACAATTGACTGCGTGTACCTCTTAACAGCTCCATTTTGCATTAGCATGGCGAATGGACTCACTGTTGAACAAGCAGGGGCACTGAAATGAAGTTGTATGATGGTTTGTTCTGATCTATTGAAACATAACATGTGCTGTATTTGTAATTGTATTGATCTGCTGCTGATAGAAGCAGAATATTGAAATGTGATGCAACAGTACATTCAGTCCTGACTAACTCCTGTAGCCCTCGGTAATCAGAGTAGTTCCATGGGCTGCTGCAGAGATGGGCTATACCTGACTTGGTGGTGGGCAATCTCTTTTCGATGTATGACCTTGAACATCAGCTTACCTGTTACATCTTTCCTTTTAATGCTGTGAAGGTTTCTGGGGTTAACAGTTGCAAATATAAATTATCCAATATATTATTTGTTATAGTCAAGCCACACATCTGATATCTGATGTATCTGATCTTGATGTATGCCTATTAGTTTTGGAGTGGGGTGTTTTTATTATTCCCTTCCCTTCCTCTATCTCCAGGCAGAATAAATCTAAATTCAAATTTTAAAAGAGGCGGGGAGGGAAGAGAGGCTAACACTCAGCTCAGCATGCAAAGGTTCATCCCAAAGCAATTTTCACGGCTGAATTTTAAACTTGCTTTAAAAAAAAGAGAAGGATTTATAATAGAGATTTCAACCATCCCCTAACAATAGGAGCAGCTGGATACTGCTAGAATATCAGAGGTTGCTGAGCATTGCAGTTTCAATGAAACTGTCGGCCCAACTTTAAAAGAAGATGTCAAGTGTAGGCCCTCTGTCACTGAAAAAGAAAAAAGCCTTATTGATCCATTTAGTTGGTAACAGGTATGAATCAAACCAAAAAGTATATTCTCTAGCATTAAAGTTAGATAACTGTCAAGAGCTGCAATTGATCTGGAATTCACTGTAAAATTTCATGACTGTATAATGTAGACTGGTGAATTCTGCAAAAAGTAATGACATTCTTTAGAGAGACTTTTGTTACATTTTCCGTAAGAAACCACATTTATACACTAACTTTCTCCAAGGATGGTATTAAAACATACAACATGAGTAAGACATAGCAGGACTGGGCAGAATTCCTCAGGTTTTAGAGAAGGCATGAAACAATTGTACTAGTTCTGATGTGGGCTTTGGCCTGTTGGATTTGCTCACTTTTCCCCAATATACATTTTTACAGAGCAGTAGTTATATTGAAATATCTGCTGGTTTGCTTTGTGATGTTTTTGTAAGAAGGATTACAATTGCAGTGAGCAGCTCTTTCTTTGAAAAGTGTTACCTTTGCTTTAACAAATGGTCACTGCCTTAACCTTCATTGCTGCCCACACTGACGTCCCCTCGTCACCTGAGTTACCTCTCTGTACGGCTGCAGCTGCTCAGAAAAGAATAACAGCCAACCCTGCAGATACCAAATGAAATGCAGAGTTCTCTTTGGCTTTATGGTCAGTGTTGTGTGTGACTCCTCCTGAAAGCGATTGCACATCTTGCACAGAATTGCCTGGTGGCAGGATCCAAATCCTTTTGCAGTAGATTTATTATTCATAGTGCCCACAGAAGTGGGAGGCTGAAAAAAACCTCAGGAATTTCAGAGATTGGATGTTACTGATAGCAATGTAAGGGCTGTATTGATTACTGTGATAATGTATTTATCCATTTATTGAGACAGGCACCTTAACATCCATTTTTGCAGAGTCAAATTTTTAATGATTTTAAGTGATCAGGTTTTACCAGCCCAAAGGCATTGCAAAACCATCTGTGCATCATACTGATACCCAGTATTAAAAAATCGGATGTTATGCAACTCCTGAAGAAAATAAAGATACCATTAGTTAGAACTAGAGTCTAATCCACATCAATTTTCACATGCTGCGAGTTACTCAAAATGAATTACTTCCAAAGTTGTATTTTTTGCAATAATATCAGCAAAGAAGTGTCTCTTTTTACGTTCAAAGAATCTGAAAATATAAATGTGGAGTGTTTTCAATGTGAGATTTTGTTTGCATTAATTTGATTTTATTTGTAGTAGAAAATGGGTCAAAAATCATACATATCCAGGATAACCATTTGTAGAAAAGGTCTTATTGTTCTGCACTAAAAAAAGAAACACATATGCAGTCATTATCTGTGGTACTGTGACCCAGTCGTACAGGAAAAGCTCCAGACAAGATAAAGAGGTAAGAATGAAGTATGAAAATGGCAAAAAGCAAATGCATAGCAAATGTCAGGGTGAGGGGCCGTCACTCTTGCTCCTGTGATTGGGAAGCGCAGGAGAGCACCGCAGCCTCGCTGTTGCAGGTGGTACGCCTGGGTGAGTCATTATGGGGGTCTCCTGAGGACCTAATGGAGATGGATTTTGCTATTTCCTCTCCTGAGGTCCTGCGGTTTGACCAAACTGGTCAAAACAATGTGCTAGCAGAACAGTGCCTCTTAGGTGTGAATTTCGTGGCCGTGGCTGCTGGACAGGGGATAAAAGAGAAAAGGCAAGGAGTAGTAGAAAGCTACACAATTTTTTAACTTATTTAACCTGGCTATAAACACGGAGGAGCCTTGAGGTCATATATTTCTGATATGTAACAAGAAGATAACCCAACAGTATGTTGTCACATAATCTCTTGTGAAAAGTGTAATTATGTACCAGTATGAAATAGATTTGTCACAGCATTTTCAAAGGCAAATGTTCAATTGCTCGTGCATCAAATTGGAGTTTGCAAACAGTTTAGTACATTAGGTAAATCAGGAATAGGAAGGGAAAAACCCTTAAATATTGTTTATGTTATACCTGTTCGTTAACTTTCCTTTTGTCTCTGATGGTGTGCCTCTGGGTGATGTAGTCCTATATTTGATGAGATACTGGTAGTCATATAAATGAATATGAACAACATTTTTAATGAAAGAAATGCACATGAGAACAAGTTTTGTTTGCCAACAGTGCAGGAAGGATGATGGATTTGATAAAAGGGTGGCCACCAAATAATTTTTCAGTGTCGTTTTTCTCAACATTAAGTACTTCAGGTTTAGCTGAGTAGAAGAAAACATCAGCATACAGGAGCTTTGGGTTTCTGTCCAAAGAATCTCATCATGTTTGAGTCACTGAGGCAAATGTGTCTGGCACAGAGCACCCTTTTTGTTCCTCTGTCTGCTTATGGAACGATAGAAATCTGAGAATGGCGAGTGCTTGTGCTGGGCTCGTCCCATTCCCACCCCTTTGGCATCCTCATCAAACAGTGATGTAAAGCCATTTTACTGCCTGAGGAAAAGGCTGTATTTAGTGATACAAGACATTTGATTTTTATGTGATGAAATAAACAGTAAATGCCTATCGGCACTGAGGCTGAAGAACCTCCGTGCATTTTTCTAAAATAAATGGAGGAAACAATTCAGAATGTTTGTTAGTATATACAGACATGCACACGCACATTTATATGTTTTTATATATAGATATAAAAAAGTAGTACATGCAAAACCAATTAGTGCTAATGTATGCAGTGAGGGGAAAATAAAATACCTCTGTGTGTGGACAGACAGAACTAGAGAGGTCTCTTGGAAGTATTACATATCTAAAAGATTTTATCTCCACAAAGACTTATTTCGTCCTTCATTGTTCTTTGATGCCCTCCCTCCCAAGAAGAAATTTGGGGGGGAAATGAACAAATCAGGTGATTAGTAAGAGTTGGGAGGATTAAACACTCCAATACCCCAAAGCAAGAGGAGCTTTCTCTTTCTTTCTAATCTTTCGAAGATGGAAAAGTCTTAAAGCAAAGTCTGTATGTCTGAGCACTTTGAAATCTTGCTGTGGGCTGGAAAGATTCATATTGCTGACCCATATACAGAGACTTGTTCTCTCTTTTGGAGTTTTCAGCTTCTGACTGAGAGTCCTCTTCTCAGTAAAGTAAACAACAAATCCAGATTTGTTTTTTTTTTGTTTTTTTACAATTTGGTTATTTAAGGTATAGCAGCAGCTCCACCTGAATTATTTTTTTACAGGTGATTGGCCCTGTCTTCAGAGCATCTCGTTCATGAAGTAGGAGTGGAAGATATTTAGAAAATTTCAGTTAGAATATTTGCTTCAATCGTGTAACTGTTTTGACTGTATAGTATGTGAATATGTTTAATGTAATGATTATACCAACTATGTCCTGATGGCGCTAGCCTATTAGACCTCTAAATAAAATAACAAACGTTTCTCAACTAAGCACCACAGTGTATGTGACAAGGGTAACATATTTGACTCTTTTTCCAAGAGGATTAAAATGAATATTCATTTTATATGGTTGTTCTCAGACGCTTCAGGGGTGATGCACTCACTTACCTAATAGGCCATAGGTAAAGAAAGATGACATTTCTGAAACCTTAAGTAGAAAAGGTAGTATTAGAGTTACGTGAGACTTTATGTATGGTTCTCTGAAAACTTACAAGGTTTTTGTGAAGATCTGAAGGAATCCATATATTTAGGGACAAGAATGGTTCAGCATCTTTTTGGGGCTCCAGAACCATCGGAGCTGGCTGTGTGCATCTGCTAATCTTATGGCAATTCCAGCCATGGAATGCCATGGCTGGAAATTGTCTCAAATATGTCTTTAGTATATACTACATATGTCCTAAAGTGTTCTCAAAAGTTAATTTCAACACCCAAGATTCAGACTGTGCAATGAAAGAAAAATGCAGTAAGTGTTTGAGAGGAGGAAAGGGATTACATTAAAACTCAGTTTCTGCAAAGTCTAAGAAAATGGCCTTTGTTTCATGAAAATTTGTGATTGTAATGAATAGCGGAGCACTTCTTTACCAGCTGAATGTCTACTAAATGTAGCCTTTCCTTGAGGAGTGTCTCAGAAAGCGGATCTCTAGATAAATGAACAACCTGCCTCTGCCCTGAAGATGACTTTATCTTTAAAATTCATATCTGCTAATGGAGCTCACTGGCATAGCAGGCCAGGCCAGGCCAGGCCAGCTTGAATGAAAGCCCCCTCTGAGATGACTCACAGACCTTATACTTCTCTTTGCAGCAATTTTTAGCTCTAGCCATGCTGGTCATATGATTTTTCAGCCATGAATAGCTGTAGAATTGGAAAGAAAGGGTTTAGGATTTGAAATTTCAAATATTTTGTCCCTTTTCCCCAAAAAGTCACCAAGTCTGGTTTTCAAGATCAGAGCAAACTTTTGTAATGATGCCTGACGTTCTTCTAGTGTCCCTTTCTCCTGAGCTCCCCAATTGTCTGATTCCTTATACACATCAATGCAGTCTTTTATTGCTGTTCAATAATGAATGGTATTTTGTTTGCCTGCCTGACACTTTTATTAACTTCACTCTTGTGTGTATGCACACATGTTTCTTGAGGCATGATTCCCCTCCTCCAAAAAAAAAAAAAAAAAAAAAGGGAGGGAGAAAGAAAAAGTGCAGCTTTATTTGAAGAGAATTTGTTCCTAATCTGTTGCAGCTGTAGGGGACTGCTCAGCCAATTAAAGAGAACAGGCTTTGGCTCCTTCCCAAATGAGGCGACCACATGTTACACTTGGATTGGTCACCTCAGGGGAACAGTGGGTCACAGGGGCATCTGGTTGTCATTTCCTTTCAGAATAGTGTGAGGCAAGAGTTGCGCAGCAAAGAGGAAAAAAAATGTAAGTTTTTGTTATCTCATGTCTTGTCCTGCAGCATCAAAAGGTCCAGTAACATCTAGTCAGAACAGAGAGTTTCCTGCAGTATGATGCAGTCTAGGATCTGGGAATGAGAACAGTGTTCGCTTTACTTAGTTTTAAGATGTCAGTTTAAAGTGGGATTTCTGTCTCTGCTATGATAGAGTAAATCTGAAGGTTCTGTTAATGTAAAGGAATTATGGTAGATTTATAGTGGTTTAACTATTTTCAGAGTTTCTCTCAAAGAGGTTTCCCCTCTACAAGGCAACAGTCCACTTCCTCTGTAGACAAGCTAAAAGGCTAAGAGTCTTTATTGTGTAATGGAGGTTTAATATAAAGGTAAGAAGACATTTTGATCTCCAGTTTCTGAAATGAGGGATATAATCTTATGCTTAGCAAAGAAATAGATTACGGAGGAGTAAGTTAACCAGTTCTTTGTAGCTTGGTTGGCTTGCAGTCTACACAATCACCTAGGTCTAAAGGGAAATATGGGCTGCCAGAGCCATCGCGATGAGGTTGTCTTAAAAAATCAGAAACATCTGGTTTGTACTAAACTCAGGGACTAATAAACTAATACTCATCATGAAAGAGGAAATGCTTCAATGAACTAGCCAGGTCAGTGAACTCATTTTCCTCTGAATGTGTCTGGCTCCCAATTTTCAGACTGTTATGGTTATCGTAGAATTGTCATTTAGCTTAGTTAATGAAGTAGCGTCAGTGATGAAAAGGTTTTCTTGGTATGGTATGAAACGTAGATCTTTCTTCTCAGTAGAAGGAATTTTGAATGTAACATTTCTGTTCCAGGGTACTGAGCATCACACTAGCTAAGTAGTCATGAACGAGTTTCTGCGTGGCAGCTGATTTGATGAATGTGTTTTCTTAGCCAGGGTGAGTGAGGCTGGTGGTGTTAAAAGGGCTGTGAGGCCCACTTCAAAAGTGAGAGAAGGAGCTGCACATGGAACAGCTGATGAACCATGGTAACCTTCTGGTATGCCCTGTATGCCAGAGATCAGGATTTGAGGCTAAAAAGGAAGCAACAAGCTTGTTCTCCACATGGTGAGGACTCCACCAGGTTATGTCATGGTTTTGGGGGCTTATTCCAGTATCAGCTTGCAAGCCTGCTTTTACTGCTGAGGTGACAGTTGGCAGTCCTGAGAAATGGGACTTTCAAAAGTGAGGGAAATGTTAAGTTATGGGTGAGTATGCATTATTTTCAAAGCAGGGACTCTTAATTCTCTTCATAGTGAGACAAGAAAGACTAAGCTTTCTTTTCTTTCTGACTTTACTTACTCTTCTCTTGTCTTCCTCCCAGCATGATTTTGCTTTTTTTTTCTGGGAGCTGTCCTCATCTGAAGCCTGCTATCTCCATTGTGAAGTGAGGCTTCTTCAAATTCAGTCTAGGTTTGACATCTGTACACCCTACTCTGTTGTTATATGATCTAGTTTTGACACATAGAAACTTAATTTTCCAAGCTATGCTGCGTATGACATATTTGTCTGAAGAAGGCTATGATTTTAATTTTAGAATCCATACATACTCTATTGGCTTAGATAGGAGTTGTTATTTTTCTTTATAGCTCGTTCTAAATATGATGGAACACCTGTACAGCAAAATCAAAAGTCATATCCATTTACTAGTTAATTCTTATTTAGTAAGTGGCTCTTAATGTAGAAGGAACAAGGAGAGAAAATACAGCTTTAGCTTTGGTCAGTAACTTTTTTTCTTTCCTCTGGACTCCAAATCCCTTATCCCAGTGGCCATTAGTAAAATAACTGCTGCTTTATGCAATCCTGTTAGGATACCTTTTAAGAAGATCTAGGGAGCTAAATTTTCTGTTTGTTTTGTTGTTTTTTTTTTTTTCTTAGTGTGATGGTCTTTTTTCTCATAACTGAAGCTGTGGAATCTCAGAGGCTTTCCTTTAAAGGTATTCAGATTTTAAGACATACTAAGAGTGAGAAGCTCAGCTTCTTTTGGATTTTAAGACATAGTAAGAGTGAGAAGCTCAGCTTCTGACTAGGTTTCAAATAGATCCAATACAAAACTCAATCAAACCCTCTACAGGGCTATTCAATTAGCAGAGTCTTGACTGAATAGCAAATTTTGCTGTTTTACAAGGTTGCATAGCAGCTTAATCTGAGATTTTCATCCTAACCTGCAGAAGCAGTTGGTGAACTTTACAAATAACTTGATCAGTCATTAAAGGAATATGACTTCTAGCAAACCTTAAGTGTTGTTGTGCTTTGAAAAGGATGTTCACAGTCATTACAAGAGTGAGATGGTTCTTGGTGAGACACTCACTGGACCAGCTCTGTGTTCAGTGCCCATCAGTGTGACCCCTGATTGCCGGAAGGTAGCTAATGGTTACTGTCAGCATTGCCATGTCTGCTGTGTTTTGTGGATGTACAAATACATTAAAAGGCTTTCCCTTGAGAGGTGATCATCTGTTTTGAATTATGATCAGCAGATAAGCCTTATTGAAGGGAGAGGGAACAAGGATAATGCAGTAAAATTGTAAAACTGTCAGTCACTATCAATGTTTTCAACCAGTTTTGCATCCCTAATTTTTCTCCATGAAATGGACGGATGTATATAAAATTTAAGTTTACGGATTACAAGTGTTTTGGGGACTGTCAATAAAAAACTGTCCTGAAGGAGGGTATACGGTATGTCTGCATTGTTGAGTGGTGCATTATAAGGATGGCAGGACCAAGACCATATTTGATTGCCCAATATCTGTTCTGGTTCCAGGACCATTCATGTGCATTATTTCTTTAACAGCAGTGGATTTCCTGCCCAGTGGCCAGTGCTAAGCACATACCATGCATGCACAGAGAGTTGACTACAGGTCAACCGTGGGTCTCTGTTGCAAGTAGAGTGCTCCAGATGGTGCCCTTGTGTGTGACTTCAACTTTGGTTCCACGAGGAAGGAAGCTGATTTAAGTTTACCGCTGGCATGCTTGGACCGCTGTTTGACCTCCCAGGTATAGACAACAGACAAATCTTCACCTAGGAAAAAAACACATTCTATCCACCAAATCACTAATAGAGCCATATCCCTAGCTGCTTCTGAGAAGTAGCAGCAAGTCGGTGTCAAAAGCAGTTCAGGAGACTTTGAAGATTAGGATGGAAATTTTGAAGCTGGCCATGAATCATTATACCAGCTGCTTACTGTAACTTGGATGAAGAACATATAGCTTTGCTTACCAATAATCAGGATAACTGCTATATTTTTAGTCAAATGGGACACTCTTCAAAAGTCCAACAGATACCATCAAGTATACTGTGTTCCAGTAATCAGACTGAGAGGTCAACACACTTGCCAAGACTTTGATGTCCTTTTAAAGTCTGTAGCTCTGTCCACAGTTCCATAAGTAGGGCCTCACATAATTAAATAATTATATCCTCTGATATATATTTAATTGTCCAATTACAGCAGTTTGTTAGCAAGGTAAGAGCCCATTTAAGAATTGTGGTTAAATATACTTAGTAAAGTTTTCTGCCAGTTTGGGAGCTGAGACAGACTATGCGAACGCAGTATGTAGGTGACATCCTTTTTGACATCTTAAGAAGAAACCTATCTTAATATTAATTTGACTCTAAAAAATGTGTATGACTTCCATGGAATTCTACTTGTTTACCTCCATGGTAGATTTGGCCCTAGGTATGTAGTCAAAGATGGTAATTGTGCACCATATAGTCTGGTATAATTTCATCTGTAACCTATCTTTGAGTCCTTTGAAGTTGATTGACATGGCTCAGGAGCTAGTAAAGTGTACCTAGTCAGTTTGGCAGTATAATCTTGATTAAAACCAAGATGGGATTTCACATAGAACTCTGGAAAGAGAGTTCATAAATCCTATTTAATTTCATAAAAGAGAGGCAGGGGAAACTCCTAAAGCTTCCTGAATAACCTTGAGAAGAAATGACAAATTCAACATAAGCATTTTATTTTGATTATTATTTTTTTTTCATGCACATGCTTTTGATCTAGAGAGAGGACGGAAGTTAGCCCCAAGTATTTTAAAAAACATAGTAATTTATGAAAGCACTATTTGTCTAGAATGGCTGGTATAATAAAAACAAGTGGCAAAATACTGATCCTTGGCAGATCAGATTCACATTTTTCTAGCATAACCTACAATTTTCCTACTGTATTTTGTGGTTAGCAATGCCAGTTCCAATGAATTCTCAAATTAGAAAATGAGAAAGGACTGGAGCTAAAACTGAACTCTTTCTGCTTTAAGGTATGGACTTTTGAATCTTTAGATGTTAGGATGATTTATAGATGCCTTTAATCCATTCACTTTTTACAAATATTGATAAAATGAATGGCAGATAATAAATAATTGTAGAGCATTTGTTTTAATTTTCCAAATACTGCATTTGTTATATCTCAAGAACCACTCCTGAAATCCAGATAGCTGGTGTTCAGTCTCTTAACTGGTTAATATCAGAACGGAAGATAAACAAACTATGGCCTTTTAGCCTGTAAAGTTTGACTGACATCGTGTTAAACTAACAGACTTCTACCCTAAGAAAACATAAAGGCAGCGTTTTCCGGGGTAGAAGGAAAACTACAGTGTGTATGTGTGTTTTTTGTTTTTTTTTCTGGGGGGCAGGGGGAGGACTAAGGTCATGTTCATCTCCCCTTCCATCCACTCTGAAAGCCACCAGTAACATCTTCCAGAAGCACACAGAAATGGCATTTTAGTTCTGCGTTATTAAAGAACTGCATAGTTTGACTCAGATTAAATATAAACACTAGTAAACGTGGCTGGAAGAAGTAGGCATATTTGAAGCCGCTGGAGTGAAGGTGATTTGTATAGGGAGGAAACATAGTATTTATCTGCACGGATTAATCATAGAGAACACTTGACTCATCTTCTAGCTCCTTTTTCTTGCCTGGGATCAGGTGAGTTTTATATCATCCAAACTGAAATGTTTGTTACCAGTCTCTGATAGTCAGCATATGGCAGGTTTAGTCCGTCAGGTCTTTATCCCATAGTTGTTTATGTACATGAGTTTAACCTTTTGCAGGCAAAGAAATCTATGGAAAATGATTCTACTTTTTTGTAGAATTACCATGGATATATTTATAGGATGGTAATCTCTCATGCATAAAACAATCTTACAATTTAGTCATGTGGAAAATTTACATAGAATAAGATAAATCATTATGAAAAAGTTACAATATCTCTATTGACTTTGTGAACCATTTTGTGGAATCTATTAGAGAATTATGTACCTGTTAGACATTTCTACAACTTGCAGGAAAATAGAGGAAAAAATATTATTGCTGGAATAGCTCTATAAGTACAGGAAAATTTCTGCCTGAAGTAGGAATCAGGTATCTATTTTTAATACTTTCTCCTGGATGCAAACTATTGCCTGGGGCTAAAACAGTAGTTCCATCAATATGTAGGAAAATACAGTTCTGGGTCCAGTAGATCACATCTCCCTAAATTATAATGTCTGATCCAGTACCTCCAAAGGTAATTATGACGTTACTCTGAATTTCTAGGCTAGATCCTGACTCTGTAATGAACTGAATTGGGATCTGAACAATGGCAAATGCTGAAGAGGAGAGCTTGTTTCACTGGCATTTGTTCAGGTCCATCTCCAATGTCTAAGAAGCTTTAAGACAGAAAAGCAAAGATGTAGGACATTCTTTTTTTTTTTTTGTTCCCCATGCACTAAATACATAAAAACATGGAAAACAAAACCAAAAAAATCCCAAATGAAGATATCATTAAGCTATATTGACAAAATTGTTAGGTAGTCTAGTAAAAAGAAATTGTTTTAGTGATCCAGAATGCTTTGGTCTTGAAGCAAAAAAGTTCTATCTTGTATTGATGTTATTGATTGAATAAATAATGTGATATTTTATCCCATAAAATTACAAACTGTGATGGAAGTCTCCCTGCAATGTGACTGAAAGCTGATTCAGTTCAAATATGTATCTTAAGCTTGTTTAAGTAGATGAACAAATGAGAAATCTGTAACACTGGTGTAATATTTATAGTTTGTTTGCACAAGAGCTCTAGTGAGCGTGCACTGTTTGTTTGGACAAGTGCTACTGGTTTTCAGAGCTGGCCTGCAGGTCAGGATCAACACTTTGCAAGCATTGATGGAAAATGTTTCAGGAATTTCCTACCCGGGACTGCAAATCAGATTTTCCGATATTTGCCTGAGAGCTGATAGACTTAAACCAGCAAAACAGAGATGTCACAGTTGTTCATGTTTTGTTTTTGAAATATAATGGCAATAAGTTCCCAGCATCTTTGTTTATTACTATTTGAGCAAAGTAGGGTGCATCCATTTTCTCTACAATAGGGCAATTTATTTACTCATCTTCATATCTAAGCTCACAAATTAATAGGATCAGTAAGGGCATCTCATAGTCTTTTTGAGTATCGTTTTCTCTAGCTGAAAAACGGAACAGTGGTTTAACTGTATCTATCCTAACAGATAGGAGAGCAATGCTGACATTGACAATATCTGTAGTGAGTTGTACATAGTTATGGGGGTTTTGTCTTTTGTTTTATAGATTTGAAAAATTAAGATGGAAAGGAGACCTTGAGGGTATTTAAAGAATAGTGGAACTGTATGCCCTTCATTTTATAGGAATCAGGCCTGAGACTTCCCTTTTTCCGTATTTATATTCATAACATTTATGACAGGCAACAGGGAGAGCAATCATGAGGTGAGAAAATTATTTAGCTAAAAGATACATGAGCAATATTGGAAGTAATCCTGAAAAATATAGACCTGTAAAAAGATCTGGAACCCACCCATAAAGATATTTGAAATTGGTTTAGAGAGTGGTGTCTGAGATTATACTGTAGGAAATAATCCAGTAAAAACAAGAAGGTGGGCTTGGTGACTTAGAGGATGGCTTCCAGTCCTGCTTGGCCTTTATGTGCAGGACACAGCCTTGCATTATTTCAGCAAGAAGTGGATATGCACACCTATAGGGGATGATGGAGTTACATATCTTGTTAGACTAAAATGTGGGAAACTTGTCTCAAGTTTTGATTTTTATTGCAAGGTTTCTCTCTGGCCTTCAGGTGTTCAGAGCAGATTTATGGAGATACATTAAGGTAACAGACACCTAAGACAGACAAGCCAAAAAACTAAAATAGTCAGAGACGCAGTCAGTAATTTTTTCCTGTTCTCTAGTCATATTTTATTTTAATTATATTCAAGTTACATTTAACTTTAATTATACAAGTAATCCCTGATCTTGCAAATTCAGATTATTTCCAGAACTGGGTAAGGTGCTTCTTTTTTTCTGGTAAAAAGCTTAGGAGGCTGGGTACGTATATTGTATGAACTCTACATTAATTTGTTCGGTGACATAAATAGCAAAGTCACATGCTTAAAATCTACCAGAGGAAGATACTTTTACTAATTTTGTATTTTTCTGAAAACTCTTGAGTATCTAGAACCACATATTTAATTTTGGTATGTTATAGTTTCAGTACTACTTTTTTTGTCCTCCCCTTAGGATCACATTTTCCTCTTATTTTCTGTGGGAGAAGGGAGTAGGAAGATGCCTACTCGCCTGTGTAGGCAGATCCACTTTAACTTCAGTAGAGCCTGTAACAGCCTTTATGGAAGGCTAACTTGTTTTTCCCCTAGTAATAGTACAAATTGCAAGGTCCTGAAGCCTTGCATCTATCACACCTTGGAATTGACTGGAAGGGAAAATAATTGGATGCAAATTCATTTTGAGGTTTCCCTGAAGGTTCTTTTACTCTCTGGGTATCTCAGAGATTGAGCAAGAAAGGAGGTTTAGAATTGCAACTATAGTAACAATCTTGCTAGCATAACCCCTTTTACCACCTCTTTTAATTCATTTCTATTTGCACAGTAGAAGTATTGGATTATAAGTGTCCTCCTGTAAGCAAGGCTGTTCCTAACAGACTCTCTCCAACCTTTCTCTGAAACCCCTTGTAGTAGAAACTTGCCAAGTTCCCTGCTTGCATCTTATTAGGCTTGCCATCAGGAAGTTGCTTCTTGCTTTTCTTTTCCCCGAAGCTGAATCTTTTTCTGCATCGTAAGCCCTTTACTACATGCACTTCAGTGCAAATACAGGTTGTTCATGTCACTTCTGCCAGGCTTCTAGATAACGATGACTTATATTCTCTGTCATTCTTCTTGGGCAAAACAAACCCGTTTGCTCAATCCGTACTCACATATTTTTTTCCATTCTATAAGTCTGCATTCTGTTATGCACTCACTGAACTCATATATAAATCATACACTTTCTTCTTGGGGAGGTAGGTAGAAAGAACACCTCTGCAAAACTCTCAAGTCTTTAATTAATGAGCAGAAACAGCCCTTCCTTGTTAAATCACACCACTTACAGATTTTACTGGGCACTCTTGAGAGGCAGTATAGTACAAATCTATTACAAACCAGTTAACAAGCACATCTCATGTGATCTAATTGTAATTTTTATATATATATATATGTATATAGAAACTTTTAAAATTGCAATATTAAGGTTTAGAAAGTGAAATGCATGTGTGGAACAAGGTGCATCTCCTCTTTAAGCCCAAGAGTTACTTGCTGTCTCAACGTGCAACATTTGAGCATGCACTGTGAAGATTTGCTACAGATATATTTTGTTTTGTTTGGAAAGGATAACCTAGGTGCGACAAACAGAAAAATGTTTCAAGAGAGTTAGTTTTTTAGGAGGAGTAGTGTTTCCCAACTTCATCCTAGAAAGGAGTAAGTAAGAAAGGTTTTTGTGTGAGAGGGAAGAACAAGCTAAGTGAAATAAGGCAGTTATGTTTTTACAGACTATTTTTCAAGTATAACTTCAAGCTTATGTGTTACGTTTGAACGTTGCATACTGTTATGTGCTCTGTTAATACTAAGCAAATGTCTGTGTATCAGTGTAAATGAATAAGAATTGCACATTCTGGTGTTAGTGAAATGTCCTTGAAAAAGCATAAAAGTTGTCTTCTGCTGTGTAAAGGTCAAATTCATTTCACTTAAGGCTGCCTTCTGAGTAAATCCTTGCTATTAGCTCCAGCTTTACGTAGTGTGGAGATTGGTGGGAACATTTTGTTATTCTCAAGTACAGGCACTGAAGAGTAATTCAGTCATTACATATCTTAATACAAATTACAGCTTCCTGAGGAGCAACTATAAATAAGACTGTGCTGCCATGTGTGCAGCAGGCAGCTCCGCATTGTGCTCTGGTAGAGTAGGCCTGTAACTGGGAACCAGCTGCTCCAAAGCTCAAGCTCTGACTATGGTCATGCTTCATGGGCATGCTTGAGTGATTGCCTACCTCAGTGATTTGTAATTAATTAGTTAGTGATTGGGAACATGCTGAGGATTTAAGAGAATTACAGAGAGTCTTTAAGGACACATCCTTGTTCTACCCCATTCTCATCAGATGGGGTGATGTGACCTGTTGAAACCTACTCAGGTAGGACCATGTTTCATAACAGAGGGGTGTTAATATTTGGTTGATCTTTCTATTCTCTTGTCAACTAAAGCGTGAACGTGGATGTAACAGCCTTCAGTATCATACTGTGAAGAAGTTAATGTCTTTTTATATATCTGATAAGTAGTTAATATTTGCATGTTCAAAGCCTTAGCCACCAGCCAAGGTTTTATGTTGGTCTCAGCTATCATCAGCATTGGTGCACCAATGGAGACATTTCCTCTTCTATAATCTTTATTAACAGCATGAACGCTACCAGGTGTAGACATGCGTGGCATGGTAACAATAGGATGAAAATATGCTGCTTCCACAGTAGCAAGAAGCAAAGTAAACTGTACATGCTTATGGTTTTTAAATGAATGACTGTGTATACCAGGAAAGGACCAATACAATCACACATGTGATCACCGGCCATTGCTAGCACATATTATAAGTCTCAGAACAAATATGAGCAAGTCATATACTTATAGAGATGTTAGGAAAGGGGCTGTTCCTTGCATTTCTAGTGGTAGTCAAAGCATTTAGAGAAACATAAATACTCAATTATAGTATATTTTAGCAAATAATTTATTTTATCATTATAACATTAATATTCCTTGGTAGGCTATTTAATCACTTGGCTGCTGAATGATTAAAACACAGTTCTTAAAACAGGATTTGCACAGAGAAATGAATGTGGTTTCCATCTTTCCTTTGGACAAACAGGCCACAGCCATTTTCAAAATGAAGCATAAGGCAGAGACGTCTGGTAGCTGAACACCCTAAATGTAAGTAAATATCCTAATGGATAATGCACCTGTGAGTCTATTGGGTAACAGCTAAGTAACGTGTTGTCCAGTGAATGCCTGGGACTTGGTTATCCTGTGTGACATCTGGTGTGAAGCTCAGAGCAGAAGACCTTCTTGGGTGTTTAGGCTCAACTTTGGGAGTAATGGGCTTGCTGCTGTGCATTCAAATCTTGCTGACGGTTCCAGAGATGGGACAACTTGAAAAAGAAGTCTTACTAGCTCTTTTGTGTCTGCTGTAATACAAACAGACACACACAACCTGGGAATGGCATCCCCCAAAGCACTGTAATCAGGGTATCAAGTTGCAGCTGCTAAAAGCACTTTTGCCGCAAAGAGAAAGAGAGTGAGCTGCAGGTGTTGCCCATATCCCTGGCTTGTAATGTCTGCAGGTGTGAGCTGAGTGCAGTCCTCCTGTTTCAGTGCAGCAGCCTTCATGGGATGTTTCTCTGCTTCCCTAGTGCTGTTTCCATTATGGATATGTAGCTATGATTGCATGTTTTCAATCTCCAGTGTTTAACTATTGAAATTTCTTGTTCCTCTGGGATATGCATTATGGATCTAATAAGAAACTTAAGATTTTGTCTTGAAATGTGAGTAAAGGCTCAGGGGAGAGAAGAGGAGGGCTGTGTGCAGTGTGGCTTTGCTGGTGGCATGGAGCTACTAGGAGAGAAGACTTCCCTGTTGTTAGCAGTTTACAATATTATATTACACGCTTCACTTCTCTGGAAGAAAACTGGTGTTAAAAGGTTGTTATAATATATTGAGTCTCTTCTGTATTAGAAAAGTGATTTTATTTTCTATTCTTGTTACCAATTACAGTTCTCTTTAAAATAAAACTAATCTAAACCTGGGCCATTAAGACTAATTAAACCATCTTTATTTATACAGTGCAATCTGCTCCCTTCGAAAACATAGGTACCATCTGCCTATTTGCCAAAGCATGGGAGCAGCACTGTTTTTTTGGAAATGCTGCCTTTTTACTGCTTCATCTTGTTTTAGCTTACAGTAGAGTTGCATTTCTAGGAAATGAAGCATTGACAGTACAACAGGAACACCTTGGAGCGAAGTTTTCAGTTCCAATTTGTGCGTTTGCGTTGCTATCTTCTTGCTCAGGGCACATCTTGGAACAACACTTTAAGTCCTTGTGAAATTAGAGTATGTCCCAGAAAACCTGCCCTGCTTTTCTGGGCACTAGATCCTTTATGAGGAAGGGAATAAAGATATTATAATCTTGGGAAGATGTCCAATGTGATCTTTGTGTCCATTCTTGACCTTTCTGATGATTCCTGTAAGTATAACTATGAACAAAATGAAATATAGTGCTGTACAGTAAGATTTTAAGAAAATCCAGAACTCTGTCCATCATGCTAAATTTTACTCATACAACTTTATGTGCCTGTGTACGTGAATGATTATTGCTTGAAACTTGTTAAGGAAACCAAATGGTGCATTCTTCCTTTTCCTTTAGTCTAACAGAGTATATGTTAAGGATATCAGCCTTTCTCTCTGCCCCCTCCCTCTTTCTGGGAGCAGAGAAGGGATGCTTGGCTCATCAGTTCCTGCTATACTACTTTAGGATGCTTATTAAAAAAAAAAAAAAATCTTAAATGCTGCATTGTCCAAAAACTTGAATTCAAAGTTTACAATATAATCAAACTTAGTGTGCCAAATATTTATACAGTTTGCAATACACATTTATCTCAAGTCCAAAACCTGTGGATTCAGAGAAAATGTAAAATTACTGTTTTTCAGACCTCTGCATCTTTAGCTTCTGTTCTTTGTACACAGTAATATGCCTATGGGGTTTTGATTTCTTTTGTTTTTCCTGTTGAATCTTACCCAAAATTCTTGAACCTCTTAATGAGTTATAAAATATAGACCCTTTCATTCAAACAAGTTCTGTTTTGAAGGGTTGTGAATTCCTATCAGAGCAAATGTTGATTCATTTAAAAATGAAACTTATTTTTAAAATCAAATTATTTTAATAGTAAGATCTACACCACCGATGCTTTCTTAAATGACTAAAAACTAGAATTCTAGATTGTTTTCCTGCCAGCCTAAAACATTCAAATAGGTATTTAGTCAAATTTTAATTTGAAAAAAAAATTCCATTTTCTACTTGGTTCTGTTACTTTAAAATTACTGACAGCGTCCTCATCAGTTGTTTTGATTCTTTTCTTTCTTTTTTCTTTTTTTAAATTATTGTGATTTTAATCCTATGTCAGTCTTCATGTTGTCTGTAAGACAGAATATTTCTTTATAAATTTTGTATGCATCCCTACATTAATAATACAGACTTAGTTCTACTTGTAAATGTAGTATCCTTCCTCATACAGACAACAGAAGAAAACCTGAAGTAGATTAGTAATGTGATCACAGTACTACTTTAAGCCCAATTACCTTGTCTTAAACTGTCGATAAGCTCATGAGAGTGCAGAATCCTCTCTAGCAATAGATGTGCGCTCCTTCAGGAGGAGTTAGAAAGAAATTAAAGGAATGTGTGGGAAAACGCATTCTTGCATGCCTTCCTGCCTTGGGTGGAGGCATGTGGAAATAACAGGTTGAAAAACTGAATTTTTTTTTTAGAAATGTTTCAACTTTTGGTGGTTGTGGCAGTTCAGCCTCTATTATGGACGTGTCATCACAGTTATTTCTGGCAGCCCTTTAACAAGTCACTCTTCTTGAAGCTTGAAATGGGAGAGATCAAATTCAGATTTTTCACTGTGTTTTTGGTTTCTCTGCTTATATATATTCTAGACAAGACTGACGTCAGTCAGTACGTCCACCAAACTTTCTCCTGGAAGTCAGTTTTCAAGCAACTTTTTACATGGCCAGAAGTTGAATTTACTAAAATGTAAGTTTTCACCCATCTTCTCTGACAGAGGTTTATAACTTAACTGTGGACTTTTATGTGAAGTTATCATGTGTTAAATAATGTGTATTTTAACCTTGATTCAATGTTAGTGTTAGAGTCATTCTACAATATAAACAATATGGGTCTTTTGGATTTTTTTTTTTGTTAAAACTTTGGTTGTGCTTATGCAAGTAAATAGAGATTCTAATAGAGCAAAATGAGAAATTAATCTGTAATAATAAGAGTTTGAACGCTGTTTAAAATGCTAGCTGAGCTGCTAAAATATGAAACAGTCCCTTGATGTAAGGGTATGTCTCTCAAACTATTCCTAGGAATCTCCCCAACAGTAGCCTTATCCAGGTGGTCGGTAACCTTTCAGCAGCTGTGTATCATGCTGTAATTCTTTCCTAAATTAGAAATTAATCGTCCTGGTAGAAACCCACCAGGAACTGCTAAGTGCTGCCTTTCTAAAGGATAAAAAGCTGATGATCAGTTGTTATGCAAAGCAGCGGGTTTGGAGTCCTGTAAAATTTGGGACTTAGTGGGTGCAAGAATCCAGAGACTCCTGCCTCTCTGTCACCATTACCGTTACCTGGCGGCTAGCTGGCCTTGGTCTGTAGTAAACTGGTGATTATTAGATCATACAGCTCAAGTTTTGATTTCGGACGTGGTCTGTGTTTGCTACTTTAAAAACCTGTCTGAACCCCGTTGACGGGTGCACCTAGGCAATTGTGCCAGGGCCTATAACTAGAGGTGTCAAGGGGAATTCTTTCTCATGTGGTGTTGATATTTTGGGCTGTAAGCTGATCATTATGAAGATTATTGCTAAAGAATGATTTCAAAGAGTTTGAGCAGCGTTTTCATTGCATGATCTGAATCATAATATACAGACATTGTGACTACTTAGGCAGATTTCTGCTATGAGATTGTTGTATACAATTTACATGTTCCAAAAATGTTTTGTTCACTTAACTGCTCATTTTCAGCATAAATAATCTCTTTTGACTCAAAGTGACTCCACATGAGATCCTCCATCGGAAAAAACTTATTGTTTGCCCCCAAAAAAATCAAGTTATGGTTTTTAAATTTGAAAGTCTGAATGGAGATACCTGCAGTTTGCATGAGAGAAGACAGTGTGGCCATTGTTCTGTGCTATTCTTCTCCTCGTTATGAGACTTGAACCTAGGGAGCTCGTCTTTTGGCAGTGGATAGGGTTTCTTGAGAGGAAGGCATAGGGTTGACTGAGGAAAAACTTCTATTTGCTATCACTCATAAAGAAACACTGCAAGGCTCTTGCCGTATCAGGAGACCTCACATCTGAGAGCAGAAGTCTGCCTATGCAGAGCTTATTGCAAAAGCAGGATGAGGTGCAGAACCTGAATACTGGAGGGTTTTTTTCTCAAAATCTTTATCTTCCTTCCCTCTCCATCAAGGGTATTGCCTTTGGAGCTGATGGAAAACTGAATAGTGTAAGAAATACTAGTAGTTCTTGGGAAAAAAAATCTGAATAAAAGCAATGGGAAGCACTAGATGTGAAAAAGGTGACTTTTGAAGCACACTGAAATAAAAATACTTAAGGGATATAAGGAAAGAGGGAAAGCTATCAGACAGAGGAGTAGCAACATCTAGAGGTCCTGTGATAACAAGCGCTTAAATTCCTTTTGAATCTTTTCAGTCTCTGCACCACAAGAAAACTACTGAAGCTTTTGAAACTCTTTGGACCTGGTATCCTGTCTAATTACCTAATGGACTGACTCCTCTAGTGCCAAAGAGGAAAGAAAGAGCTTGACGTGTAAAGCAGCTAAAATTAAACGTGCTTATAGTGTAGATGTGGTTATTGCTACCCAACAATATGAAAAAGTTCCAGGGGCCCGATCCAAAACCTGTTAAGTTTAACAGGAGTCTTTAGTGGTCTATGGATTATGCTTTGAAAAAATAGACCTACCGTAGTCTGGCCATTCCTGATTTCTTTCAATTTCCTGACTTGGATAACTTAAGACTTTATTTTGCCCCCACCATTTGAAGTAAGAGTGAGTTCTGTTATAATAAAAATACCAGAGTGGACCATAAGGGTTTAGCTGAATTAAGAGGTGTTGTGTTCATAAAGTTATTTTCAGTAGCTAAAATCTGGGTGGTCGTCCTCTCGTTTGTATCTATTAAAAATAAACAAACAAACCTCCCTAGTGCCAATATGCTCTTGCGTTGTAGGGGGAAGACTGGGCAGCAAGTGAAGGTGTTTGTCATTTGATTTTATGTCTAATTACTGTCTTTGTAGGAGATAGTTTTATCTTTTGATTTATTTATTTTAATTCTTCAGAGTCGGGCTTGGTCAAACTGTTTTGACTGTGGTCTCATGCTTTCAGTCTGGGCTATTTTTGTTGTTATTGAGAAAACTGTTTGTGGCTTTGATGGCTTTGGGTTGACTTTATCTCCTGCTGAATTATAACGTTGTTTGAAGTCGGAACGTATCTGTCTTTGCAGTACTCCAGTGTTGAATGGAGGGCTGTGAAGTAACACTGACTTACAAACTGTGTTTATACTGGGAGCGTTTCTACTGTAGATGACTTAATTGAACAGGAGATGTAACCTCATCTTCCCAAGTATGAAAGACTGATTTATTTTTAAAATGCAGCCTTCTGTGTCCGTTTCAGATGGTGTCCTTTGTGTAATACTGTGTGGCTTCTTGATTCCCCTTTTCCCCTTGTTGTGAGAAAGCTGCTGTTCTAACAAGTTTGGAAAGGAACCCTGCCAGAGTCCTCTGGGTCAGCGTAAACCTCCAGACTGGGTGCGCAAGAAGGATCATTCAGATTGTTTAAAATATAGGAATTAGAATTCTAAGAGTAAATATTCTAGATTAAGTGGTCTTTTAGCACGATACAAAAGCACAGAGGTCAGACAGCGTAATCATAAGTGTTTTAGTGTAGTTGCACAAATTCATAGCCGTACATGTCTTCATATCCCTCAGCTACCATTCATCATCCTTGCAGTTTCCCTCAAATTCTATAATCTATTTATAAACAAACAAACAAAAGGACGCTTCTGTTGTCAACAGCGAGCCAGTGCTATTGGGAAGTAATGGTACCTCTTTGACTGGAACTTCCTATTACTAAAATAAACATCGGATCTGTTCTGTCCTGGTGGATTCTGCTTGTGGAGACGCTAAGACATTTGAGATTTATTTGTGTCTGTTTTGTTTGCTTTCATAAAGCAGTTTGGAGTTGTGAACTCAAGTGTAATCAATGTTGCATGACTTTTCTTTGAATGGTATAATTACATTCAGATGCCAAATGTGAAGTGCTTTGACAGTCTCACAACAACTTTTATTCAAAGCTTTGAAGCAAAAGAAAGAAATGAAAAATCAACTATTGTCTTTTGGTGAGAATAATAACATTTGAAACTCCATCACACTTAGCCACCAAATGCTATGTGGAGTGGCATTTATATGCACTAGACAGTTTACAGTGAGCCATTAAAATAGTAGCTTATGAGACCATTCCCTGATGAACACTGCTATACCTGGGGAACTTGTCAGATACCATCAGTAAAATGGACCATAAAAGCAATCTGAAACCAACATTCTTAGTGGAATTCATCTGATAAATACCTTGCTAAACCTTAAGTGTTTCATTCATCTTTTTAAAGTGTGATACACTGATCTGCTTATCTGTTTAGCCTCACTGGCAGCATTCTCTCAAGAGGTTAAAGCATCCAAGGAAGATGCATCCATTTGCTTTAATAGAGTTATCTCAGAAAGAATGAGCCCTGCAGAATCATTAATTAAACATGATCGTACTGGGGAAGGTCCCAGGGTGAGGATGTATGCACACCTTTCAGTGTCAGTAAACTCCATTTCAAATACAACTTTTCCCTGTTTCACTATTTTCAGCATGAAGTAAAAAACTTATCAGCAAAAGCAACTGTGTGTCTAGAAGACTTAATTTTATTAGACACACAACAGAGTTATTTCACCTGCTTCTGCCATCTGCAGCGTATAACAGAAAGATGATAGATGCATAGTTTTACAGTGTTACCCTTGAACTAGGAGCCAGTAACTGTTTTGCCATCAAAGCACTGTGGAGGATAGAAATTCCGTGTAAAATATAATAAGATAATTAAGATAAAATTTTATTGGAAAGACTTTGTGAAGAATCTAGAACTGTTTGTGATTTCCTTCTGAAGTGGAAGGAAAATCAAATTTTAAATCAAACAGTAGTGTGATTAAAGAGAATTTCTATTTAGCAAAATGAAAGATGACTTGTGATCACCTCTGTGCTACAATGATAGCAACCTGAGCTGAGGAAGGGGCTGAAAGCAAAACTGCATGCCTGCATTCCAGCAGTTCTGATGAATCTTCTATTCAACGCAAGTGCTTCCTAAGCAAAATGAAAAACTGATCAAAATGAAGAAAGGCAAAAGAAATGCCCCAAAAAAGCTGATAGGCTAGACATCGGCTGGGCTGGGCTGTGAAGTGGGGTTTAGGCTCCAAGTTACCACTCAAGGATTCGAAGTTCTCTCTTTGCAAGTGAGTTACCTGACTTTGGGACAATGACTTTTTTGGGATGACTCTCTTTCTTTGGGGAAAGTCCTCCAGAGGTCTTGGTTTCATTCTCATGTAGAATGTGAATCGTAAGGAAAATGTAAAAGAATTGTGTGGAGCACTTCTTTCCTACTCGGCTGTAACCTGGAGAATGAGCCATCTCCTTTGGGACCACATGCTAGATTTAGGGTCTGAATGATTATCTTCTGTGCATTTGTGACTCTCTAAAAGAGGTTCATTTATAAATGAAGAGTAGCATATCTGAACTGAGATCAGTCATGTAGTTCTAAGAGAAGGATTTGGCCTTGAGTGTGAATTAGTCTTAGACAAAATTCATAACAGCCTACTTGTTAATGAATTACGAAGTCTTTATTTTTAAATATTATAAGTCTTCCTAAGTTCCTTCCCAGAAGGAACTCATTATACTTTGCACTTGGAAGAAAATGGAGAAAATGTAAGTGGTACTTTGGAGGAGCTGGGAGTCTGGTTCCAATATGGATTAAGTTGGTTACTTTACAGGCGTGAAATTGCACTAAAGGTACTGATAAATAGAATGTGTATGTTATAGATAGCTATGTGCCCTAATCAATGATGTGATACATGTTTATGAATATCAATAGAGTTAAAAGCTGGTGTTCAAAGTGTCTGTCAGCACAGCTTGGTAAATAGATTGTTAGAGGAAATGAAAGTCTTGAAATGGCAAAGTATGTGCAGTGTGGGTCTACTCCATCTGTGGCGGTGGATTATGCAGCTTTCACTTCGTTTAGAGCTCAAAGTCCTTGAGGAGATAGTGAGAAGACAGCTATTTCTCTAATGATTTCCTTTTAAAATCTTGAATGTAGGTGGTTGCTTTTTCAGGTTTCTCTTTGTTCTTTTTTTTTTTTTCCATGTGAACTGCAAAAGTAAGTCTTTCCACCAAGAGAGGCATAATTAATTGGGTTTGGAGGAAGTGTTCATAAACATATTTTAAATAAACATTAAGAACGTATATACTGTGCAGTATCAGTAGAGACATTTGAGGCGATCTCTCTAGCTTGATGAAAATGCCCTGGAATGTGATAATCGTGATGTAGTAGCAGTTATTTCAGTGAAATTGAGGGCTACAGCCAGTGAGGTTTTTGCGTTATTATCAAAGCCCGCATCGGAGCCACTCTGGATTTTTAGGGCCTCAATAACAGAAGGAGGTGAGGACAGAGGTGAGGACTAGAAAACTCCCGAATCTCAGGGTGGACAATGCACTCAGCTTAATCAATAGTTACAATTCTGTAGTGAGACAAAGAAGACAAAGGCTATTTTTGATAGTAAGTTAAAGAATACATTCACTGAATGAGAGGAGAGGCTGGCGTATACTTGTAAGTTGGTATCTGTATGAGGCTAGCAGAAAAGCATTTGTCTGTTTATGGGGGAGGAGGGAATTCAGCTCACACATCTAAAATGAGCTTGACTTTCGTTTTAGCTTTGTAGCTTACCTTTAAGAGAAAGCAGAACATGAGCTGCCGCCCAGTGAGTGATTCTGTGCCAGCTGATGTGGAATGTGGAGTCTTTTATGTAATTAAAACCAGTGATTTAAAACATCTGCCCATATCCCTGTTTTTTCTATTTGACTGTTGTTCCATAGTGGATATTTTTTAATTTGGTTGGAGAATTTTACCACATTGTATTGTATTTCCAGAGTTATCTTTTTACCTTCTTTTTAGCAGTAACTGTATTATATTGCAAATTATGACTTATATTTTTTTCTAATGTTAGTAGACTTTCTTTAGGACTTTTTTTTCTCATGGCATCTGTTTAAAACTTCCCGTATTTGTGTTTGAGGTTAGCTTGATTATTTTTTTTCTTGGTTGGTGGGGGGGAAGAGTATCAGATGCCATCAGTGAGAAATATCAAGGATAATAGATGTGAGGAAATGTTTACAGGCATTAAGACTGCTTAAAAAAAAATTAGTAAATGAAATGACACATAACTATGCACAGAGCAATAGATTTACCTGCATGAGTAAAATAAGCATGGTTTACAAGCACAATTAGGTGTTTTTTTTTCATGAACAACTGCAAATCAGATATGCTATATAAGCATCTTGCCTGTTGGAAATAACAATAAAAAAAAAGCTAATCCTACTCTAGGATGCACGCTCCATTAGTGTTATTGTGCAGACCCGCTGTCTATTTATACTACTTGAGGGTTTGATCATTTTTTAGTTCAGTTAAAGAAAGAGTAGTTTCCCAGAAGTTTCTGGAAACTGCTGTTCCCTCTCCCTCCAAAAGCAAGGGATTATGCTTACTTCTGACCATAAGGATGACCTAGAAAATTAGGTCAGATACAGGTCAAGGGGAATTCAACATAAATACAGTAAGGAGTTTTATATTGCAAGAATTTGTAGATTGTTTTTTTTTTTGGTGGACAAGTATATATATTTCACTTTGATCAAGTACACAGGCTTGTTCTGTGGACCTTGTGCTGATGCAATTTAAGTCTAATCCACTGCCTATGCTGAATATTAGGGTTTGATATAGGGGTCTTTTGCGAGGTGTCTAAACACAGATGTTTCCTCTGTCAAATGTTCTTATTAAATGTTAACTCTTTCAATTAACCTAATACTAACCACTATCATGTCTACACTTGCTATTCTTCATGGCATAAACTGCACCTTCCCAATTTGCTAATTTTTTGGAGGTGGGGAAATAGAAGAGCTCTGAATTCAGCAACCTTGCATAAAATGTTTTGGGATGGTCCTTTCTCACTTAAAATTTTCCAGTGTCGCAAACTGAAAGAAAGAGAAAGATCTAGCAACTTTGTGGGTTTTTTTTTTTTTAAATTTTTGGAGTGAACATGAGGAACTGTCTTTTCAATTCCTTTCGAAATGGTTTGTTAGAAGGTAGACATCTATAGTGAACTTCTAATTACTTCTTTGTAGGACCAATGAGTTAAGAAAATATGTATATGGTTAATCAGACAGATATATTGGTAATGGAGATGATTAAAAATAGAGTAAGTAACTTTCAGCTATTTATGGCTTATAATCTTTAGTGGGTTATAGGTCTTTAACTATCCAATAAAACTATAGAGAATTTACTGATCACTGTTTTATTGGTATTATAACCTAGGCACTTCTTTTGAAGTTTCATAACTGACTGTTGAAGCATTGTAAGGATGACAGATTTCTCTATTTTACATTTTGGCTCTTCCGCTTTAAAAAAATCTGTAAAATGAAAGTAATAAAGCTATTTTAGTTTGAGAAACTGAAACAAACCAGATCAACAGTAACTAAAAAATATTGTGAAATCGTGATTCAGAAGCAAATAAATTAGTGCTCTCATAGCAAATTAACAGAAAATAACCACTGTTATGTCAATGGTAGCAGTCACAGAACCATGATAAGAGGAAGGGTGCAGAGGACTCCTGGATTTTCAAATAAGAGTGAGTGAGGAACAATCTAGTGTGTATTCCAAAATACCATGGCTGTCTGATGTTGTTCCCTTGCTTCTTCCAATTATTTGGAATTCAGGAATTTCCGAATAAGTTAATAACAGCACAATATTCACATGGGAGTAAATACATTTTATAGGCCTCTGTTATGTCTAATATCACTATGAGTGAAGGAGTGAATGCTGAGGGTTTAACTTTCTGCAGTCCCAGAAATAATTTCTGTGTTCAGTTTCCTACAGAATAGGTGTAATTTGCTGAAGTCATTGTAGTCACAGAGCTGGGAGCAGCGGCAGAGTGGGAGCTGCTAACAATCCCAATTAGCGTAATTAGGACTGCTCTCAAAAGTAGTTGGACATGTTCTTGCATATCTTGCCAGATTGGATGAGTTGGCCCAACAACTTTCAAGATGAAATTTAGTAAGTTGAATTCCTGGCTAAGCAGCTGCCTTACAGGGGCTGGAGGAGCTTTGGTAGCCCACTGTCTAGAATGGTGGTAATAGGTTTTTCACCCTTAATAAAGGCTTTTGAAATGGAGTGGCAAAAAGTCATCAGTATGTGCTAAGTACTATGAGGAATGTTTCTCCTTCCTAAATCCAGCTCTAAGGTCTTTGTTATGCAGAACGGCAAGGGTCAGGAAGGAGCATTTTCTCTCAAAATGCTACTTACGATTTTACTGTTCGTTTGCTTCAATGTTTTATATAAATTAGCTCTGTTCTGTCTGAGAATGGAATTATGAATATGAAGCCTTCCATAAAACATGTTTTTCAGATCAGAACAACAGCACCAAAATCTACTCAAGATATTTGTGTGGACTGTCTTTTTCAATTACTTTCAATAAAATTGAATATTTGCAGCTTGTGTTATACCAACATAGTTCCAACCTGCTGGGCCAGACTTGGTTTTGAATAGCCCATAAAATGGTCTGTGCCTTCTCTTAGGTCAACAAATTTCTTTTAATAATTCCCCCCCCCCCCCCCCGCCCCATAACATTACTCTAGCTTTTAAACTCTAGCTCAAACAACAGGCAGCTACAGATATGTATAATTTTTCTAAGTACTTAAACACTCACAGCATCCCAGACTCCAAGCTCCATTTCATCTTAACTCATCAAGTAGGCATAGTGTTCATGTGGGTTTGCAACAAGTTCCGTGTGTAAAGTCTTAATCTTTCATTTATTAAAGCCAATAGCATATGTGCCAAACCTTTGTGGTATGTTAGAAGTGAAGACTATTTTTTCGGTGCATTAGGAATTTGCTATTGTGTGTGTTTGCCAGGTGGAGGCATAGTTTCATTAATGAGTAATGGCGAGGGAGAGAAGTAAGAGGAGCGGCAAAGGGAAGCCTAGTTACTCAAAAGCTTTGTTCTTTTTCATTAATAGATAGTTTACACTTTGGCTATTAGACAGTTAAAGGCTATTTTGGGTGAAGGCTGTAGCTGGCATTAAAGGGACCTAAACTTGAAATAATATAAGCTAACCCAAATTACCTTTTTCCACATTCAAGCAATAGATTCCATTCTCCCATAAACTCAAAAGATTCTTATTGCTCATATTTTCCTCTTGTTTCTACCTACCACTAGTTCTTTTTTTCTTCCTCTTAATATCCTTGAAATATGGAAAGCATTTGAATTTAGTGTTGCCACTTCTGTCTTCAGTCTTAAAATATGATTTCTCTTTTGCCACCCATATGCACACTGGATCAGGTTGTGACTTTACCTTTTACGAACGCACAAAAAATTCCTACCTGTTTCCCTTTATGGCTGGTAGGCTGCAAACAGGCATAGGTAATCTCAAAATATTGGATACAATTCCTGCATAGGCACTGGCTGTCTGGGTTGACCATTGTATTGATGGTTGACAGAAACAGATTCAAGATTCTTCCTTGGATCTGTCTCCCATCCAAAATGGGGTATGAGGAGGAAAATTGGGGAAAAGGCATCTCATTCTTTGCTATCCTGCCCTTCAGTCTTGACAAAAAACCTTGTTGGAGGATGTTAGTATGTTCTTGGGGAAGTTTTTATGCTTAGATCGAAGCGGGAACTTAGGAACTTTACTGAGTAGCATTGCTGGTTGTTTTTGCTTTTGTTTTTATGTAAAATGAAAATTTATCAGAGGAGAATGTTTTGCACACAACTTGTTATTGATGACGTGTGTGGTACCTCCTCATCTGTGAAGCAGCTGCCCCTCCAGATTTTTGGTAGCTAAGGGTTTCCAAGCTCTTATGGTGTTGGAGCCCCAGCTCGACAGTGGAGAGGGACATGACTTGAAGCTCTGACAACCTCAGCTTTAAAGTTCAGTTTCCTGCTGCACACCCAGGATCTCTGAACATCGGGATGCAGCAGTCACATTCAGTAGCTGCTAAAGCTCCTCAGTCACTGCAGTTCTGCTAAACCTCAGAGATAATAATATATTTAATTTTCTTGATATAAATTGGAGGTGAACTGCTGCTTGGGGAAGCCATGTGGTCTGCTATATTTGGCACAGCATTTAAAGTCTTGAGTGCCCAGGTTTTGTTCCTATATCTATCAGGTTTTGACTTTCATCTCTTTCTCGCTATATGGAGAACTTTGCAGCCATTATTTCGTAATAGCACGAGAGTATCTCACTATTTACATATGACAGATGAGGAAACTCAACTCAGGGGAATTAAGTGACTGCTTGAAGTATGGGTGTAACCTTAGTGTGTCCTGTGCCTGGTCCCACCCAAGACACATGATAGTCTTGCACATCCCTAGCTATAGCGCTTGGGTGTTTGACCTACAGTTTATATAAAATGCTCCGAATGTTTCTGTATGTAAGTATAAGGTTGTGTTGGCCAGAGTAAAAATCATCATGTAGGAAGTAAAATTAGAACTAGGTCTCTTCTTCCGCAGTCCTATCTGGAGTCACGAGGAACAAGCTTGTCATCCAAAGTTCATACGGTATTAATGTAGGCAGATCAAAACAAATGCGTGAAAAGTTTCGAATGGGCTATTGGAACTCTTTTGTTTTAAACTCAAATTAAGCTAGACTGTGTTGGAGTTTTTATGGGGTGGAGGGTCAAGTGTATTGGTTTTTACCTTTTTCGCTGGTAAAGTTCAAGACAAGCTGAAAACAGAAATTCAATCTTCCCATTATGAAAGGTAGCAAATCATCAGGCTGCTGCATGTTTACAGGTGGAGTGGTGAAAGGATAAGCATGTTCTGCAAAAATATAGCTCCATCCCAGCTCACCCTGTAATTAAATTGCTGAGCTTAAGAGTTCAGTTAAAGCTGTGCGCTTTCGCAAGGCTTGCCATCCTTGGAAGTGCCTCTTGCTGCATTGACTACAGAGAGAGCCTGGGGCAACACTGCTCCTAATCAGCACAGCAATGCCCAAAGCTTGAAGTTAGGTGGGTCCAGTTCTTCTGCAGGCCCTAGACGTGGAGAAGGGGTCAATGTGAAATGACTGGGGAAAGAAGCATCCGCGCTGTCAAACCTTTGCTTGTCAGGAAGTAATGTTGTTTCTCTAGTACTGGATAAAAATGGCTTCATGCTTGCTTGGCTGTGTTATTTTAGAAAAATTCAGTGCAAAACAGGTGTGTGTGGGGGGGGGAAATGAAAATATTGCAGAGAATACAGTGCAAATACTTCCTGTATTATTACAATAAAACTTAAACAGGAAACATCACAGGAGACATTAACAGACATCAGTATTTTTCCTTTAATTTTTCTAAACATTAATTTAGTGTTGACATGTTTGATATCATACTATTGATATTCTTCATCACTCTGTAGTGTCTTTGATTCTTAAAATGTGATAACCTTTCACATGCTGAAATAAAAATCTATTAACTGCTGAAACATTAGAATTGTCCTGCCCTTATGTCAGTTGATGTGATGATAATACTTCAGACAGTTAATGGAAATGTGTAAAAAAAAAAAAAAAAAAAAAAAAAAAAAAAAAAAAAAGATTATTCCGAACTCTTTTAAGTCTCATTCTTAGTGTATGTGTAAAGTTTGGAAAACATAGCTGTGTAGTATGGATATGAAATATAACTTGCCTTTATGCAGAATTTCAGACATGATAAAGCTTGTAATGTGGTCTGTTTTCAGACTGCTAATGGAGACCACTGAAGTCCATAGAAAATATTCACGGATGTAAGTTGCTTTGGGACCTAGCCCAAGAAGTGCTTTCTGTATGATGATAAATTTAAACAGAACATTATGTATTCTGTGGCTTTTGTTAACCATTCAGTCTTTGTATCATGTAAATGTATCTTCCTGATTCTTCAGTAGGAAAAAATTGGAGTGTCATATAGCTTGAGAACAGCATTCCTTATTAAGAGCTGGAGTCTCACTGATTAGTGATCCTGCAGTCCTAGAAAGTGCCTGTATCCATTAGTGTTTTGGAATTTTATTCTTCTGTAGTTGATATTTTAAAAAAATTGATTATTGATTTCTCTTTTCTTGTGTTATGAATTCTCTTTTTACAACCTGTTACATATTGCCAAATTTTAATTGCTTATCAACTAAACATGCAAAATGAAATAGTAGAGTTGACCACAGTGACATTTGAGTTACAGAAACTTAAAAACAAAAAAGAATTAATTAACTTTTATCCACTGACCAGCATAGTCCTTTAATAATAAGGACCAGACAGTATAGCAGTGATAAAATCAAAAAGATGTTAAGAAAATAAAAAACCCACACTATGTGCCAGAAGCAAAAGATAAACTAATTTTTACTTTTTAGCTCTTGCAGCCAGAGCATAATCGCACGTAGCTGCTCAAACGTGTTTATGGTGGGCTGGCCCTTTTGGGCTTTGACTGACCTGTGCAGGATAAATTAGGGGAATGGAGGCTTTCAGGAGGTTAATGACTCCAACTGAAATGACTCCAAATGAAATCCAACTAAAACTTCAACAAAGAAGGTGTGGGGTGTTTTTGTTTGTCGTTTTGATGGTGTTTCTCTACTGAAAGTCCTGGAAACCTTTGATTCTGGGGTAGATCATCAAAATGCCAATCTTGTCTAAACAGAGGAGACTGCCCAAACTGTTGGCAGACATTGACAGCCCAGGACACAACCATTGCCAAAGCAGGCAAAGGTGGTGGTGGTCTCTTGAGTCGGCTCCCTTTGCAGTCATTGTTTCTACCTCTGTGTTGAAATGCTGACTGGGCCATGGACAAGCCTGAGGGGACTTTCCCTGAGCTGTGTTAGTTCTGGTGTTCAGAAATTTCTCGGAGGAGGCAAAAAGCCTGGCAAAGGCTGCTTCGTTTGCTGTCCTAAGTCCGAATGACTGGTGTGGTGTCTAGTGTGATAGTACAGCAAGCTGCTGTAACCAGCCAAGGGAGGACCCACTTCAAACCAGAGCTCCTAATGCAAGCACAGGTTGCTGCCAGAGCCAGCACCATCCAAAGGCAGAACTTGAGCTTATGTTAAAATCCCAAAGATTTTATATATACCTAACACTCATCCACATTCAATGTGCCTTACAGAATGTGCTTAAACTGCAGCTTGATATACTTTGATCATCCCTGGGTTTGGAGCAGGACAGTTCCTGGTCTGGGCTAGTTTATAGTCCACGGGGAGAAACATGCATGATTCTGCTCAGTTGTAGGTATGTGCGGGTGGTGGGATTTTTTTGTTTTTAATAAAAAGTCAGATCAGCCCTGCTGTTTCTCTCCATTGATTTGCCTATGATTCTCAGGTGACCAGCTCAGATACAGAGGTCTGAAGTCAGACAAGGGGCATTTCAGTCCTGTGGTGCTTGCTTGTCAGCACCATAGTTGTGCTGCTATTCTTCACTCCTCCAGCTTATCCATCAGGCAGGGACAGCTGTGCCAGAACCAGCAACATGGTGCCATTCACTGAAGTCTGCTCTATTCTCTCTTTTCACATCATGGGTAACTAACATCCTATTAAACTCTAACCTCATACCGAACAATATAAAAGTGAAGAATAGGATTCTTTTCAGCTGTCCCTCTTCCTGAGGGAGACTTGGAACAGCAAGCTGTGCTAAGACAAATTCAGCATTTGTTTTCCACCTGGCAGTCATTCATTCTCTTTTAAATTTTTGTTCCCCCCTCTCTTTTTCCTGCTCCTCGCGCTTAGGGAGACGATTCTAAACCTTCACAACAACGTTCCCGCTATGGTGCGTTTCCATTTTCAGTGCCCTGTCAGCGTTATCTTCCTAGCTTGGTGCTCGTATCATGGCTGTGGAGGTGCTGTATTTGGACATCACCCAAAAGAGTTCTCCCTCTAGGTGGAAAAAAAAAAAAGGAAAAACTTCTTTACCCTTTGGGGTAAGGGAAGGGGGGCAGTATTTCAGTTTGCAGCTTAACTAACCTAAGTGATCTCTCAGCATTCATTTTATTATACGTTATAAATATTACTAAGCTTGGGAACACAGAAGAATGACATATGGCAGAGGTGATCAGTCTGAATTTCTAACCTTTTGTTTGGCTGTCAGATCATCTGAATGAAGACGGCTTGGTGTCAGGCGTTCGGTTACAGTTGCAGCTACTTCATGCTTATGCTTGTTTAACTCGTTGTCTGGGTGAAGCTGGCAAGGCACACAGCAACTTGAATGAACTTGCACCTGGTGTTAAGAGCTTTCACCTAGGAAATCTGTACAGCGTTCTTTCCTTCTGGATATTAAAATGGCCTACATCTTAGATGTTTCATGCTAATATTGATAAAATTATCTTGCTTTAAAGACAGAAGCTTAATGTGCAATCAGCATTAATTATAATTATGATTGAAGTCCTCCTCTGTGCTTTAACTTACAGAATTTTACTTTGTCGCAGTGCTTCCAAGTGTTGTTTTCGCATCTAATATGTTGTCATGTAAACCCTATTAAGCTGATTTGTGCCCATTCATTGCACTTAAGTGTTAAGCCTTGATTCCACCCCCTGAAGCACTTCCTCAGATTTTTGAACTTCTGTCTTTATAGACCTTTAAAAAAGGCTCACATTAATCACTGTAAATTCCAACATATGCTTAAAATCTTTAATGTTTGGTCCCAAGAGCCCTCACATATACGTGGGTTAAGAACTCCTGTATTTAACAAATGTGCCGAGTAAAGACGTTCTGTGGAACTTGAAGGAATGGGTGAGTTGGTTTGCGGTTCACGAGCATTCGTCTCCCTCGTGTTCCACTACCTGTAGTGGTACTTTTGATGCCCTTTGGTGTGTCAGACCTCCAAACTGTGTAATTAATTTGAACGTTTGCTAAGCCTGACGGAAAACTGTGGTGGTTTCTCATCTATTGAATAAATCTGTCTTTCCTAAACCCCAAAGTGAATAAAAATATATCTGCGTTTGGAGACAAAAGCAGCTCAGACAAAATCTGTATGCTGTGGTGCTCTGCTTAAATGTGGGCAGGACAGATTAGTCAGAAATGTAGATACCAATTTGCAGGGGTATTTAATTACAGACCTGTTTGAGAGAGGAGAAATGAACTGAGCATTCAGCTGACCACAATGTGTTCTTTGAGAATTCATTACTGCCTGTATTAGAAAACTGACTGATCAAGGAAACGTACAGTACCTGTCACGATTGCTCTTTCAGAAAAACAGTCCCTTCCATCAGCACAGCTATTTAGATAAACTGATCACTTCTTTAATCGATTCTGAGTGGTGAAAAGTTGCCATGGATACGAGATCCTGCAGCAATCAAAACAGAAAGTAAGTTTAGAATTGGAAGTGACAGATTTATTCATCACATACTTAACAAGCCTTTGAAGGGAAAGAGAGTTTGTTGGAGTCCTTAGGCTGTGTATAAAAAGATTGTGGTGAAATACTCACAGAATTGCCAACAGGCACTTCAGCTGGAGAGGACTGGATAATATTTGCATTAAAACTATTATACAGACGTGTTTGCTTGAAACTCTTGCTCTGGATGACAAAACTTTCAAAGTTTGCAAGCCGGTTGCCGTTTATCTTTCGGCCTCATAGTAATAAGTGGTCAAGTGAAAGTTGCTCTGTCTTGTGAGTGGAAGACTTCAAACTGTTTCAGGCTGAGCTTGGAAGGCGATGAATATGCTGAAACCATCACTTTTGAAATCAAGTCATTGGATCGTTCTTTCTTTCTAAAGCATGTTTGCAGCGTCCTGTGCTAAAAATTGCTTGAATCGTGCAGAAAAGTTTACGGGATCCTGCTGAGCTGGTTTCTATTGTACTTTTTATAGATTTGCGAGGTTTACCAGATTTTTCAGCTTCAAGTGCTGTTAGGGGAGTTACCCATCCTTTTGCAGATCATGCCACACAGCAGTTTGCCACGCACACAACTCTGTCCTTCCAATTGGAGAAGAATCCCGACATATCACTGAATTATTGTATCAATCTGAGGTGAAGCCTCACTATTTCAACTAATATAATATTCTTTTTAACTCTACTGTATGTTGCCTAATGCTGTTGATCAGCAGTGCCCCTAGTACCAAAGGGGACAGGGTGTAGCAAACACTGAAATGACATTATTCCAAAAATGCTCATGCTGCCCTTCTTTTCTGCTGTTTTGTCCATACATTTTAATAAAGTTTGACTCCAGATTCTTTGAATTCACTCACTTTAATGTGTGGGATGAGAAAACCCACGACTCCTCTGGGTAACCGTGAAAGGCTATGGAAGACAAATTATAATAATCATCAGAAACAACTATAGGAAATTGTTGCAGTCATGCTCGTTGTCTTTGGACGAGCTCCCTATACTGTTCTCAGTAGAACTTTGCTGAAGTTAATTTTCTCTATTACTTGGAGAATCCTTTCAAAGTCCTCAGATATCACCTTTCTCCTTCTCCCCCATTCTAAACTGAACGTATTTCATAAAAGGACGTGCAAAACAAACTCATTTTCTGATTTCTCCTACATATAAACAAAAATGCTAAATGGCATTTTTGTGAACCAATGTTCACAAAAAAACGCTTCCTCAGTTGAAAGCATAAATGAGTTGAAGTTTTTTGTGTTCAAATCAAGAACCCTCTGGGGCATTGTATAAACATGCAAGGAGAGTCAGTATAATTAGGATTTTAATTTAAAATTTTTCTTGCTTCTTTCAACATGAAGCTTTAGAGTAAAACTTGGATATGCAAATTTATTTGCAAAAATCCCAAATAAAATATTCGATGAATCTGTGTGCAGCAAAACAGCTATATTTAATAGCCATCTGATCCTAGTCAGGCGGTCTGTCTTAGGGTGCTTGTACAGCATTCAGTGGACATGAGGTAAGACTTTAAAACACACAGATGATGTTTAAGCACCTAATCAAGGTGATTTGCTCTGAATCAACAGAGTAAGGTGCTTAATGATGTCTTCCATTGAGATGTTCTCCAGTATAAACAGGTTCTTGTTTCTCTGCGTTTGTCAATATTTTTGCTCCTACATAGCAATTTAGCTCTGTACATACTCTGTTTAACTATCACAAAAGTGAATCAGGTTTCTATAGTAACTCCTATTTTGGGATATTAGTATATGTGAGTTAATATTTATGTATTAAAGTTGAGGTATACATTGTGAAATGAAAAGTTGCATTCCATTATTAGAGAAGAATAATGAAACTATTAGATACTCTGTGGTTTCAATTGGGTTAATCGCATAGCAAAAGCTTCATTAGTATAATATTATATATATTCCTCTCCTCTTTAGCATTGTGAGGCTTCCAAATGAATGAAGTCCATCAGATAACAAATAAATATGCGTTCATAAAAATTCAAGTTTTGGTTTGCTACTATTTCTGAAGCCAATGCTAGTCACTGTTCATGAAGATTTGGGTGGCTGCCCAGTACTTTTGCAAATCTGCAGAGCATCAAAATAGGGCCAGGAGTGTGATTTACAGTGCTTTTCTGTAACGTGTGTGTCTTTCTCCTCTGAGACTCCGTCATTCAGTCAGGGAGGAGAGCACTACTTACTGAATCTCACACACAGTATCAAGCATGAATAAAATAGAGACTGGAGTAATTTTTGTCCAAAATATTGAATGTAACCTTACAAGTGACTTCTCAAGAACTTGCAAAAGAAAAAGGAAAGGTTACACTCAGAGCAAACCACTGCATGGGTGTCTCCTAAATTGTGCTTTTTGTGGCTGTCTAAAGAGTTACTGTTGTAGTTCTCCCAGGACAAACATCTCTCAGCTCCTGTGGGAGCATGCCTGGTCTTTCTCAGTGCATAATCAGCTTTGTTAGCTTAAGTTAGTTTTATCTGGGAGGTCAGAGATATGCAAATGGACGTGGCTTTAAAAGGTTATTTGCACAGCCTGGAATGATAAATCTTGTTTCCCTTGTTAGAAGTGACTTGAGTTGATGTTTTGGTCTGAAGCAAACTCACACAATCTATTACAGCAGCTCGCTTATAGGCCTGAAATGTCTTAGACCACTTGGCAAAACCAAACCTGTTTATATCTGCCATGTGCAAAGGAAGATGGACAAATGTAATGGAATTGGTCATAATTTTGTGTCTCAGCTCTTTCAGTAGTTTACAAATGTTCGCATTACATATGTAATATAAATACGGTTTATATTGTCTTTCTATTTATAATCTAATTAACTCTCCAAAATCTGAAAGCAACTTAAGGATTGATATACTTAAGAAAAAAAAGTCGGCATGCATCGTGGCAATATGTTTGGAGGCCAGCTTTCTTGGATAAATAAAACATGAGAGAGAATATTATAAATACGTTAATAGAAGTACAGGATATAAAAGGAAAATCTCTAATATTTTTTCCAGGTTAATCATTACGTTATAAAATTAAGTCACTTTGTCTCATTGCTTAGATCCACAGTAATTCTTCCTTTAGTTGTAGTGTTAACAAGTATGATGTGACCGTATTAAAATTGAGATTCTGTTAGTCAGTCCTTCATATCAAAGCTACAAATCGCAAAGGGAGATGCACTTTAACATTCTGTGGTAGGTGACCAGGCTTGAAAATGCTGAACTTCTGCTTAGTTGATTTTAGCTATCTTACAGGTATGACAGTTTCTCAATGTATAACTATTTTTCTGCAAGTATCCTCAGTGCACTTTATAAAATCCCTGAAATAAGAGGTCAGAGATCAAACTTAATCTTATTCTGTTTATGCAATATAGTGCAAATCTTTTCAACAAACACCAAAACTGAAATGGTCTTTTTTTGAGAATATGTAGTTGTATATATTATTTTAGCTAATAGACTCATTACTTCTCCAGTTTTCCTCCTGAAAGCTCCTGGTGAGTTCATATGTAGCTGTTGTAGTATAAAATTTATAAACAAAGGAAGGAAATGATTTTATACTAAAGCAATGGACCGTAATTCCCGGGAAGGTAATGGAATCATTGTCCCTTGAAAGTCTCTAGTTGAGCTGTAATGACTTGACTCTTTGTCGCAGTAGGTTGTCCTAGGGGCAGGCAGGCTGGAATCGGGGCTCGTTTAAATTGTATACACCCGCTCATAGGTTCAAAACCTTGGCAAATCTTGATTTATAGCTATGGAGTTTTAGTAATTGGAGGAAGGTGGACAGTTGTGACACTCCATTAAGTCCCATTGTATCTGATTAAGTACTTTGTCCTCTGAAGAAGGATGGTGCAAAATAGTATTGGGAGTTATATATATGTGCTAGTCTTTTCATGCTGCTTTTGCAATAGAGCCATACTGGAATGGAAAATTCATCCTGACAGATGAGCCATCTATTAATTCTGCCACAACTGAAATAGATCTCTTTTAAAAACCTAGAATGGCACAAGGAATGAAAACACAAACTCGTTACTTGTTCAAACTGTCAAGTATGACCAGAATCTTTTACTTTTATCTTTTTCTTTTACTGTAATTTGGACATCAAGGTTGTGGATTTTTTTGTTTGGTTGGTTGTTTTTTTTGAGTGAGTTTATTTAACACTTCCTGAAAGGCACTGACCTGAGATCTGTATCTCTGGAGAAAGTCTCCAAGTGGTTCATCTTGGTTAACAGCAGCGTGATGTTCCTCACTCTACCTGAGCAGGTAATTAGGCAGACAATACTAATTCAGATCTTGATCACTTTGATAACAGTGAAAAATAAAGCTGAAAATTAGGAATCATACTTTATAAAGTGCGCATTTGTTCAAAGAGAACTAGATCAACTACCAACATAGAGTTTAACAGATGGTTATTGGTTATTGTTCTTTTATCTTTTTGTTGGTTCAGAAACAACTTTTTGGGACCACTGTAAGTTACGACTTGATTCTGGGTGAGTCAAAACCTGGAGTATGGTGGCATAAAATAATGTATTATTTTTAATGATTGATATTACATTTTAAAACAGTATTGAAGGGCACTTTAACAAAACAGTTTTGACTCAAAAGTATTTGTTCCTGAAAAAAATCACTTTATGAAAAGATATTATGATGCAAATAGTAAGATGAAGGTTAGATAAGTTTACCAATAAATGGTTCAGAATGTCAACTTATTTTTATTCTTAAAAAGAAAAAAGTTTTGCTGAGCCACTTTTAGTATCCGTAAAGACAAATAACTACTGTGTCACTTTGGATACATAATAGGGGCATGTAAATTTCTTTAATTTTTGTTAATGTAACCTCCAAGAATTCTAAGTTGCTTTGTATCAGGACATCTAGCCCTGATGCCATCCTAGCCCTGCCATTCCCAGTCATCCTCCTGGGCTTCCCTCCAACCCATCTGGACTTCTATGGGAAGCTGTCCCTTTCTGAAAGATGAGATCAAGGTTGAGAGCTGCAATTTATCTATCCCCTTACTCTTCACTGACTTCTCTTATCCATCAAAATCTATACCTTCAAAAAGGTGTGTTTGAATCTAATTCATTTATATTCATCTAAGGAATAAATGACATGCCCTTATAGCATTTTCATTTCTTCATGTTACGGGAAGACCATAAAAATTCATCCTGATGTTAATTTAAATAACTGATTTCATTAGCATGGATCAATTGTTTGATGTTTACTTTCTTTGAATTTTTAGTTGCAGAAATTTGCTGGCAGGAGTTGTCACTAAGACAGCAAATTTTAAATTGACACTGGAAAGCGTTTGTAGGAAGTGTATTTCAAAGTTGAATTTGGAACATTCAGCAGAAATTTAATTTAGTGAGTAATATTAATTCATGGACCGTTATCACCTCAATACTCTGATCTGCATGGTTAAAGTAATTTGCGTATGTTTTGAGTGTTGGCAAAAAATTACTGAGAAACAGCAACAGAAAAAGAATTTTTAGGAATTACCCGTCAGATAGCTTTTATGCAGCAAAAAATTACAAGTAATGCAAGCATCTAATAGACAACGCCTAAGGAGAACCCCATTCCTCCCCTGAAATTTGACATTTTATAGTAAGGTAAGTCTGTAGGCTCTACTTCCCTAGGTGCATGGAGGATTCTATAAAAGATTGCCCAGTTATCGGCAAGTCAGTAAGTGAAGAGAAGTGAAGGATTTTCAGTGGTAATGGACACACAGTGGATGCCAAAAAGGTGTGTGTGTAATATGCGATACACAGTCACATCAAGGCACTTATGAATTAGAGTTTATAGACTTCCATATATGCTTTCTGAGATTTTTGTACTAAGGGCATGATTAAATATAGTGGAACATGCTGAGACCTTTTTTTCCCTATGAAAGAAAGTTTTGGTTTTTTTTTTTTTGTTTTGCCCCTTTTAACAGCTGGTAAACACAAATAGTAAAACAAACAGACAGAAAAGTCTTCTTGAGAGTTTAATGGAATTATGGAAATATTTGATCAGGATTTGATCAGGCTATATTTTTTTTGCTGATGCAACCGTTTTGAGCTATGTTGAAAGATGCCACGGAGCAGGTATTTTCCATGTGTGCGCTGACTTCTTTTTTGGATGCCTTCATGAATACGCTGTTGTTCTCTGAATCTCATTTCAACAAATGATTTTATTTCAGTTTTTTAATCTAATTAATTACAGATCAGCTTTGCAAAAGACTTTTTTAGCTTAATTTTAAGGGAACATGAGGCCTTTGACTCTCTGTGGTCAAATGTGTGTGGGAAGAGGAATGCAATCAGTTGAGCTGTGACATCTTCAAGAGCTCCTGCCCTCAGCTGTGAAGTGTAGTGGCATGTGCCAGTGCGTGGTCCTACTCCAGTGAAAATGCAGAGTTAAATGGATGAGCTTAACCCACTGTGGTGGTGGTTTAATCTGACTTGCTTTGCTTTGCATTTGCACTGGACTAGGAAGGTGGTTGGTGCAGTTAAATCACCTCAGCTAAGGCTTAGCAACTTCTGATGAAGATGAGCTGAATTGTTTGCTTATTGTTCTCTGACTATCTGCTAAATACCCTTCTGGCAACATAAAGAGACTCTAAGAGGTTTTAAGAAATTCAGTCTTGATTTAATAAATAGTAACAGAACTAGAGTAAAATAAAAGGGCCCCAGTAAAGAAGTTACTAGATGCTTTATGTCTTCTAGAAAGTCGTACTTCAGATATCGAAGATGGTGGTTTGGATGCACGTATCCAGTGCTTTTGGGTGATACCTCAGATAGCAGCGTGGTGAACTGGAGTTAATGGAAGAAAAAGAAAGCACTCGTAGTTAATCTTCAAGGCTTCAGCTATCGTCCTCAAACGAACCTATTGTACAATCTTACATGTGAATTGTTCCATTGAGTTGAACACAGCTGTGTTCCTGTGAAAACGAGGCAGAACCTGACCTGGCAAAGGCCACCTGAGATCAAGATGCGTCATTGGTGGCTACTGATATGTGGCAGCTTATTGACACTGAGGAGTTTTAAGAAATCTGCTGGCTCCTTGCTGCTCAACTGCAGAGATAAACTTGCCAAAGGCCTTTGCTGTGGTTCTTTCGGTTGTGCAGCGTGAAGTTTAAATTCTCGTCTCTTGTCACCTGCAAGTACAAAGGCTTTTGGGAAAGCCTGTTTGACATGACCCATGTTTTGGGGAGGTTATGTGTTACAACTGTACTTTTAGTGTAAACTACATGTAGTTATTGGAGCTGGTGGTGGCTGTGTTTACATTGGAAGTACAAACCTCAGTATTTCAAGGAAATATTGCAGGACTACATGCACTTCCCTTTGTAGACATTGATTTGTTTTTACTAGGCCCTAGATTTTTTATCCAGATTTGCTATATGGACCCTGAAATTCATTAATCATGTATTAGTTCTGGAGTACTAACCCCAGCTTCACAGGGGGAGAGGAGGGTGCAGAGTGAAAGAGGGGCTTGATTTTTATCCTTAGACATAACTCTCTCAGGCAAAGCTCTCTTTAAAGCAACAGATTTTTTTGCTATTAAGTTTCCTAGCCTGTTGTTGCTCCCTACTATTCTTAACAAAAGGCCAGTTCTTGGTTCCCTGAGTTAAACTGCGTGTGCCAGAGTTGTTAAGTTTTCTGAATACTAAAATCGAATGACACGCAGTAACTTCTTTGCTGAATAACATGGGCATGGCTATATGTTTCAACCTGTCGTTAATCTGATTTATTAGGCGCACATTATCAGTGTCTAATGAATGTATGAAGATATTTCTCGTAAAAATGCCAACTATATAAATAATTCAAATATTCAGAAATCAAAATTACTGTGGCTTGCCTTGTGGTTCCTATCCTAGCAAGCTGACACCACAGAAAGGTGTGGGTTGGGAATACTGGTTTTGAATGACTGACAAAGGCTTTCAGTTCCTCTAAATGAGAAGGTAAAACTATTGCCAAAATATGAAAGAAAAAATAAAATATTACTAATATTGATGGTCTTGCTAGAATGATTTTTCTATGGAAGGTGAGATATGGGCACAAAGGAATATTCATTCAAATAATGGACACTCTGTACAATTGCTTTATGTCTGAACTGGTGCTAAGAAAACGATTACTTGAAAGCTAATGGGCGAGTGAAAGTAAATGCAGTATGCGTAAGGAATCAGCTGTTGTGGAGGGAAAGGACTGACCTCAGAAGCAGAGCATTTCAGTGCAGCTGTAAACTGCACATGTAATGATTTTTCAAGGCAAATGGATGCAGCAAGCAAGCCTAGAACCGCTGCCAAATTTAACATTTCTGATGGTTTTATAAAAGACAAAAACAACAGCAACAAACAACAACAAAAAAAGGGAACAAATATTTTCTGATGACATGCAGATCAGCGTTATAATTCTTTGTACCTTCTTATGTAACTTTTGTTATTTCTTTGTGACAAGATGAAATCAATTGCAAATAAAAAAAAAAAAAGGAAGATGTAGCTCTTCCTTAATTTTTTTCTGCTCCAAGTGCATACTTTTATCCCTTCCGCAGTTAGGATGAAAGAATGTCAGTTGGACATAAGTTAAGTACTGTAATATTACTGTCAATAGTGTGTAAAAATAGATATGTTTATAAAACATCTCTCATACATATTGCTGTTAAAAATACTAGCTTTTTTCTTTTGTTTTCTGTAGAATGAGAAGATGCTGTAAAGAGACCAGTACTTCAAAGTCTGCTTGAACAAAAGAGTGTTATTTTCTTAAAGCTAAATTGTTATGTGAGGAAATGAAATGCAATAGGTTATGATGTTTTACTTAAAAGGAATAATTCATATAAAATGGGAAATAAAATAGCATAATTACAAGTGAAAATATAAACAATTTTTTCCCCTTTGAAAAAAAGTAGATAACTGCAGAACTTGGAAAATATCTAAGTGAATTTATCAAATGCTATTTAACATGAATGAATGTTTTATTTCACCCACTCCTATTGCAAAGCTGATGCTGGCTACTTTTATGAAGTTCACACAAAGTAGCTAGATGTATAATGTAGTTTTATCACAATTCATACTGGTGCTTTTATTTTCCAAAAAAACCTTCTATGTGTGCAAAATCATTTGTTAATACTAGTGTAAGGTTGACTAAATAAGGCTAAGTAAGGTTGTCCTAAGCAAAGTTGAAGGTCAACACGGATTTCAGAGTACTGAAGTGCCACATATCTGCATTTAGATTTTGTACGTGTTTTTGAAAATTGCCTTTCCTTCTTTGCCAATTGTGATATGATTTACATTAAAGAAATTTGTATTCTTATTTCTCCCTACTAAGTAGACTTACAAAAGGCGTAGTTTGTTGTGAACGCTGATGTTCCATGTTTCTGGGAAATGAAGTAATTTCATGTCTTATATTTTTCATTGCCTATCTTACATAGAGTATTCATCCTTAAGATATGTGCTGAAAATACTTACGAAGTATTTGAAAACCCATAACTCTATAACTGACTACCACAAATTATATTAAAGAAGAGGAATGAAAAAAGTAATTCTCTTGCTGATGGGAGTTGGCAGCTGTATCACTCATTTTCTTAGTGAAATGGATTCAATGGAATTAATGTTGGACATAAAACTTACTTGAGAGAGGAAACCGCTTAAATTACGACCTTATAAATATGATAGGTCTTCCGTAGGAATAAGAATGAAGACTTCTAATAAACTACAGACTGAACTGGAAAACTGGTTTAAAAGTGCAGGAGAGAAAGTACATCCATTTCCAAGAACCGAACACAGGACACCTGCTGAGTTGCAAGACTCTGCTCCTCACGCAGACATAAGATGTCTCGTTGGTGCCTGGCCGACCTGTAGTGGAAATGTGGTCGCTGGTGTCGGACGCCTCCTTCATGTCTTCAATGCACAGAATTGATGACCTTTAGTTTGGGAAGCTTCAGGTTTTTTGGCTTAAGCTGTTGTAAATCTTCCTTTCAATCCAGAGTTTAATTTTCAGTCTTCTATGCAATATGGCAGCCATCCCATAAACCTTGATGCACCATTTCATGTACTGTTCCCATGAACTGGAGTTCATCTTTTTGTTCTTCTCTGCTCTAGACAACGGTTTCCTGTACTTCAAGCAGCTGCTTATATTTTAAGGTATGCTTCTGAGTAGGTACTAAACAGCTGCATTGCTGTTAATGTTGTTATCTCTTTTTTTAGCGGTGAAGGGACGGCTGTCTTGTTTTTTGGCCAAGTGTCTTATTTACTCTTTATTTCTTTGTGGAAGAACAACTTTAATTCTTTGGAAATGGACATCCATAGGGAAAGTGTGATTTATGGAGATCATACAATTACTACTTGGTCAGTGATGGTGCTTTTATTGTAATAATTGTTCTAAGGAAACTGCCTGTTAGGTGCAGAGAATTGTGCTGCATGTGTTTAAATAAGACTATTAAAATTCCCATGTGAGAGTATGGGCAGATTTGTTTCTATCGTAGCTTTATTTTTTCCTAGATTTTTTTTTATTGTGTTATTCAGCTAAACACACATTTTAGGCATTATGTTATGCATTACAAAACTGTTTTCCTCAAATGGACCTTTTTTGGAGTTGGTCACTGGGTTCAGGTTGCTATATTGTTTTCAGTTTGTCTGCTCTGGCTTTTCAAATGTTGGGGGGGGGGGAGGACTTAGCCAAATAATAATTTTTATGTAGGAATTTAAATATAACTAAATCAAGTAAAATTGAAGCGCTCTCAAAGCTTTCAAAGGCCCATGTCATTATGTGCAGATCTAGATTCAATTTTCCAAAATTCAGACTTACTTCATATTTAATTTCCTAGTTTTGACCTTGGCAGGTCTGGCCAATATAAAATCTTCTCTCTCCAAGTTGACTCCCTGTTTTTCCCATTGTTTGGTTACCGTGCTATTAAGGTGTTTGCTAAGCTCAATCTACATTTCTGAAACCAGATGGACCTTTACCTTTTTTTTTTTGCTGGAGTACCTTTTTAACCACTGAAATACGAATTCATTGATGAACAAATAAATATAATAGCCAGGTAATGGTTCCCTTCTGCAAACTACTGTCCTTGACTACCCATGAGCCTTGCACTACTCTTGGAGGGGGAAAAAAAAAAAACACTCTCACACAGAAGTCAAGTCGCCTTCGACTGCTATTGCTTAATCTTCTGAGCAACATGTGGCATCATGCTTCTTTAGAGGGTTGGATTACAGCAGTGTGCTAATCCTGGATGGCAACTTCTGCACTTGATTTTTAATATGCCTTATTGCACACTGCCTTCATGACTTGAGTTGATTTACTTTTGTTTTCAGGAGTATAGAAAAGTTCTATTTTTTTTTTTTCTTGGAATTCAATAAGTACTTGAACCTGTGATTGCCGTTCTATTTGTAGACTGGACTAAATATGTGGTAAGTGTCTATGCCAGCCTTTAAACACAAATTAGTTATCTGAACTAGCCACTGCTTTGTTTAAAAACAGAGAGCTCAGTATGGTCTTAGATGTTCAAAACAGTAAATCGTGTGTCTTTAGCACTTTAGCTAAAATACTTTTAGTTTACTCTTCCTTCATAATTCACCAAGTGACTCTGAGCACAAGATACCAAAGCGATGTGGTTAGCAAGATAAAGAGGTCTGCAGCTGGCAAATGGAGGTACACTCAATGCATTTGCCTTGACTTGGGAGTCTGCAGAGACCTCAGCATTTGGCAAAACAGTACTTTGCCCAAAAATCAACACAGGGATGACAGCTGCAAATAAGAAACCCAGAATATTTTTTTTCTTTTTTATTCAAAGGTAAAATGCAACCAAAGCTACTTTCAGTCCCTTTTCCCTGAAGGATGTGCTAGTTATTATTCTGTGCAGGGCCAAGGTAAGAAGGAGGTTGGTCTCACTGTGCTAGCAACAGATTTGAGGAGTTTAACCAAATTAGACCAAGGCAAAAGGAATCGATAGTAAGAAGCAAGCAAAATAAACAGTACTGCTTTCTGAATGCCGTGTTAGTGTCACGTGTTTTCTGTTCTGCTTTGTGAAAGAAAAGACCTAGTCACGTTTTAATGTCTATTAGCCTATTGGGAGCTGGAGTTAAAGAGCCAGAAAGATAGAAAAACAAAGGCAGCCCAAGATGGGTGGGAGGAATAGGGAGGCGTAAAAGGTAGAGTGCAAAACTGGGTGGGATGAATTTCAGTGGGATGAACTGGGGTTTGGGAAAAGCCCAGTAGAGGAAACAAAAGGATAACTAACTAAAAAACAGAAACAAACAAACAACAACAAACTCTAAACCCCTCTATTCTAGCAGTTTTAGGTAGGATTAATCTGTCCTGTGCTTACAGTGCAACTTTTTATATTTGAAAAAGGGACTAGAAAAGAGCTAGTCCCTGTTTCATAATAAATGAAAAGGAATAGGTGCTTTTAAGTTATAATTCTTCATGTTACAGTGGTAGAGGTAGGGATACCACATAAGTCCTAGTGCGCCAGTAAATTGTATTGCACCCTAAATATAAATCTATGCGTATAATTCTATATAAGTGTATAGGTATGCACTTATTTTTCCCACCTCTTATTTTACTGTGGTTAGGAAAAATGACAGATAGATGACTTTTCTATCTGTTTCCCTAATGTCTTTACTAATCAGAACACTAAGCTTTTCCTTGGCTTTTTTTGATGTCAGCATCTAGATCTGTACGTAGATCTGTGGTTTATAGCCAGCGGCATGGCTGTACTAGGAAAAATTTTAGTCAAAAATAACCCATATTGAACTGTTGATGTTTTCACTGAATTGTTGGAGACTCCATGAATCCTTGGTTGCTGATTATGAATGCTCTTGATTATATTGCTGAAATTGTCCGATTCTTGCCGTCCTGAGTTTTATTTTGTTACGTGAATTGCAGCTGCCAAATCATGGGTGGATCAACAAGACACATTCTGAGAAAATTCATAGAAATAGGTTGTTTTCAAGTTTGTGGAGAATAGGGATAGAAATGCCAATTAATGTTGAATTTTTGGCTGTACTGCCTTACTGAAAAGTTACCCACAGCCCTAAATATCCTTTTCTACTAGAATAAGTCTAGCTTTCCAGGAATGAGAGTAGTTTCTGAAAAACAATATAAAAGGGCAGTGAGATTCTTTCGTTCCAGACTTTCAGGACTATGTTCTCTCTCCCTTGACAGCATCCACTTTTAATTACACAGCTATCCATTTGATGTTGCGTTCCTGACACTGAACACTGCATGAGACCCTTGCATTTTTGTTGCTGACTTCATAGAAATAAAATGTACGCTGTTGACTTGACAGGCATCGTTGGACTTTTCTGTGACGGAATAAAAAGGTAGTGCTGGAAAACGAATAATATGCAATACATGCATAGGATCCAGACTCTGTCGTGAGGGGAAAAAGGCTCCCCAAACTATACTCAGGACCAGTGGAAAGAGATGAAGTCACTAAAGGAGACAAAATGATCTGGCTTTATGAGGAAGAATGCTCTGCCAGCTATATGGCGCAGAAGAGATGGAATTGAGGTTTGTCTGCCAAAGGAGCAGGAAAGAAATGAAGGGAAACTTTGTGCACAGATAGAGTCCAGCAGAACTGCAAATGAATGAGAATGTGTAGTGGAGCGCCATCCACTCATCTGGAAACGCTTTCTGGGGGTCCTGTAAAATGGATGCACTCGAGAGATCGTTTACCTGAGCAACAGCAAGGAAACCCTAATTGAACTTCCAGAGTCTGTCTATTGGCTATGCAAAGCAGTTGCGCTCATCCTAACGTTTTAACTTTTGTTTTCACCCTTTATCCTTTCCTTTGCTGGTTCTAACTGATGAATAGATTAATCTATCTGCAGTTACCCCTGTAGTAGAAATCATGATAATACAACTAAGTACGGTTTGCTTTTTGAGCCTGGGCTTTTTTTTTTGGGGGGGGGGGTAAATTTGTCCAAAGATGTGGGTTTGCCTAGTTACAACTTAGAGCAGAAGCAACCAATTCATTACATGGAATTATTCTGAAACAAATTCACACCTACCTTGTTTTATGTAAGTTAGTTTATCACAAATTTAAGTAATTTTAATTCAGAATAAAAGTTTTATTCTGAAGTAAAAGTGTCCATATACCAACATGCATTGAAAGGTAACTTAGATTTGGTCTAGGTATCATGGGCTTTCTTGTATGTAAATGCATATTTTGATTAATTTCTTGTTATCTCTAAATTTCTTTAAAAAAAAAAAAGGCTTTTTTGCCTATAGTTGCTAGTGCAGTGAAAAACTATTTCCAAAGCAGGATAATATTTTTGTTTCATGCCTGTGTCTAGAATATTATTGTCATTAAAATAGCAAGTAGGGAAAAGAAAATATGTTCATGAAACAAGAACCATCCACATACCACGCACTTAGAGCCTGTATCAGTTTGCACAGTCCCCCTACACTGAGCCCAGTCTTGGTCACATGTGCTGCATCTGGTGTCAGTTGATACATTATGTATAAATATGTTGTATTTTCAATTCTTTGCCAGACACCTAGAAGTTTATTTTAGTAATTTTAATTTTATTACAAGAGCGTTGTACCTGGGCTCTGTATTGACTTTGTGCATTGCTTTCCCAGCAAGACTCTGCTTGAAAATCATTAAAGACTCAATGAGTCTTACAGGTACCATAATCTGACTAGGTTCTCGTCTTTCTTCCCATAGGTGGTGGCCTCTGCTGAGTATGTAAACAGAAATGCAACAGAGTGCTAGCTATGAGTAATAATAAAATAAATTGTTTAAAAAACTGCCAGGAATTTGGTAAAGCAGACCGTGGTCTGGCGCTGTTGTCCTTTCTGGGTTCTGTAAAATGAAAACCTTGCAGCATTTAGAATAAGAAAACTCTTCCCTATTCCCCTTTTAATAACTAATATTTCCTATGTTTTACTGTAGGTTTTGTTTTGTTGTTGTTGTTTTTTGTGCTTGAGGGCACAAAAGAAGTAGTCACATTTGTTGTATGTGTGCTACTGAAGAATTCCTGAGGATTCCCACCATTATGGTCAGTTCAGTGAGTTGTGTGTACCGTAAAAATATATAACTGCATCAGAAAATGCTCATATTAATATTATTCCAATACCTGCTTCTTGAATATAATTCCTCACCCATAAGCATTGGAGGAGCTGTTAAGTTTCATCCATTATCTGTGAAACCTTGATAGATGTCACCTGGAGTTTTTAGAAATGCCTGTTGACATCCCCGATTTATTGAAGAAATGGAAATCTCTTTGCATTTTAGGCCATCTCTCTGTTCTCTTTGGCTGCTGATGTCTGAATCTTCTTTCTCCTGGTTCAAGGTGGGATTGATCTCATCCCCAAATCTGACACAATTTTGGCAATAATTGAGGTGATTAGTACTAGCCATCAGTTTTACCCTTCAGAATAAAATGTGGCAAGTGAATAAAGCCTGATGGTACGGCTGTGCAAAGTTTCATTTAACAGCTCGTTGCAGGCAGGCCAAGTTAGATTGCCAAATATATCAAATCACTTTTATAGATCTAAGCTGTCTACTTCCTGATTTTCTTAATCGTAAATGGTATAACAGATATTGCTATAGTTTTCCCATGCATTATAAAAGGAAAGTGTTTTAAATAAGGAGCAGAGCAAGTTGATTTGTTTGGTTAAGTTTACAGATATAGGTTGTATGTGCTCCAGATGTTTGCACACATTCCCAGAGTCCTAGGGTCCTTTATTTCTTCCGCATCCAGTTTGAATACTACAGACTAGTCCAGTCAGTAGGTGGTTGCTGTCAGTGAGTTACTAAAAGGGTTCATCTGTTATATTTATGTACTTTTCATCGAAGAATGAATAGTTCTTGCTACCCTGTTTCCAATTCCCTATATGAGGAAATATGCCAGAGTACAAGCTGCTTGCTTTGTTTGCAGCTACTTTGTTGGTTCTGATTCTTAGCACATGTGATGAAAGGAGAGGCGAATAATGGAAATAAATGCCAAATCATATCTACTTCTCTCCTCTTGGTGCTCAGGTTTGTCTAGACTTTATCATAGCTATGATCTATGTATCTATGATAATATTATGTAGGTATCTCCCTCATCAGTCTAGTGGATATGATCTTTAATATACTTAGCACACATGGCCTGGGAGATAAGGAAGTACTGTTATCCCTATTTGAAAAACGAGGAAATGCATAGAGAGGCAAAGTGATTTGCTCAATATCACCCACGAAATTGATGCTGGAATGAGGATTGAACACAAATCCTTTGGGCTCGTGCCCTAAACTAATCCAGTTTGATTCTGTTTTGGATGGTTCCCAAGCTCCAAAACTCAAAACCACCATCCAGCACCTATTAATGGCAGTAGTGGTTTTACCATCAATCTCTGCAAGGGCATGGTAGGGTCATGACAATTTTGAAGGCATACTTGTGGCACAAGGCAGTTTTATGACTAATCATAGACTTCTGGATTTTGTTTGAAAGTATTTGCTTTAATGTCTGTTTTTAGCTATTGGGGAAAAAATGGTCTTAATTTTGAGAAAAGTTTATTGAAATATAAGTTTTTGAGGACAGGACCAGTTTTCAAGGACTCTGTACTTGTGGGCATCCTTGAGAACAGCAGCTTCTTAATTGAGTTCTTTCACTTCTTCAGTGCAGACTATTCACAATTCAAGGAAAAGACCTTTCTCAAACTGATGATTTTTATTTGGTAGTTAGAATGACAAGTCTGAATGACGACTGTTTAGTTGATCTCCCGTTCCCTTACAAATTACATGTTCTCAGTTAAATTTATTGCATGCAGAATCTCTTATAAATGGAATCTGATAATTGGCTGTATGTTATGTATTTGGAAAATGAAAATAAAGACTATACAGGTGCTGCCCAGAAAAATAGGTCCGCTAACTCTGTGTCATTCTTAAATGGGCAGAGTCAAAGTGATGATTCTGTTGATTTCGGTGAACATAGATAAATATATACCTCTTTATTTGCACAGTTGTTTCAAGTGAGCATGAAGGATGATCATGTTGTCTGTGAGAAACTATGTTGGTGCTCTTTCAGGTTGGGCGGGTCAGTATTGCTTAGTGTGCCTTAGAGGCTTTCTGCTGCTTTTCCACTTCTACCAAGCTGCAGAGGCAGCTTGAACTGTACACTCTTCTAGAGAAAAGAAACCAGTTTTGGCCACGGCCCTTTCCCAGGTTCATATCCTAGAATACTGGTCGCCTTGAAAGCAGAAGCGTTTACTGAGAAACCAACTAGATTTCCTCTAGGTGAGAACAACTCTTCACATCTTTTGTCCTGAATTAGGCAAAAGCCCTCACGCTGCCTTTGAATGTCCCATGTGTCACTTGCTAAAATCTAATGTGGCTTTGCTGCCAGTCAGAGTCTGAACCCCAAATGGTCACAGCCAGAGCGTAGTGCCTTATAGCTTGAATTAGCACTGGGAAAACTCCTGTGCTCTGGTTCCTGTCTCCTACCCCCTTTTCACAATGAGAATAAATACGAGGGAAGCTCATTTCCCTGTCAGCTAGGTTGAATAGGTAGTGTTTTGATATACTGAAAGGAAAATTCCCGATAGGTGCTTTCTGGATAGCTGACAGGCAGCTTCTGGATATCTGTCTAGATAGCAATGCACCCTTGGGACTTGACTAATGCTGGGTTTGCCATTTTGAAGCTGAAGGATCACATGTCTCATTGCACAGAGTGAGCACCTGACTGCAGAGTAAGTGATGGGCTATTAGTCACTGTGCAGGTGTGACTGTATAATATATGAAGACACTGATAGTAGTGCTAACAGGCCTGCTTTTCTTTTGGACTTACTGTTCCATCAGAAATTTGATGTCTGTCATTTGGATTTATTATATTTGTCACCTATCATGGAAAGTGGTTTTGTTTTCATTTGAATCTAGGGACTTCAGGTGTCTAAAGGGTGAGGGATTCTTTCCAGATGTCAGAGATTATTTGATATATCAACTCATGCTGCAGAATTAGCGTTTGAAGCCATGATGCCTTGTAATCTAATGAAGAATGCTTTGTAGCACTTAAAATGTGCTTCAGCCCCATGAGCAGATTGATGCAGCCTCTAACAGATGTTAGAAGGATGCTACAAATATAGATACTTTCACTGGTACACTCAGCTACATCATTTTATGCTTTTAACTAAATTAGAAAACTTCTTTTTTCAGTATTTTTAAAAGGGCGTAAGTTATTCTCTTATCTTTCACTGTTGAGTATGTAACTGTCCTAGAGGTAAGTCTTCTAAGGCACACTGGGTACTTAAATGTATGCCCGATAGTTACCTCTAACTATGTTCCCCTCTTTTCCAGGTAGTAGTTTAGTGTAGTTGGATGCCGCACCTGGCCCTACATAACTGAGTATTTTCTTCATGGTTACTTTAATATATTTAAGAATATCAGTACCATAGAGAGGGTGGTGCTTTGTATCATGGTATTCATTTTGACACTTTCCTACACTTGTTAAGTTGCTATGTAAATAATGTAACAGGCTGAATGTTGTGGCATGTGTGTATTAATATATTCTCTGAGTTGCTCAAATATTGGGTCATTCTTTTTAGTAATATGTCAGATCTCAGTTGGTTAATGTATTACTTCAGGTTTGATCAAGACACTGATGGTTTTGCAGAGAATGAACACAAAAGAAGGTAAGAGGAGAGGCGCTAATTTATTAACGCAAAGCAATAGCTAACTCAGCTGACGCTCAGGATTTTCATTCAAACCTCTGTGAACAAAGTGTACCTCTACTTCTAATATATAAGATGCTGACTGATCATCAGAATTGTCACTCCATCCTGGAGGATTTGTGGACTACATTAGAAAGTTATAGTTAGTATGAGTTTAGCATAATCTTTTTTGGTGTTAGAAACATTGAGTTTCACTCTGGCAACATAAATTAGCATGGGAAGGTTCACATGGGGGTCACTACAGTTGTCAGATAATGCCTAACCAAGTCAAATTAACTTCTGATAACTTGTAGACGATCCAGTTGCTGTTCAGCAGGGATTATCCAATATTCTGCAAGCTGAAGGATCGTCAGAGCTAAGATGTCAAACCTGGAATGCACTTGTATGACAGCAAATGCAATAGAAATAGGAAACTAGAAATCTGAGCTCAAATTCATTTTGACATGATCTGAGTATTTCACTGCAAAGGAATTTCTATTAACAGCTCTTGCTGCTCTTTGGTACCTGAGCTTGAATTTGAGAATAAAACACTGAGAAAATGTTGAGAAAATTATCCAACTTGATTAGCTTGATATTATGGGTAACTAACTTCTCTATGCTACCTTTACCCATACTAATTTTTACTCTTTTATAGCTAAAAAATCCTGGGTTGTCTTGGAAAAAAGCATTTCTCATGAGATTTGTGGAAAAAAGGTTGATAGAATGAATTTCGCTACTTTGGCTCAACTGTGGAAGAGGAGACAAAATATTTTGAATTTAGCAGAGGGAACCTTTGGGGATTGATAATTTCTCTAAAGAGAAATGCAGGCATTCACATAGGTTGTGAATTCCTTTAAATGTAGGCAATTTTTATGTGAGTTTTGGGTATGAGTTGACTGCTGTAATAATAGTTGTAAATCCTATGCATTCTCAGCGAGGATGAAACGCTACAGAAGTGCTTGCTTTTATCTGCCATCCATTTTTAACTGTCATGGCTTATAATCATTGGGGTTGTTTCCCCATCCACCTCCCCCTCTTCCCCCCCCACCCCCCCAATGGCCAATCATTTTAGTAGTCAATGGTTCAAGTAGGACACATGTAAAATTTGAAGATTTGGGAAAAATGATGCAGATGAGTTTACGTATACGTTCTGGGACCACAAAGATGAACTCAGGGAAGGGAGTTCCAAATACTTTGATAGTTCTCAAATTTTTTAATTTCCTTCTTGGTAAGTAGATGCTTTGTTCAACCTGGAGGCAGCTCTGTTTCTTTAGTGAAATGACTCGCATCTGAAAAACTGTAACCATCCTACTGTGTAAAAATGGCACCATCATTGCTACAAAGTTGTTTGGGTTGTGTGCGCCTCATCCAGAAGAAAGACAAGTCAGGATGCTGTAGTCAGTCTTGGGCGTAACTGAGGCTTTTACCTCTCTTTGCAGTATTAATGTGTTTTTGTTTTCCCACGTTTTGCCCATGGCGGAGAGAAAAAAATTGAATGATAGAGTCCCATCTAAAGCAGCTATTAAATCAATTTCTGTCCAACTAAAGACTTTATGAGATTCTTAGTATATCTGTCTTTGTTCTTGAGTTACAAAGACAGTAGAAACTCACTCTGATACCCATGAAAATCAAAAAGATGTTCATGAGTCTCTGCAGTTGACTCGGGGTCAGTATTGGGTTTCAATCTGAAGAGGAAACCACGTTCAAATAAGATCAAGAGTTAGCTACATCATTTTGCTCATATATTTTAAGCATGCATGGGACACTTTCTTTTTTGGGTGGTGGTGGTGGGGGGTGGTTAGTGTTTTCTTAACAGAGAAGAAATATTTTGCTGAATAGTGTTCTTTGAAAGACAGAATTGCTCCACCTTAGGAAACGTGCAGAACATTTAGAGTTTTCATACTGCAGAAAGTAGCTCATCTCTTCTCTTCAAATATCATGTGCTTCACTAATTATTGTTGTTCAGTTATTTTGGACACTTTAGTTCTTTATAGATTTTGGGAATATTTTTGCTAGTTAAGATGAGCACAGCATGAGATAAGTGTATAAGAAGATTTTTAAATGTCTCATTATTTACTTCTTGCCAACTCACATTTGCTCTATTGATGTATAGGAACATGTCAGAGCAAAGTGACTTTTTTTCTAATGTTTTCTTTCAAATTCCACTTCTTGGAAAGGGTAGAGTACATTATACAGGAATAAAGCTGTATGAGAAGAGCTCACCTCTGCCAGTGCGTACTGTTTAATGAGAAGAATGGAGTGTTACTTCTCTCCTTCAGTTTCTCTTTGGTACTTGGAGACCTGAAACTGAAACGCAATTTATGTAAGTGACACGTTTTTACAAGCGATAGGTGTAGGCATCATCAGCCCTAGAGCATGTTTTCCAGAGACTGTGCTACTTACGAATATATGGGAGTAGAGATGTCTAGGGTATTTTTGTCCTTTATTAAGAAACGTTGCTCCTCTTAGTTGAGCCTAGACAATCTGAAACATGAAAGAAAGTCTCAAAAACTCAACAACTGTTGTGGAAAAAAGTGTGATAGTGTCTCTTGTGAGGAAAAACAAATAGTATGAGTTCAAATCTTACCGGCCCTCAGACAACCTAAATAGATGTCTAAACTATGGGAAAATCATACATTGGAGCTTTTACCAATGGCGTACACCTTTTTAGAGAGAAAGTTCAATTAGCCTTCCCTTATTTTGCTTCTCATAAAACTAATTATTTCTGTTTGAATATTATTTCTGCACAAAAGTTCCGCAGTCATCTCAAATTCCAGGCAAACCTTTTGATACTTGTGTATATCTCATTCCATATGTAATGCTTGTAGGAGCAGAAAAAATATGAAGAAATAGCAAAGAAGGACATTCGATTTTTTGCAGAATAATCAATATAGACACCTTGGGTATGAAGCAATAAGAACCAATGTAGGCCTTGTTTTTATAAAGAACCTTTCGTCTGCAATGCTGATTGAATCCCAACTCCTAGATGAATACTGACAGGCACTGTGACTCTGATCTGAGCTGTAAATGAAGTTCTCTGAATGCCATCTCATTTTTCAAAATCTATCCAGTCGATAGGAAATGAAGTTATATGAGTCAAGTGATAATTAGGGACGGACACACTCATTTTTCCTTATTTAAAATTTGCTACAACATTGTGGGATTTGTTTGATTCAGATGTTATTGAATTTACTTTCTCCTTAGGATAGACTGCAAGAAATTGGAGGGAGTGAATTCCAGGGAGGGGTGAAGAAAAGAAAAAATCCTTAACGAAAAAAAGCCCCATTAGTCATGATACAGATATTAAATATTTCCATTTGCTGGACTAACTTTTGAAGATGTTATTATATTTTTTGTATATAATGAAGTCTTTGATATTAAAAGAAGGAACAATTAAATCATTAAGAAAACATTGTCACATTCTTTAAATTGTTTTGGGACATCCAAAAGTAGCTGGAGGTTTGCTTTTCCTCTCTTACTGAAATACATTTTATTCTTAAGAATTAAGATCAGCATTGTGGGATTTTATGTACTGCCTCCTGCTCTGTGTCTTGCGAATCATTCCTAACACTAATCATTCCTAAATATGCCCCAGAGCAGACCCCTCCAGGAGAGATCTATACCTCGCGTTATTTTTATACAATACTTAATAGTATGTTAGAAGGTCTGTTTGCTGAAGTAGAAGGACATTTATCAAAAATAACTTTTAAAAGAGCTTGAAAAATCTTTCTTCCTGCCTCATCAAAATTGGAGTCTGCAACCAGAGTATATGTAGAAAATGTCACTTGAAGTGTGGAAGCATAAAATATTGTCTTGAACTTTGAGTGATACGTTGTTCTCAAAGTCAGTTAACAAGGGTTATCTCCTTCTTAAAGCTTGAATAATCTGGCCAAGGAGGCTTAGATTTAATTGTCTCCCCCTCCCCTTTAATTTGCAGTTGTTTGCATAATGCATTCATTCATGTTCCTGTAAGTGGCACAGCAGGGTCGGGTATGTTCTTTTGGGCCTTAGATAGTGGCTAATAAAATAGGTATATTTTTGTTACAGGTCTGCTGAGCTAATCATGAATTGAATGGTGGAAGATGGAGTGTGAGTGTCTAATGGGAAAGGCTGAAGGTGGAAAATATAAAAAGCGAGGAGATGTTAAAGTTAGGAAAGAGGAAAATGTTTCCAGTTATTTAGTTAAAAAAAAAATAAATAAAAGGAGAATCTACGATGGATGATCTTAGAACCAGCAGCTTAGAGGACACCAGAAGTGGCATTTCTTACCTAAATAAGTGGCCTAAGTAATTGAATCATTGAAAACATTGTATTGAAGACAAGACATTGAGGATTAAAAAATCCTAAACCTCCAGCCACCTAGCTTAACAGAGGGAGGAAGCACGCTGTTAATATAATTGAAGATTTTATAAAAATCCCTATCTGATTTCTATTTGAAGAGAGGCTGAAGATGATTCAAGCTACCGCTTAAGTCTGGTTTCAGGTATTTTAGACTAAGTTTAAGACAAAATACTTTACCTTTACTTTAGCCTGTTTTTCTAAGGAAAAGAGAATAATATCATCAAATTGGCTGTCCATCCTGTACCCGAGAACTTTTACAGACAGATCTGGCAGCAGAGTTATGATGTGAATGAATGGCTGAATAGAGGAGAAGGAGAAAGAAAAGGCAGTATTCTGCTGTGAGTTCAGGAGTTAGCTGCTGCGTGTGGCCTGTCAGCGGGCCCGGCGGCGCGTGTGCGCTGGCTGGCAGCACGTCCAGCCTGCTGGGCTGGTAGATGGACACGGTGACGAGAAGCTGAGGAGAGCGAGAGGTTCTGGAGGACCTGGTGGCACTGAGGTGGGAGCTTGAAGACCTGGAGGAGCTGTGGGAAGATGGACTTCTAGGTATAGCACAGGGCATAGGGTTGAAGTAAGGAAGTGTGGGGACCCTGGATACAAACCTACAGAAATGAGGTTTCATAAGTTATGCTGAAATAAATCATTACGTAAACACTGAGAAACAATACTCCTATGTTGAATATAAAGGCCGGTATTTCTAGGGTTGCGCATGTTTAAGTCTCCATACTAAAACTGACTGATCTACTTTCAGTATCCAAGGGGAATGACAAAAAAGAAGTAAAATTTCCAAGAAAAAAAATCTATACATCAGTAACACAATGAATTATGACTAGTACTGTAGCAAGGAAATCTGAACAAACCTCTCCTTTCTTCTTCCATATTTTTAGCCTGACAGTGTTCCTTTAAAGAGCGGCTTTTCTAACAAGGCTGCAGATATCCTGCTGTGAAGAGAGGGTGAGCACAGAGGAAAGTTAGGGCCAATGTATCCTTCTGTGTTACAGAAAGACAGATTTATGGTTTGGAGTCTGTCTTTATCAGGTTGATCTGTTTTGTAGATTGAGTATTAAAATGACTAGCTCTGGACAAATCCTTACCCTGCTGAGAACATTAAAATGTCATAGAGTTTAATATAGAGTAATTGGAGAGAACTCTACTTGAGAAGGAGATAAAGTGAAATTCCTAAAACAGATTTCAAGACTGCTGTGAACCCTTTTTGTCTGTCTTGAATAAGTGTGTTCCACTTTAATGAGATTATTCTGAGGCTCCCATCAGGTTTTATGCACAATTTTCTGCTGGTTTTCCAACAAAGACTTCTTTCTGTTTTTCAATAGAATTTCCCTTCTATTGGGTTAACAGTAATGTCTTTATAGCTGATCAAATGTAGTCAAGTTAACTGACAGGCAAATTATTATAAACAATTATTGTCCTGATTTATATATTTCAATTATGTCCATATTTATTTTGTCATGTGGCTGTCTTTTCACGTTTCAGTCCTTAGTAGCTCTTGCAGTCCAGTTACAAAAGCTTTTTCCTTCCCTGTCCGAGGCTGTTTGCAGTTTTACATTTCAAGAGTATTATTTCCCTGCTGTGTTATCATTCTGTGTGAGGGGAAAAAAGGAATTAGAACCTATTCAGAAATAAGGCAAATGAGAGAAGTATAAGGCAACCTGTAGCCTGGTGCCTAGGATCATATGCATATCCCCTAAAACTCATTTTGACCGAGTCCACTCCCTGTTGTTATGAAAGAAAAATAAGGCACATCTTAATTTTGTGGTTCAGGCATGGCTTCTCCGGAGAGAAAAAGGGTTATTGTAATTCCAGCTTAGCAGAAATATGTAAGGCTTTTACTCATCTTGTGCATACAACTGATAACCCATGCAGTTGGGACTGCTTATTTATTTCTTATTAATTCATTTCAGTCTTTATAAGTCAACTGAGCATTCAGCATTTGTAAAGTGATTCTGCGAAATTATTTTGCATAAGTAATAGTAAACACTGGCGTTGCTTCCTGGCAGGGAATGAAAATGATTCATACAATTCCCAGTGGCCTAATGAGCAGAAACAGGGACGGGAGCCATGAGTCGCTCGCTGGCTGAAGTCTGGCAGCAGCAAACGCCGTGCTGATCAGCTGTGCCTTCGCTAGCAGGCATCTTTCAGATCTATTGGAATTGCTTACTGTGAAGCTTAGAGGGACACAGAGGGAAGATTTGGCAGACAAATTTGAAGAGGGAAAGAGATGAAGAAGAAAACTTCCTACCTGAACAACAAAATTAGCAGCAAACAGTGTTTTGCTTTCTCCTATTTATTTTTCAGCATGTGAAATAGTGCCAAGAAGTTTTATATTCTGTAAAGCTCTCCAGCAAGCTTCCAAAGTACGCCTAGGATTTTACAGGCTATGCAAATTCAGTGCTGCTAGGTCTGCCAAGTTTTGGTATTTAAATGGGACCCCATTACTTCAAACAATTTCATTGTCAGCCATTACACGGGAAATTCTTCTTCATTCTCGTTTGTTTTTTGAGTAAATCTAGTTTCAACTTAATTGTGATTTAAATTTTATCTTCAAAAATCAGTAAGTGAGCCAATGCAAATCTCTCTCTAAAAATGTAAATAACGGTGGTAATCAGATACTGAAAATAAAATACATGAAATAAAATCTCATCAAGTAATGAACTGACACAATTTTCTCATTTCTCTTCTTTTTGTTTTTTTCTACAGCTAGATTGTCAGATGACTCATCTGCTTTGATTTGAAATAAGACGTGTGTCTGTGGATTCAGTTATATTTATATTGCTGCCTTTTGTCTATGTGAATTAGGGAAGCTTTGAAAAAGCCATGTAATTTAGAACAGTTTACAGTTGTTCTTATACTGTTGGGATGTTTTGCTTTGTTTTGTTTGTGCTATGATCCAAAGACCCTTGCAGAGAGTATTTGTCTTTCCATCGACTCCAGGAAACTTTGTGTTGGCCTTCAAAAAAGTCTTGACTCATTCTGCTGTTTCGGGGCTCGAATAGGGCTATTTCAGCCCTCCTCTATACCCTGTCTGTTTGTTGAGCCTGCAGAACACTGAACGCTCTTACTCCAGATCTGCAGGAAAGTAAATGAATGCTTAAGTTTAAGCACTTGAGTGACTGCATTCAAGTCAATGCTCTCAATCAAGCTAAAACAGCTCAGATTCAAGGATCAGGTAGTTCCGCATGAAGGAGGATTACTTCTGGGCCTGAGGTTTATGGGGAAGGGCTGTAGTACAGAACCTACTTCCAACAACCTGAACATACCCAGTTCTCTCTAATGCTCTGTTCAGAAAAGTGTGGAAAAAAAAAAAAGTGGAAAAATAATTTCTGTATAAATTTTTGCATGATTTCAAAGGGATGTATCATTGACATTGTTCATAATTTCAAGCCTTTGTCTAATGAGTGTTAATGAAATACAGAATCACAACAAATAAACTGAGTCTGGGATTTTAAGTGGTGAATAGCCTGAAGAATGGGAACAGGGAATATGAATGAGAAAGGAAAAGTCAAACCCTAATGTATGGATTTTATCCTTCTGCTCTGCCCTGCAACCCAGGTGGTTGTTTCATATAACTCTCTAGTTCTGTTAAGCGGTAATAATGAACAACTGTATATAAAATATATGGCTATGCACGTAACTACTATGAAAGCTACAGGAAAATCCATTAGCAATTATTATGAACCTTGCTAAACTAGCTACTCTTTTGCTATCTGCACATGGTAGTCTTCCTGACTCAGTGAGCTCATTAGAAAAACAAAACAGTTTTTTTTTATCATGATGTAAATGGAATTCTCCAGGGGCTCCAGCAAGTGCTCCCTGACCCTACATCCAATGTGTGAAGCCTGGGTTCCTCTCGTGGGGTGAGAAAAGAAAACATACATAGACACTAGTACCCTCCAGTTTGTCACATTTTAATATCACAGCTTGTAGAAATGGCTACTACAGTTAATGTAAATACAAGATAACAGCAACTGTGTTCAGAGATTGTTTTCTTTTCTCCCCCTCTGGCTTCCTCACTTAAAAAAAAAAAAAAAAAGAAAAAGAAAAAAAAGGCATTTTCTTGCACAGTTTTATTAAATTCTTGATAATGGCCGAGTTCCTGCTTTATACATTAGCGCTTTTCATAGGAGTGTGCGAATGTAGGGGAGATTTCTTAAACTGAGAACAAAATTTAAAAGGAGCAAAATTGTGAATTTTCTCCTAGAAAGAAAAGGCAAGCTTAGTTCCTTTTTTTTTAAAGTGTTATTATGCTCTCTTTATTTATTGAGAAGAACATTCAGTTTTGCTGAGTCAAATAATAATTAAGCACTTTCATTGGTTTTCCAAATCCTTGTCAAAGAAATCGGGGGGGGGGGGGGGGGCTGTCAGTTTTCTCAAGTCAAAGGATCCGTTTGTTACGTGGAGTCCATCATGCCTTTTGTGGACTCCTCAGGATCCCATCCTTAAAGCTCTTTTTCTGAACTGCTCTGTAAGGCTGCCTTTTCATTTGTAACCAACAGAAAGAGACTGTTGAAAATGTTTACATGGAAGATGGCTTGGTAAATGATGACAAATGACATGGTTCCTGAGCTTCAGAAGAAGGAAGTATAAAAACTATGGAATTTAGAAAACAAATTTAAGTAAACTCAAAGAATTGGTAAAAAACATCTTCTGGGAACCATCAGTGGGAAAAGGCAAAGAGCTGTCAAATTCTTAAAGAACTGCTAGTTAGGACATGAAGGCAAACCATTCCATTCTGGGGAAGGACAGGAAGTGTAAGGACAAATGAATGCAACTAACTCATTAAGTCTTCACTGTCTTTAAATAAAAAGAAAGCGGGACTTTGTAACAAAGGTTAAATATAAAAATATAACCAGGTAAAATTAGAAGGTCTGAAGGACAAAATGTAGCTCTTTTATCAAAGGACATCAAGAATAATGATCTATAGGTCCGATAATGGTATGAGGAAGATCGAGAATGGGTTAATTTGCTACCGAGAGGAGCAGGAAAGCTTTAGACTAATGGCAGGACTGTGGTTTATTATTGCTTGCTGATCTTTGGTAAATCGCTCAGTTGTGATCGGGTGTTAACTGTAGTTAATACTGGCAAGAAGTTACCTTTGGATTATGAAATGGCAGGTTAAAGATTACTTTCACAATTGTTTTCAGTTGACTGGGCCCAGTTAACTCGAACTGAGGAGCCAAAGTGCTCGTGGATGGCAATGCAGAGCCCTGAGCAGTTATGGAGAGAGGTGAGGTTGCTGGAGGACTGAAGAAGGGCAAATGGGTTGTCTGTGTTGATAAGGGGTCAGTTAATGAAATTAAGTTCTTGGAGAAATGCTGGAACAAATAACCGAACTAATCATTTGTGACCACAGAGATGAGCTACATTCAAAGCAAGTTTGGGCAAATTAATCTAGATTAAACTACTACACAGTGGTGCAAAACTGATTAGAAAATCATAATTTATCAGTATTAGAACAGAAGGAGGTGCTGAGAGCGTTTCCTCCTTTTTGTATTTTTATTTCCATCTTCAGAGTTCTGTGGAAATTAACTCTCCTGTTCATCCTTTGAATTGCTTTGGCTTTTGTTCTTGTTTATACAGTTTTGCTTTTCTATATATACTTTGCTTATTAAATTGTTAAGCTAACATAACAAAAAAAACACAGAGAGAGACAGATGAAGAATTGCAAACACAGAATATTTAGGAGATCAATAAACGGTGCAGTAATTCTCAGGTGACTTTGAAGTGACCTTCCAGGATAAAAAAGCCTAAAGCTGCATAGGACATACAAATCTTAAGAGACAGTTAATGTGTCAAGAGAATCTGAGTTAAGTTGGTAGTGTTGATCTAGCTGTCTTAGGTGTGGTGAGTTCTGCAAGTCATAGATTAAAAGAGTAGTGAAGAGAACAAAAGAAGTATACACAGCAAAGAAATACCCATTTAAAAATACATGAAAGAAACAGTCAAAGAGAAATAATAAAGTAAGGAGGTAAGGACTGAACACACAATAAACTAACACAATGGCAATATTGCACCCAATCCCTTTCGTAATTCCAGTTAAAGCATAATTCCTTTCTGAAGTGTTCAGTTTCTATACTATTTTAACTTTTTGCAGTGTGAGTAATGAGGCTAAAACGCAGGACTCTTGCACAACAAACTGAGAAATGAAGTATTCAGCCCCTTCGCTACAGATTTTGATTATGAAGGTATAGAGGGTTTTATTTATTGTATGTTAAGGTCTGCCAGGTACGTAAAGAAATTCTTGCACTGCTATGTAATTTTCTTGAAACACTCAACATTTCCCCAAGACTGAGAGCAGTAGTGTTTGACTTTTCTTTAAATTTAATTTTTTTCAAGTGGCTGCATGTTAAAAAATGCAGAAAGGGCTTTCACTCTGCTCATGATATTTACTATGGAATGTTCCCAAAAGGTCCTAATTTATGGACCATAAAAATTGTGGGAGAAGGGAGTAGGTGGTAGGGTGATGTGAAATATGCGAAGTTGTGATTCCATGCAGTGATGTTCGTGTCCCTTCTTGTTAATATTTAAGTGCTATTTAGGTGTCTAACTTTGTTCAGATATCACTGCTCAGAAAGAGACGTTTCCCTTTACCCCAGTCAGACTTATTCTAAGAGTGAGTTACTCTCCTTTTTGAAAGGTAGCGTTGAGAAAGAGAGACAAAAGACATTTTTTTTTGGATGAGTTAAACCTCCTTGTGTAAAGCCAGTATTATGTTTTTTGGATCCCTAGTTGGCACACAGGGTGTAAGGACTGTGCTGTTGGCAGTTGGGGTGGATGTGGGTTATGCCCTTTACACCTTAGCTGGATGAGGCTGAATATGAGACTGCAGCGTGCAAGCTTCACCATGGGCTGAGCAAACCCCTCAGAATACCTCTGCCACAATGGATGCTCACCATATCACATCTTCAGCAGGGAGAGAAAAAGAGGGAAGGAAAAACCCATCAGTTTGGGGATGTCTGCATGCGTGTCAGACCGTCTCTGGTTTGAACCTCAGGACAGGGAGAGCCTCCAGAGCTCAGCTTAATTGCTGCTGTTCACAAGATGTAGCGAGGAGTCAGCAGTGCTCAAGTAAGGAAGCTGCATCAGACAGCTGCTCATGGTGGAGGTATTCGGGGAAATTATGAACTGTTTGGGAACAGCTCATGAACAGAGGACCAGTTACTGAATAGTGGGTTTATTCCAAATTGTTTGCCAGTTATATGTTAGAAGAAGCCTTCTCAGCAGAAAAAACAATGGACTAGGGAGATGATGTCAGCCTAGAAAAATGGTAAAAATTTAGTAAAGGTTCACTTGTTTTTTGTTTCTTGTCTTAGACAAATTATACAGAGCCACCACCACTGTGTTTCCAGCTTCACATTCCAGTGTAAAACAGCACATTGTTTTCATTCCAGATGGCATTTTATGTTAAGCCTATGACAGTTTAATTTCAGTTAACTGCTGCTAACAGTGCAAACGTACAAAGAAAGGAGGCAGTCTTGCAGCCATTGACTGTATATGGAAATGAAGTAATCCATTGTGTTGGGTCATTGTGGAGGGCTCTGAATACAGAAAACGTTCTTCCTCCATCATTCTGAAAACCTTTTTGCATGACTGACGCTTACACTTATAAAACATGTTGTCTATAGTTATGCAAAACTACCTGAGGCTGTAATAAGTTGAAATGTTAGAAGAGTGAAATATTAGGTCACAATCTAGTTGTGGATGCAGTATTCCAAGTGTGTATCCGCTCACTGACTATTCTGAGGCTTAGCTATCTTCTTAACTTTTTACTTTTCTCCTCTTCATTTTCCGAGTTGTTGACTAAACTCCACATTGCAGTTAGCTTCTGACTGTTTGCAGAGGCTGTAAACATATTCTATATGATGTTGATTCTTAGTTAACCAGAGAACTGGAGATTTTGGAGTGCAGAGTGCTTCTCCTCTTGTGTGTTGGACTGAGCATCCTCTTTTCATTTTCGTAGCTGAGAGATTGGTAACCAGAAACAATTTTGGGGATGTATTAAAAATTCTATCATGCCACAGGAATGATCCATTTTCTGTATTTTTTTTAATTATTACTTAACTATGACTTCAAGTGCTTTATCCAGTCCCCATCTTATAGAAATGCCTGTAACGGTCCCCTCTGCTGATGCGGCAGAGTTAACCACAGATTCTTCCTGAAATCCTGCCAGCATGAGATCCTTTGTAGTTTCTAAGACATATTAATCATAAATGACTACCAAGATTGTTAATGATACAGTGTTGTTTGTTTTCAATCACCTCAAAATACATATAGACCATTTACACAAATACCCTAACACTGCGACTGGACTGCTGTGGTGTGCCTAGGCTCAGGGCCTCTGTAGAATGATGCTATATGTTGATTTGGTTTTGCTGGTCCAAATTTTATTCATTATTCCATAAATACACTTTAATTTGTCCTTAGGCAAAGAAATGGTAATATACACTTTCTCAGTAGGTTGATGAGAGATTAATGCTTTCTACTGGGAGACATCATTGCTTATAGAAAAGGAAAGAAAAAATTATGCAAAATTAAGAAGCAGCGGGGGGAGGGCAAAAGATAGGAACAAAGAATGTGAAGGTAGCTAAAAGGACATCCGAATACCCTAGACCGTTATTTTTTCCTTCTAGTTGACCAGAGCATAACTCCACTGATTTAATGGGTTTGCTTTCAGAATAGTTAGGAAGAGCAACCGAAGGGGGTCCCTTTGAGAAGAACTTGTTTTTCTGCAAAATACAAGCCCATCCTTAAAATCGTGCAAAAAAAAATCAAATTTGCCTCAAGGAGACCCCTTCTGTCACCCTTATTCATGCCTGGCATCCTGTGCTGAAATTAGACCCATGGATTCAGTTATTAAAATCTGTGTAAAGGCTCTCATTAACTTTGCATTGTGCCCTACAAATGGGTCTCTTAAATATATAGACTGTTTAGTGAATGGTTTGTGCCTTAAAAACAATAGGCTAGTCTTTAAAAACATGCAATAATATTGTTATAACAATATGATTGTTGTAATGCAGATCATTTACTGAGCACTCTGTACATATGAGAATTGCATTTGTGTGGCATAATCAAACTCAGTGAGAGTTTTTCCTTGGAATTCTGGATCAGGCTTATTGAGCACTACCATTAGCTGTCAGATGTGCTTTTGATAGTATGTATCAATCTGATTAATTAGTAGCAATCTAAAATGTTTTCGTGAATGGTTTCTTCAAATTCAGGCTAACGTAAAGAATACTGTAATATCTCATTGCTGTAGTTCCTCCTACAGCCCTCTTAAATTCCTGTGGAGTGATTCCCATTTGATAGTAAATTTAACCTCCCTACCAACATAACTGATTAAATAACAAGGATCATAATGAAATTCCGGTAATGTTCTCTGCATGCAAAGCTGAAAAGGGAATAATTACTGTCAAAGAAACTTCTGGAGTCATCTTTCACAGATTCCACCTCTTTCTTGATAAAATAAGAGTTCTTTTAATCTTTTAAACTGTTTCTCCAGTTTCACCATACCATGTAAGTAAGAAAAGATTCTCTTTTATTTTATTTACTTTTTACAGTGAGGTAGCACATAGAGGTGACACTCAGATCAGAGTGTTTGTATGCAGACTTTTCTGAAGACACAATTTGTACCCAAAGACTTACTTTTTCTACTGGCAGAGCATTTGGGATGTAGGAGATCAATCGATAACTGTGTTGTACCAATGGTAAGCCTGAGAAGCAAGCATACTTTATGTGCACAAAACACTGACATAAGCGTATACCGCCATCAGGATTCATTGTGGCACTGTTATCCAAGAAGAACTGGAGCTCCGCAGTTCTTAATAGTTCTACGATTCAAATGTATCTTTCAATTCTATCAGTGATTTTATTACAGTTTTATTACAATTCCCCCTTCAAAATGTGGTCTGGAAGTTTTCCAACAAGCAAAGCAATTTTTGGGAAAAAAAAATCCAATCCTGATTAGAAATCATTTTTTTTTGCACTGAATTTGCCTCTTAACTTATTGCTTATTAATTGGAGCAATGAATTCTGTAGCTTTCATCACCAGCCAATTTCAGTCTCCTAAGAAGCATGAAATTTTATCTTCATCAATAAGTTTTCCTTTAAAGAAGCTATATAAAAATTGATTACAATGAACACTGTGTCTTTGCCATTAAGAAAGATAGGTTTGTTTTCATCATTAAGAAAATTAACTAGGTTTTATTAACTGTTTTCTTAAATCCCTGAGGCAGATCATGTTTTCAATTTACTTTTATTTTAGTGAAGTAAAATCATACAGAAAAAGATCTTTTTATCTTTTAACAGCTGAGTTAGGAGAGCCAGTGATTTTTGATTGTAAAGTCTGTCCTTGAATACAGAGTATTACTTGCTTCATCTATCATTAGGTACAGTTAGTATCGTGACTAGATTTGCTTATTTCCATAAGCCTTCCATTGAATTATTTTTATTTTTATAATAAACTGAGATGTGCTTTGGTGTTTCTGCCCTGACTGTAGTGATATATTCTCAATGAATGAATGTGGTTGTGAATCTGCTTGTTAACATATCAATATATGATTAAGCCCTTTTATAAAAGAATTCTTCAAGCAATTTAAATTTCCAGCTTTCTTTAAAGCAGTTTTCAAGGCACCAAGTAAAGATGGATAGGAACCATATTTTACAATGTTTTTTTCTATTTCTGAAATGGAGTGAGGTATTTTTAATAAGCACAAAAAGCTAAAGAACAAACACTTTAAAGTTAATCAGCACGTTTTGTTTTGATTTGGTTTCCTAAAAATGCTCCATTACCTTGTATAACTGGACACAGCCATTTAAAAAGAGAAAGATGAAATATCACATAGTATTTTCCCTTGAAATATGTTATTATGAAAAATGAATCAAACAATTTGATTTTAACAAACTGTTATTTTTCCGTAGAGAAACGTTTCATCAGGGTATTCTGCTCCTGAGTTTGATGGATCCTCATTTTGACTAAATGAAGCAGTTTAGAGACAATGTTAAGGGACCATGCTAAAGAGGGAAACTTTGTCTTATCCAACAACTTATTATTCTTAATATAGAATTTTAATTTTAAAATGTGAATTGAAAATTAAAATTAAATAATTAAGATTTTTTGAATTAAAAATTAAAATTGCAGGATTTATAACCCTAAAGAACCTGAATTTTGCTTTGAAGTTGATGGTGCCATCCTCAGTGGATTTTTCCTGCAGACTCATTAGCACATGCTTAACTTGCAGTGCAGGAGCTGTTCCACCGACTGTCCGTGTGTGTTGAATTGTTACAAATAAACGTGCCTGAAGGATCTATTTCTGTACTAGCAGCATGCTTCATCATGCTAAATTATGAAAGGTTTTGCGGTAGTAACCTTTGACTGAAACTTGAGTGAAATTAAATTTGCCTCTACAGAACGAGGTTTGAGCTCAAGGCACATAACACCTTCAGAGGAGTTCAGGGCACTGAGGCGCACAATAAAATAAGACTGGTTAGGAAAATCCCATCCTAAATTCTTCCATGGGGAAAGTGAGACTTAATAGCTTCGAAGAAGGCCTTCAGACAGTCTTCCTGTAATATTACTGTTATTTCTGGTGAACAGGATTGCCTCATTTTGCTTCAAGTTCTTTAGAAGTATAGGAAAATCCTCCTATCCCTTACTGTTGTTTTTAGGATTTAGTCCTGGAAGAGTGTGGTTCCGCACCCTCGTTCCTCTCCTGATTCTCCTTCCTTGTCCCCCTCTGACTTTGGAAGTTACTCAGATAATTTCCTCAACTGTCTTCATCGTCATCATTAACTGTCTTCGTTGTCTCCATCCCCACTGGGTACTAGTGTATGCAATGCCCTGAGACCCAGAAAACAATATAGAAACTACTGCAACTTAATCTTCTAGCATCCTTGTGATGCCACGTCTCCACGCTTGCTGGCCCCCGGCTTCCCGAAATTCCCTGTGGAGAAGGGTTAAGCTCTTGAGACTGTGCCTAACTTAGTTTTAGGTGGGGAAGTCGCTTCCCTGCAATACCAATGCACGCTTCCATAGCCACACTGTAAAGGATATTTGGGCCGTTAGGGATGCAGACTGAATTTTAAAAATGGATTCACATCACACTTTCTTTTACAGCTGCTCATACGTGCCATCACCCTTATAACTGTCTTCCATGTAAATATGAAAAACAAAGACCCCTCCTTTTGATAGGTGGTGGACTGATATCTGTAAAGGGTTATTTATGCTTGTAAATGCTCCAAGCCTTTCTTGCTGATTTTGTGGCATTTAAAAGGTGCTGTGCATACATTCTCTGCCTTCTCAATGAACGCAAAGTACAGCATATCTTCCCAAACCTTCAGCCTTCCTCCTTTCATAGTATCACAGGCGATAAATAAGTGGGCCCCGCAGTCTATTTATGGAAAGAAAAAAAGCCTCTCAGTGGGACGTCAGTGTCAGTTTTTCATGGGGTTTTCAGAATGTCATTTTCTTGGCATAAATGTTACTGCAATTAAGTATTCTCCGTTCAGCAAAATTGATTCTCCATTCTGCAGTTTATAAACTTAAGCGTTTCTTTGTGAATCCACAGCTCATCTGCAAAGCGCTGTGCCTGTTTCTCTCAGCATGCTCTATTTTCATGTTACTAATAGAAGCTGCGTGTTTAAGAGAAGAAGAGTACTGAAATATGATCAAACACTATGTGGGTTGTTGTTGTATTAATTCTCCGCTAATTATGTTGTTGGCATCTAGATGACTCATGCTGAATCTGAAAATGAGGTTGATGATAATTCTCTCATAGGTTAAAAAATGAAACTGCTGAGAGAGCACATGAATTATTATGCCACATACCTATCTGAGAATAAATAAATATGGATTTTAACTTGTGTAACTTCTAGTCATACCAAGTAGAGGTGACTCCTTATTTTAAAATTTTATAATTCCATTTGCACATACCCCCTTGCTTTTTTCTCTACCCCTTCCGCCAAGGCAGGAGTTTTGGGCACGCAGAGAACGCAGGATAAGTTAACTTCGTTAACGTAGGCCTTCTCACTGGTCACAGATACCCTCATAGTATCCTTTTCAGTCACGCAGGTCAGTATATGAATCTGTTTGTTTTAATTTGAATGACTGTCAATAAAATTAATGAGTCAGGTTCAACATGCACTCATCTTGCATGCTGTGTTACTTGCACACAGTTTGTAAACTTGATATTATCATAATATTTAATATAATGTGATATGCTAGTTCTCCTAAGCTAAGTGGCTTTGGGTCAATGCCAGTTCTTAGAAGTTTCTTAAACCGCTTTGTGATAACTAGTGAAGTAAAGTCTTATCACGGGCATAGGCCACAAAAAATATAGTGGCTGCTGATTACTTGTAATAATTTGGCTCTTTCTACATCTCTGTAAGAGCCTCATAAAAGAGAAAGGAAGGGAGAGAGTATTTGTGTAAGCACATGTTCCCATGTATATTTCCTCATTTTTCAGTGCTTTTTGCTTTTTAGTGGTATAAATGAAAAATACTTGAAAATTTCAGATTTGGATTAAAAAGACAGTGAAAACGCAGTGTGATTGCAAGTGTTCCTATGTATAACTGTTACGTAGATCCTAGCTGCCTGAAATAATTTGACTCCATTTCTCCCCCTCTCCCCCGGAATAATATCATGAAAATAGTTTTAATCATTTCACAGCTGAAAAGGAAAAGCAAGTGGAAGAACATGGTGGTTTTGGCTTGTCCATTATTTGTTTGTTCATTTAATCACAGTTTCCTAGCTCACATTTGCCTAGGTACCTGAGTCCTAAAAATCTCATTAATGCACGCTGTGGGAAGAGAGGAGCTGTTTAAATGCTGCCTTATTTTCCAGCTGAGTCAGGTGAAAAGGTTGTAGTTATAAGCTGGCTGCCAAGTTTTAATGTGTTTCAATGGATGAGCATCCCCGTTTTTGTTGCTCCTGTTTATCATTGTTATTTTTCCTGCTTGAGGTTTTTATGATATAGGGGAACCCAATACTGACTAGTGCCATCCAGAGAAGAAGTATTTGCTGTCCTTTTTACACCTTGTGAATCTTTGCTGTGTAGCAGTTCAGTAAATGTGTTTCTGTTCACTACATCACCCATCCATGCTGTGTCCCTTGGATGAGGAATACACGTCTTCGTGGGCCAGTGGGGAGAAGTAACAAATAAAATATCCATGAGTTTCTTCTTTGCTGTAGGACCTTGTGAATGGTAATCTCCAAAGGAAAGTTTTTATCATGAATTTGGAGCTGGATTTCCCTTCCTCTGTTGTAGGAAACCAAAGGCCAATGTCCTTGCCCTTTTGGTACATGTAAAAAATGTAAGCCACTCCAAGTTATCTTTGCTGGCTCAGATTGAGCCAGCTGGGACCTTGGAACAATTGTCAACTTGCCTACAAAAATTCAGGGTGGCAGGATTAAAAGAAAGAAATGGGAAGGAAGGAAGATGTCCCCGATAGCTCAGATATGCTTGTGACCTAATGAGACCCAAATGCAGAAGAGGAAACGGAGAGAAGACAAGGGGGGAAAATTCCCCCTTCAGAGAGTGGGTTTGCAGTAAACGGGAAACAACCATTGCTTGGTCTTGCCCGCTTGCCGATCAGTCCGTGCAGCCAGCTGCCAGTAAGGCATGATTATAGCTTTCTTGTGTGCTTGCTCCTGTTTGCTGGAGAGTGTTCACTAGGTGGGACGTTGCTATTCTATTCTTTCTTTTAGCACTGTAAGGTGCTACTTCATTTTTTTTAACTGATGACGGGAGGGGCGGGGGGAAATCCAAGAATTCATTCTAAGGAGATCTGTGATAGTTCTGTTCCTTTTAATTAAATACTTTCAAAATGCCTTGAAGTCAACAAGATCCTTTTCCTCCAATCTCCCTAACTTTCCTAACGAACTATTAAAGCCAATCTTGCTTCTAGGCTTGTGAAGCACTGTGGGTGGGAAAACCAATTACATCAATATTTTATTTTTAAAAATAGCATGTATTTTTCCCCCTATCGAGACCTGTTACGTTTCCAGCAGCATTCAATACAATAGAGTACTGTTAAATATACCATTGGCATACAATCAACTACCATTTATTTTACTGTTGAGTGATTGGTTACAGTAGATAGAAACCATTCAATACCATTGACAAACAACAGACAGTCCATAGCTCTGAATTACTGTTAGACTATTTTTGTAATGAATGGAGACTTAATTTCAGCTCTGTTTTCTTGTGGGTGCCAGACAGAATTGTGCAAAGCAAAAGAAGAAAGGCTTTGTTTATTAAGCCCTGCAATGCAGTTTGGTCTAATTACTGCTGACCTGTCAGACAATAGTCAGTGACCTTCATCAGAGAAGGTGAAACAGCTCCTCTCACCTCATTTCTCCTAGCCAAATCATCTTTCAGGAAAAACCCTGGATTGTGTAATTGACTACCTAGACATATTAGAAATTAGTAGTGTTTTAGATATAGAAATTTCTCTTTCTATCACTATATTCTGGCAAAAAATTAAAGACATTCTGAATTTTTTTAGTCATGCATGTGTTAGGAGAGACAAGGATCCTCTCTGAAGTGTTTATGCTGTGCAAAAAATGTATCCTCGCTAATGAATTTCTGAGATCAGACCAAGCATTGTGTAATATATTCCATTTGGATGGCTTTTTATTTGTTGGCAAGCAACCACTTTGTACCTGAAATAGATGAGAAGCAAGCAGGTAATTATACAGCTGGAGGTTCCTCTTCTATTTACTACAGGCTCTAGACTGTCATATAGTAATAATCCCTTATAGAGTAGTATCAGCTACTTCTTTGCAATTCCTGTTCTCATCTCCACACTCAAAACGCATTCCTTAGCAACTCTAATGCACTAAAACATCCTCTGTCCCAGCTCATGCAGAGATACTCCTAGCAAGACCTGGACGTTCTTACAGAATTGACTTTATCAATAAATGGCAATATACCTCTGCAAAAGTCCTTAGGGCTTTGTAAGAGTCATTACAGAGTGAATTTATGATACTACTGCATATCATTCAGCTCAGTAATCACCAATGAATTTCTTAGGAGTTCGCTCTTCTTGGACAAACTATAGTCCTTTCTTCTGTCATTAGTTTATGAGGAGAAGAAAGATCCAGATATTGTTGACAAAGACCAGCTCTGAAGGTACTGAGGTACGCTTACCTTAATAAAAGAACTAAAGAAGATAGCATATGGCTAGGAGTAAAATTGCTTTCCTTAAAAAAAAAAAAATGAACAGGTATGTCAGCTGTTCAGAGCAAAGAAATACGTATGCATTCTCATCTGAAGAAAGTTTATTAATTCATAGCTATTGAAGACAGTATATTAAAGGTAATGATCAAGTGATATTTTTCCCCCAGTGATTGTTTTCATGCTATTTCAAGACAATGAATATGACAAGCACGTCTGCTTACAGTTAAACTGAGAGACAAATGTACTCTGATATTCTGTAGCAAGGAGAAGCAGGAAAACACTCTGTGTCTCAAAAGTTGCAGAACACATAAAAAAGCCTCAGGAATACTGGACTAATGTGTTACCACAAACAGAAGCTCTTTAAAAGAAGGTTAAGGTTTTAATAGTAATGCCTAAAGGAATGCCTGTGTTGGATCAAATGAGCAGTTTATGTAGCCAGTAGCCATAGAAATGTTGGAGTCTAACATAAACAAGAATCATTTATTTGCTGGAAACGTCCGGGTTATTTCAGATTCCTGTTATTTCAGGGAGTCTTGCTTAGAAACAACGCATAGAATTTAAGCGCATTATTAGAAAGTGATCTCGCTGACTTTTTAAATATCTGCTTCTCTAGGAGTGTTTGAATGAGTAACATTGATAAGGAGTGAACAAATTGGAGTAGCTAAGGTCTATGAGGAACATTTACTTCCTGAAGAAACTAGCTGAAGGAGGCTTGGGGAAGTTTCAGTCTTTTAAATTACGTGATTCTCTGAGGTGCTGAGTATTTTCAGCTTTCGTTTAAAGTCAGATGCTGTTGAGTGATCCTAGCACCCTTCAAGACAGACTCTTGCTGTCTCCTTGAATCCTGCAGATGTATGCTTTTGAAAGTCTGACATGCCTTTCTGAAAATGTTTTTGCTGAAATTACTCTAAACAGATTTAACCAAGGTTGAGAGACTTGCTTCTTGATCTTGATGCTTGAACTAAACTAATAAAGTTGATAAAAATAATGAGAATAAATAAACAAATGTTTTGGACTAAAATCACCAACAAAATCAGCCTGTGGGCGCTTTAGTGTTGATGAAGGCATCATCAGTTTGTTTACATTTACTAAGTTACAAATGTTCTTTTAGTTTTCAGATGAAAACTAAGAGCTTACAAGAGTTTACTATCAAAGACTGCTTTCCATCAAAATTCAGTGAGCTTTAATAGCAGGAGAGTTATGGAATATGTGACCACCATGATGAACGGTATGCTGGTTTCACTAAAATGACATAGTTATCAAATATCCTTTTTTAGTTCAGTGAATTCATTGCCTATGTGCATAGCCTGAGGCTCAAGAAGTTAGTGGCCTACCTAAAGCTTTACACTAAAATATTCAGTTACAACACTGTAAAAAATAAAAAAGGAAATATTCTGTATTTTAAATTGAAAGGAATTTAAATTGTCCTTTAAATTATCAAGCAAAGGTAGGTATTTTGGTGTACAAAGAATTTGACTGTAAATGTTGAATGATCTTTGTTTAACTATTCCTGTAGTTTTAAAAAGAAAAGTTCACTACTTCATAAACCTATGCCTGAAGCCCAGTGGTCTTTGAATAATAACCTTTTCAGCTGAAACAGTAGGAGAGATCTTTGGTAGCTCCAGCTAAGTAAAACATTTTGTCCATCTCATGATTAATCATAAGCCACACGTGTGCTGAGCCAGTAAGTTTCAGTAAAAGTAAAGACTGAAATATATTAAAGAAAATTATAAAAACACCATGGGGTGAAAAATATTGTTAAATGAAAAAATAATAATTGTATATGGTAAACAGCCTCTTGGGGATCTCTTGATTTTATACAAGCACAATACAACTAATAATTTCCTGAAGCAAGAAGTGTGTAGTGTTACACTGGCCCTTCTACAAAAGAAACATATAAAGGACAGGAAATCTGGGATTCTCGCAGTGAAATTTTCTGGCTCAGGTGACTGATTATCCCCCACAGCAAGAGACACCTGTGTATATCTTGGGATACATTAAGGAGCTAAAGTAATTCTCATGGAACCTCTAGCTCCCAGCTCAACCCTGGGCCTCCATCTTCATGCTTCAAGAGCTAAAAATCAGTCACTGTCATCCAGGGCTTTTAATTTCCCTCAAGGTGGAGTCCTACAGGTGGGAGGCTGACCTACTTGCCAGTTTTTTTTATGTCCTGTGGGTCTCACTTCACCGTATAAGCAGCTGACGTGAATAAAGAGCGGGTTCCAAAAACTCATTATGGGGATTAAAAAGAGGTAAAAACTCTCTTCCAAAACATTTTCAGGTGTTTTTGTTTCATAAAGACTTTCATAGAGGGAAGGAGGTAGTCCAGAGGCAGATGTTAGGAGCAGAAAGTCCTGTACGTGACCCCGGACTCTCTGCTGTTCTCTGAAGTGACGGAAGGGCCTTTGAGAAGTAGCTGTGGCAGCGGGCAGCTACCTGCCAAGGAAACGTTCACTGTGAGCCATAGAAATTCCGATATAGCCATGGCTCTGGGAAGGCACAGTCCTGGTCCATTTTGAGACTAAAACTTTTTTGCGTTATGTGTGTCTGCGTAGTTTTTACCATAGAAAGTCAATGATTCAACAAAACAATGCCAAAGATCTTTGTTTGGGTGTTCTTTTCACGATATGTATTCTTTCGCCTTCCTCTCCAATGGGCATTACTGGGAAAGAGCAGGAACTCTTCTCATTGTAGTTGTGAAACGCTGAGGCAGTCAGGCTAGGAGAACCTAGTCCACCAGAGCGTGGCTGATGTGGGCTCTCCACATAGGTAATGAATTCAGGAGCCTGTAGTTTTCTTCTGTGAACTAGTGAGACTTTGGTCTCATTGTGGAGAATAACTGTGACTACCTACTCTGTATTACTTCACTACAACGTTTAATGATTACAGTGGGGAGAAGCATGGACTGAATAGAGCTGTGGGTCAGCTGAAGAGCGCTGGACCTGAATGGACGAAGGATGAATGCTGCTGCATTGCCGAAAGGAAAATTTCAAAGCCTCATTGCAAGGGATTGGCTGAAAAAACGCTCTCTGAGATGATCCTGAGCTGTCCAAACACGTTTTACACGTTATCATGCGCTTTTCCATCAATGGCAAAAATCTTGCCTTTCAAAGGAAAAACAAAACCCTGCTTTAGCAACTTCAGTAGTTTTCTTGACTTCTCAGAGTTGAGTTTGAAGTAGAACCTTCTGTTATTCCTCTTCTAATTTAAGAAAATCCTGGAATAAGTAAGAAGGAAAACAAAAATTGCCAAAACACCAGTGAAAAATACTGTGTACGTCTAATCCATTTTGTCTGGATGGGAATTTGTAACCAGCTCCATTTAGCACCAACCTACTGTTACTGTTTCTCATTCACTCCTGCCATCTGTCCAGACTTTGAACAGAAATTTTTTCTTATTGATGCTTTGTCTAAAAGACTTTCCATGCCTCTTTCTGCCTCATTCACTTGCCATCACTTTTCAACTGTAACAGTTTCTCTCCTTGGTCTCTGCCTCCAAATTTCTTTCTCCCTATGTCATTATTTAAACTGTGTGGATATATTACCAGCTTTGTGGTTATATTACCAACTAGTGAGCTTCAGGCTTTAGTCAGATTTCATTTAAAATAGAGATTTTAATCAAAAGTCTGTAGAAATGAGAGTCTGAAACTGCAGATATTTAAATGTGGCGTTTCAATGCGGTGTCCACAAATACAGCGTCATAAATGGCAATGGACTAAGGAAAAACTGTGATTAAACATCGCCTCTGTAAAATTGTAGTATTATTTATTTCCCATATATCACTTTAGACAAGATGTGAAATTTTGTTTCAGAGAACACTGTAGAGATTTCAAAATATATTTTCATTTTTTAAATGAAGCATGAGAATTTCATAATTCACCGCAAAAGAATTTAAGAGTAATTGTTGCAGGTTAATCAAAAGACTGATGTCTTCTGTTTTTTTTCCCCTCCAGTCTATCATAATGAAAAAGTAAAGGCTGAAATGAAAACCTGTTGTGAAAAGAAGCACTGAAATGTGTCATTATAAAGTAAGGGGGAATTAATTATTTTAAACCATTGCATTTTTTTTTCTCTCCCAAGCTAACTTTCAGCTAAATTGCAGTGCGTGGATCGATGTTTTCATGTGGTAGACAATTCTTCCAAGTTCTCACTGGCAGTTTTGATTGACCTGCCCATTTTAAGGACAGGGAAGTGGAAGTTCTAAGAGAGAGTGTGTTTTCACTGGAACCCATTGCTAAATTAAAAAAATAGTGACAAAATTATCCCACAGGATTTGATGAAAACAAGAAAATTCTTTCTACTCAGGTCAGCTGGGTTTCCCAGAAAAATTCTCTACTGGCCCTGTAAACCACCAGAACACTACAGTATGTACTGTATCCCTTGTAGAGGATCATACTGAGAGTTCACCGTTTAGCTATACTCTGAGCCCCAGGCTTTTCAGGGCATCCTCTTGCCATCCCAAAGGGGTTGACCAAATGGTTTCTAAAAGAGGGGAAAGAGGTTGCTCATGTGAACAAATCAATTATATCTTTTTTTCAATCAGTCCAAACTCTATTCTCCATTTATCTTGTATCAACAAGATTACTGGTTTAAGGTGAGAAGCAATCAGAAGTGAAAGGTGCCTTTTCGATAAGCCGCTCTACTTAAGCTGACCCTGAGGCACATTCCTATTTTTCATTTGTCTTTCCTCTGTGTAAGATGGCCTACTCATTCAAATGCTATTGGAAATAACATGGCAACTCTGAACAGTGACTTATGGTCATTAGGCAGCAAACTTGTCAAAATTACCCTATTTATCTCCAAAAAGCCAGGTAGTTGATACAAGCTACAGAAATTCTAGTATGGCATATTCTTAAGTAAGTTTAGTAAAGGACTGAGAGCTTCTTTAGGCCATATCTGAATTTGTGGAACATTGATATCAGATTACTGAGCAGTTTGATGCACACACAACAAGAGCAATTCCTTTCTGTTTATAAACTCACTAAATACATTTGGATTAACACCCAAGCCGTTTCAAAGAATTTTTTTTTTTTGGTATTCTTCTCTCTCTTTCTCAGGACTCCTAATGCAGGGTGGTTAACATATGTTTATCTTTGTTTGTTAAATGGCATACAAGCAACTTGCAGCCTATACTTGTAGCTGATGACTGGCATCATTCCGTGAATCAGTCAGCTGAATACATGTAATAACTTAGGTGGGATATAAGCTATCTGCTACGTTGTTGGTTTGTTGTTGTATATTTGCCTAATGTGAGGTATTCTATAAATGCCTTTGATAACCCTGTGGAGCCACTGATAGAAAATTAGGCCTGCATGCTTTTGTATATCGTATCAAATATACATAGGGGCACATATTTTCAGAGTACGGGACCGTATTACATGGTGGTGATTCACTTTGTGCGTCTACCTCTGTGCACGCCTTAAGTCAACGCACTCAACAAATTAAACTTAGAAGCTGATCCTGCTGCAGTTGAGAACTTGTACAATGGTGAGCAGTTTGAACGAGAGCTTGAACAAGAAAACTTGCAGCTGATTGGTCTGATTCTGAGGGATATTTTGCTGGCCAGAAAAGCCAGTTTTCACTGCTTTGTACCTGTTGAATAGGTAAAATGGCTAGAACAGGAAGTGGCAATTCTGGCCAACATGTTTAATATTAAAAGGAGATAAGCTATTATAAGTACTAGCTAAGACTATAATGAAGTCAGTATTGTCAGAAAAAAATGATGCTTTAAGGGAAAATTTCCTCTCTGAGAATGAAAATGGTATGTATAGTAATTAAATGGGAAACCTTTACCAATATATTATCTACCATTCCATTGTACCCCTTCATTATTTCCCCTATAATTAGGATTTTAATCCCTCTTGTATTTGTTCTGTTTAAAAGCATATTAACATTGCAAGGCATTCCTACTGATTTATTGATTTATTATGTATATCATGAATGACTCCTGACAACCATAGTAATGAAAGAGAATGTTATTTAATTCTATATAAATATTTAGGGAAGGAGCCAATATTACATCGTTTTATTAAGAGAAGCCCCATTTTTTCTGATATCAATGTCACCCTACAGAGAGTGGATGAGGAGGGAAGGTTTGTCAGAACTGATAGAGTCTTGCTTTTAGAGGTTATTGTATTTCTTTTAATTATTCCTTCTCAATTTCTGCATTCAGTGCTCCTTCCACTGAAAAACTCTATGTGCTCTTAGTCCTAAAGCAATTTAAACAAACAAGCTGCTGCCTCTAACACTGATTTGTCTAAACAAGATGCCTGACGTGATTCTTTTTTTTTTTTTTTTTATTTTGGAGGCCTACGGAACTGGCAGATAGCATAATGTGGACAACTGTTAGCTGTGAGTTTTAATAGATTTACTTAAATTTTAGTCAAATTGAATACCTGATCTTCTTCTTTATGCATAAGTTTGTTTGAGGGTCATTACCAGGGTTTTCACCATGTAGGAAGGTAAGAGAATAAAAAAAAAAAAAAAAAAGGAAAACTTATATACAAACCAGAAAAAAAACACTGGAATTTCTAGTGGGTTAAGGGCCAGTGTTATGCTTTTCCTGTTCACTTTATAATTTGGAGTTTTATCTTTTACAAGAAATGCTGCTGTTTTTACTAAGCATAAATTGCTTTCTCTGGGGTTTTCTATTAAAGGTAAGGAATGGGAATAGCATGAAAGAAGTACGTATGTTTTATAAATTATGTTCTTTTTTTCTTAAGAGTGCTGTACAAACTTCCAGTCTCATATGGCAAAGATACATTTTCCATATGTTGGCTATATATGTATATTATGTATATATACACACACATACATATTTTTCGTTTTGCCTTGGGTTATAATCACATCAGATCTCAAAATCTCATGCTGAGAAGATTCTCTAAGGAAAACACAGGATGCCACAGGAGCTGATTCAGTGGGTGGTACTCTTCCTTTTGAGTCAGAGCTGAACGAATGTCTTGGCATGTGGTTCTGGAAGGAAACATCTAAATGAGATAGAAAACTGAAGTCTCAGAGCAGGGAGATTAGCCTTGGCCTAACCTGAGTGAGTGTTAGCAATAAATGAATTTCGTCTTAGATAAACCTCCACTTTCTAAAAGGTTTTTAATTCTATATAACTGATGGGATTGCTTTGTTTTGTTCAAATGAGGCATCAAAATGAATAAAAAAGTTTACAACCAGGTAAAAATGAACAATGAATGACTTCTGTATGACTTTGTATTTAGAGTCCCCATTTAAGAAAAGCTAGGAGCAGGCGCCTAGATGCAGGACTCGGCATTTTTGTGGCAGAGAGCAGATGATGCTGTTTCTCAGAGCAGAGAAGCTAGCTCTCCCTCACTCTGTTCCTGGAGACTCTTTACCAAGCAATAACTTGCCCATAGGTCTTCCTGATTTCCTTAAGCAACCGAAAAACTGATTGCCAGCTGCTGCTAAAAATAACTTTTGTATAGCAGTCAACGATGGGCTTTTTCTGTCTTCACAGATGTAAACACAGCCAGAGTGACCTATGCCTTTACAACCTGCAAATGCTGGCAATGAACATATTGGCCATACAAAAACTCTCCAGACCTTCCACATTGAAGAAAACATATGTGATAAAGCAATATAGATAATTGTGAACACTGCACTATCTGGATTAGACAAGGTCTGCTGAAAAACAGATAAAAATTTGGGAGTTCATTCATCTTCAAATAGCTGGATTCAAATACTTTTGGAATTAGCTTAAGGGAACCTTTACCTATCACAACAGACAATAAATATCAAGAGTGAGATGCATGAAGATACTCTATATATATATGTATATATATTTCTTGGGTTTGGACTGTAGCTACTTAAATCTCCTCTAGAGATTAAAAAAAAAAAAAAAAAAACCTAAGAAAATCTTCCCTGGAGGATGAAAAGTATAATTCATCTCTTTACCGCATCTTTTGCCAGTAATAATTAATATTAATCTGCTTTATGTCTGTAGTTTTTATAGGAAGGGAAGAGGTAACTGCAGCCTGGGTTTAGACTCTGTATAGGATTCATGTAGTGTCATTAGTTGCTCGGATACCATGGCAATGAGAGCAGAAGGTAGTCACACAGAACGATTGATCTGACAAGTATCTGTGATTGATTGTATGAAGGAAAACAAACTTGCTGATCAAATGAAGCATTTACCTTCATGTAACAGGCATCTTTCAGAAAGGTATTTAATCTGAGTATAATTTCAGATGGTTCTTGATTCAGTGAGCCACCTCCTCTTAGTATAAGTGGCAGCACTGCACAGAAGTCAATGTATTGAAGTCGATGAGTCTTTCCACCATTTACATAAGCTAAGTATCTGCCTTGTGCCTTGAAAAATCGCATTTCTTGCAATGTATCAAGCCAAAAGGTAGGAATTTTCAGATAAACAGGCCCTTATTTTGTGTTATCATGGTATATATAATAATGAGATAGTTGAAAGCGGGACCAAGTCTAGGTTTATAAACCTGAAAGTGAATAAGTCAGTCCCTATGCTGGCAGAAATGTGGTAATGCTGTCAGAGGAGGCCTTTTTGACTGAAAAGCTTAAATAGGTAATTACCACATCAAAATATAGAGAAAACTAAGACTCAGGACATGGAAAGATATGTTTGTGTCGCTGCTGCTTAAAAGTAATCTTGATTTGTCCAAAGGCCTGCTGATCTACTTAGGAATGCAGATTACCTTAGAGATTAATTGAATGTAACCAATGCTATTTTAGTGAATACCTTGACATTTGGTACTAGGTTTCTGTGTTTGTCTAGGAGAGGAAGATTTGAACATCTGTTCCTCCAAGGAGCTCTGATGCCCACCAGTTGGCAGGGATTGTTGTTTTGGATAGAAGCTTAGCTTGCTTGGTGATATGTTAAAAGTAAGACACCAGACTTATGTCTACATTGGCAATTATCCACAAGTTTAGAGGGTTATCCAGGTAATCCAAATCATGGGACTTGCCATTTTCCATTCTATAGCATATATTGTAGCAAGCAGCAGAGTAAGTGCGCTGCGTTAGGTTGCATCTCAAGGTTCTCTTGAACTGTGTGAAAGTAGGAAATTTTAGGAAGTGCTTCTGTCTGCACCACAAGCTTGATTCTGGAAACATTTTCAGCCAGCTTTGTGGGCTGAAAAGCATCTTTACTTCTTTGCCTGTTGCCCAGTTTAGCCTGTTCATAGGCAAGGGAAGAGAGAATGGAATTGATACGTCAGCTGTAAAGGTAACAGCCCAAATACTTGCTTGTGTCTTTAGATAGCTGTTCAGAAAGGCATCAGAGGGCTCCAGGGTAGTAACTGAGGCAGAAATGATTGTATCAAGAGAATGCAAAGGATTATGCTGGACGCCTGTTTGTGACTGTTACCTTGTCAAGCTGAAGTTGCTGCCTGCTGGTCAGAGCGCAGGCTCTGGATGGAGCAGATGCCTCAGACTGCCTTGAAGTGGTTGCTGAGCAGCCCTGGGTGATAGGGGCATAGGTAAGAGAAACAGTGAGAATATTTGTTTCATGTTAGCATCTTGCTTCCAAATGGATCTGAGTTACGGCTATGAGAAGTGACAAGGGCTGACAAAGCAGTGCATAATAGATTCTGTACCTGTAACTGTACGTTACATTATTTTGACTTCTACCAGAGCCCTGCAAGAACTGTTCTCTAATAATATTCAGAAAGGAGTGGTTCTCATTACATTAATAATGGACAAACATTGCCTTTTCTTTTTTGGTTAGGCCAGCCTGTACAAATGCTGCGCCTGAAAATTTGTGCAAGGTTTCAATCAATTTTTGTTATGGAATCATGAGTAATCCCAATCCTCTTTTTTAAATAGCACTATAAATTTTTGAACTGAGATGGAAAGAGTGGTGGTGGTGGAGGGTGGGCAGGAAACAGGAAAGTTGCTTAAATTAGTAGCTTCTGGACTTTACGCTTTTCTTGTGACACTTGATGAGAGTGTAGCCAGAAGCTACAGCACAAAACCAGTGGACTTGACTCTCACAAAAGAAAGGACTAAAATCAAGGCTAATTAGCTTTTATTTAAAAAAAAAAAAAACATTTGCAGACCTACGCTCCTTCAGGATACAGCACACTGAAATTTTTACAGCCTGAAAACTAATAAAAATAGACAGCTATGCACAAGCCCAGCAGAATAAGACTTGATGGCTGGGAAGGGCAAGCCCTGTTTTCTTCACTCTGAAATGTATAGAACGTTTTCGTTACATAGATTTTCCAGTCTTAGAAAGTAAATAGATACATTCGGCTGTTGTTTCAGCTAGCTTAACGCCATAAAGCTCACCGGGGTTGCATGTGGGACTGAGTATTGTGTTAGACATGGAGAAAGAAAGACAGGATTTGAATGATTTCTCTTTAACTGATCTGCAAATTTATTTAAAATGTCTGGGATTAGCTGACAATGACTTCTCCCAGGGAGCTGATCATTCCTTCCTTACTCTGATTTCATAATTGAGAAGTATTGTCCTTTCTCTTCCCCAGCTTGCATCATCCTTTGAAATTCCTAACACCTATTCCTGTCATCTCACTCATACACAGACTGTGATGCTGAAGGTCTGGGGGAAAGAAAGGTTTTCAGCTCTATCAAAATATATGGCCTAATCCCTCTCTACATCTCCTGCTTTGTGTTGTTTCCCAGTTCATTGCAGCCATTTTTCATCTTTTTCCCTGGTTCCTTTTAGTTTCCTTGTGTGCAGCAGTAACAGCCAGAAGAATGTTAACAGTTTTGTCTGCATTTAGTACCTTCCGTTGAAGAAATACCTATGGCAAGATCCTTTTTACTCAGTCTTTATTAGAGCTCTGTAAAGGTTGCTTTCTTGCTGTTCTGGTCATAATATTCCGTAGTCCTCATTTTTAGTCTTTCTTCAAGTTGCTCATACCTCTAATGCATCATGGCTTTGGGCTTCCCAGTGGAACAGGTTTTGATACTTGACATCTAGTATCGGTTAGGAGGTGACAACCACCTGACCAAACTAACTAGGTCTTATACTGTTGTTGGGAAGATGGAAAAACGTTCAGTTCTCTCTAGTCAGTTTGAGTAACAAAAAATCTTCCACGCCCTAGAAGACAGCTAGTACAGTGCTAACAGTGCAGGAAGAGCCTGACCCTTTGAAGGAAGAGAAATGCATCACACGGGGAAAGATGTATATCTTTCCTGGATTCTCCGGTATTCAGAAAGCGATTGCCATTCCTCTGCCCCTTGAGCTAGATCATGAATCCTGCTATTCCTCTTTCCCACTTTCCCCAGCCAAAAGCAGAAGGAACCCTTAAAAGAACTTAATGCCTTTTCTTCTCATTTGCACAAAAATGCTGTTTCTCCTGATGTATTACTTCCCGTCTTTTCTGGTTTCCCAGGTATCAACTTTGAAATTGGGCTTGAATGCCCCACTCTTTACTGACTTCCATGTTGCTTTGAAAAAGAATACAGTTTCCATGAAAAAGTGGACTCAACAAAACATGAATACCTTTGCGTCAATTCTATGCAAGCAAGTTCACCCTCCCCCCCCCCCCCAAGGTTTAGTTTGAAACTGAAATCTTTCTGTCTTTAATGTGCATTTTTTAAAACTAAACCTGAACATTTTTGTCATCTGGAAAGTTGATATGCATAGGAGTAAGTAGAAGGCTTTGAAACAAAGTCTATTAATGTGATTAGCGGGTTTGCTGCTGACTTGTGTGCGTTTACCAGTGAAGTCTTCTTTAAATGCAGGGCTTGGATCTCTGTTCCATCAAACAAGACTTAAGGGCAGAGAAAAGAAGCAGGTCTACTGCTTGCTTCTGGACTGTATGTGAGATTTAAAGCCGTCGTTGACGTAAGTTCTCATCTGTCTTCTCCTTTGCTCTGCATAATTGGTTTTGCTATATAGTGTGTGTTATAAATGAAGAGTCTCGCTTTAGTGTGTTTTTTACGTTGGAAGTCCTCTTCCAGTGTATATTTACTATAATGCATAAGCTATAGATGAGCCCTACGTACTCCTGTGACTGTGGGGCCAATGGATTAGAGCCCAGTTTGTGGTGTGACTCTTGAAATACAGTATCAATGCTAAACTGTCTTTACATTGTTTCTATTAACCAAATATTGTTTCAAAAAGTAAAGCTCTCATCCACCTCCCACTGAGCAGGCTTAAAAAAACATTTTCCTCCTTTTCTTTAAAGGGTTATGGTGCAAGCTCCATAGTTCTCCCCACTGCAATCTCTTTTGCAAAAGCAGCCTGTTAATTGAGGATGTTTTTCAGTGTTGCCAAAAGGTCACTACTATCAATTATGGAGAATATTTGTAAAGAAGAAATCTTGCCTATAAAGCAATATATCCTGACTTGTCTAATTTGTTCGCTGTAATAAGGCCATGCCCACTTATTGATTAATCAATCTTTGTTGTCCGTTTGCTGATTATATCAGGAAGTTTCTTAATATAATGGCCTATCATATACAGAGTTGGCTCTGCGAAATGTATTACAAAAATATTTATTTCTAATATTATAGAGAATGTATTTAACCTGAGATGGAGCAAGAGACAAGACAACAGACCATTCTGATTTGTTATGATAAGTCAAGGACTGAAAAAGGAACCATATTTAGATTTGAAACATGAATAGTAAAATGACCAAGTAAGGTTACTAACACAGTAGTTTTTCTGTTTTGTTCCTATTTGTAAATTCACTCTTACCAGAATCATTCCATTCAAAAGTCTTAATATTCTGTAATCACATAGTATTGTAGACATAAAATGCATGAATTAAACAAATGCTGTATGCCAAAAAATTGGTTCTGGATAAATTCAAAATGGCTTTCAGGCTATATTTGAAAGTTTAAGATTTGGCTATTTTTAGAATCATAAAAAGGAAACTGAGCATATTAAAATTAATTCATCTTCATATGCCTCATATTATCAGGATTTTTAGCTTGTCACAGATCCTACTGTGATTTGTAGCGAACATAGTTGTGACAAGAGTTATGCACATAGAAGATGATAGAAGTTATGGTGTAATTATCATTATCTCTGTTAGCCTGAGTGCATCATTTCCACTAAATAATACACCTTATTTGCGGTGACGCTGTGATTCATTTGTGTTCTTTCATACTGTAGTTGATGTAAATGAAGCACATAAAACTGCCCCCTGCTCACTTTGTGCATATTTAAGCTTTTAAGGATGTCTCAAAAATCCATTATCACTCTGCAAAGGAAAGATGAAAAAGATGTGTGAAAAGCTCATAAATGGGAAGAATTAGAACATTTCCATAAATTAATTTTTGATAGTTCTAAGACATCCATGATTTAAACTGGAATTTGTGTTGGAATTCAAATAAAATAACGCTGCATTTTAAACGTAGGAGAAATAAGGAGCTACTGATGCTGATGCTCAGTATTAGTATTACAAAGTAATATTGTTTCACAAAACTCATGAATTTTCCACTAAAATGAATACTTGATGATCATAGCATCTGCTGTTAGAATACTCAGTAGGACTGAAAAATCAAAGGAAGAAACAGAAGTGTACAGAAGTAATTTTCAATTAATCCATACTTGAGTATTTAACATGCTAAAGCTGAAGTGCTTTTTTTGCTGTATAAACTGCTCTAACATGATTTAGCATGACACAGATCTCACCGTGACTGGTAAACTGGAAAGAATAAACACAGGCCCTAATTCTGCAAGCCTTTATGCACACAGATGGCTCCATTTGTACTACTTGTGCGCATTAACATTAAACATGGTAAGTAAGGAGTGTTCAGAAATGAAGAACTTCAATGACAGGACACTTTTTACTAAATAGTGGTGCCAGTATCAGAAATGCCAGGCTTAACATTAGCAACGTGTACCATGTCTGCAAGGCTTACAAATTACCCTTCTTTTCAGCAGAGGGGTGCTTAAAGTCACAGGTTTAACTAACAGAGACACTGACAGAATGTAACAGTTCTCTCTAAAAATGTTAATATGTGTATTGATTCCCAGTGCATTCTGGCATGTGGATCCAGCTTTTCCGGCTCTGGAAATCTAATGTTCAACATGTGGACACCTGCAGTTTCTTTTACCATGGTAAAATTTTTGTGCCTTTCCCTGGGGGAAAATAGAGGTATCATAGATGTTTTCTCATTTACACATGCTATGTAGATTACACCTTAAATACATGACAAGCAAGCTAAATCCAAACAGATTTTTGGCACTGATACTGGGACTTGAAAGATATCATACCACAAATTTTAAACTCATTCATGTGGTAATCACAGTTGGTGGAAATACAGACTATTTGATTTGCTGCATCAGGGCTGCATCTCTGAATCAGTGCCAGCCAAAAATCCCAGTTTCTCAGCACTGACCTGCTTTGGGAATGCTGCAGTGCTATCACGTTCCTTAGTCCTAGGGAAACTGAAGCGGCGAAAGGGTTGTGTGGTTCCACTGTCATTGCTGTCAGAGCCAGGACCAAACAGCAACATCTCCTTGGAGGAAAGAAACACTCTCTGGTGGGTTTTTATGGTAAGGGCTGGAAAAGGAAAAAAAAAAGTGGAGTAGTACCACTAAAACACCCCACTACGTGCTATTACCACCAAACTCCTCCAAGGTTTAAGAGGGGACATAAAATTTGCATGTGTAATATAATGCTCTGCCTTTTTCTAGGAAGGTTTCCCAAAACACCCACATAGGATAATAAAATATGCCTTCCATAGTGGAAGTGCTGTAAAAGCCAGTTTCTTAAAACATTACTAAAACAGGAAAAAATGATGCTTTCTATGATATACATAGAGCAGTTCTCACGATCCCTTTAAATTAAGAATTGGGCTTTATTTCGTTTTACCTATTTGTCCACATTTTCTTAAATAAGAATAGAACTTACAAAACTTTGCTGCTATGATATACTTAGTTGCATATAATGATCGGTGACATTCTTCCTAGTTTTGTTTCAAAAGTTATACTATATAAGGTTCCATTATACTATTGTATATCATTGCCTTGACAACATGCAGCCCCCTTGAATCAGGTGTCAACGGAGGTAAGGTACGCTTATGTAAAACAACTTGTGGAAATGGATGGTCTCCCCCACTGTGTGTATGTACAGACATTAAACTGACAATGAAACTGGGTTACTTAAGAAAAGGAAAGTTCTCTGGTAAAGATGGAACAATATCATCTGCAGCAGCTCGGTTCTCCTCTTGTTTGAGTGCCACGTGAGCGCGACGGGGGGTAATCAGACTGTTATCCTTAATGAACTCTGGTGTAGGTGGGAGGAAAATCTGGCTCAATCTGAGGACGCTTGCAGATTAGCATAAACTGAAATAGAAGTGTGCAGCAGTCAGCTTCAGTTACTCAGTTACAAGATATTAGAGAATCTATGAGCTTAGTGCCAGGGGTGAAAAAATAATGTTCTATGTGTCATAGAGTACGCAATAAACTGTCCTGTGAGCTCTGCCTGTGGATTACTGCAATGCTGAGTGATTTAGTTGATTTATCTATCTAGTTGCAGAAGGATGATCTTGACATCAAAGAAGTCATACATCAGTTCAATCAGGTACCAGTGGCATATCAGAGGTTCTCAAAGGTCTCTGTGTGGATAGCAAGATATGACCACTGTACAACATGGTGGAAATGGCAAATGTTGCACTAGACAGATGGATGGCTGCCAAAAATATTCACCAGTATGCTGTGGTAAAAATGAGCATGTACTTAGATGATTCCATTTGTCATGACCAGCTGAGGGTAAGATGACAAAAATGAGGATGAACTGTATTTCACGTGCAGAGGAAGGACACCTTCCAGGGAAAGGGGCCCGCAAGATCTTATAAAAATCTTACAGAAGATGTATACCCATCTTGCAGCAGTTTTACTGAAGCCAGCATATGCAGTCCTGCTGGAGTTCCACTCACTTCAGCATCGTTCTCCTGGCTGTAGTCAGGAAGAAAGTTGTAGTCTGGGGCCTTAAATTATTACCTTAATGTTTAAATTATACGTAATGTCCTGTAATGCTGTTTATGATTATTAAAGAGCTGTGACACAAACCTACATGGAAGAGGTTTGTTCAGCACTTTTTTCTGCCCTTTTTTTTTTTTTTTTTAGATAAACAGTTTAACTACAAAAGCTGGGACCTAGCAAAGTAATTTAACATCTTTCCAACACTTGGGGAGAAAATTTACTACCCATTTGGTTAATGTGTATTTCCTCAGAAAAAATATGCTAATTCTCAGCATAGTAGTACTGTAAAGCTACTACAAAGATGGTAAAAAGGTATTTATTATTCCCTGTTGCATTAAAGGGTTACATAATGTGGTATTGCAAAGGAAAATATATGAAGTTTCTCTGGGAAAGGCAAGAAAGTATCCAAGGTTTAAAAGTATATTGGAACAAATTATAGGGAAGATATCTAGAAGGTCAAGAAAAGACAAAAAATAGAACATCGTATATTTAGGGATTCGGACTGAACACACAGGGCAAACACAGCCAAATAATAGTCAGCATGTAATTCATAAAAAGGCATCTAAAAAGCAGTCCAATTTTTGAAAGGTATTTGGCAGTCAATATCCTGCATGGCCTCCAGTCCAGATACCGAATGTATATCTGTGTACTGTCAAAGAGGTTATAAAGCATAGTCTCCTAAGGTTGGACTATTACTCACCTCAGGTTCTTGCATGTTTTGTTGGAGTATGTGGAATAAAGTATTCGTGCAGACAAGGGAGAGGGTTAGATGAAATGTGTTTTGACCTGGTATGGTAATTTCTTTGTTTCTACTTTTTCAGGAGAGTTAATTAAAGCTAAATGATATAAGATTATTGGCGTTCCATCAGACATCATAGTTAAACTTGACAAATTTTGATAAGGCAAGAGCCCAAACATGTCATATTTTTCTGGTTCTAGTTTATCCAGATATAACCTCAGCAAAGGAAGTTTAAGTCAGATCTGAATCAACAGTAGCAGTAGATTTATTGATCTGGCTTGTCAATACCTTAAGACAACTCCTGAAAGAACTTTAATTATCTTAGAAAACAAAGTCCTTGCAAATGGTGATTATATGATTGATTAGTTGCCCCTTGCAGTCTGAAACAAGCAGCTAAGGAGTCTAATTCTAAAGCTCTGCCCTTTGAAAGAGGTCTCTGGAAATGCATACTTCTTTCAGAACCACTCCAAAAGCACCAGAAACTTCCACAAGCAGAAGCAGCTCAGAATTTCCTCTGTGCTGTATAGGGAAGCTGATCTCAGAGGACGGCATTAGTAAAGTGCTCCATAGTGGTTGACCCATACTGCTACATCTAGTCACAGGGTTACAGTATATGACTCTGAATAAGAGAATAATTTGCTCCAGTAACTTTTTCTTCACTATACATATTTTCTGGAACAGTAATACAAAGTGAAACAGAAGATTTGTTGTGTAAAAAAAGAGAAACAATTTTTACCAAGCTCTCAGTGTTTGATGAAGATGAAAGCAGGTTTCTGAACTTATGTACCTGTGAAGAAGCTTAGGAGAATAGCTGTCCCATTGTTTTGTTGCATGGAGATAAGAGAGAAAAAAATCTCGTTACTGGGACTTCATAGAGGTGGATGATCGGGCATTTGAAAGATCTGTGTCCCCTCATACAAATGTTTGCATCAAATTCTTGAGGAATTCCAATAGCCTAATCAAGTAAAATATACCTGTGTTGCTGTTTTCTAGCTGGAAGCCCATATGGAGCACTGCATATGAGTATATGTTTGTCCTCAGTGCAATGGATTTCTGAAAAGCCCATTGACTGTCTGCATCTCCAATGAGGAAAGGAGAACTTTCCTCTGCCTGTAAGACTCATTTTCAGAACCGTGGCAGGTTGGGAGATAAGGTGAGTCACATGGATTTCGAATCGGAGGAGGTTTCATTGAGATCATGGAAGGTTAGATCAAGCCACTGATAACAGAGGAAAGTTGAATTCCCAACTGGTCTTGCCATTAACAAGCAATTTTTTGTGCTGCTGAGAGAGTAAAAATAGGAAGCAGACAATGAAGCAGAATTATTAAATAGCTATGGGTGATGGAGAGAACAGATGTCATCTCTTGTTTTGGGGCATACTTAGTAGAGTTCCGCTTGGAATAAAGAACATTCAGGAGTAACCTCATGGTATCTTATAAATCCAGTAAAATATAAATGACAGTAGAGGTTAAAATGGATTTTTCCTAATTTACTCCAAATATCAACAACTTTAAAAAGGTTTATGAGTTACAGTGGAAGATGAAAGAATTACTTATTCAATCAGAATCCACTCTTAGCGTAGTAGCTGCTTTCTATGTCACGTTTCTATCAAAACGTGACAGAAAGAGCCAACTTCTCTTTATAAAATGAAGAAATGGGAAGGGTATAATTTGAAAGATTCTGAGTTGTCTGCTCTGCCGGAGAAGATTTGGATTTGGTCATTGTCATTAATTCTAGCCATGGCTTTTCTGTGTACCCAGAAATCCTTCATCCCTTCTTTAATGTTATTTGCTTTACATAATCAATACTTGTCAAGTTGGGTTTTAAGGAAAGTGTATTTTACAGAAAGCAACAGGACAGTTTTCACCACGAAAAGGTTTCATGTGTAAAGGGCGAGTGTATTTAACTGTTAAAGCATTACACTCTAGTTATACTTTCCTCATGCTTATTCTAAGTTATGCTATTATCTAAACAACTTATTAATTAAAAAGGAGGATATACACAGCTAACAAAAAAAGGGACGTCTGTGCCTTGTCCATTTCATCTCTACTCCTGACAGCTCTTCATACCTCCTTCTCTCTTAGATCTCTGGCAAAAAATACCAATTAATATCTAGATAGTGCATATTATAATTGAAATTTATCAATTTTGCTCAAAGAAAAACATTTTTCAGCATGGGATTATTTTTTAACAGGAATTTTTTTTTTATTTTATGTTAACATCACCAATTGTATTAATATCTCAGAAGTGTCCCACTTTATTCAAGAAGTAACTAAAAAAATTGGTCAATTAATAGGAATGAATAATGGATTGCGCCATCCTCTTTGCCACCTGCACTGCGGTGTATTTTGTTAGAATGCCTTATTTATCACCTTAGTCAATGTACCTTATAATTTTTTTAATTGAAAAAAAAAATCTTTAAGAAGAGTTTCTTTGGCTTGTATTTCGACTGCAGCCTTTGCAGGTCAGCAGCGTCTGCCCCGTTGTGTACCGTGCTCAGGGTGTGGGCTCAGCTCTCCCAGGTGCTGCGCGTGGGGAGGCAAGGAACGAAGTACAAGCGTGCGATGTAGGGATGAAGGGTAGTCATGTATATGGTCTTCAGTTAAACCCTTCTAAGAAGGAGGGGTAACTGATTCTGGAAGTGCTAAGTGTTTGTTTTGACTGATATAAACCATTGCTTTCTTTGATGTAAAGCTGTATTTCAGAAAAGAGCTGACATGCGAAGTGTGCAGTCTGCGAGCCATCGGGAGATCTGCTTTTGACGCTGGAGCTCGTTCCCAGCGCTAACCCCGTCCGCGGGGGAACACGCAGCCGTTTAGCTGCCCGGAGCACGTTTGCCAACGGCAGCGTTACGGTCCTTGGTTGGTGCATCCTTTCCATTTCCCTCTCCCTGCCGTGCTCCCCTCCGCCACAACAGGCCCCAGGGATTATGAACCTCCTCCCGTATACACAGCTATGCGCACCCCACGCGCGCCCCGGGGCACGCCACCTTCGCCCAAACCCGACGTGCGGCTGAAGCCGCTCCGGCTGTGCGGGGCTGGGAGGGCTGTTCTCCGGAAAGGTTAGTCACAGAAATGTAGCTCCGAGTTTTTATACTGTTTTTTCCTTGCAATTCGCTTGGTGCTCCGGAGGCGCGAGCGGTACCAAATGCTATCACTGTCTGCTTGTTTTCCTGCTTTGGTCTGCTTTTCTACAGCAAGGGACGTCATTAGAGCACTGCTTTGTATATATCACAGAAACAGGCGTTTTAAAACTCAGCCCTATTGCCCAGCTGAGCTGTAAAACCCTTCCTTTCGTGGCGATAGAAAACACCCTCAGTGCGATGGCCCCAGTTCTCAGGTCTGGCCAGGCTGAAGCTGCAAAGAGCTCGAGTTGTCCTCAGTTACCAGCGAGGGGTCTCGCAGCCTGGCTCCGCCGGAGTTAAAGCCTTGCTCCCCGCGCCGCCTGTCTGTGCTCGCAGGGCAGTTTTGGGCAGGAGGTTGGCGGAGGGTGGGCAACAGTGAAACCGCGTCCCGCTGAGCTTAAACTCGGTGATTTTGGAACTGGGTGGAGCCGGGGAGAAAGAAAACGCTGACTGCCCCAGCATGCTGGCAAGGAACAAAAACATCGGAGGGCTGTTGAAATATTCACAGAGGATTAGCACAAAGTTACTGTGTTTAGCACAGGTGTTTCTGTAGCTGTGATACATTAGGAGAATTTACAGTGTTCAATGACTCACACTTTCTCCCATGTAGCGTGGTAGTTTATTTTACTGGGCTGGAGTACAAAGTGAGGAGGAACACCTGCTGGTATTTTGGTTTTCCTGTAATGTCTGAGCTTTGTGGGCTGTGTTTAATCTAGGTGTGCTCCATTTTTTTTTTTCTGAATGCATTAAAATAAAACATTTTAACACATAATGTTTGTAAGGAAGCAGATTTCATCAGAGATGTCTAGAAATATCCTATTCATTGCCTGTGTGGAATCGCATAGAAACTACTATCACTTTGAAAATTACGGAGCTAGCCCTCTACATTGACACCCTCCATTTCCTGTGGGTGATGCTATTCAGTTCAATGAGGGAAGGAGAAGATGGGGAGAGCTAGTTGTTGAGTGCTGATGTGTTTCCTGTGAAGAAGGATCAAAATGTACTTTTTTTCTCACTAAGTTTGTCTCTAGCACTAAGCAATAGAGCTGCAAAAACGTGCTGATGCCTGTGTGCAACTTCCCAACTCAGTTTGTCAGGAGGAGGTGAGATCTCGAACACAGTGGCAGTGCTTTTTGAACTGCAGAGTGAGAGGAGGAAGATCCATAGATGGCCACAGATATAAGTATATCTCAGAAAGCATGTCCTTATGTGGACATAACTGCAGGTGTACTGCTCCTACTGCATCATAAATCCAAGAAGAGAATTAGGCCTTTGTGAAGAACAAAACCTGATTTTTTTTGAAGGACTTTGCACCAAAAACTGAGATCAGATTTTCATAAGACTTTGGTTTCACATCTCAGTATGTGGCCAGATTTTCAGAACAGATCTGTACATTGTGCCCTGCAGTCCCTTTGAGAATTTTATCAGAAGTATCTGTTCCGTCATCTGATAAGGTTGCACATGGTCCAAACCAGTTCCACTGCGGACGTATAGCTAAAAAAAAATCCTTCAGACTCTTAGTGAGTTCAATATTGATATTAATTGAATACTTAGGTTCTTTCCAGTTATAGAAATCCAGTACAAGACATACATGGATTTATAGGAGCAAGTCCAGCCATGGTCCACAAACACGATTAAGGGACTGGAGTATCTCTCATAAGAGGAGAAGCTGAGAGACCTGGGACTGTTTAGCCTGGAGAAGAGAAGGCTCAGGGGGATCTAAGCAGTGTTTATAAATATATGATGGGAGGGTGTAAAGAGGACAGGACTCTTCTTAGTGGTCCCTGGTGACAGGATGAGAGGCAATGGGCACAAACTGAAACACAGGCAGTTTTGTCTGAGCATGAGGAAACACTTCCGAGGGCGGCTGAACATTGGAACAGGCTGCCGAGAGATGTTGTGGAGTCTCCATCCTTAAACATATTCAAAACCTGACTAGAAATGGTCATGGTCAACCTGCACTAGCTGACCCTGCCTGAGCAGGAGGTTTGGACCAGATGATCTCCAGAGGTCCCTTTGAACCCCAGCTATTCTGTGATTCTCTGACTGAAATTTAGGAGAAAAATCAACCAGCGTTATTAGAACTTGTCATCTGCACAGTTTAATCTCGAAATTTTGAACCTCCACAATGTCCTTTTTAAGAGTAAAACTTTAATTTAGGGGGCCTATACGAGTTGTAACTTGATAACCTTGTATTTCTACTGTTTCCTCTCCTCCTACTTTCCCTGTTAAATCTATTTCTTATTAAATTATTGTTTATGTTGTAGAAGGAACATAAAAAAAAATTTGCAATGTGGGTGAGTTGCTGTAGCAATATTATCTTTAGAATTCCCTGTATTGTGTGCTTTATTTTTCAACTTTTTCCATCTGATACATTGCATAAAATATACTTTACATGTTTATTTTGTTTTTTTCCATATAAATATTTGATGATGAGTTGTAAAACATAGCATCTTCAAAGAAAGGGAGATGTTTGAAAGAACCTATGTGCTTTTCCATACTCAGGTTGCGTCTCCTTATTTTCCAAAGATTTTAAATTGCAAATAAGAATGTTCTTTCGTTACATAATGCTGTGTTCTGCAAAATGGAGGTTTCAGTACATCATACATTTTCACAGAGAAGGTCTTTAAAATTCACAAAAGTGATTTGGGAGCATGTACACACCCCATTTAGAAGTATGTCTGTCCTGCAGTCAAAGTTGTGACAGCAGGTTACATCACCACACCTGAACTAATTTTAAACTGATAACTGAGTAAGTGTAGTAATGCTTTATAGGTGGTAAACTCTAAGTTGGATAAATACAAATGGCAATATCTTAACCTTAACTTGATAATTTATAGGTACATCTTTAACTGAAGGACAGTCTTACTTTTAGGTTCTTGAGAACCTAAGATATGAGGTTGCAGTCCATAGGTCTGGTAGGAAAGGACTGTTAAGGACTTACACAAGTAAATAAATTCTTGGTGGGATTAGTGTTTGAGTAAATTAAACCTCCATGTATGTCTTGTGTCTTTAGACAGTTTTCAAAAGAAGTCCTTTTCCTTCAACTTTCATTCTCTTGAATCAATTAAGGATGTTCAGCATTTTATTTTATCAGACCATGTGGAAGCTGGTTCAGATTTACTGATGCAATAGCTCTTCAATCAAGATGATGTGAAAGTACTTTATCTATTGGTAGGGCTAGACACCTAGAGGGATTGTTTATGGTCTTAAAGTGCACATATAAGAATAGCTTATAGGGGATGGGCAGGGACTTGTGTTCAAATGCATTCCACATATGTTCAGTAATCATACTTATATATGAATCATGCCTCTTATGGAAAAAATGCAGGTGGGGAGAACTTTATCTATTAAGAGAAGGAAGTTATCCTTGGGTGTTTTTTTTTTTTTTTGGTCTGCAAAACAAGAGGAAAACATAACAGATGCACACTATATTGAAGGGGAACAGAGACATACATTAAATTCCTTATGTCTTTTTAATGATGCAATTGTGAATTATATTCTTGTTGCATTTGTAATTGGAGGGCGGAACAGATGGTAAAGACTTGCTCTAAAGCAATGTGTCTATTAAAATTATCCACATTGCTCAACTGATTGTTCACTATAAGAGGCCTTCTCAGCCATTGAAATATTCAGGTAGTATGCTGATGACTACTTGATTATTACAGCTCATTACATATGAGCACACTTATAAAATATGTACACACATGTATACATATTTACATATATTAGTTGTATGCTTTTAAAAGCCACTTACTACAGTCATGAAGGAAAATGAAGCCTGATTCTATAAAAAAAAGCTTCCCACGTGGTAGGCAAGACTTGTTGTTTGGTTATTTATTGTATTTTTTCCTTTATCCCCCAGTATAAGCAAAAGTACAGAAGCAAAAGTACAAATATTAATTTAACCGCTGAGGTGTTATTATATGAGACAGACAACTACAGCATTATTTTTATTATGCTATGGATGTCTTCTTTATTTTTGATCAGTAAGTTTGAACTAGCATCTCTTGTTTATAGATTTATTTTATTTCCAGATCTGGAGATATTTACATTGGCAACCATTTTTTCAGGCTGACTGTAATTTTTTCATCCTGTCCTCCAATATATGGTAGGCACTGAACTGCTCCTGATATTATCTAGAAATTTTGGATGTCATAAAGTTCTCTCCTGACACCAAAAAAGTAGGATGTGGGGAGTTAGGAAAGTATAAAAGGGATGGGATTAGGTTTATCCTAGTTTTTGCAGTTCTTATGAATAGTTATTTGTATGTATTAAAAAAAAAAGAATTTTCTGACAGGTTTGTATTCACCTAAAATGGGTCCCACAAAACTTTCTTAAATGTTTCCAAGGGGTAAGGAGTCTTTTCTGAGCTCTTTATACCTAAAATAACCCTCTCCCTGATTGCTTCCATGAACTGAAAGCCTGTCCATCACAGTGGGTATTAAGGAAGCTCCTTAGAGAGTTTCATTTTCAGCAGTGAATTTCAGTGGTATCCTATATGAGGGTATGATCCCGATCAGAGGAGGGGCTCTGTGCATGTATGTGGCTGCATGTTCTTAAGATCATTATGGCTCTGTATGGATGAAGTAAGGTAGCTGGCATTTCCATTTTGCTACCTATTTTAGCCGCAGAGGTGGAGGACAGGATGGTCACAATCAACACAGAGCCCATAGATTCAGGAGGAGAAATTTCTTAAAAACTGGAATTGACAGGCAAATGACTAAATATATCTCTTCAGTGATCCAACATTTCTTCTTAATGAGGCAAGTTGTCATTGACTCTGCTTGTTGTCTATAAATTCTGACTGACTCAATCTTCGTAATGTCAGACTGGTCAAAGACATCAGTAAATTGCATGAATAAAACATAATACTTGGTAATTGTCCTTAGCTGGTAACATACTGTAATTTCATTTGTTCAATAGCCTTTGTCCAAAATAGTGTTTCCTGAATTGGCTATTACTCTTTCTTTCCTAATATGGATAATGTAGCATCTGTGAACAGTTTATCTGCTTCAGTTTTATGCATTAAGGAGTTAGCAAATGGTTGCAGCTAAAGGCATACTTGGTGAAAGTAAAGCAGAGGCATTATTTGTTTGCATATATTTAACTGGACTAAGAGCCTTTTGACAAAGTAATGTTGTTCATCTTTCCAGTAAGGGGAGTACTGTGTCATTCCTAAATTTGACACAGAACCTGGAGTCTACCACTAATGTGTCACCTTTGCTATCGTGGGGGGGAAGATTTGCTTGGGAACTGATAAATAATAGTTCATAACAACATGTTCTCTTTCAAGAAAGCAAATCAAACACACTTTTCTGTATCTCTGGAGGCCTCAAACCAGGATTTTCATGCAACTAGCAAATAAAAATGAAGCCCAGTTTATGATAAGGAGATTTCCTGAGTTAGCATGGATTCTTGACTTGGTCCCAGTCACTGTGGGAGCATATGTTTGCTTTGCCTGTGAATTAGATCCCCGACTCCATCCTGCCCATAGAAAAGCCAGAAAAGAAAGACCCAGAATGCTCCTGGCAGTGACTTCTAGCTTTGGGAATATATCTGGAGTCATGCGTGAGTCATGCATAATGCAGTATGTCCTGGAGAAAGTCACAGTTAATTTCTATGTTTTGTATTCCCTATTTATTAAAAAAAAAAAAAGAGGTTATTGTCTATTGGGCATTTAGTTGACTGGTAGCCTTTCTTTCTTACCCTCAGACTAAATCTCTCATAAACAGATATTTCAAATTACTTCTGCCAGATAAAATTATGGTGAAGCAGGCTTTTGTTTTCATGTGCTTTTGGGAACACATAATAGTAACATACCCTCTGACAAGTTGCCAGGAGGACAATGTTTAACATCAAGTGGTGTAGAAGAAGAAATCATATGGCAAGATCCACTTATAACCACTTCCTATTGTGCTTTTTACTCTGCATCTGGAATGCTCTTGCTGGCTATGTACTTAAGTTCTTTACTATATTGTACTTACCCTCTGGTTTTAGAATATGCCTGAGTGCATCCCTTTCCAGTCAGGCAGAAAAAACGCCAGTCAAACCCCAAAGAAAGACGAAATCAAAGCTAAATAAGCAGAAAGTCACACTTTCTAGTTGAAAGACCTTCAAACAATGAAAATGTAAAACAAAAGAGAGTTCTGAGTTGATTATTTCAACCCATTTTGCTGGACTAGCAAATACATCAAGCATCTGATCAAGTTCAAGCAGTTCATCCAATATTTGGAAAGAAACATATAATCAGTGCACAAACTGCAGTCAGAAGGAAACATGAAATTAATACACAAAGAAGAACATTATTAGAGAGACCTGTTCAGCCAGAACAAATATCCATCATTTTCTCCTTAACCATGTATTTCACACCAGTGTAAATCCTTCACCTATGCTGATTCAGAAAGATTCGCCTTCTCAGAATCTCTGGTCAGATTCTTGGCAGGTGTAAATCAGCCTAATTCTATTAGTTTGTGGGAGTTATGCTGAAGATCTGACTCACTAATGGTTAACTAAGCCAGACGAATACTCCTGTATGTCCCACCCAAAATACAGCATATTTCTTCTGGTTAATCATAGACCACAAAAATTAAAAAAGGCTCAGATAAGAATCCAGAAGGTACAATGAAATCAGTTTTATCTGCCTCTCCTTCCCTCCCCCAAAACACTACCTTTTAAAGCAGGATAAACTCTTTGTATTCTCAAACAAGTATTTATAATATTTCCACAAGATTAGGTAGAAACTATTTTATACTAAATCACAATCATTTTAAAGGCACCTCAAAAATATCTATAATCTAACTGCTTTCTCTAGCTAAACACATCTGTGTAGGTGAGCAGATGCTCCTGAGTTTGCACAGCCAGGGATGACTGATAGGAAAGATTTAATTAAAAGTAAATGTATGATCCTGTAATAGCATTTGGCCTTAGTGCTACTTTTTTCACCTTGAGAAGGAATTCTCCTATATTTTATACTTGATCCTTTCAACAGAGTATTACAGAATCACAGAATCGTTTAGATTGGAAGGGACCTCTGGAGATCATCTAGTCCAACCTCCCTGCTCAAGCAGGGTCACCTAGAGCATATTGCCCAGGATCACATCCAGACGGGTTTTGAATATCTCCAGCGAGGGAGACTCCACCACCCCTCTGGGCAACCTGTTCCAATGCTCTGTCACCCTCACAGTGAAGAAGTTTTTTCTCAGCTTCAGATGGAACTTCCTGTGGTTCAGTTTCTGCCCATTGCCTCTTGTCCTGTTGCTGGGCACCACGGAGAAGAGTCTGGCCTCATCCTCTTGACAATCCCCCTTCAGATACTTGTACACATTTATGAGATCCCCTCTCAGTCTTCTCTTCTCCAGGCTGAACAGGCCCAGCTCTTGCAGTCTTTCTTCCTAGGAGAGGTGCTCCAGCCCTCTAATCCTCTTGGTAGCCCTCCGCTGGACTCTCTCCAGGAGTGCCATGTCTCTCTTGTACTGGGGAGCCCAGAACTGGACACAGTACTCCAGGTGAGGCCTCGCCAGGGCTGAGGAGAGGGGCAGGATCACCTCCCTCCACCTGCTGGCAACACTCTTCCTCATGCACCCCAGGATACCATTGGCCTTCTTGGCCACAAGGGCACACTGCTGGCTCATGTTTAACTTGTCCACCAGCACTCCCAGGTCCTTCTCTGCAGAGCTACTTTCCAGCAGGTCAACCCCCAGCCTGTACTGGTGCATGGGATTATTCCTGCCTTTGTTGAACTTCATGAGGTTCCTCTCCGCCCAGCTCTCCAGCCTGTCCAGGTCCCTCTGAATGGCAGCACAGTCTTCTGGTGTATTGCACTGGAAAATAATGTGTCCCTTTTGCTTTTCTAATGAAGATTTATTAAATATTGTAAAAATCTTTTGATCAACGATATTTTGGTCTTTGTTCAAAGGTTTTGAGTAAGTTGCTGTGGTTTGACCATCCCAGAGTATTAGACAGGGAAAAAAATTAAATTGGGACTAGAGTAAGCTAGAGAGTAAATAAGCAATTAATAAACAGAACAGCTAGAATCAAGCTATGGCTGAAAGGATTGGAATTAATACAATGATTGCTTGTGTAATCCTGATCTGAAGATGTAGTAAATCTGTTTCTGTTCTGGTTTTTGTTCCTGGCTAATATGCCAAGACTTTTGCAGGAAATTAAGAACCTATTATTTCTATCGTCTGTTGTAACATCTCTCTAGTCATGTGTTGAACAGATGAATTGTATGAATTTGGTATTTGAAAAATTAAGTCTTCATTTAGATATTTATATATCTAAGAAAACATCCAAGGTTGTCAGTTAGCTTTCACATAAAAATGCACTCTGTGCAGACCCAGGGAGAAAGTCTGGATGTTGAGACAGTTGTTGCATATCATATCAGTAGTATTAATCTCAATTACTCGAAGTTAGCTTGTGAACTAAGCCATTAGAAATCACGAAAAGTGGCTTGAAACTATACAGTGTAAACAATTGCTTAACTCTTTCTCAGCAAACCAGGTGGGCTGAAATAAAAGCTGAGGTTCTCATTAGATTGCTAGACAGAAAAACATGAGATACGGTAAGACCTGTCACCAAGTTCTGAGAGCTGGTACGTTTGTATAGAGCTAAGGCTGAGAAAGAAGATGGAAGTCGCAAGAGCTGTATTTGCCGCATGAATAGGAGCAGGACCTTTCATCTGTTCCCAGAAACAAAGATGACATCTTCTTTTGGAGATAGGAACCCTGGATGTGAATTAATATAGCATGTACTTCAACCTACCAAACCATTGAGAGTTGTGTAGTTGACTCCCCCAGTATAGAAACAAATGTTTTAGTAATATTGCAGAGTTATTTGGTTAGTTTTCAGATCATTTTTACTATGTTTGGCAAGGTCTTGAAGTAGTGTGAATGCAATTCTAGAGGCTGAAAGGAGAAGAAAAACAAGGTTATTAATATGTTCCTAAAATTCCAAAAGAATTTCTGAAATAGCTCTTATGAAGATTTAATATAATAATATGTTATAATAAAATATTACATTCAAAACTTGCGATTTAGTGTCAAGTAGTGTCTATTATTGGTCAAAAGAAGACTTTTGCCTCTTTTGGGCTTCTGTGCAGTAGAACTAAGAAAGAAAAAAATTCTCATTTGGGCAGATGGCGATGCAGGGAAGGTAAAAAGAGAAGTGTGGGGTTTTTTTATTTTGTTTTTCTTTCAAAAGGCTTCCCTTGAAACTACTCAGATTTCAACTTATAGCTGCAGATCTGGGGAAAAGAACTGGCAAGCAGAGTTTGGGCTAAGTGATCAGACGACAGGTGGAACAGTCAAAGGTCTAAGATAAATGTAATTTATAACAATACTTTACAGTTTCCCACCATCACAGCTGATCTGACCTCTCAGTAGTTCATACTACATTGTGGAGGGATGATAACTCCATGGTTAAGGTTCTACTTTTCCTTGACAGCAATCTCTTATCAATCTCTTATTCTGTATAGAAGAATAGTGTGTCCCTCAAATTAATGTACACACTCTAACTGGTGAAGATTTGATTTAAAAAACAACAATTTTGAGTTGTAGTTAGTTTTTATCTTTTTCCAGAAAAACTACACTAATGGCAGTGTACTGAGTACTGTATCAGGAGTACAAATAGTGGTAAAAAAACCCAAAGGTGCTACTTTGATAGGTGCAAATAAAGTACTGTTAGAAGCCTCTCCATTTCCTAAAAGCCATCTCTAGAATAACGTGGCTTTTGATCTTGGCTTTTGGCTCCTTTTTTATCAGCTTGTCCCTGATCTTCTAGTATGTGAAAAGACTCCTCCTGCTGCAGTTCTCCTTTCTTTCCCACTGAGAAAGCGTGAGTGGGGCACACTGGCAGTAACTCTGCTCCTTGCAGACATCTGCAGGTGGCTCGTACGAACTGGAGTGCCTAATGCTTCCTCTTCCTCTGCCATGCTTCAGTGCGAGAGAAAGGTGCGAAACTCTTCTGTACTGGGAGTCCCAATTTCTTCATCCACACTTCTCTTTCTCCCCTTTCCTACCTTGTATTGCCATTAGTACTTGCAAGTACCTGCCAAAAAACGCTTAATGCTATTGCTGTTCTTAGCGCTACTGTGATAATGATGATAACGTTATGAAGCGATGTAGGAATTGCCTCTTACTACTACAGACTGTAGAAAGTCATCATTTAATGCTTATTTGATAGTATTTATGGTACATTTGGGGAAAATGTGATTTTTCTTTTAATTTACCAACTCTCTTTCTTATAGCTTGTTTTCAGGCATGACAAATTATGGGTGGCTGAAAAGTCTTATTAGCTACTCCATGTTCAGTGAGGCACACTTAAAAGATCCTGAAAGCTAAAGAAAAATCAGGATTATTTAAAATTTTATATTAAAAATATTTTAATTGGAAAAGCTCTCACATGTGACTAAATCCATGAATCAAAATTGTCTGAGACTTTCAAAACCCATCCCTTAGTACTGCTTTTCCTAATAAAACTGTTTTCTTGAACAGTGAAGATCAGATAGTAATACATTGAATACGAGCAGATAGCAGGAAGCTGGGCCTCTTGATAAATGAAATTTAGGAAATTTAGGAAACCAGAAATATCTACATAGCTGAAGATATAATGAACTGTTCTACCTGTCTTCCAAACATTGAATACAACTATGTATTCCCAAGAGAAATTTGACTGACAGACATTATATGCTCTTTGTAATAGTCCATAATTTCTATTGCTTTATATTTTCAAGTGAAAAGCAATGATTAGAAAATGGAGTGCAGAAGTATTATGTATTTGTGTATTTCCTTACAAATGCTGTAACTACGAAAGTTGACCCGTTTTAAACTACATATTTAAAATTTGTGAGTTTCAGCAGTAACGAAAGATCAAAGTTATAGTACCTGAATTCTGAGGGTACTGAACGCTGAACTATTTGATCCCTGGTTGCCAGGTCTCCAGAAGAGTTACAGGACCTTCTTTCCTAGTGTCTACTAGCAGTTCCTACCGAGCGTCAAAGTCTTTAAATCATTGTTCTCACAGCAATTTGGTGACCTAGTAGGAGGATATCATCACTTTTACCTTCTTAATAATTAAAAAAACAGATAAAAAATCCTTACAGTGAAAGAATATTGAAATGGTCAGAAAGTGGAAAGATAAAAATATCTGCAATTCCATATAACAGACTATCATTATCCTGACTTTTAGGTTAAGAAACAATATGTTGGATATGTCAGTTAGATACACCGTACGCTTTCATGTAAGGTTATTATACCTAGATAATACGTATTTGATAGAGAACTTCCTTGACATGGCCTTTGTGATGTACCCTCAGCAATAAATCTCTGTTGTTGTTTAGTGCTCTGCATTCTCCCTTTCCAAGTTAGTTTATTCTCTCTTAACCTCACCATATTAAAGTTACATCTTTATTTACTGTAGGATTTGATCAGCTGTGTAAAAATGCACTTATGTTAAATAACCCCCCCCCAAACACTAGAGGATATTTACTGCATAGCTGACACATGCTGCGCATTTTTCAGTGATGGCAATTAAATAATTAGTAATCAGTGACTGAGTCAAACAGTACAATATGTCTCAGACATAACTGGTTGCAAGCATTCAAGGGCAATATATAACTGAGATTTTCATGATACTACAGCTATAGGAATGTTCCATGTATTTCACCTAATTTAATTGACTTGATTTCTGAGAAACCATATGACTTTCCTAATGGAAATTAAAAAAGGAAGGATGGTCTAGTGGTCAACATCCTAGTAAATCAGTTGGGAAAGGGAATTACCTTATCTGAAAAATAATGTCTACCTCGTAGGTTTGCTGTGAGCCAAAGGAGCACATTAAAGACTGTGAGGTAGAGAGAAACTAAGTAGTGGATGGCTTCATGATGTAAAAAAGGTGATGGAAAAGGTACATCCCGGAAATATGTGGGGGCGCTTGTGTTGGTGAGCAAAGGCACCTTTGAGGTGCGTCTGGGGATCTTTCCAAAGACGACTGCTAACGGGGCTACAGTAGATGGTCCCTGAGGAGCGGAGAGGGACCCTCCAGCTTTCTCAGCTCAAGGGATGAAGTAGGCTATGGGTAGGCAGAGCAGCAGATGGCTTGGCTTGGTGCAAGGTAGAAGAGCAGTGGAAGAAAACTGGCTGTAATTATCTTATGCAAAGTCCAGGGACTGGAAGCTGGGGAATCTCAGGAACGCAGGTGGAAGAGTGATTCCCAGGAAGAAGGGAGTACACTGGCTGCAGGACCAAAAAAATGGTTTGTGCAGAAATGATTCAGGCCACTAGAGGGCATTACTGGAAGAAAACAATCTGATCCAAGATTTCCATACATGGCAAAGATAGGCAGAATCAATTCTTGTGGTTCTTTTATATGAGACTAAGACAGCCATCTCTGCTTATTTCATTATTTGAAACAATCCGTTTTTCTGAAGAGTATGATTCAGTGAATTTTTTGTTTTGCATATAACATAACCATTGCATAATTTTTTCCTATGCTTCGTAGTAATGAAGGTAGTGTACAGAGGAGAGGATTACTGGAGCATGCATCCTCCTGCTGTTCATCACAACGCTCAGAGCGTCTGACAGAGTTTGTCAGGCTTCTTCATACTTAGAAACAGAGGGTAAAGTTATAATGAATGATTTGCCTAGGCTATTTGAATCTTCTGTCATATTATTTCTCAAGTCTGGATTTTTGTGTGGTTGCTTATTATTATGAGATTCTGGAGAAATTCATATATTTGTGTGTAAAAGTTTCCTCACTGAAAATTCTTTGGCTGCTTCATGAGCCACTGTGTTACTGCAGAGCTGGTTGAAACAGTTCCCAAGAACTGTGCTTTTTTTTTTTTTTTTTTCTGGAAGAGACTACTTCAACAAAATCAGAGCTCTCTGAGAAGAGCACATTGCTGGCCTCGGTGACAGCAGTCACTAACACCTGGGAGAACTATGAGAGCCAGCAGGTCTCTCTTAGAGGTGTTCAGAAGCCTTAATAGTCAAGGCACGTCATGGGACTGCAGAAGCCTTAATAGTCAAGGCACGTCATGGGACTGGTCTAGAATAAGTGTGTTTTCAGTACTGTCTGCAGCCAAATTATTACATCTATCACACAACAAGCTAACAATTGCTGAAGAGGGTGCATAACATTTTTTTTTTACAACAGTCATGTACAGTGAATCCTGATAGCTCTTCTGAGCTCAGCAGAACGCCACAGACTCTAGCAGAGTGAACTGAGTAGCTGTGTCATGAACAAAACAGCAAGCACTTGGGCTCTTAGAGTAACAAAATTATATTCATGTTGTTTAATATGTCTCTAGGTGGCATTTATTGTTTTGGATTAAATTTTAAAGTTTCATGTTATTTTTGTACAGTTATTCCATCACTTGGCACTATGACTGCAATTATATCAGGCTATGAATTTTGTCTGTTCTGGTGAGATATGAACATAGGGGTTTTAAAGGCCTTTGACTAGAGTATCCAACATCACGTCTGTTATTTCTATTGGGAAGCTCAATAAAAATTACTTGCCACTCCCCAAACCCTTGAAAATGAGCATATGTTAGAACACTCTGATCTCTTTGGAGTCTTTGTAAACAATCATGATTTGTTTTCTGTCTCCAATTTCTCCCATGCAAGTTTGTATTTATGTTCTGTTTTCTATTTTGAGACAATTGAATTAAAGCTCACTTCATTTCATAATTACAAACATTCATTTTGACTAACTGACAAATCTTGCTGGAATTTTGTTCCCAGAGCTATCGTTCACCGAGACTCACAGCGACAATACGATTCAGATGCTGCCTAATTTCTTTGAATTTTCTTCTTTGGAATTACATATCAACTATTCATTTACATTCATTCGTCTCTCTCTATTCCCATCTGATTTAAGGGTTTATTGATTATTTTTGTATTTTTTCTTACTATAATATAATTAAGTTTAGATAGGAAACACATAGGGAAGCTAGAAAGTTTCTGTTGCTTGTTACTAGATACTAGAGAAACCTTCTTTTATATAAAGAGACCTTCAAAGTGGATGGTAATAGATTTTTAAGGTTTCCACTAACCCTCACCTCAACATAGGAGTTAAGTGATTAGAAACAGATTGTCACGTGAACAAAATGATGTTCACAGGGAACAGGACTGCAGCAAGGTTGTCTGTTGTTTGGGTCATGCCCTCTAATTTAGTTCCCTTTTCTGGACAAGTGTGAGAAGGAAAATCAGAGGGATTGTGTTTAAAAGACCTTCATCCCCAGACAGGGAGGAAAGAACAGGAAATTATAAGATTATTCTTTGCACCCAGCAGCTCGAGATGAGCATCTCAAAACAACTGCCCTTTCTAATATGCTGAACAGTTAATTGTCATCTTCTGCTCTTAGGAGCAAATGTGGGGAGGATGCCCCATTCCTCAGACCAAGGCTTCTGAGTCTCCTCCATCCTCTGCTTCCTCAAGTTGGCTAAGAATGACGTCATCTTGAAACACTACTCTCACTTTTACTACACGGTTGAAATCCCCTCTGTTACGTTCAGGTGCTGCTGGCTGAAATTTCTCACTGCAGTCCTGATAGGGTAGGAGATACTCCTGAGTTCCCCAGAATCTTCCTATCTCTTTGAAAAGCTTAGGAGAAAAAGAACAGATTTTAGTCAGGAAGAGTACAAAAGAAACAGCATGAACTGAGAATAAGCTTGAAAGGAAATATGCTTGGCTGACATTCTGAAGTGTTATTTGAATATCCCTTCTTTTGCATGTAGTACATGCATCTGAAATCTGGGAGTCTGGCATCCATGACACTGTGGAAATAGAGAGATTAGAAGAATGTAGGGATAACTTGGATTTTAATTTAAATTGAGGGTATCTTAAAATATAGGTACTTAAAAAGGTGTAGAAAGTCACATGAGTAATAAGACTGTTTTAGAAATATACAAGCCAACTTTATAGAACCTGGTATATGATACATTTACATTCACTCTCTTTTTCAGCTACTATGCATCATAGTAAGATCTAAGACATAGCTGCATGTAAAAGACATTCTAATTTATTAAGACTTAGAGGCCATCTCTGAATGGTCTTTCTTGACTAAAAGGCTCAAAGCTTAAGGAACGGCGAATTAGCTTTAAAGAACAGATGAGCTAAACTATGAAGGATAGCATAAGCAATCCTGGAGATTTAAAATGACATGGGCAACATTATGTCCTTGCGTGTACGAATTAAGAACCGATCCTTCACTGAAATTTGGTGAACAGAATTCTTGGCAGAGTAGTCAAAAAGCTTTATAGTCTTGGGATACGCTAACTTGGTGGGGAGTGATGTTTCTTTAACTGATTAATTTTACTGTCCTTCTCTTTTTCAAACTTTAAAGTCTAATGAGCCAGGTTGCTGCTTCTTTTTTTTCTTCTCTTTCCAGAGAGGATATAGATGACAATCCTAGCTAATCTTATTAAAAGATTATCAGCAAAGCTATTTTCTGAAAAAGAACGTCGTATTTCAGCTGCTGAATTTGAAGCGCGCTGGCAAAAGATGTTTTTCAGAGAGGTCTTGTGAGATAGGTAGAAATCTGTGCTTATACCTAATAACATACAACAGCTATACAATACAAGTGAAAAATTCTGCACTTGACTGAGATAGTCGAGCAGAGCTGGGTGTCCAAATAGTAACGCTGCCTCCCTTAGCCTCAGAATTCCCTCTCCTGCCAACGTATTGGCTACCTCCTCTCTTTTTCTTGTTGGTTTGCTCTACTTGCTTGTGAATGTTTAATATTGACCAGCTCTGTCCTTCAATCTGGGATGCCTGCCAAACACCTCATGCTAGCTATTATAGGATTAGATATATTTTGTCTATCTGGAAGAAGATTTTTCAGTCTCTGTTGTTTGCTGGCATCCAGCTTACGAGGGCTGCTTTACAATTCTTTGCCTGGGACCAAATCAGCCCTGCTAATAACAAAACCTACAAGAAGGCCACCAGCAGGGCAAGAATTTTCAGTGGCTGAGAGGGCTGAAAATGTAAGCGTTATCTCCCCAAGACGCAAAGAACTGGAGTGTAGGAGGCCAGCCTCACAGTGCTGTAGAATAGTAAACACACTGTTAACATTCACCCTTACAGACTTTGCTGCCCCACCATTTACCTTTCTTGTGCCGTGCTGATACATACAACATTTGCTCAGCTTCTCAGTTACATTCCTGTATCCTTCCTGGAAGTATGGTACTAAACATACCATATTACCATTAGCTCAGTCTCCTTGCTGTTTCTTAGTAATGCTTCAAGCAAGTATTAATCCCAGCTAAGACACCTGCTCACAGCCAGGCATTTGTGTGCTTGCTCAAAGCTCTTCTAGTAGGTCCCTGACATACAGTAATCTTTTCTGCTTTGATCTCTCAATCCTGATGGAAGAAATAAGGCAAAAATACTATTCTAGTTCTTCAAGCTGATAAGAGTTTTATATACTCCCCTATTTTCTTAAGGGAGTAGCCACATAATCAGAATATTGAAGTTCTAGCTAGAACTTCCAGTCGTAAGGTCAGTAGGTAGAATTACACTACAAAGTCTCTGCCACAAGAGCACTGGCTCTCAGCCAGTGTCTAGAAGATGACATTACTGTCTTTCCTAAGCACTTAGCTGCTGAGCTGGCTTATAAAGTTGAGGTATGTAAAGTATGGACAGTTCTCATTGTAATTAAAGGCCTTGAAATGGCAAATGTCTTCTACTATATTCAGTATCTTGCCTCTGAAATGCAATGAGCTCTATTTTTGTATGCTGGCAAAGAGCTGTCGGAAATATTTTTTGTTTGTTTGTTGTTATTTATAGCCAGAAGATCCTGTGTAAAGGCTTAAAGGCATTTGTCTATCTTCCTTGTAAGAGCAGTGGCTCATTGAACATGAGGACTGAAATACAAAAATCAGAGGTGTTTTAAATATTGCACTGAGCAATAGCTTCAAAGTTTTTAGTCACTTAAGGAATTAACCTGTTATAGGACCTACTACTGAGACCATACTGGAGTTCTGGCTTCCATGTACCCTTGCAGCTAGATGAACTTACAGCAAAATTAAGGCAGCTTTAAATTTTACCCAAAGTTCCAGTCAAACCTTGGACTGGAAAGCTGTTTGGGAAACAAAAATATACCACCGTGAAAGACTACAGGAAAGGTACCTTAGCCTGTAAGTGTTGCATACCTTTATGAAAGGAGCTAGCAGTGGTGGAGGAGCCATGCTTGTACTGTCCAAGTAACGTATCTTTCATAAAGGTGTATATAACAAATCTCAGCTTCCTTATATAAGGATGGGATCCAAACTGTTCTTAATTTTCACCCTGCAATTTTGTAATTCTCCTGGTAGCCATTTATGCTTGTGACCACACCTTTTATGGTCCTTGTAGTGTTTCAGCAACATGGAGCTCAGCATTGGCTAACCAGCTGAAAACATGCCTGAGGCCCTGGCAGTCCTTGCTGAAGGCAGTGCTGCCACAGCGTTGCTCTCCTGAGGTACTGCCTTACCTAGAAAGGCTGGAGCTCTCCCAGGTAAAGCAGCAACTACCCCCTGCAATGGAGGTGCCCACACAACTGGAAGGAGCTGAATGAGTATGTGCCCGATTCCCTTTTCTGTCGCCCTCACCTCCTACTAACCACCTGCCATAAACTGCTACACCGTTCCTAAGTTCAAGCATAGTATAATACATTTATGTTTTTGAGATGCCCGGAGAGCCAGTCAAGAAACAAGACGTACATGTTCTTCTGGAAGGTAAAGCAGTATTACCATCTCCTGAAAGCCATATCCCAAGTGGTTATAAATGGGTGTTGCTCCATTGAAGCTGATTTTCGGCAACTGAAAATCTGACCAAGATTAATTTGCCTCACTGTTAATTTCTTCCTTTCTTAATCACTTTTCTTCCAGAATTAGGTAAAATATTGCAATCCTACCAGAATGGTCTAAACCTGAAGCTACATCCGGTGACTTACAAATGTTTTTGACTTGCACTATGCTCAGACTTGGGAAATAAGAATCATCTGAAAAACCCTCCCATACAGAATTGTTTTTTGTTTTTTTTTTTTTTGCTGGAAAAGATAGCATCCTTAAAATAGAAGTTTCTTTAACGATAATGGAAATTCAGGGGCTTTGTCCATATAAATACATAGGATCCGGTCATTAATCAGAGTAAAGTCATTCAAAATCACCAGAGACATACATCAGTCCACCTGCACTGAGAGTGGTTTTGCTGCTGCTGCTTCTTTTTTTTAATAATCTTGAATTTCTTCTATAGCATTTCACATAAAAAAAATCCTGGTTTTGCATAAATGTGCCTAGATACAAAAGCTTTTTTTCCCTGTCTTTCTCTTTGTGATGCTTTTTCCCTTTTCTATTCCTAATAATGTATTCTAGCCTTCTGATCCCTTATTTTAGTTACCTATTATACCGTATATTAAGTTTTAATCTTCCTAAGTCAAAAGTGCTATTTTGTTTTCTTGATTTCTACTTTATTTTTAAAGATTCACGAACTATTTATCTTCTTTTCTCTTTCTTTTAATTTGTAGACAAATCCTTTATAAGTTTTATAGCTCCTTAATTTTTCTGTTTCATTGCTTTTGGATCTCCGTATCTCTTGGCTGTGATGTCAAATCAGTATCTAAATATTTGTACAATCTTATCTTAGTAAATATTCAGTCATTTCCTAACTGTGAATGAATTAGTCATTGCAGTTCCTCTCTATATGGAATACCGCACAGTGTTCTGATCGAGAACACAATGCAGTTATTTATGGAGGCAGGGATTAAATCCAGAGTCTATGCAGGGTCTAGTAGATGAGTAAGTTTCTGGGGGATAAGATCATGTGTGAACTTTTATCTTTACTGTATTAACTACACAGTGTTATTGCCTATGTGCATACTCTTGTTTCAGTACTGTACTGTAAATATCAAGTAGCTTACGTTTTTTTTTCACTTCTTTCATAGTGGCCAGTTACTAAGGAACGGCAGGAATGTTAGAAGTTCACCTAATAGTTTACCTCATGGTAACTGTCCATGTGCATGTTTAAATGGTATCGGCTCCACCATGATTTCATCTTTGGAAAAGAAAGACTCTTTCAAAATCCTCCCATATTTCAACTATGCTAATGTTGAAGTCCACAGTTCTCATGGGTCTTTACTGTCTGCACCAGTGTGGAAAATGTATGCTAAAAGATGTGTTTCTCTCATTTTCTTTGTGTTTATTAATATGTATATGTGCGTATATATGCTAGTCTCTACACTTGTCTTTATCTATAATAAAATGAACCTAAAAAGAGATCAAGCAAGCAGGTCTGTCTCCCTATTTTCAAAGTTCTACTAAAAGTAATTCCTGAATTCAGGTGCCTATCGTTGCACTGTAGAAGGCAATAGGACATACGGGCTTCTATCTACATTAGTGGCTTTTAGTAGGTGCCATTTTAAAGTTGAGACTATGCTTTCCTTAAAAGGAAACATTTCTTTTTTGAGCCCTGCAGTGCCAAGAAATCATAGAATATCAACTGCTTAATTCTTTCTGTGCAGAAAATTTGACTTTGGCTCATAACTGAATCATTTTCATTTCTAAGCAGTAGTAGATGCAACATTAAGAATAAATTTCCACATTGGAACTGAAGAAAAAAAACAGAAACATTTTGTGCCTATTTTACATTAAAAAAAAATACCTTAACTATGGTGGTCTTGTGAAGATGCTAAGTGAGCTGGAACGTTAAACATTTGTGGAGTTCACTTTTTGCATATGGGTCAGACAGGATGGTCTAAAGAGTGTGGTAAATATAGTCACCCCACATTTATCATGACTACAAAATTTCTCATAGTCCCACCGTTTATTTGTCATCGTAATTAATTAGTAAATGAAAAAAATCAATTTTTTTTACATTTTTTAAATTTTATTTTTACTTTAGTGCATTTACTGTTGACAAAACACGAAGAAAGAAGTTCTTTCAAAGTCTATTGCTGTCAACGGGGACAAAATCTGATTTAATTGGTCTTGGATCAGTCCCAAACTAAAGGAAGAAAAAACCCTTTTGTGTTAAGAGTTAACTACAGTGGCAACCTATTCCTCCCCCATAGAATAAAAATACACAGTGTAATTAACCATTGAAGAACAGCAATTTGTAATTTGGGATGGGAAGGGAGGGAAGGCAAGACAGGCACCTCCCCATCCCATGGATTTTGAAGAGTTACAGTCCATTTTAAATTAGGGAGTAGTGCGGCCCAGTTGGAGCAGATCTGTAGAGCAGATTTGTGCTGAGAAGTGACACCCACACTATCTGCATTTCAAGCCATTTTACTTCAGTCCGGTTCTAGTGGTCCAAATGTGAATAGGCATTTGGAGTGCTCTGGAGTGCAGTCCAGTCTGGGATGTGAAGCAGAGTGCAGTAGGTGAGGACTGGGAGACTGGCTTCAAAAGCAGAGTCATGGTGCAAACAAAAAAGCTAATGTACACACCCACAGGCATCATATCCCTTGTGATTAAAGGGAACCCAAGTAAAATCTTACCAAAACGGCAGAAAACTATAGTGTGGATGAGGCAGAGAACCCCCTATTGAACGTCTGTTGTTCAACCTTCAGGGCCAAGCTGTGTTCTGTAAATCATTTCAGCTTCAGGACAGCCCAATGTCCTTGAAGTGCAGCCAAGGGAGCAGCCAGGCCTGTTGCACCTCCTGTCTGCATGGGGGCTCACAGGCAGCCTCCAGACTGCCTGGCTAAGCATGCTTAGTGGCATATTAGGAGTATAGTGAGCTGACGGCATATTTTGGTGCAAGAGGCTCCACCGGTTCTGCTGAGCAGAGCCACTCCTCTAAGCCTGCTGTTTGCATGCTGGAGTACAACACACGCACGGACAGTCTGAATACATCCACGAGCGTTGTATATGTTGATATTGTTTTCCTAAAGCACAATTAGAGTAGGTTTGCAGATTGTAAAGCTGTCTCGTGTAGCTAGCTGTGGTCGTGGCAAGGTCTGAGATGCACACATATGACTTTCTCAACGATGTGATAATGTAGGCAAAGGCAATATAACCCTAAGTCATATCTTCATGTGAAATCGTATATAAGATTTGTATTTCTGACAGATGTAGAGAGAGGAAAGTGATCTTACCTCTGTCATACACAGACTGACTGCTGCTCTTGTCCAACTATGTGAGTGAAATTGAGCATTTAATAAAATACTAATTAAAGTAAATACTGTAGAAGCATTAACCTCCATAAGGTGTTTAAATTGAATTCCTGGGTACTTTGGCACACTTCCAGATTTCAATAAGTTCCGATCTAACTGTATCAGATCACCAATTCAAAGGCTCTGATTTTAGTTTATGGAATATTCCCGTTAATAATGATACCTTAGACATCCATTAAGTCTGGAACATTAATTTTATGGAAAACTTCCAATACAACTCCATTAGGTTTTTTTTTTTAGCTAAATTAGCAGTATAGGCTTTTAACAAATGTCATAAATAGCTATATTTAATGGAAAGATTACACAAATTAAAACCAGACCAAAATAGAAAATATATCTCACTCTGTTTAAGTCATGACCTTCAGAATACACTTAGAAGTTACAACCAAAATGATTGTTCTGTGGGCTAAGAGACTAGAGGGTGGCTTATGAACCACCGTGGTGCTTTTTTTACTTTGCTGGTAGGTGAAATCCCTCAGTTACACAGAGTCAAACAATACTTTTGAATATGCAATTGTCATATAAATGTAGCATATGCCAGTAGCCATTTAAAATCCCATGAAAAGCATATGGAAAATCTACAGGACATCCAGATATTCTATCTTGCATCTCCATTTTTCATAGTTGGATCATGTATGCCTGATTTCCCAAATGAAGACCTGAATGCCATTGAGCTGCCTGTCTTTCCCACCCATTTCTGAGCTGCAGGTCACCTTCAGCCAGCTGTGCTGCAGATGAGAAGGAGGAGGAGGAATGCACCTTAAAATTTGATGAGAATCATGTACTGGGGAGAGGAAGAAGATTCAAATTAATGTTCACTAAGAAAAAGCTAAGGGGAGCTCAGATGTCACGCGCTCTGCCTAGCATAAGCTACCTGGCCCAGTAGCATGCGCATAACTGTCAGGCAGCAGATGGTGGAGCTTCAGACTGTGTGACCTCTCTCTTGGTCACTGCGCATGTTGTGGGAAATGGAAGAGGTTGGCAGTACTGCACTGGTGGGGTTAGAGAGGCAGAGGACACAAATCTGCAGGAAATCAGGTTCCCTTCACGTCCATGCTCCCATCCTTGCTTATTACCCCATCTACCACCTGGCATTTTTGTGTTGAAGGTTCTTCTAGAAAAAAAGCATTAAAAATAACCCCAAATGTTTTAATTCTGTCAGGCTGAGACAGCGTTAAGTTTCAACAAGCTAATGTCAAACATATACAAAGCTAATTCTATTATGACAAATTCCTTCAAACCGGACTTCTTTATTAGGGCTCAGTAAGATTGAAACTTTAAGCCAAATACAGAATGAATATGTTCATTTTGTATGTATGTGTGTCAGACTGTGAGAAATTCTAGGTAGAATTTTCCATATAACCTGAATAAATCAAGAAATGTAAAATGACTCAAACTATGAGACATACTTTAATGTATAAAGCAGATGGGGCAGAATTAACATTGAACTTTTGGCTTTAACTCTGCATTTACTAGCTTCCAAGAACTAGATTTTAATGATGATGTGTTCTCAGCTGTTGCATGTTCATTTTTCAGTCGTAAGTTTCTAATAATGCTAATCAGATATAGAATTTTTTCCTCTTGCATAATGAGACATGTCTGTATATGCCACATTATGCTGGGTTTTCTCCCTTTTGAAAAACCCAGTCTTATAACTCTGGTCCCTGCTCCTTAGCGCTTGTCAATGCTTTGATGTGGAGACAGACAGGTACTGAGGCCACCATATCAATGCAGTTTTAGAGATCTTTATCGTTTTATGTGTCATGAGGAAAAACCAGAAACACTGCCATTAAGTGAAAAGCAAACGTATCAATAATATTCACTGGATCATAGTTACTCCTTACACTGGCAACAATTAAAACACAATGGCTATTCCTGTCTTAAGAGTGTTTTAATAGTCTATTAATTCAACCTTATTCATATTTCCCAATAGCAGCATCAATAATACTCCTTTAGAAAAAATTCTCAATGGAAATGTATCTTCCATGTTTTGAAATACTGCAGTAAATGAAGAGTTGCATTCCTTGAAGTATGGGTTTCTCAAACTGATATTTACTTCCACCATGTAGGGATTTATATTAATGCAAGCCAAATGCTACTGAGGTGATCTGCTTAAATTCGTAAGCCGCACATTGTGAAGATGGGAAGTCAAAGCTGGTGAAAACAGAACAAGAAATGGGTTTGATCTACATAAACTCCGTGACCACAGCTGTCCTCTGTGCTCCACATTACTGGGTAATCATAAAACCCAGCTTCCTGAATCCACTCCCCCAAGAACTTTCAGCACTAAGCACTGTTTCATCCCTTCAGATAGGAGGTAAATTATTTTGCCATACAATAGGTCACATCTGCTGCACAGGTCATAGACAGAAGAGCTGCCTCACACTCCTGTCACTCCCGAGGTTAGGAAAGGGCTGGGATTTCTGCCCTCACACAAGTGCAGGGAGAGCAGAGAGCACTTTACAGGATTAGGGTATGGAATGTGGTCACGCGGGTGACAGCAGGCAACATAAGTTAACATTAAATCCTGTATATAATAATTTGAAGTCCTTAAGGAAGGTTTGTAAACATGCAGGGGATGTATTATTTCTGTTAGTATAAAAAGCCCTAAGGTATAAATGCTGGTTTCAAAAATTATATTCACTTTAAATAGTGACAGTGAATGACTGTAGGCCTGACTCTGCTCCCACACACACTGGCTTAGGCAAGCCTTCCGTAATTCAAATGCATCAATGAAACACTTCAGAAAATCAGAACATGGCAGTTGAATTTACACTTTTAAACTGCAGCAGAACCAAAAAGAGGTTTCCCTTACACTTTGGATTAAATTGCTAGTTAACCCTTCAAGTCCCGAGAGAGCTAAATATGTTGTCCTGCTAGCTGACTTATCATATTTGACGCTTTAAAAATTACCTGGGGGAAAATCTGCATTCAGAATTCACCTTTTCTGTTCAAACCATCATGCTAGTTAGGATTGTTCCTTCCATTTTTTTTTTTATTTGAACTACTGCAATTAGCTTTAATTTCTCAAACACTTTGAAGTTTGATGAAAGGAGTATACAAAGCAGACTTTTGGAATAAGCAAATAGACTTTTAGGGACTAACACAAGTCCAACAAATATGTTGAGCTTTCCTGTCAATGGGGTTGAAACATTTCATGAACAACTATTAGAAAGTTAGATTTAACCTTGGCTGTAGTTATAGCTAGCCCAAAAAACTGAGAGACTGCATTTTAAGTATATTTAGCATCACAGCTTCTCTGAGAAAGTAACATGGTTATTCTCACTGAAATAGGAAAAATGAGGTTCAGTGAAATATAGGCATCTAAATCCCTTGAGGATGTGGGCCTGTATGCCCCACGTTACACAGAACACGAGCGTCTTCTGACTCCTTATGGTCTGCCCAGGACCATCTTTTTTCAGATGTTCTGTCTATGCATTCCTGCGTTGTAAAAGCATAGGTTTAGTTTTCATCCGAGAAAACAAGCTTATGTAGCTTCTATGAGTAATTCCTTATCAAAGTTAACCAAGATTCCAGTGACGTTTCTGATGTGTAAATAACAATTTTTCTGTCAATGACAGAAACGCTCAACCTACACTAGACAACAACTCTTCATTATTAGAACGTTATGCCATATGTTAGTAATCCTAGTGTTGCCTGAAATTTCTTTTTCCTGTGGCTTTCAATTTTGCTTTAAAAGAAGGCTTGATCCAGGTCTCAGTGGAATTGATGGGAGTATTTCCGTTAACTTAAACAGGAGCAGAGTCAGGGCCAAGGTCAACAGTACTAATTTGCTATAGCTTCAGGCAGACTTCCTCCTTTTTCAAGAGCAAATCTTCACTCGACCTTGCATGAAATTTAGTAACAATGTATAAAGCTTGAAAAATTACAGTTTTTCCTAAGGACCTGGGAGCATCTGATTCAGGCAGTGTGCATGTCTTGTCTGCAGAGGACAGTCAATGTCAGCCTGGATAGCCTTCGCTTCTATCTAGATGGAATTGGGCAGTTCTTTGGGCTAGGACTTGATATTGAGTGTTTCATCGCTGCCTCTTCCTTTGAGGGGTGATTCAATGATTTTAGTCCTGTCCGCAGAGATCCGCACTTGTTGGTTTGCGTTTTTCTTAATGTAATTGCCTAGACAAGCTAAATTGCAGAGCAGAAAGTACAGAATCTTTTTCTTGCCAAGCTTCCACATCTGTTTTAAGGGGATTGTCTGTCTGTCTGCCTTTCTTTTTTTTTTTTTCTCCTCTAGCTTTTCTTCGGACACTTTTTGGCAGACTCAGATTCATAAAGTGGTACCTTCAGTGCATCAATACAAAAACTTTGGCAAGTTGATGATACGTATTATTTCCTGATGGCTCAAATTTCATGGTCCTGCATTGTTACTTTGTGATTTTGTTCTTGTACTTCATATGTCTCTTGGGTCACTATTATAGAAAATTAGCAGTACCACAGCTTTTCTGTATTAGCAGGAACGCACAAAGAGAACTCATAAGATTAAGATTAAGCCAGGACCTACCAGTCTCACATACATATAATCACCTTGTTTAAATAGGGATAAAAGCAGTAATTATCCAGTAAGTTTGGTAAGTACGAGGGACGCATTGTAAAGCCATGGAAGGTTCCCAGAGATAACAGACTGTAAAGCAGTACAGAGATCCCATTTGGCTTTCAGAAGCAGCCAATGGTTAATCTTATTACAATGACAGATTTTATCTCAGCTATTTTTTCAAACGATTTTCTAAGAGAAGTGAGCAATTAGGAATTGATAAAATTCCAAGTATTAGCAATATCACTTTTTTTTTTTAATCTGCATTGTGTTTTAAAATTAAAGCGTAGGCACTGGATTAACAACGTGAAATACAAAATGTGACGTGATTTTCCATTTACCTAGGGTGTAGTCATAACGCAGTATTTTTAATTGTGTATGTGTAGTAACAAGGATTTCATGCAATAAAAATCTAGCCTAAAAGTCACAGTTTTGGGAGGAAAGGAGGAGAGTGAAGGAGGGACAAAAGTTTATAGCAGTGCTTCACTAAAAATGCAGCATACTTTTTACCTACAGATTCCTCAGAGGAGCTGACTGCCCTTAACTTCATCGATCTGGAAAGCTGAGATATCTCTCTACTCTCAGCATTTATGGCTTTATTGATATTACTCTTATTTTATTAATTATACTTGTTAAATTCGCTAAACCAGGGCCTCTACCTGAGGGGAAAGTAACAGGTGTCAGGAGTTTAGCTATAGTGTTGTGACATGAAAGAGATCGAGAATCCCTGTTGTAAACAAATGGGGCATTTTTCTTCTCTTGTTGCCCCAACTGAGAACTATGGCAATAAATTCATTGTGATTTTATCTACAGATGGGCATGAAGGAATTGTGCCTACACTGCATGCAAATCTAAAAACTGGAACGTGGCTTACTCGCACAGGACTGTTTTTCTCGCAAGCGAATCTGCATATATCTCTGTGTAGATACTTATACTGAGTCTCCACTAAAAGAAGACTAAACCTAACAGAAATAAAGCAGAAAGTTTAGCTGGTTCACACACAGCGACTGGGGAGGTGTGTGTGTGTGTGGAAACCTAATTTCAGCAGAGAAACAGCATTTCCCGCCAGATCTTATTAATAACCCAAATTTTAATAAAATGTAGTTGGAATGTAAATGGAAATACTTTTTGTTTTGCTCTTGTGGCTACTGAAATTCAGCTGACAGGTTACACAGCAGTTTCCAGAAGAAGGACTAGACCAGGGATTTTTGAGGAAAACTTCCTGATGATGAAGACCACGTGTGAGCTATTTCTGCCTTTACTTCCCCGTGCAGTTACTATGATACTTGCAGCTAACTCTTTATAAAAGAGCCCTTTGAGATATATGAAGTTGTATAAAAAATGCTGAATAGAGCCAAATTTTATACTATTAAATTTTAAAATCCCACCTACAGGATAGAAATGGGAGGATCTGTCTACGGCTCCAGCCTTGACTCAAACTGTTTCTCATTGTCTGTGGATTGAAATATGGAGAAGAATAAACTGAAATGAATAAAATGAAACATATAAGTACTTTGACTTTTCAGCAGAATTTTTATTTTTATGAGAACAGAGCAATTAGGTTGTCAATGAGACTGCAAAAAAAGGAACCTAAATGGGCATATATATTTGGGTTTTAGGGGTGAGCTTGTATGTTACAGAAGAAAATATTTGTAGCTGTAACAAATACATTGTATCTTTTCACAAATTTTTCCCCAATAGTAAAGGATGAGAAAGAGGCTGTGTTTCTTTTTGTACTCTACCAGAATATATGTTAGAATAGTGAAAAAAATATATATTGGGAGTCAAACATGGTATTATATGAAAAATTTTTAGTATGTAGCCACATATACTTTACAAACTGTAAGTGTAAAATATGATTGCCTTAGTCTAAATGAGTCATAGTTGCCTGACCAAAGGTCAGTGGAATTTAAGTTTCTAATTTACTTAGATGCTTTTAAAAATTTCTCCCTGCTTTTCGCAGTATATTATTGGGATCCAGCACTTAAAAGATATGACTGGAAAGATCTGTAGTGCCACCATCTTTGGGTAAAGACAATGAACCCTGAAGCAGTCATGAAAAAAAGCCAAGAAGCCATAAGGGAAAAAAATACAACAGTGAGAAGGCCAAGAGAGAGAAAACGTAGGTATCAAACAAAATGTCTGGCAGCCTACCCAGGCAAGATTTTCCATACATATCAAGGTCAGGCTTCACAAGTTTTTCTGAGGATAAATCCTGTATATGAAACGGGAGTTATCTAAAAAAGCCATGAAAGACGCTGGCTTTCTCTTTCCTGAGGATATTGTGAATGCTAATTAGAACATTTGGACAACGACTGAGGCAGCACCTGCCAATTAGGCACTCACAGGCCTTACGTTTACCACCCGGAGCAGCAAATGTGAGCTGTCGACTGCAGACTCACTGCAGTCACCCAAGAGGACCCTGGAGGAATAGGGGAAGAAAAAGGGGCCTTATGACCAGTCACCGCAGTTCCATGTAGGGTGGTCCTGGGCAAAAGCCTAGGAAGAGGGAAAATAACGTTTTCATGTGGCAGGGAAATCAGATCAGATCAGCTGCCTTCTGCTTTCTCCTAGACATCTTAGCTTATATATATATATATTCCTTCTTATTTTATGTTTGTAATTACAAACTTATTTTTAAATATAATTTCCAGTGTAAAAATTACAGAAGAGCCACAGGTGTCAAACACAGAACGGTTCCATGAGCTGCCTGTGTTCATGTGTGGTGCCCCTTTCTGATTAATCATATATTTGTGTTTAACCTTTTATTTTTTTCTCTTTCCGAAAGCAAAGATCTAAGAGTTAATAGGGACTTTATACTCTCCATACTGTTTACACTTTAGGAATCCGCTCCCCGACAAATGACAAGAAATTAACCTTTTCTAATGTGAACACGTATCAGATGTCCTGCTTATCACCATTTAGTACTATTTCTACATAGACAGAGTTCTGCCGTTCCTTCCATCCCATTTTCCATTTTGTTGTATCCTTCAAAATTCCCTCCTTAAAAGCACTTCCACAAAGAGCCACTTCAGAGGCTGGAATCAATATGTGAAATACAGATGGGAGAACTTGGGTGAAAAAGCGAGGGAACAGGACAAATGGTGGCTCATGCTGTCAACCAGCAGTAACTATTTGCAAAGGATGGAAAATACAAAGTATTGCAATGACTGTTAAGAGTGGTTCATCTTAATATTTATAGCCTAGCAGCCAGTTGATAGAAACCTGATCTGATTACAGTTTGTCTGAAGTAAGCAATCATTCAGTGGGATTAAACCAGATTATTGAAATAAACAAAATACAAACTGCTCTCCACTTTGGTCTCCTCCATTATCCCCTTGAATTCTCTGTGAGTTCCTTCTGGAGTTCTCTCTGTGCTTTACTTCTCTTATTCCTGCCTTTTTCTGGCATAATTTAATTCATGTAAATCATTTCTATTTTGACTCTCCACATCTGAATGTTTGGGAAAGGCGCTGACAGCTTGAATGCTTACTTAAATCTCCTAAGCTTTTAAGGCTGGTTCAGAATGTTTTCGTCCCGTTTTTCCTAAAAGTCTCAGAAGCCTAACTGCCTTTAGTGATAAAAACACATGCGTAAAAACAATATTCAAAGTGTCTCTCGGTCTGTGATAGGAACTTCACTCTATCAGTGGCAAACAGAATAATAGCACATAGTGCTACCTGTTAGCTAGATAAGAAATGGCATGTATTGGGATGTAGATGCAGCTTCATGTAAGGCCAACAGGTTGTCAGTCTTCTCGATATGATAGGGAAATCTGAATTTAGATATGCTTTAACTGAGGGTACCTTTATTTTGCATCCTTCTGAGCTACGTGCTCAGCCTCACACATGCTCTGTGAAGTTAGAAAGCAGTTAGGGCTCGGAAGGTTTCCGACTTACCCTAGGAGTAAGTGGCTTTCTTGCACTGCTGAAGAGCAGAATGCTTCTATGGGCAGCACCATGAGTAAAACCAACATAAATTCTAATGGTGGTAAAGACTAAACTATTCAAATACTCAGAGGGTGTGAAAAATCTGTCCGAGTGCACTATATTAGTACTGGATCTGACTTTTTAAGTAGCAGTCATCAGTTTGCTGTCTGCTGGCAAAATCGTCTTGATAAATGCAAGACTTGCAAGACTTGGAGTCTCTTCGTCAGTCCTTAATATTTTTTAACGTGAATAAATCAAAGTAAAGAAATCACAAGCACAACCACAGGGTCAACCTTTTCTAGGGTTTGTAAAGAGATTGATGCATAAAAAACCCAGCCATAAATAGATCTATAAGCTGCAATGTTTTATAGGACACTGATGCAGTAGTTGTTCTTATTTTCCTGGGTGTTATCTTGGGCCTGTGTTTATGAACTCTGCAGTAATGAAAGAGTTAACCCAAGTTCCAATTAAGGAGCAGTAGCAAATTGGCCCAGCTGTAGGAGATAAAAGACCAGGAAGAGGTGAGGACTGTTTTTCCTAGAGAGACAAGAAAGACCAGAAGTGCTGTGATCTGGCTTCAGGAAAGAGCAGAAGAAGTTTTGGATTGTGATGGACGTTCACAGGCTGTGGAGGTAAGCTGGGTTCTTGAGAAGGACTGAGTATCCCCTTTGAGGGAAAGGGTTTGTGTTGTGTAGCCTTTGGAAGAGAGTTTTGGCAGCACTGTTCTTGAATAAGTCAATTTGTTTGCAGTTTGAGTCTACATTACTTTTCAGGACAGTGTTTTATAAGACTGCCCTTGCAGACTTCTAATATGGCATGCATAAATTCTAGAAGAGTAGTTGATTGCGCACACAGATACTGTATATACAAAAAGTATGATGTTGGCAATATCAGACCTCTTATCAGTACAGAAAATGGAGTGTTGCTGACTTGTCTAAGACTATGTTGAAGTTCAAAACGTAAACCTGATAATTCAAGCAATTCGTGATATTAGTAGCTATCATTCTGAGGGATGGCTAAATGCTTTAGAATTGCTTAACATCCTTAAAAGACACAAGCTAAGACTGCTGCACTTGGGAAGTAAAGTTTTGTGGATAGCCTGATAGTTTTTTCATTTTCAGGAAGACAACTTCTTTTTCAGGTGTAACTTTTAGAAGCTGTGAAGTTGTTGTTGTTGTTGTGTTCACTACCTGTTGTGCTCAAGCATGGTTCTAGTAGGCCTGTGTGGTGCTTTCCTGGGCTCGTGAACTGTTGGAAGTCTTGGTTTCCCATCTGATAACAGCTGGCTTTGCGTTCCTTCCTTTACTTGGGCAGTGGTTGTTTATATGACTGTATGTTTGTTTGTTTGTTTGAAATGCTGAATCTTCTACCCAGTTGTAATTGCAGATACCTTTGTTTCTACATATGTCAGTATTTTATGCTGTTACTTTCTGGACTGATGGAGTCCTAATTACAAACAAATGATTGTATTATTAAAAGTTTAATACTCTGGCTTTGAACCTATCACCTGGCTAAAGTTGTTCTCCTCTTTCTGATTGTGACTTTTACCCTTGTTCTGAGAAGTGCATGCTTATTTGTATATTTGACATCAGGACTAAATTGGCTTATGGCTCAATAGGGATCCCTAAGCTAACTTAGATATTGGAAGCAAAGCAACTGCATTAGTTGTGTTGCAACTTAGCTATGTTGCAGGTGGCTTCTTTCTGATTACAGGCTAGCAAGTTTGGATATGTTTGCATGGCAGTTCATGCTTCCTTTTTGCTAAATCTTAAGACCATCTGTCTAGAGATCAGCTGAATTCTCAGTAAGACTCTTAACAATGGAGTAGCGTAGTGTTTCGTTTTGACAATATTTTTCACTGATGAGGTAAGGCTTATGGTGAAGCTGTGCAATAGGTATCATTTTTGTATAGTGCCTAGGTTCTAGTTGAAGTCTCTGTCATTAATATTATCTAGTCCTTGAGCCCTACTCAGGGAGCAGGGTGCCTGTTATTCACCATGTTAAGCAGCTCCCGAAATAGTCGAGCGTTGTCCTCTAAAGCTTAAAATCTAAATTTTGAACTGTTGTGAGGCTTCTGTGGTGCATATGTCTTTAGTGCTTGCTACTCATGTAGCAAGGAAAGGAAAAATGAGCAAGTAGGCACAGTAACAAAGTTTTCTAGCACAGCTTTTATTATAAAGAAAATACTTGTTCACAAATTACAGAGCAATTCTTTGTAATGATCACTTTTCTGTAGAAGCTCATTCTTTGGGATATATTGACTAAGTTTTAGCCTTTCAAGCATGAGAGCTAAAAGTAGGAGAGTCCTGGGTTTTCTAATTTTAAGTAAATTGGATGTTTTCTGTGACTTTGGACAAGTCACTTGACCTACTTGTGCTTCACTCAACCCAGCTGGAAAGTTGGATATAGACCAGGACTTCAAAAAACCTGAATGTTGTAGCTAAACTTACTCCAGCAAATACTTAAAATATGGTCCACAGGTGATCATCGTAAGTTCAGTGTTCCAATATGCTGATCTGCTGAGCAAATACTGCCTTACAGTTAAAAGTAGCATGTTTAAAAAAAGAAAAGGGGGAGAGAGGCAGATAATTTTTACATAACATCTATATTTTCCAGTATTCTTTCTCATGTAAATCTAACATTTTTCGAGCTAACCCTTCATGTTTTTCCTCCTCCCCCCAGACTTCCTTCATCTCATAAAAACACAGTTTCTTTGTTGCTGTGTTATTATGTACATAGAAATATGTTTTCATGCATATAAAGCCAACCTACTTCTCCAAAACAGTACTTATTACAAAGCAGAGGAAGAGCAGAGTGTAGGTTTGTGAGTATATCTGTTGAATACCAGTAGCTGTAAAATGCTACCAGCTGAGGACAGCACACCTACACATAGGTTTAGTCACCACTCTAGTATTCTCTTCTCTATCCGATTGCCATGTATGGTTTCAAATTTTTTAGGAGTCTCATGAAGGAGTGGATTTTCTCCAACTCTGTTCCTTCTAGGATTCAATCTGAACCAACTATTCATGTTGGTTCTGAGATTTTTTCTAAGAACATGATGATAAGAGTATGAGAGCCAGGAAGGGAGCTGTGTGCTGAACATGGCAGTCATGGTGCTCACCTGATACATACCATGTGTCAGGTGATGGACCATGACCATGCATGGACTAGAAAGCAATACATTAGCTCAGGAAGAAAGTTTAAGGCAAGAACTGCACAATGAGATCCTACCTTGAAGGTAACGAAGTGAGATAACATGCTTGCTTGTGTCAAAAACTGTGAGGAGGAATGCAAGCTGCCCACTTGGGAGAAGGCAGGCATTAGGAGCACTCACTCTTCAGCTGAGACCTCACTGAACTTCCCTTGGTTGCCAGAGGCACACTACACAGCAAGCATCATGGCAAGCTGCCTGTGATCCAGCTGGGCAGGGCAGGGCAGGACCATCTCCACTAAGAGCTTTGGGAGAGAGTAGTTCATTATTTCTTACTCTTGCATAACTGCTGTGGAGGAGCATAATACATATGGAGCACTGACATTTTTACTTGCAGAAGAGAAGACAACAGAATGTGGGCAGATCCTCAGCTGTGTATTTTGTCACTCCCTGATCAGTTTATACCAGTTAAGCAGCTGCCCCTGCATTAGTCAAAGCAAGACCTAAATTCCATATGCTTACACCACCATCTAAATGGCTCCATTGCTCCCATGTTTCTAATGGCTGATGGAGTGGGTAGTTCTGTTTATCACTCCCCCAGAACATGTCAGATGAATACGTAGCCAGCTATCACAGCCTTAAAAGGCTTTACATCCCCAAAGGCATCACGGTACTCAAGGAGTTTACTCTCCTTGCTTTATTCTGCTTAGGAACCTGATGGAAACAACAGAAAAATCTGAATCTTTGCGCACCTAGGCGATGATGAACGTGAAGCCTTCATTTGCCCTGACATTTGTAGTGAGGAATATTGTATGTGATATCTATGTTAGTCCAACTTTGCATAACAGTTTGGCTGCTCTCAGCAGAGGAAGTACAGATGGTGACTCCTGGCAGGCAGTGTTACTGGAAGACATTATGCTGCATGTGTACAGGTTGTTAAGCTAACTGGCAGTTTTTATGCAGCATAGACTGCTGAGATTTTAAAAATCACAGATTACCAATTGCAAGTCAGAGGTCGGCTGGTTCCCTAGAAGGCTTAAAAATCTTACTCCTGCAGCAAGGGTGCCATATGTTCCTCACTGCTAGTTGCTTTGAAATGATCAGTAGTGTGAATCGAGCCAATTGTCTGTTGTAATCAGATTGCAGTGAAATATGGGATGCGCTGCCTGTGAGCTGTTAAGATATACAGAATATAATGCAGCATGGACACCATCCAGATCTCCCCTGATCAACACTGGGGGAAAGTCAAGGAGCTTTCTAGCTGTGAATGATACTAGTATGAAGAGGAGGGAATTAGACGGCCCTGCTCACAGTCCACAATTGGAAAGGACCACAGTCAGGAATGAGGTGTTCTAGAGCAGTACTGCTGGGACTGGTGTTAGACCTATTTTTATGACTAAAGATAAAGTAGCCAGCATGCTAATGGCACTTTCAATGGAAAAAATAGCCTTTTGGCTGGAGCAAACTAATACAGAATGCTTGGGTGACATTATGAATATGAGCAAAAATAACAAATAAATAATACAAATAATACAAAAATAACAAAAAATAACAAAATGGGACTTGTGAGAAATAACAACAGTTACTTCAACAGCAGTTACCTTCCTCTTTGAGGGAAAATCATCCTTCACATGCATTCTCTATTTGAAGAAGAAAGCTGGCTACTAATAAGGCCAAACGCTAGGGCTAATAATGGTAACTGCAAGGTGTGCTAAACCTTTTGACAATATCAAATACCTCTTCAAACGTGAGCAGCGTTTCCTTTTATTCCATCTTGCACTATGCCAGTACATGGCTCAGTGCACTAAATGTGGCAGGACCACAATTTCATTATGGCTCTCTTCCTTAAGAGGAAGAATATTGGTGGTGAATAAAATTCCTCATCCTTCCCTGCATCCTAGGAAGGAGGGGTAGTTGTTTTTCAGAGGCTTTGGAAGGTCAGGATTTAGCCCAGGAAAAAAAAATGGTTGGTTAAACAATAGCTGAATAGCCTGAACTATTAACACTATATGAAACAGCTGTTACTTGAAGCAGAAGATAAGCTTCCAAATGATAGCATTGATTTACTAAGCTGTGACTCAAGAAAAATATCTTATGGCTAAATTCTGGGGATATTTAGAGGCGGAACGGTTAAAAACAAACTCAAACTTGTCTAAGGCCTTGTGATAGATCAGAGTAAAAGTTAAAAAAGGGTTCTAGATGCTCAGAGTTTCTGTTCTAATCACTCTCTGCCAAATGGCTTTTCTGTCAAGTGGGAAGTTTTTATGGGACTCATCAAAAGAAATGTACTAAAATTCTTTTGGGGAAATACATTTTCTCTTGCAATGATCCCAAAGACTTCTATGAGTCAGGTATCCTAGTATAACTTGTTTATTGTTCCACACTCTTCCTGAGTTGGAATTCCAGAAAGACATCTGGTACTAAATCACTAATACAGTGATAGAAATCTTTTAATAATTAGGCTTGCAATAAAACACCATGATATTCCTAGACAATTTACTCTAGTGTTCAATTATTGTTAGGAAGTTTTCCTAATACCTAAACTTCAGCAAGAAAGGTACAGACTAAGTTTATCTCTTTAACTTTTCTCTATGGATATGGAGAACTATTTTATTTTAAGGTTTTTCTTGTTCAGGCCTTTTTAAATTAAACAAGTCTGTTTTTTTCTTTATTGGTCATGTTTCCTGAGCCAGTGACAATTTGCGTTGCTGTCTTTTGGACTCCTTGCTGTTAGTTCATGTCTCACAATATTCCACCTGAGGCCTTATCAGTGCTGAGGAGACCAAGAAGATTTTGTGCATTTGGCAGGCTGTACTCATGTTTGCACATCTCCCTATCATGACTGCCTGTTTTGGCAGCATCAGCAGCATGACGTTTCCTTCTATTCCCTGATGCAGGTGTTCTAATAGACATTCCAAGGAAATCTTTGGGACGCAAATATGACAAAAGAACCTGATTAGCTTCAGCTCATTTAAAGTGCCCATGGAAATGGTTTAAAAAAGAAAAAAAAAACTTTTTAGGCAGATTGTTATTGGAGTGACTTGAGGCTTTGTAGTTCCATCCCCCATTTCTTCTGTATGTATTAGTAAGTGTTTTTGTGTGTTGGACACGGATTCATTTATCAGAAACAGATTGAAAACTGTTTGCCTAATTTGTGATGGCTAATTGATACTATTACATGCCAGAGTAATAGAAGTGGAGTTCTACTATGGAGTAGAAGAAAGAAAGGCGAGGACCTATGGCAAACTTGAGTCATCGTCTGGAGCACTGATCAATGTTTCAGGAAGACCGCTGGGAATTAGTATAAATAATCATCCATGATTATTTCTTGTCATCTTGGGGATGGGTAGAGATTAAAGAAACTGGTAATGTTTTGTTACTACAGTGAAATTGTGGAACTAGTGACACAATGTGTACCTCATATTCTTACATGAGGGTTTAAGTCCTGAGCGAGTGTTGTGCAGGTATGCAGTGCTGTCATGTTCTAGCCAAAAACTAATGCTGTATTTGAAGTTTATAAATACAATGTTTATCTGAATAGCTCAAGCTACCACTTGTTCTCTGTGTCTGGATAGAATGGGAGCTTATAATCTGTCTAGTCGATGGAGTTAAAAATTGTTGAACTGCGTGGAAGTGTCTATTATCCAAACAGAGGACTTCCATCTTGTATCAATTCTTATCAGTACTAAGATATCACATGAAGATAACATGCATAATATCTGGAAGCAAATGAAGCAAAACCTATCTCCACTGTGTATGTAAGAGGCAGAAATACATATAGGTTGACTTCTTTTTGCAGCAGTTACTGATCTAGTTTACTTGTAGAACTGAGTGCTGAATAGGGCTCTTAATGTATTTATTGTCCTCCTGCTTCGGCCTTGAAACGTTACCAGCTGACAGATTCTGAGACTCATAAATGGCCAAGTGATAGGTTCTGGCAATGCAACTGAGCAATCTGGATCTGCTGCTTTTCTCTACGGAGTTGTAGAACAACTTCAGTGAAATGTGGTCACATGAAAGAGTCGATGGCTCTCCCCCACCTATGACAGCAAAGAACAACCTCCAGTGCATTTAAAATATTCATTATACAGTTATCAGAGCATTCCCTGTGTTCTAAATGCTTAGAAAATTGGTTGGAAACAACCTATTTAACAAAGCAGCCTCTCATTTACTCTACATCACATAACTTAAAGGGAAAAAAAAAGCCCAAGCCATTGCTTTTATAAACCATTTAATACCGTTTACGACAGTAATAATCCCCTTGAAATTGGTTATATTGCTGTAGTTTGTTATAGTGTTAACTGCCCTTGTCTTCAGCTTGGTCCATTAACTGAAAATCCAGCCATTAACTCATAATGGGATGATTTCTTCAGGATTATTACCTGATTCTTAGTTTGTTGGAGATTAATATTCTTGAAGGATACAGCAAATGACAAAACTTAATGAAAAATCCCAATTCACCTTTTTATGAAATGGTGGTTTGTTTATATGAGATGCCTTGAGATGCCTGAGGCTCGCATGTGGTTTATTTCATTATCTGCGATACCAAAGATGGAAATACATATGTAACAGCTTCCTTGATGCAACAGGACAGTTGTTGTCCCACATAATCCACGGCAAATGGTGAGACAAGGAAGGTGATGTTGAATGTGGCCATTTGTGGTGGGAGGCCTGGGAGGGCGGGGGCACTGAGCCACCACAGAACATCCTGACACATCCTCTGGTTCCCCACAGCACTCTGTGCTACAAGAAAGGTTCGGGTGGTGATATAGGTGTCCCTGTCACTCATGGCCTCACAATTAACAGCCAGAAACAAAAAACAAAGCTTAATGTGTATCACTGCTAGCAGTAATAATTTAAAGCTAGTAATAACAATAGTAACAATATACAATTAATTAATCAGTAACTATACATTCAACACCCCACACAGAACAGAAGTAATTACAGTATTTGCAAGTACATGTATGTATACATGAGGTCAAACCAGTAAGGGAAAAGGTGCCTAGTGGTTATGTGGGGGGGGGGGGGGGTAGGCAGGGACAAGCAGGCCATGCCTGGGGGGGCAGGTGCTGCTTCAAGCCCGAGGGCTCCTCAGCAGGTGCTGTGTGCTGCTGCCATGTGCGCTCTGAAGGCGAGCAGGCCACAGCAGAGCCCGTGTGGCGCTTCGGTTACTGCCCCCCAGAGCAGGGGGAGGAGGGCTGTACTCATGTGCCAACTGGTGTTAGTAGCAGTGGGGGGGATCCCTAGCTGCCAGATCAGCGGCACGGAGGCGCTGGCTGTCCCACAGCCTGCCATGGCAGAGAGCTTCCCTCAGGGACGGGGTGGGGAGAGCCTTGAAAAAGGCTGCCTGGCTTCTTTGAGCCTTGAGAAAGGCTGCCAAGGCTGCTGCTTCCCCAACTGCTGCGCTGAGAACAAGTCCCTTCCCCCCTCAGCTGTCACACAGAGCAGCTGCGTGTGCCCCTTTTATACCGATCCTGCTGTGGGCTGCAGGCAAGTGATTGGTGGAGTTTGTCTAGACCCCCGCTCTTATTGGTCCGTTGTCGATTCCTAATGGCAATGCGGAGCGGGTTGTGGTGACGGTGCGGCCCCGCCTTCCTTCTGGAATATTCTGCGTGATTGACAGGCACGGGCTGCTAGGGCACTGTCAGCCCTCCACCAAGGATTTTAAATTGTGGCAGTGGGAGATTTCTGCAGGCTCACCGGGGTCGCAGAGAGAACAGGGTGATTGACACCTTATACCCATTGTTCAATAAAACCCATTTTCCTAACTTTTCCCCCTAAACCGAACCTTCCCTGACACCGCTGTAATGACGAGGACTTAAAGCTTGTTCCTCACCACTCTGCTCAGTGGGAATTCTGCCACTGACTTTTCAGTGGGAAAAGAATCAAAGAGCCAAAAAGACAATGCCCAACTGGTTCCTGAGGAGCAAATTGTGCTGCATGTTTTCAAAGATAGGCAGCCGAAGTGAGAGGGGAGTCACAAGTAAAACTATTCCAGCTAGTGTAGTCTTTATGTTTAGAAAGAAAAAATGTTACTTGGTGGGTTAGAAGTATCATCTTTAGAGGATGAAAATCCTACAACAGAGTTCCTCAAAGTATGTCCTTAGCGTACTTTAGTGACCTGTATTTTCAGTCCCCAGACTCATCTTTTTCTTTGACTAAGACAGCGCCAAATTTGAGAGGTTATTAGTTGAACAACATCAGAAATTAAACCTGCAATACATGCTAACAAAATACACTGTTCATAAAATCTTGATATGAGCTCTGGAATTACTTTACTGCTTCCTCCAATTGCAGCAGTGTTCTCTGTTTTCTTCTCACACCCTTAAATTTTATCAGTTCATCTGCTATGAATTGTCAACCTAAAGTGCTATAAAATTATACAGTGTCAGTAGGATATATGAACAACCTTTAAAATTCAGTCATGATAGCTTCCAGTAGTGTTAATTTGAGCCAAATCATGACCTATCCAGAATAAGTTTCCTAGTATGGAAAAAGCTCAGGAAATCCTTTTTCCTGCTTGGTACAAGGCATCTATATTTTGATTACCTCTTCTCTCGGGATGAAGAGGGAAACCTGGAAACACAGATTTCCTTTGAAAAAGGATGTCTGGGTTCATTCTGTCACCCCACATAAACATCAGCCTTTCTATGGCTATAGTAGCAGGGTCTTAGGGAACAGTCTCAACCCCCACAAAAGGTGCTGGGAAAAGACTGTGCTTTTGTCAGTAGAAAATAAGATTTAAGCATTTGCTGCTTGAAGAACATGCCAGAAGTGATGATTCCAATAAGAACGCAGTAAAGCATTACAGAGCGGGTTTTGACATCATTTAATTCCAGCAAAAGATTTGCAAATAGAAGGGCAAAATAGGAATATCTGAAAATATCAACATATCCCATAGGCAAACATCTATTCTTCTTCGTAAGTGTCTGGGCTTTTCTGGCAGCACATGCTGAGAAAGATCAACTTGACAAAGCAGGATGTAAGTAATGTATTTCTGACTTAGTAAGTTCTTATGGAGAAACCAAACATCAATTTTTTTGGCTTAAAAATAAGAGATTGACTGTTAAACACTTAGCTTTCCCCTACAGTGGTACTCAAAACTGTGGAGGAAAGTGGTCCATCTCCCTGGTGAACAGAACCTGTGGTATAAGTAAAATCGGCAGGTGGACTCTAGCTAGAAACTTCAGACCTAGAGACATTTCCAGGCCCAGGGGTAAAGTATGTGAATCCACCTTTTTGGAATGAACAAAGTGGTGCTTACCTTTTGAGATTCGTGAATGAAAAGTGTTTATCCTTCAACTTTTCCCCTGCCTGTGGTTCCATTTCAGATATAAAAAGATGGAAAAGCAGAGGAAAAAAAATTAAAATCAATACAGATAACTTTTCCACTTAATGTCATAGTTCTTGAATGAGATCTATAGTATGTTTATATACTGCTTAAGCACTTTATATTTATGCCTGACTTGATTTGACTTTAGAACTATAGTCTACTTCTTCCTGGTGTATTATCAATCTTTTTCAAAAATGAAATGTACTATATATGACAGTACAGCACATATTTCATTCCAAGAGGAAGTACAGTTCATTTCTTAAAGGATGTGCTTTTGGTTTCATCAACAAATCAGCACGTGCATGCTCCAGAGAGACATGCCCAACTGCTTTTCCTTTGTTACAGGAGGGTAAAATTGGAGAAACCTAAAAAATATTTCACTTGAACTTGGAGGTCATGCTCTCAGCATAGTACTACTGACTGCAGAGCCTCACTGAGGGTAATTGCAGTCTGTTTTTTCCCCCCACTGTTTGTTTACTCTTAAGATTTGAATTGTTTCTCAATTGGGATTTTATTTTGAAGTGGTTTTGGTACAGTCTCAAGAAATCCATCAGGAACAAATGTCTTAAGCTATATGGGCTGCCATCTCTCCAGTGCTCTTCTGTGTGTCTTTACTAATGAAGTGCATACCTGAGTTTCTCCTGAACTATCCTATTTCCTCAGTGATTGTTTCACCGACCTGACTTTGGGATTCAGTCACAGGAGCTAATTGGATTTACACTGAGCTAAATTTCCACCATAAAGTAGGTACTTGATTACTTGTTGACTAACCTCCAATGAGCATGGACCTATGGCACTAGGTGCACAACATGAAAACTAAAATTTCTGGAAGTGTTCATACTAAGTGAGCCAATTCAACCCTTACCTGAAGAGTTATAATTTACTAAGTGTGAGTAACTGTTCAATTCGCCAGTGCTTCCATAAGATCCTTCATATGGGATCCTGTATTTGGTTTCACAATATAAGGTGTTTGCCTGCGATCTCCTGATGATCAGCAACCTGTATAATAAAAAGCATTATATGTTATTTACCCTTTTTAGGCATATCTGCTAAGGAAGGCTTTTTTGGAGGTTAAAGCACTTGTTTCTTAGGTGCAGGGGTAAATAAAAATATAAGGTTTAAGGTCAAAGGGGAGACAAAACTGGAAATAATCAGTTTATGGTTGATGATGCAGCTAAATACAGAGTACTTATGGCCTGCCAGTCTTAAAGATTAGAGGAAAGTCAAAAACAAAGGATCTGAAAGCTGTATTAGGAGAAATACACATGTAAAACTTAAGGTTTTGACTGTATTACAATTGAAAAATTAGTGCAACATGGCTGCTTTTTCCCTATTTATGTTTTTGTTATATTTAAACAGTTTTGATAAAACATGCATGTTTGTCTATGCCTACTATGTTTGTGCGTACTCTGTGCTGCATCCAGAATCTAAAATAAATTTAAGGCTGAGAGCAAATGTGTTATTTTCTTAAACCTGCTGTACTCAAGAAGCTATGCTTCATGTGTCAGCCAGTTAAGGATCTCTTAAGTATATTGTCTACCTAAACTGTAAATAGTAAGTTTATGTCAACATCTTGTGTTTTGGGCAAGAGTCTCCCAGGGACGTAGTGGTCTAATTGTCTGGAAGTAGAGATAGAGACAGAGGATTATATGATGTACTACGGTGTATTATGTTTAGAAAGGTCCTAAGCTGACCACTTCTCATTACTTCAGCTCTGTTTTTCGTTCACAGAGAAATTCTCCCTTTATATCACTTTCCTTCTCCATGAAAATATTTTTAAATAATTGAATTGAACAAACTTTAGGGTACTTTGACTTTCTTTTATGCTTTCTAGAAGAGAATAATTTATGTTCTTACTTGCATTTTCTATTCCTTGCTTATTTGGTCACTGCCTCTGCTAATTATATAACGAAATCAAAGCACAGTTGAAGGGTTAGAATTGGAGGATCTTAAAGGGTGTATATAACGTGATACCCCAGTGGTACAGAAAGCGGTAAGTGAAAAGCCTTAAGTCCCCGCCTGACCTAATCATCCAAATTGGCCAAATGTTGTACTACTTGAATGCATCAGCCAAGAACCAATAAATCAACTCCTTCTGTAGTGTCAGCACTTCACTCAAATTGTTATTAGCTCACAGATATCTCACATTAGCTCCAGTAAGTATTTTGCAGAGAATTATTTGACCAGCTGCTGTTAGGGATGTTGATCTCTCTCTTCTCCCCCTGCCCCTCCTTTTTTAATCATGTAGCAGCTAGTGGAACAATACTAGTCACCTTGCTAACTGGTATGGATGGGCTGTATCTATAGATTTCAACACTGAGGCTGCTGTGAACCTGGCTATGGGTACTCATTAAATGTGTGGATCAAGATCCCTAGCAATTTGGAGAGTTTGAAAATTCTATTTGAGGTTTTCAAAGTATTTGACATTGGAAGTACTTTGAGGTTGGGTAGAATCTGTCTAGCTCAGTATGAGATTCTTTGTCATTCAAAGATTGACTGAGTTGAGTATTGTAATTTAAAAAAAAGTGTCTGGACTTAAGTTTTCTTCCTTCTTGTGATGGGCTACAACATAACGATGCATAGAGGAGAGAGCGCTATACCACTGGTTCTGGAATGCGATATCCTCCCTGCTATTTTTACAAATACAGATGAAGAACCAGTGGCACTGCAGAACACTTGTATATCATTCCATTACCGTGAAGTTGTCAAGAAAGGTGAATTTGACAGACAACCATACTGGGATATCTGCACTGCATCTGAGAAATCAAGAAAGAAATACTACTTTTCCTTTTCCGTAGTCTGTCACAAATATCAGTGAATAAGATGCTCTGCATCTTATCAGATGTGAGCAGACGAGGCTTCATAAGCTTATGAAGACCTTATGAAGAAATCAGTGGGGCTCTCATTTGGTCATCAACAGTTTGTCAAGAGTTTGCTATTTCAGACCTCACGATATCCTGAGAGAGGTGCATCATTTTCCTTCTTTACAGGAGCACTAAATGGTCTTGTTTGACTGGATTGCATGCACAGATGTATAGAAAGTGATGGAGTTTAATGTCGCAGGGACAGCAAAAGCCCATGTACTGAAGTTAGATCTAGTGACGTTCTGTGAAGAGGAAAAAAAATCTTTGAGAAGAGAGATTTTTTTTTGGCTTTTTAACCTTCCCAGGCCTTCAGCTTACACTGCTTGGCAAAACATTTATTATCATGAATTCTGATTGTTATTACTTAACCTACAGTGATAGTAATGCATGAAATGTGAACATAAAACAAATAAAGACTTACCAAGGAAAACCGTCACTCACTTGGTTTATCAGCTTGGGCAATAGCAGTCAGAAATAAGGATAATAAACTTTCTATCATATTTGAACAAAGAATTGGCTGAAATAAACTCCTCTTCAAGTTTTTTTTTGTTATAACTATTTCCAAAGAACTTTATGCATCAGTGACAGGAACTGCAAAAGAAGACCAGTGTCTTGACTAGTTTATTTCAATTATCTAATCAAACTATGTAAGAAGTCTGTCTGGAAAATAATAGTTTCAGTCTAATCGTCCACCAGTTTATTTTTTGTGAACTTTTACAAACTGATAGGTTGATGTTTTACTACTTTAAAAAGTCAGATACAAAAACATACATAATTGGACAACTGTAGAAATGCAACACTGACTATTTTGCAAGCTACCTTGGGCCCTTTAACTAATTTGCACTGTAGTTCTATAATGAACTCTTTGAGAGTAGTATTGATAAGGGATTAAAATTGACCCTTCTCTGCCTCCTTTCAATACAGACTCTATAATATTTACTCTAATATGGGTACATCCTCCCTTCAGTATTGCACTTACCTCACAAGAAGTATGAAGTTTCCTGAATGGACATAGTGGCTTAAATGGACAAAGTCTTTTTGACATAATGTAAGGATATATGTATGTGTCATCTTTTTTACGTTTAACCCAATTGATGATAATCTAAAAGATACTGCTGTAAATTAAGAGATTGAAAGCTAACACTATATAAACAAAAGTTTCTTTGTCTCCCTTTATTTTCTTGTATCTGTTTCTACTATGCAAATCTCTATTGAAGCCAAAAAGAGACACCAGAAATCCTTGGAAATGTCTACTTGGAAATCCTTGATGGCTACACACAGTAAAAACTGGATAAGCACAGGATCTGTGTATTTGTGTCCCAATACTGCAGAGTATATACATTATGATTTTGTCATTAACAGAGCTAGTAATGAATATTGATGTTTATCTGTCATGTTCTTATTAAAACTACTTAGTGTTAGACATAAACATGAAAGGCCAAACTAGTTCTTTCTGAGCTGTTAAAGTAAATTGTTTTAACATTCTATGGATTATGTGGGTTTCGGCATTTCTCATGCCGAGAACTCCTTTGTGCTAAAGGAAATAATAACAAAGCCAAAGGAAATTAATGTAAAATCTTTGGAAAAGAGCATTTTAAGATTCCATGTTAGATCCTTATGTGGTGACCAGGAGTCACTGTCTTACGATCTTTAATCTGTTTATCCTCACAAGGATATTGTGAGAAGAAATGCTTTCCCCCCCCCACCTTTTGGGGGGGATGCTAAGACACAGAGGAGTTAAGATCCACATTCAATAAATGACTTGGTTCCTAGATGCTGTAGCAGAATGTAGGTCTTGCATGCAGTGTCAAGGGACAGTATTTTGCGTGAATCCTCATGATAGTATGGAAAAATCATTTTGCAGAGTTCTAGATAAAGTTTGGCTTTTACACTTCCTACCGAGTGCAAGGCCTGAACAAAAGGGGGCAAATTCCTTAAAGATAATGCTTAATTTTAGGGGCAGTCCCTAACCAGATGATCAGGCAATCATCAGAGGTCATCATGCTCAGCCTGCCCATTGCCTAAACTTTGAGGGATGCCCAAGAGGGATACTGAAGACAGAGGCTTAAATCCTAGCCCCTTGATGTGAGGCTCCAACCACCTATATCAAATTTATAGATGCAGCGTGCACACTATGATTATGAGCAAGCTGTGCCACCAAACAGAGAAGAACAAGATTGTTTGGGTTAACACTTTTCCGTCTGTCTTAGTTTCCACCCCTGTGAAATGGAAATGATGATCGTAGTACAGACAACACTGGAGTTCTCTTCAGCCTTGTTAAGTGCTTTCTCCAGCGTTCGTACTGTTGTGTGAAATTTAGAAAGCTGTGAAGCTATTCTCCCTCTGCCTTTCCCAGCCCCTGCTGGTTGACCAGGAGTAGTTTGTACCATTGGAAAATTGTACTGCTTTAATTTTTCTCAGGAACAACATTGTTTCAAATGTTTTTTTTCTCTCTCAGATAAGTATGTTTATTCTGGCAGAAGTTCAGACTTGCCTGAATCTGTCATTGTGGGGTGTCTCAAGATTTCCTCTAACCATTGTTTATAGTGCCTGTGCCAGTAGAGAACAGAACCATTTTTTTTTCCTATGGAAGATCATTTAAAAAAAAATTGCTTAAGGCATTTTCCTAAGATTATGATTTAAATTATTATAATCTCCTGAGGTCCTTGAGAAATAGGCCGGTCTCTGATCACTCTTGTGCAGTTGCCAGCTTGCCAGAAATATAGGGAGAAGGATAGGATGTGTCTGTTTTTCTAATTAGTTTTCATACAGTAACTTATATACCCTTCTTTTTAAGTGGCAAAAAAAGACTGCTGAAAAGATGTGTGTTGTCTACTGGGTTTTATGCTATTGCTTTATTGAATTATTTCAAAATGATGGGGGAATAGTTAAGCCAAATTGTGATGTAAATTCCAGTGGAAATGATGTGCCTTTTCAGAAGGTATCTTCAAAAGCTGGTAGGAGGAGAGAAGAATAGAAACTGAAGTTCTGGAACTTCTATTTGAAGACCTGATTTGAGTAAATCTGAATCTACCATCAGCAAAATGTTGCTAATATACTTTGATCCTAGCAATGTAGGAGAGAATAGCTTATTTTTAACCGTTTTATTTAAATGGGTCATAATTCCAGAAGGTATGCTTGGTCTCCTTTCCCCAAAGTATTCCTCTATTGTGTTTTCAAATGGATATCTTTAAAACAGCAGGAACTGCCTCAAATTCCTTTACTGATTTATCTTTTAGAGATTTAAGCTTGGTACTACCATACTGAAAAAAGTCCACTGGTCTCTGGACACTCTCCTGTCACTAATAGCAAGATCATATGTGTAAGCGGAAACAGCTATTGTAGTTTTAAGATGCAAGTTTCCAATGAGTTCTGTCACTGTTTCACAGATAGAAATTATTGTATCAATGACTGAAGTGGGATAATTAATGTTGAGTGCTGCTTTAATTAGCACAGTACAAAATCAACTATGAAGTATACACAAGTTGCAGCCCCGGTTAAAGTCAAAATGGATGACTTTGTGCTGAAACAAGTAAGGATTGCCACTGGCGTATTGGAGCTTCTACTGAAAACTGGATGCAATCAAATGAGAAATGGTGATGTTTAAAGCCATTGCAGATACTTTTGCAGTGTGGCTGTGGGAGCAAGCCCTGAGGGTGACAGCAGCTCTGAAGTGACAGGACGGATCTGGAGGCAGGTTGAGGAGGTAACCAACCCTTCAAGAGCCTTTGCTCTTTGAGCCCCGAAATAAGTTTGGCAAGTTGCCTGTATTGTGGATTACATTGTTACTGAACTTAGGTATGTATTTTCATTACTGAGATGTTCTTGTCAACTACATATACATATTTCCCTTTTGCCTCCTCATAATTAAGTAATTGTACAGTCTAGGACAATTACTAGACAAATTTTTCATGGGAAAAATTTGTCTTTTACTGATTATGTTTTAAGAGTAAACTCCTCACTGTCTCTACACTCAACCATGCAATTATGTTGTCATAACTAATGCCGTTCCTTCTGGAAGCTTTGAGAGGAGAATTACTACTCAGTTTTGACCAGTCTGTGGACGTTTAATCCATCTGTTAGCTAAGCTTTACCATTAATAAACTGTCTCTTCCTGTCTATAGTTGTAAGTATATGTAGCCATTTTGTCGTAGAATGTCAAATATTTTCCTCTGCCCATTGAAGAAAGCTTGTCTTAGCATCTAGCTACATTTGACATAATATTAAGAAACAGTCTGTAATAAGCCAAACTGGTACATGGGGCAAAAAAAGAAAATTAAAAAAAACTTTTGTGGACACTATTCTGCCCAGAAAATATGAACTCCTGGAAAATGTAGGTTTTGTGTTAGTGTATGTACGAGTGAGGTAGCTAAACAAACATAGAACAGAAGCTTTCTAGTAACCTTATATAAAGCTTTCTAGAATTAAAAAGTCAGGGTGGTGTGAACTCACCTGAAAGAACTATCTATGCGCCAGTGTTGATCAGAGCCAACACGTATGAAAAATGTTATGGATATGGGGATGTGTTGATTAAAATACACCCATTTAAATGCTGTAGACAAAAGCCAGCAGAAAGCCAGTGGAAATAATATAAATATTCCTCCAAGGTCTCCAGATAAAAATTGACGCATCCTTTAATCCACTATAGATCCATTTATCTTTCACAAAGGGGAAGAATAGATAGACCCACATGCACCGGATCACTGGATATAGTACTTGTAACACTGCTGGGCTTAACTGGCACTGTTTTTATTAGACTGTGTGACTAAATGTTGGGATCTTATTCTACTGCCCAAAGGAGAAGCTACCGGCATAGATGCTAGTGGGTCATGTCTAAGGAAATATCCACAGTGATGGCAGAGAACTGAAGTGGTAGAAGAGACTACCTCTGAAAACTAAAAGCTGTAGCTGAAGCATATTGACAGGAGAACGTGAGGAAATGTCTGTTGCTTTTGCTGTTATACACATTGTATGATTAAATGGAGAATTCGGTCTCTGGGGTTGTTAATTTCAAACTGTTAAACAACCCCCAAACTTCTGTCATTCTGAATTTACACAAACGAAAATATTTTTTGTTATATTTGAACACAGTCAGATAGGTTTTCGTCAGATAGGTTTTGGTGTCTGGCTTTACTCCACTGATTATAAAGTGCATTTTTACAAACAGTGTCAATAGAAATGCTTTTTCTTTCCTGAGCTCTTTCTAAAGGTATTTTCTTCCTTTTCACCATCTGTTTGGCTGGAATGTGACCTCGGCATGCCAGCACCTCGTGCTCTCTCCTGGTGTGTTTTGGTTGCACCAGGCAAAAGTGGTCGTGGGAGGTGTAGCTCTTAGTGATGAGGTGCGGAGCAGTTTCTCGGAGGAGAGTGAAAGAGCGGAACCAGGCAATTTTTCCTGACCCTGCGACCCTTCAAGTATTCACATACGCTGGCCCCAATCCCAGCCCTTTTGCAGCTGGAGCGCAGCAGTACACAGTACTGCTGGAACGTCTCCTGTGAGAATTCCATAAAAGTATAAAGGGGTAGGAAAACAAAAAATGAAATTAATGTAAACTGTGTGCTGGGGTATTAAATGAATCCTCTGAAATGGGAACATTGCCAGGAACAATGTTATTCAGTCAGCTGACAGTCCTTGTGAAGAGGGCAGATGTTATTTATTGTATATTTACATCTGGGGAAAATCTGAGCTGATAAGAAGGTATGCATTTGGCATAAATTGTGAATAGGTCTGTCTTCACATAAATATTGTGCCTCTTAACTGGTAGGCACAGTTAAATTGTCATTATAAATCCAAGTCTATTCTATAGAGTCTATCAAGTAGTTTGATCAATATGTCGGTATCATTTTTCTTGTGCCCTTTCTTTTCTCCTGTTATCTTCTCTCAGCTAGCAAATATTAAAGCTAATATTTTGAGCTCCAGTCCAAAACTGGAGTTGATAAAAGCATACCCCTGCTTGCAGGGGATAGACATGGGTTAGCTCTCTTGGCTCCTTCACTGTTTTTCCATGTTGTCTGTCTGTCCAGCTTTCCAGATGGCTGGTTGCTTTCCTCCCAAAATAACCTGGCCCTCAATAAATGAAAGGGCTGATTCATTTAAATTCTGGGGCACCCCATCAGTCCTCTGGTTTAGGTAGTTTGACTTTGGATAACAGTGATTTTTCTCAGAAATAAAATATATAAGAATTTCTGTTCCAGGAAAACAGAGACTTTGTTTTCCTTCTTTTCTTTCCTGGGGAATGGTTGTGAAATAATTCGGAAAGTTCGTCCCGCAGCTTATTTATTCATTTCCAGACTGGCTGTATCCAAATACTTTAGCACTTGAACAACATCACAGAATTAAAGTGGTTCCAACTTCTCACTTGGCAAATGGAATGGAGCCATGTTGCGATGCAAACATCTTCCTTAAATGTTTATGGCTCAAAAAGTTTTGGTTTTCCTTTCCTTGGTAGGAAGGGGGACTTTATCAATTTTTGATTCAACAAATCTTATAATTAGTCTTCTACCTGATGTATTCCTATCAAATAATATTCGTACATACTGAGCTGTCATACATAATTTGTATTTCTTACAATCTCACTATAGTTTTCTATACATACACAAATGGACACACTCTTCACAGTACTTAGAGCTCCAAATGGCTATTACTAGCGTGGAGTATGATGATTAGAATGTATAATTTAACTCAATCACTTGAAAAATATTTCTGTCAGCTCAATAGACTCAATTCTAACTGAAATTTGGTCCAGAGAGTTTATGCAACTGTAATAGTGGGACCTATTATCATAATACTGTGAATAGCTACACCCGTATTAATAGTAATGGCCCAGACCAGTTCTTTATTACAGTGATTAACAGTAGAATAAGTTGTGTATGTCATTCATGATACAGGATAGACCAAAAAAATGTAGCTTATTGAACAACATGAATTTTGGGGTTTGTGTATAGGTTCTGTAAAATGAGCTCTCGGAAAATGTCAATGAGCGGGCTTTACAGCAAACCACTTAACTTTGTAAATACCTATTAGAATTACACTATGTTAGAGCTAGCTTGTCTCTTTGCTTATCTGATGAGTATGCGTTTAGCTATGTCCAGTGTGTTCCTGTACTCTAAGAGTGCATGTTCTCTGCAAGTAATATTTATTTTCTAGATGTGGAAAGGTTCTTTGGTTTTAGCTAACCTTTTGATAGACCAGTAGACCAGCAGCTATGAAGTTCCACAGTAATGTTAGCTTTCAGACTGTTCAAGTTACAAGGGACCTAATTCCTGGGGCTTGTGCCTGCTCTTGAGCACTGAAGCTTTTATGTAGCCTTTCAGAGGTTTTGATGTGTAGGATCCTGCTTATGCCAGATGTCTGTGGAACTGCTGACCAGAAACTAATGAGCTGCACGGAAATGCCTTTCTCTGTTATAATTGTTATCAAGGAAGTAAGGGATTGGGATGCTGACTGTTGGAAACTGCAATACTTCAGGATCTCTGGCAAATTACTTCAGCAGTGAGGTACAGGAGAAACTGCTGTAGGATGATGACTCCTTGGAGTAAACTGTATGAGAATAGTTAACTGTTTTGGAGCAGCTACCTGATTCTAGTAGTGTAATCTTCAAAGAGGTGAAGTGAGTAGTCAGCGTAGCACGTGACTATTCGGCTGTAACTGGCCATATACCATGAGTGGTTTTGGGAAACAGCAGTGACTCTGATATTTTGTTTGTGGAGAATTTTTACTTCAAGGTTAGGGTCCATTCTCCCTCTTCCCACCCTTTTCTTCCCCTTTGCCATCCACTGGCTCTGGGGCTGGTTTCAGAGAACATTCATCATCTTTGGAAGCTATTTTATTAAGGCACTGGTCCTGGCTATAAATGGTTTTGTGAACATAGGCCATGGCTGCTTTGCTTTATCACAGGAAATTGTTATTTCTGGTTCATCGTGCACAAATGGATCGTATGGACCTTTCCTGAACAGTCATTTCATGTGACAAAGACATTAGAGATTTGTTGAGTGACCCAAATACTTTAATTCTTTACTTACTTGGTTTTGATGACCAGATTTGCCGTAGTTCAGTGAGACTGAAGGGTGTGGGTTTCTACAGATGTTATTCCTTTTGTCCCACTTTGGTTAGGAGACTTCAGAATATTTGGATCCATGTTGGCATTTATCAGGGAAGAATTGCTTATGTACTGTAGGTGTCGTTTTTAGGAGTGATGCAAACTAATCTAGCTACAATTTGTATACAAATCATTGATCAGTAACTCACTTTTCTTGAGATTGCTGTGGAATGTGTACTGGATAGTACTCCCTTTAAACAAACTTGAAACCAGGAAACAATATGGAACTGACGGGTTGTTCTATGGGGGGCTGCTGGGGGAATATATAGCCCATTAGCTATGTAGTGCCAGGTTGACACTTCTTTTGGAAGGGTTTCCTGTTTTAAATTTTCAGGTAAAAAGGCAATCTTGATGAGCTATTGTGGGGTCAATTTTGTCTCGCAGTTTTAAAATAGTATAACTTTGCTGACTTTTCTCACACGACAGATGTTGTATGAGGAAGGCTGAGAGCGCTGCAATTGTTTGGCCTGGAGAAGAGAAGACTCGGGGAATCTTACCAACGCGTGCAGCTATCTGAGGGGAGGGGGTAAAGAAAACAGAGCCAGATTCCTTTTGGTGGTGCCCAGTGATGGGACAGGAGGCAGCGGGCACAAACTGAAGCACAGGAAGTTCCATCTGAACATGAGGAAAAACTTATTTACTGTGAGGGGGTCTGAGCACTGAAACAGGTTGGGGAGTCTCCTTCCCTGGAGATTGGAAATTCTGGTTTAGGCTAAGATTTTTAAAGGAATTTGTGGGAGGATCTGACTATGTTAAACCTTTCTTGAATAAATTCTAGTCTGAATTTATTTTTAGGCCGAACTCTTGTTTAGCTGTTTGAAAACTCTGGCTGGTTGTGAAACTGTAACAATTTTTCAACATTTGGATGAGCGTAATTGGATCACACAATCCTTTGATTTGTTGGGATTTATTACAGCATTTCAACTCTGATTTTGACACTTACTTTGAGCACTCTCAGCTGTTAGATGCAGGAAGTTTGTTCAGGTAATGTATTAAGGATTGAAGTTGATGAGCAGTCTGGAAATATTACCTGTTTCCTGAGCCAGTGTGCAAAAGTGTCAGAACAACAAAATAACTTTGATGGGAGGCAGGAACTATGCCGCATTTTGAGGGAAAGAGTGATTAACCCAACAAACACTGCCAAGCTTTGGCTGGCAAATGGTGTTTGTTTCTCACATCACAAAATAGATGCAAGCCTTTAGCTGTGCTATTATTCAGCAGATATCTTTTTTATTACTAGTTCTTTAAACTGAATTCATCCAGATCGTAATTGTTTGAAGAATCTCATGAATTCCCTAGACTGACTGAGAGCAGTTTTGAGTACTTTATGGTCACAATTTGATAGAAGAACTGTGTGGTACTGTCTTGGCTTCCTACTTTGACCATGTTTGATCAGGATGCCGCAGAAGGTCTCTTGCATTTGTTCACAAAAATAAGGGCCTGTTACAACCAGGGGCAGGAAGCAATAACTTATGCTTTTAGTTCTGGAGGTTCAGTTTTCTGTGTGTCGGCCATATAGAGGCTATTCTGGTTTAAAAAAAAAAAAGGCATATGTGTCTGTGTAAAAGTAAAATAAGTTGTAGAGACAAGACTTCAACTTTTGAAACGTGCTTTCTGTGTACATCTGTTTAAAACTTGCTTCAGCTCTTTTTCAGAAAGCAATTATAATAGAAACAATGTGCCTGAAGAGAACTCATTAGTAGAAAAAAGAAACATCCAAAAAAAACCTCAGGGGAATATTTGTGGAAAAGACCCTACCGTATTTGTCCAGCTTTAAGTAAAATCAACAATTCTAAGGACAAATTATAAACCAAATGAAAAGTAAAACCTGTTGGGAGAGAATTTTCCTTTAAAGTGAAGCAAATCGTTAGCATGCAGAGGCCACTTTCTCAAAATACTATGTAGCTAGTATCTCTTGACTACACCAACCTAAAGAATTTGTTGTTAAAGACCAATTCTTCTCATGTTTCAAATAATATATTTAGCAAGATTTAGGATGACGTGAGAATACCTGCAGGTATTGCAGATTGGGTTAGTATGCATGAGCCTGTGCAGAAAACCTTTTCTATGTCTTGCCAGCTCAATGGCAAGAAACACTTACAAACCTCATGAGCAGATTTTGTGTGGGATAAACAACTTAAAGAGGAGTTTTATAGCTGAAGTGAAACAAAATTCTTAGGCTTGGTTTCTTCATAGTAATTGCCTGAATCTGTTTGGGTTCTTTATCAGTAGCCTGACTTTCAAAGTTGGCATGAGCTAAGGTACATAGTACTTCTAAAAATCAGGTTACTTGCTTTGAATCAAAATGGAAATCTAGCTCTAATTTACAAATGAGTGTAACCTCAGGAACCCCATTTTAAGAACGGACTTAATTATTTCTGTATGTATGAGGAAAAGCCATGCTCTATTTAATCTTAAACAGATATGACATGTATGCGTATGAATACATTTGGCATAATCAGAATCCAGCAGAAGTGTGAAACTGAGCCAGTGATACAGAATAATTCCCTAGCGGATCACTATCCCAGCCCCAAGTTCTGCATATGATAACAGTTAAACCAGAGGTATGCTACTTTTGTCCAGTAACAAGGTACTTAATGAGAATTTCCCCAACATAAATGAAGGGGCTTTTTACAAAGCTGGCTTCATGCTCTGCTTCATAAACCGAGAGACTGCTCGTTGGAAGAAAATATCAAGAAAGAATGAGACTATGCATTTGTAGTCTTTCATTTAGCACAGTTTTCAAAGATATCTTCAAAAAATACTGCGTTATTTCATGATGCTTTGAATAGAAGAGGATATAATTCAAAGTAATAAATTGATCAGGAAACAGATTCAAGTTCCTCAGCCTTCAAAAATTTCAGCTTCCTTTCCACAGAAAGAAAATGCCAGGAATGGATGACTGAATTCACAGTTCAGAATTTTCATTGCCTTAATAAGCTTAAGGTATCCACATATTAAAAAAGGGGGGAAAATAATACGCATTTCTTGGATACCTCTGTCATATCTTCTCGAAAGCACTTTGCTAAAGGTTTGAATGAATGAATTTCATAAACAGAAGCTGATGATTACTTTGAGAACGTATGTTTGAATGTTTGTCAAACTAGTAATTTATTTTCACTTTATTCATAGCCTCTTTCCTTTGCTCTCCACAAATATTCATCTCGGAAATTTTGTTTGCAAAAATATTAGAGAGGGAGAGTCATGAATATTCATAGGAGTATGCATTTGCAGGAGAGCTCTAGGGAGAATGTATATTCTTACAACAATTTATGCTGTTTTACACATGTGAGTGAGTGTTTATCCTTCTAGGATTCAGTGAAAAGAGCAAGACACACGCCCCTTTTGCAATTCAGAGACAGAACTTACTCCACATGAACAATAAAGAATATATGGAAATAGCTGTGCTCTTATGATAGGAAATGGGATGGTACTATGTTATAATTTGCTCTGCTAATATTAGTTCTGAACTCTGCCACTTTCTGCTGCTGTGGGATTATGTCTGTCTCTCCTGCCTCTGTTTTCTTTATCGAGGGATGCATGACATAATCCATTTGGTAGCTGGTGCAAAGATTGCAGTGGGAGACACCATTTCACTTGGCTTCCAGTGCTATCACATTGATTTTTGAAGCTCAGCAGCTGGGCTTCTGTGGAATGTTGTCTTGGTGCAGTTGAATTTTCTGCCCAAACCATAGCCTCACTATTTGATATAAAAAGTAAGTTTTGGTCACTCTTCAGGCCCTGATGATGTAGCCTTCCTCTACCTGCACCCTGCTAGTGATGCTGGTCTTTATCACCTATATGCTGTTCTGAAAGCTTAGTTTTCTCCTCGACTTACTCTGGTAGAGCTGCCTGTTAATAAATTGATGCTCGTAAATAACTTGACAATGGTTAGAGGGCTAGCTGGCTAAGATCACTGCTTGTTGTAATTACTACCGTTTCCTTGTGATTGTCTCTTGCTCTATAGCGCTCATTTACTGTTTTCTTAGCACAGGGTATTAGCCTTTTTATTATTATTTTTGAAGCAGTATGATGACTACTGTAAGGGCTCCAGTTTCAAGACTGGAGCCCCTGTGCATTACTGTACTATCAGACAGACAATGTCAACCAACTTCTCTTTCAGAAAGACATGGAAATCTCATCTCTGACTTGGGCTACCTCAATAATTTATTTGAACGTACACAGCTTAGCTAGTTGTACATGCAAAGAAATGATCAGAATCAAAAGACATCAATGATTTGGTGTAAGGTCAGGTATTCTTGAGCCTTGGTGGGGGGTCACAAATATCCTCACTCATATTCTTTGCCTTCATCTCTGAAGTTTATTTTTGGATTAAGAACGCTACTGCAAGGAGGGAAGGTATTACATCAGGAGCCAGCCCCACTTGTGAGCAGTTTAGGGCTTTCTTAATGCTGAGGACAAAAATATAAGAGGACTTTTTTTTTTCCTGAGTCCAGTGGGTGATGTCTGTTGGGTCCACTGCTGATGTGCTTGGTAACGAAGACAAAATGAGCAGATTCTTCTGTTCATTACCTGCATAATGCTTTATAAACAATAAGACATGATTTAGAAAGCAGAACTTAAATGGACAGTATCAGGCTAGGTTTTATCTTGAATGTCAATATTATAAAACGTATAGCAATTTTGTTTAATTGATGATCAACACAGATTTTTCCTGTACAACTTCCAGAATATAAAAATTCCAGTTGAAGTTAATTTTTCAAATAAGCATTCCCTAGTGGTGCATATAAGCCAAACACAGTATTAGAACCAGAAAATGAAAGTCTAAACAACTGTATAATTAGCTAGTTTATTTTCACTTCCTAAGCAAATGGGAAAAGTAAGCAAGCAGAATGATTGGTAAAAGGGAAAGTCAATTTAAAACATTCTTTTAAGTTTAGTAATCAAGGTGATGTATGTAATGCAAACAATTTTTTTTTCTCCATATGATTGAAGCCTGGCATACTTCCTGCAACATGAAGTTTATAGATATTTTTCCAAAACTTGGAAATGTTACCTACCTGCATGTGTTTAGTTTTCAGAACTACAGAATAGAATATTTTCAGTTGTAATTATCTAGAGTAATTACAAGGAATATCTAATGATGCTGTATGTGTTGATAATGCTTGGAACGCTGATTTGGTTCCAGGCCCAAACTTTCTTAAGTCTGCCCAACAAAGCTTAGGTTTTTTTAACTTCCAGCCTGTCTTGCTGAACCAACTAGAACTGGATAAAGTATGATTATAAAAACTATTTCTCTCCAGTTCTAGTTCACTTATTACCTTGTGCTTGGGTGCCAGTGTATAGTCAAAAGAAGAAATGATTAATTACTCTGGCCAGAAAAGAGAAAGCATTCAAATTCTGGCAATGTGTTTGCCCTCTAGTTGTATAATCCTAGACACAAAGCACATGGATCCTTTCTTGGCCTGGCCATATATAAATTTTAGACATGAAACTTTAGTTATGATCTGCCTCGCGGACTACATGTGTTGGGAGGAGTAAATTGTTCAGGATAGCACTAGCCAGGGGAACCAGTTGATTGAGGAAGACACGGCTGAAATGGGGAAAATGGCCATCAGCTTTAAGACCAAAGACAACAGAAACTGGTATTTCAGGATGAAGAGCAGAGCTGTACCTGATGCAGAACTAAGCATGTCAGGCTTTTTGTCTGACACTGAATTTCAGGCAACATCAACTACAGTGATACTACTGACTCCAGAATAAGCTGAATCAGAATCCCACTCTCAGCAATGGGTCCAGGTAGTCAACTTGAACAGGCATGGGAGGCTGTGACCAAGTGACTTGTGAAGAGCTGCAGCTATGAAGAGAGAGTAAGGGGAATTGGGTCTCATCTGTATTTAGTCTTCAGATAGGCATACATTTATTTCTTTCACTACAGAATTAGGCTATTGTCACTACTCGTTCTCTGACTTGCCTGATACCATCTCCTGTTCCAGATGGGGCTATCAAATGGCTGCTGCTGAAAATGATACTGTTCACACATTTCTTCTATTTGGACACCTCTGTTTCAGCAGCCTGTTAAACGAAGTAGTGTATTGATCTTAAAATCACTTGTTAGAAGCCTCAGAGCTGGCTGTATTGTATTGATCTTTTAATCTTTATTTTCCTGATCTACCTTCAAATTCCACAGAATTACAGCTTTCAATTCCTAAACAGCTTTTTTTGTGTAGTTTCTCTGCAGCTATAAAATAAATATGCTGTCTATGTGTACTCCTGGCTTCCTGTTGTACTGGTTATCAGCTCATACTCCAGAGGAGGGGGGGGGGATCTAATTGCAGGGCATTGGTAATGAGTTGTTCTGCACAGACTGCATTCATAGGGGTCTTTCTCTGTTCTTATGGTGTGTGGGGGGCTTAATTTGTGCCAGCTTTACTAAATGTAGGTCTCCAGACCTATAGCTCTGAAATAGTGCGCAGTGAAGGGTTACTTTTTAGGAGCTCAGAACATCTCTAAAGAGAGGGGAGAAAAAGGCCACAAAGATTTCAGCTTTCCTAGGATGGAACTACTTGAGACTTTAAGGTGTTGAGAAGCTTTGCTGCCCATTGTTCTAATAAGGTGCGTGTCAGTGATGTCAACACAATGTGCTGAGGAAATGTCACACATGTCTGCAGTTGGCTACCTCTGGCTTGCAGAAGTACAGCTGGAAACCTGGAAAACAGATGTGGCTTTCAATCAAGCAAGGGTCAGAGCAGTCTTGGGACTTAGAATGCCTATATTTCTTCATCCTAAAAGTGATCTTTGGACACTTTCAGTGGAACAGTAATTATTTTAACAACTTTTTTTTATATGCAACATCATGCCTATAGAGCAGAGCAACAAAAAACAGCAGGCATGCTTCCAGGCAACATGGGACAGTTGAGAAGAGTATCCACACAAAAGCAGGTCGCTGGGGAAGTTCAGTGAGCTGCACCTGGTAACTCTGTAACACTTAGCGGTATGTCTAAAGCATAAAAATTTGAAGTCACCTGATGATAGTCTGCTTTGTGAGCAGGAGAATTGCAGTCAGTTTATGGTTCTTTATCCTAAGAGGTTTCTCTGTTCTTTATATTCTGTTCCCTGTATGCCATCCTCAGCAGGCTGAATTAGGATTGTTTTGTGACTGGCATGTAAATAGGGGAATTTGGAAACAAGGAACTGTATGGATTCTAGCACGGACTGCACAGAAGCTGTAAAAGAAAACCAAGTCTTCATAGCTGCAAATGTGCAGCTGTAAATCTGGACTTGGTTCACGGAAATCAGAGTTAGGTTTCCCTCCCCTGTTGTGAAAGGGGAACGGCATATGGAGATTGAAATCTGGAGGTGGAGTATAGCCAAAAAGGCCTTATTTAGGAAGAACAAGCACAAGCTTTCTGAGGGATCCAGCAGCAAAGCTCCTGGTAGGCAAATTGGGTATTACCTCTGCAGCTGAGTGTAACGGAGAATGAGAAAAGAGCTAAAAAGTTTGAGCTTGTTTTGGATGTTGCCTCTCAAATGGGAGGCATCCCCGCCATGAGCATGAAAAGTAGCAGATCTCCAGAATCCCTCCTGTTAGACCCTTTCCCTTAGAACTGGAAGACTGGACTGTTCTAGCAATAAATGAAATAGATTTTCTCCCCTTCTGTCTTTCCTTTTGTTCTTTTGTGCTTTATTTACTGTGTGGTCAAGAAGTAAATGGCAACTTCAGTTCACTTGCTGTTTCCAGCTCTGAGGGGTTGTTTTCAGAGCAGCTTTGTGCAGACATTATCTGAATTAGCCTTAAACTACTTAGCTAGGACACTGCTAGCAGTGTAGCCGTAGCAGTGAAAAATCCTGTGCAAGCTGCAAAACCTATCCAAGAAGCTAGCTAGACAGCCAGCTGGTTGGTGTCCCTGAACTCTACCATTGCTGCCTGTGCCAACACAGCACAATGGTTGCAGTTTAAACATATCCTTTATCAACTTTCTAGAACTTTTTTTTCCTCTAGTGAGGGTGTCTGTTCCTGCTGTTGATGGAGATTTCTTCTTTATCATCTCCTATGGATTCCTGTTTGCCCCTCCTCCTCATATTTGCAGTTTCTTATTTGTTCTTCTCTTTACAGCTTGCTTTTCCTTTTTCTTTTTTCTTCACTGGTGCTTTATTCATTTCATTTAAATGTTCTTATCCACTTTTCACTTTTCTTTAGGTTGTGACCTTCTACTTCAATATTTGATCTCCCTTTTTTACTTTTTTTATTTATTTACCCATAGGTGATATCAAAGCCGTTACTGTCTGGGTGCACAGGCTCTATTTCAGGATAATGCTTAAGCACATGTTTTAATCTATTCTGTTAATGCTTGTATTCCCAGCTAGTTCTTAGATGCTTTTCTGAAATGGAGCTTCTGTGCGCTTATTAAATTAGAACACTCATAGCAATTGTTTGCTGGAGGAAAGATAACGGAAATATTGCTCAGAAGAGACCTTTGGAAGTTGTCTAGTCCAGTCTCCCACTCAAAGCTAGATCAGGTCAGTTATGGCTTTGTCTATCCCAGTCTGGAAGACTTTCAGGGATGGAGATTCCCTGGCCTTACTCTCTGGGTAACTTGTTGCAGCACTGCCCTAGCATCCTAGTGAATACATTTTTCCTAGAGATATTCTCTGGCTTTCTGCAGCTTCACTGGCTTTTGCCTGAGACTGAGTATGCTTACCAAAACTTCCTGAATCGCTTCTGTTCTGAACGAATATAATCTGGCCTAAGGTAACTATTTAGCTGGTGAGAAACAGCTTCTAGTTAATAGTAAAGTTTAGATCCAAATTTTCTAATGTAAAATACAATGCAGCCTCTATCACCTGAATGTCGTAGGAAACGGTGGTTGTGATGTGTTCAAATAGTCAGGAGAATTTTCAGTGCAACTTATAAATGCCAAGGGATATAACCCTGTTTCAAATGGCTGATGTTATACATTAGCATAAAAGGAGAATCTTGTTACTACTTCATTGTAAGGAACTGACACATGAGACTTCTATGTCCAAAGTGGGAGTATTCCCATATTGTGATTTAACATACGCAGACAGAGCTAGGCCGTTTCTGAAGTATCTGTGCAGTTTCCATAGTTATTCAGTCCTGTTACCAGAAGGATGCCAATACATTCATTAAGCCTCATGTGTTTTTGAAATGGATGCTTGTCTTAGAGAAGCTGGCTGGATTACTTACTTGTTTCACATATATTAGTGCTAAGTGGAAGTGACTTGCATTTACTATTGACCTGCTTGATATTCTAGCCAATAACCAAGCAACAAAAAGCTCCACATCCCTTACCAATTTTTGAAGCGGCTCCTCTCTAGGGGTGAAATATCTTAAACACTCATTCAAGAAATAATTTAATTGATCTTTAGTTTCTATTATTCCCTCTCCTCAGGAGCCAACAAGTGAAATTGACTCTATTCCCACTTCAGCTGCCTTGAGTTTTACATTGGATGCTTAGAAACTTGTTAGCCACTGGCTTACATTGTTGAGAGTATATTTGAGGTTAAACTACCTTAGCCCTGTCAGAAGTGAAGCCAGATTTTTGTCGGAAAATGTTAATCTGACTAGTCAGAAAGAAAAGCAAAAGGTGTGAAGAGCTGATGTTTTCAGAAATGTAAGTGGTTGGTCAAGTGCAACACTTTCAAGTTAACCTCTTGATTAAAACTTTCTACAAAGCTATTTTGGAGGTCGCTGCTGATTTTAGTTGTTTTCAAAACTCCTGTTCTTTTAAACAAGTTTCTATAGCCATCAGTAATGATATTTTCATCTTAAAGAATGAAGTCATTATTTTGATATAAAATGTTTTCCTGCATGGAATTTGAAGTACAATTTTGACTTTCATGTTTTATTTTTTTTTAAAGTTTTAAAGTACATTTTATTCTATTTGTATTATTGGCAAATAAATCTGATATAGTTGCCATTCAAATCTCAGGCAGTATAAAGTTCAGAAAGAAGTGTTTTTGTTCTAGGAGGCTGCTTGCCTTACCAGTGTAGTAACTGTTCTTATTCTTGTTTGTTTCACTTTTGTTTTACTTGGACGCGTAGGAAACAAAGGGTGTATGCTGCTGTGCTTCAGAGATTGCTCTGACTTCCATTTAATTTCTCAGAGCTACTCAGAGTTTCCTTGAGCACTAAAGCCCTTTATAGTTCAGATTCTCTTTATTACAAATGAAGTGCTGTGCTTTACCTGATGGGTCACAGTCTGCTTGAACGACCCAGTGAACAATCTTTTCATCTACATATCAGAAAACAGGTATCAAGATGTTTTCAGTGGAAGACTTCACCTTCAGGATTAATGTTCTTATTTTGGCCCCAGAAGTCAGTTGTTGATCCTTTTGCCCCTCTTCAAGGATGATCTATCCGTAGCAACCTAAAATAGGAAATAAATGTTTCTTCCACTTGAAATTTCAGGGATTTTTTTTATTGAGGGAGTTAACGTGTATACTGCAGTTTGGCCTGGACACTAGTGTTATTTTTAATTTCTCTCCGAGTAATATACTGGCTCAGCTCTGAGATACTACGCTTGCGTTTCATTGAAACATGGCACTTCAAACAGTCAGTGCCAACAGTTTAGTTTGAAGTGCTAGGAGATGGCAGTATGCCATCAAGACTTTGCATATTGGCTTTGAAATTCTGGTCTGAAACGCATAAAATAATTATTTGATATAGCTTTTCTGTGCGAGGACTGAGTTGGGCTGAACCTGTGCTTGGTGAGATTCTGTTAGTCTGGAATATGATAAATACAACTGTTCCATTGTAATAAGATTTTTCACATGAAAATTGCTGTTTTTTTGTTCCTTTAATTTAAAAATTCATTTTTGAAGAATGAGTATTATTTGTGAGTATAGCTGGACAAATAGTAGTTGTGAATAGCAACAGAATTCATTGAATGTTTTACTATCTCAATTTAATCCAACTGGTTATATTAATGATACTGAAATAACTATGGGCAAAATAGCTGCTATCTAGAGAAAGTATTTTTCTAGTGATGCCTGCCAAAACCTACTTAGTCTTTTAGACCAGAAGACTTCAGTATTTCATTTGTGATACATTCAAAATCCTCATTCTGTGAAATGAGAAATACCCAGTGTCAGAGTGGTAGTAACGATCATTTAAAATTCCGTTGTTCTCATTGTGATGTCTTTGCGTAGTAATAGCATCACGAGAGCTCTGTCAAAAGTCTGGGACCCTGTTTCCAGACGTTCCTTGGCCCAAAGAAGTAATCTAACCACCGGAAGAGACCAGGTAAACGTAATGGACAAAAACAGTAGAGAAATACATGAATGAAAAATATAAGGTGTATATTTGAAAGGAACTTGCAAGTCATGATGTTCCATTTCCCATTAGTACAGATAACCATATTGTGTATTCTCATTCAGCAATCTAGGCTGAAATTTACCCAAAAAGAATTTTGGAAAGAGAACAGTGTTCCTCTGCCCCATCCCTGCGTAGTTTTCTCATTAAAGACAGTTCCAGGACTGCGTTTGTCTGGTGGTTAGAGATATTGTCTGATTTCTAGTTGTAATGGATTGGTTTGATGGCATGTAATAAGTGGTGGTCCTAGTGTACCAAGTGACTGGCTATTGTCAGGCAATGTTGTCCTGCACGCATGTTGGCAGTATAGTCCTGGATCCTTTGTGCCTCTGTTTTTGAAGAGGTTGAAAGCTGAAGAGCTTGCCTGTGTGATCCGTAAGTATCTATGTTGGGATGAATACTCAAGGAGGGTTAGATGGACTGTCTTCATGGAGAAAACATTTCAACAGTGAAAAGTATGTTAAAGAAAATAGCTCTTGTGAATCGTCTTGTGAAGCCAAGCCCTCTACAGAATACATTACTTCACTTAAAGTTGGCTGCTATAGGAGAGGGGACAGGGATACTTCTTCCAGCTGCTTGTGGACATTATAGTGTATCTTAACCTATTGCATGCTCAGTTAATCAAGCAACACATGGAAGAAAGTATCATGCCTTGTGTATCAAATGGCCTTGTCTGTCAACACATTGTACCTTGTACTGGGAAATGAGACCATTAACACCCTTTACACACCACTCTTTTGCAGACTCACAGCACAAATGCCTCACCAATATAGCACCTTTACAGGTGCCTTCAGTTCTGAATGAGAAATGATTTCATATGAATTCAGAAGTTATGCAAATTTATTCTATTTTAAATTATTTTAAGACTCGAAGAAGGAGTTCAGTTCATTCTTAGCTTACACCTGTCCTGGTATCATAGTCTCGTAAGGAGAATGTTTTTCCTCCTGTAAGGGCTTCCTATCAGAGTGGTGCTGTGGACACACACCAGCCTGCAGCCCTGGAGGGTGTCTCATTGCTGGGAGAGTCTGAAATCTGTCAGCTTTGTCCCAAAGTGGTTTTTCACATGCACATCTACAGGCTAAAGGTGAACAGTATATTTGAGAAGTTATGCATTCTCTTCAAAATAAGATATACTTCCAGAAAATGTCCTGGATATCAAGGATGGTTCTATCCAATGACTTTGTCAAGAAGCAGGTTTAAGATAGCTGAAGCCAATGCAAACTCCTTTGGCCCTTTGAGTTAATCTCTTTCTGTGAGGAGTCTGAAGGCTCTGAATTATTTTCCATGGCTGTGATAAGAGTTCTCTTCTGTGTGGATTGTTCTGTATCTAGTAAGGGATAAATTCATGCTATAACCATTATGTCAGTGAAGAGTTGAATAGGATCTTTCTTTCTTGAAAATGGCAGGAACTCAGTTCACCTGAGACAGGCCAAAAATGACTGATATTGGCCAATGAATTTATCAGGGGGAAGGGTGAGCATGCAGTAGCATCGCACAAAACTTCACTAAAATCAGAGTTTAGTACTCTTTTTTTTTTTTTCCTGTTGAGTTCTAATTGCAGCTTGCAAGTAAACAGAGGTTTTGTTCTCTTCTTACCTGCCAGCTCAGTAAAATCCCCTGATTTCTAACAGCTAAGCTGAATTAGTCCAGCTGCAGTTTGCATAATCAGCCAAAAAGATTTCAGAAGCTGACCACACCAACTTACATCATCTATATGGCGAAATGTGAACATGGTGAGGCTAGCTGAGAGTTCTGGGAGGAATAATTTCATCTATAGACTCTGGCTGACTGAGATGCACAATTTGGGATTTTGAGAGAATAGGCAAGGGCCCTGACAAGTCTGTTTCTAGCTACTATGCGTTGTACCTTTCACATAATGATGATTGCAAGCCCAAAATGCTGGCTGCAGTGCAGCCATGAATGTGACAGCATTCTACATTTCCCTGATTTAGTTGCCTTCAGTTTAAATTTGCAAAAGGAGTGGAGAATGGAATTATTCATCTGTTCAATCAAGATGCCAAGCCACTTGGACTGTGATTGAATGCTTTGGTATGCTGAGGCAGTCATGGTCTTTCACTGATAAAGAATAGGGAGCATCTAATTCCTTTATGCCCATGTGATTAGTTTACCTTGATAATGCTGCTTTGTTAATTTAATGTCCTCTCCTGGCAATTTTCATTGGAATGCTCCCTGTTTGCTTCATATCACAATGCTATCTGACATATATGGGGCTGCTTGCCTCTTTCTCCTTAGCTTTTTAAGCGCTGCTTCCTCTGCAAGACGCACTGTCTCCTCATATGGAGGCAGGTTGAGGCAATATGGCAAGTATGAAAAGGCAAGTTGGCAGTTTAAGTTGCCAACACTAACTACTGAATTCAATTGCAAACTCTGGGTATTTTCTATATATCTGCACTACATATATGGCTCCCTGTTTTTCTTAGAGGACAAAATACTTGTGAACAGCACAAAATGCTTATAGTATGTTTAGTAACTGTGGCAACCACAGACAGCTGAATTATTTTAAAATAGACAATAGACTCCTTGTAGATTAATCACTATGCCATTTTAGCAGACACTATGGAGTTGATAACGTCCATATATCTGCGCAAAATATCCTCACGTGTTACTACCCAAAGGAATGACTTAGAAAAAACTTGTGCTGTGGGGAGTCCTTAGGCACTGTGCCTCAGTAATTCCAAAATCAAACTTGCTCAGTTCGTAAGTAAAACTCTGACTGCCAGCCATCGTTCTGAGGTCTGCCCGTCAAACTGCACACAGATTTTTACACAGCATCACCATTCACATACATGCAGAACTATAGAAAAATGTAGGCCTGGAGTGATCCTGAGAGGGTTTTCACCCTTTTCTATATCCATAAGCCTCCAGCGTCTCACGGATACCTTCACTGAATGCAGTCACATAGCAGGACTGATACACAGGCAAAGTTAAGCATTAGGATGAGCATGTCAGCTGTGTGTCAGCTTCCTATTCCCAAGGTAGCCTTAGTGAAAGGCCATCACAAGATATAATTGGAAAGACTAGAATTAAAACTATTGAAGTACTGAGCTGGAGATGTGTAATTAGCTAAATGAGTTGTCTATTTATAGTACAATCAGAAGCACCTGGTTTTAAACAGGCAGATGCCACCTATCTCTCATCTATCTAATCAAGGTTCTTCTGTTATGCCTGATGCTGGTCTTTGAGTTTCTTGGAAACTTTTTATTATGAACTGGAAAAGCTCTTGGTGTTTCTGAGTATTTATGTAAAAGCTTCTATTTACATAGTTGGTGATCCACAAGTTATCAACATGTATCTATTAAAGATACCAAAAGTATCTATTGAGAAGATATCGAAAGTGGTGTGCTGTTTTTGATACATCATTAAGAGGGAACATTTTATATCTATCTGAGGATCGTTCTTTACAAAAGATACTACCAGCCTGTCGCTAAGATCTGAATAAGTTCTTGTCCTTTGCAGGGTCCCACTAAATATATTTATTCTCCTCCAGCATCTATTGGAAGAACAGACTCATGGAAACTATGGACCATTCTATTCTTGAAAGAAAATAGTAAGTTAGGCTACACCATTTTAGTACTTCAAAGAAGGCTGAGAGTGAGTGAGGCATCAGAGTGCTTAGTGTTTACCTTTTGGTAATCAGGAGACCAAAACACCAAATTCGCATTAATGCTTCATTGCATATTATTTCATGATACAGTCCTTGGTGCCATAAATGCAAAGTTTTTAGAGGAGACAGTCTTTCTCAATGTGTGTTCTCATTCTAATTTTGTTTGGAATCTTTTATCTGTATTCTAGAGCAAATCAAAGAATTTGAATTAAACAGACAAACACAATAGTGCTATTGTGCTACTGGAAGAAGGAGCAAATTGAGTGACAATCCTATAATAAAACAGCAGTTCAGCAATGCTGTTCTGCATTCCTAACTAGATAATATTCTATCATGTCTATTGACTGTCTGAGATGTAGGTAAATAGCTAATTTTTTTTCACTATTTGCATAGGTCTATACTTAATCAAGGGAATTTGAAGGGCCTTGTATTTGTATGTATTTGTACATATTAAGATCACAAATGCTGTTGAATAATGATGAATGATGACAAAACAATAGAACAGCTGATTTGGAAAAGTTGCAAATTTTTTTTTCCTCCTCAAACAATAAGATCCCCGATCAATGCATTCAGAGAAGTGAAACAATGCAGAATTCTGGGACAGGAGCTCCTGTGACTGACCATGGGTTCTGCCTGCAAACAGCTACAGAGGAGGAACTTCTGTTTCAGTATTGCTTTTTAATAAAATGGCAAGGACTGGATATAAAAAAAGGAAACAACTCCCCACATGCTTAAACCATGGCTTTTATTCAGGCTTCAGGTGTCTGCAACCAAAACTGGAAGTCAGAACACCACCATCCAGACGACTGCTGTCCTGTGTGCCTCCTTTTGGTATGAAAATTACCAGGTACCTGGAGTTCATATGTTGTTCTTTCGTCCAAAGCTACCTTGAACCAAGTATTGGCTCCTGGCGAGACCTCACTGGATTTTATCAAGGTTTAATGAAAGATCTGATGTAGTAGGAGGTTCTGAGCACAGCAGACACTGAGAGAAACAGACTTACTCAAAGCAGTTGTGATACTTTTGAACAAAAGAAGTAGTAGCTGCCTTCTAGGCACCATCTGGTGCCTAAACTGGTTGCCCAAGAAGCTGAACAGTTTGGTAGTTTGGTTCTCTCTTGTCCTCAGGCTAGGAACTTTTAAATTCTGTCAGGGAGAGAGCCCTGAATTTGAGGTAACAGCTATTTGGGCCCAAGTAGTGCATTCTTTAAGGCACATGTGACATCCAAACCAATTCTGCTTTCATCTTGTTGAATCTAGGTCACTATGCAGCAAGCAATGCAATATTTAAAACAGCAACCAGCAGGGAAAGCCTTGAGTTTAGAGTACCGAAGTGAAAGAAGCAACTCCTTGCTGTCAAGCCCTGCCAGCAAGACTGATTTCTGCATTTTACATAAGACAGTTTTTGGACAAAACCTGGAAATAACCCTGAAATCGTGGTCTGGAATCCAGAGGTGCCTCTGTGGTCAGCATTTCCCATTGGCTGGTTCTAACCAACACCAATGTGTGGGTTTTTTGCATTGTCTTTAATGGGAAGATTTGGATGCCTTACGGAATGTGTAGAAAGCTTAGAAACCTCTTACGGTTTTGGATTTCACTTAGAGGCAACTGCCTTAAATACAGGCTTTGCAGTGCCTAAATTGTAGGCAGCGAAGGCCTTATTGGATCTGGCCCTATGCCTCTTCATGAGATGGTCATGGATTTATTCCCAGCAGAAGCCAGGTGTGCTTACATCTGTGTATTAAGTTTAGAGTCAAAGAGGTTATGGGAGAATATATTGTCCATATATCCTATTTCCTTTACAAAAACTTCCCTCCACTATTAATTCAATCATCATTAAAAACATTGGATGAGGAAATGTATTGTCACAATACATACTTATTTACCACTAAGGTCATTTAAAAGAAAATGGATATCAGAGTAAGCATTAAAACAGTGATTACTAAAGTTTTTTAAAATGAGATTTTATCCAAAGTAAAAAATATATCCTGCACTTCTGAAGGACACTGTAGGTAGAGTTCTGGCCCTCTGATACAAACGTTTTTAAGAATTTTATCTCAGAAGATTTGAGGGTTATAAAGAATAATAAAATGTACTACTGATTCCTTGATGAAAGCTGATAGAAGAAACAGAATAGTGATTAGGAGAAAATGCTCGTTGTTTGCAAAACTCTGCTAATTTTCTATTGGCAAAGTACTTTTACATGACGCAATCTGTTTTGAAGAACTGATTTAAAAACTAATGCCCTACCAAAATGAGACTCTTTACTGGTGTAAATCACTGTAGCTCTATTTTTCCCCCAGCTGAGGATCTGGTCTGTGTATATTTTTTGTTACTGTTTGGCCATAAAATTGATTTCTTCACCAGTTGCTTCCATCTTCAAACCTAAGAACAGCCATATCATGTCAGATCAAAAGTCCACCTCATCCTCTGTCCTGTCTTTCACAGGAATCAAGACAGGGTGCCTAAGGGAAGAGTTATAGCAACAGGACAATCATATAGTGGTACTTGCCAACAGTATTCTACATGCCTCTAAATACTTTGTAGTTAAAGGGTTTTATGATCATGGGTGGGTGGTGTTTGGTCTGGGACATTTTTCTTCTCTTTACTCCCCTCTGCCATGGTAAAATCTCCTGGGAACATTAAATTCTCACTAACTGCTAGTGCACTCAGATGGCTTATATCCCCCATCTAGTCCAAAGCTACAGTTAGGCCATCTGTGAAGGCCTCTAATTCATATGTATTAGGAATTAATCTAGGGTGCCTATGTAGGCATGTCGGCCCTATGTAGGGTGCTGAGGAGAGGCCTGTGTAGGGCAAGGTAATATGTAGGACAGCTTAACATAAAAACTGAAGCTGAATTTTGATCATCTGATTATAGCTCTACTGGTTTATGAGACCAATTTGGTAAGATGTGTGATATCCCTACTTCAGTGAACAGTTTAAACATGGAAGTAAATCAAGTGCTATAATCTCTCCGGTAGCGCATGTGACTTCTGCTTATTTCTTGAAAGATCCTGTGGAGAGGCATTGCTGAAGGGCAGGAGGTTAAAGCACGATGTTCCTAGATGGATGAAAGATGGTAGGAGATCAGAGAGAGTTTAGGGATGTAAATCCTTGTTCTCATTTCAGGGCTACAGACCTTTGATACTGAAACCGTATTACTGGCTTAGAATCCAGCAAAGTTTGCCCTTTAAGGGTCTGGAATATATGCAGTTTACATATACCATAATGCCCTTCCCCCTCCCCTCCTTTTTTCAAATGTAATGGCTGTAGTTCACTGTCTGGACAGGAAACGGGGATTCATTCTGCCTTTCTGTTCCTTTTGAGAATGTATAAACTGGGACTTTGTTATCAGTGGCAAGCTTCCACTGAGCATTTTATGGCTGGAATCATAAAATATACCTTTAGCAAAAGAAATTGTACTTGCTAAAAGTCTGAGTGACTCATGCTTTGTGCTTCTTATTCTTTAGGCCTTGTGATCATCCCCACTTTATTATGGTCTGGCTACCAGAAATTTGAATGGTTTCTATAAAAAGGCCACATAATGTTAATACCGACATAAAACATTCCCATAGCAGTGTTAATTCTTTTGCCTCTCCTGCCATTTCAGCATGTTATTACGAGTGGCACCTGCCATGAACACTTTATTTAAGCTTATTCTTATGAGTAGCTTCAATGAAGTCATGAGACACATCATAAGCTGCTTGAATGGGGTCTTAAATATAATTAACGAAAGAACAGAGTCTCAGGATCTGGATTTGACACTTTTTTTAGCTCCAAACCTATAGAATAACCTGTCAGGAGCAGCTCTTCTTCCCTTTGTGTTCACTGAAGGTTAACTAAATAGTTGCTTAACTTAAAAGTTATTTCCAAAGGAAGAGGAGTTTTCATAGTTTTAGGCACTGACATCAAACTGTAATTACTCCTCTGCTAACTTATGTTAGCATGACAGAGATCTCCCTAGCAGGAGAAAAGCACCTGTCAAGCATCAAGAAGGTGGAAAATGTCTGGAGACCATTTTCCCTGCCCGTCGTCACTCTTCTGTATTTATTGGCTAGCAGCCCTGGGAGATATGATATACAAAGCTTTCTGTGTCAACAAGCGTGACTGACCATTGTGTGTCAGATGACAGCTGGAAGTGAGAAGATGTGAAAACATGAAGAGAAAAGGCTGATGCAGAATTCTTTGCATTTCTGAATAAGCTTCTATTTCATAATCAGATGCTGAGTTTTCACTTATCTGTCAGATGGGGAGTGACACCTCTTAAAGATGATGATGCATTAAAGGAGACTTGAATATAATGGCCAGGTGTTTGCTTTTTTGTTTTTCCAAATCAATGAATAGGATTTGGGTAGTGATTAGAAGTTATTAGTCTTGACCGTTTGTTGCAGTCTTGCAAACATAGGACTCCTAAGTCTTGAGATAAGATACTCCCCTGGACTAGAAGGTAGGGGGCATTTTATTTGTCATCTTAAGCATTATGACAGATATCTGAAAGCATGACACTTCAATTAAGCAGGAACCGAATCTAACTAATTATTTCTTTTCTTCTGAGTAATTTATTAAAAAGATGAATACAGCCTAAACACAATGATATAGCTCTGTTTTAGGCATCCCTTACTTTCATCCATCCCTTTGATTTGCCTCATACCAACTTCTGAGTCTCTCCTGACATATGTGCTCTGACACCTATTACTGGCATAAGCTGCTCTTTTGCAGCTACTGCAACATCTAGGGAATTGCTCACAAATAGTTTTTCCACGTAAGAACTATTTGTTCACATGAAAGGGATTTTCAGTGTCAGGTTTTAAGCACCTTAGGAAATAGACGGTGATCTAATTTTTCAAATACTCAGGTAATTCTGTTAAATTGAATGAATTTATTCCTTGCTTGGACTAGCAGGAGATGAGAAACTACTCTGTCACTCTGTTCAGAAAGTGCTGAAAAGTCTCCAGCTTTATCGCATATTGTTTTCATGAGGTAAATTGGATTTAGATGCACCTTATTAACCAAGATTTTAAAAATGGCCCATTTGTCTTTTATCTGAATGAATCCTGCTGCTGTGTAATTCAGACTCACTAGAGTGCAGATTTGTCCAAACATACTTTAGATATTTCAAGCAGATACCCTGTTTCACCTCACTTCCCCTCTGACAGCGCAAAGAGTAAAATCTCAATCTGAAGTCCTGCCTGAGGATAGTGGGAATCATGGCGAAAGGGTGCGCTAAGCACGCACAGAGGATGCAAGGCTGCTGTGCCTGCTTTTGTCACACAAGGAACCCTGGGGGGACAGTGGGAACATCACGGGTTAAACATGAAAGATGAAATGGATGCTACAGTTTCTATTTTTAGTGCAGGACTCCAGAGGCACTGTAGCCAGCTGTTGCAGATTCAGGCAGACTTGTAATTTGCATCTTGGGTCTAGCAAGGAATTAAGGAGCTGTAGCCAGTATATTGTGGGGTACCCTGTCTCAATAATTAGCATAAGTAATATGGAGGCCAGAGCCTCAAAGATATGCGAGTGCTATGTGAAGGAGATGTTCAAATATCTTTACGTCCACTCTGTGTGGTTTGGGCTTTTTATTGTTGTTTTTTCAAGGCATACGATATTGGATAGAGGTTCCCTTCTGTCTTTTCTGTTTACTGGGCATGCCTGAGCTGGTGCTCTTATGAGAAGAGCATACTAAGGTGTTCTCCAGTGTGCCGGAGCATGGTGCTTGCTTTTTTTCCCCAAAGCTAGCTGGTGTTTCAGTCACTTGGGGAAAAAGCTTAGAATTGCTGCTTTGAAAGCGTAGTGCGAGTCCAGAGCAAAATGACTAGAAGGAAAGAGACAATATTAACAAACAGTGAAACACAGAACTGTTTAAATCCTGCACTGATGTACAACAGCACAGCTTGAGAAGCTCTGGAGAACGAGGGGCTGTTTTTTCATTATAACTAGAAGTGATAAATTACAGTAACACATGTGAACTTAATTGCTTCGGGTTTAACTTTCAATAGCACAAATATTATACAGTACAGGTAATATGAAAGATTATACATCCTGTTATAACCACAATGTCAATATATATATAACTAGCAGCTTTCTTCCGCAATGATTATTTCCTGGAGAGTGCTTTTTTTTTTTTAAAAAAAAAAGAAATACATATAAATGCTGCACTAAGCTCTTAGTGAGAGAATTTGGGTCTTGCAATATGCTCAGGACAGGCTCAGTTTTGACTCTGTCATTTTTTTTGCTGATAAGGCAACTTTTTTCTATTGACTCTGACAGCTTCTTATATTTAAACCCCTTCCCCCTCTTCTGTCAGGAGCACTCTTATATAGCCTTGATTTTTCTGCTTGTGAGGCACATTCACCCAAAGTACATCAGGAGCAGGCATGCTGAAAATTGGCTTTTCCAACTGGACACAACCATATAAACAGTTGGCATCATCCATGGCAATTATCACTTCAAATCCCTTGGAAAAAAAACTTCACTTCCCAGAAGTCTGAAAAGTGAAGGTCTGCCATTCTCCGAATGCTCTCTGTATTTAGCTTTAAAAAATCCAAATGCTTTCAGGAGTTTAGTCTCTATTTCAGCAGAAGTTTAAAGAAAAAAAATTTTGTTAGGGGAGGGAGCAGAGAAGAAGGTAGAAACCTCCACAAATTTGAATCTTTTCTTATTTGTTCAAATCTCAGGAACACTGCATTTTTACTATCACGTCTCAGATTAGTTTCACTCCATCTGATTTAATAGAGAGCATATTTCAAGGAGAAGAATATCACTGGAAATTAAATATCAAAACGAATAATGTTTCTTGTCTGAATGATTTAACATCCTGCCAGCGCTCATACTTGGTGCATTTTTGTACGAGCTGTCTCCGAAGCAGCTATGTGCTGCTTCCTGGGGTGGAGGAAGAAAAGGGGGAGGAAAAGTAATTTGCACTTAACACTTGTGTTTCCTCAGTATTTTCCTATTTTTCCCCTAAGAAGTAGGTCTTAAGTACTACTTGTCTAGTCTATGCTTTTTCAAGATATACCCCAGGCCCCAGGGCAAGAAACCCTTCATATAAAGAAGACACTGGCTGACTGTAACTTTCCAGTTAAGTAATACGACCAGCGTGAGGTATTCTGTACAAAATGTCTAGTGTAAGTTGGTTATTCTCCTCCCATATTCAGAACACACCCTGTAACCTTTTTAGACCAATTTGAAAACAGAACTTGTAGTGCATCTCAAACAACGTATGAGGTTGTTTTTTTAACAAGCATCAAATACATCAGCTATCTAAAGGGCATTTTCCTTTCTTCTGCAATGAATATGTAGTTTGCTGTAAAATCAAAGCTAATCTTTGCACTGTTTCCCCCTCTTATCACATAACAGACAAGTGCTTCCTGCAGCTAGTGTGTTATAGTAGAGCATCTGCCTCCATATGAGCAAACTGCCAGATAGCCTTAGTGAGCAGTCAATTTATGCATTTGACAGGTTTATTATTTTATCAGTTATTTGCTCAAGGATGATTTTATTATATGCAAATCATTGACATAAATTGGGGAAGAACAGATTTATTAAGGGGCCTAGATTCATCTCTCACCATTTGGTATGTGAATTTTTATTGTTTAATGCGTTTACTTTGAGAATATTTATTTGTCTGAGAGTTGTGCTGTAGCTACAGGATTTGTCAGAGCTCGGATAGCGCTGATTTGTCTGTTTTTAACCTGCTCACCCTTCTAGCTTGTCTGAGTTTAGAATACGTGAGGCAACTAGAAGGTTTTGATTTGAGATGAGGGAATTAAAAAATGCATGCTTGTTTTTGTGCCAAACTTTGTGTTTTGAAAGTCAAGGGGGATAAATTTCAGTCCCTTATGTATGGGAAGAAAAGGCTTCTGTCACCTCTTCTACAGAACTGATCTGGAGACAGTCTGGTTACCTCACTGGGCAAGCATTTGGTAGCTAATAGCAAAGAAACTGTAATGGAAATTGCTGATTTAATTAAAGAAAAATCTGCAAATATTTGGTCATATTTAACTGATCTTGTGCTGGCTTTGTTCATGCCCTTTCTGTGTTCACTTTATGTAAATATTCATGCTGTTGAATTCACAGATACTCATAGAGGATGTTTTAGCACTTGTTATCTCAGTGCTAATATCAGGAGTTACACATTTTTGTGAAATAGAGGAGAGAGACTGAGTCTGTCTTACATTTCCACTTGGAGGGTTTGCAGACATAAGTCTTTTGTTGAGGGTAGCCTTAGAAAAGCCATCTTGGGGTCTCGTATCCTACTGCTGCATGGGGAAAGCCCCTTTAGCCACTAGATGTGAACATAGCATATTTTTCATATTTTTCATTTTCATATTTCTTGCTTTATTTTCCTAATAAATGGGGTCAAATTTTTTGCTTTTTCTGGATCAGGAATACCAGCATTTCTAAGTTATTAAGGTTTTGAGTAGATCTAGTTAGATTTGTTTTGCCACAGAAAGAGCTGGGCATGTGAGCTGGGCATGCCACTTGCTGTCTCTGTGCTTCAGTCCTCATCAATAATTTGGGAGTAGAAGGTAGGTTTTGGAGGGGTGAACACACTGAAGCGGTGAGGTGCTCAAATTTCGTGTCAATTGGTGTAAGCTTGAGAGACCTAAATCAGATTCCTGATTTTGGTGCTTTGGGCCATAAAGCCCTAAATAATGACTCCTGTATCCTTTCTGTCTCAAACTTTTACTATCTCTCTCTTTCTACTCATACTCAGTTGGTAGAGCATTCAGTCATGTTAGAAGAGGGTACTGAAAAGATTATTCCCTTCTCATCTGAAATAACCAAATTTTGCTGACTTTTCTGCACATTAGAAGAAACTCAATACTCTCCTAGTTGGTGAGGCAAGGCAGCGGGTTGAAAAATATTGATGTGCTTGGAGCAGGAAAAAAAGTACATTGGATGCATGATCTGATGTGTAGTAAAGGGGAGAAATTTAAGAGCTCTCTGAACTTTTGTGTTTAGAAATAGCTGGGGGAAGAAAAGGTAAAATAACTTTCGAAAAATATTAATGTCAAACCAGTTTTATGTTCTTTTCTCTGTAGGTTGTGCCAAAAGTTTTGCATTCTTTAAGGCGTTAATTACTGCTATGGTTTGTAAATTTTGATTAAGTAACTGCATAATACCTGTCTTCGTAGAATTTCTTAAGCTTATTGAGTGCAAACTATTTCAAGTTTTGTCCCAAAGTTTTTTTGGGAAAAAATGCTACTACTTTAAATAGTGGTTACAGCTAAGGCAACTTAAAAATATCTCATGCCCAAGCCCTTTGATTCATTTTGAAATTGCTAAGTTTTGTTTTAAGGAATATTTGAAGATTTTAATGGATTAATTTTTTTTCCTGATAGATTATTTTGTAAATTATAGATTCTGAATGAAGGCTTGTTTATATTATATTCTCCTGTCTGTGAAAGCAAACAGGAAATTAATCCCTCATGATTCTTTAAGGACTCAAAGCACTCTACTCAAAACACTCACATGGAGGGGGAATAATTATTAGAGATTTTGCTGCCTTGAAATCTATTGGAATTATATGCTTCATAATATATGTTTTTCGATGGCCTGTGGTAGTAGATTTTTTTTTTTTTTTGGTTAGATGAACGTTAGGAGGTTCTAGTAAACATATTTGGGGAAAAAAATTCATTTTATTGTCCCTAGTTAAAAAAAAAAAAAATTGGTAAATTGTACAGAAAACAATAGGATCAAGGAAACTGTAGTTCAGTGATAGGCTCAGCATTTAGACTCAGCCCATGTGAGGAAAAAAATTTGATATGAGAGAAGCATGTGTGCAATCAGAAAATCGCTCAGGTTTGGGCAGACTAGGAAGGGTGAATCAGGTTCTATTCTCTAGAGAAGTAGGGCTGTCTACCTTCAACTGTTTCTCTCCCTCATTGGTTTCCTCCCTTCTTCCCTCCCCATGCTAAGGTTTGCAAAGGAAAGTTAACACAGCTATTGGGCTTATGCCTCTATCCTTATATTTAGTGATGGCTTACTCGCCTTTGTAGACATATATACCCTAAACCTTAATCAGGGGGCTGATTGAAATAATTTTCCCATATCAAAACTCATAGTGCATGTTTTTCCAGGATGCACGCAACAAGCTTTGTTGCGTAAAGCTTTTCAATTTCTCTATTTTTTGAAACTAGTCTTATATATTACATAATAACATTCTGTATGGCTATAAACTATATATTGTGTATATGTATATAATGCATTGTTATATGTGTGTGTGTATATATATATAAAAATATATATATATGATTATATTTGTTTTCCAAACATGCATACAACCATAGGCAAAATCCTCTGTGATTTTGAAGGCCAAAAGGTCATTTTGCCTACTCTTTCCCAAAACTTCATGATTCCCAACTTAACCTTTTGGTGATAGGAAAACTTAGCAGTGCCTGACTTCTACAGTCTTCACTGACCCCAGTGAACTGCATCTGTGATGATCTTTTTCTTCCTGCTTTTCATATTGATTCTGTCTCTCAATTAACAGATTTCACTTTTTTAAAGTGAACCTTACAATGCAAGCCTATGAGTGATAGCTTCCTGCCAGCAGTTTAAGCAGTTTATGACAGAATATCACTATGTTCTCAGAAAACTTTCTCTGATAATATAGTACCACTCTTTAATGATAACAGGAAGCCATCAATCAAAATGAAGTTCTCTACATTTCATTTCAAAAATACAAGTTTCCTATTTTTACTAAGGAGAAAGAAGTAGGGCCAAGCAGGGGGAAGACAGATGGCAGGTTAGTGGAGCCACCCAGTCTAAAGTCTCTTAAAAATGGTATTTTTCAAGCCATGAAAGGGGAGACTGCAAAGCACATTTCATTCCCAATCCAGAATTCTTGGTGCATGTAAAAATTACCATGTTGGACCAGACACAACTTCCGTCTGGTCTAGTATCCTGTCTCCAGCATTCCCAGATGCTTCAAGGAGGGGTAAAAAAAACACAGAGTAGGCAGATATGCAGTAATCTAAATCTTCTTTTTCCTGTTCCCCTGCTCTACTTCCCTTCCTTTTCCTGATCTATAAGAGAGTAGTTAATGCTCCTGAAGCACAGTATATGGTATTCTCTGTAATTTGCCTGTTACCATCAGTTGTTAATTCTGGCTTTTTTTATATTTTTGTGTGTGTGTATATACATATGTGTATGTGTATAAATATATATATATGCATGTCTTTACACATACATGTGAAGATCATTTACAAGTAGTTCTGTCTTAACTTTTGATCTAGTTTTGCAATAAAAGTTGGGTCACAATGCAGCTAGTGTGATATATAAAAGAATGATAACATACTGTAGGAAATGATCTTACACTGGTGACAGCAGAGCAAATGATTGTGCCATGCTATAATGTCATTTAAATTTTTTGTTCAGTATATTTTATATAAAAGGCACTGGAGCAATATAAAAACAACTAATGTTGAAATTGCAGAAAGACAGATTTTCTCCATTCCCTATACATTTCTAGATAGGCTTTGAAAAGGGGATTCTCACAACAAGGCAGAATGAAACAAAAATGGTGTTAGGAATAGCAGGAGACTGAAGATGAAGAAGCCTAACTCTGACATCAATGTTGTGCAAGAAGGAATAATCAATTAGCCCATACAAGTTAAGCGGTGGTCAAAGGAAGGAAGGATTCAGGAGAATTCAGGTGCAAAGGTGCTTGTCTTATTCTGACCACTGATTATTTCTAGTGGATGTCAGTGACATTACATATGGAAAGAGGGCACTGTCTGAGCCTTAGATCTACGTCAAGACAGCTTAGGGAGCTTCAATGACTTCTCTGAATGGGTGAGCAGGGAAAAGTGATCTGTTAAATCTCTCTCTTCTTGCATTTCTTAGATTCTGTATGCCACACAGATATAACATTTGGCATCCTGTTAATTTAATGGGATGCCTTGGATGATTCTAAAGTGCCTGGTTGCTTTTCGTTGAGAGTGACAAGTATTTTCCACTCTATCCTGACTTGAATAGTGGCAGCAAACAGCGTTGTCTTCTGAAATAGATCTCTAATGAGCAAGTGGAATTCGAGTCAAAATCTAGCAGTTAAGGACCAGCAAACTGATTTGCCTAAAATCTCATTTAGCGAGCGTGAAGTGTGCATCTGAGTACAGTGCTGCCAGGTAGAATTTTATATGATGAAAAGTAGCTTTTTCAAATTACAGCAAACAGGAATCTTCCTTTTCTGCTTCTAGATCCACTTGGCCACATTCAGAAATAAAGAAACGTACATCTAATAAAATAAGTTGTCACTTAGTAACTCAAGCATAACAGGGTAAACTACATCAACAATGTTTTCATCAGAAACTCTTTCCAGCCAGGACTTTTCTTAAGCTAGCTCCCTATGACCTTTATGCTAAGCTTTTCTTTAGAAACCCTCTTGAAAGGTTAGTAAATGATGAGATGTTTTAATAAATGGTTGATCAATTCCTATAGACTGCTTTGTAGTTGGAGTCAATAGGCTGCTTATAGCACAGTACAGAACGTATTCTAGCTGTAAATTTACACCCATAATTCACACTCTTTACCTTTGTCCTATGCTTATATGAATTCTTAAACCATTTTTAAAACAGAACCTATGCTATAAAATGGAACTGACTGAGGAAAACAAATCTCTAACATACCCTGAAGTTATGAAAACCATAAAAGATCCAGGGAAGAAAGTACAGTCCAGAGATCTAGAGTCTTTATTAATAGTATTTTGTCTTTGATTTCACTATTTAGCTACTATTGATCAGAAAAATGACAATATATGATAAAATATGCATGGATTTTGTGGGGTGTCATAGGGATACTGTGTTTCTGCTTAGGGTCTTAGAATCTTAAAATGGAACTTGAGTGAGTAAGACAAAAACCACAGGTAGCAAAGTGCTGGATCAGTGTCATAATGAAACAAAACTTTACCTAAAAAGCTGTTGAATTCTGACAATTTGCAATTTTTGCATTAATTTAGGGTGATCTGATCAATGTATATCACTTTATAGCACCAAAGACTTTTTGATGTCTGTCATTGTATCTAAGACTATATTTTCAGTTCTTGTATGGTTCAGTGCTTGCCTTTATTGTGTCCAAAATAAGGCTCCATTACCTGCACAGACCCTTTTCAGGAATAATATTTGCATTGTACACATTAACTTTTAATGACCTTTTCATGAACTAGATTTAAGTCCTATTTTCAGGTTTTGTGCATCATCTTTGCACTTTATAGACCAGATCTGTTTTAACATAAAATAACACTTGATATTTTATATAGTTTAAAAAAAAACTCAGTTTTTATTAAAAATGAGGAAATACATAGAGATACTAGAACTCATTCATACATAGGGTCCTGGAAAAAAATATTTATTTTAGAGTAGTGAAGTATGTTGATTAGATGGTAACTCTTTTTTATTAATGAAAGATGCATGCTTCCTGACAGAAAGCATTCATGCTTTTCCTACTTTTATTTGGTGAAATTCCCTTAAAAGATCTCAAGCCTTCTGTTAATAAAGGGACTTGAACAGAACCATAGATCTGATTATTGTTCAGCTGCAGGGCTGCCTTGAAAGTGTCAAATCTCGGTTAGTTTTCTGAGTACTTTCTGATCATTTGCAGCAATGTGATCTCAGATCATCTTCAGGTAGATAAAACTTTTTTTGGTCTTATGGGTAAAGGAATTCCTCTCTAAAGAGGACAAAAGACTTATACAATTTATTCAGAAGAATCAAAATGCAACTATATTCTAGCTGCCTCAAATAGAAAGATTGTGAATAACAATTTGTTAGGAGGGTTCATAATCTAGGCTGGTAATTTATGGCTGATTATCATAATATTTAGAATCTTAACAGTATTTTTCTAACTCTATCTCTCAAATATACATGGATTTAACTCAATTATACACCTAGTTAATATTTCTCTTGTTCAAAAAATAGCCTGTTAATCAGAAGTAAGCAGGAATCAATTTGCAAAACAAATCTCCCACATATGGTGCAGTTGGGCATCCTAGGAAACTTTGGAGAGGGTAGCTTTGATTAAAAGAGAAGCTTTTCCACTAGCGTAAATGGAATACTGTTATAGTTCTGCAAGATACTGAAAATTAATACAATGTCATTAGATCACAAATCAGCAGTTGTTACTTCTGATTATGTTTGCATGCATAATTCATAAATATACTTCATGGGCAACAGAGAAAAAATAACACTGAACAAAAGAATAGAATACTTCATAAAACAATTACTGTATAATTAAGCATGATACTTAGCATGCTCATTACCAAACTCTTTTTTTTAGTTGCAAAGCTTAAAAAAAGTTTCCCTTTCAAAAAAAAAAAAAAAACACCCCAAACACCCCCAAAACCAAAACGCACTCTGCATTATTGCATGTGGTAAATGAGTCTGCTCTTCAAATAAATGGTTCTTTTAAAACTGTGTAAGAACACAGGAAGATCCAACAGAGACTCATTCACATGAGCTGTTGAGGTCACTTTTCAAAAAGATGAGTAGTTGTATTGCATCTCCTAACTTCTACTTTGTGGAATGGTGACTCAGGGCAGCAGAAGCTGTGAGTCTCTTCCAGCTCCTCAGGACACATCAGGGAACAGTCTCCATTTTCTGAAGATGGTAAGCTACGTACAGCACAGCCCTGACAGTTTTATTCAAACTAACCCATGCAGCTGGAAAGCTTGGAAGAGGACCCAAAGGGGAGATTGTCTTTAGTTTCACAGAGTTTTGGATCAGGCCTGTAATCTGAATTCATCCCACCTAAATTAAGCACCAGTTCACTCAAGGAAAACACTCAGGATTGATCGTCCATTCTAGCAACAAACTAACATCTAAAACGGGCTGAGTCACCTGCTGAGGACTATCCCTTTGCTCACTGTAGAGGAGCCTGTGAATAATTAGACCCTTAACTTAATGATCTAGCAGAAGACGGGATGAATCTGGGTCAAAGTCAATGCTTTTGGTTCTAAATGACAGAAGTCTGTTTATCTTTTTGACTTTTAGGTGTTAGCAAGGTTTGGTAAGACATCTTAAAAAGCTGAGTCCTTCACTTCCTTATAAAGATGGCAATGCTCATGCTGCTGTTTTTCATGCCTCAGCTGGCATGTATTTGCCACAATTCTCAAGTTGTGCAGAGTGGAGAGGGCATAGCTTTGCCGAGACTAGTTGGCTTTTGCTTTTTGTGTGCATCTACTCCCTTAAATAACTAAAATAGGCTGCTGCAGTAAGCTAACTGACTTTAAAGAGCAAACTTGGCTTTGTGTCATGGGAACAGTCAGTGAAATTAAAAAAAAATAGCGAGTGCAAACTCTGTTAAAAAGAAATATTTTCTCATTTAGCCTATAACTGAACTGTAAAACCATTGTATAGGAGGTAGTCAAGGCCAAGAACATAATGAGTTTCAAAAAGGAGTTGTATAGTTATGTAAGTAACTCAAGATACTTGTCCTATCATAATTAATGAGAATTTGTGTTGTGGAAGGGAGATTAAACTTTGTGCTTCCGGGCTAGAGATCAGGAGGAGACTTACGTGGGGGGCAAATTATTCTGTATCTGCCTGACTCCAGGTTCCTTTTGATATGATGCTGATATACCTACTGCTATATATAAGTAATCCAACTGCTTGTCTCATCCTCACCATGATGGTTCCTATATTTCTTCCTCTGCAAACGCTAGAGAAGTAAATTTAGAAGTCCTGAACAGTATTTTAGTTTAATCTTCTCATTGCAAGCTTGGCATAGTAACTGCAGGAATAGATAAGATTTCCATACCAGATGCAGAAATAATTAATTTTTTCTCTAAAGGTAAAATTGGCGTACAAACCTGAGAGGAACCTTCTGAGAAAGCACAAAGGGCTAAAGAAGAAAATATCTAATATATTAGGAAAATCTCTGATTCTTAAGTCTGGAGAACTGTTTTCTGTGCTGGAGAAAATATCCCATAGCGATATTCACTCATGATCTGTTTAAAAGACGCTCTGCCTTATATTGCTAACACTACAGTGTCACCACCTCATACTGTGTGTGTACCTTCACCCTCAAAATCTTAGGTAAATGAGAAATGTGTCTAAGACTGTCTTCTGGATTTGAAAATAGAGAAAAGTCCTTTGCCTCAATTGAAAAAAAAAATAAATAAAAACACCTAGAGCTTTAGGAAAGTCCTAGAGGTATTTTAAGTTAACAAAACATTAAATTTGCTTAATGTATCAGTAAGTGATTTAATTCAAAGCCAACTTCAGATTATATCCTTCTCCTCCTTTCCTGATCTCAAATGATCAAATTTCTCAGCTTGATAAGCCTAAGTTTCACTTTCAATAGTGAGAGCGCAATTTATTCTGCCAAGATGTGCTTCCTTAGCCACAAACTGCTTAAGATTTCAGACCCTAAAGAGCTCTAAAGGCAAATCACCAGATAAAATTCTATTTCTCAAAGCAGAAAGAAACAGAAACTTGACACTGTCAAATATACTGCGCTAACTCTGAAGTTGATCTCCAGCTGCTATTCTTCCCTTATATTTACTTGTTTCAGGTACAGAAGTAATTTTCCAGGGAGATGCATGTTCCACCAGAACAGCGTGGTTCAGGGTTGTTTCTAACTGGTCCTATGATGCTGGTTTTTGTGGATATTCTTTATTCAGATGAGTTTTTTTTTAAATTCTGAGTTTCCTTAACCTCAGCAGACACTTATGAGAGTTGATTCAAACAGTAGCTGGTCATTTGCTGATCCCCTTGGGGAATTTTGTTCAGCGTGCAAATATTCACCACTTTTGAACATTCAACATTGAACGCTTTCCTTTCAACATTTCTTCTGCTCTGACATCAGTTTTGTATCCTGCTGCAGAACTATATCTAGTCCATTTCTTAATTAATAGACTTCACAGGAATAATCTTGCTTGATCCTGCTACCTGAGAGGAAACAGTGAAAAACAAGCTGGATTTTTTAGCTACTGCTCTTCTTGGCATTACTATGTCACACCTAGAGTCAGTATTCTTAATATAGATTCTGGATTATGTAGGAAAAGATTGCCCATATGGTACCACCAAATCGAGTCGGGAGTGTAGTACTGAAGAGGCCTGGGTACATAAGCAGATGACCCACTGCATTGACTTATGGGTGTTACCTTGTCTTGCTTAGGAAGCGTTATGGTTAGAAAGGTTTTGTTTGCCTCAAAAGCAGAGCTCTGAGCAGTGCTTTAGTTTTATTAGTACTGGGACAGATCTTCAGGTGTCAGCTGCTTCTGAGCTCTGATATAGTAACTTAGAGATAAAATTACTGGAGTTATAAAAATAAAAACCTGTGCCTACCTACTTATGGAATCCTCAGAGGCATCTCCAGAAACTAGCATGGTTTAAAACAACAGTAGAAAGATTAGAAGAAGGAGAAACACCAGTTGAAAGTCCTTTAAAGAACATGGCAGACTGGAGTTCTATCAAAGAAAACTGATATTAACCATAAAATGTTATATATCGATATTCTGTGCACAAATTATTCTGAACTTCTTCCTTCATCATCATCTTGTAAAACAACAAAACAAAAAACATCCAAAGAGTATCTACTGTGTCTTGTCTTTAACTGTGCTATGTCACTGTACAGCACCAAGCACCTGTAGCTAGGTATCAGGGACCTTCAAAATCTGCCACAAAGCAAGTTACAATAAGCAATGTCCTACTTTCTTCTGAGGCAAAGGGCTGGATAATTTCTGGGAGCGCGTCCTCATACTAGTTTGCCCGCATTCACCACACTTAAGTAAAAACAACTCCCACAAGATGACAGAAACTCTACTCCTGATTCGGTCTTGGGGGTTCCTCTGACTTTGTGCTTCTAAAGTCACTTCTGGGCCAACAATAAGATGAGAAAGGAAATCGGTTTAAAGTCCATTTTTCTGAGAAGAATCAGAAGAACAAGCTACCCATAACAGCAATAATGAAATAAATCTACAGTACTCATTGTTTTTGTTTGGTTTTGTTTGCTGATTTTTTTTTTAAATCAGTTAGACTTATTAAACTCTGTGGCAGATGAACACCTTATCTTTGAGAATGTGTAGAACGTAGCTATATGTTGGAAGACTAGAAAAAATTCCTTAGTTTAAAAAAAAAAAAAGGAGGGAGAAGGAAAATTACAGATCAACCAGCTAAACTTCAATTCCTGTAAAAATACTAAAACCATCAAACAGTCTATTTTTAAAGTCCTAGAAAATAATGGAGATGAGTAGCAGCCCACATGGATCTATAAAGAGCAAATCATATATAACAAATCCAATTTTGTCTGTGATGGTCATGTAACAGGCTCTTTGGAAGAAGTATCAGCAGAAGGATTCTAGCTTGATTTTCATGCTGGCATTCTTGTGACATGCTTATAACCTTGGGGAACAGGGTCTAGCTCTCATGTGGGTGCAAATTTTTTTTCCAAAATGTATCAGTTGTTCATTGCTCAGTTTGTTCTTCTGTGTTGACAGGGATCTAAAAAGCTCTGTCGTGAATTTGGGTGTTAGTCAATATTGTTGTTAATGCTTATTAAAGTTGCAGAAGATACCAGTGTGAAAAGAACTGAGAATACGCTGAAGAACAGTAGAAGAATTCAAAATGACAAATGTAAGATCTTGCTTAAAAATAGATTGTTTTTCAATGAGGACAAAAGCAATAAGTATATTTTCTTAAGAATAAACTGCCTCACAAGCACAGAATGAGGTAAAATTGGAAATCCTTCAGAAAAAGACCTGAAATTATAGGAAAACACAGATAAATCAGGAGTAGCAAAAATCATATTATTGCCAGAGAGTAAGTGTCTACACAATGTATCACAATAATAATATATATGCAATGCCCAGACTTGTGATATATTTTGTACCCTATAAAATTCATTAAATAATCCTGTGCTGCGCTTAGCATTGGAAAGGCCTGGCTGTTATGACCAGGTGTGGGTGCTGCACTACAGGGAAAATAAAGATTGGATGCACAGACACAAAAGGAAATCTGTACGACCTACAGGAAGAAAAGGAAGGAAGGAAATAGGGCTGCTTACCATAAAGGGTGGGGTGGGGAGCATAAAAATGTCTCCCAGTATATAAAAGGGGATGGGAACTTATTCTCCCTATCCAGGATGGATAAATAAGCAAAAATGATCTTAAAATACAGCAAGGAAGATTTAAATTAGACAAAGGAAAAACTTCCTAGTGATAAAAATCATGAAGTGCTTGGCTAAATTACCTTGGGGATTACCTCCCAAAGCCCTGTTTATCCCTGCGGTCTGTATTTCTGCTATGTGAATGAAGCAGTTATACATTGCGATAGTAATGGTATAGTGGGTCTTTTAAATCCCAACCAAGCCACTGGATCTTTTACTCATATTGTAATTTTGAATTCCCTAAAGGTCCCTAAAGCCATATTTTTAGTATGTATATCGGTCTTATTTTGCTGCTTTTTTAAATGACTGAACAGAACCTGGCCCTAGCCCAAAATCTGGATGCAGATACACTGGAAGCTTCTGGGGAGGATTTCAACCCTGTACTCAAGCTTGAATTATGCATCTTAAATCCCTATCTGATTTGAAGCTATTTTGTGCAAGAAAGCATTTGGAATTAATTTTTTTTTGCAGTTTTTAATTAGAAAAAGAATCTGACTGATTACATTCTCCCCTTCAATTAACTAAAATAATTTCACTTCTAGGCTTATACCTTGCATTCCAAATTGCAAATAAACGTGCATAGTTAAGCCTGATGGTAGTGTCCCTAAAAATAGAGGTTCAAAATGGGAGTGCTCAGAGAATCTAAATTACATGAGAATGAACAGTAATGCTCTGGTGTTTCAGGACAATCTAAGATTCTTTTCTTTTTCCTGCATTTGTTACCAGAAGAACATTTAGTTTTATGTAATGCATGAACACCAAGATTTGTGGTGGGAATACTTTGCATCTACAAATGGTTGTCCCTCTGGGATCTGTAGCACTGTTTTAGATTTCTGTTTCCTGCTTCAGATTTCTGGTTCAGTTTCCTGAAGTTTCACCATCCCACCAAATGACTTTTCAGAAGAGTTCTGTTTAAGCACTTTTCTACATTATACACAGTTCTTTTTATATACCTGTATTGGATTACACTGAAACACACTGGCAAATTAATTAAAAATCAAGATCTTGTCATGGCAGAAACATATAAAAAAGTAGCAAGTCATCAGCAGGTACTAAATATGATTTGTTCTTTTTAAAATAATCTATGTTTACATTCAGACTTCTTGGATGTTTTTAGAGGAGGAGAGAGGAGTTTTTATTTGCACTCATAAATGACTGAATGTAAAAATACTGGCAAATAACAGAAATAAAAGACAAGTCAGCCTTGCCAGTACCAACAGAACTGAACAGTCCCACCTGAAGTTTAACTGATTATGTTTTGTGATCTGGCTACCCTACCTGGTTTCCTCCTTAACACTTTCTGGTGGATGTTTATCTCCTTTTGAACCTCATTAGCTTAAAGCAGGATTCTTACCCTATGTCTCCTATGATTCCTTATTTGAACTGTAGCTGATCATTAAAAATAAATATCATCTTCTTTAGACATCTCGATGGGTCCTCCCTATCCTGCCTATGTCTTGACTGTGCAGTTTCATTCTGCCTCGCAGCTCTAAGTCGTTACCTTTCCAGTCAACCACAGAGCTAAAATTCCTGTCTAGATTCATCAGGTCTCATTTTGGTTACTGCAACTTCCTTTTCTCTTGCCTGGAGAAAGGCAGTCTTCTCTGTGGGTTTATATGGAGAAAGACTCATCATTCACCATTCTTTGCATCTCTCCGCTGATTTTTCCATTGCAGTGAAGAGAAAGCTCTTGTCCTCACTTTCAAGGTTATTATCTCTGCCCAGCTTACACTGTTTCATTTACACCAGAGTGTTTTATTTTTGCATCTGATGAGCCTTCTTTGCCAATTTGACTAAAAATTTAGTAAATGCTTTGGGTCTTTTTTCACCTGGCCTCCATACCCAGCAGAAGTTCTCCACAAACTTCCACAAACCGTTCTTTAAACTTCTATCTGCTTTCAGAAATATCTGAGAAAGTTTAAACTGCTGGTAAACTGAGCCCATTGTTTCCTGCTAAGCTGCATTGTTTCCTCTGTAATCCTACAGCCTAGCCTCAGTTAAAGAGTGGAGGCTTCTGTATTCACTCATGCACTAAACCTAGATTGTAAAATTTTTGGAATTTGGAATCTTTGTTCTGAGCTTGTAGATCAGTTAAGAATGTGTCTAGGCACTGGGATAACCCAATAAATACTTAGTAATTTTTTGCTTTCTGATAATTATGGCTATCACCATATGACTGTGAGAAACGGCTAATGAAATAGTGGCCTTTCCATAGAAGGTTTTTTTTCCCCTCCCTCAAAGGCTGCAAATTGTCAGTCTTTGTAAGGCAGTGCAATGTTACGATCTCAGTTTAGTGTCACTCTGGCCTATTTGTTTTATCCTAACGCAAAAAGGATGACTTGATTTGAGTGCTAATTTTTCCTTCAAAGCGTGGCATTTTAGTGCTTTAAATTTTTAACAACAAATAAGCAAATACTTCTTTATGTAAGAAAATTCCAGAATTGATTTTTAAACCTGTGTTCCATAGAGAGGGACAGTTGAAACTTGGATTTTGGGTAATGATCAAATGTAAATGGAAAGAACAAGTTGCCTTTCAAAGTATTACAGCCTCAGATGCTCAATACAGTTATTTTATTGGAAAATAATTAGACTAGCTTGAAAATGTGAGATTGGGTTTTGGGTTAGCTGCATTTTCCTTGGTTTTCTGGCCTTTGAATTTATAGGGTATACATCTAAAAGTCAGCAGTAGTTTGATTTGCAAGACTTTACAGTTGCTGAAATTGGGCATATAAGGAAAGCTAGAGGAGGTGAATGCTGAAAACAAATGCTAACTAGGCAGAAATTCTTGATGTTGTGCAAAAACTTGACCACATTTGAGATGCGTAATTATGGTGAATCATGAAAGCAGTGTAATATTTCCCTCAATACATTCAGAAATACTATAATAATTCAGGTATGCAGATAGTTCCAACAGAAAAATTAGAAATTTACAAGTTTGAAGCAAAAGGGGCAAACCCTAGCAGTGCTGCTTTGGTTCATCAGGGCTGAGTCAGTGGAACTCAGTGACGCCATGTATAAGCTGAAACAAATTCTCCTTCTAAAACCCAGTCTCTTCATCCTCAGACATCATGGGTTTGCCTGTCTAATTGGTCCAGTTAATTATTTAAGGGTTAAACTGAATAGGCTGAACAACCATGACTGAGAAAATACACTCATATTGTTCTGTTAAAAGCCACGGCTCAATACTGGGATTGTTCTTCAACACAGTAATAATATATTTTTTAACAGAAAAATCTTACTTTTACTTACTCTAGCCTGTTTTTTTTTTTTAACCTGACAAGTTAGAGATTGAATGTAATATAATTTATCATAAAATTTATTTAATGGAAGTATAGTCATCTTTTTATTGCATGATGGACTTTTGGAAATCTGGAGACTTGCAAGGCCAAATCCTGCTTGAGACCCTGGTGCAGCTCAAATCCAATGAGTTCAATGAATAAAATAAGAAATGTTGGGCATGAATCACATTCAGTTGAGTTTATAAATGGCTTATTGGTAAAAATAAGTATGTTCCAGCTGTTATTTAAAAAATGTTTAAACCTGAGGGGAAAAAAATAACTAAGTAACTCAACCTCAAGTTGGAAACATGCTCTGATTTACTTAAGAAATTAATAGCAACACAGGAATTTCGTCCTGGATCGAATCAGGCAGTTCAATGTTCTGTCTCTCCAGAAGTGGCTAAAACCAGATTCTTCAAAAAGGCCTGTAGTAGGCAGATGTGCTAGGTATATCTCCACACGTGTCTAATTCTGATCTCTAATAGCTAGAGATAGTGCTTCAGGGTTTAAGTCGAGCTTTAATCTTCCTTCCAAAATATATTTTAAGTATAGCAGTTCTAGATAAAGCTGCTATCCACATATACATTCATAATGGTTTTGAATCTCATTGAGTTTTTATCTGCAGCAACCTCCTATAGTAATTTTGTTGTTCAATTTAATCTGTTTTCAGTATCCCATTTTGTTAAAGCTTTTAGATGTCCTTTTATTCTTATAAACACAGAAGAAACAGATTTGCCTTTGCTCTCTCATTTAGGATTATTTATTCTTGTAGTGTCTCGTGAAGACCCCGTGAGTTTGCTATTAAAGAACAAAAACAAAAAAACAGAAAACAAAATCCAGAATATAAGTGACATAAGCAAAGTAAATCCAACCTAAAAAGATATCATATACTATTTAATGGTTCTTTTAAGGGCTGCTAGGATTGAATGAGGCATGTTTTACCCTTGTTAATGGAGTAGATAATTGTTAAAAAATCTCTAATCCCTACAAGTATTCACCTATAGAAAAGTCTGTCTTCATTTAGCAGAGCTGTGGAAAACTCCTCTCCATTTTCTGTGGGAAGCAGCATAAATGTGCACATATATGTCAGGGTCATTTGACACAGAGCTCTGTGAATTATATATTTTTCTCTGTGCTGATCTCTTCCTAAGTCATTTTCTTCTTTGTTTTGCTCTCCAATCACCAAGCAATTGGATATTCCTCAGCTTGTTGATGTCTTCACGCGTAAGTTGACTTTCTAAACACAGTATTAGATTTGCTGTATGAAGCTCTCCAAGTAAAATACAAGAAGACAGAAAGAAAGCAGAAACCTATCAATTTTTGCCACATGCTGATATAAAACAAAGAACGGGACTGAAGATCATCCCATATTATCTGAGTACATATTTTATTTTTCCAAATGTATGGGTCATTCACAGACTTTTTCAAAGCCAACGGAATCAGTAACTAGTCTCCCATTGATTCACTGACCTCTGCGATGGGTTTATAAGAATCTAGCATGGCATGACACTTTATTTTTTATTTTTTAGACAGAAACTAATTACTTCATCACTGAGACTTGAGGGAAGTTCTAGTTAATAATCACTGGGATGATTGCCCCTAAGAGTACTTGAAGAGCTCAATGCACTGAATCGGAATGTCAGAACTCATTTGCGGAGCTCATTTTCCGCACAGACAGCTCTTGCCTAACTAGCATTAGCCTTCTATTATCCGATCTGTGCTTACCAGATGTGGAAAGAGGGAAGCATGCAAGGAGAGAGAAATTTAAGGTGCAGCTAGACAAGGTTTGATCCAGTATGAGCTATCTAACAACTTTCTGCTGCTGAAAGGGGTAGTTCTGCTTGCTCCTGACTCCAAATATACAATCCCACTCACAATGCCAGCTCTGGTAGGCCTCATGGTGAGCTGCTTCAACCCATTAAGTCAGCAGGAAAAGCACTCTTAACTGTACTACATGGTTCAGGTTCTTCCAGCAGCAATGATCTGCTTCCACTTCCTTCAAAAGAAGAATAGAAAGCCCTCCCCTTAGGGGCTGTTCTTCAGCTACTACCCCCTGCCTCCTTTTTTGGTCCGTCGTCTTTTCCCTTGCTGCGGTAGGACCCTTCCTCTTCACTTCTCCCTTTGATCAGAAAATGGCTTTTTCTTGCACAGTGGAGTACAGATGAATAGAGAAGGCTGAAGGAAGCAGGTTGGCAGGAGCCTGATTTTAGTGGGTTTGAAGTGCAGGTCTGCACCCTAGGAAGTTGAGAGATCCCAAAATGGGAAACAAGCAGGGACAGGCAAGGAAGCGGGGAGGAGGGAGACTGGTGTCTTTCCTGCTCAAAGCCCTTCACTTGTCTGTTAGTTCGTTCTACCTTTGTCGTACCCCTGCCACAAAGAACCAGCCGATCCCTTTTGGGATGCCACAGCTATAACATTGTTTGTTTGTTTGTTTGTTTTTTAACTTGCAGCTGGCCTTCAGCCAGCTCATGTGTATGTTGTCTGGTTTGAGAAGCATCCTCCAACGCCTACAGCTACTGAGATTCAGCCCTAGTTCAGAACTAGCCTTTAGTGAGCTACTGCTTTGAGCTACTTTAAGAAAACTTTGTCCTAATACTAAAATTGTTATTAGAGCTCAATGTGGGCTGCAGTTTGCATGTTTCTTCATGGCTAGTGCATGATATCCCCTGTTTAAAAAAAAAAAAAAAAAGTGGGGGGGAGCAAGAGAGAGAACGTATTTATTTTCTCTCTGTAGGCTGTGGTACAGCTAAACCTCCAGCAAACTGGAGGAGGAAAGATTCAGCTGCTCTCAGGCAGTAATTTTTCCTTAAAAGAGTTAAGGGTTATTTCATTAACTGCCTGTTGGATGTGAATGTTTACTGTACCTCCACAGTGTTTGCCATTGGTCTGCTCTCATCTCTTATTTTCTTAGTATTTTTCTTTCTTTAGACTCTGTTCTTGCTGGCTTTGCTATCTGAGCTACTTCTTAACTACTCTACATTATACTTTTTATTTTAGTCGTATCTGTTTACCCTAAAGATGGTTCAAGTGCTTCTGAAAAAACAAAAACAGGCATTGGTCCAAGCTTCAGCTAGTCTATAAACTAGTCATAACTGTAAATATCACGCATTTGGTGCAGAGAAGTACATATGAGTAATGAGGTTTCAGCCTCTGCTGCAGGCGGTCTTGTAATGAACGTCTTATAACGTACCAAAGTATGTCGCTACTTCCATCTGCTTTGTCTGCCTTATTTTTATTTACTGCTACCAGTTAATCTACAATCCAGTCATGATTCCTTCTTCTCATTCTAAAACGCCACTGGCTCAAGATCTTGTGCCTTGCTACTCTCCCCTGATTTTATCTCCAGAGCAATCAGTTTCTGCTCACTGCCTTAGTGTGCTTCCCTTTCCGTGCTGATCCCTCTTCACTTGCGCTGTTTGGAGTCTGGCATGGGTGAGCATAGCAGTGCTTATGAGCTACAGGCAGTTTCTCATCTCTGAAGTCTGAGGCATCCCCGTCATCGAGCTCAGATGCTGTGGCAAACCTGGAAACATCAGAAAGGCAGAGCCCCATGGGGATGGAGCTCTTACGCCTCAGAGCTTTTAGAAACCTGATGGGACTTTGACAGAGAAAGCCATTGGGGGATGGTGGGCTCTGTAGTTGCAAGCCAGGAATACCTTGAACAGAAGATAATGGATCTCGGTTGTGTTTGGAGAGGAGACAAGGGGGAATATAGACTTGTCTCAGTAGGAGAGATGTATACCATTGATATTCTTGCTCACCTCAGCTGAAATAAATTGCAGTTAAGCTTGTCTAGACTGAGTAATTAAAAACATAGTGACACAAATTATTTGTACTTGAAATTTTCTTTAAATCAGGAAGTGTTTAAGCAGAAAAGATCCCCTGTTGGGCTCTTCTGGATGGATCAGGAAGTTTTTTCATACCTCCCTTCAACAACTGCTGAAGTAAACTGATCATTTTGGAGTAGAAATGGGAGCTGGCTAGACTGTATTTCCCTGAGGATCAAAGCCAGCTTGTTGAATTTAGAGTAGCCTGGAGTAGAGTAGTTCTTACATGGATAAAGGCTGGAGCTGGAACTATCGGCTGCCCTTTGCGGCAGATATATCTCTAAGCATGGTATAGGAAGCTGGGAATACTTCCTACTCTTTTCCAAAAATCAAGTGCTTTTTCAAGTGTTCTGCTATGGTGCTTCAGCTTCTGTTAAATTCTTGGTCGTCGTTGTGTCTTGCTGGTCCTTGGTTTAGGGGCATCTATATGAGTATATTTTCATTTAAATATTATTCAACTTGCTAGCAAGACAACAACAATCTGTCTCCTTTTCTAATATGTAATACACCACTGTGTCTAGAACGAACGTACTGAACGTGCAGCTAAACTGTCAGCTCACTCCTCACTACCACATCTTCACCTGCTCATGTGTTATGCACCTGTGGTTTGTTGGCCACATAATCACTGTGGTTTTGGAGGGTTTGCAATTGTAAGTGTAACCATTTAAAGTGTCTAGTAAAGATGATTCAAGAGTCCTCAAAAGGAATTGGAAGATTGTGCAAATGGGTAGCTGGCAGCAACAAAAGTGAAGGTGCCTTTTTAGCTAGTGAAAATTGTATAGCACAGTTGTCACGGTAGGCTATAAAACCTTACCAGGGTATTTGCTTCTAACCTTTCCCTTCCTCTGTCTCATTTGGCAAACCCTTTGGTTTCAAAGAGACTTCAATCCTGTGTTCAGTAAATACAAGAGAAATGCTGCCGGATGAGCGTGAAGGGAGCATATTTAGGCAGTATTGCCAGTTCCAAAATGGTGAGAAATCAGGATCCCAAATTTTTAGGCTTTCTTGAAAGCTAGGAGTTGTTTTATTTTTTCTTCTGAGTTCTGAGTCGTTAGATGCACTCTACATATGTTTTAGAGTTTGCTCTTGAGTATAAAGGACTACAGACATTTTGTTTCCCTTAACCAAAAGTTGAGAATCTCAGATAATGCGAAAGACTGCAAGGCTTATGGGATATTAAATGTTTTTGTATTATGTGATCAGATGAATTTTATGGAAATGGTGACAATGCTGTTAGTGTGATATTTGCATACAGAGTGTTTCAAAATGGTTTTTTGGTCATTCTGTTTGTTTTACTTCAGTGTTTTTGTGTGTGCCTCAAGCTGGCATCTGAATGGGGTTGTATTTTAAACCTGGATGATAATTTTACTACTTCTACGGCAAGGTCTAGCTAGGTCTTGAGTGGCTATAGAAGGAATGAACGTAGCAGTGATCCCAAACTAGTGTGTTTTGCCAGAGAAGTTACTAGCCTGGATCCCAAAGCAGTTTCAGTGCAGCCTTCCAAAGGAACCTAATGGATCTGCAGAGTGCACAGTGCAGATTTAAGATATGTGATACACAGACTTTATATGGATCACCCTAAAGCCATTCTCTCTGAGATGGTTCTAAAAGCTGCAAACCTGCTTTAGAAGCAGTTTCAGTTAAAGATTGTTAACCGCTTTGCAAGGCAACTGCAAGAGACACGTGGAACATTTAATAGATTTTAAAATAGATTGACGGAATAAGATTGTACCCCACTCTCAAGCCAGTGTCCGTCCTTAGGAGCACTGAGGCTCCCAGACAGACATCCTTCCTTTATCTTTGGGGAGGGGCAGGAGGAAATGCTGAAAAATCAGGTGTGATTCCTTTTCTACTGCAGGAACTGATGCTTTTTGATATCTGCGGTTGGCTGGCTGTTGTTTTTTGTAGATTTTCCTTATTTATGTTAGTAACCTGGATGAATTGAAAGCCTTAATCATTCGCTTGAGTCTTGTTGCCTTCCACAGGACTTTGGGTATTTCCTTGACATGCTTAGCTGAACTGCATGTTCAGCCTGCATCTGGGTTGGATATAGGAATCTAGATTCTTCTAAAAAAAAAAAAAAAAAAAAAAGTACACTCCTGAGTGATATTTAAGATGCTGCTTAGAAACATTCCTTTATCTGAATTTCTAAATGCATGTATGTCTGTGCTCACCTCCAATGCATTTTTCAGTTTAGCAGAAAGATGCGTGGGGGCAGATCAGCAGAGTGACCGTAGCAGTTATGACTAATTCCAGTGGGGATAAAGCTGCCTTGCAGACAGCTTCCCTGGTCACTGGTATGGTCCAGTCCTCTGCTGGAGTTAACTTGGGAGCTCCTTCTCCACATCACATTCCCCATGAACGAGGAAGAGCCCATTGCTGCCTAAGGAATCACAGGTCAGCTGCACAGCTCCTGAAGGCTGTCCGCTGAGGATGTCAGGCAGCACTCCCCTAGCTGCAGAGTGAGTTAGTACTCATCCTGAGTGGCTGAAGGAATCTGAGGCATTTCACAACTCCAAGCTGTGATAAGGGCTGCCTGGCCTGAAGTGCAGGAACTGTCCCTAAGTGAGTAGGGAAATAACACCTTCTAGCCAAGCAGGCTATCAGTTTCATACACGTCTCAGTCTGACCTCAGAAAATCCTTCATTTCCCCATACTCTGTATATGAATGGCTAGGAATCCAGGGTTCATATATATCGTGTTTGTTGAGATAGCTTTAACTGACCATCCAGTTGGAGAAAACAGTGCTTCCAGGCCTTTTACAGCTAGTCGATGATCAGCCGTAGCAGGCTTGGTTATGTCCAGTTAGCTCACCAACTCATACTGATTGTGAGGCAGATGTAAAACGGGAACTTACAGAGCAAGAGAAATGTGAAGTCTTGCAGATGGTGGGTTCAGTAGTACTTACAAAAAATAATACCATGTTCAAAACACGAACAGTGAACCGTGATCTCAGTGTGAAAGCTGCGAACATAATAATGTGTGGTTCTAAAAGCTGCAAAAAAGCTTTTGCCTCTCCTGCACCTCAGTAAAGAAGAAAATATCCCCAGATACTTCCTAACACCCTGAGAAATAGTAAAAATTGTGATCAGCTTTTGCCCTGTTCAACTGGGTCTCTGCTGGTATACTGGTTTAAGAAACTCAGTTTGAAAGAAATTCAGTTTCCTCTTTCAAGCCAATGGTGTGACTCCGTTACCACAGTGCAGTTGTACATGGGAGCAGAATATTCTGTTCTGAACGTCAGGAGCAGTTGCTACTATTTGTTGGATGTGAACGTAATGGATGAACAGCAGTGAGTTTACTCACCAGAAATATCAAATGCTAACGAACAGCTTGCTGTAGCATTGGCCTTGGCTTCCATCATTAACCTGATTAGACGAGAATGATCTGCAATGTTCTTGGATGTTCTTCCCCTAGTATTAGAAGGTCATTAAACAATGGGCATATATTTCACAGGCTCCGCTGGGATTTCTTTTGATTTCAAACAGGTAGAGAAGGTTTTCATGTTTCATTTTGAAATGCTAATTTTTTATGAGAGTTGGCAGATTCTCAATTTCAAGCAGAGAGAGCCTGGATTCAATGGATTTTACTGCTAACATTTTTTGTTGTTTTACATTTTTTAAATTGTAACAATTATAGCATGGTTATTTTGGATTGAGCATAATATTATCCTTTAAAGATCTCTTAAACCTCATCTGTTTTGTTTCCTATGTTTTTTTATTTGTTTTTAAGAACAAGGTGTTTTTGATCTATAATAAGGGAAAACAACATTCACTCCATCAAATATATGCTGTTCTGGTGTTTGTTTTCTGTAATAGTTGTTTAATTGTTCATGATGGCAAAAAGCTTGAACCTTACAGCTGAATTCAAAGTATTAGTATGTGAATTTGAGGAAAAAGTAGAAGTAGTACTTGATGACGGGTTATAGCAGGGGCAGGATAGCATGATGTGATGCCATTTTGTAGACCTTAGTGGTAGGGCTAAACTCCCTTTTTTTCCCTCCCTTTGCATAGGATAATCTGCACCTGGTTTATCTTACTCAATTACTTGCTTGTGTAGAGCCAGCAAGGTCGCAAATGAGACCTTAGAAGTCGTTAGAAGTTCATGACTTAAAGATACTGTGTTTAGTTTTTAATAAAGAGCCTGAGTTGTTAGTTCTATGCAGGTATTTTTTTGCCTCTTGCCTGTAACAGACAACAGATTCTATCCAGGTGCTTTATGTCTTTGCCCCTAATGCAAATGTTGCATGGGAGTGTTTCTTACAAAACAGTGCTATTGTACAAATCCTAAATTTTGGAATTGCATCACTAAAGCTGTCCATGACCTATTATCAACTCTCAGCTTTTTATTATGTTTTGGCATTGAGTCACCTTAATATTCCCAGTGATAAAAGATGACTTTTTATCCCATTGCAGATTTTCTGGCAAATAGTACTGTTAACTAAAGCTTCTCCAGGAGACTCCCTCATCCAGTAGACTCCCTCCTCTCACTGGGCTTGTTGGTCTCGCTATGGGGAGGCACGGTGCTGAATTTATCCTGTAAAATAGCACATATTGGCAAAGGGGGTAAACGAGAACTAGAGAGGTACAGTGCCCAGATTGCTAGAAACAACTCTAGTTCATATGATAAGTTTTGTAGCAAATCACTTCCCTTTCCTGAGTGGTGGTAATTCTGTTTGCAGCAGGCTGCGGCGCTTATGGGGCCCGGCCGTCGCACCGCAGGTGAGGCTGCCAGGCGCATGGCTGGACCAGCTCCTCTGAAAACAAAGCTCAGAGGAGCTGGACAGGTCAGAGTTCCTTATTTTGGGAAAGTGGTTTAGTGACATATGGCTAATGAGGATACGCGCAGGAGCCTCAGACTCAAATACTTTCTATTTTTGCCTCTTTTTAAAATTCTGTTATTTTTCTGGCCCTCTTGGTTGCGATGAGAGTATGTCACAATTCTGTTTTGTCTTCCTGCTTCTGCAGACAGCGAGAGGCTATTGTAAGTGCTGAAAATTATGGACAAATGTATATGCTTGAACAACTGTTTGCCCAGGAAGCTAACTTTTACTACTTAAATACAATATTAATTATTTTACTGCCTTTCGTTTTCAGACAAACATTGAGATAAGAAGCTTATCCCACAATCCCAAGCTGTCTCCAAACTGACAATACCCTAGTAGCCTGCTGTCAAAACCTTCAGTTCCCACTTGACAGTATCTGATGTTTTCATGTGGCTGTTAGTAAAAAAAAAAAAAAAAAAAAAAAAAAAAACAACAAAAAACAAAAAATAACCACTGTGGAGTGCTACATATTAAAAATGTGGAGTAAATAAAATAGTTGTTAGTATGAAGTAACATGATGGGTCTGCAGTGAGTCTATTATTAAATAGCATAAGAAATTCTATATGGCCTGTACCGTTTTCATATTTAATTCAATAAAAGAATTAATTATTCAGTAGTTGGAGCTGCCACCGGGTTTCCACTCTAGTGCACTGGCATATCACAAAATCCAGCGCTCTCCTGCGACTGAGAAGGACCACTTAGTCATCTCGATACATATATCATGCAGCCAGTGTACGGACTGAATTAAACCTGGGTGATTAATGGATCAAGCATGTTTGGAGACAAAAGTGATGACCTTATTCACACTGGATATTTGCTTTACCACACAAGCCCTTCTAGTGAATTCATGGAGAATTTCTCAAAGGCAGTCACTGACCCATGATTGTGGGTCACTTCCTGCCTTTTTTAAGATTTAATGTCACATGTTAGGTCATATGGCGGCATCGTGCTTGTGTGTTGGTCGCGTCCAGGCTCAGAACTGTGTCGTGGGAAACAACAGGAGTTTAAGATGGCAGCGGGAAAGAGCTTATAGCAGGGACCATTCGAAGGCAGACCCTTGCGCCGGCAGGGCGGCGATAGCCTCTGTCCTGGGGCTTGCTGCCGGGCGGAGGGAGCCGTCGCGTCTTGGAGGAGGACGGGGGCTGCAGTGCCTCACGGCTAATGAATCACCGACATGTGCTACAGAGGGGAAGTGTCAGGTGGGGGCCAAAAAGCCTATCTAAGTAATTCAAAGGACTCGACGTATTTGTTGTGGAAAGATCCAAAATATTGCCAGGCTGGGTTTTGACTATTGGGCTTTTGTGGTGTGTTTCCCCCTACCCCTCCAAATAACTGGGGTTTTATTTTTTAAAGATAAGGAGCTTCAAGGGTCATTTAAATAAATGTTCCTGAATAAATGGTGCACAAAACCCCTCAAAACAAAGGCAAAAAGCAACAAACTTCCCTTATCCTCTGCGGGCTCCTGAGCGTAGTGATCAAACCTCACACTTTGCATTTCTATTAAGATGCCTGAAAATAAATGTTGTATAGCAGACTACGAATAAAATAAACTGCATCTGTCAGCTTACAAACAATACAGTCCGGTGCACAATGACGCCTAGTAAGCTAACCAAAATATGCCAGGCTCGGGGCGCAGGGAAGGCTGACAGCGGCTCAAGCGGAGGGCGCTGTCTCATGCTGCTTGCGCGTGGCTCTGGAGCGGATGCCGCTTGGCTCCACCAGCAGCGTGGCTCTGAGTCCTGCCATACGGAGAGGGATACCCCAAGGCCTGCAGAGCTCAGAGCTGAAGTTTACTGGCATTTGAGGGTATAAACCTCTGAAGCTGGATGTTTATCCAAATAACAGTCTTTCTGGCACTCATCTGGCATCTGAAATGCCTAACTGTGAATGTGAAATACATCAGTTGATTTTCCTTCCTTACATGAGGTATCTTCCGGCGGTGTCTTTAGGCTTGGGAGAGCAGGACTTTGCCTGCTCTGCCAATGTTGCTGACTTGCTCTCCAGCTGCTCTCTTTCTTGCTCTCTGTAAAATGCAGTAATACCATCCAGGAACAATAGCAAGCATAACTCACTCTCATTTGTCAAATGCTTTTAGATCCTTGGATGAAAGTCATACAGAAAACTGAAGTGTTTATTGCCCATCTAGGTGGCAGGGTCCTTGTGTTCCTGTAGGGCCTAAATCAATACTGCTTATGAACAACTTTGGTGACTCACCCAAGGCTGGTGAGGAGATGGTGCATGTATGGATAAGATTTGGTTGCTGCCTGGACAAAAAATAAAGCTGAACTCTGCCAGAAGAGTGGCACAGTTCTAAAAGAAGATAAGGTATAATGAGACAAGTCAAGAGATTTGCCAGTGCCTGATGCCTGGGGCTCCTAGAAGCAGTGCCAGTAGAAAAGAGCAGAAACAACTTATTCCTTATGCAAATTTCCCAACTGGAACCTCAGCCTTTCTGAGGAACAAAGGGACAAATTTTACAATTCTTGGTACCACCACTAAAAATGTGGTTTCCTGCATACAGAGCATTATTTTTAATCAGTCCTAAAACCCAGCGATTCCCATTTAGGTATTTAGAACTTTTGAGACCTATGAGTTTTTTTGTGGGGGGCAGGGGGAGAGTGGTCCATGCACATGGATTTCAGATGCAAGCCCAGAACTTTGTTTGAAAACACTGGCCTTCAGCTACAACGTGTATAATTTACAGGACTTTGTTGTTGCGTGCTAGGGCTGCTTTGCTAGCTTGAGAGATGGGCTTACTAACTTAAAGCTTGTAAATATAGTGTCTTTGTGTACCTTATAATTAAGTTTCTTGACTTGTGCAAGGAATGGAGTGATCAGTACTGAGAAAACATTCAGAAAAAAATCAGGGTCTTGTTCTTGAAGTGTGTCCTTCCTTTAAAAGCAATTATATGTAGTATTTTGCCCTACATATGTTATACAGTTTGTCATTGTAATGACATGAGTTACTGAAAATAACAATAGGAAAGTCTTTGAATGTTGCTGCAGCGGTTAGCCTTGCAAGCTTTCCTGAAGTAGTTTGTGGATTGGTTCAATGGTCTGAGCATCTCTGCTTTTGTGGTTAGGTTAATTAATTGCAAAATATATGTTTGTTTTAACTCTGAACTTTTAACCTTTTGTGTGTGAAAGAAAAACTGGAGAAAACTGTAGAAAACAGTCTCTTAAAAAAATCTCTTCTGAAATTTCCTTCCCATTTTCCTTTCTTTTTTTTTTTCTACCATCTCTAATATTTAATTATTTATTATGGTTTTATTTATGGTTTTGTTGATGGTAAATGAAATTAGCACCTGGTGGTAGTTACTTTGCGTGATCATAATACCTCTGAGAATAATACAAGTTTGTTTGTGTACCCATTGAATTTGCTGTTCTGGAAGGTATCTTACTAAATATTACATAACAAAAGGACTTTACTGAATGAATTAAATTCCACCCTTTTTTGTTCTCTCTTTTTGATTACGATGTAATTTGTTACTCTGTCCATGTTGTATGAAAATTGGATTTAAATAGCTAAGACCATCCCGCAGTGTTTTAAGTGTGAGCGCAGAGATGAGACAAAATGTAGAATGCTTATTGCCAACTTACAGATAGCAAAGTTTGCATTTGCTCAGATAAAAAATACCTGGCTACAGGTGACCTTTCAGCAAGTTTCCCCTTCATAGTAAGCCTCTGCTGTTGCTCGAAATAAAGTGACTATTCGATAAAACTCAGCAGAATACCTCAGGGCAAGTCACTTCTGAAAAACAAACTAAACCCATCAGATAAAACCGTCAGGGCTTGGGCTTTATCTAACGCTGCACACTCTTTTATAAATTGATTCACTTTTCTCCCAACCCAACATGTCCATGAAATAGCAGCTTGGCTGCTGCTACAAGTGCAATTATTATTCCGCCTGAGGTGATTTGTGTGGTCTTAAAGCCCAGCAAACATCCATTTATACTCAAAGAGATTGTAGATAAAGTAGACGCAAGCCTGCACTTCAGGCAGGCAGTGACTGGCAGCTCCGCCGTAACATGACAGTCGCCGACCTGCCCCACGGCCCGACGGGAGTCTGTGTCTTTGTGCCGTTCCCTGGCCCGAACCACCGCCATAGAGCCAGCCCGGGGAGCAGTCCTACCCGGGAACGCGATAACCGGGCACGGCAGGTCCGAAAGCAGAGGACTCAAACCGCCCAGCCACCGACTCTGTAGGCAATAGCGTTCGTGTTTACGCGTGCCTGCGTGCACAAACAAACAAAAAAAAACCCAAATGTCACTTGCCTATTTTCTTGTATGTATATCCCGAATATATGTAAATGCGTGCATATGTGTCCTGATGACTTTGTAATTGCAAGGCACTATTTGCTATTTTCACAAATCCATATAGTTTCACTAAAAACCAGTCGTCGTTTTTTGTAGGACATCTTTTTTTCTCTTTCTTTTTTTCCATTGAGAGTTAGTATTTAAACTCTTTCATTTCTCAAAGTGAGAAAAAGTCAATTTTTAGATCAGATACTAGCTTGCATATAATAGGCAAGGCAGTATATTATCGAGAGCACGTGACATCCTGAGATCTGGATTCTACGTCTTATATTTTCACTTATTCTCAGGGTGGTCCTGGATGGAAAAAGAAAAACTAGATATGCTTTATCTACTTATTTCAGCAGAATACAGCATAGGCTAAATGTAAAATAATCTCAAAATGTAACGAACTAGAGATAAAAAGAAGATAAAATGACTATAGGACTACAAAAATAGGCATGGAAATTCAAGAACAGGTGTAGTTTCTGAAACTGTTTAGAAAAAAAAAAAACTTGAACACCTGCCAATTGATAGTGTCGATTCAACTATACATTTTTTTAAGAAAGTGCATGTAACCAATGCAATAACTCAGTGAAATTAAGGTAAGTACAGATACACTATCTATGTAAAATCATTGCAGGGTATTAAGCAAACTCCTCTGCACTCTCACATATAGGAATAATCAGCTTGCCAGATGGCAATTGAAATTTCTTTTCTCTAAAACTCTAGTTCAAACTTGGGATGCTGTGAATGGTTGTGTGAATGGTTGTGTAAGGTGTTACCTCTGTTTTTCAGGCAAGTTGCTGTCCTTGCAAACAAGAAAAAGTTACCTTTGTGGGTAATTTCATACCATTCCACAGCTCGTTATGCACCTCACATGAAGCTGTTTCTATTGGATTATTTCAAAATATTGATCTGATCAAAATTTTCTATTAAAAAGGCTATTTGTCCCAACAGAAAATTCAGAAAAGCCCACTTCAAGTGACTTTCAATATTTCATAGAGAAGAAAGTTTTTTTTGGTGTTTTATTTTCAGTGACAGTAAAACAAACGTGGCCCTTTCTTACTGTAGGAAACAATCCTCTCCCTCCTCCCAACTCCCACCCCAAATTGGCCTGGCAAAAAATAAATTTGCTTCTACCAAAACATTTTTTCTGACTGGATTTTTAGCTTAAGCTATCATGAAAATGCAAAAGAAAGAGTTCTCAGTGATGGTCAGAAAGTAAAAGAAGTCTTGAGTCTGCCTGGATGCAATGAAATGCTCCTGTAGCCAGAAGAAGTACAGCTGGATGAATCACCTTAGTGAGACAGTACGTCTTAAAAGGAGAACTCTGAATGTTGTTATGGTTTTGTCCTGCTGGAAAAAGATCATACAGATGCTGCTGTTAGTAACGTTGTTAAAATGGGAACAAAAGCTACTCTCTGAGCCCATTTTTATTGAAGAAGAGTAAATAAATATGGAAGTGTTCTGAGCCCAGCAGTTCCCACTGATGTCGTGCAAAATGTGGTGACTTAAGCGTTTTTGAAAAATAAGTCATAAACTGAAAAGCAGTCCATGTGATGCTAAAGGCAAAAGAAAACAAATGTGTAGACACTGGAAAATAAAGACGATCTAGTAAAAGAATTGGGCAACTCGAGATTTCTCCCTCCCCACCCTAACCCCTGCCAGTGTTTGCAGCCCTATTTCTGATGAGCTACACCAGTGCTCAGTTAAACAAATTTCTCGTGTGTTACAGTCCTTTCTGTTTGCTGTTCCTGTACCCAGCAGAAAGCCACAGTTGCAACCTATGGGAAGTAACAGTATTACTGAGCTTTACCATCTGTCAATAAATCGATGGAAGCTGCTCTCCTCTATTAGAGATTTAAGCCCCAGAAATGAAGAGTTATGGAGGCATATGCCTGAAGTAGTGCAAAAATGTATGCAGAAAAAGTACAGGGGAGCGTGCACTCCACGTGCTTTTGTTAGGAATGTGCTTATATACCACATTGAGTTGTGGCCCAAGAGACAGTTTTTCCCGTGTTAACTGTACTGCCTTGCAGGGAGTGAGTGAGTTTGCAAATTAAGATGTTTCATGTGCTTTTGATCATCGCGTAACTTATGTGAAGCTTCTTTGATGCTCCTGTGTTAGCTCACTGTGCTGTAAATCTCTGGGAAGGGATATGACTAAGTCATAGATAGTTTAATGCTTGATCTGGCCTTCAGGCTGTCGGTTAATGGTTTTGAGTGTAACTGAATGTATACAATAAAACAAGCAGGTTATTTTTTTTCACAATTGGCACTGCACAATGCTATTTAAAGTGTAAAAAGAATTCTGCTGAAAGAAACTGTAAAGAGGCAGAACGGAGCTTTCCCTGGAGACGGTATTTGCAATATCAAACATACAAACTGTAGGGTTTGCCGAGTCAGAAGAAGTACAAGAAAAATTCATTTTGAAGAAGCAGAGATCAATATTTCCTATAGCAGATGCTCGCAAAAAGCAGCATCAAGAGGAAAGATGCTGTAATATTAAAAAAAACATCAGCTACCATATTACTTATGGCGTAAAAAGGACTTTTTTTTTTTAATGATTAGTGGAGTAAACTCAGCACTTTGACAGATATGAATGTAGCAGCGTCTTAATAGAACATACAGATGGATGTTAGTCTCACAATTTGTATGAGCTGAGTTACTCCAGAGTACTAAGCAGTTATACTGGTAATTAAATTAAACTTGTTTGTTTCTTTCTTTCAGTATTTGTGAGCTAGAAACAGTTTTTCATGACCATTTTTATTTTATAGCAATAATAAGCATTGATTTGTATTCCCTGGCACCTATTTGTTCTTCTTATGTTTGGCTCGCCCACAGACGCCCACACTGCCTGCTTCAAGTAATCACAATGCTGCAGGGCTGGGGGGCTAACACAATTAATTTTTAGCATGTAATCACTGTGAGGAGGTCATAATCCCGCACTTTCAGCTGGCAGTTATCACAGTTTCACACTAACAATTCTGGCACAATGAAAGAAATATATAAAAAATGGCCTCAATAAGAAACAATCAACATCAAATTGTTTGATTATGTAATATACGCAGACTGATTTATGACTTGTGCAGTATGTATAGCTGGAGTCAGTTTCATTTTAGAGAAAAATGGTAAATGAACTAATTAAGGAATAAGCCATAACCAGATGGGCTTGTTGCTGCATCAGTAAATACAGACCAGTAATAAATGATCTGCAGATTCACTTTTAGACTATCCATGGATAATTCTAATTCAATTGCCCTGCTGAAAGTACACCAAAATATCGTATTAAATCCAAAGTGTCTGATCCAGAACTGCTGAAGTGTGTCACAATGCATTAGTCTCATTATGTAAATGGAAGGCCCAAGGGGGTCATTCAGAGGACTAGTAATCTCCTTCCACCTGGAGTAACCTAAAATCCTTGCTAGAGGTAGCAGTGTATGAGAGTACCTGCTTTCCCACGGGTAAAGACTTAACAAAATCACGTCACGTGTTCTTCCCAAAGTGTCGAATTATGTTTTAGCAAGCATAGCTTGGATTTTGATTCCCCACAAAGAGACTGAGAAAACAAGAATGGTCATTTTTAGAAAGCCCCAGATGATGCTTTGCAAGCAAAGTTAGTTTTGAGCTAATTATCTGAACTAGAGAGTCGAAGGCATGGGTGCACATCCCGGCTGGCAATTCTGTTATGGGAGATCGAGTTGGGGGAGGCGGGAAAGAGAGGTCCTGGGTACAGAGAGCTCTTCAGTTGCTGCATCAAGACCCAGAGGAGCCTGCCTCTCACAGATCTTATGAAGAAGCTCTGAGGTCTCTTTAGAACGAAGCATTTCTGACACGTTCATCCTAGGACGAATAGCTTAATTTTTAAATGCATAATCATTTGGAGGGAGAACAGAGGAAATTATAATCTTTCAGTCCAAGTTTGCTCTTATTACAATTTCTTACTGCCAAGTCTGAAATGAGAAATGAAATATATAAGAATAACCCTACTTCATAGAGAATAAACAGGTGTTTGTTTCTTTATCAGCTTTTTCACTTGGCCGTATTCCAGGATTCAGCCAAAGGAGAATTGGTTTCTTGTTCTCGATCTCCCCTTTTCTCTCTCTCTCCTCTCTCACTTCCTCTCTCTCTCACTCGCTGTTTCCCTTTCTTGCTCTCTCATTCTCCCTATCGCTTTCTCACTTGCTCCCTCTCACTCTTTCACACTCTCCGTTCCCCACTCACTCGCCCTTCTCCTCTCTTTCTGCCCAGCTGACTTTCTGACTTGTTTTTTTTATTGTATCATATGAAAAAGAGAGAGGAAAATGATGCTTTTGCATTTTGTCCTGAAAGTATTGAAGCCCATGAATATTACCTTACGGTTTGGGACAGAGTTCTTTATCAGTGCCCAGTCTCTCCAATTGGTAAGAGTTGCTGTAATATGACAAATTTTGAGTGTTCTTGGTGAGATAATCCTAATACGTAAAAAGAGTGAACTTTGGAGACTAGACTGGTATCAACGGAGCACTTGGAAGACCAAGGTCAGAGTTCACAATATGTCCTTTAATTAGGCAGCCCAAAGCGTTACACAGATGTGTAGTCCTGCTTACATACTGCTAACGTTTTAATGTCTGTCTGTTCATGGAAGAACTGATCCCAAGCGACGGAGAGCGCTTGGAGCTCTTGCCAACTACAGCAGAGAGATCCTTATTAGTAACCCAGACTGCAAGTGACTGAGCGAGGAATATGAGCATGTTCCTGGAAGTATCATCCAGGGTTTTGGTGTGGGTTGTTTTTGTTGTTTTGTTTTGTTTTGTTTTCCAAGGAGGATATAGTACATTTGTAGCTGATATTGGGTAAAGCCAGTCATTTACAGTAACATAGTGTAACCTTACAGTATTGGGTTCCTCCTAAACCATACATATTTTTCAGACATGACCTTCTGCTTGCTGCCTTTGTGATACTGAGAGAAAGTGATAGTTCACTGGAGTGAAATGTTTACCATGGATGTTTGCAGCATTTAATCAATAGATGTTCCAACCTTGGCAAACTGCAAAAAAAAGCACACTGATATAGGTGTCTTTTAATCCTGCTAACACGTGCAATATCTGTCCCATTAATGTGCTAATTTAATTAGCAGGCCACTTATTACTAGAGCAGTGGGATCTTTACAACTCCACCCTACAAACAAGCTCCCATTTCCTAAATCAAAAAAACAAGGTCTTTGAATTGTCCTTACCCACAAACCTCTTCTCCAGGTCCCGCAGACCATTTTATTCTGTTTTCTCCTTCCCCAATTATTTTTTTATCTCCTGTAGGCTTGAAAAAGTCTTCACTGTTTCTTATCTTTATTCAGTTGCCTCTGTGATTTTACCTCCTATCTTTCCTTGTTCTCTGCATCGACTACTAGTTTTTCCTGTGGCTCTCAGAAGGGTTTTGTTCACCTTTGTACCTCACGACTGTGGCGCTACCAATATCCACTGCAGGATAAGTAGATTTTTAAAATATTTTTTGGTTTTTTGTTTCTATTGAGAAGGATTTCCTCCTACAGCAGACCCCGAATTAATCTCTGGATTTGGGAAGCGTGTAAAACACTTTCCCATTTAACCTTATTTAGGAAAGCAGTTCAGCACACTTAAGCCCTCGTCTTCCCAATAAGTAAGCATCCTTCTGACTTTAGACAAAGCTAGTATCCACAAAAACATGGGTAGCTTAGAAGGTTTATATTATTTTATAAATATTTTTATGATTTTGAGCTTGGCGGTGTTGAACTTTGGGCCACAGACAAAAGGTAGGGACTTTCCATAGCTCTGGAGAAGGTTCTCATGAGTTTGCCTAGCTGGTGATGCTCCTAAGGGTCAGGTGACGAGAAAAACAGGGGGGAGCTGCAGAGACAGAGAAAGAGAGAAGAGAAGATGTGATTACCTGTAGTAGTTCATTTCTTTCAGAAAGTTGTGTGTGTGCCGCGGCTTGGATTTTTGCATATCCATGCACTTGATATTTTTACGAGTAGTGGCATAATCTATTCTATATATAGTTGATTTGTGGGAATTTTTTTCAGCTTTTCAAGCGCAGAGTGAAATTACACGGATAGTCAGTGGCTTACTTTAATATTGAAAGTGTTTTTTTTTTTTATTGTTTTCCCTAAGCTGTAATAACAGAGATGTTATCTCCTTCATTCCCTGGATGCATTTTAAATTTAAACCCAAGACCATTGTATGTATTTGACAGCCTGAGGTGTGAAGCAAAATCTATTTGATACTGAAATTGAAATGAATCACTGGGGCAGGAAATGTTTATGAATATTTTCTTGTGGAAAGGAGGAGTACTGTCAGATTTAACACCTATCATTTCACTTCCTTGAATGAGATGCACATCCTAACTTGTGATTTTGAGACCATCTTCGTGGGTTAATTGTAAAATGCGAATATTTGTTAAAACAATTTCTTTGTTTATAAAAAGGGAAGAAAAGATTTAGGGGCTCAGAAAATCTTGGGGATGGTAGGTATTTTTTTTAATTTTTAATTTTAGATAAGAGTCTCTTTACGTGAAAAATAAGCTCCGTAACATGTGTAAAGGTGAAGTGGTGGCTGTTTGGGAGGATATTAGCTGACTAGGCACACAACAAGGGTTTAGTTAGGTGCCGCTAAAGGTTCTAATTTTAGAATCTGATCTTGCAACTGCTTCAGGACACACATAACTGCTTGCAGCTAGAGAGGAAACAGTCATAAAGTTTAAGCACATGCACATGTTCTTGCAAGATCAAGAATTTCTTGTGTAATCTATGAATGGATTATTTCACAAATCCTGATATAAACTGGTAGTAGCAATTAGCCCAGTCAGCTTTTGCCTTGGGTTTATTTTATTTTGTTTTATTTCATTTTGTAAGGCTAAAACTCCTTTTTTAACTGAAGTTGCAAAAAAAAAAAAAAAAATCTGTGAATAATTAAATATTATGTCCGTATTAGATCCTAAGTGTCATTTTGTAAGGACCCTTACCTCTTTTAGGGGAATTAGCCTTTCTTTTTGTCTTCCTATTTTCTCTTGTCTCTAGCCTTGATTTTTTACTGCAAGTCAAATCTTAAGGCATGCTGTGACTCTGAATGTAATCTTCCAGAGACTTGTTTGGCTTTCACTGTTTTCTTCCGCAGAGTCATCTCTCTATGGATTTGTCTCATCCCATTTTGAATATTGTTTCAGTATGCTCGGGTTCTATTACCTGTGGCATGTTATAAATATACTGTTTATATGTGTATTCTGTAAAAACATCTTTGAAAGAAAGGGAAAACATTGTTTTTCTAGAGGTGGGAGGGAAATAAATTACTTGAAAAAAAAAGGCAAGTGTTTTCAGCAGTTTGATGTCTTGTTGCGTACATATGCTAATGCCTTACAAGTGAATTTCTGAAAATTGGGAAAATTGCATTTCTTTTTTAGAATGTCTTAAAAGTGAATCTCAAGAACAAAAATCTCTCAGCTGCAACCAAATGATGAGCAGAGCAGGGTGGGGATTTAGCAGTTCACTCAAACATGGCCTAGAATTATGTCATGGTGATTTTAGAGGTTTGGAGTTAGCCCAACAGGGCTGGAAATCAGGAGACAAGAGGCCCTACTCAAGTTCTTATTTTACCACAAATTGACCCTGATAATATTCTGTATTAAAAAGCATTTCTTTTAATAAAAAAGGAACATTTTTAGTGTGTTGGAAGCCACCCATTTGTGTTTCCTATGCACTATGAGAAAAAAAAAAAAGGCTTTATATAAAATATTTTAAGGTGGTATGCAATTTCTTAAACCGATTTAAGAGATAATGTTGAAAACCCTTTGAGCCTATGAATTTCACAGTGATAGTAGAATTGTGTAGCATGCATATTCCCATATTAATGTTTCTAATACAGAGAAACATTGCATTCACTGTTGAGGTTAAATGACCTGCCAGACATAGGCTTTGCCTCAAAGGAGTTCAGCCAAAAAGACTAGGCTTTCTCTGGTGACTACTAGTGACGAAAACATTATTTGAGATTTTAATCACATAATCCAATGAGTAATCAAAGGACAATGGAGCACAGATAAAACATAAGAAATTCATGTAGTACAGTGCTATGAAATGTAGACAGTTAGCATGAAATAAAAATACCTGTCAGAACAAAGAGACATTTAAATTCAAAACTGAATGTTACTGCAAAGAACTATAATAGAGGATTAACCTTATAGGGGAGAAAAGCTTATCTGAATGCCTAATTTCAAACACTAAGTATGAAAAAGGCTGTTGGTGGGAACTTCTGTGTGAGAACAGGTCCCATGCCAAAGGAACACAGTGTGGAGCACTTTTTAATATCTTAATCACCAATATAAAATTATGTGTGGCAATTAGATATGACTAAAATTACCTTGTCTTTACCTGAATTAGGTAAAAATTATATCAGTTGGCCACTCTGAGATTAAGCTGACTTTCTAAGCTTTGCTCATGAAAAGTCATGACACGTTTTAGTGCTCAGAATCTTAAGTGTTTTCTGACTCTATTATCCTAACTGCATTCAAAGGAATATATGCTCCCTATACTGGTTACTTGCATTGATTAGCCTACTACTTTAATATTATCTTATTCTTTCACTAGCATATGTTATGTGGGTATCCCATACTGTTTTCTATTATCTCTAATGGTAATTATCCAACGCATGCTTAGGCCTATGGTAAAACTTAGGGCTGAATTATAATCCTTGATTTCTGATTTCCATTACCACCTATCTGTAAGGGATACTAGAATGAGATTTATTAGCATATGGCTTAATATGCAAATCAAGTCAATAAAAGTGGGGGTTTTTTTGCCTCCAACATGAGAAGCGTAAGGTCAAGGAAGAGGGCTTCTACAGACTTTCCTGTTGTTTGTTGCAGAAACAATGAGTAGCTCAGAATCTGACCTGATTCCTATAAATACACACACACACACCCCTTAGTTTATTACAATATTATGGAAAAATAGGAAATATTATTTCACTATTATCTATAGGTTTTAATCTGTGACTTAGAAAAAGATCAAAAGACTGGATGAATGAATAGCAGGGATATGCCTTCAATGGCATATATATAGGTATAAGCATATATTTGTCTTCAGAAGCACTATAATCCCTTTGGTTTTGTTTGTAATATTAAATTAAGCTGAAATAAGAGTTCTTAAACTGAAAGACTTATGTCTACTCATATTTTATTTATTTATTATTTACAGTTTTAACTGAGTTGGGATCACAGGGCCTTACTGGATTTATTTCTCAATTTTAACTTCCAAGTATTTATATTTACAGGAAAGGACTTGTGTTATTTTCCTTACCAGTTTATTTTAAGATATTGTAAATGTTAAAAGAAAACAGGGTGTAACTTGGAAAGATTAACTGACCAGCCTGCTGATACTACTGGTTAATCAGAAATGTGGGATGTTTATATTCGGCAAAGTTTCTCATTTTAAATCTATTTTTCCATTTGCTCTTTGAGTTTTCCTGATTAACTGTGAATCAGAGTTTTAATTTGATTCTAGTAAGAGTCACTGCTACAGAAATGTTTTTAATCCTGGGCTGAGAAGCTGCCTGAAAAGTATAAGGAATGAATTCATCAGTTCAAAATGTCAGTTCAAAATTTGTTTTCAGGTTCATCTATTTTTTTGTTTTGTTTTGTTTTGGGTTTTTTTTGGTGTGTTTTTTAAGCTGGTTGGGTCAGGGTGGAACTGGTCTTGTTTGTGTTCAGAAATCTTATTCCAAACTTGCGACAAAGGCCTTACGTGACAGAAGCTGTGGAGGCTGATCTTGTGTCTCATCCAGGAACATCTAAGTGAGTTCCCAGGCGCAGCCCCCTCTGCTAGCAGCAGGAGTAATCTGTCGGGCAGAGAGAGGTGGCTCCACAACAGCCAAGTGAGTCTGTATTTCTATCAGCACACTCACTTGGATGGCTACCGTGACACTTTCCATGCGCTGGCTGGTATTTGACTGTGTTTCATGTCATCGCAGAATTTTACTGTCGTCTTAGCAAACTGTCTCCAGAAATGGAACAGATTTAAAGAAAAGAGAGAAATTTTATTTCATATATGTGCTGGTACTGTCATTTATCGTGAGGCAATTTCTTTTTTTATTATAATTAATGCAGTCAGCATTTAATATGAAGTTTTAAAATGAAGATGACAGAATTATTACCTTATTATTTCTACTGGCAGAATTCTGTACAAACTCTTCTACGCGTTTCACGTGCAAAATATAAGGAAATGTTTTTATATCACTGGAGGACATGTAACCTTGTGTACTGAGTATCACAGTTCAGCTGTTGAGAGGAAATGGTGAATTTGGGCATTCTGGAAGCGTTTGAATTCAGGTACTGTGGAAAAATAACTTAAAAATAAGAAAGATGTCAGCTGGAGCAGTACTTGAAAGCAAACCATATTTTGTGGTGCAAGACTTTGGCAAACCATCCAATGTTTTGGAACAGAGGTTTAATATTTATTTTTATTGTAATAACACCTGTAAATCTCAAACAAGATCAGGTCCTGTTGCAAAAGGCGCTGTAGAAATGTGTAACAAGAAACATGTCCTGCCCTGAGCATCTTATGATTTAGGTAAAGGTGGTTTCCTAGGTGCGGAGAATAAATAATTTATCCAAGGTCATGCAGGAAGTGAGTGTAAGAGCTGTGATGGGAAAGTCTTGCTCAGTAGTGATTAAGTGCCCACCACTACCAGTGGGAGTTTATAGCTTGTTTTGGGCAATGGGCAGGATGCAAGAATGGGCAGGATGCAAGAATGTAAGAGTTGATCTGCCTTCTGCATGTATGGCTATAGATGACCAAAGTCTGTCTAATTCCTTTTACATTTGCTCTCATAGATTTTTTGCTGTTGTAAAAGAAACAGAGTCAGAGGAGGGGAATGGCCAGCACGTGCTAATGTGCACAACTGCTTTGGCCTCGTACAGTTCAAGTCTGGCTTGAGGTGCTGAACGAGGACCCGCAAATCCCGCACACATCTACAGAAGCTGGAGACGCTCACAGTTCTGGGAAAGGCTCCTAAGCTTTAGGTCACTGAGGCAAATTGAAATAAGAAAGGCCAGGTAAAGGCCCACAGACCTGAAAATCTTGAAGAGCGGTTTTCTCTCTGTGTGGAGTGTGTTTTCTTTTTTTGCTGCTTAGAATCAAGCAATCTGCTGGCTGTCCCCCAGGTAAATATATGTATTTTTAGTGATGCCTTATCCTGCTGCCCATTTAGAAGCAAAACCAAAAACCATAAAAAATACTAGAGGTTGGGAAAAAGAACTGCTGTAATGAAATTCAGGGCTTAGCCCTAGCCAAAACCCAGACATTGTAAGATGGTCTACTGTAGTAAGCCAATTAATATGGCAGTGAGCTTTCTGTACCTTTCCAATTAGGGCACACATCAGTTTATCTTTATGGGATGTTGTATAGTTTATATTTTTAATACATTACAATACGCGAAGGGATTCTGCTACCCACAACGTAAGGCTCCCTGAGGCTCACACACACTACTTAACCCAGTAGTGCTAATAAACCTTTATATACTATGTTTTGCCAGCTCAGCTCTTAGCACAGCCTCAGAAGCTCAACCTGCTTAAATTTATGGGAAAACAACAACAGCTCGAAGAAGAAAAATGTGGTAGTAAGGGGAGAGGAGAGAGCAAGTGTTTTCCCCACTGAGAAGACAAATGATGAGAGGTTTTTTTTTTCCCCAAACCAGAGTATCCCCCTCCCTTTCTAGAAGAAAAATTAGTCTTACAAAAAAGAAATTCAAAGATCATAAAGCATGAAGAAAAAGAGGAATTGATCTTGGATACAAGATGGGATTGAGTTATAATATAACAAGTTACAGGTCTTTTCCTACTGAAAGGCAGAACCAATTGATTTATTATCATGACTCCCAGCTTGTGTTTTTTTAGGAAGGAACTGTAGATGCTAGGTAGCACGTCGCCTTTGATTTGCCACACTATGTCTTAATTACCAATGCTAGAAGTTTATGTGGTAGTATTTTCTAACTTCAAAGGCTTCAGCAGCTTAAACAGCATGAGTGGATCGCATTTGTAAGAATGCCAAGTGAGAACGATATGGTGTCTTCATATTTTAGAATTGTCAGTTCATTTTTTATTTATTGTACATCAAAGTGAATATAGGCACACAGAAAAGATAATAGGTTTATTCAGCAGTCTCTTCTTTTGCTATCAGAGGAATTGAAAACATCCTCTGTTTCGAGAACTGTGATTCAGAGATTCAGTGAAATTTTTTTTTTATTCTTAAGGAAAAGGCAAATGATCTTAAATCTTTATTCTAAATATTGTTTGGAGTCTTTCCCTACTTGTTTTTGATTTATTTGGATTTTTTTTATTATTCTTATTTAACTCTAGTAAAGTCTGTGGTGTTACACTGGGTAAGGCCGCTGGCAGTGGAAGAAAATCTGGCCCATGAGATAGAGGATCTAGGGCATGGCACGGAGAACGTTAGTTCTACAGAGTCCAATTCAACAAACCATTTAGATACTTTTCCAGTTTAAGAATGTAAATACACATTTCTTGATATCCACCATTATCTCATGGTGAGGTCGGAGAGATGAACAAATCTGCATTAATGGAATTGCTGACTAGATAGCAAATTGTTTACTTGGCGCAGTTGCGAAACACAGCGTAATGATGATACAGCAATAGTGCATGACCAGTCCAAACTGAAGCATCTTAATTGGTGGGGACGGCTAGAGGACTGAAGCATCTTAAATTGGGGTGGGGATGACTGGAGGATAATTACCCCAAACAAATGTGAATGTTTGTTTTTAAAATAGCAATACCTGCCATGCTATAGCAACATGTTTTATATTTCAGCTGGTAGCTGTAGCCCAAATGCTTATAAATTGTATTGAATAATTATTACTTAAGAACAGAAAATACACACAGCATGATTTTATACCCTTCCGTTTATTCAATCTATTAAGGATTCCACTTTATGTTACCTTTTATTGTATATTAAAATATCTTAAATTAGCATTACCATTTATGAATGCTCTGCTGGAGACTAAAGAAATTGTTGGTATCTCTTGCAATGAAGAGTGGCTGAAAGGTCATTTTATTTCTTGCTGTCTGTAATCAGTGCATCAGGTGAAAAATCTATTTTCCTCATCCGGTGGTTGTCAGAGGGCATGGATTCAAACATATTTAATCCCTGTACTGTAATATGGAACAAAAAATATTTTGCTCTTCCAAGTGCTCTGGCTGTGACTATAAATTAAAATAATCAGTGTCAGCAGAGAAAACGAGGACAATGTTGTGATGAAGCATATGAAAATGAGAGAGAGGACATGTAATATTGACATCATAATAAGATCATAATATCTTTATAAAATGATGCAGATTTTCTTGTCCAGAGACTTTTCAAATGTTTATGCTTGAAAAATGCTGAGTTCTAAGTAATATGCTTAATGTCATCAGCATGTTAAGCATTGATTTGTTAGTACTATCTGCCAGTACTGCCATTGTCAGGACATTATTTTGAATATTGTAAATCTCACACAGATGTACATCTTGATCAGCTAAGCTTTTCAATGCCCTTTTCCCCAAAGGAAGTGGCATCATGCTGTAATAACCTTTTCATTGTTCCTCGTGGGGGTGTGTTCTTTCTTTCTTTTTTTTTTTAATTTAGGAATTGTTTAACTGAGCAATTCAAAACATCCACTGGTGCATAATAGTAAAACACTTCTATGGTGCACTCCACTTAATCGGGACATGCTTAATCAGGAATCTGTTTAATCTTAGAGAACTGATTTCAAACTAATGGCAATAGCTGCTGCTTAATTGGAATGGTAATTCTGTAAATAGAAGACATCCGTCTTCAGCTTCGTCAAATTTACATCCAAACTTTGCATCTCTGAGAGCATGGATTATACAGCGGAAAAAAGAAAAAGGCTGATTTGTTTCAAGTGAAATGGAAGAACAAGCAAAAAGCATTTTCTGCTTTGACCCTTCCCACCCCCAGCTCTGTCTTTACTGCTCTCTTTTTTTTTTTTTTTTGCATTCCTCTTCCTCTAACACATACCTGTTCCTTAGACTCAAAGCCTGGTCTGGGTTGCTCGAGCTTCACAGAGGAAGCGTTGTGTGAAGATCTCAGTGATCAGATCTTTGGCAAAGAAAGCAAAAAGAAAACTTCAGGCCTCCCGTCGGTCTCTCCAGCCGACTGACAATTCCTCTTACCCCCAGCTAAGCTTCTTGCAGCCTGTCTCCGCTGTGAGATCTATTTTGCTGTCTTTTTCTCAGAGTACAGAGTGTATTCTTTGCATATTTTCCCTGAAACTGGTGTTGCAGAGGTCACCAAAAACCTGCTTATATCTGTGTCACCCTGTTCGTGACAGCGCCCTCCCCCGGATCAGTGTGAGGAGGGGTATTACTCTTCTGCTGTTATCACGGCCCAGCAGCTGATCTCCTCAGCCCGCCTATTTGCTTAGCTGGTTTGTCTCTTCCCCAGCACTTGCTGACCCTTTTCTTGCTTGAGAAGGGTGAAGCTCCTGATAATCTGCCTTCTGTGGTGCGGGTATCAATGCTGTGAATAAGGAGCGGTGGACTCGTATGGCTGCATAATAGAATACTTATTATACTGAAACAAAGTCAAATCTAAAAACCTGGTAAAGAGCTGTGCATGCCTGTTCCTCACGCTCCATGCTGAATTCTGCAGGCCTGGATACCTGATATAGAGATTCAGACCTTTTTCCTTTTATTTTTAATATTTAAACAGGTGTCGAATCTTTTTTCTCAAACATGTTCCTCATAGCTCTATCTAATGTGATAAATTCTAGGCTAGGTTGTAGGGTTTATGGTTTGTAAAATAATCTTTGAAATGGATATTAGATTTATGACACTAAATAGAGGGCCAGGTTTTCTTTTTCATCAGTAGGGAATAAAAAAGGCAGTAAAGTTTCTTTTTTGTGTTGCTGGGTCAAAGTTTGACTTACGCAATGACCAGCCAGAGGCAAGCGTGGAAGCGATGGTGGTGGTATGAATTCACTTTCCGCCAGCTTTTGGTAAGCTGTGTTAATAGGGCCCTGACCTCTGCTTTCACAGTGTCATGCACAGTAGAAATAACAAACCATGAAAAAGTGAAGCGTGATGGCAGGATCCATTGGGGTTAAATTTTTCCAGCAACCTTTGAAAACTTGATTCTGCAGTAGTGGGAAGAAGCAGGATGTCCATGGCAATAAGCACAGTGATTATATCATACAACCTTGCAATAGAAGAACAGGTAACATTTTTACTCTCAATGTTGTTCAAGGAAAATGGAGAGAGAGAGAGAGGGACCGAGTATGTGTGTATGATCATTTGCACTGACTATTTTAAAATGTATTCTGAAAAGACTTTGATGCAAAGTTTAATATTAATGAGAAAAGGATCTCAGCCTGTTACTGATATATCTTCTTCCCAACAGAAGTTGAATCTTTGTCTTACAAATACCGTGCTGTTAATAGATTGGAAACAGACGGGAATACACATACGCATGACTGCACTTTGCAACAGACGTTGTTCTGTCTTATTTTATGTCAAAGTCCTCAATGAATGCAAAAATTAATAGAAATTACTCTGTGCTGTACAGTGATGACCCAAAGTTTTGCTTGAGAAATTCAGTATCAGGGCTTTAGGATTCTATTTTCCTTCCTTTCACTGACTTAGCTTAGGTTATCCGAAGTACGAACCATGAATATAATATTGCTCGTCTACTCTATAGAAGTATTTTGAGACTTAATTATGGTTGGTAAAACTCTGAACTCACCAACTAGAAAGCACTCTATTGAATAGAAGTGTTAGTGACAATTCGTGTTCTTCCTGGAACGTAAGTGAATGGATTTTTGAACAGTGTGACCTGTTCCTGTATTTATGGGTCACACAAGAATACGTGCAGCTGAAGGAGCTCTTGGGGGAGAGCTGGAGAAATTTGCTTTGGCAAGTATACTTTGAAAATAAACAAAGAAAGGAAAGAAAAATTCCTCATCAAGTTACAAAGTTGGCCGATATCTTAACAACTGCACAGACGTCTTTTCTAGCGGATTCAGTCTGCAGCCTATCCAAAGCGAAATTTCCAGCAAACAGCTCTTTCAGCGATATACCTGTTTACTTTGGAGTGAGCAAATAGATATCATTTTGTTCAGCAGCCTCTTTAGTGAACAGACAGAATTATGGGTCTAATCATGTCTCTTCCTCAGAAAAGGACTGGATGATACCTGCTTTCTTTCCATAAATAGATTCTCAGGAGGAAAGTGGTAATGAACCAGCTACTGAGGCTGAATGGCACTGGCTATTTACCACAAACGGATCCCAGCATAGATGCCACTCTGGTATGGAGAGCTTTGGTGCAGCTCAGTACACAGTGACACTGCGTAGTTTGGGGTAAGATGGAGGCAGGTTAAAAGAGAGGGTGAGAGAAGCAGAAAGAACACAGGAAAGAATATTTAGGGCGTACCTAGGGCATAAGTAGTATGTGGCATAACTGAAAGCATCCCTAGAGCTGTTCTGAAGTGCATCTGTACTGCAATATAAGATTTCAGCTTTTCAGGATGAGTCAGAATAAAGTGTATTTGAAAATTCAATTACTTCTGTGGGGTAGAAAATATCTTTTTCTTGCCACATCTTCATATTGTCTTCGCTTTGAAAGTTTGCAGGTGTATCCAATACTGTTTGTTTATGTGCTCGTAGTCCATAAAGGCCCAAACTGAGATCAAGGCTCTCTTGGACAAGGTGCTGTAGTAGCAGCGCTGCTATCGGCATGTAGGAGCAAGCCCTGTTATAAAGACCAACGAAAACTGTCAAGCTGAAGCAGAAGCTCAGGGGCACACACAAGGTGACGGAGGAGGGAAGAGGAAATAATAAGGCAATGACTAAGTGAGGTTCAGAACCCATGTGATCCAGCTGCTCTCGAATGACATATCCATTAAATGATTTCTTCTCTCAGTGGACCATGCCTGCAAGAAATTGAGAGGAAAAAATATATAGTGTGTATGTATGTGAATATCTATATACATAGGACCACACTTGAAAATGAAGCTGAGGAGGATTATTAATGATGAGAGAAGAAGACAGGGAGATTTGCTAAAGAATGTGGAGAAAGACATCTGGCATATGTGAATATGAAGGCTGTTCCAGATATGCAGCAAGACAAAAGGTGTGTGTGTGGAAAGGAGACCAAGGAAAGAGTAAAGAGAAAGAGCTGGAGAGTAAGGCAAGAGGATAAATTGTGGAGGAAAGGAATTTATGAAGTATTGTGACTGAAACCATGCATGTATTGCTTAGGGCTCCCCAAAGCAAGTATTATGAGATGAAGAATAAAGTGTGATGGAGTTCAAACAAAATGTACTCCATTGTTACAGCAGTGCTGTAAACCACCTGAAATATTACAACCGTTACCTGTGGCATCATTAATGTTCTAAGATTGTTTCATAAATCAGGCCCTAAAACATAATAGAGTGGAGAGGGTTGGTGCTTTCTATAAAGATAAGATTAAATTGTAAGAGAATTAATGATACCATCATTAGAGCCTTTAATCTATTTTATAGAGAACTGCTTCTCCCTTTATGAACAATTTGTCCTTTAGAAAAGAATTCTCTAATATTTCTCAGTAAGCAAATTTTTGAAGTTTTTTTTGAGTCTTTGAAATGAAAATCTTTTGTTTGGTCTCTTTCTGGAAAAAGAAATAAAGTCCATAACAGTTTCTTTAGTCTTATGCAGATTAGAATGGATTAATCTCTGCAGAAGCAAATAAATACAAGAATTTTCACTAAGTCCAGGTCTGACTATATGCCCTGTGCTTCTGACTGTAAGCAAACTGTATGTCCACCAGTTTAATTTCTATCCCTGTCCCTAATGCACGAGTAACTAGATATGGAAAAATACATGTATATCCCTGGACGTTTTGGAACAACAAAGATTGAATAGTAAACTGCAGCAAAAACTAAGCTAAACCAAAAACCAATTATTGGTGCTCAAATAGAACATCTCTCTTTGTTGAGTGTCTTAATGGGAAGTTTAATGTTCTTTCATTCATGTAGCTTTAGGTTTGTGTAAGGAAAGAACTCCTATTTTTCTTTTTTACATTTAGGTCTTTACTTTTTACTTTTGTGTATTGTACATTGGACCCACCTTTTCTTTCAGAAGTTACTTGTGGTAATTACTCCAGTTCAAAGATGATGTCCAATCTAACAAAGCTAATGAGAACCAGCCCTTCAATCTAAACTATAATCAGTTTTTAACAAGCTCTCTTTTCCTGTGCTTCATTACTGTGACAAAATCTCTTTTTCATACCTAAGAATGATAAGGCAGGATGGAAAAAAAAAAAAATCATTTTCCATCACCAGGCATGCATGAAAGGGAGATGGGCTTAAGCATGCAGAATTGATTTATTTGTATTCTTCTATTGCCTTGGTTGCTGCATCTTTGAAAGAAGTTAATATCATATCTTTGATTCGGCCTCTGGAATGGCAGGCCTTGGCAATCAAGCATGCTTATTACAGCAGAAAAATAATCTAAACCAATGGAGCCCCAGTGTATGTTGATTTATTTGGACATTTGGCAGACTCTTAGCAAAAAGCATTTTTGAACCTGTTAGCACCCCTGAGGAAGTTATCTTTATCTGCTTTTCTTAATGCATGTGACTATCACCCGAGCACCACCAACCAGTTGCTTGGCATGTTTTTCTTTTGCATTCGTTTTCTCACTCTTCCCATTTCTGTTTGTCCACTGCTCTCCTGCAGGCTACTTGCACAGTGAGAGTCATCGGTGTCAGCAGAAAGAGTGATGATACAACTGTGGGTTTCTTATTTGCTGTAACAACAGTACAGCAAATTCTAGTGTTAATCTAATATCTCACGTAACTTACTACAAAACAAGGCTGCATACTCAGATATCTTTTCTCGCAGTCTAATTTCTCTGTTCAGCCCTCATCCTCAGGCAGTCCCAGAAACACCGCTTTCAACTCACACAGTGAAAACCTGGAATGTGGAGCTCACCATGACTCTGGTATGATTTTGTTTGTTAAGCTCTGGTTCTTCAAAGAGGTCCTTTTTAAGAGGCAAAATGAAAATACGATATGCCAACATATCTGCTGTTTGCTGATCCTGAAAAGAGACCTTGGCTTAACCACAGATTTCGAAGGTAACAAACTGCTTTACTTCTAAGATTTTTCCTCTATTTAAAAGAAAGAAAAGCTTGTCGTGGATTATGATAGCAGTACTGTGCATTTCCCATTCTAGGAACAGGGAGTCTTTAGGGTAATAAACACCCACAGCATATCTTGAGCTGATCACAGTACATATCTCTGTTTTAGATAATGGCAGTTGGAGACAGAAGACATGAAGAAACACACCCACAAATCGCACTGGAAAGCTAAGGCCCAGCCAAAACTGGAACCCAGCAGTTCAGATGTTCTCTGCTTAGTCCCTCAATGGAGTTTTAAGGGAATTACTGCAAGTGGACACGCAGCCAAATGAGACCTAGATTAGCTCCCAGCCCCTTGAAACCCAGCTGTGGGTTTTGAGTTCATCTTTCCATCTTTCAGCACATTAAAAGAAAAAAAAAATCCTGAAAACCCCGGCCTGAAGGAAATTTCCTCGATCTTTTCTTTCTCTACTAGAGACTCAGTAGTCTTTCTTTGTAACGCAGACCTTTTCAGAGCCACAGCAGTCTGAAATGCTTTAGAGTCTGTGCAGAAAAGCGCTTCCACATCTTTCTACATCTGGTTTTGTACTGGGTATGTACCCAGTTTAGATGTTGAACGGGAAGCGGCAACACGTGGTCAGAAGGTCACTAGGTCTGTGAGAAGGGACCCCACACTGACTCAGCACACACATGCTTTGTAAAATTGGCCATGTAATGAGGGTTGGAATGGGAAAGTCACCATTTTAGCGGCTTTGGTCCTTCAGAGGTAGATACATGAAAAATAAGAAAAGGCAATTGTATTGAAAGCTATTGAGCACAAATACCTGCTTGACTTTTGGCACTCTGCCCTTCTTCTCTTCGGTCTCATCTCTTTCCAGAATTAACTTTCAAAGTGAAGTAAAACTATTTATTGGAAGTTGTATAATTCTTTTTCTATTATAGTTTTTGAGTGACCTTTTGGCAGAAAGTGTACTGAAATCATGCTGTTGGTGATCACTGTTGAAACACCATAGGAAATGATCTGTGTAGTAAAAATCTTAATTTAACTTGTGTGTTAATAATTTAATTCCCACATGTGGAATTTCTGTGCAATTTAAGAGAACAAAAGTAGTAAAGTGCAAGACTGATTACGCGGAAAAAAAAACCCTTTTGTGTACAATAGAGTAATATTTTCTCTCCAGCATTTGTAAAACAACTTATAAAATATAATGATAAAGAGTTCTGGTCCTACTTAATATTCTAATTCTGCAGGCAGGTTTAAAACTTGGATGAAAATGTCTGTTATTTTCTACTATGTTTTGGAGGACCTTTCATAAGTGCTTCTGTGCAATTTAAACAAGGAATCTACATACCATCTCCTGGATAAAATGCACACTACCTTTGCAGTAAGAAAAATAATCTTACTATACCCAGCAGTAAAATTCCTTTATAATTACCTACGAGAATATGACTCTCCAAGTTTATTGCTTTTACAGGAAATAAGTCAAAAGCGTCAGTGTTGTCTGATTCAAGCTGATCTGTTCAACTGTGCAGAAAAGGCAAATGTGGAAAGCTAAGCTTCCAACTACGGAAGCTACGCTTTTGGCCGTTGAACAGAGTATAGGTGAAGCAGTTGCATGAAATCTAAAGGGAGAGTATTAAAACACAGTGTTATATAAACCAGTACCTGACTGCAGAAAAGCAGGTTTTCAGGTTTGATAAGGAATAAACACACATCTTTCCACATTTCTGTATTTCCACAGTAGTAGAGAGTAAAATCACAAGTAATCAGGAAATCAAGGAATGTTCATTAAGCACATAATTCAGAAAGAGAAAAATGAGATCATTGAGGAGTTACCTTTCATAATCATATCCACCAGAAAGACAGTCTACCGGTAACGAGTTTCACATGTAACGCACTGGCCGACTAGTGAGCTGCCCAGGCGTTTCATTCTAGGAGACATGGGTCACGCGTCTCAGTTGTGAATAACGTGACTCTCAGCCCAAGCACTCAGAACTGCTTTCCCGAGAGCAGCCTGCTGAAGAGATGGCTAGCTGTTTTGTTTGAACTCAGACTGGCAAACTAACAAATTACAGCAGATTATTGATTTATTCCTCTGGATTAAAGTTGCATTGGAGTTAGAAAATATTTGCAAAGGGTAAAATGTTACTATGCTGTGAATAGTCATTGCATTGGTGCAGAAAGGAAATCAAATGCAAACTTCTTTCTGAACGGCTTATTGCCTGTGAGACTTTTTATTTGAAGTGCAGCCACACTGTTCTCCATTTTCTCCATATTCGTAATTGTAGTTTATAATTACTTGGGGTCATTATATATCTTCCATCTTCCAAAGGTCAAAGATACTAATTCTTTTCATGATTAATTTATTCAACAGTTGATGGGATAATGAGTGAAGTAGCCGAATACATTATTCACTGGAAAATATTGCGCTATGTAAAGAGATAGTCATGAAATAAAAATATATGGAAGTAAAAATGTTTTGAGAAAAGTAGTTACAACAAATAATTCAGTCAGCTGTAGGACTGGGAATTTTATTTTTCTACATGAAGTTCATCTTCAAAGTATACCTTCTTAACTGTAAATTCTAAAACTATACTGATATGTACACATATTTGTAGTGAAATGGTAAGAAAGAAGCTTTTATCTCTATTTGTATTTGTTGTTCTCAGTTAAATGGGCAGTTTGGAGAAATTCCTATCCCTTTTATATTTTCTGTTATTTATATTAGAAGGCCTACTAGCTCTGCTAAAGACTGTCACCTTGTTGTGCTGGATACTGTACATGCATTGGAGGAAAGACAACTCTTGTCCAGATGATCTCGGTCTAAATAAGCGAGACAGATAATAAGCAGCAGGGACCTAGTGACCTGCAATTACCTGCCTGCCTGAGAGATTCCACAGGAGAAAGCAGGAACCCTATTTTCCTGTTTACTGCTTGATTTCTACAGGCTAGGCTGTGCTAACTCCCTAAACATTTACAGAAAGTGAGTGTTCAGACTGCCTTGCTCAAATGTCGATTAGAAAAAATTAAAAAGTCAGTGTCAGACTTTCAGTGAGATCTTTTCAAAGGGATCCACGTATCTGTGAAATTCCCATTGACATGCTGGACTTGTTACAAAGGCTTTCCCCAGCACTTTGTTTGCACAAACAGCCAAGAAAACCAGTACAGTTCAGTCCATCTTTACTTTCAAATATAAAGCATTAAATAAGCTAAAGAGTAAAGTAAATTCTAAAATAAAGTGTCCATACAATTTGATAATTTTGAAAACCTCTTGATTTTTGAAGACTGCGTAGGGATGCTCAGGGAACAGAAAAAGTAGAGACGTTTGACAGTGATTTGATATCTGAATCATTTGTTTAGCCCTGCAAAATATAGTCATGCTCCTTTGCACTTGTTTCATTTCTCTCCTAGGAAGGAGCAGAGCTTGTAACAATGAGAATCTGCCAAAGATATTATGACACCACAGATTGTTATTCTCTTTCTAGACCTAAAGCAAATCTTTTACAGGGACAGTCTGTGCCTGATGCCTGCTGTTACTGAATGCAGGCAAAAGGGCTGGTTCACAACAATTTCAGTCTCCTGGAGATGATCCTTTCCAGAGAAAGAAACAATCTCTCAGTAATTTGACTGGTGAGTTATTTGCTGGCTGACCTAAAAAAGAGTAAATAGACACCTAACTTCAAGGGTTTAAACTCCCAGGTTCAAAGGTCCATTAGTTGGACTGTGACAAATTAGAAGCTTTTATATTTGTCCCGGATTTTACACTATCTGCGCTTTCAGAGTCTACTGCTGGAATGTGACAGGTATATTTATAACTCTACAAACATTTTTTCTTCCAATTTCAATATAAATCCAAATGGCTTTTTGAAATTAAAACATGATTTTCTTTTTTGTTTTTAAAATATTAAAACCATTCCTTTTGTTTCCCAAACAAAACAGTTCGCTTTCTCCCAAATCTGAATTTATCCAATGAATAAATTATTTGAGCCAAATGTTCATGTATCTCCCATTCTGCTTAGGCGTAGTTTTCTTCCAGCGGTCTAATTTTGTGTTGTTTCACAATTCCTACAAGCACTATTCTTTCTGCTCTTTTTTACTTCCTTTTGTATTAGTGGCAATAATTTGAAGTATGTGCTTATGTGATTTTATTTATGTACCTAGCTAAATCGCATTGAAATTAGTCTCGCTTTCTGTAGTCCTACGGTATACTGGCTTAATACTGAAAATACCCTGCAGCTGTAGTAAACACCTTGTCCCTGTCAGAAATTGTGTAGTGCTGGGCAAATTATGACAGCAGTCTGAATCTCTTTTCTATCTGTACAAAAGGAATAAATTTAAAATCCGTGTGCTATTTGTGACTCCACTGAAGAGTGATAATAGACCCTAACAGGGGGAAAAAAAAAAAAAAAAAAGCCCTCCACACATCCCTCTTCCATGAAAAGTGCACCGTATGTTTGTTTTCATCCCAACCTAGAGTAAAAAAGAGAAAAATTTGAATTTCCTTAGAAAAGCAATTCTGAATAGAATTTGGTTAGGATTATTAACAAATTCCTATCAATGGTCTATTTCACTAAAATACAAAAAAAAAAGGATTAAACAGATAATATTAAATAGAATCTAAAATAATAGTTTACAAATTGTTTGGAGCCAAGTAATAAAAGGCCATGGAGGAAAACAACTTCTAATAAAGGTTATATGATAGATAAATATTCCGCTGATTCTTTACTGGTTATAATTGTGAGTTACATGTTGATAATACCTCTTAGCTCGGCATATTTGCAGTGCTTGGAGATTGCGCTATAAATAATATTTTTGACTCAATAATGACAGAGTTACTTTAAAAAATATCTTAAGTTATGAAAAAGTTAAAATAAAGAGCTGGTAAGGGTGGATTTGTTTGTTTGTTTTGAAGAAATTCTCTCTTTTCCCTGAAAAATGTGCAGTAGTGGAATAGGCTAGTACGTCCATATGCTGTTGAGGTAGTTTTAGGCTAAATTTACCAGTAGCACAAGAATTCAGGCAGCTTATTGTAATACTGTGAATGGAGTTCAGTGCTTAAACAGTATAGAACTTTTAACATGAAAATCAACCATAATAATTCTTTTTTTTCCTTAACTGTAACTGGAGAATATATATATATAAGTTTTGTAGAAGCCTTGTAGCAAAGTATAAATAATATCACTGAACATGGAAAGAATTCAGAGAGGGTCTGGCTGACAGAGCTGTCACGTTTCGTTCTTGTGCTTCTTGCAACAAAAGCTGAAGGTCTCTCAGCGTATTTAGAAAAAATACTAGAAGTGCTTTCTTACCTCTCTCCTCTGGAAACCTGTTTGGCATTCCAGAAAAAGAGTCAGGCTGAAAGCCGGCAGAAGGCTGACTACTTTGTACTTGGGGACGGTGCACAGAACTGCGTAATGCCATAACCAGTAGTACTAATGCTAAAGGCTAAGCTGTAGCTTGCAATTTGAGTGAAATGTTGGGCTTAGTGTCATGATTTTATCTCCTTTAGGCAAATATGCCTAAAGTGCATGAGTAAATAACAAATGGAAGAAGATACAGTTTGGCATCGAGGTGGTGGAGGGATAGATTAAGATAATCTAATAGGAGAGGAGCAGAGGGAAAAAACATCCAGGCAGTGCTAGAGGATGTTTTCTTGAGATAGGAAAGCTCTGAATGGAGTCTAAAGAGCTCAGCTACCCCACAATTAATTCAATTAATTCCCTTAGGAAACTTTCTCTCATTCAGGCAATGGCTGAATGGGTAACTTGTCCGAGAATGACAGAGAAATATAGAACTTATCAAAAAAAAAAAAAAAAAAAAAAGAGAGAGAGAAGTGCACACAGTCCCTTTGCTTATGAACTAAGGGAGGTAAATATGTAAAAAGGCAGATTTTTCTACCCCATAATACAGAAGAGTTTCTGGGAGAGGTGGCTGTTGCCCAATATTTTCCTACGCTAGATCAGCAGGGTCCTGGCAGGTTCTATTGAAAAAACAGAACATACTTTAACACACATTCAGCATCCCATTTGGAAACAATGGTTCTTCAGACCACAGTTTGGGTCATGCTTGGTACCCAAACGCTTTCACAGGCAGATAAAACAAACTTTTCATGTTTTAACCAGATTATGCTTTGACCTAGGGGAGCAAAACATTATTTAATAGAAGAACATGACCTAGGACTGTGAGCATGTTTGGATAAAGTCGAAATTGCTGGGATAAAACTGAACAAATATGTAAATTCTGTGTAACAGAAATATATATCTGGGAGACATGTTAGCATACCTTTGTGAACAGCTAGATCTCATTGAGGCTATCGGCAGCCTTTCTTCCCCAAACACTGAGAAATATCTTGAAATGATCAGCCTAGGAGAAATTGTGCCTCATTTTAATTCTGGACTAGCCATCCGTGAGAGCTCTTACGCTTTGGTGTCACAGTCTGTCAACAGGACAGTAGCTGAAGCACTATAGTAGTAAGTCCAAATTTAAGCCATCCAGGGACACATCTGAGGAGGGTGTTGGTCCTTTTACAACAGCAGAACCAACATCAGAGACTTGTCTCTTATATGTTATTGGCATTAATAAAAACAAGATGTCCATACGCGCAGACAAGGACGGATATTTATCTTATGCTCCTAGTTTAAGGACCAAATTATTGTCCTTTTTACATGAACCTTCTGTTAAGAGAGCTGGCTATGCCCAGCTTCTTTAGCCAAAGGAAAATAGTAAGTATTTCCCTAAGAACATACCGATAATTTTTTCAGCTATAGACATTAATCAAAATGAGACCTTGGAACGATTAATATCAACTCAATCAATCCATAGGTATTGTTATAAGGGTGTGGGTGCCTGCTTGCTGTTCTTCTGCCCTGTACCCAATTGTGGCAAAGTGCTGCTAAAAGTTTGATATTCCAGATCCTATCCTGGTCTATATTTTCCTATTTTGGTCACAGCTGGCAATATTGAGTAATTCTGGGACGCTTCCTTAGACATTCAAAGAAAGTATTTGGAAGCCAAGTCAGAACTAAACAATGAATGTGTGATGGATGACCACCATTGTCAGAACTGCTATAGACAGAACATAATTAAGCCTCAATTTAGGACTTTGGGGACATGGGAATTCCCATCTTCTGTTATCAGTTTAATGGGGAGGATGAAAAGAAAGATCTCTCAGGAGTAGTGAATATTTTGTTCAAAGGCCACAAGATATTTATTTGTGTTGTGCATAAAATGGTTTAAAAAGGTATGGCAGATCATTGAGGACTGCTAAAACAAAGGGAAAGATCAGAGATGTTGAATGCTAATGTGAAGTGCTGAAGATAATGAAGATAATCTAAACATTTAGCAGCAGAGCAAAAGGTATTCTAACACTTGTTGAATGTGCTCCAACAGATTATCTTGCTACTGTTATTAACCAGCTATGGTGCACAGAACTCCTGATAAAGAAGTGAAGAGACTCAGTTCTGCAATTTGGGTTTAAATATATATTGGTTTACTATAATTTTAATACGTAGGTTTCAATTTAGGTCATTGAATTCACAAGAACAAAAATAACGCTATTAACGGTCAAAAATTAGGTTCAAGATTTGGAGAGTGAATCCTGCCTACCAACCTGTATATCCCAGGTTCTCTCATACATTTTACAACAAATATAGTAGTGCAGTTGGCAAGCAAGGCTGGCAATCAAAAGGTTTTTTATGCTGTTTCATGTGACTAAACGCAAGAGGCTGAAGGCCGCTGCTTCCTTCATATAATCGAATGTATTTTCTAGGTCTGAAATACATTATCTTCTCTCCAGTTTTGAACCGTATTTGTTTGTATTCAGTTCCACTGTTCATCGTTTTAATATACGGACTACAAAATTTGGACTAATACTTTACAAACTATATGCCATTCGCTGGTTAAATATCGATAAGCAGCTGATTTCTATGCCAAAAAAAAACTTCCTGCCAAGTTCAGGGTCATGATAAATTCAATTTTATTCTGTAACTAATAGCTACTTGGTATGAAAAGTTATTTCACCTATAAACATCTGTTTTTAATGTACACACACAGCATTTTAAAAGATAACATCGTTTTTGGACTTACTTGTATCTATCAGAGTTGTTCAGATTTTATCAGAATTGTTAAAAGAGTACTACTTTCCTTTTTGCTACTGAAAAAAGATAATGTAGAGAAAGGACTTAAAACACTTCACGAAACGACTCTCTTTTTGTTTTTTTTACCTTATTTTTTCAACTTATTTTAGTTTATTTGTAAATTAATTAATACATACTAATACGATAAAGTTCAGTGTATATTTGTTTGCTTTTCTTCAAATTCTATTACTCACTCAACTGATAGCTGCATTAAAGCCAAAAGCTCAGTTTCACTAAGAGTTGGTTGATACTTTGTATCCAAATCATACACTTTACTGGCTATTTAGAAGAGATACCCAATAAAGTGTTGCATTTCTAGTTTGGTGTTTTTAGGGAACATTATGTGGTACAAAACTCTGTGTGCTGCTTTCCACTGATAGGGTCTTAAGACTGACTGCTATTGCAAGGAATATTCAGATGCTTATTATTTTGTAAAGATTTGCATCATTCTTAAGACAGTGTATTCCCAGAAATAATGATGCCATTGTTGCTGTTTTTCTATTAATCTGGAGTCAACAGCCCCATCTGTAAGTGTGAGGTAGAACATACATATGAATTGGTAGTAGCAGGTATAGAGCATGATCTTTTTGATCTATGAGTTTCTAAATATAGTTTAGGAAGGTCAGTCATCAACACCATTCAGCTAATAAGTGAGCAATTTTATGGAATTCATTTTAGTCCAGAACACCAACTCCTCCATATATTAGTTTCAATATACAAAATCTATTGTTGTTCATCATCTCCAGTCAACCATTAGGAAGAGCATTCTATACCCTGCTCCTGTCCTTTATGCTGAAAGGTTTGGTCAGTACCTTACCGTGGATGTGAGTTGCCAGACATATACTGGCCAAGGTTTCTTCTATGGTGACTCTTCTGTCAGATGGTAACTTGCCTTAGATTACGATGGTATACAGCCTCCACAATGGCTTATTATTTTCAGAAATTATCTGTACAAACAATTTACATTCTAATGGAAGTATTTCTATAACAGAAGTATCTTCATTTTTCTAAGCTGTGAAATATTTCTATGATATTTCACCTCTATGTGGACTTTTTCTATGAGTTTCTAAACACAGAAGTCCTTAGCTATTCTTTCAAAAGTTAAAGATCTCTCTCTATTGAACTTTTGGTTCATTCACCAATAGTTTAGCTCTTCATGAAGATCTTGCACCTTTGTACGGGCTCTGGCATTTGTTAAACAAGTGGATAGCAGAACACTGCATCATATACAACTTTGCCAGCTTCCTATGTTTTTCAGTGCCACAGATACCTTTTACAGTAGACTTTGCGTACTGGAGGGAAACGATGTATTTTTTATATGCACTTATCTCAGTGGGATCCATAGGCCTGAGTTAAGCACAAGGAGCAGGAAGAAACTGCTTACACAGTTTATCTAATCCATTTAACTTGCAAATCTCTTTAGGTTCCTTCTGGAAACAGTGGAGAGAGAAAGAGAGATGCTCCTTCATAGGGCAGGTCAGAATAGGCATTTAGGGAAGTAGGTACCTCAGACTGGGTCATTTTTTTGTTAAAGGGGGCCTAGACAGACTAACTGGTCAACTTACCTAAATTAGGGGGACTGACAAAGACAGCGAGACGAAGTGCTGAGGATAAGGCCAGTTATAAGGTCTCAGCTCTTCCAGACAGAACGTAGAGCTATAAATCCTGATAAGGAGGTGGCTGTGACAATATTGAGAACTTACTTAAATACAAACAAATACATACAAATACAGTGTAATCCTCTAAATACAATAGCTAGGTGAAACAGAATGAAAGAAATTCAGGTTAAATCTTTTCCACTGTGTGCTTGGGAGCAGGGATATAATCCTGCCTGAAAGGACTTAACCTAAAGTAAATAGGTTCCACCGCCATCTTCCTTTGGGCCAGATCTGATCTCATAGACCTCTAAGAATGCCTGGTGAGGTTGAAAGTATGATCAAGGGCTCTTTGTATTTACTAGTCTGTTCCAGGATATGCAATTCAATCTGCTATATATCAACCCTGCAGTCAAAGATACACATATAGATATTACCCTAGTGAAACAAAGGCAATTGATTTTTCATTGTAAACTACGTACTCAGGGTCCTAGGAGAAGGCTAGTATACTTTTAAAGTTACAAAAAACAAACAAACAAGCAAGCAAAAAAACCCTGCATTTACTTATTTGTTAAGTCCTACATTTGTAGGATGCAGTCCTCTCCCAGCTGAGTGCCTGCACAAAGGGATCAGGTGAGTTCTTCTATTTCACTAAAGAGCAAAGACAGCTGGGCCAGTTTAAACTCCTGCTAATAAGATTTAAGGAACTAAATTGGGCTGAATAGAACTTCATTCAGTTCTCAATTTCTGTATTTTACTATGTGGCTTTTTAATGGCTACAGTTTACGTAAATGCCTTAATGACTGTGATTCTCTATAGTACATTAAAAAGCAGGAAATTCTGTTTAAACATGAGAAACAATTTTTTACTGTGAGGGGTGACTGAATGCTGGAACAGGCTGACCAGAGAAGTTGTGGAGTCTCCATCCTTGGAGATATTCAAAACCTCACTGGACGTCATCCTGGGCAACCGGCACTAGTGACGCTGCTTTGAGCAGAGGGGTTGGACTAGACAATCTCCAGAGACGCTTTCCAACCTCTGAGATCCTGTAAGATGTTTTCAGCTTCCAGAAAAGGGATAGCATCATGATTGCTTCAGCCAAATCTGCCTCTAATGTGAATCAGATCCTTTGGGTAAGGCTAGAGGTTAGACATGTTCTCATGATTTTTTGTGTGATTTTAGCCATGGGGGACCACAGTCTTTCAGTTTTAAGTAGTTCTAATGAATACCTGGGGAGGGGGAATGGCAGGTGTTTCCAAGGCAAATGGGCAATTGTACTTTTAGTAACTACTCAACTACTTGATTTAGTGCATATAAACAAAGCCGCAAATAAGCAAACTCCTCCATTTTCTTTATGACATAACATTTTAAGTATCACTGAACAGGTTGCCTGCATCCAAGGACATTTGTAATTGAAGTTAGAAACTCAAGAAAGAAATGAGATAGCTAAAGGAGAGGTGGGTGAGAAATTAACAGCCTCTCTGCTTTAACCCAGTGCTTCCAGTTACAGATGAGTAAGGAATGTTTTATGAATACAGCAGCGATAACAAAAGAAGTAGCAAGCTGGTCACTAGAAAAAATGTGTATAGAAATGCGTATGACCAAAGATCAAGCAGCAAAGCAGAGTACGACTGAAAGATCAATGTGGCCTGGGGCTGCTGAACTCCCTGTTTTCAAACACAAAGCAAATCCAAGCATAAGCTCCTTTTGCTGTAAAGATCCCATGCCCCGTTTTCTACATGAGGTTCTCTTATGCAGAGCAAAAAGTGACCTTTAAACTACCTTGACAGATAGCAGCTGACTAGAAAATTACAGTCATTAACAGGATATCTAGAGAGTAGACTATTGTAAAAAATGATACTAAAAGGCAGATGTTAACAATTTGCAACCCCAAAAGACAGCTACAATAAAACCCTACATTTTTGGTGTTCTAAAAAATCATTATTGAGAGTCAGCATAAGACACACAAAATCAAAAAGTGCACATATATTTCCTTGAAACCATGCTTTAGGTGGACAAAGCGTAGAAAATATTCAGATGATTCAAACAAAATAGTTTGAAAAAAGTGATGACTTTCATCCCCTAAAAATAAAGGTTCTAAATAAAATCAATTTAATCTCGTCCAGTCCAGGTAATGTTTAAGAAAAATGAACTGAAATCTAATTTGTTTCTGCTAGTTGAAAAACATGTTAGGATTACATATTTAATTTTCTCATTTTAAAACCAGCGCAAAGAAAAAAATCCAGAAAGGATGCATTTAGAATTTCTCTTTTCTCTTTCGACATGATCATGGACCCAAAAAGCAAAAAAAAAACTTTAGCAATACCAACATAATTTTCTGTCCTAATGAACACAGATATTTGAGGCTAAACTGTGCAAATTTTGCACTGTGCATAAAGTCAGGGGAACTGTATCAGAATATGTTATCTGAGTCAATTCAGTTTATTATCAGGAAAAGAAATCATGTGGAATCAGAGTTTGTTTTTACTTCTAATTGATGTGCCTTGATGGAGCACCTGGCAAAAAACAATGCTGAAGCATGTAATACCGTGATCTTGTTGGTCTTTGCAAGCTCCTATCAAAATTATCAACAGTGACAAAGAGCTAAATTTCAAACAGAACTGAAAGTTTCAGATGGCCCATGAGTTTGTCTGTGAATTTGCTTCATCAGCAAGAGGGCCAACAAGGATGGCAGCACAGGACAACAACATACATCTTCCTTTGCATGCCACCATACCTGGACAGTTTCACACATGTTTGGTAGCTTTCTACAAAAAAGGTAATGAAAAGTTTGAATTCAGAGAAGCACTAAGAAAGAAGAGGAAATAAGAGCAACACATGAGAATACGATTACAGCAAGAAAAATGGGCTGAAACCAAGAATGGAAAATTCTAAGTATGCTGTAAGAAAAAAAGACATGACTGGAGTATGCAGAGTGTGGAATAGCATTTCCAGAAAAGTAATGGAAGTCCTAAATATTCAAACTTAACTTAGACAACAGTACTTCAGCGAAAAAGAAAATCTGCACATGCAGAGGATGAAATGCAATGAGCTAACTTGTCCTTAAATATGACTCTATTACAATAATCTTTTATTTCGCAGTTTACTGAAAACACATACTAAAAGGCATAACTAATATTCAAATATGGAACTTTGTAAATGCAGTTTGAGTTTAGGAGAAAAGTTACGATTCCTGATATGAAAGACTTTTTGTTAAAGCCATAACATTTGTGTTGTTAAAAAGTTTATTTTTATATAAATCAAAGACACATTTTTTCTTTCTTTCTTTCTCATTTGAGGCATCCCACTGTCTGCAAATATCCTTGAGTAGAGGCCTTTCCTCTCCTCCAGATGTTTCAGGAATGTAGTCATTCCCTTTTTTTTTTTTTTTTTTTAATCACTAATTGCTGTATCTTTTAAGGTGGATGGTTAAAAGTTGAGTGCTTGGGAGAATGTGACTATGAGGCCATGTTAAATTAAGGCCAGCCAGGGTACAAGCTGAGACCGTAACTCATGGGTATGTTTCTGATCACTGACCCTGAACTTGCCTTATAGTCCTTCCCATAAATTATGTTAGCCTGAAAAGAATTACAATGAAATATGGTTTGGGGAGGGGCAGGCTTCCTCTTCTGACTTGGAAGCTGAGTGGGTTTTCTTTGTATCTTCTCATACTTCAAATACAAAGCTTGAAGCATTTCAGTTTTGTGCCTCTGTCTCATCTATCTCCTCATTCCTCGTAAGAGTTTCCTGAAACTTCCTGTCCTCTGTATTACTAGATCAAGCAAACCGTAATTTATTGGTCACAGTATTACTTTGTCCCTGTCTTTTATAAAAGCATGTGTTGACTAAATAGATACTTGTCAAGATCTCGTTTGCTTGGTTGATGGACTTGGTAGTTTCTTTAACTGTGGCATCTTAAAAAGTTTTTATCTACGTGATCAGGTGACGCTTTTGCTGGGGATGAATGGAAGGTTCTCCCTCATCACTCTGAAGCCATGTAGGATGCATTTATAATGACGTGTTTATGTAAAGCTAAGAAGTTTAGCATGCTCCTACTAGTGTCTGGAAACTACTGGATTATTATAGCCAGTATCAAGACTGACCAAAGGAAAAAAAAAAAGACAAAATCTGAATGTGGTAATTTCTTCTTAAGGACTAAAGAGAGAACTTACTGAAGGGAGTAAAAGAGAAAAATCTATTGATTTCACACTAATTTACACTCCACTTCTGATCACTGCATGGACCGAGTGTTGGTATGAGCTTCTTGGGCTGAAATAATTTACTCTCGGTTCCTGTTTTCACTACACCATTGAGCCTTTTTTAATGAAGATGAAATTTTGCCACCTTTATTTTGGACAAATTATTGCTTTCCAATCACAAACTGGCTTACAGTCCTACATGAGAGACCAGGGGAAAATATTGTACCCCCTCCTTATTCTCCAAGAGCTGTCTGCAGGGAATAACTGGTACAGCCTCCTTCTGCCTTTGTTTAAAGTCAGGAGAAAAGTCAAAATCTTGAAAGTTTTTGTGAACAATAAGTCAGGCAAGAGGATGAGAATGGATTGGAACAACCAGTTCTTTTTTCTTGTTTGTTTTGTTTTGAGGGCTGGAGTATAATTTTGAAGTGCTTTAATTATATTTTCTATTTTTAATGTTGCTTTAAACATTTTTAGCATGCGTTATAAACAGTTTTGAATGACAATTCATTCTGAGCCCCAAATGAGCTTCCAACTTAAAAAATTTTCAAGGATCCTTTTCAATCTTTTCTTTTTCTTAACTCAAAATATTTTAAATTGGAGACTTGTTGAAACTGATCTTTGCAGGTCGTGGGTTCTACTTAAAAATTATTATTTTCTAAACAATTTTACTTTCCTGTAAGTAAAGTTTTTATTGATTCTGTGTGATTCTGTATGGATATGATTCCCCATTGAATAGCTATATTAAGTTTATTTTAAAATAAACAGTAGACTTAACAGACTATGACATAATATAATAATTAAAAATAGTTTGAATATGTAGAATCTGAGTATAACCTAAGCACAAGGTACCTTCCTCCAAAATGATAGCCCTCTTTTTGTCCCTACCAGACCATATGAATAAGAGCCTTTACCGAGCATTTGATCTGCTTGAAAGCAGTGATTCTACAGGTAGTGACTCTCGTATAAGTTAGCAATTCTCAGTCTGCAGGTTTATCTGTTGGCTTTTCATGTTTGAAAATGTAAATGGTAATATGTAACGAAACAGGAAAGCACAATGGAAATATGCAGATGGGAAAAATGTGGATAGGGGATTTCAATTGGTTTTGGTTACTTGTGAAATGTTTACAATTTTTTTTTCTTTTTATCTTTTCTTGGTTCTGATCTAAGGGTGATTGAAGGTCAGTACAAAAACGTCTAGGTGACTTACAGCATGACTTGCATTTGAAAGCCAAAGGGACCTGTACTCCCAAATCGGTTATATGTGTCTGGAAATCCCACCCAAGTCCATAAACGCTCCTTTAACTTCACTAGGAATTACATGGGGCCCTCGTTTCCAAGACGAATTTCACGGTGTAAATTAATTTTACAGTCTTGTTTTGTCTGTAGTTGGGATTGACAGACTCGTAGAATGACATCAAGAGAGGTGTGAATGTATTTTGCTTGTATAGATTTATGCAGTTTCTATCCCCATAGCAACATTCCCTCATTCATATTAATTAGCTCTTAATTCAAAAGCTTTGTGGCCATTTAAATGATAAAACATACAACATAATTAATTTGTTATTGCCTTGTCCCATTATTTGCCATTTTCTCTAAATGGGTGTCTAGGTTTTAATTTGACTAGTTATGGAGGTAAAGAGGCTTTAAACTGAACATAAATTTACAATGCTACTCTTGTTGTTGTTCTCCTCATTCAGGAGTGCTGTTTTGGGCAACTATTATGAAAACAGGAAAAAAAAGTTTCTCTTACTTTTCTGTTCTCTTCTAACAGCCTTTTTCCAGTGGCTACACCAATTTTATGAGATTCAAAAATTGCTGAATTAGGTACATCACAGAATTTAGAGTGAAGAAAAGCCAGAGGATATTCAATGTTGTGGTGATCCTGGGCAGATAATCAGTAATAGAGCATCTACCAAATCCTTCCACTTGATTCCTATGTACGGAAAAGTCGAAGCACAAATCTTCTGCTGGAATGTGTTGAATCCATTGACATTCATGATGGAAACCAGGCAGGTAGGCCACTTGGTTACCTTCCGGACATTTACAGTGGGCACACCACCCAAACCAGCTAGCTATGCCCAAACTTTGATCCTGGACGGCAGTACAGTTTTCCCATCCAGAATATCTAGTCTTCCGGGCTTGTCTCTGTGCTTTTCTGTAACTCAGTCTGATAACTGATACTCTTGCTCATCTCTTGGAATGGACTAAATACGTGGTAAGGTCTAGTATTGTAAAACTCCATGTATATGTGTTTTATATTATGAAATCTCTGCAGGTATATATAATAGAAGGAAGAAACCCTTTGCTGTAGACATATATATACACACACACTAAAATAAGCAAGTGCTATGTATATAAACATTATGCCTGCATTTATATACCTAAAATTTCTGTATTTGATATAAACACATGTCCAATACCAGACAATTACCAGGTAGTTCATCTAATTGCCAATTTAATAACGCATACAATAAGTGCAAAGCTAATCTAAATGCCAGTTGTCACACTGATAGTGAGCAATAAGAATACAGCTTACTGATTAGAATATACATTTCAGAAACGTTCAGCAAATAATGAGAATAAAAATATGATGGTTGAAATGTAAATCTATATTATAATTATAACATTGAAACAATTTTAAATTTAACATGTGATTATAACGTTAAAGTTAAGTTCGGAAAAGTTAAAATGAAACAATTTGGCCATGCTGCAATGACACAGTTATACTGATAAGTGCCTGAAAAATGAAATTTTCAGATCCTGAGAAATCTGGTCATAGGTCAGCATGCACAGAATGCAGTTCTATCAATGCACAGCTTCTCTATAAAAGCACTTTTGCAAAATAGCTACATTTAAAGCTATTTACAAGCATTTGAATATCTGTTCTGCCTTCTATATGTATCCTATCAAGAAATGAAATCTAATTGTATCTTTACAAAACATTTTTTCAATATAGTGAGAATTTTCATTGTTATTGTTAATGCAATTGACCTGATTTAAAGGAATATACAGTTCCCCACTAACTACTTAGGCATCAAAAAGTGTTACTTTAAATGAAATAAAGTATCTTGCCATCCTTACCAGAATGGAAAGATGTGAAGGCACTGAAGAATTTCTTACATGGCTCTCAGTGCCACGCAATTGTAGATTTATTGTAGACCTACCTGTATGAATGCTTGCTGATCCCCAGACATCTTCCATTTGGATTTTGGTAATAAATGGAGGGCTTTGAAAATCGCAGGTCTGTAAGAAAGAAAAAAAAATGATACAGTCAGGGCATTAATCAATATCTAGGGAGTCCTGGAATGACAGACCTGTCCAATTCCATGGGCTATGCTTATCCCTTGGAAGATAAGCAAACTGCAGATTTAGCAGCACCTGCTGCAACAGCTAAAATGCATTCATGTCTATAATTCATAGTTAGTGTTAGCAGATTGACCTATGTACTGGCTTTTCCCAAAGTTTCAGGCCTTTACCCTGCTTCCTTTTGAAATGCTGGAAAATATAGCAAGCTTCAAAATAAATAACTGTATTTTTCATGCTAATTTGCAGCAATAACATTGCTATTTCTTCACGAGAAACTGTTTCCTACCTAGAGCTGTTTCTACCTAACAGTCTATGGAAGGGGGAGTCACAGTGCCCACGGAGGTATGTGAGCAGTGCAAACAAAAACTGCTCCCAAAACCACAAATGCCATCCTAAACCCCAAATTAAACAATTTCTTTCCTAAAGATAGATAGTGATCAATCTTTTGGGGGATTTTTATTTGAGCTCTTTCAAAGGAAGGTTTGCCAGGTTACTAGCTGCTGTTCACTCTCCAGGCAAGACACCATGCTACTTTGAACAAATCATCTGAGCTCTCTGCACCCTAATTCACTATCTTTAAAACTAATACAATACTTCACTCCTCACTGTTTCTTTGACCTAAAGATCAAGGGTCTTAATTCAGGTTTGTAGTCAGCCTGACAAAGAAATATGGTATAGATTGCAATAATGATGTGTTTGATTACTGTTAGAAATTGTATTAGCTGAACAATCTTACTTAAAATATATGAGGCAGAAAAAAAGGCAATGTTCTGAATGAAGGGAAACAACACATCTGTTCTTATATTCCACAGAACAACTCCTGAGCTGCTCAGAGTAACCTATACTTCCTTGTACTTCAGCAGATCGGGATGCTCAGGAAGAACAGGGAATGCTACTGGGTTTTTTTACTGAATGTTCCAGAAATTTCCATACCATACTAAAAACAGTTGCCTGTCTCTCAGCTCACTGTCTCCCCTTTATGACACCAAGCAACTGGCTTATCAGTTCAGTTATCATTCTTCATGGCACAGTAGAATTGGAGGAGTCTTCCCTCACCCCTCTTCTAGGTCATTTTATCATCTCCATGCGGTGCTGCTTATGTTGTGTTTGTGCAACTTGATAGTGTTCTGCTTTTACTCAAATTCTCAAATTTTGGGGTACTTTCTAGGAATTTCCCAGTCCTTTCTAGGAATTTTTATATCCAGAACTTTTCTAGGAATTTCTAAGCGTTTTCTTGGAGTGCCTAAATCTGGAACCTTTCTAGGAATTTCCTAGTGCTTCCCAGGAATTTGTCACAGCTTTCCAGGAATTGCTTAGTCTGGAACCTTTCTAGGAATTCCTGGGTGTTTCTGAGGAATTGCACTCTGCTTTTGAAGAATTTCTTGATCTTGAGCCTTTCTAGGAATTCCCCTGTGCTTCCTAGGAATTCCTCATTCTAAAACCTTTCTAGGAATTTGTGAACATTTTCTAGGAATTTCTGTGTGTGTTCAGATGTTTCACCCATCTCAGAATCTTTTTTGGAATTTCGCACAGCTTTCTAGGAATTCCTCTGACTGGACCTTTTCTAGGGATTTCCCAGTGCTTTCCAGGAACTTCCTATTGCTTCCTAGGAATTTTTCTATACAGAACCTTTCTAGGAATTTCCCAATGCTTTCTAAGAATTCCTCAGGGCTTTCCAGGAATTTCCCAGTGCTCCTTAGGAATTCTTCTCTCTAGAATCATCCTAGGGATTCCCTAGTGCTTTCTGTGAATTTTCCTTTGCTATCTATGAATTCCTTGATCTAGAATCTTTCTAGGAATTTCCCAGTGCTTTCTACAAAACCCTCAGTCTAGAACCTTCCTAGGATTTAGGCATAAGGAACTGAAAAATGGCCTGCACAGTTATATTTACAGAACGCTGTGTGGCTAGGTGGAAAGAACCAAGGGAAAAAAAAAAAAAAGACTGTGACTTACAGTAGCTTATAGTAGTTGTGTAGGTCGCAGAACTTTCACCTGCACTAGCTATAAAACGTACCTGCCAGATACATACTACTTGGAGCCAAGTTTCAGTATCAGGCTGATTAAATTAACACCTCAGCACAACAGGCCCACATGATGCCAGACTTTGTAACAGTGCAAGCTGATTTATGCTTGACTCAGTTTTAATGATCAGACTCAGGATAACTGCTCCTGAACATGTTTTATGTCTGCCATGGCAGAGAGACCTTCAGCCATTTACTTCTTATGCTGGCTGTAAATTAATTAAATAGATTGTAAATAAATAAAATAACATTAATTTTTTCTTCCTATTTTTTATCTTGTACATAGTTTGTAATTACCATATCATGGTCCTGTCAAATGCATTTTAGGACTTATTTAGGAAGAACTGATTTCACCATCTTTCATTGTCCTTTGCCTTGTGCCCACAGAGAGTTTCTGGATTTATAGAGACATAAACTTTGTCAGGTAATAGTCTACCTGCCAAAGCCAAAATACCACGCTTTTGAAAACTGAAGGGAAACAACTCCTCACTGCAAAGACTAATTTGCATTTCTAGAGCTTGGTTTCCTTGAAGAATTTGCAAGTGCTTTAGAAAGGCTGGCTTTAAAAACCCCAGAGAAAGTCCTGGGCACCTCTGGGATCTCACCCCACTCTTACTCCTTCAGTGAGGAACTTTTTCTTATGCTGCTCTGCAAACAGAAGGAACCACGCACTTAGGTAGGATCCAATGCCAACTCCTATCCAGGTTCTTGTAGCAGAGATGCAAAACCTCTCAGGGCTAAGTCTGTTCGATGTCACATGTCTTGCGGAGGGGGTTGGAAATGTCCCCTTGTGCCTCTAGGCATAAATTCCTAGACACTGATAAAGTGCTGGTGAATCTAAGAAGTTCACATAGCAGAGCAGGCAGGGCTGAGGAAGAGATGTCCTGGATCTTCGTTTCCTTTCTCTATGCAGTAGGAAGATAGAAGGCAGATTTCCCAGATTCTTTCAGTGAAACTAGGTGGATTGTTTCAGTAAAAGAGTAAGAAGGTAATATGGATTCCTCCTAAAAAACTCAGTAAGGTGTGGGATAAGTCATGAAGTAAGCCTTGAAGCTGTTGATTTAGCTGTGTGCATACAGATCCGTGAAACAATCGAGAGGTGATTTTACCAATCGTATATAGCCTCTTAGATCAGCTCATTCCCAGTCCAGTCGCTTAGCAATGAGCGCCTGGCAGAAAGTACTACCTAACAGCAGAAGCCACCACTGTTTTTTTTTTTTCCCATGTACAGCATATTGGTATATATTGGATCTATTTGAACAGGTGACAGCAACAGTCAAGATCTTTCAGCGTTAGCAGTTTTATCCCATTGAACTGAGAAATGATCACCATCATATATTGCTCTAAAATGTATTTTTCAAAAATCAGATAAAATAATAACATTACTTGAAAATAAAAAGGCTTTAAAATAGCATTTCTTTAAAATACAATAGTTCAGACTCGTCTGAGATTTCATAGGTTCTGTAATAACGCAGCTGTTTTCCTCAGGGTATTCTCACGAATTCATAAAAAACCCCTATTTGTTAGGAGCATTCTGAAACCGCAAGGAAAGCAGCTGTGTTTTTGACAAACTGGGCCACATTTTCAACACCTCTAGCTACAGAGACGTTTATAGAGGAATTCTATGCATTATATATCCATGAGCAACATATTTTTTAACAGTAACAACATACAGTGCTCTTAGCAGAAGTTTACAAGGCAAAGCAGCCAAACTGAACATTGAATCGAGACACAATACGAAATTAAAAGCCTGACCTCCAGCAGAAGACTTGCCCTAAACTTAAAACATGCCACCCAGAGTGAACTTAATGACCACTAAGGAAAATAACTGAGTAAGACAGAGATGTTATATGCGAACTGTTGCCCATTAGATTTGGGATTTCTTATCTTCTTCCGTTTTTGTTTGCCTTAATGCATTTGAAGCTATACAAATGTAAAGAACGAGTGACATGAGTGGTGGGTCTTGGTGAGCATGCTTACCAGAGTGTTATCGAAATATTGGTGAAATATGAGGTCTGGACAAAACAGAAACTTTTATGCTTCCTGGTTAACCCATTTCCCGAACAAATTATTTTTTTTATTTTTCTCTGTCGGTGCAAAACTGATGATAGGCCCAAACAGCATTGTTTTTCTTGCTTTCTTTTTATGCAAGTTCAATAGTTGTTTTAATCTTTTTTGTTCCATATCATTTTTTCTACATTTAGTCAACCGTATTCAGTTCTTCTTTTTTTGCATCTTTTCGTTTCTGTCCCCAGGTATGACATACTTTACAGACTTGTCCTTGACGCACTAAAACCATCTTTCTTGAATATTTTCAACAGCAAGATTTCTTATCTCAACCGTTTCATTATTAGTTTTTAAAGATTTTTAATTTTCCAGTCTTCACACTACCCAGCTAGAGAGAATGTCTTTCATTCACTGACTTTCCTCAGTCTAGTGTTTCACTCCATGTTACAATATTAGCATGAAAGTTACTCATACAAACATACTGCCATTTTCTGTTGAAATGTCTTTCCCTCTAGATGTTGCCAAGTTTTCCAAATGAGCAGTAGCTACCCTATTTCTTCTTTTAATGTCATCCTTTTAACTCCGCATTCTTTGATCCTAGTCCCCTGAGATATACTTTCTCTTTGTCTCTTTCTTTGATCTTTAGCTCTTTCTTTTATTGTATTCAGCTTTTTGAGTTATATCTCCTCCTTGCTTCACCTTACACGTGCCACTCCATTGCAGCGCTTCATCCATCAACTATCTGAACCAGATTCTGCTTTTTGGCGTTTCAGGACAGCACATACTTGGTGGCTCTTTTGATCCCAACCTATAGATTGTTATCTATAGGCTGTTCAATTTCATTTCAAAGTTCATTCTTCTTTTTTCAGAGATATCTTAGTTTTCATGAGACTTAATTGTATTCTTCCCTGATACCTAGCTCTTTTATTTTTACTTTCATTTGCTCTTAGCCTGAGTCCTCCTGGTGGTAGCATAAAACCTAGGTTCCCTTCTCACACTTCTGATTTCTCCCATGACTGAAATGAATTAAGTGAACCATAATTTGATTTTTCTCATCAGATGATAAATAAGGCCACTTCCTTTGCATTTTCTGAAACGGCATGATCATTATCATTAGGTCATTCCCTAAGTAGAAGTTTGGTTCATTTTACCTATTTTCATTTTCACTGCAAAAAGGATATTTCAAAATTTTAGTCCTCATAGAATTAAAACTTGGTTTTTATTCCTGTTTATTAAGCTCCCAGATTTCTTAATTCAAAATGTATATAAGGGAAAACAAAATCTTTTCTAACTTAATGAAAGAAGAATAGTTGTAGCTAGATGACATGCTGAGGGTGACATTGCTTCCAGCAGTGTATTGGTGAACAGTACATGAAAAGAAGGCACAGAAGTAACTCTCTGGTTCTGAACACAGATCAGAAACCCATAACTGTAAACTGCATGTTACTTGACATTTTTACAGGTATTTTTTCTGTATCTAGTTAGTGCCAAAGAGTATCGGCATTATTTCATCTTTGTCCTACCATGTGATAAAGCTCAGAAGACATTGTGGATTGGCTATCAGAAAGAGCATCTTCTAAGACACATTAACACAAATCTGAAATATGCACACATTTTGGAACACTATTCATTTATTTTTTCTATTGACAGATGCACAGAAATCATTGGCTATGGACCAGTATTAAGGGTCGTTTCCTGTGCTAGTCTAATCTGATGCATCTCTGCTCAAGTCAATAAATTTCAAATAACACAAAACATCCTAAAATCAGGCCCCATAAATAGAGTCCTGGCTTTTGAAATGGTTCTACTAAAGAGCAGTCAAAATGAAATTTTTGCTTAATCAGCCTCTATTGGTTAACAGGAATTAAATTTAGCAAGTAAGAAAAGAATAAATTTCTTAAATTTTCATTTGTAAATACAGTCAAAGCCTCTTTAAATAGCAGGCCCTTGTGTAAACCAAAGTATGGAAATTAAGGAAATGTCCTAGTTACAGGCTTAGAGGATAGATTTCACCAATTTGTATCTACTCATATTTTGTCAATTCCTTTAAAAGGAGGAGAGTAGGAATATCAAAACTTTGGGATCTGATACAGTAGATTAGTGAAGGCATATGAATGGCTTCACGCAAAGCACAATGTAGTCAGTGGAGACACTCCCACTAACTTCAGTAGGGTTTGGATAAGACTTGAAGTCTATTAAAGACTACACAGCAGAAAATATTTGCAAGTAAAAATCAATGCAGACTTGTTAAGTATTGGGACCGCATTTGCAGTTTCCTCCTTTTAGTCTTTCATGTAGTTAGTCTTCAAAACGAGTTTCTCTAATTCACTTAATGATTTAGAGCATGGGTTTTACAACCTCTCAGCTACAATTAATGATATTTTGGTATTTTAATATTTGTTTAGGCCAGGAATCTCTCCACTGGGTAGAAATTTGGTAATAAATGGTAAGATAGCAAATAACTACGTAAGACTGGAAAAATCAAGTAAGAGTTCTTTTTTATTTTGGGGGGTATCTGTTTCCTGTTTTTTTTTCCCTCCCTATTATAAGAAATGGGCATGAGATGCAGTTTAGAAAGAGAAATAAAAGTGATTTTGCAGACAGAACCCACTCACATTTTCATTCTTATCTGTAGAATAAAATTTTTCACAATAGGAAAGAAATGTAGCTATTGACAGTGAATTAGTATCCCAGTGGGGTGACTACAGCGAAGAGACAAGGTAGGCATACCCAAGGTATGGCTCAGAAGTGTTCAGTACCTTCCTCTCACTTCTGTAAATATATCACCACAGAAAATCACATCAGGAATTCCTTTAAAAAACGGAACCAAAACAAAAAAGCAACAGCAAAAAAGCTTTGTTAGTGATGACTAGTCTTTGCTTCCTGAAAGTAAACGTAGTGCTTCTGAAGAAAATCCTTTTTTTCCTTTTCCTTTTTTTTTTAAATTCTGTGATTGCAATCCAAACATGTTTTTCAACAAATTTTAATATACATACAGCTCTTTTCCACCCACCTCTAAGTGCGTCATTGTCATACAGGAAACAACCTGCTCTTGAGGAAGCAGTGTAGGCCCACAATGCTTTCCACCAAAGAGCAACCAATAAAACCCCTCTAAATTGTGTAGATAAGCTTTATATTTTTGTAGGCTGGCACATGTACATTGTCCAAGGAGCTCTTCCATAGACTCTCTCAATAATTTAAAATACCTTTTCATTAAAAACTATTGTGCTTTTAATGGGAATCACTTAGGCAACGTTTTAATGGGTTGTGAAAAGTCAGTGCAATCTTCATTCACTTGCCAGACAGTCACATTCCATTTACCTGTGCATGTAACATAGTACTCTGATGCTTATAGATATGCTTATATAGGTATAAGTTTCATTGTGTCATTCCAGTAGATTTTACAATACTAAAAATTGATGCAAGAAAATTGGAAGATGAGCTATAATGGATTTCTATTATGAATGAAGGATATATCAGACTACTGAACAGTTGTGGCAGGGGGGTGGGCCACAAATGAGCATTTGCCTCATTTGCTGAATAGTGAGTCTTATGAGTTGACTGAGGTAGTAGAAGAAAAGATAGGAGGTGATCTGGAAATCCAAGAATATATCGTTTTGTATCTGTATAGGAAGGCAGAATTAGGATTCCTAACTTTTAGTGACTCATTTTGCATGCTTAAAAAGGATCTTCTAACATATTAAAAGTGTCAGACATTTTATGGAGTGATTGACATACATTACTATTTGCAATCACATTATGATGCCTGGCCTTATAGATATTTCTTAGTTACATTATCTCTGTAAAAAGTGTCATCTTCTGAGGCAAATGTGTCCTGAAGCACCATGATTTCTGACAGCAGCAACTTCTTACTAGCTGGAAAATTCATCAGGAAAAGCTTGTGAGGTTGTTTGGGGATAAATTTAGTGGAGATCAGGGTTTTGCAAACGATATCTGCGCTTGCACGTTGTGGAACAGGAGAGCACAGCGATGCATTGCTGAGTTGGGGCTGCGTGTCTGCGGGTCCTGTCCTGCGTGGAGGAGATGGCTGTGGGCTCCAGCCTCTTCCCCCGTGCGGGGTTCAGCTGCTGCTGCAGAGCTGCATGCACTGACCTGAAAACTGGGAGCCAGGCCCAGTTTCTGTTACATCATGGTCATTTTAAGGAACCAACCCAGGACACAAAGAAGAGCATAGCTATCGGTTTCCTAATAGTTTTGGCTATGAAGTCAGGTAATGGGTCATGCTGCAGTGACTGCTAATATGTACGCTGGCCCTATGACTACACCATAAGCACTTTAGCTCATAGTAACTTTTCCAAAATTTAACACTTCAGACACGAATGGTTGTACAGGGCAAACAGGGATATTAAATAGGAAATCCCATGTCCTCAGTGGGTAGAGTATTAATATTGCTTTGCCACCTGCAGTGGGAGAATTGAGCGTTCCTCCTGCACAGCGTCTGCTGAGTTGGTAGGTTCGTGGGATGGGTTTGCTGAGGCCATGGAATCGCCCCTGGGCTTCCTCGAGGTCTCGTGCCTGCTCCTGCTCTCGAAGGAGCTACGCTAAGGTGGAATCCCCCGCGAGTTTGACCTAGATACATATGTGTACATATATACATACATATAAAAACGCATTTGTCCTGTAAGATACACTTCCTGCAACATAACCCTGGCCACATCATAAGTCAGGAGGGAACTTTCCTTTTATTTACATGGGCAAAGCTTTCTAAATGGTCTCAACACTGAAAGATATGGTCCAATGCACCTCCAGTGTAGTCTTCTGTCTTGGAGTTACTGCCTGGTAATGACCAGACGCACTTGAGAGAAAAGTGAGAAACCTACAGTACATAGACACATGACAAAGCTGAGGATGACTACCAAAATGAAAATAATACTAAAAAGTCTTGTCGTTTTGCAGCGCATGTGATCCAGCAGTGGGAATGAGCATATGGATAGGATGTCCCCTAAAACATTCAGTTACTAGCAAGAGATGGTACCTATGTTTGATTTTACAAATATTTTTTAGAAAAGTTTTTCAAAGTAATTGTACCTGTTGTCTTCTGGAGCTATTTAGTTCCCAGTCCTAAGCCACTGTTTTACAGTACAACTGAAAATTGCAGTCCTTTTGTCATATAATGGCTTACATAGTATGGTGGTTATATTTATTTAGATACATATAGGGAGACTGTTTATTAATATGTGTATGCGTATTTTCTATGAAGGATGACTGGAGAATAGCTAATTTGATTCCAGTAGTATTTTTGCAAAATAGTAAAATTACTTTGAAATGACAGTAATTTTTTATGTTCCTCTTTGAAAGCTGTTAACACTGATACTTCAAGGGCAGTGTGAATAATTCAAAACAAATTCCAGTGGTCAGATTTAGGATTGTACTCATACTTCTTGCAATAATTAAACATGCAAACTTATCATGTGTTGTTTATGGAATAAATTTTTAATGTGCATTGTATACCATCTGTTTCTTCTTAATCAATATATACCATTTAAAAACATTCATTTCCAGTTTGTTTGAACCAATGCCTTTCATTATTTAGTAGACCATTCTTTGTCTGCAAAGGAATTAGACAGCAAGCAAATTCATATTTCAAGCTTACAGTACTATACAGTATAGGGCAGCATCTTTCATTTCAAAGCTCAGAGAGTAAAAACTTTTCTTGATTTATATATTGATCAGTTAAATGGATTTCTGATAAAATCAATTCTGCTGTTTTTTCTGGAAGAAACTGACAACATTAAGTTAAAAAATTGTAGTCAACAAAGTTATCCTATGCCAGCTATGAATTAAATAATGAGCTGTTTGCATTTAAACATTCATTTTAATTAAACAATTGTTTCCTTCTTCAAATAAATCAGTTACTCAGTTCGGCAGTGTTATTAAGACAATTTTATAAATATTCATGCATGCAGGATTCTATATTGTATTTCAACATCAGAAAACCATTTAATTTATATTCTGCAGTGTTGCCAGAGACCTTCCCACTAAAGCTGTAACTTCGTGATTTTCTTAATTCCAGTTGGATCTTGCAAAGCTTTAGCCAGTTCTAAAGATGTGCCCACGCTTACAAAAATATAACAAAGTGTAGCGGGAGAACTGTGTGGCTTGGAGATTGAATGATATCCCATTCTGTTTTAGAACAGGAAAAAAAATGGGCTCTTCAGTTTCCTATCACCTTTTTGGACGATTTTAGGACATCTGCTGTGGCAGTGCCCAGAAAAAGCATCTGGCAATTAGTTTGGGCACCGATACAGAACGAGCTGGTGACTTTCAGATGGTTCCTAACGAACAGTGACTGCACTGTGAAGTTGACGTACTTTTGACAAGGTTAGATGCTAGAAAAAATGGGATGATTCTGTGATTTCTCCCTTCCTGGAGGTAGTTTCTCCTCAAGCGTGGGTGAGCTTTAAAACACCGCTAGGTCGTACTGTGTCGTTTAGTAGCGTTCGGATCAGCAGCTTTCTGGCCGGCGTATTCCTCTAGCTGTTTTCTTCTTCAAGTGACTGGAGTGAATTACTTAAAATGGGTTTTAGATACTCTAACTTACAGTGTTTTTTGTGTCCTTTGTAATGTTATGCTCTTTTGATAAATGTATGAGAATTGCCCAGGACCTAATGTTTACAGTTCCAGATCAGCAGTAAACACAGGCTTGTTCCTTTTCCAGGAGACGATACTTAAGTCATTTAGGTTCATATTAGGTATCATATTTGTTCCCTTCAGCTAAATATTAAAATGTCTAATGGCTAAATTATTTCCTCCTTTTCGTAAAATGTATCTTTATATGTTCACTTAAAGAGAGATTCTTTCTTAAAAAAACAACGGCGCAGGGCTGGGGGAGTTGGGGGCGGGGGGCTGTACCTTGGGATTACATGACTGCTCTCCGGTGGAACAGTTTTTCACAGGACCCTCAAAGAACTGAAAAGGTTTTCTAAAGGTGGCTACCAGGAAAAGTAGTTAAAAAGAAAGCTAGAGGGGCTTCTGTGGTTGCCACCCTCAAAAGACTGGAAAGCTCCTCTTGAGGAATTTCTCTTCTAGCCGTTTCATACTGCTCTTTAACATAACTCACTATCAGACCAGTTACTGCATCACATCACCACACTTTTCACTCATGAATCTGATAACTAAAACAGATTTTCTAGGCAATCACACGTCATGAATCCTTTGTTCATTTAAACAGTTAGAAAGAAGGCTATGAAGATCATGGGCTTCAGAACAGTAGCTGATAGCTAAAATGTGTAATGCTACCAGTGCTTGTCTTACTCCATATAGAAGGAGAAAGAAAAAAATGGACAGACTTCTATTTGTGTTTGTATTGTTTCCAACGTCCAAATTTGGGAAATACTAAAAATTAAAAAAAAAAAGGAAGCAAAATCTGGGATGGGTATGACCATCTCTTATTACTCAAGCTTGGATATGTTGTTACAGTGTTCCAGGCAGTCTTTCTATAATAATTAGTCAGGACTATTTCACTAGATTTGTTTGTCTGATAAAAGCAACAGCTATATGAACAATAACTTTGTGCTTGTGTACACGGCTATATGTATATTCCTGCATTGGTTCTGGAAAGTGCTGAAACGTGACTTTCGTGAACAACGGATATGGATTAAGGTTCTAATGCTGTTTCTACACAGATTTGGACTGCATACTTTATGGTCTCAAAAATGTCATTGCAGGCTGGGATCTGAATAATGTTATGTTAGGAAGGGAGAAAAAGGTCTTCAGGAAAAGTCAGGACAGTTGACAACAGGAATAGACATATGAGAATTTTTTGGTATCTACAGTACACTGTTTAAAATATAATAACTACCTTACAGTAATCATCTGTAAAATGTGAATCCAGTTTCCTTTCTTAAAGAAAAAAAAAAAAGCATTTGCAGCTCTTAACCTGACACGAATGACTTCACTAAACATCATATTTTCTCATGATTGTAGCCTTCTCTTCAGCACTCAGATGTGAGACTGTGATTATTTTTCTGTGGTGAAACACATCAAAATATCAATATTGAGCTCACCTGGAGAATGTGGAATAGTCAGCGGATTTTGAGGTTCCTTGCATAGAACATTAAAAATACCAATAATTTCTATATTACCTGTCTATGCTTCTATAATTAAGCTGGATTTGTTTAAGAGGATAAATAAGTACGGATTTAATTGGGAATACACAAATTTAAGCAAGAAGTGTAAAATGCAGTCCTGTTACCATTTTAAAATGTGAACAGATATAAAATGACAGATAATTGGATCGATTTTAATTTACTACGTGAGCATCAAGATTCTTGATCTGAGTAAAAATCTAGCAAAAATACATGCACACTTAATAAACATTACAGTTGCAACTGTGCAAGCATCTGTTCTCCGGAGTTTCTAACCTGCAGATCAGCAGGAAATGACTACTATAGAGTTCTTTCTCCGTAATTTATTTCACAGTTACAAAATATGCAAGTCCCTTGTCCTCAAGCTTCCTGAGTGTATCCTTTGACCTCCATTCGTTACCTTGAAATTTTATCTGGTAGAAAAATAACTTATTTTAAGGGAATCTAATGATCTCATCCCATCTTTCTGTTGCTCACATATCTGTCTCAGATTCCTCTGGAGGTGGCAATGGTCGCTGGAAAACTACTGGTACCTCCCTGTCACTCCATTGACTCTACCCGAATGAGATGAATGCATGCATAATGGCCGTTCAGGTCCACTGTAAAATCTGGAGCAAATAATGCTTTTGTGATCTTCCAGAAGATCTCCGCAGGAACACTTTAGCCTACATGACAGGGAGTGAAGTCTGACATCCAGGCTACTAAAGTGCTTTATAAAACAGAAGACCTGGTATGACTGGTTGGTGGTGCTCCATAGCACATAGAATATTTAATGGATATCCAAGAACTTGTAAAACTTATTTTGGGCACAGCAAATAGCTCTTTGCCATAGGGTAACGTAAAAATACCCCAGCGGCAATGTGGGGAAAGGCGTTGCCAAAATACATACGTTACACTATCCCTTGCGTTAAGGGTTTTTTTTACACTTTGCTATGCATGCTGGTTCCAGGAAGGCTGTTGGGTTCGAGGGTACCCGCAGAGATAGAGAAAGTCATGTGGCCCTTGCAGTTCAAGGCTGGAACATTATTGAGGTTCTAACTAGTCATAAATGATTTTCAAAGCCAGCCACACTGAGTGCAAGATGCAGAGATGTGGTTACAGTGGTCTGGATTCATGAATTAATAGTTGACACAAAAAAGCCATTAGAAAGCCCAGGGAAATACAGTATACACATTTCCTCATATGTTTGCAAAACACAGGAAATCTTAAAAAATGAATTTTGTTTGGGCCTGATCCAAAGCCCAGTTAAGACACCGGATTCCTCTTGTAAATGAAAGTGATCAGATGTCTTTATCAGAATCTAGATGAAACAAATGACTTTCTTGTATTTTTTGGAGCAGAAGGAAGGGAGGATAGTTAATGAAGGGTAGGAGGGAAAACAAGGTTGAAAGCTAAAGTAATAGAACAAAAAAGATGTACCCTTTTAAACTTTCTTGGAACTAGATACAATTGTATTCCATATTGGTTTTTAATGGAAGTGTACTTTATAACTTAAACAAAAACAACTGCATGCCATTGGAATACTTTCTACTAATTTAAACTTTTAGATAAATCCTGGAATGCATTGCTGGTTTAACTGAGTGTTAAAATACACACTTTTTTAAAGTGACTTGTTTTCCCTGTGGAGATATGTTACATTACCTGGAAAAAATGAGTGGAATTTGGGGTGGATGCAGAAAATGATGTTGTGCTTGAGTATATACAAGTCCCTTACTTTTTTCTCCTCTGCATACAAATCCTGCTTCTTACCTTCCTCTAAAATGCAAAGGCCAATTATCATTGGAGTTTGATCCATTCCAGGATATCAGAGTTGTTGGGTTTTATGGGCTATTCAATTTGCAAAATATTTCATCCTAATCCTAAATACCACAACTTCTGGTTAGAATATTTCCTTGGGTACTCGTAGTCACCTACATAAAAACAAATGTTTTAAGTAAAAACAATGTTCTTTGTTATATCAGCTTTGCTTCCTCTTCAGCTGTGCTTGCTCTGGGTGTCTATTGTGCTAATCCATTCACATTGGCCTCAGTGCTGCAGCCTCTCCTACCAGGGCAGGCTCCTGGACTCCAGATAGGATACGCTGGCTTTCCTATAGGCTTGCACAAGCTCAGAGGAGTAACCATGTGGCTCTAATTGTCAGAGTAGAATTTAGGGACATCTCCTCACAGATACAGTGAAGATCAACCCTTTCTTCTAACTCACGTGCCAGCCCAACCCAGAACACCTTCAGCTACGTCTTGCTCTTGACTATGATCAGATCTACTTAGCTCAGCAGTGCCGAGGGCCTTGATTGCTCATGGGAAATACCTCAAGGTTTTTCTCTTTTGAATGGATAGTACATAAAATATGCGAGGTTGAAAACTGAAGCTGCAGGACAAGATTGGCTGTCTCAGCATCACAGGCCGTGGTTCTCCTTCACTGGCCCTTCTGTAAATTATTTCCTAAAATTGTGCATGAGTCACTGAGGCAAGATTGCAAATAAAGTGAAAGTATAGCAGTTACTCTGCCTCTTGGGAAAACAGATGTCCTTCTTGTAAACAATTAGTATCATCTTTTGAGGTTTTTGAGAGGCCACTCTTGAGCTGCCTTTAAAGCATCAAGTATGGACAGGAGAGACATAAGCACTGTGTTGGGGAAAATAAAAAGCATCTGGAAGCTGGGAAGAAATGATGGAAAAATTTGGTAGCAGGAACAAGAGTAGTATGGCTAGATCAGTCCTCTCCTGCCTATCAGGCTTCTGTGGTTTGTCCTGCGGCCTTTCTCGCCCCTGCCCTTACCCCCTTGTTTTGAGAAGAGAGCTACCAACTCCCGTGCTCCATTTCACAGCGCACTGGCTGCTTTCATCTAGCAATCTAAAGAAACAATCTTATCTACTCTGAGACTTTCTTGAGCTTTTTATGTATCAGACAGACAAATTAAGTGCAAAAGTATTTAAAGAAATATTTTACTAAATTCTGCTACCTCAGCCGTTTCTGCCACTTATTGTTGTTAGCACTATATCTTCCAGCAGCTTGACCTTTAAACATAAATGTCTGCCTGCATGAACTTATAAAAGGAGAAATTTGTATTTACATTACCTTGCATCTTTATTTTCAGAGGTATATTTATGCACAAAAACATGTGCACGTGTGTGTGCAAACACACACAAACACACAGAGGAAAGATTTATACCTAACCCTGAAGGAGACTAATATCCAGCTAGGAATCCAGCAGAGTAATTAAGAGCAAAAGGATAGGTGCATTTTCTAATGAAGTATTTCCCTCCATTTTTTCTGACAAAAGTAGCTTCTCACTTGTATAAGCAGCTTTGTCCCTTCTTATATCTTCATTAAATGGCTGCATTCACTATTCTGCTACCAAAATTTCTCCAGCTAGATGTGAAGGTCTTACATCTCTGTTTCCTCCTTTACTCCTGCCTAGCTCTCTCTCAGTTCACTGATCCCTTCAACTTCCTAGACAGTTTCACGGTATGCAGGAGCTGCAAATGCAGATGTATTGAACAAATTCAGCAATTGTCCTCTGAACTTCTCAAACCACTCACCCTCATCATCATTCCTATTTCTGGAGACAAATATTTTGACAGCAGTTTGTTTATGGGTGATATCGCTACACTATCAACAGAAAAACGAACAGGATTTACAGGAACAGTTGTATGGAATACTAATGTATCTGTTCCATGAATAATTTCTCTTATTCCTTAAGGAAAATATCCAGCTAAAACCTCAAGAGCCTCACAAGGACAGAATCATTCTTTGAACTCTTCCATAAATAAATATGCTAATAAAGGGATTGAGGCTTTACTGTTTAGAGGGTTTATTTTATGATACAAAAGGGGAAATCCTATGAAAGTTCAACAGGGATGATTTGTGCTCCACTTGGGTGTGAGTAGTGTTTTGACCCTACAAGGACAGCCCGTGGTTTCTGTAGTGAGAGCCGGGTGGGAGAAAACACCACTCGCAGAAAGAAATGGACATGAATTAAAGGGACTTGCCTGCCTCACGCCCTAGTTTCACATCTCTGCCCTACATTAATGATTTATAAGCATCACAGTCAATTGATATAGAATTAAATCATTGCATACTCATGTCTGATTAAGATAAGGAATTGATTTATAAATTCCAGAGTAACTTGAGTTAAACTAGGCCTAAGTCAGTCAAAACCAGTGCTGGGTATGCTGTAGAATTTGTATACAACTATATTTTATAAATGCCTCAAGTTGCTGTCATTTGTGTCTTTTTGATTACAAGATCTGGCTAAAAAGTAAAAAAGAAAACCCTAAAGTCACCCCAACATGTTTGTACATCTGTTTATGCTGTAAAACAATAAATTTCAAACTTGAGCTATTTATAAATGTATCATACACTCAGCACATTTATATTGCAGTAACTTGTACTTAGGATGTGGTAGTGTTTTTCCTCTGCAATATTAGTAGTGTTCCCAAAAAATATATTCTAAGCAAGTTTAAATTTGCATTAGTTTTAATGGAATTGTGTCAATTTAAATCAGGTAAAAAGCTCTATTGGGGATTTCAGCTGAATAGCAACTTGGGTGCTAACGTTCCTGGGAGTCTGTCAGTTAAAAATAATCATGTTATAATCCAAACTGTAATCTTGCTCATTTATCCAAGAAATTTGATTGATTCATCAGAAACAACAAAGTTGAAAACAAATCTACAGTACAACTTTCCTACTTCTGCGCTAGCAATACTGTTGAAAAGGGCACCTGTCGTTTTGCAGCATCCGCCTTTATTCACAAACTCAGCTTCCTGACTGAGGAGAAGGCAATCATTAGAGATCTCTAAATTGGCAAAAGAGGATCTGAAGAACCCCGGGAAAAAGAGGGTTACCAGGAGTGGATTGTGGCAGGAGGGCGGTCATTGTCTTTCCCAGCTGTTCCTGAGTGCTAGGTGAGGAACTGATTTTGACCATCGTTTGGTTGTATACAGTTAAGTTGTGCAGGCACAGCACTTCCCCTAAGAGTCTTATCCGTCGGGTTGCATAACGGGGCAGGAATTTGTCTTTGCTTTGAGGTCCTTGGCTGTCATGAAAAAAAAGTGACACGTTCTGCCCGGCAGGGAAGCTGAGAAACAGTGCTCTAAGCTAGAGATGAGAGATGATCATAAATAAACAGTGAACAGTAAATAACCGGTAGAAAAGATCCTTTTAATCTACAGATTTCAAACAAATTGCAAAAGCAGCTTGATGCAGTAATTCCTTACTTTTCAGTGGAATTATACACAATGAAATTACACAAAAAGACCATACCGCAGCTTTAACATTTTCCATTTGTATTACTGTATGCTTATACTTTATGCCATGTAATTGATAGGTTTTGTCATGTTTGGGATATGACCATGTGGGAATGCAGCTTGATACATAGCATAAACCTCTAGGATTTCAGTGCTATGACCTCTGCCTATGATATCTTGTTAAATTTAGAACAAATGAAAAGTTATATTCTGCTCTATGATATTATTGGCTCTACTTTGCAGAAGAAATACACTCTGTATCATGTAACTCTGGTACATTTAACTGTATGTTGTGGCAGATCTACAACAGCTAAAGTTCTTCCACAGATTTTAAGGCTTTTAAAAGCATTTACTGGAGTGAACAAGGATGCTAATGCCAAGCTGGATGGAATACATTTCTGGACTGTCTTAATAGTGATGAACTGAAGCTAATCAGGTAGATTGAATCCATCTGAGAGTTGCCTCGGTGAGAAGAGCTTTCAGGCCAACAACAAAAAAACGAGCAATGCCAAATGATTTGTGATGTATCTGTTGATCTTGATACAGTGAGAAAATGCACCCCTCCATAAACTACCACTGACGTTACTAGACTTATAGGAACTTCATTTGCCTTAAACACTGCACTTCATTTTAAAAAAAAATTGGTATAACTGCCATCACTTTGATTTAATGATGATACCACCTCTTCCCAGGGGAATCAAGCCTGAAAATCTATTTCTGATGGTTTTAAAAGATTGCTGATATCACAATGACATAGGAAGAGGGCCAAAACCCCTACTGCAGATACTTCAGATATTTCCAAACTGTTCTTGCTTATAGATTCCCAGATATGGAATAGAAGCCAAGTGTTGTATCTCAGGAGACTATTGGAAAATTTCACCTTTTTAGTGCTAATGCCTGGGAAGAAGGTATATAGACATTATTAGGAATCATAAGTTTCAGTTTTCAAAATACGCTGTAGCTGTGAACCACTGACCTGCATTGCTGCCTACAATGACTACATAGTGGTATTTCCAGAAAAAGCTATCAGTAGGAGGGATTTAATTTTTAGCTGTGAATGTTACTTATTTGGAGCTCTTCAGGAAACCTACAAATGCAGCTGTTACGGCTACATGATGAAGAATCTGTCATTGAGCTGGTTTCATGACTAGGTGTGGACCTGAGACATAGGTAGGCAAGTGCCTGCTTTCTTCCTAGTGTTTCTTGCTTTCACTTACTATTTCTTCATTCAGAATGTTGTTTTCTTTTACAGTAAGTTTTCAAAGCTTAAAGTTTTCATGCAAATTACACTGTGGTTTGTTAGGAATGGGGGGAGGGAATGGAGTAGTCGGAGATTTTCAAGAAAATTTTTGAAGTAGACTCCATCTTTCTTACTCTTACTGTATATAGCAGTTGACTTTATTTTCTATGGCCAGCTACAGGAGAAGAATGGAGTATTCTGGAGTACTAGTGCTTGTTGATTTTTTTCTATAAGGTCCCTACCCAGTGCTTATTTTGCTGCAAGCTCGGCTGGTGTTTCATCCTCTATCGAACTTAACCTGATGCTTCCCCCAAATCTGAGATGAGCGTGTTCGCACATGAAAATTAAACTGTTCTTCTGGTGGCCTTTTTGGAGCCCTGGGATGCCCAAATGGTAGCTAATTGGTGATTCCTGAGCATTTTTAAACCCTAATTGTTCTGCGAAGTTTGTTCATGGGGCACACCACAAACATCCAATGTGCTTTAGCAAACTCCTTGCAAGCCGACAGTCATCTGCACAGTGTCATAATAACTGACTGGAAAATAATTCACTGTGAATTCAGGCAGTCAAAAGTAGATATAAAGTTAGGATTTTCTATTGTTAATTAAGCACAGTTGGATGACAAATGGCCCGTGTACAGCACGGGTGATAACGATTGGCACATAGCAATTACACACTATGGCAATTAAATCTAATGCAGCCGAATCGTGAGGATCACTGAGGTCACAACAGTAAGCTGTAAATGACTGATCAGGAATCAAATCAATCAAAGGTATTTTTTCATCTACAAAATAAAACTTGCTAATGTGACTTCAGTGCTATGTTAGTTGCTTTGTTAATAACGTTGATGTTATTAATATATACAGGCCTCCCTCAGGTCAAAAAGATAGTTGCCTGCTTAGCTGAAATTCTATGGATTCAATCAAATGCTGCAGCCTTGGGCTACTTTTCTGAATACAGAAGGCTCATTCTGAGTCTTTCTCACAGCCTTAGAGTTTTCCCTTAGTAGAAGTGAACATCCTCCGGGTCCATGTGTGTGAGGAAAGGATGTTCAGGTTCTGAGACAAGCTATCGTTTCAGATTCACCACCAGATGTGTTTGTTTAAGATAAGACCAAATACATCCAAGTCTGACAAAGCAGAAATGGGGCAGTAATTACTGGCAACGTAAAGGAAAAGTAACATATGCTGAGGTGGAACCCCAGCTAGGGAAACCTGAGAAAGCAGCACGATGTTAGTTGACTTATGTACGTGTTCACCATCTTATCTGGTCCTCCACTCTGATGAGTATTTTTATTTTTCTTTTGTTTCTATACCTAAAAAACCAATGAAAGCAGGAAGAAGAGCAATAACAATGATCAATATTTTTTCTGCATCTAGTGCAGAAAATACTGACAGATGAATGTTGTTCAGTTTTTAATTTCAATAAATCTTTCATCTGTAGTTATTATTTCAAGAACTATTCACATTTTTAATATTTTCTTTCAGTTATTCATAGACGTATCTTTGCAAGAGAAAAGTGCAGAAAAATGAAAGATTTCCAAAACTTCAAATATCATTTTGTCTTTTGTTTAAGCGAATGCTGAGTTTCAATGAGAAATTCTGGAGCTCTTGCAGTCACTCAAGAGAAGCAGGAGAAACATGATACTTTAGAACCTTGAATTCCTTCCATCCAAAAACATTACAAGCCACTGACTAGTGGAGAAGATGCAGATTTTCCATACACTTTATGTAACTGAGTTTCTTTCTGCTTAAAAGCTTTAAATCTAGAGTAAAGAGAATGCTTATGAATGAAGGCCACAAGGCATAGCATGGAAAATAATAAAAGATATTTCTAATATTCTAGAACACCTTTTGTTTTTCAAAGATGAGGCAGTGGCTGTCAAAGCCAGAACTGATTCCTTAGCTTTAGAAAATCAGTTAAATGTTCACATATTTGTTTTCACCAAGCACTTATCAGCATTCCAGGTGTTTAGTGGAAGGAAAATGATGTAGTCTCCTAATGCCAGAGCATTAAGGTAGTCCTGTGGCTGCAGGCAACCTTGCTGCCATAACAAAGTACTTGGTAAATCATAAGTTCTGATTATCAAATGCACTTTTGCAGAGTTGCACAAACGTCAGCAATTAGTTAGAAGATAGAGCTAGTAAACCAAGCTTAAATTATAGCAAAGAGGGCCGATGGACGGAGAGATAACATCCAGTGTTCCCCTCGGACTGATCGCAGAATCAAAGTTCAAATAAACTCACTCACACAATGAAAGAGAAGCTAGTGTTGTCTGTGTGACACAAGGCATTGTCTCAGGAAAATATATGATCTCCTGTCGTTGTATAATGAGTAGTATTTTTTTGTGCAACTTGATTAATCATTGTTCAATGGCAAAAATTTATAACAATTATAAAATTCAAGATAATAGCACAGTTACTGTATTTTTATAGCCAGGACATAAATTCTCCAGCTTCAAAAAATTACGTCTTTTTATACTTTTTCAGAGATTTTGTCGTCATGGGCCAGATTCTCACCTGATGTAGCACATCTTTTCCTCACTGAAATAAACAGAGCAATGAAAATTTACACTGGCTAAAGATGTGGCTCACTATTTCAACTTGTGTTTGATTATTGAATTTATAAGGATATAATTCAGATACTCTTAAAAAAAAATAGATAGGCTTTCGCTTTCTCATTTATTATGGAGGTACAGGGTGTGAGAGAAAAGACCATGAAATGATTAGACAGCTTGTGTGACTAATAGGAATACTGTCCCTAAAGGGAAAAAGAACCTCTTACCAATACAAGTGCACTCAATTAGAGTTTTAAATTAGAGTGTAATTATGTTTTTTAAGGCAGAAAAGGGAAGAAAGCTTTTAATCTTCTAGGTGGCCTCATTTTAGCAAAAAGACAAATTCACAAAGTGTTTTGGCTAAGATGATGCTCTGCATTGTTCATAAATTTGAACCAAATCCAGTGCCTGGAGGGCTGGAGACAGTTGTATTAGCTTGCTTATACCTGACTTTAAAAAAGAATGGAAAAAAAAAACCCTCAAAAAACAGCACAACAGTCCATATGTTCACATACATACTTTATATCTTAGCATTTGGAACACGAAAGATTGTTTGCTTCGATTATTGATATCGAATAAAATGAAATATTCTGGGTATAGCTTAGAGATGAGTTGCATCTCGGGAACGAAACAAAAAAACCCACAAGATATGGGCAAGCCCAAATGTGCAGATCAGAAAGGCTGGTTCACATGTTTTCAGGTGTTATGCAGGCCGTTTCGCATATCTTGCATCTTGACTCCTGCACAGACAGTGGCGCTTTGACTATTTCAGTACCTCAGAGCTAGTGTAGTAACATAATGCAGCTCATGGCTGCATATGGTGCTGTCTGAAACTTTATTTATTACCGTCTGCTGTGATCTTGTCAGTTCCCGCAAGCTAGACTGGGTTAGTGCTTGGATGTGAGACCTCCCCAGTGCTCCTCGATGCAATGGGCAGCGGTGCTAGTAATTCAGCAGGTGGCACTGAACGCAGTGATGAGGCAGTGTACGGCTTGACAGTAGGACCGGGAGAATGATGGATAGGTTGTGTTTGTGCCTGAACTGGAAAAGCAGAAAGGAAAAAAAAAACAGTTACTCTTCCACAGCAAACATAGTGGTTTCTGCAGCATGGTGTTTGATTCTGAGTGGGGGTTATTTCATCTTTTCAGTACAGACATTTTGTTGTTATTTTTCCCACTGAGAATGATTTTAGATACAAACTGCAATCTCAAAATTTAAAGTGGAAAAAATTCTGCTTTCAAAGAGTTGAAGCAAAATGTTTTGACATGTCTGAAACTATGCACTAGATTTTTAAAAAATAAAGAGCTTTTCCATAATAATTCTTCTATTCAGAGAATTCTTTGGTTTTTTTCCACCAAATCAGTAATCAGGTTATGTATATGCAAATAGAGCATATTAACAGTATTGTTGTTACTAACGTTATTGATATACATTTTAGACTTTTAAATAAGGTTATACTTTGGCTCAAAGCACTTTTTGAGTCAAGAAAGATATCTCCATTCATTCATGTTTAGATTTACAATCACGCCAATCTCTCTGCAATGAAATATAAGTTCCATAGCTGATCCACCTTCAGCTGCAAAAGGCATTAAGAAAAGGATTTACTCTATTTAGTATCAGCCATCTAAAAAGGAGGTATCTGGGCCATCTCTGAAGTCACTCATACGGGGGCAAAAATCCTTTCTGAGATGCTTTTTTTCTCCCCTGAATATAAAGAGATCCTAGACCACTAGCTTAGGCAAAATGCACTGCTTTTAGCAGATCCTAAACATCCTTTTGGTTTCTTGGGAAGAGAGACTTTCACCAGAGTATAGAAGAGCAGCTTTTTTTTTAAGCTTTTCTTTAATCACTTTTGTACTAGCCTTGTTGATTTATGCAGTCACTTAGGTAACTTCTGGAACACTGTTCAAGTAATTATCTCTGAAGTGTGGGGGCTCAAATTAAAATTTCATATTCTTTTGATTATTTAGAGAAATCTTTTATCATGGAAATAGTTCTTGATATGCAGCTATAGCAGAAAACACTACTTAGTGGAATATACAAATTCTGAGAAAGGCATCAGAATGCAAAAATAAGTGTTTAAGTGGCAGGAGCCGAAAACAAACAACAGGAGATTAAACTGCAAATCAATTTGGCCCAAATCCCTGGGATTAAACAAGCAAGCAAAAATTGTCTTCGTTGTTGTGAATTCCAGGTAGTTATGCTTTAATATAAGGTTAATTAATAACTGGGAATATCTGTGATGGAGAGAAGAAGGAATAACTAACTATTATGGTCTGGGCTAGCCTTTGCCAGTAACAATTGCAGGCTACATGTATTATACAAACTGGAGCTCTAGAAGAAGCTGTGCCATATTTTCAAAGATATTTAGACACTTAAGGAAGCAAATAAGCTGACGATGAGCTTTTCTTAAAATATAGATCCTCCCAAGATATTTAGGCATCTAAGAGTTCCTAAAACTTTCAGGCCGTGAGGTTTTCAGTCTTCCCAGCTGATGCTAGGTGGCCAGCTAAGATGAATTCCCACCCAACATGCTATCAAGAAAGCTCTCCAAGTGCATATATATTTGCCACTAGAATCACACCAGTCATCAATCCAGTCATTAAATCCTAAGCAGCCTGGTAGCCCATTTCAGCAGTTTATAAGCAGGATATCACAGAAAGCAGATGCTAGCATTATACCCACTCCCCTAACCCAGTAGCCAGCTTATTAAAGCAGCTGTAAGATCCTATGTGCCTTTGGTTTAACTTAAGTATATAAACCTGATCTCCTGCTTGCCAGGAGTATATTCCTGTTGATCTCCTGTAGTGTATTGTACAGTCTCCGTCGCTTACTTCTGAAACCATTAGTGTTCACAGGGGACAGACCTCGTATATGACCATGTAGGCCTTTAGTTAGTGCATTTGCTAGAGGAACCTGAAGACAGTTTTGTTTCCAGGGACAAATGGCAAGCTGAAAATAGAGGCACTTCATCTTCTAGCACTTGTGATATATTAAATGAAACAGAGGGTACATCCTTACACAGATATGTAAATACAAGCTCTAACTTGTCTAAGGTGAAATAGTATTTTGCTTCTTCCGTTTCATATATTAAAAATAAATTAGAGTATCTGTAAAGTGAGAGTACTAATAAATACATACTTGCAGTAGGGCACCAGAAATAACAAGCTGAAGTCAAAACAAAAGCTTTTGCGATGATATGTTTGTCAGATTGAAATAAGAATCCAGGGGACTGTAGATCCCTGAACCCAAAGGGGATATTGGCAGTATAATGGAGGCAGGATACACACACGACTACACTTGTGATCTCTATTCCATTTCAAAGTGTCACTTGGCTTTTTCTTGTTTGCACCTTCTGTATGCCAGCATACAGATGGACTGCTAGCAGCTAAGGCAGGAAGGCGTTTGTAGCTTCCTTAAGCATAAGTACAGTCAAAATTGATTGACTGTAACCAATGTATTAGAGCAGATAACCAAACAGATAATTGTGTACCTTTTTAACAACCGTTGGATTGGAAAATTGTAAAAGTAAAAAGAGAAGGTAGAGGCAGGGAGTGAAATGCGCTTTGGTGATTATCTAGGAAGATTATTAGATTGGACTACTTGATGAGATCCTATAAGGAAAGGAAATTTTCATCCATGTAATCTGAATATAATGAATCCCTTATTTCAGTTCTTTCATCTACTGTTGTCTGTTTTGTTTATAATAGATTTGACACCTGCTGTTTTCACCTGATGCTTTCATCTACTCTCAACAATTCTCTCAGGGTAAAAAATATTATCTTTTTACAGTAATACCTCTGGAAATGCTTTCTCACTTAAGGCCTAAGTACTTTTTATCGAAACACTGTAATCTAAGCATTAACCAAGAAGATCTTGCTAAGGCATTCATCCTTCCCTGTTCCTTTCAGAACAATTTATACAAGTAAGTTTGGACTCTCCAATTTGTACTCCAGAAGGCCCATATATAATCAGAGAACCAAGAGACCTGTTGCCTGAAGTAGTCCAAATTCACGTAACACAAACCATGATTTTGTGGGTCTGCCGTAAATGTTCCTATCTTCCTGCAATACTACCCCGTAGCATGAAGCACAGTGAATTGAGGTGAATTGACATCAGATGAGTATTTGGCTCTGTTCTCTCTCTTTCTATTTTGTTTAGTCATTTCTAACTGTGAACATGAACTATATGATTGGGAGAACAGTGCAGCAAGGTATCGCCTAAATGCTATGGTACTTCGATTGTTGCTGCAAATGAATTATCTTCTCACATCTCAGTAAGGCTCCTGGGGTTTAAAGCAGCTCTAGGCCCTAACTGGTAATAATTTATGTGTGGTAAAACTTAATGACTACAAAAGACAGTTTTTGTGCAGGACGTTAAGCAAAAATTCCTTACTTTGCTCAGAACATTTTCAAAGTTTTAAAATTCGAGGGTGTAAACAAGCCTCGCTCCTGGTGATACTGCTATGGCTTCCTGCTTAAGTCTTTCATCAGTGACTCCACATGACCTTCAAAAGCCACCTTTCTGACTTCACTGCTTTAAAAGAGTATTTTAAGAGTGTAAGATAAAAGCATGCCACCAGTATGCCACCATATGTATATATGTGTGGATCATGCTGGCAGTTGGTTGCTGAGAACTGTTCTGCTTTGATTCACTGTACATACACTACAATTCAATCTCGTGCTTATTCAGTGATATGTATCTACTTCTTCCATAAACATATAAGGCCTCGCACAGGGCACAAGGGAGATGAAATACCAAGCAAGTCCATCTGTGCACTGTTGCACTAAGGACAGAGTGAATCATAAGACAAAGACCACTCTATATGAACACTCCATGACTCCATATGACCACTAAGGGAAAAGCTGGATTGTGGTCTGATGAGTCTGCAGAAACAAGCACAGAAAGCCATTTAAATATGAGCACACATCTATTATTTAAGTTGACACTTTTCAAATACTTGGCACAATGCAGATAGTGTGAACATAGAGGATGGCACTTGGACATGTCCACTGGCATTATCTGGAATAATAAATAATAATTATTTCCTATAATAGAATCAGGGAGCCAGTAAGCCACATTGCCATCTCAGCTATTTATCTCTGAGTCACAAAAGACTTCTTTCTCCTTCCCTACAATTGAATGGCAGATTGTTTAGGGTGACATTATCTGGGTCCAGATGGTCCCACCTACTGCAAAATCTGTAGTTCTTGTTTATTTTGTAATGGTTCTGCGCCTTGATCTTTTAACAGCTCTCCAGATAAGGAGGGGGAAGGGTTAGTAGGCTTGGTATGTTGCTCTTCTGTGTCATCAGCGAATGGTGTCCCCCAGTACATTTTCATTTCAATTTGTAATTGAGTCATTTTACAGAGAAGAAAATTGAAGCGATTAGCTTTTTTTGAAAGTAGAAAATGATCATTGAATTGCCCAATGGTCTGCTTCCCCTCAGGGTGCAGATGCAGAGAAATTATAGTTATGAAGAGGAGAGCGCTTCCTTGAAGTGCAACTCTACTCTAAAAGCGCTATTGACAATTGCATATTTACCATTTCTTAGGTATTCCATGGTAAATCTACTCAGAATCACAGAATCATAGGATAATTCAGGTGAGAAAGGACCTCAGGAGACCTCCCTTCAAATTCCTGTTCAAAGCAGTGTCAGCTATGAGATCAGACCAGGCTGCGCACAGCTTTATTCAGTCTGATCTTGAAAACCTCCAAAGATGGAAACTACACAACCCCTCTGGGCAGCATGTTTCACTGCTTGAAAGTCTTCAAGGTGAAAAAGTTTACGCTTATGTTCAGTCAAAACCTCTCATGTTTCTTTTTACGCCCAGCGCCTCTTGTCGTCCCATCATGTGCTGTGAAGAGCGCGGCTCCGTCTTCTCAATAACCTCCCCGTAGGTTCTCATTGAAACTAATCAGAGCACAGCACAGCAGCCTCTGAGCCCGCACTGGCCTCAACAGGTACATCCAAACAATGCAGAGGTACTAACTCTAGCCTTGACAACGTTATAGTTACAATACCACAAAACTGTGCCTCAGAGAGCAATTTGAATCAGGTAACCCAAGAGAAACCTGTGTATATGATTTTCATATGTGTTAGCAGGAAAGGTAAAGTCTAGATGTTACGATAATCTAAATTACATCTTAATGTGAGGACTACAAAGTGCCCAGTCCTTGCAAAGATTTTTCCTCTAGTTGGTTAATGCAAACAAACACCTTTTTTTCCTGCCAAAAGGAAGGCCTCTAATGACTAGGTCCCTGAGCTGTCCATCAGCTACTGGACACTCTGTTGGGAAATGCAAACTGTGGATTAAGTTCTCTGAGGCTAGTAAGAGCCTAATATACATATTCACCACTTTATTTGCCCGTTGTACCATAGGAGGGAAGTAGTAATTCCTCTGTTGGCATTTTAGAGTAGAACTCTGCTGACTTTTGTGATTTGTGTTGAATTCAATGCGTTAAGATACAACAGGCCTGCTGAGTCAGGCCCATGAGGAGACAAGCAGATGCTCCTAAACTCTAGATCACAGCAGCCTGTAGTCAGGAGAGAGGAGACTCACTTCTTAAAATAAGGTGCTCTAAATCAACCATGGTCTAAATACTATGTTTAGAGAACAGGTAATATAGAGGACAGCTCAGGTAGTGTGAGTTAAGCTGAAGGCACCTCCTGGATTACACAGTGCTGAAGAGAAGGCTTTCTGGACTGATTACCTGCATTCTGCCACACATCCCAATCTGGGCAGCAATTAGCCAGCCAAAATCCTGACCCATGTCTAGACCTCAAGATTATGACGTTTCTTGACCTAGTTTCCAGCCTTATTGGGCCTTCACCTGTCCCAGGACCCACTAATCTTTTACCCTTTGGCGTGAGAAGCCAAGCACATGAAGAGTTGAAGGCTTCGATGCCATTCTTTTGTCAGCTCCCAAGCTGTCACGTGAGAAAAAAATGTTCATTTCACCTTTTACATCATTTATTTATTGTAGAGGCAAGTTGGTTCTAGGCTTTTTACTGTCTTTTACCTTTCAGTATCATAAACAGCTCCTGCCTGAGCTGCCTGTTGTTCTCTTGCAGTAAAGAACATTTGTATTTTAAAGGCTTGATTCGAATGGCCAAGATTTTGTTTTCATCTCCCTTCACAGATCGTCCCACATCCCCACGCAAGCTGTAGGAGGTTAAAGGGGGGAAAGGATTATCCTTTTCCCTATTTGTTCGGTATTTATAATGAAACCACAGAACGAACGTTTCTTCCTTTGTAGTTTTTCTGCTGCAAATATGAGCGCTGTAGAAAGAAACTCAGCCCACGAAAACAAGCTGCAGTAATTTACTCTTTGAGTGCCAGCTGATTATGTAAAGTGTGGCAACAAAAGCTGATATATACTCTCTTTCCTCCTAAACTTTCCTAAACATGGTGAAGAACTTAAAGTGGCAGTTCTGCTTGGCAGGGAAACTCTCCTCATGGTTCCAGTTCCAACACAACGTTGAGATTCTTAGTGGTCTTGCACGCGCCTGACCATGTAACTTGGCAAGGGACACAGTTTAGCAAGATGGTGCAGAAACATCTGGTGAACACCAAAATCTTACTCTTGCCAAAGTTAGCTTGATAATTTATTAAGGACTCTCAAAACAAAAAAAAAAAGCTTATCCAATTACCAGTGCTCTTAAGGAGCAAATAGCTCCTTCAGCTATTGAAAAAGCTATATGAAAAGTGAGCACTCTGCTTTTCCGGGTGTCAACAAGAAGGGCCAGTCCTCAGTAGAACTAGTACGGAGTCTTTATGCTAGATGAGGCATGTACTTCTGCTCCCCGCCGTAGGATTATGGAAGCAAGAGTCTTGCAGGAATAGCCAGTATATTTTTGTATATGTATACATAGCCATATGTAGCCAGGGCAGATAATATCACAAGCCATTCTTACACACAGAGTAAGCTTTCTCTGGTTGTGAAAATTCGTGAAGCTGATGAGGTTAATGTTGGTAGTAGGATGGCATGTTATATTTGGAGAGTAGTGGGTAACGTGTAAAGCCTGGCAATGATGCACGGTTTGGTACATTTATTATTTGAAATACCTTTTGCTAATTTGTTACGTTGCCTTTACTTTGTGGCCGTTTCCAGCCTCCTATCTCTTTGAGGAGTACTTATTGCTGTTCCCAAGGGAGACTCCATCACTGGTGTGCTATGAAAATGAGAGTTATCCCCTTCCACTGGACTCACTGTTTTCATTTCTTAGATACAGCTCTGCACAAAAAGCTCAGTCAGCTCCAGCAGTCCAGCCGGCACCCCATAGGAGCGCTGCTGAGGAGACTGTGTACCAAACCTCTCTGCTAATCTAATACAGTAATGGAGCAGATTAGGAGTAGACTATGCTTCTTCTGACTTGTCATTTAATTGTCATTTACTGTAAAATTTCTGGGTATTCCAGTACCCTCTTAAAACCATTTTAGCGGCATCGCAATTACCCAGAGTTTTTTTTTTTTTCCTTTCCATCCAGCCTCCACCTATTTTTAGACAAAAAAATCGGTCTGTCTCACCACTGTGCTAGTTACCACATCAAGCCAGGAATACAACAGCGTGTAGACCTTTAGTTTGAAGCGCTTTCTGAACTTTTGTTTCAGTTTGACCAGTCCTCATCTGTTCTCTTAAATATAGACTAGACAGGGGGAATTTTACTCTGTGTGGCAGAAAAAGGGAAGAGGAGACTTCTAGCATTTGTAGCTCTTCAGAAAGGAAAAAGAAGACAAAATATTTCTAGCTAGATGCTCTCTATCCAAATGCACTCCAATAGCATTTACCTTTGCATTCTCTGTGCTAAAAGAAAAATAATAAAAAATGAGGAAGATGTTTTGTAACACACAGAATTTTTAGTAAAGGCTAGTTAAATGATGTTAAATCCAAATGTAAGTTTTTTTTCCTGAAAAAGGAAAGATTGATTAAACTGTAAAAGATACAACAAATGCCATGAAATATTTTAGTGTCGTCTAGCTGTGATTACTATATTTATACTTGTTTTTTTAAGGATCAGAGATGTGTGCTTTGTTTTAAGAAACTTTTCTAAGTACACCATTTTTAGTTAGTAATGGTTGAGTCCTACAGGTTTGGAGGGCAATAGCTGGCTAAGTCCTGCTAATGAGGGGATTTCCCCAGCAAAAAGGTTGGGATATTTGAATAGGTAGGGATATTAATCTGTCTCTGAGTTGACATTTTTGTGGGAAAAAAATGACAAAAAGAAGAAAATACCCATTTCCCCATAGTATTTGTAAGGTGCTCTGCACAGTATATGCAGGTGAAGCATCTTTGGTATGTCCCCATCAGCTGAAAAACTTTACACAAACCTATCATCAAAATGAGATCAAATAACCCCTAAACTTCTTTCTGTCAGTGATCCCGTTGCTCACATAAATTACTGTTGTGTGTGCCTCTGCATCATCACAGCTGCTCTTTTGGAATAACAGTAAAGAGGAGCAAACCCTGACAAATATAAAGATTTCGAGTGCTTTATGGGTGTGCCATAAACTGTTGCTTATAGAGAAATGATCTCAACCTCTATGAAACTCTCGCAAGGCCCACTCCAGCTCTCTTACACAAGCCTCTGCTGTTCTGTCCGCCCTGGCATCTGCTTGTAGTTAGAATTGCAAGACGGTCATCAGGAAACCTAATTCAGTGGTAAGGCAACTTTCTCCAGAAATTCATTGGATAGATATTTCTAACCACTCCCTGTTTTCTCAGATATTCTCAGCTGTTACCTATAACGTAGTCTCCCTTATTCTCATGCAAAAGTCTCTCCTTTCTGTGGGATCATCAAGATAAAAGTTTAGATAGTTTTCGGTTTCAGCGCAGTTGAGATTCCTGCTCGGTTTGTGCCAGTACTTGTTGCTGATTCCCTCAGTACATCCTTCCTGATTCTGTGCCTCATGGCAAACGCAACAGAACCAGGTAAGAGGTAGGTGTAGGTGGCGTATCTCGCTTCTCCAGTCTTTGCCAGCAAGCCTTGCTAAGCTTACTTAAAGGGGTCACATTTTACTCTCCCTCCGGTGTCTTGGCTCTACCGGTGCTCAAAAAGTTAAAGAAGTTCTTGTGGAGCCTCAGAATTGTGCATGCCTGTGCAAATCATCGGGAAATAGGAATCCCTAGAAATTCTCCTTTACTAGCTAACCGTCTAAACAATGGAGTGTGGAAGTATTCAAAAGCAGATAAGTGATTTAGGAGCCCAAGACAATTGGCTTTCAACAAGAATCAAACTCTTTTGGATATCACAAGCCTTCTAGCTGTATTTGAAGGCAACAGAACATTCTGAATTTTTTTTTCCCAAACTACAAGTCTATTATTCCTCTAAAATCTGCAGTCAGGATTGCCTACTTCCCAAAGCTCATACAGAACACATCAGGCTCTTTATCCTTCTCCTCCACTTCCCTGCCAAGTGTTAGTGACTCCCAGTTCCCTGGGGTTAAAACTTGCTACGGTGAAACATAGTCTAGGACAGGCTTACGTAAAATCACAGATAATACCTGGACAGCTGATCAATACTCTTTTAAGTGGTTATAGGAAGGAATTGCTAAGTAGTTCCGATTATTGCCTTGCTACTATCTGTGTTAACAGTAAGCATTCTAAAGTGGTTTTGAGTTTCTAAATTAATCTATCAAAATACTTACAATCTTGACTTCATCAGTTAACATTTATTTCACCATCATTAAGAGCTTCCATTTTGCAGCCAGAGAGGAAATTATTATTTACCTCACTGTCATGTTCAGTATGAATTATATTATTAGGACAGGTTTTCCGTTCCTTCTCCTTAAAAATTACAGTATTTTTTAATATCATATTTACTAGCTTCCACTCCCTTGCTAGTAAATAGACACTCACGGAAACATATATCTTAGCAAAACTTCCACATAAATTACTGTTAGACTGTTATTTCATTGAGACCCTTATCTCCTCTGTTTTGACGTTTCAGAACCTACAACACATCCTGCCTAGAACAATTATTTAGTAAAATACATTTTTTTTCCAAAGTGGTACACTCAACACCTGTTGAGCAACTGTGAAGTAGCCATAAATAGAAAAGGTGCAGCAGATCTCCCTTTTACTGGAATAACCTAATCTGTTACCCTTCATGAAGTACGAAAACAGTACTGGTTGGTTTTGGTCTAAACTGACAACCTTAATTTAGGTCCATTACCCTTCATTCCATAATTGGATTTTGGAGAAGTGCTACAGTCCTGAAAGTCATCATCTGGCATTTGATATCATCATCTCATGTCAATGACAGTTACATACTGCAGTTCACGAATCTGAAAATATATTTCAAGACTTTAGTTTGGCATTTTTGGGGAACAATACAGGAATATTATCACAGGACCTTAGGTATGAACAGTCACCTGTTTTGCATAGCATAGAGACCCTGGCATGTTTGTGATTTTTCCTCTCCACTAGTGAAAAGGAGGAGGAATACGGGCCAGGCAACATTGCCTCCCTCTGTCTCCTTCAAGGTAAATAAAAAAGAAGAAAAGTAAGACAGAAAGATAGAAAGCTGCTCGCAGATTCTCAAAATTCTATTGTATAACTTCTAGAAAGTTTAATAATACATTTTATGTTATTCTATTATATATCATAATAATATATATTATTCATGATACTCATGAAAAACTCAAATCATCTGTCTCTAGTGCCTGTCCTCTAAAAAACAACCTCATTTTCAGGTATGTCCCAAATCTCATAGTGTTTTCAAAATATTCAGGCCCCAAATACCAGCTCTATCCCTCTGTTATCTTCTGGTATCAGTAATATAATTGCATCATTTTGTAGATGAATGTAACATTTCAACACTCTGCTCAGGAAATTACAATGAAATTTCAAAAAAGATTTCAAAAATAAATTTTCAGACTAGCATCAGGAAGAACAGATTTCTCTGGAAACCTAGGGATGAATCACAAGCAGCTGTTCCCCTTCCCAGTTTGCCACTTAAAACCATTGCAGACATATGTCCCTCAAATAGAAGCAGAATCTTTCCCACGTTACACAAGCCAAAGACCAGAGGATAACTGTGGACCTATATATCCTCTGGCAGTGCCAGATGTATTTTACTTTCCTCAGGCTTTTTCAAATGTTGCAGTCTGCCCTCCACCCAGTCTGGGTGAACTGCTAAAATTAATTTTCGCCCTATGATGAGGTGACAACTGATGAACAGTGGGTGTATATAACTGATTTCTTTCTAAGCCAATGACTTTTTTATACCCAAGGAGAAAGAAAATGCTCTTTTCTTTTGGAGACACAAAGCCTTTTTGGCATGAGTTAAAATAACCTCCTCCATGACTGACACTGACAGTACTCTCACTATTTCCTCTGTGATTATATGATCTTTGCCGTATCTGGAATGGAAAATCCATGTGCCATGCCAGTTATACAGTACATTCTAGTAAAGGGTCATTTCATAGGGCAATATTAAATTAGTTTCCAAGACGATGACACACTACAAAGTGGCCAGTTTCGCTGGCTGGCTGGAGACACTAATGAAATCGAGAAACTTCAGTTGTCATTTGCAGCAGGACTTGATTCTTGTAACAGAATCTAAGAATCACAGGTTTGTCAGAGAAAATGTGGCAGTGAGAAGAATGCAACCGAAAAATCATTCATAAGCTTTTCCTAGTCTATTACTGTAGCTCACTTAACGGAACTAAAGTGCTCTTGAAAGCACAGTCCTTTGCACCGTATCAGTTGACTTCATGTCTTGCAAATGGGGATATTAATTTTGTTTTAGAAAATTGTTCCTTAAAATAGGGAACCACCAAACATTGCTTATATCATTTATAGTTTAATGAGTCCTTACAAACTGAACAAGCAGGCAAGAGGTAAACCAGACTATTTATAAGCAAAATAGTTTGGCTGGAGAAGAGGTTTCAGGGTAGATGTGAGTTTAGCTTAACTTGTGCTTTCACCCGTGCTAGAAAGACCCCTGAATATTGACTTTGGTTCAGCGGAGATGGAGCACACCTATGACTGACTATGGGCTTCTGAGCATGGTCTTAAGCACTAGAGAGAGTCTTCCACCCTCCTAAGACTGTCAGTTCATGAAACCCCACACAAATGTCACTGCTTTGGTCTGCATGGAAATAAGGCCAGTTGCTTCTTTTAGATTGTCTAGGTAAACCATCTGCTCCCACTACGCGTCAGTGAAACAGAGGAGAGCAAAGAGCAGAGTGTTCATCTAAAGAAAACCCTGGGATATCATCAGTAGGAACTGCTAAAGATACTATCTGATTGCCTTCAGTAGCTCCACTTGAAAACATGGGTCTCACTTGTAGAACGTATCTGCACTGCCATTATTCTTATCTAACAAACAGGTGAGGAAACTGACCTTATACAAGGGAATTTAATGGAATAAGAGGGAAAATGCCTTTCTTTTTTAAACTACATAGCTTTGAAAAGTTGTTTGCCTCCTTTCCTTACCAAGCCTACGAATTGTCAGCTGTTGGAGAAACGCCAGTTTATATAGCTTTATCAAAACAAGGAGAGTTTTTACAATAGGTCAGTGGATATTCCCTTTAGAGAACATCACCAGTTTGTCTGTTTATGAAGTTGACTTAGGAATTTTGTAAAAATGTAGCTACTTTGAAGATAAGACAGAGTGATCAAACCCACCCAAAGTCAGCTGAATAATTTTTAAAGACTGAGCCTAAGATAACAGGGGTGGATTGGGAGGGATTTAGATTTGGTATCCTACAAACAAATCCATCAGTGTTTTTCTATTTCCTCTGAAAACCTTTAAATTAGATTAATAGACTTGATCTGTTTTATGTCTAACCCAGGCTTCAGCTCACTCTCCCTCTGACAAAGCCATTAACTTGGATAAGACTTACAGTACTTGCAATCCTGATTTTTCCTACATCTGTCTTGCAGGTTCACATGCTTGACCTGTATCTGTACTAGTTGGCTGAAATATCTGCAGAGTCTATCTACTTCCATAAGGATAGCAATCACACCAGATTTAGGGATCTGCATACAGATTAAAATAACACAAATTGTTATAAGTCTTTTGCTTGAACAAGTTCTGTTGGATTATAGAAGCTAGGTATGTAATTCTGATTCCTGCAAACAAAACATATTTATTAATTAAAAAAAAAAAACAGTAAAAGAACATTTACTGCTTGAGACTCAGTTCAGAAAGAATAACACTGATTAGGATCCTTTTAAAAATAAGAGTCTATGTTGGAAATACCCTATTGCAATAGAAAGTATGACTAATTTTGCTTAGCATTTGATCAATTATCATCAGCTAATTCATCATTTCTAACATGACATCATATTTTGATACTTTTAAAAAAGGCAGAGACCAAGTAGCTGATCCAACAACCTGTTACCTTCAACAACTTCAACACTGCCAAACTGTGGGTGGAATGTCTACCTTATTCTCCATATTGCTCAATATCTGATATACAGCTCACATCCAATGGCTTGGGATTGCTTGGCAAATACTGTATCTAAAAGTGGAAGTGTCATACAACCAACTACGGTTGCTAAACTTTACTGAACTCAGCGTTTCTTATAACATTCCTATGTCACCCACGATTTCCCCGTGGGGCTAAATTTGAGATCTGATGTTCAGGTCTGCAGTGCCGGTGGATCTGGTGGGGGAAGCAGCGGCGGTCAGCAGCAGTGGGTGTGACGGGGAGCATTAAAGAGGCCCACAGCACACCAGCCGCATGAGGAAACACTCGTCGCTGCTCTCAACAGTTCAACTCTACCAAGTCAAACCAGCTTCTAGGATGATCTGGTTGATATAGTCTAGTAACACAAACACTGTTAATCAGGTAAAAAGCCATTTCTCACAAGGCACCAAGGGAGGCCTGAATGTGGTATCAATTTCAGTTTAAAGTGCTGTATTCATGCAAAAAAAAGGGGGATTGCAGCTAAGCTTGGTTCATTATCAGCATTATAAAACATCTATCTAAATCCTCAACTTTCTGTAAACAAACTTGGATTATATTTACCTTGAAGATTTTCACTCCTCGTACGTTTGAAATACATAAATTAGATATTTTGTGTTAGGCTTCAAAAGGTTTTAATCAAGTGCTCATTATCAATTAAGCACATTCATCAGTCAGCATTCTTAAACTTTAACTTACTCACTATTGTAAATTAACTGTTGATACTATTTAAAGATCCTATGGCAGCACATGTCTTCATGTACTAATCCCTGCATTGCAGAAGCAGTGATGAAAACGCTCAGAATCGTCCTAGCACTGTTAAATGTATAAAACTAAATATCTTATGTGTCTTTTTCTGTTTGTCCCCTATGAAAATGTATACATATCCTTTCAGCTGATTACAGCATGATATAAATGACATAAAATATGTCTACAAAGTGAAAATTGGCAAACTCTGCTCTAGTTTGAATAGCACACAGAGAAAAAACAAAGAGATTTCTTTATCACATGTGCATCAGAAATAAAATTTCACTCCTGTTGACATCAATGGCAAATACTGAATAGCTTCAACTGAACTAGGATTAAATTTCAAAAGTTTGTTATGTGCCAGATAACTTTTCCTCCATCTGAATCACGTGTTCTATAAAGCACTGAGGTTGTTTCTGTTTATTGTCAAAGATACAAGCTATCCTTGCTGTTGCCATAATTATTATTAATTAGGTATTATTCCTTAATTCCATATGTTGCTTGGATTTGCCGTCATACTGTCTAAGAGAAGTCATTTGCCACCTCTGATTTCCAGGGGTAAAATATGGTAAATAATTTTCATGCACCTCAGAAGGTGACTTAGAAAATCATTCTGAGTATGAAAATTATCCATCAGGAAGAGATTTTTTCAGTTGTTTATTTTCTGGTATTGGTGGTGATCCTACTGTTTTCCTTGAAGCATTTAGCTTAAGTACCGAAATTTAGAACTTTGACTCCCTGCGTAATCATTACTGAGAAATAAGCTTCTGCATAGGTGCTCTGGTTCCCTTTTTGGAGGATCTATTGACTATACAGGGAGTTTTGCTCCTCATTAAATCATGTAAATTAGAGGCTTAAAGTGAAAACATCCCATTGTGGCTAGCCTGGCTTTAAATGTTCTGAACAACAGACTCCCCAGATTTTGAGATGCATTTGCACAGGTCGCTTTACTAGGGGATAGACAGTTTCACCTGAAATTTAAAGATGAGTTGCTTGCTTTCTTCTATCAGATTACACTTCACTGTGATGATTTGTTAATTTATGTCTTTAAGGGGCTCTAAAACTTGGAGAGAATTGTACTGTGGGGGTGAAGACTGAAAAATGTCTGGAACAAACCTTAGACAAAAGCGCGCGCACACACACATGCACACACACATTTTATATATATAGAGAGAGAGATGTAGTATACCTCCACATATAACAGTTAGAAAGCTAATCTTTATCACCTATTCGACTCCCAAGGCAGCTTCTGGATTTTTTCTGATCACTTTTTAAGGTCATTCAGTACCCAATCTACTGTGTGACAATCATATAAAACTGTGTCAGACTCAGCCAGTGGCTTGAATTGTATCACAAAATGTAATGTGACGTGAACAATGCACCCTGGTGTTGCAAGGGATAACACAGTGTGTCACAGCTGCAATGTGTAAATTAGGGTTCTCGGAGTACTATTGTTATGGAAACTGTGGCCTTCCAATGAAGCTGTTGCACAGTAGTGCAGGAATCTGAACCCGGAACGAGCCCTGTGGTTTGGAAGTGCTTGTGCCTGCCCTGAGTTCTTTTCTGCAATCTCTAAATAATTTTAAAATGTTACTAACTGACCCATATGGACCACAAAAGATTTTAATCAAATGTTCATTCTGAAGGCATTCAAATGTGTTGAAAATTTACCAGATTGCAGATACCTTTTTCCTAGCTATGCAAGCATACTTAATCTGTCAGAGATTAATCTATTTCTCTTTTTAAAATTTATCAGTTGCCTCTTATTTTACTCTCCTATTTATGCGTCTTTACATATTCCTACACATATAAGCATTTTAATCTATTAAGTGTGTGTATGCCACATATATATATATTTTACTTTGAACTGAAAGTTATATAAATCAGGTGTTCCCCAGTATTACTAAAACTTCAAAGGAAGTACGTTCACTTAGCATTTTGAAAGAAGCATTAATTGGCTGTCTTGTGTGTGATGGCACGGAAATTTAAATTGCATCCATCTCTAAGTATATTTTAAAACCTTATGCTTCAGTCTGTGTGGTGGTTATAGAGTATCTATGGTCAGCTGGCTTTTTTTGTTTTGTTTATTAAAATAGATTTGATATATGCTTGGGGTTTTGCTAACAAGCTACCACTGTCTATGGTCCATAATTAAATGGTATTCGATGGACTGTGATCTTTGTATGAGACAGTCATTTAGGTCTGGGGAGCACTGTAATTGTAGAGCTTGGTTAAATGTTATTACAATTTGGGTTCATAAATTTCTCTAGTTAATCTGATTGATTAAAAAGTACTTGTGAAGTTCAGATGGAAATCAGAACAGTGCAGATGTTGAAAAATCAGTTAACTGTGGAAAAAAGTCTGAAAACATCCTCCCCTAAAAGACAACATAAAATTGAGTCCTACACCTCAGTCACAAACCCGGACCTGTTAGGACATTTGATTTCCACTGCCTGAAGCTGCCTAATGATGCCTTATTTCCAGCTCACAATTACTTAAGGTAATTAGATAAGGCTTTTTTTCTGATCTGGCTTTCCATTCTTTCAGTATGGAAAGTCCAGCATATTTCAACTGTTTAGGGTATTGTAGGTGAGAGTTAAAGTGACCAGTTTAACATAAAATTCAGAAAGGATTTTGAGCCCAACATTCTTAGCCAAATCCAGAAAGGGTATTTAAGAACTAGCAGCCTACTCCACCTGGCTCTAAGGGTTTCAAAAGAAAGCCTTTTCATGCAAATACCATGTACATAATAACAGTTGGTGCTGAAGATCTGAAGTCCACACAATATGCATTTTGTTTGTTTTTTATTCTGTACTAATTGTAGTCTAGCCATGTGGACTGAATACCCGTTAGTAACTGGAGTGCATTGGGTGCAGTCCTGAACCACATCTTCTAGTTTAATTTATTCTGAAAGGATCCAGTTTGTGTACTCCCAGAGAATAAACCACAGAGTGATAAGTGGAGATAACTGGAAGATTCACTTTAAAAAATACTCCTGATCCAAAGCACTAATGGGGACTCAGCTACGGTGTCAAATTTTGGACTTCATTCTTAAACCAAACCAGTCTAGCTTGTAGGCTCTCCATTCTGTAGGTCATCATAATTAATAATGACAAGACTGCATATGTGTTTCCCATGACGGCATCACTGTAGCAGGTCATAGTCACCCTTTGTGGATTGGGGCATCCAAGTTATCCAAGTGAGGTGTCCATCTTTTTCTTTTTTTACCATTTCCAATTGATGGGCTTCTCTTTTTTAATACTTGTCATGAGCACATGTCCTCTTTACCACGCTGGAGAGATTCATAATTGCAGCTTGTTAAGATCCATTCTGTGTTTTCACAAATATCATCTGCTTGTCAAACGAGTTGCTACTTGTTTCTGTAACGCCAGGCTAATTTCAGAATATTCTTTGTGGCTCTGTGTGCTCTAGTAATGTTCCCAGTGAGCTGAATCCCCATGCCGCCCCCCTGGACTCCACAGGAGCCGGTATGCCTGGCTTTTTTTCTGAGTTCAGTGTTTTCCCATTTGAACTAGACAGGACAAGTCACGAACTCTAGATCTGTGTGTAAGTTCCTGTGGACTTCAGAGTCCCTTTCTGGGCCCGCTGAAGATATAAATGTATCCCAAATCAGGCTATGTTCCACATCATAATTAGACTCTCCAGACTGTGTGGAAGTGCTGATTATTGAGCTTCTCTGATGTATTGAAAGAACTCAGAATTACCCCTTGCACCAGAGGTGTTCATTTAATTAACAATATCAAACAGGCTATAGTGTCCTATTGCTTAAATAGAAAAATCTGATTTCAATTATACAGCAGTCAGGGCCTCACAAGACCTCAGAACATCCCTATTTCTGAAGATTTCACTAAGGTATGGTATATTTTGAATATTTTCATTTATTCTTCTATGTGGTTTTGTGTCAGAGATGTGAGATATAATTTTTTTTCCCCTAAAAGGGGCCTCTCTGATTGAACTATTCAGGTAGCAGCCAGGTCTGAAATAGGTTAAAAGGTTCCTGGAACTTACCTTTTAGCAATTAACAGTCATTTTAATGCCAGTCACCTCTTTCAAGCAGATCACCCAGCCTCGAAGCAAGATTCTTTGTGCTAGGATGCCTTCTTCATCAAAAGATAGATGTTTATGCTTCATGTTCCACAACAGCAATACATAGAATGTATACAGTGAATTAAATAATCTTGACCATGAACAAACTATAGAAGGTATTAAAAATATCTATGGGATTTTTTGTCATGATTTACACTGATATAAAACACAGTAAAAATTTCTTTAGAGCTGTGATCTTACTCTGGCACTAGTTGTTGACGCCAAGGAAAACAGGATCACATAACAGAGCAGGTATGTCTGTGGTAGGAATAACTGACTGGGTGGTTTCGAACAATGAGGTGGCTCGTACATCCAAGAGGGACCACATTAGTTACTCTGTTTGCATTCCTGTGTACCGAGATATTTTGTTTCATTAGGTCACGTATACTTCAGTCAACGTTAAGGTAAATTTTTGATAAATTTCATTTTGTAGTTTCCACCAGGATCAAGCCTGGTTCATTATACAGCAGAAATCCAAGAGCCACAAGTACACTGCATAAGTATACAGACAGTGCAAACAGCAAGTAGAACAGAGCAAAACTGTATTTCATCACTCTTTTTTCTTAAGTCTTCCCATGTTTCTTTTGCTGCTTCACTATCTGTTTTTCATCTCAGCCAAACAACTCTTGCAGTTTAAACTTGAGCTCCAAGTCAAACAACAATCTGATATTGTGGCTTTAACAATTATTATCTTATCTTTTTCGCTGAAAGAGTAATACCAGAGAAAAACACAGCTGCCACACCTTATTATACTGCAAGGGCTGACAGCTACTATGGTTATAAAGTTTAAGGCCCAGGAAAGCATCCCAGCTCCTGGGTACGGGAGACCACCCTCTTATGGTGGTGTAGACAATATTTGCTATCTTTTCCATTTGTGTAAAGGGAGAAGATGAGTAAAAGAATTATACCAGGAGCCACTTTTCTAATGACTAACTGAACATACCCACCTCTGAATGGCTCAGACTAACTTTGGCAGAACCTGGAAACATTTTATTAGTTAATAAAAGTTTTTGCAGTAGTAGATGCTCACTAATTGTGTACTATTTCCTCATTATGATCTCCCCATGATATTTTTTTCTAGCTTAGTTTTCTTTCTTACGAGTATTTCTCAGAGTAAGAGAATTCAATCTTAAACTGAATTCGTGCCCAATTTTTATATACACTGGCACAAAGAATGTCATTGTATAACTACCCTTTTATTGTGGGCTCTAACTACTAAAGGACGTGACACATTTTGCTTTTTGTAATGCTTCTGATAATTTCAGGGTTGCAATGAGAGTGGGAATGTATAGAAGATTTATGTGCTTTTAAGTTAAAAAAAGAAATATCTGATGAGTTTCTTTACCTCTATGTGAATTCCCTAACCTTTTCCACTGGTGACACACACACAAACATCAGTAACACCATTAGTTTAATATCTACCACTGCTCTCTGACATGGCTCTGAGATTGAGCTACTGAACCATCTACAGTCCTTGAAAGCTTTTCCGCAGTCTTCCAAAAACTTTGAGTAAGACTCTGTCTGGTCTTCTGACTTTTCTTCTCTAGCCAGGATTTCAGAGTTTAACATTAAGAGTTATATGCTCAGAGCTGCAGGGATGAAAATATCCCTAACACAAAGTACACAGTCAGCACTGCAGTTGAACTTGCTGTTTTATGGTTATGGATAAAGAACAAAAAAGTGCAAGACTCATAACTGGGGGGGCTCATGATTAGATTGTAATGTCATAGTATCATCATATGAGCAAGAATAAAAGAAAAAAATTCATATGCTGGTCTCTACTGGTCTCAGTTAAACATTGCAAAGCGATTTGAAAGGCTTGGTTATAACAGTTATGAGTAAATATAGAAGCTAAAGGCACTAATTAAAATGTTTACATCAAAATATATTATCAGGAGAAACATTCTAGTAATACAAATAGCTCACATAATCAGCATGTGTATAGTATAATTATATTGCTTTATAATTCAGGCATAAGAGGAGAATTTGGTTACATTTTTAATACTCTAACATGAAATGTGACAGCTAAAATTGCTTCACTGGCCCCCCATCTGACACATGACATGGTTTTGAATACTCTGAAAGCGATTCTTATGCAAGTTCTTGTGTTACTAGACCTGCCTGATAAACTCTATCCTTTTCGTAAATACTGTATCTATCTGCTATTTTTCAAATCATTTTCTTCTTATTATTTATTTTGCTGGCAGTTGCTATTTACTGAATACAGTGATAATAGCATAGAGAAAATGTAATGACACAGTGTAATGACAGCTATGCACAGTATAGGGCAGCAAACAGTCCAAGCAAAATGCAAAGAAAAAAGAAAGACAGACATTCTATTGGAATGCCTTATTTATAGAAGGAAAATAAAAAACACTGACAAGTCTTTCTTACATACTTTAAACAGGGAAGGTGGAATAGCTGTCTTGCACCAAACAACAGAAAAAGCGAAGTGAAACAGTACTAGATAGTAAGACCATAAGCAAGCCATACAGCTGCGAAGTGGTACTGATAATATTCCCTGTGAGCAGTGAAGACCCTAGTTTGGCCTTCATATATTTTCAGGTGATATTTTAACCTCTTTAGCTCATGTATAGGGAATTTTCTACTTGGTCTGGAGTCTTCTAACTTGAGGAAGATGTAAGAAAAATGAATAACCTTCAGAAACCTTCATGAAGGTGCAAAGTTGTTGCCTGAGTGAAGCACAGTCATACGGGAAGAAAGGGCACTGGCAGTCGTGAGTTTGACTTTAGTAGTCCAGATAGCCTTCTCACTTAAGAAATCCCTTTCCTCTTCCCCACTATACTTCTCATCAATGGAAAATCAGATCACTAACTGCTCCATGGAGATTATTAAAATTTCAAAACATGCACGAGTGCACATGGAAATTCACCAGCAGAAGGGAGAGCACAAGGAATTGAAATGGCAAAACAACTACTGCAGCCATCCCACCAGGACTAGGTGAATAACTTGTCATGAATTATTTAGGCACTGAATGTCAGCGCTTTTTGTGTTCTGAAATAGCGTTCAAACAAACTTGAGGTTCTGTGATTCATGTATTGTATGAAACTAGGCTGTGTATGACCTTTTTGCAAATATTCTTCTGATCCTCTGCTAGTTTATGAGCATTTCCTTGTGACTGTTCTGTATTTAAGTAAGTTCACTGTCTTTTCAAGGAATATGCATCACATGGAAAGCTTCTGTAACATTAAGCAATTAGAAAATATCCTATCATCTGGGTTTGTATAAGTAATCAAAATTATGCATTATTATTAAATAGTATTGTTATCTACTAATAGGTAGTACTACTTACTTACTGCTTACTACTACAAGTACTAGACTTACAAGGCCTTGCAGGATGGACACCTTAGGCTGCATACTTTTCAGGGCATGTGACTGCAAATGTTGAGACGCTAACACAGAAGTGAGAACACATTTCAGATAGACTGTATCTCTTGACTCGTCGTCATCTTTCCCTCCTTGCCCTCCATCTTTCCCTCTGAACCCTCTTTACTGGGAGTAGCAACAGATCCAGTCCAATTTTCTTCCCGTCTCCCCCGAAGGACATAACAACTTCAGCACGAGTCCTGGGGCTGTGCTCCTTTCCCCCGTTCTGTCTGACCCTGAGATCATTTTGTCATCGCTGCTGCTCTTTCATCTCTAGTGAGCTAGGAGGGGGAGGACAACCCCAGACATGCTGGCTCACACCGTATCAGTCAATACCCTGTAATCTCTTCTGCCTGGCAAGTGCAAGCTTTCCTTCCCCACTCTTCGCCTCAGCATCACCCCAGCACCATCAGCACCAGTATCATGCCAGTTCTTCCCTTTATTACCACATCATCGTATCTCACCCTAGCATCACCCTTGAATCCATCACACTCCTCAGCCCCGGCATCTTTCCAGTCTCCAAAGCCTTCAGCGATTCTCACGTCAGACAAGTGGCTCTGGTAACCTCTGTCTCCTCCCTGCCCACCTTGCCACATGTCTTTCAAGCGATGTCATTTTAGTTCCCTTCATGGCCATCCCCACACACGTCCACTCCCCATCCGGAGGGTTTTGCAGGCACTGTGACAGTGTGCTCACCTAAATATCACTCATCCCCGGTGACTATCCCACAACCCCTCCCTCAGTCCAGGCTCATTGCAGCTCTCAGACAAGCCCGTGACACCATGTAGTTGTCCCCTCCCACCCCCTCCCACTCTGAAGGGCTGTGTGAAGACAGGCAGGTGTTACCTCACATTAATTAAGCAGGCGTGATTAATATTTTCGTTACGTTTAATCTAGTCAGCTCGTTTACTGGGTGACATAATTCATGAATATACAGATTCATATCCGCTCTTTGTTCTGAGGGAAAGATAACCCCTGTTTTCGGTGTAACGGGTACACAAACACCTTGCTAGCGGGTGCCTACCTAGCACTTTACCTGTGAGGTAGCGAACGTGAGACTTTTCTCAAGCACTGCTCAGCTACAGAGACATTGGGAAACATTGGTCTAGGTGTTTCCAGGCATCCAACTGGTACTTTCCCAGTCCTAGTTAAAAGTATTGGAAGCCTGGATGCTCTAGTGGAGGTGTAGTTCATCTCCCCAGCTGAGGGCCACGAGTGAAAATGCTCAACAGGGCAGCTTGCGGCTAATTGCGATGGTGCTCTTTCTGCCTATGCTTAAGGCACTTCAGCTATCTGACCAAGCTGAAAGAGAGACAAAGCCGTTGAGAGAGAGAGAGAAAAAGAAAGAAAAGGATGTGGCAAACAGAGAAAGGAAAATAAGACAGCATTTGGGTAAAAATCCAGCTCGCCTAGCTGCTTGTAACACTCTCCCTGATGAGTCTGAATTTCTTCTGCTGCTTTGACACAGCTGAATCAATCATTAAGCTGTTTCTAGAGAGCAGACAGCCAAAGACTGGAAATGGTGAAGGAAAATGGCTTTAAAAAGGTCAATCCTGGTGAGAACTTTCTTTATAGGATTCATCCAGCTCACATCAAATAAATAACATCTTGTGACAAACCTTAGGGAACATGGGATACATATTCCCCCACTGGTGTCATCCACATTTTTCTTTCTTCCTTCTTTTTCTTTTTGGTAGTCATGCTCCCTTCACCTCAAAAAGAAGTTCATGCAGTTAAATGCCTCTATGGAAAGTCCATATCTGGGTCACAGTTTAAAGGCTGTCTTTTTGTGCTGTTAAGATGATACCTTGTCAGCCACATGAATGCGTACACAGATGTGCAAGCAAAGCAGGCACATTCAGACAAGACATACTGTCCGCCAGTGAGCCTTTGCAGTGACATATTTGAATTTAGGGTTCACTCCTGTTTTCTGTGCAGATTTCAAAGGAAATTGCAAACGCACATATTCATCAACCTCTATTAACAGAGCAACAGAATCAGGAACTAAACAAGAACTGAAGTTGGTTCAAAATCACAATACAAAAGGAATGATCTTATAAATACAGTGTGGGTTTTTTTTTTTAAATAAATTATGTTGTTTCATAAACTTGCAACACTGACTGATAACACTGTTTTTCTGATTTCAGAATGCCTTGGAGGCAGATTTTTGATCCTGAGCACATTTGCTTTAAGTACAACCTTCCGATGTTTAGCTCATTTTTATTTCAGATTGAGACAAATCAAAAATCAACTGCATTTCTGTGTTAGCTGTATGCTGTCCCTGGGGGTACGATATTCCTGTCTGAAGTCAGTTTGTTTGAGTAAGGAATATATACTTCAAGCCCCTCCAAAGACTCTTCATGCTATAGTTGATCAGGTTCAAAGGACAGAACAGGAACTCCACTGTATGGTTTACTACTGAATACTCCTTGTACCGTGGTCTTCAGTTACGATAACCGCGCTCTGCCTGACCTGCTCGTCTGGCCTGAATAGCTGGGGTCTAGACATCTCACAGTTTCAGATCTATTCATCCTCACAACGCTTAATAGAGCATTTTTTCCTGTTTTTCGCAGATGTGAAACTGAAGTATTTAATCAAAAAAGTTTGCTTTTAGATTGTAAATGTCCAAATAACTTTTAATATCTGAATGGAAGCCATTGTCCAGATCAACAGAAATACTTAAGTGCCCAATTGCCTTTGATTTTAATGGAAAACAAGATACTGAATTGGACTAAGATCAGTTTACAGCAATATTCACTTTGCATTAATAAATATGAAATAAAAAGCAGTACTTCAAGACTTAAAGTAATAAAACTTTTCTTAATAAAGCTTCATATAATTAAGTACAAGCAGTATCTTATATATCATGTGTGTCCAGGTCTTGTATACGTGAAGGTTAGACGAAGGGAGGCAGACAAAGGTTAAAAGGGCAGCTTGGGGCCCACCAGAGAACGAAGGGAAAGTGCAGTTTGCCTATCAGAAGTCCGTTTCTTCTTCCTTTTTCCCGGATAGCAGAAAGGATTGGTTTACAGACAGGGTCAAGCAACGAAAACAGAATCTATAGCTTACATTTGCAAATGTCACCCCTGGCTCTCCATACATCACTGAACGTCCAGCAGTTCAAACACTCCTTGAGTTTACACTTCATGTTTCAACTTCATGGCCGCGTGAGGAGCGGCAGCCTCCCATGCGCTCGCCACACACAGCAAACAGTCCGTCAGCGCGTTCGGCACGCTCCCCTTCGCCCAAGGCTTTGCACGCTTGTGCACTTATGTAAATAAACACACACACACACAAACACACATTTTTCATGTAAGCCTAACCAACAGGACTGATTAATGGTGAATACTGGTGCATCTCTCCTACTTTCCTTGTTCTTTCAGGTGTTAAGTCTACTGTTGCAAAGTCTTCAGCTTGTATTACCTTTCATCTTGAGACATCATTCTGTATGTACACAGAGGAGCTTAAATACAGCCACTTCAAAGTGCAAAGGAGGCAGCAAGCTGTAGAAAGGGCAGTTAACGAGATACTCTTCAAATTCTCCCCCACCGAATTTGTCTCTTTAATGCCGGCAAAGGGAAACAGAGAGCTTTTTTTTGAAGCTTATTGCAGAAGCACCATGCACTGAGGATTGTATGGGCTACAGAATGCTGAGGGGTCAAGAGTTGTTTTTGGTTGTTCGCATTTAAACCACTGAGTCACAGGAACCGAGGAACAGCCGTGTTAGCTCAAGACAAAAGTCGATTAAGCTCAGTACCCTGTTTCTGACAGTGGCCAGTAGCAGGTGCCTGTGGAAGAGAACATGACGTGTAGCCTTAAGCTTACCTAGGTTCAAGGAAAATGGTAAAAATATTTATATCATTTTTATACTGGTCAGAGGACTCTTATAATGTGTAAACTTCCCCATATTAAAACTATACCTGTCTTATACACAGCTCTTTCCATAAGCAACAGAATAGTGAAGGATGATTTCCTCAGATATGTATTTCCAAATTCCTGGCATCTAGGAAAGTGAACCCAGACCAAAGCTTTCCATAGGCTGGAGCAGTCGCAGCAGTGCTCTGCCTGGTAGATCCTCTAGTGTCTAGCAATTCATGAGACCGTGCTCCAGCTTATTAGTGGCTCTAACAGGATTTCTGTCTTTTGGTTATTGGGACAGATAGCTCGACAGTATCCTTTCCTCTTTAATTTGGCACCTTTTCTCCCCTTCTACATCCAAAGAGGGTGAAAGGAGTTAAATTCAGTTTCATAAAGTTTGGATGAGGAATCTCCAAAGAATGTATAGTTGAAAAAGATTCTTCAGAGAAATCTTTAAAATGCTGTGCCTCTTTATTATTGTAGTCCCTTTCCTAGTCACTTTATTAGGTTGTCATTAATTTTCCATTCCTTTTAGTAGTGTATATGTAAGTAATCAGAAATTCAGTAAATACGGTGTAAAGTACGAAACAGTATGGAAAGCCAAATGCTATACAAAAGTAGAAGGTGATGAATAACACCCATTTAATTCACTGGGATTTGGATCAGGTCTTATGGCAGAGAATAAAGGATCTGATTCATCTCTTTTTAGGTAAATGGTAAAACGGCCACTCGTTGTCAATGGGTACATGAGTGCTCCAATACTGTAGTTACTTTTATCTTACCAAAAAACAATTACCGCCAAACAATTCCATAAACAATGTAGCTATAACTCTACACAAAAATAACATGTGTCTGACAGATGTGTAACCCCAATCACAATTTAATTTTCAAATTTCCTTAATTAAAAACTGCTTTATACCCACAGTGTGTTGGATAGAGCAGCCAGGTCGCTTGATTATTTTTAAAGACTGCACATGCAATATTATTTTGGCATTGCATAAACCTTCATAAAACTGTAATGAAAAGAAGCAACTATTATTTATCTTTAAGATCCAGACACTAAACTTGAATTTCCTCCTGGAAATTTTAATTAGCAATTTCAAAAATGCTAAGGCAAAGTATCCACTCCCAGTTGTCTGTTTAGGTTAAATTAAATTATTTCTGAAAGTAATATAATTAAAATCCTTTTAGTTCTTAATCAATATTTTATTTGCATTCATTTTCCCTCTAGCACTTGATTAGTTTTTTTGAAAAGGGTGGGGTAGCTTATTTTCTGTTTGTTATATGCTCATGAGCTGTATCTGTACTTTCACTAATAGAAGACCCCTTTGCAGTGCAGAAACACTGAAAAATATCACCAGATGATATGTGTTTTCAGGAGGGCAATTGGAATTCTACCATGTCTAAGTAGGAGTTAAGTTGATCACTTTTTAGCTGATATAAGTTTCTACATGAAAATATCCTTCACTGGAAATCCTGTAAAATATGTATTATGCAAAGGGCCTGATTCACCTAATTTCACACTTAAGTTTCTGCAAAATGAAGTGAATAGGAAAAAGTAAAAATGATCATTCTGGTTTAGTTGCATTTTACGCTCCAACAACCCCCCCCCCAAAAGACTTAAACCAAGACCGAGTCAAGCCCTACACCTACCAAAGCTCCGCTGATATCAAGGACTCCATGTAGTTGTCCCACAACAAACATGCCTAAGGATTAATCACACAGCGCAGACCCCTAACATATACAGAAACTGTCAGTATAGGAATGTATCAGCAATGATTAAAAAGGCAGGCGTTCTTTTGTATTTACACTAGGTTTCTTAAGACTTTGGTAGTCTCTTCTCTATTTTCATCATGATATCATTTAAATTATTCTTTGACTATGCTCTCATTATGCTAGTGTTGTGAACACTAGCTCTGATTAAATTTCACCCTCAATAGCATATGATTAGTTTAAACCAGTGGAGGTTCAGAAAGTTGTTTCTATTGTTCTGGCTAAGAATTCTTTCTCTGCAAAGTTAGGTCCCGTAGAGTTCTTGAGGGCTGTTGGTGCAGTATCTTGGGTACAGCAGATGTTTTAGGGAAGCGCGTGACTGGTGCCAGTGACACCGATCTCTGAACATCTCTGTGCAGTTTTTAACCCAGCATGTGAGATGCCAGGTGTCACGACCATGCGGCAGATGATTGCGGCTGGGGAGTCCACTCTCCAAGACTGATATGAAGAGCCACGTCTGGCATGCATGGTGCTGGAGCAGGAGGAAGACAGTGGCTTCCTGGTGGTGCTTGAGCTGAAGGCATCAGTGCAGGGGAAAGTCAGGCAAGAAGCCTCAGGTTTCATGCACGCTGCTTAAGACTTGCCAGGTCTCCTAAGGGAGTGGTAATGTATACAGGCAGCCACCACACAGTGTTTACATCTGAGGTTTTTCTATATTAGCATACATAACGTGTGTGCCAGTGCACTGAAAATTAGTCAATCTCATGTTTCGCCAAAGCTGCAACCCAAACAGAAACTTTGAGAGCTAAAACAAATCCTTTATATTTATTTTACATTATTTAATTTGCTCTTTTTCTCTCCTGAGCTGGAAATGAAGTAGCAATATCAAAAAGCTAACAAAAGCAAATGTTCTTGTGAGATCTTCATGCCTATGTTGCATAACCCAAACCTATTTTACATAACCAAGAGATTAATTCATCTAGCTCAGATAAATATCCAGCTGAGACTGTCAAACTTGAGTGCTCATAACTAAGTAGTTCAGTCGGTATTTAGGAGTGATATAAAAGTTACTTGTTTCTTCAGTTTTCCCAGAGGTATAGAAGTCCTGTTGAGAATTCATTCAGCACGTGTTATATACCTTTCCTTTAGATATGTATATATCAGATACAGGTTCCCTTAGCCTAAAGTGACTTTCTAAACTGAACTTGGGACTTCAAACTTTAGGTTTTGGTTTGAAAAAGTTTTAACAATAGCAGAAATGTGTAAGTTTATACAAATGGAGGAATGCAAAATGGATTCTTTAGCGGCGCAGCTTCTGACGGTCTGACCTTCCCAAACACTCTACAGTGACATTCACTCAAGAGTCTCTCCTATGAGCCGTGACGTGTGGTAGCATGGGTACTCAAAGTGAATCTCCGGAGAAGTATAAAGCTACCCTATGAATATACCAGAGTACTCTTCTCATAGACTATATAGCGCAGCCACACCAGTGGGTTTTCCTCTATCTAAATAAGGAGCTCTTATCTGCAGATATTCTGTACCAGAACTGTGTAACTCGCAGTCAGAAACCTTTTAGCTCTCCCACTGACTCCGTGCCACCTCACTGTCTGGTCTTCTTCTCATCAACGCATTATAGATCCTCTTTGCCAGCTGACACTAACTCAGATAGGTAAAACATAGGCCTGAGTAAATTAGGCCTATTTATATATACTTGTAGAGTCCTTCTCTGGCAGAAATTTCCTGGACTGTTCTGTCAAGATGGAATTTCAAGTACCCAGGTTAACACGCACCGTCTTGCTGGGGGACTAAGGGGAGCCATCGCGATTCTTCTCACTGGAACTCCTGTACTAGCTATCTTACCTGTCCATCTCTCCCTCATCTTGACGTCCTTTTTAGCAGCAACAAATAAGAACAGTCCCTGCCTGAATCTTTTTGCCAGTCAGACTCTCTTCCGTGTAGGAAGCAAATGATAGATTATCTAAGCCAAAACTAAGCTTTGCAGTGAATTAACTAAACCGCATTAGACTTCTACATGGATAAAACATTTTATCCACAATTGAAGTGAATTTAAGGTAGTTTCATATCATTTTGGGAGCAAAATAAGCTAAATCTAATTAAAGAAGCTTTAATTCCGGATAAGACAGAGCGTTTTTTGCAGTTTAAATTATCCAGTTTTAAAGCTATACTTTTAGTTATTGAGCAGTAACTCTTCCAGCATATCTATGTAAACTTTCAGTAGCCTCCTTATTTGCCTTCAGTTTCTGGTACTATTCTCCTCACCATATAACTAAGCTATCTGATTTTGTCGCACTTCTGTGAACCAGTCAATCTTTCTGGCAGGACAGGACGTCTAGAGTCCAGTCTGCCTTCCAGAAACCCTTCCAGAGAAGGAACAGTAGTCATTGGTGGTCTTCCTCTGCTAGTCACATAAAGTTACTCTCCTTTGGCCCTGGCAATATTCTAACAGCATGGCCCTTGAAAGAGCAGGAGATCTGTGGAATTGCAGTCCGTTAGAAAAGGGCATCTATTACCCTTATATTTAAGATATTTCAGCATAGCAATCACAGGATGATTCTAGAGACGAACTTTTTAAAAGATGCCAAAAATCAAGAAACATGACTGGCACGTTTAAAAGATGAGCTCTACAATTGGATGTGATTATCCAATAGTGTATGCTGACTAAATAATCAGAGAGCATTGTAATACATCTTTTAAAACATTACCATATGTTGCAGGAAGTAAAAACATGGAAAGCAAACACATACATTGAGTTTGGACTGGACTAGAAAGCTCCTGCCTGTCTGTACCATTTCCCTCAGGCCACCTTACTTTTGTATGTTTTATATCAGCACCTTCATATGTCACCTTGGTCACGTAGGAGGTAAACATCAGCCAAAGCCTGTAGAGCTTCAGATGGATGGAGGGAGAGGATCTCAGACAGATGGAATAAATACCTGCAAGCACAGATGTGTGCATGAAAAGAAAAGAAAAGAAAAGAAAAGAAAAGAAAAGAAAAGAAAAGAAAAGAAAAGAAAAGAAAAGAAAAGAAAAGAAAAAAAAGAAAAGAAAAGAAAAGAAAAGAAAAGAAAAGAAAAGAAAAGAAAAGAAAGAAAAGAAACGAAACAGAAACAATCTACAGAAGAAATTACACACAAATATGGTAGTAGCTGGCTGGGAAATGTCCATATTGCTTCACACAGTCTGACTAAGATTGAAAGTCTTGACTACTTTCATATGAGAGAGCAGACTAATCAGATAAATAAAAAAACCTCAAAAGAGCCTAATTCTAATTTCATTTATATATATTTTGCCATGAAAATAAATAACATTATTACATCCATTGATGTTCCTTATTAACTTTAAAGGGTTTGGGATGATGACCACCAAAGCCTTGTATTAAGCTATTTTTAGGTCTTCATGTGTTACTTAAAACCTAACATTACCATCAACAGAAAATGGATTCATTTGATAAGTAATCATGTTACGCTTTCAAATAAAACAAGTGTGTCAAGACTTTTAATTTGCCAGTCAACCTAATGCATTATTCTAAGTTAATTAAAGTGCTTTCAATTTTTTTGCTAATGCTTTTCATTTGCATTCTGACCATTTCCTGATGTTTCAATTAGTTTTGTTCATAGACATGTGTTATAATGAGCATCAAGTTAAGATCAAGGATTACTAAAATTTATGACACTGTTACTCAACCAACCCTTGAGCCCTGTTTGACTTCATAATATTTCAGATGACTTGATGTGTGTAAACAGATAACTAATGCAGCTACTGTTTCATATGTACCTAACGAATGTAATGACATTTATAGAACTAGTCAGAATTTTTTCAATGAAATGTTTTCTGCTTCAACTGACGTTATGCCAAAACTGGAACATTTTGGACACAAATACTGATTTTGATGAAGTTTTGATAGGGTTATTTCTAACCGTTAGAATGGACTTCCTGGAAGATGAGAATAGAAGATGGAAAATGTGAGTTTCTTGAGCCAAACATGAGCATTTTGCTAAAGTCACATTTTTGCCAAAAACTTTTGTGCACTTGGTTTCGCTCCAGGGTGACACAGAAAGACTTTTCAAAGCCAGAGAAAAATGTATAAAATGGAAGACTCCCTCGGTAGCCTTAGCTCTTTGTTGGAACTGCGGTTGCAGCTCTGGAGTCCACTGCCCTCCTCAGCTCTGGCATGCTGCTTAGACATATAAGAAAGGACTGAGCAGACCCTAATCATTTCACAGAATCACAGAATTTCCCCCCACCCCACCCCCCGCCACAACTCAGCAGAAAATACGAAAGTTTTTCTTGAAATGCATTTTGGTTTGTACAGATATGCACATAACTAACTACCAGGTAGCCAGGTGCCTTCTCACTCAAGAATTGAATTCAAAACTTTCCTGGTGTGAATCAGTACTCTCTCTTCAGTTCCAGTGCCAACAATCTTCTAATTTTATGAAATGCAAAGTGCAGGCAGTCTTAGAGTAAACATAGTATCCCTTGACTTACCAAGAATCATATGTTTATCACAGTGCTGCCAATCTACAGAGAAATCACAAATGTTAACTTTAAATTACTTATGGGCAAATACCCAATCTAAGAGATTTGAAAACGGGGCTGTTTTTGTTTAAAAATCATCCAAACATTATTATTTCATTTCAGCAAGCTGTACTAGTAGCATGTCGATTTGAAATCTAATCTAGTAGCAACCATTGGCCTAATAACATAACTGTAGCTCAAGTGTTTTAAAATTGTTGTCTGGTTAATCTAGCTAACTGTGCCAACAGCATATGAAGGTATACCTCTGATATTAAAAAGATTGCAGGTAGCTATGTAATTACTACTGTCTCTGAAGTGAATGAGGTGTGAGCTCTACAGTGAATCACCAAAACAGTTCACAAATGCGTTCTACTAAAAGCACCACCACCACGACCACCGCCACCACCACCTCCCTGCCTTAAAGTTAACTGGAGGTCAGATTTTGGCACAAAAAGTGAAAAGTTTCTTGGACTTCTCAGTGAGCACTTTCAGACCTAAGGAGGTATACAAAGAGAAGAAACACCTTTTCATGTTGGTGGGGTACTGAGGTATTTTATGCTACTTGTCTAAATTTCAGAATGGTAGCTCAATGTCTTTTTTAAATCCCTGAGCAAATATCTGGAACATTGTAAAGAAACTGTTACGGGAAGAATGGCTAGTAGCTAGGTTAGATCAGTCTGCACTTTAATACAGACATGATGGGCATATGTGTATACGCATGTGCATAGATGCATGTTTCAGCTCAAAAAAAAAAAAAAAAACACATGCTCTTTTCATTCTGCTGTCAGTTGCTGGCCTGGTCTGTTTGCAGGAGGAGTTAGCACTGTCTCAGCGCTAACACACAAGGAGCTGTATTACCTCATACACAGCACATGCAAAGTGCCATAGTATCCATCTCCCTTCTTCCCTCATGTGTTTCCTCTGCTTCTGTAATATTGTTCATCCTATACAGCTTTAGAGAGAGGTAATTGTTGTTGTTCCTTCAGCTATCTATCGCTTTCTTTCTTTTCCCTTTTTCTATCTTATCCGTAACAAGTTCACTCTTTAAAGACTGTTAAAATATATACAGCAGTCTCTGACCACTTAGATTTTCTCTTAAGAGGAAGGTGAAATAAATTAGCTTGGTCCTTCATAATATCTATTGATCTACCAGACAGGTTTACAATACAATGCAATTTCATTTAGAGGGTACCTCATAATACTGACATCAACAAAAAGAGTTACAGTGAATTTTAAACACATTATCATAACGTATCCATTGACTAAACTAGAAAAATAACGTCACGTCATTTATTCTTTTAGAAACTTAACAACAGGGAAAGATGTTGTCTTGAAGAAATTCTAAAGAAAGAAATTCTAAATGGCAGAATAAGAATGAGACAACACCAGCTCATCATAGAGCATCTGGAGGCAGGGGTTAGCAGGTAATCGCAGCTCACTGGGAGCTGTGATGCACAGTGCGCGCAGTAAGTGCCGTTCTCTCTTGTCCTGCAGCTTGGGAAGACATTTTCACTGGTACACAGCTGGAGTAAAGTTACGAAGACAACTGAGTTGATAAAACTTTTTGTTATTTTTATAGACAGCAATTACTTCACAAAGTGTAGCAAAGAGTGATGTCTTAATAACACAGAGCAGGGCAATAGTGGGTCTTAGGCATAATTAAAGAATTGTAAAATAAACAACTGTAACTGGAAATAAGACACCTTTTTTTGGTTTTGAGAATGAAGGATATAGACATTCAGAGATGATGTAAAATGCCTAGCTGCTGCATTTTAAACACGGAACACCACACACCAAAACAGCAGCAAAAGCAGCAGGAAAGCAAGGAAAAAATATCATTATAATAATAACAGTGTCTGCTCTTGATAAAAGTATATGGAATAATTCTGAGAGTCACATCTTTCGAATGAGTAAAAAATTCCCTGCCAATGGCTGTAATACACTTCCCACCCACCCTACAGAGCTAGCAGTCTAAAACGAGACTAACCTTCCCGTTAGAATTATTTACAAAATGGTACTTAGTACTGCATGTTTTCAGAACAAAAATGAGTGAAAGGACACCTTTTTTGCACCAATTTCCACATGCTAAACACTGGGCTTGCACAGGCTAATGCAAGTAGGCCGTCTAGTGGAATCCACAAAGCAGCCATGATAGAGGCAGAAGGAAGCTTAGGCAAAACAAGGAAATGAGCAAAAACATCTCCAAAATTTTCAGATCAGTAAAGAAAATTACAAAGATGTGTTTCCCTCCATTAGACCCGTTAAGGATTTCAATGGCAAGTACAGCATGGAATAAAGCTCATATACAAAAGTGTTTTTTTTTTTCCTACAAGTAAACACTATAAAGGGAAAGTCAACTTTAGTGATTCCATGAATGATTCCATAGCTGTTTTGGTCCCTCCGAAAACAGCACTTGGTGGCCATTGTCACTCATTCAGGCTTGATCCAATTACTATTGAAGTTGGGAGATTCCTTTGCCATGAACTCAGTTTGGAGCAGGCTTTTAACCTATTTTTGGTAATGAGAAAGCATGCAGAAACATAAATTGCAGCTCCTGGGGAGACCTTCTTACAGTTCGGGCTGAACAAGGTGCATTCATGTTTTCTATTTACTGAAACCACTAGATGACCCAGTAAGATCATAAAGCTTAGGCTGTGTAACAAATCAGCTAATGGTGTGTGCATGTAATGGTTAGCATCCACATCCCGTTCCCTAACTTGGTGATGCCATTATCTACTGAGATACCGGCTGCCTGCCTGTGAGCCCTGCTTTAATTCTTTGCTTTTGTGTGACAATGAACAGAATCAGTCAACATATTAGGTAGTACATAACAAGAATCTTGATGCAACGATACTGCCTCTGGGTTTGGTCATTATTTGAGAGTTTCAAAGACTGAGAATATTGCCAAGCTTTTTAATCACTTGCTTGAAGTGACCAAGTCAGCTTCACAATTCTCCTAATAATTCTTTGTCTATCAGCCTCCAGATAGGAAGATTCCTACTAATAAATGTAGACATTCTTGTTTAATGACCAATATGGTCAAGAAACAGAAGGAAGGAAATGTATAGCAAAAAGTGTGGCAAAAAAGGAACCAGATGTGCTCAGACTTCTCCCAAGATTTGTGAACTTTTGATGAAACTATGTTGAGATTTAAGAGACCTAGATGTAGCATATTATTGTGTGCGAATGCGAGGGATCACTTGGATAGGATCCACTTTTTCTGGGTGGTTTCAGATTAGAACTAAGTGAAACTCAGACCAAAAACCCTGCTCAGTTTCACATAAGCTTTAAATACCGTGCTCAAGGTGAACCTCTAGATTTGCAAATTAATCCAGATGAACTGAAGGAGGTACAAAGTTTAGGAAAACCCTTCAAAGGAAGCTGTCATGTACCACATGCCTGTGCATTCAGTTCTTTTCATTTCTCCAATGGGAAGGCATGACAATTTTATCTTCTGCATCCTGTGAGTTCATGGCAGAGAGGAAGAGCATAAAGAAGTGAGGGAAGGAACGTGCTGACACCAGAATAGCAAAGCTTGCATAGATTTCCTCCTGAGAAAAGGGGAGAATCAATGCCCTAGAGTATACTCAAAATGCATTAGTTGCTTTGCAGTCTGCAGGAGAGAGGAAAAGTGGGAACTTCAGAGAAAGAATGCCTGTCCGTTCCTCAACTGTCTGTGGCCTCATCTATTGCAACCATCCTGAAAAGATACAATGCCTTGCACAGGGGGTTTGCCCACAGAAGAGCCACTGATGTTAGCCTCAGCCCTCAGCACAGAGTCCCTGACCACAGAAGCAAAGGTGAACTCAGCAGGGTGTCTCAAAGATATTAAACTGACGCAAAAATACTAGAACAATCCAATGCAGAAATTTCAGATTCAAAACGTTTATGTTAAATATAAAATAGACCAAAGAACGCTGCCGATCCACTTGTGATAACATAGTGGCTGAGCAATTTCAAATCAACATGGTAAGTCTTAATAATAGGGACAATTGATGCAATTACTTTTGAAATAATCAATATTTTTTTGCCATCAAAAGCACAAAAGGCAGAGAATTAAAATACTGTAACAATGTCACATATACTACCATCTGTGAGTGCAAAAGGGAAAAAAATATTTATTAATTTTAACGAAGGAATCCTTTTCTCACTGATTTTATGCCCAGTTTGGTCCAAGAATGTACTGAACTTCCTTTACTCCTCCTGGGACAACCAAGGGTATCTCTAGGGTTGCTCTAATTTCCTCCTCTTTTTCTCATAGATTCTCCATGTCTTGTGACAGGGAGAGAGCTGGAGATAAGTCAATGCACCCTATGTACTAGACTGTGCCCTATTTAACCACTGATCTAGCCTGCTTTGCTTTTCGTGGGGGAAGTAAGCAAACTGAGTGGGGACAACTTTTACTGCGCTCGGTCACCAAGAAGGTCCCCCGTTCTGGAGAGATGGAGTCAAAATAGTAGAAGCAAAACTGTAGCATCACATCTGTGAATTTGGTTGTCGCTTCCTCTCCAGCCTCCCCGCCTCAGTCCCTCTGTATTAGATTGCTATTGAGATTGATAGAATATCAGTAATGAATGCTCCTCTGTGGCCAGATCATCAGCAATGTGAATTTGATTCAGTAAAGGTATTCTGAACTGCCAATGCCTTTATACATTTTTCAGTGTTTTGTTCATTGAAGTGTGTGGTAGTGATTTTTTTTTTTTTCTTAAACATAGCAGTTTCTCATTTTTTGAAGCTTAATTTCCAGAGTCATTTGATTCTGGTCAAGGGAGGGGAGAAGACTTTGTCAGCTGAGCTCTGAGTTTGCTAGCTGGTGTTTCTATCTGTATCTCGAGTGTATGCTGATGTGTTGGAGATGCAAGTTCCTCTTTGGGACGATAATTTGCCAAAACCGAAGCCCCAGATTCTTGTTTGAATTTTATCAAAAGGAAAACGCTCTATTTGTTCAGCACAGGAAACACTGTTAAAACAAAAAGCATGTTGAATTTTTTACATTTTTAATATCTTACCTAATACCATAATTTTCTTCTTCCCTGTTCTTGTTGCCCCTATAGCCATGAGGAAAGACATAAGTCACAGAGACAGTAAAAGAAAAAAACAAGTATCAGCTTCCAAAAGGCACAGATTCAATATAAGCAGTTTAAAAATTAAACAGCACTAGGTAATGTCTTTTCAACCCTTTTTGCAGTGGAATAAATGACCACAGAAGTTACAGAGAAGTTGAGAAAGTAGCACTCTACTCTGCAATTAAAAATGATGGATAAAATGAGAATAGAACTGCAAAGCTGTCATTTTCGGATATTAAAAAGACAAGCATTTTTCTAGGCTGACTGGAAAAATCATTTGCTCATCTACTTATTCTGCTTAGATGTCAAAAAGAAAAGCTTTAAAACACTTAACATTTAAATAATGATTCGGGGAAAAAAGCAAACTTAGCCTAATCTTCTTCTTATTGAATATGATCAGAGTTTTTGTCTTTGAATTCAAAGTAAGCAGGCTTAGACCCTTGGTTTTAAAGAAAAGTAATAATTGAGAAAGTAATAATTGAGGAATAATATGCTGCATTTATGGTGGTGTAAATTGGGAGTTAAAAAAATAACACTTATTAGTGATAGCAAATTTGGACAAATTTGCCTATTTTCATCCTGTGCTTCTAGCAATTTCTGAACTTTCTGAACTCATATATATCTGTCAGACAGACATCCAAACTCCAGGAAATGAACCATTCAAGGTTCTCATTAAAAAAAAAAAAAGCCAGGCTCAACTTTCCATTTCCTCATTAAGCCCATGTTGGGCTTACAGGCTAGGCTCAAAGGGAGAAAATTCCTGTTAAGGTTGTGACCTCTGCAGCAGGCTGAAACAGGTTTCTTTTTTTTATTTTATTTTTTTTTAAGCAGGGTTACTCCCTAGTTGTGCACAAGTGTTTCAAATATGAGGTTAACAGAGACATAATGACTTAGGGTAAAAGAGCTGTAGAATATGAAGGTGCCATTACTAAGCAAGATGAAACAAAGCATTAAAAACTACATATAGGCAGCAGTGAAAAACCCATTTCCAAACTTCCCAATTTTAAGAATTGGTTGACAAGAGCTCACCTGTTAGAGCGCATTAAACAAACTGCTTGACGCTGCTGGAATGACACGCTGATGGTGAAAGACGGAAGCTCTGGGCCAGTTCCTCAGTTCATGGAAGCTTCAGAGCCACACTGGAGTCATTCGAGCAAGACAGTTTTCTACAACCTGAGGACTTGGCCCTGCAAAGCCATCAAATAGTGTCCCAAGGCTTGGTCTGCCAGAGCCTTTTTGCAATTCTCACACCACAGGACAAACTGCAATGTTCTGCAGAAATTATTAATGGCAAGAAAGGTCAGAAACATCCATGCAACACTAGTTTGATGAATAGTCACATTCTAAAGAGTAGCTAGTGGACTGCAGTTAAAAAAAAGCACTAGTTTCTTTTCTAGAGAGATTCTGTGCTATAATAGCAGCTAACTCCCGCACTGCACCATTTGCCTTTACTGCTTGGTTGTGTGGGATATCATCACTGTGATATGTATTGAACTAGACCCCACTGAATATGGTCTTGTCCCTGTGTAGCCCCAAATTCCTGAGATAAAGTAATGACATTAAAACCTGTTGTCCTTTTTGCATATACTTCTCCTCTCTTTTTCCTGTAAAGGAAGTTAAGCGGTATCTCTGTCAGTAGTAAACCAATAGCTAGAAGGCATGTGTAATCCTGACATTATTGGCTCAAATTGTGAATTATTACTCTACCAACCATGATGTCATCAAACCTCAGGTAGCCACTGTCACCGCATAGCCATAGTTCTGCAGTAGCATCTTCCTCAGCCAGATTAATTTTACACTGGATTTCAGGCTTTTTTTTCCCCAAGAGCAAACCTAATGTTTTTACCTGCCCTTTAATCATTTCTGGTTCATATCAATCTATGTCAAAGAACAATACAGCAATAATATATAACTCTAGGGAACACTGAGATTATATAAACTGCAGCATAATACTTACCATATTAAATTCAATTTTTCAATTTAGCTATTCTCTGTCTGTTTTACTTGGCTTTAAACTAAACAAACCTCCAGTGCCAAATGCAGCAATTGGAACTGACCACCTACAGCACAAGATTAAGGAAATGAAAAAATGCTGTGTATTTATTCTGAAGCTAAAACCTTCTTCTTTCCAGCACGGGAACTTCATTGATTATAAACCACACTGTTCTAAATTAAATAAAATGGAAATATAAGGAGCTATAGTGGAGTGAAATATGGTTTATTTAAAAGTGCTTTCAATCACATAAACTCCAAGGAGGTCACTCTCCTGGTTAACAGTATTTTGCAAGAAAAAGTTTATCTATAAACCTGGCACCTTTATTATAAAAGGCAATATACGTAGTGAAAGGGAGAAAAGTTGATTTCAGTTCATAAGAGGCCCTCTTCTCCCTTCAGTTTTCCTCTTGTCTGTAAATAACATCTTCTTGACAGTGTCTTATCATTTGGGGCTCTATGGAGCAAACTCCTGGTTTGCCACTGCATGCAAATCTCCAGAGGCTTCAGCCTGGCAAGACACGTAGAAGACAGAGCCACAAGTTTCAAAGGCGCCCAGACGCTGAACTTTGTCAACATCTCCCTAACTGCTATAGCATTAAGCAAGAAGGTTTCTTCCTCCCCTTGCAGAAGGTCACCTATGTTGATGATATTATTCTAGCTCAAATGAGTGTGCCAAATGAAAAACAAACAACAGATGACGGAGAAGAGATGCTCAGAGGCAAGGCGGCCCTCATCCCTATTTCCTACAGGAGAAGGCACATACTTATCTATGAGGCTTGCCAGCTCACATTATTTCTAATGCTTTCCCAACCCTCTAGAACCAAACAAAAATTAAGTCCATGGTTTAGTTCAGAAATGTAATAGAGAGTGATATAATCATCCTACTAGTCTTACAGTCATTCTGCTGTTTTCTCAAGTTGGCTGGAGGATATAATTGTCTAATTAAAAAGATGCATATAAAGCTAAGATCTATTAAAGTTAAGGAAAAGAATCACATTACAGCTTTTGTGCAGAATAGCAGAAATATTATTATGAGTCCTTCTCTGTGAGCTCTCTCTTATGCCCTTCAATTTAACCCCAATATTTAATATAACATTCAGTATAGTTTTCAATGCTGTCCTTTATGTCTATTAAAGGAGCATGACTAAAGAAGCTGTATGATGGCAACTGTGTTCAGCTCCCATGTAGTGAAAATCATTTCTATTTTCCCATTTATTTTCAAACTGCTTGACTTTTGTGCTTTATATTACTACATACCTGTGTGAAAACACACAGATCTGTTTAAGTTATAAGTTGGCTGTGGGAGAAACAGCAGCATATGTAAAGAAAAACATAGTACATGTTCAGAGTATATTGAGTGCGAGGGATGAGCAGATCACTTATAAATAAGCTGTATCCCAACCAGAATATTGGAACTTAACCCAATTTATTACAATGTTTAATAAGTAATCCCCTACCCAATTGCAAGGTCATTCTCCATTAACTTCACCTTGGTTTATGATGAAGTATCAGCTTACTGGATAATTGCAGCTAAGCCTGCTATTTGCTTCATAGCACCTGGTTCCAAGGTGCTCGTCTGAGCTTTGACACTCAGGAGACTTCAGCAAAGCTTGATCAGTCCATGAGATATCATCAGAAGTAGAAGGAATTTTGCAGAATTAGGGAGAAAGAAGAGATGTCATGGTAGAAGTTTTGTAAAGCACTGGCAGGTCCTAGTGGGGCTGGCATGTCCCTCCCTAGGGTAAGCAGGTCAAAAAACTGTGTTGTCTCTTGGAGGGCTCAGGAAGGAAAGCCTCAAGGTTTGTAACTCAGTTCTGAGAGAGTGAATCACAACAAACATTATAAGAGGTCTCAGAAAAAGTTGCATCTTTGAGCCTTACTTCATCGTAGGTCACCAGGGAAAGTGAGAAGTTAAGCAAAGTAGAGAGAATAGCGTTAAAATGAAGACTAACACACTGAGAACAGGCAAAGGCCACGGAGTTAGTTATGTGCTAAGCCTTATTAAGAGTCAGCCAAAAATTATTACTCAGCCTATTGTGGAAAGGCTTTTTAATACCCTTCTCTATAATGATAGAGAAAATTAAACTCTAGTCATTTTATAGGCAACACATTCCCAAACTGTTAGCTTTATTCACCGTGATCGTTCCTCTCAATATATTTTACTGAACTCCTCTCTATCAGAGTGGTAATTGTGGCCTTGGTCCAATAAGGCATACATAAAAGTGAACCTGTGAGCAATTGAATTGATTTTATTGAACTACTGATATGTTTAAGGTTCTCATATGCTTAAATGCTTTGCTGGACTGTGGTTTAGAGGAACAACATCTCTATATCACCCAATCAGCCTGTCCAGCAATGCAACGGAGCCAACAAAAAGTTAATGTGATTGTTAAGTCATTGGAAATAGGGCATGCACAAGTCTGTGAAATGATCTTGTGGAAACGTTTGTCTGAAATTAGTTCTTACTTTTCCAAATTAGCTCATTTTTCTGAATAAGAGAGCTGACTATTGTGCGCAGAAATGGAGAAATTAAATAAAAAACAACATACTGGCTTATTAATCAAATTAATAGGTGGCACCAAACTGTAGCTTAAAAGCACATCTGAAAAGAAAGAGCCTGTTCAAAGACCAAGTGCAAAAGTTTATGCGTTTCTATTAATGACAGAACAGTATTATTATTCATGTATTTTATTAGTCCTGAATAATATCCTCCTAATTAAAACTAGTGCTTGCTAAATTTCTCAAATAGCATTTTAGCAACAATAAAGAAAACAATCCACATTTCCTGTAAATACTTTGTTGCACATTAGAAATAATTATCAATTCATTTACTTAAATATCAGGCTTGTGTTGCAATAGTTAATGAGGCTTGTGCTATACAGTAAATTAGTTTCATAAACTAAGTATGATCTTAATGCAAGGCCCTACACCGAAAAATCAGGAAATTGTGTTGAGCTGAGCAGGTCAAATTATTCCTATGGACTTTGATAGCTCTGAACCAGTAATATTTAGATTCATCAGCCTGATGGAAACATAATCAAGACGTAGAAGGAAGTCTGGCCTGGAGTAAAAAATACCTATAGTTCTTTCAAGTTATTTGAAGATATTTTTTCAGTTTTATATTAATAGGTTTCACAGTATTACAGCCATTATTTTAAACAAGAGTAGGAACCTCATCTATTAAACATCATTGTGCAAGCTTGCAGTAAAAGATAATCCTCACCCCAAAGAGCTTAGCATCTAAATAAGGCAACACCAAATGGGAGCGAGAAAGAGGAGGGTAACGTGTTGCCTCTGCTGCACAAGGTGACGCTAAGATGCAACCAGGCTCAGTTTGCCCACATGTGGAAGGATGGCAGAGCTAGCAAGTCTGCCTAAGCAGAGTTACAGGTTAAGGATGTATGAGAGTAAAACCAAATTGTTTATGTCAGCCGCAGGCTTTCAGGGTGAAATTTTCAAAGTGTGATCTCCAAAGCAAAGATTAACTTCATCTGACTTTAGATAACTAGCGCTTGCATCAGTTTCCTAAACATAGATATCTAATGCTATTTGAGCCATGCTAGGGTTATCAAGGACATCTGCAAGGTGTCGGCAGATATGACACAGAGTCTACCAAAAAATCTACAGACACCTGGATCAGCAGCAGCAGGGCAGATGAGGTGCCCCACAGCACCTCAAATGGTTTAGATGCTTATGCTAGACAACTAAAGTGAATTCTTGAATTCTTAACTGAGAAACATTTATCAGGTATCTACTTCTCCCAGGGTGTCTCTATACTCTCTGGAGTGAGATACTCATGCCCAGCGGGATGAATAGCCTAGTGGAGGTAGCACTATTTCTCCGCTAACTTTAGAGAGAACGCTGGCCAGCTGTGCCCCCGAAGAAGGTTCAGCATTTAGGCAGTGGTTTTCTACATGTGATTTTTGATAATTTTCAGAAAGGGTATCCTGGCCACCCTTAGGCAATAGGAGGAATGGTTTTATTGCTGTTTTGTTTTGCTTTTATTCCATAACCTTATTTATTTCTCAATTTTATTCCTTAAAATATTTATTTAACTGGTGAAAAAATGTGAAGCGTACATGAAAATCCAGGGAGCTGTACAATGTACATGATGTCTTCACCAGAAGGCAAAGGCAGACCACATTTTTGAAAAATTTTTCCACAGTGACAAAGTGCCAGATGTAGCCCAGAGTACCTGGGATTCAGAACAGCAAACTAAACAGAAAGTTGATGTTGAAACACCTGTAAGGGAGAGCTACATTCTAATTTGTTAAGTAACAGCCTTCAGAGGAATTACAGGGCTAGAAAAGTGCACTAATTTCAGGCTTCATCCAATGAGAGAGAGAGAGAGAGAGAGAGAGAGAGAGAGAGAGAGAGAGATATGCAGAGAACTTATATGCAAAAACCTCAGATGCCTACCCAAAGTCAATATAAACAGAATTTGCGTGTGCAGGTGCAAATTATTTCATCTGCCTGGGCAAGGGCTGTTTATAAAGCTTTGGTTCAAACCCAGCAGGATTGTAATCAAATCATCTCTGGGTACTTATAATTATTTTTCAAGGTCAGAACATATGTGATCACTTTTATATATCAATGATGGCTGGTTCAGGACACAGACCCTCTATGCTAATTTTTCAAAATACCTCAGTTTATCTCTTTATGACAAAACAGAATTATATTTCGTATGGAAAGTTTCCCTTCTGAGGGCTGCTTTCTTAATATTATCCAATTTAAAAGCATATACTCTTTTGCTTTGTGTTCTGGTTCTAAGAGTCCCCTGTGGTCCTTGTTCTCAGGCTTCCCTGATTCTGATACCAGCATTTCAGTGTTGACCTTGTACAAGACCTTTGTGATGCCTCCCCCTAAGCCCTCCCAAGACTCTTTCACCTACACCTTCCTCCAAATCCTACTCCAGAGGGGGAATTTTGGAACTCCATGTCTGTTCCTCATCACCAGAGAGAGTATTTGTTATTTGATGCTCCCCGTTAAAATGCTATCTGTTTTCATACATCATGTCATACACTGACCTGCCACTTGCTCCCTCCACGGTATTTCTCATCTGCATTATGAAATTCCCTGTCTCCTCTCTTAAACAGGAAGGTTATTCATCTAGGCTTCTCAAAGAGTATATGTTTTTGAAAGATCTCTTATGAGACTGAACTGTTATTGGATGGATACTGAAATAAGTGAATATGTGAGCATTCAGAGTTAAGCTGTCAATACTGAAATCATCTATCTTTTCAGAAGTTTGGCTCTTTAACCATCATGGCATCACTATAAGTGCTTGTTTATTATGAATACTTACTGGCTATCATTGAAAGTCTCAATGTTTCTCATTGGTTTTTCATTCAAATAATATCTTTGATGAATGCAACCTTTTGCACCACTTGTAGGTTCACCTTCTCTGTTCAGTCCAAAAATGTTACATTCCACTTGGAAAAATCCATTCAACCGTGATATGTCCTAGGTTTCTTAAAATGATTGATACACGATGAAATTCTACACAATGAAATGAATGACACTCAAACATGGCAACTATGATCATGTCTGCCAACAGAGACTTCAAACAGCTTCACCTTGATCTTCTTATCTAGGGTGAACAACAAGACAGTGCACCAATTTGTGACGCTGAACAGAACTCATTTCTCAGGTGACAGCAGTACCCACAAGCAGTCTCAAGTGCTTCCCCTGAAATTAGAATGAAACCGGTAAGGCTCTCTCCTGTCAGCAACCCTTCTTGACAGAGAGGTTTTTGTTGACAAGTGAACGCACACACATACTTTCACAGAAGCTACCAAACATGTGCTCAAAAGTTTTGCAATTAAAAGATGTATCTTAAAAATATTTAGAATCTTTCTTCTTTCAAACCATATGCTTTTGAAGGTATAAGCATAAATGTTATGTGATAGAATGAATAGGGAAGCATCTGGTGGAATACAAGGACCTTCAGCTTCAACATAAGCAACTATTTTTTGAATGCTACCCTATTGAAATCAGTGGGAGATTGTTGTTGATTTCATTCAGACATGAATTTCTGAATTCAAATTATAAAAGTATCTTTTTTATTGTCTTTTTAGGCCAGAACTTTCATGTACAGTGTGTAAACAGGTAGTCGCTTCCTTTATCCACACCATTTAGGCCCTATTTGAAGGTCAGAGAGAAATTCTAAGTATTTGCAACAGAGCTTATCTAGTGAGAGGAAGCATGAGGGGATTAGCTTGTTAAATAAATTGCTAACAAAATTAAACAAAGACCCCAAGGAAAACGTCAGATTCAAGACACATTTTTCAGTTTAGGATCCGCCTGTAATCACATGAGTTTGCTATCAGAGAAAGGCTGCCTGAGAAAAGGCATATAAGACAAAACATAACTGAAAGGCTAGAGGTTGTTCCACATCATCTAGGCACATCATGAATTTGAGTGGCACAAGGACACCTCCTCCTATCTCAGGATATGACATATCTGGCCTTTCATTTCTGAAAGCCAAGTGCAGTGTCTGCTGATAACAAGAACCAAGGTCCCCTTGGTTTCCGTTTGCTTTCTTTTCTACTGGCGGGGAGTTCTTCTGGACTGGAATTTCAGAACTTCGAAGAATGAAATATCATCACACAGTCATACACTCTTCCCGAACACTTCACATTTTCCCCTTGGCTTTGGAGGAGAAAAGCTGCAGTTTCGAGTGTGACTTTATACACATCATAGAATACTTTTTATTTCAATTTATGCCATTTATATTAGATTTGTAAATAGATACTTACTGTATAAGTAATGCACAGTAACCTGAGGGGCCCCGGGGTGGTGTGATTCATTTAGCAAGCAATTACCTTATAAGTAATAGGGAATTAAACTGCTCCTGTCAAAGCCATTGCTGAATACAAGATTCTGATTTGGGTTTCTTTTAATGCTTTTTTTTTTTTTTTTCAATTCCAGAAAATGTAAGCAATATCTGACAGAAAAGCATTACAAGACAGAAGTGAGAGCATGCTGAAAGGGTGTAGGTATTTAAAAGAAATAACTTTTAGAAGAGAACTTATAGAGTTCATAGAAGGAAACTAGGTACTCCACCAAGCTATGGGTTAAACTATGAGTCATGGTTCAGTCCTAAGCCCTCACATTCTTATCTTTCATAAGCAAATCAGAAAGGAAAAGGTGGCTTTAAGCTTTGGGACTGTGTTATCCTATCACCCAGTTTCAACAAACTGCTCATGTCACCCAGTGGTGTTCAGACCATTAATGAAAACCAGCGCTCACATTCATGCTTCCCTTCTTTATCCCACTGCAGACTTACCCCACCAGAGAAAGGTTGGGGAGCTTTCCAGCTTTTCTGTGCCAGACAGGGACTGCCTATGTGCAGTTTTCCATGAGTGGTTATTTCTAGACTGTTTATCAGAAAAGATAGTCAGTATAATACAGAGACCTGAGTCAAGTGCCTTTAATAAAATATAGACCCCCACATGCTGAACACTTACAGGAAAATGCTGTTTCCCCTCCATTCTCACTAAAGTTAATACCAGTAAATTCCATATAAGTTTTCACAGTAGGTAACTGATAACTTGGCAGGCTGTGATACCAAAGTGATAATAGCTAACTATACTTTCCTGCATCAACTTTGCAAACTCAGTATATTCCATATGTTCCGGCATCACCACTTATTGAAATGTATTGTTAAATTGGATTTGAAGGTTTTAGTTTGTGATGTCTGTCCAACCATGCATATTTTTCTAAGTGGTAAAGATGTAACTTTCATCCTCTCTCATTCGGACTCCTCTCACTCTGATGCCTTATACTTGTTGGCAGCACAATATCTAGAAAGATCAGAGAGATGGATGACTGGTTCATTCAGATTTTTATGCCCAAAGGTGCCCTTTATCCTGAAATGACATTTGCATGCCAGAAAACAGAAAACATTAATGAAAAAGTTGCTGTTTCCTTCCACTTTTAATTTACTCAATAAAAATGTAATCTATCCTCTTGTTTGCCTTTCAGCAGTGCTTGAGTCTGCACACCAGCAGCAGGAGGTATATTTACAAGCAGACTCTCTCGCTTGAATCGCTCTCTCGTGTAAATCACTGTGGTTTGACTGTAGCATGTAGACAGCAGTTTAGGCCATGGCTACTTCTAGCAAGTCATAGACTGTTTATTTCTGCAAGATGCATGTGTTACATTTATACATCTTCCAGGATCATTTATTCGCCTCATTTTCTTTGATTTGGAGTATTGAGAGACAACTTGGCCAACATATTTACTGCATAGATGGACATGGGAGTAAACATGACGCCGGAAGATAGACATTTGCCAGGGTAAGATGGCAAATTGGTGCCGAGACCTACTTATATCGTCTGACTTGAAGAGCAGAATATCAGAAAGCCCTTAGTGAGACTTGTCTAAAGTTGATTCATTTTGTTGCTTGCTGAGCTTGTTCCTCAAGGCCAATCTGCATCACTAATTGCATTTTATGTGCTTGGAATATATTTTAGCTCTTTTTTTCTGCCATTGCACACAGTGATTCAGGAGCTATTTCACAACTCAGAATAAATATTCTGCTTACCATATTACAATAAATTTGTAAGGGAATTTAGTTGTCGTTAAAGCAAGAAACTGAAAGCTGAATCTTCAATATTTAAGGGGTTTAGAGGTGAAAGCTACCAACTTCCATACCATTCCAGGCAATATTGAGGTCCTATTTTCAAATGCATACAGGAGTGGGGAAAACAGAGGAACTCCCGTGCAGTTGCATGATCTATGTAAAGTCAAGGCAGACTTGCAGTCCTTGTGCTTAATGCAGATCTGAGACATCTACTAATTTTTGCCTCCTGTGGAACAACATCTCAAAAGTGGCAGAGAGACATATATAGACCTTTGCCCCTCAAAGATAGCTGAACTATCACTTGCTATACAGTATGTACCACACCTCTAAAATTGTTCAAACACTTGAGAAGCATCCTATGTTTGGAAGTATGTGCAAGTGAGAACAAATGATACAAAAATGATTTTCATTATGTTCTGAAGAAGAATTCAACACAAATTTGTTCCAGAAGACAAAAATCCTCTTCTTAACTGTCCGGTCCTGGTAAGCTCACTTCTGCTCGTGTAGAGCCTATTTGAGGACCCTTATTCATGTGAGCTGTAAGGAAGACGACGTTATCCTTGTCTACCCTGTAGTGATGTCAGTGAGATGATAAAGGAAACTATCCCTCTCTAACTAAGTGAAGAATGAGGTGTGGCACATATTGATAGGGCATAGGACAAGCTCCATTGTTTTGGTAATAAGCTCACACGTCTATGCTGGCACAGAATCAATTACACTTTTTTACTCTTAATTTAATCAGTCATTATACGTCACTCAGGCAAAGTATCTTTTCTGTATCTGGAAAAAAAGACGTTAGGATTGTGATCCTGCAAATATAGGCATTTCTACAATACGCTGATTTAAATTAGGCAATGAGCAAGGTTGAATTTAAGCCTGCTCTAAACTGTTTCCAGGCTGGTGGCTCAAATCTGTTCTGTAAAGACTTATCATTTCACTAGTTGTGGCTTCTCGAAGTCTTTGTCTTCTATACTTCAGTACTGCCTATATTCCAGTAATACAAACAGTTTGTGGGGTTTCACAAGAAGTACTAACATGTGTATCAGTTTTCTGGGATTGACTTTCAATAGATTAACATGGTATATATGCATTACTGAAAAGGACTTGATCATACAATTGTTAAAAGTGATAGATATGCAATAGATATGTCTTACTCAAAATATATATATATATATATATATATATATATATATATATATAAATATGAAAAATGCTTATCACATTAAATCATTGTTTAATTATTTAACTAGTCATTAAATGTGAGCAGCATAATATATTGTCATACATCTTATTAATGTTTTATTATTAAATTAATGCTTTGTTCATTCTCTAGTTCACCTCAATAGTTGAGGTGGATGTAGAACCTGTTAGATGGCTCAGCAGCACATAGCTGATTTGACTAAACTATAAATCTTTTCTGAAGCTTTTTTACCATCCTGATGCTATTTTCCTTCATATATCCTAAGCAGTTATTCTATTAATCTATATTGTGCTGGTGATAGTCTATTAGTTTTATAGTAGCTATTGGTTGAAACATGTATGAAAAAAACCAGATTTGACATTTCCCTTGCAAAATACACATGGGAAATCATTATAGTTTAAAAGACCATGCATATCTGCCATATGAGTAGATGGAATAGAGGCAGAGGAGAAATCTTTCTGGAAAAGCTGGCAAAGATATTTCTGAGAAATGAATGCAAGCTGTATGTTCTCTGGGGAGCGGCAGGCACGAGGACATACAGAGAGATGACAGCGGTTTCTGCTCTGAAGTGTCCTTTGCCAATGCAGCTCTGTTGTCTCCCTCTTTTGTAAAGAGGATGGAGAAGTTATAATGAACTGGATTTTATTTTCCAGGTAGATGCCTTACTCCACGTCTCTACAATTGCTGTTTGCCGCCCAAATCTGCTAGCTGCTTGGCTGTTATGGGACGCACACTTTGCCCTTCCCTGTGTTTTTGCTTCTTGCTTTTTGTAACACAGGTGTGATCATGCTAGCAGTTTGCTTATTTATGAGAGCACTGGGGAAATCTTAACAGAATGCCCTCAGGTTAGGGCAGAAAACTATCCCTTCTCCCTCAGCCTCCCTCCCTTTCCAGAGCCCTTACTTATTTGGATGGAAGATAAGAATGTCTAGCACGTATATCTAACCTTTGCAGGTAATGTAGAAATTTTAGTATATGCAACCACATGTCCCTTACAAGAACATTATCTAAAAAATGAATATGTCAGATCCTAATCCAGGCAATGTATTTTGCAAATACATTGAGGAATATGAAATCTGTCTATGTTGATCTGTTAATACTTTTCCTCAAAGACAGAGGCTTCTTACAAAGTTTCTCTGTCCTACCTCTGATAGGCAGTACTTTTTTTTTTTTAACCCAGTACAATCCTATAAACATGAAGCGCTTACATGTGTGCACCAAAGACTTTGCAAGAGATGTAATTAAATGACTGCTAGAGAATACTCTATAGGCAAGCAGCTAGCCATGAGCATCCAAAGACATTAGTGAAGGAAAATAAAGTTAGAAAGAGACTCCCTCTGGTTTAGTGTCATTTCTATGAAGTCTATGTTTTACATGATGTATATATGTTTTTAAGAATCTGGTACATAAACATGAGAAAAATGTACAGCTAGGAGTCACAGAAAGATATGAGAAAGACAGAAACAGGAAATGTTGTTTACTTGTACCGCTATGAAACGGTTTTCAGTTGGAATCAGCAAGAGGGTCACAGTCCCGGAAAGTCATCTCCATTGTGCTTTTTCCCAGTAAGAAGGGTCTGTTGTTGAATGTGCGTGAGATAGTCAAGGACTAGGACTTTTGTCTTCCAATGACTTCTGCCAAGCTCGCCCATTACTGCAGGTGAATTAAGGCAAAACTGGTTAACTTCAGATGAAATCTTTCTATAATAGTATGGTCCAAAATAAAAGCCTTAAGCTCTGCGTGTTCCAGCTCTGCCAAAGTATACACTTTTAAGGCATATCATCTATTGCATTTACTACTTGTACAATATATTCTTTTTCTATAATTCATATATACAGCCTCTCTTCACATGCCTTCAACTCTGTTTAGAGTGAAGCCATGTTAATCTACTGAAGGTCAGTCCCAGAAAACTGATATAACAAAGCAAGTGCTCTTAGGAATTGCATCACGTCATGCTAGACTCACAGATAAATAGGCATTAGCTATAGCTAGAGGTACTTACCAGTTCATCAAAATCCTTCGTATGTCTGGTGTCTTATCTTGGATTATGTATTATTGGGTTCAATTTAACATTTTATAACTTATTAGTGTGTAATTGTTTTCACGTATTTGTACATTAAATGCAAAAGAAGTGGGTGTAATCTGAAGCACAACCGAATTCTCCTTCCCTGAGCTCCTTCCCTATGACTGGCTACAATATAGCTAATCATGATTTATTATGATGGGTAGTAATTTGCTTGCAATGAATCATATTTTATCAAAAAGTAAAATTTGAATTTGCGTCTCTGAAGAATCGTTTGATTTTTTTCCCTTCTTTGTGTCTCATTTGTAACTTTTCTTTATAGCTTGGGAGTTTCATGACTCAGAGAAGCACTAGAGCGCAGATATGTTGATGGATTTGCTTTCTGTCATTTCATTTAAATTGAATCCATTTCCTAAACCTCAAGATAATACATTTCTAAGACATACCTTTCCATTTTTAAATATCTGCTGCTTTTTCTTCAGTTGTGGAGTAGTTTCTTTGTTCTAACACACTACAAAAAGTATATATAACGTACTAAAGTCAAATAAAATATGCTTCTTTTAGAAACTATGTTAGGATAACTAATTTATTTTCTTTTTTATTAAAGAGTTCAATTTGCTTATTGTGTGAACAGCATCAGATAAAAGAGATAACATTATTAGAAATGTATGAACCAAGGAATCTTTCTTTTTTTTTTTTCCTGTACCTTAGGCTACTAAGAGTATAGTTTAATTAGCTAAATACTAGCTAAATTAGTGTTGTATTTCCATATGAAGTACTAGATTGGATTAGGAATCAGCCTTACGATTCACACTCCTAAGGTTGGATCATTTAATTTTTTTCCCTACATATTAGAATATCTCAGCTGAATTTTTAGGCTGCTTCTTCAAAGCAAAGAAAGGTCTAATAGCCAAGATAATGAAGAGTGGACTGATTTAAATAACCTTTCTTTCCTGACTGCTTCTGGTCTTCAGGGGAGTATTTGTCACATCATCATTATGACAATTCAGAAAGATGTCCTGAATCTCTCACAGTTCCTGGCATGGATACAAGACCCCGCGTCATATGGCTGTCTCCCATTTTCTTTTCACAAAGTGCTTTTGGGCCCTGGTTTTACCTGGGCCTTTAGGCTTGTTTTACACTGCTTTACACTGCTACAGGCTTTTTTATGTGACAAAAAGCCCTGAAATAGGGGTAAAAGTCTCACAGCAATAATGGAAAACATAAAAGCAGGGATAAAGGGATTCAGAGATGATCAGAATGACTTTTCACCCCAAATTACAAATGAATGTACTTTGAATTGTTTGAGGGAGAAGGGGATAAAGGATTTTATTTCCTATTACTTTTAATCTTTATTCATATCTTTTGTTTTAAAATATTTTCAGACATCAGATGGATATTTGTAAAGGTGTCATGACAAAAGCTCTATCTTGTAGCATTTTTGGACCGATCCTGATTTCTGGGCAGAAAGCATCTTCCTTGTGGAAGGATTAAGAGAAAAATGTGAAGTCACTAGAAAAATTTCAAAGCAAAGCAAAACCATGACTGAATGAAAGCCTGAAGGTTTTGGGCTGGTCTAAAGCAAGAGACAGTCATAACAGTTCACGTACATAGCACTTTGCTTGAGTGGAGAAGTTAACACGTTATTCTCTATTCTGGGAATGGGAAGAAAAGGTACTAGGGCAAACTACAGCATAGCAGATGCAGGCTAGTCTGGGGGAAAATGTTTCGTCTGAAAGGATATTTAGTCGTAGGAGTAGGCTAAAAAGGTTTTGAGACCACCATCACTGGAATACTCTAAGAAGATGTTAGGCAAATATGTCAGAAATAACACTGTTAGAGTTGATCCTGACTTTAGCCTAGAGATGAACTAGATAATCCCTCAAAGTTTTTTCTAGACTCATATTCTAATATTTGGAGTCAAGCTTACTAGTAAAGTGTACTATAAGGTTGTAGGCTCTAGCTGTAAATTCCTGCAAATTTCCTTCATTTCCTGAAAATTTCCTTCATAAGGACCGTTCCACTGAGGACCAGAAATTCTCTGGATTGCAAATATAACGGGTAAAGCTAACTTTGATTCTGATACCCTAATTTCAGTGAGGTCTTAATCCGTACTGGTATAAAGATGACTGGAATTTAGTTTCTTTATAAAAGAGAGGGTGGAGGGAGGCAAGGGTTTTTTAACCTTGACTGACTGGAAAGGATAATACAAATCAGAATTTTCCATTTTGTTCTCTGAAAGATGGTTTATTACGATTGTTTTTCAGTTCTTTGTGCATTCAATACACAAAAATCTCCTTGGCTTTCACAGAAGTTACACTTGAATATAATGCAAGATCACTTCCTGTCTTGGTTCAGAGCCAGAATTGTTTCTTAAAAGCAAACTTTCAAAATCGTAGTTAGATGGAACAGATTTGACTTCAGAGAAGCTATATACGAATGAGCCAGTATGTGTAGCTTATTAGCAGACAGAAATAGCTGAACTCAGATGATGCAGACACTATTTATGGAAAATTAAGTTACATTAGTAGCTTCTCTGAGAGCAGTAAATAGTTTCTGTTTGCCATTTCCTTTTGCCTTCAGAGAAGCAAGGCTGGCTGGTTTCTGAAGGACAGAAAGAAAGGCAGGCCAATCTGTACATGTTCAGTAGTGGCACAGAATAGTAGAAAATATCATGTCTCATCTAGTAAAGGAAACTTGAATGGTCACATTATTAATTCTTGATTACAGGTCTTTACAGTGAAAACATAACATACCGTGCTAACAGTTAAAGATTCCAAGACGGCTGGTGCCTGTTGTGCTGGGCACTGCCCAGTCTATGAAAATGTAAGTTAAAAAAAGAAGTTATCTGAATCCAGGTGAGTTTACCATCTAAGGAGGCTGCAAAGATTTCAACACATACCTCATAGTATACATTGCGTATTGGCCACTGTTTGAATCCTTCCTTTGGGGCTACATGCCTTCAGCGAGGTTAGTCTGCGTGGACTTAGCAAAAGAACGTTTTGGAAGATGGACGCCTAAGAGATACAAACAAAAGAAAAATGATAAGTGCATAACATTTTAAACAAACAAGTCTAGAGTAAATCTAGGGTCTAGACAGTTTTGTGACTCAAGTCCATTTCTGGTGAAATATATTCTTAATGGTTGGCTACTTCTTCTGAGCAAATTTAATTCCGTTTCAGTGGTGGTAAAAGTTGTGAGCCTTCTAAAAAATATGCTTAGTATACTCGCTTCATTTTTTTTCCTTGTATCAATTGTTCATAGAACACACCAGAGAGACACATCTGAGGGCTTTTTTTTTTTTCTCATTAACTACACAAGGGTTGGGCTGATCAGAAAAGAAAGTTGGGTTGATCAGAAAAGAAAGGGAAGATAGACTGACTTCAACAGAAATGTTCTCTACCTTAGCTGAGGATTTGACCACAAAGGTTTGAGTGTGTTTCTGAACAAAATGAATTATCTTTTGTGTTTTTCAAATACGGGTTGCTTAAAAAGAAGTGCAAAAGTTTATCTCCCTGACCAGCTTGCTGAAACTATTTAAAATATTGTAACTTGTTAAGGATTATTTAACCACTATTGGTTTTGTTTTAAGTAGCACTGAAATGGTTTTTAAAACTGGTGACATATTTTGAATATGTGAGCATAACTCAAAATACACCATTTTTTTCTGATGTAAACTGTTGACCAATTTTAAATGAGTTGCTTTGGTTTCTCTTGGTCCTTACAAATCTTTTTCTCTAAAAATCTTATATAGCGAATGAGCAAACAGTAATTATTGTTTATCTAATGCTGATTTTTATTGTCTATCAAATGCTGATATCAGAGTTGTATGTTTTAGATTTTTTTTTTAAATGTACTGATTAAATTTAATATTGGGAAGTTGAATAGTTAATATCCATTTATCCAAATAAAAAAATAAGCCAGCGTGTCATTCTGTCATGCTACAACATTTAAGCACTTTTCAATAGAGTTCAGCATATTCCTGTTAATCCTTAAACATATCTTATGACTGATTAAAGGTGACTAATTCCAAGCAGAAGAAACATGGAGAGATGCACTATAAAAAGTAAGCAAGCTAATAACAGCAAAATATGATAAATTGTTTCAACAAAATCTGAATCTAGACTTGTGTTTTATAAATCACAAGCCAGAAGTAGCTGGGGATTCAGCCAGATCTTATTAATTGCATAGGAATAGAAACAATTATAAAGACTGAAATTTATGTAAAACCAGTTCAGTGATCTATTCTTTTATGGGAACTATTTGGAATCAATCTGTATCTGCGACTCTTCTATGGGAAATGAGTCAAAGAGCTACAGCAGGTGCTTTAAAGTAATAAGGGATTTCCTATGAAACCCAGTGGGCTGATGACTCACCAGTTTAATTATGGCCTCCTCTTCTGTTATAAAAGCAGAACAATCACTTTTAAAAGGTTTTTGTTGGGTAAATGAGTTTGAACAGAAGATCTTTGACAGGGAAAAGAAGATACCCATATTTTATTTTAAGGGGCATAGGATTAATACAGGATGTCTTCAGACTACCATATTGATTAGTGTTGTCTGAGTGCCCTCAGAGTAACTGGACGGGTTTGAGGTAGCAGCTTTTGTGCAGCCTGGCTTTTCTCCCATTTTGGATTTCTGACATTTTTTTTTGGTACAGCCATTTGATTGTTCTTAAATTTGACATATCCCAGACAGACACTGCCATACTTCATATTGCTCCACTTAGTTTGGAGTGCTCTTTTTACTTTAAAAAAAAAAAAAACTAAGCTAAAATTACCATTACAATTTCTTCTTTTTACAATAACCATTCACTTTTAGCAAGCTGCACATGCCTGAGAAATAGGGCAGGCTTTATAAAGTGGTGAACTACCTCCCGTTGCTGTCAATGGGAATTTTACTATTTACTTAGACAACCACAGTGTTTCCCCCAATAAGCTGGAAAATAAGATCTTCTGTATCCACTGCACTTCTGCTCCAAGGAATACACTGCAGGCCCTGGCTTTGATGAGTGCTGTGGAGAAAGAGGATAGTTCTCCTCCTCAGTTTTGAATCCCAATGCCTAGGTCTGCAACAAGCAGTGACAACGCCTCGGGTAGTATTATGTTAGGTCACCCCTGCAAACTTCCTCCCCTTCCCGGGCCCCTTCTGCAATTGGGTCTGTGGCGACTAGAAAAGGCATGGCTATGTGAAATTTCCACTTTTCTTTCTACCAGCTGCAGATGCCTATACGTGACTGCATCAGCAGGACAGCTGAGGACAGCAAGGGTGGGAATAAGGCACAGTCAGGGCCTGCATACCTAAAACCCAATTATATGAAATACAGCATGCCATCCTAGCAAGTGATTAAAAAACCAGGGACTCACAAGAGTTGAACCGGAAGCATCCCGCGCTGTACCATATATGCATATATACCACATACACATTAGTTTCCAGTGAAAACTCCACAGGCAAAAGCGAAGGAAGCTTTCATATTTAGGGTATGACAGATGATAGCTGTTAGCTAAAACGCTTTTTTTCATGGATAGATGGATCCTGTAGCCCAGCTTCTTGACACTGTTCATTTTCGAGGTTGGTTGGCTGGTTTCGTTTGGCTGCCCTGCTCAGAAATCATTAACCTGATTTGCCTGTGCGTCTGTCATGTCACTAGCATAATGCGTCTTGTTGATAAAAAGTAAACTTTGGAGATCTGGAGGACTAAAGGAAATAAAAAAGACTCATAGCTGACATAAATCAAAAGGAAGAGGAGAAAGGAAGCCACTTAACAGAGCAGGTGTCATTGACTGACTAATTTCAAAGGGTCTTTCCTATGGTGGACAAATTCCTGGAGTGTTCATTAACTAATGGAATTATGGTAGCTGACTACTGCTGTCTCCACAGAACATCAGGTTAAAAAGTTCACAGGAATAATGGGCTTTCCTTTACCATGGATCAGTGTCCCCACTGTCTAGAGCTCACTTGAAGCCGCTGGAAAGGATCAAGGATTTTTCATTATTGAAATTCATGTTTACGCTTTTCTGATCCTCAGTAATGGCACACACATGCACTAGGAAACTGGAAGTGGTGGGGAGGAAGGAAGAAGAAAATGTCACTGGCAGAGAAGAAAATTCTCCCTCTAAAATGCTTGGTAATAAATGAATTTCCTGCTGTAAAACACCAAGTGAAGCTGAACTCAGAGGGTTAAACAATAGAAGCAAAGCACCTGGGCTTTAATATATTCAATTACTCAGAAAACAAAATCAATTTTGTTTTTGTTAATAGCACTGAAATATGCATTACACTATTTTAATTAAAGCAGTCTATTACGCTTGCCATTCAGTTCATTCCTGCATATTCCCCCAGGGCAGTAGTCATGTACTGTGATAAAACATAATGAAAATAATTTATAAAGGAAACAATACAATAAATCAATCTGATGCCTAATGAACCTGCATTACAAGAATGGATACAATATTTTTTAGAATATGCAGTGCTTTCTCCTCAAATGATTGGAAGAATGCCCTACAGCACTTAAAAATAGCACCTTGCTCCATCTCAGCACACTTTCAAAGCACTGCAACTCACAGTTTGAGTGACTCTCAGCAAAACAAACAGAAATTCCTTTCATTTACACTTGCTTTCTGTTTTTTCCTGCTATCTTTAGCCAGACTCATCTGCCTCTTAGGGTCACCTGTAGAGACCATGAGGATTCAATTCATCTGCACGCTTCAACAGTCAGGTCTTTATTGTCTGTATTCCAGCAGACGTAAATGCTGTAGCTGAGATCAAGGGCTGTTCGGAGATGTGAGCTATTCAGACCTCAAATATAAAACAGGCCCTTCCCTGAAGATCCCACAGTGCCAACAGGCAAAGAAAAAAAAATAAAGGCAAAAGAAAGGGACCATTAATATTTTCATTCCACGGGAAGGAAGAAGGGCAGTGAGTTGAGGTGGGATAGTCTAAAGGAGTCAGGATCCCACTCTGAGCAACTACAAATTTACTGGAGGCCACGGAAAGACCAGTTTTTCAACAATCATGCAATTATTCCATAGCTAAGTCCAGTTGTCTCATTCTCTGTATGTTAGTCCTATCAGGAGAATCACCTATATATATTGCTTCAAAGTTATGTTCTACCTCAGTGTAACTTTCTAATACACGAAAGCCGTAATTCATGCTGTTGCGAAATAATAAAGTTACTGCAGGAGAATTCTCAGCTCTCTATCTGCAATAAAGATGAAAAAAAAAAAAAAACCCAAAACCCAAACCAGAAAAACTATATTGCCATTAATTATTTTTCTCTGTATGCAAAAGACTCATGAAAACTTTTCTCAAATTCAACCAATGAGTGGATTCTAGAAATATCTTTACCTGAGAATTGATAAGAAATATCTGTCACTAGGTAATGTTTCTGTTCAGTGACAGAAAATTTCTGTTCAGTATGTAACTTCATCTGAATTGGTGTGGTACTGGCCATTTGGATAAAATGGGTCTTTATTTGGATACCTGCTACAAGTCCTTCATATTTGGAACACTGTTTCCTTAAGAACTCAATCACTAAAATATTTATGGCAGAATTCAACTGTGATTTAGCAAAGTCGATTGACCAGAACAGGAAGGACCGAAATAATGAAACAGACAGTGTAGCATAACCGTAGTCTAGGAAAGAGAAAGTCACCCAGGGTGAGATCAAACTTGGACCAAACCCTCACCTTGGAATATGAACCCTATTGACATAGTCTAGAGGTAGTCCGCTAATGGTGTATTAAAGAAAGGGTGCTTCATTATTTTCTAGAGCTAGTTGATAAGGAAGGAGGAGGAAATGGGCAGAACTTTACCTGCCAGTCCTCTCAGTATCAAGGACCACAGGTGAAAAAGCTGACACTGGCTGTGAAATAGCCACATATTGTTGTTGTTGTAGCCCATTAGTAATTTGGGAATAAGAAAGAAAAAAGGTGAGGAGGTGGTGGGAGCTAGAGTAGGTTGTCCCTGGGTGCACTATTTCCCTTGATTTTTCCAGGGATGGAGCAGCTTGTGCATCATTTAAGTTAACTAAAATGTGAACATTCTTTTTTTCACTTAGATCTATCCCTTTTTGCAGGAAAAAAAAAGAATAGAATGCAAAAATGTTTTCAAAAATGCCCCCTTGCAGAGAGCTGAGCTGGGTCAAGAGGGGAATAAGCATCCTCCAAACGGTATTTCCTGAAATGCCATAACTGAGCCGTTAATAGACCTGAAGTCCCTCCATAATAATTTAGGAATACAGTTTACTGGTCTGGTTATTTACTATATTTCTGGAAAAAAAAAAAAAAAACAGACAGAGAGAAAAGAATGGCTACAGATAAATACTATCAAATACTCAAAGGCTGTTGGAGTAAAGTGCCAGAAGCATTAGCTTTAATGGTTTTGTCTCTTCTCCCACCAAACAAAAAACCTGGTGTGGAGCACAACAGGGAAATTTGGGACAAGCTGCTAAAGCAGAATTGCAAAAGGCATTCAGAAAGATTTCAGACAGACACCCAGAGGAGTATGGCTTGGCAGTCTGCCAAATAGGCCTAGCAGAAATAGTTTCAAAGGGTATATTCTGGTCTGGAGCTGTGTCAGCTCACAAAACACTGTATGAAGCCATAGCTCCCAGCTCCTACTGAGGTACAAATTTAACAGGAGACAACAATCCTTGCTCCACAGCAGGGCAGCAGCTGACATCAGCTACTCCATAACATCTTGTCTTTGTGAGAAACAGCCTCTCCTGGCTGGCCTATTTACTGTTTGCCAGCCCACTCAAATGCTGTTAGAGGTAGCTATTACAGGCTATTCCACTACCTTGGGGGAGAAGATGTAATAGCTTAGGAAGCCTGCTGACATCAGGCATTAAACATGTCTGAAGAAGCCACAGCTCCCTGGGTTACCATCAGCAGCCTGTGGTACAACAGAAAGTCAGGCTGACCACTCTGTGGTTCTAAAAATCTTTTCTTAGCTCAAGTTTTTATTCCTTTTGCTAAGAGAATCAAAAACCTTTCACTGAAGTAGGTGACCAAAGGTAAAATGTTCAGAAGAGGCTCACGCAGGCCAGTAGGTGACAAAACCATTGCTTTTTCTCTTGACATTCATTTCTTCTACCTTATGTGACTTCTTCTAGCTGGAAAATTATTTTGCCCTACTGAAAGCTCTCTGGGAAAGTATGTTGATATACGAAAAATTAGCCTAAATGGAAAGAAGTGATTTCACCTATTACTCTTGCTGTGACTTCTCCCCTCCTCCAGCCAACTATTTTCTGATAGCTTCACTACTTTGGATATGGAAATTGGTGCCTTTAACTCCATTTTACATAGTAACATTATTACAAAGGGGAAAGAAACCCAACGCTTCAATCAGCACAAAGTATTCGTTTTTGAGATTCATTTTCAGCCAGATCTTATCTTTCTAAATAAACTCAGTGAAAAGCATTAGATGTCGGTTGTTTTCCCTTTCAATGACCAGTGTAGATAGACTAATGCAGATAAAATAGAAGTGGATAAGAATAAAAAATTCATGCTTCATGGAGAAGGAAGCATTAACTGCCCGAATCTAGTGCTTTCACAGTGGGCAGACTACACCACAATTATTGCTGGTGGCGGGGGAGGTCCTCCCCTTTCTTGAGAGTGGTTGATATCAGTCAACAAGGCACTATATTTGATGGAATATTGGTTTCAAGCACAGCACTTCTTACCTGCTGTATTTGTATGCCTCATTGCATATTAACTGTATTTACAAATGAAGATAATTAATGTCAGATATTTATTTTCTTTCAGAAAACAATGGGCTTTTCATTGCAAATATTCCATCCTACTCCATTGTTGAAAAGATAGACATTTTCCTCTATTCAGAGGCCAGAATAAAACTTATGGAATAGACTATACTGTAAGTCTCATTCTAAGTTAATTGAAATATAAAGTGATTGATAATACTACAGAATACATCAACCTCTGTCAAGTCTTTATTGGACATGGGTGAACTGACATGCATGACATGGTCAAATGTGGACAGTTTTCATAAAAAAGAAAAGAAGCAGATTGCTGATAAATACACAACAGGTTTCTACCTCAATTTTGACTCTTTGCTTAAGAGTGTATATTCTGTAGAGTCCTTCCTAAAGTCTTTGTTTGACCATGTCAAAATAACATTCCTTGGCTTTTTTTTTTTTTGGCACAGAAATGAATTAAACTGGCAGATATGCTGCAATGAGGAATTTTCATTCTGAGAAGTTAAAGTGTGCCAAATTAATAAGCAACTGAAAAACTTTGGCGTTTAATGGAAAGTGCAGGCACTTTCTAAATGTAGGCATCACCGTATGCGCTCAGTGTAATACACATATACATGTGCTCATACATATATATATATGTAAAATTCTGCTTTCTGTCATAAATCAAAGTTACTAGCTCTCTACAAAACGTCAGTTAGGAGAGATATTTGGCCCACTGCCTCTTTGGGGGCATCTCATTCCATTAAATAACCTACTTCTGAGAAACTTAGCTGGACCTTCACTGTTCAGTAACTTAGGATTGCTTTTTTAATTAAAAGCTTGAACCTTACTTTCTCATTAATCATATTAAATGGGAGTGTTGATATAATGGGCATATTTCACCCTTCAGTCACATTAATAGAAATTTTACTGAAGATTAGTATGAGGTGTGTGTGGGTCGAGGGAGGATATTTTCTCTCCGCGTACCCTGATTCCATATGCCTCACCCTATCCCTTCGCTTGGCACAACCTCCTTTTCCCAGCACCTTTTGATTCATATAATACTGCATGGGAGAAGTTAGGCTAACCAGAAAAAGCAGTAGGACATGAGTTGAGCCTCGTGTGTGTTAAGAATCTCTGCTTGAATTTGGATGTCAAATGATTTCCTTTGCTTACTTAGACAAGGCTTGAGCCCCCCCTTCTACACAAACAGTACAAAGGCAAGGTGCAGCTGAAAGACTTACTTTAAACCTGCAAGTCCACAAATCTCAAAGAGTTACTTACACTGCAGTCTGGCTCCTCAATTTGCATAGTAATGCATGCTGAATATACAGGTGCGTACTGTTCATTCATCTGTAGCAAACGGCTCCCTCAGTGGCCTTTTTCCACCAAAACCTACGGCAAAACTTCAGTTGACTTCAATGGTAGCAGGACTGGGTCTAACAATTGCTCTGGCTGTTATGAGAAATACAAGTCACAGTCTCTGCTGGTATAGATCAACACAAGTCTCCACTGGAGCTAGGCTAATTTACACCAGAGCAGAATCTAACTTTACGTATTCTTTTCTTTTTTGCTCTGTCTCACTGGCAAGAACTCAAAAGCAAAGCTTTTTGTGCATTTGTTTCACTTAGTATAAGGTCAGCTAAGGTTTTATGTAAAACAGATGGGCAAACTTAAAAATGATTTTTCACATTGCATTGAAAACCAGTAAAAAAAAGCAAAAGGGGGAAAATAACTCTTTTTGTTCTTTCAAAGGTTGTTGCAATGACCTTTATTTTACCCAGTGCCCCAGTTTTAAAGAAGGAAAACAAAACCCTGGTTTTATTGCAGTAGAGCTGTTTTCTCAGCTATTCATAGAGGTCTTAAAGAGGATAGCAAGCAAAAGAAAATTCTAAGTGGTTCACTGACAGTTTTGAAGTGGGAGTATAGTGCTCAAGTTATAAAAATGACTATATTTAAACATCTTATAACTTATTCTGCTACATTTTTCTGCTCAGAAATCTGTAATTTTGTGGTAACTAATGCTGTGGGGCTGAAACCGTATGTAGACATATAGGTTGCCAGCCTGGAAGGGGTTATTGCATAATATTTTTGAATAGCCCGTCCTTTTCTTTAAAAAAAAAAAATTACACAAATAAGATTTTGTGATTACAGAACTTTTCATTCCAAGACATGCAAAACAAGTTTACAAGGCTTCTGTGGCCGTCCTGACTGCTGAAGCAGGGTGGATTTTCTGATAAATCAGGTTCTTTGTCTCTAATCAGGACAGATATATTTTGATCTTTCCTGTTGTTTAAATCCTTGCAGGCTGCACTATGTTATACATACTGTCTGCTGAGGTGTCTATTTTAAGCCAAAGAGAAAAGACAACTAAAGCCTGTGGTTTTCAACTGAAAACCACCTTATCATTTATCAATCATCTTTCATCACGCTTCAGAGATGCTAAGGAATGGTTCTTGCGTGGCTGTCAATAGTGATGTAGCGTTGTTGAGACATATGCATAGGAAAAAGGGCAGATAACTATTACTTTTTTACATTCTTAATGAAAGCACAACCATACCCACCTCCATCTTCCAATTTTTGTACCTGTACATGGTTTAAGAATTTCCTAAAGTTATTGACAAGCACTCAGCAAAACTGCTACTTCATGGAATAATTTACACACCTTTGTTAGACTCCTCTGAATTCTTCAGTGTTCTGCAGTCTTGGCTCATTTTAGAATTTATTTAGAAATAATAAACTTTGTGTTAAAGCTCCTATAATGTTACTGATTTTTTTGAAGATTCAAAGCTGGTCTCCATGGCTGTTGCGAATCATGGTATTGATGCAGTCACGATGTAAAAAAGGCAAATTTTTTGTATTGACGAGGAGAAGCAAGCCTGTGCAATCTGCCAATATAGCTGTGTTCCCTCCACTTGTGCCTCAGCTCTGGCTGCTACATTCAAGAAAAATATGGACCCGGTGGAAGGAGTCCAACAAAGAAGAGGCCCCAAGAAGAACAATGAGGTAGATTAAATTGCTAAAAAACATGATCTACAAAGACTGATTGGACAACCTGGGGACTTGCAATAAAGAAGACAGTGTTGAAGGCTGATGTAAAAGCAGTCTTCAAGTACGCAAGCAGATACCGGAATAAGGAAGTCTGTAACTTGTGCTGTATGGTGATAATAGAAAGGACTAAAAATAACAGGAGGGTTCACGCTAGGAGGAGAAACTTTCAAATGTTAGAGACTGGGATTGTCTGGGACAGCCCGGCTGGGGAGCGTTCTGATGCTGCCGACATCTCTTTTAACAAACCTCTGGTAGGAATGGCAGAGGTACAGTTGATTCTGTCCTGGGCATGAGGAATGACCTAAGTTCACCTCATGAGGTCTTTTCAGCCTTATGATTTTATAATGAGGCTGAATGTGTATGTATTTATAACATCCAGTTCATGCACCTGACTGTGAAAATATGTTTGTTTCATGAGAGTTTCATGACTTCACAAGAGTTCTGAATGGACCAAGCTGGTATTGGGAAGCTTTTCTGGCCTTTGACTTCATAATATATGCAATGACCAAAGTAAACTTTCAGTTATGCATATGCACATATTTCATATCAGTTCTGAAGCTTAAAAAACAGCTGAACGTGTTAGTGATTTACTACCATGCTGCCAATTATTTAGTTACACAATTTTTCAGGTATGTCAGTGTAATTAATTTATATTCAAACACAATTACTGTATGACTGACTCCACAAGCTAGCTACCTGTATTTCATCTGGTTTTGTGCTTGCTGAACACTATTTAACCAGGTCAGATACTCATGTCATTTTTAGTCTGGAACTAACTATGTGTTATCTTAGCCTCATCGATCAATTGGCCAATTTGGATCAATTTATTTGCTGTCTAGTAGTGAAAAGAAAAACAATTTGGGGAGAATTTGAGACAAATTGATGACATTAGCAAGTGTTTAATTCATTGAACTCTGTACAGGGAGAACTCTCAAAATGAAGGAAACCAAGCTGACCATGTAACTTGAACACAGCTAGCTTAGAATTGCTTAAAAAAAAAAAAGAAAGAAAAAAAATCCCATACATTTTAGCTTCAGGGGCCTTTTCAGAACAGAAATGTGACAGTCATTTAAAACAGAAAAAAATCATCAAGACAATTTTCATTTTAGTTTCCATTCAAACATTTCAGAAGACAAATAATCTTTAAACAGTCCAAAATGCTTGGGGTACTTCAAAATTAAAACACTTTGATGTACTTAGACAAATTGAATCCAGGATGGATCTGCAGGGGCAGTAGAAGTAATAAAGCTGCTGACTGCTTACAACTGTTAAATGTTTAGTCTATGAGCTCAACAATGGTTCTGGTAACTAAAGCGAGAATGATTTTTATTGCAGATGGCCGTGATGGTTTAAGTTAAGAGTGAAGTCGGCACTTTGAGATGCTGATGAAACAGAATATTTGGCTACTTTCATATATTACTGAAATAAAGATATCAACCTCAACCACAAATAATTTGAACTGAAGTTTTGGCACTTTATAAAGAAATTAAGAACAGTACTACTTTTTTTTTAAAAAAAAAAAAACATGAATCATCACATCCTGAACTTCCTGTAGCTCTGGCCAGCTCAATTTGATTTCTTCAGTTGTTTGAAGACACTGCTTACAGATTTGATCCAAAATATGTATTACTGAAGTAGTCCACAGAACTCAGAGGATGCCATTTTCATGATATTTTCGTGTATAGTCTTTGGTCTGAATAGGAGAAAGAAAGCCTGTGGGCTTTGAAAAGGCAGATTAAAATAAGAATATGAGAAAAGGACATTAGTGAATACCTGGAATTATTTCCCCTGGGAATTTAAAGCAACTTAAAAAATTAAAGTTAATTTAATTGCTAATTTTGACTTATAGCTTGCCAGCTTAGTATCTCATCGTTTAAAAAGGGTTTGCAAATAGTGAAAAGCTCAGCATTACTTACGGTGCTTTAAATTTTACAAGAGCAAAGCAATTGCATCATTTCCCTAAGCAAATGGAAATAACATTTCTTATACAGGAAGCTAAGAAAACAGACAAACATGAAAGGACACTCTCTACTAATTTAAAATATATTTCTACATATATACACTGTAACACTCCAGTTACAGATATGTAGAGTTTACAGTCCCAGATGCTGAAAATAAATGGTCTTGTCCTTCCAAAAATCCTGAATATCACTTTTCAAAAATATATTTTTTTGAAATAATATACTTTGGGTTCTTTTTTACTTACCTTTTGGCTTTTAAGCCTTTAGCATGCACTTGGGTCATATCTTTCACGCTTTTCTGTGCAGCTAGAAGAACAAGAAATTAATTTTTTTTTAATGACACCCAAGAGTCTCACATAATCACATCGCCCCAGGAAATGGGACCTGAGGAAAAATACCAAATATTGTGAAACTTTTGATAACAGCATAAAAGTAAGCAACTATAAAATAGTACTATATTGTGTCTGTTTTAAAACAGAAGCCCCTATTGATCTGGGACAACAGAGGACTACCAGGATAAAAATAAGCCTTTATCAGTTTTGCGTTTATGGAATCAAACAATTTCGATGTCTAAAAAGTCCGGGATACTTTTGACAGACAGCTCTTCTGTGCTCCAGATAGACAGACAATTTTGGTGGTTTGGTGAGAAACAAACCAAACCTATAAAGAGATTCATGGTCAAGAAGCATACTTACCCTGCTAGTCTTCAGTGAGAAAAATACAAAGGTTATTTTGCCTCTAGACCTCCAAAAGAAAGCAAAACAACAGCAGGAAAAGAAAGGATTGAATGCAGGGGAGAGTCTAAGCAACAAATACACAAACCAAGCTAAGCTACTGGCAGCATGTGAGCTTTCCAGGTTGAGAGTATTTCCGTGGAAAAATAGTCCTGTTTAGTGAATGAAATCTTATTTATTTATGCCAGCCTAAATAACGATTTCTTCTGCTAAAGTCAGTAATATCATAAGAGAAGAAACCCTTACACTTTTTCATTTCACACCTTTTTATTCATATTCACGACCGAAACAGTCTATGACTCCTTGGAATACTTAATTACTGAATACCCTCGGTTTAGGAAGTTTGCAAGGATTTCAACTCTATCTGCAGGTCTATGGTTTATTTATCTAGCACAGGTTTGCAACGTTTAGTTGCTCTTGATCTGTTCTTGGCTCAAGCAAATGAGGAGATGCTGTCATTAAATATGATGAAGATTTTTTTTGTTCCCAAAAAACTGAAATGACTGACAAAACAGAGTCAAGATAGAAGAGAGAAAATTCAGTACAATCTAGGGTCTCAGCTAGCATGGGCCTTATGATCTAACCACACATCACATACCAAGTAGAGTATTTTGCCTCTTAAACTTAGGCTAATGCCTGTTCTTTGTAGCAAGGCGACTTTCTCATCACACAGAGGTTAATGCTCTGAGCAATACTTTCCTCACTGGTCTGGTGAATTGGCACTACAGTCCGGGTGCTGTGATTACTGAACTTTGTGATTTTCATTCCCAGACATTCTCCAAAGTCTCTCTAAAGGAGAAGGCTCCACTTTTGCACAAGTTCCTTTCAGGACCTCCAGGACACAATGAAATTTTGGTCTACAAAACAACTGGAATAGATCTAATCCAGGTGATCTGTGTGGATAAAGGGACAGTAGTGCCAGGGGTATCCAAAGTTCATTTTTACTGAGTCCTTTGGTTTTATATCACTAAGAACAGACAGCTGTCCACAGTCAAAACTGTGGAATTCAAGCCTGTGGTTACATGTCTATTGTCAACCCTCCTTGTCTCTGGGGAAATAATTTCCTTATTGTCTAGTTCCAAGAAATTTCTGACATTTCAAGCACAGAGTATATCACATAACTCTGAATGTTTTCTGGAAATTATAACCATGCAAAAATGACTCCTCTGTTTTCTAATTAATCCCTAAATGCGTGTAAGAACCCTTTCTCAAGACCTTCGGATTGATTCTGAACTGCCCTGCAGTTTAAATTGGTTGTGGTTGCCCAACTTTGATCCCTTTCTAACCACCACAGTTGGCCCAATTCTAATTTCTTTCATAGACATGCAAAGTCAAACTGAGCCCAAGAACTGCACTATAGCTGTTCTGTACTTACATCAGCATTAGTGAGATTTAAAGAATGGTCTTTAACATTATTGTGTTACAGAACGTGTAGTGTTAGCTCATCAGCTAGCGAATATCACCAGAGTTTTATTGAATCTGAAATACCCGAGCTGAGGAGCTGGCCCTTAGGTTTAGCCACTGCTCAGTGAAAAAAAAAAAACTGCATTCGAGCAAAGTTTGTGGTTCACCCCTTACCAGCAGTGGTAACATCGAGCTAAGCAGCACAGGAGTTTGTAGAGGGCTATTATGAAAAGCAGGCCTTTGTACCACTTTTCAGCTAACTCTTTTGCTCCATGACAGCTGCTCTTACAATTAGCCCTTCTCCTGACCTCATGGTCTACCACAATATGCTTCAGAGATCTCTGGGAAGGGAGACTATTACACCTAATGTGTTTGGACAAGTCTAGCATGTGTGTAAATTAATAAGAATGCTGTAGCCTTTTTTTATTTTTTCCTTTACAAGGGTTCCCTTGCATTTATGCAACCTGCACATCTGCTTACCTGCTCAAACTAATGATAATGGATCTAGCAGGATGTGAGGAACACAATAGTCCCTCAGCTGGTATTTTCAGGGGGGTTCTCCCTCCTCTAGTGAAAGGTAGGAACCTGAAATAAGTTCTTAAAATGAATGATAGATTTCTTAGGAAATTGTCCTCTTCAGACACAGGAGGCAGAAGTATTCACCTAGCCATGAAACTCTGTAGGACACGAAAGGAGCTGGGAAGAGTGCTGCAGGTCAGCCTTTGCAATACTGTCCTTTAAATTGGGAAAAGAGAATTGCTGATTAATTATAAAATGAGGCTGCTCTTTTGCCTCTGGTATTAAAAAACAAAATAAATGTAATGAATATTTAACAGCTCATAGCAGCAGGTACCTGGCACACTTGATAACAGCAGTTAGGTCTGTAAGCAGGGGCACACTTTTGCTTCATCGCATCTTCTAATGTTGCATTTCTTTTCCTAAAGTAATTTTTAATCATTTTTTAGCTTAACTATATAAAGCATAAGAGAACAAGGTGCTGTAATGAGTTGCTGCATAAAAGTCATTCAAATACTTCTGCTATCCTGCTTCAGTGACATTTATGAATAAATGAATGCCTGTATTAACAAATTTCCCCAACGACATTCAGTTTGTGCGACTCATTACTTAATCCGTGAGCATTTTATAGTTTTCTAGTGTTCAGGTTGCAGGAAAAAACACCTGTATTAGTGACCAGATTTACATCCAAGTCTCTGACCATAAGCATGGTGTATATCTTCTCTCCCTGAAAAACAAATTTCCTCTCTTTTCACTTGAGCAGAAATAGCATCAGCCCAGAACAACTGGCACTCAGCTGCATAGCAGCAGCAAGAGGCAGAGAATGTAAAATCAAGATTGTGTATAAAGTGGAATCTGCATAGAAAGGCAATATTACAAGGGAGGCTTGTGACATTGCTTATCAGCCTTATGTTGAGAATTTAGAGTGTGATCCTGGAAGCTGTCCAGAGTCTTTTGTGGGGGTTCAACTCCACTAAATTTTGATAGTGTGAACAGAAATAAAACGTTGCTGCCTCTCCACATTTTTGGCAAGGGCTCCCTATCAAGCCTGGTGCACTGGCAGCCATGTGATGTGCTCAAAAAGTGCTGGAATTCTGCACACACTTGCGTAAATTCCAGTTTTATCTTTACTTCTATGTTACGTCTTCACATACCTTGTGCAGGTACTCTTCTTTCCTGTCCTCTGTCCTGAACAGTGACATCTATTTTCTTAAAATTAAATGAAAAACACACAGAGCATTATTTATTTCTTTCTGTGATACCTTTCATTTTTTCAAAAAGAGATTGCCCATGTTCAACACCGTCTATGAGCTAATGCTCGATTTGATATGGTGTCTCCCCATAATTTTAGCATTTACTAACTTTATGTGTAAGATGTATGACTTGAAGGTTATCAAATTATCCTGGAAGTCACAGTGACAGAAGGCTGTAATTCTGTTATTTTTACTTCAATTATATGATATTTTACACTCTGTGAAGAATCCTACTGTACCAGTCCCAAGGTAAAGCAGCTCTAATGTTTTTCAGAGGCTGTTTCAAACGTTGCTATGTTTATAAATACGCAAATGTTCTTGTACAGCAGACGGCCAAAATATGGATTGCATAAAAACGGTGGCTTTATGCTTGTCTGTATGTGCATGGCCATGAACAGAGTAGTTCATTACTCGTGGATATTCATTTAATTGTAAAGTCACTTTGAAATTCCCAAGATTTCTGTTCTCAGCTACAGCAACCTTTTGCTGTAACTCCAAATATTTAGAGGATTCCTGTATTTTTCTATCAGATGAAACAATAAGTATTGACTATTAATAAGTTGTTGAATATTTCAGCACTTCTGAAATACAAAGTTTATAGCTTACAGGATCAGAGCTGCTGTTTGCAGTTGGCTGTCAGATACAAAGGGATTGTTCTAATATGTTTAGTATTACAGTCAACTAATCCTTTTCTGATTTCTGTGAATATGTCACAAGCTAGTGAAATAAAATTATGGGATGTTGTTTTATGAGCAATGCAATAATAAATTTCCAAATAAGGCTTTTCTGAAACCCAATTTAGCTTGCAAATAACAGCTTGAGGAATGCTTTCTGGAATCTAACCTATTATGACTTGGACCCAATTTTCACAGTTTGAGACTCTATCTTAACATTAAGCCTTTAGGCAGGGGTTCAGAATGTGTTTACTCTTTTTAGTATGTATAGGATATTTTTTACCTTAGCGCATTAATAGGACAACGCATGTGAAAGAGGATTATGGGCCTTTTTCTGACAAATCCTGGGTATGTCTCTCCAAATCCATAGGATGTTTGGAAAAGAGTGTTTTGCTTTTCTAACTCCTAGTATTGAAGTGGAGATGAGTTCCATTTGGGATTTTATTTAGCTTAATAATACTGTTAAAAGTAATATTCAAAATAATATCTCAAGTTTAGGTACCCCAACTCATATTTAAGTCCCAAAATAAACCTTGCCCTCTCTGAAATAGCCCCACATCCAATAAAGTCATTGGTGCTACAAAAAAGTAAAACTGAAGTTTTACTTAAAAAAAAAAAAAAAAGGGATAGTTTTTCATTTACCTTTTAAATGGCATAGGCTGTTCCTCTGCGTAACACCCAGCTGACACGCAGGAGAAAAGCCTGCAATGCTTTGGTACAGATAGTGTATTAACCCCCTATTCATACTATCCATACATCTATATGCAATGGGAGCACAGAAAATATCTTTTCAGAGCGAGATTCCTGATTTTGAAATGTCTGCTTTTCTTGAAACAAAATAATACCAGCAAACAGGTGAGGAGTTTAGCAAAAATGAAATTCCAAGTAAAAAATTGCATTTTGAGCAAGTTAAAATGGTTAATTCCAATTTAGGCTGCTTCTGCTGCACACAAGACTAGGAAACTTTAAAACTTTGAAACACAGAATCATCTTGAAATAGGAAACGAAAATCCATGTTCCTTTTCAAAAATGTTAACTTCTGATGTCATTAGAATTCCTGGTCAGAACAAACTTTATTCAGTGGTCTCCCTTTACTGTATGGTGGTAAATTTAGACAAATGGCAGGTTTTCTGAAGAAAACAAGTTCAGCTGGAAAGTTTCTAACCGGTTGTACTGAGCTGCCTCTTATTTTCACTTTTTTTAGCAGATGAGCATTGGATATCTGTAAATTGGCCATCAGGACTTTCATGTACCGCGTGGCATTAACTCTAAGTGTTTTTTTCCTTACTATAGTTAAGGGTTAAATCCTGTTTTAAGGGGCCTTTCTTTCTCAGGGTTGTGAAAGTTCTCCCTGAGGGATTAGTAAGTCACAAAGGCTTTCGGGAGTGGATAGACGCGAGGGATGAGGGACGGCAGCAGCAATTGGTACCTTGGTATCAGCGGGAAGATAAGGTCCAGGAAAAGATAAAACATGTAAAAATATCTGACATAAAAGGATAACACAGGCTACAGAAGATGAAGGTGATTCCTTAGTGAAACAGATCTTGAAGCATGAATCTGGTACCGAGGCATAGTATTTGGTATGGAGAGGAAATTAAATTTTACTTTTAAATTTTAAACCATGTATCTCTTAAAAAAAAGATTTACGGATAAGATGGATATTAACTTATATAAAACATGGTACTAGGCAGCTTTTTAAATGACAGAACTTTCATAGACCTGTATTTTAGTGTGCCATGTTGATGCAATGTATCAGAGGTTCTCAAATTATTTCACGGCACAGGTCATCTTTTAGAAGAAATAGCATCTCTTGGACCACTTTCCTTCTGAAAGAGTTTCCTATTCGCAACACCTCATTAGCAACCAAGCAGTGAGTGCGTGTGTTAACATGTGTATGCATGACACACAAACTAACGGTCACTGACAAAAGCAATAGACTGTATTCCCCCCATTACTAGAGGCATTTTCTTGCTGCTTGAGCACCTGGCTTCAGCTTTCCAGAACTTTTCCCTGCCACAGGGCTTTGGGCAACTTCTTACCCGTGAGGCATCATTCTCATGCTGGCGCTCTGCAGATGCCAGCTCCTGGACCGTGAGGCGCTTCAGGACTTGTGTGCTCGTCTCCATAATCGCTTAATGGCCGTTATGGCTCCTAGCTTGTGGCAGAGCAGCAGGTCTGACCAAGTTCCTGGTGGCTGAACAAGAGACTGAAGCCGTGGCTCAGGCATGGGCTCGCTGACGGTTGTCTAAAAGCAGAGGGATACTCTGTTCTCATTCCGTTTCAGACATGTAATTTAACACAGCAATTACTTACATATTTCTCTGAGTAATTAATTACTAACTGCTAAAGAATTACTGCATTACTGTATGCAGAAGTAATAAAACTACTTCAGGGTTTCAGGAAAATTCTTGAAGACAGCAATTATTATTAATTGTAGTCAAAATTATTTGTTATATTAATTACCAGTAATCTCTGCCTAGACGCTAATTAGACTTAAAGCAATTTTATAGTGGTACAATATAATTATGTCATTAATAACAAAAATAACAGATTGTTTTACTTTAAATTTGACATATTATATGTTTAAGGGCTTGCCAATTAAAGAACAAAGTGTGCACAAAGTTTTGGGTTAATTTGTCACACCAGGAGCGTAGTGAGGCAGATCTTAAAGCCAGAATCCACAGACCCTTTACAAGCATGTACAAATGTGAACTGAATTTTAGGTCTCAGTACATTCCGGTTTCGTTGCTCAGTGCATCACTCTTCGGCAGCTCCGAACCCTTGGGCAAATTCTACCCGGCCAAATACCTGGAGAACGGCTTCGCCATCGATATTATCTGCCACAGATATTAAACTGAGTAATCAAATGAACAAAAGCATTTACTATTTCTTATTTGTAATTGACTATTGACTATTTTGTCTTATTTTTCTGCTAGCATAAATCTCAGTCAGGCCCATTTCAGCGTAACTGGGAAGCGCTAGCTTAGCAGTAAACCATCATTTGAGGAGTCCCACTGAAGTCTATTTCTTTTGCCTTTGTTTTCCCTTTTATTTTGAATAAGGTCTAAATACATGCTTGAAAGTAAACACGTGCCCAAGGAGATTTCTCAATTTGAGCACAAGTTAGCAAGAAAATAGGTAATTTCAGAGCATAATCATAAAATATTATCTAGTGTTACAGCATGCTACTCTTTGAAACAAATAATGAAATGAGTTCTTCATTTTTAATAAAATGAAATCATATATCTTTCAAGGAAAAACATTTTGCTGGAAATTGTCAAATTTTTTTTTTGGTAACGAAACACATTTTCAAATCACATACACTTGCAGCAGTAAAACCTTTTTCTGAGAAGTGCTTGCATATCGTTAAGTCACAGGCTAACCTTTGAATTGTTTTAGATTTTTTTAATTTTTTTTTTAGTCTACTGAAAATCATCACCAATCAGATAATTTTGTAAACACAAACAAAGCCACACTGGAGCTGGGAGATCTACAGATAAGATAGAATATAAACACTTAATTAAATTCCAGGAAGATTTCCCCCTGAGCAAAATCTTTCAAAGTATCTGAATTTCTATAATGTACTGTATGCTCTTCCTTTCCTACCTGTTTGCAAAAAAAAAAAAAAAAAAAAAAAAACCTCACATTTGGCTTAGCTCCTTCAAGTCATTCACTGTAGTAGCACTCATTAGAGGTTTAACCTACTTCTACTAGAATCTAAGGCAAAATTCTCATTCGTATAATCAGGAGTCTGAACATCACTTTCATTTCAGTATTGAAACAAAAAAGCCGCCCTGTAATTGTTTTCAGTCTTTAGGTAGTTTGTGGCTTATCAGTCTTCAGAGCGCGTAGCTCAGTTTGGTAAGTGATCGAGATTTTTACTGGAAAAAAATACCATTTGTTTTTTGATCTGTTTTAAAATTGTAATTCACATGGTAAAAAACGGAGTCAAGTTGCAGAGCATTTCAGGTTTCCATTTTTTTCCCCCTCATATTTGGTGCTAATGACAAACCCCTTTTTAATGAAGTTTTTAAATAAAAGCAAATCTCATGTGGCTTTTTATCATCTATTTATTTTAGATGAAAATTCTTACTGTCCTGGACTCTGAGTATTAAGCAAACCAAAAATGTCACATTAAAACTGTAGTTTTAATCCCAAGTCAATGGTTGCACCATAATTTATTGTAGTAAAATTACAGTAACAAATAGCAGTGATGATGTAACGCTATATTTCAACATGTTTTACAGCACCACAATGTTATTCTAGTGATTATACTGTAGTTGGAATAAATATTACTAAATTTGAGACAGATTTATTATGGTTTTAAACTTTGTTCTGTTCGGTCCAGGAAACAGAGGATTTACACGGTAACTCTGATTAACATTAAGGGGCACTAATTGCTTATCCCCCGGCGCGCCCTGAGGAGCCTGTAGCCCTCTGCCTGTCCTGCATCTTAGCGCCTTGTAAGGCTTCACTTGGGCCGAGACCGAGACCGTCCCTCCCGTTTGAGCACCGTGTAGAAGGAGGCGGCAAGCCGGGGAAGCCTGCCAGCCACGTCCAAATCCTTCCGCCCGACTCCGCCGCTCTCGGGAATCGGGCGGCTGCCGGTGGCCGGGGAAAGGGGAGCTGGGCCCTTTCGCAGGCGCTGCGCGCCCGGGGCAAGCTCTGCGCGGGGGGCATCAGCCTGTCGGCCCCTCGCTGCGGAAGCCGAGACCTGGGGGTCTACAGGGCCTACACACAGGACCTGAGGTGCCGAATGACCTCGTTTTGCCACGTGGGCAGAGAGGGACAGGCTACGGTCTGGCTCCTCAGTAAATTCTGTTACTGCCTTTCCTGCAGAAACAGTTTCAGGTTAGGGACAGGGAGACTGTTACCTGTGAAATCTGAACGGCTGTTGGAAAAAAATTCAAACCATACTTTTTTGGTGAGGTGATGTGCTGAACTGCAAGGACACCACGCAATGTCCTATTGACTGATCACTGCTTTCCTCGCTTCTGACAATGACTGAAACCACTCTAGGATTTTGAGGAAAAGCATTTATAATGTTTTCAGCTATCTCTAGAGCAGCAGAGAAAACATCAAACTCTAAAGAAAATCTCTTCACGTATCCTGAGCTCAGTCCCACGGACTCATATGGCTCTGGCTGGCAGTGTCCTGAGGCTTCCAATACACATCTGAATTTCTGATTTGCTTGTCAGTATTTATAGTGAAGAAATGCCTAAATCTTGCTTTCACTTATACCAGTACCACTGAGTTCAATGAGCTTGCACTGGAACGGCTGATCTTTATTTGCCGCGTGCATTACCGTACCATTGCCTCACAGAAATGGCTGTAGCTGGTCCTATGTTCGCTTGCCTTTATTGCCGTTATAAAATCAATGTTTAACTTCTGTTTCTACGTTTACATCTTTTATCATTTGTGACTGTCTCAGAAAATAATCTCTCTTTTAAACAGAGCCCACTGCAAGCTGGATCTCTGACTGGACAGCGCATCCTTTACCTTGTGCACAGGCCAGCATCGCTCAGAGAAGGCGGCTGATGGAGACACCGGCTAGCACCTGGGCGATATTTCTCCATTTGGCGTTAAATGTTCCAGTGTTTTACAGCATTTTGGGGCAACAGAAAGGGGAAAAGCGAAGGAAAGAGTTTCAGTTTTTTCAATGTGGAACCTGCTTTGCTGCAATTTTCAGAGAGACCTGTTCTGAAGCGCAGGTAATTGAGCATAATGAAAAAAATGCGTTAATGAAAGTAATTGACAAAAGCCAGTCCACCTGTCAAAGAAGAGAAATCTTGAAAAGAAACGGCAGCCTTTTGAAGGTCAAGGCTCAGTGTGGTGTAATCCCTACCATCTGTGTTCAGGCTGGTGCTATTCTCAGACTGTCATATGTACTCTCTTCTTTGAAAATAATAGACACGGGAAAAAAAAGCTTACTCAACAGGGAGCCTAAGTGTAGTTAGGTTTATAGAAAATGAAAAAGCACCACTGTATAAACTTAAGATGACCCTTAATTTTCCTTCCCCTTGACCTACACACATCTACTTTCAAAACTTTAGTGGCACAGGGAATGAAAATAATTCAGTGACCAATACAGTGTAAAGGTACAGCAGCAAGCTGGAATAGTTGGCAACCACACCCAGTGCAATCAGTATTGATTTCCTTTTGAAAGGAGAGTGATTCTAGTCCTGAACCTACACAAAGATGGGGGTGGGCTATTGTGTCCACTCCAGAACTGCAATCCTCAGAAGACCTGCTGGACTGCCACCCATGGGCAGCACCTCCCTTTTGGGTGTTCAAGATGCCCTGCTCCCTAAAGCTGTGCTTCTGGTCATTTTCAGACAGTACCAAGAAGCTTGATGCTTGCAATTTCTTCTCAGGTTGTATGGGCTTCAATGGCTGGGCACACATTCACGTGCCTGATTTGCTGAGCTTGATTTGAGAGATGTTCTCATAAAAAGCCCATTGGATCGCAGTCCATGAGTGTGGCTGGAGCCACGTTATCCAGCATCCTCATCGTTACACAAGGCACTCAGACTGGGGAAAGCTGGACTCAGTGCCCTGTGTCTTCTGAATGCTAACCACCAGGCCACAGAGCAAGGATCCTCCTCAGTGCTTACTTTTGCATATTCCTTGGACATCTTAGCAGGTATGAATGAGAGTCTTCCTCCCCAGAAAATACTATATTTTGCTGATCAGGCTGCTTTTGTGTGGTCTGGAGTTCAAATCCCTCAGGCAGAGGAGGAAATTGAATTCATGTTTCCCACACTCTGACAGGATACATTAATCACGGAGTTGTTATATTAAACAAGGGCATTAGCCCCTCCAAGGCACTTGTGCTGTGAAAGAAAAAGTTTAGGTATATAACTCCAGAGGTTGTCACTGGAATGGGAATACCAAGTGAAAGAAGATGTCTTCCCAGCATCCAAACACCTAAAGCCTGATGAGGGGCAACATTTAAGATACAAGTGTGTTCCTGGTATAGCGTGTCAAAAGTAAAGGCGGCTGCACAATCACTTCTGTGTTTTCTATTCTTCTGCTTTCAGACATCCACATGCATCACACAGGGAGCCTGTTCCGGATGTTGTTCATTCCATAAGGTCGGGTATTTGCCATTTTAGTGCTCCAGCATTTGGTCTCCCAAAGTCCCTTTAGGTCCCTTTGCTGCTCAAGCCCCAAGGTGATTTACATCTCTCAGAAAGGAGACTCAAGAATCTGAAAGTTTTTAAATGCATTACAAAATACATTGGAAGCAGGGAGTCAGTAAAATGCCATCCTCTTAAAGCTTTTTGTTTTAGATAGCTTGACATTTTTTATGGAAAACGCTTATCCATTAAAATAATGATAAAGCAATTTTTTTAATAAGTTCTTTACTCCAGAGTGTTAAAACTATGAAACTACAAAGCAAGAGAACTTGCAGAAATCATGCTGCATACACTCTGTGGGAAATGGTACATATAAAAAGCTTGTTATTTCTATCTCTAAGTGATAAAAACTAAGATGGTACATCAAAACAGCAGGTACAAATTATATGTATACATTATATATATTACCTGCTCTTAACAAAAATTACTTTAAAATATCTGCCTCCATGCACAAAACCAGAACACACCACATAAAACATCTCTCTGTTAAGTGCAGATTCCTGGGAAAACAACTCCAATAAAAAAAAAGCATAAAAAAATAATAGCACGCCACAAATGCCTAATTAAAAAAGGTTCTCCACCTCTTTGGAAGAAATACATTTTATTTGCCCTCATTAAGGTGACCTAACCACTGTGCTTCACCCTGCCCTGCCTGAATGATGTAATCAGCCCAACTCATGAAAATAAAATACTAGAGCAAAAGAATCATGTTCTCTTTCTCTGAGCTGTAACTGCCTATTTTTCTAGATACATAATCGCATTCAAGCATATACTTTAACTAATGACTCAAAAGACAGGCTGCTGACACTATATGGTCTGTCAAAGATCAGGTGTAACTCTAGAAATGGAGAAATTCAGAACTGGATCTAAACTGAAAAGTTCCAGAGAACTGGATCTAAACTGAATCTTTACTTAAACCTTTTGTTTGTTATTCACACTCACTCAAAACAAGCATTTATCTAGCTATTTTTTGAGCTATGACCTGAAGATGCACCTTCTGTTAATGGAATAAGATGCTAGCGAAACCTCTTGCTCAATGCAAGGAGGTAATCCTGCCTCCTTTTTACGGTAACTACTTTTTGCTGTTCATTCCTTTTCTTTACCTTTTTCACCATGTGTGCACATCTCATCATGTGATTTATTTGTTTTGTGTTTTGAAGCCATACATGCCAGTCAGGAGAAAATTAGGGAATTTAGAAGCTGCATTAACAGGCAGGAACACATCTGAAGCACAGTTCAGAGCTGCTCCTGTGGCCACCCTGGAGGACCTCATTTCCAAGGTCTTTCCAAGGTGATGTGCTAGGACACACCACCTTTGACAAACTTAGAACAAAAAACAAGGAGTGCCAATACTTCAAAGAATGCTATTTGCTTTAGTACAGTAAAAGACTACGGTTCCCACTGAACAAAAAGTTTTGAGAAAAAGCACGACAAAACCTGGAATAGATTGAAATCTCTTTACTTTTATTAATCTAAGTAATGTAAAAGAATTAAAACTTATATAAAAAAAAGAAAAAAATATTCTTTCTAATGAATTTATGTATGTGGAGGCTTACTTTTTTCCTCTGCCTGTCCTGTACTTTGAATGTTAAACTTGATAAGAAGAAAACCAAAATAAATAAGAAAAAAATTAAAAAGTAAAATTGAAATCTAAAGCTGAGCAAAAGGAAATGCAATGAAGCCTGGGTAATTTGATGCTGTTGTGTTCAGTGGTGAAAAGATAGAAGAAAGCAGGACAAAGAGAGAGAGAGAAAAGAAAGGAAATAAAACTTAACATCTAATAAAATTATTATGAAAATGCATAAAAATATTTTTATATTATAGACTGTCAAAAAAATCATTTTGAACTTTCCAGACTTTGATGTTTTATGTACTGTCTTGCTAATCTTATGGGGCACCTGAAAAAATAAAGTGTGACAGAAGGAAAGAAGTTCACAGGGGCACTGCGTCTATCCAGAAAGAGTTTAAAAAGTCAGATTATAGGCTACTATAATCTGTAGGCTACTAACGCAACAAAGATTTTCATTTCTGATAAACCTAGTCATCTTTTAGGAATAAACATCAGACATTGACTGGTAACAGCATTCTCAGCTTGCAATTCTAAGCAGTTTATGGCAACAAAGCTTTTTTTTTTCCAAACAAATATTTTATTTTCTTTTTATTCCCAGGGAAATTTTTTTTCCTACGATAACAGTCAGTTCCAGTCAACATGCAGTAAGCGCAAAATTTTTACATTACAACATTATTGATAGGCTGCTATTGTTACCCCTATAATTTAATTAACTTTGCAGGAAAGAGAAAGAGAGGCTTTTTTCCCCCCTCTTTCATGTTTTGAAATAAAAAGTTTTACAAAATGAGCTGGCATCTCAAGGGGCAAAGATCACGCTATACAATGTGCCCGGTGCAGGAGATGTTCTGAAGTATCACATCCACGTTTCAATTTGTCACTGTTGCTTTGGCTCGCAAGTCCCCTTGGCTTTTTTGTTTGTTTGTTTGTTTGTTTGTTTTAAAGCCACCGGAGAGCAGGCAGGAGCCGCGAGACAAGGCCCTTGCTGGGCACGGACGCGTGGGCCTGCGCTCGGCTGACAAGGCAGCAGTGGGTATCTTTCATTCAGCACATCTCTCTGCATTGCACAAAAAAACGCCTGGGGAGCCTCAGTAATGAATACATCAACTTTTACCCTGCTCTGTAAAAACAGTTATAAGGAAATCATTTCTATGCTGCAGAGGGGGTACAGGGGCTAAAAAGAAAACACAACGCTTGCCAGAAAAATAAATGCCCTGCTCCCTCACAGAGATGAGGGAGAAAGATAAAGTGTCCTGTTCATGCTGCATCATCTGTGTGTAAATAGCCTATATACCCTTCCTCGTCTGACCAGGGAGGGCAAACATCCACACAGGTACTTACAATTTGTATTCTTCCATAGTACATTGCTCACTATTTGGGGGGAAACAGATTCGGGAAGCTCTTTCACTAAAAAAGAAAGGTCAGGAGAAATGAATGAGTAAAAACTTGACATGAGATGTGTTACCAGGCAAATAAAACAGTAACAGCTATAAGCTTATTTATAAAACATAGCATAAACAAATAGATGATATTGTGGGAAATTTGAGCTGGAAATGGCTCTTAACTTTTTTTTATTATTATGTAAACAGGTCAACAGAGGAGATCCAGTATGAAAAAGGGGAGACAGAGAGGGAGAAGGAGAGGGGATCAAACCTCCCCAAGGTGCGGAAGGTTCTGGTATTCAGAGCTTTATCGATCTGGCCAAAATACGTGCTGAGCTCTATAAGGCCCATAAGAGGCTTCCCGACTTCTCTGTACATACTGCGCATTATCCATTTCACCACCTGTACAGAGTGGAAAACCAAAGCTTGGCCTGGTCCCCAAAAAGGCTAGCAAGCCTTCTGCATCCATTATAGCAAGGAGCACCTGCTGCTCCCAGAAGAGCCCAGATTTGGAGCAACGCTTCCTGCCTAGGGGCAGGCTGCGGCCCCTGCCTTGCTCACACATTGGCAGCACTCTGCTATCCTTTGCCAGAGGAAATTTCAGGGTGCCGGTTAAACCACTGCAAGTTTTGAGCTGCACGCTGCTGTTCTCACAGTTTGCAGGAACTGGGAATGAGTGTTGTTGAGATAGTTAAGTGCAGTCATTACGAGAGGAATTAGGTGCTTTTAACTCTCTGGATTTTCAGGCTCCTCTGTTCAAGACCAACTCTCAACCAGCTATAAAGGTGAACGAAAGAACAACAATAACCACACAGCCCATGATTTAAATCTTGATTGAAAAACCTTTCTGAATTAATTTCATCACTTCGAATCTGTACACAAACACGTGCAACAGAACCAGCCGAAGCGTCTGCGGTGGGAGATCATGCATCCCGGAAGCTAGGCTGGATGGGCTATTCCATTGTATATATTTATGGATCCGAGTGGAACCCTCAGGGTAAACGTGAACGAAGAATAGACTGTTTTTTCCTAAAGCATCTGGGTGTAAGCCTTATTTCGCCAGCAACCGTGGTGTTTATGGGCATGTTTTACTGGAAACCTGCTGCTTCTCACAACGTTTCCTGAGTGACTGTCTTAGTAAAACTGCATCTGGAAATGACAAGCACACAGCTGTAAATCTGAAAAGCAGTGTGCAGCCCTAATAGCTAGCAGCCACAGCACGGCTGTCCTGCTGAACGTTGAAAAGATTTACAAAGACAAAAGTAGAGCAATGAATACGTTTCTGAGCGTCTGTGATCACATTACACCTCTTCCTCTTCAAAGATTTTTTGTAGCCCTAGAAAAAGATATCATTGCTCTTTCAGTTAATGCCTTAGGCAGATAACCATGTTCGGTTACCTGCCAGAGCACCCAAAATTTCTGCCCTGTACCTACTTTCCAAAACAATGGTCAGTAGGGCAATACATTCCCCTCCTCATTTTTTTTCCCACCTGAATTAGACCCCTTGACAAGAGGGAGGCCATGAAATGAGTCACAAGAGGGAGGGGAGCAGGGAAAGATGAAGAAGATTTGTCCTTGTCATTGTCAAGTCCCCTAAGCAGTAAAGTCCCGAATCTGCTCTGGATGCCAAATCTGACGAAGTCTCAAAGTGTGATCGCATGGAAACGGTCACAGGAGGGGAGCGTGTGGTCACAACGGGTGCACCTTGCAATAGTGCTGACCAACTGGGATGAAGTATCCGTTAGGCTAGTTAGCACCAATAAGCATTGGAGCCAAGGATTTGAAATATAAACAACATGGTAAATTGCCCAACACGGCCAATATATCTGCTAGCTTCAACATAAAAAAGCTGGGAAATAAATTATTCATGGATGTCCTGGAGGGCCTCCAAGCACCAAAGCAGCAGGGGAGCAGCAGTCCATATGGGCCCTGCCTGATGCCCAAATGAATACAGGCAAGGTTCAGTGGCAAAGTAATATGCTGTCCACCTTCTGTTTGTCCACCTTCTTGATCAGCGAATGTGTCTCCAGGACCCTCTCCTTCCTAGTTATAACCTTGAGACTACCTATAGATTTTAAAATGACAATTACTGGGGTTTGGAAAGAGTCAGCAGCTACCTGCCCCCCAAGGTCCCTATCAGGATTAAATCCACTTTTGCTATTAGTTGGCACAAAGTAGCTGGATAGAGATGTGCGCTTCTGTCTCTCTACAGTGCCATTCCTTTGCTCTGGCCATCAGTTAAACAGCGATGATAATGCTACTCGCTCAGCTTGTTTGAAGATTAAATTAGCTGCTATTAGTTCAGCTCTTTGAAGATGTACCCAAAGTGCTAAGTGCTAAGTATTATTAGATGAATGTTAGTCATTAAACCCTAGAGAAATCTGGCTGCATTGTATTATTGCTCTAGCCACGAGAAGCCTTGGCTGCTCGTCCACTTGAACGTGCCTGCCTCTGCGTCCTTTTCTGCTCAATGCTGCTGGAGTGCTGAAGGCTACAAATTTCTGCCCTTAAACTGAGCATCCCCTAAGCATGTAAAGGATCGGTCTGCAAACTGGCTCTTAAGTGCAGTTTTTGTTCTTCACAATTAAGAAAAGCTTTTTATTTTCCAAGCCCTATCTAAAAAAAAAAAAAAGTCTCCTTTCTAACTGAGCTGAAACAGATCATTTGCATGATTTATCAAACTGAAGTTTGCTTCAAAAAAAAAAAAAAGCTTTCAATCTGTCTTTCAAATTTAAAGACAAACAGGCAGCCAGATTTTCCATGGAGTTACTCCAGATTGGAAAGGGTGTAGCTGAGATAAGATTTAGATCCTTTCTAAAAGCCCTCTAGTGGTAGTTCCCGTTATACTATTTACTGAGATAGGAAATTACAACTACTTTACTTAGGATGTTTGGCAGGAACTTAGATGCATCTGTCTTTAAAAGGAGGGAGAGGAAACAGAGAAACTGTTAGCAGTAAGGTCTCTGTCCTTCTGCATAGAAATAAATGTGATGTAAGTGCACAGTGCAATAGAAACTCCAAACGCCTAACCAGTCCCTCACGAAAGGCAGCGGCTGCCGCTCTTCTTATCCAGTGACAACGTCCTGTCCAGGAACTTATCACTGTTACGTGCTGGGTTAGCTTGAGGAAAATTAGGGCTGACCCAGCTCTCTTACCTCTAGGGTGCCAGTTTCTAAAACTCAGGATCTGCACATATTGATGGATTGCTGTGAAGAAGCGGCCAACGAGCGTGCTGTGCCAGCCAGGTGGATAAATGCGGTGTTTCATTCACCAGGGCCGTAAACCTGCCACTTTTCATCAGCCGCGATTTTGCCATTCTAGTATTTTCTTAGCCTTCTTTCCTTCCTCTACAAACTTCTCCTTCAAAACAAAAACACGAGTGGTACAATCCATAGGCCGTGTAGGAAATAACACACAAGCAGTTCAGCGACAACATTGCGACAGCTCAAAATTAGCAATAAAACGGGACAATGAAAATGGGGATGGGTAGAAGTGCAAGTATCTTAAGATTTATTACATAGTGGCTGCCTTTTGCCAAAAGAAATACTGCAAAAATTAACCTTTAATTTAAGCCTAAACTTCAATTTCTAGAAAGCAAGGCAACCTTCACAGTTTGTTTCCTAGGAGCAATTTCAGGATTTTAATAACGAAACTGATAAGGAGGATCTGCTCAGAAACTGCCAAGCCTGTCTCTGCCCACAGGTTTTAGAGCCTATCCGTATATTCTACACACAGCTACACCTGAAACCCTCTCAGTAGCTAAATGCTCCACAACAGCCGCCGTGCCTGGCAGCGCCTTCAGGGTGTCTCAAGAGTGACTCCCCGGAGTTCTGCGGGAGAGAAGAGCGTTACCCTGACTGCTCTGAGCGGTTCTTCAGCATCCCATCTTAGCCACCCAGAGGATCTTCTGGAGTGCTTACCTGAACAGAGGTGCTTCTTACAAGCACTCATCTCGAGAAGTGTTTTGAAAGTGAAACGAGAATTGTAACAGACAGGCTAGAGACCCTTTGGGAAAAAAACGGCTGGTATTGGAAAAGACAGAACACCTTTGCTGAAAAAAACATTTTGCGGGGAATATCAGATTTTAGAGTGGCCAGAGATCATTTCCCGAAAGGGATGTTTTTTAGCCCGTGTGTTTCCCCATAACTTCTCTCAAGTCCCATTAGAGCTCTAAAGAGTCCAAATTAGCTGCAGATTATCCCAGAAAACTGCTATACACATTTCTTTATATATTATGACATTTTCCTAAAACCTTTTTAAAAAGGCAGGCCAAAACAATAGAGTGGTTCTAATTAGTACAATTATAAACATTAGTACAACTGAGTTTATGTTGTTATGTTTACAATTATGGTATAAAATAAACATGACATTTGGTAAACAATGAAAAATGCATCACTCGCTCACCAGTCTGAGCTCCGCTGAGAGTTATTCTTTGAAAAAAGGATGACCACTCGGTAATCTATAGGCCGTATCCAATAAAAAGGTACAATGAACACAGTGTGGCAGAGTTTAATTTCCTGACTCTTGTGGGACTTAAGCCTCAACTTTAATAAGACTTCCCTGTTGCACAAAGGGTATTGTGAAGCAGTGTGATGCAATGGCTACAACACAAGCTGAGTTCAGAGAATTGTGCTCTTTCCTGGATCTATTGTCTGCTTCCAATGTGATTTTGTACATGTCACTTCTACAGCTCAATTTCCTCCTTGATAATAATGGGACTAACAATGGTTTCTCACCTTTGACACTCATGGATGAAAAGTGCTAAGTATTATTAATTCATGCATTTATCAACCTCAAGCAGAGCTGTGACCTTGAAAATGGAGACGTTCCAAAGAGTCTGCAGACTCTGCTGGGGGGATCATTAGTGCTATTTACCTTAACAGGCGAGCACATTGATATTATAACGATGCTTGCAGGGCTGGAACAGGATGGCAGCATGATGCAGTAGATACAGTAACGGCTTTGATGTCCCAATAGACAACTTATGAAAGCACAGCACTGAACACAGCTTGGAATGATCCCATCACGTCTCAGTAGAAGACCTGCTTCCAGGAGATGCTAAGCAATGTTTCGAAATACTCACCATGCTTCAGTCCCACACCTTACGGAGCAGTTATAACAGTCAGTCATACGTATTGATTAGCTTGGCAGTACAGAGGAACTCGCAATACAACCTACTTCTCAGGAAAGATCACTTGAGAACATTTTTCTTTTTTAAAGTATTAAAATGATCAAGGAAACTGACGTTGTGAGTGTTTTGTAAATCTTTACTAAGGAATGGCAAAACCAGGACAATTCATCATTTGAGTTTTACAAATCCTCACTAAGAACACTTTTCATATGGAAGCCAGCTTTAGTCCATCAATATTTCATATTTCTATATAAGAATAGGGTGAGAGTTTGACTTATAAAAATATTCAGTGCTTTATTAACTTGCCTTTTTGCCTTATTGCAAAGAGAATTGGAAAGCCCTGAGTGAGTTACAGCTAGGGGTTCTGCAGCTTTTCACTCTGCTCTACAATTTTCTTTATGCTCCTTTAGCCTATGTTAAGTGTGCACCATTGCTGCCATTTGAGCATCTGTCCCCTGCTGCACTGAATCACCAGAAAGCAGCTCTTGTACTCCATCTGTGACAGCTCCAAGCTCAGAGGAAACACTCTTTGTGGAAATGCTGATTCAATGTGGCAGGGGATAACTGGGCTGGCAGAAGCTGCTTTGTGCTTTTTAATAACTGGGAAAAGAAGGCTGGGAATGACAGACAGGGCAGGAAGCAAAGAATGTACATCCTCTCTTCTTGACCAAATCACCCTGCTAGTGCTTAACTTACATTTTAGAGGGCTAGAAATTGATTTTAGACAATGAAAATTACATGCATCTCACACATAAAATACATTATATTACACCTCAATGTGTGCATAGCAATATATATATATATATCTATATCTTGTATAATGTACATTATTATTATTATAAAAACACATAGCGTGCTTGGGAAGGTTTGATTTTGTTTTGTTTGTTTACATCCTGTTCACAACAGGGAGTAGTGCTACTTAGTAGTGGTTCGTTTAAGATTAGAGAATTCAGAAGAAGAAATAAAAACAATCAACTAAACAAAAGCATTTTCAAGGGTGCCACTGCGAGTATCTCTATGGATAAACAGATGCAAGTACTTGTGTACTGCAGATTTATTCTTAAATCTGCTATATGTGACTTTTTTTCTGTCAGAGAACTAGATACTGTTATCTATCATATAATCATTTCCAGTATAAATATGAACTCTAGAGATTAGAGATCAATATACTACACACTTCTCCTAACAGTCTTACCTCGTATTACTGAAACTGGAAAGATATGTGTAAAGAGGTGTAAAGAGGTGTAAAGAGGTGTAAAGAGGTGTAAAGAGGTGACAGTACTGAAAAATAACCTATTTTCTTTTCATTTTTAATTTCTGAACCGTCCACATGCTTTGGGCTGAGACTTCAACAGCTTTCCTTACGCGAGTACAACAAATACAGTTCGATACTTAAGCGGAGCAGATACTAGTGGGGACTCTCAGTTAAGGTCTCATCGGTCTTGCTGAACAGATGGGATAATATAGGGGTCCTGTGGATGTTTCAGTTGCAATGAAGCAGCCGCCTTGCTGAACCCTGAAAACACTTGTGTCCTGCTCTGAGCTGCTGCAAGTACTTATATGCCATGTTGAGCCACTGACCAGCTCCCTATGGAGCTGAGAACCCTCCAGGAGCTAAGTGATTACTTTGCCATTTAAGCACTGCTTAGGCACTTTGACATAAAGGAGTTTGGGACCCTTTGAATATAATTTTTTTTTTAAATGTGAGATATAAGTATTTTCCTTTGCTAAGTTAGCAAGAAAAGGTGGGAGAGAGAGAGATGCAATATTTTTTACTTTTTCCAATTCAAGCTTTTAGAGGCATTAGAAAGAATACTTCTATCACCATCCATGAAATAAAAAGAAGCATGTGTGATAACGGGATATCACAGAACCAAGTGAAAAGTTGTCATGATTATTCCCGATTTCCAAATTTCATATGGTAATATTTGACCAGCTCTAAGAAACTGTGTGCCGTAATGTTTTACCTTTCAAACTTAGCCATTCTAAAAGACTCAATTTTATTTAAAACATAAACAAATGTCTTATCTATCTTTCCTATTTTGGAAATACAATGCAAACATAACTTAATAACTAATATAGCAATAAAACTGCTGCAAGAAGAAATTTATAGTACATTAATCTCCAGATTCTGTGTTTGGACTGGAAATGATTACATTCTAATGGAGTAAATGCTTTGCTAAGTGAATACAAACTTAAATACTGTGTATATCAAATGTGGACATGCTGAAGAATAAATGTGCAGTACATTAACTTAGAGAAAGAACTTTCTTAAATAAACCTTCTGAAATAATAATTCCAGGGAAGTGAGTTGGCCATCATTAAAGGACAGAACGTAAATTCAAAGTGAATCTATTACAAGAGAGATAGCAAAGTTTTCCATTGAAAACAGTGCAAAAACATCTAAAGTCTTCAAAGTTTCCCTCCACCAAGTATTAATCAACTTTTAATGCAGCAGCCTGGAGATATTTCCACATTGATTCACGTGAACGGTCCAAATTGTGGAGCTACCTGAATGCAGAAGACCGTAGATCCTTCAGAAATATTTCTTGCATCGGAGGAGAGGGCAGGGGAAAGAATGGGCCAGGAAGGTGTTGTTTAATCACTAGGCCACTTCATGACCACTGGTCATGAAGCAACTTGAACGTTTCCAGCAGGTCACGCGTACACATTCCGCTCCTACTCGCGATACCCCCATTTAAAAGTCAAATGCTATGTAAGACTTAGCCTGGAATGCGCCATTCATCTTTTTTATGAGAAAATATATGCAACTATGCTAGGAACAAATGTCGTTCTGCATGCAAAGTCTTAGTAACCAGCTGTACACAAATGGAAGTCATCAGAGGTCAAGAGGAAATAAAATCCTTCCCACCCACTTTGCTGTAAGGCAGTACCAGCATTTAACCGTGGTCTTTTTTACAGCTTCAAGCCAGCTGTAACCCTCACAGTCTTGTGAACAGTTCAGCTAAGGGAGCCACTGACAAGTTTCCTGTGCTTTTGTCTGCCCTTCTACTCAAAAAATCCTTCACGAAACTGAACTAGACTAAAATAAATGCAGAGAATTTCTCTCCTCTTCCCCTACTCCCCCCACCCTTGTAATCATTGGTTAAAATTAAACCAGGTTAAACTACTGAGAAGATCTGCTTTGTAACACTAAAATGGGGGAAAATAGGTTATTATAAAATTAGAATTGATGGTGGCCCATGGAAAGAAACTGCAAGATAGAAGGGCTAGACCTCTAAGCGCTTTCCCTCCTTTCTCTAAGGTTCCCTGAAACAGAGCAGAAAAATTTCACTTTTTCAGTAATATGTATGCATGGCTTTGCCCTTGGCTGAGATTTAAACGTTTTTATTAATAACCATGTTATGAAAGACCAGTATCTGCATAATCTAAAATTGAGTTGTATTATTCTGCTTGAGATTCCTGAGTGCCATGAGGGAAGCAAAGCTGAGATCAGGCTCTTGATTAAATGAGAAGAATAACACTGAATGTAGAAAGAGGGAAGGAGAAACAGAACCAGTGAACTGACAGATATCACCAGAGAATTTTTTTACATCCTTATTTGCTACTTTTTCTACTAGTTTCCTCCTCTCCCTTTTTTGAAATAAGAAGTCATCCTTTCTGGGACTAACACCATTATGTCTGCCAAGAGATCATTAACATATGTGCAGAGTGAGTACAAAAAGCTGTAATTTGATTTTAAATTTTAGCTACCCACACTGCAAAGCTGTGAAGAACCAGGTAATTCTGGTTTATACGAGCAGCTCTATGCAGGCCTCCCTACAGTCTGTCAGAGTGGATTATAAAGAGATAGGCCCAAACATTTCAATGGATTAAACATTGCTTCACTCAGCCTTGCCCAAGTTCCCATTCTGAAAATTGGACTGAGCCATCTACGTCATTTCAGCTATGCAACACCAAGTAGTGCAACCTGTTCCTACGAAATCAGGCCTTGGTGACTAATGCTAACTATCAAAACAAAATGTTCAGATCCACTGATAAATATATTGCATGTGACAAATTGCAATTGCACTGATAAATTGTATTGCAAAGACTTAGCACTGTATTGGCTGGCAAATAGAGTTTCCCAATTTGAGGAAACAGACAGGGAAGAAGATTGTCCGACAGGTCTGCACAGTGCAGAACAGCAAGAGGAGTATGAAGGGTGAGGAAACTTCATGACCTCAACTCCACCCAAACCACAGGCCACCCACATTCATTCTCCAGCAGTTACAGATAAAACAGGGATTAGCTCTCCCCAGCTTTTTTCTGCTCCCCTGCCATGCCCTAAAGCAGTGAACTATGGCTGCAGCTCCTACACAGGCTTAGCAAACAGCCAACGAAACATGCTGCATCTCCGCTTCATGAACCTCGGGTGACCTGCGAGAACATACTGGTCCAGCTGCAAGGAAGGGCCATATCCCTGCCTATGTAGTGAAAAGGAGACAAGGATGGGAAAGCACCACCAAAGCAACAGAGAAAGATGTGGAAAAGTACACACACACACGTGCATGTGCATGTGCATGTACACACACACAACTAGAGGAAAGAAAAAGGTGCTTGTAGAATGACAATATGAAGTTGGAAAAGGACATAAGGCAACAATGCAAACATTTGGAAAAGATGCATAACTCAATGAATGAAAAAAAAAAAAAAAGCCAGCCCCAAAACAGTCCTATAAACAAGAGCTTTTGGAAGCTTAGCTTTGGAAGAAGGGCTTAATAAAAACACCAGACTTGAAATGATGAAGCCAAGAGGGATCTTACAGTCTTTAGCTAGTTATCAAAGACAGAAAGTGCAAAATCTAAAGAAATGTTGATTAGTCACTTTAATACCATTCCAGTACTGGTGGATATATGAATAACTGAAGGAGCGCTACACTCCTTTCTCCTCTCCTTGACACTTTTCGGATGCTTTTCCAACTATACTGTCACAAACCCTGGAACAAGAGATGTGCTGTTATCCCTTTAACGGTACTCATTTTGTCTTTCTGATTTTTTTTAATGCTATGTTGAGAAAGACCTATTTTCATATAGAATCTCAAAAGAGAGCTGAACATGGCAAATAGATTATCCCTTTGGCGGCCAAAACTTTTCCAAAATTTTCTATTATTTCCGTGTTAATAAAAAAACCCTTGTTTTTCTTTCTCGAAAGAAAACCCTTCTACAAAAATCATGTACTGCACTCATTGTCAGCATCTTTTATCACACAGCAGCCCAAAGCAATCTGCAGTTAAAAAGAATAATTTGTACTAACTTGCCATAAACCTTTTATGGATTCTGCCTGAACTGGAGTCACTACCAAGTCAACACAAATCTATTCTGTAGGTAAGTTCATAGATAATGTGCTTTACTTAGGCCTACAGTGTGTACAGAACACTTATTCACACTTTCCCCTCCAAGTTGCTTTTCTTTTTGTCTTTTTTGCTCAGCCTAGCAAAAAGGAGCTGAATCTTTTAAATATAATTTATATAAATATAATATCTTTTAAAAAGATAATACGACTTGGGCATATTTGCACTTTTAGGAAGGACTCCTGATATTCTGTGCTCAGGTGGGATGGAACGAGTGGTACGGGTATTACGGGCTCTTCAAGGTCTCCAAGTAACTTTGAACAAGATGAGCTAACCACAACTAGTTGACATTAACACAGCATCCAAGTAGTTCATATTACAGACTCTTTGGAATGACCCCCTTCCCTTTCAAGTCACAGGGTCTCCATCGATTTCAATTCTTTGGGATCAGTCCTGTTAGCCTAAAGTTTATGCCAAAGGTCTGTCAGAAGCTAATAGGCAGGACATTTGACAGCAACGCTTAATTCCCTGGCCGAATGTGGGGGTTTACGTGACATGAATGAGTTGCGCCTTGAGAGAGAGCTTTTCTGATAAACCCTCCAACACATATCGGCTACAGTCACTACGAATTTTAGTTCTAAGCAATAGACTTTCAGTCACATTTGCACCTTCCCTCAGCTTTCCCAAGCAATGCCAACATTTTGTTTTTACCTGCACCTCTGAACTGCTTTTCATATACCAGAGTGGGGCTAATTTATTCAAATTGCCCATCAGAAAGGCTTTGCAGGGCAAGGAGAAATGAAAGTTTTATATAAAGTGATCTTTCAAACATGCCTTCATAAAAAATGTCAGAGAGCCAGAAAAAATATTTTAAAGAAAAGGGCCGTGTCTGTAAAAACAAACCGTATTTAATGAAACACAGTGGCCAACACCAACAGCGGCTGTGGCTGGGAATGGCACACTACTGAAGAGCAGGGAATGCTTCTCTCTTAACGACTACCAGCCCAGGATGAACACAAATGTGGGTGAGGAATGTGAGACCACAACCACAAAGCACTACTAGCTTTCATCAGTCCCTCTCTAGCTTATTCATGGAACCTGGACAGGTCCCAGAGGCATGGCTTCTCAACCCGCGTCTGCAAAGTGAGTCTCCGTTACTTGGAAATATCTCCTTGGCAGGGATTTGTGCTGCTCTCTCTTCCTTCAGTGGGTATTTTGTTGCAATATTCAGGGTTCACATTGGGCCAGATCCTTCTCTGGGAATGGGCTGAACTGCACTGACAGCTTGCCCTTAGAAAGTGAAGGGAAGGCTGTTCATGTTCTTACGCCTTCTTTAGCTGCATATGCACTCTAACAAAAAAAAGGACTTCATAAAATGAAGTTCACAATCAAACAACAAGGAAACATGGCATCAGCACCACCTTTGTCATTGTCTGCCCTCACTCTCCTTTACACCCATACTGTGCTATCACGCTCTTACAAACACACGCACACGGAGTCAGTGACCTGCGCAAATTTTCTTGATCCTTCAAATAAGAGCTCTGTTGCCCCAGCCCCTAATTAAACAAAGACATCGTTTATGTAACCATCCATCCACAGAAGGCTTTTATTTAGAGCATACAAACATGTGTGTCACTTTCTGCTTGTAACACCAATCATACCAGCACGAAAGCACATGCATGTGGATGAAGAGCTGGCAAAGAAACAGTCTTTTAAGTGGCTGGTCCAACGTTCAATTCACTTGAACTGGCCAGATAAGAGCTTTCCCTTCTGAATGTGAGATGCTCTGTGTCCTGATTCAAAAGCTCAGCTGGAGCTCAGCCAAAGCTGACTTGTGTGAGCAACACAGCATCCAAAAATAATTGTTTGGCCTGCTAGAAAAATAGACCCACTGAAGTAGGAATGCCTTCTGTTTTGAAGGATGAACGTGCCAGACAAATACCCTCTTTCGGTCAGACGCTGACTTGTTGCCCTCAGGTATTTCACTGGCCTTTAAAATAATTCCAAATTTTTCCAACCCTTCATACTTGTCTTACTGAATTTTTCAACTTCAGGGTACACTTGCTGATTATATTCTCTAAAATTGCAAGTTGATTTCCACAGCAGGGGTTCATTTCTTTTATATCTTACCTTTCATGCTTCTTTGATGAAATGCCTGTCACCAGTTCAGCCATTACGGCATTGTTTTTCCTTCATTTAGACTAATTAAAGAAATGCCTTTGGTCCCACGGTGTGCTCAGAATAGTAGCTTCTTGCCTAAAGGAACTGTGAATACAGAACAAAGGAAATCAGCTAATCGACGTTACTGACCTGAACTCTGATCTTTAAAGATCCATCTATGATGTTTTCATGAGTTACCTATGTAGTAACTTTTTTATTTCCTCAATATTTTAAAATAAATGGTTACAAAAAGTTTGAGATTTTACTGGTGTATGCTGGTCTGTTTTTATGTAGATAAAGGACAGACAAACAAAAAAAACTGTAACGTCAATGGGACATTCAGTTTGGCATTGGTGGTAACAGCAGCCAAGGCTTAGAGGTCTACCCTATGGATGGCTTCCAAAACAGGGAAAGCTTTCCAATTGCTTAATAGGAAATATTCAAAATAAAGCAGTAGTATGTCATAATTATTTAACTTTTTGTTCCTTGCAAAACCAGTAATCATGCAGCTGGCTGGCCTTTTTAAGAAACATACAATTAGGGTTTCCTTTCTGTAGCATGCTGTTCAATATTGTAAAAATAATAATGAATTATATAAAGCGGACTTGAAATATTGTAGCTATGACTCTTGATTCTGTTATATTCCACTTTTCTCGTGGTAAAACTTAAGAACTGGAAATTGGCTATGTCTCGTTGGAAATTTTGATACTAAACAGCTACCATTATACGGTGCCAAGACGACCACTTGTTCTTAGCATACTTTCCTTCCATAAACCAGGGAGCTAGAACATTTCCATAGAAAAAGGAAGAGTAAATAAATGAATTTCATATAAAGCACCAAATATTTTTGGGCAGTCCTCATTTATTTTTCAAAAGCTTCATAGGGGTGGTAGTGATTCTCCTTCAAATTAGGGAGATGTCTAAGCTGCACACATCAGATTGGGATCCAACTTCCTCAGAATTCAGGAGTGCTGGGATCCCAAGCTGATTCAATTTATTGCAGAAATAGAGGACACATGCATTGGTTTAACATAAATATATCCAAGGAACGGAGGTGTTTGTTTTTGGAGCTTTGTCTGAACTGTTCTATACAACTACTTATTTGCCTGTTTCAAAATAGCCACCGACTGGGCAAAGGCTGGCTTGCCAAGGCATGGTTTCTTTATTCTAGGTATATAATATACCTAGAATCACCTAGTTCCCAGTGTTGAAATGTTCTGCTACTCCCACAAAAAATACATTTTCAATTATTTCATGATGTTGAAGAGCTAGACTACTGCTGAACTCATTTGTCTGTCTACTTGGATTTTAATGTCAAGACCTAACTGTGCTGCTACAGAAATCAGTGGTTCTGCTCTCATAGACAGACATTGCTAGTTGTCAAGGAATATACTATACGTATAGCAGAGATGCTCTAGAATCATTAGGAGCTTTCATATATGGACATTTATATAATTTATAGCATTAATTTCTTAGCAGTGTTAGACATGAATCTAAATATTACTAGAATCAAAGCCACAATGAATCAGTAATAACAGTAAGTAAATCATTAACATATAACTTATGTCAGAAACAAATCCTTATGGCATTCTCATAAGCAGCTGTGAATTATTCAAAATACGCACTGATACAGGGCACACAACGGTCTTGTAGCATTGGCCAAATAACCTGAACTCAGGCTATCTTAGGCAGGTTCTGGACAATTTAACCACATGGTCTTGATTTGGTTTCTTGACTAGATAAGCATGCAAAACACTCTCCTATAAATTTTGAACATATGAATGCAATGTTAACATGGACTATTTCATCTTTATCAGAATGAAGTTCCTTTTCTCTAAGTCTTGTATCAGCCTTCAGAACTTCCCTATTTGCCACACCAGTGCGTTGCAAACTGGATTCGGAGTTTTTTTGGACAGATGTTAAAGTTAGCTACCGTAATCCAAAATTTCTTGCTATCTGACTGTATGATGAAAGCCTGGATAAAGATGGAGGTCCCTCAGAACTGTCACTCTTCATTGTTTGCCTGACTTTGTTTCCTCACCAGTCCTGGAATATACAATAAAAGCCCTTTCTAGAACCTCTTTCAGGCAGTTCACAAGTCCCCCTTGAAATTTTGTCTGGTGCTCTGGTTCAAATAGCTGGTGAGAGATCTTTCCTTTTGTAGCCTCTCATTCCCTTCAGTTCGCTGATCACTAGTCAGCTTTACCCATTTGAATTCTGCACCAGATGGCCGATTCCAACTAAAATAACATTCTGTTGGGTTGGTCAGCTTCTTCAGACAATTCTGCTTGTCTTCATAGTTTGATCACACAGTCCAAACCATTAATCTGCAGGCAAGAATTGTAACCTTTCTTTAGGGTACTTTGTCCAAAAACTACTACATTTAGAAATACAGTCCTTGAAAAAAGTTATAGGAGGGGTGAGCTCTTTCGTTTATGTAAAGTGAAAGATGTGAGAAAATTTAGAAAAAAAAAAAAAAACATGTAGTAGTTACTGTTGTGACTTCATTACTATTCAGATAACATGAGCGGGTTTCAAAATATAAGTTTACATATTCAACAAGACTGGCTGTAAGAAGAACATAGCTCCAAAATTGGACTACTATTTTTTTTTTTTTTAAAGAAATTCTGGATAGATCTCATCATTGTGGCAAAGGTCAAATGGGAAACATCTTGAAAAGAGCTACTGAAGCAATGAGGAAATGTGATTCTTTCTGCTCTTCTGCTCTCCGTCATGAAGCCACTGTACCTTATTCATAAGTTCATGGCTCTTTGTTCCTTTGAGACTATTTATCAGAAAATAAAGACTTGAAGGCTTTCTTTATTTTTAGTTTGAATCATGTCACTAACGGGGTGGGGGGAACCACACTTAAAATACTTTTGCCAGAGTCACCTTTGTTAGTCTCATGACATTAAGAGGAAAGATGTCTATTTACAAGAGATGAAACATGTCCATGAAACATAATCACAGAGAATGTCTTGGTATTTGAAAATGACAGAGTTGCAGTGAAAAATACCTTCTTCCTGAGTTACATTTTATTACAGAAATATGACAGTTCAGGAAGCTTCATCATTCATGGAGTTTATAATAGTATATTTTTATTCTTTTTTTAGCTTCCAAGACAAGTTAAAAAAAAAAAAAAAGAGGCAAATAATTTCAAATCTGCCCAACATCACAGGTTTTACTAGAACATTGCGTTATTTTTTAAAGTTTAAGATCTTATTGATTGGCTGGATGTGCCCTCATATCGCTTCTGTTTCACAACAATCAGCTGCCATTCTTTTACAAGAACTGTTACTATTCTGCTATTTCAGAAAAACCCTCTGAACCTCACTGAGGTAAGCAAGTAATGACATGTCACACCTAAAGCAATGACATTTAATAGGAAACATGCTGTTATAAAAGATACCTCAAAAAGGTTAGTTATGAAAACAAATAAACAAGCAGCATTTCCATCCCTGTCTTGGCTGACATGTTGAAGGTAAGAAACATTGTTAGGCACCTCTCTGAACAGAAGAAAGCTGCTGTTGTGCTGACTGCATGTACAAGGTCAAGGACATTTTGCAATACAATATATGGGGCTATGCTCACCGGCCCAGACTGATGACAGCTAGGCACCTTGTAGGTGACAGGCTGTGTCCTTCTGTGGCTAAGTATCACTAGTTTGTATTAGCTGGGGTTTAACTTGAAGGGTTAAAGGGAACTACCAGTACCCTGCTGTGCCAAATAATGCATACACTTAAAAATATCTATGTTAAAGGAAGAGGCAGATAATTTTCTACTCTTTTGAAATCACACTTCGATATCTTTCAAAGAAAATCTTGGTATCACTTGAAGAATAGGCAGTCATTTGGAAAAAAAAACGTGGTGTTCCTTCTTGTAATTCACAAAATGTTAGAACTCCGTACATAGTGGTAATTATGGTTTCCATTTTGTAATGCACAGAGAACAATGATTTACTTGATATAACGTCAAAATAGATCTTTCTGGAACTTAACATTTCTAGAAATATTTCATAAAAACACACTCATCTCAGGAGTTAAGCTGAAAAGCCACTACCTTCTCATTTTTGAGAATTTGCCTATGCCAATAACTTAAATTCATTTCTTAATGTAAGAAGTAAGTTGTGCTTATTTACTATATAATATGACCATAATGTTCTCTAACAAGTCCACAGAACATATGAAGCTTTCATCTTATAATCCCTAGGTGAATATATTATCATTTTCTCTTGTCATTCAATACTGAGCATGTTACCCATAAGAACCTATAATAGAATTGGCTATAATGGCTTCTCCAAGCAATATCGAGAAGAAGATTGAGATTTTCCTAATGGGATTTGAGTAGCCAAACCCCCTAGGCAGTATGGAAGATCATAGCAGCCTTAAAATACAGCTAAGCAAAAAGTTATGTCAACATCATTTTAATGTTGGAAAACAGTCTTTTCCTCCAATACCTTGAAAAGAAAAACCTCACATAAAAGTGTATTTTTAATGGAATATTTTTGAAAGAAACATCCTTTCCTCAAGAAGGTTTTTAAAAGAAATATCTTTCCCATCCACCTATCAACGCTTTAGATTATCCATCTTCCCCTTCTTTTTTTCTGTTTTGCTAATAAAGGGAGAAAGGAAAGAAACAAAGAAAAAACCCTGAAACCGCTTTGATTTTTAACCTCTGTCTTTTGAGTTGCTTAGCACCAATAAAGGCTTGTGTGTGAAAAGGATTTGATACTTCCATGTAGAGCTGGTGAGAGAAGAGGTTTTTACTGGCTGACTTACCACCTACATCATTTTGGGGAGTACGAAGAAGCTTTGATTAGCTAGAATGTTTTCGAAAGCTCTGGCAGTGCAGAGGGAACCTGACAGTTTCATGTGTGTCCCAGATGTTCTCACCAACATGCTCTCAACCCAGGATAAGCATCCTAAAAAAAACATTCCCTCCATGGGCTCTTTTTATAGGAAGGTATTACCGCTTTTCTGTTGTAAAGCACAGCGTCAACCCTCAGCGCCTGCCTGAAGCTGCACCAAAGCTAGTCAGGTAGCAACTCCAACATGCAATTAATTTCAGAAAGGTTGCAAATCCAGGCATTGACTACAGGCATCCATGAGGAACCAAACATCCTCTTCATCTCTTTGATCTAGTCCTTAAAAATAAGCAAGTGATGATAGGACAGTCCCACCTGTTGTTGCTTTCCTTATACAACAATCAACCACTTTAACAGAATTCAATCTGATAATCTAATTTTTACCCTCAGCTTTTCTGCTTCAATTAACTTGTAATAACTAAAACCATCAACGTAGCTTAAAACCAGCCAGGAATGATCTTTCAACTACAGTAACTTCTGATTCTTGGGAAATGAAGTGTAATTATTGAAAATAGCTCTCCAGCTACACACTAAATACTTATACAAGGCAAATATATGTGAAAAAGTAATCTTAGAAGTACCGGGGCACAGAAAAACAGGTATAAATTGTTCTAAGTGATTCTAAATGTCACTCTACTCAAGATAGCTCTTTTTTATTGAGAAACGCGTAACATCATCTTACTGGCAGCATTTTAATAATGCCTAGATGTAGTGGCAGTTGTGACACTTGAAAATTTTAAATTATTCATATAGGCTAATGTGAAAGTAAACATTCTCATTCAAAACCTATTTTATGTACTTGTGCACATAATATAGAAGCAATGGTATTTATATTCCATTATAATACATAAATATGTATTTTAGTATATAAATCCATACTTATAGGCGTTTATATTGAGATGCCCAACTCAAATCAAGGCTTTTTTGAGTTGAGGGGAAAACAAAACAAAACAAAAACCCCACCATACACAACAGCGTCCTTCTTGTCCCTTTATACTATAAGGTCCTCGAGAAAGACAACAGATAGAAGAAGAGAAAGCCTTGTTATCATCACTTTGTGGTCTTGAACTGAGGCACAGGGAGAGTAAAAATTTTTCCACAGTTCCATCAGAAGCCTCAGAGAGCTGAGAATCAAAGCAGAGCTGCCACACCACAGTCTTGTTCTCTAACATGACCAAAAAATGCCTCTAAAATGTTGAATGCTTAATAGGAAACGAGGTTGTGCGTTAAAATGAAAGTTTGCTAATAAATATGGTTATTTTGTATATCTGTCTCCTGAACTGCTGAGCATAGCAAAACCGTTCAGGGGTAATGGATGACTATGCCAATAGACAGAATACACAAGCGTATTTTCGATATATCTTTTTAAATCACAGGTTTTAAAATATTTACTAGGTTTCTTTTTTCCATTGACCTTCCTGAAGGTAACCTGGTGATGATGTGTCATTGTGGATTGTTTTTACACAGAAAGACAGAGACAGAGACAGAGAGAGAGAGAGAGAGGGAGAAAGAGAGAGAAAGAGCAAGAGCAAGCAAGCAGAGAAATTCTGGACTGATGTAAAAATACCGTGCCTAAAGATCGAATAGCACAGGAAACAAAAATCACCTCTTAGCATCTAAAAGAGCTTTGCTTCTGGAAGAGAAAAAGACAAAAAAAGAAAAAGGATTCTGGAAGATGGATGTACTCCACAGCTATAAGTTGCAGCACAGTAGACATTAAAACATGAATAGACACATTTGTGACTAAGCGATTCACAAAATTAGATGCAGCTGCTAAAACACCGTGTGGCTAATCTTTGGGTATGTTACATTCAGACTACATTGCTGAAATGCTATTCAAAACCATGGCATCTCTTATGGACATCATACAGATTAGTACATGCTAATAGCATCACTGAAGAAGAGACAAGTTATATTAAAATATCAAGAGAAGTAAACAGAACCAGCCACTTCTCCCCTCTTCCCTGTCAAACTCGCACCCAAAAAACCTAAACAAGGCACAGACGAAAGAAAAACCCTCCTTTTCTTTAGAAACTGCAACATTAAAAAAACGTTAGCAGTGCTTCAGGCACGCTAGAACAACAGATAAGGTTCTCCAAAACACTTTCGCAGAACATCACCCTTTTTCAGAGAGCAACAATTCAATATACAATGGGTAGGAGGATCTTTGGGCAACAGGAACGCACAGAAGGCCAGCATCATTTCTACAAATCCCGCAGTATTCTACGATTGACCTCTGGCCACTTTCAACCCCCTGCAATAAAATGACACTGATGCAAAGCTAAACAACAGCACTGAGCCAGACCTCCAGACCTTTGAGCTCTCTCTCCCTACCTGGATGCTGCTGGAGGTGTCCTCTGCTGCCTGAGCTTTGGCCTGCACAAAACAGGAAGCACGGGAGCTCCATAAGGATGTTAAACTCACGTGTCCTCTCCTGAAGGGATCTACAGCCAAGTCGCAGCTGAGGAAAACTCCTTTGTAGTTTTCTCCTGACAAATCAGACAGCTTGCTGTTCTGGCCGGACCGAGCTTTGGCTGTATATGCTTTGTGTTCCTCTAACAGACGGAACACCAGAGCACAGTTTTATTACCGTAAAATAGAAAGCAAAAAAAATATATGCCAAACGCTAAATGGTTCGGTTTAAACAAACTTAAACTACAAGTTATTCTGTTTAATTAATTAATGCTGGTAAAGTGCACTACAATGCTTTGTTAGTGATGTGAGTATAGACAAACCAAAACCTATATAACAGAAATGCAGGAGGAGGAAGAATACAAACTAGATGCTGAAAAAAAGGTGCAAGTGAGAGCATAATTTTGGCACCCTACAACTATTCTCCATAGTCTCAGTCTCACTTGCCTCACCATGTCAGTATAATACGAGTGTTACCTGTAAAAACCACAGTAGTCTTGTTTTTATACATATCTCATTCTGCCATGTTGTAGCTCTCTTCAGCCAAAAGAGCTTCTTCCACAGCAAACCACAAACAAAGATCAACTCTTCCCACATGCATCCCTACCAGTCCCAGCTATGTTACAGGCAGTTTAATTTACAGACTTCGTGAAGCAGAAGACAGCAGCTTGTTAACTGTTTATACCATGTCTGTCTGATGCTGTATGAATAACGTAATTTTAAGGGACCATATTTTCTCCGGCCGTTTATGCAGAGGTTGAAGGGGGTTCAACCTCTTCCTACTCCCATAATCTCATACCAGAATTAAAGACAATCATAGACCTGTAAGTTGCCACCAGATTGCTGCCTGTGGAAAGGATAAGCTAACGTGCTCTAACAATGAATTAATGGGTAACATTTTAAAGCTTGTATGCAAATTTAAAAAATATTTCAGCAGTCATTTTTAAGCATTCAAGTTCTCAGCAAAGCTCCCTGTCTTGTAAATGCACTGCAAACGAAGAGTCTTGCAGGTCTTGCAGTGGGGATAGGAGTTTTATGCTGTCCCATGATGTTAACACTTAGCTGAAAGAAGCAAAGCAATTTTAGCAGAGCTCATCACAGAACTAGGTATGTTTCTGAAGGGCCCAGAGGTGGCATCCATAAATCATTGCAGCATGCAATTCTTTACAAATAGCTGAAGGGCCACCAAGGCATTACTCTCAGCAGGGAATGAACCAAGTCTGTTTTGTAGTTCAGGCTCAGCAAATAATTAAATCAGCAGAGTTAAAGAGATACATTTGATTGAAAAAAAAAACCTATCTCTAGCTTCTCAGTTGTTCAAAAGTTAAAACTGGCTTATAACCGGTATGGCTATTTTCCAGTTAGCAGATATAACATATCCCCTTACGTTCAATGTGACAGGATGAATTAAAATTTCTAGAATAGCAGCATGCAGTATGGGAGAATATATAACAGCATATTTTAATCAAAGCCTAATGCAGGTCCTTCCTAATAACGGTCCTTAATTTTTATAAGCAGTGTGAAGACATTTAACAAACCTCTCGCAATTTCCTTTGGCAGAACCATAGCCTGCTTGCTAAAATTGTGAAACTTCTTATAGAAGTCTGATCATGGTTTGAGGTTCAACATATTCACTTCTTCTGTGTGTAAACTGACACCAGTAGAAGCAGCAATGTGATCCAACACTGTTAAAACACCATCTTGCTCCAAGTGCCTCTAAAATTTCTCCCTCTCTTTCTCTGAACTATTTTGTAAAGCAATAGTTTTTGTCACCTTTCTGCTTACCCTCCTTTTCTGGATCAGCTGTAGTCCTAGTACAAAATTTTGTGATATCCTGCTCTTAATATTTTGCCAAGGTGAAAGTGAACCATACATTCTTACTCATCCCATTTTTTGTCTCATGTGGTCTTTTGATGAATTACTATACTTTGACTCTCTGACTTCTTCATTTTTTTCTCTCCAGTCTCTTGCGATTAAACTTCTCAAAAGCCTTTTGAAATGTAAACAAGTTATACAGCTGGGCTTCTTTATCCACTGGTGCATGGATTTATTCCAAATACACTTATAAGTAGTGAAGCATGATTTTCCTTAGTAGGACCTGTGATGATTAAACATCATCACAATGCAAACTCTTAGCTCATCAATTCTCCTTTTTTAACCATGTTGAACTTATGCTATGCATCAAATTTAAGGAATCATTTTTAGAAAATCATTTAGAAAATGCACATCTCAATTCATAAACATGGCGATTTTCTGATTGTATGTCAAGAGACGTGCAATAAACTGGATTTAATTTTTACTCTGTGTATGATAAAAAGCTTATTAAAATATAAAACTGAAAAAACTTATAAACAATTTCCTGTTACTCTCACACATATGGAAATATGGGTATCCGCTTGTTTATGTGAATGCAAAAGTATATCACATTTTGTTCACTCATGATTCCTCTTGCAATATGGAAATTTATTAAAGGCAAAGATATATTCTCAAAGATATATATCTCAAAGATATATTCTTTTGAGTTAATGTCATAAGCTACTGTTTCATCTTTGCTAGAAGGATGGAAAGTTGCTCTTGGCAGTTGTTCTTAATCCTTGTTAAATGGAGGTCCAGTATCCTAAAATGCAAAGATTTTTCCTCTCCTCCTTTGATTATAGGGCAAACTATATTACATTCATACATGAACCTTCTCTCCCAGCCTGTTAGAGCTGAAATATGTCTCTGACAGAGATCTGGGCTCTCAACTTTTTAAAGTGAATAATTAGTTAACTATTCCGATTTTTGCCTATAGTTTTGTCAACTGCGCCTCTCTTTTAAGGAGAGGCATACTGCTATTTGACATCTGGCAGTCATTTAAAGCACTAGCAACTTCTCTTTCATAGCAATACATATATCTGATTTGCTTTCCATGTTTTCGTAGTCAAAATGCTGCCCTATTGCTTTTCTTGGCCAAAAAAAAATAATAAAAACAAAAAGCAGCTATCAGGGTGGGGCTAGATTTCAGCTGCGAGATTTTCAGTCTGCTTTGTACTAAAGCAGATCCATAAGAACTATCTAATGTGTAAAATCTGTTGTTTATATAGATCTGCAGCTGGCTAAGACCCAGTTGCTTTCTAAACACAAAATAATCTCTGTATAAACTGTGGGTTTGTAAAATATGTAAGCATTCTGTGTTTGTGCAGTCCAGATCGCCTGCTGAAACTGAAGGTTATGCCTGGGTGATAACCATCAGATGTCAATTCAAGCTGGAATCCAAATTCTTTCAAAGTTTAAGTGGGCTCAGACCACTAGGGCAGGAGATGAGGACAGGTAAGGTAGAGCTTTACAGTACACCATCAGCATACACGAAAACTTACTGATGAAAATAGGTACTTCCTTGAATTCTGTGGAAACAAAGTCAAGTGAACTAAACAACTTTTAAATACATACCTAATTAAGAGTTTGTGCCCATAGCATCGTTACAGCTGCAATCAAGAACAATGCTTCTTTTCTGCTTACAAAGAACAGTGATCCTGCTATAAGCATTAACCGCTGTTGAACATAAGAGAAGGTTAAAACACTTCTCCAAAAAACTTACGCAACAAAATATACATAACTACCAGAGTGACACAAATTTTCATAGCAAGAGTCTTGTCTTCAGTTCTAAAGGAGGTAATAACAGTTTTTAAACACAAGCCAAATTCACCAGTCAGCCCTAAAACCCCACTCTGCCTTGGGGCAGAGGGGGTTGTTTTATCTTTTATGATTAAGGTTAGGATAGCAAAAACATATTTGTTACTTCAAGATTTAAAAAGCATCTTTTTACAGAGATCTTTTTACAGGGAAGAGAAGGCCATGGACAAGATGAACTTGAAAAAGCTACTATCTGATAAAATGACAGATTTCGTCTTTTTCTAATGTCTCCTTTATGGGAAAACTGACCAGAAAGGCCAGTAAGTCATTTTGTGAGAACATAGGGCAACACTGGCCATTTTTTAGGCTTTTCAATACTTCCAGTACGATGTAACCTTAAATAGTGCACTATCTACTTCTGCTAAGCAGATGACCAGTTACTTGAGCACCTTCTCTGTTGTTAGTGGAGTTCAGTGGTCAGAAACGTCACAGGCAGCCTGGTAAACTCAATTCGTTTCCCAGAATCTTCTGCAAAGTGCAAGATGCAACTGTATAAAATACAAGGAGCCATCCGCTTCTGAAGATAGCCAATGAATGAATATTTCAACCCTCCGAAACCATCAACTTCTGTGGACTGTGTTCTCTACAGGCAATAAAAACATTGGCTGACATTGCCTTAGCTTATACTTGACAGCACAACCTTACGGAAGTTTAACACACACTCTCAGATTCATTCATATAATAAAAAAGTGAGAATCCTTGAAATATATATCTCTTTAGAATAAAAAGAAACTTTGAATCTAGTTAGCTGTTCAAAGAAACAGCAAGTATATTTGTCCTAATTAAGACCTTCAACTTAATTTGTGTCAATCTTCTCTTCCAAGTCTCATCACTTCAATCCTCCTGGTGTCCTTTTTGTAGCTAAAGTCTTTAATATTAAATTATTGCAAAACACTGTTTCTGGGTTACATTATAAGACTATTTGGAATACATGTGGTTTATTCAAAGCCACAGAACTTTTTGGGTCAGTGGCATCAAGGTTCAGGTATGAGACCGGGATGTGTTTCCTGTGTGTTACAACATTGGACTGAGCTAGAGGCACGCTCTCCCGCAGCTACTGTAACTAAGCTAACGCACTGTTAAACCATTCTGACTTCATTACTCTTACAAGCTTTTAGTCACCACTTCTCTGGTGATTGCATGACGTCTCTATTACCTTCTGTGGTTAATGATCGTCCTCGCTATTGTAACCAGGCTCCTAGACTGTATCTTTTACTTCCCACAGAACGACACCTATCACATGTGATGGCCTCCTTTCACTAGCTTACCTGTGTGCATATCTGCCAACCTTTTGGATAATATTGATCTCTTTCCCAGATATGTTCTCCCGACATACTGAAGTGATTTATCCTTGAGCAAGCAAGAGCTCAAGGGACTTAATTTAATTAACGTTATTTTGGTGACAATAGCTGTGTATTTGGAACAATTGGTAGTTTAACATTTTTTTTTTTCTAAGCAAGTCTCTGCTCTGCATTTATAGGATTTGAAAAGCTACAGCAGTCACTTAAGGATCTGGAAAAGCAGAGAAAGATCTGAGGCAATAATAAATCATCTTATGAGAAAAAGAAGAGGAGCTATAAAATGACTTTGCTAACCTGGAGAACTCTAGGGACAGGTGGGTTGTTCTGTTTTGCTAGGGAGTAACAGAACCAACACCGCAGTTGAGTTTTCTCTTTCAGATTCAGAATAATCCCAGATGGCTGTGGTTAATTCTGAGTTTTTACTTCTCCTCCTCAGCCAGCAGTTGGCATAATTTCAAACAAGGCAAACATACAGCCACCAAATCAAAATTATAAGATTGACAATGATAATCAATACATTCCAAATGTGGTTAGTTAGAGAAATTCAGTAACTGGACCAGAAAGAAATCAATATCCCGACACAGCAAGTATACCTATCCGGACTGCTGCTGCATCTGATCACCTCTTTCTTGCCAGCCAATCTCTGCCTCCAGTCAACTAAAACCTGCCAGCCCAGTCCCCCTTCCTGCTCTCCTTCCCAGATCCTGTCTCTCTTGAGAGGGAGGCCAGCCACCTGCAGCCAGGCTTCCAGGCTTGCTTTCAGAAGTACTCAGCTGTCACAATGGAGTCCTGATTTTCCAGAGAGCCTGGCACCTATTCAGCCATCTAACTGCAGTGTGCCGAATTTGCAGAAGTGCTTGGCCACAAGCACTTCCTGTTGAGATTAAGTGCACCTGTCTGCTTATCCACAGCTGCTGCCTCTCTTGCAGGTCTTTTAAGCATCTCCTTTCCAATGTATGCGTCAGCACAATGACCTATCACATTGTTGGGGATGTCTTTAGGATTTGAGGTCCCACGGTGGGGGGCAATCACCATCCTAGCCAGCTGGTAGGGAACGTACTGCCCAGCTGGGCTTCTGCTAGTGAAAGTGGCACCGACCCCAGCTGCAGAGCAGCAGCTGAGACGCTCTCACAGTGGTCTGTCTTTGGGGGTGTGAGGTCTCAGTGCCCTCAGCCCCTGCTCTAAAATAAGGTAGACAGATCTCGGGGAGGGGGGCACGCAAGATGGGATTCCTGTATCTGCATCGCAGGCTGAGCGTTTCCAAGCAACTGTGTGGGTCTGCAAACAGCAGAGACAGGAATAGTTGAACACTAACTGCCCTTACCCTGCTGCACCTTTGCTTATTACAGGGAGGCTTTGTGACATTCAGAAAATGGGTACTAACCTTCACATGACATTCACAATGAATTGCCCCTGTCTATCATCTTTGGAATGTCCCATGCAGATTTGACTCTAGCTTGTATGACAGAAAGCTACACAGCGGTCTCCTCAGATTTCTAAATACTGCTCAGATAAAGCCAGCTTCTCCAGAAGTGCATCTGAAGGGAAACTGTATTTCCAGACATGGAACAAAGTATTCTCGTTTCCATGCATAAACATCTTTCCTGTATTTGTAAGGATAGAAATTGCCACCTACCTGCATGGAAGCACAAGGAAGTAAAGCCAAGTTCCATGATCCTCACAGGTAAGATGGGCACAAGCTACCCACCTAATCATTTAGAGACAATATTTTTCTTATGAGTATGAGTTGTAAAATCTCCACGTCAATGAACACCATTCCCTTCCAACTGCAATTAGCACTGGTCTGATCTTGCAGTGTCGTCCTCCTTTCATGCCTTTTCTCAATGCCCCATGGTTGGGAAAATGTCACTTTAACACCTAAACAAGAGCTGGAAGGCGTAGGACTGCACTGAAAAGTGGATGAAGAAGTGATGGATATGGAGAAAGGTCTACTGTAACATGCCACTACAATAATCTGAGCCAGATTGGAGAACAAAGAAGCCTGCTGAGGGGCAGAAGCACTAAACTACAGGATATAAACAACAACAGTCCACCAGGTTATCTTTGAAAAGGTCTAAAGCAACTCTGTCTTCCAAAAAGTCATTTCCTTGCCTTCATTTTTGCACCCTCATTTTGCATTTTCAAAGGTTATCATTTTATACAATGAGTAAAAGGAGCCTTTTTAAAGTGATTTATATGACAGTGCCATTTTTAAGTTTTACTGCATCCCATGCTGTTATGACAAACAGTGCACATTTCAAAAGAAAAGAATGTTTCTATCAAAGTAATCCACACATAAAGAGTACAGAGCCCAGCATGGAATAACTAATGGTCCAAACTACAGCATTATTATTTTTTAAAGATTTTCAACCTGAGAAGCATTCAGGCTTATCAAGCTGTGATCCAAATCTTTTCTAATGCATACTGTCCTGCTTCATACTTAATTCTTTACTAAGCCAATCATACAGCAGAAGTGCTGTCTTTTAAGGGCTTCCCATTCAGCATCATCAAAAATATGGCTGTGGAAATCCTTTATTTGTAACGCTCATTTGCTGATGATTGATCAAATGGGTAACTAATAAATGGTGCAGATTGAAAGGCAATTATACAGGATAGTCCTTTGGGGATGAGATGCTTAAAAATGGTCCTCAGGTTGAAGGGAGCTTTGATGGGTAGGTATCTTTCAGTGTGGATTACAAAGGACAGCAAGGAGTAGCCTGAGAAACAGAGGGAGGTTGTTCATTCAAGGAAATGCTGGGGGAGGCTATGCTCTTTCTAGTGACCGTGCAAGTCCCTAGCATCTGAGCTTGTCCCGCTGAAATCAGCTCTAAAAATACACTTACTTGGATGAGAACAGAACATAGTTTTCTCATGTAAAGCTTTAAAGATTGAAAACTCTTCTCTGATTTTCTGCCTAACCTTATTGTCAGACCACATGAATTGTAGGTCAAGCGCTAGAACTTTAAACGCAGCTCTGGCACCACATTATCTGTCTGACAACATGCTTGACATCATTTACAGATGGAGAAGTAGGAAGTGATGGTCACCTTAACTGACTAGCTACAAAACATGCAGCTGCTCTTCCTTGAAATATCTCCATTCTTTTTCTTATCATATCATTCACTTTTCCTATGTGGTGCTCCAAAGCTTTATTCAAAACCCACAAAATCTAGGCAAACATGCAGCTTAATAAAACTATAAAGTACCCTTTTGCGTCTCCTCACCGTGCTTACAAAGAGGAGCGCACTAGAAAATTGCTTAGATGATTACTGCTTAGTGGATCTTGGCCTTTGTTGTTCCTAATGGACTCTGGCATGATATTTCTGCATGATAACAGAGAGTGATGGTGGCCAGCTTCTTGGGCTGACTGAGCAGGTTTACTTAACTTGTGAACTTATGTAGACACTCAACTATATTAATTACATGGCTCAATACTCTGTCTCATCTGTATCTGGTTAGGTAACAATCATTAACTATAATATGTCAGGAAAATAAGGCACTCATCAATATTGTTTTCATCATAACCTTTGCCCACCTTTACTAGTCTAACTAGTGTCCTCTGGAGTTGTACTGCGGCATCAAAAAGTTTTTAATATTATTATTACTATAACATGTCAGTTCTAGTTCATCTGAGCGACTACTTCTACACTTGCTAGCACCAATTCAGAAGAAAAACTTATAGAGTCACTGAACTGACACAGAGGTGTCAAATGATGAGAATTAGTCCTATGTTTTTAGCTTTTCAATCATTGCACCTTTTCTCTTCCGCATTAAAAAGAGCAAAAGGAGTAACGGAGTTGTTGCAAATGATTATCAAATAGAGTAAGAGGCTTAAAGGAAAAGGGTTTGGGCATAGTTTATGAAATCATAAAGCACCCTTATATTATTGTGAATTACATCTATCTCTTATGCTTGTTTTCATATCCAGTTCCACAAAAATAGAAACCGAAAAGGAAGTTATGGATTCCTTAGTGAGAAAGCAGAAAAGAGAATCAAACTGCAGGACTAATAGTCAGTTTCTTCTCTGCTTATTTTTTCCTCACTCCCCCCTCTCAAAAAGCCAAGACTTTTTGCACTGAAGATCATTCCAAAAAGGTCAAAGAGATGACAGGCTTCTACTTCAGTACTTAAATAGTGGAGGAAAAGTTCATTGCCTTGCTAACATGCAATTTCCAGAAACGCATGTTCCATTTCTACAGTAACATTAAAGCAACAATTAACAGAATTGTTTTGTATTGTCTTGACATTCAGGTACAGAGTGGTTTAACTAGAAAATTAAACGATTCCCTTTAAAGAAAGCTGAACTGCTCAACATGACATTGAGCAATGCCCTCTTGGCATCTCATGCTAGAACTACAGCAGCACTGGCAGTGCACTTTCTCGAATGCAAATTAAAAAAAAATAAGACTTTAACAATGTTTCAGAGCTGCAAGAAATCCAAATGAAGCAAAATAATCCATTACCTGTGATTTTAGAAAATGATGACATTTCAGAAAAAATGAGTAAACAAAAAATTTAACCCATGTGGGGAAAACAGGTGAGGTTAGGATATAAGGATCTACTTTAGAGGTGCACAGATAAGATGGTCAAAAATGTTAAATTAACGCAGATTGCAAGAGGCCAATGTGAAGTCCCTCTTGCTACATGCAAAACTGCAGGAATTATCAGCCAGAAACTCCTCCCCACCTTGGCCTACAAGGAGTTTCTAGCCACCCTTCTGTGGTTTCATCATATCCTCTACTCTCTCGAGTATAGAGAACTAAATTAAATTTACCCCTGTAGCAAAAGAAGAAAGGATGTTTATTTTCTTTTACATGTAGTGAAGCCTTTGAAAGGAAGGCTGGATATTCAGCATACTGGAAGCAATCCAGAAAGAGGACGTCTCCTGGGGCTAATGCAATTATGATTCCATTTTGGTTGGCTGCAGGAGCAGAAGGTATCATCTAACTGCAAGGACTGGCAGGCAAAGGTTACAGTCCTAGGTCTGGGGAGCACTGTGTACCTCCGACTCTGATTTTGTTAGTAAGTGAATTTGTACAGGAGAAGTTAGAGAAGAAGGATAGTCTTGACATTGATGGATCCACAGGCAGGGCAAGGGTTGGGAGTTCAGATACACAGACTTAGGCTCTGACACCAAGAACGCTGCATGAAGATACACCCCCCCGCATCTCTGCAGAACAGCTTGCTGAATCAAGGCTGTGAGGTGTTTTTTTTTTCATGGTTTATACATATATTTAATTAAAATTCTAGATAAATATTTGCAGCAATAAGTTTTGGAAGTATTGTAAAGTTACACTGTATTAAATATTTAGTGCAATCATATGAAATATTCCTTAGGTTAAATATTTACCATTATTTTCAAGATATTGGCATGGAGCTTATTATAAATACAGTGCAAATGCAAAGCTGTCTTTCCCAGTTTCAATATACTTCTCCGAGTTGCCTTTAGACTTATTTCCTGATGGATATTTGCCATTAATGCATTATGATTTTTTCCTTTATGAAAAAGGGCTCTAGCTCAAGCTAAGGGAAAGTTATAATTTAAAAGATAGTTTTCACTGTGCTCAGCATTCTCACAGTAATAATATGATTGTCCTTTTTCTTACTGCAGCTACTGTATTAAATATTTATATTGATGTTTATTTTGTAAATAAAGAAAGCGAATTAGACTAACACATGAAGCCTATGATGTGTTTTAATGTCTGCATTTGTTTCATATTGTGGCCTTTTATGCAATTGATTCAAAGGAACATGTTAAATAATAAATAACATTTTTAAAATTACATCAAAGTATTTTTGTTTGTTTGCTTGAGGAGATCAATTCTTTTAATAAAAAATAGAAGTACATACTACAGAGAATATCTAGTCCTTAACTACCCTATATGCAATAAAGGTAGTGAAATCATCAGCAAATATATGGCTTTCCCAGCAAATATATGGCTTTCCTGAAGATAACATGATTGTTACGGTATCTTTTGGAATTTGACCTAAAAACCTCGTAACTTCAGGACCAGAAAAAGCAAAAGGCTTCTGTGTGAGCTTTTGTGTGAGAAATTCTTCCTGATCAAAAGTTGAACAGTCCAACCAACATGAAGATACTATGAATGTGCTACAAAACAACAGCTCACATTTAATTAATTCATTGTATTACGTGCCTTGACTTGGGATAAGGATATCTCTAGAGAGTGTTTTCCTATATAATGTTTCTGCTACTCTGCTACGGGCAAAGTGGTGTGTTTTGGGCAGGAAGCATCTAGGTTATGTGCTAGAAAATGGGAGGTTATGGATGGGTATTTACCTGCTAAGGACTCATAACCCAGGGATTCACACGTACCCTTTCCTCAGGCTTGGTTCACACAGCAGAGTTTCACCTTCACAAGGGTAACTGCTTCTGCACCTCTTTGGCATCAGCACTGACACAGCTGTCATTGCACGTGACCTTATAAAACGACTGGGCTTTCTTGGTGCACTTCAGAAGATCTCCTGCTGCCAGTTGTCAGAGGTGACCCTCTAGCACAGTTTGCGAGGCTGGATTTTTTCTTGATTGTAGAGGGGATCAGTCACTAAAAAAGCAAAGGAAAAAAATCAACAAAAAATGTATTAAGAACCAACCAAGTAACTGAAGCATTTATTATTCTTCAGATAAGGTCAGTAAAGAGTATCAAGGCACCAACTGCTATCACAGAAAAGGTGCTTGCATTTTCCTGTCTAGTTAAAGCTGTCAGTGGTCGTGACATAACGCACATTGCACAGACTAGGTTATCAATGCAACTCAGATAGACTTGTATATTTTTATGTCCCTGCTTTCACCCGATAATGGTCTTTTGCAGTACATTCTTTAGATTTTACACACATCTACTGGAAGTGTCAAATGTTAGTTTGGTGTTCTTAGATCCTTTTTCCTTCCCTTTTTAATCTGATGCTTAGTGAAGCATTAAAGTGGTTGCAGTTGCATCTTGCTCCAAAGTTGGCTGGAAAAAAAAATTAAACTTCAGTAATGTATTAATCTTAGGCTGAATTTACTGACTCAAGAATTAGGATAAGTTATTTACCAAGGCTTAAGCTAAAGATAGTCTTTGTATACAATGTATGTTGGTCTGCATATCTACAAAACTGTTACAGATAGTAACAGTTTGTTTTTTTTCTTTCAAAAAAAAAAAGAGTAACTTTTTTGTTCAGTGAACAATGTCATATCTGAAAAGTATCTTTTACAGACATTAGCGCAATGGTTGCCTGAAAATCCTGCACACTTATCTACAGAAAAAGTCTTAAAATTATTTTATGTCCATTTGTATTAAGTTGGAGTGATTGCTAGTTAAAAGGGGAATTGCATTGGATGTTCTTGTCACAAAATAGCTTCAGATCACCTTTAAAAGCCTGTATTGTTCACATACGACATGGTATATTCACATTTCACCAGCTGTGCGGTTTCTAACAAAGTCATAGCCAATTCCTCCCAATATTGAAAAATATTGTTTCAATTCCCCAAGCACTTGTTGATGGCAGTTGGTTCATCTTGTGCAGCATTCTCTTTGGTACCATTTTGCTGACTTCCACTGAACTAAATGAAGGTCCTGTTACCCTGATATAGGAGTAACTCACGAGGTCTTCATGCACTGTCCAGTGACGGAGTACCATAATCTTCTAAAATAAAGGTAAATTAATTTTTGACAAGAATAATGGACATTTAAAGCACATTTCATGGTGCTTTGTGTGCTCTTGATCTCACGTAATGGTTGGGAATATACAAAGTCTTGCAGGGTCCAATGGGTCCCTCTGCTGTGCTCCTGGAGGGCAGCGGGATAAGGAAAGGTATCAGGCAGAAACCTTGGTAGGACTTGGTAGGACTTCCTCTTGGTAGGACAGGATGTTCCTGGGGGTCTTCCTGGAGGGTGGGAGATGCAAGCAGCAAAAAAATAGAGCAGCATGAAGGTTCAGGCCTGGAGGCCACAATTCAGAGAGCATTTAGTAGAAATAAAACACCCTCCTCCTTTCACAGGTCAATGCCTTTCAACAGCAGCAGCCGGGGGCTCCTCCAAGATGTACTGCAGCCACTGGCTGCACCCAAACTAAAAACCGATGTTGATACTGGTAAATAAAACAGCACTGGGAAGCAAGTTCAAGCACTGGATTCAGCACTGGTCAGCCCTACTTCTCACTCACTAGTGTGCTCTCTGACATGGTTTTGTGCTGTGCCGAGCAGCACACTTCGCACTGATGCTCAGAGACAGCTCAGATCCAGGGACTGATCCCAACAGGGGGCATGGACAAAAAGGCACCAGCTCCAGCTACTTCCTCCTGTACAACACCCCAGCACCCCTCATACATGCCTACTGCACCCCAGTGTTATGCCCTCTTACACGGGCTGTGGCACAGCCCTCTAATAGTTTTAGACAATCTGAACTGAAAAACAAACACAGCAAAGAAAAATTAAGACTTCAGCCTATAGGTGCACCACCACAAGGAGCGCAGAGGAGACCCTGGACCAAGTACAATACCATGCGAACTCATCCAGTCTATGTCACTTGGCCTGTGAACTAGAGAGAGGTCCTTGGCCCATTTTACTTGGAAATGAAGACACAATAAGAGAAAGCAAAAAGACATCGGTGCTTCTTCCTGTCTAGCATATCCAAAGATGGGCTTCTGGGTTTGAAATCATTTTGCATTAAGCTATCTAGGAAAGCAAAAATACTTTCTTCCCAACTTATGAAACAGTGTAAGAGCTATATTTTGCATGTATCCTCAGAGAAAGAGGTCTGCACTCTTCTTTGCAAGGACAGTGTTTGCAATGAGCTGCCAGGAAGCTTTTGCTTTGTAATAAACAGCTCCTCTGTTCAGATCTTTAAGCATTTCTTTGTTTGTGTCCAAGTTTGCCAAACAAAGAAATGTTTTAAGGAAGAAAGTCTAGCACTGTTTCTCTGGGAAAAATATGGATATTTCAATTGAAAAACAACTTTCTAGGAAGCAACTGGTAACTACTCCAGTTCTCTTCCCCTTTTACTTCTCATTATAAAAGACCTGGACTGACCCATTTCCTTAGGTTAAGCCAAGAATCGGTTCAAAAGGACTTAGTGAACACAACCTGCCCTGTAGGGCAAAGTAAGGATAAGGACAAAGTTTTTCCTCAGCTAAATCAAATATACACAAAGATAAATAAACAAAATCAGCCAAAGGTAAGCATATGAGCAAGCTGCTTAAGTTTTCTTTGTACAGTGTTTTACAGGCTAGGTAAAAATGAGAACTAGTCATTTCCATTGACTATCAAATAAGATACTTTTTCTTAAATGGGATGTTGCCTTTTTGGCAAGCTGCAGTCTTGAGGCTTTCGATTAGAGCCACTGGTTCTGCAGCAAAGCCATAGTTTATTAGGAAAAAAATAAGCAGTATTAGTGCTAGATTGCACCGCTCAGATTTCATTAACATCATTTAGTTAAAAAAAAGATATCTTTTCTGATCCCCTGAGTTTCATTCAACCAGGACTAGAAGAGGAATCATGAACAGGGTTATCACACAGTATGATTTAGTGAAAGTCTCAAGGTCTGTTCAGAAAAAAGTGCTGCTGAAAATCAAATAATATGAATTGGGCTGCAATTAGCCAGAAAAAAATTGATATCAGGTTTGGAACTGGCCCCCTGGAGGGGAAGGGGGGAGCCTTCTGGAGGGTAATTCCTTGCTATTTTGAAGTTGCAAAACAACCACCATCTCACTACCTTGGTATGTCAGAGCTGTATCAGAAATCTGTTCTAGTCACTATTTACTCTCAGCATCTTCACATGGAAGACAGTAATTCAAGACTTTGATGTGTACCCCAACACTTAAATGTGTATAACAACTCTGCATGAATGTACAATACTTTATGTTATATACTGAAATATGAACCAATCTAACTGTGATCTCAATCTCTGAGTATGAATTCCATTAACCAGGTTTGGGTTTGGGTTTTTTTTAGTATTTACTACTAGTGAAAACCACCACATTCCCATATGCCATTATATCTACCTTTTGGAAAATGTATATATTACTAAAATATGGATTTCATATTGTGTATTTCAATCAAAATATAATTCATGAGTCAGCTAAAGAATATATAATGTGTGGGTGATGCTCTTATTCCGGAGCGCACACACTCTTTACTTCAGACCTTTGCCAATCACAAGGATACACGTTCAGCCTACTAGACAACCAAAGGGCATAGCAGGAGCTTGCATCTATCACATATCAGACACAAACCTGAGAAAGAAGACATGACATTGATACGCTGGCAACTTGACTTCATTTAGAGTGGTGGCATCCTGGGAGAACTGGTGCCTCGGAAAAGATAGGCAAGCACCAAACAAAAAGCTAACTGGTCTACACGATGTATTTAAAGACTTCTAGATCCAAGACTTTTTCCTGAATGCAGCAACACTATTATTCACCACACTTAGGAGTCTTTTATTGCTCTAGACCTTGGACCAAGAACTTTTTATCCTGTATAGCTGAAGAAAGGAGAAACAGTCTCATGTCACGGCAGTCTCTTATCTAGATCGAGGAAATAAAGCAGCAGGGACCAAATGAAATGGAGGTGGTATAAAGTGTCTTTAAATTGATTATTGACAAAGCTGATAGTTGGTCCTACTGTATTCAGAGGATATCAGTGATGACTGCAATGGCATTATTTATGTAGATACATATTTTTTAGATATATATGTTGTAAATTATGCATGCCTGATTCTCCTTCTGAGTCATTCTACAGTTAATTGCAGAAAAGTCAACTGCAGAGATAAACTGAGTAAGATACAATAAAGAGCATTCATTACAAGAATGCTAATAGAGAAACCACCATGTCTCAAACACTTTTCTAAGTCTCAAGGAAATAGCTCTTTCTGAATAATGGCGTTATTCAGCATCAAACTGAGCATCAGAAACAATGATAGTCAGGCAGTCCCAGCAGTGCTGACGTTCTCATAGACTAAACACCCCTTCTTACTTTTGGCCAGGTCATGGCCCCAAAATAGTACCGTTTGCACTTGTAAGTAATCTCATGCCAGGAGAGGTGAAAGATAGGGCTATACCTACTATATCACATAATTTTTCATACTGCTTACAATAGGTATTGAAAGCCTAAACTGCATATAAGAGATATAGGCAGAGTACTGCAGTGGATCCATTTACTGCTTCCCAAAACATGATATAAACATGATATAAACATGATATACTGCTACCATCTTTCTCTGAAGCTTGATCACAGGTCCTCTCTCTTTCTCATAAAACTACAAGGGAATAACACATGGCAATGTAGAGTTTAGCCGATACTAAGGACATGTTAAGAACTGCTTTTATTCATTTATTACAGATAATACATTCTATTAGCAGTCTTAGAATGGGTTGTGATATGAAGAACATATTCAGGTGAAACCCAGGGAAGACTATTTTATGTTAGGTGGAAGAATGGGTAAGATGATCCTCCAGTATCTAATCTGACATGTTAGGTTTATTCTGGACCCTGCTCTTCAGAAAATGCCAGATGTAGCCTTTTCCCCCAAACACCTATCAATACCTCTTTTCTGAGAGCCACTCACATTCACCTTCATGAGTCATTTGTTTAAAACAGAGATATTAGTACTAGCGTGTAAACAAAGGTACTCCTTTTTTTAAAAGAACAAATGGAATAATGCATGTAATAGAAGACTTAGTAACCTAGGCAAGCTAGTTAATCCAGTAAAATAATGCAGTTGAGTAATCTGCTATTGTCCTATAAAGTCCTTGATCTGATAGCAATGTTATACTAAGAAATGCCTTGATTTTTCAGGTCACAATGCCAAGGCAGACTAAGAATTTCAGAAATGCAATGAGGCTGTCTGCAGAGTCACTCCAAAAGCAGAGTTGAGGACACCCCCTCAAAATAGGAAAAAACTAACTTTTAGCAACAGTTGCAGTTTTACATCTTAAGCAACAAAATCTCTATAAGAAATATATGTCAGATGCATAAAAATAAAATCAGAAACTGAAAATAAAGCTGAAGAGCAAGATAAAGAGTTTTCTTCAACTTTCTATCAATCTATTTTACTCTGTTTTTCCTGGACTCCTCACTCAATGGTTATATGCCTCAAAATACAGCACTTTTCAGAACACTTGTTTAAAACAATAATTGCAATTAAAATTTGTTCTCTCTGTAAATGAGATTTCTTGTGTTTTGCATCCATCGTGTCCTGAAAAAAACCAATAAACAGAAGAGAACCTTCTCTGTGCTCTCTACCCCAAAATGTTAGTTTTTGTTTATGCAGCTCAAAGGAGATAACTGTCCACTTGACTGAGCATTTAATATCAGGGAAGTTTTTAAAGTTTTCTGTTGCAGAGAAGGGATTGCTCAGAAAGCTCCATCATTTCAAAGATGCATAACTACGTGAATTACTTGCCAGCAATAAGGAAGTGGGAAATGTTGGGTGAAATTGAATGAGATAAAGCAATGGAGGGAAAGGATGCAAACAGGAAAAGGAAAGTGCTGAAAGATAAATGAGTGCTAAAAAGGTCTACTGGCTGCACAGCCAATACTAGCAATAATGACAGTAGCATATCTAAATTCTGTGTAGGCAGAAGCGGGGAAGCAAGGTTGCAGTGTGCCTTTTGCAGGAGCCTAGGCTTAAGCCAGGGCTATCAACCTTGATTCAAAACTTTTTAACATTCAAACAAAAGAGAAGGGATGATCTTGGACCTACAAAAGAAAGAGAACTTCATTCTCGGCTGAATTTAGGGAGCTCTGAACAGAAACAGTGGGTAGAGAATCCAGAAAGGTTAAGATCTCAGGACTAATCAAGGTGGTACCTGGCCTGTCCCTGTGTGCAGAGCATCATGTGGCTTCCCCTGGGGCCCCTCAGGGCTAGCCCAGGACCGTGCACACACGCGTGGCCACCCGCGAGTTTTCCTCCCCGGGCAGACACACACCTGGGCCGGTGCCGGTGGACCTCTTTCTGCGGGGCGTCTCAGAGCCAGGCGAAGCAGATGAGGCAGGGGAGGTGGCTGGGAAGGGAGAATGACAGAGCTAATTGGGGAAAAAACTTCCTTTAAATGCTAAACAATCTTGAAAAAACATGAAGCCAGTTAAATAACTGATACTAACACTAAATGCTGTCTAAGAGGAGGTGAAATAGTTGTAAATGCAAAACAAGAACAATAAAGTTCAAGGCAACTTGGATAGATTAAGAGCATATACTTATAAATAACTGCAGTTCCAAGATGAAAGAGGCAATGTAATGAGGCAAGGAGAAAAGAAAATCGACATAGTCCTCTCTTATGAAACACTAAGCATGACAAAATCCTTAGCCTCTTCATGAATAAAAGTCCTCTTTGTGTCTTGCGCATGGGGTCTGGTGGCAAAAAAACCCATATAGTCCGGACTGAATAAAAGATACCTGCAAGAAATAACTCAGGAGAATAAGTCCAATACTGTAAAAATGAATGAAGATTTATCTGAAGTACAGTAAGGAATACAAATTAATACAGAAAATAATTAACATCTTATATTACCAAAGGTAGAAATAGCAAGGCATTTAAGGGGCAAGATACGTATTTGGGAGAAGAGTATGTAAACACCAGAGTATGTAAATGATAATGCGTAAGAGATGTGGAGAAAAGCTACATATGTTTTCTAATTTATTTAAATGCTTCCACGTAAGCACAAACTACACCTTCAGGTCTCAAGCAATATTCCTAACATCCAGGTTACAGAAAATTTTTAGCGTTTGATAGATAAAACTGAAACATAAGACACACACAGTGGTTTCGTCCAGTCCTCTGAAATTTATCAGCATGGATGTTGGAACACTGTTTCTGACATTTGTTAATTTGTTTCTAAAATAATATGCAGGTTAACATTTAGCTATCATTGGTAAGCAAATGTATGGTTTCACTGCAATGGATTGTTTTTCATTAGCTTTACTTTTTCACCGCTAATGAGTAAAGGCAGTAGAAAACTGCAAGCTCAGACACTTAAAAATATACTAACCATGCAATTACTTACAGTATTTGTGAAGAAACAAGAACAGACATCCATGGAAAATGCTGAATGACCTTAAACTATTCCGACACTTACCTATATAGTCCATCTCTCTCCAACACCACATTTAGTTAGATTTATACCTGTAGAACAGTAACACCAAAAGCTTTTAATTTCATTACGTTGCATAAAATTACTTACTGTGCATTTCATCATCTCACGTTACAAATGATGGAAAGGGACACATACAGTGTTGAAAATGCTGACTGAATAAACTCCATGAGTTATTACAACCAAGCATCGCGGAGGTGGGGGACACAGGGTGAAGGTTGGGAGACCCTGACCTTACTCAGACATTATTTTGGAGAATGTAATGTAACATATCTTGTTTTCTGCTGTATAAAAAGGCACAGTACATGTAGGATAAAAATAGAAGCTCTAATTCCAAACTGGGCATTTGACAGATTGGTCAAATCCTTACAGATGAGTAGAGGGATTTTTTGAAATTAGATTATAAACATATTTAATGTCCTAAATCTGTATACATAGTAAGAATAAACTTTAGCATTTAAAGGATTATTTGAAACATCTGGTCTCTCCTTTGGTTTGAAGAGTCCACATTTGCCTTCCAGTTGCTGATCACAAACACCTGAATCAGACAAGGGAGATTAAACCCCAGTGCCCTGCCTGCCTAACCTGGGCTAGTTCTGGGGGATCTAGCAGAAGCCACAGAGGAAGAGACTCTCTTCTAACCATGCATTGCTAGCCCCAGTAAAAGCAGCGGGGTTAGGGGAGGGCAGAAAAGTGCACCAAAACCGCTATTTCTTTAAAAAGATAGGTACATTTTTAAAAAAAAAGTTCCCACAGATTCAGAACTGATACATTTCACTTCCTTTTTCATACATGGAATTCTAACTGTTATACTTTTACAGGCTCTTCTGATGCATGACTAGCACTACCGCATATAGAGTATATCACACGCCTGAAAGCAAGCTATTAGGATATTCTATGTTAAATGTTTCATAAATCATTTTTAAAATAATAAGTTTAAGACAGCAGCTCCTTAATGTTTGATACATCTTGTCTTTTCAAGTGTCCTCTATATGTGTGGCAATAACCATTACCAGATTTCAGAATTACACAGTAAAGCATTTCCAGACCCCAGACTACAGAACATATGTGTACGTACATATATATACATATATATATTCATATTCTCATCCTAAATGGGAAAAGGGAAAAGAAGAATAGTTTTTGAATCAGAAATTCTTAGTTTTTGCCTTAGCGACCACAGTGTTCCCAGGATGTCATAGATTCTCATGTGTTAGACACTGGGGAAGGGCTGGTAAATCCACAGACTAGCATCGTCAGCCTTAGAAATAAGACCCTAGATAGCAGTCTCTCAAAAAATTAGTATAATAATAATAGTAATAATCAAACCAGCAAGCATGCTTGCCTCGTCCTTCCTGTCTCCCAGAAAAGCCACCACTCTCTGTATCCAGACTGTAAATATAGAACCTATTTATTATAATGTACAAGATCATGTCCAAATTATTGTTTTTGCTGAATCTCCTTCTGCAGCCAGTCATTTACTGTTTGTATACATTGACCAGCTTCCATAGGTCATTCAGAATGACAGTTCTTTTTCTGAGGGAATGCCTCTCATACCATCACACCCAAGTAATAAACCGCAGTAGTCAAACACACCACACAACTGGCGATTCACTTTCTGATTGGAAGGGTCAGGCTGCAAGCACCAGGAGCAGAATTCTTCAGAAAAACTCCCTGACCTTCCGTTCCGTTTTCAGTTACTTTGATGTAATTCGGGCTTTACCAAGGAGAAATCTGAATCAATCCTGAACTGTACAAAAAGGACAGTACTGTAAAACACCGGACTATACCAAGTTCTGTTTAGAATTTCACATGCTCTTTCAGGGATCCACGGTGGGAAGCAAAGTGATGGCAAAGGTGTCAATGGTTCTCTAGGCAATTTAAAAATTATATTTATATATACAACAGATGAAGACTTTGCAAAAGAATAAAAAGTAAATCTATGTCTTTGAAAAAAGATAATACCAGATCTACCACAAGTTAAAAGTTGTCAGAAGCTTGTCACTAACCTCATTATAGAGGCTGATACCTGTGAAACTTGAACTTTCCTTATTAGTTTCAACTAAGAGGCTTAAATTGTGTTCCTCTTTGGCTTTGTTCTTTTAAAGGTCACTATCACAGGACAACAGTGTGAAACTGATCGGTTCAATGGCATCTGTGTTCATACTTGACGTCTGGTCCCAGACGATGCATTATAACTGATGCCACATCGAGCAAGACAAAAACAGCAACAGAGTCTTTGTCAGAGACTGTTGAAGTCTCACTATTTTATAAATGTTGATAACTGATGAACTGTGAAAGAAACAGTTCTCTCCAATCTGCCTGCTTTCTTGCTAACTTATTTCTTCGCCTGATTGGCAACCCTGGTTAGGCAACAGTCATGTGATCTTGGAAAGTCGAACCTCCAAGGGCCTGAGCTCCAGCACAGTCCATCAAGAAAGTTTTTAATTAGGAAGCGGAGAAGTGGCAGAAAGGGCCTTTGTTCTAAACCGAAATTAAATTGAACTAAAACATTAGTATCCTCCGCAAGTTAGGGTAAGCTTTCTCTTCATGACTCTCTCAGTGATCTATCAATATCTGCAAAGCTCGACTTTGAACATAGGTCTTACATGAGAGAGTCGGTTTTCTGAATTGGAAAACAACTTTTTGTCTGTTTCCTCATGTTCTAATATTATTTCTACCAGCAGTTCAACGTGACAGCTTGGATGTGCTACCTGAAAGGGAATTACAGAGATTCTCTTTCCTGAAAAGATATAAAACAAGCATTTCATGTACAGTAACACTCGTGGGAGCACAAATATCAGCTCTGTGAAGCTACATAGACAATATATTCAGAGAACTAGCTGTGCTACTAAGAAACCTCTTCATTAGAGGGATTCATTTGTTTGGATTAGATTCTGCCAGTTTAACACAGAGTTTTCTTCCTGAGAGATCCCCTTGATTCACTGACATTTGTAAAGTGCTATAAAATGCTAATTGGTATCATCAGCGAACCATTAACATTCTGTTTAGTCTTATTCTCAAAGCAAAAATTATAATAGGAAATAAAATGTCATCTCGTTCAGCAACGAGATAGCTGAAGACTTTTAAAAGAGACAGGTACGCTTTCCTTCAGATGTTAACCTTGTCCGTAACTGGTTCACCCTACACCATTTCAAATATCCACAAGCTTACCAGCCAGAAAAACGAAACGTTTCTGCTGCTTAGAAGTTACCTGCAGACAAGGAAGTTTGCTGCTAAGGAAAAGTTAACATTCTAATAAAAAACAATCTTTAACTAATTTTGTTAACCTCTCTCTCTTTACAATTCTTTCCTAACCCACAGATAGGCCTTCAGGTGACCACCAGCTTGTATCTTTGTCCCAAACTGTGGCTTGTTTCCTCTTATATTAGCAATGCTTTAGAGCAAGTCAGGTTTTTCTTTCCCTCTTCCCTCCACCAAATCTTGGAAAGAGAAGTGAGTCTGCTCTACTACACTACAATACAAGATGCTTTTCATAGCTCTACTAGGCTAAAGATTGCAGAGTTCAAGCACAACATGGTATTTGAATTATATTAACATGTAAAAACAGTTTTGGATAAAAAATACTTTATCGCCACCAATTTAAAGCCATAAACATGCTTTGAATCCAATTCAATATATTCCTTATTTGTTCCTGATTCTTTCCCTTTATTATTATTAGAAGGCATAAATTTCCAGCAAGGCTGGTGCTTGACAAGGCTCCATTATTTGCACATGACAAGGTTTATCAAAAACAGTTGGATTTTTATGAGGAGTCTTTTATGTTTCCTCCATAAAATATAAATAAATGAAAAGGATTAGAAGGAGGAAGCAGAGTATAATTCATCACCAATGTGAAGCAGAGGGAGCAGACTGCAGATGGATGAACTGAAGAAGAGTGTTGTGACTGGCTCAGAGAAGAAAACTACCTCGTCTCTCAAATGCTGGGGAGGAAAGTCCACAATAAAGGACTGTTGGCTTTTCTTGCCATTTTTAGGTGTCACTAAAAGTACAGAGTGCAGAATCACCATAAGTTACAGAAGTACATACAAAACAGTAATGCTACTGTCTAGTTTTATGTGCCTGGCTGATTTTGTTTGTTTTGTGGTTACAGGATAAATTACAAGAGCAGAAACTTACAATTAAATCTACTCTCCGTAAACAGTTAGAGAACAATCAGGAGGAAAAACCTCTTCCGGTTGCAGTGTCTAACTCTGTTCTCCATTGCCCTCATCTCAGTCAAATAAAAATTAAATTGCCTTGTAGTCTCATAAAAATATGCAGTGGAGACTTTGGCCCACTTTTTTGCCCAACTAAATCTCAAAAAATTATTCTGCAGTCCCAAGAAAAGTCCATGGGATTATTCCTACCCATCACATATGCCATAGAAGGGAATCCCAAAACCAAGTTTGTTATATTCCACAAGTTATACAGGCAACTTCACCTCCTTCAGTATCTCTGTCTGTGGTAATGGCATATATGAACTGTGGTCATTTGGATAGAATTTACAAAGTTAGCCACAAAAGTCTGAAGATTTCATAAGCAACGTGGCCACAAGCGTTAGGTGTCGGATACATTGAAAAATCCATCTTTCCAAGCCTGGTCTCTACTCTCCCACAGAACTGAACTTTCATTTCATTTGAAATCCTAAAACCTGGAAACTCACTTTTGGTCTAATTCAGAATGAAAACAGTTGTTAAATTTTTCAGAGTGTGAAAACTCTGTTTAGTTTCAATAAAGTAAATTGAAAGCCAACAAGTAAAATGTTTTAATATAACCGAAAGTTAAAATACCACATTATCTTATCAAAACAAAACAAGAAAATTTATTTATAACCATTTATTTAAACACTCCTTCTGTCAAATTTCTTCAATGTCAATATGTTCCCACAAAACATTTCTCTTTCGGTGAAACTGCAATGAAAAAGTTCTCAAAATGTTAGTCTGATACGGGCATTTCTAAGGACTATCCTGAAATGCAAGCTAATTGCCATCACAGATATCTGGAGTGGGAGGTACTCAGATCTCAGATGCAAGTGCTGTATGGATACTTAGGCAGATGAAATATGAAAATATTATCTTACCTTTAACCATCGCAGGATTCTCCATCTGTTTTGCAAAAGACCCTCCCTTAAGCTGATCTCTTACTACTTCATAACCTTACTAATAAAAACTTCTGTTTTTTATCTATATGAGGTGTGTCTTTCTTCCCACACCTACACAAGACTCTATCTGTCAGTACTAAATCTGTTTCCAGCAACAAAGGAGTCAGGGGAGAGTGTCCTTAGAGATCGAGTGAACTATCCAGAATAAGTATGAAAGCTTAAGTTAAAATAAAGGCTTACAGAATGATGGGTAGAAGACAGCGAGTGACTGTCTGAAGGAGATAAATTTTGCTAACAGTTTCCACAGTGAAAAGGAACCACACTGTACTTAACCAATCCTCTGGTTCAAGCAGAAATCCAATAGAGGGATATTTGCTGGCACACTTTTATATCACCTTCTCAGAGTGCATGTTAAATCACAAATGCTAAAGTGCAAGGTAGATAAAAACTGTAAGCATTTTACTGCTATATTTCAGATTTAGTTCAGAAATAATTTCATGTTTCCTTCTTTGCTTCAGATTAATATTTTGGTTCAGATTCTGCAAACATTTATACATATGATTTCCACATACAAGCAAAGCTGAATGCTAGCTTTGTGGTTTGCAAGATCTGCGCCTTGCATTGTGAGCTCGTTGCGCAGTCTTCAACAATGCTACATAAACACCGAAATAATTAATGGGCAACAGGAGAGATTCAGGTGCTACTTTAGACAAACTCATTCCGAGGAATTTCTTTTGATACAGGCTATGTAGCTCTGGATTGACTGACTGAATCTCTGCATTTAATGAAGTCTATCTTTTATTCATGGGTCTAAACCTGAATGTTTTCATTTGTTGAAAATGAATTGTGACCTCCTGGTACTTCTTCTTCTGCCAGGCCATGTAATATTTAAATATCTTGTGTATGCCCTCATTTAATCAGGTTGTACAAATCTGACTCAAGTGACGACGGAATCTGACGAGATCTCATTATTTGTTTTAGACTGTTGACTAAATCTCTGGCACACCCTGTATCGGATTACATCATGGATCAAAACAGGGAGAAAAACAGTAGCCATGAAAAGATATTCCAGTATATGGAATAAATTGTATCTGTGTATGTGCTAGCAGTAAACACATGGCAAAATCAAATTCCAGCGAGTCTGCGAAAGTCTCCCTATGTACTGTACACAGAGGCATCAGCATTTCATTTGCTCTTGTTTCTCCTTCTGATCAATCAAGGAACACAGAGCTGCTACAGTTTAGCCTCTGCTGTTTGTTTTTGGATGCAGAGCAGTGACTTTTCTGAAATCAAAATTAATGTACTCACAGTGAAGCACTGATATTTAAAGCACCATGCAACAAAGAGATCTCAAAAGGTGCTAACTGCTACAACCTGGAATTCAGTCTTCCAGGGCTACTTCAAAAGAAAAAGGTGATTGATTAGGAAGAGATGTAAGCAGAATCCAGCAAGCAATAATTATTGTTCTACAGGTCACTAGAGCTGAGACTCTCTGATAAAAGAGGGAGCTCAGTCTCCAATCAGCCATTATCTCTGGCCTTGGTCCTCACTGACCTTCTGCATGTCAATAAAGTGCCAGCTGTGATGTCTCTGGGATGCGTGGGACCCCTGGGACAGGGTGTGAAGTGTAAAGTGACAGGGGAAAGTGACTTATGCAGCCTCATTCTCTCCTGGGCATCAGATGTCAACAGACTGTGCCCACTCCTCACTTTGTACCAGAGACAAGCACCAGGCCACCGCACTGCCAGAAGAGCGAATGAAGAAATCAAGCAAACAGCCGTGTTAAACTATATCAGGCTTGAGGTTTCTAGACACTTGCACCAAATTCAGCTTTGCCACACCAAGAATCCTTTAGGTAGAAAGGTTAGTTTTACAGGAGGGGCAGAGAGGTTTGGAGGAACAGCAGAACAGAGAAAGGGGTCTAGCAGAATTAAGGGGAAATAAGGGCACACTAGGAGGCAAGCGGGGGCTCGTCACAGAGAGGGGCTGGAAGGGATCACTTCTGAGGAACTGTAGTTAAAGAGCATGAGTTTTTCCATGCAGACTGGGTTGAAAAGGTTTTCAGACCCAGCGCAGTACATTGTACAGTGTAGGCAGCGTACATTATGACCCAAGGACACAGAGGACAGGGACTGACTCAGTCTGTGCAAGTTGTCATGAGACATATGGATGTTCCTTGCTTAACAGGGCCAACCAGATCCACGGGAAGAGAGTCACAGGTGTTATGCACATGCCTTCATATCCTACTGCAGTAGATATCTGGCATTTCTGAATACTATGATTCATATGCAACTACTGGACCACGTCCTCCTTCTGTACTCACCTTGCCAAACCAGAGGCAGAAAGGTGAGAAGATTAGCTTTCACAACCAGCCAAACTTTGAGTGGGAAATCTCAAAGCCTCATAAAGATGATAGAGTTGAAGCCCTATGCCTCAATGTGCTACAAGAGCACATGAAGGAGCTGGAACAACTGTCACACACTGCTGCTGAATCCTCATAACATTAATGGCCTTCTTACGTACGAGGACGAGCTACCTCTGAGATTGCCTATCCATTTGCGCCTATCATTTCTCACTGCTTTCATTCTCGATAACACGTTAATAGAATGAATCAAGGAATACAGAAAAATATCTCAAACTGTCTGTTTAGAAGGCATATTTCACACTCCAGGGCTGATTCAAAGTTACTAAAAAGGTGAGACTATTAGACTAGCTCTTAAGATCTTCCTGTATTAATGATGACAAAAAGCAGCTTTTACCTTCAAAATTGTGCCAGAGTCTAAAACACAGACTAAAATAATCTTAACTAGGTGGCAGTCACATTTTGTGGGTCAAATTCTTTCCCACTAATCACACCAGATCACTTCATTCCTTACATAGTCTGTCATTTCCAGGGGGTTCCTTAAAACATGGTTCTTCATCATGGGCAAGACAGGAATTCAGCACAAAATCCAAATCATTTGTGTGGACAAGTCAGGAACTATATCTGACTCTTCAATAATAATAATAATTTTTCCTGCTCACTGAGAAATAGAAATTATGCCATTATATTCCTGTTACTTAGAAATACCAAACCACCAAACCCAAAGGAATGTGAGTAAGAGCAAAGAAGACTGATTACCAAAGCCATCACTAAGTTAGCTGAGAAAAACATCGCTATTTCCTTGTCAAAAGGATTGCTTTTCATCTCAAAGGATTCATAAACATTTTGCAAACTCTGTATATACACAGTTGTACATGGTCTGAGGACCTATTTCCACAAGTAGCGAGCGAGTTTTTAAATAAATGAATTTGGATTGGTTTTCATTTGTGGTCTGGCAAATGATCATTTGGCAAAATAACAAGTTAAGAAAATATTTGATTAAGGCTAGTGATTGTTCATCTTGGAAACACAATTCTGAAGTACAGTTATTCAGTCATGGCAAAGTCATCTGTCCAGTCAAAACAGCTCACATCATTGCACAATTTTAATACTTTAAATCTGCCAAAAGCCAGTTCCAAACAAGTCAAACTATGCCTAGGAAGCTGAAGCTATACACTCTTGAGAAGTATAGAAGTGCTCGTGGTTTCAAATGAGGATAGATTTTATTAGCTTATGACCCAGCTACCAGCTAGAAGTTGTGCAAAAGAGGTAGCTAACATAAAAAGCTTTGTAAAATGTTTATATCTTCCTTAAAAACAACATCCCAGAAAAATAGGCCACAGTTAAGAAAAGGAGTTCAGATAACAACTTTACAAACTATTGCATAGACGTTTCACAATGACTCAGAAGACTATAGGCAGCCTATATTGCAATTTATCTGCTCCTAGAAACCCTCTTCTGCATAAGCAGATTTTAGGGAAAGTCAAACTGGTTAAGAGTATGTTACAATTGGTCTTGCAGTTTGACAGTTAGAGACCACTGCCATAAATTTGGTGGACAGATTGCTGTTTTCATTCTATCATCATTTTCTGTAACTAGAATCAGAGCACCCCCAAAATAAAGTAATCCAAATTTAATCGCAAGAGCATCAGCCTGCCACATATTTTCACTGGTTTGTATAGGCTTAACTGAAAGTGTATGTCAGCTATCAAGCCTGGAGACTTGGAGTAAGAAGACAGATAACACGGTTGTATGTGGCCCTCCCCCCCAAACTTTTGGCTGGAGGGAAACCAAGGAGCGCTTTGAAGTTTCTTATAAAACGTAGAAAGCAGTACCTGACTCAACGTGGGAAAACGCAGATTAGAATTCCTCAGGTATTAAACTCCTCTGGCTCACTAATTGTTTGTGTTTGAATGCAGTTTAAGGGATAGGAAGATAAAAAGAGCTATACTGTAAGACTTTTTTATGACACAGCTGGGGAAACCATTCCAAATCCCTGTTTTTCCCCTAGCAAGGAGTTTTTCTGGAATATGTTGGAAACTATTGTTTGATACCAGTAAGTTTTATGCTAATTCTCCATAGATAGCATACTATATACTCATAATTTTTGCAAGAATTTTAATTACTTGTCAAATTATTTTGCATTTCACCTGAGGGAGGTGCAAAGGTATTTTTACTTTACTTTTGGTACTGTTCTCAAATTCCAGTTGCCATCATTTAAGAAATGTTAAAGATGCTAATGAATACTAAAGGTCAGACACTTAGATTGTGCAAATTAGCACAGCTCAGTTGATTCCTGCAGCTCTACTGATTTACAGTTACTGAAGACCTTAAGATCCTAGCCTGGCAGTTTATTAGTCTCAGCTATAGATCTTGTTCCATACATTCAGCTATTTAGAATAGGGGTCAAGTGAAAATGCAGGTTAATGCAGAGAATGTCAGTCAAAGTGGACAAAAGAATTTTTTACATTCATTGCCACTTGCACTCATGGCCATATAGTTTTGACCAATTTTTCTTTGTTTATATACACACACACACAAGTGTAACTCAATACATGGTTTCAGCTAGCAAGCTCCAAAACAACCACTTCTGCTTGTACATCCCTGGACTCAGCAGAAGATGGGTTCCAGAACTAAACTTTGAAACTCGGACTAATCTGTATTTCTACTACAAAATCATAATACAGCAATCCTGGATTCACAACTGACACCATGTACTCAGGAGAGAGAATAGACGCAAACTACTGTAAACTCTTTGGAAGTTTCTCAATGCTGCTGTATTTTAGCAAAATTCCCCAAACTGGTTAATTTAGCCTGGTTCCTAGTTTCATCCTGTGTGACTCATTTGGGTTCAACTTCATGCAGTATGTTTTCGCATGGGTCATATGTTTTGGGTTATAATTCCAATGCCCATGTTCAAGTCTACTGCACTGACCATTGTGCTTGCTCTCTGTCTGTATTCACTTATCTCACAGGAAACAAGAGCTCTTCAGGGCACGGACTACAAACATTTCTAAAGGACTCTGATTTTTAATGGCAGCTCCAGGGCATTATTATGACACAAATATTAATACCTATGAGAAAATTCCTCTTTATTTCCCTCTTTGGTAGTAAGTACGCATTTGAAAAAGCAAGTGGACAATGTAAAGACTACTGGTTAATAATTATGTATGAGATGTAGACTTTCATAAAATAATTAGCTAGAAGAATTGTAAGATAAATGAGTATAGCCTAAATAGGACCAGCAGTTCTGAAGACTGAAAAAAATATCAGATATTACTCTGGGGGCAGGGGGAGGGAATTAAAACAGTTCTACTGAAATATTCATACAATTGGGACAAAATATACAAAGGCCGTGGAAACTCCCCTTTGACATCAGGGTGAACTCAAAACGATAGTAAATTTTCTCCTCTCCCCCCTTACTCATAACTAAATAACAACATATTTAAAGTAGAAGTGACAATAAGCTATTCAGCTGTGAGGTGCTGTCAAGACAGTGATTTGATACTAGCAGAGGAGGGATTTGAATACAGACACCTGAAAACCGAGACAAGTGTGTTACTCTGGGGGAAAAGGGAGGAGAGTCACTGAGTGCATGACCATGCTCACAGATTCTATTTTGAAGCAGCAAAATTTTTCCCAGTAAAAGTTTTGAAAAAAAATCATTTACATAAAAGTTTGTGTCAAGAAATCAAATTTTTCAATTCAAAAGGTCAGCCATCCAACCCAACCCCCCTCCCAAATCTTCTGTGTTGTTATCGTTCTTGAGAATTGTCCAGCAAACTCTAGTTTTCAAACACCAAAGTGCAAAAACATGCCTTTTAGCACTTTCCAGTGAATGACTTGCTAGCTGCTTAAGGTTTGAGGCAGACAGTCTGTTAGTCTGAAGTTATTTTCTTGGGTGTCTGCTGCAACATCTTTCCTACTACACAAAAAAAGTGGAGAAGATCATAAGAGATTACAGGGTGAGTCACAGAGGGAGGAAACGGTTGCTCTACTGCTAAGCTCGGATATGCACCAAGGCTGTGACATTTCTGCCATCCACATTGACTGCAGCAACACTTGATGGGCTGGAAGAGCTTGATATGAAGATGTTACCTTAGCCATAGTAGAACGTCACTGTATTCTTGGTTTGCGTTAGAAAACGCTAGTTAAGGCAGCATTTACTTTTATTAATACAATTAGCCTTTCTAGAGAATTTTTTAAATTACATTTAATGTTTTTAAGTCCCCAGACAAAAAGCTGGAAGAATCAATGATTTTTTCTTTCCCTTCCTCATGTTGCTTCAATTTTTCAGCCTTAATCTCTGCCTGATTAATATTCGACTGTAGCAAACTGTGCTAATATAATGAAAATATCAGTTCCCCCAGTGCTAGGACACTTTAGAAAATAGAAACATAAAAATACCAAGAAGGATGTTCTTAGCAAAAAGCAATGACTCTGGGTGAATGTGTTTTTGATTTTAAGTAGAGCCTGACATGACCTGGTCCTAAGGATCTATGCTGTGTGTTGTCAAATGAGATTCCATAGAGCAACTTCAGTAAAATCCCAAAGGCTGCCGGCAAGATCCTTCTTGCCATGGACAACGGCAAGAAAATAAACCTATAAACTACTCCTAATTCTGAAAGTGTCAAGAATCCTGGAGAAGAAAACACTTAACAGAAGCAAATGGGGCATCTAGGGATCATGTGTAAAGAGGAGAAGATAAAGCTCAGATGGACTCCTAAGACATTTCTTATTTTTTCTAAGAACTACCAGTTTTACTTAGTTCACAATTATACTGAAATTGGGTGTAAAGTTGTACCATAATATAAACCAAAACTTTTTAGAACTCTAGTAATTTGCAAGGGGAACTTTCTGGGTAACAGTAAATAGATGGAAAAGTTTCTTTCACTGCTTTAGAAGCTTGAGAACAGAACTTAGACATTTTGTGAGAAATATCCTGCAGTTCCCTTTGAGAGAGGATCTCACCTATCTACCACCCTTTACTCTGGCACAGATTCTGGCTTCTTCTAAGCAAACTGTTGTGCCTAACAAGTGCTTGGACTTTTAGTCCTACCCCTAACCAGAACACGTATGAAAATGAAAAATTCTAAAGACTTTGTAATTTGAATTTTAAACCAGCTACATGACTTCCTTTTAGATTATCCAGTTTCTGCTCAGTTCGCACCTACATGGAGCACAGCAGCCTCATCAATCTAGGCTCTAAAGCCCCTGTGATCTTGTTCTTTCTGCAGTTTGCACTTTCTACCCAAAAGGGTTGCCTGAATCCTCAAGCTCTCCATAACGTGACTGCTATAGACATTAGCGTTGTCAGATCTGTGAGCAATTTTTCATGTTTCTGTCCAGTTTTCTTACCAGAAGGAGAAGCACATCTCATTTTCCTATCCCTTCTAAAGTCATGCCAAACAAGATCCTTAATATGTATAAATACCACTGAATAATGGAAATATATTTTCTCCTCTAGGACCTATGACAGTCCATGGGAGCTCCTCTCCATTTCTAGGAGTTTTAGTGGAATATAGCATGTTAGTCAGCATTCCAGGTCTCCCCCTGTCATTCACACCTTGCTCTCCCAGTGCTCTTGCTGTGAGGCAACATGACACAAGAAATTTAGGTATATTTGCATATTATCATAGGATAGAGTCCAATATTAAGGTAAAAACAGTCATTTCAAACAAACTTCATTTAAAGACAAAGAGCCAACAGCATGATATATAGATGACAGAAGATTAGAGCACAGGAAAGGTTAAGCTGTGTCAGCTAGGCTAGTAGTAGATGCCTAAAAAGAGACAACAAGGAGAAAGCAGGCACCAATTAATCCTTCCCCAATACACCCTTGGCAGATCGCAGATGTTGAACGCACTCTGCCCGGTGTAATCCCTCTAAATACAAACCTGTTCTACACTGAGAAAGGTACTGTACCAGGCAAGTACAGAGATGGCAGTCTGACCCTTACTATTTTGAGGAAACCCCAGGACAAGACCTTTGCCATGGGGACAATGTAAATATGCCACTATAGGAGCAAGCCAGAGAAGAAAGACGGGGGGAGTATTATTCACTTGGGCACAGCTAACACAACTACACCACTTCTGGACCACTCCCATCTACTGCATGGGCAGAGAAAAAATGCATAGGCCCACCACTTCCTTTGGAGAATAACCTACTCCAATTTCTCCCAGTGAGGAAGAAATACTCATTCTGCACGCACTAAATACACATCTCTCTTCATTTTCCCTCTCTTCCTTCACATCTTTGCTCAGAATGGGGAACATCACCAACAAACTGCATCAGAGCTCGGCATGATGCATCCCTTTTTTTTGGAGGTGGAGTACTAGGATGGGAATAATAGGATTCCCTCTTCCTGTAAGGACAGTGTAGCCCTAACCTATTTGTATAGGTTGCCCTCTCCAAAACAAATCATAATTTACCCATATTGTCCTTGGGGAGAGCACTGGATAGAGTATCTCCAACATACCTGCCTGCATTTATTGCCATTACAAAGGCTCAGTCTAAGGAGGAGACCAGAGCACTTCTGCGAGTTCTCAGGGACAGTTGCACAAGTGTTAATGAAATCCCATTAATCACCACCCTAGCCATCACACGCTTGTCAGCACAGGAGGTTGCAGACTACCCACAGCAGGTAGAGGGGTTAGAAAAACATGTCGCAAGAAGGTACTTGTATGACCTTTCCTGAGCCTGCAGTGTTGGTCAAAACATTTTCACACTGCGCCTAAACCGGAGATGGGAGAAAGAAACGCCATAGGGAGAACATCTGCAGAACTTAAAATGCCGCAGCCCAGGGAGTTTCCACAGTTCCACTCTCTGCCTATCAGAAGCTTCAGGGAGCAGTACTTCTCCATCTGCTTTACAAGGCCAGAGTGATTATTTGTATCCCTCAGTACCCATATTAACTACACCTGCAAAAAAAGGAGTGTTGTTTTCCAGCTATTTTGCATGTGAAATGTGGCAGAGAAGAACAGAGGACTCTTCCTTACTACCAGCATTAAAGCCCAGGAAAAACCCTTACAAGCAGGAACTATGTGAAGACAAATAGCTCTACTTGCTTGACATACAGTCTTCTCTCACTCTGCCTGTCACAGCTGTGCTAGACATGCAGTAATCCTATACCTCTCACATACAGCCCTGGAGATCTGGCACCTGATGAGGTTTCACTGTTCACTCTGGGCCAAGTTCTCTCAGGTACACTTTTGCGAATTTGTAGTTGCCGGCAGTAAAGTGAGCAGAGATATACCAGCACAGTTAACCTAAAAGTACATTTCTGGCTTCTTGTTACTATTCTTGGACACCTCATTATCATGGTGGAATTCAGTATCTCCAGATTTGGTCTGGTGCAAGAGTGGAAGACTTTACTGTTCTCCTGTGCCAGATAAAGCATCTCGGATCCCACTTCCATAGACGGACTCAGATAGAAGCTGCACACCTGTCCCAGGCTTTCCCTGACAAGCATAAGCAGATGTAGATGATTGATTGAACATGTCACTTAATATGAGGCCTCCTTCCTAGTGTTCCAATAATATTGTTTGAGGGCCAATTTAGAAGCTGTGGAGCACACAGCTGGGAAGTCACACAAAGGTTTTTTGGGGGCCTTAAAGAGACTCGATTCATCTGCATCACACATCAAAAGTAACCTTTTTATTACAAATATATGAATGACTTGCTGGGATTGTATCTTAATATTTGACAGGTTAGGCTTCTTTTCTTTTCTGTCAGAACTGCCTGTACTTTTCCTCTGTCCCCAAACAGCCATATTCTGAAAACCTACAGAAAGGGCTATGCACATTTCCTCCAGTGTATATTTACAAGGTAAAAAGGGTATAATGAAACGTAAGGAAAATATATTTAATCTGAGTTTTCTGTAAAACATGTTTCTACATCGGGGAGATTTTGTTAATAAGAGACAACGTTCAGTAATATCTTTCATTTGTTTAGTTATTGTGATATAGCTTCTTTTGGCTTATAGGGCCAAACTCACAGATTTTCTGTATATACTTTCAAGTAATCGTCCAAAGACATTTTTAAAAAGAAATAAAAAGATTGTTTTCAAAGAACATGCACAGATGAATTCAGTATTTCATATGCGATACAAAAAGACAGACAGCAATCTGTAAACTGTGACACAAAAAAAAAAAAGATATCAAGAGAAGAGGGATTGCTTTATATAACAAGCTTTGATTGTAAATAAAATGTCTGGGCAGGATGTTTAACCATAATAAATTGACTGTTTGGGTCTTTGCTGACATATCATTTTAGCTTTATTGACATTAGCTATATTTGTATGGAACTTTATTGCATGGGAAAAATTTCCTTGTTCAGGATTTAAAAAACTGACTTACTTATAAGCATCTTGAAAGCATGAGCAGTGCTGATGAACAGAGACTGAGAAGGTAAGAAGAAAAGAGCCGAATTTGTGGCAAACAACAAAATCACAGGCAAGACAGGAGATGCAATGTGCATGTGTTTAACTGCATTTTAAACAGGATCAGCATTTTGTTACTTTTCTCTTATTAGTTATTTGTAATGCAGTAGGAAAGGGGGAAAAAGAGAGCTCTCCACAATGTACTATTGCATTCTGAATAGTGAAACCAAAGGATTAGACTGTGACTTTAGTTAGGGATGACGTTCCTTCCATCCAACCCGAGCATTTATTGCTAAATGAACAACAGCTCTGCCCTCAAATTCCAAGGAGATGGAAGTAGTTCATTAGCCAGGGGCTGGAATGAGCCTAAATGTTACGTAAAGGGATCAAATATCTTTCCCAGTCCGTTCCATTCAGTTCTTCAAACAAACTGAACATTTTTCCTCCTACTATCTTTAGTTGAGATTTTTTCTGACCTTGTTGAATCTTTCACATTCACCTTACATTAGGTTCTTAAACCTTACTAACACTCAGAGACTGCAGGGAGCCGGGGTCTTCCCAGTGCTTCAGCAAACCTTAAAAAGATCATAGAGAGATGGATGTCTCCCCAGAAGCAAGGGCGGGGGAAACAGAGAGGCCGCACGGCATTGCTGCTTCCTCCCCCGTGTAACATAGACTTCTCAGCGCACTGGACAAACAGCTGCTTCTCCCAAAGCATCCCTATCCCTTTCTGCTTGGTCCATGCTTTCCCATAGCACGTGTAATGGTAAAACAAACCCCTTCCATTCCGAATTATAGGCTTTTGCCTGAAAATATATCTTTTGAGAATGCCAGGATCTGTACACTTTCCCATACAGAAGAGGACTATGTTTGGAAGTTGGCTGGAGATGTCCTTCTCCAACCAGGATGACAAAAGGCAAATTCCCAGGAGATGGCTTCTCACTCAACCAACAGCAGCACTCCTCCCTCCTAAGAATTTGAAATATTTTCTCAACTCAGACACGATAATTTTCATGACAAGATTAAGGAGAGAAAAGGGAAAACTGCATTATACCATGCAAGGCATATAAGAGACTAAGTAGCAAAGACAAGTCTGGAAACAGCTTAGCATTACCTCAGTGGCTTCCACGTGTCTGTAGCTCGGCACCTCTTCCAAGGCAGACCATCCACAAAGGCTAAAAACAAATTAGTAGGGGTATGAGTAGATTAGAAAGACTTAGGGGAGTGGGAGGGAGGATAAAGAGGGGGAGATGACTAGGACTTCTTTCAATCCTTTTTTTTTTTTTTTTTTTTACTTCAAAACCCACACTTTTTCCTTTTGACTAGGATGGCTAGAAATTTATACCTGACTGTAGTGAGCACATGAAATGCATATGCCTTTAATGTGCAAACACTATACTGCACAAGGGAATAACTAATGATCCACTATTTTAACTAATCACGTTAAAATGGCAAGGTGACATACTTCATTTAAGGGAATGAATTCTTAATGGCATTGTAAAATGAGCCCCTTCTTCTTATGGGAAGGGAAGACGATACTGGTTTGGGTTAAAGACCTACATTTTTTGTGTCAGTTGCAGGTTTTCAACAGTCCTCAAGAGACCCTTGTAGATCGTGCCCTTCCAAAAAATGAAGGCATTTTTTGACCAGGAAAGCTAACGAATACAGAGAAAACAAACTCAAGCGGTAGTCAGCAGAGAAGCAAGGGGGCTTTATATCTGAGAGCCGATTCACAGCCCCACCACGCACACCCGCCACCACGACAGAGGCGCAGCACGGCCACAGACATCTCGACCAGCACAGCCCAAGCAGAGCTCCTCAGTCGGCAAAGAGCAGGCATTGGGGGGCAACTCTTCAGAGAGCCAGCCTCCATGTGTGATCTCTCTTCACCTCATCTCTCTTTTCACCCTTTCTATTACCAAACATTTTCACCCCAATCTCCTACCTCCACCTCTTCCCCATGAAACACTTTCTACCCTCCAGGTGTTCCTAGAAGTAGGTCTTTGCTCTTGAGAACGCAGAGAATTTATCTTAGAAAAAAGTTTCAAATCCTTGGTAAAAAGCCATTACCCTAATGCTTGCCACCTCTTTTTACCTTCTGCAGTCTACACCTGATCAGAAATCTCATAGCCCTCAACAATCTCAAAGATATTCTTTTAATACATTATTTCATGAAAGGCACTAGGACTGGGGTCTGACTGTGGAGATTAGTTTGGTTTCTAGCTCTATTAATCTACAATAGCTGTGCTACTTCTCCCGTGCCTCAGTTTCTCTATCCGTAACATGTATATAATGGTGACATGCCCCTTCTAGAAGCAGGCTATAGCAACTACGCAGTATTTTTATTATTGATATATTTTGTATGTGAAATAAGTTTGCATGGGGTATTTAGATAATTCAGCAGATCATATTCTTTTTTCTTCAAATTTGTAGAAACATATATGTCCTACTCTGCAGCATTATTCAAGACAATATTGTGCACAGTTACTTTCCTCAGAAGCCTGAAGAGGATCTACAGGTAGCACTAAATTCTTGCATACTGGTACTTAGGCTCCATAAATTCTTTATTCTTATTGACAAGCTTGATCCAAATCCCAGGGAAGTTGACTGGAATCTTTCTGTTAACTTACACTCACTTTTTGAGTCATTTCAAAACTCCACTAATTATATAATTTTACTCAAAGCAATATAATAAAAGCATTTGTATTTGTGACATTACACTTTCAATCCCCCACCCTAATAACAACAGAAGATAGCCAAAAAGAACATCATAGTTTGTTGAAGTGACATCAGATATTTAGTTGTCTGCAGCCAATATTCCACAAAGCAAGAGCTGATTCAGTAGAGTCTACTATTTCTCTCACATTTTACTCCTAGCTCATTAGTGGGATTCTATGAGCAGATAATTAATGAAGAGGATACCCAGGTCTCAGCAGGCATGTCTAACTGTTGCTGAGAAAGGAAGGGAGATCCTCCAGAATTATGTAAACAATTCTCATAAACGTTGCAAGAAGCTGCAGACAAGTATTTAACTAGCCTTTCCCGCGGGGAAGTGAAGGAGGTTCAACTCTTCTGTCCATGGAAGCAGACCAAAGAAGAATAAGGCTTTGATTTATTGAGCAGGAAGGACTTTGCAGTGAATTCTTGATAACTTCTTTTATGCAAGAGTTTGCAGGCTAGAAAGACAGAACAGGACTGCAGCAGGGATGAACAGCCATCCTAAAAACGGGCAAAAAACTTATTCAGTACAGTTTGTCCATTATTGTTCACAAAGAAATTGCTAGAGTCTTAAACATATTCATTATTTCAAATTGTCCCATTTACTTCTTCAGCAAATAAGATATGTGTTCTGAAGATATTCAAGTTGTGAAATTCACAATTGACTGTTCCATTCACAACCTGCATTGTCTTGGATAGCTAAATTATTTGCATAATCTAATTATATAACAGGGCAGGAAAATTGAGCCTTTAATCAAAATGAGTAATGCTTACTCAAGGAAGAAGTCTTATTGAAGTCCAAAGAGTAAAGATATTTCAATGGTAGAAAATGAGTCCACATCTGGCCTTATTCATAGTTTGTGCTCTGAGGCAGTTCTACTCTTTGTTTTTCAAATATATACCTACCCCACACAGTACTGTCAGGGAGCAGCAATAAATACCATTTGATTTGCTTAGTCAGCCAGTATAGCACCAATTCAAAACTGAAATGCTATGAAGAAGGATCTGAAGTTCAAAAACTCGCATGGAGGGAGGAGAGGAGGAAAAAAAATCTCTTTCTTCGGAGTCTCCATGCTCATGAAGCACAAATATCTACGCTTTCTGGAAAACAATGTTCAAGTTCATTTCCAAATTTAGATAAATGCTGGTAGAACAAAAGTAAATCTTAAATATCCCATAGCAAATGAAAAACAAGCCAGAACTGCACCCGATTAGCTTTTAACACCACAAAAAAAATTATGAGCTATTCTGTCATCATTTCTGGATGTCTTTAGGAGGGATCTAAATTGCTATTGTGGGAAGAGCACTAATAGAAAACATTACAAACATATGCTCACTTTCAGTGTTCTGTATGCCAATTAACAGCACACCAACCCCCCTCCCCTAATAAATGAGATGATGACCTCAGCAAGCAATATCTTTTATTAAGACAAGCTCTGTAAAGCAGACAGCAACAGAGCAAACTGACAAAAAAAAACCCTCTGTAACCCAACAAAAGTGATGGCACAAAGCTGAAATGAAACTGTAACTATAGATAGTTATCGGCAGAGACACCACACAGGTCACCACACTGCCCACTTCCAGGGCAGCAGTATCACAATTTGTATCAACGGGCAACTTCCACCCACACATGCCCGCATGAAGGACAGGGTGCAGGAGGACAGAAAGGGAAGGAACGTCCAAAAAGAAGTTTTTCTACAAGTGAATGACTATTTTTGACAAAAAGACCACAATCTGCCTAAAATGCGGTTTCAGCACCCAGGAATTTAAATCAAATCAACATTGGGTTCTTCAGCCGTTTCAGTTCAGCATTTCCCTCTTTCCTTGAGAAAGAGGGGGAAAAGATTCCAACCTATTTTGTTCTGTTCAGAGACTGAGCCACAGCAACACTAAAAGCAGGTCTAGCCGGTAATTTGAATGCCAAGCTATTCGCCTCCCCTCATTACTATTTCAGTTCATACTTGCGTGAGTACAGTTTTGCCCACATCTGTTATACTTTGTTCATTAAAAGAGCTTGCTAATAAACAAACTGTTTTAATAATAGAGTTTTGGGTCTTTCACTAGAACAAAGTTATCATCTATATCTTAGGCCTTTTAGTCTCCTTTTATGTGGAGGGTGGAAGTTCCTTTTATGAAGGATTTCACAATTTCATTTTTGCTTACCTTGGGAACAACACCCTCCCCCGCCCCCAGACTTGCAGGCTTCTCCAGATATTGAAAGTATTGCCGTGAATCAAAATGCTTCAGTGCTGATGGACTTGGTATGGGGCGGGGGGCAGGGAACGCAAGTACAGCAAAATAGGTAAAATATATATAGCCAACTACTCCTATTCAGACTCACCACTCTAAAGCACTGAGGGACTACGGATTTTTTAGTGGTGGTGGCTTGGGTTTTGTTGTCATTTCACTTTTGTTTCAACACGCACCATCTCTTAGATTAAGCATTCAGACTTCAGGTCCCTGCATCTCTCAGCTAGGCTTACGCAAACGTACCCAGCGCTTTTGTGCTCTTCTTCCCTCTTTCCATCTCATTCTCTTCCTGCTTCCCCAGCCTCTCCATGAAGCCTCTCAGACTTGGTGAGGGCTGCTGGGCTCCAGCCAGCTGCTGCTCCAGACCCAGGTCACGCTTTCAAGTCACAGTCCTCCAGCAGGGTGGAGCTAAATTGCAGGTTGTGAACCTGCGCCAAGGTGCATGCAGCCCTGGGAGAGCAACCACACAGGTGCTGCTGCACGCAGGAAGCCTCGCCGTGGCTGTCACCAGCACAGGGAAATGGAGGCAGGGAGCTACCGCTGACCAAAGCACATCAGATACCAGCATGATCACGCTAACGTTGCCCTGTGCCAAAGTTAACACACCCCATTTCTCTAAAACACTCTGCATCAGGCAAGGGCTTTTCCCCTGAAATTGAGCTAGTGTTACTTTTCCTTTATTTATAGACACAGATTGGCTGAGATTCAGTCTAGTTCCTCAGTTCCCCTCTCCCCTGCTTAATGCCTTAGCTTTGCACTGAGGTCTAAGGGAATCAGCCAAATAAGAGGGAATAGAGGAGAACATTCAGTTTCCCTGGTCTTCAGCTGGCAGTATTAACCTTCAAGGCTGCAGAGTTACAAATCCTCTGCTCTCACAGGCATATTGCTTGTATGAAGAAAGGAATGTTCAGATTTGATGAGGACAAATGGCAGATCTGCATGAAGTTCATTCAAGCAGAAGTGATCTATTTTTCAGCTTTTCAATTACTTCTTATCAGTCACCTTTTTCTTTAAGGCAACCATAATTAGCCACAGCAGAAACACTGGTGCAGTGAGCAGTCCCCATAGAAATGAAGAGTGTCACACCTAGACAACAGCTAAACCTGATGGAAATCTATGAGAGTAACTGTTGGCTTCTGCAACACCTCCTGCCAGTTGCAATACTAAAGAATGCAGGGAGTTTTCCAGCTAAGACTTTGGTAAATCAAATTGAGAATATTGGATGTACATGGGAATACATGAGGTAAACTTCACCCTTGCAAAGGTGCAGAATGAAAGAGTTAAGAAAAAGTTCCCTGGTATGCTTTCCATACAAACTTACACACCCAGAGGCGCTGCATTTGGCTTCCTGTACCTTCTGTTTTACCTTTTACTTACCCCGAGTGGTTCATTAGTGCAGGCCTTTTGACTTGTGAGAATAAGACTCACCATTCCCTCTGGGAGTTTTGCCGCTGCCGTCTCGCTCCTTCTTGCTCCCTTTTCTGTTTATCATCTTCCAGACACCTCTCCCATTCAGGATGGGAAAGGAGGTAAAAGTCAACATTTCCACCATGACCTTTCCCTTCCTCCACGATCTCTTTTTGCATTACACAAAAAATACCACCATAGGATGAAGACACCTGGGTGTCTTGAGCCAGGCAGGGTGCCTTTAGGAAGCAGAGAGCATAAGAAACTCACAGGCCAACCTTACAGCACAGAGATACTCACGCTACCTTCAGACTCTGAAATGCTGGCTGCAATCTGCCCAAGTCTTCCCCTCCCTATGAATGCAGCTGCAGTTCAAGCAAATCAGGCTCTGAATACTCCACACTTGCAAGTCTCCTACACTCGTCAAGAGGATTCAAATCCTAGAAAGAGACAGAGAGGCTGCTTTCATACAGTAACGGTCAGCTCAGTAGCAGGTATTTGCAAACATGCTTGTTACGCCAAAAAGAATGCCCTTGCTGCTAGCATCAGGCAGATATCAAATGAACACAGTAGATGTGATGATACTTGCCAAGGCGTGCTTATTTAGCACACCTTTTCCCCCTGCCAATCTTTTGTCTACCTTTATGGTTGTGAATATGGGCACGCAAAGTTCCTGAGCATTTGTGAAGTCCTTCCTATTATTTGCAAAGCTATGCAGCCCATCCATATTAGTCTGAAAAACATTTTAATATTTCAGACCATATTCTCCCTGGGTAGGGCAACAGGTAGCTTCTTGCACTTCTAATGGGAGAAGGTAACAACAAGATTTGTAGTAGTAAATGCATCTTTCTCCCCTGGGTCCAGTCACATTTAACAAGGGACAAAAGCAGATGGCTGAAAGAGAATGGGGAGCCGAGTTCAAGAGAAATAAAAATGGTTGAAGGAGAAAAAGGTAAAAATAAATAAATAAAATACAAAAATTACTTACTGCAAATGCCATAGTGTGTGCTGCACGTTTTCTTTTCTTTCTAAAAAATAAATAATTTGCAGGTGTGTGAAGTTCAACCACAACAAATCTTTCAAACCGAAGCAACATTTTCTGTGAATGATTAATATGTCACATTATAGCTTGCTTATAAATTAAAAGAACAGAATATGATGTACTGCAGAAGAGTTGTATATTTTCCCTGCTAAGCTGCAGTGCCTGTAAATCATTTCTATCACATTTCATTTTTAATTTGAATTCATAAAAGGTTGAACATTTCTTTTTGGTTTTAAATAAAAAAAATGATTAAATGCTGTAAACTTACATGCTTATTAAAGGAAAAAATACACTAATCTGAAACTTCAGGAATTAAAATACATGTAAAATATAAGAATGGAGAATAAATAAGATTTCTATTTAATCCCTGGGAATTGCAAGTGAAATTTAAGGCCTTCTACTACAGATGCATGTGCCTTTGGCCAGGTGATGGTGGTAAGGCAAGGCAAGGGTGAGGAAATGTCTGAAACAAGAGTGCCCTCCACAACCCCCCACTACCCAGGTTAGGCATTTTGTTAGTTTAGGCAACTAGTAGCTAATCATCTAGAGAAGCGCAGTTCAGGCTTTCAGAAGCACAGGCAATCCTGAGTGTATGTACCTACGTGTATGTACATCTTTTTGCTATTTCTTGCTCATGGCACAACCAGATTGTAGCCATCCCCATTACAAGGGATTCTGGATTATGTAGGCAGTTCCTCTTCATATAACCTGACACACATCTGTCATGCAATGGGACGTTTGTACTTTGTCATGTGATAAACACATATAGCAAAGAGGGAGGATTTCCTCAGGAAAAGGAAAGGAGGGCAACGAATGTCTTTAGGGACTGTGTTGAAGCCACAGGAGTTACCTCTGAGTACAGGGCATTTGCTTAGTAATTGAAGTTATATGCCTTCCAGGGCCTACAGCGCGACTGGCCACCTCCTTTTATCTCTGGACTATTTCTACTGTTGCCTAAGATCATAAGCAATACCCCACTGAGCCAAATTAGTGGTCTATCTAGTCCAGGACTCTTTTCCCAGCAGCAGTAATAGGAGATAGTATTTAGGAATGCAAGCATGGCCATTTTCTCCTTCAATTCCTGTCCAAATCCTTCATCCAAAACTATTGAATCAGGGATATTAGAGGGTATATCCTTGCCTAGCCCTTTTAGCATGCTCACAGACATGATGTCCATGAATCTGTCTGATCCCTCGCAAACCTGTCTCCACACCCAAGCTGAGTGTCTCTAGACTGAATTCCTAGGAACTGGGAATGCTTTTGACAGCTTCCATGACGACTGTGCTGCTTTCACACAGGAGGCCACGAGCTACCTCTGTACTACAGATATAAATGTGCCTTTATCCCATCATTTCAAAAAGAAGGGAAGGCTTCCATTGTCCACCCCCAGGTGGAAGCAGAAAGAAAAAAAGGAATCACAGCTAATTATTTCCCAACATGTGTCCAGATTAATGGTGACACCAGCAATACCTGGGCCTTTGCTATCCAGACAATAGGTGTAGGGTGAAGTTTCAGTTTTGTTTGAGAACAACAAAAAACAACTTCAGGTTAAAACTGCACCATAGTTTTGACTGATAGGAGGATAATTTATTGTAGAGTTACATTTTTAAATCAATTCTGGGGACATGTTTTTTATCTGAATTAAAAACAATCCAAGTGACAACTTCTCATAACATGCCAAAACTACTCCTGCCCGTCTTAAAAATATAGGCCACCAGGTCATCTGGTCATATTTGACTTTCAGACATTATCATCACCTCAGTGAGGCCCCATCCCAAGTGAAGACTCAGATCTTACTTTTGTGGCCTCAAGGTTATTCCTACAGACTGAAAGCTCTGAGGTAGGCTTTAATAACAACCTTCAGGTGGAGAGCTAGTATAACAGGTAATCCTTCCACTCAGTGGGCACTCTGTATTCACAGTCTGTTTATTATGCCTCTCATCTAATTTGAGGACAGATTACCATCACTCATGTGATGCCCAGCAGGAGGAAGTAATTTGAATCACTTTGAAAGAAAGTAATTAACATGGTATCAGACTGAAACTTAGAAAACATTTCAAAGTATTTCTGCAATTACTTCTACAGCAAGCTAGGTTACAGTTGCTTTTTATAATGCCCTTTTCAACAAGTATTTTGCCTGTTAGTAGCAATTTTGCAGAGGTCTAATATTAATGAAAACAATAGCCCTGATCCTACACGTACAAATTTGTCATTCCACAACAACTAGTAGCACCCCTCTCTCACTTCTCCATAGGCCGATTTCAGTGGTAGGTGTGTTTGAAATAAAGCATGTGCTTTACATCTTTGATGCATCAGAATGGAATTGTAGTTCAAAATCCTTTTAGTCTCCCACATAAAACTGCTTTAATATTAACAATGGCAGATCCAACTGTTCAGAACAAACTGGAAGGTTTAAGTTGCAAACTGCATGCCACATTTTTCAATTTCAATTGAAATTTCAATTCCTGGTCCACATTCTAGTTGCTAAGCGTTCTCTTTACCAAAGTAGCAAAATTTCCTAAAAGCAGAGGGATCCAATAAAGCCAATGTACACTCTGCTCAATGCATTTTTGGTTATTTTAACTTGTGCCTTTTCCATTTAGCAGAGGAAAATCAGTTGCAAATATCATACAAGCTATCTGCCTGTCAACACTGACTGTCTTTGAGAAAGTGCTATATGGAGATCCCAGGCTTGACCTTCAGAAAGCACTCCGGCACTGCATGTGTGTGCAGTATGACTCTATATATGTCTATAATTCAGAAAACCAAAAAGAAAAAAGGCCATAAATGTACACCATCATGCTTTTTTCTCTTTTGTTTAAAGGGAAGAAAGTAGAACACTAACAAACTGGCAAATAATTTAAGTTTTAAAAAAAGATTTTTTTTTTTTTTCAGTCTGATCCTCTGACCAGGTCCGACTCTCTCTAAAATCCCTAACTGATCATGGGTTCAGCTGATGAAGAAATCCCTTGGCCGGGGGCACAATCCCACACAGTCATCAGTGCTCAGGCCACTTAGGGCACTTTCAGGAAAGGTCTAGTACCAGATCCCAGGCCACACGGCTGACACCACATATGTGCAGGAACATGCTCCAGATCAGTTTTAGGTGGCCCAAGCACAGAGGGGAAGCCTCAGGTCTCTCTTGTTCCTTAGACAGCTGGAGGATGTGTCCATGTAAAACATGCATGAAGTTTAAGATCTTATTTCATACTAGATAAGAATTTCTGCATCTCAGCCAGGTTCACCAGTTCTGCATGTCTATACGTCTGCAGCAAGCACAGGGAAGCCCCAGCCTGCAGGACCCAACAGGCTGCTATATACTTATATCAGACACCCAAAGAATGTTGTTTTGTTTGGCATTTCCTGTCTGACTAGTTCTCTTCCTAACAACCAAACTTTGTTTGTCTTAATTTGAGATGTTTATTTTTGCTGTGATTGTAATAAAAGCCCTTGTCCTCTTAGAAGCAATTTGCTGAAAACAATGCAGGGCAGGAAAGCAACTCATTAAAATGTCCAACAAACTGAGCTTGTAACACTTCTGCTGGGACACTAGTAAGCTAATGAGCAATCTCCTAATTACACAGAAGGTATTTAAGTAGGTGCAATAGACTAGATGACACTAAATTGACACCTTTTGCAGATAAACTGCTTACCCGCAATTTAGCGCAAGCTGTGAGCACCTATCATCTCCAGCCAATATGTCTTTGTCACTGCTCTGTAAAGTTAAAAAAAAAAAAAAAACAGTGCTTTAAGTTCTGTCTCACTTGCAGATCCACCCTGCCATAAACTGATATTCCAGCTGATATTCCAAGCAAATTTAAGCCTTCCTTTGAAATCAGTGGACACTGTCAGCATAGAATCAATTCCCAAACTGAGGTTCAGACATGCTGATGAAGTCTCACAACAGACCTCATTTGCTGCAGAGTTTATTTATTTATTTATGAAGATCAGTTCTTTTGTATCAAGGCCGGCTATAGTCCAGCATTGTTTAAGGATTAGAGTACAAAACTGAACAGTTGCCAGTCAGGAGAAATTGTCCATAATACTCAGGCTTCTTATGAAGGATTAGACACATTCTAATATGTTAGAGGAAAAAAAAAAACTTCTCTGAAAGAAACACGTCTCAGACACAATAGCGTAACATCTCTGTTCATTATATTACACATTCTAAAGTTTACACTGTGAAAGCTTAGGATATATCCCCCATCCAAGACAAGAAAAAACAAAGAAATAAAATGTTTTAAATGATGATATGCCCTGCTTTAGAGTCCATAATTCTACAATTTTTACTTTTTCCATTCACATTCGTTCTTCTCCCTCCCAAGTTTCTCCTATATTTAGATTTTAATCCATTCTATCATTACAAGAAAAGGAAGTAATGACCCCAGCTCCCCAGAAGATTAATACCCTATGGAAGTCCACAATCTCACTCCACTAACATTAGACCTCATCAGCCCAGAAGTCTGTCACAGAACCACAGAACAGTTGAGGCTGGAAGGGACCTCTGGAGATCATGTAGCCCTACCCCCCTACTCAGAGCAGGGGCAACTAGAACAGGTCGCGCAGGACCGTGTCCAGTCAGGATTTGGCTGTCTCCAAGGATGGAGGCTCCACAGCCTCTGGGCAACGTGCTCCACTGTTTGACCACCCTCACCGTTTAATAGTGTTTTCTTAGGATAAACGGAATTTCCTGCGTCTTCAGTTGGTGCCCGTTTTCTCTCGTCTTCTCACTGGATACCACTGAGAAGAGTCTGGCTCCATCTTCCTTTCTCCCTCCCATCCGGTGTTCATACACATCGGGAAGTACCTTCTCCAGGCTGAACAATGGCAGCTCTCTCAGCCTCTCCTCAAGTGAGAGATGCTCCAAGCCCTTGCTCATCTCTGCGGCCCTTCGCTGGGCTCCCTCCAGTACGCCCGTGTCTCTCTCATACTGCGGAGCCCAGCACTCCCGATGCGGCCTCAGCAGGCAGGCGAAGGATCACCTCCCTCAACCTGCTGGCAACGCTCTTCCTAACGCAGCCTAATGTTGGCCGCCTTTGCCACGAGGGCATATTGCTGGCTCTTGTTCCTTCCACCTGTTGTCCGCGAGGACACCCAGGTCCTTCCCTGCAAAGCTGCTTTCCAGCCAGTCAGCCCCTGGCCTGTACTGGTGCATGAGGTTATTCCTCCCAGGCGTAGGACTTTGCACTTCCCTGCGCTGAAGCTCAGGAGGTTCCTCTCTGCCTATTCCTCCAGCCTGCCGAGGTGCCTCTGACTAGCAGTGCGCCCACCAGGTGCATCCGCCACTCCTCCCAGTTCCGTATCATCTGCAAACTCGCTGAGGGTGCACTCTGCCCCATCATCTAGGTCGTTAATGATGATGATAAACAGGATTGGCCCCTGGAGTATGCCACTAGCGGCCTGCAGCCAAACTTTGGGCCACTGGTCACAACCCTTTGTGTGGAAAGCCTTACTGAAGTCAAGATAAACAACGTTCACTGCTCTCCCCTAAACATCCAGTGATCTCCCTGTAAAACCATGTCGATTTTATGCCCAGCTTGCCAGGCATTGTAGGATTTCTACTCCACTTTTCCTTCCCTAAGTTCAGCCTTAAAAAGTTTCATCTACCCACGATAAAAATCTAAGGTATTTAAACTGAGTTTGTTTGACCTACTCAAGGAAAATATATAACTGAACACATACTCCTTTAATACTAAATGTAAAAGAGAAATAATACAAGTGAGTAAACACCAATTACGACATGGATTTGAAACTGAAAGTTGGTCATGGAGTGAACATACCACTTCCTCCATGTTCTAAACTTATACAGTATCTGGCATCTCACAGCACTGTGCGAGATCCAGTGCAGTCAGTTCAAGTCTTTCCATTTATTCTGCTGAGCTCAAGACCAAGTCCCAAGGCTTCACTATAAAGCAGCTATCAGTAAACATTGAGTTCTTTGCATATAAGCCTCTAATAGAGATGGGAGACACATTCTGGCCCAGCTTTTACAAGCACAAGGCATTAGAATGATGCCTCCTGTGAGACCATACATCAGTTCAAGGGGATATAAATCAGCCACAAAACAAGATGTTTTGATCTTACTCAACAAACCAAAACTTTTAAACATTTCTCATAAGTATCACATCCAAAATTCTCTATTCACAGCCAATAGCCTGTGGAGTAAGATGCTTTTTTCACTTAAGGCTCTGGTAAACACCTCAGTGATCAGAAGGTCTCTGTAAACACATACTATTGATAAAAATCACAATTTGACTTTAATTTGTAAATATCCCCAAAGCCACTGAGTTATTAACATCTCATGGGATTTGGTGATACAAACATAACAGTATACATGAAGCCAAAACCAGAGCTTCAGTTCAGCTCAAGTTTTCTTATATTTCTTCCATACCCATTTCCACACTTACCTCTGGGAATTGATCTGGAAGTAGGCAGGCTGATCCCCATCACGCCATTGTCGGGTCCTTAGTGGGACTCAAGGGTACAGCAGCCTTCTCCTCTGGTGGGGAAAGATCTTGTGGCACTGTCACTGGTCGTTAGGATGATCAACCATAATTTTAGAGCATTTCTACAGTTTCCACAATGGCTCGTGTAACAGCCTACTGGAAGACTAATGGTCACAATCATGTTCCACCATTGCAGTGCAGTTAGCAGCTCTGATGAGGAGGAAATAATGTCAAAACAAGCCCCTTCCTGTCCAAGGACACACTAATAGCAAACTAAGAATAAGTACTGCAGTCTGAGTATATCCTTGCACATTTTTGAGAGGGAAATAGTTGATGTGTATCAGTTCATTTTCAGAAGTCTTACAAACATTCAGACAACATGTTAAATTCCCATTCCTCTAAAAACTGTAAAACAGCTTGAAGTGTGTTATACAAGCACACATATAAGCAGAAACATAAGTAGCATCCGTTTTAGTAATGCCAGGGAGCAGCAACAGCAGGGCTGCCCCAGGAGGGAAGGGGACCAGGAGCTAAGGGAGACCACAGCACCAGCAGAGCCATGGCTTCCTGGATGCACAGACACCTCCAGGACACAGTGTCACAGCACACTGGTTGGGCAAGCAGAGCAGAGTGGTGACAGGTCCCATCAACAGCCCTGCAATCATCAGGCAAATGCAAGGTTAACACATCATGTCTGAGGTCAGCCCATAAATTTCAAACAGCAATTCAGGAACAGCAAAGATGACTGAAGGTCTATATCAGAGCTTGATTGAGGCTCCTGCAACAATGGGCAGAGGCTGTGGGTTGGGGTCACAGGTGAGGCTGGTTATGGCAATCAAGGTTTATTGGTGCACTCAGGGCCCTGAAAGTAACCCGATTTAATATCAAAGAAACATCAAAGAAAATAGTATTTTTCCTAATAAAGCACTTTTATCATTCTCAAGTCTTGGGCCTTGCCACTTCTTCTCCTTTATCTTTTTTATATTCTAAGAATATAAATGGCAAACAGATCCACAAGTAATGACTGCCCTTCACAGGAACAGTAAACTTACAGCTAAACTTTGTCCAGATACAGCCTGTTTCACAGGGCTATAGTGTTTAAGGCATGAGTCAGGATGCTGCACAGGGATGAAAATCATTTTGAAGCTTATACTTTCAGGTTAAGGGGTACGTGGGATCTCTTTCTCTTCTAAAGTCCAGCCCCAGTGGAATATAAGGACACAAGGCCACCAGAATATATTCACTTGAGTAGAACCATAACAATGAAAGCTCTAAAGCCTTAACAGTGAGATCCACTATTAACCGTATTTGTATCCTTTGCTTTGCAATCAAATTTTATTTACCAAGAACTCAGTACCACTGACTAGCCCCTAAGTGTGGATTAAAGGACCTTTAATTGCATACTGTCCTTGATAGTTCTTTTTACTACTGGCCTAGAATGCAATGCTCAAAAGAAATCGTCTCCCCGAGATAGTGACTCACAGTATGACTCATTGACTATTTTCTTTCATAAAAGGACTGCATTACACTTGTTCCATGTTTTAAGTTTTCTAATAGGCACATTGTTTAATCACCACTTTGCAATCTGATTTACTACTATACAAACCATTTAGAGTTCTCCAAAAAGGTTTTGAAGGCTTTAATATCAGAATCCTTCTCCAAGATCTGCTATGGTACTAATCTTTGATTAAATTAAAATGTAAAGTCTAAAATGAATGATGTGCATATTCTCTACATTAGATGCGTATCTATCTGCATTCCATAAAAGATCACTGACATGGCCATTTGATTTGGTTTCATTCAAGGATGCCACAATTAAATTTGTCTCTTTCCTTGCCAGCTCTCTGCCCCACATAGGTTATATTTGTCTTCTGTATTAAGTGCCCAGGGCCTAAAGGGTTAGACAGATTTTATTACCTGAGGTAGATAATGCATAAAAACATATAATTAGTAGTAGCCAGTCCAATGAATCATTCCTTTGCTTTGCTTTGTCCCCACCTCCACTCATGCTGATTACAAGACATTTTGCTCTTGGATTTTGTTCCTGAATGTGAAAGGCATCCTTCAGTTCCCCAAACCCATTGCTAACCATCTTCCCCTTCAGGCGTTCTCTACTTGTTCAGAGTATTTTGTTCAGAGGAAACTCACTAAAGCATAGCAGGGTCCATAACAACCAGTGAATTTTAATTAATTATCTCTGTCCAAGGAAAGCTAGCTTAAAGACGTAACTAGGGCAATTATGGCATTTTTAGTAGAAAACAAAGGGATGTCATTTTGCTATTGGAGGTATATTTCAGAGAGGCTTCCCTGTTTTAAGTCACTGACCCCTGTTGACTCTGCATTGGTACAGAGAAGAAAGCTCATCTGTGGTATAAAAAGCAGTATTGTTGCCTGCCACAGACATTTTACAGAGATAATTTTAAATTAGAAGAGAAAGGAAGTGACCTGGTAATTTATAATCAAGAGAGAGCCTATAAACAAGGAGAGAAAAGCAGAACTTGCTCACTCTATAATTCTCCTGTGCTCAGTGTTTGAAAGGAATTTGTGAAAAAAATAAGAATTTAATGATCATGAATGAATTTGAGATTTAAAAACAGCAAAAGTTGATATAAAGACCTTTTCTTTTATCAAAGATACTTCCTGACAGGTCGGACTTGCTATAGCTGTTCAGAGTGATGGCTGGTATTCTTTGCCTGCTTCCTATCTCAGGCATCCTGAACAGGAACATGAGGTAGGTCTTAGTCTGTCAGTAGCAAAGCCCTTCATGTCACAAATACAATCCTCTGAGTTTGGGCAACCAAAACCTGTCCTTTAGCAAGTCTTTCAACTAGCAGTCCTGCCCTCCAGGCCTTTCCTTCTTCCCTCCTTGGTCCTATGGCAAAACACTTCTTCCTCTCCTATGCTTACCACCAGTGCTTACCACCACTGCATCAAAGACAACCCAGACTCTCTCACTCTTCCAAGCTGGGATTCAAAAACCCTACATCGGAGATGGTGCTTGTGCTGTTCCCAGCACCAGCCTGCTCCAGGCTATCGATCGTCATTTTCTATTACTGCCTTCCTTACTTTTATGAATGTTCACTTTCCCACAGAAGCCACAGACCTCGCTAAACCATATTTTCCTCTCTTTTTGCCTGTATATCTTGACAAAGTGCAAGTAGGGCTGTCTTTCAGGTATCATTATAAGGGACCATGTAATGCTGTAACTTGGGAATGAGAACCAAGTTTTTCCTATAAGTCATGCAATGAACGTCTAAGAACACTTTTTCTTTCTGTCCCTGCAGACTGCATTCCTGCAGAGCCTCCCCAACAGCCTGAACTAGGCCCAAGTACAGCTTAATCAAAGGGACCGTGAAAAGGCTAGTAAGCCACTTATTACAACATCACGTTTAACCAGAATGGTTTATTGCTGATGCATTTTGGTAATAAGTATTTAGGATAGGACTACTCTTCATCAGCACTCTGAATTTATGTCATAAATCAACTTTACAAAAACTTATATATTTCAAAATCAATATAATAGATAAAGGGATACATCAATATTTATCAGTTATCTGTCAAACCTCTTTCATATAGGGCATACAAGCCATACAAAATCTATACTGAAAGATCAATTAGATTCTCAACTAATACATACAATTTTTCATACAAGTTACTGGAATTTTTCTGCATTGTGCTTTCTAAGCCCGTGATGGAAAACAGTCAACTGTGGATTTGTTGTGGGTAAGGCAGGGAAGAGAGAATTGTGTATTCCAGCGTTAGTCCATATCTGTTACATCTCAATTTGTTCTGCTACTTTTCTAAAATGAAACTTGTTAGTAAGACCTCTGTGATTATTTCTTACATTAGGTAAATCTGCTTACTTACTGTTGCATTCTACTTATTATTGCAGTACCTAAGCATTTCTCAGTCCTTCCGTACAACACTTCTCTGATGCAAGAAAGAACTACTATACCCATTTCAGATACAGAAAACTGTGGCATAGAGACATCAGGTTAGGTATCAGTGAGGGACTGCTATCCTCATCTCAAGCTCATACAGTAGCTATTGGACATCACTTTCTTCTGCAACTGGCGGAGTTATTCAATCCATCAGAGCACTGTCCATTGCTTAACCGCTGATTTGCACTAAAGAGCATTTTGGCATCTATCTAATCAGCTATCAAGCTTTCCTTTGCTCTGTATGTGACAGGTTTCTCATGTTGAAGAACAAGATTATTTGCAGCTTTTCAAGTTCTTTTTGTTAATCTGTAAATCCAAATTATGGCTGACTGCCATAATCCAAAGTATTGGCTGGGATAGGGTGTGGAGCAGGGCTAAACACTTTCTGAAGTCAGAAAGAGACAGAACCTGAGTGAGAAGCAAGATATAAATGGCTACCAGCAGCAGACAGCAGTAAGGAGTGATGCTGCTTCTGGGGAGAAAGTTCATTTGGCAGGAAAGAAAGTTTAGAGGTTTCTGAGGGCTGTGTTGTTAGGAGCTAAGTGGGAAGCAAGAAAGACAGACATCAGCCCCTCACTCTGTGCTGCTGCTTTATCTGCCGTTGCCACAGCAGACAGCTTTTTCCTGGCTTTGATCCATCAGATGAGGCAGTGTGAGTATGTGTGCTCCTCAGGCAATGGTGAGACATCTAAGGATGCCTGCAGCCTCTCCATAACTCAGCTAAATGTGCAACGCCTCAGCAGGGATGCATGACTACTATGTGAGATATGTGACATGTGATCTCCCTGAGCTCCCCAGGCCCCCATACATTCCCTTTATTTTATTTCCTCTGCAATGGTCTGGACCTTTTTGGATCTAAAGAGCCCTATTTTCTCTTTTCACCTTCCCTCCTGTCCGGTTCAAGGTTAACTGGAGATATATTCCCTCTTCTTGCTGGCGGAACATTTGCTGTAGTGACCAGTCTTTCCTGAGCAACGTATGAGGTCCTGACTCAGCTTACATGGACAAGTGGTCCTGGCCACATGGATGATTTACTTTTAGCCTGTAGTTAGCTGCCTTGCCATGTCAGTCAGGCTCTTTGGCTGGCTGGTATTACTATTGATATAAATACGCCCTTGAGAAGCTAGAAAATAACTGTGCCTGGTAAAATTCAAAGAATACATAATTTTCTCTTATCTGCTGGCCAGGTTGATATTGAAGGAACAAATGGCTGTATGTAGATAAGGAATTATATTAGCCTCATTAAAAACAATTTGACAGGAAACACATAGGATTCACTTCCATAAAATTGGACTATGAGTGAAATACTAAAACATACTATCCTTTCTTCAGCAATTCACTGTAATTCCTGTTATACTGCTGGGACATTTACAGTACAGCACAAGTATCTTGATAAAAACCTCTCTCTTACAACAAGCATGCTGAGCATTTGCTGGTGGCAAAGGGAGTAAAGGCGAGGTTATCCATCAGTATATCCTTGGGCATATCACCTACAGAAGTCACTTGCTCTGATTCTTCAGTGATTTTAGAGTTAAAGCGATACAAAAAATGCTAGATTGCTATTTAATCTAATTCTACAGATAGTTTATTTAAACTTTATGTTTCCAGAATAACCAATTAGTATTTACTTTACAATTCATATTAAGGCTGAAGATTTAACAGGTTAGCTATTTATCTGATCTAAATCTCTCTTCCACAGTTTGGTAGCTGATTTGATATTCAGTATATCATAGATAACTATCTTGTTACAGCTAAATGAAATGTGCATTTGGAAACGTTCATTAATAGCATTATCATTAATTGCTTCTTACCTGAATCTCACTGCTACAGGGACTCTTCAGACTAAATGACAGCTTGCAGCTGGCCTTTTTTAAAGTAGAATTTTAATAGCACTCACAGTTTGCAAATCAAGCGTAAAGGACCAAATCCTACTCTCCTACTGATTTCAATACCAAGATAACAGGGCACAGAATCTATCCCAGTTTTATACTTAGTGCAAAATTATATTCAGGCATCTTAATCTTTCAAGGGAAGAACACATTGACATTCATTTCATTTTGCTTTTTACTGGACTCAGCTCCAGAAGTCCACAGATAAATGTTCTGGAAAAGCCTGAACTTCGGTTAATCACCAGCAGAGTCACATACATAACATCCCTCTCTCATGGAGCCTCTCTCACTTCCAGCCTCACCTAGCACTTTGATGCCCTTGTAACTCCTCTGTATTTAGCTGTCCTCCACTGGCGAGGCCCTGGCAGCGCATGGCAACTGGGTTACCCCAGTCAATGGCAGCCAAGGATCTGGGCTTAGGAATATACAGGCACAGGTGTGTCTGGGATGGTCACACATCAGATACCGCATGTTCAATAGGCTTTACACCTTAAGTTGCACCTGCAGTGTGTTCCTAAACTGTCAATCTGTAACACAAAACAGCCCAGTAATTGGAACAGCAGCTGGCTTGTGACCCATTAAGACTCTCCTTCATACTAGCCCCCTGCCCCCAAATTGTTTCCGAGCATTTCAGTGAAACACTTTCTAAAAGGACAGGCAAAGGAAACCACAGGAGTCATGCTAACACCCTGGAAGAGAGAATTATTCACTTTTACCGACGTTGAATGAGCCCTCCAATTACAATGGCTATCGGACTCCCAGCCTCCCAGGCAGAATGCAAAAAGGTTAAGCAGTATTTTCCCATCCACAAAGCTACATCCAGTCTGAATGAAAGCAAATGGGAGTCTTGATCCAACTTGTAGGATTGAGTATCTCCTAGACAGATGAATTGACTTCTACAACATATTACTATTCTAACAATATTATTGTTTCTATTAATTAGTACTAATTATTACTAATAATTTATTTGTGAGAGAGGCCTACACTGGGGTTGACTCTAGGTGTAAAGAACTATTTTGTCAATGTATTAATATTGCCTTGAACTCTCCAACGCAATGTAAAACAAAGTGTCTGCTGCAGCAAAGGAAGCACATTTACTCATCCAGCTGGGAAAGTCCTGTACAACCGAGAATTAAATTTAGAACAGCCATTTCAAAAAATTACGTGTCCATTTGCAACATTTTAACAAAGGAGATTGTTAGAAAACTGATAAGTGCCAGCAGACAGCAAAGTGTGCGTGTGTGTTTTCATGTGCATGCATGTCAAGGAAAGGAGCCTCTCTTTTAATCCTGCAGGAATTCTCCACTGGACTTCAGTGCAGCGACTTCAGTGTTTTCTTAACTTGGTAGCTTCTATTCTGGCAAAACGGCACCTGATGGAAAGGGAAAAGGGAAAAGGGAAAAGGGAAAAGGGAAAAGGGAAAAGGGAAAGGGAAAAGGGAAAGGGAAAGGAAAGAGCCACACACAACCCTTCTATCCCCCAAAACCCAGCCCCGGATCTATAAAAGTCAAAGTATTTACTATGTATGTAAATTACACAGGTTAGTCAGCTTTCCCAACTGAGAAACACTACACTGAGAGGCAGGCAAAATACACCTTAAAGCCTAAAATGTGCTAGGCAGCACGTAATATGCACTTTTAGACTCAATGAGCAAATCTAGTCCTAGGGTACGATATACAAATGTGCCTCACACACAAGCACTACTGCTTCTGATGAAAAAACAATAATAATAAGAAACCTTTCCTCTAATAAAATTACTAGTAAAAATGATCATTAACGGTAGGCTTTATAACAAATTCTGCTGCCCTCCTGCTGTCCTCTGCACCTGCTGACTGTCTGGCATAGTCTACCTCCTGCCTAGTCCAGCTGTTTCAAATGATACTTCACTTGGCAGTGCTTTGAATGACAAGAGTTCTGGGGGGCTGCTTCTCCTCCAAGTATGCTCAGTGTGAAACTGCCCCTCTTTGTCCTTAGCACACATAAAGCAAACCTGATTCACTTGTTTTCCTCCTGTTGGCCCAAACGTCTAGCATATTGGAAGCACTTTGCAGCATCACATCTTCCCAAATCGGTAGTAAACACAGTGGAGCCCATCACAGAAGAATCCTGCCTAAACAACTCTGAATCCAGTTATTTTGATCCCCACCTCATCCTCACTGCTACAGTGCATGTAATTGAAGAAAGAGAAACATAACTTGGTTTCTCAGGCTTTGTCGATCCCTAGGTACCACAAGAATTAATTGGCCAGGCAGTTTTCACAGCCCAAGTTTTACCAAGAGAACAGGAAACCTCCTCACTGTGGATTTATAGCAGACTGTGTACTAACAGAGAGCAAAGGGAAGAGTGAGAACACAGTGAGTCTATTCAAGTGTAGTGTAAGGGCAGAATCGGAACTGGGCAAGTGAGTGAGAAAAATGGTTCAGGTAAATGTTGAAATTATCCATCAAATGCAATCCCTAGGGGTCTGTGCCATTTCCCTGCTGACTGTAGATGGCAAATAGTATGCCCTTAATTCATTAGGGAGAAGATTTGCCTCTGTACCACGCTGCTTTTATTTCAGCCAAAATCAGTGAGACACTGGGCTTCCTGCCACCTAACAATGAGAAACATATATTACAGTGGCAAACGGTCTTTTTAGCATAAACAATATTTCCAGCCTTCGCTTCCCTAATCCATATTTACTGGTCTGGGGGACTAATTCTTCCCATTTTGCTGCCAGTATTTGCATGAGTGCAGCTGCCTTTACTGACATGTGATGAATTACATGAAAATAAAGAATGACCATATGAAAAGGATATGAAAACTACAATTGAACAAGACCCACATTACAGGTGTCTCTTCTCCATTCCTGAGTACCAGACACAGACTGTCTTTGTTTCCCACACCCAGCTGATATGGCACAATCCCAAACTCATTTTAAGCAACAGAAATCCTTCCACTGGCTTCAATGGGCTTCAGAGCAGAGGTAAGGAAAGAAAAGTTATCACAATTACAAAGCAGTGTTTTGACTGTTCAACAAGGAATCATTTGCCACTCAGTTTTAGCCAACTGTTAGAACTCTTGAGGAGGAACACACTGTGAGGTACAGATCTAGCCTCCTGTGCCCAATTTTTTATTTTCTGCAGCTCCTAATCTGCATTATCTCTGTTGCTGATCATTCAAGAAGTTGATCTATGAAGTTGTTTAGCCTAGACAGAGACAGAAGGGACAACAGGACAGCAAATTCATATATTAAAAGGTTAGTTCAGTCTCTCTTCTCCACCAAATTTCAGAGTTTCCCTCCTGAAGTTTCTACTAAATTTCTCTCTTGGAAAGACTCCTATTGACAGTCGTGGGGAGCAAGTAATTACAGGTTCTTGTAATACCTCAAAGATGGAAAGCCAAGCAAATGTCATCACAGTAGTTTCATGGAAGATCATCTGTCCTTATGTATGCCCATGCAGGCTCTATAATCTGTAGAAATTGTCAGCACACTAGAAAGTTGTATTATACTTCTTAGGCCTTCAGCAAAGACTCATTCACAGAACAGCCCGGATTCCTCTGTACTGCAATAGAATTACCAAGTATTGCTTTGGCAGCTGTAAGTCTCCCATAGTTTTTTTGATCAGACTTAGCCAATTTCATGGCAATGGACAGCCAATATCAAAAATATTTGATTAATGACTGGTGGACCAGTAGTTAGCATGAAGTCCACTCCCCTGGACATCCCTGGGACATCCTTTTCCTGAGTCCCCATATCCAGGGAGCAATAAGAAGCTTTCAATTCACAGTGACTCAAATCTCTCTTGCCTTCTTTGCCAACAGTTGAAACACCTTATTCCCCTGAAATACGCAAGCACTAGGTGACCTTAAGACAAACATATAAGCCTAGTTAGATGACTCCACTGCATTCGTCTTCGGCATATATCAGTCATACATCCAAACACACAACACACGCATTAGATCATAAGGTAAGCACATTCGCATAAAAAACACCTATCTAGTTAGAAGGTGGAAGAGATCCACAAAGACTAGCCCTTGAACTCCTCTGGTGCACCTTTTTTTCCTTTATTTTACTTTTTCCTTTCTTTCCAATGATTTTTGGTTTGCGGAAAGGGGAATCTCCCTTTTTTGTTTTGAAACACAGAACCAAACCACAGATTCATATTTTAAAAGCTCCAGTGTTGGGGACTGTTTGGCTTTGGGCTTTTGGTTTGATCCAGCATAAATTCAGAGTTTACTTGCAAACGGCATACTGAGGCTCAAGATATTATACAATACCCCAAATTTCAGAACATTAGGTTATGTGGGTTTCATTTGCCTCTGATTGTGAAGCAATATCACTGGCATGACAGCACAAAATTCTGGGTTTTATCTCATTTGTAAGGTGGGAACTTCTTCAGATTGTCCTTCGGTCACAAATAATGAATATGAAAAAAATAAATATTGTGAATTATATATTGATGAAGTTACATTTCGCAGCACTGCTTGGGTATTTACATGCTACAGCATTTTCTTTTTGTAACACTAATCTTTAACATCTACTTCTAGTAGTTACTAAGTGTACTTTTCAACATAATTTAATCATAAGTATCAAAATATTACTTGTGGGAAGAATGGCCAATTTATTTACAGGGTTTTTTTCCACCCAGAAATGTGACCACAAACAATTGAAATTGTCTTGGCTGTGTCCCTTTTATAAACACAACAGGCCTGGGAAAGCATTCCAGGACATATATCTGTCACTGTAGCTGGTATCACCCTATAAACTCTCCTTAGCTAAAATCCCTCTCTAATCAGAAAGGATAATGGATTTGTTCTGATGGCACTAAAAGGTGATTGTGCAAGTGACAGATGTCGAAAACATCATTTTTTCTAAACACTCTCTTCGTGGCTTGGATTAGATAAAATAGCCTAGCTGAACCTTGAGCTCATTAACTGTCTTTGGAAGGAAGAAGGTATGATTTTACATCTATTCTGCATTCTTGTAGAATGAAGTTTGAGCTTTGGTATTCGATGAAGTGAAGCTTCATTTTCTATCTTATTTCTAGGGAGAAAAAATGTTAATTTAACCTAGCAGACTTGGCATACCGGGGAGAAAAAAAGATAGCTTGAATAAAGATGAGGCAGAAGCATGACGATAGGCCCTCCAGGCTCAGAAGCTGCCTGAAGCACACATAGCACTCTGAGGCAGTACTCGAGGGCACACACTGAATGGAGGTAAGGACTTTCCATCTGTTTGACTCTGCCCATCACCACAAACCAGGAGGGGAGCCTAGGCACTGCTTCCTTTCTACTGTTTGCACACAGCAGGCTAAGGGCTGTGAAGGAAAGAAAACGAAGGTCCGTAAAGTTGGTTTCAAAGCAGTCACAGCAGATAAAAGGAGATCAGTTTAGTGCCTTTGTTCTTAGGTACAGTTCTGCATAGTGTCTGGGAAATTCCTATTGACATCCCAGTCACACAGACAGGCACTTCAGGTACATATGGCACAAATGCGATGTGCCCTTTTTTATAGGTAACATTTACCCACAGGGTATGGCTATCCTATAAAGTAGCATTTAACAATACTCTCAAGGGCTCTCTCATCAGCAAGGAAAAAATATATTTGTAGCTGGCCTGTTTCCATATTCTGGATTAGAAAGAACACCGTGCTCCAGTCAAACAAGAGGTAAATAGATATTTCTCCATAATGTAGCCATTAGCTAGCACTGAGTGATAAAACTCAACAGCATGACCCTACTGAAGATTAAAAAAAAATAAAAAAAAAAGACAAGAACACATGTCATCCGAACCAGCAACAGATCTTGAATTGCTACAGTAGAATGGGAGAAAAGGATTTGAATTAGTCTTCCACCTAGAATTTATAATAATCAGGCTTTGAGGTAGAAAGAGAATAAACGTTTCTGCACACGGATTGGGCGGGGGGGAGAGGAGGCGGGGGGAGAGAAAATGTGAGAAGTCTGTACAAGAAAATAAATAGCCTGTACTTAGTCATCAACTTTTCATTAGGCTTGGTGGCCAAATAGCTTTATTTTATTTTTCAGTTACCAGACAAGCTTACTTATGGAATAACATGAGCCTTAGTTTCCTACAGTTTTTAGCAGGACAGAAACCTAACTAGAGAAAACTGGCAGATGCAGTTTTTATCAATAAAGCTTTGCTTAGAAGAGTTGAAAACCTTTTCCTTTCATGCTTTCAAGCTCTCATTGTATACAATTGTTTTCCTCAAGGGATTATACCCGATCCCATGAAGCATTCCCTGCCAAGACAGTCCAGCCTCATTGTGGAATAAGAGCCGACATTGATAGGCAAGGACCACAAGGGAGACTGTGGCGGCTCTGGGCCCCTCTCTCCCAGCAGGGTTTTGCTGCTCAGCCTGTAAGGGTCACCTGAGTATGGCTTAAAGGAACTGGAAAGGAGAGGATATCTGAAGGCCAAATATTTAAAAAATGCAAGCCCTTTGCCATTTCTTTATGAACCTCTCCCATCAAATAAAATAGATTCAACATTGTTTGTTTCCAAATGTGCTGGAAACGAAAATAACTGCAGTTATTGAAGCTGCGGGAGGTACAATGGATATTTCAGCTGTAACGGGACGGGAATGCCCGTTCAAAGGTTTCCTTCAAGCTCTTTATAGCAGACAAATCCTCAAAAGAAAACATACTTTGTTAACTTTCATTTGAATACATCCTGCTCCAGCCAGACAGCCCACTTAAAATGACACAGGGGTAGTAAATTGTTCTACTGATTGGTTAGCTGGAGTTTAACAGCTTGAGCTTATCAGGAAGGCGATAGGAACAAAAGTGCCGGGCATATCATCATTCAGACAAGACCCCCTTCCACTCTCCCTGAACCTCTGAGGTGAAGGCCTTTAATTCCTCTTTGCGGTAAAAGATGTGTCATGAAAACACTGGGAGATGGACAAAGGCCACCCAGAAGGGATCTTATTCGATCAGCCTTACATACAGCATCCCACAAGAAACATTCTTAAAGCAAAGTATTTCAATGGCTACATTTGTGTAAGTGTCCATGTTTTTCCAAGAACGTGTTTGCCTCAAAAAGTCCCTTATGAGGTAGAAACAACAGGAGATACCGTTCTCAAGATATTTCCAATATCTAGCAACTGAAGCATGATGAGAAGCCCAGACTTCCTGTTATTTTGTTCTGAGAAATGGCACCCCAAGGCATTAAAATGCCCATGAAGTTATTGAGGGTCAGACTTTCACAAGCGCTCAGCACACACTATTGAATGGAGATTCAAAAAATGCTCAGTTCCTGTTTTCTGGCCAACCCATTTATGCTGCTGACTTCTGGCTCCAAACTCCCTCCATAGCTTGGCGGTTTATGCCCAGTAACATGCACATGCCATTAAGTCCAGCATTGTCCAATATCTACAAGCTGATCCAAAACAGTTATAGGTTTTGGTTACTTCTGTTTGATGCTATAGTCAACCTTTGAATAATTGCCTCTAAAGAAATAAGCAAATAACACATATCTAGTATAACCAAGAGCATTTTGTCAATGCCAAAATCTCCGTGATGTACAAGACTGTACAACAAACAAGGACAACACCTCAAAAGCAGCTGTGATTGTTGCATGGAGTAACAAAACTCAATTACCCAGCTGAATGGTCTGCCAAGAGATTCAGGAATTTGCTGTTCAAACATATATAAAATTAGACTAAATGGAAAGTGTAGAGGTGTAGTAAGACAGGATGACGGCCTTACAAGAAAACAAATTCCACAGATATCAGTTGGTAAGGCAAGCCCAGAACTGAAGTGGCAAAGGAGATCATCGGCTGCAAAATGGCTGGAGAGACAGACATTCAGTACATCTCAGTGTTGATGTTCATTTAAGGCCCAGAAATAAAATATAGTATGAGAATCTACCAGTTAGGTATGAGCTCTCAGTGGCATTGGGTACGATGAGCATCCTGAATGCTCTTCGGATGTTGGTAGTCGGTTCTTTGCATGATACCACTGATCCGAGCCTCAGATAAAGAAGCCATACTCCAGAAGTTAAAATTAGATGCCAGTTTCCCCATTTAACCCAACCTCCTGTATTTCTCTGGGTTTTTTTGTAATAATATTAAAATTGGAACCGTAGCCCCTAGTGAAATCTGATGGTAACAAATTTCCAGAGTTATAGAATTTGAGATTTTTTTTGCAACTTTCATATATGATGAGAGTGTCGCTGAGAATTAAACTTCACCACAGATCCTAACAGTATAAATAAAACAAAACTCAGCACTTAATTGGAGGTAGCAATCCTTCATCTATAAACAACCCAAGTCAAAATTTGTCTTTAGCTGTAAATCTGTTGTCTCAGTTTCAAAAAGGGGGCATCCCATGCACTTATAAATGTCAAGTGTAGTCCTATTTTACTAAGTGCACAATTAATTGCTTAAGTAAACAAGAGACAGAGTTACAAGTGATATTTACCAATGTTTTACTTAAATCTCATCAGAGAATCAATGTAGCATGTTCTGTGTATTTTAGACTGAGTACTCTGATCTACAGCAGTGCGTTGCTGTGGATACAGAAGATGACTCAGATCCTCCTTTGGTCCTGTGCATAGGACCAAATTCTGCACTAAGGTAAGCATAAACACAGAGCTACATCATGCACAGAGGCAGATTCTCACAAGGTACACTGAATTCAGCTATGTTGAGTTACAACAGCTGCACAGCTTGTTTTACTGACAGCAGCACCACATTTATTATGATAGATTTCTACACTTCTCTGTATGACAGCTTTCCGTAGTTATAGTGCTGCACCGACACTAAACTTCAGGTTTTAGATGAGATCTCTGGAAGAATTCAAGTATCTTCTGTGTGTATGAACGTGTGAAGGAAAAGAATGAAGTCCCAAAGGAGCTTATCGGAGCCCCATAATCATCCAGAATTCAGTGAAGAATCAATTTTACATTAGTGCCCTCTTCAAACTGATGATGCTTAAAATAAGCATTTGATGCACACAAACAAGAAAGTGCTGAGAAGGCAGCATGACGGGGAAACTCTCATACTTTTTCTGGGAAATCAGCGTGACTGTGTGCCCATCTGAAGTGTCTGTACACTAATGCACACAGCATGAAGAATAAATAGGAGGAATTAGAGGTCTTTGTGGAGTTGCAGGGCTCTGATCTCTGATCTCAGGGATCACAGAGATGTGGTGAGACAGCTCACACAACTGGAGTTCTGCAAAGGATGAATAAAGGGTCTTCAGAAAGGACAGGACAGGAAGGCGAGGAGGAGGAGTTGTCCTTTGTGTGAGAGACCAGCAAGAATGCATGGAGCTCTGCCTGAGGATGGAAGATGAGCTAGCTGAGAACTTACGGGTCCGGCTAAGAGGGCAGACCAACATCGGTGATATTGTGGTGGGTATCTGCTAAAGACTGCCTGATCATGAAGAAGTATGAGGCCTTCTTAAGTCAACTGGAAGAAGCCTCTTATTCACAGGCCCTGTTCTTCATAGGGCACTTTAAACACCCTGATATCTGCTGGAAGGACAACACAGCAGAACACAAGCAACCCAGGAGATTTCTGGTGCCCGCTGATGACAGCTTCCTGATGCAGGCAATTGAGGTGCCAATGAGGAGAGGTGCTCTTCTGGCCCCAATATTTAGAAACAAGGAAGAACTGGTCAGGGATAGCCTTAGCTGCAATGACTATGAGACAACAGAATTCAAAACCCTGAGAGAAGGAAACAAAGTAAGTAACAGGATCACAACCCTAGACTTCTCTATTCAGGAGAATAGACTTGCTCAGGGACCTGCTTGGAAGAATCCTATGGGAAACAGTCCTGGAAAGAAGATGGTCCAGGAAAGCTAGCTCATTTTCAAGGATCATCTCCTCCAAGCTCAATAATGGTCCACCCTGACATGCAGGAAGTCAAGGAAAGGTAGCAGGGGGCCTGCACATATGAACAAGGAGCTTCTGCCTAAACTCAAACACAAAAAGGAAGAATACAAGAGGTGGCACCTGGGTCAGGTGATCCAGAAGGACTATAAAGACACTGTCGAGTGTGCAGAGACAGGCTTGAGAAACCCAAAGCCCACCTAGACTTGAATCTGGCAAGGGACATGAAGGGCAATAAGAAGGGCTTCTACCAGTATATCAGCAGCAAAAGGAAGACTAGGAAAAATGCAGACCCCTTGCTGAATGGTGCAGGAGACCTGGAGCCAAAAGATATGGAAAAGGCACAGGTACTCAATGCTTTCTTTGCCTTAGTCTGTACTGGGAAGATTCACCCTTCAGGAATCCCTGAGATCAGCACAGAAGTCTGGAGCAAGAAAGACTTACCCTTTGTAGAGGGTATTCTATCACTGCAGAGGAGGATCAGGTCAGGGAACATTTAAACAAGCTGGATACACACAAGTCCACGCGACCTGATGTGATGCATCCACAGCAACTGAGGGAGCTGGTCAATGCCATTGCGAGGCCACTCTTGTTTGTCTTTGAAAGGTCTAGGTCATCAGAGGAGGTTCCTGAGGACTGGAAGAAAGTAAATGTTACTCCTCTTTTCAAGAAGGAGAATCTGGAGAGCTACAGGCCAGTCAGCCTTACTTCAGTTCCAGGGAAGGTGATGGAGCAAATAATTCTAGAAGCCACTTCTAAACATGTGAAGAAGGTGACTGGAAGCAGTCAACATGAATTTATGAAGGGGAAATCATGCCAAACCAACCTGATAGCCTTCTACAATGAAATGACAGCTTGGCAGATGAGCTTGGCAGATGAGTGAAGGCTGGTAGATGTTGTTTATCTTGACCTTAACAAGGCTTTCCACACAGTCTCCCAGAGCATCCACACAGACAAACTGAAAAGTATAGGCTAGATAAATGGACAGTGAGGTGGACTGAAAACTAGATGAACAATCAAGATCAAAGGGTTGTGACCAGTGGCCCAAAGTTTGGCTGCAGGCCGCTAGTGGCATACTCCAGGGGCCAATCCTGTTTATCATCATCATTAACGACCTAGATGATGGGGCAGAGTGCACCCTCAGCGAGTTTGCAGATGATACGGAACTGGGAGGAGTGGCGGATGCACCTGGTGGGCGCACTGCTAGTCAGAGGCACCTCGGCAGGCTGGAGGAATAGGCAGAGAGGAACCTCCTGAGCTTCAGCGCAGGGAAGTGCAAAGTCCTACGCCTGGGAGGAATAACCTCATGCACCAGTACAGGCCAGGGGCTGACTGGCTGGAAAGCAGCTTTGCAGGGAAGGACCTGGGTGTCCTCGCGGACAACAGGTGGAAGGAACAAGAGCCAGCAATATGCCCTCGTGGCAAAGGCGGCCAACATTAGGCTGCGTTAGGAAGAGCGTTGCCAGCAGGTTGAGGGAGGTGATCCTTCGCCTGCCTGCTGAGGCCGCATCGGGAGTGCTGGGCTCCGCAGTATGAGAGAGACACGGGCGTACTGGAGGGAGCCCAGCGAAGGGCCGCAGAGATGAGCAAGGGCTTGGAGCATCTCTCACTTGAGGAGAGGCTGAGAGAGCTGCCATTGTTCAGCCTGGAGAAGGTACTTCCCGATGTGTATGAACACCGGATGGGAGGGAGAAAGGAAGATGGAGCCAGACTCTTCTCAGTGGTATCCAGTGAGAAGACGAGAGAAAACGGGCACCAACTGAAGACGCAGGAAATTCCGTTTATCCTAAGAAAACACTATTAAACGGTGAGGGTGGTCAAACAGTGGAGCACGTTGCCCAGAGGCTGTGGAGCCTCCATCCTTGGAGACAGCCAAATCCTGACTGGACACGGTCCTGCGCGACCTGTTCTAGTTGCCCCTGCTCTGAGTAGGGGGGTAGGGCTACATGATCTCCAGAGGTCCCTTCCAGCCTCAACTGTTCTGTGAAAATGTGTCCATATACATATACTTTATAGGGAAAAAAAAAAAAGCAACTATAAAACATCAAGTCCCTGTGTATATTTACTAAGGATTTAATTACTATGGGTTTCACATTCCCTTTGATGTTGTCATTAACTTCTCACCAAAATAAATACAAATAAATACAAGTTAGGAAGGAAATCTCATGACTGATAACTGCAACATTAATGATTATTATTACTCTATGTTGCAGGAGATGCTGTTGTCAAGCAGAAAAACTCAAAAACCAGCTTTTCTTTCCATTGCCCTCCCAGTGTCTGGAGATTCCCAAAATCGCTAATGTATGTTTGTATACTTTCACATACAGATCTCTGTCTTCTTTAAAGATATTGCTCTCCTTTATTTTTCAGATCATTTGCCTACTGTTTTTGGCAAAATGTAGGAACATGCCTTCCCTGTCTTCCACTCCTATTCATTTTGACCTATCTTCTCCCAACTCAGCCCTCCCTTTTATAATACCTCTTCTTTGTTCCTGACTTTTCTCTTTCACCTTTTTACTCTCCCCAGTGTGTGATTCCCAACCAGGTGATTTCTCAGTGATAGCCATAACACATCTGAAATGAATCCAAAATTCATAGGTCTATCAGTTCAGTCCAAAGACAGCCTTCCTTGTACAATTTGGCAGAAGCTAATCTAATTCTTTCCATCTGTTTTTCTTTTTTTCTTTTTTTTTCTTTTTTTTGGGGGGGCGGGGGGAGGAGGGGAGGGGAGAATCAAAACTTGGGAAAAAAGCAGTTAGAGTCTCTTAGACTTATTTATTGAGGTGCGGAAATGCAAAACTACCTGTTTCTGCTGTTCTAATTCCAGACTTAGCCAACAGTGCTGAAAACCAAACAATGGTACCTCAAGTACACAAAGAGATACAAACTGGCTCCAAAAGTCATTACACTACCAAACCAGTTTCAGATCTGTAACCAGTACTCCTCTTAGAGGAGGGGAACTCTAGAGTAACGTTTAGGATCAAACTGATAGGAAGAGTAAGAGTATAAATAAAAATCTGCTAGACCTTGATGATTCTAGTGCATCCAATGTTTGTAATAAATCCTCCAATAGTTTGGACTCTTCATTGCAGATGTCCACAAGCTATTTGCTTTATTTTCCCAAGCTATCCAACACATTTAAACATCCTTTTTTCTGTCTTTTTTTTTTTCCTCCTGAAATGCTGATATGAATCGTACGGACAAAATAAACAGAGTACTCTGTTAGTTTCCCTTTTTACAAATGAGCCATAAAATTATCCATTAATCAGTCTTGCTTCCCCAGGGGCCAGGCTGCATTGTTGAGGTTTCCTTTTCCATTTCTGACCCCTGTTTTGTTGAGGAGATGACCAAAAAAAAATCACAATGCAGTAAACCAAAAAGAATAGGCTTTTGAAAACCACCCTCCTCTCCACAGCCCTTCAGCAGAACTGGAGTTTTGCTCAGAGTGAACTCTAAATTTTTCATCCTTTACCTTCTATCAAAATAATAGCCCTATCATGGCTCCTCCACCTCCTATCCAGAGGACGTGGTGTTCGCATCTATTTAAATGACTACAACAAGTTCCTTAGAACAATAAAAAGGCCCTTTGCGGTCTCCTGGGGTAAGTATCTACAACCAGAGAAATAATGAAATGCTGAGAGAATTTACTGGGAATCTGGCATTTCGGAGCTTTGCCTCTTGTTAATTCCTGAGAAAGGTGTCAGTTCTGACAGTGTTTGAATTTATCTGGAGGGCATATCCTTTTAAAACATGGCAGGAGGAAATATGCATCTACTGTACCTGTCACTCCGCAACGTGTGCCGTCTGTGTGCACAGGGTCAGCCAGTAACTCTGCAGCATGTCAGCTTTTTGAAGATCCGACTCTTTACCCGGGACACCCAGTTGTGCACCTGGGAGTGAAACAGTGAAAGTGCACAGTGGGAAGAGTGAGGAGAGCCACAGCACCCCACAGGGCGTAACAGCAAGGAGTCACCCCCTCCCAGGTGCCATAGGTTTTCTAGTTGAGTTTGCTGCATTTGTTAGGATAAGCAATATGATCACAGGGAAAACAAATACCAGATAGTATATACGAGCACTGGAAGCTGGCATAAAAGAGCACAGCACTACAAAGTCCACAGACCTGTGCATGATTATATTGCCTGTAGATCTGGCCTCTAGCTGCCGTGGATTTAACTATTACCTGAGAGCCAATGCCTTTGTCTTGTGGGTGTTAGATAATTTAATACAAACTTTTCAGCTCATCTCATCCCTAATTAAAACTCAGGCTTTTATGTTGCCTCTTCTGCCTCCGCTGTCTTCCACTATCTGTCACGTGTTTGGGGGAAGACAACATAAGCTCCTTGCAGGGATATATTTTTAGCAGAGCAGCTTATTTAGCATGCAAACGAAATACATAATCAAAGTGTTTTTTTTTTTTTAAAGGGAATGTCATCTCAAGGTTGGCTTAAAAGCCAAACAGCTTTATCTCACCAAAGTCTCAGCTAAGTGCTGTGGTGTAGAGCTGTGTGCGTAAGACAAGACTGCTCCTTCCAGCGAGGCTCTGTTGATCTATGATCTAATCTAGGCTCTTTAAATAAGCTTTTGAGTGTGTAACTAAGAATCCCTTTATCTGTTATTAATGTCTCATTTTGTTATCACTGCAAGCAATTTAAATGTAGTAGCCATATTTGATGAATTCCTCTACAGATTTCTTTCCCTCCCAAAAATATTGGAAAGGATTTTTTTTTCCTCTCTCTCTCTCTCTACTCCTTGTGAGCTCAGCAGCACTCTGACATTACCTTCATGCACATAAAACGCTGAAATGTCTGGACATGCATGCAATGTGACTCACTCACACCTAGTGAACAAGTTCTCTCATTCAAAGACTACAGAAGTGTGAGTTTTGTGAATCACTGATTTTATTAGTACAAACATGTTGAACTTTACTAACATACTTTTTGATTTCATTGGCATACCTTACTTTATAAGTCTTTAAGGCCTTGCTAGTTTTTCTGTGTTTAATTGAATCGAGCTAGCAGACAGGAAAGAAAAGAATATCTGACAATGTCATAAAAGGAATTTCTCCTAATATCTGTCATATTAGTCATGGCTGACCTAAGAAAGTACCTGCCACATACCTGGCTGTTTCTCATGGGCGTTCATTTGTTCTTATCTAAAGCCAAATCTTACCACTTCAGTCTGAGCTGTGGGAAATATCTTGAATTTTCACATACTGTGAGGGAAGCCCTGTGTCCTGTTTGAAACCTAGAGCAAAGCTCATTATGCATATTTGCATTGGCTTCTGCGTCACCCAGGAAAACTGCTCTTAAAAGAGAGCAAATAAAAGAAGAGCTGCTGAGAAACAATTAGCTGCCTTGGGAACAGTACCTGCCAAGTCAGCTCTTAATTCATGCATCCAGTTGCCACAGAATTTGATCGACTCTAAAGCACATTGCATCTATTTTCTCCTCTTGCATCCAGAACTGCTTAGCCTTTTTCTCTGGACAAAAAGAAAAATATCGTAATAGTCACATCTCCCCTTTCTAAATCTTCCAGATCTAGGAAAGAAATTAGTTCCCTTTTCTTATCACTGTAGTGACAGATATTTAGCTCTGTGGTGAAGTAAATGAGTGAATAGGCAAGAGTTAAAACTAAGATCACAGCTCTAGTCTTCCTTAAATAAAAATACTCGATAAAGAATTTTACTCTTTCCTTCAACTGCCTTACATGTAATTGACTTAATCTTACAATCGTTCAGCAGGTATTAAGTTGATGAGAATTTTCGATGCTAGTGAGGAAGGCTAAAGCAAGTTCTGACTTCTCTGTTAACACGGAAGTGACTCTAGACAATTTTAGTCCAAGCTCCCATTCCTCCCTCCAGTAATCTAGTGCAAAACTGGTTGGGCAGTATGATCCAGATGCTTTGTGCCAAGACAGTGACCAAAAACAGCTCTAAAGCCAATTAAACAAAAGTAACAGCTGTAGAGCATGCAGAATGAACCAGAAAATCTAGGCCTATGACTTAGCATTTGCACAACAAAACGACCCCGTTTTTATATGGAGATATTTTAAGGAAATCCCTTAGGAAATTGTCTATGTGCTATAATTCACCAATGTCCATTTTTCCTTTACTAACACTGAAGAAGAGAACAGTCACCACCTTTCATCTTGTCCACATTCACATACATGTATCTACACATATCCTTATATGTGCATGGACACACACAATAGAGAAAACATGGATTCAAAGAGAACGTAAGCATGTCATCAACAAAGCAGAGAGTGGAGAACTTTAAAATCAACACTAACAGACCCCACTGTGACTGCAGCTCTGTGTACAGCATACAACATTTTTAAGATACGTTCTTGGCCCTTATTCATAACGCTGAGCGCTCTGAATTGTAGCATAAATGTTCCTTTCACAGTGTAATGTCCCACCAAATTGCAATATACTGAAAACCAGACAAGGAACTACTGAAACAATAAATTCCTTTAATGAAAGTTACTAAATCTGGTGTTTCAAAAAGAAATTCCAGCTAATTCCATCCTAATATATAATCTGTGAACAGCAGAGAATATAAAGTGGGTCACAGCATGCACTCCTGAAGCAAGCCTTAGTAAAAGACTCAAGGATATAGCTAATTTCTCATGATAGTCACCATGAAGGAGTGAATTCTGTACCAGCATGTCTTCCCTCCTCCTTCTAAATCTATTTTATAACTGTAACAAGGCTCCTTCACTGTCCTCTTGCTTCCAGCAGCGACTTGATTTTTTTGTATGCCTTGCTCTGTTCACTGAGTGCACAACCTTTGCAATGCAGAGGGTCTTGCTGAAAATCATGCCTGGAGCCTTCATATCATTTGCATCTCATTTTAAATACATTTACATGGCATTTTAATCAAGGAAAATGCAAACGCACAGTTATAACTTTTTATTTATAGAGTTCTTATAAGGCACTGAGCAAAACATACAGAAAAAATATGACCTCAGGGCTGAAGAGGAAAAAGTATCAGAGAGAAGACTGATAGCATGTCTCGGAAACCCAGCTGATTAATGTCCTGCTTTACATACAGCTATTATTGTTTAAAGCTCTTTAGGAGCTTGTAGTATTTTGATTTGATCAGTTTTCTGATAGAAAAAGTCTGTCCACAACTACCCACACAGTGGTTCACACACATAGCAGTTCACACATAACAGATCTCTTAGTCAGTTCTGGACTGATGCCATCCAGCAGGTTCTTCCTGGGAGACAGTCGCTCTGTAACTCCTGGATACCTGCAATGTACTTGACAGATCTTGGATGAGTCCCACCCTTGGATTTTAAAGTTTTGCTGAAAAAAAGGCTGAAGATAACCTGACATCTGTTGTATATCCTCCAATGCCCTGATCTGGTCAGCCTAAGTCTCATGTTTCCTTGAAGTATGCTGGTAAGAGAGAAGGGTCATAATAATGAAGTAACACTACCGCAGGAACTTTGTAAAGTCACACACTGAAAAGTCAGGCAGTGCCAGATTTAAGGCTGTCCGAAGAATCGTAACCCCTTCAGACCCATACAATCTGATATATATTCTCACAGTCATATTGCAAACTTCCAAGAGAACCTGTGACAGAAATGAGAGCTGGCTGGACACTGGATTTAACTCCATAAAAAGTTCACATCACTGATCCTAAAATGTTAAAGCTGAAAATTTTTGCAGAACTAAAAAATCCTGAGATAACTTTCTCAAAGATATTTTCTAAAATGTGGAATTCCCCTTATGAAATATCTTCATCTAATTTCCCCTGGGCATCTGGGAGCAAGAGCAGTAGCTGACTGAAACTGAGAGGATTCTTTTCAGCTTCAAAGCTACTCACAAATAAAACTAAACAAAATCTTATCTTCAATAGCTTCGTCCATCTCAAATAATAAGTCAAGTTTCTGTCCTACTGGAAGGAAACAAACAGGTATGTAATCATGTAATTAGTGATGGCATGCTAGGTACAAAGATGATTTAATGTGCGAGCTCCATAAATATCTGCCTCAATTTAGCAAGCAGTGTTGTGAGATTTAATGAGTATTTGTAAAAAACTTTGTGATTCCTAGGTGAAAAGTGCTTTTGAAGAAACATTACTGCAGAAAGTAGCAAAGGCCACAGTGTCAAGAAAGTATAGAGACCGCAGGAAATATGCAAGAAAAGAAACCCAATAAACAAAAAAAACCGCTGTGATAGTTCTAATGCAGTGCTTTTAAAGCTATCACTTACTGTTCCATAGATGGTCTCTGCTCTTTTTCCAGTCTTTATAAAAGATCATGATAATAGATTTATGTCTTATTATAAGTGCTGTCTTACAATCTAAATCTCTTTCAGGGCAACAAAGTAAACAATAAAACTGTTAATAGACTATATAAATTTTGCTTGAGTGCTCTAAAGCCAGCAATGACATAGGGTAAAATCCAGAGGGTAAAATCTGTTCAGGTCTACACTGGTCTACCAGGGAAGGAATCAGGATCATCTTTCTTTCTTCCAGGAACTACAGGGCTTCTCAGGTGAACTAAAGCAGCCTTTGAATCACCCTGATATACATAATATCAGCCAAGGGAGCCTGTGGCCTGCACTTTTTTGTCTGCCCACACTTCAGTGCCCACTGATGTGAAGGGATAGAGAATTTGTGAGAGAATGAGGTGCAAGAATGTGCCAGAGCAGAGTTTATAGGCAGTAGTGGAAGCTAAAATTGGCTCCTCTGTGTTTTTTTAAGGATTAAAAAAAAAAAAAAAAGAATGCTTGCCACCATTGGAATAGTAGAGCTCTTAGAACTCAATGTTGTGAATGATAGCTCATAATTCAGCCCCCGTCTCGGTGCCACACTATCCACTGTTTCTGGGTTTTTTTCCTCAAGGACCCATTCAGCTATAAGTATGTTCAGAATTCAGCTATAGTTGATCATCACTGGAATGTCACTGGGCCCAAACATCTTATTTGCAGAACTTCATTTTTTTCACTGTTACATTATTCATTTCTAGGTAAGCAACGTGAGTGACCTCCACATGGATATGTAAAAAGTTCTAAGGGACTCCTTCATCCAAGCATCATATGACAGCAACCGATTGTAGGGATGGTGAAAAGTCTACAACAAGGAAAATACATTAATATTTTCTTGAATTACTCCCTCATTTTCACACATTACAAATACTTTTAGGTTATAAAAACCCTCAAGATCCTAAGTACTTCATGACAAAAAAAAAAAATCTTCTCATCCTTTGGGACTTTTTGCAGAAAATAATGTCACTGACTCAGTTAAACAGTTGGCAAAAAGGAAAGATAAGGTACTGAATCACTGAATGGGACAAAAATTCACGCGAGAGGTGATTTAACTCATCTCCAAGCCACTTTTTCATCCAGTTAGGCCCATAGTTGCAATTGAGCTTTGTAATCTCCATTTTAGGAACGGCTGCTCATATCAGGCTTCCAAGCACCACTGCCATACCAGATATCCAAATTGTCTGCTGAGGTACTAAAAAAATACATGGACTGACCGGACATGTATAAAACACTGCCAGCACCCACAGTTTTACCTGAAGTTTCATTGTACTGGGTGTTTTTCTTAAAAATCCCTGCTGCCAGGGTCACATGACTTTATCTGAAGGCCAAATTTCAAAATAATTTCTCACCTTTGCTTTTAAGAGAAGATTGAAAGCATAAAGCAGCTGAACTTCATGGCAGGTGTATAAACCCCTGAATAAGATGCTGTAGATACAAATTGTTTAAAAACCTCCCTCGAAAGCAAAGCCAATCTCATGATTATTATTAATAATACTATACCAATGTAGATCAAACTTAAGGATAAATCAGCATTTAAGCCATGAAAGGTCACACTGATCTTGATTCCTCTATTTGCTGTCTTGGTTTATTTGTATTTTATACCAACTTGACTGTACCTTATAAGGAGCAAGTATATTTTTTTCAAATAAAAATGTGAATGTAATTTTAGATTCATATAGAACAGAAGAAAAGGAGAAAGAATGTGTAAATCGCTCTGTGAATTGTAAGAATAGGTTTATATTTTGAAATTCCTACCATGGATGTAGTGCAATAAAAGCTGGATTAAAATCCAAAATAGAATTAACTTAATATTAATTTTTTTAGTGATTACTAGAAAAAATGAGAAATAACAGAGTTTGCTATATTATTACTATTTAGTAAACAGTGTGCAGCATAGGGTTTGCTACGAGAGGCTAGTGTCCAAGTAAGAGCATTTTAAGATTAGTAGACCAAAAAATAGCTCACCTTCTTAAGGCTTATGACAAAAATGTGAAATATCATGACCTGGGCAGGAAAACATTTGCTACATCTATAGATTAACTTCAAAGGTTCTGAAAAAATTAAACATAAAATTACATTCTTAATAAGGACATAAAGGAATTTCTGCAAATAAAAAATCTGATAACCTTCACTCTGTAAATGGAGAAATAATCAAAAAAAGCAATATCTTTGCCATCAGTAGCACTGTGATGACATGAGGAAGGTCAGGTTTGTCAGAATTTTCACTTCTTTCCCCAGGGAACGTGAGACATGTCAAGTACATGATCATGTGCCTAGAGGAGCAGTAATACTGCTTGTGATCAATCATCCTTTTTACCACCTGAATGGGAGGCTAAATTTTCAGGAGTTAGCAAAATCAAAAATGAATTTCTGCACGCACAGCGCAAGACCTGAGACCACCATCGCTATGAGCGAAGTGGTAGGAACTATTCAAAAGCCACTGAACTGTCACTTGTCCCAAAACATGGCATTAATTCTGAACTTCTCATCAAACTAAATTTTCAATTTAATTTTTCAATTTAAATTTTCAATACAAGGCAGAAGGAGAAGATCTTTTATCGTCTTTAACCCATTCAATTGTGACTTTATAATTTGCAAAATCATGTTGCTGAATAAATACTGTTTTTTTCCAGCTGTTACTCTGTATTTTTGAAATTAATTATTTGGGTTTTTTTCCCAAAATTTCATTTCTTTTTTTTTTTTTTTTTTTAAGGCCAGCATTATAACATAAGCGTGCACTCCTCATCCTTTAATGCTGCTCTGATCTAAGAATTACCCTGGATACATGCTACAAAAAGTTATTTTCATCTGTTTCTGCTATATGGTCCAGCTCCTTTCAGAATCTCCAAACCTCAACCATGGGATATGTCATGGCTTAAACTACAGTTAAGTCAACCATTTTGCAGTAGAAAGAATGAAAAGTAAAATATGTCAACTAAAAAGTCTAAATTCCTCTCATCTACCTTGCTATTTATATTTGGTTGAAATGCGTGATTTTTTTTTATTACAATCTGATCATGTTATCATGTTTTCCTTAATTTGCTTAAAGAATAACAAATATTAAACTAGTCATAACATAGAATATTAGTATTGAACTCAAGAAGTTTATGCTGACAAATATCATAAAAATATATATATAAACGATTTTTTAAGCTCCACTTTTAAAAAAAAAAGCACATCTAAAGCCCATTTTTAATTATTTTTGTCCTTCATATTTTCTTCCTAAGTTTCTGTCCAGAGAGAGAAAATGTATCACCGATAATATTTTAAAGCCATCATTTAATGTTCCATCATACATCACCACACATTTCAGTTTCCAGGCCTTTCAGCAGTTATACAGCTGTTATTTATGGTGCTAGCTACTAGCTTTATAGGCTGATTATCACAAAGGGAATAGAAGCTGGGTGTTTTTCTGGCTTCTGTCTCTTCGAAATGAAAACAGAACAAGATTGGTACAAATAAGAAAGAAAGCATTCCCTCTGCCTTTGCTTAGTTTGGGTTGTTTTTCTTTCAGGTTCTCTTCTATGGACTCCCACTGAAAACATGTCTCTGAGGAGCATCTATTAAGCTTAAACTGACAAGTTACTGTTGGCCTTTCATTTCCTATTTTTAACCATTTTAATTCTTCTATTATGTCAACCATCAAAATATTCTTTCCATATTTATACACTGGTGTCAGGTTTAATAAAGCCACAGAACACCAAAGTAGGATTTGATTATCTCTTGCTTAACAGTTCTCCAGTATAAAGTACTTAAGTATGTACAGATCCAAAAATAACAGCACAGTAGCAAATTTAGTGAATTTTAATCGTAAATAAAAAATGGTAAGTCCTCTCTCCACTGTGAAACAAAAATACATTATATCTATTAGGTAAAACCCTTTAACAGTAAGAAGTAATTATTCCAATTTAAGAAAACATACCGACATTGCATTTCAACATCAGCAGACAGTCATTAATATGTAGGCAAAGTTATCATCTGAAAAAGGAAAATGAGATAAATTGTTTAAAAGAAATGGTGTGGCACTAAAAACACAAGCTCATATATGCCACCAAATCATGTTTACAAAAAAAAAGGTTAAATTGCCATCCTCATAGGCAAAGGTTATAGAAGCAAAATGGAAGATATGCACTTAGCAATAATTAAGAACTGAAATAATCATATTATAAATATTTGTTATAAAAAGATACCTTTGCTCCTTACGAAACATTTCCAGCTTGCAAATGTGCAATTGATTTTTTCTTCCTTGTTATGAAGGATGAAAGACCACAGCATCTGTTGTCCTACACAATTGGTCTGTTCATAACGCTGAAAAGTTGGGCACTTAGAGCCCAAGTATGCAAGAGGCTTTTCTCTCATTACTTATTTCTGCAGGTCTGTAAAACTGAAAGGATTAAAACTTTAAATCCATTGATTACAAGTCTGGGGAAAATCCTGAAACGGTGCATTTAGTACCCTGCTTCTTTTTAAAGAGAGTCACAATGATTTATTCTGCCTACAGAAGTAAGAAATATAAGAGGGTGTGGCAGGAAGATGATCTTCAAAATGCAAAGGTCAAATCTTAATATAATCAACTTTTTGGAGGATTTCTATCCCCATGGTAAGTAAACAGCAGAGGTGTTAATTGCGGACTATAGTTCAATATAAAGGCTCCACAGAGCACTCAGTACTCAGTTTTTTGTTTCTCATGAAAGGCCCATTTTTTTCAGCTAAAAATTCAATCTTCAACCCCTCCATCCCACTCAGAATTCATAGTTATGTCTAATCTGCTGCTCTGCTGGCTCACTTACAGGGCCTGTTGGCAGGTACTGAATGCAAAATTATTTTAATGGGGGAACCCCTGGGAACAAGAGCAAAAGTTTTGAGCATTCCCAATTTTACAATGACATACAACCAGCTGTTAGGAGCTATGGCTCCATCACTGGAGCTCACTAGAATGAGACAATTTGCATGAGCATTTTCGAGTCAACGGTCTGCTAAGGAAAGAAACTAGACCATCCAAATAACGGAAGCACAGGAATGGCCAGGGCAGGGAAACATCGGCAGAGCATATGATACTTATTAAACTTGTTGTGGGGCACAACAAGAGTTTCATCCCCAAGTTGAAGGCCATGAGCAAGATCAATAGAGCTTGAATGCCCAGACGGGAAGGTAAACTGAATAAAATGGTTCAGAACAGTAGCAGGTAAAGAGAAGAAAATACTGGAAAAGGAGGATTTGACATGCTGCATAGTTTATACAAACATGAATTTAATCTCGATCTAGTTCAGAACAGATTTTGTACACGACCAGATAAAATTCCCATTTTTTCTAATACTTACCATCTCCTGAACAATGGCTCTAAGTGATGACAACTGATGACAAGTTTAAAGAAAATGGACTCAATTCATTTCCCAGTGAAATCAATAGAAATCTCTCCTTGTCTTCAGAGTAAGCTACATTAAGCCATTTATTAGCAAGTTTATCTGCTCATAACAATACTATCATAGAACAATTTAAAAAATTATAAGAAGCTCTGGAGAATGAATTGGAGAACAAGCACTGCAGTTAAGAAAGAATAATAAGACAACTTTTAAATATGCTTCATTTTCGCTTTGATACAGAAGTCAGCCTTAATACCCTGTTTCACATTTATTTCTTCCCACTCATTCAGCTGATCAATGGTTCCCCAGATACGTGTTTATCTTGTTTTCCTCTACTTTGTTCTTCTCCATGGAATTGCTCTCTCAACTGTTTCATGTAGTACAGCCATTATTTTCAATCCAGCACCTGCTAAAACATCCACAAGTAGGTAAAAAGAAAAACCTCTCTCTCTAAAAATTCATTTCAGGGCAGGGTTTTCTAAAGGAGAACAGAACAGTGGTTTATGGGGCCAAACTCTGCTGAGTTCCTTTGAAAAACCCATTTCTGAATCAAGAGGGATGGTGTCTTTATGTAGACACTAGCTAGGCCTTGGCAAACATACAGTCAGAGCCTCTCTGCTCTGTTTCATGTTACGAGGGGCCTATATAGCTATTCTGAGAGAAGGTCAAAGACTCTTTCATGTTCAAGAGTTATAAAGTGAAATCAAGGAGACAGGTGACTTGATTGCACTGGGCAAGAGAAGAGGATAAACATTCACCAGGCAGGCATCAGCCAAGGAGGTAAGGGGGGCCAGTAACAGGTCAGTGGTAGAAGCAGCTACTTGGGAGGTCTCCATCCTTGGAGGTTTTCAAGACCAAGCTGGACACAGCCCCAAATAACCAAGGTCTGATCTTATAACTGGCCCGACCTTGAGCAGGACGTTGGACCAGAGACCTCCTGAGGTCCCCTCCCACATGGATTATCCTGTGAGCCTATGATTCCAACTGTCCTCCATCTCTTAATCTCTGTCCTCCAGCTGAGACGATGAGTCGAACGCAGTTCTTTAGATACAAAAGTAGTCTCTGGAGCAGACTTGAGAAATCTTTTAGTCCATACCCCTGCCACAAGGCAGAATCATAACACATACACCATTCCTGACAGATCTTTATCTTATCCATTCCTAAAGATTTCCATTGTGGACTAACAAAGACCCAACAGCCTCTGCTGGCAACTTATCCTTCCCAGGAAAGGTCATGCTAACTCAGCATCTAAATCCCTTCTGCTGAAATGTAAGTTCATAATTTCTTGTTCCAGCTGCTAGACACAAAAAGCAGATTATTCCCTCCCTCTTTGCAGAATCTTGTTCTGCATTTGTAGATGAGTATCAATCCTCTCTTCTCTAGCCTAAGCAACCCGAATTTATTCAAATTTTACATGCATTTCAGACACTGACTGAACTCCTTGCCCTCCTCTGCACTCTCTCCAGTTGGCCAACATCCTTCACAACACGCCGTGCTTCAAACTGGATACCTTACTCCAGCTGAGGCTATGCTGCAGCGAATAGAGCAGAAAGCTGACTTCATGCATCTCCCAGGCTATGCTCCATACATCACAGTAAGGTTTGCATTATTCACAACATCATGAGGCCTTTGTATTGAGTTCAGCTCATAACCAGCTATAACTCCACACTGGATGTTTTTCCTTTAGAATTGTTGTTGCTCATATTCCTACATCCAATAATGAAGCAGGGGATCAGTTCTGCCTAAATGTTGAACTTCCACCTCTCCTTCCTGGACAATGTCCCGACTTTTTCAAGCTACATCTTCAACTGTTCAGATCATTTGATTTCTAATTTGAATCCAGCAAACTTGCAAGTCCTTCGTAAGTTGAGTGATCCCTCTGTTCCACCACTTGAGTAATCAGTGAAAATATTGACCAGTACTACATAGCAGTTGCGTAAGTAGAAAAAAGTTGCTACTCCCTGAACTCCTTTTCTAGTCTCCTCCCTCCTCATTTCAAGTCTGCTTCCTTCTTACCCCTCTAGCGTATATGCAGAGAGCAGGCAAGGAAGGAGAGAAGGAGGAGGAGACTTTCCACCAGCCCAGCAGTCAGATATGTAATTCAGTGGTGGTAAAAGCTGAAAGCAGCAGCAAGAAGATAATACGTTAGAGAACTGTGATTCAAAAAAGGAACTGTGGTTAAGGCAGCTGATACCATGACTTGCTCAGTATTTTCCTAAAGCATTATTAAAAGTCTAATATTTACATGTCTAAATGGTCCTGTACACAAAGCAAGCTGCACCTGTGAACATAATGCATGTTATGTCTCTTGAAGGGCAGAATAACACAGAAGATATAGCAATACCCGATATTCTAAGTCCCCTGTAAAAGCCTCGTGGCTGAGCTCAGCTCATTCTGATGGCATCCATCCGAGAGCCTGCAGTGTCTTAGCACTATTTTTCTAACTCTTTCTAAATGTTCTTCTTGCGTGCTCAAACCCGGAAATGTAGAGCTTAATGGCTTAATTACGCACTCAGATAATATAAATACAATACTTTGGCTGCAGTAAAAAAAAAATTCAATTTTGTCTGCTGGCAGAGTGTCTAAGTGTAAAGCAATATGCAGTGAGGAAAATTCTACCTTCTTCTGAATGGAGCCAGAAATCTTGATAATGTTCTGAGCTTTATCTGTGTGCTTCCAATTTTGTGGTACTGCCAAACACCACAGCACCCTTCCTGACTGTGTAATCTTCCTTTCAAGACAATGCCAGAATCAATGGCAAAGCCAGTATTCTTTACAGAAAGGTTAAAAGAAAAAATATGTATGGTAATTATTATGACTATTAAAAATGAAAGCGCTAGTCTAGTGCTAATATAAGTCAGGATGGGAAGTCTGCTCTTTTGGAATGGAGATTGAGTGCACAATTGGAAACAACCTATAGCTCAGGTTTTAGATAGATGCAATTGACCTTGGCTCTGGTCAGCAGTGCACAGTGAAAAAGGGTTTCTAATAAAAAATAAAATAAAATAAAATAAAATCACAGACTGTTCCTTCTCCATTAGGTTATTCCAATTTTATGTTAGCGTAGTTGCATCAATCTGCAGTTCTATTACCCTGGACTAGCAGTGGAGGAAGAGAGCATCAAATCACCTACATAGGCATCTCCAGAAACCTTTTAAGAAAGATTTGACTACATTTTCCTGCCTGGTGTCCATATCTATCAGGAAGAGCCAAACATCTCTGTTATCCTCCGTCCTAGTCAACACTCAGAAGAAAATAGAATTTTCTTCCCCCCACAGGAAACAGTTTGTCCCCACACCCTGATCGGGTTTGCTCTGCTTTGGTAGCTCCTGAGTAGAAACCTGTTATAGTCCTGTGTTATAGTCCTGAAACATACAACACTACTGATAGGTGCCTTTTTTTCTTGCACAACAAAGAAATGTCATGATGTTGCCTGAGCGCACCACAAGCTGAACTACATCTGCAAGATGTCAAAGAGGGCAAACACAGAAATTCAGAAAAAAACTATACTTAATACATAATTACAAGAAAGCTCAAGATTAGAGAAAAATTAAAAAAAAAATTAATAATTTCAAAAGGAGGTAGTAGGAGGATTTCTGAGGTTTCCAACCTGGGGAAGCATTTTCTGCTTCGTTTTAAACAGTATTGCAGGCTTCTCCTAGTAGCAGCAGTACAGGCAAAATATCTCAAGGCATCTCCTCCCTTTCCACAATATCTTTTTCACAGCAGTGCCAGAATAAAATAATGACTATCTCACACCCCTGCTGCCAGCTCTTACCCATTATACTATGCCGCTATAAGCATTTGGCAGCCATCCAACAAACCAGAATCAAAAATGATTTAGCTGAAAAATAAACTAGGGGTTTCTGCCAGTTTATTTTTAAGCCAGATCAATTCTCTGATCAGGTTCTCCACTTTCTTGTGCAAAAGCTTGTGCTACAGTAGCACAGTCATTAACACAGGGGTGAAGACTACACAGGTTGTATTATTATCCAGCTTCTAGTTACAGTCTCGGATTCCCAAAGATACATTAGCATGTTTTGAGCAGTAGGGCAAGGGGAGGATTCTGTCACTGAATTCAAACCCAGTCTCACTCACACTAGCTGCACACCAACATGCTGCTCTCAATTTTCATCCTTGTAAAAGAAAATCAAGACCAAGGAGGTAATGAAATGTCAGGTGAAGAATCAGCTAGACATGTTGAAGTGCCACAAAAATATTGCTCCCAGAAGAGAAAGAGGAGTTCACCAGAAATGGCATAGGGCTAGTGATTGTTACTACCTACTGGGAAAAAAAAAAAAAAAAAAAAGGAAAAAAGAAAAAGCCTTTCTCCTTCCCCTTGCCCCCACCCTAGATCCTTTCCTGGCTACCACTCCAAAATGATAAATGATATGCATTACAAAACACATACGGCAATCCCTCTGGTTCAGGCATATTTACAGCATTCAAAAATGGGGACAATTTAGGCAACTTCTATATACTATATAGCTGAACCTCAATATTGCTGAATCATAAAAAGTAACAACTATCTCTTAACCATAAAGATCAAATTCAAATCTCACTTGTTCTTAAATGTCCTTCTACTATCTTCCTTCTCTTTATTAACTTTTCATTCCACATCATGTTTTTCATTACCAATTTTATTCTGTGAGCATGATTCTGCAATTAATTTTGCAGTGGTTTTGTTCATTTTTTTTTCCCCCAGCCTATAATCATATCTAGTGTGTCCTTCTGTAAGAAACAAGCTTAACAGGGTTGACAGAGGCCAATAATACACAGCACAGGCATGGAATCCAAATACCTAACAGATTGTTATATGATTACAAAAAAAAAAAAAAAAAAAAGAATTCTCTCTATAACCTTATTGCAAGGTAGAACAGATATAAGAAGAAGGAAGCAAGATGAATTTTAATTTGCAATTGATGTGCTCTTTTCTGGATTACAGTCCTTTTATTAAGAAATCAAAATTTATTTAAAGGGCATAATCAAACTCCAAAGGTCATCTTATAAAGGGTCAGTTCCTCAGTTGGTGTAAATCAGCAGAGATGAATTGTATTTTGTAACATTACATTCATCTATATCAGCGGAGGATCTGCAAACAGAGGGAGAATAATCTTGCAGTTAAGACGCTCGTCTAGGAATGGGGAATTCAGGGTTTAATTCCCAGCTGTGCCACCTCTTTACTTCATGCACTTTGAATGAACCTCCTCCCCCCCATTCCTCTGTATGTCTATTTCTGCTCTACAAAAAGGAAACAAAACTTTTCTGGACGGTGTATTTAAATTGTAAGCCTTTAAGGCAAGATAAAGTCACTGCTGTTATCAAAGCAGTATAAACATGCTGTTCATCCCTTTTTTCCTCTAACTGTTGACCTGATCTCTGTGGGCTTGTCCAAAAATCTCCTACCTTCACACATTGATCCTATTCATGTCAAAAGAGATTTCTAATAAAAGTGACCAAAGAACTTTCCCAAGTTACTTCCCAACCAATGGACCTTTGAACTGGAACAGACTGCAGAATCAGCATGGGAATGGTGAAACTTCTGTCTTTCTAGAGTTTCCTCACTGGTTAGCACTTCAGGCAGCTACTAATATGACCATCCTGTAGGACATGTTGAACACCCATTCAACAGATAAAGCCTACTACCTTTTCGATGCTTACTAGACTTCCTTTACCATTGCCCTAAACGCTTCCGCCTAATAGTCAAGCTCCTTCCAAGGCCCTTCACAACTTTGTTCCCTCTTTCCTCTCTTCATACTCTTCAGCCTCCCTCAAACAGCTTGTCTGACTACCCGATTTCTTTTCAGCTCCAAGATTTCACCTAACAAAAGATGTAGCCCTCAGACATTACTTAAAGTTTAGATTCTCTCAAAATTCAGAAGGCCAAAACAATACTGCTACTTACTCTGTAGGCTGCAATTTTATTGCCACTATCTCCCTTTTGTTTTGGTCATTCTTACCTTTCATAGAAAAGGAGAATGCAAATATTCTCACAAACACTGAGGAGAGAACTACTATGCCAAATACAAGCATTGCAACACTGTCTATGAATTGGAAGGTCAGTGAATTCATCTCAGGTTGCTCACAAGCCCAGGAAAACAGTTTTACTCAGTCTGAGATGGTGAAAAGACAGTTAAAAACATATAGCTGTTCTCAAGAAGCCAGCATTCAGAAAGGCATTTATGTGAAATAGCTTCTGCTGCTGATCTGGGCCTGATGAACAAAAAAAATATGTCCATGTTCAAAGCTCTAGGACGCAAGTGAATTAAATAAAGCAGACAAAGATCTGACAAATCTTCTCATCAGGATCATATGAATGAATGCACTTGCAATCAGATGGTATGAATATGATAGCAGAGAAAGGGATATAAGGTTTCCTGGAAAGCTAGTAAACATAAGCTGTATCTTCCTCCATTGGTCAGAAAGACATCAGGAAATTATGAAAATTTGGTCCATATGCCCAGGGCTTTTCCTTACGAGTGAGGGACAGGAAGAGATCTTAAATGTCAAAGTTTCTAGATAAAATTATCTCCTACTTTTTATTTATGCTATTCTTAGAGCTCTCCCTCAGCCTGAGAGAACAAATTCCCTGTACTAAAGCATTAACAGCACTGAATCACCCCAACTGGAAAAGAGCAGATTGCCATGAAGTCTTGGTAATAAACAAATAGCAGAGTGATCTACGTGGAACAGATTGTTAAAAAACAGCTGGCCTGAACTTTTGCACACAGAAGTAACTAAATAACATGGAAAAGTAGACAAGCAAGTTACAGTAAAAACTGCTTAAAGTATTTGCACAGAAAAAGAGGTTAAAATCTGTTAGATTATCTGCTGTGAGTTGCTCCCCAATTTCAGCACTGCAGTACATTGTATCACTTTAGCAGGAAAAATAATTAGGCTTCCAAAGCAATTGGTACATACCTCAGCAACTTTCTACTAATCTGTAAAGTCTGCGAATCAAGCTGAGCTCTCACTACAGGACAAGGATAAATAGAGAAAGTATTTAATGACTATAATGATTAGCTATAGCACTATGGACAAATGGACAGTGAAACATTATGAATCTGCTTCAAGCTGTACAACAACTTATATAATACACCAAATGTCTATAGGACAATAAAACATGCATGCCTTTCATTCCTTTTAACAGGCTTAAACTCAAAGAGATTTCCCATACGTCTTGACAATATTCTTAAGATTATCCATAAAGAATCCACAATCCTGTATTTGAAAAAGGATCCAAGATTTTGCATAGGAGATGAAGACGTATCAACACAGTTACAGGTGAAGGGTAAGACTTCCTCATCCTTCCAGATGTATCTGGAGACAATACTGATTTCTTTTGTTGCAAAATAATCTGGCCCAGTGAGGTGAAGTCAAACATTTTATTACTGGTTTTTATAGAAATAATAATAAAAGCAGCCCACGGCAACCCAGCATGTGTTCCTAAGGATAATGCAACCAAGTAAAGCTGTAAGTCATTCCAACCTTTACATAGAGGAAAACATGCATTATTAAAGCCTAGGAACAGAATTACATGAAAACCGTTTTTGAGGCAGACAAACTGAAAACTGCATTCAGTTAAATAAAACAATCCAGTTTTTCCTCTGATAGAATGATGAACCAAAAAGCTACATTTCATATTTTCTTTGGTATCACAGAATTTAAACACTTCTCTCTAGCTTTGCAGAGCTCAGTCCAACTACTTCATTAGGGATGTTTCAAGGCTAGCCTGTTCAACCCTAAAGCCTTTCTGGAAAATCAAAAGAAGCCAAAGACTAAGCCAAAAAAATCTGTTGTCCTACTCTTACAGAATAGCCCAACAATGGACTAGCAAAATTTGTTTGCCCTGCCTGCCTGAGAGGCCTGGAGCCCTGGCTTGCAGCCCTGCAGGCACGCTCCCTCCCTCCTGCACTGCAGGTGACACAGCCCTCCTTCCTGCCTGCTCACAAAGAGGAGGGAGAGGCCTTACTGCCTCCAGGGTGGGCACGCCGAAAAATAATCCTGAACAGAAGAAGGAGAATGCCTGTTTCAACAGCTAGGAATCAAAGCCATGGTTCTGGGTTTTTTTTTTCCTCCAACCCTCTAGAAAAAAAAAGTTGCACGAATTCTAGGTAAACTCACAAATCATTTCAGAATGACTGAAATTACATTGCTTGGGGCATTATTTGCTGGAAAAAAATTTGATTAACAGATCTCCTCAGGAAAGAGCTCTGCAGTCTCTTCCTGGCTATACTACAAGCTTGTTTGTCTGCTTAGTTATTCAAATTATCTTTGCCTGACTTCTCTTATTGTTCAGATATGGATCATGATGCTGCCTCTCAGGTGCTGCAAAGCTGCATCACTAATATCAAAGGTCTCTGAGCTTCCTGTATGTAAGACATTGTGGAATTGCAAAAAACAAACAAGATTTTTTCCATTGACCAGAAAAAAGTCTTTTAATCTTTGAACAGGAGACAGAGGGAAGAGTCAACTACAACTCCAGAAAACAGAAAGTGAGCAAAGTCCAAAGAACTGTAAGGAAAACTCCAATATTGCTGACTTTAATAATCTTTCATGAATTCAATGATGAAAGTTCACTGCTGTCCAAAATCACAATTCCATCAAAGTTAACTCCTTGCTGTAGAGTTTTAAAATATGTATTTATGATATGTTAATGTTTAGTGGTAAAAGCTGCAATCTCACTTGGGGTTGTTTCAAATGAATATTTAATTCAGACTTAATTAGAAATATGAATACCACCAAGGCACGCAAAAATCTTGAGTAAGTACAATGGGGAACATGATCTTGCGCAGAGCTCTCCAATTAGCCTATACCAAATCTTTCAGTCTACAGACAATGATGCTTTTTTTCCCCCACATTAATCACCATCAGATCACTTTTTTTCAGTCAATCTGCCCCTTCTGTTGGAGTAGCTGGCATGCTCAATTAAGTACATTTCTCATGGCAAGTCAAGAATAACAACCTGACTTCCAACTCTAAAGGCACTATCTAGACTCTGCTCATAAATGATAATCTGGGAAGGCAACAGGAACTGAGGAGGGCTCTCACACCAGCAGCACAGTTGAACTGCTGTAGGATATCATAACTTGTTGCAGCTGGAGGTATAAATTCCTACCATCTCTCACAGAACAAAAAAAGCAGAAAAGCATTAAATGTGTATGTACAATGGCATATGCAAGAGTTTGCAACCATAGCGACTTCCTCAGAGGAAGCATGGTTTTGAGAGCCAAGTGGTGAATGTTCATCATCTTTCAACTGGAGGAAAAGGTCTTAAAAGCAGAGAGTGACAAGACATTTGTTTATCATTTCTAAATGAGCTGCTAGAAAAGAAGAGTAACATTGAAATATTTTCATCCTGAAAAGAGAAGAGACTTTGGTCTGCTATCTTTTATTGCTTGACAAGCCAATGGCATGAAAATAGTACGGGATCTTCACCACACACTAAGACAAGGTATGAGCTGCAGGAAAACGAAATGAAGTTTACGTTCCATTCTCTTGCTCACAGTCTAAAAGAGGGAGAGTAGGTGGGTTTCTTTGAGGGCCTAAGTTCCGAGGCCATCTTCTTCAATTTAAATTGCGATTGTGAACTTCTAGTTTCAAGTGTCGAGGAACTGCACAAGCTTGGTACCCTGACCTCAGAAAAAGGAACCACCCATGGCTTCAATCTGTTGTTTCAGTGAAGAAACTGCATTGGACTGTGAACATATGTGCATCCTAGTGTGGCTGTGGGAATCCCTACAGGTGCTTTTAACCCTCTGAATGCTAAATAGTGAACATGATGCTCTACTAGAGTAGAAGCAGAGAGATTTCACCCAGTTGTTTCTGATTTAGGGATGTAACAGTCCCAAAAGAAAGATTACTAAATTGTTCATTTTGATTCCTCTTCTACCATCTGGTTATATCCTGCTTCCCAAATCATGCAGAGTTCTCTAGATATTGTCCCCGATGCACAAAGATTATATCTGTTCTTCTAGGCTAGGGGGCCTCTGTAGCATCACAGACGTAAGGCTTGGAATCAATGCAATAGTAATACAAGTGCATTCTACAGTTAATAAATACATTGGTATTTAATCTACTAAGCTAGAGCAAACATTTTAATAAGCTACTGCGTAGTCATTAAATATTGAAATCTGTTGTTAATTAAGTGCTTTGTTTAACAGAATTCCTCATTCTCAATGCGAGAATTAGCCCTATTCCAACACAAGGGCAACAGCATGACATGATGTGTTAGACCATCTGTGTTTACAATCACTGACTTTTCTAATGTATATATGAAAATGAGGTCAAGCCTAAAACAGGTTGCTATATTTAGTTAGGAGATAGCTCAGACTGCTACTAGGCATCAAAATCCATGGCTTTTCATGGGTCTGACTGACTAATACAACTTTCTGCAGAGGTCAGCTGCTCTGCTGAAACAGTCCTTCTAAAAGCTTTTCACATTTCTTTGGAAAAGTTACACTGCTGTGGAATTACATAAATTTATCCATTTTTCTGCTGCTGCAAGTATTTGTGACAACTTATACGCTGTAAATTAGAGAAGATCACAGCGGTCATTTTTCAAAGTTTTCTAAAATCTAAACCAAGCCCCCATTGACTTTTTTTTGGTCTATCCAGTTTGTACCGTCAAGCAGAATTTATGTGATATATGATTTCACTTTCAGATTATATCTCCCAGACCCATCCAACTTTTAAAAATCCTTTTATTATTATTATTTCTAAACTCCACAAAGTTAATTACTAGCAAATTAATGGAAGATTATATTCTGCTATGCAGTCATTACCAAAAGAACTATACCATCAAAAGTCTTACTTAAGTTGCATTAATTAGGATATCGCTATTGAAAGCGGCCAAACCCGTGGATGAGGGAGAGACTCCACATGGGAAGAGAAGGAATGCAAAGACATCACAGCATCATGGAGAAGTTCACGCTAATACCTTCAGCAAGACTAAACCACTCCCTGTGAGAACTGCACGCACAACTGCCGCCAGCCTGTGCAAATTCACATAGAAGGCAGGAGCTTTCTCAGTTTCCCTTAAAGTTAACGTAATCTGGCAAAAAGAATTGCACAATCAGAGCAATCAAAAAAAAAATACATGCATGCTGATTGCCTCTATAACTCTATAGCTAAGGGCAGTAAGCTTTTCCCAAGAATAATGAAATTCAGAGGGTAATTTTAAGTGTTTATGAGACACAGAGCTCCACATTGCCTAGGAGTTACTTTTCATCCTAGGCAAAGAGACAGCAAACACTAGGCACAAAGTTTCCAAATTTCAACATACGAATATGTGATATCAGGCTACTGTTCCTCACAATGTTTGCTGGTTTTCCAAAATCATTGGTTCCTGTAGGCATGTATGCGGTAATTTGGCATTCTTTTAGAAAAACGGTGTCACGCCTCTAGTTTTCAAAATTTCAAAAGAAAGTTCAAAAAAATATAAGCTTTACTAGTTTGTATATCCAGATGGCCAAAAAAAAAAAAAAATTAAAGAAAGCAACTGAAATGCATTCATAATCTCAATGACAGTGCGCCTGAATTTTTATCACTAGAGTTGGCAAAGCAGTAGTTTCTATAAACACAGGAGAGGTTGGGATATCCTAGGTGGTGAAGAATTATCTACACTGACTCCTAGAAGTATAATGAGTAAAGGCTGCATTAAATCAAGGTAGGAACATTTAGAAAAAAAATGCTAAAATGTGGAAGATTGCAGACATCATTCTCAGTCACCATTTTTCTTTTCTTCTTCCTCTGACTTCGACTTAGAGAAAGGCAATAACAATAATATGAGCTATGAAAGGAAAATCATATAAAGGGAGGCATCAGAAGCCTGTTAAAGACAATCTGTTACAGAGATTGCAGGACAATGCACGGGCTAAGAGTAAAATATATATCTATATATATGCATATATATATGTACATATATATATGCAATTTTAGTGTTTTTTTTTTTTTAATTTCAGGGCTAGTTTCTTAAGAACAAATAGATGTTCCTAGAATCAGCTATTAGTTATTGCTATATATTCTACCTCAATATGCTTTAATAATACTCAAGGATTTCTACCAAGCAGCTTCTGGCCCATCAACTGTATGTTTTGAACTTGTTATTGCAAAAAATTCTTTTTGCAGTGCTTTGTGTTTAATTTATGATAGTGCAAGATAAATAAGTATCCAACTATACATTCTCAATGTATTGTTTTAGAGTGATCAGGCAGTGATGAACTGGCTTAACCGACAGCACAAAGGATTGAAATAACCATTTATAGAAAAGATACACCACAGATGGCAACCAGCACTTCATCTCCCCCAAACTGTTCCACCACTACGCTCTCACTCGGATCTCGGGAAGTACTATGAGAGATGAGAGATGAGACAGTTGTTCAGGCACTGCTTACCTGACACTATATTCTCTGACCACACCTTTCAGCAAATAGGTTAAATAAAGCAAAAGACAAGCTTTTTGATGAAAGAGCTAGAGAATATGCAAATATCTTCCCTCACATGGGACAAATGCCATTTCTGTCACTGTTAACCTGAGATAGGAACATCTCAAAGAGGAAAAATTAAAAATGCTCAGAAACATTCTGTTTGTTTGCTTCATAGGAGAATCTTTTATGTCAAACTGTTTTCCATTCTGAAATAGGAAACTTCTTTCTTGAAATTTTAAACAGAGTTTCAAAATATTAAAGCCATCTGTTTCAACATTTTCCTCTGCATTTTAACTTGTTTTGTTTTTTCATTTTGTTCTATTTCTAGTAAAAAGTCAGTTAAAACAAATTTTTAATACTGATCCCAAGTAAGTTTATAGTGTTTGTTTTGACTTCCTCTTCTTCCATTTTTATGTAATTTTTCCATCAGGACAGAATTTTGGCAAATACCAGTATCTTTTTGACAAGCTGGTGGCTTTAGAAACAGAAAATATCTCAATATCTCATTGGAAAACAGCAAGTATGCTCCAGTAAAAAAAATAAATTAAAATATAGTTTATTTAGAAGCATTTTTATCCAACAACTGTGGCTATGCTCACTTGACAGGACAACTTATGATATTTTGAACACAGAGAGCATGCATTTATATGCAATACTCCTAGCCTTACGGAATAATAAACTCTGTAAATATATTATGAAAAGACAGACTTTCCTAATACTAGCATGTATTACTGAGTTAATTAAATTGGTCCTAAAAATCTCTCTTCCTTAGCTACGATTTCACAGTACCATCATTCCTTTTCTATCAAGGCTAAGTAATGTCAGATGAATTACTGAATTTGATTTCTGAAATCCTAGCACCTATACTGTAAAAAGGGGTCTGCAACAGCCATCTCTGTGTACGTCTATGCCATCTGCATGTGAGAAATTAAAAATGCTTGCAAGAGAATTTTGATGAAACTTTCATACCTGAGAGGAATCGAGAGAAGAGGAAAGCAGATATTGAGAATTTGATGGGGAATGCGTCATCCGAGCAATACCATTACCAGATCTGAAGGAAGAAAAAAGGGGTTGGTGAGATGCATCTTTCTCATCTATAAATGTTTTATCAACAAAAACAAAAAATTTCCTGCAGGTTGGTAATAATCTGACCATCATAGGCAGTAATCATTAGCACAGGATGTGGATATGCCTTCAAGAATTGTATAGCATACTACTTAGAAGAAAAAAGTAAGGAGCATGAAGCAATCACTAAAATATTAATTTTCTTAAATAGTAAAAGCACTAAAATTTTTGCTCTTTTGTTTGTTCATTTTTATTTGCTACATTTAATTACAATGGTACTTGGACTACATATTGTTTTCTGTTGGATATGAACAGTCTGGGAATTCCCTAGAATTGCCTGAATAAAAATATTCAATTCAATATTCAAGTTGTATTCAGCAGAGTGTAAAGCACTTCTATGCATAGCTTTTATTTCTTTCTGAACTATCATAACTACAATGGAAGGATCAGTGGGAACCTATCATTTATACACTAATAAACAGAAATCCAAGAGGGAACTGCTGAAATGAAATCAGGAATTAAGAGCCACTTGTTGTTATTCCCTGCACTCTGTAGCATGACACAATTATGTAATAGACCTAGTTAATTTCAGACTTCCCAGTTAAAAGGTGGCTATCAAATCATATTCACACCAAGTGTTAAATTATACTGCGAGGCGCCACAGTATTTTCAGCGGCACCATTAGTTGAATAAATGCTGCATAATGCAAGCATTAGTATTCAAATCTAGCCATAATTTCTGAAATGAAATGCGATCACTTCAGGTCCTTAAAGCAAAAAGCCTTATAGTTAGCTATGAATATTACCAACACAATCATGAAACGTATACATACAACTTTATGCAAAAAAGTAAATTTATAGCATGAATCTTGCATTTATTTGTTCTAAATTGTATTTTAAATTCTGATTTGACTATTATATGTCCAGTAAGTTTTAAATAAGCCCAGCTCCAAATACTTTGGGAAAGTAAAGATCATTCAAACTTTGAGAACTGGAGCTGTCTTTGAGATAATAGTTCGAAAAGTGGAGACCCACATTTAGAGTCTGAATTCTTATTTAGTGAAGCTAATGAGAGTGTTGTCACAAATTTTAATGGCAGAAGAATCAAGTCTTTATAGTGCATTGTTACATAAGAACTCTTAAGGAAGGATTGCGTTCTTAGGGACTGAAACCTTAGCTGCAGCAGCATGCTGCTCATGTCTGAGCTCTGAGATTGCTTCGTTATTCCTCCCCTGAGAGTTCAATGGATTTGGTTCAAGCACCATTGAACGTGATGCTGTATTAATTGCCCTGGAGGGTAGCAAGGCCTTTGAACTGTGGCTGTGAGTGATATTTTGCTATAAGACATGTGTCAGCACTTGGCTGGTTAACTCTAGGGCTGGGTTGTATAGCATGCTGGGACCAAATATCTGGAAAACTACTTTGCATCCTAATCTTACATCTGTTTTCCATCACGCTGTGAGATTGACTGGCCATTCTATCAGAGAAGCATCATTCTGGAATAGACAGTCTAAGTAAAAATACGGTACTGTCAAGAATATTAAGGATATGCAATCATCTCTCATAGTTTGTAAAACCAGCTGGCAGCCAGAGACACCAAAGTAATATAGTGGCTGATGCTCTACCCTTTTCCCTGTAGGAGAACAATCTGTGCAAAATTTGGTACAGCAGAAACTAAAGCTAAAACAGTTCCACAGTTCCACTTGTCTCTGTGTCTGTGGGTATAAACTTTCTCTAGATATAATCTCGGACAGAATTCCTATCACATAATCCTTTATCACATAATTCGTTGTCATCACCGAGAGGTCACAAACAGAGCTTGAGGGGTTATAGCACTGACCTGAACATTACAGACCCTAGCTCAGTTCTGTCCTCTCCAGAAAGGGCTCCAATCCATACCTCCTTTTCCTTTGAAGATGACTAAACCAGAACACAATATATTCCGTCTCCACACTCCTTTTCAAAATCACACCACCTTGCATTATAAAGCCACAAAAAAGAGAGCACAGGACAGGGAGCACTGCTTCTACAGCCTAGGGCATAAGGGCATTCATCTAGTATCGAAAAACCTGCGTTCTGGTTCTCAGTCTCAAAGTAGTTTGTGTTTTATGTACTGGGTGACACCTCTAAAAAACTACATCAAACCCAGGCTCTGGCAACATCTTTGTATGGAAAGGATAGCCATCACCATTTTTTGTGTGGTTCCCAGTCCTGGAATTTTTGTTACATGTTGCAAACACAGCATGCTCCTTAGGGGACATGGGTAGAGAAATGCTTAGGATGAAGATCCTCATCTGCCTTAAGTATGGGAGGATTCCAAGATGCTAAGTTCTGGCAAGAACAAGGCAGTTACAGTCATGCACAAAAGCAGGACTAGTGGGAGCCAGAAGGATTTCAATGAAGCAGTATCATTTCCATGACTAGGGGCATGTACGGAGAACAGTGGGAGTTTAACTAACTCATCGACTTGGTTGGATTTCAGATGTCAGGTTCCACTTTCAGTGCAAATATCATTTTTGTGCCTTTCTGTTTTCTTCTGTTCTTTCTTTTCTTTCCTCTTTCTCTTTGCCTTCCCTTTCCTTGTTTGATTTAGTCCATTCCGAACTCTCTGACAGAACAGGGAAGTAAACTTGCCACTGTTACCAAGAAAGCCTTCCTTTACTTCAAAAGGTCATGAGCTACATACACCTCCATTTATTCCTGCAAGTAACAGCACTTGGTAGTAATAATTAATCTCTTTAGTTTAGGAAGTGTATCCGGGGCTTAAGTGAGTGAATGAAAAAAATAACCATAAATTCACAGGGTATGTTAACCATGGTGCTATTAACGGATCTAAGATCATGTGCACCTCTCTGTATTGACATGTAAAGCAGAAACGTATCATAAAAATTACCACATAAAATAATAAAACTTCCTCAAGCTTCTCTTTGATGTTCTAAATATCAATTCAAAAAAAAAAAAAAAAAAGAACTCATGCTAAATATTAAACCATAGGCTTACTTTTTTACCTCTTGAATCCATCACAGCAGAAATATTTAGGAGAAAGAGAGAATGAGATTGAATTGAATATTTGACAAAGATGTCATCTTAACACGAAAGAGAGTATCGTTTCGTTAATGCAGGATGCAGTATTTCAGATTTTACAGTCTGACAGAGCAACATGCTGTGACATAAAAGAAATATACAGTATAGTCATAGTCTTTTGATCTAGAACAAACAGTTACCCTTCAAATTGCTGGTAGAATAAGCTAAATAATAGAGGAATATTACTAATTCACCTGCAGCTTTAAGCAATGGAGAGACATACGTGGCTTTCTCTAAGGATTTGACTTATTCATCATCATGAGACCAATTCTGTTTCTACGCAACACTACAAGAATTTGGCTAGAATCTTCCCTGGAAAGAGAAATTACCCATAGATTTTTATATTTGACAATTAAAAAGTTAAATAATAACCCCTTGCTAAGTAAAAGGTCTTGAAAAACACACTCATATCCTCTGCTAGGGCCTAGTGCACCTATTGAAGCTGACAGAAAAACTAGCATTAAAATTGAGGCATGCAGCAAAAGATCATTTCCATAGCAAGAGCAAGGGGCTCCTAGCACAGGACACTCCATGCAAACTGTACTTCCTCTTAGCCCAGTTCCCTGACTGGTGCAATATTATGGTATATAACAATTTAGCTATTGACTGCCAGAGTCCATCTGTTAGTATAAAGAGTATCTTTGCATGTCCTAAAATGTTACCGCATATTTAGTTTAAAAGTAAAAAGAGCTAGCTAATAGTCTCTAAATCCAAACTGTCAAACACGAAAGTTTTTGCATTAAGTAGCAATATAGTTTCGCAGGCATTTATCAAGATAGCCCATCAGGCTGAAACTTGACGCGTAAATTGTACAGCAAATCTGACTGCTCAAATATCAATGCATCCACCTAGTTCTATCTTATGCAGTTACTAGTGCAATAGATTTTTGAAAGCATCTTTAATATCCATTTCAAATCTACCTGATTTTTCAGGTTGACATCATCTAAAGCCAGTTTATTTAGAACTAGTCCTTTGAAGATAGCTCAGTCTGTGATTATTAAATTAATTATTGATGTTAGTGACAAGTCATGTTTTGTGTTCATTTTCCTCGTTAGTTTTTAACCTGCTAAAAAATCCTGAGTGTATACCATATAATTGATTATTTCAGCTGAAAGCATTGCCCTGCCTGTAGGCCAAGGGATTATACTGTGCTATCCCTTTCTCATAGTTGCTTCTTGCCTTGTAACAAGTTGCTATCCAAAGAAGTTATGAGTTAAGAGGAAGACAGACTTCCAGGGCCAAGTCAAATACACAAAGCCATCCCAAAAAGCCAGTTCTGCTGCAACGCGCACGGTGAAATAGGTACCTTTGAAGCACTAGCTCCTAGTTATGGCTACAGAGGCTGTCAGCCAGGGACTGTAACAGCAGAGATCTCAGCATCGCTCTGGGAGCTGAGCAACTCCACTTCCTGCTGAGCTCTGCAGGTGCTCTTCGCAGGACAGTCTCTGCAGCGTGCAGTCCTGGGCTGTAAAGGACACACAAGTTTTTGTATGGGAAGGGATTACTGAGCTACATACGTTCTAGAAAAAGTTAGTGTCTCTGAATTCTGTTCATACTAGCAGGAGTCCTTTGTAATGGGAAGGTTTAATGTTCCCTAGGAAGAAAGGAAACAACATTGCACTTAAATACACCTTGTAAATAGTAAATTGCAGGCCAAGGGAAGATACAAAATTGAAAAAAGCATTGCTATTCCACTGAATAGGAATGACTCCAGCCTTCTTTAAGAATAGCAGTTGTATTCATCATCAGACTGGACCAAAAAAAAGGAAAACTACTACCTTCTCTCTTCACAATAGATCTTAAGAGCTGTTTTTAAAAACATTTGTAGTACCTATCCTGGATTCATCCTTTTATTTTTGAACACAGATTTATAAGAATGATTATTCAGTGGTCATTTGAGAGATGAAAGTATAAATAAAAATAACCTCCAAAGTGTTTACCTCAGTAATTGTATTTGACCTTTATTTTCAAGTTTAATTTTCATTAATTTCAAATCTCAGACTCATTTCATATCCAGGCCAGGCTTTACTATTAAAAAAAAAAAAAAAAGTCTCCTTAGGTTTTAGAAATAATCTTCTTTCCCAATCCTCCATGTTACTTATCAAACGACACCATCTGTTCCTTAAGAGAATCCATCCAAAATAAAACAGTTAGAAGTAGAAATAAGAAAAAAAAAATGTTACCTATCCTATTTTATTCAATCTTAAAAATGTGAAAGATATATAAGGAAAAAATGTACATGTAGAGTACAATATCTTAGGGAATTATTATAACTTTGAGGACATGTTCTAATGCCAGGATGCGGAATAACAGCAGGAACTGACTTTAGGAATGTTGAACTGCTCACGTGCAACCATGGACCAAGGTCTGACTCATTAGTGTGATCTAGCTAAGGACACGCACATGTCTTGATAAAGAGTTTTAATGAGACTTCTAATTCACTAAATGACATGGGGCCAAAAAAACGAAATCAATGGTCTTTAATTATGTCTACAAGATAATTTGTTTCATATGTAACAACCCCAATGTGCTCAATTAAAAAAGATATACTGAGACTATCTGTTACGACTTTTCTCAGGGACAGGGCTACAATTTTCAGACTTTTTTCAATTTTTAGTTCTTTTCTGGAATTAAAATTTGTTGTTCTCAACAAATATGGTAAATATAAGATACACACAACAAATGTATTTCTGATTTTGGTCTGTTCTGGGGTGGAGCAAGCTCCCAGTAACCCTAAATATAATGTTAGTTCCTGACTTTCAGATTGAAAAAACTTCAGATACACCAACGCTAAGATTTAACTGTAGCTAGCCTCCAAATATTTCAAGTCTACTGCTTATCTTCTCTCACACCTTACCCCTCCCTGTTCCCATCCAGTCTCCCTATTGGCCTATATCTTGCAGAAGTTTTCTTCTGCCACATGAGGAAATACAGGTATTTATGTGGCAGGATCAAACTGACTATGAGTTTTTATTCCAGTGGATTTAGACAGCTCAGTCTTCCTTAAAGGAAGAGAGATTGGTGGCCACTAAAGGAAACAGGGAGGAGAAATCTCTCCACCTCTTCCCAGTTATGGCCAACAGACAGACGGGGTTATTGTTTTCCCCCTTCCCACCATGGTCATGGGGGAAGGCACTACCTCTCTTTGTCTCCAGACCATACGGCTGAAAGGAGGGGAAGTAACTGCTAACTTCAGAAACGCAGCAGGCTGTGCCTTGAAGACAGAGTGAGGAGGAGGGAACAGCAGAAAACTCAAATATCAGCCAAGAAAATAAAATGTGGACATATTTGTATTGCTAAAAATGACAACCACCAGCACAAAGGCACCAGGGATTTTCGTTTAGAATACAATTCCTAACATAGGTATTAATATATAATGATCAGCATGCAGTAAAATCTCTGTTGGCAAGAATGACATAATACACCTTAAATAATTCTGGCTGGATTATCAGATATCAATATAATTGCCCCTAATAATAAACAGTGGCCTGTTCTTCTGCTGACTTGGTAAACTCTGATGATAATGGCCTAATCCCTGAAAAATCACCCCATTGGTTTCAAAATCAACATTTAGAAAAGATGATCTATGAGCTTATACCTCATACCAGATGGTCAAGCAATGACCAAGAATAGATGTTAGCCCTACCGCAAAGGTCACATTATTTCTCCTTTTTAAAGAGGAAAAAATCCATCTCACATTTCTGTTTTTATGCTACTGTATTTTGCATGTGTGTGCTTCCAGCTTAACTCTTAATATTCACAAGCAGCAATAGATTTTGAGCTGAAGGGTTCCCAGCATCCTTCAGAAATACCTCGTTGAGAATACCTGAACCCCCCCTGCCCTACACCTTGCCATCACTGAATGTCACAAATAACTGATCCTATACTAATTTGTCTGCATTTTGAAAATAAGCACGTTAGCTTACTGGAACACTGAAGCAAATCTAATTAAGATATTTCTCATACTTTGGTCTGATTTCACTGTGCCTGTGACTCACCACACTGGTAATAAACAGCTTTTTCTATCGAATCAAGCACCATATATTTTCTGCAAGAGATGGTTCACAAGAGTACTTAGAAACATTTCAAAGCCAGTTACTATCTTTTTCAGTTCCACCCCAATGTATCCTGGCAGACAGGCAGATATTTATTCTTCCCACAATACTTCCTGCTTTTCCTTTTTAACAGTCCAAACCACTTTGTGATCCTGGGAAGAACCTGCAGCCTTCTGATCATCCTAGCCCAGCTTGGCAAAACGCTCATGGACATAACACGGAAGTCAGTCATCAAGGCTTCCGTGTTTCTCAGGCATCCCAGTCTTTTGCACAGGGGACGAGAGTGCAGCAGAAAGCAGGGATGGTTCTCACATGCCACGGGGTAACATACCTATAGAGCAATATAATTTGGAGCCCAGTGTAAGGGTACAGGTTCATGTTTTCTGACAGAATAGTACCGTTTCAGTAGAAATTTCTATGAAACAAGAAATGATACCACAGTCACCTGCAGGGATGGATGTTGATTAAAGTAGGTCTACATTGTACACTGTGGGGAAATGCAAGCTTGCCTTACCTATGCTGCAAGCCAACCCAAAGCCAGAAGTCAAATTAAGCACTGATTTAGAGACAATTAAAGCCTGACTGCTTTGACCTATATATTAATTTATGCCTAATCTATTGTACTACACAAGCACTTGGTATGGAGCTGATGTGTTCCGCAGGATTTAAGCGGGAACAGAATAAGTGATATGCTGTACATTTCACTTAGACAATGCCCTTACAAGGATGATAGTCCAGCATGCAACAGGTAGTACGAGGTTGGGAAACCTGATTCAAACATAAGCGAATAGTATTGAAATGATTCTCTGGGAAAGGGTTCACTCATGTATCAATCATCATGTATCAATTCTAGACATGAAAACTTGTGATGATGAGACATTCACAGACGAGTATTCCCTCAAAAGAATTAAGTTGCAGTTCACCAAGGTAATGAATTAGCAAAAGTTTTGCAGTCAATGCAACAGCTTAGATGTCACATTCCTTATAACGAAGTCCTGAAAAAAGGAAGCTCCCTCATGCTATGCAATAGAAGAATGAGAGGTACTATCCCAGAACTAACAGATACGGTCAAGTGTCTGGATGTAGAAAACTGGCTGATGCAAGCATAAAAGTTGTTTCTTGAGGACCCAACAGTAGAATTGGTATTTGAAATGGGACATCAAACATTTCAAAAATACCCTCTCTCTGAGCTTGGAACACTTGCATGCGAAAGTTGAGTTGTCCTTCAGTTTGACTTTCTCTCTTAGCAAAAAAGTACATTACTTATGATCAAATGTCAGATTGACATGACTGAGTGTGCTGATCTGCCAATACTACCAGCTTTTCTGATCTGATAAGATGTTCGTTTCAAAAATACTTTACTTTATCAAAGAAAGATGAAGGTCTCAATGTCCTTCTATCAAGTTTTTGAACACTGAAGATGGCCATGAACTCTCCAGTATTGCTTGAGTCTAATGACTGCATTGGTCACTCATGATATACAATGCAGATACCACATTTTAAAAAATGGAGATGCTATTTATTTGGTGATTATTGTTTATTTTTATTAATTCCATCCTGGTTTAAAAATGAGAATGCAAATATACAACGTTCACACTAGCTCACTTTAACTTTCTGCTGTTCTTTACAATATTTTCACTTTATTAGCTAATTTGAATTGGCTTTCAAATGTATATTCTAATCTTGATGGACATACTTGACATTCAAATTGCCAGTCAACCTGCTAATACACAAGGATTAAATTTCAACTTGATTCAAGTCACCAGTAAAAGGGGAATTCTACTTCCTTAGCTAAGAGGCAAAGTAGAAAGTAACCCTCATATATATCTTTCCCTCCAACTTTAGTGTACAGAACAGTATACATGCCCCCAGTGGGAGTTATGACAATGCAGCTCTTAAAGGAGAAGAGAGCCTACAGGTTTAAGAAAAATTTTGAGATATCCTTGAAAAAGTGAAGAAAAATCACTGGGATTTCTAGATGCCTGTAAAAACTGCAGTTCTGTTGCTCAAAACTCACAAGTAAAAATCAGAGACAGAAGAAAAACAAGGAATCTCAATAAAGATGGCTTTAGAAAACTACTGGCTTCCTAGGCCACATTTCTCACCAGTGCACATGAACAGAGCTCCACTGAAGTCAAAGACATCCAAAGGTACCAGCAGAGAACCTAGCACTAAGCTAAACGGACGTGAGGCAGCAGTGAGATGAATTTGAGATGTCTAACACTGAGCAGAATTTATTTTTAATGACACCACCTATCTTTCCTACTGGCTTTCTGTCCCTGGAAACGTTCACGTAAGGCTATATGGCAGATCTGTACTCAAGAAACAAAAGCACATTTGATTAAAAAACAAACAGAGATTTAAGAGTTATTGCAGGGCTTTGTTTACTTAACTTTGCCTCAGTCCGCACTTTGTTACAAGCTACCACACAGCCTTCTTAGTGAATTCAATGTAGGAGCTATTCATGACAAACACAGGGTGAAATCTGACTACGTGGCTTACTTGTATAGCATTGCATATTGAATACAATCTTCAATTTGTAAGAGGTCCTTACACAGGACAGACGAGAAAGGAATCAGCCATCTAAAGCAACTGCTCTCCACAAGAAATTTCCTCATATCTAAGACACACAAAGCATTATGGTTCCTCTCTTAGAAGGAAGCAATTAGCAGCCAGAGAGAAAATCCATGAAACATTTTAATCAATAGCATCAGAGCTAACTTCTACTTATTTTTGACTGCTTATTCTAAGTTTCTAATTTTTTGCGTCTTATAAAGAGAGTTGAACATGCAGGTATTTAGTGAATGTGAGTACATCTTTAAAATACATTCATAACATTTAAATGTTAAATAAATAAACACAGTCCAACCATATCACACTTTTAGGATATAACATGTATAATATAACAAATGTTTACAGTGAAAAATTAAAAAATTCAATTAAAAAATTTCCTTTTATCAGAATCTGCATTTTCTGCAAGAACATATTGATTCTGAATCAACTTCCTTCCAACCACACAAAGTATTTTCAGCTCTCATTTCAAAACATCTTTTCTTTAAATAAAAAGGTCAAAATCAAAACAGTGGGCTATTTCAGTTGATCCAAAACAACTTATTCCGAAATAATTTTGGGGGAATATTTTGTTGTGTTTGGATTTCAATTAAGAAAGAAAATAAATTTCCAAATATCAGGATTTTCAAAAAATAAAATTCCATGCTTTGGCTGGTTCCAATACTTACAATTATTTATTGCTGTAACATATAGAACAGCAGCTTAAAACAAAAAAAATAGAATTTTTCTTCATATCATAGAGGAAGGCAGATTATTGCTGACTCTGAAATCACCTTTTTTTTTTTTTTAATTTCTCTGGTATTTAGCACCTCTTATGAAAGACTGTTTATATTAAAAAAAAATTTAGAAGTGCTAAAATTCTGCTGACAGAAACATACTTACATTGTTTTTACATGTACATTTACATTTTACTCACAATAAAGAGTGCTGCTTTACATAAAGTAACAGAATTTCAAGGCCCTAAATCTAATACTAATCTGCCATTGTATCAGAATTTAATCACTGTGTAATTAGAATTACATAAAATGTAAATGTGTTTCTCAAAACTAACAGCAGTTTGAAGTGGCATTTATCTGAAAACATTTGAAAAAAAGAAATTTGAAAAAAAGAAATGATGTGGCACTGAATTTGCCAACTATCCCCTTCTAATTGTAGTGAAAACTCTGTTTCTTACACAATATGCCCTATTTAATAGCTAAAATATCTGAAGATGCAGTGTGACTAACAAGGCTCTTCCCCCTTCCTTAGCTTGCCAGCGAAGCAAGGACATGTAAGAGAAGCACGTCTGAGAGAATGGCAGGATTCATGACCCTCTCAGTGTCAAGAAATTATCAGAAACTTCTACCACAGGGAGCCGCACAGATAATGAAAACAAAAATGATCTGAACCTCAAGGATAATGACAGCTCATTGTCTAATTATCCAAGATGAATTTTTGATGACACATCCTCCGGCCAATTAGTTTGCTAGTCACCAAAGAGTGCTTTTGGCAAGGAGGGTTAAGCAGAAGGCTGGAAAAATAACACAAAAAAATAGGACTGAAAATCCTGGAGCCAGAAGAAACCTAATTCTCAAGCCACTTGTCTCAGATAGAGGTAGGAGTAGCTCTGTGCGAGCCAACAGAGTGAAGACAGTTTTAAACCAGAGCAAGAGAGATGATCATCAGCAGATTTGGCAAGCCTCGCACAGTGTGAAACTCAGGCATCGAGGGTTAGTGTTACTGCCCCCATGACACCCATCCTCAGTCGAGTTTTGCACCCTCTCTCCATGACTCACAGCAGTGGGATCACACAGAGCTGCTCAGCCTGCCCTGCCGTTCAGTAGCCTGCTACACAGGCAGTCTAAGGAACGGCCACTGTACAACGCCCAAGGAGCCCATCACTCCCTGAGCGCACCTTTGCTAGAAATCCCCCATGCCCCTGCCCCCAACTTAAGGGCTTTGTTCATCCAGCAATGGTGTGCATGTTCCTCTCTCACAGCCTGCGGCACTGGTCTCAGACTTTGGCCAGAAAAAGATGAAAGGAAGTCAACATTTAGGTTGCTGATTGGCAGTAAAATAAGAAGTAGCTATAAAACAGTAGAAACTAAGCCTATGAAATGCCCTGAACTCCACGTGTATAAATCAGTGTGGCTCTATTAAAACCCTCTTGAGCAATTCCCAAATGCCAGCACCAACATAAGTCAGAATGTAAGTTATACTTATCACCTATAGCCCACTTGGATGTTCAGGAAATCAGGTGGCCATGGGATTATTTCACCCTTACTAACCTTCTCCAGCTGTTCCTACAGCACCAGGAAAAAACAGAAAACAGCAATTACTGAAAAAGATTGAGGAAAATTTCATTTAGTTGGATTTAGTAAGTTGATTGGCCTAAGACCATTCTTCTGCTCTGAAGAAGAGACTTCTGCAAACCACTATGTGTGGGAAGCTGAAGGAGTGGACGAAGATAGGAGGCCAATAGAATAAACAGACAATTTTTCTTAATTTTTCTCCTTCCCCTTTTACAACCTTGGTCAGGAAAGCCTAGAGTTTTGATCTACAGTCAGATAGACAATCTTTTTTTAATCAGAGCCAGCATCTACCATAGTGAAAAAATACCCAGCAAAACCTTGTATCTTGTCATTTTCACTAATCCTCCTAAATCCCACCAGAATTATTTTTTCCTTGGCCATAAATTTGTTCTCACCCAGTAACCTACCACCCACTTATCCCAGTTATTTCCGAAGCTTGTTACAGACAGATTTGGTTACAAATTCTTTTTCTTTCTTTCTTTCTCTTTATTCCATGAAGCAGAAGTACTATATCATAACTGCATAAAGCATTACTCATTCTCTCCAAGTAGCTACTGAGATAACTAGTATCTTATGGAGATGCTTATTTTAGACTTTTCTATCAGATAAGAGCAGTGCAATAAAGGAAGTGCACACAGGACGCAAAGCAAAGATCTCACTTAGACAAGTCCAGAGAAGGTCTGAGATGCAACCTGCTTCTCAGTCCTGGAGAATATAAACAAATCAGTTGTGTTGGATTTAGACTTGCTTGACTTAAAATACATTTCTGCAATACCATCAGGCATTGATATTGACATTTCATGGTATTTAAGATGCTATTTACACACTGTATACTAGACATACACCAGACAGTTTACCTTCAATACAAGCAGCTGGTTTCTCAGCAGTGAAGCCAAGCTGAGATGCTGTGGCCACTATCACCTTACGGTCCCTAAAGATTAGGGAACAAGGACTGCACTGCCAAAATAGCTCCAGAGCCTGGCTCTTCTATTTGTCATTCACTGCAGTCACCAGTTGTACATAGAACTCAGTGCTGCTCTGAATTCTATCTTTGTATCAGCCATAGCAATTGACCCATCTTATTGGGCCACATTGGCAGGCTGGAGCATAGAATCACAGAATAATTTAGGTTGGAAAGGACCCCTGAAGGTCTTTAGTCCTACACCCTGCTCAAAACAGGGCTAACTTCAGAGTTAGATTAGGTTGCTCAGGGCCACGTCCAGGTATATTTGAATGTCTCAAGGAACGGCAAATCCACAACCTCTCATGGCCCTGCTGCAGCCTTGATTACCCTCACAACAGCAACAAGCTGTTAAACTGTTTGAATAACTTGAAGATACAGCGCAAAGATTCTGCTTGCAAGTGGTGGCAGCAGTAGGACTTCAGGGTTACTTTACATTTGCCCTGCTGCAGCTGAATGCCAAGGCATGATACTTGCAGCAAACACATGCGGTAATGTATCTCACTACAGCACCAATGCGGTGTCATCATTCTCCCATTCTCAGATGAATCATTATTAGAGTTCAACTACACTCTTTTTTTAAATAAAGATGCAAATCAGAATATCCTTATGATAGTTTCACCATCCAGCTTCTACAGTTCAGTTTCCCACATTTTAGAAACAATTTTCCCTCTTCAGACACGGGCGTAAGCTAACTTCCCTTAGGCAAAAACATGATATCATTGATGTGTTTATAATCTAACCTTCCACCACCAACAAAAAGTAAATTAACAAGTTGAAAAAGCAGTCATTTGATACAACTTGATTCAGTTATGTTTGTTTCCAAAGAGTGCTTTGAGTAAGGTTGATCTAAACCAGTGACAACCCTTGCTTTCTGCTGCATACCTAAACTAAGGCTAAATTAACAAACTCCTTTGGTTTGTAAGTGGGTTATAAAAATAAAGTGCAGCAAACAGAAACTAACCTTTTTGTTTTTTAAGCAATGCATGTGCTGTGTGCAGACCTTAAGTAGACCACGTAGTAATAGACTTTTATAGATACTTTTCCAGACATGCTGTGCTCCTGATATTCCTCCCCCAAGCCCTGATCCACACCTCGCTAAATAAATTTTATAGGGATAATTAAACAGGCTAGTGATTCAGTAATAATCCTATTAAAACAACAGTACTTCAGAACTGGCACTCTTATACACTCTTATAACCAGCATTACTACAGTATCCTCCTTTTTTCTAGTAGAACTCCATGAAAAGAGCTACTGGTATGATCTCAGGTTATTTCTATATTGCAGTACGATGTCATCCTAAAAATGCCTAAGCTAGTTCTACACAAGCTGGATTTCTACACAGTGCAATGCAGCACCAAAACCAGACATTAACTCTACTGCCAGAAGCAGTATTGCAGCACTAGTGTGGCACTGCACCCAAGCTAATTACATACTTTTCAGCTATACCCTTACCTTCTTCTGGAGCTAGAGAACAGCCAGCATTATTCATTGGAGACATCCCCTGAGATCTTCTACGTGCAACATTATTGAAAGATAATATAAACTTCCATCATTGAAAAGTTGCCTAGAATTTAATAGGAATCTATAGAAATTACAGTCCAAATAGGAGAATTCAATTGAGAATGATTTATTTCATTTTATTCTTGTATTATTAGATTTAAGGAACTGTTCTATAGGAGGCATGCAAGTCCATTAAAGTTGATAACAAAGCTCCTGTTATTGGAATTGAAGCCACAATTCCCTAAAATGATTCAGAAACCTCAGAGACTGGTTATGATTCTCTATTCAACTCTGCAGGCATTTTCCATGAAGAATAAGATGCTGGAAGCCCCTCTAGAAACTATTACAAAAAGCTGTTCATGCTCCAGGACTACCACGTTTCTCAGAATTCCCTTCAGTCACAAATATGCCTGTCACATAAGAATTCATGTCTATTGAATACTCCACCTGTATTAGCCAGGTGATATTGGGGGACTCCTGAAAGACTAGAGGCAGCTGCTGTCATTCAGTCCTGCTCTTGCCTTCCAGCATCAACATGGCATGTTCTGTGAATGCAGGTTACGAGTCTGACTATTTAACAAGCTGCTGCTGCACTTTCCGCAACTAAGAGGACTTTTTTAAAACTAACTCTACAAGAATACAAATTTATATGCCAAATTTTTTTCCCAGTTATGTAGGAATAGTTTTAAAGCATAAATGAGACATTTTCTTACCACTCTGAAGGAATGTATTTTATACTGTAGAGACTGCAAAAGGCTTCCTATAGTTCTTCTAGGGAGATCTGTAGACGTGTTAAGACTATCCTAAGATGCTGGAGGAGGGGGAACGTTGAATAGATGGTTCTTGGCCTCATCATTCCTCAGTCACCTAAAATACCTTGATTTTAGCAAGGCCTTTGACACAGTCTCCCATAGTCTCCTCAACACCAAATTGGTGAGATATGGGCTGGATAGGTAGACAACAAGATGGGTGGAAAATTGGCTGGACTGCTGAACTCAGCGTTGTGACCAGTGATGAAAAGTCCAGCTGTTGGCCAATAACTAGGCATGTGTCTCATGGAACAGTACTAGGAGTAATACTGTTTAACGTCTTCATTAACATTATGTGACGAGTAGCTGCAGTAAAATAAATCATATGTCATGGTCCCACAGTAACATCAATCCTCATCCCTGATCTTGAGCTAAGAAACAAAAAATGCCTAGAAAAATACAAATTTCCTGCAAAATCATGGTAGTTAGTCACTGCCATTACAGAGTGGTCTGCAACTACCCCAAAATCATACCATGGAACTACGTTGTTACAGGCTCTCCCCAATGAAGAAGGACATCTTCAGCTTTTCCTTTCTGGAATCCTACCACTTGTCCAAATACTAACAACGCCCATAAACATTCACATATTTCCTGGGCATTGGACAAATATAGCCTCATCCCAGCCTTGCGCACACTTTTTAACCCACTCAAAACTGAAGATCTCCATCCTTCATATTCTTAAACCATCACCAAAGCCACAAATGCTGTTAGAAGAGCAGTATCTGTAATAAAATTATAAATAGGCCACAAACCACGCTGAACATAGCCCTCACTTTGAGTCTCCAGCCTTCAATTTTTCAAGGACTTTTGTATATCAAAGACTTTTGAACTCTTCTAGGATTAAATCTAGCCCTGGTCAAATATAGTGTCATAGAACTATTATTGTTATCCATATTAAATGCAAGTCATGGACTCATACTGACATTAAGCCTAATCCTAAGATTATCTGATATACTAATAATACTGCAATCCTCCTTTTCTGAAACTCTAAGCTAATGCCAACCTTATTTCTAGTCATAAATATTATCAGGTGACCTTTACTTGTAAGAAAATAAAATTTGAGTCATGAAACCATGTTGATATTAGCTCTTGTGACTGGTCTCTGAACCACATACACAGCAGATACTTGTGCTACTCTGCTATCCTTTTCCAAAGGTCTAACATCAATACTTTACAACGAAGTTTCAGTATTTACACTGGAAATAAACAAGTTCCAAGCCATGAAAAAAGCAGAAATTTGTCCGGTTTTCTCTAAATCGAATTCCACTGTACTAGTAGCTATGAACATTACTGGCCAGACCAACGTCTATAATGACAATTAGAGAAAAGTTTCTGAACCATGCACATCACAGACCCCTCCTTAGTCCCACAGGCCACAGGGGATGCAGCAGGAACAGGTAGCCTTGAATATCTGATTTTCAAACCCTAACCATAACTGCCTTAGTCATAAGCAAATAAAAAATAAATAGAGTAAAGCCAGTCAAACTGTTGACCTGTGGCAACAGAAGTGGTCATTCTTGTCTAGAGGATCAGGTACATGTAGTCACCACATGGCCCATTTAGCTGTCCTTTCCTGAAATCGTAATTCTCGTCCTAGTTGTTAACACTGCTAGATGATCAACACTCACTCAACATTAAACATAATCAATGGCCCCTGCTGACAGCTACCTTCATCCTAGATCTTTCAGTCACACAAGGATCCACAAAGGCTTCAACCTTCCCCTTCCCAAAAGCTAACCACTAACTATAATCCTAATTATATATCTTAATCCTAACCAGCCGATAAAGAGTTAAGCATTGCCGCAGCAAAACACTTCCTATCCTGGCAATCCGTGCCACTAAAATAACAATTGCTCTTATTTCTACTCTGCTCACAGGGAACCAGCAGGCCTTTTACTCATTATTATTTATTTCTTTGATCTTCTCTCCCCTTGAACCTTCCTGCACTTCCTTTTACAAGTTTTCCAGCTCTTTGGCAAAGGTGTACATATCAACACCATCTGGCTGCATGCAAAGAAACACTACTACATGCTTCCCTGAAGACAAGCCTGCTGTGCTAGCTGTGAGCCACTGACATGATTTCCAGCTCAGTACCTCTGAAGAGTTTTACTCAAACACCATTGCTTGTATTTCCTCACTGAAGAGGAGGGGGAGTTCCCTCCACTGGATCTATAATGTTAGGGAATTTTCGTCTCATGTTTTACGAACACAGAAATTCCAAGCTCAATTATGTATTACTATTAGGTGCTCCCCCCACCAAGCCACTGTTCTGTTTCCAATAAACATGCAGTAGCATAACGAAAGCCCAGACTATAGAACCTATATGTTGCTTTTAAGTGCTGCTTTTTGCACACTCAAATCATCACGAGAGAGGCTTTGCATCTTAGGAAGCATGTTGACAAACCTTAGCAATTATTACTATGTCTTACCAAAATATTTAACCAACTGAGTAATAATAGCCCCTATTCATCCTACTCATAAGTGGTGAGGAATTCCTGCTTTCCAGCTGTAGATTTATGGCAAAAAAACATTAGAAGCATCATTTTTAAACCAAAGCTTGCCATTCATTAGTGAATTACCACAAGCATATATTTGTATGTCTAAACATCATAGGCAGGACTCCTATGAAAAATTAAAGTTAATGGAAATTCTGGAAATGCATCCCCTAGTTCTAGGAACTGAAATAATATTAGCACTACATGCAATACTATAATGAAAGCTCACTATGAGCCTTTTAAGCACAGCGCTTTCTCCAGGTGACTCTCCTTGGCTACAGAGGCAGTTCCAGAGCATATTCAGAAACCCTCCCTTGTTAAGCTGCTTTGACTAATTAACCTAACAGAGCATTATATCAGTTGAAGTGTCATAATCTGTTCATATAAAGTCCAGCTCCATCCAGTGTTATTCTTATAAGAACCTCTAGTACAGATAGAGCCAAATACTGCACTTGCTACTTCAACCTCTAGACCCCAAAGGGTCCCAAGCTGAAGTCTGGACAACAGTTCTCAGTAGAGGGTCACCTCCCTGCAGCAGGCTTCATCTCAACCATATGCCAAAGCCTGGTTTGTTGTCATTCTGGATATTACACAAAGCACAAAGCTCTATCGGGCCTTGGCCTCAAGACACTGGTGGCAGTCTTCTGCAGAGAATTCTGAATGAAAGGCATTTGCATACTGAGAAATTATTCGTTAAGAAAAAAACAGAACACAATTACTGTGATAATCTGCAATTAATGGCTGGATGTGTGGTTTGAAGTCTGCATCTTTTAAAGTAAAATAATAAATTCAGAGGTTCGGTCCTCTGTACCAAACTGTCCATGACCAGGAGCATGCTACACTAGGCACCATCTTAACTCCACTCAATAAATATCAGAGAGCAAAGGTCAGCACAGGATTTGAAAGACAATCTGCTGTCTCACTTATTCAAATACATGCATGTATGTTCCTCTGTATTCATGTATGTATTAGTAAGCTGGAAAGGACAGCAATTTTGAGACCACCGTAAGTCCCAGCTATGCAAGTTACTTACGTTCCTAAGATCTGGTCACTTCTAGGAAGGCATGTAAACTCCTATAGCCTTATAAGTTTCATATAAGTTGTTTCAAAGTTTGCCACTTGTTTTTTTCCAAAAATCACAAACATGATACTATAGATGCTTTATACGCATTCTGGGAGGGGGAAAAAAAAAACCCGTAGACCTGTTCTTTCTATTTAAGCTGTAGAGAATGTGACACCCAAATATATCCTAAAGGTACATTTGAAGGCAAAACAAAACCCAAGATACATAAAAAACAGACTCCACATTAAAGACCTTGAAGACAGATATTGCCTTATTACACTAGACAGTGTCAAGCACAACAGGCTCCAATAAAAATAAGAATAAAATATCGCATATACTTTCTACTGCAAGACAAGTCACAGAGCGTGAATTTAGAAGTCAGCTATGTGCAGGTCATATCAATAATCTTTAATGTCTTGTTTTATGCTGGATTTCTGTGAAGTTTCAAGCTTCTTATTCGCTAGTTTTTGAAGTATAAAACCTGCAGGCACCAAACAAAATTATCAGGCAGCAAGTTTAAAATAATCAAAAGGAAGTACGTTTTCACAGGATGCATAATTTAATTGTTGAACTCCTTGCCACAGGATGTTTTGCGTGCCAGAATCATAGGCCGGTTAAAGAAAAAAAATATGATTGGACTGATTCATGGAAGAGAGTTTCACCAAAGCCTATTACATAAATAGGGCAAATATAATCTGCAATTCAGGAATTCCCAAAGCTACAGAATGTTGGAACCGGAAGGGTAAATAGGGGGAAGTGTAACTCCACTCTTGCTGCTCTCTTTGAAAACTTCCGCTACAGGCTGCTGTCAAAGAGATAGGCTCTTGGCCTAGCAAACCTTGTATGGTCAGTCTCATGTTTTTACATCTCTCATTTTCTGTTTCTATTCACAAACTCTTTCTAGAATGCAGAAAAGTCTACTCCATGAATATCATCTTTTTATGCAAGATCTTAGAAATTCTTTTTGCTGTATGTTTTCTAGCTGCTTTCTTGTGCCTACATATCAAGGCAAGTATTTCACAATTTACAACCGTACAGTTTGTCTTTTCAGATCGGACCATGCTTACATAATCATAGCTTTTTTAAAAATACCTGTTTAAGGTTTCTACAAACTACAAACAGGCTACATATTTACTCTGATCTCAAGAAAAAAAAAGTTTGTCCCCTACAGTTATTTCCTTAGAAGGATGATATATATATTATTTTCATATTAAGTTGCAAGATGCATGCTGATATGCTGTTAGGAATGGATTTTTATTGCTTCTAACTCTTAAATGTCAATGAGTGGTATTATGTAGTACGGTACGTTACAACTGAGGCTAGGATTCACACCTTATTCAGAGAAATGATTCTTTAATATGAAAAAATATATTGATCAAGGATAGCATATGAATAACATGTACTAGTATAATATACCAGTTTTACATGTGTTATCATGTACATTATTTGTCTCCTACAAAACTGGTATCTACATACTCATTTACCCACCGATGCCACTAGTTTCTTATTTACTATAGGAAATGATAGATCAGGCAACACTTGGCTCTCAGCTCACTCTCTATTTTTGCAGTAGCAGAGGTTGCTATAATTCTTTTTCATGTCATCACCTTTGCAGAGATGCTGTGAAATTTATCTTCTGTTTAGATCATTAGCAACAAAAATCAGATGTTTTTTGGAAAAAAGGCGACTTTTCAAACTAGGTGAAGCACGAGTATTGTTCAATCGAGTTTGCTAGTTTCTATCTGCAAGTAGAAGGAACTAAGGGTATACACATGTGCTTTGTTAAAACAAAGTAGAGTAACTTGTATTCTTTGGATTTTGTTATAACATTCTCAGGAAAAATCATTCAAAAGTTTTCAGAGTGATATGTGATATGTTTTAAATCCCTATGCATATTAATTCTAAAGAAGATCATCTAAACTGAAGTAAGTATATTTCAATTTCTTCCATGTCTAAACTAAATTTAAGTTTAGTCTTTAACTAAAGACCATTAATTCTGAATGGGGGTCCAGAGAAAAAACTGATGTTATTTAAGCAATCCACTTTAAATTCCAATGGATTAATTTCAGATGAACTTTTTTAACAGTCACAGATCAAGAAGTCATAGCTGCTTTTGAAAAACTTACCTTTTTTGAAATTACTCTTTTATTTTGAGGAAGTAATGGATAATTTGGATAGATAGTCATTCATATATACATTGGATAACCTAGTAGATTTCTCTTCTTTCTATATTGTTTCTGGAAAACTAACCTATGCTATAAAATGCACTTAATTTGCTATTGAGATAGAAGACACAAATATTATCTTATACTCTTCCTATCAGAGAGAGATTCCAGAATCCTGTAACAACCTATCAAGAGGCACCATTTAACTTTTAACTACCAATATATTGCTAAAGAATACACGGGAAGAAGCTAATTGGAATGAGAAATTGAGTCAATGGAAGAAACAGTGCATAAAACAGCTGACTAAAAGCCAGAGGAGTTTTTGGAAAAAACTCCTAACAATTCTATTTGCTTTATCAGCCTCATGTATACTTTGATCCAAGGTCATGAAGAACCTGCAGTTGTGCAAATGTCAGAAGTGCTTTCATTTATTTTTTACTTTTAGCCAGGTTTTCTAATAATTTTTCTGAAATACCCTAAAATTCTTGGCAGTTGTGCAGTTGATGGAGTTGCTCGGTGTTCCTCCTTGCAGATAAGAATAAATTCTAATTGTAAGAGATAACATTACATGCACTAGTGATACACTTTAGCAACAGAATTAGGGATAAAACAAAAAGATCGTATAAGTTACTACTGCTTTTCATAAATAAATATGTCGTATTTCATACATTAAAAAGCTAATTTGAGACAAATGTTGGTTAGCAAGAATATGCTATCTGGAGAAAAGAACCACAATAGTTGCACTAACAGGTCAGTGAGGACATTTTAGATAGTGTCTTTCCACTCCATTACTTCATTCAGACCTTCCACGTATGGGATTACAAACTCAGCTGGCCAAGTTTGCTGTAATTCAGTTCCATTTCACTTGTCCAACCAATAACTAACCTCTTTCCTATGGAAAATTTTGTCTACAGTTGTAACACTGATATATGATTGAATTAAATACTTTACTGATTCAGCCATTTTCCCTATTTGAAATGTTTGAGGTCAAATGCCCCATGAGGCAATGGGGATTTAGATTCAGTCAAGAAAGCAATCGGATGCAGCTTTAACAGCAGTGTGTATCTGTCCACAGTGAACAAAGGGGGAAAAAAAAATCATCTTTTTCTGTGTGGTAGCTATGCAAAGACATTTTCAGCTCTTTCATCCTTTTGTTACTATGCACAACTGAAAAGAGAACCAGGATATTGGTGGCAAATTAAAGAACTGGGCATCCCAAAGAATGTTGGCATGTTTGCAGTCTCAGAGGCAAATAGTTATCTGGTCCACTTGCTGCAAACCATATGGGCATTTTCAAGACCACCTGGACTTCTGGAGATTTAAAACAGTAAAACTCTCTAAAGGAGGGGCTATAACTCATTCAAAGGCACACTAACAGTAGGCTTTGAACATTTATAAAACTGTATGCAAAGGAAATAATTGGAATTTAAAAAAAATGAAGATGTACTGTGCATCCAAATAAACACATTAGCAAGCTGATCTAATGCTGATTAGTAGTTGGTGATGACCCAGCACCACAGGAATCTTAGGTGAGTTCCTAGATTGGAGATGATAATTTCAATACATGACCTCAGAAGAAAACTGTCCAACCAAGGGCTGCTACTGTGCTGTACCTATAGAACCTAAACAAGAAGCCTGTGTTAGTGAAAACATATTTGGAAGATGAGAGGTTCATTGTGGTTCAGTCACTTCACTACCAGTGACATACAGTAGCGATATTAAATCTCAATAGGGTCAGTTAAAAAAAACCAAACTTTAAATACAGTGAATCATGAAAGATAAGTTAGGTAAAAAAACAGAGGAAAAACAAAACTCTTCTACTTTTTTTGATTTCTGTTCAATTTTTTCATTTCCTCCGGTGGCAGCACTACCTCATCTCTGCCAGCCTACAAATCTAGTTAAATTTTGTATCTCCATCACTATAGTGTTTAAGTAGTAACAACCGCAATTCAGCTTGCATCCCTTTTCTTTTATTGCTTCATGGAGTAATGCTTGTATGACAACAGAGTTTTTGTCTCTGTGTGGGTGTATGTATAAGCAAGGCCTAAATGATACACAGTTCTTTCTCTCTCTTTCCTTTTTTCTTTTAAATAGGAACACAAAGCTGAAGAGAAAGGTTTTTGAACTTATATCTGAATTCTGCAAGGTCTGTAACTGCTCGTCGGTTCTTGCAGATGTGACCTCTTTAGTTTAGGTTTGTCTTCCTATAAAGTGCTGGTACTCACACTGGCAGTCATACTGGGTACTTTTTAGAGGTCCTGTAGACGTCAACTTCTCTTGGGGTAGAGCGCTGAGGGAAAGAAAACTGTCTTGCATACCTACAAGGCCAATCCTGGGAAAAGCCTTCCATATTAGGGTAAAACACTTAAACTATATTCTATATTTTAGTGTACAGCTACAGCACAGCTTGCTGATGTTGTCAGAGTCCGCAACATTTTACAAAATATAGATCTCTTAGCAATGCTTTGTATGTGCATTAGTATTTTAATTTTAACACCACATAAAAGCACGTGAATTTGAGGTTCATGAAAACAAACAAACTAGTAAAAAGGCTAGAACCCACTGGTCTTCAGGGAAACTTCTCTTTATGACAGTCCTTCTCTGCAAATGATCAGCTATTGCACTGTTGAGCCTTTCCTGAATTCCTGCCAGTGACACTGCATCCTGTAATGGTTTCGTAATGAGGCTAAAATCAACACCTCTAAACTAAATGAGAACGAGACAAAGAAAAGGGAACTGGGACACAGTGAGAGGAAGCATGGTGAGAGTAAAGTCACTTAGAAGGTCAGGAAAGAAAAAAAAGAAAGAGACTAGAAAAATAGAAGGAAGAAGGAGGAGGATATAGCATAATCGGAGTGAAAGTAAAGGAGATGCTTTTTTTCTCCCTTCGCTCTCTGGGAGTCAACGCTGTGTAAAGCGCACGCTTGTCACTTTCATGGCAACTCACAGTCACCAGCTAGAAGAGACATGCCTCATGTCACTGTCCTGCTCTGCAGCTTGCACAAATGAACAACAGCATGAAACATTCTTGCTGACTAAAAAAAAAAGTGCTTAGCTTCAGCATGTCCAAAGTCTATTGCACACTGCTGAAAGTTAAGGTTTCAGCCACTGAATGCCACATTCTCAGCACAGTACACCACCTGATCCATCTATCTCACCTGTCCAAAACATTTTGTGACAGACTGTGACCAGGCTGTCTGATATGACTGCTCTCCTGAGCGTTAATACCAAGAAATTCAGTAATTAGTGTTGCGTACATGCTCATCTGAAAGAAACAGGGCTAGATCTTCAACTGGCACTAACCAGCTTCAACAAAGCTATTCCAAGATGACACCTGAGGTACAAGGTACATCATTTCCCAGTAACTGAGCCAGGTCACAGACAAAGGCATCTTCTACTTCAGTCTTAAAGCATAGATTTAAAAGATGGTGATGACAAAAATACTGATCAGAGGTGGGGTATGCAAATATGGGGGATGGAATAAGGAAACGGCTGGGAACGTAAAACCGAGTTTGTGCCCACTCCTAAAGAACGTTGCTCAACATTCCTCACTGTTTGTCATAAGCAGAAACTAGTCCCTAGAAACTGCCTTTCCAGAGAAGTACATGTTTTATTGACTAGTTATCTGCCTAGCAGACATGTTCCAGTCCCGATCAGGCAGCATTATCCATTATACTACTATAGGTGAATCCATTCCGTCCTGGTTTGGGTCATCCCTGCTAACAGCAGAAAAAGCCATTTAAGCTATTAGGGAATGCCCTGGAAAGGAGCAGGGCTGCAGCATCAGGAGTCCAGAGTAGGACTCGAAGTCTGCCTTCCAGTTCAGAGCTTGCTTACCAAACAGCTAAGTTCTCAGGATGGGTTTAGTAGAGAAAAATGTTTTAAATTATCATTACAGTTCATCCACTTTAGTATTACACTCTTTAAATAAGGAACGAGAACTTCTTAGAAGAAAGAATGTCTTTCTCAGGAAAGCCAAGCTCAAGGACCGCTGTCAAACATACTCCTTAGATGTTGTTTTGTTGCCACAAGACATTTTTTCAGTTTATATTATATCACTCCTTTTTACTGTTGGACCATTTACACAAAGACAAATCTTTCTTTGTTAGGCCTCATCTTCACCAGCTGTTTTTTTATTGCACCTGAGGCTATGATCTTCTGTTTATGTTATTATGCTCAGGAGATTGTAGAGAGGAGGAGGTAACGTTTCACAGAGCCAGAGAATTCAGATCTCTTCTCACAGAAAATAGATATTGTTCCCAGAGCTAGAAATTAGTACTAGATTAAGAAGCAGGATTAGGACATTCATCACACAAACATGGAGGCTGATGGCCAACAGAGCAACTATAGACAATGCCGTGAACAAATCATAGCTAAATATATATATCATGTATTGATGAAACCACTATGCTGAAACATAAGAGAAAAAAAAGAGAGAGAGAATTTGCCTTCAAACAGAGTTTGAAAGTCTTGTTTCTATTCCTAGCTGTACCACTGGTTTCCTAGATGGCCCTGTGCAAGTTTTTTCACTTCTCTACATTTCTCTATCCCCTCATCTATACACAGTGGAGACAATATTAACTGCCCTTGCAAATTATATTGAAGAACAAAGTACTGTTAATAGATAACTAGCAACATCACACTGAACCAGATTCTTCTAACTCCTACTTTTAGAGTGTCATAATTCCCTGCAAAAAGTCACCTCACATAGCTTTTTAGGAAAAAAAAAATAGCTTCAAGTGATTACATTTATAATTTTAATAATGTAAGAGTTTTACAGTAAGATACCATACAGCCCAGAATTCATTACTTTTCCTTTCAGATTTTAATAAAAATACACTATGAATTATTTAAAATAAATGAAACTTGTCAAGATAAATGAATTTAGTACATGTTGTGATGTAACATTCCAGCTTTAATTGTGTTCTTTGCTTACTCAGTATAGCAATTCATAAAGTCTAATAATACATTTTCCCAGCCATTAGAAACAGAACAACAGGAATGTTGCATTATTTTCATTCCTCAGAGATTTTTTTTTCTTCAGTGTAATAACCTAACTTTAACTTTTCGTCAAAAAAGGAAGTAGAAACCCCAATAAAAATACTGATATATTCAGAGGATTTCCCACCTACCTATTCTAGTTCATCTCTAGCCAGCAGGACCAAGGAATAATCCCAGGATGGTTTTCAGGAACTATGTGCAATAATTTTAAGGTTTAATTTGGTATTATTTAATTCTCATTATGAAGTAAAGACACGGTCCCAGGAAGCTGGTAAAAATTTTGCCTCTGACATGAGTGAAAGAGGAGACTCCATCCATTGCCTAAACATAGATGTCTAGTGCTGCCTGAGATGTCCAGGGTGATTTCACCAGGCCTCCAGCTGACAGTTTAGCAGTGCTCGAGTTTCCTGTAGGTCCTGTTATTGTATCTGCTGGCTGTATGTGGAATACTTGGATAACTGAGACATCTCAAATGGTGCTAAGCAGTACAATTAGGTCACTGAACTGAGCCCAAGATGTCTTCTATTGGACACCCCAGGGTTCACAGGGCCTGATACAGATAGTGTTGTAGATGTTGCCTGCTGACAGCCCCAGCCTAACAGATCTGATGGCACTCCTAACAGTAAATAGATATATAAAAAAATATTATATTTATATAGACACATACATACATTATATATGTATATAAATGTATATAAAGATATGTGCATGTGTGTGTGTAAAGATACATACTTAAAAGGACTCATCCTAACCATTCAGCAACAGTGCCAAGTCTCACAAAGACCACATACCAAAGACCACTTTTCACATGCTACAGGTAAAAACTGTAAAATCTCTTTTCCAAAGCATTTTGCAGGGAAAAGTTCTTCAAGAATCAGGTTAGAGAAAGCAAAAGTCTCTTTTGGTAGGTTTGTACCTTCTTAAGAACAACATTTGCTCCTAAAGAAGGCAGTAGTAAGCACAAATCCTAACTAAATGTCCCATGCCACTTTTAGCTTGTGAAAGAGCTGTGGCTGTTCACTTTTACTAGAGTTAGATACTTTTCCGAATTTCTTATATTTTAAGGGAAATTGAGATCCCTGCATGTCTAGAAATTCGACATAGTCTACTTTTCAATTTGTGCTAGAAATGATGGCTGAATCGAGTTTTCTAGGAGCAAAAGGAAATAAATCAAGAAAAAAAAACTCTTTATCAGAGAAGGAGCTCAGTTTGGGAGAAGTGAGGCAACAGTCAAGAGTTAATTCTTGCTTGTTAGCTAGGACTATGGCATTTGAAATGGCAACAGTGCTAGGAAGCTGGAACCATATCAAATTTAAAGCAAGCTCAAGTTTGTTTGAATGGACTCAAAAACAGATTTTTTTCATGAAGGTAAGAGAAATGTTCATAGCACATAAAAATCTTAATATTAAATTTCAATTTGAAAACTACTCTTTGTAACAGGTCTGAAAATAAAAGCCTGTATTATATTATACTGTGCTTCCCTGAATAGTTCATGAGGCATTAACTTGTGCTTGCTTATAGGTTTTTCAGTTCAGAAAGGAAGAATTAGATCTTGTTTAAGAAGTTTCTACTTGCATCACCTCGGCAGGAAACACGACATTTAAGCATCTGAAAGCAGTACGTAAGTCTTCAAGATTAGCAATATTTGAAAATGCTGAACCACATTCTCTGTTGACTACAGTTGCATTTACGCTACACCATCTTTCCTACTCTTACTCAGAAGCTGAAGAAGCCATTCCATCATCAGTGCCCATAAGAGAGCACACTATGTTCTCCATATGTCTCTGACCAAATTCAGCAACAGACATCCTTACCCCAAGCAAATGTCAAGCCCAGATCCAGTGTGCCTATGCATCTGAGCTGAGTCACTTGAGGGGAGGGGGGGGTCATGCCTGTACAGAGTAATCCGACTATTCAGATTCTGTGGGTTACCCTAAGGAATGGGGGATTCCTGTGCATTCACGTTAGAGAGAGTCATTGACACTATTTCTGTAGAACTGTTTGTCTGGAAACAGAAAAAAAATGGAAAGCTAGGAATAGCAGCAATTTCATCTATTCCTTGAAAATTTTCTCCTGCTCTTGCCTGCCTCACAGCACCTGCAGCTAGCAGATACAAAAGCTACTGGCCTGGTACAAACAATGAGAAAACTTGCCTAACGTTTCAAGGATGAGATGGACGTTGAGAGACCCTAACAGGGATGTGACAGCAACGATGAAAGGAGGGACAACGCCAGACTCACATGGGGTATTTAAAGTGGTCCTAACAAGTTCATAAATCTAGCTGCCAGAAAAGGGAAGGAAGGAGAGAAACAAGGGTGTGATTCAGAACAAATTAATCTTCTCTTATGTATTGAGAATATTTGGGATGAGCTTGGTTGAGATTATACAGATATGAGGATACGAGCCCTTCTTGGGAAGGGCTGGATTGACCTCATTCTTCTCTGAAGAAATGTTAATTGCTTTATAATAGTAATAGCAAATTTATATAACACCTTTCCTTCTGAAGAATTCCCAAGCTCTGTTCCTGGGCTGGAAAGCAGTAGCCCCAGTACATGCTGGTTCATGGCAGGAAATAGAGAAGAGAATACCGTATCCAATTGATACTTCAGGGAGATTTGAAGGAGAAAGAACGAGTATTTGGAATGAGGCCAGGACATTGGAGCTACTACCCTCTATCCATACAAAAAGAACCATCAGATTGCTAACAACCATAAGCATTCAGGCCTTCGGTTTTGTGTCTCATCAGCAAGACAACACTACATATTCATTTAACTCAAACTTACTTGTAAATTCTCTCAGCTTCTATCGTTGGTGGTGGGTTTAATTCTCTTTCTTCTGACTGGAGTGCGTTTCTTTACTACTCAGTCATTGCAATCTGTCTGATTCGACTAGCACTATGCTGACCAAATCATAAAGGAAGAAATCCTACAGCACCAAAAAGAATAGATCAAGCAGCTTAACACTTCCTTAAGATTTCTAATGTCTATGGACCATTCCTCATACCATAGGCTTGAGGGTTTTTTTTTCAAATGAGATCACTGAAATCATGAGATTCTTTAAAAAAAATAAAAAGTGGTACACAATAAAACATAGACTTTTAAAGACATGCTGATGAAGAGATAGGTTAACTTCACTTTATTGTCCTGATAAGGTGTGACAAATTTTTCCACTTTCTGAGGTGGTGGTGTTCAAAATTCTCCCTCCATTACACATCATTAACACAACAGCCATTAAAGTAACAGTAAAAACAGTCTGAGGGGGGTGGGAAAAATCAGCATTTAATAATGAAATGCTTCAGGAGAGAAAGTTCTTCTAATCTAGCATGCTAAAAACAAGATGTAAACATTTTAAATGGTAAATGTAAAGTAGGAAGTGGTCTGGAGAAAGAAGCCCCATTACACATCTTAAGCTTCTAAACTGAACTCTGTATTTTACAAAATAGAGTTGTGTTAAAAACAAATCTTAAGAAGTGCTTCAATATTCCTTCCGCGGAGCTTAGACACCTTCCTGTTTTAGACCTTTCCTTAGAAACACCTCCATTACGTTTTCGAACTCTTGTAAAGTGAAATTTTCCAAGAGGACACCAAAAAGCTATCTTGTCATGTATGCTTTAATTTTTTCCCCAGGTGATCAGCTACTTTGGAGAGGAAATCTGCATTGCCCAATATTTGACTTGAGTGACAGCCATCAAAAAGTAGTCTACAAACTGTCTGAAAAGCTGATTTTTTCAAAATGTCCCTAATTAGATGCTCAGAATCTTTGTGTGCTTTTTTGCAAAGAACATGCACATAGCTATCGCAGCCGATCTGACTGGCAGAAACAAACTAAACCACACAATTTGATCAATGCACCAACAAATGAAAAGCTTGTTTTGCAAGTCTTCCTGCAAACCAACTAGGACTTGGGCTCCTTAATCACATAACATTAAAAAAAAAAAAGTATGACTTTGTAGCCCCTTAGGCTGCACATTCCTCAACTGGTGCATATCTGTTCCTCCCATTTGGATAATACAGTGAGTTTCCACACTATGCTATGTTTTTTGAAGCTCTGCTCTGTCACCCTCTGCTATAGGAATTAAGCAAGCAGTAACCAGTAGGACTAAATCACTGGAGAATGCTATTTGAAAAGCTAAAGAGAAATGACAAAAGATACAATGCAAGCTTCCTTATTAAAAAAAAAAACACAACAAGAAGTTGTATTAAATTGTTGATTAGATATTTATTTGCATGTAGTCGAGTGATATTTGCAGTCACACATTCATATTGTCCCGCAACAATATACTTGTCTCAGGCCAAAACAGTGGTGTTACGATAAGGTCAGAGCAATATTGTGATACTGCTTTTACAGTTGAAGAATCCATTAGCTAGCCCTTTGCAAGGCACATGGGTAGATGTATGCATTCACAATTTGCTATGCTCATATGTGGTTCACGTGTGTATGACTCCCCAAGGAACCTGGTGAAGCAAGGCACACAAGCAGGTGGCATATGGCACAAATCTAGAGAACGAGAGCATGAAAAGGAGACTCCTAAGGAAAGTCAAAGCTAGGGAAAAGGTCTTTTAGTATAGCTCAACTAGAAGTATAAAGCCTAGGGGAAAATAATAGTAAGAGAAACTTATTCATCTCTTTTCACATAGCCTCCTTCCTCTTAGTCTTAACCATACTATGCTGAACATATCTGGTTCTTGCATGATCTTGGAAGTTAAACAGTTCTAGGCCTGTGCAGTACAGGACAGGAATCACTTGGAAATGGCAGGTATTGCCAGGAGAAGCCAAATTGTCATAGTTGAGCACTCAACCACTGAAATTGAATATGCTGAAAGACTCCGTCTGGTCTTGTCTTTACTAATTGATATGACAGTAAGAAGAGATGCTTCCTGCCTATTGCCTCTAGATAGGGAAGAAGCTGTCTAAATTACTAAGTCAAGCTCTGAAACATTTATTTGCCTTGGCATAATTTCCAGCAACATCAACAGGGGACAGTTATCTGAACAAGGGCCCAGGGCCTTAAAGAAACTCTGAGCCCACATTGCATGACCTTCCATATTTACACATACACATATACACAGAGTTATACTTACATGGGTACCTCTAGCATATCCTAAGCAAAGGAAAAAAACAGTGTATACCCAAAGCAGACTCATTACTGATACATAATGCACTATAACAAAAACCTTCTGATTCTATGTAAGTGAGCAAGCATTGCAAATTATCTGAAGCAACAACTTCACTCTTGTTATCAACCTCCTGAGCTATTTATACTTACACTGATTGTTATCCTGCACTCCTTGCCAAGAAGCACTTTGAGAGCTCTTTAGCCATCCTTCCTCAGCTCTTGAAGATTGTAATGTCAGGCTAGGTCAGATGTTGAATATATATATATATATGTATATATAAACAGTCCTTTTGTGCTTGAAGTTGAAAGAGAAATCAGTCATCTTTATATGATCTGTGTTACAGTAAAATGCAATTTTTCCCTCTGACAATGTGTTTATGGTTGTTAAGTTATCTTGATTGCCAAGAGAAATCTGTTTTCTGTGGAGGGCTCTCTAGTTAAAACATCAACTGTTTTATCCCCCGCCCCCCCCCGCCTTCCTCCATCCCTTTTCAACTAATTCACAAACTGAGTTGAGTCTCTGCTAGGTTAAAAAAAAATTAGATTCCTGAACTTAAAAATCTGGCACGGTCCTACACTAAGAGTCCATTTATCTTGTCTTTTCTATAAAGATAGCCTACAGATTCTGGCAAAAATCCCATTTCCAGTAATAAAAATCCCCAAGGACTTCTGGTACCTGAGACTTTCTCTTCCTGGATCTTGACCGCATTACTATGACTGAACTGGTTGTTAGGGAAAAGATTATCATTACTTGTATTTATTATTGCCAAAGAAAAAGAGCATAAAAACAATTTGTACACTAAACGCTGGAAAATATCATGAAACTAATGCTACTGAAGTGACTTTGCAAGCTGTAGTTTAAGTTCAAGAAAGCTTATCTTCTCTACGTGGTATTTTGTAACTACGTGGTATTTTGTAAATACCTATACCACATCAGTATAGGTATTTACTACCCCGCAAAGTAATGGAATAAGGCAGATTGCACAGATTGTTAGAGCACAGCAGCGAGTCAGATTCTTTAGTTATCTGTAACTAGGTGCTGTCCATATAACCATCTCACCGTGCAAACTATCTGAAACTCAGTATTGCTTGCTACAGTTGTAAAGTCTATAACCTTACCTTGTTTAATCTGTACCTCACAGTGAATAAATTCTTCCTTACATTCTCTACAACCAGGTGGCAATCAACACTATTGTACACATGCACCTCTCCCTTCATCTGGCTTGATTAGGCTTTCCCGGTAACTTCAAGTTTTTATTTTCCAAAAATGAAGAGTGCTGTCTTCCTGGCGGCTCCAATTCGTTCCAGAAAAATTACTACACCAAACTGCTTCATCTTTCACGGTGTTGGAGGATAAAGCGTGTGTGAAGAATTGCATGCCTCGAACCATTTCTAAGTACTGAGCAATTCTGCAGATGGGGCTAGTAGGCTGTTCAAAGTCCTTGTGACATTTCCCTTTCTTTTAACCTCAGCTCTACTCACTAAGCAATATAATCTTCCTTTTACCGTAGGGTGTGCTAATATAAAGCCACTTTTTCAGCATGCTGGTGGCACCACAGTTGAAGTATGTATCAGCTCAATTAATCATAAATCAATGTGTATATTCCTTCTAAGCTCTAATGTCATTTCATCAATGCGCTCCTTATTTTGTGGTTATTGATACTAAATTCCAACATGATTACAGAATCACATTTTTCACTTTATTACATTTTGAATACTGAAGAGTTTTTCCCCTTTATTAAATTACACTGTATTAGAAGAGTCTGAAAATTCTCTGATGCATGACCAAGGACGTAGTTCCATCTGTTTTGTTTTTCTCATTCATGACATAGATGATTTTGTTTTAACCAGTGCATGTATTTCACTTTAATTCCACTTTATGTCTGTCAGGTTACATCATTTGTGATGTGTGGATACTCTGCTCCAGAGCTTTGTAAAACGATTTAAGTCTAAAGTAAAAACAGCTTTTTGCATCGCTCAGGTGTTTGGAAATGAGATATGGGTCCTTAAGTTACCAGTTTAAATCGAACACATGGCAGAAAGCCATACAAAAACCTGGCAAGACCAGTCTGGCTAAAAATAATTCCTTTTTGAAGGTTGCTTGGTAGCCTATATAAAAATGAATGAGTTTTCTAACAGGTCCTTAGAAATGCCAGTGTTTACACAACCAGAGCCGCTAGCGCAGTTGGTAGCTTGTCAGCAGTCTCGGTCTGAATGCCAGGTGTTTGATTTTGAACTCAAATACAGTACTGTAGAAAAGCAGAAATTCTGCTCTACATCCTGCAGTTACACCACGCTAGTTCATGGTTTGTATTACAGAAGAGTTCAAAAGATTCTGTAAATAAGAGTAAACCTCCATTGCAGGAGGTGATGTACAGACACATAAGTGCCTGAAACAAGTAGGGATAAATCCAAACCAAACAAACTTAATTTAGAAGACTAATCATCTTCAGGACTCTCAGCAGAAAGCTGGACACCTATGGAAGAAGACTCAGACTGCAGTAGGCTGAATCACTTCCTAGAAGTACCTACCTCTCTCCATAAAGCTCCCAGTCAGCTGGCATATGGATGGGTCACAATAAGGGACAATCCCCGAGCTTAACTATTTAGCAAAAATCAGAGCTTCTTAACTTCAATTTCCACACACAAACAAAAGAGGAAACAGACCTTAAAATGCTACAAGCCTCTCATTAACATCTGAGATGAATTTAAAGTCTCAAAGCTGCAGAGATTCACTGACCCAGACTACCATACTGGCTCTGGTGATGACACCACATTACTTCATTGGTGCAACAACAGTTTGATTCATAAGTGACTACATACAAAAAGAAAAATGAAAATGCAGAAGTCCAGGATGATTTACTTGCAGCATGGTGTAAAAACACATATATTATAGAGAAAAAAAAAATTGATTCACCTATTATTTCACTATATTAATGACTGTTCACTGGGTGCTGAAGATAACTCCCTAAAATGATTGTACCTATGCTGGTCAGGGCATTCTGTCAATGCGTTGTACAACTAGCACCTCCAGAAGAGTGCTGGATGGGAAACTAAACAACCATTGGTACTTGAGGACATCAGGAGACAGGAGTTTTCATGGGTCATTGATCCTACCTCACCACAAGACAGCAAGTAATTCAGGGGCTTTGTGAATGGCTTGTTAATAACATGCGAGCTAAACATACAGGCTCAGTTGTTATGTTTTGGTTTGTTTTCAGAAAGATTTATTTGGGCCTGGATTAAAAGTGAAGGAACGCTCTTCCTGGGAATCCTGTGAAGTAGAACTGCCAGGTTTCAATTTTAAGGTTTAAAAAAGCATCATCATAACAAAGGGACAGGCTCCTCCTGTTCCTTACCTGCAGGAAGGGTGTTTAGGTGGAAAGCAGACAGGAATAAGTTATCTTCATACAAAACAAAAATTTAAATTATTGACAGGAGCTAAGCTGAAACAGTGAAATTCTCATTTCTTCTTTTATGCTTAGGTGAATGTTTATACACCTATCACACTTTGAGGGATACCTTTTTAAATGGGGAGATGGTCTATCTGTAATGCTGCAACAACACACATCAATGTGCATAAGAACATATATGCAATCTTTTTTAATATTGCTGCAGGTAGACATTGATGAACCCATGTCCTTTTCCACCTGAAGCAGTGACATTAACAGGCAAGATGCAGTTACACCTCTCCAGAGATGGCTATCTGATAGCTGGATGTCAGTAAGGATATCACAGACAAATAGAGGAAAGCCTGGACAATGACGGTGGCTGGATTCAAGTGCACTTCTACTCCAGAGAGTAAATTATAAAAATTCAAGTACGTCAGCTGTTACATTTAGAGTACATTATCCTTACCCTCGGTTTAAACTACATTAAGATTAAAGCAATTTAACTCAAGACAGGATTTCTTACTAGGAACAAAAATTAAATGGATCTATGCCCCCCGTTCCCCTCTCTGCTTCTTCCGGCAGTTTTGCACTCCCAAACAGAACAGAAACTGCTATCTGCATAGCACAGCAACTCTTTGTATTCACAGTTTAGTTGGGCACAGTCCTATAAGTATTAAAATGATTTAAGAGACTATAGACTATGTATGACAATATCCAAGGGTATGACAATATCCAATGCTTTACAACTTCTTAAATCACTTTTTCCCCCCCCTCTCCAAAGAATAACCACGTCATTTAGGCCCCTCTGTAAAGACAGACATTGCACTGAAGTCTGTTTGACTTCTACCACTGTAACAGGGAGTAGAAACTGTTCCATTAGTCCCATTATGCAAGGTCATTTTTACAACTTTTCGCTCAAAGATAGTGCTTCCTGACTGTCCTTATTGCAATTTACTTTGCCAATGTCAGAGGTTGTTGAGACCTGAATATGGGGCAAAAAACAGTAGAAAGCAATTTGTTTTGAAAGTAGTTAGTCCTCCAAGTCTAACAGAAGCAAAATTTTCTGTTTTGGGGTTTCAGTGTTTATTCTGTACATCTTTCCATTTCGTATTTTTGAACTCACACATGCATGAGCACCATAAAAACAGCATGAGGGTTATTACCTAGGAGACACAGGTGGGCTGCTTTCCTAAAGAAAGTACCGTTCCCCAATCCATTAATCTTTCCTGTAACTCCATAAATAATTAAGAGAATATGCCTGTTTCGCTGGAACGACTCTCATCAAGTGCCAGCTAGAAAGACCTCCACAGCTTACTGCACACCAGAGCATGTGCTGCAAACCATATTGCTTTGATTTTCTGTGTGTGCATAGAAACGTTTGGCTCAAACATAAACACAAAGTGGCATGCCCTAAAATTGCAAGTCTTCAGTACCTCCACTTGTAAATTAGTTTTACAGCTGTAAATTGAAGGGATTTAAGGACTTTTGTGCAGATGCTAGTAAATTCTGTTCACAAAATCATTTTTCCTCTCTCCCACAGAACTTGCCTGTGTGCTTTCACATGATACACCTGTTCTCATTATGTGGGTATATACATTTGTCCTGTGATAAAGCATTCCTTCATGCTAGAATAATTAAATGTCACATTTCTCTCATTCCTCTTTTGATTACTCAGTAAATCTCTTGTAGCAACAAAATGAATTGCAGCAAATGAATTGCATGCAGTAAGACACACTTCAGTATTCTGAACAATATCTGACCCCAGTAGATATAGTTAACAAATTTCCACTCAAGCAGCACTGTACACATAAACATGAAATATCATTTTATCCTTTTCCTGGTTTTATGTAACATGCATGGCAGATAGCATGCAATAAAAACAGTTAAAAACATATACATTTGAAGCACAGAATATCACAGTTGTCATACAGATTTGCATACACTGTTTGAAACTGTTAGAGAAATTGGTTTGTAATTGGAGCACAGCCTTAGAAACAACAAATGCTGAAGGCTTCCATAAGCTGTAAACGCTGGCTTTTGTTGCATAAGTCTAGTATACCAGGATGTGTTCCCATATGAGTAAATGGCAAATGCATGAAGAGTGATGGATGAAACAAAACAAACCCTTTGTTTTTTAAAATAGCAGCGTCTCATTCTCTGTTGTAATACTGCTCTTAGGCAGAGCTCAAGACAGCAGCAAGCTCCCTTCCTCCGCTTCAGGAAAAAAAAAAATTCAGGTTTCAGGATGATCTCTTAATCCCCCAGTGTTCTGGGTTTAACTGGAAAAATAACTTGTCTGTGGCTGCAAGGCAAGGAGGCACCATCACAACCTAGAGCTGTCCCCAGGAGTGCTGTGCTGCAAATGCCTCTGCTCACATCCTCAGAGAGAATTTGTAAGACTTTGTTCACACACTAGGGTTTGCAGTTTGTTGTTGGTAGACCAGCAGTTCAGCCCACTGGACTCTTTCCCATGCAAAGTCTATGCAAGCAGAAGACAGCTCCCAAGGGATAGGCAGAGACACAGAGCAGGCCATCCTGACTAGCTTCAGGTATCCATAGTACCTAAATTAGATTTGAATTGCATTGCCAGTGACTCCATGAGGACTGCAAGGAGATTAACCAACCCCCTAAAGTAGGCACTAACAAAGTTAGGTACTGTGAATATACTGCTCTCCTTCCATCTTCGCTTGAACTCACTCTTTGCTGGGTCCAATTAGGATTCTGTGCTGAATATATGCAACACCATCAAAGTGCTACATACAAAACAAAACCCCCAAAGCTACAGAGAGGAAATTATCCTTCAAGCAGTCTGTCCAGTTTAACAGGGCTCTTAAGTCACTAGAAGCTTCTGCCAGCACATCCCAGCTGGTGTAGCAGGATCCCTGCAGCAGATCTGAGCTCCCTACGCAGGCATAGTTCTGCTCTGCATCAGGATCTGGGAACACTGGGACATTTGCCTTGCTGCTGACCTCAGCTTTGCCAAAGTGGCTGCCCACATTCACTGCTATAATCAGCGACTGCTAAGGGCACGTGCAACGTTGTACAAAGGAAGAGCAAGCTGCCTTTGAAGAGGCAAGCCCATTAATGAAAGGAGATATAAAAGGACATATTGTAAATAGGGATGCTGTTTTTCTGAGATAGGTGGAGTAATGCATACTAGTGAACAAGGGCATAAAAGATATCAGCAGTGCACAGACCTTGTCCAGGTCCTCTGCACAGGAGTGAGATGCCCAGAAAAGGGAACTGTATTTCTTTAAGTAAACTTACCTTTGGGTGTTTAAATTGCTGGATGCTCTATTTTAGAGAAATAAGCACTGTTTCATTTTCAGAAGGTTTCAGCACACCAAGCTCTCCCTGTAATTAGTGGGTTAGACTGGATTTACAATGGCATAGCAGAGATGAGAAATCTGGTCCAAACATATGATTTTTCAGCCACATTAAGTGAGACTGAATTCTGCTGGCAAGAGCGAACAATCTTTTCCAAAAATACAAGAGAAAAGGGAAGAAACTGATGCCATTTAAACCATGCCTCTATAAATGCTACCATCCTCTATATCCAGCTAAATGGCATGTGTTACACAGTAATAATACCTATATTTTCTGGAACAGGAAGTCAATGAAAGAGCTTTTTATCAGACATTATATCTGCTAGTGCCTCAGGACACTGAGACTGACTAATGCCAGTAAAGCTGATGTGTGACAAACCCAGGCAAACTGCGTTTTTTTCTGGTTGGTTTATTTTGTTTAAATTGTGCTAAGTGTATAAATAAATAAGTTAAATGTATTCTATCCAAACAAACTGAGAATTTCTCTTACAAAAACAAGACGACTGTCAGTCATGGATTCCTCTGACTAACTGGTGGGTGTATCTCCATGGCACCTTCTGTGTTAAGCCATTTCAATTGTCACTGAGCAGTACAATTATGGGTTAATGGGATGCAGCTCAGCTGGTTTCATGTCACTTGACTCAATATATTTATATGCATATCTATCTCTGAACTACTGAGAAACAAGTCTGAGCAAATCTCCTTAAACTGAGTAAGCTGAAAACCCCAAGAAGAAATGTAATTGCTCTGGAAAAGTATTCTTAACCCTTAAAATTGTAACCGTTCTCATTAATTAATTGTGGATTGGGAGAGTAGATAGCTCAAAAGATGGCTAATCAGCAACTGGTTTACTTTTAGTCCAGGTCAAGGACTCAGCAAAATGAGATGTTGAATTATTGCCTTGAACTAAAATGCGATTCCTTAAATACATTTTCCAACCTAAGTACTTGGATTCTGAAGAGACTTAGTGATGCTAGTCCTCCAGCAACCCTGAGTGAGAAAGCAGGCAACTGCTTAGCTCCCAGATCACCATTAAGCTCCAGTTAAGTGCATGTCATCCACTGCACTGTGGGAAGCAGAAAGCACTAGTATCTTCACTCCTGGCTGCAATCACTCTGGATCCATTGCCTCTTTTTATTGGAGGAATGAGATTTTAGCCTCTATAAAATAAAGTGCAGAAAAGACTTGGATTTATAGTCAGATCTGCTGTTAAGCGGAAGCTTGACTTATTTTCATTTATTACTAATCTATGTCAGCAAACTATTAAGTACAGCTTATCTAAGAACTTAAAATATTTTTATTCTACAAACAACCAACAAGCTCCTGTGTATTTTGTAAATACTGATATCACAATCCCTTCTTAACCTTGCGTGGGGTGGGTGTTTTTGCCCCTTGCCATGCTGAAAGGTAATATTATTGGAGAGTCATTCTCACATCCGTGGTGATGGAGTCCGCAGCATTCAGAAATCCACAATGGAAGTGGAATCCTTGCCTATCAGAGCTTATTTACGGATTTTGTCACATGAACGTATAACCTGTGAACTATATTTGGGGATCGCCAGCTGTTATTAAAAAGCATGGAAAGCACAGCTTGCAAGCTTTGAACATACTAAAAAGTCATCTATCCTAAAATAATATTAAACTACCAGGGATAGACTAGCATATGTTTAAAGACATATTAACCCTTTGCCACTTCAATTATAGTATATGTATATTACAGAATATCTACTCAGACCCTGAAGACTCCATGATACAATTCAGCCTAGCCTAAGCTGAGTGTTAGCTCACTGTTTTATCTCCCTGGTTTGACCACTGGGCAAAGATGGAAATCCATGAATTTTGTTTTGACTGACTAGAGGGTAATTCTGTGGAGCCTTGAAGAGAGCACCATGATCCTCTATCTAGGTATGCAGCTATTTCCACAAACCAGTGCACAGAAGAGGAAAGAATCATCTCAGTCCGTTCCTACATGTGCTGCATTAATACCTAGCTTCTAGATAACCTTAAGTCAGAATGTTTATCCCATTTCCTAGAGTACCCTTACAAGAGTTATTCCTCAATGGATTTTCTTTTAAATACAGTTTAGGCACTACAACATTCTCCAAGGTCAAGTCTTTATAAAGTACCCTGGGATCCAGTTTATTTGAAAAGGGGTGAGTTTTTTTTCCCCCTTTTTGTTTTTAAACAAATATTTAAGTCAATTGGACAAGCCAGTTCTGAGAGTTTGGAAGAGAGATGGGTTTTAGCCTATGAAAAACTGTTCCAACATTTTTGTTCGTGCCCAGCTCAAGTATTCGATATAAAAAAACCTGGGTGTACTTTACACTTGCACACAGAACTGATGCGGGACCTATTTATACCAACTACAAAATTGTAAGTTCAGAGACATTTCAGTTTTACATCGCAGTGTTAGCTAAAGATTTTTATGCCCACAGTTTCAATGAGGTAGATAACTTTTCAGAACTCCATCCTTTTTAAAAGGACTTTTCAGGTAGGAAAAAAGTACATCTTTGGAATAAATGAGAGAAAAATTTAAACAGCTTTAGAACAAATGAGAGAAAAACCTAACCATCATTCCGTTAACAGGCAGTTCTGAATTGCTTCCATCATGTCAAACCATGACAGCTTCATGCCAAAATCCAGCCATAGGCTTGATTAACATAGCTGTTAAGACCATGTACATATGCTCCAAGTACTGGCCACTTATTTATTATTTCTCATCTGATTTCTAGTCAATATTTCAAAAGAGACATAAAACAAAAGCAATCAAGAGCTCCTTTAAAAAAAAATACAGACATGTGTAAGCTTCTATAAATTTTTTTTTCCTCAAGTTACTAAGTACAGTAATTCAAGCTTTGGCTGTCTGCCTAAAACTACAGTTTCCTTAAGTTTTAATTCAAACTTTCATCTATAAAATTGATTGTGCCATTAAAATAAAAGTGACATAGTTACCAACTACTCTCTATAATTAGATACTGTTAGGTCCTTCCTGTTACTTGAAAAACATTCTTCATTTAATATACAGAGAGAGGTAGTGTTGACTAATGAGCTACTCCTTTATTAACTTTTACCAGTTAGTAGTAATAGTTTTATCAGAGCTGCAAACACTTCTGAATAGCCAGACCTTTGTTTTGAGAGCTGAGCTGAAGCGTTCCAAGTTCAGTAAAAGTCTGGAGCCCATGCGCTATTCGAATTCTTTAGTCACTGCCTGTATAGGCTGAAAGAGACAACCCAGACACAAATGGCCATGTGTTCTCATTACTGATCCCAAGGAATATTGTGAAAGAATAGAGAAATTAATCTAAGTATCCTGGCTACGTTCCAATTTGGATAACTACATACTTTCCACCCTAAACAACCTCTACTTCCCTCCACTCTGATTTAATTTTAATTATTAATTTCCCCAGTTATAAACTATTGGTTAGTGCTGATGACAGAGAATGAGTAGCGTGTTCCTTTTTGTGGATGGCTGCAGAACGAGCCTTACCTCCCCAGGGTCAGACTGGCTGGGAGAAGAGCATCCCACCCACTGGGGTTGCTCCTCAATGAAAAGTGCTGAGTAAACATAAGAGATGAGCGAGAGCAGAGCCGCGCAAATCCAAAACACTGGGCTTGCACCTCTCTAAGCAGGAGAGTGTTCCAACCTAGGGGGAAAGAGTTCAGTGCCATATAAAATACAGTTTGCAAATGCGGAGCCATATTCTCATCAGACTTTGGAAGTCTTTAATTTGAGGCTATGGCTGCAAGCTCTGTCCTAACTTCACCTGTGTCAGCAGAAGAGGTCCCATCAGCCCATGTCCCTGTCACTGCTTCCTTCCACCCTCTGGCTACTGCTCTCTCAGAGCTCCCAGGTGAGCTACTTTTCTGAGTGCTCATTTCAGCCAAAATAAATCTGATTAGCATAAACAGCTTAATAACAGATCTTTGGTAACACTAATGCAGTTCATGTTGACTGGAACAGAGCTGGGGGCGGGGAGGGGGAAATCACAAAAGCAGCTCAATGGGAAGATACAAGAGGATAGCGAGTTCTTTGAGAGTGACAAAGACAGCCACCTGGAGGCAAGTCTCTCCTTTCAGCTTAGTTGCAACCAGAGAAGGATGTGTCTACAGTAGTATAAGAGCTTGTCTTTAGCCTAAAACATATAATATAGAATGTTCTTGTTTTAAATTGGGAAGAGCCAATCTCTTATCATAAAACAGAGTTCATATGATTCAATTTATACAGTCCTAACGCATCTACACATAAAGGCACAAAAATACTGAAACATGACCCTAGAGGAGCAAAGTAATGTTTGAAGAGATCTGATTGCTATATCAGAGGTTTAAAAAAAAAAAAAAAAACTTTTTATACCACTACCATGTTCTAGTGGTTGATCTGAAGCTTTCCACTGTTGCCATGTCCTATTAACACCAGAAAATAATATTAGTAAGAAAGGAAGGAAGGAAGGGAGTAATTGTCAGAGGTGAGCAGTACCAACAAGGGTGGGAGAGAGGAGGCCAGGCAAGATTTCCATGTACAAAGTTCAGTATATGAAGCAGAAATGCAAGGCTCTCAGGGCAATTAGCCACCTTGTTCTCCAACAGCTAGCTCACATTTTCAGAAAGTGAAATATGTACCCTACTCCTAATCAGTTTTTCTGGACCAAAATAAATATTCCTGGCTATAGGATCTTAGAGGAGACTGTGCTCTCCAGTAGGATTGAGAGGTACTAGTGTTAATGGGGTGTGACAAACCAGAGAGGAAAAGAGTTGTCATTTTGCTCCTTTTCCTGGCTGGAGCAGGACTGATCTTTCCCTCCCTCTCCAGAATTTGGCATGTAACACCAGGCTTCTTTGCAATTTGGAGCTACGCTTTCAGCTTGTCAAGTGGCCAGTACCTTAAAATTGAACCATGTTTTCCAAAAGGTTGCAATGCATACCATTTTATTACTCTAAACAACATGGCACCCTGAGTTTGTCAGTAATGCAATGTTCATTTAAACATCACTGCAAGGCTGGAAATATTCAAAGCTTATGCTAGCAAAAGAAGCTTGAGATCTTGAATGCAAAGTTGGAAACAAGATTACAAAAGAAAACAAAGTAATGAACCTATGAGGACAAATCACTCCCAAGTCTCTCCCCATTAAATCTACATTTTCCTTCCCTTTCTTGAAAGCAAACTCCCAAACTATTCACAAATCTTAAGCCAGCAATAGCTCTGATAATTCACATTTATCTCTACCTTCTCCTCTTGAGCTAAGCTTTTTCTCTTTCTTTTTTCAGTGCAAGTAAAACATTCAGTGACTGGTGTTGGAACCAATTCAATGCAAATCAAGTATTTGGGACATATCTGGAAAGACAGACAGATAAAAGGGGTTAGGGAGTTAAGCAACTTTCAAGACTATTTAAAAACATTATGAATCCAGTACCACAGGAAGTGTTCACTGGATGCACATCCTGTCTCTGGCACACTTTAAGCTCTCCACAGAGACCAAACACAGCACATTAATAATACAGATGACAGAACTGGCATGTAGAGTCTTTGTCTAAACTATATTCCCTCTTCTCTTTTGTCAGTCTGTGGGATTCCAACAAGTGGGTTGCTTCATCCATCATGAAAATATATATATATACATACACACACGGCTAGATTCAGCAAACAACAAAAAGCTTATAATTTTATACAGAACAGAAGCAAACCTACAAGAATCTTGTTTTGTACAAAAGGTGCCAGCCTAAATATGATTTTATAAGGAAAGACAACCCTAGAGCTTGAGTTTCCAGACGTTCTAGGTAGTTATGGCAGCTTAACTTAAAAATAACAGAAAAGCATCCTGCCACAGCTGAGACCATTCACCATTGTACCCTTGCATTTGTAGTAGGCTAAGCACTCACATCAATAGCCCCATAAGCAGTTTTCACACTTGTACTATCCAATTTAGGAGGAAATGTTGGTTTCATCTCAATTATATACTGTAATCCTCGATTTAATCCCTCCTTTCATGTTTTACTGCTACTTATTCTATTCAAACCCTCCTTTTCCTGCTAAAAACCTTAGCGCACTGTGAATGTCCATACAGTCGTCTTAGACAATGCCAGAACCTTTCTTAATAAAGGACAGCAAAAAAAAAAAAAAAGGCAATTGTCTTGTAGACCCAATTAAGCAAAGCAAGTTTCCTACTCATTTGTATACTACAACCCTTGACAGATCCTCCTCTGCCCACATCATCTCCTATGCTTTCACTTTTCCTCTTAGTCCCCAGAACTACATACCCCCCATAAGCTGAGGACATCTCGGAGAACTTTTTAAATCAGAGTGGTTAGTGGTTGCTGCTTTCAAGCTTAAGCTACACATGATGACTGTCCAGCTGGCTGCTGCTTTCCAAAATGGTTGAAATGTCAAATTACAATCATTCTTCTTTTGGGGACACACCTTCTACCGAGCCACCAATATGCATGACATCATGCCTTTGAAACTAATATCCCTCTGCCAAATTTGGCTGAAAACAGCCAGTTAGTTCCAAAGCTACTGGGAACTGAAAGACAGACAGATGGATAGATTGACAGCATAGTTGCAGAAGGTCCCATTTTAAAAAGCACATTTATATGTTCTGAAAAAGTATTGCATACTCCTGAAACAATTCAGCCATTAGCCACCTTTGGATCCAAGACTATAAGACAGGTTTAATTACATTCCTATATAATTAAAAGGCCCAATTTTAAGAGGATATGGTTAATCCACAAATATTATACAGGCTACAGTAGAAGTCAGTGGATCTGTTTACTAGTTTACCCATGGGGTACACCCTACTGCTGTCAGAAGCTCAAAAGATTGAAAGTTATATGGAACCTACACATTTAGCTTGGCTTAAAGTTTAAGAAATGGTCTCAACTCCCACCATATCTATGAGATTGTAGTGCTTTCCCATAAACATCCAAGCCATATCTTTGCCTTTGCCCCTTCCCCACAATCAGCTACAGTGACAGAAATGCTCCTTTGCTCATTATAAACCTGCCAGAGAATTGGGGGAAAGGGAAGGTGAGCGGAGAGCAGATTTTTAAAGCAACTCCCTTTTAAAGCTTTATTTAAAAGCTTCAAAATTAGTTTTGAGGTAGCTTCTCATTTCCCTTTTAACTTCTTTGGTCTTCTGTAAATAAAAATTGGTTACGATTAACAAAGAGAAGCCAGTACTCTTAAGAAAGGGATCTCTGGTTGTCTTCACAGCTAACTGTTGAAAGCATTCTGAAAGCTTCAGTTATTTCTCACCTAAATAATAATAAAAGCCAATTTTATGAAATCAAGATTACTGTGATAATGGTGTATCCACGACAACCTGATCTTGAAAATCCTTACAGCAAAGTCTAGGCTATTAGCATAGGGTGTGATGCAACTGTAATCAAAAGTAGGTACCTTCTTACCTTTCTACACATTGGTTTTGTCTCCTTTGGCAACGTATCTTCCAATCACTTGTCTATTAGCAAGGTTTTCCAAGAATTGTGAGACAGATATATAGAGAGCAGTGCAATTGTAATTTCAGTGTGTGTGTATGTATGTATCAATTCAGTTCCCAGTGGTTCATTACTTCACGGTAGGCCAAGCTACAAGGGATAACACAGTACTCTCAACTGCAACTTTTTAAGAGAGAAGAACTGGAAGCAACCTTAGAACATCCCTAATTTTATTAGAAACAAACAAGTCCAGAGCATTCAGATGCAAGCCAAAGGAAAATGTATGCTTTATTTTTCCTTTTTTGAAAGAAAGTTTGGAAAACTAATCTAAGAGGTAGAAATAAATAAAAGCAGCAGGAAATAGTGCCACTTATGCCAACAATAACATGATACTTTCCCCCAGGAAACTGAGTAACCATACTCCGAGCATACTCGGAGTTAACCAGTTTCTGATTGTGGCAAGATAAAGCTTAATCCCTTCTCATATGCCTCAAGCAAGTTAATTTATCTTTTTTTGCAATTTACCACAACACCATCAAAATCTCCCGATTTTGAACTTAATGCTAGAGGTCAGCTTGTCAGCACTAAAGTAGGAATTGCAGTGAGATACCAAAGTGCAAAGCAGTTCACAGGAAGAGCAGCAGTGCTGTCAGGACCTGAGATGCATCTCCTTGGAGAAAAGGCAAATAGGAAGGCACAGCCGTGGGAAAAAGGCATGGCAAGGTAGGGGGAAGGGAATCAGGTGTCTAAACAAGTCTAGAACTGAAGAAACAGTGAATTTAGGACTATTTCTTTCCTGGAAAGCAAAATCTGTGTGTGCGGGGGGGGGGGAAGCTAGAGGTTAGGACGCCAACAGGTCCAGTTAAGTTTCTGAGTTTTCCTCCTCTCATTGTTTTTGAACAGTGCTTGGAGAAAAGTTGCATTTAAAACTTTTCCTTTGTAAGAAGTATGGTAGAACAAGGAACTCTCCCAGCCTAGTGGGGATTTTAACTTCTCCAAGGTAGCCATGAATTTGTTGAGGCTTGCAGCACTGGCAAACACAGAAGACTTCAGAAAGTGTTAGCTGGCTCACTGTATAATTCCTCTGTTAGGCAGAACCTTAACACTCTTGCCACGCACAGCCAGATACGGGTACCTCTGTACTTAATCCATGGGTGTTATTCCCCCAAAAGAAATTCTCTGCTCATTGACCGAACACTAATCTTCCATAATCTTACAAGATCAGGTTACTTGTTTATGCCCAGAAACCGTTTCTGTCCTTACCCTAGCTTTCTTTCATGTGTTCTCCCTTTCTGAACAAAGGCATTGCTTTGTGTCTGAGCAGGGGCTTACAATGTATTTTCTGTTTTGAGTAGTATTGACCCAAAGGCATATAGCACACCGTTCACTCCAAGCCTGAGCAACATTTAACATCGCTTAAAAACAGACGGCAATTAAACCATCACCTATAGAAAAAAAAAACACAAACCAAATAAAAAGAATTAAGAAGAGACAGGGATAAGCTTGTCTCTTCATAGTAACCTGGAGGGGGACTTAAAATTACTGCAAAGTTTTGAAATAAGTGAAAGAAAAAGAACAGAAAATGTAACAAAAGAAGAGTCCCTTGTAGCACTAATTTCCCTGACTGCTTTGCACATGCTTTGAGGAAGATGCAGGGCAAAATCATTTTAAGATCACAGCATTTTGAGGCTATAATGTAGCTCATTTTGTCACCAGTACAGATGGCAAGCTGTAATGAGCCCAAGTTAATGACTAGTATAGATATATTCCATACACAGATATGTAACAGAATACTGTGAGATGTCAGCAATGAAACCAGACACCAAGAGCCTTGGCCTCGTTTCAGATTTTGTTGCAAATGTGAAACTCAGGCCCACTGTGCTCAAAGGTGGGCAAAAAAACACAACATTCAAGAGAACCTGGTCCCATTTTTAAATAAAACAGAGGTTATTTAAGGCTTTGGGCTAAAGCACTTTCTCCGGGATTCCAGATAAAACCAGGTGAAATCTACAGGTTTTTCCTGAACAATCATACCAATTTCTGGAAACAAACTGTCTGAAAGTAAAACAAACAAATAAACAAAAACACACGCAGAAAAGAAAACCAAAAATCCTGCACAGCACAGCAACTTGAACTCAGAGACACGCTAGCTTACACTGCCATTAGAACTGACAGAGATAATATAGTGCTTTAGCATAAAATGCTGCATAGAAACTCACACAACCAGGCACTTCAGTTCCATAGCATCAGGGCCCTGAGTGCATCAGCAGGCCTGAACAGGCCCAGAAAGCCTCTCCTGGGGCCTCCATCCCAGTGGAGGACCCACCGGTCCAGGAGCCTCATTTCACCTCAGGCCTGGGTGTCTAGCCTTGTCACAGGTGTAACTGTTCCCAGCCCTGCTCTCGGGTTGCTGTCGATGATGTGCAGATTTCCCAGACTAGCCACAGACCTGACCTCTTACCAGGCAATCCCTAGACTGCTGCTGTCACCACTCCACACTGCTCTCCCAGCTCAGGCCAGGCCCGTGCGCCCGGGTCTGAACTTTAATGAGGCTCCAGGATGCAGGTGCAGAGGGGGTGGGGCAGAGGTCCCAGATGAGGCTGGTCGGGACAATTAAGGTCTACTGGTGCACAAAGGGTGCTGACACATACAGAGTGTGTCAAAATTTGACAGCAAGAGACTTTGATTATAGTCTTTCCAAAGGAGGTGTTTCAAAATGGCCATCTCTAGTTCAGGGAAGATAGGAAACAGCTGAAGGACACCGAGGGGTCTGGGCATTTTCTTTTCTCCTCAGATGAAGGTGATCATTTCCAACAACAGTCAGGTGAGAGACACTATGGAATGCACCTGACAGAACAACAGGCAGATGACCCGATACATACAAAAAAATATGCAATTATGTGTTTCCATTCAAGGCTGAAGTTACCACATTTTCAGGTCACATTTAAAAACAAAACCTGCACTTCTACCTCTTCCTGAAGTAGGAAGAGGCAAATAAAGTCCATGCCATGTTAGCCAGACAGGGCATCTCCAAGAGACCTATCACATGGAAAAGTCAAGTTAAATTTAGATTGACAACTATGCATTGTGACATGGAAGCCATTCTGAAGGACAAAAATCTGTCATATGAAATGCTGGCATTTGTGATTAGTAAATGAAGAGAGATCACTTGAATAAACTACCAGATGGAAAACATGCTTGCCATGAAGGTCCCCTCAATTAGGTCCAGCTCGAAGCTAATCCAAAAAAATAAGTTTGGACACAATAACAAACTAGCCAGCAAGAATCAATAGCAGTGACTCAGATAAGGGCTCAGGAAATAGCTGAACAAATGTGATGCAAGGATTATAAAGTGCCTCAAGCTGATGTCCTAAGTTTATAACTGAGGAATTATTGACCTGGTATTATTTCTGCCCAAAGTGATTGTAAACATCTAATCATTTTCATAGAAGCAAAACTAAAAGAATGTAAGGATATACTTTTCTGAGAAGCAAAAAACAGCTATGAAAATGTATTGTCTTGATATTAAAGACAGCTTCCATCTCTCATTATAAATACTTAACACCAAATGATATTCTCTATTACTGAAATACAGAGTGGGTACAATTCTCATCTCCTTTCCAGTATCCTTACATTGATGTCAGCCTATTAATGACAATGGAAATACTCTTGATTTACTGCTTAAACAGAAGAAAATCAGATGCAGTAACCTTCCAGGAACAATTTCTAAACATTTATAACATGGGCAAGCTTGTTTGCATCACTATGCAAGCAAATAAACAAATTAACGTTCTTCTTCAAGCTGCCACAACTTACTGCCGAAGGATGTAAGACTGACAGACAAACTTTTTATCCACTACCTGAAATCCTCTCATGGTGGGCACTTTTTCAATCCTAGCATCTCTATTTCAAAGAGCACATTAGTCATAAAGCCATCTTTTCCTGCTACAAAAAGATCCAGAAGCTTAAGACCCTTAAGCCCTGACTCCTACCTGAAATTCCTCCAAATATTTGTAGTTTCTCCAGTATAATAGATTTTCTGTATGAGACCCATGCTATTTATATTACAAAAACTTGCACTAATTGTTTTTATCTTAATAATCTTAACATTTCCTCATCTAATAACAGTTAACTTAATATGCTCCTGAAATGCACTCCTAAATTGCTAGTTTATTTAAAAAAAAAAAAAAGTGCTGATTTCAGGTTTCCACACATTGCATTAATTATGTATAAATTATCTATAAAAGTGTCTGAGATTTCCTGGAGTAGATTTTTACAGTCTCCTTATTGTCCCTGTACAGGCATTTTAAACATACCGTAGCTACTCCAAGTTCATTGTCCCTGTAATTTACACAAACCTTGTAATTGATATTTATAAGCACAGAAAATCTGGAAATGAAAGAACTATTAGATGCCCTCCTGCTCTAAGTTCACAGATCTTCCACTTGAGCAGATGTATTGAGAACTGGAATCATACAGAGATGCAGAGCTTCTCTCCACTGAGTCCTGGGGAGAAGGGAGTGAGGGGAGGGTGCACACAGCCTATTCCCATCCCTCCTTGCGTGCAGCTTACTTTTGAGTGTGCGCTTGCTATTTAGGGAGGTTTACTTGTGAGCCCCACAGTAAGCAAAAAGTAAGAAGAGAAGTCTGGAAAAAACAAAACAGTGGGAACCAATGCTTTCCTACTGGAATAGAAAATAGAAGAATTATTGCAATCATTAGTAAAAGATCATATAAATACTCAGTAAGCTATAAACTGCAAGGTAGAACTTCCTTCATGCAAATATTAAAATGAGTTCTTTCTTCTCTCACCCGTTCCCAGAGTGAGAGCCAAAAGCCTAAATCTTAACTTTGATAAATAAAAATATACACATGCACACTCACACAAACACACAGCTCTTTCCAGTCTGGTCATGGGCAACACCTTAGGCAGTACAGTGGACAGCTTTTCAGTCCATCATAAAATACAGGATAATTCTTGTATGCACCTGCCATCCCTTGCCACTACACCAGAGCCTAGAATGCAAGGGCCTTTTCCATATCCTGTTTCTCTGGTGGTACTCTTTGTGGTGAGACCACATTCACAGCAGCTACCTTTTAAGCTACATAGTATTACTGTGATTCCTCCTGGGCAGCTTGAAAATTCTCCAGTTTCTCTCTGTCTTAAGGAATGACATTATCTTGAGTGAAAGACTACTACTACCCACCTCAGCAAAGAGTGAGGATGCAGCAGATCCACCAATTAAAACTCTGTAGAGAGTTTAGAGTTAGCCATCCATTATATTGAATGGTCCACACAATCAAAACTTGACTTGTGCCACTTGCAGCCCCAGAAAGAGGTCACCAGATATCAGGTGTCATTCAGTCACACAGTGACTTGGGTCGCAAATATTTTTTTCAGGACCTTCCTTTCAGAATTTTTCAGATTCTTCAGAAGGAAGAAACATTTTCAGTAAAACAAGGTTCTTAGGCCCATGACTTTTGGACTTCTTAAGGCTGTACCTTTTATGATTGAGTCATAATTCAGCTCTAGTTTAAGTATAAACTAGATTTGAGGACAGCAGTAATACCAGCTGCTGAATGAACAAGTTACACATCAACAGAAGATAGGACTGTGCAACAGCAAAAAAATGTGTGTATGTTTCACTGTCATTAGCACACTTTCCATCATGAAGCATTTTTGTGCAATGTTAGAGGAAAGATGTAGTTTTCACCATCATGATTTTTCCAGTGTCTTGCCCCCATTTTCCCCAGCTGCCCCCAGAGGCTGCTGACAGCCTCTCACTCAGTCTTCAGATGTAAGCACATGAATGAAGGCAAATGAGACTGCCAGGTACCTCCGGCATTCCCACAGACAAATACAAATCGCAGAGCATGACCATGAGGCTATTAATGCAGATGCTTTTGTGAGTAGCCCCAACGCAGACAATGTCTCCACTGGCAAGAATAGAGTTCTTTACTCAGTTACAAGATTTGACAAGTATCTATTAACAATTGAAAGTCAGTAACTGGACAGTTAGGGGAAAGATCTAGCGTTAATTCATTTTCTCAGCAGTTGGGGCTTACCAGTATCTAGGCAGGTTCTGCCCTGTAGCAGCTCCGAGTTAGGTGGAAATGCTCTAATTCTCCTTTCCTTGGCCCTAAGCAGTACCAGGCATGGCTAAGGAAGAATTCTCTTTGTCAGCAGCAGTCCCTTGGACTTTGACCCCAGAAGAATCCTGACAAAGCTTAAATTGTACCACTTACAACGTAAAATACAAAGTGTAGCTCTCTATTTCTCCTAATTTTATTAGCTTCAACAATGGCATATTCTCTTGGTTGACGGTCTCCCAGGATTGGCCTGCTTTAGGAAGCTGTACTGGCCAGTATGAAAGAAGACAGATTATATGTCCTTATTCCTGGAATCCATGTATGGATCACAGGAGGAAAAAAAGCAGCAAATACCTAAAAGCAAACAAGATCCAATCAGAGGAGGACAAATTATACTTATGCACAATAACATGCCCTAAACAGAAACATTGTTGATTATTATGATAGGAGCACTTGGGCAGAGAGATGCTATGTTCATAAAAACAAATACTGAAATACAGTTCTTGGCTCATTTCTACATGTATCATATTCCACCTTACCCTTATGATCAGATAGACTATGCACGGCTCTGTTGTAAGAAACAAGGGAGAAGGTGATGGGTTGGGTTTTCCCTCCCACCCAAACCCAAGAGAAAAAACAACAAATTACTGAATTATAGGAGTTTTAGAACCTAGTTACTGCATACTGGTGAGTTTGTGCCAGCCAAGGTGCATAAATTATAACAGTTGTTCTTTCCCCACCCACTGGATGTTTTCCACATTCTGGGTTTCCTTCTTATTTCCACCATCCTTAATATTTATCTTATTGCTACTATTCTCTTAGCTATTCAGGACCTTGTCCAACTTCTTTGCAAAAATCACCTTCTGTATCCCCTCCCTTTGTTTTGATCTTATTTTAACTGCCAACTCTTCCTACCCTTGTGACTTTTACCTACTTTATTTTTTTCCTACTCTTTTTCAGAAAACTGCTGTTCTTGCAATCCCCCTTTCTTTGGAAAAGCCTCCTAGAGTTTATCAGCCATGACATCACACCAAAAGAGTTAGTTATTCATGAGGCCACAGAATTTAATAGGAGAAACTGAGCTCTGATTTTTATATGGTTGGAAAGTTTGGGTTTGGTTCTGTTTTTTTTTAATTATAAACTCACAAGGACATAGCAACCTATTAAATGCTACAGAATGACCTGGAAAGCCTACGAAAACATTCACTTTTTCTACTATATCATACAAAGCAGCTTATATCACTTTCTTCCCTATAATATTTGAAGATTTTATAATCAGTAATAAGGCTGTACTTGTCACATGCAGCATAGCAAGCAAATGGCCCTACTTTACAGGTAAGAAAGTAAGATATAGTTGCATAAAAGAGGATGCAGTAGCAGTTAGGAACGCAGGGCAGGCTATTTGTCACCCAGAGTTCTGTGGCAGCAGATCAGTGACCCTAGTTGCCTGGCCTAGGTCCCAGCTGGCAGACAGCCCCTTTTCTGACAGGGCTCCTGATATACCTGTCTCTCCCCTTGGACTGTGTGATGGACCATAGGAGGACAGAGTATAAAATACTACCCAGTAAAGCTGACTAATGAGCAATTTTAATTTGTATTCCTCTGGGAGAAAGGGCCATAGGACTATGCTGCATCTATTCCCCATCATTGTAGCTTTCACATCTGTTGATTCATTTCAAGTAAATACCTTATAGCAGACAGATATCTCAAAAGAGCATTTACTACAGATTTCAGTTAAGTTAAGAAAAGAAGGTTGTCATGAGACCTGATTCTGAGAATCATCACAGTATCTCCTTATTAGACACCAGGGAACCCTCAGAAACTTTATAAATGCTCAGCTGTGGGAAGGATTTGTGCCTCTCAGATACTAAAGGAAAAAATAAACGTAAGATGGTTATGTAGGAAACTGTAGGATCATAGTCTGTAAGGAATGGGGCTTTACTAATGTCAGGTCTCAGAGACCTGCATGTTTGCAATTGGTGCGTGAATAAGTGAAGGTTAACAAAATGATTTAATTCAGAATGACTCAAGATTAAAATTGTTGCTTTAGGGGTTCTCAATAATGAAATAAAAAAATTAAGACCAAAAGAACATATTTTGTGTCAATTTGAAAAAAAATTTTTGATTTTGAGATATTTAAGAGACCAAACACCCTTTCTTATTTACATCTAAATTCACAACAAAAGTGGCATTTTGAAATTGCATTTTTTTGTTCTGAAACCATTTGCCTATTTTGACCCTAAGTCAATAACTATTTTTGGTCCCCTTGAACTCCCTTTTCAGCAAAATCCAACATGTCTTTTTTATTTATACAGCTCTATTGGTACAGCTCTTCAAGGTGTCTGAAAATCCTGAACTCTGAAAAGAACTGTTTTCAGCACATTCACTAGTATCTCACTGGCCATTTTAGCCTATAGGTCGAGGCAAAAATATCCATGGGACAACTTCTGCTGGTGAGAAAATTGCCAAGTTCGACCGTCACAATTAGCAAACAGGAATACAGAATGAGATCTTAGGATGAGCTTTTCAGAGTGAATTTTTCACCCAGTGCTACCCATTTTACCTCAAATCACACAGAGGCAAACATTACAGCCAGTAAAATCTCTTGTCTGTATGTTCTGCCTGTTCTTCTTTCCTCTATTCACAATAGCAGCCTCCCTAGTGTGGGATAATTCCCTGTAAAGATCTATCTCGCTCTCTGTCTCCTGCGTTGTTTTTCTCTCTTTTCACACTGCAAGTTTCCCTTGAGTGGAATAATGCCCTGTAAAAGCTTAATAGTACATGTGCTACATGTTGTCTATTTGTGTTTTAAATGCCTTCCCTAGTGGGGTATAATACCTAGTAAAAATCTGTCCTGTCTTTATGTTCTACATTGTCATTTTCTGATACCAATGAATTCTGCATCTGAGCAGTGTCTGATCCTTGTAAATGGCGTTGTCATAAAAACAGGTACTAATACCATAAAAATAAATATTATGAAATGTTTCTCCTTAATTTCTAGAAAAAACTGTGTCAGTAAGAATAGGTGGTGTTCTGCAGAAGCTACCACTAATAGTAAGTATATGAATTATAGGACACTGAGACACTTAAGCATGCTAAGGATTTTGGGATAGACATTCAAATAGTGCTCACACCTACCCTCATCCCAGTTTCTGCAAGTAATCACAAGCACAAAAATAACCACACAGTTGTGCTTACTTCACACAGAGGGCAAGGGAGAACAGAAGAGGGTTTGATCCAGGATAGCTATTTCCATTTGCTATTTTCTCCAGTCTGCGGTTAGGGGACAGACAAGTCTGATGGGAGAAATATACACAGACCGCTCTCCATAATCCAGAGTAACAGGAAGCCCGGGTATGGTAGATGACAGAAAATTCTGAATAATATGGTCCTATACTCTGCAGAACATGGTACTGAGACTCTAGCTCAGGTCACCCAAGCTTCTTAACTCCTGCTCCACTAATTCACATGTCCTGCTCACGCCACTTTGCTTTTTCCCATTTTTATTTATCAGTGCTATACATGCATTTTCTTTTCAGCTAAATAACCTTCATCATTCACAGTGTAAAAAAAACAAGTCCAGCAATGCTGGTGTTTGATGATCATTTGTAGTTACACGTTACTGCTTTATATATTTTCTGTGGCAAATCAGCATTTATTCAGAAATAATTTTCTGGTCTACACTAATGAGCAATGAGCGTGATAAATACTGCTGTTAGTGATTGTGCATTTTAAGGCAATTTTAGAGTGCATGATCTCTATGGGAATAGCCAAGCACATTTTCCTTCTCATATATATAACCTGAAGTCTCAGTGATAAAGTCCCATTAAAGATATCCTACCCTCTTGACTGGGGTTTTTATCTTTGGTAATGTAATGCTAGTGGCTCTGATGCAATGTGGATGTCCTTGGACTGATTTAATTGGGCAGAAACCTTTGAAATATGCCACAGGCTAATTCATTTTGAGGGTTAAAACAATGAATCCCTGTAGAAAATAATATATTAGTGAGTAAAAAGATGAATTAATGGTAGTACTTGAATATCATCTCTACAGCAACCAGAACAGCTGAATTAATAACATACCAGAGTTTTATTACGGCTTGAGAATTACAGCTATGATGACATTGTAAGTAGCCCAGCCTTCCCCTTTATTGGACCTTTGTAGACATGGTAATCCTTTGGCCCCCAGAGAGTTTGTTCTCTCGTGATGATCAAGCAAGGTTACTCCATTTACAGGATCATCTCCTCCCTTAACCATTTCTCTTTCTCTCTATCATTTATTCCCATCCTCTCTCTTTCTCTTCTTCAAGTTCACACACAGGTCATACACCAAAGTATCTATGTTACACCTGGACTCAAGCAAATCAGTAGCTGGGAATATCTGACTGCCCTAACTTTAAATCATAGTTTTCAAGGGAATAAATGACCTCTCATTCCTCCCAGAAAAAATGTTCATGCAATAATATACAGACATTAAAAAATCCTTTCTAAGTAATACCAAGAAATCTGGAGGTAAACTCAGCTGCTACGTGCCTTGCTGTAAAGTGGGAACGGTTCTCTACCAGAAGGATACCAGATTTATACTGGAATAACGGTGGGCAGACTGCACCGTGTGTTTCTATTTTGTTTAATCTAATAACACTGCTCAATAAGGAGAGAGGCCTTCTTCTGTGCATCCAACACTAGAGTATTTATCTTAACGTACTTTTTTCTGTAGAAAGAATTTTAAGTGGAAAAAAATCCTTCAGCTACAGCATTATCTTTGGTTGGCTAAGGGCTTCTGTGATTGATACTAGTGCAATCCTGTATCATCAAAACCAGAGAGAAGTTTTTACCAGTATTTCTACCTCTGGCAAGTGTAGGATGAAGCTTTTGAATACTTGAGGTATCTGCTAATATTACCCATGATGCTCTGTCATGTTGGTCAAGTTTTAGATTTTTTGCTCTATGAAAATTAGTTCAAAAGTAAAACACCCGAGTATCTTAAGGGGATTTGATCAACTTAAGGCATCAAGAGGGAAAAAGCCACCTACCATATTTTTTAATCTTGCTGTTTGAATCTGTTGAAGAAAAAAGGGGCTTTGGGAGAACTAAGGGGACCTGAGATTCTTGGCTAGGTTTTTTTTTTGAACTAGAGGAGGAAACTGTTAAATGGATTTTGGAATTTGTGTAATGATTTTCAGCCAGCTCAAAATCATAATCTGAGCTGGAAAGAGCTGTAGGCAGAATCAACATTTAGCTTCCAAGCCCTGGAAGAAACCAACAAGAAAAGGAGGAAAAAGGTCTGTAAATAGCAGCAGGGGCAATGGTGAAAGGAAACGAAAAGGAGAGGCAAAGAATTCAGTGTGGTAGCTTTATCTTTAAAGCTAAAACTACTTTTCACCTCATTCAAACACTTTTTACTACACACACAATGATCACTTGGCTGCATTCTCTGGATATTTCAATTCTATTTCATACACATTTCCTGTAAATGGGGATTAGGCCATTTCAATCATGACCTGCTCACACAACAATTACTCAGGCAAGAGAGGTATTAAAATCAATGGGAGAATTTGGCCAGTTTAGAGAATGCAGAATAAAATCTATAGCTGCTGGCATTTTCCTAAGCCTATGTTGTTACAGGTATTGAAAGGAGTCTTTTACTCTGCAGGGTTTTGTAGACGATAATCTCATCTGTAAAAGGTTGCTATGTTAGTAACAGACCAAAATGGCTTAGGCAAAATCAATGTCTAGGGCTCTCAAGGTGAGACAGTGGAACCTGGCTCTGCTCTGGGCTCTTCCAGAGGTACCTGTGGTGTCATTAACCCCTCTTGACCTGGATCCCCAGCTACCTGGGACTGGGGTTGCTTACTAAGATCAGTACTTCTTCAGAGAGAAAGCAGTGTTTGTCTACACCATAACTAGGCATGGGCTTGAAGCACATTTTGACACACAAGCTACTATCTACAAGAAAGAAAGATCTAGTGGTAATAAGAGCAAAAAAAAGTCAGTGAAGTGCAACAGCTAGAAACTAGTAATTCAGTTAATTCAGACTAGAACTAAAACACACATTTTTGAATAGAGAAGCTAATTAAGTCATTAGAAGACATTACCAAAGGAACAGTGTAGTTTCTCTGTCACATGAGTCTTTTAATTCTTTACATTTGAAGCATGAATGTTTCCAGTGTTTCCCTATGTACAAATCTTTTCAGACGCAGTATCACTCAAACAGAGGTGATAGTCTTAATGACAAAATTGCCAGTTCAGGTGCTCTGATCTACATTAGCGTGATGTCAGACACAGGCTAACAAAGGTCTTCTCTTGCTTCAGAAACTATGAGTTTCCAAATGAACTAATGAGCAAAGTTCCAGAGATTAAGTAGGAAAATACACCATCAAAAAATTCCTGTCAACTTTGTAGACTGAGCAGTATCTCAGTTTCATATAAATACCTGTTTACCTAAACATCGTCTTAGTGAGTTTCCTCATCAGTAACCTCCATCCGTACAAGGAAATATCTGTTTCAACTTTACAGATGTGTACATGTGAAATTGAAAAAGCACATTAGAACTGATAACAAAAGGCCTAACACAGAGAGAGAGCATGTAGGAGTTGTCACTCATTTGAGAAGGGTAAAAGAAACACTATTTGTGTCAAAGCGGTGAAATTATATCCCTTGAGCGGAAATGTGAGCTGTTATGAATCTGCCCCAGGCCAGTATGCTATGAACAGTGCATTGTCAGTTTTCCGAGTGTAGTAGGAGCCGGTAATCTTCAGAGATTACAGGTGAGGGGTAGGCTTGCCATCTTAAACTAACAAAATGCTTGTTGGCTTTAGCTTACAGTTCTTCACAAACACTACCCTACATTCATTTTCAAGCCATCGTAAATTGGACCTTCAGAATCAAGTTTTCTTTGAGGTTTAGAGGCTGAGCTATCGGCCTTCCTTGGGGAAATAGGTTACTAAACTTTTTGCATCAGAGTAATCTGGAGTATTTTGCATGCTGTTTTCAGATCAGCTAGTTTGTCTAATGAATGAGAGGTGAAATGAGTTCCTAGGGCTCAGGAGAAAGCTGAAGGAGGATTTGTCCGTCTCTCTGAAACTCACGGACGTTAACCCTGCATACGCTATTGAATGTCAGAACGTAACAAACACCTAGACCAACCAATCCATCACCAAATCTTCTGCAAAGCATTAGCAGTCAAAAGGAAGAGTAAGGGCAGGATGACTGGCTTTTGAATTCCAAGAATTTTTAAAGAAAATAAAGGTCGACACATGAAGCCTTTGCCACCATAGCAGTATCTGCTGTGGTTCTAATTTTCTGTACTGAGAAAAGCCTTCATACAAATGCAACATAAGATATCCCTGGGGCTATAGATTGGTTCAGAGACTGAACCACACACAAGATAAACTGGTAAACGTACTTTTTGCTGGTATAAAGAGAGTTCAGACTAAGTCTGTTTGCCGGTGCAGGCACGTCAGTAACGCTAAAAAACACTGAAGGCACTTGAAACTGTTTTCAAATACCACAGTCTCAACCTTTGCCATGGCTAGATCATTGCAAGAATGAAACAACGACTCAGATTAAAGAAAAAAAAAATGTTTCTCAGTTGCAAACTCCAAACACTTTGTCACTTATTTGCATATATAAATGCAGAGCAGAGCATATGTGTACCACCCTAATATAAATGTTTCTTACAAGCTATAATAATATCATGATTTCCATATATAATGTTCCATATATAAGCACTGAAGTGTTTCTCCACAAATTCCCAGGCCTGCTCCTACCAGCCAAGCTGCGCTCTTTCCTTCTCGTGCAAATACTATACAAAAAAAAGCGTGAGCAGAGCAGGGAGCCACGGTAAGAAGGTTCCCCAGGCCAAACCGGAACTTCAGTACCACCTGTGACAACCCTTGCCTTTATGCCTGTAATGCTACCCTCTTTGCTATTCAGCTGAAGATGCACAAGGCATAAGAGAATACAAGCTCTGCTTTTGGTTCTCTCTCCAGAGCTTATACAACTAACAAGGATAAAGAGTTCAGAGAATTCACGGACAATGCAAATGAGAGAAGTCATCAGATGTGAGAAAAGGCTCATTCTTCCAGTCAAACAGGAAGAAAGAAGGCTTTCAAAATCAGAACGGCATAAGCTTTTGCAGAAGAGGGAAGGAGCCAAAGCTTGCCTTACTGCTGCCTCAGGCATTGTGCTTCTCTCTGGTTACCTGAGAAACGGCTCCCATTAAATGTCATCAGTCATACTCATGCATTGATATTTCTAGAGGACTAAGATGTCTCCCTTTCTGGGCAGTATAAAAATCAGATTGTTTCTTCATGGTAATATAAAAGTCTAAGAAGATGTTTCCCAAACAGCCCAAAGCAGATGAAAAGCTAAAACCTAACAAAATAATTTATTAAGACATAACTCCATCAAAAGCATAGCACTCTGAGCCAACAACGATCAGCACTTTAAAAAAGCATAAGCAACAATTACTGTAGCTGTTCATAGGTTTTCTAATATCTCAGATTCCTTCAGGGTTCATACTAGAGATTCTCTCATGGCTAGAGCAGCTTTAGAATTTAGTGAGCTGCATTCCGCTATGGAGCTCAAGAAGAAACAAATCACGTCGCTCTGTGAGCAAGTCCAAAACCAAATCCTTCGAGCGTTGCCCATCATTTGAACTCTCTCACCACATAGTTCTTCAGCAAATAGCCTTTGTACTAAAGTCACAGTTAAATAGTGTTCTTATTTGTCATTTACACTTCATAGATATAAAGGAGTATAGATATAATCTATACTAGCAGTGTAAGGCACCCAACCACCATTCACTGGCAGTAATTAAATCCTGATGTAAAACTGCTACAAATATTTCTCAAAAGCAGGAACAGATGTTTATTTGCAACCAAGCAATGACGAAAATCTGACAAGTTCCATAAACCAAAGAAGTTGAGCACTTCAGAGAAGAAAACTTCCTTTATGATTTTGCTACCATGCTGTCGCAATTTGCCAGCAGTATTACAGAGATAAAAGACAACCATTTTCTGGCATTATTATTCTTGTCTTCAGTAACACAAAAAGTGTCAGCAGGACTGTGGAGTATAAAAAATAATAATCGCAATAATAAGGCACGAGGCTTACAAATTTGCATTTCTGTTTTCTAACCATAGTAAATTAGCACAATCATTCAGACTTAGTTGCGATTCACAAATCAGCTCCTCATGTGGATTTCATGAGCTATGATTGTCTAATTAATATTGGTACCTATAAACATCTCCTGGTTATTCAGTACTACCATATTTTTCTGGTACGTATTGAATTCAATTACAGCACATGAGGTGTTTTAAGCAGCGCTCAAGCCATGAGACAGCTAAATGGTTTTTTGGCCGGGGCGGGGAGGGGGAATTCTGTGTTTTCCTTTAGTTTAGGCCTGGTGCAAAGAGAACCTTGGTCTTTCCTTCAAAACATATCACTAAGCCGCCTTGAAGAATTCTTTTACAATGAAGCAAACCTCCCCTCCAGTTCCAGAATGTGTATATTCACCGTGGTGTTGTCTTGATAGCTTGTCATGAGAATGAGATGAAGAGAGCTATTTGATCCACAGGGACGTAAATTGATAGCAGTAGTACCATGTTCAATCAAGAGTCATGGTAGCAATTGAAAAGCAAAATTCTCAATCGAGCTGGCTTTAATCCAGTGAAATGCAGTTTTAACAAAGAGAGAGGAGAGAGAGACCAGATTTCCAAGAAGGCTCGGCACCCCCAACTGGAGTAATATTTTGAAAGAAATTGCTCAGATCTCTGATAGGCACCTGTGAAAACAAAGGGTTCTGCTGGCTGTCAAGCATTTCTGAAAACTGGGCGACTTGGACTAAATATCTGAACAGCACCTGAGCTTCTTCGAAAATCTGACACACAAATTATCCAGGAAATATAGTGCCTACATAGGTTCCTTACTGAAAAGCACGACGACACCAGCTACCACTTATTTAAACTAGTGCATTTCATTATGTCAGGGCAATTGCTACCCTGGTACGTATCTTATTAGTGCTTATTTATTATCAGTGTTAAGGAGGTTAACTGCACTGTTATTTCCTCTGCTACTGGGCTTTATTGCATGTCTGAGGCAGAGTTCTGAGCAAGCTCAGGCAGCAAAGGAAATAAGAGGCCGTGGCTTAACAATAAATATCCTCTAAAGGAATATGGCAATCAGGTGGGGAAAAAACAAATTTTTTCCCCCTGGAGAAAATCAAAAGAGCAAAGCTACAGCATCCACTCTGATGAGGGTTAGATGAATAATGCACAAATGTCATTCTTCTGAGAAATTTAATCCTTTTTTCTGTTGCAAAGTATCTGTAAAGACTGGTCTCCACTGGCTTGGTGAATTTCCAGAATTCTTTGATTTAATATTATGGATTGATTCCTATCAGTTGCTACAAAAAGTCATTCCTTGTTGTATAAGTAGCATTAATTAGTTGCTGCCTGGTCATGAAAGTTACCGTGCACTACTGCTGATCTATCATTGCAGGACCTCAAAAGCACTTCCATATACCGATACTTATAGTCAGTTTGAGCATTCACATTTTAAAGCTTTCCCTTAACACCTTCAAATCCTCACCAATGTGATTTCAAGGAAAAGTGGTATCATAGGAGTCCATCCCTCAGCAAAATTGTGCTGTGTGTGTAGCATCAGTAGTAGCTTTTTTTTTTGTATTATCCATCCCCCCTTTCAGAAACTCTGCTAAAAAAGCAAAACGATATAACAAATTACCTGTATGCCACTGAAGACATAACTAAATAGATCATAAAGAACTGGAAAAAAACATAACAGCTATAACACTAATAATGCAGTAAACCAACCGCTACCATCTTTTGTATATTTACAAACAAACAATGGTGAATGCTTCATTTTTAAAATCAATTACAGGTGTTGAAAATCAGATTAAGTCACATATATTTACTAAATTACAGAGTCTTGAACAGATAGGAAAACATGGAGTTGTCATTTTACAAAATAAGGCTTTTTTTGTTTTACAAAATGATGCTTATCCACTTTTACTGTCAACTAATCCACGTGAGCAGGCTCATCTGAACACAGAAACAGCAAGTCACTTTCTCAAGTTACTGAGGTTCCTGTAATATATGAGATGGGAACAGGACCTGGTGTTGCTTACGCGAAAGAAAAATCCTAGTTCTAAACAGGATTTGCTACGTGTTACGAGACAAACATCTCGCAGCTTCCTCGGTTTGCTGAAACAGAGGAATGAGCACGACACAGGAACAGGGAACTGGAATAGCTGTGCTGGCTGTCGCAGGCGATTTCCACTTAAATGGACATTTTCCTTTACGGTGATATGGGGACCCCGAAGCACATATCGACCAGCAGGAAACACGCAGACTGCTGTAGCTGTTGGTTCTGCCTAACGTAACATCTGGGAATATATGGGCTGGGCTTACTGTTGTACACTCAGAAAACACCTTTTATCCTCGCTCTTCTCAACTTGACTCCATCTACACATACATGTGTGTGTGTGTGTATACACACACATATATGTATATATATACACATATACATCTACATATGTACATGTGTACCTGTGTGTACATATGTATACACATATATGCATGGGGAGAATATAAAGAGGAGTGATTACCCACCGGCTTAAGCAGAGGAACCCACTGCTGAGTAAGACCTGTCCCAGCAGGTCTTTGTAATGTATATGTTACTAGGACTTAAAACAAAACAAAAACAAAAACAAAAAAAAAACCCTTGTGTAGGTGAAACCAGCTCCTACCTTTCCTTGGCAGCATGCACCCTCTCAGCAGTTTGGACAGACACGCCTGAAAGGGCCACTGGTTTCTAAGGGAAATGTAACCCCTCGCCCCCAAAAAAGGGTGTTCTTTTTTTTTTTTTTTTTTTTTTAATAAAAGTGCTTTTTGTAATTGCTAATCACAAACCAAGCCGCTTCAGCGACGAAGAGCCCCCAGGCGCGAGCGCAGCTCGCTGTGGCCCGTCGCCATGGCAGCGCCACGCCCCAACGGCCGCTCCGCCAGCCCCCGACGGCCACGGCCACGCCCCAACGGCCGCTCCGCCAGCCCCCGACGGCTGCGGCCACGCCCCAACGGCCGCTCCGCCAGCCCCCGACGGCTGCGGCCACGCCCCAACGGCCGCTCGGCCAGCCCCCAGAGCTCCTGCGAAACCCGCCCGTTCTTGCCTTGGTACCCTTCTCGAAAGAAGGGTACATTCGTACTTTCCGTCCTTCTCCCCTCAAAATTCCTTTTTTCCGTGCCCTTTTCTGTGTGGTCTTTACCAAGCTGGCCAAAGCGATGTTTCGGCAGCAGCCAGGTTACTGCCTGCGCTGAGGCGTTCCTACTGCTTTTCCTCTGCTGCCCTCATCCTCACATACTGCCCTGATCGTTCGGGCAATCCCTCCAGCAGAGATAAGATTGTTGTCTATCATATATATTTATTGTTCTTTTAATTAATAACTAGAGAATCGATTTTCAGGAGTCCTCCATAACCTTACGTGGAATATTGTTTGAAAGCCTAAAACCAATCCAGAAAATTGTCAGTAATATTCAGGTTAGTTTTCCCCATTTCATGTTCATTGTATTGCTTCAAATTAAATCATAGCTTTTATTGTGTGACTCAGTCCTCATTTTTCTTCTATATCCATCAGTTACGTTGTTCTGCTTTCATTTCCTTAGCTAGTATCTAGCTAGGCACGTAACATTTACCAGAACTCCTTATATTTGCATGAGTCCATGCAGTCCATTTAATTCTCTGTCAGTATTTTTCAGCTCACTTATCTTTTTCCAGTAAATGCTCTTTTCCAGACGCAGGTACATGAGAATGCATGCAGAGATATCGGTAATCTAAGGGGTCGCTATGTTGGGCTGAGAGTAGCTGATCCAGGAAAGAAGAGATGGCATTAAGACCCCAAGAAATTAAACCAAGACCAAATCTATGGATTTTTTGCTCCAGAATACGTTACAGTGAATGCAGCCTCAAACTCTGCTTGCCCTTTTTTCTGTCATAGCACACTGCAGTTCACAGCTAATTTTGTGAAAATAATCCCAAGTTTTCTACTACATCATTTCCTGGTATGTCTATCCCAGTTTGGAGCATGCTCCAGATACTACTACTTCTTGTATATAACAGCATTTTTCCACAGTATACTTTATTTTATTTTCTGCCTGTGGTTCAAATTTACCTGTGGAATTAATAATCTTCGCTAGATAAATCAGGTTTTGTCCTTAGGGAAAAGTGGAATGAGGGTAGATAATGCAGAAAAAAACTGAGAAAAAGAAACCTTGTGTAAATATTCATTCAAACTGAAATACAAAGATGCATATTAACATCCATGATATGCTTGTTTTCTACAGATATCATTGAAATTGAATTTTAAAAAATTTTCTCTGAATGCTTGGGGAAAGCAAATCTTAACTTCCTCTACGTGATCATTCATACAGGAATCTGATTAGAAGGGTTACGTTCATCCAGTTAAGTAGTAATACCATACAATCCGTGGCTCTCTGTGCAGTAGATCTGTACAGAGCAGTAAGGGAGCCAATTCCTCTGACTGCAGGGCTAAATACAAAGTGAACAAGCGGCTTAATATTGACTGCTAAATATGGAAATAGTTAACTAAAGTGCAAGCAACATTCATGCAACATTTAATCAAATCATTTTTTAAAATGAACGAGCTTTAAAAACAATCAAAGGCTGTATCCAAACACTGCATAAAGGAAAAAAAGACACTGGAAAGAGACTATGGCTGAGGATTTACTTGCTTTCTTCTACAAGGGGTTGAGTTGGACTCTGCAATAATAGACAACAAGCAGGTGAGAAGACTTGTGAGCTAAGAAAGGATAAACTTGGGGAAAAAATAATTTGGTTGAATTGGATTGGGAGAGAAGGATGAGGAGAAACAGATGGGAGGAAATTCCTACTGGAAGCCTGGACAAGCAGTGCAGCAGGGAGTCCTTCAAACCATAAGCCCAACCGAGCACCGCAGTGCAGAGGACCGTGGCAGCCAGCCCAACCTCCCTGGCATTGCAGGGACTGCAGTTCCCTTCCTTTGACTTTGCTTCCTGCTCAGGACATAGAAGCAGGGGCAATCCGTGCTCTGGAGGGAGGTCACTCAAAGTTATTTCTGTCTTTCTAGATGAAGATCCCAGCTTTCCAAATGTCTTCTCCTCAGGATGCCTCTGCTCTGCCTGCCTTGGCAAACCAGTGGACTTCGTAGCTCGCTCACTGCAGAGAGTGGTGCTTCTCAGCAGTTGAAATCCTGTTTTAAAGCAGTGAGTCTTTTCTGAAATAATGCAATAGAAAAACAAATGTGGAAGCAAGTTGTTCTGCAGGATTCAAGGGTTTTTTTTTTTTTTTTTTTTTTTTAAAAACAGAAGCAGCCCAGCTGTGTCCTGAGTCCAGGCACATGCAAAGCATGATCGTGTTACCATTCTTCTCCTCCGCTGTTTAAAACAGTCACTGGATATGGAGAGTGTATCTCTCAGGCTATTATGAATATTATATGCTGTAATGGAATACTATACCCGTAACATCTCATAGGGGACATGAGATACCACTTTCTTGCCATTCTTAGGTGACCATTGTTAAATAATCTATAGGCATATGAGCATTTTGCCATAAAAGCAGGAAAAATATTTGTTTGCGACTTCCAGTGTTACCTCAGTGAAATATTCAGAGACCTTATTTAGATGCTTTTGGAAAATGCCTGAGCCGACAAATGAGAAAAGAAGGTCCTGGGCAAAGGTAATACTGGCTTTAATAGGGTTGTGCCTGTGCTTAAGATGTGACCCACAATTCTCCGTCTTGCCAGGCTAGTGGGAGTGTTTTGCATTGTCATACAGGTGATGCTAGGTTTGATTTTCATTTCCACTTCCGCAAGCCAGATGAAGGTGTCAAATCTGCTTTAAGACAGTAATCGAAACCATATTCTTGCTCCTAAACTACATTTGCAATTCATCCACAGCCTTAAAAGACCAGTATACCTCACTATGAGGCTGAATTGTCACTGGCTTTAGGAAAAGACCTGGCAGGATAAGAAACACCCCTGTTCATAAGAATCTGAAATTTGGCAGTAACAGTAGAAAGAAGAAAAGCCTAGCCAAACTGAAGCAGTTCTCAACTCTCTCCAGGATCTGCCTCGCTCTGAGCAATGTGGAGCTGAGGAAATCTTTCCCAGAAGCCTAGTTGATAGCACATAGATTAATCATATGGGTGTGCAAGAAAATAAGAAGGTGCATAAATTCTTTAGCTATGCTATGCATTTCCCTGGGCAGACTTCCTTCACTTTAATGCTGACAAGCTACTGATTTTTTTATTTTTAATTATGAACTGATATCCCATTTGCTATCAGTTACAAATATAACAAAGAGTCGACTGTTTAACTTCAGATTCTGTATCACTCATGCAAGTTGTAAGTTTAGTCAGCTCAGTATCTAAGGAATAAAATATTTGCTGGCAGGAAAATGAAAGGTTATCTCACCTTAAATAAATACATAGTGATATGATTTGTTAGTGAAAATTCCAGCCAGATGACTAGTGTTAATCTTGTAATACCATTAAACAAATCCACATTCAAAAAGACTTCTCAGCCCATTTCAAACAGTAAAAATGAAGCGGGAAAGATACCGTTTAAGGAACAGGTCTGTGATCCAAAAGATCTGACTTTTGTTCCTGGCTTCAACACATACCTTCTAGGTGACCTTTAAGAAAATAACTACCTCTTAGTGCCTCAATTCCTACTTTGTAAACTGTGGATAATGAAACCTTCTCTTTTTCTAAATAAAAAAGAGTATCTTTGGTAGAGGAACTGTCACTTATGCTTTTAGAAAACACAAGGGGAGCCCCAAAGAAAGATTGCGGTCTTCTAGCATAATCCTAATATCACTGACCCCTAAAAATAGGAAGAAATTTATCACTGATTTTACTCAGGATCAGGAGGGTGTTAACCTTGGAAAATTAGGAAGCTGCTAAATGACTTTTAAAATAAGAGCATTCCCAAATGTCAGTCTCCTGGACTCATCTGTTCTGCCGCAACGGTGTTCGTTTCTCACTGCTTACTGGTGCTGCACTGAGACCCATCCCTCCTCCTCCTCCTTTCCCTGCCCTCCCCTGAGGTCCTTCACCACTGTCTCCTTCCTATGATTCCTTCCTACACTCTCATTCGCTCTGTTTTCAAGGCTGTCAAGACTACAGGAGGGTCACATTTCAGAACTTCTGACATTCCCAGAAGTGATAAAAAGAGGAAGTCTCCCTTCTGCAGAGAAGCAGATAATCTTTCATTTTTCTTAGGACAGCAGCTTTATAAGAATTTGCTTTAACATACCTTGTCAGCTGCTGGGATCAAAAAATTTGTGAAAAGGAAGTGTCGTTACCAAAAATACCTTTGAAAATCTGACTGACCTCTATTTTTTCATTTAGGGAGGAGGAAAAGAAAACCTAGCCAAATCCTTTGCTTACTTGTCAGATGTACTGTAGGAAGGAAAAAAATTTCTCCGAGATGAAGCTCTGTTGAAAGGCAGTACACCATGGCAAGCGGCAATAGCCAGTGTGCAGGAAAACAAGCTTGTCTTGAATTCAGGAATCGACCAACTGGTTTCTTATAATAATTATGAATCATCATAAACTTCAAACTTCTAACTCATTACATATTATTAACTGCTAATTCAGCTCTGCTCTTTCTTGTCTTTTGTCTCTTGGGAGAAATGGGAAGGCATTTCAGAGCATCCTTGGAACCTACGCCTCGTAGTTGATTACTTCTCTGCTATCCCCTGGAGCTTCTAGTTACCATCTCAAACAACATTATTACTCTAATTTAGAATGGTATTAACAATTCTGTTCATCCATCTATGCTGCAAAAATGTATACCCATATTAACTGCACACACTAATAAGGAAGTTTTTGTAGCAGAAACACACTTACATAAGTCTTTTTTTATCTGAATTTTTAAAGGCAGGATAAAGCTACAGCTTTGCTAGAGTCTTAAAATGGGAAATAAAATGTTTACTAAGCAAAGGTAAATCCTCCTGGGAATATATGATGTTAATCATCAAACTTCACCTCAACTCCAAAGAATTAATATTGCAGATTGGTTAAAGTTCTGTTTCTGTGGAAGTCGGGCATTGTCATGTCCATGAGTCTTTCTGTAACCTTGGCAAAGTCTGTAGCATCAAAGTTAATAAAACGTACAAAAAACACGTAAAAAAGCTATTTTTTACTAGAAGTGAATGTGTTTACTTTAGAGAATAATTACTTATAAACTGAAGGTAGATTCCGGTTTTTTTGTACCTCAGAAAACCTATCCCTATAAGTATGCTCATAGACGATCAGATTTTCTGCCACTGAAGTCAAGGAAGTAAAGAATATTTTCCAGTAATGTCAGGCACCTAACCCCCCAAAATTTCCAGTTCAAGTGAGGTCCCTAAAAGCCGTGGAGTGCCACAACCTGGAGCATTCACAGATTGCCATAGATTAAAACAAAAGACATGTTTCTAGCGAGAGCAAACCATCTAGAGTCTTTCACTACCCATATTGCTAGTAACACATTGTTAGTACTAGTTGTTCTTAGTAATTGGAGAGAGACTCATGCACTGTGTGCATTACTCTGGATCTTGAGTAAAAGAATACAGCTCTTGCAAACTGCATATTTAGAAAAAGCTATTAAACTCCCTTACGAGGGCCTGTCCTGTTCTTTTAAAACGAACAGCAACATAAAGCACTCGACCTCCCAACCAAAAAACAAATTTAAAAAAGCACAAAATCTCTTCACTTCCAAAAGGCCATTTTGCAAAGTAAAGCATGAAAATGCAAGAGGCTATTTAGAAGAGGGTTTGTAAACCTTTAAATTACAACTTCAGCAATGTTCTTTGGGCCTATTGAATGAGCATGGCCATCCATCTACAGACTAAGGAATAGAAAACTATTTTATAGGCTTTATCTGTCATAAGGTATTCACAAGTCTATTCAGATAATTCATAATACAGGCTGAGCAACAGAAAAATTAGCTGCAAAAAAGCATCACTCATTTGAAAGGGTGAATGCAATTAGTCAAACTTCTTCATTTGCAGACCTATATGTATTTAACCAAATCTACATCCATCCCTCAGACAAAGTAGCTACAGTGGTATGCCACAAAGTGCTATGCTTATACTAAAGTTGGGTGAAAGCAGAGGGGAAATGAACCTAGTTTACTGCATTACGTGCGTGTGCTTCAACTGTATCAGGTCGCAGCCTTGCCCACCTGTACCAACACTTCTGTAATTGATTCCTACAAATCCTCATATGCTACAGCTTCCAGTTCCATTTAAATGCAGATGTGGACTAATGGAAAGGCTGTGCGTTTCTGAACAGAAACTCAGGGAATATATTACTTGCTTATTCAGTGATCTGAATGCTTTTATTCTTTTCCTTAACAGCCTTTATTTTGTTGTGTGTGTGTGTGTGTGTGTGTGTGTGTGTGTTTTTTTTTTAATTTAAACAACATGGGTTTTTTTTTTCCATGCCCTGTTAAAAGAGGAAGGGGGGAAAAGAGCTAATTATATCTGAACTGAAGTGTAACTGTGGCCCTATTAAATAGGTAGCAGTTATGGGCTATTGATCGCAGTTCACAGGAAAAGCTTGTCATGTAGTGTCAAGAGGTTAATGTAATTACAAGAGCGGGCAGCAGGATCAGCTGTATCCTCGAATAGGCGAATAACTAAAAGCTGCTTTAGAGACACATAATGTTGTCAAAGCATAAATAATTCATCCCAGCATTCGAGAAGAAATTACTGCTCCGTTCCAGCGTATTATTCAGCCATTAAAATCCTGCCCTTGTAAAGTCTTTTGATGTAGTCATATTTTTAGTTCTAAGAGCAGTTTTGGAGCATTCAGCTTTTATTAAGCCTTATACTGTGCAGTTTTCAAAGTATTAAAAAGGATATGAAATAGACTTCACAATTTGTTTAATAACTGCATTGCGATTCGGATAAGAGGGCGAGAGCCATGTGGATTTATGGAGCGCCCATGCAGAGTGAAGTGGGAACCGCAGCAGCATGCGGTGGAATTCAGTAACTCCTCAACGCTGGCCAGAATTAAGTGGGCTTCAGCTCTTGGCTAGCATCGATAGCTGCTACTGTCTTCACAGCATTTGGTGAGCCATTTCTCTGGAGCCACCTAAGCAGGAGAGCCATGAGAAGTACCAACATGCCCAGCTGCCCTCCTGCTACGGCCTCTTGACTTCAGCTCTTTGCTAGTTCTTATTAAAGTCTTTGACAATTTGGTATTGAACAGCCTTCACCCTGTGCATTTGTAGCCTGAGCTGTGTGTTACTGCTGGCTGCAGCATCTACAGTTGCCCACATTTACTGTCCGGAGTTATGATGCTATTTTATGTCAAATTACAACAAAATGATGTTGCATGCTACAGCAGACTGCGGCTAGCCCTATGCAGATGGGTAATTTGGTGGAATGACAGAAGGAGGAAGAGGGGAAGGACAGTGCTACATGGATCGCTCTGTCTCTAGCCTTCCTCGCTCCATAGCGAGGTGATCATCTGATGCACACTTCTGTTAAGCAGCCAAAGCCCCCAAACTGCCCTCTGCTAGCAACTCCAAAATGAAATTCCTAGTGCAAACATGCAAATAAAAGAAGGTACTTGGGTCTCAGCCCATCTATTCAACAAACTGAGGGTTGCTGCGGCTTTGGCCACTCATGTAAAGAAAAAGAAACGCAGAGTCTAAACATTTCATTTTGTTCTTTTCTAAAAAGATTTTTTAATACAGAAATGGAGAAACTACTTTTTTGAGAACAGACTGTGTGATTAAGAGCTTTGAGGGGCAGGGACGTAGCTTGACTGAGAAAGTAGGCTTTCATTTCAAGCTGACCCCCATCCACATCCCCAAGCAAGCTCTCCCCATCACAGTTATTTGCCTTACTTTCCTGCTAAGGTCTAACCCTTCTCTTCCCCTTCCTACCAAACGTGTCTAGAGCTGGCGAGCTACAGTTGGAAACGTGAACCTTACAGTGGTGCTGTTAGCACAGGCAGGGTAAGAATATTGCCAATATTATGAAGCCCATAGCAAGCTTTTAAATAATGATGGCTGTGAACCACCTTTTCATTTCTTACAAAATAAAAAAGCAGGCTGTATTTATTTGGTTCGAAATTACAGAAAACAATCAGAGAATGATATATTGCTGCCAATCACTGCAGTATCTGAGAACTGCAATCTGACACACAAAGGAGTAAAGCCTTAGTTATAAAGTCAGCAGCAGGAAGAAAAAGGAAAATAAAACAGAAATTAAAGGCAAAGCTGAAAAGACCACAATTGCATGAAGCAGAAGCTTAGAAAAATTTCAGGGTGGGAAGGTTCACCAGCAGAGGAAAAAGTACAGAGAAAACTTGAAGAAAGCAGGAACATATAGATTCTCCGTTACCTTTTGTCTCAGGAAAGCCTTTAAAACACCACTATTCTAACACAGTGGTTACACTTTTGGCTTATTTTCAAGAAACTAAAAAAATGAAGTAGTCCCAAAAATTGCCATTCTAATTTTAAATCAGCTATTGAACAAGCAATCCCCCAAAAGGTAGACATTTTGAAAATAGCACCAAGTGGACCACATTTCTATACCAAAAAGTGTCCACAGAAGAACTAATTTTTTTTTTACTCAACTTTTTTCAATAATAAAAAATGAACACGTTTTCAGGAAAAATAAATAAAAAAAGAGCAAGTAAGCTGGTCCTGCACTATGAATATTTCATCTTAGAGACATATATTCTGATCTTCCCTTCCTACTTCCTGCACACTAGCCTGTGGATGTGTGCTGTGTTGTGAGGGGAGTTTGTCTTGGCTTTGTGTGTATATATACAGTGTTGACAGAGGGATTTTGATGTTTCTTACACTATTTCATTCAGAGCCTGAGGAACAGAGCCTAGTTTATTCCTAAGGGAAGTTGAATTTAACATCTCAAATTCGCCATACATGAATAAGACAGTTAGGAAGGTGTCACTAGTCAGTATACACAGCTTATAACTCTACATATTTAAATAAAGAGGAGATAACGTTTGAAACTGCAAAAACAAGCCTGCACAGCAGCCTAAACGCAGCTTTCTTTCTGCTGGATGCAGAGTTCCAGGCTGTGAAAAAGCATAAAGGATACAAGAATAAGTGCTTTTTCATGCTGTCTTCCTGTTCCTCGTAGTTCACGTGATCTGCCCTGTAGCTGCCCTAACTCATCTCTGAAATCACAGAATCGTTTAGGTTGGAAGGGACCTCTGGAGATCATCTCGTCCAACCTCCCTGCTCAAGCAGGGTCACCTAGAGCATATTGCCCAGGATCACATCCAGACGGGTTTTGAATATCTCCAGCGAAGGAGACTCCACTACCTCTCTGGGCAACCTGTTCCAATGCTCTGTCACCCTCACAGTGAAGAAGTTTTTTCTCAGGTTTCTCAGATGGGATTTCTCAGAAATCCCATCAACGCGCATAGGATAGCTAAGGGCCAATTCCATCCAGACCCTATCAGGTGTAGGTTTAGTCCAGCTGAGGACTGTAATTTTTATCATTCATGGCAGTAAGTCTCATCACCCCTAGAAGGGTCGGCTGGCCTGGTTCACATCTCATATCAGTGTTTGGCTTTCTTGAGCTTATCCTGTAATAAGCAAGGACCAACAGTTGCTTGATATGCCGGACACATTTAGTGAAAATGAGATTTATCTGCATGCTCCTGTGTTCAGCTAAGAGTAGCTAAGTTGTCTGCCTTGAACACATTTCCACAGGTTGGACCCAAACCTTTATGATGAAAAAGCCAAAACCTTAAGTTCCACCTGGCTTGGGTTTGAAGATATGGTAACTCAGCACTTTTGAATAATTTCAATGAAAAATAATAAGTTACTACAATTAGACAAAGGCTTTATCAAAAGTTTGTGTGAATTTTTCCAGAAAACTGGTACACACTTCTAGTTCATACAGCAGTCTAAATCCTGTCCCTCCTGCAGGGCTATGGTGGCTGAGCTGAGGTCTTTGGCTGTTCACTATATGAAATTAACAATGTGATTGTGTAAAATAACAGTCCAGTTAAAAATCTTTCCTCCTTTGAAGACAATGATAAAACTCCCAGTGGGGACAGGATTTAACTGGAGGATTACAGCTGCTGTGAATCAATCCTCTACTAAGTCTGGCAGAGTTAGACCAATTAACACCAGCCAAGGGCACAGCCCTTTCATTCTACCCAGAAAGCAATAATATCCAGTATTGTTTTTCCCAGCCAGAGCTCTGCCATTCCTCTTTGCCATCATTTCCCTTCCATCTCCCACCTTTTCTAATTTCCCATTTCTGACACTTGGTTCACATGGCCCATTGAACCCTTAAAAATATTTGCTCTCTAAAAAGTAACAGAACAGTTTTTGGATTTTTGCATTGTCAGGAATCTGTTTTACTTATGTCCAGTTAAAACAAAGATAAAAAAAATAATCTTCTTATCTTCCAGGAGGAAGGAGTTGGGGCTTTTGCTTTTTAAATATACAAATCAAATGAAATAACAGCACAGACTGCCAGCGCAGAAATTAGATGTGCATGGAGGGACGTATGTAACGCATTACAAACATCCGCCCTACATCTCAGGCCACATCCAGACTTCTCAGGTCCGTTGTCCATGTTCTGAACTCTTTAACAAACAACAGATTTTGCATTCTTAGATTGTTTTTTACTTGGATAATTAGTTAATATAGATAACATGTTGTATGTTTTTAATTCATCAAAACAGATGGCACTTTGTTAATTTGTGACTTCACCTTGTATTGTGACAGCTGTAAAAATGAGCAAATTCTTTTCTTTCAGAGACTTTGCAACATGCTCTTTTCTGTATTTTTGCGTGTTGTAACCGTTACAACTTGGTTTCTTGTCCTTTTCACCATCCTTCTTTGCGGCTTCCCTTGGTTTCTTGGCCTGGCAGTGGCTCTCCCCCAGCCATCTCACTCACATTTCAGATACACTTGCAGAGCCAGCAATCCCGCACGCAGAATGGGGTGAAGCAAAGACAACTCCAAATGCCACAAATTTATACCTGCTTACAGTACTTGCTCTGAACTAAAGCGCTATAAGACAAACTGCTCTGTGCTGCTTTATGCCAAGAAAACCCAAGCTGACTCCTTAAGCCATCTTTAAGGCTGCTTTGCACTGCTAGAAATCTGGGCCTTGACTGTGAACTGTTTTTTTGTGTTTTTTTTTTTATTACTTTTCTAATGATGATGTCTTGCTGAGAAAGTTTGATTAATTCAGGCAACAGAAAAAATCCCATGCAACTCAGTCACCCAGTCACACACTGAATTTCAAATAGTGATGAATCAAAGAGGACAGTTCATGAGCTGAATGCTTGGCTGCACTCCGCAGGAAATCCATTAAAACAATCCGGTTTGTTTATATATCACTTTGTAAACCAAAAAGAGCACCTCCACATATATCGAATCTCATTTACAAATGAGCACACAGCTGAGACTCGACTGCTTCAGCTGGGTTTCACTTGAACTGAAGCACCAGACACAACCACCTAGGCCGAAGGCAAAAGAAAGAGCTGGAAAAGGAAACAAAAGGAGCAGCTGGAGCTCTAATCCCACCAGTCCACTACTGCACTAGGTAAATCCTCAAATGCAGTTCATCTTATCTGCGGGGATGAATACTAATTCATGCAGTTATATATGGAAGAGGCATATCTGTTTCCTTGCACAGACTCAGACTTTGCAATGGACACATTTTTTCCACAGATAGGATCTCCAGTTGCTCAGTTTAAGATTCCATATGCTGTTCCTGCTAATAATGAGATATTAAAGATTATGAGATGAACTAACATGGCATTCTGATTTAAAAAGGTAAGCTTATAAGTCCACGGAAATCCCTTTTTAATCCAAGCACAAAGGGCTTAGTGTTGGTATAAATTTGTTTGACAGTAAATAAAAATTAGAACTAATAGGGAAAAGGGTGGATGAATAAAAGATCCAGCAAGGAAATAAGACTCACTGTTACAAAATCAGCTGGTGACTTGTCCTGTGCTGGGAAGCTGTGTAAGTTGTGCGAACATGTTGAATTGTCTGGGCAGTTCCTTAATAAAAACCACCTACAGTTTTTCATTTGTACATGAGGGAAAATTTATCCACAGAACATGAAGCACATATATGAGAAAGTGTATGATAGTCAACAAGCCCGAGGAAGTATTCCAGTACCCTGTAGCCCATGGTCTTTATTTCCTCTATGATTTAAGTAGAGCTTCTTGTCATTTATTCCTGAAATATGTTTGTATCTGCATTTTAAGAGCAATGGATGAGGGAGGTTTAATAATGGAATCAGAAAAAACTGAGAAGCTGGAGAATAGGAAATACGAGTAATTTGGGATGAGCATAGGAAAGAAGCAATCAAAAAACAATAAGCAAGGACTTTATTAGACAAAGCTTGACTCGAGGAAGAGAGGCCTTCTCCTCATCAACAGCGAGTGGACTGAGGGACTGAAAACCCAGGCATGGATGAAAGAGTGCAGTACTGGCGCTAATAAGAACACTGAATGGAGTAATCACCAGTTAATATATTTTTTCAAAGGAAAATGTGAAGGTTTTTTTTGAGAGAGAAAGAGAGAGAGTTTCAGGTAAAAACTTGTAAATACGTACTAGTGATTCTGTTGAGAGTCCAGACAAAGTCCTTGCCTTATTTATTGCTCTATCTAGGTTCTTTGATCAATACAATACAAATCTAAGCACAGGGCCCAGAACTGGCCTTGTGTGCTTCCAAAGCACAAAATGATTCTATAAAGTTTTTCTTCCTCCGCTGTGAATAACAAAATCTTATTTCAGTTGGCTCAGCGTTTGACAACAACGAGCATTTAGAGGACAGAAAGGAGACCATATCATTTTTCAACAAACTGCAGAACTACAACCTAAAAAAACAATACACCCCTGCTTTCAGTTAAAATACATACACACACAAACTTAGCATGATTTTGCAGGTGTTTCTGATTTAAACCACACTTGTTTGTCGCTTGCTGCTTTCTCCCACCCCCCACCGCTTGGGTAAGTAAACGACAAGCCAAAGGCTCACTTTGATACAAAACATACCTAGCGCAGACACAAGCCAAGGCACCAAACGCTGATCCTCTCTGACGGAGCTGGGAAACAGTTCCTCGGCCGAGGTCCAACGTGCCCGTCACTCTGGATGCTCAGGGCGCTTCTCCTGCTCAGCAAGGCAGCAGCTAGAAGTGTCGCACAGACTCATATAGAGACATCATTTGCATCTACTGATACTATTACAACTCCCAGTCCTGCCACCAAGCCTGAGGAGGAAAAAAAAGTTCCTGTACCTCAGGGGCCTGGCTCCTCATAGGTCCCTCCCCAATTTGGCATGACTGCTGGCTAACTGAGAAGCCAAGAGCGCAGGAGGACTCTAATTGTGGTTTGCACTTAAAAGAGATGCCCAGCAGCTGGGCTGTACCTCAGATCATTTCCGTAGCTGGCAAAAGCTAGATGCACATTGACCATAGGTGGCTTTATACACCTTGCAAAGGTGCTTCTGAAGGCAACCAGTTGCATTTACCAGCAGGTTGAAGCAGAAATAATGTGGCTGAAGTCAGGGTAGCAGAAAGGTGTAATGTCAACAGTGTATGTGTCTTTTCTCCCTGATCAGACTGCCCCTATGCACGGGTAAAAAAGTGGCCCCAGAGAAAGAATGTTACCAACCAAATCTCTAGAATCTTTATTTCTGGTGATTCCACCCAAGACCCAAAATATAATTATGTTTTAGAAAGGGGCTGATGCCTTGCAAGAAGGTCACTTGAAGATAGTGTAAGAGTAGATGACAGGAAGGTGGTGTGACTGAGAAGCTATTTAAGAATAACGGTAAAAGTTATGACGAAAAGAATAACCACAGCTGTTATCACTGAATGAGAAATCCAGCTCCACATCAACAAAGTAGTTTTCATCACAGGGGAGGAATTCCTCTGGAGAGATAACGGATGGTTCTTAAAAGTTTTATCTGCAGAACAGTCTAAGGAATTTTTTTCCAAGAATCCCATCAGAGAACGGTAGGGAACATAGCATAGACCTTGTTACATTGCAAAGTGTCGACTGTCCATGTAGTACCAACAAACATTTCTCCTGGGATTGAACTCAAACTCATAAATTGTCCTGGACAAGACAAAGCAAGTGAAAGATTCCTGATGACCGAATAGAGGAAAAGTAAACATGCAATACTTAAACAGAAAGATGTCCCCTTTGTTTCTAAATTCAAATCCTGAACTTTTTTTCTGGTAGAATTTTTTTTTTCTACATGGGTCTATCTACAGATATATGTTAGCAATAGAGCAAGCAGATGTATGTCTGTTTCCAGGACATAGGCACCAGTATTCAGCGCACAAGTAAAAGACTGGTTCTTTTCTCTTTCTGCCAGCATGAAGGGTTTTGAGAAGGAATGTGATTTCTTTTCTGCTTGTTGGTCATCAATCATCATGCCACAACTAAAGATTCACACGTGCAATCTTGCAGATATTCCCGTGTGCTCATTTCCTTTCAGGGTATCTGGGTGCCCTCTGTTACATATGCTACTGTCTGTCCCAACCAAACACAAGTCCAGCTTTGGACTACCTCAGGGGCAGATTGATGTTACTTATACTCTCTTTTAAGAACTAAGGGGTTATTTTGTTGAAAACTCTTCCTAGGTATTGCTTATTGTTATCAGAGGAAAGAGGTTAAACCAGAAAGAAGCCTGCACTTTATGGAGAAGACGATTGATCCCAGGAACAGCAATTGCTTATGGCAAAGAATTCAACAGGTACAAAAGCACTTTTGAAAATGCTCCTCCTCCATCAGTCCCAAGAGAGCTCTGGCCCTGGCCCATCACCAGACATGGCAGAAAACTGCAGAACAAAGGGGTAGGCCTTCGCCAAGAGCTGAGGCGCCTTCAGGCAGGTTGCTCTACACTGTACTGAAAGCATCCCTGTGTATTAGGTGCATTCATTCCCAGCTGGAGTTGTCTTATCGTGTTGAAAATAAACAATAATGACATTGCAATTTGCCATAGCATTCACACTGGCAGCAGCATTATTGTGGAAATGGTACCTCAGCACTTGATGGGTTCATGTCTCATTTTCAGTTGTGCAAGTAAAAATAATTGAATTTATTTTAAAACGTTCACTGGCATCACAAAGTGTATCTAAATTATCTCTTAAGGTTGGTCCTGGGATGGATAAGCCCAAACCCCAAACGAGGGAGTGGCTTATGGTCATGTTCTCCAGAGCATGCTCTCACCCACAGGCACCTGTGGCATGTCAGTGTAACGTCAAACGGGATTATACCAGCCACGGACAAGACAGCAACGGGCACGACAAGGGTGAGAGCAGAAGTGGGGGGCTCAGCGCTGTGCCAGGACAATTGCTGCTGGCTTGGGCTCTGCCACCTACCTCACCCAGCGCAGCTGGAAGCTGCAGCAGAAGCACACAAGGAGTGAAACAGTGTCATGGATGAACCTTCAGAACTTCAAACAGCACTAAGTGCACTGCTGGTACTTCTGAAAAATAGTAGTTAGCTTATTAGGTTGCTTTCGCCTCTGTGAATTATCTGTAGCTCAACAAAAGACTCTGAATCCTGGCTCAGCCATTCGCTTTGCTTCTCCAGGCATAACTGAACCGTCTGCTGCATGTTTAGGTTGTTGGATAATTAGGAGCACTTCACGTCCGCGTACACCTGCCCAAGCCTGAAACTCGTTTAATGGCATGAGGGGGTTGTTTAGTTTTTTTTTCTTTCCTCCATCTGTGAATACCAGAGATCAAAAGTTGGCAAAGGAAACATAGATGTCCTGTCTCTTCAACAGCCATAGCTGAGCACTCTAAGACAGTCTGCAAAAATGACACAAAGGTCTCTGAGGACTGAATGTTGCAATCCTAGCCATTTGGCCAAAGAAAACCCATCTGCAGTCATAATCGGAACCTGAAAACAAAGCTGACAAAGACCAAAGTTGGGTATTAATAAATATATACTTCAAATATTTGCATGAATGATGACCACATAAAACAAAAAAAAAAAAGAGACCAGCCTGAGTGTGCTATCGCTGCTTGAGTGATTTCCGAAAACCACTTGAAAATCTATTTTTATCTCAGAAAAAAATATAAATAAAAATTACCTGAATGTTTCATGTTATATAGATAAGGATTAGGTCTTCAAGCTGAGGCAAATCAGGGCAGTTCCAGTGATATCAATTCATAGCACCTGAGGGACTAGATCAATTCATTTATCCTTATTATTTTCTTATATTATCAATGTCATCTTTCCTAGGCCTTTGATATTATGCTGCTTTAATCAACCCAGCAGCAGAAAGAACAACATTGTCATTCAATGTTAATCTCACATTTTTTTCTGGAAGCATTTTTCCCCCAGAAACCTTGCCTGATTTTTCATAAAGATAAAAGTAACTGCTCCTTAATACTTGCCATATAATGCAACTCTGCAGTCCTGTGCAGGCTGGAAAGGTCTGTGTGAGCTTTCAGACAGGCATTAATCAGGCAAGCAGATGAGGCAAGCATTACCCTACTTCCCTGGAGATCCTTGTATTGAATTTTTAAGCGTTGAGTTTCCATTTGATCCCATTGGCCCATGGCAATAAGATGGCATCAAGCTCCAAAACACTTCTGAAAAGCCTATTTGAGGCCAGAGATTTTATGGGAAGTTTGGGTTTAAACTAACTGAAAACTCTAGTTCAGGTGGTCCCTAACCTCCCAGCTGTTTGCATTTTCAAAGCATCTGTGGCTTGTCCAGCTGCCATTGCTACACAGCCTAAACACTGATTCCAGCCCAGAACTAGTGACCTTCTTGCAGCCTTCAGCTGAGCAGAAGCTCAGTACCTCCTTGGCCAGAGAATTCTGAGCCAAAGAGAGTCCCACTAACATCTCGACTATGAGAGAAGGATTGAATCTAAAGGAAGCAGAAGGTCAGATCTAGAAAACCAGCTGCAAGAGAGGGTCTGCCCTGGGCAGGTCTCTTGTGTAGGCTGACTCCAGTGGAGGGTTTGCAGCTGGGCTCAGGCAGGGGAGGCCCCAGGCCAGCCCAGCCAATTAGGCAGGTGGGCCACAGAGCCCATCTTGGCTCCCCAGCCTCAGCCAGCTGATGTGGCTTCGTACTGGGCAGGTGCCTCTGGAAAACACCTCCTGCAGGTGATGATGGTGGAGACATTTCAAGAGCCTAGTCAGCAAGAAGGCACTTAATGCAAAGCCGAAAATTCAGCTAGGAAGTGGGAGCCCATTACCTGAGCTGCTGCATCTTTTGGCCATACAGATCCCAGACATCATTAAAAAGTTGGCGGTAGGCACCCACCTGCACCTTTAATGCCTAACAGCCCTAGATTGCCTGGCCCTGAGATTCTGGTTATTGACCCCAGGGGAGGCAAGTCATCTTGGCAGAAATGGAAGGACGATAGGGTGCCAAATGGTGGGTTTGTTCAGCTGACCAGCTTTTTTTTTTTTTTTTTTTTTAAACACAAAACAGTCTTCAAAAAACGAACACCAAAATACCTCAGCCCATTTAAACCATTATACAAGGTTTTATAGAATAGAATCATGAATAAATCCAAAAGCTCTACAAAGACTAGGATTTCATTACCTCCTGTTGGTCTGGTTACAGGCTAGTAATCCACAGCAGATTACTGGAATATAATTGGCCTACATACTATTTACTATATAAAAGTTAAGTTACTACAGAGTATTCCTGTGGCTACTTTCTCCATCCATGCATGGAGAATACATTTTACTAAGTTGATTGGAATGGAATACGTTAGGTTTTAATTTTATTTTTTAAAGAAAACTTCTGCATATTCATACAAGTTTCTAGGAGGCTCCTGTAAACAAAGAATTATGTTCAGGGCCACAGCCAGAAATAAGATATGTCAGAGGTCTGTAACCCATTCAATAGAGAATCAGTCAATGGCCCAAGGGTACTTCCTTAAAAGGGAAAGGATAAAATAACTGAGGTCAAGGCCTAAAACACAGCTCTAGTTTTAATCATGCTGTTGATTTAGAGCGTAACGTTCCTTTTTTTTTTTTTTGGCCATTGTCAAAACCCATTTTGTTTTCCTTGGCGTGACTAGAATGGCCCCAGTATCTCTAGACAGACCGTGCCTGGTCCTCTCACTGCTCCATGCTTAGTCCCTGTGTAACTATATACATTGTCACTGACATGCAAATATATACGCCTTATATGTAACTAGAATCTCTTGCCTCCTACCACTGTAAAAATATGTGGAAAGAGTGAGGAGCAGAGAGAGCACAAATGTGCTACAATGGTCAGTCTTTTCCACAACAAAATCTTTCATTAAACTCCATATATTTGAAAAAAAATGAAACCATTCCAGTGAAAGTTTTTTTGCTAGTTTTAGATTTGTGAACTAAAAGGGAAAGGAGAGGAGAGAGGAGAGGAGAGATGCGAATCAGGAGGAGGACAGGGAATTCCTGAGTGTTCAATCCTCACTGAAGATTTTCAAACAATTCTGCTTCTTAAAAAAGTGCACAGCTTTTGCTTTCAAGGGGTTTGCTTTCATGTCACAATAAAACTAAATAATTTGTAAAACTTTTTTGTGTGTGTGAAATGGAGTTTATTTTTCCAGTCAAGACACATTCCCTCTTAATACACAGAATGGTGGAATACAGGAAGCAGAGAAAAACCTACTTTCTTAGTTTTCTTTCTCAAGGGCAAAGGAGCACAACAAGCCAGCTCTTAAAACGCTAGTCCGGGGTGCCATCCAGCATGACTGTCGTGGGACTAATGCTGTATGATGCACTTCCATTAGCTTCACTGGAATTTTACCCAAGAAGAATTTAGTGCAAAATATTTTCCAAATACACAAGTGAAAAGGCTTAAGAAAATTTCTAGAAGAGCCCCCTTGGCTGCTGTGGTAGCCCCAAATTGTGTACCACGTGTAATCCGGATGGTCACAATCCCACAGTCCCAGAAAGTCTGCACGTCCTAAACTAAGCGGCAGCACTGTTAAGATGTGATGGTTTAAGCACACACCTGGCATGCAGACTGTGCAGCATAACCCCATACACGTGTTACTGTTACTATAGATGAAAGTCTTTATTTTTACATAATTTATAGCTTTCCAAAGAGTTAAATGCAAGACTGCTTCAACAGCTTTTTTTTTTTTAAAGTGAGAGTATGAGACGAAAGCACTCAAAAGTAGTTTCTGAAGATTATTAAAATATTCCTAACATACCTGACTGCACGTGCAGTAGGTCTACAGCAATATGCTTTACACGATACTCACCTTCCAAGTCTCTGGCTTGGAGCCTTTGTCACAGAAACGGTCCCTCTCCATCTCCTGCTCGTCCGGACACTCGCGCCTCCGTTCTTCCTCAACTTCTCCCTCTCGCTTCCTCCTGCCTCCTCCCTCGCCGGCCCCAAGTGTCCGACCTGAGGCCAGCAGACCCACAAGCACGGCACACAAGCAGAGCGTGCCATAACCGAGCAGCACCAAAGCAGCGAGGTCCCTGTTCCCACATTGACAGCAAAATCCTGGCCCAAAGTAAACTGCAAAAACTCTCAGGAGATTCCCACCAGGGACCAGAAGTTCCCAGGGAAAGGTAGAGACAGTGGCCGGGGAGGGAGAATACTCTCAGAGCGTTCCAGGGGTTCAAGGGAAACTGGTAGCATGATCCTGCAGTTTTTTCTCAGGCCAAAGTCCCCACTGATACTACAAAGTCCCCCAGGAAAAATCATGGAGACCGCTAACAAGGTCGGCCTGACTGCGGCCTCTTTCCCATACTACAAATACTCAGCGCTCTGCAGAATCTGTGCAACGGGAGAAAGCAACATGCTTCAAAACACACGCGGGAGCTGCTCAGTTGAACTGTGGGAGGGCATTCCCGTGAAATCTACTGAAGAGAATTAATCCCTCTGGGGCAAAGACCCCGATTATTACTCGGAGTTCTGTACGCGTATCTGTTGTGGATAAACGTTAAATAATAAAAAGATGCAATAATGTAGTAATAGCCCATTTCAGGTTTGTACAGCAACTACTTTATTATTTTCAAATGCAAATATTTGCATTGTTTGCTATTTTACAATTTTACAAACTAGGTATAAAAGACCATAAATAAATGACATAAGTTATGTGTACCTAAAATTCATGGAGGGGAAAAAAATTACAAATTAAAACAAAATAGAAAATCTATAGATCTAACCCAGAGATCGTTCAAATGCACGAACCAAGAAATGCTGTTAGATTTTTTCAGTATGAACTAAATTATAATACGCCTCATACATTCTAATTTTAACCACAGTCCTTGCATATTCCAACATACTTGCAGTGATACAAAAAAATAAATGCACTCTCTTTTTATTTGTCTGATTAGTACTTCAGATTTTTCTTTTCTGGTTATGAAAATGTCACGTAAAAGAAAAATACTGCTTTTTAAGTCCTGTTTACTGGTTACTTACCAGCCTTTTGTATTTTATACATATATATTTTTAATACACAGATCCATCACAAAGTTAGTACAGCAAGAAACCTGGACAAACATCAGCCAGTGGTGTGGTGAGCAGGACAGTTTCGTAACAAACAGAGGCTTTTCATGCGAGAGAGTCCCGTTGACGGCACGTTCTGTAACCGGGAAGGGCAGGGAAGCGCGCGCCGCAGGACGCTGCCGCATGCCCGTGCCAGCTCCGCTCCGGCCGGCGGGCTGCCGGCTGCGCGTGCCGGGCTGCCGCGCTCTCTCCGCACCTCCTGGCACCAGCCTGCCCTGCCGGGCCTCCGCCGGCAGCACGGCTGTGTTAGCCCCCCTCAGCTATCCTGACCTGTAATTCCTCGTTTAATGAACTAAAAGGGGACAGGGAGGAGGGAAAAGAGGAGGAAATCGAAGCAACTTTGCAACACCACTTTATGGCTCTGGTCAACGCTGCGCGCTTTTCTCATGCGGCACATCTAGCTTTCTCCGAGGTACATCTGGGGGACGGCTTGTCCCGTGGCAGGTTGCAGGGCCACCCTGGGTACCGGGGAGCCGTCGGCCCTCGCAGCCAGACAGCCTGCGGAGTCCATCGCTTACCCACACGGCCCATTCCCTGGGCTCTAGCATACAGCTCCGCTCAGAAACCAGCTTATATTAAATTAACAGTGAATTCTCCAAACACAGTAAGCTTCTCTAGATAGTACCAGTAATTTGTTAGGATTGGTCCTGGGACCACGGAAGAGTGCCTTCTGCATCACTTCATGTGGCTTTTCATTACATGGATGAGGAACAAGACATGCTTTGCAACCCGTCTTCTAACTGCTTTAACCTTAGAAGTTTTGTTGTATTTTTGTTCCATAACTGCGCTGGGAGCAAATGACCTGTTTTCATTATTAAGTTACAAGATACAAAGTTTTCACAGCTTGCACACAGAGCAATGTGCTTCTGTGAATGGAAGAATTGCATATATTTGTTTGCATTCAACAAGTCTCTAAAACTCTATTTTTGTAGATAAAAAGGCTACTCAAGAATTTAGTTCAGGGTTACCACGGGATGGATATGCAAGTGTTGCCTCCATCACCTTGTCATTGGAAACTGGTTGGTTTTGCTCATGAACACGTTAGCGAGAATAAATGATACTTATGAAAATCTTTATCACCCTTACGGATCCTGTAATCCACCACTCCAAAACTAATGTGAAAGTGCCCCTGCTTTAGGCTGCAGAACTACTCACTAAGGTTAGTGTGGCAGCTAAAAAACACACTTATAGATACAGAAATTTAAACCTTTTTTGAATGTGCGTGTTCTTGCCACCGTTGCAGAAACGAGCTATAGCCTGCTCTCATACGACAGAGGGACTCCCGCACTTCCAGAGGTGCTTCCAGCACATTCACAGGCAGTTCTACACACAAGGTGATTTGCACACACACACACAAACACACATACGCACCTTTTGTAGGAGATAATAATCCATTATCCATTCAAGGAAAAAAATATATTTATATTACTGCAATGGCACGTTTTGTGTAAAATGTCACTTCAGCAATGTATATAGGCAGCTCACAGGAACTAGTTTCTTCGTGGTGGCACCTGGCCTGGTGTCCATGGTAATACGTGTAGTGCTCTGTCACCTGCATTCATCCGAGATGCAGCAGTGACAGCCGGGGGATGAGGAGAGAAAATAACAATATATATAAATAAAACCAAAGGTAGAAAGAGAAAGCAGAAGGGGAGGAAAAAAAAAATCAAGAAGTCTGCAGGGCTTTGACCCAGTACATTCCTCAAGTGACAACTGGATGCTGAGTCTTATTGAGTTAGTTATGTTCCAATGAATTAAAAAATGGAGGGTTGGAGAGGAAAAGGAAGAAAGTAAAAGTCACACACTCTTCAGGAACCGATGACTGTTCAGTGTGTTTTTCCTAGAATCAGTGCTAGGGAAGATGCAGCTGTGGATCCAGAAGGCTTCATGTCTAGTTTTACGTTCCTCCATGGTCCATTATGATCAATAGGATGGGCTGTGAGGCCATGAAAGCAAAATCTAATTTCCCTGCGCAAAAGAAAACACAAATATATTAAAACCACATGCAAAACAGCAGACATACACCTAGCCTAATGCCTCTTCTTAGATTTCCCAACAAAAGTACTGCTATATCTTAGTTCTGGGCTTGTCAGCCCCTCCTCTGCTGGTACCGTTGCTAATTCACATCAAAGAAAAAGTCCTGAACTCATTTCTGCCCTTGAGAAGAGGTGAGATGGGAGCAGGTTCACAGAATCAAACACCTCTCCCAGAGTGGGTGGAAGGATTTCCTAAAGGACAGAGGAGAAAGCTGGGGAGAGATGCAAGTCTCACAGATACCAGAAGATATCAGGCCACAGCTGTCACAGACTTCTCACTGGCAATTCACTTTGTCACTGACTAGCCACCGACTATAGCCACGAGCTTTTCAGTTATAGCCCGTACGACAATGTCTCTCCAATGCTGAAGAACAAAGAGAGAGAAAGCTCACGCTTTTATCAGCCGGGCTAACGGAAGTGAACCTCTTTTGTAAGGCTTCTTCCACGGAAAGTCCCATTTCCCGGCAGCATGGCATTTCCCAAGGTAAAGGCCCAGGGGGCAACGCCATTCACGAAAGGAGGGCCGAAGGCAGGCGCAGCATGCTGCAGCGCCTTGCCGCTGCTCTCCCTCCTTCGCTCGTCCGTCTCAGGCCAGCAGGACAAAGCTAACCGGCGCTTTGCCAGGCAAGAACCCTTCACCTTCCTCGTCCCCTTCTTTCCCTCACACCATTTCCCCTTTAAGTCTTGTTTCCATGAGATAACGTAAATGGAGGTATAACATACACGGGCCCCCTACTATTTTTAATCTACTTTCCTCCAGCTAAAATCACATTCAAGTGCGTGCCCTCTCACTAGTCACATGTTGTCACGAGGAGCTTATAACCACGAGTGGCAGCTCTGAAAATCTGGCACCTGAACTGCTTTCAGAGCTCTCATTTTATATGGACAAAATTTTACATTCATTTTGGATGGAAAATATTGAAGTCTTTTGAACAACTGTTTACTAGATGCCAACAAAACAATTCTTCCAATTGTACAGGAAATTGGGTGCATTTTGTTTTACGGGAAAAGATGATCTTAACTTTATGTAACAGATTTACAGCAATGGGAATCTTAAAATATCTCTGCACTTGAGAAGCGAAAGAGTTTTTGCTGCTGAAAGTACAACTGTCAGGTCTTTAAAATGAGCAACTAGTTCTTCTGTTGCCTGGAAAAATGATGTTAAAACATGCTGGTTTAAGCAGTTTTTTAAAATAAATCTTAAATTCCTCCAAATGGAAAAGCTTTTATGGGTAATACTGCAGAACATGTTTTACTAAGCTGTCATGACTCGACAAGGTCCAAATTTAGCACCCCATACCCTGAAGAAGTTGCTTTCTGAATAAGCTGGAGTGAGGGAGAGTCACTGGTTGAAATAAGCAAGTCACTGTTAAAAGTGACAAAAAATGATGTGAGCAACTTTGTGGATACAGTTACTTGTCCAACTTGGTGGCTGTTTTGGATTTAGAACAAATGTAGTGATTAAAAAAAAAACCTCTGACATAGAAAGCTCCTAAATCATTTCTGAAATTGCTGTCAGGTGCAGAGCAGGACCAAAATATTACAGACCCAAGAAGCAATCTTAGTGCCATCAAAATATAAATTGCACCTTCTTGACATTTTGCCAGGCCCAGCTGAAATGCAATGTCTGTTTTAGAGCAGGTGTCATGAAAGTCCTCTTCTGTCCTCTCACAGCATAAATGGGCCTGATCCTGTCTCTTATTGAAGCTCTTCACATAAATTTGGTCCTCAAAACAAGCTTAGGAGGAGTCTAATTTGCACGCTCCTGTAGTCCCCTTTTTACTGACAAAAAGTGTTATAGAAACCGTAATATAAATTAAATTCAAGTTAAACATGTTCTGATCCTCACTGAACAAAGCTTTATCCTGTGTGATCTAATAAGGCCAACCGCACTCCTACTGCAGTAACAGCCACCTGGCAGCCGAGAGGATGCTTTCACTCAACTTGCCTTCTAGTTCTCAGAGGAGATGGAGGGCAGTTTTTCAAGCAGGTTGTGCTCCACCTTGGCTGCACACACAGAGGTGTGCTTAGACCTTAGCCAGGCTGCCTATAGCCTCTGAGGAAAGCATCTGAAGCTAGAGTTGGGGGAAAAACAACAACCCTCCATGCAAACTGGCATTTGCCTTGCGCTTAGATCCACATGCCTTGATAATCCAGTCTACGGGGTTTGCCCCAAAAGCTAATTTGGTTCCTGCAGCTGATGAGACTGGACCACCTTGTCCGAAGAGCAACAATGCTGCATACCATACAACTGTCACCATGCCCTACACCCAAATTGTGCAAAACAAGGCAGGCTGCCTACACAACCCCATTTCCTTCTGCTCCCAGCCAGATAAAACTGCTGACACAGCAACTGGGACTCATCTTCCTAAAACACAAACATTGGTTCCGCTACTTTTCACGAGAGGGCAGGAAACCTCCCTGGTTCCCCTTCTTGCTGTATTCATGAGTATCTGTACTTTAGAAGGCTACTCTTCCTTTCTGTGGGATCCAATTCTTCCACTCAAAAAATAAAGGCTTCCCTAGTGCTCAGTGAGAAGTGAGGTCAGGCTCTTCCCACTGAAGCGAGCCTCAACACACACACTGGCACCTCATCTGCACATGCCAAAATGCAACAGTTTGTGAGCAAGACAGGGTTTTGAAACTGCGCGATTTTCACTGTCATCAAACTGAGCAAACAATGGGAAACACTAAGCAATTAGTCTGGGAAACCAGCACAGGATTATCAAAACTAGTTGGGAACACCCCCCTGTAATACATACTGTGGAACTTTTTTCCATATAGTAATGAAATCTGAGCACAACTTAAGAAACAACGCACCACGAATACATCAGAGGCTGTACTTCCACTGACCTTCTCTGCGTGGCAAAGGGAATTGCTTCTTGGAAGAGAAAAGAAGTCTGAAAGCTCCACAGCCACGACTGTCACACTTGACTACTGGCAAGATGTTCACAAAACGTCTTTAAGCGGTAGGATTCAGTACGGCACAACAACAGCCGATGATCTCCCCAGAAGTCCAGTTTTGCCCAGTAATCCACGAGGAGGGTCATTTCATGTCTCAAGCCCGTAAACGGGTAATCGACAGGCACTGATTAGCCAAATGATATTCTCACTGAGGTTTCTGCAAGGTATTAGTGATGCATCAAGTCTGCAAAAAATATCCTCGGGCAGATTCTTCATTCCAGTGAAAGATGCACAACTGTGGTTTCACCCACAAATAAAACACTACGGTTGTAATCCTACAGGTCATAGGGGGAGGGAAAGTAAATTTGTTTCTGTTTTTTTTAAGCACAGTATCTGGCAGCAAACATAGCATCAAAACTTGAATGTGACTTTATATTTATATAGATACATGTATTTTACATATCGTTGATCAACAGAGAAGTATGTTCCAAGAAACAATTTGTTCCAGGTCTGGTTTAAAATGACGGCTTGTCATTTCTGGAGGCCCCCCTCCCAACACACACGCTCACTTTCCGCAATCTGTACATCAAGCAATGCTGCAGATCTTTATTTCAACGGGCGAGGAGGAGACGAAGTAAAAAAAGTGCAGTTCTTCAATTAAAGTGCATGGATGAGGTAAACTAATTTCAAGAGTTTTGAGTTTATTCAGTACTGGCTCAGACGGGAACCATTCTGCCGTGCATCTGTTGCATTTGGGTGCGCATTGCTTGGACGCTGCTCAGGATCTTGTTCTGATGCGCGCTGGCGGTGATCCCGATCCTTGCCAGGTCACTGTGTAAAACAAGAGAAGAGGCAGGGGGCTGAGAGCCATGGATCAAATGTTGATGGCAGAGAAAGCTATTCAGAGTCAACCACAAGTAACACAGCAAAAGCAAGGCAGATGTACAGAAATGTTTAATTAAATAAGTGAAGGCATTGTGGAGGCATTTAAAGTTCTGCTCCGTCCAAATGAAAGGCATTCCATTCCTTTAATGAGTGCAGTGATATGCAGCACAAAGCAAAGAGGCCGATTAAATCCAGATTTACCAGTTTTTGTGTTATATCTCTGAGTACTTACTCCTGGTTCATATGCACCACAGCCTCTAGGGTGGTATAGCCAGCAGCTGTGAAGTTATCCTTGTATCGCTCCATTTTAATGGCTTGGAGCCAATCACCGACAGAAACAACCGCCGAGAACTCAGGGGAGCTGGGATCCAGCAGGGCTGTGCTGGGCCTGAATGCCAAACAGTGAAAGGACAAAGAAATCGCGTCAGCTGAATCATGAATCACAAACCCAAGTTTGGTCCCTGCAACAACTGTTCTCAAAGACTAGGGAAAGTAAGAGCAGCGAGTTGGGTGTCTCTCTAGTGAAACTTGTGGCTCTCTGTGCAGCAAAACAGAGCAGTGGCAAGAAACTTAACAACATGTAAGATAATAGGCCAACCCATGCCACGAATGAATGTGACCCGCAGTGTCTATTGCTGCTTTCAGCTACAATTTCAATGACTATGCTGTTTACAATTTCGGCCTTGGACGCAACCAAGTTTGCAGAAAAAGCTTTTACTTCAATAAGCTCTAAAACACAAAAAAGATGGCAATGCTGTAACATGTTCAGCCTACTGTGTCTCAGTCTCACACACAGCAATCCAAGACCTTGCCAATCCCGCATATGTCAGACCTCAGCTCAGCAACTATAGAAACACTGCCCAAGTATGAGCAAAGGAGCTCGCAACCTGCCAGACTGGTTTGGAGCCCAAAGCTCAGGGCGGGTGCAGATAAGTCCTGTTTCTAGTCAGGTTCGCAAGCAAGCTCAGTGCATTCAGACAAGCTCAGGACAGCAGGGAGTTAATCTCCTCTTCAATCAGTCCACCCCTGACCAGCACGTGTGCCAGGCCTGGCGGGAATACTGGGAGCTTTGATCTTTGTTTGGGCTGTGGAATGTGCTTCTCATTTTCCCTTGCACAGATTTAACAAAAATTCATTTCACCTATTAATCACTCATTTATTATTCTATGTATTTTGTAAATCACGTTGTTTCACTAAGCCTTTATAAATTACTATTATATATCTAACCAAAACAATTATCATCTAGCAATTTATTTGAAAACGCACATCAAAGATTAGGCATGCAATAGCATTGTTATGTATTGCCTAAGGCACTGGGTTCATGCCGGTAACACTTGGTACAACTCTTTTACTGAACTAGCTAACACAAGACCAATGACTGCAACCTAATTACATACAATTACGCTCCACATATAAAGTCATATGTTATTATTAATGTTATATGCATACTTGAAATTCATACTCCAAAGAGAAGAAATATAAAAACGTATACATAGCCATGCGATGAAGTGACCTTGAACAGGCTAGCCACTTATGTGAAAAAATATTTTTTTATAAAATCACAAATATATATACATAACCAAATTTTATGTACAAATTTTATATATATAAATACCTATATAGCGATATAGACATATTTTTCCCCCAAAGAGCCTGTGAAAATTGCAAAGAAAGCAAAATGGAACAGTTTGTTATTTATCAAAGCAGATCATACTGTGATTCTCATCCTCTAAAATATTTAACCGACAAGGGTGCCTACAGGTTTGCCAGGCTACCAGTGCAATTAGGGCAATCTGAAAGTTATGTGGTGACAGCGGCCTCATAGGGTTAATAATCCTTCTTCTGATAAGCAAGAATCACAAAGGGACCTACAAGCTTAAAAGTGAAAAACAGCTTTTTCCAGGATGTTAGCCTGTTGGAGGCTAAATCAGGACCTCTCTGGCCTCTGTTATTCCTTCACTGATTCAAGAAGCTTCATTTTGCATTTCCCAATGGATATTTCGGTACCTTCCTTTCCACTGAGAAATAATTTCCCCTTATTTTTCCCTTGTTTCTTTCCTTCTAAGCTTTTTTCCTGATTAGCTGTAAGCAAATTCACCCTACAAAGAAAAATATATGAAAATAATAGAGCACATCTGGTGTAAATTAGTAAAGCTCCTGTTACTTCAGCAGTGTTTCACTGGCATAAACCAAATGCTGGTCTGCCCCAAAACAAAGATTTTTTTTCTACAACTCTGGGAGTTTCCTTCCTACCATGTTGCTTTTGCATGCACGAGGTATATCATGCTTAGCAAAAAAAAAAAAAAAACTAAACCAAAACAAAAATATAACGCAGGACCAGTGGAGACATGAAACTGGCTTTCCACAAAATTAAAATCAAATTCACATTAAAATTAATCCACACCTTCCCAATGCCCGTAAGGCGTTGGCTGTAATGCTGTAATGCTCATTGGCAAATCCAACACAAATCTAGGGTTTATAAAACTTGATGACGTACTTTTCCTGCAGAAAACCACGTCACTCCTGTTAGTTACACCACATTAAGGAGACCTTTGCAAGCCCTTTCACTGTGGGGGCAGAGAGAAAAGACACTGCACGCTTTGCCTTCAAACAGAGCTTGGCTGCACCAGAACTTTTTCAGGACCTTCTTAAATCTGTGTTATAAACGCAGTCAACACTGGTGTAATACAACAAGTGCTCTGCTCATTCAATTTTCCTTCCAGCAGAGCGAGGCGAATCTGGAGTGCACACCGAGGCTCCGCAGTGCGTCGCCGAGACCCCTCGGCTCTCTTGCGCAGTGCAACCTAGTGCCGTGCTGTCTGGCGCTGCAGAGCCCCGGAGCAGGCTTGAATCGTGGCGCCCAAGCTTAGGTGACTTACAGCTTGCCTGTCACCTCCAATGTATTCCCTCATACATCACCATTACAAAAGCACAGCTGACCTGGAGCTCTCACTGCCTGTCCTCTTCAGGCTGTTGGGGTTGCGGATGAGTTTGTCCAGCATGTTGACAATCTGTCCAAATTTAGGCCTGTCACTGCGTTCCTTCTGCCAGCAGTCTAGCATCAGCTGATGGAGAGCAATGGGGCAGTCCATCGGCGGTGGCAGCCGATATCCTTCTTCAATGGCTTTAATAACCTATAAATGGCACAATTAGGAAGACATTAAAGAGCATCAGATGCTACTCACATCTACCAGCTGAGCATCATTTATCCCAGGGTGATCCAAAGTATGGAAACAAATCCACAGTTAAGTGAAACAATACGGAAAATTGCACTCAGACTCAAGCAGTTGGTGGTCTCAGTACCGTCATTTCCCCTTAACAATTCAAAAACTAAAACGGTTACAGCAAGCAGAGAAGCAAATCTTAGGATCTGTTTATGAGGACTTAAGCATAATTGTGAGTGTAAGAGCACTGCACACACTTCAACCTAGGGAGTGGCAATTAATAAAGAAAACATGAATATTAGGTACAGCATCCAAAGCAGACATTGGATCCAGCAGGGCAAGGCAGCAAAAAGAGAATATGGCATAAAGGGAGGGCAAAATAGCTCATGTTAGAATAAAGCAACTATCCTTGGTGGACAAAGGGTTGGAGAAGCAACAGCTCTACAGGGAATGTGTTAATATCTGCCAGTTCTGGATGCAGCATGTTGAAGCTGAAGTTTCCCCCCATCATTTTCTGAGGGCAGCATATGATCCCTGCTACCTCTCCTCCTGGGCTAGCTCACCCCTGGCAGTAGTACAGGCCTTGTATTGAACCTGCTCCCTCGCCACTGCATGCCCTCAACTAAGAAATGCAGAGATAAGAAACCATCTGTGCAGCCTTAACAAAAAAGGTCTGGAAAGATACGGTATGTCTGTACAATGCACTAGAAAGGGGATGCAAAGACACTAATACTGGCTTTGACTGTGCTCTTCAAGCTAGCTTTTCAACACGGTCTAGCACTGCACACTAGCACTGTATACCAGTCTAATCTGCCAGCTGCTCTAGGTTTGTTGCACTGAGCTCCACTGTGCTGTGCAGACATACCCTATGTAACTAGGATGAATCTGGTGTTTTTTATTTTCTTGCTAAGTCTTGATGACTTCCTGTTAGCAAAGGAAGGCAAGACTGGTTGCCAGAAGAGACATTTCACATTAGAAGGAAATTGAAATTAAATCCCTTGTTTAGATTAAATGCCATCCACATCTAGACACTCTTTGAAAGTGTTCAGCTCTGCATAAGAAAGTAGGTGACTTGTAAAATGACTTAACCACTCCCATGACCATGTATGCAGATTAACATTTTCATCTTCCTTTATGTTTGTAAATCCCCTGGGAAAAGAATTGTGGACAATCTATGTCTCATTTTCACTGGAATTTTTTTTTTTAATTTAATACAAAATCTATTAGCAAAAGCCCTTATTAGTATTATTATTAAATACTCTTCAGAAATAACAGTCATTGTGTATGCTCCCTCTTGCAATACACTGAAGTAGTCCAGATGGTACAGTTAAACAGGACATGCATAATTTAAGAATGGTCATTTAAGAAAGCTGCTTTTTAATGTCCTCGGGGGGCAGATATGCTATTGTTGTGGGGATGCTCTAACTGATAATCAGAATTAGATTTCATATGTCTTGTCTTAGATATCCTAAAAGAAATATCATCTGGAAGAATTATGAGCGTACTGGGTTTTGAGGAATTAACGACTAATAAGAGGCCCCATTAAATTCAAGTGTTTTTTTTTCTTAATGACTTTCAATAAGGTTGAGATTTAATATCAATATTCAAATTTCTCCTCTCCTTACAGTATTATGATCTGATAGTTTGATCACATGTAATTCCCTTTGCTTTAATCTTCACTGTTCTTTCTTTAACCACTCATAATAGCTTTCCTTTAAAATAGAAGAGAGAAGGAAAAAAGAAGGGAAGAAGAAAGAAGAGCAGAGAGAAGAAAAAAGAGAAGGGAGAAGAAAAGAAAGAAAGGGAAAAAGAGTGAAGGGAAGAGGGCAGAGAGAGAGGATACATGCGTAAGCTACAGATCCTAACTGGAGAATCCCCCCCTCGACCATACACAAGGCTTGAGGTATTCACGGAAGTCTTTGTTCTGGAGAGGTTCACTGGGAAAACAGGGATTCACCCATGACAACCTTCTAAAAAACCTGGCAGCAACGTGTTATAACCACATGGAAATTGACACAGAAAAACATCAGCAAGACATCTAAAGGAAAAAAATAAAGGGGGAGGAGAGAAAAGGAAGAGGAAAAGGAAGCCTCAGAAGGAGACTTACATCTTGATTGGACATATCCCAGTAAGGTCTCTCCCCGTAGGACATCACTTCCCACATGACGATGCCATAGCTCCACACATCACTAGCTGACGTAAATTTACGGTAGGCAATTGCCTCTGGTGCAGTCCACCTGATAGGGATCTTGCCACCCTGTCACAAAGAAAAGAAACCAGTGGCTAGTGAGTCACTGACCCAGTAGTGCATGTGTCCGACCCTTTTCTACATCGCAATTAAAAATACAGAATGGTTTTCTGCATGCAATTCCAGAATCGTTCTTAAAAAGGCGTTCACTGTCTCTTTTCCTTGCCATAAAACTGTCAGATTCAACCAGGAGGCAATGCTGTCCATCTGTTTTCTTCAGTCACAGGGAGGCGAACCAGTAAATTGTTAAAATGTATTTTTATCAGCCCACTTAGATATCTCTGCTTAGGGCAATGCTGAAGCATGAGAAAAGGCCAGGGTTTTTACAAAGTGTATGTTAGAGATTTAGTTGAGAAAACAAATAAGTACATGTTGTTAATTACTATTTCCTTTTGCTTGCCTGTCTGACCTGTTTGCCCTGTTTCAGAAAAGTGGGTTTATAAATATTTTGTTTTTCAAAAGGGTAAAACAGAGAGAAGATGAACTGGGAAGACTTATGAACACCGTGGTGGTTCCCATGGGCAATATCCCAAATCGTACAAAGGCTGTGAGAAGGTAAGCAAGCCTCTGGGCTCTCCCAGACCATGTGCAAGGAGTTTTATGCCGGGCCATGTCACAAGGCTGCTTTGGATAGCAGTTGGAGAGAGCTGCCTCCTCTTGTTACAATTTTTTTTTTTTTTAAACAAACAAAAACACTTGGGGCATCTGATTTGGGCCACTGGGGTTCTGCACTGTTTTAAAAGAACTCACTCCATCTTGTTTATCTGATTTTGCCTTAGCTGAGTGATCCCAGGCCAGCAATTTCTCCTTTTGTTTATGCTAATATACAAGGTGTTTTTAATTGAGCTTTTGGTTTCCTGCAGTTACATCTGGGGAATGACTTAAGCTGAACAAAGCTTTTAGGGTTTTTTCATTTGCTTTTATGCTTTTTTGATTAAGTTTATTTTGGTAGGTTTTTTTCTCAGCAGTCTTGTAGATACTTTTCTCCATAACGGAGTGCAGCATGTGTATACTGTAATAGTTCATTGTCCTCCTATATTTCTCAAGTGTTCAATATGGACCTGTTCCAAAGCCCGTTGAAATCAAAAGGGGTCCTTCTACGGGCTTCTTTGTCCTTTGAATCAGGCCCTTTGTGAATCAACTCGTAGTAGTATGTGCCTGTTTTGTGGCTTCAGGATGCTTTCACTTTAACAAGTTACAATACTAACGGGGAACAGAATGCACCATTCTCCTAAAAGAGGATCCTTTAAAAATTGCATTTGACTGCATCATCTCTGGTTATGAAAAAACTCAATTCCTCCTTTCAGACACAGACGCATGGGCACAGATGCATTGCTTACATATGGCTGTCATTTCAAAAATTGTCCATAGGCTCTCTTTGATTTAGCTGTTTGAGTACAGCAGAGTTCATCCAAATTTTCCTGATCCTTCATTACTGATGACAAATGAAGACAATGCACTGTAATGCAAATTGCATTGATTCCCTGTAGTTTACTCTTGAGAGAAAACATAATACTATATCTGCACTCACTAAATTCAAAGGGAGACTTTTCAGTCATTTCTGTCTTTCCCTTGTGTGTTTGTCTAAGCTTCGATTTCCCTGAATACAGCTTCCCAGACCTCTGCTTCTGCTTCTTCCACTTGCCACCCTTATGAGTCAGAAATACCAAAGCTGGCCAGCATTTAATAGCACATGAGTCTATCCTTCCCTGTAAAGGACTGTGAATCCATTAAAGGATGAGAGTGGGGATTAAACTGCAAAAACTGCAAACAAACTCTGCGTTAGGGAGAACAGATGGAGAATGGCAGATATTTAAAAAAAAAAGAAAATAAGCAATTAAAAAAGAGACTTTATAAACTCTCTTGACTTTTTTTTCAGGCGCACGTTAATTACAGAGGTATTGGTACAAAGGCTGGTAATGGCTGGGATGCTGTTTTGTGGGCAGAAGTACTTGCATTAGTACTATTTCACAAGCAGCATACTAAAACGGCTTAGCAAAATTAGTAACAGTGGGAAGCTGACATATAGAAAAAACGGGCGGGAAACTAAAAAGAAAAAAAGAAGTTGAGGGAAAAGCATTTACCACAACCAATGTTGAGAATGCAGGCCTCATACTTTTCCCAGCTCAAATTATTTGGGTCACGTTTGTGAAGAGCTTTGGGATGGGCAAAAGCAGGGGGGGGGGGGGGGGGGGGACACCAAACCTACACTTGCTGTATCAGACCTCAGTGGGACCAGTCACTTGCAAATAATTATGCACCTCTCTAGACGTCAGAAGGAATAGAAGCCCAAGCTCTAATTTCTGGCATCAGATTCCTGTCACGCACTCCTAGCACAATAAGAAAACCAGGGGAATAAACGGGTCACATCCTTAGAGAAGGAATACTGATGTAGCCACCGATGTAGCAATAACACTACATCAATTTATACTTGCTATGGAGCCTGGGCCAATGTTTATTTTTATGTTGTGATACAAGTTTTCACTTATGCCTGAGATTATTTTAAAACAAACCATTTTCACCTCCCACACTGTCGGACAAAAATCTTACGTAGGCAAGAAAATCCACAGGATATTTTCCTTCCTTCCTTCCTTCCTTACCCGTGTGGTATAAGCTGCTTCAGGGTCATCTTCCAGGACACGGGACATGCCAAAGTCAGACACCTTGCACACCAAGTTGCTGTTGACTAGTATGTTTCGTGCAGCGAGATCCCGATGCACATAACTCATGTCAGACAGATACTTCATTCCTGAGCCGATGCCACGAAGCATCCCCACCAACTGGATTACTGTAAATCTGCCATCGTTCTTCTGCATATGAGGAAAGGAAGAAAATCACAGAGCATTACGCTAAAAGCTACGTTATTGCCATCGCTGAAATTGGCAAAGAGCATAGCTCCGGATCCTCATCTTGTCAGAAATAAAATGCAGTGTTATTTCCTCAATCTCCTAACTAGTGTCTATAATTCACCAGTAAAGTACAAACCCAGAGGTTTTGTTACAGCTTCCTGTGATGTATGCAATGTATCCAGTTTTAACGAGCCTACAGCAGTATGCTGCTTTCAAAAAAAGGAGCAAATCAAAACTGTTCCCTTTTAAACATGGCTTATTTAAAAGCCTGGTATTTTAAATATGACATTTATCCTATTTATTCTGTTTTTTTATAGGAGCAAAACCAGAACAGAAACAAAATTTACCAAGAATAAACATAATGTCTTTTAAAATGCTGTATTTTCAATAGCCCTCTGCAAAAACAGAACCAGAATAAGAAACCAGAAAGTGTTTCCCAGTATAAAATCTCCTCAGTTTATTATGAAGCAGTCACCTACCCTCAGGAAGGCATCCAAGGAACCATTCTCCATGTACTCAGTTATGATCATTACTGGTTTACCTGGAGTTTGCAGAAAGAAAAACACAAATCCATGATGAACACTGATGTTAATGGGATAAAAATGGGTTGCACATGATTTTACTGCCAAGACACCTGTCTTACACAATCTAATTTAATTTGAAAAGCACCGAGCTTATGCCTCAGCTGTGGGGAGCAAGAGAAGAATACTATAGGACAAGAACATTTAAACGGCCCCATCTGGAAGGTTAACCCTTTGGGTGACTTGTTGACAAGGGCCTTAGTTAAAGCGGCTCCTGGGCTCTAGGGAATATATGAACTGATAATTGCCAGCTAGGAAGCAAAGATCTGTTCAGATTTGACAGAAATCTTTAGTGCAATTAAATTGTTTGCAGACTACATAGCCTTGCTTTCCAAAATGGGATTTGTGAAGGCTTTGGTCTCTTTCTCTCCTTTGAAACGTCAACACTTTAGGGGAGTTAAAAAACTGTCTGCAGCTACAGGGTGCTCGAAGATAACTATATTCAGAAATGCAAAATATAAACTGTTCCTCTCAACTTTCTGTCTTGAATCTGTATCCTGTGTCTCTCATTATTTATAAATGAGCCAAAGCCATTTGCCTCATGAAGTCAACCACAGGATAAATGATTGAATGAACTGTGTCACATGTCGGGGTATAATGCTTCAGCGGCACTCAGCTTTCCACGGCACAATACAGAGAACCAAGCCTGAGCAATCTGAAGAGAAACGTAATGTTACTTGCACAAGGATGCTTTTGCCTAAAAATAATAGCACATGTATAAATAATGCTTGATGTTGCCTTCAAGTGCTCTACAAAGTCACATGATCCTGAATTTGAAAACATTTAAGTAACATACAAGTAACACTAATTATTTCCAGTGGTCAATTCTGCTTGATATTCAGCACCTGTATATTTGCAGAAATTGGTCCAATATAATCTCTATTTTAAAAGTGAGCAGTGGGGGATATAGAGAAGTTAAGCCACCTGTAAAAGTTTGAATGGCAAAAGCCTGGTCCTGAGATGTGCACTGCTAAGCCTACCTGAAGTCAGGGGAGCGCACGCTGATGAACACCAGCCTGGGATGGAAACCCTTGCTCTCAACTCTTGCTTTAGCTAAGGAACTACAGCATTTTCTCCTACACAGAAGAGAATGTCCCAGAGAAACTGCACTTTTGTACTAAACTGCCTGGAGCACCTCTAAATAAGCAGCATTAACAGAGAAGAGGGCTTAAAGGACATGTCACCTAGACCCTAGACACCTTTGATACCAAGACAGAATTAACCTATCAGAACCACTCAACTTTTCCTTGCTTCTTCCACCAGTATCTATCTGCTCCAGAACAACCAGCTATGAAATCTGCGCTACTGTAAAATGTTGCCGCATTGAGAAGTTCTCATCATCATTTCCAGTTCAGTGCATTTTCACCAAGTTCCTTCTCCCTTCATTCGGCAGATTTCTATTCTGAAGTAATCTTTTTTTCATTAGAAAACAATATGCTTTAAGGACTGACTATCCTGAAAATTTTACATTACTTCACTTCAGCTAACATATATGCGAAATATATCACTTATTTCACTCATCATTACTTATTTCACCTGGTCAGTCCCAAACTAGCATTTCTGGGCTTTTTCCTGTCCCTAACTCTTCCGCCCTTCCCAGCTGATAGCAAAGCTCTCTTTTGGTCGCACGCAAACCAGCGTGCCTGAGAAATGCCAGTCAGGCAGCTGGGCCCTTTGCGATTTGCAAACAAAGCAGAAAAGAGATGGTATTGCATAAAGCAAACTGTGGCGTGTGGGGTTAGTGACCTTGGCGGAGTATTTGCATCCTTAAGGAAAGAGATGCGATAAAACATCATTCTCCCTCTAATTCACCTTTCCAAGCATTCTTCAGTAGAAATAGAAAGAACTCCAACCAAATCTGCATACTTCACCATTTCATTTATCCTTGCAACTGTGACCAGAACCCTTCCACAGAACAAATACACCTAAATGAGTTTTAATTAACCCTCCTCAATCAAAAGACACTATGTCAACATAGAAGGGAAGACAGGGAGACTCTTTCAGTGCATTAACACATAATTTCATTACTCAGGCACTTCTTGAGCTGGGGAGGGGAAAGAGAGAGGAGAAGTTACCATCAGTGAGTCAATTATTAAAGTACTTGACTAGCAGCCAATAATGTATTCATGGTTCTTTGCTGCCTCTCTCCCCTCAACCCCCATCTACTCCACTATTTATCTCACATTTTAATTTTCAGTTTATTAAATGCATTCATTTATCATAGCATTCAGAAAACCTACGGAGAAATTGAGATGAATGTCTTCTTAAGTAGTCCTGTTTACCAAACGCACCAGCTCTGAGGTAACCAAGCTGGCTCGCAGCAGAAATATTACTTACTGCGAGGCAGGCAATGAAATGTTCTTGGGTCAGGCTACCACCTCCTCGGTGAAAATTTCAAATCATTTTAATTCAGTGACAACTGCATTATGCAAATGCATACAGCCATTTATAACTGCCAGAGCTCTAACAGCTATGGGGTTTAGAGCCTCGGTGGGATTTAAACACAAAGATGCGTGTTGCCTCTTTCTTTCACAGAGGTGCTACAAAAATCACTGTCTATGGCAAACATCTGTGACCTGAACAAAGACTACCTTCTCTGTTTGAAAAAAAAAAAAGAGAGGGAGAGCGAGGAGAAGGGAGAGCGAGGAGAAGGGAGAGCGAGGAGAAGGGAGAGCGAGGAGAAGGGAGAGCGAGGAGAAGGGAGAGCGAGGAGAAGGGAGAGCGAGGAGAAGGGAGAGCGAGGAGAAGGGAGATAAACAGACCCACAAAATTTAAACGGAGTATTATATTTTGATTTAAGTTCTGAGGCCCAGAAAACAATGGGCAAAAGAAGTCTCAGACCCCTTTTTTTTCCCCTAGTGAAATTTGTCTTGAAGAGCAGTGACATCCTATATGAGTCACATTTTCAATTATAGTGAGAATAGGCAGACTAGGAGAAGGAAACACACATGAGTAAAGGGGGGATTTCCAGAAACATAAATTCTAAAGTAAGCATCCAGCTCCCACTAACATTCAAGAGGGACAGGGGTTTTCAGTGCTACTGATAGCTTTGACGGTCCTCTACTGGAGATATCTCATGTTCTTCTAGTGATATTTTATAACTTCTTACCCACCTAATTTTAATTCCTTACACTATGAATATCCCGAGTCCCTGTTCAGCCCACACACCGTCTCAGCTGCAGGAGGTAAGCTCCACAAATCCCACCTTTTAACAGCAATTCATGAGCTCACTCTCTGATGTCTTTGCTGCCCTGCGAATGAGTCCCTAGAACCAACAGGTCTTTCAGGATTAGCAGCCAGTGCCACGCTTTACCAAAGTGCTACCTAGTGCAGCCGAACAGGGCCATCTTGAACAATAACTGCACCAGCTCAGTGGCACGTTATGAACTGGGACCCAAACACGGCTCACAGGTGTATTTTTAGCTCTAGCCTGGAAAGAGCATCCAGCGAGCTCAGCCATTCCCTTTCTCAGACAGAGTTAACGGGCAAAGTGAATGCTAACAGACTTAAAAAATTTTAAAAATCCAACCTAACCAAACAGAAAGATCAGCTAGGAAATTTCTGCAAATACAGTGAAGTTACCACACCTGTGAATCAAAGACAGCAAATAAGCAAATTTAAATACTAAAACAGACTACTTCAGTTCAAAGCCCTGCTCTTTACATCTGTGCTTTCTACCTCCAACATACAACACTGTAGTTTTGTTTTGATATTTTTCCTCCAACCATTTTAAATTCTTTGCTTACCATCTGCTTTTGCCTATCCTGTAACAATCAGCTCAGTTTCACAAAGATGTGAAAGATGCCTGCTTGGCATAGCAAGAAGGAAAAAAAAAAGGCTTCGACCCCTGCAGTATTAATTCCCCCTACAAAATCTTGTACAAGCTGCCTGCAGATAGAGTATCAGTTGAAACCATAAACCCATTTATAGCTGACAACAAGATTAATGACTTGTCCTGCGCTGATTTCCTCCTATTAGCTATCAGTAGATCTGTTCCATCTGTCATTTCACAGGAGAGCGGGTAAAAAGAGAAAAAAAAAACCCCACAGATTTAATTTCTCAGTGACTTCCAAATTGGCCTTGTCATGAAAATGACCTACTTACATTTAGTAACTACACCTTCCAAGTGGATGATATTGGGGTGGTCAAACTGTCCCATGATGCTGGCCTCACTCAGAAAGTCTCTCCTTTGTTTATCAGTGTAACCAGCTTTTAGAGTCTTGATAGCAACACAGATCTCTCTTTTTCCTGGTACTTTGAGACGTCCGCTGCATACTTCACCGAATTCCCCTTCAGGAAAAAGGCACAAGAATCCACTGGTCATGAAGCTGAAGCACACACCTGTGCTGTCAAATCGTAACAGTCGGTTCGTTTTGGGGAACTGTCATACAAAGATCATTGGATTCCAACTCTCCAAAAAGCCGATTTAAAACTCTATTTACTGCAAAAAATGCAAAAGTTTTGGCACTTACCCACACCAATAACTTTTTCAATCTTTATGCAAGAGGCATCAATTTCCTTGGCAAATTCCCTCACAGCTTGGTTTGGATCCTCATATGTAAAAGGATCCACATATGTTCTAACACCTGCAAGGCAGAAATGTTTTATTTGAAGTCACTGATCTACATGCTGCTGAACACAGAACATATGAGACCAAAGCCTTAATGATATACAACACCAAAGAGAGCGTACAATAAAAATGTACTGTAAGCCAGGAATGACTGATGAAAGAAGGAAGGACTTAATGTATTTTTCATCAATGTGATTTTTTAATACAAATATTTAACATTTCCCAACACTGACAGATAGAATCAGACTTTTGCCAATAAATGAGTGTCACAAATCACTGTCATCACTAACCGGCCAATGGCCAGACTATGGACCCACGAAAGAAAAGACAAGAAATTTCTGTTTTAGGAGCAAAGAAATTCTGAGTTCAGGTCCTAAATTTGGTGCCAGAGTGACTGAGATGGAAGTAACAGTAGGATTCAGACCTGAAAAAGGGCAGCAAAGTTCCCATCCCCTTTTCTGCAGGACTGCCTCTGGCCCATCCAGAAAGATGGAAATACTCCTTGGCAGAGTATTGTGGAGAAAAATCTTGCCTAGGCATCACTAGCCAGGAAGAGGAGTCTTTTAGCGGAAAGGAACAATGGAAGAAAATAGAAGAACCTTCTTCCTGTCCTTGCTCTCAAATACATTTATACAGATGCTTCTGCTTTCCCTGTTACTAAAATGCATGCTTTTGTATAAGGATGGCTGCAAACAAGGAAAATAAACACATTCATCTCAAGAGGAACGTCATTCCTTATTTCCTAAAGATCAGAACATGGGACATGTTTTGTGAATCAAATCAGAAAACCCAAGCCCCATTGCCTTTTACCTTGGTTCAAATGTTTCTCCTCATCTGCCTCTTGCTTAGCCTTACTGTACTTACTGCGTCTGTCAGAACAAAAAAAAGCATTACAGTTCAAAATAAATATCTTACTTTGAGACAAGCCTGGTCTTCTTGACCTGCCGAGATTTGAGCTGTTTACACCTGCCACGACCTGTGCTCTGCAGCTCCCCTGCGAGAGCCCATGACACAACTCACACCTACCAGCAGGGCAGGAGCCTCCTCTCCTCAAACTGCTCTAAGTGTTACTGGCATCAACAAAGTACGGAGGGAAGCACAAATCTCTGTATTTGCATCTCGGCATTTAAACAAAGAAAAGAAAGCTTGCATCTCAGCTACTTTTTTCTTCAAACGTGTACATTTGCAATTCAGGGCAAAAAGGGGCCAAACTGCTTTTTAGCACAATCATATAGGGATTCAAACGCAACAACAGAGGTGTTTTGGTAGATTGATTTTCAAATACAATCGGGCAAATGCCAATACCTACACCTTATTTAACTGAAAATTTTAAAATAGTCTATAAATACAGAGACTGGGACCGCAGCAAAGAAATTCTGGCCATCAAAAACGTAGATCTGGGGGATTTTTGGTTTTTTTATTGTTGTATAGTTGAGGCAGACAAAGAAGAACTCCTGATGGCAGACCTCCTCTACTAAACCTCTGAGGGGAGCACATTAATGTAGTGTATAGTATGTTAATTCTATAGAATATTATTTCTACACCTACACACACAATTATGTATCCAGTTATATATTAAATTAGTTCAGCTTTAAACCTCAAAGGTAAGTGGCACTAAGAAAAGTTAATAATACAAGTGGTTACTCTGATAGGGAGGATATTGAGAAGTCAGCTCAGCCAAACGTGTATTGCGATTAGAAGTTCCCTGGTGTATAATAGTACCTAGATATGGAGGTTTGATTTGGGGTTTTACATACAGTTCACTGAAAATTCAGAACCACACTTAAGAACAGGCACTGCCAAACAGGAGGCCTTAGCATTGTTTACTCCTCAACTTGCTTGTTCCTATGGAAGTCAGGGGCAAAAACATCCCATCATGTCAGACCCAGGCTAACTAACTGGCAAAAGAGTCCACGCTGGAGCAAACAAGAGTGAAGGAAGAAAGAGAAACCGAGACCAGAGGAAAGGCGAGGTGAGACTGGAACCCAGAGCAGGGCAAGACAACCACCCTTTTGGGGATACTGGAGTGAGACTGTGTTAAAAGTCTGAAAATGGCACGTGGTTAGAGGAGGGAAACGGGACTGGGTGAGAGAAAGGCCTATGCGCAGAAATGAGTTAAAAGGGGTCAAAAGCCTGGAGAAACCAGGAAGAAAATACGTGACTTTCAGAGGTTTGATTGCAGCAAATCTTCCTGAGTTTCACCACTCCCCTCCTGTCAGCAAAAACCTTCCATGCCCACCAGCAAAAAGCATCTTAACTTCCCCTTCTGCGCTTGGCCTATGATCAATGGCAGCTTCCCATCGCTACCAGCTAAGAGGCCATCTCCCAACCTTTGTCTCTGCCATCTTTCAGTGTAGCGTGTTACATATACTATATCAACAGTACAAACTTTAAATTATCCATAAAATAGAAGGAAAAAAAGTCCTCCTCAACATGCTAAGACTACCCTATTTTTGAGCACAGCTCCCAACAATATCAGGCGGACTTGCATTCAGACATAAAAAGCAGGAACACCCCATAATTGTTTGGGAGCTTCTTTTCTTGATGAAAGTCAATTAAACACAAATGACTTCAAATCACAAGAGCAGCATTATTAAAAACCACACTGGATCCAAACGTCAATTTAGAACACTTATTTGCCCGAGGACTTACAGCATCGGCATAACAGAGCTGAGTTAAATAAAAGGACTACATTCTGCTCCAAGTTACTGAACTGAATAAGAGTCAGCACAAAATCTCACCCACTACCACATTGGACCAAGTCAGTTAAGGAGATTGCAGAGATGGTTTTGGATACTACACAACCTCTCTCAGGGAAAAACAAAAAGATACTGCATCTTAAGCAGGACCCCTTCAAATTCATTTTATTTATATTCAAATACAGATGGGAGATAGGAAACACAAATGTTCTTTGTATGAAAGCATTTTTTAAGTATGAAAAAACGCTTTTTACCTTACTTTAAAAACTTAAATCACCCTATTAACAGATTTAAAAAACCCTTCCCCCCACTAAAACCCAAGGATGTGCAAAAAACAAAAGGAAACAAAGGGATTACTGTTCAAGCAATATAATTGCAGCTTATTAACTTTAAATAATACTTTCCAAACTAACTACCTCCTTCCATATCTCCCTCTGTCACCTGCTGACCTTTCCTGCTTGCCTCGGGGCAGGACGCTCCCGGGGCTGCCAAGGCCGCCGTGAGACAGCCTGGGAAGCTGGGCACTGACTCGCTGCCCCACGGGGAGGAGAGCGGGGCTCACCTGAATGACAGAGGCAGCCTTTGTCACAGGTTTGAATTCTATAATTACAGGGATTTTGGTGGTGGTGGTGGTGAAATAGCTGCTATTCAAGGAAAGAACACAGAAGCTTTCAGAAACAGTGGGGGTCAGAGGCGTAGGCAAATCTACAGGTGGGGCATGGGGATAAGGAGGGGAAGGTCTCTCCCAAGCACCAGCAGTAACTCTAGAAGGTATTCACATGTATTGAGGTGCTGCCACCTTCGCCATTCACACGCAAAAGAGGAGCTGAGGGTTCCTGCAGCGCTCAGACATGAGGCTGATGGAGCGTGCTGATCCAAAACCAGCAGCAAAAGTTGGGCAAATATGTTCAGCTAAGTTTGCAGAGCAGAGCATAAAGAAACAAACAAGAGTTTCTGATAGAAACTGCTAGACAACCAAAGGGTTTTTTAGAAGCCATCTTCCTCCACCCGCTACTACTACTTTAAAAAAGTAGCTCTTATTGCTTCAGTTTCCTGAATCCTTTAAAACGCTATTTGAAATATTCTCATTTTACTCAGTGTTCCTGCTCAGTAGGGTAGGGTTTGGAAACGCTCTAGGCTACGCTTCCTGCGTTCGGCTGTATCAATATGCTTGTCTTAACCTCAGGAAGTTTAAGCTAACATTTAGGCAGGTTAGTTCTCCTGTTAACACAATCGTTGTGGTCACAGAATAGAAAAAAACAGCTCAAGCTGCCTGAAGGCAAATTCTGTTGTGAAGATGAATTTTGGGACTTGAGTAATAACTTGAAAAAACATAATGCGAAATTAGTAATAATAACCCAGCATCCAAAAGTGGGCACCTACACTATATGTCCGCTGCCAACATTTGGCTCACAGATGCAGAGAGGCTACATCTGCAGGCCAAAGCACAATTCTGATGGTACGAATATGACTTTTAGGTCATGGCTATATTACAAAACCTCCTCATGGGGACTGTATGGGTAAGAAAGCATTTTCTCTGCTAAAGTAATTTGGGAACAATGTATAATTATTTTGCTATTAAATTTTGCTGGTATAGGAACATCGTAAAATATCCCCAAAGCCCACACCTTTAAGTGACAATGGTAAAGTGGTTAAAATCGTTAGGGTAACGGTGAATATTAGATTCTGTTTATTGAGAGCAACTTCCAACTACCGGCGAGCTGTGTACTGAGGAAGGCTATTAATTAACAAGGCACCATGCATCAGTATGCACAGAACAGTTGCCCTGTCTTCACATTTCATTCATTTTGCTCTGTCTTTCCCCTCCCACAGCCTCCGGAGGCCTACCAGTACAGAGCTAGGGGGCATCTCTGAACCCACTGCACTAGACTGCTTTTACCTCCATCCCTATCAGTGCTCGGACCAGCCTTTTGCCTATGCTACCCACCTATTCTTTGTCTGCTTTTTCTGTCCACTTTAAACACTTCTGGGCAGAGATAACTAAGCAGACAGCCTGGGCAGTGAGAACTGGCTGAGTACACATCAGCATCAGCGAGACTGTCAGCTACCTGGCTCCAGGCAGCCTTTCCTTTGACAGCTTTATGGCCGATACTAAAGAGAATCAATACGAGGGCAAGGGGTTGACATTTCATTTTCTAAAAAGTGATCCATTGAGGGCCAATCACCAAGCAGTGTTTATCAGCCTTGGGAAGTGACTTTTTTTTTTTTTTATAGGGGGAGGAGGGGAAGGAATCATCTCAGAGCAACTCGACAGGCTCAATTCTCCAAGGTGGCGACTCATAATTAGAAATCCAATGTATCCTGCTATCAATCCTGTCTTAAATAATAAAGTGATCAATAAAAGTAGAGAAGAGATTAAGTCATCAAGCTCAGTGATGCTATTTTCTGTTGCAATGGCTTTTAATAAACCCGTCTCTCTGCATTACATTTCCATACGTTCTGCTCATCTTTCTTCTTGCTGGCATGGAGGCTTTGAGTTGAACACCCACAGAAAACTAGAACAGTGCACGAGTACTTACTAGATATTATAATCATAGTGACTCAACTGCTCTTTAAGATAATTTGAAATTAGTGAGTAAATCAAGAGGAAGTTGTGCACATTTATGGCTGTCGCCATTAAACTGATCGGAGACTGAACAATCTTGAAAACTTGCATCCTTCAGATCCCAGACCTGAGATGGAGTAGCGATACGTCCAGTTTTCTCTCATAAATATACCAAGCCAAAATCACGCTCATCTTTTTAAATAAGAAAGAACACTAAAAGATGAAGTCGGAAGCACTCACATTATGTTTCTGCTACACTATCCTCCCCATTCGCAATGTTATTCCTGATGCCTGGGCTGAATCTGGGGGAATGAACAAGTACTTGGTAGAAGATTATGGTTCTGCCCTAATCAAATAACCTATTGATCCAGTCTGTTGCATCACTGCATACGATGCTGAATGGCTGAGGCTTCTGTTTTACAGTCATTTTCACTCGCAGCGGAAGGACTAACCCAAGACTAATGCAGACTCATACAGATAGCTAGCCTCTAAGACAAAACCACAAGCGCAGCATCACAATAGCTTACTTCACAATAGTATACTTGTTTATTCCCTGTGTATAACAAGTCAGTCCAAGAAGATCTACTGTACTCATACTCATTAAACTTAACTTCAAATTACACTGTCCACAAATCTCTAGTTGGCTTGCTTCTCAGTGCCAGTTACTGGAATCAGTTTTGCATTTGAAGGGCAAATAGAGCTGGAACTATTGCCATTACATCACATGCTGCTGTGGTACTAATGTTAAGAAGATCAAAGCTACATGGGAGAAGGCTTGTAATGCAAATGCACTGTTTATGATGCTAATCAAAGAATTTAGCTTTGTTTGGAGGAGACAAAAAGCTCCCTCATGAAAGAAAGGGGAGAGAGAGAAGCTTAAGTTCTTACCTCCTGCTGATGACAAAGGCTGCAATGAGAATGACCACAAGAACAACACTGCCAGCCACTGAAACCAGAAGCACTGTGGGATTGGTACCATCGCCAATGATGGGGGAAGGAACTGAAAACAGAAAAGGGAGCATTAGTGTCAGCTACCCTCAAAAAATCAACCTAGGTAGCACTCAATGAGGCGTTCTGGCTTGTGAAGGCTGTTTAGAGTAGTACTCAAACCCACTTTCAGGCGTTCATTATATAGTCATTTGACACAATTTTCCAAGAGGGTCCTAATGAGCTGAAGACATGATGTTTGGTAATGATTTGGGGAACCTCAGTTCACTGAGAACAAGGACTCCCTCTCCTTCTCCCCTCCAGTCCTGCTCAGAGGGTATAATTGCTATTTTTGTTTTTTGCCCTCCTAATTGCTTTCCACTCTTCTTTCTTCCTTCTTTTTTTCCCTCAGTGGGGCCAGATGATCACTCCTCAAGTGACACAAAGAGAACAAGTTGTTTTAAAATGTCTTCCTCCTTCCTGCTGGATTGATTATTTTCAGCTGTTAACATCCAAAAGGATGTTGGCACAGATTGGCATGAGCTTAAATTGATTTGAACAGGCCTGTATGTCCAGAACTAAATAGGCTCGGTCATATCATCTTCCTGCCACTAAAAGGCAATTGTGTTTTTTGTGGCAAATTTATACGTTACCTAGAACAAAGTGAAAAGCTTTATAGATAATACCATTCAAAAATTCTCTCTTTACATGACTGTCTAAGGGCAAGCGCAAATATGTCAGCTAACATAAGGCACGCTTCGCCGATCTAGTAAAGTAACACTAGAGTAACAGAGCTGTATTCCCCTGCAAATGAGATAATCCAAAAACATACAGAAACATCCCACATTTACATTAAACAATAATAGGTACATGAATCTCTCAAGAATCAATGGCTTTCACGTATCTACAGGATGTATGTCTTCTTATGCCACGCTGAGGTATTTTCACTTTAAGTGTCTAGAATATAACCTATCCAAACAAATGTCTACCGTCAGATTCGCCACATTATTAACAGCCTCTGGAGGAGAGGTGCCGCAGTAGAAATGGCAGTTAACAGTCATGCCATGAGTCATGCAGCTATGGAGGAACATTTTCCCAGAATAGGTGCCCCATAATCCAAGCAACTGAAGAGAACCTCCCAACACACAGCTGTCACGTTTGCGTTGTTCTCTCAAGGAAAAGAGAGAGAGATCAACGGGCATGTTTCTACCTGTATTAGTTGTGAACTCAAATGGCCCACTGAAGTCTCCATATCCTGCTGCTGTCCTGGCCCGCACATGAAATACATACGAAGTCAGGGGGTTCAAGCCTTTAATGTCAGTGTTCCTGGAGGCTGTCTTCACAATGCGATAGCTGCGCTCGTTTTGGTCCTAATAACAAAAGGATAGAGGGGTGAGCAAGGAAAAATGCCTCACTGCGCCATGAACAGTGGAATCCCACTTCCTTGCCAAAAGTGTTATGCTGAAAGACGATGACTAACGACGACGGAATTCTCAAAATACATCTCAAAGGCCTCTGCTGCCGGCCTTGCTCCATACCCCAAGTACTGCGTTCTGGGAGGGATCCCTGAGCAAGCCAAAAAAGGGTGATGAAACTCTAGGTATGGTGATCATGTATCATTGATTATTTAAGAAATTGCCCAATAAATTCCTCTGGAAAGCAGCCAGGTTCTCAAATATGATTCTGTTGATGAACAAATGACATTTTATTCATCCATGCTGGTGCTGCTTTTTTCTTCCTACTAGCCAGGACCCACCAAAACATATGAAACACATAAAAAAATAAACCCTTGACAAATATCTTCCAGAAAGTCCCATATGAAGGGCTATTCTTGTTTTTGGCTGGAAAATACATAAGAAAATATCATAATTTAGCCTTACCAAAAATCAGCTGCCTTTTGCTGTATGTATGAGAGAAGCAAAAATGTTATTATCTTCTTAAAAAAAATTAAAAAGCGTGTGTGTGCATGTGTGTGAGAGCATGAGCTCAAAAGCAGGTAATTCTTCACTTTGGCAGACAACCTTCAAAGAAAGCAGCTCTCTTCATGGTTCCATACTTGAGGAGAGAAATTATTTGTAGGAATAACATCTCTCTCTACCTCAGAGAGTATGAAGAATGTAATTTGCTTTCCTTATTCTTTATTAAAAGCCATCCAACCCACACCATCACTCTAAGCAGAAGCTATTGGCAAACAGATCTTATTATCATTAGTGTGTTATATACTTCATTATTATATTTCTGTCTATGATGTAAAGCTAATGCCTCACTTTGACCAACATTATTGATTCTCATTATAAATATGCTTGCTACAAAAGCTTGGTTCCTAGGTAAGAAAAAATAACAAAACAAACTCATACCATACAGCTAGAACAGCCTATATTTTACTTCAAGCAACCATTCAAGTGCATGAAATCCTTAAGTGGATATTATTAAACTAAATGATGGGAGCCTATCTGCAACTAAACCATAATTAAATGAGATAAAAAAAAAAAACAAAAAACAAACGCCCTAAGCCCAAACAAAGCTCCTTGCTCGTCCACTGTGAACACTACCTTTTCATAGTATTTGACTTCATATTCCAAGATGACTCCATTTGGCCTGTCCGGCTCCAGCCACGCCAAAGCAACGCTGTGTCTTGTTATCTCTTTAGCTTGGATCAAAGCAATTGGGGATGGAGCTGCCAGAAAAAAAGAAAAAAATTATATAAGCAATGATTTAGTCTCAAATGAGGAACGTATGCTTGTAATTGTAGCTTTCACAACGAGAGGACTTACTGACTTGTGAGCAGTTTCAGAAATTGTGTTTTTCTTGTTGGGGGTTGCACCCAATAAGCATTGTTGCTGTTTTCTGTAACAGAAGTATGTTTAATTCCCTTCTAATAAGGCTTGTTTTAAGATTCTGGGCTGTGCTAGATAGGCAGCCTCTGAAGTAACAGCACAGTAGTCTAAATGACATAATGTTCATGATGCCTATGGACCAAACCTCCATAACAGGCTAAAGTACCAAATGATTCTGCCTTTTTTTGACCTTTGTTAGTATATAGAGACTCGTATGCATTAGGTTTTGGTCCATATTGATTCTCCTTCTCTAGGTCCTAAAATTAACTGGTGTTACTTCACTATTTGCTGTATAAGAACTATGGAATTCCTGACGGACCAATCCTGTTTTCTCTAAAGCTGAGAAAATTTTGCTATTGAATTAAGTAAGGCCAGAATAAAGCTCAACACATATGAATTTGGACCCTCCCATGAAAAATAGAAAACTTGTATTTCAAGAGTCTGAGCCAATTTGTGCCTCCTAACTTGCCCTCCCTAGTGCCTCAGCCGGTAAGCAGTTCCTGGAGAATGAGGAAGCTCAGCGTCCAAGAGCCAGGTTCTGCCTTTGATAACACTAGGTGTTTCCCAGCTAGAAGACAGCAGAGACTGGCCCATCATGTACCAAACTGGCATAATCTGGCCCTGTCCCATGTGGTGCAATACATACATGTTCAAGAGATAAAGTAGGACTACACTGTCAAGGGGAAGGGCTGAATGATTTTTGGCAAAACTCTACCTAGCAACAAGATAAACTCAAAGATCCTTTAAACTGTATCTATGTGTCATAATAAGGGCTGCTATGAAGAAGATAATGGAAAACATCTCATTGTGCACCCTACACTTTCAATAGAGCCCCTGCGAATGCTGAAGTTCAGGTTTTGACTGGCTGGCGGACAATGCGTTCTCCCTATGACTGCGATAGTAGCAGATTCATGGCTGTGCTGGGGGAATGGGTTTTCTGAAGATTTATGAACCCAACTGCCCCTTTCTTGCTGCTATGTTGCTGTGTGGTCACGTCTCTAGCCAGCTGTTATCAAGCTCTTTTGATGCTGACAATAGCTGGTATAAATGGTGGAGTCTCCAGGGATAAAAAGGGACATTCATGAAATTTTTAATCTTATCTAACAAAGCTGTCCTGTATAACCAGAGATTAGAAGTCTTCCTAAATTGAATGTATTTCTTCTTTTGTCCTCTGAAGCTGTAGACATGTTGCTTTTTTCCCTTTTTTTTTCCTTTTCTTTTTTTACTCTTAACTTTAGGATGACGATCCATGAAAATGTAAAAAAGAGAAAAAAAAAGTACCCTTGAAACATGTATCCTTGAAAAGTACCAAGACAGACAAATAAATAAAACAGTCACAGTAAATGAAAGGAAAATTGAATGTTGAAAGCCTCAAAGCTACGTGACCATATCAGACAGTTCTGATGGAAGTGAAAATAACCAGAAGATGCCACACAGGCACAAAAGGGTGTCTCCCTCTTGACGTGAAACCATCAGGGAGCTGCTTCCTGATTTACTCTGTGACAGTTTGGCATCTCTGTTAGAAATGCCTCCGGAACCCTTCTCTCTTTTTCCTTGTCTGTCTCTCACACGCAAAGGCAAACACTGGATGACGGAGGAGACTATAAACACAGCCAACAGGGAGGATCCAGGTGTGGCTCCATCAAGTTAGATCTGTGGCAGGACTGAGAATCTGCTTAATAACCCCACGCTTCCTCAACAGAGAACAGGAGCTTTCCTTTTGCAGGAAGAATGCCACTCACAGCTAACAAATTGAAAATCAGATTTCTTACTCTAAAACACACACAGACACAACATTATTGATAAACCAACCAGAGAGAAATCTGCCTAGTTAATCAGTGCCTCATGCTGGGGAGCCATGCAATTCTTTTCACTGAGAATCTGTCACTTACTCTGGTCTGACCTTAACAATTTCAGAGAGAAAGTTCACTTTCTTACCCTCACCCTCTTTTTAACCTGCTTGGCTTCCCATTTCATTTCTGCAGGCATTTATATTGGAATTTAGTGAGTCCTATATTACGAGGCTGGTAAAGTGCTGTACGGAAACATATTTTTGCTCTGTTGTAAAATTGCTATTCACAGCAGAAGAAAATATATTAATCGCCTCTTCTTAAGGATGATGCTTAGTTTTCTACAGTTTAACAAATGCTTTCTTGTATCTCTCAAAAACAGACAGTCCACTTTAGGTACTACTTCATACCTCCTCCTAAGCCTCCAGGATAGGAAAGAGGATCACACATCAATTCCTTTGTCAATTCTTATGATTAGAGTTGCAAGAATGGCCCTAGTTTTTTCTCCCTTCCTTTATACCTGTTGAATACTAACCATTATGCAACTTCATCCTAATTAACTTTTTATCCATTCGCTTGTTTGTATTGTGCAGATGAGTAACTTGTTTCTGGGCTCTTTTGTCTTGGCTGTTCATCCTGCTTCTCCACGTGCTATACAGAAATCCTGGGAGTGCTGACATCCACGTCATGAGGAGGTACCAGAATGGCAAAAGGCTGCCAAGGAGCTCTTTTCTGTCTCTTTGGCATAGAGCTGGAAACGTCTATGCAGTAGGAAGGTCATCTGTAGCACCATGGACCTGGAGGGATTGGGCTCAGTAACTAAAGCTATCCTGCTGCAAGGACAAAACCCTCCTTTACCAATCCTCTCTTACTTCTGCCGACAGCCCTGTAAATCAGGTTGGTTGGCTGGTGGGTTGGTATTCTAGGAACCACCATGACAGAGGCATCCCATCAGCTGCCAGGAGTAGCTCTAGCTAACAGAGAGGGTGACCAGGCTTCATGCTCTGTGCTGTCCCAGCCCTCTGGGTGAGCTTGTGCAAAATATTTAGATTCTTTGCTCTTCTTCCCTCCACCTTTAAAATGACTCTTTGGGATGTTGTGAAGATAAACATGTAACACTGTAAAATGATGCTTTGATCGCGAGCAGAAGACAGTAGTGTCTCTTACATTTGAGTGTGATAATTGTTCATTCTGTACCCACACACTCCTAGAGAAATCACATGGAGGATAACTTGATCAAAAAGAACAACATTCAAATTTGAGATGTTTGCAATAGTACCACAGAATACTTTTGGAAGAGAATAAAAGATGACATTTTCTTTCATCCTCTTCACTTTCCTCTTCTCTGTTCCCAGATATTTAGAAAGAAATACTAAGTCAAAACTTGTTTCTAAATCACCATTGTTTAGAATAGCAAATTTTTTTTCCCACATGTGCACACACAGTATGTATCAAGCACCAATTCTACCAGAACAGTGCAATTTACAGTGAAGAATGAGGAGATATTTTGGTGTTTAAAAAGGGGTCCCTTTAACAAAAGCACTAAGTGTAACTTTCCTTAGTTCAAAGCTCAGCAGTTCCTCTCCCTTAAAAACTCCGCTCCCTACTGATGTGAATGTTGCAATTTTCTTTTATCTACTTCCTCAATAACCTGCCATTAAACACCTACTAGTAGTTTTATTACTGCAGTTCTGAGCTTGTGGCCTACAGAGAGAGAAAGAGCACAGATGTACTACAAAAACTTCACCCAAATGCCATAAAGCTATATCCCAAGGCTAATAAGTGCTGAATTATAACAGTTTCGAGGCACTTTAAAGGATGGCAGAAGCAGAGTGTCAGTTTTTCATTACTGGTTCAAATTAAGGGGGGAGGGAGGAAAAAACAGGAAATAAATAAATGCAATAAAAGTCTCTGGCATGCAGGCACCCATGAGTGAAAGCAGCCCTTCATAAAACTAAAACGTGAGTACTTGGATATCAAAGATACACAATGCCCAGTGTTTTAGTGAAGATGCCTTCTTAACCACAGCAGGGTTTACTTTCCACTCCCCATGATTTGAATTTAAATGGATCATGTTTACTCAAGGGGTCTTTCACTGATTGAAAAATATACCCACAGTTCGCACATTATCTCAGCTAAATTCAAATAACATATTTAAATTTAATTACTTGAAGCTTAGGGGTTTCATGCTTTTCTTTTTTCCCCTCAATTGCACACAACAACACTTATTTGTTTTTATCAATGGCTATGTGCTTTGTCAAGCATCAAAATTAAATGCTTGAAAGCACTAATGATGTTACTGTGATTAAGGGTTTTTACCTTCCAGGGTAGACACTAAAAGCCTGTTCCATTATTAATTATTTAAAAAAAAAAAAAAAGATTTTTGAGAATCTAAGACAGAAAAAAAGTCCTCTTAAAAATCAAAACAAGAAAATAAAAGATCTGTTAACTGAAACAAAACACATTTAAAGAAACCTGGCACATTTAAGGTTTTCTCTTTGAATATCTCTGCCTTGTAACATGTTTTTTACATTTGATACTGTAAATGATGTTATCAGATAACTTTACAGCAGGAAAAGGATATACACCACAGAGAATCAAATATGTTTTTAATGATTTCTAAAGGCAACATTCTCCAGATCACGTTCTGATACTTTTATTCATGTAAGAGGGCAACTTACTTTACTAGCTGTCACACTGCCTTCCAAACAAGTGAAGGGATAAGTATCCAGCCCTATTTTGTTAAGTATTCCAGATTACATTAAAAAGGAAGCAATTTTGCTCTTTCCTAAAATGTTAGTGTTCAGTTCTGCTTCCCATCAGTCTCTCAGGCCTTTCACCTGCTCCTCTCTCGTGTCTGGACAGAAATGCCCCCAAACCCTTATTTTTTGAAAAACACCACCTCTGTGCTCTGAGCACTTCCAGCAATTGACTTCTCATAGGAAGGGGAATACATTTCAGTTGTGACCAAAATAATTGACTGAGAATGGCAGGAGATCAAATTTCCAAACATATGTCTAACCCATGAATCCACAGAAGGACAAGCACATGAAAGGTTTTTGCACATGTGAACCTATTTGTACACACACAGATTAAATGACTATGCCCAAATAGGACTGAGCTAGAATCTGGCATTCCCACTCTGCACTGCCAACACAATTACTACTTTTTGCTCCTAGGGACCTACAGAAGCCTGCAAGACTGGATGTGCACCTTAAGAACGAGCTACGTACTTTTTTTTTTTTTTAATTCATTAATCCCCAAATAACTCTCCCTGTGTATAAGCACAGTAAACATTTGTATAAGCAATGGTTTCACCAGGTTAGGACTTGGACGAGGATCTAGAAGCCTGATTGCTCAACTGAGCCACTGGAAGCCTCCCAAGACATTCCCTAGCCCTCTGTCTTCCCACTGTCTGCCTTTGCCTCCCAGAGGAACGATGACTGGTGTGGAACACCTCCCAGTTTGAAACCGAGACGCATCGAGGTTCAGGCCAGCATTTTCAAGCCTTAGCATTTAAAGCAAAGACTTTAAAACTGCCCCGCTGGAATAAACTGCCCAAGGTTATCCTCCCACATTCGAAAATCCTGGCCTCTGTAATGTGAAGCAGTGTGACAATTGAGCTTGGCCTCTTTCTCTCAGTCCCTTAAATCAGTCATAATACTTCTGCAACTAAAGTTTCCTTCCTTAAAAACATGCTGCTCAGGAAAGAAAATAGCTCAGCCACAGGGTACTCTCATATGACATCTTCATTCCAAGATGAAAGGCACACATCAGCTTTCCCTTCTTTCCAGGCTCCACAACGCAGTTGTTACATATGTGAGCTCTATGGAAAACAAGTGACAAGCTCTCAAGCCTAGGGACCAGCTCACATTGTCTATGTTTATAGTGATATTTTCATAAAGGAAAGGGCCAGAAAATGAGATTTTGAAGACTGTTAACACTGCATTATTATATTTTAAACATTTCCTCTGTTTTAAAGATTTCATTTCTTGCCTCTCCCAAAAGAGAACCTGCGCTGCAAATCTTGCCAGACCACAAAAGCTGGCTCTGACTTGCATCAAATCAAAAGTTTGCAGAAAAACGCAGGCTGCTAGCCACAACAAACAATAGTAGCTCAGGATTATTAGAGTGCAGTATTTTTACCATCCCACCCCAGCGGTCCAGTTCTTGGAGAACTGCAGTAACCACTTCAGATTCGTAAAGAGCCAATGTGTCTTCCTGGCTGTTAAGTCCCATTCTGCGCCAGCTTTAGCAGAGACTACATTAGCATACTGGAACTGCTCTAATTTAGACCAAACCAATTATAGGAGCTGAGGTCTGACCACAGTTCCCTGTGGGCAGAAACTCAGAAACTCTGATGGGACAGCGGTAACGAAGATTTTATGCACTCAGGAGACAGCTTGTTCTGACCATCAATTTCTAGGGACAAGCTCTTGATACCACTATGTTATTTTCAGGTACTGGCTCTCCAATTCTGGAGGCCAAGCAATGATGTCAGCTAATGTAATGAAGGTCTGGAGCAACTCCAGAGATGTCAGTCTGCAACCTGCAGCCCCAAAGACTGCCTTAAACCAAAAGCATACAGAATCCACATAGCATTTAACAAGAGATCTGTATTGCAACTCAAGCATGGAGTCTGTTTAGTCTGAGGACTGCTTGTTTTCTTTCTGCTAGCTTGCTAAGAAATCCTGTTGGCATGTTCTGACAAGGATAACTTAATAGTTGCCAACAGAAACATGGCAGGATACTGTGTGTATATTTCCTGTATGTATGAATGCCAGTTTAAAACAAACAGGAAAACAAGTCTTTCAGTTGGAAGGCAATTTATAAAAATCTGTCTGAACATTATAACCACTTAAAAAAAAACAGCACTGAAACATTTCTAAATGTTTAAACTAGAGCGATTAACACAAGAACGGTGAATGTACTTAGCACCGTAAACTGCTCTACAAAATTCTACAGCCATAAGCAATTTGTTAAGATTCAGAACTAGTCAGAGAGCAGGTCCCAATGCAGTTCCTCCTCCTCCCTCTACCTGAGGTTAGAATTTAACCCAATATAAACAAAAATAAATTTAGTAGCCTAAAGAAGCCAACACGGATGCTCTACTACATTCTCGTGGGCAGGCAGAAGTGGAGAAAATGGGCCACAGTCCTGGCAAAGGGGTATCGCCATTACTCTCTGATCCTTCCTTTAGGGCCTGAACCAGCCACACTTGGGAGGCAGGATCCCACGACCAGCACTGGGTCAAACACTTCAGGGAAGCACATGCTGCGATTGCTCAGCTACTTCTAAGGTGGTCCACCAAGCACAGACCTCCATAAACCACTGATGCTGGGACACAATGTATGGTACCTCAAGGATACGCTTGCTCCAGGGGAATCCAGGAGGAGGAGAAATTAGAGACCGTAACCTCTAGATATTAAAATGACTTATAATGTTGGAGTTAGGGCATTCTCCAATCCAGCACAATATGACCCACTTACTGCCATCTCCTCGTGGTAGTTCTACCTTACCAGACTCTGCTGTTTCTCTGGGGAAGCCAGAGCCAGCAGTGAGAGCTAAGTCCTCCTCAGAAATGCCGTCCTTCACCCTTGTAACACTGCATGGAAGGAGGATCTGCTGAGCCATCTTTTCCAAACAAACTCCTCCGCTACCTACCCGGCAACTTCCACGGGGAACTGTCCTGAAAGATGCATCAGACACCCCCAAACGATCCCCAAGTCCCGTTCCCTGTGCCCTTCATCAAGTCAAGCGAACGTCTGGTTACTCATCCTCCCCATTTTCTCATTCTCCTCCAGTTAGAGGAGTAAGACATGTCTGCGTATACTTTGTGAGTCAACAGAAAAGGTGGGGTAGTTGTTCTTAAATTCTGAGGGACCAATGAAATAACTTACTGCTTCTGTGCCCTGCAAACCGCTTCTGCGCAGCTTTTCAACTATTTAAAATAGCATATCAACAACCAATAAAACAATACTAAAAATATTGAGCCTGCTCTATAAATATCCCAGCGGGGCAACCCTTTGACTCCTATCGCAAAGGACAGTGCTGACCTTATGCCTCATGCCCTTATTTATTAACAGAAAGAGTCCTTCTGCTCCTTGGTCCTTACTTATACTTACCACCAAGTCATCTGAGCATGTGGTTAGTTCAGCATTTACAGTATGAAGCTTAATTCACTCAGGAGCAAACGTGTGATTTGGTACCCAAGGCAACACATCTTATACTGCTGCTTTCTTTGGTTCTCACACAGTTCTTTTTACGTACTTGAAACACAGAAGTCTAGGTAATATATAAATGTACTAAATAACTTTGTCACTTATTCTCAGCATTAAGAATATTAGATTTTATAAAAAGAACTGCTTAAAAGCCTCTCTGAAATCCACATAAATAAAAGCCCCTGCCCTACTCACTCATATGCTTTGGAAATACTGAAGTATCATCTAAACAAAATAAATAAATATGTTATGACTCATTTTGCTAAAGCAGCTTTTCCTTTTTAATAAATAGCTTTGCTCATGTTGTCTCATCCTGGCTTTTGAAGTGCTACAGTAATAGCAGAGAGTTAGACTTTGCCATTTGGGTTCCTCAGATCAATTGACCAACATCAGAAACGCCAAGAATCTTGAAGGGATAAAAGATAATAAAACGATAAACAATTTGCTTGAACTGTGATACACACAAGTGATAGGCTCCAACAGCAGCTGCAAGCTAGGTTTCAGACATGCCCTCTTGAGCCTGTGGTACCCAAAAGAATCAAAACCACAGGTCTCAGCTGACAATAAAAACTGCAATTCCTGTTTTAACACTTGAGAGTACCGGATTACTTTGAAGTCAAACTTAAGGAACTTCACCTTTATTTACTTTAAGCTTCATCACACAGAAGAGGGTGGAGCAGAAGGTTCAAATTTCCATATTTACATTTCAGATGAACAAGCTGTAAATTTTAATTATAGTTGATATTCAGAGCGTTCAGCTGGAACTTCAGTAAAGTGCCTTCTGTACAAAGGTTAGATGGATTCGACGTGATAAAATCCCCGTCTCTGGGCTGTTGAGAAACTCCCAAGATTGAACCAAGGTTTAGCTTTTCTGTGCTCACATTAATAGCACTTTCTGAAGGACACTGGCCTGACAGCACTGGGTTCCTCAGTTCTTCTAGGACATGGCAAACCACCTTGCTATACAACCCCACCACAATTCCTCTTCTCGAGGAAAAAAAAAATACTTTGTGCTTCTGGAAAAAGTAATACAGACAATTAGACTCCAGCACAAGCAAATTCTCCTGGGCTTTCACACTCAGAGCTCTTCTCTTGGTTCCTCTCACTGGAACTGAATTAAACCCATTTTCCCTCATCTGCAACATGCAGTTTTCTCCAGGAAATTAAAAATCATTAACAGACCCAACAAAAGAAAAGACTGTATTCTGCACACGGTGCTGTTGTGAAAAGCAGAGCGACCCGAAGCTCGCTGTTCAGTAAAAGACAGTGACAAGGGACAGAAACTGGGGAAGAGTCTTAAGCTTTCTGAAACACATAAATTTTAAAATTAAAATCTTATTTCATAATGTCAATTAATGATTACATCACAGGTGGCACATAATTCAACTTATACAGGGTTTCATTATTTCGATTTTGGTCTTATGCTGAATACTGAAAACTAGTGAATTATTCATTTAAAAATTAGAAAAATCCCAAGTGGAGCAAGTAATTAAAAATTAAAGTGGCTGCCTTAGAGGAAAATGGTCAGAAAGATAATAATTGGTAAAATTTCCTCTGCAATGTAAGTGCCATTACAAAGGCTGAACAATTTCAATCCTAAAAACAAACAAACAAAAACCTCATGAGCTTATGAAGATTTGGCAACGTACAAAGAAATGGGATGTTTATTTACTAGAAGAGTACAGAGTTAGGACGCTGGGCAAATGGAAATTCGTGAAAACAATCATCCCGAGTTAGCTCAGCAATCTCACGGATGGCTTTGCGTTCTGAGTCTGGACCTTCATTTTTTGTCCCAAATTCTCAGACCAATACGAGGACACTGAATCTGGTCCTGATTCCGGATTAGAAAATCCTCACTGCGCTCCTACAGGGACAAAGTAGACCTCGCTTCGCCTCTGGGTGGAAGCCCCAAGATTACTTACAGGACGGAATTCAGGAGAAATGGCTAGGATGGGAATTGAAATGAAAAATATAATCTTCACCTCTCCGTTAACTCTCAACAACTGAATTCAAAAATCATTTCTTCTTCCAACAATATGCAAAGCACTGTTCAATATTGTGTCTCCCGTCCCTGTAAGTTCATGGTTTTAGTTCAGTTTTGTTATCAACAGCTCCACAGATTCGATCCCCTTATCCGATCCAGATGAAGCTGATAACTTCTATTTACAGATCATTCTGACGCAAAACAAGCTAGGAAACTCCTGCCTGACAGAGCTTCTCTAACCTGTGATGTTTGCAGCTCATCGTTATCTAAAAATATGCTCTGGTTAAAGAAAAATCGTACATCTACAACCAGTGCTAACGCAGTCTCCCCACTTGAGCCCAGTCCACTCTCTTCAAATCTGTTCTTGCACTGCCTCCTTCCCAATACGTGCGCAATTGCTGGGTTTTAACTTTCAGCATAGGCAGCAGTGAAAACAAAAGACTGAAATGCTTTTGGAAATGCACCACTGGGCCTGCACGTTATGTCTGAAGTGTGATGGAGAGCTCACAAATCTCCGCAGCTCCACACAGGATTCCCATTGGCCACCGCGTCCTAGAGAGCCCGGGGAGCTCACAGAACATCTGATTAACATTCAGCTACTTGCATATTCCAGTCACTTTCCTATTTATGTGCATGCACAAAGTCTTGACAAACTAGAAGGAAAGACACAGCCATTCCATCTGCATTCACTTTTATGCTGAGAGAGATAAATTGAGGCTGATTCAGAGGACAGATTTAAAGAATGCACTATGTTATCTAGACAAGTGCAATCTTCCCAGGGAGTCATTGTAGCGGGATGTCTTGAGATCGTGCCTTTATTTGTTTGCTAAAATAAATGGACACCACACAAAACTCACTTCATATACGAGACATCTCTTCCAGCCTACTCTATCTTCTTATTTTGCTCAGCCAAAATTGCGTTATTGTATTATTTACTGATGAGACCATTCAATGATGCATAGAAAAGTAAAAATAATAACAAGCTAATTAAAAACTTCAGTGCTCTGCTCTTAGTCTTCAGTAAACAAAGGAAGTGAAAGACATTTATATCCAAAGCATATAATAATTTAAGGGTTTTACTGTCTGTGATAATCCATGATACTTTCAAAAGATTTTAAAACAGACAAAACCAAAGGCACTCTGTAGAATTGTGAAAGAATTTAATAAAAAAATCTGAATCAGTCCATCATCTTCTTTAAGACCAGGTGGTAGAATTCAATAGCAGGGATATAAATTCTAATAGGAACTGTTCTACAGGAACAGTTCAGAAAGCTAAGACAATAGTTATCATTTTCTATTAAGTTCAGTAGGACTTTTCCATAAGAGATGTTTTGAAATATAAATGACCACAGGGATAAAACACAGATGGCTTTAGCTTCCTACCTCACTCTAGACAATGTTAAAAAAAAAAAAAAAAAAAAAGAATCCAAAAAGATGGTCAATTTCTGTTATTAGAAGCTTACAAATCATTACTTCCCTGGGACCCTGAATTCGTTCTCCAAATACCCTACTAAGCCAGAGTTCCGAGATCCTAGTTCTTGAATTTAGTAATGAAGGCAGATTACGTTAATCTAAGGAGACGCCATGAAATCCGTCAAGCAGACGCAGATAGAAGCTATACATTTGCCTGCTTTGTTTGGGTGGGGAAGCCCACTGGAGCCCTGCTGTAATAAAAAAGCACTCCCTGCATGCCAGTTCACACAGGGGGCCAAATCTGAAGTGACATTTCTCAATGAAAGGAGCCGCATTCGCTCGTGCGCTCAGCATTTTGATATCTGCCAAAATCTTGTAAATGTGATTATAGACACCCAGCAGACATGCCACAGCTCTATTTAGCCCTCATGTTACAACGCAACACTGTGCAACACATGAAATTAACAAACAGCAGGCTATCTTGGGATGGGATTGGCATTATGGGAGCATGATTCCATGCATGTGGATAGACTGGACACTTTTTGCAACTCCTCCTACGAGGATGGAAAATCAGAACCAAAGAGGGCTGCCCTACCCATCCTATCCCTGCTGGGTCAGTTCAGTAGCCTGCCCTTCAAACTACAAGCCAGGGCAGAAACTTTGGGATTCAGGGACTAGCTATGTTTGTTTGTGCTACTCTGCATGGCATTTTAATTAGTAACTGTGCAGATTTAAAACCTGTGAATGGACACACAGGGGCAGTTGTGTAGCCTAGCTTTTGTGTTTCCACTCTCTCAAAAAATCCTGTTTGAGGACATCAGCAGGGGGTTAATGGAAGCTTTGATAAAGTTCTCTGAAGCTTTTTATTGTTGCTCAACTCCAGACTGGACTCTGGTGTCTTTCTGGCTGCTTTCCAATTAATTTAGCTGCAAAACAACTAGAAAATTTAGAAGCCCACCTAAACGTTTGGTAGCCACAAACATTCTTGGACAAAGTCTCCTTCCAAATGACATTTCCTTTTAAACTGTGTAAGGGAATTGTTCAAGCTGGCTCGTAAGCTTAGAGAACATTAAATGTCAGTACGTTGCCAATGAAAGGAAACGTGCAGTTAAATAATCCAGAGCAAATAAAAGCTTCAGGACCATATCTTGATCTATGTCAGCTTAGTAACTATTCATCTGTACCAACATAACTGAGATCAGAATAATCCAAGGTGCCTATTAAAAGTAAGTTTATATAATTAAAATTATGGTCAATGCTACCTAGACCTGAAATTGAGCACTTTTTTCCTGACGAGGGCACATAACTGGCCTCCATTTTCCATAGCAAACTGTGAGATCTTTTTTAAAATGTGACCAAACTTTTATTTAAATGCTGCAATTACTTCTTGGCACTATCTGACATGCAACTTGTCTAAGCTGCTCACTGAACCCTGAAGCTGGCTATTTACTAAGGATCTTTAGAAAGCACTTTTTTTTTTTTTCCTTCCGACCAAGACTTGTATCCCCCACCTTGAATACAAATTCATGGAAATGGGTGGTGCAGACAGCTTTGCCAGCAAGCAGGCAGTTGTTGTTTTAATTATTATTTCTTTGTGGAAAGCTGCAGTTACCTTAAAATAATAATTTAATCCCAACAATAGTTTTCCCAGTTTTGTTTTTAAGGTGGTAGCATGTATACTTACAACTAGGCATTTATTACAAACCATCACTTAAAGCCTGTACACAAACACAGTTACTAATAAGAAACTCCCTCTTGCCCCTGCCACCTTGGAGAAGTTCCTTATCCTGGCACGTTACCTTACGCAGGTAAGTAAACGCGCAGTGGAAGAAACCTGAAGCAGTCAACACACATCATCTCAGAGCCTCTAAGCAACCTCACTCTGAACACTGAGATCTGCCACATCAGAGGTATTCCTAACTGAACGTTTCCATGCAGTTCCCAGATCTCCTGCATTGTAATCGCTTATCTTCTTTGTGGATCTCCTACTACGTTCATATTAGAGAGGCCTGTGGTTTCCCAAAATACATTATTTGGTTCGCTTCAGAACTCCTTGCGGCAACTCGCTTCAATGTAAATCTTCAGACAGCAAAAGCCAAAACACAACTCCCTCAGAGGACCCAACTGGAAAAAAAAAAAGAGTAAGGCAGGTCGTCATCTTGCACACTGTCAGATCACCTCACTGATTATGGCAGGTGAAACTCTACAACAGCTGACAACCTGTCCCAACCCTTCTGCTTGAAAAAGTAAGGGGGGCTAAGAAATTGCTACTTATGTCTAGCAGATAAATGTAAAGCTTAGAAACCACGCTGGTTTCAATTCAGAAAGAGAAAAGTTGCATACAATTAGCCTGCAGTTCTCTAAAACACTGCAACAAATCACTCAGAGTGTCACGCTCATGTATCAGCCCTTTATCAAGGCCCTGCTTACTAGTTCTGAATCTCTCTCCCTATTGAATTCATGCTTGACACAGCTCCATTTGAAGAACAAGGAGACTGCCGATCTATCATCCTTAGTGCAAACATCTTAAAAGCAAAATAAAAACATCCCCTTTTCCATTACTCTGGCATTTTGCAGAAAAAGATGCAGCAGCTGGAAGCATCAAACACCCATCCCATGCTCTGGGCATCTGACATGTAGCCAGATGTTTGCCAAGAGACCATTTTAAATCAGGCTTTTGGGGACCTGAGGGGGCCACAGTATTGTGACTGTTTATACACACCCAGATGTGCGCAGGAGTTTCCTTCTTGGTGTGTGTGCCTGTGAAAAGGACTCCTGGAACAGACTGTTTGTATCCTCTGGCCCCAGGGAACACCTATCTGGAAAGGGTGGGACCACACGGCAGCAAGCACTTTCCAAAAAAATTGAAAGGACTCCTGGACTTCTCGGAAGACTACAGACAGACATTGTTGTGTTCAAAATCTGGAAAACTTCCCCCCGCTCACTCCTTGATATCTGTATTTGGACAAAGACACAAATTTAGCTGCCTTCACAGCTTGCTGGTTAGACTGTTGCAACTTAGTGCAAACCTGAATACTTTCCACCTGGTCCAAAACACTGGCCTAGTAACCAGCTCCGAGAACACGTTAATCTTGCCCTCCACAAAGACAAAACCTTCATCAGCACTGCTGCCGCAGGCCCTTGCTGCCGACCCCTCCTCATACCCTGACAGCCCTCACGGAGCCAGGCAATGAACTGGGCTGGAAAATCCATCCTGCCAAAAAACCAGAAAGCTGACCTGCACGAGCTCCCCGAGGCTCTTCAACAGGCCCTAGCGAAGGGGTGATGCAAGGATGTGAGGACAGAAAATGACTTTTTTTGCCAGCTTATGCTATCTTGAAGCATCTGAGACATTCTGGCACAACTCTGTGACGGATCCTGTCCTCAAGTTCACAGCTCTCCTTCCCTGGCTCTCCGGCTGACATCTTCCTCAAGGTTATACAGCCCTTCACAATTATGTTTCGACACAACAACGAACAGCTGGCCACCATGAGCGCATGGAAGAAAAAAAAAATATATCTTTTGCAAGACCTGAGCATAAATGAGCATAAAACTATGGAAAGCAGAACAACTATAGACCTTACTATTTTTGAAAGTAAAACTAATCTTGTTGACCACTTCCCTATTGATAAGATTCTCAACACGTACATGTCATATCACCCTTTTTGTGTCTCCCTGGCCCACATACAAAATCAGAAAATGTGTATGTACTCTCATGCAACAGAAACTATTTACTGTTATTTCTATTGAAACTAAAACTATACTCAAAAAATGTGATGGAGTAAGAGAATCAGATGGATTGATCGATCTTCAGAATAACTATTAATTTTTCTTTCAAGTAGAAGTTTAAGGGCATTCATGCAGTCGCTTTAAAAAAACGGCAATTGAAATCTACTCAAAAACCATGTCTTTTGATGTTTCAGTATGGAGCAATTCTTTATAAATAACTTATAAATATCTAGAAACAGTGTATTAAAAAGGAAACACTGGCAAACCTGAGGTTTATCGGCTACGGCATGTTTTGCTTTTGATCTGCCTGAGCAACTATTACTTTGTCGATGTGAACAGTGTACGCTGACCAAGGGCAAACTACGTCTATGCATTTTTTACTGACTGCAAATTTAGTTCTGCACAGGCTAAATCACACTGGCAGAATGCAAGATCTTATATGCATTTTCTCTGCTGCTTTGTACAACACGTGAGGAATGCTAATCAGCACTTGAAAGGAAATACTTTCAAAGAAGCCCCACCAAAATGCAAAATGGGAATATTCTTCTACCAAAGAGTCCAATAGAACTTGTTAGTCATCTGGACTAACTCCCACTTCCTTCCCCCCTGTTTCTAACTTGACACACAATCATCCTCAAAGCACCTGTCTTTTTTTTTTTTTTTTTTCCTTTTAGTGATGGAATTAAGAACATCAACCAACCAACCAACCTAAAGGCTAAATAAACTGGAATAACAGTTGAATTTTCCTTCCCTGCACTGAACTTGAATGACTAAGGGTCATTACACTTTGGTCATCACAACGGCAGTGTGTCCCAGAGGAACACTCGATTCATTTGGGTCCTCTCGGCAGCGCTGCTGTCCGCGTGACAGGGAGACCCATTAGAGTTACTGCCTAGAAGCGGGCACCGAACGCTGGCGAGAGACCCGGGGGGCATCCTGAAGCGGGGGCGAAGGGCTGCAGCAGCCAGCCACACTGCTCTGCCTCCAAGATGAGGCAGCTCCGAGACAGGCAAACAGACAGCTCGACAGGCAACGCGTTGGGGCTCCGAGAGACAAAGGAGCCGCGGACGGGAGAAAGAGCAGAAAAAAGGAAAAAAACGGGACAGGGAGCCTGAAGTATTCATAAGAGATCAGTTCTCAATCCTAAGCACAGGCAGCTTGAAAACATCCAGTCTGACACAACCGGAGAAGGAGTAAGTTGATTTATTTATACAATATTTTCATCCTAATTGGCACATCCTGCCTCCATCTAACTGTGATGGTCCACTTAAGAAAACACTGAGCCCAAGGTAACCTAACAAGGCAACAAATCACCAGGCAGCCTGCTTATTCAGGAACATTAACCATTCAGCTGCTCTTGCAAGCAAAGGAGCAAGGTGGAAGCCTGTCCCTCATAAAAAGAAAACGAAAAGAAGGGACGAAAGAAAGGAGCGTAGTGAGTCTGGATTTTAAATTTCATTTAGAGCTTGTGCAGGTTCCCCCCCGTTGCTCCCCTCCCTTACAAATGCCTATGGCAGCTGCAACAAGCACACTGCCGCTGCTGTGCAGCGCCCTCGCACGCAGATGAACTTAATAGTGAACCTGGCTCCCAGGTTGGAGACCTAAACGGTTAGGCTGTAATCTTTAATAAAAATATGAACTGCTCAGTGCCTCTTCAAAAAAAACAAAAGCTTCCTGCTTGCTGTGAACAAGGTCTCTTTATTGAGAGATTTACTTTTAATTTTGAACAGCTTCACAGCATTATCCTTAGCGAAAAAAAGAACCCGGAGATTTCTGAGCCATTCAGCCAGCTGCCTGGTAGGGTTTCTCATTGAAATTAGCTCCTCTTAGCATCATACGAGAATTGCTGGTTAGCACCTCTTCCACATGTCGTTTCACGTTTTTAAAGGATGGACAAAGCATCGATGTCATTTGATCAAAAACACAGACAGCCGCAGCAGTCACTGCTGCTGGCTGAGACCCTTAACACCAGCCTTTCCCAACGCTCACTGTGATAAGGACAGCGGCTATAAGTTTCAGCAGCCCGGTGTTCCATGCTTTGCTTTTTTAATTTCTTTTTAATCTTCATGGGAAAAGAGTGGCTGTTCCAATCTCAAAAAAACTCAAAAAAATTATTATACTAAATATGTATAATAGCAAGCTGAACCCACCATTCAAAATTCTTAAAATGTCACAACATTTAAGTATTTCTCTGGGAGACAGAAATTTTTACTTGGTTCAAAGCCTGAAATTTAGATTCTGTGTAACCCCCCCCAAAAAAAGCTACAAAAAACAGGATCTTTTCAAAGGAAGCAAGAAAAATACTTTTTTCCACACACTTTTTGATCCTACTTTGAATGACAAAAGCTTATTTCCATTTAAACGTTTTTCCTGCAGTTTTGGGAACTGCAAATAGTTTCTGAACAAAGGTGGAAAGTAAATGGCCTCCTTTCATTATCTCCAGGAATAAGATGGCAAAAGCAAACAAAAAACACCTGTGCCTTTCAACTGCACCTTTTATGTCACTGCAATACATTTTTTCAATCTTGTGGTGGATATACCAGTAACTATGCTGATTTCTCATGACTTTCTGTCTGTCTCCAAACGCATGCCTTCTAGAGAGGCCGGCACCAACGAAAACAAACATGCAAATGTTAGGATTTCCGATACCGACATTTAAAACCATGTTCTAAAATTTCTGTATATTTTCTGATTGTGCATTTGTAAGGTCAAACTAAGACGGTGGTCAAGACATTTCCTAGTCCCTAGCATGCTTATCATCCCTACTGAATTTAACTTGAAGATACATCTCTTGCAAACAAGTCCAATAAATTCCCCAGGATATGACCCAAAAGCATTGGTCATATCACTGAAGAACCTTGTTAGTAACATTTTTTCTATTAAACGCAGGAAAGCACAAGCATAGATAGCAAATACGATATAGTAGTATACAGATTTTCACTGTTGGTAGTTTAGTTTTGTTAGCAAAACAGGGGAAGCCTTTTATTAACAAAGGAGCTTGACTCTAATCTTCCTTAAATTAGAAATTGCTGCAGTGAAACTTAAGGTAGCTTTATACTAGTATGAGAAAGGTACAAGATTACAAAGATGCCTGTGGCAGTGCTCTACCATTACATTACTTCTTTATAAAGAAATATAGCAAAAAGAAAATGACTGGCATAAGAATTTTAATGCACCCCAGACATGCATTTGCAATGATTAAACAGATCGGTACTTGTAAAACCCAAGGGTCCAACTTTACAAACCTTTACTTGAGCAAGCAGTTTCCCTGAAATCAATGGGATTATTTGCATATGTAAGGGCTATTTATCTGAGTTGAGATCTGTAGGTTTAGGCTGCACGTTCCTATTTTTCACACAGCTCTCTGCAGCAGAATCCACAATGCGGTATTAAAGTACAGGAGAACACTGGCACCTTGGAGTTAATTTTTATTTGTACCAGTACAGTTTTCCCCAGTCCTCTGAAGCATTTGATAGACTGGGCATGTTTCATAATTGGAAATGTTGGCAAAAATACAAATTTCCTGATGCGAAGAACTGTTACTCATGGATAATAAACAAAATCAGTTCTTGTTTGCATATTCAATCAGATTTTGGGTTGCATATTAAATCATAAGAAGGTAGAATTTTCACATGGTAGATGGATCCCACTCACTTATTCATGCATATATGCATCCACAAATCCTTACACATGCCAAAACCAGTCAAAAATACTCTCTTTGCTAGGCGTTCACAGCACAAAACCCCTGTCCCTGCTGCAGTTCTCAACCTTCTCTTTTCATATAGCGTATGACAGACAGCATTCTCCCTGAGCTCTCTCCTACGAGTCCGTAATAGTCCTCGTTCGCTATTAGTCTTCTTTTCACTCGGCAAAGTAATAGTTTGCATTTCTGAATCATAATTTAAAAGGGATACTGTCAAGTGTATGCACAGAGAACAAAGGAAAACAACCAAATTTCCAAAGGAACTTCAGTGCAGACTTGACAATTTGGCCTGTAACTGTGACTGCAAAGTTAAGTGCACCTCTAACTGTTAATACTGAAGCGCACAGGACTATTAGAGCTCAGATTTGTAGGCTTAGACTATGCATTCCTATTTTTCCCATAGATCTGCTAGGAAACAGAATACACAGTATTTGTAAAGTCCAGCACTTGCAGGATATACAATGTTTACATTGTCCAAGACTATTATAAATCTACAGGTAAGTGATAATGTTGTAAGCTATGCTTTAAGGTGTTGAATGCCTGCAACATCTATGGGACTTTAAGGCAATCAGTGCTGTGAGAGACTAGAAAACAAGTTTGACAGTCTTGTAGCCAGTCTGACAGTCTGGATATCTAATTTGCATATAGAAAAGTGTCATATTCAAATATATATAATTTGTGCATTAAATTAAAAATTCAACTAGAATCCTGTATGTGAAACTTTGGCTGTCTGCAGACAAGAAATGTTTACATGCAATTAGAAAAAAAATCAATACAAATCTTCAAAACAGAAACCGAACCTTGTTCTGCAACATTTGTTAAGTCAAGCACAGAGAACTGAAAACAGGGGAACTGCTTAGGGTATCTGAAATAATTGGGTATAAACAAAAATTGTACTTCTCTCTGCCAGATGAGTGAAATGCAACAATCAGCCAGCATGAAGATGCAGGCTCATATGTATGATTTCCAGAGTAATGCCAGCTTTGATCAACTGAAATGCTGTCAGTAGCAGGTTAAGGAGATGCTTATTTAACAAAGGGACAGATCCTACTTGACTTTACAGCATGCGGAGAGCGAGCAGGCAAGAAAACAAGGAGTCATTCTTCTCAAATCTTGCACAGCCCTCACTGGAGAGAGGGATAAGCACAATCCTGTGCTCCCCAAGCACCTATTTTCCCGTCTGTAAGCATCAAGGACATATTCCTCTCCATGTGCGAGGTCTCCCCTACACAGTACAGAGGCGATGCCGGCGCAGGCTCTGCCCCTCGGTACTACCCTCGGCAGCCGCCTGTTCTGCTTCTGCAGCGTGCCTCCCAGCGTTTTCGCTGTGTGCTGCAGCAACGCTGTGCTGCCCAGCCACAGCACGCAAATCCTCTTCTGCTTTTCTAGCTCAGAAAAATTTAAACTATCATACACAAAACCCAGAAAATAAGGGTTTGACCCAGTTATGACTCTTAGGGCTCTCTGCATTCATTTGCTAATGCTGAGTTTAATGCAAATCGTGGCTTTTCCAAAAAAAAACAGGCGGAAGAGGCAGGGAGAGAATTGTATTTAGATTCCTACCTGCTTGGTTAGTTGTCACAGTGACTGAGACAGCTTGGTCCTGGCTGGGATTTTGCTTGGACACTCCGTTCACTGCCCAGACTTCAAAGGTGTAGTTAGTGTGTGCCAGGAGATCAGTAATGGAGACTTTAGTGGTTTTCAAGCCATTCTGCTGGGGGCTGAAGTGCACACCACTGCCACATGACCGACAACGGCTGAAGTCACCTGCCCCGCACCTCTTGCATACCACGTTGTAGGAGACGTCTTCCCGGCCACCTTTGTTCTGCGGGGGGCTCCACTCCAGGTTCACTGATGTCTCATTGACGTTGGAAATCAGGTTCTGGGGAGCAGAGGGAGGGCCTAGAAAGCAAAAAGCCAGCATGTTTTTAGAAATTGGAAGGGAAAAAAAAAAAAACCACAGCATCTTCAGATTTAGGGTCCTGGGTGATACTGAATGCGTGCAACTCCCAGTGAATTCAATGATAGCAAAGATCATACAGGATTTTACTTCTCTACGCTCTTGATGAAAATGAAAAATTAACTGGTAAGTCAAACTCTAATCTTTTCATTTTAAAGATTAACAGTATTTTCAGATCTAAGTTAACGTGAAAGCTCAGTACTGCAATCAAATAAGATTCATGTTTTTCACAGTCACTATTTATATTCATTATGAAAATCTTAAATATATAATTGATATAGTATTATATTCATTTTCCATGATCTGCCAGGCAAAGCAAACGCACAAACCCCTGCTTTGCTTGAAGTTTTCAAGGTTCCCCCATTACATACTGGTAGACTCATTAAAATCATTAATCTCCCAATATTTTTTGCTTCAGAATAAAAATGCAGTATTTTTCAAGATAGAATGATGTTAGATTATGGTCAGTGAGAACAGAAGCCCATCAATCAGGAAAAAATACTTTGAGAAGATAAAAACTGTGGGATGCAGGAAGGAGATTCGGATATAAAGATGGACAGGGAACTAAGGCTTTGAGGAAGGAGAATAAAAGGAGAGGAAGTTACAACAAGGGAGTGCTGGAGAATGCAAAGGAATTGGGAAGAAAACCCAATGAGCAGGTAAAGGAAGAGCTAATGTAAGAAAAGTGGTCAGGAACAAGGGACCAATACAAAGTGCTTGGAAATAGGCTATATCAGAGATACGAGGTCAGCTCTTGGCACCATAGGGCTTAGCAGACTTTTAAGATTTATGCCTCATAAGTATGCTGCCATAAGTATGCCATAAGTATGTTCCCAGCTGGCTCCAGCACTGGGGCTATGGGTTCCGGGCACAGAGTCATAGGCAGACATCCTACAAGGATGGGGAGGACCTCCCTCTGCATGCGCACGGGTCGGACTGTGCATGAAGAGGGAAGGGGACAGCTGGGCACAGGGAGAGCAAGAGCAGCAGGGAGCAGAGCTTGCAGGAGGCACCTCCTCACATCTGATTTTAATGGTTGGTTCTGCCCAACCAGACAAACCGCCTCCAGCAACACCCAGCCTCACTGTGTGACCAAAGCACAGGCACAATTCTTACTTACATGCTTAAATCCCACAGGCTCAACACCAATAAGCACATTAAAACGGAGGAGAGCTAATCCTGTGATTTTCAAATGTATTGCAATTACATTAAGGTAAGGCATACAGTTTCTATATCCATAAATGCAACAAGAATGACTCTCAGTACCCCCATGAAACAGGCAGGAGATTTTACGCGTCACAATATGTTTCACCGATCATCAAAATGCAGCCCCTTCTGGGGCAGAAAGCAACGGCCCTCCGATGATGGACACAACACCTTAGCACAGGACATAAGGTAAAACGAAATGAAATGGAGAAGGATAATGAAGATTGCAAAACGCAACAACTCAAACCGGAAAACAGTGGAGATCCTGAAATCCCTTCTCCCAGTGACAACTCATCTTTAATAATTACTCATGGTTAGAGCTTTAAATACAAATGTTATGACCGGCAAAATACTGGAAATAATTTTGTAGAAAGTCACAAAGTGAGGAATAATTTTTGGTCAAGATACAGGAGTAACTGCTTATGAAAACTTTTTAAATTTCTCAACATATATTTGACATTCAGAATTAAAAACAATCAATTTGATTTTTTGGCAAAAAATAAACACAAAGAGAGAATTCCTACAAGTTTCAGCCACATTTTTCTACGCTTCTTATTTGTCAAACGTTATGAAATTGCAAAAAAAAAAAAAAAAAAAAATCAGCCAGCACTAACAGTTTCATTAAGTGTATAAATAAATTAATCATAATCTCTCAAGTGCCAAAGGTATAAAAACACCCATCAGGCTATGCTGGCAGCTGAATAAATTATGGTGAAATTCTGCTGAAATTAGAGAGTGACTCAAGTGTAGCAATGAAGAGGTTAAGACATTTAAAAGGTGACTATAGTGCAGATTAATTCTGGCTGCCTGGATTCATCAGGTACCTCTAAGAGGAAGCCTGAGATCTGAGCGCGCTGTGGAGGAAAAGCTTTGAGGGTTGCATCACGTCCTCGGGTCTGCGCTCGAAGCTGCCAGCATGTAACATATGCTCAACAGGAGACAGTATTTATATTCTAGGTGAGGCCGGCAGGTAAAGAAAGAAATCTTAAATTACACAGAGGTCAAATGCATCTACTTAATCTTCAGTAGCTAAATGAACGGACTCCACTGCAAAAGTAGCTGAGTAAGGATTGTTTGTCTATGCTCACTTCACAATTATGAAATTAATATATTCATTTCGAAAAAAGGGAAATCCTTCCTGCCTGCCAAACCTTTGAAACACAGTCACTGAGTTAATTAGGGCTGACAGGCAGGATTACTGCAATACGAAGACAGACCACAGACCAACCCCTGCGACGGGGAGTCCTCCTGCCTTTCACACCACAGGGCTACAATTCAAGATTTTTATTTGTACGCCGGCAGCATTTAGAGCTCCTAACGTCAAGAACCTTTTGCTCAGAGATCAGTGACTAAACACAGCAAGAGACGCTTCCTGCTCCCAAGAGCTTAAAAACTAGCAGAGGAAGAAAAGGGAACAAAACTATTTTTGTCTCTGTTCATTGTGTGGAAACTGGGGTACGCAGAGACGAAGACAGTGCACAAGGGCACCCAAGATGCGTGCTGCAAATCCAGGAATCAATCACAAATCTCCAAAGTCACAGCTCCGCACCTCCACTCCATCACCAGCTCTCCCTCTCGCAAAAGCTGAGCATCCCAATTCCCTAAAGAGGGGCGCCCAGGCAGGAGAAAAGTAGTTTCTGCTTAGCCTATAAACACACAAACCTTCTTTTAAAAATACACTCTGAGTGTAATGCAGTGGAAGACACTCCTGAAATCATGAACTCGAGCAATAGCGCAGGAACTGAGCAGGAACTGAACTAAACCCGTTTACCCCAAAACTCACAAAACTCTTCTACACCAAGGCTCTCTACTCAGGGTAGGTAGGCACACGAGGTGACAATACGCGTCCCTGAGCACTGTCAACAAGGCAAGAAAATAAGCAAAAGCATTTGGAGGAAAACACAAGCTGCGATAGCCTGCAGCCCTCGGTCCCTGCTGCGCAGCTCGGGTTTGACCTTGCCCAAGTCGCGTGCCTGTGGGAATCACCGGGAGCCCTGGCGGCACCTCACCAGTTCAAACCCAAAAAACCGCTCCTGTGGAAAACACAAGGGCTGTACAGTCACAGCCCGACAGGAAAAAAGAAATGGCTTTTTCTTGCAGAACTTCTCCCCTTCCCTTGCTGTAGTAACACCACAGAGAGCACTGACTCGGCGCCCGTTCCGGAGAGCTGAGACAACGTGGTGCTCCCTCCCTGCCCCGAGCGAGGCGCAACTCTCCAAGGGTGCCCTCATTTCAGGGGGATGCTCATGAGGCAGAGCACCGCGCACCCGCAAGGCTTGCGCTGTCACAGGCTGAAAGATGTGCCTTTTAGCCCAGACCCTGCAGCCACTTTAGGGTTAAACTTACACTTACTCTGATGTCCATTAAGATATTTTCCAAGACTCTAGGTCCAGTTTCACGTGGGAAAATGTGCCAGCATGAATCAAGCTCCTCAGAAGCAAAAAGTCAGTAATTAGTATGTGGGACAGGGCAGAGCAGTGTCTAAACAGAGAAGCAACGAAGCGGAAAACTAGGCAAGCAGATGCTTGCAGGTCACGGAGATGAACGCACCACCTCCAGCATGAAAAGGAAGATGCGGGGGAGTTTCCCAATGGTGGGCTGACATTACAGTGAGGGGAAAAGCAATTTCCTTTCTTTTTGGAGCACAGTTGTTAATGGAGCCATTGGCACCAGGAGGGTGGGGGGGGGAATAGTTTCAGATTGATGGGCCTGGTTTCAGATGTTGAAACACAGGGCGTATCTGCTCTTTCCGAGGCGAGCAGGATTTGCTTTGTTTCTGACAACGAGCCACTGCAGCCAGATGAGAGGAAAAGCCGTTCGCAGACATGGAAGGCTCTAAAAGCCAGTGCTGCTCCATGATAAACCCAGGCTGGCAGGATCACTCAGGAAAAACACGTCCTGTCAGCCAGACTACTGCACTCACATAGAAACCCTCTGCGTCCTCGTGAAGAAAAATCTAGCGACAGGATGGATCAGAGGGGAGATAAGGTGTAGTGCCTCTGAAACATTGTTGCCAACTTCAGTGATTTTGCCACCAGTCCCATGACTTACAGCTCTTTTCTGAAAACTGCTGCTGACAGAATCACGATATTGCACCAGCAACTCAGCCTTCTTTAAGCATGGCGCTAATAATGTCCTGCAGCCCACAAGAGCTTGAAAACGTGAGAGCGCCCCAAAGTAAAAAAAAAAAAAAAAAAAAAAAAAAGTAAAATAACCCATTTTAAAGGTCATTTTATGATTTTAGGAAGTCAGACTCTCCATCTCACCATCCCAAGAAAACAATACCTCAGCAATGGTAAACCCTGAAAGCAGAGTCCCTCACTCAACCCACTTACTAGCACCAAGAGCAGACACTGCAGAGTCAATGCTACAGACAATGTAGGGAATGGAAGTCTTCTCCTTTATTCCCTCTCAGGACTCCTTAAATCTTTCTTCACAGTAAACCTACCTAAATCAAGCGGGCCATGAAGCAAACGGAAGGGCCTGGAGTGGAGCACATCCATTGTGTATCAGTGCTCAGGGAAACACTGAGGAGTCTGTTTAGCAACAAATAATCTTTGTCAAGCTAATCTTGCTATCTCTTCCTCAACCCTCCTATTAGATTTACTTAACTATATTGGGCAATACAGATTGTGCTTGGCTTTCTCTGGCTGCAACAAGCTATCACCAGTATATCTCCTTGTCTGCCTGCCATTCACCCATATGTATACATGCCTGTCTGAAAGACAATCTTGAAGCCTACGTCAAATAAATATTCAGGAAGATTACAGTGTTTAAAGGGTTAACAGCATGAGCATTGATTTGTACTCAAAGGACTGACATATTTTAGCCTTCTTTCCACAACCAAAGGCTGCATTTTAACTTCTTTCATCCACCACTATTTCTCTCCCTCCTTTCCTATAAACGCTCAAGTCCCTCTCCCAGTTAGAGGCCTCCACCAAGCCACCACAAAACTGATAAAAAGCCTGCTGAAATCCAAGACAATGAAAAGAACTGCCAGCTGACCAGCTCCCTCCTGCCTTCCAAATCACTGGACATATCCGTGTGCTATTTTATCCCTGTGCTATTTCCCTCTGAGGATCATAGGTCTCTGCGGGCATACTGAAAGAGTCTGATTCACACGGGGGATCAGACTCTGACCCAGGCACCACGCTCACTCACATACAGTTTCCAGAAACTGTATCAAGACCCAGTAGTGACCTCTCCTCTCTCTATTCAGGACTGAACAAACACGCATGCAGTGTGGATGGCCAGGGACCAGGACTGCGAAGCGAAACAGGGTGCAGGCCAAATGTGTGAGGAAGGCACACCCAGAGGAGTCACACAAAATGCACTGGGCAGGGTGACAGGTTTGTATGCTGAGGAAAAAAGGAAGGTTTCCAGCAAAGTGGGTGCAGACTATCACTGGGCACAAAGACTTTTCAAGGAACTGTTTATTTGCAATGAGCGTAATATTTTGCATTTCCAGCAGCTGCCCACCACACTGCAGGACTATAAGAGGCTGTTGGCTCAATGTCTGCCTGAAGTGAGGCAGCGGCGGACAGCTCTAGTCTCCCTGTGTAGTCTCTTGTTCTAAGACCACTCTGCAGAAGAAGGTATCCCAAAGCCCCCCCTTTTTTTTCTGCCACCAAAGAATAACAACATAACTGTAGGAGGTTCAACCAAGCGGAAGTGGCAAAATTCTTCCGTCAGGAAAGAGAGCGCGTACCCTTATGAACCCACTAAATCATTTCAAAGGCAAAGAGCACAAAGAAGATTAGCTGTAACTGAGTGAATGTTCCTGCTTTCCTCAGGGATCGGTCATACCCAGTCCCTCATGCATGCAAAAGGAAAAATAAAGACATCAGGCTCTTCTGCATGCCCAAGAACCAGGCCCAACCACATTCCCGGCATTCAAAATACACAAGGTCTCTAAATTCAGCGCCGCCGCTGAGCCAGGAGTCCAGAAGCAGAAGGCCTCTTCCCCAGGCTGGAAGACAAACTGTCTACTACAAACCCATGTTAAATGACAGTGCTGTAGCTGTGCTCCTGGAGCCTCAGGGACTCCGACGAGACAGGCATACAGACGCAATCTGCCAGTCATGCAGAGCCACTCAAACCAAGCCAGTCTACCCTTTCCCCCTCCAGCTGTAAGCCCAACTGATCTAGGCAACCGGAAAATGCCTATGGACACAGCCACCCTTAGGACTGTAAGGCAGAACTGCAAATGCTCTGTGCTGGGGAACTACATTTAAATGGCTTCTGTAACAAAGGTTTTAATGTAACTGCTTTTATATCTTGCATTTTTATTACTGATCTGCCCAGTAAGGTGCTTCTCTGAAAGCCTCTCTGGGTGTATGGAGTAAATTCAATTACATATTTCTACAGCTGGACCAGATAGACTTGTTTGACATAGAGAATACTGTCTTCACTAAACCAGTTAATTTAGTTCAGCAACAGTATATGGTTAGAAGGGGTGGATTAAAGGACAGTGAGAAGAGAAGAGAAATAAATGATTCCAGGCAAAACAGCTCCTGAGTGACTTTGTTGGCCCTTATAACAACAATATATAAGGAGGAACATATAGCCTGGTCCTCTGCTGTTGACAGGATGTCACAATCCCAGTTTTAGACAACCAGTAGCCTGAAATTTTGGACAGGCCTTCAGAGCAGCTGGTGCTTGCAGTGAGATTTTAGCCAGCGTGAAAGCAACAAAGGTAACAAAGTGTTTCTTCACTGGACTGATAAACTAGAGCTATAGGTGAAGACAGACTTCATTTATCCTTTCTTCTGGGGGCCTGCGGACAGAGCACCAAAGATAAAAGTTGTGGGCTTTGGTTGGGGCTTTTTAAACAAATCTGAGTAGCTTTTATAGGGTATCTTCCTAGGTTGCAAAACAAACAAAAATATCACAAAACAAACTAAAAACCTCTCCAGCCCTCATTCCAGCATGGGGTTTTGGCACATAATGCCTTTTAAGTGAATTTAGTACTCATGAGAAACCCACTCTGATAGCACTGAAAATAATGCCCTCTCCAGACACAGAGTCACCTGCCTGCACTGCCCTGTCCCAGGCTCAGTCTGCGTATCAGGGGGCTCCTCACCAAGGAGCTCCTTTCTCTTTTGTGCCAGCTTAGTCCTTAGCCACTAACAGCGGTAGTGGATTATTCTGGCAGTAACAATACCCATTAACGATTACAGTGATATTATCAGTATTTGGACTGTAACCACATCTGTTTGCTATTAACCCACAGTATGGTTAATATTTATCACCTTGAAAGATATATCTGTGGGAGGAGATCTACTAAAAACTCAAGCTGAAACCCACACTCCTCATGGAAGTACTAATGGAGATATTTCAAATATATACCCTCAAGAAAGCAAGACTTCATTATGAGCATCCTGTCAGTCACCAGATCAGTGCATTTAAAATGTAGTCACTTTTAAAAGAAAGATGTTTTCAAAGGATATGTATGTGGCTGAGTAATGAGCAGGATGAGGCTTTCGATCCCTGGAAGGAGAAAATGATTAAAAAAATAATTTACTCAGTCTGTGTGTGCATATGTGTAAAGACACATTTCTCTATTAGGTAACGGATGCCTCTGCAGCCACGGCAATGGATAATTATTTTCAAGTGGGTTGTCACCCTGCATTCAGTCTGCATTTGTCTGACAGTGTGAAATCGGAAGGAAGCTTCATTGGCAATTCCCACCAGACATCAGAAAACCTCAAGCATGTAGAAAAGACTTTAATCTTCTTTAACCGTTCCCGTGCTCTCCTTGAGGGAAATATCACCTCTCTGTCTCAGAACAGAGAAACTAGACCTATAAAGATTATGATTCTAACAAATAGTAAAATAACAGCAGTTTGAAGCATTCTAATCCCCCCTCTTAAACTGAAAAAGCCTTATAAACATATTGTTAAATGTAGCAGAGTGCAAACTATGAGTGCTTGTTAATCAAAGGCAAGCAAACAGACCAAAAGGCTTCAATGGGCTTTGGACCAGGACTGACAAAAGGATCTTCTTTATAAGCCTGCTCAAGAGAGATGCTGACCCTCCATCTCCAGTGATTTCAAAGGGAAATGAGAGTATTCAGAAACCTTGAGCTAATTTGCTACATAAGAAATAAGATTTATAAAACAGAAAATCCACCATCACTCACTGCAATTTAACAGGAGCCTAGTAGGAATTGACCTGATTCGAATCAGCAACTTGGCCTCCCCTATACTACACATAAGCGCTTAAGTCTTTGAGTTAAGTTACGGGAACATCAGGCACCTGAGAGCAAGCATCCAACTGTCTAATAGCACAAAAACCCAACTGGAAATGCAGTATCAGAAGTGCTGAGAAGTTTAACACATCTTCTGCAACACCACACCACATCTGAGAGCCAGCTTTTGTGTATAATACAGCAAGAATAAAGAGAACAAATAAAGAGGTGTAAGAAAGAAAAGAGTCACACAATGAACAATTCCAGGGATCTTTGGAGCACATCTGCAGAGAACAATGAAAGGTTGCTTGACAACAACAAGCAACTTTGAAGGAGTTAGCTCGGGTACTAAGAGACGGTATGACTGTGCTAGGGCTTTTAGTTGTGTTGTCTGCCTTGCACGCGTGACCGCAACGCTTCCCTCTCAAGGAGGCCTCACTAGCTACGCCGTTAATGCGCTGACAGCCTTTTAACAATTCTAATCAATAGTTCCTAACTCAGTCATGATCCTAAAAATCATCTCCCCAGCGGCAAAGCTGAGTGTGAAATAAAGAGTTTACCAGTTGCAAAGCGGATGTAAAGAAAGTAATTATTAAATAGTCAATGTCTTTAAACTCTTAAGTTGCCTCACTAAAACGTCTGGGAAAGTGGTGCCAGGCATAGCCTTCAAGAGAAAGCACCTTGGCTTCCACCACCCATTTCATAACGCTTCATTAAACATGTCCAGCTTTGGAGCTGTCAATAACGTTTCAGCATGTGAGTGGTGAAGCCCTTTACTGTTAATCTTTGCTGTTGAGCCTTTGCTGTTAATCTTTATCCATCCGAAAGATAAGTTATAACGCAGAGTAAACACCCGGGCTGTGTAAGTTTAGGCTCAGAAATAAAGCCCACGCTTTCTGGTGACAGTTGTGCATGTTGCTGCCACTAATTGCTTCTTTCAGCAGTTGTGGACAGGTCTCCTGGTTGCTGTGGGCTAGTTTACACAAGCACTGACAGTTAGGACAACCTCTGCTTCTTGCCTGCCTGGATATTGCTGACCATTTATCACTAGAGATCATGTGTTTTTACAACTGGTGAGAGCAAAGTCAACAGTCCGCAAGATACAGCGGCCACTGGAAATATCAGTCATCTGCTTTCCCTCCACTTCTCCTTTTTGTGCATGTTTAGCATTACAACTGGTTTTTAATAAGGCATCTGATTTGGTAAACAATCCTTAATTTATTTACTCGGGCAAGACTCCTTTGACTTCAGTGGGAGTTCTGCCAAGCTAGGGATCTTGGACTAGCGCCAATGATAAAATGCCCATTTTCCTGGCATGTACAATTTCCTATTTACTTGCCAAGGAACCTTGGTTACCAGCTTCACAATAGGCTTTGTTTCTTTAACACAGAGAACAACGCAATTGATACGTCCTCTTCTCTCCAAGCTAAGGGAGTTAAGTGAAGAGGCCCAATTACCACTGGCAGAGGTGTGAGAAAACTGATGCTTGCAGGTGCCACTCTCCGGGCTCCGGATTTCCCTTCCCAAAACTGACACACGAGAACACTTTGCGCACTGCCAGGTATGTTAAGAAATGTCATCACATATTTTCAAAAAAGTTGTCTGCAGACAATACCATACATCTGTCCACTCACGCTTTTCCAGATAAAAAGAAAGAAATCCCGTTGTGAATACCAGAAAGTTATTTGACAGTTTGACTGCAAAGAACTCCAATCAGAAAAATAGGTAGGTCTGTCATTGGCCCAGGTCCTGAATTCCTTATTCAGTCAGCTCTCTAATTTACTCCAATGGCTCTACAGAAGCGAGTCCTGACTAACCAAATGAAAGCCCCTGGTTAATTGAGTAAACGTCTCTGTTAAATTTACAGCTCTGGACAGAGAAAAATCAGGAGACAGCTAATAAATAGCTGCTGTATTTAAAGGAGCAACGATTTTAAACTTACTGATTATAAATACACATTGTCAAATTACTTCTTTCTCTCCTCCTGAAGCCTTCCTGATTAGCCAAATCCTCTTCTGCTCATAACCATTCCCTTCCTTACTCACCATTTTATCAATCCCTTCAGTCCCTGACCATGGATGAGGGGAGAGAGCCTTCTGCCTTGAAATTCCTGTCATTCGCTATCCTCTGCTATGGGTCTGACAATGACATTGTATTTTCCCAGCAACCTGGAGAAGAAAAACCTATTCTCTCCCTACTGCCTTCCCACTGTTCTCTCTGCTGCTGCAACCAACACACTGTACCTTAAAAGGCATTTAATATACTGTTTACATGATGAAGAACTTTATACCATATTTTAAGTTAAAATAATTTACTTAAGGGTTACAGTCATACATAAAGATATGGAAGAATTATTACGCTGTAAAATTTCACTTCTGAAGATCAGTCTGTATTGTCATTACTTCATATTACATAGAATGGGCTACTACAAAAGACATTAGACTGAACGAACAGTCCAAGAACAAGCGTGCAAAAATCCTGGGAAGGAAGTACAGCGATGTCAGTGCAAAGCTACCTACAACCTACTACCCATATGACCATGTGTTGCATCCTGCTTTGTTGTTCTTTAAAAGTGAGAGCAGTAATAATCAGTATCTGTCTGGAAATTCAGAAGAAGCACAAGTGAATTTCAAGAAAAAAAGGAGAGCACGTTTGTTTATTTAGAAGTCTAAGCAATCATAATAAACACATGCTCAAATAATCAGCTCCTGTGTAATTACTCATCTGCAAGCATAGTTATTAGGCAGGTAAAAGAACTCTTTTTGGGGGGTGGGGGGTGGGGAAGAAACGCAGGTCAAATACTTCTCTCAGATATTTTGAATGAATGCAATACGGACTGAGCTAAGGATGTATATTAAGACTGTAACATTTACACAATTAAAGTGTTTAGACCTTTCCAACCTTTTTTAAAACCTGGACTTTGGAAACAAATAATGACTGTGTTATTTTAATGTGCATTTAAATGTTAACAACACAGTCACGCAGCAGCAGTGGAATCCACATTGAGTTTCCACTGTAGATTGCTCATCATTTCATTATGGTTCATTATGCTGATAACTGTCAGAAAGCATTAGAAGCAGGGGCCTTGAGAAATAGCACTGAAATGGTAATTTAAAAACAATATACTTTCTGGAGGAAATACAGCAGTGCACTAAATGCAATTAGAAGAGGCGAATGTAAAGACAACTAAGTGACATTTGCCGTTCAAAGTCAGGATCTTTCGATTTCTTGATAACCTGAACTGGAGAAATCCCTTTTAAAGCAGGCGCTTTTCTCTTGCCTCTCACTAAACTCACCCTCATTAGCTCTAAGCTTCTCTGGCATAAACTGTCTTAAATGCAACCGTTTTAGAAATATTTCAGGCCACGCCAAAATATCAATCAATCAGTCACTGTTTGGGTGGCACAACACACTAAATTATTCAGGGTCATTTACCGAGACAGATTTCAAGCTGGACAGTCAATGCCGGTAATCTCTCTTTTGTAAAGGGCTTCCAATTAAAAATCATTAATAATCTTAATCAAATAGACAATATAAACAATACAAAACTGTCCTAAACTCACTCATAATGCAAGCATTGTTGGTTAAGAAACAGTTAGAGAATTCAATTCATTAACAGTGGAGACGCAGGACCAACACCCATTAACTTGGGTGGGAACTGCACCTGCTGACACCAGACCGCAATTTAGATAATCTACTATCCACATCCTTATGGAAAAGGAAATGCAAGGATGAAGATCATTACTTAAATTAGTTGCTTTTCAGCCCTCGCAAATTTGTGTATTGGTAAGGCAACTTATTCTCCATTAGATTGCTAACCTTATGACAGACCCACCTTCTCAGCAACTACTGAAGAATAATGAAGGTCTGAATAGCTGCACTAATATAACTTTTGCCATGCTTCAAGAAGGGAAAAATGACCACGTTTTCTTCTGTTTGTGCTCAAGTGTATTACTGGTCAATCATACCACCTCTGCACCAAGCACACTGTGCTTCAGAACTGAAAGTCTGAATTCCCAACTTAGGCAGTGAGGCAGACCCAGAGTTGCAGAGATTTGTGTCTGAGGAGAAGGCAGCTGCTCTGCTCCTCCGTGGTGATGTATCCCTAGCACAGCAAGCTTGCAGGAAAAGATGCATAAGTAAATACACGTATGTCAGGGTGTTTATGCCTGCCCTTCCAACACAGCCCACTCCACTGTCCTCTACACTCACATCCAGCCACATTCTGCTCTTACTTTTAGGAGATTTAAGCCAGACATACCTACTCACTTCAGTAGAGCCAAAATAAAATAGAATACTAAAACCGGAGTTTAGGTTATTTGTTTAGATAGGATGACTGGCTTAACTGAACACGAAGCACGGTTTTACAACTCGACAATGGACAGAGAAGATATAGAATAAGAAAATAAATTCTGTAAGTTATAGAATAAGAAAAACTGAAACCTCTGGAGAAACTCTTCTGATCAGCAAGCACATCAGAAAGCGTTATTTACCAGGGGAATTGTGAGAAGGAAAGGAAAGGGAAATCTCTAATTCTCCTTCATCCTCTAGCACAATAAGGCTAATAGAAAGTTATAACAGTCTTCCTCCTCCACCTTAGAAGGCGAGATAAGCGACAAGGCCAGCCAGTTTATTACTAAAGGAAATCAATAGCCAAGGGTCAAAGCTTTACAAAAACATATCCTAAGAAGCCTGAAGTTCTTCATCTTAAAAACTGTTTAGAAATAATAAAGAAAGGATCAATCCACAGTCCATTTCAGGTGTTCCCTCCAAATTACCCAATGTTACTTTTATTCACCTGGTCTAATAGTTCTCCAAGTGAACAGAAACCTGATTTTACAAGCCAATGGAGCAGAGTCTATCTTTTTGCTAGAAGAATGGATCTCAGATACTGTGTTTTATTTCTTCATTAGTGTGCCGTCACACTGAGTGATTACTAAACGCAGGGCTGAATGAGAATACCAGGGTTAAAGAGAGCATAATGAACAAAGAAGGTGCCTGATTATTATGGCTGTCAGCACAAGGGAATTGGGTTTGTCACCTGGCTTAACCAACTGGTAAGAACTGATTAGAGTCTGAATCCATCTGAAAGAGCCTTTGATGTTTACGCTCCCTTCTGTCTCCACATCTTGTCAGGAAAGGCAGACAAGACGGGGAGCGTCTTCCGGAGGGGCTTCCTTCAGCTCAGGCCCTTGAAATGGCTGCTGTCACTTGCCTCAAATGAGCTGACAGAAGGCTACGTAGCGTGGGAAGGAGGGCAGACCAACAGCCCTCAAGCAGCCTCTTGCACCGCACTGCTTGCGCAATGCAGAGGTACACCACACAGGGTCACAATCGCATCCAGCAGGGCTCCCCTCTGTAGGTACCACCACCATAGCAACATTCAAACATGAACGAGAGAGAGCAGAGCAGCGGGTGGGGGAGCAAAGCTACTCCACGAGCCAGCTCAGAAATAACCTCTGGATCCTCCTTCACCTTGGATCCCACAGATGCAAGCCATTTAGCGACTAGAAAATTCAAAGCTATGAAATGGGATCTCGCCAGACGTACGTAGGCCTGGTATCCTTGGAACTGTGTTGCTGGCTTGCCTCTATGTACTTGAGTCCTCCTAGATTGCTGCAGAGATGAAGACTGAGAGCAGGACCATGACCCTTGTGCTCTTTTTTTCATTTTTCCTATTTCTTGGGTAAAAGATGACTAAGATCAGGGACTGTGATTTACCTTCAAAGATAAGAATGAGGAGGAGTGCCAGAAGTAGGCCCAAGACTCGACAAAAAAGGGCTAAACTTGTAAGAGTACATGTTGCACATACAAACAAGTAGGCATATTTGCCCACAGTTTCCCCACCTGGAAGCCTTTTGCTACATATTAGAGCTCTCTCTTCATACTTTAGTCACTGCACCTGCCTATTTAAACTCAAGCATTTGATTACAAATTTGATTGCAATTTGGTCAGGATATCACTCGCTAGGACCTGAGCTATATGAGAAACTCTGGTTGGTATAATGTTATTTAGTGTGTACCTTCTGAGCAATAGCTTTGTTCTTGCAAAAAAGCAGTTTTTCCTATCAAAATGGTCCAGGTTTATTTCTCCTAGAGAAGTGGGGTAAATTATATTATAAAAGCATGTTTCTACCCGCTTCAGCAGAGTCTGATGATAAGCTAGATCTCCATCCCCAGTACATGCTTGCCAAGCGACATAAGGAGCTCTCCGCTTTCCTACCAAGCGGATATACCTGAGTATACCCAGACCTGCTTCACCACCACCCAGCAAAAACTCACAGCTGAAAAGAAGCTGATCACCGAGGAAGAGCTGGAATGAAGGGGTGTGGGGAAGGAATGAATGCCAATTTAGCTACGGACACACTTTGTTTCTGCCTTGTAAGGGAGAAATTAAGATTTAAATAAATGTGAGTCATCTCTCCAAAATGAATTTGGATTATATTAAAATGTTATAAAAGAAATATATCATCCTTCCCTCACTCATAGACACAAACACACTACATAAATATACAGTTGAACTCCAAAAATCTGGAAGCATTTCCAATAGCATTCAAAGAACGCCACACATGGATATCCTCTAGTAAAATACAGCCCTTTCATTTATTGTTTCAAACCTTTCTGCTCCTACAGAAATGAGAGCCAAAGGACTAGAGGATCACGATTTAACACCAGGGCACGTCTAGGTTCCCAGGTCTTTGGCAATAGAAGCCATTAACCAAAACACAGGACAAGGAGTTGTTCCAGTAACTCGGTAGGTGTGCTCAGCACCTTATGCTTCTTGTTCTCCCCACTGAAAACATTTTGATTGAACTGAAGCATAATTCCGTTTGTGGTACCTGATGTATTTAAATACCAAGGATAAAATAAACAAAAGTTCTGGGGTTTGTTCCATTAAAATTTAAGATTTGTTATTACCATCACTTTCCAAGGAATACTTTTATGCTCCTAAGGGTCACCAGCTGTATTTTGAGCCAATTAGATACTTAGTGAGACTATAAATATTACATGTTCTCCCTATGTCACTTAATTACGAGAAAAATTATCATAATTTCTACAAATATTAATATTTCAAAAAGATGAGAGGTGATGTGATCTACTGGACAGGTCTTCAGGCTGGAACTTAGACCCATATTTTACTCCCTACTCTACTACTGAGGGGCGCAAGTCACTCCTCTTTCGCTGCTTTGACTCCCCTCGAGTCCTCTGATTTATTTAGACGGTGAGCTCTCAAGGGTCAGTGCAGCCACGTCACCCTCCGAATCTCAGGGCTGAGAACTAATGTTTTCTCTCCCAGATGCATGACCCAAAACACATATTGCCTCTGCAGAAGGCTGTAAGAGCTACTGAGCGCTACCATCAGAAGCACTTCATGTACATATAGCAAAGGAAAAACAGGAGAAGAAACAGATGATGAAAGGGGAAAAGACTAACTTACGAGTGCAGGGCATGGAGGCAGCATCATTTTCAGCTCGGAAAAAGCCCCGATCACAGGTGCAGGAGGTAGAGCCTTCCCAGATGGAGTAGCTGTGAGGCGGGCATTTGGCACAAGCAACATCTGTCGAGAGAGCCTTGTAGTATCCAATTTTGCAAGCTAGACAGAGAAACAGGAAGGGAGAGCGTTACTTGCCCAGGCTGCGATCATAAATTGCTAGCTTACCTATTCAAAATCAAGGCAGGAGACATTTCAAAAAGATCAAATGGTGTCCTCTTAGCCCCAGGTGAAAAATTAACAATCAACACACTCTTAATGAGCAATCCTATGCCAGGGGATACTGATTTCTAATTCCAGCAAGAACCATTTTAAAAGCTGGCCTAGAGATTTTTTTTTTTCCAAACCCCCCCCCCCCCCATTCACTCTTCTACTGACACTGCCAGAAAATCAGCCGCCTCTTTGTGTTTACTGCGGAGTTGCATGTTGCTTAACCCATGTCCACCTGCATTCACACACACACACTCAGAGCACAACAAAAAGGGTGCAATTGGTTTATTCTATGACCACTTAAGGAATGGCAGCTGACAGGGAGACACTGCCAATTTTTAAGAGGGAGTGGAACAGGAACCCACTGTGATTGGCAGTGAGGCCCTTAGTCTAACATGCCCGGAAATGGCATGTCTCCCTTCTGGCAGGCCCGAATTAATTTGGCTCTTTCTCCCCGAGGGAGGAAATCAACAACGTTCTCCCCCTCCTTGAAGCCAGGGCATATCAGCGACTGCACCACTGGCATGAGGTCCCACGTGCAGTTGGCAAGCCTTCGGTGACATCATCTTCATAAGTACAATGCTTCCACGCATGGCTACTTTTACATCACTTGGAAAAAACTCATAGGGTCATTAACAACATATTTTTAACAGTGGTTAACAGGTATGTCATCCTAGAAACTTCTCCCTTGGCTAGAGATAAAAGTCTACCATCACCAGTGGCTTTCAGCCCTATGGAGAACAGAGAAAATGCCCAAGCATTTTTTGAGGACAGATGTGTAAAGAGGAACGGTTATACTCTCAGTACTTCCCACATGACTCACTCTTACATCTGGTCATTTATCACCTACACCACCTTTGGGTTCCCTGTTATCTGCAAGCCTCCAGAGCGCAGCGCACAGCTCCTTTTGCAGCCGTTCTCCTTCTCTGGGCCCAGCCATTGCCTGTTCTTTGTGTTTTACCCCTTCCTGTACTTATTTATTTTCTTTCTTTCTTTTCTTTTATGAAGCCCTCCAAACGGGAAATGCGAGAGGGGTTTTAGTAACACATTCATAAAGCAGCAAGTTACTTCAGTCCTACTAACCAAAGCCATTTATGGAATTTCCTTAACAAGTCCTAACTTTACGATGTGTCGTGCGCCGCAAGATCAATCCACTTTCGCTCACTTGGGCTGTCACTGGACCAGAGACTCTTATAAAAACACATTGCTCAAATGACTAGGATTTATGCTTCCAGAGTTTATATACGTCACGTAATTAGATAAGGTTCAACTTGCAAGGTGCTTTTTGGCTATGCTTCAAATGGCCTTGGGGTTTCAATTAAAATCAGAAACCACAGCTTTGGCAGGAAGAATCACTAGGGTCAAACCTAGCCTCCCCACATCAAAGACAATTAGTCCCCAAACACAAATACAAGCCCACTGGGTACAGCCTATCAGTCAGCCAGTCACAGCAAACAAAGGCAACTTGTGTAAAATAACTTACTTTCGCTTTGGATGTGAATTGCCAGGAAAAAAAAAAAAGAAAAGAAAAAAAAAATGGAAAATTACCTTTCTGAGTGTCTGATATGGTTTGCAATGTCTGGTGAATGAGCTGTGCTATCGGTACATGTCCTCTTGTGACTGGTTTAACAACAGCAGCAGCCAAGTGGCAGAGTCTGATCTAAGATATTATTCCTGGTTTTGTCATAACTCAGATCAGAAATATGCATAAATCTGTATAAGACTAGAACAGATGCAAACAGACAGAATCTGTGTCTTATATAAAGAAAAGGAATGGAAAAAAGAATACAAATTGAGAGCAGATTTAACTGCTCTTATCCAAAAGAATTCTTTTTATTACTCAAATAAAATATGTGATCTCTAACGTTACTGTTTATATGAACATAACAGTTCATAGAAACTACTAAATGAAAAATGGTCTTTTGCATCTTCTTAGTATTAAAATATTTAAATAATGATAAACAATCTTGTACAAAGTTGACTCTGCTCTGACTATACATTTTATTGGAAAAGTAGAAAAATGTCACAGGCAACATTTTTGCAACCATTCTTCCTCCCCAGTTTCTTTCCAGACTCAGTGGTTTAAAAGGCACTGGATGAATACAGTGGGTACTGCAAGGTCAACAGTTTATAATTCAAGGATTTTTCCCCCTTTGCTTCATGCACTATATTTCGTTTTCTACTATATTAAGCCAAGATCATTAATATTTCAGTACCTGAAGAAAGCTTTCCAAACGCAGTGACTGCTTTTGAAGCACACAGAGCCATTTTGTTTCAGCTGTGCAAAATCACCTACTACTGAACAGTTAGTTTTCTTTATTTTAGAGGGCTCAGAGATTCACCACATTTCAGCACTCGACATAGGAAAATATTGGAGAATATGCTGCATTCTACCAACTGTTCTTTTCTCCTATGAGCTCCACAGTCCTGTCACTTCAAAAAGTGAATCTATCCCTGCAAAAGGTGTCCTTAGCAAGAAGTATTGCTGCCACACCTATTACAACTCGAGATGGGCTTTTTCTGAATGTTAATATTTTAGCAGACAAACAAGAAGCCTGCAGAGAACCCATCCCCTGAAAGTCTCTATTGCTTACTCATGACAAATCTTCATCCCGCTTCCTTTCTAGGAAGGATTTGCTGGGTGAGACAAGGCATGAATGGGGTTCTTACGCAGCTTTCGAAAGATACCATTGTAAAAAGCTTAGTTCACATGTGCAATACAAACTTTGCCTTAATTAGTTCTTTCTGTTAGTTTGCCAAAAAAGAGAGAAGAGAAAAATCTCTTCTCACATTCAGATCACCTGCAAATATAATAAGGTTACAACCATCTGCACTATAGCTAAGGAAAATTCTTAAACAAAATATTTTCAGTATGAAAAAATTCATCTTTTTTTCTTAGAATTAATCATACTAATTTTAAACAGTGATCAGCATGAAATAATTACCATGGTATCTTTGAATCGTGATGTTAAAAAATATATATTTAAGTTATATTTCTGTTAAAGTGAGACAGGATTTGTTAAATGCAGCTGGTTATCACTATATGCTGTTTTTCTTATAATTTACCAGAGTGATACGTGTGAAAATTGAGAAAATAAGTGCTCTGAAGAACTACAGAACTTCATTCAAATCTGAACGTAAATTTTCCTCAAGCTGTTTTACGAATTCCCTTTTCACATTAAAACCTGATTTTCAGAATCTTAGGGCTTTCTGAAAAAAAGGAACGTATGTGTGGGCTGAAAAGTCTGTTTGCCTGGTCTCTCCAAATGCTAAATTTTCTATTAAAAGTTTCAGTTGGCAATTTCTGAATTCAAAAAGCTATCTCAGTGGATAAAGTTCTAGTCACATTCTTTTTAGTCACAGCTACAATAAAGCCTAAGTATTAAACAAATTACTGTCCCTAGCTGATTTTAAATGAGCTATGATGCCTTCCTAGGTTTGGGGAAAATATTTTTTAAAAATACACCTACTTACATATTTAAAACTGTTCAAAAAAAATCTCCCAACCCTTGCTCTCAAATTGTTCCTTTTTACTTGTTGAAATGGCAATGAATCTTCCTATTGTAATTTTGAAAAGGTTTCACTTGCTTAACAGTTCTATAAAACACGGGCTTAGTTTCTTGCAAAGGCTTAGATTAAAAAAAAAAACATCCCAGGCTCTGGCGAGCTCCAGTTGCCCTTTTTGGTACTCCTAAGGAGGGAACGTTCTTCTCTTCATGCGCACAAAGGCTAAATGATACTTTGAACTAGGCAGGGAAGGGGGCCAGGAGCCCAGCTGCTGGCTGAGCTCCGTGCAGAAGATGGGACAGGAAAGTCCAAGTGAGCTCGCTGTGCCTGACCCCGCACGTGCGATCCAGGAATTCCTGCCACAGCCCCAGCTGTCATGGGCCAACACAAACACAAGGAGAAATCGTTGTTAACCTGATGACTCAACCTCTGCCAAAGCTGAACGCTCACAATGGAGAAAATACTGCTTTCCAGATTAGGAACTAATAAAGAGAATGGGACGACTAAACTGAATTAGAAAGACATTTGTTTGCTGAAGTAAGTCTAGTTAAGTCAATGAACTTCTATCGGAAGAAAATTTGGCAAAGACTTTCTGAAATTCTTATTTATAGCAGCCGTAAAAAGAGACGACTGGGACAACAATCCTGTATGGGGAGAGGCATGTTACAGGCACACAAATACCAGACTGCAGAGCCATCATCTTATAAAACACTATGCTTAAGAGTATGATCTCCATGAGTTCTGCAGAGAAAGAGGGCGCCCACCACAGAATCAGCAATTTAATGAACATATACCCACTCACGGCGCACCTCTCCTTCCCAAAAGGGACCAGCACACCACTAAAAACATTTATTATTGCAGGCAAGTGAATAACATTATCTAAGGATTTGTGTTTCAAGCTGAAATTTAAGAAACAAGGCATTTAAGAGTTTCCACTGTTTAAAGCAGGAAAAACCATCAGCTGTGTAGTCATGAAAATTTCTAAATTCCTTGAGATGTGATTTTGAATTAAAATTCTCCCCACACACAGCAGAAGGGGGAAAACATCTTTTTTATTATAGATGATTGTAGCCAACTTTCATGAAAAACCCTAAAACTATATATTCTTGGTGAAACAAAGGACAAAGTAATTTTTTTTTTTTGAAAAGAGATTCAGCACCAAGCTTATAAACTTGAGAGAAAAAAAAATGTTTTTAAAAGATGTTCATCACTGGTTACACTTTCTACAGCTCCTGCCCTTTCAGAAATATTTTAAGCTTGTGTTTTAACTGCACCCTTAGGAATAAAAAGTTAGTTTTATTCTTCCCCTCTAATGTTCTTCTCATTCTTTAAAAGGATGGATTTTCTCTCTCAGATTGCAACAAAACCACATCTGCCACATAAGTAGGCAGCATCATCTCAGCTCTCTTTTACTGTTATTACCATTTCTGAACAGATTTTTGTGTGTTAATTATAGAACTCAATTGTTTGGATAGTCTCTTTTGATGAGCTTTCTGCCCCGCATCGCGAACCTCTCAGTTATTGTACAGCTGTTTTAGTTCCAAACGCTCATCAGGGTTTTCTAATTGTCAAGCTGTCCCGGCGACTAGTTCTTTTGACCTAAAAGTCAAAGAAAGGGAGTCGCCCTTGTCTCCCCGACGTGAATACCACAGGACTCCCAATGGCCCCCCTAATACCTACGAGACAATGCCTTTCCAGATCATTGCCACTACAAGCATAATTGGTTTTGGGGTGAAATGAGAAGATTTTAAATAGGATGAATTAATGAGTTTCTTGTAAAATTAAGTCGTTCTCCTGGTCCAATCTAATTACTCACTGTAATGCCCCTGAGGGTGATAAATAAAGATCCTCAGAAGCCAGAAGAACAAGAAAAAAAAAGAAAGAAGAAAAAAAGAGCCTTCTCTGGAGCCTTTCTTAAAAGTCAAGTTGTAGAATTTGATATGATGTACCAAATGCTGTTTCCAAATAAAGTCGGACTCCTTTGATGTTCACATTGTAAGATCTTTGTCTCCTATTGATAATGACTTTAGGTTTTCTACAAATTAAAATGAGTTCCACATCTTTAAGTCATATCTCTGCTGAAAAAACAACATTGCTGTGCACTAAGCACATACTTCCTTTTGCATGAATGACACGGAAATACAAATACAATCCCACTGGAGAGAAAAACATTTGACATTGGTGCAGTTTTACTCTGTGACTGGGTACAAACCTGGGAAAGGTTTAACCAGAACTTCAAAGCAAAAATACAGGGACTTAGATGACTCAGTGAAGTCATCCAAGAGCTCTGTTCAAGCCACTGAAACTCTGTTCACGTAGGTACACATGCAGAACTCACTAGCAAAACTGCAGCATAAACTCAGAGGAAGAGTTATTCAGGCAGCAAAACTGAGCAATCTTAAAAAATAGCTTTTGTTATTTCTTTCCCTAGTGTAGCAACCTTGGCTTCAAGTTTGCAGTTTTGAGTTTTTTGAACACCCTGGGCTGACACAGTGATGACTGCAAAACTTCAGGCCTGGCACGAACAGGCAAGCACCGTTTCTCTGGACTACCGAGGCCCATTGGGTAGCCCATGCACACACTACACTAGCCAGCTGTGCTAGAGACACAGTGAGGCAAGGGCTGTGGGTAAATCTGCCAGAGGTGAAAGCTGCAGAGAAACGAGTGGTTTGGCTGGTTCCAAAATCTCACCAAAACTGAACCTTGCAAGGCCAAAGTCTGCATAAGTTATATTAAATAGACCTTATCTGATTGGATTTTTTTTCTAATTCTGTAACCGTTAACTCAAAATGCACCGAGTTAAACTGCAACCTTAAAGACAGTAACACACATGCATGCTCTAGTTGTACAGCATCCCAGAGCTGCTTTACGTACACTACACACTACAGTAACCACAACGGGAGGAATCGGTGGCTCCAGTATAGATGACTCCGCAGCAGCTCTTTTTGCCGATGGGGAAAGGTTCAGTTGCAAGCAGCAGGATGAAGAGGAATAAGGCAGGGTCACAAGCACAGAAAATGCACTGGCGGAGGATAGTTATTCAGCTTAGCAGGAAATACCTAGGGCTATCTCAGCTCTCCTTTCACAGTAGAGTAGAGGAAGCTTGTAGACACTGCAATAGTCAGAAACATTAAGGTGTAGCAACCTCAGCAATACAACTTGTGCAGTGTCTCAGACTGGTTTACATGTGCAGCAAGGGGATGATTACTTTACCGAGAGGTAGCCTGATTTTTTTTGGTTGTTGGTTTTTTTTTTTTTTTGGTTTTTTTGTGCCTACATGGACATGAAGCTCAACTGCCTACTTCAGCGGCAGAAGTTAAAGCGCAGAGTAAGGAGTTGAAAAGATCTTGGTGTGGAAATGAATCACTATCATCATGTAAGCTGTCTTCCTGAATCCTCAGGAGGGAAGGGGATGAAGCTTTAGCTGCTGACTGCAAGGTGCTAACAGAAAGAAATCATCTGGGAAGCCAAACCTAGTGAGTACTATTGATTCCACCACGTTAAATTTATCTTCTTTCTCTTGTTACCACTGGCACATTGTCTCAAACACAGACTCATAGAATAAGTTAAGTCATAAGGAACCTCTACAGGTAGAGCCACCTCAGCAGGTGCAACATTTGTCTTTTTCCATTTATTAGGAACCTCCTCTGACTGCTATGACCTTTCAAAGATTACAGACAGCAGCCCTGCAATGACACCAACCAGCTCCCTCAGTCTCAATACGTCCCATCAGGTCTCAGATTTGTGTGCACCCAGTTAAAGTGCCTTCAAACTCAGTCTTCTGTAATGCTTGACTCCCAAAGGAGGCTAGCAGATGGCAGACCTCACCAGTGAAAGCCAAGGCAGAAAAAGCATTCAGTATTTCAGCCTTTTTCCATTTGAACACTTGGTCCATTTGGTCACAAGGTCTTCTGCCCTACAGAGGCAGTGGGACCACATTTTCCTCAGCCTTCCTTTCTGGTGCCAACGTACTTGAAGAAGCCCTTCTATGTGTCCTTCACATTCCTCACTATGTCCAACTCTAGCTGAGTTTTGGCTTTCCTAACTCCATCCCTGTGCATAAGACAACAGCTCTATATGTCTCCAGGGTGGCCTATTCCTGCATCCACCTTTCAGGTGCTTCCCTCCCATGCCTGAGCTCCCCCGGCTGTTCCCGGTCCATCCACGCTGGCCTCCTGCTACACCTGGTTCACTTGCTGCACATCGGACCACACAGCTCTTCGAGCAGGCTGTCCTTCAAGACTGAACAGCTCTTCTGGGCTTCTCTGCTGCCTTCCTGGCAAGCAGTTTCCTGAACAAGCCAAAATCTACTCTCCTGAAGTCTGGGATTTTAATTCTTTCAATATACAAGAACTCCAATGAAGTAAAGCAGGAAAAAAGCAGGAATCACTAGTGCAGCAAGAGCAGAAGCACAACAGGATAGGGCATCTGATACAGAAAATGGCCCCCCACAAAAAGGTGTTATTCGCCCTGTTACCATTTTCATGGTGCCATCTTCAGAGCCAGTTGTGAGACATATTTATGATAGGGTCCTACACTTGAAAACTGCGCACTATCAACATAGGACAACAGCACTGCTGGCATTGTTACTCTTCAAAATCCTCTCTTTAGGGATATTTTGCTAATTTGAGGTACCACTCCTACACAGGATCAGGTAGGAGTTTTCCCAGGTTCTACATAGAGAAATGCTATGCTTTCCTGTACAGAAGTCTGTCAGACTAACTTGCCTCTAGTACAAGATATATACAAACTACGTTGATAACCCAATCATTTTAAACGCTGAAGTCTGCTTGCTTTCTTTCATCATTCAACCTTTTCCAAGGAAACCCCTACACTTAACCCAGTCAAATGTATAAGTAAGAATATATGATTTATATATTAACTTTCACAGACAGAGGCATGGAGAGACACAAATATGAAAAGCTAGTTTTCATTCTAAAAAATATTAAGAATTATTCTGAACTTTGCTATACAGCTGACAGATCAAAACTTATGAAAAACACCCTCCTAGAACGTACAAATTTGAAAATCTCATATTTGTATGAATTAGTAGATGTATTTTACAGATGTAACATCTCCCTTTGCTATAGCTGTGACGTTACAGGGGAAATGGTTTGGGGGGGGGGGTTCTACTGTCTATGTTTTGCAAGTTTGACATTTTCCACACCATCATTGCTAATGATCTTTGATTACTGTCTAGATCTTTTATCAGCACTGTCAACACCTCCTTTATAAGCTGCTTCTAGACCCTTCCTAAGAAGGTTTGCTGAAAAGTTTCCATCAGGATATTCTCATAGGAAAAACTGAGCCTCTGGTCAGATTTGCTGCAAGTGTTTTTCATCTGAAAATAAAAAAAAATTAGAAAGTTAAAAAATTGAGGTCAGGATGAAACAATTGATTTCTGACCGAAGCAAGCCTTTGTCAGGGAGAAGTTAGCACTTTCCACGAAGAACAAAAACTCCAGCCAGCTCTGCACCCTACAGGACGGTATTTGCTAGGACCGGCAGTCACAAGCAAAGCTCAGTGAGACAGCAGGCAGTCCGCTGGCGGAAAGCGGAAAGGACTGTTTGTCCTGACAAGGTTTCAAGGTGGTGTCCCTTCCTTTCCAGGCAGGGAGAGGGTCCAATTCTGCAGAGCATTTAAGCACATGTTACTTCAGCCTATGTTTAAGTGTTTTAATGAATAGGGCTGTATTACTGAGCTGGGGACACAGCACTTGAATAATTTTTTTTTATTTTTTTTAAATAAATTGAAATAATAAATGAAGCCCATGCTATCGAAAAGACTCCACTTCTTAGAAACCAAAAAGGAGCGGCTTCAGCGCAGACAATCCCTGCCAACATACTTGCGCAAGCACTAATCGGATCTTTAAAATATTACCATCTGAGTCAACGTTCAGATATTCTCCCTTTCAAACTGCTCAAGCTGCCGCTGTGCTCCATCAGAGATTTCATCTAACCTTGAAATTGAATAGTTGGCTCATCTCTTAAATTTCACAGCTTGTATAAAGGTGATTAAACCTTCAAATAATTACACAGTTAAAAAAAAACAAGTTGACAAATTTCCCTTGAACAGAAGCAACAAGATGAGATTCATAATGCTAAAAGATTTTTTTAAGCAAACCTCAGAAGCTGAGCTTCTTTAGAAAGAAAAGAAATCATACCAAAAACCATGATTTGGGAGTTTTAAGAATCTAAATTTTACAGTAAAAATAAAAATCTCTGCTGAAATTTTACAATACACTCCAGCAAAAGCTGATTAAGGAGCCTGAATCTCCACATTACAAGCTCTAATCCTTTTGTCAGGGGACCTGCTTACAAGCTTCTCTCCCCAGTCGTGTAAAAGCACTGATGGGAGCAGAGATCTGTATCTCAAAGCACTGTCCAATCAGCCTGGGATTATCTCTCATCTCCTAAATCTTAACAGCTCTGTAAAAGGCAATTAAACTTCCGAAGTTAGATGAAGTCTGTGATAGAGTACAGTAGCAGCTTGAGTAGATTGAAATGGAAAGGCCTAACACATAGCCCTGACATTATTGTTTAACAGGTCTGCTTGCTACTAATGCAAGAGTCAGCTGTCATTAAGTTAAAAAAACAAGAAGAGAGTGCTAGCAAAGTATTCAAGAGCATCTAACATGCTACTATATTTTAAGAGAGCTTATACTTTATATACACTAATAAAAATGCAATTTGCCTAAAATTATTAATTACTTTTAATGAATTGGCTACTGTCAAGAATGCCAGGGTTGATCCTGCATATAAATCCTTTAATACCATTTTCTTCATGCAAGTGGAATTTCACTCCCTAAAGCAGAACTCAACATAGGTGTAATGTTTTCTGCTACTGTTTGAACTTACATCATGACTGCGATTGAGCCAAGTCACAAAATGAACACTACAGCTTCTTTTGGGATCTTTAATACTTGGATGAGCAGCCTGGAACAAAGCTCGAGCTCGTATCTCTGGAGCTACAGCAAGATGCCTTAATATGGTTTAATCATCACATCCTCTCTAAACGGCTGTATGACAAAATAATAATAAAAAAAGCTATTTTTGTCTCCCCAGAGAACGGCTTGACACAAAGTTTTTGGAAGATGCCTAAATATAGGCAGTTATGGTGAGATCAGGGTCTATGCAAGATAGCAACACTGCGCTGTTTCTGACAGTTTAACAAAGATACTAAGAAAACAACGGCTTCAAAAAGGCACTGCTTTGGCTCTCCCCAACATTAGAGAAAATAGATGGAGATACTTCTGAGAGACTCCCATCAACATCACTGTAAAAAGCTATCAATCTTCTACTAAGTAGAACATCAATCAAAATGGTGGCATGCAAATCATGATCCATTAAGTACTTCACACTTGATTACCCATGACATTTTAGAGAGGGTCACACACTGATGAGTTGCTTCTCTCTTCTTTGCCCTTTGCTGTTTGCAGCTTATGACAACTTTTAGTTCATTACTCATGCAAAGATTAATTTCAACAAAGGAAGGAAACAGCTCAGCTGTTTGTCCTTTTCTCTTTAAATTCACCCAAGCTATACTTTTCTTTATTCCATGCAAATCACACCTTTTCAGAACAAGTGTGAGACACGGGCCATGCGCATGCACACTCTTGCTTACATATAACATTCTTGCTTACATATAACATTCGTTACCAAAAACGGTCTGAAACAGCAGGAGAAAGACTCAAATCACCCTACATTTCTCCAGATGCTTTTTTCCCCCCAATTGTATCCTAGATGTGAAAATGAGGCTGAATATTGCTCCACAGTGGTCTAACTTACAAAAACAAATATATATTATAGGGAAGCATCCAGGAGGCATCCTTTAACTTTAGTTCTCATCTATGACCCAGTGCCTCCCACTGAGATGTGACCTCATGGCTACAGCAGAGCCCTGAATGGTCTCCCAGGTCTTGTTTCTGGCTCCATCGCAGACACGGAGGACAGCTTGCCTAGCCGTTCCCTTGTACTCTTGGAGACAGTGCTGATCAATGCATTCTTTAAGAGGAAAAGTCATTCTTCTCCTTTCCAACAGGTCTGGCCTAGCCTCCTGCTTAGTAATTGCAGGTCATCTCCCTGAGCACAGGGAATCACAGCTGTGGCTAACCCTTTTGCACATGAGTTCATGGTAAGAAAGCAAGCAGAGAACAGCAGGAGAGAAAGCAGGGCCATTCCTTTGGGACACCTGTTTTGAAGGGTGCAATACACTGGCACCCAGAGTGTAAACCTCAATATGTTTGCCTCAGTTTATCCACTTAAAGCGGCAATAAAATGCACAATAGATACATCCAAAAGCTGCTGTGAGGCTTGATTAAGCAACAAACATGTTAAGAGCACTTGGAGATCTCCAGATAAGGAGGAGTCGTCCAGAGGAGGTGGTTACTCCTGATGAAACAAAATCTCATGACAAACAACCTGGCATGCTCAGCAGGGAATATCCAGGGTTGTCTCAGCTCTCCTTTCACAGCTGGGCAAGGGAAGCTCCTAGAGATTGCTTAGCAGCTCTTTTGCATCACAGTCTTTGGCAGGATGTTCTTGAGTGGAAAGCAAAGAGAAATGCCCCTATGGGCTGAGTGCTCAGAGCTGTGAAACAGTCGCTATTTAAAACTCAAAAGAACTGAGAATCTGCTCCTGTCAATAGGCCTTTCAATGGAAAAGAATTATTTAGCAAGAACAGATGAAATCTCCCACCTTAGGGTGGCTGGGAGGAGAAATGCATTTTGGCAGTTCCCACATTCTTTTGTCAAACCTCTGTTGTCTGGGAAAGAGGAGAGTGCCAAAAGCCCTTGCAGGTGAATACCTTGGCTGTTTCAATGCACTTGATTTAGAATGATAGCATGTTTATCTAGATGTTTGGAAAGTTATTAGTGAGACCAGCAAAACCTTTCCATGTACAAATTACAAATCACCTTCAGCAATACCATGTAAATTATCAAGTCAAGTGAGAACATGCTTGTCTGTGACAATCTTTTACCAACAACAAATAAAAGCAAGACAAAATCATCTGTGGAGAAACATATCACTTGCAGCACTGAAATACAATGTTATGTCACCAGTGGAAACACTGGTGCAACAGAGTCCCTTTGAAGTTGTATACTATGATATACCAAAGATGTCATCAATAATGGCACTGCCACAACACCAGAAGCAGTAGCAGAGCAACATGCTTGTTCTCTAGGCTGTGACACCGCTTCTGTTCATGTTTCAGGTGCACTCAGACTAGCTTCCACCACAACAGCACTGTTGAGATAGCTTTGGCCTTGCAGAGACCAGAGGCCTCCCACCTGCCCAGGCTCACTGTCATATCTCCCAGGGAGAGGGGAGAAAAGGAGCTAGAGGTGCCAGGGCTGGTTTGGGGACCTGTTTTTACAGCCGCAGCAAGCAAGAGGTTGAGAAAAAGAACATCCAGGGAGATCCTGATTTCATGAGTGGCTGCTTGAGCTTAGGAGAAGGAGAATTCCAACGTGAGCCAGGCCTAGCTTTTAAATCCTCTCCTCTCCTGAATTCGTGAGATGTATCATGCAGTCTAATTCTTTTTAGCTAGTGGATGGGCAGCGCTATGGCATAAAGATACCATACATCTTTAAGGGCCAGATAACCTGCAGTTTTACAAGACTGCTGTCTTGGAGGGCAGAATTTGACCTAGCTGTGCCACAGGCATGCCACCCTGTAAAACTTGAGACTATTTCTACTGAGACAGCCATCTGATGAATGCTTTAAGGTTAATTTTTCCTCAAGGATTCTAGGACAAGGAAAATTTCCTTTTGTATATAAGAGTACATAGATACATGAAGTGAAATAGAATGCTGGGAAAAAGCTTGTCACCTTATGTTAGGGATGAACAAAAATAGTTGTGAGAGTTTCCTTCTCAGGGGCTTAGCCTTTGCCAGGACTCTTTAGGGAGGCTCCCTGTGGACATATACAGACATGAATTAGGAGAGGGGTAGCGGGGACCCACTGGCTTGTTCCAGCGGGAAGCAACCAAAGTATGCATCCGCCTACATCAGAACAAAACCATACTGGCTCAATGCTCATTTTGTGAGAGTGCCTATAGCTCCCACTGAAGACGGGCCTCACTCTCTGCATCAGCTACTATAGGCACTTACAGGAAGCATACAACCTAAGCAATGACAACGTGATTTCAAGATCAGACTAGCTCTAGCATGAGTAAAGAGCCCATAGCTGACCCAATTGCTAAAGCAAATTAAGACTTTGCAGGTGGTCAAGTTAATGCTTCTCAGCACTGATGAACAGAGAACAGGTGTCTTCCTTCTCAGCCAAGTTCACAGCTCCTCAGGGAAGCTCCCATACAAATCACCCAGAGGCCATTCCCCCTGCAGAGCCAGCTGAGAGGGTGCCCCCAGTGCCCCTCTGCCCCATCCCCACCAGAGATGCAGGGCCCTGCCCAGAGCCCCTTCACCACGGGCAGAAGGGCACTCTGGCAGCCCAGCCCACAGGGCCTTTACCCCTGGAAATGGTGACATACAAAAAGAAAAGCTTCCTTTCAAATCCCTGATTGATGTCACATGGCTAATTAGGAGAAAGTGACAAAAACAAACATAATTTTGCTTAGACCTGGAAAAGCATCTATCTCCTACAACACTACTGGCAAATAAGCCTAACAATAACATCAAGTTTTGGTGCAGAAGCCCTTCATGGCTGACACGATGAAGCTATTTATTCAACAAATATCTACACGATATGTAAATTAGTGCAAGATAATAACGAAATTTATTGTGGTTACCAGAGAGCTATTTAGAAGTGGCCAAAAGCACCACTGACTTCAATCCAGGCCACAACAATTCACTTTAGCAAAGAAATTGGTCTGCAAGCCTCACCGAGGCTCTGTACGCTCCCTTGCTGACGTGTGACTCACATCCTCCCAAATCACCCCGCGTCCTTCTTGATCTGATCAGCACTATTAGCTTATAGTTCTTAGGAGCGCTGCTTTTATCCAGTCTCGCTAAACCATATCAAGATTTAATTTTGCCTCAACGTTAACAGAATGCTATCGGTAGCAACCCAGTTGTGTCCAAGATAGCTCAGAAGAGTGAGGTTTGTAATATATTCTTGATAGGGCAGCCTTACCCCAGCAAGACAAATACATTCGGATATGCAAGACCGTAGGTGTATTTCACTTTCCTCTAGGTGCCTAATTCACATGGCGCAACCTCTGCTTCTGTAACTCTGCCAACCAGACTTCAGGGAGAAACGCTCCCCTTTTCCTCTCTCCCTTTGTCAACTATTAGTGGATTCATTTCAAACTGGAGAAAACCATCCTGCAAAACTTCACTCATTCCTGCTATTTCTGCAACTGTCAAGCTTCACACAGTAAGAGGTACCACGCAGCTACAGATGAGCGATTCTCAAAAAGAGCCATAGCAGCCATTTGTGCCCATCGTAGACTTCTGTGTCCACCCCACAGAAGTTTTACTTGCACTTTGCCTTTGACCACACCAAAATAGAGATCACCGTGAATTTGTAAGGCCTTGCACATTGCTTCAGCCAGAATTCCTCTGATAACCACTGTTTGCTTGAGTTTTCAAACACTGTATAACTAGATTACCAAAATCTTTACTAGCCTATCAGAGAAACACAGGAGAACATGTGGAGAACTAATACTCAGATTAACATATTAATTCTCCATGTCCTTTACTTGCAATTAACACTTTCTTGTCTGCGTTCAATTGGTATACTCTCAAATAAAAACAAACCCAGGATTTTCTAACAGATCCAGAGCAAGAGTTTTATACACAATCAACACTTGAGGCAGCTAAGCAGTGCAAAGTGGAAGGAAAAGTAGTGGCTGCAGTGAATTAGTTATGGCATGTCTGATGTGTCAAGTTTATTTTCTACACATATTTTTCCTCTGTGAAGGTGCAGCCAAACAGCAGCCACTAATGGGTCGGTAAATTTGCACTGCGCCAGGCAGAACTCTGAATACATGAGAGCAGCAACTAACTGGGGGATGGTACTCTGCTATATTTTATTTTTATGCATTTGCTTACATTTTGTGAGTGTGCCACTTAGAGCTATTTTTTAAGTCGTACCCAACTCATCGTGGAACATAAGCAATCTTCTGAAAGAAGAGTATGAATCATCTTGGTCAACATTAAGTGGGTTTTGACACCGCAAGCACTTAGTGACATTATCCTGAAATACATGGAGAGAACCACACATGATCACCTGCATGGGTAATTTTAGGGCTTCACAAGAGCATGGGGTTCAAACAAATAAAAAAGTGAGAACAAATTCTAGGCCTAAATTAAGTGGCCCTACCTCAAATGCCCTTAAAGCAACAGAACAAGGAAGATCATTCCTGCATGGGAACAGTTACGTCCGACTCGTCCACAGCCTTATAAAGGAGCTCACGATGCCCTCCTGACTCAACGCCTCCCAAGTCCACGGAAGTGAAACAGCAGCCTCCTCACCCAGTTGTGACCCACTCAAGGACGTGCCAGAGTTTGCCCAGCAAGGACACAGGAAGGCCGACACAAGAGGTTCCTCCCTGTGTAAGCACAGCTCCGTCAGTGCCCAGAAACGCTGAGTGCACAAGGCAGAACGGCTTCTCTAAGAGGCTTCCCAGAACTGTTGTCATGGGGCAGCCCCAGCATCCAAATACATTAATAGCAACAAGAGCCTTAGCAGGGCTGACGGTGACTCATAAACCAACTGCACTCAAGCTTCTGCAACTGGGGATTAAACACCCAGCTGCAGAACTCACCCACCTGAAGTTACACACATAGAGCCAAAAGGCATCTGCAATTCAAAGCACTTGACGATTCAAGGTCAGAGTTTTCTTGTTCCAAGAACTCTTCATATGTGCAAAATCGAAAGCACCGATTCCAGTCGACTGATTTTTTAGCACCTACCTCAGGAAAGCAGTAGAAATATGAAGGCAATCATTATTTCAGGCTCTTGAGGGGGACTTCCCTATCAGAGTATGTTAGCGACTTGTTAAACAAAATATTTTGCAGTAAGTTATGGAAATGCGAACTCAGCAAATGCCAGAGGCAATGACAGGCGGATATAAATGACAATTAGAAAGGTGTGTCCAGATGCTTGAGGTATGAGCAATGGTGAAGTGCTTGTGAAATTTCACCTGCCTGGATTGGGACAGAGGTTGTGGCCTTGGGAAAAAAAGATAAAAAAAATAAATCAGATGATGTGCTAATTAAAAATAAAAATATACATCTAAACAGACATCCAAATATTCCAGCCTCAGCAGGGAATAAAACATACAGATTGTGGAAATTTGTCTATTTAATGAGGTCTGAATCAGACTAAGTTGGAAGAAGAAAGTACAAGCCAATGGTTACTGCAAGCATCTGCAAGCATCTTTTTGGCTGGTGAGAAGACCAAATTATTTCACGTAATCATTCATTTGCACTCGTAGGCTTTTAAAATGGAGTTAGCCAATCTTTGTTCGCCTTCTGAGCTGCTTTTGACTTTTTAGAAAAAATTTGGAACTGATAACAATCCCCTCAAATTTTGAGAAAGAAAAGCAGACAGACATACTTTGGCTGATGAAGTGTTTAACATTAACAACATCCGTTACCATTGTCAGCAGCTAGAGATGACTAACAAAGAAAAATAAAATCACATTACGGCATCCAACAAATCTTTAAAAAAAATCACTGCTTTTCACAGTCAAAAATAGCATACTTTACCAGCCCAGATTTCATCAGCCCATTCTGTCAGCAGTAAAAGCTGTTTTCTAGGCCATGGCATTTTCCATTAATGCAATCTGATTTGCCACTGCATTTTTAGAAAGCTAAGGTGAAAGTGAGATACAGAGGGAGGGCAGTCCATAATCCAGATAAAGTCTAAAACTCCTCATATAGGGCAGGGTCAAAGAACAGCTGCCTGTGGAAAACCCCACATAGAGTGACTGGCATATCACACTGTAGCTGTGTATTCCCAGGAGCTTTATGTTAAGAATATTTTAAACACTAATATACCTCTCAACAACTAATTTAAAAACAAAGATCAAGACTTCTCATATGGTTTTATTACCGCTGCTCACACTTATAAGTATATGACCTGGGTAGTTTTATCTCCCACGTAAGCTGATCTTTAGAAAGTTCTGATTGTTATTCACATCACTCAGAGCATTGTATCTGTTTGTAATAAAACAAAGAAAACAAGCCAAAACAAAACATAATAGTATTTTTGAAGCTGCAACACATTAATCATTTAGGATAAAACCTTGCCTGAATGTTTCTAAGAGCTGTCATACCATGCAGAAGCAGTGATGAAAGAACTGGTGGCATTTTTCATAGAGAAAATAATCATTCATACGTAACCAGCAAGCTAAACAAAAATTAACAAGCTCCACAAACCAATTAAAATTCAAAATGTAAAATGGATGTGATGACTCACCAACTTGATCACTACTCTCATAAAGACATCTTAATAACATAAGGTCTGAGTCTCCTCTCATTGACACCAATATAAAAGTAGCAAATTGAAATTCTCATAATTAATGGAGTTTCGCTGATATAAGAGTTGTGAGACAGGAGAGCCAGACCCATGGGTTGCGCACCGAGAAGACTGACAAGAAACTGGATTTGTGCAATACACTAAACCTGAGCGTGGTTATGTTATGTGTCACTTCATGGGTTAGAGGCCAGCTATCAGAATTTTGCAACAAGACCCGCAAAGTATGTGCTGTTTTATCAAAATCTTATTTCCTAGTGACAATTAAGTGGGTATTATCACTCTTATTTAACAGTCAAGGCACACGCTGCCTGACAGTGACAAAATACTGGAATTATGGTCTAAATATTTTCCAGGGGGTCAAAAAATAAGAATAAAGAAAAGTATGTAGACTCCAAATTTCTTCATTTTAAACCTGTCTCACTACTGGGGTGGGGAGCAGAGTGGAGGACAGCTCCCTTCTTCTGCATATTGCAGTGGTAAGACTTCTCATAATTTGAGATATGTAACTCAGAATTAAAAAAATACTTCTAATTCTAGACTTGCATTCCACTGAAAAGTTTCAAAGTTATTATAAATCTGAGTAAAAAAAAAAAGCAACTGCCCTTGGTCTCCCAGATAAAAAACAAGCTTTTTTAGTGTTTAAAATAATCAATATGCAGTCCATGCATATTTAAAAATATATTTGTATTACTTCTTTATAAAGCTGACTTTAGTCCTGAAAAGACGCTGTTCATGGTCTTAGCTAATGCAGAGTATGTCAATTGGGCAGTACCTTGTGCTTGCTTCGGAATGGTATTTTCAAGAGACTATGAATCTCACTGCATTGACCGGTCCTATGTTAACTCTAAGGAGAGGGGGTATCAGTGAATTAGGAATAGCACCTGATGCGTTTACTAGGCGAATTTCAAGCACACTCAGTTGTCACAGTACGGTTTCAGCAGTCCCCCAAACCACAAAACTGATAGGTTAAGCTTTAACAACCTAGCAGATGTCATGGACAGACTGAGGTTAGCTTTTAACCTTGGATGGAGGAAGAGAGTTCAAAAATTAGCTAGACACCGTCTGTCAATATCCATCTTCAAAGTCTACTTCCTCTGCCAGGAATAAAGTAGCTACTATTCATTGCTTACACAGCTCTTGTACCATGAGTTGAGGGTTAATTATGATATTAAAGAATTCATGCTACATAGCAGTTTGGGACACAAATTGCCTTTAGAAAAAGCAAGCAGTACACTTAAGCAAATGCAAGAGCCTACAAATCAAACGCTCCACAGCTGGGGCTTGAACAGAGGAGTTCAAGGTAGCAAAGGATTTGCATTAATGCACCCCTTCCTTCCGCCTCCGCAAAGCCCTTCCTGGGGCTGTGCCCCAAGCAAGGCCTGGTTCCGGCCTGAAAGGGAGAGTCGAGGATGCTTCAACAGCACCTTGCAGCGCAAGTAACCAAACAAGGCAGAGCAGTGCCCTCTGAAGTCAGGGGCTGCTCGAGGATCTCACCGCCTCAGGGATGAAACAAGGCAGCTGCAAAGTTTATCTGATTTGAGCTCCTTCACACTGACTTTTCAGGGCTAAGGCGGCAGCCGAGGACAATGTCAAGGTCCTGGTGCTCTGTCTCCCCCAGCTGCCTCACTCTACTCTCAGGATTGTAGGCGCTGCCTCAGTGAGGCTCACAAAGCTTCAGGCTGCAGAGAGCCCAACAGAAAGCCTTATTTTATTGCACTTCCGAATCTAGTATCACCAAAGCCTGATCCACAGCTCCCATGTTTCCCTCACTTTCATTATTCGTTGGACCAGGACCACTGCCAGTCAAATACTTTCATTGTCCTTAACAGCTTAAGCAGCTTGATTTACTCTGGTTGCTGTGTCCCAGTAGAGCCAGCAGCTGCACAGCTACGGTTTGCAAGACAGTTGCATTATTGCCATACATATTGTCTATTACATTGTTTTTCCCTCCTGCTCAAAACGAAACTTTCTTAAATCATTTTGAAATAAAGGTAGAGAACCAGAAAGACTTTTCCGCCCTGCAAATGCTTTCGCTGACAACAGCAAAATATTTTTGGTGACTTACATTTTTAAAAGTTGAGCAATTGTGTGTCAGCTTACACAAGTCTACTTTCAGTTTGTTATTTATGTGCTTATCACTTACAAAAATAAGAAGATACACACAAATTCAGATAAAAGCTTCCTTTTGATCAAAGTCAAAATCCCACTACACATTCATTCAGCAGAGAGCTCCCTGCTTTCCCGGCATTTCCCTAGTGGGTAAGGGCAGCAGATGAGTTCGAGGCACAGCTGAAAGGCTACTGCATCTCCAGCTCGGCTTCAGGAGCACACCCCCTTTCTCACCACTCAGCATTGCCACTGTTGACCCCAGGGGTTATTTCCTGCTGCTCCCTCCTCATGGCAATGAGAGTCCAAGTGAGAGCTTTAAATAACAGTCTGGGGTACGAAAGAGTGACTAATCCTTTACATTTCAAGTTGCACATTAAGATCTACTATGCAACAGCACTTACAATTCGTTCCTATTCCACTTAGGAGACATTTTTCTGTGGAAGGGGTGTTCTAGCCCTATCTTAGGGCAATTAGAAACCCAGTTAGCTTTCCCTTTCTCTTCCCACAGTCAAGATGGCTGTCCCCTTGAAGGAAGGTTGATCCAGTCCCAACCCAGTAAGATAAATACAGGAGAGAAGTATTCCTGAGACAAGTAACAGGAGACAGAGGAAGCAGGAAGGGCTATGAAACATCTACACAAGGTCCCAGAGGAAACAAGTTGAGCAGAATCTGTTGGAAAGAGGAAGGATTCCCCGGCCAATGGGAGCTGGAAAAGAAACAGCTGGGCCAGAAGGGCTAGTAAGTGATGAAACTAAGCAGATAAGCAAAAAAAAGACTTAAAGAAAGATAAGAGCAGAAGGCCAAAGAGAGCTGAGAGGCAGGGATCAGCAAGGGGACTTATCTTCAGACCTCCCAGGGGGCCTGAAGGAGCATCAGAATTCAGTAGCTCTGTTCTGGGTCTTGGCATAGCTTCAGCCTTCTCTGAATGGCTTCGGACACCAGGTGTCCGGCAACAACTTGACATCTGTACTGATCCACTGTGTTTGGGGCTTTAGGGGATGGTGTTAATCTGAGAGGTGTACTAGCGGGCAAAAACCCTTCTCCCCCCCACATTAAAACCTCACCGAATAATGCACAAGTCTCAGGTGAACAGGGTTACTGTAAACCTCAGCCATATTTCATTGTCCTGGCATCGCCAAATAACCCACTCAGACTCTGCTCAGAGCACTAGAGTAGCCTTTCTGGTAAATAAATCCATAGTGATTTAAGGTTCAATTGCAGTGTCTAAATTTATGACACCTACAGTATTATGTTAGTGACAAATGCCAACTTCATATAGAAAACATGTATTAACATGCATAAGCTAAAAAAATGAATTGGCTCTATACAAGTTTATCAAAACATACTTTGGCAGTTTTATACAGTTTTTCTAAGTATTTCTCAATACATAGATTGCAGTTCTAGTTAATATGAGCAGTCCACTATTACAAGGAAATTTCCAGTTTGGCATACTGAAAAGAAAAGAAAGTTTGCTTTACTTGATATTTGTGTGCATGCATATTCACAGATGCAGTTGCTGCTACTGCTGAAGTTTCATTTGCATGCAAAATACCTCTGGTGCAAATTACCAATAACATAAGGGAGTCTATGAAATGTTAAAGACTTCAAAGGATGAGAGAAAGACTATTTGCATTTTGGGCCTGATCCAAAACACATTAAAGTCAAGAGGAGTCTTTCCATTGGCCATAACAGATGTTCTGACTCAAGGAACTTTTGATGCAAGTCATTGACATAACAGTAGACCAACAAGACCACAAAACCCACCTTCTGCAGAAACTGAATGTTAATTTTGATAAATACTGATTTATTGCTTTTCATCGTGCCAGTCGTTTCTCAACTTAAGTTAGGAAAACTTTTGCTGCATCTCCCGCTTTCTGTGGCATGCTATTCCAACATACACCATCTCCATTCCCGTTTCTATATCTACACATCCTTCCATCACTGAGTCTTCCTTCCTCTGCGGATACTTAAATTTGTAACTGTGTTATTTAATTCTACAAAAGTGCCTTATGAGACAAGTACCTATAAAGGACTATATAAATAGTGCTAAAATATGCGCCGTTCCAAGATGAGAGTATAACTGTATACTTTTGTCAGAGGTATGCATAAATCCCTGGTTCACTACTTGAAACAGTTTCCTTTGAGGTAGCTTTCAGTGCCTGAAAAAGCTGTTAGTGTGTTACGAAACACAGAAACGGACAAGAACAGCTAGCTGTTTATTTGAGAATAATCAGCTTAATCAATATTGCTTCAGCAATCTATGTTGTCAGACCAATGTTGGAATGCTGCTTTTCATTTGGGTTAAACATAGTAAAGCCCTCTCCATCAGGGCAGGAAAAATCCTGTTCAAGTAAATGATGTAAAGTAAATGATGTAAAGCAGAATGCAGTGTAAAAAAAATAAATAAAAATAAAAAACAAGACATAGAACCAATGCTTGCTACTACCAGGTAGAAAAATAATACCAGATTTTAAATAAGCTCAAATAGCTAATTGCTTTTAGAAAGGAACATTTTACTGGCATCACCCAAAATTAACCGAACCAGTAGAAGGTGGCTTTCTGCAGCACAAACATTATTAATGAAGCCATATCTATTCTATATATGTCTCCAGTAAACAAAATCAACCCCACTGCAACAGACCAAAAAAGGTACTAAAACACAGTGCACATTTTTCTTTCTCTCTATACTTCAAAGTCATAAGCACTCTTCATATTTCACGGTAAAAGCTTTTATTTCTTGGTTCCCACAGCTCAGGTAATGGTATCGTAACTCAAAGGTGGTGCAAGGCTTTATATAGCTCTGACCTCGTAAACAATTTTAATATCCCTTCTCCACATCCCAGCAGATACAGGACTGCACCTGAGCAGCCAATATCTCCTTAGTAGGTACCTGCTTATTAAACTCGTAAGTGAGCATATGTGCTGCACGTTAGAACCAACCTGGATGCAAAGAAAAGGTTTCTGCATGTGTGAGGGAGGCCATCTTTCAACAAGCAGAGATAAATTTGCCAAATAACTGAGGTGCGTGGGAGGGAAAGCAAAACGAAGCCAAAACACAGCACAGACTTACAAAGCAAGGAGCATGGTACTGCATCTGCTACACACATCTACCCTAAGCTTCTTGAAGCGATAAGAGACTGTGTTATCACAGAGCATGGTATATCGCTAACCACAGTGCTTTGGAAAAGCCAGGGCCTATTCAGCATCACTCTGGCTGCGTGGGGGACTTGACGAACAAACTGACAGAGGTATCCGGGACCTCCGAGAAGCCTAAAGTTCTAGTTAGCAGCACTGACATAGAGGATACCAGGCAGGGACAGAGCTCCAATAGCCAAGGCACCTCTTGAGAGCAGAAGCATTTCCACTAGGGAAAGAAGTCAGGAGAGAGCTGGATCAAGTCTATTTCTCACTCCCAAGGGCTACATCTCAGCTATAAAATGGCAATCCCATAGCAACAGTGCAAGTGCATTTACTACAGCAGAGAAAGCTAGAGAGGACCCTAGCGAGTCTATTCCCTTGTCCCAAAGGACGATAATCGATACTTAAACAATTCTACTAGGTGTCTACTACCACTATAGATCTCTGATTAAAATTTTTCCCCCTCACGTCTAGCCTATTTTGCAATTTAAATCCATTATTTCTTGTCCTGTTCCCAACACACACACAACAGGTTTCCAGCTTCCTCTTTATAGCACACTCTTAAAGATCTCTGGAAAAGAAAAAACATTTAAAGATATCTTCAATTCTGACAAAATCCAAACTTCCAGCTCCTTAAAGTGAACTGGACAGTAAGCGCTAACACAACCTCCTCATGCAGGGTTAAGAGACCAATGTGTCCCTTCTGCCTATGTACCCAGGAGTCAAGGTCTGGACTAGTTAAAAAGACATTGCCTAGTATTTCAATTATGTCCTTCTGGAATAAGGCCAAAATATATTAGTGGATGAGAACAGGAAAAAATCAGAATCCGGTATTTTCCAAATAACCTCTTTGAGGAACAAAATAAAAAGTACTTTCTTAGAGAAGCACTCTATCTATTTGTACCTACCACTCTACCTACTGTACCTATTTGTTATTGAAGGTCTACTTGCAAAATTCATGACTGCTGAGCTCAGGGCATTAAAAAAATTCTTTTGAGTCACATACAGACTGACTGAAGAAAGACATAGGAATTACAAACTAACATAAAAAGAAAAGGGAGGTCAAATTTGCACTGAGCAATCTTGACAATATCTTTTTTTCAGTATCTCAACAGAGCATCAGTAACACATACAGGTCGAAAATTAATTTTATACCAGATTCTTAGTCCTTTAAAAGGTTACTTACTGAAAAGAAATATCTGGAAAAGAACATGGCATGTTTTCCAGCAAACAGTTATGAGGTCTGATTTCCCGAGTGTTTATTTTCTATGGGTCATTCACATCCACACTGTTGTGGCTGATAAGTTCCTCATCCAGAATCAATTAGGGCCCTAGCACCAGCCAGGTCCAAGTTTACAGATAGTGAAAAGCTCCTGGGAAACATTACAAGCCTTCTTCTGTTCCCTGCCACTACCTCCTGCTAAATTTAGGCCTGAGCACCACATTTTTATCCTCCCTTTAGTGATTTTTTTGGTTTGTTTTGTTTTAAGAGGGTAAATTCTGCCCTCTGCTATACTTGGACAGTGCCTACTGAGTCTGTCCAAGTGACATAGGTAGAAAAATCTGACCTAATTGCATCCTAAAGCCCAAGTAAGGTTCACACAGTCTAAGCTCGGGACAGAAAGCTGACCTTTTTTATGCCCTACTCACAAGTTGCTGTAACAATGACTACGACATATTGCAAATTTCTGAAGAGCTATTCCTTCCGAACTTGCATCTTCCTTGTTATTTAGCTGAGCTAAAGGGCAGTTTTATCATCACTTATGACGGAAGCACAGAGACAACCAAATAGTAATTACTCAGCAGTTGTTAAAATGAAGGCCTCACCTTTAATAATTGCATAGTCACATTTCTTTTTACAGGGTCAACCAGAACTCAGGAAGGGAGACTTGCTGATTGGCACAAATATGTTTGTATTTCAAAGGGCAAACTACAAAGTCAAATAAAAGGCAGTGTTTGCACAAGAGTTAACTTAGCCATTTGGAATTCTCGGAGAGCTGAACAATCCCATGGAAAAAATGTCTGTCCTTTGCTTTGCAAATGGACAAAAATGCAGTGCATTTTTAACCTCAAACTTCAATACAGGTTTACAGATAGGTCAAATGGCCATCATCTCCGCAGAAGGTTAGCTAGATGTATGACAAAAAAAATAGCAGTTAATATTGGCCTTTAAAGATCACGGGCTGAGCTCCCTCTCCCCAGTGTATCCACAATAAGCATGCGGCCTCCAAAAATTCAATGCAAGTTAGGGCCACAGGGCTGCTCTAACTGCATGAAAGAACAAACCAACCTCCAAAAGAACAAGAAAGAGGAAGAGATCTCCTTTCTCCCAGTTTCATACCCCAATTACAGCTCACCTCAAGCCAAAAGGTCTGACTCTGTCTAGTCAGTGTTCAAGTGCAGCCTAACAGGATGGACATGCAATACTTTAAGGCCACATACTGCTCTTGGGACACAAGTCCTGTTAAGATGAGGGCAGTTCCCTGCAGTTCTTGCACTGGGATGCTGGATCAGACCTCCAGTCCAACTCCCTCAGCCTCCATCAGGAGCTAGTACTGAGGACTTTTCACAGTGGATCTCTCTACCTCTTTCCTGGTAGGAGCCAGACCCAAGGTTTCTTTTCCTTCTAGTGTTAACCCAAGCTTTACTGCAAGTGATTGTAGATGACACATGCAATTTCATTCTCATTCATCATGAACTAAAGCACTTTATCTATCCTAAAGCTCTAAATGGGTGTTTTCAGAGTCCATAACCATTTGAGCTCACTTTCCCAAGCTACCAGTGGGTGTGTTGAATTCAAGGTCACTGGGTACATTAGTTCTGGGTATGCTAAAACCGGCACTTGAGTGTTTGTCCTCAAAAAGCTCCTGAGGACTTCAAGGTGAATCAGCTACATGGATAAAGGATCAGCACACAGGCAGATTCAGCCACAGAGAATGGAAATATTCTTGCAGATGCTTAATGACACGCCTTTACTTACATCAACTTCACATCTTCAGTTGATTCCTTTCAACTTTCCTATGGGTCCCCACATAGACAGGCCTTTGAAGCTCAATATACATTGTTTTGTAGGACCTTTTATCAGCCACATCTGTATAGTATACATTTACACAGCACTCACTAAATTATCATGTTCTTTATCAACAAGAATCAGATCCAATATTCAAACCTGATGCGGGTTTTCTGGAGTAGGAATATATCCCAAACTTGGGTCAGTGTGATAAGAGTTGTGCCTGGGATCAGCAGAGGAGAGAGACTTCTGATAGACCATAGGAATGACTTCAGTAACAAACTGCAAAAAGAGTTATTTTGCATAAAATGTAACTACTGCTAGTCTGAGATTAAATATTACCTGGAAAGTACTCTCATTAACTGCAGAGGCCTTGATTAATGAGCAAGTGCATTGCATATAGGGACCTGACCCCTATTTCAGCTGTCTTATTAGCTGGACACTACCCTGGACACTTATGATTGCCACAAAAATAAATGAGGAAATCCAAGGACTAATTATGAGTGGACAAAATGCGTCAACCTAACTGTTAACAGTACTTTAGAGATTACGGGGAGTGTGGCAGATGTGCCAAATGCAAACACTGAAGCCACTAAAAAGAAACAGCAACAGAATTCAGCTGCTTTGTTTTCTAGTATCTCTAGTGTGCAGAGCCGCAAGAAGGCTCCCAAGAAACAGTCTGTTTCAGAATGGCTAGGGTGCAATTTTGACTACTGCAATAATTTGTTTGTTGTTTTAATGTTATGCCAGGTACAAGCAAAACCCTGCTAGCAGTGATGTGCACACTTTCCAGAATGCTACCAGGACTTGCTGGCAAAGCAACACCAACCACTCCCAGAGGCAACAAAACAGTAGGGAATTTGTCCTCCCCTAAGCAAGCATAGGCCTTTCCAGATCCAAGGGGGAAGAGAAGCAGCTCCTTTTTAATCAAAAGGAGTACTGGCACTGTGAAACCCCAAAGGGAGACAACCAGGAGCAGAGCACAGGTTTAAGAGCCAGGCCTACCACCCTATCTAAAGCCATTTCCAGGAGAGCCCTGAGCCAGGACAAGCCTGACGGACTGACTCAACAGTGCCCTGCCTGCTGTGCACAGAGTTAGTGCTTTGCACATCTCTTCCAAGGGAAGAGTCTTTAGTTTTCCCAACCATTCTTGAGAAGGGGTGCAGGGGCTCGCCCCTCCTGCCAGGTGGGACACCAAGGGCACAGACATTAAGTGACTGCCCAAAGGTCTTGGAGGATGCCCACGTCAGAATGTAGGAGTTCTGCCACCAGAAAACCAGAGGCAAGGGCAGAGCAGCCAACTTGGAAACGCTGCAGTGTAAACTACTGCAGTTTTTAAAGCACATGGACTAGAGCTGCAGAATATGCACTAGGGAAACCAGAATCATCTCCTTCAGTTTGTGAGCAAGCACATTTGTATCTAGGCATCCACAGCCTTCTCCTGCTGTAATTATTCAGCAGTCACTGCCCCCAAGCATTTCTGGGAAGCAGTAGAGATGACCCACATACCTGCTTTTCAATTTGTGCTTACTTGTCCATTGAAAAAGCCAAAAGAAATCCATGCACACCAACTAAGTACTACAAAACAGAACACTGCAACATCTGAGGAAGAGTTCAGGCAACTCGTGCCCTCCTATTGATCTCCCGCTTCTCCCTATATTTTCCTTCTAATCCTCTCCATAATTACATGAGCTACCTGATCTTTCTGAAGCTGTTGGTTTCCCTAAATCTATTTTCAAATGGATATCCTTGAAGGAGTCCAAGCGCTGGATCAAGCTGTCTCAACCTGATGTGACCTGTATGGCTATTGATAGCTGCCCTGAAACATACTGGTGCAGCCATCCAGAGCCTCCTAGTGAGGCCCCAATCCACCACTCTGAACGGAGAGCAGGAGAGAAGGTATTGATCCAATTCTTTTAATATGCTAATTTTGCCTAGTGGCTGCCTCAGTGTCCAGCCTGGCAATGACTTCAAAAGGAAATTGTTTTCCAAGTGAGGATGTCTTTTCCAACTACAGAAAACACTCAGAACTGAAAGGAAATGAAATCAAGCACCAAGTTCACAGAAGCACCAGCTGACAGCATTCATCTCCTCAGATAATGTTTTATGTAGGGAAAGACAGACTTGTTAATTAAGGCAATAACAAAGTGGCCTGGTGAGAAGCCTCCGGGATTTAAAGTTAGAAAAAATTAAAAAATCCACACCCTTTAAGTGCATGCTTTCGTACAATCTGTATTGTTTCAGAGAAGTACATCCACAGCCTCTTCAAGTGTCCTACTGTTTCCTCTACCACCCAAGCCACCTCTTGGAATGCGAATATCTAGCTAAAAATCAAAGTTTCTGCAATTCACGAACACTATCAACACTGGAGAATGTTTTGGCCTTTAAAACGCTGATAATGGGGGAAATGAAGCTGACTGTTCAGTCCATTCAGACTGATGAGTATGTGCAGTGAAAGCTAGACAAAAAACCCTGTGTGACAAGGGCATTATTAAAATACTTAGGAAAGCAGCAGTATTATTGACTGTTGCCTTTGTTACCAACACATACAGTCTTCGATCACTGGCTAAATACAATGCAAGGAATGGATACAATGACAGGATTTAATTAATGGCCTTTGGAAGTACTGAAATATGTTACATACACAAGACTTGCAGACTGAATAGAAATCAATTGAGTGTTTTGCATCAGTGTTCGTGGCCTGCATTACGCTTCTAGTAAGACTGGAGACAGAGCCATGAAAATCAGTAGCGCTCTCCAAGTTAACGGGCATAACGAGTTCCAGTTCTGACCCACAGCCTATGCTCACATTTGCAAGGCTGAGAGTCCTAGAACTTGAATTTCACTTCAAGTCCTCCATTTCCAAGGCTGGCTTTACCCCTCAGAAATACCTCTGCAAGAGTCTTCAAGTAAAGCCTGTTTCTCTGGAACAACACACAGCAGCAGATAAATTGCCTAGTGCAATTTGCACCTGATAAATTGCACCTGACCAGCAGCAGCGTCTCTTACCTGCTCTGTGCTGTGGGAGAAAGGAGAAAGTCAGGACATGCTACCCTCCAGCCCTGGACTGCACAGGACAGAGCCCATGGGAAGCCCTGGGAGAACGCAGTCAAAGGGCAGGTTGCAGGGAGCCAATTGTTAACATGATGTTTGGCTCGAGAGCAGGCAGCTTCACTGGGGCAAACTGTTATTCACAGAAACAAGGCATGAAGAGATAACACCATAAAATATGAACAAAATGGAGCTTGTTTCCTTGCCACTAAATTGTTAGCTTTATGGGACTTCATGCTGAACGGTACGAAAAAAATCCAATTTGCTTTGAAGCGCATTAGTCTAACATCCTAATTATTGTTTACATTGCCATTTGCCTTCTATTAAGAATTGAATAATTACCCTTCACTTCATAGTTTAAAAATACAAGCAAACAGGATTATCTGGGTAATTAAGACACCATACTACAGCTTTGCACTGTGGCTATACAAAGTATTCATACATACAGGGGAAGTAAAAATTATCAATTGCCTTAGTTCAAACAGCATTTCAAGGAGTTCCAGCATCCAAGATTTGAAACTTATTAGAAAGAGACAACTGATTCCTTTCAGGAAGTGGGGGGGAGGGGGGGGGGAGAAGACAAAAGCCATCTTGCAGCTAGGACACTTAGAGTCAGACAAGCTTCCTTCTGGCCTCATCTCAGCCCCAGGGATCCCATGTGCCCGAGAAGGGTCCCTGATCTTCTTCCTCCTGCAGCTACGGCACCAGAGCATCACTCCCCTTGCCGTTCTTCAGGGCTCCCACCTTCACGCAACTTGTGGGAAGTGCAATCTCATTGGAGCATGTGCTGTTTTGTACCAGGCCCCCAGTAAAGAAAAGGATGCCTGTTCCCGAGCGTACCTCTTTTACTAAAAATATTTGTAAAACTTTAAATCCCTCCATACCAAAAAAACAAAACACGCACCTACTCACACTCACTGAGGAAGAGAGAAAACCACCCCAAGATTCCCAAAAACAGAATCCACCCCCCCATACATACACACTGCATTTTCGCCTGGCATCCATGACTAATTGAACTAAAGCAAATACCAACTGTACAGTATGGCCTGGATTATTTTTTAAAACCTTAATAGCTCATCCATATTGTACTTTAAACAGCATAATCTCCCCTTCTGAGTGACTATTAGGACAAAACTAAAGTTTCTGCACGTTCCTTTGTTGTTGTAACAGAGCTTTTCCTCCATTTAATTATGCCACCAGGTTTCACACTGCGCAGTTTACTACCCCTGTGAAATTACCTTCAAGTTAAACACTAATTGGACATCCAAAAAACCACTGCCCCCCCACAGCCTAATTTTTCCCCTTTTGTTTTTTTATAGAACGCAGTCCCAACATGATCAGGGTCCCAATTTTACACCACTGATAAAAAACACAGAATGAAAACCAGTACTTTAAAGAAATACAGTACATTCGTGTAGCATGTGTTCTAACTTATATCAATAAACCTTTCAACAAATTCGTTCTGAACAAGTCTGTGTTTTGGGAGCATTTAATGAGCCTCAGCTTTATTTCAAGCCAAAGGCAACTTTAAGTGAGCTGAAATAAAAAAGCCACTAAAACCAAAAATAAAGTACAGGTTCTTGTGTAATCATGAGGCTTAGGCAAGCAGAACTTCTCACAGATTTTCTTTTAATAAATCAAGATAGCGTTTTGTTTGTGCATGTTTACCCGAGCACGACCAGCCCCCTTTTCACTTTGCACCCACTAACCACGGGCCAAGCCCTTTCCAGTAGGGAGGCCAGCTACAGGCATGGACTGACGCCAGGGCTGAGCCAGCCCTTTGGGGAAGACGACACTGAAAACTTGATGCTTTTTGTGAGAGTTTGTACTTACAGGGGGAATTCTACTTCCTGAAGTTAGCCATTCTCCCTTTGCAAGGGGAAGGCACAAAAGAGCTTTCTGGTCCCTCGTAAGCACCTAGAGGAGCTCCCACCCGGGAGCCCGCAGCCCTGCGAGGCACAGGAAACAGCACTGGCAGCGACTGCTTTACAAACCAGCCTCCGGCAGCCCTTTACAAACCAGGCTTCAGCCAGCCCTTTCCCACACGCCGCCTTGAAGTGAGCAAGTGGGCTGCAGAGTTTGGGGAGAGAGTCACAACTGCTCCTAGTCGAGAGGAGACCAGAGAGACAAAAAGCACACTGTGCAAATATTACCCTTTCTCTCTCTTTTAAACAAAGGCCTTAAATCAAAACAGAGTTTATTTGCATAAAATCCAAATTGAGCTCTGCATAAACAGAAGGAGATTTTGGCTGGAGTTTCCAAAGGAAGCTCTTATCTCCTTTGTGAAATGGGGAAATGGGTGTGCTGCTTTGCATGAGGCTGTATACAAAAGATGTAAATGAAGAGTTTGCTGCATGCAAAAGGCGAAGTGGCCCGACAGCTGCCAATCCCCATTCACAGGGAGAGCTTCCTTGTCTCTGGCAGGAGGAAAAAGAAGGGAACCAACGTGTTGGCTTCCCAGGGAGGTGAAGCAGGCTCTGAATATTCATGAAATGTCCACTTAGTCATGGGAGTGTTAATTGTCCCTGATTCACAGAGCTGTGTGACCTCACCTGCTCCCCACAACATATCAAAAGGAGGTGGCATAATGGAATGAAGCCAGATAAGATATTTATCTCACAAGGTTGGGGGGGGGGGGGGGGACAGGACTTTTTGAATGCAGTCTCCAGAGACTGAAAGGTACTACTGAGCACTTCTTTAACCTTTTCTCCTCACAGGGGCAATAAGACAAGTCAGAGGAGTGTGTTATTAGATACAGATAAATAACCCTTACACAGCCTAGATCTAAATACTGAAGTCATCACAGGCAAGATGAGTTACCTAGAAAGACACACACAACCACACACACAAAACCATACACAGAGCATGGCCCACATACCCCACAGAAGACTACCCAGAAGTGCTGCAAGACTCATAATGCAAGAGACTCACCTTTCTTCTGATTTTGGGGAACAGGCTTGGCTGAGCTGCCTCTTAACCGAGGAGGTGCAGAATAAGGACCAGATATTGGTCTCCCACACGTCAGCAGAAATTTGTTTGCAATTCAAGAGGAAGCAGTACAAGCCTTTCTCCAGGAATACTCTAAGGGACAACTGTTTGGTAACAGCCATAGCTCAACTTCTGAGGGAGGAAGGAAGCCTTTACAGAGCCTGCGTGGTGTTTAAGTGGAGGTTGTGCAAGGCACAAGGCAGCACAAAGTCACTGAGGGAGCAACCCTTGGACGATGTACTAAGCTTCCCCAGAACAGAAGCTAACCAAATCATTTCTTTAACGAAAAGAAGAACTGAATGAGTTTGGTTCACACAGGCTGTGGTTACACTATTGCTCCCATGCTCCTCCTCGCAGCTTCTGTCTTCTCAGCTCCTTTTAAAATCATAACATGTCAAGTCTGTGCATTTTTCCCCCCTCCCCACTGCCAAAAATATGCAACCTGGAAAAAAAAAGTCTTAGTGAAATCTCAGATCCACAGTCTTAGTCACCCTTCTGATTACCCTTTTGTGCAGCCAGACTGTTCATCAGCCTTATTCCAACTAGAAAAAAGTCTATGACTAAAAGGGGAAGTATGCACAAGTTACTGCTCACATCCCCACCCTCCAAAAAACCCACCATCCAAAAATTCTTATCATAGGGAAAATTTAATTAAATTGTACTCTTCCGATATAAACTGAATGGCTGCTCTCACTGATCACAGTCACTCTTCAAAGCCTCCAAGATAAAAGGAACCTTATCAAATTATTACTTCTTAGGGATGCTCTTATCAAAGTTAGAGGGAAAATTCTAAAAATGGCAGTGATATGAAACCAGAACTGAGCCATATTTTAAATGACACTGGATTTTCTGCCAATTGGCCAATTCACAACTCACAGAAGCAAGTGTAGATGAAGACAAAGCTGTTGGCTCTCATAACCTTTACAATATCACAGTAAAAATCTCGACTGTCTCACATATTTATACTAAATGGCAGGTCTAAAATTGAGATTTGTAATTTCACAGCATCAAAATCATCACAGATGGCTACAGTCTATTGCTTCTTTAATCTGTCTTTTCTCCCTTCCCGCTTGTTTTTCTCCCATTTGAGCAAAAAAAAAAAATGCATTTTATCTTAAGGAAATCATAACTAAATCTAAACCACATCATATTAATGCATAACAAAATTTAAATGATAATGATACACACAAGCAAAGTTAAAAGTTACTTTATGTCTTAATTTTGCCCTAAAGCACTGATTACCTTAGCCTTGAAGTGAGTCACTAGTTAGGATAATTTCATGTTCCTTTTAACAATATTCCACGTGTTCTCTCCTAAATGGATAGGCATTAGCACAAGAAGTTTGGGGAGGGGAAAAAAGCCAAACAAAAAACCCCCAAAACACAACAGCAAGTTTTTCTTTTAGTAGTGCATTCACAGCTGTATGTTCAACTGTAAGAAGAGAATCACTGCTCACCTAATATATCCAATGTGAGGATCAAGATTGTGGAACTATTCCTGTAACACACCTGCCAAGCTTCCCAAATAGATTTGGATTAAATATTTAGCTCCTTTCTCTTCCTGCCTGGGCTTTCTGTGTATATATGAAAGTTCATTAAGACAATTATTATCAATAAAGCCAGCTGGAAAGAAGTAACAGTCAAAGGAAAGAGACCTTTTTGTGATCATTTTCTACTCCCTCCCCACAAAATATAGCCTTTTAAAAAATTCCTGTTGAAGGTCAGACAGTCATTAACTCCCATTTTAAGAACCACTTTAGAGGAAGAGTGGCTTCCCATTAGGTTTCCCCCTACACACACCAGAAATTGAGCAAAAGCAGCTCAAGAGAAAAAACTGTTACGTAAAAATCAGAAGCTAGAATGAACTTGGAACAACTTTTAGGACCACGCAGCCACCAGGCTGGCTGTGCCAGCTTTGCCCTGCTGGAAGCAGGTCCCAAACAAGGGAAGGCAGCCCCAAAGGCTCTCGCTGATCTCCCAACAAGTGCAAACCCTCTGCTCCACTGGCCCAAACAGTTTTTGCGTACCAAGCTTTTGTCCGACATTTAAGATCTTAATCAATCTTAACTCTGACCCTAGGATCAGAGAGGAAGATGGATGAGGAAACTGGCAACCTCTGACCTCTCTTTGTGTTTGTCCTGCCACAATTGACCTATTGAAAAACAATTGAGGTGGAACCTGCTCACTAGCTCCAGCCCTGGCCTGGCACCCTTCTATAGCCTTTTGCAAATTCCAAGTCTCCTTCCGTCCTCTGCTCCAAATCCACAGGAATCCACCCCACTTCACCCTCCCCAAACCTGCCAGAGCAGAACGTTTGCTGAACTATGAAGTTAAGTGGGGCAAGAAAATGGGAAGTCTCATTCAGCAGTGTCAAAGGCCAGACTGTTTTAGCAGCCTTCCTGGAAGCCAGAGAGCAAACTGCAAAGTTCTGGTAAACTTCATGAATTAGAAGAGATTCCCACTAAACTCTTCTGGCTGGAGAACGGCAAACATTAAAAAAAGGAAACCACAAATAACCACTGATGAAATGGGTTTAGCACTTTCAAATTACTTGCTGGCTCAAATCCTCCAAAGGGAGCTGGCACAAGTTAACTCTACTCTGGAGAACACAAGAAACAAATGTTTTTCTCCTTTCTGTATATGGTCTCATCTGATTTTTCTTTCACTTGGGAAACTAATTGGTTTCCTGAGCCCAAGCTTCCCTGGGTACAGCTAAGAGCTTGTACGTAATGTAACCAGAGACTTGCATTTCCAAGCTCTATTCCAAAGATGTCCATCATCACTATTACTGCCCACCAGAAAAACCTCAAGTGATTTCCCTGGAACAACACAGGATTTGCTATGCAATTAGCTCCTCACATCTGGGCCACTGGCGACAAAAAGTGTTAGTACTGGGTCACATCAATTGACACAGATCTGACCCAATAGCCCCTTAAGAGAAGGCAGAATAATTTCCATGCAATAAACCAAGATGCCTCTTCTCCTCCCACCCCCCGGCTCCATTCACTTCTTCCTCTCACAACCCAGGCTGCAAACTGTCATGAAGCTTCATATAGAGGTTATTCGGCTATTTGAAAATAACAGCTCCTCAGCCACCAATGGCCCTCCCAAACAGCACCCATCCAGTACTGCTGCATCCACAGGTTTGTGTGTTGAATGATATACAGATTTTCAAGTTTGTCTCACAGGATTCCAAAAGACAGAGTAATTCACTCCAAATAGGATGCCCTGTCATTGGGCTGTTCATTTTTTCAGTTCTCACAACAGCCTATTGTAATTTTGTTGCTGATAAGATGCACTTAGGCTTTTTCCATCTAACAGAACTCCTAAAAATGAAAGCTGAGGTTCGTGCTTAGTGCCTCTTCTCTGCCAAAGCTTAATTCCAATGCATAATAATGAACTTCACATTGACTGTAAATTATCATTTAAAGGAAACTGAGTAGGATATTCAAAAAGACACCATTTTCTTAGGAGTCTAGAGCACAAAAGCAGTTGGTTATTTCCTTTACTATTGTGTTCTCAGTCTCAAGATGAGAAAACAAGCCAGTGAAAAAACGCACCAAATAGGAAAACAAAGTCATCTGGACCAGAATCACCTTTTCCAAAAATATGGGTCCAAATCCACTAAGCAGTTGAACACATTCAATTCAGCACCCCGCAGGATTAATCTCACTGAACTAAACTGTGCAAGAAGCCATTCAAGTTTAATCTTAGTTTATGCTTAGATGACCAAGAGTTTAGAAGTTGTGGCCCAAGATATTTTTAGTCTTCTCTCCTTTCCTAACCTTTTACTATTTTTTTTCCAAGAAAGGGGAGGCAAAGAGAATAGAGGGGTTTTTTGTTAAAAAAAGGATAATCTGTCTTTTATATAACTTTAATCCCTAATTCTGCAGGGCACAGGATTGGGTGGGGGTGGGGGGGGAAAGAGACTTTTAGCATTTCTAAGAGTATCCTAGCACCTCTATTATTAAGCTGACAATAGAGAACCTCTGAGAAATGAAAATATTTAACAAAGGCAGCAGTGTCAAATATCAAAGAGTTATTTAGTACAAAAAATTTGCAACAAGTAAAACACTAAAGATTTCCCCTTCCCAAAGAGGGAAGGTAAACAAACCAAAACTCCCCTTTCTTTTCCCAACAGGTTCTTACCGCAGTACATTGCCCAAAAGAGACTTAGCCAGAATTTCCTGTGCTTAACAAATTTGGCTTCAGATAAAAGTTGAAAGATTTATCTCTTTAAACGATGACAGCCACCAAAACGTGAACGGTGGACTGCAAAACAATGCAGCTGGGCTATCATGAGCCAATTCAAATGTAAGTGCCCGCTGGAAAAGGCATTTTTTGCCTTCTGCTTATTATGGTCGTATCATTTCATATTATACAACTCTTGGTCTTGCAACCTGGCACTCTTGGACGTCTTCAAGAAATCCCTCTGTCCCACTACATCCCACAGGGGCTGCTAATTACTGGCTTTACTGCATTTACTCTGATCTGATTCAATTATGCATTCAACTAAACCTGAATGAAAAGCAAAATAGGGCTGGTCCTACCTTGGCATTCACCATTACGTTCTTCATAGCCAGCATTGCACAGACAGTTGCCAATGGGCACCAGCCATTCACCATCTGCCCCGCAGTACATTTTTGGCACATCCTTCTCTTCTGAGTTGTTGACACAGGAGCCACGAACCTCCACCAGAGAGGATGTATCAGCCCCAGTAATGGTGTCTGGAAACTGTGCCAGGTTACGAACTGTCAACGGGCACTTCTTATAGAAGACACGAACAGATACCAAAGCAATGCAGGCGCCAACGTCCTGAAAAGCCAAGTAAAACCCTTTCTTGCTGAGTGGTCCCACATCCCGTATCTCTGTGTTCAGCTTCATGATCCTATCACCAATGTCCACCTGGGTGAAGCTCTCATCTGCAGCAATGGTGTCAATCTTGGCAAACTGGCTCTCTCGAATAAAACGCTCCTTATCGTTGTTTGATTCATAGTAATAAAGGTTGAATGTCTCTTTGCAAGTTCCCATGACACCTGGCAGGCTGTTGCAGTCTCTTAGCGTGAACTTAATTTCAATATATACCCTCTGAGCCCCCTCCCGGGGAATCCAATCAGTTCGTAACCAATTATTTTGACTGGGCTCCATCACATTGCAAACTTGATAGGTGCGGATCGGAGTGTTTTTCTCATCCATAATGCTTACTTCCTCCCACTGTGAAGAGGGAAAGGGGAAGAAAAACATATCAGTATTAAAGTGAACACCAGCGTTTCAGAGCAGAAATAATCTGCCCTTCCACAGCTAACGTTTGGTTAGCATTTCCCCCGCTACCACTACAGAGAAATAAGTAAAAGAACAGATCAGGCCATAGCTAGAACCTCAACTATTTAGACCTTAAAAGAAAGTCCATTCAGGAGAAGAGTTCCCAGTCAGGTAAAACACCTCCGAAAGACGACATGCAGTTTCAAGGCCTGCTGAACTAATACAAGAATACTCCATCAACTTACTGTATTTTATTTGCATGACTCTATAAGTGACTCTACCTAGACTAGGGATGCACTGTGACACTTCAAACTCATAGGACAGCTCTGATACTATACTCAGCAGCAGGCAAGACAGGCAATGCATGAATCCAGCTTCGTACCTGTTGACATAGAACAGCAAGGCACAATGACCTCGTCCATACAAGCAGTCTGGGGCTGAGACAGAACAATAGCTCTATTTCCTGCATCTCTACCAAAAGGTTTTTTTTACCATCATGACACTCCTTGTTAATTCTCTAAGCTTCCAACTATTCTCCTGGGCTAGCAATAGCCTAAACACAGCCAGGGAACAGTCTCCACTTTGGAGCTGAACAGAAATAGTTATTTATTAAGAACTGGGTCCTTGACTTCAGTGGCTCTTAGAGATGGAAAGTCAGACAGGTAGCGTTTCTCCTCACCTATCAGCAACACTGCCAGAACTGTCCTATTTGAGCTTTCTTACGGGGAAGGGTAGGAAGAGATGAAATACTACACATGTTGTCTTATATTCTAAATTTAAACTGTCCATTTCTTGAGAATTTCTCTAAATAAACCCCAAGAGGTTAGAAGGTAGCAGCATAATTAAAGACTCTTACACTCCTCAATCAGTTTCAGGCATCTTCTTCTAAAGCAAAGGGAAACTACAGAACTTACAAGCAATGCAATTATGAGGCAACAAAAATTCATGCAATTTAAGGAAGGTATGCAAAGAGAATCAATCCTAAAAGAGCAGTTCAGCAGTGTGACAAGCTTCAGAAGGAAGTAAAAGTTAAGCAACAGCTTTGAAAAACAGTGTTAAGAAGCAATCATCATAGTCACATAAGGAAGATTTACCATGGTGCTTTCCTTGAAGGGGAGAAGGGAGGTGGTTAGGAGAAGGTATCTTCTCAACAAAAACCTCAAAGTGCTGCTGTGCAAGAGAAGTCTTTGCTGGGGGGAGGGGGAAGAATGTATACTAGATAACAGCTACATACCATCTGGGATTGCAGGTATATAATGAAGTATAGAAAAAAAAGTCATCCTTGGAAAATAATTGCAGTTTTAAAGAGACTTTCCAGAAGCACTTTTCAGAACTACTGAAGCCGTAGCTTTGATAAACGGAGGCGCTCTTGACATTCAGGAGCTTCACATGTAACATCCTGCATTCTTTTCACAAGACTGCTCTTATGCAAGTGATCTTTAAGTACAGAGATTCCAATTTAGCTGAATCTGTTTATAAAATGATAGTAGTTAGCACCATGAGTCACTAGGTGCAGAGAGAATAATGTTTTAGTTACTACCTAGATATAACTGCAAACTAAGAAGGGATAAGTGAGAGAAAAAGAAAAAAAGTAATACTCAGCACATTGCTCCTTTTCACAGAAAAGGAAAAAAACTTAGAAAGTCATCTACCAGCGTAAAGTGTAACATGGTGCTAGTAACACGACTGAGCTGTTTAATTTACAGCTGCCACAGAGCTAGTTTAGTGTTACAATATCATCTTTATGATCCATCACTTTCCGTTCTGCTTATCTTCAGACTGCCTGCACTACCTATATTGCGTGTGGCATAAGAGAAAGGAAGAAGCAGAGGGAAATAATACTTGTCAATGGGATTTCCTTTACTATGTTTACACAATGGAGAACAGAGGATGCTGCTGTAAGATCCAGTCAAGAGACCACTGAAGCCAATGGATTAACTACAACTAAATTCAGCAAGTTTTGGATCAGATTCTTAATATACTCCTGAAAAACACATAATATTTAGATCGGGATTTCTTACTGCATAAGCACAAGCACACATACACAAAACAAAACCTAGGTGTGTCTCGCTGCCACAGCTGAAAATAAACACAACCCCAAATTTCCAGCCACTGTAAATGATTTGAGTGCTAAGTATGTGGCCAAAGCTGTAACTTTTTGCTTTCAAGCTGAAATTAACTTTTATAGTTCAACTCTTCTCACGGTTTAATGGTGCACAGTAAAGCATTCTGGGCACAAAACCTGCTTTTCAACTGTGAAATGCAAGAGTAAATCATTAATTATATTTATAATGCAATTCATTAATTCCTCCAGGGCTACTATGTATTTGGTTACTGCTAGTCACTGCTAAATGACTACGTTTATCTCCAGCACTTCTTACTCACACCACCCTCACACCTCAAGAACTGTCTGGTGTAGATCTATGGAGTTAGTTATCTTCTCTAAAGCACAATAAGGTGCATACAGTTAAAATGAAAAACATACTGGCACTGAAGGACAGAACCTTCATGGAAAGGGAGAAAGTAAGAATTTGTTTCTGCTGCTTGAAATAAACCTGCAGCAAATGAACTTAAAATAAATGCTTTCTAAGCAGTCTATCTCAGAGACAGACCATGTACTCTTAAATTTTTCACTACTGGCTTAAAAATAGAACACACGTACGTAGGTTTAGTGAAACTAGTCACGTCCACAATAAGAGTATGTCTTCCCTCCTCAAACTTGCAAAGAGCTTTCAGAGAAGAAATAAGGCAAAGGGGGACTCCAACAAGTATTAATAGTATATACTTCCCCTCTGCTCATCAACTCTTACTAACTTTATTAAAATGTGACCTAAAATATAAGTTTTTAATACATAGTGGAAGTATCCCTTAGAGAAACATATGAAAGACCCCGTTTGAATGAAAGACCCCGTTTGAATAACTGACCTTTACAGGGTATAGGATTAACAAGGAAGCCTGACTCTCACTGAGCTAGAGCTGTACCTTTCCACACTGTCAAGAGATGAGAGCAATTGCCTGCCAACAGCAGTGGCTGTGCGCTGTCTGCACTGCCAGTCACTTCCCCACTTTTTTTTTTTTTATTAAAAAAAAAGGGGGGGGGGGGAGGGACAGAGAAAGAAGTTTCAGGGACAGCACAGTGTGCTCAGGCACAGCACAAGCCAGGACTGTAGTCAAGTTCAGGCAGAACAACAATGGGGGAAGCAGAACAATCCCCCATTCTCCCACGTTATGGTTATCCAGAGCTTATGCATAATGCAACGCCAACCAGCGCAGCCTCAAATTCCTTCCACTCACTGCTGTTTCCTTAGCTCTGCATCTTCTAATTACGGGGCAGGGGGGAAGAGGGAAATCATAGGTTTCCTGAAGAATCCAATACTTTATTGTGCACAGGTTCTGATCTTTCAGCACTTTAATATTTTCCAATCAGTTTGACTTACTTACTTTTGTTTAAGCATACTAAGCTGCTTTATTATTTTAATATTAAAAGGATTTGTGAGGTTTTTAAGTTTAGTGCACACTGCTGGCATTTTTTCTTCAGATTGTTCATTTTAATGAGTAGTTAGAAAAGCTTTTTCTCTGTTTAAGAAAATCTCAAAGAGCCTGATCCTGTGAAATATCGCCTCCACCAGTTCTTAGCATCCTCCAGGAAGTCTGGCATTCTCAGGGGTTTCCTCACAGAGGTGCTCGGTGCCCTGCAGGATGGGACACAGACGAGGGAGCAGCAAGCCGCCTATCCTCTATTATAAAGCTAAATTAGCAGAGATGCCTTGCCTGCAGCTGACTAAGCAGAGCTGTTCTGAGCCCCAACCGAGGACGTGCAAATCCCTTAACATCGCAGCCAAGCCGTGAATTCAAGCAGCCTTCTTTTACAGTCTTCTCTTATAAAGAAAAAAAGGACATAAAAAGAAATCCCAACGATCCACCGTTGAGCACAGGGTGTAGTTGAAACCAAAACGCTTGATGCTTACACCCCAAAATAGGTCTGTTTAAGACTTGTCCCTCCACACCAAAAGGTCTGCTTGTATATAGATCCCTACTCCTCCATCTAGAAATAGAACGGCGATCACCCTGAACATCACCCCGTCGAGACAGCCCATGGATATAATAATTACAGTCAAGAATGCCAGTTCAGTCGCCAGATCACATTTCTTGTTGGTATTCCAGTTTTAAATAGGCATCTAAGCCCGTGCCTCAGCCAATCTCCTAATTCCCGAAACCTCTTTTCTGCCCTTTTGGTTTCCAGTTCGTCCATGACAGGACTATCCAAAGGGAGTATAGAGTTTCCCCAACAAAGAGTAATTCACTCGGTGAGCCAGGGAAGAAACCCGACCTCCTCACCACAGTCAACAGCAATCGAGCCATGAGGACTCTCTGAAAGTTACTAATCGCCCCCCCCCCCTTTCAAACCGCTGTCGGATCGGGAAAAACTTACCCCTCCTTCCAGCGGGCTCGCTATCCACCCCAGCTCGCCCTGCACCGAGCGGGAATCCAGCAAGGTAACTGCAGAAAGGCAGAGAGGGGACAGGTCAGAGCCCAGCGGCCGGGCGGGGGCCCCGCAGAAGCCGCTCACCTGCGCGCTTCCCGGGCTGCGGACGGCGCTCGCGTCCCCCGCCGACGGGGACGGGACGGAGCCGTCGGCGGCGCCGATCCCTTTGAGTTCAGCCGGCCGCCGGCCCGCTGGCGTCAGCCGAGAGAAGCGTGTGTCAACGCCGCGGCACAGCGCGGCTCGGGAGGGGGGAGAGAGGAGACCTCGCACCCAGCTCCGAGAGCCCCCGCAGCCCACGGCGCGGCCCCACCGCACCGGACCAAACCGGCCCGGACCGGCCAAGCGGCGGGAGGCGTCCGGTAGCCGAGGAGGCACCAAACTTTCGTTCCCGACGCGCCCGCGGCGACCTTGCGCCGGACCCTCACCTTCGTTAACGGGATACACCCGGGAGCCGGTGACGGCCCCGCAGACCCCGAAGAGGAGCGGGACGAGGGCGCAGTACGAAACCCCGGCCATGCCGCCAGCGCCGCTGCCGCTCCGGCCGCCTCTATCCCAGTGGAATAACTGCCTACATGGGGAGTGCGGCGGGCGGTAGACATGGCCAAAGGGGCGGGGCGCCGCCTGCCCGTCAGCGCCGCCCACCAATCAGCGCCGCCGGACCCGCCCCCTCCAAGCCCCGCCCCGGCCGAGGGAGAAGCCGCGGGGGAAGGGGCGGGGCTTGGAGGGGGCGCCGCTCTGCCCCGTGTGCGGCACCGCCAGCGCCGAGCACTGGGCGGGGCGGGGCGGGGCGGGGCCCCGGGACGCTCCAGGAGCGTCCCGGGGCCCCGCCCCGCCCCGCCCCGCCCCGCCCGCCTTGCCCCGCGCGCCGCGACCGTTAAACAACAGCGCCACCTGGCGGCGGCTCCCCGTTCCCCCCCCCCTTCCTCCATTTTATTTCCTTTACCGCCGCCCAGAGGCAGCGGCGCTCGGGAAGTTTCGTCGCCGGTACGGCGGTGTGGGGAGACCGAAGCGCCGCTTTCCTTTTTCCACCCACCCCGCCTTCCCTTCCCACACTTTTCCTCGCAAATAAAGACAGAAAATCGTTAAAGCCGAGATTGGCCCAAACTGGAAGTTTTCGAAGTGGGCAGCGGGGAGGATGAGGCCCTCTGTTTGCCACAAGCCGTTAATGTTTTTGTGCAGCAGCGTGGTGGTGGTGGTGGGGGGGGCTTAAGAAAAAGCAACAGAAAAGGACTAATAAGATATTTTTCCCCCCTCCCTCCCATTGCAGCTGCCTCAAACCAGCGCATCCTTCTCAGTTAAGTGCAGCGAGTTCAGGGAAAAAACGCCCCGCAGCAGGCATATAATCTGCGAAGCCAGGAGTCCGTAAATGCTGGAAGGACAGACGCAACAGCTCCTTTGAAGATGTTACGGTCTGTAGGACAAAATTCACATTTTTTTATACATTCTCTCTGAACTTGGCAAGTTACACTAGAGGCTAAAGACACACACACTCATGCATACACTCTCTCTCTCTATATATATACACACACCCAGAATATTTATATTTATGTGCATGATTCAAAGCAGCTGTGTACCAAATAAAAACAGTATTGGTTGATGTCTTCAAAGCAATGCAGTGGATATTAATTTTAGCAAGATATAGCTAGCTGCAGCCCTGCTTTGCTTTGGATGCCTTGACCATGAGACTTTTTAAAAACCCTCTAAATGCATATTTGCAATAAATCCATAGTTTTTTAAAGTCTGTAAGTCCTCGGTTTATTAGGCAGTGTCAGTGTGGTAAACAATGTTCTTTAAACAGTATATATTTCTAAAACTGTCTGGAGGCCTGTTTTTCAGAGGCTGCCTTTTAAAACAAAACATAAGAAAAACTTCAGCATGACTTAATTCCAACGCGGCAGTTTGCAAAATGCAGCTAATTCTTGACCCTATAAAACTGTAATTAATCACTGATTGTGAGATCAATTTTTTTCACTATGCTTATCAATTATCATGACAACAGCAGCAAGCATACTGCTTTGCTTTTATCTGAAGAGCTTTGCAAACACTAGTTAATTAAGAGCCTTCTGCTCTCAGGTACTAAAAGTATCCTTATTTTTCCCTTGAAGAATTTGGTGGAGCTGGCTTTGTTTCCTTAAGATTAGCAACGTAACAATTAAAAACCCTTCACCTTCGGCTGGAACCGGAGCATCTCTGCCTTTAGCTCGTTTTCTGTGTGTAGGTGTTGCAGGCTGGGGACAAAATCCTGCTGGAGTGAAGAAGAGTTTGGGGCACGTGGGAAGAAGAGCTGGCGCTGTTAGGGGCCCCTCCGATTACAGACCGTAGCAGCTATAGGTGCTTCTGCGGCTCCGATTTTCAGCGGGGCTACCGAGGGCAATGTGCACAGCACAGTACTAAACCCGAGCAAGATTCAGCCTGAATAGCCAAGCCTAAAAGGCTGAAGCAAAGATAAGCAGCCTGTGATGAAACATTCCCACCACCTTCACGGGGGCCAGGAACCCTCATCCTCTGCTCCCCAAAAGGTCCTTTGGGTGCCACAGGAATACTGGAGGTGCATCCAGTGCCAGGTCAGCTCAATGTCTGATTACCCCAGCAGGACGTTTTCTAGAATAAAGGTACAAGACCAAATCCCTAACGTCTTCATTCCAAATACCATGGTTTTTAGAAATCAAATCCAGACTTTTTAAAGGTTTTTTTTTTCTGCACGATGTAAAACGAATTATTGCTATATTAACTTGTTTATGCACAGAACTGCTGTAGATGCCAGATTATTTAGAAAAATATTTTGAATAGATCCTGAGGTTTGACTAACAATTTTGTGCAAAAGGAAACATGCCTATTGAGAATGCGTTGCTTTCTCCTTAAATTACTCTAAGTTCTCCCAAATTCAAATATGTGAAAAAAAGTATTTGGAAATACATGCATAATATTATTTTTTGCAGAGAAAGATAGAGTATCTTCCATGTGCTTAAATTTCAGGCTAAGATCTAGGCAGGATACATTTGGAGGTTTTTTAATGGCTTTAAAAATTTTTATTAATGCAGTCTTTACAATGAGGCTTCTACAGCCAGAAGCCCAGATTGTTTTCCTTTGCCCTGCACATTCATTTTGGAACACCCACTAGCAGAACCTTAAAGATAACTCAGCAATAGTATCTATCTAGTGCACTTTTTTCTTTCCATAGAAAATAAATCTTTTAAGTGGCTGTTTGGATAATGGGAGTCTGAAAATAGTGCAGCAAAGTCAATGCAACTGTTAAAACTTGTACTTCCTGAGCTTAATTATCTACAAGAATTCTTGGCCTAATGAGGAGGAAGAAAAGGATTAGTTCCTTCTTTATTATTTACCCAAAAATATAGGCAGTACTCAATTAAAGCAGTCTGAGTGTTTTTGTTTTCAGATCTTCGATTCATCAGTCAGATCCACTATGTCAGGCTCAACTTTTTTACGAGAACAGCAGAGCATCAAAAATCTTCTTTTTTTAATTGCAGTAATTTTTGTAGTAATGCCAGAAAAATCAGTTTGCCATAAAAACTTTGAAATACTTTTCAACCTTTAAAATATTTCCATTAATATGATTTTTATTTGTTAATTTTGTCATATAAGATAAACACAGACAATGTAAAAAGGGACTGTAAATGTAATACACTAAAACGTTCACCATTCTACCAAATCTACTGCCTTTTGGCTGTAAGAAAAGTTTTTTTAAAAAAGCCTTGCCAAAATAATCATGATTTCTTTACTTTGGTGTCATTCCAACGGATTGTAAAAGCTCAGCTTGGTTTTAACAGATGTCATGGATACTTGGACAAAATTCTCAGCTTCATCGAAGTAACTCACATTACAACAAAGTACCTGACATCAGAATTTATTCGTTAAAATTTTCTTGCAGCAGTTTGGATCTGTTACATTTTTCTTAACTGCCTATTAACTGAACAGTCTGCTCTGTTGCCAGCCTGCCTGGTTATATTATTGTAACTCACTATCAGAAGTGATTCAGCTTTGATGGCAACTAATCATGTTTGCACCATAATCAAGTTTACACCATTTAAACGGTCAATTTGATGCAACTCGAAAGAGCACAGCCAGGGTTTCTTGTATTTGTCTCAGATCTTGTATTTGTCTCAGATTCTCAGTGAAACGATTTTCACTTGCAGCACACGCTATAATAATTACGACAGTGTGTTAAATGTTTGATCCTGTCTACTTCATAGAGGTCAACCACAGCTGCATTATTTAGAGAACTAGTTACAGGACTCAAATGACACAGACAAACATGCACATGAGCACACGTACACAGGGTTTTTAAGAAGCTGTAAATCACCTAGAAGTGTATCAACTGAACGATTATTAATTTCATATTCATTTACAATTTTTCTTATATTTTAAAACACCAGTGGAATATATACGTATACAGATAGTAGGGGATTTGCATGTGGTTTGTCTTCAGTGTATTTCTGTAGCTAATATCATTTCCAAATACACATTTTGAATCAGCATTAAAAGTGTCTCTCACTTACACACACATATACACATATAGCTGCTTTACGTTTTGCCCTTCTTACAATCCCAATTTTCATAACTTAAATACATTAGAGACCCAGAAAGGGCTGTGATTTTGTATTAACATTCTGTTCTGTTTTTACTTAATCTTTTCATTCCACATTTTTCTATGTCCACCTACTCATGCCCGTCCATCTCCCCAGAAGCTTTTTGCTGTCAGTCAAGTGACAACCTCAGTAGGAGGCTCTATGTGTTCACGGGCCTCCTGAGGCCCAGCACTACATTTAGATAGGGAAAAAAAAGAGGAAAAAGAAGAAGCTGGGAGGTGGGGGGGGGAGAGGGGGGGCAGCCGGCAGGAGGGGAAGGAAGCACAGGATCTTCCTTTAGTATGCAATTCTACAGTCTGTAGAAAAAAATTCACTCGGCTCCTCTGAAAAGCATTTTCCCACAAAAATGCTAGCCCACTTACTCCACTCCCACACAGCTTACACTATACTCAGCTATTTGGAAAAGAATGTAAAATAACCCTAGGAAGTTTAACACACACAGTCTCATTGTCAAAAGGAATTGCATGCCAAAGGTGCACCTTTATCCGGGTAGGCACCAGGGAATGACCGTAGTTTACTTCCCAGTACATGTGTTCAGATGTGCCTAGCTTTTCCCTCCTTGGATTTACTGATTCTTAATGGACCTGTGAGTATTAAATATTTGCTGCTAAATTATTTGATGAAATTAATTGTTAGTACTTTGAAAATAGCTGTTGGTTATTTGATACGAGTAAGATCTCATTTCTCAGGTCACGTTTGTGTTTAGCCGGAGCTCCAGTCTGTAATACAAAAAGCAGGAGAAAATCTACAGAAAGGTAATATGCATTTCTACAAACATCGAGCTAGCAGAACGATTTTGTTTCAGTTGGGGTTAACAGGACTTTTGGTGCTGACCTCAATAAGAAAAGGATCAGACTAACAGCTCATTTGAAAATCTGCTCTGCAAAAAAGTGAGCTTCAGGCACTGCAGATTATTTACACTTCCTCATCATCATCACAATAGTTTTGTATTTATTACTGCCTTTTACTGATTACAGGAACTGTGACAGTGTATTTATTCTGACTAGGCATATGTAATGCTTGACAATATATGGACAGACAGACATAGATTTTTTGCTTTTTCTGACCAAGACTGCTGTGCAAAATTAGATAAACATAAGTGAAATATAACAGGATCTTAATGACAACTGAAGGAGTAGCTTCTATTACACTGCTCCTTACAACACAACTCAAATTTCATAGTTAGGCTAAAATTTATAATACACCCTGATGAGGTCCCAGAAAGGAAATCCTATTACCAAAAATAGTTAAAAAGACAGGAGTGTTTCTGATGCCGTTTTATGCTTCCTAATATAAACAAACATTACTGACTAAAGGCAAAATGTGAAAAGCAATACAGACCTAGCAAAGCAAAACAAATACACTAGAATGTCAAACCCAAGTATTACAGCTTTTCACATACTAAGCCGACCAACTGTAACAACCACAAGCGCCCATCTCTGCTATAAATCTGTAAGCTTAGTTCACTGTGGCTATCAGCCTTGTTAAGACCAACAGGCAAGCAGCAGTCTGCAGTTTTTTGATGTAAAAGCGTGACCAATAAAGCAGTGCAAATAACTGTATAACCCTGCAGGTTGTTTGCAGCGCTAGCACAGATGCTTGGCAACACGGCAAGGAACGCATGTGCTTACGTTTCATTTAAAGGTTATTTAAAGCTGTGGAGGTTAACAGATACCTTAATTAATACAAAATGCTTTTGAATATCATTGGCTTTGTACTGCCAGTCCTTAGCAGCTGCGCGTCTTATTCATTCACGATCATCTGGGAGTAGCATCAGGTTCCAGAGAAGAAAAGTTACCGGGATGAAGACGTAGAACTCACGCGTGATGGCCTTGCTCGCACCGGCAAGCAGTAATTCATGGGAGGAGTGCTGTTGGCATCAGCAACAGGAAGGGCTACCAGCCAGAGGGGAGGCTGCACAGACAGGCTCCTCGTAAGTACTCCTTGGAGCGTTTGCAAGAGAGCGTGCTCAATTAATAAAGAAACGAATGTAAGTGAAATACCCCATGCCAAGAATTGTAAGGAATCTATCTGTTTGTAGCAATTTCAGAGGAGCCTTAGTTAAATTTGAAGGGTAAAGCTAAAATCTAAGCGCACAGAACTGCAAACTACATCCAGATTTCTTTAAAAGCACACACCCATCTTTTTGCAGTGGGATACAGGATTTAGTCAGACAAGCTTAGTTTGCTCTTTCAAGCACAGGGTCGTGGTTTAAGATTTCTGAACTAGATTCTGGCCTGTGCTCAGGTAAAGTAGAATTTTACTGTGTAAACAGAGTTCAGCTACTAAGCTTTAGTAAGCAGGCAGAACTGGGTCGTCCATGTACATTTAGAATAAATCTAAAATGAATCTAAAATTAGTATCAGTGAAAAACTGTTTTCCTGATTTGTTTTCATACTGGACTTTTAGGTTTCCTGATATTATTTGCCGCAGGAATTACTAAAAAAAATAGAAGTATTACTATTATTAAACCATCACGTTTTCTATACAGATGTCTACAAACAAAAACAATTTCAGCGCTCAGCCTCTGATTTGGCTTTTTAGTAAAATAATCTAAAGAACAGAGCGTCAGCACTCAAATTCATGTTTATTCTGTGTGTTTGGAGACAGACAGCGATCTTTCCAGAGATTATTTATGCAGTGACGGTACCAATCAAACTGCACCAGAGACAGGTTCCCTACAGAGCACTGAAGATTTCTGGCACTTCTAATATGAGTGTAAATCCTAATTAACTCAGATTAAAGTATGCTATCTGGATAGTCCACCCATTAGTATGAACAAAGTATCTGGCATCATATGGAAGAGAATTGTTTCTGTGTTTTAAAGTAAGAAACAAAACCGACCCTCCCCCCCCTTTTTTACATGTGCTATTTTTTCATGGTAGGGCAGAGGAAGGTTCTTTGTCTTCCTTTAGAATGAAATACAAAACCTTGCTTTGTGTTATCCTAAAAAGTGGCAAGCATCTGTGCAATTTCTGCACATATGCAAGAGTGACTGACACGTTCACAGGATAAGAGATGATTAAGACTGGGAACTTGGATCTGGGAGAGGGGCTATGCTCTGAGCTGCAGATCGCTCGAGAGACTTTCAACAGCCATCAAAGCAAAACTTTTGAAGCTGGACGTAGGTGATTATCCCACATGCCCACCTTTAAAATACAGGTGCTGAATACATACCGAGTCAGAGAGATCCATAGACATCCAGCGTCTATTGCTCTGTTCTTGCAGAGACAGTAACACTTGTAAGGCACTATGGGACCTTATACTTGTGGTCTATAGAGTTGCCAACCTTAAAGTAATAATTCTGAGCTTACCTCTGAATCTGAAGCATTGTCTAAATTTCTCCATCCTTGTTACAGGGAACCTATAGGTACCAAAGAGTGGTTGTTTATTATCTAAGAGAAGGTTTATTTTAGGGGAACCACTAGCTGCAGAAATTGAGTATATGCATGTGCCTGTACTGTAGCTCAATATTTGCATTGATTTTATGGAAGAAGAATATTGCAGATTCTGAGTTAACGTCATAGGAAGCAAACTAAGGGATAGAAAAGTGAAAATCTGCAAGAAGGACCATGGAGAAAAATTGCTTTTATGTCAAACAAATGGCAGCCGTTATTTTCCTCAGTACTGTCACAGCTCTTGGAAAAGCTGAGAATAAGGTAATGTTTGTTGTGCTGGGCCACAATGGCCCTTGTTATTACCTTGTTCTTTATTTATTCATACACATCTGCCAGGTCTTGTCACATACCGAAACATTCTTGTATAGCATCTAGCATGACCACGTCCCAGCCCACTGTCAGGAATCCTAGCCATCACTGTAGCATTAGAGCAAAAGACGCGTCCAGGTCTGTACCTGTGTCTTGCTAACCTTGACAGCGTTCCACAGGAATAAACTGCATTTGAAGACTTTTTCTGATTTACGAGATACAAATCAGTTCTTCGTATTTCATACATCGATGGCGTCAACAAACAATTCCTCTTTGGTTGCAACCACTTTTTGTCAAGTCCCATTCCCCTCTGAGCTCTCCTTTAACAGTAAACTTCACAATCTTTTAACGGAAGCCAGCCCAAAAACCTGAGGGTATTATCTTGTGTACAGGTCTGTAACGGCAATAAAGAGCAGGAACGCATCTCGGTGGATCCTACCTTAAGGCTAGGTTTCCATTAGAAATGGCTCATTGGTATTGCTTTACTGAGACAGTCTATTGTCAGACTTTGCTAATACATATGCAGTTGATACTTCCAACAGTATGTTTTTGCAAATGCTTCTTCTTGCAGTATCCTGAAGAAAAGAGGAAAAATATTACTTTCAGGGAGAAATGTACAAATACTACAGCTTTTACTGGAACAAAAAAGCCATCCTTCTCCTCAGATATCTCCCCAGACCGTCACCATTACAAGCGACCTCTAGCCACATTATCACACTGGCCACAGTTTCTAACATAGACTAAAATTAGTAGTGAAAAATTTACTCAACCTACTAGAACAATGGGTTCATTCTAAGGAAGAGCGTGACTGTTTGCCATGAGCTGCTGCGATCCTTTGGCCCTCATTTCAAGGGTCTGCACAACACTAGGAAAATGGAAAGCAGCCATTTGCAATGTATTGGAAATAAAGGCAAAGGATACCCATAATCTTATTGGCCTTTTCTTACTAGTCAGAGAGGAAATCTATGCAGAAGGAATAGAGGCAGAAAAAATGCTTCTTCACCAATGCAGCATGCATAGTAAAATTCATATGTTTTTTTCTTTCCTTAAATATTATCTGAAACTTTCATCAAAATACATCTTTGGAACAGATCGAAGGATAAGACAATGCAGATCTGTTTAAGTTTCACCCGCCATTCCAAAACATCCAAAAAATGCCAGTGAGATGCTCCAATAAAGAGCTGTAAAACAGACTCCCCAGTGGTGGCATCTGTTAGCTTAAGAATTGTTCAAACATCTCTAGAGTTTTCCAAAATATGCCAGAAAGGCTTCCTATCCAAAGCCAGCTCAGCCTAATATCCTTCCCTGGCTAAATCTACATACAAACCGTGTTTATATATTTTGTTGGCATTAAGAAACCCACGTGCTTGTCTTGATATAGAAACAAAAAGAGAATCACAGGGAATTTAAAAATGTATATACTAGGGAACCAGTTTAAACTGACCTTGGGATTAGAGAAATATTTTTTGCGAAGCAGAACACAATTCTCAAATGCATGATAATATTCAGCAGAATACATTTCTGCTGAAAGTGACTTTATCATTTGATACAAGACAGTTTCAATTTAAGAGGTCACTAGTGTTATCTGGTCATCTGTAATGGAATAATTTGTGTCTGTTCTGGATAAAATGACTTGTTTTACATATGAACCCCAACACACGTGCAAACACGTACAAAACTGGAATAAAACTGCTGCCAGGTACATGGATGGGAGAAAACCCAAGGAGGACCCGTAGAAACCATGCCATAAACAGAAGTAGAGGCTGTAAAGCTCTTCCAAGTTGTTCCCAACCATGCCATTCTCTGTCTCTCTCATGCCTCTCAGGTGGCCTGTGCAGACCACCTACAAATTCAGCTTTGCTAAGAGTGTTAGGTACAAAACATGGCTTTTATTCCATTTGTATTAGGTTAAGAAGTCAGCTCATGCCAGTGGAATTGCACCAGTAATGATGTGAGATTTAACACTAGCAGCTTCACACCCCATGCAGAAATACCATGATGGTTTCATTACACAGGGAATTTCCTACAGCCCATAAACTGATGAAAACACTTCACTTTACCTGAAGACTGCAACTATATTTATACCACACCATTGAGAATCAATCCATTAGAACTCGATGTCTCCATAGGCTGAGCAAAGTTGGTAAGAAACTTAAATTAATTTAGTAGAGATTTATCAATGAAATTAAAAATATAAATATAAAATGAGAGCATCTAGCCCAGCTCCAATGTATGATGTTTGTGAGTGATAACGATTTTCTCCTGGAATTAAAATTCATTTTAAAGTGTTCTCCAAACAAAACATTGCTTAAAATGTAGCATCACTCACATGGAGCTTTCAGAAACAATCACTGCGCCTTAAAAGGCACGATAGGATATTCAGACTAGAGTTATCTCACAACATGTTAGCTGGCTGCTTTGTTATTTGAACTCTAAATGTTAAACACTGGGAAGCAACCTAAAAGGGAAGCTCCCTGGGAAGGAGCTTCCCTGTAAAGCCCATTTTCCAAAATCTTCCTATTTGTTATTTAGGACCCCAGGAAGATCTACATGTATCTACCCATCTGTAGCCACGTTTATTTTTACATGTTTTTGAATGCATATCTCTCAGTGTCATAAGGTCTTCATAAATAAATCAACCTACTTAGATCTGCATGCTTTGAATAACAAGTCAGCCAGCAGATGGATACATTTTTAATTAGGTAGGCAGTCAATGCCTTTTGGTTTGAAAACTCGTTTCGCGTAAAAAGACAGAAAGTAACCAAATTAAACCTAAAATTTAATTTTGCATTGTCCCACTATGCAGTGCGACAGCATAGTAGTTTTATTCTGCATGTAGCTGCAAATCAGCTTAAAGCCCAGCCTGTGTGACAAAGTTGAACAAACGCAATATTTTATATCAAGGGACCCTCAAAGTGAAATACTTAAGAATCTTGTAAGAATACAATGTAAACAATATATATTTTTTAATAACACATGTGGTTACTTAACGCAGTTTTCTCACTTGAGCAAGACTCTCTGATCTTAATTCATTTGCTGTGTTGCCTTTGCAATCTCTCAAGCAAAATATTTTTAAGCAGCAACTTTTAATTTACATAATCAGACATACTTTCCCGAATAACATGGAAGAAACTCAGAATTAATATCATCTTGTACTGTTTAAATAATCCATGAAAAGCAACTTCAGCAATTCCAGTTAACTTCATCCCACAAAGGGGTTTTCAGTTTTGGACTAGGACAAAAAATTAGCATGACTGATGCACGCCTTATCCGTACTAGGCTTTTCACAAACTTCTAAACTGTATTGGCTTCAGAAAGTCCAGGTAAATAAATACTTGGGAAGTGCCGAAAGAGACCTCAATACACTGAGGACTTCCAGGACACCTGGCTGTCAGCAGGGCACCGGGTTGGCCTGGATCCATCTCCTCACTGTCCTCACCTTGACCCTGCTTGATACATTTTCCCCATTTTCCCCATTTCCCCATTTTCTCCATTGCCTGTGTTAAGAAAAACAAGGCCTTGAGCATTTATTTAATTCTTTTTCCCATAAGAGTTTGGAAATTATCCTGTGGCCCAAGTGGCCTTCTGTCTTTCTTCTGAACTGGGATTTGAAAGGAATCAAATGAAAAAAATGGTGAAATCTAGCAGCCTGCTGAATGCAACAGCCCTGACCGTCACACCTCTTCCCAGGTGATGGAAAAGGCTGCTGATTCTCTGGGATACTGGGAGACATGACGGGAATTCTCATTCCAAGGATAACATTAATACTTCCACTCCCTCTTTCAAGAAACAAAGGTGACCCAGAGGCAGAGTAATCCAACAGAAAAATGAGAACCTCTCAGTGTGACCAAGTAGTCCAGAAGACTGTCCTTCGAATAAAAAGGTTCACTGACAGTAGGCAAGCACTGGCTTGTCCATGGGCAAATGACTGCCTTCTGCTCGACTAAAACCACTACTATGACAGATTTCGTGTATGCATGGACTCCAGTTTGCAGCATTTCTATGCACAGAGGCCCAAGACCTTCAGAAAAACTCGAAAGCTAGTGTGAGGATCTTACCTTGGTACCGAGGCTACAAAGTAAGACTTTTCAGATCCTTATTCAGTTTTAGATTTACAAAAGAAAATATTTTTTTTAATTCACAAAATACGAGTAGAGAAAAACTCCAGACAGAAAAATCTGATCCTTAAACAATATAGCTTAAAAATAAATGGATCAGATTTAATCTTTGATTTCACTTCCTTGGATTTCATGAGACAACACCTGAGATGAATTTTTTCCATTTTACTTCAGCATGCTCTTTTTCTTGCATGTGCTTATGGAAAAATAATGATCAAGTTTCCCATATGTTAAATAATAAAATTTAGTTCCATCATTTCTTTCTAACCCTTTACAGTTCTTTTCAGATGACTAAATGGAAAATACTATATCTCTAGAGCTGACTGGAAAATAAATAAAGATCTGGTTCTCATCCCACTTTTATGGGTTTTTGTGCTGATGTAATTGTACTGTTTTCAAGAAAATTACTTCAGATTTGTGCCATTACTTAGATCAGAGTCTAGACTTCACCCTGAAAATACATATCTCTGCTTAAATGTTCAGGATTATTCTCAAAAGTTTTACATTCTGGAGTCTTAATTGTATTGTGGAAAACAGCATTTATTACAGATCAGATACCAAGCGTAAAGACAACAATTATTTAAAACTTTAGGATATAATACTTGCCCACTGCTCTAGGTGGGCCATTATGCTTCAAAACTGCAGAGCAGGAAATAAAGTTTCTGTTATATCTGGTAGGTCCTACATCCTTATTTGAAATCAAAATATTGTAAAATTGAGACTATAACAAGGGCATGCTGAAGCTGAGATGTATTGTTTAGATATTCTTTTTAGCTGGTAGTTACTGTCTGGTGCTAACAGTTTTCCTTGTGCCTAGTTTGAGATGCATGTGGTATTTTGCAATACCAAGAGGGAAGGGATATGCTGTAATTTTACAGCTGCTGCTGCTGAGAACTTGCCTACATTTTTTTAAAAAGCAAAAACTTGACTGTGGGCTACCCAATGTCCTTGTGCACCCTGAACTTTTGCTCCCACATTTCGTTCCGCTCCTATGTACGCCACCGGTAAATGGGGGGGGGGGGGGGGGGGGGGGTTCCTGGTTAACCACAGGTAACTGAGCTCTGTGCCCTGGAAGGCTGGTGAATGAGAGACCAGAACTAGGCCCATTGACAATTTTGGGTGCACGAAGGCTGAAAAAATGGGATGAAAACATCCTTGTTATATTTCAGCTTTAGCTTAATAAATTACAGCTCAGTTTGACAAGATGAAGAATAACGTAGCTTGAGTCATTTGCATACAGACATTTTTGTACTAGGATTTGGAGCCTTGTCACTCAGAACATCTAGAGACCATCTATATGGCATTTTTCTAATTTAGACGAGTAAAGCCCACGGTCACAGCTTTACTACTTTGAACAATTGCTTGGTAGGATTTACACAGTGGGTAGCTCATGTTTCTTTTCATATGCACCAGCAAAAAGATGGAGCCTTTCTATTGAAACCAAGGGATTTATACCAGATCAATCTTGCAATAAGTCAAAGGAGAATCATGCTTGCTCCATTTAAGAGAACTTCTAGACCAGTGTTTTGAACCGCAAAAAGAGTCTGAGTAAATTTCAAAACCATGCTTTTTCATGCTTATCCTGGAACCCTATTTTGATCTCCCCTACTGGATCCTCTTTTAAGTAAAAGTGTGCAAAAGCCTGAGGAAAACAATACTATTGCTTAATTTTGTCTGCCTTTCATTAACATTTATATGAGTTTATGCCATGCCTTTTACTGTTTTGCAGCTGATAAATGTTTTTTTAATATTGTGCACAGATCATTTTGCTTATAATCAACGAAGGGAAATTAAGTTTAACATCTGAGAGCTTTAGGCAAAAATGTCAGGCGTGGACCAGATGACCACATGAGAGTGCAGACTCTCTTTGTGCCCCAGATTGGCTGGTATTGTTTTGATGCTGTTGCAATAGCACTAACGTAATTATGAGATCAAGCAACATCTGGCGGATTTGGCACCCGACTCACAATCGATTGTTAGTTCGGGTCAAAGGATGAATGCGCCTTAAGTGCACGTTAGGGTGCGCAATCATAAAGCTTGCATTAGTGAGGAAGGAGGAATAGCGGCATTCTTGAGTTTCATTGCCCAAGAAAATTGATGGCCCACAAAAGAGCAGGGGCAGAACACACAAAAGTGATGATGCCAGAGAGACTGACGCGCTGCAGGCGGTATTTGACATCTTCTGGCCGTGGGCTGTTGTGTGTTGTGATTTATGTCACCGTAATGATTGATTACTTTCAGATCATTCCATTCTACCATATCTCTGAGAATTCTCCCCTTCTTCAAACATCTTTTTGTTCCACAAGCCCTAGGCTGCAGATGGCATCAACCCACGCATCTCCATTGTTTGAAGCCCAGAAGAACTCCACCATTCTTTTGGGGGAATGCTCATAGTTGAGTAGCTAGTGTCCAATTAACTCCTGAAACTATGGCTGCAGGCACATTAACCTTTTTATCCCCATGCTCTCTTCGGAATTTCATTACATTCAACAGTTACAACTCAGTAATACCTACAAAAAAAAAAAAAAGTCATCAAAGAAGGGAGATCAGGAGATAGATTCTTCAGGTTATGGGAAACTGCTTAAAGTGATGGCTACAGCTGCATCTATCACACCTCCATAAAGGTTCTTCTGATCATGTCTCACAAAACGAATTATTATCTCTGACTTGCAGTATTACAGCAGATTCAGTGTAAAGGCAACAAGCTAAGCCTTCTGTATGATGGAAGGCCAAAGCTCCTGTCTTGGCTGTGACTTGTGCAGAATAGTTTAGGCAAAATTGGAGTGAAAAATACCTGCCTTGGGCTCATAAGTTTTCTGAGGTGCTCTTGGTCAATGGATAGCGATGGGGAGCAGGCACAAAGGCATTTAACCAAGGAGAGGGAGAACAGTATCCACCACCTTTGCCCTTCACCTCACTGTTACAAACAAAGCCAAGTTAGCACTTAGCAATCCTTTACCACCTACGAGAGGATCAGCCACTGACTTGACTTGTGGTAAATCATTACCACATCTGAGGGGACCAGATGTGCACAGATCCTAAAGCCCTGAGAAGGTCCCCTAAGAAAAAAGTTTTAAAATGTAAGAACCCACACATCCAATTCCCCCATCTTAGCAGTATTATGAAAACACAGAGGATAGCAGTTTGGTACTTTTAGTAAACAGGAAACTAGACCAAAACAAATTTATTAACCATACAGCAACAACAAAAGTGGATGCCCACCAAGTACTGGAATAATGAACCTAGAGGATTGTGACTTAGAGCTAACATTTATATAGAGCTAGAATGACAAACATATTTGGCTGGCTCAGGGAAAGCCAGAGACACTGGTGCACTGAGGTGAAAGCAAAGAGAAAGGAATCATTCTGATTCAGAGTAGTTCCTACTTATCTATGCTTACTGCAGCTGTGCCACTCATCTCCAGATGTGCTACAAGGTCAGGAGCAATCACCTTTTTGATTATTCCCTAATTACAAAAGGTGCATAGTTAACACAGTGTTGCCAGATCTCTTTTTTAATTATAATTTCTTAAAATTCTTGCTCCTGGAGCCAGACTCTCAGTGCCTGAATCTCTTTTTATGTTTATTTTTACAGGTTTTTAACCTAGATCTCATGATTATGAAGAATGCTTTAGGATCCAAACTGGAAACCACAAGGAATAAATTATATTTTTTAAACCACGTTTCTCATCCTTAGGGTTGACAACACTGTTAGTTTCTTTATCTTCCCTGGAAACATCCCTCCTGCTTTGGTGGATGCAAAGTCTACCAGAGGTTTCATTTATCAACAGTATCTGGTCTGAGTCAGATAGGTAGAGAAATCAGCTCTTCCGTAAACCTGAAGAAGGGGTTTGAGCTCACTAGTACAAACTCAAGACATAGGTCTCCCTCAGATGGGGACGTGTCAGTGCTGTTCACCTACCACGAGAAGAGGCTCCAAGGGTTATCGGGTTTCCATTTGAAAGGAGCCTAGTCTGCGCAATGTTTTCCATATGTGCAACAGTGGGTGTGACCAGGGCACAGGCATCAAAAGCCAGTGAGAGCCCTGCTTCCAGCTGGACTCTAGGATGTCTGGAAATACCAGGCAAAATGCCCAAAGCACTCACATTCTGCCCAGAAAAAGAAAATTTCAGCTGAAGAAAGAGGACATGAAAACAGTAAGTCAACTTATGCCAGCTGAAAATGCAACTCCCTGTCTTACTTCTTAAAAAGAGAACAGACTTAAACAGTACTGTTTAACATTGGTATGGAGTTAATTTCTCATTTCCAGTGCTGCTCATCTCTTGCGTTGTTTAATTTTTGTAAGAGTAACCAGGGATGCAAGATGCGTATCAATGGCTCCAAGCCTGGATCTGTCCTCAGAGTGAAGATTAGAGGGACTGATCAGGACTGTTGTTGCTTTTTAAATATCTGAGGAGTTCTTCTGCAAGCATTTTATGTAAGTGGGTCACAAAGAATGAAAGCTGTCCTTGGGCTGCCTTTGAATAAGCACAGATACGTTTTCCTCCTGATTTCTTTTTCAGAGGAGCTGAAACGTAAGCCCCTTTTTGTAAGCAGTATTTTATTTTTAACAGGCTCTACAGCTCCTCAGAAACTGTGAGAAGGGCTGAATGTAATTCAAATAGACCCCAATACACAGACCCTGGGCCTGATTCCTACTTAAGCTAAAGCTTGTATTACCTTTATACCCACTGTAAAACTCTTAATTGCTGGAATCACAAGGAAGGCCTTAGTCTTGGGGAGAAGGCCCAAATATTTTGATGGGCAGAAACGTACTTAGCATTGCCAATTCAAAGGGGTGGCACTGTTGCTGCCTCTCATCAAACCAAAGGCTTGAGCCCATCTTCTGTTGCATTGAAGCCCAGCTTCAAAAATTGTATTACCTTATTTAAATGATATGGATGCACGAATTACTCTGAAACAAGCGGATACAGAGAAGCGTTTCCACAAGAAAGCAAGCAAGTCCTGGACCCTACTGTGTGCAGCATCTCACGCTCTGCTGCCTTTTACTCAGGACCCTCTGTCAGGCCGCAACACCCAGCACTTGCTTTGGTGACCTAGCTCTTTGGCTGAGGCCCTAATAATACTGAATAATCTTAAAACTAAGTTAAACTGGGTTAAACGAATCAGTCAGGGAAAAAAGGAGACACAGAGAATATAGCTATGGTTTTCTTTTGCCTTCCTGACTTCACAGGTGTCCTGTGATGCCCTGGTGGCTGTTCACAATTTGCCATGTACTACTCTCAGGTAATACCAATTTATTTAAACAAACTGAATGTCCATAATTGGATGAGGTGATGGCAAGGAGGGCGTTTCTTCAGTTGCTGTCAGTCCAGAAATTAGGATCAATAGCTCACTCAGCAGCAAAATGACCAGGTATCTCTAAAGATGATGTTTGCACAATATCCCATTTATTTCACTGCTAAGCAATGGTGAATTGTTTTCTCAAAGCCAGGTATGCACCCTTCATCAATTGCCAATGGCTAAGCACCAAAATTTCAAAGACTGTGCACAAGGTAGAGACTTTCATGCAATTGATGCCCTCTTCTCTGCTGCGCAAACTACATGCTCTTCTCACTACTGTCTTAATGAAAATCATGGGCATGGCTCTTGTTCAGCCAGGCACTTGAGCTTAAGTATTTGCTATAAAAGCACCTCTCGACTTCCTTGGATTATTCGTATGCCTGCCTTTCGCATTTGAGTACTTTGCTGAACTGAAGCCCATAGCATTTTCTAATGAAAATAACTAAATATATGACATATGTACAAAATTTGTGACCACCATTCCTTTGGAGCCCATTTTGTAGAACAGATCCCATTTACAGAATAAAATGGGACACAATTTTATATTGTTATATCATCTGACATCAAAACAAAGAGATTGTAGCGCTCCAAATACTTGTTATTTCAAAAGCGTGTATGAACGCTTTCAAGGCCTTCCAACTAAAAAAAGTTATTCATCTTATTAAGTGAGGTTGCAGATTCCTGATAGCACTGAAGTCCAAACAAAAGCTCACAGGTTAACAGAAAGAAAAGTGGACATCGCAGAATACACATTGCCCCATCTTTGATCTGACATGACTTGATGATTTTATGATGACCACATAAATCATCTTCACCTAAAGACTTGACAGTGCACTTTTTGTGAAGTACTATCTCCTGCAAAAGGACAAAGTCTTCTTTCAGTTGAATCTTACACCTCTATTTCAAAGAGATTGCAAGGATATGATGGAAAATAGAATTGAGCCCGCTGTGCCGAAGAGAACAGAAGCAGCTGTGCAGCTTCTTGTCTAAGAACACTACTTTTGTGCCTGCAGAAAATTATAGATTTTCAAATTTATTTTTATGCCATAAAAAAATCCTACAGTGCCTGCCAAATGCTTGTATGCAGCAGCAGCAGCGTCAGTCAACACCTTTATCATGGAAGCAGTAAATGCAAGAAATTATGCAGAAATGACTCTCTGAAGGCATTTCCAAGCCTAGTATTACACCATGACTGGCAAAGGGGATCTTGTAACGGAGATAGGCGATTGTCATGTAAAGTGGAATTGCCACTGCAGGTTGTACAGCTCACAGATCAATATGAGAGCCGATACAGGCAGTGCTTGTATATTCGGTGTTTGACCCAAAGTTCAAGGTCAACCGAACCTACCAGCAAGGGTGGGCCCTTCCAGTAAACCAAGATCTCAGAGAAATGAAACGAGTGGAAATACTAATTTCCAGAGTGCACATCTCCCTGCAACAGGTGTTTCTATACAAAAATGGAGTAAGCTACTGGTAAAAAAAAAAAAAAAAAAATTGACATGTTAAATACCGTTCCAGTAACATTTCTGTGAAAATAAGACTTGACAGCAAGCTCAACATATATACTTTCCTTTTTTCCCCTCCCTCTTCCATGGTGAAATAAGCCTGACCTGTGACTGGATTTTAAACTTTGTATCTGAGGTTTTGGTTCATGCCAACGGAATGAGGTAAAAAATAATCATCACTTAAAACTTCCTGGGATTTCACCTCCTCCTGCTTGAGGTATTTGTGGTGAAAGCACATCTTATCTAGAAGCACAGCAACGTTTGATCAGTGTCCAGACTGTGTGCTTAGGAAAAGAGGTATAAACCTGGAGTAACCCCACTAAAAAAAAAAAAAACACACACACGCCCCCCCCCCCCCCCCACACACACACACAATATTCTGCGATATATAACCAGAATATAGCTCATGAAATCTGGCCCTGGGAAGAATCGGCATCTTGCAATTCCAGCTCAGTGACTGTAACTTTCCTTATACTCTTTTCTAGACAACTTATTTATTTATTCAATTTATAAGGATGTTCTGTTAGGGCCTCTAGGCACGTGTATGTAACAACCATAAAAATCGCAAGTACATTCACAATCCCTGACTGAATAGAGTCAGTGAAAAGAAATTCTTCATATTCTGTACAATTCCTCTTTGCATTAAATTATTTTAACAGAAGCAATTGCTTTTTTTTTTAACTGCACCTGTACACGATTGCTATATTTACACTTGAAAAGGTCTACCTGAAAACTACACATCTCCCAAGATTAAAGAACTGGGCTCTGGTTCCCCCCCTACCCCCCGATCAGATTTAAAAACAAAAAAAAAAAACAAAAAAAAACCCACACAACACAAAAGGTTCTGACGTTCCCTTTGAGCTACTTTGATGGCTGCCACCCTGCACTGGGTCAGCTGGGAACAAGCAGTAGCGCAGCAGTGGTGGACTCTTCACTGCTCCCCTCCCCTGCAGGATAAATGTCCTTTCCTCACTTTGTGGAGCGCTCGATTTCCCACAGAATGGCTTATTTTTTGCAGAATTCTCCAGGCGCACAAAACATTCTGTTCTGGGTGAGCTCTGTACGTCTTATTCATAGTAATTACGCTCACATCTTTGATCTCAGATGAGATCTCTTGTGCATATTTTGTTCTATTTATGTCTTTGATCTTGTTACTCGTTTTCCCCCCCCCCTTTTTTTTCCCCTCCAGTTGCCTGTCTTTTCATTTGAAAGACATTCATCCTACATCACTTTAAAGAGAAAAGGTGAAGCAGTGGTGCATGTACCCCAAGTAACCTTGTAGAATATACAGTAGTACTGAGCAAATTTTTCAAGCAGAGTGCCTCTGGTTTCCGTCTCCCCATTTAAATGAGCGGTAGCGCATCATGCTGCTAATGTCAAGAATGCACCTAGGCAACCGAAAGTGATACGCAGTACAGAGAAGGGTATATTAAGAAGAAGGAAAAAAAGAAAAAGCCCCGGTTATTGCGATGACTGCAGTGACAGCAGACTACCCGGGAGCCGCGCAGGACCACCGGCTTGCATGACAAAACCTGCTCTCCATGGCAACGGGCGAGCGGCGGGCGCAAGCCCTGCGCAGAGCGCAGCGGCACGCGGTCCCGCCACCTCCTGCGGCGGCCCGCAGTGCCTCAGCCTGCCTCCCTTCTTGCACGGCTTCGCAGCTACGTCCCTGATTGAAAGCTTCAACCTCCAAAGCACCTTTATGATAGACTTCCCCCAGAACGGGCACTGACAAATAAATCAAAGGAAGACATGACTATTTTCTCAGGCACTTGTATTATTAATGCCAGCAGCATTGCCAGTGCCCTCCGTCGGCTGCTGCCGGACAGCACGGCGCTGGCTCCTGTGCTCAGAGGACCTGTAAGCAGGGGCTGGCTCTAACAGTTGAAGTCAATGAGATTTGGATTTATAGTTGAGAGTAAAAATGTAATACTGCTTTGCTAAAGCTGGTTGTTCACAAGGTATCAAAGCAGAGCAGAGAAGTAAAACTTGCAGGGCTCAGAAATCACTATAGTGAGATGTTCTAAATTTACTGTAGAGTTTCATGGGGATTAAGTTGAAAGACTAGGTGGATCTCCAATTAGGCGAGAAAAAGCACGGATAGCTAAGAGCCACATAAAACAACTGACTCAAACCCCAAATTCAGCCAAAACTCACAAATGCTTCTTTACTGTGAAACAATTGGCGTTTATCATTCCCCTGCATAGGGCTGGCTCGTCTAAAACTACACAGGGCTGACAGACCAGATACAAGTGACAGAAACAAGTATCCTCTCCTTTATCACATCATGGACAAAACCTTATATCAGTAATAAACACAGAATTGTCACAGGAGGCTACAGGGCTGGTTAAGGACGAATGACCGTTTCCATCTGAGAATTTATATAGATTAGTCAACACTTCTTTTGAGCTGGAATTTCTCAAGCTACAGGAAACGTGCAGCTGTATGTTGGCAAAGTCATTTCTCAATTCCAAATTTTACTTACCAAATATTAATACTTGAGGAGCATATATGTTCAAACTATTACCGGAAAGCTTGTAAATGACTATTCAGTTTGTCTTAAAAGGGTCACCTGAAGCCCTCTGAAGTTACGGTAAAGCTACAGCAACATAAAGCTGCCAGTGCCATAGCCTCTGCTTGCCGTGGACATGTAATTAATTTCCCTGAGATCTCAATTGCCTCTGTACTCATCCTGTTAGGAAAGTGGAGCTGGTATCTCAGTGGGGAGCAGTGTTGCATTTCTTTCTTTGCACAGTTTCCTCTCCATGTGACTAATCTTTCACATGTGGACTTAGAGGTGCAGGCTGCAGTTGTTAAAAGCCCTGTGAAAGCAGGGCTGGCAAAACTCGCAACTGCCAGGTCACCCCTAATCCAATAGAGGCACCACAAAAAGCATGAGTAAAATCTGCTCTTCATCTTTTTAAGTATGCTGAAACAGGAAAAACAAAAATAGTTCTTCATAAAAAAGATTAACATGGTGGACAAAAATGTCATTAGGATAAAACTAAGAAGCTAAAATAGTATTAGAATATTACTACTTTGAAAAATAGAAGAGAGAAGCTTTGAGTAAATTCAATCTGTATTTGATTGCCTTAATTCAGCCTCGGTTTGACAGAGCATTGGAACAGGTTGCCCAGAGAGGTGGCGGAGTCTCCTTCGCTGGAGATATTCAAAACCCGTCTGGATGTGATCCTGGGCAATATGCTCTAGGTGACCCTGCCTGAACAGGGAGGTTGGACTAGATGATCTCCAGAGGTCCCTTCCAACCGAAACGATTCTGTGATTCTGTGATTCTGTGAATTCTAGCTACGTTCAGAACAAATGTGTACTTTGCTTTGCTTTGGACTTCAGCTTGTCCTCCTGAGAAGAGGTAGGACTCATCTCCTCCTACCTTCTAAAAGCATGCTAGAAATTTCACCTTCTTATTGTGGAAGAGCATTTCCAGGCTACTCTCATCTTCTCAAAGCAGAATCAGCAAATACTTTGCAACCACCATTTTCTGCTGGTGGGATCCCTCCCCCCTTTTATTGATGTGCCTTCTCAACACACGCAGCACGCTGCGCGGCGATTGTATCACTCACTGTCTCAGTGACATGCAGCCATCCTAGGACTTCTGCAACCCAATGCAATACTCCGTGGGAAAAACCTTCTGGTTTACGCTTAAGATAAATGCGGAGAAATCTCCATGTGTTTAATCCCATTGAAAAAATAAACCCATGTCATGAAGGCTTGTAAATCCTTATTTGATTTAACACCTCCCAGCCCCATAACAGCTTTTACTGCCTTTCTGAGGAGCCCTCCCGTTTATCAGCGTTTGGACGCTGGCGAGCGACCGCAAGCGCGCACCCCGTGCTGGGGTTCTCCCTGCCGGCCCCGCGGCGAGGGGGGCCTGTCCGGGTGCCCGGCCCCGGCCGGGCGACGCTGGCGGGGCCGGCTCCTCGCCCCCGCGCACCGGGGCGGCAGCTGGCTGCCGGCAGCTCTCGGCCGCCTGCTGCCAGCTGCCCGGCCAGGAGCCCCATGCAGCACCGAGCGCCTGCCTAAAACCTCTCTTTTAATCTGCCCATGACAGCTTGAACAATGAAGGTTAGAGAGAGGGTTGAGACAACGTAATCGGGCCATAAAACACCGCGCTGCACTTCCTGCGGTCAGGAGCGTTAGACTGGAAAAATAAGGTGTCTGGTTTCCAGTACCAGGAAGAAAACGCGATTGACTGGGTGCATGGGTTGCCCCCGAAGGGAGAAGGACGCCGACAGGCATCCGCGAGGCCGCCCTGGCAGCAGCGCGGGCGGGCGCTCGGCCTGCCTGCGAGGGCGGACGCTGCCGGCCGCCCTCTCCACCTCAGGGCGCTTGTGCTACGTGGGGCCATTGCATAGCACACCTCACCCCTTCTGCTGCTTCTTGGTGAAGGACAGCCTCTTCTTCCAGCTGAATGCATTTCAGCTGCTCACCACCCTTTGTCTGTGCTCCGGGGAAACACAGGTCACTCTTAAGACATATATTCATCTGTATAAAAGAGATGAATCGGTATTCTATGTTGATCCATATAGTCTATATTCATCCATATAGTCTATATTCAACCATAAAACATAGATGAATACATTGGCATAAGCTGCAAGGATTTCAGCCTAACTGGAGACCTTTGCCATAATGGGATATTCTCAAGAAACTGCATTCACTCAAATGAGATAAAAATTTAAAGTAAAAAAAGCTATATTTTCTTTTCTCCCCAGAAGAGTTGTGGTCATTTTAGATGCAACAAAAAAGTTCAGTCAAAACCAAATTTGGTGATTTTTTCCCCCCCTTTTGCAGAAATATTCAGTCAAAACATTTTGGCTGCAATTAAAGGGGTTAACAACTGTTAGTGCCTTTCAACTGCAAAGATTTACCTCATGATCATTTCTTCACTATGAGAATCTGATGTCTTAGAAAAGTATCTTAATTCCACATTGAATACAATGGTTCAGCACTATAATTACCCCCCCCCTTCTCTTATGGAAATAAAATTCATAATTCTTCCTGTCATTTTTACATATTATACTCATGTCATCAGTAGTCTTAAAGTTTCTTTTTTAAGATAGTTACTGGTGGTATAATAAAGGAGAGAAAATTAATTTCCTGTAGTTTGAATCAAAGTGCCCTAGTGTCTCAAGATGCAGTGTTATAGTAAAACTGTAAAGTTAATGGAATATTAAAATCTGTCAGTTGAGCTTCTCAGGGAAAAATAGTTCATCATCTGAGGATTGAGAGCTCTATGGCAAAAGGGGCTATGTAAATCACCAATTAACTGTACCAAATTAAAATGCAAGAGGACCTGTCCTTTCTGTTTACAGAAATGAGAGCTACACTGCAACAACCAAAAGTGCCTTCTAATTTTTAGGTAAATAATAATTACCTTTTAAATATCATATGGCAATAACAGGGCTCAAAACACAAACAGTTTTTCCGTGTCTTTGCTGGAGAGATTAAAACGTTGAAGGCATCACAGAGAGTCCCTGAGCTCCTTGACAGCTGTCATTGCTATTGAACACAACTATAGCAGCCAAGGAGAGCTCTATTGGTAAACTGCTCTGCCTGGCTACAAAGGCAATCTCCCCATTTCACACAGGCATCTGTTGCCATATTTTGGAGCTTTATTCCGTCCCTCTCTGACAGGGCTGGTGATTTGGTGCCACGTGCAATTTCTCCCTCTTTATCCATGCCATTTGGTGAGTTTTGTGCCACCAGGGCTTGAAGGTTTTGTTTTCAGGAAAACGAGCAAGGAAAATACATTTTTGCCGAGTATAATGGTCTCTTTCTGCTCTAGTCATGTGCAACAATAGAGCAGAGGGGTTTTGAATAGGGAGTGGTGCAACTGCACTGTTTAAATATAAATGCAGAGAGTTTTCATGAGAAGTGCTGTACCCTTCCAATTTACATCTTTTTAATGGTAGGAAGAGGAGAAAGCTTCACCACAATGAACTGGGGCTTCCATAAAAGCAGCTCGAGAGCCCCCCGTCTGCCCAGGGACCACCGTCCAGCAAAGCCCAGCAACGGCAGAGTGAGCCCGCTCCCTCCAGCGCCACGCCACCCCTGCAGCACTCATCCTGGCAAACCTCCACGGCAGGGGAAACACGACTGAGGTGGAGCGAAGTGACGCTACTTGCTCCAAATCACCCAGGAAGCCTATGACAGGGCTAGGAACCAAACCTAAGTTTCCCTAAATCCAGCGCTGTGGCAGCAAAGCCTTCCTTGCCCCGTTGTCAGCCTGCCCTACCACTCAGCCGCCACCACCAGCAGGCCAGTTATCCAGAAACCTAGGGCAGGGCTATCTTATGGACTGTACCCACTGCGTTTTGGCAAACAGATGTGTGGGTAGCATTTGTCACCTCCGTTGGCCTCTGCAGGTCAGGACGTCGTCCAGGTCTCCCACCAGTCCCACACCTAAATCAGTATGTTGCAGTGGTTCCCCAGACTTTTCTGGCACCTGCCCCAGGTGCATTTAATGCCTCTTCCTCCCTCCCACCCCTTTCCCACACCTGCTCCACATGCTCAGAGCAATGAAATGGCCATGATATACCTGCAGAAAGAGATGGTGTTGGAGTCACAGGGACAAGGACCTGGGATTAAGTTGCACCAAATGTTCTGGCCAGGGAAGAGGTGACATAGCCCATATGTCTCAAAACCTTTAGGGCATTCTTGCTGGATGCTGCTAGAATGATAACCAGGTTGTGGGGTACAGCTTTCATCTGTTAACAGCTAAAACGGGAAATCAGGAAACAGGGATGTTAATAACGAAGACAAAGACTATTGCAATATCTAAAACAGGAATGCATCTTTGGGTGCTGAAAACAGTTAGTAGCAATCTGTATTTGTACAGATTTAATAATCCAAAAAGAAATCATAAGAACATTATGATTCTAACCCACATAAAAGTCATTTTTAATCTCTCAGTCCAGATAACACACTCATTCAAATCTCTTTACACAAAGGAAAAAGCAATTCCCTTTTCTGAAGAAATTATTGTCTGAACAACATTTTTTAAGTAATGGGATTATGATGTCTTATTTTCTATGTTCTGCACCTTTAAATCTGTCAAGACCACTACTATCCATTTTAGACTTATTGTGTTCATTCATGTGTGTAGGCACACACATTGTGGCATGGAGACTGCAGCATGCTCTTTCTTGTTTGGTGTTTTTAAATATAAGAGGAAAGTTATTCAGATAGCAGTGATTTATTTATTCTTTACTGAAATATATAAAGCTTTATCCACTAGTGAAATGCATTCATGTTTGAGGTGCAGTGTGATAGCTCCTTAACAGCACAAAGGAACACCAGAACTAGAGCTGGTTAGAAAACAGATTTTCTGTCCTGCAAAACAGTCCAAAATTTCTTCTGCTTTGTTGTTGCTGTTCTGAATCAGGGCAAAAAGCTACATTTCTAAATGTTTTCATATGGGTGTGATTTGGGGGGAGAAAAGTTATTTTCGTTTGATATATCAGTCCTCTTCATTTTTACATAAAATATACATTTGAAACAAAAGCATTTTACATCTACACATTTGCACTTCAGAAACAACAAAATGGTACACTTGGACTCCCACTAAATTCCCATCTCCTTTTTCTTTTTGCAGTCCCCATTTTGTGGGTAAGTGCCATTTTGTCAAAGTAGTATTTTCTGCACAGGCGCTCGTTTGTCAAAAGGGAAAAAATTCTGTACAGATTCAAGTAAACAAGAAGTTTCTCCTAACAGTTAAAACTGTCTATTTGCACAACCAAAACGCAAACACAGTGCTTTAACATCCCCTCTTTTATAACTGGCGAGTACAGCCGCTAACTTCTTACAACCTGTAATAAGCATCTTCACATTTTTTAGGTGCTCCTGAGACATCCCCTAACCCTGACCTTCAGACCTGCTCATGTCACTGGTACAATACGTCATCTTACATTTCAGGTTATGTCAGGCTGCTCAAGGAAATTCAACAGAATTCAAACGAAACTATGCCACATGGGGTAAAAAAAAAAAAAGTGAACAGAAGTACTGTTGCATTAAGTAAACGGCTAGCAAGTGGTCTAAATAAAGCATTGCTATCTGATGCCTGAAAACAGATTTGACTGAAAAGGTATGCTTTCAGACTAAGAAAGCAGAAAAAACTAATTAGACAAGAAGCAACCGTGAACAAACATGTTAGCAGAATCAATAACTGGAACTGATCAGCTATTTCTTTAATTGTGCCAGCTGGGCTCTAGCGATGTGCTTAGAAGAGCATAATTATCCATTTCAGTTGTACAGCAGAGATTTCTTCTTTTCTTAGCCTTTTATTCACCCTCCTTTCTTTTCTTTTACATTAGTAGCTGGTCATATGCCATTTAAAAAGAAAAACAGGATTGAGAAATTAGTGGAAAATGGGCCATCCTCATACGTAAGATGATCTTATATGAATAATTATAAGTAGCCCTGAATAGTTATGCCAAATGTAACCTAATAAGAAAGTGAGCCATCAAGAGGAGATGTAACTAATTTCTTCAAGTAAAATGACACTGTGTGTGCTGTGTGCAAAGCAGCACTGTAAAATAAAATAAAATAAAATAAAATAAAATAAAATAAAATAAAATAACCTTCCCTTTCTTATTTCAACATGCGTACCAGGGATTGTTCTAATTTGTAAGGCTATGATTGATCCAAGCATAGAGCCCTGCTACTAAAGCAATGAAGTCCACGCTGTACAGCTGCCTGCTACTATTAGAAAGAAACCAGGACAGACATAAAATACAGCAAAGAAAGGAGAGCGAAAGTGGAGAGGGGAGAGAGAAGGGGCTCACTGATTAATTACCAAGCCAAAAAAAAAAAAAAAACTCTTCCTTGACTGATGTTTGCGCGTCTTTAATTGACAGCAAAACAAAAGGATTTAATAACTTCAAGGCTCTTACAGGCAGCTCCATGGAAAATCCATAGTGGTGCAGAGGAAGCTTGGCTTTTTTGATCTATAGTGATGGCTAAATGGGTGTCCATTAGAGCAATGGCTACCCCGAAAAGTGAAAATTAAAAAGTGAAATATACATTTAATCAGCAACAGGCTAATATATCAAAAGAGTCGGCCTACCCCAACAAGGGGCCTGATTCAAAACACATCGACGTGAGCAGAAAAAAGATTCATGCCCCACAAAAGCTTAAGCTCAGAAACTTGTCCAAAGCTGATCTAAACCTTTTATACCACTGAAATCCTCAGAAAATCAAGACTGGTCCTATTTTCTGGTCTCAGACAGGGTCACCTCCCCATCACAAGAACAGTCCTAATTTGCGGCATGACCTGGAGAAGCACAAAGTCTGGGACTGTGACGGACACGACCCAAGGCTTGGCCACGTCTCGTTGCCCAGCAGCCTCCAAGGGCAGCCAGCATGCAGTTTATTCCCGAGCCTAGCCACGAAGCCTGGTCCAGCTCCCACGGCAGCAATGCCTCCAATACTGAGTGCTTCTGCCCTCTTTTCCTCTTTTCTATGCACCTTCTCTGAAGCTATAAACTCTACATCTAAAAGGAAAACCCCTCCAGGACTGCTGGAGCAGTAAAAAGCTGAAGAAAAGTAGAAAGGAGTAGAAAACTAAGGAGACGCTTGGGGATTCAGATGTGAGCATCTGCAACAGTAGCAGCCAGCAGCCCTAATCCACGGTCTCCATAGGCCAACAGGATTTAGCAAATTATGGCTGTTCTCTCAGCCAGGCCAAGAGGGGATGCTTCAGAAACAGGGTTCCTACAGCTACAGTTTGTTCTCAAAAGCCGGCAGAACTCAGCCAAGCTCTAGCAGTTCAGGGCTGCTCTGTATATTCCAAGGATGCTTAGGTAAATTGTCATTTTATCTGAATCAGTTCTTCTGTGCTTAATTTCATCTTTCTAGCTAGAATGATTTAGCTTTATTGTGTGGCACATATGTCTTTTGATATGGAAAAGAAACTTTTGTGAGACAATATTCAAAGTGGTCTGCATTTATGTGGGCAGTTACTTCTGGCAGTCGTCAGTTCTTTACAGAGAGGAGTAGCAGGATTTACAGCTAATTAGGGAAATTATAAAACAAAAAGGTATTCTCTAACAATAAAAGACTCTTCAATCAAGTTCCGTCAAGCATCCTGACACGAAAAATAATTTGAGATTACTTGGTGAGAGAATAAAAATGAATTATATGGGGTTAGGTCCCACCAGCATTCATGTTATCTTTTAACATAAAGTGTCTGTATAGGTACATACATGACAGCGTTATATAATACACATAGAATATCATAACAGAAGATCTCAGTTGCATCTTTTCATCTTTCAAAAAGTAACTAAGTTTCTGATCTTTTAAAGCTTCACTGATTATTCATCACCACCCCATTTTTAGATAGGAGATGCTAAATTAGCTACTTACTATGGATGATATTCACTACGCTGCAGAGCGCAGACACACAGCAACCCTCACAGAACCAGTGGATGATAAATGCTTTCTGTGCTCATCCTAGGTATGATGAGCTCCATTTCAGCACCAGATAGGATGGCGCAAAAGGTGGTCATGGGACGGAGCTGAGGAAGAATGAAAGTATCAACCATCACAAACAGCCATCAGCCCTAACATAGGCAGCACAGAGCAGTGTTCCCAGGACGTCATCTTCAAAAGGCCTGATTATGCCAAAGCTAAGCAGAGGAGGGAGAAATTCGCCTAAAGCAAAATCAAGGCATAGATTAGATTTCACTGGAATCCTTTTTTACACTTACAACAGTCCTGGTTTGATGGTCCATCCTTAGGCCCAGTTAAGGCTCACTTTGGCAGGTGTTTTAAGGGATGCAAGAATAGCAGAGCTATGCCTAGAATTGCCTTCGGTCATGAAAGAGCACATGCTCGCACTGATGAGCTGTGACTGTGCCGCGGTGACGGGCACCAGCCAAGAGAAAGCTTCGCCCAGCTCAGAGCAGTCTACAGGAGACCTGCTAGGGTGCAGAGAAAAGGGAGACAGAAAACTGCTCACTCCTGCTGTTCAGCAAAGACTCCCCTTCGCTCTGTGGGGTTTGACTTTACAGACAGGGAGGAGATGCCGTAGAGACCCCGGCAGAAGAGACGCCCCTGGGAAGCCTCTCAGAAGGCGGCAGGAACAGCGGGAAGCCGGTCCGGGGCCCATGGCGCACAGGAGCAGGCACGCTGCCTGCCGTGCGCCGTTTGGCCGTCCTCACCACAGTTCACAAGCAGCTCGAAAAGGAGCCCCCGGAAAAGAGAAAAGTTGAATGCTCCAAGTCACGCAGCGTCACTTCACCTTCGTACAAATAGAAAATTCCTCTTTGATTTCATATCAGTGCTGTTTGCATTGCCACTGTCCTTAGAGGCTGCAGAGGAAATCGGGTCCCCGCTGTGCCAGGCACTGCACAAGCATATGGTTAGAGACAGCCCCTTCCCAGAGGGCTTACAATCCAACTAAGCTAGACAGACCAAATTAACTTCATCCCTACTTTTCAAGTAGGAAGCTGTGCCATAGAAGGATTTCAGTAGGAGCTGGGAAATCTAAATAGGTTTAAAAATATGGCTTTCAAGCTTTCTGGGTCTCAGGAGCGGAATTAAACACTATCTCCTACTATGAAAATACGGCCCTGACTTTGGAGAGACCTTCAGAGCCTGAGATACAAAGGGAACATTTGGCCTCATTCAGAGCATGAAACCCAGCCCCAGTCACACAGTCTACTGTAACAACCTGACAGGCTTTTACATCTCTAAATGCCAAGGTGAGAATTTACTTTGAAAGGCAAAACATTTTAAAAACCAAAACAGCTCTGAGAACTGTTAAGCAAAGCTGTCATCAGTAAATTATTCCTTTCTGCCGGTATATTTTTTTTCCCTCCTGTAGTATGATCTGAGAGCTAAGTACAGCAGTCAATATGTAGTAATCAGGCTAATGATTGCCTAATAGCTAAATTAGGAGAGTGACTCTTAATCATGCAATATGATGCCAATAGTCTAGCACGGAAATCCAGGCATGAAGCAAAACTCTTTGATTACACTTCACATTTTTAAAGACCTAATTAACTTTTGTAAGACTTCTTGATTTTTAAAATATCTTAAGTGAATCGAGTGTAACATCAAAACTCTGTAGAAAGCTACAAATGTGTTTCTGTCACTTGCTAGGTCTATAAAGATGGTACACATACATACTAATACATGGAATGGTAAAAATTATGGAATACAGGAATCCATTTAATGGTACTAATCTTTTGATATTTGTATTAATTTTCTATAAGCCTAAACTCCCTAATAAATATAATTTAAATGCTCTTGCAGAAATACAATCCATTAAGCACGATGTAATCTACTCCAGGACCCTCTTACAATGAACACTAAGTGAATTTGTCCCATTGAAACTCGGAGAAAAGGTAAAGGGGAAATGAAAAAAAAAAAAGTTAAATATAGACAATATAAAACATGAACAAAAAGACAAATGAGCCTATGCAATCTCCCTTCTGTGCACTAATGTATTTGATTAGTCATGTACCAGTTCTATCATTTGTATTAGGAAAGAGCTTCCATTAAATTAGAGTGATTTCAAATCCTTTATTACAAATCTGTTGAACTTCTTCTAATGAAATAGGAATAAAGAGATTCTAATTTAAAAACAATAAAATCTCAAAAACTACTTTGTTGAAATTACTAACGATGGAACAAGGGAACAGTCTGGCCTCAAACAAGATTATAATTCCTGATGCCACAACAAAATCTTAATGGTATCAATCTCCTGCCACAGTGTTACTCGCAGTCTGGATGATCTTGCAGAACTCATGCCAGGAAAGCACCTCAGAAGCCAAGGGCAGTCTACCGTAGTGAAAATGGCAAAAGAAATAGTCTATAAAACACGGATCTAACGCTTGCTGGAATCAGTGGGCAGTCTTTTGGATGACTCAAAGAAAATGAGTGCAATTAATGCAGCTAAAGACAATTCTTCTTACTGAGAAAAATAATTCTGTTGGCTTCAAGCAGACTATCTGCATGGCTACAGCAAGTGGGATTCGGCCCATCACTGCTGGAGTGACCTAGGGAACGGCACGGCAACTAAGAAAATTGCTTAAAGGAAAGAGCGAGGGGAGAGATTTAATACACTCATTCCATACCTGCATATTGAATTTGCTGACGTTTTGTACATTCACTTCAATCATGCCCAGTACACTTTCCATCCTGGGGAAGCTACAATGCACCCTTTGATTTTAAAGGAACTTTGGATTACTCTCCATCTGCCCAGATAATGAAAACAAGATCCTCAGGTCCTCCAACATTTTAGGAATCAAATAATGAACTGAAATCATATATTTCATGGATTAGACTCTCTCTAAATCAATTTATATTGGGTCTTTTGCTGGGAGACTGACCTAAATTCCATACTTTTTTTTTAATTACTGGAAAATCACTCCAGCCAGTTCTCCCATTATGGATGACATATTTCATCGTTGTTCAAAATTAAATCAAAAAGGGAAGAAAAAAATGAATGGTGAAGTACAGGAGTTAGCATTTCACTTCCCTACACGGACTTCTCCAGGATTTTACTGAATGCTTAGGCACAGTCTTTATATGTGATTATTCTGATGGGTCACTGAATTGCCTTCAGATTCCTAGGTCCCAAATTTAAAACCTTTCTTCTATTATTCTTACTTAAAAATTCAGCCTCCTATTTTTTTACCAAAGGTGCAAGTCAAAATAGAGTTTTATAATATGTGCATAATATGTTTTTTCTGGCCCCCTGCCTGCAGTTGTTTGGATAGCTGGCAAAGCGTGGTATCTGACAGCACAGGAACAGAGCGGGTAGTTTGCCAGTCCTAAGGGGATCTATCTTTGGCAATAAATTTGGATTGGATGTCTGTTAGCGGAGTGTGTCAAAACTGTGCCAAAAGCACTTTTGGATGTATAACAATAACAAGTGAGTGTTGTACAGCATTACTATAGGAATTCTAATAGAAGATGTCTATCATTCCACAGTAAGTTCTTTAGTATGTTACTGAATTTATGTCTCATAATAAATTAACCATATCAAGCACTTGATCCCATAGGCTCAGAAAAATAAAAATACATAAGCCTAGGTACCTTCTGTGCCAACAGCACAATGCCCATACCCCTGTGCGTTCCTTCAAGATACAACTCAAATGCAAGTCAAAAAATCAAAGTCATGGCTGGGGCAAGAGAGCACAATACTATCGCAATCAGCAGAGGCGAGTGGTCTCGCACCAGCCGTCCATTTGCCTGCTAGTCTGAAGTTCTGTGTATGACCGTCCGTTCCATGTTCCACTGTGCTCAGTCTGGAACAGCCAGTCTAAGAGGGCTTATCTTTAAACAGGTTTTCCAGCCTGATGCAGAAATGTAGATAATAAATCCTGGTAGAAAAATATGACTTAATGCCTATGAGAATCATGCCAACACTTTATAGTATAGCAGTCTGTGTTTATAAAACAATAGCTACTGTTCATAGCAAACACATGAGAAATGTCTTGTGATTAGTGAAAAGCCTGATAAATACGGGGATTTTGGTATCTCCAAATTACAAGAGCGTTTGTGAGAACAGGCATGTGAATATAACAGAAATCTCTAAATGGTACAGAGGTTTGGTACACGTGATGGCCCAAATAATCACCACACTCAGGGAAAACCTACACAATAATCGTGTTGGGGGGGAAGAGGGAAGATGAGAGGGAGCAGAGGAAATTTTAATTGGGAAATGGCAAGTCATAAAAATCCGAATGTTCAAAAAAAGGAAAATATGCATTCATTTTAAAAACCTTAGTAAAAATACCTAGAGAATTTTCTCCTTAGAAGGTTAGGGGACAGTTCTGAATAGGCTCATTTACATTCCTGACAAAAATCAAGATTTATGGGCATGGTTAGAAAGCTGTCTTTCTACATTTACCCCATAGCTAAATAGCATTGCATTGCATTTTATGGTCAACAGACATGAGAAACATTTCCTAACGTTAGGTTTGAAAATGCTGGCAAAATTCAATCCAACTTTAAGGAACATTAGAAACTTACACACCCTTTCAAAGCTAACGGGAGTTGGAGGTGAGCCTGCCTGCCAAAAAGCCAGCTATCTTTAAAGGAGCTTAAACACAGACTTGAAAATGCTCATGTTTGAAAAGTGACTTGGGGGCACTGACTCCACAGGGGTGGCCAGAAGGGCTGCACGCAGGAGGGCAAGTTGGTTGAATCGGAAATGCAGCACACTCTTTTCTGCCAGGAGGTGTGCCTTTTGAAGGTACAATACAGCAAAGAAAAGTATAACGTATAAAAGTATAATATAATGCAGACCAGAAAAGTGGGTTTCTGGTGCTATAATTGGCAACGTGTACTTCAGAGCAACACGGCCTATGGACAGCAGCGTTATCTAGCATCTCCACTGTGCTATGTACAATGGCACATTTTTCCCCACGCCAAGCACCCAAGAAGGGAATTATTTTCCAGTTCCTTTCCGTTGTTTCCAAAATGCTACACGCAGCCGGGGCTCTCAGGAAGCCCCATGGCCAAGAGCTCTCCATGTCGCGTAACACAGGCTGCCCTGTAACTGCTCAGTGCAGACAGGAACGTACAGCTCCGGAGCAGGGCTGCACGCTGCCAGCCCTCCGAGCGGAGCAGCAGGCAGTCACTGAGCCAGGGTGCTTTGAGGCTCCCTCCAAGATATGCCTAAAGGAAAATCTTCAGTGGAGTGACTGACGCTTCAGCTGTGCAACTTCCATCACCAGGAACTGGAGCCACACGGCTAAACTCTTTCGGAGGCGCTGAAGAGGCACACTGTGGCACTTGGTGACCCTCGGCCACGTGCTTCCACCACTCACAGTGCTAGATGGTGCCAGCATGTGGGACTGTGTTAGCTCACGCCATATTTAGGAATAACAGTCCAGCATGACATGCTTTCTGTTTCTGTAGGTGTTTGTCTTTATTAATTTATTGTACCAAGTAGGTTATGCTGAGGGTTGCACTCTACATGGCGGGATGATGGCACCAGCCTCACTGAGAAAGGCAGGGTCAGATCCGCCTCTACAGCTTGCAGAGCGGAGGGTTAGGCTTGGCAAGTCCAAAGGGGCTAACGCAGAGCAGAGGGAAACAAGAACTGCTGTTGTATTAATCACTAGTGGACACCCCACCTGTAAAACACCACCTCCACTCAGTGATGCCACTTGTCCCAGCTTCAGCGTAACCCTGCTTTCACTCTAGGAGTGTGTATCTCCCAGGTCTGCTCTTGGGACAGCATTGCTGTGTGCTACTTTCTACCACAGAAAAACTGCGAAAATGTACTTTAAATCCATCCCTCGCCTTTTTTTTTTTTTTTAAGGCTAGGAAGCACCATTCCTCAGGTAGTACATGTATATGTACTTTAGCAGTCCAGATGCTGCTCCAGCCAACTGAAATGGAGTAATTTTATGTCAACAAATGGTATTTTTCAACTTTCCCAGATGCACATTTGCATTTTTCATAATGGCTTAGAAAAGAAAAGTTAAAACGTATTACTGTGAAAGCTCTCTCATTATATTTTCTTTATAAACACTGTCGTTTTAATTGAGATATAACTTACACACTTTCTTGCAGAGAAAGCTACACATTTCTGAAATACATCTTTTTTAGTGCTGGAGAACAAACAGAAAACATCAGAGTGAAAATCACATTATTGCCACTTTTTTGTCTCAACAAACAAATTGGCTTATTGTGCCTTGAGGAAAGGAATGAAGGACAGCACACTGTGGCTTGCCTGTTCCTGAGGTCTCTTCTGGACATCTATTATATAGATATTATATGTATCTATTGGTGGTCATGGAGGATTGTCCTCAAAGTAGTCATCCCAGTTTCAAGGTTAATAACTATTTTTCCATGGTCACTGTATCACCCATTTCTTCCTGCAACATTTGTATTCTGGCACTGATTTAAAGGGTCTCGGGTTTTACCAACATCCACAATAAGAGCAGATCCCAGGGATACCTGTTTCTTTGTAACAAGAATACTAGCATCAGTGAAGTAAGATTCCCCCAGCAAACACTGTACGAGCTACTCCAGCAAAGTACAGTTTGGACAAAATATCTGCATCTACACCAGGGCTTTTGCCAGTGAGGGATCTGAGCGCTTCATATTCCCGACCCCTGCAGCTACATTAACAAAAGTGAGCAGCAGAGACCCAGCCTTGCCTAGTCTCCCCTCCCTGCTCCCCCCCCCCCCAAATAGCTGGCAAAAAATATAAAATAAGTCCTTAAAAGTGCTAATGCATCAAACCAGCCAAGCATTTTGTGGAGGAAGGTGAGAGCAGAGAAGACACTCTTCTCCACCGCTCTCCCCTCAGTGAGGCTCACGCAGCCCAAACCTACCTGTTGTCACCAGCGTTACTTGGCTTCGCAGCCGTCCTCCACTCTGCGCTACTGAGATCAGAGCTGAATCCTGCAACGAGCGGTTTGATTTGTGAGGAGAACCACCCCTGTGAAGAGGGCTGCTGGAGATCTAAATGCTGGGGTATGTGCACATAATTAATTTTGGATGCATGAGCATAGGCAACAGCTAGGACCCCACTTGTCCATCCAAACCCATTGTATTTCATTTTTCCAGTAGTGTGCCAAATTATGCTCTCAGGTTCATGTACGTTCAGTCTTTAGCTTTCTCTAGTCAGTTCTCTGTGGACATCCTACACGTGCCCACCGACAATGGGAAACGGGAAAACCTAAGCCCTGGTTCATAAATCTAAAGCCTTTAAAGACCACCCAATGTCATTACAAATTTCTTAACACAATTTAATTTGCGTACATGTAACTCTTAAAAACTCTGATTTTCCTGACAACCAGAGCTGATGTGTTTTGATTCTGCTTTTACTGTGTACACTAACTTCTATTAGTACCATTACAATCATATATACAAAACAATTAATTCATGAAGTAAAAGCTTTTCTTCCTTTCTAAAAGCCACTTATGTAAACTGTAAACATCACAAACACTCTCATTAAGATGGATTCAAAGTTCTTCGCTGAGGCCAAGGGGCACAAGATGAAATGAATGCAAATGGTGATGGATGGTTTTAGGCAGGGGTTGCTCAAATTTGCACTGGAACCACTCCCAGCACTGTACTGGAGTGCAGCAAGCTGAAAACCATCAGCAATCATTCCAGATAGGTTATAATGCCTTGAAAACCATGAAGCTTTTCTTACATGGAACATCTTGTGTTGACAGGAATGTTTAAAATCACCTCTTCCCAAAGTTACTAGTCCTTTGCATCATTTATGGCTTCAAAATAATCCTTAAGTAAATCCTGGTATTCAACAAGTGTCACAACATCTAGTATCACAATGCCTCCGATCACGTCAAATTTGCAGTATTTTAGAGAATATGTTTTCTAGATATACTTAATGAGCTCGATCACTTTAGCCAAAGATCAGTAAGGTCCATAAGTACATGTACAATTTTAAGCATATATGCTTCCCCCCGAATTACAGCTTGGCAAGTCATATAAATAGAAGTTAAGTACACATTTAAAGGCTTTATGGAAACATGAATTTAATGCATGAGAGTTTGGGGTTGGGGTTGATTTGTTTGTTTTTTAATCCTCCTGTTTGGACTGATTCCTTCAACACTCCCATCGTTTCTGATTGATTATTACCCGATTTATTTTTAAATTAACTTAACATATGCCATATTTCCTTTCAGATAGAATACTTTCTTTCTGTTTAATACATTTCTGTCTTAAAATACTGACCTATTTACCACTGGAAAGAAGTAAAATATAGGATCTGGTATATCGCCTACTGAAATCGGTCTTGAACAGGTGCAGGATCTGACACGCATAGAAGCCAGTAAAATGCAAATGGCATTTAGTTATTGAAGGCAAATGGCAAGCTTTAAAGCACCACCTGTGTATATTTTGCAACATATCATGAAAGTGATGAGAACCGTCCTCATTTATTCGTGCATTAACTTGTGACATTTGGCTCAGAACAAAAAGCTGTAGAAAAGGTTAAGTTATGAGATGTCAAGGAATAACGATATGTCACACTGTATGGTGGTGCACTTTATATTTTACTGTTCACTTCAACATTATTCTCAGCCTTGTAGTAAGGAAGGGGGCTGCTCAGGGCAGGGGGAAGAAGGGTCATTTTCCTTGCCCGCCAAAAGAGAGAGCCCAGAGTTATGTTCATCCAAGTATTCTGCTAGCCTGATTTTCACCTCCTCTCTGTTACCACAACAGAACCAAAACTCGTTTTGTTCCACCAGTTTTGTAATGAAAGCTTTTCCTTTGTGGCCACCATCTCCCCCAGGAAACTCAGCATGAGCGAAATCCATCCCCTGCAAAGGCCAGCGTAAGGCAAATTGCACCTAAAAATCTTAAGTAACGTCTCCGAGCCAATGAGGCAGATCCTCAGCTGGTGTGTACCATGCCGGAGGAGATCCAATCCCGTAACTATGAAGTGGTCTAATCTTACATTTCCATCAACGCTACAGACTGGTTGAGAGTAAAACAAATCATCTCCTACATCAGTATCTTCATAAAGTTGCGTTTGATTTCCTGTTTGTATTTAGACTGCTGTAACAGCTACAGAACCATATTAACATAAGAAATTACGATGCTGCTTTGATATTTACTTCAGTGTATTTACCAGGAAAATCTGACAGATGACAGCTTGTGAATGTGACGGTAATGTAATCATCACATTTACACTGGATAGAACACAACTTTTGGAAACCGTGTGATACTATATTCAGAGTTAAGTGATGTTTTAGGAATAAAGGCATAAGTATTTGTTTATGAGTAATCTATCTGGAATATACACATAGGTAATATTCCTGAAGGCTTCCCATAAAAGTTATTTGATAGTAATTAGAAAAGAAACAGCTAATTTTTCTGCCCAAGTGGATATCACATAAACCCCGACTTGAAATAGCACCTAAATAAAATGAATATAAACCTGCCACAAAGATGTGAACGTGCTGTCCCAAAAGGCAAAACCACTTAACTTGTGTAATTGTCAGTACAGACAAGAAAATCTGTTCTAAGGTTTGGTTTTCAGCACCAGATTATACAGCATGTCCAAACAGAGCAAATTAAATTAGGCTGCATCTAAATTAGACTTCTCCAATGGCAAGATTACTTTACATCAACAGAAACATTGATCTGACTGAGCAGCATCTACTAAACACAGCACCAGAGCCAAGGGGAGAATTTAGCCGTTCCTAGATCCAATCCATTTTCCCCCTGTCCTTGAAATAAGACCACATGCAACTGACTCTTATTGAGTTCAAAGGACAGTGACAAACCTCAGCATTCTTGTAACATTCCGATGTTTTCATGAAAAGTTGCCTATTACAGTCTATTCTGTTCCCCTCATCTCTTTCTGACATAAGCCAACTCACTCTATTACTGTATTCACTTACAGACTACTTGAGCAGAACTTTATCACCTAAAAACATCTCCGGTCTCTCAGTGTAATAAACACTAGGTGAAAAGATCAATTTAAGTTTATACACCTCTCATTAAAGCGTTGTGACAAAAAGGAAAGCTATTGACCTTATTTTAGGATACGAATTGATGACGCAGAAGGTTCAAGTTTGAAGTTTTTCCTGCTCCATCTTTTCAAGAACTCTTTGTACATCATGTCAAAGTAGGTAGGGGCTGGGGAGGGAGGGGGGAAAGCACTTGTCTGTGAAGGACACCTCAAGTGATTTTAAGGATGCGCTCTTGAAAGGGGCATCTGCAACTCCCATTGACTTGAGCAGGGATTTCAGGCTGACAGCCAAGGAGAGGGCCTGAGATGGATCTTGTATAAAAACCAAGGTCTAACTGGGGAAAGGTGGAGCTTTTCTGAAATTACCTTTTTTCACCTTGGGAATATCAGAATTACTTTCCTAAAATTTGCAGCACATGCTGAAATTCAGGCTCCTGATCATTTCTCTGAGTTTAGTCATTTTTTCAGTCCTGATCATTGGCTCTGCAAGCGTTAGTACTACAGAGGAAACCAAACCGTCAAACTGAGGGCAGACTGAAGGACCAGACAAGCTTGGGGGATTTAAACAATCCCGACTGGGCGCTGCACTATTTCCAGCTGATGCTGTTATGTCCACAGAGCCAGCCACATGCCTACGAGCTGAGAGCTGGCCCGGCTGTATCTAGTAAGCAAATCCATGTTAAATATCCACGAGCTCCTGACTGACATGCTTTTTCATCTCTTTTTGATTTATGAAGATAATAATTAAATGGGGGGGGGGGGCACTGCATATTTTTGTTAAAGTATGGAGTCTGTATGCTACATTTTGGGGGGAAAAATCATTATTACTGCCTATTCAGAAATAATATCAGAGGATATTATCATATTAACCATTTCTTCAGCCTTTACGTTACCAAAATAGATTCAACCTTTCATCACAAATCCGCATTTTACACTTGTACAAAAACACTGACAGAAGTGGTACCAAGCATTGCACCAGACTGAGGCCAAAACATATCCTGGAAACGTGCTGTACTCTGGAGGAAATCATGATATTCTCGGTTGTAGCTGATGAATGTCACAGAACTATTTTTAATTTAATTTTAGTTTGAGTCCAACGGGGAAGAGACTGAGGTGGGTGTAAGACCCAGGAGAGTTTTTAGTGAACCAGCAGATAAGTCCAGACTGGATGACTGACGCAGGGCTACTAACTATCCGTGCTAATTTTCGTTGGGAATTGTAACCTTGTCGCTGGGGAAACAGTGCTGCACCGGACTGCGTTCCTGAACGCCGAACCACCCCAGAACCACTGCAGTAAGTCACAGCGACACGGGCTGCTGCGCTGGCACGCAGTCGATCTTAATCCCTCTTCTCCCTCTGTATGTGCTGTCCCTCATGACAGCGCTAACCTCAGCACAGGGTATTTACAGGTGCTTTCTCCCGGATGGCTATACTGTGCCTTAAACTTAGAAGCAAGCCACAGTCAACGAAAGCACATTTTTCCTGGGTTAACGGATGTAGTACACACAAGAAGCTTTGTTCCAAGTTTCTAGCAAGGTGCCAGAGGGGAACTGTCTTACATGGGACTACGTCTCACCAGGCATCAGGCGAGAGCAAGACATACAGCGTAAATACAGCAGGAGGAAACACGCACTGTTTTCTTTAACATGAACGTATTTTTGGTTGATTAATGCTTCATCTGACCAGCTTCCTCTTTTTGGTGTCCGTTCATGAAGAACACAGGTAAGATGATGTCAGCTGCTCACAGTTAATTAAACAGCTAGCTAACTGCTAAGTATTATTTAAACCGTGCTAGTCTCCGTATGACCTCGTCATGTTGTTCTTGGCACTGTCAAGAGAAACCCTTCCCCAAGAGCCATACCACAGGCGAACATAACCAGCAGGCGGGGAGCTGGATGGCGAAGCATTCAAGAGACCATGTTTTGCACAGACTGGAAAGGCACGAATGTATTGCGTACTGAACATTACAGAATATCTACTAGGGATCAGCAGATTAGTGCAGGCTGCAAAAAATGACTACGCATGAGTCTGCAGTAAACAGTTTGCTTCTATTCCACAAAAAAAAAAAAAATCTGTTTTTCCTTAAGTACAGAGCTTCATTATGCATCTACGTAATTGCCTGGATAAATTCAGAGGCAAGGCAAAGTTTATTGGAAAGTTTATTTGAAAAGTGGGTGATAGTTCAGAAATGTTTTCTCCTGTTTGGAAACAAAGGCTTTCCCTCGTAGAAGAAAATCCCTCTTCATCCAAAAATAGGTTAAAAGTCATCCAGGAGAAGGATGGCTGAACCAAAGGTCAATCTTACCTCAGTCCTGTCACCCCTGTTTGGTATTACAAAAAAAAAGAATGTGGGAAAAGAGAAAAGACATGAGAAAGGCTCACAGGGAAACACTTGAGCGGAGCAGGGAGAGTAGGGACTGGTATTTGGCCATGCGAACAGCCCAAAGCAGCGCTGGCCCTCGCTCTGCAGGCGTCGGGAACCGCTGCCCCCAAGACGTGCTCCAGACCGCAGACGCAACCAGCAACGCAGAGGGGTGCCACCTCCGCAGCTCTGCGGATTGTCAGGAACCAAAACCAACCCTTTGCCAGCGTCCACGCCAACCGCCGTGAGACAATAATGCTGTGCAACTCTGAGTCCACCATACAAGAAAAGATTAATCTTTCTTTACTAAGATATTCTGCAATAACAAACAAAGTTGTACATTATATTATTAACGAATCGATGTCTGAGCTGCTTAGCATAGAAAGGTGACTATCAGGTGGAAAGGGGGGCCCGCTAGCAATCACTGAATTAATGGTTTGTGTGAGTTCTGGGGAGGCAGATACTGAAAGACGGAGGGGGAGAGGAGGAAAATAAAAATCAAATTACAAAAAAATGATCAGAAAGTGGAAACAGTTCCTGACTTGTAAATAAATCAAGATAAAAGAATCAACCCTTCTTCTGTGCTATGTAAAGGATATTTAAAATGAACAAAAATAAATATGGTCTCCAGAACTAGCTGAAGCTAAGCAAACCCTCAGCAGATTTTCTCTAAGAGAAAATAAGGTACTTCCTGACTTAAAGGACAGTATTTGAATAGATAATTAAGGTAGCTCATGACAGGAAGGACTGTGTAAATACAAAGACACAGAGATTATAAATAATGTGCTCATGGAAACGTTTTTTATTTTGATTTTTATTTTTTGTGGAACTCATTAAATTTCCACTCATTTGTCATCTGATTTTGTTTCAAGGAGTTATATTTGTAAAAACAATTTTATTAAGCACACTTGAAAAAAAAAAAAAAACACCTTGCAGAAGGAACAATGCATCTTGCTGCATCTTTCCAACTTACATGAAATTATTGCCAGGTATAAAAATATATCCTGAAACATTTTCTTACCAGGTTATTAGCATAAGCACATTGGAAAGGGGAAGAAAATGCTGAGCTGAGACAGGGATCAGAAAGAATTTAAGGACTTCCTTAACTGTGTTTCTGAATTGGGACCTTAAGTTTAACTGTTTTTGTATAAAGAACTGCATATTATTGTAGGAACTACGTAAAACATGCAAAGATTCGTTCTGGATTTTAGGATTTGCAAAAGTCCGTGAAGGAAGGCTGCCTAGGAGACTGCAAAGGAAAAAACGGCAGTGTATAATAGTTCCCTGCAGGTAGGGAGCTCTTTGAATGCCGAACAGAAAGAATGCCGTTTTCCGCAGTCCCACAGGAAGGAATATTTTCCCTTTGGTTTAAAACGAAGTTTCAAAGCCTCGCTAGTTGTACTGCTTTGCCCCATTAAGACTGCTTAACTGCCATTCACGGCCACCCATCCTTCTGTAATCCCTGTATATTTGCATGGCCTTTTTGACATCTCCCCCAAAAGGGCAGCGTTAACAGACGAGCCGGCGGACGGCAGCGGCCAGCTCGGGCAGGGGTCACCCTCGGGATTGCCCCGTGCTCCCCGGCACCATCCGCCTAGCGGACCCTCGCCAAGTGCTCTGCCTTCCCCCACGGGGCCGCTTCAGGCTCCCCCCTGCCCCAGCCACCCGAGCACCTAGTGGCTCTTGATCAGCCTGTGGCTGAAATCTGAAAGCACATCCGTATTTTGAAACGCAGCTGTGCTTTAATTCTTTTTAACTCTACAGACAGCAGGCAGCTGTTTCGTGCTAACGGATGCTACTTACACTGCAACATTGCTTGAAAATACAGCAGATCATGCAATGGCAAAGGAACAAATACATTTTCATCAACCTCTGAAATGAGTCATTTATCTTCTGGGCTATGTACTGAATCATGACACCAAACGATAAGTTTTATCTCTTTTACTGTCAAACTCAATCTCCGTCAAGTCCCAAATTACTGAGAGTACAAGCGAAGAGCGTGCTTTACTCCTGAGTGAAAACAGAGGAGAGGCTGGCTAGCTGGCTTTACTCTAAGCAGTTTTAATCTTTGGGAGGTTCAGCTTAAACGAAAACGCATGGCAGTGTCATCCTCAAACACTAAGGCGCAGTCCCACCAGTTCAGGAGGTTATCAGCAAACAGAGGGCCCGTCTTCCCTCTCTTACTTTACCGCCCTCCTTTTCTCCAGCAAACATTAGCATTTGCTAGTCACCCAGTCCTACTCTGCTATTTAGCCAAGCACATAAATTTCTTTTTATTGCCTCTTTCAAACAAATCCAGCTTTCCCTCATACAATTAAGTACAGTACAATTAAAACTTAATTTTGTGTTAATCCTTGACAAATGATACTTAATATAAAGGTCGACCCCTTGGGATAGGCGAACATTTAAGGCTTTGATGAAATCCAAGAACTTATGACCTATAAAGCAACAGCTGTAATATCTTCACTTAACTCATGGATAGCTGGCTCACTTTGAGATACCATATTACAAGACTTGATCGTTTCCTTCTGAAATACTTCAGAAAGATCATCAAAATTTGATGGTGACAAACGTACCTCATACTGACATACTAAGAAAGACTATTTACACCAAAATAGAAGCAAAACAACAAAGGTACTTTTGAGGTGTATGGGGGAAACTCATGCTGCCAGACCATCCAAGAAAAGTCTCTTTGGTAAAATAAAGGTGAATGGACACTCCAGTGGTGATCAGCTTAATATCTATGAAAATTCCTCTAAATCTAGCTTAAAATAAATATATTTTTAAAAAAATCAAAGACCATTGACAGGGAAGTAAGAAGCCTATGGCAGAAAAGGAAGTGAAAGAAGATTTATGATAGACTAATTTCACTTGAAACAAGTGCTTCCAGCCAGCGGAAGAAAAGAAAACCCAAAGGAAATTTAGAGCAAATAACCCTTAGGTCAACTTGATACCTATTTCACTACGTGTGAAGAAACATCCTTCACAAAAACTGGACCTTGTAGCCATAGGAGAACTGATAACCCAAACTAATGCGTAGGAGAAATTGTCGACCGTCCACCGATGGACAATCATGGCTATTATATACAATCCACAGCCATGGCTCTCAGCAACTAGGCAATACTCAAGGTCTTTGGGGAACGCGCGAGGGTGAGAAGGTGGAAGTGTGCCTGGCCAGGGAGCTCAGGGACATTACAGCATCGACACTGCCCAATCAGCCCACTCGCTGATTGGGCAGTGTCGATGCTGTAATGTCCCTGATCCGCTCGCTTCCTCATTGCATCCTTTTCTTTTCCTCATTCTTTTCTGAGTCAAGAAAAGCAAGTACCAACCCCTCTCCTCACTTCAACTGATGCTGTGACTCCAGCCCTGAGGGAGAGCTGGCGGGCCAGAGCAAGGGCCAGAGGCATACCGCTTATTTGTAATACTCCACAGGTTTGTTACTGCGCAAGATTGACTGACAGATGGGGAGGTCTCTGCCCTTTCCTTCTTTAATCAGCACTAAACTCTGCATATAAACTTGGGGGACTCATTAAAGACTCTAGTCAGCCTAAGAAGCATGGAAGAATCTAGGCGTGAATGCTTTATTTTAATAAGTCACAACTTCAAATTTAGAATATTGCTGCTTATTTTCCTCCAAAGGACTACAGAACAACCTGGACATGCAGGAAATGAACTGGAGTCCAAAATATCTTCTGACGACATTTTCTCTGTGTGTTTTTTTATTTGTAAAGTAACAAGTAAATAACATTCTGATCCTTCTGCCAACACCACCAGAAGAGAAACTTATTCTCCTGGTAATGTATTTGTTTTTGTCTGCCTGTATTTTCTACACAAACCAATGTCACCTGTGATCTATCTCTGTTATAACCTCTTGTGGCAGTCTATTTTGCATTGTTTGCCATAACCTTCCACTCAGAATTGATCTGTCATGAATAATAGAAGCACCACCACATTATGTATCTACATTTCATAACATCTGATTCAATACCAAGAATGTTGGCTTTTAAAAAAATCCATACCATTTTAAAATGGCAAATCCTTGAAAATATTTTAATCCTGAATTTTAAATGCTGCGTAAGTCATTGCAAAACTTCTGTTTAACTAAACGGACAAAAAATGTGGATCCACATCAACGGGGGATATGGCAGAATTATTTGAGCAGGTCTGTGCAGGGAATAACAAACACGCCAAGAAACTGCTAACATAAAGCAAAAGAAAGCAAGAACATTCCACAAACTTCTGATGAGAAACACCCTGACAGTCGTGCACCTACTCTGAGATTATGCAAAGTAGCTGTAATTATTGATCTCAGTTACGTACCATGTAATTTTCAATTTTACCTACTTTGTAAGTACTGCTTCATAAAACGGAAGTGGAGTGAGAGCTATATTAAGTCTTACTATTTTTGAGGAGGAAAAAGGAGGAGAATAAATATCCAGAGTAAAATGCCAGGCTCCGCGTGCTTAAAAATAACTATGGGCCAAATTCTCCACTCACCAAGCGCAGCAGGACTTGTTGTTTCTAAAGATCCAATTTCAGTCACATTGACATTAATTCTACACTGATCATTAGCAATCATTAGCAATCAATCTACTGAATAAAGTTTTTTGCACTCGGGCACCTAACTTCCATTTCAGGTGATGCCAACGCTTCTATCCTAAAAGCTCTTATTCAAATATAATTTAATCTTGATGGTCGTTACTTTGTTTGAGGACACGTGAACAGGAAGTGCCTCTTATATAGCCTGGCAGTTAGAGCATTTGCCTCTACTGAGTATCCTCTTTTGCCTGAGGGGATTCAAGTCATAGTACCTTCCTGCTAGGAAATTCCTAACCCTAGGTAAACTTCCTTCTCTCAGGGTCACGGTTACACTTTTGGAAATATCCCAAAAGCATACTGTTGGGATAGGACAAGAGAAATGAGATTCTTCACCCTTTCCTGGGGAAAAACGTTAAAGAGCGAAAAGTTTTCGGGTTCACTGGATCACAGTCTTCGGGAAAATCCAGACAGCAGGGAGCCCACGCTGCATAATCCACACCATATGACAACTGCAGTCTCTCATCTAGCCTCTTCCTCTGATCTCATCAACCTCAAGCTCTTCTCTTCATTATATCCCACCTTCCTCCACAACTGTGTACAGAGCATCCTTCCAGAAGATGTGCAGGTGAATTCATTCTGGCAGATGGAGAAACTGATCGTGGTCATCCTGTTAAGCTACTAAAGACTGAGCAGCATCACTCTTCTTTTTCCTCTTCTAATTGATTAGAAGAAGAAAACAAACAAAGCAAAAAAAGAGAGAGAGTCCTGCTTGGTTATGTGAGAAGAGGCCCCTGCCTTCCGGAGAGGTTCCCAAGCTCTTGCCTGTACATTGTACAGAGCCCCTTTGCAAGCGGAAAACATGACTCAAGACTCCCCTCTCGCCTGTTTTCCCACTGGCTGGTTCTACAAAACTGCAGTCCACGCGCTGCGTGGTGCAGAGCCCACCCTGCAGCAGCGCTGTACTTTCTCCACAGACTCTCAGGAAGCCCTAGGCAGTGTAGCCACTTCGATGTGTTTTACTAGACCTAGTCTTGAGCTGAGCAAAGCCACGCCAGTGTTTGAGTGAATCCGACTGATCTCTTCAAACACATATTATAAACACTTGACTCTTCAGGTCCTCATTAGCATATACATTATAGAAAGAGCTCTAAGTAGCATGGTAGATGAACTCTCAGCTCAAAAAGAAAAGATCCTCTTTTACTACTGCTTTGTCATTTTCTTCTATAGCAACAAGAACAGTCCTACTCCAAACGAAGCACAAGGTTTTCTTCTCCTACCTGACACAGAAGCAGCTGAACTGTGCTCTTCGATGAGCTCTCTCCCCACCCAGACCTCTCACCCTTTTTGCCTGTTTCCTGTCTCCTGCAACAAGTAAAGGGAGATAGATTTTAGCAGCTTTCTTGCTTGGCCCCAGAGCCCCTCCTGAGTTCAATGCACGAGCAATGAGACTATCTGAATATTTCCACGCACAATTGTCAACCTGATTTCATAACGCACTTACTGTATCTCTTCTTTCAGGTCAGACACAGAAAAACGACAACCTCCCCACTGCAGGCTTCCATTGAGTCCTGTGTTCAGTCCCAGCAGTTGCATATGTGAACTATACACAACAATGGGCACATATTTTGGCAAAGGCAGTTTGAAAAGTCAAAGAAAGCATGTGGAGCCTAAGGTCACTGCTATTGTAAAACAGGCTTCAAAGATCCCCCTCACAAGTCACAGAATAAACACCGATGGAACTTGTCCTGCCTAAAGAAAAATGAAAGAACAATGATTAATACGGTGTAATGGACCTTTTCATCCTTATCGCTTCCAAACTGTGGAATGTTATTTCTGGCATAGAGATTCTTGGTCAGGTATGAAGAGTCATCGATTGGATAAAGTGCTTGATTTAGCCCATTTTTATTCTATTACAGAATGACAGAGAGAGGTTTTAGACAGGAATAAAATCAATAAGAGGAAAAAAGTAGAACTTGGCAGAATGGCTGTCGCTAGAAATGAAAATGATATAATGGTAATGTTGAATTTTAGCGTGAGGATTAATAAAAAATAAAGGACTAGAGACCTACGATCTGGCATCAAATAATTACGAATAATAATTTTTTAAAGTGTCCTTTATCCTAAAAAAAACCCAAACATGTTCTATCCTGAGTACCACTAGCCAAGATAAAGTTAGCTGGATGACTTCTTGTACACAGCACATTATACAGATTTCTTGAGGAAGGATTTGAAAAGGGAGAGGATCATGCCTTTTCAGCTCACCCAATGAAGGACATTTCTTATGGCACGGACAGATGGGAAAGAACCAACTTAACTGGATATTACTTCCATTGAAATACATGCTGGGAGGACACAATCTCACCTGCAGCTCCAGAAAGCAGTCTGTCTTCAGTAAAAAACAACAGTAATAAAAGCAACCCATTTCTATTGATGAAGAAATCACAGCCTAGTTATGGTAAGCTGTTGATATGGTTGGCATGGTCCTTGTGCCAGGCAGGTTTCACTGTCTTGGGGGCAGCCCTACTTTGTCCGTGTAACCTCTCCCCACTAAATGTGGCCAGCAAAACGGTACCATGACCTTGGGGGGGAGGAAGGGGTTCCCAGCACTCCTCTATGGGAGCTGCTGCGGGGCCAGACTCTCCCCTGCTTGTCTTCCCGTCCCTTGTGCAGCCAACCGGGGCTGTAACGCTTTGGCACAGAACCAGCAAGGCAAGCACTTTGCCAGACGTCAAGATCCTCAGGAAGAGTCAACACCGGCTTATTCTTCTTTCAGTTCTGTGATCAAAACTTCCACAGGGAGACTGATAAGGCAAGTTGAGTGTTATTCTTAAATACAGCAAGTACACACGGCACAGATTAATCTCCGCTTTACTCCAGGGTAACTGATAGCTTGAGTCAAGTTAGAGAGATAGGAAAATGAGTTTCTTTCTTTGCTTAATGTTACATTAAGTTTCTTGTTCATCAGAACAGGAATGCAGCTCGTGGCGGCGGGGGTGGGAAACTACTCATTAATGACTCAATGAAGGGGAAATAGAACAAGTGGTAAAGTCACAGGAAAGGAGGGAGAGCACAAATATCCCATTAGTTGAAGAGAGGAAGGTTTTTAGTGAAGGCATAGAAAATTGCTCGAAACTAGGACCACTCCACTCGGAAGTAGAGAGACATATTTGAAGGTCAGAAAGGACAGGTTTTTGCCCTTTCCTCTGGGTTGCACCTCGAAGCACTGAGTACACTTCATTATTCCTCCACCTAGGTGTCTTTATTAACTGAACGTCCCCACACCCCCAGACCTCTGTCACGAGAGCTCACTGGGCAAGCTGTTACCCTGCAGGCATGGACTCTGCTTTGGATGGCAGAGGATGGCTCAGAGGAGCCCTACAACTCCTGACCGTCACAGGTGAGCGGAGCCTTTCCTGGCTTTTGCCTGACAGAGGGTTTGCAGTTGGACACCACAGCTTAGCCTCTTGCTAATTCATTTGTTTGGGATTTTTTCCTATCCTGTCCTTCCCTATACTTCTCCTTCCACCCTGTACTTCTCCTTCCATCCCTGTCCTTCATCTCTCCTTTACTGGAGGCCAGGGAGGCTTGAAGGGGCCACACATTGCCCTGCCCCAGCAACTGGTTAGGTAAATACCACGGGTCTTTCCTCAGAGCCATATCGCACACTCTTTTCATTGTGCACCAAGGCCAGGGCCAAGGACAATCTGCTCCTTTGTAACATGGAGACCCAGGGGAGAGGGGAGAGAGGGTAAGTCAAGCTCTTATTGAAGTCAATGAGCAGGATCTAACCACTAATCTGGGTAAACAAAATACAGAAATGACATTGATTGCAGATTGGCTTTAACAATGAATAATTGTCCTTTGATGTGCACATAAATGTGATAAAAATCAAGGCAATATATTCAAAACAAAATAAAAGAAAAAATACAAAGGGATATTTTACAACTAGGCTCCATTACCATCTATCCTAACAAGATTAAGTAGTAATTGCTATGTCAAGAAAAAATATAGTGGGCTCATAGAATGAAAGATCACGATAGGATCCCATTGTATTATAGGCTCAGGTCTAGCTGGAGAGCAGTGATGGGATTTTTGCAGCTTTGCACAACCAATTTTTTTTTCGTATCAAAGGTCTTCCCCTGGAAATGTAATTCTTAACAATAAAAGTGTTCCTCTTTAAACACTTCTGTCAGCCTTGCTGAAGCTAGCTGCAGGCTTTTCATTCTTTCACTTTAGCACAAAAATATCTTGAAATCAGTAGTTTTTAAGCGAGCTTTTCTGGTCTGTGTTTTCTTTTTGAGGATTCAAGGTTTCTAATAGTTTTGTTTCGGTTTGTTTTTTTGTTTGTTTTGGGTTTTTTAGGTAAACGCTTTATCATCTCTAAGTTCAAGCTTCAATCTAACGTTAAGGAATAATGGATAGATACAGTAGTTGTTAAAGTTATTTGTATTTGCATTGTTCAGAAGGCAACAGAGGTTTGTTTACAGTGGGGTCTTCACAGAGCCTTTAAGAACTAGATGTCAATATTACACTAGAATTCAATGAAAATTAATCAATTATGTTTTCAAGGCATCTTTGAAATTGTCTGCCTTAATTCTTTCCTGGACCTATATGCTGAGTATATGGTTAGCAAAAGACAACAGTTAAGTTGATGGGTTTTCTATAGCAAGAGAATACTGGCTTTCTTTGTCATAATATTAAATCGTATGAAGATAACATAGCAAGTCTAGAATTAAATAGCAGGGTGAAGGAATTCACGTTTCCTCCTTGATCTCTTTGTTGCTGAAATCCTTTAGGCAGGTGAGAAAATAACTTGCAACTTCCTGAGACACCTCAATATAGAATAATTTATTCCAAAGATGGCTTGCTGATAATATTAATGAGTGGTGATATTACTTAAATCAGTAAGATAAATGCATTTCGACAGTAATGGACCGGTCTCCTTGGAACATGGTAATGGGTACTAGTTGTAAAGCTCAGCTTAGGAAATATTCTAACAGCAAATCTGTTCAAGTCTTGCATGTTGAAACAGTGTCAATACAGTGTAAACCGGGAACACATTTCTACCAGTAACTAGCTGCAGGCAGCAGGAACAGTTTGGAACAGAAGGGCCTGAGGAAAACAAAGGGAAAATCGAGCTAGTGCAAAAGACGGAATTTAGGTTTGCTCTTCCTTATTTAAAGGACCAAAACAAGTGAGCTTCAGAGACAAAAGATAAGGGGCCTGCTACTGTTAATTAACTCAGCTCGCACTGATTTATGGCAGCCAATTCTCGTGCCTCATGCACAGGCTCCACCATTTGCTCCCAGAAGACCTGCGACAAGTTTTGTTCCCAACTGACCCTTGCAAAGCGTCCCCGAGACAGCAGCCTCTTTCCTAGCCCTCACCGGGCTCACTGGCGCGTGCGGGGAGCTGCTGAGAGCTGGACCTAGCACAAGGGTTCCCCGAGTGCCGCTATACTGGGCGGCAGTGAAGCCATACGGAAATTCGGTCTCCTTATTTCCCGCCGCGGTCCCCTCCCCAGCAGACGTGTGACCGTGTCCGCTCTGCTGCAGGAAGCCACCTGTGGAGTATCACCTGCTGGCTGGGGGAAAAGAGCCCACGTGCCCTCTTGGGAGTCTGCCTCGCTGTCCCGACAGCCCCTCAGAGGGGGCTGCACCTGCCCTCCCCACTCTCACACCTTTAAAAAGCAGGACTCACAGGTAGCGGCGTATTTTGTCCTTACACACTGCTGAAGTCATTCGCTACAGACCGAATGGGAACAGCCACACCAAAGTGAAACATCCAAATTATAAGGGTGCGCTAAGTACACTTTAAAACGCAACACATTAAAACATCTTCTTGCTCATCAGCTCTAAGGTAGGTATTTTGTGATCAAACAGTCACAAATATAGACTAAAGAGCCAACAAACCTGCAGTCAGCAGTGTGGTACAAGGTGCGTGAAATACAGAGTGCCACGATTGACAACAGAGCAGCCCAAGAGAGGATGGTAATATTTTTTGGAAAAGAAAAGAAGGTAAAGATTCGGGGTCACAACAACAACTGTAACAAAACAAGATATATTTTTGGTTATCCTAAATGTTCTTAGTTGCTTGTATACATTTGCCTAAGACACTTTCATCATCTTCCATTTTTATGCATTGGTAATTGGAGTTTATGATTTACATATTACAGTGCAGTAGAATCCAATTATAGCAAATCTACAGAGAGACTGTATTTATTTTAGGAGAAGATACTGAGGAACGGTGTCAACATGTTGCAACATAATGACCTGCTCACTTTCTGGCTTTCATGCAAAACATTGCAATGATTAGGTTTTAGACGTTACACAACGATATTTAAGGATGAGCTATAAAACCGTTCCACATCTGCATCTGTTTCATTAAGCAGAACCATTTCTGGGAAAGATGGGAAGGTGAATATCGATGCAATCCTTCCCAGCTGCTTGTTCTGGATAACTTTTTTATGTCACTAAGTCCATCCCTAAACACTACTTCTTGAACACCGTTCTCTATCTCCTCCTTTCTACACTACGTCTAAATTTCTTCCCCCTATAAGCACTGAAGTATAATTATAACTAATGTTAATCGCATATGTTTTAGGAGCTATGCAAACTCACTTATGGAGAAGATACAGTTTGCTGATGATAAATTGACAGCTGATGTATAATCAGAGAAGAAATAAAATGATAGAGAGAAGTTCATGGAAGAGAGTAAATTACCTTTCATATAGATAACCTCTCATTCTAATAATAAAGTGATCAGAATTGACAGTCACCCTCATCTGGGAAGAGGTGGTCAAAGGCAACTTCTGCTCAAGATCGAGGCTATTGCTAGCGCTCAGCAACTCACAGGATCCACACCTTCGTTTCTCACTGTACCAGTGACCACAAGTCACTGTGCATGCATCGTTTCATGCAGTTAAATTCAATGGGACTATTAGTCTGCTCTGAATTAAGATATACTTAGCTGATTTGTTGATGGACTTCGTGTGGGGTGAGACTATCAAAGCTGCTGAGAAAACGTGAGGGTCCAATACCATTGGCTTCAGGCCAATGACTTGAAAATTTTAAATCTTTCCCTCCTAGTAGATCTACTGTCTTCAGAAAAATATGTTTACGTTCCTCTGCTTGATTTTTTACACCTCTTTCTCATCTCTCTTCCTCAATAAAGCTGCTATGATTGTGCTCGAGTCAGTCACTGTAACAAGCTTGTGCTTGATTAATTAATAACCCCAGTAAAAGGTAATCAGGCAACTATGCTGCTCTCCTTCCCCTATTTGAAAATTGCAGCTTTGAGTCAGCTGACTGCAGAGCCAGACAGAAAAACGACACTTCTAACTATCCGTGGTCTATTCCAGGAGAGCAGCAAAATTAATAATATCACTCCTAAAAGCTCTGCTGTATTTTTAGAGTATCAGAAAGCGCGTAGTATTGTGAGAAAACAAAGTGCTACTGCTCTGTCCCTGCCAGTAGCTGCTGCTCAGCGTCCTGGTAAAATTAAGTTCCTGTAAGAAAGAAAGGAGGCAAGGAGGCGTCTGCGACGGGATTCGCTCGCACCCACGCACAGCTGCCTGTCCTGGAACTTCATACCCTTTTCCCACTAAAACTGTGCATAACTGAAAGTGATACAAATAACAATAAAGCTTAGGTTCAGGGGGCCTGCAGTATCTTTGTAGAAATTTTAAGATATATTTTTCCCTCTGAGACTGATGAGAAATGACTATAAATTACAAACCTGCTTCATTTCTATTTAAAAAAAAACAAAACCAATGCTGCCAGCTAACCATTAGCTGAAAAATAATGACGGCTAATGAAATAGTGAGGGTCCAGATCATTCAGTGCTCAGACAGGTCTCTTAAGAGAGCTGAAAATGAATTACCTCGAGTTTGACAGCAGCAAAAAAGGCACCCAAGACACTGGAAGGTGGGGACGAGGCTGTCAGAGAAGGAGTAGAGAACAAATTGACAGACAGCCTTATATGAAAGAGAGTAATTTAAGGGTTAGAGAATAACTCAAAAAAATGTTATAATAGTCAGAAATTATCTTAGAAAAGTAGTGCTAAGCAGACTCTTTTATTTCAGCATTAGGCCTGTTCGATGGCCTGTATCATGCAGAGGGTCAGGACAGACAGTCATAATGGTCCCTTCTGGCTTTAAAATCTGTGACTCTATTAAAATCATCCAGACTATTTGCTGCTGCAATTCTGTGTTCCCATGTAATTCAGTGAGGATTCTTTCTTTTGTGTGTTACACAAAGCTCATCCTACAGAGCTGTCAATACCCCGTTCCATTTATTTGCTATTAGATAGGTAACACAGTGGTCCCAACAGCTAGGTTGGGGACCTATGCATCTAATGCAACTCCCAGCTGCTTCAACTAACTGACCAAAAGCCAAGTCCAGGAAAAAATACGGACACTCCTACAAGGATTTGGGGGGTATAAGCACATAACCTCAGCACCCTCTGATGTTAGCCCTGGTTTGTGCAGGGGGTTGGACTAGATGAGCTCCAGAAGTCCCTTCCAACCTGCATTTTTCTAAGTATCCTCCACTCAGCAGACACTTTAGCAGAGGAACAGCTAAATGAGCTGTATCCTTCTCTATTTCACCTCAAAGTGAGATCACTCTCTGTAGTTTTACACCTGCATTTACTCAAAACTGATCCAGCCTGAACAGCTAAGTACCTATCACTAGATAAAGTCAGGACAAGATCCCAAAAGCAGGCAGAGCAGCTTGCCAGTCCCCTAAAAGCCACCAGTCTGTTAGCCACATCCAGAGCAGGACTAAGGGCTGAAGCCTTCGCAAAACATATCTATAATGGCTCTATTTTTAAAAAAAATATGAACAGAGGAGAGGTAGTATCACTGCTATCTGTAGTTTATACAATAGGTGAGTGGCTAGAGGATAGTAGGACTTGGATTTAAGCCCTGCTTGGCCTGTTGCTGAAGCAAGATCTCACATCTCCTTGGAGAGCACTGCAATCGCCAAACTACAGGTTTGATGGTTTCATTCCCACCCTAGAGCAGAAAGAGTGTGCAGTCTGTGGTGCCAGAGGACATGCAGGTTGGAGCTGGGTCCCATTACCAGGGACCCTCAACTACTTGGGGCAGAATCCCAAGTTCTGATCCTGGCACTTCAGTGGTTGGCAAAATGAGGAAACACGAACTGGGCCCAGGACATATGGAAAAACAACCTAGATCCTTATGGCTCTGCAGCAAGGACATCTAACAAATCTCTCTGACAGCCTTCTGTCATTTCTAGGGCAAGTGGCTCTGGCAGGACAGCAAGGTCCAAAAAATAAAAAAAGGAAAAGTATGGGTCCAAGTCTGCCTTGCAGCAAAAATACTAGCAAAAAAGTATTCTGATCAGAGCAGGCTGTGTTTCAGAAGGAAGAGCATGCAAGGAGGCATATTTGTCCAAACTAACAGATCTTCACTACTACAGAGTAGCTACCTGAGATCAGACAGAGACCTTGGCAAGATCAGCTCAGCACCTTCCAAGAAAAAATAAACGGAGTATCAAACAATTCAGCGCATACGAACCTCTTGGATAAGACCTGTGAAGACTCAGAAAGGCCCTTTCAGTTCTGCAAAGAATTAAACCTCTTGTGGTACTTTTGATTAGACAAGAGATTCACAGTGATGCCTTTGGTTAACAGTATCTCTTCCCCAACAAATGGGGCTCTTTAACTGCTTTTTTTCTGCCTACAGGCCACTGCATTGCAGTGGTGTGCGCAGTATGCGCTCATAAACTGCCTTGCAATAAGCCGGACTAACTGTTTGTTATGATACGCGCCTCACTCCAAGCCTGTCTCCAAGTCTCAGAAGTCCTTAGGAACCGCTGCGATCATTAAACAAAGTTCAGAAACCCTCCTCCAGGATTCAAAGAGCAAATAACAAAACTTTCTAAGTAGGTGTAACCTTCTTTCAGAATTACTGCCCCACCTCACAGACGTTTCAGTAGCTCCTGTACCCATGGCGGTTTCATGCTCTTTAGAAAGGTCATGCCAATAAGCTCAGTGCCTTTCATTCAGATTCATAGGTCAAGACTTCTTAGTTAATCGAGCAGTCCACCTGGATAATCTTATTAAGCACTTTATTATGATTTAATATAAAGCTATCAGATGCTCCTGCTGTAGAAGATCACTGCATAAAACTGAAATAAAAATATAACTATTCTGCTTAAGCATTTAGAGACTTGCATGAGAATGTTATATCCAGTATTTCTTGGAATTAGCTGATACAGCCATATTCTCTGCTTGGGAGGTTTCAGCTAAGAGCTAAGAGGTATCCCATCCTGGCATGTATAGTGCTCCCAAGGTTCAAAGGCACAAGTGGAAAAAGTTCTTCTCCCTGCTATGTGTTCCAATAAACTGGCAGTGTGATTTGGTCCCTCTCAGTACAGAAAAAACAAGGAGTTTAACAGAAGGAAAAGGGAGGACACACAGTTTGCCTTGTCTACACATCATTTGTAAAAGAGTTTTCCATAACCCAGAGCGTGCCGGCTGTGCGCTATACTCACATGCCTTCTCTAAAAGGATTCTGAGCCTGCGTGCAAGGCAGGGATTCAGGGTGTGGAAAAAAGCAGAGAAATTGGAAGATAAGATCCAAAAGACTTGCTCTACCTATGGCTTGCAGAAGTGGTAGAAATATTCACAATATGATACCTCGAGTTCTCACTCCTCGAAAATAAGGCTGGTCAGCATCTTACCTGACAAATAAAGATGACTATTACTTTTAAGAGCATAAATGTGAATAGCTGCATCTGAAACAAAGCGAGCAACATCCTAGGGTTTCCAAAGTTCCTCTGAAGCACCTGAAATCTGAGTCAGCTCAGGCAGAAGAGGTAGGCTGGCTTTCCCCAGCAGTGCTCTCCATGGGGAATTGGTACACGGGGGTGCAGGACCCTCCTCCTCCCTGATCTCCTCTCCCTGGAGCAGACCTGTGCCTTGCCCTGTCCATGAAAGCCTGCAGGATGTGGGGACAGACTCTGAGAACAGTATTTTAACCAGAATAGGATGCATGGTATATTTGAAATTCACTGCCAGGATAAGGAATAAATGAAAAAGCCTGTATTATTCAGAGCTGCTAATTTTGCCTCATAAGTACAATTGATAATCATTTGGGGAGGAAGGGAGCATAAAGAGACAGAAAAAAAACCAGTTATCATCCTGCAATAAGGGGTAGTTTCCACCCTCACAATTAGAGAGTGGCTATCCAAACACTTGGTCTGGCATTTGGGTCAGCGGTTACATAGTTTGAGGTTAAAACATGTCAGCATCTGTACCGGCCTACATCCTCTTCATCCTTGGCCATGAATTTCCACCCTGCTCCATCCTTGCAGTTGTGTTACTGCCACAGGTTTTGGAGCCCATTGACGAGCCAGTATGGAGCATTTGGGCATGCTGTTCTTAATCCAGATCATTTTTCCTATCTGGTTCACCCAGCAGCCCTGCAAACAGTTGCATCACTGCAACCAGGGGGGATAAATAAGAAGGCAGTCAAATTATTTGTGAAAAAAAAAATTAATGACCCAGTTACCAGGGAACAACGCTAGTTTTATTTGAGGGAATTGCTGCCCAAAATTATTGACTAATTGCTTTTGTTGAAAGCTTCAAACGAATGCTAAAAGAGTTTTATATTAACAACTTGAAGTCATTAAATATGACCTTACCAGGAAGCATGTCCACCAAAAACAGAGCATGTATCTCCATAGCAAAAGAGTACTGAAGTTAGGGTAGTTATGAGAGATTTGTTTTCCCCTTTAGAAAGACAGCATTTGTTGTGATAGTAAAATAAAACATTACCAACAGTGCAGCACAAGATCTCCAGTGCAGGAAAGAATCAATGGAGAATCTCAAATAAGATCTGCAAATTGCAACTGTGAGCATCAGGGCCAAGGCTGGCTGGCTTTTACATGACAGCTTTATTGACATAAGTAGGATTCATCCCATAAGAAAATGGCACTCCCGCTCTTCATTTAGAAGATGTACAATTAAGTTAGTAACAGATTATATACAATTACTTTTTTCTTGCCTTTGGATGTATTTATCACTGCATACATTCCTGATAGACACCTTCCTAGAGATTCCAATTTTAGGCAACCTCAAGCCCATCCCATGCTCCCATTAATCCAGCTGCAGCACGACTGGATCCATGTCTAATTAGAGATAGTAAAGCAATGGGGCCGAGCTGCAAACGGGAGCTGCGCGTGTTCCCAGACTGATCTCAGCAGGGAGAGATCATGCCTGACACACGCATGGACAGAGAGCTCCTTTCTTATAGAAACCAGGCGTTGCAAGTAACAAAACTCCAGGTAAACAGCACAGACTGCATGTTGGCCTTTAGGTGAGCAGGACTAGGAAACTGGTGGCATCACACGTGCATGTCTGTGGACAGAATTATGGGTTTTTTTACGATGCCACAGTACTAAAATCACTGAGGACTCATGAATGGATTCACGGAAATTAAAATAAGGATTAAATGAGAACAAAATAGAGAGCAGTTTTGTTTTTGTAGGATTATTTCTAAAAATGAAACTGTTAAACATATTTATGAGGAAAACTTCAAATATTTCAGAATAAAATATTTTCATAGAACATTAACCTTTCAAAGCATCTTCTGTGATTAAATCCACTAAGTAAAAATATCAGGAAAAAAAATTCTCCACCTGAAACAAGTTCTGAAATAGCACAAATAAAAATTAATTCATGCTAATTAATGTTACATTTAATATAAAAAAAAAAAAGAAGAAAAGCTCATGAGGCAGGTTCTGATCTACAGATGCAAATACAACCTTACTAAAGCATTCTTCATTTTTTTTACCAAAAGTCCATGTGATTCTGTGCTAACTCCTGTTCTCTTTGTTAAAGAAGAAAATCATGATTACTCTTAGAATTTATTTCTAAATAAAAATGAGTTGCTAGAGATGCAGGACACTCAATAAACTACATTTCAGAAAAGAATTCAAATCACTCTGTTTGCATTTCCCTTTTCCCCCCTTTTAATTTACTAGAGAGCTTAGACTGACAAAATGTTTCCCAAGACAACACTGGAGTACAAGGTGATATTTAGTTACATCTAACTCCCTTACAGCTGGCATCTGCTTCCATTGAGTCAGCAAAAGCACTAACTAATGTGCGATTGAACCTTAGCAGGTAAAGCAAGGTGCTTGCAATGCATGAGCTCTGGAACAATGTTTAGAAACCATACGGCTGATTTATTGTTAAACAAAAAGCCAGAAATCTCAAACCGGTGTCCCCTTGGGGCACTACTGGGTAACCAGATGTTTGACTCTTAGCATTTGTACCACAGAATCACTGCCTTAAGAAGCTGGTCCCAGATGTTTTTGTACGGTGTACTTTGGACTAAGTTATTTTAAAAATGTCTCTGTTCCATATGAGTAAAGCTTACAGTGATCTGTCAATAGCATGAAAGGGTTCTTTTTTGTGTGCATTTGCATTGTTTAATTAACTTTCTTTAATATACATAACATTCCTCATGCTGTGAGATATATGGGAGGTAAATCAGTACAAGACGGCAGTTCTTTGTCTCTCCTGGAAAGGCAAATTGCTTCTCTCAGTTCCCTTTTTTCTTCCTCACTGGACCAATACACACAGCCAAGAATTAACTTACTGCAGATGTAAACACCATTGTGCCTCCCCAGTGTGTTCTCTGCCTCAGTGCTGACAGTCCCAAAATTTGGGGGTTTGGTTTTGTCACCACCCAGAAAGCAGAAGTCGTTGTCTCTCACCGTCTAATCAAGGTAATAATTACAGGGAGTGGATCCGAAGCTAAGAACAATTTCGAAAAAGGCTTTTCAATCACTGCCTCTGCATTTCAATCGAAGGCCCATGCTGTACAACGCTGGAGAACAAGGTGTAAATCAGTTTAAGAACACAGTTCTGCATTCAATGCGTTGCGGTTTACAGCTCCCAAATGACCTTCATCTATCTTCCTTAGCTGTAGAGGTGTATAATTGAACTAAAGAGAGGCTTGAATAATGAGGTCGAGAGTGGCAGCTCCACTGCTGTTGCTTAATAGTGTACCAGCCTGGCACTTTGTTTTCTGATATGTAGCGCAATACTGTAGTGGGTCCAATTCTTCAGGGTGACACTTGCTGGTAGTCCCTCTTTTAAAAGGAGCAGGTTTTTGCAAGCCAAAAAACTATAAATCTCTGACTGCGACTAGGCTCCCCAAAATACAATTATATGAGCCATTTTCTATTCAATATCTGCTCACAAAAGCTCAGGGAGACAAATTGCAATTATCTGCTCTTCTCTCAGTCATGGAATCTTTCTATTTTTTTAACTTTACATCTTTCTTGTGAAAGTGAGAGAGTCCCCTTTCGGCTCAGAGGAGCGCAATGCCACACTTTCTAGGAAGACTTCTGCACTGGGCCCTTGCTCAAATGAGCAGCGATGAAGCCTCGGAAGCAGCCTTTCAATCAACAGGGCCCTGTTTTTCAGATCAAGCTTTCCCTATATTTATGGGTACCGGAGTCAGAGTCATCATTTCTCTCCTTTGTGAGGTTAACATTAGAGGTCTGCAGTCTTTTCAGCTCCTCCTTGTCATCAGTTCATTACTGATAACTGCTCTGGAAAAAAGGGCTAGCAGTCCACTAGGCAACTAGGCATGGCTCAGTGTCAGACGTCTCCCCAGTGAAGCCACTGTTGAAAACAGCTGCTCCTCTTGTGGCATTTCTGTCGATTTCGTGGACACTGAAGACTTACTCATGCATTTACAGCACCAATCAAGGAGTCAGGCTGCTAACTTGTCTCCCTGCAATACCTGGGGACAACAGCACCTGCGGGCCAGCTCTGACCGAGCAGCAAAGGGGAATCTGAAGCCAGGGTGCCCCATCGCTCCACATGGCGGCTCTTAGAAGCAGGACAGCTACGGGGCAAGCTCTGGGGACACTGGCAGAGCAGGCAAAAGAAATAAAGTCAGATGCAAGAACTGACCTCTCAGGGGGATCTGCTGAGGAAGTAACTTATATCCTACTCGGATCACTTCCAAATTTTGTGAAAACAACATACTCTTCCCCCACTTCTGAAATCACCTCTGAAAGCCACATGAGCAACCAGAACATGCTATGCAGCTTTCCCTCCAGAATCTTCATCAGTCCACACCATCTCTTTGACCATACACAACAAAAAATGAGGAATTTGGGGAGAATTTTCACTTTTATTATTTTATTCTCCTCTCCTCCTCTTCTGTTGTTTGTTGACCTGACAGTGCAAGTTTTGGGTGGTTGGGCTGGAATTTTTCACTGCCCTGGAGAGCCTCATAACCACACTCCTAAAGAATTTCATTTCCTACATATTTCTCAGCAGGTAACACAAGTGAGGCAAAGAAGGTCTCAGAAAACAGCGAGACTACGCCTGGTGTCCAGATTAATGCGAGGAGAGAAAAACCATTGTGGGCTTTTAAATGTTGCAGCGTTTCCAGGGGTGAGAGGCATCTACGCTTGGGATACACTAACAGAGTGGTGAGAAAATAAACCACAGGACATTTGGACATTTTACTGGAAATCAGCCATGCAAAATTAAATTTCAACAGCAAAAATAGGTTTAAAAATAAATGAGACAGTCTGGCTTTGTAGAGGTCACCATCAATTCCTAAAATACATAGCTCTAGAAGGAAAAATTTTAGACTTATCAAATTTATGCTTTTCTTGGCTCCAGAATTTCAGTTTGCCATTCTACCCAGTGTTAAATCCTCCAAACATATTGAGTGGTCTCATTTCCAAGTAACTTTATTACAGCTTGAATAACTAAGCCCCAGCTGGCTTCACGTGACTCATACGTCAAATTTTGGTTACAATTAAAAAGTGGCACCAAAGGCTGCAAGTATGAAGCTGTAAGTGAAGTGGCGATCTATACAAATGTCTGGGGGATAAAGTAATAGTGACTTAAAGCCATTAAGGGCAGTGTGAGGTAAGTACTGACTTACAAGAGTGGTCCTGCCTATTTTAAGGGGCTTTTGTTTGCGAGGAAGGGTAACGCAGACTAGTCCTAAGGCTTATCTAGAACAGGAGTCTAGGTAAGCTTCCCTCTTATCGAGGGCTTGACTGACGCAGCAGTTTTGCCAGGACTGAATTTAGCCCCTTCAGTAGGAGCGGCATCTCTGTCCAGTTTCAAATGCACGAAAGAAGGCTGAGAAAATGCAGGATGGCAAGAGTTACAGCTTTTTCTCCACTACAGGCCAAGCTGACTGGCGCAGCAAAGACTGGTACCTCGTTCGTGAAATGAGATGTGGCTTTGCCACAAATCTGGAAAATCTCATTAGAGAGAAAGTAATAAAGGTGATAGCACTGTCCTTTGGGACTCTCAGCCTTTAAGTAAGTACAAGAAGCCTGTCTGGAAAGAATGAGGAAGGAGGCGTTCATGACTTTTTCAATTTCACACCTCCACTACCTGCCTACATTGGTTAAACACAATGCTGCTCTCCAAGCCTGATGATCTCCTTGGATTTACTCTGACGAGTGACTCTCCTTTATAGGGAAGCATTACTGGATATTATTTTTCAGCATCCTAACACTGACACAGCTGGTGCATCTGCCCAGGAATAATGGAGAAACAGGCAAACTGTCACTCTTCTAACTGTCTAATCGCCTATGTTACCATAAAGAAGCGCAGAGGTGAACGTTATTTACCTTTGGATATCTGCTTGTGAGACAGATTCTGCTCTCAGCTATTTCCATGCAAGTTTGCTGCAACACTTGACTCCAGCTCAGGAGAGTTGCTTTGGTTTGACACCAGTTTAACTGAAGTAAGACTTGGACCTTTCCTGTTGGCATACAGCATGCAGAGATCTTCAGAGAAACAAACAAAATAAAAACCTTGCGTCCCTTTCTTCATTGGCACCAACATTAGTGAAAAGAGCCACCAAACTCAGACATTGTAAATCTCACAGGCAACAGTACATTTCTAGAGATAAACTGTCAATACCAGAACACTGTAAAACAGCTGGTGAGTTTAGGAGTATGGGGAAATGTATCGATTTGTTTTTGTGGAAATGCTTCTGGCACTGAAAGATAAGAAGAGAGAAAGGTCCTGGTGTCCTCCCCTCTTAGTGACTGTCCCATGCAGAGGGGCCTCAGTAGCTTCCAGAATCCCAACATAAATTGATGAAGTTCACTAGACCAGCCTGGGAGATATTGCAATTGCCCCAGATTTGATGAAACTGGAGAGGTTTACTCTCTGAGAAGACTCCCAAATTACTTTCACTACCTAATTATACATTGAGAAATGAGAAAACACCTTGAATTGGCAGAATTGACATATGGCATATGTTTTATTGATCTGACTTTGGCACTTCTGAAGTCTGAGCTGTCGTAACGAGTTTAGAGGATGTGTTGTGCCCAGAAAATAGGCTATTCTGTTAGCAGCCAGACAATAACGATTTTTATCCTTGATTATCAATACAGCATCCATAGTCACCACTTTATCTATACAAGTCAACTTAAGAGGTAAGGCATGAGGGAAGGGAGGCTGAATGCTAGCAGGCAACATGCAGCTGACCGCACCATAAGGAGACTTTGCAGCTGTGGCAAGCAGCACAGATCTGTGAAATCTCTATCAGCAGACTCGTTCTGGCTGCTAGACAGCTTGGTCACTGTCACAGACACTCACATCTTGTTTAGTCACACTTTGTGTGAAGATTTCTCATTGCTCTAACCGCCTGCACACATGCTTCGTGTTTACAGGCAGGGATCACAGCAAGGCAGCGCGCTGATTCTGGGGTTTGCCCTTGGACAACCAAAGACATGTAGGCCATGCCACTGGCCAGTGATGACAGATGCACAAAAGGAGATCGAGTCACCTACCCAGGCTGCAGCCAGAAACAGGAGGCACCTCCTTCCCCACAGCTCTTCCTCAGACAACTTACCCCTCTCTCTTTCACCCTTCCCTGTTTTCACCCTCCCAGAAAGATTGCCCTGAAGGACTGTGTTGCTTTCACTGAAACGCAACACGACCACCGCACAAAAACACACAGTGGCAGCCCCAGCCGTGGTCTTTCAAGGAGAGGACGCCTGGTGGCCTCTTTCACTAGAGCCTCCCTCTCCCAGTTGCCCACAAACACACACACCTAGTTTCATCTCTCTTTCTGCTCCGTGTTTCCAATGCAGTTCAGAAGAGCATTTCCCTTCTGAACATCCCCACCGGGACCCAAACACAGCCCTTTCCGCCCCTGTGAGCTGAGCCCAGCGTGTCCCTCAGGAGGACGTCCTCTCGCCGGGACGCAGCCGGCCCCTGGGGACGCGCCGTTTCCCCTCCGTCTCAAGGGCGCCCCCCTTGACTGAGCAGAGCACTTGAAACCCCAGTCAGATCAAATAAAATATTATTACAAGTAGCCGACATTTCAATCAAAAGCTCCACCAAAATCTTGCCTCCATTTCCTGTGGAAAATCTTGTGATTTACAGCAAGTAACTGCATAGCATTGAAGCCACAAGGGATAACGGGGTCTAGTCGTTTGAAATAATTAAAAGCCCCTCTCTCCTGCACGGTCATCTATGAAAAGAGCCACCACCATCTGGCAAATAGATCAAGCTTTGCCAAATGCTGCGCACCCCCTGCTCGTCGGGGGGTCTGTCGGTCGGCTTTTGTGGCACGGAGACTCTGACTTGAAGAAGGGAGAAAACACAGATCAATTGTTACATCTTTCCCCAGGAATGCTTTGAAAATAAGTACCTTTTGGTGCCTTTTGGGCCTTCCAAAGGCAAACAAGTTGTTCCGCAAAGGAAATACCACAAACACTCCCTGACAAGAGAGTTTCAGCTGACTCCCGAGGCAGCCTGAACTCCACCCAATGCCAAGAAAACGAGGTGGGCTTCGCCTCGGAGCCGGCAGCGGAGGCACTGCACCAGGCTGAGGGATCCAAGGAGACACTGTCCCCACCTCGCGTCAGCACAGCCACCTTGAAGTCAGCGCGAGCAGCTGAACGGGAGCACTCGGCTCAAAACAGAGCGTGGACTCACTGCTTATACGTGATTAATGCACACCCGAGCAGCATCTATTTTGCTGAACATCTCAGGTTGCTAGAAATGGGGGGAAATGGTAGATCATTACCTGATACCGTTAAAACAATAGTCTGTTACTCACATCAGTAGATTTGGCAGGTCTGGTTAAAATAATCTTCTTCCACAACTGTAATGTGGAGATTTACAAAAATGATCTGGCTGGGAGATTACGAAAGCACACCACACAAATAAAAGCAGCTAGAATGCTATTCCAACACTGCAAAAGTCTGATTTACTAAGTCAGGTCCAGAATTGCTGTAAAACTCATAAATTGTTAGAATCTAGAGGTTTATTTGAAATTCTTTGCTTATTTCTGTGGAAAAATCCACAGAAATAGAAAAGTCCTGCGTGCAAACTTCTCAGAGCTTCTGCTTTCGGTGAAACATCTCAACAATGCTTGATTTCCAAATGTCTTTCCCATCCTCACAACATACTTTAAAATTGACATCAAAGTCTATGTGATCTTCTTGGGGAGCAGCAGCATGTAAGCCAGAGTTGCTCTCAGTACTTGGCAATGTCTTAAGCTGTGCGCTTAATTATGGAAAAGAGGGGAAAAAATGACTTTACATAGTGTAGGCGAGAGAGTCACACAGCTCGGCATCTCATTCTAATTATAGAAAAATGAGAGATCTGCATAGCATAAGTGCGGATAGCATGGAGTCCTAATTGTGTTACTTGTATATTAAGCTGGACTAACTCAACACTAAATGGGCAATCGCAAGGTCCTGTTTTTCAGCCACCCCCTCTCCTTCCCTCGTCCTGTAATCTGAAGATATAAGCAATGAATTTGGAGCACCTATTCATCACTCCAAGAATGGAAAACAGCAGCACTACATACAGTTAAATATAATTTCTAAAGAGAGAAAGACTAAGGAGAGATTTAACAATTATTGAGCCTAATTCTTCAATTCTTCATTTCATCTTAAAGAGACGGTGATCAACTGAGTATTTTTTGAATGGATAATTATAGTTCAGTGGTGAAGATTTACAGGGCATTCAAAAATAATACAAAAAATACATCTACAGTCTTTAAATATTTTCCAATTTCACTTTGTTTCTTTTAGTGCAGTTTTTCCACAATTAGTCACACTCATAATCATAAAAACTGAAATTTTCTATTAACCCTAGAAATGCACAAACAGGCCCCATTGATGAAATTTTCCCACCAATCAGTTTTACGAAATAGAGGACAAATCAGTTGTCAGAAATCAGCATTGATGTATCGTTGGCGGGTATAAACCCAGAGCAAGTCCACTAAAATCAGCGATGTTACACTGATGTTGTAATGCACTGGTATAAATGAGAGGAGTAAAAGTCAAAGATTACGAAAAGATAATAATTATCAGCTAACTATCAATGAGTGAAAAAAAATTACTGATTCAAAGAACTTAAATGAATTCACTGCTATCAGGATTATCCTGTGCACCATTTCAACAAGCTGCAGTAATTTTGCAGTTTTGTTTAGATCTTCTGAATACATTCATTATTTAAATATGGGCATGTTTCATGTAAGAAGTGAGTTCAGAGGACCAAGTCTTTTAATATAGCTCAAACAGAAGGGCACCAAAGAGTAACTAAGGATCAGAAAGGTCGTTAGGTTTAATTGCAAACACAAACCATCATAGCAGGGTTGGGAACTAACAACGTTACTGAGTTTGATTTCTGCAGAGGACGGTTACCAAGCAGAGAGGAAGGTAGGAAAACAATCATAAGAATAAGAAAGGGAAATAAAATGTAAACTTACATGATTGAAAATAAAGTCTGTGGGGTGTAAGGGGGGAGCATCACGAGGCCCAAGCAGGATGGGGGAAAAAGAAGGAAACAGAGAAAAATCTTTTAACACATGAAGAAAGAACAGAAACATCAGAACTAAATCAAATGTATGTCTGCTTTAGGTAAGAACATTAACGCCAGCTGCTATTACATTTCTCAAACCCCTCACAATGGAAACAAAAAAAACCCTTTCATTTCTGTATAATCTTCTTTTGTGTGCGAGCATGGAAAATGTCACCAAAAGGAACTGAGTCATTTCCAAAAGGGAATCTAAAAAAATACTGTTTTTTCCAATTTCCAAAGTTGCCAAACAATTCATGGTAACATGCCTCTTCAAAAACTTCATTGATACCAGAAATTGCAACAAACTCATTAAGAAAACATTTGCCAAGCTGCAGAGTTGTTAGATAAAACCTATTCTTCACTCAGGACATGTTTTGACTAGAGGGGGATTCGTCTGTGCAAAACGGTTCTGTGCTAGAAAAAGTGAAATACCGAGGAAGTTCTGGCTTTCCTTCCCTTCTTCTGGTAATAACAGTAAAGGAAAAGCATGGGATTATAAACCCCTATTAATCACTTTTTTTTTTTTTAATTTTAGCTTTTAAATAGAAAAGAGCAAAGACCTTTATGTGAGTGCCAAAGCTCCTCACCTCTACCGCGGGGCTTCCCCCGCTCTGCGCACCCGCCCCCATGCCACCGCACACCGCCTCGGGCAGCCTCCTCTCCACGCGCAACCAGCCGCGGAGCTGGGGCTGCTCCCACCGCCGCTGCCACTGGCGGCAGGGAAATCCTAGCCACACACGCCACCTATTACACCTTAGAAAACACGGACCTGACGATACACGTTATTCACCAGGTTGCCCTAGAGAAAACCTGGGGCCTCTTCCAAGAAAACGTCCTCTCCAGCATGTACTTCAGCTGGGTTGTGCCCTTTGAAGCCAGCGCTACTGCAAGGACTGAGGGAGAAGATGCTCTCCCAGAGGTGCTGAGGCTTTATGCTCAAATCCTGAAGGCACCGCACCCAGGTGCCCACGGCAGGCTATCCGGACTGGTCTCTTTAATTTGATTTGCTCTGTAAGGAGATTGGGCGCGGGGTGAAGGTGCAGAGCAGAGACCTGCCCACGTCATTCAGAGCTTTGCAGGGCTCCAGCGATCTGCTCCTGCTTCCCCTTGACTTCAGGGGTTTTTGCTACTTTTGGCGGGCTTGCACCCACCTCCAGCGTGTCGATGCTCAGCCACAATCACGCTCCCAGCAGAAAACCAGCTAGTGCATATCAAAAAAGGAAACCATATTTTTATACTTATCCCAGAGCTGTTCACTCTGCCAAAGTTCGCCTCTGTGACACAACGGAAATCTATTTACATCACTATTTTCTCCAGGAAATATTAAGATTCAGAGAGTAATGCCGCACTACTATGAAAAACACCACGCAGTACTAGCGCTATTGTGGGAAGCCAAGGAGAAACATTCCTAACGCAGTACAAACATATCCTTTGCAGAACGTAACCCAGATTTTTTATTCTTATCCACGCTTCTGGTTAGGCATCAGTAACATTTTTGAGGCAGTGCTCAGACTACAATATAAGGATTGAAAGTAACTGATCTAAACTTATTGTTCTCTGGAGACTAAGCAAACAACTCAACGTAGTAGGCTTTCAATACCAACGATAAAAAGTGCAAACATTTTATTCAGCAGACAAGTTTGTGAAGAGGCTGCCACATATATTTGTCAATTGTTAAAATTTCTCACTGAACAGTTCTGCCTCTCTCAAGTTAATATTTTCCCAGAGCAGAGACGGAAAGAATTTAATGATCACAGCGTCCTTTAGATCCTCTGAGCAAACCAAAACTCTTGCCAGGTAATTGACATAGGCCCCTGTTTACCAAATGCTCTTCAACCTAAAACCAATAAATGATTAACAAGGAGCTTCTCAAGTCACTTTCCAGATGTTGTTTGCTGAGGCATCCTTGCACTGCAATGACAAATGGGGCAGAAATAAGTGAACGGCAAGAGATTTGACAATAACGTAGCAATGCACAGCTTGGCAAGATCCTGCCACTCAGCGGAATATCCCCGAGGCTGAATAATTTGGGTGAACACCACTGCACAAAGGTTAAATCTACTTTCATTTATATGAACGGAAATGTGTCCCAGCTGGTACTCATTAAGTTTGAAGAACAAAACGCTCGTATTTTCTTAAAACAGGTAGTAACAACAAGCCTTTAACACAAGAGCAAAGGGTAGCAGCTCAGTAGCTCTTACACTGTTTGACGTGCCTAAATGCTTTCTTCTTTTTTTTTTTACTGTAGAACAAATCTTAAGATAGCTGCAAAGTTTTACAGAACGAGCTGGGAAAAGTTATATGAATAACAAAAAATGTGAGGAGGAGTCAAAGTTTTCCATTCTTTTGCACCTCATTATATTCCTAAAAATATTAGTGTTTCTATACTAATACCGATACAAAGCAAGTTATATGGGACAGAGAGTCCCAGATGACTGTGTGTGACCAGGAATGGGAAGGAAACGAGTGACCACTAAAACCAGCAGCAATTAGCACAGTTAAAATGTCAAAATACCTGGAGAAGGCCAGGCTGGGTTTGGCAGGATGCATACGTGCAGAGCGTGTGTGTGTGTGTAACTACCCCACGCACATGTAGGGTGACAGAACTGGAGCTCTAGTCTCAGAACTACCGTGATGAAAATCTTGAACATCATAACGATTTTTTTTTCCAAACTATCATGGGGGATGGGATCAAACAAAGGCTACGTATGTACAGGTAACATGAATGGAGAACAGAGCTGGAATAAGGAAATTGTAACTGGAACTGATCTAGAAAAAAAATATAGCCATATTTTAGTGACCAAATTTGCAGGGCCAGGGCTGCATTGAAATAAGCTGCTGAAATCAGCTGGCTTTGCAAAATTTCAATCTCAGATACCTGAAATCCTAAAAAAATATGCATTTTTTTTTCCTACTGTATGCTATAATAATGCAGGCACATTTGAATAAGAGACAAAAGAAAAGAATAATAGGACCTGTCTGGTTTGGGATTCAGTCAAAAGCTGGGACCCTCCCTTTGACAAGGACGTGATTCACTACTCCGCACCAAAAAAATAACAGTAACAGTTTCAGAAATAATGGGTGTTTGGACACTTTCAGCAGCAAGAAAACAGGAGGGAATAGCCATACAGCATAGAAAAAGAGCCTCTTCCTTCTCTGCCACACTCTCAATACTAATGCCTCATATATGACAACAGATGTCCCATTTCAATCACTACAAGTGACCCATGGTGATGATCCAAACAAGCCCCACTTCAGTTTAGCGCCCTGAAACAACTTTCCTGGTATTAGCACCAGGATATTTCAGCGGTATGTGGTAGGGCTTTCCAAGCCCTGTAGCAACAAAGGAGACTTGGGGACGGGAGAGGCTGGAGGGGAGGAGGAGCCAGTGTGCTGACACTTATTTGGATGCATCACAGTTATCCTCTTCTGCTCACTGTGGTTTCAGCAAGGTGGTGGCAGTTCCCCACTGTCTAGCCCCAGAGGGAAAGATTTAGTTCTCCTAATCTCTGGAGGGTCCCATACAGCATGAGATATCGAGGCTGTGAGCTGAGGAAAGGATTTGTCCCTAAAGTTGTATTAGATTACTAAGCCACCGGGAAACCTAATAACATAAGAAAGACACCCATAACGAGGGATATTAGCTAGACACGTAGTCCATGTCACAGAAACCAACTGAAAGACATGAAACAATCTTGTACAAAAAAAAAAAAAACCTCTGGGTGCTGGAGTTCGATAGGTGGTGATTTCACTACAAAGCAGTTAATTGATACATCAGTTCAGCTTCTTTCCAAATGAGGTATTGACACAATAGCTCACTGCAGAATGGGTCTGAAAGAACTGTGCAATAATATATTGCTTATAAACAACCCAAAAGCCATTGTCAAAAGCAGCAAGAATTGTTCTTTCCAAAATCAAATCCATACTTTAACGATCTGTTTACCCTCATTAAACACTTAAAAGATTTTGTTACTAGCGCTTTTTACCACACGGATGTCCTATTTCACTCTGACACATACAACACGCTCGTGTCATTCTCTTCATTGTTTAGCAGCTTGTTTTGTTTACTGTAACACACCGATGTTATTTTATGTCATAACCTCCCCTTTGTAGCGCTCATTTACAAACAGAAAAATCCATGTACGTTTCTGTCTCATCTGTCTTCACGTTCTGTACAATGAACTGAATCAAACAAAACCAAAAGTATAGCAAAAGGAAAGTCTCTCTAGAAAGAAATTGGGTAAAAACAGAATTTGGTTGACAAATATTTTGAATATATTGTTCTGATTTTTCTTCTGCAGTTCACATGCCTCTAGCATCTTTGATGGTGAGGTAACGACTACAAACAGGCACGCAAGTAGACATGATCCAAGCAGGTCACTTTGATGTATTCTCTTAAGATCATTATCAGTGATATCACTCCAAAATGACACTTGGAAAAAGCTGACAAAGCAGGTTTCATTCCTTGGCTCACCTAGGACTAGTTATTTCACCTCTGAATAGCTTCATGACCCTTTAAGGGCACTTCAGTTTTACTTACTAAGTCTTTGACTCTACATTGAAAAGTTGTTATCTCTGCGAAGGTAGATCAGTAGGAATAAGATTCTGGGATCTCCCTGGGAAATGTAAAATGTTGCATCGAGTCCAACACCAGACAGCACATCCCTATCCTGCCTACAACTGTTTAGTGTTGAAATTCAGGAATAAGCATAAGCAAAAAATTCTTCCTGTCTGGGGGAAGCCCAGTCATGCTGAACTGCCGAACACAGGTTCTGGATGTATCACAGCGCTGTGGATCCCTCATCGTTTCCACAAGAACTCCGGCTAACTTCTCTGAAAAGCTATGCTATGAACAGATTAGACAGCTATCTTAGCCAACACAGACAGGAGAATTTGGTTGATACAGCTGCAGGACATTTAATATAAACCGAAAGGGCTGCCACCAAATTAACCTTTGGGTATTTCTTGTTTCATGTTCTTAGGATCATGGCCAGTTATTGCCCCGAGCTCCTGCTGGCACGCAGCCTTCCCAAAGTTTTTGAAGTGCACATACGTTGAAATTCGGTACCTTCAACCTTACAAATGAAACGGGCTGAGAAAGTACTTTGTCAGCATGAGAAATTTTTGACTCTTACAACAAATCAGGCTGCTTTATGGTGAAACAAAAAATATGCTAACTGGAAAATGTATAGTCTGCAGTCTATTAATAGAGTTACAATAGAGTTACATCAGTGTAACCAAGATCATGGACTGGTCTGCTATTATTAACTATTTCCAGTAAGACTGGTTTGTGTTTGTGTGCATACATTACTGAACAAAGCTTTGTATTCGCTCTGAGCTTCTGTGCAGCGCGCACAGTCAGATCTGGCAGAGGAGACGCGCGGATACAAGCAGAGAGATTGAGTACAAGCCTGGGAGCTTCTGGCTCTGCTGCTGACTCACCATGGAGCCACAGGGAAACGGCCTAACGGTCTTCATTTACCGATTCAAAGGCTTTTCCTCCCCATATATGAAGTACAAAGAATTTGACTTGTTTTCAGCCGCTCCCACAGCTGTTTCAGAAGTGCCCTCGGTTATGTTTGCACAGGTCTTTGGAAACAAAGCCCTGCATAGGTGTTAAGCGCTATCTTGATTAGTTTCCTAGGCAGGTCTGCAGTGGAAAAGCCCCAATAATTTTATTGCGCGTTCCTGCTCTTTAACTCTTAAGTCCCATTGTTTTCCTCATGGTAACATAGCTTGTTCACGCTGCCCCTGTATTCGCAGACTTTCTTCAAATCGCTGAACAAAGTGGCAGTGTTTACCACGGTCCCGAACCCCTCGGGTTTACAGCCTGCGAGCGGGCTGCCAACACTGCCTTGAAATGATTCACTTTCCACAAGCACCCGAGAGAACAGATTAAGTCAGAAGAAAGGAAAATTGAAAACCAACATCCGTTAGTGCTTTTTTTTTTTTTTTTATTTCAAAAGTGTTTGAAAGAGTGAGTGGAAGGAAGGAGCCTAAAGCTCCCAAACTACACTTTAAAGTGTTTTACTTAAGTGTCAAGGACCAAAGCCCAAATGTCAGCTCTTCAGGGCTTTTTTCATGAATCACTGCAAATAGAGCCTGAGACAAGAAGGGAAAGACAGCAAAGAGAAGTTAGCAAAATTCTCATGAGGTTTGCACTGCTTTTCTCTCTTTTCATGATTTTATAGACAGAGCAAGGTCTGCTTTTCAAATACTTCTGATTTGGTACACTATTTGCAATATTGTGCTGCTTATTATTATTAAGCTGTAACTAGTTCTCTCAGAATTTGCCTTGACTCTCTAATCTCAGGAGTTAACTACGTGGATATTTCTTAACAGCTTGTTGCTAACAGATGGAAAGTGCTGTAAGTGATGACCTTCCCAATGCCCCCTTGCATTGAATAACTCTTATTGGCCTCATTTTACCCTCATACACACTAAAAAACTAGAAACACCCAATCTTGCTGCCATTGTGATGGTAAGCAGCACTTCACCCAGGAAACAGATCCATTAAAATCAACATAAAGATGAGGCAAATCAGCACAACTGCTGAGATTTAGCTTTTGGGGCGACAGAGAACAGAAAATTACATCCGGAACGAGGCCCCGCAGGCAACGGAGAATTCAAGTCTCTTCTCCCCAGGGAGAGCAAGAACCACTCTCCTGGTTTTCCTGGGGCCTAAAATGTCAAGGACAGAGACACTCTCAACCCCTTAATCCACCAAACAACTGCCTCCGTTCCCATGACTTGGCGGTGGCGATACCACCGTGGTTCTGCCCAGGGACAGCTGTGAACCACTGTCTAGTGACCTGCCTCCGTGCCCCCTACAGAGCCACCACTTCAGGTAGGAGCAGTCCAGTATTCCCAGCTCCTGCTCTGATCCCTGCGTGGGAACACAATTAGACAAACCAGCCTCACTACCACTGATCCGGAGCTGGTTCCCCTCCACGGCCCATCCTAAAACACTGATCCTTTCCCTCCTAGAATGTAATGCCAGTGTCAGTGCTTGTCTACACACCATAAAATGCATGAAATGCTATTTTAAAAGTTTGGCCTGGATCATTTTACAATTTAGAGAGGAAACATGCAACACAGCAGAACTGAGGGGACTCAGCTCTGGGAGGGGAGGAGGGGAGGGATGGTAAGACGGTGCTTACACAGTGTAGCCGCTTCACCTGGATCAGCGGCAGGAAAGTCAACGCAGAGGACTATGCCCTAACACACCACGGGTGGCCTACACTGGGGCAGTAACTATTCCTTACAGCTTCACTGGCTGGTGGAGTTGTTCATGCCCGTTTTCTGCAGGACCCGTGTAGATTCTGAAAAAGTACTCAAATTTCAACAAACTACAGGAGCACACAGAGAGAAATGTTCATTCCAAATGTATGGTGCAACGCCAAGAGTGACGTGTTTGGACTTGAGCACTGTTTTAAACTGCTAGATTTAAATATGCTTAATATTTTATTTGTGACAAACCCTACTTCCATTACTCGCACAAGTACTCTGAAGACTTTTTGGTCTGTTTTTCCTAAAGAAACGAGGCTTACATAATCATAGCCTTTCTATAGCTTAATACGTCTTGAATGTGTGAACCACTTGAAAGATACAACATTGTCACCTAGGTGTCCTCCACACAGAAGAGCTGCAGTTTGAGGTTGGTCATTTGATAACAGAGACCTCTCGAGTTAGGTAGGAGTGGAAGAACTGAGGTGAAAAGAGAGATCCATATAAATATCCCAAGTCCTGAGAAAAGCTAACTTGACCTCACACATTCTTAGTTACCTGTCACACGATCTCAGCACACAAACCCATAAGAAATGTCATTAGTCACAGTGTTCACAGCCCCCCCACCACCAAGGGAAAAGCTGCATAGGGACACATCTAGTTGAAGTCAGTCAGCTGCCTCACAGAAACACAAGTAAGACTTGGCTTTCACAGAAAAATTGCCAAGAGCCCTTCGTCTCGGTCAAATTCTGCTTACACTGAAGCAAGCACACACACACATTCAATATCAATTTGTAAGGTTGGCATAAGAAGAGTAAAAAAATCAAAATATGATAAAAGATTATCAAAAAAGATAATTAAATTCCTAGCAATAGCCTAGAATTATGTCTATAGCACCTTGGCTCATAACAAGCTACAAAGACCATGTGCCTTCTACTCAGTTAGGAAAGAAAGTCTGTTATTACTTTACTTTGTATCCTGCCCTTGTTTGCCACATTCTTCTGGAAACTCAAACAGAACTCTGTAACCTAGATAGTAAGAAATCTGCAGAGTTTTCCTCTGGTAGTGCAAATAATCACAGGGCAATAGAAGTCAAAGGTACTTTTGTAAGAAGAGCCCTTGATAAGGTTTAGTCAAACTTCACTTCCAGTCAACTTCACATTCCTTTAATTGCCTCAGATTCAATATTCTTCTCAGTTGTACCAGTTAGGGCTTCTGCTTCTGCTTCCTCATGGCCTCCTGTGATGTAAAGCAGCATTATCAGCATTTAGAGATAAAGAAGAATCCTTTTTCCATATTCGTTACTGGACAATTATTAGTCATATCATATAGATACATCCGTAAAATATCTATAGATGCAAATGCACCACTGGAAGCAATTGCAATTCTCCTGTTCTCCTTATGGCTTCTTGAGGGAGAGCACTATAACTTTGCTACAGCATCACCTTCAGCTGTTAAAGCGTCAGACTGAGTTCACACTTGAGGAGTTTTCTTCAGGCTTTTATTCACTAGCATTATCAACTGCAGAGTGCTGGCACCGAATTCGGGATTCAATCTCTCCTTAAAGGACTTTAATGCATTTAATATTGCACTTGAGAAATAGCTTGCAGTAGTCTCTGGGACAGGACATGTCTCTGCTTTGTGACTGCATAGCAAAGGAATTACCCACGATCCTGACTGAGCGTTTTGATGTTACCCTAGTATGCCAATCTTCATGGTATGTTTGACACTGAAAAATCAATACAGTTGAAGTTCTTTGGATAAAACAATGTGCAGATAAATTCCAAAGTATATTCTCATAGCTGCAAACTAGCTTCAATTTGCTAACCCCTGCTGATGCTGAAAAACTAGCCTTCAACATATCATATAGTGATAACATGTAACATATCATACAGTGAGCACAACTTGGGGGCAGGGAGCGTGAAGCATGTAAGAGCATGCAAGTTCTGGCCACACGGGGCCACCTCTCTCTGCAGCTCAAAACCAACCCCCTTGGGTAGTCCATGGGACAATTCCTGCCACGTCTGGAAGCCAAGCAGAGGGAGCCAGGAATCCCGTGGAGGTAGAGAGGCTCTGCAAACACACTGCTGTGCACACTACAGAGCTTTAGAAAGAGAAGCAAAAAGGGAGCAGGGCTGCAGCTCTAAGCTACTTCACCAACCCAGAGAAGCTAATCAAAGATACAGCAGAAAATGGGGCCAGCTACAAGTGCCTCATGCATGGTCTTCTCCACAGAGAGAAGCCTAAGGAGAGACTCCACTACCCAGGACACAACTATTCAGCAAGCTTAGTTACTAAGTATAGTTTAGCTGTGAATGGCTGCAGCAGAATCGGTCGTTAAAATCCTGGTGCTCAGAGGGAGCTAGACCAGTACAGATGCTAAGCTTTCATCCCACAGTTTAGACTCTTCCAGACTATCTCATCCTAGCAAAATTAAGCCGAGTAGAAAACAAAAGCAAGTAAGAATGTTAAACACAGTAATTAGTCAGTAGAACCAGGGGTAGGAAACCATTTATTATGAGAATTAAGTGAATGATTCACAATGAATAATTTCTCTAGCAAAGTTAGCTTTTTTTTCCCCCCCTGCTGGGAGGAAAGACCTCAGCAAAGAGTTTTGCAAATTGCCTTAACTCTGTGGTTTGATCCCCAACAGTCAGCTGTTTAAACTAGCTGTGACTGAGCAAGAGGTCTACCTTACATCGTGGGGCACGTGAAACTAAACTAAGAGTTCTCTCGCAGCTGAATTTAACCGTTTAAGAAAATACTTGCAGTTTATTTAGCAGCTCTTGCTCAGCACAGATATTAGTGTCTCGTGGCCATACAAAACCTGCCATACCAGCACTCCTCCCTTCCCCCCCTCCTTCATTCAGAAAAGGACTGTGAAGCTCAGCTACCTTCGTGCCAGATGAAAGACTGCAACCAAAGGAGAGTCATTAAGATCGGGAATACTGAAACACAAGGCACAGATGACTCCCACACAATAACACTATGGATTCCAACTCTTCCTTCATATTTCACTGATCAAATGACAAAGAAATGAACCTATCAGAGGGCCTAGGAAGTATCGTAAACTGGATATACTGCAGATAGAATAAAGAAAACATTTTTATCGTAGTTAATAGCACCAGAGTGGCTCAAATTACATTTTAATAAAACCGTCTCTAGCATTGGACCAGTTGTGAGCGGCCCCACCTTTCCTCTGTGTGGACAGAGCATCTGATCTTGCATTCCCCACCTGAGGGGACTGCAGCCACTCTGCCCCACACGCGGCTCAAAAAGGGCGAAAAACAAGACGCGAGCGAATACGACAAAGGCTACTGCAGCATACGGCCAGGCTGCCCTAGCTGCCGACTACCCGTCTGCAGAGCACTTCACAGGGGTCCGCGTCCCAGCCGAGCACCGCAACCGGGGGGGGAGCATTGCCACCACTGCTCCTCCCAACCGCAGCACCCGACCTGCCCCGCTGACAACAGCATACGGCACCAAAGCTGCCTGAACTAAGGGGAAAACTACTCCAAGGCTGCCTAGCCACACAGTGACACCAGTGCCCACAGAATCTACCCAGGGAGCAACAAGAAATGTGACTCTTCAAGGAGATGTGTTCACAGAGAATGGCAGAAAAGGATGACGAGTCCTCTGGCAACTGCACTTTCTCCTTTGCAGGTATTTACAATTCCCTTGTAGTTAAACTAAAAAAAATAAAAAATCCTGAGCATTCGCAAACTTTGCAATAATCACGGCTGCTCTTCAGCTAGCACTCCCTTTTGACTGGCATCTCTGAAAGGCACATCAGCTTTTATATATGCTAAGCAGTCCTTATCTTGATTAGTGTTTTTTTTTTTCTATTCATAGATCAGATAACATTGAAAATACCTGCACAAACTGAAAAGACATTTGTTCATCCTCCTCCAAGGGTGATAATCTCCGACACAGCATTTCACTAGAAAGCTCAGTTCATGTCTTCCTGTACAAACACAGTGTTTCAGACGTAGTGTAGATGTGCAGCGCTGATATATTCCCACCTCGTTTCTACAAAAATTTACTTCAGGTCAAAGTGTGCCTGGTCTGAAGTCCTCGCCCCACAGTGTATAATTTGCAGCACACTGCCTTCATGTCAGCACTCCAGCGCCACAGGGCACAAATGTATCCTTAGGCCAGACAAACTCAGCAAAATAAATTATTCCACAGCAATCCTAACAAAGGTAAACACAGAGTAGCGAACCCGGGAGTCTTCCCAATGGAGGGCCAGGCTAGAGCTTCCTCTGAAGGCACAGGGCTTGGTGGGCCTTAAATAAAATAAATACGAGCAACCGTTCTGCAATTACAGATTTGCTACATCTGGCTTCTCTTTGACATTTTTCTTTCAAACTGAAGGGTCCTCTCTTTCTAGGTCCTGATTACAAGGCTCATGGGCAAGGCATGGTTAAAATGCAGTGAAACACATTGCACAATGCCTCCCATGAGTTCAGCAGTCTTGGTCAGACTGAGGGAAAAAACGGGATTTTCTACTTAGAACTGAAGTTTGGGCAAAAAGATTGCTGTTGATTTGGAGACTCAGAAACGGAGCATCTGTTACCTTCTGAAATGCCATACTTTGACTTTGGCCTTTCTCAAGACTGAATTGTGCAAAAGGCATAGCAGAATCGTTGCCAGACCCTATGTCCACCACGGGCTGTGCCAAAGAAGAATCGTACTAGACACCTCCAAATCCTGTCAGAGCTTTTGAGATCTGCTTGAAAAATCCTGGGAGAAGAGCAAAAGGGAAAAGGAGCGCTTGACAACGCTTCAGAGCAAGCCGTCATCAGCAGAATCAGTAGCAGCACAAGTTAACATTATACATGAGAACAAAAAACGTTAGTGCTATAAGGCAACTGTTATGCAAGTTAATCATAGCTATTGCCCACACTGCCTTCTAGAGACAAACGTACAGTTAGACTCTATCAGTGCCCTGAGAATTAGATTTGTTCCCATTTGCATGGCAGGAGGATGGCTGCACTGTGTTTTAGCTGTCTGCCAAAGCATAGGCACTTTTTATTCTTCTACCCTGTTCTTTTCGTTGGGTTTGTTTTTTTGATTTTGCCTTTGTTGTAGCGCCGTGTTTGCTCGTCACACACCAGCTTGCTGTCTGGGCGCTGTCTGCATTGTTTCATTTCAGCATCTGCCGCTACTCCGACAGGGATGAGGGCACAGCACATGGTTGGCAGGGCTCCTCCTCCAGGCACCGGTGCTCCTGGGAGCCCAACGCGCGCGTCGGAGAAGGCAGCGGTGCAGGAAGCCTCCCACGGAGGGAAGGCCCATGTGTGAGAGGCTGAAACCCACTGAGCATAAAACAGAAGAAAGGTTTTAAAGAAGTCAAAGTGCCGAGTGCATCTTCTCAGCCCAACCAGCAGGATGCTGGTAGACAAAAGGCTCTTTTCCACCAGATTAAACTTGCAAATTTCCTACCTTGCAGGACTGGCATTGTAATTCAGCTCTGTGCCACAGAAAGCTAATGATCTACCACTCCTCACAACCTACACAAACTGACAGCCAAGATTTGTGAGCCATTAATTGGTAGCACACTACACTCTGAGATAAGTAATAAGCACTTTTACTCGCAAAGCTGCCAGTATGCATTGCATAGCTTCCTGATTTGGCCCAATCAGTGAAATATGCACCAAACTGCCTCTGTAATAGCCTTATTCGCCATCTAATTATCATTATTTGCATTTATGATAGGCTAAATGCAATGATGGGATCAGACGCACAGAAAGCTCTCAGCGCTGGAGATACAGAAATAGTAAAAGAGAAATCTCACTTCTGGAAAGTGACATTGCCAAATAGATTAGGTCCAAAATTTGGCCTAAAATACCATGGTGGAGATAATAAAGCAAGAAAGCATTTTTCTGAAGAAAATACATGGACAGTCCTTGGAGCAGGGACTCAAGTGCCCCCTGCCAGAGGGAAATCCCAAATCAGGAGGGCACAGAGTAATTGCCACCCTTTCCCTACCCATGTGCATTATGATTTCTCTCCCGCACACTTTCAGTTGGAGGGACTTGGGTCAAGTCTGCAGAGAGGGGCAGATGCAGAGCTCCCTGTGCTCCTGCTTTTTCATAATTCACTCCAGGAGACCTGCTGAAATGCACCTCGCTCCCTCTCTGTACGTGCCCCAGGATTCCCTTCCAAAAGAAACCTGGACATGCAAAGGGATAATTTCATCCCAGCATGTGGATGCGAGGATGTGGCTGGGGTCAGGACCGTGAGGCATAGCACCGAGCTGTCCACAGGCTCGTCCTAACTGCACTGGGCTGACCCAGGACACCACAGCGAACTCCCGAAAGAGACAGGTGAGGTCCTGGCTTCCCCCACAGAAAGGAGAGAAACATTCATATCTTCCTCAACAAGCTTTCTAGCCACTGGACTACTGTGATAAAGGTCGGTAGCACCCACACAACTCTTTTGGAAAGAAATAATGAGTAAGCCCAGATCAATTTCTGCCAGAAAAGGCTTAGGCAATTTCCTTCATGGGCTATATATCCCAAGTAGAGAGAGGCACCTCCTGGTAGCACTGAGAAAAGCACCTCTACATCCTGTCTCTCAAGAGCCCAAGATGCACCCTTTCTCTTGTCATTGTATTTATTTGGGGTTATCACTCCTACTGAATCCATAATTTCCTTTCTGAAATATCTCGTCCCCCCTCATTTCCCAGCTACCTAATTTGGAGCTGGGAAGTCCATTGCTAGGCACTGGTGCCTAAAAATCAGTAGTTCCTGTAACTGTTGGGTATGAGTTTTAACCACTCTACCTCAGTTTTCAAATAGGAAATGGGAACAACTCTATTCCTATCTCACTGAGCAGCTGTGAGACAAAGATATATAGTCAAGGACTACTGGCCACGCAGATTCAGTAGTAACAAAAACTCTGCAAATACCAAGAGCAGCTGATAACACGTTTTCATAAAATGCAGAAAGACTTCAGCCCCAATCCAGCACAAAGCTCTGCAAAAGGGGTTTTCATCGCAGGTCGAAATTGTTATGGAAAGGTGAAGTCAAGTTTCCACAAGAGAGGTAAAAGGGCAGGTAGGCAGTGCTAAACTTCACAGCGAGTGCTGGAGAGCATCTCCTTATTCAGCACCACCAGTGAGACAAATGCGCAAATCCACTGGCCTGGCCACACTGCATGGGAGCGGGGCTCTCGGAACAGATCACCTTTCTCATCATGTTCCATTGAATAAGTTTCTAAAATCAAGCAGAATTCCTAGGACAGCATCACAACACCTTTAAACAGGCTACTTTTCATTTCTAACTATAGCTGCAGTAACACTCGTGGTTCTAAAATACTAGTTATTCAGTTTCATATTAATGTGTTTTGCAGGAGTTCTGCCCTAATCTCTGCATGAAAACTAAGCCAAATCTACTGCTTAAATATCCCCTCACCAGAGCTTCTGCTTTGGTGGTCAAACTCGCCATGGTTTTGTGAAGAGAACTGTAAAACACTATGGTAAGTATTACAGCAGTACAAATCCACCCAGAAAACAGCTTTGATTCTCCTTCAGCTACAGCCAGTAATTACAGCCACCAATTTCGTTTGTCCTGGCAACTTCATACCATGTATTTCAATGGAGAATCAGGTTCAGGGAGTTTTCCTGTGGAACTGGAGGCTAAGAAGCAGGACTAAACCTGCTAATCAGGGAAGGAATTGTCTCAACATCCGGAGAGAAAGTAAAGCTTACCGGTTTCAAAGCTTACTGCAGCTTACCGGTTCCAAAGCTGAAAGACATCTTCTTAAAGTTATTATTAAAGAACATGCATTTAACTCATTTTGTATTGCTATTTACAGACCCAATAAGAAAAAAGAATCCCAAAACCTAGCTCAAAGTACAGCATACTGAATTTCTTTCCACTCTGGATAGTATAGACTGTTTTAAAATAGAATCAGCTGATAAATTCTCTTCCCTTCTTCATACCAAATTTCATCCTTCCTAATAGCAGAACTATAGCAGCAAGAACCTCAGAGAGGGTCTTCATTGTCTCACTAGGTCCCTGGAGAAACCATTGCAAGAGAACAGCTACAATTCACAGAATTAGCCAGCGCACATCTGCTGAAGGCAGGGTCTCATGGAAGTGGACACCCTTCGCTTGCCAAGGTGTGAAGAGCTGGGCTCCGTGTTGCTGCTTTGCAGATTGGTACAGAAACAACAAAAGGGATCCCCGGTGTTTTTGGGTTTTCCCACAAAGCGGACAGTGGATGAGGAATGCTGTGTTCTTCCTGATGGTGATGATATAGCAATCACATTCCTGTGATTACCATTCTACTTCTCCTTCAGTGCTTCTCAACTCTTTTCTCAGCTAAGTACAAATTCTTAGATTTTCCCTGCAACTTTTCCCCATTCCTTCCTTAGATCATGCTTCTGAGGCAGAAGACAAGCCTGCCAAGACTTCTGCCTTCCCATCCTGCAACCGACTCACTGGCTCCTGTCCAACTCTTCCTGCAGCCATCCTACCTGCCTGTACAGTTCCCAAGGCAGAAATCTGGCCAAAAGATTGGACCCTCTTGCAATAATTTAAAATCCACAGTGTCTATAGTCTACCTTTTACCTTCAGGACCTCCCTTTATTCAGACCATCTTTCTCACAGCAATTTTAGGCAGCTAATGATGATGTGATTTTATGAATTTAAGATGTAATTTTAAGAATTTAAGACATCCAGATGTTTACAGTTGGACTCTATTGCATTATACTGGTTTGTCTGTGTAGGATTGCTCCTACCAGAAAGATTCAGTTCCCCTCGTTCCATTTTCACATGATATTGTCTTAAGTAATGGACCAGCCTTTGAAGCAGAAGAAAACACCATGCGTGTTTTGCAGTTCTGCGTCTGTACCGAAACAGACACCATCTTTCACAAGAAAATGCGTATGATGCAGGAACCAGTGCACTCTCTGCTTCTCCTTCAGAAGGGAATTTTATTTTCCTCCAGTGCAGATATACTGCATTGCTTGCATGAAATCCCTGTTTAAAGGGAAGCCAAATAAAACTTAAAGGAAAAGAGGAAGAAATAACACAATCATTCTAATTTTTATTATTTAAAAAAAAGCCGGGTCTCCAGGATTACACTCTAGCACTCGACTCCATAATGAATTATTTATCCTAGGAAAACAAAAATGCTTTATTTGAGATGACAGAGCGCCTGTAAATTTGTTTCTTATATGTGCATTGACTAATTAGATTAATTAAGCATGCATACACTTCTGAACAATCAGGCAGGTGGCAAATCACATTTAAGATGACTTATACGATCCATGCTATCATCCTCACACTTGACAAACGACATGCTCTCCAGGGTGAAACCAGGGGAGAAAATAGCCTATTATTTGTAATACACAATATTGTTATTTTCACATTTTATTTACTGCTTTAAAGAAACAGTAAGACAAACAAACAAAGAGCTTTCCAGTAGCTAATCCTCTTTCATATGAGGCCCCAGAAATATAATTCACTGTAGTGCATTAAAGCAACGAAATCTGGTAAAGCTACTAACGCCATGACTGACACTGAAATCTATGAGATTAGAGGAACTCCGTCACAGGGCTAGAGAACGACACTGAAACTCTTACGTACTCAGGGTACTGTGAAACTTAGCTATTTCACCCTGCGGAGAGTCATACAACCGTTCATTTACTTTTCAAGCAATAAAACAAAGGAAGGGTAATAGCTGGAGATGTCTTTACTAGGTCTGCAGCTTTGCTGCTTCTGATGGCTACAAACCCATGCAGAGGCCACCACGGCACTTTGCAGCCTGGACCAGCAGCCACCCTAACTGAGGATGAACTGCCGCCTCTGAACCAGCACCAACTTCCACTCCAGTACGCCTGAGGCCACGAGCGCCATCCCCATGCCCACGCGCCTCGGGCGCCGGGGCGGAGGCTGGCCCACCTCGTCCGCGCTGTGCGAGTGCCGCTCTCGGGGATGCTCCAGGCCCCCCGCGCCCACGAGCGATCAGCACATTGACAAAACCCCGCTCAGACCTCAGCAAATCCAAACGCTCCATGGCGTCGCCAAAGAGCGGCGCCCCCAGCCGAAACCAGAGCCATCTGGCAGCACAAGCGCAACACAAACTCGGCAGCAACAGCACAATCAACGCTTCAATCAGTTACGTCCACAAAACAAGGAAAGGGGCCAAAAAAATAAAACAGCCAAATTTGAACGCTAAGGATTTAAGTCTTTCCCATCGTTACGAACTGAAACGCTGAGGTTTTCACTACGAGTTAATGAGTGGTTTGCACTACTCCTTTTCTCGTGCGCTCTGTCACCAATCAGGAGCAGCGAGCTACCTCAAAGCCTCATTACTAGCCAACAAAAAAAGCCAATGAATCCTCAGACAGAAGTTTTGCTGCAGTGGCATATTGCTATTTAGCTAGCAGGAGAAAGCAAGTCAGCAGTGACACATTCTGTGCATCCAGCTGGGGGAAAAAGAAAACCCAAGTATAATACCACATCTTATCGGAAGTAGTTAATCTGACATAACTTACTTAACAAAAATTACAGTCTATTAAAGAGGCATGTAAGCAATGCAGCTGAAAACAAGTCTACACGGGACTCAGTCAGCATAATTATGGCTAGCTAAAAAACAGGAGAGACAGAAGGAAAAATGTGCATAATTTACCAGCTGACAAATGTTAATGACAAATAGAGGAAAACAGGTCCTTGACAAAGGACAAGTAATAGCTGCTCGCTTTGTAGTTCTCGTCAAAACTCAAGCGTTTTTATACAGAAAGAGACCATTTTGCATCTTGGGGAAACTAACAGATCGGCACAGACCGGGGAAGTCTCCATGACGTGGGTTAACACTGGCTTTGGTTTACTTCCTGGTTATGTGCAGGTTGCATACGAAGAAAACACATGCATGTCTGGGATCCTGTGAGATTAATATTTCTCTCCATTGCCCAGCAAGATAATCACATGCATTGTGTAACATTAAGCATATGAGCAGTCCTTCTGGAGCCATACTTTAAATTCAGGACACACTTAACTACTTTGCAGAGCGGGAGCCATGGGGAATGCCACAGGGATTGTACGGTATGCTCCACACAGACAGATAAGAGGGCTGTGAGGATTTAAGCATTACATCCTGCTACTCACAAATATCTCTGGTTACAGTGTGAAGACAAGTCATCGCTCAATTTTGGGGATTATTTCATATACTATGATCACAAAGGAGTGATTCTAGCACTGCGGTCTTTGGAAGAGCACCTCTAGACGGCCTGCACAGACGCTGGAGGTCCCATGCTCCACATTAAACTCTCTTCTTCCAGGTTAAAGGCAGGCAGCATTATTCACCACAGCGATGTAGCTGCCACATGAAGATTAATCCTGGATGGGGAACAAGTCCAAGCATTTGCAAAAGGGAAAATCTGTACTCTGTACCATAGCTGAAGATCCTCTGGCATCAGGCACTGTACAAGACTAGGGGTAGCGTATGAACACGTGAGGAAGAGTCTAACTGGTTTTATGATGTGCACAACAAGCAGGGTAACCCCACACAGAGTGATCTTGGGAAGGAGATATTCTAGAAAAAATCTCAGGCCTGGACTAATTAGCAGCCTGATTTTTAAAGGCCTATAGGCGCTTAAGAGGCAGCTAGTAGGATTTTTTTGCATCATTAGACCTCCAAATACCATGGCCTGAGGAAGCAAATATGCCGATTGCAATCTTGAATGTTGTCCATGTGCTCTGCTCTGGATTGCATCAGTGATCTGACTGTCACCTTGCTGAACATCTGCTTGGGGTAAATTTCCATGACGTTTTTTTCTGGCAGATACAAGTGATTTGGTCATACTTTTTAAAAAAAAAAAAGGGGGGGGGGGAAATCATTGCCTAGATGTCTGTGATCAAGACATAATTACCAGGACCTAATTTGTTATCTGAAAACAAAACAAAACAAAACAAACACCTAGCAGACAAGTAATTATTTTACACATTCACATGGTCTTTCAGGAGGCCAATTTTCCATACCAGAAGACAATCACTAGCAACACTCAGCAATGTTACTCATAATTAGGACTTGTTTAACAGTGCCTTATTAGACATCTGACTGCACATTCTTTTTATAAAGAGGAGATACTTTTTCAGATAAGAGAAATCTTGACTAAGAAAAGAAATGACAGAGAAAATAGGACTAGAAAGAATATAAAATAAGCAGAAAGTCTGAAACTGAGGAGTAACCACAGCAGTCTTTTATGATATCCAATTTGTAAGAGAAACTAAATGATCAATGAAATTTCAGAACCAGAAGAAGAAAAAAAAAAGAGAGAAAGAAAAAAAGGAGGGGAAACAAGACTAAAAATGGTCTGTGTCCAAGTCTAGTGTAACAGACAGCAAGCCATGGAGGGAGGCAAGGTTGTATCTACTCAAACACCAGTACAGGCAAACAAGCTCGCGTCCATCAGTGCGCACTCAGCCTTCGTCTTCACATAGCAGGGCTATAGCAGAGTGGGTTAAATCATTCAGCCTCGTTCTTCAAAAAATTCACACCTCTAAACCTGAGCTTACCGAATGCCCTGAGGAGTCTATGCCCGAAGCACAGGGGAAGGAATGCACTGTCCAGCGTGATTTTACAGCATGACTCCAGTATATCCTGGCTAAAGATCTGACCCTTTGTTTTATATTATTCAGAAAAACCAAAGCACTACATTATTCATAACAGAGATGCACTTTGGAGGAGTAATATACCCGAAGGCTGCAAGCAGGCTTTTAATGAAGGATGATTCCTCATGCACTGAAGGATTTGCCCAGCAAAGAATGGAGGAAGTAAGCATGGAAGGAGGAAGCCTTAGATAACTGATATCATCCTCTTTAATGTCTTTTGCTTTGCTTTTTTTTTTTTACTTGTAATTCTATTTCTAATTCTGCATCTTCAACATCTTTACCAAATACTGTAAAATGCGTTTTGACATTTTTATCCTCTGATCAACGCAAGGAATGGAGTGCTACAAACATATGTGTCTGCGCAGCATGTGAAACATAACATGCATGTAATAACCTTAGCAATTTTTTTTAATGTACTCTAGCTTTCAAATGTTGTTTCTTCAGCTTCTTTGAGCAAGTTAACTCCAGTATGAATGCTGCAAGATTCACTGCTTCTTTTCTTTTCTTTTTTTTATAACTTTAGAGGTCAGTCTCTCAAATAATAGCTTCTGCATTTTAGCTGTCAGCAATATTTCCTCTTCTTTTCTCCCGCTGCTCAGGTCAATCATCTTTTCCCACTGAGGTTGGAAAACCTGCCTGCTCCTTGGCTCTCTAATTATAATCCCCAATTCATCTTCCTTCACTTTCCCTCAATTCTTAAACCATGTTGGTCATTTTCCTTCTCTCCTTGTCGCTTGAATATGTTTTTTCTCGAATATGTTTTATACAGCCAACCAAGACCATACATAACCAGTAACCACCACTTAGTTCCTTGTCCCTTTCTAAGTGTCGTCTTCCAGCTTGAGTGCATGCAGCTGCACGTTTACCGTAGGGAGAGATCTGCTGGCAATTTCAGCCTGCAGCTGAGGACCACACCTGTTGTGCCTTCCATGCCCAGCTCCTTCCTTCCTAGCCTCCTAAAGCAACCCAAGGTCCACTGCTGAGCCCCTGTCAAGTGGCCAGCAGAGACCCTGGTAGTCCCCATCAGGGCCCTACTCACCTGCACCAAGGAGCTGTCAAGAACCAGCCAGTGCCAGGAGCCCCCCAGAGACCATTTCACAGTGCACAGCAACGAACCGTGCTGGATCCTGCAAGCCCAGGAAGTATCCCACCTTTTTACTCCTGACAGCTTTACAGTAGTCTTATAGGAGGGGGTTAAAAAGAAAGAAGATTCAAGAGACCTCAATACACAGCAACGATCCATGCCAGATAATTTAGTAGTCTGATTTTTTAATAACTTTATAAATATAGATGTGTATTAGAGCTTTCCTAGGCATATACATTTCTATCTCATGAAGCAAATCAGCCTTGGGAATTGCCAATAGACAAATAATTCTTTTTAATCCCTGTCTTTGCAAATTCTCATTAGCTTTTATAAATAGCACAACCAAAACATTGGTGTTATTTAAGGGAATTTAATCTCTGAGTATTTCTCAAAGACATGTTACATTTAATCGACTCCATGCATCACATTTAGAGCTTTCCAACGCTATTAGCTGGCCAGAGAACATTTAATAGAAAGACCGTATCAGAAATGGCAACACCACCCTTATGGATGTCAGGTCAGGATGAATGCCAGGATTTCTAAGACAAGTGCAACAGAGTGCCTCAAATCTCTTCAGCAGTCTGTTTTAAAAAGCTGGGTCAATTCTGACTGTATGTGGGGAGCTGTATTTTTAGCTCATGTGTTGCCTGAAATGCTTGGTTTTGAGGATTTGGTGGGAAAGAACATGGCTTCCAGCATCGTGGATCCTGCCTGGGCATCTCTGAGGACACCCAGCAGAAACCTCCATCCCTTCCTTTCATAAACTGTGCTGTACCCCACCATGCCGTTCGCATCTCCTCTAGAGCACCTGAAGAGGAACGACTGTGCTGCTTCCCCTTCCGTGTCGGTCTCGATAAACTGAGCCCACTGGCCCGGGAGGCAAGGGCAGCAACGGCCACCGCACGAGAGGACACCCACGGCTGTTTGAGAGGAACACAAAGTCTCCATTTGGAGCAGTCTTTCTGGAGCCAGTTGTACCAAGCCAGAACTCACATTTCAATCTGTTAGGGCCATTTTTTGCATCGTGACAATTAAAGCTAATATAAATTATTTTATTAGCCTTTTGGAGCCAATAAGTCCAGAGATCCTAGTGTTATGACAAATACAAGATGCATTAGTGCGTCTATATAGATTTAAAGCAGTCAAAGAGGTCTCATGACTATGAAGAGTCAGGAAAGCTAGCCACAAGGGTTTCTTTAACCCTTTTTATTAACACCCAGATTCTTTCCATACTGCATTTTTCCAGGAAAGCAAGTAGAATACTGCCACCAAACGTGAACGTAAAATGGAAAAGAGTGAAAATAAATGACATTTCTCATGTGAATTCCTTTTCCGGACTACAGTTTTGCACAAAGTCAAATTCTCATTAACACTTAAGAAGATATAAAGTAACATCAGCTTCCACGGAGGATGGTTAATACAGAATTCATCCCATTAATAGTCTTATTCAAATACTAAGTACTTAGGCCTACAGTATTCAGTGAGTACAAACTCGTCACCAGAACAACATTCCTTTGGTAAGGCCTGAAACAAAAATAAAGCTCCAGTATGCCAAAGATCAGAAACCCTAGAGAAATCCATGCTATCCATGTTTAAGTGAAAACCCGTGCACTGTATGGGGACAGGGAAATGAAACATCACACACAGCAGTATTGATCCTACTCCCAGTAAAGCCAATAGCAACATTTCTAATTATTTCAATGGGGACAGGTTTGCGCCCATGAGGAATTTTACTCAAATTCTAAATATTTCACACACGCTAAAAACGAATATATATGTATATTTAAAGAGCTCATTTTTGCCTACCGTCTTTCAATAGCCTCTTAATTAATCAGAAACTTGCCAGTGTTTTCGCATCACAGAAGACAAAAAGAAGTATCAAAATACCTGATAAACTGGTAACCACAAGTTATAGAAAAGAAGGGAAGAAGAAAGTCCAAGACACTATTTGGAATAAGAGCCATTCACATACCAAAGAAAGTGGAGAAAAGCACATCAAATCTCTGCTGAGATTTTCTAGTGGGTTAATTCTGGCTGATAATAGAGTTGCAAAATTAAGCTGTGCAGGCAGGTGTAATCATTACAAAGACTGATAGACTGTAAAGCACTAGTGTTCGAACCTTAATTTAAATCTCTGGTAGAATTCATATTAAAGACTTATGAGGTGGTCTCTGTTAGACTGCTGTGAACTTTCCATTATATAAGGTAGTCTATAAAATATTTTCCAGCAGACTGTTTGCTGTTTTAATTGTACAGTGTGATATATAATCTATATCATTGGCAGTTCATTCTCACCTTGGCACTTTTCCAATAGTAAGATAATAAACCCATTGTATGTTTTCAAGTCAATAATTAGCTCAAAAATTAAAAAAAAAGTCTTTCACTTTAAAGGCCCAGTTCTCCTCTTTTGTTTGTTTTTCTTTTTGAAAAAGAAAGCTTTTTAGTCCGATAGGGATTAAATAAGAATCAAGAGTCAACAGCTATAAGTCTATCAAATCTAGAAGAGAAAATTCTCAGAAATTATAAAAGACGTTTTTTGTTTTCTTCATGTGCTTGAAGCTTAAACTGTTTGGGTTCAAAGGACAGTGAGCCGATTAAAGAAGCTGCTAATAAAAATGGCTCAGGCTTTTTATTTAGCAACAAAAAAATTAATTAACATTTGCATTGCGAGCTCTGACCTCCCTATGGGAACAGTCATTTCTCCAGATACAGATATGTTCTCCAGCACACAGAGCGGCTCATTGTGAAGGTAATCAATCACGCCACCAACCCAGCAGGCCTGTAAACAGCCAGCAAAACCGCTAACTCCAGGTTCCTTTGCAGCTGCTTTCCGATTTGTGCAATGCATAAATAAATATGTATAATCAATATTGTAATTAAATTCCCTCCGTTATGTTACAGCAATTCCTGGCAGATTAATAACTAAAGAACTGCACCTGGAAAGAGTACAAGATGACATCGACAACTCGGTACTTTTTAGGGCCATCAGACAAACGCTGATAATCTTAATGGACTTCTTGTCCACTGTGATGGCTCGTTAGTGGCTCCACTACAGCAGCTGTCAGGCATTTACGAGCAGACTTATTTCACACAGACATGAGGGTTGATCCGAATACAGCTAATAATAATAACGGCAAAACGGGAAACATGCTCCTGCACCAAGTCATACGCCGGTGCCGGCGCTGCAGCAGGCAGAGCGGGTCATTCCCACGGCTGCGAACGGAGGCAGAGCGAGGGAAGGAAGGACGGACGGAAGAAACGCCCCATTGCAGAGAAAAAGTTTGCACAAATGGCTGTTCACCCTGATTTTCAGGCATGTTCTCGGCTGATAGCTCACGGTCCCTGCTTGCTTGATTTCAACGGCGCTTCGTCAGGACGTGCCTCGCAGAAGCGTCAGATCGCCTGCCAGCGCAAGGTTTCAGAGGCGCGAGCGCAGTTTGCTATCACACAGTCACTACAAAGGCAGAAGAAGCTACTCTTCCCAACAATATTTTCGTAAACCTGCAAGTATACACAAAAACCACACAATCACAAACATAACTACTTAAAAATATTTGCAACGCTATACTAGGGTGACGTGGTAAAAAAAAAAAAAAAAAACAGGAAAAGAGACTTAATTCTTAATGGAATTCTTAACGGAAGCAGTGGTTTCTGGTTAAGCAAAAGCTTGTTTAAAACTCCCAGTAAGAAAACTCCTCAAATGCTTTTCAACCCTATATCCGGAAGTACCTAATTAAGAGAAAAATCACTGTCCCACGACATACTGGTAAGAAAACAGGTGAAATGGCCTTATTAAAGTCTAAAACCAAACCGGAGGAGAGCTGGGAATTGAACACATTTCTCAAATCTCGTACAATGTTTTTCCAAAACATTCAACTCTCACAAACAAAAACCGAAACAAAGCAATCTGCACAGATCTGTGCAGGACTCTCCGATTCCAGGCCTCCTCACGTCTTTTAGAGCCTTTCTGTAAGAGCTAACACAGGCAATCTCAGCAGGTGAAACACAGACGCTTGGCCTAGGAATTTCTTCCAGTTTAAATAACTGCAATCTGATTTCACAGGGTGTGAATGATTCGAAAGAACTGGGGATTCTTCTCATGTTACATGAATTATTTATACCAGTGGTGCCACAGATTCAGCTCGTGAAAAGAAACTCCAACTTCTTCAGGTCAGTGTCCTTAAATTACTTTCACTGAAAAAATTAACTTAGACAATGAATATAAGCTTATTTCACTCCAAGTCCCATTTAATTTCAATGCTGGCATTGTGGAAAATTGGAAAATGCTGCAGGTTTTCCAAAAAGGTGCCCAGATCATCAGACTCAATTCAGCTCTAGGTCACAGCTGCATCTCCAGGCATTAGTAGGGCAGTAAAGCCCCTGGTTACTAAAAATATGCAACGTATGGGAGCAGGAGAAGGCAGGCAGTGGTTCAAAGCTACACAAACACAGCATTTCCTCTCTCCCTACCTCCTGCACTGAGCTCACCTTTCTCATTAAACTTGCAAGCAGCCACCTCAGCTGAGGAAACCAAAAAGCAGCGCAGCCATGGGTAATTATCCACCAGGAGATTGAGAACTGCAATGCGTGAATCAGGAGAAAAACTTGCATATGTAACCCTTTCTCCCTCTTTGTCCTCCCACACACGCATATTTATTTTAAATACAGCATTATCGTAAACATCATTTTAAGAACTGCCTTTGAACTGAGCCATGCAATAGATCTAAACAACAGCACTGGGGGAAAAAAAAAAAAAAAAAAAAGACTATCCAATGAAGCAGCAGGAAAGCAGGCTAGCTTTACTTCCCAGGGTTTAACATTATCTCTTTATTGCATTAGAAGAGTCACACTGAAGATTACGGCCGGGTGACACCCAAATTTGTATGGTATGAGCTAGGCATTGAGCAGGTCGGCACTGCTCACTGTTAGGACTGCAAGAGCCAGCTTCTCTTTCCAGTATGCCATGAAGTGTCTCAGACCATTCGCAATGCCTACACGGTGGTATGTCCGCTATACCCCAGAGTACAGTGGAAACGTAGTGATTGTTACTTAAAATAAACTGTGAGTTAATTCCTCCTTGATGGAGAATACAACTCAACTGCGTTGAGCCATCTGAGGCAAAAAGAACGGATACAACGGTTCTGCCTGAGGAGGGGATTTGCATCCAGGCATCCTGGTTTGCGGTACGGTCCGCAGCCCTCAGACCTGTAGGGTCTCCCCACAGGCTTCTGCCGAGTTTGCAATGGAACGCAGCCCAGCCTTCCCGCGTGGAGCCGTGTGGGTAGCGTTGCACGTGCACTTCACGTGCACGAGAACGACAGAAGCTGCGTACCAGGGGGAAGCTGGTCCCCACAGGTGGTCTCTCCTTGTCAGAGCCATGAACGCGCCCCACGTGAGACTTCACGCTGGGAGAGAAGACCCTGTGACAAAACCTGCCCTTTGCAACAGACCTTTTCCCTGGCCAAAAGCAAGACTGTGTCTGGCTATAAACACCACAGATTATTTCACTGGGGCACATAGCATTTTTAAAAATCTCTTTAGAGAATAAGATTTTCTGAAGTCTCTTAGTTGGCTGGGAGAAACCATATCATGAGCAACACCAGGAAAGAAACAAGAGGGTTCATGAAATGATAGTCTAACTTCAGGTTATGCTCTTACTCTCTGAGTCTAATTTTCCACATATATGTCCAAACTGCAACCCTTTCGTCAGAGATCAGCCTTCCCAATAAGAAAACAGCTCTCTGGCTAAAGATCTAGCTTCTGCCATCCTTATTCATCATCAGAGGTATCACATTTCTCCCAGTGAAATCAACAGAGGAGTTTAATTCACAAGCACTAACAAAAGTACACATTTTCCAAAGCGGCCCAAAGAAAGGAGGAACACAGCACGTATCCTTTTCACGACACATAAGACAAAACTAATTTATGCTAGCACTAACATCCTAATCCGGGTCTTACTTGTAGCAACTGCTCCTCAGAATAACCTGATTCCCTTCAGAGAAGTTGCTATAACGTATGTCAATATAAATGAGATCACAAACAACGTGACATTGAACGACAAAACAAATTGGTGCCAACAACAACTTGGAATTAAAGTTATTTCTTCCTATTTCCTTCTGTCTGTATGCTTTTGCAGACTATATAATCATTCAATAGCATTTTACATTTCCTTTGTCTTTTTAAAGACTCTTGTACACAGTTTTATACCAAAAAAACAATAGGAAGGATCTACAGCCTGAAAATACCTCTGCAATTGCTTTGAAAACAATTTTTGATCTTTTCTGTATCACAGAAAGATACTTTAAAGTGAGTCCATTTAGGTGATGAATCACTGCCTTAGCAGAGATTTTACAGTCCATGATTGAGTCATAAAGCAGAATTAAAGTCGAGAAGCGAACCAGGGTAGCTGATAGTTGAGAGGACTGGGACACAGGCAGTAGGCTATGGGTGAAAACACACCAACACTGCACAAAGGAAGGACAAATAAAGACATTGAGCTCTGATCAACTCTGATCAGCCCAGCCCTGTGGGACTGAACATAAGCCTTTTTTTTTTTTTTTGAACAGTGCTTCATTCTAATCTGATATTGACAAAGATTTTTATGCCCTCTGATCTGTTTCTCCTGAAAAAGCCTAATGCTCTTTTAAAACTAGTGTTTCATGTCCTATATCTCTGTATTTTTCAGGAAACACAGAAATTTTACTACTACAAAAGCTTCCCACAGTTTCTATATTGTCCCAGATTTCAACTTTCCTATCACTTGTGCAAGGAGTACGTGTAACAGGCTTTTTTCCTGTTTGCGTAAGTGATGTTTTAAGAATTGAAGGTCTGCCTTCTTCTTTTGGGGTTTAAATTTTATATTTATGTCTTCTCCGCCCTAGGCCTTCTCTTTTCCCAATTTATTTTTCCACTTACTTCAAGCCATCAACCTATCTCTGCCATTAGCTCTGATTTATAATGCCTAGGAACATAATCCAATCATGAATCTTCCTTGGGAATGCTGTAATGGCATGAGAAAAGAACTCCATTTAGTACTGTTTTCCAGGGGAGAAAACATGAAGAAGTTTCCAGAGCCATCAAAAAACATGAAGAGGCTCTTTTGTCTGACATTCCCATTCCAGTCCTGGCAATGCATCAGCTCGGCAGAGAATGTGTCCATAGCACACGCACCGGTAGGGAGGAGAGGGATTTCCTGTCCACAAAACAGCGGTTTCAAAAAACTCCTGTTCCCAACAGCATTAAACTGGACCTTTCACACATTTTTCTAAAAAGAACAGAGAAAGACCAGCTCAATAAATTAGCCACGAGCTAAGATATGGGAGATCTTGAATTCAAATGCTCAGTCTGAACTGGGCAGAGCAGGTCTCAGTCCTCCCACAGTTCAGAGGAGTACCTAACTCAAGTCTTTCTAAGGTCTCTGTGCATCTACCCCCTCTGAGACCTCTATTTTCAAGTTTAGAAAGCTAATAATTTCCTATTTACTGGGAGCAAATAATTTTACTATATCACAAATTTTCCACCTAAACACCTTATATTAAAGTTCCACATCATGTTTGTTGTCAGCCCATGAAAATTTCATAGATTTGCCATTAGATGGACTATCCCAGCTTTCATTTCAAAGCAACGCAGGGAAAGGCTGCAAAGCACTGTCACACTATACCTTAGAGCTTGCAAAATCAGAATTGCAAGCAAAGAGAGCTGGATTTATTTATCCTGTCAATTTCATGATCTCACTTATGTTATTGCTTACTTTTTCCTATCTTTATCAGTGGGCCATTTCTGCTGTAAATCTTCTAAATGTAGAGTGGAGGAGGGCTGTAAAATGATCCTAGGATTTATTACACAGCCCTGGCAAGATAAGGTTCTGCGAGGCAGAATACAGAAGATTCCTATGGAAATATGAGCCCTCTTTGGTCATTTTGATCCTGTCAGCTAAAACTTTCTGAAGTCACATAAATGAACTAGGAGCCTAACCCCATTAGCTTTCAGCGCAACTTGTACCCAACTGTTAATGTTGCTTTTGAAAATGGGACTTAGAATAAAGACATATATGATGCTACATAAAAATATCAAGTACAGTTCACTTACAAGTTGTTAGAAGAGTTTTGCAATGTAATTTTATAGCCTGGAGTCACCATGTCAATCTGAACAGTTTGGCAATTTTATATAGTAAGAGCCCTATATCCCTGTGCAGTTTCCCACTGTGTTCTCCTGAATACCATGAAGATTCATCCTGAATACCATGAAGATTCATCCTCGACCCGGTAATGCAATGAATAGCAAATTAATATATACTGATTTGCCACTTGTCATAAAAAGTCTTGCTGATAGTTCCCACTCATCTCTTCTCTATTGTTTTGTCTAATCAATAAAAAGACTTATGTCTGACTTTTACATGACAATGGAAAAGAGCGAAGGCTTACCCATCTTGTAAAGCACAGTGCTCTTCTGAGAAATGTTTGGCAGATACTGCTTCTTACAGTAACACTTTACTTTAATGGTACTTTAATGCTGAATTGACAGTGAAAGTCCCACAGAAACGTTCAAGGCATCCCCACTAATGCTAAATAAAAGTCATTATGATTTTAGAGATACGCTAGGACAGAAATTTCTAACCTGGCAGATTCCCTGCGAGCAGGAGTGCGAGATGCTTGCCAACCTTTTGGAAGGCCTGTCAGCCTTAGAGATGTAATGATCTTTTACACGTACCCAGCACCTTCCTCAGGAAAGTCCCCAGCTCTCCTTACAGACTCCTTCATGACTCTCCTCTTGGAATCAAAGTTGCTCTCAGGTCATTTCTGGGGCGAAGGGGCAGCAGACAGGCAGGCAACTGGAACATGATACATAAACAGCACCGGCCGTAACAGAGACGTTCAGCCAAGGACGAGAGCTATGAAGGACCCTTTAATCGTCTCTCAGAGCGCACAGAAGAGCTCCTACAGTTGTGAACTAATTATTTATCTTAAACTTACAGGAGAGAAATACAACATCAACCTTGCTGAGATCCAGGATGGGATTTAAACTTAATGAGTTTAAATAATTCATGGCTTGAATCCCTTACTAGAGCACGGCAGTCCTGAGTCAGTTCCTGAACTTATTGCCCACCCCAGCCTGTCGGCTTCCTCCTCAAAACCTGCTAATCCTTGGGCTTCCCTTACTCTGGCTTCCATGCCACGGAGGGGCCACATATCTTCTCCAGATAAATAACAAACGTACGTGCATTTTCACAGCCCTGTGCAGAGAGGAACTGCATTAACATATCGATATGCTTACTATGTCTTGAAAAAATATAAAGATTATTTTACAGATGATAAATTAAGCTACAAATGCCAAGCCTAAAGCCACTGATTGGCAGCCTATATTTCACATCTAAGTGTATTTTCATTCCCTTCCCTCCACACAACACCCGCACTTCCACAGAGCAGAAAATGGCTTCAAGTAAGAACCAGGCAAAGAGGTGATTCTTTAATGTTATATTTTCTTCTCGCAAAATCATAAGGCAGATTTTTCAAGAAGAGAAGATACAAATGCTTGCATCAGGCAAAAATGAGGTCAGGTAGCTCTTCAGGAGAGTCCTACCATGGGGACAAAGAGGGGGTTACATCCTGAAGGAGGAAACTTAACCTTCCTTCCAATAGATCCTAAATGTGGTTAACCCTGACACTCCTATTTATATCGAATTGCATGTTTAATCTCATTCATCTCTTCTATTCTTTATTCAAAGTGTTTTGTGTTCTGTCTTAGGCCAACCGTAAACACGCCTTCAGTTTTGTAAATGAGTCACATGTAGAAATCACTAGTGGAAGGCAGAGAAGCTCCAGGTGCTTGGGGCAGTGTCTGCCTCCTGTTTTCGGCAGGACTTCATGTGCAGACAGGAGTCTGGTGTGCGATTTCCCATGGTCTGACAGCCTGCACAACGTTTCTCCATTCAGGACATTTAGAACCTGGATAAATAAGAGAAAATAATCCCTACATTTCTTCCAGCCAAATTTCTATACCAGGAAAGAGAAAATGACTCAAAACTGAACATATGCAGCCCTTACCACAATGCTATTTCTGATTACTCGCTACTATGATACTAGCAGGAAAATATTGCCAGTTTTGATGATTTGAGCAGTTTAATTAAACTGCTTCCATTTCAAATAATAAAGCTCAAAAGTAATTAATAAAAAGGACGCGGAAATATCTGCAATAATATTTCATATTTACTGCTGGAGAAATAATCACTTAAAGAGGTTAAATAGGTGCAAAAGGTGCAACAGAGAAGAATAAATTCTTAGGCGAGTTCAAATTCAGTTATGGGCTACACAGAAGGTACCAGGCAACATCTCTAAATTAGAAAGCTTCTCCATTTATTATAACTATAAAGCCAGTTTCTCCGCCTGCAAAACAGATAATGGTGTTGACCTCCTTTGTAGACTTCCACAACATCTACTAATGAAAGGGACAGCGTAATAAACATAGTTTCCTCTCAGACTACACTCGCATGAAGTTTCTGTGCAAGAGTGCAATTGGAATATCTTCTTTTGCTGTCCCAGGGAACCCAGGCAAAACATCCAGGCAGACAATTTCGATAATCTTTGCTGAACAACAACAAATGGGAACTGAGACCCAAGCAACAGGGGGACAGTCACCACCTCCACCAGCTCTGAACCATCTTCATTTCCCTGAAGGAGCCTGAAAAGGAACAGCAGCTCACGATTCAGTGTCACAGTCAGCAAATGCTGAAATTTTTATACTTAAGAAGCAGCCGGCCGTTTGCTCTGCAGCCCACAGCAGGCAGCACGGCAGCTCTGCCCCTTGGCTGCCGGCAGGGCAGAGCTGGAGGGGAGAGGGGCCCGGGCCTCTCCCGACAGCCGCAGCAGCAAGGCAGGGGTGCAGCCGGCACAGCCACCCGCCACCCGCCCCCGTGCCGAGGGGCGCAGAAAAGCTGTGAATGGGCTCACAGGCCTCTCCACGGCCCCCAGCTCGACTCGTGCCCCTTCACCGCCGCGCTCAGCCCCGAGGGCACACGGGCCCAAAGCCGCCCCGTCCTGCGATGCGCAACGCAGCGCCCGCGCGCTGGGCAGGACAGCCGTGTGCTGAGGCTAGCCAGGCAAGGCGCTAGAATATCACTAGCCCTCTTTCTAGGAGTGGAAAACTCCTAAAAGCAAAGCTCGCCAAGAACATCGCCCAAGGCCAAAGCTTGCAACCCTGGGTCACGTCCACTCCCAAGCAGGGCCGCAGAGCTCCCTTCAGCACGGGCCCCCAAGCAGAAACCCTCCTCACGAGCTTCACAGCACGCACGTTGTCAGGCGTCTCGTAACATCTCTTTTTAACAACGTTTAAAAAAACAGTTAAAAGTTAAGTCTTTATTGAAAGGCACAAAATGCCTTCTATCGGGATTGACTATTAGAGTGTTGACTACTTTACAGCAGCCTTGCCTGATCCGATTTTTTTAAACAACACACAGATATGGACTTAAAGGCTATCATAACCTTTTTACGATTAAAAAGTTGAAGTCACAAAGCAAGATAAGAGCCTAGGAAATAAATCACGAGGCTCATTTAAAAGATACGTGAAACAGTTCTAACTTATTTGCAGACCTGGAGGAGTAAGATCTGCCAAGCTGTCTTACCGACAGCGCGATCTTGCTTTGCTCCTCTCCTTCAGTGAAAAGTTGAAGTATCCAAAGAAGAGACGAAAACACTCTGTTTACTCACAGACGAGGAGTACCTCTGACAGCAGGATGGCAAGGATTCCCACGCCGCACGGTCTGTGTGCGTTAGCTGTGAGCTGTAGGGGATCATCACTCTAAAGCAGGGAGACTAACCCAATCTTCACGCCTCTGCCAAGTCACGGACTCTTTTCCGAGGCCACCAGAGGAGTGGAGTCTCGTCGCAAGGGTCCCTTCGTTATGCCCACCCAATACAGGAGCAGCGTGTAACGCATTTCTATTCGAAACGTACAGTGTTCATATACAGGGAGCTAAGCTAAACATACCCAATAGCAGCTGCACTGTTAATTTAATAGGAAACCACCCCAGCAAATGCTTTTATTATTGTATTTCATTCCGGTCCATAAGGTTTCTTTCCTCAGTTTCAAATGGAAGAGGTCTGGAGTCTTAAGGAGAGTGCTTGCTTCCTAAGAACCTGATTTCTGCCTTTTCAAGGGCTTGAGAAAAGAGGCCAAGGGCAGAGAGGTGGAGAGGGAAGAAAGGCAGGCAAGTTAACATATTTGGAATGGTATTATCCCAAAACATCCAGTTCTTACATCACAGTGTTGTATGATTCCCTTCCAGCCTTGGTGGGTTATTGGGCCTAAATTTGATAGCTTAATAGCAGGGAGAACAAATATGTACCACATATGAAAACAACAGTTGGAAAACAGAGATTCATATGTAGTCATTCCTTCCTAGCACTAGCTGCATTCTTGAGGAAGGTAATGTTAAATCTGCTAGGAGAAGGTCAAGACCACAGAAAGAAAATAAATCATGGCATTGCTATGTGGACCTGCCTAAAGGTTAAGGATCTAAAGGACAAGCAGATACTCTAAAATATAAACAGCCCCTAAGGGATAATTACTTAACCAACTCCATTTGAGCCGTCCTGAACAGATGGTTTAGTAGGTATATCGACTATTGCTGTTTTGTGAAACTATTTATTACCCGCTGAGACTGGGAACAAATGATACTGCAGACATGTAGCTGGTCACCTCTCTAATCCTGTATAGCCCTGCAATATCTAGTGATCCAGAAATATATTCCCAGAAGTAACAGCTCCCACAGGCAGAAACTACTTAAAGAAACACCAGACAACGTCCTGTAGGTATAAAGTCTGAACAGATTAGCCACAAAACAGATTGGCTGAATTTGCTAGCCACTCTCAATTACAGTGACTGCTGTACAGTTGAATGCACTTGAGATAATACTGAAGCTGCTGGAAGTGCATAAAAGACTCATCAAGTTTATACGTGGCTGCGGATGCAGGGCCCGTTCCTGCCTGCCTGGCTACTGGCCTGACTTGCTTCATGCACAAACACTTTCCCACTTCTTCCAGACAACACACACACGCTCACTGATGCAGCACCTTTGCCTGAGCTTCTTCCAGTTCAGGCTAGGACTAGGCTCGCACCGGGGTGTTCAGGGCGAGGGCAACGGCGGTGACAGCGCAAGGGGAGAGACGGCTGCGCTCTCCCTCGTGTTCCCGCGAAGGGACCAGCGAGACGAAAACGAATCCTGCACGCGCAGACGGCCAAAGCCAGGTTTATGCATCGCTGCCTTCCCACCCCGGTGTGACAATGGCAAGTAGTGAATTGGGTTATGCTTCTGTCCCCAGTGTGACAAGCAAAGATGCTCGGAATAAATTAGCTGTTTAAATAGGATGTGCAGTAGCTGTCCTGGCTAAAAACGCGGAAGTTGCTGGCTCAGAGACCTCTTACTGGGACAGCGACTCTTCAGTAGTGAAGAGACAGTCTGTAGTAATGTCCTGCAATTCAGCACTACAATATTTTTCTAGAACCAGCTATTTTAGAATTACTAATTCATGAGAAACTCCTACCATCTGCAATTTGCTCCTCTGTATCTGTGCTTCATGTCTGCAAAACAAGCACGCCGGACAAGGACCCTCCCCAGCGCAGCCGCAAGCAGCAGTTTATCTCCTTCCGCCGCTCACGCAGCCAGGTTTCCCAAGCGGGAAATTTTGTCCCAGTAAAGTCTGGGGCTTTGACGTTGGGTTGGGGCTTCCGGACATCTGGCCTGCCCAAAGGTCTGCCACAGTGTCAGAAAGCTCAGACGTTTCCCGGGCGCGCTCACGGATGAACGGCAGAGAGCGGACGCGGCGCACCTGACCCTTTCCCGAAGCAGTGCACTCACTGTGCACGTGCTGCACGGATGATTCATGCGGAGGCCGAGATCTGACAGGTCCCCAAAGCATCGCGGTCAGGGCGCATGTGCTCACCACATGTGGGACGGGGGACAGGAAGACCGGTGCTTCCTGGAGGGGTCGGCTTCCCTACGAACGAGCACACGCACGCACGCGCATCCCCGGGGCGAGCCAGCCCGCAGCCCCGTCCACTCCCACCCGTCGGGCAGTCGGAGACACGCGCTAGAAGACAAACGGACACCAACAGCTCTCGCAGCCCTGGCTTTGGCCGCACGGCGGGCTCAGACCAGCCAGTAACCATCTGAGCTCCTCCGAAACCCCAAAAAGCAAACAGCACCACCTTTCCTTCAAAACAGAGGACCGGTAATCCTGGCCATTGCCACGTGCGTTTCACTAGTTGATTTAACCAGGGGGAACACTTACACTTGGACCCACCAAAACATCAGTTGCAGAGGTGGAAACGAACAGAAAGGTGAGGGCAAAATAAGAGAAACTGAGTAGATATTCGTTTGGATTAGCACGAGCTATGAAAGAATTAACAGCTGGAATACAAAACGAGGTGTCTCCAAAAAGCATCTATGAATATGGATATATTCAGTGGAATATGAATAGATACATCGTTTGTTTTATTAATGCTAGCAAAAGGTATTGAGAGAGCAGATCCTATTTTAATACTTGGGCTCCTCAGTCTCAGATTCTAGGTGAGTACTTAGCACAAAATCGCCAGAGCTCATGACTGAGGTCTCAAAGGGCTAGGCCAGATTTTTAGGTCTTGAATTGAGAAACTCGGCTCCGCATGGCCTGTGATCAGCTTCTTATACGGAGGGAATTTCACTATTCCTGCCCCTTTATGAACTTATCCCATAAAGAGTCTTTCCCTTTCTTTGTCTTTTCTAAGCCTACACAAGAAAACGGTTGCTAAAAAAAAACTTCAGAACCCCTGACAGTTTGGACAATCTTTGGCTAATCTTCCCTTCAGGGTGCCCACAATCCTTTAAAGCATGACAAACTGACAGAGGGAGCTCTTTCATAGTCTCTTTACTCTATATCTTTATAAAATGGGCTCTTCTGTATGCAGCGGAAAACCCAGGAAGGCAGATGTTGCACAAAGGAAGGTGGAAACAGGCATTTTTAGCAGTGTTTGAGGGGTCGCCAGATAAAAGGAAAAGATTTGGGCACAATAATGTGATTCTTTAGGTACAGAGGGAAAAAAGCTACAAGAATTTGACTGGAAAATAGTCCTGTGTGCCTGCTAATTTATCTACCACGGGTTACACGACACTTAAAAAATAATTGGAAAGTACTCTGAAAGCTTTGTTTAAAAAATCAGCTTACTAGAGAATACAGCCCTGTCTTCACCACTTTTCCATCATAATAATTTCTGTTTGTAATACAGAAGAACTGAAATGCCCCTGTCACGTGCAGAATGCTACAGCTCCAGGCAAATGTTGGTTAAACCTGGTTGAGAAAGTTGTATGTCTGTGGCGTAAGTAAAAATGGCTGAGTTCATTCTCCTCTCTCCCATTTTTTCAACTTTATCTCTTTTTTGACAATGCCACCCAGTTTGCTTCCAGACTCCTATTGTAGAGACAACATGGGGCGAACAAACTCTCACACATCAGATATTACCAAGCTCGTTCTAAGCTATAACTAGGCTAGATAAGTTCTCCTATGGATCGGTAGGGTACAGCCAAACGCACCTTCTAAGAAGCCAACTCTGAAACATTTCCCATTGCAAATTCCACGCTGATTTTCAAGACGTATATCTGGTATTAAGTAACTTCAAAAGCATCACAATGATAAACTAGCTACCTGCCACATGGTATTCTAATGTCTAAAAATGACCAAGCCTGAGTTCACACATTTGTGTTCATTTTGGATGCTGGAATAGCGTTTTGGACATTAAGGGGTATCATGCTAGTAGCCAACATACTCTGCTTCAACTAATTGTATCAGACTGTTATATGTAATTACATATATCTACACAGACAGATACATACATGTATGTTCACACGACCTGATCAGCCAGTGGTGCAGCACATCAGTGCAACTGGCTCCCTTGCAACGGCGGGTAACGCCTGCGGCTCATCAAGACTTTTTTTTTTTGCCTCAATCGTAATTGTCATGGCTACATTACAAAATTTAAATTAAAAAAAATTTTCCATTTTTCAGATGGGAATGTATGAGCCCTTTCTGGAGCACCTATAGAAACAACTTTAACAACTGCCTATTTCATTTTGCATGACTCAGGTCTTAAGAATGAACGCTTTACACATTAATCACTCCCTGCCATTTTCACCAGCACATCCACAAGAAGCAAAAAGTTGCCCAAACCTGAAAGTTTTCCCAGCACTCCCACTTTAACGATTGGGATTATCATGAATGCACTTGGAAGATCAGAAACAAACTTATCATAGGCTGCATGTAAAACTCAAAAGTCCAACTGTATTACTAAAAACATTTTTTTTCAAGAATTACTGCATCAAGAGAAACAAAGAAATTGTACTAGTTAAGAATAAAATTGTTTCCAAATGAGCTATTACATGAACTCTAATAACATTCTCAATTGATACAATTACATATTGTGTTATAATAGACCTTATTAAAAAAATTGGGGACACAGATGTCTGAAAATAGCACCCCTCAGTTAATAAAACGATTTCTAAAAATACTGATTTACTTTTTTTTATGGCAATAATTTTTCAAGAATGCTAGTTAACACGCATACAGCTATGTGACACCACAAAGGAAGCAGGATTAAGGTGAACACCTACATTCAGAGAACAGATTCCTTTTCACAAAGGTTGTAATTCACAGGCTGTGCATACTAATGCTACTTCAGCCTTCTCCACAATTAACAAAGATGAAAAGAGAGACTTTGACTAAACAAACAGGCTTTGAAGCATCCTTTCATCTGTTTAAGAAACAGTTGGGATCCTATTGCCATCACATCACTTTGCCATGTTTTATAGCTTCCTGTGAATCTGAAGTAAAATGTCAATCTGCTAGGAGCAAGTCCTACAGGTATTTTTCAAATTAGAAATACCTGAAAGTTTATCACCTCCCTCTCATTCCTGCAGCTCTTGACAAACATGAATGAAACTGATATTTTGTCTCTTCGTTTCCTGTACTTGAAAGATTTTTTCTCCGTGACTCACCACGCCAGTGTGTCGCTCTTGGGCTCCGGGGCACGCAGGAACGGTCCCGCTCACGAACCTGCTGGTCGGCCCGCACGGCGGGAGGCGTCTGAGCAGGGGTCGCGAGCAAGGAGCGCATGGGCTACGGTCACTCACGCAATGCTGCCGTGAACTGAACGCATCCCGAGAGAAAACAGTGCTAGCACAGTACATTTTAAGAAGTAAAATAAAATAAAATGAAATAAAATAAATAAAAAATAAAATGCCATGTGTTTGGTGTTCTCGGGTGACCAGTTACTAACGAATTATCTCTCTTTATCACCAATTACACTAGCAGTAATGACTGTACCTAGGCATGTGCAAAGGCGAGAATGAATTAACCATGAAGCAAGGTACAAGGAGCCACCTTGATGGGAAAGTAGGCTGCAGCTGCTCCTACTCAGCTAAGAAAGTACTGGATTAAAAAAACCAGCAGGACTGGCCCCTCCACTCCCAGAGCTAGGCACTGGCGAGCCGTCCGGCCAAGCCCTTAAGTCAGGGCCCAATTTAAGTAGTCCTATATTTAAATGCTGTGCTGAAAAGGCAGCTGTTGTTTTGGATGTTAATGCCAGAGCGTTCTTTCAATGGGAAATCGATATATCATTTGTTTTCTAGAAAGCAGGCACCTGTCCTTTGGGACTTGCACAGCCAAATTTAGCTCTGGTGTAAATTGAGTAGTTCGACCTAACTTTTCTTTTTCCCGTAAACATCCCGTTCCTTTCACTCAGGACAGGAAGGGAGCAAAAATCAAAGGGAGGGAACATCACAGCGCGAGGTGCACCTAACGCTGCGGCTGAATTACCAGCTCTAAATTTTCTCAGTGATGCCGGCGATGCAGAAATCCCAGCGTGGACTAAAGAGCACTGAAAAGGGTGAGGAAGCTGCAGTCCCTTTCCCTGCTGTTCGGCCGCTCGCCTCGCAGCCCGAGGGGGAAGAGGGCAGGCACGGACCGCGCTGGCCAAAGCGCCTTGGGGTCACCTCCTCCCCTGGTCTCGGTCCAGCTCTCCCACCAGGTTACCTATGGGAAACTGGCCTCAAAGAAGAGGGGTAAAGTACCTGACTCTTCCGCAGAGGAAGATGAAGGGTTCTTGGGGTTTCTGGGAGGCACTAGAGCCTTCTGCACAGGAGACAAGGTGCCTGCCTTGGTCTGCTCCTAGGCGCATGGAGCAGTACATCACTTAAGGCAGATTGCAGAGGAACACCAGCCTGAAGAAAACAGCTTGAATCCCTCTCTTCTCCTCCTTCCTGAATTAAAAGCATGGTCTTGTTGCAAGATGTTTATTTACAGCTGCTTGGAGCAAAATGCAAACAAACATCTCGTAACAAGCTGCTTGATGGCGGCCCATTACCTGGATGAAGCTCAGCGCTGCTTCAGCAGGTATCAGCGAGGCTGCCAAGAGAGTCAGTCACTGTGAGGATGTCCTGAATTAAATGTAGATAAATCTGCCACTTACTCGCCTTCTTCAGCCCTCCCATGGAATCTAATGTTTAAAAAGACAGAACATCTGATTTGCAGCCTTAGCAAGAAATAAATCAATGTACAGTAAGTGACAAAAGAGGAACGATTTCGAAAGCTGCAGTTCACACTCACATGGTGTCAGAGCTGAAGGATTCAAAACAGAATAAACAGCAGTTCCACAGCCACACTTGGAACTCCACACTTGAAAGGAAGACTCGGAAGATCAGACGCAAACACGGACTAAGCAATACTGAACCCTGTACACAGAGTACTGGATCACTCTTCAGTCACAGGCTCTCTTGCTTGCCTGATATTTTTTTTTTTTATTACTGATAATACTAAGATTCCTAAACTGGGGAATCTTGTTCGAAATGGCTTCTCCTTCTACATGAAAGAAAATACAAGCAGCTATAACATGAAAATGTTTTTAAAGCGTACTCCGAGTCAGTTTATTTTATGAAAATTCAGTCCCTTGAAGTCCCCTGAGAATGATAATTCTTACAGATAGGCATAGATTAACCAGGTAGAATTTCTCCCTTCGGTTCACTGACCACATCACGGCCCTTTCACTCCAGATGCAAATATTCTCGCTTTATTACTGCAGCGCTAAGGAATGCTCATCACGGAGGGAAATGCCACTGCACTGCACAGCCGGTAACGCTGCATTTGATAGGAACTACTCAGTCCAGATTCCAAGTACTGGCATTTCCAAGCGGCTTACACCTCGGTGCTTGAAGGTATCTGCGTTTGAATATAGAGGCATTGGTCAGATTCTTTATTTTAAAGGTATTTATTTTTCTTATGATTAGAAAACGCTAAAGAGCAAGCAGCCTTTTCTTCCAACAATTCTGAACATCCCATGCCGCCAAGACGAGGGCAACGACCAGATGCTTCTACCAAAATCCAACGCGCCGCCACGAGCAGGCATATCTTTTTGTTGCACACGCAACTTGCGACCCTCTGTGTCGTCACCTCCTACGCAAAAGCACAACGTGGAAGGGAAAGCTGATGTTAGCTTTCTACAGCTTTGAGAAAAGACAAAGTGTAACACGCTATCCCACCAAGTCTTTCTCACTCTAGCAGTCTTTCTCATACAGAACATGGCAGAGATCTGGAGCGCGCGAGGAACCAGCAAAGACGCACACCCCTGCTGCAGTAGGTGTTGCTGAAGAAGGCTGCAGCACGCAGCCGGGGGCCAACTGTTGCCTCGCCCCATGGGCGGGAGGTTTGCATGGAGCTGAAACTGGAGCCACTTAAGCAGTTGCTTTAGAAATACTCAGCACAGAGAGCAGACCAATTGCAACACCTTGAAACATCACATTCCTGAGGAGCGCAACACATGAACATATACACCTTTATCACACAAAAATGGAGGTAAACCATCAGGGGGTAACTTTCTCCAGCTGAAGCTGGCAGATCTGTTGTGCTTAAAATGTGGCTCTACCAAAAGGATTGCAGCCATTTAGCCCGGCAATTTAAAACTCAACCTAGTTAACTCATGTAAGTGCAGATGCACCCAAATTACATTGAAACAAGCTTGAATTTGTTTGTCAGAACAAGGTATTTAATGCACTGACATTAAAGATTTACACCATTTTAACTGGATCAGTTTTTAAGCCAACTGTTAAGTCAGCTTCATTTTTTTGCATACACAAAATAGAATATACATTTCTAAACCATTCCTTTATGAGCACTTCCATCACTCCGGCAAAGTCCTGATTAATCTGCCAAGACTGCCATGTTCCTACAAGTCTTTTTGCATGGGCTGGCTGCAGCTCTCAAGTATTTAGCCTGCTTTCACCCTACTACTGCCTTGCTCATGGCTGTTAATTCCCCAAGTAATAATCCCCCTGACCTGAACTTGTTCCAATTCCTGCCTTGTTTTGCCTCAGGTTATTCACTTTCCACCACTACATAACTTCTTAAGGAATAATTTGCTCCCTAAATGTCTTCAATAACAATGTCATGCAACAATTCCAACAGAGGAACATTAAAAGATAAAAGTACCCTAAATGTCATACATTTACATTCTAAATAAGGGTGAGTGATATTGTCGGTATTCCAAAGAGATGCCATTCAGGATTATGACCTAGTGTCCCTTTTAAATGACAAATAGGCTCAGAAGAGACCACAGATCCAAACTTTCCTGAAGAACTTTAATCATACCAGGGGTTTCCGTGGAATGAGTGTGTTGTTCATATCTTGCACACTTTATTTTTAATTTCTATGAAGACTGCTGTAATTAAGGCTCAAGGGACTCTGAAGAGGTCCTTAAAAAGAAGAGGTCCTCTTTGGAAAAAGGACCTCTTTTATTTAACAGAACCTCTTTATCTATGAAAAGCTCAAGAGAAAAGAAGTCTTTATTGTCTACTTTAATTGAAAATTCTGGGGAAAAAAATCTACCGCAAACAGGCTGCAGTTCTCCAGTAATGCACCATGGATTTTTTCACTCAGTCACCTCCTAATAGATCTGCGTCTTCCATATTTTCGACTGATTTCAGATTTACGGTGCAAGAATTTTGATGCATCGACGTGTTTAATTACAATCACACTACTTCAGACATGACTTTTGAGTGACTGACTTATACGGAGAAAAGTTAGTATGTTTCATGCTCCTCGTTTTTCAGATAATCCATTTAATTTCTGATTTTTTTAAAGGACTACTTCTATGAACAGAAATTAAAGGCAAGAAGCTAGGAAACTCCCTCATCTGTTCTGTACTCAAAGAATAAAGTAGTACTTGAAATTGGCAAGTATAGCACTGAACCATAAAAATAAAAATCTCTGCTGTATGTGAAGAGCCCAACCTTAACCACATAGAAAGAGGAATAACTTCTGTCATTAGCTATTAAATATATATATACACACACACACATGTTCAGAATTTAGTACAAGATTATCAAAAGGAAATAGACTACTGTCTCCTATGGAGAAAAAAAAAGCAGCAACAAATCCATTTTCAAGTCTTGTTTTTTGTGAATAAAGCCAAGAAAATCTCTGAGGAAATGACTTCCAGAGTCACTGATAAGTGCTAAAATGTTTCTCCACTGCAGAGCAGGATACAAACCCTTATTCATTTTATATGTAGGTGAAGAGGTCGCTACTGTGCACCCCTCTCAAAGAGGATGCTAAGGAAAGGCACAAAGATTTCAGGATTTCGTGGTTCAAGGAAAGTCACCCACGGGAGCCAGCCCCTTGCCAAGCACAGGTCCAGGTGACTGTGTGCACAACAGCTGGGTTTGGTTTGTTTGTTTACTCCAGGGCATTCATTTACTGGGGAAGCAGGAAAAATACAGCAACAAGTTCCTTTCTCAGAAGGACATGAAACAGAAAGAGAGACTATTTTTAGGGACCAATTTGTTGTTGCTGCTGCAATTGGTGGAGCAGCATGAGTCCCTGACCAGGGACACAGGTCCCTTCTCACCACAGCCTCCCCGGGCGACCGACCACCAGCAAAGGAGAGCACCGAGATTGCAGCAGAACTTCCTTTGCTGTCCAAAGGGTTAAAATGAAATAAATCATTTCAAATACTTTATCTGTGGCAGATATTTAGCTGTGTACTTAAATTCTTCTGTTCACAAGACATCCAAGAATGCTTTGGGATCTACAATATGTTTCACCCACTTTGAGCAATGCTGAAGAAAAGATTTATTTTCTATGCCTGAGCAAGGAGGTAAGCAAGGATTTGATACCCCATGATTCCTCTATCAAGGTCATCTTCACTGCATGCCACAATAGACTGTCACTCTGCCAACTCCTCATCTCACAAAGGTACCTGCGAGCGACCAAACCATCGTTTGTGCATCCTTACAGTCTTCGTCCATCCCAGGGGATGCGCAGCTAGCCATACATGCACCGGCTATGTTTATGTTACAAGAGTTGAAGTAAAAGAGAGCCTGAAAGACAGTTGAACAAATAAAAAGTCAATAATACAACTTCCTTATTACGTAAAGCGTTTTGCTTTTAAGGCCGGAGATAGGAGTTCAGAAAATAGTTTCTTTGGAGCATAGTCCTCTGGACAGGCAGCGACCCACATCAGTAAATACTGACAGAAGAACCAAATCAGACTAAATCACTTTACTTAGGTAATCTGCAGCCTTTAGCAAAAGGAATAATATTCATGTAGAGGTGCAGCAATGATATCTAGTGTCCTTTATCATCAGTGTTGTATCATCAGTTTAGCAAATGATTCTTGTTCTTTATAGAGCTTGTTTTTTTCCAGGTTTGGAGCAGGGATGAATTTTGGAAAAAATCAAGAAAGCTACAGAGGTTTTGCAGGCAGGACCATTAAAATCACCAGCATCAGCCAGTAGCCTTCACCTAGTATTTCTGGAGAAGAGAAGATTGATGATCAAGTGGGGTCTTTACAGCTGCAGACAGAATGACAATGCTAGAACTCATTGTACTTTCAGAGCGGTATTTTCATTAAGTAAATCACAGGTTGAACCAGAAACTATTTTTTTTTTTTCCCTCTTTTTAACTCCCACCTGGGAAACCTAAAAAGAAAATAGCCATATCTATTACCTGGTGAAAGCTATTGCTTTGCACATGGAAACAAATGATTTTGGGGAACCATCCACTCAATCTTCTCACTTTTTATTGGCTCTGTTTCTAGACATTAACAGATACTAACTGCAGGGCAGAATTTGGGCCACATTCACATTTAATTATTTATTTTTCAATACTAAATCAAAAGTGGGCAGAGTAGAAAGAAGAGTTAAAAGGTTTGAAAATATATGGTGGCAGCCCAATAAGCAAATCCTTTTGCCTGTGACCCTCCGCCATCTGAAACATAAGCAAGCCTTCATCATGCTTAACCATGAAAAAGATCCAAGTGTGAGAGCAATATGAGCAAGCAAGACAATTTGCATCTCTTTAAACAGAAGATGATACTAGCAAATTTAGCTGTGAAATTCAGAGTCAGCCACTTGCACACATTTGTGGAGCATCTAGCCATGATGCATCTCCACTCCTCAAGCTCCCACATCCACCAACAAACATCAGTTCACAAATTCATTCGCACATCTCACAAAGGCAGCATCTTCCTACCCCCTCACGCCAGATGACGTGGATTTTCTCCGGGTCTGCTCCTTGCATTGCCACATACAAGTAAACTCAGAGGCCAAGGTGACTGTGGACCCTGCTGAGCCTGCCTCCAGAAACAGGGGCTCACCAACAACAAGCCTGTAGTCAGCAACAAGGAGGAGGAATAGAAAGGAGCGGAACGGGAATCGCAGCAGCCCTGCCTGCTAGGGGCTCTGCTAGCCTGCACTAAGATGCCAAGGTAGCAAACCTCTACCACCTGCGTTAAACCACCTGCGTTTTCCAACCACTTTAAGCGCTGCTCCTATGACAGAGCTGTATGCTTTGGCTACATGTGCCGATTTGGGAGCTGCCAACTCAGACTCCCTAGCGGTGGGGGAAAGCCATCAGCAGTGCCTTCTGAGATGGGCATCACTCTTCCTCCTCAGCCCCATCCTTCAGGGGAGCCATCAGGTCTTTGGGATGCCCTGCTGGCACCTCCTGCCTGTGCACTGATCCAGAGCTTCCCCGTCCCTCAGCTCCTGAAGATAAACGGCATTTCCTTGCAACATTCTCCATAGAGTCAGGAACTTGAGAAAAGCACAGACAGGAATGACAGCCGTCCTTCTCAACAACTGTTTAGCTTGTTCCTGTTTGGGAATTGCTGCATTACAAATCAGTCATCTCGGGCAAGTCCTAGTACATTCTCAACCTCCTTGAGCCTCCTGGGTGTTTAAGAATAACTTTGGTTTTCAAAGGTATGGCCAAGATCAGAAATCCTTGAAAGCACCCAAGGCACCTGTCCAAATTAACGTGTGAGCAGAGGAGCAGATTACTGGTGTCTCCAAAGCACAGGATCTTTCTGTACTTACTCAAGAGAGCTGGGAATCAAGAAAATGCCCTTTACACATTGCTGTGCTATGGCCCCAAATAATGACATGGTCCATACAATCCCAATGGAACTGGAATCACTGCTTTTTCTTTAGTTTCTGGGGCAGTTTGAAAAGATGGTTACCACCAATGAATTAGCCAACACCTCTGGTATCCATGGATTCAGTACTATAAGCTATTCAATATTTCTCTTCTTTCTTGAAAAGCCATCTTCTCTTGTCCTCAATATCTTGTGCAGGAATAAAATATTACCAAAAACAACAAGCATAGGAAAAAACGGGAGCAAGAAGTTTCAAGACCTTTTGCATGCAATATAGAACAGATTGAGTAACTATGTCAAAATGCAAACTAAATTCCACCAGTTAATCACAACCAGGTAAAGTTTCTGAGATGTAATCAGAATAAAAAGATCAAAAGAACGCAAAAAAGTCACAACAGATCCAGAATTTGAAAGAGAAGCGTGCACAGAATTTTTAATCCAGCACCATAGCTGACTCTTTTGTAGCCTGCATTTCCATTTATTCTACGTTTGCTGGGAAACCTCAGCATTTCCTTGATATCATTGACAGACAGAGTGGGCAGAATTAGACCCAAGCCTCCCAGCTTGCTCTGCTATTGCTCCCCTAAGAAGTAAGACTAGACTGCGGCATTCTAATTCCCAGATTCACAGAAAAGAGGCCTGGGTAGGAATTCAAGAGGTCTGCCAGTCAATCCTTGTGCGTTACTGCAGGATCCAACGCCATTCTCAATGAACATTTAAGAACAGGTTAGACAGAGATCTCCTTTGGTGGAGATACCATGTTTCCAAGTTCCCTATTCCAACACTGCCAATGTTACACAGCAAGCAGTGTCACTGCTACCAAATGGTACAACTGCCAGAATGAAGTGCCATTTGACAAATGTAATTTCAGTTCTTGTTAGAAAGGCTCTTCATCTTTCTATTTTAAAAGCATACTTTTTTCTTTGTTCCTCATATATAGCAAGTCAGTTACATTTTATCTGAACCATTCATCTGGATTTCAAGTCAGATATATAGTGTAAACTTGAAATTGTAATAAAAAATATGAGAGGAAGATGTCACTCTTGAGGTTTATTGTAAAGCCAACATCTTAAACACTGTACCAAATTGATTCTGCAGCCCTCCCTTGTGTAAGCAGTCCCAGTGAAAACAAGCGAGTGAAGCATGTTCATGCGACTACTGCTGGGTAACTCAGAGAGGACACATTAACTGTGGTCTGTCTAATCAGGAAGGTCATACCAAATACATTTTTAAACACAGCTTTATAAAATACATGCAAAAAATTAGTGACAGAAAATTGCACTTTAGTATCACAGGCTTTTTTTTTTTTTTCTTCCCCAAGAGAAGAGCTATAGCTGCTTTGTTCTTTCCAAAACTGCTGTATATCTTTCTGACTGCTATAAAATAAAGTCCAATCTTTCATTAGTTTACTTATTATTGTTCTCTCCCCCCTCCCCCCCCATTTTTGCAGCATACTCAGAACATTTTAGCTTCAGGGAAACTGTTCTCATCATCCTTCTTTCCACGTGGAACTAGCTGAAAGATATTCATGAAAGATTCACTAGGGCCAATTTTCTATGAGTATAAGCAACAGCAACATCAATATTTCAATGTCTAGAAAATGTGGCTTTTCTCTTGCCTTGAGTAGATTGTTAGAAATCATTGTATTTTAATGAATTCAAAATTTCTTTAGAGACTCTGCAGGTACCTTGCTTATGAAAAGTCATGGGGGGGGGGGAAGACCTTTTTCTATCAAATATTTGGGGACAAGGAATCTGCTAGCATTTTACAATATTCTTATGGTAGTGGAGATGGAAATGTGACTGCTGATCTTTTCATCATGGTCCTTGTAGACTGCTAGTTTCGCAGGCAGTTTCAGCTGTCACAGTTGCTTAGAGTCCAGTGAGCTGTTTTTAGTTACTCATTCAAATATTCATAAGAACCGAGGGCTGCAGTTTGCTGTCTGGTAACAACTTCATTTTCTGCTCACACTGAGCTTGTCCTTGCGGGCTGCTTCCTCCCCCTCGGATTGGCTTTTTCAGCCACGTGACCTCTGAAGGATAATGGAGTTTCCTTGGGAGTAGGCTAAAGAAGCATGTTCTACCTTTTATCTGTGCTTGGCTGGACGATGAAAGTAATTGCAGAAGACAGTTATGGATTACCAAAGAGACATGTGAAATGATCAAACCTATATCAAGCACTGGTTCCTGCTACTAGAGAAAGCACATCCTTTAATTATTTACCTTGCGGGACAGCTCACACCTTAGGATGGTCACATTTTTGTGCAAATATTTACTTAACAATATTGTACTTGAGCAGAGTAATGAAAATAGGTGTAGTTTCATGTAATGTTCTTGGGAAAGACCAATGGACTGTGACATTTCCCTGCATGGGGGAAATCACTAGAGTGCAGTGCTTCTACTATTTCATTAAAACTTTTGCTAAATAACCCTTCAGGGCAGCAAAATTAGATGCATTTTCAGCTAAAGGAATTAGCTGAAGAAGAGGAACCCACAACTACTGCCAGTAAATAATAGCACGCAGTAGGTTTTCTAAGAGAAAATACTTCTTAAAACACATGAACACCCAGGCGCACTTCAATTAAAACAGAGCATTCACAGAAAGTTAAGCAACATCTTGCAGTGAATAAGATCAGCTTCCACTCTGTATGCTAATTTGGCAAAAGGGCAGAGGAGGTTTAAGTCCTTCAATGATCAGGAGAGAGCCCAAAGGAGGAAGCCCCAGGCAGCACCCTTGAACTGTTCGCAGAGCACTGCTCCTGCCTCTCATCGCTCATGTCCCTTCTTTGCCCCAGCTTTTTTCCAGCCACCCACAGAAGGCAGGAGGAGGAAACGGACTTCCCACTCGGCTTACGGGCAACCCCAACACGATCACCCAAAAGAAGGAGGTTCCTCCTGCCTCCATTTCTCCATGCAATTGCTGCCCAGCATCTGTACTTTTACAGTAGGAGTTTTAAATACCTATAATGTTACTGGGTATCACTTGAAGTTATGTTTTTTTAGTGCTACTGTTTTATGGAGAAAGGGCTTAATTTATGTCAATACAACCTCCGAGATACATAGCATCTTAAAATGACCATCCTTTTAATTACATTTTCAAGCCACTTCCTTTAAATATTGCCTACTTTAAGGCTTATGTTGAAAGTGTTAATTTATACACTTACTGAACATAAGTACATGATAGGATTGGGCAGCAGTGAAGTCTTCTGCATAAGCTACGTGAAAGGAGGGAACAGGTACAACAGAAATTCTCCCTGTTTGTCCGGTTCCACTCTGAATCTGAGGAAAAAACAAGCCTGTCGCAAGTTAAGCAAAAAAGATGACGGTTTCACAGGTAACGCAAGATAAAATCACCTCTTGAAGAAAGAGGGGGAGAGTGAAAAGAGAGCCCAATAACACCATTTGTTTACATTAGGGAAACACCCACTATCACAGAGACTGTTAAGATACTGTCAGCATTTCTATTACGATCCCATATTTCACAGGCTTATAACCTGGCCATGAGAAGTCACTTTGAAAATTGAATCCAGAATATAGACTGAAGTTAGCTGCATTCAGTCTATTATTGTCACCAGCTGGATGCCAAAAAATATATAATAAAAATAAATAAATACAGAAAAAACCCCAGCAACAACTAAATCCCAGCCAGGTGATTTGATGAGATATTGACACTAAAGGCATCTCAGGCTCAAGTCACTTTTCTTTATAACAGAACAGAGTGGATTAAAAAAATTTTTAAAAAGTCTGTGTGTGCACGTGTGTGTGTGTGTGTGTTTTGTACAATTCTTATTACAGCTTTCATTCATGCATCAGAAAAAGCATCTAAACGAACAAATCACTCACGAGCACCATGAAATACATGAAAACAAACGAGTAATAAGCACCGAGACAAACGCCTGCTTCTGCAGCACCTGCAGCACCTATTTGTTTCTTTGCGGCGACACAGAGCAGGCGTTCTGCTTGTCCGAGCAGGGGGCAGGGGAAATCTAACTTGATAGACTTTGACCTTTCATGAAATCCCTTCAGCTTACCCCTCCCCAATGTATTTATCCTTCAAATATTTTCCTTTCCAAGGCTTCTGAAGGGTAAAGGTTAATGAAGTAACCTATGACTGAATGCTAACATATGCAACGTATGTACAGAAAAATGCACATCCCATTTTTAACATTTCTCTGGAAGCAACTATGGTCTCTTACAGCCGCAATTTTAAAAGAATGCAATTATGGTATAGAATTTCAGCTACCTCTGGGCTGAGGCCACTGGAGCCATACAAAGAATTAGTGTGTTGTTGTGCGATACACATGTGAAATCATGTTCCGCTAATGCTCTCCTGTAAAGCTGCAGAACAATCCCTCTCAGCTAAAAATCATGTTTTTCCTTTCTTCTGTTTGTGAAACACCTATAAATAGCCTGAAGGCTTATTTTCAGTTTCGAAAAGTCGTCAGCTAAATTGGCAGTAACTAACACAACAAAAGAATTCCTCTGCCAATGACAAAGGGTAACCGCCCCCCCCCAAAAAAAAAAAAAACATTGAAGCTAACAGATGCGATAATGCTGGTCTGTTGGAGAGGAGTGAATTTGAGAGATGAGGGCTCTTCACAGAAGTGCCTTGCACATGCTGGTCAGCTCTGGGGGTAGTTCAGTGCTAAGCTCAGCTACAAGCTGAGATAAAACATGAGAAGAGAGGTTGCACTAAAGTCAGAGGCAAGTCTAAATGATAGGTGTATCTAACTTGTGCAAACCTGCATCTTCCACCAGGATCAGACATGACTTCTAGAGTGCTTAAATAGATCACCTATTGCTCCTTTCCTTAATGCACGAAATGGTGCATCCAGGATTAAGCTCACTGGCAGCAACCTCCAGTCACTTATCTCCTGTCTTTGCAACAGACTCGGCAAACCTGCAATACGTTTGCCCTGAGAGGTCTAAGTCTAAGACAGCTCAGACTTATCTTACAGATGGGGCAAGAGATCATATTTATTGATTATAATAGCTTGAGCTGCATCTAAAGAAGTTGTAAACCCACTTTGTAGCCAAATGACTCCTATTATCTATTTTAGTTCAACTGATCTCAAAGGTGTTTTTTCAGACTTTTATTGATAGTGCTGATCATTTAAGCTGTCTAATGAAATGCAGTTAAGTACCATCATTATGCCAATGGCAACTCAAGCCAGTTCCTTAACACAGCTTTGGGTACACTGGGTTGCAGAGTAACTTTTGAAATTTTGGTTTATCACACACAAAAAACATAACTATAACAAGTGGGTAGTCAACTAGAGAGAGAATTAACCACTAAATACAATACCAGATTCTTTGACTAGGCCCCAGAAGAGCATGAAAAAGATTTAATAAAGAGCATACACAAAAAAAAGACGCTTATTGATGCCTATCTTTCAAAGGGTATCACTGACCATCCTAACATTTTGTCTTGCCTAAGCTTGACGGAGCTCAGGAGAAAGACTGGGCTTCGGAGGGAGGCACAGTGCTGTACGTGGGACGTGGGCACACCAGCGCGCTGCAAGGCTCGGCTGCTCCTGTTTGCTAGAGCTCAATTCCTATGAACTGAGCCTTCAGAATTTCTGAACCTGATCCCAGTTCTTCCAGACTATCAAGTGTTGCAGGTTTGGTACTGAACTCAAACACACATTTTTCATGCAGATCATACCTCAGCTTCAGCCAGACCCCGGTCTGATCAGAGCTCATCTTCCAAGTTTGCAAGCTGTAAGGAAGCCTTTAATAAACCCCAAAGCTATGTCTGTGCAAGCCTGAGGATTTGTGGCTAAACTCCAACATGTATCTTTCAAAGGGAAGTCCTCTACGATTTGTGCAAGTCCACAAGACCACTTGCAAGTTCATTTTAGCTTTTTGAACTGCAAGAACATAAAACATTTTATGTTGGATACAGAGAAACTTACGACTGATAACTCAAAAATAGTTGCTACTCGTGGGCTAAGAACTTGCCTGCTTTATATATGTACTAAAAGGTCTGTTTCAAGGCACAGCTGTAAAGGAATCTGCTTCAAGTTCTAAGTTTAAGACCTACAGCTACTGCTGGGCACAAGAGGTAGTGGGTGGCCAACAAAAGAGCAGGGGCTTGAGGTCATTAAGCCTCGTGCTCCAGAGAGCCAGCGGAAAGGACCAAGGCGGACAGAGAGGAACCCGCTCAGGGACCCACTGTCCAAAATACGACAACAGCAAGATTACATCTCTTTCGTTTTCACTTTTATCCTCTAGTCACTGCTATAGCACGAGTACAGCCTAGAGGATTTATGCAGGACCTAAAGCTTTTTCTTCATTCAGCTCTGTATTTTTCCAAGCAAACAAGACAAGAATTGCCCCTACACTGATTTTTCAGGACCTTTCTTGCTCCCTGCTCACACCAGGCCCCTGATATAACTTCAGCAGCCTACTCAAATCATCCTTTATTTCATGTTTCACAGGGTAGAACGGCTTAACCATATTCACAAAACAGCAGTCATCTGAGAGAGAGTATTAACAAGCAGCAAAACGTCCTGTCCCATCACTCGCCCAAGCGTGGCATAACATGTGTATTACCAACTGCCCTCCCACAGCCTCTTCTTTCACCCCAAACTGACTTATTTTACTAACAGAGTTATATTAGAGTTAGAGTGTATTTATTTAACATTTCCCTTGTACAGTGCTGTCATATGTGCCACCAAATAACAGCGCATTGGATTAGAGAAGCTTTGCATTTATACAAGCAGCATTAAACAAAATCATCTGTACGAGGACATGAACCCATCCTGACTTGTTTTACTTTCAACCCCAAATTCACTGAAATGGGATGACCAGACGCTCTAAGACGCTACGGTGCTCTTGGGGGAAAACTCAACCAACGTAAGATGAGCAATGTGTTTCTACAATTTAAAATCTACTTTACAGGGGAAAAAAAGAGAAGTTATTATATACTGTAAGCAAAACAGAAGAGGATTTTGTGTTACTGTAGAGACACAGACAGAATGATTATCAGAATTTCGTGGTTAGCAAGGTTTTCAATTTGAAAAGGTAATCCTAATAGCTGCATTTGCTGTATTTGTACACTCAGCCCTGAAGTGCAGCACTGAGTTAGCACTGCATTACTGCGTTGGGGGCGGGAAGAGGGAGAAATACTATCTGGGTCAGCCTGCACTACTTCTGCTCACGCTTAGGAGTCACGGCCTCACCGACTGCACGGGAACCCTTGCGAGTAAATCGCCGGCCGGCGCGGGAAGCCAGCGCAGCCCAGCGCGACGGGGGCGGGCAGGAGGCGCCGAGCGCCCGGGGAAGCTGCCGGGGCCCGCGGGAAACGTCGGGAACGGACCACGCTGCAGGTTACCTGCAACGTACGATGTTTAGGGGGGGCGGGAGAGCGCAGCCCCGTGCACCCATTCCCCCCACCCCGGCAGCCCCCCATCAGCTTGGCAACAGAAAGGGTGCTAAATGTCAGAGAATTAATAAAAGAGAGGAAAAAAAACACCCCTCCACACACACAGTTTCTGTCAACAGACATTTAAACAGCATTTACAATAAACACAGCTGAACCTAATCTCGGAGAGAAAACACCTGGTATAGAAAAGCAGCAACGTCCAGGGGTGTCTGTAAACCCGGCAGCGCTACCTAGAACCCGAGCACCTACCCGACACGTCGCTTCTCCTTCTCTACAAAATTTTCCAGAAAAGGATAAAGTATTTTCAGCGTTAGGGTCCTAGCTGGAGAAGATGTTTCCCTAGCTGGAGATGCGTACCCTCCCCATACCCAGCTTGATATTTTAACATGTATTTCTCCAAAATAGATTACACTTCTGGTGCATTTTCTTCTCCTGACAACTTTATGATCGTCTGAAACTCAGATGCTGCAAAGCTTTTTATTTCAAAGTTACAGCTACAATAGTTTCCGAGGTGTTATCAGAGGTGATGGAGCTCGGCCAAGCAGCGAGCCGAGGCTGCCACCTAGCTCCGCCGCGGGGAAACGGGCGGAAGGGATTTGCACCTAGGATGTGCATTGCCACGAAAATGAGCATTTTAGGAATTAAGCATGCTAAGGAAAGGAAAATGGCTCAAGATGGGCACCTTCCTTTAAAAGGCCAGACTTTTCGCATGGTACTTTTAATGAAAGTTGCTTGAAATTTTTTAGGCTTTGCTCCTGAAAACTAAATCAGGGAGGAAGCAGGAAGAAACAGAAAGAACGGCTCAAAAAACATCCACAGAAGAGCAAAACCTTTTCTGTGTACCTGCTCATTTAGAGATTTATTTTAAAAATAATATTTGAAAACAAGTGTCTGAGAACCTTAGTTCCCCACCCTGTGTAAAAATCCCAACCGCCTCGCACCATCCCCTGAATGCAGCCCTCCCGCTGTGCACTCTGCTGGGCCAAAGAAATCCAAAAAATCTACATTAATCAGCCTCTTCTTGCATTTCCCTATTAATAATTACTAACCTCTCAGAAGATTTGATTAGCATATATTGAATTTTACAGTACTCTGATTATGACCGATTTTTTTTTTTTTTAAACTGAGAAAATTGATAGTAACAATATTGATTGCGACGCAAAGCAGCCTTGCAGGAAGGCCGCTTCACGTGGCTGGTGCCATCAGTGACCCTTAAGGATTTTTCCCTGCACGTTCCCCCAAGCAGCCTCTCTGCTATGGTACCATGTGCTGCTCTCCTCCTCTGCTGCAGTCCCCGAAAACCCACTCTACAAAATCTCGTTTCAATCACCATCTCATAGACGTGCACAAAAGAAACCTCCTGAGTAAGTGATTACGCCAGTCTCTCATTTACTTCAAAACTGAAGGTAAACACCTCCCCGTCTCGACAAAGTTTGCTAAGCACGCTTTTTGGGGGCTACTAATCAATCTTTCCCTGCCACTGACCTGCTGGAATTAGCTTCCCGCAACGAGCGGCCGGCACGCAAATTTATTTACTAGCAGCGCTTCATTGCCCCTTCCGCCATCGGATGCGCCCAGGTCTCCGTCTCCTGCTGGGACGCGGGGAGGATTTCCGGGGCGGCCACCAGCTCGAGCGGCGCCGAGGGCGAGCACCCAGGTGCCGGTGAGTCCCGGGCAGGAGGCGCTGAGCCCTGCCAATACCCTGCATGGCCTTTCTCCTCCGTGAGGAAGAAAGAAGCCTTCAAGGGGACTGATGGCACTCATGATCGTCTTCCTTGATATCTTTCAAAATCCACTCCCGCCCCTCACATTTGGGGGACTAGGTTATTCATGCAATTTTTAGAAAAACCCGAAGAGCAGGGGTTTTAAGCCAATGGGCTCCGACAGAAGGCATGCCTTAACCTCAGTAAGAGGATCAGTCTGCTAATACTCAGTACTGACCTTTTTCCTCATTTCAAAGGAGCACCAAAGTTGCAAAAAAGTAAACCTCAAATTACCTTTGACATCAGTTTTATTATGCCAGGGGACATTTTGCAGTCAAAGCAAAGCTACTACAGGTAGCTCAGGTCTGATGTACTGAGGCGAGAAGATGGGAAACTATAACAGACCAAAAAATGTTTGCTCTGAAGCAGCAGTGATCCGGGTTTTCAGAGCAGCCTCATTATTGGCACACGAAGCAAAGAGGATTTCTTTAAAATTACCTGATAATTTGTTCTGAGGTTGGATCTTTTGTACTTCAGTTAAATCCTACTTATTTCCATTTTAAGCTGATTCCACACAGGCTAAGAGGAGACTTTCATCCCCTTCGTTGTACACGTTTTTGGATTATGGTGTTCTTTTGTTTCGGCATGTCTGATTAACCGGGTCTCATCTGGGATACTGCCTTCCGCGTAGGGGCCTGCCCCGCCAGCCCGAGCTAGACCTGGCGCTGCCTTCCCTGCCCACGCTCCTCCTCGGCTGCACAGTTCACACAGAGGCGAGAACTCTGCTCCTCCTCGCCCTACCCAAAAGTAGACGGTCAACCTTTAACTCCAGCCCAGCTCTTTCATGTAGGTCTCACTCCCTTTGCCTCACTTTCCCCCCCTCTCCCTGTATTTAAAGCAGGGACAAAAATGTTCCCTTCAAGACAGGAGGGCCAAATTAATGTTTGCGAAATGCTTCAAGGTACTCAGACAATAAGGGCTACAAAGTGCAAAATATCATGTTCTTATCTTTGTATTCATTTGATCTCTGTGTACATTTGTCATGCTCAAAGAGAAGGAATACCTCCCATGCGAAAAGTTATTTGGGGAGGCCAGGATGATGTATGATTTTAATCAAAACATCTGTGAAGTGGTTCCACTTCAGGAGGAGTTTTGGTATATCAGCAACAGCAGGAAGAATGAATGGCTGGGTGAGGAACAGCGCTGTTAGAGGACATCTAATTAAAAAGAAAAATCTTGAAAATGGATTCTTATTACTGCCTTTCCCACGACAGAAGATGGATCTTTCCAGCAGCATTGCCTAAGCAAATGAGGTCCTATCGGTTTCTCTTACTGAAGGCATTCAGAACAAAACGGAGCTGCGAAAGGAGCCTCGGAGAGTCCTGCTGCCGTGTCTGCGTTCTACTCATCGATGATTTTACCGCTGCTGTCATCTGTGCCAGCCTTCTAAAGTCATTAGGCCACAAATTCAGTCCTGTAAAAGACCAGCTCAGTCTTCATCATAAAACATTTCATCAGCTGGATATTTCAAGGTTTTCATTACCATCATAAGGAAGCATTAATGGTGATAAAATAATCAGTCAGCAAAATTTCTATTACTTCTCCTCCAGTGAGTGTGGTCATTACATCCTCGCTCAAAGTTTCTCATTTCCTGAGGGAGCAGAACAACTATTAGCTAAAAAGCACACAGACGGTACAACTGACACCCATTAAACGCATAATCCCATTGCCATAGAAAAAGCCCACCGAAATTGCACGCTGAATATCTGTTTCAGGTGGGTGATTCAAAGGGCTCTTGCTTTTATACAGATTAAGAACAAACACAGTAACAGAGAAAGATGCAGCCATATAGCACAACCCTTCTCCTCTGCTCTCTCTTGTGTTTTGTCTTGCTATGCATTGAGAGTTTATTCTTTTAACTGGATTAGTTAGTTAAAATGCATAGTATTCCTTTTAAATGGCTCTCCACATTTCTCTCCATGGATTACTTTGAAGCACAGCACGTCTATTCTTTTAAACAGGTTCACTCTCTTCACAGGTGTTCATTAAAGTGTGCTCAACTCTAATCCCCTTAGTACTAAAGCATGCAGTTTTTTTAAAAAGACCTGTGCTAAACCAGCAGTGCCAAACTCTTCAATGCTCTAAAACATAAACTGTCAAAAAGAAGCATTTCCTCAGCTGTCTTAAAGACCACACGTGCTCATTCTCTAACAAATACTGACCTACTTAGTTAACCTGTTTTTAAAATGGCATTTTATCTTTGAAGTTCACAGAGAAGAAACAGCCACTTCAGTACAGTCAATTCATGTATCTCTAGTTGCTGGTGAGAGCACGTATTTAAAAACCCACCACCTATAAATAATAGAGGTGATTCTCTCAGCAGCTTGTTTACTGGAAAGCTGACTTCATGGAGGAGAAAGGCTGAATCAACAATCAGCTTTTTAGATGCTTTCCTCACCATCCTTTGCAAAACATTCACGCGGCACTTAGGAATGTAGTTTCTCATACATCTTCTTTCCCAAGCTTCCCCAGATTTGGTCCGGGTTAAGTAATACTAGGTTAGGTCTACATCAGCAAGTACTTTGGCACAACAGGAGAGAACAGTAGATCAAAGCAGCTAGTGTCGAGGCTCCTGACATCTGCGCTATGAGCGGTTCAGATTTACTCTGCATTAGTCTGGTCCCCTGGAGTAAATGCCCTCAGGGCACGCATGGTTTGATGCTTTCACCTCCCGGGTCTCCTTCTCCCAAGGAACGAGACAACTGATGTCTTTTTCTTCTTCATGATCACAGTGCCCACAGTCAGCCCGAGATTTTGGGAGCAAGAGATGAGTTCAGACTAACAGGACTGCATTGTCCTTGAGAGGCAGAATTACCAATAAGGGCTTAAAACTTTTAGACATGGGAAAACACTGTTGAGGTCTCTGCTGTGAACTCAACCACAGTGAACGCACATTCCTAAAAGAGATGTTATGTTTGTGTCGCCAAAAAAAAGAAGAAAAAGAAAGAGGGGAGATGGGGGGGAGAGAGGAAAGACAAACCCACCCCACCCACCTACATCTTTACTGACAGAAACTGAAAAGTCAGACCATTCTTTTGAAGGTTTCCCTTCTCTCATGACTATTCAAATTTACAGGTACCTTGCAGGTACCAGTTTGCTCAGGCTGCCAATCTGAAAGACCGGGAACACCGGCTGTATGCCCCAGGGTAGTTTTGCCCGGCAAGCCTGGTTTATAACCCAGCACACTCACAGCTCTTTCCAGCAGAAAACGCATGCCCCACAGTCAGCGGCAGGAGGCACCCACCATCATCTCTCAAATAACCCTTTGTAGCGCACAGGCATTTTCAGATCCCACAGAAAAGTGAATTTGTCTCATTTCAAATACCTCCAGCTCCTTTCTTTGAAGATTTCCAAGAACTTAACTTTTTAATTTTAAGGAGTGTTAAAGCCGGTTTTACCAATAGGCAGATGAAGGCAGAGAGGCTGCTAAACACAGAAAGTTGTTGGTAGGAAAAAAGAAAAAAAAAAGAGAAAGAGAGCGCAAGAATCCCTATCCACGGCCCTCAACTTTGTCAAGCAGTGTTGTCTTAACACACTGGACTCAGGCTTAGGGAAACAGTGGTAGCCCAACAGGAGAAACCAAGCGAGTGCAACTCTGGCCTGGCAGCCTGGGCTGGAGCAGGGGATACGAGCAGATCGGTCTGCCTGAAGGACGCTCGGGTGTTTTACGTGAAACCACGCTCAACTAATGTGACTAGACAGCTCCTGAAGCGCAGTTCACCTGCCGCTGCTTGACTAGGATCCTGCTCTCACCATATGCTCAAGGTATGCTATTTTTGACATGCTATTTCTGGCTCAGCAATGAGTGCGAAGACGACTGTAAAGAACAATTTCAGTCCTGGAGCTAGAGATACCTCAAACCTCGAGCTACCTAGCAGTGGGAAACTAAGGGCTTCATCTTGCTGTGATTTTTACCCAGTAAGGTTACTGATGTCCATAAAAAATAAAAATAAAAACAAAAAAAAACCCATCAAACTATAAAAGTGATGCTAATGCGCAAACGTGCTGTGGACAACACTAAGGAAATTCAGAGGCAAACTATTTCTGTTGGAACAACTCCACTGACAACACGTGGGCCCTCACTGTAACTTTGTGCAGCTCCAACAAATCATTCCACCTAAGGACTGAACCAGCCTCCCATGGTCTATTCTCTACTGCACTGCAGCTTGAAAACATATACAGACAATCATTGTATAATGGTACAAAAGCCACACGTGAATGGGAATTTTCAGTTCTATGGCGATGCTAAACATTTGGCTGTATTGTTGCATTCCCAAAATAGATTGAAAGTTACTATTTTGGTGTCTTTGATATTGCATGATAACTGAAAGTGCCTGTATTTGGCTATGGAACAAAAAAGGTGAATACTGTGATTTTAAAACACTGTTGTGCGCTGATACTTGCCAGTGCAAGCAAGCAATTGACACTTTCGAAATCTGTGTACTTCATTTCTGTTTTGATGAACTGATTTATTGAATTGTAAGACTCCTGAACTGTAAGTCCCATAAAGCAATGGACCATTTTCTTCCCAACCAGTTAGCTGCCCAAGGTAAACTTTCTCTTTCCCAGTGCACCCAGTCATACACTTCTCGCAGTAAACTCAGAGAAATCAGTGCGTTGCTTGCTATCAGTTCCCAGTGTCTTTTATGGGCTAAAAGACTACAATTCCCATAAAGTAGTGTGCTATGAGGTAAAAAAAAAAAACAGTTGTGAATACATTCAACAAAACCTTTTGAATTAGATCAGATTAACTTAAAGATAAAAGAACCAAAACTACCACAAGTTTACTCAAAGCAACCCAAGGAAGATGCTTCTTTCTACTCTTGACAGAAATGTCTCCAAACGTCATACAGGAGAAAATGTTGATTTTGCAGACAGTTTTCTAGCACAAAGTATACGACTGTACATGCTAGCCAAAAGCTTACAAAATATATCAATATAAAGAAGAACACGGGGTATTTTGTTGTATTAAGAGTTGTCCTAACACGGTCATGCCTTTGCACTGCGCCTCTCAATAGTGTTTATGCCCTTTGTCGGTTTAATCTGATTACTGAAGCCAAAGTGTGAAACCATCCTTCCAACCAGGACAGAATTACAAAACGCAAGTGTCTGTTCCACAGCACTGCTAATTCACAGAGCCCACTTGTGTGAATTTTCTTCCCAATTTTGCAGGCTGCACGAGTGCAGAAGTGAAGTAGGACTCTTGATAGTAAGCCAAAACTCCATTAAAAAAAGAAAAGAAAAAAAAAACACTACAGAAGAGAAATCTCCAGAATCATAGACACTGATAGGCCTCTGACTTCTACTAAACAAGCAGCCAGCAACTTACCTCCTATCTAAGGAGCTTTGATCTATGATAAGCATGCCAACAACACATTTTCCAGATAAGTGTGTTTCAAATTAAAAGAAATATTTGAGTCACTATAGGATTTCTTTTTGTACAAATTACTTCTTGAAAAAAATAAAATTAAAAAATGCATCTAAATTTCATTTCTCAGCTCATTATCATAGTATTATTATTCACCGCAGCGGGTGATGGTATCTGACATAAGACATAAATAGGCAGGCTTAAGCAAGTCCAAATTCCAAGACTATGTCCTCTCATTTGGAAATTTGTTGCTGTGGGTATTCCTTGGAACTGGATCACTTTTTCACGCCTCACTGAACAGCAATTAAACAGTAACTCCACTATCAACCTAAATTAAATCACTTAAACCTTTATGCTCTATTAAAACATAAGATATTGATATGTAACTATCTAAGAAAGAAAAAAGTAAAAGCTATGGATTCAGATGTTCTATATAGTCAACAGTATTATTTTTAGAACTTCAGGTAAGTGAACGCAAAGTGACTTTATAAGCAAATCTGTTCAGTAGTTACATACTAAATTCTAATTATTTAATTAATCAACTGGTTGTTTCTTGTTCAGTGAGAGATGGAAAAAATATAAATAGGCTTTGGTAGAACGTGTGTGTGCGAATGTGAGTTTGAGTGTGAATTTTTTTTCTTTTTTTAATGGTCAGATAGTTTTAATTTATTCCCAGAGTGAATGTGAGCCTTGTGCAGTGCTCAGGTTCTGTATACACCTTGAAACTAAGTGTTAAATCAGACTTAAACAGTATTTTGACTTTCCATAAAGCTCTTCCTTCAGAGGGAGAATTTTACCTACGGTATTAAGGTATTATTTCAAGTCCATTCATTAAAGTAGAAATCTACAATGGACAAACCAGGATAAACCAAGGCTTTATGCTATGGGCTAACTTACTAACATATTTTGCTTCAACAGGGGAACGCAGGTGTTTTATGAGTTCAGGTAACAGTCAGCTGGGTGTTTCCTCCTCCTTAAACCCATACATACTGGGTAAAAAAAGGTTAACGTGCAAACTGCTGTTGCGGCTGCCAGTTTAGTTAGATGAGGTATCCCCTCACTAAGGAATTTTTAGATTCTTCTTGCACTTCAACCCAGTGAGATATATCACCAGAGTCTGCAGTTCTCTAAAAATTGTCTTTACACAAGACTGAGCATCGCTAGGAGAAAGCATCCTCCGCAGAGCAGCACCTTCACTCCATGCTAATGTAGTGCTGCACCATCTCTGCTCACCAGTCAAGAGCCAAACTCTGGCACCTGACTACATTTTCTCTAAGACACCCTTCAGAAAAGCAAGCATTTCATGAAATCTTATGGGGAAAATTTTACCTTTCACATTAATGTAACAAAAGCAGACCAGTCAATGTTTGGCAAATGGGGTTTTAGTTTGCCTAAGGAAACAGAATTCGGTACAGCCCATATTCATTGTATAGCAGACCCTTTTTCTCCCCTTTTATCCATACTTTTCCCCATGGGCTGCAGAAGGTTACTAGGTTACAGGGACAGTAAGCCAAGACGTTCCTGAGAAACAGCTTTCATGGTTCTGCATTGTTTTTACTTCTCCTGACTTCTGACACACACAGTGAAACAAAAACAAGGTCCCTGGACTCTGTTCCATGGATAGACAATGACTTCATGAGGCAGCAGAAGAAAGCCTGGAACTAATTAGAAGCCAGGTACCTCCACAGTTTCTACACACTGCTTTCTTAATTACTGCAGGAGTAAATATTTTCCTCTTGGCACTTTCCCACTGAACACTCGCTGAGGCCTAAAGCCCCTGGGTCTAATCCTACCATCCTCTCAGTCCACCCCATGTCTCACCCTTGAAACATTAGAGAAACAGTCACACATTCTGCTTAGAATAAGTGAGGCCTTCATCCCTTCTGATCTGACAAATGGCTTGGCTCATTAGCTTCCCAGCTCGCAAGGCATCAGGACTTGTTCACGAAAAACATTTGGTCTCTTGAGATCAGAGCTTGCTCCCGGCAGGACTCTCGGCAGACACTGAACCTGTGGAACGACGACTCCCCATGCCACCCACACAGTTGGCAACAACAGTAGATTTGCCACCTACCACAGGAAGCACCAGCAAGGTCAATGGGTCCTCTGCCTTCTCTGTCTGAGCTGCCTGAACAGAGTCACCTTCCACCTCCTGAAGAAGGCAAGCAACCAGGACACTTTCCACTTCCTACAAAAGAAGAAAGAAATAAGAGTCAGTCTGACTGATGAGTGTTGCACAGCTTCAGCCAGGCCATGCAAACTCAAATAAAAAGCTGACTGTGCAGGTGGGAACCAGGAGAGAGGGGAATGATTAGGCTCATTTGAGCAGAACATTTGCCCTGTTTTGGTAAAGATACTCAATACCCCCTCCAGCTGCTCAGACCACTCTCTCCCAGAGCTCTGGCTCTCCATGTTACTTATCCGGCAAGTCCAAACTCCTCAGGCTCCCTCCAGTGAGGGAGACGGTGGTAGCAGGGAGGGAGCCTGCTGGGCTCTGCCTGTGCAGCTGCCGTCGGCAGCGGGAATGCCCCGGCCCGGCTCCGCGCGCCCGTGCGGTGCCGTGCCCCGGGCTGCCCACGGAGCATCTCTCTGCCCACGGGGCCCAAGCGGCGGGGAGGAGCAGGGCTCCCGCTCTGCTCTTTCTCTGCCCTGTGGATTCTTCTCCCAGAGAAATACACATTTCTGAATTACATATGTCTTTATGGCATGAGAGCCTGCAAGGGAAAAACGGAGGTGATCGGAAAGGGATTACTCCTTTCTCCATGTGGCAGGGAGCCAGGAATATATGAACCCCACACCAACCACCTGCTTCATTCGAGGCAAGCTGTAGTTTGACCAGCTCTGTTTCTTTAAAAGGAGAGATTGGCTGGTTTCAATCTGTTCCAGCCAACAAACTGAAAACAAATCTATCTGTATCTACATCAGTCTGCGAGCTTCCTTGGCTTGTCCTAAAATTAACCCACTCTTTTTTCCTGTACCAGGCTGGGTCCTATACATGTTTACAGTCTCAGCCAGGACTTCTCACCTCTCCCTGACATTACCTGCCTAACCTCGAACACCTCTGCTACCACACACCCAACCACCCAGCTAGAAAAGCCTCACTTCTCCAGCCAACATCCTTTCAAGTAAGAAGACAACTCTTAAAGTGCTATAGTTAGTACTAGGCAAGGAGCTTCAGCTCTGGAGTTGCCATTTTAGCCATTTCTTTTATCATTTGGGTACATACTATTAAAACAAAAAACCCCACCCACAACTACAAAGGATGGCACCTCTCCGTTGCAACAATACAGAATTCTCTCTGTCAGAGAATGGTTTAACGCTGCAGTTACTGTAAGTAGGACTGCTGGTGCGATACCTCAGGGCTGGCCATTTGGCTTGATCAGCATAATTGTTCATCAAAATTGTTTGGCTTGATAAAGCCAACTTACATATGGAATAAGTCTTCACATATCCTTTGATATGTTGCTGCAAAGGCTGCGGGTAAGAGGAAGGGAATAACCTGTTCTTCACATCTGCAGGAAGTAATAGGCTTAACTTACAGCGAGGAAGATTTAAGTTAGACATTAGTAGAAGCTTTACAGTGGTGAGGCTAATTAAGAGATCACCTAGGGAGGCTGTGACATCTCTGTCATTGGAGGTTTTTCATTACAGCTTAGACAACATCTGAAAGGGGTGGGTGCCACTGCTTACTCCCATTTTCTACAATTGCGTTTATCTGTTTCTGGATCCCGAACCCATCGCTTTTACCTGAATTTGTCTAGCACGTATTAGGAAACATCTCCAAGTATGATACGAAGCACCACCAGGTTAATTAACCCCTGGTAATTCAGAAGGTATCGAGGCGTCATGGGAAAGAGCAGACAGATGTGTTGCAATGGGGGGAGAGCCAAGGTGCCCTTGGGTGCAATTCATCCCTCCTCCCTAAACTCAGCCGAGTTTCTGCTTGGGAGCTTTTAAAAGCCCTCTGGCCAGACAGCAGGGTAACACAACAGCAAATCTGAGCATCTATGTGCTAGGTCACGGCTATTACTATTTAATAAAATGTTCGCGTTTTTATTCTTAACTTGTAGCCTCAAAAAAAAAAAACCCAGATGGGTTTGTTTATTCATATCAGTTTATAGCCATTGACATAGTAGAAACAGTAAAATGCTTGGACCACAACAAATCATGTCCTGCATAGGACTGTACTGTTGCAGAGACATAAGCAAATGAAAACTCGGAAGCGAAAAGAGAGCTGCGTTGCCTCTGCTCTTCCCTGCCCTGAGGAAGATGACTGCTCTCCTGCAGGAGAATTTTCTGCAACGCTTCTTATTCTCCCTGACAACATTCAGGGGAATGATGTGGGTTTTTTTTTTCCCCCCCTTTCTTACTCTTATTTTTTTTTAATAAGACCTTATTTTGGCAAGTCCTACACCCACAAGTCACATTCTAGCAACTGGTTGAAACTGGCAGGAGGATTTAACTTCTGCTAGCCGTTCAGAGACGGTTTGTCACCGAGCAGATAAGAGACGGATCAAAATGTCTAGAAGTCCAACATGAAAGAGAGCCTTTCAGAGCAAATCAAATAATCCTAAATCTAATTCAGGAGAGGTGCTGTCAGTGTGCAGAATACAGGGCTCCAGCCCTCCACAGAGTCGCCGCAGCGCTGAACGCTAGAGAGCAGCCTTTCTCCAGCCTACTAAGAATTGCATAATGTCGGCTCCTCTCCTTTCTCAAAAGGACACTGCTCCCGAATCCAAAAATTCAGCGCACTCCACTGAGCAAAACTATTCCGAGGGGACTAAACTGAAATCTGCTCGATATCGTAGTCACTGCATTTCTTCTGGATACTTGCCAAAATAGTTTGCACCCAGTCTTCAGGGTGCCACATTTTTATCCTGGATCTTTTCTTCACAGCTAGGTTGTTTGTATTTCTGCCGCGCTTGGAACTAAAAACAGACATGGCTCCAAAGGGAAATGTCCTTTGGAGGGACATGCCCTTTGGAGGGAATGCCCTTTGGAGGGCATTTCCTCCAAAGGAAATGCTCCTGTCTGCTTACAGTCTGCAACCTCAGCGTAAAAGGGTTAAACCATATAGCAAGTTCACAGGAACACTGGGAATTAGACCAAAACATCTTTAGCGCTAGTTCAGCATGAAAGAACATGTTGCCTCGCAGGCAGGCACTTCTCTTCCAACCCTGACTGTATCTCAGGCCACACCGCTTGGAGCCAGGGAGCGCATAGGCCACGCACTGAAATAACAGCACCAGCATCTAAAATCCTCTTCCTACCTGCAGAGCATCTATTCACCAGATGCGTAAGGGTTTTTCCACAGTCCCCCATAGTGCACGCCCCAGCTGTAAGGCCAGCTGTCAGCCTGGAGGAGACACTTCTCTCCTACTTCTGCAGAGATGGCCAAACAGGATACCTATTAATGCCGCTCATAACGGCCAGTCTGAGTGCGAAACCTGTCTCCCGAGAAGTGCAGCAGCATTCTCAGCTCTTTTCCTACAGCTCAGTGAGTCACCGGGTGAAACAACTCCAGATCCACTGCTAAAAATCTACCGACAGCTTCATTGCAAGCGGAATGATTTTAATAAATATCGTTCAGTGCAAGACAACTTTAAAAGACCCAGGAAAGAAAGACAAATCCTTTACTTATTAATGAACAGATGGTCTATTCCCAGATCATGATATTTTCATATATCTGGTATGAGAACTCTTTGAAATAAGATGTATAATTACAGGGATATAGGCAAAAAAATGTACCTGTATTTTTAAAGCCATTTTTCCTACAACACTTCTTATTCTAGGGCTCAGAGAAAGTCTCTGTTGGTAAAAATACTGAGTTTGAAATCATGATCATTGCACACGGTTCATCGCCATGACCATCAGATAACCTACATTCAGGCAGCAGCAAAGATAGAAGTAAAAGATTTTCAAAAGCAAAATCACAGGTCTCTGTGACTTTAGTTCAAAGGGGATTTTATCAGATATAGACTTATTAGGGCTGTTACTCTCTTTGGGGTTAGACAGCAATAGCAATACCTTGGACCTCTGCCTTCCCATCGCAGCATTGTTTCCATCTGTTTTCTCATTTTGGATTAAAATGTTCAGTACACAGCAGCGTATTTCTGTTGAGTACCTATACCTTGCTTAGTATAGGTAGCCTTGGGGGCCCTCAGTACAACTGCAATTCAAACCCTTAGCTGCTTGTTTTATAGGAAAAAAAATTATGAACTAGTCCTACTCCACAAGCTTTCCGTGCCACATTAGTACATTTCAGGTTAACCTATGATCAGCCGTATTTAATTGTGACTCTCTCCTACACATTCCTCTAAAAAAGAAAAAGGCTCATTACCATCTCTAGCAGCGAAGCCATACAGCAAGACTGAATTTTGTCAAGTTGCAAAGATAATTACCACAAATCATACAGGATCGTCGTAGACCATGCCCGATTGCCTTGTTTTGTCAACTGCGGCTCAGTTTGAATGACTACAATGCATTCACAAGGACATTTGAAAGGAAATCGAGGTAATCTGTATTTTGTGATCAGCTTCTTCTCCAGAAAAAGAGTTCTGCTAAACCGATCTCACTCCATGGGAATATCAGATGGAAACGGTGGAACGGGAACCAGACGCAGCAAGGTCCGTAGCTCCAGTCAACAAAAGGCTGCTGTGTTGAGTGCTGCAGAGCTGCACGTTATGATGTCTCATAGGGCAAAAAGCATTAGGAGGTACACAGCTGAAGGTACACAGCTGAAGACAGGAAGTTCAAAGACAAAGATTTATTAACGGCCAGAGATGAAGTCTGTGGAAAGCCTCAAGCAGAACCAAAATGCTCTAAATGCTAGTTTATAACCCTGCAAGACCTTTGGTCCGTTCAGTATTACTGAGCCACTGATACTGAAAACATTTAACACTCACCTCGTCTTGCCTGAACTACCTAAAGGTGAGAAGATATACTGCATGCCCCAGGGAGCAGTACTCTTTCTTTCAGAGTTCTTGATAGCCTTCTTGTAGGAAAATTAATGAAAGTCTCAACTCATGCATGTTTCTACTGTTCCACTGTACAAAGAAATAGTAAAAGGAAGCAAATGTCTAATTTACATAATTTTAGTTCTGCAGTAATTAGTAAATGTTTCCTCACACACAGCAGAGCGTAAATATGAAGAACTGCGGCTATTTGGTTTGAAATATGGAAATAGAAGATAAAAATGAAGTACAAGGAAAAAGAAATAAACTGAGGTTTAATAAAATAAGTCTTGTCTCAATTATTCACTCATTGAAATAGGGATGTTAAACATTCTCAGATTAGTCAATTTTCAAATTAAAATAAAAATTTTAAATTAATTCTACAAGTGTAAAATTAACTTTGTTGGGTGCTTTATATATAAGAAATTACTGCAAGTCCTCTTGTGGCAAACCAAGATAGTGGACAAATAGCTGTTTGTTTTTAAAGTTTTGTATAAATGGAATTTTTCATGAAAACAAAGAACTTAAGGCTACTTTTCTCTTTTTCTTTCTCTTCCTGCTCAGCACATTTGGTGCTGGCTAGCAGAAACTCTGTACCAGAGCGTCACTACCCTGTTTTCCTTAGTTTTCCTCTCCTAAAAATACAATGGCTTTCAAAAAACTCAGCAAAGGTTGATCAAAAAAGACTGCACACAATGGTTTTCCCAGTGAAAAATGCAGATTTGATTAAATCAAAATACCCTGAAAGAAATGTCTTTTCACATTTACAAGGTTGAAACATGTCGCTTTTTACTTTTATGCTATAAGAAACTACCCATGTTAACTTTATCAACATGTGCTGGTGAGCATGAAACAAAGTATGTTTTGAGTATTTCTTTTTGTAAGTATCTATTTCATTTTGATTCAGGATGAAACCAGTGGACAGCAATGCCACTTTTCAGCTGGCTTTTAGCAACAACTTTGCTAAATTCCACTGAATTCCTGACGAGACATCCTTTGGTTTAAACGATGCCTCTTGACCAGGCCACAGAGACACAGAAGAACATGGAAGAACCTTTTAGTGTGGTCTCACAGTCCTAATGTCCTTTCTGTAGAGCTAAAACCTCTCCAAAGTCTGTTCAATATAGGACTGTAAAGACAGGTATATTAGGTACGTTACCCTTCTCCAGTTCTACCGTCCACTTGATTCTACTATAAGCTAGAGCTAGAGCAGCATCATAGGGACTGCTCTTTATCTTAAGCAGCTGGGGTTTGCACCTAAATTAGCACAGGGCAGATAACAACGGACAGATAAAATCCCAGTCCTTTATGTGCCTATCCCAATATTTGTAAAATGAATTTTGTGCAAATTCCATCAAGCAACATGTGAATTCTTATTCCAACTCTCTCGACCTCTTATCACTTCTTTACTTACCATGGCTTGTGTTCCCTTTTTCCCAATTTAGTGTTGTTTCAGTCAAAAAAACTTTAACTGAAGGCCAGTAATATCAGTGAGACCTATGAAGCTGTGATCTTTTGCAAGACAGCATCTACTTAATGAGGAGAGCTTCTCTGCAAAACCAGTATGGGAGGTGCTGTCTACAGCTCCCTCCTGCACAGAAAACGCCAAGATAATGGGGCTTTCAACCCAGGCTCCCTGAAGGCATGGGAGAGAAGGTAGGCTGTGCCTACCACCCCTTTGCTGTTCAGCCAGAACGCAAAGCTGGGCGAGGGCGCCCGGCGAAAGGCCTTCTGCGCCTCCCCTGCCTGTTCACTGCAAAAGGGCATCAAAGCGCTTCAGCTTATAAAAGCACTAACATCTATGGCATAAACAACCCTAAATTCCCAGCAACATCCAGGTAAGAAAGGCACCAGGAAGGGTAAGCGTACCTTGTGCAGGGTTTGTACTCTGGCTGCTCAGACCCAGTCTGCTCACTCTGACCGCAGAGTCAGGCAGCCGGGCACAGCCAACAGTAAATATACCTAATGTGATTCAGTGTTAGAAAGATCAGATAGAGAAACGACAACATCTTTAATATTTCATACAACATCTAGCACTATACAGCGTTATCGGTTATGAGCATGCCCTGTATCCTGCATTGCTTTTCTTTAATTAGATGACCTAAGATTATCAAGATCCTCCATCACAGAATGATGCTGCATATTACAGACACTTCTGTTTACTTCATTGTGCACCAAGTTAAGAACATGTAACAGCTGTTACAGGATCAAGGCCCAAGTTTTAATTTTTATCACATGTAACATCCAGATGCATTCCAGCAGTCTTTAGGACCTTTATCAATCTAGGTGCTTTCTGCAGTCAGAAGAGAGATGCATTGGTGCAGAAAGTGATCCAGCCCTCCTCCTATCTGAACGACACTCTGGAGACGCTTGTCTCTCTCTACGAACTAGAAAAAGAGTTTGGGGGGGACTTTCCTCATACTTTAGATGCCTCAAGTAAGTGTCTAAAGTTAAATGGGATCTCAACCTAATGCCGTAACCTGTGCTGTTAAAAGCAGCAATCATTGTGTTTAGCAGACTGCCTATTTTAATCCATCAATATCTGAAGCCTGTATGCAACAACACAGGAGTAAAAAAGATGTAATCTTATCAGAAGAGAAGGAACACTGGCCAACCAGACACCATTTAGAGAGATTAAGCCTCAAAAGTGACAACTGAAGCCAAGAGTCCTGGAGGAGGGAATGCTGGTTTGTCCTATAATTAAATTCACCCTCCATTTGCCAACCTCCCTAATCCTGTTTCGAGTGGGAGTCATTTTCCAACAGGGGAAATAATATATATGGAATCAAACAAGTTGTTTCAGGCAGAGCAGGAGGGAAGGGTGGGAAGCATACTCTTCACATAGTTTCCACCCCTGCTTTCTGCCTGCTGACCACAACAAGCTGTTGCAACGCGAAAGGCACAACAAGCTGCAGGGACCTGCTCTACCAAACAGCTGTCCTGACACAGCCATCTTTCTGCAGCGCTTGTTGTTTCCAGTGAAGAACATTTCAAGTGAGCAGGAAATGAGACAGCCTCAGAGTTTAAATGCTCACTTGTGTAACCCAAAATAGCCTCATCCTTCGCCAAAAGACTGACAGGAGAGCTCTCGATGCAAGCGTATAACCAAGGCCCCTAAAACTCCCAAAGCTCTTGAGAAACCTTGGCCTTAAACTTCTCATGCCAGATACCTCACCCGAGTCTTTACTCTGCCACTCATTTCCTCTGTGGTTTTGAAGAGTCCGGCCGCCACTGCCAGCTGTATCACAGTTATTAATAGAATTTCCCTACCACAGTGCTGAAATACAGGCAGATACATTAACTTCTGCCTGATCATCTAGTAAAGGAACAACTTTAACACCCAAAAGATGCCAGTGTTCCTGCTAATCCCAGTTTAAAGCTCAGCAGTGTATAATAAATGGAAACAAACCAAAACTTGAGATCAGAACTTTCTCCGAGCGTGGATCCAGGTGCAAATTTGGTTTTGGCCTTAATCTTCAGTCAAACTTGTTACTGCTGGATAAGTGCAATACATAAAATAATACAGTTGTTTGTTAAGAGGGCTTTGCTCAAAGGGAACCTACAGAGGGATTACTGGTCTGATCCCTGGATGATGCTGACCATCAGTCAGCAGTTTCTAATTGATTTTGTCAAAGTGGAAAGACTTAGACTGAAATTCTGCTGCAGGAGCATTTCACCTAGAAACACCTTGCTGAAGTGAAGAGTATTTGGGGCTTTCCCTTGAGCTGAAAGAGTTGGCAGATCTTTTTGAGATGTCTCTAAGATCCTTCTGCCTACTGTTAACTGAAAAGTTAAACTAAACTTTCTCAGGCCCATCAGATGAGCGGAACAACGAGGCTGAGGCAGGAGGTTTGATTCATACCTTCTTCCCAATATTAACCATCTAACGAGGAAACAAGCTGGATCCTTGTTTCATGCATGAATTGTTCTCACTGCTGCTTATTGGGTAACATTTGCTTAAGAGTTATTTGGCACTTTTTCAATAAAGCTGACAGCTAAATAATATGTCATCTGGTTTTCAGCAAAGCAATTACTAAGTAAATCTGAGTACAATGAAGGAGTAAACGTCAGGATGCAACACCTAGAACAAGATGCCACACCTGAAAAAGCTAATATTACCTGAATAACTATTATCAGTAATCACCAGAATATGTTGAAATTATTGCTTTATTTAGTGGAGATTAAGCCACCTGCTCCTAAAAACACATGCTAGGTACACGTTCACTGCTTTCCCCCCCACCACTGAAGAGATGCTGTAATTATTCCAGCAGCCCATTACTGGAAATGATGTGTGAACTTCAAGTTTCAGAGCTAGATTGTTCACAGAGACAAACTAGATGTTGCACTCTTAATTAAGCTACTCACACCTCTTGAGGAGCAGAGATTCTGACCCTATGTCAGAGCTCACGATTAGAACTGTGCAAATACTAGATTTTCAGAAAAATAAAAAAATTAAAGTAGTCTAAACTGAAAGGTATTCCATCTTTACACTGAAATGAACCCTCTCTGATTCCTCACTGCCAGCAAAACATTTTTGAGGGTCAATCAAAATACTACTTTTAAGCCAAAACAACATTTTATTTCCAGTCCAGCTGGAAGAGCTTGAAGTTTAAATTATGTAATTAAAGCACTTTCATTTTCTCCCCCACATTTGGTTGAAAAAAATTTGTTGAAATATTTCAGTGAGTGTAACCCATAACATTGCAAACTATGTTCTCCTGGTGAAAAAAGTAGCGGCAAAGTTTGCTCTTTCTGCTTACTGGTAATGACAAGTTCTAGAGGAAACCATATTTTGAAGTATTTTCCAACCATTGAATCAGAAACATGTTACCATGATATATTGTTTCTTTATCATATGTACTTAAGCCACCAAGGTTTTCCTTTAAACTGCCCTCTCGGCTTTACATTTCACAGTAGCAGCACTGTTAGCAGTACTGAGAACAAGTATTAATAATGCTCATCAATGGATATGAGATCTCCCTAATCCAAGGCCCTCATTTAGAAGTAAATTGTGAGGATAACCACAGCAACAAGCAGCAGATGGAGAAGGCACAAATTATGACTTCCTTCCCATCCTCTGTGTTAACCCAATGCTTGCGATAATGTTTCATCCACCATTAAGCTATACGAGAGCCCAGCACATCCGAAGACCACGATTTTGATAACAGAGCTGTTCGAACATACCACATGTGCCTTATAAGAAGAGTTCAACTTCATTATGGCACTGTTACATATTGTAGGATTTTTCTGAAGTTATGTATCTGCTATGAAAATCACTACATTACCATAGTGGTAAATACATCTTAAAACAATTAAATGCATTTGTGCAGTCTTTGAAAACAAGATATTCAGTCATCTCAGCCATAAAATAAGTATCTGGAATAAACATGGTATTGGAAAAGGGACTGAACCAAATCCAGATCCCAACATTCAGCCAGCCTGGGAGAGTTTTGACCCACTTCTGCACTTCCCAGCAAGCTTTCCTCTCTCACGCGCCTTTCTATGCCTACTGCACCTTTTAACACCCTGTTTTCATCTCTGCTTCTTCTGGGGGTGAGTGCATGGGCTGCCGCTGCGGGAGCCTGCGCGAATCCCCCCTCCCTCAGACTACAACAGTTTCAAGAGCTGGACATTACCAATATTATAGTCAACAAGCATCAATATGAACCATTTGTTTCAGAATAGGTACACCGTCATGCGAGGACTGTATCTTAAATGTGGTTTTATTGCATGTAATTTATTAATGAGGCAAGCTTTAAAAATATTAAAATTAATCTATTAACCCGAATATATTTAGCTTTAAAGGAAGTATTAATCCTTCCCTGTGGCCAAATTTCAGGATGGCAAATACAAGCAGTTGTAATGAAAGCTTTCCAGGCTCTACTACAGTATGGTTTTATAGAAACCACCAAAAATCTAAAGTTTATACAGCCACATTTCTATACGAGTTACTAGAAGTGTCATGAAAGTTTTCATAAGCTGTTAGCAAAATATCAAGAAAAGAAAAAAAAAACTAGGTCAGAATATTCTTTTTGAAACAAACCCTATTTTACAAGTCAGAACAGCCCAAACGTGAACGGTAGATGGTGCTGTTTGATGCGGTCTTCTCCCCTAGCAGTCTATTATCGCTGCTCCCAACTCATTAACGTTAACACGTTATTCTTAATGCATTAATACAATATATACGGACAAAATTGCTGTTAATCATTACGTATTTAATAATTATGAAATCTTGATAACAATATTTCTTTATTGTTTTCCAGACTTCATTTCAAGGTACATTTTTACAACACTTTGCCTCCTCGAAATGTGAGGTTTGTCCATGTACAGGTCCGTTATCAAATGCATGATAGAAAAAGACTTTGCCAGGACTTTGTCAGAAGGGACACATTTGTCCTACAATTAAATTTTTGAAAAATCCCATGGTCCTAAAAATAACAACAATAAGCCCAGCAGAAGTGATTAACAAACATTTCAAGATTTTTAGAAGTGCCAGAACTAGTTTCAGTTTGCAAACATCTGTTACTGCGTGAGCACTATAGAAAAGAGGATTAGTTATAAATTTAAATCTGGCCAATTTTGTTTGCCCAAAGCAAGAAAAATCAAAACAGTGAAAAAGATTCCAGATTTTAATGATTTCAGTTTCAATAAGCTAACACTTGATTTATTCAAGTGATTCAGGCATTTTTCTCTCCCATTGTTAGTACTCCAGCTGTGGTCTCCTCTTGCCTGCTGGACACTGTCCTCCAGTCCTGTCTCTCTGCCTTCACCGATTTGCTCTACCTCACATTCAAGCAGCTTGTCCTCACTGGAAAGTCCTTTGCAGAAATAACCTTCCTGCCACTTCTATTTTTAACGACATCTTCCCTGACCCTTCACGATTCACCAGTTATATTAGTTTAATGGCTACGTCTGTTTATGCACCCGTCTACTATACACTTTCCTGTGCTGCCTACAGGATCCAACGCGTCTGTAAACAGTCACTTTTAACCCTTCCAAAGTCTCTTCTGGAATGACAAGTATTGGCTAGCGAGTAAAGAAACGGACAATGCAGCCGAAATACTTACACAGAAATATTATATTTAAATAGAAACACTGTGGGTTAAAGGCATATACACATGATCGTACCCAAACACATCCTAGCACTTCAGTAGGACCATCCACACGCTTGAAAACAGGCATGGACAAAAGCCTTTGCAGGAGTGCTTGCATGGTTTGAGCATCCTCTGCACGTTGCTTGCTACGCTAGAGCGTGAATTATTCTAAAAACACAAGCAACAGCTCTAATTGCTAAAAGCAGCTGAAGTTTTAGATGCAAAGTTTTTTTGAATGTCAGTTTGGAAAACAAAGAGCCCCAACAGAAAGTTTTTATGGAGTTGGTCAAACAAACAAGTCAACAATACAGCAGAAGGCAACAAGCAAACAGGAACAAAGTCTTGCACACAATTTGTTCCAAAACACCACCAGGTTTTGTTCTCAACATATGTATACTTTTCCACAAAGAAAGATTTCATGTTTTATTTTCCTACCCAGGAGAACGGACATTTATCAGTTTCCCTACCACTGCGCCCTCTTCTCCCCCCCCACACCCCCCCACTACTCAAGACTTCAGGAGCGAAAGCCTTTGGAAACGTTAGTGTCAGACCAAAGGGTGGGGGGGGGGGAAACAAAACCAAAAACTTTTCTTGCATTCCAGTGCAGGGAAAGGAGACACTCAGGAAAATGGAAAAACCCCCACCCAAGCTTCTAGATGCATTCAGAAACTAGAAAATCTTAATAAAATGGAAATAGCTGTTGCAAAAATCCTCCAGCGGGGGAAAAGCAGGGCCCACATTGCTGTTGAGTTCCCCACTACTTACAGCACTGACTCCACCCGAGGTACCCCGCAGCAGAAGTCAGCGTGTCCCTGCAGGGACTTGAGCACAAGGCAGCCAGCGCAGCCTGAGCCTGCAAGTAGCATGAAGGACCTGGCACAACCTCACTGTGGTGAGAGACATGTAGCAAAGACAGGGTTGATATTTGGAGGGCTGGCATCCAAGAGCTCCTCAGGCCCTTACTCCACTGAGCTCTGCCGCGGAGAAGGAACAGTGGCATGCCAGCAAAGGAAAAAAAAGTCCTATTTGTCTCATAGTTTGTGATGTGAATCATGGCAGCCTAATTCCCGCATTCCCATGGAACATCTGATATGGACTTAGGCTGGCTGCAGAGAATTTTTTTATAGCACTAAACTGAAGCAGCAGGAAGGGCAGGAGGAGAGAGAGGAGAGGAGCGATGGAAGGAAACTGGACAAGGGAAAGCCTGTGACTTGCTGCCCAAAGGACCAGGCTGGCACCAAGCTAGACCACCGAGCCGTGCCCCTTCCAGTTGCTCAGCCCTTGGCGGCTCCCTTCAGAGACACCAGCAGCAATTCTCCATCCTCCAGCACCACCAGTCAGAGGAGCACACATGCTGCAAAGGGGTCTAAGCAGCTAATAGGTTTAGCCTTTCTTAAAACAATGTTTTCTCTTCACGGGTTTTGGTAGCACCTACTAAATTAAAGGGGATAAATTTGCCCTCTGAGACAGAGGGGTACATATTTCAATTCACAACAGCAGCTGTGAGGAAGGGTAGGGGAACACAGCCGTTCCTCCCAAGGGGGCTCTGCTGAAGGAAAACAGCTGTAAAATTTAGCCAGGGCTCCAGTCTATCCTCAGGAAAGACTGAATTAGCAAAGGACGCCTGACACCATCAGCAACTCTTCAGTTTGTACCAGTCACCTCCAAACAGCCTGATGGACTTAGCACTTGTTGCAGGCAGCTCCAGTTATGGCTTTTTCTACAGCTGCATAGACTTAGTCACTTCCAACCAACTAAACGGCAGGGGACAGTTTTGCAGATAACTAAAGAACCATTGGCTCTTTTTCCAGCACAGACATCCTGTTTCCATAGTCAGCTTCTTCATACTCATGTATTGCAGTCATTCTCCTTGGCTGAACACACATATGTATACTCTGCCATGCAAAATTTTAACTTCTCTGCATCCTGCATGCACACGTTAACCAGCAGCACGTACACCATTACTCACACACAAAAACACTCCCCAACAGTGGCTGTGTCTTGCAAGGGCAGCCCAATGTACTGCATGGAATTCGAATTGCCTGCAAACTCCGAAGAGCACCTCTTCTTGACATCCACCATCTGTTACATGCTTTTTCTATAGGTTATTCATTGGACATTCCCACACGTTATGAACCCAGGCTGCGTTGCCCCTTCTGGGCACAGAGCAGCTGCCTTTGCTGAAGCTCTTACACCCTGAACAGGCACACTTGAAAGCTTCCCTATCTGAGCAGGTGCAGCTATCTCATTCTTCAGCCCCTGCAATTCCTAACAGAGATTGTATCCGTTACACCATCACAGGACAGAACCTCACTGTCTTGCTGCCCTAAGACTCTAAACCCAGCCATGAAACCCCCTACAACGTCCCAATGAATTAAGCCAACCCTTTCCCAGAGGTTTATCCCTGCCCATGTTCTTCTTTACAATTTCCCTCTACAAAAAGCTGAAGCAGATGGACACACAGCCTGAGCAAAGGGTTTTTTTTTAAACTCAGTCACTCTTTCTGATGGAAAGTACAAGTGCTTTAAAGACTTGTATGAAAAAAAAAAAAAAAATACAACTCCTATACCAGCAGCCTCAGTTTCCTCACTCTGGAGCACTTGCTGGGCTTTGGTCTGAGCCCTGCCAGGTATTCAGGATCTTCCACCCTAGCACACGCGCTCTCCCCACATCGCAGAAACCAGCCTCCCTCCTTTCATCATAACCCATCTCCCATGAGAACAATCCCTTCTTTCCCTAAGCATATGCCTCTCCTCCTTTCCTCAAACTTCCTTGTTTTTTTAAATCCTTACTCAGACACCTCTGCCAATTGCTTGTCCCATTTGCTGATTTACCACCCTATTTCCTGCTCTTCAGCGCTCTCAGGAGGCTTTAACATAGCTCCTTTGTTCTCTGCTGTCTTCAACACACCCATTAATGAGCCAAGCAGATTTCTTAAAATATTAGCGTCATGCTAGTCTGCCTACTCACTACCAGACACAAACGCTACTCCCACGTCTCCTGAAAAATACAAAATTGGAAAGCTATACGTGCAACTCTACCACATTTTTGACCAGATCACTTCACCAATTCTGCTCAGCATGCAGCTGAAAAAGGGCTTGTGCCACGGGATGGAGAGCAGAGGGACAGGAAGAAGAGATCATTCGTGGGAGAGAAGAATGGGACTATCCCTTTGGCAGCAGAACCAATTTGTGCCGGCTGAAACTGCTCAGGGAACTATAAAAGCCCGTTCAAACCCAAAGAACAGACAAATGCGCACAACCCAAATGTTGCTGGCACACAAACACCAAAGGCAAACTCACACATAGCTAAATTTTCCTTTTGCAATGCCGCTGGAGATCCTGTATGTTCTACCTTTCTCAGAGGTAAATCCCACCTGCCTGTGACTTTTTGCTCTCAAATGGAAGGAGGTAATTTGTCTTGGCTGAACTGTCAGATTGCACTGAAGTATGAGCAAAAAACACTCCAGGATTTTGTTGAATCCAATTAGTGAGATGCAACTTGTTATACATCTGATTCATATTAAATGCCTTTGAGTTCTCCCCACAAAACCATTGACACTAAGTGGCTGTGACATTTGATCTTTATAGTGAAGGTGTAGGGTTAAATTTGCATGTTTTGCTGGCCTGTCATCTTCTGATGGTTACATACCTTCTTTCGATAGCAAAATGAAGGTCTTTAGTTCTCATCAGACCCTTGTACTCCTTGGCACTCCGGAACAATACTCCTGCCCAGACTGTTTGATGCTGCTCCCTTCCTTCCCTGACCACGCCAATTGTCAGTCCTCTGCTTTCCTGTGAGCTCACTGAGGCTGTGGCAGTGCAGAGTGACTCAAAGGCAAATTATGCATCTCTTGGGACTGTCCTTAGTGGTGTGCACCACTCTGGACTGCGTGTGGCACCCCAGCACCTGCAATGTGAAGTGCTATAATGAAGACACAGTGGTGGGACCTGACAGCTGGCAGGATGGAGGGCAGAAAAAGGAGCGACAAACTTCTCATTGCATAAATCTTGAATCTGTGGTTCCAGCAGCATATCTGAAGTATCCAGGACATACTGAGGATTTTGAGTAGTTCTACACGATTACTTTCTTTACAAATCAAGTCCTTCAGCAGGGTTGCTGGTGAAGTAACTGCGTAGTTAATGAATTCTAACTTCCATAATTTTTCCTACTAGAGCAATATGGTCAAGAGAACAAAGGAAGAATTTCTGATTCCATGGAGTATGTAGATATTTATAATGGATCCCCTGCCCATATCATTCCCAGAAATTCCATTTAGGTCTATTCCATCTTTAGTCTACTAAGTTCCTCTCAACCTATTTTGGTAAGAGCAATCAGCTTCTCCTTTTCTCTTCAGCCAGAGTATGAATACAGTTTGGCGCGCTTATATGAAGTGCTGTTTAGGGTTTTCTTCTGCTATATTTTGCTTGTGCATTATTCCTGGAGAAGGTGCAGTAGAGCAAGAGCAGTGGTGGTGTTAGAGGGGGAAGTTCTAATGTGCTATCGACTCCCTCTCTGCTGGACAGGACAAATACTGATGTTTGCCTTCCCCCCAGAGTTACTATCCTAGGAAGAATTCACATAGTCTGGCATCTGGCTTTTTCATTTCTTAGAGATCATCTGTTCACCTACACATCCCTGCAGCTATAGGCTCCTGCAGTATGGGTATCCAGTAGCACTAGTGCTTGCTCATACAGAAGTGACTGAACACTGTCCGAGACACAAGATGTTAGACTCCTGATCAGTTGATCAGGATGAAGCTGCTTTGAAATGCTGTCATTCTCTCATCACTGTACACTGCCACTTTCTTTTACCACGCTCCAAGAATGAAGTATCAGACCTTATTTTACAAGGTCTAAGACAAATAGAAATCTCTTTAGAAGAAGAGATCAATAATTCTTTTTCCTTGTCACAAAGAGAATCAGGAGGCAATCCCTCGATTCTAATAACAGCTGAATTCTCAAGTATTACTTGGTAATGTGATACTTTCTGCTGCATCAGCATGTCAATTATAATTACAACACATTTTTACACCTACGCAAGAGGACCTCATCACAATCTAGTAGAAGTAGGTTAGAAAGTATTCATCCATGGCAATTAATCTTGCATTCAGAAATCATACACAAAAATAATGAGTCAGAGAATGTTAGTTAGTTTACAAAACGTGCCCATAAAAGCTATAAAAACTGGAAAATGCCCAATTTAGGCAGAATTCTAGTGATTTGTATGCTCAGCCTTTCTGACGAGGAGAAAGTCATATGTGAACAAAAATTTACGATTGTCATATCGCATATATGCGCCTGTGGCAAATTAAGGTAACAGCAAATTCTGTTACATATAGAAGTAACTCACCATCACCACTAGTTTTTGAATACTAAGTTCTTAGCCAGGACTAGTTACAATAGTCAACAAGAAGAAAAAAAATAAAAGGCAGAGAAAAACCAGGTTGACGTACCCACATTGCTAAATCCAAGGTTTAATTGAAAGAACTCGTTCAGGATGTCCTTTGCTTTCTTGTGTTCCTGTTTCCTCCCATAGGATCTCTTGCTACATCCAAAGGCCGTATGGGCAACTTTCAGATACAGGAAGTACTTGTAGGTCTTCTCTCCATAGCTACATTAACAATTTTCAAAAACTATTAGATAGTGCCTGCTGCTGATGTTGCTTTTCGGTAACTGTCAGGATCTGTTAGGATGTTTGTAGCCTGTTAATATACATGCAGGAAGCCAAAAGGAAAAAAAGAAAAAGAAAAAAAAAAAAAACACTCTACCACCACTGAGTAACCCAGGAAAGGAAGGAAAAACAGTGTTCAGCATTAGAGTATTTTTCTCCTGCCCTCCTGCTGAACAAGCCAACAAGAAACAGATTAAAACTAATATAAAATGGGCAACCTGAGCCAACCTATAGAGGCTATCTATAGGAAATCTATATTTTTTACTGCATCCTTTCATCACAGAGCTTTCCCGGAAAAAGCTCCAGGATGCTTTTCATCTCAATTCTGCCATAGCTGCTGCCACAGTATGACACTAGGCTACGTGAGGGGTGAAAGCCATCCAGGACAGGTAAGGCTAACAGCAAAGAGCCCTTACAGCAGAGTCAGGCACTCACTGTAAAACCCATGCGGGGCAAGCCAAACGGGAACTTTAATAAAGTTCCATGACTCCCCTCGTTCCCCCGAAGATCTCTGGTGAGGTCAACGGAGACTTCTGTGCAGCTGAAGAACAGACATTGACCACGAATCAAGTAGTAATTAAATATGATAAGCATTGACCCATATAGCATCATCAAACAGAAAAAAGCACTGTCTTTGAAAAAATTAGCTCATGTATGCCAAGTGTCTTTACCAGCCACAAGGAGCCAGGACAGCCATTGAAAAAGATGTGACTGATCACCGCTGCTGCAGGAAAGCACCTCTTGCAATCCTGCTTTACAGCAAAGAGAAGTTATCACTATGCCACTGCCCGAGATGCGAAATAGATCCCATAATTCTTCCAACAAGTAGAACCAAGACCTCGTGCTCTCACCAGCTCCTCCTGCAAGGCTGGGAGTTTTACTGAGAGGCTGCACGACGTTTGTACAGGGAAACATCTGTTGTACCTGCAGACTTCCACCCAAAAACCAGAGTCCCCCTCTGCTCGTGGGAAGGCTACAGCCTCTGCAGGTATGGTTTCCTGCCTGCTCTACACCTACCCTAAGAAACAAGGAATAGGTACCAAATTTAAATGTTGGAAGGGGATGAAAGGAAAAAGGACAAGGAGGTCTGAACAGAGATTTCTTTAGCAAGAGGAAATCTATATGCTAGCCCATTTATTCTGTATGTGTAAATGTGCAGTTTTTCCCGACTAGGTATCAGAAGTCACCTAGGAAGATATTCATATTAATTCTTTAAGTCTGTACCAATCATCCAGCCAGCAGATGGGGCCGGGAAATGTTCTAGTGAGAAGCTCTGCAGCAGAAGACACGGGACAATTTTAGACTATAAATTATATTGGGATGAAAAAACGTGCATTCTCTCTTGTGTTGGTATAATGTGACTGCTGGGATTTATCACCCTGGGCATATCTCATGTCATATGAGAACTCTATGCCTGGGAACAACGCAGCTCTATTGCGCGCCACAAAAGTACAACTGCTGATGAACTGATTACTCAGAACACAGCTTTTTTTCTTTCCCCCCTGCAGTCCATTCTCCACTTTTCCCAGACACTTTGAACAGTTACTCATTTCCACATTAGCTTATCTAAGCTCAAAATCATGTTGCATTCCCATTAAATACACACTCAGTAAAGCTAAAATGTCTTAGCATTAATTTTGATTAGCCACTCAAATGTAAGATGTTCAGTGCCTATCTGTGCCTTCAAAAATTTCCCTCTCAGTCCTCAACAGAGGTAATACTCCATGGACCACGTAATACATACAGAAGTGGTATGTGTAAATATCCATGACACAGGAGTAAACTAATCAAAACATTCTGGGTTTTTTGATGGTAAATATTTTTAATCATTCAAAAATTTACCAACAAAAGATCTAGGTTTTTTCCATACTGGAAAAAAATCAAGTCATGTCGACCACAGGAAAAAAAAAATCCATTAAAATGTCACTTGAATTGAAAAATCCTATTGTCAAAAGATGTTTCCTATATTTTGATTATTCCTCCAGGTGACCTTGCAGTATCCACCTCATCTATTTTTGAGTCCAACTGCTCGCAACATTCTAGCGAGTAGCAAAATGGCTATGGTGATACTTCTCTCGAAAGTTTTATCAGGATTCCCAAGACACGTTTCTAATGGGATCTTCACAGAATCACGGAATTGTTGGCACTTGCAGGCACCCCTGGAGATGTTCTGGTCCAACCCCCGCTGCTCAAGCAGGGGCAGCTACAGTAGGTTGCCCAGCACCATGGCCAGCCATCTCATCGTATATTGATTTAACTTACAAATGTGTTTAAACCTATACAAACACTTGCAACAACACTGCAGCAGCTCTAAGAGGGATTTGTTTCAGCTGAGTTGGGATAGGTCCTCTCAACTAAACACAACTGAATTCTGGTGGCTTATCAAGTGGTCACGTGCCAGCCAAGCCAGTGCCCATTTAACTCAGGAAAACAAATGAAGGGGTCTCCCTGCCCCTCATAATCAAGGAGCGCAGAGAACTCAAGGGCTAATTACAAGAGTTTTGGTGGCAGTGATAATTTGCTTAGCTACTGCAAATACATCGTGTTTGGCTCCACGTCTGAGACACCAGGAAAGACCGAAACCACCTAGGCTTATAGGCACAACAGCTTTTACTGCAAATTTGACTGCACCATTTAAAACCTAGCACTACATCATACCACTACAACTTGCTGATGCAGATGGGCCACTGGCTTTCAAATCATCTTGGCAGAAGACACAAGTTGTACCATAGAGCACAAGCAAATTCTTTGGAAAAAAATAATTCTCTGCTAACAGAACTTGAAAGACAGGAGATGTACCTAAAATCCTACTGCTGGTTTGGAAAAGGATTTACTTCTCGGGAAGGCTGTGAATTGCTTATTACAAAAACAGGGTTTTATTTTTTTTCCTTCTGTTAGTAACATAGATTCAGCACATCTGAGCGACTGAGGCAAAATTCACTGTTTCCTGTTTCATCAGCAAAATTGGAAAATATTCTGCATGGAGTTGCACAAGCGTAGCCAGGGTTTGGAACAAGATCTTCTCTAATGTGGTGCAGGCTAAGAGGATGCCAGAAAGAGCAGTTACTCTTCAGCCTCCTGGAGTCAAAGCCCCGCTGTAAATACAACCCCACGCTATGATATTCACAAGGTCATTCTTCTGCCTAAAACAACAATGCTTGCTGTCTCCATAAAATTAATTTATCATCATATACAGAGTATCTATCTGAAAATCCTTCCAAATGCCTCTAGAGAAAAGAGTAAAAACAGAGTATCAGATCCTTTTTCTAGCCACATACTAAGAGAGGGTGGGTTTTTTGCTGTTTTTTTTTTCTTTAAGAGTACAGCCAGAACAACTATACAAGCACAATGCAGTCTTCCAGCTCAACAACCAGAATTAATTGCTTCCACTCACATCTCAGTGGCTTGGTAAATATCAGCATCTTGGTTCTGTTATCCACCCCTTTTGTCCTCAAACTTCACATTAAACAGCAGCGTAAATCTTCTAGCCTTTAATAGGAATGAGGATGGAGTAAAAAAATAAGTCAAGACTGCTGGATTTGACCCCTATCATTGAAAAATCACTGTAGTTTTCTGGTTTTACCATATCTTACTGCAGGAAAATCTGCTATTAAGCAACACTGAACTTTATTTTGATGGGATTTTTGTGCAGGAAGCTTTTAATTTTACAAGAATAATCCCAATCCAAAGTTCAGTTAAAACAAGGCATTGACTTCTCTCTCTCCTTTGGATTTGAGCCTAAGTCTATCAGTTTTCTTCTGCACTGTGCAAAAGACACAGGATAAAGCTCTCTGCAGCTCTATTTTTCCAGCTTGTCAGGAAAGCTTGAGAAAGAAATTCCCAGTTACCTCTACAATGAGGAATTATTAACAAGCTGAAAATAAACAGCCTATGAGAGAGCACTAAAGCAAAAGAAAAGATGAGACTAAACACCAGCATTTTACACCTCTATTTTGTCATCACAAAAATCACAAAGATTTTAAGATTTGCTAAGTTGTTCGGCACAGACTTAACTGTGCTCCCCATAAAATCAATAGTATTATCACCGACCTTCAGGGGAAAAGAGTTGTGCCAACATGAAGTTCTTCTGAAAATCCCATCTTAAACTCCAAAAGACGTGTTGACAGCTTAGGTCACTGGAAATTCAAAGGCTAATTCTGAAAAAAGGCAGTTTCAGCATCTAAACACACTGTTCCTTTCTGAAAACAGCCAGCGGAGCGTGCACTCCACGCTCAGATTAAATTAGCCAAAATCCAGGAATCCTCAGGACTCAAGAGGATGCCTCAGACTTCTCAAACCAAAATCTTTGCAATTCTTATGCCTAAAACGCAGTTTCAAAGCCAGGCGAAAGTCAGTGATATTGTTAATCTTAGTGTTCTCTCATTTTATTATTTACTGAGTGCTAATAGTTTCCTTCGCTCCTCCTTGTACAAAAAGAGGAGTTTATGACCAGTCAAGCACCAGAGACAAGTTTGACCTGACTGCTGTAAAAAAAAATCAGATGCCAGAACCAAATGAGGAAGGGTTAGGAAGCGTACTAAAGACATTCTGGAATTACACCTGAGGTATATGTTCTACTCAAAACAATGTGACCCCGCAGCACAGGCATTTATTTTCAAAGCCTGCAGTGACAACAAAACAAAACAAAACCAGAGGATGTGAGCTGTTGTAGGTTCCACTGAACAGGCACACACAGACTGCAGGTTTACACTGTGAAGATCAGTGAATCTGCATTGCTCTTCTGTCAATAAGTCCAGTTCCTCTTTTTCTGTATACTGTTCCTGTTGAGTTATGGAAAAACACTGTTAGGACTAAATTCGACGTTTTGTTACAAATCTCATTGGAACTGATCAAAAGTTATAACTGTGCCTTACAGATTACAGGATTGGTGTAACTGCTCAAATTTAACACTTAAAATGTATACAATGTATGTGGTCCCCAGACCACATCCTTTTTCCTGCATTCATTTCCATCCTTCACATTATTACAATCCTTGACCCTGAATATCGCCCGAGCTTTGAAATACAATGTTTCTGTGGCTTTTTCTCAAGCCACTCCTGGAGAACGCCTTTTTGTGGTTTCCAGACTAATATGAGGCAGAACAGGCAGATCCCACACTCCCATAAACAAGATGAACCAAATCCGGATCCCAGAAACTCGTGCACAGTTTCCACTGAAGTCAACAGGAGTCACGTGGGGCCATTCACCTATGACTTTGAAAGCGTTTACCTTGGTTATTTTGGGGATCAAAACAACATAACCGATTTGCATTTGCCATACTTCAGTTTCCAGCAACACAAAGTGGAAAGTAAATGAATGACAACACCTATGTGAACAGTGCCTATTCAAGACATCACTAACCAGTCCTGCCACTGATTTCAGTCATTTACTGCTCTTTCATTCTGGTATATCTGAAGACTCAGGTCTCCTTTAGCAGCGTTTTAGAATTTCGACAAACCTATGCCATTTTAACAAAGAGTTTAGCTGATTTTTTGGCCTGAATACTACGTTTGTTTCTTCTCGGTTTTCTGAAGAGAGTACACTAGGACTTTTCCTAAGGAAAATAACAAAGGAAAAGAAAATAACTCTTTGACATCTGTTCCTTTGACTTCCAGCCAGTTAGAAAAACAGCATTGCTAAGTGTTATTTGTTTGCTGTTGTTTTTCTTAAATATTTTTCATCATTTCCCATAAAATTCTAGGCTACTAAGGCAGGCTTAAAGCCTCACAGAATATGCCAGTTGCTAAGAAGATGGTTTTATCTCCTTGCAGAAAAGGAAACCCACCATTTTTGATGTGTGTGCATAGGTATGACAAATAACAAACTGTAATGAGAGAATTTTTACAAAGAAATGTAACATATTTGTAGTAGAGAAACACCTTCCATTCCCTTGACTCTATTCTTGACCAAGGCCTATTTTCCAAAACCAGTGAGAGGTAAGTTCATGTTCCCCATAGTAGAGTTGGTCTTACATAACTGAATGGTTCCATAATCAGCAGTATCTTCTTAGTATCTTAGGACAGACTCTTACTAATATTAAGAGCACTATGTTACAGCACATAACAGTGGAAAGGAGTTGAAAATAAGTAAAACTGAGCTTGCTGAATAGATTTATCTTACAAAGGCAATGGAACAACAGTTTTGAGAAGATGGAACAAGAGAAGAATTCTTGATTTTTATATTACTCTATGGATACACTGATACATTTTCTTTGTATGTTCATCACCAGCAATTTGCAGTTTCTGTACATGCTGTGTTTACCACAAGGAAGGCTGGTCATTCCAGGGTAGCCAACATCTTGCTTTTGTGCTTAAAGAGGTGAGCTGAAAACCCAGAAGACCAAAGTTATCCTGTTAAAATGGATATTGATTAGCACTAATAGCAACTAATAGCTTTGGGTAGGACCTTCTGTAGTCCCTCAGCTTCCCTGCCAGGACTTGCCAATACAGTTGCAAGCATCAGTTTTAAAGGCAATGGCACGACACAGATTAAGAATCCACAGTACCAGAACCTGCCAGCACCAAAACATAACAGCCACTGCATAGTAAGGTTTTTCAGCTATTCCCAAGACATATCAAACTCAAGATGAGTCAGTTAAAGGTGAGAACTGTTTTGTTAAACTTCCTGCGTCTTTGAGCCACACAATTCTTCCAGCACCTGGAGCACAAATATATGAGAATAAGTGATATCCCTGTAATGGTATATGGCTAATATTGGCAATGAATTTAAAATAGGACAGTTTTGAAATAGCTCTTTAAAGCCACGACTCCTTCCCACGTTAAAGACACATGCATCTCTGCTGACTGGCAAACGGATACTGATGCTAGTGGCTGTTCCTTTAATCTGTTTCTTATTGACTTATATTCTAGCTAAGTCACTTATATGATTTTCTTACAAATGTAAGACACAGTGGAGGCCTAAAATCCAAAAGTTACTTTTATTGCCTGTCTTTTATGGTTGAACTTATGAGCGATAATATAAAGAGCAGAGAATTCAATGGAGCCATGAAGGAAAAAGACATCAATTACACAGATTACATCACTGGCTGATTTCATCTTCCCAAGGCCAGAATACGTTCTATTGAGTTTGATGTGCCTGGACCAGAAATTGGGAAACATATCAAGACAAATATTTTAAAAAGCAAGTACACATTGTTGCTCTGAGATATGATTGTTTTAAATATAAACAGCTATGCAGATAGGAAACATATTGCCTGAAATACTGAAATGCATTGCACAGTAACCAGCAAAAGTAAAATCAGGCAGTTTGATCCTTACTCGGCTCTTATGAGCCTAGCTACTTTGGCATCATGCAGCTATGTCCTTTTCACATGAGCTAAAGCAAGCTAAAGATCTGGTCCAGATGTGAGCACAGATAAGGTTTGACCAGTCTTAGGCAGTACTGGAAACCTGCACTGCTGAGTAAAACTGCTGATCCACATTTGTAATTTCTTTGGGTTTTTTTTACTATTTATTTTATTATTTATTCTTTCCTCTCTCCCCGCTCAGCAAAATTCCCACAGTTCCAGCTGAAGCAGTGACTGTGATCCACAATGCATCCGTACAACAGCCAGTCAGAGGTAATGGGAGTTTCTGTATATGGATACGTTATCCCTGATTTAAGGCAATTGACGTTTATTAAATTTTTGTTTTGCAAGTTTTGCAGAGGTGCAAATAGCTTAGAGCTACACAACTCACTCACTGGTTTATCGCGTCAGTGAGTCTGACCCAGGAAACATATTTCCTGTTTAGGACCTGTAGGCTCTGTAAATTAAAAAGGTGTCAGGCATTGCAGAATTAATGGGAGAAAATTGAGCGAAATATCGGTCTTTCTTCACTGCACCTTTCCCTGGAGTTATCATTGAAGCGTTGAGTACAACAGACAAATGGCCTCGAAACACCAAGTGACAGAGTTCAAACCTGCTTTGACTGGATGAGCCCTGAGAGCCTGACACAATAGCTGCTAATAAAATCATTCTGCTCGGCTCACACGCGTAGCTCCCCTCACTTGCTGCGCGAAGAGCGATTCACGTGAGCATGGCTAACTCAGGTTGACTCTGCAGTAAAGATTTACACCCACATACACCAAAGTCATCTCAGGAAAGGATTGTAGCTTCACTGACTATGTGAGCTCTGTGGTATATTTGCATTTGAGGAAGCTGACAAAACTATGCCAATAAGCTGTTTTGATTATGTTAGTGTTGTAAAGGAGAGCACAAAGTGAAGTTAGAGATGGGGCTGTTGTAAGCAGATCAGATAAAATTTATCCCCCCACCACGTAGCTGAGATGTGCAACAAACTGACACATGCAGCAATAAAAGTAAATAACGGTGGCCAGTTCAAAGGACACTTGGATCCATGTTTCTGGAAGAAACCAGAGGCCACAGCCACCAACTGAACTTGTAGGTTCACAATGGTGATGGATTGGTTGATTACATTTTTTCAGGGTTAATAAGGGCATACCTCAAAGGGTCAATAAGTTTCTCTCCTCTTGCATACATGCTCCCAGTATGTAAACTAACAACATTAGACAGTCAAAGCAAAAAATAAAATAAAATTTAAAAAGCGTGATGAGGCTCATTGGCTCTTCCACGGCAGCTTTCCCTTGTGAGGATTTTGATGTGACAAGCTGTGGTTCTGCAGCAGGGCCTGAACGTAAAACATGGAAGAGCAAAGCACTTTGTTTTGACCTGAGCACATTTGGGTGGTATAATGATGAAAGACAAGGAGTAAGAGTTAAAATGAAAAGTAAGGACACAACTGAGAAATATAAAAGCCTGAGGTCTTCACCTTCTCCCTTCTTTTCTGAAGAATGAAAAAACAAAAATCACAAAAAGAACATGACACCATTCAACAGATACATGTCCCACAGAGCGCATCAGGGGAATCAATTTATTTTGCTGAAGTATTGCCTGACTGTAAGTGGACAGAGTGTGAAATTAAAACAGAGCTACAGCAAGCGATTCTGAAGCAAGAGCAAAAAGGCAGAGCATGCAGAAACCATTCATCCAAGAGTGATCAAGCACCCCAAAATTCAGATCTCAAGAAAGAAACAGATTCTTGCATCCTACTGGGAAGCAGGTCAGCAATAACTATGAAAAGGAGGAAACTAAGGCAAGCAGCTTTCAGGTGGGTGAAAACCAGCAGAAGACATGCAACCTCTGTCACCAACAGTGAAAGGAAAACAGGTAGGAAAGAACAAGGACTGAAGTTTCTCTATTCTACAGAGAAAGTAGCAGGTGGTAGAAACCAGCTAGATGCTCAGATGGCAAAAACTAGACTCCAAGCTGATTTGCAGGGAGCTAGTCACTGTATATGGTTCTTCAGGGGCAGAATTTGCCCCTGAATCGAAAGCTGAAGTCCTGTCAGTGTAAAGACAATTTTCTTAATCGAAACCAACTGCAAGCTTGCATAATATAGATGGTCTAAAGAGATTACATGGCTCACGGCAAATGCAAGACTGGTAGGATTTCCAGAGATCTGTCCTCAAACTACCACCCAGCCAGAGCCCACGTTTGTCTAAGCTGCTCTAAAAAGATTCCAAAAAATAAGTTTCCTCTGTTAACTGAGCTATCCCTCATATTAGAAATTTTTTCAGGAAATGTAAATCTATTTTTTTAAAAAAAATTAAAGAGCAATATCACTTTTACATTCAGATTCTAAACTAAAATCCTGTTGCCTCATCAGCCTTATTTAACACACTTTGTATTGTCATAGGAAGCTCTTTCCTGCTGAGTCTTTAAAAAACGCTCTGTGAGAAGTAACTAGATTTAGTAACCACACTTCCACAATTGATTCTAATTTTCTATAACAAGGAAAGTGTTACTGGAAACATGATTCTTTTTGTTACTTAATATTGATGAGTTACTCAACCAAAACGAATTAGTTCTTGAATGGAAAAGTTGTATATGTGAGTTAGGCACGGTCTCCGGAAAAAGCACTGTGGCAGATCAGCCTTCCTTTATGGGATGAATACAGGAGAGCTGGATATTCTATTTCTGGAGTCTACAAAACCCATCCAAGTACTACTGAGCCTTTACCTTCATTTTTACTACTGAGCCTTTACCTTCACTCTCCGCTTGGACAAAGAAAGCAATGCAATTGTAATGAATTAGAAGAGAAAAGGCAGCAAGAATAAAAGTGTTACTTTCTAATTTCTGGAGAAATTTTTAAATGCTTATGAAATGTACATCATTCCAACTTGTCTTTATCTGGTCGGAAGTGCCACAGGGCTGATACATTCAAGTGATTTCTGTCAACAGGTAACAGCAGCCAATTAAGACTATGTTCTGCTCTGGCCTTGGTCTCACAATGGACTGACATGGGTTCAGATAGGACAAAACTAATCATAAAAGTTCAAGATACTCTGCAATTTATCAAATAATACTTTGGTGGAATGAAGAAGCACAAAAGTAGGCAACAGCTCCTGGAGATACAGCAAATGATCCTCCCCTATTAAGAACGCGTTGTCATCCCTCAAGAACTAAGCAGGTGCAAACAGTGTTCCAGATCACAGAAAAAAGAAACTAACTACACGTCTATTCTCCAAGCAACCACTATTTTAATTTTTAATTCAGTTTAGAATATAAAGGAATATTTTATGACTACGCAGGAATCTTAGAAGCAGATTATTTTTATGGGTCTAAGTGCTATATACTGCTGCTTATGTTTTTATGTACAGAATTCCTTTCATCATGTTGATAAAATGAAGTAAAGACCTATTACCCAAACTGATCAGTGGACAGAGAGACCTTAGAAGTTGATTTATCGATCTTGAAATAACTGTTTTAGACAAGTGAGTTTACTTGCTCTCGGGACATTCCAGTTTCACTCCACTAACCACAGAAGGTACTTTATCTGACTAGCTTAAGCTAGACTCCTAAATGTAGAGCAGGTGAAGCCCCATCCAAACCGACTGAAGGGAAAAAAACAAGGGGGGGAAGGGGAAACCTACCACACCCACAGACAAAAAGTGCTAAGAGAACCCAGAAGCTATAACCTGGGATGTTCAGTCATCCGTAAGAAGATCAGGCCATTTCCTGAAGAGCCCCAGCAACAGCGAGATACTTCGCTTTAAATCAGAATAATTTCTGCTAGATTGCATGCAAAGTCATTGTGGGATATTGTCTGTAGCAAGTTTTGCCATTTATAAAAAGTCATCAGTTTGTAGCCTCACCCCGTCCAGGGGCATCTACAGACTAGAGGGAGATGTGACTCAGGAAGTTCTGAGTCACCAAACTATTGTTATGGCTACTTTTTGGGTGCCAAGTTTTCTACTTTGGGGCTTTCCATTTTTCAACAGGTTTGAAAGGTATTGTTTGCATGGCAACTTTCTGTAGAAAAAAAGAAACAAAACCAAAAACTTTTAACCAGCTCTCACTAGGAAGAAGAGAAAGAGGAGCAAAAGGAGAGAATTCCCAAAAAATTTAGACAAGTGCAGCTAAATTTAAACACGGTTGAATTAAATTACACTGAATCACTGAGAATCTCCCATTGTTAATTAAAGAACAGTTTCTCCAAAGCAACCATGAGCAGCAATTGCTGAAGCCACAGTTCTCTCTCTTTAAACACTGATGCCAACATAAAACATCAAAACTATTTGAGAGAGTGATGAATACAAGTTTAAAGTACCCTGAGATCAGCATTTCATGCAGCAACTAATATGTAATGCAGGAACATTAGATCTGGAATGCACAAACAAGGGCAACATCCAAGTGGAGAAAGCTGGCGATGAAGAGAGGTTACAGAAACAAATCCTTTTGCATCAGGGACTAATGGGATACAGGCAAAGAAAGGTCGATGTATCCAACTAGCATTACACTTGTAGGATTTGCAGAGTTTTGGAAAATGCTGAGTGACTGAACCTGAGCACAAAGCTAATTGAAAAAATTGAATTCAAGAAGTTCAAACAAATGAAGCATAGACTCTCATATTTTTAATTTGTGCAAATGCAGAAAAACACCGTGAAATTAATCTGTTCTGCACTGGGTGGTACCCAAGTCCCCAAAGCTTTAAGCACTTTATGACCAGACTTTCTGTAAATTATAGAAACTCAGCACACAGTTGGCTGACAGGTGTCCTGTTTACTGACTGGCTTTAAAAGGATTTTCAGATGCTTGTTTAAAAAACATATTATATATATTTTTGTTTTTAAAAGCAACAATTACCTTCTGGGCTGGTGAAACTGCTGTCATTCTGTTTCCTATAATACCACATTGTGAATTCAGACGCAAGAATAAAGGATCAGATTTACTTTTGCAAGAAATTATGGAAAAATAAGAGCAAATCAAAGACATGATCTGATGTTTTCTTTAGTCCCTCAAAGGCCACATACAGTTTATGGTACTCAGTGTTACACAAAATACTTAGGTTCCAGTAAAAAGAAGGAAATTTCTTACAAGTGCACGTTAGGAACACCAGGTGTAAACCAATGAAGCCTCCAGTAAAAGGAGGCAGATTTGTAGCAGCTGTGGATCTGGGCAGATTAAAGTAAATGAAATACTCCTACTAAAATAATAACGGACATAAACCTCTACAGATTTTATTTCACATGAATGCTTGTAGTAGGATATTTACAAATGATGGCATTCTGGGTATATGTTGACGGAAATCTAATAGTCAACAACAGGTCTGGCATAGATACAAAACTCAGATCAAATTCCTCCCTCAGTTACAGTCCATTAGCCGAAATGATAATGTTCAGGATTTGGAAGCTCCACGCTGCCTGACACATGTTGTCCGATATCTCATCCCCCTGCAAAGTGCCAAATATTTCAGAACAAAGTACATAAAATGCAAACTTCCCATTAAGTGCAACTTAAGAGAATCAGATAGAGGCGACCCCTCCAGACCTGGCACGGTCCATTCCATCAGAAATTTTGAAAGTTAAGATGAAAAAAGAAAGTGGAAAAAAAAAAACATTTACAGAAAAAGACCTCAGATCACTTTACTGGAGTCCTAAAAGGACCCAGCAAACAAATGAAAGGAATTTTTTTTTAGGATGAGAAATAAGGAATAATTTATCCAAAAACAAATGGTAGAATAACTGATTTAGGTTAAGTGCAATCCACCCTAGCATTTAGAATAGAGTTCACAATTTCTTTGTGAAACACCTAGACCAGTGTTAATGTTATGACTGGCATAAAATAGGTAAATACCAGTAACATTATGAATACACTCTTGTTTTTCAGAAAACGTCACTAATCCTTTAAATTTGTTTGCAAGCATTCAAGACCATAGTAAGGTACTTTGGCACTCAAAAGACTATTGGTTTCATGTGGTGGGGAAAGCAAGAGACAGGTACCATCTCCACCACAGGTGAGACTTTCAGTGACAAAGTTTTACTCAGGTAAGGCAGGACCCCCAGACTCCTACTCAAATGAGAACTCAGCAGGCGATGGGAGCACAGAGCCCTATCTCGGTTTCAGGGTACTGCCATTCAGTTGATTAGAGATATCTCTAATCAGTTAATTAGAAGGGATCCCTGCTCCCTCTGGCTTCTGTCCTCAAAAAGAGCTGGAAATCACCATGGTTGCACGCATCTTACTCTAAGCCTCGTCAGTGGTCATGAGCCCAAGTTGCCTCAAATTCAGACAGCAATTTTGAAGGTATCTTTGAGCAGTGGTCAGCGTCGCTGGGGCTGTACTGACTCTAGGGAAAGGCTGGGCCGTGTCTCTCAAATGACTTTTTCCAGCAGGAGCTGAGTCTTTCTTGTATATTATGCACATGCACAGTCAACTTGCCCAGCTGATGAGTGGCCCAATACAGAAGTTCCTCGTACAGCAGTAAACTTTAAGACTGAGAAAAATTATTTCCTTATGAAAAATATGGCACTCTTCATTCTATATTCAGCTGTGCTGCCCACATGAGATCACTCCATAGACTTCACATCAGTAATGCACAATTTACATTGCTGTGAATTAGAGTAGAAACAGGTTCAGTAAATTGATTACCTCCAGTCAGTTAACTTGAAGACTTTGGACTGGTAGAGAAATCAGGATTTTGCCAATATTTGTGATTGTACTATACTGTAAGGTATGCTACACAACCTAGGTGAATGGATATTGCGACTGCACACAAAAAGCATCGATATAAACAACAGCAAGATATTCAGAGAGCACTGGGTTCCGAAAGCAAGTCACACAGAAACAGCCATCTGCCATGAGCTTGACATCCTAACGCTAAAGAGATATGCAGTTGCCAATCCAGTTCCAACAGATAAAAATGAAAAAAGAAAAAGAAATCTTCCACCTGTAAAGCATGAGTTACAATGGCCAGTCCCCTGGACTGTCTCATACACAGTAGAGTGACAGGAAGGCAAAGGTCCCCTCCAGTCTACGCATCACCTCTTTGTAGTTTATAAATTCACAGTATTTTAATCACGAGTCATGTCAGGACAGAAACCCACAAGTGAAAGAGAAGGCCATTGTTTAAATAGTGTTTAAGAGTGGTTGATAATATAATTAGAAGGGTTGAGATTTTTATGCACTCTCCTAATTCTATTGTGCTAGCACACAGAAATCACGCTTAAGACCTGTGCAACAGCTCCCTCTTCACTCTGTAAGGCTCCAGCCACTGAATTCTCCAGAGCAAAAGGAAAACATTTCTGCACTACACAATTGTTTAGTTCAGGGCTGGCACAACATGCTCACAATTATTTTCACTCAGACTTAAAACACTGAACATGACTCCATATAACACAGTTATCCTTCAGATGGTAGGGCCTTCTAAAATGAGGAATATTTCATTTTGCTCAGTTGGCTGCAGTCAGGAGTTTCAAGAATGGGAGCCTGAGGTACTTATGTTCCCTGTGATCCTTTTGCTGCTGAGTTGCTTGTTTTCTTTATTATTAAACTCATACATATATGCACACACATACTATATATATTTTTATGTATATATATTTATAGAATGACTACATATAACAAAGCAGCTAATTGCATATCACATAAAGCAGGATGCAGATCATTTTTAAAGTATAAGGTTTAAACATAAAAGCATGAAAGCAATCAAAATGTTGATGCAAGAGTTTAACGAAAAAAAACTTATTTCCCTATCTGTATACCATGAGGCGTACATTTAACTTTATGCCCCACCTAGAGGTCTAAGTTGGGGTCTCGATGTTCATACCCCATGGGGCCTCCAGGAGAGAAGGGCTGCTCCGGCTGTTGGGCAGGGGCAGCAGCCAGCTCCCGTCCCGCAGGGAGCCCAGTCTCTAAATCACCCACCCCGTAAGAGGCCTGAAGTACATTGTTACGACCAGCCTCCCTCTGCTAAGTTTAATTGACTGACATCCTCCTTAGATGAGCTGTGCATCCAAACTGACATCAATACAAAGCTAGAGCAAAGTGGAGAGAAAAGTTGGTGTATATCCTCCACATCCCGATCTGTAGCAGTGAAACCGAAGCTCTGTGCACACATGGGGATGCAGGATCAAAGCCTACTGCCTGAAAGCTAGAAAAACAGTCATGTTTTTAAAAAGCTGACTTGAGAGGGCAATTAGGGGCAGAGCAGAGGTTCTGCTTTGCTCATGACTCCGACACTGGAGCCAAACGTCACAATTCTGTAGGGCAGTTTTCTTTAAATGACCAGAAAATGAGAATTGCCATTTTCTAGAGAGCTCCTCTGAAAGGAGGAACCCTGCCAGGCTAATAGCGCTCACTGCTGTGGGAAGATTACGCTCCCTCTCCCCTGAGCCCATTGGGATTAACACTGATAAGCAAACAAGTGGGAACCCCAGAGAGGCTCTGACAGTAGCACTCCACTGCAATTAACTCATTCCCCAGAACACAGCAGTTTGGATGAATCAGCAAATGCCTGGAAGACACAAGCAAAAGAAGCAATGGAAAATGTTTCACCAATACTTCCAATTATCTCTAGTACTTTACACAGAGCCATGTGGCACTGCATGACCAAGTCACTCCTGTGATTATCTAATGCTTTCGCACACCAAAAGAGTTTCATGGACTTCATCAGTAAATACACACCTCTGGAAATAAAACTGATGATACAGCTTCATTTAAAGAGGGGTTATAAAAAAAACAAAACAAAACAAAACACCCTAGAGTCTTCACGCTATGCCAGTCAGAAACTATTTTTTCTTCTCCCTCCCTCTTCTCCTACCCCCTTAATAAGTTACAGTGCTGAATTCATTGATTTGTCAAGACCGCTATAGACAGTAACGCTTAAAGGCTTTGCTGGGTCAGGTACCAAGCATTCAGCACGTCAGAAGCCTGGGCTCTGCTTCAGGAGGCTGTCACCTCTGTCATGTCCCTTCCGTACCACACATGTGTATCCGTCTGTAAAATTCTCTGTAGTCTCACGTGGCCTGAACCTCTCCTGGTACCTACGTGACCCTGGCACTCACACCATGTATTAAATACAGGTGCAGAGATGTTACCAAATTGGAGCACCTCAATGATTCAAGGCAAAGGACAACAAAGGCCACAACAGTGAAACATCCACCATAAACTTTTGACAGGCATGCCAGCAGCACTGCCAGATGGCCAACACCACTCCCCGTCAGATGGCCAACACCACTCCCCGTCAGGACACATGAAGTGGAAATGACGTCGTCATTTGTGTATAATCATTGCTACGAGCTAAGAAGTACTGGTGAAGAAAATAAGGACAACCACCCCAGTACAACATCCTGAGCCTGACCACAAGCTTTCAGAAAGAAACAGGAAAAGTACAATTTTTTTTTTTTTGGATTACTGAGCACTCATTGAATATCTTCTCATACACACAAGGATACCTAGCTCCATATCCTCAGTTTTGTCAGAATCTTTTATCTCCGTGTTAATTTTATGACCCTTTCAGTTCTCCTTCAGCCTGCAGGATGAAAGCAAATCTACAAAGGGGAGGGGTCACTGCCAAAGGGCAGCTATACTTAATGCAGTTTCATGTGCTGGGTCACATAGCATTCCCAGGCTGAAAAGAAGGCTCTGTTGCTAGGACTTTAAAAAACAAGTTGAAGGTAGCATACAGTCACACTACAACCAATTGTCAATCAACTCTTGCTGCAGCTTCAGATGTTTTTCAGAACAACTAGAAAAATGTGAAGGTTTTTCTTATGTCATTCTGTTATGGGAGGGGGGAATTAGTATCTGGAAAGTTCACATCGTTTCATCAGAAACAAACTCACAGGAGTTTGTAAGTAGTCATACTACTTACAGTAGTATGAGCTCTATTAACTCACTAAGTTTACTTGCACGGCAAAGGATTCCCAGTTACACATCCTACACACCCAAAAAAAAAAAAAGAAAAAGAAAAAAATAGGTCTCTCTCTCTCTCAAGTTAATTGCTTTAAGTTCATACTATAAACTGGAGCAGCTATTGAGGATTAGGGGAGAATATTTTCCTCAGGAAAACATTGAGGCGTGTGTTTAATTTTACGCATGTGCTCTCCAAGTTCTGCTGCACTCATGCACATGGCTAAGGAAAAACTTCAGTATAGACCGATGTGTTCTTCTGAACCTACGCCAGAGGACACTTGAACAATTCCATAAAGTCATGTTAGATGTTCATCTGATGAGAAAAAGACTTTTTCCTAAAAGTGTCAGGCTCTGTTTATGCATGCAAGCATGTCACAGATGAAGTGAGGAAAGGTTGCAGCGTCTGACATGCTAATTAGAGAGGAAAGAAGGTAAGAGACGTGCATAGCATCAGGCCTGCTCTAACTCGGGCACACTTAATTTTTCTGGAATGCAGCAATGGTCACTGCCATGAAGTTCTCCACGCATGAATAACTACAACAAAATAAACACCCTTAATGTCTACAGCTGCCTACAGGCTTCAGGAAAACTTGGTTCCATGTAATAAGTATTTTAGATGCCCAGATGGAAGCTGAATGTTTCATTTGTAGAGAGCAGACGGGGGTGTGTGAGTGCGCATGTGTGAGCGTGATCAAAATGGACCCATAATGTAAGATTCATGCAAGATTCACATAGGAGGAAATTCCAGAAGTTACACAGCCAAATCAGATTATTCCAGATTTACACCAGCGTAAACGACAGTCCAAAATATCTACCATTTTAGCTTATCCTGCTTATCTGCCCTACTTTTGACATTCAGGGATTAAGAGACACTAATATCCTAAAATGCATACACACACACATGTACACACACAAACACACACAAAATCTGAGAACAATCCAACACGTATCAGCATGGATTTTTCAGAAGCAGACTTTCTCACAGGCAGATTTGAGAGCACTACAGTATTAATGCACAAAGGGTAAGCGGTAACTGCAACATCTCTGTATTTCAGTAAAGCCTTTAACAGAGTAACTCAAAAAGGTCTCACTCTCAAACGAAGATCGGGTGGCAAATCAGCTGCAGTGTCTTATGGAAAGTCATAATAAATAGCAAAAGGCAGAGGAGCTAAAACAAGATCTACAATGTACTTTGCCTTAGCATGTTTCTTACTAGCAAGGAAGAATGAATAAGCAGCCTCCTAGCAAGATCAACAGGTGACTAATATTCACTCAGAATATCAGTAAGCAGAGAGAGGAAAATAAAAATACAAAACAAAGACAATTAATTAATCCCTCTCTTCTTGTGTTGCCAAATCTTTTAAAGTTAAAGGCACTTAGTACCGTGTAGAACTGGGTTTTGGAGACAAACATTCTCTCCTTCTCCAGTTCCTACAGTGTCATGTTCCCTTGCTGGGCTAAGTCTGTGTTACCGTGCTCTGCGCTGTCCTCCAGTACTTGGTCTGGAGCAGACTGAGCATCTCAGAGGTGTAAATCATACTTCACAACCCATGGCTTAAGAGCCATCCCAACTGCTAGGGGACACCATGAATCAGGTTATTTGGGTTCTTTTGTTCCCCTGCCTCACACCCCACATGCACAAAGCCAGAAGTAGCTACAAAGGAGACTGCCAGGGTTACAGCTCACAGGCTTCTGAGAGCCCTGGAAGCACCTTGCAAGTATCATAGTTTCACACAAAGAGGAAAGAAAATAAGGTGGGCAAGCCTCAAAGCATAAGCAGTGCATCAACCACCTAGGCAATTTCACAATATATAGCATATGGCATTCAGTCCTAGCCTGTCTTCCCTCACCCCTTCTGTTTCCAGTGTAGACACATACAGCTACGGAAAGCCTAAAAATTAGTGTCTCATCACCTTCCTTCTAAGGAGAGGACAAGGTCCTTCTTCTGCCCATTGTTGTTTCTACTCACAGAAAGCAGTGTCAGATAGAAGTCTTCCTTGCCCCCCAGAATGGGCATTCAACTCCCAAGGCTGTGGGTCAGGACATGCACTAAACCTGCAAACCAAAAAGGTTTTCTGACTCCAGCAACTTCACCTTTTCAGGTGTCAGGAGCTGCAAACTAGCATAGCCGCACTGAAGTCAGAGAGACACTATACAAGCCGAGGATATGCCTACGGTGTTGTAGTACCAAGGGTCCCCTCTCGTTTGTTACTAATAAGTAAGATCTCCTGGGCAGGGACAAGCAGGCTTTGACACACAGTAGGAGAGAGGCTAATAATGTCACCAACACGCCCCTCAGCCAACGTTTACAAAGAAACATTCTTACTGGTGCCTGCATGGAGACAGGACAAGAAGAAGCCTCGTCTTGTTGGCATGTACGCACATGCACACACACGCACTGTGCAAAACTGTTTGAAGAGCTTGTGGTCTTGTTGTTAAATGAGTTGTGAACATTTCCAAAAAGCTTAAAACACTAGACAATGGCAGCACATGGCTGAAGAATGTCCAAGGGACTTTGCTTTTGTCTTACCAGGCAATTATCAGATCAGGCTAAAACAACTTGCAGAAATAAAGGACATGGGTTGAGTAAAGTTTCAAAAAGCGATTTTTAATTTTTAAGATGGCATATCATACACAGCAAAGAACCAAAAACACTGACTACAAAATAAAAATAGCAAGTCTTCTGTCCAGTATTTACACACACATTCAGAGGACAGCCTTCCAGAGCTCTGCATTCAACACAGTAAATCTTCCCGTTCGCTCCTATCTGTTACGGGCTTCCAATCAAGATTGATTTTCATTTCATGCAGTCCAAACTTGGCGGCCTGAAGTGAACACAGATGACTTCAACTTTCATTTCTTCACTCCAAACATTCTAGGTGAAGGAGCCAGGACACGCATAACACAGACAAAACGCTGATTTGTGTAAGAACTACAACACTGTTCTTGTTTCTATAGTCAAAACCATTTAAATTGGAGCTGGATAGAGGCAGCAAAAATACATCTGTGCACATTTTCTGCCCTTTTTAAACGCTTACTTTCATATACCTCCACGACGGTATTCTGCACATATCCCATGCTTGTGTTTAGACAAAAGGATACTGCCTCTAGCTTAGAGGGTGCCCGAGCAACAAATCGCTGGAGGCTGGGCAAGTCCAAAGAGAAAGTGTTAGCTTATCCTTGTTCTCTTCCTTTGGCATCTGCTATCAGCAACAGAGCGCTAGGCTAGAGGGACCTCTATGATCTGAGCCAACACGACTGTTTGTACAGACATTCACTCTGGCACGTAGGAAGCAAGTTTTAGCGTTTCATATGAAGAAGGTTTTGCATAGAGTAACCCTCCCCACTCACACACATCGGAAACACATAACATACCCTACTAGTAAACAGGAACAATAACATCTGATGACTCAGACCAGACTGAATACATATAAAACTTGTTCTAAATCTTCAAAGAACTGAAAAACTACACATCCCTAAAAGAGTCAACAAGTTACCATGAACACCACATATTTAAGAAAAATCACATTCTTCACATCACAGCTCCACTAACAGTAAAAGCTAATATATTCAATTATTTGCTCTGCTGTTTTTAAATGCATATTCAGAAAGCATAAAGCCTATGAACCACCTAGAAGTGATTACTGTGCTCATATAGCCCTCTGTACATCAGCTGTTTCTTTAAGGCAAGAGGGACAATGGCCATGTAATGTGTCTAAACTGTCCTATTACTAGACAAGACTGTAAACTGAGAGAAAACAGACAAGACAAATGGAAGTCTCAGTAGAATATGCATGTGTGATATCACAAAGCAATAAGCACTGCTCTCTTACATTAAGCACAGCAATATATTAGAATAGAACAGTAGGTTCTATTATTTTAATAAAACAGGTTTTAATGAAATAGAAGAAAATGAGCAAGTCAGATGACAAAATTGCATGTATTCAGTATAACTAAATGCAGCTTGTACAGCACTTCAATAAGCAAATATTATTTGCTACACATACAGACAATTTCTCTGTTAGGTTTGTGATCACTTGTAGTTACCATTCATTAGGACTCTAACGTACATTTCAAAGGAGAAACTGGCAAAGAATGAATACATCAAGAGATGGAAAAGGCAAAGGATCTGAATCCACTGAATACATAACCTGTTTTTCCACTAGATGCATTTTAATTACATTTTGCAGATGTTTTTCTGATTCCTTTGCCATAGCATGTGAAATTAATTTCTGAGGGGGAGGGAACGCAAGAGGAGTTTTTCTATATTTACATGTTAAAGAGTATTTGCTGTCTAGGCATGGTGAAATGTTTTTTGCTATTAAAAGGAAGCACTTTCCAGAGACAGTATACGCCAATATCCAGGTCTGAACAACTCAGAAGTGACAGCATTTCTCTGGTGTGGCTATGTGCAAAGACACAAACCAGTCCTCTGTCCTAAGCAAACTCAAGAGTCTTGATGCAGGATGGCTTCCCATTCTTGTTGCACCAAACTGTAAGCAAAAGCTAAAAATGGTCACTTTTCACTGCCATTTTAAAAGTTTAAATTATTTCTCCAATATTTAGAAAAGCTACATTCCAGCATCAAATGGATTAAAAGAAAAAACAATTAAACTTCTTTTTCCATTACCTATTTCAAGCAATGCTTTGACTTATTGTGAAGAACACAGCCAAACAAGATGAATGTGCAGATCTTCCCTTGAGGTGCAGGCAGGAGAGAGTCCAGTGGATTTTGCAGGGTATTTTGGTTTAAGGAGTTCAAAGAATACTTTCTTCTTCAAAGTCAAATTTCATCACCACTGGCCGGGTTAAGTTCCACTTCTTATTTCGGTTCCTATCCTCAATGAACTCCTGGTAAGGATCTTTCTTTGAAATAGCTTTCTTCGAGCGTACATAACCAAAAAAGACAGTTAACGCCAGGAAAGAGTAAAACAACATGACAAAGAGGATGAAGAAATAGGCGTTGTCATATGGTTTGTATTGTGGCTCTTTTTGTTCTGTAGCATTTTTCCTCGTGCCCAGGTTCCTTTCCAGAAGTTGCAGAACACATTGCGAGATGAGAGAAGCTAAAGCTGTTTGGTTCATGTCGGGGAATTAAAAAGCACGTCAGAAAACACTGAGGGGAGCGAGCATCCTGGGGCCCAAGCAACCCTTTGCTGAAGTGGAAATCTATTCACCAGCTTTAACGGGAGCTGGATCTGGCCTGTGATCCTTTCCTCTTTTGGTAAGGAATGTTGTTAAGCACTTTTTGGGTCTCAGTCATTTGATAATGAGGCATTTGGCTGATAAGCCTGCCTTGCCTGTGAAGTTAAGTCTATTAATAATAACAATAGTGGAACAAATACTTGCGACATACATCTGCCAGGCCATTTTAAATGTGCGATTCCCTCTCTCCCCCTCACTGTATTTGGGAAACAGATCTGCTCAGGTCACCAGGTGAAGTGATTTTAAAGGGATCAGTGGGACATAAGGGTTGGGGTGGGGGGAAGACACAGAAAAACTCAGCTCAAGAAGGCACTTAAGTCTGTTTGTGTGTTTCAAATCAGATACAATCCCACACATTTTCAGACAAGCATCTCTAAGTACCATTCTTAAATGCTTTCTCTTAGCATCTAAGCAGGCAGGCTTTGCAACGAGATGGCCCAGATCCTGACACCTTTCCACACAGTCCCTAGAGAAAAGCCATTAAAATAAACAGCCAGCCTACGGAGCAAACCAGCATTCAGGATAAACAAGGAAAAACAGTTGCTGAATCTAAGTGCTGAGGTGGCATCACACCAAGTGATATGACATTTCAAGTGATCGCCAAGGGATATCACTCCAAGTGATATGACATTTCAGTCAGCTTCTATCTTTAAATTAAAGATGATATATTAACTCTCAGCACAAATATGAAAGCCTGAAAGCTTAAGTGGGAAGTTTAATGTATGAATGCGTCTATATGAGTATTAGGGCTGGTAGTTCATAGCTGCATCCCAGTACAAATACAGACCTTACTGGAAGTACGCACAAGAATAATATCCAAACAGAAGAGAAAACTGCCTATAAAGGCGTTCTGGAAAATTAAACCCTTTACTGTCACAGACAAGTAGGCTACCCTGAATATTTTCAGACAAGGAGCAAGAGGGTTAAGTCTTCTTCAGTGTGGTTTGTCACAGGTCATGTCTCCTTGCATGATAATAGCAGAGTGGTGCTCTGTGGATTCCTGCTTCCTATTGTGTTTTATAGGCTAGGTCACTCTAAAGTAAATTGTTGTTTTACAAAGTAGTGAAACCTTATCTTGCTACAGAAAAAGGGGGGGGAAAAAAGTCCTTACTGCCACAAACGACAATGCCAGCTGTTTCTTTCTGTGATCTGAATTCTGGGGAGTAAGCACCATGACTTTGAAGTGGAGAGCACATCACCCGACTAGCAGTTTGCCAACTCTGCACTGTTTCTTTAGGCCTGACCCCCTGAACTGATTGTATGATGACTAATTCACATGCTAAGATTGCAGTATATCGGTATCACTAAACAGCCTGCATTTGTCATTAAGGGTTTCTTGTAAAAAGAAAGATGAAAGTGAAGTCTGTAATTTTATATGAGCAGCAGACTATGCTATAAGTACATTTAGAACATGCAACTTCTAGAAGAAATGTTTAACTCCACATTTTAACTATTTGTTTTAAAAATCAGCCTTTAAAAAAAAAAAAGAAAGAAAAAGAAAAAAGAAAAAGAAAAATCCCCATAAAGACCAATGCCAAATCCTGTTCTTGGTTAGGAACAAGTTATAGGAGAGATCCTATTCACCTATTCTTGTGGATAAAGGAGAAGAGATTAGGAGACCTACTCTTTTTCCCAGTACAGAAAAAAAAGCTTTATCATCAGTTTAACTAGGAATAAGATACATTCACTAAACTGTAAAATCCTCTGAGGAACTATGCCCAATTTATATCTGTGTAAACGAAAAGGGATTTTAGGTTTGCAGCTTTTCCAGAAAATATTAAAACACACACGCACACACAACCACCAGTTTACAGCAACTACTTCAGTAAAAGAAATATGCAATTCTTCATAAATCAGATTGGACACACGATAATCCCTGTGAATTTCTTGCCTACCAGAGAAAAGCATGACTCCTGTTGGCCAAGTTTCTGGGAATTTGGGAATTTTTGGTTTGGGCTTTTGTGTACGGGGGTGGGGGTGACCCACACACAACAGAATAGAGAAGCAAGTGACAAAAATCACACCAATAAACTTGCAGTGAACAATTTCAGGTTCTTCATGGGCAAGTAGTATAGTGGCACACTTCACCATGCCTCTTAGGACAGAGCACTGCAGCACTCTGCTTCTCGAGATGCACAGTGGCTCTTACTTACAGCGCTCAACTCGTGTTATACTATGAAGTGAAATGACTATCACAGGCGTCTAAGCAGTCACTTTTACTTCTTAATAGAGCCACAGAGAGATGGCATGCAGACTTGCACTTGCTCTGCCCATCTTCCAAATACGCAGATCCACACAGGCCCCAGTCTGGAAGCTACATTACTGTGTTAATGCTGGGCCGTGTTTGTCAACACGCAGGCTTCATGCCAGAAGCGGCTCACCAACTCCAAATCCAGGTACAATAAATTCAGCTCTCCACGTTCCTTTCCCACCATGACCACCCCGCAGGAGGAGCAACTCCAGGTTGGAGCAAGCCACTATTATGATAAGCAATACTATATTTCATTAGTTTCTGTGGGACCACTCACAAAGTAAAACCCCACACAATGTAAGAAAGGACAATGCACCAGAGGAAACTTCTAGTCTTAATGCTGCCCATATGAGGAAGGGCTTAAAGGCTCTATATGCATATGCACAAGAAAATTACAAAGCAAGGACTGCACATACCATTGGACTGTGCCTCCATGTGCTCTCCTGGACAGAGACAGTACCAGTGCCACGCTCTGACCAGCCACGAGAAGCATTACACCTCCCAGCCGAGGCACAGCTTGTCCCCAACCTCTTCAGAGGTGCTGGGAGAGGAGTAGGAAGCAGCTTGCTGCCAAGCTCAGCTGCACCGTGCTGCTTTGCCCGTCCTGCCCATGCACACCTGCATTACGAGCCAGATGATGAGACCCAGCCACAAATCAAAGGGAGGTGCTCCTTCACTCTTCTGCTCCTTTAATACAGCCTAGCTTCGCTGCCGTGCACGGTGTTTCTGTGCACTGCTTTTGCATGTGGTTGAACAGATTAATGTGCTGTTAGGCTACACAAACAAACACTGCTTTACAGTTGGGTTTTCTCTCCCTTTTTTTTTCCCTTTCCCCTCCCCCCAGACGGCTAGAAGTACATAATGGTGCTTTGAACAGGATCCTAGAGAGCTATTTCCATAAAGTGGTCCAATTCATTTTAGAGATGTAATACATGAAATTCTTGAAATGATGGGGTGGGGGGGACGACAATGAGTAAAGATTAAAAAGAAAGTAAAAGATTAAAAGGAAAAGACCATAAGAAAAACTCAAAGGGGGGGGGGGGGAGATCAAAAAGAGGATTAACCATGTTACTTGTTGTTTTTCAGAAATTAAAGAAGTATGGAGGATAAGGAATTTGTTTCCTTTTGGCCCTAGAAAAATGCCAATTATGGTAGCTAAATTGCCAGGATCACATATCAGTATGCTTTGGAAATGTGAGAAATGGATGGGAAATAGAAACACAGGGCAATAGCTTACAGTTATGTTATGAATTAAGCCACAAAAATATCAAGATTTAGACACTGAATAAGCTGCCAAAGTTAATCTTTCCTGATGGATTTGAGCAGAATCAGAATAGAAGTAACAGAACTGTCACTTCACAGCTCAGAATTGCCTTATTCGCTCATCTTTGGTATCTCCTGGCCCTCATGTACCTAAAATTTCCACTGAAATCAAATGAAAGTGCCTGGGTACGCACGGACTTAAGATGGAGCTCCTTATCTACTGCGCGTGTTTATTTCAGGAGACTTTTTAAAGAACTTCGGGGATAACAAATGAAACACCCTCAGAGAGGGCCAGCCCCGACTCGCCGGCGGCTTCGATGCTGGACGGCGCCAAGCCGCCACCCGCACACGCCGCCCGGGACCGCCAGGGAGCCCGACCCCCTCGGCCGCGTCCCGCAGCGGCGCCCTCGCAGCCCCTGGGGTTGGAGCACGCGGCGCCGCGCACAGCCCCGGGGAGTCCACGCGCGCCGCACGCTCTGCCCAGCAACGCGGAGGCGCCGAAACCCTCGCTCGCCTCGCCACCTGCGGCCGCGGCCGAGGGGCATCCGCCGCCGGCGCCTGGGGCCCCCAACCGCCACTGCCCGCCGCGGCGCGGCCCCAGCTGCTCAGCCCCGGCGCCCCACGTCAACCCACGCGCTTGGGGGAAACACGCGTGTCACGGCGCTGAGGCAGCCGCAGCACCCGCTCCTCCTGCAAGGCATCCCCGGCACCATCAGGCTACAACTCCACATCCAGACGGCCATTTTGCTCCACTCAGGGCACCCTCCCTCCCCAGCGGTGGCCATTTTGTTCCACTGGGGGCTCCCGTCCTCCCCACTGCCGGCCATTTTGCTCCACTAAGGGCACCCTTCCTCCCCAGCACTGGCCATTTTGGTCTGCTCGGGACTTTCCCCCTCCCCAGCTGGCAGGTACCATGTCACAGCTGCTCCCCACAGGCCAGCACTCCATGGCTGCCCCCTGCTGCCCTGTCCCAGGGCTCTGCCACGGCCCCCAAAACCTCCATGGGCTGCCTGAGAGCCAGCGGCTGCCAGGGGCGGCCGCCATGCCGCCCACACGGGATGGCACCACGTGGCTGGCTGGAGGGTTACACCGTACCGCAGCTATAAAATAAAACCTGAACTCCATCATACTTTTTTGACATTTGTCCATTATAACCACTTCAAACTAGGCAACCCTTACTGTTTAAAAATTGTGTTTTAAAAAGCCCTTACTTGCTTTCAGGTAAAATAGGAAAGTACTCTTCCAAAATTGTTACAGCGGATATTGATATTCTGGGAATTATGGATGTTCCTTATTGCCTCATACCTCCCTCAAATTCTGCATAGTCCCAGGTGAAAAGTTTGAGCTGCACAAAACGTACAGCTTGCAGGGGGGGTCCTTGTCGGGCTGCTGAAAACGCGCCCAGCCTGCGTTGCATCCGAGGGAAACGGCTCCCAGCGGGAAGCCGCGATACCTCTGCTCCGGCGGATGCCGCAGCGGACATCGACGGTGACCCCACGCGCCGGCTCCCAGCCACGAACCTGCGCTCTGACTCCTGGCCTCCCAGGCTACGCTTTCCACGGCCAAGCCGCCTCCGCAGGGTCTTCCCACGGCAATCCGTGGGCTCACAAAACACCCCGAGGAAAGAGTGACCCCACAGAAGTGCAGGTGTGCTGGCCTCGCTGGGAGACCCGTGCGGTCACAGCGCTCGGAAAGAGCACACCAAAGAGAAACTCTTTAGATTGCATGGCGACCGGGAAAGAAAGCCGCCTCGAGCCACCCTTGTGGAGCACAGGGGCTTGAGGCTGCCAGAGAGCCACTGGGGAAAGACATGCAGTGGAAGGAGCCGGCAAGCAACGAGGAAACGCAGGGAAACGGTGCATATTCCATCACTTGAGGACTTGAGGTGGAGACGACGTTCCCTGGAAGAGCCGGTTTAGTCAAACGCAGGTTAACAGCCTCAAGAGAGGGGCAGGAACCAGACCAAGTTCAGCATCTGGCATTACGCAGGGATTCAGACTAGATAATCCCCAAGAGTCTCCGAACTGCTGACTATCCCTTTGTCAGACTAGACCCAGAGGGACTAAAACAGCATTTCGAAAACCTCATACACTTTGTAAATTAGTCCAGTGCTGACTGCAGGGACGTTCATATAAGGGTGAGGCTCCAAAGAAATGCTGACCATCTCTGAATTGCAGAATTATGAACTATTATGGGTTAAATATGCAGAGTACATGCACCAGTCATCTTTAAAAGGCTAGAGTTTTATAGATATGATAGATATGATCTCCATTTGAGATAATATATGCATATATATATTTACGGAGAAAAAGAAATTGAGTATTTAAGAAAAAATGTGGATAGCAGTTCAGAGACAGAAGAAAAACTGAGAACATAGAGTTATAATTATCTACAGCACAGGAAAAGATATCAGTTTGAGTGCTGAAAGGAGGGGTGTGAGGGAAGAGACAAGTAGCTTAACATTTGGTGATGGCCTAAGGGACAAACTTCACTGACGATGAAGACACCGAATAGTTAATAAAGCTTCTGAACTGTTTCCAATTCTCAGACAAGGAAGCAATAGTTCTGCTCTTATCAGCAACTGCTCTTTCATATTTGTGTATCAAGCTAGCTTTATTAAATTATTCAGCAAAGGTCAAATGTGATGTGTCTTCCTAGTTTTATTATGATTTTTCATGACATTGCCTGAGTAGTTGAATAATAAACAGTGCATGTCAAAAAGCTACAGTGCTTGAGATATCCACAGGCGCCCTGAATTATAAACCTATTCAGTCATCAATTCTGAGGCAACATAAATGCATTAAACAAAGTTTCAAACTATATGTGAACAGGGCAATGCGCTGCTCTTGGAAACATGACAGCAAAGCAGAAACAAGCCCCAGCCATACATACGCGTAGAGATTTTGAAGCCTGCTTGCATGATAAATAGTAGGTTATTGCCTCTATCCCATTCTGGCTAACCAGCTCACTAGCTGAAGACTCCCTAAAGCACTTTGCTCCTTTTGACTGATGAGAACTGCCCAACCTACGATGAGCTGCCCAAAAACGCTGTGAGGGAACAGGTAAATGAAAAGCCAACAGATCAAAGGGCCTATTGCCTACAACGGCCGCAAAAACAGGTTCCGGTTTTGGTTATTTTACAGTAGATGAAGATCTCAAGCAGATTCAGATCAATCCTATGATTCCATGCAAATGAATGCATTGAATGATATTATGTTATTCTGTATGTAATTATAACTAGCATAGAATAAACTGAAAGACCCACAAGACTTTTTCAGGCACTGGGAATAAGCACTGTGATGTTGTGAATGCACAAAATACATATCTAATGTTAAATGAATAAAAATTTAACAACTAAGTGCAGATGTTCATGTTATTCATATTGCTATTTTTGTCCAGCCCTAGGCAATATCTAGCAGTCATCGGAAGAACCAAAAGAAATTAAACTTGGGATCTTCTAATCAGAAGGCAAGTTTTCTTACAATTATTAAGTGGGCAATAGACTATTGTAGGAAATAATACAAAGAGGTTTATGAAATCAAGATGTTCTAGGCTTTTGATAGTCTCATTGATATCGCTTTGAACTCATTTCTTGTCATTTTAAACAGAAATACCTTTTGGTAAACTACTTCATAGGCTTAAGATCAGAAGACTTTACACACAGAAAACACTGAAGACTCATGGTTAGTAACATAGTAGAAATGTATGCTTTACATATTAGCAGTAACCAACAGCACTCTGACAAGAGAAAATCTATTTCTTACATCCATGAAAACATAGCAGAGTTTATACATAAAAGAAACAATTTGCATGCTGTAGACTGTCCTGTTTCTTCTGAAACAAAATTTAATTATATCCTTGCTACGTAAAGGATCAGTGGCATTTGATTTGGGATTTCCAAAATTAAGTAACTGTTTTTTCATTAAGTTTGGAAATCTAGGTTTCAGACTGACAAACAGATTTTATAAATTTGAATTTGCACAGACCTAAACCTACAGATTAAAAATCTAGCTCTAGTATCACGTATATGCAGAAATAGCTTTCCAAGGGCACAGATGCCATTTAACAATCAGGGAGATTTTGTAGCTTCAGATACTCATTTTGTGCTTCTCAAAACAGCTGTAGAGAGATACAGTTCAGCAGCATTTGTCACACAGGCAGACATGAGACTTTGTAGTAATATCCAGTAGAGAAACATGTGTGATTATTACCGAGAAATGTTTATTCATGGATTTTGTTTAAATGGCATACATCAAATTATCCAGGGAAAATAGGTGGTAATGAACCATTAAAAAATAATTTTTTGTAGCTCATTCATTAAATAATACTATCCATGCTCAGCAAAAGGATTAGTAACATATACTAACACAAATATATGCCGGAATGCATGTATTGGATATTTTGACGGTACCTGTAGATAGAGGAAGAAAAATTTTAAAAGTAGAGTATAAATTTAAAAAATACGATTCTCAGAAGTTCCCGATCAGACCACTTCTTGTAACTGCGAGATGGACAGTTGATTGAGCTGCTGTTATTATTTCCTTCCAAAATATGTAACTTCCAAAAATGGAACAGCAGAAGGGCCCCAAGATCCATCTTTTTGCACTCTCAGCAGGTACCTTTTAGACTCAGTTGGCTGCAGCACATGCCTCCAAGCTGGCATCGTGTCAAATGCTGTACCAATGTCACAAGCAGCCTAACACCACTCGAGTGTTTAGGATTCATATTCCAGAACTCCCCCGCCAAGAACCTCTACAGCTTTGATTTTGATAACAAACAGCGATCAACATTACTCAAAGTAATCCTTATAGCTCAATGAAAGATTCCTAATGGCATATCATAAATCAGAAAACTGATCTTAATCCCTCTGCCCTGGACTCCTCACTTCCTCTGAGGAGAGCTCATCCCAGGCCCCCTTCTCCAAGGCTTGCCTGCAAGGGGGCTGGATGATTTTCTCCTCATGTGCCTGTATCCAGGCTCTCCTGCTTGGCATTAACCTGTCAAGCAAAAGTGCTCAGGAGGAAAACACCAAAAGAGTTCAGAGACACTCAAATAAGGATGAAGGCAGCCCAACACCAGCGCTGTCTAGTTTCAGGTCAGGAAAGCACCTTACTGCTAGCACTGAAAAAAATAAAAATAATAACCACACTCTGTCTACCTCCCAAGCTGCTGTATTAGTAAAGGAGAAAGTGCCAATGTGGCATGCAAAAACCCTGCAGAGGAGTTTTGCCTTAAAAGTAAAGCTGAAATAAAGGTACACCCCATTCGAGAAGGAGCAATCATACAGGCATCATACACTTCCAAACTGCGCAAGCAGGCTTTTATCTTCTGCTTCACACCAAATATATTTGGGGGTGGGAAGGTTTACTTGACCTTTGTAGCAAGCCCAGGACTCTAGACAAATATCAATAGCTGAGTCCTCAGAGAAGGGAAGGGACACAAAGGAACATTGAAAAAAAAATCAGAAAATAAACAGTTTAGAGCAGGGAGAGGGTAATAAGAGACTTCTACATTTTAACTGTCACTGTAGCTAAAAGTATAACAGAGAAATATAACCCGAAGGAAAAAGAAAAAAAAAACCACTCTTCTCCATTTTCAACTTTTTCTTTTTTTTTTTTTTTTTTTTTTTAAACTATCCTCTTTCCTTATAGACGCCTGGCAAAGGCACAACACTCCTCTGATTTGTTGAAAAGATGCACTGGTACCGATGCTTTTTGAAAAACGCATAGCTGATTAACAAGCACGAAGCCGAGCAGCACGTTAGCAGTACCCGGGCACAGGGGTTGCCGAAGGCTACCACAGCCTTTGTATGCGTGCAGAATACGCTTACATAATGAATACAGCTCGAGTTGAAGATAACATGGTTTATTTCTTCATGATATTCAGATTAAAATGTATCAATGTATTTAGCACAATACTACATTTTAGGACAAAATCATCAGTGCTTTGCAAGTCTTCATAACTGTTTATTCATTATAAATAGTAAATATTTACTGAACTTTTTACATGAAAGACGTTTTTTTTACAACACGTGTGTTGTTGGTAGAGGCTGCAACACAAAGATAGTATTTCATTTTTCCATCACCCTTAAGACCAACGTGTGAACTAATCTCTGTACTGAACCTAATCTAACTCACTACTTCATAGTCCTTAACGCTAGAAGGAATGTATTTGTGTTCTGCCTCCCTCTTTTGTTCCAAGAATAGAGAGAAATAAATAACACCGCCTTCCATCTTCCTCTTCCTCTCAACATCACAAAACACAAATTTATTGACATTCTAAAATGTCACAATGCAAACTTCTTGTAAACCTTTGTTCCTATTATTATTTTCTATAATGGATATCACTGTATAATTTAAACAAATGTGTCAAATAAGGACCATTTCTGTTCAAGTCCTGTACTTAACCCAAAAAAAAAATGTAAACGTAATCATTTATCTGTATTGTTTCCTGAAAATGACCTTTAAATCACAATAAGCAAACTGGAATCTAGTTGTCCAGCACACTGCAATGTTTCTGTATTTTATAATCAGGAAATATGCAATGCAAAAATAAAAGTACCTGCAAAAATATAGTTCTGATTCTATCTATATGACTTTGGATGATCCCAAAGTTTGTGTGAGGTACACAGTATTGCACATTGTTAGGCAGTTGTGAAAAATCAGAGTCACGTTGTTGATTTTTATCTTGTTTGTTCCAAAAAGATAGCAGAGACTAGGAAAACTCCACATACAAAAAGGCTGTAATCTGGTTGTCATATTACACAAGAGCTTGTTTGCTGGTAAAGCAAAACTTGTAAGTGACATTTATTGACAATACAATTACAAAAGCATGGTAAGATAACCAATAAGTTACTCTGGAAGTTTTTGCACTCATCCTAGCTTCCTAGGGACTGTGACATTTCCTCTTGATGACAATTTCCAGTGTGTAAAATGAAAGAGATTCTGCTGCCCATGCTTCAGAAAATGAGCACTTTTAAGCTAGACTAAAGTCAGCATTCGTTGTCAGATGAGTCAGAGTACGCAGAGTTCAACTGCTAATTTTCAAAATTCTCTACTTGTCCCTATCAATGCACATTAATTTCAGCAACAAAAAAAAAAATGGAATGTTTTGCCAGGCAGTGCTATTAAATACTGCTGTTTCGTATACCCTTTTATAGTGAACCATGTTGCATTTATTTATTCGTTATTGCTTTTGGCCTTTGTCTTCTATATAATTTTGTCCAGCCTTCAAAAGTCTACTAAAAGCAATGACTGGAGAGAACATAAGCCTGCTTCTCTCATTGGGATTGCCCCAGTTTAGGCTGCAGTGTGGTGAGAAGATCCCTCATATCCAAGCATTGGAGTGAGACCGGAAAACAAGACCAGCTTTAACTTGAAGTGGACAGTTCATTTATGCAATATCTGGCTTCAGATAATGAAAGGCACCTGCAAAAAAAGCAAAAGAAGCTTTTTAAGTCATGCTGTGACAACCTCACAGCATGGGGCCATGCCAACTACAGGTTGACACTGTCATATTTAATACTGATATATCAAAGGAAAGGGACTAATATTTTTATTTCTAGGACAAGTTTGACAAAACTCTATGTATCTGGGATTATATGCTATAATGATTCTTGAGCTGACCTCATTAAGAACATGTGTTTCTAATAGTGGAATGCCAGTGGTTATTTCATTTTGGACAATCCTTATGTTTTACCTAATGGCAATCAGGTTTCATGTCTCAACAATTAATAACATCAAGATGTTGTTGACATCACTTAAGAAAATAATTATGCAGCAGAAATCTTGCTTGAACAATCAGCTATCTCACCAGCACGCTCAGCCCTGTTTCAGAGAGAAGCAGTAGTCAGACATTAGGATCTATTTTCATGATTTTCTTCGTTGCAACCAGAAAATACAGATCGTCACTAAGCAGTTACATTATCATACTTCACCATGCAAAGGTCCCAATACTCACTTTGTCCATACTGTCCGTACTGGTACCCAGTGACAGGGTCCATGCTGTAGCCCGTGGTGCTGTAGGTTGGCGGGCAGTAGGACTGGGACGTGGGCAGGCTGTCCAAACTTTTCATGTGCTCTAGCCGCTGACTGCAGCTGGCTGACACTGTGGTGGTGGGCTCGAGGCCCCCAGTTAAAGGGGACAGGGCATAATCGGTTTGAGGCTGGTGAGGCACACCACCATGGTTAGTCAAGAGTCCCATTACCTAAAATAAAAGGTATAATAACAGAAAGAGTTAAAATACATGAAGAATTGTATTGCAAGCAGAGCAGCAGGCATACTGAAGCCTATCATTTATTTTCCAAAGATAGGCAGACTTTCTATTCAACCTATGCTTTGGGTAGCTAATCCAAAGAGGGATAAAAAGTGGTATCATTCACCAAAAAACCCACCACACACGCACACACAGACGGCTAACAATCCAGAAAAAGTGATATGCAAATAAGGCAAAATAAGGAATGAAGCAAATAAGGAAAACTAATTTTAAAATCTTTTCAGATTCTAGACTGGCTAATCATGTGTCCCAGCTAGGACTTCAACAGGTGTTTATTCTTCAAGGTTATGATATAAGAGACCAAGAAACAGATAGTGGTCCTTTAGTCACACTCATGCAGTTGTGCATGGTCTACAAATGCAGGAAAGCTGTGAAAAAGCTCACACGAGTATTTGTTCTGAGGTCAGTTATTACTAAAATTAAATGAATTTGGAGTGGATCACAGCAACACTATCAGTCAATGGGAGTTAACAAAGAACCCCAGCACCTGGGAGAACAGGAATATGCCAAGAAAGGGCAGAGCAGCTAAAACTCATGCTGCTACTGTATACACTGTGCGCTGGTCTGTAAAGAAATAAAGAGGAAAGTACTGGTTGAGGCAAGAGCCACAATACCAGTTTTCTACTAATCCTCTCAGAGAGGAGAACGGAAATGGTCTGGCTTTCCAGACTCACTTCAAGTTGACTGTGACTCCCTTAATAAGCTTCTCCTATATAAGCAGTTTTGAAAGCAACATGATCAAGGGTAGTGGAAAAAGAGATTACTGGGAAAAAAAACATATCCATCTCTAGGCAGCAATTTCCAAAAGAAAAGCAAGGAGAGAGACTTTAAAAGCACCTATGCTTTTGAGCAGGAGGCAGGGAAGCTGTTGTAAATTCCTGACTCACAAACACCTCCTCATGCTAGAGGAGGATGTGTTCCCTTCCCAGCACACCCCTATAGCAACTGCTATAGAACTGTTTCCTTCTGTTGCATTGAAGTGCAACTTATTGCCTGAAAAATGATCTGCAGGTTATAACTGAAAGACAGCGTACAGCTTCCATCTAAACAGCATATTCTTATAATTTATAGGTTGTCTTTCACAGAATCACAGAATGGCTGAGGTTGGAAGGGACCTTTGGAGATCATCTAGTCCAAAATCATCTTTCCTCCAAATCACCTTTCCTCCAAAAAAGCGTTACAAACATCTGACATAGGCTTTTTGATAATTTTTTACTGCACTTCTTACCATAACCTACAAAGAACTGATTAAAATAGCAATCTATTTTGTAAAGACTAAATCTATGCTCATATGAGCATGTCTGGTTCTTAAAGTTCTGATATTCCCTCTTGAATTGTATTCATTTTCCACTGCAAAGTAAGAGAGATTACTGTTGTAGGGAGCTCATGATCCTGGCTCTGCCAGCTCTGAGTTTTGTTTGTTTTTTAATAAAGGAAACAAACCCCAGGGATCATAATTTAAGTAGAAAGGAAGACATACCCAGGTCTTGCATGTCTGATAATGGAACGAGCAAGAGGCATAAGTGGAGTATTTAAAAAAAAAAAAAAAAAAGTGACACCCAGATGCCTGCATCAAGAATACAAAACATCTCTGCATCACTTGCACCCAAGACATCCCACAGAGAGAAAGAAAGAAAAGAGAGAGAAAAGTAGAAAGGAGAAAGTTCAACTTACTACTTACAGTAATAGAATTTCCACTTGTGTTTCAGTGAGCAGAAAATTACACTTTAACTGAAGATATTTTCTGAATGTTTCATAATCTAAAGTATTCATTCAAAAGGAGAAGTTTCAAAATATGCCCAAAGACTTCCTTTCAGGTTACAAGTAGCGTTCTACTCAATTCAGATCACCTTTTCGATGCACAAAACCTATTAAAAGAATTTGAGGCTAACAAAAAGCTATTAAAAATTCTTTGGAATTGCCACAGACTGAAAAATCACGTTAGCACAGCAACCTGCACAGTATGTCGTCTGCCAAATCTCTAAAAACTGAAATAACTGGAATCTCAAATTTTTCTCCTCTAAATTGGATCCTAAAAAGTGTTGAAATTTCTGAAGACTACTCTAATAAGTTTTTCCACTTTAGGAACTACCAATATTTTTCTTGTCCCTTTGGAAAATTACATGCTCCTGATAATCGAGCATACTTAATGATCCGATATTGCATCAGCAGGACACAGATATATTAGAATCTGTGTTCTTTTTACACTAAATTAATCTTCATCCTTTAAGATTAACACTAATGGATTTAAAAGAACAAAAAAAAAAATCCACACACAAAAAAACCCACACAGCTTAAGTTAACATTTACATTGAAAATTACTACTCTGGAAAATATTTACATTGGCACAAGTATTATAGTTTTTACTATGTTTTAAAACACACATGGCTTTATCAGAAAACTGAAAGTGCACAGCCCTTTCCATTCCAGTACAGCATCTATGAGACTGTTATTTACGGGGCTTTACCTTGTTCTGTGTCAAGTTTAAGAGCAGGGAGAACAGGCTGGGCTTGTGCCGCCCCACAGAAGTCTTGGTGGCAATCTTCTCCACAGGACAGCTCTCAGGTTGTTTGTTTGTTTGTTTTTTTAAATAACTGATTGCAGAGATAGATATTTCATCAGGTACTACCTGACAAAATACACTAAAGTAACTAGACTCTTTTCTGTTTAATGATTTCATTAGAACAGAGCCCAAGACGACATCATTTAAACTTTGACAGCAAAAACGTGAGCTCAAAAATGTTGGGATTGATCCAGCAGTTTAAGTTATTTTAGAGTTAGAGATTAGCCTTGAAATTTAAATTTGAATGCAGACGCTGCCTCAAAACCACCAAAATGTTAGTAGCATCTATATCTAATGCCTAGATGAGGCCAACTTCCAGATGATTAATCTTCTCTAACACACTAAAATTAGCATTTGATGAGTTTTAATTTAAAAATTTAAAATTAACCACATAGTAACACAAGTCTTCAGGCATCTTTTTATTAAGTGCATATGCATCTAATAACTCAGACACTTTTGAGTATAACCAACAAACACAGCACTGTCTTTGAGACAGAGAAAACTGAAGTCTGAACAGTAACCATCTTCTCAGAAATATCTTCTTCAGAGGCCTTAGGAATCATCCTGCAGTTGATTAGTATCTAAATAATTAGATTTTTGGTCATGTCTGTTTTGAAAGCTATAAGGGAAGTAGCCTCAAGGCAGAAGTCTTTCGTATGGTATGTGCCATGACCTTATCACCCATACAAGGAGTTACAGGAAGGGCATAGCTGACTTTCACCTAATCAATTAGAAAGCCATTAATGGGCCAGTTCTGCAAGATGCTCAGCACCCTCAGCCTAGCAGCGTACAGGAGACACACGAAGATTTAGATTTCGCAGGTCCGATCTTCTGCTGGTATGAAACAAACACATCAAATTGTTTTGTAATAATTAAGGAGCAAAAGAAATTTAATCAGCCCATACGTGATCCAGGTATAACATGTTCTTCACTCTAGATTAGCTTGGGAAAGCTGAAATGACAGCTGTCACCCTCACTGATATGGATCCCAAAGAAGGTAAACTGGGGGGGGGGGGGAAACAAACAAACAAAAAAAAAGAAAACAAGGGCTGATCTAACATCTAGAGCCAAGCGCTGCTCTAACTACTCAGAAGAACTCCTATAAATGCCAAAGATCAGGTTGTAAGGTTTTTAGTTACATGGTATCTTTTGTTCCCAATTAAAATAAAAACCACCCAGAAGGGCTGATGTGTAGCCTCTGAGCTTTCGTAACAACAGACAGCATATACAATAATTATATTCTATTAGAAACCAAAGCTGCATTTAGGAATAAGCAAAATGAACGCAGTGAACTGCAACAACCAAACTACAGAAACGCTTTCGGGGGAGCGCTTCCCAAACAACCTCAAAAATTCATTAGGACAAGTCCCTAGCCGGTGGGATCAGCACAACATCACTAGATGAGGGTATGATCCAGAAAGAGGAGGAGAAATTGAATGATGAAAGCTTTCAAAATGTGTAAGCAACATCTGGTCCATTATCAGCTATTATAGAAAATACTTCTATTATCAACAAAATAAAGGCTATTAAACTGAGAAAAAGCTTATTCCATTTAAATGAAACATTATGCCTGTTAATGTGGTTGGTATTTTAGGATGTAGGACCTACCATAGGCACAATAAAATTCTCATATGTTTTAATTCATTTACGCATGCCTGCATTTAATATGCTTTGTGACCATGTCTGCAATTAATATGATTTATGAGAAAAGAACATGTGCAATATTTTTCGGGTACAGTGATACATTTTTTCCCCCCTCCTGTGAATGAAAGATTTAATGAAACAGCTCAAGGAAAATTGTTGGCAGTTAACGTATTAAGTTGAACTGACAGAATCACGAGTAAACTTTAGTGGAGTTAATGATATCCTCTTATCTGACCCTGACACATTTGCAGCATGTAATTTACAGAAGCTCTGTCCAGGGAATCCTGACAAATGCTCCTAACGATGTCAGGGCAATGTTCCATTCTAATGGGAAGCAGATGTGGGTCAGATACCCTCATTCATCACTAACACTGAAAATTTCAGACTCCTCCTAAGATGAATGGCATTACCTGCTGCTAACTCTTTTCACTGTAGAAAAGTCCCTCAAAAGCAAAACATCGCATGAAGAAGAGCGCTTGAAAAGGCTAGTTTTACTACAAGGTTTTAGGCTAATTCGAATTAATTAGCTACATGGATCTGTACCTAGAATGATGTTGCTGGTTCATTTTATAGATCTACGAATATTTCTGCCCTATAAAGAAAAAACGGCAAGCACTGGGAACCAAATCATCCATTAATGTAAACAGGAGCAAAATACACCGACTGAACGTCTGATGATTTGACCTTCCACATACTCAAATCAGATGAGACCTCATACCAATTTCACACCACTAGACATCAGTAGTAACTGCACTGAAATCAGAGAAGGTGCACTGGTGGACATTCAGAACAATTATGAACATAACTTGATCCTTCAGAAATTATACTGGTATCTACAGGAGGTTACTCATGTTCACAACATTACCACAATCTGCTACTAAATTAGTCTCTTCCTAGGTGCTAGGATCCTGGAGTTGCAGGACTGGGTACGGTTATCAAAGTAATTCAAACAGAAAGTAAACCTCTAACTCCTGGTTGTATGGAAAAGCTTACAAAAAATGGCAAGATGACTGAAAACTGAAAAGGCAAAACAAAGCCCAAAGAAGAACATATACTTAGAACATATAGATACAGCTATATGAAACGACTGAAAACTTTTTCAGGCTGTCACAGGACTTGTGGGTACTGGCAAATGAGTTTAAATACTTAAACGTGGCAATTGTACCTATAACAGCTCATAACAAACCTAAATTTGGGATTAGGTTGCTCTCTCCCTGTGAACCCCTCTCCTCCCCGCTCCTGCTCAACACGAAACACGAGAGGAGGACTCGACAGCAACACACCCATGGCGGCCGTCTCCAGTCGCGCAGTGCAGCTCCCACACACCTGCCCTCCCTAACTGGGGTGCACAGGTTTGTTTTCTCTTAAAACACAAAAAAAAATAAATCTTTTTTCACATTCAAACACGCTATTGAAATTTTTGCTAGCGAAAGGCCTGAGGATGTGATCTGCAAAGGTTTTACAGGACTCCCCCCACTGAACTCAAGCTGTTTCTCGTAGCCCACAGAGATAGGATGAGATTTAATTCAAAACAGAAATATTTGGCCCTACAACAGCTATTGAGTGATCTACACCTTCATGGCTGGACTTACCAAAACTAAGTAGCTACACAGTCCTAGCCCTTTAGCTAAAAGCAATAAGTCATCTATAAATCTAGGAAAAAAAAAAGATGACAGATAAGCATTGCCAGAGTAATCCAACCAGTAAGGAAGGGTTTATTCATGCGGCTTCCATTAATGTATATGCCAGGGTCTGCCACGTTAGGCTAATTAACACTAGGTACAAACAAAATTATATATTGCTACTTTGACCAGGGTAAGCCACTTCGCATTCTGACTCAACACTCAGTTTTTGTAAGAACATGATGACTATTACCAATATCTTGACAAAAAAAAAAAAAAAAAATCAAGAAAAAAAAAAAAAGAACGGTTCTCTCTAAAGAAGTAGGAAGTTCTGAAAGAAATTGAGCCCTGGGCATTTAGACACTATTTCAAGAGAATAAAGAGTGATACACTGCCTTCTAGAATGACTTTGCTAGGATGAAATTTTGCTCTTTCAGACCTCACTGCACTATATACTTTTCACTGAATCATGCTGTGGTATTTTTAGCATCTTCCTTTGGAAACCTAAAATATAGAGCATAATTAATGACTCGAGTGAGCCATCTGTGACTACACATGACAAAGGCCTCATTCATGTATCCATCCTTAATTGAATAAATATGCAAGTATTTAGATTCCTGTTGATACTTGCATTTTGTAAATTCATTGAAGAATTAGAATTCACCGATGCATTCCAGCCACATTTACTGTTAAGGGCTGATTCACATTTTTTGCTTACAAGTGGCTCAATTTGAACTTCTACACGTAGCAAAAATAAAAAAAATATTTTAAGGGCCACAGCAAGGTTCAGCACTGAGTATATTCTAAATGGTAAGAACTATCATGGGGAAAGACAGTCAAGTTTTGTGGGAACTTTTGAAGCTTTCAATATCACAGGGTATAAGCAGGCTTTTTTTTTTTTTTAAATCTTGTGATATCTATTGAATCTTTAAAGCTATATGTGAAATTACCACAGAAACACACTTGTTCGCAAGTTTAAAAAAGTCTTATAAACCAGGAATAGTACATTATGTTAAATGGTTTTTTTTTTTTTTTTTTAAACAGACATATAAAAATAAATTAGAAAAGTTTGAAGGTACTGAGAATTTGGGAATAGGGAAAGCTCAGGTTTTGTTTTTAGAAGCAAAATCTTCACCTGAAAAGTTTTGTCCTGAAACAGCAGCTAGGCCTACTGGCAAGGCTCCATCTGGCATACAGAAACAAAGACTGTTTCAAAATACAACATTTGTTTTTATGAATTCACAATACAACTAGCTTAAATCTCCAGAAGTGTCCAAAACCCTGGTATACCTCTGTTTAGGGGTTGTCAGCTGTAAGAAATCTGGTTTTTTGAAGGCAGAATAACCCACCTTCTGGGGAAACAGGGGAAATAGGCCCAGAGAAAGAAGTTAAGACAAACATCCAAAATGTAATGTCACCATTTTGTTTCCTTTCAATAAATGTCATCATTATTCTCACAAGATACCAATTACGAGACTATTACATCTCATATATTTGTACCACAATCCAGAAATAGAAACAACAGAAAACCTCATTTGCTGACCTTTTTTTCCCTTTTTCTTTTTTTTAAGAAAGGAACTCGTGCTCAGGCAAATTATATCATGTGAATTAACTTCATTCCTCACAGAGAAATTCATGACCCTTATCTCATGCTCTTGGGTTATTTAAGTGAGCAGCTCTCAAAGCCAAGACCATCATGACAAGGATCATGAGCTAATTGGTGTGGGACTTGGATCCAAATGGTTTTTTTCTGCGAGCAATCAATTGGACAGTAACTAGAACATAAAGGGAAAAAAATAACTAATAGTTTTGTTTTCCTCCTGTCTCCATTAATGGGGAAATGCAAGCTTTTACCTATCGATTCCTATGTTTCCCTTAAAAACAGAGTTAACAAGACAGCATGAACCTCTCTCTCTCTCTCAACTGATTCGACAGCTGTCAGAGAACCATACTTCAGGTTAATGAAAACCAAGTGCTCTCAAAGACCTAAGAGAGGCCAATCCTTTAAGATCTATCTCACCAAAGAGAGTTACAGGACAATTCTTGAACTCCAGCAGTGAAATGTTTTGACAGTAGAAGAAAGAAACCTTGACACAGCTTACGTTTTTACTACTGTTCACAGAAGAGTTTGGAATTTTATTTCTGAATAAGATTATTCCTGAGCTCCAGGTAATTGCATGAGAATGGCCAAGTATGTTAAAGGTTGTTATGATCCTCTGTGCAACCACTCAACTTTCAATCCACTTCCCATTTTGAAAACGCAGCCTTTAAAGCTACTAGTTATGGAGGAAGACAAGGAAAAGGAGAAAGTACAGCTCAGAAACTTTCTGTAGGGGAGGGAAAAAAAATGATGTTCAACAGGAGACAGATTACATACGTTTGTTCTTCTTTCAGAGACACTGAACTTCAATAAAAACTTATTAATTACTCTTTAAGGCTAGCGTCCTCCAGGGTAAGGACAGGAGGCAAGTGGCCTCGTGAGCAGCAGTGCAAGCAGAGTTTTGCCGCCAAGCCTGAACCCACGAGCAGGCTGAAACAGCGCTCTCCAAAGCCAGCAGCCTGCCTGAACCACACCGAGGAAGCAAACCATGCTACTTCGCCATTAATGGAAAGCACATGACAAGGTCAACGGATGCCCATGTACACCGGAAAAGACTTCTCCTTATCTTAAATGAAGCAGTTCAAAATATTGAACTCCTGTCGTAAAAACAAACAGCGCTCTAGTAAGACCATACACCTGCGGTTGCAAGACAAATGTTTTGACAGTCGCTCTACTGCTTTACATCCAAGGAACTGGGGGTGACTGCTCATGCTGCGATCAGAACGCAACGTGCCAATTCAGAAGCACTCACGTCCCGTCTGCGCACGCGAACACATAGATGCTCTTCCCGAACGAGTCTGAGTTAATAAATGGCTGTTAAAAGAAAATGCACTGAGCAAGTGAAATTTAACTTGAAAAGGAAATACGATATTCCCATAAATGTATGCATGAAAGCCAAGAAGCTGCATAATAGGCATAGAAAACACAAAAATATGCAATTTACATATATTACACACTAATAATCTCAGTTCTGACATTATGTTTAAAGAGCTCTGGCTGAGACAGAGTGCCTGCAGTTTGGTTGCTTCTTCATAAAATACAAACAAGGACTGTCCTGGATATCAGTTCCCCGAGACATTAATCACTGTCTAATTCCTGCAAAAGTCAAGCCTTTGTAGGTCCGTGAGAGAGAGGTTCTCTCACCAAAGCTGCTAATAACGACTAAACCAGACAAACACAGAGCATCATCAGTCATCTCGAGGTCTGCAGATCTTGCCTTGATGTTAGGAAGCGCTGAATGTTAACAAGGTGGCACTTCAGCAAGAGCACCAATACGTTATTTCCCAATAAACTACCAGCCCCACAGGACAGGTACATTATAGAGCACTGGGCTTCCCGAAAGAGACCAGGACATATAATCCTCTCTGAATTTGTGGCTAACACAATAAAAAAAAAGATATAGTATTAGCCGTTTCCCCTTGTCCTCTGCCCTTTAGCCAGCGTTGCCTTAAACAAGGTAGTTGCCCATCATACCCAAGAACAGAGTTAGAAAGAAAACATCCTGCATGGGGAATAAAGTAACCCCAGGGGTCTGTGCATCAGACCCTCATTTAGGGTAAATTGAACTCAAAAGGGGAAACGGAGATTTAAGTCTAGTGAGAACATGATGCTGTGAATCTTCATATTAGATACGGTTTTGTATGCTCCGAGTTTTGTTTATTGGAAGAGATTATTCAGGTGTCAGACTCTTCCCCCCACCCCCCGATTAATTCACTACAATTTCAGCTTTATAAACAGTATATCCAGAGCGCTTGCCTGGGAGAGGGACACTGATGGGTGGAAACGTTATGTTAATTGCTCACACACCCAGATTTATTGTGGCCCACCAGCCAGTAAAAGACCCTCTTTCCCCCTCATCGAAATTCCACGCACACACACACAGCATCGCAACATGTCCACTCAGCAAGAAAACGTCCGTTTCTCTTTCTTCAGTAAAACTCTCAGCACAGAACCGGCTGTGCACTTTTTGGCTACCTCTGCCTCGCCCTCTCAGTCAGCGCCTAGATGCCTGTGGGGAGCAAAGAGTCCTGAAGGAGTTTGACAAGAAGATCCTCTGGAGCACACCCCAAAATTAGCTAACATCTCAGCACACAGGCACGTTAACACATACAGGACCAACGTCTTAGGCTCTTGTTTCAGGCATAAAGCACAACTGTTATTTTGCTAGAGTCCCACAACTTGCTTCACAGAATTTACCTACTTGAGGTTATATATTCCCCACGAAAAAGGATAGAAACACTCATATAAACACAAAGTCTGGGCATGCCGTTTTACACCAAGGTCTCCAATTCAGTGTTCAGGCCCCAAAACTGTTCTGGAGCAGCCACTGGTAACTCTGATGAGTATTTGGGCTAGGTTTTTTTGTGTGTTTTGTTGAGCAGCAGAGAGATCTTTATCAGTCCATCAAGTTAACCATTCTGATGCCAAAAAGCTGTTCCAGAACTGAACGGCTACAAGGAACAGCTCCCACGTACATTTGGTGACAGCTGATCGATCAGCTTCCTTCCAACCCTGCCGGCAAAGGGGCAGGATAAGGCCAGGAGCTCTGAACACGGGGGTGGGAAAAGGTTTCAAAATTCTGAGGAAAAGAAACAGAAGCTTCCAAGCACAAGGACAGCGCCGGGTGTAAAGAAGCACAGTAACTGATTAAAGAAGTCTAATCTGTTCTGGGATCTCCTTTTGATTATATCAAACCTCAAATCAGTAAGACTCTGGGGGAAAACCTGGCCTCACTTTTTTGTCCCACTTTGCTCAGACATCACAAGACTTCTTTACTGTGGCACTCAACTTCTGTGTCACAGACAATAAAAGCTTTGTGAAAGGAGGAAAAAAAAGAAAAAGAATAAAAAGAGATCACATTTTCCATAGCCAGAACCAACATACATTTAAACTGACACTAACAACTACTTTTGATGGATCAACGCTGAACTCCAGAAAGATATGCACGTCAAAATTTTGGAAGTCTTGCACACTATGAATCTGGTCATTTCTAAAGGTGGGGAAAAAAAGCAGCAACTAACATAATGTCATGGCTTTTGTCGGAAATTGCATTTAGAAATCGGAATTCTTCAGAGCAAGATCCATTCACATCTTGTTGGAAGTATATCCGTTTGTTTTTCTGTTGTTTTTTTTTTTCCTGAGGTTTCAAGCCATAAAGTTTTGTACCCCACTCTATGCTATAGGAATCTGTGAAACTTAATTACATTTACTGTTACAAAAAAGGGTTTATGAACTTTTGCCTTTGGGCAAAAATGTTTATTTCATTGCCTTTGTTATTCATTCTTTTCAACTGCAGTGCCTTTGAACTTTTCAGCTGCACAGAGTTATCACCGTTGCACAGGAACCAGGAACTGTACTCTCGAGATGCAAACCACAAGTTGAAGAAAACGAAGGAGGCAAAGATATATGAGTCGTTATTTTGGCCACCCTTTGTGCCATTAAAATCTCATTTTCTGCCTATTAGAATGCCCTCTCCCTGCTTCGGCAGTGGTGATAGTCAGTGATTAGTGTGTAATTGAGTATAATTGTCTTTTCACTTTTCATTTGTGTCATTCTGAGCTTCTCTCTGTTTTTCTAACCACTGAGAGGAAAAAAGGGTAGAAAGAAGATAAAGCTGTTAAAACTCTCACTCTCAGCCCTGAAGAGATTCCTGATTGTAATTATAGATTGCATCCGCTTTGTGACTCTCCAGAATTTAGTGGACATCTCTCTCCCAGCACCTGGGCAAAGCCCACACTAACAACCACCTACCATCTATTTAAGCTTTGACTAATAATGTCAACTTCTGACAAATGCCACATGTAGAAAAATTTAACCAACCTCCTGACACTCAATTATCAAGGCAATTTATTAACATGATCTCCTAAAAAGAGCTCATGCAGATTAGAAAAACAATTATGGCGTGCATGCATTTATACATTGCCAAACAACAGTAATACTCCCGATTTATGTATTTCTAACTCAATTATAGCTCCTCTCAAGGTGCACCGTTCAGCCCTGGGAACTCTCCTGGCAGAACTTGCCCGCAATTTTCCTGGATCATCTAGAAGACTTTTATGAGGTTATCTTCAAGAGATATTTTAGCTTCAGAAAAGCTACAAGATCAGAGTCCCTGAACTTTTCATACCTAGCTATGGATCTTCAGGAAAACAGCAGTGCATTACAAATGCCTGACAACTGAATGTAAACACGAAGCCTGCATGATTACATTATAAATCACTTGAAATTAAATAAAAACTATGACTCTTGATTCAGCCAGTAGGAAGAAAAAAATAAAAAAATAAAAAATAAAAAAAGAGAAGGAAACCAGCAAACTGAAATCATGTGGCTTGTATAAAGAATACATTATGGTTTAAATTTGGCAATTCATTATACTGTGGCCTGAGGGAATAGACTCTTTGGTTCTGGTATACAGCAAATCCTCTGTCTGAAAACACAGGACTGACCTGAGGTGAAAGGCCATTGCCAATGGCAGGGTTCATGGGATTCGAGGGCCCGGACGGAGGCACAAAGCTGTCTGTATAGCTGGAAAACCCGTGCCTGCTGCTGGGCAGGCAGTAGGCAGAGCTGCTCTCCGGGTTCGAGGGGAGGCTGCTTTGGTGCACGCTGCTCGGAGGAAGCGGCTGAGGTCTATGGACTGTACTGCTCGGATCAGACACGGCTAGGAGCAAAAGAAACACGTTGATACGTTTCCCTCCGTTTTTCTGGCATAATAAGTTCATTATGTGAGGCTCGACCTGATATAATTCCATCAGGACCCGCATCTAAGTCCTGGTTAAACAGAAAGGTAAGTCTTTTAATACTACTAGATATTTAACTGGGCAAGTTAGACGATGTAACAGTTCTACCAAGTCGCTGTTATAAAATACACTGTAAAAGTCAAAACAGACACATGCAGTTTTCAAGCAATACTTAGTGGGCATATACTGCTTAGAATCAATAAAACAAAAAAAAAAAAAGGGAGGGGGGGGCAGCTTTATTTGCTTAGTGGGCTGGAAACGGTCTTTCCCCTCCAGGTCACAGCACAGAAGTTCTGCCACGGCTTATAGAGAGCAGTAATGAACGGGAAAAGCCTTGGGCTTTGCAAAATTCCCTCAAGTAGAGCATGGCCTGGCAACAACATCCGCCAGTGGTAAATCCCAAGGAGGGGGCAGGGAGAGCATGGCAACTGGCTTTTATAAAGTCTCACCTGTAAGGGTTATTTCTTTAACAGAAAAATTTAGCGTAGCTGAGGCCGAAATCTCCATTTTCCCCCCAAACCAAAGTTCACAGAGCTTCTGGTGAAGCTAAGACAGACTTTTACCATCCTGAGACTTGCTGCTATCTGATGTGACACCAGACGGTCTGAATAGCTGTTTTTCCCACCATCAGAGTACTTAGGGAAGTCTCCAGGAAAAGCACCAGGGAAGGCCAAACGGGACGGCGGTGCCTTGTGCCGCGCTGGGCGCCCTCAGCAAAGGAGCCCGGCGCGGGCGCCCTCCAAGCTGCGCTGCGCCTCTGCAGCGCGCGAGGCTGCTCGCTCACTCACTAGCCCCCTACACACCTCACCAGCCCTTTAGTTCAGCAAAACAAACCTCAGTGCTTGCAGACCTAGTTTAAGGTCCTCACTGCTCCAGATCCTAATTTAGCCAACACCCCCTTGGCTACGCTTGAACGCAAAACGTTCCCAGAACGGATCAACACAGCGAACCCCCAGGAACACCATTTTAACCCAGTACCTGTTTGCTACTGTACCTTGCGGTATGGAGGTGGGCTGATAGGACGGCTCAGAGAGCTGGTAGGTCGGCAGCGTCGGCATGGCACTGGGTGGAAATCCTCCGGGGATCAGGTGGTTGAAAGCCATCAGTTGATTGGCTCCTGCCTGTTTCCTCCATCGAGCTCGACGGTTACTAAACCAGACCTACAAATGTTTTAATTAGGTACACTTCATTTTTGTGCGTTTAATACAGGTGCATTTAGCAACAACAGCATCGTATTTAAAACGCATTCAACGTCTGAGAAGAGACACATAAGAGATCCACACGGGCACGTCCGCCGTCAGCCCAGAGCTCCGAGGAGTTCTTGGCAGACGCTTGCATGGTTTAACCCTGCTCTCCTCCCAAATGCAGCCTCTCCTGAGAAACAAGCTGATTAACACTTTCAAGCTCTAGTGCTTTTAACAGCTATCTGCCCCTACCCTTACTGTGCGAAATTTAATGAGAAAAGGAAAACATCTCTCCATTTGATCTACGTGCTAGCCAAAGCTATTTGGTCTGCGTTGTATTGTCCTCATGTTTAACTTGTCACCAAGTTAGTGGGATCCATTAATATGCACTGTTGGAAGGTACTTGTATTTAGGACATTATATTGCCCAAGTTATCAACAGAACAGTCAACTTTGACTTTGAAAGGTGCAAGCCCCTTGTACAAAAAAGTAGTCCTTCAGCAAGTTTTCATGTATTCACATATGTGCAAAGCATCTCTTGAACTTAAGAGTAGACCAAAATTTCAGCACAGAACTATTTTGAAATCTGCTCTCAGGACAGGGTCCCAAGGAGTTAGGTTTTGGAGCAGCGGGCAGCTTAGCTCTAAACTTCCCACCAACAAATGATTCCTTCACACCAGCCTCAGTTCATGTTTCAAGTTTTCCATGTCCTGGGTGGCTCTTATTGCCTTCAAGGAAGGATGCGGCAAGGCTTCACAAATAACATACATACACACTCTGAGTTGCCATCCATGCAGATTTACACAGTTGCTAATGCAGTGAATCTGAAGGGCTGCCAGCCTCAGCTAGGTGCTCGGACCTGGTGTGCATCGGCACTGCCCCGCCCCTGATTTAGGGCGGCTTCTAGGTTATGGTGCTCAGACTTTTTCCACAATGCAGATAGGTTGTTTGAGGGTGCCCACATGTTTTGTGGGCAAGCTGATGGATTATTACCCATAGCTGTGCTCCCCGAAGCAACTGCAACAACCATCTGCAGATACCATGAGTTAGATAAGACCTTATCTTACTGTTAGCATCGTACAAGGTACATCTGCAGAGCCTTGGCAGGCTAGCCTGAAAGCCACATAGGCTACCAAACCACGTGTAGACCCTTGTGAAGGCAAGGGTTAGGTCTTAGATCTGCCACCCTTGCAGCATACAGCCCACACTGGCTTTCAAATTAGTAGCCAACCAACAGAGATGGGATTTCTAGTGCAGCAGCTCTTGCAACAAGAAAGGGGAAGGAATAGCACTACAGCCCATACAGGGCTTACATAAGAGGTGGGACTGCATTTCGGACTATGCTCTCAGCTTCTCCTACTGCTTGCTGTGATGACCTGTGTCATCACTTGCGTGAGATGCGAGACTTATGATGAGCAACAGCCGAGGACGGACAGGTCTAGATTCAGCAATTATTTTTTCCACTGTCTCATCCTCTGGACATCTATATCCTGTTCACCTCTCCCCTTGCCCTTTGCTTCCTTCACCGACACTTCAGCTTCTGGATTTCTCATCTACTCCCCACAGATCCCTTCCACCTGCTCAGCCACCAGCACCCACCACAGGCTCGCACTCTGGCAGTGGTATCTTTTGAAGAAGACCAAAGAGAAAGGGGCGAGATTCTCAGAAGGGGAGAAACAGCTTGTTACAGAAGCATTTAGGGTTTAGGAAGGATAATGGAGGTCAGCAAGGGAGCAGAGAACAGAGTTCGCATGTTGTAATTAGCCTACCCAGGGCACGAATTGTTGCTTCTCCATGACGGTCTCCCTTCTTCAGGTCAACGGGGTTATCTGGTGATCTTAAAATGCCTCGGGAACACTACCTGAACTACGCCATTTACCACTGTCTTAGTGAGTGGATTTCACAGAGGAAAACGAGGTAATGAGACATTGTTTCTTCTACAGATCAGCATTTCTCTTCTACACCTGGATTTCTGTTAAAATGAGTCAGATCCCAAACTTCACTCAGTAGCACTGACTGATTTGCATTAATGCCAGATTTTATCCTTAGCATATTTACAGATAATACATATTGCTTACACATGACTCATTTCATAGATTAATATTTTTCCAGAACTACAGATACGCATGAAATATCACCAAAAGAGACATACTCAGGGCAGCAGAGATTTCACAGCACAGCACAGACCCACAAAGGGATGGGTTTACGCAGAGCTCTGCAGCCACACGAGGCCCCATTGAATTAAATGCACACTTGCACCCCAGCCTTGCTGCTGCTTTTCTGTCCCTCCAGGGGCCTGATTCCCGCATTTCATGTTTTTTCTGCCAATTTTAATGGGCTTTGGATCTGTCTTGACAAAAAATATTAAAAGGATTTATCATAAACATGACCATAGCAGTGGCCCCACCTCCCACCATCACACGTTCTTCCAAATAAACACGCTGAAGTTCTTAATCTCCAATTCTGGATATTTTAACACCACAATTTTTATTACCTATCGCAGCCTTGCCCTTCTCACACAGCGACCTGTACTTAAAACAAGATGGATCCAGTCTAGATCCATAAAAGCTAGAGACTTGGCTTGTAACGGCTTTCAGCTCCCATTTTTTGCCAGGTAACCACCGAGCTCTGCGGGCATTGTGTGATTGAGAAAAATGAATAACATAAAACGAGACAGTTAAAAAGTTGCAAATAGATTCTGCAAAGTCAAGAAAAGCCAATTCAAAACTACACATTTTATTTAAAGTTCACATCCTTTATATGTTTTCTGAAATTAACTGAAATAATTTAAAAAAAAATCATAGTTTTTTCTCTTAGGCTAGGTTCAGCTACCTCAACTTAGATTCTGAGTAACTCAGGAAAAAATACATAATTAAAAAAAAAAAGTATCACAAAGAGCCCAAGTGCATTATTACCACTAATTAAGAAATTTTGAATAATTTTGCCAATATCAAGCCAAGACATAAAAATAACTCTAATCACCACAGATTAATATGTGTGCTCAGAAACCCCTTGTAAACACATCAGGAAATGTTTCCTTTTGTTTATTCACTTCCAGTACAGTTTAAACATTGTATATTATGTATTATATTCAGTTAAGGATTAAACGGCTTTTAAATTTCAGCTTCCATCAGAACGACAGAACCCTCACGTTATGAATGGCCTTTTCCAATACTGCAGCTTCCCCATAGTATATTTCCTTTCCGAGAGCGAGCTAATCGTCGCCTAAAGGTACAGATGCTCAGAGTATAACATAACCATTGCGAAAAAATCACAAATGTCATACCGCGAGACTAAAACCTGCCACCCTGTAGCTGGAGTAAGACAAGACTAACCCTAAACTAGGCACGTCCCGCTTCACTAGGTTTATTCTGCGTGCTGCCTTCACCAGCAACAGCGTGGCTCTCAGTGGAGGGCAGACCTACCCTGGATAGCATTTGAAATAATTACTACCATGCTGAATTCCTTGTGGAAGGAAAAGCAATGAGTAAATAAGCTCCTGCACTTTAAGAGACTCAAAATACAACACTCACACAAACAGTGCTGCATCAGAAGAAGTATGATCTACTTGTATTACTGTAACATTCATAAACTCTAAAGCAAGTCAGCACTGTGCTTGGTGCTATGCAAACACGTACATGGATGGAGTAAATAGAGCTTGTTCAAGTGGCCCACACGTGTAAAAGTGATGCGTGCACTAGAAGCCAAAGCACGTTTATTTTAGCAGGACTTTGGCTCCCTAGTTTCTATGTCGTTTTCGAAAGACTGAATGCAAATTACTGAGCTGATTTGAAAACAAAACAAAAAAAATTAACCACTGCCTGGCCAAAATTTACATCTCTGAAGGGCTCAAAAACAGCTGAAAAGAATGAAATTGAGAGCAGAAGGCAACAAGACTTTTAAGGAAAGTATTGGAGACTCCAGTTTTCTAAACATCTAGACCCAGGCTGACCAGAAATCACTCAGCAATACAACATAAAAAGTTATTTTGCGTTGTGAGAGAATGAATTAGATGACCTCGCAGGTTTCTTCCATCTCTTTTCTAATATTTAGATCTTTCTTTTTATTATCATTTTTCCTTTAAGTGGTTTGCAGCTGATCATGCCAACATCTTATCTTGCTGATCGCAATGGGATACTCTTTAAAAGATGTATTTATTCACTTGGGAACACAGTGGTCTAATTAGCCTTGACATTTCAACAGCCTGATCATAAACACAGCGCATTCTATGTGCTTTTAAGGGAAAAAGATCTCTGAACCAACAGGGTGAAACATCTGAGATGTGAATTTTGCAGGAAACCAGAGGATATTTTGTGTTAAAAACAGTCCTCACCATTGCAAGCACGAGGGCCAAAAACATACCAAGTCAAAGGGCTGATGTATTGGTAATGACATTTTTCGTTCTAGCCAAAGATTTTTTCCCTCTGTTGCCTCGTGGTATTTTTCATTGTAACTGTCCCCTACGCCCTCAACTCCTTGTCCTCGCCCCCACCAAACCCGCAAATTTGCACGTCCAAAATTATGCCTGACCCCCTGGAAGCAGCCCTCAGCGGACGTGGCAGCAGAGGACTTTGAAGGTGCCCCAGGAGCAAGGTTTGCCAGGCGTGTGCAGAGGGGACGAGCCCCAGGCAGGCCCGTTTCTGCCAGCATCGCCCAGCTGTGCCACGGCCTCGACCCCAAGCAGCCCTGGGAACCGCCCCGCAGGCGCGGAGCCCTGTCGGGAGTCTGCCAGGAGCAGTACGCCTTAAGGAGACGGCGAATCACGTTTGTTGTGATTCACAGTTCTCAACGCGATGGAAACCAAGAACGTTAAACACAAAAAACAAACCAGCCAGGCTGCACCAGAGGGAACGAGGTCTGCCAACCAACTCCCAACGCAATTCAGCGTTCTCCATTCCCACAGTTTTCTTTGAAAAGACTTTGAATCAGTCGTGCACAATCACTTTTAAAACATTGCAGCTGAATACTCTGGCAAAACTGAGTAATACGCTGAAGTATGTGCTTATAAATGAAAGTGTCCCTCATGTGAGCGCTTAGGTAGCGGGGACCAGAAAGAGAGACTCCAAAGAACACACTTTCCTTCTCCTTAGGTTTAAAGCATCTTCTTGAGCCTGCATATGTTTGCAGTTGGCTAATTTACCCATATGAATTCCTCCTTCATTCCAGAGGAAAGGAAAAGAAGAAAAAAAAAAAAACCTCTGCAATTACAGGGTTATCTACTAAAAGAAAGAAAATGCTGTGTGCTTTCTTAATCCTATACATGATGCAAGAGGGATGGCCTCAAAAAAGAGGCACCATACATTTGCCATAAACCACATCAGGAATGACTATAAGGATCTGCTGAAAAGTCTTCAGTGTTTCTGAATGTCCCACATTCCTTCACCCCCTCTCCCACCTGGCCTAAGCTCACACTATTTCAGAAGAGCTGAGCACAAATAAAGACTTTTTTGGCCTAGGTCCTCCTTCCCCCATGATTTCCCAGCAAACGCTTACCACTGGGCTCTGTTTGCTACTGAGAAGAGACTGTTAAAATGGAGATTGGACTTAAGAGTTTTCCACCCTTCCCAGCAGCTAAAAAGAGCTGTCATTTCTTCTCTCACCTTTTCCCTCTTTCTATTCCAGACCATCCCTTCCTCTCCATATACTAGCGTGAAACAAACAAACAAAAAACAAGAAAGCAAAAAAAAGCAAGTCCAGCACACATGAAAAGATTTTTTTGGAGTATTTGCACCAACTACTCCAGATTTCCGAGCCTACAGGACTTCTATTTGTAGCTAAACTGATTATTGACTTAATTGACCTACATGCAATAACTGAGGCTGTAGCAAGTCTTTTGCCAAAAGCTTACAAACTTACTGCAAGTTTGACATGGCAACGTTCAACCCCACCCTAGCAGCCTCAAGAGAGATCTGCCTGAATTTTCAGGCACGTTCTTCTATTCAACAATATTTTTCCTTTGGAAGTTTTCAAGCAAAACAACGTAAACACGGGATTTGGCCGAGAAGAGCCTTTTCAGAACGGGACGTACTCATGTTTTCGAGCTCTTTTCGACTTTCCCCCGCTTGTTTACCATCATTCACAGACTTTTTAAAACAGTCCCTTCAACATGCAGACCACAGAGATGGGTCTGCACAGCCAACCCCTCAGCTGAGGCAGACTCCCAGCCCTCCACCGGCCACAGAGCAAACCTGAACCCATCTCCCCTTGCTGTGTGCAGGCCAGCAGCCAACGGCTGCCCCTCTGGCTCATCCTTGCAGTAAGCAAAGTGTAGAACCTGCATACACCTCCAGCTCATTATTTAAAAATCCTTCACCAAAAGATTGAATTAAACGCTTCCCACCATCAATCTGAACCATGCTCCTGACCCGCTGCCAAAGTTTGCCCAGTTCATCCAGGTCTAAAAATAAATCTGACATAGGAATCATAAGGTGGCCAGGAAAGATGCTGCCCACATCATTCCTTATGTGCTTTTTGTTATAGAAACCATAACCACACATCTCTGAAGCTCAGAAAAAGCCTTTGATCTTTATCTACAGCGGGGAAAATTTCACTTCTGGAATTAGCCTTCGGAGTGATTCGGTAAAAACAGGCCAGAGACCTTAAGGGCCTACATTGCAACTTAATGAAGCTTTTAATGAGTTTTTAAACTGGACCAGTGAGGCACTGCTTTTTTCTGATTTTTGCACACACTATTCAAAACCTTAACATCACATTTGCAGGGCTTGACATTTTTCTTTTTTAGGGTCATCCTAGATCTTGGGGACGCTACTTAAGTTTTCAAATTGCGTCTGACAAATGCCCAACACGGAAGACCTTTCCCCTTCCTTCGCTGCTGGGAGGCTCAAAGAGCCAGGGCACCCTGGAAGAGGTAGCAGAGGAGATTGCCTTACTGTCTCCAAAGGCCATCCAGACTAAAAAATGGGGGAGAGAGCAACTCGTACAGCCCTTAAGCACAAAAGCGCTACAGGAGGAATTGCAGGGAGCCTTAGAGCTCCTTATGATACCCAGTGCTTAAGTACTTGTTGCAAGAATCACATGATGTATACCTATAATTACCACATGGAGTTTGTTTCAAAAACATTTCTTCCCCAAAAGCCTTTCCTGTCCCTGCGATTAGCATTCACAGTGTAGCGTCTGTTTTCGGATGCTTGTAGTTTCCAAAAAATTCCCCTTTGGGGCCGAAACGTTCCAAGTTTGATCTCAGCCCAGAGGTGGCATTTCCCCCCACCCCGACCAACCAACCAGCTTAGAAATATGCGTTTGGTCGCTCTTCAACAGTGGGAAAGTGAGAAAATAAATGTTTTGGAGGTTTAAGAATCTCCCTTTCACGGGGGAGTGGGGATCGCCCTGGGGAACGGAAGAGAAGGGGAAACATGGGGATGGTGGAGTAGGAAAAACAGAACTTGAGACGTGAGCACTATACATTGGGGAGCGAGAACAGCAAGGCTGATCAGGCTCTAAATCAAATAAACAACTTCCCAGTACAATGTAACAACTCTAAGAAATTGGTCCTTGCAGCTAGCCCCGTTAGAAAAAGCTCTGAAGAGGAGAATTTCAAGACTCGCGCAGACCCGGGCAGCAAAACTAGCTCTTACACGACGCTGGAGCGGTAAGTGGTCAAAGAGAGCTTTGTGTACGTTTTCACATAAAATTTGGTATCTCTGATCTCTGTCATACTGTTACTAAAAAAGGATGATGACTAAAAAGCTCAAATGCTACATCAGTATGGTGAGCCAGCCCCTTCCGCCTCAAGTCTCTCAGGGTTATTTTCTTTCCACAAATCGTCTTTTATTTCATGCCCATCATAGGTGGCTATTTTAAGGGGCTATAGAGAGGTGCTGAATGCTGATAAGGCAAATCCTGTATCCCTTAATCCGCTGCTAAATCACTTTGCCAGGCTTCAAGGGTACCAGACAGATGGAGTACACGAGGAAAGTACCCACAGGCTGGCTTCCCATTTCAACCCCAGCTCATCTTTAATCCAGAAAGGTTTTGCTCTGGTATTTTAATCATTGATTGACTGGGAACTTTCTTGCATGCTGGGTTTGGTAAAATATCCATATGTCAGAGGTACTGGGGAATTTGCGAGGCTGTAGATCATAGAAGTGGTGTGAGACAAGATGTGTCTCAAGGGAACCGGGGAAGCCATAAGGAATGTAAAAAGTCACAGGGTTAAAGCCACATTAAGACAGCTGTTATGTTAATGAGAGCTCTGCTTTTCTTCTAGCTGTGGGTCATTGATTTAGAAAAACACGAACAAGGACTTTTTCATTCTGTCGTATCTTTCCACTGAAGCTAAAGTAGCCTAAAAACATATATCCTAGGTCCCGTTCGCCTTGCTAACGGATCTTTCGTAGAAAGTTATCTTTATTTCGCTTGTGCAAAGCTGATTCCCAGGGCTTGATTTGGTCCTACCTGGCCCAAGTCTATATACGAAGCTGTTTTGTAAGCATTTCTCTTAGTAAATGTATCAAGAACACGTTTATGTTCTCCTGAGTTTGCCTGCCAGACCAATCAATCCATACATTTGATTTTCTTTCCCAGTCATAACAGAACACTTGCAAGAAGCGTGGTGTGAAGTCTGCAAAAACATTTAGCAGGTGAAAGCAGGAGTGAGCAGGAAAGTCTGGATCCATCAGGACAGATATCCAATAGCACAGCCATGCTGCAATACACGTGCTTGCCTTAAAAGGTCAGAGTGATATCTGGGATTGCTTGTTCCAGTGTGCAGCATCTGGATGCCTCAGGCTGAGCTCCAAAGGGTTCCAAACATCAAAACGGAGTTTCACCAAAGCCACCAAGTACACCTGTATCCCTGGTTAGATCACAAGCTACTGCTCGTTTTGCATGTCACCTAACCACACTTACTTACGGACACTTGCAACACAGACTGTTTTAAACTGGGCGTGGTTTTGGTTTTTTGTCGTCCCCCCCCCAAATGGCTCTTGGACAGCAATTAGTGACAGAGCAGCCAAGCAGCAGAGCCTGCACTGACTCCGCCGTGGTGCTAACTATCGCACAGGTCATGCGTCAGGGCTGAGAAACAGAGCAAGTCTTAGTCTGAACCTGAGCTCCTGGGTGCAGTTTGTTCTAGAATTATCGGCCAGTACTTGCCCATTTTTTGGAAATCTGACAGTCCAGACTGATGTCTTTAAAAAAAAGAAAAAGAAAAAACAACTCCATGATTTACTCATCCAGCAGTTTAACTTGTTTCAGAGAATTCAGGTCTACTTGAAGTTGAGAAAACCTAATACTTTGGGGGAGATTATTTTGTTTTGAATTAAATTGACAGTGGGGATAAAAAAAGATATTATGAAATTTAAATCTAGTTAGCTTCAAAAGGTTAAACTGAAAGTAAACTGTGGATACTGCACCAGTTACCCTGCTATCTTGCATGGCTCTATAGATACATTGTCCTTTTTAAAATGTTTTTCTCTCCTCTGCTAACGTCTAAAAGACCCAAACAACAACAGATGAAACCAGTTAAATAACCATAAACTGGCACAACAGCTTAACTGATTATACGCAGAGTGCTGTCAACTGCACAAAAACAAACAAACTGGGACAGTAGACCTTTTTCTCTAAACTCTCAGTACTACGTTTATGGCAGCTAGGGAACGATTACTGAGGAAAACACAAAACTGTTTTCAAAGCAGCTGTTTTAAGAAGTTGGAAACCACTGTCCATACACAGACGTAGAAACCCCAGAGGTTGTAGACAACGTAGCTTCTTCTACACCAGAGAACCATCGTGTGAGAGGGGGAAAAAAGGACTGACATAGTTACGGGAAAGGAAACTCCCTTCGCCGGGCAGCTTTCAACACGCACCTGGACTCGCGCCTCCGTGAGTTTGGCTCTCTGCGCGAGTTCCTCCCGGGTGTAAATGTCCGGGTAGTGCGTCCGCTCAAAAGCCCGCTCCAGCTCCTCCAGCTGCTCCGCCGTGAAGGTGGTCCTGCTGCGGCGCTGCTTCCTCTTTAAGGGCAGGTCTGGTTCAGAGTCAATGTCGGAGCCTTCGTCCGACTGGGGTGCTGAGGCTCAAAAGAGAAAAACGAAAGCGAAAAAGTTACTTTAGTCGACAAAAAACAAAACAAAAAAAAATGTGATCAATTAGTGATATTTTCCTATACGGAAAAACTTTTTTCCGTGAAGCAGAACTGAGTTGGTCAACTTCAAAAAAGCGAGGAACAAGTCAGAGAGAGTTAGATGTTACATGCTGTAAATATCCTCAACCAAGTAAAGATTTATCAAAAGTTCAGTTATACATTTAGCACCTTTCCCTGACCCAAGTATATTTAAGGACTGCTAGAAATCTTTCTGAACACATCAACTATTCCGGTTGTTGGGCGGATTTTTTTTTTTCCTTCAACTCCTCCACCAGTTTGCAAGTATTTGAAAAAGCTCGAGCACTACTGCCTAGTCCCAAGCAGTCCAGCCCCGGCCCTTCCCCTCACATGGTGAGCAAATGCACCGCACCTGTGTGACAAATATTTGCATGTTGTTAATTATGAATTCTCACTCCACAGATACACATGCATGAGACCTTTTCTCTGTAGATACATCACTTAAACCTCACTGCTGAAGTGGTTATGGAAGTAATTACAAAGGAATGGGGAGCATTAGTAAAGAAATTAATTCTCATACATAATCAAATACTCGACGTCCTGTGCACTGTTTGTCCTGCACTCTGACAAACACTGTGCACGTTCATGTTAGCGTATCTCAGTACATTTAAACTTCTCTGCTCATTTACAACTTACTTGCCTGTCTTAAGCCCACCTAGCATAATCCTAGGACAGCCCAGACAAGGGCTAATATTCACGAGAATCTGAGACGTGTGTGGCACAGAGAAGCCCTGCAAGAATAGCTAAGAGCTATCGTTTGACTTGACTCTTCCAGTTACTAAAGCAAGCGGATCCCAGCATATGTGACACCAAGAACTGAAATACACTGGCTGCATCGCTCCCTTCTCCGGAGATTTCATCCGTGCCCCTCCTTATCTCAGGAGGCTTCCTACCACGGACCGTGGCCACCCATGGACGCACACACTCAGCCTCCAGGGACCACAGGGCGTGAGCGAGGAGGTGGCAACACAGCACAGAGCACAAAACGGCCGTGCTGTGCTAGACCAGAGACTTGGCTTGCCCCGGACGGTCTCTCCAGCAGACACCCGGTGCTCCAGGACAGTCGGTGAGAAACGGATGGCGTACAGCACGTGCCCTCCCTGCAGCAGCCTGGCAGCTCTAGCAGTCAGCAGTTGGAAGAGAAATCAGAAATTCCTAATGGATTTTGTCCTATCATTGCACTTCACTTGCGAGTATAAACCGTATTCGGAAAACGGTGCATGCGACCAGCCTGCCTTCCTCCGTGTGTCTGCAAGGGAAACCACCTAAAGAGGGCAGACGCTGCCCAGCCTTCCCGAAACTGCTTCTGCTGCTGAAATGCAAGTACTGCTTCTACCACTTAAATAATCCAAAATTCATTACTGGTAAAGACAACGATTTAAAATATTCTTCTCAACATGAGTAATTTGGATGTGACTGAGAACATAAGGCCAGAACAGAAATCGCTGTTTCTCAGGCTCCAGCTAAAAACGCCCACCTTGTTCACTTCTCGCCGTTCTACATTTTCAATTCCACTCAAGCTGTTTGAACTAGTACACACACCTAATCTATTTATTTGGTCTTACAGCATGAGAAAGACAAAGTGCTTTTTCAGACAACTCAGCTGAAGAGTGTATGAATTTCTGGTTACAAAAGAAAGAACAATTATTGTTAGCCCAGAGGCTGTTACATGAAAGCTATCTTCCTTGCCCAGACACCATAAATATTTTGGATCCAATATACACAGAGTATCAGGAAAAACTCCCATAGAGCTCAACATCAATGCACTGCGAAAAACATCCCGCTCTCAGGGTCTCTTACTTGCATGGCAGTTTTGCCCCGAGTATGACTGGGAGGATTAAGCCCTTCTGGTTCTTGAGAAGATTATCCCCGAGAACAAAGAGCAATCGGTGCAAACGTCCTATCCCAAATAGCTCGAGTCTAGCCCTCATAAAACAGGCATTCTAGGGTACCCCAAAAAACCCACAATGCATTGCCTGAATTAGTGCCAAATCTTAAATCTTTTCAGGTGGGGTGAATCAGGGACATTTGCCCTCCCCTGAAACTGCTCCATAAGTTTCCAGGATGGCATCATGCTGGTGCTTAAAAATAAAAAAAATGATGATTTTTTTAAAGTAGTTTCCCTATATTAGCCTCAGAAACAGTGACACTCCTTAAGCAGGAGGGCTACTGCCACCCAGCGAGGCCAGGGGGGCACCCCAGCCATGCCGCAAGGGACCCCCGGCGGGCACTGCACCGTTTGTAACATGGCACCACCTGGAAGGGGGCTCAGCAAGGTCCCTTTGGGAGACACCTTCTGCGACAGAAGTTCCTCTGATTGCGTGCAATGACTTAAAAACAAATAAAAGAAAGAAAGAAGGAAAAAGTCAAACTCCCCCATTTGCGGGGACTTTCTGAACACTCTTTTTCAGACTCCTTCAGGAGCCAGCTAACGCACCACACACGTCCTGAGAGTACCCATGCATGGCCACATCGCTGCCTCTTCTGTCTTCATCGCCCATGTGAGGCTTCCCTGGGTTTTACCCGCTTCGGCCTTTTTTTTTTTTTTTTTTTTAAAAAAAAAAAAGAGAGAGAGAACGCAGAATCAAATCCCTGGCTCCGCTCCATTTTCATTTTACCCTTAGATTTCATTAAGCAGTATATGAAAAGGCACAAAGGTAAAACAGTCACAGAAAGACTGAACAAAGTAGCTGAGAGTCCAGGACAGTATGTCTAACACAAATAGAAACATTCAAAGATAAAGTAATAAAACTAAAGTAGGGAGAAAAGGCATATCCAGTTAAAGGGCTTTCATAACCAGCTGATTTCATCAGTATTATTCTTTTCCAGGCCTGGCTACTACGTGCAGATTTAGTGGAAATATTGAGATCCTTTGTCTTGTCTGATCTGCAATATTAAAATCAGACCAGTGTAATCTCCAACGATAGCTACATGTCTGCGCTAGGGACTACGCTTTTTAATTCTCATGAGGTCTTTTTAAAGATTGTTAGTTTCAAAGAAGTTTTTATTCTTACTTTTCCTATTAAAATACTATTGCTCAACTTTTTTTTTTTTTTTAAATAGATAAGACTATCAGAGTATTGACTGGGCGCATGAACGCACCTCGGCCTGTAAGGACCGACACTGATGTTACATACGTCCACACAGGCATGTTCCACGACCCTTTTGTGAGGCACTTCCTCACTTACAGATCCACCGATTTCCAGCGCACGACCATCTTTCGGAAGACACTGCTGAACATAGGTAAAGGCAGTCGGATTTTAGCTGAGACGATCTGTCTCTCCCCACCTCTACCGACACACAACATACACAACAGCTAGCCTTTACGGTTGCCCTAATGATCCTAACTACTCCAAGCTCTCAAGCGGCACGTAGCAGAAAGAGGAAGACTTACCAGCGTCCTAGAAGATAACAGTCCGGCCCCTTCGGATCACAGGTTCCTTCCTTATTACGCACATCAAAACGGGAGAAGAGGCCAAAAGCAATACCAGCAGCTGAGCCACAAAGTTTAATTAAAGAAGGCATTACAGAATTAAAGAGCAATTATTCGTACCTTAATCCCTTGTGACCTATTTGGTGGCCTGAGGAAATGCTTCGTCCTAGTTACTGCTATTACACACGGAAAAAACCCTTTGCTCAGTTTCAGAGGCGCTTGGTCACCTGCAATTCTCCAAACGCCGTAAACAGACGTGCCGAGGCAAAAAGCCGGCCGACAGAATAACTCGCGAGAGGTCGTTCTGCGCGCTGTCTTCCCTCTCAGCAAGAGGTTTCATTTGAATAATTAAACAACGGGACAACCAGTTAAAAACCCTATATCCCGGGAGGCAGCACAACACACTTTATAAACCCAGGAGAAGAGGGTCACCTTTCCGCAGACCTGCGGAGGCCAAACTCCGCTGGCAACTGCTCAGTCGCTGTAAAACCAGCCCGTAAAACATTACGGGGGGCTTTCTTCTGGGCACAGCAGCCCGGGCTCTGCCCTCGCTGTCGTCTCTCTACCTACGGAGACGAGATAAGCAACATATCGGACTTCACCCAGGCTTCGGCTGGTGGGTTACTGGCTGGTTGCACTTGCTGAATCTCTTTAACTCTTTCTTTACGCAAGACCAGTTTAGCGGCACCTCCTGGGGACGCTCCCCCGTCGGCGCACCTCCGGCTCGCTGCGCTGCGGGGCGCTGGCCGCGACGCCGCCGGCCCGGGGGGCAGCGGACGGCGCGCCGATCGCCCGGAGCCGCCCTGCGCCCTGGAAAGGCGCCGGGTGACCCGGAGCGCGTTCGCTCGGGTGCCGGCGGGGCGAGTGACAAACGACGCCCTCCCTTTGTGAGCCGGGGGATTTCTGTTGACTTATTCGGCGGCTTTTGTCGGGCCCTAAGAAACGGCCTGTGGCTGGGGCCCATTCGGCCGATTTCCACGCTCCATCTGTGGCATCCATCAGCGGGGCCGGGGCCGCATTGAGGGGCCGCGACACCTGCCCGGCGCCCGCGGGAGGCACAAAGCCAGCCGCGGGGACGGGGGACGGATTGGGGGGGGGGGACGACCAGCCGCACGGGCGGCGGGGGCACCCGGAGGCTCCCCTCCGAGATTCGTGCCCCGCGGGAAAGGGAACAGGCTTGCGCATAGCTGTGATGACAAAGGGCAGGAAAAAAGGGAGAAAGGGGAAAACCGTCCCAGGAGCTGGGCCCTAGACTCAGCCCGGGCATTTTCTGCCTAAACCTCCCTCCCAAGGTGGTTTGCCAGGAGCCGCGGGGAGCCAAGGCGTTCCCGCGCGCTGTCGCCCTAGCGCGGGCTCTCAGCAGCTGGCGCCTTAGCAGCTGACGGACGAGAAAAGCATCCTTTCTTTCCCCAAAATAAAGTCCACAGGAAAATAAAACAGCATCTTAACGTCCTGCTGCCGTCCCCGCGCTGCCGTCCCTCTCGCGCCTGCCCTCCGAGCAGGGCGCACAACCTAACGCCGGCTCGGGAGTCGCTGCCAGCCCCGCGGCCCGCCGTTTTTCCACGTCGGCTTGGAGAAACGCGGCTGCCCGCTCCTCCTCCGAAACGGCCGGCTCACAGCGAGGGGCCATTAGAAAGAAAATACGCCCTGCCAGGTCGGGGCTAATCAAAATAGCGCAAATAAACTCTGACACTCAACAACTCCCCGAGTGCCTGCAACCCGGGGTGGAGACTACAGATTAGTTATGAATATGGCAGGCAGCGGGGGACCAGTTCACAGGGTCTAAAGTCACGATGCCGCCACCTGTGAGTCGTTTAAGACTCTCAGTTGAGCTCTGTTTATTTAAGATAAGGCATGTTCCAAAGCTTAGAAAAGCACCCCGAATTTTAGGGTTTCAGGTCTCTGACCATAGCACTTTTGGCAAGTTTACCAGGTCTCCGAGCTGCCATTTCATCCGATTCACTGTTTGCTTTCTGTGCTTCATCGTGATTTTTAACAGGGCAAGAGGATGGGGGGAGATGGGGGTACCCCAAACGTCACCCACCGGCTCACAGCCCAAAAACTGCATCCCCAGAAATCACCAGCAATCTGGCTCCTCTACTTCGACTGCAAAGAAAAGAGATTTTCAAAAATGTAAAGAGACAAACATAAAGGCCCAAAACATTTATCTGTGGCGTAAAATTAAAGGTGCTAATGGAAGTTCCTATTTCCCCGCTTAAAAAAAAAAAAAAAAAGCGCGAACGTTTAGGATCAGAAAGTATACGACAAAGGATGCTCCATCGTGCTAGAAAGCAACGGAACACCCAGCGCAGTGTGAAACACTAGTAACTAGCACAGTTGCTTTTAACCCTTTTTACGAGCATTTTCACTATGATATATTAAAAAAAAAAAGAAACAAAACCAAAAAAGCAACCCTCTGTTCCAGACATGAATATCACTCATCTAACAAGGATTAAGTCACACTTCAATTACCCCTTTGAAAACGGCTGCTATTTGCAAAGGGCATACTTACAAAAACATTGTAAATGGCTTTTTTAAACTCCGCAGGCGCTTCACAAAAGTAGTCAGTAAGAGAATGAGAGAAACAGGAAGAAAATATGTTGCTGTTTAAGTAAACTGATTAATAAAAGTTATTATTCGGTTAACTGACTGCAAAAAGAGTGACCCCGTCTCCCGTGAGCTCCAAGCTGAAAAGTCAGCACAGAAGGGGAAAAAACAGCCAGAACAGCGCTAAAAGTGATATTCTTGAGAGGAGCGCGTGGTATTTTCATTTTACTTGGACTTCTTCACATCGAGAAATGTGCTTTGTACAGCAAAGCGAAAAGGAAAACGGTAGCGGCAGTAAAAGGAAACGGCCAACAGTGACTTTTATTTACAATTACCAAGAGACAGGCTATTATTGACCATATGTGCCACAATCGCCCTCCTTATCATGGGTTGGCCATCGTGTCCATTGGGAGCTGTTAATGAACTGGGTAATTGAGCTGCTGACATGTGTTACCAAAACAAAACAATAGGAAGAAGAGACAAATGAACATTTTATTTGCCAATCAGAGTAGGTTCCGCTTTTCAGAGAGCTCTGCCTAAGTAAGTGGCTGAATACATAAAACAGTGCATTGAAGGCAAGCAGATGCATGCACAATAATGGTTAACTGACAGCCTATGGCCCATCTGTGCTTAACATTTTGTTAAAGAAATTACTTGACTTGCTAAAGAGACAAATCATACAGCTGCCCCAAGTGCTGCATTATAAGAGATAAATCATTAGCTAAACTGTGTCATGCTTAAAATGACAATGCATATTAACAGTTGTGCAGGGACATTTTGTCAGCACAGCTTGATGCAGTTATAACTTACAAAAATGTGACAGCTCATAGCTATTCAACGATTTCAGCTCAGAAGAGAATGACAACACTGTGAAAACAATTTCACTGCACAAACAATAGACAATTCATAGTCTCTCTTAAAATTTTATTTAATTTTTTTCCGGAATGATGAAATAATACAGAAAGGAAAAAAATGGCAGTGTCTAACTGCTCTGCGCCATTAATCTGCTAGCATGTACTTCATTCAAAACCACAGAGCATCAAAAAGGGACACATTCCAGTTTAAATATCAAAGACTGCGTCGCCAGCCTAAGAATAAATGGCTAATTCTCAGCTGAGCATGAAAGGACGAAGAATTTCCAGAGTGAAAGGGAGGGAAGAGGAAACGGCAAATGCAACAACTACAAAAATCTCTTCTTATTCCACCACCTTCTCTTCCAAAGAGAGATTTGTTTTGTTTGCTACAAGTAACATTCAACTACTTGACAGCTTTGCGCTTGGGCCTCATCCTGCACTCACATTTCGCTGCTGTAAGCTCGCGCAGGGAGTTACTACTACTTTAGAGTGTAAACTCAAAAAGCAACAACAGCGAGGATTTCGAGTGCAGCGTACCGGCAGGGTGTGCACACACACACGCTCGCTCACCACCCAGGAAACCTGCTTAAGGGAGGACAGAAAAACGGGTCCCTCTCCTCCGGACTCAGTCCGATAGACCAGAGCAAGCCAGGTCCTGAGCCGGATTTACGTGAGCAGCTCCACTACCTGAAACGAAAAACAGCGCGATTTGATCAAACGAGGGCAGCCCTGTGCTTTTAAAGGCTGCCGGGGGTTGGTGCCCACGTAAGGGTAATAACCAAGTAAACGTTAAACGGCTGGGCTGCAGCTCTTGCCCTAGATTCAAGACGGGGCTGCTGACCGAACACTGTTTCGCCTCAGCGGCCACAACAGACTACTACACCGTTTGCACCGGCGTAAGGGCAGGGTCAGATCCGAGCAGGATTTGGCCCTCGCCCAACATCTCGCATCATGCTTAGCGGAGAGAGCAGAAGTTCACGTGAAAGAGCAGGTATCACGATAACCCCTGGGTACGATAAAGCACTCGGGTCCAACCCTCACGTTCACCCCGTCATTGCACTCGGAGCCGTTCGAGCCCCGATCTCCAAGTGCCGCCTCTACGGACCGCAGAGGAGGTGCTGGACACGAGTCCGGCTGCCTTTCACTGGGCGCTCACGAGCGCCTGTATGCCGAGGCTTTCCCAAATCTTCCCACACAGAGCAGCCATGGTAACACCGGTAACATGAGCCTTGGTATTTAACCATTGCAACATCTTGTCTTCTCACTTAAAAAAAAAAAAAAAAAAAAGTAGGAGATTAAGAAAAAGTTTCCAGACTCAACAAAAAAGATCAGTTTTGCCTCCTGTATTTAGAAAAAGGTGAAGGAGATTAAATGCTCAGATCCAGATGAGGTTTGCTCACAACCACCTTTGAGAATTGATATTTTAGGCAATACTTTGATACGAAGCACAGACTTAAAGAGTAAAACTAAACCTCTCCGGTACAATGCCTAGAACATACTAAGAAAGAATTGGCATCATGTCTTTAAGGCAGTATCAGCTGATGAAGAAGCTGATTGGTAACAAATTAAGACTGAAAACATTGCGTATCCTGGGAGATGGAATTTTGTCACTTGAGAAACGAAATAAAGCAAAATGAAGGAGTCTCCGGATAAGTAACGAGACTGTACTAGTAGGTTAAAGCATTGCAAATAATTGAGCTGTCAGAGCAATCTCACACTGAATAGGCAGTGTAGAGTCTTCAGAAGAAAAAAAAAAAAAATCTATAAGTTATATTTGGTTCAATCATTTGCAAAAACACTATACAAAAGAACCCCCCCTAAAGTTATACAAGCTGATCAAACTTACTGGACATTTTAAGACGGGAAAAGCTTACAAGAATCTTCAAAAATAGTTCTGCATTACTTCACTGGCTTTTGACCAGCTTGTAGCACGGCCAAAGCTTTTTTGGAAGAAAAAAATGAAATTGTATCATTAAGATAAAAAAATCTTGACAATATTTGAACACTTTCTTATATCTTTCAGTCAGCTCTAGGACCCATTTTAATGACATTCTTGCTTCAAAACAGCACTACAACAACTAGCTTTGTCAGATCATTTCATCTCTATGTCACGTTATACCTCTGTGGGAAATCAAGACTATGCTTCCTTTCTAAACCCACTCCTGCGGCCAGAGCACCCTTCTAACCTCTTTTACCTACCAGACAGCTAAACTGAATAATACGATCATCTCCATCACTCTCATGATTTGGGAGGGTCAAAATATTTCCAAACTTTTTTTTAAATAGAAAATTTTATCACTGAATATCCAGTTTCCTCAACGAATCACTCTACCTTGCAAAAGAGACAGCTGTATTTTTGTGGAAGAAAACCAAAAGTGCTGACGATTTTTCATTTTCCAGTCTTTGGTTTAATCAATAAAAAGGCTAACTTTTGCACTAGAGATTTTTCTCTTAATCGCTTTTTCCAGCCTGCTACCACCAAATGTTCGTTTTCCAGCCAGATCTGTTAATAACTCCAGGTCGCTCCCACTACGGCTACACGAGAAACGGGACGCTGACCTCAAAAGCCCTCGCCTCCTGCCCGGGACCGACGTCCTGCTGGCCCCGGAGCCCTCCGGTCCCACCGGCCCCAGCTCCAGGCACACGTGTGCCACTACAGAGACCTTAACAACGAGGTTCCCTCGTAACGAAGCAGGGGACGCTTGCTACCCCCTGCTACCCATTCAAAAGAGACACGGGGAATTTATTTTCCTAAGAAAATTCCTAATTCTTCAGTCCAGTGAGAAAGACGATGAGAAAGACAATTAGTCCTGAAAACCTACAAGAACAACGATTGCTGATGAATACTTAAAGTTAGTCAAAAATTAGTTGATTAAACATACTCCCACTTAAATCTGCTTTGAATTCTCTCCAGATATTAACAATATATAACTGTCTCTCTGAATTGTTAGCAGCTCCAAGACCTGAAAAGGTAAATCTGCACAGTATTTTTGAGATAAACACACTGACCCTTTTCTTAAAGATTCCTCCACACGCACAGGACTAAAACACAGAAGCGGCTGGACACACGTTGGTACACCCTGCAAGCTTTGCCTGGCCACCAACATTACAAATGACTCTCTCAGAAGTTCTCTCTTCCCCCCTAATACTATTCTTCTTGAAAGAATATTTCTTCAGGAATCTAAATGAGATAAAGGCTGAACTGATATCAAGCCCCTCGGAACAACTCTGACGCTGACAGAGGTTTAAAACAACGAGAAGCGAGATGCGGGCGCCAACGCGAAGGCGACGCAAGGCGTTCATCGAGCACAACCGACAGCAAGGCTCGCACGACCGCGCCAACTCAAAACGCTAGCCTAACTGCTGCCGCTGCTCTGTCAGTCTTAGCGGGCGCCGTTGGGGCGCTTTACGTTTTGTAATGGTTTTAAAAGAAAAAAAAAAAAAAGCAAACAAAGAACTATAATTCCCAGCATTTCTCCAAACAATTTGGCTGCAAAACATTTCCCCGGCTGCTTCCATTTTTGGGACAGGGAAGGACCATTTCACAGTCCACCTCCCAGGGGCGTTTGAAGGACCGCTTGCAGCGGCGTCGCCGACCTTCGCGCCAGGGCGGCGCGTGCAGCCCAGGCACCGGCCGGCGCGGGGGCCGTCCGAGCGCCGCCCCTGCGCCCTCGCTCCGCAGCCGCCCCGCTGCCGGCCAGCCCTGGCAGAGGGCTGCGATGAGGGTTTCCAACTCTGGCAGGGTTTTTCCGTTCAGTTTCTTTTGTTGTTACCAGTTGTTTAAATTAGGGCATTTAAGCTGCTACTAAGTATGTTATTTATTTCCCATCCTTCTCTGCCTCAGTGCCAAACAGTGGAATATAAGAATATCCAGGATATTTTTCCTCAGAGGTATTAGACAGATCTTCAAATAAAGGAAAAGGTCCCAGAACCTGCGTAGAGGGTTAAAAAAATATTAGACTATGACTTGCACCTTTGTCCAGTTTCCAGCTCAGTTTCATAGACGTGATGCAACTTTGAGCCATTTAACTAATCTACCCCGTATTTATTAACGGCTGTGAAACAACACAAATGCAGTACTACACCTCTGTTACCCTGTGTGCTTGACGTGCAACTCCTGCATCCCACCTGCAGTTACAGCTTCCCATACCCAACACAGGAAAACCAAGGTGCTGCAGCCCCAGTTCTCACTAACTTCTCCTCCACGCTTACACCACCTCACCCTTCTGCTGCTTCCAGTGCGAGTCCTTCGCTCTTGCACAGAGCAACATGTTACGGGATGCCAAAAGGTCTCAGAGCTCCTCAATATTGCATTTGCTGACAAATCTAATAGAAGAAAGTCGACAGATTACTAAGCGCTCTGGAACCGAATCCTTCCCACCTCGAGTCAGTGGACTTGCGTGCCTGATGTCTCCGCTAGCTTCCAGAGACCGAGGTAGCACAGAGTACGTTACGCACCCCATGCTCAACATGCATATCCTCGCGACAGCCATCCGTGCTACTAGAACACTTTACACGCAGAGCACATGTGCGCTGCTTACGTAGTGGTTCTCAATCTGCAAACCGCGCGTGCAAGCACAAAGCACCTTCTGTCAAGATCGATAGTAGCAATTGTCTAGTCTGCAAATAAAGAGAGAGAAGATGCAATTTTAAGTGTACAAAGGTACAGGTATCTCTATAGGATCTATAACATCCCAACTAGACAGACCTAGGCAGGGCCATGATACATACACGTTGCACGGAGCGTCCCTACAACATCTGCACCTGGAGTTTCAATGGTAAAACTAACACAACGGTCTAAACGCAGAGCACTCAAGTCATATATAAGATACCCCTTCAAGATAAACACATATGCACTTACATTTGTTAAGAAAAAATTAAATAATACCAATGGAAAGAACACTGAAGAATCTAATTCCTCATTAGAGATATTAAATGCAGATCTCCCCACTAGTTTCAGTGGGCTTTACACGAAGCCTTTAGACTCATATGTAGCCCTCGATCATCCACAGATATCAGGAATTTCCTTGCACACAGATAGAAGGCACAAGGTAGATGGCCTTTGAGTCCCTTATTTCATTTTCAGAGCGCAAGCCAGTGAAGCAGCCTGTGCTTTTTTTGGACCATGAAAAGAAGTTCATCGTTAGGTGATCACCCACGCAGTGAAAAATCAATGGTTTCATTAAAGCTGATGATTCTACCCTCCAGAAAAAGGGCAAATCCTTTAAGATCACAGTGAAAGTGGCCCCAAAGAGATCTGCAGCATTTTAAACTAGACAAAGTTACCAAAATGCAAACATACAAATTCAGAAAAGTTTCTTAGCTACAAACTTGGATCTCTGTAAAATCAGCACTCTTAAACTGTGAGGCTGCAGAGTTAATTGATACCACCTATTTCAAGGTTCTCTTTGTTTCCCAGAGGTCCACAACATTATGTTTGTGGAGGGGACAAAAATCTGGGAGGAGCTAGGATTGACTGAGGTGCCAACTATTAAAACCCTGGTCCTGCTTCACCTTGCTCGTCTTCCAACGCTATAGCCCCATTGAAGTGAATCTCTGCTTGTTCCACTTGCACATGATACGAGGCTACTACAATCGTAACAGCCTGTATGTGTGAGGCTGCGCGCCCAGTGGCAACCAAAGAGCGTCTTAACAGCTCTACGGCAAAACATGTAACAAGGGAGGTTTCTCAGGGGAAATAACAAGAGTAGTTCTAGTTGTTTCTAATTTCTCCTGAAAACACTGAAATCCTCCGAATACTGCACTTTCAAAAGCAATAGCGTTCCTTGAAAGATGACTTTTCACAGCTCCAAGCTACTCCACGTTCACCTGCCACCATATACAACTGTAAGGGGTCCTACAGCAGGAGCCTGAGTTCAGCTGCGGGACACCTGTATCTAGTCTCCTAAGTCAAGCCTGAAACAGAAACACGCCTACGAGGAGGACTGGAAGTGCAACCACTTAACGCAGAGCCTCCTTCCCCCTACCTGCGCAGGCAAGCCACACACATTTTGGTAGCATTTTCCAGGGAGCTTAGAAAAGACAGATATTCATCTCCCACTTAATTTCAGCAAATTATTTTTTTTCAGGTTTATTTGACAGCAAATTAAAGAACCTGAATTTTGCCCCGATTCACACCCTACGGCTTGCGAGACGCAATTCTCTCCGCTTTGGGTCAAATCCTGCCGGGAACCCCATCTGAGCAGTAAAGGCAGATGAGGAAGCCAAAGCTTGGCCCGGATCAGAGCTGGGCAGAGCCCGGCAGCTCGCGCAGATGCGGGGAGGTGCCTGCCAGAGCGAACACTGCACGGCGCAAAGGAGGCAGAAAGAATAAAAAGCTGCATGCTCCCAGTCGGCCTCCTGCGCTTCCTAAGAAAGACTGAGATCAGCTGAGAAACAAGTGCTTGCAGCTTTCCTGAGAGGCTTCCTTTCTGCTATCGGGGATTCAGGGTCCCGGGCGGGACGCTGCCCAGGGGACATGTGCCACACGGAAAAGTGCTTCGCAGGCACCAGCCAGCCACCCTGCGAGGGCCACACGTGGTGGACATCGCGGACATCAGCATCCGTGGTCAGCTGCATAATCAGTGCTGCTCTGTCCCTAGTGAAACTGTCACACGTCTCTGGGGTCACAGCAGAACCTCAAAACCCTCAGTGCCAGGATGGGCACCAAAGCAGACAAGAGTAAACAGAGGGACATCTGCTACAGCTACAGCTGACACCTTTGCTGCAGCTTGGATACGAGTCTGTCGAAACCACTGCTTACCATCAAGATCCACAGCGTCCATGTCTGCTTTAAAGTCTAACCACACCTTGTGCATTGGCTGAGCCTGCATCATCGGGTCCTTTGCACAGGAACATCTCAAGATCCACGTTTGCAGAGCACCTACCACATTGAACTCCTAGTCCACAAGCAGGGCTCCTACCTTCTGCAGTAATACAAGTAACAGCAAGTGGTCAAGCAACAGATGCACTGAAAACATTTCTGATGCTCACAGTGACAATTGCTTTATTCGGATCCTCTAGACTTTCCAAATCATGGTCTAAGAGCACTTACCGAGCTGCTTCTAAACAAACTTTGACACAGACTCTGCTCTAGTCGACATTCATTTAATTCTAACATATATTGTCACGTCTAAATGGATTAGCCAATAAGCGGTGGGGATAACTCCACAGTGAACGCTCAGATTGTGATCTTCAAAGCAGCGCCCTGCATCTGCCGTTAAAATTAATAACGGCCATGGTGCTCTGTTAAGGTAGCAGAATTTGTACTGTTAAAACCCCTGCAATTGCCTTGAAAGCCTCCTACTCTACAGGGCACTTTTTAAAAAAAAAAAAAAACAAAAACGAAAAAAAACAAAGAAAAAGAAAAAAGTCAAACATCCAGATTCATTTTGCAATTTGACTACTCAGGGTGGGGGGGAAAGCAGCAGCTTGCAAAAGTAGTTCAACCAAAGCAGAACCTAGTTCTAACTTTCATGATCATCTTCATCGTGCTTTTTCAATCCCATATTGCTCAGAAACCTCCCTATATTGTTCTATAGGGGGAAAAAAATGGTTTAAGTACCATTTGGATTTTCGATCAGATTCTTACAGATTACTGAAAACACAAAAAATAATTCAAATTAAGGCCTGTGTGAGGAAGAGTCTAGAGCATCTTCTGACACAGCTTGCACTGTGCAGAACATCACTGCCCATCTCAGAGCAGTCACACGTTTAACAAGAATGACAAAAACATGAAACTTCTCCTCCAGTGATGTTATTACATAGAAGACTTGAATTTTCATTACAACTTGGAATCGTCAAGGTTCATCAAAAGGTTTGTGATCCTTCTAAGCAAGCCCGGACTTTGTTTTGAACAAAAAATGGGCCTATTTATGGTTTCGCATCAAAGTCATGTGAAATGTGTGGTTTTGCATGGCTTCAATTAGAGACCAGCCTGAGGCACAAGAAGTTCAGATCCTGATCCGGATCCAGACCCACCCAAAGCTGAGGGACATTAAGGCTAAGGCACTTGGTTCTCATCCATCTCCGACTCTAGTGTGAAAGCCAGGTGGGACCCACTGGAATTCGGCAAGCCCCCAGTCCCACCCGGATTTTGGCAGCTTTTCCTACTCGGCACACTGATAGTGGCAGCAGGGTCCCTAGGAGCTCTGATGGGAGCTCAAACCCATAAGACACTGCTCGAACCCCTGCAAACCAAAACCATGGCATCTTCCCAGCTCTTGCAATTAAGCTTTAAGCCATAAGGAAAAAAGAAATCCCAAATTAACAGCCGTATTGACAGTTTTATAGACCCCTGAGGGCTCTGCATACATCCGAAGATGACAGCGGGGCTTTTTAAAATTAAAGCCAATTAGCAATCAAGTTCCTAAGAAGGATTCATTTAATATATTGAAAGACAAAATTCAAAACAATTTCAAAAGTAATCCTTTGGCTATAAATCATTCCCTGTGCAGTGGAAAACTGGAACACTGTCATTCTGATGCTTGTCTTAATTGGCATTCAGTTGTTTTTCTCTTTTAAAGTAATTGTTTATTACATTAGCGGGCATAATGTTGCAATAAACTAATGTGGCCATTGACTTCTCCAGGGAGCAAGATAAAGTCTTAATTTTCTTCTGATAATCCCAAGACCTTATTTTGCTACTTTTTGCACTAAAAACAAGGGAGAAAAATATTTCTGGAAGTCGATTTGCTTCTGCCAAGCCCCCAAAGGAAACAGCACTCCCGTTCTCCTTTCTCCTCTCCATCTTCTAGTCCACCAACATATTGAACCAACTTTCACACCAGTTCAGCCTTTTGAATTTTGCACCCCGCTGCTTACAGCAGGATTTCGGAAGCCCATTCCCAGGAAAGTAGGGTGAGCACGCAGCTAGCGTTAATTTGCAGGGCTCTGTCAGAACCCCCGCTCTCACGCAAAACGTTTTACAAGGCTTGAACTCACAGCTTCATAGTACATATATTCTCACAAACAAAATTAAAGTCAAACCTGCACACCCTTTTGAGGGTTTATATGAACCTCAGTGGAGCTACCATTAAAAGTGGAGACTTACAGGCTCCTACAAATCCACTCCCTTTAATATGATTTCCTATGGTAACACGCAATTCATTGGAAGGCTTTTTGCACCTATTTAGGAACAGACAGGCTTTCAAATTAACTTCAGTGGAGCCATAACAGATTTTACCAGGAAAGGTTCGGCTGCTCTGCCTTCGAATGTGTTTCTAATTCATGACATTTCATGCTTTCAGCCCATCGTTGCGACTTGGTGAGGAAGGGAGTATTTCCTGTTCCTCTCCTTTCACATTTCTCATCCCAAGCTTTCTCCCCCATCCTTAGTCTACACTAGGGGAAAAACAGAATCGTGTTAAAGTTTTTCACGGAAAGCAAAAAGGGAGAGAGAACTGTCCCTCTGGGGGGACAACAAGGGGACACAGCACTCGCTGAGGACGTGGTGGGCTCCTTTGTGTAGTACCAACCATGCCCTGGAGTCCAAGACCAGCGGTCAGCACGCTGCCTGTCCTAGAGCGGCTCCTTCTCCATTCCCACTGTTGGAAAGGTCTGCTTAGCACTTAAAAACACACCAATAAAACATTAATTACCCACGGATTTGAACTTGCCTCTCCCACACTCCAAGCAAACTTCCCAATGCCTGATACCTAGGTAGTTACACAGATGAAAGTGGAGGAAGTCAAAGGCAGTCGAGGATGTCGGGTTACAGCACTCAGCCGGGGACCTGGAAACGAGCCCCTCATCTGAACCAGAGAAACGCCGTGGTGGCCGACAGGGACCTTCCCCTCTCTGGGCCCGACCAGGAACGCCACCCGGAACCAAGAAGTTTTCCTTAGCAAACAGGGTGTGCGCCCAAAAAAAAGCATCTGTTCAGTCCCACTGCCAGGGTCTAACAGGAGACATATTTCATTTAAAAAATGCAAGTTGTTCTGTTACGGCTTGAGCTTTTTTTTTTGGTGGACTTTCTTCATGTAATTTATTGACATGAACTCAGATAGCAAAAAGTACCAAACCATTTAATTGAGAGGCTGGAACTGTCCTCATATAACTACATTTACATGGTAACGTGCTTGCTGCTTTTCAGTGAGCGCACTGAGGTTTCCCCATTATGTTAATTGATGCCTCTGGAGTTTAGGACTTGCCAGTGCATAATGTTACATACTAAATGCACAATTCAGGGCTACAATATTTAGAGTACTTCAGTAAAAAATCTAACAGATAATCACTTTTCTGTCACTTCTAGTCATGTCGGTTCTCAGAAATATCCAATTATCCCTGCACATTATATTTTAATCACCACTCAGCGCAAACATAATCAGCTGTAGCGAACAGTCGTATTCATTATTTCTACAGATATGCTCTTCCATCTCCCCAAAGCACAACCAAAATTTCCACCACTTAACTAAAACGAGGATTTGCCGCGGCGTGGGCAAGCACCGCTGGCTCCAGGCGGCACGCAGGGCTCTCGGGAAAAGTCACGAGGAAAGAGCCACAATATCCCTGCGTCAAAGGGGCTGACGTCGGCAGCGCTGGCTCTTCCAAAAGAAAGCCGTGTTTGTCCCCTCGAGCACCGGCTCTGCTGCCCGAGGACGAAGCGCAAGCGTTTTGCTGAGAATCTTCCACATCCATACAAAAGTATGTTTCAGTTTTCAATTAAAAAAAAAAAAAAATGAAAAGGGAAAACACAAATTCAGCCGCCGTTCTCCTCCCTCCACTGAGGATGCCGCCGTTTAACTCGCAATTTGTAAGAACGCTTGGCAAGGCTATCAAGTTTCCCGAGTTAAACCTATTTGCCCTAGCACCTTGCAGCGCTCAGGCTCACGCCTGCGTTCGGAGGCCGAGCGGGCGACCTTCCCGCGCACACTGACCCAAAGATAAACTTTGACCTGATGTTTGCTAATAACACTTCTTCTTAAGATGCCTTGTTTCTTTTATGAACTACTGCTTGACTCCCGAATCTAGAAGCTGACATGCATTAATATACATCTCTGGGTGCCCTTTGACTTGGCCATCGAGACCCTTTGACCCCAGGCTTGATTCCTAAACCCTGCCAATTGTTTGCAAATGGGGAGGAAAAAAAAAAAACACTTATTTTCTAGTAATAATTAATTTTGGTCATGTTTTATTAAGCACTTCTCTCATCTTTTTAACTTGTTCTCATTTGAATTGGGGTATAACAGATGTTTATTTCATTTAGTGTTTTTTTCTGACTACAAAAAAGTCTAACGATACTCATTTAGAGTTTGATCCTTTGTTCTCAAGCTTTGTAAAATTCCCAGTAGTAATTCAAGTGTCTCAATGCCTTAAAAAAAAAAAAAAGCAGCCTATGAACAATAACATTTTCTAAAAGCCTCCTTCCTGCACCACTTTCCAGATTTATCTGTACATTTCCACGACTCAAGAATTTTTTTCAGATACCATTAACAGCACACTTCAGATGCGATCCTGCAGCCACGAAAGTCAGTGTGGCAAAACTTCCACCAAACGCCCTATCAGCAGGATCCGGCCTCTTGGCTCAGGCACTCGCTGCCAGATTCTAGCCAAAGCCTGAATTTTTTCGGCTCACTTCTTGAAAGGGGAAACTTAATTCTGCTTCTACACCAAAAAAAAAAAAAAATATATATATACACACACACACACACACATATATAGTGTAGTGGGGAGCAGGGTGAAGATCTCCCCCGACCATGCCTGTTTGCTGAGGCATGTTCCCCGCTTCCTGGTATGTTCTGAGATGGAAATTTCTAATTCTCAGAATCATGTTACATTATGGCAGAAATTGCTGCACTTCTGCCTGGTTTACATCAGGCCTGAGAGATCGCACAAAGAGAGCGAACGCTTTCCAGCGCTTAGATGATGTATCAAGTGTACATCGCACACATAGCATTAGAGCAATCAAGGCCTGGGAAGGAACACCATCAAATAAAAGGCCTCCAGTCTCGAGAGCGAGCACTGGGACACGGCAAATGAGGGGTTTTGGCAAAACAAAGCGACTAGCCTTCATTTTTGTTCATAAAACCCAATAGAGCCTCAGCAATTATGATGTTACATCCCTGGAGCTGCTCCGTGTTTTTTTCTTGCTAAGCACAAATACTTCCCAGAAGCTCCACGCAAACCTTACTAACTGCATTCTCAAAAACAAACAAGAAAAACCCTAACAACGAAACATAGGGATATAGGGAAATATAAGGGGAGGGCATACATCAGGCAGTTGAACTAGCAAGGAAAGGGAGAAGGCAGCTGGGGGGGAAGACACACTCAGATTCAGCTTCTTGCTGCAGCGGGGTCAAAGAGGCTCCAATTCGGGGGCGCTGGAGAAACCAGCTGAGCAGTTCAGCGCTCCCAAGTGTCTCCCCGTGCCCCGAAGATGGACGTTTTGCCGTTAAAGCAGTGCACCGGAGCTGACGTGAGCCGCGCTCGGCTGCGGCATCCTTTGCGGGCACCTGCTGGCAGAGGACCCGGTTACTCCCCTGGACCAGGTGACCGGATGGATTTCCGAAGGACTAAACCACTGAACCGCGATCAGAGACAGCGGCAAATGCTCAAGGCTAGGTCCTTGCGGGCGGGCGGCCAGCTGGCGCCCCGTGCATCGGAGCTTGCTCGGTTTTGCTTCGTCTAGATCCAAAACCAAAGTGCAGTGAGTGAAGGTCCCCAAAGCCAGTGGGACTCTAGCAGACCTAGGGCACCGATTCAGGCACCCTGACTCTCCGCGTTTCCCCAGAACAGGGTGTTTGAACACCAAGTTGGTTTTTGTGGGTTAAAATAACAGATACTACTTGCCACCGCATTTTACAGTGATGTTTTCTATTTTCTAGGGTGTACTTGATAGGAATCGTTTTTCCCCAGACCCAAGGGGAATTAAAAAATAAAAATAAAAAGGAGAGAGCAACTTCCTCATACTTCTACCACTGCACAAGTCAGGAAAGAGTAAAAGTGCTAAGAAATCCCTAGAGGAGCTATACAAATGAGATAGAGTCAGATGGCCCCTTCCAGGCCCTTTTCCTTCAACGTATTAGCTCTTCTTCAACTAACGACACTGAAAAGAGAAAAATGGACAAAAACTACCCTAGGCTGCCCACCCCGCATATTCTTTATGAAATTGCCTGCTTTTAGGTCAGATCCTAAACACAGATTATACAACTCTGTGTAATGAAGAGAAACGTTTCCACTGAATTCAGCGGCTTCCAAAAAAAAAAAACATCTTCATGCTTTGGATGCTCAGGTAACTCCCTACAGCCTGGTTAGCTCAGCCCACAGAGCCTTCCCGTCTCTGCTCCATTCACAACGTGGAAACTATTGCTGTCTCTTTTTTTTTTTTTTTTTTTTTTCTCCTTTTACTCTTGCACTTCAACTCTTAGAGTAGCAGAGCCTAGTAAACTGGTACACTACCAAAACAGATACTGAATAACCCTTTTGGGATATGCTCCAACTTCCCCTTCTCAGGCAAACAGGCTGCCACCAGGGAGTCAGAGCAGAGACTCTTCCATTCGCAGCAGAAGAAAGCAAGAAGCTTAGATAACATTCGGAAGCAGATTAAAATTGACAGAGAGGCAATGAAACGAGACTCGCTAGCAAACGCATGGCAGAGGACCTCCTCGGCCATACACCCTGCCCCAAGTCCAGCTGGAGCTGGGAAGGAAGGCAGCCGGTGCTGCCTGAGGTTTTTTGCCCTTTCTAGAAATCCTCTCCACTTGCAGCGTAAATGATTGTGTAACGATACTTTATCAGTCTTGATGTACTCAGAGAGATCCTTAGAAAGCCTTATCCTCCTCAAGCTTTAGTGTAATAGAGTTCTCCAATAAGGGGTCTGGTCCAAAAAAAAAGGGGGGGGGCAATTAACGGATTTAACTTCAATGGCTTACAGATAAAACCCTATAGAGACCAGGGGGGACACGCACAAAATAAGAAAGAGGTCATTGCTTCTATACAGTTATTCCAGCTGGAATTCTTAGACAGTGAAGTGTTCATATAGTGCCATTTTTTCTATTAATATGTATCGAGCTTTGAAACTATGCTGTGCCTGACGTGTATAGGAATTCTTCCTCTTTTCTTCTTTCTAAAAGAAAAATCAGTGGCCACTATAAAAGAAAAGTTGACATTTCTTCTTGTATGATGGCAGACTCCCTCATACAAGCACAACCACACTGAATACTCTTTTAGCTTATTTGTTAGAGTGAAGTTCAAAGGAGGGTGCAATGTAGCCAGGAAAAAAAAAAAAAAAGTCCCTCTGGTTAAAATTTAGCATGCAAGATCTCAACAAAAGTGATTTTTAATTGACTGTGCCAATGCTTTTGTTTTCTCAACAACAGCGACAAAAAATGATTTTTTCCTTCTCCCCCACAGTAAACCATTACCAGCTGCTGATGAAGAATTTCTTTTAACATGCGTTAAGTCATATTGTATATTGTCCATTTCATGTGTGGAGGGCATTTTGACACAAAGTTCTTTACCATTTTGTACCAATAAATTCAAACGTACAGCTCAATCTTGTAATAAGGTTTAGGGCTCATTAACGCAAGTGGGATTCCACGCAAACAGGATTGCGCCGGAGCCTAACGTTACTTTCATGCAAAGACGACTGCAGCGTCAGGCCCGAACTCCAACACAAATCCTCCCTGCAGATTTTGCTCGTGCAAAAGCAACAGCCAAATTCCGCTATGCATTAAAAAAAATTATACAAGTAGTTAAGTAATGCTGTAAAATTTCATGTATTTCAAGATGGTTCTCACAGCACACTTCTCTCCATATGTCTGTTACTACACAATTCTCTGCATTGGCAGGATCAAGACTAGAGCACTTCTCTCATATTGCAAATTCATTATTATTTCCTTGTTTCAGTAATGACGACAACTTAATGCAACTGTGAAGATAAACTCAGGGATCTTTCCTTAAGCCACAGTCCTAAAATATGCCTGTTTATGGGCACATCCATTTGTGCAAATAAAATTACAGACTTGTTTTGTATTTGTAAATTCAGGCCAGTGGAAAATTAAGCCCCATGGGGCTAATTTAACCAACAATACAAAGATTGGGAGGAAAGGCTGAAACTTTGTCCTTAACTTACCCTGTTGGGGCAAAATAACGCAGGACTCTCCTACATGTGTGCAACAGTACAACAGCGTACGTTAAACGAGGAGAGTTTCAGCCTCGGCTCTTAATCTCATTGTTTACTGAGGTTTTAAAAGTTGGACCCTTAGCGTTATATGTGGTCTATAGAAGACTATATGGGGAGGGAAGAGAGAGAAAACAGCTCTCCTCGATTTGTAAACGCGTTTGTCTTTAAGGTTTGCTCCAGGGGAAGCCGTGCACGCTGCGGCTTGCTGCATGTGCAACCCCTGAGGAGGATTTGCAGCCTGCTAATGCTCGCATTCTGCGTCCCAGGTTAATCGGGAAGGGCTTTTTGTTGGTTTTCTACTAGCAGCTTGCCTACAATCCTCCAATCCACCCACTCTTTATGTATATATGTTGAATAATTATGAAGCAGTGAGTATTTATCACCTTTTCTGAGCAGTAAGCAGAAAGAAATACAATACTATTACTTCCAGCTACTGGCTTTCCCAAGATAATTAGATAACACAGTGGACTGAAGCCTTGGTTAGCCCAATGCTGTTCAAGTTAAGTGATTGACATGCCTCTGTCTGGCTGCTCTATTAACTGTTTCATTTTGTTGCTATTTGCAGTTTGCTTGGCTAATACTTCGAACAAATACAGACTGTTTCTTTAGCCCCTTTTTTCTCTTTGACCTTCTCCTGCCCATTTTCTTTGAGTCACTTCAAACTGCCTTGAAAAGGCCTGTTGAATGCGCACAGTCCATCAGAGTCCCAGGTTCATCCCATTCCTTGCCCTGAATGCTTTACTTCAAAGATGGGCCGCATTCTTTAATTGCCCTTTGAATTAATATCAAAGGGTCACAATGCGAGTGCCAAAAGAGAAAGAGGCTTTAATGAAGCAAAGAGCTGCCATTCATTTGCAGATAAGCACGTTTTTATGCCTGACTGGTCACCACGGCTAAACGCTTGGTGAAGAGGAGGCAGGGCAAGGCAAAGCGACTTTCACTTAAGTGGTGATTAGTTCAAACAAACAAGAGTAAACAAATAAAAACAAGACAAACGTCCCGACAACAGAAAATATAGTATGGCTGCATGCGTTAAAAAACAACCAGCATCCTATTGTGCCCATGAAGCCATTAACCCTCCGCAAAAATCTGCGGTTTCAGCTTTTGCAGCACTACAGCTCAGCCTCTCCTCTAGCCCCCCTGTTTCCCTCCACTTCCTCAAAAAAAAAAAAACACACACACTTTTTTTGGCTTAAACTTTCACTGTGGTCCCAGCCTAAAGACGCACAGTTGTTTCATACCTCTGGAAACTACTATATTAAAATAATAATTAAAAAAATAAGCAATCCATCTGACTCTGCAGTAAGGGATAAAGAGAAAGAATCGGCAAGCTAACTTTGCCTATTTTCTTTGAGGCAGGACACGCTCAGTGGTTCGCATTTCAGTGCCTGCAGAATAACAATCTTTATACTTAAATCACTTATTGGTTTGTATTTTGCCAATGCATTCAGTATTGTGTTAACGTGCGTGACTGTTCAGCTTTATTAGTTGCCTAAAGGTCTCTCTCTGATATTTTGTTTTAAATTTCGGTTCGTGCAGATTTTGTTTGGTTGACTGCCTGTTTGTCGTATTTGAAGCCTATGAAGCTGCACTAAGAAAACTTACTCGGCTTCTTAATCCCACCTATGGGGCCTTCTGTTCGAAGCTTTACCATATATTGCAACGCAATTACAATCACACTGCAAGTACACAAAAGCAACAAGTTCACAGCTGCCCTCTTTATAAGTTTTGTCTTATTATTTATAGACTCAGGCTTCTCTTTGCACAGAAATAATAACTTACTGAACAAATACGAGGTTGTGTTATTGCAGCAGAGCTATCCCCCATGAAAGAGGATTAGCTATACTCATAACAGTGTAAAAGTGCTTTGTAAGTGCATTCACATTAGGAATTGTGCCAGTATCTCCCATAACTAAGAAGGTTGTAGACAGTCCATAGAAATACTCACCATGTTTTTAGCCCCATTCCTTTCAAAAAGCATTTCTCATTAATATCGCAAACATTTAAGCCCAACCCTGAGTGCAACCTGTGGCAAGACTGACTTGCTGGAGCCTCCTGTGCTGGTGCTTTTGATCCCTCTGCATTCACCCCGCCACTGCCCGGCTCACCAGGGCACCCAGCACCGCTTCCCAACGCTCAATCCCCAGTGCTCACCAAAACGTGAAGAACTGAAGAACTTGGACCTTCAGCATGCAGCCCGGAAACCCAGCGCCGACCAACGCTTGCATTGGTGACGCAGGGAAGAAGTGCAGATGGGAAAAAAACAAGCAACAGAAGAGCAGGAAGTTGTCAACGGCAGAAGAGCCGCAGAAGCAGCAGAACATGCCAACCCAGGAGCTTCAGCACTAGCACTAACCCAGGTACGTTGCCCCTTTTGTGAGATGAGAAGGCCATACGATGAGCAACCTTAGAAACTGCTCAACTGTTTATCCCTAAATCAATGTTGTTACTGAAACTTTTTTGCTTCTTTGAGCTAGCCTCGTTTGCAATTCTGCTCTAACACAATCCAAGATCCTAGAATTTTAGATTAATTCCGAAATCCATCCCAGAGATTTACTTCAGTAAATTTAAAACACCACCAAGCGTGTGCCATTCTTTTAACATCAGACACACTTCTGATTTTAGAAGTGTTATGTTTTGTAACATATTTCTACATTTAAAAACAAAAGTTAGCTAATTGATTTCCCTTATATTTCCTGTATCGCACACAATTAACTCCACTGTCCGTCAAACGCGGACACAGCTCTGCACACGTGGCTAGATTACACTCTTGGCTGGTAGTGACAGACACGCTGCCCTGCCTGGGGACCACAAACAGCTGCTCTTCTGCAGCTCCTGTCTTGACAGCGCATGAGAACCAAAGCGGCATCGTCAATAAAACAGGAGGCCGGTGAGGGCACCGTGTGAAGCCGGGGCTCGGCACGGGGCAGGCCGCGCAGGCGAGCTCACGGCACCTGCCTGCGGGCCCGGAGCACGGGTGGGGGCCTCTCCTTCGGAAAGGCCTCCACCCTTCTGGAGATCATTGCTGAACATGGCGACTACCCTCTCTTGACTAGGAGTGCAATGGTGGTTTGCAGTTTGTATAGACCTTCTTCAATATAAATTGCTCAAGTGGCACATAGTCTAAAAATACAGACATGTGTCACAATTTTAATCCTTGACTATATTTGTATTAATGGCATATACTAAGCTAGATGAGGAACTGCAACACCAACAAGAATAGTGGCATTTCATGTTTGGAACATGCTGAAGAACCAACCTCGTAAGATACAATAAGTAGTTTAAATGATTTCATCTTCTATATTTAGGTAACACTGCTTTACCCTCATACATTCAAAAAACAGAGAAAAATGGATTTGCCTGATCTGCCACTCCATCTTTGACCAGCACATAAACCAAATTCAGTGCTACCAAAAAAAAAAACTGTTTTAGAATAGACTAACTGGCAAACAAAACAGAAAAAAATACTAGTCAAGCCATTTTACATATTCATTACATATTCATTCTTAATTAACAGATTATTCAGACTCAAGTTCTCTAGCTTTTACTATCTGTAAATTTAGTAGTAAATGTCATACAAAGTAATTCAATACTGACAGTGTTTTTATGCAATTATTATTACTAAACAAAATAAGGAAAAATAATATGCATATAGTGAACAAACAAATCAAAATATAGAGACTTTAGTGCTTAATAGTCACCATCTAAACTTACATTCAGGTTTTTGAGTGAAAGCACCCAACTAAAATTTGGAGGAACAGCAGTCCCTGTGCAGCAAGATCCAGCATACAGAAATACAGAGTCCCAAAGCTGACGCATCCTCAACTTCTCTACCGAGAGTGCTCTCCTGGCCATATCAGTAACTGATTAAAACCCAGATGTTAAACTGAGTCAGCACATTCCCCATACTGTGCTCAACTTGATGCAGAATACCTAATCCAAATAGCATTGCTATTGGAAGAGAGCGCCACGCACGGAGTTTCCTCAGGGCCTACGGCAGGTTGGAAGGTCCCAGTCGCCTCCTTCCCAGCCCCAACCAAACCCTACAGCTCTCCTTCAACAACCTGGCAAGTTCCCGGGACAGAAACTTAATGCAACTGGAGTGAAGGTGAATGGACAAATCAGCATCCGATTTTAAAAGCAAACCAGATTTTAGAAAACAAAAACTCAAAGTCAAGGCTCAGTTTCTAGCAACACTGAAATTTATGGGAAAGCACAACTGAAATCACCGAGATAACCTTAAACCTGCTGCCGGCCTGCAAGCTCGTCTGCAGCAGAGCAGCCCTTCTCCCAAGGCCTCTCACTTTCATCACAACAGCGTCCCTGGAAGGGCTGAATGACTTCAGGCACGTTTTCCAAAACTTTGCGTTGAGTTTTTGTTCAGCCTTACCATCCCATTTCTAGCCATTCCAAAGCTGTCAGGAAGGGCAATCGTGTGCATTTAAAAGAAGCTAAAAAAATAAAAATAAAAAAAAAAACCTCTTTCCAAGAAGTTTCATGGTACATCTGCTTAACCTTAAGTCTAAATTAACAAAAGGGTTTGTGGGTTTTTTAGTCTGGAAATATTCAATAAGTGACAAACTTATCAAAAAACAAACACTGCAGACAGTTACAGAAGAGGGGCCTTAGCCCAGCTTCTAGTTTTCACACGTACTATGCAACCATCTTCAAGGAAAATTAGAAGTCATTCGAGAATGAAAATGTGACCATATGTTAATTCTTTTATCTTAAAAGCGCATTTCGGTGACCCCACAGCACATGCGATGATGTAATCTACTCCACGGGCTCAGCCCAGAGGGCCCAATTCAGCTCCCATTAAGTCAGCAAGAAACTTGCCATGGGCTTCAATAGCAGCGGGCTGCTCCAGAAGCAGCCGTTCCCCCCCCCACCCCCCCAAAAAAAAAGTGTTTGTTTGCCCTTAATCAAACCACTGAATCTGAATCCCCGAAAATATTTCATTTGTCATCGGCAGGGAGAGATGAAATGAAACATCACCTCCATTTCGAGAGTCGGAGGAGAGGCAGAAGTGACCCACCTGAAACACTGCCCCACACTTACTGCCACAGAGCCCCTCAAAGGACACCCATTTCATACGAGCCCCGCTTTCTCCCCCCCCCTTAGTCCTCAACGGATCCGGCCAAAAATTTGAAACTACTTTTTCTGATCCGCTGCAAAGAACAAGCAGCAACTGCTGAGTCAGCTAACAGGATTTGAAGAGGAAAATAAATAGAATCCAAACAAAATTTCCCAACAGCTATCCCGCTGAACGTCTCAATAGAAAACATTTGTTATGAAGTAATAAGAATTTGCATAATTTTGGAGAACACTTTGTTTTCAAAGTAATTCTCTTTTTCACCTGCTTAGGACTTGCCCATGTATGGCTTTAGTTAAGTTTTGTTGATGGCGGCTCATGTTTAACCAACTGTTTTTAATTTACAAATTAAACTTGTCAGAAGTAGAAATCCTTCCCTTGGAACCCTTCCAATATGTCAAGAATTAATTCTAATGAAAACGGCATTGCCTAAATGCAGGATGGCCAGTTACTTACTTTATTTACACAAAGTCCTTCTCAGTTTCTTTGATAAAAGCAGCTAAATCTTTTTCCTCTTTCATGTTTTGTCAGCACTTGATTCCTTTTGTCCCCTGGCTATTTGCCTAGCTGTGGACAATAAGGCAGGAAGAATAGAAGCAGATTGTTGGAATGGCCCTCAATAAACCTAATTATGACATGTTGACTGCACTCACCATGACATATTCAGGAGATCCAGGCTTATTCAATTACCCTTGCCAGGTTTCTCTTTCAGACCTAAAGTTATCCTTTGACTGTTTGTATTTCTGAACAGTATTCATGTTCATTGTGAAAGAAAATCCCCCGGACTTTGAGGGGTTTCTAAGTTGATGCTGTTATTGTAGCTAATTTTTATTAACTGAATGATAACATGATAAAGAAATAGACTTTTGTTATGTAATAAGAACAAATCAGCGTGTGCTTAAAGTTACACCTTTCCTCCCTTTCTTCTGCAGCAGACTGACAGCGCCCAGAACTTGAGCGAATAAACAAAACCACTTTCTCAAACTGTATTTAAATGTCAATGACACCGAGTCCAACCTCACCGAAAACTTTTGCCAGCCCCAGAAGTCTTCCTAAAGCAAAAACTACACTGTTCTTCCCCCCACAAACTTCTTTATCCCCAACATGCAACAGCAACCGAGGCGCTGCTTACTCTCGGCACCAAAGCCCATCTTTCTGCTGGTACCTTTGTGTCAACTGCTATTTCTTCATCTGCTTGAAGTAGCATGGACAGTATTTAATTAAAACTCAGGCTATATGTTGGGGGATTCGTTCATGCCACTGAAAGACTCTTCCTGAACAGATCAAGCCAACAGTTTCTGCAAAGCCACTTTAGAGAAGCTGTACGTCAAGCGCACAAAAGAATGAAAAAAAACGAAGGAATGCTAAAAAGAAAGAGAGAGAAAGCAGCAGTCCCTGATCAGACTCAGCTTATATGTCAAGCAGCTCCAAAAGATTTAATATTCACGTCTTTATTTCAAATCATTGCTCAGTCATAATTAACCGTTTTGCCGCTAAGCTGTCTACTAATTCTCTGAACAGCTCCCAGGATTTTAAATAGAAGGTCTGCAGAACAAAAGGGAACAGCTTTAAAAAATGTTGCACAGGATCGCTTGCCTTTTCGAGCGAAACGATAGTCTACATTTATTCATTACTGACACTTCACCGGCCGGGAAAATACGTTGCTCTAGCAAAAATGGTACCTTTGACTGTTTACTGCAACCACCTCTTTTTCTTTTAGAGCCTGACCCAGCCAGTGAAGTCAGAGGTAAAAGTGCAGTTCTCACTACCAGTTTCAGCGGCTTTCTGTCCACGTCTTCTGCTCCGCGGAGGAGGGCGGCAGAAAACAAGAGCAACAAAAATCGCTTCGTTACCTCCTTCTACGAGAGGCTGCCAACTCCGCCACAGCCCAAGGACTAGCTGGTCTCTGTAGACCAGAGTCTGAGAGACAGATAAAAGCGAAAATATTGTTTCTGACGTTTCCCCCTCACAGTCAGTCCTCCAACGGACACTTTTTGGAGAGCAGCAATCCAGGTCCCCAGAGAAGGCTGGTATCTCAACATTTGTTTTCCTTCTGGTTGCAAACAGAAATCTGAATATGCCTCAGTAACAGAAACCCTGTAAGGGGAAATTCTTTCTGGATGCATTCAGACACTTTGTTTCAACAAAAATCAGTGACTTGACCTTCATTTTCTCAAAGTTTAAGAGTTTTAAAATTACAAACAAAATAAAGTTAAATTGAAATATTAAGCTCTGCACATTGTTGAAGTGAGTTATTTTGACGCAGCCTGAATTCTTCCTTTTCTTTTGTCCTCTCTGGAACAAAACGTTGCTGCAATTGCCACAATCTGATGGAGTTTCAGTCTCAACCATCTTGTATCTTCCCAACAGAAAACGGCTCCAAGATTTCCTGATCAGCACAATCTCCCAATATTGAGAAAGACAATAGCACAAAATATTTCAGCGGACACTAACAGCGTTCACATGAAGCATTGCCAGAAAAGCGTCTGAGAGGATATAGCCTCGTTTACCGAATTATCCATCACGCACAGCACACGCAGGGGGTTGCGTTTTGTTTGGAACTTTTTTTTTTTTTTTTTTTAATAATTTGGAGAGACTTTAATGGGTGTTGACAGCAAGCCCTCTGAGCAGCAAAATAAGCTTTTCTTAAAAACAGGCATACATCCCTCCGTTTGTCTCTCTCCCCTAACTAACCAAGGCAGGTCCAGCTTCGCTCAGTTACGAACGCACCTCTCGGCCAAGCACGGGACGGGCCGGCCGGCAGCACGACCGCCGCGCCTGCCCAGGCTCCCTCCGCGCGTCACCCGCGTGGGGCTGCCGCGTCCCTCGGGCACGCGAAACCCCTCCCGCGCCCAGCGAGCGCCAGGCTACAGGGCGTCCTTCCTGAGGACCCGTCAGGCTCCTTACCAGTGCGCCCGCGTGACTAACCATCGGATGAGCACGCGCATCAGGCTAGCGCGAGCCGTGCCGCTTTATGATGGAAGCTGCATGAAAAGCGACCAGAAATCACTCCGCCTTAACCCAAAACGCACCTATGCTTCATTCCCTAACTTCTTTTATGTAATCAAAGAGAATAAAGGTCTTCTCTAAACATCAACGAGTATCCCCAAAAGAAAAAAGTAGAAAAAAAAATACATACATGAAGTTTTGAGGCACCGAAACCTCTATCTGGCAACGCGGCCCCGGGAGCGGGGCCCCAGCCCACGCCACCGCGGGGCCGCAGGAGCTGCTCCTTGGCAGACTCGATGTTCTGACACTACCGTCCCCGCCAGTTCATTGAAACGTCGGCGCGGAAGCACGAGGTTGTCATGCCTCGGCCCGTTCCTTCTTGCCTCACGGGAGCGATCGGATTCGCTGTCTGCAGTCATGCTGCTCTCCTCTTTGTCGCCTACCAAACCGTTCAAGAGGAGACGAGGAGCAGCTCTCCTATTAAACTTGGAGTCAGCCACATAAAGCCCCTACAGCAACGCAGAGGAAAAGGGAGGTGACGGCAACCGAGTCCAACAAGTGCCCTGAACCTCACGTTGAGCTTTGGAACGGCTCTCCTCCCAGGGAAACCAAGGGGAGCGCAGCCAGCCCAACGGCCAAAGGCACGGCCAATACCCGTACAGCGCAAGCTTGTCCGGCTAACGTTCAGGCTTTGACGCCATTTCCGTGCCCGTAGGGAAGCGCTCTGCCAGTGCCTGTGGTCCTCTCTAAGTACCGAGCGCCTGGGGAAAAGCGGCAGCAGACCAAGAATCTCTCCTGGTCCTCAACTTTCCCCACCTAATCTCAATTCCTGGTAAAACGCCAATGATTTACATTAGGACAAGGAACATAATGAAAATAATACCCTGAATTTAGCTAGCACTTTTCTACCAAGGATGTCAAAGAATATTTTATAAATAATTATGTGGGGGGTGACAATACAGAGTCACAGTGAAGTGTTGTATTCATACTGCAAGAGTCCTAAAATGCTCTGTGCAAGTGGGAGCCCCAGTTCTCTGATTTTTTCCAAGACTATGTTTTAAGCTGATGCAAAAAAAAAAAAAAAAAGCAGCACTGTCACCCAACCCCACTACAGCCAAAGGTTGTCAGCTGAGAACAGAAGCAGAAACCAAAATATCCTGTATTGAAATCCCATGCCATGCTCTACCAATTCCAAGCCTCCCTCCCCACTTTTAGCTTTAATCCACATTTACTCTCACCTTTTATCTTTTTTTCTAAAATGGAAGATAAAATTAACCCCAACAGATTCTTCACAGAATTGACTCTTCAGGATTTTTTGAGGGCATCATGTTATCCCGTCAACACAGCCAAAGCAAAGAGCTTGCAGTAATGTGCATCTGAATTTTTTTTTTTTAAAAAGAATAGTGCATTTAGATGACTCATTGCCCACTGTTGCACATATCTTTGTTCTGTACTACTTTGCTGAATACGAATGTCCGTGTTTGCTTTGCTAACTCAAACTCTTCTAGCAAAAGAACTGAACTTACCTGGAATCATCAGTGCAGTCCTTACCTCCCCCCCCTTTTTTTTCCCCCCGTTTAAGGAAATTTTCCTTAAAAAAAAAAAAAAAAATCAATAGACACGTGAACCTTGCTATAGTGAATTTAAGCCAATTAACAATAAGCTGTTTTTTTCCAAGTTACCTTGCCCTGGCTGCTTCAAGGCTGTCCACAGACCCTGCCTAAATAAATTGCGTTACGTGCTCGTAGCAACTATTGCAACCGAAACCTCATGGAAACCCCGTTTCCTTCCAAGAGCCTGACTGAAGGCAAACGGCCCGATAGGATGGCTGAGGCCATATCACAGGACTGAGCCAGAGGCAGGGCGCACCAGCGGCGGGATTTCCGCCTCCTGCCCCAGCTCTGCTTTGCAGCGCGGAAGCCCTCGCCCGGGGCGCGACACGAAACACGGTTAACGCCGCCAGCTTGCTGGCGGCTCCCAGCTCCGCGTCCTCGCCGAACCGCTCGCAGGGAGAGAGCACGCGGCGTCCAACCCCGTCTTCGCTCTGGGGACGCCCCGAAACGAGGAGAGCGGCTGTCCCCGCGGACGCCTCCGTGCCGGCGGGGAAGAGCGAGGCGCCAGGCGCAGCGCCCGGGCAGCCGAGCCGAGCCAGACGCGACGCCTGCTCTGCACGCCTCCGCGCTGCTCACGCGGACCTGCTGCCTAAACCCATTTTCAACCTGGGCTGAAACGACGACAGACCGATGCGTTTAACGTCCTGTAAAATAAATTCTCAGCGAAGCAAGCTTTCGGTTTTCACACAGCGCAATGACGACACAAAGGTCCCGCTGAAGACCTTTTCCTGGAGGTTTTCTGGCACAACTCTCCCCGTTGCAAACCCTGGCATTTTGCATACCCACTGGCGGACGTAAAGTTCAGCAGCTGTTTGACAGCGCAGCAGTAAAACCCTTGCAAGTACCTGTATTAAAACGCATTGGGGCTACCTTCCCATCTAAGGGGCAACTTGCACGGTATGAATAACGAGTCTTTTCTGGAGGCAGAGAAATGGATTTTCTTCCCTGGGAACACGTTTAGAAAACCGCTTCCCCCTCCACCCAGCGCGATGCCCTGCCAGCAAGCCAAACGCGCGGTTTCTGAGAGCTCTCCGCAATATAAGACTCACGAAACGGGGTAGCGCAGGAGCTCCCAGAAAGGTGCCTCAGCTCCACGGGAAAGAGCGATAACTCGGAGGCAGTACCTGGGCTTGCACATCCGTCACCCTCTGCTGCCGGGGGAGCAAGGCAGTTCCCAGCACAGCATCCCAGCACCCATCTTACCTCCAGAGAAACCTGCCGGGGAAGAAAGCGCCTAGCGACTTTGTGCTTCGGCCTTTGATGCGCTTCCTTGGCCGACGGAAACTCGCCCATACACAACCAGAAGAAAAGACTCGCATTGTGCCGCTCTTCACACCAAGCGCTTTATGCTCCAGACAAAAAGCTCGCGAGCCTAACTTTCAAACACACCTCTCTTTAGGGTGTACTGTTTCCAAGCCACAACATCCTTTTTGTTCATAGAAGAAAAAAAAAAGCAGCTCTCTCCCTCAGGCAATCTACTCCGCTTGCTAGTTTTTGTATCCCTCTCCGCAGAGCGGTGCGGCAGGCGCTAGCGGCGAGCAACGCGACGGCCAGCTCTCCTCCCCCAAAACACGGCACCGTTCCCCCACGCGGTCTCCAGCCAGCCTGGCTTTACACGTGAAACAGCCATCGTAGGCGCTCCCGGGTTTCAGGCAAGCCCTGGCGAACCACTGCGCTCGCTGAAGCCATCGCCGACATCAGGCGAGTTGCTGCTCTTGGCAGAACGTGGGCGCGCGCTAGGTCAGGGCTGCGGCGCGAGCGACCAACATGCTCGGCACCTGCTCGCGCCGCCCCTGATTCTCATCAGCATTCCTCTCCCGCGCCCAGGAACGCCAGAAATCCCCCGTTTCCAAAAAAAAAAAAAAAAAAAAAAAAAAAACCACGAAAACACAACAACAACAAAACCTTTTTCCTCCCCTCAAGGAAAGGGGAAGGAAAAAAAAAAAAAGAGAAAAAAAGAGTAAACCCAAACAGCGTAGGGCCTGATCCAAATTTCATTCAAGACAACGCAAGTCTTGCCATTTAGCTTCAATAGGCTTTTCTGAGGTTTATGAGAAATCTCACATGCTTGACACTATTAATTAGAGTGCTGTAGTATTAAAAAAAAAACCACCACCACGCACACAAAAATCACGATTTTACTGTTAAAAAAAATTGACTGTGATAGTGCTGTTTTGCTTCAAACTCTAGAAACAAGTAAAAACTGTATTTGTACCAGCAACTCCGGGAGAAAAAAAAAAAGTCAGACCTAGTGCAACTACAGTAGAGCTTTCACAATAAGGCATTTAAAAACTTTAAAACAAACAAACAAAAAAAATAAAATAAAAAAACAACCACTGTTGACAAGTTCAAGCCAGCCTATCAACCAGAACTGGCTCTTCAGTTTTTTGGCTCATAGCACTATGTCCAAGCTGCTGGACTATTTCTTTCTGTGAGAAGGAACGTTTATAAAAAAAAGCACAGATTTTTATTAAAAAGAGAAGCTTAAGAATAAACCAAAGCAGTCCATCTCTAATCCATCTGCGCGGCACAAAACGCCACCACTGCCAGAAGTATTCTGCTTCCTACCAAGCTTTGTAAAAGCTAGTTCTAAACTATCAACACCAGCAACGTACAACAAACGATTAAACCGCGATTGTCTCCTTTTCTGCCCAATTCACATTACTGTTTTAACAGGTGCATTAGCAAAAATCCTAATTTAAAAAAAAAAAAAAAACCTTTGAGAAACGTTTTAAGCAGCTGTCCAGAAGCTATCAATGAAAACGCTTGTACTGAAGGCAGCAGCAACACCCACTTCTAGAAGAAAAAGCAGTGTGAGACCTGTGGCCAGTCACAACCGCATAAATTTCAAGCATCAAATATTTGCCCAGACCAAGAACTATTTGCATATATTATTCAACAGATTTTCCACACCCCCTACTTGAGAAAGCAGCAGGCTCCTCACGGGCAGCCGGGCAAAGGCAGCGAGAAACGTACATCCGTAATTGCTGCAGCCCAACAAACGCGCTGGGGCTCGTGACCTCAGTCTAAACCGAGGAAAACGTCCCCGAACTCGTGAGCTGAAACCCCAGACCGTACCAGCTATTGCTCTGCTTTTACTCTAAGAACAACAAACATCGGAAACAAGAAGCTGAATCTCTCACCTGCTTCCCCCAGCGGCACTCGCGGGCGGCAGGGTGCTCCGCGGGTCGGGGCGCCGGCGGACGGGCGCCGCGGGGCCGAGGAGCACGGAGGGAGGGAAGCAAGAGCGTCCCGCTGCAGCGGGGAGCGCCCTCCGCCGTGCCACGCCGGTCCCAGGCACGCCGGGCAGCGCGCCCCGACGCGGGCCAGCCCTCCTCCATGCCGAACCAAGCTCTACTCGCGCTACGCTTGCTGCGACCGCTCTTCTCTTCGAGGTGCTTCAGGCTATCGCTGGCTAATAAACATGTTAGTCAGCACAATTGTTCGTTCTTGCTCAAAAAGGACATTAAAAAAAAAAACAACCCTGTACTTCCACCCACAAGACACAGAGCCCCACTCACCACAGGCCAGTGGAAAGACACACACCCTAGGGGAAGCCACCTTTGGCCACCCCTTTCCCACAGCTGCAGGACCTTCAGCAGCGAACTCATAGCAGCTGTGCAAGTTGGGGGGGGGGGGGGGAGCCGTTTAGCCCAAACCACTGGAACCTGTGAAGCCCACCTGGAGATGAACATCACCAAAGGTAAAATACCACCCAAAAGGCACAACCATAACTGCAACATCCGCACCTGGATAACACAACAGCCTGCTGGGAGCTTCAAGCTCCCAAGGAAAAAGGAAGAGTGCTCATAAGCTTGCAAAAACGACCCCAGGGAACAACATCCCCCCTCGACCCTCATGGCTGCAGCTGGATGAGCCCCCTCACAAGAAAGACACCTCATACCTCGCAAGAAAGCGACACACCTCCCAGATCCCTTAGTGCTTTCTGCTGCCAGCCACCAGCCCATACCAAAGGCCAGGTGGCCTCTGCCTACACAGAGCAACTTCTCTGCATGGTAACACCTGATGCTGGAAATACATGAACCCTTAGTCCAGTCTCTGATCATTTTGGAGGACTTTTTTTTTGGAGGATTTCTTTTTCCTTGTGAGTCTTTCCTGGGGTGTTTTATTATTTACTTTTAACTACTATTAAGTGCATTCAGATATGAAGACGCATTCAGGCGTCTTCTAATGCCTCCTCTAAGCTTTGTTTCTGACTTGCTCTTCCAAGGTTGACAAGTCTGTTCCTGATGTCACGCTAAGAGAAATACTTATGTCACCGTTCATCACCACTCCAGCCCCCTTTGGGCTCTCAGCGCAGGAGCGGTACAGTAACTTTGAATCCTGGCTTGCTCAAAGTCCCTCCTTGGCCAAGCAACTTCTACAAGCTTGGAGAAAAGTCCCCTCGCAGGGGAGAAGTCCTCACAGCAAAGGGTTGGGTGCCCATTCCAATTACAGCTCCTGCTTTCTTTTCCGATATTTCATTCGCCACGTTGATGGGGATCCAAAGCAGAGGGAGGAAGGCACTTTGGGAAGGAGGAGCACGCTGCCCTTGTGGCACCTTCGGCCCCAAAGAGGAGCCCGAAAGCAAGCAGCGAGCGCTCTCCCTCCTGCACGGCCGGAAGGGGCTGCTCACAGCACAGCGCAGGGGCTGGGGGAGGTTGTGTGTTTTGAGGGGGGTTTTTTGCTTGTTTTTCTTGATTTTTTGTTTTTAGGGGGGTTAATTTTTTTTTCTTTCGGAGGGAGTTGGTTCGGGGTTTTTTTTTGTTTTTTGAGGGGGTATTTTTTGGTTTGTTTTGTTTTTTTGGCTAAAGCATGTGGTTTAGTATTTCCAAGCAAGGCTCTCTAAAACAGCTCTTTCTATTCTGGTCTGCTTCTAACACTGCATTTTAACTACGTCTACTTGCTATGTTAGAGCTCTTATTTATCGGCCCAGATAGGTGCTCAGCACTAAGATGTCCAGTCTGAGAAAGTGAACGAGTTCCCTTGAACTTTGAAATGCAGTTAAATGTTCACATCAGGCCAAATTCAGCCCTAAGTAACCTTCATCGCCCCACAGAGACTTGGAGCTAGATTGTTCAGAGCACATGATGGTACAACGCGGCCCGCAAAACCTTTCTGGACGTCCACAGAGAAGGAAATAAGAAGATAAACAAAATGGTTGCTAAATGGAGCCATTTTGCATTTTCAGCCGGAGAAGCAAGCATCCTGCGAGCCTGCGACTTCCCACTGCTCATGTCAACCTTACATCGCATACTGTCGTATACGATACATTGGCATCACGGGGGGTGAGAAGATGTCATACCTTCCTCTGCCCCACGTGTTATGGGAAAATCCACATACCTTCCTCCAAAATACTGCATCATCAAGCTCTGACAATTACTCCCTTAAAAAAATAAAAAAAAAAAAAATCATTGCTTGTGTAAGTCATCCTTAGCCGAATAACTTTTCTGACTTTGGTGAAACTACTTAAAGGGGTAGTATTTTTCAAAGTTACACGTGCAGGGTGGTAGTTACTTGAAATGATCCCTTCTTACACGCATACGCTGCTGATCTAACGCAGCCTTTATTCACACAGCATCAGTCTGCCGGTTTCAGGGGAGTTAATCTTCATTTGTACCTCGACAGAGGAGACTCCTGAGCTTCTGGCAAAAGACATGCTTTGCAGGATTTCACAGAGAAAATGGGAAAACAGCATATTTCACATTCGGTCTTCATAATTCTTGGCTAAACGTTTGCCATGCCCCTTTCTTCTGTCAAAATCTCTCTTTTTCCCGAAAACAACTTCTGCTGCTGCCCATGCAGCCAGTGGGCACCAGCTAGCTCCGCTCAGGGTTCTCCCGCCGCTCGGCCGGACCGCGGGCGCTGGGCGGGTGCCGCAGCCTCACCCAGCACGGGCCCCCGGCGGGCACGGGCGCAGGCTCCAGCTCCGCAGCCCTGCAGATCAAACAACCAGCCCCTGGCTCAAAACGAGAAGGAAGCTCTGCAACACCCTCCTCAATAAAAGGGTTTTTGTCTGCGCAGTCGCTCCCCACGACCCTGTTCGCTGCAAGTCTCACGTCTGTCGGCCTCTTTTCTATAAACCCTATGTTCTTCCCCACCTTCCTGCGAGCCAGTTGAAGATGCAGAGATGGGGAGGGGTTTTAAGTCCAGTTTGCTTCTGGCAAGCACATTGGGCTCTATGGATTATACACTGATTACGTTTTTAAACAAAGAACAGAGCAATTTAGCCAGAACAATTGTAGTTGTTGCTGCTTTTCTGGGCTGTGTATGTGGAGCAGATCCTGACTGTGTTGGCATGGACGGGCCTCCTCATTTCAGTCAGGTGAACAAGATTTGGCTGAGGCTGAAGAAGCCGTCTGCTGGCAGCTGCAGACAGCTTATTCCTCATACAACGCAAACCACAGTGCTCTGTGCGGCGTTACATCTGATAAAGAAACGACTGCGCACTCATTTTTGGATCAGACACTGAACACGAGGCATACGATAGATACAAAAGTCCTTAAGACAGGTCCATATATGGACTTGTGCATGGTCTAAACATTGGTTATGTTTGGCAGAAATTCTACATTCAGGCAAATATCCATCAAAAAAAAAAAAAACAAAAGGTAGAACGTATATCACTGCTCTCCCTGCAGCTCCCCGCACTGAAACGAGCAAGTTAAGTTCACAGACTTTTTTTTAAAGGAAATATGTCTCTAAATGCTTTCAAAGAATTTTAGCTGTTACTTTGGGGCAAAATGTCTTCAGAAGTAGCTGGGTATTTGCAAATTATGCAAAGGCTGATATTTTATCCAGAGATAACCAGACTAAACAAAAACAGAGTATAGTTACGAAAGGCAATGAGAAGCTGCTGGTTAAAATAAAAAAAAAAAAAAATCCTAGTTTTAGCCCTTTACTCTGCTGTTTGTCACGGTAACATCTGAGGCTCCTCCACACAGAATCAGTGAGACACCAGGAGAGGCGATCTGGCTTGGCCAGGCCTGCTACCAGCGTTCGTGAAGCTCAACTCTGCGTCCGGAGAGTTCAGAGGGACAAGCGGGACCTGGATCTAATGCTCACATACCCTGCAATTTAGCTGAAACTCCATCTCATAATTACAAGCCAACATAACACATCCAAACTGCACAGCCTCCTCTGCAGAGGATGTGGTGGAACATATTTGACTATCTCTGAAATAAGTACAGCTTTCTGCAGCACAACAAGGAACCGATTATTCTCCACAGCTCTTGCTTGGAGCATCTGACTTTCCCCACTTTTTGGGGTAGGGGCAGCACATACGTCCTCGCTGATGTGAATGAGGTCTGCAAGATCAGAAGGAAGAATATGCAGGAGGAAATGCTGGCAGCTGGTTTGATGTGAGCCCGGTCTGGGGAACTCCCATCTTTCAGTGGCAGCTCTGGACCATCCATCTCTTCCGCAATTTGGTATCTACAATAACTTTCTTTTCTTTTTTTTTTTCCCCTTCAGACTATCCCCATCAGAAAGATGGCATGCAGCAAAATCAATTGCATTAGAACTCAGTGAAATACCAAGTATTTCACTTACCCTTGCTGTAAAATTTGTGTGCTTCATCCTGAAAGTAAGTGGATTCAAACAAATAAGTCCAACGCTAAACAAAAATCCCCACAAAACGGTAGACGCGTACAGTGCATGTATCCAGCCAACCATGCAAAGTAAGGATTCCATTCAAATTTCACATCTCATTAAAGACAATTTGGCCATTAATCCATACGGTTTTAGGAGCAAAGGAGGATTTTTCCGAGACAGATAAACTGAAATGATCCTCCTTTGATCTCGGAGTTAAGCATGAGTTACAATGGAAGATGAACAACACGGGGCAGAGCTACTGGCCTTTTTATGTGCAACAATGGCATCAGCAAACAACTACTTAATCAATATTTGGCCAGGGACACTGAAAACTTCCTTTTCAAATTTTAATTCCTAGTTGTAAAACAACTGTAGAGCAACCAGCAAGATCAGACATTAAACTGACTGCTTAATTGCCTTTTACTGTCTTGCTAGTTATATATGCACATTCTTAATAGTTCTTGAATCTTTATTTACTCGAACGAATAAATGACCTGTCAACGATTACAGCAAACTCCCCTAAATAAATAATCTCAGCACATGACACACTTTAACGATAATGTGTCCACAGTGAGTTTTAATTTCATTATGTTTCACTTTTTTTTTTCCTAGAAAGAGTGATTTAGGCTGAATTAGTTTAACAGCATGGGGCAGCAGTACTCCAGGGCAAGTAAAGTAAAATTACGCACCCACACTGCACTAAGCAACGTCTTGCGGTGAATTATGTTACTGTACATCATTTTTATTAGCCAGAGCGCTCAGCGTTCGGGGAGCACTTGAAAGTATGCTGCATTTTTATTTATATATTTTGTTCTTCCTCTACCCACATATGTTTGTTCCATGGGATTTAAAATGACATTTACATGGAGAAATTCACATCGACTAGATGGGTCTGATTTATTGCTTTGCGTTTCACTCAATTTCTTCTTAAATTAACCAGAGAGCACTTTGTAGTTCTGCTTCGTTTCCCAATGCAGTTTTATGACATAGCCCTGGGGACTCGTGATAATTCATCACTATCAACTTTATTGGCTTTCCTCTTCTAAACTCAGTTCTTACCCTTATCAATAACTGAGCCTAGCACAAAACTAAACCTTCCCCGAGCAGCTGCTAAGAGAAAAGCAAGGAGTTCCTCAGCATCGACTTTCACTCCCAGCGTTAACTCCTAGCCCCGTAAACCAAGCTCCCCGTCCGCCTGCGGACCCCACGCGCACGGCCTGCGCCTAAGCGCGGACGGAGCAAGCCCTGCCCTCCGCCAGAGAGCCTCGCTCGCGATTAGGGCCACGTTCCTATTTCCTCAGGAGTTTCCATTAACAGAGCGGGACAAATTTAGGCCCCATTCCCGCCTGCCCTCGCCCACGCGAATAACTCGACACACATGAATAAGCCCTTTGAAAGGGACTGCTCAGCTCCTTGCCGATGACAGCGCCGGCAGGACCGGGGGTCCGACACCCAGCCTGGAAACCCACATTACCTCCCGAGCACGGCTTTCACCGAGAGCTGCAGTTGCTCCGCGCGTTACAAAGCGGGTTTCAAGCACAGCCTGATCTTTAGCGAGCTAAATTCCCACTGACGTCAAGCATTTTGCAGGCGTAGCACAACCCAGAAAGCCCACGATAAAGTCGCGCCTCAGGAGCGAGTGCTAGCCGCGCTGAGGGCGCCCCATCGTTTGCGCCTTGCTTCGGTCGTTTCAGAACAACACTCAGCCCGCCGAATCAGCTGTTATTGCAGATTTCCAGAGATGGAAATCGGAATCAACTGTTACTTCCAGATTTCCAATGCAAGCAGATGCAATCTTGAGTAGAAATGCAAGTAAGCGCACAGATGCGTGTGAAAGTGATCCTGATATCTGCTAAAATAACATTTGTCTTTGTTCAAGATACATGTACTTGAAAGACCTGGAAGCGACGTCCACAGCGATTCCGTTTGCATCGGTGCTGGCTCAACATTTTTAAGTTAAGGAAGGTGTTCTTAAGACAACAAAACATGCAAACCAGTTAGTGAAACCATGATTTCAAGACAGGGATATGATGTATCAATGTACTGCTTCAGAGAACAGTTGCCAAAATTAGTAATACCCTTCCTTCCCACAGCTGTAAGTATTATTACTGCTTATATAACACTAATAGTATTTCCTCAAAGTCTCCCAACTTTCCTTCAGGAAGGCAGTGTCGGCAGTGTCCAGGCTGCTCCTGGGACACGTGGAGCAGCAAACCCTGCTCTGAAGTCATGCAGAGTGGAAGACACGTAGCACCTTCCTGCAAACGCTCAGACGTCACACTCTTGCTTGCTCGTAAGCTACTGATTAATGAAGCCTTTAATCGCTATTATTAGCTTAGAATAAAGATTCAGACCCCGGCCATGGTCCGGAGCCCCGCAGCGACGGACACGCTCAGACAGACGAAACAAGGCTCCTCGAGCTGCCGTCCAGCTAAGAGAGACTCCCTCATCTATGTCGATTTACATTTGTACAGCACCTAGCACAAAGGCTTTTCTGGTCCATGAGTAAACTCTCACATACTACTGCGAAACGAAGAAAGAAAAGGCAGAAACGCTATTAATACAATCTGCCTTGAACCAAATCCTGAAGTCACCAGGGAGTTTTTCTCAATTAAGCACTCACTATTTTCTTGTCGGCTCCGAGAGCCCCAGAAACGTAATTCCGTTCAAACTGCATGAGCCGATCTCGTGGACCTGCTAGCGACCAAATATTTAAAGTACTACAAGAAATTCCAGACTCAAAAAGATAATTGCCTGCAGCCACAGTCATCACGTTTCAGTCCTTAAGTGAATCTTTACTGGTAACGTTTAGCGGGGAAAACGCACTGTGCCTTTTAGCCCGTAAGTCACAGCGATACTTTACGCGGTGAGTAAGTCCTGTCACCGCTGCTCCCTGGGGCAGGAGCAAAGCCCCGACAAACCCCAGCTCCGAACATCGCAGACTAAATCTAACTCAGCCTCTGCCTCGACCCGTGCTCCAACCACCGCGTCCGCGGCGCAGGACTGAATGGGATGGCTCCAGCTGATATCTGGTGTCTGCATGTTAATCCTTTCCCTTAATAAACCGCCCTTTATTAGCTTAACAACCTAAAAATAACCGGCTGCACGATGCTGACTGACCAGCCCTAATCAAAACATCTGCAAGCCCATCCAGCCTGAGCTACCCTCCAGATCATGTGCCACCACTTCAAAGCCTGCGCATCAAGTCAGTAATTGTAACGTTGCATCTAAATATTTAAGCTAGGGGCTGGGAGTCGCGTGTCCCATTTACAGTCAGCATCTGTCCTCTAATTCCATTACAGTACAAAGCAAAAATGTTTCCCAAAACTCACAAACAGGAAAAGCATCGCACAGCTAGAGAGGCAGCGGCGGCTTGAACTTTCTAGCTGCTGAGCAGGGCTTTTGTGCTAAGGTCTTTTTTGTTTTTTTCCCTTCAAGCTCCCCACATACACACACAAAAATAGGGGTGGTGCCGAAATTGTATTAATGTGAGCCTCAGGCACAGAGCGAAAAAGAAAAAAAAAAAAAGAAAGGAAAAAAAGAAAAGAGGAAGGGGAGGGAGAGGGGGGAAGGGTTTGGTCCGAGATGAAAGTAAGAAGGAAATAAAGGAGGCAATTTAGTCTGCTGTAGCCTGAATCGCTCTCAGGGAAGCCAAGGGTAGAGGGGCCAGGATGAGCAGGGCCCTTTCGGATGGGGCGCGCGTGACGGGGGCGGCTCCGCCGGGACGGGCCCGGGGGCCAAATCGGCCGGCCGCGAACAGAGCCCCATTGAGGGGCGTCCCGGCCCCCCAGCTCCGCGCCCGCCTCGTCCCCACGCTGAAAGCCGCCCCTTCCTACCCGAAAACAACAGCTATCTCACCAAGCGGGGAGTTCGGGCGGCGCGGCCCCCTCTTCCAGGGCCGGCCGCCGAGAAACACGCCGCGACGGGCCCGAAAAGGCGCCGAAGCTCTTCGGCTAGGGCTCGCGCCCGCAGGAGCGGTGGCGACCACAGCGCCTTTCCCTTCACGGCCCGCTACACCCGCGGAGAGGGCGGCGCGGCCGCAGCCAGGCGCGCGCCTCCCGTTCCCCTTCCCTCACGCGCTTAGGCCGAGGCTGGAAGAGCAGCACGACGGGGCGCCTGCGTGCAAGGGCGCCGATACTTCGGTACGTGGCGACCGCAGGCGAGACGCGCCAAGGCGCGCAACCTAACTGTTCCTACCAGGCGTTTCAGCAACGCCGCGTCCTCTCTCCTCCCTCTCCCTGCTCTGCTGCAAGCGCTCGCAACATCCCCGGTCTCCCAGAAGCTCGAACTGGCTGCCGTTGACATCACACCAATTGGTGTCCTCCACCCCCCCGCCTCGCCCCGAGAAAATAACCCTCCGGGTCTCCCAGAGGCACCCGGGAGGCGGCGGCGAGGCGGCGATCTCGGTCCGCTTGCGGAAGCGCTCACCCCTCGACCCGCGGGGCGATTCCCAGCTCGCCACGGGCAGGACTCGCTCTTCGGACCCGCGTGAAAGCCTTCCCCGGGGCCTGGCCAACGCTCGCCCCCACCGCAAAACGCTCTGAAACGCCAGCGAGCCCTCTTCTGTCGGGCTGCAGGCAGCCGGGCGCTACGGCGGCGCCTCCTCGAGGGCCAGCCGGCCCCTTTCACTCGGACTAAACGCGGCAGGTCGCTCAGGACACGGCCGGGCCCGGAGAGGGCACGTCGCAGGGCAGGGGGGGGACAAGGACCCCGCGGGCAACGGGAGCGACCCTCCGCTCACAGCGAGGAGCCACCGGCGCCGCTGCCTTCCCCGTGCCCTTCTCGGGCTTCCCTGGGCTGGCTGCATCCCAGTGGGGGGGTCCCAGAGACGGACTGACAGGAAATCAGGATCCCGGCTTTAAAGAGCAGAGAGTCAAAGGACATAAGGAATATTTCAGAGACGTAAAAGCGTTGATATTGATAATATTTTTTCCTCTTGCTCTATGTGCTACTCTGTGTTCCATAAAGCAGGGATATTATCAAGGCTTTCCATCTCCTCTTTCTAATCTCTGTTCAGAAATACACGGGAGGTAGAAAAGCTACTTATTTTAACAACTGAGTTTAGCCATTTTTCCCCTTGGTGAACGTCCTCCTCCGGAAGAGGAGCAGTTCTCTCCCAGAGAGCAGTCCCCTGTGGCAGGAGGTCCCGGGGGAAACCCTGGTGACCCGTCACAGCGGGGAGGACAGACTGGGCCATCAGACGGCTTCCTTCTGGCCTTAAAAGCTCTGACTCCGTTAGCATCTTCTGCACGTATGTCTACACACCTCTGCACAAACACAGGCGCCCTGAAGACGCAGCTTCCCTGAAAGCTTTAGCAAGCAAGTGGAAACTTAAGTTTTGAGAGTGTTTGTTTGTTTGTCCTGACACAGAGGCATACCCTGCTTTTAAAGGACGGGTTTCAATTGTCCTTCTTGAACGTCAGTCAGCATCTCTAAATGTCTACAAACGCTAGAAATAATTTGTAGGTGAAAACAGCCACTTTTTCCACGGTGGAGAGTCCATAAAACTGCGTGGAGCATTGGCTATTAGGGGCTCATTGAATAATTCATCCCTCATTGCAAGCCCATAATGTCTTTTCTCAGCCTTTTGTGGGGCTGTTTTCTCTTCTTTTCTCCTTGAATTATAAAAAGGTTGCCTTCTTTTGTTCACATCAAGCTGCTGCTAGCTGAAGCTTTGTCTGCGCAAAGCCAAAGTGTGAGTTTCAATGGACTCCCCCCTCTTTGTTTTCCAAGTTCATCTCCAAGTGTAGATTGTGTATAGAAGGCCTTCTTTGTAAAAGCTGGAAAAGTTGTACAAATGTTTGACCAGCTCATTTGGTACTTTTGTCTCGCCTTCCCCAGGGCCTGTGCATGTGCTGGGCAGGCACCTCGGCGCCGCGGCCGCCCCCCCGGGGCAGGGGCTGCCCCCTCGGCGCAGGGCGACCGCGATGTTCCCCGCCGCTTCACGGCCGGCAGGAGATGAAGCGGCGGCGGTGGCAGCAGCCGCCCCGGCCCTGCCTCTCCCCGTCCCCCGCGCTCCCGGCTAGCCGAAGCCAAAGGTGGTGCGACCCCCGCGGCCGCCCCGGCGGGGTGGGCTCCTCGCCCGCCGCACTGCGCCGCGCCGCCTCCCGCCGCCTCCGCGCCCCGACCCCGGTCCCGGGCGGCGCGGATGCAGCGCCGCGGCTGCGAGCGCGGCCGGGGGGAGAGGGAGGGATGGAGCCGCCGGCCGCGCCGCGCTCTGCACCCGCGCAGGGCGGCGGGGGGGGGACGGGACGGGGGGAAGGACTTTACCTCTTTCGCTGAGGATGCCGTCGATGCTGTGCTTGGCCTTCTTGTCGCCTTCCTCCACCTCCTTCCGCTCCAGCTCGGCCTCCTCCTCCTCGCCTTTCCCAAACTTGCTGCGCAGGATGCGGCTGATGGAGCTCACTTCGGGGGGGGAGCGCACAGCTGGGACCGAGCCGCCCCCAGGAGCCCCCCGGGCTGGGCCGTGGAGCCGAGCCGCATCGCCGCCCCCGGCCGCCCGCTCGGCCCCTCGGGGCAGCGATTTCGGGGCTGCTGGCCGCGCGCACACACAGCCGTAGAGCGAGCAGGGCAGCTCGGGCATTATTATTTTTTGTCCCCGGGGCCAGGGGAGCGGGTGACGAGAAAACACGACCGGCACCCACGCAAGCGGTGCCCCAGCCGCAAAGGGGGTGCTGAGCCCCGGTGGCCCCTGCCGCGGCCCCTGCCCCGACGGCAGCCCCGCGCCCGCCCCTCCGCCAAGAGCCCGAGAGGTGGCCGAAAGCAGGGGGAAAGTGGGGGGGGGGGGATGCAGCTGCAATTTAATTGAAAACACCCCCCGCCGAGGGCAGAAACCCTGCCGGGAGGCAGCTCGCAGGGCTGCGGCGCTAACGTGGGCACTAGCCCGGCCGGGGCTCCGCTCGCCACGCTCGGCAGCCCCGGGTCCGCCCCGGCCCCAGCGCCCGGCCAGGCCCCTCCGCCGCCCCCGACGGCTCCCCGTACCTGAAGGCACGGTGTTTCGGTCACACACCCCGTCCTTCAGCAGCTTGTCCCGGATCTCCCAGCTGAACATGCCCGCGTTTTCCCTCTTGTATTCCTCGATTTTCTTCTCCACGTCCGGCGTCGTCACCTGCTTTAGTGAAGAGAAGCGGAGCGGGCGCGGAGGTCGCGGGACTGGGGAGCGCCGGGCTGCCCTCGTCCCAGCTGGGACCGGATCCGGACCCGGTCCCTCCTGCCGCAGCCGCCTGGGCTCCCGCTGCTACCAGCGAGAGCCGAAACCGGCCCCTCTTAGAAATCCAATTTTAAAACCGCCTGAGGACGGGCAAGTTAAATTAAGAACGGGCATAATACCTAGCAAGTTAAAATAAGAAGGGCCATAATACATAACGACGGGCCTGCATAATACTAACCCCCCTGAGTTAAACAAAACTTCCCACGAAATCCTCTGGGGTTACATGAGAAGATAGGATCGAGCCCTCCGCAAAGAAAACCTGGAATTATACAGCAATATTATACAGCAACAGCATGGTGCGCAGCTGTGCGGGGCCGGCTCTGAAATGCCCACAGCAGAGCTGAAAAATCGGAGGCAAACACAGGATCGTGATCAGAGGAGGAATCTGCGTAACTGAAACTTCGCGTCAGGAAAGTTTCCGCCAAATAAAAAGTCGCCTAATAAAAATACTGAAAGGTACCAAGACTGACAGAGAGATTTCCTACATGGCCTGAAGATTTTAAAATGAAGCCGAATTCAAGTAAAACAAAGATCTCCTGGCAGGGAGCAGCCTCTTGTTCAGATAACTTTTATACAAAAAGATCTTTGTAGATTAACATCAGAACAGAAAGTTCAGGCACTGCTACTTTAAGAAACAGCAGAAGAAAAAAAAAAAACTACTTTCACCAGAAACTCAAACTTTCACTTTTTTGTAAAGATAAAAAGGTATAATAGAAGGAAGAGGCTAATCTTGAGATAAGGATCCGTATTTGTCTGCCTTATTGCAAAAGTGAACTTTTTACTGTTGTAGCTATAAATACATGCAGCTTTGGGGCATATAGAAAAATAAACGGTAGAAGGAAGAGCAACAGATAGACAGACTGATAACTTTATGAGCTGCAGAGAAGCAAACCCCAGAATCACGGCCCGATCCGGTGAGCTCGCCCTTCCCCTGCTAGTCCTGACAATTTGACTGATCGCCTACACGGCGCGACCCGAAAAGCACCGATCCCACATGCGGCTCCCGCGGGGCTGAGTCGCGGCTTTTCAGACAACGAAACATTTGCAGAGCGAGCCCGTATTCCCTTGATTCGTTTCAGAAGGTGGGGTTTTTTTTTAATTAGCATTTTCTTAGAAAAGCAAATCATAGCCACCAAATTTCAACCACTTTTTTTTTTTTTTTTTTAAGAAAAAAGCCTCGGATACTTTTGGAGCAACAGGCAGGGAACGCTGTGAGCGGGGCGCCTGTTCGTGCGCACGCCGAGAGCGCGCCCGGCGCTCCAGCCGCCCCGGGGGGCTCCAGCCTCCCGGCGCGCAGCCCCGCGCGCAGCCCCGCGGAGGGAGCGCGCCCGCCCGCCCGCCCCCTTCCCTCCCGGGCCGCGGCACGGAGGGCGGCGCGGCACGCCTCACCTTGGGCTTGCTGCCGCCGATGGCCCCCGGCCGGATGGAGCCCGTCTCCTGGTACCTGCAGAGAATTTTGGAGACGCAGCCGTGGGACACTCGCAGCTGGCGAGAGATGACACAGGGCCTTATGCCATGGTGGGCCATCTCCACTATCTTGTGTCGGATATGGTTGGGTAAAGGCCTGCCATTGATAAAAACTCCACCGAGCTGATTGACTCTGCCCTGGCCTAGAGGAGTAGAGACTAGAAAAGGAGGGGAGGGGAGGCAGGAGGGGGAAATGGCGTTAACTTCTCGTTCGGTTCCTGCTGGGTTGTCTTTCTTTTTTTCTTTTTTAATTTTTGTTTTTGCCTTCTCCGTAAGGCAACTCTCCGCCACCCGCACCCGCACGCAGAGCTGCGGCGGCCTCCGCGGAGCCCCGCGCCCCCGGCCCGCCGCCCCGGCCCCCCCAGGGCCGGTGTCAGCTGCTGCTGCCCTTCCCCCGGGCCGGGGCAGCGGCTCTGCTCCCCCCCGAGGGGCGCCCGCGGCAGCGGCCAAGCGGGAGCCCCGGGCCCAGCGGGGCACCCTCACCGCTGCCCTCTTCCTCCGGGAAAATAATAATAATTATTATTATTATAAGGCCGGGAGGGAGGTTGCGTAGCTTTTCCTCTTCCCTCGCACTGCCCAGTGGTGTGACCAACTGTCTGCACTACAGCTGCCCGGAGGAAGGGACAGGACTCGTAGCGGTGCAGCCTGGCCCGGGAGCATGAGAGGCACGCATTTGTTCCTGAAGTCTTTTTCGATTCATCTTGGTTGTTTTAATTTTGTTTTATTTTATTCTTTCCCTTCTTCTTTTCTCTCTTTCTTTTTTTTTTGTCCTGCTCCGCTCCCCAAATCACTGCCCTTCACTTCGCTAAGGAGCGGAAGGGATTCACGGCCTGCTGCAGCCGCCGACCTCAGGTTCAGCCTGCTCTCGTCGGCGGGAGGAGGAAGGATCGGTCCCCGGAGTGCGAGGGCAGAAGCCGCTGCCGAGCGGCAGGATCTTCCCCCCGAGACCGGCTCCGGGGGTGTCCTCGGGGCTGTGCCTTGTGCCGCCTGGGTGCCCTAACCCCGAGTAACCTCGCCGGTGCCGTGCCGTGCCGGGGCCTTACCTTCCAGCGGGAAGCCGCTGCGGGGGTAGCTCTGCCCGGGGCCCGGCCGCATCATCCTGGGGACAGCCCCGGCGAGAGTTGTCATGTCGGGCGCGGCGGGGCCGGAGCGCAGCGCGCAGGTGACGGCCGGCCTGGGGGAGACCCGCTCTGTCAGCGGGTCCCGCCGCAGCAGGAAAAGTCCCGCGAGGGGGTGGGCGAAACGCGGGGCGGGTGAGGAGGAGGGACCTGCTCCGCCGGCCTTTTGTCAGTGCCCGCGCTGCCCGCCGGCACCGGCAGGGCCGGGGCAGGACGGAGAGCGGCCAGCAAAGTTTTGGGGCGGGGGAGGAGGAGACGGGGCGGGAAGGGGGGGGTGAGGAGGAAGGGGGGGGGGGGACCGGGCGGGGCGGCCCGCGCGGTGCCGGTGGCGCGGGGCGAGGCGGGCGCCGGCCGGGACCCTTTATCGCTCCGCGCCCGCCGCCGCTCCGCGCCCGCCGCCGCCGCGATTGGCCGCCGCCGCCCGGCCCGGCCCGGCCGCCCCCGCTGATTGGGCGAGCGCCGCCGCTAGCCCGCTCGGCCCGGCCCGGCCCGGCTCCGCTCGGCCCGGCTCGGCCCGGCTCCGCTCCAGCCGGCTCCGCTCCAGTCGACCCGGCCCGGCTCGGCTCGGCCCGGCTCGGCTCCAGGCCGCTCCGCTCCAGTCGGCTCGGCCCGGCCCGGCGCGGCCCCGCGCTGCGCTGTCCCCGCGGCCGAGCCGCGCCGTGTCCCTGTGGCTGCGCCGGGCGCGGGGCAGCGCAGCCCGTCGGGGAAGCGCTGCGGCACTGCCGGCCGCCCTGGCTCCGCGCCCGCCGGGCACCGCGCTTTGTCTCCCGGCTCCGCTTCTCTCCGCGCGGGGGGTGGGCTGTGAGGGGGGGGGGTGCAACAATCTCCCTCCTTTTTTTTTTTTTCCACCGGCAAAAAAGTTTTTTCGTCCTTTTCATTTATTTATTTTGCACGGAAATCTGTCACCGCCGGGAAGAAACATCTCTGGACCAAATGGTGCTAACGGTTTTGAAAGCAAGAGCTGCCATTGATCTCAGTGGGGATTTCTGCTTTTAAAAATTGACGGCACGAGAGTGGCCCTATATTATATGCGCGTATGAGAGTGTATACATGCGTGTGTGTATGTGTGTGAGGCGGTGCGTGTTGAAGTCTTACTAACAAGCATTTGTTCCCAGGAATTTATTGTAGTATTCAAACTAAACTGCTGGAAAAATAAAAGAGGTAAAGTCCGCCTAGGAGCTGAAGTGACCACAGCAGGATATGACGCCAGGAGTGTTGTAAAGACTGTCTGTCCTTAAAGAAGGTACTATTGTGCATGGCCTTTTATTTATAACTTGGTAAGTGCCAGCAAACTCGCCTCCTTTACACTCTGAAGTGCCAGCCCAGCTTTCCACAGTGCTCTTTATTTGCAGTAGTCTATTCAGTAACTGTCACTCCCGAGCTTCAAGTTATTCAAGACCTTAATCAATCAAAAGGATGAGAATCGTTCAGGTTTCCCCCTTTGAAATAAAGGAAACAATGTTTTCTAGCCGCGGAGCCCACTTCCCCTGACGATCCGCGGCGATTCAGTGGCTGGTACCAGCCTTTGGGGATGGCGAAGATTCGCGTTATTTAAAAAGAAATCGCCAGCCACAATAATGAGGCGAAGGCGCCCGCGAGGAGGAGGAGAGCGGGGGAAAGCGCCGCTCCTCCGCGGCCGGCTGCGCTGCGCTGCGCTGCGCGCCCGGCGGGGCAGCCGGGCAGCCGGACGGGCCCTGCCTTGGCAACGGGCAGCAGTAACTCAGCCCAGAGGCACACACGTCCTCGGGGGGCTTGGGAGGCTTTTGGCCGTCCACCCTGCTCTCTCCAGCCCGGCCTCGCAGCAGCCAGGAAGCGGGACGCTTTCGATCACTTTTAAAATGCATCCGATAAAAAGTACGACTCGCTGGCGGCCGCCGGTTCGCTCTGTAGCCGCTGAGCAGAGACTCGGGAGAGAGGCTTTTAAAATACCAAGAAACAGGTTGGTAACAGAAGTTCGCATAACAGAAAAAGTCAGTGTATATTTTATGCAAGTTTCGTATTTTACAAAATACCTTAACGACCAAAACTTTGAAAAAAACGTTAGCGAGATCTATACAATCTCAGCCAAAGGTAGAAAACTAGAACACGATCGTTTGCGAAATGACTGTGTTTTCTGCGTGACTCCCTGCGCTCTCCAGGCTTTGCAATGCTCCCTGGCCGTCATATAACAATAGGATTCAAGCAGGGCAAATGTTAGCGGAATAGGCAGTCTCCCTAGAAATTTGCCAAACGTATGACTTAGACCGCATTAATTTTCACGCGTTCTTTTTACTCGCAGAAGGGATGTGGGAGAAGTTAACAATTAACAGCAAAAGTAAATGACTATTTAAGAGTGAATTCGCGCTTGAAAAATACGCAGATAGAAGTTTGCACGGCGTAGAGGCATGCTCGGGATGAAAATGCGACGTCGCAAACGTAGCAGCCCCTGAGTTAAGTCGCTGCGCTCAGCAGCAGCAAGGCTGGAGCCCTGACCGCGGTGGCGCAGCACCGGCGCCCGCCTCGCCGCGGAGGCGCTGCCCGGCGTTGCGAGCCGGCAGCCGCCAGCCACGCGTGTGCGGGGGGCAGCGCACGCGGCGTGCCGCTCGGCGGGGCCTCACCGCCCGGCCGTGCGGAGCCGCCCGCAGCCCTGCTCCTGCGACAGCCGCCGGGTCGCCTTCCCCTGCCCCTTAGCGCGCGTGCGGTACGCGTGTGCGCAGCGGCGCCGCGCCGCGCTGCGCGGGCTCCCGCCGGCCCCGGGGCGGAGCGCGGCGGCGGGGGTGCCGCGGCCGTGCGCCCCGACGGCTCCGCACCGCGGCCCGGGCCGCCCCTGGCCCCGCGCAGCCCCGCCGCCGCTTCCGACCCACCTAGTCCGGGCCGGCTGGCCCGCGCCGCTCCGCGCGACCGCGTACCGCCCGCCCCGAGACGAAAGGGCCTCGTCCTCCTGCACGGGAACTGTTAAAATTCAAGGCAAAAAGATTAGACATGAATGCCTGGCGCCGCTCCTCCCTCCCCTCCTTGCCCCCACCCCCATATTACAGTCCTTTAGGCCAGCAGAGATGATTTCACGCTCTTCCAGTGGAAATAGCTAAAAATGCTCCTGCTAATTACAGAGCTCTTCCAGGCCAGGTGCACTTTTAATTGGATTAGTAAGTGCTCTATATTAAACCTGCAGCACATCAAATGGACAGTGAAAATTAGAGCTATTAGGAACAGAGGCAATCACTTCTGAATGATAACATTACTGTTTTCTCCTTTATTAGAAATAAATCAATTATACTGTTTCCGGTTTTGTGCGCATACATTAATTTCTCATACGGCTTTCGGACGAAATTCTCTTCAGAACCAAGCAAGGCGGGAGAGGGGGAGAGCGAGAGAAAGAAAAAAAAGGAAGGAAGGAAGGAAGGAAACAAGAAGGAAAGGAAACAAGAAGGAAAGAAAACCAGAAGGAAAGAAAACCAGAAGGAAATCAACAAGAAAGAAAACAAGAAAGCCAGCAGGGAAGAACAAGAAAGAAATCAGCAAGAAAGAGAGAAAACAAGGAAGTAAGCAAGAAAAATCAGCAAGAAGAAAAGAAAGAACAAGAAATAAATCAGCAAGACAGGCAACAAGGAAGCAAGCAAGAAAGAAAAGAAAAGAAAAAGAAATAAAACAAGAAAACAAGCAACCGAGCAAGCAAGGAAACTGGTTAATTTCGGAAAGCTTTCTAGAATAAACTAATACGTGAGAGCTCCTGTTATTTTTGGTTTTCGTTCTCAAGTGGCCCCACCGTAACCGGGGAACCCCGGTTTGGGGGTCCCGGGTCTGGCCCGCCTCCCTTGGCGGGTTCTGTTTCAGCCGGTTCCTGACGCGCTCGTCCCTGTTTCTTGCCTTCTCCCAGAGCGAGCGGTTTCGTATCGGGGGGAGCCCGGCAGGGGCGGGCGGAGCCGCACCGCGGTCACCCCGGCGGCCCCGGCCCCGCCGCCGCTCCGCCGCTGCGCCCTCCTCCGCAAGCCCCGCGGCGGGCAACGAGCGCGGCCGCGCACCGCAGGCGGGTGACATTTAAAAAGAATCAACTTTGTTGTTGTTGTTGTTGTTAAGTGGAAGAGAGTTACCTGCAAACGATGGCAAGTGGTAAATTGCCACGGGAGAGACAGTTCCGAACTGTTTTAGTAATTTGGGGAAATGGTTAAAAAGTCCTCTGCTTTGCCGCGGTTCTTGGCCGTCACGCAGCGAGACACACGCGTGGGGCAGCGCAGGTGATGCGCGGGCCGCCGCGGACGGGCCGCTTCTCTCCCAGAGATAAGCTCCGCAGGTTAAGCACTCGCGGCGTTTCCGCGGAAGGGGCCGTCCCTGCCGTGTCTCCGCGTCTTACCCCCCTCCCCCCCCGAGTTCAGGGACCCGGAGCAGCAGAGGCGCCCGCCGGGGTGAGGCCAGCAAGCTCCGCGGCCGCGTAAAGGGAAAGGCGTCCCGCTCCCCGGCCCAAGCCTCCAAGCCTCCACAAACCTTTGGAGACAAGTAGCCTCAAGATTAATTGTTTTAAGGGCTTTTTTTTCCTTTCTTTCTTTGTTTTTTTTTTTTTTTCATAGCAGAAACATAATACTATTTGGTGAAAAAAAATGTACCAGCAAAGGCACGGGAAGATTAACATTTGGAAACTTATGAAATGTAATCTGCATATCCAATTGATTCCCAGCATATCAGTTGAAAGGATAAAGATGCATATCTCCATGATGGATATTGCATTAATAGGCACATAAATAAAGGTTGAAAAGTCATCACTGAAAGCTTTGAACCTTTTTTCCACCGCTTTTATGCCCCATCCACACGCCTCAGCGCCTCTCAATTTTTTTCCTTTTTAAGTTACGTTTTCCTTTCCATAGGAGCGCAGCGCGCTGGCAGCCCGCGAAGGGCTCGGTGCGGGGCCGGCAGGGCGGTCGGTACCGAGGAGGCTTGGGGTGAAGAGGGGAAAAGATGGGCCTTTGACCTATAAGGAGGTGCCTTCTTCCGTGGGAGCTTCCGCGGAGATCACCTCAGCCAGGACCACAGAGGAAAGGGAAACCTGGGCGTGAAGAAGAAGCACCTGCATAGGCAGGTAGATCTGAGGTAGCTCCCCTGCCCCAGAGTCCCCAACACCCAGGGCCAGAGGGAGACGTGAGAAGTAACGAAAGCTCAGGGAACGGTGCCGCTGGGTTCAGCCCTCGGAGGGAAGCGGCCTGCACCCGGGCAGGGACCTGCCATGTCCCCGGGCTGGGAGGGGACCTCCCCCAGGAAGGCCTGAAACACAGCTCCCTGCAGGCTGGCGAGGCTGCTCCTGGGACAAGCCTGAGACACTTAACCCTACAAGTGGCAGGAAGAGCTCTCCTTGCAGCACCGGCTGCCCTCTCTCTGTCTTCAAAATGGCAATAAATACAACATGTATTTCACTAACTCCTCACCTTTCTGATTACTACCAGATCCTCCAGTAAGTGATACTACAGCTGCCACTTTATAATAATAAATGCCTGCTGGGATGAGGACAGAGATGCATCTGCGATCTCGGTGCTGATGGGCAGGAGGGAGCGAGCGGCGTGTGTTTCACATCCCCTTGCCTCACAACCTGCGAAGAGGCAGCTCAGCCCTGCCCAGGCTGCGAGGGGGCTCCAGAGGCTGCCAGGCCCTGCAGGGCAGGCAAAGTCTTTCTCTGAGTTTCAGGGGCCCTTCTGAAGCTGCCTCAGCGCGAGAGAAGGGACTTGCTCTGAAAGCATGGCGTGGAGGCTGCACCTGAGCTCGGCTTGCAACTTTGCAGAGGGTGAGCGCAAGGCCAGGCCCCGGGGGTGAGCCCAGGCCCTGACGGCGAGGTAACCCCGGTGGCAAGGCCAGGCTCTGGCGAAGAGGCCGTCCAGCTCGGCTGTGCAGGGACAGCCACACAGCAGCCAGGAGCTCTGCGAAGCCCCAGCGGGTTTCCTTCCAGCAGGCGAAGGTGGCAGGGACGAGCTGGTCCCTTCTTGCAAAGACATAGGAAGAAAGGGCAAGTTGTATTTATTTACTTATTTATGATTTCAAGGATGGGCACTGAATTTTTGACTAGTTGCGTGGCGGGAGGGGAAGAGGTACATGCCAGGGAGCGCTCCCAAAAGGGAGTGGAGGGCTTCGCCGGCTGGGCTGCTGCCCGTGTCCTGGCACCCACCTGCATGTGTCTCCCAGGAGGTCAGCCATGGCGGGGGGGGGGGGGGGATTCCCCTCCCCCTTCCTCACCTCCCCCATAATTAACAGCCACATTTCAAAATGAAGCGTCTAATCCTCATTAATTACTTGTAAAAACACCAGTGCTGATTAATTCCAGCAGTATCACAATAGATTTCCACGGGGAGTTTTACTGCAGTGAAGAGACCATTAGGGCTTTACGAACTAAAGGCTCGGATTGACCAAACGCATTTCGTACTCAGAACAAGGGCTTTCGGTAGCAGCGGGGCAAGAGGAGGGAGGCGCAGGGCCGCCCCGACGCCGGGCTGGCCGGGGTGCGCGCCGGGCCCCGGGCACCGCCAGGCACCAGCCCCGCTGCCCGGCGCCCGCCCGCGGCCGGCGGGAGGCAGCCAGAAACTCCCTGTACCGAGGGGAAGCGGCCCTCCTCGCCCAGACATTGAATTCATTAATCGGTATTTCGCCCGCAGCTGTATGAGTTCACCGCTTATTCTTTTAAAGATGAACTGGATTAAAATCTGGAAAGAGAGACAGAGAGAAAGAGAACGAGAGAGAAAGCAAGAAAAACAGAAAGAAAGAGAGTGAAAAAGAAAGAAAGAGAGGAAGAGGGAGAAAGGGAGAAATGCAGAAAGAAAAAGAGAAGAGAAAGAGGTAGAGAGAGAGAGAAAGAAAGGTGAGAAAGGAAGGAAAGAAAGAAAGAGAAAAAGAAAAAAGAAAAAGAAGAAAAAGAAAAGAGGAAAAAGGAAAAAGGGAAAAGAAAAAAGAAAAAAGAAAGAAAAGGGAAAAAGAAAAAGGAAAGGGAAAAGAAAAAGAACAAGAAAAAAGAAAAGGGAAAAAAGAAAAAGAACAAGAACAACAAAAAGAAAGAAAAGGGAAAAAGAACAGGAAAAAGAACAAGAACAAGGAAAAAGAAAGAAAAGGGAAAAAGAACAGGAAAAAGAACAAGAACAAGGAAAAAGAAAGAAAAAGGAAAAAGAAAGAAAAAGGAAAAAGAAAAGGAACAGGGAAAAAGAAAAGGAACAAGGGAAAAAGAAAAGGAACAGGGAAAAAGAAAAGGAACAAGGAAAAAAGAAAAGAGAAAAAGAAAAGGAACAAGGGAAGAAAGAAAAGGGAAAGGAAAAAGGGAAAAAGAAAAGGAATAGGAAAAAGAAAAGGAACAGGGAAAAAGAATAGGAATAGGAAAAAGAAAAGGAATAGGGAAAAAGAAAATGGGAAAAAAAGCAACAAGGGAAAAAGAAAAGGGAAAAAGAAAAGGGAAAAAGAAAAGGAACAAGGAAAAGAAAAGGGAAAAAGAAAAGGGAAAAAGAAAGGGAACAAGGAAAAAGAAAAAAGGGAAAAAGAAAAAGAACAAGGAACAAGGAACAAGGAAAGAGAAAAAAGGGAAAAAGAAAAAGGAAAAAGAAAAGGAAAAAGAAAGGAAAAGAAAAAGGAAAGGAAAAAGGAAAGGAAAAGAAAGGAAAGGAAAAGCAAAAAGAAAAGGAGGAGGGAGAACGAAAGGCGGCGGCCGCTGCGGGGGAAGCGCGGGCAACGGATGGAGCTCGCCCCGCGGCCGGGGCCCGGCGCCGCCTGGAGCCCCGTCCCGGTCGCGGTCCCGGTCGCGGGCGCTGCCCGCCCCGTCGCGCCGCGGCCCAGCCCCGCGCCCGCAGCCGGCGGCACCGGCGGGGAAGCGCCGTCCCGCAGCCGCCGCGCCGCCCGGCCCGGCCGGGCTGGCGGGAAGAGGCCGCGGCCTTTCTCCCCGTCGGGGTGTTCACGGCCTTTGACAGCTTCTGCCTTCAACGGCGGTACCGTTTGACTCGAAGAAAGTGCCGTTCCCATTTTAGTGTCGCAGTTTCATTTAATTTACTTCAAAGTCTGCAAGAGGCTACTGTGCTTTTTCTGACAGAAGTACATTTTCCTGCCCCTCCTAATATTAACCAGCTGACCTAATGAGTCTTTAATTTCAGTATGGAAATCAAGTTAGAATTATTGCTTACCATCACATTTTCTAAGTCATAAAAAGTTCCAAACACCTTTGTTAAAAATAAAGCAAATTCTGATTGGTATTGCAAATATGTTTCTCAGATTTTGGTCACTGCAAAAACAAAGCGAATTCTACTATTGCTATTCACTGGTAATCAAAAGGTACCAAGATAACAATTTAAATGGACTTGTTAGATTTTGCTAAATGGAGCGTTAAGCAACCTAGAGGTAGGATGGAGAAACATCACTCAGATTTGGACCCATAATTAGCTGAAATCTGAGATTTAGACTCCCTGGCAAATCAGGAGTAGGTTTTGCAGAAAAATTCAAATAAAAATGTCAAAATCCTCTGTGCTAGTCCTCCCTATTTTCGTAATCCAATGAGACCAATCAACCTCATGATATATCAGTTTACTGTAAGAATCTACTTAAAATAGCTGGAATAGCTCTTAACTGAAGCTATCTGTAGGAGATTGCAATCTCACAACTAAAAATAAGCCTGAGACTAATTCGGAAACAAAAGCTGCAAGGCCGGTTTCAGAACTGGGTGTTTTCAATGAGGGGAGATACAAACCGAACTGAGGTCCAGTGCTATTCCTTCTCTGTTACACGAGTAACAGTAATTTGTGCAGCACTGATCAAAGATCAGTATAGCTGACATACGTCTATATCAACATAGGTATGAATATATACATCCCCCAAGACATATGTTGCATTTTGTTAATGCAATTGTGGCATTTCTTGCAAGTATATCCATTTATAAATGCACCTGGATAAAATGTAACATCAGGAGAAGCTGCGGGGTTTTCCAGGTTTGACAGAAGAAGGGCAACAAATTCAATTACTCTTCATAAACATTAGAAATTGTAACCATGAAAGACCTGTCACACAGCCCCGTTCCTTGACCTATTTGTAACATACAGGAACATTTGCAATATTTGTGTGAAGATACTGCACAAACAGCCAACCGACAGGGAGCTGTCTCTGTTGTGGTTTAAATGAGCAGAGGTTAATACCAATAAAGTTTTCTTTGGCAATGTAGTATTTTAACAAAATTAACTAACATCCAGTGGGATAAAGCATATTTTCCAGACTAGTAGAACAGACAGGGACATTATATCTACATGGGTTCTGTAATATTGGCAAAAGGACCATTGACTTCAGGAGAATTTAAGTGTGCATTAATAACTCTATCAGAGACAGGCAAACGCTTCTCTTACATTTTAATTTCCGATGAATGCAAGGCACTTGATACCATGTCCATAAATGTATCTTGGACTGTATTAACATCAATGCACTGTTTATGCTTAAACCTGCAAGTCAGAGGCTATTCCTAACAACTTATCTGAATTATTAATAACCATTTATCTGAATGATGTACGCATATTTATATGTTGGCTTCTTCGGCAGTTGTTAAATCTTGGCTCATATCCATAATACACTGCTATGGAAAAGAGACTGTACTGTGTCAGTCAAAAACAAGAGCAAGGGAGCTGCAACAGCGGTCGTCTTTGGGAACTCTTGCCCCAAGTAAAGGTTTTCAAAATCAGGCCTGAATACACGATTGCATGCTGTTTGCCAGAGAAACTCACAGTTCACATGCATCCAAAATTCCTGTTCTGCAGGATTTTGTTTGTTTGCACAGCCAGATAGCCTTGGCCACCAGGAATAGCTTGTTCACTCCAGCAAGATTACTCACTAAGGCAGTGTTTCAGCTCAAAATCCCTATTCACACTCCATTTGTATTCTTCAGAAACTGTGGTGACTGTCTATGTGAAGGCAATTCACTCTCTCATCGTTTGTTAAGGTTTTTTTTTTTTTTAAATACAAAACGTTACACACAATAAGCTACTTCCTGTGAGACGTGGACCTTGAAAGCAAAACTGAATCGCCATGAACCACAATTTGAGCTACAAAAGAGGAGCATTACAGTAAGAAGCAATAGTATTTCCATATGTATCCGTAATCCACCATATTTTTAATAGTGCAAGGAAAAACAACCCAACCTTATTCTTTTTGTTTTGTAAAGTATAAACCCAGACACAAACTCATTTTTCAGAATAAGAAGCTCTCCTAGGTCCTCACCTTGCAAAACTACTACTGAGCCTGATTTTCAAAATGCTCTTTTGAAAAACCAGGCTCTGCTGCCTCAACCTGGGCAAAAACCGATAGGACCCAAATCTCCAGTCCCTTTTGGAAATTCAGGTCACTGATCTAACTTCCAGTGACGTACCTCTCAGCACCCGTGGCTGATAGTTACTGTTTAATACGTGGCTTTACGATACATTTGTAATGTTCATAAATACGAGAGTAACTGCTATGTTGCTTTTTGTATGATAAAGGAATACAAAAGGACCCCTTGCTGCAGGCCTTCTGCACAATGAATCAGACGGGACAATCAAGGTTTTTATCGCTTTCAAGCATTCATGAAATACTTTGTGTTTTTCTGGCAAACCTGACTTTCAAAAGAAAAATATGTGCAATTATGTAAATTATCACTGCATGATTGTTTACTACTGGTAGGCTAGTGAGGTCAAAAAGAGCATAATTTCTTCCCTGCAGCCGTGGTATTTACCAGAGACACTTTCAAAGGAGGGAACATACATCAGTGGCACGCTGATGCACACAGGGCACATGCTAAAAACATAACGCTGCTTTAAAAAAAAACAAATTCTTAAGCACTGTGATTAAGAAGGGCAACATTACAGAAGTAAAGTTGGAGCGTGGTGGTAATGATTGTGCTAACACAGCCTCACGCATCTTAAAAGGCAGAAGGTCCCCTCCACTCCTCAGCAAACCGCATATACAAAGCTTTGTCTTGTGGCTGCAGCGAGCTTTGGTGAGAACTTTTACTTAAACGAGAACTTTTCTTAAGCAGAGACATTAGGCACCTATCATAGACAAGAGGAAAAAAAAACTTACAATGCTTAACTACTGAAGACCAGATGCTAGCCAGCTGGGCTCTGTATCAGTAAGTCAGGTTCTGCCCTCCTATGTGCTTTTCCCACCCTCTTGGACTGATACCACCGAGGTTTGGCGCTCTATTCCAGACTGTCACGAGCATAGCATTTTGTGTGACCTTCCAGTCTTGAGGCCAGTATGTCTCCATTCAGGCAGAGGAGTAGGAGACTACCACCATGCAAACCTTAAGACAAAAAACTATGGATCTTTCAGAATTCATGCCGCCTACGAATGCGAACAGGTCAAAAAAAATCACAAGAAAGCTTCAGACCTGTGTTTAATTTGCTGCTGCTTCCATTTCTTGGCTGTAGCTGCCCCTCCTCCCGCCCCAGACTGTGCAACATGGGAAAGAGACGCACAGCAAAAAAAAGATTGCAGTAATAAATAAATAGATAAATAAATAAAGACCAGCTGGTATTTCCCATGACTTTCCTCGTGGGGTGGTGGTGTAACCTGCCCATCTCTTCTTTCCCACGGAGAGCCCCAAAGCGCTGTGGATCGTGTAACTGATGCATACCTCGTTCAGCTGCCTATCTCTAAGCATTTCTTAAATAACTAGAAAACACCAGTGGTCTATCTGAGGTAAGCACAATATAAGACACCAGCAACACAGACTGTATCCTTTTCTATGTTATCTAACTTTTTTTAGTGAACCTTGAACACTTGGCTTTGGGCAAGGAGTCCGTACGTTCAAGGGAACCTGAAACACAGACACAATCCTGGGACTGCACAGCAGTCAGAGACGTGTACGACGCATGAATTTTTCTGCCTGGTGCTGCGATGTGGATCTGGACGAACGTTCCTGAAGCCAATGGAGCGTCCCCAAATTTGCATAAACACAGAGAAGGATTTGGCATATGGTCAGACTATCGGTTTTAATTTGGCTCTGAAATATTTTCAAGCCTATGGCTAGCAAGCCGATAAGTAACCTGATTGCCCAGTGTGCATGAGCCTGAAAATTCTGTTCAGACCTGGGATCTTCAACCTTTTCAAATGCGCAAACTGCTAAACAGTTTGAAATTGACCCTCGCTTAACAAATTTAAGCTTCTGATGGCAGATCCGCTTCTCTCACTTACCTTTCGCAGGTCCGCTAGAAGTAGTCCATGGGTCCCCGTCGAAACCACTGGTTTAGACAAAATGGGAAATAGCGTTTACACAGAAAAGGCAAAAATAAAACTATGATGTGGAAAGAAAAGGATGGAGTACACATTTCCTACTGCAATCAGTATTTAAGGGATAGCTAACATAATAGCTTCTGTTGCGACTGCAGCTCCTGCAGCACACACCAGGCAGCTCAGAGCGAGCCAGCGGCGCGTCTGCGGTATCCCCACCGCAGCCAGAAAGCCCACGGGAGCAGAGTAAAGTAAGTACCAGGCCGTGAGCTCAAGCTGAGCTTCACGATCATTTAAAGCTCGCTTTGGCATGTCTGCGTGAGATGTAGTTACAGCAATGACTGCTGGGTGGACTAACCCGAGCTGTGGCTACTGGCGCTTACCTGACGGAATAAGAAGGCTGATACACATGCGGCATTTGCTGTAGAAGCACAATTGAATCATAAATTGGTGCATATGACATAGACACGTACATATTTTATATATTTATTTTTCTTAGAAAACATTGCTGCTGTTTATGTCCATTAGTTTACATATTTATTCCTACGACAGTATAATTTATAATAATACTTTCACTTCTATAGCACCTTCTCTTCAAGGATCTCCAATCGCTTAAAAACTTGAATAAATAAAGCCTCACATCTTGCCTGCGAGGTAGGTCAACACTATTATCAACTTTACAGATGCATTAATTGAAGAACTGAGAGGTTAAGGCCAAAATCTTCACGTGTTTGTACCTGAAGTCAACCATCTAAATTGTCATTTAGATGCTTAAATAAAAGTCTTATGATTTTCTTTGGTGCAGAACATCCACAACTACTGCCCAAGTCAACAGGGGCTACTGGTTCGGCCTGATTTTAGGAGGCACACCTTCCACAGCACCGCGCCGAGATTGAAAATACTGGTCTAAATACACTAAGCATGGTCAGAGCCAGAACTGACCCCAGTAATTTATCTCCTCAGGGCCTCAATATTATTATATATCGCTTTAAAAGGCTATCGGGAATTTTTTTGAATGAACATAATTGACACAAAATCGTGTGCTATTTCCATCGTCTACTTCCACCGCAATGGATTCTGTACAAATACTGCTTGGGTTCTTTGTTTTTAGGGTTTTGCGATAATCAAGAATATGCACAGTACACATCGCTTGTGCGGTCATAAAACACATCACACTTACATCTTCAGTTGCTGTCTTTACATTTCTACATAGTCAGTAAATTTCTTTGCACTTGTGATAGATAGAAGTGGTCGAGTAAAGGTCTGTTAAGAGGATACTTGTCAGAATATCATGCAGACAGCTTGCAAAATACACATACTAAAAGATCACTTCCAAATTTTTTGAACTGTTCAGCACGAAAATAATTACCTCATTCCAATACAGTGTCGTGTAGAAACCTGGAATAAGAAGCATGATCTTACTCCTGATCTAATAGATTATAACAAGTTAAAAAAAATTCAGGCACCAAATGAATTATCCTGCAACACAGAGTAGTATATCTAGACAAAGTGCTCTCCTTAACTATACTAGAAAATCGGCTGTACAGCAATATTTTTCATTTCATATTATAGCATCTCATCACACTTTAAATGTATCATTGATGTTCCAACTTGCCAACACAGAACTATTTTCCACTGGCCTTTTACAGAAACTCGTAATACAGAAGAGAAACTTACCAAGAGGGAAAAACCACTGCCAAATCATAACTACCTTGCCTGAAGGTAAAATGTTCAATATGCGAGTTATGCTACTGTACTCCGCTTTTATAGTGGTGCGAAAAGTCCGTACATCAATGCGGGTTTCTCTCACTGTATAAAAATTGAGCTCAATGGCCAGCGAAATATTATTCTCTGCCACAGGGGTCTCTTAGAGCTACATTAGAGCTCCATGAATCAAATCGCCTTCCGTACACGGTGCAGCGTAGCACTTCAGGTCTCCCACACTGAACGAGAATTTCCAAGAACTAAATAACAAAGCTTGTTTTAAGCAGCCAGTTGAGGGCCCGATGGGCCTTCTTCGTAGTACCGTCACCAAAAAAAAAAACCCTACTCAGTGCGTTGTAGGGATACAGCGGCTCAGCCTCTTTAAGATCATAACACCGCCTAACAGAGCTGCTCCTACATGCCCTTGGTTACTTCACAAAGGGGAAAAAAGGCCGCAGGCGCCGCGCTGCTCCGCGGCCGCAGCCCTCCAGCTGCCTTCCAGGCGGGGGCAACAGCAGCACGCCGCTCTTCCCGGGCAGGAGGCGGCGGCCGGCGGGGCCCGGGGCCGCTGCCGCTGCGCGCACCCCGCCGCCCCCGCGCTACGTGCGCCCGCCGCCGCGGGCGGGGGCCGCCGCCGCCGCCCGCCGCCGCGGGGGGCCGCTGCCGCCCGTCGCCGCCGCCTCGGGCCGGTACTTGAGCCAGCAGATGAGCCAGGTGACGACGACGGAGACGAGGGCGAGCACGCTGGCCACCGACAGGCAGATGGGCCCCACGGGCGAGGGCGGCGCGGCGACGGCCCCCCCTTCGCCGCCGTAGCGGTTGACGAAGATGAGGCCGGTGAAGAGCAGCACCACCATGGCCAGGAAGGAGACGACGACGCAGACGCAGCCGGCGCTGAGCGCCGCCCGCTTGCAGCTCTGGCAGCTCTCGTAGCCGCCGGGGGCGGCGGCGGCGGGCGGCGGGGAGGCGGCGGCGCGGCGGCGGCGGCGGCGGCGGCGGGAGCCGGTCCTGCGGCAGCGGGTCGCGGGCCCGCAGCTGGGGCGGGCAGGCGGCCGCCAGCTTGGTGTTGACGGGCAGGCCGTGCACCCGGCCGTCGGGCAGCGCCGTGCGGTGGCGGCACAGCGGGCAGGCCAGCCAGGCGGCGGCGGCGGCGGCGGCGGCGGCGGCGGGGTGCTGGGCGGCGGCGGGGGGGTGCTGGGCGGCGGCGGCGGCGGCGGGGGGGTGCTGGGCGGCGCGCAGGTGCAGCTGGCTGAGGCACTCCTGGCAGAAGGTGTGCAGGCACTCCAGCAGCTTGGGCGCCCGCCGCTCCGGGTCGAAGTAGTTGTAGCAGATCTTGCACTCGTAGTCCTCGTAGCTGGCGGCGGCCGCCTGCCCCCCGCCGCGCCCTACGCTGCCCTCCCCCGCCGCCTCGGCCATAGCATCGCCGGTGCTGGCCCCGCCGCCGCCGCCTCCCCCCGGCCGCGCCCGCGGCTCTGCGCGCCGGGGCCGGCGGCGACAGAGGGGCCCGCGGCCGCCCGGCTGCGCCGCCGCCGCCGTCACGGGGGGCGGGGGCGGCCCCGGCGCCTCCCGCTGCGCTGCGCTGCGCCGCGCGGAGCGGAGCGCGCCCGCCGCCGCCGCCGGCGGAGCCGCCCCGAGGGGAGCCCCGCTCGCGCTCGCGTTGCTTTTAACCCTTCCGCGGGCGCGGGGCGGGGGGGGATTCTCCCGCGCGACCGCGGCCGGCTGCGATCAGGCCACGCGCGAAAGGTCTGCGGCGGCGGTGAGCGCTGCTGCTCGGGCCTTGACGTGGGAGCGGCAGGTGGACGTGGGCTCGGCGCCCGGGCGAGCCGCTGCCTCTGCTGCTTCTCCTGGGGAAGGTGCCGAGACGCTTGCCGGCACGGCGATTTCCGTTCTTTGGGAACAACGGAAATAAAAGGTATTTGGGTTTTTTTTTTGGTTTTATTTCTTTCCGGATAACGGAGATGGACATCACTGCTGAGGCTTGTAGGCGTACGCCACCATTGTATTATAGCGTTGAGAGCTTTTGTCCAGTCTAATTAAAAATAATCTGAGCAGGAAGGCTTTCACAGCTTCCAGTGTCATGCTGGTAAACAATCCGGTAGGTTTCGCTGAGTCAAATTCTGATTTGTGGCATCCTGGAAACCTCGAGTAACGCCGTTATCTTTCACGTGTATCACAGGCCATGAAAATAAATTATTTCTCTTTGTAGTTCTGAAAAAGCACCTGCCATCGGGGTAGCTGCAGGCAGGCGAAGATAGACCGCCCGGGCGTGTTGCTAAAGCTGCTGGCTCGGGAAAGTCAGCTCTGGAGCATCTCGGCTGCAGCATCTTCCCCGTCCTCTGCCGTGTGACGCACTGTATCAGGCACGCCACATCGCAAATGCTGCGGGAAGGTAGACTCTCCCTCAGTACTAGAGTACTAGACCCTTCTTCTAATCTGTCTATACTAGGCCTTGTTTTTTTTTTTTTCCTTCCCCCTGCAGTCCTAAGCTGTTCTTGAAGGAGTTGAGCAAACTGGGGAAACAGTTAATCGTTTAAAGGGCTGATTTCTTTGGGAAGATGAAAAGGCCCATATTGCTAAGTTATGAGGGCAGGTTTGAATACTGTCCGCAAAGACTTGAATGATAAATCTAGGGCAAGAGAAAACTTGTCTAAAGTCGATCAGCTTAGTATAATCTGAAATAATGGGATAAAGTCACAAGGAGGAAGTAAGAACATTCTCTGTACAGAGGCCAGATCCTTCCTTTCTATAACTTATTCTAGGACATGTCTCAAAATCTATTAAAAAGCTAGCTTCAGTCTGCGAAGAAAAGAAGGAAAATGACTTTTGCTCTCACTGTCCACAGCGCATAGCTGCTTCTGCGTGCGCAGTCAAAAATCGCCCCTTTGAACATTTATAACCTCAGAGCTAATTGCCCCACAGTCACTTTAAGAACCTTTTGCAATATTATTGTTTTCCTGGTGCTGCATATAATCCCTCATGCATTTGGGCTGCTTTCATCTAGCTCTCTTATCTTGCATTTTTTTACACTGAGTCTCATCTTATTTCCTGCACGCATTCTTCAATCCCTTAATGTATGTTTCTGGGATTTTTGTGTTGTTGCCTGCTAGTGTTTCAACAATTCCCAGTGTAGTGTTGTCTTCCCATTTAATTAGTTCACTGTTTAGTTTCTGGAGGTCTTTGATACAGAGGTATGTGAAATTATCCCAGGCACCACCCTTCCACTTAATATTATTGCCGTTTTTATTACCCTACAACTCTCAATTAATTTTCAAGGTATGTGAAAGTGCTTAGATCCAAGCAAACTTGAATTAATTTTTCAAGTAACATTTTTTGAGGCACTGTATCAAATGCTTTAATAAAGTCCAGATATATCAACTGCATTTCTGGATCAAACTGCTTTGCCTTTGTCTTTTGTGCTCTGAGTTTTCTTATCTGATCTGTATCTGCCTTGAGGTCAGCTGAAACTGCACCTAATAAGAATATGAAAGTCAGCAGTGGGAAAGCTTCCTGTAATTCTAGCATGAAAACCCTGTAAATTGCGAAGTTGAGCGTAGCTGAAAAATAATAATAATAAAAAAATCAATTAAAAATGCTAGATATGAAGTTAGGATAAAATTTACATTTTTTGATTAAAAACCATCAGTGAGAAAAAGGAATGCGTAGTCACAGAAACTTCTTTGATAGTAGTTGCTCTCGTGAGCAAAGTGCTGTATAACTGCATCCTGCACAAGCAAGGTCATCTTATGATGTGACGTGCTGTCCCTATACAGTATTATTTTTCGGCAAATGTACACAGCGTGGGGAGTCACAGCAGCGGTGGCTGTCCCTGCCCTGATGTGTCTTGAGACACTGCTTTTTCTCCGGAAGGACGCAGCTGGTGGTTACCGTGTTTGTATGCCCCGTGGCACTTGCAGTCCCTGTCCTTACCCTTGTGCCAGCGCGGGAACTCGTGAGATCATACCGTACCTCAGGTCATGGCGATGGTCCGGTCGAAACCTTTTCACTTTTTTATTAGTTTTTCTGCTGGACCAACTCTGTGAACCAGCTTACTGTTGCGTCGCGTAAGCTCTGCCGCCAGCGCAAGGAAAACGGAGGTGGTTGTGGCCGGTAGAGGAAATGAGGCTGGGACCACAGCAACTGGGCTTGTGTGCGTTTATCTTACTAAGGAACGAAACCCTTAATGATTTCAGTCCTTTTAGTCTTCAGCTGAGTTGATGTTAAGAGCTGACTTTTGGCTGAACCAGTATCTAAGATTCTGGATGTTATTCAGCAGAAGTTGTGCTATCAATTCTGAGCAAAAGTGGCAAACACATTTTTCCACTTAAAATAGTCATCCTGCAGCTGGTAAGAATTGATTTTTAGCATTTTAAATATTGGGCCTGATTTACCCAGTGCAGTGTGCCAGTTTTATGCTGGTGAAAGACTTAATCTAAGGGAACTGCGGCAGTGTAAAATGAAGTCGCTGATGAATCAAGCCCCAAATGTCGTGAAAGACTCCTCGCTTTTTCACCGGGGACACGCTGGCATCCATCCCTGTGGCAATGAGGTCCTGTTTAGCTGTTTTAATTCTTTAGAATCTCTATATTGCTGTGCAACAAATGTGTTTAATTAAATTTACTATCTTGCTGTTTTATTTATAGGTAGGAAGAAAGTTTTCTCTGATGGACACATTAGGCAGGAAAGGACAGGATGCCAATCCGCGCACAGGTAAAACAGGTTAGAAAAGCGTTTTTATGTTTATGTTTCCTGTACAGTTCAACAATGAAGTAGCTCATTTTGAACTGATACAAAGGTCATTGAAGTCAGACAGCTCTTTGGTAAGTCCTTGTGGTTTAGTATATTATTCTGGTTGACATCAGATGCTTATTGATGATATTTTAATATGAGGATTTTTACTTTTACCAAAGCCTACTTAGTGTATTAGTTTCTGGAGTGCATTAAAGTTACTAAGCCTAGAGCTCATTTGGTAAATATTTAGAAAAAAAGAAGCCTGCTGCTTTTCATCCTTCCCTGTGATTGTATCGCAGGACACTGCAAATCAGCTTCTGCTTTCTTCACGTTAAATGTTTTATTTCATGTGATGTGTTTCTGAATAATTTATAATTAAAGTGCTTTTTTACCTTTTCCCTCTACTGTAAAAGCTCTTGCATGCGCTCTCCGTTGCATGCAGTACAGAAAACAATGTTAATTTTCAGAAACGTTTGCATGCTGTCGCAGGGAGCTGCAAGAGGAAGAGCAAGGATTACGGTTAGGACCAATTCCACACGCGAGTCATGGCCATATACAGCACGTGTTGGGCTCTTGGCGCGTTGCATAGGAAAGATACTGTATGTGGGTGCAGGGGGGACCTTACTTGGCCGTCGTTCCCCTCCCAGCCCCTCTCTGTGCTCTTGTAGCTGCTCAGTATGGTTCTAGTTCAGTTGCCCCGAGAAATGAGTCGAAGATCCAGGATTTTCTACATGTGAAGCTGCTTTCTGTTGGAAGGGGAGAAAGACCAGGGGGTGGACATCGCCCTGGGGTCGCCCTGCTGATGGTTCCCGAAGCGGCAGCGGCGGCGCTGTGTTGGGGCACGTCTGCCCTGGGTTTTGGCAGGGATTTAACTAAACTTGTTGAAAACGGTGTTTAAAGAGGTGCAGTCTTCTAAGGTGGTTGCAGCGGCAGGTGTAAATGTGTTTGTACAAAATTCACCTTCTAGTTAACAGCCTAATTCAAACCCTTTCCTGTTGCTATAGCTGAGAAAGCACTCTAGGAATTGTACTAATCTAACTGTTTTTTTCTCTTTTTCTTCAAAAACGACTTGGCTAAAAAAAGGCTAAATGTGAATTCAGCAAGTCCGTTGCTTCGCGCAGCCCTGTGTTTCCCGCGCGCCCTAGTCACAGCGAAGGCGGAACGGGAGGGTGAAGCGCTCGTGCGGCGCTAGCGCGGGGCAGGCAGAGCTGGCGCGGCAGGAGGCTCGCGAGGAGGCGGGACGGCTGTGACGCACGTACCGCTTGGGGGCCCAAAACTGCCTATATGTTATGGTTACGCTGGCCATGTTAAAGCACCTATGTGGGAAAGCGTAGCCAGAATTAATAATCACAAACAGTGGCGATTAGTGTAATTAGTGAATAACAGCATCGCTGTTTGCTCTGGGGCAGTGACTTTCTGCCGCCCACGTCGTCCTTGCCTTTTACTGACAAAGAAAAGCTGTTTCTGCGTGGAATAAAAGATTCTGCCGAGCTTCAGGAGCTTCGTTCAAAATACGCAGCGCACGTTTCAGTTGCTGCTTTTATTACATTGGCAATGTCGATTTGAAACAGGAGTGGTTATTTCTGAAGTCAAATCCTGACCCGGGGACGCTGGTAAGAATTTTGTCGTCGGCTTCAAAGGGGGCAAGATTTGATCCTTGATAATGACAGGGACTTGTTTTCTAAGCCGGTTTTGAAACAACTACTATTGGTCAGACCACAGTGTTATGTATATATGCTCAAATCAATTTTATTCAGAATAAGCAACAGCTGAAGGTTTTGGGTTTTTTGCATTCATACTGTTGCATCTATGCAGATGTTAAAATTGTAATTTTTCTGTTCGGAGCTGAAATGTTGACATGGGAACTTCTTAGAGGTTTAGACAAACTTTCACATCTTCTCCCAAGAAATACGAGATTCGTATTTCGTATATTCGAATATATATATATTCGTTCACTTGCCGTGAACCTAAAACACCCCTTGCCCGCCTCCCCAGGAGCAGGAGCGACCCGAGGTCTAGAAGAGCTCCCATGGGAGCAAACCGAATAGTCGAGGAGTCCCCGACCGAGAGGGGCACCCGAGCGGGGATGCCGCGGCCGGCTCGGGGGCTCAGCCCTGAGCCGGCCACGCCAGGCGCTCTCCAGCGTTCGAAGGGGCTGAGCGCTGCCAGACGGGCTACGGCCAACCTGAAACTCCCCTGCCAAGGGCGACCGTAACTCTAGAAGGAAAAGGATATCTGATTTGGTACTTGGCGTACGCTCGTTAGCTGTTCTGTCGTGCTGGCCCACTGGTTTTCATAATATTGGAAAGGAAGATGAGAAACTTGCTTCTAATGGGTTGATTAGCTATTTAATGTTTTGGAACAAAAGCAGCTAACGATGGGAGCAAGAGCTAAGGATGTAGGAGCGAGAGCTAAGGATGTTAGAGCTGGAGAGAAAACTCTCCAATTAACTAAAAATGTAGTTCCAGCCGAGTCAAGAAGGAGACTCCTTCACCCCAATTTGAAACCTAAATTACTTTAATTGAAGAGTTTATGGTTCCTGGGTTTTATAAGTAAGAATAATTGCAAATGAATTCAATTGCAGTTTTTGGTTCACAATTGTTTTTCCCACAAAAACGTGGGCTAAATTTGTCCTCCCACCAGTGAATGCCGATTTGGAACAATTCCACTGAATTCGTTGCGGTTACCCTGCTTACACGTTCCTGAGCGAGTACCGAATCGTGCCCTGCGTGCCTAATTTCTCCACTTCTAGACCTGAGGGAGCGTCGCAGGGAGCCAGGCAGAGAGCGCTTCCATTCCAGATCAGGTCTTTCATGTGCAGATTATAAAATCAGTGAACAACAAGCTTCTTTTGGCAGTTACTTTAAAAGAGCCCTTTAGATGATTTTATCAGCAGCAGAAGAGGCAATTCATTCTTTGTGCTAGGGATCACCGTAGATCTCATTTGGGGAGATGTGATCTATACTGACGGTTTTTCATGTTGAGAGAAAATACTGTATTTGGAGGAAAATTCTTGGGGCCACTTCAGGTCTCTGGAAACAGTTCTGCCCTCAGAAACGTCATCCTGCAATCTCAGCGATATGTTTTTTTCACGGGGTATTTAGATCAATAGTTTTGTTTTATGTATTTCTGTAGTCTCGTCTCATCTGTTTGACTGTCTGATGCTTCAAATACGATTTTAGAATCTTGTCCAAAGCTGCTGCCTCCGTTCCACTGGAGGCACGGACTTTGCGTTGTAGTTGTGGCTCAGGCCTGTAGATGCAAATGCAAGAAAGCAACCAAGGAACGCGTCTTCTCTCAGCTCTTGCATTGCTGGAGGCCTCATAGCTGCTGAGAAAAGGAGTTAAAATAAAATGTTTTCTCCAGACATTGCCAGGAAAGCTGCCAACCGGATGGATGATGCATGATGAGCAGAGACCAGTCATGGTTACAAGCTCTGCAGGTGCTACCTTTGTCTTTTAAAAGAATGCATATTCCCCAAATGCGTGCGTATAAATCGAGATAACAGGGTGGGCAGCGATGCCTTTTGTAAAACAGTGAAGGGATCTCTCCAGCCTTTTGTTCTCTGGTTATTCTGTAGGCCAGTACTGTGAAGCAGGGCTTTGCAGGTAGTCGTGTCCAGCCTTTCAGATATGGCTCTGAACCGTCAAATAGCATTGCAAGTTTAGGGCAGCTAGCATGAAAGTAAGTCGTACAGGTTCAGTAGCTTGTGTGCAAGGGCCGCAGGCGAGGCCGCCAGCCCGTAAACGCTGCCGTAACGTCCGCCCTCCCAGGCCAGGGTGGAAGAGCTCCTGCCGCGTGCGGTCGATCATCTCGCGGCCGAGATTTCGTGTTCCACAATTGGATGCAGAGAAAATATTTTTGCTAAAATGCTGAAAAGCAGGGATCATTACTAAAATAGCAGTACAGGCAGTTGGTAGGGTTTGCGTTATAGGGAGATGACGGAGTATGGCCACATGTCTCTCCAGCAAAAAATACTGAAAATATCTGCCATTTGGTGATATTTAGATATATTTCAACAGCAAAATGTTTGCTCTGAGAGTGAGGCATAAGAGAACAGCACTTCTGTGATGAGTTGCTCGAGGCGGCAGCCGCGTTGAGAGGAGGGATGAGGGAACCAGCCAGGCGAGCCACCTGCCGAAATCTGCCTGCATCCGAGTTCAGTGCCGTCTCCCCTAAGAGCCCTTTATTTCTGTCTTTCTTGTGGGTCCCTTTTCCTTGCTTTACTTCCCGCAGTTTGAGAAGGATCATATTTACAAGGGTTTCCGCCTTGTTTCAGGAAGCAAGGGCATGGCAGTCTGCGGCTCTGGAAATGCACTGGTGTACGCTGGCTGAGAGTTTGCCCTTGTTCCAGCCCTCGGGGGCCGGTCCAGGCCTGACACAGAAAAAACCTGTTCTGCAAGGGGGGAATTTACCTTCACGTCGCGCCTCGGACAGAGGGTAATCTCAGCTTCCTTTACCCAGATGTAAGAATGGCAGTATTCTTGCTTCATCGATAGCTGACTGCTAATTGCTAGAATCAGGGCAAATTCCCAGGATAAGCTTTTCTTATTACTGTGAACTACTGTGGTTCCTTTTATTGCTTACAGCATTTAAATCGGGTGACCTATATTATTTCTAGTGAATCAAGGCAAAACGTTGCCCGACCTCCTAACGATTGGCTCCATCTACTCTCCCATAAAGGATGTGCCTATGTAGGCTTCTTGGTTTCCTGCCAGTCAATCAATGTTAACAAATTGACATATGGCTGTGGGATTTTTTGTTATCTTTTAAATAGGATCAATGACATTAAGGTTTGTCATGTAAATAGTACAAATAAAGCAAAAAAACCCAAGAGCTATTGATGGTTTTAAGATGACATCTGCAGCGTGGGTGGCAGTAGAATGAAATGCAGAGAATCTCAGAGCTCTGTATAGTTGAATGAATTGACTGCACATTTATTTTTTGGTGGTTTCAAAAACATTGCTTACCCCGATCTCGTGCAGACAGACAAAGTAAGATCTATGAACTAACGCACTGTCAGTCAAAGAGTTTCAGAAGGGATTAGTGCTAGTCACTGTACGTTTTATAAAGCTGTGAGTAAAAATAATAACTGACTGCAAAAAATCAGGATTAAAAGTGAACAGAGGGCATAAAAAAGCCGAAGGAAAACGTGTCAGCAGCCCAGTCAGTCTGTGGAGTCCCTCCTTCATACAGGATTGAAACAAGAGCCAAAAGTCTGCACGAGGCTGAATCTGCCATGGCTGCTCTTCTGCTCTGGCCGCGCGAAACCCGCGCTGCCGGGGCAGGATAAACCCGCGCTGCCCCTCGCCGGCGACTATCGAATCGTCTTCCGCCGAGGACGCTGCGCCTTGAGAACCGGCAGCTCCCTTCCGTCCTACGATTATGCTGTGCGTTTCTGCGCGGGCTGGGCGGGAGACCTCGCACCAGCAGCGGGCCGCGGGAGGAAGGCGGGCGCCTTTGCCCTGCGCAAAACTGACCTGCTGGGACGGGCGACGAGGCGGGGGCGAAGGAAGGGTGTCAGGCTGCATACGTTAAATCAGGCAGGTCAGTTCTTTCAGCAGTCATGCTTTTAAAATATCTTTAAGGGTTAAGAGAACTATGGAAATGCAGTGTTATTGAGCTCCCTTTTGCTGTTATTTTCCCCAAACGCTGAAACAGCCAAGGTACGGTACAGCCTACAAACACCTAGAAATGTTGAGAACACCTCTAGGAATTTCACAGCAGAGATGCGTGCTATTGAAGCGCCCACGTGATGTGGTGCAGAATAATTATTTAAATGACATGCTAATCATTGCTGGAAATTAGCAATACTATTTCAAGCAATGCAAATCGTAAGCAATTACATAGCATTATCTGGTTACTTATCCTGCAAACAGAGAAGTTAATTATTCCTACCCAAGACAGCAGCAGCTTCAGCATATTTTGCTCGTTGCAGTTTTTGGAGGAGATGCTTTCATCTTCCCAGGTTCTGAATATGACTTTGCTTTTGTACTTAGGCTGTCTAAAACTGGAAATATCACCACGTATACAATACAAATTTTGTAATAAAATTATGTGAGTTTTATAAAAACATGGGTCTACAATCCATTTTTCTGTGCCTAAACTAATGGGAGTTGATGAGGAGGTTGGACCTTGACTACGATATATTTAGCGCTTAACGATCCCATGTGCTGGAGCTTTACGTTTTTAAGACCATCTGTGCACAGACAACCAGGTGCGGCGGGTTCAGTGCACTGAAGATGGCTGATGCGCTACGGAAGCGTGTCCCAATCTTGTTACACTGCTCAGTTCAATTAAAGGAGAAAACATTTCCCAAGAAACAGGGAAAGCTGCAGCTTGTTCCCTTTGGGGCTAGTGGCTGGCGGGGTCGGGCATTCAGTAGAGCAGTCTTAGGCCCAAAATCGTGTGTTCAGTAATGCACCGACAAAATAAAAAAAAAAATGCAAGAATCTTATCCAAAGAGTAGTCTGGGCTTTTGGTACGAAAAATATGCAAATGTTAACAGTTTCCTTTGCAATATCAACAGTGAAGAATACAAACGACCAAAAAATGGTGAAGGATACCCTCTAGGTATTAAAAACATGAGTAAAGTCCTTTCCCTCCGGTACCAGGGATATCTCATCGCACAGGGACTCCGTGCCTCCTCTTCATGGCGTTTTCACCTGTGGCGTTGGTTCGTCCGTGTTCAGATGGTCTCCCGCTCTCGGCGTTTTTGGTTCAGAAAGCGGCAGCTGTGACATTTGTGACCATAACTGATAACCTGCTGTTAGCTGAAAGGGCTGGCCCTTGAGGTAACCGTACACGCTACCCGTCTCGGGAAAAGGCGGTTGCTGTCTGTAAAGTGACCGTAAAAATTGTGCTCGGATTTGTTCCCTGCGAAACGTTTCCTTAGTTCACGAGTCAGAACAAGACCCCTCTGACTGTCAGGATTGCAAACTCACGCTGGCATCTGAGAACGGAGCTGAGCTCGCGTAGCATCATCGTTCTCTGCCCCCGCCGGAGGCTGCAGGCAGAATTTCGCGGCATCGCCAGGCTGACGCTGCTGGTTGTTAAGGAAGTGCTTTCAGCGCAAGGCACTATTTTCAGCTTTCTAAAAAGTTATCCTTTGTTTTCTGATCTTTCCTGCCCAGAGGTGATTTTCTTCCCTCGTGAAAAGGTAGCTGAATGCTGACCAGCCGCCAGCGAGACCTTCTGGCCCTAAGACAAGGCCGTTTCGCCAGTTAAAACTTTAAAAATGTTCTTTGCAAAGGGACAGTTTATAAATAGCCTCTTTTAAACACTCTTAGAATGGCACACGTTTAGGCCTTTGCAGCGATACTGTGTACACTGTTTTTACAGAAAACAGCACTGCAAAATATCAGAAATCTCTATTTAGTATACAGAGCTTGGGACAATTCTGCAGTTTTTAAGAGCTTCTGCAGTTTTTATTTCCTTTTTTTTTTTTTTCCTCGGGCAAATCTTTCAAGGAGCCAAATCCTGAGCATTCATACTGGCGTCAGCCACAGTGTGAGGCAGCTCCCGGGGTGGGGGGAAAAGGCCGTTAGGACATCGTTATCCCAGGAAAGAGCAATGATTCACGCTCTTGCTCCAAACAAGAATAAACAAGTTGTTCCACGAGCAGCACAAATAACAAAACAAGCTTCCTCTGGGTTTTTATTCCATGTCACTGGGACCTTTCCCCTGCAACAGGCAGTTTTCTACCCGCAGCGCTCTCCTCAAACTCTCTGCGCTCTGCGAGGCCCAAACACCTCCCACTCCGATGTTTTGACGTCCTTCCTACGATCCTACCTTCCATCCTATCTCTCTCTGCTAACATAATCTCTACTTCTGTCAAAATAATCCACCAAAGTAATCTAAAGCCACAGCTGTACTAAGCCAATGGAAGAAAACGGTAAATTCTTAAAAGTTGACTTCCTTCCCCAGTCTCCCTGGCTTTCTTGGAGGCCTCCGTGAATAAAAGATGAACCAAGAGCTGGATTGCTCTAAGACATGGAAAATATAGATGAAAATAAACAATAGGCAGAAACCCGTTTTTTGGAGCTTCGTTTGGTTTGATATAAGTTTGGAATAAATTCTCATTCCAGTTTATTCAGCCCTCCTGACTTCTTACGGGTTGCATGCTGAAGTCCTCGCTGAAGTGCACAGCACTAACCTAAGTGACTGTTCTGCCTGGAGAAGAATTAAGTAGAAGTTGGCTATGAATTGTAAGTTCTATCTTAATACTTGGGAAGTATTATAATGATAATGGGGGACACAAGTATGTAGGCAGATCAGCTAAATATTGACTTTGTGGTGGACAAAGAGATGCTTTAAAATGCCGATACAGTATTGGCCCCACTTTCGTTCCTGCCTTCCCGCTTTACATTGTGTCTTTGCATGAAATCCTGTCTCAATGACATCAGGGGCAAAACTCCCCTTGCCTTCAGCAGGGCTGTGATTTTACTCTTGAAATTAGCATGTTAAAAACTCCTGTACACTTTGTCCTGTAGGTGGATAAAACAAGAATGAAATCTCTTTGAAGACTATTTCTGTAACACAAAGAAAATAAGCATACAGGAACTATGGACCAAGGTCGTTTCTCATCCAGCGCTACCAAAGTCACTCTATGTAGAAGGAATTGAGCAATATAAATGCAATCTTTAATTGAAATTCCACGCTTACGGAGGTTTGCATGTCCAAGAAACAGGAAATAGCAGCAAAAGCTTCTCAGATAGTTATGACTGCACCTAATAGTCTACATCCATTAAAAAACAAAACTGGAGGCAAATAATTGTGTAAGTAAACAATATAAACATATGAACAGGCCAGAATGGGCAGCCTCTGAACTGGTTCTGCTAACGAGTGAGCTGAACTCTTTAATTACGAGCGCTGATGAATGTGTGCACACACAAGCAATCGGGAAAGTAGTCACACTCGAGACATGAGGTCATCTGCAGTCGTGGTTGGGCAAACCTCAAACGATAAGAGATTAAATTTTGGGCAGCTAAAAACATGATTCACTCAGAAGATGTGATGAAACGTGTGCTATCTGCACCGGCAATGCCACGGGGACAAACTGGCTCCCTAAAAACCCAAGGAGCACGGCTTCGGTTTTCAAGGGCTCAAGAAAAAAGCCTCGATGCAATCCTGGATAAATTTGGGGTATGTAAGAGAGAAAAGGAGTAAGTTTGCAGTGAGCCTACGTTGAGCTAATGATGATTTGGCAGTCTCAGCGCAAAGTATGCTTCTGGGGCGAGAAATGTCTTTTCTAAAATCATGCCAACAAAACGAAGGTCCTTAGCGTCTCAAGGGCAGCAGTCTGCAGGCATCACCGGCCGCATGTTTTGCGGCCTCCGAGCCTGAGGAATATCCTTCAAGTGATCGAGGACGTGAGGCAGGTTCCATACTGCTATTTAGGGGAGAAAATACTTAGAGATGTATTCGTAAATGTATGGGTATACGTGGATGAGAATACATCTAATATATACATATAAATATTCAGGAGGAAAAAAAAGTGCTGGCTACAGGACTGGACAAAAATGAAGCCCGGGTTAGCCCAGGGTGCAGGAGAAGAGCACCTTCGCGTCACCCTTGGGCACGGAGGCAGGGCTGAGAGGGCCGAGCACGGGAAGGGCTGGCTGTCCCCTGTCCCAGCCGCCCGGAGAGCCGTCCCTCCGCCCGTGCCTTGTCACGGCCCCCACGCTTAGGTGTTTCCAGGGAAATGCTGAACCCCTCGATGAGATGCGGGGCGGGGGGGGGGGGGGTTATCCTTAGGTAAAAAGGTATGTTGCCTTCTCTTAAGGTGGTTTGTAGGTAAAGTTTGATCAGGGTAGAAAAAGCGATTGCAGAAGAAAGCTTTGCTGAGCGCGCTCGCTGCACGCAACCGCGGCCGTACCGCGGCGGCAGGGCTGGCCTGCCCCGGCGCGCCGGGGGGCGAGCAAGCAGCCACCGCGGCGGCGGCAGCATCCCTCTCCCACCAGCCCGCCCGCACCTTAAGAAACACAGGCGGCCGCGAAGGGAGCGGGGTGGGGGCCGGGCCGGGCTCCGGGCGGCGCCGCCGCCGCGCACCTGCCGCGGAGCGGGCGGGCCGGGCCGGGGCCGCTGCGCGGAGCAGCGCGGAGCGGCGCGCGCCCTGCCGGCAGCATGGCCCGCCTGCTGCGCAGCCTGCGCAGCTCGCAGCCCGTGGCGCGTTTCCAGCGCTGCTGCGGGCTCTTCCCCGCCGCCGAGGAGGCGCTGGGCGACCCCGCGGAGCCCCGGCGGCCGGAGCCGGCTTGCGGCGGCGGCGGGCGGCGGCGGCGGGCGGCGGCGGCGGGCTGCGGGGCGCCCAGCGGGGCGCGGAGCGGCCGCGGCTCGCAGGTGAGTGCGCCCGCGGGGCGGGATGCGCGGGGCGAGGGCCGCGGCGTTGCCGCCGGTGCCGCTAACGTCTCGGGCTGCGCCTGTGCTCCTCGTGTGATTGATCCGCCTCCCCCCCCGTGGCTCCCTGCCCCGCGTTAATATGTTATCTAATGGCACTTTGCACGGGCAGCTGCGCCCCTGCTGCTCACCCGCGTATTGCTCGGTTGTTTCTTTTTATTGCTCCGCCGCCGAGGGAGAGAGGCTGCTTCCCCCCCGGGCAAGCAGGTCGCGGCGTTTTATGACATGTTCTGTAGTTCGCTTGTGTACCTGCAAGAAACGGGGGAAAGGGCGTGAAGCAACCTATGCGGACGGGTCAGATGAGCTGCTTTTTTTCCCCTTACTGTAATAACTGGGATTCATTAGCAGGTGGCTTTGTAGCGCCTTTGAGAGAGGAGGTGATAATGGCCTTCCCAAGTCTGCCTGCAGAATAGCCACAGGCCTGCCCTGAACGGTACAGCTCTACCGCTCCTCCCATCTTGTACTATTTTTTTTCCTCTCCCCCTTGAACACCTGCTTGGGTTTCCATTTCAAGCATCTAAATCTCCAACAATGTCTGCCTCGGTTAGGAGACAAGGAAAATTGAGGTACTCCTTCAGTCTGTTCCCTTTTGATCAATAATTAACTCTCTTTAAAATAAGGTTTGCACATATTCGTTACAAGATTTCACTACTCGCTTTTGAGCAGTGACATAGGTAACATGTAACCGTGTTGATAATAAAATCAAAGTTAATGCTCTTTGAATGGAGCCACTCATGTGACCTGGAGCAATTGATGTGGGTTTTAGAGAGGTAGTGAAGGCAGGACGAGTCGTGCTGGCAGTGGAGCCTGTCCAGGGTGAGTACTCGGCAAGCCTCGGCGAGAGGGCAGAAAGGTTTGTTCCCATGTAATGAGGGTGCTCACTTCCGAAATGCACGGAAGTTGGGTTCAAATACAGAGAAAACAGATGGGAATCATGGCTTGAAGAATGCTTCAGTGAAGCCTTGGAACTGTAAAGACAGACTCTCTCTAGTCTTCTGAAAATCCATTTGTATGAAGTGAGTCTTTTTTAACCTGCCCATTAACAGCCTTTACGCACTATAAGTAGGGAAACGTGAGTTACCGTCATGATGCAGGAAGGAACCTGAATTTGCATCTTCCACCAGCCAGGTGAGCATAGTCACTGCTCAGCTGCTGAATAGACTGGCATGGCCCTATTGTGTCTGCAAATGTGGCTTTAGGAGCCTAATGCACCTGGCAAAATCTTCAGCAAAATCCCATGACCTTTCTGCAATTGGCAATGTTTTCTTGCTTGTAGCTGCCAGCATTTACAGAAGTGTCCTTGAGCACTGCTCCTACGCCTCGCTCCCTGTGACCTCGGAGGGCCTGGTGCTCCTCTGGGTTCGGGCACCCCTTCCTGACACTCCTGACTCCCTCCGTGCAGTTTGTGGGGTTTCAAAGCATGCGCTATCAGGGCAAAGGAGTTATGAGGTAGTAATTTTCTCATTACTGTCATGACGCAGCAGTCTTAAAGGTTTTCAGGTTCTTCCTTGCAAGTTCTTGGACCATCAATGGGTTGAACATGTGAAAACAGAGTATATAATGGCACGCTTCGGTGCAAAAGTGCATGGTTGGCCAGATGTGGGTGGCCAGATGGGTGGGTGCTGCATGACGTGGAGGGAAGGGAGCCCTTAAGAGGGTGATGAAGCAGGATGCCTCTGGACCTGGAGGAAAGAAGCCCCTAATTACCTGCACACCTATTGCCAGCAGTGCCGCTCATGGCGTGCGTGCATGCACCTTGTGTATAACCTGCTGATTAGATGTGTAAAGAGCGCGAGAAGGCCTGGTGAGGGTAGTCAGTGGCACGGTGGCCGGCTGCGCTCCGAAGCGCTGTAATCCAGCCTCAGCTGCCCCAAGAGGAGCTGCGCGATGGTCGGCTGGGACTGACATGCCTCCATGGGACAGCGAGGGCTGTGGGTGTTCCTTAAATATCGAACTGGTAGCTTAGTCTGTGTTCCCGTGGTTACCGGATGAGTTAGAAACACTTCCCCCAGGCCCCACCGCTTTAATGAAAGCTCAGATTTCTGAGGATAATACAAAACAGTGCTAGTACAACCTGCTAGCTGGATTTATGCCCTGGCCGAGACTTAATATTGAACCCATGGGTTTTCGTGGAAAGAACTGTCAAGTTTTATTATTACGGAAGACAAGACGTTAACTTTTTATAATTAGCAGTCTAAATTATCCTGTCCCTAGCTAATACTTCTTGGTGTTCTGCACTCCTTTGTAACATTAGTTTGATTCACGGGGGATTTATTTTTGCAACTCATTGGAAGGTATCTTTTCCTGATGCCCTTTTTGAAGTCCTAAAATAGCACACTTAAATCTTCAGAAAGTTATGTAGTATTTTTGTCCAGTGTTTTAGTGAGTGCCCAAATAAATATTATTCATATTTAAAGAGTAGACCTCTGCTTACGTGTAATGTCCTGAAGGAGTTTTGCTCATGAAATTGATATTCTGAATTAAAGGGAACAGAGGAAAAAAATTATCTTATTTAAAGTCCTCTGTAGAGACTTGCTTGGTTTTTTTTTTTTTTTTCCCTTCCCCTCTTCCATTTTCCAGATGCTTCATCATCTCTTCAAATCTGTCTTTTGGACTGTGAAAGAGTACAGTTCATATTTGCTATGTAGTTAATACCTTACCTGTTAAAACTGCTCCAAGTGGTAAAATGTTTACAAGCTACCTGACCCCAGGTGATAGTTGTATTCTTGCTTGTGTCCTCGATGAGGAGGCTAATAACCAGGATAGGAAGATAATGGTAACAAAAATGGAAAAGGTAGATAAAACTGTGCATCCATCTCAGATGGATTGTAATCCTGGAAATTTGGTTAATTCTTGGCTCCGGGTTGATGAACTGCCTTTGCTGTAATGAGGCATGGCATACTTCTGAAGTAGGCTTACTCTAGAGCTTAGATCAAGGTCTTCCGTTGTGTTGTGCTCCATTGCAATAGATTTTACATCAGCCTCAGAGTCTTGTTTTTTCCTTTTTAAATCATGATACTGGCTTACTAAATTTCACAGTTTCCCATTACCATACAGCAGAAGTTGACAGTAGCCGAGATGGCCTCAGCGAAGGATGCAGCACCTTCCATATAGAGGCCACGAGCACTGTTGAGAGCAAATTTCTGGCTGAAGTACGAACTCTTTCTCCCCATGTAAAATATAGCTTAATATTTTGGAAGTTCCTCTGTTCAGAGCTGCAGCTGGAGAAACAAGAGATCCTGTTGCTTATCTTGGTGGGCCATGCACGAGGCTGGTGCTCCTCAGCCTTGCCCCTGGTGCTCTGGGGCTTCTTGGCTGCCTCGCTGCTGTCGCTGGGGCTGCTTAGGGAGCCTGTCCTGAATGGGTCCAGTCTTTAGGGTTGGACCGTGGAAAATGACTGGCAAGGACTTAGGCAATCTGCAAGAGTGGGAGGGATGGATCAAACAATTTGGGCCAGTCCTATGAGTGAAAGACCTTTTGAAGATGACAGTATGTACAATCATAGGCAAGATTTGGTAGTGTGTGACAGCAGAAAATAGGTAGTAAAGCAGAAGGGGGAAAAAAAACCCTCCAGAAAATGGGTAACTAACAAACAAACCAGGCACATGCAGGTTGCTACCTGCTAGTAAATGTTTGTGAAATGTTTGTTGCTTCTGCATTGTGCTGTGTATCCTGTTGAGTTATTCGGTGCCTGTTGCCTCGCAAGTGGCCTGTGGCGACGTGGGTGATGGTGCGGGGGTGTGCTGAGCGCGGGTGTGCGAGCCGGCAGTGGTGGCCAGACCAACAGTGGCAGCTGCAGAAACACAGCAGTTGGCCCAAGTGGTGGCGCTGGTGATTAGGTGCTTCATGACTCAGTGCTTCCCGGCGCACAGCTCGAGTCATCTTTTTGGAGGCCACTGGACCTTGCAGCGAGGAGCCGTTGGGGTCCTGGGATTAATGCCAGTACTTGCAGGTAAGCCACTCACCGTTTTATAATTCTGCACAGTGTCTTAGGCCATTAGTTCAGGTATCAAACAGAGGAGTAAAAGCTCATCTGCTGTCATTTTTCTCCTCTGGCTCTCTGGACTGTGAGGTAGGTTTATGGGCAAGGAGCCAGAGGAAATCTTTTCTCTCTGGGAAATCCTTTGGACAGCCCGCTCCTTTACCTCGTGTACGTGGTCTGCAGGAAATATTTACGGGTTGCACGGGCAGTGGAAGATGCCTATTGATTGCTATGGCCTTGCAGGCAAGTAAATCTAAAGTCTAGAATGGATAGGTGGTATTGTCTAAACATGAGAAATTGCATCAAATCTAATTCATTTTTTATTCAAAATGACAGTTCAAGTCCCTGGATGATAGTGCTTCGTATTATCTCAATATAGTCAGTATCTGTATCTTCTTTTTCCAAAGTAAACCATTAAGGGTCTAAGTTTAGAGGTCTGCAAATGCTTTTAGGATTATGTTACTCATTTATTAATATTTTATTAGTACATTATTTACTACTTTACATATTTGTTACTAGATGTTTAAAAAAAAAAGTGTATGTTTAATCCTTTCTCTTGAGGAAAACTGGCTGTGGTGAACTACTGCTAATACAGTCCCTTGAGTCTGTCAGTTGTGGGTCCCATGAAGATATGTCGTCATTCTGTAATAGCAGGCCATACTGCCATTACCTTTTGCAGCTAGAAATAGTTATAAACTGCTAATGAGTTTAATTAATGAGTTTAATGTGTTGCCTTCAGTGTTCCATATTCATGTTTCTCTGTGCGAATGGAGAACGTTCAGATAGTTTATTTTACCGAAGACAGTGTCGATTAGACACCTCATTCATGCCACAAGAGGGCAAAGACCCAGTGTGGCTTGGGCTACTTGCAGCTAGTCGGGAGGAAGCCAGTGAATTGAGCACATCTGGTCTGCGGGCTCATCCCCAGCGCTGGCTCGCTGCTGCGACAGCTGGAAATGCCATCCTACACTTGCGGCTGCAATTTGAGCGCCGTGTCCCTTCCCAGCCTGCAGTGCCCTCTGCCTTACAGAGGGATATCTGCCTGGGACTTGCATGTTTACAGTGATCATTAGTGCAAGCCTTATTGGCCCCACCTGATAAAACTGCTCTTTGACTTGAATCCTAAAACTGTCTGCCAAGGAAATCATTTCTCTCAGTACCGTTGCCTGATTGTAATATAGTTAAAAAAACCCAACCAAACAAACCAAAAAACCCCCTAGTTATCTGAAGGTAGTACTGCCTTATTCTACCTGTTTATCTTACCTGGGGGCTTGCTGCTCTGTGCCTCTCAAGATAGAGGTCTGCAGTGGAAACAGCCTTTGTGCAGAGGCAAGCTGACTGGTTTCGTTATGCTGCTGAAGAGAAAAAGTGACTACTTTTTCGGGTCAAATTTCCAGGCAATGGTCAGTGTCTAAAACCAAATCTTAAGTTGAGAACAAGCCTTTGTTTCAAAAAGAGATGTAACAACAAAGTCCATAGTCGTTTGGCCAATCCCTTATGCTTCCTTTGACTCAAGTAATCCATCAGCTGAGACTCTCCAAACCCTGGCATGCTGGGGAAGAGGGGAGCGAGTGGCTTTCCCCACCTCCTCCCTGACCCCTTCCCTTGCTCTTGCAGAGCAGTTTGGGTGTCTCACAACTGTGCTACTCCTGGTAACGCACTGACTAATGTGTTTTGGCAAGAAGTCAAAAGTATTAGAGGTGGTGGTGCTAGCTGGGAGCTGATGTGTGGGCAGGTTGGCCGTCTAATACTGCACGGTTTGAAAACTGTTGTTCTGCGACACATGCTTCTATCTAAAAATGCTGCTAGTAACGCTCAACCTCTAGAGCTGTGAAGTACTACGAGCTATGAAGAGTCTTGGAGCAATTTCTGATCTCCGTTTAGAAGTTAGACTTCCCATCCTTCTGTGCTGTCTGGATCTCGCTCTCTCCGATTCTTGCGGCATTTTTTCTCCTCTCTCCACAGATACTGCAGCTATCTAACCCTTACAGTGAGTTTCTCTGACACTTTCGGATGTAGGCTCCTTGGTGTATCCCACAACATTTCAAACTAATCCTTGAGAATTAGAACACAGTTAAACAAACCTGTTCTTCTACTGCAGAACAGGGAGGAAGGAAGCTTTTCTTCTGCCCTTCCCTCTTCTGCTTCTCTCTTGCCCTGTTACTTCCTTATTGCACAAGCCAGCCAGTTCCTGCAGGAATACAGGAAGATGACAAAGTGTGCTGGCAGCCCACGGCTTTGTCAGAGCACCTCAGCCCCCCCCTCTCCCCCTCCCCCCCCATAGCTGACTCACTTAACCTTTGGCAGGTTAAACTAGGAAGATAAGCATTTGGAAGGCTGCTTATCAAAAGAGAGATATGGGTAGCCCAATTTACGCTAGTGTTGCATGGCTTTCTTGGCAGGAAACTGCCGTTGTCAGTCATCGTCAATGGAAAACAACAGCTCGAGAACTGGGAGCTTGAGGAGCTACTCAAGCAGTTGGGATACTCATGAGAGGAGCCGCTTTCCACAAAGAGCACATATGGAAATAAAGGCAAAGGCGTTATCCTTCGTGTCAGGGATGCAGGTGTAGGTGTTTGCCCTGAAGACCGTGGCAGAAGGCAGTTCCCTTTGGGCTTCTCTGAGTGACGTTAGAAGGAGAGAGCTGGAGTGCAGTGCTGGTGCCATGAGACTACCATGTGGGGAAGACCAAATGGTGTGGCTTTTTTATTAGCAACAAGCAAAATCTGGAAATGGAAAGCATAGGAGCTGGTAGGAATAATGGATTTTGATTCTCTAGGCACCTGCTAAGAAAGAAATAGATGAAGTCAAACTGCCTGCAAGTTTCTGGAGGGCTGCTAGGAACACCTTTTGATAGGAGATGCGTGGAAAGCAATGAATGCAGAGGCTCCCCAGAACAGGTTTTATGGCCAAGTGGAAGGAGCTAGCTGGAAACACAGGAGCTGAGGGCATGTTGCGTGTGAGCTGAGTTTAGGAAGAGCTTCAGGCAGGCTGCAGGACGGGAGCAGTAATCAAATAAGCTTGTCAGGTTGAAGGTATGTTTGAAAACTGACTTTTATTCAGTAGATGCAGGTACCTATTGAACAAGCAGGTATAATAAACCAGGCAAATACAGGATGGAGAACAACATGCTTGGAAGTGCTTTCATGGAGAAGAAAAATGGTTAGAGCACATCACAAGCTGAACAGGGTTCCATGATGGCACGTTATTCTGAAAATAGCTACAAAATGAATGAGGTTGTGCAGGATGATTCCTTCTGCCTTGTGTTATGTCTGATCTCTGGGCACCATACTGCAGGAAAGGTGGCAAGTGCTGCCTCTGGAAAATACTAAGTATCTTCTCCAAGAAATACCGTGTGATTAAGCTATGGAAGAGAAGACAGTTATGTCCCTTTTGGACATTTGTAACAGCCTTCTCCCCTGTTAGCCTTCAGAAGAAGGAAACAATTAATTCTTTGTCTGTAATAGATGAGTAGTAGTAGGTTTACATTTCAGAGAGAAAGTTTCAGGTTAGGTGGCCGGGAGAGCAAAGCACTCAAGCAGATTGCCTGGAGCAAGCAGGGGAGTCTCTGTCGCTGACGTCGCTGAGGATGGGTCCAACAAACTCCCGTCAGGGTAACATGAGTGTCAACGGTCCGTCCTTGGTGACAGGTTGGACTGGACTTGTGTCAGTCTGTCTTTCAGGAAACAGCGTCCTTTGTGCTGAGCGCCGGCAAGGTCTTTCACAAGCGATCTCACCTTAGCAGCCATTGTCCTATGTCTCTGAAAGAGACTTAGGAGTTTTTCTTTCTTTTCTTCTTCTTCTTTTTTTTTTTTTAATTAAGAAAGCTTCCTTTTAGGAAGATGACTTAGTTACATTTTTTCCTTCATTAATACTTCCTATTAATTGCCCAAACAAGTGTTCAGTCAGCTCTGGTCTTATTCTGTTCCATTTTATACTTAAATGACTTGGCAGATTCTGTTAGGTCTATTTGTGTCCTTTCAGTAAAAGGAAGGAGGCCTTATTATGTTACTTCAAGATCAATAGACAATAATTTAACATATAATTCAGTCTACCACCTGGATATTAATCAGAGTGGAAAGGAAACTCATCTGCAATTAAGATCCAAAATGATAATCTTCAGGGATGAAGTGAGGTCTCTTCAGTGTGTCTGGGACCTATCAGAGCTACTGTGTACTGGGTGCATTGAGCAGTCTTGCATGTGTGTGCATCTGTCTCAGCTGACCAACTTTTCATGTCTAACGTGGCTGTTTCTCTTAGTTATGTTTGAGATTTTTTTTTCCCCCAAACTATCTAATGATACTGTGGTTTGGAATTCAGCAAGGTATTTAATAGCTATTAGTAGAATTGGGATTGGACCTTACATTTAAGAGTAGGAAAGTGCTAAAGAACCTTACTCAGAGCTTTATGTATCAGCTTTTTTTGGTACTTTGAATGATTTATGAAACCACTGAAGAGGTACCAGAAGTCTGCCTGATTTCTGAGACTCCCTGCTTGTTCTTTGCCTGAGGCTGTTGAAGGGGCCACGGTTGTCCGGCGTGAAGCTCGCCCGCTGCTGCTTCTCGCACAGAGATTGTCTGGCTTCTGTGCTAAACGGTGATTCAAGGCTGTGTGCCTCATAATTATGCCATTAGTGCATGCTGTTATAAATAAGTGCACAACAGCTGCAAGTTGGACGTTGCCTTTTTATTTATTAATCAGCAGGGCAGACAAGCCGTTTCCGGTAAGATCAGAACTGATCAGAACTTTCTAACGTTTCAAGAAGATTTTTTTTTCTTGTGATTTCCATGAAATAGAGGAAATTACTTCTGTTTCTCTCTGTCCCCGTGTTTCTCAGGTGTCAGTTAGCTCTAGGTGTCTCTCCAGCAGCAAGGACGCCATATAAACCTGGACAGGTCTCCTTAACTGACTGCATCAGATGTACGTTCTCCACGTTCTGGAGGAAAAAAAAAAATCAAAAAAGTTAACCCAATTCAAAGTGCTTGAACAGAGCAGAAAGCTGCACATAGGTATGAGTTTTATTAGGTGAGTTTTCGTGCCTTGCGGCTCCTCACGTGTGTTTCATAGCATCTGGGTACTGCTGCCCTCGCCCCACTGTCTTTGCGACACCTCTGCAACTTCTCCCCGATTTCTATGTTTCTGCCCCGCCGCGTCTCCACCAGCACCTCTCGCTCTGCTCCCCTGGCCGCTCTCCTTCCCACTGGAGCAGCGATGCTCCCATGGCGGGGGGATGCCTGTCTGCCGGGGGCGTTGCTGGCTGCTCCCAGCTGGCTGGTGGGTCTGCAGAAAATTGGGTTTGATGCTTAGCTGTGCTGTGTGGCCAGAAGAAATGAAGTCTTGGATGTCATGCTTTTTGGCTTCTCCTAGTTTTCAAAGTCTAATCACTGATACCTCATTTTTTTTCTTTGACCTTAATAGGTTATTTTATTACCTGTATCCAGTTGATAAACGTGGAAGTGACGTAACACTGACTGCTTAAGCAGAATACTGCAACCCGTGCTTATACCGCGCACAGCATGGCACTGAATTGTCCGATACATACCATCTCCGTGCACAGCAGTACCTGGCACTTTCTGGCATTTTTCTTTCATTTGCCTGGTCCTTGGTAGCTTCTCTAAATTTCATGACTTTTCTGTAGCTTGAAGGAAAAACCTTAACTAAGAAGTATCCCACAGCATTAAGTAGGGGCTTGGGGAGGGAAGTTCCAGCTCTTCAGCAGGGCAGTTCTGTTGTCAGCGAAGCATTGTAACGACTTCAGGAACTTTAATTAAACTTGCACGTCTCCTGGAAGATCCAAGGTAATTGAAAGCTGAGAACAAACCGTTGTTTAACGGTGTCTCTGGGTCAGGTTCTAGCCCTCGGAGATCTGACGCGGCAAAGCGTGTCTCGAGAGAAAGTGAGAAGAAGTCTGTGCCCCTTTGGTTCTCTTGTAAGATGTATATCCTGCAGGAATGGGAAGAAGAGCGATATTGTTATGGCTTTTTCTTTCCTGATGTGGGGTCTACCTCTATTTAAAAAAAAAAAAGGGGGGGGGTTTAATTTAATGTATATTATGTTAGTGGTTCAGCTGCTTATTACACCTTTCTTCTAAAACGTTCTTCAAAGTCTGACTCTTTTTACAGCCTGAATTACTGTGCTGTAAAACCTCTGATTCCAGCTGAGTAGTGCTGGAGATGGATGGAGGGGCTGACTCACAGTGCTTCAGAGGTTATTGAAGGCATCAAGTCACTTCACTAGATTAAGTATAAACAACTCTTACATTTTAATAATTTGTTAGTCTCTTAAAAGTCTAAGTTATTTAAAGGTAAAGATTGAATAAATTTCAATCTTGAGAGTGAGAAGACACTAAATGTTCACACAAAAATTAATTATAATGGCTTTCTCCTGCATTGAAGTTAGAATAAGAGTAAAGTGGGGAACACACTTCACAGGATGCTTACCACAATGTTTGCTTTCTTCAGAAACAGTGAATTAAAATAGTAAGCGCTAACTAACTGGTAGGCTTTAGCATTGGCAATGCTCAAACTGAATGTGGACTTCTCTTGGGCCAGTGCAATAAGGCATGGAACAGACTTTTAGTGGGCTTCTTGTAGTTACATTTTAGGAGCATAATGATTGCAATTTTTTTTTTTAGTAACTATACACTACCTAAAACCAAATGGAGCTCTTCTGTGCTACTCTCATTCCTAAAGTGTGGTTGTTGCCATCATGTGCATCATAGACGTGATCTGTTTGTCTCGGGCCTCACCTGTGAGGCTATCAAGAACTGCTGGTGTATTTAAAAAAAAAAAAAAGTATTAAAAAATAAATCAGGCGGGAGATGATTTGTGATAGAAAAAGAAGAGAGGAAGAAAGAAAAAGAAAGATTTTAAAAATCATGTAGAAGGACTGCCTGCCTCCCCCCTCCCCCAAAATATTTTAAGTCCAGTTTTGTTTTTAGAAGCTGAAGAATTAAAAAACAATATTTTTTCCCCACAGAACACATTCCTGTAATTAGAAAGTTTTATCCCTCCCCCCACGAGGTTTCAAGTATACAGGAATGGCCTCGGGACTGTGTCTGCTCATCTTTGGTGTGAGGCCCATGAGTACAGAGCTCCTAACACATCAGGGAGGGCTGCTTAATTGCAGACTCACCGCCCCGAGAAGGGAGCATCCTTCCGGGACACATAAGTATGTCCCAGTATGGGTTAGCGATCTCGGGCAGAAGCGGCAGAGCTGCTAATTGCGCTGGCGGTGTTTTCTAATTGATGTATGAGACCCAAGATGTTCAGACTGCCTGTTCCTTAATTCAAACTTCTGAATTTACTTAGTGATGCCAGTAACTGCTCTGTGACCTCTATTACTAATACATGGGGGAAGGCTCCTGTAACCTGAGGAGTTCAAAAGCAATGACTCATCTTTTCTGTTTTGTTTATTGATGCTAAAATCAATTTAAATAATTAATTTTTTTTCTATGATAGGTGAATGGATGTTACTTCTTTCTGTCTTGCTTTCTTTGTCTTGATACAGTTGGCCTAACAATCTCCGTATTGAAAGCGGATTAAGGGATTGTAATTTCTAATTGCTTTTAAAATGAATTGCAATTGAATGTCTAGAGAGTCCTTAGGCAATTTTTACATTTTCTCACTAGTATTTAGGATGGGGATTTGTCTCTGGTAGATTAGGCTCACAGACAGCTCAGAACCTAATAGTTTTACTCTCAGAAGGGTTTCAGAAGCTTATGGCAAAGCTGTATCGCAACCTACCTCGCCAGCGTCTCTGCTGAGACCTTCCTGATCCCTTCTCAGCTCTCATGGTTAGGAAGCTTTACCTCATAGTTACACAGCCAAATTCCTCTTTTTTTTTTTCTTCTTCTTCTTTTTCTTTTTTCTTTTTTAAATCTTTTGCTTTTGGGAGCGATGGAGCGAGAAGGGATTGGCTTCCCTTCCCCGGTCTCCCAAATTAAAAATCCTCCTCAAAAAATCTTTCCTTTTCTCTTTTTCTGAAGCATACAGGTGTTTGTATAAAATCTGGTTCATTTGCCCGCTGCTCCTGGGGACAAGGTGGAAGGTTTTTGGGTGACAGGCTCGTCCCGAAGGTCAGCGACGGCAAGTCACCATGAAATGACCGGAATCTTAGGTCTTTAAGAAAACAGACTGTCCTGGCCAGGGACCGCCGTCGCGCTCGGCTCACGGGAAGCTCTTGCAGGGGCTGGACCAGCTCGGGGGGGCCGGTGGTCAGAGAGGTGCGGGGTAGCCCTGGAAAAAGGTCCCACCACTGTTTTGTCCTGCTGCGTTTGGAAGAGGCGGAAATTAGGTGGTGAAATGGGCAGTTCTGTTGGCGCCGTCCACAGCCTTGTTCTTCCTTAAGTCTGTTCGTACCGCTCCGAAAGCTGAATTGACTCCGGTTTAAGCGTTGCAGTTAGAGCTGCAGCGTTTCTGGCTGGAGGCGATCTGATTGCCCCCGCGGGGCATCCACGTCCGGAGGGAAGAGCTGTCCTGCTAGCAGGGTACATCTTGTCTGATCCAGTGAGGCAAGGTATGAGCAGCTACTGAACTCTTGCAGTCATCCATTCATTTATTTATTTTTTCTCAAAACACATTTCCAGCAAAAGCAACGATGGTTCTTTGTATCTATAGCTGCAGAAACTTTGAAATTAAAACATTGGTACCTTTTTGTTAAATGTAGATGATTTCCCTAGAGCAAAGATTGATCTGATCTCTTGAAAATCTGTTTTTCAAAGTGGTTGCTACCCTTAATTAGTTTGAACAGATTTCTAATCTGCAGGAAAAGCAATCAAACACTATGGTCTCTGTTTTAGTATAAAAATGAACTTAGTTTATTGAGATTGGCTCTAACAAACTGTTACTTGGTGAACAAATTGGTTTATAGGGCTGGGAATTTTAACAGTAAAATGTCTTAGACGTTTGGTGTAATTCACTAAGTCACTAATGCTCTGTAAAATCCTCTTTTTTTCAGGGTTATGCACAGAAGTATGTGGTGAAGAACTATTTCTACTACTACTTATTCAAGTTTTCAGCTGCTCTGGGTGAAGAGGTGTTTTATATCACCTTCCTTCCATTTACCTACTGGAACATAGATCACTCTGTGTCTAGAAGGATGATCATCATTTGGTCTGTAAGTATTTCTGTGACTTATTTAAACATGTACTTGTTAACTCTGTAACTGTAGCAAATAAATATTCAAGAGTGAGAATAACACACAAACAAAATCCCTTTGAACAAAAAAACCCCCCTGATGTTATCTGTGTTGTTCTCAGTAAATGTCTTCAGCCGCGTACCCCATCTCGCACTAGGATGAACTACTGGACTAGCAAAGTACTTGACTGTTTCTCCCTTCCTTTCCCCTCCGCTGCGGTGGCTGTAAGGGCATCTGAAATATTTGAGTATTTGCTTACAGAAAGCTGGAGCTATCAAGCCTACCTTTACGCTGGGTTTCACTTTTGTTCTTTGCCGAACGCTGGTTCTGTTATGGAAATACCCGCAATAAAGCGACCTGGGGAAACGTGCTGTCGCGGTCCCCTGGGACAGGCGCAGGGTTACCGGCGAGGCTGCTAGGGAGCCTTTTGCCCTCTCTGCCCCTGGGTCACCTCGAGCAGCGCCCAGGCACCCGCTGGCCGGCCAGGAGCAGCTCGAGCGGCTTTGCCCTCCCTGCACCCTTTCCACCCACCTGGGACGGGCATTGCGGTCGCATCCTGTGCTGCCCGATGGTACCGCGGCGGCTGCTGAGCTACTGCCCAGCCGTCGCTGCGCTCTCCGGCGTGGGCGCCTGCCGCCGCCGCCGCAGCTTTTAAGCGCTCAGAGAGCTTAACTGTTGCCGTGTGAATTCTGGCTTTGCCCTGCTGCTCCATCCGACCGGAAAGGATGCCCGAGCCGGTGCTGCCGTTCGTCCGGCTGCCGGACAGCAGGGGCTGACGCCCGCCGCTGGAGCGGGTCCCTGCAGCGACGGCAGCCCGCGTTGGAGAGGAGGCAGGAGGCATCCGCTCGTCTGTGCGGCCTCTTGGGCCGACTGATGTTTTTTCAGCCCACCGGCTGGTTTAGCTGCTTTTGATGGGGTTAGCGCGGAGCAGGCAAGAAAACGCTTCCTTTCCGATGTATCCTGGTAGTTTAAGGATCACTCTTAGTTGCTGTGGGGAATCCTTCTCTTGCCCCAATTTCTTCTGCGTGATCTGTTCGTACCGTTCTGGCGTGGTCCGGACCGGCGTAAATCTATGGGGAAGGGGGTAGGCAGGCTGCCGCTGCCTAAAGCGGGACTTGTCTTCGTTCAAAAGAAAAGTCACTTCACAAGAAAAATCGGATTCGCTGCTGCAGGCTAAGACTCGCAAAGCCTGATTTTTGTTAATACGGGGACACTCTGAAGTTAACAGGCTTTAGCACTGCTTCAGCCTTTGCAAATGCAGTTTGGGGTACTCAGAATAATGTATTTCCATTCTGGCACTCAGAATCAGCAGATAACAAGGCACTTTATTTTTTTTATCTGGGAATTACTGTGTGGCTTTATCACTGCCATTGCTCATCTTGTTATTGATCAGATCTTTGCTGCCTGGAAAAGACCATTTAAGACCATCTCTGGCAAATGACAGACCCTTGGGGTTTGGTTGTCAATCTGTATTGATTAGAGAAATTGAAACTTGGTCAGAACTTGGATGTGATACCTAGTTTTGTTTCTTTACAATGAAACATCTCCTTGACTGAGTCAATTCTGATTGATAATGTTCTGCCTTTTGAGCAAATAATATGATCAGAAATAATAAATACAATTTGAATTCGGTCATACACTTAAAATGCAGCCCATCTTGGATGGAAGGCATCAGTTGTTCTGTGCCAGTAACCCTAATCAATAAGTTTCATAAAGAGAAGATGGAAAAATAACTTGCAGATGAATTCTAGAGGTAGGTGGACACTGTATAATTGGAGTTGGGATTTTGCCAGGAGTACACCTACTGCTTCTGGAAATGTGCCACCAAAAATGAGAATTGGTAGTCACAGCCTTCTGTTCTCGCATATTGCTCAAAAAATGACTCTTCAGAGCTACTCACGTGCCTTTCTGAAGACTGGCCTTGCTTTACCTTGCAGGGAGTCCATCTGAATATTGGCCAGATTTAGCTGAACTTAATTAGAGTGTTCAAGCTTTTGATATTATAATTATTAGTATTATTTTCTCCAGTTGCTGAGAGAGTTGTGGAGTTGCATTTTGTACTGAAAAGGGAAAAAGGAGAAGATATTTTAAACGGGAAGACTTGTGACAATCTGTAGTTTTAAAAACATTTTAATTATATGTAATTGTGGAATGGCTAAAAATGTCTGAGGGCTCTGCGTTAATGTTACGGCAAGTGCAGCTGGATGGCTTAATTGCTGGCACACAGCCTTTGGACAATAATGAGCATTTGTTCTGTTATTAGTGGTCTCGCCCTGTCTAGAGACCTTGGCCGTGTACGCGCTAGCAGAATTGGCTTAGCAGCATGGGAAATACTAGAGCGTTCAACACGGCAAACCTGTGCTTTTCAACGGCAAAGTTGTCAGCGATAGTACCGGAAAGCATGCCTGAGCAGGAACATGGGGAACAGGAACACAGATCTGCAGGCCATCAGCAATTCAACATTTTTCATAAATCCTTTTTTTCTCCGTGTGGCTGATGATGCAGGGCTGAAGACAGCCATAGTAGATAAAAGCCTCCGTAGCCCGATAGTCTCTGACAAGAGCTACTAGAAGAAGGTCAGGTGAAGTACAAAGGCAAGGAAGCTCTCTCTCTCTGTATTGAGAGAGCGAAAGTGGATTAGGTAAACTGAGGCCGGTTAGTGTGACCTCAGCAGTATGTAAGGCTTCAGAAGGGGAAAAGGTAGAGAGAGAATTAAACCATCTGCAGCGTGTTGGTAGGCTATGGGATGCTGGAAATGTGCCATGTTGAATGTTTTAACTTGAGTGTGGCACCTGCTACGTGGCCTGCAGAGAGCTCTTAAGCAGCTGGAGAGGAGAGTTAGTATCGAAACCGTGGCCTTACCTAAGGCGAAGGTAATCGTCATTCCCTTTTAACACTGTCTGCGATGAGGGGAGAGGATTAGTGAAGTTCTTCGACTGGGATAGATTGGGGAACAACAGTGATCTTTTAGTGATTTTGGTGTAAAAATATGAGTGGGGAATGTGCGCTGATAAAACGTGGTTGGTCAACGTGGCCATTGCCGAGAGGGTTAGACCACCATACAGGGAAAGTGGGTTTACCCTTGAGTAGAGGAGAAATGAAGTACCACGCTTAACACCGCTTCTATATTTTGTGTTATTTCGGAATTAAACCTACGAGTTTCTGCTGTAAGTGGGAAGTGATGGACTAGGGATCAGGGGAATTCCTTCCCATAAAATTTGAGAAAGTGTTAATGGTGTTTACAAGGCCTTCATGAGATCGTGTCTGGAATAGTTTATGTGGCGCTGGTCACCCACATTTGAGAAAGATGGATTTCAGCTGGAGCAGGTCCAGGGATGGTGAGGGAACAGGCTATTTCATGAGCAGAGACTGAAAGCTTAGATAAGCTCCTAACAAAATGTAGTCTGAGAGAGATTGATGCTGCCTGTAAACGCCAAGGAAAGGAAGGAACTTCTTAAAATAGCCACAAGAACAGATGGGCCTAAAGCAGCCGTGAATGAGGTACGTTGGAGGAGCAGGTTTTGAAGCGTTGGGGTCAGAGTCTGGGATAGCCGTAGAGGGGAGAGGAGCAGCGAGGAAAGATCGTGGAAGAGCGTACGCCGCGCTGTGCAGCAGCAGGCGCCTGGCCTTGGTGCCCTGGGCACGTCTTCTCCAACCTGTGTCCTCCAAACCTGCTGCTCGTGTTTCTTCTCGTCGGTCGGATGGTTCTGGGAAGTGTTGGCTGTGGTCGTATCCAGGCGCTTTGGGAGCGGAAAACGGTGCGCTTTCCTGCCGCGGTGCTTTTCGTCCGAGGAGTCACCGTATATGCGCAGGCTTTACCTTTTGCTTTACAGAGAGACAGGCAAAAAAACTGCCAGAAATGTCAGAGCGAGGTGCGGGGCCAGCGTTGAAGATGCGCCGGTGCCCGCTCGTCCGCCCGCCGCTGGGGTGGCTCCGGCAGCCGCAGGCGCGCAGCAAGTGCAAAGGTGAAAATTAGCTTCAAATAAACCAGCTCTCAAGTGTATTTTAAACTCACCCTGTATCTGAGCTTAAAAGGTGACGGTTTTGGTTTATCCTTGTGCTCCTTCAGGGTCGGAAGCTTTATTTTGGTGGGGAATTTCAGCTGTAAGGGGAGAGACCTTGGGGGAGGGAAAGAAAGCTCTAGCTTCTGCTTGCCGTTCGGCATCCTTCATGGACCTTTTTTTTCCTAGTTGCTTTTTTTCAGGGTGTGTGAATGCAAAACCCACACACACCTCTTTTAAGCCTATAAAATGTTAATCTGTACAGCATAAGTAATAGCTGGCCCGTGTGGACTTTGCCAGGGCAGGCTTGGAAGCTGCCAGTGAATCACGGAGATAAGCCGATGACTAACGGGAAGTGGCAGTTCAGAAAGAAGGGGGGGTTTTGCCTCGCTCGCGGCGCTAGGCAGAGGCCGGGCGGCTGCCGCGGCTCGCGCTGCCCGAGCGGGGCGCAGGCGCTGCTGCGCGGCACCCGGCCAGGCGGGAGCGGCGGCTCTGCGCCCGCATCCCTCCGGGTTTTCTTTGGCGTCCCGCTTTTCCGTGGAGCGGTCTTGCAAAGGCTGTCAGCATTTAATCATTTGCGAACGGTGAGCCCTGGACTCTGGCTTTCAGGGTATCCGGTAGATTAACGCCCGACAGGAATTCAGCTGTGTTCGTGGTGCCGCCAGCGTTGCTGTTGCAGACACTGGATCCTTGGATGCTGCCTTGCAGCAAACTTTGGTTTTATTGGTTCTTACGCATGGGTCAGGTTGCGTGCTTCTGCAGCATTTCACTGAAACAAGTTCCTAACAGCAATGAGCTTTTTCACTCAAAAACTTTTCAAAGCACCAGAGGTGACGTGCCTGCTGCATGCAAACACGTAAGACTGTATTGAGGCATGCAAGTAACGCAAAACGTCAGAAAACAAAAATAAATGGTGTATGGACCAGGGCCATCAAAGGTTTTTGACAGTGCGCGGTAAGAAAATCAAGTCCAGTGCGGATGAAGTTTAGCTCTGTGTAGATCTATGTGCAAGATGATAAACTATTTTTTGAAAGTGAATTTTGTAAGTGCCAGTAACAGCACATGAAGAAAGTGCAAATGAAACTTTCAGAACTAAGACACTGAGTTAGGATAAAGGCTATCTGATGTCATTTCAGGACTGCCAAATTTCAGTAACCTGGCTGGAAATAATCTAAGGTGAAGTTTAAATCGAACATTTTTGTATTTCACTAGGACAACAAGTTACAGCAGTTTCCCAGTTTTTAGTATTAGATGATAAACGAAATCCATGTGAGAGCAACTTCTGCTGCTCCCACGAGACAGTGGGCCCAAACTCCTCTTATGAGCTCCTCACTGGTTAAATTAAGCCCATCATTAAATAGTCAATTGGGTTTTTGTCTGAAGACTTTTTTTTAAAGACAGAATGAACTTCCAGAGGGTTGGTCAGTTATACTTCTGGAGAAGCAAGGCTCTCTCCTGAGGCTATATAAGCCCTCATGTTTCCTGGTTTAGTTTTTCTAAGGTCTGATTTGAGGGACCCAAAGTCCCCTCTCCTACTTCTAAGACTGGGCTGGTGAAACAGCCGTTGAGGGTCCGAGCGGAGCCCCCGGGCGCGGGAGCTCAGGCAGCGGTCTCCGCTGAGCGGGGCCAAAGCCCGACCGAGTGCTGGACCTCCGTGGTGGGAAGACTGAAGCTCTCGGCAATTTCAGGAAGGCTCCAGGTTGCTCTGATTGTTTGCTCTTTTTTAAAAAATTTATTTTGAGGGATTTTTTTTTTTTTGAAGCTGCCGTCTCTTTGCTCCCGCACCGCTGTGTCGTGCCTGGGAACCCGCGGGCTCCTGCTGTTGGCCGCAGAGCGAGGCGCAGCCCGCAGTGAGCTGTGACCTGTCCCTCCGCAGGCTTCTCACTTCACGTCCGGGAAAACGGGCACGAGCGTTTGAAAATCCCAGCAGCTGAATGGCATCTTGAGCATCCTGCAGCACCTGAGTAAGCCGATGGAAAACGCTGTGTTACGTCGGCGCTGGCAGGACGGGGGCACCGGTGCAGCTGGGGTCAGTGGCAGTGGTTGTCTGAGGACGCTGAGAGCAGAAGCTGTAAAAGAGAAACAAGTGACAGCATCTCCAAACAGTAGATTCCTTTTTTGAGAAGAAAACAAATACCATTGCAGTCCAGGGTTTCTAGAGCCAGGCTACGGAGCTGCCGTTCTAGACTCAAAACGGTGGGTTCAGAGTCAGGCTGGCCCAGGGCCGGTCTCAAGGCAGAAGCGGTCAGCGCAATTTGAGCCCGCACGCTCTCTGGGGTTTCGTCTTGCCCCTTCTGTAGCTCAACAGCCCAGGCCAGAAAACTGCCAAGTCAGAAGCTGCAAACGTCTGGTTCACCGTTGTTGGACAAAATTGTACCGCAGGGTGCGGCCAGAGGAACCGATCAGATCGCCCCTCCCAAGCTTGGCGGGTTTGCGGCAGAGCTGGCGTTGGCGCCCCTGTGCTGGCATCGCAGCCGGGGCCCGAGGCCGGCAGTAAGGTGGGCAGGTCTCCTGCTTGCGGTGGTGGAAGGGCTGTCAGCGGCAAGCGGAGCAAGTGAAGAGCGTGTCAGACGCCAGGCAGTACGGGCGTGAACAGAATCACAGAATCGTTTCGGTTGGAAGGGACCTCTGGAGATCATCTAGTCCAACCTCCCTGTTCAAGCAGGGTCACCTAGAGCATATTGCCCAGGATCACATCCAGACGGGTTTTGAATATCTCCAGGGAAGGAGACTCCACCACCTCTCTGGGCAACCTGTTCCAATGCTCTGTCACCCTCACAGTGAAGAAGTTTTTCCTCAGCTTCAGATGGAACTTCCTGTGGTTCAGTTTCTGCCCATTGCCTCTTGTCCTGTCGCTGGGCACCACGGAGAAGAGGCTGGCCTCATCCTCTCGACACTCCCCCTTCAGATACTTCTACACGTTGATCAGATCGCCTCTCAATCGTCTCTTCTCCAGGCTGAACAGGCCCAGCTCTTGCAGTCTTTCTTCATAGGAGAGGTGCTCCAGCCCTCTAATCATCTTGGTAGCCCTCCGCTGGACTCTCTCCAGGAGTCCAGAACTGGACACAGCACTCCAGGGGAGGCCTCCCCAGGGCTGAGGAGAGGGGCAGGATCACCTCCCTCCACCTGCTGGCAACACTCTGCCTAATGCACCCCAGGAGACCATTGGCCTTCTTGGCCACAAGGGCACACTGCTGCCTCATGCTTGCCTTGTTGTCCACCAGCACTCCCAGGTCCTTCTCGGCAGAGCTACTTTCTAGCAGGTCAACCCCCAGCCTGTACTGGTGCATGGGGTTACTCCTCCCTAGGTGCAGGACCTTGCACTTGCCTTTGTGGAACTTCAGGAGGTTCCTCTCCGCCCACCTCTCCAGCCTGTCCAGGTCCCTCTGAATGGCAGCACAGTCTTCTGGTGTGTTAACACCTGCAGATGAGCAAAAACAAAACTTCTTAAAGTTACCGAAGGAGTTAGGCAAGCGTCAGGGAGCCCGATGGCTTTAGGGGACCCTGATGCCATTGGGGAGGAGAAGCCCCCTCCTCCACGGAGGGCCCTCCGCAGCCGGACCCGCGTGGGCGCGGATGCCCCAAGTTTGAGTCACCTCGCTCGCCCCCGTGCAAAGCCCCAGGCGAGGGCGGGCGTTGGAGCGGGACGGCCGCCTGGGACTCGGCCCAAACTGGCGGGGCGCGGTGGGGAGAGGCGGCGGCCGTTAGCGAGCCGCCACAGCAACCGCTAATCGCGTTCCTGCGCCAAGAGGCAGCGCTGTTGACGCGGGCCGGCGGCGAAGCCCTGCCTGCCCTCCACCCGCCGCTTTCGGCCCTGCGGGCTCGTCGTTCTCGGCCCGCGGCCCCGGGGCCTGAGGCGACTCTGGGTTTCAGGTTGTACGCAGCCACTGCCGAAAGTCCCTTTGCGAGCGGAAGAAGCGTGCAAAACAAGTAAGAAGTCTGCACCCCGTTTTTGGGCACCTCTTGCATGCGCCGTGATATTTTAATTCTGACGCCTTGAGACTTGTCTCCCGGGCGGCGGGGAGAGCGCGGAGGCGCGCGGGAGAAGAGCGGACGTATTTAAGGAAACGCACACAAGAACTGCAGAACCCAATAATAGTTTTGGCATTAGAAAAACGCGCTTGTGTGCCAGGCCTGCTGCCGCAGGCCGGGTATCCAGCTTGCAAGGTCACAGGGGCTGAGGAGCGCGGGGGACCCGAGCCGGCAGCGGGAGGGGGCGACGCTGCCCCTGCTCGCTGCCAGCCTGGGCAGCCCCCTCGCTTGCACACGGCCGCTCGCGAGACAGGTACGAGTTATTGCGGAAGGCCTGCGCGGTCTGAGTTGCGCCGTAGTGAGACTGGCCGCTGCCAGCTCGCAGAGCGATGCGAAGGGAATTGGCCGTGCCGGTCCCGCCAGCTCTTGTGACATCTCAACTAAATTCCAGGCGTTTCTCGGTAGTTTGTCTTCTCCAGCTCTCTCTGCCTTACGCAGTCCAGCACGTTTGTTGACTTCTGTTGCTTCAGCAGTGGAAGAGTCTCCGCTTTCAAACAAACTCCACGCGCAAAGACAGAGGTACTTATTAACGTGCAAATTAAAATTATTTATGCTGAATATGTCTGTAAACTGTTTTCCACCAGAACGGCAGAAAATTTGGTGGCTTTGCATCACTCAGCCTGGATGGAAGAGAGCTTGTGCTAGACATAATCACAGAAGAGCAGACAAAAACAGGCAGACAAAAAAATGTTAGTAATGTAGGAAAGAAACTGCACAATAATGCATGAAGAAATGATTTGCTTCAAGGTTTCTCCTCTTCTCTGTGCATATATGACAGCAAATTGTGCCTGCTTGCTCCGTTTTGAAGGGCTTTTTCCCTTTTCTCTCAAACTTTCAGCCTCGGGCCTGGAGACTCATTGGGTGGAGATTTGCACGAGCGTGTAAGGGCTTTAAGCATGGATTTTATTTAAATCTTAGATAAGTATGGTTTGATCTTCTGTTCTCCCTTTCCACGCTCCAAAACCGAAGGAAGAAGACGTGACTCCATCTGCTCCCCTTTGAATAAACCTGGTGGAGCCAATACTCCAGATCTTCCTGCTCTCCTGTGAAGGAAGCTGTGCTGGAGGAGGACCAGGACTTGGGGGCTTATCCTTTTTCAGGCCTGGAAATGCATAACCTGCTGTCACCTGCTACGGGGTGACGTTACCTGGTCATGCCTTACGTGGCTGTCCCCTGTTCATCTGTCCAAAGCCATTGTAAATGTGTTGACTTTAAAACAAAATCAGCTGCAGCTGGACACCCTTGGCCAAAAGACCGCTTGGCTCGTGTCAGGTAGGCTGGGCATGGCAGCACCATCACCCTGTCTGGTGACCTGAGCAACCCCAGGTAACCTGCTGGGCTGGGGCTGGGGTAATTTCAGCCCATGATAAATTTGTCCCAGAGCCATCAAAGGTTTTTGATGCTGTGCAAGTAAGAAATTAAAGTCAAGCTCAGATGAAGTTCAGCTCTGTGTTCATCTTTAGCCTGTCCCCCGTGCTCATGTCTCCTCTTCCTTTTTCCTTCCCTTCCCTAACGTTTGTTACAGGGGGTTTTCTTACCTGTTAGGTTGAAAAATGCTGATAACAGGCCAAAACTTTCAGGCTGCTTGCTTTCTTTCCTGGGACTGTTAGAGAATAAATCCAAAATGACAGAGACATAAGGTCCTGAAATGATGAAATGTGAGCTAAGAGAGGAAACGCCACTTAACCAGGCGGAGATGCGCTGTCTTCAGAGGGTCGGAGTCGCAGCAGGGTGCAGCTCAGCCATCCTGCCGTGCAAAGCGGTGCTGCAAGTCTGTGTCTAGGCAGCCCTTGGGACCGCATCTGCGGTGGCCTCATGCTTGTTTTTTTCTTACCTTTTATGGATGAGCTCTGGAAACTTACCCTTGGTGAATTCATTGGGGCATTGCGCCCAGCTGCGCTCCTGCGCTGCCGATGCGATGCTCTCCGGCAGAGTTGACGGAAACGGTCCGTTTGGCTGGTGAAGTGCCTGTGGGGCCCGGCGCGCTCTGCCGGCTGTGCTTCCCGCGCCGCTGGGAAACCTCGCCGCTGCTCCCCACCGCTGTGAGCCGCAGGAGCCCGCGCCGAGGCCTGAGCAATTCTTTACTCTTGTAGGCACCTCGTAAGGCTGGTGCCACTGCGTTATACGGAGGGCAAGCAGCAGGGCAGCGCTTTTGCTGGGTGGCTTTTGGCAGTGGTGCGCTCGTCATCTCTTGCTTTCCAGGAAAAACCTGTCAGTTTGGCTGATGGGGGCTGATTTAGTGCTCAACAAGTGCCACTTCTGCTAAGCAGTCCAGGAGGCCGCATGTGACACCGGGTGCATCACCCCCAGATGAGCTCAAAGCAAGAGCTGTGCTTAGTCTGAAAGTGCTCTGGGTTCCCCTGGGTATTTTATGCAGATTTTCTCTCCTCTCATTACCGTGTTTATACAATACATACTTAAAAAAACCCAAAAATGTAAGGATCACAAATGAATTTGGAATGAGAGAAAAAAGGTAAGTGGTGAGCATGCGTGATGTTGCTGCTTACCCGTGCCACCTCCGGTGCTTGGCATGCTTTTTACTGTCAGATGAGTCATAGCACAGTGACTCTGATAACCTAGCTTGTCCTACCTTGCTTCGAAGATGTTATCACAAATGGTGGCGTCAACATTTTATCTTACGTTAGAGAGAATGATTTTGCTTTAAATTCAGACACTTAATAAACTTCCTAAGATGTGCCTGCATCCACTTGGAAACTGGTGGCATTAACATAATAAATCCGTCCAGTGGTTTCTTCGGGACTTTCTTTCCATGAGCTTTTGGTTACTCTGAACAACCGGGAGCAGCGTATCTGGTAGCTGTCCTACGCCCTGTGCATCGCTGTGAGATCGGAGCGGTCAAGCCTGCCACGGGTGGTGGTGACGACAGGCTGGCGACGGGTTCAGTGCGTCTCCTTCCTGTCGTTTGCTGTGACCTGAGAACGCAGCGTTTCCCCCTTTTTTTGATCATGCAAAAAAAACCCCAACAAATCAGCGAGTTGCGTTGCTCGGTAGGTCGTTGGCGGAGCCCTGGCTTAAACCTCCCCAGGAGCGCCCCGGAGCGCTTTGTCGCTCGGGAGTCGGGGGGAGAACCGGGGCGTGATGTTGCTCGCCCATCTTCGCCTGCTGCCGGGGTGGTTGCTGGGGCGGCGCGGCAGCGGCGGTCCCGTAGCGCCTCGTGCCGCCCTGGGCGGCAATTTGAAGGTGGCGGCAGCAGCATTTGGCGTATGCCCGTTTGCTTTGCAGGAAACAGGTTATAAGGGGTAGAAAGGAAACGATTTAAACTTGAACTTCGCTAACGTAGGGTAGGAGCCAGCTGTCTGTGTCGGCCCGTCCTGTAGCGTCGCGTGTCTTTGGTGAAGGCTCCTTTTGGTCCCAGATCTGATTGCGTTACAACTCTGCGCAGCAAAGCTGCTGCTTCCTTCACTGCCCAGGATAATGGAAAAACCTTTAATAATTCAGGGGGTGAACTCTGTTCTCAGAGCGGTGGATTTTGCAGCAAAAAGCTCAGAAGAAGGCAGGCTCCGGGGTGGGCCGAGCGGGCGTCCCCGCGCTGACCGTGACCTCCTCTCCCTCCCCGCAGATAGTGATGTACATCGGCCAGGTCTCCAAGGACCTGCTGAAGTGGCCTCGGCCCCTCTCGCCGCCCGTGGTGAAGCTGGAGAGGAGGACGGATGCTGAGTATGGGATGCCGTCTACCCACGCCATGGCAGCCACTGCCATCTCCTTCTCCTTTCTGATCGCAACCATGAACCGGTACAAGGTGAGGGGTTACAGCAAACGAATAAATAAATAAATAAATAAGCGTTTGGCTGCTTCTGCTAAATTGCAGAAAACACTAACAAATCCGAGGCTGTTGCCACTTTGGGAAGAGCTCCCTGTATTTCCCCAGGCATATGCTCTTCCCTCGAGTTATCCATAGCTGGCAGATAGTAGATTCGAAAAGAAATTCAGTGGAAACGTCCCTTCTGTAGCACAAAACCAGCTCAGGGTGACTGGTGGGTTGCACTACCGCGTCAAGGCCTGGGAGCTCGCTGCGCGACCGCCCGCCGCCCTGCACGGCCGGGCCTTGGAGGAGCCCCAGTGCCGTCGCGGAGGAGCCCGGCGTGAGCTTTTGGGCGCCTGCCTGCTGTCGGGAAACGCCAGTGCCCCCGGAAACCGAAGGAGCTGCGTGTCACCTCGTGCGCTGGGCGAGGCAGGAAAAGCATCCTTGGAAATCTCCTTCCTCAGACTGATAGCACCTAGCACAGTTTGTTTTCCAGACAAGCAGCATCAGTTTCACTGCGCCGTTGCTGTCGGCTGCTTGGGGAGATCTCGTAATTGTTTCTCCCTCACCTTGAGCCTTTTATCTTTCTAAAAGGATTGTCTCCTGGATCTTGCAGACTCCTTTCCCCAGAGTGGTTATTTTTATTTCATTTCATGAATCCTCACGTGTATTTCCTGCATCCTAGCAGTAGTAGGACCGGGTGCTTCTCAATGTCTGAGCAGCCCTGGTTGTCCTCTCCGGGACACCTTGGGTAGCTGCAGCATATGTCCAGGAGCAAAGTGCGACCACCCATTCGGTAAAAGTTACAGGGCTGCATGTAGTGGAGGTGGACTCTGATTTTCCTTTGGAAGAGGATATGGTGGTTTTACATAATTCTGGCTGTAAGAAGTGAGAACCTAGAAACTGAGGTCTCTGAACTTCAGATCTGAAGTAAAATCCATTCTCTGGCCTCTCCTAAAGGCTGTGCTGTCTTTCTAGCCGTGCGCTGTTCAGAAGGTGGCAGTGCCTTGACAGAGCTGCCCGCAGGACCTGCCTAGCGGTACTTTCTCCCTCTTCTCAGTCGATAGCTAGCAGTGGGACGTGTAGCTCTTCACAGGCAGTCTCACACTCGTTGGAAACTGCCGTGAAACAATAAAACCACTGTAAAACAATTAAATGATTTAATTGCTTCTATTAAGAAGGAAAAATCCACCAGTGCATTATGCTGCCGTCTTCCAAAGCTGCCCTAGTAATCAATTACTGACCTGGACCAGCTCCCAGCCTGCCTGCTGGAGAGGGGATAAAGCAGATGTAAATACTCTGAAGGCTTAGAGAAGTGAGGAAAAAATAGCGTTTTATGAATTGGGAATGACATCTGTAGACAGGAGCTGAGCTATCTATGTCAGGGGCTAGAATATGCCAGAGGGAAAGAGTCATGAGTGAGTTGTTGTGCTTAAGAGATCTGCAGAAGAATTTCTGCCCTGACCTACAGCGACTGTGGTCATCCATTCAGTCAGGAGACACTCGGGGGTTGATGGAGTCTGTGTGTCAAACTGGGTGAATTTATTGCATTTATCTATATTTGGTTTTGTTTTATTTTTCAGAAAACGTTTCCCTTACGGACTAAAATGAGTCCACCAAACTCATCTTCAGTGGAGCCCTAAGACAGGGTTTGAATGAGTGGCTGATGTGTTAAGCTTATTCTTTACCAAATGTGATTTTTTTTTTCCCCTTTTTTAAATGGTGATGTTTTTTCAACATGTACTTCCATGTTAGCGGGCAACTCGGAGAGGGAATCGTGCAAACAGCTTTGCAAGAAGATTATTAATCCTTAAATGTCATAGGAAAGAGTGGTCCTACTTGCTGTAATAACTGGATCGTTGCTTCAGCCTAGACATTGATTTCCCTTCCCTCCCCCCCACCCCGACCCATCCTGCGGCTCGAGAACTATTGATCAGGTCAGACTCGGTATCGCGTTTCCCTCCTGGGTGATCGGAGGCAGCAGTTAAACCTTGGTGGTGGCTCATACAACGTGCAGTGCCTTTCCCCCTTCTTTAAGGTCTTCGCTGGCCTTTAGTGCCCGGTGTCCTGGATTTTGCAGACGGATGTCGGGGGGAACAGCTCTGCAAACGCCACGCGTTGCCCAGGCTTCTCGTGCTCAGGTTGGACCCTGCAGAGCGGGCTGACCGTCCCCAGGCCGCAGGGGACCCTTCGCAGGGCGGCAGACTGGCTGATGCTAGATCGGTACTCAGGCCGGCTGTTCGGGTGCTTTATTTCAGATACGTACTGACGTTAAAGTAGATAACGAGCTAACCTGCGTGTTTTTTTTTTCTTTTCGCAGTACCCGTTCGAAGTGGGGCTGACGGGGGCGTTTGTGTTTTCCACGCTGGTGTGCCTCAGCAGGCTCTACACGGGGATGCACACCGTCCTGGTAAGGAGAGTGGTGTGTGTGTCTCGCCTCCGCCACGGGACTGCAGCGATATTTAAGTAACGCCACTCAGTTTTAGGCTGTGCGTTCAGAGGCGGTTGGGAGGAAACCCCTAGGCTGCTGCTATTTGCATCTGCAAGGGAGTTACGTGCGCGGTTAAGGAACCCGCCAGGCCAGCGTGTGGGGGTTTAAAAGCCGGGTGAGGTTGGTGTGGCATGTGAATCGTAGTCCTGTGTTTTGAAATCTTAATTGTAAGGAGTGCACTTGTGCAACTCTCCACTGCTGTTTAGCTAAGCTCTTTGGGCAATAGTATCACTGCTGTCAGCAGCAAACCCGACGGGCTGGGTCTGCCTGGGAGCGCCAGGGAGGCGCAGCAGCTCCGTGAGTCATGCTGGCCACCAGCCGTGGTGGTAGAACTTGACAACTAAGCTGTCTTCTGGGGACTGAGGAGTAGCACGTTTCATATCGCCGTGCAGGGACGTGAGAGTTTTAGAAATGATTATGACAAGCTTCAAGAAACTTTAGACTGGTAGGAAACTCGAAGGACTGAGATGCGCAACTGCTTTATCCAAAAATATTCATAAAATATCTGTGACTTTTTGTATGATAAACTTGTAGGCCATGGTTGTTTAGAGGAAATGAAGTCTGTCCTGCTTTAGGAGCGGATTTCAACATAACCTTGATTACGAAGCAGCTTCCTGACGAGAGGAAATGTTATTGATCTATTGCACGTAGTTATCGGAGGGGTGAGCCAGGTCCCGAAGTGCGAACGCAAGCTTCTAGCTGGCTCCACGTATTTGTTTAGTACACATTGTATATTGGTTGCATAGGAAGAAATATTACATCTTTTACTAAGTAATAATCATATTTGCTCTAATAAGGAGACTTGATGAAATCAAAAAGAGAGCCCTTATGAGATTAAGGTTATCTATAAAATATGGCCTGACCTTTCCTTCCAGCCCTAGTGGATCAAAACAATATCTTAAATCCAAGCTGGAGACATCCTTTCTTAACTAGTGACCTTAAGTCAATCAGTAAAAATTCTTAGCATATTTCCCTTGCTGTTCCACGATAATGAAAGATGCCTCTAAATTTAGATGGATTTTAGGGTAAAGAATAAGAAGTCCTTTGTGCCTTTGACACCATAAAAAAGGCTTTAAAATAAAATAGCTCCTCAGTTTAACTGTGAGAAATCCTGCCTGTCAATAGGCCAAACATGCTTCGCTCGGGCCTTTGTCTCGCGAGCGTCCCACTGGCGAAGGGAGCGGGCAGAAGCGTTTGGCGTGGTTGCTGCTTCGCTACTGTCACGCCGTCCTGGGCATCGACTTTCCCCGTGCAATTAAGGATTCCTTGCAAGTTCCTTGCCCGGCTTGCCCCGGTGGCTCCTGGTCTGCAGAGGCGGGCCCGAACCAGCCGAGCCGCCGGCCGAAACGGTGGTGCTGGGCCACCGTGTCCTTCTCCCCAGTGTTTTGCCAAATTGACTTTTAAGTAGGTTCTCAACAGAAAACGAATACGGAAGGGATATAATTACGTATTAAGTGACCGTAATATTTTTATTAAAGCAAATGAGCAAGTGCAACGTATCCGGTGACTTAGTGAATGTTTCCAATTTAAGGGAGCGGCGAACAAATGGTGCAGTCTGCAGCTCAGCGTTGCTCGCGTTGCCCTCGCGTCCGGAGCGGCCTCAGAAAGGAGGGGTGGGAGCGAGAAGGTTGCGCCGTTCATCTGGCATTAAACAGATAATCTAATGACAGCAGCTTTCCTACACGCCCTGAGCACGAGACTGTTCCCCGTTAGTGGAGAAGTGGACAGGAGGCAAGGCCTTCCCTTGCCTGTTAGAGCCCAAATTATGGGGCCCGAAGAGCTTGCAATGGGCGGATTTGGAGTTGTCAGGAAAGGGCAACGTAAAAACGTGGAGTCGAGTTTTGACGCAGAGAATCGGTAATTGCAGAGAGACTGTTCTTAAGGAACAAAGAGCAGCTGGAGACCCTTGGACTGGGACGCTTGCCTTTTTTTTTCTGGACTTTCATATTTTGATGAATATCCTTTTACTGTGTGGCTTAAAACTTCGGCCTAATTTTTGACCCCCGTCTCAGTGAGATGAACAAGTTTTCCTCTCTAACCGTCGCTGGAGCATGTCTGAGTCATCTCATATTTGAAAGGATGAGTGACGGTGTTCACGTGAGGACACAGTATCCCAGAAAGATACGAGAAGAACCACGTAGGTCATGTTCAGAAGGGCTTAATCAGCTGAGGGTGATCCTCAAAGCAAGGGGGAGGCGGGGAGGCTTTCATCCTCCCTCTAACCCTTCAGGGCTCGCGATAGGAATTCCTTAATGCACCAAACTAATGGATTTTGCATTAGCTGTCGCAGGAGCGCCGGGTTTTCCCCTGGCTGCGATGCACGCTGCCCCGGCTCCAGCGAGCGACGGCAGCTTAGGGGAGCAGACGGCCACTTAAGAGCCACATTTAATCTTGTGACAAGCCGACTAATACGGCAGTTTTCCATTTGTGCAGCCCCGGTTTAAAAGCAATAATGTCCTGTGCTGGCCAGCACTGGGGGTAGGATAGAAGGAGAAGTCAAAAGGTGGGGGGTTTTGGTTGTTTTTGTTTTTGTCTTTTTATGATGAAAAAAAAACGCCAGGAGTTGTTTTGGTAAAGAAAGTAAATAGTTTCTTCTGAGAAATATAGATTCAATCTTGATGCTTTTGTTGCGAATTACACTACCCTAAAGCGGGCACCCTGCTCGTTTCTGGGCTCTCTCTCTCTTTTTTTTTTTTTTTTTAACAACACCATTAATCCTGAAATTGCCTTAAATATTATAAAGCTGATAAAGAAACAGGATACTGGCATCATTTTACGCTCTATAGCAGTACAGTCCTCATAGGATGAAACGGTGTCTCTTGAGAGTAGAAAGCCAACAATGTGCTTCTGTTTAGAAGAGCCGGTATAGCATAACCCTATTGCTAAGTGAAACCATGAAGGGAATTCAGGCATTAAGTGGCTGCATACAAGGCAGAGCAGGAAAAGTCTTCTTATTGCTTTGGTTGGAACTAGCAGGGAATATCTTTGAATGCCACCATACTTGGGATGCCATTTCATGCTCTAGGAGTCTTTTATCGGCGTTTGTGATTCCAACCTTCACCATGAGTTTAATTGTAATGGGAAGAGTATCAAATGGTTTTGCCTTCAAAAAGCCAAACCTCCTGGTTATGCAGTCCTCTAAAAATCTGCGGTAGAATCTTGTTCAAGAAGTTCAGCACCAGAAATGCACCGAGAGCGCTGCTGCCAGCTTTGGACCCCGCGAGGACGTGCCCAGTTTTCCCAGGAAAAGTCCCCGAAGTAGCATTTGCTGAACCACTGCTACTGCCCTGTGCACAAGCATAGTTCAGCGGTATTTTAAGTTGCTCAAATACTGTGTCTAATGTACCGTGTGCAACTGGATATTTATGTCAATTGTTTTTATTTACATACTTTCCTGTAGTACAGGAAAATAACTTAATCTTGCAGCATTAGAAACCCAATACTGGTTCATTCTTTAGATAGCAAAGCAAAATTCCTCCTTTCCAGTTAAAATATAGAGAAGTAAGGCCTCTTTTTTTTTTTTTTTTTTTTTTTTTTTTTTGCTTGCCAGGGTCGGTGAGGGCTGCATGGGGTTGGGGCAGGCTGGGAATGAGTGCAGGCCCAGCACAGCAGCAGATGGGCATGGGCTTTGCAATAGGGCAAAAGCCATGTCTAGGGCTGACACAGCAGTTGGGAGTGTCGAGCGACCTGGAGCGTCCAAACTCGGAAGTGGGAGGTTTTAAACTTTGCCAGGTAGCATTGCACCTTGAGCAAAAGCCATTCCTTCCCTAATTTAAAAATTCCTATATAATTGTGGGTTTGCTGGGATGCTAATCTGTTTACACAGACAAATAGGCAAAGAATGTGCTTCCTGGGAATATTGAAAGTGTCTCCAGGACAGGAAAAAAATTAAGGTCCCTCTTCTAAATGTACAGTACAAAGATTCTAGAAAAGTGGTTTTTCCTCACAAAAATCAAGCAGTCTTTCCTCTTCTGATATTCTGCTTAGAAAGTTTAATAGACAGGGGGGAAAAATCACTTAATTGTACATTTGCTAAATACCTTCTTAAAATATCAGTCTTTAGCTCACCACCTTTTGCAGGGTTTTAGGAAAATCGAGCCTCTGCTGGTGCATATCAGTATGCATTTTCAAATTTGCATTCAAGCATTTGCAGGAGGAAAGACAAGATAAAACCAATCATTTAGCTAATCTAATTTGGAAATAATTCGTAACGTTGAACCAGTCCAGTCCTTTCTGAACCAGTTTGCAAAAGCCAGCCCTGTTGCCTTGTGGAAACCGTGCTTCAGGCCCCGGCTCCCTTCTGGGGACTGTCGTCTTTCTGGAGGACTAAGCATCACGTAACACAGTGCAGGTTTCCTTTTGCCTGATCTCTCCTGATGCACCACGGGGGAGAGAGTTTAGGAAGTCGTAAAAACGCTGAAACAACTTGAAAGGCAGCATTTGGAGTCAGCTTGGTAAATCTAACCAAAACATTTGGTTTGAGGGACGTTAATGTTGGATTAAATGCTTTTAGTTGGAAGAGAAACACACATGAACAGCTTTTCAGTTTCACTCCTTAATCACACGTGGAGGCGGTGTTGAGGTGTCAGGATTTTTTCTTTCAGTGTAAGGTGGACAGATAGTGGAGCGGGGGACGGAGGTACGCAGCGCGGGTGGGATTTCGGAGCGTCAGTGCTGAGAGCGAACGCTGGCGCTGCTGTGTCCTGATGCGGTTACTTAAGCCGAGATGTGCCTTTGGGTGTGGAGCGCTCATGTGATTAACTGGTCTCAAAAGGTGAATTATTTTGGTGTTGTGAAACTGGGACAGCTAACGGTATTTACGTTTTACGCGTCTGTAAGTACCTGTAGTCAGGTATTGCATGACTATCCTAATGCCAAGGGGAAGGAAATAAACCTAAGTGGAAATTTGTATTAGGAACATGCAAAATGGCTCTTTGAGGAGCTTAAAATTAAACGCGCTGTGAATCTGTTGCCTGAAAGTTGTAAACATCTAAAGTTCAACCTTATTTGAGTAATGCATTTACAAGAAAGTCATGAAATATTTCTGCTGTGAAGAAAAGTCCCCTCCTTTCCTGCATAACTATAAATGAAGGTCTCATAAATCATTTGTTTTAGCCTGTGACCAAGCATAGGAATAGTCAACTGTCACGACTTTTTCTCAAGATTGTATCTTTTTCACAAGGACATTTCTGAATGCGATTATAGCTTTTGCAGTCAATTTTATGGTAAGAATACAAATTCTGCTGGTCCTGAGCGATATCTAGAGAGGAGCACAGCGAAACTTCTTACACAGCTTTTTATCTGACTGCTGTCAATGACATACAGAAAGCTTTTGTTGCAGGTTCACGTTTGTCTCCTTTCCCAGGATTGTTGTTGACAACAATCAAGTTCTCAAAACAGCTTATTCGCCTCTGTTAATAAATTAGATTTTAACTATGCCCTTGCTTCAGGCACTTAACTACAAGCCGGATTTCAGAGGCTTGGGCAACAAATTTCTTATTGATTTATTCTTGCCTAGAGGTGCTCCCTCTTGCCACGGTAGGTCGGATCCATCACGTGCGCACCACGTCTTGCAGCTCTGCGCTTGCTTTCCCTAGAGGTTGCGTTCCGGGATTGGCATTTTTCCTTTGACAAAAGAGCATCCTCCTGTTTAAGCAAATGAAGCAAGTGATAATCCTACTGGTAGGAGGGGATGGGTTTGAATTAAGGTATCTTACCTTAAAACTGTCTACGATGTGAAGTTGTGCAAAGGTCTTTTCTGTTGCAGTAACACGTGGACAGTGTCCTTAAGACATGAAAGCAGGTGAGGGGAAGAGTCTTACTTGTGCTGTTGGTTTTTGCGGGGAAAATATATGAGTCAGTAGACATATTCACATGAACAAGGCCAAGATTAGGTTTACCCATTATCTTTGTTTAGCATAACTTTAGGTGTCCACTGTTAAGTATACAGGGGCTTGGTCTTGCTCTGTGGGCTCGAAAACATGGATGGATGCTGAATTCAGAGAGCGCCTATGGTGTTGTGCTCTTATGAATGCAGATATCAGTTCTTTATAATCATGTGAGAATTTCCATTTGACAAAGGTTTAAGAAAATGTTCAAAAATGCTCTCTTTCCAGGACGTGATCGGCGGAGCACTGATTTCGGCTGTGTTGCTGGTGCTTTTGTATCCCGTGTGGGACTTCATCGATCACCTGCTGTTAACGAGTCCCTTCTGTCCACTGCTGTCCATAGTCGTGCCTCTTGTCCTGTGTTACAAGTACCCCAAACTAGAATACTACAGCCCTACCAGGGGAGACACCACCACTATCTTGGGAGCAGGAGCCGGAGCAACTGTGGGGTTTTGGTGGAATAACCAGTATGCAGCACCAGTTTACTCCAGTGAAAAATTTCAGCTGGGGTTTCCTCTGATCACCGGTACGATACTCCTGGTTGTGCTAGCCCGGTTCTTCGTGGGGATCTGTATTATTCTGCTGACGCGCCAGCTCATGAAGAGCGCGGTCCTCGGCATGCTGTGCTATCGATACAAGTTTCCCATTGGTGATCTAGAAGCCAGAAGACGACTGGAAGTTGAGGTGCCGTATAAATTTATAACCTACTCTTCAGTTGGCTTCAGTGCTACAGTGATTGTGCCACTATTGCATCAGTTACTAGGATTGATTTGAGCCCAATTCCTTAAAGAATAATTTATGGCACCACCATTTCGGAGATGCAATAAGTTGTTCCAAGCTGGTAACTGGACTGAGAAGCGTCTTGTGCCTTTCTGCACTGGCCTAAAATACCTAATTGTGAAGATTCGTGGGGATGGCTCTACACAAACAACCCAGGGTTAGAAATCACGGACTCCGCTGTGTCCCTTAATTAGAGGCCTGTGGCCCGGACGACGTGACGTGACGTGACGTGGCGTGAGAAGCGCAGGGTACGGAGCCGAGCTCGCTGCCGGCGAGGTCGCGGCCGGGGACGGCTGCGCTGGGGAGGTCGGCACGGCGCCCGGCGCCCGGCAAAGACCTGATGATTACTGTACGTGTCTTGTCATGTTGTCTTCTGACGGCACAGCCAGCCTTGGTGATGCCGGCGTGTACGGTTTTACCCATTGCAACTCCTAAAAAATTAAGGAAAGAAAGAAAAAGGCCACCCAAAACATTTGAGCGATTTGTAACAAATTTATCTAGAATATTGATAAGAAAACCTCCACTAGCAGATCCTTTACGCGTGTACAATTTAACAGAGTTGTTGGCACAGCGCGGAGGATTGTTGAGCTCTGATTTAGCTTCCCACCGAGAGGAATGGGGCCAAGCCTCCCCCAGGCGCAGGGCTCCTCTGACGCTTAGTCTTCGTAAGCCGCCGCGTGCCAAATGCTGTAACGTCGGTTCAGGTGACTATAACGTCTGGGGAGGATAAAACGCCATAATTTTCTGGTGCTACACAGCGTTACAATTGGTCTTCCATGTGTCTTGCAATACCGTGTATAAACGTGTAGAGCAGTAGTGCAGGAATGGTCATAGGAGCGTCGCTGCTATAACTTTGAGGCTGCTTATTTTAAAACTAGATCTGCAACTGGACCGATGAGCTGTTGACAAATACAGCGATGACTGTGGTCTGCTTGGCTAGGGGAAAAAAAAAAGCAACATTTTCAGATTCTGACTGCAGAGCTTTAAGCATGGCCTGCGTGCCTTTTTCTGACAGAACGGGTAGTAAAATCAGCATTTTAAGCACAAACGTTTGTGTTCTTGGGCTACAAAAAAAATTAACTTCAAGAATATAAAGGAGGTGCATTTCTACCAGTTGACTATTTATATTAAATAAAATCAAGTTCCAAAAACTGAGCTGAAAGTTTTATCTGAATCACTGTAGTCATGCACCTGTGAGAGCAGTCTGATTTTTTTTTTTTTTTTGAACAAGTTTTTTTTAAACAATCTCCATAAGAAATGCAAGCAGAAATGCTAGATTTGCACAGGCCGTGCTTAAACTGTTTTAAATTAGGGTGTGTGGACAGGCCTGTCTGTACACGTGAACGCCAGCGGGTTGAATGAACTTCACAGCAGGACGTGCGCGCTGCCCTCTGCCCGCCGCAGCCAGCGGCAGCCCGGTAAGTCGGGTGCGCTTGGTCTCCCCTCCTTCCCGCACGCCATAAAACGCTGCAATGCCCATGAGGCTTAGCTTAAAAACACCTTCGCATCAGGGTGCTGTATGATAGAGAGCTGCCTGAAGGCGGAAGATCCGAAGCCCTCTGGAGGTACCATATCTCGGCGAACGGCCCCAAAACGGGCAAAACGTAGCGCAGGAAGCGGAGCGGGTTAGGCTCAAGAAGGCGCAGCGTGAGCGGGGCAGGCGTGCAGTCCCGCGTGCAGAGTTTCTGCTCCGAATCACAGCTACCTTCTGCTATGAGCAATTTGTAAATTATATAGAAATGCTTGGATTTATGAGGTATGTGCACAAATATTTTTATCTTTTATAGTATTCCCCTGCATGTGATTTATGCAGTACATGCAAACTGCACTTGGTTCAGATTTTAAAATATACATGTTTTTTCCAGATTTGCTGTGTTTCTTTGTTCATTTTGTCTCCTCTTGTAAATGATTGATATAATGGGAGTGACTTGCAGTTCAGAAAGCTTCCCAAATGCAACAGCTGAATACTCCCCTGATTTAGACTGGTGACGTTTGATATAGATGAAGACAGGGAATTGTTCTGGTGTGGGAAGATCTGAGCAAGAAGGGGAAAACCTGAGAGGACACCGTACAAATGGGGCTGGGACGGGGGCCGCGCTGGCGGGACGGCCCTTGGCGGCTGAGCAGCGCCCGAGGTACCGCCGCAGCCCCCCTCTGCCGGGCTCGGAAAGCAAACCGGAGCCGCAGCGCTCGCCTGCTTTAGCTTTCCAGCAGCAGCTTTGTCAGCAGACCGCTGGCCTAGCCCTGCCGCCTTGCTGTGCAGGACTGCAAGCAAGGTTTCCACGTTGCTAGTCGAGACAGAGGTGATTTGATCCAGGGGGAGAAAGGAAAACGGAAAAACACTGTTTCACATTTGGGTTTGAAGCCTTCCGCTGCCTGGGGCCGGGGCAAATTAGGAAATGTGGGCGCATCTCTGAACAGGGTGGAAGCGCGATTCAGCAGCGGGTGGGTCTCTCACGTTTACCCCCCCTGCAAAAAAAAAAAAAAAAAACAAAACCAAAAAACCCCCCATAACCCTGGTTTATTACCACCGAAGTCCACGGCTTACTCTGTGGTGCATCACACGTGGTGCTTGGCCTGCTGGGGAGCAGGAAGAGCCCTGCCCGTGCCTGGCTGCAGAGCCAGACCCCGGGGTGCGACGTCCCCCTGTCACCCGGCTCGTCTTCCTCCTCGCTGGGGTAGGTTTCAAGGTCGCCGGGTGGTCAGAGGTGTCACGTGAAGCTGAGGTGCCGGCTGCAGCCTCCTGGCAGCCGTCAGCATTATGCCTGATTGCTCAGCTCGTTGCTCAGCCTATTCCGTGTTCACCTGCCAAATTGAGAATGATTTAAGTTGTAAGTAAGCATGTTACGAAGCCAGAGATGGCAGTCCTAAGCGTTTGCCTTTACGTATTCACACGCGATAGAGCGATTTGCAAGCGCAGGCTAAAACCGTGGTGGGGAGCTGGAGGTCAGGCGGTCTCAATCTTTCTACTTTCAATATGACACCTTTTTTCCGAAAGTATTTTTGAATCAGGACCAGAGTAGCAAGTATAAAGCCATAAGTCGTGCACCTGTATCCAGCTGAAACAAAACAATTTCCAGCAGTCACCCAGACAGCACTTTAATAACAACTTCAGTCTTCCTTCCACCACTGCTCTAGCTTGCTGTGCTTGTGTTCAGCTCCTGAATAACGGACACAGTGTCCACTATCAGCAGGACTAGGCTAAAAATAACGCATAATTTGGGACCACTAGTGAAAAATCTGACTCCTGAATCTTCTTTAAAAAATACTCAATGTTCAAAAGACGCCACCATTGGCAGACAGTAGTTGCTTTGTGTGAGAGAACATCGCTAAACCAAAGGTCAAAAGAAAAATAATAAAGACCACAGTGGCTTTCTCTGGTGCTAAGCTTTGTGTTAGATGCCTTGATTATCGACTACAACTGTGAGCAAACTGTAAATATCAGATAATTGTTATTGGGCTAAGAAAGACAAAGTCCTGCAATAAATATGCTGGAATTGTATGAAGTTTCCCACTTGTCACAATTCACAGATAATCCTGAGCACAACACCATAGCACAGCTTGAATTTCAGGGCTACAGCAGCCTTGCAGATGCTGCTGACTTTGCATGTGGCTGTGAAAGGGGTCAGCAGCTCTGAAAGAGACTTTTTAACCTTTCTAATGATGCTGCTCTCCCGCTTTAAGCAAGGAATGGTACTTTCTCGGGACAGAGCTAATGGCCTGCTTGTGAAGTACGTAGGTACTGACATACAAGCAAATGCTATGGAAAAGGGGGATGCCTGATCCTAAAAGCCTTGCAACACGTACCACTGCTGCTCAAGCCCGTAGTTCCAATCTAATCTGGTCTTTGCACTCAAAGGACAACAAATTCACAGGAGAATTGGGACACCCAAAGAGTCAGAAGATCTTGGGCAGAGAAATGTATTTAGTGCATGCAAATATGCCCGTACTCTGCTGAAATGCAAATCTGCCTTATTGTCGTCCTAATCCCCATGCATGACACACTAATACACGGGGTTTTTTAATACTTACCATCTGTGTTACAGATTGCTTCCCACACTGTGAGCTTGCTTGGTTACAGTTGTGTAGGCATCATGGAGAGATATATCCTGCAAACGACAAGCTGGATAATCCCTTGGGAGGCTTTAAAATGTGAGTTGCAGTTTTCTCACTCTCTGTGTGCACTTGAGTCAGTTGTGCTACGTATAGCGCTATCTGTCTTCTCATTTCATGTCTGTCACGCAGAGATAACTAAAATCTACACTTCCATCTCAGTCAACTGTAGGGTTTCCAGCTGTGTAACGCTAGTGCATTTTTCGTAACAGATTAACGCTTGCACCAAAAAGCCTTGCCCGCTGCCTTTCCACCTGTTAAGATTAATGACAGCTCTACCATTTAAAAGCCATCATGGGTCCAGAGATAGGGCTCTGTGCAGACATGCAGCTCTTAAAACTATGATCTGATCTTATCATCACCATTGTATATCTCTTCTTGTTTAGCTAGTAACATCCTTTTCCACCATCACCCACTTGTCTAACCTTGAACTGTCCCTTTCTGGGCCCCTAGAGGATCTGGCTCCCACAACAGAAATAAGCCAGTGTATTGGAATAACGTAAAATATTTACTAGTGTTAGCATGCAACATTAGAAATGGGTATAATATTGCAAATGAGCAATAGCCAACTTCATTAGAAAGCCAGTAAGGAGCTAGCCTAAAAGTACTGAGCTGGCCACCCACTCAGTTACATTATACCGGAATGGAGATATCAAGAATTGCTGTGTCTGGATGAAAGGTCTCATTTCCAAGCTAGCAGAGGCACAACAGACCAAGCTCTAGCTAGCAGAACTGTTGCGGAAAATCCACCTAGAGGAAAATCCTGATCCGTGAGAGAGTCTAGCATACTGTCACAAGCAAGCAAGACTGGAAGAGAGGTAAACCGCTGCTGTGCTGCTGGGGTTAAGAAATCTATTGGTAGGGCTATGCAAGTGTAGCGGGGAACACGCAAACTTCTGCAGACAAACATCCCAGCCTCACTCATACAAATACTTTGCTGTTTTTCAGCGCCTCATGCAAAAGACCACTGGCATATGCTCTTAAATGCATTTCCTCAATTTGGTTTGAAGCTTCAAAACCACTAGGCTTACTTCAACCATGAAAATATTTAATTTCCCTCATCCCCTCCCCCTTTGAATTTAGAATGATAAAGGATCAACAGTTATGTCTGGAGTAGGGACGCAGATATTACACACATCTTGCTTACAAAATAGCTCTGGTTTTCATGAAACAAGTTTATTTTCCTCCCCCAGCCAACGATGAGCACATGACAACCGTACAGAATAAAAGCTCAGCTCCTTAGTTCTGCTCACATTCACTCAACATTTGCTCTAATCAATTATCTTATTTCATGCAATAAGAAAAGAATGAGATTCCTGTTATGCAGCCATAATCGGTTACAGTATGAAGCTGTGTCTGTGGAACATTTCTGATTTTAAAAACTAATCATGTGCTCTGCCCTTGCATTTCTCTTGTAAAACACTGGGCTTTTACCCAAATTGTTTCTTTTTTCCTCCCCTTTAAAAACATTGACGGAGCAGTCCAGTCCTAGATACCATATTCTTACATTGCAGTAGCTAGGCTAACTGCAGTGTAAGGAACACATTTACCCAAGGAGACAGACTCTGTTTTTCTAGTTTATTAAAATATAAAAGCATAAGCGGATGTTCCCTGCAGAGAAAGACAAAAGAGCTGAGGGTGCTGCATGTGAAAGTGGACCTCTGCAGGAGGATAGAAGTCCTGCCTTCACACAAAAGGCTCAATATTGATCTCTAGGGCAGAGCATGGCATGGTGAGCTCAAATTTGGTGATAACATCAGGGTGTAGGACTCCAAGTTTCCCAATGCTCTGACCTTTGGCAATGATCTCAGCACAGCGACCAGGAAAGAAAGCAGAGCCTGTAAAGAAAGAGAGAGAAAAATCAATATTTCTCCAGGCCAAAGAACTCAATAGGCATTTAACACGGAGAACAAAGCTCCCAGTATTAAACAGTTCTCTTTGCTAAGATGCTAAGAACGGGTTCCCACTTTCTTGCATTAACAGTTGTCATGATTGATAGAGAACGAGGAAACACTCTGAGTTAAAAATAAAATGTGGAGCCTAAAGCACGGGCATTTTTCACACTCCGGTTGTTTTGTCAAAGGTTCTCCTGTAATAGAAATTAGTATAGATGAGTAAAGTCAGAGGGATACTATAATGAATAACTTCTGCAGGCTTTAGGTACTATTTAACACCTGAATGTTTCCCACCTTATTCTGTTTAGGGAAATAAAGCATCCTGTGATCTAAGGGGTAAGCAGGAATGTCACGCTTGATTACATGTCACATAATTAGAAACTTAACCTACATTCCTTATCTGCAGAGGAGCTTTTAAGCAGTTTCATATATACTGTAAAACTGAACCAATGAATGCCCTAGATCATCTTCCTCTTACTTCAAACCTAGCCTCAAGTTTTCAAATGTTATTTGGGAGTTCTATTTAAAAAAAGTTGAACTGACCATGGAGGACTCAGAGGAACCATGGGGGCTTTTTCACTGAAAGCTCTTCCTGTCTGGGATCTTATCTGCGTGTGTGTGGAGGTCACACCAGCAACATGTTCGAGCTTGGATATAGCTGCCACAGTTGCATTTTTTTTTTTTGTTTCTGTTCTGAAATGAGTGACATTTTTATCTGCTAGCCCTTCAAAAGGTAAAACCAAACCCCAGAACCAGAAGAAGCAACCTTCCCCTTCTGAATCCACCTCTTTCAGAACACGTGTGTCCACCTGGGAACAAAACCGAGCAAAAGCAGCCACCCTTTCCTGCGCAGACAAGGAAAGGCTCCGGCTCTGTGCACTCAGAAAGTTTTACTCTCCTTACAACTGTGATGGCTGATAAACATTTTCTTCCAACTTCTCTAATAATGAGGTATATAGTACAAACATCTCCAGCCCTTAGCAATGGGACAGAGACTAAAAGCGATACTCCTCAAGTACACTGCTACTACTACTGCTACATTTCATCCTATCAGCTCTAGGCAGACACTATTTGAATCTAGCTCAAACTTAGTAACATTTACGACGTTTTGAATGCCTTTTCCTAGAGGAAAATCATAGATCACATATGTTCTGAGGCGGGAATGCTTCACAGGGAAAAACAGCCCCTCCTTTCTCTTTTTTTTGGTCATTTCCAGCATGATTAGAGTACTGTGATGCTCTAACAGAAATTGCATTAAACTAGAAGGAATGGCGTAAGCTTCTGTGGTCTAAGCTGAAATACGAAGCTTGTATTTTTTTGCTTCCTTCAATTATTTTCATTCTGAGAGCGAGATGAGGCCTGGATGCCATCGAATCAAGGCTCCCTGCTTGGGACCTCCAGCTAGCAGTGCTGCAGGGACTGCTGCGAACTGTCCTCTCAAGGCATGGAAGAGGATTAAAGGCAGCCACTGAATCCTACGGATCCTCCTGCATCCCAAAAGCTGTCTTGGCTCTGTTTTTTATAGTATTGCCCTTGCACAGAGGGAAGGGCTCTTTATTAGCTTTCCACTCAGAAGTTTGACAAGTCAGAAGGGACAGTATCAGAGAACAGTCAACTCCTCTGCCCTTACCCCCTTGGCCTGCATCTTTTTCTCAATATCCTAAAATCTGACAAAGCATCTTCTACAAAATGAGTGAATTATTGGGTGTGAGTCAAGTTGCAGCAATAGGATGAGAGGCAACAGGCACAAACTGAAACACAGGAAGTTCCACCTGAACATGAGGAAAAACTTCTTTCCTGTGAGGGTGACTGAGTGCTGGAACAAATTGCCCAGAGAGGCTGTGGAGTCTCCATCCTTGGAGATATTCAACAGCTGCCTGGACACGATCTTGGACAACGTGCTGTAGGTGACCCTGCTTGAGCAGGGAGGTTGGACTAGATGATCTCCAGAGGTCCCTTCCAACCTCAACCACTCTGTGATTCATAATAAGCTATTTTAAAATGGCAACAGAGGGCCAAATTTAGCCTCAAACCTCAGGAACGTGTTCATGATGCGCTGGGCAAGCCCACAGGTATATTAATTGTTAGCTCCCCACTGGAAATAGTTCATTTAAGAACAATCTTCTGTCCAGTTTGTAGTCATAGCTTGCAGCTGCACGAACTGGAGCACCAATTAGTCTCTTCATTGTCCAACTGGCTGGAAGTGCAAATTAACTCAGATGCGTTACTTCAGTTTTGGCAGTCTTACGAAATCTAATGGCATTAGTAAATGATCACAGTAACATGCAGATGTTTTAAAAAATACTTTGAACCAGTATCTTTTAGCTCATCCAGTTCAAATCTTAGCTCTGAGTGCAAACGAACTACTTATACTGGACATACATACAAAAATGAAGTTATCTAGACACTGAAATTTTGCCAACACATGAATCTAGCCAAACAGACACTTTCCACTGCCGAACAGCAGTATTCAAAATAAGCGTTAAAATAAAACTTGACAAAACAAATTTGGAAAAGAAAAGAATGCTGCGCATACAGATCACACTGCAGATTATTGCTGAAAACATAACCTAAAAATAAAGTACCCTTGTAGTTAGTGGTAAAAGCTTTCCTATTTGTGAATAAAGCTTGTATTGTACCATTCCTGTGAGCAGGATACAGTGACATTCTTTTAGAGGCTTGAATGTAAACTTAAACTGGCATAAGAGCAAGAAGCAGGCGTACATTAATGTTGTCATGGAATCCCACTATAAAATTATAGGGAAAAACAGAAAAGGGCTTCAACAATACGGTTAGTGAGAAAACTGAGAGTCTGAATCGTCTGTTCTTTTGAGCTGCTTAGTGTCTAACCTGGGGAAAGTTACTTTATCCTCTTGCACAGCCAGCTCCAAAGATATCATGACTTAAACTGTTTTTTAAACTGGTTTTAGACCTCTGGATGGGGTCTAAAATAATACTGCATTGAGTGACTCTATTGCAAAAGCAGTTCTTGTCACCGTATCCTTATAACAACGACACGTTTTTCCTCCCTGCAGGTTAAACTACAACGCCCAGTGAGTTAATACTGAGGCACAAGTTTCTCACAGAGGCCGATTCAACCGCTGGGTGTAACAAGGGCCTATCTTCAGGAGCACAGACTTCTTGCTCCCATAGCAAGGGGTAGGCCTGGACAGTCATGACTGTGGGAAAGAGTTTGTGTGCATCAGATACCCCTCAGCTGGACTTTATAACAGCAAGCTGGCTGAAGGAGTTAGTGTCAGCACCAGTTACTGGACGTGCTGGAAGGGGAGCACTACAGGCGCCAAGGTTAGTCATTCAGTAGCCAAATCTTTCCTAGTATTTGTCTTGGTTCTAAAGTGGTGGATTCCGAGGACCTAGAAATGACACAGTGACTACAGGTGCTACAGATGGCATGCTTTCTGTAAGAGGTAAAACACACTACACGGAATGTTTTTTAGAATTTGGAAACAATTACTGCTACCTGTATTTTTCCATTTTTAAAGTTTCTAGGGATAAAAAGAACAAATTGCTGAAGGCAGTTTCCAAGATCTGTGCAGCTTCCCACTGAGTGAAACAAACATTTGGTTTTAGGCACAAGAATAGCTCTGCTATCCAGGTGTCACCAGTTGTCGGGCTCCCGGTCAGAAGTTAGGTAGAACAGGGAGAGGAGGTGGGGGGACCTGAAGCCCTACCCGATCCTCACGTCCAAAATTATTGAATTTCCTGAGAAGGTAAACTTTGTAAGTTCTCTAGCATTTAACTAAACAATGTATATTTATAAATTAATTGAAATAAATTTTGAAAGCTGTTGGCAGTTCAACACACTGTACTGGAAGCTCTGAAACTGCTGTGTGATAACGCTATCAGGTGAAATGCTAATTTAGCTAGAACCTGAACACTGATAGAAATTTTTCTCTTCTTAACATGAACCGAACAGGGATTACAGTACATCCTCATAACATGACCGCACTGAACTGGTGGCTTCCCACCACCAAAAGGTGGGGGGCTCTCCACTCACTGCTCTTTTAGCTGCTGATGCCAGGTAAATCATATCTCCTCACTGGTGAACACTCCTCAAATGCTCCAGAATACTCAAAGTATTAACTTTTTGTACGGTTACTTTTCTGCCCTTTTAGTAAGCTAAACTGGCTCATGGCAGGCACAGATCTGTGCCAGAGCTGCTCAAGGCAGGTGATAGGAGAGCGTGGCTGGGAGAAGGGAGGAGAGCAGGACAAGCTGTTGATTGAACTCCAGCCATGAAACCAAACATTCACTGTGGCTCTGAATATTCTGCTCTAGGCTATGTGTTAGGCCTTCAGTCATATTTTCAGTCTCATATGCAGCAATCCATGCTGGAAAATGACCATGGTATTTATCCTTCTTTGAAAGTCCTTGCAGAGTGAACATGTAAATATATAATTAATTTCAAAGGGGAACACATAGTTCCACAAAGTGCAGGAAACAGGACTCTCAAATCACCTTTTCATCTCTAGTCATGCTAACCCTGAAACGTCTGTTATTTCGCAGTGCAATCACTAACTAGCGTGCACGGTATTTTGCAGACACGGCACCAGCATGGAATTATTCTGTGAGTGGAAGAAATAAGACTATAAGCAAACAGAAAAGAAAGAACCTGTAAAGAGTTTTAGGATCCCCATCTGTCTAGCTAACGCCTGGTTCTTGCACCAAAGGAACATAAGCTGAGGAATGGGCTTACAGATAATTTATGAAGTCTGCTTAATAAAGACATTGTTATTATAATAAAGGCTGCACTAGGGAATGCTGCTAAGTTTATCCATGCTTGTGAAAAAGGCCTCCAGACTGCATCCAGCAGACAGGGCATCTGGAGGCTTCCTAATCTTAGTAACTCGTCCTTTGATCAAACATGTGGTAAGTGAAGCAGATTGGTTGAAGCCTGAAATTTGGTGTTTGTCCACATATTGCTGCAAAGGGACCAGAATTTGGAGTGAAGGTAAATTTCAGATCAAAAAAATCAGATATTGCAAGGAAACCACATAAAGAAACAGATACAACTCAGAAGGAACATGCAAAGATTTTTTTGTAGCAGGGGGGAGTGATTTGACTGAGGGACCAACCAAGATTAGAAAAGGTGAGCTGAGCTGGAAGAACCTCACTATGCAGAGGACAAGCCAGGTGTTACGAAGAGGACCTGGGCCTTGCAATCCATAGAATGAGACAACAAACCAGAAAATGCACCAAAATAACCAGGAAACAAAGGTAAGGAAACTCTTTCTTGCTTTTGGTGTTTCTTGTATTGTCAAGTAAACGGCAATGGTGTTTTAGACTTCTAGCAAAGCTTGTGTAGCATGTTGTGGACTGGATTATCACATGACCTCTTACAGTAAAGTATAAAACCTTGGAGTGAGATTCAAGGCCCTAGGAATGACATGTGCTTACACTACTGGCATGTATGGGGAACCAGGAAAAAATGCAAGGACTATTGTCGTTTGAATAAATTGCGCTATAAGCTGAAGCCCAGCACTCTTAATTTTATGATCCTTCCAATTTCAAAGTATAACTTCATTTAAGTTCTGATGTCAAAATGAATCCAAAGGGCACCTTCCCAAAAAAGTTAGCAGCAGTGACCTGCAACTTTTGAACAGGAACTCAAAGCTGATAAGTCTTTCTTATATCATATGTCCATGTAACGTCCTCAAGAACTGTACAGGTGTGAAGAACAGACAAAAATGTTTTCCTGAAAACGTTTTCACTAGTCAAGTAGTCACCAAAGCTCACCTGAAGGGCACCATTATCAATAGCTTGCTAGGAAGGGACTGCCTTTGCTGCTCGTGCAATTGTACTGAAAGTCCACCCTTGTAGATCTCGTTGCTTGAGTCATCAGGTACATCAAGAGCCAAAAGTGAATTTAAAATTGCAATTTATTATTCCATACACTTTAAGAATAATGCTTTTATCACTCTTTTGATATAGTTAATCCTTTCTGCTCTGCACACAAACATATTTGGCTGGGATAATTTCAAAAGACGTAGATACAAATAGTGCTTCAGTAAACTTCACCTTGAAATCCAGTCAGAGATCATATTGTCTCTGCTGATAGAGACCTATACAATGTCAGAGGAAGCCAGAAGGTTTGGCAATGGAAATTCACCTTTTAATATGTCAGCATTATAATTGGTAGTTACAAGAAGGGGTAGGGCGAAACACAATATACATTCCTAAAGAAGAGATTCCAAAGCCAGTCATGTCTTAGGCTGACATACTACACAAGCAACAGACAAAAGCCACTTCTCGTGGCTGCAAGAAAAATTTAATTTCCAGTGTTCAGTGATGTAGAAATAATACCTTTAATTAAAGCTTCTGTAGCATGTCCTCAAAATCTGTAATTGCCTTTCTGAATTCTGGCACCAGGGCCACTTTGATTGCTTTGGGGTAATTCTTTGGCCAGTAATCCAATAGAGCATGTAGTCTTTAGCACATTTTCTGGCTAATTGACCCTCAAAAAGCTCTGAGTTCTCTGCACTCTTTGTTGTCAAACACCTTGCACAGTTTCTTTTCTCTACTCTACGCTCCCTCCTTTTCAAAAAGAAATAGATTAAAGTAGTATTATAGGCCTACAGTTGCACTAAGCTTAAAATCTCCCCATTCGTTCCCATAATTTGAAGGAACATCGGAAGCTGAAGCTTAAGAAGGTAACAGAGCGGAGCTCATGTGGCCTCTGAAGTCTTTCATCTTAATTCCCGTTCCCCTTAGTCACTCCAGCTGCCCTTTCACTTCCTCATCCTGACTCACCTTTTGAAGTATTTTTCCTGTACTATGTCATAAGGAATTTAGTTTTGTGAGGCTAGCGGTTGTTTTTCTTTTTAGGAGCAGGTTCTTCACGTTTCAGACAGATATACGCAAACACAAAGTCAAAATACACTATCAGACGAGTCAATATTTTAAAAGACAACCACCTTCTCTTGTGCGTGCATGCAGTGCATTCAGACTCCCAAAACTTTATGCAACATGAATTACACAGACCTCTAAATCACATGTTATGGGATGATTCACCTTAAGATACTTTTTAAAACATGGAGATTTCAAATCTTGCATGATTTTTGGGACATACTGTGGGAGACCAATTGCTCTTCTGAAGTCATACGTTGTCAGCAGTTCTTTCCCCATACCCACTCACATGCAGAGAAAACATGGTTGGGGCTGAGTGGGATCATTCATCAGTTCTAGTTTCTTGGTTCGGAACTCTTGAGAAAAGCCTGGCCAGAACCTCCACCCCGCCAAATCCCACCCAACGGTAATGACATGGCAGGAAACAAGATAATTAACATTTGAAAAGACACTAAACAGCTGTACGATATGAATGAATAGGTTCAGAGCCTACTAAGGCTCCCTTTGAAGGACATCTTTCATTCTGATTTTTTCCTATGTTTTTTCAAAAGCCTCCATATAAAGGGTATAACAGAAAAGGGCAAAGGGACAACCAGTTCTTTCTTCACCTGGACAGGTACTCTGTATATCCAAAACCAGAGTTAAATATTGGGGTTCTTGTGGCCACAATGAGGCCAGGAACTATGCAGAACCATCCACAAATTTGCAGTGATCAGTGAATTAATCATCTTTTCACGCTGCAACCAAGTCAAGGCCTGCAATTTTATTGATTTGTGCCTCAAGGAGGGTATGAGGCAAGTGAAGTCATTTTTGTGTCTTATAAGAGCTCTCATATACAATTCTACAACTGAATACATTCTACTCTGTATTTGACTATATTTAAGAATATATAGGTTTGACAATACTGTCTTACAAATATAAATTTACAATACACATCTTGGTAATAATATCCTCTGTTCTGGTTTGTCTGCAATTTAAAAAGTACAAACAAAATGCCCTCTTTTTGTAAGTATTTTGCTTTGATAAAGTAACTAACGTTTAGCAGGCTATGTCCTCTTCATCTCATTACTTTTACAATGCCTGAAGTAACTGTTAACTGTAATCAGGGTGAAGTTATCGTAATACTGCCTGGACCCACAGTCAGCTCTTGAATCATGTTAAGAAAGTGTGTTGCAGTGATGGACTGGGGACTGGTATATCTAGCAAATGTTTCCCCCTGAATACAGAGACAGACACTGACTTTTGCTTAGCTTTATTTCTAATCCCTGCTGTAGAGCTCCCCAAGAGGAGTAACAGAGGACGCGTGGGTGTCGCTGGGTGCCTCTGTTGGAAACAAAACAGGAGGTGGCTGAAGGAAGGTTTATAGCTTATTTTTCTGTGTTTTACCTAGGATTACAATATTGTCAAAGTCATTTAAGATTAGGTGGGTAAAAGCACTGTGTTCCTGCCTCTCCCAGTCGAAGGCGGTATTTGTGCGGATGCTGAGGCGAAGGAAAGCAGACATCTCAGGTCACCACTGGTCTGGGTAATAGGATTTCATGCATTCGGTTCTGGAGTACCAGGGTGATGGCTTAAATGACGTGTATAGAAAAACTTGTCTTGAATAGAAAATCTAGAGAGAATTCTCTTAAATTCTATATATTTTTCTAGAAATTAGTATTTGTGTAATAAATTCATTAAGCTCAGTAAGTTTGCATCTGCGCAGCAGTTGTGGAAAATGGCAGCTCTACGCTGGAATTTAGTTGTGCTGTAAACTCACCATTACATAGCTAATCTTTGTTTTTAGCCCAGTTTTGAAATCTGGATTCACCTGGAGCGTTATAGTTTGTCCTGTCTACAAGTCCCAAACCTATGTTGATATTGTGTCACAACTATTTATAAAACTAGAGAATTCCTAATCCCAAATAAAGCTCTGTTTTCTCAGATATCACTTGAGTTAGAGAACATAAAGCTCTGAATATTAGGAAACTCAATTTCTTTCTGTTCCATGACTGTTTTTGTCCCTCTCTATATATCTAAAAGCGTAATTCACCTTGACAGACATCAGAATCTGTCAGGGTCTAGGGAACAAAGAATAAGCCATATTCTGTATGGTAGGGGGCATAACATACTCTATGTATGTATAGAAATCCAGCAGGTTTTTGCTTTAAGGCTCTAATTTCATATAGGCCATTAGAGAATAACAAGAAACAGCACTAAGTCAGTCTGTAAGTCTGCTTTAGCATGTCATGTTTAGTTTGTATGATGTTTGTTTATCTCATGCCCTAGACTGAGCCACCCTCCCTTTCCAATGCCCTGACATTACTCGCTCTGAGACAGTCACCTGATGTTACGCTTTCATGGCTACTACATTTCATGCCTTTTAGGAAATAGCTTAACAAACTAGCATGGAGAAGTACATGATTAAACTAAGAATTTCAGCAGTCACTAAAACTGTTAGTCATTTAGTTTTTAGCAACTAAGATTTCACTTACGAATCACAGCCTCGTGGTTTAAGAACATGGCTACCCTGCTAGGAACCCAAATGCTCAAACTGGCTAAGTGCGAGCCAGCTTATGACCAGCAGCAATACAGTGTCCATAACAAATATGGCTATTCTGCTTCTTAACCCAACAAAGGAAGTTCTGTGACCAACACACATACTAGGTTGAGCCTGCACTTGCTCAGCGTTTCTTTGCTACCTTCTGTTTTGTAATACATACACCACAAGAAAAGGTAAAGTCAGTTCTTCTACCATGGGAATGAGAAACACCACTCTTGGGATTCTGCATTCTGCATGTCTGTGGAAATGGATGCATATGTGGGAAAAGGTCTTCACTGGTTCGTTTAAAAAATACAAAAACAAAAACAAACCCCTTCACTTAAGGAAAAAATAGACCCCAAACATATGACGCTGGGCACAAATAAAATTCAAATTATTTGCACCCCAACCCTTGTCTCTGTGAGATAACTGGCATGGTCCCTGTTCACTCAGAAAGGAGAGTTGCAATTTGCTCTTATTTCTGCTTACTAACTTGGATGAATCATCACTTTTCTAGAGATGGCTTTTCAACAGCTACATTGAAAATGTAATTTCTAATTAAGGAGTAATTTTCTATTTCAAAATGGAAGAGGATAGACAACAAAAAAAGGTAGTGACCTAATTCTATACAATAATGTAAGCTGTGCTAGAATTTTTAAACTCTTGATGCAAGAAAGATTTTTATCTATTAGACTTGCTGTGATGTGTGATTAAAAAAGGTAGCTGCCTTTTGGGGAAAAAAGCGTTAAACTCAGCAGAGGCCTGCGCAATCAAGGAGAAAAAAACAGCAGAAAAGCACATGCTAAATGGCAGGGAGAAGACATTAACGTCTTGAGCTCAGAAACACGAACACCAATGTTTTAGATGGCTCTGTCAGCTAATAGAAAATGGTAGAAAGTGAAAAGTCTATACTATCAGGAGAAATGTTACCACTATTTCAAGCATTCCTAATCTGTCAGAAAAAAATCAGTGGGAAGAAAAATATGGTAATTTTCATTATTTAGTACTTGGAAAAAGAGGACGATGCAAGAACTTTGTAACTCTCTGCAAGTTGACTTGATTTCTCCCCCCCCCCCCCAAATCCTGTAGCTTCCATTGATTTTTTTTCTTCCACCCACTGTTATAGCATGGGAAATATACTTCTAAATGAGCCAATTCAAAGTACAGTTTCTCATTGGAAATAACATTCTGAATTTATCCGAGGAAAAAATATTTTCTTTGTTCTCTTGAACTTTATTTCATGTGTGGTGGAAAAAGTGCCTCTCAAACATAAGTTGTTGATGAAAATTTAAAAGACAAAAGAAGTCTGAGCACGTCGAAGCCTTTTACTGTCCCATGCTGTGCTGAAATAGCATACTCTTCTGTCTGCCTGCTAAGCTTTGTGCAGTCTGATTACACCTGAAGGGCATCAGGAAGGAACATTTCAAAACTTTCAGCGGAGGAGCTGAAATGACCACAGGAATGGAAAAAGCCCTCATCAAACTCACTAGCTTCTGATATCTCCTTTATATTTTTTCCTCCATAGTAAGTGTAACAAAGTTGATGAAAAGAGACCTCCAGAAACCAGCGGCACACTCCGGTATACTTTGTTAATGCCCTTTCTCCCGAGTCTTTGGCCTGCTGGTTGGGCACAAACTGTTGCAGCGCTGCTTGGCACACCTGCTTCCCTCCAATAGCCAAACACCTCTGAGACGTCCTGTGATACAGCTTGCTGTCAAATTTTGATAAATCAGGTTTATCGGGAGAAACTCCAGACATTGTAAACACCCAATTTGGCTAATTAAATAAAATAAGCTACTCTTCTGTTTCCTATCTTTGCCAGGTACCTTCCTGAGAATTTATTCAATTACAGTCAAATTTGAAGAATCTGCCCTGGTATAGAAGGTAGTTGTTAAGGCTGAAACAAACCTGGCCTCAGTTTGCGGGGATTTAGGATCTGCAGGAAGGAAGTAAAAAGCAGAGATAAGAGACAATTAGAGGGACATTAAATCCGCAGCCACACCTACCTAGTTAGAGAACTTAGTTTCATTTTGAATTCTTAGAGCTGTATTTCTTCATGTAACTAAACTCTCTTGATGCTGCAGGGGAAATCGCTCAAGAGAAAAGGAAAAAAAATTAACTGGCAATTCCTAAGATCTTAGAGAAGTGGCCAGCACTGGGAAAGCCCTGAGAACTAGTGATAAATACCCAATTTTGCAGGATGCGAAAAGAGGCAGATGTGAGAACTTTGTCTGCAGCTCTCGACAAGGTGACGTGACACCCCCCTCGCCAAGGCCGGCGGTTTCCACAGACTTACAGATAAGGCAGCGTAACGATCAGTGCTGAAACGCCTAAAAAGCTGTGCAGAATTAGGGTAGTATGTTTAAAGTATTTGGCATTTAGTTTGCACTAAAATCATTCAGATTTAAAAAGAAAAAGCCCTATCCCTTACTGCTGTTACGGGAGAATAAAACAAAAGAACAAAAGGGCAGGAATACAGGAGCAGAAGATTGGGAATCCTATGAGAACAATTTATTAGATAAACATCAGTATCAATTCCACAAAAAAAAAACCTGTGAACAATTTTGGGTAGAAGCAGTGAAGTAAAAGCAGTCAAAAATTAGAAAGACTCCTTAAAAACAGAGAAATACATTGTGCTTCATAAGATCTAATTAATATCCATGGCTGAAAACTCATGAAGGAAACTAAAGAGGCTGGGGAAGATTAATTAACTGGCAGTAATAAGGACAGTGGTAAAAGGTTTTAAAGAGTATCCGAAACAAATCATAGGTGGAGAGACTTTCATTTATTAATGAGATTGAGTGAACGAACTTTTAAAGTGAGATAGAAAAGGCACAAGTTTTAAATATTTCTTTTCTTCATCTGGAAAAAAACCCAAAGAGTAAGGTATTCTTGAATATAAAGGGGTGTCTTCCAGTCCACTGACAAACCGAAGATAAAGTTTGGTTACATCTACGAGGAATAGGATGTTTTGGAGATAACGTAGGGGCCTTAGGCACCAGACCTGTACGTTCTCAAAGCAAATATCCTGCCTCCTGATGTTAATTTACAGTAACAGTACTGGGGAATTCCTTAGTTCTAGAAAAATGCTAATGTTGTGCCAGTATAATCAAAGATAACCATAAACTAGTGATTGTGACATTGAACCTGGGTGACAAAACATGATTTGGAAATCAGCAAACGTGATATTCAGAAGACTTAAATTCAATCAATTACCAGCTTATATATTTTATAGAAAACAGATGTTGTTAAACAAATTTGATTCTGCTCTTTCGAGTTACAAGTTTGTTAGATAAATGCAACTGTACGGATGCAGTGGCATCTATAAAGTATCTATTTTTGAATGCCCATTAAATAGGGTTAAGAATTGGCTGATATTTTTCTAAAATGTCACAAATGATGTTGCGAAGCTTCACACTAAGCACATTTTCCTTTAGTTATCTATGAGTATATATACAGTTATTGACATTCACAAATGAAGCAATGGTTGCCAAGAACGGAAACTAAAAGGCCAGGATTGCCATTGACAGCAATCAAGTTAAGAGTTCATTAAAACAAAACAGGTATCAATGATGCCAAATTCAACACAGGCACTAAACATCTCTGTGTATTACCATTTCCCACTTTAAACTGATCACAAGAGATAGATGCACAGGCTCAATTCTGTACATATTACTCAGAATTAGTCCCAGACTTACCTCATCTTGTGTCTTGTGAATTGAGGTTAACTTTAAAAGCAGATTTAGGTTGTGATTTCTTGTATAATTATTATTATAAAAGCAAATGTTTATTGATGTTCTTAGTTATGGAGATAACTATTACACCTCTAATTTCACAGCTAAACATTATTAGATGAGAAGCTATTACTACGATTTACTGTGGAATTAAAATTTTCTACACTTTACCACACCTTGCATTTAATTAAATAAGGGCAGTAAAAAGAAAGGAGTGCAATTGCAATCTCTCTCTCTCTCTCTCTTGCTCTCTCTCTCGCTCTCTCTTTCTTTCTTTCATTAAGACAACTGTCAATTAGTGAAGGAAGCAAGACTAAGTATGCATTCTAGTTGAATACAAACTGGCTGATTTCCCAGCCTTACTAAGCTGTTGATTACCATAAAAGAATGAATGGCATGAACTAAACATTTATTAAAAAAATGTCCAAGAGTTTAGTTGAAATTCACAAGAACTGACAACATACCAAAAAAACCAGCTCATGTCACAATTTCATGCATTCAGGGAGTGTTTGTTTTCACAGGAGTGAATGCTATTATTTCATCCAATATAAATGTTGTCATGGAAGGCAATGGGACAGACAGTGAAGTGGTCTCGATGCCCAGATTTACCATTTTTTGTGAACTTGTTAAGTTGCTTCACTTCTATAAAGCGTTCCTTTTTTATAAAAAGGAACGTTATTTTCCCTTTTAAAACAGTTTGAGGTGCCTAATGCATTTACATTTGCAAGGTACAGAGACTCTTAGACAGTACTGCAACATAGGGTTTCTTCCTTAAAAAAGGAACAGAGTCGCTCTAAATGTAGTAATGTAAAAAAGGGTAATTGTACCTTACACCACAAATGGTATCACACCAGTCCTTTAGAGGCTGCAATACAGAATCCATGGCCACTATTTATTAAGCATAAGCCTTCTTTTTGTTCTTTTTAGCTTAAGACTTTACTATGGATCCAAATCCCTTGATTAACATCACATTTTACGATCATGGTCCTGACCAGTGGAAGAAAACAGCCCTTTGAGATGGTTATGTGGGAGACAAGATGATCAAAATGTTGCAGGCAATGTACCCATTTCTGCAGAGATTAAAACTTGTAATTAAGGACACCTTCCAATTCATTTATCAGAATGCATCTAGTTTTCATTTCAAGTGGAGGGAAACCGATTAAACTGATCTCAAGAAGAAAACAATTTATTAAATAAAATTACCCAACAATATCTTAATAAATTGGCTGGCTCTTTCCACTCATATTTTTATTCTTTAAAAACTTGATTTTATTTTAATTTTGTTAACCTCCTACATTTACACCTCCATACTGCTCTTTACATTTTAGTAATGGTATGGTATGAGGAGAAATTGCTTTATGGAACACACAAATTAGAGAATTAGAGGAGCAATGCAAAAATAGTACTCTTCTCAATCTATGTTTGATTGTTTGATTATGGATGGCTATTTTTTAAAAAAAAAAAAAAAAAAAAAAAAAAAGGAAGCTTTCCTAGGCCAGTAACTGTAGGATTTGCTAATGTCTCGGAAAGTCCATTCTGTGCATTTTAACAGAATGGGTAGAATTTCAGAGTTCCATCTTAAAAGCTGTATCGTTTGGTATATTTAGTGATAGTAAAAATGGAACTGGTTCCATTAGTACTTTTAAGAAACTGAAAGCACTGAATGCCAAATATATGCTGATACCTTTAAATTCAGTCAATCAACCCCCCCCCCCCCTTTTTCCTTAAGGCTGCTCAAAACATCCCTTCTCTGTTTATTACCTAGCTCAGATTACACCAAAGAGTAGTGCAAAGGCCAGGGGAACATCACAATTTCACCCATATTTTCTAGCATCTGTACTTTTTTCACAGGTGCTGCTATAAAGGCAGTAAGGCTCTGACCTTAAGGTCAAATCACAGGGCATTTAGGTATTGGAGGAACAGAAGGGGCTTAAATAACCATGATTTGCCCATATGGACCGAATAGGAATACAGTACAGGTATTTCATTTTTCAAAATGAATTTGGAAAAGAGGCAAATGTGTGCCCAATGCATCTCCTCAATCTCTTCTCTTTTGCTCATTCAAAACAACATTTTTTTCTCCATATTATTTTCCAGTAATCACTGGAAATATTTTAATCAGTTACACAAGGAATAAAAACAACTGGAGATTAAGATACTGTCTTGATGCTGTGCTGCACACTAGTCTCAAGTTCTGCTGAAGATCATATACAGAAAATGCATCTGGAATCTTTCTAAATCATAATCAGTTTCGTAGGATAAACCCCTTTCTCAGTACACAAATTTTTAATTTTGCACAGGCAATAAAATGTGCTCTGTAAAAATACCTCTAAAAAGCCGCATCCCGTGTTAATATCCTGATTTAGAACCTCTGAAGTGACTAGCACTGTTCCTCTTCTGAATATTTCAGTATGCTGCAGTCTGTTAAGATGTTACAGGATATCTTTTTTTACGCTCGGCAATTGACCTTACTCCATCATCTGCTGACATTCTCTCTCTTGCACATGCCTAACTGGCAGAGTGCAAAGCGAGTATAAAAAGCAAGTATAAAACACAGCAAAAAAAACCAAAAAGAAAATCCAGTCCCAAACTATTTTGACTTCCAACTTTCTCTGCAGCCAAGGTCTTTTAAAGAAGTTGGTGCAGTGACACTGCATTCACGATGGCACTAGAGTATCAGCCATCTGCATTGTTACCAAGGTTAAATTCCAATGTCAGGAGAACTGCAGGGAAGCTACAAGTCATCCCAGGAGAGTTTCTGAATCACCAGTGAAACAGGAAGGTGCAGGCACTTTTTATTCTTTGCCTATGGCCAAAAGCCACAAGCTGCTTGTAACGTATTGCATACGACAAGTCATGCTCCATCCTTTACACTAAAAACATCGTGGAATAACATCAGGAGAATGCAGGGATTTTAAAAGGGCATTACAAATCCCACAGCATCAGGAATACTAACAGCACCAGGATCTAGAAATGACTTATGCACTGTGTAAGGATTATTCCTTGAGATCTTTTTTTCCTGTTCTTTCTAAAGCCAGTCAGATATTATTGAGACACTACAGGAGAGAATACAAAACACTTGCAAATATTTCCAGGTACTAAAACAAACTCTTGATATGTCTATTCAAAAACAAGCTGTAGATGGGTTTTGAAAAGGAATCTAATAGGCTTGACTGTCATTTCAGTGGCAGCTGAGTACCCAGCTCCTAGAGGCTCTTCTAGACCCATCGAATAAGAAGCTTTGCCCTTATCTGTTCTGTACTTGGCAGGATATCAACGTCTCTCATATCTCTGAACGTCAATGCATGAGGCATAAGTAACTCTGCAGCTACCATCCCCAGCGTCTTGCTTTTCTTTACTGTATTTATTACGTTGTTATTTAAGGTAACAGAATAGATTAGTTGCTGGTGCTTGCATCAACCTATGCTCTCTCAATAAGGCAATGTGGCCACCCTTTCTTTCTCTCTTGCTGTACGCTGTAGCTATGTGTTCCTTACCTTCAGTTGCTTTGAGCATGTATCCGTTCTCTTGGTTTGGTGGTATTTCCAGAAGCTGCATGACTCTGTCCAGCAAACCATGGATAATTTCAAACCCTGGGCTCTTATTGTAATAAACTGCACAGAGATGCCGGTAGTTTCTTGCCCCTACATCTGAAGAAGAAGCATAAGTTATATTTTATGGGAAATTTTATCACACTTTAAACCTTGCCTTTTGCATCAGTTTTCTTCAGTGATACAGTGAGGCACTTGGTGCTCAAAGGAAAAAATGAGTATGCAGAATGCCCTCTCTCTGACACACCTATCAAACCAGCACAAAACAGCTAGCCTGCAACTTGAAACAGCTGATAATGTTAGCATGGTGATCTGTGAAAAGATCTAAATTCACGCAAGTTTCCAAATCACAACTGACGCTTTTCGTGATCATTTTGGACGTCCCCAAATCCAAGTGACTATGAAAAATGTGCTATGTTTCACAAACTCTGGACAGTGAAACAAGTGTGTCATGTTTAGGACAGCTGCTGTTGCTGTGATTCTGCTGAACTTATTTTGCAGATATCCTCTAGGGCTGTTGAATCTAGTGCCTGTGAAAGACTCAGATAAGTTGCCTCCCTCATATGTTGCTATAAAAGCACTATGTCTGTCTTAACTCAAAACCCTAGCTTCTCCCTATTGTAAGTTTTCTTATATTACCCATTTCATCAAAATCTATTTACCTTTTTTATATGGTACAGATACTTTTAAAATGAACGTGTAGTAATATGTCTCTAGGCTACAGCATTGCTACACGCACTGTCTAGGACTGTGGTCTATTTAGAAGCTTTACTCACTGCAGATTCCAATCTTTCTCCTTTTTGCGAGGAATAATATAGGCACAGAATAACAAACTTATTGTCACAAGCTGCCAATTCAGTTGCAGTAAAATTCAAAATACTGATGAACATAGTAAACTCATTTGTTGCCTACAGGCTTTTCCCTTCTCAAGGTTCAACTGCAAATATGTATTCAGCAAGGCTCACTTATACAAAGGGTAAATTCTGCTGAAACCAGGGAAGGCACTCTCTCTGTGAGTCTTCCTCTAGAAATTCATAAGCGTTAAAAGCATAATCAGTATAAAGGTGCATTACATTTCCTTTTGAACCAGAACTGCACTTCCGAAGCAAATAGTCAGATTATCCATATTCACCAAGCTTCTGTTCTCACTATAAAACAATCCTAGAGCATATAAACGGGATTCCTTTCAGTTGCAGATAAATCAGAAGTGGTGTTCCAGAAGGGCCCCTAACCAGCTTCAACCACTAAAGGGCATTCAGCACATATGATTTGACTAGAGCTAGTCCAAAGTACAGCTTAAATGCATATAACATGGACTTCGTCATCAGCATGAACTGATCTTCTCTTTTTGTTCTGCACTGCTTTGTAATATAGATGCATAGCCTAACAAGGTACAGCCAGATTGATTACTTGCACAGTATGATGTAAGATGCATAGATTTCTTCCTTAGAGTCCTATGTCTATAGTCCTATCTATAGTCTACTAGTTGGTCCAGTAGTAATGTAGTTGGTCTATTAGGTGGAATATCTAGATTCTTATAGACATATCTAGAATATCTAGACATTCTTATCTCCTTCTCTTCCACTTGATGGTTAGACACAGGGAAGAAATCTATTTACTGACAGCAATCACCCTCCCTTTAAAAAATTCATCGGACTGGAAATCCTTCAGATCTCCAAACACCTGTAATGTTTAAGGGAAAGAGGGAATAAGAACGTCCAGCAGTCAAGGAATAAAGCACGAAGGAGTAAAAAGAATTTTATTTGGTCTTCAAGTTAAGGTAGGGCTGCACAATGAGTAATAAGGTTGCATGTGTAGGGCTTTCTTATCTCTTTCAGGAAATCACCCAAAAAATGGCAATATCTCAGGGTAAATTATGTTCTTCACACGGTCAAACTGTGCGCACAGAGGGCATTTGTAATAGCCTCTGGTCATGAAACATCTCAGCTGGACTTAGTGTTCCCAGAAAAAAAGGTGCCGCACTGAATGGCGCTCAGAGAAACAGTGTGGTTACAGATCCCTACATAGTTAGTGAATCCACAGGAGTTATATCGGCACCTACTGTGAAGTGTATTTCCACACAGTTCTGAACAGAAGTATCAGCACTGGGTACCTCAGATCTCAAGAGACAGTTCTTTTCTACTGGGATCAATTGTTGCCTCCTGCTTTCAATACAAGAATTAGGGGACATCAAAACCAATAGGAGTCAAGTTCAAAACAAGAGAAGGAGTGGGTTCTTCAGGCAACCTATAGTTAAACAGTGAAACTCCTCCCGATAGGATGTTGTGGATGCTAACAGTTTACAAGGGTCTGAAGAGACACTGGAAGTTCACAGGAGAGAAATTTATTACATATTACTAAAGCCAGAAAAACCCACTTCTGAAATAGGAAATCCTTGAGCTACAAGTGGATTGCAGAATGGATAGTACTCCAGAAGTATTATATATTATATACGCTTATCCTGTTTTCCCTTGACAATCACTTTTAGCTAGTGTTAGAGACAGGATATTGGCTGAGCCAGCCTTTGGTCTGACCCATCATAGCCTAAATACAAGCAGAAACTCTGGCACTCATTGGGTGCTCCCTGAACTGTTGATACCTACCACATAAGAAATTAGACATTTATTAAATCTACATCTTGCTTATTTGGTCCTACTGACCATTTAATGACAAAAAACTCTCAAAAACTAAACAGGAAAAAATTTACTAAGAGGCTGGAAATTCATGGATTAAAGAGTAATACAAACACAGGAGCAAGAGCCTACACAAAAGATCAAAGCACAGCCTTTGTGAGCCAGAAGTCATTCAAGACTTCTGAAGCAGCAGTTTGGCAATACAGTCCAAAGTTTTCTCAACAGGCACTGAAAGCTGAACTTACTGCTCGAGCAACGGATGCTGCATTTGGTCACTCAAGAACCTTTTACAGTTGTTGCTATAATTTGCAGTTTTAAATAATGATGGAGAATCCAATTCTGAAGTTAATGTTAAAATGGCAAGCCACAAAAGGAAGGGCTACAGAGAATATATCAATAACTGCAACATTTGATCTCTTCTCTCTGCGCACACCGGCTTTTCAGTACCATCACCTTGCCTATTTCCTCGTTCTACCAAGACACCAATCAGTAATACACAATCATGAATGGTGACCAATCTGTACATGTTGTATCAGGAAACTCAAAAGAAAAAAACACTTTCCCCTCCCCTAAGTTTTTATTTGCCCTTCAGAAAGCAAGTCTTTGGGCTAGACCCTCTCCTTTTTTGTGTGACTCATTATGCTGGCAGAATTTGTGACAACTATCTGAATTTCACTTCATTATTGTTTAGTCAGTGGTGTCTTCAGATCACTATTCTTAAGTAAAGAATCATAAAGAAACATATACAGCAATTTGTATACTTCTTGATTTCCAACCAACTGTAGAAATCCTTGGTAAAGGAAAGGATGCATTTTCAAGCATTCAAAAAAACTACGTGTTACGAAACTTAATTTTTTTTTTTTTAAACAGTTACATTAAAACACAAGAAGTTCATTCACTACGCACCACAGGAAGAAAGAGGAAAGTATTAGGGAACTGTATGCAAAAGCTGGCAGATGTTAGAAATGCTTCAGTTCTTTATAACTCACTTAAGAGATCTCTTGTGTCATGCCATGAAACAATTCTCTTTTTTTAAATGAGCCTGCCAAGTATGTCAGCCTAAATTATATATATATATATTTATGAGACTTCAAAGCACTTCCTGGAGATGCTGCTGTAAAACAATCTGAAGGATGGGCAGCTGCATAGGAATACGCAAGCCAAAAAAGCGCAACGGAAGACAAAGTGTCGCATGCTGCCCCCTAGCAAGTTAGAGATGCTTCAGACAAATGATGTGGTGATCTGAAAGGTGGCACCTGTTCATTTAAACTTGTCTAACAGCCTCACAAAAAACAAAACTATTTTCTGCATATAGTTAAAGTTTGCAGATAGACTCTTTGGAAGAATGCTTCAAAATATGGCATCGGCTCTACTCACAAATGATGTAAGTGACGTTAGAGGTACGCCCCCAAAGGCTTCCTAGATTCTGCTAGGTCACTGGTCACAGGTTACTTTTTGATGGATTAATTTCTTTCGTGGTGGTAAGGGAGAGGAAGGGGATTGTCTGTTTGAACTGGTGGTGTAAGGTGATGATTTATTTGCTGAACTAGTGTAACTATGCTACTAGGAGAAACTCTCATGTTATAAGCTAACCACACAAATACTGTGAACAAATATTCACTCTCTTCCTGCCCTGAGAAGAAACATTTCTGCTCAGATTTGGTTCTATTAAGTTATACTAAATCTGGCCCATATTTTGCTTATTTAGTACATCAAACCTTTCTGCCAGATATGTCTGGAGAGAAGAATGTTCTGTTCACCTTGGTAAGCATGAGTTCTGCGTAAGAAGGTTTTTGGTGGGTTTTTTTTTTTTTTTAAAACAGTGCATTTAAAAGAGCTAGATTCATTCACACATGAATGACTACAAGATGCCATTTCAAATGCAGTTAAAGTCAGTACTCTTTTGACCCATACTTTTTAAATTATTAATTGGAAATTCAGCATGCCAAAATCATGAAATAATAAAATTAAATTAGTCAGTCTGATGACATAAGCCTTCTGCAGGAAATCTCATTCCATATGTGAGAGGACAACCCCACATTCTTCAGTGTTTGTAGAATTACCACTTATTTCTCTCTCCCCACCCCTTTCAAACTATTCATTAGGTAAGTTTAATTTTGGACATAAATATGGGAAAAACACTAGTTATTCTAAATACACCATTAAAAACAATTTCAGGTATTGTTCATAGTCTGCAAATGCCCAACCTATGAGAGGGCTGCCCAAGAGGACAGGATACAAAGCTGCTAGCTCAGAAGTCTTATCTTTCATCTGCAGCAATGCTTCTCAGCAAAATGAAGTACACTATAGAATCAGACTTCATACAACTGTTAAGTGGCCATTCACATAAAATGGAAGCTTAAAAGAGCTACAGTCAACACATACACAAAATAAAAGTAATCAGTTTAACTTGCGATTTTTATGAAGCCAGAATAAACGCACTCCTTATTCCAAGATAAATAGCCCCACTCTCAGTCCTGAAGAATGCTAACGCTATTCTGCCATCTGTACCAAGGTTTTTCCATACTCGCTAACTCCATGTCCAAGAAGGAATGAGCTGTATCACCAAACTGTCTGTGTTTAATAAAAAAGTCTACATGCTTTGCTAACACTGCTTATTTTGCTTGGCAAGGCTTTTTTTTTTCTTTTTAAAGTCATCTACAAATTAAATTCATCAACAAAGCAGTTTACTTGCCATTTTGTTTATGCCTTATATAAACCTTTGTTTTGCAGATCCCAAATACCTTAAACATAACCACTAACATCTGAAACGAGATAACAGAACAACAGAACCGTTTCTGCTGCTGAATTTAAAGTAGCGTCAGCCTTTTTCATTGAGAGGCAAAAGTTGATCCAGAGTTGCAACTCGGTGGTCCTCCCCAAAAGTTGTACCTGTACACGCCTTTTCCACTAATATGCCATATAAACAAATCAGTAAATTTCTTTAGAAAGCTGTTTGTTAACATTTAAAAATCCACTTGTGCAGTTCATTTTACTTTGACACATTTTTCCAAGTAAAAAAAAAAAATCTAAAATTTTTAGCCTGTACAGTGAAAGACATGCAAAGAGGCCACATCACACAGGAGGACTTTCACTGAAGCTTTTGAAAAGTGAACTAGCTACTTTGGCTGTTTCACGTAAAACAATTAAGATTACAGCATGATTCAAAGGCAGGCATGCTCTCTTAGCATAGTTGGATGAAGTGGAAAGATAAGGAAATTTTTACTTCCTTATACAGTTTTACGCATGGACTTGATCCAGTTTTTATCTCATATTTGCACTACACATCTAATTCTTCTTATTGGTTTTCAATTCTCCAGAAGATAATTCTGGAGAACAAATACAAGCAATCCTGTTTTAAGGCGATGGAAAGGTGGACAAGGGATTCCTGTTGAGGCAGGTTATTATGCTGACTCCTGGGTTTTTTTTTTCCTCTGAGTTATTATAGGTCTCCATAATAAAATCAGTCTGCAGGTATAACCTGACATTTCTTGTCTCAAGACATACTGCTTTTTATTTGGCAGCATTGCTCATCTTTGATTCTGCAGCAGTTTAATTGGTCGCTAGTACTGTAACAGTAACATGTCTTTAGTAGTCACCAAGGTATGTGCCATTTGAAAACACTACCAGCACAGAGCTTCTCTCATGAGTTACAGCCCTAGCAAGAATGCAAAGCAGCTCTCAATCAAGAGCAAGTCAATAGGGGTGCTTTTATGTAAGCAATTTAGATCAGGTTCCTTTTTGGTGCAAATCTGGCTTGCATTTATACTTGGGAGCCTTGCAGTATGCACAGGTGACTTCCCTGGGTGGTGGAACCAGTCACACACAGGGATACTAGCCACAGCACCCCACCTGCAACATCCTGCAAAGTCCTCCAGTAGTTGGTTCCCCCCACTTGCATAGTGTGTACCTATGCCTGGCAATTAGAATAAACATTGCTGGTAAAGATGCAATATAGCTATAAAATCCTGGAATTGTAACAGATTATAGCAAATCAAGGCCTCCTCCTTTCCTTTCTGTGCTATACCAGTAAGTAATGCAGATATACCCAATGGTTCTGTCTACGAATTTACCTGAGGTTCATATCAAGCTAACTACCCTACAGTTCTCAAAGTCATTCTATTTCCTTAAAATGCTCAAACTACTTTCATGTTTTTCAGTTTTTCTGGAAATCCCCTATTTTTCCCAAACTTGCACAATGTTAGCATTAACTAGTTTCTCAAATAGTTCCTGAAATGAGTCTGGGCCTACAGCTGTGACAGTGTCTGATTTGAGCAGAAACTTCCTCCTGACATTTGTTCCCTTGATGAATTTACATGGATGGTAGGTAGTATTGGAAACAGCACTATAGAAATGACTCATGAACGTTTCTGTGGCCCTATTTTCAGTCCTGCCGTCTTGCTCTAGCAAAGCCTTGGGTCTGACCTACATTTTGTGTCATTCCTAATAGATTCTGAGAAGTGTTATTATTTATCTGTTGACTCTATAGTCTTTGACACTCCAAGGATTCTTTGGATTCCAAGGACTAAAGTTGTGGCAGTTCTGTGCAAAAAGTAAGTTCATCCATGCATATTAAGGGAAGAGAGAGAGCAAAGGCAGTCAGAGATCTTTACTTGCTCTCTCTCTCTCTACCTGTGCTCAAGAGCACTGAAAAGCTCTTGACAGATTTTACAGGATATTTTATGTGCCTAAAAATATTTCAAAGGTATCCTTTTGAGAGAGCATTAAAAACAGAATCTTATCTGTAGACATTCTAAAATCTAGTCTGTTATGCCAATCGCTTATTTCTCACACTATGCACGTAAATAAAAAATTAGAATCTAGAATTACTAGGTGATTATTATATTTTGTTCAGATACACAGATTTATCTACTATTACTATGTAGCATGTGAATACACATTTCTACTCTCAGAGTGTACAACAAAGTACAACCCCATGGAGTTGTACTAGGTTCCCTGAGGGATACAAGATGAAAACATTAAAGGACTGGGCATCAACAATATAAGATATATCTTGACAAGAAAACTCTTCTAGAGAAAACATTGCTTCTTAAATGGAAATTAAAATGGCACAATTCATGCTTCTTTTAGAAATCCTTAAATCCTTTAAAAGAGGACATTAAAATGTGAATGCTGAGCAACCTTCTCTTACCTGTACTGGGATCTTTTACTACAATGTCAGATATCTCAAAGAGTTTCAAAGGCAAGGGCATCTTTCGATTAGCAGCAATAGTTTTCAGTAGTCCAGGAAGGAGGCTTGTCCGTGCCACCTGCAGGACAAACACGGATGCTGCAAGTGAAATACCTTTCACGTTTCCTAATGTCTTGTTTTGCTCATTTGTAACAAGAGTTTAAAAGTAGTCTGGTGCAAATATTGCAGTAGTCTTTGTTTTAGAATTACTAAAGTGAAAAAGTATATTATCTGTACAGACTGTATACTGCGTTGTCTGAACAGATACATGAGCTTAATAATAGATATCATTTTGCAGGTGCGAGAGCTACAGCGCAGAGTAGAATAACAAACACTACTCAAAGTAATTGCAGAAAAGTTCCCTTAAAATATAATCTTTTTAATATAAAGTAATAAAGTAAATAGTAAAGTAAATTAGTAAAGTAAATACTAAATGATATTTTGTAAACATTAAATGCTATCTGAAAATATTATCTTGAAACATCCTGATATAAATCAATAATATAAGCAGAATCTAAGTTCAGAATCACTGATGATACTGTGCTCGAGCTCTCACTCTCTGTCTAGAAAATATAAAATGATTTAGAAATGGATGTTAAAATACTTGAAGAACTACATAGATTTCCAGGAAAAAAAGAGTAACAATGGTTAACAATTTTTAAAAAGCATATCCTATGCAGAGCTCAGAAAGATTACAGATTGCCAGGTCTAATAACTCCATTTAGACTAACTAGCATTTCTAAATGTGGGAGCTGATCAATCATTTGGGTGAAATTTTCTGTAATAAGACACCTCAATCTTGCCACATGCCGTCATGTTCTGTTATGGTATATCACTTCATTGAAAAGTTAAATAGTATTTCACACTGAATACAGTATTACTCAATGAAGGAGTCACAGAAAATGACTGCTAGCAAGTCTTGGCATATAAATATCCACATTCTCTTTACTTCATTAAAACGCAGCTGTCTATTTTATAAATTTTATTTTCTGCTAGTTCCTTTTTGCCTTAAATACAGTATCTGTGACAGCATTACTCTCTCAAAATTGGATCTGAATTAAGTTATCTCACCTGAAATTCTGCAGTTTTGGGGTTTGCTATGTGTACTGCTTTTGTTGCAGAGATATCCATGCCAAGTTTATCTGCAATATCTTCTTGAGAACACTGAGAGGAAGAGACAAAAAACCCACCAAGGTCAAGTAGTTAAAATAGACAGTGAGCCAATGATGAAACTTGATATCAAGAATGAACAATGCAAGTGTAGCAGTGGCTCAGAGGCCCCATAATACACCCTCTCATATGCAACACCCACGCATAATATAAATTAAGCCCCAGCCTTAAGACGAAGTGGGCAAACGGGTTTATCTACAAATGTTAATCAATCACTAAGTAAAATAATGCTAGTTGAAAAAAATATATATATTTGTTTAAGCTTCTGTCAGGAATTGCTGTCATCTATTTTAAAAACAAAGGCTCAGATTTTGTCCCCTGACTTGCAGGGGGTAAAATATTTTATTCTGAAAATAGCACTTATAAAAGGAATGGTACCCAAGCTTTCTCACAAAGAAAGTGATCCCCTGGGGCTCTGTGCAGCAAGTCAAGTATCATATATGAAAAACAGGTCATATGGCCAAGCCTTCAACTGTCATGCCAGCATAAGATTCTTATAGTTCATTATTGTTGTTTTCATTTTTTTGAGCTGGAATTTTTTTAAAGCCCCTATTCTCAAGGTGTGTTTTTAAGCTGGTTAGTAAAGCAATACACATGCACTTTATCAAGCTCAGCCAATGTCTGTGCACATACAGCAACAGATGCTGCTGATAAGATCCACACTACAGATTTCCAGAATTTATAGCTTCATTAATGTATTAAGAAACAGATAGCAGACTAGGCATGTAATTGAGGATTTGTTCATATAGTGCAGTCTCCCAGAAGTGTTCTCTTTGCACTCGCAGCACTCTGAAAAGAGTGTCGATAGACCAAATGTGAGGAAAACGAGCAGATTCTTTTTGAATAGAAAAGAAATCTTAAATGAATGCTGATCTTAGGAGGAGAAGATTGTGTTCAACAATTTTCAGATGTGTAGCTAAGCTATGGTATGTTGCTATGATGTAATTAAACACATTTTAGTTAATCAGAGCTCCTCACAGAAAACACTCTTATTCTGTCAGGGTGGTAATTTGGGACGCAAACCAAAGAACAGATTGTTAGTGCGAGTACATAAACAGTGCTTGTTACAACTACAAAAACAGTGCTTGTTATGTACCACTGGGCTACAGAATGTTGTAGCATAAATGACACTGGTCATAGGCCTCACATCTGTGTTTTAATAAAGTGACAGTGACTCAGTAGGCTGTGGATGTCATCATGCCACGGCAGAAATACAAATATGTAATGTGATAACATGATATATTGTGTGACCTTACAAAATTCTAGCGTTGCAGTTCATAAAGGTCCTTCTGTTGTGATGATGTAATCATCATCATGATGTTTTAATTTCAGAAAAAGACTGAGAAACTTAACTGAAGTTTTAATAGAATATGTATGTGATGGTGGCTCCATGTATGCTAAAATGGCCACAAATTGCACTTTCAGGTAAAGGCTTTCAGCAGACCTTGAAACAGGAAATACTAGACTGTATCGACATACTGACAGCTATTGTACACTTGGGGGTGGGGGGGCTTAAATTTTTTTAATGGTAGATCAAGTTCTCTGATCCAGTTCACAGCTATGGCAAAGGGATAAGAGCAAGCGGCCATGACAAAGATGGCATTCACCACTGAACATTTAATTGCATCAAAACACAATCCTGCTGCAAAATTTCTGTATTATAAATTATACTAGCTGTTGGAGTGGCACATGCTGCTGCAGAGACCTAGTTCTCGGTAAAACCTATTCACAGTGCAGCAACAAAGAGTGTGAATAATACCTGCAACCACTGTTAATAATGAGTAATAATTTTTAATTGTTCTTCTGGGGGGGGGGGGGAAAAACTCTCATGGAATTTACAGAGGCATTTGTGTTCCAGTAGTGAGCAGTATGTCCTTTTTACAGGAATTCTTAAGATTAACTCTTTTGCTGACTGCACGTTGACTTTACATTTAGTACAAGGAATCATTGGCAAGTAACAATAATCAGAAAAAGAGACAAACAGAAACAGCGTCATCTCTAAACTGCAGTAATATTCATCAGGAATTACTAAATTTTGATGTCTGTTTTCCAGATTATCAAACTATGATGAATTTTACATCTGGTGATAAGTAGTCTTAAGAAAGAGACTTGCTGTCTTATAATTTCATATTATCAGTATCAAGCTAAACTACAAACCATACTTCAACTATTTTCACCTCTATACTTAGAACTACATGCCAAATTAACAGACAGTCAGTCAATTCCTCTGACCCACAACTCACAAAATACGATAATGTAATACCAAAGCACTAGCAAACAATCACCTGCCCAAACAGAAACAGCTAATACTGGTACATTAATACATGACTATCCTCCACAGTTTTGGCTGTATCACTGTTCCAACACGCAACTAAGGAAAACATGAAATCAATATAATATACCAGGGCAAAAGTGAGAGCTTCAGTGAATCCAGCAGCTGCCAAGTCCAGTCTCAGAAGTTCTGTGAGCTTATTGAGGGGGAGCTAAAATGAAACAAAAACCAGTTTTCAACTTCTATCTAAAAACATTTTTCTATTCTTTCTCGAGGTGTTTCTGCCTGTTACATTACAGCAAAGTCACAAGGGAGGTACTATGCTTGTGCACTTAACATTTCTGAAAGCGTCAGCCAGCTGCCTGTAGGCTTGCCTGAGGAAATGAATCTCCCAATTAGAGATTTAATACGGGCTCTCTACTTAAATCCTGCTTTTTTTTTTTTTCCTCCAAGTACCAGCAACCACTGATCTTGGACTTATTCAAATCAGCGGGGCATCTGTTTTGTATCCTATCCATGGTAAATACTTCTCAAGGCAAAGCATGTCAAAATACTTAATTTCTAGGTTCTGTTTTCCCCAAAGCCTTTCTGGCATGCACTAGTCATTTGCTGACAACAGAGCATTTATTTGAAGGGGCAATCTTACTTGATTAGCTATGGTGTACGTTTTCGGAATAGTCATCTGAATGTTGTTATAACCATAAGCTATTGCTGCATCTTCTACGATATCACATGCATGGATAATGTCTGCTCTGGTAGGAGGGATTTCAATCTCTATATTGTTCCCATTTCCCGTGACGTGTGACTTCAAACACATCCTAGTCAGCAGCTTTGCAAGGTTTGATGGACTTTCACTGAAACAAAACAAGAGAGTAGAAATTTACAGAACTTACACTGTATTGACTACTTTTTTTTTTTTTTGCAGTAATCAGTGTTTCTGCTATATTGTCTTATATCCTGAAGGATCTCCAAATGCTTTATGGGGTGCATACAGACTTAGCATTTCATCAGAACCAACTCTCAGGTGAATCACGCCAGTCATTTTTTCCTTTACTTCACAAGAGTTGTGGGAGGCTGTAAAGAATCGTTCACCTTTCTTGAAAATAGGGAAAGGAGTCTTAAAAGGTTTATCCAATTATCCAACTTAACCTCTGAATTTTTGATAAATTAAAAAAAATCATAAAGTGTAGACATCTTTAAAGCAAGGCAATAATCAATGTTTTCAATTAGTTTTATTGTGATTGATGTCTAGCAGTAGAAACTATGTTTTCATTTGCAAGAACACACCTGATTCCTATTTTCTTGTTAATGAACTCAGGTTTCACCTTCTCTCTTCGGTAAGCCAGTTCCTAAGAAGAAAAGCAAAGCTTTACAGCATATACGACACTTGCTATTTCTGCCTAAGATAATTTAATTTTGACATTTTGCTAATCTAGCTTCTTCTAATTATGATACCAAAATGACATCCACAGAAGACAAGTACGGTACATTAGGCTAAACTTAATATTTTAAGATAACAGGCTTATTGCAAATAACATTGTAGTATCTGATGTGAAAGCTGTTCTCAGTTAAGCTAGAAGTTTGAATGCAGCACAAAATCCCTGTTATAGAAATTTCTGATGAAATATACGCAAGTAACTGAGTTTCTGAAAGTTTCTAGTCACCACTTTATTGTAAGACAATGCCCTAAAGCAGTGAACGGTCACGCAGGAGACTTCATGGTCTAGTACAGATCAAATGACTTTTAGGAGGAAGAAAGAAAACTTCTCTGTCTCCCTCCATATTCACACATAAAGCCTCTACCACTATTTTCTTGAGGAAGCTTGTAACAGTTTTAAGAAAATTATTTTGTATGTAAGTACTTAAAGAAGGTGTTTCCAAACTTCTAGATACACAAATGCTTGAAAACCTTAGTGTCTAAAGCTTTGGTTTTTTTTTTTCTATTTTATCAGGGAAACTACACTGGTTATTGCAGGGATTTCTGTTTTGTTGCATGTCTCTACGAGATTGTATGCCTTTCCTCTCATGATTAGAGACGTGGAAGCTAACAAGGTTTTTTTTTTTATTTTTAGGATTTATTTGGACACTAGGGCATGCAGACGTTACTGAAAGAAAAAGCCAAAACACCACTAGAGAAATTCTCAGTAAAAGTCACTTTCCCCATAATCAAGTTGTTCTTGCTTGATATATCTGATTTTATGAATCCAGTCAGATGTCCAGTTGTCTTCAGTCACTTTCAGGGAATAGGAGGAATTGCTTTCTTTACATTTATTAGGAGAACAAAAAAGTAAGACTCGGTTACTGCAAAGAGGTCTGCCTGGAACCCTGAATGCAGGCAAACTTGCACTTGAAGTCCACGTCATGTCTGAACAGATCTTTACATAGCAGGAGTCTATAAGCTGAAAGACTGAAAAATCCAGCATGAAAAGGTTATTTTAACTGAAAGGTATTAAAACTTCCAGATCTGATAAGTAAGTTATGCTGAGGCTGATTTCAGTTGTCCACTGGTTTAAGCCTGAAGGACCTCTTCCTGCATTCATTTTTCCTGATTTAGAACAAGTAGGTATAAAAGGCTTTAGATACAGATTATGACCTTTGGTTACACTCTTTACTTAGTCCCGAAGAAGTTCATAGTAGCAGTCACCACTTAAAATTTCAAACCCTAGCCATCTCTTTGGAATATCAGACTATGTCAGTGAGACTGTATTTGTAGCTGTATCATAAATGGTAACAGTTAAGATATTAGTGGAGCTGCATGATGGGATTCCTAAATAAGGGGAAAATGGGGCAGTGTTTTCTTGTGTGGAGCCAGAGAAGGCCCTGACTCAGTAATACCTAAACCTTCCCAAATTAAGCTCTTACACTGTACCTCCGAACCTGTATATACTACTTACATAGTAGAGAATATACTACAGAAAAAGCAGACAATGTCACCCTTATCAAACTTTGTGTAAATCAAATCCTTTTTACAAGGACAGTGAGATATCGTCTCGCTATACTTACGGGATAGATGTGGGTCTTCCCATTAGGATAAATTACTTCTGCTGCTTCAACACTGTGAGAGGTAGAAAAACAGAACTGAAAATGTTTTTAAAACCTGGACAAAATATAACGTGTCTCTGACTAGAGATTTAAACTCACCTGAATGGCTTCTCACAATATTCACTAAACATTGTGACTAGAATATCAAGGACAATTTTTGCCTACAAAAATAAAAATAATAATCACATTGAAATCTGTCAGGATTGAATTGGACAACATATCATAACTGAACAAAAGGAGGAGAAAATTACTGTCTCAGACGCTGTTCATTCTATTTTATTTAGTAATTTAACAGCAAACAATTCCTGGTAGCCTAGAATACCAGTCTGCATTTTAAAAAGTGTTTTGCTTCTGCTACAGAAACATTTATGCAAAAACTTGAAAACTGGAAATCTTTGGTTCTCAAGGCTTTGAAACATTTGTGCATTTTTGCTAAACTCTGTTCCCAAGCTATCCAGGGATCTTTGTATCCAGTTGGAATTGAAACTTCTCAACCTTTTGTCTAATTAGTCATGTCACTGAAGTTCAAGTGAGAACATACAGGCTGAAGGACTGTGCGTTGTTTAAAAATATATTGCCAATTTAACTTCATTCACAAAATCTTTTATTTTACAGGTATTTTTTAAGGGGTTAGGACAACACCACAATCATGAGATTCAGTTCAATGTCCGCAAGGCAACAAAAACAACTCTTGTAGATTGAGGATAAGTTCTTTCACTTAAATAGAAAAACGCTGTTTTCATTTTTACCATTAAAGCAAGCAGCAACAACAAGCACAGAGTTACTAGTTTGCTTAGAAGCCACTCCCCAAAATGCAAACTTAGTTATCAGTCATTAACATATCACTGTGTAGCAGGGTAAGTTAAAAGCATTTTTGCTCTTAAACATCAAGATACACACTTCAGGGAAATTATCAATGAATGTACAACGTATATTCAAGAACAGGCAACTATAACTGCTAGGCTTTCATGCTTTGGCTTTGAGTTGCAGACTGTACATATGGAAAGACTTCTGTTTAACACTTATTTGCAGGGCACCCCTGCTTGAAAAAGATAACCAAGTAGAAAAAGTGTCTTTCCCCTTCCCTCATCCTAAATTTAAGCAGGAGATAAAATGATTCGTTAGGAAGAGTGTTCTGGCAAAACAAACGGTCTCAGTATATTTTACCCTTTTTGAAGCCTTTCAGAGTTAGAAAAGTGTCCAACAATAAGAAAACACCCTAGTTTACTTACATAACTTTCTCGTATGAATTGAACACTTGGTGTCAATGTAAAGACACAATGAAAATAAAACCCACTGAAAACACCGCATTCCCTATAGAGCAGGCCTAGGACTGTGCTGAAGAAATTTCAAATAGTCCTACAGCTTATGTCGCCCTTTCAAAAAATGACGTCTGCTCCTTAAGTTAAATGCCTGGCCATTGTAGCTCTTTATACTCAAGTCCTATTTCCCAAAGAGAAAACAATGATATTACAGCATATCAAAAGCAGAAAGATTAATTTACCTTTGTAATATCTGTCCCTGTGCATTCAATAAAGACATTTCTGGTGTTTAGGCTTATTTTTGTATGATCTCCTAAAACATGTAAAGACAGTAGCATGTTAAGAAATGTTATTACTTTTCTGGAAAAGACATTGACTCCATTTATAATTCAGAAAGATTGCTGTCTTCTCCACTTAAAAGCCACTATTACTACTGCACAATTCCTACCAGATTAGCAGCTCTTTTTATTTTTAAATTTGTAAATCAAAAAGAATAAAGAGAGCCTGAACAGTAGTGCATTTTGTTTGGGTAAGACAGACCAGACTGAGTGAAGTGGTTTTACCTGTAAGTTTAAAGACACACAAATCTACACGTATTATGAGTATCCAGTTGAGAAAAGCAAACTAGAAAAGCAACGGCCATCTGCTGGTTACAAAGTGGTTCTGCAGTTGCGCTTCCAGAGGAGCTCACCTTTTCTGGCTTTAATAAATATGACGGCTGCCTTTGATAGGGAAGCAAGAAGTGGAGTTCTGTTAGTAATGGCAGGCAATCTAGAGTGGCTGTACAGAAATCTGCTTCACATCGCCTATTAGGTAGGGATGTGCTGTGCACACCTTGAACAAACTACAGTATTGTGACCATCTAAAATAAAGAGTACAAAGCCAAATGTTATAGTTATCAGCTTACAAAATGAATTCTTGCACCCTTCTTTTAGCTAAATCACTGCTGAACAGTATGTCTACCGTTCCTCTTTTATGCAAATAAAATACCTTTCTAACAAAGGGTCCTATCACCAGGAACCCTTCCTGAGCTTCTACCACAAAGATATAGAAGGATGCAGGGGTTTGCAGTGGGACTTCTACACTCTCTTGACTGAGCAAAGAGGAACATTAGCAGCCTTGGGGAGCAAAAAAATTGTCTATGTTTAAACTGAAAGAAAGAAAAAAGATTATGTGAAATTATAAGTGAAATAATTTTAAGAAAAAAGGAATAATCCATGGTACACATCAATGTTTCTCTTAGACATCCTGACTCACACACACTAAATAGCAGCAACAATACAAACTAGTCATAAGTAAGCTTACCATTGATGATTGGTGGCATGGACAGAACAACACCATTGCTGTCATAAATGATGGGATAAAGCGGTTTGTTTTCAATTAGGTGTAAATAGTGTCGAAGATGGCTGTCAGTCTGGAGAAACAAAGCACAAACTAAATTTCCTGTTAGCTCACGTGTGATGTTCTCTCTGCTGAGAAATGGAATTTTGCTAGAGGGCAGGATGTGGCTTAGAGCTAGGTGCTTCACTAGTAAAAGCTTTTTGCTCTCAGAAGCAAAACTTTTAAAATGAGATTAGTGGATTCTGGGTTCTCTTCAGAAATGTTAAAAATTATTTCTTTAAGGAATCTCTAACGGCTGCATAAGCCATGCTGCCCAAATGCTGCCCAAATGCTGCCCATGTTCACCACAGCAGACATTCCACTGCTGAACCCACAGACACACATTCTTAGTTCGTAGGAACTTCCTCAAAGTGATAGAAATTAGCACCACAATACCTTAAAAAAAAATGAATTGCTGAACACTGACACATTTATGCTTGAAATTGATGCAAAATTTACATCTGTTACAAGAACATGGATATCTCCTGTACCAAAAAAACATAGTCTACTTCTAGCATCTCTGATACCCCTCGTTTCCTAGCACTCTTACTTGTCTACTGTATCAGTTCAGTCAGAGATCTTTTGAGGATCTCTTTATCTTTATGATCAGTATGTGTTCTCCAACAGAGTTGCATAGGGTAATGATGGTAATAAAAGCATCATTTTCAAACGCTGATATTTAAAGAAGTTCACGTAAACATCATGAAATTGGACCCGATGGATTTTTTTCCTAACATTTACCTGGTTTCACTGGGATGCTAGGCCAAGAATGGTGCCTAACTTAACCTGAGCCTTGTACACAGCTACACTTGCCTAATATGTAGTTGGGTACACAACGGAACACCTTCTGCAAGTAAATTGACCAAATTAAAAACAACATCAAAAAATCTGATATTATTTACCTCATTCTTTTTTCAGCTTTGTACACTGAATTTCTTAGCAGTTTAGATAAATTCATAACCCTTGTGTAGTGTTATAAAAAGAGTATCATGAAAAGCAAACTTTGCGATGATAAATTGGTGGGTTAAAATCAAAACCACTATTCTAAGAGATATGTTTAGCCACAAAACAACACAGTATGTCTTTCATGGACAACAGAAGTTAAATATTACCATGGATTTCTCATGAATAATCAAAATGTGAAGCGTTCATTGGCTGAAACTACAGAAGATAGCTCTGTTTTATTACTAAAAATCTTCTCTTAATATCAGGGATACACAAGATATTAAGCCTTAGAAATGCAGCTTTCTGCACTGAGTGCCACAAGTTTGAAAAATCACACTTACCCTATAGAGATCCATAAGTTGTGAAGCTGTGTACTCCTGAGATTGATTCAAGGGCTTGAATTTAATTTCAGAAGGTGCTTTAGCTGTAAAAGTAAATGGACCAGTGATGGTGTCCAAGTCATGGGTACCTATTGCTACTAATGCTCTTTTCCTACAAAGAAAGAAGGCAAAATAATAACAAGTAATAATACCAGTAGGATTTGGAGTTCCTTTGAGGTGGTATCTCATGATGCTCTATATTCCTATATTTTCATAGAACTTACTGAAAAAGTGTAATATCAATTTTGATAAGCCTTGAATTATTTCCATTCTGCATGCTAGTGATGAGATACAAATATTAGCAATAGACATAACGGTCAAAGTGAAATCTAATGGTACTGTGACAAAGGGCTTCCTTCTCAACTGTTGTAGGAGTCATAATAGCTATTTGTATTGAAATATATTAAGAGCAGGCAGAAACAAGAGAGAAGTCAAGTGAGAAGGATCAAGAGTGCTGCTATAAAAGAGTCTCCTTAGCATGAATATGAATATAATAACTCTTTGCAATAAGGAAGAGCAGTCTCAACATGGTTTTACCACAGTGATTAAATTATACACACAGACAACATATACTACTTCAAATACTACTAACCTGCAAATATTTTGGTGTAGTTTTTCTTGGAGGTCAATGAAACTATCATAACGTTCTTTGGTAAAGGTTATGTTACGAAGGACTGCAGCAACAGCATGAGGGCGGACGTGGGTAGTCTGCAATTTACAACAGCAACATATTATAAATTTCAAGTGCACAGAATGTATGAAACTAAAACTGAAGAATAAGCTCCTGTTCTGTAAAGCAGTAATAGAAAGGAAAACTCACAGAAATTAATTCCAGGTCTGGTAAGGCAAGGAGGTTTTTCAACATACTGTGTACTGGCTCAGAAGGCCAATACAACGTGAGCATCCAAAACTTTGATTTGATCTACTACTAGGTGTACCCCAAATAATTTGTATAATGGTCTTCCCCCTCCCCTTCCATAAAAATAAATCACACTGACTAGAAAATATTAAATTTCTTTAGCTAGCTGTTGTTCTACAAACCGGATTTCCAGTCTCAATGCTTTTATAAAATTGGTACTAATAGTTCATACTTGGTGGTTGAGAAACTTTCAATATATTTACAAAGGTAAACACGTTTACCTCTTCAGTGATAATCAGCCTCTGACCTTCACCCTTAGCTGGCATTATCTTTTTGTACCTAGGGAGATTTATCCTGGAATAAAAATGGAAACAAGTCTATAACTGAAAGTTTCGAAAATGCAGGAAACTTTGTGGCATAAGTTATATTTATGCTAACTGTTAAAAAGCTTAAGTTTTCTACAGTATGTTATTAGGTGCAGTACATGATGACTAGATGGTAAATAAGTAACTGAAATAGAAAAAAAAAACCACTTAGGAAGATAAAGTCATAGCAGAAAAGTGAAATGAATTATTTGTATTGGTATTTACTAGAGCATAGGGACATTCCTCTACAGGAGTTCTTTACAGAGAATAAGTCTCAAATGGAATAGCCGTTGAATAAAAATCTAAAGTAGATTAGAAAAAAAAGTAACAGTCTAGTCTTTTAAAAACATATAATAGAGCCTCTCCACAGAAACAATCGTGAAGAATAAAGACATGTGACAGATAGAGCTGATCCTGTTCTGATCTACAGGATCTCGGAAAATCCTCAAAAGCCAAGCAAGCAACCAGCTTATTTACTGACCAAAAATGGACTCATATTTAAGCAAATAACAAAACACAACAAATCTCACAACGCTATGTTACCTTTCTTTAAAGACCTGCAGTCCTCGGACCAGTCCTTCAAGGCAAAGGAGATCATAACGGTTGGCAGGAACATCGATTTTATAGAGGATGGCATCAGATGCCCCCTCTGCCTTTCCATCACCTTTTTCTTTACTTATAATGTCCTTCTCAGATGTCTGAAATGAAGCAAAAACTGGGTTTTTAACTTGAAATATCTTAACATTGGCAGCAGTATGACAGTGAGAAGATAACACAGGGAAAAATGTGTTAATTAACAAAATAGTTTAAAGGTGTAAATCACAAAAATATTACTTACAATTTCATCAAGCTCCAAACCAAACTCAAAGCAAAGCTCATCAAATTCTTCATCAGCTGTGACAAAAAAGAAAGTGAATTTTGGTTAATAAGCAGATCTCAGACTTTTACAACACAACTTTATTTTGAATGTTCTCAAACAAGATAGCAAATGCTATTTTGGAAAAAAGAAGAACCGTCGTTTCAAGAATTTCACTGATATCTGCATTTCAGTAGCAGTTTCTTTAAGACATAATGTATTTATTGACACGTTGTTCTTACAGTTAGAGCAAGGGCTTCTGAACATCAGAGCCTAGGTTCAATATCAGCTCTTCAGTTCAGTTTGTCAAAGTTACTCTCGCTGAACAGCTAATGAAAACATGAGGAAGCAATTTGACAGTTTCTGTTGATAGCTACTTTACTTACCAGTCAGCTGATCATACAGAGATTGAATGAACAACTTTATGACATGTGGGATCCTACAGTAAGTTACACAACCTTGGTCTGAAAATCGGTATCGTGTACCCCTATGTCTGAAGAAACTGCAGGACACGCTTAGTGATAAATAAAATGCTGCATGTGCCTAAAACGCTCTTTCAGCCAGAAAACCAGTTTCTCAGTCACGTTAGTAAAGAGACTGGGAAGAACGACTGAATGAAAACACAACCTAAATTGTTTGCTTGGCCTGCTCCAGTCTTTTCTACTTCCTTTTTGTTCCGGGCTAATTCTTAAAACAGGCACTAGAACTCCAAGTAGAAACAGCAGTTTGCAAATACATGCGTTTTATGTTGTCAGTGATCTGAAATCAAAGAGCATCTAGCCAGGGGAAGGGCTAGGCAAGCCAAGGCGAACATATCGCTTTGTCCAGCGTGCGCCATGAACTCCTGAAGAACCAACAGCGAGCGGCTGCGGCGTGCCCGTGTTACAAGTGCCCGCCTTTCGGGGTTAGGCCTGCCCCACGAACGCCTGCTGCGGGTAGGAGCGGCAGAACCGGCCACCCTCGGGGACGAGGCGGAAGGATCTCGGCGACAGCCGCCCAGCTCCAGGCACATCCGAGCAGCGCCTGCCGGGGACCCCGACCCCCGCCCCGCTCCCGCCGCCGCCGCGGCCCGCACTCACTGTACACCCTGCCCAGCGCCTCGAAGAGCAGGTCGCGCTTCACGCTGACAGTCGGCATGGCGACCGCCGCCTCCCGCCGCCAACGCGCCTGCGCAGCCGCCCGGCCGCCGAGGCCCCCGCCGAGCCGTAGCCGGCACTCGGGGCTGCCCGCCGAGCTGCCTGAGGGATCCTGCCCCTCTTGCCCTCCCTGTCGCCGCTTCGCTGTCTCCCCGGCGTGACGGAAAGGCAGTTACGCGCCGGTGGAGCGGGGCTGCGTGTCGCCTGAGCCGAGGGAGGAAGGAGGAGGTGCGCTGTCTTCGCGGGCAGAGCTCGGGACAGCTAATCCCGGGTTACATCAGCCGCTTGGCCGAGGGCCCCTCAGCCGGCTTGTGACGCGCGGCCGTGGCTTCCGGCGGAGCGAGGCGCTGGCGGTTGGGGCGCGGCTAACGGCCGGGAGGAGGGCTGGGGGCCGGCTAACGGCCGGCCAACGGCCGGGAGGAGGGCTGGGGGCCGGCTAACGGCCGGCCAACGGCCGGGGGGAGGGCGGGGGGGCTGGGGGTCGGCTAACGGCCGCGGTGCGGGCGGCCGGCCCTTCCCGGTGCCGCGCGGAGCGATTCGGGGGCGGCCGGGCCGGCGGCGGGGGCGGGCGGTAAGGGGGGGCGAGGCGAGGGGAGGCAGCGGGGCTCCGGTTTGCGCGCAGGGCGGCCGCGGCCCGCAGCCCGGGAGGGTGTTTTCCCCGCAGGCGGTGCGGGGCCGCGTCCGCTGCTCGCGGCTGCGCGTGCCTGCCGCGCTCCGCTGGCGCCCGGCGCGGCTCCGAGCTGCGCTAGTGGGAACGCAGCGTAGTCGTGTGGGGTCACAAAGCAGCAACTGGCGTAAACCGGGGTGTTCTCCGTTAGGCTGAGGTGGGCACCCCCTCTTTCATTTAACTAGTTGTTGCCTGGCGGACTTGAACCGCAAGGAAGCGTAAAGGCTCGATACCGCAAGTCAGTGTTGAGCTCTGTGCAGGAAGTAAAGTTTGGCTTTGTCTACGTGATAGCAAGCTGATATCAAGAAAAAATCAGTTTTCTTTTACATGAGGCTACCTGTGCAAATAGAGCAGTGCTGTTTGCCAATTTGAGGGACAGCCCGTGTTAACTTAAATATCCATGCACCTGTCTTTTGCTCTATACAGAATAAGTCTCGCTTTGGATGCTCTTCCTTCAACTAGCAAAATGAGACTGGGGCATTTCCATTGTCCTGATGATTTAAATTGCTACAGCCAGGACAGTAACAGCTTCAAAAGTTTCTTTTTCTTACTGTATTCCTTTGCAATACTTTCTAATGGTGTTGCAGTTTAAATGTCAGAGGTGGGTGGAGGCTGAAATGAAATAGTTAAAACTGTAGTGTTTGGTACCATTTTAAGTTTATGGTCAACTTCTGGGTAAGCTCCTTAAAAAGTAGCTTCAGTGCAAGCTGTAGAGTATACGCTTGAAACGCTATTCAGAGCTCTGAAAATAAGAGATGGTGTCAGGTGCTCTAAGGAAAAGAGGGGTGATTACTTTGTGGTGCAGCTGCACGGATTCCACGTAAGAACAAGCTACATCCAATAACTCGACTCTTGAGACTTGAAGTTTGCAGCTTAGAATAATAAAGCCACTTGTATTTCAACTCATATTGTCTGTTGTAACTTATTTAAGGTGAAGACAGGTGGGTTTCACAATTGGCAGATAAGGCTGAGGCTTTGCTTGGGTTTGGTTTATCGCATCTGCGTGTGCAATGTGAGTAGAGGCTGCGTGTTTCTGTAATAGTTATTATCATGGGAATTTAGTGGGCATGTTCTGCTCAGCTTTGCTGGCGGGGTGTTGCTGCAGTCAGGGTGGTAGGGGCCGTCAGGGGTGACGGCTTTTCCTAGCAAGGTGCGTGTTAGCTGCTTAAATTGCCCGTGGTGCCGGACCCCTCTTGGGGCCGGCGGGCTCTGACTGCGGGTCGGTCGGAGCTGGTCAGGCAGAGCCGGGGGCTTCGGAGGAGCCTTCGCCCTCGCGGCGGGGCTCGTAGCCTGCAGCCGCGCCGCCGTACGCGGCGGGAGGGCGGGCGGCCCGCTCGGCCGCGGGGCTCCGGCGGGGAGCGGGGCCGGGGGGCGCTGCGCGGGGAGGGGCCGCGCAGGGGGCGCGGCCGGCCGGCCGGGGCGGGCGGCGGAGCGGAGCGGGGCGGCGGGCCGGGGCCGGCGGGTGCGCGCCTCTCCGCGCTGCTCTGCCGCCGCCTGCCGCGCTGCGCCCGGGCACGCTCAGCATGAAGGTCGAGTTTGCCCCCATCAACGTCCCCCTGAGGAGGAGGATCCAGACAGTCGCGGTGCTTCAGTGGATCTTCTCCTTCCTCCTGCTCGGTAACAGCCTTCCTTCTTCCTCTGCTTTTGCCCCCACCAAGTCGAGGAAAATAATGTTTGTTTTCCCGCTCCCTGGTCCGTGGTGAGGAGGAGGATGCGCGCGCCTCGAGGCCGGGGCTTCTCTGCTCTGAAAGCTTCGGATCCCTCTTTCTCTTCTGCATTTACTCTTACTTTAGTTCCTTCTTACGGCATGCTCTGAACATGCTCGTGACTCTCTTATTAAAATGCCCATTAGGTTTCTGGCGACTGGCACCAACGCTTTAATGAACTTGAGTGTAAAGACCTACATGACTAATGCTGCTTTCATTATTGATTTTGTAAAATAACTTCGTATGCTGTAATTCAATAAAACTCTCATCTAAGTGGATGATAAAGACTAATAACTGATTAATAAAGATTGCTGTTAAATTGGGTTAAATCCAGCAGCTTCAGTAAACTTATGAAAAATGTCCTGCTTGCTTTAAGGAAGCGATCCCATCAATTTCGCTAAGTAATCTCGTTTCACTGTTTTTGTATATGTAGTGAATTTTCCTAATAGCTTAATAGACTCCTATCACTAAACCTTTAATCACAGCAGCAAATCTTATTATCTTGGTTAGTTATCTTGAATTTGATGAAATGAGTCACTTCATTTGATGAAATGAGTTAAGGTGAGCTGGGCCTTACTCCTTTGGGACCAGGTCCCTGGATTGTGTAAACTGGCAAGACGTTGTTGAATATTCTCTTATGGAACGCACTCCTCTGATGTATAGAGTAATTATTTTGTGTGTTATTGTCCATGCTTTTATGATTGTCCATGCTGTGGGATTTACAAGAAAAAGAAAGTGCATGCATCTTCCTTGCATATTCTTACAGATATGTTATCATTCAGATGTTGGTCTGATGCATTTCAGGGAATTGGTTTTGGGTGGCTAGAGCATAAATAAAAGTGAAGGAAGCATGGAAGGCATGAAGCACCATAGCAAATGTGTTCTTAGAGGCAACATAAAATGGTCAAATGCTAAATTACATGCAGCTGGAATATAAACAGTTCATGTTGGGGGCCACATTGCACTGTGTATTTTTTATTCTTTACTATTGGATTAAATCTTGGCGTATCCCATCACTCCAGTCTAATAAGAATGCAATGGATATTCAGTGGCAGTGGAAGGAAACAATTTTTATCCTAGCCTAGTTGGTAAGTATGCCGCTACCTTCATGAGAAGTGCGGAAAGTCATATCCTCTGCTTACTAGAAACAAATGGGCTGCAGAAAATCCACTATTGCTGCAGTTCAATAGAAAAAGTAGGCAGCTGTCTTCTGCAGCTAGCATAGCTTGTAAACCAATGTCAAGAAAAGTTGGCAAGGAAGTTTCCTTATGGTTGGTTAAATCAAATACAGTGAATACACATGACTGTGAAAGAAGTGTTTGCAAGAATGCTCTTTTTTTGCTGTAAATTTTTGCTGCTGCTAATGATCTGCTCGTGTTTTCATACGGGTACTTACCTTTAGAGCTATTAAAGGGGATCTTTTTGTTTTGTATGTGTATTCCTTCAATCATAGATCAGTAGGGATTGTCAGATCAAAAAATGTCACTTAGCACCAGGAAAATTTACCTGGTTGAATCCTAAATATCTTTAAGAACTGAAAGATGGGTTAATTCTTAACATCCTGGATTGCCAGTCAGTATGGGTGTTTCTTAATGTTTATCTGCTGAGCTAACAGTTTTGGAGAGATCATTTGCTTGTAGGCTCTTGAATTCAAAAGTGACGCTTTCAAATCATAGGAGGGTTATCCATATACAACTGAAATACTGTGTGAATTCGTCACAGGAAAGATTACATTTTTTTGAATTAATTCACAAATATCTTTATATGGCTGGAACTGGTTTATACCAAGCAGGATCTTTTGCAGCTTCAGTCTGTCTTATGTAAGAATATCTGCATGTGAAAAAATGGACAGATAATACCATATGATTTCTAACAGTTTATATTACAGATATCTTATAGTTATTCCAATTAAGCCGTGAATAAATAGGGTACTGACTTAGTTCCTAAAATTGTTTGTGTAGGTGTGTGGTGAGGTGCCATAGCTTAATAAAATGGACCAACAGATAAACAACTCTAAAAATTAGTATCTGGAGAGAGGAAAACTGAATCAGGTAATGATGTCCCTTAAATCGGGGAAGTGGCATGTGAAAACATGATTAGACATACAGAGTGAGCCACGAGGTTAACGTGGATCAATTACAACTTTGAATCCATAATGTTACTTGGATGTAAAACTCTGAAAAACTAGCATTAGTTGTATGTTCCTGGTTGTGACCCTTAACGGTAGCTAAACTGAGTGCGAAAAACACATTCAGTGTTGGTCTTCACCCCCTTCCTCTCCAGGGCTGTCCTGCCCGAGTGCTGCATGGTTTTCTGAAACCGAGGAACCGATGACTGAAAGTGCCCTCTTCCTTGTGTGCTGAAAGACTATGCACAACTTGGCCTGGAATATGTATATGCAATAGTTACTGTCAACTTGCAGTTGCTGATCACCATTTGTAGAAAGAGCTAATCAGTCAACTAAAAACGGATAGCTGCAGTAGGTAGCGCGGCACAAACAAGTTAGTTTTGCTTCTTTGTGCAGCTTGCTAGCATGGGCTAGGTCTGCACTTTGCACAAACACGTTGCTTCTGCTTCAGAAGGTAGGCAGAATAAACACGCATCTCCCTCTAAAAAGCCGTGTAGAGGTACACAGAATTTCATGAAATACAAAAGGGACCTCTTTAAAATTCTGAGTGCGAGTTCCTGTGCTTTCCTGCTCTCTACCTGAAAAAGCTGCCAAAGTTTGCTCTCAAGCAGAAAAAACAAGCTTTCATTGTAGCAGCAGCTCTTCTGCTGGTTATCCATAAAGATCAGAGACGTGACACCAGAAGTAAAAACGAATTTTGAAATGTTGTGGTCTATGTATAGGAGTTTGTGGGTTAGACAAAAAAAAGTGTCCATCTAAAAGTCTCCCACTCTGTATTATTTGAAACTGCCGTATGTTTTAGTCTCTTATGCACCCTGAAGTGCAACAAGTTAAAATAGTTAGGTGACGTTCCATGGAGGGGGGGAAAAAACAAAAAAGTATTTTAAAGGGGCTTGTTTCTTTAAAAAGAAAAGTGGGATCAGCCTGGATTCTAGAAAATGAAAGCTATTAAAATTGGAAAACAGGAAAAACATTAACTATGCTGTTTCTTGCAGTATTAAGCAGAAATCCAGAAAAGCTTCAGGCTGAAGTATAACTTCAAGTCATTAGTGTTTCACTGCTGAAACAGCATTTGAAATTCTGCAATTTTAGGGTACCTACTTTTCAAAAAAGAAGCTGAAAGAGACAAACGTGATAAATGTAGTCTTATGTCTGTAATTACTGTTACTAGAGGTACATTGGCTTGGCCAGCTGGTGACAGTCCCAGGGCAGACCTGGCCAGTTCGAAGCTTGGGCATAGGCTGTATCGTGTCTGCCTCCGAAGCTGTGTGTCCAGGCGAATCCCGGACAGAAAGTCACCCGGAGAGATGAAATCTGAAAGCCTGTAAGTACCACCAGTCTGCCTGTGAGCAACAGCAAAGAGATTAGATTGCTTCCGTTTTTATACGTTAGCTTTCACAATAAATATACCCAAAAGAAATTGTGCCTGTCTATGAATTCAGCTGGTGTCAGTCGCTGTTGTTCAGCTTGCAGTCTTTGTTTTTAGGCTTGGAAATCTTTCTTAAGCGTCCTGACTGAAAGCCCTTTAGCAACAGTTAATAGTACGTCTGATATCGTCCTGTTAAGCACCCAGCGTGTAGGTGTTTCGGTTCGCATGCAGTAGCCGATTGGCGAGGTGCCCTTACTGTGTGAGGCTGCTGCTCAGCTGAGCTGTGCGCCGCAGCACTGCACACGTGAATGACGTTCAGTTTGTAGCAGTCAGGGATCAATACCTGGGCAAATGGTTCATTTCAAGCCAAAGCAATTTAACCGAAGAACAATCGATGAATTGCTTTGCAAGTGTTGTAGTTTTTTGGGTTTTTTCCCCTCTCTAATCTGCTCTCTAGAAGACATGACAGTTCATTGGACAAAGTAAAGCTAGCAGGCAAGCTGGCGAGTTTCTCCTCTGCCAGCTTCTATGGATCTGATGTAAAAAGGAATGCCGAAATTCAACGTGTACAGAATTAAATGCAGAATGAGGTAACTTAAGGGGTTTCTTGGTCCAAGCAACGAGAGATGGAAGCGAGAGAGAGCTTAAACTGTCTGCCAAGATCCCCGGGACTCAGTTTGCAGATTAGGCAGTGGCAGAGAGGAATGGCATCTCTTTTATGTCATACTTCCTAGGTCGAGCAGTGGTGGGGCCAGTCTCCTCCTTACAGAGGACCTAGGAGGTGATTGTCGTGCACGCACACAGGAGGGGATGGATTTTTAGTGTGTATTCACAGTAAGTCTAAGGGATTTAGTTACAGGTTCATGAGATTCTGTATTGACTTGTAAAATACTTAATAATACACAGTCGATGCTTAATAACAACTATACGCTAATATGTACAAGGCTGCAAAGTGACATGCTAAAGATATTGGTGTATATTAAAGTACATCCTGTTCTCTAGTGATTAAACTTCTGTACATGTAACATGTAGGATGAAGCAGTGCTAATTGGATTTGGTTGGAGACAGTTTTGAGTTGTGGCTCTGGCTTCCATAAAAGAACAGAAATGATGAGACATTTGCCAAGGAATGGGATATTGCTGCTGGAATAATACGTTTCTTAAGTGAAGAGAAAGGTGTGCTGTGTAATGCATTAAAGCAAAAAAATACCCCCTCCCCCCCAAACTTGTCATGATACTTAGTTATCTGGTGCTGACTTAATTCTTCAGCTGTAGCTGGCTAAAACTACCATCTTATTTCTCTTCAAAGCCTTCTTTAAAAAGCTCTTTTATTGTCTAAGAAAACTCGGCTAAGCTGCTATGATCTCTTCCTGGCAAGCTGGCTGATATTGCTACGTTGTTTTTGTCTGTCTGTCTGTCTGTACTCCTCTGTCCCTGACATTTATTGGTGGCCCTTGGGCAGGGACTCCTGTGTGATTACAGAGAATAACAAGAGTACTTACTGATGCTTGGTCAAGTAGTACATGCAGGAATGCTACCTTGGTTGCCTGCGTCTTCGGGAGGAGATTTAATCGTGTCTTTGTATGTATGTATGTGTGTGTGTGTGTGTGTGTTCCTCTCGAGAGTGAGAACAGAAAAATGGCTGTGCTGAGCCAGGCCAGGGGACCACCTAGCTTGGCGTTCTGCACGCGAGCGTCGCTGATAGGGGATGCTTAAGGAGGAATAAAAGAAATGGGAAATAGAAAGACTGATATATTCCCTGGCATGCCGTCTCAGCATTTGGTTATCAGTAACTTGGGGATTTACTTTATCCAGACCTCTGTCTCTAGCAGTCAGCAGTGCCCAGCTCTCTGTATCTCTAGTTAATCAGTGTTTGTCAATGGAAGGTCTGCTTAGCTGGGAACTGGAAGCAGATTCCAGAGTAGGTGAGCCTTTGAGCCACCCTCCAAACCTTTGCATCTGAGGGTTTGTGTTTGTTCTCCTAGTAATGTTGAAATTCAGCAGCCTTGGTAGGAATGCTCAAATATTGTTGTGATCAGGACTCCTAATTGTAACCAATAAACTGAGAAAGGACCTCTACTACAAGAAAGAGAGAGGGTTCGACAAATGCTGACTTCCTTGCTGCCCTCACTCCTGAAAATAGCTGCCATATGTTCAGGTTGACTTCAACCATTTCCTAGGGCGGTGAGCTTAAATAGCTTCCCAGCTTGTTTTTGGCTGGGGATTCTGTATCAGGCAGTAAGTGGCAGCAAGTTCCTGTGCTTCTGGTGGAAATCCGTACATAGACAGAACTGCACAGACAAGTGGGATCTAAGCAGGATAGCATTAACCTTACGGATTACGTTTTTAAAGAGACTTTCCATGTAAAAGCTGCAGAAGAGTACTCTGCAGGCGCAATGAAACTCATTTATCATTGTCTTGGCACATTGCTTCCTCTCAGGTGCTGCACGTGCGTGCTCCCGTGTTGTGACTGTCAGAGTTTGTTTGCTGGGCATGTTCTCTCATGTAAATTTCTGTTCTATTCTTTACAATTTATAAAAAATTATATCTATATAAAGTATTTATAGAAATTAAGGCTCATGCTTCTTTCTTATGAAAGAAGCCACTAGGCAGGGATAATCAGTTCTGCATGTCTTTCTGAAGATCTGCCAAAATCGACGTAGCAGTGTTACCTTGAGGGATAACAGAAAGGAAAAAAAATGTTCATCAGGGACTAAAACATCACTGTGCAATTCTCCTTCTGCGTTCCCTCCAATAGTCTGTTTCTCAAGCACCCAACTCAGAAGTGCTGCTGCTGCTCTGAAGCCTAAAGATGAGGAAGGGACTGCTCTGTTGTAGGAACGTCGCTGTGGTTATTGAAGAATATGCTGCCTTTCGTTTTCCCTCTGTGGCTATAGATGTAAAAAATGAGACTTTCGGCTTGCTTTTTGCCCTAAGCTTGTTTTATGTGTTTGCATGTACGTGTACTCGATGCCTAGAGAAATGTAAATGCTTAAAACCACATCTCTCCCTCTGTATTCACTAGAAAGTCAGTGGGATAATGATGTCCTCGTTATCACATCGTTTGTGGGACCAGGTTCAAATCCCTGAACTGTCGTGGCAGTCTGGGGCTGATTTAAGTGGTAGCAGCACAATGTGTTTTCCGACACAAAGCTTCGCAAAGGACTGCGGTTACAGCAGGACCTGCAGCATAGCTCGTTTCTGTCTGAGCTGGCTCGGTTGTCGAGCAGCCGAGGGGGATCTGAGCGTGAGCTATTTTATTTTACTTTGTGGGATACTATGGAGAGCTCAGTTTGGTTTGATTGATATCAGCGCTGGCCGCTTAGGACACGTCTGTGGTGGCTGGACGCGGTCTCTGCTCTGAGAGTAGCAGACAAACAATCTTGGGCTTGGTGGCCTTCACAGCAGGTATTACTCAGGCATTTTTGACTCCTTAGTAACTGCATGTGTGTTCTGCACTTAAAATTCCTGGATCACCCTTATTTTCCCACTCAATGTGCTTGTTTCCTTCTTCCTCTCTCTGTGGCATTTAGTGTTTTATGAATTTGGTGCCCACGGCTGCAATCTCAGAGCCTGTTTAATGAGTGAAACATCAGGCATTCAAACGCTATTGGTCAGGATGCTTCTGGTGCTGCTACCAACGCTATTTATAGCATTTTTCAGCCATTTCTCGCAACAGATCAGTATCTCCATGTTATAAACAGGGTAATGGAGGAAAAGGGATGTTAACTGACGTGCTCAACGTTGACTGGTAAACCAGATGTTGAGTCCCACGGCAGTGTATTCTCTTCTGACGCCTATTGTTTCCCTTTTTCCCCATTGTTGCAATACACCACAGAGATATCTTCAAAGCTTCAATTCAAGCTCAAGCAAAACGATGGTGCTTACAGTGTGTACTGGAAGTGTATCCAAACAGGCAAGGAGGATACAATGAAGTGACAAATTACAAGTCATTCATTGTTTGCCTGGAATTTGTTTATGGACCTAAGTAAAGCAGTTATCACTTATGTACTCACTGACTTCCTCGAAGGAGAAAACACTCTTTTTGTGTTTATAGGCTCATTGGTTTTGAGTCAACGATGTTTAACTCATCTTGCAGACTATTAATGCACCGAAATAATAAGGAGTTATGGTAATAGGAATTTGTTTTGCATGTCTCATTGCAAATGCAGTAATAAATGGGCCTTGTCCTGCAAGGTGCTGACAGCATGCTAACCTGTCCAGCACCTCACCTGCACTCAGGCACATGGGATCTAGCTCTGCTTTAGCTAACGCAAAGCAGTGAGTTGTTTGATCTCCTTTGTACATTTGTCCGCATAGTATTAAATAGTGCTGTCCAGCACTTGGCGTAGCTGTTTTAATTAGCTTTTGCATCAGTGATGCTTTGATCCATAGACCTTTCAGCTATTTGGCTAGGAAACCAATACTAAAGAGCCGTGTGAGTCTGCCCTGAGCCAAGAGTCCTTCCAACAAGGAGACTAGGGAATGTTTTTAACATACCAAGCTTTTGCATGAACACGAGAAATGCATCACTTACTGCGTTAAAGAAATTATACTTATTCAACTTCAGAGTATTAACCTTGGCATCATGTTGAGATTATGATTCCTAGAAACTTCTTTAATTTCAGGATCTCTTCTTCAAATAGCAGATATTAATGACTTTTTTCAAAATATTTGTATTCCCTGTTTTGAACTGTTGCCAGTGTGGGCTTCCCAGCGAGTTCTGCCTCAGGAGAAGTGAAAGTTAATGTCAGATCCTTCGCCCATGTCACGTGTTCCACTTTTAAAAATGTTCCCTGGAACTCATTGTTGCAGTTTGTGGGAGCTTCTCACATTGGCGTCACGGGTCTGTGGACCTCGGTTAGCTGTAGTATCTTTCTAGAGCTCTTACAGAGGTGCTAGTCTGTGCAGGGCTGGTGTTGCCTGTTTAAGCAGGAAGCAAAGTGCTTTCATAGTGATGGTACTGAAGAATAGGGTATCCTTTAAACCAGTGGGGTTGAGCATTGATCTCACTCCTGTTTTTGCTTATGGTCGTTGCCTTCTCCTCCCTTCTCTGCAACAAGTGAGATTCCTTTTTTTCCTGCTCGTTCGCTACCAGTGATGGGAATATTCATCTTTTTTTTCCTGCTCGATCAAATCAGCAGCTTTCCCTGCTTTGTCTGCTTCTGCTGGATTCTGGTAGTTCTCTGTTACCCTGTGATTGTCCATTTTTATTCTGAGGACACAAACTAGAAGCAAGGGCACGTTGGAAGAAGTTCAGAATAATAAGTATTCACATTGAAGGAAATGCAAGAGTGCAAATAAGCCCAGTTGAGCTCTGTTTTTCAGCAGCTAGAAACTGCTTAGTACAGCCAACCTGCTGTGAGTTTTCCACTCTCAAGTAATTTCTGCTAGGAAAATCTTCAATGAAGCTGAACTTAACTAGGCTGAATTGTTTTTACTCTTGGTCCATCTGCTCATTTCTATGTTTTCTGCCAAAGTTTACATTGCGTTAGCCAAATTATTGACTGATATACTTCTGTTGCTCTTTACTCCACTCACTTTGCAGATGTATTTAGCCTGATACGTTTCACTGATATAACCCCTTTTAGGAGGTAACAAGATACTGTCCTCAAGAAAGCCAGTCAGGTGTGGGACATACAAAATACTTCATTAAAACTGGCTTGTAAAATGTCGCAGAGCAGCGCCTGCATAATACAACGGTGCCTGCTGGGAGTTCTGGTGGAGACTGGATCAGCATTTGCTAGCTGTTGTGTAAATGAATAGATGCCTCCAAAGCCCAGGCTCCCTAACAAGCTTAGGGCTCGGCGTCTGCTGAGTTACTCTGATGCACGAGGCTGATGGTGCCGGTTGATCAGGGGAAGCTGGAGTAACCAGCCTGAGGTGGGGCGAACCGCGGAGCAGGAGCAGCAGGTGCTGGCTGTCCCTGGCTCGCGGCGCAGCTGCTTGACCTGCTGCGAGAGCGCAGAGTTCGGCAAGTCCTGCAAAGGCCGTGTTCCCACAGATGTGGGATGGGAGTTTTCCCGAAGAATTATTTTAGGATTGGGCTCCCAAGTAACATGTTCTGTTTAATCAAACACTTTTCTCCCCCGCCCCCGGCTTTTCGAAATGTTTATAATGCACTTCCTACCTATCGGTCTTGTAACAGGATGTTACAGCTCTTATTAACCCAGGTCTGAAAGTAGCAGGAGTTAAAACTGCTGTCAAGCTCCCATAGAAACAGTGAGTTTCCACTTAGGGTGGTGTGTTTAGAGACTGAACTGGAACCTGCTAGTGTCTTGGCCTTGTCTAGTGCATGTCCTTGCTTAGTCACAGGGAGTCAGAACTGTTATCCCTATTTTATAGACTGAGAAACAAAGGGAAAAGGATTTGCCAAACACCACTCCCCCTAGAAAAGAGATCTTGCTGCCGGCTCCTCTCCCCTCTTTCCTTCCCCAGCTCAGCTCCCCTCTTCTCGCTCTCTGGAGCGTTGCATCCTTGTTGGTGAGCGCTTGCTGTCGTCTTCTGTTCTGTCTTGGGGAAGCCAGCCGCTCTGTACCGAACGCTAAGCGTTCGCCCTCACCATGGGGAGAAGCCAAGCATGTTGGTCCTCAGCTCCTGCTTTTCTTCTGCTAAAGTAAACTGGCATCATCTTAAGCTTCTTCATCCAGCTGCATGGTAAAGAAAGACAGACGGACTGAGGTGATACCCTCTTTTGCAGTGGAACAGTCGCACAATGTGGAATAACCTAAATTCAATTTGAATGCATTTTGAACAAACATCCATAATAAAAACGTCAGGGCTGGGAATTCAAGGTTTTGCAAGGAAGCAGTTATGATTAATGCTCCTTATGGTTTCCTGTTTTGTCTCTTGTAGCGGAGTTTTGCTGTGGGATCTTTGTAATCTTGATTCTGGGCAAATTTTGGTTCGTCGCTGTCCTATACTTGCTGTGGTACTACCTCGACTGGGAAACGCCGTGCACCGGAGGGAGACGGTCTCACTGGGTCAGAGGCTGGACTGTTTGGAAACATTTTAGGGAATACTTTCCCATTAAGGTGAGTGTAAGGTTCTCACCCAACTGTAAATGTTTGAACAGAGGCAGCTAGAATAGCCACGAACGCCGTCAGACATCTAAGACTCATCTTTGGTAAAATTCGAATAGTTACTTCAGAGTGAATTGGACTTAAAGCACAGGGAGTCTGAGATTTAGCAACAGCAAGGAGGGGTAGGAGTTGGTTTCCACTTGGTTTACTTGGTCACAAGATAGTGCTCCAGTGCAGTAAATGTTACAGAAATGATCGTTTGAGATAGATCTATTTATACTTACTTTGCTTAGGTGTAGAATAGGGCAGTTTAAAGCGCTTAGAAGAGGGAAATGAATTGTCATCAGTTCTGTATCCTGCCAGTGTGCAATCTCCATACTTTGTTATTCTATGTTTAAAAGTCCATATGCTATAGAAGTATTATAATCTCTTTGATCATCTCAATTTTTCAGCTTATAAAAACTTCAGATTTGAATCCAAATCACAACTACTTGTTTGGCTTTCACCCTCATGGGGTACTGGTAGCTGGAGCCTTTGGAAACTTTTGCACCGGGACAGGTTTCAAGAATCTATTTCCTGGGATTACTCCGTACCTTCATATCATGCCCATCTGGTTCAGCTGTCCCTTCTTCAGAGAATACATAATGAGTGTTGGTAGGTAAAAGCAGAATGTCTCAGCTGTTGCTCTGTATTACAGCTTCTGCCTAAAATGTGGCGTCTGCTCCTGTACCTGTCAATGGTAAATTGTTATTTCACTTCAGTTAGAACAGCACTGACAGATTTCAGTAAAATTTCTCATTCTTCTATTGCCTCATAACTGGCAGTTGTAATACAGCTTTTTTTTGTTTTTTAAATTATCTAATGCTTCTAGATATGGTAAGAAAGGTAGGAAAGGGAGTAGGAACCAAGGTAGTCTGTGGCTGAGTGGATTTGCATCTACTGACCATCTGCCACCCGACAGAGAAGGGGAAAAGTAGCCTCCAACAGCCACAAGCTCTCTCTGGGCTATTTGATGAGTACTGTTTTCTGCAGCTTCATCTCCCTTCTGCACCCAGCTGTTTCCTGAAACCCTGCTGTGCCTCAAGCCCTCTCGCTGTGCTCCAGGGCCTTACTTTAGTGGCTGTTGGGCAATTACCATTCCCTCGTCCTGCCTTAAATACGTGTTGTGAGCGTGAACCCTTTCAATGGTTCTCCAGTTGGGGAAATGGTAAAGAGGCTTTTGGGGCTTCTGGGTTTAGGTGTTGGCCGGGGCTGTGTTTCTTAGTGCTGCCAAGCTGTTATCATGCACAGAAACAACCTTGACTTCAAGGAAGATTCTCCGGCGGGGAAGTGAGGCATGGATGGGGTGTAGGTTCCTCCAGAGCTGTTGATAATCCCCAATGCTGGTTCGTTTCTCTGTTTGTCCCAATTTGTTTGTTTGTTTGTTTTTTTAAAAACAAACCTTAAAATGACAGAACACACACTGTCCATACAGTAAATGGACTGCTTGAACTTGCATTTCTATGCTAATAGTCATACCATTAGGCTTTTTTTTTTTCCTGAAAAAAATGCTGTTCTCACCTTGAACTATGAGACAACAGTACTAGCTGCCAGTGACTTACAAGAAGAGGATGTTTTGGAGTATAACACTATTTAGTCATTGCACAATGACTCTTGAAAAACAAATTGAAGATAATCTCTTGCCTGAGAAGCTTAAAGTCCTTCTCTATGTAATTATCTTTTCAGTCAGAAGTTAATTACCTACTTCTGATCCATATTTCAAACTTGTGTAATCGTGATGGTGATGTAAACTCTAAAGAAAGAAACTTTTTTTCCCTCTGTTCTGTGCAACACTTGTCATAAAGGGGTCATACTCAACTCATTGTTGATACCCCAGTAATAACAACAGATAACAAGAACATGTAACGGAATTAGGACTAGTGTCCCTTCACAACGGTTTAATACAGGAGTTATTTTACTGAAATTCATTGAACTACCGCAGTTGAGTAAGTACGGTCAAGACAAATTTGGACAAGACCAGATTTGGGAGACAGAGATCTAGCTGTCAAGCCTGACTTCTACATGAACGCTGTAATTTCAGACAAGCTATTCAACCACTCCATGCTTACAGATGTGCCTGGCGTTCAGCTCAGGTTAGTATCAGGACTGCAAATCCATGTATAGTTTAACGTCACGGGAGAACGTCCTTCCATGAGAATGTTATTTTTGAGGGTTTTTTTCAGGTCTACAAAGTTAAGGGATTGGTAGTGATGGAAGATGACAAATTTAAACATGGCTCAGCCTGGAATTGAATTTGTTTTTGCCATGTTGACTTGTAGAAACAAATATTTACCTGCTAGACAAGAAATAACTGAAGTAAAAAGCATACTTAAGAAAAGTCAGCATCCTAGCTTGTTTTTGACATGTATGCAGGTGACAGAGCAGAGTGGACCTTCCATATAGTACTGGTTATCAGTAAAATAATAAACTACTTATAAAATCTTCGTGTTACTGAAAGCTGTGCTCCTATTGCGTTATTTTTTGGCTTTTGGGTAAACGGTATCAGTATGAGCCTTGCAAGTAAATCTAGGGCACAGAGGAACTCTGGAGAGGGTCGGAAAGGTACCAATTAGAAAGGGGATTTTTCAGAGGGCCGAGTTCAGAGCAAGGGCCAAGCTGACGTTAAAGGCTCGTGCAGCAGCCCTCCTCAAATTAGAAGTAGCTGTCTCAGCTGGAATACCAGGAGAGCTTCACGTTCTGCTGTTCTGGCCTAAATAGATTTGCGACTGTCAGATGCTGGGTACTAGACGAGCAGCTGATGCAGTCATTGGGAATCGTACAACTGAGCCCTTTCTGCTTCTTCTGACACTGTGGTCCCCCTGCCTTAGGTGGAGCTGCTGTATTATAACTTTGGAAAGAGTAAAAGGGATCGGCTTGGCACTGTAGACCCTTGTTTAAGTTAACAAGTCCTCTGTTTTTTCTGTGCATTTGTTTATGTACACCTGCTTCTGTGGTGTTGGCTGCGGCCTCTCAATATCTGCTGCAATTCAACTCTTTTGTACTTGGCGTAGGAGCCTCTCCGTTAAGGAGTTATGTTGGCAGAAGAGCCTCCTCTTTCCTGAAGATCTCAGAAAACTTCTATGGCAGGCAAGCAGAATTTAGCTCATCAATGGGAAATCAAAGGACTTACCTAAGACTAAATCTGTTGAAAAGTTAGAGGTTCAATCCAGGCTTTAGAACTGTGTCCTGTGCTGTAATTATTTAGAAACATCATTTAGATATCATTTACAAATATTTCTTAAATTCCACTGTACTTTTATGTGAGGCTCTACTGAGCTGCTCTTAAAATGTTTGCCCCTGAAGGAATGGTTTCGGTATCCAAAGAGAGCGTCTCATATGTGCTGAACAACGATGGAGGTGGCCACGCGTCTGTCATTGTGATCGGAGGAGCAGAGGAGTCTCTGAATGCACATCCTGGAAGTTTAACGTTGAACATCCTCAAGAGGAAAGGTTTTATTAAAATGGCCTTGAAACACGGGTAGGTTCCCCATCGAGGCTGTTCCAATAAGCATGCTTTGAATATAGACTGATTCATAAATATAGCGTATACTATATATAGTGAACTCATAATTAGAGTCTGAAAGTCATTTGTGTATGAACATGCAGCTATCTGAAACTGGAGCCAGTTTCAGCATCTAGATCCAGTCTGGGAGTGTTGAAAACTCCTCTTTGCCTTACATAACTTGTTATCACTAGGTGGAAATATTAACATATCTTGGTTATTTGTTTCTGTTGTTTTATATTGCAGTAGCAGAAAAGTAGTAATTGTGAAACAATATTAGTAAGCCTTGGCTTTTGTTACTGAGTGACTCAGGAATTGTTCTCTGTTCTGTAAATTGAAGTGACATTGAAATAGTATTTCCATATCATTTTAAGCAAAAAGGTTAGAAAGCTAGGCCTTATTTTATTAAATCACTTAAAAGTATAGTCCAGAAAGATTTTTCATCTTTATTCTAAAGACTTTCTTTTGAAGCTCGTTATTTACAAATGTAAGTTTCCTGGGAATTTGGGGTGTCAGTCTCAAAGAAAAAATAGTTTATTTTTTACTATCAAAAATCCATCAGTGTGTTACTAAACAGAGCTGGTATTAATATCTTTTGAGTGATTTACATAATGAGCTATTGTGTTTGTGCTGGACTGTTCTAGATGCCTTCTATATTAGAAATATTGGAACCAATGACTTGTTGCTGCTAAGTTTTCTAGATGGCTCCCAGGATTATACATTGATATGCTAAGCAATAGGAGAGGGGAAGGAAGCAATTAATCCTTGGCCAAGTCTGTAACAGTCAGTTTTTTAACTATTAATTAGAGGAAAAGATGGCTGCTGAGAAGAGCTGTCTGTTTTCAGCTAGGCTGCTAATCTCATTTTTTCTCCTAGAAATTAGTCAGTGTTAGACGATTCCAAGAGGTTTTTTTTGATACGTTTCCATAGGAGTCCCATAAAGGACCTGTTCTCCTATAGAAAGTAACATTTTAGTCTAATTTGTACCCAGAAATAAGACTTGCATATTTGAACTGGGACTTAAGTGCCTAAATGGGTCTTTACTCAGTCCTTGTTTGCCTGCTGATTAACCCAGTGGGATCCTATGCCCCATCAGTAGTTTATTCTTTTTTACCATAAGATTTACAAAAATATTTAGGTGCTTATTTCTGAGCATGTCCAGAAATCTCTCTGATCTGACAGATCACAAAAGCTGGTGGTTGTCTCTCATGTAAGCTGATTTGCATTGAGAAACAGGATACTCCCTTCTCTCATGGCCTTGATTTCGAAAGCAGCCCTAACGTGGGCTGGCGAGTTCAGGGCGCTCGCAGAGCACATGGAGGGCCAGCTCTTCCTTTATGAAGTCCTGTGTTTCAAGTGGTGGTCCTCCTCTTTTAATAAAGTGGCTCAGTGCTTAGGGTGCTCGACTAGGATGAGGTGGTCACCTGTAGACCCCCTGTCTCGACCTGAGTGAACAGAAACGTACATCTCAACAGATCGTCTTAACCGCTGGTCTACAAGCTGTTCTGGGTCTGGGCATCTTCTGATGCTTTTGATCTGCAGCATCAAATATCAAGAGAGGAAGGGGCAGTGCAGAGCGCCGAGCCCTGCGCTCTCCGGCCCTGGCTCCTGGCGCTGCCGCTGCGGAGAAGCGCTGGCATGCCTCAGCTGCTCTTTTCAGAAGTGGTCTGAATATGTGTGCAGAAGTCCTCTGGACTTCTGGAAAAGACCTCTTGGCCCAAAGTAACACAGGTATCTGATACGAAGTGAAGAAATCATAAAGACGTAGATGATGAATCAGATGTCTTATCTTTAGTTTCGTAATCAGAAGTTACTTATTTCTTTGTTGCAACCTCCTACATAGTGCCCTGCAAAAGCCTTTAGTGTGCAGATTAAAACAAATCCCATAGTCTCAGGGTGTATACAAAATTGCTATTACAGGACAAGATTTTCCTGTTTGTTTTACTGTTGTAGTTAAAAATGGAGTATATACAGAGCTAAGCTTTCTTCCAGGCTTTCCAATGTGTCCTTTACAGGTGGCAGGGTGATAGATGAGGTGTATTTGAGAAAGCAGCCTTTGAGCAGACACCAGTCAGACCAGAGAGGGGAATGGTAGTAGTCAGGAAGCCAGTAGTGTGACGAGCTATGTAAGTGCTCGTTTTTTCCAAGCAGGCGGTTGTGATTGTCCGTGGCTCTTTCCAGCCTGCTCTGTCCTCAGCGCATCCTCCCCAGGCATTCAGGGCTCTTCGGTAATTCATCCTGACCAAATTACTAGCAATGCTGCTATTTTACAATTAGGCTTTTCTCAAAGGTAGTGAAAGCTGAATGGAGCTAAAATGTGGAAATTAAGACTTGAGCAAAGCAAATAAAACACCTCAGTGTCCTTCAGAGACTGGCTAGGATTCTTCTGGCTTTAAATAATCTTTTTAAGCTTAAGCTGTAGAATCTGTTTCAATGAAACGAAGCGTTCAAGAAAAAAATCCCAACATACTGCGGTCAGTTCTAAATATAGTCTTTTTTTTTTCTTTTTTCTTGTTGGAGACAACTGCACTGATTCCATCGGCCTAAGTAGTTTGTCCAGGAGGTAGCCAGCGCCTTTCTTCCCAAGACAGCTCATGAACTGAACAAAAATTCATTAAGCTGTGAAGGAGCCAAAGTGAATTAATTTAATTTATGAGGGTACAATTTGATCTCTGATAGTAACAGATTAAGGCTAGTGTTTTTGAAGAAGCCTGGAGGAAGCAGGATTTCACGGGGAGCTGGACACCAGGGGAGTTTGGCACTGGACTCGTGTCTGTGAGAATGTCTGGTTTGTATCATGTTTTTTGTGCTGAAATCAAGTGCGTGCACTACTCTGGCCAAAAGGCAGGAAAAGGCCAAGATCTGTTTCTGATGCTCCCCGGTCAGGAGCTTTGTCAGGTTAGCAACAAGGCTCCTTTGCTTGCCAAAGGAGAAAATGCAGTGAAAACCGGGGTGAACTTACTGAAATACTGATGGCTAAGATCATAGTTATGATTGTTATATGAATAATTATATATTTTTATGATTATGAATAGTCATTAAAAGTTGCAACAGGTAGCAACCAGCTAAATACTGCCCAGAAACTAGCTGCTAGTTGTGTGTGAAGGCCTAAATAAATAAATAACTAAATAAAGGTGGGGGGGAAAGCCAGCCAAAAGGAAGCTGCATTTCAGAAGAGCTGAATGCCTATTGCTGATGAACTCTAGAGCGGCTGGAGCGGTGCAGCAGTCTGCACGCTGCTGGTGTAAGTGCAGGGCCACGTGGGGTTCTCCAGCGTTCACCGTAGTTCTGGCTGTTTTGCAGGGCTCATCTGGTCCCAGTGTTTTCCTTTGGTGAAAATGAACTATTCAAGCAAGTTGCAAACCCCAAAGGTTCACGGCTCAGAAATATACAGGAGAAGCTGCAAAAGAAAATGGGCTTTGCTCTGCCGCTGTTTCACGCTAGAGGAATATTTCAATACAGTTTTGGCTTAATACCTTACAGGCAACCCATTCATACTGTTGGTAAGTTCCTTGTGCCTCTTCCACTGCTTTTGGAGACACTTAAAAATGTGTAAATGTGCATCTAGTACCTGTGTAAATTTGTAAATCTGTTCCAACAAAAGCAGTTGGCTACTGAGCATCCAAAGCAAGTATGTGAGACTAAGTTTAAAAAAAAATCTTCCTTAATTTCTTTTTTTTTTTTTTTTAACTTCCCATTCTCCCCCCAACTGAAAGGAGGGATCCCTTCCTCCCTTCTCCCTTTCTGTGCCATGCCAAATCTAGTTCTTCATGCACACTTCGGTCAGTGGCTCACATCCTCGGGACCCCTCAAGGGGCATCGAAGGGGCTATCCAGTCGGTGGCAGAGGGCTGCCGCAGCTCCCCTGCTCCTGCTGCAGCTCCTGCACACTGCAGTTATTTCGCAAGGTGCCCAGCGCCTTCCTTTCCTAGCCCTGCAGAGAAAAAGCCGTCGGGTGTTTCCAGTGAGACGGGGCAAGGCTGCCCCGGCTGGAGCTCCTGCTGCCGTGCCCGGACGGGGGAGAGGCCGAGTCCTTTCGGGGCGCCCGTTCGTAAATGCCGTTGCAGCTCCCCCAGGGGGTTTCCTCCCTCTCGTGCTTTTTGCTGTGGAAAGGTCCATTAATGTTTAGTGGAGAACATGCAGGCCATGTTGGCAGGCAGTTTGGAAGAGATTTTTTTTTTTTAACCAGGAGCTTTCATCGCTGGTCATCTTCCCTCTCTGGAGCGCAGGGGCGAACGTCTTTAGATGTTAGTGGCATTAAGTAGTGCTGTTGACAGCCACACTTTTAAAAAGTTAGGCTGGGTGTCATGCAAAGGCAGCAGCTGGCTGCCTGTGTAATCTGGATGAACCACTTTGAGCCAGACTCTGAGTGACTGAATGAAATCTGTCTGTGTAGAAAAATAAACAAAGCTGTTCTTGTATTCCATGTTGGACCTCCCTCCCTTCAAGGGAGGGATGCTATGGTTTTAGTTTGGAACAAATCAAAACATGTAATACAAAGTAGTAGTAGTAATTTATGTTAAATTTCATGTAGACTTGTATTTTTACTAGGGCATATATTTAAAAGTTTTGAAAAAGATTTGATTTTTAAAGCCCACCTTGTGCCTAGGCAGGCTACAAATGTTGCTTATTTGAAAGCCGAAAAGTTTTCCAAACACTGGGATGACAGCAAGGCATTTTCTGCACTTTTTCATTGGGCAGATGACATCAAGACTGTTCTGAGGCTTAAAATATCTTTTGCTTTGAAGCAAATCTTCATCACTGTTATATTTACTGCAAGGGCAGGAGTGTGCTCCACGGCTAGAGTACAGGAGCGCTGCAGATCAGCAAGGCTTGCAACAGAACTTGTTATGTGATCTCATGAAACCCCTTATCTATAGTGTTTCTGTTTCCTCATGTTTGAAAACCATTATCATGTGTCTGCATTCTTGGAGGGCCCCTCGGTGTGGCTCAATACGGCTCTGAGAGCAGCAGTCGCCCTAAACTCCACCCAAGCCGGTTAGCCGTGTTGGCAATGTGGGTCAGGTGACAGCGAGTTGTCCTCTTTCCGCGGCTGAAACTGAGCCCGAAGCCTCATTTCCTAAAGCGGAAGGACACAATTCACCAAAATTAAGGTCTCCGAGTGGCAGTGTTTTGGGCTGCACGAGTGAAAGTAATTTGATTTTGCTGAAAATTATTGCTGCTCTTCAGGAATAGAACCAGCTCGAAAACGTGGTATTCAGCAGTTCCTTTAAAGCTGCATGGAAAATTAGGGAGATCAGCACAGTTTCCAAGTCCACAGAAGAGCTCCCCTCGTAGGAGGGCAGACTGCTGCAGAAGGGCTGGGGCTCGTGCATGCTCCTGGAAATTCCTTATTTGATGTACAGTGATTTCATACCTCCAAGGTCTTACTCAACCCAGGGCTGCGCTCTCCCCCCTTGCCGTGTAAAGACTGAATGTCAGCACCGCGTAGGGCCAGAGAGCTCTTGGCAGCAAGAGCTGCAGCAGGAATCTGCAGAATCGGCCCCTTTGCAGTTGGCTATGCCTTCCCTGCCTTTTGTCAACACCGTCCCAGCTGAGGTGGCAACATCTGTTGAAAGGGATGTTCAGGTGCCTTTATCAGGCACCTGCAAATCCATTTAAGTCATCTTTTTACAGACTTCCTGTGTGATCTTGGCGAAGTCTGTTAAGCTCTCAGAGCTTCCGTTTACTTCCAGTGAAAGAAGAGCAGCTGTCAAAAATGGCAGTGACTGAATGACGTAAGGAAGACCGCGAGCGCGGGAAGCTGCTGTTAGCGTACTGCGGGCTTTTTAACTGCAGCTCTGCCCTCGGGACCCCTGCCGGATTCCCTTGCACCTTCACTCCTGGGCTTGCTCAGCTCGAAGGAGGGCAGCAGCAGATTTTGCGTAGTGCTTGACGCATGGAGTCGTTTAGGTGTGGGCAGTGTATGTCTCGAACATCTTAGCGGGGCTGGGGGTTGTAAGTGCTACCGCCCCCTGAGCTGCAGTAACTGACAATTTATGGTACAGGTGCCGTGAAAACCATGTTGTATAATCAGAGGATATCTATATTTCCTTTACGTGTGTTGGTATGGTCAAGGATATCCCTTATCTTCTCAGTCTCTGTCTTGCCGAGTACCTTCAGTATTCAAACCAGAACAGAAGTTAGTGAGAAGCTACAGATATTTTAATCGACATGTACTCTTGCACTTAATAAACTTTGCCTGTAGGGTTTCAGGTATTCCCCCTTTTTTTTTGTGTCCTAAACATGTCCTGAGCTGTAAGAGGTTCAGATTTCAAAACTAGCAACACCTGGATGAAATGCTGGTTTGCCCTGAGGGGTGGATGACAGTTTATCTTTGGTGCAATGCAAAGCATCTTCCAGCAAACACTTGATTTCTGTTATTCACCTGAAGAAAAGCCACTGACTGATATGTGGCCTGGGCAAAACGGGAGCTGGAGGAAGAGGAGAAGGCTGAGGCTGCTCAACGGGTTGAGACACAGAGTAGCAAATCAGCTTGCAGTTTCTTACTCCTCACTGTTACTGCTAGAGAAAGGAAGAACTGTAAAAAGCTCTGATTTATTTTACTGAGCACAGACCTACCCAGAGTGGTCCAGCCTGGAAAACTACAACTCACTAGGCATCCGTTAAAAATGTTTTAGCAAGACAGCCCCTAGCCCAGGGGATTGTACATTACAGTGCAAACTGTTCCTTCAGGTTAGAGCTAGCTTTCCATGTCTACTCTTTTGCGGCCAAAATGAAGTGATGAATTTTTTTTTTAATTCATTTTATCTGAACTCGAGCAAAAGAAAGTGGAAAACCAGACCCAGGGCTTATGTTTGTGGGATCAGGCCCAAGGTGAGAGAACTGTGCTGTGATTCTGTCACGTTCCTGGGAGCTGTGATGGAGCTATTACAAGAGGGAGGGTAATTTTACTTAAAAAGAGATGTCAGTGAAGCTAACACTGCTGCTGTGTTTAATTTGCAGTGGGAAGCCCCATCCCTGTGAAACGGAACTTGAATCCTACCACTGAAGAGATTGAGCAGCTACATGAGCTATATCTACAGAAACTAAGTAAATTATTTGAAGACCACAAAAGAAATTATGGGATCCCTGAGCATAAATCTCTTATCTTTGAGTAGTGAATTACAGTTTGTGATTACAAGGATCAGTTTGGAAAAAAATATTGAGTACTGAAAGAGATCTTTCTTGCAATCTATATTTTGCAACCTGTAATTGTTCTTGTGTGCGAAATAATTTTAAGAAGGCATTATTTGATTTTCATCTAATGGGGAAAAAAAATCCTTGGGGTGTGATCCTGGAGGGTTGTCCTTTTAGATTCATCTGCACTAGAAACACTAGTGAGAGACTCAGCACAGATGTGGTATGTAAAACTATAACTTGACCAGAGGAAATTGCCCTAGCATGAGATCACGAGCAGGAAAAGTATAAACCGCTGAAGTATGTAATTAGAAGTTAAGAGACTTACGAGCATGTATCAAACGTTGCCTCAAGTTGTTCTTTGAATATTAAAAAAACCCTACTGCTCTTCCATAGAAATGAAGTTTGTTTTCAGTAGATGGCTATTATGAACCGTTTACACGGGAATTCATGAATATTATGAGCTTTCTGCCCTAAATAAGAAATCAGCAGAAGTAATTTCTCCAACTTATGGAGCACACTAAGCTCTGTTGGAGGAAGAACAGTGTTGGGTTGTTCTGTGTGCATGCATTTGCTGGGTGGTGGGGAGCACTGAGTAATGTGACTTCTTTTTTTCTTTTTTTGGACAAGCTGTACTTGGGATCATTAGTTTGTAAGTTGATGCAGCTTGGTTTGGTAGTTCAAGTCTTGCGGGAAATGGCAGGCATAGTATGGGAGATGTTTACCAGTGAAGCTGTTAGGGGAGTCATGTGAACTTTGCATGTTATGCATATTCAAAATTACTCTTATGCTAAGTACTTCCACAGAAGGAAATGAAACCCACTTTGTTCAGTCTAGTTCTGAAACTTATTCAAGGAAAGTGTACTTGAGTTATGCCTCCCCCCCCCCCCATAGATGTGAATCCCATCTCTCCTAAGACCCACGGATGGGGAAGCAGACCATGAAGCTTCATTCTTTTTTCCTACTAGTCTGATTGAACTGAATTCTAACCTGCAGTTTCCTTATGTGGAAAGGTGTCCATCAGTGTGACACGGGTGTAATTACCAAGGCAGCTGAACACAGTGCTAAAGTGGAAACACTAGAGTTTGAGACAAGGTTTTGCTTAAAAGTGGGTATCTATTAAAAAAAAAATAGAAAACTTGGCCAACCTTTTTCAGTTAAAATGTCTAGGCCTCCAAAATGATGATGTGTGAAGAGAATTATAGTATTATATTTTTTATATGTGAAAAATTACTGTATCTGTAAATGCTTTCTATCTGCACATGGATTTTGTAGATCTGGATTTATTGAAAAGTGTGTTTTGATATAAGCAGTTTTGATGTCTGAATGTTGTATCGGTTAGGTGCACATCAGGCAGGATGTGCATAAGCTTTTTGGGCAGCCTGGGGCATCTGCAGCTGTGTCAGTTCAGCAGCAATACAGTCTGGAAACAGTGCTGTTGGCCCTACAAAGGCACTGGACACTTGTGCATGCTGGCCTCAAGCCTTCCCTGAAGAAATGTCGTTGTGGTATTTGGGGAAGCATTAGCACTCTGGAAAGAAAAGATCTTAGCAACATGAAGGTCTTCAAAGAAAAGGGTGGAAATAGCATGACTCCTGAGGACTCCTTGTGAGCCAAGGTCCCAGTGTTGAGTAAGTATTTGCCAGACATGGCTCATGGATGTTGGTCTAACCTGCTCCAAAAATCTTCCAGCAACTGAATGGTTTGCTTAGGAGGACTGTGTCTTTTAGTGTGCATCTGTCATTCAGGGATGACCAGTGCTGAGCCGGGGAATCCCGCTCTCACTTTTTCGAGGGCTATAGATGTCTTTTTAGGAGCCAAGATGAGAGCTGAAGTTCTTGATGCCTAGAGAAGTAGCTCTCCTTTCCCTGACAGACTGCTGTCAACATGCCCACAACTCATCTCTTCTGTGCTTTAGCTTTCTTGGTGCCAAATGTGCTTCCCTTCACCTTCCCAATGCTTTGCTGCCTAATAATGGCTGTGTGTGATGACCATGTACACAAAGAAAATTTTGAATGGCTTCCTATCACTTAGCAGAAATAGAGGTTTTTAGGAGTAGGGCTTGAGAAGAGGAAGTGCTATGACCATTAATGTTTGACATGAGCTTAAGATCAGGACTATTTCAGCTTTTGGAATGGCAAATGTGTAGGGATTCAAATATCACAGGTGTGGTACCTGGAAGAGGCCTCTAGGGTCCTGAAGGCTTTAAGTGATGAGCTCTGAGTAGCCATTGACCCATTTTTGTTTATCCAACTGTGTGAAACTTCCATCTGAACTTTTTTTTTGCTGCTTGCTCTGATGGGTAGTGCTTATGTAGTCACGAAAGACAGACGTGGAGTCCGTGTCGGACTGTGCTCTCCTAGATCACCTGATCTAATAAGATGTTTCCTCTCATACTCAGTCTGTTTTATCTTGTTACCTTATTGATATAGAAGCTCAGGATGTAAATTTTAAAGCCATAGTGTGGGGTTGAGGATTGGAAGTGTTTGGATTGTTGTTGATCAACTTAGCCCAAAATTCTAGGGAACGTGAGGATACTGATTTGAGGGAGGGATATCTGGTCCAGAATGTACCCTTATGAGTAGGCACACCTCTGAATATTCCGTGACAAAATTGTTTGTGGGCTCTAAATACCGTCATAACTGGCACAATTAGAACAAGTAGGAGTTGTTACTCTGGCTACTAATATTTTTATTGGCATATAACATAGGAAGAAGGAGAAAAGAAAATAAATTTTCCAGGCAGTCTAAATATGTGTTATTGCTCTGCGTAAACAGTTGGTGTGTAACTGCTGCACATTGCCTATGCTGGTCCTTTCATCCTACCTTTTGTTAAAAAACTTGCTATGCTTAGTGTATCTAGGACAGCACTATGTTTAAGTAGGCTATCAGTATCTAAAACTGATATGCACATTGTCCTCTAAAATATTTACCTTTGTGATAGTACCTGGATTTGTAAAACAGCCCTGCAATGCTGCATTAAAGACTGTGGACACTTCAGAGCCCTGGAAGCTGCAGCCCTATTGCAGGTAGCACCAGCCCTGATCCTACTGTTGCTGTGGCCATGAGGAAGCTTGCTGTGTCCTGTGAGAACATCAAAGCAAGCTTCAGTTGCAGTGCAGGCTTGACAAAGCAAGAGGAGGTCGTAGAAGGAATGGTGAGTCCCCCCTTCCCCCCCCCCCCCAAATCTATAATTAGAAGAATTGGGTATGGCTCAGGTTATTGGTAGGATGCCCACACCTATGGGGGCCTACTCTGTGGTGTGTTTCTCTTTGTGCCTTTCAATGGGTGTCAGTGGCCACAATTATGGATAGGCGTACGACTTGGCTAGCTTACATTTTCTCCCTAAGGATAGATGCCAGAGATGAAACAAGTACCCGTACCCTGTCACCTCCTACAGAAAAGGATTAGTAGTTGGTGCCTGCTCACATTGCATAGGGATTTCACCATGCTGCTGACTTCACTTTGCAGAGGTAACTCCAGGGAAGCAAGTCATCTAGTAAACGGATAGATGCCCTGCCTCTGTACCGTGCAAATACTGCCTCTCCAATGTACTGAAGCGGACCATGCCTGCCTGCTCCCTTGCGGATAAACACCTCTTCACCAAAATATGTTTACAAAAGCCCTTACACCTAGAATCAGTCCTCGAGAACTTTATTTCTTGAACTACAAAGCTTACTTTACACTCTTGGATACCTGTGTAACTTTTTGTGGTAACTGTAAAATACCAATTTCTGTTGTTACAATGATAGCCGCTCCTAGGAGGTGTGAGACAATAAAGCTCTGTACCAAAGTGTGTTTGCGTGTTTGTGTTGGGTGGGACTCAAACACTCATCACTGCTATTGGGTAAGGGCTTGGGACTTCATCCTTAGGACCCTAGGAGCATGACTCAATTCATGAGAACAGCATGTAAAGCAGCTAAGAGGGCAGTGGTCATAAGCACGCTGAAATCAGGGGTCAGTGAAGGTGGATGGGCTGCTCTCTGCGGTCTCCTCAGGGATCGTCTGAAGACACTTTAAAACTGATTGTAGTCTCTTATTTTTTTGGTATGGCAAGGCTTATGCTGACAGCTGCACTGACAGTTATGAATTCTAAAGCCTGGGAAAAGCTAACGGAGTTTTGTTACTGTTTTAATACTCTTTTTATGAGGGAATCCCACCTTGCGTTCCAGTATACTATAACAGAAAAAAATGCTAAAAAGTAAAGTGGCTTTGGGTTGCTTCGAAGGAGTCTCACCATACCTGTGTGTAAAGGGGAGGTGTATTGTGGTTTATCAATGGATGAGCATCACATCTTGTTTTTTGTTGAAATACTAAAAAGCAAATTTTATCTGTAAAGCTAGAAACAGAGAAAAATATGGAATGGAGAACAATTGCACCTTTATGCTTTCTGAAGTGCTGCAGAAACTCTAACCCTGATCACAGCTGTCTGCAATAGGTAAGCAATGTTATCTCCATGCTAAAGGAGTCGACTCTGAAGGGAATCTGGTGTCCTGAAGGATGTAGATGGTTTTTCAGCTGGTGTTTCTTCAGGTTGGTATCAATTTTGTCAGGTAAAGTGCTGGAGCACTGCCTGGACTGGAGATCCCAGAAGTCCCTTGTCTTCTCAAACAGAATACAGCTGTAGAGAAGGAAGAGGAGGAGAGAGAAGGAGGAAATTTACTTAACGCATTCATATGCTGGGAAAATACATCTAGCAAAAAAGTAACTGAAGAAGGTGAGGAACCAGATTCTTTTTTGCAGCCTTCCATACCGTAACAATGTTTCACAAATAGAAAATGTTTCTGAAGCAGCCTTTTGCAGTGCAAAAAAAGAAAGAGGTACTCTGTTGAAGTAATGCTTGTTGTCCTCGTATGCTCAATTTCAGTCTGGCAACCAACCTTGGGTCTTTTCAGTCTTGGACAGTGCTAACAGGCAAAAATTGTCAGCCAAGTAATAACACCTTCTGTTCATGCAGTTTATTTTCAGCTAAATCTCTTACTCATGTGAATGGAGTCCTCTTGCTTTTTGAATGGTTAGGTTGAAATTTAATAAACCACTGTGGCAAACCAAGGAACAAAGAGCCCTCCAGCAAGCTGCTTGTAAGCTTTTTTAGCTAATATGAATCAAGAATGGTCTATTATTTTCTTTCCGCAGTTCAACCAATATCAAATATACAGAATAGGGTTGTTGAAAGGAGAATGGGAATCCTCTATATCAAAGTTGCAGAGCAGAGGCTTCTCTTTTTTGTTATTTTTTGTGTGTATTTTTTTTTAAAGGAATTGTTTCCTCAGGAAACTGCTTGCTAATAATTCTTAGACATAATAATTTGGACACGTGCTTTAAAAAACATTGAAGTGGAAGTTTACACTAAAACAGAACCCCAATTTATTACATGTTGCTAAAATTTATGATATTCCTCTAAATTTGTCTTGCATAGATAGAAAGTAAAATGTAATTTTTGGCATTAAAGCAAGCATCTTTCATGACTTAAAAAATTGGGAGGGGGGAGGGGAGCTTTCAGGGGAGACTCATACAGAGAAAATGTCCTACCCAGTCTCCCTGGCGAACCCCTGCCTGGTAGAGGCCTGTTTAAACGAAGAGTCTAGTTAAAACAAGAAGGCCCAAGAACCCTAAATCACGTCAGTTCTTGCAGAAGATGAGCGAAACAATTTGCGAGGAAGGGTGGGCTGACCGATGTGCGTTTGTTCTTAGGGGTCCCGGAGTCCAGGCAGAGCGCTGTTTACCAGAGCTGTAGCTACCTATAGGTGACCTTAGCTCAGCTCGGGAAAAACGTGTTTGCAGTGATTGTTACTCAGCGTGCCCAGCGGGGTTGACCCTGAAGTGGCGGTGGTGGTGCCGATGGCTGGATCGGAGAAGCTGGATGACGGGCTGCCTGTTTGCAGGAAACTGCTCTAGGTGATGACTGACGTAGGGAAAAACCTTACTCTAGCACCTTGCCGGATAAATATGCACATATTCTGCTTAAAGTAAGGCTTAAAAGCAGTATCTTTTGTAAATAAGATCGTGCTGCCTTTTTAAAATCAGTTTCAAGAAATCTAGCGGAGCAAAATGCGGAAGGGTGCCAACGCCTGCCGCAGCACACGGGCCGAGGGCCACGCTGCAGGCAGAGCTGCTGCCACCGCGGCGCCTGTCCGGTGGCACGGGCGGGCTTGGGCGGCAGAGGCAGCGGGGAGAAACGGCAGCCCCGTCCGCCGCCTTCGGAAGCGGTGCTCCTCGTCCCGGTGCCTTCTCCCGCAGTGTTTTCCCCTGTTAACAGCTCTGCCGCTACCCGCCCGCTGCCCGTGGGAGCCGGCTGCCGCCGCGCTGCGCCGCCAGGTGGCGCCGCCGCGCCGGGCTCCGCGGGGGCTGCGCCGGGCTCCGCGGGGGCGGTCTCGGCGCGGCCTCCCGGAGCGAGCGGGGACGCCCTTCTCCCTGCAAGTCAGCAGATTTTGCAGGGTTGTTTTAGAGGAAAAAAAAAAAGTGCTTATATATATAAATATATATATGTATTTATTTTTATGTATAAAATGTAATTACAGTGACTGAGGCTGAAGGAAGTACTGAATTGCTGCGCGGAGGTTGCCAACGTGCAAGCTGCGTTCAGAACACCGCCCTGGTTGCCCTGTGTGCCCCTCTGGGTTCAGGCGTGGAGGATGTTTACTATATACTCTGCTCTCTTTATCTATACGTTTCTAAAGGCTTTATAACAAAGTGCAAATAATGTCAGCTGCATTTTACAGATGGGGAAAAAAGAGGAGTAAAATTACTTGCCTAATCCATCACAAAGAGCAAATAACGTGTAAATCTGGGTTGGTTGTTCTCTTTGCTGGGTATCGCATAAGAAAGCTTAACGTTTTTAAGCCTATATTTATTTATTACAGCTTCCAGTATACAGGAAAGCAATACATATTATAGTTGTATAAACGTTTCTACTTCTTCCAGGCAGATAATTGCAGATGTATATCACTTTTCACATGCTCAAGCACTCTCTGAGGTAGGTGCTTTGGCAGAGATGCAACATCAAAGCAGCCGTGAAGGATTAAGGTCCCAGACTTTAGAATAAAATGTCAACTTTTTAGCTATCTTTTTGTCACTGTGTATTTGAGAGGTGTGTGCAAGGCAGGTTTTCAGAAGCGCTTACTACTAAAAGCGCCATATGAAGCCACAAGACAGTGACTCCTCAGAATCTGTGAAAATTAAGACCTAAAATTCAGGCTTTTCTTAAGAGCCCAGGTTTGTTTAGGTTCCATCTTCAATGGACAAATTTTCAAAATGCTGCTGTGAATTTTTTGTTACGCTTGTCATTAGAGTCACAAATAAGGATTTTGGGTTGCTGAGAATAGCCAGTATCAACCCAGTCCTCAGTACCAAGGGAGAGGATGTTCTGGGATATCTGTCCCTGGGTGTCAAGATTTAGGCATGCACACGCTCACACTTCTAAGACCGGACGAGGTCACAGCTCAGTCGTGTTCCTCACCACTCGGCACGCGTCTGGTTTGTAGTGCCTGGCTACAGGATGACTCCTCGGTTTCATTGCTTCGAGAGCGGGATGCCAAGGTAGATCGGACGTAAGGCAGGAGCAGAGGAGAGTTTGTCTTGCTGCTCTTGCCTAGGGGAACCATGGGACCGATTCTTGCTGCAGCTTTACAGAGTTTAATAAATAGACTCATCTCCTGAGAGCTCTTGACAGTCCACGTCTGACTTCTCTGCTGCGGAGGCTGCTGCTGCCTTAGTGCGTTCATCTGCACTCCTATCTCATCTTCTTCTATCTTACTTCCTTCTGCTTCAGTGTTTTGCCTGAGAATTTCTTCTGCATATGTGACTTTGTAGCTTGACTTCTTTCTTTCTGAGGGAATATCTTAAGGCTGGGAGCAGGAGGGTGGGCAAAGAAAAGAGGTGGCCCTACTATTGCTACTCAGTAAGCTATTTGAAATGTATCAGTGCTTTTTGATCTTCAGAAAAAAAAACCTATGAAAAATATTTCATATTCTCGAGTACTATGAGTTGGAAACTTGTTTGTTTCGGTAGGATTTATTTTTCGTCCTGTTCATTCTTGATTTTAGGCCTTCTGAGCCTCCTTCCCACTTCTTGGCTACCGATTGACCAATATGTGTGCTTTTCTTCCTTGGCATTTGTCCCACTTCCAGTGAGGTCAGAGGTAATCTCCTGCTGTGTTTGAGCATGCACTGCCCTTGGGGAAACAGCAAAGAGAAGGGGGGTTGTGGGCACACGACCTCCGCAGCTCTCACCATGGTGGCTGAGCCATCACTGCTCTGCTGCTAGCCCATCTCTGCTGGGCGTCATCGTCCTGTGGCAGACCAGCAGGGCAAGGCGCACGTCTGCGTCTCAACCTGGCATCTTCCCTCAAGCCTTCCTCAAAACTGAGGGTGGCAGGACCCGGCAGAGGTGCAAGGAGCAGGCAGTTGTGGGCAGGAGCGTCCCTGGCTGCCGAGGCCAGGAGCATCTCTGTGGGGCATCGAGGTTAACAGCCGAGCATGAGATGAAACATTTCCAGATACCTGTTCACCTTTTAAACTCCCATCTCCTGTGCTTGCAAAATTTCATCAGTTGTTTAGAGTACAAAAGATTTAGGTCTCTAATGTAAGCAACTAAAACATTGGTGTGATTTATGTGCGCTCATCCTTTTTTGTATTAGCAGCAATGACTCAGTTTTACTTAGCATCTATAGCTGAGTCGCATGAAATAAGGAATGCTTTAAAAATGTGGAAGTTTACTATCCTGTGCCTTGATTCACACTCAGTGTCAGAGAGCCATATGTATATCATTGTAGTCTGTCATAATTAACATCCTCAATCAAAGTTTCATTAGCTGTGAACTGGAGATGCACAAGTTTATGACTTGATCATAAAAAAGTTGACTGAGGTGGGAAATATTTGTTTAGCTGTCACATAACACATGGGATGAGGAAATGGGCATGATTGCCGTAGCTCAGTTAACAGTGTTGTCATATGAAATGCTGTAGTTCTGGTTACCAGATACAAATCAAGACAACTTGTACTATTTGCCCTTCCAGAAGAGGAAAAGCATTAGTGGAAATCCTGAAAGATTGTATCTCATTAATTTCTGAAATTATGCATCTGCTCCCATTGTATTTGCACTCTTTTGAGGAACAAGCAGGCATGATGTAAGCAGATTTTAGTGTCAAAGGACATTTTACCTGAGTGATTACTGCAAATTAATCCAGTTAGGTTTGACCCAAAGTGTGAGAAACTGAAGTTCCAAATAAGACCTCTACCTTTCCCCTGTCCCCTTCCCTGTAAAGGATGATTTATCACTGGAATTAGACTGCTTTCACTGGCCTGCTAGTATTCACTTTGATATAAATGTGTGTATTATGTTGTTTAGTTTGGTATGGAAATAGTGGCTAGTGGTTTGACTGTCATTCTGGTTCACGTCTGGAAGTAATGGACATCTTCCATAGGACTTGCTCTGTGTAACTTTATTCAGAAGTTTTTCATCCAAGCATTCAAAAGCGGGCATGGAATTAAAGTTAATAATCAGGTATCCTTTTTATTTTGAAATGAGGGGTCCAGTGCCTTCTTTAAACCTGTCTGTTTGTTGTATCTAGCTTTTGTATCCGTTTGCTGCATCCTGACGGGGAACAGTGTGCCTGGTTTCTCCTCCCAGTGTTGTTAGGCGTTTCCTAACTTCCAGGTAAGCAGCTCTGCTGTTCTTCAAGGCAGAGGTTTCCCCGACTGAAGGGCCCGAATGACAGCAGGACTGCCTGTTACATCAGTTGCTCTTGGAACGGTATTTGACGCACTAATCTGCATTATGTGGGATTAAACAGGCACAGTAATTAACTTGCATAAGCGCTTTAGCAAATTTTGGCACTTGAATTGCAGCATGTCCTGTATATGATGAAGCAGAGGATGTATAACATGGGGACAGCACAGTGGGGAGTTGTGGAGAAGAAAACCAAGTCGAAATTTTATCCATAAACAACAGTGAGGAGAGAGGGAGAGAAAGTGCGTACAGCCAAAATCAAATATCTCTTGTCACTTTTGAGGAGCTAATGTGGGCTGAATGTTTACAGGCATGCTGAAAAGGCAGCGTGGGATACTGGGCGCTGGCACTCACAGCTCTCACTGAATCCAAACAACAGCTATGGAAGAAGTAACTCCATTTCCAATCCTACGTTAAGTGTCATTCTTAAATGAGCAGCAGAGTGGTACCTAGGAATTCAGTTAATCAGTTTATAGTGTTTACTCATCACAGATTATAACTTTAACTAATTCTTACCCTTATGATTGGGAGAGATTGAATTCAAATGTGCATCTGTAATCTGGAGGAAAAAAAAAAAAGAAAAGGTAGAGGTGTCAAAAATTTCCCTCACCCGCTGTCCTCAAGTTCTGCATTGAACTCGGTGACTGAGCACCTAGGTTCTTCGAAGGACCTACCCTTAGAAGCGTTGCAGAAATAAGTCCAAAGCACTGTGTCTTTCCACTGGTGTATGGCAACTCTTAAATACACCTAATTCAGCTAATTCAGATCTGCTTTGACTCAAAGGAACAGCAGGGAAGGCTGTTTCAGTTGCCGAAAGGCGTTTGGCTGAAGCATTTTCTCTTTCTTTTAAAACACGCAACACCAAGGGAAAGGGCTTGAAGTCAGCAGGCAAACTGGAGACGATTTTATTCCCTCTGTATATATAGCATGTAATCCTGAGGTTTGTGTATGAAACTTTTTTCACTTTTACATAAGGCAGAAGTTAGTCACTAGCAGGTCATCTGGAGTTTGTAAGGGTTGAGGAATAAGGGCTGTTCCAGTTTGCCTCTTAGACAACGTGGGCTTTTTGTTTGTTTGGCTTTTGGACTCGGGGTCCTTCTGCAAACCTCGCAGCAATGTGTTCTCAAGACCTTCTTGCCTCTCAGGAAGTGTTGTCTTAAGAGACTACACATTTCGGAGCAAAGCCCTTGGAGTTTTCTCATCGTCCAGATAGTCCCACATGACTCCAGACGTTTTAGAAATTGTTGAGAAAATATATACTGCTGAAGGAAACAGAAAACTTAGGTATGGTGGATTTTAACGTTACGCCACAAACCTGGTGAAAATGCAGATTTTCAGGTTGTTCTAATGCACCATCTTAAAAACTTGTAATAACCCTGGGAGAAGTTACTTTCGAGAATTGATAATCAGCTCAAGAAAATTTCATTTGTAAGTTCGGAAGGTATAACAACTTCCCTCATGTGTTTAAAAACAAATACAAATGGGAAAAATAGATCTTCTACTGACTTCTCCGTCCTTTTACCAAGGTGAAAGAGTGTCTGATCTTGCAGTCTGGAAGTCAGAACAGTGGGTTGTCATACAGGAAACTGGGATTCACAAATGAATTTAAGGGCTGATCATTTTATAGTAAGAAAATCAGAGTTAATTAATTGATTGCCTTGGGATTCCGACTGGGCCCTCATACTCCGTGCCTCGGTTTACCTCTTTGGCCACGGCATTATTATTGCTTCCTAGTCTTCCACTGCTGCAAATTGCTAAAAGTGTAGCTGGGTACCTAAGCCTGTTGGTACGTGCTGGCTGGTACAGCTGTGTCACAGACTAGTTTCCCTAGTGCCCCTGCAGCACCAGGAAATCTCTGCAAAGACTGGTAGAAGGTAAACCGATGTGAAAAGTAGAGGAGAATAAGATCCTTTAGTGGCCTGATCCTGTAGAACGCTAAACTTCCTTGTCAAAGGCCAATACTGAAAACCTGACACGTACTGCAAGTTTACTAGCTCTACCGAGAACATCTGTACAAGCGCACACTCCTTTGAAGAAACCCACTCGGGGTGTGAAAAGCTGTGAATCTTACCTAAAGCGGGGCAGCTTTCCGAACGACGCAATGGAGGTAAAACTAGGAAGTGATTTTGTCACCAACTTAAATCTTCTTTTTAAGCATTGAAATCTACCTCCATATAGGACATAGTTCCTAGACTCCTCCTTTAGACAGCAAGTTTTTCTTTGAAACCTGACTTAACTCTTTAATTGATATTTTTATCATATGAAATGGGAAAATGAAACAGGCAAGCTGTTTATAGTTAAACCATTAATAAAAAGCAAAGTGCATGAGCAAGTGATCCCATACTTGAAAGAACAAAACCAAAGGTATGAACATAACAAAATAAAATGACTTTGAAGTTTAGGTGTTTTACTAACTGGAATCCTAAAAAACATGTCTTGTTTCTAAAAGTCTCTCTTCACCTGGTTTGGTACGATGACAATGTGGCACTCTGAACTGCTGCCCGATGGAAGTTTCCTTTGGTAAGTGGTAGTATAAAGCAAATAGCAATGGTAGGTATCCATTACCTTTGGGAGAAAGGTTACTGATTTGAGTAGCTGGAAATCCTGTTTAAAAAACGTTTATTACGATATTTGTCTACAGTCCTTTACAGTGGCAGCTAGGTAAGGACGTTGAAACGCTTAATATTCATATGTATTAGTATGATTTTTGCTAATGTGATAATGTCATGTATCCTTTTCAGTATTATAAGGATATTATTCTAATATTGCTTGGCTTTGTTACTATCTTTGCTGTGTAGGATTTCATGGTGCAAGACAGTAAGAGCTGGAGAAGATGGAGTACAGCATGGAGTTTGCTCGTTCCATTTAAAGTTGCTATTCATATCCCATTGCACTTTTTGCACAGTTGCCTCAAAAAAATCTGATTCTACTTTCAGTGAAGGTATGTATCACAGGGCCCTCATGACTCCTTCTGATATAAACGCAACTTCTCTGCTTAATACAAACTGGTATTTGTAAAGGGGTATAATTGTAGCTCTGTGCTGAGATGAAGATGCTCCTCAAAGGTGAGGCCTTTGGGTATGCTGTTTCAGCCTCATTTGTCACCCCAGTGTGACCTATCCATGAAGGCGTGCATATGACACTTGTCATGGTGAGGTCTGAGTGCCTCATCACTGTGGAGTCACCTGCCGCTCAGAGACTGAGTGGAGCGGAAATGGCGCTGAGCCAGACGTGGACACCAGTGGGTGGTGGTCTGAATGGGTTACAGAGGCTGGGTGGCTTTGACTTAATCTGTGAGAAGGCAAACCAGCTGTCATCGGGGAGTGCAGATGGACAGCTGTGTTTCAGATCGCTTGCATTAAAAAAAAAAAAAAAGAAAATGAATTGGAGTGTAACATATAACCATCCCCACTGGTTGTTACTGGGCTCCCCCGTTACCACCTGCTGCCAGACAGAGCACGCTTGTTCTCCCTCCAGCTCTCACTGCAGAGGGGATTTGTTTCCTCTTCTGTTCTAGGCTGTAGTCTTGATTGCAAGTGAAAACTGCACTCTTGGCTTCCCTCCAGAGTTACAACCCAGTTTCCAGGACTTGTTGAAAAAAGAAAAAAACAAAAAACCAAACACCCAGCCAACCTTCCATAAAATTTAATCTCTTCTCTGATCATGAAAGGCACCTTTTTAACGTATCAAGACTGACTTTTGATGTCATGCCAATACTGCTATTGTTTTCTTGGCATTGTTAATTTGAGTAACTTTCAATTAAATCTTTGACAGAAAAATAGCTTTCAGTTGTGTATTCCCTACAAATACATCATTTTAATTCATCAGATATTGAATAATTGTTTTTCATTAAAACAGCAGTCTGAGCCCAGGTAAAACATCTGTTTATAGCGTGGTTATATAGATGGCTTATTTTAATAATGTATAAACATTTAAAATAAAAAGAATTAGAACATAATGTCCAGGTTCTGTTAATGTTTGACAAGGACTGTTCAACATCTGCTAAGTTTTGGTGAGGGGCTCCGAGCAAAGGAGCTAGCACTGAAGGGATATGTAATCTGACAGTCAAATTTGTAAGTAAATAGGCAGTTCCACTTATGCATCCATATATATATATTTGTATATGGCCATGTGTGTATGTATGTATATATTAAAATGATTGATAGAACTTTCTCCATCCAATTTCTGTTCAGCTCTTAGAGATTTTGAATGACGGATTTTAATAGGCTTTCTTAGTTCTCTTGTAAGGCTGTTAAAGACTCGCTCACTGTTGTTTAAAGCGATCTGAGGGTCACCGTTATTCTATTCTATCCCAGTTCAAATTTAGTAATACTAAAGGGGAGGGTTTTATGTTTTAAATTTAAATTAATTCCATCAGCATTCTTATAATTATTTGTGGCTTTGGTCCAGCTTCTCCATGCCTTCCCAAGGCATACCTGGGTTCTCAAAGGTATTTTACTAAGTACGGTAATATTGATAAAATTAAGTGAGGTCTTTTGAAATGCAAATATGCCCCCCCACACCCCGTGGATTTCTGTTCTGCTTAGATTCTTCAAAAGATTCCTGATTAATGATCAATTTCAAATAAATCTTAGTAACTAAAGACATAGCCCAAAAGAACCGAGTCTGGACTGGCGTTTTCCCTTTAAACTTAGAATCTGAGTGCGAGTCTGGAGCCTGACCTTATGGCTGAAGCTCATATGCAGTCGAATGTGTTGAGCCAATACAGTGACTTAAGCTGCTTTCGAATCATTCCCCTCTGACAAAAGCAAGTGAATGAGGATTGAACAAATTAATTCAAAGATGCCAAATTGCAGACAGTCTTAATTGTACATAATCTAATGTAATGACAGTCTCGGGCCGTGACTACAGGTTCCTGGTATTCTCCCTCCTAACTTGTTCCTGCCTCTTCCCCGAGGGGGAAGGTGCATTGTGTTTGTTTTTTTGAACTGAATCATTTCAGAAATCTGGCCGAGAGCACGGCCACGCAGGCAGCGAACTGGAAGAGCTGCCGGGGTCCACCCGCGATAAGGGCAGAGGAGGTGGGAAGGAGCGCCTGGGCGAGCCCCGCGCACGGGACGAAACGTCCCACGGCCTTAGATGTGGGTCCGCAGGGACTGCCAGGAGCCGGGGAGCTCAACGGCGGATGAAAATCAGACATGAGGGTCACACCTGGTCACACCTGGACCTGCCTAAGCTCTTCAGGTATTTGGGTATGGAGTGAAGTTTTCATCCAGATGGTATTAATAGAAATACGCTGACTTCTGCGGCGAATGGGACTGACCCATGCTGCTTTAATTCAGCGGTGAGGAAAAGAGGGCCTGGCTTGGCCGTGTGGAAACGACCTTCACCAGCTGGTGGTATCTACCAGAGAAATGTCTGTTGGTGGTCGTCTTTTAGTACTCAGCCACTGCTTTAATTAAGGGTTTTACTTGAGCTGGGCCTGAGGAAGAAGATAGATGTTGGGATCTGGTTGTTAGCAAATGCAATATTTACGTATTTTTATTTCAGTATGTAAGTCTTTTCATTTAATGGGTAATAACATTCTATAGATAACCTAGGGATGGATAAAAATATAAAACAGCTTAACGGAGAAAAAAAAAGCAGATGTGTTAAGAGCATTTTGTTCCCTTTTCCTCATTTGCAAGCCTCTTCATGGTTCTCAGCTCTTGACTGCAATGGGTTTTTTAGCCTCTGCTGTGATTATATCAACGTACCTGATGCAAAACCGCCGGTGTAGATATGCTGCCATTATCTACGTGATGACCAGGGCAGCGAAGGCAGCAAATATGGCTTGAAAATGCAGGGTGTTGACAGCAAGGAGGGAAATCACCGTGCACGGGGCACACTGTGGAGTGTGGAGAGTCCCGTGACAGAGGTTTTCTTGTTGGCCTGTTTGTTTGTGTTTCGCTTAGAGGATGAGCTGGAGAGAAGGCCAATAAACACAGCCAGCAAGCAAGGTGCTGTCAGGCAGAGGGCACAAAAAATGGTGCTGAGTCACATATTGTCCTCTGGGCAAGGATGTCAGTCGTTACCGGTCAGGGTGGCGTCTGAAGTGAGGGCTGCTCTGCCTCAGTGTCTGGTGTTCAGCTGTGCAAACAGGCACGCTGCGTACGCCGCTGCCCCAGGTATTTACTCACACACCTACAGCTGTGCTAGTAACGCTTTAATTAAGCAGGAGCCAACCCCTATTGGAGCCAACAGGATTTTGGCTCAAGTGAGAGGGATGTAATTTTGCTTTTTAGTTAATGTGTATTGCATATAATTGAACCTGCTGCAGGAGAGAAAGGCTGATCTTAAGCCGATAATTCCTTGTTTAGATGTGACTTAAAATAACTAGCTTTGGGGAGCAGCGCTGATAGCAAGGAGAAGTGGTCTCCTGCCAGGACCATCAGCAAGCTGCAGAGAGCCCGGGAACTGTCACTTTGACTAACCTCGGAGGCCCCTTATCCCAGCCTTTCATCACCCGGTGAACGGCTGAATAAAACCCAACAGCAAGAGCTGGCCGGAGCCAACAAGAACTGAAGAGCTGCGGTGGGCTGGGAACTCTTCTTCCCGTCTAATTTCAGCAGAAGCAATCTGCCACCCAAGTAGGGGAGAATTCAGTTAACAGAGCTAAGGGGCAGCGAACACAGTCGTGTGGACATGATCATTAAGCCTGGTAGGAAGAGGGGCTATTATCTCAATTAGCGCCCGTGAAATGGAATACAGATGCACCAGCTTCCAACTGTTTACCAAATATATCCAGCTTCCTGTGGATACACACTTGTTTGGCCGTTCAGGTTGTCACAGCTAGTTCTTACTGTTACATTTTGAAGTCTTAGCTGACGATGGAAAAACAAAAGCAAGCCGGGAGGAGGTGTCACTGAAAGCGGGTGAAGAATCCTGGCGCTGTAGGCAGTGCTGCCGGTGTGAACAGCACGCCGTGCGCTGACAAGCTGGTAAAATGCATCTCTCTCAGTCATCCTCACGGGTCTGGCCATAACTATGCTTTTAGTTACAGGGCACCACAAGTATGCATGTTGTTTTTCAAGTATGAAAAGCTCTTTTGCCTGTAGTTGGAGTCTCTGATACCTCTAAACTTTGTTCCTAGTCTGGTGCAACTGTTCGAGGTTTGTGTTGCATGTGCCACAACAAGCGATGAAAGTAAATAAGGCGGAGGGCAAAGGGGACGGAGAGCAGGGGTTACAGCAGCTCGGTCAGAGCTTTTGGGTTGTGCTCTGGGAACAGCCTGGGATGGGTAAGTTGTTCACGGGGACTGCATTTCTCGCAGGGGAGGGAAAAAACTGGCAGGAGATGAAGCAGAATTTTCAGGGGACCCAAAAAATTTAGTTAAGCAGGAGAATTACCTGCTTGTTGGCCTCTTCTTTCCCTGGCACCGGTTTTGTTGCGTTCCTTTGAAAGAGATATTGTTGAAATACAGCATCTTTCTCTTGAAATTGCCAGTTTGCAGTTTTACTGTCTGCATTGTCAAGGACACGCTGTAATCATCAGTTCCTCCTCTAGCATGCTGTGTTATGTGTGCGAGTGCTACTCCACAGCTGGCACAAAGGTTACTTATTTTAGACTTAAGCGAGTCAATTCCCACGTTATTATAGCATATATGTATTTCCTAAATCAAGGACTGGGTTCTGCAGACAAAAAGTGTTTCTTGAAAGCCACGTTGTTAGTGTAAAATTTAAAAAAATCATTACTTGCACCATGGAAAAATCTATGTTTTTAGTAGTAAATCTAAGATTGCATTCTTTACATTCTGGATTCTGAGCCTGTAAATCTTTCAGACTTTGTTTGTACAAGCACTGAAATCTTAGGTTTTTTTAAAAATAAAAACTAATTTTTCTTATATCCCTAACTCTAGTAAATGAAAATTAGGAGAAATACAGGTTCCCACAAGGCTCACTGTGATGCCTAGCAGTGCTGTGAAAGTGTTGCTTTTCAGCAGGTTGGGAGATGATGCGGTATCTTAGGATTAGGAGCTTGACGATTTAGTATTTCTCCAGATGGAAGATACTTACTAGTAGCATAAAAAACTACTCAATAAGGGTGATGAGGTGCAATCTGTTCCATATTGCATGATTCTTTGTGTACTTGCAGAATAGCACTAAGCAACTTCTAAAATCGGACTGAAAGCTGGATTTTCTCTTGAATAAAAATGACTGTTCTTTTCATGGGGTAATTACTGTCTTGTTGATTGTTACCTTCAGTGCTGTGGACTGAGAAAGAGCTGGGTAATAAATAAGTAATAAATAAGTAATAAATAAGTCTAATAAATAAGTAATAAATAAGTCTAAAGAGGTTTATGTACTGATGTTGCAAACTGTTAGATAAAGACAGATATAAAGATAGACCAGTGTATCTTTTTTTTTAAATGAGTTTTGTCCTTTGAAATGGTCACAGGAAACTTAATATTGCTATACAAACTGGTATCCCTTACACAAGAAGAATAAGGAGATATGAGCTGAATGCCCTTTATTACTATCATCAAAGTAAGTTTCTTAATAAATATTAGTTCTCAACGTTTTTTATCATACTTTCCTTGGCTTGGCAGGAACAATGCAAATGACACCTAATGACAGTTCTTCTAGCTGCTCCTATCCCAAAGGCATCCAGGTTTCAAACAGTGATTAGATATTCCACAATATACTTTCAGTAACTTCATTTATTACTCACTATTATATTACTATTATATTCACTATTATTATTCACTATTTATTATCACTGTTAATTACAATACCACCGGAGTAGTATTGCTGTCTATTACTAACTTACAAAGAACCTTGAAAAAATAGTTGATCAAATTTATCTGAAGAATACTTTATGGTAAAACAGCCCTTTCGTTTACACACGTTTCTAACGCATCAGCGTGCTACAAGACTGATTGCTCTTATTACTTTAGCATAATAGTTAGTATCTAATTTTAAGAGCCTAATGACTTATAAATGTCACACCCCAAGATTTTACATTGATGCATATTTTGAAGATAGTAATAAAACTGTTATTTAGGCCTCCAAAAACATAGTTCATTTCTACCTGTTTCCTTAAGAGGCAACTATTGCCCAACCGCCCCCAGGCAACAGCAGTACCTTGCTCCCATGAAAACTCATGCTGTTGGCTGTGTTAAAGTCCCGTTCTGGAGGAAAAAGGAGGTGACTCAGGATATGCAATTGAGTTTTGTAATCTTTCAGAATGGTCTTCCAGGAGCAAAACAGGTTGTGTGAGAACACGGCCTTGATGAGCTGTGCTAATTACAACGTCTGGTTTAAAATTCCAGGCTTTTGTCTAAACCTGAGAAATGGGTGAGACAAACTGCCTTCCAAAACAACCTAAATACATTAAACCAAGTACAGATATACTGTAAAATTTTTACAGAGAATAACTATTTCTAAGGTGATCACTAGCTAAATGAAGTTTAGTTTTCCCCGCGTTGTCATAATCATGAAAGCGTAATATATTAACAACACACATTTTTGTTTATGGAAGGTCTCTGTGAATAGCAGTACTATCATGTTGTAGGATGACAACTGCCCGCATAGGAACACAATGGTCCTTGTCCACTCTGAGTATATTATGTCCTTTCAATGCTTAATTGGCTAGCAAAGACAAGTCCAAAATATAAGTTGTGAGTTGTTTATAGTTTGAGAGGATGAAGTCATGTTCCTTGTCTTCTTGCCAAAGGTAATGAATGTTTGGATCAGGGTTAGAATTTCCTGGCATGGGTTGTCTCCAGAAAGGTCCAGAATACAGTATTTAGGAGGAAATACCGCTCATGTTTTAAACTGGATCCATTTCAAGACTTAGGACTTCTCTGAGTTATGATGTTCTCCTTCGAATGTGATAGTTTTTTTGTTTCCTAAGGGAAGGGTTTAGAGGAACAATCCCTTTAAAATATTAACTGCATGTAAAAAAAAATTGTTTTTAGTTTTTTACATATATTCACAGATATTCTACTTTCATTTTGTGAACATGCTCATGCCTTGGAAATACCAGAAGAGATAAGGAGTACATAATGCAGTATTTGAAGAACATAAATAAGATCCATTAGTTGATCAAGCAAGCGGTCTGTAGTAATGCAGATCGTGATGTTCAGGTGTCCTCATTTATGTGCTGTTAAGATAGCATGATTGTAGTCTTCCTCATGAGCTGGCTTCCTTAATCTTAATCCTTCTAATCCTTAGACCTTTCCTGCATCAGGTGAGGATGAACTCTCCATGTGCTCCCAGATATTACTGACCTATTTTCCCTAAGCCAAACCACCCTATATCAGAACTCGGTGTTGTGTCACTTTAATTATCAAAGAGATCACACTATCTTCAGTTATTTATGCCTTCTTAAGATTTACTTCAGGATAATGCCAATGTGTAGGAGGATTATAAAATCATACTTTATTGCACCTTCAACTATGAATTCTTTAATGAGACCTTTTTCTTAAATTCTCCTGTTTTTATTCTCTGTATATTTTCTGATTTTACTTGTTACAGGTAGTATTCAGTTCTATATTTGTAGCTTTCTCTTATGCTTTTATAATATCAAAGAGGGTGTTAGTGTGTGTCTTTAGTGTCTATTTTAGTATTTGATTCAGCATTTTATTTTCTTTGGTTGTAACCTGTGATCCCTTTCTCTACTGTTGCAACAAGATACTGGTACATTTACTGGATTGCATTTACTCTCTGTTAGGCATACCAAATCTAGCTATTAGTGAAGTTCCATTTTATTGTGTGCTGTTTTTGATACCGGATTTTCAATCACTAAGTAACTGTAATGAAGCAAAGGAGTATGTGCATTAGTCCGTACTTAAATAATAAACTCCTCTTAGCATTACTGAAGAGTAATCTGAAGAGCGAACGTTCCCTTAAGCAGTAGGCTGTGTTATTTGTCTGATGCAAGCAGCAGAGAGCACTGTACATGTGTCACTGAGCAGATCTGATGTTCTGCTCATCGATGCCCAGAAGAGCCTAGGAATGTGTAGGCCCATGTATAACCACTGGTTTTACACACGTACACGTGTTATAAATTAGGCTTTAAGGAAATAGTCAACTTTTTTTTCCCTCACACCCCCTACTGGTATGTCTCAGGTCCATTACTTTACTGGTGCGCAGCCCCAGTGTCTCTGAAGTGCTTCACAGATGTTTGATGAAAAAATCCACATAGTTTGGCTTACTCAAATATAATAAACTTGCAAAAATTGTCAACCAGCAGACAACGTAGCAGTGGTCAGCATGGCCCATAAAATAGAACGCCTCTGCTATATCCCTAAATTTTTGAAAGATTCACTGTCTGAACTTAGTCAAATCAGTGTGATGGCTTACTTACCGTACCTCTGGAAAGGGGGAAATAGTTGCTACCCTCCTACACAAAGCGAACTGAAAGCTGTTCTTTTGAAGTTTCACAACTTTGTCCTAGCATTGCTCCTCTTTAGTATAAAGGAAGTGCAAGTGTGCCCAGTGAACTTAATTTGTGCAGACTACATTTCACGGGTATTAAAGCGATGTATTTGTTTGTTACGCCAATGTGAAATCAGATACAAGTGTTAGGATTCAGACAAGCCCAGATTCAAAACCACTTTCATGTATGAACACATAACACAGTTTGAATAATCAGACTCTGAATGTATTGTTCAAGAGAAGCGTTGCTCCGAATCTGTAGAACGTATTCTGTGAGTCACAAAATGCTTGTTGCATACCAGATGCTTTCTTTTTCAAAATGGATGCAGTAATTTTGTTTCCTGCACATCACAAGACAAAGAGCGCAACTGTCTATTTCTATATGGAAGTCTTGACTTTCTTTTTGCACGAGTAACTTCTCTATAATCAAATGTTTGTCAGACCTGCAGTGTATGCATCCATTGTTTGAATGATTTCAAAAATTTATAGTTTAGGCAGGACTAAATCTTTTCAGTCAATAATGTCATAAAAATATGATGAGGTAGCAGTGACTTACATCATAAAATCTTTGAGCAGGCTTAAACCCGTTCTAGAGACATGGTACATTGCAAATGTGAGTGAAGGAGTTGCATCACAAATGCAGTTTGCGCAGAATACATGTCGTTTTCCTCAGATAATCTCAAATAACCCCAGACAGTAAGTTGCCGGGTAACATAGTCTGAGCAGCTGTTTGTGTGCAAACACTGTGGAGGGCAGGTAAGACTGGACTCAAACATGGCCTTGGACCTGCGCTTGACTGGCAGCGTAGGTATATCTGGATGTGTTTATGGTCTATTTGATGATTAAATCACGTTGTAGTACATGGGTCACTCAGAGAGTCTTTGGAGCCTTCTTTCTGCAGACTCGAGTTACTGCTCATTGTTTGATGCTTTGGATTCCTCTTGGCTGCCTTTGATGCTGTCAGCTCAGCTGTAAGATTTCGTTGGCCTAGAAAATGACACGAGGCTTTTTGTGCAAAAAGTTCAAGAGCAGAATTAAATTCTATTTTTAATACTGCCTCTGATTTTCCATTGGTGACACAATTTCTCATAGTATGGCAGTTCGAGAGCGTGGCAGTGTTCCAGACTGTGCTTGGAAGGTTTTATTATAGCTCCTAACCTATTTACATGCTTTCCTCTAGCTGGAAATTTCAGTGTGTGTGTGTGTGTGTGTGTGGGAGGGGGAGGGTATCATACTATTAATACCTAGATAGCACTCTGATTTACTGCGGTAGGTTGGCAGTGTATCTGTGGTATTAGAAAATACAGGAGGGGAATTTAAAGAACTTCTCAAAGCTGAATAAATGTCTAGTGATAATAAATTTTACACTATACCCTTGATCACCTTATTATCAATGTCATCAATTTCTCTCTGCTAAAAGTGACAGTGCATATTAGCACTGGGCATGACCATATTACCACACGTTGTACTAAGTAATTAATCATTTGGGGCATGTTGCTACAGTTTGCTGCTTTCCAATGTAAGCTTAGAGACTTACTCATTCGTTCCTTTATTTGGAAACAAAAAGCTTCTTATATAAAAATGAGTCAAATGTACTGATATGTAAGTGGAGGCTATTTAGCATTGAAATCTCATGCTGCTTTCTCTAGAAAAAAATGGCCCTCTTTTAAAAGAACACCCCAACATTAACAGTTCTGAGAATGACCAGTTTAGGAGCACGAACTCCTGCTGCTGCCAGAACTCTCCTCCCAGCTGGCTTTCCCTGCCACTTTAATATATTAGTTCAGCCGTCTCTACATATTAAGAGGATTTTCAAATGCCACACTACCAGGAAATATTTAGAAACAGAATGTTACAATGCCAATCCTATCGTTTAATTAAAAAAAAAAAAATCAAATGGTATGATGTGCCCCTTTGTTGAAATGGTTTTTGTTTGTAAGTAAAGAAATCGAAACCAACCTATAAGCGAACAATTTAATAGCATTATCATTTTTTTAGTTAAAATTCATATAACTTAGTGTGAGTAATACTGTAGCAATTTATAGCACTCAATTATTTAATCAGTCATGGATAAAGTTTGCTAATTGTACAGTCATTTACTCTTCCCAACTTTGAAGGCTCACAATGAAATATATTCTATCCAGACCAAGAGCTTTGTTCTGCACAAAGCTTTCTTTAATTGTCCCTGTTCTCTCACACAAGAAGTCAATTTAGGTTTTATTTTAGCCGTATGTACCTTCCTGAAGTACTTAACTTTCTTTGTGTCCCTCCAGGGATTTTTAGCTAAAACCTCTCACATCTGTGATATCAGTGATACTGTTTTTTTCCTCTAGCTTTTTCCTGAATATCAGTACGTAGCAGTCTGTTCATCAACGATTAATGCCAACCTTCCACACACATTTACCCATTCATAGATTCTCTTTCATAAGTGCAGCTCTTAGTGGGAGGTTTTTTTTTTTTTTATACCCACTGGACATTAATTTGAATTGGCCATATATAACCAGATAACATTGGTTATCTGTTTTCTTTCCTGATGAGTCATTTAACTGTACTTCCAAATGAGTATTTGTATAAGATAACTTATGAACTAAAAACCGTTCACTGTTATTTACTACTTGCTATTCATTCTCTGTTGTTGATCAGACCAGATGGCACAGTTTCTTTCTCCTTGAGTGGATGCCCACAGATTTTTTAAAGGGAGAGTGAGAATAGCTAATCAGTCTTCCTTATTGCAAATTTAAAAAAATAAATAAGCGTTTGTGAATATATTAAGGTAATTAGTAGGGCCCATGAATGTTTGCACAAATATTCCTTCTCTGCCTGAATGTTCCAGGGTGACGTAAGATCTTCTTTGCTACCTTTAATTGTGATGTTGTGCTTTCTTCTTTAAAATATAAATCGATGAATATTCAAACTTGTCAGTTCGGACCATTGAACGTGGTTTTTGTAGTGAAGGTCAAAGCCTTCCAGAATCACTAGTGTGTGTCTTGCACAGTTTAAATTTCCAACTATAAACATAGGTTATCAGTCATTTTAAATGTGATCGTTGTATCTATTATAAATCCCCAAGATCTTTGGTTTCCCTGCTGGATATTCAGCATAGAGCCATACAGGAAATAGTGATACAGTATAAAACACACATTATACAAAAATCTTCCAAACCCCGCAAAGCCCTACTCTGTACGAAACTACATCTAAGCTACAAAGGTATGGTAAAATCCTGGAAATAATGAAAAATGGTAAAACTCTGTCCATGCTGTATATAAACATTAGGAATCTATAAAGAGGCTCGGCGGAATACCAGTAGGAATTGGTTTATATCAGCATGTTGTTGTACTTAGAGACACCTAAGGTTTAAATATATATCTAACTGTGAAGTTGCTCAGTCAGCACGGACTGCAGACAATCGTTCACCTCTGCTACTGAAATGAGTTAGGAAGGACAGGAGGTGCCACACACCCAGGCTGTCCAGCTCGGACCTCTGTCTCCAGCAGTCGCCAGCACCAGTGTATAGCACCAGTGTATAGCACCAGTACACAGCAAAGTTTAAGAACTCTTACCATAGATTAATGTGATTTGACACAATTTAACCTTCTAATCCCAACTACTTATAAATAATTTTAAATACTAATGAATGAAAATCTTGTTAGCATTTGCTAGTTACTTCCAAGTATTTTCGTTGTTTAAACTTACTCCTATCTAAATTAGCTTAAGATCCATGTGATGGACAGCTTTCTAGGGTATAAAAAATACTCTGTAAAGAATGTCTGATATGTAGTCTTGCACCTAGGCAGATCCTAGCTGAGTTAGGCTTCTTGGTCGTTTGGGAAGCAGTTAGTATTTCTAGTGCCCTGGAAGTACTTTCAGCTGCTTTGGTTTCTGTAACAAGGTAGCAAACAAATCAATTACAGGCTGCTCTAGTAGTTTGGGTAACTTAGGAATTACCTCACTCCAGACAAAGTCAGTAAGAACTGGGGGAGTTCAACACTGAAGGCCTTACAATATCTGAAAAATACCTTGCTCGAGAGCTACGTCACCATAAACTCACTATTTACCCTTAGATTATTAGTGACACGGTCACAGCTATGCCCAACTGGAATAAAGATAGGCCCTAGTCACACAGTTAGCTTTTGTATTTCACGTAACTCAAAGTCCAGGCAAGCTTAGAACATGCACAATGATGCAGCCTATAATAACGCTAAGGGTGAAATGCAAAGTTTGCAACAAATCCACATTTGGAGTAAAAATGTATTTGGAATCTCCCTCTCCTAAAACTCGGTAGTCCTCAGATCTAGTGCTTTAATATGGGGCCACATTTAATTTCAAGTTGTGGACTCTGAGCTTCTCAAAGTGAAACTTTTGGCCAAGTATCGCTCAGCCAGTTGTGATTACCTGGGAGCACACGAGAGCAGGGAACTAGATCTGATGCTGAGCAGATAACCGGCTGAGGGGCTCTGCTCCACTCTCTGCTATCCAGGGTTAAATCCCATCTTCCTTCAGGTAAAATAGCTTTTGTAGAGTTATCATGAAACTTCCTTGCTTTGAATGAAATTTGCAAGATTACACGTCACAAATCTAGGATTAATTTCATGGAATCATTTCATTCACACTGTATTTATTGTCTTAAATCCGTGTTGCCTCTACCAGTTTAAGCGAATCTGGTGACAGAAAGTCATTTGAACTCCTTGCTATTGGAGGCATGCCCACATTTTCCATCTTCAAAAAATGAGTGTCTCCCTCTTCTAAGTGTACTGTTTTATTTCCCAATGATGTGAAAAGTTTAAACAGAACCTTTTTATACTCCTACCCGATTTCACCATCTCTTACCATCATCTTACCTACCATCTCTTTGGCTGTGTAGTTCATGACATTAATAGCTCAGAAATCTCCTGGGTATAACGTTTTCCTGCTTTTCAGAATTGCCAGTTGTGACCTCTTCTGCCCCAAGTCTAAACACCTGGAAGCATTTTTCTTATGGTAACTGAGATGACTTATTTCAGATGGTTTTTGGATTAGAAGTGCATACCCTGTCACCTTGCTTTTAGTAAGCGTCAGCGTATTCCCTGCCACGCTGGGACTCAGAGAGTCCAAACTGACATTGCGTATGACCACATGTAAACAGTGCTCTTCTTTGGAAAGATGGGGTATTTAGGAAGGGAAAGGAGGAAGAACCACTTGTTGGACGTACTGCATGCGCTGTGGTCAGCTGCATAGTTTATGAACGCTGCAAAGCAACTCGCTCCCGAGCAATCTGTCGGAAAGCTTCTGTGCCGACGGCGGCCCTTAACTTTTAGATCCTACTCTCCCATTCCATGTATTTTGCAATGCAGGTCTACGGGCTGCTCAGATCCAAGGGCTGTGCGAGGGACCTGCGCTTAAGGAGGGAAGCGAACCTGACCCTTCTGGCAAGGGTGGCTGCCGCCAGCACAACCATGCAACCTGCTTTAATTAAATCTTTACCTTGGGCCTTGAAACCTTGTTCCCTTATGCTACTTTTATTTTGCTTCTCTCTGGCAGGTGCTCATTTATTTTGCCTCTCAGTGTTCAGGCTAAATTAAAATCTTTAATTCTAACTGAAGGAACATTGGCAAGGTCTGAATGACTCAATGTTGGTGAAAGAGGTCCTCAATAATTCATAGATATGAACCTGGCCTAGAGCAGTACTAACTGAAACTTGCTCCATATGATGCCAGCTTTGATGATAGTTGGTGTGGAACAAGTTGAGCGGTCTTGATTAAGTTCTGCTGGCCCAAAGCTGCATGTCATAAGCCTCTGTGACGACGGGCTCTAACGATGCCTTTGCTTAAAACCTTAACGGTAGCCTCAAACTCTGGAGTTCTTGCAACAGCCCTGGATTTTACGACATGACCCGTGCAGCTAAAAAGGCTGAAGAGCCTCCGCAGCGCGCCGGGGTGCGGCCCAGCTCTCCGGCGCGTGGCCTCACCCCCGTCCCGTCCCGTCCCGTCCCGTCCCGCAGAGCTCGCTGGAGCTGCTCGCGCCCCTTTACGCCGAGAGCCGAGGTGGTACCGCGCTCCGTCCTTCCCCCGCTGCACACCTGAACACCCCTCTGGCTCCTACAGCTCACAGTCAGAACGACTCCTCGTGAAGAGCCGTGCCAGTGCAATGATTTCCCTAAAAATAAGTTACTAACGCTCGAATAAGGCGGCTTGCTGAAAAAAGCACATTGCTGCGTAATGCGGCTCCAGCCGAAACAAGGCTACAAGTTCATATTTTTGCACCCCAGGCAAAACTAACTTTGCACATGGCCTATAAATGTACACAGTTCCCCATCATTGCGGGAAGCTCCCGTCAAAGTGAGGAAGATAACGGCAAAGTAACGATAACGAACATCAGATGTAATACAGGTCAAAGGAACGCAGATTAACGTGTGAGGAGACTGGACAGCGCTGCCGTGTAACGGCTCCCACGCTGACAGGTGACCCCGCCGCCGGGCGGTCCGGTCCGGTCCGGTCCCGCGCGCCTCAGCGGCGGCTGGAGGGCGGGGGCGGGGGCGGGGGCGCGCGGCCCCACCGAGGGCGGGCACGGCGTGACGCCACCGCCCCTCGGGGCCGCCCACCGCCCCTCGGGGCCGCCCACCGCCCCGCGGCCCCGCCCCGCCCCGCCCCGCCCGCCAGCGCGGCGCGGGTGACCTGTAGTAACCCCCGGCCGGGCTCGTGCCCCCCCCCTCCTCCCCCCGCCCAGCCCGGCCCCGCGCGCCACCGCGCTCCGGCCAACCAGGAGGCGGCCCCGGCGCAGACGGCATGAGCGCGCCCGGCGGCGGGCTGCCGCGCGGGGCCTGAGCCAGCGGCCGGGGCGGGCGGAGAGGCCGCGGCGGCGGCCGCCGAGGGGCCCGGTGAGTGCGGGGCCGAGGGGGGCGGCGGGGGCGGCTGCGCGTTACTGCGCTCCGCCGAGCGCGGCCGGCTTCCGCTCGGCGCGGGCCGCCGCAACGGGCGGGCGCGCGGGCCTGGCGGCGGCCACCAACGGCCGCGCGGCAGCAGCTGGGGCGGCGGGTGAGCGCGGGCGGCGGCGGCCCGGGGCGCGGGGAGGGGGGGCGGCTGCGGGGCCGCGGCCGGCCGAGCGGGGCGGCCGCTGCGTGCCCGCGGCGGGCGTGGAGGTGGCGCGGCAGCCGGGCGGGGGCGGTCGGGGGGAGCGAGCGGCGGCTTGACGCGTGAAACGGTGAGCGTGCGCGAGGCGGCGGCCTGGTTCCGCCCGCGGCGGCGGCGGCGGGGGGGGGGCGGCTGCCTGCGCGGCTCGCCGCGCTTCGGCCCCTGGGCGCCGGAGGGGGCGCGAAGCGAGGCGTGAGGCGGGCGGGGGTCCGTAGCGGCGAAGCGGGCCCGGCGTTGTGGGCCCGGTGCGGACAGCGCCTTTGGGCCGGCCGGGCTGTGCGAAAGGCGAAGTAGGTGTCGTTAGAACACCCCGAACCTTGCGCGTTGTCAGCTTGGGCCGCGCACAAAAGCCTTTTGCACGTAGTCTTCGGTTTTGCGGTACGGCTTAGAGCCTGTACGGAGCCCCACTGCGAAACCAGCACGGATAAAAGTGACTTTTAATCAGAATCTGCAGACGTGTTTTACTGTTTTTCAGGCTCACTGCAAAATATTTGTTACTTGGTGAAGAGGACACACTTCAGCATTAAATCAAGTCCCTCATGAAAGCTAGCAGAGGGTTTTTTTTTTTTTTAACGTAACGTGTATTGGAGAGGGAAAAACACGTCGAGGTTATTTGAGATAGTTCTATAAACAGGGTGAGGTCCAGTGTGTGGGGCCGCTGTAAAATCTTTTTAAAGTAAGCAAACAGTAATCTTCTGGAAAAATTAAAACCCTGACTTGAATAGAAACAGTTGCAAGGAAATTAGCTAATGTACAGTGCCAGCTTTTTTTTTTCTTTTTAAAGTTTTTGAAGAAAATAAACCCAACAATCTGTATCTATTTTGTACATTGCAGTGTATAATAGCCAGCATATATGTATTTTTTTTAAATTGAAAGTATTGCATTTTATTAAAGAGTACCAGATTGCAGAGCATGTTTTCTGGCCTATGAAATAAATTTGCTAGAATCAAATATGAAATCTCTGTAGTTAAAAAGCTGAATTCTCTAACTAGGAAAGTGTTGTTATCAATACAGAATTTCTGAAAAAGAGCGAAACCAATAAACCGGGGTATTTTTGCTGAAGATGGAAATGAAAACTGCACACGTTTATAGATTTTTTGCATAGCATTAATGTTTTTCAGTATTTTAAAAAGTCTGTTAAGGGTAAGGGTATTAATTCTTACTCAAAATATTTTAGAATATTGCAGAAGTCTTAAAGGCGATTTGAACGGTCATGAAGTTTTTTTGTGATATTGCTCTAAGCATCGTGTAAAGAAAAATTGCAAAGTGAAACCAACAAGATTTGACTGGACTTAATGAGATTTTTGTTTGATTCTTTTATAGCAACAGTCTTTCCCCAAACTGGACCTAGCGTCTCACTATGTAAAACTTCACTGTGGCGGGTGACTTTTTTTTCTGGGTCTAAAAAGTAAAAGTCAGAAGTGGTAGATGCAGTGTTAGGTCTGGATTATGTCCTAAGAGGAAGATAATAATCTCAGTGCGCCCATAAGACTTTATGGTTATAACCGTCTGCACCGCTGTGAGAGCAAGAGCATCATTATATTTGCCTGTTTTGTGTGTTCTGAAAAGTTAAGGGAAGAAATTGTTAAGTCTGATTCTTCTTTGTCCTGTGGATTTATGATTTCAGAAACAGTTGAAGCTAAGCATTGTGACCCAAAGGGTTACTTTTCTTTGCAATCGTTCAGTACGTTTTTTATTGTTAGTCCCTAGAAAGTGGGGGTAGATCCGAATTTTATACTTTATATGTTCAGTCTTGATACCTGTCTGACAGCATGGAGTGAATCTGATGGATCTGGGGATCCATGTGCTCGAGATTTCTGAAAACCATTACAGACCCAGCCTGTGGAATAGATACCCTCCATGCTCGCAGGTCAGGAGAGTGGGCATTCTTGCTAATGGAAATGGTATCCCTTGGAGAGAAGCATATCTACCAAATTTATTTTAAAATACTGTATTTTGTTGATTCTCAAGAAGCTACCATGTGGTTCTGAAAGATGTCCCATCTCCAAGGTTCCCATTCTACTCAATAGTGAAAATTATAAACCCTAGCCTCAACCAAGCATGACATCAGCAGATATTCTGCATATTGATCTATGTAACTTTCCAATTTATGTCACTGTTATAATACCAGAATGCCTATGAGAAATACATTTATTTAATCAAGAGATCTGGATCATCCTGAACCCCCGGAACATCAGGCTGATATTTACTGGAAAAATGATTCATTTTGAAGAACTACAGGAAATGTGTTGATGCTTGACTGAAAGCACTTTGCTCCTCCAGGACTGGTGAGCATTAAAGCCATTTATCACCCAGCCCATGTTTAGTGCCAGTTTAGGGCTTTTATTCTTGCTTTGAGCAGGCCAATGAATGGTTTGAACCATAATCATATTACAGATCAAATTTTTATTAGTGAATCTACCAGACAGCTGGAACAAAGCAGCACACATGGCTCAGGAGAAAATGTGAGGGAACTAGGCATAAAGCATCCTTGTTAAGGAGATCCAACTATGGCATAAATTTTCAGAAGGGAGCAGGAAGAATGTAATCCTGAATTGTTTAGAAACTTACATTTTCTTAAAAAGTGTATTTTTTCAAAGGGAGAGTAACTCAAAACCTATCCTACCAAACAAGCCTTCACCTACTGCCACAGTGACAGAGTCAAAAGAATAACGCAGTCTGATGCTGCAACATTATCATGCCTTAAAGACTAAGTTCAGATGGCCTAAATTCCACTCAAGACCCTTTTCTCAGCCAGTGGAGAAATCTAGGTGTTTTTGGAGAGTGATTCAGAGAGTTTACGTAAGATGCTGAATGGAGAGCTGCCTGAAAGCCAGCTAATAAGAAATAAGAGGCAGAAGGATTTATGTGGAATTTAGGCCATCTGAATATGGCCCTAAGATGCGACTTAGTACTACTAAGTAAGGTGTATTAACACTAAGAAGTCTTGGCTTCAATTTCTATCCATTTTGTCTGCTGCTGATTTCTAAACAAATTTGCCATTTAAACAGCTACTTAGGGTTAGGGGGTTCCTAGCTTTGTTTCCTGGCATAGGAATAATCAGCCCCTTGCAGCAATCCAGCTGGGGTCTGACTGGCTTGGGGGGGGGCAGCTCTCCTGAAAAGGCCCTGGGTCTTGGCAGACAGCAAGCCGAGCAGGAGGCAGCAGTGTATCCTGGCAGCAGGGAAGGCCAACTGCATCCTAGGCTGTGTCAACAGGAGCACAACCAGTATATTGAGTGATTTATCCCCTGCTGCTCAGCACTCATTAGACCGCATGCACAATATTGCATCCAGTTGTACTGCCCCCCCACTGCTACAAGACAGATGTTGATAAACTGGAGTGAGTTCAGCAGCAATCTATCACAGTGGTCTTTGGAGCTGGAGCACCTGCCCTATGAGGAGGGACTGAGGGAACTGGGCCTATTCTGCTCATCCTGGAGATGAGGAGGCTTTGGGAGTGCAGTGTTGAGGGGGGGACCCTAACAGCAGCCTTCTGGTACCTATGGGGAGATTATCGAGGAAGTGGAGCCAGGCTATTTGCAGTGGTGAGTGGTGGGAAGACAAGAGACAGCAGGCATAAATTGAGACAAGAGAGGTGTTTTTGGGTGTAAGGCAGAACTTTTTCACCATGAGGACAGTCAAAACAGTGGAACATCCTGCCCAGAGATTGTGTGGTCTCCATCCTTGGAGGTTTTGAAGAACTGACTGGGTAAAGCCTTGGGTAACCAGATCTGATCTCATAGCTGACCCTATTTTGAGCAGGAATTTGAACTAGAGACCTCATGAGGTTCCTTCCCGCCTGAATTATTCTACAGTTCTGTTTAGTTTCTGCCCACAGACCTGTCATTTGGCCCAGAAGTTTCTGAGATAGCTTATTTGGAACTGGGTGCAGTGTAGCAGTTGCAAGATAGAGTTTAATGCAGGTTGATTTATCATACTTGGAGGACTATAGCAAGTATTTGAGTCAATCTCAAGTAGCTCTCCAATGGCAAGGCTTTATTTGTTTAATTTTGCACTTGGAGTTGAAAGAAGTTCTCTTCAACCTGAGGTCTGAAGCTCCTTCATGATTTGCAATGTAGTAAGGTCAGAAGAACTCTTGAAGGATTCAGAACCAGCTTCAAGATACTATTTGGGATCCAACTATTTTGAGGATGTTGAAAGAAATCACTTAGGCCAGCATCCTAATCATACCTCCTGAATGACTATTGCTAAATCCAGGACTATCGGAAGAAAATAATGTTCAGATCTCCTAAGGAAGCTGAGATCTCAAGCTGTATTAGCTTTTAAATCGAACAGGGAAAAGCGCTGCCTACCCAACCAAAATTGTTTTAGAATCAGCCTGTTTTAAAACTTGCAAGGGTCTTTACTGACCTTTGAGAAGGAATTATTCACGAATGTCTTTTCGTTCTCTAAGCAAGTGTACAGCTGATGGGAAGTCCAGGTACTGACTTACTGTCTGTAATCCCGCAGAAGGAGGAGGAAGCAATGTGTCAACATACATGCATTGTGAAGTTGTGTTCCTAGCAGTGTTCATGAGGGTTGTTAATTACCAAGATGTGCTAGTTAATTACAGTTTCTGATAGGGGACATACTGGCTTGTCTGTTTGGTGAATTTCCTGAAAAGCAGGGAAGATGGCCAGAATGATCACAAGTTAATGAGTTACAGATTTTTCACCGGGTACAGCTCATAAACAGCAGTCACAAACTGCAAGCCTTTTCTCGTTTCACTTGAAAATTGGAAACCTAGTGTCTCGTTTTTGCTAGGTACTGTATAAATATCATCCTTACCTTGTATGCTGGTTTCTACTAGATGACGCCAATATAAGACTGGGGTAAAGGGTAGAAGTGATTTGCCAAAGATTAAGCAACAGGGTAGCAGTAGAACTGTTCTTTCAGATCCAGTATCCCATCTATTTGCTGCATCACTATCCTTGTAGAACATAATACTCCTCCTAGGATAAACTCGTAATGATACTCTGAAAAGAAAACAACATAATCTAGAAACAGTTTTCCTGCATCTTTAAAGGAAAGAATCTTCTGCCTTTCCCTTTCTGCGCTCCAGAACAGAAAATGGGATCTGCTCCATTTTGCTCAGGTTTGCTGCTAAGAGACATGCAAGAAACCTGGGCCATCCACAGGAAGGTTTTACGCAGGTTCAGTACCTTTCAACGGAAGAGTTCAGGCCAGTTTGTGCAATATCATGCATCATTGTGCATGATGACATAAGGTTTGTTGGATCAGACATATGGTGTGAGTTCTATGAACCAAAGTTTTTAAGGCGGTTCCAGAATATGTTCTGTGAAACAGTGGAGCATGGTTTGCACTTGTGCTACGAAACCATATTAAAATTTATGAGCTTGTTAGTTCTGTAAGAACCTATAAAAAAGTTGGAAAGAGTAGCATGTGTGTTAAGTAGTTTATAGGTGTTTTTCAGAGTTACCTGTATGTAACTTGTGTTTGGTAAAGAGGATTCCTACAGTCTATGTTTTAAGTGTGTATGGGAAAGGCAGAAGGGAAGAGCAGAGAAGCAGGAGGTTGTGAGGGCTTTTCTGGCAGGATTTCTTACCTGGTTATGTTCAGAGATGCACAGCATATCTGCTTTTCTTTGTCTTCTAGGCTTTGTAAGGGTTTACATGTTTGAGTGCTGAAGAGAAAAGGGATAAGGCAAAAGGCGTGGGAGGTGCAGAGTGGTCCCCGTAAGGCTAGGTTGTGAAGCTTGGTAAGTGGTAATGTGACTTAAATTTGTTCTGCAGCAGTTAAGTTCAGTGTTAGGTGCAAGCTACTTGAAACGTTCTGTCTCTAGGACTTGTAATTCATTCGTAGCTGAATGTTTAATTATTCTGATGAAGTATTGCTGCATTGTAGTTTTTTAAAGAAGCCATGAGTAGAGAAATGATTTTCCTAATTAGCAGCTTTGAGACTTGTAAAAATATTTTCCAGTTTTGCAGTGGTGATAACTATATAGATCTTCTTCCTTGTAGAGAAAGATGCTTACGGAGATTCTGTCTAGTTCTCTGACAGTTTGTGTCAGTGGGTTAACCTAACAGTGTTCCAGACCTCCATGAGCGAAGTCCAAATCCGCTTCCCAATCAAGGTAGCAGGGCTGTGAACCAGTGTTTGTGTCCTAACCGTAGAACTGTTGTCTAACCCCAGCTATTAGTGAGTGTTGGAAGGCAGCGTAAAGATTTTGATCAGGAATGCTAACATAAAATGGACATTCATAAAGACATTTCAATTTTAAGTTTCAAAAACCTGTGATATCCCAATAGAAAGTTTTTATTAAAAAAAAACAAAAACTTGTTCACATCCTGTGTCATGAATTCAGTGTTGTGGGCCAGGTCCAGAGTATGACAGAGTAGAGTGAACTTCCAGCTTGACTTTTTCTTCTGTGCATCCATAGGTTTGTATGTCTAAGAGTAAAATGGTTAAAATTGTGTACATTAATTAGAACCTTACATTCATTGTTAGTGATTCTTCTGAAGATTTTTTAATGAAAGATGTAATTCGTTGGTTTTTTAAAATGCTAGTAACTCATGAAACATAGCTAAAATATTAATCTGACCTTCTGTATATAATACAGGCAAAATAATTTTACCTAAGAATATTTACATAATTCCTGCAAATGCTGTTAGTGCTATGGCACTTTTTTTTTTTTTTTTTTAGGTCCATGGAAACTCTACCCAATGAGATACTTGAATTTTTTGACCTCTGTATTATACAATCAGGGTCTAAGGGTATGTCTGTTTTCCCTGAATAGAGAAACAAGATTCCTTTCTTTTGCCAAAAACTCCATCTGCCTATTATGTATATACTGTTAATGTCTTAAATTATCTTCTGTGGACAGTTAGAGAGTTACCTCATGTACCTCGTCTGTGGACATCAGTGGATGTTGTCTTCTGATTTTCAGCACCTGGGTTGGTAACTTTTATTTTAAAGGGGGCACATAAGGAGTTGAAAGTCAGGATGACACTCTTGATGCTGCTTTACACAGGATAAAATGGTCTCTAATTTAACGAGTCCTTGTTTTGCATATATTTTGTGGTATAGAGTTGTAAGGCAGATTCGTAGCTCATTCTGCCTTGCTTTGCTTACAAGAAGAGAGAATGCTGAAAAGAGAAAAGATACTCTGGTGCAACTGGGGAAGAAAGGTTGTCTTGATGTTCTGTTACTTTTTAGGTTAGAAAATAGGATGTAATATCAAATGAGCAGGTTAGGCAACCTTATAGCTTGTATAAGTAAATTTCAGTGCTAGATTTTGAACAAAGGAGACCTTTCCCCAATTGGTATAGATAGGGAACCTAGATGCAGTAGTTCTTTAGGAAAGCATTGAATTTGACTGAAATGGTTTTTTTTCTTCCCTTTTTCTTTATTTTATAATATTGTAAGGCTACTAGATTGTTCCAGCTATCCTCAGAATTCCAGAGCAGCCAAGAGAAATTACTTTATAAAGTGGGTTGCAGCAAAGCAGCCCTCTGGTTAGTCATTCTGTAATTTAAGCTTTTGTGTGATTCTCCTCCCACCCCCACACACAGTTTTTTAGCGCAAAGAATGAATGTTGTCTGCTCCGTAAATACATGGGGTTAGGGCACAGGGAAGGAGGGTGAAACAATAACAATTGAAATCTACTTCTGTGGTAGCCTTAAAGAGACGTCATGAAGTGCTTAGTTTAGGAACCTTTTTTAGTCAACTTTGATGCTGCTGAGAACAGGACTCCGTATCCAGGACAAAGATGGAAGAATTCCTAACTGGCTTCCAGGTGTATTTGTGATGTTCCTATTTGGCAACTTAACATGCATAATGCCATGCTTATGTCCCTAGAAGACATTATTTGTCTAAGTCCTATTTCTCCTTCTTAACCTTACATGCAGCATTGTAAGTTTTGTTTAGTTTGATAATGGTTTGCTTCACGTGGCAAATCCTTTTTTGAAATTTGGAGTTAAATAAGCCAAGTGTTTTTTTAATATCAGGGTCTGAAAAATATTAGAGGAAAAGGAGAGTTTATGCATTGCAGTACAGTTGGAGTATATGTTCTGAATATTGAAATATAACTAATTTTAAACAAACTATTTATGTAAAAGCACAGCTTAGGAGACAGGGGTAACCATGTGAAAACCTGTGTAGTTTGATGTTTTGGAAATGGGTTTTCACAGAATATTTGAATGTTAGCTGTCTAATAAACAGGAGGCTAAGTTTTTGAGAACAGATTTATAACTTGCAGCAAAGGTAAGATTACAACAAATATACTTGAAAATTTCATATTCACAGCACTGCTTTCTGTATATCTCAGTCCTTATGGAGCGATTCGCTTCATGAGGTATTAAATTCCCAGTGAGACTTGTGTAAGTTTTGTTTTTAGGCATCCTTCCTGATTCTGTTTTTTCCAATTGCATGGTCGATCACAAGTGTTCCTCTTGCTTTTCTGCTTTGCAGCTGGCAGGGCGGGGAGGGAACCTCTTCATTAATTTAAAAGTGGGTGTTGCAAAATGTAGTTTGAAATGTGCACATGGAATTGGGAGCATTAGTACTTCCCAGAAATGTAGAGGTCCCCTCTGAGGGGCTTCCAGCAAGGCTCCCTGGCCGCATGAAAGGGTGAGTCGTCCTGTTCAGGCGATAGAGTTGGAACATACGTATGTACATTTGTGTGGGAAGTTGTTAGTTACGTTCTTTGTAATAAATCCCTCCAGGTGAGTGGATACTGTAATACTATAAAAAAACCCAAGCAGTTGGAACCTGAAAATTTATTTAGTCTTAAAAAGAGAAATTCTGGTGAAAATGTCAGCAGCTCAGCCTTTTAAATTAAGTGGTGAAACATCCGCATCTATCGCTTTGATACCTTTGACCATGCTGTGGATGTCCTTATTTCCTCCAACAAGTGCTGTACAATTCCTCTTGAAAGTATTGTTCATCTTGCTGATATTTTCCTGTGAGAAACTTCTCTGAAGACTTGGACTAAACGCCTTACTCTTTCCTCTGAGGCCTACAACATTGTTTTGTTTTCCCGCATTTGCTTTGTTGTTTGTCTTGGGTGTATTCATCTACTGCTTATTCTTTAAAGGTATTCTGGCTTGAAGTTATCCCTGACAAAAGCCAACTAAATGGAAAAAAAAGAAATCTGTCAGAAAGAGAGAAAAGACGTAATGTAAATACATGGACTTAGCAGATATCAGAGTAGGCCACCTGGTATTTTAGAAATGAATATAGGATAATGGGTAATATTTTTTTACTGTCACTACCTGAATTGTAATTACTCTGAAACCACATGAGAACATGTTAATGTTAGCGAAAACACAAGAAGTACCTTTTTTGGCTAAGAAAGTTCTGATATTGTTACGTTAATTTTTTTCCTGATATGACAAATACATGATTAAAATACAGTACACAACCAGATTTAAAATATGGTAGTAGAACATCTATTTATATTTTGGTTTAAAAAAAAACCCAGCATTGCAGCAAACCTGTTTTGCTCCTTAGCGTGTCAGGTTTCCCTGAAATTAGAAAACGCATCCGAGGATGCATTTTATAGAAGAAGATGACACATTAAACCATTCTGGTTGTTTCTTTCCATTCAAATGAAAGCAGAGTCTGCCTCCCAGTGGAAATATTTAGAAGGCCTGTCTCAAATGATCGGAAACGTGACTTTAGAAATTTAGAGTGCTAAACTGGAAGGGATGGGTAGGTGGTTATTCCACTTCTCTAGAAGCCAAAGGTTGTGAATAATAATGAAGCTTGTGTTGTTTTTTTAATTTTATGCAAGAGTTTTTCATATTGGAAGACTTTTTGTATTGGTGTTCCTGTTTTACTTCTCTTCCATGTTTCATTTGTAGTTGTGATTTAAAACCTCGTAGTGTACTTGAAGAATCATGTTTTTGTTTCGTTTTGAGAGTTAACATGCAGATACCAAAATTACTTTGAGATCTCATGCAGTAGTAATATGCTCTGTGCATTATATTATATTAATGTTTCTCTGACCCAATAAAAAATGAAAACATTTAGTTTGGCATTAAATACATCTCTTAAATGTTTTAATAACTGCTTATGAAAAGGAGTGGAAGGAAAATATGACAATATCTGATAAATCAAAGTGCCTGAGATGAGTAAGACACCTTTTTGCCATGAAGCAATATCATATAGTGGGAGGAGGAGGCCAAGATGTGGGAGCACTGGGCTGTGTTCCCGGCTTAACCATTACTTTGTTGACTGACTTTGGATAAATGATTTTCTGTCTCTGTTACCTTCTCTGCAGTAGTAGTAACAGTGATGTTAACTTCTTGGGAAGTGCTTTTGGTTCTGCTGACAATTGTTATCTTAAAGCTGTGTTTTATTATTCTTACTAGTAGAGGATTTATTTGTCAATCCATAAAATATTTAGCCTGATTTAAATAAGTTACTTTTTAAACTTATTTAAGGAAAGTAATTTTAAACTGTTTTGAACAGAAGAATTTCTGAAATGCAGAGTTGTAATGGGGTTTGCTTTTTTTCAGCTGATTTTAGTCTCTTGGAAGGGTATTTACCTGTCATAGATAATAGTAGCTTAGGAGTGCCTGTTAAAGTATTGCTGCTGAACTAGCACTGAACACAACTTGTTTTTATTTTTCATCTGGAACGGTGGTTAAACTTTAGGGTGCAGCCCACACAGTTGGACTCAGCACTGAAATTCCTGTGGTTTGGGGGAAAAGTAAAGCTGTCTACTGTGTGATTACTTTGACTGCCATTTTAGTCTTCAAATCCTCCAAAGTTTTACTGACTTGCTTTTATAAGAAGCAGAGGATAGGTTTAGATACCTGAGTCTCCCACTCTCCTGCAACACGCAGGGAGATCTCATAGAAGAGAGTCATGGAAGTATATAGAAGAGGCTGTGAGCAAATGGAGGGTTTAACACTTTTCTAGAAATAACTCGGTATACCTAGAATCTGCCTAAAAGAGAAGGGAGCTCTTTGCTTTCAGGAAATTTCAGTTGCTATCTAATTTAGTTTTGTGCCAGCAGATTTTTTTCTCTATTGTCAGTTGTTGTTAGTTTTTTCCCTCCTTCCTTCTCTTCCCGTTTATGCCATTGGGTTTAGATGGATATAAAGTGTACGTTACTAGGAGGAGAAGAACATGCTAATTCTTATATTTTTTATAATTTTTCTAGATATTAAGATTGCTTACTGTTTTCTAAAGCTTCAGTTAACATCGTAGGAAGTCTCTCCGTAGAATAAAGGACTTTTCATGTTCATATAACTCCTACCGTTGTAGTATCTTTGTGCCTAACAAATGCATACTATATTTATGCTAATAACATGTCTTCTGGCCATCTCCTAAGGAAATAGAAGCCTCATTTTATAAACGATGATTTTTGCATCTCAATTCCATTTAAAACCCCTTTGTATTAATAGGAATCTGTACAGCCTAGGTCTGAAGTTCAAAGGTCTTTAGGCTCTTGCTCTTGCAACTGCAAATGGTGAAATCCAAAGAAGTGTTTCCTGGTTAGTAGTGAGAACATGAGGTTAGTCCTCCGGCTTCCAGCTCTTCTCTCATCCCACTGCACTGGTGAGGAGAGTCACAGGATATTTCAGGTATCGGCCTGTGCTGATCTTGCTTCTTCTGCAGTTAAGAGCTGAACCAAGATCTGATTTACAGCATGACTGCCAGCCTGCTTTTTCCCCTTTCCCAGCTGTATGTTCCCTCTCCTGTGGTGGGGTTACAGTTTATCTACTCATAGTTACTCAATTTAGGATAGTGGAAAAATTCTTCTTTTGTAGTGTTAATTTTCTGTTGGTTTAGGTTTCTGAAATGTAAGTAAGTCTCAAGTGAGCACCAAAGCTGATACAAAGAAAAATTAACCCTCCTTCCCAAAGAAGGAGAAGGTTTAAACTTGATCAGCAAGCTAATCTGACTCATTCCTAGCCATATAAACACGAATGTGTCAGTGTAGCAGAGGGAAAGTGCTGGATTAGGTTTCGGAGATGAGCAATCTTTTTTAATGGCAGCGCAGTGTTAAACCTGCCTGAGCCAACTTGAAACAGCACCCTCAGGCTGAGCACTTCGTCAACAAGCAGGGCTGCACCAACAGCCTGTTAGTACTCCTCTTGGAAACGGGCTTGTTTCAGGTTACAGATGACATATCTTTGCTTGTTGTCAGTTTGTGCCGTGATGTGCACTTTCCAGAAATGCATTTATGCACAAAAGTGCCTGAATCACCATCAGAAATGGAGTTTAGTTGTGGAATTGCTTATGTTCAAATCTTCCAAAGGGAATTGATTGTGTACAGAGGAGTCAGAGTGCTTAGACGGCTTAGGGAATCTGTCTGCTCGTGTTTGTGATACTGAGCAGAGCGGAACAGAAGCATTAGATGAATTTCTCGGATTCTTTAAGAGTTGTGTGTGGGGTATGTAGTAGAACTGGAATCTCTAGGGGGATCTGAGCAAGGTAGTTTAAAATTAGCCTAGATGTGCTTACAAAGAGTAGTCATAGGTTCTCCATGCTTCCTCCCCAACTAGCGGAAAATCTGTGGCTTTTTGAGAGAAAGCTGCAATCAGTAGTAATTCTTATCTCTTACTATGTCTTTTTCTGTGCAAACTAGTAGAAGTTTACAACACGTGGAGGCGAGGAGGGCAAAGTCCAAGGAGAGTCAGAAAATCTCCCATTCAGCGTTTAGAATGGGAAATCAAGGACCAGAAATGAAGTGGGAATTAATTTCATTCTTGGTCTGCCTACTTGGAAAAGTTTGAAAACCTCCAGACTAGTAAGAAAGACTGTTATAGCCACACAGTCCTCCTTTTATCATTTTGACTTTCTTTAGCAAAGGCTTTTTAATAACCGTAATAAGCCACCTATAGTCAATAGAGATGTTCAAGAACGTACTGCTGACTGGAACTTGCTGTGGTAGGTTTTTTAACTCCGGTTTTAAGGATGGGGGCACTGAGTGCTAAGGTTATCTGTGTTTTTTTTGTTTTTTTTTTTTAATTAGCAAGCAGAAATCCTTTTGAACAGAGTTGCAGATCTGCCCCAAACTTGACATAAGATAGGAAGTTCATTTTAAACCAGGGCTCGAGGTCAGTCTGGTGCGGCTGTTTCAGAGAGGTCCCCGTGTCACCTAGCGGGCTCTGGAAAGGTCTCCTGTGCTCTGGTTGTGAACGCAAGGCCAGGTGCCGTCCTCGGCAAAGGTGACCGGGAGGGAGCAGGCCGCTCACAAGCCCGCAGCCCCGGAGGCGAGCCAGTGTTGGAGCTTGTGGGGGGGCCCGGGGCTGGCCAGAGGGGCACCCCTGCATCGCGTGGAAGGAGCCGCCTCACAGAGGGGTTTCCTGTTGCCACGACAGTGGTGCGCAGAGCAGGGTGCGCCCTGCGAGCCGTGCTGGGGATCTCAGGGTCCCAGCGGTGGGGATTGCACCGCCTAGCCATGGCAAGCGGCGTCATGGGATGACCTGGGTAGCTGTAAGTGTGCCCTGGCTTTGGGCTGCCGGCACTTCGGGGTCAGGGAGATCCACTCTTTAGCAATCAAAGTGTTGATTCCTGCCATTCCTTGGGGCTCTTTGACTCTTTTGTGGATTGACAGTGTTGCTGGGTTTTATGCATCATTACTGGTAGTAATTAATTTGGAAACTAGTTTTTTATCTTCACTAGCACCAGCACCTTCTCTTGTTTTCTTCATATGGCATGCTGTTTTTCTGCACGCTATGATCTGACCCTGTTGTTTGGGGATTAAATAATCAGTTGGTCTACACTGACTTCAGATCGCTCCTGAAGAGTTTTCTTTTTAAAAAAACATTTCTATCTACTGCACTACTGTAATTCTTTCTGTACATGGAATATTGCAGGATGTACAGTGTCATTTGAAGGATTAATTAACTTAATGGTCTATTGATGAGTTCAGTCTGATGAGCTGAAGATATGTTTATGTGCTTTTTTTCCCCCCTGTTTTGAAATAGCTTTTTCTTTTTTCCCTGAAAATGTTGTATGGAAATAAATGTAAACAAATGGGCTTGTCATCTTGCTTCTGTTGAAGAGGTAATAAATGACAGGGTAGTTTGTGAGCACATTCAGTTTTGCAGCTCCCCAGTGGACTTGGAAAGTCTAGAACTGACTTGGGAAGATCACAGAAATGCAAATGTGTGAGTTAAGTGCAATAGAAGTAAAAGCAGTCTCTAGCAGAATTAAATATCTAAAAGTGAAATTTTCTCCACAAAAAAATATTTGTAGTTTTGAGCCTTTTGAACATGTGATGGAGATCACGTCTGTATGGGCAGCTGTCGATAAAAATCAACTTGCTCTATATGATTGAATGCAGCTACGGAACTTACTGGGATTTTCTCTGCCATATATATCTTTAACTTAAGTGTTCCAAAGCCTTTTTAGTGCTATTTGCCTGATTCTTTAAATCTCTCTTAAAAAGTGTACTGTAAACTTCCCGTGTTCCTCCTTAAATTCACTTCAACTCAATCAGCCCTTGATTATCTAGGGAGACAGTCTGATAGTGTTGTACATTAAATGTTCCTCCTTTAAAGATAGTTCCAAGTAGGCTATATGGAGAGCCAGTTTTGGTTCAGTTAAACTTAAGTAGCTCATGTGCAGCACCACATAAATGTAATACTATTTCCAGGGCTAGTTTAGATGTTGAATTTCTTTTGCCTGTTAGACTTTGCTGGAGGTGAAGTTGATCATCCCTGGTACTCACAAGTTAACTTGATGTTAATTACTTAACCTACAAGTTAACTTGATGTTAGTTACTTAACCTACAACTCTCATGAACATATATTTATGGGAAGGTGTGTTAACTCTAAGTTAGTACTGGCATGTAAAAGCCAGATTGGTCCCATGAAAGGGAGCAAATGACATGCATCTGTCTTCCTGTCCCCTCCAACTGTGCCCATATTTGTTTTTTTACGTTATCTGAGCACTAGTATTCCAGTTGGTGAAGCCGTAACCTGTAATGCATCTCAGTTTTTATCCTGTCTCTTAATGCAATAGGCTGTTACTATGTTGAGTTAGATAAGGGAGTTTATGTATTTTGTTGTTACCGTTGTTGAATGCATGTACTTATATCTTTCTTGGAGGGGAAAAGTCTGATTATTCAGTTGCTGTTATGTGATGTGTATGCAGTCATGTGGAGAAAAATGTTGCCTTTATTTATTATAATGGACAAGTGAAAGTACAGAGGATATATATTTTATAGTTACTGTATTTAATTGGGATTTTCCCTTTTTAGATTTCAGCACAGTTGCCTGTGACAGCTCCTGTTGAGTAAACGGAGAGGAGAACTTTTATCAGCTGTTGTACCTGTACCTGCCACAATGAGAAGTTGCATAAGGTTTCTTTTTCTTGTTAATTCATACTTTTATTGTAAAGTAGTTGTTATAAGCAGGTCAATTAGTAAACACATTCCTCTAAGGATTTTTTCCTTTCTCATTTAACAAAAGTTTGCTCCTAAAACTGAAGGGTAGAACAGAATTAGTATAAGAAGTATACAAGGCCGAATCACTGATTATGTCCTAAGCAGGATTAGTCCTGAAAACTGCCGGTTTACTTCCGCCAAGCTCTTGAATGAGTGTGCTGGTTGCCTTTTGTCCTTGCTATGAGAAAGCAGCATAACTTTTTACTGTTCTCTTGCTGTTTCCTGTCTGACTGCTTCATGAAATAGAATTACATATAAATTGAACAGATATTATGCATGTGGAGAAACATCCACTTCAAAATTTTTTTCTGTGAGGGGTGTTCCTGCGTGAATTGGCAGCTCTTTCATCCAGGAGTTAGTTAAATGTGCAGTTTGAACTCTGATTCCTCAAAAACCCCAGCACTACTATGTGAAACCCAAATGGATGCACATTATTTAAAAACCTGAACATTTACAGCTAATCTGATGCAGACTGAGCCACTTGGCTGAAGGTATTTTCATGTCATGTATATTTTTATTTGTTAGCGATTAGATAGGGGATAGCTGAAAACCAAAACATCACTCGTGAAGGCAGTGGAATTTCTCCATGTCATAGTTAACCCATACTTGATAAAACTATGTAGGATTTCGTTCCGCTCCACCTTCTATTCCCTGACCCCAAAAGTTGGGTTTACTTACCCTCTATTTTATGATCAGAAGTGGTCATCCGCTTCAAAAATTAATAAGGTGACCAGGCGTTGTAATTTCAATGACGTGTAAGCTTAAGTAAAATATTTTAACTCTTCAGTCTGATACTTTTTGAAGTGAAATATATTAAACAGCACACAGTGTGTCCTTTTCAAGCCTCTCAAAATTGAAATGACTTTGAGAACTTTGAAATTTTCTCTGAAACTTTTTCATGTTTTGAGTAGCTCTGCTAATTGAATATTAATTATCTTTTCACTTTGAGTTTGTAGGTATCTTACATTAAAGGGTTTAAAAATAAGAACTGTTATAGAGAAGCATAGATACCATCGTGTTCAGCTGCCCTGGTTCAGTTTGCAGTAGAAGAAAGCTATTGATTTCAGGTTGAATTTTCCTTCTGCGTTGTCATCAGAAGTTGAATCTGTATTCCACTTGTGGAAAATAAGTTTTCTCTGTAAAAAGTGTCCCGATATCAGATTAAAACAGAGCTGTGTGTGCACTGACAACATTCAGGCTTGCTATCTCCTGTTCCTGTTTAGATGAACGGTTAGGCCGTTAAGTTTTGAATCGTGTCTTGTTTGCGTGGAAGTTTTCTAGGTGTGTGGTGAAACACTCCTATTTTCTCTTAGCTTAAAAAGTAGGTAGGTGGCTCAGTAATAAGAGCCACTCGTTCTTGGATTTGAGATAATGATTCAGTATTTCATCTCTGGGAAACCATAAATACATGTGTGCTTCATTGTGAATGCAAATATCTGAAGGAACGCTATTGAAGAAGCATGGGTTTTTCACAAGATGGAAGTAGCAGGATTAGTCAGCTTCCTTCTTTCCTTCCACTTTTTCATCTGATAGCTTCTCTGAGGTTTCTTTTGGAAGTTCAGTGATCATTTAGCTGACTTAACCTTCTTCTGCTGGGAGCGGCAATGATAAATCTGTTTGATAAAGGCATCGCTACACTTTAACCAGACAGAAACAATGCATCTCCTTTGTTCACCTGGCATCTTTCTCTGCAGCAACACAGCAAGCAAATAAATGAGGAGATGAGGAAAAAATACATCTTGTGTTCCTCACATACATAGGAAAGAGACAGAAGCTTTACCTTGCCACCAATAAATTTCCTTTGTGTTATGGCTCAGCTGTCTTTAGAACCACCAACCTACTGGAACTTGTCCATTCTAATGAGAACACTAGAATATATTTCCCTTGCTTTTTCAAAAATGGCATTTTTTTTTTCACTTTTAATTGCAGTGGTATCATCCTAGTAACGAAAGCACGGGAACAGTCTCTTTTGTTGAAGTTTGTATTATCTCCTGATTACAAAATTTTAAAGAAAAATGTAGTCTTATTTGGCCTTTATGACAAGAAACTGCATTTGCAAAAGCTATTCTTTTTTTTCTCTTTAACATTTTAAGTGGAAAAAAATTTTTTAAATAAATATTAATTTGTTAAAAAAAATCCGTTTGAAACAAATACTTGTAGTAGCCTCACTTCACTGAAGGAGAAACTGACATAATTGGCAATATCCTCAAGGTGATGAATGCATATCAGAATTAGAGGTCAAGAGCTTATTTCCAGGCCTGATACTCAATTTATAATATTTATAATAATTTATAATATGCTCTAGGTAATCCTGTTTGAGCAGGGAGATTGGGGTAGATTATCTCCAGAGGTCCCTTCCAACCTCAACCATTCTGTGATTCTGTGATTTTTCTGAACCAGGGAGATAGAAAAAATATTTCCCCTTCGCCTATCCGTAAACCGTCTGTTGGGAGGCAGCCTTTATGAAATCATAGGCATAATACAATTTATGGTTTGCAAATCAAAGAAAACATTTCCAGATTTGAGATTTTGTGTAAGGCTTCAGGTGATTCAGAAAAGAGCTCTTGAGAGACCTTGGTGCATTTATTTTAGAAATAGTAGAAAAGGTTCCTTTCTTCTAGCCTGATGAGATGGGAATAAGGCTGCTGGAGTATCTGCAAAATCAAATGGAAAACTGCTATTTTAGAAGGTCTCAACACCTTTCTACCACAAGTATGAAACTCAAAGTGGGTATTTTTGCAAAGTTTCAGTTGTAAAATACCTAGTGGTTGTGTATGTTTATCAGACAAGGAATTTCTTCAGAGAAGGATTTCAAGAAAATATTAAATCACTTACTTTCATTTTAACTTGTCACAATATTTGTGTCTCCAAGGTAGGAAAACAATTTACCGAAGTTACCTAGCTTTACATGAAGAACAAAATCTGGGGTGTCGTGTCCTCCCCCCCCAAGTTAGACAATATGAAATTACTATCCAGTTTTTAACTTTCTGAAAAATGGGTGAATTTTTGTCATGTGAACTCTGAATTCAGCTTTAAAACATTCTGATAGAGGCACAGAACACAAACACCACCACAGTCTTTCTGGATTGTAGTCGTTTATTGGCTGGTACATGATTATTTTCATTTAGTATCCTTCAGTGGCAGCCTAAGAATCTAAGTCTCTACAACTGATTATGAATTTGCTCCTTAGCCTCTTTAAGCTTTTTTTTTTTTTGTCATCACTTCTTTGCCTTTGATCTGAAAATTAAAATATACACAATTCCATTTTTCTTTTTATGTCTTTTTCCCCTGTGCTGCCTAATCCAGTAATTCCCTATCTTGAAGAGCTCACAGGCTTTATTTAAATATGTCTCTGGGTGCTTTGCAGAACAGGCCTTGATGTCAGTTGGTTCCTTCAAGTCCTGCTATATTGCCCATATGATGGAGTGTTACAGAGGTTCCTTTGGTTACAAGAGCTTATCAGGGAAGGGGTTGATGCTGAGATACTTCTCCTGGAGTTTCAAGAAATTCAGTGGTTTAGCGAAAGATGGAATTAATCTGCTCCTACAAATGAAGAGTATTGATTTGTTCTCAAAAGGATCTAGAATTCTTAAATTCATGCAATAAGGTTTCTTTCCGTTACTAGTAAAGAATTTTAAGTGATATAAACATTTAAGTAATTCTTTTCATTAGGTTTTCAAAGAATAACAATGTTATAAAATATAACAAAGAATGATGCAAAATGCATTAAATACTATATGGCATCAACACCATATTTTATGTATAAAGCTTCCTCATTTACAAAGAATTACCAAATTTATTTGTCTTATCTATAAATAGATTTAGTTGTTTGATCTAATTTACTACTTTTAATATAGTCATATAAATACTTTCAGACAGCTGAGTGGAGTGTACTTATTGTGAGACTGTTCACTTTTATATGTAAACAGCAGTTTTTATAGTTGATAGCTCATTCACTGTTGCAGACATTCGTCTTTAGCTATTACGACAAGTCCCTGATATACATAAAGATTTTAATTATTTTGTGGATTAAGCCAAACTTCTTGTCTCCACCCTAGAAGATATTAGCAAGTTGCATTATCTTATATGGATATGATAATATTAAAGGAAAAAAAGGTCAAAGTGAATATCCTGACATCATTAAGGAGCCTAGAATAAGTTGTACAGTCTCTTTATAGTACCGTTGCTAAGATTTTTTTTTTTAATTTTTTAGTCATTTCCCAGATTTTCCCAAATATTATTTAGCTTATTTTCATGCTCATTTGTATGACAAGTGCACACCTTGCATGCAGGTGTACTATGGATGCAACCTTGTGGCTGATGGAATGTCCTTAGGTATAGAGGAACCAGCAAAGTTCTCTCACATATAGGGGCTTCAAGGAGGAAGGTTACAGTTCACTTTTCTTATATAGATGTTCCAGTCCATATAATGTTCATAAAGCGTATGGTCAAGTTTAGTGATTAGGTACAGAGAGGTGGCATTACTTCTTTTCTTAGGGCTTGTATGAAGTTTGATCATTTACAGTTGAAGGACCTGAAGGTTGCTAGTTAAGGTATTCATTCAGGTATTATATTGTGATTGGAGACCATCTTTTGAATTTGTGGTTGGCATGTATTTATATGAAAATATTACGAGTTTTCAATTATACATAACAATCACAAGTCCGGAATTCCGTAATAACTCTGTGTTTGTGTTGTATAGAATCAAGAAAAACAAAAGTATTAGTAAGTACTGCTGTCTTTTAAAGAGGAATGGAAGAATTTTTCCTCATGTACCAGTGACTTGTGATGTTTGTGTTAGGAATAAGGATTTCTACCCTGATTTCTCTGATGCACAGAGAGACTATTTCTGATATGATTGTAACGCTGTTTGAAAATACCCCCCCTCCCCAATACAACAGCTATGAAGTTGATTGCTAACTTTTTCTTTTCTTTTTCCAGATCTTTTTGGATCTCCATCTAATTGATCCATGTTTTCTCCCCTGTAAGCTTCACAAGCAGCCAAAATGAAGTTGAAGCATAACATCAACCCTGTTCTTCTACACTTCATAAACTTTATAATCTTTGTGTACTCTTTTATAACCTACATTCCATGGTACATATTGTCGGGATCAAGGGAGGCTATAGCAAAATCCAAGCAGGTTAAAGCTAAACCTGTGAATAACAAGCCTGGGGGTGCATACAGATCTGTTAACAGTCAACACTGCTTAGCTTCAGTTTTATATCCTGGATGTGATACACTCGACAAAGTTTTTAAACATGCTAAAACTAAATTTAAGGACAAAAAACTCTTGGGAACACGTGAAATCTTAAAAGAGGAAGATGAAATCCAGCCATCAGGAAAAGTTTTTAAAAAGGTGAGTGTATTTGCAGTCTGCCTTTGAGATTTTTTTTTAACGAGTATTTACTGTTTTCTTGTACAACAGTTAACAGTTCAGTGAAAGAAATTGGGGGAAGAATAACTTTCTCTGCTTAGATTAAGTAGTCATGCAAAGGGTTAAATAATCTAATTCCCACTCTTTCATTAATCAGCATTTCCAACAAATCTTAACCTTCTTTTTGCATTCTTGAGTAGATATCCTTTGTTACGTCTACAACCAAAGAGGGGAAAAAGAAATGTGTTATACTTTTTTTAATATTTAGCAGATGATGCAAGCAGGTATAAAGTTTTAGTTTCCATTTTAGATGAATAAAATATTCCCCTCATGGTGTTTTTTCTGTACTGTAGTCACATATATGTATAGAAAAATTGGTAGATCCCTGTAGTAAATTATCTAGTAGATACCTAGTAAATTAACGATTTACGGTTTCTCCCTATGTATTTGGGACCGAGGTGGAGTTTTTGCTTGAAAAAGGATTGCGAAGGCTTTCATTAGGGAATTTTTTTTTTCCCCCCTAGTCTCCTTTAAGGCAAACTACATCTCTGATAAAACTGTAATCATAAGGGGGCAGATGTAATTTCAACAGAAGAACTTCTTGTGTTGTTGAGGGATTAGGTCTTTTTAAGTTCAGGCCTGTGGTGTTGGTTGCTGATTTGTACCTGTTCTGAGGTGCTTAAAAATTTAGTTTTGCCTGAGGGAGCAAGTCAGATTTCGTTAAGAGAATATACACATACGTGCAAGCTATGTGTTAAAGTTCTGCCCATCTGCATTTGAAGAGGTTACTACTACCTTCGTGTTATAAAGATCAATTTTGGATAAGATTAGTTTCCCTGCAAGAGGAATGTTCATCTCTTCATATAATAAGGAATTCCTTAAATAATGCTAATTTTATTTTCGGTATTTGAGTATAATGCTTAAAGTAGAATTTGGTTAACATCACAATACATGTTTCATATGGCAAAGATTAGCTCCGTTAAAATCTTTACAGGAGCTTTAGTTGTTAGTTGAAGTTCGTTCTGGCTGTGGGGATGGTTGCTCAGTGAGAAGGAAGTGCTGTTCAGAAATGCCTGCCTCGGAGGGAAGTGGGCGCGCGCAGACTTTCGGGATGCACCTTTTGCTGCCTCTTGACCTGAAAAGAAACAGAAACAAGTTGATGCTGAATACAAACTAGGTGTATGAGGTGTATTAGTATTTTGGCTGCCAGTAACCTTTGTTCTGTTTTTCAAGCCTAATTAGTAGTGTAAAGCTTAAGCGCTTAGGAGTTTTAGCCGTTTGCATTATGCAAGTAGAGTATTTTGAATGTTGGGAAGCTGAAGAATGTTGGTGTTGATCTGCTTGAATCACCTGTTTCAGAGCCGTCCCTTAGGTAGTGTTGACTGCGCCTGACAAAACAGTTCGTTGTGGTTGATTGCCGTAATTGCTGTTGTATTATTTCGTTCCAGGTGGTGGCATTGTTGCCTAAGTTTACTCTTGAAACTTTTTTCTTTTTTTCCATTCAGGAATACAGTGTTGTATTAATACCTCTTAAGATGTTTCAGCAAGTGAGTAAAACTGAAGGTTTTACAAGATACCTTGTTGATTGAAAGTGTTAGGTTTCTTTTGATTTTTGTATTTCCTGCAGTGCCTCTTTGCATTGCCTGTCTCCCTTTAGTAAAGGCAGCTTGTCAAAGTTTATTTGCAACTTTTTGAAAAGGTACACGACAGTTCCTAATTCTTACATATAATTTGTATACCGTAAAGGGGTTGCAAAAACTTGTTAGTTATTTTTTCCATTTCAGAAATTGAACATACACTGAGGTATTTTTGAGGTCATCTGCAAGTCAGTGGCAGATCTGAGTTTAGATCATGGGTCAGTGTACTGAATTGCATTACCAACCAGAAAGGGTCTGTTGTGCAAAGAGCAATGGGCTAGATTAGCCTGATTAATGATCTGTTAATATATAGGTTAAGTTCATATCCCCAAGAAGTAAAATATTGAACCGGTGATCCTTGGGAGAACTAAGGGTGGTCACAATTCTAGCTAAATTTGTTTAAAGAAAGATGTTTTAACACCTTTAAGATCAGACACTACTTATTTGCTCTCAGTTGAAGAGCGCTGATATGCCAGAAAATCTAATTTCTTGATATTTTTTTTTAGTGCTATTATACTGTTTGAAAGATTTGTTCCTTTGTAGTTGCCAAATAGAATTTACCAAAGTAACAGAAATAATAGACATTAATAAAGATAAATATCTATTTTTGCTTACTTTGTGGCATTTTATAGTATTTCGTATATAGTTTTTCCTGTTTCTGTCAGTACTGTCCTTTAGTAGATGGATTTAGAAAGCGTACTAACTATTAATTTCATAAAATATGTTTTTCAGTCAGGATAAAAAAATGTTGAAAGTATTTCACAGCTTAAGATTTAATTGGAAAAAGTACAGAGCTTTTTTTAATGAAAATTTGTATGAAAAATGAAATAATCTTTTATTTGTTCCGCTTTGCCCAAAAGATGAACTTGGTTCTACTGGTTGATTATTTTGTGTGGTCTCACCTGTGGATTATATTTTCATGTGCTTGGTTGGTATGTGGATTTTGCTTTGTTTGTGACTTTTTTTTGTTGTTGTTGAAGTTTTTTTTGCCCTTTTTAAATGTTTTAAAGGGTTTATAACCCAAAACAGAATTAGTGGAAACATAGAAAAATATAATGGGGAAAAGTAAACCTATTTTTGGTAGGGGAAAGCAATCCTTTTAAGTCTGCTATTTGGAAGGGTGTCATGAGCATTAAAGTACCTAATTCAAGTGTTTTTAATAAATTGCAGTTTAAGTTAAAATGATACACTAGGGGGCAGTATTTATCTTTTAATATATTTTTATTAATTTTTTTAAGAACGCATTTATAGATGCTGTCTTTCCTCCTTCGGTGTTTGATTTTATGCCTCTCTTTAATTCTCAATAATCTTGACTTCTTAGGCCCTTCTCTTGCAAACTCTTGGACAATCACCTGACTTTACATGAATGAGTAGTTATCTAGAAGAAGGAAGTTCTCCAAGTTGTAAAATTAAGCATGTGTATGAATGATTAAGAGATTGTGACACTTAACATCAGTCTTAATGACTGTTTATAGTAGAAAAATGTACATAAGAAAACATTTGTGAAAAGGTGCTGAGAGAAGGGCCAAAAAGGGAAATAGATTTGGAGACAGATGTTCAAACAGAAGGAAGGATGAAAGAGACCAATCTGCCTATCCTGTAAAAGAAGCCTATTGGGAAACGCAGAAGGAAAGGGCATGTGAACAGAGGCAGTATATTAATATGTCATAGAGAGGGAACAGAGACATTAAGCATGGGGAAGAAAGGGGCATGAGAATTTAAATTTGTGTAGAGCAGTAGGAAAGTTAAAATTCAAAATAGCCTCATTGAAAATGGTCTTTTCATATCCTTTCTAACATTATAAGAAAGGAAACCACCAATAGGACCTTCCTTCACTACTTTGTATAAAATAGGTTTAAACAATCAGGATAAATTATTTAAGAAAAAAATTAAGGGAAGAAGTCAGAATCACAGGTGTTATTTAGAAAGGTCTGTTTTCGACCATTTAATGATTTATTATTTCCACTTTAGCAAGTTACTGGGTGAATTAAGGAAATTGCCAAAGACAGGTAATTTACTGATTGGCAAATTTACCGAAAACAATAGAGAGACTCTGCTTGCTTTTCTTGGCTTAGTTATTTGAGAGCAGTATTCTCTGAAGCCATTCTGTAAGATGAGTATGATGGTGGAAAGGATGTTGCCTCATTCAGTACTACAAATTGCTTTCAGCTGATGAGCTTGTCGAGAATTTCTGAGTCTATGAAAAACACTTGAGTTTGGCAGAAAGTGCCTCAAATTGGAATTAAAACCTCAAATTGCTGAACTTTTAGTGGATAGGAAAATGTGTAATACTTGTTTTGGAAATAATAAAATATTGCCACAGTAGAAATATCTTGATGTTTCCAAAACAAAATGAACTTCCAGGTTCTTCTCCGTAGGGTTTGCCTGTGAGCTCAGGAGGTAAGGCGGCCAGCGGCCAGTGCCCAGGTGTTGTGCCGCACAGCGCTGCTGCCAGTCAGTACCATTGCTGTAGTTCTCTGACGAATTACAGTAGAGAAATTGACTTTGATCTTGCCTTCTCTGTCAAGGTTTTTTCGACTTTTTGATTCTGAAACAGCCCATCTGCCGATAAAGCTAAGTTTGTGTAAATGATAAGACAGGAAAAGTTGAGCAGATATTAATCTGAGAAATGTTTTTTCTGGTGAAATTGCTAGATATTCCTACGTTGGCATGTATTTCTTTTCAGTTTTAAATAACTGGAAACTTCACACAACTTTTTTGTTGGAAAATATCAAACAGCTTTATGTATACCTGCCTTGGGGTAAGAAAGGATTGTCCTGCTAAAAATGTAGATTAATTAGTAATATTCAGGAAGGTTGAAGTGGGTACAACTCAGTTACTCAGTTATAAACGTCTGCGGTGTGAAAGTGTTTTGATAGCAGAAATCTATTAGAATTTGTTTTTCTGCTCTATTAGAACGTGAGAGAGATTTTTCAAATCCATCTCATTAACAAAGTTGATGCAGAAATGCATATTAGAAACCTAGTTACTTGCCAAAAAGTTGGTTTTTACAGCCCACATACTTGAAATTCAGTTAAACTATGTAAATGATATCTGGAAAACAGAATGAGAGGAAGAGAGAGAACTTTGCTCTTACTGTTTTTTCTAGTTTTTTTTCCTTAGTGTTTGCTTGCATTGATTAATAATGCTGTGTAGACAGAGGAAAGCTCTGAAATACTTGACCAATAAAGCTGGTGGTTTTTCAAAATTGCCGAGGTGCTTGTATAACTAGACAGGTAAAGTACAATAGTTTAGCGTCTGAGTTTTCAGTGTAAAAGCTCTTTCTGATAACTCCATCTGCATATGAAAATTTCTAAGGTATTCCTGAAAGAAATAGCTTATCAGCCAATGAAAAAAATGGTACTGTAAGGTATGAGCGTATGCATGGAAATCTGTGATAAGGTAGATAGTGAACAGTGAATTCAAATCTACGTTTATAGTGCTCGGCTTCCCCACGTGGAAGAAAAGTGAGATAGCTGAACTTTTTCCACATGACTTTTCAGTACTGAGGTTTGTCGGTAAATTCCAGTCAGGTCTTCTGCCTTGCTTTTGTTGAACAGTAAAGAAATGGCAAAAAGATTACTCTTCCTCCTCCTGACGTCTATTTCAGAACGAACAAAGGAAAGGGGATTTCACAATTTTTGACTGAGAAGCCATTCATACAATGCTTTCTGGATTCCAGTTTCCTCAGTATTTTCGTAAGAATGAGTGTCTAAGTATCATGCTCGTGTACCAGAATTTTAGTTCAAATATCCAAGAAAGCAGATACAGAGAATGTTTTGTACTAGCTAGCTCTTTTCATCCTTCGTTCAAAATAAAACAAACCTTTGTAAAAACTGAAGGCATGTTGGCTGGATGTCATAGCCTTCCAGGGGGCTTCTGAAGTCACAAAATATGTTGGGAATCCTGTGCTTCCCTAATGTGAAAAGAGAAAATGAGGAGGAAGTGCATGGAAATGTTGCAGTGTTTGTGTATTGGAACTTCGGTACTCCCTATAATTTTTGACAGGAATATTATTCATTTGTTTGAATAAACTGTTATAACTGAGGCAACTTTTATTTCAAACTTCTCTATTTCAAACTTCTCTATTTCTTTCACATGGTTAAAGATGTAGTATGACATGCGTTAAGGCTTTCTGTTTTCTAATTTAAATTTATTATCCTTGTTAGGTCATCCTTGGCAAATACACCTGGCTTTCATATGATGATGTATACATTAAAGCTGTTAATTTTGGAAACGGCTTAGCAGTATTGGGTCAGCAGCCAAAGACTAACATTGCTATCTTCTGCGAGACTAGAGCTGAGTGGATGATTGCAGCACAGGCTTGCTTTATGTGCAACTACCAGCGTAAGTATACACCTTTCTTAAAATTGTAATGTCTCTTTATTTTATAACACAATCTGAAAACAAACCTTTTCTTAATTCGCTTTAAACCCCAAGAAAAGTTCATATAAAATAAAATTAGGATCTAGAACATCTAAAGTTACAAACAAAAAAATCCTTACTGCACAAGGTAGTGACTGCTCTTTGTGGTGTTTTGCAGAAACCTGCATCTCTTTGCAACTGGAATATGGTTTCAGTAAATGTATCTTGCTCAATGAATTTCTGTCAGAGAGCTTTACTTTCTCATTACTCTCACATCAGTACAGATTCCCAGGTTTTTAGAAACAAAAAACACATATGAATTCCTTGACGCAGTTTGAGGAGTCAAAGCTTCATCTGTGCCTCTAAGTTTTTTATTTTAACTGGATATTTCTTCACTTTTGATTTGAGTTAGAGTTTATCATACCGTTATCCCCCCCAAAATGGAAAAGAATAAGTCCTGAGCTTACTTTGGAGAGCTCTCTAGAAAGAGTGTTGCTCAGTAAATCCTTCTCTGCCAAACCCTAAGCTATTCCTAAATTCAAACCTTAGGCTGGGCCTCGTTTATTTATTTATTTATTCATTCATTCATTCTCCTCCACTGAGAAATCTGTTGGATTCTTTCCTCATCTTACTGCGAGGAACGTATTCCTACATCAGTCTCATTAATGCTCCGTAGCATCTGGTTACCTAGCCCAACCCCATCCCGAGACAACGTTCAGTGTCACACTGTGCTGTTACATTCCTTATCTTCTTGCAGAGTTGTCTAACGGTTGGTGCCCTTAACTGCCATTGGGCTCTTCAGTGTCACGCTTACTCTCTGTTTTTAACTTGTCTTCATTAAACGCTGTCCCTTCCTCTAACCCTCGCCTTAGATGACAGGAGCACACTGAAGACTCGGGAATCGCGTTTTCTCCCTAAGAAAGCTAGGCAGTACCATGTTCAGTTTGTTCCAGAGTGTGCCTTCTCATAGCAGTGGCACTGTCACTCCGTTATTTGTAGTTTGCTAAATGTTCAGTGTGGCCGTCATTCTATTCTGGGGTTTATTGAAATACAGATTTGCTTATTTTCTCATGGAGTGACCCCATGTTTCCTATCCTAAAGGTACTTTGGCCACTTCTTTCCAGTGGAACTTTATCACCCTCCATTGCATCTCTTTTATTAACTCCTAACTTAACCTGAATGCTGGTTTGAGAGTGTGCTCAAGGACAGGCTTGAGGAGTCCTAATTCCTCCTTTTAGAACTTTAAGACTACTCCCCTCCTTTTAGTTTGGGTGAGCGTCTGTTTCACTGTCATTCACAGTATTATCATACATTAGATTATCATACGTTAACTGGATCCTTAAGCCTAGAAGTGGGCTGAGATGAGGTTCTCTGATATCTGCTAGAATCATACGCCTCATTTTCTTATGGATTGACTGTAAGAGTGTGTGTAAAAGTGTGCCCTTTCTTTCTGATGACATTCTAGTCCCATTCTGTCGCTTCTAGTTTACTTATCCTTTAGTCTTCTGTTACTTTTCCACTGAGACCACTACCTGTGCTGAGGGAAAGCTAAGTATACTCAAGGAGGATAACATGCTTTCTTGGCAGTTACAGACTGTGTTGGAAGTGCCTTTGCGGAGTGGCAGAATAGAATAGACTAGCTGGAGCTGACCCTGCTTGCCTTTGCTCCCCTTTGGAGCAAGAGACAGACAGATGCAGAGCCGTAGCCTGCTCCTTTCTCCTTATTTAAATAACGTAGAGGGGCCCAACTGTGTCCAAGGTGTATCTCGACCATGGTGAGAAGGCCTGCTGTGTGCTCTTAACGTAGTCTGATCCTATGCGCAAAGATATGCATAGGAACCATAGGCCTAATTTTCTCCTTGAGAAAACTCTTGAGTTCTAATCTCAACTTGCTGTAGGGGGGTGTATTTTCAGATATCCATGTCATCATCACTCTTTTAATATCTAGTTCACCTCTCTATGAGCCCGGCCTGAGGATGGGTTCAGCGATGCACTTAAGGGTGACGATCCTTGTTTTCTCACAGGGTAATATAAAGGCTGCCATCTCTCATGGCCTTTGGGCTCTTCTCTCCCACGCCGCATTCACCCTCCATACTTTACCAAGAGCCAGGTTGTAAAAGCCAAATATGCAAAAATTTCTGATACACTACCTATATAACTAAAGATGTCTATCACTTAGATTTTTTTCCCCAGATTTTAGAACTAAGCCTAACAAGAAGGTTGTATCTGATGTGGTCCATCTCTGCTCTTGGCATAAGTCTGTTTCAGTTTAATAAGCCATACGTTTATGAGCATATAGCAGTTTCATGTAAAAATGTCTTTGCTGCAGTTCTGTGTGATAATTTTATGTACTGTATTGTTCCCTCAATGTTAAGGGCTGAGTTAGATGCAGGATGTACTTCCTTAGATCGTACCATTTCAAAATCAGCGTGCTCGCCTTCTGTGATGAAATGACTGGCTCTGTGGACCAAGGGAAAGAGCGGATGTTATAAACCTTGATTTTAGCGCGGTCTTTGACGTGGTCTCCTGCAGTATCTGTGTAGCTAAACCAGTGAGATGAGGACTGGATAAATGGATGATGAGGTGGATGGAAAAGCCACTGGACCGTGACTCAAAAGGATTGTGATCAGCAGTACAAAGTTAGCTGTCAGCCGATGGGGATTGATACTGAGTCCAATACTGTTTAATGTCTTTACTGATGACCTGGATGATGGGACAAAATGCAAACAGAGCAGGTTCTCAGCCAATAGCAAATTGTGGGGGAGCAGTCAATAGGCTGGAGGGCAGGGCTGATGTTCAGAGGATCCTTGACAGGCTGGAGAAATAGGCTGACAGGAACCTGATGAAGTTCAGCAAAAGCAAATGGAAATTCCTGTGTTTGGGCTGGGATAACCCCATGCCCCAGTACAGGCTGGGGGACGACGAGACAGAGAGCAGCTTTGCGGAAAAGGACCCCAGGCTCTTGGTGGGCAGAAATTTAAACATGAGTCAGCAGTGCTCCCTTGCAGTGAAGACGACCAACAGCATCCTGGGCTGTAGTAGCATATCTGTAGCAAGCAAGGTAGGTTCAGGGAAGTGATCCTTCCTCTCTATTTGGGCACTAGTCAGACCACATGCAGAGTACCGTGTCCAGTTTGGGTCTTCCCAGTACAAGACAGAGATTGACATACTGGAGAGAGTCTGGTGGAGGCCTGCCAAGATGGTTAGGAGTATTGGAAAACGCGACGTGTGTTTTGGTAGGACAGGAGGTAACAGACACAAGTTTAAACACAGGAAGATTTGATTAGACGTTAAAAAAATCCTTTTTCTCTGTGAGGGTACTTAAATACCAGAGCCTAGAGTTGTTGTGGAATTTCCATCCCTGGAGATACTCAAAACTTGACTGGACGTGGCCTTGAGCAACCTACTCTAATGACCTGCTTTGAGCACGGGTTGGACTATGTGACCTTCACAGGTGCTTTCCAACCTAAATTCAGAGATATTTTTGCCCTTTCTTCATTGAGTGACTGCTGCTAACTTTTCTCCTGGAATAGAGAACTGCACAAACTGTTCTCTGCTGAGATGTCTGCCTTGGCTTTTGATTACAGTTCTCACAGTATGTTGTGTTTGTTCCCTGTTATCACTTTTGGGATCTATTAAATTCCTAGTGACCATCCCAGGAATAAAACACAAATGTTTGGGTCACTTATTTTATCCTTGGAAGTGAAGTACATTTACAAATTCTGGGAATATTTCGTAATTAGAAAAAATTTGACATAGTGACTAGATGGATGTTGTGTGTAGAATGGTATGCATATGTTTCTGGTTTTGTTGGATTAATGTTTAATCTCCCTTTTTGAGACGTGCTTCAGCACAGCGTCTGACGTGGTATTTAGCGTCTAAGCTGTATGTGATCTTACATGAACTTGGCTGACTTGCATGTTGGCAGATGATACTATCATGCAGTATTCACGTAGTCATTTTGCAGAGTGAAATTACAAAATTCACATTTTGTTTTAGTAGTAGCGTGGCAAAACATTACTCAGTTACTTATTTAATATTAGCTTTTTTCAGTTTTCAAATTTTACAAGAGCAAGCTGTTCTGATAGTGTTGTGAATTTACGTCAATGTAAGCTACACGTGCTTCATATCTACCGTTGGAGAGAATGCCTTTTGTACTTTAGTACGAAAATGGGGAAAATCATTTTAATATTAGGTATTGTACAGATAAGTGATTTAAGGATTAGAAATATCCTGCGTGCTCTGCTATCATATTTGTACACTGAGGCTCAGTAAGCCTTGCAGGAGGTAGAAAGGGGCTGCTAGCGAATACATTTTCTTTCAAAATATCTTTTCTTCATCTGTGTGAAGAGCTCTTCACCAGTGTGAGCAGATAGAGCACCTGAGCCTGTAACTAAATCATTAAATAAATAAGAAAGGGTGTATATCCAGTGTTCATTCACACTTTCCTGAAGCTTCAGCAGAATTGTTTTTGTCAGGATTGATTTTCCTGACACCTTTAAAAGTATACTTTGCTTTTTATATTTGATATGATGGAGGATGAAATACTCAGTTTGAAATTTTAGTTGCACAGAAGTAAATGGCAAAAATCCTATTTTGGGTGGGCAAGGCTTTGCTCTTGTATAATGAGGTGGCAGATTCAGTGTTGTTAAGATTTTTCTTTTTGTCAGACTTTTCTTAGAGCAGTATTTCTAGCATAAAATCAAGTAAAAATTTTGAATTTACATCTTATTTTTGATATTGCTTGTGTAAAGACAAGCACAAAAAAAAACCCCTTCTCAGCAAGTCTCCAGTAGAAAAGGGGGAAAAATTAAATACCTAAACCACTTTCAGATGCATCTGAACAAGGTTTTGTGTGTCAATGTAGAGAAAGAGAATTTTGCAGATCAGACTGGTTATTCACCTTTCTTTCTCTCCATGACCTTGATACACCACCTTATAAAAGGTATAGCTCTCTGTTTCTTTGGCTCCATCATGTAACTATGAGTTGTTTTTGATGTATTTATTTTGTAGATGAGTAATTAATTCTGTGAATGGTTATTAGAGATTATACTTTTCTTTCCAGCTAATGTGGCATCTCAGTTGTGCTTGTTGGCTTGGGGAAACTGAATTTCTGCTAGATGTTTATATAACAGGGGTCACAGAAGTAAGTCGAGAGAGCTCGTGGGAACTAGTAGAGGCACTCTTCTGGACTTTGCTCCCACCAAATTAAAGCAAACACTGTGCATGTGCGTTTGCCCTGCAACAGCTCTGAACTATGATAGACTGTTTTAACAAGGAAAAAATAAGTAGAGGTCAACTGTTTACTTTTTTGTGCAAGGAAACTGTCTGCTTTTGAGTTCTTCCTTAGTTTACTGTACTGAGTTAGTAACTCTTTGCATTTCAGCTCTTAGACTACAATGGAGTTTTATCTGTCTCTACAGTAAATGTACTGCAGTTAAAGCTCTAAATTATAGTAGTCTTTTGTTTTAATAATTGCTATGTTTAAATTTTCAGTGACCTGTCCAGATTGAAGTACAAAAGAAATTCAGATATCTCACGTGACATAACTTCCAGCATTTATGTAATTTTTAATGGTTGTGATAAGTGATTTTATAACTTCAAGATGTGAACTATACTGAATTGCCATCATCTCATTTAGTATTGTGTTTGGAAAATTGAAAATTAGCTTTGTTTTAAGGGCAATATCTCTCTTCCTTTCTGAGCTGCCTCATTCTTCCCTCAATCCGTTCCTGCGTATAACTTACTTTCTTTTATCGTGCAGTTCCCTAAATAGCAGGAAGTGAAATTTGGTTTTAAAATGGTTAATATGAAAGAATTATGGTTTAGCACTGTGTTGTTAATGAATTACCCTTAAAATACACAAAACATTTAAGGAATTGACTGTTAGGAAAAACTTTATTTTCTGTCCTTGTGATACTGTGTTCTCACAATGTTAGTCTATGTCTAACGGTTGTGGTGATTAAACCTTTATTAGCTTGCTTTAAACAGATGAGGGAATATGGTAGTCAAAGATTTATTACTGAGTGTGGGAATTAATCTGTTGATAACATGTATTACACTGTTTTAATAACTTTTTATTAGCAATGGGCTCTAAACAGTGAGCAACAGAACCTACGAATTCTAAAAAGAGAAGTCAAGTAACTGCCTTTTTTTCCTGTGTACAAGAGGACTGTTAAACCTTGTAAAGTGTTTATTAAACTGAGAACAGATGCCTGTATTTAAAACGTTAAAAGCTATGAAGATAAGAGTAGGTTTGGAGAATTACACAGGATAATGTGGGCTCTAACTTCCAGTTAGAGCCTGACAAATAGTAAACAGTCATATCGACTGTCTAGTCTTTGTTATTTATTACGTTTGTGAGCAATTGAGAAATTAGGCTGTCTTTAAGTCCTTATAATGTGCTTTATTTTTTTTTTTTTTAAAGCAGAAAACTACTCCACCTTTATACTAGCTGATAAACAGATTTTTGCTGTTTTGGCTCACATGAGTAGATTAATCCGAAGCTTTTTTTTGTTTGTTTGTTTTTGTAAATTTGAAAGTGTAAAATAGGGATTCACCAGTTTCTTTTTCTTATTTTTCTTTCAGTGGTTACACTGTATGCTACTCTGGGAGGCCCAGCGATAGTACATGGGTTAAATGAAACGGAGGTGACTACCATCATTACTAGTAAAGAATTGATGCATACAAAACTGAAGGTGAGAAAAATGTTGCTTGTTTGTGAATCTCCCTCCAGTATATCTAGTTCCTTATTGTTAAAAGGTCCATGTAGCTGTATGGAGCAATGATTAACTTTCTTGCCCTTTCATAGTGCAGACACTTCTTTTAAAACAAGTTTATATAATCTGTCTTCATATACAGAAAACACAGTAGTTAGGCTTTGGTGGGATTTAGGCTCCTGAATGACTCCTGAGAATAGGATGAAGTAGTTGCGCTATTGAAGAGATGCAATGCTACCTAGAACAACGCCTTCACAAGAAGGTGCTGTGGTTTCTGGGTGGCTTTAGTGGTGTAACAGATTAACAGTTGAAGCAAATGGGAGGAACAGAAAATGCATAAACTTCATATGAATAGCTAAATACGATAATACTCCTGATGTATTGTTGGATGTCTTTCCGGCAGAAAATGGCTCTTAAATCTGAAGACTGATGCTTGAATAGTTAGTGCTGTTTTCCAGTGTTGGAGAAAGCTTATTAAATATTTTCATTAAAGTAGTTTAAATGAGATCTTCCTGTTTTATTATTGATGTTATACCTAGCATGTTAGCCAACAAATGTGTTCAAAAAGCATTTTGTCTGACTAAATTTCTATTAAATAAAAATCAAAAACACCATAAGAGTAGTTTAGGGTTTCAATTTGCTGCCTTAAATAATTAGGTTTCTAGGAGGCTGATGCAGAAATGTAAGTGCCTGGTTTTAAACTCTGAAGTGCTGTAGCGGATCTGTGAAGTTCCTTAGCTCTTTTCAGAAGAACTTTCGGGCTCTGTTGTTCCCTTTCTTCAGAGGCTTTGATCTCTGAGAGTATGAATGGATTAGAGTCAGCCTGTCTTTACTGCATATTAGTTACTCCCAGGTAACTGTCTGTGGTTATGCTACGGCCCTGCAGCGCTTACCGTTTAGGTAACTTGCCCCTGTTTCGTTACTGCCAGGCCAGCAGGAGTAGGAAGGAACTAGTGCACAGTAACTCTGTGGCAAAGCTCTGACTGCGGGATACCCACCGTATTCCAAGCCCGTACTGTCCTGGAAGAAGAATGCGCAAGCAAAACAGTGAATTTGCATGAGCTTCATCTTAGTATATTTTATAGGAATTAGACCTTTCATGCAGAGGAATACAGTTGTTTTAACTAAAAACTGTGCACTGCTGCATTTTTGAATGAGAGTTCCCCAAGCCTTATTTTTTTGCTTAAGTTACCAGAATGACACTGGATATATTACAAGCTAAAATAAGTGTACATTGTGAAAGAATGAATTGCCTCTGCCAGAGGTGATAATTATCTTTCACTTGAGTGTTCATAGTTGTTTTAGAACTCATATTTTGCTTATAGTGCTTAATTGCTACTTAAACAATCATTTTTTGTGTTAACTGCTGCATATTGTGCAGTATGCACACTCAGGAAGTGTGGGTTGGATGAGTGGACGGTGAGGTGGATTGAGAACTGGCTGGATGGCCGAGCTCAGAGGGTTGTGGTCGGTGGCACAGAGTCTAGCTGGAGGCCTGTAGCTAGCGGTGTCCCTCGGGGGGTCAGTCCTGGGTCCAGTCTTGTTCAATGTAGTCATCAATGACCTGGATGAAGGCACAGAATGCACCCTCAGCAAGTTTGCTGATGATATGAAACTGGGGGGGAGTGGCTGACACACCAGAAGGCTGTGCTGTCATTCAGGGGGACCTGGACAGGCTGGAGAGTTGGGCAGAGAGGAACCTCCTGAAGTTCCACAAAGGCAAGTGCAAGGTCCTGCACCTAGGGAGGAGTAACCCCATGCACCAGTACAGGCTGGGGGTTGACCTGCTGGAAAGCAGCTCTGCCGAGAAGGACCTGGGAGTGCTGGTGGACAACAAGGCAAGCATGAGGCAGCAATGTGCCCTTGTGGCCAAGAAGGCCAATGGTATCCTGGGGTGCATGAGGAAGAGTGTTGCCAGCAGGTGGAGGGAGGTGATCCTGCCCCTCTACTCAGCCCTGGGGAGGCCTCCCCTGGAGTGCTGTGTCCAGTTCTGGGCTCCCCAGTACAAGAGAGACATGGCGCTACTGGAAAGAGTCCAGCGGAGGGCTACCAAGATGATGAGGGGACTGGAGCACCTCTCCTCTGAAGAAAGACTGCAAGAGCTGGGCCTGTTCAGCCTGGAGAAGAGACGATTGAGAGGCGATCTCATCAACGTGTACAAGTATCTGAAGGGGGGGGGTATGAAGAGGATGGGGCCAGACTCTTCTCCGTGGTGCCCGGCGACAGGAGGCAACGGGCAGAAACTGAACCGCAAGAAGTTCCATCTGAACCTGAGAAAAAACTTCTTCACTGTGAGGGTGACAGAGCATTGGAACAGGTTGCCCAGAGGGGTGGTGGAGTCTCCTTCGCTGGAGATATTCAAAACCCGCCTGGACGCGATCCTGGGCAATATGCTCTAGGTGACCCTGCTTGAGCAGGGAGGTTGGACTAGATGAGCTCCGGAGGTCCCTTCCAACCTAAACAAAAAAACCAAAACAAAACAACAAATATTTTAAATAGCCCAGTAATCAAGAAGCAACATAGAAATTACTGTGATCTGAGTGTTGCCCACGACGTTTTTTTGTCAGTGTTCTATGAGAGTGGAGAGTCAATTATCTCTACAAATCTTTGCTGTCCTATTTGTGGGCATTTCTTGAAATAAGGCTCAGATTAGTAAATATTTGGAAAAAACTGTTGACCTTCTAAGTGGAAAGTTCAATTAGTCCTGCAAATCTAAGGACAGAATTTCAAGCTTTGCAATTGTTGGAGCTAGACGAGGTTATCCTCCAGTATTTTAAATCCTCTGATATTTTAAGTCAGTGTTTATACAGTATAGATTTTTTTTTTTCTTGTTGGCACAAACCTCACGTTTACTTTCTGAACAAATGTTCATTTCCCCAGGAAATAGTTTCTCAAGTTCCACGACTGCGACACATTATTACAGTGGATGGCAAACCAACAACATGGTCAGAGTTTCCCAAGGGCGTCATTGTTCACACTATGGCTTCTGTGCAAGCTATGGGGGCCAAGACAGACACTGGTAGGTTATCTTTGCTTTCTATTTGGATCATCTAAATTGTTGTCCTACTCTGACCCTGTTGAGGAACTTTGGGGAAGTTGTAGGTCTCAGGAAATTATGCAATGATTAACCTTTTCTGATCTGCTTTATCTTTACTGAAAACAAGTTTGTTTGTTTTAATTAAAGTGGAGTCAAATCCTTTTAATGAAAACTGTCTTCTCTATAAACAAATTCCGTGTAGGCTGAAGAATAATTTTTAGGATAAGCTTTGGGCTAGGATAGAAATTTAGAATGCATTCGTATAATCAGATGTATTAAAAATGGGTTGTTCAGAACACGCAAGGAAAAGCTACTCCACATTTTATGGCAAATGACATAAGTAATTTGCAACTTAAATTTTGTTAAATTCGCAAACGAATGTGGGTGGTTAATCCATCCGTTGTTGATTTTCAGGGAAATGACAGATTTGTTCCCAATTTGATGGACTCTCAAATACTCGGCTGCTTTAAAAGATTGTCTTCCCTTTTTTGATATGCCATTTCTATGTACTACTAAAACTGTTTCAGATAACACCCACAGAATAAATAATGGCTATAATTCATGAGAGGCTCAAGACTCGTTAATCTAAGTGCTATGTAAAATGGCATATAATTCTTCTTTCTTCAATCTTTTAAATATTGCATACTGTAATAAAGGAACGTTACATTTGTCAAGTCAGCCGTTCAGAGATTATGGAATACTACAGTTAATGTGGTTGACCATAAACGGTTTTAACTGAATGTTAATTCTGTTAAGTAACTGTGCTCGTTTTATACTTTTTTCCTCTGTGCCATTTACTGTATGGAATGGACAGGGTTCAGTGAGTGGGAAACCGTTAAATGTGTTTTCACTGTTCTCATTCAGTGCGTATGTTGTGCCACGAGTATTGCACGTTGTATGTGTTCAAAGGAGAGTCTGCAGAATTGTTCTTTTGCTTTCTTGCTCTCAGTTTAGGAATTAAAAAACACACGTTGTGGATGTTTTTGCTTTATGCACTTAAATGCTTTAATCCTATAAAAGCTATTGAACTTTGTTTAAATACTTACAGAATTTGGACCTCAGGTCAGCTCAGTAGTGTCTTGCTGTAGTGCTATGAGTGAGGAGCATGTTGCCCCTCTACTAGCGGAAGCTCATGACGAAGTAGCTTTGTAAGTGAGGATTTACCTTGTGGTAGCTGGAATTAGTGACAGATACCTTGAAGAAATGAAGCTCAGTAGTATTTTGGAGAAGTCAAAGCTCTGTGCGTTTTTCCTTTCCTCTGCAGGAACACAGGAGGCATAATAGTCTACAGAGGCAGCAATTTTTCTATCCAAGTCACTCAAAAGTATAGCACTTCTAATACAAAGAAGTACCTACCCTCTGTGAAAGGCACTTAAGCTTGACCACAAACTTTTAACTGAAAGCAAAATGTAATAGCAATGGTTATGTAGTTTATATATCAGAACAATTGTTGTAATATATTAGTACTTAAGATCTTGCAATCTGATAGGCTTTCCACACGTTATACGTTCTCTTTTTCAATAAAAATTACAGGAAACAAACAGCAGGCGAGGCCTGTACCCTCAGATATTGCAGTAATCATGTACACAAGTGGATCCACAGGCATTCCCAAAGGAGTTATGATCTCCCATTGCAACATAATTGCCGGTATAACTGGGATGGCGGAAAGGATCCCTAATTTGGGGTACGTACTGACAGATGCTTTAATATACTTGGATGTAATTGTAGATTACCTGTTTTATACTGCTTTGTCTGTGGCATTGTACTACTACACACAGTCTGAGCATCTTCCAGTATTGCATTAAATGCCATGATTATTTAATGTGCTAGTTGTTCTCTTGTCTTCTGTATTTGGGAAAGATAGTATGTTTTGGTTAAGAAAAGACACAGTTGAACAACCCCCCCCCCTTCCCCCCCCAACCCTCAGTACATGGAGCAGTAAGTGATGAGATTTCTGATGTTCTTGGTTTGGTTTACGTTCTTAGATTGTCATTTGAGGAAAATAAGTCATCCTCGCAGATAAGCTTTGTCCGATTAGGTGGCCCCTGTGTACCAGAAATGCAGGCTGTTTATCTGAAGCACTCATACTGCTAGCTCTTCCACATTTTTCAAAGGAATTACTGTAGATTACTTACTTGCTTATCTGTATAGTGATTTTACCTTTCAGTTGAAAATATTACATTGCTAAGAGATCACTTAAAGTCAAATAGCAGTATTCTGAACAGAGCAACTAAGATGAATTTTTAAAATATGATACTAAAACCTGTGAGGCCGCTTTGCACAGAGGGGGTTGCAAACTACTCTAAGCGGTACTTCCTTTCGTTAGTGTTAAATTATATTTTTTTTGTGTTTGATGCAGTACTTAATCTTGTGCACAGAGTTACCTTTGCAAGCCTAAGACACTATTAATTGTTTTGGGATGAATAAATGTCACACTTTGTTCCTTTTCCCTAAACTTGCAATGGGCAATATACAACTTCTGATTCAAAAAACAGTGTTTGAAATATGTTCTTAAGCCCAAAGGCGTTCTTTCACTTTTTCCGGTTCTTCAGTAAGCTCTGTGTAAATTCAGCATACTGACTTTTCTGAGGACTCTAATAATACAACATAAACCTATCTTTCAAAAATTCTTCACAGGGAAAAAGACATCTATGTTGGCTATTTACCCCTTGCCCATGTTCTAGAGCTGAGTGCTGAACTTGTCTGTCTGTCTCATGGATGCCGCATTGGCTACTCATCACCTCAGACATTAGCTGACCAGGTAGGTTGTTGATGTATGTCAAGCCCACATAGTAGAATATTAGTCATGTTAGATCTAATAATATTTTTTTCAAATGTTACAGCAAGTCTCCTTTTTTACAATTTATGAAACAGGATTTTGGGGTTATAACTACTACTCTGGGCTAGTTTTAACTGCTAAAAGATAATATAAATGATAATTTGCAAGATGTACTATGTAATTTTGTTTCACATGTTAAAAATCTTGGATAAGTCCTCCAGTTAACTTATTCTTCACTTTAGTCCTCTAAAATAAAGAAAGGAAGCAAAGGTGATGTTACTACGCTTAGACCAACCCTAATGGCCGCTGTCCCGGTAAGTAGCTGAAAGATGAATCTCTTTATATTTCATAATTCAGATTTTTAACAACAAAATTAATGCAATTATCATTGAAAATAAAAAGGTAGAGCCTTGAATATTAAGCTAGCTTCACATGGAATTTTCTGTATTTATATGTATGTTAAAATGAATACTTAACACATGAATGTCAAGCTGAAAAAATTCAAATAGTTACAGGGTTTAGATTGACATTTTAGTTACGTGTTCATGATAGTAAACACTGTATGTATGTATGTGTGTACACACGTGTACACACACACATATATAGGTTAAAGATAGCCATCATGTGAAGAAAGTGGCCCTTGGCATAGACTTTACAGTAGTTGTCTATTTAGCAACATGCCAGCTTTTGCAATAATTTCAGTGGAGTGCAAGCTGCTAGTCAAGAGATGAATGGACTCCCACCTGCATAGTACTTCATAGAGTAAAGATAATTTGGCAGCAGGTAGATTAAGATTGAGCAGTGGTCCTACTCAGATATTTACTTTCCTCAGTTTCCCTAAATAACTTGATATCATTTAGCAATGGACTAAGCAGCAACTGGGAGTGATTTGTCATTTGAAATACTCTAGAACTTCTGGATCATGTTCCCTTTTTGTTGTATTGAATTTAAGATTGTGGATATTTTGAGTTAATCTTTTATGTAACTAGGAAATTATGGATCGGATCTACAAAAATGTCATGAATAAAGTGAATGAAATGACTAGTTTCCAGCGGAATCTATTTATTTTGGCCTACAATTACAAAATGGAACAGATTTCCAAAGGCTACACTACCCCGCTCTGTGATAGGTAATTTTAAGTTTATTTTTAATGGCCAAAAAAAATGCTCATCTAAGCCTTACCACGTGAGCAATATCTGATTTCTATTGTGTATGTGGTTTTTTTTTTTTATTTCAGTGTTTAGACTTTGAATCAGACATTAACAAATCTGTATAAAACAAATCAGCAGTAGTTTTTCTGCCAGTTTTAAATACTTACTGATGTGATTTACCAGTATCAGTTATTTAACTTGTAGCTGACTGGAGATTTCTATTCATTGTGTTATTTCCATCTAGACCGTAATAATGATTTTATACAATTTGTGGGTAAGATGGGAAATTATTCCTATAGATATCTATATGATATGTAGACTTCACATTCTCACAGAAGTGAGACTAAAAGATGCTATAACTACAAAATTTCTGCAGTTTATTGCAAGTATTTTTGAGGAGAAAATCACTAACTTCAATGTTTTACTAAAAATATACTCTCAAGACATTTACATATCTTCAAATTAAAATGTGGAAATGAACTTAGAAATCTGTGCCTGTGTTTTTGAAAACTTGGAGGTTTTACTTGAATATCATAAAGTTTATATGAAATTGGTGAAAACATTTAGTTCAAATATGAAATTAGCTTATTTTGTTTTAAAGCAACAAATGCATCCTCTTTTCTTTGTATTTTAGCCTTATTTTCCGGAAAGTACGAATGCTGCTAGGTGGAAAAATTCGCATCCTGCTTTGTGGAGGAGCTCCGCTCTCTGCAGCAACTCAACGATTTATGAACATTTGTTTCTGTTGCCCTGTAGGACAGGGGTATGGACTGACTGAATCAGCAGGAGCCGGAACAATCACTGACGGTTAGTGCTGGTGCATGCTACTGAGTGCTGTGATCTGTGCTGAGCGCATTGTGTTAGATCTGGTGATCTACGTATAAGACGAATGTTCTCATTTGATTTGGAGAAGCTTGTAGTAGTATGAATGGGATTTTGGCATTATTGCACTTACGAGTTGAACTGAATAAATTGTTTCTAATTTTGATGAATATATTTGATAATGTTTGAGTATACATTAGGGAAATAAGATGCGTCTTCCTTTGTCTACAGTGGAATGGAAAAACCTTCCCTTTAAGGAAAAGCATTCTTCTGCCAACCACTTCCTGTTTTATAGTGTAAATTAAAGCAGATTTTGGTTATAGCTGAGGGTATCTTTTTCTACCCTTCTGTAATGTGCAAGGGAGTCTCAAGAGTTACATTTTTCGCTAGTTCAGTACCATCAGTTAAAACTGATAATGATGAAACACAGCATAGATTACTGAAGCTCCAAGTTTAAACAATAAATAAAATTAACCCCTGATTATAAGGATTAGCTGGTTCAGTTCTGTTCTTAAAGTCTAGGCCCGCTGCTAATTTTTGGAGCATGTAAGCAGAATTCTTTCAGCACTCCAGAGCTGTGATCGCTTGGAGGCATTTTCGTTATTCTTTGGGTAATGGGAAACTTCATCAAAACAGAATATTTTTATGTTTCTCTTGGTAGAAAGGAATTATTTTACTTAGTACTATTAGAATAGTTAGGTATGAGCCCCCTCCCCCCCACCCCGCCCCGTCCTCCATGCCAAGTAATACTAAAATATAGGACTGAGACATCAGAGAAGTGAACCAAAATACAGAATCATTGTCTTGTTATGAAATATTGCTGATTACCGTTTCCTTCAGAAAGAGTCAAACAAAAGCTTTTTAAGTTGTAATGGTGCTTCTGCAGTGTGATCCGTATAGACAGCTTATTGTCAAAGCTACGTTGGTATCACTGGAGGTATCTGTAAATACAGCGGTCTAACTTCAAAAGATAGGGACTTATTTTGCGTTACTTTGATATATCTATTGGCCATTTTGACAGTTCTATTGTAATAAATAAACTAAAGAAATAAATAGTAGTTAGTTTTTGCTAGATGAAGTGCATAACAATAAAGATTTTTCTAATCTTTTGATAAGGTTTTGATAAAGTTTTTTTCTGAAAAAAGCTTTTATTTCTGAATTCTAGTATGGGACTACACTACAGGGAGAGTAGGAGCACCTTTGGTCTGCTGTGAAATCAAATTAATGAACTGGGAAGAAGGTGAGAATTTCTGCATGCAATTTTAGTGTGTTTGCAAGAACTTTACAGAGCTATTTATCTATTGGACTTTGTTCTTTTCATGGCTTTCCAAAGCGTAAATTAAAATTGCTGCTTGCATCTCAGGTCCAAGAGGCAACAGCTAGCTGATATTCTGGTAGGTGGAGGATGTACTTAAGGAAGCCTAAGATCTCTATTATTTATTGAAAAGGAGGTGGCTAGGTTGTCTAGCTAATTTCAAATCTGAAGACAGAAAAGTGATACACGCACCTTGGGAAGAGAGAATAACAAGATGACAGGGTTGAATAACAAGATGACAGGGTTGGTCCAATTCTGTTCTGTTGTTCCACAAGAGAATAATGTTATTCTGCTGTGTTTCAGTAGTGTAAGTTTGACTTGGGGGGTGGGGTGGGGAATAAAATCAGTTCCTCAGTTGTTTTTCAACTTGCAAATGTTTAGGCAGAAGCTATCGACACATGAATGACACTATGAATGGGTTGTGTTATGGCTTTTTCTTGCTGTATTATTTCTTTCAAGTCACATTATAAGTGTATATACATATTGGGATCACATAAACAGCATCCTCACCATTCTGATCCAGATTAGCATCCTTGTAGGAGTGTGATTAGTTCTGTATGTTGTGTCTTGGAAGTGCTGGATTTAGTAGACTTCAGCTTCAGTGGATGCCTGTTACCTCCTATTGCTATTAAGAAATTTCAAAATAATCTTCATTAAGAATCAAATAACGCAGTGGCCTATGGAGTGGAAGCTTACTGGATGTTGTAAAAATATGTTCATAAGGTTCAAAGAGTGTTTAGACAATTCCCTCTCATTGTAGACTTTCATGTATTGGAGAGTAGAACTACGTAACACTTGGAGGAGTTGAGGGGCTATTGCGAAACTCTATAATCGTTTTTTTTCCTAAAAATATGAAGTAAAACTTATCCTTTTTATTTGAGTTATATGACACAAATACAGCATGTCAGTCCTAGCAGAAGGATTGCACAGATGTTGCATTTGACCTGTGTGTGTGTACGTGTGTATGAAATTCACTGTTAGTAAACACATGTTAAATCTCTATTTATATACCGACAGGGTTTCGACCTTTTTTTTTGCTCTTACTGAGCTATTTATGTAGTGTTTTCAAGTGGTACCTTTGGCAAAGGACTTAGTAATTAAGTGGTTTATTTTTATATTTAAATAATACCAATAACAGGGAGTCTGGCTTTGGAATATATTTTTAGTTCCTATTAACTTAATAAAAGCTGTCTTTTTAGGTGGATATTTCAACACTGATAAACCGTATCCTAGAGGTGAGATTCTTATTGGAGGGCAAAATGTGACTGTGGGCTACTACAAAAATGAAGAACGAACCAACAAAGATTTCACTGTTGATGAGAATGGACAGAGGTGGCTCCATACTGGAGATGTTGGAGAGTTTCATCAAGATGGGTGTCTGAAAATTATTGGTGAGTTATAGCAAATTCAGGTAAGTGTGTGTGCGTGTGCCTGTACGCATATGTTTGCTATGTATTTATAAACACACACACATTTTCCTGAGCTGCTAGCGGTGTTAACCACAAATCTGCATATCTTGGCATGCAGTCGAAAGCTCTGCCATACATCTTCCCAAGAAAATTCTGATTCCTTCACAATGCAACCTCTACTGTGTGTTTTTCAGAGTTGATTTTTAAAATAATTGCTTTAATTGCTTTCTTTTAAGACAGTCTTAACAATGACTCAGCTCTGATAGTGAGACTGAGTAATAATTAGAGAGTTAAGAAATGTAGGCTGACTTGAGCTGAATAAGCTGTGTTTGATTTTGTAATTTATATTAGGAGCCTGTATTAGGCTCCTAGTTCTCTGACATCCATAGACAGAAAAATAGTTGCCCTAATAACTACCCTGTGCCTTTCTTGAATCAGTGGGTGATTCAGGGTGCTTATTAGCCTTCAAAATAGGTCCGCAATTAGAATTCTTAGTGCTAAGCTTATCTGTTTTATGTTATGGGCAAGATCTTAGGTCCCACTGCAGCTGCCTTGTGCTGATTGAACAGATGAGACAGCTACAAAACTGCCTTGCCTGGCTGCACAAAGAAGTATACAGGTGTTAGTGCCAAGGGAGAGGTATTCCAGCTGCTGTCACAGCTGGGTGGATAAGGCCCTGTGGTCGTGCTTGCCTTTTTTGGGCTGTGTACAATGAGCTCAGGTAATTCAGGCTTAATTTTCAAATCTGACTGTTGTGTCTCAGATAACAGGTGGACAGTTGCTCTTTAAATAGGGATTTATCGTAAGAATAAGTAATAAAATGCCACCAGATGCTGCATCTCCTGCCTTAAGTGTCTGAACCGAAGAGCACAAAATGTATGCTTCTAGCCACGGGCTTTAACATAATCACAGCTGCGTTCCATTGAAATGCTAGTGCTATCATATAGAAGATGCTGTTTCAAAGGCAGGAAATATGTGTAATTAAAATGTGGATCGTGTTTCGGTAAGGGACAGATTGATTTTTGGGAATCTGGTATTAAATGTTTGATACGTTCACCAAACATGAGTCGGCTTACATTTTGGCAATTATACTTACATTTCAGAAAAGGATAAAGACAATATCTCTTTTGAGATCTCTCTCTTTTTTTTTTTTTTAATCTCTTTACAGAACTTTTTTGTTCTGCAACTAACATTTAAATCTTTCTTTGTCAACAGATCGTAAAAAAGACCTTGTAAAACTCCAGGCAGGAGAATATGTTTCTCTTGGCAAAGTAGAAGCAGCTTTGAAGAATCTTCCACTGGTAGACAATATTTGTGCATATGCAAGCAGGTAAGAGGCAGCTGATGTTTTGATATTGCTGTGTTCTTTTGTTTGTCCTACTGAAGCCATAAACAAAATATTTTGCCACTCAGTGTGGAGTTTTTTTTACCAGTTGAAAAATGATTTGATTTATAATACGATTAAATAACTTTTGCTATCACAAGTAAAATAACCAGAATGCGTATTTTTATTTTTCCTGTCCAACTTTTTTTTTGTTCTTTGGAAAATGTCCAGAATGAGACTCTCTCCTTCAATTTTTCCCAATCTGAAAAACAGCTGAGCTTTGGTTCTGTTCCTGAGGTACATCACACGAGCACTTTAGGAATGGTATTACCTTTAGAAGTCCTAGCATACCTTATTCCTTGCCATTTTTAGTTGTGATCTGTTCTGCTGAGGAACTACTTCTGCACTTCCGAGGAAGGGAAAAAAACCCAAAATTTCGAACAGCCCAGAATCTGGACTGGGTATTAAAAATATTTTTCTTCTCTAGCCCCTGCAGAGCACTAGCAGAAGCTTTGAAGCTGAGGTAAAACGCTAAGTAAATACTATGCGAACACAGAATTAATAAGCAACAGTCAAATGTCCTTACAATTTCCCGAGCATACTGCCATATTAGGCATACAAGGGCTCAAACATATCTTAAGTTGCTATTTCTAGAATTTCCTACTTTGCTACACAGAAGATAGACATAACAATAGTTTAACATATAAATGTATTGCAGATATTCTTGATTTCTTGCTGACATTACAGTGTTTGAAAAGTCATTTTGGAGCTTCTGAATGATCAGAAATATTCTAATTGCCAGTGTGACCAAAAAAACTCCCACTTAATAACTTTGAGGAAGGCTAGGAGTAGTAATAAGTAGAAAAAGAACTTTTTGTTCGCCTGATTCTCTGTGTTTTATCTTAATTGTCAGTAGTCACCATGTAAGTATTCAGTGTTGACGGTTTCAGAAGATGCACTGGACGTACCACAGCTGGGAACACTTTCATTATATTTGCTTTTAACTGTGGTTTTTACCCCTTTGGGTGAGAGTCATGTCTCCTTGTGTCTGAAGTTACATGCCTGTTCTGAGTACCCTGTATAGTAAATGGGGAGAGAGAGAGGTTCCTCCAGATGGTGATTTCTGCTGTTCTAGGATTAAAATTCTGTCCTATCAAGTTTGTGTTAATTTTGCTAGATCGACGTAACATTTACAGTATACTGGAAAAAACACTTATGCTTTTTGCTAATAGTACCTTTTTTATTGACCTCCTCCTTTTTTTCTTCACTATGTCATAAGATCACTGCAGCAGAAATGTACTACTGTTACTTTCTGATACACTTCTAATACAACTTGGAGGAAAAATTTGGCTCTCCAAGAGCTGGATATGGACATAGTGAGTGAGCAAGAGAATTCAGCTTTGTTAATGTCTTTGCTCTGCGGAATAACTTTTTAAACATTATTCTTTGAGAGTTACATTTGCCTTTAACATTTACGAAGGCTTTAAATACATGCATTTAATAGATAATTAAAAAATAAAGTTTTATTATAGTACTAGCAGTCAGCTCCGCATACTTGGAGTATATGCCTATTTGGAGCTTGAAAAGGTAAAATAAGTCAGCTACCTTTTACTGATTGCAAAGCTCCTTCTTGATAGCCAAGATAATGAATTTGTGGATGAATCTGGTTCCACGTTGCTGCAGATATCCTGCTAACTTGCACTGTTTTAGTATGCTCAGTGTCTGAAGAAATGAAGAGAGTAAAGTCTTCTGATCCATCTTCCAATATAAGTTAGGACAGATAGCTGTTTTTCAGCTGTTCTTTGTTGTGGAGACTTTTAAGGTTATATTTATTCTTTGACTTATCCTACCTTTACAATGAACTATAACTGCGGGATTTTTTTCTCTAGTATGTGATCAAAACATGTAGAAGCAGGACCCAGCAGAGCAGGATTATTTCGATGGATACAGCCGGGCGAATACAGCATGCCCTGGCTACGTTTGTCCTGTTGTCTCAGAACTGTAATGGTGCTATTCCAAAATTCAGAAAGACTTCTTGCGGAAGATACTTGACTCTATAGTCCATGCCTCATGTGTTATTTAAAAATAGGAAAAAGTATGAGCAGTTTTTAAAGGTAATTTAAAAACAGAGTCCAAGTACACTAATGATTGTTTCTCTGCTGTTGCTTTATTTCTTCTTAATACTTTCATGTGTATAACGTGGTGTAAGTAACTGTGTAATACAGATTCTCTGAATGATTGTCCATATGCACGTTTCATTGTGGGTAGATAATCACCTCAGCGATGTGAGCTCAGAGACTTTTGGTTAGCAGTGCCTATGACCTCTCTTGTATCCTGTCTCTCCTTATACTTTGCCTGGATGAATCTCATATACAGGAGGAGTACGTTATTTGTAGGTGTTTTACCTCCTGCAAGCAAAAGGGCGAGGAGGGCAAACTGCTCTTTTACTAATGGGTTAAATCTGTGACTTGACCTTAGATCTTGGGGTGCAAAGCTCCTCTGAAGATGAAAGCAGGAAAGCAAGTGTTTGTGCAGTATCGCTGCCTCAGAAGTTACATTCACTGACTGCTTCAGACAAAAACACTCAGTGAGATAAAGAATAAAATGTTTGCTGAAAAGGAGTCATAATTAGATTTCTTTCAGAAGAGGATACCACAACTTTATCAATGCTCCCCCTATCCAAGACGCACTCACACGATCTCAAGCATCACCTCAGGAAACTGAGTTTGGTTACTTGAGGAATGAGCAAACATAGGGCAAAAAAAAAAGGAAGTTTGAAGAAGGAAGTTCATGAAGAGTTGATAAGGACCGAACTTTACAGAATAGAAATGATGATATCAACATGCAGTGCCAGCATAGCAATCTCGTATGTTAGGCCTAGGGCCATACTGAGGTAGGATCCTAAGAACAGCAAGGGAAGGTTGTTTAGTGGATGTCTAGCGTAGGAGAAACTTTTTGGCAAAATCTCTTAGCGTGGAGGAGATGACTAAGAATCCATAATTTTGAAGATTGCTCACTCTGAAGATTCTGATCGTTCCTTCATGCTGTTGTTAAGACTTTCAAGACTGAAGAAGCTAGCAAGTTGGAAAGATCTGCAGCAGCAACGATAGTAGAGAGAGTCAGAGTCCTTTTTGTTCTGGACGCAGGTTAGCTGGGACAGACGTTCTCTGAAGGTAAATACATGGCTGGCACAGGTAGTGATACCAAGACTTCTTAGGTGGCAGGATACTAATGCAAGAAGTATGGAGCAGGAGGAGCATCTGGATGCCTTATCTTTCTTGGATATATATTATGGAGTAGACCCGAGTCCACGTTAAAAGGGTTCAGTTCAGAGTATAGCACGAGTGTGCAGAAAAATCGGAGAAGCAAAGACAGGAGATGAAATGCAAGTAGTAAGCAATACTGAGGCATTAGTGCATGCACTGTGAGTGCATTAATAGCAAGAGGAAGGCCAAGAAAGGTTTGGAGTTGGCCAGATGGCTAAGCTTGTCAACAGGTGATGTGAAAAGCCTACGTTTGTAATAGGTTCTTGTGCAATGTTCACCAAAAAAGTGCTTTTAGATAGCCATTACAAATTAATACAGGTGACAAGAAAATTTCAGTGTAGAGTAACCTGGAGAGCATCTGGAGTTAGTATTTTAAAATCATGTTAGAAACTAAAGAATAAGCTAAAATGGTATCTATCAACATCTCATTGTTGGCTCTATGAAAATTCAACTGCCTTAAACTGCAGAAAGGAAGCATGAAGATAGCCATGAGGAACAGCCTCTCAGTGGTACAGATAATGAAGCATTGGCATTAGCCTTTGTCTGATGTTTAACAACCAGTCAGGAAAACATGTTAGATGTAGCTGATCCAGCTTCAGGGCAGGTGAATGAATTAGGTTATCATCCGAGGTCTCTTTCAGCTCTCAGATTCTGTGATCTGCATTGTTCGTATGTGTAGAGCTTCCATGTGAGGTTCTGTTCCCATTTCCTCTAAACTTTACACTGTCTCACAAATTTTGAATATTTGTTTCAGGGTAAATTAGGCTTCAGAGTTTCGCAAAGGCTTTGAAATCACACCTCCATATGTTCTAGGCGTATCAGACAAAGATGCCAACGGTAGAATGAGCGTATGGACAATCACTTGAAAGGGAAAGAGAAGTTGCCTGCCTTACAGAAACGGGCATTCTTTACGATGTGTTGTACATATGCTCATTCCACAACCTGCTCTCCAACCCCTCTTCACTGCAGTCCTCTACTCCTCTACAGTAACTGAATTCTGCAGTTGAGAGGAAACTGAGGTAGGGAAGCCGCACACCAGTCTTCATACCGGGATGCAAAACATGAGGAGAGGCAGGGCGCATTGACATCGTATGGGTACTGCTTCCCCAAAGCTTTGAGCATGAGGCACAGTGGAATATGCATATGGACAGCACACCTTGGAGCAATCCAGTTGTTGTAAGGTAAGTAACTTCTCTTTCTACTTACTTTTAAGCAGGCAAAAGTAATTTCTGTGAGAGATTTTGGAGAGATTATCAGGTGAACAAAAGCCAACTGCTAAAGAGCAATATCTCTGTATGAAACGCAAACCTCCCAACTTCAAATGTTATTTCTGAGGTCTTGTTAACTTTACAAAATTCATACTAAAGTACGTTATACTTCTCAGTTTCCATTCTTATGTCATTGGATTTGTTGTGCCAAATCAAAAGGAGCTCGCAGAACTAGCTCGAAAGAAAGGATTTAAAGGAACCTGGGAAGAGATCTGTAACAGTCCTGAGATGGAAAAAGAGGTACTGAAGTTACTAGCTGAGGCTGCCGTAGCAGGTGAGTAGCCAGGCAGTTAGTACTTGCCTTGTGGAGAGCAATGGTGTGAAACAAATAAGCATATACTCTAAAAATATTTCCTTATGCGAAAACATTTCATTATGCATTCACAGAATATATGAAGTGAATTTTCTTAAAAACAAAAACAAAAAACATGCATAGGTCAGAGTACTGGATCAGCCCTTTTGGTCCATGTAGGCTTTAAAACCCTCTCCCCTGCCGCACTGGGGCCACTGACTGAGGGAAGAGTGTAAGAAAAGGGCAAACATATCAAGCTCAATTCAGTTCCCTAAAAAATAAGTTTCTGATGTTCTTTAAAATGTCCTATACATCTTTTTGGCCTCCAGTGGCTGGTCCAGAAGAATGTGGCTCTTATCTAGATCCATGGTGTGTCTACCAATACCCTGAGTATGCCTTGGGTACCATACAGTCTCACATGTGCTACATACTTTTGCATAGGTTATTGCAGTAAGTCTGCTGATAATGGGCTGTCCTAGCCTCCAGTGACTTGTATCTTAGGGACTTCCTAAACTGAAAGTAGTGTCTTCACACTTAATAATTTTTAGTAGACTTCTGTTAACTATTCTAGTCACGTTTTAAAGTTATCTAAATATCACATAGCAGCACCTATAGTATCTTGTGGCAGACTTGCACAGCTCAACTGTGGTGATGTGAAGAAATGCCTCTTGTTTGTTTTCACCCTGCTGCCTGCTAATTTAATTTGATTCTTCCAAGTTCTTGTATTGGAAGAGATAGTGAACAGTTACAGTGGCAGTCATGACTTTTTTTCCCCCGTGTCTATTATACTTCCACCTCTGTTGTATCTTTTCTCAAGCTAACCTGTCATAGTGTATTTAGCTATTGTAGTGCAGAATTATACAATGGCACAGTGATATTTTGTTTGTTCTTTTATAATAATTTCTGCCTTTTTTTGCTTTTGGCCATTGCCAAGCATTGAGCTTTTTTCATATAGCTGTCTGTTATGACCACAAGATATTTCTTAAATGGTCATTGTGGAGGTTTAATTTTTTTCTCATATGAACTCTCTTTTACATTTGTCTTCATTGAATGTCTTCTAGTGTTTTGTTTTGCAGTAACTCACTATCAGGAGGCCCTTATGCAGCTCTTTGCAACTTACTCTTATCTTTGCTCCCCTGGATAATTTTATACTTAACAATCTTTGTCTTGTTAATCCTCATCTCTTCTCCAGGTTGCCTGTGAATATCCTAAACTCTTTGTGTATTTGCAGACTTCTCTTATTGGAGCATACTCTTATGAGGAGTGCAGTTTCATCTTAACACTGTGGCAGATGCTTTTCCTTGCCACGTGTCACTAGTCCATTTTCCTTCACTGTGTGTGCACATACGCAAAAAAGTGATTTACTGGTTCATCTAGTGATTTGAGGTCCCCTTTTCTGGTACAGTTGCATATGTTTGGCACATACCTAATAGAGGATGCTGTGCAAAGCCGTCTGTTAATTGCTTTGTACGCGTCCTGTTACTGTTTGTATGCTATAAGTTGATTCTTATGCTAGTTTTCCAAATTGCACTACGTTTTTCTTCGTTAAGATTACCTTCGTGCAGTTGAAGTAGTCATTATTAGTGTGTGTAAACATCCTCAGAGGAAGCTAGTACAGAGTAGGTACCATGTTAAATTTACTCTTTCATAACGCGTCCATGCAGGCAAACACTTAATGTCTTACTTTTGCAAGTCCATAAGTGCTGTTGTAATTGGCACCATCTTCCTCTCTATGGAGGACATCCTTGTGGCAGCAGACAGTCGGTGAGTGAGAAGGCAGCCTTGTCTGTGATGCTCTTTCTGAGCGTGGCCTGGTTCAGAGTTACAAGGTAGACCTAATGTAGTAGGCTGTAGTTTGATGTTACATTATCTCCTGCAATAAAATTTGCTTTGTTTATCACCACTGCAGTTTTGCTGAAGTAATTCTTTGTGTGTCTTTTGCACTATAAACCAAACCACCACAACAATCTGGTTGGAAAAAACTGTTAATTGATATTATGGATTATAAGCTGGTCTCACAGACTGTTCTACTGGCGTAGGTGAGATATGGGATGGGGTCAAGGATGAGTGGATGGGAAACTTCTCAAATGAGGTGTGACTCTGGACCTGAAACATGGACCCAAGGCCTCAGTCCTTAAATATTCATCAGCTGAGTAATTATATATAAATAAATGAAATCATTTTTCTCACTTGGAACTGGAGTCACAGTCTTAAAATTGCTTGAGCAAAGGTGAATATGAGCATTCTGAGTGAAAGTGGTGTAGTGTCAAGGGAAATAAGAGAAGCAGGAAAAAATAGAAAAATGTCAAGTTACAAAGCATAATTATGTATCTGGAAATTTTTTGCATTTAATCTGAAAATAGACTTTTTTATATAGCCCATCTGTTGATTAATTTTCTTAGTGTTGTTTTTCTTCTGTTATGTCTGAAGCGATAGCAGAAGATCTTACAAATTAAATGCTGTTCTATACCAAATGTATAGTATGTGGACCAGTGGGCCATTTCAGTAAGGGAAATGGCTACTGTATGAACTTACGCTTCTTGAACGTTTTAGGACTACCAGGAGAAAAAATGCAAAAAATGTTTTTGCAGCATAAATAGGGATTTTCTGACCCTTTGTTACCTCCAGAAGATGAGTATTTTAACACTGACATGACAACTTATATTTTGTGGAAGTCATCTCCATGTGCTGAGGCATTTCTAAAGTTAGGGAGCAGCACAGATGCCCAAACATCTGGGGTTTATTTCAGTATTTCTGTGGGAACTGGAGAATAATTAGTGATAGCTCCTGTGGCTCTGCTTGTGACCACCCTGAGGTTTTTGGAGCTAACTGGGGGGGATTTGAGGAGCACGTCTTTGTTCACATCACATACTTTTCTGTGTGAGAATATGATTCCTCCTGTTTAGGATTATTTATGAATAAGTGGTTACATTTTAAATATTTTAGTAAAATATTTCTTTTTACAGCTAATCTGGAGAAATTTGAAATACCAGTTAAAATTCGCTTGAGCCCCGATCCTTGGACCCCTGAGACTGGGCTAGTGACAGATGCGTTCAAACTGAAACGCAAAGAGCTTACAGCATACTATCAAGCAGACATTGATCGAATGTATGGAAAAAATATAAAATAATTCATTTTTCTGCACCACTTTGCTACAGTGAGCTTGGATCAAATAGGAAATACTTGAATCACCTGTCTCAGCGCTTGAGATCAACACACAAAACCACCATTCCTCGTTTGCAGCTTAAACTGTTACTTCTGATAACACCACCGTTCTGACTGACAAGTTTAGTAAAATGTTACGGCAGCAAACTTGTGTCTGTCTCCTTTTTTTCCAGTTTTCTCTGCTACCTTGTCAGTCTATGGATTTTCCCGAGTCTTTTTGGGAAACTGTGATTCTGAAGCCTCAAGTTTTTAAATGTTTATAAATCCTGTATAATGTTTTGTTTGTATCTTTAAAGTTTGGATGTATATAAAGAGAACTTGGCTATATAAAAAATCGTTATACTAGAGGCCTTTTTTTACCTAATTATTTAAATGTAAGAAGGTATGGATGTTGTGAAATTATGTAAATTGAAAATGAATATAAATTTGATTGTTGCTGAACAGAGGACCAGGTGATTTGCTGCTGTGCCATTGGTCTGTTTAAAATTGAGGGAGGAAACTATTTGACATTCCAGCTTGTGTAATACACCTTTAATATGTGCCTAATGGTTATTTTTGTTTTTATCTGAAATGAAAAGATGCTCAAGGCACAGCTTCGCATAAAGGCGGGTACTCTTGCAGATGTTAGTTAACGCTTATTTAATACAAAAGATGCTATTAACACAGCAAAAGTTACACCTCAGAATAAGCTCTAAAATACAGAAACTCCTTTTTGAAATATCTTAAGGACCATTTCATACAATAGTTGAATTCTTTAGAGCTAATAAGATCTCTTGGAGTTAATTTTGCTTAACACTAAGTTTGGCAGTTTCTTTTTAGCAGAGGGCCGGTAACAAATTTTCTCTTTTTTCATCAGATTTAGACAATATACCAGTTTGTTCTCTTGTTGTTTGTAAAACTGATAAGAATCCTGTTCTAGCTGCAACCCAAATGCTTTGTGGGGGATTTTTAAAGTCATAATGACAGTTAAGTTCTCAGCTTCCACAGTGCCTAGCTGCCGTTTGTGCCATTAAAAATCTCCCTTACCTTTGTGTTCTTTTTTCAGCATTTTTTGCTTTGAAAACATATTTGAACATTTTGTCAACCAGTACTATTTATGTTACTTGGCTTGTTTGTTACACCTGAATTTCTTACTTTAGGAAGGAGTCTCAATTTCTGTTTTATCACAGATATGTGAATATTATTTCAGGAGCTGTGGCGGCTCTTCAGGTCTTAAGTGAGAGCCTTCAAATTTGTTTCAGGTGTGAATTTTATTTTCAAAATATATGTAGAAAGAATACTTTAATCAGGGTTACATGAGAATGTGAAAAGGCATACATCAGTAAACTTTGTGAGGGAGCAAATACTCAAAGGTCTTTGATTTGGAGATGTTTTGTCCCAGGCATTATGTTTTCCTGTAGCACTAAGAATCAAGGTCTTAATGCTATGCCGTGGTAGCATACAGCAATTCTGCACAGCAGAAGCTTTGTTTCCCGGAAGGAGTTGCTGCTGTTAGTGTCTGTGAAGCTTTGACATGGGAATTTTGGGAGATGGTTTGATAAGGATTACAAATTCACTAAATTTATTGTTATCGATTGATTATAGAAAGCAATTCTGTTGGAGATGCAAGTTATTAAGTAAGTTCCCTGTACTTACTTCAGTTTTGGTAAAATGAAAAGATTTTTGCCGTCTTTTACATTAAATTATCATTACACCTACTGTTCATGGATTTCCTCTGCTGCTATGTGTGGAAAAACTATTAGCATTTGGTGAATTTTTGTTTAGTTTGTCAAATGGAATATAAACAATGAAAAGAAATCAGAGCCACATTTATGAGATTAATGTCTTCAAATATTTAGATCATTAATATAAACTTCTGACAAGTAGAGATAAAACTAATGTTGGAAAGTGACTGAAGAATCAGTACGTGGAAACTGCCAAGTCTGGGGGGAAATGTCACACGGTATGCTAGGCATAAATATATATCTGCACTCCATCAGTTTTCATAAATTGTTTGCACTCAGCACAGGAAGTCCATTACATTTTTTTGTGATTTTGGTGAAAATTAATAAATTGCTGAAGTACTATGTATATCGCTTGGTGCATTGTACAGCAGATTTAAACGAAAACTACTTTTTGATTAATTCAGAAGGAGTCTGAAATTAGTATTTTATTCTGCTAATAATTTAGAGGCGCTTTTGGATAAATTGCATAAAAGAATAGGTACTTTAAAATGGTTTCAAAATATTTTTCATTTTCCTTCTAACCCAATTTCAAGATTGGGTTGCAGTCTAATTGCATTTGATTTTTCAGTTCAGTTTTTTTAATGTATTTAAAATGATTAGATACAGTTCCTCCTTCAGACATCAGATTCATTTGGGCATTTATTTCTTCTACTGTATGTGAAAATAAAGCAAGTTTAATGATTGTAGTCTAAACATTGAAGATAAAAAGTTGCTTACAATACACATATGGGCTTAAAGTATTTTTATTAAGTATCTATTTCTCCCGAAGTATAACAAAATATGTAATTTAATCCTGCTAGATTCTGAGTACTCTCACGTCCTGTTGAGGCCACTTGTCCAGTTGAGTGTCCATGCCTCTCAGAAGAGAAAAGATTACAGTAATTGACCAGGGCTGCAGTGGGAACATAACACAGTTGCTCTTCGGATAAACAGCTTCCTTGCTCTGGCAGTCCTAGTCCGGTGGACTGCTATGCCTTCTTGATATTTTGGCCACAGTGTGCTTACGTTGTGCTCTTGTGTTGTTGAGGAGAAAGACTGCTTCAGGGGAGTTTATTGAAATCCTAGTGGTACCTGGATGGATGCACTACATGACAACCAAGAATTTACCTGTTATCTTTGTTGTTTGTCTTCCCATCTCCAGTGTAACAAGAAGAACAAAAAAGCCTGATGGTATGTACTCCATGTGTCCTAAATGCTGTGGACAGCTGTATAGGAAATTATGAAAAGTGCATGGTTAGAAGTAGCAGTCTCCATCATGTGGCGACTTTTGTAATGAAAAGAGTTGTAACTTTTAAACAGTCTTTCCGAGTTTTCAAAATGAGAATAAGGGGTATGTACTGTACCTGAAGGGCCCTAGAGGGCAGGGGTGCTTTTTGACAAAACATTTGTAAATATGACTTCCCAGGATTCTGAATCGTTGGGAATTGTAGCTACTTATTCTGTTGTGAAAATTTACATAGCATTAAAATATATTCCATTATAAAAAACAACTGACTGACCCAGAAATTCCAAGGTTGCAGTGAATCTCCTTTTAATTCTTATGATTATTTTAAAAGCATTCCAGGATGTTAGACTGACTTCAATCTAGATGTTATAAGGGTGTTTGTTTTTTTTTCTCCAAAGAATAGTATTCACTGAAATACGTTAGGAAATTGAAAATTACAAGCCAGAAAGACCTTGCAGGTTTACTGATGCTGCTACTGCTGCAGTTTACATACAAAAGACTGTACCTCAATGGGAAGCTGTATCTTCTCAGCCGTAAAATATTTTGCTGAAATGAAAGTGAAAAACGATGTGCAATTGAGACTAAGAACATGATGCATACCTACATGTTACTAATTTTATAGATAGGGTGCAGAAAAATGTATAGAATTGAAACTACACGTAAAAGCATCCTATAAAGCTTGTAAATTTATGCGGAAATTGCTATAGGACATAAGTCTCCTTTGCAATAACTTTTATCCTGCTAAAATTCACAAGTTTTTTCCTTTACGAAAATTACATTTAGGCTATTGTGCAGCATTTTTATTAACGTGATGTATTAACTCCTTTGGACTTATTATAAAATTGTGTACATCTGTATATTTACTGGTAAGAGGAACAATCATCTTCAAATAATATACACCTTGGACCAGGCTGAAAAGTTAATAGAATGACCAGTTGTACATTGTTGTAATTGGTTATTTAACATAAACTCATTTTCAGTGTGATCTTGGTTGTTGTTATGAACTGCCTGAACGTTCGTTGTATATCATAATTCAGTTATATTGTATGAATTATTTATTTGTAATTGGACATCATGTTTCAAAATAAAGTTAATTTCACAAATTAGGCCCTAAACTTTGTTTGAAATGGCATTTCATTTTTATCAGTCTAAGCTTAGATAACTTACAGTTGTAAATTAATGAATTTTTGTGGACTTTAACTTATATCTAGGTCTTTGTGTGATTCCATTTTTAAGAATGCTAACGGATTAGGGTAGTTCAAGGTGTTGCATTATCAGGGAAGTCAGTTTGGCGGTACGTCCTTTCATTTTGCTTCCTAGCTCGCAGTACTGGGAATGTTTTTGCAAATGGCTCCATTCCTGCATTGTGTGTTTGATATATTGACAAATTTCTATGTTAATAGTTGTGTTCTTGTGCTATGCAGGTACTGAATGTTCTGATTGGCTTCTTGGCCACTTGTGTTATACAGATCCTGCTATGCAAATATTGCTTCTGTATGTTAATACTGTTGATAGTGAATTTGTAACTTGGGATTAGATAATAGCCACCCTTACATGCAGAGCTCACCAATTCAGAGGTAAAAAAAAACGATAGCTAATGTAGTGGGAATTTTAATCAGCTGATTTCTTTGAAACTATCATTTCAAATCTTGTCAAGTAATCAAGATAAATGTGACAGTTTTGAGATGAATGCAGGAATGTGATATGACTAGTCTTAGTTCTCCACTGCAGTAAAATTTACCATCTCATTTTGTCTATTTTATTTGCATATGATCTACCATTTACCCTCTTCCCTTGTTAAGAGCACCAACTGTGGCAGCATCTTGCATAAAGCGGTAAGGTTTTGATGTTTTTTATTACTATCCAAGTGTACTACCGCTTGCATTCAGTGTTAATTTTTCATGGAGTCTGTGGGTTGAGGGGTAAGATCTCAAAGTAATATTATATGCTTGCAATTGGACTCTAAGATCTTGAGCACTTAATTTTAAGGTTGTGATTACAAGCCCACAAACGGCTGCTCACAGCAATCCAACCTATAGGCATCTCGGCTTACTAGATGCCTCCTTTTTATTAACAAGTTCTCTGGATTCCTACAGTTGCAGTGCTGGCTAAATGTCAAACCTTCCCTGCTGAATAGCTGGTCTTTATTTTTATCTCTGTAATCAGCCATGAGAAGGCTCCAGCTTCTTCCTGATTTTTTTGGTTGTAGTCAAAGTTATTTATTTTCTTTCCAAGACTCAGAATTTTTTATTTTAAATTCATTTAGGATAATATGACACGTTTTAATTGATTTTCTTAGAGCACCCACAGCTGCTAAAATCCCTTCAGGAGACTCTTGGATAAAATAGAGTAAGCAATTTTAAACTATTATAGTGGCTAATTTCAGAAAGGATAAATATGTAACTGTTTTGGGGACCTTGGTTTTCAGAAAAAGCTATATTAAGGAAACCATTAGACTGGATCAGAGTAATGGATACAAGAGAACTACGGCTAAAAAATTGAAGGCCTGAATTGCTGCGGTTACCAACACCAGAAGAATCTAGGGGAGGTAGCAGGGAAAGGGCAGACCCGAAGATCTGGAAAACAGTAGGTCAAAGAATAGAATTTTCCTTAACAGGAAGAGTATTTCTGAAAATCTTGGTAGAAATTGTATATACACAGAAATATAAGGTAATGAAAGTTAAACGGGAATGATGCATGTGCTATATGTATAGAACAGTTCCTGTACTTGATGTGCCAATGCATACCAATAATTTGAAAATTATCTTGCTGCTTTAATACGTAACAGGTTGTATCTGGGCATGCTAGCCAGTTGTAACCAGATGGAGGGAGTCTTTGTACTGTCCTATTTTAAAAGTTCTGTTGCAGGCAAGAAAAGACGAAAAGCAAATGCTCTGGAAAATTACTACTCTCTTCCCCCAGAAGTCTTATGTATAAAAGTGGATACATCTGCCCTCAGCAGACTAGGGGAAAAGATGATGCTATGCCTTTTCTGTATGCTGGGGAAGTAATTAGTAGGAGTTCTTGTTCAGGAGGAAAGGACTGAGCAGTTTTCACCTAAATTTCTGAGGTGCCAGTGAAGATGGGAAAACTGAAACCCAAGAAGAAACCCTAGTAGAAAGCACTTCAGTATCGAAGTCTAATCTTTGTTGCTTTGGAAGCATTTTGCTAGTCCAGGCGGAGCCAGCCAAAGATAATGTAAAGAGCCAGCAGGAAGAAGCCTGCTCAGGGCTGCTATACTAGCTGTGCACTGTAAAACCCAGAGTTTACAATAAACTTGACCATGTTATACAACAAAAAATCAAAAGTCTAAAGTCCTCTATTCAATTTTAGAAACATTTAATTTTAGGAACATTATTTTTAAGCTTATTCTTGTCCATTTAGCACCTCAGCCCCCGCCTTTTTTTCATTTTCTTTTCATCAAAGCGTATGTGGAGTAATGATGTTAATTCTGATGTTTTAGCAGGTTTTGCAAAAGGGGTGGAAGGGAACCTGTAGTTGGAGCGTGCCAAGTGAGCCGTGACATGTGCCGCTTTGCTTAAGGAAGAAGTTCTCCCAGGCAAAGACAAATGAAGGGCTGAAAAGAGCCAAGTTATTTCGTCAGAATGTGAAATAAAACATGAGGGTGGGTGAACACTGGAAGAGGTCGCCCAGAGGGGTTGTGGCATCTCCATCCTTGGAGATACTCCTAACTGGACGCAGTCCTGGGCAACCTGCTGTAGGTGACCTGCTTGAGCAGGGGGGTTGGATCAGGTAGTCTCCAGAGGTCCCCAATGCTTCTATGACTCTGTGATAGGTGACACTAGGCTGCATGAAGGAATTGATACTAATGAGATTCCTGCCAGTTTCTACTGTCAGCTGAAACCCTCCAAGAAACTTTTGCTCACCAATGTCTGTCTTGCTGAAAGCTGTGAGCTTAACCTGCTGTTAAGTTAAATATTGACAGGACCTAGCCCTAGGAATCACATAGGGCAAAGCAATGAAAGTTTTACAGAGTACAGCTCTCAGTTCAGTCTTCAGATGTGTCTTGTCCTAGAGCAAGCCCTTCTTAAAAGGAAATATCCTTTAAGCAACTGTGTGCCTTCACTTTTCCTGTCTGAGGAACAGAGAGATTTCTGGGGGACACGGAATCAGGAAACAAGCACAATATAGGCGGGAAAGAAGCTTAGAGCCTTTTCCCTCCTTACTCATTTTTTAAGTGCTGGTTGGCTATGCCTGTCTGAACTTCATGTGATCCCTTCCCAGCTAACTCAGCTACTTTTTTTCACAAGTCTAATGTTTAGAAAAGAGGAAAAGAGAAACCAAAACTACACTTTAGAGGAAGACTAATGAGGATTCTTGTGAAGGTATCGTCTACCTTCTGTAATTCTGTTGACTTTGATTACAGTTTTAGGAAGTAAGGTAAGGGAAGAAAAACTTGGTGGAATTGAGAGTTATAAAGAATGCAATTATAGTTTGCATGATCTTTGTAAAGTAGCACTTCCTTGGTTGCTTATCCCTTTCCAAAGCTGCCTTTTTACAGTAACACCTTGGAAGTTGATTTGCAAATATCCTCTGAATTTGAAAGAGCAGGTGGCAGATGGGGGCTACCTCAGTCCCTCAGCCATGACTACTGCAGGCCACCCTCAGCAGCCTTTGGCCTCTTGGGAGGGAGCTTGCCCTCGATCAAATAGCTGCTCGTAGGACATCTCTGACGCTTTCAGCTCCTTGCTCCCCCAGCCTTCCACAGCCTCTAAAAATAATTTGCTAAAAAAGGCAGAGATACAGTTTGTAACTTGGTTTCAGGAGAAAATAAAACAAGAAAAACGCAAAACAAAAGATCTTCAACATCCCCCACGATTCCTACCACTTCCAATGAGGGGAAGAGATATGTTCTTAGAGGAAGCAAGAATAGCAATTGCAGCGTTCAGTTTCTACAAGCAAGAGAGATCCCAGGGAGCCGTAGCTCAATTAAAACGTCTCCTTTGGGTAAACCAGGAATATTTACGAAAGTAAGACTGCTAATGACGTGAGCTGTATTCACCAGAACTGCACAATAGAAGTGATTCTTCCTTTGTCTTGTGCACATATATGCCTGTAACATAGTATATTTGACAATAGCTTGGTGTTTTAACCTATATAGCATTTTTCTTAGCTATTCATGTCCTTATTTTGTCGTTCTAACGCGTATCACTGTTACTTTTACTTTAGCACACCTAAGACAGCTGTCTTCATTTTCTGCCAAATTGTCTTCAGCAGGGAACGTCTGCTAAATCTTGCTGATGAGTTATGGAGATAATGTCAGAGATGACAAGTAAAAAATTGAGGAGAACTGTATTGGCAGGCCTTTTTTGGTAAAATACTAAATGTTACCAGGAAATGCTTTTGCATTTGGATAATTCAAACCAGCTTTCTGGGACAGAATTGATGTGCGTAGGCCTGTGTACGTGCTCTCCAATGCATGTGTCTGTGGTGTCCAAGTGCTGTGGCAGTTTGGATAGAGGGCTGGAGAGAAGGTGGAATAAGGTTGTCCAAAATTCAAAGAGTATTTTTAAATGTCTGTTTTAATATTTAATAACTTTTTTAGAGAAAACGTCTCTAATTTTCAGCAAGACTGAAAGATCTTGCTGAAGATCTATAAGATTTGAATCCCGAATGTCTTAATATGTTGCTTTAAACCAAGTGTTATATTCCTCCTTTAAGCAGAAAAGTCTGCTCAGCTTTAGCAGGCAACTGTCTCACCTGTCTCCATAATGTTCAGCTGCTTTAAAATGACTATAGGTTATTGCAGTAACCCTGTGGTCTTCCCTGCTGAGTGCGCTGGAGGTTGCCAGTGAGGGAGGTGTTGGCTTCGCCGGTGAATTCGTATAGCATTCGTCAGGAGGAGAGCATACGGCCTGGCGGCATTTCAGGCGGGTGCAGATAGGGCATGGGAGCTCCTGACCACCACCACCACCACCACGTTTTACCTGCAGGGATAGGTAGGTTATATTTACTGTGAACATACATATTTGAAGAGCAAAACAGCCTCATCTGATGAAATATTCCATGCATGTAACATCAAAAAGATGCTGTATTTCAGACTTTGAGGTTATGCAGCGCTGCCAGGCGTAAAACAGCAGGAAAATGGCCACGTGCCCCATTTTAATCTCTAGCCCTTGAAAATAGTCTCTGAATATAAACTGCTTTCACTGAGTGAATTAAGATTACAAATCCTTGATTAAAAAAAGGGGGAAAAAAGTGCAAAACCAAAATGCCACAAGATACAGATAACCTTTTTGGGGCACAGGAAGGCGCATTGAATGGAAATGAAGAGTGATCAAAAAGCTGGGGTTGTTTTTCTTTTAAAGTGTTTCTGATGAATACTTTTCTACCTATTAAACAACTATAGCAAGTCTTCATTTAGTTTAGTTTTCTCCAAAGCTGTAATGCTCTTTTTTTTTTTTTGTAACTATTTCCAGGGAGTTGAAATGCAATTTTATAAACATAAATATCTTTAACAGAAAACTTCACATGGCTTTCCACTGATCTGTGATCATAGTGACTGCTTTTTGGAGCAGGCCTGACAGGCGTGACTTGAATCCCTTATATAGAATGAAAGGATCTTGATACAGATCTTTCTAGGTTTCTGCTACTCATGGCTCCTAGAAAGGGTGGGGAGAAATTCTGAAATATGAAAATATTAATGGCAAGAGAGAATCTGTCTGTTGCATCTAGCTCCCGTTCGGTGGGATAGCTCTGTATCCCACGCTGGTAAGAAGTCCTGGATGAAAGCAGGGCTAAGATTATAGCTAATTAATGCAGACATTGTTTTAGAGATTTACCTTAATGACACTGATCAGATACAGTACATTTTTTTCTGTATAAGAGTGACATCAGAGATTTTGCTGCAAACTCAGCTTGAGTGTATAATTGGTAAGATTTAAAATGACCTGCAGTGAATGGAGTTCAACATATTTTTCGTTATTTGGAGTAGCTGGAAGGTATGTTGTGGATGCTTAGCAAAATGTAAGGGAACTAGTTGCTAAAAATCATTAAGAATTTTATGTCTAATCGTTTGGCTTCTCTGGGATCTCACCCATGTTTACTGAGCGTTGCTGCCAATGCTCTTGGGAATGAAATCTTTTTGCTTTGTTTTGTTGCAATTCATGACTTAACCAGTCTGTTCCAGCTAAAGTTGCATAACAAAAATACCAGGAAGACTCATAAATATATACTTGAGAATATCACTGAGCAATCTAGCCTGTCCAGAAATTTCATTCTCTTTCTTCCCCTTTCCTGCTAAAGTTGCATATGAGTCATACAGTAATAGGGGAAAAAAAAAAGTAGATTTTCAGGAATAATTTTTGTATTAAAAACAAGGTAAAAACGGGCTGATAAATTTGTGACTTACTGTGAGACCACTAGCGCGTACATACACACGCACACTCTGACGTGATCAAGCGAATGTCCCGTAGGCCCTGTTCTGCAGTAGGTTAGAAAGGTGGAATATAGCCCATGTTTAGGGTTAAAAGATTTTGGTTGGCCCCTATCTCATGCAGACGAGCATAGCTCTCCTGAGAATGGCAGTTTTTGAGAGTTGACCTCTGGTTTTCCCCGTCCCTGTGAGTAACTTCCTTTAGATCCTAAACTGAAAGAACCGTTACGGATGTGGATAGCCAAACTTGAGTTTGCTCAAATTTGATTATCCTTCCAGCGACTGCTATGGCATTTTAACTGAGTACGCCAAAAAGTTTCTGTTCCTTTACATGCTCTCCAGGATCTGCTTGTTATATATTTTCTTCTGTTTATATTCAGCAATGTACAATTGCTAGTGTTTTGCAATAATTTTCCTAAAGTTCCCATGAAATAAATGAGGTTTGGGACTTTCTCCAGGGATGTTCCCAGTGTTACAAAGGGAGGTATGCTTTTAAATCCTTTTCCTATTTAGTTCTGTCAGCTCTATCTTTTGTCAGTATCTTCTGATGATACCATGCAGGGGTCGAGTCCTTATGGAGGGGCCTTTTCTGTAACGTGATGCTTTTATTCTTGTTGATTGTTTTCCAAAAATTGGACTATATTGGATTTAGATGCAATGGATACATTGTCCTGCTCTTCTGTTTTTTTTGTGTGCGGATGGTCCCCGCTGCTGATTTGGAGAGAGAGGAAGGGCTGTGTTTCAGAAGCGCCCGCCGTGGAAGCGACGGCTCGCTTTCCTGGCCCCGCCGTCGAGGCTCCGTGGACGGCCAGCGCCGCCGCGTGCCGCAGCCCCCCGAAGCTCAGCGGGCAGGGGAAGACCCGATTCAAAACAAACAAACCAACCAACCAACTTGTGTTGTGTTGATACCTTCCCCCCCCCCCCTTTTTAACATTAGTCTACGTATCCTGTACTTAAGGCAAATCGCGGCAATGAGTTGCCGTTTGGACCCTTCCGGTTTCACTGCCTGCCGGGGAGAGCAGCAGCAGCGGTCTCGGCGGGCTGGGCGCTGCCCCGCGCCTGCCCCTTGCCCCTTCGCGCAGCAGTGAGCAGCGCACGGCTTGCAGACCTCAGGGCCGCTTCTGACCCGCTTCGCTCCCCGGCAGCAGGCCGCTGCGCTGCGCCACGCGCTCCGGGATCTGCCGGCTTTTCCCCCGTACAGCTTTTTCCTATCTTCTTGTGTACTTTTCCCTAGAGACCTGCCTTGCTCCCACTGCCGTCATACACCTTTTACAGTACGCAGAACGAATTTACTTCCTTTTTTTCCTGCCGTAGCTACTCCCCTAAACTGAGATTTTCGGAGCTGAATTGTCCTGGTGTTTTCAGATGCCGCTTCCCCGTTACAGGAAGGGGGTGGCCAGCCCCATGCCCGTAGTCTCAGAACGGATCAGCCTGAGAAGCTGTCACAACCCACAGTTCACTGCTGAAGCTTTTCCACTGTGTTTTGCTCTAAAATATGTAAGTAGGGGTCTAGCAAGTAGAGGGCAGTCTAACTTTATCGCTTTGCCTCTGTCTATTGAATTTGGGCACTCTGCAGAACTGCTTTACTTGCGCGTTCCCAGCACGGGCTCAGGAAGGGAAGCGTTGGTTTGAAAATGCAAAGGCTTTCCCATCTTTCCTGCAGTCGCCAGCACTTGATTTCATTCCCACAGTTTCTGGACCGCTCTAACAACACACGCTATCAGTTTAACAATCTTTCTTATCTAGCTTCCCACTACGCACTTCTGCTGTAACAGAAGCAGCAGCCGGCTTGAGGCGGGCAAGCTGGAGAGCGCTGCTTGCGGGTCTGCACGCTGGCAGCTCCTCAAATGCACTGCAGGGAAATTAATGGTAAACGAATACCCCCAGCCTCACGTCTGTGTTTATCGGCCCGTTGCGTATTTTACAGCCGTCTACGCAGGGCATACGTGTGGTGAGCAGTGCTGACACCAGAAAGTTTAACTCGGTCAAAAACCCTTCCTTTCTCCTTCAGTAGTTTTCTGTCCCTTCATCAGTGGCACTTGCAGCGAGCAGTATAAGCATTTGAAGTTCTGCGACTATCTGGTACGACAGAGAGCGAGTCGAACAGCCATGCAGACTCGTCTGTGAATCACACGTGCTGGGAAGAAGGAGTTGCTGACAAATACCAGATGAGCTAGCATTACCATCTCCATAAAGATTTTTTTCCCTTCCTCTTCCCAAAAATGGTATGTACAGAAAATTGCTGTGCTCTGAATATATGTTTCTGTTGTCACAAAACATAGTTTATTTAAATTTCTGCAACGTGTTGGGCTCTTGCAGAAGAATGGCATGGATAAATAGGAAAATGTAAGGTAGGTAGAAAATGCTAAGTTGTTAAATTGCGGTGAGCAATCAGAATATGGTGGGAATCCATTCCCTGATCTCTGACAGGTTCTATGCTTTTTTCTCATGTTGGAAAACACGCTAAAATAAACCTTTCCAATTTTTATGATTAGATCAGCTGCGAATCTCTTTTTCAAGAAACCATAGAATAACCAGAAGATACAGAGTTATCTGGTCTGAAGCATGTTGGAACATACCCCCTCCGGCAGCGCCTGTTAAGGGAAGAGTTTGCCAAGATGCACGAGGAAATCTATGTTGCATCAGCTGCCCTTCCTGTAGGGAAGAAGCAGCCGAGGTGCTCCAAATAATAGAAGAATCGCTGTAATCGAGTGGGTAAGGAGGGCACCTGGCATGTCCGAGGGGCTTGGGCAGAGGTCTGACAAACTTGGTCACCTGCTCGCAAGTAAAGAACTGCGTGCTCCTCTGGGCACAGAGCTTGTTCTTTTTTCTTCTTTTCTCCTTTCCCCTTGCTTCAGGTACAACGCGTCTTCTTTCCGAAGTCATGAAGCTAAAATTCCCACCCTGATCTGCAGCAAGCTAGAGAAGCTGGAGCTGCTGAGCCCCTAGCCCTCAGGTACACATCCCGGTTTTGCCTGTATTCGGGAATCACGTGTCACGGGACGGTACATGGGACTTTGGGACATGCCGCCCAGCGTCCCTCCAGCCCCGCGTTGCCGGCGCTGCTGGTGCCCGCGTGTCCTGTGCGTTTGTCCCCGCGCTGTGCGTGCTGCGCTGCAGCGTTGTTGCACGAGCCCCCGCCTGCACGCTGCTGGATCTTGCTGCTGCTCAGGGCTTTGGGCCAGAGGCACCGCTGGCATCTCTGCGCCTGCGTACGCCAGTGGTCAATTCCCCCCCGCCTCCTGCCCCCTTGTCGTTTTAGATTTTTGGATCATTTTTCAAGTCCCAAACCAATTTGGCATAATTGGAAACTGCACTCCTACACTTTCAGTCACTTGGGTCCTGATTACTTCCATCTGACTCGGTTTGTTTACTTTTTCAGGAAAGTTCTCGTAGTCCACAGAGCAGCTTCACCGCCCGGGAAAGTTCCCGTGCTTGTAGTTTCGTAGCCTGCTGCGACTGCAGGTTCCTCTGCTGGTTAACTACAGCAGAGACTTGGCAAACCCGTCGCAGAGCACAGGCTGACGCTGCTTACGCTTCCCCTTCCCAGCTGTGACTGGGGCGATAGTGTACTCATTGGCTTTTTTGAGTGATTATTTAATTAAGGATTATTTTTAAAAGTGGTTATTTCTCTTGCATGGGACTTATTTTCCCTTTTGCATCTGCCTGTGTCTCCAGGTGTCACGCGGTGTTCCCTCAGCAGGCCTGCTCTGACCCGGGGCAGAGGTGTGGAGGCTCTCGCAGCAACACCAGAGTCTAATGAACTTTTACAGCTCGTCTCTTCTGAGGAGTCTGGTGGTGCGCTGCGCCCGAGGCCATCCATCACTGCGGAAGGAGGCTGCTTCTGCACGATGACGCTAATCTGCTGACCGAAAAAGCAGACGTGCAGCGTGCTTTCCCATAAGCCGTGTCACGGTCTTCGTACCACATGCAGCCAGCTGCTGAGTAAGGGTTTGAGCCAGAGCCCACTGAGTCAGAGGGAACCTCTCCTCGGACGTCGGGCGCCTTCGGAGTCCTTCCACCGGGGCGCGATGTCTTTAAGTAGTAACTTTATACAGTGAAGGACCCTGATTTGGCTAGTAGCCTTCAGAAGAGGCTTCAGAAGATTATACCCGTCCACTTTTAAATATCCTAGCTTTGATTTTCATCATGGTTCTACTTAAGAAACCTATTAGTATCTTGTTTGCCCTGTTTTTTATCTTACTATGATTTTTTTGAATTTGTTGCCGAGACCTTTCTCATAGTTTTCAGAGACAAACCAATAGCTTTAAAGATTAATAGTCTGCCCAAATGCCTGCAGGATCTCCACAACTGAGAAAATAACTACCCATGATTTACAAATCTTTTAAAATTTAGAAGTGCATGTGGACCACAGCAAAAGAGCTTCTGCGTTAACAGAGTAGAGAACTCTTTTCAGTGTTTTTTGTAAGAATAATCTCTATACTTTTAGGACGTTGTTCTGTCTTTCTCACTAGCTCAAATGTAGGTGAATCCCTCGCTTTAGCTCTGTAGTAAGACACAATTCAGACCACTGTTTATCCTTAATTTCTAGTCAAGAAAGTTGAAGGTTTTATGTATGCTCAGCAGGTGGTGTGGCTCTCTTAGTGTTATATCAAGATTGAAAACAAATAATCTTTAAAACCATAATGAATTACCAGAATTATGTATAGTCATTGGAATTAACTGCATTGCCTAACTCGTACTATACCTCTCTGCCCAGAAATGCGTCTTGCTTTCCGGAAAGGTACTTCATCCTTCTAGGATTTTTCAAGACAAATTTTCTTAAATCAACAAAAGATGATAAACCTTAACTCCAGTGACCTCCTGCAGTTGTGCTCTCCAAGGACCTGCTTGTCTTTGGTTCCTGTGGGCTGTGTAGGGTAAAAAAGCCTACGGTGGAAAACCTCTTCAAGTCCAGCGGACATTGAAGCACTTTGGGGCTTCATGGCAGCCCCCGTACACCTCCTTTGCATTAGTCAAGCTGTTCCTTTATATTTTCCTTTGTTTCCTACCCCTTAGCATGACCTTTTGGATTCTTCCCTGTAGCTGGATCTCTTCCAGGTTAGCTTTAAATTCTGCTCTTAATTTTGCAGGGGCAACTGCCATCCAAGTCATCCCAGTCGCTGTGGGAATACGCTTGTGGTATGGTACTTGTCTGCCTACTTTGCAGCTTGCAACACTTCTAGCTGATTTAGTTGCAGCCTCTCTCTTCTCCGTTCTGTTCTTCATCAGCTGCTTGGCCGTGAGTTCTTGTTATAGCCAGCAGGTCCTGAAATTGCCTCATGGCTTTCTCTTTCAAAGACATATGTTGAACCACCGGGTATAATAAAGCAAAGCTAGCTTCATCATTACTCACTAAATAAAAATAATTCTTTGCAGTCATGTGGAAGCAGCATAATTATCCCACATTCTTCATGCAGCTGAGGACACAGGTAGCAGATAGGGTGAATAACTGTAGAGGAAAATACCTAGGAGTGATTAGAGCAGATCCTTTGAAGAATCTAAATTGCACAACACCTTACCTTTTCCAGATTAATTCTCTTCATTTTCCCCCTCTTCATCTCCTTGGCCCAGTTTTTTCTGGAGTTCCCATCCAGAGTGGTCTCCCCGGGGGTTCGTGATGTTACCCGGCCTCCCTTGGGGAGCCCCAAGGTGGCTGCAAGCGCTGGAGTCGGGAGCTGCCGCAGGCCAGCCCTCTGCAATGACAAATGCCATCTGCCTGAGTCAGCGGCGTTCCCAACCAGCGCGAGTGCGTGATGCCGAAGGGATCAGAAAATCGCCGTTGTGGAAGCCACTGCCGGGGCAGCTCCCCTGGGAGGGGAGTAATGCGTTAGCAGAGGAGGGAATCAGTAACTCGGTCCTTCTGAGGTTAGGATAATTAACTCGATATTTTATTTCCCAGGCTAATAAACTGAAGTCTTGGTAGTTCAAAAGCATGTCATCACTGATTTTCTGGGCTGGTCCACGTGACGATCTCAGATGGGAGCTGTATGAGTAATTGAGGCTCAGTCTGAGCATGCTTATACCCCGACCCTAGAGTTAAAGGAATTACAGATGACAATAGGGTATGAAGGACGGCAATAGATACGTATCCTATGCATTCTGGTGCTATTTGAAGTATTCCCCCAGGTAGCTTCCATGCTGCCTCGCTCACAGCTTTGCCTTGATTTCGGCCTCGATGACGGGAGCGCAGCCCCGTGGGTACAGCAGGCAGCGGGGCTCCGCGCTGCGCCGCGCTGCGTGCCCGGGCAGTGCAAGGCAGCGCCGCGGGCTTCCCGCCTCCGGGAGTCGTCGCAGCCGCGCGGGGAATGCACTCACATGACTCCGTCCGCTCCCATGCGTAACACTAACTGTTTATCTTCTGGCTTGCTTGTTCTGGTTTGTTTTGCTTTGGAGGACGCTGTCTGTCCTGCTTTCACCTTGCGGTACTTGCTCGACCGCCCTCTGGTTGTGGCATACGCGCAGCCAAGCGGTCGCAGATCGCCGAGCTGGGCTCGCGCCTTCCCTTTTTGACCTGTGCCTCTTATTTCAGTCCAAGCGTCTATCTCGAGAACTTTTACAGCTCTAGGTGCTGCGTGCGCTTCAGCCCGACGTGGTTATCCTTAGCGCTCCGTGGAAAAGGCGGGCTGCTTTCACGCGCAGCTAGAGAACCGAGCTCGGGGACGGTCCCCGGGAGCGCGGTTGCAGGGTCTGGCGGCGGCGATGCTGCAGCTCGTCCGGCCAAGCCAGGCGAAAGGCTCGGCCCCGTAGCTAGGTGTCCGCTCCCCTGCTGCGTCGCACCGGTCTCCTCCGGCTCCTGCTGTCGAGGGCCAAGGTGTCTGTTCTCGTCATCGGCCTACTCAAACAGCGCTTGTTTTAAATCGGATGAAGGTCTTAGTTGATCTGTTCATGTCGCTTTTGGGTATGATTTTTGCAAAATATCTTTTTCTGTTTTTATTAAGATGTGTACACACACCCGCTGTTTAGGACCCTAGCCGACTTTATGTTTCGGGGTTGAGAGGGGCTTACGCCTGTGTAAGTGAGAATACGTGACTTTTGCGTTCACTTTTATTTTAAAACATCTACAAACTAAACGCTCTCATATTTAGGCATGAGGCTGTCAGAACTCGGCGATTATTCCCAGAGGACCTGCAAGAACCTATCAGTATGGAAAATAATCAGCACTTTGGCTGATAAGGTTTCCTCTGGAGAAAGGGAGTTTGAGTGGTACACATGCTTCGATAACAGTATGTTTGCCTGTGGGGCAAAAGAAAATGCTTTTGTTGGCCACACCAAGCGCTCAGTGAACCGGCTGCCCGGGTTCTGTAAATTGGGGTGGTGGGGAGTTATTTTTAACCGGTGATGCTTGAGAATGCCAGAAAATACATATGGGAGGATGAGGAAGGGAAAGGTTAGGGAAGTCTGGTAATCAGTGTGCTCTCCCTGCATAAATAAATCACCTACTGCCTAACCCCTTTCAAAGCAGCGATTTACCCCCAGTCCCACCAAGTGTGCTCTGGGGAGTAGAAGAATGTCTCTAAATATTAAATGTATATTAACACTGAAAAATAGAGATGTAGGAGAAAGAAAAAACATCTTGACAAATTCCGGGTTATCCTTGGTCTTAAAAGGAGCCTGCTGAACAGGAAAGGCTGCTGCTAACTGTGCAGACGACAACTTAATTAAAACACAGTGACAGCATTTCTTCAACTTTTAGGAAAAAATGCTTTAAAGAATTACTGTTGATACTAAGAGAATGTAGAAAAGGAGAAAGGAGATTTGTACCCACAGGGCACAATTCCCTTTCCACCTCTAGTGGGAACAATCTTCTCGTACACGCTCGGTAGATCCTGCTTGCTTGGGTCGATTTAGAACAGGATCCTGCTTATGGATCAGGTACTAGCTGGTGCTGATTGCTAGATGGAAACTTTTTGCTTATCAGCTGAAGTGAACTAATTCCATCTGAGAAAGCTTTTCTAAAAGCAGTTTCCTTCCAAGGTGTCACCTACAATTAGGGTGTTTTTTTTTCAAGATTTTATTTACCTATCTTTGTTTTGCACTCTCTTTTTTGCTCTGCCAGGAGCTTTTTAGCCACTAGAGGAGTACACTTATGGGACTAACAGCTTGCGGTAATGATTGTAATTTGTCAATGAATTAATTATAATCACACTTGTCTGCAACAAACGACTCAGTAAAGAGCAGTGAAGAAGTTTATTTCCCCCTGAATTTGGGAGGCTCATGCAAGAGCAAAGACCAGTGGTTCTAACTTGATTCCTAGGTGTTTTGGAACAAAAGAAGGAAAAAATCTCAAGTTACAAATATTATCAGATTCTTCTTAAAGCCAAGACTGTGCTTCCTGTATCTTTAGTTTTGAAGAAGATAGAACAAAGTCATCCTCCAATTAGAGTTCAAATATAGCATCATCATAAAGGCTGTAGGAACCTCCTAGGGTTTTTCAAGCTTTTTCATTTCTTTTGTCACCTTGTTCTCTCATGGATCGGGAGCTGCTGGCTATAAAATCCATCTGGATGACAGAGGGAAGGGCTAACCTCTCCTTCCTTTCCTCTAGCTCTTTTTGTGCCCCTCAAGAAATACCTCTAAATATTGTAGAAAATTCTCTCCCCAGTCCTACTTTATTTATTTTGAAAATATTTTGAGCGTCTCTACAATAGCAAAGCAAAGTCAAAATCTCTCTTTCTGTTTTTTCAATCCATCCTTTGCAGTTTTCCTGGCTGAGTCAGGAGCTTCTGAAGTCCCTAACGACCATCTCCCTCCGGAGCAGGAGCGGCTCAGTGGTGCTCTGCCTCGTAACGCTGAAACAGGGGACTTGCTCAGCGGCAGCAGGAGCAGCTCAGATCAGAAATCTTCCCTTCTCGAGCCCACACATTGTCATACTGGCTCCAAAACAAAATGTACTGGCTAGGGGTTTTCATACCTCTTTCTTTCATTTATCTGCAATACTGCTTTCACAGATGAAAGGATTTAAAAAAAAAACCTGTTTTAAAAGCTAGTACCCAGTTAAGCTGAAATAAGAGCTGAAATAAGTCTTCACCTGTGGGAAAGGATGGTCTAATTGCAAGAGTAGAGGTTGGGCAGCTGGAAATTTATTGGCTTCCTGCTAACCTTGGAGTTAATCTCTCTCTGCTGTAATTACTGTCCCTGTAGGATGATAAATGCAATATGTGCTTCACACATGTATCCACTGTTACAGCAATGCAGAGCCTAGCCTCTGGAGTCCTATATACGTGGCAATTATTCTAATGCTAAATGTATTTAGCTTTTTGCTCAGACTTTGAGATCTAGGTGACTGGTTTCTCCACTGTGGGTTTGCTGCGGCAGAAGCAGCAGCGTTTCACAAGTGCTTGGACTGCATCCTTTAAGGAGAGCAGGGTCAGGGATAACTGCGTGCCTGATCCGGCCGAAGCAAAATAACGGAGTGAGGCCAGGCTGGCTGGAGTTTCTCAGCCCCCCTGACCTCGGCCGTACGGACCGCGCAAGCGGCACACGGCAGCAGCGCGGCTCGGCCGTTCCCACCGGCCGCAGCCCGGGAAACCTCTCCCCGCGGTGAAGCAGCTCTGCTCCCTGAAGGCTGGCCTGGGGTGAACAATTTCTGTGCCCTTTGCTGAAGGAAACAACACCACGGCACGGTGGCTGAGAAACGGGCAGGCTCCGTAAGGGGCTGCCGGGGCTCCAGGGGGGGTCAGCTCTCTGCAAGCAGGGAGCACACTTCCTCAGCACTCGAGGGAGTGGAACAGGGTGGAAACAGGGGAACCTGAGGCCGCGTCTGTGTTTTGAAGGTTGTATCGCTCATGCCAATTCCAAGCGCTCAGAAACCTCTAGTCGGATCCCCAAATCATTAGACTAAAGAAACTAATGCTTTTGAGGTTTTATTTTTTGGTTTCCTGGGTATTTGGGGCATGCAAAAGGCTAAACTTTTTCCTCTGCCTGCAAGAGCAAGCAGATTTTCTTTCTTTCCTTGTCTCTCCTTGTAGCAGCCTTGATTCCTTCTGGAGCAATTTGAAAAAAAAGCCAGCAGAAGATTGTTAGCTGATGCTAACAGGGATTCAGAAAATTGTGAATGGTGTCTTCACAACAACTGAATATCTCAGTAGCATGAGGTGGCTAGTAAGGTGGTGGGACTTGATAGCATGGGTCCTGCTTAAGAGTATTAGTGGATCACGCAAGCTGAGTCCTGTACACCTCAGTCATGGACAAATTTCCAATAACTTACACAGTGATTTGCTTCTTGTTTGGTTTCTCTTGCACCATAGCTTCTCCCTGAAGAGCCTTTACTCTTCATCTTTAGAAAGACAGTAATATGTAGATAATATAGATGCAAAAAATCCTGCATTGATTTTCATCTATATTTGGTGCCAATCTAGAATTTAACTTTTTTTTGCAGTTTATATAATTTATGTTATAATAATACAAATCTATTGTATTTTGTCTGTAACTTGTATTTTCTTAACAAGATCTTGCCTTTTACTGTTTGTTTTTAAAGTTAGATCAAAACCTATGCTAGGTTTAACAGAAATGCTATTGAAGCTGAGCATTACCTTAGTGTAAGAGGCTACAGTACATTTCCTTATTAATTAAAAAGTCATCCGATATGCTGCGTGTGTTACCTTCCCAGGGTAACATCCAGTTGCCTCCGTTTCATGGCAGTCTAATTTCCCTTGCCGCGTTTGTTCCTGTGTGTTGCTTGTAGCTATGGCAACGTCCAAGCTGGCCCTTGTTAGGGATGTATCAGCTTATTCCTCTAGTACTTATCATTTTTAAGGACGTTAGCAAAGTCTGTAGCGCTAGCCTAGCACGTGGATTTTTCCATGTGATAATGAGCCTGCTTGGTTTAAAATTGACTCATTCCGAAATGAAGGGTCGAGTAAGACAATGAAATCGCAATGAAATAAAAGTGCTAATAAATTAGGGGGCAAAGCCGAGGTTCATGTCACTCATGAGACTTCAAAAATCTTTAATTTAGTAAATTGAATACTTTCCTGAGCTAAATTATAGAGAGGAACTGGACATGTTACTTGGGGGGGTCTCAGAAAGAGATACCTGAATCAGTGCCTATAATTTTTTTTTTCAGATGCAGCAGACCATGAAGCCGTTCAAGAGAAAAAAAATCTAAAAGGAGAACTCAGTGTTTTGGCAACGACCTAGGCTTCCCCGAATTGTGAGTTGATTACCGTCGTGATTTCCTCACGAGGTATGTTGCAAGCTTTTCAACTACGAAATAGGATCTATCAGAACTTGCTACCGTATGAAGTTAAAACCTGTTGTGGCTGGGGTGGGAACCTCCCCTTGTTTTGCTGGGCACCAAAGATGGTCTGTGGTCCACAACACAAACCTAGGTGGTGTCTGAGAGGGAAGTGGCGAACTTTGGCAGGGCAAAACAAAAAGCGTGAACCATGGAAATGCTCCAGCAACATCCTGGAAGAGGACAGATCAGTAGGTAACACCAAGTGGTGTTTTGGGGGCACTCTGAAGTGCTGAGCACCTTTCGTTGCTGTTGACATCAGTGGGATATGAAGTTATTAGGCTGGCAACTTACAGAGCCAAGTTAGTGGGAATTTTATCTAAGAAAGGCTTTAAGTATTAAGCCCAAAGGGCAGAATGTGATTCACCTTATAGAAAAACAAACAAACCCGAGCAACTTCAGTGGGAAACAACTCCTGTGAGGAATTGTTATGTCTAACGGAAATGAGAAGTTCACAGGCTGAGCCGATGCTTGTTGATTGGTTGCAATATAACAGATATTTTCTTTCCTTAAAATCGAGCATAGTGGGAGACTGTGAGAGAATACTGCTCGGGCTGTGCAGCAGCTGTGAACTTCCTCTTGCGAGGCTGCAAGACCCAGCAAAGTCAATAGAGACTCCAAAGCGCCCAGCGGGAGCCCGCGGATCGACCGCAGCATGCGCAGGGCAGAGCCCAGCAAAAGCTGAAGGTAGCCAGCCTCTGCATCAATCATTACATGCTACTTTAGAAATAATTGACCTCATGATTTAGCAGGCTGCTTTTTAGCTAAAGTTCAACAGCTCACCACATCAAGAATCTGATCCCTGCAGGATTTCTGGAAGCTGCTGCTCAAAAAGTAGTGTAGCATCCTCAGTTTTCAACGTGTTCCCTGTCCCGAATCATTTTGCAACTGCTTTTTCTCCTTTTCGGAACAAAAAGAGATAGTTCTTGCTTTACTGTGATTCTCATGCCACACAGGAGATCAGAACAAAGTTCTTTTGCCCTCACAGCCTCATACTTGCATCCTGGCATTGTTCATCATCCAGGTTGATAGTGACTTTGTGCCATCTACTTTTTAGGTTATCTTCTGCAGTAGTCTTCATAGAGTGTTAGCTTGATATTTAAAAGAGGACTTTGTAAGAGACTGAAAAGTTGATGGGAATTTGTTTGGTTTTATCTTGTTAGTTCTTAGGTTGAGTTTTATTTTAGACAGGTTGGTTTGTTCAGCATCAAGTCGCAAAGTTTAATTATCAAGACTTCTTAATCCCAGATAACTGATTTTTTTTTTCTTGGCTTGTGCTCATAGCTAATTCTAATGCTGAGATTATATCCACAGCAATTAACCCCGCACACAGTTTTTCATTTTAAGCTGTTCTTTACAAACACGAAGGATTTTGGATGAACCTATTCTAGGTTTCGGCTCCTGCCCAAGTATGATCTACCAGGCAATGAATTCTTGGGCAGCAAACTCTCCAGAATAGGTGTACCTATCTCTGCTGGAGAATGAACAGCTTTTAGATATCTGACTAAAACGTGGCTCGACGCTTAGGGACAAGATATGAGGGAAGGGCACGGGGCCCGGCTGTAGGCATCCTTGAAATGCACCTTGAGCCAGCCCCGGATCCGCAGGGGACAGAGCTGACGTTAACCCTTAGGGATGTGCAGGAGAGGAAGTCTGTTTTGGGGGAGAAGGAAGGGACTATTTCTGGCAGCTTTCCCTTAGAGGGAGATATCTGGGAGCTACTCAGAGCTTTGCGATGTTAGAAGCCGTCCAGCTGACCTAGCTTCACAAATGTATGAGGTGTTACTACTATTTCAGTGCTTAGAAGTATGTGAGGTATCTCACGAAAGACAGATGCAGGCCTGTCCCACAAAAAAACCACGTGGTTGTGATTTGATATGATGCAATAAGTACGTTTATCAACAGAGATGTCAGAAAAAAGCTATAGGGAACATGGATAACTGATATGAATGTGTGGTGCTGAGGAGCATACGTGCATGTGGGTGGGCATTTTGCTTTGACTTTTAGTATTATTTAGACTCTCCTAAAAATCTTCTATTTCCTATCTCCCTCTCCCCCTACCCCTACTGGCAAGCAAGGGGTTTTTTAGAGGGTTTTGAGGGAGATGCTTTGGCAGCCTGGTTTTTGAAGGACACTGAAGTTGTAAACTGAGATAACATGAGGGAGAGCAAGTGAGAGGGACGTGGGACACTGATGGAGAAGATAGGGGAAGCCTTAACTTAGAAGGTAAAACCTGAAATGTAAGCAAGGACTACATGCTTTACAATTTCCAAAGCAATGGCTTTCAACTTCCAATTTCAGTTTACCGTTGAAGGACTTGATACGAGAATTGTCTGTGATCTTCTGCCAGCGCTACACAGAGAGTGGGAAGCAAAGCCCATGGGGCAGAGGGAGCCAGAGAAATCGTGTGGAGGCAGAGGGAGGTGGCCAAGGAGAGGCATGGCTTTCCGCACGGCTGGCCTGAGTGGCTTGGCCAGGTGGGGGTCAGGAAAGTGCAGAAGAAGGGACAGAGAGATGAGGACATGGGTGGGCAATGTGGAGATGAACACTATTGCTGTTCCCTTAAGTGGATGATTTATGTGAGCAACCACCACACACCATGAACTATATTTACAAATAATATACAATTACATGGCCTTCAGGAACTCTTCTACCATTTCAGTTTCAGAATGGATTAGTACTCCATTAATACTTGGACAGTCAGATGCTTATGAAAGAGTCAGGAAATCTTGTGAATATGGCTAATTCAAAATTCTTTAGTCATGTAATTCAAAGGAATATTAATTAATCTATTTTATGTTTCTAGAAATATTTTTCTCTGTATTTCCCATCTGGAGTAGAAATATTTTTTTCCCCAAAAATGCTTCATTTCAAGACCTTGTTGAGAAAACGTAGAATCTCTCGTATCTGTGCAGAATTCCCCACTTCCTGTCAGTTCTTGTATTTGAGTGAAATACTAGCCTATGCTAGTATGAAGAGCAAAAAGACCACACAAGACCACATGTTGTTTACTTTATACTGATTATTCACATGTTACTAGCAGCCAAGAGAGGAGACGGTTTTCCCCTAAGCTCTGAAAGCATAATAGCATCAAACTAATAGTTGTCGTTGTTTTAACAAAATATATTCAAGAAGAGATTGTATCTCCCCACTGAGATAAAAATGCCTACACTTGAAAAATATGTCCCTTCTGGTTTCTTTTATCATTGGCAAGTAAGCCACCCCAGCTTAGAGTAGGCAGCTAAGTTTTACTAAGCTGCTTTTCTTCTATGCCACTTTTTAATACATTTGGGAACTTCATTTTGATTCCTTTGATGGATGTAAGCTTGTTGCATTGTCAAAGCTCACTCTTTCTCTTTGCTTTCTTTTCAGCACATGATAAGGTGACAGTTTTCCATGCGACAGCATGCCTGTGGACTACCTGGCGACCACTGCAGTGTTTCCCAAAGGGTTGCATGCTTTCTAGCTGCTCAGTTTGATGCCAGGTGCACCACAGTGTCCACCTCCTCTGCAGAGTGGGAAGTCGCTGCGCTGCCAAGGCAAATGTCAGGAGGTCTTGTCCTGCTGGGCTTCTCCTCAGAGGACTTTCCAAGGTCTGTATCTCTGAACTCTTTTGAAATGTCTGTCATGCAGGGAGCATCCCGGGGATGTTTGCTTTGCTCAGAAACCTGCTTTTGGAAGATTACATTGCTGGGGCTCCACCAGTTCTCCATGAAGGCGGATTACCAGTGCTTGTACTGACTGAAAGAAAGTAAGCTTTTCTATCACTGAGGAAGGAAAAATTCCTACTCTGTTAGAAGCTTGCATAACCCTGTATTGTGGACAATCCGTTGGCTGCGTTCTCTATTCAGAGACTCATTTTCTGCATGCTCATGTTTGAGGCCCCATTGACTAACACTGCAAAACATGTTGACGCCAAAGCTTGAATGAAGCTTTGTGAGGCCGTTATTGAGAAACAGATCCCAGCCTATTTCTAGGACTCATCTTCTGTTAACGTCATGTCTCCGTAGAGTAAGGGGGAAATCCATGGAATCGATGTCAACCTTCCGATAGGCTCATTCTTCGGGAGCTTGAGCTCAGCTGCGGGTTTGGAATTGCCCATTTTGTGCCACCCTTCTTCACCTTACAGCATGCCTCCCTCCTGAAAGTATACATCGTGTATTACCTCTTTCCTATACTTTCTTTCCTCTTTGCTACCTTTGCTACCTGAGTTTCATCCTACTGATGGTATTTACACCCCAGATTGCTATTTTATGCCTTTTGTTGCTGTTTCCAAAGCAGATTTTACAAGTAGCTGTTCTGAGTATTTTTATGCTCTAAAAGTGAGTACAGTCAACAGATGCCAAGAGGTAATAAATAAAACAGAAGTGCTATCTTACTTGCCTCAGCTTGAAAGGGGACTGCTGTAGCGAAGGGCAGTGATGAAATCTGCATTTGCAACCCCCTGAAGATACAGGTCAACAAAGTGGAGAGCCTGTGAGAGCTGCCTGTGAGGGCTACAGCAAACATGGAGGTTTCAAACCAAAACCTGAAAGGCAGTGTTACGATAACACACAGTGCTGAGTGCCTGCTGTTGTACACAAGCCTGAGGGCCTTGAACATCAGAGAGGAGGAGTTTAACATCTGGTATCCATGTGAAAGTGAAAAATCTGGTATGTGATGAAGGTCACAGTGACCTGGGATGCTACGCTGATACGGCTGTGAAACAGCATTGACTGCTTTTTACTTTGTGAACAAATTTTCCAGTATTGGGAAAAATAACAATGAGAAGAAATGTGTCATGTTTCTCTCAGGCCATGCAACAGCTTTCACTTTAGCTGGACTGGATGTGTGGAACTGAGAAAGCATGATCCATCCTTTCATCTCGGCTATCCACCCACGTCTGGGAGAGGAGACTGAATTTACCTCTGCACGTTTTGTTCCTTGGGAGAGATGGAAGATCACTGTGACACCTGTCTTATAGTCTTTATTGTATGTTCTCGTGAGTCCTTGAAAGGGTAGAATTGCTTTTGTGGTAAATGTCCTGATGGTCTCCCTCCCTTTTTCAAATTCTTCTTCTTCTTCTTCTTCTTCTTTTTTTTTTTTTTTGAATGCTCAGCATTCAAACCTGTTCTCAAGACCAGTGTTAATAGACATTAATATGAAATCTGCCTTATATGCTGATAGGTTTTTTAATCACTGAATAGATAGAAGACTAGATATGCTCCATGCAGGAAACCAGCTTGGTACTTTACTCTGTATTAGTAGTTATATTCTTTGCACTCACCACAACTGCACTTGATTCAATGGGAATTCTCGGTATGCATCTGAGGTACCCAGAGGGAATGCTTTTATCTAAAAGTTGTTGTCTTTACCATTTCTTGATGTACAAAAACTAAAGCTGAGTCAAGGTTTAGTAAAACTAAGCAACCGTCCCCTTGACTTCAGCGTCTGTGATTTTCCCTAGTTAAATTCTTGGTTTTTTTTAACCTCTCAAATTCTTCCAGGTGTGATGGACCTTGAGAAGTGTTGCATCTCTGTGCCAGTGCAACTGAAGTCTTGGGGTCTGTGATCCTTACTCTGTTCGTTTCACGAGAGTGTCCTAGTCCCCTGTTCTTCTTGATTTCTAATTTTTTTTAAAAAACAAAGCAAAATGAACTAACTGATCTAGGATTTACTAAGATAAGTTTCCATTGAGCCAGCAGAACTGAAAAGCAGAAAGAATGAGAATTGTTGGATGAATGAGCTGTGACAGTAGAAAGTAGGTGGTGGGTAGGTACTTTTTGTGAGGAAGGCAGCCAAGTCCCAGCAAGACTAAATGCAACCTAAGAAAATGTTTCCTGGCAGGAGGGAATGCATGTTTTCACATTTGAACTTCAGTTATGTATAACTGGATAGCTAGACATTTGCCAATGTATTTATAGACTTCCCCCCTTAGTTGTGCAAGCATCTCTTAACTTTTCCCAGAGATTTTCTCAGATTTGTCATCTGTAATCACGTGAGGATTTAAGTCAAGAAACCTGAATGTTTTGAGTGCTTCTGTCCCTTTTATTTCATGCACTTCTTACTTACTGGCATATGCTGAATCATGAAGTATCTTAAAATGAACAAAAAAAAAAAAGAGATTGAAGAGAGATTTTCATGCTCTATGTGTAAGAGCCTTTTTAAAAACTCTAAATATTCATGGATATCCCTTTATCTGCAATTTGTTTTTCAGAAACCTTCTTTTATGTATATCAGAGTGTTAATTCTGGGCAGGTTAGAGTCAGAAGCATTTCAGAGAGATGATGAATGGTCCTTCATAAGGCACCTTTCCATAGCTAGAAGCGTAAACACTGTCCATTCACTGAAGAAACAGGAACGTGTGTTTGGGTTTGTCCATGAATTTATTCTAAAATTTCTCTCTAAATCTGTGCCAACTGCCAGCTTAAATTATTTGAGATTAGAAAAGCAACACTAAATATTAATAGTGTGAATCCTAAATCCTAATCAGCAGTTAGTGCCATGGTTCCTTAGTACCACAGACATGTCTGTAAATCTTGTTTTTCTTCTACTCTATAGCAAATGTAGTTTAAAAAAATCTGGAAATAATCATTGATTTCTTTTTTAACCCATTTACAGAAAATACTGCTAATCAAATATAGAGGTTTGTGATTTACTTTTTAATGGCATCCAGAATTTGGAAAGTTGCTAACAGTTTATAAATCCCAGTTAGAATAAAACGTGCCAAACAGTTAATTGCACACAGTGCAACTAGCATTTGACACTGAGAGCAAAGAAAGCTTTTCATTTATTTTGTTCATAATGATAGCGTATCCAACAAATAATTTGGTTTAAAAAAAAAAATCTAGTTAAACATACCTACTTTCTCTGTGCCACGTAAAAGGAAATATGTAAGCTAACATGATATATTTGTTTCATTTTATTTTATGGAAGTATATACTGATAAAATAATTTTGTAAAAGTTCGCAATTATAGGAAGAGAGACTTGAAGATGTGGGGACTTCAGAGTCAGATTATGGTATTGGTCACCGAAAATTTTTTATTTTTTTAAAATATAATTTCTTGTTATTGCTATCATAAGGGTTACTGGTTTCCACTCTACCAGTCACTCATAGCTTACTGCAATTCAGTTTATGGGTTGAAAAGAAATGACTACACCAAAACTCCAAGGCTCCTATGATTGATGCCTTATAGTAAATGCTAAACTTCAGATTTAGTAAGTATCAGCTGTTATTACAGAGATCACTGGGATTTTGTGTCGCCTATCATCTCTGAGGAAGAGAAACCAGTTTGCCTTCCAGGTCTGTGCTGTGGGCTGGGAGGGGCATTGCAATTCTCCCGACATGACTTCGGGAAGCCTGTGGCCACCAGCAGGGGTGGGAGCGCGAGGGCAGATGCCCCCTCCGCTGTGAGGTGCTTTTAGTCACCATATTTGCTTCACTTGATAAAAATGGTGAGTTTTGCTCTTCTGGGTGCAGGGAAAGCCTGAGAAATCTGCAGTTTCCTGATATGGGGATCTGTTATAAAAATTAAATCAAACCTGAGTTAAAGCAAACTCCCAAACTAAATGCTGAAGGTTGAGAGAAGGTTGGTTCATGAGTCTCGTATCCTTACGTTTGCATGTTTTCACCAGCAAAGACTATAAAATAACGAAGCAGAGCTGTAGCATTTTATCAAGCTTTTCACAGTTACTAACTGTGAAGAGCGTTACTTCCTTTTGGTCTGCAGATGGTAACGTGGTATATTGTGGATGGCACTGAGAAAATTGCCACCTTCCTCTAGAAACAGCTTGCATGAAAATATGAACTTGTCATCCGTTTATGTAGTATGAAAAGCAAGCAAGAGCGACGGCAAGCGGCACTGCACCTAGCGCCACGTGCGAGTTGCTCAGGTGCCAGGCCAGCCACACGGTAATGCTGTTGCACTGGCAAACACGGCAGCTACTACCTCTCTGAGCAGTGATCTACAAATGCCTTACAATGCCATATCCTCACATGATGCGTAATTTGTAGATATTATTAGATTCATTTCACAAGCGGGTGAAATAAGGCACAGAAAAGTAGCATTCAACAAAGTTCATAAACTTCGTATTATAAATAGGCCTGCCGGTGAGGCGGCACTTGGCTCGTGTCAGGCTGCCGTGCCCTACGCTGGGAATTAGCACCTGACCTGCTTGCTGCTTTTGCACTTGCTCTTGTCTTCCAACGCGCTCGCGAGCTTCGCCGTGAATACTGAGGAGCACAGCATTTGCAAGCAACAGGCACCATTCCTGATCTGACATTCGCTTTGGATGAGGCAACGTCATTAACTTTAATGGGCTTGACTTTGGGGAGCTTTGTATCAGGTCTTCAGCGAGGTTCGTGTTTCACTGTGGGACCAAATATCAGTGAGTACATTTTAGAATGGCAGGTCTTTAAAAGCAAAAACAAATTAAGCGCACAAACCTCACTTCTCACTGTGTCTTCCTCTCTGTTGGCAAACCCAACCCTTGATCTCTAATTTTAGTTAATTGAAATAATTTATGTGAGCTAAAAATACTGATAAAAATATTGATTATGTTTGCTGTCCTTTCCCAGCTGCAGTGTCTGGAAGGTCTAAACCATAACTTGGCCAATATTTGTAAGGCAGAACTTTTCTCCCTCACCCCTTTTTTCCCCCCCAGGGGTAAATTCCCAACCATTACTTCTATTAAAGCTTCTATTAAACCTCCACATGCAGGAAGAAAAAACCCCAATCCTATGTATCTCTCTGTTCTCATTTCTACTTTCTTTCAATTGTATTGATTTTTCAGGTTATTATTTCCAAGGAGGAGCATGCTCAAAAACTCTTTAGAGTCATACTATCAGAAAATGTTTATCAAATGTGTTCAGCTTCCCATAGGAGCTAGCCCTTTAATGGCTGTATCTTGTATCTTTAATCTTACTAACTCACTAAAAGGAAAAAGAAAGATGTATGCAGCATCAGGACTGTGGATTACACCGGTAATGAAGGATTAGGCTTATATTTTCCACGTCAGCCTGCAGAGTCATCTGAGTCTCTAAGGACTTTTCATGTTGTCCTCATAATGGATTCTTTGTTCCATTTTCTGTCCATCCTCAAATTTATATTTGGAGAAAGAGTGCTCATTATGCTATCTCTCAAGCCACATCATGAAGAATTCCTACTGCGCAAGATGCCTTGAGTTACAATTTTTGCATCCTTTGGTGATGGAGGTTGCTGCACGAAAGGCTCTCTAGGAGACAAGGACCTTGAGGGGAAAAAAATCTGGCATTGCCAGCAATGTTGTGACCTTTTCATCATTTGAGTGCCTGGCCATTCCACTGCTTTATGAGTCTGAATGGTTTCCAAACAGATCTGGAAGGTGGGAGCAACAGCATGAGAATTATTCTTAACTTTTATAGCCTAGGTTGGGAGTGACGCAAAGAGGGTGAGGGGGGACAGGCAACAGGCAATAGCTGAAAGTGTAAGAAACTTGGAAGTGACATTTCAGGGAAAATTCTTTAAGTTTTGGAAAAAAAATTGGTCTGGAAAGGAAGAAGGAAACCTCAAACAAGAAATAGCTAGTAAATTTAACTCCAAAAAATAACTTGCTTCAAATTAAACAAAGTATTTTTGCCATTTTTACAGTGCTGCGTTACACAACATAAAATACAAATTGAAGCAAAAGCCATTTTGAAATGCAATATTAAAAGACACCCATTTTATGGGGCTTTCTTTTTTTTAAAGATAAAAATATGCTTTCTACAGGGTACAGACTGAGAAAGCTGACTTATGGCACCGGTACACAAGCAGCATGTGTTTTTCACATGGTTATTCCCCAGTGTCTTCCTACCCCTCCTCTTCATCTTTTCGAGAAGGCACAGGGAATCCTTCCAGACCTTTTAAAATGAAACCATTTTTCAGCATCAGGGGCTAACAGATGGGGAAAAGTTGTGGTCATCAGCTAGCCAAAGTACACACAGTTGCAAAGAGTTTTCAGCAGTAACTATGCATGATTATGCAATTAAGTCATTTTTCAGTGAGATTTCAGGGGACTGCATAAACACATGGATGTACCTGGTCAATCTTCCTGTGCACGTGTTGGGTGCTGAGGTTCATCTTGGTATCTTCACACAGAGTTTCACCTACATGAAGAGCAGGAGGCTGTGGAGCAAATAAGAGAAGAGCCACTGTTCCCCCCGGGTACCTGCAGAGGAGCCGATCTGCCTGCAGGTCCATTGACTCCCGGATGTGAGCTGCACGGCATCAGTGCCTCTGGACGCTTGACACTTCTTCATACGGAGGTGAGTGATGAGCCACAACACTGGCAGCAGGAAACAGGACAAGCTTTAGGTCTTCTCCAGGATCAAGCACCTTCATATCTGTTCCCTGGGTTCTCATGGGTGCAGAGAAGGGATTTCTCCTTGTACTGAGCCAAATTTCATTCACCCAGCTTTCCTGGCTGTTTCCTCTTCACTCTGTGGAAGTCCTGCATAAAGAGGTGTGGGTTAAACCTGACACGTTGTCAGGAATGCTTCACGTTCCAAATTTATGGAGCTGAACGGGGGAGCAAATGGCCAACATGCTGTTCGGGAAAGTGTTTGTGACAGGGAGCTGAGGAAGATTTGAAAGAAATATTCTCCAAAGATAGCCAAAACACCCAGAGACTTGCTCTGAGTTATGCTTCAGCCTACCAGTTAATATGCTTGTGCTGCCCGCTCGTTAATTGGTAGGGAAGGGGGAGGAAGAATCCAGACTTGGCAAGCTGGTGCTGCAGACAGATTTTGTCAGATGAAATCCTAATAGACATTAGTCCAACATCAACAGCTCCTGAGCTGTCATATGGGAATATGCAAGAAAAAGATAAAACCAACAACCTAAAGGATGGATCCTCTATTTTAAGGGGCAGAGAAGGGAACCTGACTAATGGAATTTTTTCTTTTATTTGTAGAGTTGTGCAGAGAAACAATGGAAAATGTTGGTTCCAGCGGATACAGTTCTGTCTTTTCTTGAATTCTGAACCTCATTTAGTTCAGAGTTGCTTAACATCTCTCTCTCTTGCCTTTACTTACTTGTGAACAGGGGTTTATCTTATCTGCCAAAGCCTCAGAGGAGTTGTGAGGGCAGAATTTGGAAAAGAATTTGCTATCTCTGCAAAAAATCCACAAGTGACCGTGGAAAAAAATCCCAGACCTACCATAGCAAAACTCCAGCACAAGTCGAGTATTTTCTGGAAGTGAAGCGTCCTGTTACATAAACATCCTTGAAGCTTTGCAGAAGGGGTGACGTTCACATCACATATGTGGGGCCTGACTAATTGGGCTTTGTGTGAGAGGAGTGGGGATGGGGAGGACAAGGAAGTGAAATCCCCAAGGTGCAAGCAGGGCCTCTTCTTCCCATGGCCTGTACTGCCGCTTACATGTTGCAAAGGGGTCTCAGAGCCCCTGGTACAGCAGTGCTGATCACTGGGAACTCTGCGGGCACTGCTCCTGAGCCTCTGCCCTCCAAACCAGTCCGCAAAGCCTCTAGGTGTCCTGCTTGGCCTCCAGCAGTGGCTCAGTCGTGCCCTTCAGAGAGCATGCCTCTGCCCAAAGGTGGTTATCATCTCATCATAGTAAAATCAGCATTAACTTAGTGGTCTATCTTTGCATAAAGGGGCGCAGACCATGTAACTTCTGGCTTCTTCTGCAAGTGGGAGAAGGGGCTCCTGATTTCAGGAGCCTCTCTGGAGGAGTCTGCATCTTTCCGCTGACTACCTGAGGAACCTAAATCCCGTAGTTGTTTCTCTGATGCCTGAAGTTAGATGGCACAAACACCCTTCCATGCAGAGCTCATTCAAGACCCAGGGCTCAAACCTCCACTGCCCTGCACCTTATGCAAAGCAGTGCTGCAGCATGAGTCAAAAGCCACCACTTCATTTTGCACACGCTAGGAGGCTTTGTCACCAGTCCCAGGCAAAGCAAATACCCTTTCCTCCCCCATCTCTCCAGGGAAAACTATGTATAGCAGGCATGTAAGTAAGTAATAAAGTAGCGCCAACTATAAAATCCTCACATATATGTTTCTGTATTTTATGGCAAACACACATTAATGATTTGCAGACTCTTTCTGCACAGCAGCTCTCAGGGTAACAGCTCAGATTTAGCAATTGGGATGGCAGTGAAAGAAACAGATTTATAAGCTGAAAGAGCCAGTGCTGAACTGGTTAGGAAAGAGTAAATGTGAATTCCCGACTCTTTTTCTTTTCACAGCTGTTAAGAGTTCAGTGGGCTGAACTGCAATCCTTCAAGTTCATCTGTTGACTCCAACACAAAACTATTATAAACTGTGCCTCTAAAACACGTGATGATACATTTCTTGAGAGCTATTTATTCCAGCTGCAGCAGAGGAAAGTTTTCAGAACACCCGGCATTTCGTAGAGGAAAGGTCTCTTGAGCTTTGCAGAGGGAGGAATTATTTGCATACCAACGTAAGTCGCTTTTTGATATTTTTTTTGCCCTGTACTGTTCAGTAAAATAACACTTCTAAATTTTTTCCCTGATGGAAACATCGTCAAGTAGGACAAAACTCAGTTTAAGTGCCTAGCAGACTATTTCTATATAGTTTTCTTTCTTCTTTACTCATGAGGATTGAGAGTTTTATACTTAGAATAGCATTTGTCATGATTTAATATTAAGTTTTTTTCTTGTCCTCTAATGTTCTCTGTATCTGAATTACATTTCGTTCAGTTACCATAGTAATGCACAGGTATGACAGACTGTGCAGACTTCAATTAGCTGTGTCCTGCAAGCTTACAAATTACACACAACAAAGAATAGCTTGGGGCTTTTAAAAATGGGTATTTTCTGGGGATGTTTCTTTTAAATATTTGCTCCAAAGTTTGATATCTTATATATACGTATGAATTTTCCTCCAGGCTTTAACTGCGGTAAAGCAGTTTCAATGCTCAAGATGGACAGTGCAAACATGACCCAAACCATGCTTAATGCTGAATCCCGCAACATGGAGAAGAACAACAGCAACGAGTATTTTTACATCCTGATCGTTATGTCTTTCTATGGGATCTTCCTGATAGGGATAATGTTGGGCTACATGAAATCCAAAAAAAAAGAAAAGAAGTCCAACTTGCTTCTGCTCTACAAAGATGAGGAGAAAGAATGGGGGGAAGCTGTGAAGCCTCTACCAACCATATCGGGGCTGAAATCTGTCCAGATCCCCATGATGCTGAACATGCTGCAGGAGAGCATGGTGCCTTCTCTGTCCTGCGCCATCTGCTCAATGGAAGGCAGCAGTGTGAGCTCTGAATCGTCTTCCCCAGATGTGCACTTCACCATTCAGGAGGAAGTGCTGGATGCTGAACTGGGGGAAGTGTCAGAAACGCTTCTCAACGAGAGCAGCGAGGGGTCTGCAGAAAACATCCACAAGAACTCCTAGCAGCAGCAGGGGCTGTTGAATCAGCTACCAGAAGCATGAGTGGAGCTCCCACGACGAACTTGTGGTTCTGCTTTCCTGCTCTCCAATGAACTCTCAGCTGGTACCTGTGCCCTGAGCCCGACGTGTTCCTGAGAGCTGGCAGGACAGGGAAGAGGTGTCACCAAAATCCAAAACGTAACTTTGCACCTGATTGGGATGCTTAATTTTTTACATTACTCTTTCTTACCGTAAGAGCTAAGAACAAGGAGAATATGTATATTTTTTTCTAATGAGGTAACTATTACTGCCACTGTCTCTGCGTATTTCAGAATTCTGTAAATATCTGGGAAATGTTCAGAGAAGTTACAAGTGCCTAGTTGTTAAAGACAATGGGTAATGCTCATTCACACAAAACTGTGATAGACTAGAGGTACTTCTACCATATTTTTCTTATTAAAAAAACCACAGACAACAGCAGATTTGCTCAGTGAGGCCTCAAAGGCTGAAGCTTGGTCTATGCTGTGGTTGAAGGAAGATTGCAGCACAGCTGGAAACTGACCTCGCCTGAATTTAGGTACAAGAAAAACAATGAAAGAAAAAGGAAAAAAAAACCCTAAAAAGCAAAAAACAAAAAAACAAAAAAACAGAGAGCGGAGGACACCCCCGGTTTCCAGGAGGTTTGTAAAGTCTGAGTTCAGACTCATGCCACTGTGTCTTTGCTCTGGTTGTATCTGTGGTGGCTGGGTCAGGCATACCTACTTCTGCTGCAATCCAGTCTTTGACTGAGTCACTAGTAGGAAAAGTGGTTTTCTTTTTTGCTTTTGTGTTTTTTTAAGATGTGTTTATTTGCTCACTAAAGGCAAAGATCTATAAGGAAAAAAAGAAATAAAAAGATCTTTGTTACAAGGTGTAAGAACTAGAAACTATTATTGAACAAATGCTGCTCTGTTACTCTCTCTTGAAAAATGGGTGGAATTCAGAATAGAATTTAATTTAGCAAGGGTGAAATCCTGGCCCCATTGAAGCCAATAGCTAAGTCCTACTGACTTCAGGGCACGTGCACAAGGTTTTCTGCTTCTCTGTTGGAGTCAAATTCTCCTCTGGAGGTCAGTTAAATTGTACACATTTACATTACTAAAGAATCTGGTCTTTCTGCTCTATTTAAGCCAGTGTTGATAATTGTAGCATTACTTTTTTTTTTTAATCAGCCTGCATGTAACACGTGCATTTCTATAAAGTCATAAGTAACTGCTTTTTAAAACCACCACAAACTTTTCCCCTACTTTAATGGTACTGTGTTTTTTTTTCAAATGCTTGTGACCTTAGTTACTAAATTATTGCACTGTTAAAGGAATTAATGTTAATATTTTAGCAAGGTATGATTATTTCAATCATACATTATATTTTGTAATAACTTATTGCAATGTTTGGATGAATTCTGAAGCATGAGGGCTAAAGAGCCTGAATCTAAAGCATTGCACAGGAAAATGCTTGCAAAATGTCTCCACATATTTCCTGTGTTAAAATAGCTCTGTGATTTATCCACTGGCATTAGAGCCTGAGAGACAGCTTGAAAAATATGAACACTGAACAGCAGAAATGAACCGAGGCAAGAGTCTGCTGTACTTCTGCGATTTAGAAGCGAGAACTCGTTTTTTTGGCTTGAGGGGTTAATGTAATGTCGTGTAGCTTGCAGAGGTATCACTGCATCTTTCTAACACAGCAGAACAAAAGCTCCATTGTGTTCATAAAGGGCCTGATCCAGTTCATATCAAAGGCAGTGGGAGTTTTTGCATTGACTTCAGTGAACTTTGGATCAGACCATATAAAGCTTTTTTGGTAGATTTACTCCAAAAGGGGCTGTTTTAAGTTTGAAAGACGCCAAATTAAGTTTGGCACTTTGCCTGGAATCACTTGAATCCTGAAACTTTCCAAATGAGACTGACATGCGTGAGTTGTCACATTTTCCACTGCTTTCTCCTCTATCCTTTTACTTTGATATAAATGTATTTGTAACTGTAAAAAAATGATGTATATAATTCCTACCACTGAGTTGTATATAATTGTCTCATGTATTTAAAGTTTATTGTTTCTACTGGCACTATTTTTTATTTAAATAAAGAAACACATTTCCTGGAAAAGATTCCATGTTTGTTCACTACTTCAAATAGATTTCCAGTAATGGGACTGGGCAAAATTTCTGTGGGATCCTTTTCTGAGATCCTTCTTGAAATGCTCCTGGGTGTTTGACAGTGCCACCGCATCACAGGCTGATCCCAGGGCTGAGCCAGGTGCTCCAGCTCTGCCCGGGCTCTGTCCTGGCTCTTTGGCACTGGGCAACTTCCTCTGTGCACAGGCTTTGACTCACGGTCTCGTCGCTGCTGTCTCATTCCCAGCATTAGGGATGGGGAAGGTACAAGGATTCTGGCTCCCAATGAAAGGTAGGAGTGTTTAGAGGCTACTTTGCCCTTCCCTATCTCCTAGACCTACCTGCATGGGGTGTAATTTTAAATTATTTCAAAAATCAGGTGGCTATAAAAGTAGATTTTCTAGCTTTGTTTACGTTCTAGGTGTAAGTCCACACAAAACCTGTTCCCCTGGGCTCTGCTCTCACTCCCAGTTAAATTATCCTGGAGCCTATTCAAAAGCTTCTGTGGACCTAAAGCTACTCCTCAGCAAGCCTGCTTTTCCCTCTGGAAGTGTGACCTCCCGGGACACCCACAGCCTCCTGGAATAGCTGGTCGGTAACGTTGCATCTTCCACGTTTCACTGCACTGCTGTCTTGGTGTATCAGTGTTTCCATTGCCACAACAATGAATCAAGTGACTTCTGACAGGGCTGGTGATAAGAAGGAAAAACAGACAAAATGTAAATTACAGCTCTGGTTTGTGGATCAAAAAGCTAGCTTGTTCCAGCAGTTTCTTGCATTAAATTAGCCACCATCTAGGGAAACACTGTGTGCTTTGGGGTCTATTTACAACGAAGCGAGCTAGTAAGCACGAAAATATGACCACTGTTGCACAGCTGAGGTGGAAGCGTCCTTAGCCTGGGGAAAGTAAACTTGGTAGTTTGTCAGGCATCCTAGGGCATTTCCCTTTGTCCAAATTAATAGTTGGGATGGCACCAGGAGAAAAAGATGCAAAAAAGTATTTTAGCTTAAGAAGTCAACTGGATATGCCACTGAATGCAATGATGTCTCAGAGATGGTCTGGTGACCCAAGACTACTGGGTAGTTATTGTTCCAGAATGAAAGAGGTGTGATTAGTCTTCAAAAATTATCAATGGAAGGAAGAAAATTGCCCTCATTAGACTAGTTTTAAATCCTGTTGACTGCTAAGGAGAAACAGGTAGCGTTGGCTTATTTATACTTTTTTCAACAAAGAAAGATTTCCAATGTGCTTGAGTAACCGAGTTAAAACAGATTCACAGCTAATACATCTAGGCTTGAAAGTGAAGATCATGGATTTTAATTTGACTGAATGGAGATGATTCTAGTTTTACAAATCTGTTATTTCTTAAAAAAAAAAACACAGCAATTCGGCTCCCATTTCCTGGCAGTACTATACTTCATATGTTTGCTGGAATAGCTAACGTGTTTCCTTTGACAGAACAGGAAAAGATAGCCACGTGTGGCATGCGTACATGCTCTGGCTCCAGGACCTGCTGTAAATATAAATGCCAGCGCTCAAGACTATCACACGGGGATCTGTGATAGTAGTTGGCAGATCTGCAACCCTAATACCTACCAGTAGTAGTACATCCATCTGTGGGTCGCTCATTCAACAGATTTAACCTGCTAAATAATTGAAGTGGAAAGGCAGAAACTGTCTCAGGCCAAGCGCGGGACAGGGGAAAACAGGGAGAGGAGAAAACGATAGAAGGAAAATGACTCCAGGTGGCCCTTTCTTGAACAGATGCATCTCTTGGCCAGGTACAGGTCATGTCACTTTTTTGGTCTTTTTTCTCAGGGTGCTAATTCTGGCTAAGTCTCGGCAGACCTGAATGAAGGTGTTACTTGTTCAATGGGATGAATGTGGAGCAGGAACTGGCTATCCTTGCTATCTTATGCACTTCACGCACCAGGGCATGTACCTGCCACGTAAATGTTGGATACCCTTGAGACTTAGGGGAGTCCCTGTTGAGAAAATCTTGCCCGTGCGGCTATTGATAAGCTCCATCCTAATTACTAGCTTGCCCTGCTGGTAGGGAACATCCATCACCTCTGAACATCTCCAGTGATGAAATTCCCATCGTGGGGTGCTGCTCCCCTCACAGCTCCCTAGTGAAGAGAGGCCCCACTCAAAGGTCTCTATCGTACGTAATAGTTAAAGCCCTTCAAGAGACTGGTGCCAGGTACCTGAAAAATTACTCCCCTTCTTCTCACAGGATCTCCCTGGACAGCCACGCTCTGGATGAGTGAAAGAGTTAACCACGGAGGGGAAGGTTAACGAACGCAGGAGACTCGGCTTTCCCAGGGCTGGGACCCAGGTCATGGACTGTGGTGAGCAAGGCCAGGAGCCTCTTGTGTTCACACCTCCACGCAAAACTTCTCTCCAGCTTGGCTCTCTCACAGTGGGTTCCCCTGAATCTGCCCCTTTCTCAGATATGCGTCCACACCCACCCAAGTAATCAAAGCAATTCTCACTGGGCGGGGAAGGAAGCAAACAGACAGAAAGGGACTATTATGGTGATTTCTATTTCTAGGTCCTCAGTACCTTGCTGTTGGACAAGGATAGGTGTATCACACCAGGAAAAGGAGTGTTCAGGTCCTCAACACAGACTGTATGGGACATTTATCACAGCCATTTCAGCCAAGACAAGGTGAAATCATCTGCCTTTAATTTCAATTTCAGAAGTCCAAAACCTTATAAAGAATGAAAGAGGCCCTGTCACATGATAGAGAAGTGTTGTTACAGATGGTCAGCGGGGTGCAGAACAGTATACTGGATTGCTCCAGATTGTAGGATGCCATTGTGCCAAAGCTGGACCAAGCTCTCCTGTATTTGCTGACCCTCGCAGGCTTGTGTTCCAGTCTGTTTACACGTAATTGTTCTAGAGGAAAGACATTATCTCTCCCTGAGTTCATAGCTTTATTTTAGGTTTATAGCATAATTTTTGGATCCGAGAATAACAAAAATTAATACAATTGTTTAAGCTACTGGTTGTTTAAGCACTCGTATTTGCCTCTGTGTATTTGGCTGATTAGCTTTAGTATTCTTTCCATTTTCACACGCCTCTGCAGCTCCTAGTGCAGACAACCAAAAATAGCTGCAAGATCAGCCTTTTTTTTAGTGTATTGACACTTCTGTATCCATGTCATCTAGGGAAGAAAATGGAAAATAATACGAAATCAATGAGCACTTCAGTTTTTTAAAGCTTAATTTTGGTTTAGTTTGGGTTTGGGTAGGGTTTTGATTTAGTTCTGGCCAGACTGAACTGAGGCTGACTGACTGAGAACTGACTGAGGCTTAAGCCTAAAAGAACACCAATAAGCGACTAAAAGAACACCAATAAAGGCTATTGGATAGTGCATTACCCTCTCCCTCCCTGGCTCACTCCATGTTCCTGGGCGCTGTTTAACTGTTCCGGGCTTCACTTGCTTATCAAACAGTGCTGCTTATGTTCTTGGCTGCAAAAAGATGGTGTGTTCTTGACATACATGAAACACGTATGATTCTCTGATGAAAGACATGGTATACATGCAAAGCATTTGCCCACCTAGGAACAGTGAACTCCGTTGACCTCCTTAACGCTATTAGATGCTAAAGTAGCCACTAGCAACAAACGACTTTCGCTAGCCTTGGTGACTGTCTGGAAGAGTGCAGCTCATCCACCAGACATCTTCAGGCCAGGGTGCGCTGTGTAGCAGGGTCTTTTTGCCTGACTGTTAGGAGAGAGGAGGCGCCAGGGAGCAGGGCAGTAATCCTGGGGTGTAGGAGGCTAAATTCAGTTCCCTGTTGTGCTACTCTGGAAAATCTCTTGCTCTGGCTAAGATCCTCCTTTATAAGCAGGAAAGAAGAGCACATCTTTACTGCATGTGGCTGACGGGAAAATAAATACCATGAGAACCTCAGGGTGCTGAGCTCGGACAGAAAGGGAGTGAGAAAAGGCAGACGAGTTGTTACTCTTTGCACTCAGGAAAGGAATCACAAAGTCCAAAGGACTTCCTCTGGGTTGAATTCCAGCTGCCGGGACCAGCAGCAGACCTCTCCGTCCCCTGCAGCTTACCTCCGAGTGCCGGGCCGGGAGCAAGCCTGCCAGGCCGTGCTGCTGGTCCCCAGGCTAGCCCTGCCTGGGACAGCTGTGTCTCGTCCCAGCAACGCAAATGTTAGCTGCGCAGTGCAGGCAGGAGGATGTGAGAGACAAAACGTTCGCAGGAGATTTTGAGTTCCTTCCTAGAGAATACACAAAAGACCAGTCTTTCCTTCTCGTCAGGAGGATACGTAAACCGTGTGCCTCTAAGGACGTATACCCCCCTTCTCTCCCTTCAGAACATGATGAACTGACCAAGCAGTGATGTTTCCTGTAGGGGGAAGGGAGGAGCAGAGAGGAAGAGAAAAAGGCTGCTAGTATTGTTTTTTACTAATAGTATTGTTTTTTACTATGTGGTAGCTGATAGATCACGCTTGATTTTTACACAGTCAAGCCCCAGTGATGTCTCTCTCAGGGCCTCAACAGAGCATCATCTCATCATTTTCCTTACAGATACCTGACGACCCGCTGCTATTGCTGATCCTGTCAGCAACAGCAGGCTAATGAGCGTCATTAATTGCTTTGCAGCACGCTCGGAGCATGCTCCTGCTGCGATGGGAAGCAGGGGGCTCTTGACCCTTGCGGAAGCAGGGAGCGGGGCTGGCAGCGCTGAAGAGCATCCTGGGGACACGTCTCCAGACGTCGGCTTCCACGCACAGCGCTGCATGAAAGCGCTCTGGGACGTCTGGGGTTGTGCACCTCCCCTGTGCATATGTGTTAATTTTTATCAGCGGCATAGGGTTTTACACCAAAGGATGCTAATAACGACCTTTATATCGCTGCTGACTTTGGTTAAGAGGGTGAGTGTTATCCAAGAAACGACGGTGAGGCACATGGGTGACGCGACGGTAGCACCTACCCCCATTTATTGAGGAACTGTGGGCTGTGCTTTCATCAAAGGAAACGGCAGCAGCAGCTCCGTGACATGCTCTCACGCCTGCCCTGGCTGTTCAATATGAAACATAATTAACTTCAGTCACGTCTAATTAGCTGCTCTTTGGCCAGCATGTGTTCCTCGGGCAGATTCTTACTGCAAACTTTTTGTTCTATATTCGTCAAGCTGTTGAAAACGTAACATCAGTGAAACACCAGAAGAAAAAGAGAGCGTGATTTGTCTCTGCGGGGAGTCATTGGCGAGGGGTGAGAGCAGGGGCTGACAGAGCTAACCACCACTGGTGCTCGCCGGGCTGCAACGCCGAGCAAAAACGTTGCCTCTGGGCTGCGCGCTCGAGTTTTCACCCCTGCAGATGAGCTATAGGCCCCGCACTTAGTGTTTGGGGAGATATCCGCTTATTTATTTACGCATTATTATTATTATATGACTCACGAAGGACATGCACAAAGTATGATAGGCCTCCTTTTGCTGGCGAAAGGAATTTTTTCCACAGCTTCGCTGCCATGTGCCTTTGTCTTGTGAAGAACTGTCATCAGTAAAAACGTGAACATAGTATTTGAACGGGACAGGGAGAGCTGTGGGATGAAAAGTGTCCTGTATGGGAATGCTTGTGAGATACATGTGTGCCAGGGAGAGCTCGCAGACCCAGGCATTCAGCGTGGAAGTCCAAGACTCTTGGTGTCTTTGTGCTTATGATGTCCAGATAGTGAATTTTAGCTGATTTTTCTGCTGAGAACTGTACCAGTTTGAGCAGGGAAAGTCTAATAAATGCACTCCTATCTGCACTCGTGTTCTTCGTGTAGCTTTTTTTTCCCCATCAGCACCATTTTTCCATAGGACTGTAGCCCAGGGAATTTGTATTTCGAGGCCTCTCCTTATCTTTCTTCTTTCTTTTTTTTTCTTTTTTTCTTTTCCTCTGACATAAAAGGCATGGTTTAAGGCACTTAAGTCAGGTCAAAGATGACTATTTCTACCCCTCGGCACCTCCACCGCTAACTGCTGCCGTCTCTTCTGAGGAGCTCGGTAGGCGCTTCGCCCGTCTGAAACGTGCGCGCTGACACGTGGTTAACCTCGATTTTACAGGGGCCCGCGAGCACGAGGGGCTGCGCTGATTTTCCCTGCTCTGAAGCGGGGCAGGGGAGCTGCCGCCTCTCTCGGGGGTCAGCGGTTCAAAGGGGAGCCTGGGCCAGCCCGGCGGGGGGGCCGCGGAGGTAGAGGTGCCCTGCGCACACCGAAAGGCAGTCTGCCCCGCGCCGGGCCCTAAGGCGCCCTGCCTCGCGGCAGCCCGCTTGCAGAGGGGCTCCCGGCCCCCAGCCCCTGGCCGCCCTCACCCGCGTTTCCCGGGGGCCCGCTTCCTTCCCGCGCCCCGGCGCCAGGTAGGACTTGGGGGGCGATAACCCTGCGTGGCCCCTGCAAGCCAGGAAGTTGTCTTTTTAAAAACAATGTCACTCCCTTTCACTTTTTTTGGTGTTTTTTGGGGGGTGGGCGGGGTTGTTTTGTTCCCTCCGGGCTCTGGAAACAAACGCTTTATTGCTACACAGCAACTTCCCTGAACTCTATCTGGGAGATTAATGGTTTATTGAAGAACAGGCAGGATTTAGATTGTCATCAAGAGACCCATAAAAGTAAGCATGTAAAAAGCGTTATGGAAACAGAGCGCGGCCCCTTGGCGTTTTCGGGGACGGAGGCCGCACATGCCCCGCACGGCGCTGCTGCGGGGGCGCGTTTCAGCGGCGGCGGGAGTCCTGCATACTCAGGGGTCCCTTGTGATGCACCGTGCTTCACGTGCACCTTTGCCCACAGGCTGATATATATTCCCCCCCCTCCCCGGCGAGCTGCTGCTTTGCTGCTTTGTGCGTGCGTGCGCGCGCGTGAGAGGGCGCGTGCCCGTGCGCCCCGGACGTCACTGGCAGCGCGCTGATGGCAGTCAGGAACGTTTCTCTTGGAGCCCTCGCAGCTATCTATCCCTCGCGATCCAATTTGAAGCGTTGCCTGGAAAATGATTAACTCCTCTCCTTGGTCGGCGAGGGACAGCATTGCACGAACGGGCCGCGCGGCCAGCGCGTTCCCGCAGACGTCCTCGCGGCCCTCCCCAGGGAGCCGGGCTGCCGGGGGTGCCGCACGTAACCGCTGCTGCCTCCCAGGGCCAAAGCGCTGCTCCGGGAGGCGCTGCCGACGGCCAGCTGAGCAGAAGGCAGCACCTCGCGCCCTGCTCCATCGGCCCCGTCTTCGCCAGCTTCATTATCGGTGATTTTTGCGCGCGTGGAAGCGATGACTTCATGCACGCGGCAAGCGCTGCGGGGTCAGGCATGCAATAGCTGCCGTACTCTGCCCGCGCGCCGGCGCTGCCCCTGTCCCCCTACTTTTTCTAAATTGGCTGAAGTCCGCTCTTTCCCCCTGCAGTTGCTGGCCTCACGCGTCAAAGCCCCAGAAGAGGATTGAAAAATGAGCGCTGAGCGGTAATACCAGAGTTGGCCTGTTTAGGAACGGGTTTCTTTGGTTAAGGGTTTAAAATAGCAGCTCTGCGGATTTGTTAGGACAGGCCATCCTCGCACACCTAACCGTTCACCCCGTCACCTTCAGCCCAGGATCTTCCTCCTCCGGCTCCCGTCGGCCCGCTGCCCTCCCCAGCGGTAGGGGTATTTAAGTAGCTTGCTTTCTGCACATGAAAGCAGAAGTAAAAATGAAGCAGCAAAAGAGTTAAGAAAAAAGAAAACCCATCTCTCTAGCTCTGTGTGTTTCTTTCCAAGGCGAAAGCGGAGGGGGTTTGCGCTTGGCTCTTCCCGAGCGGTGGCTCCCCCGATCCCCGCCGGAGCCCCGGCAGCCCCCGGACCCCGGCACGGTGTCGGCAGGCAGGTCGGGGGACGCGTCCTCCCCGCAGAGCCCGTCCCGGCGCGTCATACCGCTTTCTTACAACAAGGGAATAGACGCTGTGAATTTCTGTGTAACGGCAGCTCCCAGCTGCCGCCGCTGATGGTTTTATGCTTTCTAATACCACCTGAGGCATGCTTTACCCCCCAGCAAGCCTGGCACAGTACATTCTGTTGCCTAATTCTGCATCAAAAGTTTGAATAATGTTTCCCGTTGTTAAGCTTGTCACGTCCTCTCTAACCGATACTATATGCTTATTATTAATTTTACCACTGTTGCATCTTTAATGCTAGCTAGCTGTGACGTCTAGCCATACTTTAGGCACTTCCTTTTAAAAGATAAAAACGAACGTAGAGAAGTCAGGTTATTCAGGCTGTATTATTCGCTGGCTGCGTCGGTGGGGCAGGCGGAGAAACGGGCCTTGTTTGCGGTGGCGATTGCAGCAACGGTTTCGGGCGCGTGGTCATCGAAAGCAAACCTTTCCCACAGGCCGAGGTCTGCTTCAGCTTCGCCTCGTTGGTGTTTGCAAACCTCTAACGAAGGTGCCCTTTCGTGTGGCTTTGTGTCCGAGGTCGATACGACGTCATCCTCTGCTCTCAGGAGTTTTCCTTTTCCAGTGACTTATGAAAAGGGCAATTCTGTCGGGCATTTTGTGACCTTTAATTTGGGGGAGTGTCGTTCCCGAGGCTCACTCTGGTCGTTCTGTCTGCTGCGTTACTTGCACTGACAATTTATGATGATGGTCACTCTGGAAAGCCAAACTACAGTGGACTAATGAAACCCATGGTGAGTTCTTTTTATCCAAACTGTATAAAAAGAACACCTTATCTTCTTAAATTACTGTTGCTTAATACCTATAGCGAGATACCGCAAATGAGCCAACTGGCCTGGCAAAATGAGACAAAAAAATTCTGGAGAATAATAAATGTTTTGGGAACATGATATTTAGGCCATCCTAAAACTATTTATGAATTCATGTCTAATTCTCTAACTTGTTCTTCCTGGGTTTTTTTTTTCCCCTGGAAGTAGATTTATGGTGGCAGTCATTGTTGCCTCGTGTTCAGTACCTCGGTGGTTAATGCCTTTGCCCAGAAACGGTGAAGCCCTCAGCGGGTTCCAGTCTGCAGCTGGGTGGAGCTGGATAATTCAATTCCACTGAACTACCAGTGCTTTTGAGTATCTTAGGAATAAAGGGTGGCGTGCTCACAATTTCTCCTGTTGGACCTATATCCCCACAGTATAAAATAAGCAGTTCCCGAGCCAGAGAACAAGGAAACGACAAATACTCTCTAGCCCAGTGGTTAGCACATACACAGCGGCAAGAAGATACTGGATTTCCGTCCCTGCTGCAGTGACTGCTTAGGAACTAGTATAAAATTTTAGGATAACATCATGGACTCTAAGATTTGGCTATGCTATAGCCTGGCAGCTATAGTGCTCTGATGAGAGATGTGGATCCCCTCAGGGACTGGAGAGAAATCTGCCTGCCTCCCTTGCTTCCTGAATCTAATCAGGGAATTAAACTCTCTATCCTCTTTTTTTCTTTTGCTGTTTATGAGAAGCAAATGTTTTGCTGAAACAACAGAGCTTAAAGTCAAACCCATTTTGGTTTTGCTCACTGTAGCGTACAGAAGGAAAAGCAGAGTTAGGCCTTTAGTTTTCCGAGAAGAAACCAACCTGTCTTTGAATTCTTCTTTGGGTTTTTCCATTTGATTTGTAAATGGCATGTTATTTTACTGCACCCCTAACTGGAAACAGCCTTAAGAGTTTTCATAAGAATGTGTAGTGTCTTTTTCTGAATAGATGTTCGTATTGGGGAAGATGCAGTGGGCAGAAGGTGAGGGAAAAATCCTATGAAACATCAACAGTTACACTTGGAAAAGTTACACTTTTGGAGAAGTCTGGGAAAGCCAGAGAGCTCGCAATGGCCTGTGCAATTTTGCTCACTTTCTTATAGATCTATTTCTTACTGGGGAAAAAAACCCCTTTCAAAGTCAAGAAGGATGAAAATACTGGACATAACCTATAAGAAGGTTTGAATTTCAGATGTGCTTCTGCTGCTGTTTCTATAAGGCCATTAACTGTTTCTAATTAGCTAATGGGGCCCGTTAATAATGATGTGGTAACATCTTACAGGGCTAGCACCTTTCTCTGCTGCCCAGCCCGATCCATGCAGCAATCAGCTGAAAGGTTGCCCCGTGACAGGCATGGTGGAGATTGAATGGAAGCATTGCATGCAATTTTTAATAGGAGTGTTGCATCCCTGGAAGGCTTGCTTACACACTATAACATGTGCCGTGAGAGATGCACGTTAGCACTGCATGAGCCGCCATGGGTTATACAAGAAACATGGCTGTACCAGCATGATGTGCCTACGTGGCCGATAGATCAGTGAGATTCTGATGCACCACTGTAAGCGCAAAGCCCCATTCCCAGAGCTGTGATGTCTGAAAATCCCAATATCCAGGAAATGTTGTTTCCAGTCCCTGTCTTCCAAAATAAAACCCTCCTCTGTTGGTTTATAGGAAGAAGAGGTAAGTGTCCCAGAAGCCTGTGGCACAGCAAACAGGATGCTGTATGGTGGGCTGTATGTGCTGCATCCCTGTGTGAAGGACAAGGATACCTGAACCTCACCCGGGGGTAGAAAGGAAGCAACCAGTCTGAGCTGCTGGAGAGGAGCCTGAGCAGCTGTGGCCCGGCAGGATGTGCACCCCACAGCTGTGACCTGCAGGTGAGAAAGCCGTAACACAGAAGTAGGGACTGGCAGTGTGAGGGAAATAGTTATGAAAGTTGCTTTCTTTTTACAACATGCAGCTTTTCCCTTTGAGGTCTCCTATACCAGTGCTGACCCCTTCTAGCTTGGGGGAGCCAGAGTGATCAGGACAAACAGGAACCTTCTCAAGCATTTGGACATCTTCGGGTGAGTTTTTGAAACATCTAAAAGTCTTTCATCAAGGTCAAGTCTGACCTCAAGAGAAACTGGGAAGTTGAACCAGATCCAGCAGAAGTTGACTCTGGTTTCTGCAAACAGCCTCTTTCTCTGTCCTTGACAGTTAGCAAGAAACAGGGGTTAGCTGTGTGGAGCATATCCCCCTGCATACAGTGACAGGTCTGATTCTGACATTAAGGCAAAGTGAAGCAGCTCGTTAAGATACTAAGATGGCCCAGAGCTCATCAGTTTGGACAGTTTGCATACGAACGTCTTCAAGGGAGCTGTTACCCAGCTTTAGCCTTAGTTCAGGTAGCAGGTGCCTAATCATTCTGTGTGGGTGTGTGGGCGGTGCCTGAATTTGGTGCAGTAATTGGTATCAGCTGTGTGCTGCCATGGCTTTGGCACAGATCAGCACCCAGCTGTGGAGTTCCCATCCCTGGGTGCGTTAGGGTGTGCTGGTGTTGGAAGGGAAGCGTGCCATACGCTGGCTGTGCATCTGCAAATCGAGGTACCCACTTTGCCTAGTGGACAGAGAGGATGAGGGAGCCAGAGTAATGAGCAGCTCCAGGATTTCTCTGCAAACAAATATAGGGAAGAGAAAAGCAGCAGCTTGCACTGGAGACGCTCTCATAGATTCAGTGGGCAAAAGCGTGGGGTTTGACTTATGACTTGCCACAACATGGACAGTCCCTGACTCTATGGCACCACGGGAGCATGAAGGTTCACTAAATGCATTTACCTGCCAGCGTGGGGTAGCTATTACTCCTGCCCGACAAAAGTACGAGCTGCATCAGACAAATCATTTACCACAGAGACTGTCCTGGGTTTATTATGTTCCTTCAAGAGCATCTCCAAAGGATAACAAGTGAATTGGAGGGCAGTTTTAACAGGCTCCGTCTCAACAGAAGAGCACAGCTAGGACCCATGGCTTCAAGGCAGCAGGAAGAGGTAAGAGCCTTGCCTTTTGTCCTCTATTGGCCACAGCTGCTTTTCTCCTGACAGGGCCCCGACCAGCCCCACCTGGGGCCTCCCATCCCTGTCGGGGCCTAGCCGCCCCTTTTCAGCCCCCACTGTGCCATGGGGCACAGGCTCTCCGCTGTGTTCGGCTTGAGACAGCCCAAGCCAGCTGTGCCCTCACCCCTGCGAGCCACGAAGCCGGAGCAGGGGCTGGTGGCCCTGCACCGAGTGGACATGGAGCTCCTGGGACTGGGGCAAGGGTGTGGGTGGAGGCCCCAGGTGGGGCCAATTGAGGCCGTTAAGGCTGGTGAGCACACTCAGAGCCCCAGCGTCTTCCCCCACAACTCTTCTTCACACTCTCAGAAGGTGGAGTGGGGGGAAAGACGTTGTTTGGAGCAGCTGGAAGGTATGTTTCTGTTTCTCTTGTGTAGCCTATGTTTGCAAAGCTTTCTGTCTCCACATGAAATAGAGAATCTGATCACAGTAAGAAAAGCAGTCAGTCAAGGAGTTTGGAAGCTTGGTGAGATGTGTCAGGGGGTCTTAGCAGGTAATAACATTTCTTTGTTTAACAAGAACTATGCAGGTTCCCAGGTCTGCTTGGCTTTAGGGATGTTGGTCTGTAGATGCCTGTGACACCCTGGGAAAACCTGTTTCCTTCTTGTGGGCTGCTTGGAGAGGGTGAAGGGGTTATGCTGGCAGCTAATTTAGGACTGAGAGCCTGAGGACACTGTAGAACTTAAATTCTGCTGCTGATTTGTTTGGGGTGGCTATAAAGCTGCTGATATTTTGTGTAGCGACATGATCTTTGTAAGATGATTTGTACTGCAAACCCATGAATTGAAAACTGTAATGTGACTTGCCAAATTCAAATATTGCATTTCAGTTATTTGTCCCACGTTCTTGCTGCGTGACCCGTGGATCAGTGCGTGGGTGGGCTGCGTGTTGTGTATCCCCAGCTGTGCCCTGTTCACAGAGGATATGTGCATATGGGACGCATTTGCCTGAGAGCCTGGTGTTTCAGCAGGAAGAGCTCATGCTTTTGAGCTCTGGAGGTCACTGTTTCAGTCCTTGGTTGGACCAAGACATCCCACGCTGGTGGGGCAGGCTGTGAGGCTTGCTTCAGACAAGCAGGAACGTGGGGAGCTGGAGGCAGACCTGCAGGTACCACGACACAGGCACGGTAACTCTGCTGCCGCAGCTGCCCTAGGCCATATCTGGTCTCCAGAAATCTAAGAGAAGCCTTAAAGTATTCTTAGAAAGCCATGCAAACTCACTGATAGGAGTTTCCTTTAGCTGACAGTCCCTACTGTCATCGTTAAACATGGCTAGAGGCGTTTGGGTATAAATACTTCACTAGTCTTTAAAAGGAGATTAAATTTCTTAAGCAGAAAATGTAGTGAAAGGTGTTACAGTCTTTCAGATTTTCCAGTAAAGTTGGCTTATATAGGTTTGTACATGCATGTGTGTGCGCTTATCCATATGTGTGATCGTACAGTGCTGGAACAAAAACTGTGTTTAACAGCAGGAAGGGTTGCATTAAAAACCTGTAGAGCGATCAGAGAAACAAGAAGGCTGATCAGGCATGCTGCCTTATTCTAGTGTTTCGTATAGCACATTAGTATCCTGTGAGAAGAGCAGTTTTATAGCAGAGAGCAAATTTCTTGAATCTGGAATACATAATGCCTTTTGGTGCTGGAAGTAAGTCTTCCGGAGTATGGCCAGCAGAGACATAACAAATTGAAGGTGGAAAGAGTGCAGAAGATTAATTTCAAGGTTCAGTCCTGTGGAGCTAAAGGGAAACCAAGCAAAAGGAAAGACCCTTTAACAAACTCAAGTTTTCACATTGCTTGCTATCTCAGGGCAGCAGCAATCACCTGGAACCAGAGGGAGAAACTGCAAAGAACAATCGTTATTAGGGGTTGCCCTTTGGGCACTGGTTTTCCGATACAGCTAGAGAAATATGAAAGGCTCCCTGGGAAACACTGCCAAAGTATGTTTATTACCTGGGGATCTGCCTGTGAAATGCAACGTCTGGGCAGAGACCAGGTTTCAGGATCTATTGAGTTTCTGGCAGAGGAGGTTCACGGAAACGTGGAAATCCAGTAAGAATTTCCCAAAGCTATTTTCATCAGAAGTCATGAAGATAGCAAATTATGCTCAAAGTTCATATTCTCTTACTTTTTATTTGTTGTTTATACAACAAAAACAGCAGTAGAGCAATATGTGGAGGTACGAGGAATAGTCAGTGCTGCCCCTGCTGACGTGAGTCAGTACGGCGCCGCCACGTTTGAAGCAAGCATCTGCGCTTCTGCTCGGGTCTTGCAGACAGGAGAGCCACTGCTCTGGGCAGGTGTAAGCTGGCATCGAGGTGTGTTAGAGGCAATTCAGTAAAATTTGCTGCCACTATTTCACCTTCCCTTTCCCTGCCCCTTTCGTTGTGTGTCTCTGAAGCAGGAACTGCCACTGAGACTTTGCGGGCTGGGGAACTGCTGCTTCTCACGGAGGCCAGATGCTGCATGGGTCCTGCTGGTTCTCGTGCTTGCAGTGGTACCACGCTCCTACAGACTTATATTTATATTTTTGTCTCCCATTTTCAGGCTCAGCATAGTTTCTAGGAACCATAGTAACAGCTGAAATACCACTTTGCTAGGGGCACATTCCCTGTTTTTATTCTTTTAATCAGATTTTTATTAAGGTTTAAAGTTATTAAACTGACCTCTGTGCTGTGGTTTCTGTCCGAGAAAGCTGTTGAGCAACATATCTGGATGTTGAGGGACTATTTTGGGGAAGTATTATTCTGTGCTTCCCCTGCTTTTATGCTCTTCCTCTCTCCCTTATGCATTTGTTAAAGGGCGTTCTTGGAGACACTGTGCTAAACTCTTTTTTTTTATTTTTGGTCTTATCCACTAATAGCTATTTTATGTTCTTAAGCTTTATAGACATACCTTGTTTGGGAAAAGACTACTTATACAGAAAAGCTTATTAAGATTTTTTACAATAATGGAGCAACATATTGTGGTGCTGATGTTGTAAGCTGCTAAAATGTCTTGGATAACCACATTATGAAATACCCTTAAACTTCAAAGGGATTGTTCTCTGCCAGTGCAGTTCCTACCTTTCTCTCCTGCAAAAGTGGAAGGAAACACTTATTTTCTGGGGTGAGCAGAACTTGATGGCTGAAACGCTTGAGCTGATCAGCACAGAAATGCAGAATGATGACCTTTTGAGTCATTCTCAGAAAGGCCGATGGCCTGAGTGCAGGCAAGGCAGCAGAAACCTATCTGCATGAAAACACTGTAACTCATATGGAGGCACTGCTGCGCTGAAGCCAGGGATGTTTGCACGCTGTTCCTGGCTTTGCAGATGAATGCTCATATGAGTAAGTTTCCACTTCCAAACAGCTCAACCTTTTGCAAGCATACAAAAATGCAGAAGAAACAAAAAACTGGCCGGGGGGGGGGGGGGGGGGTCCAGAATCAAGTTTTGAGCATGCTGGTGATGAAAGCAGGTGTAGACCATAAAACTGCTGGAGTTTAGCTCACTGTGATTTTGGATAAAGAGCTTTAAATATGGGAAGAGTACTGTCTGAATTAAGAATTGATTTTAGCTATAAAACCATTGGCCTTATAGCTATATGGGTTTTAGCTGAAAGTATCATTAAGATTGCCAAGGCGTTGTCTAAAACATTACCTTCCTCTTTAGCAGCTGGATTTCAAAAGGGATGTGGTTCCTTGCTATGTGTCACATTTGAAAATGAAAATAACTTGGGTCTCCTCTATCTTGAAGAGTATCTTGAAGCAGGGTGGCTAATTGCCTTCAGAGTGGCTGAAACAATTATTTAAAAATGAAAAGCAAGGATCATTTAGGTTTACCTATCATGTGCATGTAAATAAAGGACCTAGATACCTTTCTTTGCTATAAAAGGGATTTATATCACTACGGTCAAAACTTTTAGCTCTGCTGAAGGACAGTGGAAATGACTTTTCTGACTTGTTGGGTATGTGACTATGGGCACTAGGGTCCCATGTCTCTAGCATGTGTGGGTCTGAGAGCCCAGATCCATGAAACGTAAGGATGATGCTGGGACAGCAACTGTTTCCCATCTCACAGCTCTTTCCCTTCTCCCACAACAGGGAACTCTCTAACATATGTTTTTTTCAGCTAATGAGTCTCAGACGTAGCTTAGTCCTATTGGGTCTTAAAAAACAAAAACTCTGATTCAACTCTTAAAATTCTGGTTCACTCCAAAAGCATCATAAATTTGAATTACGGTCTGTTAATTAAAGCTACTTACACTCTTAAAAGTTCTTCTCTAACTATGCAAAATCTTTCAGTTCATTTTATACTTGCTAGTGACCCACCTGACCTAACCTTACAGTCGCAAACTAGAGGAAAAAAAATGTATATTTATGTCCTGGTAACTTGTGTGTGGTATTATTTGTGCGTACTGAGCTACTGCTGAACTTTTGGTCTGTTTCGTGTGATTTTTTTGTGACTTATTTTTAATCTAACTTTTTCTGAGTTGTACAGAAAGTCTGGGCAACGACCTCTTCCCCCCCCCCCCCCACCCCTATAGCTTTATCTACTGGGGTGGAAAAGAGCATAGCATCTTAATAGGCCCAGAGACACGGCCTGCCGCCTCACTTCTTCGACATGGACCCTGCTCTTAGGACTGCTAGTTCCTGATGCCTTTTAAAAATTGAACTGTCTGTGCGGATACTGGCTTTTTTTCTTTATTCCATTGTATTATGACTTGGGGATTTGATAAAATTTCTAAGGAGGTGTATAGACCATCTAAGTTGGTCAGTACTGGATTGTAAGTATTTAAATGCCCATAACCTATGTGGGATTTATGTGGGATTCAGTAGGATTTAAGTGCATAAATGTACTTGAAGGTCTGAGTCTCAGTGCTAATGACAAGAGCTGGATGATGATTTGTTTACCTCTAGGTAGGTCTAGAAAGGTATTCTGAGTTTCCTCTTGCTCGCTGTTCTTGGCCTGACCACTGGTTTCCTGGAGGAGTGACAAATAGTGAGTGTGTTGTATGTGCAACAGGAATGGCTGTTAAAAGAATGGCCTGATCGCCAGTTCACTATAAATCCCCCATAGAGCCATATGATGGCAGCTATTCAGGTTGTCGTAACACCTTAACTTGAACCTTTTGTTCTCTAGGCTTGGTACATGAGCCCAAGAAGAAGGAAGAGAGGCTGGCTGGTTTATTGCTCTCTGAATCCTGTTTCTTTTACAGCCCTTCCAGTAGGGGGGATAAATTGTGGGGTGGGGTGGTGCAATGTCACTAAGTGTTGAGCTGCTATAGATCTGGCTCTGTGTTTCGTGAACCCTTATATGAAGCAATGTATGTGGGGCTTTAGATCTTGGAAACCCAGCAAGGAAGGCAACGAGCGTGTATGTGCTTGGGAAAGAGGTAAGGTGCTTTCCAACTAGCAGGGAAGACTTATAAGAAGCTACATTGGGCAGAAGATGGTAAAAACCTTAAGCAGATGTGTATGCCCGATAGGGTGGGAAATCTGGCTTCCAGCTCAGTAATATTTGTCTTCAAAAAAGACATTTTCTTCCCATGAACCGTCTGGCCCCCTTCCCCTTGAAGCTCTCTATGTTCAGTATCTGAATTGATGATGTGGGTAAGATCAAATTCAACCTGACAAAACAAGTCAGAGGATGTGAAATCCTCCCTTTCTCTAGCTTTTCCTGTGGGGAAACAAATGTCACTTCTGCTTAGCAGAAAGTTGTTTTGCTGAGGACTGAGGCTTTTGGATTCAGTGAAATCACACAAGCAGTTTTCTGCATATGGAGATTGGGTTTTTGCTTGTTTTTCTTTGTTTTTTCCCTTGCATGGATCTTCTTGGGTTCCTTAGGGTGATATATTAAGTAGGGATTATTCAGTGCCGGCAGCTTGTTCTCCATTGCCCTTTCTGGCAGTCGGCTTCCTCTGAAGACTGGATGTCGTCAGCCACGGGATCAGGCATGGGAGTGGGACTTGAAGTGGTTTTGCTTTGTGTCGAGTACTGTGATGTTCGGAGGACAAGTATGTAGGTTAAGGGATAACCCCACCACTCTGATCTTTTTGCTTGCAGTTACCTATCTGGCAAGCTCATGTAAGGGCCGTGTCTGTCCAGGAGGGGTGAGATAGCTGATCAGGATATAACTAACACACAAACGTCAGCATCAACGGATTAAGCTGGAGCAATGGTTTGTTTGATTATCTGCCGGGAAAACACAAGCTGTGATGGGAACTGTTCCATTAATTAACTCTGCCATAAAGCACACTTGTTGCTCGGGTTGTCCTAGCTCTTGCTGTCCAAACCCCAGGTATTCTGGAAGACTTTCTTTCAGCCTAGTACAATATTTAGATGTGCTTGTATGAAGAAAGGATTTAAATCAAAAATAGAGGGAGCTGGAAGCAGCAAGATGACAGGAGAAGAAAACTGCTGGTGGAAACAGAGTTCAAAATGATTTCTTTCTGTGAAATAACCTTCATTATATAACCTCAGAAAAGTTAACTTTTATGATCTGACATGTTATAACATATTTATATTACAATATAAGCTTATGCAGACCTGGAAACATGTGGTCTTTGTTTGGCCTTGTTACTTTGTATGTAACACACAGTGTAAGCTCGGTAGCCTATTAATAAAAATAACAATGACTGTTCTGGGTTTTTAAAATTTCTTTACCTTTGAAAAGATATTATACCTAGTCTCAATGTTCTGTAGTTCTTTATTCTTTTTTCTAGCTTCAGGTAACATGATCATAGTAGGTCTTGCTTATAGTCAAATGTAGTGTTTAGTCTTGAAACTTTTTTAGCACGTAAAACTAAGAAAAAGTTCTTCCAGCCAGCTTGGAAACCTCCCTTGGTGAGTTATAAACGGTGCCAGCGTTAATATTTGTGTGTGTGAGGAGACAGATCTTTGACTCTTGCCAAATATGGCATTTACGCTTCTGAGGTTAATGCTGTCTTTTAATTGCATAATACATCTTGATGGCTCCAAGCTCCCTCTCCAAATCCTTTTCTGTGGGACGATTTCTGTTATTTCTTGGGTGTGTGCTGGTGCGACATGGTCTAACTGACTTTAACTATTTCTCACAGAGGTTTTGTGATGCTTTCGATTTGAGATATCAGTAGAAATTTTTGGAAAAAAACAATAAAAATGAGTAGTAATGGACTGTCGAGGCCAAATGGTGTTGCCCAGGCGTTCTGAAGGAATTTGAATATGAAATAACTGAACTGTTAACAGTGGTGTGTAATATATGACCTAAATCAGCCTTGGTGCCAAAGGAATAGCAGCCTGCAAATGAATCCCAGTTCTTAAAGGGATCTGGGAAGCTTTAGGTTGGTAAGTGTGGCTTGCTTCAGGAAAAACTGAAGCAATTTTAATAAATGATAGAATTAGTAGACGCGGATAAGTAGGCTGTAGAGGAGAGGTTCACGCAGCTTTTGCACCAAGAAGCCATGTCTCACAAATCTATTGGATGTTTTTTGAAGGTCAGTAATTAAGTGGATAAGGCTCAGTCTGCCTTATGTTAGAGTACCGGAATTTCTCAAAAGCTCAGAGTTCCTCACTGACATTAACAGGTGAGGATAAAGTACTGTTTCTATTTGGTTTTTTTGGGGGGGAGGTGTTTGTTTGCCCCCCCCCCCCCCCCAAAGTGGAGGCAGAAGTATCAGCTCAGTGGCTGGCAGTAATAAAACAGATGAACAGAATATTAGAAAAACTACTAGGGAAAATCCTAGGAGGATGGGAGAGAAAGCATCATCGTGCCACTGCTGAGTTTATGGTTCGCTCGTGTCTCGCGTAATCTGTGCGGTGTTGGTCATCCCGTCTTAAACAGTATACGGTAGGATAAGAAAAGATGAAGAAAGTGGTGACTCGCAGGTCTTAAACTCAAGAGAAGATATGGGAGATGGAGGCTAGGAAAGGCATGTTGTAAAAGTTCATGAAATCGCAGGAGCTATGGAAAAGGTGGATAATGAAGGCATAGTCACTGTTTCTCATAACACGAAAACTGTAAGTACACAATGAAATAATCAGCTGGCAAGTTTAAAGCAAATGAAAAAAAACATACTTTTTCCACAAACATAATTAAATAATGGTATGTGTTGCCACAGGATGTTTTGAAGGCTGAAAGATTCAAACCGTGATCACACAAATCAATAGAAGAAAAAAATCTGCGAGGGATTCCTGAACACAAATTTGTAGATACGGTCTCCAGCTGAGGAAGTTCAGAGTTGGGAGGATACACTAGGGAAATACTACTGTATCCTTGTCCTGCTGCTAACTGCTTTCTCTAGGCATCCTGACCGCTTGAGGGAAATCAGTAGATGAGATCATCTTTGACCTGACCCTGTCCTTGCAGAGTGGCTGGGGAATCTCCCCCCCTATATTCCAGGGAAGCCTCTGTCTTCCTCCAGATTTCTTCCCTGTGAAGGTCTGATTTCTGTGGACATACATAAAGATGGGAGAGTACCAGCAACTCGTGTTATATCCTACAAGAGATCTTCTGTGTCCTCTGCCCAGACCCACTGCATGATGAGACAACAGAGGGGAGCTGGTCGTGCCTCTTGGTTTCCTAATGCAGCATATTAAAACGGAAGAAGCCCAACTGAGCTTCCTCTAGCCCAGCAGCTGCACAGCCAACCTGCCTGCTTCTCGCTTTGCTCCTGCAGCAGAGGAGTGCTTGCTGCTATACCGTAACTGCTACGTGCCCTTTAAAATGAGCATACAAAGTTTTCTAATTTTCAGATCACTTATCCCCAAGTTCTAGATTTTCCTGAGATATAATCTAGAAGTGAGGCCTACCCTTGCCAGAAATTGTCTTGTATGATGAATATATCAAATGCTTATTGTCTGCCTTAATAACAGAATTAAGCCATTAACTGAATGGTATGCAAGATATTTCCATTGTTTCTGATGCTGGGGTCATATTCAGTGTAATCTGGAAGGGGTATTTTTATGGGGGGTTTGGGGTGGTTTTTTTTTTTTTTTGCAATGGGAAGTTAGATTCCCATGTGTGTCAAAAATGGGTGGAGTTTGCTCAGACTTTCCAAAAAAAAAGGTTCTGCTTCACTGAGAATGGAAAATTTCCACAGAAAGGATTGTCTGAGAAAGTTAAACATGAGTGAACACAAGGATTTTGCAATCCTCATGTAATAACTGAGGTTTTTTTATGTATGATAGCAGTGTGTAGATGGTAGAGACTTCTAAGAATACATTGTTTTTAATGCTTTCATGGACACTGTTAGTAACTAGCTATGCAGATTCATTTAGGCAGATGACTGATTAGACTGACTTTTTTTGACTTTTGAGGAAATTAGCTCTTATTTCCCATGTGTTATTCCTAAAAAGCTCTAATAATGCTCTAACGTTCCAGCTTCAAACGAAATGAATCCAAATCGTGCAGTTGGAAACCATATGGAAAATGTTTAAGTTGATAGCTTAAAATTCATCTGTGCTCTAGCTAGAGACTCGGCGAACAGCTGTGAAAATTGAAAACAGATGAGTAATTGGATTTGCTGTCTTTGGGAATAGAATCCAATGGATGGTTTTAATTTACCATGCACTTGAACGTTCTGTAGGATTTTGATGGGAATGCAGCTAAGATGATGAGTGTGAGTATTAATGAGTGCGGTAGTTGCGCCACTTTTCCAGGCGGGATGCTGGCAGGATTGAAGGTGATCTCTCCCGAGTGTTTTGGGATGCGATGGCTGGAGCTGAACTGAAATCTGTACTGCTGCTGCCCTTTCTGAAGGGAGAGCTTTTACTGCTCATCTGGTACTGTCTTTAAACACAAAGGAAAGATAAGTGGAAAGGCAACTGCTTTGTAATTTAAATGCTAGCTGTGTGAAACTGAAGAGCACTGGGTAGTTTCTTAGCGGTGCCTTGCATCTAAAACACGAAAAGCAACAAAATAGAAGCTCTTCCCCTGTATATATGTGTGTGCGCACGTGTCAAAGTGTTCCTGCATGAAAACCTACCTAGAGTTTCCAACGGTGTAAGAGTGCTGGCTGAGAGGGGCAGAATATCCTTCTGCCTATTCGTGATCACTAGTTCAGTATATGAATATGCCTTCGGCTGGAAGCTTTTAGAGTCTGTTGCTGGAAGCTGTTTTATAGCATGTTCTCCCTGCAAAGGGCGTCCCGTGTTTAGGGTCTGACAGCTAGAGTGGGTGAGCTAAGAGTATGGGGCATGCCTGCTCCGCAGGTGGGAGGCTGGAAATTCTTGGCAACGTATAAACTAAAGGAAGCCTGACTGTACCACGCTGCCACAGAAAGCAACTGATTTAGCAGCGAAAGGCTCTACTTACTAGGCTCTAACTGAAGCTACAAATGGCTTGGTTTGGGAACTCATGGATAAATGAATTGAGCAGACACAGATTTTCTTTTGGAAGCAAACCAAGCTTCAAAAATTTTTATTTTGCATGGACTTTGGTTAATGTTACAGCATTTCTCTAAAAGATATTTCCTCACTGATTTTTTTTTGATAGGATTTTGTTAAGAATGATGGTTATTTAAGATGATTCCTAAATTGTAGATTGTTTTCCCTACAGTCCTGAGACACTGTGTGCATACAACATGGGATTTGTGGGAGTGTGGGCAGCCTTATCTTCCTGGGATCTTCTTGCCAGTCACATGCTGGAAGTTAAGGGGAAGATTTTGGTTTTTCATTTTTGCCAGGCGTTTCCATTTCACATTTATGTATATTAAAATGAAGAGATGCCTGTTAGTATCTATGGTATAGTCCAAGTTTAAGATGCCCACTCTGTTTTTCTTTTAATGATTCTCCGATATCATCAAAGTGGAGTTCTCTGGTTTGTTGTTGCTGTTTCATGGTTCTCTGTCCTGCTTTTGGCTGGGTGAAAGGGGGAGCGAGCCCCTCTCAAATGGATGTGAGGGGTGACTGACTTACAGTCACGTTTGGTCAGGAGGTGAACATGACCGTGCAAGGGAGGGCAGGCAAAAGCTTGCAAGTGGAAAGTCTGTCACTGTATGTTACCCCCTCCCTGACGATGCAAGTACTATCGTACCAGAAACTTCATAAGATGCCTAAATGTTCAGAGGTTGAAGTTTCACATTTGTCCTGGATTTTGTATCCCAGCCATTGTAGTTTTCAGTGCTCTGAGGTGCATTTTAGTCATGACACCAACATTTGGCACATCTCGCGCTCTTTGCCTCGCACGTTTCTCCGGTGAATCCCACCACCAGGAGCTCCAGTGTATTTGACTATGGATGACATGGAAAAAGAGATGCTTTAGAGAATCTTATTTGAAGAGGCACTGTCACTCGGAGAGTCGCAGTACCTGCAGCGCAGCTTGGAGTCTGCAGAGCTGGGGGCTCTCCAAGAGGCTTATGAAAAGGAAGGAGCTGGCTCCAAGAGCGTGAGGCTTTACCCAAGTTTCTGAGTACTTCTGCCTCTGGTATGACAGAAACGTCACAAGGCAGGAATGGAACCATAGTTGTCTTTTAGGGCTGTAATAAGCTTGATTTGCTCAGCTAGCCTTGATGATCGTCAAACAGCTGTCTTAGATCTGGGAATAGAGCTGGGAGGAGATGCATGGATTGGCACTTCCCTAAGTGGTAAGTGGGATTTGGTGGAGCTCGGTAGTAGTGTGGCTCAGGGATAGGTGCTTCTGAGCAGCTAAAAAGCCTGCAGCCAAGTCACTTGAAAGAAGTGGAGACTAACTGCATGTGTGTCTGCTGTACTGCTGTGTTTTTCCAAAAATAAGTCTGTGTTCCTTTTCCCCTCTTTAAGACTTTCTCCTTTGTTCATGGTCCAAAGATGCCTGTTAATTTGAAACACTGAGTTCATTTAGGGAACTAGGGCTTTTGTGGACAGTGCTTTTTGTGATTTCCAGTTGGCTGGCTGGCTGGCATCTTACACTGCTTTATGCATTTGCACCAAAATGCCCCAGACCTTGGTATGTTTGGGACGCCACCACTAGGGTTGATGGTAGCTGCATCTGGCTCTGTGCTGCATGGCCTGTTGTTTGCATGAAAAAGATGGTAACTTTGGATGATATATACTGACTTTTGCTACTGTTGATGACATGTCAGAAAAGGTTTATTTATATATAAATGCATATACACATATGCTCCACTTGCAACAAATCGGTGAGTTCTGTGGAGCTAGTAGCGCAACCACCTCTGGAGAGATGATAAGAGATGTTTCCACCAGGCTGTAAAGAATGGTTGTATACCATGGTCATGAGTAATGTCTTGGTATAGTCAAGACAGGGACTTGTCAAGAAAGGGAGGAGTTAGAACTTGTGCAAACTTAGCATCTGCTTAGGGAAGAATCTGCTGCTTTTTGTGGAAATAATTGTGAGTTTACAGGTTATATCAAAGAGCAGTGAGTACCTATTTAAATGCAGTGCAAGTGGAATCGCTTCATCTTCACCCTCATAGGTCAGGCATATTTATTTGCTCAAGAGTGTGCTGAGTGAGAGAGAGGCTTTGTACTGAACTCGTATTTCAGTTTGCTCATTTCATTTTAACGTATGAATTTGATAAATAACAAAAATGCAACAACAAAAGGAAAAAGGGGGAAATCTGTCTGTGATGTTTGAAGATGTATATGTGGCCCAGTCAGCCCTATGTGGAGGATCCAGAAGATAAAAGCATAACATAAGAACTGCCATGAAGAACCAGAACCAGAGTCTCTTTTGCCCAGTATCCTTTGACAAATGGAGGAAGGAGCGTCTGTGGACAGAGCATAGAAAAGGAAGGTGTAGATCAGGTAATCCTTTCCCTGTAAATAATCTCTTATTCCTTTTTGGGTTCTTCTATATCCTTTTTCAGATAGGGAGAGCAAGATGGAAAGATAATACTGAATTAAATACAGTGAGAAACACGTGAACCATGAATTTCTACGGTAGTTTTTGAAACGAACATGTTTCCTACCTCATTCTTTCCTAACAATTCCTAACACTTGATATGCTCCTTTAGCTACTTGCTGGCAACTTACCTGGTATTTTGTGTGTTGCTTGTTGCAACTTCAGGATAATTTATATGAATATCTAACAGCTAATATAGAGACCATTACTGCAGAGGAACAGTTACGGCTGTTTTTCCTCATATGCGTTATTTTCTTTTTATTGACATTAAGTTTTACCTTCTGTTTTATCACCCAATTAGCTAACAGTGGGAAATTCCTGACCTTTCAATACGTTTAGGTCTTACCTATTCTGAATGATTTTGCATGATCAGCAAACTCTGTTGCCCTGCATTTCCCTCCCTATCCCAGCTTTTCATGTTGCTTAAGAGAATGTTGAACAGGACAGGTCCCAGTATAGATTTGTGGAGGTTCCCTCTCACAAGTTTCAACTCTGAAAATTAAATCTTTGTTCCTGTCTTTTAACAAATTATTAATTCATGAAAGGACTTTACTGTTATCCTGGGACAGACAGCCCATAGTAAGGTAATGGCTGTCAAAGCCATTCAGAAGTCTAGGTTAACATCTGTAGGGGGAAAATCCTAGTCCTTTATGTATCGTGGGTGTTATTAACGTGCTGATGAATTCTTCAAAGCATTCTGAAAGATTTATTGGGCATGACTTTGTATTAGGAAAGACCATTGACTCCTCATCATGAAATCATATTTAACCATATATCTATTGATTCTGTTTTTTATTATACGTTTTACTGGTCTACATGAGCCAGTAAATTAAATTCCGTACTCTTTAATTTGCAGGAACACCCCTGAGCCATTTTAAGATTTGTGACACTGTTGCCCCTTGCATTCCTCTGCAAGCGACAGATATTGAAGTGACAAATAGCGGCTCAGCAAAATTACTCTCCAGTCCTGGCGACTTATTGCTTTTCATCTTAAAGAACTGAGAAAAAGCCTCCTCTTTATCACTTCAGTTTGAGACCGTTCCTCAGACTCGTTCCTCATGAAGACTAGCTTTAGTGAGTGAACCTGCCTGACCTCTTTTATTGTGACCACATAATGGAAAGAACTCATTATCTCTTCCGCAATGAACGTATCTTCTGAAGTGTTTGTGTCTTTATGATCTGTTAGCTTCAGAAACTTTCTGGTAGGCTTAACGCTTCTGGTACATTTGAAAAAGTTTTTATTAGTAGTCTTTATACTTATAGCAAGTTGTACTTTAAAATCTTTTTCTTGTTGGCTTCATATATTTGGCAGAATTCATTCTCTTTTCTGTGTCTGGCCATGACTTCCACGTTTTTGAAATGTCTTCCTACTTCTAATACCTGTCTTTACTCGGATGTTTAGCCACGCTGTCTGTCTGTCGTCTTACTGTTACTCTTGGATTCTCACTCCTGCTCTCTCTCGCTTTTGTCAGGTGGCCTGCAAGCTTTATGTGAGGTTTTTGGATAGCTTCTCCACTGCCTGCAATCACTCTATTTCTGCAGCTGGTCTTTTGAAATTTCTTTTAACTATTAGTCCTATTTTTGTGTAATTCTCTTTTTAAACTTTAACGTTCCTGTGGTGGAATTTTGAGGTGTTTTGTCTCCTATAATGCTGTTAGACCTGATTATATTGTAATCACAAAAGGGTAGTTCTTCTGAGACTCTGCTTAAACCAGATCTTGTGCTGACTTGAGAATCACTTCCTTGATGGATTTTCTGACTTTTTTTTTTCCAAATTAGCTATTGATATCATCTAAAAAGTTAATTTCTGAATCAAGCCGCTGCATGAGTTTAATCCAGCCAATATAGAGGTAGTTGGAGTTTCCTATTCTTGTTGTTTGTCTTTGCAGCCTATCTAATCCCCGTTAGCATTTTGTGGTCATTTTTGCCAGCCTGACTGGGTCTGACCTATACTTTAGTTGGATACTGTAGGCGAAGTCTATATAGGAATAGAATTTCACCCGATAAGGATCCTTTGGCACAGCTATAAGCATTCCTTTTCTTCAGTTTCTTCAACTGTTTAAAATATATTTTGACCTCCTGCACTTGGAAGACTTATTGTCATTCTTAGAAAATGTTTTACTTATTACAGCTTCCGAAAATGTATCTGAAATACAATGCCTTTCATTAAATCTAATAGGTATTTCAGGAAAAGGTGAAAGTTTTGAAGCCGCTTGAAAGTATCTACAAGGGTCAAAACCAAAATCTCAGACTGAAAAATGCTTGAATTTCAAGAAAGCTCAGCTCTATGTATGGAAACTAATCCCATCCCTGCCTGAACAGTGCTATTAGTTTGTATCAGTTAAATGAAGCAGAAATAGAATTTCTGTATTGGAGAAAACAAAAGGCATTTTGGAAAGTCACAATTAGCTGCTTGTCTTATGATCTTTGGCAAGTGGTTCCTGTTAGAGAGGCCATTGCAGACAAAGGCCAATTTGCTTACTGCACAGCACAGAATAGCTAATTTATATCATTCAACAGAGCTGAAAACAGCTGATGTTATTAGAAAGAAGGAGCAATAAACAATTTTGTTGTGGAATGAATCGAACAGCGTCTTTTGCCAGGGATAACTAGACTGAACTTTGACACTTCACAGGCAGAATTACAGTGATAGGAATGAAAGTTGCATAATGAACGACGATGTTGTACAAAACATGAAACGCATCTTGCTCTTGCGGTTGTTATTTTGTGGCTGAAGAATAAATTCTTCATTATTAGCCAGCTCAATTTCTACAAACTTGGAAAGGCACTTAAGTAATTTGATATAATGTATACTGTCTGAAGTACAGTCCAGGCATGATATATGTAGATAATGCCTTTCATGATTGCCTGATCAGGACTTGAATATAGGTCTGTAAAACAGTTTGATAGTATACTGTAGTGATTATATACCCTACAGCCATCATGTATTTAACAGTTAAATGCAGGCACCTCTGAGAAGAACATAGCTTTTTAAACAATGTATGACGGCTGTAATCAACAAGTAAACAAACAGCAGTTGAAGAAATACCAGTCCACAAAAAAAAGGTCGTTAAAAATAAGAGCCCCTCTTTCTTACCAAAGACCCACCTAGTCCAGCATCTGGTCTGACAGTGACCAAAAATGGGTAAATGCCTAGAGAGGAGTGTGACAGCAAAATGAACATGTATGATTTTCCTGGATGCGCTCTCCCAGGCTCCAACCGTTTGCTGCTCAGGGATGTCCTGAGCCAGACATAGCTTCTATGCATTTAGTAACCTTCAATAAACTGGACAAGCTCATGGAAGGGAGATTTTTTTTCCTCAAACGCTTGTAGATTTTTTTTTTTTTAGTATTCACAACATCCCATAGTGGGGTTCCACAGCTTAACTATTCTTCGTGTGAAGAACCACTCCCTTTTGTTTACTCTATGGCAAAAAACCTTGAGATTTATTTTCTAAGACTGTGACCTCTCAGCAGTATGGCTAGATCTCTGACTTGAGTCCTAAAATTCAACAGCAGAGAGATGCTGTGGAGACTAAATGCATGTACTCAGCATAAAGTTAGAGAGGGAGATGAGGTCAGCACCTTTTATGCATTCAAAGTATCACATACCACAAGACTGCCCTTTGGTCATTCAGAAGTTGTAAGTAGTCGGTGCCTTTGCCGTAGTCAGCCCGGGGCCGTGTTGGGCGTTCCTCGGAGGTGTGCCTGCCTACCAAACTTAAACCTGGTCTCTGCGTCGGCTCTGGCAGGCCAGCAACGCAACCTCGTAAGGTTATGAGCCATGACAAGTGCATGTTGCACGCACTTGGAAATGGGACAAAGGCAGGTGTGGAATGAGCTTACCTGCTGCTCCACGTGAAAGCAGAATTCCTTTTATATTATCTTGATTAGTCTGGTTGTCAGCCTCTGTATGGCAGGCAATCAACATAGTTTGTAGACTTGGAAGCCAGTTTCTTTTCCATGTGCCTTTTCATCTATTTTCTGTCACTTATGATCGCCTCTGGGTATTCTTCCCACTATTGTCATATTGTTACTCTGTGCTTGGTTCTCTGTAGCCTCCTGTTGGATCTTGACTTATGTTTGAATTTGGAATGCTTCAGGTAGGCTTATTTTTTTTCTAGTCTGTGGTACCTAGTCTACCAGGAGTCATGGTCCATGACTAGATTCTTAGATTTCTTCGTAATAACAAATAATAACAAATAACAACAGTTGGCCCACAGTGAATGGGTTTGCATATCCCCCGTTTGCTTGTAATCTTAATGAAAAAGTATGTCCCCATTGGAGAAGGAAAGAGTCTTTGGTAAGCTAGCAGGGAAGACAAGATTACCAGCGTTTAAAATTCAGCTTCCTCTTACCTTGAATGCAATCCACTCACCCAAGTTCTTTGTCCTAACTAATACTTAATTTGAATTTATTGGCTGACTGTATACTCAGGGGAGCAAACCAGGGCAATCTAGCACAAGTTAAGCCTTACTATTTTTTCCTATAATATAGACATACCTAAAAATTAAGGGAAGGGCGGCAGAACAGTACTGCTCAACTATTTAAGGAAATTTTTATTTCTCTTAAGAAGTGACTTCAGCTATTTTTTGAAGGCAGAAGTGAGTAAAGATTTTCACATAAGATCTACTGGTATTTCATTGCCAGCATATTTCTTCAAGTCCCTGTTTGCAATTAGCTAACAAAGAAATATTTGTCTAAAGAAGGAACAGGACTAAATAGCTGGCGGGGGGGAAAAATCAATAAAAATACAAAATGATGCAAAAAATGCTTGGGCTACCCTTGAAATTCTATTTATATCTTATTTATATTAGGCTGCACTTTTTTTTAGCACACTGATATATTTTAAGTAGAATTAAATCAGTAGCTGGTGTCTGTTTTCAGTGAAAATATATTTTTTTTAAAAAAAAAAAGTAAAATGGACTAAACCATCAGTATGATTTAACACTTGATTTCCTGGCTGTACTTTCTGAACTTCTCAGAACCAAAGTTTGGTGTGATTTTTTTTTTTTTCTTGGTTCTTGCCTCAAATGTTTTCATTGAGCAAGAGAGATAAAGTAAATGATATCACTTTTGAGTGTCAAAAGAATGAAACCTCTCTTGGTTCATGAAAATATTTGCATTGTACTTAGTTACAACTCCTTAACAACAGATAAAGAAGACAAGACTGCCAAAAAGTAGCTTACTCCACCTGTGTGGAAATAAATGGGGGTAATTATGGCAAGAAGACTGAAGCACTGTGCCATTGAAGAGTGCTGTGTCAAAGGCTGAGAGGTTTATAAAATTCTAGGAAAACAAGAAGCGTGGTTATCGCTGTCCTCTCACACTGAACTTGGATGCATCTCCGAATTTCTGTCTCCTCCCCCCCACCCCCCCCTTCCCCCTTTCTCCTTCAGTAATGCAGCCAAGTCATAAGTCCTCAGTTTTAAACTCCTTCAGACTTTGTTTCTGCATATAGATATTCTTAGAACTTAAACTTCTTGAACTAATTCAAATTATTAGTGTAGAGAGAGGATCAGATTTTCAGGTGGTTTGAATAAGCCTAGCTCTGTTTACTGTTATGAATTTATGCAAGCTTGCAATAGCCCAAGTAGTCAAATCCTAGCCCACAGCTGTCAAATCCTAGTCTTGGAAGTCAAAAGGGTTGACAATGCAGGTAAGCAGAGAGGTCTGGGAACAAATTTAGGCTTTGTGCAAAGCTAGAGAAAAGGCTAATTTACTCATATTATGCAACTGCTAAGGACTAAGAAAAGTTTAACATGTCTGGACTGTCCCAGTAAGAGGACAGTCTCAGATCTGTAAAGGACACTTTTATCTTCCTTTGTTTTCAATGGGAGTAGAGCATAGACAGCATAAAGTCGGTGTGAATAAGCACTGCTTAAGTTTGTCAACTTGAAAGAACTTTCATAGAAATTGAATTCCGTTTTTAAAAAATATCTTGGGGTTTTTGCCAAAATAACAATTCAAGATGTTCATTCTGAATTGAAAGATCCCAAGTGAAAATATTTGTGGAAATTAAGGGCTAAATTAAGACAAATAACAGTTGGGAGCTGAATATGCTCCATGTGTGTGTGACCAACCAGTAAACCCTTGCAATGGAAGAAGGCTCAGAGGAGATGGGCAAGGGTGACGTGCCTGTGAAGCTCAGGGAACAACGTAGGGTGTGACTGAGCACAGCTGTGGCACAGAAAACTGACTTTAGCTCGGCACAAAGGGGACTGGAGGGTGGTGTCTGTTTTAGATAAATAGCTATGTGGGTGGAGTGGATCAGCTGACTGTGCCACGGCTGAGTGGATCAACTGGTGGTGTAAATGTCCCCGAGTTCATCAAAAAAGTGTGAATGTCTCCCTGAATTGGCCAGACCAGCATGGGGGGAGCATATACGTGGCTCAGCCCATCATAGTGTATAAAAGCAGAACAAATTACAAAAGAATTTCGAAGAGAGCGATGGGCTTGAGCTGGTTACAACCCACATATTCCTTCCCAGAGCCTGGGGACGCCCAGCATCGTGACAGTGATTGTATTATAGAGACCGGTAATGGGAATCACATTTTGCATTTAAAAATGTTCAACAGCGCAGAAAGAAGTAAGCATATGGAGAACTTTGTGTATTAATTATGGAATAAAAATAATTTTGCTTCCTTGGGAAGCAGAAAAGTGCATATTTCAATTTTTAATGAGTGAGTCACTTGATCTCTCTCCTTGGAAGCTGGTTTCATCTAAGAAGACCAAATAGTATTGACTGTACAGTAAACACATCTCTTCAACTGGTAAACAATTTGTAGGAATTACTTTTAAGTGTATGTTTACCTTTAGAAATGCTCTTCCAGTCTACAAGTTCCTCATCCTCAATTAGAGAAGATCAAACTATTTGAAACTGTGTTGATGCATTATCAAAATGGGATTTTGCTTTTCCTACCATATGTAGAATCATCTGAGCATCTTCCAGTAGTTTGAGCATGTTTCTGTTCTCGTCTTCCCAAAGGGAGAAGTCTGTGATGGGAAGTGTCTTGGTTGTGTTTGTCCTCGTTAAATACACGTCACTATGCATTTATGCTAGAGAAGGAATAATGGAAAAAGTGGTCAAAATAGGAGGTGTCATGATCCTTGGTTCCTGGGGGAATTTACTTCTCTGTCTCTAACTGTCCCTGACAGACTTCTGTCTCTGAGTAGATGAACTGTAACCTTTACTGCGGAGAACTCCATCGTGCCCAAGGAACAAAGATGTTGACCACAGTCTTTGTTACAGAATTAAGTAATCCTTTAGACGTTCTGCGCATAAACTGTGGGGGTCTGAAGGCAGCTATTGAGACTTTAAGACTTCTGATGATGCAGTGCATGTCTCTCCTCACAGTTAAAAGTCAGATTGATGCGCACCTGCATGCGCACACACAGATGACAGCATAGCACTGCAATACCATGATTTTTAAAATGTCATTGCTCACTAAGTGCCAATGTATTTTCCAGTGTGCTGGCAGTTCACAAGTGTCTTCTCGCAGTATGCTATTGCTACAAAAGAACTGATTTAGCTGTTCAGAAATTAGTGCAATTCTTATTGAAGGTGGGAGGACCAAACTTATTTTAAAACAATTCCCATTTAAGGGAAAAAAAACAGGGCATAATTCAAATTTAAAAAAAAAAAGCTGTAATGTTGAGTAGCCTGTACAGAATTTGTATTATGAGTTCATTTATATTAGATACTTGGATTTTTGGAGTCGTAAGATGAATAGTGTGCTCCTTTTTTATTTAGAAACAGGTTCCTAAAAATTCTTCATTCGAGCTGAGGTTGCCTTTGAGATGTGGTCTAGCAAGTCCAGTAAGAACTGCTTCTTGTTTGCTGCAGAATTTAACTGACTTTGAGCAAGAAAGCCAGTCCCACTGAATTTTCTTAATAAGAAAATGTTCTTAGATCATGTACTTAAAATTTGTCGTACTAACATATAGATAATGTTTACCTTATTTATGTATTTTGCAGATGTGGATGCTAATCCTATATGTACATGTTGCTGCTAAAATCCTCATTTTTTCATCCAGTTACTATCCGGGGCATTGTCTTTCCTTCATCACTGCATATAAGCTTGTTAACGTTAGTAGCAGCTACTGTAGAGTAAGACACGGAGGTGAGATGAATGTCCTCTTATTAAGAGGTTCCCCCCCCCCCCTTTTTTTTTCCTTCCCCTCATATGGGTCTGTCTGTTAACTGTCAAACATAAAATACCCGAAATACCTCTTCCCAAATCTGTGCCTTTAAAAGTGGGTTGGTAGGCCCCATTTAGTTTCTTGAATAAGCAGGCTTTTTGTAATGAGAAAGGTTATTGGTATGAGTGAGCATTTATAGGAGATTACCTGTAGCCAGTCCCCCGTTTCAGGCTAACAGTTATAGGCTTTGAGTCTCATGATGCCCTTTGGTTTATTGTTTTTAAGCAAGGTAGAGGTCTTTGGCTGAAGAGTTAGTTTTTGCTTTGCTCTAAAATTGTAGTAGTGGGACTTATTTCTGAGGTATTTCAAGTGAGAAACGTCACTTAGCAACTTCCTTTACATGGCTGGACATCTAAAGAGAGCAGAGAGCGCAGGAGCTAGGCTTTCTTGCCCCCTGGTTGAACTCTGAGCCAACACTTTCCTATGTGATGCAATAAGCTAACTTTTTCTTATGTTGTGCAAGTAATACAGCATTTTTCTTCCTTTCAGCCCACCATGTATGTTTGTATCAAGTTAATCTTTCTTGTCTGTAAATAAAAATGAGTATATGTACCATGTGAGAATTTGTATGTAGCCCTTTGATGTGAACAAAAGGCTGCTTTCCCATGCCTAGTCATCCGTCTCCTATGTAAATAGTTCTGATTGCCAAAATGTTACTGTTGAATTTTATAAGCCATTTGTGAGTAGAGGGAGAATGCATGCTTACTGCAGAATGTTTTCCCATCATATTCATTCAGCATGACTTTTAAAGGAAATATTCAAAAATATGATTTAAATAGTATAAAAATCATAAATGCAATTGAAACCTTGTAAATATACTGTTTTATGTGATAATGTTGTATATTAAACTCAGTGGGGAAGATCTCACTTTTAGCTAAGACTTTCCTTTTTCTGGCTCAGCATATGGTCAGCTTCGGTTGGATTTTGGTGCAGCTCAGCGTATATCATGCTAGATGAATTGAACAATTTGGTGTATTTCAAGCCTGGTCCAGGATTCTTTATTTGAGCAAAATTTCCTTTAATGAGGCATGGACTCCTGCATATGTTCTGTGTTGAACATCTGTCTAGAGGTCAGCACAACTTTACAGTAATGTTCTCTACTCACAGATACGTGTTACTCTGCTGAGAAGTCTGTAATCAGCAGAAAGCAAATGGAGCTAGAATACAGCATAAATGAAATTCCAGGGGCTAAAATCTGTCTGTCTGACAGAGCTGTTGGACTACTTTGAATTCAGAATGTTTTTGCCCCGAAACAGACTGGAAACAAATTCCCCTACTTGACTCTACTTGAATTTGCATTTGGAGTGATGGTTCCACATGTTTATCCTGTCTATAGTTCTCCAGTTCAAAACCCTTTAAACTTTGAAAATATTTTGAGATGTGGATCCATACTTGGTGTTTCCAGTATGTGGGCCTTTTTTGACATTGTTTTTCGAAAAACATACTGTTACCTACCCCTCTCCCTCTCTCTGTTCTGAAGGGAGGCCACTTTTTTTGCTATTTGCTTTCATGTTCTTCTAAGTTGGGAGCTGAAACAGATTAGCAGCTTCTAGGAAGCCCTGAGCATTGTAAAACTTCAATAATCTGATTCTGACTACAGCAAGAAAGTTTTGGATATTCAGATTGGTGCTAGTTTAAAATGACATCCACTTCACTTAGCAGCAAAGTGGCTTTGGATACTGTGAAGGAGTATGACCCGGTAGGGCTCTTCTGCCCGTTTCCATAGACTGTGAGCGGACCAGCAGATCTTTCACTTCTCACTTTTGATGTTGCCTGGCTCTCCCTTGTTAGTGGATACTGTAAATGGTTGACCAAATTACTCCAAATGTGCGCCTTCATCAGAGCACCAGCATCCCCAGCCAATCTGACTGCTCAGATATCTTATTTTTGATAAGGGACTGGTATGGTGCCAAGGAACACCCCTTCCCCTTCCCCTCCCCCCCCCCCCCGAGATCCATTCTCTCCAGGCACAGTGAGCAGTGTTGTGTTTCCTGTACCGTTCATACGCATTCCTTCAATATTAGAAAATGCTGCTGAACTTTGTGCCCAGTTGCATTTCTTGTCAAGAAACCAGGCTGGTTTTTTGGATCCCCTTCTCTGATATTCCTTCCCACAGTGAATTGTGTCAAAAGGACTTATTTATCCTGCATAGATAAGGTCTGACTGCAGCATCAGGAAATTTTAGCAATGTTCTGCTTTCTGTCCAGTTTTATATCTAAATTGACTAAAGCATAAAGAAATCAGATTGTGACTTCCTTCAAGTCATGCAGTGAGCAGCTCACTTCAAATAGGATCCCAGGAGGATACTTGTGGTTCCCAGCCCTCTTCTGTAACCTCCAGACCACATTGTCTCCCTAATGCACAGTGCAATGAATTCAGTCTGAACATTAAATTACAGCTTTGGCAATGTAGTAAGAGTTCCCTGGGCTCCCATGTTTGCTGTAACTTGAACTTTCCAGATGAGCTTCTCATTGTGGTTTCTATAGTCTTCCCTCTTGACCATGCCTTTCACAGTGCAGCACAGCGTATGTAGAGAGATTTTCAAGGCTGCTGCAACATACTTGCCAGTTTCATGTCAGTTACCCATCAGCTGAGGATGGCAAGAGGACATAGTGATTTACTCCACCTATCCTGGCGTTGTCAGGCATCAGTCACTCAACACAGGTGAATTTATGGTTGACTGTAGCCCTCAAAACAAAGTTATGTGAGCCCCTCTAGTGAGGACCTATGTAAATTTGCTGTGGAGATGGAGGTAGCGAAAGAGAAACTTAAGACCAGAGCAAAATCTCTTTGCAAAGTGAGACTTTGCAAGGAAATGCAAAATGTCTTTGGATGTCTCTGTGGCCACACAATTCTTCCCACTACATATAATAAGCATTAGGTGGGAAAATGGCTCTGCAGATCACCTGGAGTCAATACCTCACTTGGTGTCCATGCAGGTCTCTGAGGGAAGGCTTTCTTCAACATGCCACCTTGGGGTTCCCTCTTGTGAAGGGTTGGGAAATGCAACCACTTGTATGTTCTCTGTACGTCCTGATTTTAAAACTCTGCTTTGAGAAGCCAAAGAGGAACACTGCAAGTTGGACTTTCAAATGTTCTGAATTTTCTGTAGCTCATGGACAACTGAAAAGGGTGATGGACTTTGTATGACCTTGTCTTCTGGCCCATACATGGTAAGAGTTATGTTCAAAACGTAACGCCTGTATGTAAGCAGGGCAGGTTCAAATATACATATGTGAAAACTGGAACTGCCCTGTTGCAAAATGGAATGAGGTACCAACTATGCGTAGCTTATGTAAAAGTCTTTAGAACTGTGTTTTTTTCACTTCTGAAATAAAATGAGTATAGAGCTAATGTACAGAACAGCATAGACAGAACAGCAATTAAATCAGTATTATTTTGCTGTGGTCCTGTAAAGTGCAGCTGGAATGTCCCTAAAACCAAGACTCCTGAACTATAAACCAGTCTGCTTGTTGGGGCAGTGGTTCAGCTGGTAATGAGTCACGTGCCATAAAGGTTGATCTGGTGGTTCATGAGGTCTGTAGCTGGGGGCCCATGCCACAGAGGTCTTGCAGGCACCTTTGGCAAGTTCTGCAGCTCCTCTGGGCCTCTGCACCCTGTTGTAGAGCAGAGCTCCCCGACCTCTGGGGCACCATGCCTATAAAGCAGTCAGATCTTGCAGTAGTGGGAGGGAGGGGAAGGGCTCAGAAATACCTCAGATAGAAATTTCAAATGTGGGCTAATGTTAAATGTCAGAATCATAATTTAGATTGGGTGGCCTCTAGAGGCCATCTGATCCAACCTCCTGCTCAAAGCAGGGCCAGCCTCAAAGCTAAAGCTTTAATTTTTTTTTTTTGGTCAAAGACCTTGCTGTCTCCCCTCCCCTAAGAACATGATGACATCTGTGTTCTTAAATGACAAGAACTGTTTCCATAATCCTTTCTGAAGCATTTTGGGTTAATGGGTAGCTCTGGTGTAAGAAGCAGCAATGCTGTGCTTGTTCAGATGGCCTCGCAGTGCTCCTGCTGGCTTGTGTGGCTCCTCCTGCCCCTTATTCAGAAGAGCTAGATGCTGGTCAATAGTGGTGATGTGGTTAGTCCTCGAATGCAGGGCTATGGGCTGGGTAGGAACCACTCAGCTTCTTGAAGGCTTGAGCCCTGTGTAGTGCAAGAGGCTGTACCTGGAAAATGAGCAGCCAAGGTATTAATCGACATGTAATTACCTTATTCACTTGCCACTAAGACAACTGGTGTCCCTATCTTTGTCTTGTAGTCCTATTAAAGGAGAGGAAATTTCAGCAGGAAACCAACTCGAGCAATGAGCGTGTTCTTACAATTTACAAAGGCTTTTATGGCCCTGAACATGGCTAGTAAGAATGATCAGGGCTGTTGGTGATAAGTTTTGCAACTTGCAATCTGAAAATAATATAGATCTGCATTTAGATATTGTCTTCTAGAAGTGATCAGTGTACGCAGTCAGATAAGCTGAGTGTTTTGTTTTTTGTGCAGAATCATAGTTTATCTCAGCTAGTCAGTCATAAGGGTCCTGTAGAAATGGTTAAATTTTACTGAGATGAAAGATGACCCTGGGGCCAGATTCTGCTCTCTATTGTATTGGAGGAAACCTGTTGTAGCCTCCCTGACTTACAGAAATCTGTGGAGTGGAATAGAAATGGCCCACCATACAAGGCTATATTGCAAGAACCTCCCCGTTCCTCAGTAAAAAGTGAGTGAGGTTGCTTCAGAATTACCCCAGAAGGATCATGGAATCTGGCCTGTCTTCCTGTTACTCTAGTTTGTGGTTTATTCAGCTTGAATGATGAAGTTTACATTTTTGGCAGATTGCATTTTCTAACTTTTTCATGACCAAATATGATGAAAGAATCATCTTCCTCTCTTTTGTTGCCCCTTTTTAGGGGGAAGTTGAGATGCTGTGCCTAAATAGTCATGTGAAATCTAGTTCAGTTCTTTACTGTGGCACTAGGAGGAAAATTAACTTCAGGCTAAATGGGAGTAACTTACTCCGTCGTATGATGATAAATCCTTTCCCTGATGTGGCACTGTTTTGAACTCAGTCTGATATCTCCTAGGTTTTCCTTCTCTTGTTCTGCTTTCTCTTGATATCATTTGACTAATGGAAATTATAAAGACACATTAGAATGAAACAAACAAACAAAAAAACTGTTGCTAATTATATTCCCAAATGCTCCTGACAAGCAAACTGGGAGCCAGAATTAATCCTTCGTCCAAAGACGAGAAGTTCCCACGTAGAGTGCTAAGCATCATTTCTGCGTCTCTGATGTCGCACCACAAACATCCGTTCTGTGCTGTCTGTGTAATTAACATGTTCCTCTATTGAACAACATCTTTTTTTTTTCCCAACCATTAGGTCAGGAGTGACGACAAGGTAGAGTAGACTCTACGAGCACCTTTGGCTCCTGTGGTCTTGTTTGCCAACTGCTGACCCGCTTGGCTTGCTTGTAGGGTACCTGGGATCATAGGGGTCTCCCAGCCAAGTAATAGTCAGCTTCCAAGATCAGACAAGATTGTTTAAATCTTACCCAAGGTGGATGAGGCCTTCTATAGCTTAATGCCCACAAATATACCTTTTAGGTTTACCTTCATTTAAATTTAGTCCCTATTAAACTACAGCATACTATGTTATACCCAGATATAACGTGCCATAAATCAATGATTTAACACAATAACAACAACAAACCAAAAAACAAAACAAAATGAAAAACTCCCCAACCTCTGTAGCTGGAAAAATGACAAAATTTCAGGCATTCAACTCCCTTTCAGGGTTTATCTGCTAAATTTTGGGGCTTTATTTATTTTCTTTTAATTGGTCAACACTGTCAACTAATACAAGATGTCATGTCTTCCCGCCCTTTCCCTTGCATAGATCCTTACTTGGACTATCTGCACATGAACAAAATTGGCACTGAAGCCATATGACTGTCCTCACTATAGCCCTCAGCATATCATTACAGACCTTTATATAATGTGCTACTTTGTCAAAGCTACTCTGTTTATCAAAATCAACATGCTTCACCAAGAGCAAGGAATTCTGGTGTAAATATCGTAGTTTCCTGAACTGCTCTTTTCAGTTCCAATGTGTATACTTCAAGGAGACAGAAGTTGTACCGTTTGGTCATATTGAGCACAATGTGAGCTTGTCTGTTGATTAGCTGCTAGAAGGGGAAGGAATTGCATCTATTTTTCTCCTTATTCATTTGCTTTCAATAATTTAGCTGTAATTTGGATGTTAGGTAGCGGGAGCAGAACCAATATATATTGGATCCTAAACAATTTGACAGTGAAATAATTAATGGGGAACATTTCCTGCTCTGCTGTTCCAGCCCTTCCCTGCAACAAAGCTGAAAGATAGGTAAATTTCTACTAATGGAGAACTTCTTGTTTCAAAGGCTGAGCAAGCTAACCCATGGCACAGAAATGGATGCAGTCAAACTGGGAGTAGATTATTTTGGAAGCAGAAGAAAAGCCTTGTAGTATCCCTGGCAATTCTTTGTGTACATATAAATAAGCTTGACCATCAGAGAACGCATGCATCTGTCCACTGTTTTAGTTCAGGCCCATCTCCAGCTTGAGATCCCAAGTGAAGCGTTATCATAACTTGAATCATTATTTCCTGGAGGGTGCACGTTTCACACACTGTCCTGCTGGGGCCTGGAATGCCAGAGGCTTGCGTCACTGCAGAGATCGCGCTGTTATATAAGTGATATCCTAAGGAAAGGCTGTAGCGACAACATACTCCTCTTGGGGAAGATATCTGTGAAAGCCTGACTGTGACCTAGAAAAGATGCCGATAGAAGGACTTGCTCTCAATGAGTCTTCATCAAATTAGGAATCAGAATGCTGATAAAGTTTTACAGGAGAACTACGATTACAGGAATACAGCAAAAGTAGGGTGCTAATAATTCTTTTTTTTTTTTTTTTTAAATAAGCTTTTAGTTCTTAGCCCGGGCTTGATCTTGATCTCTGGATCCATGAGTTGTTACTACAAAATCAACAGAACCAGAGCTTTGCCCGAGAGAGCACTATAAGTTCTTGCTATTCGGCAGTTAGAGTAAAATATTGTAGCAGATCACAACTCGGCAACAAAACCGGTTGGAGAAAAATAAGGGAAAGATGAGGGAAAATGCATGCACAGTTTATTGAATCCTACTTAAATTTTTTGCCCAAATTTTGAAACTTGCAAAAAAATCAGGCTGTTCTAGTAAGCATGAGTCAAGACTTCAGTTTGGCTTTCAGTAGCACCTCTCGTTCCTTTCACAGATGAATTATTCCCTAAGTTAGGAAAAAGAGGTGCAGCAAGCTTGTAATAACTATGCAATGACATGGTGCAGTACAGAGATTTGTTTTTATTGTGAATTTACACTGATACAAGGAGGGTGTCTGTGTTAAAAATCTTCCTCTTCTCTCACCTATATTGCCTTCCCTGCCCCTCAAGATACCATATATTCCTCATACCGAAAAAACTGTCTTTGTTCATGCTGCTTTTCTCCTTCCTTGTATGTTTTTACCTTGAAGTTGTAGCGTTCCTACTGATATAATCATGCTGAGAGGACCAAGCTTAGTATGATCTGCAATAAATTTGAGGAAAGGCTTTTTTCTCCATTTTAATCTAGGCAAATTTTCAAAGGCAAATTGAAAGTTGCCTTCAAACGGATCCCAATATCTCCAGCTCTCCTATTCTCCTTTTTTGATTGGGGTCAGCACCTGCTCCTGTAGTCCTTCCGTATGAAGTTCTTGTTTAATTCTGTCCTCCTCACATTTAATAACGGTAACTGGAGTTATTGCTTGCAATAAATTCCAGGCCTGTAGATTTAGTTTGAAGAGACCTACATTTTAATACACCTTGCATGTCCCTAACTTCACCTCTGCAGCTCGTTCTGTAGCTTTTTCAAACCTCAAATGTATCTTGGTAGTGTCTCTCATCTAATGTGATATGAGATTTATGAAATGAGAGAATTATTCAAAGCTTTTTTTTTTCTAGCTAAAACTTTATGCAGATTTAATAATTGTTTGGCATCTTAAGTATTCCACCAGTCCTGGGTAGATAGCTAAATGAAAGAGTTTATACGCATGTTGTTTTGAGACATAATTGGAGATCTTCTAATACAAAGCAAACAAAAAACTGTCTTGCTTTTTCTTTCCGTTATTTGAAAATCCTTTTTGGCACAGTATATGCATAGTTCTTTCAGCCACATAGCTGCACAGCTGAAAAAATTGTCACAAAGTTCAGCAAAGGGAAAGTGAGAGCCAGGGCTGAGTCATTGCATGTATTGGAGAAGGGAGGAGGAAGAATTGGACTGCACTGACAGAGATTCTGAAAATGCTGAGGAAGAATCTATCCCAGAGGATGCTGGCAAGATATCAAGAAACAAAACAAGAAACAAAATAAACCACGGCTCCACAAAGGGATGGAAACCACCCCCCACAAAGTCAGCCAAAGAACTTTCCATCACAACATCAACGTCAGTCCAACTCTCTCTAGTTTTCCCAAGACGAAGCGACCGCAGCTCTGACACTAGTAGCAGTTCATTTAAAATATTGACCCAGCGGATATTTAATGCTGGAGTGGCAGTGGTGAAATGTCATGCGTGTCAGGGAGCAGCATGGCAGGAAGCTTGGGAAGGGGAGCAGGGGGTGATATCTGTGACAAGGGTCCAGTCCCACCGCACCTGAGCAAGAGCACAGCAGGTCCAGCGAGAGTAACCAGGTTCAGCCAAGAGTCCAGTGATCACCAGACAAGTCTGTGGTGACAAGGCAGGTCCAAGATCAAGCAAAGAAGTCAAGTTAAGAAGGCAGAATCAAGGTTCAGGAAGGTACAAAGCCTGGTACAGCATACCTGTATTGTAGTTCAGAGATGGACCTGAATATATGTGCTTAAATGCAGCTCTCAGACCAATGGGTGGAGAGCCTAAATGAGACTTCTCACAACGTTGCATCTCACAGCTTCACTGCTGTTGTGGAAATCTGATCCAAGATTATACGGCTGCGCAGTATGAGAGGCAAGCAAACATGCCCTTAAAGATGGGGAGGAAGAGGGTGCAGGAGAGGATCGCAGGGGAAGGTGATTACAGACTGGGCAGGGCAGTTGGAGCTTGTTAGTGCACCCTGGGCCCTGTCAGGAGAGCAGGAGAGGGAGGGTGGGTGCAACGCCTGGGCAGTAAGCCCAAGACTGCAGGTAGGGGTATGCCAGAGTAGGTGGTGGAGGTGCAAAACCTGTTCTGGTCCCGCTTCCAGTTCAGTCGCTCAGGATCTGGTCCATGATTGTCAGTGGAGGGGAACAGGATCTGTGCTTCTGAGAAAATGAGATAAGGCTAGAAGGCAATTTTTTATTTTTTTCTTTGGTATATTTTATTAACCAAGAGCAGCCACAGGAAGGTTGATCTTGGAGTGTTGTCTGTGGTGACAAGTCAGCCAGCTTCAGACAGGTAGCACACTATGTGCACTATGTATTTTTCAAATTATATGCCTGAGAGTCAGTTATCAAGGAACTTATAAAACTGCCTCATTTTTAGGTCCCTTTCTAATTCACATGCGACTTAAAGTACTTGCTGTGCTATTCTTGGCTATGTCGGTAGATAACTGATGCAACTGAGCGCCATTTTATCATACTTTGAACAACCTAAATTAACAAGCAAAGAAGATATTAGATCTCAGGACTTGATAGGAATGGAGAGAATTTCCCTTAATGTGGATATTTGTTGATAATCATGTGCTTCTGAATCACTGCCTGTGATTCATGTGGAAGGCTTTGGCTTTAATTATCATCAATTTATTTCTGGTTTCTAGTTTATTTACTGTTATTGTGTAGCTAAGTTAGGATTTTTCTGATGAAATTTTTTTTTTGATCCAGGTGAATCAAGAGCAATGTCTTTGCTAAGTACTTCAGTTTTTATGTTTGCATTTCAAGGTGTCTTTAAATTAAGCTTTTTTTAAAAAAAACCCCACTTTCTAAAGTGTAGTGTTACTCTGCTAGATTGAATGTTCCCTTTTTTTTTTTTTTTTCCCCTTTTCTTTTCTTTCCCCTGGTGATTTCTCCCTTAAGGATATTGCAGTTGGCTATGTGGTGGTAACTGTTCATTAGCAGCTCCGCTATTGCCGCATCTCGAGCTGAGCCAAGCCAATATGTTTTCAGGACAAAGGTCAGAACATCCTCTCCCCTGTGTGCTCCAGAACGAGTTGTTCCAAGAAACCATCCTCTAAGGGTCAAACTTTCTGACATAAGACGGGTTTAGAAGCAAGCAGTGGAAATCCTACTTTATCATTTTATTAGATTTTCTTGTCCTTTTCATCTCCCAGCATTTTGTGCTCCATCATGTTCTTAGTAGAGGTCAGTGGCGTGCAACTCTCATAGGGTATTGTAGTTTTTTGAAAACTGAACTCTGTAGATTTTGCTGTCTGGTTCTGGCTGCACAAAACTATGATAAGATTCCCTGAATCACTTTGAAACGTTGCTTATCGCTATAATCCCAATTATCCTTTTGACTCCTGATGAGAAGGTCCACAAAGAATAACTGTAGCCAAGTGAGTGCAGAGGTTCCCTTGTTCTCTAGTCAGTAGAGAGAGGGGGGGCTTTTCCAGGAGGTAAGGGCATGGCTAAGGTGGATTACTCTAGAAAAAGCTCTTTCTCTTTGTTTTATCGATAGAAGGAGTTTAATATTGACTTGAAGAGATTCATGTCACTGTAGCAGTGCTTTTCTCTGTTATGCTCAGATTGTGGTTCTTCATGTAATAGTGTGGGTGTGAGGTCTCACAACCTGTGAAGAGCTCCAAAACATCTTGCCCCGGCCACTTCCTTATATATCAGAGGAATAAGGGACTGTCTGTGAGGTCTTGAAGGAGAGAGGGAAGGATCTGGAAAAGGGTAGCGTGAAATCCTACCTCAAAGAAGAGGAAGGAAAAGGAGGAACTGTCAACTAAGCCACTATATTTTGAATACCACATTAGAAGTGGCATGTCCTGTCAGTAGTGAGAACTCGGTAATACCGTTTTCTGAGGTGTGCAAAACTTGAAAAGGCAATGCCCTGTGCAACCCTATCCAAGTTGGTCCTGCTTTGTGCAGGAGTTTGGATCGGAGACATCCAGAGGTGCCTCCAAGCAAACTCCTCCTCTGATTCTGCAGACGCAGCACCAGAGTGATGCCTGAGGTATATTTAGTATATAATAGATTTTCCTCCCCTTGGCAGAAATATCATGCATCCTCCAGTTGGGAGAAAAAGATCTCTCTCTGATATTTAAACATTTAACGGTAAAGGGAATTAGATCTGATGTCCGAGTAGGAGTACAGAAGACATTGTATTTCACAGCATGAGGCGTTGCAGATTTGGAAGCTTTTTTTTTTTTTTTGGCAAAAGAAAGTCCAGAGAAATCATTTTTCCAGAATTATGGACTTCCAGAATTATGGACTTCCAGAATTATGGACTTCCAGAATTATGGACTTCCAGAATTATGGACTTCCAGAATTATGGACTTCCAGAATTATGGACTTCCAGAATTATGGACTTCCAGAATTATGGACTTCCAGAATTATGGACTTCCAGAATTATGGACTTCCAGAATTATGGACTTCCAGAATTATGGACTTCCAGAATTATGGACTTCCAGAATTATGGACAAGTTTCATGCTCCCTATGAACTTTGTGAATTTCATGGTATTTTCATAAGCCAAAGCTCTTGAGTTCTGTCTCGCAAACTGCGGAAGAGCAGGCAGGGAGCAGTGGGACCTTGACTTGAGCTGGGAACTTCTAGACCTGGGAACCATGGCAATCTATACTTTCAGGACCCTGATTCCTTCTCGGTTAGTCAAGCAGTCCTCCAGGTGGATTATTTCAGAATGAGAAACCTTGGAAATTTAGGACATTGGAATTGGCAGCTATTGGGGCTTCCATATTCTTACCTCTGCGTCAAGCCTTTTATCTTCGTTTCCATGAGGATTTGCAGTCTCTTGGTTTCTCTGTGCAGCACAGACCTGCAGACAAGCTGGCAAGAGCCTGGGCATGTTTCCAATAGAAGATAGGTTTCTGCTGTAGTGTTTTTTTTTTGTTGTTGTTGTTTTGGTTTTTGTTTTTTAACTGTTAAATGCTTTGCTCTGATGAATCAGCATTTTTCTATGGAAAACATTCCTTTGGAGAACTTCCAGTCGGAATGAAACCAAGCTTCAAGATATTGCAAAATCCCTTCAGAAGAGGATTTATTCTTTGTAGCTTTATTTATAAGCAATTTTACTCTTCCTCGGTTTCCCTGCATAGTTTAAAAAAAAAAAAAAAAGGAAACAATACAAATAATGTTGATGTAAGTATTTGTAATAGGGATGTCTGGTTTTGCCCCTGCGTAGTTTATACAGTGTATAAACATCTTAAATATAACACCTGGAAAGGAGGTGAAATGCTTCCAGTTTCCTATGTGGATAAATGGTAAGTTTTGAGTCTTTCTTTTTGCAGTCAGAACAGAGGTCACGGAACATAAAATTAAAACAAATATTGCAATATTTGCTTTGTAACTTGCTTGTCAGATTTAAAACTAAGCCACTTAATGAAAATGATAAATTTGATCAGATGTTTTTGAATACGTGTTTATATTCAGCTTTGGTTCATTTTGACTGCATATTTCTTCTGGTCATCTATCCTGGACTGAAACATTGCTAAGGCAGTTGGAAGAAATATAACTGTAAATCAGCGCGTACACGAGTAGTATTCAGAGTGATAAATACAGCCTTTTCTGTTGTGCCTCTGTGAACTGAGTAAGTGTGAAGGCAGCCGTCATCTCAGGTTTATAATCATGGGATGATAGCTAGAAACCAGTCATGCAAGTTCACATCTTTGCTTTCACAAGTTAGTCGTTCCCTTAAAATAGGTGAATAGACCATCTCTGCAACATTCCCTAGGTGGGTTAAGTTTAATTGCATGTGCAGTCCCTTCCTCTCTGCTGGGTTAACAGCTTAATGCTTTTGAAAAACCCTCCTCTTCCTCCTCCTCCAGTATTTGCAAAGGGTCTTTTCCAGCCCATGTCAGCTGCCTAACTGGAATTCAGTTAAGTCATAGTTCATCCTTTTGCCTTAAGGTGAAGTGTTAAGTTAGGAGTGATTCAAGTGAGTTCTGTCGACATGAATTCAGAATTCTTCTGTGCCCCTCTTTTCGTTAGCTGAAGCTCACAGATGAACTCCATGCGCAACCTGACCTGGGAAGCTTTTTCTCCTGGTAAAGGCTAGGAGGGAGAGAACTTAAGTTGCAATTCTGGGGCCAGCCCATGTTTCTGTCCTTCATACTGTACGCAAAGAAGGCAATGCAGCTTGATGTGCTCCTGTGAAGAGAGACCTTCAAACCCAGCCTGCCATAGAGATCTCCCCTCAAGAGGCACAGTCTGTACATGAGGAATATGGGATTACAGACAGATTGGAAATGGGGTGAGCTTGTCCATGACTGTATAGACTCTACCACTCATAAATATGGGCTTTTCAATAGCAATGTAGTTAACGGGTGGCTGCAAAACTCCTAAGGGCATTTTCTAGAGGTGTGAGAAGATTTCGTTCCTCCTCCAACCTGGCGGTTCCTTCAGACAAGACTTTTGTAGCATGCAGGACCTCATGCCTTCGCACGCTCAAAATAGCCTGTTGCTTAATACTATTTTATCCCTGAACGTTCCTATTGGGTCTGGCCATGTTTATGCTGATGTGGAGGCAGAAGAGGAACGCCCCAGCTAATTGTGGTGGGATTAAGGATGCGTCCCAAAAAATAACCACAGCAAGATACAATCCCTTTATTTAACATGTGCTAAATGGAAAAATAGAAGATGGAAGAAATTTGAATTATACCTTTTATGGTTCCGAGCTGGAGCAGTAGGCCATCGCAAACATACCACAGCTACTTGGAATTGTTTAAAGAAGCTGTTCACTACACTGCACATAGATCTGGAAAGAATAAACACAGGGAGCTGTGGAATTTAATTAGGCTTTCTTTAATTGGAAATAAATCTGAGGCATTAAGTCCCAATCAGTGTTACCAAAGTCCAAGCATGTTTAGATTCAGGAAGAATGAGTCATATATTGTTTTTTAATTGGAGGTATTGTGTAAGGGACACCTTCTATGCTAGAAGAGCTAAAATTTACTTTTTCCACATGTAAAGTCACATAGGATAGAATTTTAAAGAACATATTTTCAAACTCTGCACCAAATTCAGCATTTGGGTTTATAATGAGATCCAGGATTTATAGCATGGAGTTCGTCAAAGAATGTGACTCTGTTTGAGCTGTTCAGTCATGAGCCTGAAAATCACCAAGTTGATTATGTGACTGTTAAGTATTTTCTTTAGACCACAGTGCGAAAGACAACATGCTATGAACCAAGTGACAGTAAAAGCTACTGGAACAGCTCGCTGAAGGTGCGTGAAGGAAAAAGCTGTGAATGCGAAGCCATGGGAGTATTAGCAGATTAATGTTTGCAAGGACATGGGGTTTCTCTTTACCTAGGTCTGTGGATGTTTAGTGTATCTGAAAGTCCACCTGCTTTTAAAGGAGCTGTTCCAAAATGTTGTAATCGGTGCTTTTTAAACACAGAGCAAGTATTTTTACCTTTTTGAGGGGGCAGAAGGAGCCCAGTGTTACTGGAAATATCCAGGGATAGGAGTGAGTTTATTTGCTCTCCTGTTTAGAGAAAAGGCTCCTTTTCAGTCTCTGTGTGAAAGAACATTTTGAGCTGATTCTCTGGGGTGCAAAGTTCTCTCAAAACCTCAGATGCAGGGAAGCTCAGCATCTTACAGGACTAACGCTTTTTAGTGAGACTCCGACGGCCTGAAAAGGATTGATTCAATGTGTCTGTTGTGGCCTGTGGGATTCACAGGACGTGCTTCACAGTCCTGAAGTGGCTCGGAGCACAAGGTAGCTGGAAACACTGCCAATTTCTTCTGGACGACTTAAAATCATGGCAGTTTTCTTAAATATCCAACATATTGTTTAGATAAAATGGTTTATGTGAATATGTCCGTATTAAACGGTCGCAGTCAATCAGCTGAATTCTGTACAGCTGAATTCTGTACAAATATAGACGCTCCTAAAATTCATCCAAGATGCCTGAAGAATCTAGGTCAGGTTCTTACCGTTTCCTGCAGGCAATGAACACTGCAGGTGCTCCTCTTCTAGGTCAGTATGGTTACCCCACATCTGAAAGGAGCCCCATTAGCTCCATATAAGCAACTGTCCAAATTGCTTTTCTGCAAAAACTTGCAGTAAATTTACATCTTGGTTTTATCCAGTTTAATTGAAACTTTGGCTCATGTTTTGAATACATCTATCTGATCTTATATAAAGCTTTAATGAATGTATTCAACCTCCGTCAGTTGAGCTGCTTTCAGATGATTTAAAGCTGACTTTGGCTGTTACCAAGATCACAGTTTGCGACCAGCCATCAGTATTTTCCTATCTTGAAGGGAATTATACTTCTCGGGGAGGGGGGGTGGGAAATGAAGCCCATGTTTGGATAGTAGATAACTAAGTAGGGAGAATTTTTTTTTTTCTCTCTTTCATATATGTATGTGTGTGTTAATACTTTAGAAAGCGTCTTGGTTTATGAAGTTAATGAAACTGTTAATAACAGAAATGGTTTGAAGTGATCTAGCTTATTTTAGCAATGCAAGCAGAAGCTCTGGAATTTTCTACAATTTATATTTTCAGTGGAAAAACAAGCTTTATTAACAAGCTAACTCCTACTTCCAGCGCTATTCCAGGCCAGACTGTTCTGGATTAGGCCCAGAATCTGCTGCCTTTTCTGTTTCACGTCAGAACGGGCAAAGAATGAACTCTGAACGGCAGACAGAGCTTTTCAGCTGTTTGTGACTGCTTCACGTTTGTGTTCTGATCACGGATAATCAAAATAATGGATGATTACTATTGCACGAGTATTCAAAGTCCTCGTGTCACAGTGTATGAAATGCTGTGCAGAGCAGCAGAAAAGTAATAATAGCTTTAATTCTCTGTTCTGTCCCTCATGCAATGAAAAAGCTAAGGAGAAGGTGAACATCCCCTCATTACGGCCATTTTGCCTGCTTTTAATAATAGATTTGCCTTTATTAAATTATTTTTAGTAAGAATATTGACCTATGACACATGAAAAGCTTTCTGGCTACTAAAAGGGTGGTTCTGGAAGTGGAACGCGAATTCTTCTTACACCCACCATTTATCCTTGTCTTGAACGTTGTGTCATATTAACAAAACATTTATAGTGCAAGAGATGTATGACTCAAAGTATTACACTAATAGTTTAAACTGAAGACAGGCCAGAATTTTTCTGTGGTGTTCTTTGACGTATATGTAGTGGAGTGAACAACCAAAAGGAGATTTTAAATGTTGTAAATCAGACTGTTGCTCAACCCACCATCAGTAATCAAGAGAAAGTTTCCACAGCTGTGTCTTACCAATTGCTAATAATAAAGTGTATTTCTACCTCCTATACACAATGGTAATATTTTTACTTAGGTGACCAGCAGGATAGGCTGTCAACATGCGGGCGAGAGTTTCACTCCTTTTCTTTTTTGCTTTTTTGCTTTTTTTTTTTTTTTAAACTCCTCTCCTCTCTCTGAGTAAGGGTTTTGTTACTTTCTTCAGCTTGCAGTTTTAGGATTTTTGTCAACATATGCTTACTCGGGGTCTGCTGGGCTGGAGATCCCAGTCCCCTGGTTACCATGCAGCTCCCACTAACTGAACGTCTGCTTATTTTTTGTGGAAATCGGGGTACCGTGGGGGAGCTGGCATGCGCGGTGGGGAGTCAGGAGGCAGCGGGCTGGGCACTGGTACCCAGGAGCTCGGAGCGTGCCCAGGGCTCCCACTCTAGGCGTAGACTTGGTGTCCAAAGGAGAAGGCAGGATTCAGCACCATGTCCAGCCCTGTCGAGGGTCTTTTGGATGACGATGGACAAATCCTTTTACTTCTTTGTTTCTCATTTCCTCCACAATAAAGTGGAATAACTCTCGTTTGAAAAGCGCGGCAAGCTTAACGAGTAGCAAGCACTGTGAAAGACAGGTAATAATTTTATTATTAAATATTATCACTTGTTTCTTGAGACACTATCAACAATTGGAGAATACTCTCTCACTGTAAAGAAGGCTGTACAACCTCGAGTCACCTCCCTATGCTTATGCCTCTAGATACTCTGTTCCACAGCCACCGCCGTGATTTCAGTATGGCTCTGGCTTTGAGATAGGCGATTCGGGTAGCGAGGGAGGCTGGATGCGTGTCGTGTGCGTTGGATGTGTTGAAAAGAGCCTCGACGAGGAAGTAGGAGTTGGAGGAAGAGAAGGCACAGCCTCCAGAGAAACAGGACTGTGCCTTTGCCACAGAGCGCTGATATTAAGCTAGTCTGATTAGGTCAGACAAAACGTTTGTGTGTTATAGTCCATACCCTTCTTATTTGCTTGATGTGAAGCAGTTAGGGCCGATTGACAAAGGGGCTGAGCTTTGAGAAGTGCATCTGAAGTCAATGAGCTTTCTACCTTGAGAACAGGAAAGGCTAAATTCCGAAAAAAGCAGGAAATGACTGAGTAAAAATGGCCCTCCAATGTTAAGGAATAGTCATGACTGAGACAGGATGGGAGAAAAGATCTGTATCTTTCAAAATTTGAAGAGTTTGACATTTTTTTTATTTATTCCTGCTCAGGGCAAATAAGAGACTTTCCTGTTTTGTGGTGGTTGTTGGTTTTTTGTTTTTTTTTTCTTGCATAATTTTTGGAAGATACAATGAAATATCAGATATCTGGTGTTCAGTAAGTGAATGCCACCCTGTGCCCAGAGGGAGTTCGCATCCTCCATGAGAGCAGAGGGCCGGCAGCGGCACCACCTTCCCGGGGCTGAACCTGCCTTCTCCCTGTCCGGGCGGGAGAACGAGCTGCTCCTCTCGCTCCCTTCACCAGCCCCTCTCCATCATCCAGCTGCGGTGATGCTTTACACCATCAACTATCCTGCACCTGATAGGACACCTGATGGGTGACGGGTATCCCTTTTTTCCCCCGCCACGGGGAGCCTTGAGTCTCCACCACGTCTAAATGGGTCATCTCTCTTGGGATGAGCCCTGGCGCCACCGTGCTGCTGTCATCTCCTCTGGAGAGGAGGGAGCTCAGGGTCTCCGGACGGTATCCCCCGCGTCGTGAGCTCTGCTGCGCGGCAGTGCTCGTCGGGCCCCGGTGCTCGGCCTGTGCCTCTGCTGTGAAATGTGTGCCTTGTGATACAAGCTGTCTAGGAGCAGCAAAAAAGAGGAAGCTGATTTCCAGTCATTTACCCTTTCATGAAAATAAAAATCCACCCGAAGCGCACCAGTGAAACTAAATTTGTTCTGATAAAATCAAATGTTGCTGAGCTGAACAAGTCAATTAAGTTACCTTTTTCATCTGTTCTCTACTAAGTTCATCTTAAACTACGGCAGTCACAAAAAGCAGTTCTTAAAAATGGCAAGGTTCTTGTTCACAAAGATAGCAGTTGTAATTGTCTGCACGATCCTGTGCAGAGCTGGATGTTTCTACATTGGTCCCTCGGCTGACAGATGAAAGGATTGATTTTTTTTTTTTTTAAATTTTAATTTCCCCTAATATCTTTGGGGTCTACGTAATGCAAAGTAAATTACCCAGGACAGAGCTCTGCACGAGTAGAGCCGCAGTGAAACTGCGGCTGAACTGGCTCTAAACACGTTTGACTGAGTGTCTCTGCATACGGGGATGAAGAATTCACGTCCCTTACTTAAGGGAGGTGTTAAAAGTTTGGTACGTAGGTGCCGTAGGTCCTGTATATAGTTAAGGGAACAAGAACAGCTCCAGAACGTGACTTGGGTCTGCGTCACCCTGCGGCGCTGCCTATCTCTCTGCATTGATTAAGGAGTTAGGCTTCAAACTGAGGCACTTAGATTAATTAACATGAATCTCTTTCCATCCTGCGTATTCTTGTAACAGAGCCAGAGGCCAGATCTTTCACACGAGCATTGTTTAGATTTCTCGTATTTCTTTGGACCATGGTGCTCCTTTCCCTTTCTTTGGCTGCAGTCAGGCATTCATTTTTCCTTAGTGTTTTTGGTTAACTTCTTTATTAATACAGTGTAGTTAGTGTTGCACTTTGTTCATGCTGTGCTAGGTTGGACACTCTCAAGCACTTGCTATAAGCATAGCAAATCCTCTTCAAGTGGTGTTTTGGCTAACAGTCCAGTGCAGGAACAGTCCTTTGCTATTCGATATTAAGTGGAAGCGTGAATAATTGGATATAGCTACGCTGTAGAGTAAGCATGGTTTGTTACTGTGCAATGTTCATGTGAAGTAAAAATAACATGGAGCAAGATTCTCAGCTTTTATGTTGGTTTAGCTCCATGGGAGACTTGCATGAGCTGCAGATTTGACACAGCTTTACAGCATATGATGTCTAGTGTAAAGAGTTGATATGAACTCTAGGGCTTGGCCCAGCATTGGCTGGATGACCCAGGCTTCACCTCTGAATCAATGAGATGCTAGATCTTATCAAGAACTTATTCCAGGCAAAGGAAAAGCATGTTTTTTTCCTCTCAGATGATATACTATGCTCATACAGTAGGAGCAGCAAGGATGGAGAGGCTTTAGTAATTTTGGTTCATATGCAGTGCTTGGCTCCAAACGTTTTAACACACTTCCAACCAGACTGCTTTCTCTACAGAATTTGTGAATGAACGCAAGGGGCAGGGAGATAAGAGAGAGAGAGAGAGGAAAAACCAATCACACGCATGCGACAAAATGCACTGTAAAGAAAGGTGTGTGCTATTTCATTTCTGGATTTTTTTTTCTCTCTTGCCTCCATTTGAAGCACAGCTCAAACTACATCCTTTTTCTTTTTTCTTTTAAGAACTGCTAGTCATTTTGCATTCACTTGGGGATGGTTGTTTCTTCTCGATAGCTCAGTGTAATTTTCTCTTGTACTCCTGCTTTACTGATATGTAACCCAGGATGCTGATCTGTACGTGAGATAACTCAGTAATCAGGTAATTTCTAAAAAGTAATCACTCACCTGCATGTTCAAGCCAGCAACTCTCCTAATTGTCTGGTGTCTCCTGATTGCCTGGTCTTAGGACCAAGGTTTTTATCTGTTCTAATTTAGTTAGGCTTGGAAATCAGATACTGAAGCCTTGCATATAAATTTATTTTCAGCTCTGTTCAGTGACACCTGACTTCTTGCTCCAGGGGAAAAAAACAGTCTAAGTTCTTAATTCTAATTAATTTTTCTATAAATAGGCAACTTTTAAAAAGCTTGGAATATACATCCTTGTGTTAATTACATTGGCGCTGTTTCAGCTGGGGGAGAAATCTTTTTTTATAAAGAAAAAGATCCTGCAGATATGGAAAACCATCCAGCCAAAGAGAGTGCAGATATAGAACAGTCATCTGAATCTTCCATGCTACTGTTTAAAAAAATAATAATAAAAAAAAGTAAAAAAATCACGTAATAGCTTCTTGTTAAAAAATCATAGGGAAAAGTTCTAGAGTTGTATCAAGTCAAAATAAGGACAGTCTTGCAATATAAATAAGACCTTCTCATGAGACTCAGTCATGTGTCAAACTGTAACACAGAACTCAGCTCAAATCTTTCTTAAGCTTGTAAAGAAGCATTGTTGCTTCTGTGAATTCTCTTCTGTTTATTTAATCTTATGTAACATGTAAGTAAATGAATTCTCTGCAAGTCTATAATGGTTTCTGTAGCAGGTATGTGGCTTAATTTAGCCTGCTTTATCTGTTGAGGGCAATTTTCCTTTGTTCAGCTCCTGACAAGAAGGCAGATTCCTGTGTACTTTTCACAGTTTGCTAGTGCACCGGGCCCCCAGCCCGGGGGAGCCTCGTGGGACCCCTGCCACCGCCCTGGGTGCCTCAAACCTGGGGGTGCCTCGTGGGACATGAGTGTGGGTTTTTTATTATTTTTTGGGGTTTTTTTTGTCTTTTGTACATACTTAAAGGATCACACTCACTTGCAAGCTGTGGGAATAAAAGGCAATACATAAATCTCTGATTATGACTATTATGATTACGTTAACAAGAGCTGTCTGTGGAACAACAAATTCTGTCTTGCAACAGCCTCTGAGGTTTTGAAATTCCCTGTTGGAATGAGCTCAAACCTTTCACTGTCTGTGAAGCAGATCTGTTGAAACACCCGTTCTCGGACTCTGAAGATCATGCTTTTTTTGCTCTTTTTCTGTGACTTCATTTGAGCCCTCAGATACCTACTGTTGAATGCACAGCTAAAGCAAATATATTGTTACTAAGCCTAGCAATTCTGATAACATTTGGAGAATGTTTTGGTGGGCATTAACGTTCACCTCCAGAGTTTCCATATGGCGGAGGGCGTACCTTTATTACATTCTTAAGCTCTGCTTGGGCAAACGTGGACTTATTGCATTTCTTTACTTTTAAGGCTTTCAAAAGCGATCTTAAATGGAGATGGGATTAGCAAACAGTGGGTTACAGTTTGCATTTTGGAGGTGTTTCGCTGAAGAGAGTTAGTACTAGGCCAGTTTGGATGTCACTCTCCCCTGAGTCTGTGCACTGCTTGTTTTTTCAGACGCTCATGTGACACCTGCCTATGTTATCTTTGGTAACCGGAGAAAACTGCTCTTTGACCATTCTGTCCACGTGTTTTAGATTATGCTAACGTGCAAAATATGTGGTGATGAAATGGGGGGATATAGGGGGCCTCTGGAGTGTGGCAAGACAGACAGCCAGGTCTCTTGAAGGCCAGAGTTTTTTCTCCCTCTTCCCCCTGCCCCTAAAAGGGATGCAAGAAAGCAATCATAAAAGATGTCAAAACTCTTTTAATAACTGGACCTTTCAAGTATGTTAAGAAAGCGAAGTGGACAAAAGACTATGCTAGACTGCCCCTGCAATTCAAAGGGGCATAGGATAACTGAGCAGCTCAAGTGCAGTGCATGTTAGGTGTTATGAAGGGATGAAAACTTTTAATTAAATTAAATTCTGCTTCAAGCCTGTTATATAGGCCTGAATCCACGTTTCATTCTGTATCCTTGAACTTTGCAGAAGACTGCCTCCTAATCTTAATGTTTTAATTGCTCTATTTTTTCATGAAAGAACTAACCATCTACACCTGGAATCTGGGCAGAGGAAATCAAATCTGGTGGTACACTGTGTGCTTGGAGCCCTTCTGTATTTCTTACTGTAAAGTTCCCATTAGCTTCAGGTGGGACTCACCCATTAATTGTTTTTTCTTCATACTCCTAAGTGTCAGTTTGACAAATGGATGCGCTTGTTCTTCCCTGTAGAGATTGGACATGTTGAAGGTGATCAGTGCTGAAAATTCTGTTCACAGAAGCAAAAGATTGTCTGTGGCCAGGAGGTGAATATTTTATGACTTTCTTGGTTCCGCTTACATATGCGCGCTTGCGTGCTCGCTCGCGCGCTCTCTCTCTCTCTTTTTTTTTTTAAATTCTCCTCTCTGCCCTCTCTTCCACTTCCTCATAAGAGGAACTTACTGTATTGATGGACAAACCTCAAAAGATTCACACTCCTCAGTTTGTTTAGTGGATCATCTGAAAATTCAGGTAGCTGCCAGCCCATGGGAGGCACAAACATTGAGTAGGGAACTGCCTGAGTTTAGGCTCTCCTAAATCTTGTCTTTACTAGGAATGCTCTGAGAATTGTTAATTTTTTCCATTGGCACTTGTTGGAAGCATGAAGGACAGAGGTGATGGTGGAAACGAGGAGGGTGGGGGCAATAAACTTTTTGAAATTTTCATAATATAGTGATGTGTTAATATGTGGGACATGGACATGTGGCCTAGTTGTTTGACGTTGAGTGCTCCTGTCCTCATCAAAGCAGAAACTCCATTTTTACTGCAGGACTGGTCTTTGCCTTCCTGGAGCCGCCTTTTTCCTGCCCCTTCTTCATCTAAAATTTCCTGGGGTGATAATAGTTGAACTTTGGTGATCAATAGGCAGCTGTTGCCTAGTGCAGATGAGGTTTTTTCCAGCTGAGTTCCAGTGAGGACGGAACAAAGCGATAGATGACTTAGTGTGAGTTTTTGCTTCAGAAATCTCTTAGTAGCCTTTGATTAGAAAGCTGGGGTAGGCGAGAGAAAGTGTATGCCAGGGAAGGGGAGTGGAGTGAAGCCAGCGGAGGGCTTGGAAGAGTCTCCTGTGACCTGCTGAAGAAAGGACTGAGACACTTGGACCTCAGCTCAAGGATCATTCGTCAGTGTTGAAACAACTACAGGGAAACGTAGATGTTGTTTTTCTTTATTGTCTTTTTGGGATCCGCATCCCTTCAGGACTTTTGTTTCCCGCTGCTGAGCGGACTTGCGTGCCCTTTGTTTCCACTCACCCAAGGCTCTGAAGAGCGAACTGCAAACCCAGGGAGTTGGAGGACAGAGGGAACATTGCCTGGGGGTCAGATTAGGGGAGCTAAGCTTTATGTCCAGCTCATCTGAGGGATGATAATTAACATAAGCTCTACTGCCACTATGCTGAATTTATTGTGAGACTTTCTGCGTACGTTGGGCAAAACCCACCGCTGTGCCAAGATCGCGTATGTGCATGGAGTAAGGCATATCAAAAGAACAGATTGCCTCACAACTGTAATAACTCTAGAAGCATCATATGTGTATGGATTTTTTGTTTCGAAATGTTATTTCACCGGAATATCATCCTTAAATGCTAGCCAAACCTCTAGCATTTATGCAGAGAAAGCATAAATCTGAGCTTGCATAGGAACAGAAGTGTTTTACAGAGGTTTGGCTTAATTATAGATAGAGCGTATGGAGAGAGTGTATGGATTACCGTACTATTACATAGAGCTCTGGGCCTATTTATTTTATTCCTGAACTCAGTCTTTCACTAGTGGATATAGAATTGGGTGTACCTACATTAATTTTTTTATTGAAAATGTTGTTGACATAATTTCTTGGCTATTCAGTTGCAGACAGTGGCGTTACAATACTAACTCTCCGTGCTTTAGAGCGACGTAAAACAAGAAGCAATTGAAAGAGGGTTGCTAGAGCTAAGGAGGTAGATACTGTATTTCAGAACACTATTATTTTTCCATTGGTGTGGAGTGTGTAAGAGTCGGACAAACTCTCAGGTTGTACTTATGAAGGTGGCCTCTGCTGTTAGAGGTACAGACTTTGCATCACTTTCCGTTCCATTGCCATTCATTTCAACCATGGGAATGAATTAGGCAAGTATGATTGTACTTGACAAACACTAGCAGTTGGCCTGTTTGAAACTGGCTGCTTTATAGTACTGGAAAGGTTCAGGTGTCCAGCAGCAGCCCAATACGCTGCCACAAACCGGGACCAAATCCCGGCCCCCTTAAGTATTAGTCCCTGACTTCAGTATCGCCAGGATTTGATGCCAGACCTCTGGTTCTTCCCAAGTTCCCGAGCTGGTTGTGGTTGTGGCTGGGTGAAGCACAAAGGTGGTGGCTGGGTGTGGAAGGGACAATCTGAACGAGCAGAAATACTCTTCTGCATTGTTTCTTTCCAGTCCTTGTTATGCTTCCTTTTTTCAACTGCTTCTTTCCTCCTGCTGCTAGGACACCAAACTGCACAGGACAGGAACTGAAATGCAATAGCAAGTTGGCTAGGAAGGCAACGCTTCTCACCTACGCAAAATGAACGTGCAAGAAGGGGTGGTGACTTTTCTTTGTTACAGTCATTTTAAACGTCTCTTCTAACTAGGCTTATCTACTGCTCCTCCTCAGACAGGAGCGTTTTGTGTGTTTTAACCTGATGGCTAAATCCCTTTAAACCCTCCAGAAACTTACTCCTGTATTTCAAAGAGATCTGCAAATATAGCATGAAGACAAATGTAATATGCAGAGTGAACTGTCTCCCTAGTGTTATTCACCCTTATACTGTACGTTTGCCTGTGAATATTTGAGTGCCTCTGTTCGTTTCTGTAGTCTTGGTCTGCTTTTCTTGCCCTTGGGTTTCTCCTGTTCCTTATGGTCAGTGTTTTGGGCTTTCTTCACTTCCAGACCCTCTATATCTTGTCTGTCTGTTTGGCTTTGCTCTCTCAGGCTCTAAATATAACAGCACGAACCTTCCTGCTACGAAAACGTGTAGTTCCCATTTAAGTGCTAAATTGCAGCCTTCCCTGAGAGAGGGGCTTTGAGGAGGGCTGTGTTATGGGTAGGTCCTCTGAAGTCCAAGAGAAGGCTGCGTGCACATTGCTCTCTGGGCACTAATACGGATTTTTCTCTCTCACCAGCAAACCAATTTCACGAAATTTCATGAGTAACCTTGAGTTCTCTCATCTGCTCTGTCAAGTAGAGATGAATGTGGTCACTGGCCCGGTGGGCGGGTGCAAGTGATTGGACTACACAGAAATAAGCCCTATGGTATTGCTGCTCCCCCCACATCCCACTCTTCCCTTTCACGTCTCTCTTTACTGTCTTCCTCCTGGTTTAAATCCAGGACCTGGCTCCGCTCAAGTCCTCTTATGTTTGTGGGGAATGGTATTGTTCCCTTATTGTAGTGGGGGAACTTTATGAAGGCGTCATACCTGTATGAACTGTGCATGTGGCAAAATGTAAAGGCTTTTTTGAAAGTGCTAAGGAATTTCAAGGTTAGGACATAAACCCAAAAAATGAGTATGATAGCAGTAGTCGAGGGATAACAGAGATTACCTCTGCTACCGTTAAGCATTCAGTTAACATGCCACTCAGGAAGTCACAATGTACTCCTGCAAAACGTGGGATATTTAAAGCAGTTACATTGCAGAGGAAGCCACTCGCAGAGCTACTGCTTTGGTGGCTAGAACATTGCTAAGTTATCAACTTAAAAATAAAAGCCTTAATCACTTTCCACGCTTTCCTCATGTGAGCACAGTGTGCAGAATAGATGCATGCTGATGCTGGTGCACTGCCTTGAGACCTTTTCCCACGTTTTCCTAATTTTTTGTATGATCCCTTTGTGTCCCCCTGAAGCCCATAGAAATGTTTAGGCTGCTTTGTGGGAGTGTGAGCCAAAAACCAGGCTATCTCACCGCATGCTCATGGCCTTTTCAGCACACAGCTGGCCTGACGCTGCTTTTAGCTTGCAGCCCACGATCAGATTTTACCTTTCCCACAGTCCATGCTTATATGTTTGCATATATGTAATATGCATATATGTAGTACATGGGGGTCGTTTTTGTATTTTCTGGAAAGCCGGCTTGTCTGCCCTTTGCTGGCCCGATGAAATGGGATAAACTGTGACCGTATCCAGGCCCAATGTGTCCGAACTAGATGTAGGCTGTGGTCTGTGTTGTAGTGGCACAGGTTTGGGCCAATATTCAAAGGCATATTTAGCTCAAACTTTCTTCTTCACTGTGGATGGTGGGTGCTGCTGGATGTAAAGCTCAAAACCATGCTTGAAGAGTGGTTAAAAACATATGCGGTGGGACCAGGGACATGAGTTAATGCAGCTCTGTTGGCTTGTAGGATTTGCAGATTGACTCCCCCTGGGTTAATCACTCATCAGCTAGAAATCAAGTGAATGCTGCTCCCTGAAAGGCACTGTGAAAACATTATTAAAAAAGAAAAATATATTAAACCAATCATTATAACAAGAAAAATAAACATGTAAATAAATCAACACAGATTGAAAAGCAGTCATCTACAAGGACATGTTTGTGTTGTTGTTTTTTTATATTTCCCACTGAGCTGAGAGAAGAAAAGAAAAAAGAAAATAAAAAGAAAAAAAAACCTCACTGATGTTGAAATCAAATTTCAGCTTTCAAAAGAATGTGATTAGAGTATTTGTTTATCCCACCCACCTCAAAAACTCTTCTTCTCTTGGGGATACAAATATTGCAGTCATAAGAACAATTTTAATTTACGTGGGAAATGCATCTTAATTTTGCTGTATTTGTAACTGGCTGAAGGGAGATGAGACCCATCGCTAACAAGTACCTCTATGGAAAGCTCTCACTTGATGGATTTTATGGGAAAATACTTCAGCGTGATCTTTGGGAAAGTAAATACACCTCCACTGCCAGAAGCAGTATATGTCCTTGAGGTAAATCCTTATTGCTATGTTCATATGTATGATTGAAGTCTTTGGGGTCGCTCATGCGAGCGAAACAAGTGGGATTCTGTCAGCCTCTGACAGCAGTGATCAAGTGGTTGCTCCAGGGAAGGTATCACTAATAGTCACGTTAATTGTCTTAATTCTTCACGTGCTCGCATTAAAGAACTCTATGGTAAAGCAAAACTTTATGTCAGATAATCATTTGTTAGGAAAAGTCAAATGGAGAAAATAAACTTAGCTGACATGTCATCCTTCTATTTTAATCAATATTCCGTAGAACTAGTGTAAATAAAAATACAGCTGGGTTCTTTTTTACAACTGCCTTTTTTTTCATTGCAAAACGTGCATTCATTAAAAGCCTTATTTATGAGAAATGGTCAAAACAATGGAATGGAAGCTGGAATAAATGAGGGAAGGAAGGAATATAAAGACTAAAACGATGAACCAGAATCAGTTTTTCTCAGGATTCTAGTTTGTGAAATTTTAGTTTGTGACATTTTCTTTGGGCTGGCATGGGAATGAATGTAACAAACCTATTTGAAAATGTCAAGAAGGGGAAAAAATATTCCTGGTCAGCAAGAAATCCCCACCACACAAGAATTTTAGATCCTATGGGTAAGCCGTCTGAGCTCTTCTCAGAACACGCTGTATAAATTCAGGAGTCTCTGCCTTTCGTGTATTCATTTTCAGTAGGGTTAGCCATAGCCTTGTACTGAGTGACGTCTGCTGAGGTAAACGCTGGCTACAGTTTTCTCTGCTCCAGTGCTGCCTGAGGTGTTGACTCTGGTCTGCTTTTTTGCAGTGATACTCCTCAGCATATTTTAGTTTCTCAGGGAGCTGCTTGCCCTGTTCTCTGGCTCTGCGATGGGGTGAGAATGCCGAGAAGTCCACCACGAACCATCTGTTTCCAGGTGCATGAACACAGGGAGCGCGTTATTCCTGAGGGCAGACCAGAGCGAGGAGCACCCCTTCCTGCTGGGACCGTCCCAGAGCTCGGTAGCGCCAGCCTCCGCGGCCCCTCTTGGGCAGCTGGGGGCCCAGAGCCTGTGGCCCGGGGGATGTCATTGCAGGATGGCTGGCTCAGTAGCTAGGAAATGTGAAATCATTAGCTTTCTAACAGTTCTTTAGGAGGCTGCCATAACTCTAAAATATGTTTTTCTGATTTGTTTCCAATATACCAGTTTGGCTACCTGAATTGTATCACAGTATTTATCAGTATTTACTTGGACCAATGTATGCATGTATTGAAAGACAGAATTTATTTGCAGCTCTGCTTCTTCTCTTCAGACCTTGACAGTAACCATCGCAATGTTGCTTTTGCCTTGGAGGGAAGGTTTTGATCAACTCTGACCTTCGGACAAGCTAGAGGCTGTTCTGTCTCTGGCAAGTACCTCTTCTCCAAAATCTGCCCTACCTCTGGATAGCAAAAGCCAGTGGTTAAGTTTCTTCAAAGGAAGCTCAGCTTCCTGAAGAGCTGGCATTACTTAGTATGATTCCCTCTGAATGAACAGAAAAATGCTCTCTTGTCTGTCTTAAAAGAAGTGTTTGTTTCAGTCCATTGCAGGCGTTGGATTTGTACACTGGGAAGTATGGTGGTATTCATGAAGGAATTCTCTTCTTGAGTGCTAACATTTCCCAGGTTATTTCCTTTGCTTGCCTTGTGCTATTTGCATCTGAAAGATTTGTATTTGAAATACAGTTGCAAAACTATGTGCGTATGTTCTGATCCAGTTCGTAGTGCAATTGGGGGAAAGAAGCTCGGGATGTTTCACTTGCAGTAGGCCCAAATCTGTATCACCTCCTTCTGCTCGAAAACAATACAATCGTATTTGTGATTGTCGTGTCGGAGTGTGCATGTGAAGGCTGCATGAACGCTTCAGGGCTTCAGAGCAGATTTCTATATTGACATTTCCAAGGTATTGCAGGTACCGTGTTTCATCCTGAGGTCTAGGTTCATAGACTTTAGGGGTGTAAGCTTTGCTGGAGTGTCTGCTTAGTGTATGCATCTGCATTTTGATTGTAAAGACAAGGAGCATTGGCTTAAGCAGGATCTGGTCTTTTTTACTTGGTTTAAAGAAATGCAGAATTTTAGTCTAGCAGTGACACTTGATTCTTTTTCATACACCTTACTGCAGTTAATTTTGAGAAGTCTGGATTTACCAAGCTCTAACAAACTTTTACCAGGTGTGGGCTGTGTCCCAGATACCACATATTTAACAAAGCAAAGATTAGCTTTTAAACAGAAAAGCTAGATGCATCAGCTGTGGCTGGTTTACCATCATGATTTTGCTGGAGCATTAGACTGAAATTGTTTGTTTTTCCATGAGGTTCAGTCTTTAAAAAGGATATATTTTTAATGGGTAGTGGCAAGTAAGAATGCTACTTACCTGAAGTTTGTATTCTTTGGTGTCTTGGAATTTTTCTTTTATTTATTCTTCCTCTTCTTCAGGGACCTTCTGTGCCATAGGTTCTTTCTGTGCAGGTGGAAATGGATTTCCTACTGTTAGCAAGTGACATCTAAGAGCCTCTCTCTTGGTTGCAAGCAAACAGTGATGTCATGGGAAACTGGCAGCATCAGGAACACTGACGTTTTTGGTGTGTGTGTTATACTTTATTCCAATTACTTGATTCTGATGACCTTAGCAGCCAATTCTGCAAGCCCTCAAGCTGAAATCAGCATATCTCAGTACTGGATAGGGAACTGTTTTCCCCCTTTTGCACCACATTATGAAGCATGCACCCTTAACAGCACCCCTCTGCAATTCACACTGAAGTTATGGGCTCAGTGCAGAAATTTTTGAGTAGGTTTTGTGGTGCGCTTCTCTAGGGGCGGGAGTTTAAACTAGGTGATTGTTTTGGCCCAGTTTAGAGGTGACAAAGAGGAGATACAGGAACAGCTTGCACTGTCCAAAGAGGTTGTGGTAGTCCCTTCAGGGAAGATTTTTAAGGAAGTGATTAAGGCATAGTTCATTCAGTCTTTGAGCAAAAGGATGGGCAGTGCCAGGACTCAGCGGTCTTCAAAAGGCGATGCATCAGCCTTTGTTTTTCCCTAATTAAAATTCTCTATAGACACTCAATGAGATCCAGGAGATGCTGTCTTTCTGAGGCAGGGTATATGACCACTTAATTGACTACATCATGTGGGATGGCACCAGACAGCTCCTGCTAAATTCAGGAGTCAGGAGGTACTTCCCAAAATGTTTCCAGCTTACTGCAGCCTTCAGATCAGACCATGTGCCATCTGGGGCAGTCAGGATATCTGCAGACCTCTCTGTTCTGTGGACTCCAAAGGTTATATCGGGCCCTATTTTGGATTGTTCTAGTCTTGCAGCCTGCTTATCTAATGGGTTCATGTCTATTAGCACTTGCATGAAGGCATTAATCCTGTTCCCTAGTCAAGAACAAGCTTGTACTTTCTCTCTAAAGTTCATGAATTTAATTCTGTTCTTTCCTGTTGATATTGGCAAGTATCTATCAGAGAGAACACCCTGTGTGTTTTCATTGCGGCCATCTGTCCCGGTATTAACGAAATGATTGCATAACATAAACAGCAGAATCCTTTGAGAGAGGAGGAAAAAGAAAGACGCACAAGTCATGTGGCTGACATGCACCGCGTTCATCCAAATAATTATGGAATCAGAAATAATAATAATGTGTTAGATTTCTCAGTGGAAAAGTGCTAAACCTTCTGAGGAACAATTAAAATTACAATATGCAATAAAAGCACCCAACCATAGTGCGAATGAGCGCCTCAGACTCCGCAGCACTTACAAAACAGCATCTTTGTACTTTTAAAAACCGAGAATCACAATTAAAACGCCCTCCTTGACAAGGAGAAGAGACGTTCTTTTCTCATTTGAATGACTTTCACGTTTCTGTCCTCCCTGATTAGCACATGAGAGTGTAGGGAGGCGTTCTGACATAGTGCACTGAGAGGTCAAAGTGGCTTGCAGCTCCTGATTCTTGTGATTTCCGTAGCGTGTTCAAAGAGGCTTCTGAAGGCACTGATTTAAGCGATGTCTACTTACAATCACTCAGATGGGGAAATCTGGTTGATTTGTTGTAATTACTGAGCTGATGAGTCATACGTGTTGCTTGAAAGAAGGTAACATTTTAACATGATATAGGGTCTCAGCTAGCTCTGACTCTAATTGATCTGTCGGTATAAAATGGAGAGACCTACAAGTAAAAATTCAGATGCTCAGGAAACTTTATTTCAAAGCAAAAATGGCAGCCATCTGCTGTCCTGTTATGTTAAAAAATAGTCCGCAGAAGTTACTTCATGAGATAATGTCAGGTTATTTTACTTTCCCACCTGAAAATAATGTTTGCAAGGCAATACTGGCATTCCTTGAGGTCCTCCTACAGCTAGGGGTGGGGTAACATTTTGATATCATTTGAAATTAAAATAGACTTGAGAATTTGGATGGGACAAACACCTGCGGTGGTTGTGTTTGTCACGTTTTTCTCGGTGAGAATGGGACAGGTTCTCAAGATTTGGTTGGGAAGGCTACAAATAGTGTAGTTTTGTTCTAGATGAATCCCTCAATGACAGCTCAGAGGCTTGGAGTGTGTTATCCACATCCGTGTTGACCCTAGTAAGAAAGGGGCTAACAAATTCAGTCCTGAAGCAGGATGAAATGATCATGATTCCACATTGGCTGGTGTTTTCATATGCCAGAAATATGATCTTTCGCTGTTCAAAATGAAAGTTTGATGTTAATGATCTTCTTCTGTGTTTGATCAACTGCAGAGCTGATGCAATTTTCAAAAACTTGAATTAAACAAAATATTTATAAGGAATTTATCATTTTCTTCAGCCTTTTTTCACTAGCTCTATTTAAGGTTTTAGACTATAAGTAGTTATTTTAATGCTAAAATATTTAGCTATGGTGATAACAAAGATAATTTATCTTTGGTAGTAAGTGTTATTTCAAATTGTTTGCCTAATTCTGTTTCTTTTTAACTCAGTAAAGAATCAGTGAAGATCAGCCTATTGTCAAAGGCAGAGATACAGAAATGGCAGTTTATGATAACTGCCTTTGATGTTCATATTCCATGTTCGAAGAAGAGCACGCAAAGGCTATACCTTTGTGCTTTGAGTAATTTACAAGAACCAAAATAAGGTTCAGTATGCTGGCAAGCAAAATGTAATTTATTTTATTCTCTCAGAGAAAGATGTTCAATGTATGATGTGTTATGGTTACTGGATAAGAGGATCAGTGGTTGGTGTGATTTATATATACTCCCCCTAACTTTTTGCTGTTTTTTTCCCGTATATGGGAACTGTGAGGATAAAGAGGGAAGATTTGAAAACTAAAGAATATACTTTTGATCTCCAGGGAAACATGTCCTTTCAGATAAAAAAGACTTTTTGCTGCCCCTTTACCAGCACAAGTGAGACTGGCAAAAATGATTGCTGTCAGAAGACTGATGGAGCTGATGGCAGCAAACGTTCAGTCTTGAGTTTATATGTTGTGCTAACTCTGGTTTCCTGTGAAACAACAGGGTAATGTGCTCTTACTTTCCTTCCTAGTTAGAGCTGGTGCTTGAGATAAAAGTTGGCTCTTGCTGTGAGCGCAATGTTGGTCTGAGAGTCTTGGCAGGAAGCAAACAGACCCCATGTTGCTCCAAGATTACTGTGGGGGCAGGGATGAGGTGAGCTCCATGGCACAAAAACAAGTTTGACTGCTTGCTAGCTGCTTTTCAAGGTATTCTGCAAGGGTTCGATAGCAGAAGTGTGTGATGCTGGTAAGGACAGGAACAAGAATGCGGTGGTGGCAGGCTCTCTGCACTGGACCTCTCTGTTCAGGCTCAAAGTTTATTGGTTCAAATTGACTTTTTGTAAGCCTCGTGGTTTGTTTCTATGCAGTTACTATTGTTATAATAGTGGGAATAATCGTAGTAGTAAGGAGCCTTTGCAAAAAAAGGACAACAGCTTGATCCCTTCGCTGTTTTGGCCATAAAAGCAAGGCAAAATTTCAGTGGTCTGTTGAATCAGCACTGGAATAGTACGGATACTTATTATAGAAGCAGAACTGGGCAGTAGTTCATGCGTTATTGCTTCAAGCACTTTGCCGACTCGGTGGACATTACTGCGTAGGTTATATTTCAAAAGTTACCTTCACATCCTATGAACACCAGTGACCTTTTCTCCTCTGCTTTTGTTTTATAAAAGGCTTGGAAAAAAACCACTTAGGAACTCCAAAGCTGAAGTGGGGGGGTTTTTTGTTTTTGTTTTTCCCCAAAGAAATCCATCTTTTACAGATGAAGAAGCTGATGGCAATAAATTAAAAAATCTGGTATCAGACTGAACAAACCCAGGTAGCGTTACTGAAATAATTCTGTTTTTTAGTGACAGACCTGCCCTTCGCTCAAAAAAAAAAAAAAAATTACGAATTGATGACCTTGCATTCCCTCTTTTGACATGCCATGGAAGGACAGAAATGTTAAACTCGGTCTTCAGACTTAACCTTCCAACCCGCGGGCCATGTACTTCACATCCGGTGCGCGGACTCTCTTTTCTGGTGCTCACGTTTTATGGCAATAGGTTCTCTACAAATATCAGTAGATATCCAGATGAAAGGAGGGGCAAGCTTATCAGTTGCAAGAATATGCTGCTGCTGCTTTGAGTTTTGTATCTTAGCTCTACCCTTGCAAGCAAATAGATCGTCTTTTCTGATGGACTGAGAGTTGCACAAGTGGGTTACTGGCTGATACCTTTGTGGATCTTGGCCAAGCTACTTGGAAACAATTACTAAACAGAACATACTAATGTCAAGTCCTTGCATCCAGATGCCAGGTCATAAAAATGCTGTTTGGGTTTTCTGCTATAGTTATACTTGCAAGCTTCGTTAGTGTAGATAAAGTCAGTGCTAGCACGAGAGTCCTTGGGCCAGAATTGTTTGTATCTGTTCTGTAGCAAAATTAAGCTATCAAAAAAATGTTTTGCAATATGACTTAATGTGCACTTTTTTAAACGAGCTCTTTGTCGAGGCGAAACAACAAATAAGTAAATAATTGTAAGTGACAGCAGTAGTCTAGGGAAAGTATCACAACCGGTAGAATAGAAACGTCTGAATTTACATCAGTGTAAAAAGTATATTCTGCATGTTGATGAGGGCCGGTCAAGTGCAGAGGTGCTGGTAAGTGGTGGCTTAAATCTGAAATCAGAGCCTGTCTGATTTGAGTGTGAGAACATTTCCCAGAAATGTGTTTCTGAGAGGAAACAACACGGGTGATGAGCATTGAAAACAAAAACTTGGGCATCTTTTGAAATATTTACAGGTGTACCTATCTAAAGGGAAACAAAATACATCAGAAAATGTTTTAGCTTTTCTCTGTCCTTCTCTGCTTCTCAGAAGAGGTGGATAGTAATTGTAGTAATAGGAAGATCTGAAATGCAGATATTAAAAAATAATAGGTGCTCTCCAAAATGTCTGGAGAAACCAGTAGCATTTTTGAACCAGCTCTATTCAGGCTTTCCCTGGCTGAGCCTTTCCTGAGATGCCCTGAGCTGAGCGCCTGCTGGGCCAACCCTCTCCCAGGGCTCCCCTTCGCGGGCAGCTCTGACGTGAATCCTCTGGGTTTGCCGCTCACGAGCGTGCAGCGGTGCGGCTGCAGTCCCGCAAGCTTCGCTCTGTGCCACGGTGCTGATGCAGTGCGCTGGCAGCCGCCCCAACTGGCCATCTCAGGCAGGGCCTCCCCACCGCGCGTGGCTTGGTGAAAGCTGGGCTACGCAGCCTTCTCCCGTGTCCTGGCGAGGGCACGCAGCCCCGGCAGTTCGGGTGCTCTGCTTCAGCCCCTGGGTCCTCATCCTCTTGGTTGTTCTCCACGTGGGGAGCTGGTCATTGCCTGGAAGAGGTTGTGCAGATGATGCCCAAGCTGAAGCAGCAGCTGTGCTCGCCTTGCAGAGCTGGCAAGAGATAAAGCTGGGACAGGCTGGAAACAGTTTGTTTTCTTTTTTCTGCTGAAGTAAGGAGGTGTGACTGAACTCTTGAAAGAATCATTTCTGTTGCATGGAAAAAAATGTTTTCCACAGAGCGATGCTTGGAAATGGGAATCTGTTTCCAGTACTGCATGTCATAGTTTAGGTTATCTAAAGGTACGGTAGGAACTGTTGTTCCACGTGATCTTGGTGAGTTACTGTCAATGGATGACAGCTAGTGAGGCCAGTTCCTTTTTCAGTGGATCTTGGAGGGGGGTTTGGGAATAGGATCACAAGTTCAGGTGTTCAGGTTCAAGTTTGCTTCATGGCATACAGCCTCTCTAAGAGTCTTCAGCATCTCCCTCTTGTGTTAGAGGGAGAGAGGACCAGGCAGAAGGATGCTGCTCAGCCTGCGCAGACCAGGAGCAGGTCTGCAGAGCAACCAGAAACTGGCTCTTAGCGTAGGCAAAGTGAGTGGTCAGTGAAGGCAGTAGAGTGGTGGGGGAGCAAAAGAGCCACGGTCCCCGTATGTCCCTCAATTATCCCACAGTCTGGAAAGCCATGCTGGGTGCTGCCAGGTAGGATGCTGTGGTGGCGTGGCAGCTCCTGCCAGGGCGCAGAACGACCCCGTGGAAGCAGTGATTGCATCAATATAGAGGGGAGCATCACTGCCCGTTTAAATTGTTTCCTGCCTAAGAGACAGCTCTTCACTAGCGAGGGGAAATGAGCAGTATGCGTTATGCTGAAAGCAATGGGATCTAGTACGTCTGAAAGCCATGACCTCTCCAGCTATTCATCTTTCAAAGGCAGTCTGTCTTTTCCTTAATGTCGTTAGTGTTGCTATGGAGTTTAGTGGTGCTCCACTTGAAGGTCATTCACACAGTTATACACGTGCTTAAATGATTTAATGAAACGTATACAAACTTTTATTGGGGCTGTCTCTGATTTATTGATTGTCTACAGTGTGCTTGGCATGATATAAACACTGGGGAAGACTTGGTCTCTGTCCCTGGAGAGTTACAGTCTGCCTTAGCAGAACACATCAGACACAAGTGTAGCCTGTAAGAGCAAACTGCACTCTGACTTGATGAAACAACAAAAAACAAAAGGCAAAACCCGTCTTGGTCTGAAGATCTAGCAGAGCTTGAGGGATGGAGAAGGGGACGTATACTTCAGTCAGTGTCAGCATTTGCCAGTGTTTTTTATTCCTACCTGTCAGGTGTGGGAAGAGGGAGAATCAGTATTCCTGTGCCCTGATAGCTCCGCAGGTGCTTGGGTGACTTCTCTTTGTTCTAACAAGTAACAGTGCATGAACAAAAATGCAGTATGCCATCCGTGAATTATGTTCATCGTTCACAGCAAACACAAGCCGGTTCAAACTACAGTGAAGCATGATGAAAGTGCTGTATCGCATCGCGTTTGCTGCAAGTAAAGAACATGCTCGCAGGGAGCTACTAGTCTCAGCTGGTACCTGGTGGTTTCTGATTTATGAAGCTGAACTCTGGCCCTCATCTCCAGTTCTGTTAGGATCACACTCTACTTAAGAGATTTGCCAGCGTAGCTATGCTAACAAAACAGTCCCTTGTAGACTCATCTTGTGCTGAAGGAAAAGTCTACTTGCTAATACAGTTTACCAGATTTGTTGAGTGAAATAAGCCAGACAAGCAAAAGGACTTGGAAACTCTGTATTCCTGGGCTTTGGCTGCCAAAGAAGTGTCAGTTACATCTAATTAGGTTAACTATGCCAGCGAGAGCTCATGCTGAAGAGGTGGCCTTGTTTTCCTTCAGATTCTTACGGTAACTGTTCTGTTTGAGATTGAACCTGTGAAGGGAAAATGGTAGAGATGGGGAAATTCACAGAGTATGCATTGCAGTACTGCCATCAACAGTGCTTCAGCAACTTCACCATCCTCGTGTACTGACTGTCTTGCTTGCAAGGAGCTTCACTGATTTCAAGGGTGTTTCTGACCTAAAACTGGAGTAACATGACAAGAAAATAGAGCTCAGGGTTCAGCTTTGGCTGCAAGGAGAGCTGTGGTATAATATGATTTTGTCTATTAGACATGCAGATGACAGCTCAAAGTGGCCAGACAAAAGCTTATAAGACATGATTCATAAGTATATGGACCTGTAGGCTGAACTATGGATATTTAGGCCATTAAATAACATATATAATTTACCTGAGAGATCAGTGCTGTGTTCTGCCATCTCTAGCTTCAGCGCTTTCTGTAGTACATATTACGGCTAATATTAAAGTGCAGAACAAATATTAATTGTGGATCTCTTCCTCAGATTTATTGTTGTTCTGATCCTGATTCCCTTGCCTTTGTTGTTATCTGAATCTCTGAATGCTGCAGAATCCCTCAGATGTTGACACATCTGCAAATGGAAGGCATCCCTGATGCAGATAACTCACCTGAAGCACATGATAAGGCAAAACTATTTGCCTGGGTGTAGCTCCAGTCAGGTTACCAAGAGGATGGAGCAGCATATCAAAGCCTTTTCAGAAATCTTTGCAATCTTTTTGCTTTAGGGAAGTCGTACATCTTACAGTGAGTGAGTTTTGCTTTTGGTCATACCCAGGTGACTCGCTCACCTTCACAAAAAGCTAGATTGCAAAGTTTGCATGACTTTGGAGGTAGGAGGGAGAGCTGAATGTGCCCAAGGAGGCACCATTTTTGCAGCCTGGGTGTACCAGTCGTTCTAAAAGCACTCTTGGAGTTTTCTACTATTGCCATTAAGCACAGCTAAGGCTATGGATACTCCTCGTGGCCTGCCTGCCATGCGGTTGTCCTTTATTTACTCTGGGGCTCACACTCGGCCCATGCTCTAGGATTGCCCCAATGGGATGCTGTTAACATTTACAGCTTGGAACAAACCTGGAAAAGCTTTTTGTAAATTCTGGCTCTCACTCACTGCGGTGTGGGTTTGGGTGGGTCGGGTGGCTAAGCCTAGCATGGGACGCTGCTCTGCCTTTAGCTCTGCTGATGTTGGGTATTAAGTCATTCCTGCCATGGTGAATTATGCTTTATGTGTTTAAATTATAAATATATAGAGATATTTATGGCTGAGTTGTATGTGTTAAATATAGATTTAATCATTTAATGAACTAAGATGGTACACTTGTAATATGGCTGGTTTATTTTATTGCTATCATTAACCTTCATATGGAGTTTAAAGCTAGCTCAGAAGATGTGGACTCTGGCAAGCACAGTATACCTTTCCATGCACTTGGCTTTTCTGTGCACTAACAAATGCACTTGTGCTCTAACATCAGTTTCAGACCAGGGAAAAGGGGAATGGAAGAGGGAGAGTGTGTCGAGTGTGGACCCTTAGCCATGCCCTGTGGCAGGGGGGATGCCTGACGGGTAAAGGCACAGCAGGCCAGGAGGACTTGGACCACTTCCTTTCGTTAATGTTATCACATACTCCATAGTGTTTATCTGAAATGTAACCAAGCAGGATGAACTTGTGGGACTGCTGGGATCTCGTGGGAACAGAGATCCCTTTTGTGACATTTCCAATACATCCTGCTTCTCGTGGGTCTGGGAGTTGGGCGAGCGCAGTCTTCTCCTCCTCCATGGATGCAAAGTCTGCCTGGTCGGTACTGCGAGGTGGGAGCACACATGAAGCTGGGGGAGTGGGAGAGGTGAAGAGGAAGCATGAGCAGCTTATATGGCTTTCAGAAGTTTGCTTAAGAAATACTCTTTCAAAAGTAGCCAAAGATGAGCCCAATTGATTAAATCTGATCCCAATCCAGGGCTTCAAATAACTTGCAGTTGGCCTGGGCCTCTCAATCTCAGCTAACTGCAATGGTGGGACAGTCCTGCTGGCTGCTTCAGCCAAATAAATCCCTTGGAAATACAAAGCCAAGCACTTGGCAAAAGCTGCACAGAGTATTTCCGTTTCACTAGCCACGCAGCTCATACAAAGAGAGGGAATAACATTTATTTTGCAGAAAACAAAGTATGCTTACCTCAGGCCTCCATATGCACATTTCCTACATAATGTGCATATATGCCTATAAAGGCATAGGAATCACAAAATAACTCTCCGAAGAGAGTCTTTAAGCCCCTGTTTCCGTGTCCTGCTGTGCACTGGATTCCTTGAGTGCCGGTGGGAGACTGGCATAGGCTATGAGAGCAAAACACTGGAGTGCGATGCAGGCGCAAAAGGAAAGTTTTGCCCATGGTGACATGTGATAACAAGACCAGACATGGTTTTCAGAGAGGTGATTTCTGATTATGCTGGAGCTGGTCAGTCTTGAGTTGTCACTTGGGGTTCAGTTCTCTACTACTAAAATACATATCTAGGTAAATAAACAGACGAACATCAACCTTGCACAGGGCAAAAGTGACAACCAGCAGAATTCACTAACTAAATACATTTTTATTTTTAATAACTTTCCCTCCCTAGCATATCAATGGTGAGATTGCATTGAAGTAACTGCCCCCAGAGAGAAAAATCAAATCCAGTAACAGTCAGTGGATTTTCTGGCTGTAATCTGTTAAATTTTGAAGCTTTTATCCTGCATCTGGCACTACTCCATGAAAAATGTGATGGACTGGGATAACGCTATGGATTTTTGGAGGCAACTAGAAAATGGGCAGACGGCGCTTTTCCAGCCTCCTGATTTTGTAGTGGCCTCCTGAAGCAGGAGGCTGCAAAAGCTCCATCTGCTGAGGTAGAGCCTCAAGCAGATAATCTTTGTGATATCAAGGAAACTCTAAGTAAAATCAGAACAATTTTCCCAATCTCTTCTTTTAGTTGAAACAGGCTGGAGTGATTCAGGCCTGTGCATTCAAGACAGGGCTGTGCGATGTGAGACCGAGGGCTGAAATCACTGCATTCAGTGGATTTGCGCTAGGCTTAGGCAAGTGTCATTTGCTCCATCAAAAGTGTGTCATTTTGTCTGAATGATTCTGATTTGATGCTATTGGGCAAACGTGTGTGTGTGTGTGTGTTGCTTTTTTTAATACTCTCTCTCTCGCGCGCGCTCTCCCTCTCTCTCTTCCTCCCCCCCCCCTTTCCCTCTTCTCTCTTTTCTCTCCATTTATGTTTTAAATTAAGTGCTGCTCTGGCTTTCAGGCAGCTGAAGTGAAGGATTCCCCATGCTGGTTAAACAAAAAGGCCTTTCATAGTCACAGGGTGAAAGAGAAGGGCTGAGAAGAAATGGGTCACAGCTAGGGACACGCAGACCCTGGATCTCCCATCCTTCGAAAAGGCTCACACTGAGCTTCCCAGCTGAGCTCTGCAGTATGCGGAGCTCTGTTTGTCGCTTTGTTTGATGTCCTCTTTCCTGTTTGTTGAGTAATCTGAAAGCAAAACAACCAGCCGAACAGTCAAGGGGAAAAAAAAAAAAAGCTTTCTGAGTTACAAACTGGGCGCAGCTGTGTAAGCGGGACTGCGCAGGCCCTGACCGAGTTTTCCAAAAGGGCCCGGGTGCCTTGCGTGCCTCGCTCCGCGGGTGCTCAGCCCTTGCGGGGTGAGCGCGCTCCTCTTTTTCGGAATATCTGCCCCCTTTTGGAAGGATCTCTAGCAAGGCACTCAAAATCTTTAACGGCCGAGCACAGTCACTTTTCATATCATTACATATCAGAACTAATCCCAGCGGGGGATAACAGAAGGTAAGTGGGGGTAGAGGAAGCCTAGGCTGGGAAGGCCATGTCCATCCTCCCTACAAGCGTAATATATGCGGTCAGAGGAGACGGACTTGCAGAGGAGATTTCCCAAAGCACCTTTTGATGTTAATGTTGGAAGATAAATGACTTGCAAGAACGTGACCTGACTATAGTCGCTGTATGACTTGCAGTCAGGTAAGTTATAGCCATAAATCACACAAAGAAGACTGTGTCAGTGGAAACCTGTGAATGATACAACAGCAACAACAAAAAATTCCTCCTCGTGGTTCACGCTGCTCCACGAATACAGACTGCGAAAGGTGTTGCTCTGAAAGCATTTGCTTTGGTTAGGAGAAGAGAAAAAAACAGTACTAAGAGAAACTGCAAAGAGAAGAAAATCCATGAGTACTGCTGAAATCAATATAAAAGTTAGACTACATAAAAATGAGTCTTTACAAACAATAGATAGGTAAATAACAGTCCACCTCAACGCTAAAGTAAAGATGATAATACTCGATTCACGCACCAAATAAAATCTGGTATTGTCTGAGCTCTGAATGAAGATATTGACAAAAGCATCGTTCTTCTCGGTAGACTGAATAGTACTGGGTGAGAGGAAGAAAACTACCTCAGTGGACTTGAACTTTTTTAAAGAAAGCAGTAGGAAAAATATTCAGTGAATTGATCTTTCCCAACATAACTTTATGAAGGGCAAGGTGGTTGAGCAAAAATATATATATTTTTTAATCACCCTCTCACCTACCAGTCATGATCTCCTAAGTTCTTAATTGCTGTCTATAGATAGAGGGTTTGAAAACACAGAATCACTTCCAGGCTCTGTTAGTGATCTATTCAGTGACTTCTATAAAGTCGCTTCCTCTTTCTTTGCTTCATCTTTCCCCTTTGTGAAAGATTTTCTGGTGGAAGGCACTCTTTAAGAGCTATTTTCTGCATTGTTTTACTTGCAGAAGGTGCTGCAAGCAGCAGGCAGCAAGTTTTCCCTTCGTGTCCCTCTGCTTGGCTCAGGGCAGAACATGCATGAAGGAGCTCGGACTCGTCCAGCAGCCCCAAGGTAGGATGCTGCATTAGCTCTATGGTGCTTTTAGATCTGTATAATTCTTGCTTCCTACCTCAGCACAGCAACCCTTCAAATGTTTGGGCAAATCATGTACAGTTGTATGATGACCTGAATCCAGTCATCTTGCCCATAAAGTCAGTAGCTGTAGGGTGTTTAGAAATACCAGTAGACTAAAGAATCCAGGAGGACCACACAGCAGTTTGTGAGTAGACAGATATGCCAGCAAACTGGGATGAGGATGCAAATGCAAACCATTTCAGGACAAACTAGCTGTTGTGTGCTTCCCTCACTTCCCAGCTCGGTTCTTGCCCCTACTATGTCCTATGCTAGTGCAGAAGGAAAATGTTTCCCATTGAGATGTACTTTCTGGTTTGAAACATAAATATTTACATGGTAATCAGTTGTGAGAAGCTATAAACTTCTCAGGCAAGATGGGAAGAAAAAGAAAGATTGTTATTCTTAAAGGCCTGGGAGGTGCAGCGTTTACTGAGTTAAGCGGATGAACGCTGAGGATTGCGGGTGACGGTGTGCCGATGGATTATTCTTGGTGCTGAAGAGCAAATGAAACTGTGCATAAGAGTATGCAAGTACATAAGCTGTTGAACTGAATCAAAAAACATGATTTAAGATAAGAGAGAGTTCCTGAACTCACTGCAGGACTGACGTGTATATGGGTTATTTACAGTAGAGGATATCACGTTTCTAAGAGAATGTGTGTCTAAAGCCCCATCCCACTACAATGACAACTTCCTAATGATTCTTGACTGGTCTCTTGGCCTGTGTCCCGTGTGTCTGCTGTGAAACGTGCAGGAACATCAGAACTGGGCCTTAATTCCCTCTCTCCCATCTCTCTCCTCTCCTTTCTGCAGCCAGTGACGTCTACGGTCTGGCTTTTCAGTCCCAGGCAGCGAAGCTGTTGGTAGCTTTGGCTTTCAGAACAAGTTGCCCCAAAAGACATTCACAGTCTTATTTGCTGCCTGTGCTCCTTTTTCTAATCTCATGCTTGCTTGCCCTTGCTTGCAAGCCAGGATGCTCTGTGCCATTTTGCAGCGCTGCTTTTTTCCACCTCAGCTGCCTGGCCTCCCTCAGTGTTGTTATTAGGATCCTTTCCTCTCTGCTGACAGGACTGTAGCCATTGCAGCCCCTCTCAGGAGCTGCTGGGCGGTGTCCTCAAACTCCAAGCTTCATGTTCCCTGGTTGTTCTTTCCTTTCTCCCCCTCACCTATTTCTTTTTAACCTGCTCTCTCTTGCCAATTAATCTCTCTCCCCTTTTCTCTCCCTTCCACCTGACTCTCCTACTGTAAGCACCCTTCTTTTCTGCCTGTCCTCTCTATTGACTTATTCACTGCAATAACTGATGTGCTGATCTATCAGATACAGTCTTCTAATAAAAAAGAATGTTTTTTTTAAAAAAATGCCACGTTTAGTGGATCTCTGCAGAGAAATTCACTCCAGAGCCAAGGAAACATTAATAGTTTGGCTTCCTGAAAGCTTAGTTCAAACTGAGGAAGGAATATGATTCGCTAGGTGTTTGGTCACCCAGGAAACTTCCTAAAACCATGAGAATAGGACATGCTCCCCCCCAACACCTGGAAGCACCCATCTTATCTATGTAATGCAAGACAAAAGCAGAACCATGCGGAGGGAAAATTAGCTATATGGAATGAGCCTGACAAATGAGTGGCTGCTGTAAACAGTAGGTTTTTTGGAGATTTTGTTTTAATGCAGGTATTGATTCACCAGTTGCACCCAACAGCTTCCTCTGCGTTTAGCTCGGTTAGAAAACAACTGTTTCCCCCCAAGGACTTATAGGCTCCCTTATAGGCCCTTTGCACGTATAGATACGTAGGCTGTGTGGTAGCCTACATGAACGAAGCACTTAATAAGAGAAAATCACTTCAAGGCAAAACATCGGGTTACTTGTCACAGGGTACGCGCTGTCTGAATGAGAAGATAGAACTGTCCTGCTGGTGTCACAGTGTACGTTGGCTCTCCTGCAGTGATCAAAAGCAGCTATGTAAGGGAAATCACAGGAATAAAAAATGATACAGCAATACTTCTGCCGGCCTCCTGCCGTTTGTGGCTCAGGGCCCTCCTGGCGTTTTTACTGTTCCCTGTGTGTGCAGTGACCTAGCTCTCGGACCGAGCATCGAGCACTGGCCCAGCCGAATGCAGTAACTAGTTGCAATGGAGAGGTTTGGTCGTGAGCCTCAGCCCCAGCAGCTGGCACACCTCCTTCCTTACTCTCCACGTGGAACTCCTTGAATGGCGCTGAGAGATTTGTGTTTAACTGCTTCAGAAATTGTCTTTCTGTTTAGAATTGTGCAATTAAAGGTTTATTTTTGCTCGGTGCATTCTCACTCTTAAGAGGAGGTGGGCTCATGGGCTTGAGCAGGGCGTTTTTTTGGTGGATGCTGTCCCCATCTGCACTCTGCGTTCATGCACCTTTCTCAGAATCCTCTGAAACAGCACAGCTCTCGTCTCGCACGTCTGGGCTCTTCCTTGCCCTCCTTCCCTGCCTCATCTTTTATTTAAAATTGTTAAACTAATTCCAGGATATCCAAAGGTGATGAAAGCTTTTAGTTTTAACATTCTAGATACAAATCTTATTAAATTCCAACCCCCAAACCAAGCAACACCTGGACTGGGAATGAAACTGAAATGAAGGCAATCAATCACTCTCAAGTCGGCTCAGCAGCCCGTACTGATGCACTCCCTGTAGTCTCATCACATTCATATTAATAGGCAAATTTGTCTCTTGTATTGTATTCCATACATTACACCATATAATTAGAAGCTTATTGGAAGTAGTAGGCAGAATGCCAGTATTTGTGGTGCTCAGAAATCACTCAGGGCCCAGGTGTTTGAAAAAGACCCTCTTTCTTTCAGAGACACTCTTCTGACTGTTTCTGCAGAAAAAATGTGCTTCTGAAGCCTCCTTCCCCTAGACTGTTAGGTTCTGGGAAGCTGAGCTACTTACAGGTGCATCCTTAAGGATTACATTTGTAATTAAATTAAAATAAATCTTTAAAGGTTATGAATCTAACTGCAGAGGTGGTTATTTTTTTTCCCCTGGGCTAAGCTGAACACTAAGAAACTGCAAATTCTAGCTGCTCTTGTAAGGAGCCTTAAGGAAAGCTTAGGGATGGTACTTGGAAGAGACAACATGAAAGAAGGCATGGAGCTCGTCCGCTTGTCCCAGCCAATGCTGTAGGTGCCTTGTATGCAGGTATTAGGTATGTGCCAAGTTCGCAGCTAGCATTGAAGTCTTAAAGTTTGCAGAAACTGAACACTGCATTTTGAAAAAAAATAAGAAAGGGACCCAGGGAAAGGATTCTAGTTTGCTTTTCACCTAAAGCTCAAAAGTGTATCCCCTCGGAGTAAGTATTCAGAGCAGTGGTTGATGGGAGAAGTTTGCCATGTATCCAAACTCCCACTGCAAGACATGGCAAGCCAGCAACTTCCTCGCTTGTGTTCAGCAGTTAGTCAGCTCTTGAGTAGTTATGGTGCCCTGCATAAAGAAAATTCTCAGCCTAAATAGAAGCCTTTTGTGTCTAGATATAGCTTGTTCTATGTTTTGGCTATGATTGTGAACGTGGTACAGAGATGCTGTCTACAGAACTGAATCTGGGGCCTGCCTTTGTGTGTTTTATTGGGATAAAGCATTTGGAAATGTTCAGTCACCCGTCTGCAGGTATCTGCCTGCATGGTAGTGCTTGGTCCTGGCTCAGGACAAGGACTGTGAACTGAGGCTGAGGCTGGTCCCTTTCTGATTTAGCACACTTTTCATCATTAGATCCCTTTACTCTCGGGATATATTTGCAAGTATTGCTGCCAAAGGCTGCGTGGCTTTGGGTGCCTGCTTTGATTGACAAACAACTGTTAATCACCTGTGGCAGTCCCTCACTCATTACTCCCTGTGATATTTTTTCACTTCTCATTTTGGATCACTGAGGGAGGACCACAGAGGAGAACAAATTATGATGTGCATATAATGTCTTCTGGCTGGATTTTTTTTTCTCTGAATAGCTTCCCAGGTTAAAATGCATGAAACTTTTTGAATCTGCAGAGCTTTTCATAAAAATGAGCTGTCTGAATATTTGTGATGCAATTGTTACCATGCCAGAAATCGGTCTACCAAATCCAACCTTCTTGTCTGCGAATAAGAGGTTCTTATCTTCAGCCTTCTAAATGGGTTTGTGGTAGTGGAGAAAAAACTAGAGAAAAAATCCAGTCCAGCATGTAAACCATCTTCCCTCTTCCAAAATTAAATATATATATATATATATATATATATATATATATATTTAAAAGGTAGAAAAACAGAACTTAAGTCTTTTGGATGTAGTCAAAGACTTTTCCCTTTTCCATTTTAGCCCTTTGATTGCATTCACTGGTTTAATAAAGCTTAAACTTTGGAGGTAGTGGAAGTCTAGACTTTTTGTTACTGGGTCAATAGTTCAAATAGTCTGATTTCTTTCCTGACCTCTGACTTAATTTTCTTCCCTCCTATGGCCAACTAAGAAAAGCTGCCAAAGTTTATTGGCCAGATTAGCTCATTTAACAAGAAGTGATTATCTCACCCACACACCAAAGCTCTGGGGATTTCCTCTAATATAGTCGATGTCAACTATAGCAAGTTCCTATTAATAATTAACGGAGATCCTGGGACTGCCTGCATAACTTCCTTTGCTTCTTGTCAAGTGCCATTACTGTGAAGTAGCCTAATTTAGTCTAATTGATTGTGCCACAGCCAAGTGCATCTATTCTGTGTGACTTGACCGCTCTTTCATTGCTTTCTCTGTGGCACAATTTGAAAGCACTAAAGAAATGCCTGTAACAGCACAAATCCGTCACGCTTGCCTTGACATAGGGAAGGCTCCGCCATTGGGGTGGCACTGCAAGGGTGCCTGTCTGTACCTTCTGGCTAATGAAAGGTGTCGGAGCACCTTTGATCACCTTGCTCTGATAGCACGCCTTCTCTTAACTGAGAGCTACAGCCCTTGTAATTTCTCTAGGGCTCAGGAGCTAAGGTGACAGATCGTATTGGGGTAAATTAGGGAGCTTAGACAGCAAAGCATCTCTTCCATCCTTGTGCCTTGAATGCTTAGTCAAGGATAAGCAATCTCAGTTCTGTGTCATATACCCAGAGGTCTCTGCTAGTCTCTGAGCACCCCTCAGCGGCTAACGGTACAGGGGATTATGCAAGCATCTTTTGCACCTTTTCTTCAACTCTTACCCCAGCTGGCAAGCGTGCACTTTCTGGAGACGTTTGTGGTGAAATACGATGATAGCAGAAGCCTTTGTTGCAGCCTTGAGCCTGGAAAAAGACCTTTGTGAATCTGGCTCTCACGCAGAGTTAGATGAACCTGACAGCGTAGTTAGATAAATAAACCCCTGCTCTTTGGCTGACTTCTGGCACTTCAGATTCCTTCTGGGTACTGTTTACGGCTGTTGTCTAAGCCTGTGGGCTACTCGTGCTTGGGCGGGCAGGGCTGCTGGCAAGAACCAAGAAATTCCAAGTCTCAGACTTAGCTGGAGGAGCTTTATCAGCATAAACATGGCAAACCCTAACAGTCCAGCATTTGTCCCTGTCAGCCCTGTTAAAAAATAATAATGTGTTAGGCTGGTCGAGTAAGTGGGCTGCTCGCAGTCGATCAGTAAAGCAGATTTTGATATGACTCATTTCTTACACTTACCCTTAGTAACAGCTGTATTCCCAGCTGTATTCAGGGCTGTGTAAGAAGGACCTAAATCTGTATTAAAAGGAGCAGAAGAGGAAAGTGTTTCATTCTCAGATCAGCCAGTGGTTTGCCAACCGCTATTTTCTTTTGGATAGAGATAATATTCTGTTTAAAAAAAAAAAAAGAAAAATAAAGAGGGTCATTATTATTATTTAGTTTGTTTGTTAAATGTTACTGATGTGAAACAAGATTTATTTTTTTGTTTGGGTTCCAAAGGAGAAAGGTCATTTCTTTTGCCTGAAGGCTCAGGCTTTAGTCATCAGTGAAGTTGTTTTCCTGTTTCCAGTGTTGTCCCTTCCAGGATGCGCATCCTGCTTTTTAAACTCTCTCTTCAATTGCATAGATTTAGCTCAGTTAGAGTTCATGTCCTGACCTGCACCCAAAGTTGTATGAGACTGTGTTTTAAAAAACAAAGCCTTGAGGATTTGAGCAGCTTTAGTCTCCTAGAAGAGAATGAGGAGTACATAGGATCTCTGAACCCCGTTCCTAGAACTGGATAGGTTTCGCCTTTTCATACTCTTGGGTTAGAAATAAAGGTAGTCTCAGTATTTCCCTGCTCGTGGGGAATCTCAGCTACTGGAAAAGCTCCTAAGTAGCTGTAAATCAGCAATTGCCTGAAATTATGTGGAATGAGTTCTGCTTGGTCTATAAATACTGGACCGGGGAGGACAGCTCAGCAACCTGGGGCTGACAGATCTTCTCTGCTGAGAAAAATTGCTAGTTTTTCTAAGCAATAGAAATTATTAATAGCTAGTTTTTCTAATTGCTAGTTTTTCTCCCATACAAAAATGGGAGCACATAAAAAAAATAGGCAGAGCATCTAGCTATTTATGCCCCAGACTAGTTTGTCTTGATGCTGTGTAAGTGATTTTAGAAATAATTTATTTCAAAACCTAAAACTTTGCTGTGCAGCTGCGTAACGGTCAGGCTTTGTCACTGAGTTTGCTTTCCCTGCGTGAATGCCATGTTTCATTGTGGTATTTGAATTTAGATCTCTGCTGCGTTGTTGCCTTGAGCAGAACTAAAGAGCTTTCTGCACGGCTCCTTTGTAATATCTTTGCAGTTTCAGGCTCAGTTAGGAATTGCTTTTCAACTTTGATAATGCTTACTCAAATTTTATGTGAGGAAAGAAAGTCTTGAAATGAAGATACAGGCTTTGATGAACACTGGGTTATATTCTAAGTCTCACACTGGCTTCCAAGGTGACCAAAGACCTAGGATTTAGTCGCTTGATACTTCAGCACTTGATCAGCATGGCAAATTGTCACGTTGAAGTGAAGATCTTTAATTCTGTTTTTGAAATGGCTTTACCAATGTGGATGAATGTTTTTTAAGAAAGACTACCTGAAGATGAATCTTGAAATCTGTATATGTAGGCCTGTGAATAGTGGTCCAGTCTGGAAAAGAACTGAGCACTTGCAGCTTGTCTTAACTTGAAGAAAGAAACTACTCTGGAGATAAAATCCTGGAAATAGTTGCTGCCTCATATAGAAACATATTTGCGGCTGATATATATGATGTTGAAGACTGACAGGTCCTGCTATGCCTCTTTTGATCCTCAAAGGAGAAACCCATGTTTTCATATCTGCATGTAAACCCCTTGCTGTAGCAGTCCCAATTCTGACTAAGGGCTGGGGCTTTGCAGTAGCATCATACTTTGTGTGTCCTGTAGACTCAGATCATGTTGTTGTAGCACTCCGTGAAATGAGCCTAAACCTACCTGTTGTAGGCGGAAGGATGCTGCTGCTCTCTGTTTGGCAAAGGCACAGATTCTATAAACGAAAAATGTTGCAGTCGCCAGTAGGACTGGTTGTTGCCCAAACCTTTATTTGTCTAATCCATGGGCGCAAACAGGATTGTAGTACAATACTATTTATTTGCCCCAGAAGTAGATGTCAAGTCTTTGTATGTAATCTATGAAGCACTATTGGATGCTTCAGAATGAAAAATGCTAAATAATACATTAATGATGTATATTTCTAGCAAGAGTCTGCATTAAAAGAGACTTTTTAAAACTCCTTTTTTGCTGTTTGTGATAGAGCTCTCAATAAAAAGAGAAACAGAATATCTTAGAGGGTCAGGTGATAGCTATGGTGCAGATCAGGGATTTCACCAGCAAAGCCCCAAGAGAAGAAAAGTAAAATCTCCTTTCTCCCAAAGTCTTGGAGGTATTTATGCTCCTGTATTTTTCCTTAGATGAATACACGAAAAGGAGCTCTGAGTCAATAGCCTATCCAGACCTGCATTTTAGGAAGCAGCGCAAAAGTTGGCTCTGGTAAGCAATGATGTTGGTCTCCATTGTTGTCCCTCAGCTCTGTCAGCTTGTCCGCCTGTAAGACAGTTGGTGGTCATGGCGGTGGATAGTGCACAACGTAGTCAGATGTGTTGGGATACCTGGCTCAGTCGTAGGGTCTATTCTCCCATGTTATAACTACTACCATGGGGATGTTTTTCTACATTTGTGAGGACAGGTGAGGTCATGAAATGGGAAAACTGTGCTATAAAGAGGGTTGAACCCTCTTTGCAACCTCTGGCAGACCTTGACTCTATCCAGAGCCATGGAGCCAAGCAAGGCACAGTGTCCTGCTCTGTGTGAAGCTGACTCTCACATCTAGTAGGAAGGGCTATCAGAGGACCAGTTTATGCTGTCTCCTTTTCCTGAATGTGAATCGCTCACTTCAGGCATTAATTATTTAAGGTGATATTTCTGCACCATTTAGGAAGAATCTGGTGGCCCAAATGGCTCCAAGAATAGCTTCTCTTCATTATTTTTTAATATGAACGTTTGAGTTGTGTTCATCATGTGGAGATGTTTTTGCTAAAACTATGTACATCACTTCTGCTGAAAGCAGATGAAGCATTGAACATCACACCCCACTGTTTTTACTTGAATGTCTAGGATTTGGCAGAAAGCAGACAGTCCTGTCTCTCAAGGCCATAGCATCACTATCTGTCTGTAGCTCCAGAGGTATAGATAAAGTATCATGAGATTTTGATGATGTTATGGTACGCAAGTGGACTGCAAGTTGCTTAATGCACTGCATCAGTTGCATGCTTGATGCATGTAAGCCTTCCTGATAGACCTCAGGAGAGGCTGCAGCTGCTGCAAACTCCCACCATAACACAGAGGGATACCAAAGAGCGACGTTTTTTGTTTCTGGGGACGTTTGCTTGAGGTCATCGCTACAGTGCTCCTATCAATCAAAAAAGCAAACCTGCGCAGTTGCATCTCTTACCTGTTTTTGCTTAATTTGAAACATGGCTGAGAGAAAGGCTGCCAGTGTAAGAAAGAAAATGAAACTGCTTGGGGAAACTGTTCTTAAACCTGCTGATTGTTGCATCCTCACTATCCCAGACAGAATACATGGGGGAAGTATCTCTTTTTCAGTGCTTGTTTTTTTATATCAGGCTGCAGTCTGAGAACAAATTAGCTGCATTCTTTCCTCTGGATAGTTGTTCTGCTTATTCATTATTATTACCTTTTTTTATTGTGCTGATGGCTCAGTTGGAGCCCAGCCCGGGAGAACTACAGGCAAATATATTGTAGAAGAGGACTATTGCTCAAAGAGTTTGTAGTCTCAGTGTGATGTGGAAAACAGCAGGTGTCTACGATGAGCACAAGGTAGGAGTGATATAGCAGTGAATAGTGTAAAAAACATTAGTCATAGCAGAGCAGTTCCCAAGCTGTTTTGTGCAGTTTAAGAAGAGAGGCTGAGAGAAGTTTTGATTTCCCCTACTGGTCTGTGAGTTTTTCACACAAAACATTGGTTGGGGGACTCAAGGGTGGGAATATATTGGCTGAAATAACATCAAGATGTTTACTGCCTTTGTCCTTCCCCTCAGTGCTAAATATTGAGGCCTAAACCTAACCTGATAGATGACATCTTTGGGAATGTTATAACAACGCCTGTATAGAAGTTGTTCTCAAATGTGTCAGCTTGCAGCACCCCTTCTCTGTGCAGAATAGGGAATAGGGTCTCCCCAGGCAATTCTATCTCCCGTTAAGCTGGCAGGGTGCTGCCAGGTGGCTCAGCAGGGTGGGAGGCCATAGAAGAACATGGGAGATGCAAAATGTGGCTCCACGGGATATAGTGAGCTCGTCAGGGAAGGTGTTTCTTCTTCTCTTCATCCTACCTGCCCCACTCCAGCTGTGCTCCCTCACTGCCTCTCTTCTGGCTCCTTTGGTGCTCACTGGACCCATGTAGGAACCGATTTAACTATTCAGCAAAAACTCTGAATAGTTTTATACAGAGCTAAATTAAATCAGCTACTGAGGCTGGTGCCTGACAGACCCCAGGAAGAGGATGGACCACGTGGCTGAGAGCAGGAAGAACAGGAGGAAGAAGTGAGGAGAGGGAGGGTCTTCTGTCTTTCAGCTGTGACCAAATGCTCCACCGGCTCAGCTGCCGGTGAAACCACCGGCATAGTCTAACCAGGGAGGGTGATCCCGGACACAGCCTTGGTTCTTGGCGAGTCTGGTGATGGTACGGAGCCATACATCCATGTTTTGGGCTTCACAAAGACAACCAAGACTACACATCATCATAAATCAAGTTTGAATGTCTAAAATCACTTAAAACTATATAGACAAATTAAAAACGGAAGGTATCTTTCTCAAGATGTTTGCAGTGTTTGTTTATGAGTTATCAAGTGTTGCTTGGTTACAGTTCCACACATCTGTAGAACAGAAATTATAGTTACATTTTAAAAGAGGAGAAAAAAATCCATATGTAGTATCTGATGTATCACAAGGTACATGAAGTTCACTTGTTTTGCTTTCACAGTCAGATAATGGGGCTAGCTGATTTTGTCTGCCCAAAACTACAGGCCTGGATGAGCTGCATTTAGATGATGCACATTGATTTATTTTGTACTATCCAAATACAGGTGTGTTGGAAAAGATATATTGATTCAGGGATGTGCCTGTCCTGCTCCCAGGGTAGATGGGTATCTGAAAACTTCTGCATAGGATTTCTCATCTTGTGTGAAGCTGTGAAACGTGGAGCTTTGTTAAAATTATATGCAAAAAAAGGTCACACATCTAATTAATGTTTTTAATTATCATTATCACTGTGGTTATGTTTTTGATGTGGCTTGCTTGCACTGCCTCTGATGTGATGAAACTGTGATGAAACTTGCTCACTGATTTGCTTTCCCTTAGCATGATCTGAGACATCAGTCTTTATCTAAGCAGCAGTCTTGGTGGCGTCAGTGGGAATTTTTTCTGGTTTAGAATATCTTTGTGGAAGCTCTTCAACCCATTTTTCAATGATACGGCATACCAGGACTGTGTTAGCATTCTGATATACCTTCCCCATCCACACACGTGACTGCTGTCTTTCAGAGACACTACTTGCTGAAGTGTACTTCTCCAAGTCTTCAGTATTCTGTAGACAGAAATGAACAGCCAGGAAATAAAAAAGAAAAATCAAAAGCATTAGTGTTTTTTTTCTTTTATTTCCAAATATGTTTTAAAGGATGAGCCTGTTTTATTCTACCTATAGAAGTTAATAGCTGTAAATCTAGAGCCAGGATAGAACCAGAGAGGTTTGTGTGGCTACCGTATTGTTTTTTAAGTAGTAAAAATCATAATAGAATAATGATTTCAGTCATTTAGGAAATCTCCAGTGCATTTCATGCTGTCTTCCTGGAGGACTTTCAGTTACCAAATAAATCAGTACACACAACAGTAAAAGAGCACAGTGAAACTTAATCTCTACCTGCTTGTTCAAATAGTTGGAAGTCCAAGGCACAGCTGATGAATTTCAGTAGTGCAGTCGCGTCCGCTAGGGTGAAGTGCAGACAACGTATATTTGATAGCTGAACCACATTTTACTCTCATCAGTTTAGAATGATTCATGAGGTCTGAGAAGGCTTTTCCAACTCTTTTAAACTTCAGCATGGCTAAAGCAATGCCTGAAATACATAGGAACCCTGGATTAATGTTAAAAACAATCTTCCTTGTTTCATTCTCCTTCTTGCTGAAGTCGAATTCATTATTTTTCCCGTTGTTCCCAGAAATGGGAATAGGGACTGTCTCAGCAAAGAGAAATTGTAAGAAGGCATTCAGGGACTATGAATGACAAAGTGCTTCCCAGTATGAAGCAACCGCTGTGCCCAGCACAGGACTGCTGGGTTGCACCAGCAAGGAGACGGCTCGACGCTGCACAGCAGCAGGAAACCGTGTGTGGGCAGGAACATACAGCTAGGGAATACGCTCCTTGCTTGGTGTTCGGAGCCCAGGATCCCTTTCTAGATCCTACTTTCTAGAAAGGGATGGACCAGAGAGTGCAAAACTCATCCCTCACGTTGATTACAATATACTGCCTTTCAGCATGCTGGACCCTCGAGCCTTGCCTTTCCTTGCACCCAGCAGACAAGCTTCAACAGGAAGGATGGACAATATTAACTCATCTCTTCCCCACTTCCCCTCTCCCAAGCCTTGCCTGTATGCTGTTCGTCCGGATAGTCGTCTTTGAAATGATGATGGCCAGTACGACTTCTCTGGTGCTGTGGTGAACCTGGCTTTCCCGCTTCACTGGAGAAGGGGTCTAGTCATTAAACTGTTGTATCAGAGCTGGAGGCTGGCAGACGACCACCAGGTGGGCTGTGAAAAAATTATTGTATTGTACGGAAGCACATTTTGTGGGTGTTTGTTGGGTCAGTTCTTAGCCACTTGACAGGATTGGGATCTTCTGAAGTTGCTACATACCTCTGGATACTGATGTGGCTTAGTTGGTTATGTCAGGGTCATTATGAACATGTACAAATCAGAACTGTAGGGGTTGTGCTAACTTTCAAGTTAAACAGGGGATATTAAATGAGTTCAAGTATTTTCAAAGCTGGGCAGTTATTCAGCAAGGGCAGGGACTTCAGATCTCTGTTTTGGAGTTAGGTCATTAAAGTCCACTTAAGCCCTGTTTTAGGAACCTAAGCCCTATCATTGATCTGGAGGAAGACAATAAATCTGTCCAGGTGTCCATCCAATCCTGTATTCCTCACTGAGAGTTTAACAAGAAGATGATAGTGATAATGGGAACATTTGCCCACCTGTGAATGGACTTGCTCCATTTGTTGCAGGACACTCAGCACTCGTGGGATTATAATGACTATATGCCATTAGCTACCTGTTCTGGGAAGGGTTTGAATAAAAGGCTTTCTAAACTAATACCAATTTCTGGAGCATTTCTGCAACTATATGAAGGTATTTTTTAGAAAACTATGTGTACTTCTGTCGTTGTCTCTTGAGAATCATATTCCTAGATTTTTCAACAACAATAAACTGTAGAATAGTTAAAGAAAAAATGTCAGAAAATAAGGATATGTTTTACTGATCAATAGAATCATTTTAAATTTATAAGCCATTTTTAAATAGATACAGAATATCAGTCCTTTTATGAAATTTATAGTAATTAAGTGCAATTGCTGTCCTAAATTTCCAGACTTGAAAATTGAACATGGATTCTGATCCCTGGAAGCACAGTTTTGCTCAGTGTGAGATAGGAAGTTACTAAAGTTATAAACGTTTACAGCTTGTAGTGTTTACTGAAATACATAAAATTATTCCAGGAAAACTGGATTGCTGTCATAAAAAGAACTTGAAAATATTAATATCACCATACATCAGAGCTTACCTTCTAAACTAAGTCATAATCTTGATAGCAGTTCATCTACAATGCTGGCACCTCAATAAGGAAAAAATATAACTCCTTATAATAATATCTTCCTTATTGAAATTTTCAGAGGGTAGCAATAACCTGAATCTGCTCTTATCTGAACTTTAAATCCATCTTTATGGAGGAAAAACCTGCTGAGATACTGCTGTTCTTTTCTGGAAGTGGCTAAAATATAAAGATGTAGGCTAACTTTGTAATGTTTTTCTTTTGCTAAAATATAAAATATTGGGTTTTCTGTCCTCTAATACATTGATAGACTGGCGACATTCCTTTCACAGAGACAGCAAATAAAGGAAGTGAAAATGAGGCTGAATCAGCACCTCCTACCTCTTACATTGCTCAAAACTATACAAGAAGGTGACAGGAGTAATTGAGGTGGGGGAAACCAATGTTAATTTAAACATTGCTTGACAGAAAGTTAGGAAGATATCACTGTGCCTTTCTGTGTTGGAAAAAGACTGGTGAATTGGGGAATTTAAGCAAAACACAATGAGAAGCAAACAGGGAAGAAATTATCAGGTTGCAGCAATAAAATTGGGGATATGGAAGACGAATCACTTCATAACAGTGTTCAGTTGCATTAGGTGTACCAGAAAATAGATTATTTCTTGGGAGTTTCTTGAATAGAGTTGTTTTCCACTGAACATAAATGCCTATTTACCAAGTTCTCAGAATCCAAAATGTTGGATAGTTACACAAAATCTTAGGGCAGATTAAAAGAAAAATTACATACCTGAGCTGAAATAAGTATTTGTCATAGTCGCTGGAAATATGGAGAATTTGAGCAATGCAAAAAGCATATTTGATACTGTTCTGTGTAAAAGAAGGTATGGGTTTCCTGTATGCATATTTCAAAGTGTAAACAGATGACCAGCTTCAATTCAGAAGAGCTGCACTGCTCCTCAACTGCTCACTGATAGTCTTCCTGGTTTTCCTGTCTGTTCCCCATGTGACATCTGTGCGTCTCTGTGTTTAGAGGAAAATGAACAAGGCCTGCTTAAGTCAAGGATGGCTGTAGTGCTGGTCCAGACAGCAGCTGCTCAATCACATGGTGGTGGCTACAGCTTTTGATGTGGATTGTAGGACTTTCTAGCAGAGGCTAAGAGCAACCCTACCTGTCTCATAAATCCGTGCCTGCACATGACAAGCATGCAACCTCCCACAGCTGAGTGTTGCTGCACAAGCGTGGAGCTGGCGGTGCCTCTGAAGTGTGTGATTGTGTTGACCTCTAGTGGTTCTAACAAACAGAGGGCCAGACCTGCAGGTGGGTTAAGCAGGAGTGGGTCTACTGAAGCTCTTAGAGCTCCACCAGTTGACATCTCCAGTACAGCTGGCCTACCGGCGGCACAGCACAGCTGCAGTCTTGATGGATATATGCATTACTTCCTGTAGGATAGCCCCTGGAAGGAAATGAACATTTTGCATTTAAACCACTTCTGTCTTACTGGGGCTTTTCTCCAAAAAATATTTGCTTTCCATAGGAAAGGTTGCAGCGGTTGGTCCTAGGGTAGCATAGTATAAAGGCTGTCATTCAAGTCTTCATATTTTCCTTGTCCACCATGAGCTGGCCTTGACGATCTCCCATGGTAAGCTTTGGCCGTTCAGCTTTCGTGTTACTCTGTCTTCTACTTCCAGGAGCATTTTGAGTAAGGCCTGCTCAGGAAGCCTCCTTTACAGAGGAGAGTAAGAGCAGAAAATGCTTGAGCTAAGCCCTCATGAAGTGTTGCATTAGAAACAGGAATTTAAAGATCTGGGAGTTTAACGTACTTTGTATGTGTATTTTTTTGTTCAAGGGAATTAAATTTTTATTGGGATGGGGAAAATTTCTTACCATCTTGCATAATTCTGTGAACCAGGGCTCCCTATGGAGTGTTTTCTCTTTTCATAAGAATTGAGTACTATTTACTGGTATTGCTGACGGTATAGGCCAACTGAACAGATGTTTCATCAGGATGGAAGTGACAGTTCTTCTACGTGGTGAAACCACCCAGCCAGCCCTTGCTGTGGTGTTGCTAGGCTGAACCTGGAGGTTGGCCCTGTCCTTCCAGGTAGACGGTCAGCCTCGTTAGAGTCTGTGAAAGACTCTGTCAGGAGGAGGTAACATCTATCCCGAATTTATCTCATAATTTAGCTGTAATTGAATCCAGCACTGAAAGCCTCAGTGTGGAAACAGTGAAAAATGGGCGGTGTCTCACATCTCTAACGAAAAGTAGGCATAAATAATTGATAATAGATCAAATTTGCTGAAATATACAAAGGATACCATCTGTCTTCTTGCCAGTTATTATTCGGAATAACCAAAAGGCTTTTAGTGGAGACAGATGATAACATTTAACAGCAGCCGCTCGGTGCACATTGTTCTTACAGTTGCCCGTAATTTGAAAATTGTGCTGTGGGCCAAAGGAGATAGTTTGGCAACTGGAAAATGAATACTGGCAGAAAAAAATACAACTCTGAAATGGAGCAAATGGATTAATGGAAACGGAGTAACGCAAATGGAAAATATGTCTAGCACATGTCACGATAGCACTGAGAAAGCTTCACAGCTCGCTCTCCAGCTGTGACCCTGCCAGCGCTCCCGTAGCGTTTAGCAGGGACTTCAAGGCGGCTGCGCTCTGGTACATGTATAAGCAGAAACAATTTGCAGAGAAACCGCAAGCATCGCTGCTGCTCTGCAGAGAAGGCAGCTCTTCACTAGCTGCCAGGCTCTTGAGGCTACAGAATACCTGAACTAGAGATGGTATGCCTGACAGCTTGGTTTTTTACAGATACAGCAGTTGGTTTAAATAAAAGATTATCTCTTCTCACGCATCAGTCATCTTAAGAAGAAAGGAGCGAGTGTGAAATGCCATGGTCCTCTCTTAGATACAGGTGTAAGGGTGATGCCAATTACCGTCAATGCAGTGATAGGGTTATTTTCTCCTTTTGTCAGTCTTTTCCCGTAATGAGACAGGAGCTATTTAGTAACATGCTCTTCACATTTAGTTTAGATGCCAGTGATCTTTAGAGGATGGGAATCAGACAGAGGGCAGAAGTACTGCTTGGTTTAATTGGGTCTCATCTGTAAATTAATAACACTGATTTTGCTTCTCTGATCTTAGTCTCACTTTTTTAACATAGATTTTTGTGTAAACAGCTGTCAGTTTAGGTATTCTATTTCTGGTGGTTGGCATCACAGTGGCTTTTTCTGCTTCTGTGTTGTGTTTATGCTTCATAGACGTAGCATAGTGGGTTGAATACCATCTCTTCTTAAATTAATGGTAGAACTCCCCATGACGTTTGCTGGTTATGACTTCAGTGTTTCTCTTTAACAACACATTTTATGACGCGTTTGACCCTCTCTGCTCCTTCCATTAGACCTTTGCATTAGAAGAATCGAGTATGTCCAGTAATCAACAAGCAGATTTCTAAAAGAGCTTGAAAGCCTCCAAATTTAAGAACAGATAAAAAAGAGTGATTGCAAATTCATCCAGCCAAAAAGCACATATATTAGGGATGGGGCTAGTTTTGGTTTAGAGGGAGGCCTGCAACTTGCATTTTTCCGTCATCAATAGTATAATGCTGTTATTGCCTTCTATTGTAAACAGTTTTGCTCTTGTGTTTATATTTAAAAAGAAAAAAGTGTGATTTTTATTGCTAAATCTCTTTCTGTGGTCTGACTTTGGCAGACTGCCTTACTACTATGCAATCTGTGTTGAAACTAGAAACCCTGAATAGTATAACACAGTTATTAACTTCTGCTTCCAGTGCTCTTGTTGCTTCTTTAAAAGATATGCAGTCAAATGAAAACAACAAACGTTAATTCAAAGCCACAGTTTCCGTTTTCAAGAGGAAGATAAAAGATAGCTTTAAAGAAACCTGCGTTTTCTGCTTCTTATTGACAAAGTCAGGGTTATGGAAAGCTTTGTGAAGCTTGTGCTGAATTTAATCTCGCTTCTGAAACTGTCTTCCTAGCACGTGTAAATATGTAAATACAAGAAACTGAGAAAGAGGAGGAGGGAATGGAACAAGTCAAATAATTTGCATCCGTTGTTGAAGGTATATTGTTTGAGATGTGCTGATGAAAGAAATAGGGTACAGAAACGTCAAGTAATTTGTAAATCAGAAGTGTACAAGTACTGCTACTACCCCTTATCTTTCCATGAATGTGTTGCATGGCTAGCAGTGCTAATCACAGATTTTACTAGGAGGAAGCCATATCAATCCCTTAAAAAAAAAAAAGATTATTGACACTCTACCCAATATTGTCATATATTTGAAGCTTTCTTTGTGAAAAAGACCAAATTACTTTCGGTCTTTCAAGCTCCGGGATGTTTTACAAGTTCCCAGCTTTCAGAGAAAGGCTGAAAATATAACCTGGACTGAAATCTCCTGATACTATGGAAGCAGTCACTGCATAAGGTTGAGCTGTGCTCTTTTCTAATTTCACCATTTAGAGTATGCCAATGACTTACAGTATTAGGTAAAAGGTTTCTATTATCTTTACTCTCTATTTTGAAATAACAATCTTTGCAACCCAAACAGTGGCTATTACTATATTTTGTGTGCAACAGTCTTGTGTATTATTGCACTCCAGTAAAGTTGAGCTTCCCTAGTCTGTGAAAATCATTCGTATTTGTTCAGAACATCACACAGCCATCTACTACTCTTGAACTTTACCAGACGCTTATCTCCACTGGCCTCAGCTTGACTTGTAAGTGATTTTGCTTCCAGGTTTTTTAAGTTATTCATTAGCCATCTCCTATCCTGGGCTGCTAAATAATGGAAAGAGTTGTGTCAAAAATGATTGCTTGATTGTCAAAACCCCTTTCTGCCGATCCCTTGCCTGGCCTGTTATGCTACGTTACACTGTGAAGCATTTTCTTTGTTTCTACTCCTCATTCTCATTTCTTAATTTTGTGGGCAAAAGCTGGAAGAAGTCACAGTTTTTGAGGTTGGTGCGATATGCATCCAAGACAATATTCCCACTGGCTGAAGTGCGAACAGCCAGATGTCTAAATGTCTGCTTGACTGAGGTGAGAATCCGGAGCCTGACTTCCTTTCCTTGGAGGGGGAACGTTTCGGGAGGAATCCAAAAGCAGATTAATTAAACAGCAAATCTCCCTTTGAGAGGCTGCTGGTGTTTAAAGATTGAGTTCTGTGGACAGTAACAAAAGACCCTATTTTTTGCTTCTTTGTTCAACAAAGAAGTTTCAAATTTAATTTGCTCTTTTGCCAGGTAAAGCTCAATTGTAATGAGATATTTTGGTAATGCAGATGTTGTTGTGTGTATTTTGTATATCTGTCCTTGAAATGTGGTTGCCATGGCGACAGGCTGAACTATTAAACAGGTTTTAGTTTTATATCTACTTCATGGCATGTAATGCAATTAGATATTTGCAGCAACTTTAAACATCATGCTAGCAAATAGAGGATGCAAATATCACTTACTTCCCTAAGTAAATTAACTGCAAGGTATTATTGTTTTCCCGAAGGCATTATCTCTAAAATGCATGAATTATTAATCTAATTTTTTTCTGCCTGAAAGAACGTAAAAAAAAAAAAAAATTACATATCCAGTGTTAAAGTGTGCAAAGATGGTTAGATTTCAAAGAGCTCACGATACGATAATTTTGAAAAACAGATCCCAACTGAAGCCTTTTAACATTTGCAAGTCTTATCCAAGCTGTGCATCTGTACTTCATAACTCACTGCTGAGCGCTGGCTATCCTTGCGATCACAGTCCTGCAAGCCTGTCGGGAAGGCTGCGTTCCCAGCCCAGGGTAAAGTCAGGTAAACAGGGTTGATGACATGAGTACTTCTGAGACGTCATTGTGGATCTATTTTTCTCTTAAAATTCTCTTGAAATTACCAAACTCCTCTCTGCTGTGTGAGGTTTTCAGCTCAAAATCAGCCTGCTTACAGAATTACCGGCGTTGGTTTCTGGCGGTGGGAATGACCTCTAGAATCAGTTTCCCCTCTCGACCACAGGAAGGGGAAGGTGGGGGAGTGAAGGGAGAAGCCTCTATTTGATACTTGCATCAACGGATGTGGCCGAGACGGGAGCGACCTGGCTTTGGGGAAGCCGGTGGCCCTGGGGAGAGGAGCTTTGGTGCCGCCGGCGGTGCCCAGCACTCTCCCTCCCTGGTGCCGGCTCCGCGCTAGCCGGGTGCTGGGGTCACCTGTGGCGCCGGGGGCACGTTGGTCATTGAGAAAGGGCAAATCACGCTGCTCGCGTTAAGGCCCTAGGGAGGACTTCCTCCTTCTGCACGTCCAGTGCGTTTTTGTTTTCCTTTGAGAACTCTGCAAAAGCAAAATCCCGTTAAACGTGAAAGGATTACTTGCAGGAGGAACGGAGCTTGTGCAGCAGCTTCACGTGTCGTGGGGCTTTTTGAGCTGGCTGCGTTGCTGCTCCTTCTCGTCACCGAAGCTTTTAACCTCCTCAGGTGGACGCTGTTGCAACGGCTTGACGCCAAGCCTTGCAACTGAGGCTTTGTCTCTTGGCGCTTGGATCCGAAGGCTGATGCAGGCAATGAGAGAGGCCCGTAAGAGCCCTGAGAAAAGCAGGAGGGGGATGCAGTTTTTTAAAAAGAAGCCTGAGGGGTCTAAGCGTTACAGTGTGCATTTGCACAATCCAGTCAACATGCCTTAAAAAAGCAGTTGTGCGCTAAAATCGGATAGTTGCCGGCGCAAAAAATCAGCAAGTCTTTTCACCATTTGTGCATTTGAAACATCTTATTCGCCTAGGCCATTGTGGTAATTGAGTATATAGGACTGGTCTGAAATTAACTTTGCATGTTTAAGCACAAACTCAATTTTTCTTTCTAGAACATATGGTCCAGAACTTCTCCAGATATTGCTAGTCTCGTTATTAGGTGGCATTGATCTGCAAGAAAAATAACGCTATTGATGAATTTTAATTAATTCCTTTAGTAAGTGAATTTCTCTTCAGCAAACTTTCTGGGTAGAAAAAGAGTAATCCTAAAGGATCTAGTAATCTACAGCCTGCAGGAATGTATGTTTATTCTTGTGGCACAGTGCCTCCAACACATTTCAGTAACAGGCTTCCAAAATAAGCAAATTTGTAGGCTTTGGATATCTATAACTCATGTGTTGCTGTGTGCATAATCCAAATCTGTCAAGGGTTAAATTACTAAACCTGCAGTCCAGCATTTATTGGTAAGAGGCAACGCAGTCTCCTGAAGCAATGTATTTGGTTTGAGAAAAAGTGAATTGAAGGTGAAAGAAACAATATTTTTTTCTCTTTCGGTTTTACTTGTGGTAAAAATGGATGGGAAATCTCAGTCATGTTTTTAATGACTGTCGGCAGAGGGGTGCCATGAGTCTGCAGACAGTACTCTGTCCGGTTAGACACAGTCACTGAAAGCTCTCGGGTGGATACGCTTGCACAACCTGACTTTTCCTTTTAAAGAGGGTAGTTTCCAAACTCTGACACTTCTGGCTTCACAAACTGGTTTAATTTGTGCGTGCCCGTGTCGGTGCGCCAGGCTGGCCCCTCGCCTGCTGCCTTTTCCACGCGCTAGCGGCCGGTCGAGAGGAGGCGGGTGGCAGAGGCGCCGGCTCGGGCAGGAGGACACGCGTCCGCCCGGCGTCTCGCTGGAAGGAGCACGGCCTCGAGCACCTGCCCCGGCGGGTCCGCTCTGTCCCCCCGCTGCAACAGACGGTTTGGTGGGAGCTCTGGGGGCGACTTAGCTACTGGGGGGGGATTAAAATCAATTCCTGCTGCAGAGAGCTGCATTCTGCCCTCTGATGTTGCCCGTTAAGGTAGGCCGAGCGTTTGGTTGGAAACAATGGTCCATGATTGCTAATTGAGCCACAAGAGGGAGCTCGCAAATCCCATGCATGCCGTAAGGCTGTGTTGAAATGGACTAATACAAATATTCTGAATCAAATTATTAGAAAACAACTGGTTGCTTCGCAAGTCGAATCAACTCTTCTTGTGCCTTCGCGCAAAAGGTTCCTGAAGCTTTTAGCAGGCAGCCTTTAGTGCCAGACAAGTTGAGGCAGCCAAATTCAGGCCTCATTTGTGATTGCTGTACGTTTATGAAGTAAAATGGAACCAAAATCTGCCCTTAGATTAAAAAACGAAACAAAACACAAACTCCTGGAAATGACGGAAATCTCAGGAATGGCCAATAACCGTCCCCAGTCTTGACTCAGCATGTAATTGTAAACTGCGTGCCTCCCCTCTCTAGAATTTCCCTATATACGTGTGTGTCTATATACATATATATATATATATATATATATATACGCTCATATATGCAGGAGCTAAGCTTATGCAGACAAGTCAAGCCGTACAACCTTTGTTAAGCATGTCTGTTTAGCACTGACCAGTGATCTGTGGAAAAGCCATGTGCGGAGAGCCTTTGTGGAGGCATTTGCATTCCTTTAAAATTAGCATGAAGCTCCAGAGGAAAGACAAAACTCTCATTAACTTCAAAAGGTCACAGTCTTTATTTGTCCTCAAAAACACATTGTGGAACAGCTGGCTCGAGATCACAGGAGAAGCGGGCTGTTTCCAACAAAAGCAGCCGCTAATTAATGGGCAATAGAGAGATTTTTTTCCCCAACTCAGCAGGTCTGAGTTGCCCACGGCGAGATGTGGTACCTTCCTCAGCAGCACGTGATGGTGATAAACGTCGCAAGCGAGACATAGCACTAATGCAGTGCACCTCCCATTTTTCATCGCTCAAAGGACCTTCAGGCTAACAGACTTTTCATAAATTATATCCAAAAATTTAATCACACCTTAAGAAATTGAGAAAAACAGCCACAAATCTTTCTGAATAGCAGAGAGAGACTGGGCAGCTAGTATGCCGAAGGGAATCATTTCTAGTAATTAATCAGCAGTTTAAAACTTATTTATTCTAGTTTATTTTCCTTTTTTCTCCCCCTTCCTCTGTTTAATGTGCTGGTGATGCAGGTTAGCTGAATGTTTTTTTCAATGTGATCTAAATTTCATGGGAGATCTTGGAAGGGAAGGAAAAATGTTCTTGAAGCAGAAATGTACAATAGTTCCCAGCTTTTCATATGTGTATGCAAGCCTGCAGCAATTTTGAAGACTTTCTTCTTTCAACTTAAGTCTCTAAAAGGACAAATGAGCTTCAACCTGAGATTACTGCTATCTTACATGCCTGATTTATTTCCCTCCCTGGCATTCCCTGTTTGCTCCTTCAAAAACAGCCGAGGAGCTGGCTTCCTTACGTGTGATTCCCAGCATGACGATGTTACTCAAACGTCCTTCTGTGAAGAAGGAACCATCATGGTGTTTTAGGTCTGTTTACTGAACGTTCAGGAAGATGCATTGAATTCCCTTACTTCCTCTGACTGCAGCTTCCACAAAGTCAGTAGACTCATTAAATAAATGCTTGAATGATGCACACTTAGGGGTGTATTTACCCATCTTCTGCCAAGGCAAAAAAAAAAAAAAAAAATCCTCAGTGTGTTTTTAGTTTGATTTGGCTCGCTTTACACAGGAATTCCTCTCCCTCAGGCTCCACAACTGGAAGAGCAGGGTTTGCACACCCCTGCAGTGAGGGCAAAGAGGGTGGATGTTTGGAGAGCTGAGCAAACCTCAGAAAAGCTGCAGCTAAAGAAAACCAAAGTTCAGCCAGTTCTAGGATGTCTGACACCTGAACCATTTTGTGCGTCCTGTTCTTGGGAATAAGTATAATCCTCTGTTGGTCTTACAGCATGCTGCCACTCACATAAAGTTATGGCCACTGGGCATATGGTGTCCCAGTGCCCAGGGACCAGATGAGCCCTTCTCATACCTCCTGCTGCTGTACGGAAGACATGGATTAGACACAGCATGATGCAGCAGATCCTCTGGCCCCCTGCCCAGCTGCACGTCCTCCTGTGTCTGTGTGGTGACTTCTAGTGGCTGGCAGCTGAGCTGCAGCCCCTCAGTTCAGCAGGTTCCCGTACGGTTTCCGCCATCAAGTCTGATGGCTGAACAGGAGGACGCTGGATTAGGTTTATACTGTGTAATCTGTAACTCCTATTTGCATGAAGAGTCAAATGAGACTTGATGACATGGTGAAGAGCAACCAGGTCGCTGTCATTTCTTCTTCCATCATGACTGACTTCTGCTGATTGATGCTTGAGAAATTACATGAACTTTTTGCTAAGAAAAAATGCGCTATATTGACAGAATTTTCAATCTTGTTCAAATGTCAGGCAATCTGCTTGCAGAAATTAGTGTTCTCATCTCTTGACTCCCCGACCTTAACAGCCAACATAAATATCGAACCAACCTTTTAAAACTGAGATTAGTCATTGAAATCCAATTGGGAAAGGTGGTGCTGGCAAGGGGAGAAATGTCAAGGAATTTGGTGGGGAGGAGTAAGTTATGTTTGTCAGATACGTTAAGCTTTTAAATATGGTCACTTCCCTGTCAATTACTAGTGTTTGCCTGTTTGCAGAGTTGTGTTAGCCTAGCTGTTACAGGTTGATGAGAGCGTTTATATTTCGCTGTAAAATGTGCTGTGTGGATGGAACATCTTGTGCTCCTCTGTTTCTGGTTGCTAAGTACCCATTTTTTGCAGATGTACCTCAAGGTAGAAGTTTAATAACCCCATGATGTTTACCTTCTTTCCTACGGAGCCGCAATAAATATTTCTGGAAATAGGAGAGAAGGTATGTATTTAAGGTCAAACTATGCTTTAATCAATGCAAGTTAGATAGAGGAATGTTATTGGATGAGCTTCCAAGCTGCTCTAAAGTAATATGCATCCATTGAAATCAACGGATGTTAACTAATTAAGATGCTCGCCTAGTATTAATATGATCCTGTGGGAAGTGCACTTTTGCTGACAAATACTATGTTGGAAGGAAAAGGAATGACAGAGAGAGAAGAAACTTTGGTTTCTAATTCTAAATCGCCACTTTTCATAGACAAATAGTTTACACCTCTGAAGAAAATTTGCCTTGAAGCTTAAGGCCTGGTCAAATACCAACACTGTTATGTAGTAACAGAGCATAAATGCTCATTTCTCTGGAAAAAATTTCCTATCATTAGTATTGCAATGAACCGTGCTTTAGAACTGCGGAAAGCCCACAAGCTAGCTACAACTTACGTTCTGTTTCCTCAAGAGCTTTTTAATGCTCTTACGTTGATAGGGACTTGGTGTATGAGAGCAGAAGTTATCCACTGGTTTGATTTTCCAGTTATGGGTTTATGGAGGACATCTGTGTTATAGGCAAAATGATAGTGTGACACATAAGGGTCTTATTTGTTAGATGAAATCTTTACCCTATTTAATTTAATAAGTTAGGATAGTGTCTTTGGCACTCTTCATGTCTAGAAAATATGCCTTTTACCTTGACCTCCACGCCTTGCTCTTGTGTTTCTAACCAGCATAGTCAAGAACACCACCTACAAAACTGTAAATTCACATCTGGAGCTGGCCCAGGGCATTCTGGTGTGAGCGCGCTTCTCCTCGTATTTTCGTACATCAGAACGGTGCAGTGTGTTCCTCCTCTGTGTATTTGCAGGAACTGTTATTGCCAGTTCTCCTAAATTAAAGTGGAGTGAGTCAGCATTTTTTGGTTTGCTCCAAAATCTGTATGACAAAATAACTTCCTAAAGCGAAAAGCAATTTGGTCTTTTGTTTCTCGAGACAAAGCAAGAGAACAAAGGACCATCTCACAATGCAGGATCTACAGTGAGAGAACCACAGGTTGCCAGGAGGAGGAAAATGAAGTACTCTAAACAAGGCAATTGTGTTGGGTGAGATGTTTGTTTAAACATGACCATCTTCAAGCAGAGTCAAAAAACATGCGAGATATTTAAATTTCAGCACATTGCATTTGTTTTGTTTTCCTCCGTGTTTCTTTTTTCCTCACGGTCTCAGCTGAACAGTTTGGGATTTTTTTTTAGAAAGCCAGCAATGAATTCCCATCCCAGTTTGTGATTAAGCCCCTCAGAACTATGGAAGACTACAGGAAGAGTACAGGAACACTGTACTCTTTCACTTCACAGGGATATTCAGCTGCTTCAGCTACTTTTGGGCATCATTCAAACTACAGAATAATTTAAGATAGTGATATACGGCCAGGTAATTTCGGAGAAAGGTTAATAATAATGTACATCTGGCAGCAATGAAATTCTTAATTTCCTGGCTGGGTTTGTTCCAGTGTAGGTCTATGATTTTGCTATCCAAGCAGGGTGTTGTGGTAAGCGTGCAGTGTGCCATCAACGCTCCATGAGGGGGCTCGATATAATTTCCAAGACCTCTGTCCTAGGGAATGCTGTCAAAGCCCTTCGCAGGGCTTCCCCATATCACAGAGGAAAGGAAGTTCATTGTGGCTCGGTGTCTTTCCTCTTGTCAAGCAAATTCTTCACCTTGGGAAATATTTGCAAGAATTTATAACAGTTTGAACTGGCCCCACTTTGAGGGATTTGTCCAGATGTTTTGCATCTCAGAATAGGTTGGGAACGTTCCTCAACTCAGTTACTGTGTCTAAGCGTTATCTGGAGACAAGATAATAGTTTAGGTGATCTTTTCCTCTCTAGCAACCAAAACAATTTTCACATCCCTTATTTTAAAGCGGTCTGTCAAAAGCCCTTACAAACTCCTAAGCACAGTAAAGCGTTAAAAATAACCACTGTTGTTTCATTATTGATTTTTTCCCAATGCCTTAAATTGCATGTTCTAATCTTCTGAATCTCTTCTCATAAGCCCTTCCCACACATGTCCTTTACATTCGATTAAAAAGACTGTCTACTACTTTACCGTCATATCCCCACACCTTGTCTTATACTGGCTCATTTGCATTATAGCATCTTTAACTGTAGTTTGCAGCTGATTTTTTAGGCTTTCTAGCAGAATCAGACTGTTTCCTAGCTACCAAAATAAATTGTTTCCCAAAGGGTGCCGCCTTCTCTTGCTGTGGATTACATGCCACCGTAATGTGACTGATTCATTAATTAATTTCTTGCAGTTTGGGGTTTTTTTTCAAGATGATCTGTGTTGTCCATCTTATAGATGGAACTGACAATAGCGTGGACCTATGCTTTGCTTATGGGTCTGTACCCTCACAGCTGGGACAGAGCATGCATTAGTCTCAGGGAGGACATGTTTGGTTGTGCTATGCCCCATTTTTTCATTACGGCTTAATCCTGGACCGGGGTTGACTTGCAAGTTAGTAGCATGGTGTCATGAGGAAAACGTGTGTTGTGATGGGGAGAAGGGAGAAGTAAGCCATTTCAGCTGAATGGCTCATTTACTTTCTCCATATTTACCTAACAGCTATGCAAAAAACAAGCAAATCTACAATCTAATCCTCTCTTGAGATATCTCCACAGAATAAAGATAGATGTGAGGCTGTGAACAAAAAGAACAATGACCTGGATCAATCCGAAAGCATTACCCACTCTGAACAGCAGAAGTAAGAACAACCGTGATAAACAAGGAAACTGAAATCCCACATCAACAGCACAATGTTAGAAGGGTGATTAAGATCACTGACCTAAGGGGATGTGTGTGTTGCAGTAGTGAACGGGGAGTACCTTCTAGGCTACCTAGAAAAATGTGCAGGCTTGACTGACCTATAGGAAGCGAAGAACCACAGAATGATAGCCACTGATGTTGGGGTCTATGCAGGTAACTGTCTCCAGAGGCCATTAGGAAGTGTGTGAGAGAAAGTTATAGCTGGAGCAGAAATAAGGTGTCTACTCAGGCTTACTTCCCAAATTAACCAGAGGAATTACCCTCCCTAACAACCAGGCGGTCAGAGTGTGTCCTGACAGTGTCAGGGACTTGAGTTAATTTTGCCAGCGCCTGCACGGGGCCTGCCATCTCCCTGGAGAATGGTCTAATCATCTGGGTGGAGCGGGTTCAAGGAGGGAAGGAGGTGAGTCCCCACCTTTCTGGCTCGAGTTTGAATTGTGTGTGTCTACATTGAGAGCAGCAGGGAGAAGTGAGCATAGCTCTTATTGTTTGAGAAAAATAGGCCAGCTAACTACTTTGTGCCGAGACCTGGGGTCTCTCCAGCTACCTTCTGCCTGTGGTATTGGTGGCCTACGTTGAATGTGCGGGTGCTGAAGCAGTCTCAAAGGTTATTTGGTTCCTGAACCTTAAGAAGAGACTTATTAACTAATGATAATTCAGAAATTAGCCGGGACAAGACCAAGAGTTAGCAAAGCATCCCTGTGACGTGTTCATTGTGGTTTTTCTGCTTCTGAGGCAGCTGCTGAGAGCCCTGTTGTGTGCTGTTCCTCCTGTAACAACAGCCTTTCCAGTGCTACTGCGGCGTAACCTGGCAGAGACACGGGGAGGTACCCTGGCCCCTCAGATGAGCTTTTCTTGTTCAGATGCTTCTCCTCTGCTCTCTACATGCTGCTCACTGAGCTGCTGAATTGCACGGTGGCAATGGTTACTCAACAGTGAGGGGTTCTTACTTTGCCAATGTCTTAAAGCAATTATTTTTAATTGTTATTAATGATAATTAAATCCTTACTTGAGGTTTGCTGCAGCGTCTATGGAAATCACTGAGACAAATTCCTTTAATTGTAGTGGCTTTCAGATTAGGGCAATTTCTAACAGGGTTGTCTTCCCTTATCAGTATGACATCAGTATGTTCCCACAAGTCCAAAAAAAGGCTGCCAATTCCATTCTTGTGCTGGGCTCAAAACATCCCACCTCCAGCCTAAAACACATTCAGGCCTGAGACTGTTGACAAGATGTCCATGCATCACGCTCCCATTCATACAGGCAGAAAAAATAATCTGTGATTTAATTAGTGCCTTCTTGTCCTGGCTGGGTAGGATAAAAAAAGGGAGGGAGAAGCTATTGTCATTATTTATTTAAGAATACCTTGGATGTGTACAGCTCCAGTGCTGCTGAGAGCCATTTGTGTGACTAGTTATGCAGCTGCACTACTCTTTTAGACTGCCTTGAATAATGTCGCTAGTAAGCATCGTGATTCTCTTGGGTTGAGTCACTGCAGCTTCAGTGATTTTATGTGTAGAAAGGAGAATGTGTATAATAGCTGCAGCTGGCCTTCCAGGCACAAGCTGCCTGCCGAACTCTGCCTGTCCCACTTGCAGCCCCTACGTTGCCTCCAACCCGCCATCCGCTACTACTCTCACGTACTGCAAATTTCATCCATGCCACCCCACCCCACCCCACCCCACCTTGTCGTGCCAGACACTGCTTGCTCCCCATCATGCCCTGGGTACAGATCTGTGGGTCCTGCTTGAGCTGTTGCCTGCTGGTGCCAAGGTGGGAGGTGAGAACCTTGCCTCAGGCTGGAGCAAGGGCTGCATGGCCGTGGGTGTCTGGCAGGCTGCTCTGCTCTATTTTGGATGGTAATCAACTTGCCCAATGGATAACGGAGCAACACCCACCCCATCTGCAAACTAAGCAGCAGTAGCAGAAGGTCTCTGCTTTGGAGCTAAGTGAGTTTGTATTTGAGTTTTGACTTTTAATTGCAAAATGTGCTGTTTGTGGCTCACAGCCCTCAAGCCCACATGCTTTTTCAAAATTCTACTTGATACCTGCACAAACTTTTGCTCTTAATGAACCTTTGCGAATGCCTGTGCCAATTACAGCTCATTAGCTTCTTAGATCCCTTATGCAAATGTGCATATGCCATACCCTAATCAGCTCTATTTATAACTGAGTGCTGCTTCTTTGTACTTAAATGCTCAAATGTGGTAACCAAGTGCAATTAGTTAATTCATTAATTAGCCAAAGACCTTTTACTTCTGGAGTCACACTTCAGATTTACTATTCAAAAGAGCAACTGAAAATCATTTGGATTTGTAAAGAGGCTGGAGTAAAACTGTTCTGGTAATCTACCCGCAGGTTGCTTTCCAGTGTTTACTATACCGTTGAATGATGAATTGAGGCCAGTTGGCAGGTTTTTCTGAGAAGAGATGACAAACTGATAAAATTATACAAGCTCCCACTCCGTATTTCTGTTTCTTGCAACTATTCTTAGAGTGAAAGATTTCATGGGTGTTAATCATATCATTAAAATGTCAAGTATTTGCGTCTTCTCTAAGCGGAACGCTGGAGTCCACACAAACTCCCAAACGTATCTTTGGATCCGAGCGATGCGTTGGTGGGTAGATGTGAACCGCTTCGAATGCATGCTTGCAAGTGTATCTAAGCAGATACTAGATAACAAAAAGAGGATCCAAGAAGCATGAACCACTCTCTCCTGCCTCCACTGCATGGCCGGGCTTGAGTGTGCTGGCTGTGCCAGGCCATGCAGCCCAGCGCGGGGCAGGGGGAAGGGGACATGCCCTGAGAGCCTGGTCGTGTGCTGGGAAGGAGTGCTTAGAGGTTGTTGTGCCACAGGGTGTGAATGCCGGCCAAAGCAATAGCTTGAACAGTGAGGCCAGTTTCTGTCTTTCCTCTGTTCTGGATGAAATTATGCAGATAATCTTCTTGTTCCTTCACTACTTCTAAAATCTGGTGCAAAATAACATCCCAGTATCTTCTGAATGGCAGGACATGCTTCCAAATTCTCAAACTGTCTTAAGAAAGCCATGATATTTGGCGTGTGTAGCTTAAATACCGTTAGGTGCTGAATTAGAGTCAACTGTCTTGCAGTCCTCTGCTCTTCAGTCAGACATAAGTTTTACTGTTGAGAATAAAAGAAAAAAGATTTTTCTCCAGAGCTTATGCAGATCTCCTATTCTTACTGGATTTGCAGATGGTACTCCTTATTTGTGTAGATGGAAACACACGTGAATAAATGCCACACATCAGTGTAAGCAGGCTATTCCAAAATAAGTTATCACCTTCACAAGCCAGAAAGAAGGTTTGAATTGAGAGAACAGACCCAGATGAATGTGAAGGTCATCTTTTAGAATAAGGGAAAACATGTGCAAGGTCTCAGGAGCAAAGAGCTGGGTCAGAACTGTAAGACATCCTTTAGTGACTACTGGGAGGCTGTACTGCTCAGCGAGGGGGCCGGGAAGGGCAAGTCAATGGTAGTATCTATCTCTTGGAGGTGTTCTTCCGTTCTCATGTTGCAATGATACGCAAGCTCAGTACCTGGCAAGTATGAAGCAGATGATGAAAAATAATCACTTGCTCTATTAGACATTTTCATGCAATGGCTGCAGGTCCTGAACGGCTTGCCCTCTACTCCCACCTCAGCCTAAGTGTGAACAGCAAGTCACTGAGGGGTCTGGAGAGGCAGGAGAGCAAGTGCACAGCTGTTTGCTGTGCAGAAATGATAACCGGGCTGTTCTGCCAGCTCTCTGCCATGCCAGCAGCGAGCCTACCCTCCCAACTTGGCTTTGTTCTCTCTCTATCCTGTTTTTTATGAATCTTGCTGCACTCACTGCTGCTGCACTCGCTGCTGCTGCTGCAGTGGCAAGCAGTGTCTTCTGTCCCAGATGCTGAACAAAGCACTTGCCATGAGGGAAACGGTGGGGAAGAATAGCTTTTTGAAATTCTGCAGTGCTAAAACCTGTTGAGCTGCTACCCAGAAAGGTGCAAAGGGACCCTGCTCTGAAGGGTGAAGAATAGTTGCAAGGGCTGCCTGGTGAGAAAGAAATATTGTCTTTCATTGACGTTGGTGGATGAGTCATTCTTCCTCCGTCTGCTTCAGCACCGATCACCGTCACACTCCCTAGAACGTCTTCTAGCTGACGTCACCCACCACTGAAGTCAAAACACGTTCAATCTGATCATGAAGTGCGATGGCTTTAGTCAAGCAGCAGCCCTGGGGAGCGTGGCAGCCACTGGGCCCGATCCCAGCACCTGGGCGCCCAGCACAGTCTCGCTGCCCTCTGGCTGAAGAAAGTGCGTTAATACCCTGGTGAATTACGGCCTGCTTTCCTCAGAAAGAGCGGAAACACTTTTCTGATGCCTTCTAACACAAAATCAAGGCCTAATTCAAACTATTACCGAGGTTTTCTAGAATTTGCTTGAAAAGTTTAATAGAAAAATGCCTGAATTGCAGAGGAACATCTATTTGCGATGCACAAACACGTTGATGCCCGTTCCGAGGAGCAATCTAGATCTTTCTCTTTTGCTGAGAGAGGCTGTCTACATGGAGCTGCAAGCTGTTACTAAGAGACCATGCGCCAGCTGCCGAGCTCCCCTTCGGCGGGAGCTGCTCTCCCGCTTGAGCAGCGCAGTTGCCATGGCTTTGTCCCAGCGCAAGTGAGGTCAGAAACTGGCTGCCTGCCACCGTACATGGTTTTTGCAAGAACTGAACTGAATTATGCTTGTCATTGTTTGCTTATTTTTCTCCCTAACTGGAGTAACAATAGCACTGCTGGCCAAATCCTCACCTTGAGAAATATGTGATGGTGATCTTTCCTTTAAAAGGGAAAACTAAAGGAACTAAAACAAGCCAGAGAACTAAAAATCTGGGCACTGTAGCACTGGTTATGTTTTCAGCACATTCATCTTCAGTGGCACAGTTGTTAACTTTTGCTATCACTTGGCTGAGCAGAGGCCCGGGAGGCGAGGGATCTGAGACCAACCCTCCAGCTCTGCCATGGAGATTCTGTGCAGATCCGCCTACATGATGGCATCTCTTGATGCTACTGTTCCCTTTCCAGAAACAGAAGTAATTGTATGTTATTTCTGCATTTTAGCTGTTTAGATGGCATGGATTTAGATGGGTCTGGAGTGTGGCTCTGAAACAGCCCTCTACTAGGGAAGTATCTCTTTGATTTTTGAATCGATAAGTGGACGAGCGAAGGCAGGCGATGAAGGTTTGGATACAGTAGCAGGGAGCCAGACTTGATGCACAAAGTGGTTTCTGCTGTTCCTATGTTGCTGGGAAAATTTTTTCAAAGAGGGAATTTCCTTTACTTTACGGCATATATGGCACATGCATGGTAAATGTGGCTACATTATGCACACGACATTCAGAACTTGTGTGCTATGGCAGAAGTAATTGGGCTGTTTGACCAAAATCGACTCCTTTTAAAATCTTATAAACTTTATGAAAAAAATTAAAATTAGAATACATTCATAATCTGTTGTGCTGCTAGCATTCTCTATGTAAGGAGACATCTTCCTGTAAAAGAGTTATTTTTTATTTTCATTATCCTTTTATGGAGGCTTGAATTATCTTGAGTTATTCAATAAAAGCCATAAAATTGCTTTTTATGTGATTACTCAGAGAGAGTGTTCCATTATGTGACAGTTGCGCAACCGCATAATATCCCTTTCAGCTGTAACTTTCTGTTACTTTTGCCCACTAAGTGACTGAGAAGGTACAGCAAGAATAAAATATTCCAATGGACTCATTCTGGGCCTGGGTGCTGCTGATGCCTAGGGAAAAAAATCAGCAGATTTCCATGTGGTCCAAAGAGGCTTATTTGTTAGCATAAATAACGTGGATGTGACACGTTGCCCTAAACGAGATTGTTTGATTAGACTTGCTTTGATTATCTCTGAGCGTCTGATTTCCTCTTTGAATTGGCAGGCTCTGATGCCTTCAAAGCAATCTGTGAGGAAGGAGGGTCCACCAGAACCCTTAGCTCTCCAAGGTTACACAATTTCCTGTGTAAGCTTGGCTAAATCGCCAAAAATTTCACCCCCAAGGTGACTTAGATGCTGTTATCCTGAGTGTAGATCTTCTGATGGGTGAGTTTTCCAGCTTTCTGGTGCCCCAAAAAGCTTGATGATAGGGCCAAGCGTTTTGAGACAATTAAACCTTTGGCTTTGTACTCAGTGGGTGTGCGAGAGCGCCTAAAGGTGCGAGTCTGAGGGTCTCATCTTTGGAACTTGGTGCTTATGGGTCATCTTGGGCTCCAGTATGCTGTGATGGATCAGACTCCATTGTCTGAGCCTCAGTTTCCATCCTGCAAAAGGAAGAAACCAGCATTTCTCTATCCCAGCCAGGTCCTGTGAGCATAAATATGTTAAAAAAACACGAAGCACACCAATACTGTGGTAATGGAAGCTATATAATGAAGATGGGCAGATTCCCAAGAAAGCTTTCTACTTCATTTATTTCATTTTAGTTTTGGAAATCTTGTGCCAAGACCTTGGGTGGTACAAATCAGTGCTTTCAGTGATTCATTGAGGATCAGGCTAGTTAAAAAGTTTGCGGGGACTTCTTTGATGTGAGCTGGTGAGACTTACGGGATGCATGAGCAGAAGATCTCCTGTGTGACTCTGGGGCATGGCCTTATAAGCAGTAGATCCTGAAAGCCGGTTTTCACACCCTAGAGTTCGGCAAGATGCTCTAACATATACACAGCACCTTTTGCAAGAGGTCAATCGGAGCTCATAGATTTATTAGCTCTTGAAAAGCTTACAGGAGGGGGAAAAAAGGTTGAATGTTTAACTACTCTGAAAATATGGTATTTTAAGGTATATCAAAGCTTTCTTTAAGAAAGAGATTATATTCTTGCTTTCTATGGCTGCAGGCTGAACTTTTTTCCACATAAAATGCATTAAAGGGCTCATTGGGTAGAATTGGCTGAATGAATGGTTTTAACTATAAGCAGTCAAACAAAAACATTGAAAGGTACAGGCGCAGGTCCCCCAGCAGGGCTCTTTGAAGTCCAACTCAACATTGAAGTGCTCTTTGGGTTTTACTTTCATCTTCCAGCAAGTCCCCTGGCCAGCAAAGAAGATTTTCTATCTCAGGGCTGTCAGCAGCCTGGTTAAAGAGTGGCGGGTGGTGGTGAGGGGATCTCTGCATGCTCAGTGCTCTGGGAAAGCTGCAGAAGCAGCTGAGCTGGCATCGGAGCCTTTTAGAAGAGCTCCAGAGCAGTTCAGAATTACATAGTGGCTGAAATTTTCCTAGTGTTTATTTCAGCTTCTGAAAAATTCAGGAGATAAAAATAGGTTCTCCTCAATGCACTGATTAGATCAACTTTTTTTTTTTTTTGCGTTTGGTTTTTGAAGTTTCCAAAGCAGCCTGCACAGTTTAACTGCCTGGTTAACCATTGTTTAAAATGAGGAGACTGATGGCTACACCTACCACACCTCTATCTGCAAACCTGTGTCCTTTTAGCATGTTGCAGAAGCTGATGGACTTTGCAGAATGCACTGAGCGCCAGCAGATTTGAGCTGTTTTGGAGCAAACGACTCTTGCTGAGAGGGCAGCCTTCTGTCAAGGCTCTTCTGTTGATGCTGTTGCCATGGGATGTGTGTCGTGGTCGCTTTACCACTCTGCTTCATGTACATGCAACAACAACTGAAGTTGTCTTTGAATAATTAAGAAAGTAAATGATGGAAATCTTAAGGACAGCAATAAGTCAGACAGGCACCAGTGAAAAAATGTTTTAGTTCGTGGAAGCACGTAGTGTGACCGTCCGGTTATCAAGATCTCTATGGGGTGACATTTCCCATTTATCACTAGGGTTTATACATGCAAGGGACACTGTCTGTAAGCACCATCCAGTGTGATATGTGCTCCAGTCATTGTGTAGCTCCATCAGTGCTGCAATGAATCTAGCTGTGATTTCCATATCTCTTCCAAAGTGTCAGAATTAAAAGATAAGTGGGGATAAGCAGTTGCTTATCCATAAAACCCATTTCCTTTCTACCTCCTTTTCACTACTCAGGTTTCCACTAGAAGTCTATTTTTATTGTTTATTTGATACTCAGTCTATGGAGAACGTGTGAGCCAGGTGCATGGAAGCTGTGAGCTGGGAATTTTCCCAGCCCTCCTATGCGAAAGTAGTGTTCGAACCCAGTTGTGAAATCTCATTTGGTGGCAACGAACAACAGGTTAAGAGGGCCAAGGTCATATTACTTTGTGATAAAGATGAGTGTGAGATCTGAGGAGGCAGTGGGGGATCTCTTCTGTCTTGCTCATGTTGGAGACTTTCAGCCATGTACCCAGGAGAGCTTGTCTTCTGCAGTGCTCCAAAAGGCCACCTGCAAGATAAAAGGGAATTGGGAAAAATGTTCCCATTCCCCTAAGCTACTGCACTCTCCAGCCAACATACCAATAGAGAAAATCCCATCCATGATACCTTAGGGGGCTGTAATCTGAGAACTCAGAGAACTTAGTAGTGATAGAGAAGGAAAAAAAAAAAGAAGATAAAAAGAAAAGATGGAATTCATCGAGAGAGATGGTTTGTCTGGCAGATTTATGTTGAAACCAGGAATTAATCCTCCCTTGAGCCAAAAACGTTAAGGAGCAGGTTAGTAGTATGTTTTTCCTTTATCAGAATTAAAATAGTAGAAAATATTTCCAAGTATACTAATGGAAAGAGAGAAACACATTTTTGGTGAATGTTTCATTGGGGGAAAAAAGAGTTCTCAACAGAATGTGATCAGAATAAAGCACTAAAAATAGATGTCACGTTAAATCACCTTTACAGTTTGTTCACTCTGTGCATAAAACAGATCTTTCTAGTTTCCCTGCCTTAAGAAAACAAGGCACTCGGCCGTCTCTGCCTTGCGCTGCTTTGTCTCGCAGCCTGTTAGAGCAGAGCTGGCTGTGCTGTAGCGTGACTCGGCAGCGCTCCTCGCCTCCGGCAGCAACAAAGCTCTGCGAGGGTTACCTCGGGCGCACGTGGACACCCACGGGGACAAACCAGATTCGCAGGCGGCTGCGTTTTCTTGAATTACTCACACCTGGATGGAGCTACCTGAGCACACGCTGGTATCACATACCTGGGAGTTAGGCACTGCGCAGTCTTGTGCATTTTATCCTTATAACTTGGATTCTGACCGGTTTCTTAGGGAAAAATCATTCTCTTTCGGCTTTATGTCAAAAATACTATGACTTTTGAAGTTTTATCTGTCGGAGGGTAAAAGATACGTTACAGTTAACATTTAGCACGTTGGATGTTTCCTGAACTTTTTGTGTGTAATTATTCATATGCCTGTGTGAGAATACTTACATGTATAAGAAGTGCTTTCAGCTTCCTTTATTTAATTCAGGAAGTATTCTTCTAAAAATTTAGATTTGTGTCTTTATGTTAGGAGAAAACAGACTTTGTAAATTCCAGCCTTTGATATAATCAATTTTCAAAATGTCTTCAAGATCAAAAATAACCAATAAATCATTTAGTCAAGCCTGTGGTCCTTTGATTGGGTGTTGAATGAATGTGCTTTAATCTTAAACCCTCTCAGGGCCAGAGTTTGGTCAGAGGCATAAACAAATACTTGCTCATCTTAGAGCAGGAAAAGTTTGTCTCTGCATAAAAGTTAGGAAAAGTATTAACATGCAAAACCGAAATAGCAAACATTAAAATGCAAAACTGAAATAGCAAACAGAAAACAAAACTGTTTTCTTTCCTAATTGTATTTGTGTATAATAAAAAATCTGTGATTCTCACAATGACAAAAATATTTGCTCCTACTGAATAGGACAATCAGTGTGAGTAAGTCCTATTCCCTACAAGCCAGGTTTGCAAATTCAGATTGAAAAGCTAGCAGTTAATTATGTCCTGATGCTGAGCAGAGCCGAGACGTTTGGAGATGCAGGCTACCTGGGCTCTTCCTGTAGCTGATTATCCCACAGACAGCAGAGCAGATAATGGAAAACCTGGCAGGGAGGGTTTAGAGGGAGAGGAGTGCAGGTTTCCGAGTGAGTCATGGTGCAGTGCTGGTCGCAGTGCGCTCCTTACGTGGTGTGTTTATGACAGGATGACTCAGAGAATGGAAAGATAAAGTTACACGTTTTGCAAGTTGGCAGTGGTATTTAGGCCCAGCTTGATACTTTTATGGACACGCAGCTGTGCTACCTCTTCAGAGAGGACGCAGCAGCGGGGTTTTTTGTTAGGAGACTGGAACTCCAAGCTAGCTGGCTCTGAAATGGAAGCAGTGACATTAGCGTGGCTCCAGGCTGATAAGCCTTGGTGAGAGGTTTCCACTTCAGATCTGCTTTGGAGCACAGGCAGAAGTGACCTACATCTGCTTGCAGAGCAGTAGCAAGATATTTCCTTGAAAGACGTGGAAAGTTCAAAGAGCAGTGCGCATCTTGCTTTGAGTATCTGTGAAGCTGACAGGAACGGAGAGGTTTGGTCCGGCAGTGAGAATGACACCGAAGCAATAGGAATGCTGTCCCTGACCCCTCATCACTTCTTTTACAAATAGGACCTAGATGTGTTAGGAATTTGAGGTATTGGTGTTTCTCGCATGCATCTCTGCATACCAGCTACCAGTGATGGCACAGGGACAAGGGTATCATTTGGGGATTGCCCCTTCACTTATGCAACACATCACAAATATTACCAATTTTCTCCTTACAACCTCCCTCCCATCGGAAAGGCAAATACTGCTTTTCTAAGCAGTCAAAGAAGCGGCTGCTAAGTGGAGTTACAGCAGAAATCTGTGGTAGGAATAGCGCTAGAGCATCTGCATAGCACACTGACAGCGGTACCTACCTCCAAGTGCCAACAGCTACATGGCTTTAGATGCACCCATGCAGCAGAGACTGTTGCACCTTGACCAGCTGAAATAATTTATGATGTTGCTAGGAAGCGGAAAGCCAGCAGCGTTGGGATGTAATCAGAATGTGCTTTCCTCATGAAGCTCGCAGCAGTATTTTCAGCATCCTGAATCATTCTGCTCATTTCTTTTTTGCTTAGGCAAAATGGCTCTGGAGCCCCTTGTCGAGATGCTCCAGATTGCACCCTCTCGCCATGTTCTTCTCGGCTCCTGCTGTCGCTCCCTGGTTGTGCCCATGGCAACAAACACCAGAAGTGATCCGTGTTTTGCAAGCTCTGCAGCTGCAGGGATTCCCCTCTGGTGAGCTGCATAATAAACCAGGCCACATGCGCTTAATGGGAGGGTGATTTCACAGTGGTGCCCGGCAGCTTCCCAACACAGCTATTTCCTCCCTGCCCCACACCCCAATTCTCCTATCAATGCTCATCTATCAGTTGCACCCTACTATAAAAGCTGAGCAGGGGGCGACGGGGGCACTAGCAGATGTGCCATGCAGAAGGGCTGAGGCTGTCTCATTAATTCTTCTGGCTGGTTTCACTGCTGCTTTGCTCCCTGTTGCTAAGGAAGGTTTCTATGGCAAAGGCCCATCAAGAAAGTGAGGATTAGAGAGAGTTAATGTTCGGAACGGATGAGCTTGACATTGTCAGCAACTGGCTTCTTCAGGGGAAAACAGGCTGCACGAAAGGAAGACCGGCCACTTTAGATGCACTGCACAGTGTGAGGTTTGCTGGTTTGTCTTGTTTTAACATTGGTAGTTTCGTGGTAAATGTGACCTATTAAAACAAATGTTGAGGGAGATATACCCTTGTTATAGGGGTGTTCTCACAAGGTGTTGAGCCACAAGCTTCAGCCTCTCCCCGCAAGCTCTCATTGCTGTAGGCATCTCCCATGAGCTGGAGAAGAGAACAAGAGAAGAAAACATGGCTTTAATCCCCTGAGCATGAATGCACTGGCCAAACTGGGGTTCCAGCTGCACATATAATATCTGTACCCCGAGAGGAATACAAAAATCCTTGCATCCCCAAGGCCCATCAGTACCTAAAACCTGGGAAGCACTTGTCTCAGCAGCCTGGAGTGGCCCCAGTAGGGCTCTGGTCTATTTTCTGTGTGAGCGCAGCCAAAATCCAGTGGACATACCTCTCCTCCCCAGTGCTCTGAGCTACTAGTGGTAGCATTGGTGATGCCTTCCGGCATGCTAGTCCAAAGCGCTCCTCAGGAAGCAGATAGCCTCGGTTCTGTCTCTTCCATGCCTTCACAGGGCTGAAAACCCAGCAACTTCTCAAGAAAGTGTTTTAATCTCTTTTCCAGGTAAAGTATTCTGGGAGGGATAGAGCCTCTTGCACATGGGCCCATGTGCCATCAGGAATGGAAGGTCCCTGGGACCAGACGGGCAGAGAACAAAAGGACACTTTGAGGCCATGGGCAAGACCTGAGGCAGCAGCCCGGCGGTCCGAGGCTTGGTCGTGCTCTGGAGAAGCACTGTGGTCTATCTGAGGCCTTCCTCCTGTACTCATAATTCACTACAAGTACCTGGTGGTTGATCATTTTATGAACGGGATTATATGAAGTGGCTTCCTGAGATAGCCAGGGGCTGATCTCAATGCAGGAGGACTCTTCCAGTCCTATAGCCTACGTTTGGTAAGAACTCAGGCCTCAGAAAATGTAGTGGGCCTCATCCGAGTCAGTGAGTTGAACTGGGGTCTCTCAGTCATTTCACTATGTATCAGGCATTCTGTTATATGCGGAAAACGTGCAGATCTGGGCACAGCTTTAGAAACAGGCTTTCATTCGGTCAGACGGCCCTTGCAGACAAAAGCTAAACCTGGATAAATTGAACTATCGTTTTTACAGCGCTCTCACACCTGGAATGGGACTTCCTAGGTGGAGGAGAGTTTCTTGACAGACGGTATGAGAAAACTTGTGCTTCTGTTACCAGTCCTGTCTGCATTTTACTCCTATATTTTTTGGTGCTGACAATCTGCCACCTTTAACAAGCTTTAAATTTACTAGAGAAAAAAATGCATTAGAAAAAGGTAAAAGTCGTTTTCTGTGGCTGCTCTGCTTGCCTGCAACCAACCTGCTCTTTTAAAAGGCTTGTGTTACAGCTGCTTGGGTGTGTAGGGCCCGAAGTTTCCCCTCTGCATGTTGTGCTGTTCTGATAATTTCTTTTCTTTTGTAAGCCTAGGGATGGTGCTGCTAATTCACTTAATGCATTAACCTGTCCTGGGGTCTGCTTCATGCTTTGCTCACTGAGGGGAAATCAGAAAATGAAAGTCTTGAGGTTAAATAAGTGACTGGTTGTGACTTGGCAGTTCTGTTCGGTTTTTCTATCCTGCTCTGTGGAGCACAGATTGTGGTTGGCCTTTATGCAGCTGATCAGAAGAAAAGTGGTTAGAGAAAAAGCCTGCATTAAGGCTAGCTGCTATTTTCAGTTTGTGTGCTCAGAGAGATACTGGAATTGCTGCTCTTTCTGCCCTTCAGTCTCCCCAGTGGACAGGGGATGGAGAAAGACGGGAACAAGCAGAACCACAATGATTTTCCCACTCAGCAGTCAGGCCTGTCTGGTTACGCACCCTCTCTATGAGAAGAAATATCACTGCGGTCAAGTCCTTAGGTCTGCCCTAGGAGGGCAGAGGGCCCGGCAGAGTGGGCTCGGTGTGCGGTGGCTCAGCTGGCGTGGAGGTTTTCCTCACAGAGGCAATGACTGGCATTTGGTTCAGAGATTGACCTCTGTCTGTGAAACAAGCTGAAGCCCATGTCTAGATGCTTGCATCCCTGGAGAATGGGGTTCTGGATTGTACATTTGGATCTAGAAGCCTGAATTCCTCCAGTATCCCACCCAAAACAGTCACACTGTATTGTGGATCCAGCTCTGCCCTTAGGTACTCTACAGTAATAGTCCTTGGCTAGTCAAGCCTCAGATGACTGTCTAACTAGCCTTCAGCGCTTCTCTTTTTTTGTTTGTTTGTTTGTTTTGGGTTTTTTTGTACAAACTCTCTGGGTAAGAGCTGGAAGGAAGTCGTTCCTCTGCATGTTGCTTTAGGGAAGCTCAGCGTTCCCGTGGCCTGGCAAAGGGGAAGATGTACTGGGCCGGTGGCAACTGGGGCAAAGGGATGCACCGTTCATTGCCCTGACTGAAAGTTAAGGGTGGACTTCAGCACTGCAAGAGTGGTTAGCACTTTACTTTGAAAGCTAAACTACTTGATTTTTAGTAAATTTTAACATAAACTAGTACTTCTAAGAGGTTTTCTTTCATATGCCTGTTGCACTGCTGCAGAAATAACCATGCATGCATGTGTGTGGCTTCAGGCAAACCAAACTGAGGATTTCCTCTTAACTATGGGGACACAGAGGAGATGTCACACCCATCTTATGTTACCTGAAAGTAAGTTACCTGAGCCAAGAGAAGCAAATTTTCCCCTAGATGAATTTTTTTTTTAAAGTTACAAATGACTTTCTTAAAATGCACATCCTACTCATTTCTTATGCTCTCAGAGGCTCAGCTATAGACTTGGAAGGGATTTACCTAGCTTCCGAAGTGGAAAGATCATTGGTGGGAAGCAATTTTCAGTCTGTTGGTTTTAAGAGGTGTCATAAACTATTATTACGGCTACGCTGATCCTACAAACCATGGGAGGAGGACAGATACTGCATTCATGATCTAGGCCTTAATTATTCTGACAGTGTCTTCTCTCAGAGATACTTACCACGAATATGACTTATGATTTTTTAATAGGCATTATTTATAGTTTAGAGATGCAGCTTAATGACATTACAGATTGCAGCCAGACTTGTGATGTATGATCTGCAGAAGTTTACTCCCTATTAGATAGTATTGCAAAAGCGACTTAAATCTCCTTCCTCCGTTAAACAATGCTCTAAATGTCATCGCTGTTTACATTATTAGCAGAGCACTCCCAGTAGCAGTGATCTGCACTCTGACTGTCCACGAGCCTCGACAAGCAGCCAGCAGATTTACACTTTGGTGAAAACTGGCTCATTATCTCCAGCAGTAAATTCCTCTCATAAAGAGTCTTGTGTGCTCAGGCTGCAAATAGAGCTTGCATATACTCTGATGAAGTGTGTTTCCTAAACACTGTTCTAAGTGCTTTAACATCTCTGATTCGTTCTCATGCCCAAATGCCTGATAACTTTCCTCCAAGCCCTGCGGGCTGTCGCCTTGCAAGGCAGTGGTGTGCCGCGGTGGTAGGCGAGCTGTAGGGTGGGCTGTGCTCATGGCCGCTGTTGTGTGCATCTCTTGATGCCTTGCAGGTGTAACAGGGGTGTAACGGGGAGCAGGGCAGCACGTGTCTACAGCAAAGCTGGCCCGCGGTCTATCTGGTCAAGTGGGTCTTCAGCAAACGGGGGAACCCGGGCACTCGCAAGGAAGCTGAAGGAGTCTTTCATTAAGTGGTTACCGGCCAGTCTGCATTTCAGAAATGGTTTCTCCTAATTCTGGTGATCGGGAGACTGACTTAAACTGGTGGGATGTGACATGTTACATCGTTTCCACACGCACGGAATCATTAACTATTAGAACTCTTGCTATTCTTGTTAGACAAATAAGCGTTTAAATTTCTCCCTGTTCTCAACCTGAACGCCAGTCAGTAACATCAAGTTTCTTGGTCTAATTACGTGTTCCTTGAAACAGCACTTTCTTGCGTTGGCTTTGTATTTGCTGCTTTTGAATGTCATTGATTGTTCATGTGCTTTGAGACAGGAAGAACAGAAACTCCTGATCTGCCTTGACTTGCTGTGCTTTTTCTTTCCTTTTTTTTTTTTTTTTGGCTGTTGTTTGGTTTGTCTTGTTTTGAGCTGGAGACAAAAGCATGAGGCAGAAAATGCAAGCGGGGAAGGTAACCGTTGTTTCAAAAGAAAGCTAAAAGCTGTCTAGCATCCAGCACACCTTGGTGGTTTCCAGTACAGACAAGGTGCATAGAAGTCAATTGGGAGGATTTTTTTCCCTGAGATCCATCTTGATCAGGCCTGGCCTTTCACAGGCCACAAGCACAAAACCGCTGTCCATTCGCTTCTCCTGTCGGTGTGCCATTCCTCCTCCCGGAGGAAAGGGAAAAGCAAGAAACAGCCGTGTCAGTGGAGCCTGCCCGGGGTGCAGCTGGAGCTGAGCTCTTGCCAGATGCTGTGAACAAACGGCTGTGAATAGCTAAGGCAGCCTTAGAAACTAGGAGTTGTTCAAGAAAGCTGAGGAATGAACAGCATGCACTAAACTTGCACCCAACACTATTTGTGCACAAGTGGTTCAGATAGTCTAAATACTAGCCAAGCTGAAAAGAAATGCTACAGGGCCGGGCCAAGAGCCCTTGCTGCAGTGAATGGGTAGGTCTGCTGCTCTTGCTGGAGGCTTTCATAATAACAGAAATGACCATTTGGCCAGACAGCTCTAAAGAGCTTTGAAGGTGCATAGCCTCGATACATTTTAAAATGAAGCACTCCCTTTCTCTATTATTTTCCCAACAATGAAGGTGCTTCATTGCAAAGCACTGTGTGGATCTACGCAACTCAGTGCTGCCTTGTCCATGTTTGAAGTTTCCTACTTGCCACAAAAACTCTTTTTTTTCTAGGGGGTAACTGTATCTCTGAATATATAGCTTCTGCAAGTTTCTGTTCCTAGCTCATCTCTTTACTGGTAAACGGCTGTATGCTAGGGCCATAATAGACGGAGCAACGTTGTGCTAGCCCTCTCGTCTGCCATTTGTAGTGCAGTTCTTGATGTTTGGGGGTATAAGGAAGGCACAAAACAGTTGTAGCTCAACTACTCTTACTAATCCTCTTTTGATCTATCTGTTTCAACAGAATTGCATTTCCACTTGCACAATCAACCTGGGAAAGGCAGGTAGTGCTGCAGAAAGAAACCACCTCAGCAGAAAAATCGGTCTCAGCATCAGGCCTGAGACATGGGACGAGCAAGCAGAACAGATGAATGATGATACAAGAAAATGGAAATTGAATAACGGTGTACACTGCCAGTTCTCCTAAGCTCCCGCAATAATGTTGTGTGTATGTGAATGAGCAATGGAGTGCAGGCAGCTGCTGCGGCCAATGGGAGCCAGTATCTTATTGGGACTGGTAGGTCATCAGCTTGTGTCTTGCACGCGCTGGAAAACAGCATCAAATTGAAAGGGCTGTATGAGGCAACTTCAGCTCTCCACATATGCTTAGGTTTTTTTTAGTTCTGCTGCTTTCTAATAATCCTCTTTTAGACATTTCTACCTACCGATGTACAAGAGCTTCCCATGAAGCAGCTTGCGGAAATAAGTGTCTGCGTGATCACATAAACTCCCACTTTGTAGCTAGAAGCATCCTGTTACAACTACGTGTTTTTTTACCAAACTCTTGAGCAATTTTTCTATTTTGACTGTAGGAACATAATGAAATCTCCTCTAGATACTGTGGAAAGAGTAAGGAAGTCGTTGCCTAATTGAGGTGGATTTTAGCACCAGTGTCTGGGAGACACTGAGGTCAATGGTGAAACTCCTACTGAACTCGCTGCAACCAGGTTTGCACCATAAATTTCTCTCTAGGGGTTTATGAGCAGAGATTGTTAGACAGGTGATAACGGACTCTGCAGCAGCACTGCATGGGGTGAAACCAGAAAGTAGCAAAATCAAAATATGTTCCCTGTAACACCACATACACTGAACCCTACCCGGAAAAGGACTTGTGAGTTATCTTACTGACTTCTGAAGTTGCTTTAGATACCACACAAGCATTTGCTAACTAATTGGCCTGAGTACTTGCCAGCACTTTTAATATTTCCACTCCTAGAATAAGAAATGAAAAGCTAAGCCTGATGCAGATATAATCACATTTTTTTATTTATTCTGTTATACAACTTTGTTCTCATTAGTAGCCTCGGCTCATAGTCATTCAGCCTATTTCTGCCTGTGAATATGTGCATATTTTCATCCCTTTCTCATTCTGTGGTCTCTTAACAAGTTTCTGAGGTAGATGTGGGCTGCAGCATAGTCATTTGAAGCTGGTTGACTTATTTCCCTCCTTAACTTCTGTGGATCCTTCACAACACCCACAGATTCCCAAACCGCAGCTCTAGAATAATCCCGTTTTCTGGTGGGTGAGCTGCGGCCGGAAGGGGCTGGTGCTGGGGCTGCTGCGGGTGGGATGCGCGGGGAGGTTTCAGCAGCAGAGGGGTTGCGGAGGAGCTCGTGTGGACCGGGAGACGTCGGTGGGAGGAAGCGTGGCGCCAGGCTGAGCGTGGCGCGATGAGGAGGTTGTTTGCTCCGTAGAGGTTTGACTTTCCAAAGGTGGGCCAGCAGCACAGAGAGCAGCAAGCAAACCGGTGTGATAGAGCGGGATAAATGCCCTCGCCATCTCGGCAGCTTGGAGTCGCTCCGGTGAGGCTGCTGCAGTCGGCGTAGCCCTGCCGGACTCCCGTGCGGCCTCGGGGTGCCAGGGCTCAGCTGTGGGCTCGGTGCAGCCCCACGGTGCCTGGCGGCACCAAGGGCCTCGAGAGCTTGCTGGGAGGGGGATCATGGTTGCTTACAAGGCCAGACTGAGATGCATCCCTCTGCTCTTGGGTTTTCGTTTGTTTGGTTTTTTCCTTGCTGCAGCCGCTACCCGTTGCCTCTTTATTACTTGCTGCCGTTCAGTACCGCTTTCTTGGCCCAAAAGTTGCCGTTTGCTGCTCAGGGTGCCCTACATGCTGCTCGGCCTCATGAGGCTGCGTCTGCGGGTCCAGCCTTGCCTGTGCTGGGCGTCCTCCGGCCCCACAAGCCCACAAGAGATGCTTAACCAAAACATCCCTCGGGCAGTGTGTCATCTGACAGACACGCGTGTGCATGAATCTCTCTCCTGCCAGTGCTGTAACATCGAGTCAGACTCGGGAACATAAAATTCTTCCCAGAAGCAGTAATCCAGTGCTGTGATTCATTCGTCTCATGACTAGGTGCTAGCATCAGAGCTAGAGTAATTTCGGGTCTAGGGAAGAACCATCCTACAAATGAAAAGAATAATTTTCGTTAAAGCAAAGTAGCTAATTGCTGCCTCAACGCTTTAATATATCCACTTACAATCACATTTCAGGTTTCGAATGTATTATGTGGGGTTGCTAATGCCATTATCTGCCTTGCTGTTCTCCTTGTACTTTCTGAAATGGACAGAAAAAACATGCCGCAATCAAAGGAATGGCCTCTGCAAATTACTTGCTAAATTGAACTGTATTCTTGAGATGAACTTTAAAAGTCAACTGAGCCACTCTTCTAGCATTACAAAATTGAAAATTATATCACATTTCAAAGCATAGGTAAAGGAAGCAACCAGGTTGTTCTGGGGAACAGAACTAAGGCTGTTATATGCTGTAATGCCTTAAGGATCCCCATCAGACTTTTCTGGAATCATAATACTTTTCCAGTGATGAGGATACTTGCTTTTTGAAGTAGAATTTTTTACATTAAACTGTAGAGCTATCTCAGCACATTTGTATCATATATAATTTTTCTCTTACAGGAAAAAAATCACAAATGCTGCTACGGACACTCATTTGGCCACAAAAGCACCTAGAAAGAAGACGCTATTTCCTGATTCACAGGTTAAAAGAAATGGATCTTTTTTTGGCTTGAAAGCGGATATTGTTTTTCCTGTAAAACGAAACTCCTCTTTGAGTAAAATGGCTTGTGAATTCCTGAAATGGAAGGGGGGAGGAAAAAAAAAAACCCCTTCTGAAGCTAAACAGAAAGAGAGTTTTTAAAAGCTATCATAGTTTATTTCATCTTGAGGTGGTATTTATTTTGAGCTTATGCTTAATTTTTATAAAAGACCTTGCAAAACAGCTTCAAACCCTATATGAAAAATTTGTCTTGAGCAAAAGGAAGAATTCTAGTCAATTGGAAAGAATTCTCTTATTTTTTGATTCATGTAAGACTTGTGAAAAAGGTAACTTGGGTCGACTATAAGCAAATCTGTCCCTGCGTGCTCCCTGCTCCCACCGTCTGTTTTCCCCAGTCTTTGGTAGCACAACCTAATCGAGAAAGAGAAACAAGAGCCAACCCAAAGCCAGTTACCGGTGGCCAGGAAGGGCCGTGCGAACCCTCGCAGGAGCTTTGCCCACCCCAGCTGCCGCGCAAGCTTGTCTATGGGGAGGTCCACCCGTCTTCACTGCACGGCAGCCAAGGGTGCAGGTTTTGAACCAAGACGCCGGGGTGGTCTCTGAGATAGCACAGCTCCCAGGGACTTCCACGCCTGGCACGGGGCCGGTGTTTAACTGGCGAGTTAGGCCCTGCCTATTTACAGAAGCTATATAAATATTTAATGAAAGATATAAATGCGTTTCAAGGAGGCACAATAGTATGTTCCTGGGGTGTCTCCTGCGAAACACTGTTATATTTGTTCTTTTCAACAAGACTTCGATATATTTGCCCTTCTTATTTCTTCAGAAAAAATGTAGTTCTGTCATGGTGATGTTTCCACACCATGCCCGTTTGATCTCTTGCCTGCTGTTCAGTTGAGCCTTAGAAAGACTTTAACCTGTTCGGGCAGGGACTGATACGTACCTTGCGCCGGTAAATGAAACAATGCGTTTGTCACGTGCGTTTGTCGCACACTGAGCCATGAATAGACCTATGGGACATTATAATTTGGCTCTATGTAAATATTTCATCACCATCAAGACTGCCAAACCCTCTGTGCTCAGTAGCGCTGCAGTGAATAACTCCTGTATGCAATTTGTCTATTTATAAAAAAAAAGGTGGCGTAAAGCCTGATGTTTCCAAGTTTTTCTTCAATTAGTCAGGGCATAGCAACTTTGAAGATGAGCTATTTTAATGGAGATGACCAGTTTTAGGCAGCCAAATTTTTTAATAATTCCGAAGGCCGTAATATCTGTAGAGCAGTAGCATCCCTTGGCCTTCACTTCACTGTCACAGACAGATGCTCACTCGCTCCCTTGCCATCCTTTTTTTTTCTGTCTGTAGCAACAGTTTAACTATAGGATGTACTGTTTTATGTATCCTGATAGCCTTTGTTGTGAAGTATGCTGCAATAATTAGAACCATATATAAAAACAAATGCTGTTAAGGTTTTGAACACTTTCAATTCCTGTGCTCACCTGCCAAGATGCTAAAGCAATGCATTCCCCACTCCTTGGCTTTTGAAAGAGGTAAAGTGAAATAGCAAGCTGTAAATCCAACTTGGTATTCATGGTATATGTGGGAGGACAAATAATCATAACTTGTCAGGCAAATGACTGTTTAAATTGTTTTTCCATCTTAACACGTAGGAAGTCTCAGCTACTGAAAGGTACAACTCGATAGGTAGGATATGCAACTGGCCAGGAAAACAGTACATCTGTTTTCAGATGCCACAAAATACAAGTTCATCAAGGAGAATATTAAAAAATTAATTTCAGAGGGACTATTTAGCAGATTGGCTACTGAATAATGAATTGCACAGGCAGAAAAGTGTGCACTGTAAAAGGTGAGCTACAAGCTAATGTCATTTCCTTAGGAAAAAGTCAAATGTTCCAACAGTCTTGATATATGTTATCTCAATTCTGCTCTGTCTCCACAGTCTGATATGGAAAGTACATATTTTTAAAAGGCCACATCCTGTATATGTTTATAAAACAGTTCACTGCTGCTATTGGCTGCTTCTTTGGAAAGGTGCTGTCGCATGGGACATAACCTAAAAAAATACCCACAGTCTAAAGGTAAAGACCCTTTTTTATTGTTATTCGGGATATTTTAGCTGCAGCAGCTGGTCAGCAAGAACTTTTTCAGCAATGAAACAGGCTCAACATTTATTATGAGGTTGATTAAGCTGAGCTTAGTGAGTCATGCACTGAGCTGATCTGGGAGGAAGGTCAATGGAAGAAAAGGAAATTGCACAGCCTGACTAGCAAAGGCGTTAGCCAGGGTAGTAACCGCTGAGGTCTCAGTCCAAAGATATGAGGCTCCCTGGTGCCTAGGGTTGCAGGTGAGAAAAAGGACAGTCGGCACATGGCAGGACTGCCTGCTGCTGGCAGGATTCGTGGCTCTACTGGACACTTTGCTCTTGCTTAACTCCAGGAAGTTGCCAGTCAAGTCTCCCCCAAGCAACTCCATTAATCCGCAACATGGCCAGGCTGACAAACACCATTTACTTTCCCCTTTGACAGATGGTGAAGCCAAATGATGGGAGTGGGAGGTCTCCTCAGCCTCATTCATCACCTATGTTTGGACAGCATTTCAGTGAACACACAACATTAAGTTAAAAACACTGCCTTCAGCTGGGTTAATAAAATAAAAATAGTCTGATTTTCTAGCAGTCTACTGTAGATGGATGGATTGAAAAAGGTGTTTGAGTATATTGTTGATTATAATGTTTGTACTTCAGAATTTTCTTGGAAGGCTGTTGTGAAGATACTGTTCCTCATGGACTCGAGCCACCTACTGCTCACCCACTTAGGGCCCCGATGCAGCCCATGAACAATTTATCTTAGAAATTTTTTCATGTCCAAAGCACTCTGCTCAGCCTACCTTCTGATCTGGTCTTGAAGATGACATAACAAAAAACTTAATAGCATTCAAGTCTAGCTGTTGGATATGTTTCTGTACTTGAACAGAGTTTTGTATTTTTGGAGTTCATTCCTGAGTCGATTTGGAAGGAAGAAAAGGAGGGATAAGAGGGGTTATCTATTAATAGCATCTCAGTTTGGAGCTGGGAGATTTGAAGCTCTGATGTGGCTATCTATGCATAAAGCAGAGATCAGCTCCACAGAGGGCATAGTAAAATAACCTTGAAGGGACTTCACAGCCAGAGCAATGCCAAAGGAAATCAGCACCTGCTCTGTAGTTGCCGACATGCAATGATTCTTTAACTATATGTTAAACTACATGTTTTAACTATATGTTTATCATTGTACCTCAAAGTATCTATGTTGGTGTGCTTGATTTTCCCCATATGTCGGGGGGGAATGAGGATGCAAAGAAGGACATTGATCGATCAGTGTTGGAGACTGGGTTTCTGATTCCTATCCCTGGGTCTTCTTCGGGCTGGGAACGAGCTGCAGCTTAAATATTGCTTTATTTTGTTGGATCTCACAAAATTTAATGGCAGAAACATTAAAAAAAAGATGCTATAAGGTACAGAACAGTGTGAAATTGTAAGATTCCTCTGTGTTGTGCCAGATAGATATAAATAAGACTGAAGTAAAAAGTATTGCCAAATTAGGATGTGGCCAGTTGCTTTGAACTCTTACACAGAATCAGCAAAGCACAGTATTCTGACTCTAAAAGGCGCAATGGAAGAAATAGTATAAAAGTGAAAACAAAACTGTCATTTTTGTAACCAATAACTTAAAAAATATAAAATTGAGGATTTGATAAGTTTTCTTTCAAATTTTTTTCCTTAAATTGTGCAAATAATTAGTTACAGCATTTTCAGCAGTCATTTTTTTTTAGAATAAAAGTATTGTTTAGCTCTTCCTGATAGTTACAGATCCTTAGAGTAAAATCTCTGTTAATCGAGGGCGGAGAGAGACTTAGCAGTGCAGAACTGTCTGGGGACTGGGCTGGCCACCGTTTCCAGACTGTGCCCTCCAGTGAGAAGGCCAGGGGGGTTGAGGGTTTTTTTTCCTTTTAGGAGAAATTAGAAAGTCAAATATACGTGTTAACGAAGGTCAACCTTACTATTGCTTCTAGGAAAGCAAAGTCTAGGGCCACGAATAGGACTAAAGGGCTCGAGAGTTTGCACAGCACCAGGATTTCTGTTGTGTAAATTAACTGATGGAATCTGATGGCTTTTGCAGATTTACGCACAGAATAGGTTACTGGGGGGGGAGGTTCTTATTCACCTTCAGCGTACAGTGGCTTGTCACCGGCGCGAAACTTCTGCGTTGTTTGCCTAGCGTCTGTCAGAAGAGAATCAACTGATTATAATTTTGATCTGAGTAAATTTAACCTTATGGAAAACAGCTTTTGTGTCAGATTATGTTTGCATCCCAAAACTTACTCACAGGGATTTAACACATCTCCCTCTGTTATGCTACATGAGTGACAAGCAAGGAATGTTGATTTTATCCCCTTTCATGGTTTATCTTTTTTTTTTTTTCTTCAGCCTTTCTATGTCTGTACATCGTGTTCCTGGCGTGGCTCTTACGTACCTAACCTGGGAGTACAAGTACTGGGAGTGCATTAAGTGGTTTGTTTCTCTGCTGTGATGTTTGCTAGCAGGTGGCAAAACACAGAGCCATGAGAGAAAAGATGTTCTTTGCATCTCATCCAAACAATCGGAGACCTTCTTTTAAGTCAAAGAGGAGGGAGGTAAAAGTATGGGTGCTGTGTTTCTTTTTGAATTCAGGGGCAACAGATTTAAAAAGTGAATCTAAATGGAATCCAACATTTGACCTGGAAAAAGATCCATTAAAAGGAAATACGGTTTTGGAAAAATTTTTAATAGTCAGTAAGGAACAACCGTGGTCGATGGTAGCTCTAGTGTGTTTCACCTGGAGACCTCGACATGCAGGCTCCGTGCGCTTCCTTTTCTGTGCCTTGTGGTGCCCGGCTTGGTGCTGGCCTGTGCTTAGGGCAAGAGGAAGACAACTCCAAAAGACTTTACCAAGGTGACCCTGAGGAAAGTCCTGGTGGGGATGGATCCCACTGTCTCCTGCAGACAAGATGGTGACTGCGGTAAACAGAATAGTAGGAGAACCACCCTAATGTGGGTCTGCCTCTTTAAAAATACATGGTCAAATTTGCATAAATGGCTAGTTCTCATTTAGGCGTTTAAACAAAGTGGTAAAAAATGCACCCCACAGCTCCACCAAATAAGATTTGTTCTAACTTAAGTAGGGGGCCAGACAAATCTGGTGGCCTTGATACAAGTGATGTAATTAGGGAGCCACAAAGGTGGCATAAAGCCATTTTTAGCTCATTGTTTCTTTCAGATCTTGTCCTGGAGCCTGCCCATCTGACCCCTAAGATTTGGCTGCTATGTGGGACTCCCACTGAAGTCACACCTGTGAGAGGCTGGCTTTTCAGCCAGAAAAAAGCAAGGCGCTCTATTTTTAGACAGACACCAGGAAGATTTTTGGGAAGCACATCACAGAGCTGGGGAGCTGCCAAACAACAATTTTCTAACTCTCCTCCCTCAAGCCAATAAGATTTGCATAGCTCATTTTCTGCAGCTTTTCTCTTTGCAGAGGAAGGCAGAGCTCTCTGCATTGGACCGTATGTAGTAAATCTGCTGAATGACTGTGATGGATTTAAAATAATTGTAATGTAGTATACCAAGGTACTATTTGCATTTGGAATTGCAGGTCACTTTTTCCTTCTGTACAGGGGAACACATTGCAAGCGAATGAGTAATTCTGAGAACAGTAATTCTAAGACATTTGCAGATACCAAGTGGTTTCCTGGAATAACAGGCACTCTCAAGAGAAACGTCAGACCCGTTTAATCAGTCACATTTAGAGCTCTGCGACATCTGCAAGTGAATTATTAATGATCTCAAATGTTTTAGATTTATCCAAAAGTCAGGAATAACGTGGCCCTTCAGATGATCAGCTCTGATTCAAGGCTTATCCTTTCTACTCTAGGCGCTAGAGACACTGCAGCTGCTTGCTGCCGCTGACTGCCGTTCCCCGTTTGCCACTGCGGCTGCACCCCTCTGTAGGCACTGAGATCTGAACAAATGCAAAGTGCAGCTGGCATCCAGCTGCATCTATATAGTTACCATCTATCTGGTAAATAGCCTCTGATCAGTGCGCTACGGGTTGAGCTACCTTAAGGGATGCTCCAGGGACCCCCATTCCCGTATGGCGCCCGTCTCTACAAACGACTGCTGTCCGCAAACATCCTCCACGTTTGCACCGAAGTCGTGGAAGATTGTCCTAGGTAAGGTTTGCCTGGAGAGGCAGGCAAAAACCAGCAGAGTAAAGCAGTGAGGTAAAGCCCCGCGTGGGGGGGTCAGCGTGCCTGGGCTCTAACCTTGGTTCACCCGTTGGCACATTAAGAAAATCATAGGGACCTCCTGTTCCTTTCCCTACAAAACACGGTGTCTTTGTAAAGTGCTTTGAGAAACACTATTGAAAAATATTATATGAGAGTCAAACCCTTTTTACTGCAATGTAGAAATACCTTTCTAGAAAAAAAAATAATTGCAGCAATCTAATTTCTTCAAAGGAGGTAATGTGGTCACATTAATTTTTGAATCAACAAATGTTCCCATTTAACAGCCTCAGCTGGCAAAATAATGGAGCCATCACGATGCAAAATGTAAACAAAAGAGTTGCAGTAGCATGCGAATTAGTGAAAAAACTAAAAGGTGTTAACTCTTACGGATACTAATAGAATGAGTTTTGGTAGATGTGTGAAGAGGCGCACCCTCAGGTCTTGAGAAATGTGTCCAGCAGCCAGTTACATTCAGCCCAAATACAGAATTTCTGCTCCATCCAGTCGCTGGGGAGTACTTTAGATATGAGGACACTGTGGAGCTCACTGCAGCCTATAAGAGCATGATGTGAGCAGAAGCATGTCCCTTTGCCAGACTAAAGCCACTCCTAAGCAGAATGTGCCAGCCAGCTGCATCCAGGCTGGCTTTCACATCATAGCCCAAAAGAGGAATTAAAAATCTATGCCTTACTTTGCCTGAGTAAAGCTTGCTGGGTTGACACTTTATTTTGCATATAGTTGTAATAATAAGCTTGATAGTGTATTTTGTATGGATTATGTAGTCTATGTGCATTACTAACAACGTGACTCCTCTCCCATTACACTCATAAGGAAAACATAAAACACAGAAAAATCAAAGCACAGGCGACAGCTGATATTAAGAGCAATTCAGCACTTACAGCGTCTCTGCAGGGGAGCCACTCTGGAGTGGCCTAACTGAGCATATCTGATATTATGGTGTATGTTTTGATAGTTCTGTCTTGCAAATTCAGGTATAACTAACTGCTCCTTTGCAGGAGCTCTGGTCCCATATCACGAGATAGCTATAGCTACCAAGAGGTGCTAGCTGTTTAACATTTGCTCATTTCATTTAATTTATTTCATTTCAAAAAGGAACTGCAGATTGTTAGAAATAAAGTACTTCATAAGCAGATTAGATTTTTTTTTGTCTGTGTCTAGAAGAGGAAAGGACATTAATGAGACTTGTTTTAACTTGCAATAGGCTTGAAACGTCTGTGTAATTCTATTATATAACATGCAACTTTATTATTTCAGGCTCAGCGTCTCTTTTCTTGTTTATGAAAATGAAGAACTGCAAACAACAAAGTCCCTAAAGGCGTGTACACCTTGTAAGTGAGATGTTCTTATAAAAAGAGGCATAGTTACTCATGCTGAGGTCTGGATTTTCCTAAGATTGCTACGTCAACAGAAGCCTAACCTACTGGCACGCCCTTGCTCAGCCTCCTGTGCCAGACTGCCACCGGCTCCTTTCTCCATGCGAGAGATTTGAGAGGAGAAGTGCTCGAGACAAAGTCCCCTAGACAAAGTCCTGGTCATATGGCTGTCCTCTGTGCTTAGAAGAATATGAACTAAAAGGGAAGATTAGAGAAGAGGAATGTTGCAGGAAAGGTTTTATCCTCCATAGCTCCCTTTGCATGTCATGAAAGAAGGCAGAAGAAGGCAAGAGGGGCCTTTCCACATTGCATCTGCTTTGAGGCATGGCTTTATTTTCTTCTTATACACACTGAAAGCATCTGTCCTCCTTTACGTATGCTTGTGTAAGGCTTAAAGAAGTTCCAGTTCTTTGGATCCAAAATCATTCTTGTATCCAAAACATTAACCCAGCTCTCCTTGAGTAAGATCCAGGAGGCAGTGCCTATGGCAAACGACTCCCAGGAGCTTTGGTTGGGAGAGTGCCTACGTAGCCCAGTGAAAGGGAGGGCTACAGGCTGAGGTAGGAGGGAAATGAAACTAATGACCTTAAAACTATTTATTTCTGCTATTTGGAGCACACCATTAATCATGCTGAATTGTGTTTCTTTTGCGTGGCATCTCATCTGGGCCTTGGTCCTCCACACATCTTGTAAACAAAGGTATGTTATTGCCTGGTAATACTTTCAAGAAATAATTGCTGAAACAGAGACCTATGAATGTCTTTCTTTTCTTTGGCTGGAAGCATTATTTAATAAAGAATGAGATCAGCTAAAGATGTAGGAGTTAAAAATAACACACTAGATAAAACTGCAGCATCTTACAGCAGGTATGTTAGAGCTATTCAACCTCTCAGATTGACTTAAAAAACCAAAAACTCTAAATCATAAACAACCATTATATGTTCACTATTGCAACAGAGAAAGGCAACAAAAGAAAAAAGAAAAATCTGTTTTTAATTTGCAAAGTGCAAAACTCTTCCTATGCCTTTTAGCAAGGAGGACAAATGCAGCAAGATGCGTGTTATAGCATGACTTTGTGGTTGCCGAAGTGATGCCACGTGTTAACCTTGGTGTATCAGTCCAGAGTGAGGGGGGACCTAGTGGACACAGGCGGACGCACAGGCTATAGAAGGTAATGCAAGGAAGCAAGCTGGGGGTTGCCTTGCTATCCTTCTCGTGCTTAGAGCAGTCTGTGGCGGGAGAAACCTTCTGTGTCAGGACCTGCGCGAGAGCCAGTGGCAAGACCCCTGTTGTCTTTAGTGAGCTTTGCTCAAGCCTTGCTAAAGGTATTTTTAATTATTTAGTCTGGTAGCGTGGTGGCGTTTGTGACATGCCCTGACTAGTGAACCGGAGGAGCCACGCATCCCGGGGCTGGTTTCCCTTCGTGCACCCCATCCCCAGCGCCCCTGGGCCCTGGGGCGTTTGCTTGGAAAAGGGGGCGGTCAGGAGCGCGCTGAAGCCGATACAGCCACCGTTTCTGTGCATATATGGGCACAAACACATCGTTAAGGTAGGTGGTACCTCCACCATATCCCCACCCACCCCCCCCCGCCACTTCTCCAGACCTGCCAGCATCCCTTCCAGCAGCCGAATTTCTGTCAGCTGTGAGCCTGCGGCAGGTTGTCACCATTTCTGATCTTAAAAAAAAAAGGACAAAAAAGGCATTTAATTACAGCTCTGGGCAAACGCGGATTTTAGTGAGTTGTCTACTGAAGCCATGGCCTTTAGGTAGGCTTCAGGTAGGCGTCCAGCCCGAGAGTAACTGGATTCATCCCAGTCATTCGTCATGCTGTAGAGCTATGCTGCGTTTGGGGAGGGAGGAGGGAAGGGTGATAAACCGACTTTTCTATTAAAATAAGACCTTGGGGGGGGGGGAGCGCAATCTAAAGTTGTGACAGTTGCTCACTGAATACAGCAGACATTCATTTAGTTCTCAATGCTGCCATTTTTATTACACTTCCCCTGTTTTAAGTCATATTACTGCCTTGATTGAAAGAAAAATGTCCAAAGTTTGACTGTGAGGACTGTGGGGGATGGTATCAGGATTAAAGAGAATAAAGGTATTAGAATTAAGGTGATTAGAAATTGTTTTTTTTAAAGCACAATTTTACTTTAAATAAAATACGGTCGTTCAAAGTTATCAGTGTCACAAGCAAGTGCTTCTCAGTCAGTAGCAACTGTGTTGTCCTTCTTTAGTCCAGAAGTGAATTTAATGCTGGTATTTTTCAATTCTGTGTTTAATGTTTTGACTCATCCAAGAAACAGGAATTTTAATCTAGCCACAAGCGAGAACTCAGACACGACTCATCACCAGCAATTGCTGAGGATAACGGTGACACCTAAAATGAAGTCTTATCTCTGCAGCCTTTGTACTTTGCTCCGTTAGCCATGACCTCGCTCAGCATCATCCCCACCCCACTCAGCAGAGCTGCGATGCTGAAGAATACCACAGGGGGAACCACTTTTAAATGCGAATCCTGGAAATGCTTATGCTTGAGCCGTCCCAGCGAAAAACGTGGATGACTCAGAGTTACACGAGCACATTTAGTTTTGGAAAAGAGACGTAGCTTTTTCAGAACATCACTACAGGCCTTAACAGGAACTGCAGGACAAATTTCGAGCGTCCAGGAAATCAAGGAATAGAGTGAATAAGTGAAATATAAAGGTTCTGTGTACCTTTGTAACGCAATGGAAAACAGTATTTTTGATACACAACAAAGTGATCTTACCTACAGTGTTAATTCCCTACGAGCCTTGCCTTGGAGCTATGAGTTTCCCGCTGCATGTTATCACTTGTGAAAGAGAGAGAAGAAGCTATCTATCTGCAGAGTTTCCCATCTTCTACTTGGATGAGAAGGTTTCATTTTGTAGGTTTTTTAGAGCTTTACCACAGAGTCTGTCTTCGCTGGACAGATCATCTATGCTCTCTCCACTGCGAAGCGATACATAATCGTTAATTACTTGGGGCCTAACTTTGGAAGATGTAATGCAGCTACCGCCCTGGCTGACTTCAGCAAGCTCTTCAGTTGCTCTGAGAGAGAATGCCAGCCCATGTTGTTACACAGCCCAGGAAACCAGATGTGTACGCTACCAAGTTTTTCTACGATAAAAATAATTTACACTTCAGAAAAATTATCTGTAGAAGTAAAAATAAAGTTTCAGCTTAAAACTACTATGACTTTATCAATTGCCACAAAGAAACACAGTCTGTTGTCCAGAAATAATTTATTCGTCAGCAATAAAACACTGAATAGAAAAAGCCTTGTAAATAAAACTATATATATAATGCTTTATTTTTTTATTTGATACTCCACAAAAAACACTACAGACAGTAACAAAATAATCCAATTAATTTTAAAAATTTCAAATGATAGTTATCACTCTTCATGTTTCATGTTTTATTAACAATGCAAAGGTTGTTTGTTTACATTTTATAATTTTACTTGATTTCATTAAATTGTTTCTTAAAACACTTGAAGCAATTTATTTGCCCCATAATTTATAACATACATAAGTATATCCATAAACAATATAACAGCTTTGAGAAAGATATGCAGACTGTTCAACGGTAAGTAGTCTACCGTAAGTTGTTTAGTGGGAGAGAGGGGAATAAATCACAACTGAATCGGGATAGAAGTCAACACATTGAAGAGAAATAATGTTTGAGGAAGAATTACATGTTTTCCATTGCCCGTTTAGTAATGTGATCTCTTTCAAGCTCTGATTTCTCCTGTTTTAGATACTCTAGCACCTTTGTTAGCATATCCTCATCCAGATACTGCCTGTTCTGCGTGTCATCGGTTTCCCCGGTCATTGACAGCCGCTTGCTGAGCGCCGCCAGCTTCGCAGACTGCTGCGGTCCCAGCTGACTCAAGTGCTCTCTGATCGCTTGTTCCAGCCCCTCATCTTCCTGCAGGTCATTTTCAGAAGCTGGAACTGGAACTCGTTTCATCTGGTTTGTATTGATAACTTCAGGATATTTTGCCAACATCTTTGTCAAGTAATCGGCCAGCTCTTCATCTTTCTCGTTCAGTTTTTCATATTCCATTTGTCGTCTTTCCAAATCGTTAATCCATGCAGCTTTGGGAAACTGGTGTCCTTTCAGTCTTCTGGGAAGGTAAGGCAGCCTTGGCAAATCATTTTCTTGGTTAAGACGATTTAATAAGTAGGAAGGGTTCTGGTTAGCTAAGTTGTCCGTTCCCAGAAGACTGACAATGTCTTCAATATTGAGGTCTTCAGGTAGATTTTCTGGAATAACATTAAGAGGCTGCTTCATGTATCCATTTTTAGAATTTACATTATTTTTAAATATATCACTCTGTCCTAGATTAGTTTCAGCAATCTCATCAAGGTCTTCAGGGAATTCTACTTCCTGCTCAGCTTCCAACCTTTCACTCTGAAGCTGTTTTTTTTCTCCAGCTTTCAACATGTCTATTAGATCCTCAGGAGGAATTTGTAAATTCCTTGAGATTTCTATTAACTGAGCTATAGACTGAGGATCAAGTTGCTTATCCAAAAATGTAGCTGCTCTTTTTTCCTCAAGATCTCCGATCCTTAGTTTCCTATTTCCAGCACTGCCAATCAGCCTCTTCAGGTAATAATTCATTAGCTTTGAAACATCCTCTGACATTTGATCTTTATTCTCTCTTCTCATTTCATCCTCAAGGAAGCCGAGTTTCCCTGACCTCTTCATTTCATCATCAATCTCCTCTTCATGTTTATCAATTTCCTCTTTGCTGTCTTTTATCTCTTCCTGGGTTTGACTTTCCACTTTTTCCTCTATTGGATTCCAATCTTCTCCTCCAACCACATCTTCGTAGGCAATGTTGTTCACTTTATATACATCATCTTCGTCATCTGCATACAATTTCTGGTCCTCATCCAGCCTCTCTTTCTTGTGGTTACTTGGTCCTGCCATCTTTCCCAGCTCCTGAAACACAGACTCCAAAGTAGCAAGACTCTGGGGTGTGTATTGTTCTTCCACTATTTCATTAGTACGCTTGAAAGGACTGTCTCTTGAACTGTCTTCATAGTGCCCAAGTGGCATTTTGAGATATTTTTGCCACCTCTCAGGCCACTTGTAAGCCTCGTAATCATCAGTTACTCCAGCTGGAAAGTTACTATCTGAACTCAGACCATAAAGTTTATTTTCCTTTGGGCCAACTTTTGACTCTTTCTCAGCTTGCCTCAAGGCCTCCAACATCACTTTCACCCATTGAGACTCATCTTCAGTCAAAGAATCCCGTATATTGTCTGGTTGGCGAACCTGGTCTTTGCTCTCCTTCTGCTGCAGGAGATACGGAACGCTTTGATAAGAGTTGTAATCAGGGCTGCTTTCTCCCTTGTTAGTTTGCTTGCGAAGATCTTCTATGTATTCCAACGCTTTGATCATATCAGGGTTTGGGAACCTTTGTAAGTTTTTCATTACATAGTCTGGGTCTTTCTGAAGCAGCTGATACTGCTGGAAGGAAGCTGCATCAGCACAACAAATTAGGACAAAGAAAAAGGTGAGAGCGCACGCTGCTCCAAGCTGGAAGCTTTTGGTTTCTGCCATGTTTAAAACGTTTCCTTAAAAATAAAGAAGAAAAAAAGGGACAGTTAACATATGGAGACAAACTTCTTAGTAAACTGCAGAGCAAAACAGAGATTGCTGTTCTACACGGGAGCTGATCATGAGGAATACTGCTGCTATATGTGTTCGCATTAGTTATGGAAATCTAGTAGAACTCATACATGGAAGCTATATGTTTTGGAGGAAATTTATTTTGAGGCTCTATTTTGAGAATTTACTTTCTGAAACTTTCCAATGATTCCTTCGTTTACTGGAAACTATCATTTTGCAATGCTAGAAATGTTTTCTCTATGCTCAGTTTACTTTATGAGCATCAATTTTCCAATGGCAGTACCAAAGTTAAAAAATAGCAGTCCTGCATAGCTCATGAAGTGCCCATAGAGGAATCTCGATGTCATTTTGATTATTAAAATGAAGGCTTCAAATAGTAATCTCAGCATAACCATATATTTAAATGCTGCTCAAAATATTAATATTAAAATTGCATATGGAATTATTTTATGTGATTGTTTCACTGGGTATCTAATTTTGTGCCCAGGTAACACCACTGAATGGTGCTAGACTGCAATAAAAATTCATGTAATGAAGTGGAGAACATGGCATATAAAATGACGTACAGGTTTATTTCTGTCATTGCTGTTATTGTTATTACATCCTTCTTTGCTATTTTATTAACAAGATATATTATTTGCACTACAGGTGAATTTAGGTTAACAGGATCTGTGAATGAAACATTTCCCCATAGCCAAAGGGAGTCTCTGTGTGAAAGTCAGTCTATAATTTATCCTACAAGCATAATTTTTTTGGTATTTTTCTAAACCGAGTTTTAAGTAAGTTCTTTTTTTCAAGTAAATTCTGACTGGCGATTCTTTTCAAATAGTATTTCCTTCATTCACTTCAGTGGAAATCAAATTGGGTCCTAGGGCAGGCAGAAACTTGATGTAACTGAGCTAAATTCACAGTTAGACTTATACCAGTAGAAGTCCTTGTCTAATCTTTGTGCCAAGCACAAATAAACTCCCTTTAAAAGAAGAGGAATGGGAAGAATATGCATCAGACTGAATTAATGAGATGACAGCACTGCTGCGGAGGAGGACACACCTGCACAAGCCTAGTCCTGCAGGGAGCTGAGCACCATCCACGCGCAGTGAAGTGAAAAATTCCTGTCACTTGTTTCCGAGGAGAGGCTCAGCAGCTCGTGCGAGGGGGCTGTGAGACAGAGTAGGTTCTTTTCTGATCCAATTGCATTAATGAATAAAGTACACTAAATAAACAGCAAAGATGATAGAAACCACTTTTCTGAATTGATCTATTTTGGCTCCTTTGCTTTTGGTTTGGAAAAACATCCTGTTGTGGTGTTGGTGATTCATGACAGATTGCAGAAGCTACGTATACCCACTGCTGTAAGTGGAAAGTGAGAGTGATCGTGCTCATTTCAGCTCACTCGTAGATTTTTCCACTCAGTTTTTGCTCTTAACATAATGTGAATTAACTAAATAATTAAAGCAGTACCAGTTCAGAGAGCTGCTTTTTTTCCCACTCAGTATGCCTGAGCAAGCTAACATCCAGAATATCAAATAATTTCCCCAAACATTTATAAATCCCAGCCTGGATACTTTTGAGAATTCATTCCACAAAGGATTAATTCAGACAGCTTAGATGGTCCCTCCCTCTAGCTCTTGCTTTGCCCTAAAACCAGCATAGCTCCTATTTGATGTCACAGAAAAGGCTCTAGTCCTACATATATCTCCAGGGAAAAAAGAAAACCTGCATGATCATTATTTTGTGTTGAGCAGAACCTATCATAGCAAATAAACAAAACAAAGATTTTACTTTCCAACAGACAGACTAGTTATTAACAGAGTTAGTCTGGTTAGTATATGAGAAACTCTCTCCTTTTTGAGGGATGCAGGAAGGGACAGTCGGTCCACATTTATCTACTGGCCACCTCCCCTTAACAGAGATGAGGAGCGCGACCTCCTTTACTGCTTACAATTATGTATTGTTATGTTCTCTGTAAAATTCATCAGCCGCCAATTAAAGTCAAAATACACACAGCCAGGCAAAGTTGAGTTTAGTGTTCCACGAACATTTCACTCAGCTGAGTATTTCCTTTGCAGGAATAACAGGTCATCAGTTCCTCTCTAGATATGTTGGGTATAATTGTCTCCAGATCAGTTTTCACTTCTAATTTATTGGTAGATGATACCTGAAATCTCTATCAAGTGGATTTTGAAATGATTTCTTCTAAAAGCTTTGACTTCAGGTCATAAAAATCTTATCATTAAATATACTGCATTATTTAGGGTAAGAGGACTCCTCCCCAGTCTTCAAGACTTTAATTTCCCATTTTGAGACAACAGAGGACATTTTAAAACTATCTTTATGAGCTTCTTTTATGCTTCTCAAAGCACAATACGCTAAAATGGCTGTATTTGTTACAGCTGTATACTTATGAGGCCAGCCAAGAAGAAGAGGAGGAGGAGATTTTTGCTCATCTGTATTGTGCAAGCAACCGCTTGTATTAGCGCCTAGCAAACAGGAAAATCTTTTTGTGGCCAGCGAATTAAGAAGTGGCTGTTTCCAAAACGAGGGATTGAGGTCTCGATTTAATGCATACAAAAGCAATACAGACTGACAGAAGTTCGCTAGAACAGCGACAAAATAGTAAAACAAATCGCCTTTCTGGGATGGTTCCATGGCAACAGTAATTTTCTCTCTCAGTCTTTCCCAGTAGTCTTCTCTGATGTGAAGATCCTGTTTCCCGTGACATTTTTTTCCATGAAAATTCATATGCTTTTCTAATGATGAGTCCTTGCCCTATGAGGCAGAGAGGGACTCTGACAGCAGTTTTCCGTAAGAAAAATATGGCAATATGCAATATATTCTTCCTCCCATTTACTTTTGCAATAAACAAAGTGACTGCAGTAAATTTGCTTTTTTAAAGGGCATCTTAAGCTCTATCCTGTGCAAGTAACTCAAAACATGAACAAAATGACAGCACGGGGTTGGGGGGGGGGGATGGGAAAACAATCAAGCCTCCAAAAAAAAAAAAAACACTAAAGAGTGACTACAATGATTGTATATTTGGAGCATTGATCAAATTGTGTTTGCACCAAGGAAACCTCTCACCCTATATTTTGAAAAGCTGGAAGTATCAAGTCCGTGAACCGGCAAGAAGAGTAAATGAAACTGCAAGCTGAAAAATTAGGTTATACTTCCTTCCTAGCTCTAGGGACAAAACAGCACTGATAATATAAATATATAAATATCTATGTCTATCCAGGTTTATATATATATACACACACACATATATATGCATTTTATATAAAATGTATTCATCAAACATCAGCTGCGACCCCATCAACCCCTCCGCCTTCATTCACTGTTTAACTTAACCTTTTTGTCTCTGTCCCCAGTCCCTCCCCAAAGCGCCGCTCGGCCCCACGCCGAGGCCGGCGCCAGCCCCGCGGCCGGCAGCCCCGCGCAGCCCCGCGCAGCCCCTACCTGCGTGCGCCGCGCCCGCCGCCGCCGCCGCCGCCGCCGCTTCAGCACCCGGACAGCGCCCGCTTATACCGCCCTCGCCGCCGACGTCATCCGCGCTCCCCGCCCGCGGGGGCGGCCCGGCCCCGGGGCTGCTCCGCCGCCCGCATCCTCCCCGCCAGCCCCGCGCCGCCCGCAGACCCCCCACATACACACACCGGGGGAGGTGGGCTTTTAAGAATAGAATAGAATAGAATAGAATAGAATAGAATAGAATAGAATAGAATAGAATAGAATAGAATAGAATAGGGGAATGGCAAAAAAAAAAAAAAAAAGCCGAGGCAGGGGGTGCAGGTGCCCACACACCCCTCTGGAAATGCCAGCCAGAACCTGCAGGAGGAGAGGATACAAAGCGAAACAAGCCCCGATCCCCGAGGGCACCTCTTGGCGCCAGGTCGGGGGGGGGGGGGTGGCCTGAGCCCCCGCACCTCCACTGCGGCTGCATCAAAGGCATTGCAGGGCTGAAGGCGCGTGGGTGAGTGGGCAGCAAACGAGGACTGCCTGTGTGCCACAGCTGCACAGTGCACCGCGGGGTGTACGAGCGGCACAGTGTGTACACTCGTCTCAGGCACTGGCCTTTTAACAGCTGCATTGAGTCGTTGGTTGTTTTTTTTTTTTTTTAAGGGCTTCAATGAGCCGCCGCAGCCCACCTCTGGCTTTTTGACAGCTCGAGGACAAACCCTCCTGCTCCTCACCTGGCCCAGAGAGCTCTGGACTCACGGCAGGCTGGGGACGAGGCGCAGGGTGGCTGAACGCACCAGGCTGGGCACGTGCGGCGGCTGAGGGCCTTGTGCGGGCAGGCTGGTGCAGGCAGCACCAGCCACGGCACGAGCACCCCGCCGTAGGGGCTCACAGCCCGGGCCCCGTGCGCAGTGGTGCCGAAGAGCGCGCCTGCCCCAGCGCGGTGCTGCTGCTGCACCGAGACACAGCCCTGGGCTTTGGCTCCGGGCTGACGCCCTCGCTGCCTCCTGCTCCTGGCTTTTGCCGGGCTTTCACTGGCTTATGAAGATAAGCAGAGGGAATACCCAAGTATCACATCATTTCCAGTAAATGGCATGCCATTTCAGCCTAAACCATGTTCTCAGCACTCCATGTGCAAAAGGCCAGCGCTTGTATGCACAGATCACTATGGCAAATAAACATCATTTTGCCATAAATCAGAAAGCATGAAATCTAGTACATTGCTTCAGCTGCTGTTCTGTGTTTTAGCTAATTCCTTCTGCTTCCTTTCTATTCCAGAAGGGTTGGTTTGTGCTGGCTTTTAAATATGGACTCCTTTTCCCCCAAAATAAATCTTTCCTGACAATTTTGACCTTTTACAGCACAAAATGCAAAAAAACTAGGATGAATGAACCTTCAAAACCAATAAATGTTACAAAATTAAATTGTCATAAGAACAGCAAGGTAGAAATAATTACAGCTGTGAACACAGACAAAAGAAACACTCTTGCTGCATTTGTAGTAGCTGAATGGACATCTGGAAGGCTCTCATTTCACTCGCATGAAGTTACTTGTAAAAAATAGGACCAGTTTCTGCCTGTGCAGAAACTCTTCATCAGCATCTTTATTCAGGGCCCAGATACAATCCAAAATTCCTCAGTGAGACAATGAAGAAAAGAGGAAGATAGATAGACTTTAGGCTAGCATCTCTGAAGATAGAAACCAGAAAGGAATCTGCTGCAGTGAACATAAAGCAAGGGTCGGTTAAGCCAGGGTCTACACAGAGCAGCTGTGAACTGTTTGCTGACTTCTATAAACCCCCCCATTACATTCAGTAGAGCTCTAATGCTCACAGACATAGTTAGAGCTAATATGCCTTAGTCCATTGAGAAAATGGTCATCATAGTCCAAAAAAAAAAGGTGGAAAAGAAAAAAAGAAAAATGCTCAATTCCGATTTTGGGGAATTTTCTTGTAAATCTATGTGCGCTTCCATTTCTGCAAATGCCTACCTACCTAATCCTTTCACATGAAATCTTTCTGCTGACCCTTTCCATTTATCACTGGTCTTCAGCATCAGCATGTATTTCAGAAACACAGATTAATTAGCACATCAGCATGATTCCTTCCTCTGTTCCTTAACCACTCACTTGAGATTTACAGCGTGTGAAGTCAGTCAGACTTGGCTTACTTCTCTGTCTTGGCTATTTTGGTTTCAGGGGATCAAATTTACAGGAGGATATCCACAACTTACACATCAATTTACTCCACATTAAAATTTTAAGCGTTGCATGGACTTTGCACTAATGATTTAACCACTTTTTTTTTTTTTTTTATAAAGAGGCCCTTAATGACTGTATATTCCCCTTTTTTGCATTGTCTGTTCTTCAGAATGATTCATGAAACAGAAAATGTCATCTGCCTTGTCATTAAAAGTGCCATGTCATTTTATACAAGAGCAAGATGCTAAGAGCATCACAACATTTCTGAAATTTAGGTAATTGCAATATACTAGCTTGAGTTCAATTGTTTAGCAACAGACTCTTGGCAATCGCTTTTAAATGCATTTTGACCATATTCCACCCTTTTGATGATACGGGAAACAGAATAGTAACAAATCCAATGTTTTCTTTGAGTGGTTTGCCCTATGGTATGCTCTACCTTGCAAGGTTATGCATCACGAGAAGCTAAAAGTTAATCAAACCTCAATCTTGCATGCTAACTTAAGAATAAGTTTTAGGGAGATTTTATTTCACTTTATGCAAGAAACAAAGGGAGGGAGGGCAACGTCACCATTGTAAATGCAAGCAAGAGGACTTCTTCCCACTGTTTTGTGTCATGTTCCCACCTAGTAGGTCATCATCACAAAAGTTAATGGAGAAAGTAAATTCTGACAACTAGAAAGATCTGCTCCAGGAACCTGCCCCTGAGGCAGCAAGGGCTAAAGATGAGGGCTTGAGGCCAGAGCGCTGGTGCTTGACCCAGCACAGCAGCCAGCACACGCGGGCTCGCAGTGTGGAAGCCACCCACTCTCGCACCGCGTCCCTATCGTTTACAGACTGGCTCCCCCATCTCTGACCATGAGAGAGCATAAAGCTATGATCCTGATGGTTATTACCGTAATATTAACACAAACAGCAGCAGACAGCATATTTATTTTGCTGTTAGGACTCTGTTTTCTGAAACCTAAATAATTTGCAGTTTGAAAAAAAGTTTACTTCAGCTCTGGCTTTCTCCTCATCTAATTGGTGTCACCAAAAGATCAGTACTGCTTAAAAATAAAGCAGGGCTGTGTCAATGTTGACAATTTTTTCCCCTTTCTCTGTTTCCAGTGGCAACTGAAAATAATTTACAATTCATTATGGACATGGTATTTCTTCCAGAATAAGTGTCATTGTCACATTAAAATTAGTTCCCTATCTGACTTGAATATCTGCATTTTTTCTGCAGGTAATGAGAAGGGGGAGGTTTTCTTTTGTCAGAACAAGTACACCTGTCATCACAGATACAGGTTCTCTTAAATGATTTCGATTTTAAAATACTTGACCTCCACTTGGGTCCAACATTAGACTTGTTATTTGGTGTTCATTTTGCATGCTTGGCAGCTCAAACATATTTGTATGCAAATATTTCTGGCCTCCCTAAATTTAGTACATAATAAATAGCTCAAATTTCATTATCAGAGCTGTAAGGGGAGGGAAAAAAAAAACCCTGTAAGGAAAAATAGGGCCTCGCAGACTGTAAAAGCAATTCTCTAAAAGCACAGATTTCAAACTCATGATAGGGGCAAGAGTCTGTGGTGGCCGCAGATCGCTGGGCTGCACTCCATGCTGCAGTAAGATGAAGTGGGTTCAAAGCAAGCCTGACTGACAGGCCTCCCTGAAGGGTTAGCACTCGCTCCACAGGAACGTTTCAAGAACAGATTTTGCTCGGAACAAAAAAATAAAAATCCTGACTTTCATCCAACATTTCCATGTTCATGATTTCAATTTGCCTGCATTTAAAAAAATAAAATAGAAAAGAGAAGCCTCAGGGGAAGACTTGACTGCTACCTCAGATACGTGGGTGTATGACCACCTTTGCACACAGATTTGAGTGTCCTCATTTCAGAGCAACCTTTTTGTGCCTGCAGATGCCCAGATGGGGTCTACTTTCCCTAACCTGAGCCACCTGAAAGTCAGGCAGTTGGTAGGAGCAAGGCTCTCCAGCATCCCAACAGCCTGGAGCTAAGTGGGCAGCTCCCCTGAAGGCTGTGCAAGGGCTGGGGAGGACCCAACCGGGCAGACCCTGGTAGATCCACCTGCTTCCACCTAAACTCACCTAGTGTGGAAGCAGCATCGAGCCAACACGCTTGCTCTGAAGGCTCAGCTCAGTGCTTTGAAACCCGTTTCCAAGGCAGTCATGCAGGGCACAGACTCAGGGCCTTGCCACAGCCATCGTGGGTCCGTTTCCAGTACAGTACTGGCCAGGATCTCATGCAGGGGGTGCAGGTCTTCTCTGGCTTCTGGGCAGCCTAAAGGATCTCATGATCTGGAAGCAGTTTCTGATTTCCCGCCAGATCTGGACCAAAGTCTTTAAAAAGAGCCTGCAAGGAAGGAGAAATTGGCATCACCAACTACTTCCAAAGGGAGAGGCAAAAACAAGCCACTGCTGGAAGGAAAATGTAAAAGAAGCAGATGAATCAACGGGAAGAAACCCACTACTATTCTTTTTCCAGTGCAGCCTCCAGTTTGATTAACATGAATAAGAATAGCAAAACACCAACAGATTAAGGAATACATGTCTTTTATAACCACCAAAGTATTTTTATCTCCAGGTCTCCCCCTCATACATACACGCATATTTCCTCCCATGGATTTCAATGATCTTCGTAAGCTTGTGACATCTGCTTACCAACATTTGGTGTGAAAATATCAGTATCTGCTTTGCATAGCTGTTATAAGTGTTACATTTACCAGCCAGTAAAGATCAAGAGTCTCCTGGGAGCTTGCTGGATCAAAATGTCATGATTTCAGCACTGCTTTGCGTCAGACAGCAGAATTTAAAGTCAAAACACACATAGGGAGGAAGACAATGAGAAAGTCTGAGTCATACCCTGCTGAGGGTGAAGAGAACAGATTAATAGACAGCAAACATGAATGAAACCAAATGGCTCATTTTAGTCATGCGGCTGGTTCTAAAACTCAAAATAGGATTTATTTTTAGTCATTGAGCACGAAAAGAGGATTTCTTTGCACCTTGCCAAGGAGAGTTGAGAAAAGAGTTTTAATTACTGTGGCCCATGGTCTCCCTTCTTTGATATTTGAAGAAGTGAGAACAGTGTGGCTCGCTGTACCCAGAAAAGTTTTGCTGTTCACTAGCTACTCTTAACGGCAGCTTGTTATCCAAGAGCCTTTGCACAGCCCATCCTCCCAGCAGCTTTTAGCACCAGTTGGACACAGAACACAAACACGCATCCCTGCCCCGGCCAGCTTCCCTTTGCCAAAGTTCTGTCAAAAAATCGTAATTGTTAGAATCAGGTCAGATCATTTTAAGAAAATAAACCGTGCTCCACTGCTGAGTCACTGGGGAAGAACACAAGGCAAACAGGATTCAGCAGTCCGACAAGCTTCACAGATTTATCCAAAATCATTGGAGTTCACTCAGCCTAAGTCTCTGAACTCTTCACTGCAGCAGTGGTGACAACCGGCAACAGCGGCTACCAAAATCCTTTGCCTCTGATTTTTGGGCAGGTGAAACCTGCTTTTGTAAATCTGTCATTTGCAGCGTCACCATCCTTCCCTCCGTCCTCTGTTTAGAGTATACTGTTAGAGATCATTTCTGTGACGTTCTCCCACTTCTGAGGCTGCCTCCACTGTCCTGTTGGGACCAGGGCACATAGAAAGGGTCTCAGAGATGAGCAGCAGCAAACTCAGGTATGGATGTGCAAGTCCATCTCTCCCCTCGGACATAAGGAGGTTGGGTAAACCCTACAACTGCGGAGCACGCCCAGACTCTCGGCCAGATTTTGGCAGACCCTAGGGAGGAACAACAGTGTCCTGCTGGCGGCTGACACTGCCCTGGCCAGGGTGACCTCAGAGGAGTTGTGCTGGCACCTGTGGGCTGGTACTGGGGAACGGCTTGCCTTCAGCACAAACAAATGACCCCAAAGATACCCCCATAACCAGGCTCCTGCTGCAAGTTTTCAGTGGCCTCTTGGCAGCCTGTTCTGAAGCTGTTGCCTTTAGGTTTTTTTAATTATTATTATTCATTTAATCAATAGCTGTTTGACGTCTTCGGTGAGAAATGATGAACAACTGCCATAAAGCTTCCGAGAAGACACAATAACGATGCTTTCACGTTCTACACCCCTCCAAAGGGTTGTTTGAAGCCTTGAGCTACTGGAAGCTGTTTGTGCTCAGACTCAGCTGTGTTAGTCAGGCATGTCGACTTCTGAAGCAACTTGTGGCCGGCGGGAGGGGAATGCAGGGGGCCTGGATTTAGCAGAGGCCAGGAGGGATACACACAAGGGGACTGGCAGTACAGGTAGGGCTGCAGGAAGGAAGGAACTGTAAAGGAGAGACAAATGGGTTTATTTCTTCACTGTTTTATTTTTCATTCAACTTCTTTGCTGTGCTCTGTCCTCTTCCCCCCATTTTATACCCCTTCCCAGCTCCACGGGGAGCCTGGCTGACCCACACGGCTGTGGAAAGCCCCCACCCACAGCGCTGAGCAAAACACTTGTCTTGGATAAAACTCCCCCGCAGGAAGGCAACGAAGAAAACACTGGCTCCCTTTCCCAGCACTGCGGGAGAGCTCCGGGGGGACTGCCAGGCCACACCGCTGGGCTCTTCTGCTCTGGTCTCTGCCATCTCCGAGTGGATCCTGACAACTGCAGGGACACGGGTGGCCAGGCCTAGCCCTGGCTTTGGTGCAAGCAGGCAGGGGCACAGCACGGCAGCAGTCTGGGGAGCCCCTCGTCCCGTCCCTCCTCGGGAGGCACCAAAGGGGAAAACCTGTCCCCAGGTGGAAGAGTACACGCAAGGAAGGAGATGTGCCTGCTTTCTGCATCACCGACAGGGATGTGGAATAGACAGGAGGAATAGGTAGGTCAGTCCTCTTAATGTGTAAACAAACGGTATTCCTAATTCATAGCTTTGTAGAGGTGGGGCATAAGCCTTGTGGGCAAGGCTAGCCCGGTAAACAAGGTATGGGAGCAGAAAGCTGGCAAGAGCCAGCGTATTTAAGATGGGAGATGAAGAAAAAGGCCAACCTGGTTCATGGCCATGGCACAAGAGGGCCTAGACTGGCACTGTGACGGCAGCACGACACGCACAGGTCGTACAACTTCCAGGGCATCCCAGGGCCTGGAGAATACATGAACTTCAGTTTACGGTACGGTGCCTTCCTAATGTGAGTGCAATGTTTTCACAGTACGTGTCATCCAAAATTGATTTTCAGTGATGTTTTCGTGATCAAACACAAAGGTTTTATGAGAGAGTGAACAAAGTTACCACAGCAGTGATATGTGCGTACATTTGTGTGATTTCTCATTTTAAATGAATGGATAGACGTGATTTCACAGCTGTGTATAAATTACATAATTTAGTCCTTTGCTAAATCAATTCTGCTCTGCGGAAACTTCATGATTTTGGGGCTAAGCCATTTCTATCCCTTAATTACATTAAAGCCTCATTAGTTTTCACATTAATCACTCACAAACCTGAAAATGTTCAGTGATTTTGGATCTGCCTGTCTCTGGCAGAAAAATTCCCCTTTGTTAGCTGCTGGCCTGCCTGATAATATGAGACAGGACACATAGTAGCAAAGTTGCCACTTATTAATACTATTTTCTCACTCATTTTTGAAAATCCAGCCATTCTCAAAGCAGGAAATGGCATGCTTGCATTATTTAATAGGCAGTAAGTGTTCTTCCGCCCCCAGATCATTGGAACAACAGGTCCTTTGGCAGTACTGCAAGAGCGAACCTATCCACTAAAGCTATGAGGGTAATAACTTTTTACGACAAAAATAGAGCATGGCCTATCACAATTTTTCTCTTACACTGTCTTTGCTAATGTCATTAGTTTCACCAGTGCCATTATAGCATTTATAGCATTACAGCATCATATGCTTGTCCACTGCTTACTGAGTGTGTGCCTACATCCGTTCCAACCCTATCTGTATAGTTTTTTTTATATAGATCTAGGTCAAAACCAAATTTAGCATTTGGTCACGAACGTGACAAAAATAGAAGAAAAGAGAATCACTGCGAAACACAGTACAGAGCCAACATTATAAAATTTTTCCGCAAAGAAAACTTTTTCTAAGGAGAAAGTAAATGTTTTGATTTGGAACCACCTAAATAGCTCACGTAGAAAAGGCAGAAACATTTTGTATCATGCCAAATACTTTTAAGTATATTAGATGTATTCTTAAACTTTCATACAAAATAAACCTGAGTGACAGCATCAAAACGAGAGCACAGATTCAAATTGTCCCATGTGGTTATAGCTATTAACATTTGCTGCATCAGCATTAAAGCAGACGGATTATATTTTTACGGTTGAATCTTACTGACTTTGCTATTTTGAATTTCAGGATATACAGTGAGAGCCGGCTGGCTTCAATGGGAGCTTTGCTACCTTAGTGATTATGGGCTGAAAGCAAGTCTTGGACCTCGGTGCAAAAAGCAGAAGACATATAGGGTTAATAGTTTGCCCCCTCAACTTGGCAATAGTCTCCTCACGCCTAACCAGCCTCCTTGACAAGCTACCACGCTTCCACCCATGTGGGGCAGGATGGGTGCTGGGGTGGGGACCTGGTACACCATGTCCTGCATTGAAATGATGCAGAGGTGCAGTTGGACAGGGGGCAGCTTTTAAGTACAGGAAGATTTTGGTTTATACCTTGGAGAATCAAGAAGTTTGTATTCCCCCTTCATTAGATAATTTGAGTCAGTCCAGCACTTCATGCTTTTCTGAGAGAAACGCCGAATCCATTACTTCACTGAACTTAAAAACCACAAAGAAAAGCTTTTGAGACTGTAACAGAGCTGACAGTGGCTGCATCTCTCAGCTACGCACCAGAGTTATCGCCATAATGTTTTACTGCCTTGTGAAGAAAATGGCTGACTACTTAAAAAAAACCAACCAAACAAATATTAAAATCAGGACAATACAGCACTCATCCATGGCAGTTAACCAGAAATATTTTTCTGTGACTCCTCTCCACCCCGGTTTAAGAACTCTGATAATGTCTAGAATCTGCTTTTTCTTATCACACAATCGTGGAAAGCTCATTTGGGCTAGGAAAAAAGTGATAGGCAGTCTGCTCCCTCCTCTATCAAAAGTCAAAACGTAAGCAGCATTATTGTCTCCCCAAACAGGCTGCAAACTAGGTGACAACTAATAACACCTCTGCAAACTAGGAAGAACACTTGTCTAGGACCTCCAAGCTGCTTTAGGTAGCGGTCCTCAGTCTTGCATCCCTCTCAGCTATCAGTCTTGACTGGCAAGTAAAATCCATATCATTAGGAGAAAGCTGTGATTTTCCCCTAAGCAAACACCTCCTGTCTGATACGCAGCTCTGGTCAGTGCTAGAGAACAGCAGAGTGCCCTTCCCAGCCTTGGCTCCTGCTTTGCTGGTCTTCCACACTCTGGGCTACCCGCAAGTTTGACTTGATGGACACATACTCAAAGCCAAGACAAGCCCAGGTTAAAGTCAGACATATCAATCCACTGACCTGTCCGCATGCATTCCTGTAAGGGACAAAAGCCGGAGGCGAGGGGATATCCTGCATCCCCCGGCAGCAGCGCAGGGCTCCGTCACTCCGTCCCTCCCACTGCACATCCACCGCTCAGCCAGGAAAGGTCCCTCTGTCCTGGCAAGGTGATCACCGCTTAGGCACCTAAGTTTGTCAGGAACACAGAGATCTCCTGGGAAGAGCATGAGTCTGAAGTGTTTTTTCCATGCAAGACCTTAAGAGAAGGCAGAGGGGCAAAGGGACTGCCATACTCCCTTGACTTTGGCATCTATTTATCTCAGCATATGTTACAATTCAGTAAAGGGAAAAGGGGACCATAACAAATAATTTCAAGAAGGGGCAAATACCCAGTGAGAAAGTAGCCCCTTTCACTAGCTTGTCTGAATATTAGTCCAAACAGCTTATGACTATAGGCATTTGGCTGAGCGCTCCCAGCTTAAGCACAAGATGGGACTGTGTGGTGTAAAATAACTTATTTTTGTCTCAGAATGAAAGAATTGCGTAAGAAATTGGATACATATAGAAGGGCAGATGAAGATCATAGATTTTGTACCAGCAAAAGCAAAATATATAGCCTTTTCTAATGAAATATTAAACATACGCTATTTTTCCAATTGAGTGAAATGTACTCAAAACAAACCATTTGTATCCAGGGATCCCTGCAGGCGACAGAAGGCTTGTCATGAAAATAGCTGCTTGAGCGCTGGTCTAATAATTCAGATTCAATAGGAGTCAAATCTGAAAGCAAACAGACATGTTATTGTATCTCACCCCAAATCTGCAACAGCCTTACTCCGGTAATTTTCTCCCGGATACATTTAAAAAGCAAGCATAAACTCCATAGACATTGTTTACCCCTGTTCTGCTCGCCAGAATCTGCTGACAGGGTTTTGGCTGGAGGAAATGTGCTTTTCCAGGAGGATGGGGCGGGTTTACCGGTTTCCATTTGCGCGGGGTCAGGCTGAGACCAACGCAAGCGGAGCCCCCAGGGTCCAGCGGCCACCCTCCAAAACCGACAGGTATTCTCTCATCTCTGCCCCTTCCACTTGGCGTGACGCTGAATCCTACAGAAGCGGCCCAGTCTACCCAAAAGAAATGGTTCGTAATTCAAGGCAAGAGCAATTCATTACAGCTGTTTAAAAACAGGTGGCAGAGCACCGCAATGAATTACTGTCAGCCTTACCTAGAGCGCGGCTTGCGTATGCTCCTGCGTAGACGTGCAGACAGCAGGCGTTTGTTTGGCTGTCTGCGGTTTTCCACTAGTGTTTCTCAAAGCCGAAGCAAAAGGCCAGATACTACATCTGGCACTGGAGATCTTGTCTGAAGAACTAAATGGATTACTTGTCCGCGCAGGGAGGTTTGCGCCATCTGTTGCAGATGCAATACTGATGAGGTTCTCAATTTTACATAAACTGTTTCAGGATATCATTATACGGAAAAAAAATGCACAGGGCTGGAGTCACTTGCTTTTAATCAGGGAGTCATGATCATGTATGTTTGTTGGAAGTGATATTTCCTCAGCCTCCCCCTGACGTGCTGTTGCACGTTGCGGCCGCTGTACATCATACAGCATGACACTACCGCACGGCTTCTCCCATGCCATCCCAGCTCACTGTTTCTACGAGCCTCCCCGGGTGGTGCTCATGCGGGCACACAGAGGTCCTTCTCTCCTTCAGCCACCTCTCTCCTGCCAGGACGTGGCAGCGGCTGGCACGAACACGCTCAGGCCTGCACACAGGCGATTCTCCCCGAGCTCGTGTGGGGAGCTTTCCTTTCTCATTGTTAGGCATTGTGAAAGGTGGCAACTCCTAGTATTTATTTATTTCGTAGAATGGATGTATTCTGTAGAGGAAGAAACAGGAACGAAGAACTGTAACACGTGAGGAGACAAGCTAGAAACTGGGAAGAGACAGGGACGGTCCAGTTCCCCGTGACGCAGCTGCAATACGTAGGCCATACAGCTGAGACGATGAACGCTTCTCCAGAAGCCACATCCCGAGCCTCCAAACAGGAAAGAGCAAATGGTTCGGGACTGAGGCAGCAATACTGAGTCTTTCTTTTGGTGCCTGTGCTAAAGGGGTGGCACCAAAGGGTAACCAGGCTGATAAACACGGATATTCAGTATACAAAACGGGGCCAACAGCATAACAGGAATCTTAGGAGAAATAAGTTGGAACGAGAAGCATAACAGAATAAATCCCAGCACAATGAAACTGTAGGGAAGCAGAAATACAGAACCTTTTCCTAAGAGTAAATCTGTACACAACTACCATCATGTTCCCCGATTTTTAGCCACCCAGCACATAGCTGAATTACAGCTCTATATTTGCTTTTAAAAATAGTTAAAAAAAAAAAAAAAAAAAAGAAAGAGACAGAGAGAGCGAGAGAGACAGAGAGAGAGAGAATTAAAAGTATGTGCTTCAGCTGCATTAAGACCAACCACATTTGGAATACACATAAAATTAAAAACATGCATAAGTGCTCTGAGGAGCAGTCACTGTTTCCTGAATGAGGGCCCTTAACCATGATTTTTAATTACTATTGACAATTCTCCATTCTAAGTTGTTGCTGTTACCTTTCACAGCTGCTCCGGCAGCCTCAGCTCAGGGACCAGGCACTGGCAGTCAGCAGCACAGAGACAGGCTTAACTAGGAGACCAAAAGGAACCTCAGTGGCATCAGACAAAACCAAACCAAACCAAACCACCTCTCTTATAACCCTTACAACCAGGTCCAGTCACTCCTCTTGCCAGGAATGACACTTTAAGAGAAAAGATCCCAACAAACACACAATGATTTTCAGGCAAACAAACTGGAAAACAAGCCTGCAAATTTGATTGACACCCAGATCACCAAAAGCAACAACTATGAGGGTGCCTGCAATCCAGTGATAAATGTGGTATCGTCCCATGGCTGTACTGCTCAATAGCTGAAGACTACTGTGACGCACAGAGCGACTGCTGAATTCATGCTTTGCATTGTGCTGATGTATGTCTTCAATTCATAAAGCAATACTAATTTTAGTAACGCTGACCTAGTCTTGTTGGACACATCAGCCACATTAGCCTAAAAAAGATGGATCATCGAGTAACATAGTATGTGCACACACCTACAAAAAAATACACCCATCCCAAAGGGGTTGTTTTATAAGGCTTTTTAGACAGAAAAGGAAAGCAATTCAGTTATGTAATTTTCTAAATCCCTGAATCCTTCCATGCTAAAGACAAAAGTGTCCTAGATGATCACATGCGTCAATGAGGTCTCAAAGAATTTTAAGTGTTACAAATGATTTCTCCCCAAAACTTCTTTCCAAGTGCCTTACAAACATAGAGCTGCCTTGCAAAATAGTTGCCATTCCTGAACACTCCTTTCCTCCCTACTTAGAGGTTACCAACAGCACTTAAAACCTGGCATAACCATGACAAAAACAAGTCCAACTCTAAAACAGCTTCCTAGTGAGAATCATGAGTCCTTGCAACTTTGCTTGGTAATAGTAGCTATATCCACTCCGTTATACAGATGGAGCTAGTAGACATGAACGCAGTCAGGAACGAGTGCAGTACATGCATGCAGTGGAGGTAAATTAACACGTCATAAACCTCCTTAATGCTGACACTTCCTAACATCTGTTTTCTCTACAAAAACTCTGGATTATTTATACTCCAGTACTGCTGTTTGCACAAGGATTAAGCCAATGAAATAATCTGAGGGATCTTTTAGTCTCATTTTCTTCTGATCGGACTTAGTTCAGATTGCTGAATAGAACTAATATGCCTCAACAGCAATCTGTCCCCATTGTGTCTTTCATCCAGATGCATGGCATTTAACTACTACATCCTACTACAATATGGCACGGGACTTCCTACTGAACTGCTTGCATAGAGGAAAGGAGAGCAGCTTCCATTGTACTTTTCTTACCGTCCTTTCATGACCTTCTTGGAGACTTTTTGGGAGCAGTCCAGGGCATAAGTTAAAGTCTAGGTGGCCTACGTGCCATCTAGCATTAATGGTGGCACCATCCTCTCAAAGCTATGAGAACAACAGTACTATACAATATTTGCAAAAATCTTTCGCCTTTAGGCATTTTTGATAACTACCTTTATGTAAAAGGCATATTTCACGTACAGGAACATGGCCATGACCCACTGCTGTTCCCCAGTGCAATCCTAAAATATTTTAAGGAGCTTTGCCCATGACTCAAGAAAGGGAAAACCGCATATATAAGAAAAGAGGAAGGATTTTTGTCAGAATCAAAGATGTTGCAGTTAATGCAATGAGTTAATAACCATGGCCTCATATAAGTCTTGCACTATTGCTTTTGTAAGACCTAGACTAAAGGTGCACAAGACAAGTGGAGAAAGACAGCTCACATGCAAAACTGAAGAATGAAACAGAAGCTTCCAAAATGTAAGTGCTCACTTTTGTAATGACGTATCGGCACAGGGCATTAGTCAGACAAGAGCGTTCTCACCTAACATAGGTACAGTAGCATGCAGTGCCTGACTACGTTTTACTTTGAAGCTAGGCAAGGCATTCTCTCCAGCAAGTCAGACTGATGCATTCTCCTAAGGATCATGCCTTGCAGAAAAATAATCATGAACTATTAATCATTTCCCATTTAGAACTACAACTGTCACAAATGATGTAGCCCTCTCACGTACAACCTCTTGCTGCAAAAGTGCGTAAAGAGCACAACAAATTTTGATTACTTCCCAGCTACAGATAAAGCACTGAATTTTAGACAATTCGGTTCAACAATGCCAGCTACTTTTTTCATAACCAGGACAGCAACCTTAGTTCAGTCTGATACAAAAGTTACGGCTCAAACTGCCTATCAATTTGATCAGCAAAAACATATTAAGTAATTCATTAACCACTAAACACACAATGTCTAAGTTCAACCCTGGCTCAATGTACCAATGAATCCTGTATTGACAATCAAGCAAATGCTGCCAAAAGTATTCACAAAGTTTTATTTGAGGACAAACAGCTGATTGCCTTACAGACTAGGCAACACTCCAGTTTTGTGTTGGCAATAAACAAACGTTGACGAGAACACATTAGAGAATGGCAAAGCAAGGCAAATGTATTTTCATGAGGGATTATGCTGGGAGCGTGCATACCGTCCTCTGAAAGATCATCGGGAAAACTCCATGTAAGTTTGCAAGCTATTCACTCAGGGATCAGACTCAATGCCCTGTGACTTGCAAGGCCTGTCATTCAGATGCAATAGCAAATAATGAGAAATAATTCCTCTGAATAGCTGATAGGCAATCCGGAGCATGAAATGTATTTGCATAAAACGGTCATTGTCATTTCACACACGCAGATCTCTGGCAGCCAAAACCTCAAGGTAGATCATTCAGGGACTGAGGGAAAGAAACTAAATCAGTTGTTTGCTACAAATAACTCATCCGGTTGTATCTGATGTGGCCCTGTCTTGTTATCGGATATTGTTACTGCTCAAGGCTGTGACCTATAGCCAGGATCCCAGGATACAAATCCCTGTATGACACACTTCATTATTACACAGTGTCATAAATGAGGCGGGAAAATCAAAATGCTGACATGAGATGGAAGGAAAAAGCACTCCAAAAACAAAAACAATGCTTATTAGACTGAGCTAGCCTGGTCCAAATCACAAGAAGTGCACTGAATATTCATGACTGAGAGACTTTTGGTTTCAATGACCATCTCTGCCTACTTTCAAATTCACTTTCAGTCAGATATTTCTTGGGCCTCCTCCAATCTTTCCTCAATGGCAATTAAATCGTTTCTATCTTTTATCAGCAGATAAGAGTTCCTTTCCACTGCTTAGCATTTACTATATTTGTACTTTCCTGGAACTATGGGATGCCATAGTATTTTCTCCCTCTTGATACTATGGAAACTAGTTTTTAGACTGAATCAAAAATTCAGCTATTACCTCTACCAGCAATCATCAGGAACCTCTTGGAGCCAGATGGGGGAAACCTTTTCAGTGGAGCTGGTTTCAGTATCATAAGTTATCTAATTCTCAATTTGAGTAATGGTTGCAAACCACTATCTTCAGCCACTGCAGTGCAACACCTTCCATGTTTACTAGGCTGGAAAACCTTGAAATACTTACAAGAACAAATAGCAGTTGCTCTCTAACATTTTAAGGTAAAGCATACAGAGTTGTTCTCCATCTACACTCATCCCTCTCCTGGCCAAGAGAATTGGATGGGATGCAGACTTTCAAGAAATTAAGCAGCATATTGTAACATTTCAGCCTCTAGGTAGCACCTGTGAGCGCAAGCTTCAACAAACGGTCTTGAATGCCTAAGTCCATCCTTCCACAGCTACCTCCATGGCAGCGGAAGGAAACATTGCTAAGAGTTGCCTGTGCTTGGTCTCTGCTAACAGTTGCCAGCTTACAAAAGGAAGAACCCAGACAGAAATCTGGTTCTGCTTTACAACAGAAAATATAGCAATACCTGCCGACCAAGCCCAATGTTTACCCAACCCAACACATTGCTGCATCTAAAACATTTTGCTCAGGCACCAGACCCATTCCTAGGAACGCTTTCAGCATAAAATAGATGCTTAACATGGAAGTCCAGATAACAAGTCTGAGAGCAAGCCTGGCAATGGTGGCCAACCTTGAACATATAGTCTGCCTAATCTGCCATGGATTTGCTGCAGCAACTTCAGCAGGTCACTAAGCCTCTCTGTGCCTGGTTTCTTTCTCTGCAAAACAGCGGCTAGTTTCCCTGCCCATCACAGTGTTCAACTGTCAAGACTAGGAGACCTCTTAAGTACGAAAGAGTGTCATAATTTTCATTAGGTTTTCAGGGGAATAGGAAGGTACATGACTCGCAGGACAGAAAACTGCTCAAAATAAACCACAAAAAATTAAGAAATAAGGCAGAATAGCCTCCTGTACTGTGCTTGAAGATGGTCACGTTTTCTATGGTTTTGTACCCAAGCTATCTGGGAAAATTGCTGTGTTCTATAGCATTATGACATTAAGATTCACTGCAGCTCTGAAGCATGATGAATTTAAAATATGGTAGTTTACCTCCTAATTAAAGAGCTTCTGATCATCTCACGTCACAGGTTTTACATTTTAAAGCTATGCCATTAAACTAAAATGGTGAGAACGAAAAGGCCAAGTTCAGCCTTTCAGAATGGTGAATCTTTTCATACTGATGTGCCATACGGTTAAAGGCATCAACCCTCTAACGGATATTAAGAAATCTGTCACTATCTGTCATCTGGTTTGAAAGAGCAAACTCCCCAGGGCTCACTGTTGACAGCATCGAAAGAAACAGCTTCACCTGGAATCACAGATTAATTATCTTGGTGAACGCTTCAGTGTGCAGCCCTTCCACATCAGATTTGGTCGTCAGGCCACTTCTTGCACTAGTTAAAGGACTTTAAAATGCCACTCCTTATTGCTCGACTCACATTTTGTGTTTGCAACTGTGTTCAGGCACAGCTAGGGATAGCTAAATATTAACCAAGAACAGGTTAAAAATAAATAAATGAAGAATTTCTGGATCAATTTCCTTTAATCTCCCCTTGACACCAGCTCTGGTAACTAGAATTTCATGTGCCACTTTTTATTCACAATTTGGGTGTCTGAAACACCCCTAGACCTAATGAATAGCTGCACTTCCAGATTTGCTCCCCTAAATTATTCATGGGAATTAGAGAACTGCAGCTCCTGTGGGCAGGTACAGCTGTGCATTTGCTGAGAAACGGATTCAGTGTTGTGCTGACGCAACCCCACGGATGCTTGAGCTGAGCTGGCTCGCGCCCACCCAACGTGGAGAGGGCAGACACGAGTGCGGGTAGGTGCCAGCCTACTCATATGGCCATCACCCAGCACCAAGGTACCCGAGCACTTTTTCCCCTCTGCAGTGCCCCTTCCCTGTGGCAGCAGGGAAGGGAGGTGGGGAGGCAACGGTGCTTTACAAATAGCAGTGGCTTCACACAGCATCTAAGCCCGAAGTACCTCCAGAGGTCACGTGGAATGGCGGCAGGGGACCAAGAGCTGGTCCCTAGTCTCCCGTAGCCGGGGAAGCATTTTAGCCATTAGAACACCCTTCACCTTGGACTCCGCCCAGGATACACCTTCGGTTGTTGTGTTTTAGTGTTAAAGCGAGGTGCAGTGTTTCCAAAGCAGTCTCTCCTGCAGGGACAAAACACTATACCGCTCTTCCAAATAACGAGGCCTTCAGTTACTTAAAAAATCTGAATCAAGAAGGTAGCAAAAAATCCCAAGCATTCCGCCAGTGGCAACCAGATTCATCCAGACACACTGCTGTGCTATGGCCCTGCAGAACACAAAAGTCCTGGCTTAAGTTTGTTTTTCCTAAAAGCGTACCATTAAATTCTAGGGTATCGCACTCTTCTGAAAATCCCCTCTAAAAACGTAGGTAAGAGAACACAGAAATTTACACTCCAGCCAAGGAAGAGCACCTGGTTTTAATACTTGCTACCACTTACTGAGCACATCAGTACATCAGTATTGAGGGACCCCAGTCAGCCGAATCCTAACCTCAGCGAGCAGGCAAAGAGAAAGCAGCGGAGAGGTAGACATCGTTCCCTTTCTCACTACAGCTTTGTAGAGAGCTCGGGGCACTGGTGCATCAGTCCTTTCCTTCCTAATCCACAGGACCAGCATTTTACTTTTTGTTCCTCCTTTGGAGCACAGAGTAGATTATTGGATTTATTTTTGTACATGGGTACATTTTCCATGTACATGGTTTACGTTTTCCCAGGCTGTTCTCCGCCCAGAAACAAAACTGCATGCAAAACCACAGTATTACTTGCTCAAAAACAGACCACTGCTATTCGCATGATTAACTCATGCGAGAAGTAGTGTAAAGCTGGGCTACTAATATGTGCTGTCCTCAGTGTGTGGCGCACTAGCTAGCACTAAAGCAAGATAAGTCGCTATTTCTTCTTGACAGGCTCCAAGAGAATTCCTATTTCAGACAAGTTGAATCCATTTATTCTAGTGAAATGCCAAAACATTCCAGTTCACAGGCCACATTTCCCTACTAACAGGAGCCAAAAGAAAACTGTTCAGACATCAGTGGCATAAGTTTCTTTTTGCTGTTGGTGAGTTTAGGAAGCATGTTCAAAACAGCAGTAAACTATCTGCATTAATTTGTGCCTCAGTTACGATTTTAACCTCCCAAGAGATCTTTCAGTGGCATGGAGAGTCATAAGAAAAGCAATAGTGCAAAACACCGTGTGGCCTGCTGTCAGCTTCTTTATCACACTGGTTGCTCTCCAATACTTCCAGAATTGAAAGATTTAAACGAATCACAAGAAAGCAGTTGTGAAACAACACCTGCAGCAATTTCTGCATTTGCTTGATAGGACCATGCATAGTAATACTAACAAGGATAGATTAAGAACCACAGAGATTGCATTCAGATATGTAACAGCAATGCTCTATTCACAAAAATGTGTAAATTGGATTGATACTGAAGACTTTTAAGTCTTTGTTAAGGTCACAAAGATAACGCATCAGCAAGCAAGAGCAGAACACAGTCTTAACACTACCCAGTAAAAACTATTTCTAGCTAAGAAGTTTTTCCTCTGTTAATGGCAGCAAACTCACAAAGATGCTTTGGATCATGATGCACAAAAATTAACATATATGCAACAGGTCTTCTCTGCAGTCAACACCCCCAACATACTACAGAGCTACTAGACCTGGCGACCAAGAGTTACGGAAATCAGTTGCTGCTGCTGGAAAACCGCTAGAAGGAGAGGTGAAGCTCAGGAGTGTCTCTTGCTTCAGGGGAATTCTCAATTTTATTACTAGCTAACTTCATGAAGAGAGGCCATTGCAAATTCAAATTCTCTGTCTAAGCCTTAACCTCTGTTCCCTGTGTGTGTGTTTTTCCACAGCAGCAATTGAAAAACATGCTGCTCTTTCACTGCTATTGAGCACTACTGCTGAACAATGGAAATCCATGGTTGGGGAAATAATGCTGCACTAGGCACTGTTAAAATCAGAGGCTTGGGTTCAGCTCACCCAGCACTCACTGTAGGCTGTAGTCCAAGGTGGTCTTTCTAGACTGCTTTTAAAAAAAAGCCAATACCAGGGCAGTTCAGCCCACCCAAAGATACACTTAAAAGAGGTGTAAAGAATCACCCATGAGAATTGCTCCTCTCACTCTGACGGTAGGTGTCTAGACAACACATCCAACTTTTAAGACAGCTCAAGCTGGGCGAGATGAATACCACCCAAAGGGATCACATTTGAAAAATGTGTTACAGCAGTAGAGTTAAAATAATACATATTAACAACATCAGGTAGAAAATGTCTGCACCACAGTATGCGTAAAAGGGAGGCATCAGGCAAAACCAAACATAGCCACACACCCATGCATTCCTGCTTTTCAGCTCTTGCTGAATTCCTGACACCTTTCAGAGAAGAAATCTGAAACTCTACAGCCCATCAACCCCAGAGATTAGTTCAATTTTTAATTAAAAGGGTAGTTTTCCGACTGAAGTGGCCTTTAGAATTTCCCTATTGTACTGTAAAGAAATGAGATGTGAGGAACTTCCTTAACTACTGTTGCTACCAAACAGTGCTTTAAGGCATATTGTGCAGGAACAATTTTAATACACAGCATCTGTCTTTAAACCAAGCAGAAGTTTTAGAAATATTCGAGTTCACACAAAGATATATTGGCAGTAATGTTTAACACCATCATGCCCACATTATCTTTAACCACTTATTACTGCAGCTTTACTGTAATTATATGATCCTTCCTTGGCAATAATTGCCTGTCATACCATGGAAGAATGAATTTCCATTGACTGATCTACTTCAGTAGCTAATGGGAAGATTAAGACCATCCTTCATTTAACATTAATGATGAACCAATCAATACATCTAGTAGCTGAAGTTATTAAAACGGTTTCTTCGTATTCAATTATTATCCGCAGAGACACCTCAAAGAGAGCCTCTGTATAAATGTTGTGCGGTGCTGGGAAAGGGCTAACCAGGGCCCACTAGTTGCTAAGCAACACGGCTCTGCTCTTAGGGCATGTTTTGCCAGTGAGAGCACCTTGCAATGATGCAACCTTTCTGCATCTTACCCAGAGACTTCACTGAAAACTTGTCTGCAACAACAATAAACTCCTAGGCTGCTCACAGAGATAGATACATTTAGCTCCTAAAAGCCATTATTCTTCCGATTGCTTTCGCACATTTAATTATCTGTTCCAAAGCATACATTGTACCATCATCTTTTAATAGGATTTAAATCACAAAAAAAGAAGAAGAACTGAAATATTAGCTAGGCAACTGAAACCAAATCAAGAAACCCCAATATTCAGTGACGTTCAATGTCCCACTACTAAGTCACTTTAGTTAGGTGCCTCAAATACAAACAGCAACAGCAGAGCCAGAACAGCGCAGAACACCGGAAGGCAGGTTCGGACTGCACGGCTGCTCCTTTCTCCGTCTCAGACGGGGAAGCGGAGCCTGAAGGAGGCTCCAAGCAACCGTGCTGGAGAGACGACCTGCACCAGACTAAGATGGCATTGATTGTCTGGGGTTAGCTATGGGTCAGGAAACGCATAAATCAATATCTCTCTGTTAGTTGTGCTTATCAGACCACATGTATTTTATAAACATGTGAATCAGGAAAGCAGAATCCTTCCCCATAACAAGCAAATCCAAGCAACAGGGATCTGAATATCCATGAGCTTTAGGGAAATGCATTCCAATAAGTTCCTCTGCAAGTTAAGTTTCAGGGACCTGATTCTGCAAAGACTTTGGAACCACTAAAATCGACACACTAACATCAAGGTAGCTTGTAAAAGAGCACACGTAAACCTTTGCTCAGTTTCAGTTATTTAGGCTAAGGCAATCTCTATGAAACAATAAAAACATAATCTTTGTGTTGCCAGCCTTATTCTAGCAAAAACTACTAATCAGATTTTATGGAGCCAGGTTTTGCTTTGTTTTCCCCTAATTTCTTCGCTGTCTCACATAATGGGCCTATTTATGGTTTTAAATATTCTGGTCTGGTGCGTATCACAGGGGGCATATATCAACTCAGTAGGGCAAGAGATCTCAGCCCAAGTTCCTGTTTGCTGTTTCTATTAGCCACAGCTGTACAGTAGCTTAAACACATGCACCAAATGTAAAGGACTATGAAGCCAGCAGTGCTATAACAGAGCCTTTTCTCTATAAGTAGTGTAGTCTAGGCAAAAGGTAATCTTTCTGCTTTCTGCCATGACATCAAACACTGCAATGTAGGACTAGATCGTAAATTGCCCAACGTTTAGTCCAAGAAGGGTGGGCTAGTCCTCCTGCTTGGAGTACTGACTGAATTTGCTGTGCAAAATTGTTGGATTAGTGGGCTCTAGAATCAATCTTTTATTGTAAGTCCTCTTACAGTCCAGTTTCCTGTCTTTCCTCATAATTTTTTTTTAATCTTTTCACCTGGCTGGGAGAATTCACCATACCAACTTGAATCAGTGATATCTGGTCATTTTGGATGTTTGATAGAACTTAACAAAGTCAAAAGAATCTCCTTAGGACTAGCAGCTGGCTTGATGGAAGCTGCCAAGTATGCCGACTGTCCCTGGATCAACGACCCTCGTGACTAGCATCACCTTTATGGGGTAGCAGAGAGAACATCTACATAAAGTAGGTCACAGCATAGTAAGTTTATCTTCCTCTCAGACCCTCTGTGGAATGATTTGCATTAGGTGTTTCCAGCTGTGCTCTACAGAGAGGCCGACAGGCTTCAGTTCCAGGGCAGGCTGGCTTGATCTATGGAAGGAATGGGAAAGACCTGGGGATCAAGTTAATGTGAGCACTACAAAACCAGACAGAGAAGGCAAACTCGTGGGGAGCTGGCAACATTTAGGGAAGTCTGCTTCCCAGCAATTAAAAAGAGAAGAAGAAAAAAAAAAAAAAAGAGTCAGAAAGAAACCTGGGCAGAGGAAACCTGATGTGCTTTCAAACAAGCAGGATGGAAGAGCTCTAGGTGGCTTTCCCTTGGATGGACAGATGCATGAACACAAAAGACATGCAAACTACAGCTAGGCACAGCTTAGAAATCTAGGTCAAGATCCTTGCTTGATTAAGCACCTGAACTTGATACCTGATTTACAAGGTTGTTGGTACCTGAAATCCAGATTGGAGTTCTGCTCTGCTCTGGAAATAAGCTCAAGCTACGAAACAGAATTCCAGATCTAGCTCATATCTAAACCCCTGTGGAGTCCCCACGTTTGTGGTTCAGTCCTTTTCTAGCTATGACCTACAGCCCAAAATAAAATATGCACATTTTTAAGCCAGACTTTCAAGCAGTTACCAAATCTCTTACCTCTTTCCACACAGTTGGTGTTTGGGAAGGGGAAGAGAACAATAACAAACACCCATCTCTTCAAATGTCTCCTCCCACATCCCAAGTTAGATAAAACATGAAGTACCCAGGAGTCCATTCAGACTTTCTCACATAGATTTTAGGAACAAATATGGACAATGACTCAGTGACTGACTACAGGAAATGAGTCACAAAACAGCATCTCTCATTACTGAGTTTGAGTGTCCTACTCTGAGCCAGTTCCTCTGAACGCTGAAGTGATTGGATTACGTTGCTGCTGTGTTTTCTGAAAAGAGCTAATGAAATAAAGCTGGAGCTGAGAGCTCCAAATTCCAGTCTTGGAAAGGCAGGGCCCATTGTAATGTCCCATTGTTTCTCTCCTTCATACATAGGGGTAAATTCTCTTCATCAGTGATATTTCCAACTGTGCCACCAGCTTTCTTACAACTACAGAAAATGGAGTGGGAATGGGCCTCTGAAGGTTGAATGGCTATCCTCCCTCCTGTACAAATATCATTTCAAATAATGAATTATCACAACCTAAAATATTTATTTGGGATCAGGAAAAGCATGCAGACATCCTGGAGAACAGGAAATCTCAAATAACCTTCTCCTGCATAAGGTTTTTTTTTCCCTCCCCTCTCCAATCACATTTTAACAGAGGGAGATGAGAATTTGGGGCACAATCATTTCCTATCAAAGCCATTAAGCACATCATAAGCCAAGACTGTATTTTCTGGGGGAGGAAAAAAAAAAAATCAAGGAAAACTGACAACAGCACGCAATTACTCAGGAATAGTAAGTTAACCTTTCTACGTTCAATTACTCTGCCTGCATTCTTTTTAGCCTCATTACATGTGCTTCACAGTCCATCTCTTATTTTAGTATCCAGACTAGATCTATTTCAGCTCACATTTCAACAGAATCCAACAAAATCTAACTCTGTGGGGGAAGGTGTCTCAGAAGATATCAAGCTCTTCTTGTTCACTTGTTTCCAGTCATCTTCCACTGAAAACCTTCCCCAAGAGAGACTGGGATAAGCCATCATTTCCCAGATTAGCTTACTTTAAAAGATGACTATTAAAGATAAAGAAAACTGGTAACTTAAAGTACTAGCTGAATTTTATGGAAAAAAAAATAGTCGTTTTCCAGTAGCTCTAAATTCTCCTATCCCCGTAATTTGCTACTCTACTTAAAAAAACACATATAGTTGCATTTGACGTTTATGTATAGCTAGTTTCTGTTTAGTCAGGGAAATGCTACTACATGGAAGGAAGCCATCCGTTCTAATAGCAGCCTTCACCGTGTTTTCACATAGGCTTGAATCTCAAAGAAAGACACATCTTTGTCTCTCTTAGGAGACCAAGTTCCATATTTGCAATATTCGGAACAGCTCCACGGGTATACTCAGACTTCTTGTCTTTCTTAAGCAGGGAGAGATTGTGCTTGTAATGTACAAAGACCAGGCTGATAGAGCAGAGGGTGCTCAAAAAGGCTAACTTTAGCCTTGTTAAACTAAGTTCTCAAGGAGCACATTCACAAGAGAGATGCTCCTGACAGAGGTTTCAGAGCAGGACCCTGAGCCACTCGGCTGTCACCTTGGAAAGCCTCTCCCGTCCACCGACACCAGCCGCCTACCTCTGACCCACCCTTCGCCAGCGCTACGGTGCACGACAACATCATTTGCCAAACCAAACTCGTGCTCTGCCACAGAGTATATTTCCATCTTTATGAGCACAGAGATATGACTCAAGCTGTTACAGATTCTAAGGATACCTCCGAGGCATTTTTTTGAGAAGCAGATATTAGTTAATAACTGCACCAAAATCAGAACTAATCTTTTGCCTTTGGTACTCTACCTGTGGCAATAGCTTACAGTTGATGCATTAGAGTTGTCTGATGTATTGGTTTACAAGAAACATAGCTCTTTGTAAATCATGTGGTGTTCTGCAAGGATGGAAGCTGGACGAGAAACTCATTCCTAACTTGAAAAAAAAACAAATCTGTTCTCAGGCATGGGAGAACAAGCATCTTCTTAACGTTTTAAGCTTATCTAGTTTAACTTTAGAAGCTACTCTTTTTCCTTTAAAAGAAATAAAGAATAGAAATGTCACAATCCAGTCTTTGAGTACTTGGTCAATAATTAATAATGACAAATCTAACACAATAAACCGTGGCATTACGAGAACTCCCTAGGAGTTTGCCATGTGAGTAAGAAATTGACTGCTGCCTTGGAGAGCCAGCAGATTTGAGGAGTCTAGACAAGCTCTCCTGAGCAAAAACCAAGAGGGTAACAGCAAGGGAGGAAATCTGATTATTTGACCAGAAACCGGTTGTGCCTTCTTATACTACATAGCACTTTGATTGCTAAGGAGAACCAAGGCAGGCAAGCAGACAGGTTTGCAATCTGATGATAGCACGTGAACTCTACTTCCTTCTGAAAGGAATAAACATCCACCCTCAGCTTTAACGTCAGGACTGCAGGCACACAATTGCCATGCTTCATCCTCCCCTCTCTGCATTATATGGAGACTTAAAGCTGCAGTCAGTCTCTCATGTTTGCTTAAGCAGTAGGTTGTCAGGGGGACTGATACTTTATCAGGACTGAAACTTATTCCCTGGGCACTAGCCTGAGACCTCAACTTATGTCGAAACTCACTGGACAGTTTTTGGTTACTGTTGATCTAGACTGGTGAAAGGATCCATAGCTCACGATTTAATTGCAGATGGTTTTGGAGCCTCAAGTTAATCTTTCGCCAATTATTATTTTTAAAGACAAATTTCAAAATAAATTTTTTTTTGCAGGGTACAGAAAACAAGAGATTCAATGGCTGGACGAATCAGTTATTTTAAAAATAAACTATACTGGCTTTGCAATTGGAGAATAAATTGTGGCTGGAAAACGAGAAAACATTTCCAACTTGTGTTTAAATCTGCCCCCTCCCCCAATCCCCCTTGAGAATGCCTCCAGTGTCAGCAATGTCAGAGCAAAGGCCTTCAGCTGTCTTTACACTGATCTCCCTCTCCTCCAGGCCTGTCCCAGACTCCCAGGGGCTCAGGATTATGGGCAGACTTAGGATTTGGCATCCCAGAAGATTTCTTGCTGCTGACTGCTGCAGTTTCGTAACAGGCCTCACATGGACACTTTCTCTAGGCAGCTTTTAATAACCTCTTCAGACTTTATTGCTTTCTTGTATTCATATCTTTTCAGAGACCCTTTTTATCTTTTAACGCGATATTTGACTATACAATGCCTTTGATTTCTCAGGGAGCAATAACTCTTCAGCAGGACCCTTTCTAACGAGCAACTCAAAAAAAGCATCTTTTGTACAATCAACTGTCTCACAACATTTGACACCATGCCTCAGAATCATAGCGTTCTTTTTAGGTTTTAACTGTGTTTTCCTCCTTCTGGTTTGTTTTTATTTTCATACTTCATAAGTTTCTCTTTCATTTATTCTATTCTCAATATTCCTCAATGTTTCAATAGCAATTTTACTCTGAAAGATGACTTTCACTATTATTGTATGCCATATAAAATATGCTCCATCTGCAAGGAAGAAGATTTGATTTGCTGATACCTTTTCCCCTGCTAGTAGACATCACTCACTCTAATCTGTGATTTTCAAGCTGGCTTCTGTCCCACATGTCCCAGATTGACTGGCTCGTGACTCTAAAGAAATCAATCTCACAGTATATGGAGTTATTAATAAGCTAGGTAAACTTACAACGTCATTAATTTATTAGAATCACAGCCTCCAATATTTAAGTTCTTCTAGGCCTTAAAATTAATAGGAACTTGAAAATATGAATCTTAAAAAAGCTCAGAAGGCAGAAATCAAATAAAAAGAACTCCAGGAGGGACGTGCCACAAAGCCAAAATTAAAAATGAACTATCCTCAAGCATCTTGTGTTCTAAGGGAAAGAGATACTTAGTTCATGATCTCCAGTTGCTTGGGACAGGGTATACAGAACCTCTCTGATTGTTGACATCTGTAAATCAAGCTTTGCCTTTGCCAAAAATCAATGCAAAATCCATTTCCTCCCAATTACACCTTCTACGGGTTTGCATGGACCTCACTAGCAAGGATACAAAGACATACAACAGCACAGCCATGATCCAAAAAGCTACATACAGCCTGTTCCCTTCTTACAATTTCACCAGTGCTTCTGCTTTACTGACTCAAGTGCAAAGTTCTCCCTCCGGTGTCACCTGCTAGATACCAGGTCATCCCTGTGAAGAGAGCACAGCATCACTGGTTTTCCCATCCTGTTCTCCCCCTTCAGTAGTCTACTCCCCAGTTCTGGTGGTCTCTCCTACAGCTAGTTCCGTATATTATGCAATGATCCAGACATATCCACCATCACTGAGTCAGTTACACACAGTACACAAACCTTAACAGTCCCAAACTCATCACATTGACACAGCAGCTATCCCGGTCCCAGAACCTGGTACTTCTCTGGTCCTTTTGGCCAACAGCAAACCCAGTCCCTCTCTGAACTCCTCCGCAGGAACTTCCTACTCTTTCCCACTTCCTTCCCGCACCAAGGCACCACAGTTTCTCTAGGCTGCTTATTCTCAGTCAGGGCAGATCTGTCAGCCAGCCTTTCCACTGCTCTTAAGGTCTTCATTTACCTCTACTTCTGCTGTCCTTCAGAAAGGGAAAGTCAACAGTCACAGGTGCTGAGGTGCTTATTTAATCTGCCATTCTCTCCAGCCTTGTGGCTCTGGTTTTCCAGCTCAGGACAGTCAGCCTGCTCCTTGTATCCGACTCCAGCCTTCTCCAAAGAAACCCTCAGCTCTGCCGATAAGATTTCACAACACATCTCTGCTGGCCCTTTCTTCCCCCCTTCTGTCCCAGAAGCCACTCCACTCTCCTACCCACCAGGAAGCTTATGTCCTGCTCGGAGCAAGACCAACTGCTCTGAAAGGTTCCACAGAACGGCCATCCTATCTATAGGCTGAGAAGAGCACGCTCTGGAAATCACCTTGTTATAGAGATAGCACATCACAGGCTACAGCATTTCTAAGACATTTCTGTCTTCTACGGTGATATTATCTGGTTTCATCTATCAACATTTCTCTTCATCAATGAGTAACAATGCAGCCCATTGGATAAATTTTACTATGGTAAGAAGCTTTAGAATTTTGGGATGATGTAGGTATGGAGAAGTTGATTCTAGTTTCTACTCATTAGTTAAATAAGGTACATCAATAGTAATTGACCACGGGGTTGAAAGAAGGAAAATATACTCCCTTTTCAATAAATTATGTAAAAGTTTGCTCTGTCAATGGCTGTAACTAATTAGCTTCTACTTACACATCAATGGGATATCATAAATCCATGAAAATAATGCTCAAAGGAAGAAAGGTTCTTTAGATTGAAATGGCCTCCTACCGTGTTTTTTTTCATGTTATTCTTATGCCACCCAGAATAACAAATTGTTTCTTCATCCTAAAGGTGATTAAAATAAACTTTTGTGGAGGGAAAAAAATCCAGTAGCATTCCCTGCAGTCCCACTGTGCAGCTGAAGCTAAATCTAACCTTTCTGTCAAAGCCAAGTGGCATGTTTTTGGTTCTAAGACAACTTTGTTTGACTACTTTGGTGGTGGGATTGCTTTAGGAATAAAACTGCCCATCTAATGCTATCTCTGTGTAAAAGGTAGCAGTTTTTGTCTAAGACCCTAGAACAACATAACAAAGGAAGCATTGAATGACAAATAATTCACCATGTAGGAATTTATCCAGTTTGGACAAAACAGGCCGAAATAATAGCCTTGGTCTTCCAAAGCAGAATCTGATGAACTCTCTGATGAACTCTGATCATTGCATGTTGGAAACTGAAGTTTAAAGCTCACTACAAGATGAATGAATGCAACATATTTTGCCAAGATACTGATTCAGCATTAACTCAAAATGATGGAGTGTCACCTCCTGAATCACCCCCAGAAGAAAGGTGTTTATGGGCAGGAGAACCTTCAGTGAACAAACTTTTGACTTTTAACCTGGACAGCTCTGCTTCCTTTGAGAATACAAGGCATGTCTCATAGCTTTAGGCCTTCAGCCTTTCAGTAAAATACAAGCCTTGCTCTTTCAAGGGCATTTGCTTCCCAAATAATTTAGGTAACCCATTCTCTTATGGTTATGGATATGGTTGAAGAGTTTGCAGCCATTGAGGTTGAAGAGTTTGCAGCCATTGAGAGTAGCTGACGATGAGAGTTATATTACATAAACTTTGCATGAAATTGTTAATCACATATGTGCTTGACTGACACTGATGACAATCCAAAAGCTATTTACAGTGATATCAATTGGTGAGATCACTGTCCTCCTCTTTTATCTCCCAAAACCTGGATTCTAGCAGATCCAGGTGAATCAACTGATTGTTCATAATGAAAACAGAAATTTAATTATTCACAAGCATTCCCCTGAGCTTTCTCTGTTTTTTTGGTGAATGATTAACAGAGCAGCTGCTCCAGACAGTACTCACAATCCCTGCTTGCTGGCCTGTTAAAAGCAGTGACTCATCAGCACATGACGTCAAACCCTCCACTCCTCTGAAATGGCAGGAAGGAGGTTTCATTAAAAAGATAAAAAAAGGTATCAACATAACAGCCTGAGCTTCCTCCCAAACACACACTGTTTGGTCAGGGGTCATCTCTGCTGCCTTAGAAAAAGAACCTACTGCTTGAAGAGTTACACTATGCATACACACAGACTACTTCAAATGGTAAACTTCTCTTTTCTATTAAATATAGCCTGCTCATAAAACATACTTCCTCATGCATGCTGGTTTATTAGATACTGAGTCAAAAAAAAAAAAGAAAAAACAACACAGCAGTAGCCCTTTTGGTAAAACCTGATTATGCATTTTGCAAGAATGTTTGGGAGATAAGTATTGTGTCTTAGGTCTCCCCATGTTCATGTAGAGTTCAGAGCACTTTCATAAGATGTTTACGTAACACCAAGCACCTGTTAAGTAGTTCTTGAAATTGCCCGAATAGCCCTTTCCAGTAATAACTGATAAGGGTGCCCAAACAAACATGCTGTGAAGCATCAACCAGCAGAGTGGCGCAAAAATATAAATAAGTAAACTCCTTGCATGCATGCCTTGTTAAGGTTGCATAGAAATGTGCGGACATGAAAAAAAATGAATACAGCCACTATTCTCTATCTTTGTTAAGAAACCTGAGCCCAGTGCCATGAAAGTTAGATGAAGAATACGTAATCTAGAAAGGGGCTGTTTCTCTGTAGTTAAAAATTCAGATTCTTACTCCAGACAGCAAGCCACAAGAATGGCATTTTACTGCCACAGAATGGCATTTTACTCAAAAAATCTGCAAAGCAAGGAAAAAGGGAACAAGTATGGTAAGTTGAGATTTAGCTCTTATATGGCAATTAATTACTAACATCTGTGACACTTTACTTCCTCTGCTAGCTTTAGCCTCCAAAGCCAAGCCTCAGCTTCACTTGAGCCCAAACTCCTTAGGCAGCGCATCCCAGACAGAAACCATTCTCTTTTTCCAGCTGAAATGAAAATGGAAGTGGCAGGGAGACAAAGATATATTTAGCTCTGTTCTTGGCTGCCTGGAGGGCAGCATCACTTACGGCTTACGATTCATGAGTTCCCCAACGTTATGTTAGAAGCAGAACCACTGGTGCTAGCTCAATCTCTTCACAAAAGGTAGTAAATGAGGAAGCAACAGAGAGATTTAGAAGGAGAATATGGCAATGTGAGGTCAACTCTCACACATAAGGTTCATTTTGTGCCAGAGCTGGAAACGCAGTTGGAGCATCTTGCACTCCTGTCTGCACTTCTTCCTGGGTTACTTGTTCAGCTCACACACTGAGCATAAAGTTCCAGAACGATTTAAGTGACCAACGAAACATATGTAAATTGAGAGGTGCAGAATATTCAACGAGTGCAGAAAAGAAAAGGTGTTACACACAGATCAAGAGTTGCCATTATACAAGACTCTGTGCAGCACTCTTTTTTAATTTAAAAAAAAACCCATCATTTTAAAGTCACTTTGCAGAAACGCTTCTACTCTCTGAGCTTTTGGCTCTGCTCTTAGCACCATCCTGACTTGGTCTGACTGCTTATTTTCTAGGGGGACTCTGTCTTCCTGCAGTTCTTCTCAGAAACTGTTTTCTCACATAGATATATATCAGAGAGATAGAAAGATTCACAGCAAAAATGGCCTCTGGTTGTCTGAGTTACTCTGGACAACAGAGCACTCCAAAATTGGAGTGATTTATATTGTTTATCTTTCTAGAACTGACTGGCAGTGAAGTGCTAACGAACTTGAATTTTGCACTTCTCTCATAATCTCATGTTTAGCCCCTAAATAACATTTCAGTTGAAGAAAGCACCTAATTACCATCCTATCTATTGGGAGTAATATACTATACAAAGTGTTGCTTTACTGCAAAATTCATCCAAGCTTGACTGACTGCTGTAAATACTTACCTACGTGCCAGAAATGGGGAATAATGTGGAAATCTCTCCAACAAAGCTCCTTTCTAACAGAATCTACATTCTTAACTGAAACAAACACAGAAAGTAAAAGAGAGGGAAGCTCTAAAAAGTACAGGTAGAATGAGCAAAGGGATGAGCAGAACATGGCTTCTGGGTTCCAGCTCTCTGCCTTCCTGGAGCAGACCCTTCCATTTCCTCTTTGTAAGTTGAACTAAAAATGAGTAGGAAAAAGAAAGAGACTGGAGATGAAAGGGAGTGTGTGAAAGAGCAGACAGCAGGAAAAGGAAAGGAAGGAAAAAGAAAAGCATAAAGGATTGAAAGCTGTGGCTAAAGCTACTGAAACTATTTGTTTCCAAATGGTGTGGAGATTGCTCTGAAGGACCTCTTTTCTTATTCTTCACCTTTGCAGAAAATCTCTCCTGCCTCTAGGGTGGACCACCCTCCATTTGCCTTGTTCCCTGCTCTGCAGGGATGGTTATGTTGAAAGCAAGAGAGGCTGCTGTCACTGGCTCAGCTGGCTGGCACTGAGGAATTAGCTGATGCTTTTGGCAACTGTCCATTACTAAGACATCTCTTCTGCCTTCCCCAGGCCATGCAAAGGCAAAGAAAACTGTATGCCAGAGACACGGAAGGACCTCCCTCATTCTAGGAGCCAGGACAGGATCACCTTGGAACAGAGAGGGAGTTTTAAGCACTTTCCTTCCTGTTTTATATATGCCACGCTATTAGTGCCGGCAGCTGTAAATAGTCATTACTGAAAAGAATGAAAAAACACGACATAGTTGCCATCCATACTTTCTTTTAAGCAAACGCAATCCTTGTATTTTTGTTAAGGAACACCCCTAGCTTCTTTTTCCAAGGAATGGAGTTAACTCACAAAGCAGAGGGAAGATAAGGTAAGCATCTTCGGGAAACTGTGTTCCAGATCTGTCCCACAAGTCCTTATTCAAAGATTTCCTCATCATTTCCTTGTTTCATGGGATTTACAGCAACTCAGAGAGGATGACATCTATTTACTAAGTCTTAAAGACTCCTGATGCCTTGCTGTTCTACATTAATCTTCCTTCGCTAAGCACTCCTTTGCTTTCCTCTTACTGTTTTTCCTTTCATCCAAGTACTATGCAAATATATGGGGTGTCATATTCTCTCCCATTCTTTAGGGGATAATCCGATGCTCCAACTTAACTATCCTTGGGGCAACCTTGCTTACACTGAATGCAAACACTGTTCTGCTTGTCTGTGCATGAGATGAGTCAAGCAATGGCAAACAACTCATTTTTCCAAGCCTGCTCCTCCAGTCCTCCCAGTGCCCCAAAGAACTTTGCCTCTCTGTTTGGTCTCAAAGCAAACGCCAAGGGCTGCCAGTCACTGCCCAGCTGCACACGCACTGAGCAGGACTCATGTGACTATCAGGTTTTCTCTCAGCCATGGAGAAACAACTTTTTGGCCTGCAACTCTGCCACTGCAGATTAGCTGTCTACATACGCTCTTAGCCCTTCCTGCACAGTAAAATACAACTTAAAATGAGTTTTAAGTTGCTGTACTTTTTCTGGGCTGAGCCCTACATGGACAAGGGCCGTATCTTATTAAACTACAATGGAGCTCTGGCCCAGGCCTCACTGAGGCAAGGAAAGCCACTGCAAGTGGGATGAAGAGGCCCATCCTGCCCGGGTGCTGCATCCTGCAGCTGCCCCAGGCAGCTCTCGCCACATCCACCTTGTGCTCTGCAGAGCTGCTTCCTTGTCTAGCTCTCCAGTCCAGGCTAAGCTTCAGCTCTAGCCCTGAACAGCAAGTAACTAAAAAGCAGAGGCAGCTTTTTGCACGTTTTAGCTCGTTCTGCCCCCGTCCGATGCTGTCTCCTCAAGGCCCTTGCAGCACAGTGGGATGAAGGACAAGCACAGGGACTTCTGCCCAGGCACACTGGGCTGCAAACTGACCTGTAGCACATTCTGGGGATCTGTCCACACGTTGCCCTCAGGAACCCAGCAATGACACAAGCACAGCTCCCGGCAGTGACTCTGCAGAGCCCCAGGTGTGAGCAGTTCAGCCCAGCTGGGGCACGTCACTGACTCCCCACTGCCTGTGCCCTGAACCTTTGAACCTGGGCTCCTCCAGCAGAGGAGCCAGGCAAAGCAGCAGATCGTCCTTTTTTGTAAGGTGCAGGGGACTACGCATGTACTAGTAGTGGGCTTGAGGGGGTCCAAAGATGCAGCTCCACAAAGCCTCTGTTTGGAGCTTTACACAGAACTAACTTCAGCAGTAACACAATATGTCTTAGCTTTAAAAACACTCAGGTCCTTCATTCACTTACATACTACTTGTTTCAATAAAAGACCAGGGAAAATTATTCATCCTTAGTTCACCATGTCTCACTTCACCGTTTGTTTCAGTTTCAAAACATATCCAGTTTCGTATTTTAACTCTATCCCTGCCCAGAAGAATCCTGTCCATAAGAGGCGAGTTGTTCTGCTGCCTTCACGTCAGAAAATGACAGGCAAACTTCCCACCTGCAACCATCTCCTGCAATTGGCATCTCACCTGCTAGAATTTAAATAAGCTTTATTTTTCATTTATTTCATTTAAAGCACAGCTCCAGAGCCGTGAGAGTGAAGAGAGCTTCTCCTTCTACACACCTTTAAAGAAATAGCTATGTTTCCACAGTGCTAAGCCAGCAACACAAATGGATTCATTTGAGCTTCAAAGATGCAGGTAGTTCCACTAAAGCAGTATGAGCTTTCTTACATGCTTGTAACAGAGGACATGAAGTACTTTGCTGAATCTAGGCCTATTTCACAATTTCTATGAGCAGCTACAGAGGGTAAGAAAACAGGAGGAAGGGAAAGAAATTGTATTTTTGGTTTTCATCAATTTATTCTCCATTTAAATTTTCTGACAAGCTACCATCAATGAGCCACAACTGAATACAGTTCACACATCAGAATCAAGGATAAAAAAAAATACCTGATACCTCCATTCTGAAGGCACAGCTATCCATGTACTTCATCACTCCCTAAGAATCACCTAAAAGTTACAGAGAGCAAAACAGAGAACCCCTCAGAAGGTTGCTGCAAAAGGAAACTTAATAAAGGCATTTCTATATCTGTGCTTGAAATCAGAAGTAGCAATGGGCTTATGTCACAGCAAAGGAAGCTGAAGCGATCATGAAGAAGAGCATTTCAAATGTGAAGGTGAGTTTAGTTTCAGGGCAGATTGTCCGGGAATGTTCTGGTCCATCACAGGGTGACTTGAAGTTAGAAAAATATTACTCAGATACAGTTGAAGTGCAGCTGATCCTGCCTGGTGCTAGAAGAATGAACAAGATGATTTCTTGAGGTCCTATTTTTTTATAATTTTATGTCAGGTTTGAACGTAAATGTTAAGAGTATACGTTACTATGTAACTTTTCCGACATACTAATTATTTTCATTATCATTCAGAGAAAGCTGTCATGCTAAATGTTATGTTTTTCCCCATATTAACCCAGTCAGGAAGTCAGAATACATCAATGTTTCATTATTAATTATATTTTAAGACAATTTATAGTATTTCATTGCCCTCTGCAGCATCTTTTCTGACAGCAGAACATTCTTGTCATACTCAACATAACATTTTGTGTCAATCTTTGCCACACAAGAGCTGATTACCCATGCCAGCTTTTTCTCTGAAAGCAAGTACCACTTCATCACTGACAACAGAAGCAATCCTCCTTCACCCCAAATTCAACTGTCAGCTTAACAGCCCATGCATATCTTCTTTGTTCTTTTCCCCAGAATACTCCTTTCCTGCTGCTGTGCCAGACTGTTCTTTCAGTGCTGCTCTCCAGCATAATGCTCACCTAGGATCACGTCCCCAGCCCTCTATAAAAATATCAAAGAACATATTCTTTCACCTGAGACTTCTTTGAAGATGCTCCTCTGCCATTTGTCATTATCTGCTCTGCTCAGCTAAGGCTGACTCCTCACTATTAGCTCCCAGAAGGACACTGAACCGTGGTCTCCACAAGGCAGTGAGACTTGCACAGCTGCTGACAATTTATTCACTCAAGATGCTGGTCCAGAGAGCAGCAGAAATCCACAGCAAGCTATAATGAACTTGCCACTAAATGTGCAATTATGGGATTCTAAATTCTGTGTAGTTTTTCTACCACTAGATCTCATAATCAGACATACGACGTTCCCCTTTGCAGGAAGAAAGACTTCAGCACTTGGAAGACCTTAGCAAGTTTCTCTTCTCCATTACAGAATCTGGTGTGCAATAATACATCTTGTTTTTGGAGCAAGAAGCCAGAGAGAGAATTCTAAGCAGAAATTTTAAAACAAATATCAGAAGGACAGAGTAAACTTTAAGATACCCTTTATGTGGAATTTTTTTGCCTCTAAGTTTCCTTTCAGCATTAGACCAAGGCAATCTTACTGCACTGATACACAGGTGTAACCAGATTGTTCCAGTATGCAAGCAGAAGTGTTCCTTACCTCATGTACCTAGGCTCTCCTTTAAAACGAAAAACTACAACCAAAGGCAAAAATCCTCAGCTGGTCTAAACTTCCAACTATTCACTAGCTTAACTGGGACACTCCAGAGGAGCAGAAGTTTGTCTCCAACGCGTCCCTTCCGCCAAAGCTGGGCGGATACTGAAGCATACTGGGGAAGAGGAACGCAAGAAAAAATGCTGTTTATTTCTAGTTGGCCGAGAGTTTAGCTTTACATTATTTTATAACATTCTTTGTATTAAACCATCTGGGCACAAGAGCTGTAAAAATAAATACATAAAAAAGACAAGGTTAAGTGGACTAGCCAATGAACTTGAAATATCTCTAATTTGTTATAACGTATATTGCTGATCTTCTTTAGGGTTTGCTGAACAATACTTTCAAGAATAGCTTCTTCCTTTCCCTTGGCCTGGGGCTCATTAGTCATGTTCTAAGGCATCAGGTTTCCATGACAGCAAACATTAAGTCTCTTACAGCATTGTCCTTTATTTTTGCTCTAAGTGCTAAGCTTTCACTCCTATACTTCAGCCCAGACCTGCTATCCTCATGAAAAAAATTCCTTGACCAAACTTAACAGTCATTTAAACCAAGAACGACTTTTTATTTGTACTATGATCTTGCTAAAGAACACGCACTCTGCAGAATTTAGTAAATGTTGCCAAATTCTCCAGAAGGATGCTTTTACCTGCTCTGAGCTCACAAGTTCTTGGCAGCAATTTAAAACAAAAATATCACTATGTAAAATGATAATGCTGAACAAGTTGACTCCATGTCCATAAAGGTATCTGAAGTTAACGAAAATCCTACTAGGGATTAACTGCAGAATTCAGAACTTTAGTTAAAGACATTGTTTTATGGAGGTGAGGGAAACATCCCCCTTACACTGAAGCCTCCTTACACTGAAAAATATTTTCAGATGCATTTTTAGTGGAGTAGAATGTCGTCAACGAGCACAGACAGGAGCTTTCTCTCTTTAAGAACTGTTTTGAGTCTTGTCATTTTGAGAGGGGACTGTTGATTTAATGTCAGTAGGCATCTTTGAAAGCCTCACTCACGCTGTTAAACTCTTCTAATCTTTCCTTAGAACTCAATCCCTCCTGACGCCTAATGTACCATTACTGTGTGTTGTATCACTCCAGTGCAGCACAGTGCTAAGCAGAGGAAAAAAATCATGCGTTATCTATTGGCAGGACTGTAAAATAAATGGAAAAAACAGTAATTCAGTATAAAGCTTTTATAGCTTAGCATTACTCTGTCTAACACAGAAATTCAGAGAGAACTGAATGTAAACTTTACAAAAATTTCCCACCTGGGTTTCAGGGGGCATTTCTTTGTAGGTGGAGCTGGGGAAGGGGGTCGAAGACTCGTTTTGAAAGGCTTTTTGTTAAAAAAAAAAAAACGTTACTCTGAGAAAACCTAAATGCCAATTCTCCTCCAGTTCCTTGTAAGAGTCGACACACATCAGTGAGCCACAACAAACAAATCCATAATGAAAAAATAATTCAAAATGATAAGAATTCATGAATCCTATAAGTTCCTGCCGCACTTTTGCTTCTCTCTCATGATGATTTGTCATACTTCTTAATATTCCTTTTGACATAATTACACTTATTTTTATCCAAGTCTGCTCTCTCACTTTCTCTGTAATTGCCGATACGTTCAAAGATGTCACAATTCATGAGCCACAATGAGCTGCATGACAGAGAACCAGTCCTCTCTCAACTAGTAAGGCAGTAAGATCACAGTAAGAATCCTGCAGGCAGAGAACACTAATAAATTCAAAAAGCTTTTTGTTAGATGCAGCTGGCAAAAGCAAGGGAATCTAGGCTAACAACATGACCATAGTTAATGGTTATTTTGGTAAATGCAGTTTTGTTAAGTAGGAAACGTGCTTGGAGTTTGTCAGCAAGGTGAGAGTTTAGATAACTGCAAAAGACATTAGTGAGATTAGGAAAACTGTTAGGGAACAACGTCCTGTTTTTTAGTATCTTTTTGATAGTAGTCTCATGAAGTAAGCTCAGAAAGCTTTATATGGAGCATTACCTAGAATAACCAGACAGCCTGGAAAGAGAACCATAAATAGCCAGCAGAACTGAAAAGGTCAATGCTTCTAAGAGATTTGCGAGCATGTACTACAGTCCGCTTTGAGAATTAACAAAGAACTAAAATATCAAGAGAGGCATAAATCTTACGACAAGCTATACCCCACTGTTCATGGCTATGGGGTTCAACAAAGATGATGGCACACATGTTTTGGCACAGTGACATAAAGGTAACCTGACAATAACTGGGTTTCATTTAGGCTTTTGATCTTCAGAGTTGGACTGAATGCCATTATAACACTCACTTAGGTGGGTGACCTGTTTCTCACTGAAGGTTGTAAAAACCATGAATACAAGTTTTACCTTTCTACACCAGTTTGTGCTTAAGTACACTAAAAGGACAGGACTTAGGAGACATTTGCAAAAGTCATATTTAGCAAGGCTCATCTGTCTACTTTCTTTTGCCTATAGAAGGGCTACAGAAAGAGGAATGTTTTTTAGAGTAAGAACATAATTTAACAGCTCTTTAAAGTACTTACCACATACTTTCCGTCCAGCTTGGTAGCAAAAGGCAATGAGCATAACAGGCACAACACATCCCAATGATTATCTGGGCTAAGATAAGGAAACTAGACAGTTTTCCTTTGCAGTTCTCAAGTTGACACTGGGTACATCAGTTTGGCAACACTATTTGGTTCAGATGCAATATTGGTATCACTCTCATAAATACCACCAACTAACGTATTATTTTTTCCATAAGGAATTCATCATGTGAAATAAAAGAGGGAGAAGTCCTATGGTTCTTCTTAAAATGACTAGAAAGATAGGCTTATGATGTCCATATTCATACTAACAAATTATCGTCTTTTGGCAGCTCTTATATTGATATATTCCAAAACTCAAGGAATGTGACAGCTATAAAATTATGAGAGTCAGAGAGTCACAGTACAGCTCAGAAAAAGAGTAAAAACAAATGAAACTACTGATGATTTCATTGAATAGAAGTCACTTATAAAAGCAAACAGCTAGACTGGTAAAGAGCCTCTTTACACATTCTGAAGTGGCTTCTTAATCAATTAAATACTCCATTTTAAATAACTTCATTTCAAACCTTGAGAAAATAACACACAACTCATACAACTTCATTAATTTACTATTAAAACTGGATGTTTTCAGATCTATTAAAAGCCCTTCAGCAATTTCACCGTTTTTTCAGTGCTGAAAGTATCCCTTTGACATCAATACAGAAAAAAACAGATGGATAAAATAATTATAAAATGAGCAGCATGACGCTATGAACCAACTTCTCACAGTTTTACTAACAGGCTAAATAGCACAGGCATAAAATAAGTGGGTTGATAATTAGCAAAGTTATCATGTTATGTCAGAGCGTTCCAAAAAAAAAAAAAAAAAAAAAAACCACCTCCCAGGAAGATACAAACAGAAGGAAGGAGCAATGAAAAACTTAGAATAATCATGCAGGATATTTAAAGATTACAAAAATCTCTGAGGGAAAATGCTGACTGTGCATCCCAGAAATCAAAGAGAGTAAATGTTGATGATAAATGCAAATCGATGCTTGGATCATCCTGACATATTTGTCTGATAACTTACCTAAATTCTGTATAGGATAATTTCATGATTTGACAAATAGACAAAAGGATCTAGCTATGATTAACGGGATAAGATGGATAAAAGGTAAATTCTCTCAGCTTTGAAGTCTATTAAAGAATGGAGTAATCTCTCCAAGGAAGCCAGTTCAATCCGTCTATAGAGAGACCAAATTACTCAAGATCCAACCTTCTCATCCCCCCCCCAACCCCTGCCAAAAAAAAAACCCCACGGACTCACAGAGAGATGAGCAAGGTAACGCATCTGCTGCCCCACACAAAACTAGTGTTTATATCACACAAGATGTACAACCCAACTGATTCTTCTCCTTCTTCAATTTTACCCTCTTCCCATTTGTGTAGTTTGCAAAGTTAAATAAGGTTAATCAAACCGTCCAGCCTTCACAAAAGTAGGCCACTTTCAATTTCAAGAAAACTGTTTTCTCCCAATACGTGTGTGCATTGGGGACTGCAAAACTGCATTGGGAAATGCAGTCATTGGATAGTCATATTTCCCATAACATCCTCATAGACAAGCTGATAGAGTACGCGCTAGATAAATGGACAGCGAGGTGGACTGAAAACTGGCTGAACTGCCCAGGTCAGAGGGTCGTGATCAGCGGCATGAAGTCCTGCTGGAGGCCAGTCACTAGTAATGTCCCCCAGGGGTTGACACTGAGGCCAATAGTGTTTAACCTCTTCATTAATGACCTGGACAATGAGACCAAATGCACCCTTGGCAAGTTTGCAAATGATACAAAACCGGGAACAGCGGCTGATGCACCAGTTAGTTGTGCTGCTATTCAGAGCAACCTCAACAGGCTGGAGAAATGGACAGAGAGGAACCTCACAAAGTTGAAAAAGGGGAAGCACAAAGTCCTGCCCTTGGGGAGGAATGATCCCATACACCAACACATGCTGGGCACTAACCGTCTGGAAATCAGCTTCGCAGAGAAGGACCTGGGGGTCCTGGTGGACAAGTTGAATACAGGCCAGCAATGCACCCCTGTGACAAAGGCCAACAGCCTCCTGGGCTGCATTAGGCACAGGGTTACCAGTAGGTCAAAGAGGTGATCCTTCCCCTCTGCTCAGCACTGGTGAGGCCACATCTGGAGTGCTGGGTCCAGTGCTGGAGAATAGGACAGGAAAAGAGAAGGCTTAGAGGGGATCACATCGATACGTATAAATATCTGATGGGAGGATGTAAAGGTGACAGAGCCAGACTCTTCTCAGCGGAGCCTAATGACAAGACACAATGGGCAATGGGCACAAACTGAAACACAGGAACTTCCACCTGAAAGCAAGAAAACACTTCACTGAGAGGGTGGTTGAACACTGGAAGAGGTTGCCCAGAGAGGCTGTGAAGTCTCCATCCTTGCAGATATTCTAAATCTGACTGGACATAATTCTGGGCAACCTGCTTCAGCTGCCCCTTCTTGAGCCGCCAGAGGGTTGGACCACATGATCTCCAGAGGTCCCTTCCAATCACAACTATTCTGTGAATCTGTGGTGAATACTGAGTCAATAGGTACATGAGATCTGCTTCACCCTAAAATCCCAGCAGACTAATTTCTTCTCTTCAGGATATCTCCTGCTCTCAAAGTGTGCACCTCCAAAGGCTGCAGCATTTCTCCAGATGCAGGGGAAATAAGAAGGGGATAAGAAAACAAAGGGAAATGCACAGAAATAGGCCATCTGCATGGAGGAGCAAAAGGACTACTAAAACCTGGGAGAGGCCTGCTTAGAGTCAGAAAAGTTTTCTAGATTACATAGAGGTGTGTGGGTTGTGCTTTAATAGTAGTTGGAGAACTGTCTTCTTAGGAGCGGAGAACAGGAAACAGCAGAAAGACAGCACTGCTAAAAGAAAGTGGCTGTTCCAAAAAGAAGCATGTTTCTTTTTACGCTAGAAGGGCTAATCTGTCCAGAATAAGTTTCTGAAATCAGGGCCCACAATAACTTGAATTTTAGAAAAAAGAATTGTTATTAGATCAGAATAATCATTACATTCAAAATAATGGACATTTGTACAAAAGTAGAGTCATATGGTCAGCAGCAGACCAAAACTAGTATAAATACCTCTTCCAAGTATTGTCAGGATAACATTGTAGTTTGACAAATCCTGTAGCTAAAAGACATCATACAAAACAAGAGTTCAGTCCAGCAAGGAAGAGAGAGTAGATCAAGTGTAATTACAGTTCTGAGAAACTGTATAACAGTGTAATGCAGGTATGCAATTGTTAAACCCGCTGCTACATGAGCTGACCTTCATCTTGACCATTATACAAACAAATCCCTTTAGGTATTGCTTTTTGGTATTTCTCTGAGGATCTGGCACTTTGGGTAGCAATTTCAGCATATGTTTTTTATAGGTGTATATAGCAGTTCTCTCTCCAGGTAATTTTAACATTAAAATGCAGGCTTGTTCATGTACTCTTCCACTGTCTGGAGAAAAAAGAAAGAAATGATTAAGGTATTATGGAGTTGTGAAGTAGGATAACATAAAGCCTTTGAAACAGACCCTCTTGTTCTCTTTGAAGGTAGTTATAGTTTTGCGTGGAATTAGATCAGATTAAAATTTAGCAATAATGCTACTTCGAAAATCTTAATGGCCTTTCAGAACCTGCTCTTCAAATCACAACATACCACAGCTACTGCTAAACTCATCATATCTAGCTGGCCTTGGCACGTAGCTGGCCTCGTAGCATGTGCAAATTCCAGACCACTTTGAAAAAGGCTCTACTCACACAGTGTTTCCCTAGCTAGTTCTACCAACACGTTGTTTCCTTTAACATTAGATCATCTAGAAATACGAAGTAAATCCATTACGTTCAGCTTCTCTTGCCATTCCTGGCTCAACATTACAAGTTACAGAAGAAAATTCCTGCAGGGTTTTGAATAAAGGTTACATACCTGTGCCTTGTAGAAAAACTACACAGGTATTTATGGAGAAAAATGGAGGTTTCCAGCACACCCTTATTCTGATTTTAAAAGCTATAGGTAGGTCATTTGTTTCCAATTTATTAGTGAAGCAGTATAGATTTTTTCATATTTACACACACATATGTATACATTAAAAGATAATCTTAGATCATACACATATACTATATAAATATCTTAGATATATCTTAACCTGCTTCTTAATACAGTGACTAAGAAACTATACCCCCTAAGCCAAAGAAAGCAGTGGCAGAATGCAGGAAACTTCCAGCTGATTTCATAAGAGGCAAGAGACTTCAATTAAAATGTTACATAACCGCTACCTTAACTGTTGTACCTTGTGAAACTGAACTTAAGACACATTTGGATAATCAAATACCAGGAGTGTTTAGTTGTATAAGCTCCTGTCAAATAAGGAAGCTGTAGAAAGATGAAGTGTTTGCCTTTCGTATCTTACCTCTTGCAACATGTCAGAATCTTCTATAGCTTTCACTGCAGACCTCTTTGAAGTTTCTTGTACTTCTCCACCCATTATAAATTCATCAAGAATAAAATAAGCTTTTTCAAAATTAAAGATTATATCCAGCTCACATACCTGGTAGAACAAAAAACCCCACCCCACATTTAAATCAATTTTACAGCATTATGCCAAATGCTGTTAAATTATCAAGTGAATTCAACATATGCATTCTTTTGGCAGGGAGCAGAGCAAAGAAGGATACTGCATATTACACAACACCACAGCTTCTGCACACATAAATCATTATTCTCTGCACAAACATAGGCTAGGTATAAAGATGTTCTATTTATTATATTTTGTATAACAAATTATATTCGTATCGAGTTTCAGAGAACAAAGCTGACTTCCTATCCTAGCCTACAAACCTTATAGTAGGTCTTATATAGCACATGTAACATGGATTACGTACATTCATATAGAACTTCACAGTGCAAGACAAATTTCCTGTCATAGTGACCTTACAGTCACCAACTACTTCTTCGTTTTGAGACTGTACATATGTGAGTCATGACACAGTGATTTAGATAAGGCATGAACTGAGGCAGTTGGAACAATTTCAAACATATGCACGGAAGAAATGGGTCTCTTGCAGTCTTTAAAGACTTATCTGAACCTTCTTCAGGCCGTTTTTTTTCTAAAAACAAAAACCCTTTATATTTCTTCTCTTGTATATGCCCTTAATTTTTGCACAATATTATGAAACAAAAAAAAACCCCAGCATACCTGAAGATGTCAGGAGGGAGAACTAGAACACTGTCACCCAGGGTTTTTAAAATAATTTTCCTCTAGCTTTTCCCTCAAATTCTGTTGCCAGAAGAAGATGCAAAACATCAAGATTGATTTTGTTTTGGGAGAAAGGATGGAAAACATCTTTTTATGATAGTTTCAGCATTATTTTATTACATATTCTACTAATGAGTCCCACACTGGATTGACAGGCAGAGTCTATCAGGGCAAGCAGTGCAGATGGAAACATTAAGCAGAGCAGCTACAGCTAATTGCATTCCTGGCTGCCTGATAAACAAACAGTTTATGGTAGAAAGCGAAACCTACATTTCCAAAATATCTGTCCAGTAGCTCCACATATCGATGAACGACCTCTAGTGTCAGGAGCTCATTATCTTGGTCTTCTATTGCACAACAGAAGTACAAACTAGCATACCTAGGAAAATAAAGGCAAAAACATGAGAGCAAGGCAACTGGATTCTCAGTGCTTTGCTCTTTGCAAAGCAACAAATCAAGCGAGAACGTCTATTTGGTCTCTAAAATAGCTGTTTTCTTTCTTTCTCACAGTGCTCCAGGGAGCACTTAAAAAGAGAAAGCAAGTTAAACAAATTATTAATTTAGCGTAAAGAAAAAAAGCCACCCTTGGCAAAGTGGGAAACCTCGGGAACGTCAGAACCCCAAAACTGGTTCTTAGCAAAACAAACAACAAGAAGCACTTCAGAGGTCTACCTCATCTGCTGCAGTAGCTTTACAGCCAAGTGGGATGAATTAACTGTAGAATGAGTTATTTGCTCTTTGTTAAAAAAACAGATAGATAGATAGATACATAGGTAAAAATAAAGGTGGAAGGAGCTACAGCTCAGCAAGCTTGAGACTATCAAAGCCTAACAAGCATGGCAAAACTTTACACTTAAATCAGCCTAAGATGGGAGTAATAAGTACCTAATTTTCTTTCTGGTACAGCGGCTAGAGCCCCAACTTGTCGCAGCATCTGATCAGATGTTTCCATCTATCATTTCACCTCAAGGTATTCAATTTTTGCTAAATAGGAGATGCTGCTCAGTTTGGATAGTGTGCTATATTTAAGCCTAGTTTTGTTTACTATAACTTTACAAGGATTAAAAGGCAGTTATTGCTAAGCATCACGTAACTAGGGAGCAACAATTTGTTTGGAAAAGTAAACAAGAATTAACAACCGCCAGAGCAACAAATATTTCAAAGACAAAATTGGACAAAATGTTGAAAGCCCCTCAGAACACTTCTCGTAACCTTTTAAGAGTCTGATAAAGCCTAGCACACTTCTCAGTCAAACATCTTGAAGATTTAGAAGGGGGACTAAAGCCTAAAGCCTTCCAACAGACTTTCAACCATTAACACTTATTATATTCTCCTCATGCAGGGGGTTAGACTCCACATGGAAGATGCGTACTACCATGCTCTGGCACTTAGCACTTTTTAAAACAAATGTAAGCATTTACTTTTTCTCTTCTAGCATGTATGGTATTTAAGTGAATAATAATTGTATGTTCTCATAAAATTACTCACACCTTTTGTAAACAAGCTTGAGGTCTTTCCAGTCAACAAAACTGCTTGTTTTTTGATTGCGAGCCAAAATAATCTGAACGATTTCTCGAGTGATCTTTTTCTTCTCTTTCTCAGGTAACGTCGTATACCACTTCTGAAGCCTTAATTTCCCCTGTCGACTGAAAAGCAGTATAAAGTGTATCTAGAGTAAACAAAGCAACATGGTTAATGCCAGCCTCTTGTCCACATAGTGCCAGGCAGAACATGCCCGTGTCTGAATCAGGAAACCTGTGAGATCTTAGTGAAACCATCTCTAATATCGATGTGAGTTTTGGACATGGTGTCAGTGAAGTTTGGGAGGGCTAAGCATGAGACTGGAGATCACTCCCTTCGAGTGTGGAATTTGACTTGACCATTTCAAGTCACAAATAAAGGACTGTGATCCTAGAAGAGGCTACAAGGAGCAGAAGCAACCAACCAACTACTTTGGAAAGGGAGCTTGACAAGTTTTACAAAAGAAACCACTAGCTTGTGAAACACAGTTTATTATGATGACAAAGGACAAACCTCAGGGCCTAGGACATTACAATACTAAAAAAAGCACTGCATGTGTATCATTCTACTAAAATTTCAATTTTAAAGCCAGTCATAATTTTGCATGATTTGACCTACAATTTTTTCATGCTTAGCATTACCAGTATTATTGCAATACAGAATGGTTAGCTTTTAAAAGCCAATAAGCTTTTGGGAGCAAATTATCAATTAACACTTAAACAAATACTTTTATTAGTAGATTAAAGTAACTGACCATACTATGTTTACAAGCAGCCTAGCAAGCCATCTATCCTCAGCAAGGAAACGGCTTTGAGAATGCAGGAAATCTATTTGAAGATGTCCAGTCATCTCAACGGGACGTAGCCTACTAAATGAAAAAAACTTAATGGGGATAGAGATGTTTTCAATAGCTCTAGAAAACGTGAGCTGACAGGCACCCCGATGCCCATCACTTTTCTCATCAGTACCAACGCTTAGGGTGCTGAGGACTCGCAGGACGGACGTCTAACTGCAGTTACAGATATGTATATGGCGGGCACAGTCCCAGTTGCCTATGCAAAGAAACAGGGCTTTCCCCATGGTCACAGCAGCTAGGGAGAAGGATAAGAGCCTCTTTCTCCTCACCTGCTCCCAATCCTAGCAAACTCAGAGCAGAAGAGAGCTTGGGGCTGGCAGGCCCCTTGCCATGCCCCCATTCCCATCAGCCTAGCCTGTACTTCCCTTTAGTTTCTCAGTATATGCCCTAGTTCCTTCTCCCTCTTTGTTTTCCAACCCAGCTTATCCCTGTGCCTACACTTCATCTCACCAGTAAGGATTAAAAGTTAAGGTTCATAATTACTATCAAGATTACAATGCAGATTTCCGTAAAGAAAAAAAGCCATTCTGCACTTTCATGAAGTCAAGGCAGAAAAGTGCACCATAGAAGCTCTTGCTTAAAAATAAAGAAAAAAATGAGCAGCTGGGTTTAAAAAAAAAAAAAAAAGTATTCATAATTCAGAACTATTCTCTAGCTAGTAAGTCACATACTTGTTGAGTAATCTGGAAATAGGAGTGCTGAAAATCTTGGAAAAGACTTCAAATGTGGGACCATTTTAAGGAAAGGTGGTTTTATTTCTGTCTGTCACAGGATCACTACAGCTGCAAATATGGCTCTTGCTGTCATTAGACTAATGTGCTTGATAAAATTACAAGGATTTTGTGGCTGCCTTGTGTTGAGTACTACAGTACTCTCCAGATAAGTTTGCTAAATAAAAATAATTATACTCCTGGCAGTACACATGGCCTGATTACAGTGAAGATCAAAGCACGATGTTCTTGCTTTTCTCTGTTCATATTACCAACTGGTTTTTGACATGGTAATATTCCAGCTGTCTATACCCACTCCCAGTAAATGAAGGGACTTATTGTCTGTACACTTGCCCTCTGACAGGAGCTGGATGAACGAAAGACTAATTTGCTCCCTGCATAGCATACTAACTTCAAAGCCTTTGTAAAGACGAGTGTCTTTTGAAAAGCAGAGCAACAGCTCTGAAGATGCCGGGTCAGCAGGTGTCCATTTTAGGGTAATCAGGCACAGGGAGCAGCTATTTGATAAACCTATGTCTAAAATACGTTGAAATAGGCAGGACAGGACGATCAGATTCAACTGAAAATGCAGGGAGTTGGCAAATCCCAGGTAAAAAGTGTGAGCATGTTCAGCAAAACAAAATTCACGTTGAGACAGTTTCTTGCATTCTCAGAAATGAGATGTATTTGCTTGCAGTGCTTCAAGAGAGGAAGATAATGCCACTGTATTCTGGTTTAGGTTCAATTGTTGGACCTGCAGGCATTCAGATGTAAGGTCCTATAAGTCATACATATATCTCTAGGACAGCAACCATATACCTCCAAGAGGTTAAACACTAACAAGCCACAGGATTACTGTGAACCTTATTTCCATTTTCTGATGATTGACTTGAATACGTTGTGCTTCACCCACAGGAAACTGAGCTGCTTTCCATTTAAAACTGCTTTGAAAACTCCACTAACTTTCTTCTAAAGATGCAGGTGATTTTTCACCAGGATCAGTGCATTTCCCTAAGTAAAAGGCAACATTTTCCTGAAGCAACCAAAAAATATCCATTGATACTCTTTAATACATTGAGATTCACACACAAGCTTCAAATATCCTGTCTTTCGGGCCTATGCTCTATTTCATAGGCAATACATAACTGCATACCCCATAATCAGTTCTACAATATGAAACATTTATAGCTAGAAAACAGGTAAGAGCCACTACTGTAGTCCATCCCCACGCTAATTTTACTTGCAGCAAAACAGCATATACTACCGTCAAGCCTAAGTACGTATGACTGGCTAACTGAGACCTCCCATAACAAAGCAATATATTAGAAAGTTGCAGACACCTGAAAGAAAAAAATATTGTTTTTTTTCCTTCTGATTCTTCTTCCTTCTCCTAATTTCTAAACTCCACTCAACCTGGAGAATGGTCTGGAAGGCAAATAACATTACATTCTCAAGAGATTAAACAGCTTGATTCCTGTAAGTCTTAACATCAAATTTCTACAGACATTTCTTCATTCAGGTCAGCTTTGCCCAGACATATTGACAGGACACAACAGGTTTGTCGTTCAGGTAGCTCCATTCATTACAGCTCATTGGAGAGATTTTGATGCATCAATAAATCTGGAAATAGTGGAGTACTGCATAAACGCAAATCTAACAGCTCATTTGTTCCTTGACCTTGATTGTGGAAACGTGTGTTTTCCCATTGTGCTAAACATAGGACAGATGTTGATTAAGGGATTTTTGGTGGATGTTCAGCAACCAAACTACAAATAAGGATAGATTATCCTACAATATTTTTTTTTAAGTTTTAATTCTAGAGGAAAGCAAAACTAATGACTTGCTTCAAACAAACTACCTTTGAAGCAGAGGGCTTAGTTTTCTTTCATCACATTTTTAGGGTGTGTTGGATATGACTGATAATCACCCAACCCAAGGGTGATGCCAAAGACAATTTTTAGGTCTGAGCTAGAGTGGGTCAGATGCAAAGAGCAGTTCCTGTAAGAGCATCAGCTGTCTTCACATGTGGCGTCTGTAGGAGACAAACTTTAGTCTGGGAGCTAAGTGTAATTTTATCAGCTTGTTTTACTGAATCAGACTCAACCACCTACATACAGCACAGCTCCAAATGATCTCCATAAGTGTCAGTAAGTAGTCTAAAAGACTGCATTTTATATTTGAAGACCATATTATCTAGTTTAGTTGAAAAAACAGATCTGTTGGAAAATCAGGCATTCAAAATAGATTTCTGAAGCTGAACTCTATCCCCTTCTCATGTATCTCTGAATTAATTGCAGCTAGCTAAGTTATATAACATGATTATTTGCAGAAAGTTGTGGTGCCTTATATTTCATCGAGAACTACACAACTAGCCAAGGAGTATAAACATCATTGAGTTTTAGGGCTACTGAAAAATCAAATGACACAGCTTGACACAAAATTATTTCAGGGTAAACAGACCTCAAAAATGCAAAATACAAAAGGTCTACATGTTCCTAAACAGCAAATATAAGCCACATATGTAAAACTAATGAACATAGTGATTTTTCCCCTCTCTTCAGATGACCATTCCAGCTCCCTCCTTTTGCTGATGGGCTCCGTCACGGTTTGATATGCAGTTCACTCAAGCTCGTCTACCAAACTTCTCTCCTGAGACTCAAGGTTCCCTTCAGGTCAGCCTTTCAGTCTTTGGCCAGTTCACACTCTAGACCAATCAAATGCTTTATATTTGGCTGACTGGTTTCAAAGTTGGATCATCTCACAGAGGTCTTAACCAAAACCATACTGTAATTTTTAGGAAGATTGTCTAAAGCATTTAGTAACCATTCCAGACTATATTCTATTACATACAGAATAACTCATCAGTAAGGATATCAAATACAAAAGACAACATGGGAAGACAAAGCAGGTTTTCCTGACTCCCGTTCCTTGAGTTTACTGTCTAATGATACAAACATTTAAAGGTGCCACATTTATTCCTGCAAAGGGTCAGCGCAGTGAGAATCTAATCCACCCCGCTGCAAGAAGAACATGTGCTAGAAATGCTTCTCCTCCTCCCATAACAGGAGGGCAGGGAGGACAGAAGAGGAGACTGGCAGCTGGAGGACTCAAAGGAGCAGACTTTGCCTTTCTACTGCATTTTTGCAAGGATTTGCTCAACCAGCAAGCTCTAACACTCAAGCAGCACTGTTGTTCCACTCTGTGCTTCAGCTATAACCTCTCCAAACTCAGTTTAAAAACCTTTGACCTCTCCCTCATCAAAGTCGACTCTGAAAAAAAAAGAAATTGAATTTACAAGTAACTAATAATTACAAATGAGGGACTACTACCCTAAAATGGACAGCCTAGTAGAATTTAAAAGTCCGAGTTCTGATTTGTAGGCGGCAGGTAACAGTGGGGCAACAGGCAATGCAACATACAAAGTGCTAATAAGGAAAAACTCGTGGACCACAAAAAAGGAAATAGAAGAAAAAAGCCACACCTACAGCAGCTGACATGACAACCGCTGCTGCGAGAGCCTGCGGGAAACCCGCCTGACTGGCTGTACCCGGTTGAGACAAAGTGACTTTACATCATAATGTTCTCTTTTTACATAACTAGCTCTTTCATTCTGATTCCCTTGAAGTCTGCCTTTTCTTTTGGTATTGTTTTAGTCTAGGCAAGTTCATAATCTGCCTATCTTTTACTATTTGTTATTCTTTCTTACTATATGAAATAATATCTTTTCCACCAGACAGCTGTCCAGAACATTTTTTACAACACATAGACATCTGAAAGTGAACAAAAATACTTTCATTAAAGTGTTTCTTTAAATAAGTATGGGCGTCCAAATTATTTTGGTCATTAGCTGACTTTTTTTCCCAATTCAAAACATTTAAAGAATGATATTTTGCCTAGCGTTTTTTGGAGGGAGAGGAGTAAATGCTGACAATATTTCCAAGAAAAATGAATAGCTACTGTGAACAAACACATGGTTTGGAAAACCAGGCTTTTAGGGTGGACTGGAAAAGATGTACCGAATGGACAGCTATCCACCTAACATACTAATAAGAAACAGGCCACTTTAACAAAAATGTTTCCTTACATGTTTACTTTTACTAAAATTTTTATTTGCAGTATCACAGAAACTGATACATGTGTTTGTCAAATACTGTAGCATCTTAGCTTTAAAACATAAAACACATTTCTAATCTGTATGATGTAAGCAAAGCAGAAAAAAGAAAAAAGTGAAAAATAGCAACACAAGAACACCAAAATAAAGTATGGTTGCACAACTGGCGTGGAATTCTTTCTGGCTTCATCTCCATCAGGAAAATTTTGGAATGGTTTCTACTGAACAATACATCCAAAGTTCACGTAATAAAACCTGCACCAGATAATTATAGTCACATGTGACTGTAGTTACACATTGATTTTATTCTTTGTTGGATGCAGAAGTCACCTATATTATTATTGAAATAAAATTTTAAATTGATTGGCATATGAGAGCTTAAAGGATATCTGCATCACATAGTACTGATCCTGCTGGCAATAACCTTCTTGATAGCCTCACCGGAGTTAAATAAAACTAATGATTTTGAAGTAGTTTTTGGCAAGTTCTGAGCCAAAAGCCTCTTGAATCCCTACATCTCAATCCCTACCTCAGAAGGCCAGAAATCACCAGCAATGAGGAGCTTTTCAGTCCCCGAGTCCAGCTGAGTCCTCGGCACCACGGCAGGCTGCTGGGTGTATGCAGTGACACCAGCACCAACCGCAGAGATGCCAGGTGTCCCTTGTCCTTCCACTCCTGCTTATCACCGCCTCTAGCGGGTCCAGCAGGTCTAATCCTGCTCATGCCAGCTTGCTCCTCATAAATTGGTAACGCTCTTTCAGTAACACCCTCCCTGCAATAAAGACTGGCGTGTGCACTCCTCCTGGCGGGCTGCTGAGCCTCCCTCTAACAAGGAAATTAGGGTTTTTCTAGCATCTCTCTGAAGAGAAGAAACTGGACTGGTTTTCAAGAGAGCTCCTGAAACCTCCAAGACATTTCACCTAAAATCTCGAAGATGTAAATGTACGCAATGATGTTCGGGTTTTACAGAGGATAATTATTCTCAGTTTTTTAATCAGGACTTTTTTATTCACGCAAGTGGAATTACTCCAGTTTACAGGCAATAAGCAAGAGCAAATCCACACAGGGAGTATGCATAAACCCTGACTTTAACTCTGCAACTTGCGAAGAGCCCAGTGACAGCACTACAGCAACGTGAATCAGGAAAATGGCAAATCAGCCTCAGCACCAGGGCCTGAGAGCTGGCTGACCTCACAGAAAGCAATATAATTTGAAGACGTTCAGAACAATTATGAACTATGTAATCACATCCCTTCTGCCGCCTGGGTGGGGGGGTCTCTGAGCTGTTTTTATTTGTTTGTACGTTGTTAGGGCAAAAAAATTGTTAGGCAGCTATGAGGGGGAGGAGGATCAGGTAAGAGGCTGAACAAATCGCCAGAAGAGCTATCCCAAAAGAAATGACTCAGCAGAAAGCAGGGGAAGCGCCAAGGCTGTTTTAGGTTTGTGGGGTTCTGTAAATACCTTTTCACAGCAGAGGATTAAAGAACAGCTCCACAGCTTGTGAGTCGTGCTAGCCCTGGTGCCTTTCATCACCACAAGAACCTACTCTCCCAGGCTGCTCTTCAAACACCTGCAAAGAAACAGAGCTAAACTCTCTGGCAGGAGTTACAGCCTCTTTTGTTCTCATTTCCAGTTTACTTCCATCAGTTACTTGCAAAGCCCTGCAGCCTGACCATCAGGAGCAAAGCTCACAAGCTTTGCGCTGGTGCGGGGGGCCGTGACAGAGGGATACAACAGCGTCCCGAGCTTGTCAGCCAGCAGGTAACATGCTCCCGCCAGAGGCGGCAGCGCTGGTGGCACAGGGTCATTCCTGGTCTTGCATGAGAGCTGGGGGAACTCCTGTGAGGCTGCTGCATCATCTCAGCAGAGAGGCGTGGTGAAAATCTGAGCTTCAGTAGGACCAAAGATACACGTGAGTTTGGATCGTATTTGCGAATGACTTTGAAAGTCCATGTGAGTCATTTTTTGGAAATACTGAAGCATTTCATTCAGCATTTTGTTTCCCAACATAGAAAAATCTCAGTTTTCCTTTTTGAAGTGGCACTTGTTTTAGTAAGGAAAAAAAAATATGGATTTAATAACCTAAATGTGAAAGAAGCAACCACTTTTTAGGGAAGGGAGGGGTGAAGTACAGAATCTCATGAATGCTTTACGTTGGCCCAAAATTTTGCCTCCAGAATTAAAAAAATTGTTGGAGTGCAAACTTTTGGGCCCAAAACTAATTCTGCTATTCTAATTATGCTGCTCTAGGACAGGTCTTGCCATGAGACTTAGTGGAAAGAATGTGTCTGAGGTCCTAGCCCTCACCCCCAGCTCATCTATTTGCTGCTCTACAGGGCCACGGTGTACACGTCTCTGAAGAGACAGGTCTTCAAAAGCCTTATCTCATAGCTTAAATAAGCACAGATACAGATTAATAATGAATTAAAATTAAAAACTAAATGGCTGCTTTTCAACAGTCACACTGTCCAGTTTACCATCTATCTGTAATACGCTCTCCTCTGTGATTTATCAATGGGGGACAGAAGCAGGGAGGAACAGCACTGCAGTGGAAGTTTGCAGTAAAGCGAGGAATTGGATTTGAGTGTCTTGCTACTACCCCAAGCTACAGGACTAGCCTTTCTCAGTTCAGTTCATTGCGATATTGGCCTTTATATTCCTTCCTGGTTTGGTAGGACCCGATATCTGATAAGCTATATTGCTCTTGGGAGAGACCAAATCCAGAAAGGGATATCAAGTAGAACACGCTTTATCCTGGGAAGAGGATTAAGGCCCTTAAACTCTACAGCCTGGTGGTTATAAGTTGTGACAGTTTCGTTTTGTAGGTTGTTTAGCCATTCTAATGGTTTTCCAAGAACTTGGAATAGACAGCTAGACAGACACCCTCTGCACACTTCACGCATTTGCCTTGTGGCACTTAACATACAAAGGCAGAACATGGTAAATTTCTGCATTTGCAAACAACATAAAAGCAATTCCATGTCTCGTTCCTTTGTGCTTTGTATCTATTGTTCACCTCAGGGGACTAAGCAAAAGGTGATAACCACACAGGAATTGCTATGCTAGTTAATGAGCTCCTGAGAACTGCAAGCAGCTGAGAGAGCCCACCTTCAAGTTCCAATGGCAACCAAAACGGCAATGACAGACGTTTACTGCCTGGCCAAGAGGACTTTTAATGCCCTCTCTCCTCTGCTAAGGTCTGAACAGAGGATAGCAGATAACCACCTTACATGAATTCAACACATTAGAGAAGAAAACACCAGTGGATCCAGCACCTGGGGTTAAATCTGTGGTATTGGGAAAGATAAATCCATAAATCGAGAGCACATTAGGCCAGACAGACATGTCTGCCTAGAAAGACCTGTCATGCTTGCCTTCAAACACACAAACGTAAATTTTGATTTTTCCAGCCTACCCCAATGGCTCTACATGCTGTATGCCTACTCACAAATAAACACTGCTTGTGCATGACTGGATGTCTTAAACCTCCCCTTGGCTTGTGCAACACTTGCAAAAGTGCAAAGGTCCAGGCCTGGCCACTCAGCAATGCATACACCCAAAGCAACCAAGGAAAGGCAGAGGACAGCCTGCAGGAACAGGGCAGTAGGGAAATTAAGGGCAGAGACAGTAATTAGTAGCTGTGCATGTGTGTTACAGGAAGAACTATTTTCACAAGAGCAGCATGGTTGTAATTTAGGCATCAGTGGAAAGACTACAACTGGCTCACATAAGTGCCTGACGAGGACTAAGCATGAACTTTGTAAATATTGCAGAGAGGAGCAGCTCCATCTGCATCCCCCCCCCCCCCCAAAAGGACTGGGCAGTCTCCTCAATGCCTATATCATTTTAGTACTTTGCTGCTCTTCTGTATCTTCCTCTAATTACTTCAAAATTCTATGCTTTGTAAGCCATCCCGTAGACCTTTTGAAGGCATCCATTAAAAGCAAAAGCAGCCAAGGGACAAACATCTTACACGATCCAAATGCTTGGCAGCGTTTTCTTGCCTCCTCATCACCCAGCTGTGTTCTCATGCAGCCAGACATCCCAGAGGTGAAGGCTTCCCATCACCCCTCCAACCTTCCTCCTGCATCAGCCTACCCCAAACTACAGGGCTTTCTCCAAAAACCTCCAGGCACTCCGCATCCTAGTAATTCCTGTGACGTGCCTACGACTTCCTTATCCGTGAGTAAAAATTTAAAAAATGGACTTAAGCACGGGATCAGCTCATGATCTCCTATAACATTCTTCTTTTGCTCTCCAGAAATGAGTTTCCCGCCAAGAGACAATGAAGAGTAAATTGCAATTCCTATATAGCCAACAAGCCTAGAGTGGTCTCTAGTATTACAATGATACTCTGCAACAATCAGGAGTACTCAAGAGATACCAAAGTTGGAAGAGGACCATGTCACCAGCCAGGAATTCAACACTTCTGAGAAGAAACCCAAAAACTATTTTTCCTAACAAATCCCACAGAATAGTATTCAGTTCAACTGAATAAAATAGTATGGCACAACATAATACCAGATTATGGATTCTCCCACACAGTATTCTGATTTGAACAGTTCCCAGAGGGAAGTCTATAAGAACAAGGCATGCCTGAAGTCATTCGCCTGGCACTCCCAGGTCTCCAGGAATCACAGGGTGAAAGATTCAGAGCCAGAAACTGAATCCAGACAATCTACCAGTGGGCCCATCCTCTATGAACTGCCTAACTCCTAGGACAGCACAGCAGCATCCCTTGGCAATGGATTAAAAAAACTTCTATTTAGACTGAGTGAAAAAAAAAAAATCCTTTTGTTTTCTTTAAATTTAATGCCTAAAAATTTCATAGGATGCAGTCTGATTCTTCTTGTCAGGAATTATTCTTTATACCATTCATGACTTTATACATTTCTATCATTTCTCCTTTAGTTATCTCTGTCCAAACTGAAAAGTCTCCATCTATTCAGGATCTTCTCAACCAAATGCCATTACCAGCAGATGACCCGCTGGAAAGCAGCTCTGCAGAGAAGGAAGGACCTGGGAGTGCTGGTGGACAACAAGTTGACCATGAGCCAGCGATGCGCTCTTGTGGCCAAGAAGGCCAATGGTATCCTGGGCTGCATTAGGAAGAGCGTTGCCAGCAGGTGGAGGGAGGTGATCCTGCCCCTCTCCTCAGCCCTGGTGAGGCCTCCCCTGGAGTGCTGTGTCCAGTTCTGGGCTCCCCAGTACAAGAGAGACATGGCGCTACTGGAGAGAGTCCAGCGGAGGGCTACCAAGATGATGAGGGGACTGGAGCATCTCTCCTCTGAAGAAAGGCTGAAAGCACCGGGCCTGTTTAGCCTAGAGAAGAGAAGACTGAGAGGGGATCTGATCAACGTGTACAAGTATCTGAAGGGGGGGTGTCAAGAGAATGGGGCCAGACTCTTCTCCGTGGTGCCCAGCAACAGGACAAGAGGCAACGGGCACAAATGGAAACACAGGAAGTTCCATCTGAACCTGAGGAAAAACTTCTTGACTGTGAGGGGGACTGAGCACTGGAACGGGTTGCCCAGAGAGGCTGTAGAGTCTCCTTCCCTGGAGATATTCAAAACCCGCCTGGATACAATCCTGGGCAACGTGCTCTAGATGACCCTGCTTGAGTAAGGGGGTTGGACTAGATGACTTCCAGAGGTCTCTTCCAACCTCAACCATTCTGTGATTATCTCCTCCCACACTAATAGTTCGCTACAAGATAAATGAACAATGAAATACCACATGAAGTGTTTTTGTGTAGACCACCACCTCAAACAATAGGATTCATTTATTTGTGATTTTCTCTCCCTCTCTCATCTATTCCAATCTGCTGCCCTTCTTGTCTTTCAGACTTAGATTCCTAGAGGCAAAGTCTGCAGTCTTTGCTAGACCAATAGATACACAACTGTGTCATGGAGTGGAAAAAAGCAGACAAGATTTAGAGCATATATTCTTCTTTGAATCTTCAACAGTAAATTTGTGCAACAATGAAAACATCTTTTAAAGATCTATGTTTATTTTAACAATTAAGCGGCACTGAGGTTGTCGGTGAAGTCAACACTCAGAATAGCTGAAAGCTCATTTCCGAATACCATACAGGTGTGAGAAACTGCAGTCACTTCAACAAATATGTCTACCCACGCTTCAAGATCAGTGACTAGTATCAAATTTCTTGTTCAGTGGAAAGGTTGCTTATCAATTCCTTTTCTATTCAGGCCAAATAAGTTTTTAGACTTATCCTATTCCTCAGTGGGACTCATTTGTCTTTCTCTGGCTTTCAGATCATATTGACAAGTACCCATTTTTCTCACTGTAGCGACTAAAAGCACAAGTAGCAGGGAAGCAGGCTTTTCATGATGTAGGCACTGATTCTGCACTCAAAGCTATGCACGCAGAATCATGTGCTATTATCAGACAAATACTGAAAACACTGAGGTGGCAGTAGGATCAAGGTGTTGCAATACTTACAGGCATGAAGGACTACAACAGCGCATGTCTGTGGGGAAACAAATCATTTTCTCCTCTCCGTTCTTTCCCTGCCCTTTGCCTTACCTTTCTATTCAGAGGGCAAACCTCCAGGGCATGTTTCTCTGCTGCACCCACAGTGTCAGCTACAGCACACTTGCTTTTTCATGTCAGGGAGCAGAATTTAGTCTTTTTTCTGAAAAGTCTTTTTCACATGGCACAAAACAGTAGCTAGGCAGAAAAGCAGTCTTTCTCAGCAAGATGTGAAACAAGCTTTGCTAAATAGACTCCTTCCTGAAACTTCCCTGGGTATCTGCAACCAAAATTTTCCACTGGAACAATTTTCTTGCTAAGACATGGTACCATTTGCACAAGTACTTTCCACTCAGATCTCAAACCATGTGATAAAGGTGGCAAGCACAACTATGCCATTCCAAACAGGAGGAACTGATCTACTGAGAGCAAGCTTAAAAGTTCTGAGCTTGTGAGTCTGAATAAGACCCTTATTTCTTGATTTGTAACCCAGTATAACAATGCCTTCACAGAGGCTGGATGACAAAGGAATTTTAAGTGAAAGAGTACCCTGACAAAAGCATCCTTCTGTCAACACAGGTTTCTACAACAGCAGAATGGGGTAAGGCAGACCACTAGTTGACATGATTATGCCAGCAAGTGTTTGTACTATGGCCAGAGAAAAAGAAAAAAAAAACATGTAAGAACGCACACTCACCTTATAAAATTATAATAATCAATACAGCAGACAGTCTCCAAATTGTCAATAAGCAGCGCTATTGTGAGCAAAGCTCCTTTGGGACAACTGTGAGTGCTTTGAAAACTGGCATTTGTGAAGTGCATACCTCAGGGAGACTTCTGAGATCAGCTTCCCTGAAATCAGCTCCCATACATACTGACCGTCAAGGGCAAAATAGGAGCTCCGCTTGTTTACACAGGCTTTACTGAAGGGAAATGAATGAGCAGGGCTGTCTCAGGGTGTAACCAGAAAGGTTATATATGCGGACTTAAGGTGTGGAGACTGCTCTGCCATCTGTAAATTCATTACTGTGCATATTCTACATACAAATGTAATGACAGGTGCATCTTTCTAAATACATTAAATTAGACTCACACGTATGAGGAGGTGCGTTCTAGCCGAACCAGTGAAAACAACCAACCTAGTTCCACCTTTGATAATAGAGCCAAACATCAAAATTTGGCCTCCAGTGAAAGAGACTTGAGAGGCTTCTGTTCAGTGGCACTGCTGGTAACTCACATTACAGATGCACACAGTGGGCAAACTGCAAGGCGGAAGCCCAGGGCAGGCACAGAGAACCTGCCCGAACTCTGAAGTACCAAGCGAGATGGATTCTCAACTAAGAGGCACCACCAACTATCCTACTGCTTGAGAATCCACAGTTCTCCTTGGGGAAAATCTAGCCATTATTCTGAGGATGTCAGTTGTCACGTTTAACAAAAAAATAACCACAGCAACCTTTTCTGATTACAGCAAACCACCAAGTGGGACAAGAACGACACTGAACAGTCACTGCTGAAGGCCTCCCTTGCAGGATCCTGCGCTGTAACCCTTTAACCTGAACGGTTGCTGCCGCCGACCTGTGCTGATCCAAGCTAAAATAAGAGGTTGCTGCTGCTGCCGCCCAGATGTAGGTCCTGAGTGCACACACAGATTGTTTGCCAATACACAACATATGTGGAAGAGAACCAGCTCCGTTAACTCTAGTGACCATCTCTTCCACACAGGTATATATGTGACTTTTATTGCCAGCTCATCGTTTTGTCATGAATTCCATTATACGTGAATGACTTTTTTCAGCTGTGGTTCCCACCAAAAAAAGGCTCATCTAATCACGCACGGCGGGCGCATGCTCTGATCGTTTCATTTCTGAACCTGACTAAAGAGCTTCAGCCAAACGTGACAAAGGCAGAGGTCTTAAAGACGAGAGTTCCTGCAACTGCCAGGTGAACAGGTAGCTGAGGTAGAGGCACCTCAACCGAAAGCAAGACTGATGTGCAAGCTCTCAGCTTATGAGACACCAGAGAACGTATCTGGAAAAGCGCTCTTCCAAATGCTTCTGTCACAAGAAAACCCACCACAGCCCGAAACTGCACCATTTAGACATCAGAGTCTGCCAGCACACAAATCTATGCAAAACTAAACTTGATACTTCTCCAGGCATTGGAACTGACCAGAACGTCAGCTCCTCAAGTTACAGGAAGACTTTGTGAAATCTCTATGTATCACAAACTTGTTTTCCTGGTTGCCTATGAAAGGTTGTCAGCGTGACCTCAACCCCTTCGGGACCCACCCCCCAAGGCTCAGAAGGTAGGAAACAAGAAGAGTAAAACATTCATTCCCTTAAAACAAGTGCAAACCTTGTTAAAATTCATTTGGAAACAGCGTTTCAGCTTCTCAGAACAACTGCAGCAGCCCTACCAGGCAAGCCAGAACGGACTTTTTAAAGAACACCTTTTACATCTGCTGAAAGGCATCGCCGACCGCGCCGGCTGACGGATTTTTCAAGAACCAAAGTTACTTTTTTCCAGGGCTGAGAGCACAAACGAGACGTTTAGGCTCGATTTCAGTAGCTGCCCTCTACGGCGGCGGGCGCCAGGGCAGCGCTAGGCAGATTGCGAAGAGGACCGCAGAAGGACTACACGTCCAGAAACCCCTCTCCGCCGCGGCCTGGGTTTTGCGAGCAGCGTGCCCGCGTCCCCGCCCGCCCCCGGGAAGCGGACGTCCAGGGCGGCAGCCGAGGGGCGCCCGGGCGATGCCCGAGCAGCGCCACCGCCTCCGCAGAGCCGAGCCGGGGCCAGGCCTGCGCGCACGCCCGTCCCTCCGGCCGGCCGGCCGGCGCAGACCTATCCGAAGGGGCTGAACACTTAAAACCGCGGCACCTACTGGCCCGACCCGCGGCACTTACCATGGTGTCGCGGCGGCGGCGGCGGGCTGGGGCCCGGCGCGGCCCGGCTGCTGGCGGCCGCCGCCTCCCTCCGTCCCCTCCCTCCCTCCCTCCCTCCGCGCCAGGTGAGGCCGCGGCCGCGCATCCCGCCTTCCCACAATGCCCCGGGCGCTCCCCGCCCCCGGCGCCCCGCACCTGCCTGCGCCGCCCCGCGCTGAGGGCGGCCGCGCCCGGTGGCCGTTACCCGCCGCCCGGTGGCCGTTACCCGCCGCCCGGGCTGGCTGGAAGGGACGGCCCGGCCGCTCCCTCGTCCTTCGAGAGAGGAAACAAGCAGTGGGGGCAAGGGGACAACTTGGTGGCAGAAAGGCCTGGCGCCTCGGTGAAGCCCCCCACTCCCACCCCCGGCAGCTCTCCTCAGAAGGGAAGGCGCCAACGGCCGGAGGGGGCTGACAGCACACGGCCTAACCCCAGCCGTTCCCTCCTACACCGTACACGAATTGCTCAAAGGGAGCCGTTCTCGCCCCAGCGAAACCAGGTTTTAATAAAAACGTGCTTCGTATCCTTTTCACGGCTCTAGCTACTTCTTACTGTCCCGTCTCATGTTCGCACCTCTCCGCTCTGCTGACTGAGCCCCGGGCGTGATTACCCTGTGGCTCACCTCAGTCAAAATAAAACTGGGTTAGTTTAAATACCTTAAACAGTTGGACTTTGCCAACCTGCTCCTTTTTTAAGGGAGCCGGATTAGAAAGCACTTGCACAAGCAGCTCTGCCAGCTGATGAGCAAATCCTCGTAACCTCTGGCAGGGATTTGCTGATAAGTAGCTGGTGCCAAAAGCACATGCAACATCCACAGACCCAGCACGTGGCTTCTCGAGCTCCTACCGTGGCCCTGATCTGGATACAAACGGTGCCAGGGAAGCACACAGTGAGGAGGGGGACGTTTAATTGTTTACCGTTTAAGGGAGAGATGCTCCCCAGTACACAACCCCACCTTTGGTGCGTCTGGATTCGGGGTACAGTTCCCATCGGCTGCAGCGAGAGCTGCTGGCTGCAGCGCCCCGCTCTTGCATGCGGCTCCAGAGGCATCTGAGTCATCAGGGAGGAAGAGAAACCTGAAGGAGCTCGGGGACGCCAGGGGATGCCGTGGTGCCAACAACGGCCAGCGCTGGTGGAACCCCTTTCAGCCTTTCTGCTTCAGCAACGGGGGAAGTCCCTCCGACATAAGCAATTGCATGCGCACAGCTGGGAGAGCAGCTAGGCTGAAAACCATTCACAGCTGGAAATGCTTGTTTGCAAGAGCACAGTGAGAAGGGAAGGAAGAATAATACCCTACTCCATAAAAGTTTCAGAATTTTTCCTGTTTTTCTCCCTGAAAAAAAAAAAAAATCAAAAAATTCATGTTTCTAGGGAAAAGAGGGAAGAACTAGCTTTATAACTAACAGAAACAGGTATTTAAAAACATCAAGAAAGAAATAACTGATTTTACAGTGAGAAAACATTACCACTGGTAAGCAGGCTTTATCCTCTAAGAGAGGCAGGTTTCTAGGCATATATCTATACTTCAACCTATGCCTAAAATCACCCTTCCAACTACACCTGCTTAACCATAAAGAATGCAGGTCGGTATATAAATGTATATGCATTCTCATTTAGCTGTGTGGAGGCAATTTCCGCATTTCCTTGTGCATGCACAGCACTTCCTCTCCTTAAGCTACAACTTGGTCTGCATAGACACACTTTTCCTAGACTCCTGTGCTGCTACTTGCTCAGCTCTAATTTCTCAATATTTCAACCCAGTCCTGCCAGGCAGCAAGAGGCACACTGCTCAGCGTGTTGCAGCGTTGCTGCTAGCTGACTGGCGCTCTGTTTTACTTCTGGAGTACGCAACACAAGAAATGTGAGCTCCAGCTCCCTACAGAGCTCACGAATACTTCATTTGCTTGCTCGCCTCCACTTTCTGACTGCACATCCTGGGCCTGTAAAGCAGCGGTAGCTTTAGACCACATAAAAATTTGCCTTTTACTGTTCAGCTGTGGTGCAGCACACATTACGCCACAAAAACAGACAGCACTGGCCCCACTGGCTTTGCTAGGGCTCTATCTCACCCTCGGTGAGCCTGCCAAATACACACTTATTGCCATCAGCATCTGATAAAGTAGAAATAAACCTTTTGTTGGGTTCTCTGAAAGGTAGCTAGGATGAGTAAACAGGCCACAAAAGCTGCCATGCTAACCATGCCAAAAGGCGGGAACACTGCCTTCCCCAAGGGGTAGGTATCTGGTCTCCCCAGAACGGCAGAATCATGCTCCTGTCCCACGCAATCCCCCGCCACCTCCCGTGGCCTGTGCAGGACAGCAGAGAGTTGGCTCTGCAGTTAAAACCCAGATGTTCCTCACTGTTGGTGAGCAATGGATGTCCACTGAGATCACCAGCAGATTTTGGAAAGCCAGGTCTCTGAAAGCCAGCTGGTATGCTAGGTATGTGCACTTGGAACTGGATTGGCCTGTGCTGCAAGCATGCTGACACCACAGGGTAGCTGTATTGGAGATGCAGGGTATCAATCTTTTCATCTCAAAAATGAATTAGAAAAATAAGGGCCGAACCTACTCCCCTGCCCCCTCCCCCCAAAAAAAGTTCATGAAAACAACTCTTTTCAGCAGCCTACGTTCCTACCTAGCTGTGTCACTCCCCTTTACTCCAGGGACAGACACTATTATTTTTTGCTCAACAATCTTACTGCAGAAGTCTTACTTTTCTACGCAAAGACCTAATTTAATTTGGCCCATGAACTCAAGATAATTAGCTTGCTGCATCTGTGTTTTTTGCAAGTACATCAGAAAGACAGAAGCAGCAGCAAACGCATCATGCATGCAACACGCATTAGCAACAGCAGCAAACATTAAGACATTATGGCCAATCTTGAAAGTCAGCAGAGTTAAGAAGTTTGCTGCCCTACAGAGGAAAGATTGCAAACCTAAGACCATGCCCAAGCTAGATGTTTTTCAGCACAGAAAGCCAGACTGTACTTAACGAATGACTAACCAGAAGTGGGAGACAGTTGGAATTCTCCTGCTCCCCTCACCCACTAGCACAGTGTGCCGGCATAATTTGGTGATAAAGATGATAACTCAGACTTTCCTAGTAGCAACTACAGATGGTTATCAGCGTTGCACAGCAAGGGGAGCGGGGGATGCAGGAAAATGGCTGTGCCAGGTAAACTGGTGGGGGATCACAGCAAGACAGGAAAATTCCATGCTATGGATTCCTTCAGGTCTTTTTCCCTTAGGCCATGTTAACTAATCTGAACACCAAAGCTTGCAAAGTAACACAAAATTATTCTGCTAACTCAAAACAGGCTGCAAAAAGACTTTGAGGCCCTTCTCTTTTGGATTTTTATCTTTGCCTGGTGGAAAATCTATCCCTTCCTTAAGGGCCCTTTGAAAAGGCTTTTAAGGCAGGCAGCTTTTTTTTTTTTTTTCTTCTCTACTGGGTAGCGCACCCGCTTAGTTTGCATTCTGCTCTTCTAGCAGCTATCACATTCAGAAATAGGAGTGTTCACAGGGAGAGTTACAGTGGCTTCAGAGAGTCTTGTGTGCATAGAGATACTGGTAAGAGCTTCTCTATCTCCTAGGAAAAAATTCTGGTGAATTTGGACATTATTTATTTGAACAGATGTCATCGTTAAAAGGTCAGATGCCATGGGCCGATGAAGTCCTAAACCTGCAGCAAGCTTTACATAAGGCCATCCTAACTTCTTCACATTTTAAGGGCCGCAGAAGCTAATCGCGAACCATATAAGTAAAGCAATACATTCACTAATGATCTACAGTTAATTGCAAAATTATATTCCATGTACATTTTCTGGTAAACGAATGAATCCTGAAAGGTCACATTAAGAAACAGAAGCCACTGTCTAAAGGATAGCAGGAAGAGAACAAAATACAGCATTCTTGCTTCCTTCTGAGAAGCTGCAACATTTCTGAAAAAATGCCCTTGCATCCCAGAAAGAAGTTTCCTTGCTCACACCAAGTAGCACAACAAACGAAGCAGAGCACTCACTATTTACACTGATCCTAGCCAGCACTCTCCTTGGTCTCATTTTTCAGCACCTAAATTGAGCTTTTGTCATGCACACAGAGCCACAGACCATTTCAGATGAGCAAACCATTGAGAACTAAAGAAGTTCAGGTTCATGAACACTTAGTGATTTTACAGGAGACCTACTGCACAGGTTTTTTTCCCCCGACTCAATACTAGGTCCATAGGGGAAAGAAAAAAACCCATAAAAGCCCAATCTAAATTCAACTGCTGGAGGTAGCTTTTAATTGCACTTTGGATCAATAGAGGCAATCTAACACTTGCTCTTGATTACTAGGCAGGGGTTTGTACTTCTCCAGACAATTTTTCCCTGCATTTCATTTACTCCTTTTTGTCGTTTCCTCACAAGATCTGAATCCTCTAGAACTTAAGTACAAGACAGAACATTCATATCCCTAAGGAACATATAGAATTCTATTTCAGCATCACAGATTTCTGTACTTATCAGCAACACTAGCATATTCAGTAAGCAGCACCAACATTTCAGCAGTTTAAAGCACTAGAGAAGCGTAAAAATTGCATTCTCAAACCATTACAGCCTGTACTGAATTGACAAGGGTACACAAGCGCTTAAAGGGCGTCAAGTAGCATTTCATTCCATTTCCTAGCTGTAGGAAACTAAAGTTTATCTTCCTTTTGGCCTGATCTTAATAAAGCTCCATACAGAATTCTACTTCTATCGGGGGGGGGGGGGGGGGGGAAAAAACCATTGTAGCCCTCTTGCACTCCTTTAGATTAACAGCTATTGGATCCACTGTGTCCTTCCTTATAGCCCCTCAAATCAAAGGCCCCAGTGCCTCTGCGTGGTTTAACCACGCCACCACACATTTCACTGCCCCTCTCCACCTTCCCTCAGTTTCTTTCACTCTTCTCTTTCACCTTGATTATTAAACCTAACCATACTCAGAGCACGCTTTGAAACAGTACGACACGCAGTTGATAAATTCACACAGTAAAACAAGAGAACTACTGTTTTGAAGCAGAAGGACTAAAACATCCCTTGTTTCCTATAAACATACTTATAGGCCCTGCATTTCTCCTCCCTAAAAGGGCTGGACTGAACATAATATACAGCCTTATTTCCCTCTTTTAGATTCTGCTTAAGAGATCTAGTTTTAAATGGAATGTTCCACAGATATCATTTAGACATTTACAACGTTCCTTTACCCTTAGAGAAGTCACCCTGACTTTCTTCAAAACCAGTAAGCACTACTGGCAGCCTTCTGGCTTCCAGATCTTCCCTGCCGATCACCAAGATTAAAAAGACTGGTAGCCACCTCTTAGCTAGGACATAACACAAAGTCAGGGATGAAGAGGTAGCAGCTTTTACCATATTGTTTTCCAACATACAAGGGGTAAAGTGAGCAGAACAACAAGTATGGCTGCATTGCTATGGTGCTTAATGGGATGGAGTCTTGTACCGGAGGGTGCGACAGCAGGGTTTTTCCACAGAGACACTTACCTTCCCTGTCTGCTGCCTCAGACATCCTTAGCTCAGCCATGCAAGACCCGCTCACCTGACACATCAGTAAGCTCAGGCAGCAGTCGAGGTGTGCTTCAAGAGCTCCCATCACCCATCTGAAGGGGTCAAACTCCAACACAGACATGCTGCTGCAGAGGACACCTGGAGAAGGAGCCACAAACTAAGAGAGAAAGAAGGAGAAATATAATGAGAATGGAGATAAGAAAGGATAGTGACTACAACAGAAAAATAGCACTAGCTTAGCAGCAGCAAGGAACATTGGCAAGCAGTGCTGGCTTCCGATCAGCGGCATGGAGAGTGAGCTTCAGCTCATGACCGCTCTTAAGAGCTTTGAGAGATACATGCATATAAGTATTGATAGTAGCTCATTTTAAACTCAAAACCTAGGGAAAACAGGCTGTGGAAAGGAAAATTGATAGAGATACACAAGGGCCATGGAATCTTTTTTATTTGAAAGACAAAAATAATAAAGTTAGGAGCAGGTTTAACCCTATTCTGTGTCTTCCCCTATAAACAAGGTAAAAGCAAGAAAAGGGTGTACCTCCTCAACATTTGTTATTGCAAATCAGTGTTTACTGAAGAACACGCCAATATACTTCAGAAGAAGAATGGAAAGACCAAGCATAAAAACACAGAAGGGAAATCCCACAGTCAACCTGTGTTTCTAACATGAGTTGATCTTGGTTTGGGGCTGGATAAAAGCTAGGGAATACCTAAGCCTCTAGCTCTCACAGAAAGCATGATTCACATCGTACCAGGGCCTTTGCAAACAAAAATTAAGAACACTACATAATTCAGTTATGACACAGCTAGACATGAGGCAACCCATGCTATCTGTATGACAGAGCAATCGGGAAAGAATGGACCAACTATTCCATATACAAGCCAGCCAATCCCACCTAGGTCACTGTAATTACATGGAGTCTAAATTAAAGAATCTGGCTCAAATTCTCTGGGCAAGGGCAGATTATACAGCAAAACTGTTAAGAGATCTAGGGTACACAGATACATTGGTGGGCAATTAGTCTAGCAACACTAAGCTACATGTATGTTGTGGGGGGAGGAGGAAGTCTCATGATATGCAAGCAAAAAGCAAAGTTTCTAAGGATCTCATATTTTGGTTTATTTTATAGAATATTTTTATATTTGATTTTATTTTAAAAAGGAAAAATTGTAGATTACTGATATTTATTATTTTAAAACTACTTTCTCTCATTTTACAAGTGATCAAAGTAGTTGAATTAGTTCAACTATTAGCTTCTTTTGCATATTTGTATTTAGTAGATTATATAATGCTACCTACAGACCATGCCCTTACTTCCTCTGAAGTAAGAAAAACATTTGTGGGATCATCTGGTTGCAGTTGCCTAGGGTTTGATAGAAGGCTGCTCTGGATAAATCCATGCAATTGCCATTCTCTTTATATTCATGAGAGAAGCAGATAAAGCTTCCAAAGGTTAAATCTTAATTTACTGAAAGATGTTTAGTTAATGACAAAAAAAAGCCATGCTAAGCAAGCAGAAATTCATTCTTCTGTAGATTTTGATCGTGGTATTTCATTGTTAGCCAAGTCATTCACAACCGAGACTTCCAAATTTACTCATAAAAAAAGCCTTGGAGAGCTTTCCCTTTAAAGAATGTATTTGTAAGTTTGATCAACATAAAAAAAAAAAAATTGGTCCCTTTCTTGAATCCAACTTATTCCTAGTCTGTCCATTGACCAAGTTCAACACCACACTAGAAAGGCATTGCCAAGACCTGCCACACAGCTTAACTGAAACTTAGATTCTAAGTTTGCAACACCAGGAATGTTAAGACCCTTACACCGGTCAGCTATGCATTCTCACTTAGAAAAACCAACCCACGTGTCCCAGCATTTCCACTACGAGAACACTGTTTAAGTTCTCAAACTTAAGATATGAAGCTTAGGTTAGATTTAAATTATGCCATAAGATGATCTTCCCAGACCTCTAAATAAGCTTTTCTGCCTACGAATCAGTGAGAGATTGATTTCACAGTCAATTTTTTGTTGGAACTAGAGAACAGGGCATTTGCTTTGGGATAGGTGAGAAGTTTAGTTTTTTGAAATCTATCAAAATTAGATAGGTCTTGATAAAAATCCATTACAATATTATACTACATAAGCTACTCAGCCACTCATGAGAGGATGAAAGTTTATGAAACCCTTTCAGATTGAGACTATTGCCCCTTCCCTATTAATATGCAAATATTCAGGCATTCCAAATATCACAAAGTTGGCAAATTCTGTCTTTGAGCGTGAATGCTGTGAGCAATTGTTAGGTATAGGGATACTTTGCTGCTCGTCCTTATCCTTTCCTCTCTGTGAAAGTGCTATGAGACAAATGTAACCACCTCCTGCGACTGCAGTTTGCATCCTCTGGGTACATCATAGAGTAGATTCTGCCCCTCTCATCCAACACCAGGGAGGTACTTCTCTAATACCTCAGGCTGCTCCGTGCGATTTCAGGCAAGCAAGTTTATCTTCTGATACCCTGCATTGTAAGAACCATTGCAGAGCTCAGAAAAGTAACCAGATAACCAGAGAAGTTAAAATGAGCTGGCAAGTAGGATAGAAAGGATAGGAAGCACAGCTGTATGTCTCCATCTGCAGGTAGTTACTGTTCAGTAAACAAGGTTACAACCACACAGCAGTTGTTTGTCTCAACTCACTGGCTCATCACGGGCCTTTCACCCTAGCGCTGTGGCTCACTCAGCTCCAGGCAGCAGGTCTGACAAACCCTTCCTGCAACCTAGAATTTGGATGCGGGCAGCCTAAAGAAGGAGCGAGAGCATAGAATGGGGGTTGTTCAGTAACAAAGAAAAGATGGGTCATCCAAATAGACTAAGTGAATATCAAGAAATAGTTTATTGTACATGTAATCAAAATTAAAAAAACAAAACCTCAGACAAGAGGGAGCAAGGGACAGATTTATCTAGCATCTCTTAACTATGCAGGGTACAGAAATACAACTAGTAAAGAATTAGCACATATCAGTACCCTTTGCTCCCCTTCCCTGCCCCAATGGAAGAGGTTATACAAGCAAGATTAGTAATGCTTCAAATCAAGCTTCCTCAGTAATTGCACACTTGACCTGACATAGTGGAAGTACGTTCAGTTTCTTGACAGAGTATGCACCTTCAAAACAGTTGTTTAAAACAAAACAGTATCTCTTTAGTGGTTTGTAAGCATTACTCATTCAATACCAAGAGTATACTTAAGTGACTAATGACTTCTGGCAGCCATAATTATCTTGTTATACCCAAACTGACACTATCTTTAAGTATAGCAATTATAGAAAATAGATTCATTAGGTTTACCAATATGTAGTAGAGAATATATTATCTAGTGGCAAAACCTTAATGTAAGATAAGTGGCTGTCAAAAAGCAGAGGAAGTATTCACAAGGAAGGGGGACAGGGAGTTCCATGCTGAGCAGGGAGCATGTTGACTAACCAGAACTAAAAAAGCTGACGTTCAGGAGTGTTAGCTGCTAAAGAGTTACACCTCAGTGTCATTGGTGTAAGAAGAGTTTCAGATCACCTGGTTTGAAAAATATGCTATTCTTACCACATCTACATCAATCTCCCAGTTTAACACATGACCCTAGATCCTCCTCACCACAGCACAGTATCTTGAGCAGCTCTAGCTGCATAAGCCTGTTCTGCAAGGAAGAGGAGGCTTCTGTTCTCTTCCAAAGCTAGATAGGAAGAAGTCTGAGAGCATTATCAGCATGCATTTACCCCTTCAAGCACTCAGTTTCCTTCTCAATTTACAGAGGTGGAGGCTTTCAGAGCAGTAACCTAACTTTTTTCCCCAAACACAGGCTGATTTTTCTCTCAGTAGCTTAGAAACAAGCCTTCACAAAAAAACCTAAGCTATACAGCATGTAACAAGATGAATGAAATCAGTGTGACAAGTGCTAAATCCCAAATTGAGGGCAATACAAGTTTTGTTATTCCCACAAAAGAGGGATTTGGGTTTTTTTCCCCACTGTCTCAGTAAGCCTAGCAAATTAACAGACTCTTAGCAATACTTCAGGAAATGCCCATAGAAACGTAGACAAAGCCAGATCCAAGATAACAGTAACTAACATATTCTGGATTCTAATGCCCTTGTTGGAGACTATCAGCTTTTTGGCTTAAAATTGAAATGGATCATGATGTATTAACTATACAGCAATCTTCATATATTAGCTACAACATGGTCCAACACAGAATATTAACGTCAAATCACGCAATTAGGACTTGATTTCACTTACAGTCATAGCACCACTTCCTTGTTGCTGTATTAAAGACCGTTTAACCCTTTAGTCCTCTGCCAGAAAGAGCCCATTACCTTTGACAGTTATGCACCATCACCTACTCTGGGCCAGCTGACCCACTCAAGTTTTTTCTGTCCTCACAGTAAGCACCTGCTTTCAGAAAGCCTGAAAAGCTCCCAACTTAAACTCTGTGCCATTGCCTTGGCTTTCAAAAGGTTTCAAAATAAGTTTTCCTTACAGTGTTCAAATGTAAGATTCATAAAACTGACAGACCAATTTATTGGCAATACCGCACTAGCTATTCCCTGTAAGTGCCACTTACACACTCATAGAAGCCTTCTAGCTCTTCTTCATACTTCTCAGCTTTGAAATGGGAACGGATCAATATAGATATCTCAGGATTAACGGACCTGTGTGTGCACGTTGGTGGGGGGGGGAGAGGGGGGAAAGCAGCTTTTCTGTACCTCAGTAATTATTGCTTTGGAAAGCCTCAGTATTTATCAGTTTTAAGCAACACCAAGGCAGTATTTAGATTTATGCTGCACTTTAGCAGAGACAGGTTCCTTACCATTAAAGGATCATCAGCCTTTCCACAGGAAAAGGTCTCTATACTTTAGCTGGCCATTTTTTCTTAGCCATTACACTTAACAAGGCAGATTTGCTTAGCTTCCCATTCTAACAGCATTATAGAGCTGTCAAAGCATATGGTTCATACCTACAGCCTGTCTTTAAACTAGAGTAGCTGAGCTGTACGTTTTAATAAGACATAGAAGTTTGTTACTTATGCTAAAATTCTACTTAAGAGCTTGGAATTGTCTGAAGATTTGCCAGCTACCTAAACAGAATAGGTGTCCCACAAAAGTGATTTCACTAATAACTGAACTTGAAGACAAACACTACAAGAAAGCCAATAAAGGAAATCTTGCATGATCAAAGGTTCTTTTACCATCTCATCTGAAAGAAGCTACCTGCCACTTGAAAAGTATTTCCTCCTTCCATAGGAATAACCAATATACCTTTTGGAGGCAGTTTAGACAGCGACTGCTCAAAAGTATTTCTGCAGAACTGCTTTTTGGAAGAGAGAATAAGTTATTTTACTATTTGCACAAATTGAATTTACTAAACTTGTTTTACTCTTTCAGCTACAAGGTATCTATATAAGATGTATCAGCAGAGAAAGCACACTGTTAACACTACATGTTTAACCAAGTTAACAACAGGTCCTTTCATCAAGGTGTCACGTTGCAGGTAAGCCATTTTACGTTAGTCCAAGAGGCTGTGAAACTGCATTTCCGCACCAAGGAGATTCCTGTTGGGCCCAACAGAAAAGCTGTACTGCACAAAGGGGACTGTCCATCCTGGAACAGCAGCAGAAGAATCAAGCAACCAGTGTTTGCGGTAGTATTCTTAAGAAGGATTTCATTCATTTGGTGCATATTGCTGTACATAAGGTGCATAAACCTCTCTGGCGGGAGATCAGCGTGAAGAGAAGCCAGTTGCAAGGCTGCAACCGACTACTGGCGTCATGTCCCAAATCTAGAAGAAAATATTGCAGAGAATTATACAGAAATACCACTTATGTTTCAGAATATTGCTATAACAAGCATAGAAGCAAGCAATGACCTCCCTGGACATAAGGTAACAAATCCTATTTAAATTAGACTTAACAGAAAAAGAGGTAAAGAGTTGTACCAGTCTTGCAAACCAACAGCCAAACTTCAGATTCAAGAGATTCTTGTAGCAGTGCTCTGCAGGTTTGTTCAACAACAACAAAAAAAACCATTCCCATTTCCCTGTCACTGCCCCATAACCAGGGCTTTTCACCGCACTGCTCCAAGAAGTCAGGGAGCTCAGATTCAAAGGAGCCTACATATATTATCACGTGTCCGTTTCTAAGGCCACTAGCAGATACAGCCACTGTTGATGCCTGCTTCATTTGTCCAGAGGACACCAAAAGTAACTGGCTCTGACAGCTAGATTAAACCATGCAGTGGAGTTGCAGGTTATTTCCATAATCAGTGCAAGAAGAACAAACAGCGTGCAACAAATATGATTCTTGCTGCTCACAGCAGTTAGCTTTGTAGCTACAGCTGTCAAAAAGGGAAAAAGTATATACAAACATCAATCATTAGGAAACTAAGAGTATCTTCAATAAACATTGGAAAGAGGTACATGAATACCTTCACAATCCGGTCACTTCCACAGGTGACCATTAACCCTCTGGAGAAGTCCATGGACATGTGTGAAATGTTGTGCTTTCCTTCATGAAAGGTTGCCAAGGAAGTACGGCTATAAGAAAACAGTTCAAATGAAAGCCAGCTATTAGATGAAGCTGCCTGGCCTCATTATAACAGTGTGAAATGAACTCTCAAAAAAAATTAAGTTGCTTGAATACTAATGAATCAGCCCCAAGAACAGCACTGCCATCTAAAAGGGGATGGATTTGAGTTAGCAAGTCATGCTAAATCACTGCTTGTGCAGTTATACGGGTGAGAGATTGCCTAGCCTTCCCCAATTTGAGTATTAATAGATTTAGAGCAGAAGTAGAACACAGTTTGAGTAAAAAACTGTACTCTTGGTTATAAAGTCAAGGTCAGCTACATTTTTCCTTTCCCACAAGGGATAAACAATGGCACAGCATCTCTCCCCTCCCCTCTTTTTTTAAAATAAAAAATGGTCATTTGATTACTTCAGTCCTTTAGTGCTCCAAGTTTCCCCTCCCCTCTTTTTTTAAAATAAAAAATGGTCATTTGATTACTTCAGTCCTTTAGTGCTCCAAGTTTCCAAGAAGGTGACAGAACACTGAACAGGAAGTGCTCTTCATATTAAGATAATCAAAGGGGTTCCTTCATCACTAGAATAGTTTAATGAGACAGTAAACAATGTTGAACAGTTTGCTTGCACAGGAAAATAGTGCTGGCCTCTGAAGAGCACACAGAGTAGTAGTCTGGATCTGGGGTTATGGGGAAGACAACAAACCAGATTGGATTAAAAAAAAAAAAAGTGTAACACCACATCTGATCTAAACGGGCTTGCAGAGCCAGTTTAGGGATCTCTGCGCCAGAGTGTATTGGGCACCCAGGGCAAGGGTGGCCTGTTAGTACAGGTTCAGCTTGGCATGTTTGTGTAGCACTGTGCATGGACACAGAGCCAACACAAGTGTTTCTGTACCTCATCAGCATTGCTTTATAAAACAGACACCCTTCTTAGTACTCACTCTTCATCCTTGATTGACTCAAAGCAGGAATCACAGACACGGACCTGAAACTCAAATCCCATGATAGGGTAGCTCGACCGTTTGGTACTGCACTTGCCACACACTGCTTGGCCACATTTTCTGCAGTGATGCTTGAGAGAGAGAAGAAAAACCCAACAAAAATAATCACTACACTGTGCCATTTGTCTTGCTGAATGTTTTTTAAATAGCAGCCTGTTAAGAAGCCTTCTTTCCCTGCCCATCCCCTCCTCATTGTACTAGTTTCTTTGGGGAGCAGGAGAAAGAAGGGTTGGGTGAGCATCTAAGGAAATAAGAGTCCAGAAAAGCTAGAAAGATATGACAAGAGCATTTGTGTCCACCCAGTCCTTCCAAGAAGGAAACTGTTTGGAAAGCTTCCAGATTGTAGCACAGTTAAGAGCAGGGCCATCACTGCTTCAGTGAACTGGAGCCTCTCTACACTATGTTAGGCTGGCAATTTGCTTGTTTAATTATGGGGCACTATCTGCCACTTTATACAATGCAAAGATTATCTGTCCGCAGCTCCAGTACACAGAAACATTCAGAGAAATTGGACAGAGTGCCCCGAGCACAGTCTGCTTTGCCAGGTAAAACAAGTTTGATGTAACACTTTCCACAGCATTTGTAAGTTTCTTAGCACTGCCTAGAAGCTGTGGCCTCTCAAAAGAGGTCTCACTTCAAAACAGCAGAAATAAACAACTTAAAAGATTAACAGCTTTAGTTGTTTTCTGTTTGCTTTTTGCCTACCTGCTGAAGAACAGCTAAGCATTCAGACAAACAATCTCACCTGTCTCAGCCCTAAAGTCTTGGTGTCCCACATTTGCTTTATGTTCCAGAAGAAAGGTTGCTCACACTTCTGACATGAATCACTCTCTAGCCACTGAGGAGCCTAGGAAAGAGCAGGAGATGCAAGTAAACAGAATTGTTTTTCATCATAAGCTAACCAAGGAAGTCGAAGAACTCACAGTGAAACTTTACTCAGACAGGTACCTGGCCTCAGGGCATTACAGCAATAGTCAGATTTGCCCAGTATATAGTACATGGAAAGTTTGGTACAAAGAAATCAAAAAGTGAGTGAGGAGGTACATGCCACCTCATAACTGTAGCTATTTATTACCAAGACAAGACCTAGGTACCTCCTGCACTTTTTTGTTTTTCCTAAAACCCCCAGAGCAGTATATGATGCTACTGCCTTAATAAGAAAACTAATTCAAATGTCTTCTGAGTTATTAAACTTGCCAGAGGTGTTTGAAGACTGCTGCTCTGGTTGCCTAGATGATTTCTAAGGGCTAGAGTAATCCAAGTTAAAGAAGCTATGAGGCAGTCACTCCCTGTAAGCTCTTGTTTTCATCAAGAGATCATTTCTAGAAGTAAATCTTTCTGCTTCCCCAGGACTGCCAATGCAATTTAAAATAATTAAGAAGTCATCTGTATTTTCCATGCTGCCCATACCTTCATTTAGCATCCCCTCCGCTAGCCACTTATTCCTCCTGTTGGTAACTGAAGTATGCTAAATGAAAATAACTTAGAGATTTCACATATTTCAACACCCTCAGATACTTTAACTGAGCAGCCTTTTAAGGGATAGAACAAGAGGCAAGAAGTGTTTAGTACATAGATTTGAGTTAGAACACACATATTATACACAACTTTAAGCGTCTGATGGAGGTGTCTCCCTGAAACTCGACAGGAGGAATGCTGGAACACCAAGAGAACGTTTCTCCCCTCAACTCACTTATTTCCACTGTCAACAGCAATGAAATAATGGTATTGTCAATCATATCACCAGCTGTTCATTAAATTCATTATAGCCAGATGCCCCATTTTTAGTCTTTGAACCTTGATTACATCTTCTTCCTTCCCCCCCCATATCGTAAGGGGCAGTAACAAGTCCAGTTGATGGAGTGGGGAGGAAGGAGGAGAGGAAGTCTGCTGCCTCTCCCACTTATGTTCCGTTTTGCCTATTTCAGTTACCTAGAATAGCACTTTTCACTAAACAGCATTTTTTAGAAGTCACCAATTTCACTGTGTGGCTATGCTGACTCCCTCTAATGGAAGAAAGAGGGATCTTTTATCTTTACCTTTTTTTACCTTATCTTTTATCTTTACCTCCCCTTTAATGCCTGAAAATAGGATGAAAAGCCTGCCACAAGACTACCAACTTATGATTGGAACAGCCCAAGATCAGTACAGCTTTCAGTGGAGTTAACGCTTCTCTTATTCGCACAGAACTAGACACCAGACTTTTCTGAACAAATGCATACATACTCCCAGAACATGCCTCAGTAGCTAAGCCTCCAGGGGCAATATGTTCAGCACTCCACAAACACTTAATCAAGCCCAGTACCCAGGCAAAGAAATTACGTTCTTCCAATGGGTGCTGAGACATCACATCTCTTAAATTAAATATATTTTAATTCTATTAAAACTGCTGATTATTTAGGAGAGCCTTAATTATTGTGTGCAGATCCAAAAGATAAAAAATGGCCACATCTAGTTGTCCCAACTGTATTACGAGCCAATTGTTTGCAAGAATAAAAACTTCACAGGGCCAAGAATATCATAGAAGTTTAAGAGTTCTTCATGCTAACAGCATTGAGCATCACATAACATTGAGCATCGCATAACATTCAGTGTATTTGTTGAAGGTGGTAGCTGCATGCAAGTCATAAAACAGTCCTTCACCATGACAATTGCATTTAAGGAAAACCAAGCAGGTAGGGAAGGCTGAGTCATAATACTGCCTTAGCGGGCAACTTACACTAATCCCTGCAACTACAGTTTACCCAAGGACAGTGGTAACCCAAAGATTGTGGTACTGTATCTTTTCAGCTCCTATGGTGCTCATGAACTGATGCAGAGGGACCATGCAAGGTAGGCTCAGTTCAAGTGTACTAAAGTCCTATAAACAGCTGTTCGCGGACTAGATCTCTACATTATGAATTCCATCTCAAAAACAGCATCTCACTTCTTTATATGCTTTGACATGAGTTAAGAACTTATTTCAAAACTGCTGAAGCACAGTCCACTGGTTTCTTCACTGCAAAGGCTTGCTTTCTTTAGAGTGTCCCAGTAGCAAGGGCTGTAGCCATTCCAGACTGAACAGATTGTCTCATTGAGCTAAGAAGCTAAGCAGCCACTAGAATAGAGCATGTATTGATAATATCACTCTTAAAGGCTCAGATAACGTGAGGAAGAGAGCCTGCAGAACAGACCAAGCATGACGCAAAGCTGTGTCAGCTTCTGAAGAGGAAAACACTTTTGACCCAAGACATGATCTTACCTCTTCTCGGCTGATATCCATGTTCCAAACAGCAATTCCCCCATCAGCTGAACAAGATACTAGCTGCCGTGTCAGCTGGATATAACAGATAGCCTGCACCTTGTCGCTGCAAACAGAGCAGATACTCTTTACCCGCAGGCATTTAAACAAAATTTAGGTCACCAATAAACCCTGTTTTATACTTGTAAAGCTACCTGGGAAGCCAAAGCTGACTTCCAAATAGCTCAGCTACTAAGTGTTACCACATCTACTAAGTGGAGCTATGAAGATCAGTGAACAGATACTGGCATTACCCTAGCACCAGGATGTTGTCCAGGCCAGTATTCTTATAAGCTTGACCAGAATACCAGAGGCACAGCTCCACGTTAGCATTTGCTGGCAGTAAAAACTGACAGTGAGTGGGGCATCAACTTGTGACTGTAAATACTTGTGTTATCAAGGAGAACCAGTTATCCAAACAGAGACAACTGAAAGTGTAGATTCAGCTAGGAGGCAGATGGAGCTTCCACTTTTGCTAACAAATCACAATAATCAAGTCTGGCTGACAAGCAAAACAGGTATTCACCAATAAGAGAGTTTATTAAAGAGCCAATGAAGTCTATCCTAAGAAACTAAACAAAGGATCTCAACACTATTAAACCACTTTGCAACCTCCAAGTTCAACTAAAAAAGCCATTCTGCTTCTGCGATCAACTTAGTTTCTCTTCAAACATCACACGTAGCTTCAAACTTCATACTGAATGGGAAAGTAAGTGTTAAGTTTTCAATGGGAGACATGATGCAGCAGTAACAGCAGTATAAAATCCTTCAGTGACTTTATTGTAACCAATACTATGTATTAGTTCTTTAGCCATAAAACTAAATCCTCAAGATTTAACAAGAGTTCTAGCACTAAGGCTATCAGTCTTGATCAAAGGCGGATGAAGGCATCTAGGGAATTAGACAAGAGGAGAATGCACTGTACAAATACATTTTTAAACACAAGATCCGTACTAACGCTGCATTTCCAAGTAGAATACAGTTTCAGTTGTAAACTGCTTGTCAGATTGAATTAAGGCCCTAGATATAAAGATGACAGCTAGGTAGTGCTGTGTGCCTGTAAAAATAAAGTGTTGATTAAATGCAGACAGCTAGCTACATAGCAATCTACAGAACAGTGGAGATGTGACATGCTTTTCTAAAGTCTAGAGACCAGCCCCTGTAATTTAGCCAATTAGTTTATCATCTCACTGACAGGAGACAGAAAACAGGAACATACTGAAGCTTATTCTACATGTGTACACAAACATGTACTACCCATTTAATTATTGAAAGAGTCAAATATCTTGCCATGCTATTTAGTCTTTCTGAGACTCCATGTGTTCATTAGACAACACGTGGGAAAAATAAGACACTATTACATACTGATGACCCTGGAGCAGCAGCGTTCGCCCCTTCCTTCCACCAATATCCCACATGATAATGCTGTGATCAGAGGCACCTGAGAAGAGCAGTCGTTGAACAGGATCCCACCACAGGGAAGTAATGCTTCCTAGGAAAGAACGTTCCGCAGTTAGATCTAAGAGTTACTCTAATGCAGTCATGCCTTTCAGAGCCATTAAAGTGAGAACTGAGGTACTCTCTCACTACAGTACCAAATACTGAAAGCCTTAAGGCAACAAACTGCAGGAAACAGCAAAATGTCCTGCTGGAGAGGTGAAGAGCATGACAACAGAGTAAAACATCACTAAGAAGAAAGTTAAAAGCAAGGCACATTCCAGAAACTTAGTCTGAGTTATTAATTTTCTCTCCATTGTATTTGTATAGTTGGTCTTAAGAGTTGGTAGGCTGTTAACGAGATCTTGGGAAAGTGAAAAGTATTTTAAAAATTACTGAATAAAGGCTAGTATCTACAATATAATAATGCTCTTGGCTAGTAGCTGTAGGAAAGCCTGAAGTATTTGCAGGTAAATGAGTCCCTTATATGTCTACTTAGAACCTTTACATATTTGGAATAAGTAACTTCAGTTTGTGACAGTTACACCACCGTGGAAGTCTTCCAGCAAATCTGGCCAGGACGCACTAACTTACAAAGCTACAGAATTCAGAAGGCCCAGCCTGGTGACAGACACTTCATCATTCAGACACAGAAAGAATCCAGTTATCTGACACAGCAGCAGCCTAATGCTAAATCCTAAGATGCATGGTAACACAAGTCAGGAGACTGAAGAATTAATTTAGTCACTCATGTAGCCTTTAGTTTTGAAGTGACAGGAACATTTATTCCCTTCCAGACCAGATTGTGTTTTAAAGCATCCATCCATTGCTCAGTCGTCATCGAGTGCCCTGTTAATCTAAAAGCGAGATAAACGGCAACTACAGCCCAAATCAGTCCTTTCCAGAGGTCTCTGGAGCAAGAGATTTGTCTTGCCTCCTTTAGGGCTACACTGTTTTCAGATAGACCCATTTAGGAATAGGTGTTTCACTGATAGAGAACAGTGACCCTTTCAGACTGAATATTATCTCATAACATTACACAAAGTAGGCTGTTAAACACTGAGAATGCTGGAAGCTACCTCTTGAAGGACAAGCTCTAAAGCCATTTAAACTACAAAGCAAACACTGCTTGCTTATAAAGTCACAGTAAAGCAAGAGCCAGAGTGGAAATAAGGTAGTCAGACATTTCGAGTCTGGAGCACAGAATCTCACTTGAAGAACTAGCTGTCATTGAAATTTAGCATTACCAGGCCTTGAGGACATTATGCAAATACTGTGGAGGGAAAAAAAGGATCTGTTTTTCTTCAAAAACAAATGACAGAGCTACTATTACGCCAACTGAAGAAAAACATGTTTTTGCCCTCCTAGTTTAACCAACTCTTATAGTATATCAATTCTGGTTTTAAAGATCATAGTCCTCTTCAGAAATAAGAGGCCAAAGTTGTCCGCTATACAAATAGCGCTGTTTAAGTCAGCGCTTGGAAGCCCACATAAGTTTTAATAAATAGAATTCATACTACGCAGCGCCACATCCAGACATACTAACTTCAGCCTAACAGTGATATCTATCAAGGAGCTGCATTTGAGTCATGAAAGCCTACACAGATAAAGGAGACTCGAGTGCAAAATAATTCTCTTGGCTCTAAACTGACACAAGCTGAAGTTCCGCTTGAAAAGGGAAAGGCATTTACCATTTGAAAAATCGCAACTTGCCTTTCCAATTCAAAGCCAGCTTTGTCATGTTACGTTTATCCGTAAGCAGGAGTCTACTCCCTTATAACAAGGTCTGCTCTATACTTGTGGGGACTACGCAAAGAAGCCTTTTCCAGCAGGCCACAGACTCATGACCCAGTAATTCAGTCCAAATCAACAGCAATCTGGTCAGCTGATTTGAAAGATATCACATGGAAAGAGGCATTACATCTCAATTATTTCTCTCAGTGTATTTTTAAATTACACATTCTTCTGTAATTCACATTCTTGCCTTACTCCATGCAGACAGCAGCTCCACATCAGGGTACAGACTATCTAGTTCTTCATTTGATGTATGGGCTTCAGCTATACTACACAGAATGAGACACATTTGTCTTTGACTTGACAGCTTTCATTCTAAACGGCTATTTCTTGCACAGAGCTCAGTTTCCACTAAACAAAGGAAACCGAGTCAGCATCATAATAAACCGATCAGAAGAAGAGTCCTCCTCACTGCGAGGAATTAAATGGCTTTTTAGATCTAGACAGGGGCTTGCTCCAGCTGCTTTAGGTATTATTCTAGTATTACAAGGCCTCCAGAAAAAAAAGTAACACATTCTTGTCCTTTCTTATCCGTGTTAAGGAGCAGAGTCTAAAGTCTTTAAAAGGTGGCCATCTAGTGGATGATTCCAGTTTAATTGAATGCACATTTCTACCTTTATTTCTTATCTACAAAAATGGGACTTGTAAGTGTGCAGAGGGCTGAAAGAAGCATTCTTGCCATAGATTCCTCCTCTTCTTTAAGGGAGAGTCAGCGCACACAAATTTAAACAGCTTTTGCTAGCTGCTGCCCTGCACCAGTTGTTCATCCACTATCTATCCTTAACAGGCGGATATTCAATTGAACATACTGTCCCAATTCACAAAAAGCTACTAGACTCTGGGTTAGGTGAAATTAAAAGGAAGAGTTCCTTTACCTTCATGTCCTTTGAGTGTCGTGATAACCGAGTATGTGTTCTGTTCAAGCTTCAGAAGTGTGATCTGTCCAGAATAATCGCCAACAAATGCATGCTGAGTTTCATAATCATATCTGGATAGAAGTCAAGGAAAAGCCTCATTTGCTCTTAAGAGTATTTTAAGGACCGAAGCAGATCGCGCAGCTGCCACCTACACAACCAAAACAATTAGAAAAAAATTCAGTATGCCAGATAAACATTTACGTAACTACTTCTGAAGTGGACGCCACAGCAGTTTAATCCTTTTCATTCCTCTTTTCTCCCCTGCTTCCCCTGTATGTGCCGTCAAGACAATACGGAAAACAAGTGAGATAAACTAGAGGATGGAGTCTCTTATGGCTTCTCCTGTGGCTTTCTAATACTTCAGTTAGAGGTAAGCAAGTATATTTAGATCATTTGTAGCACACATTTACAGAACACATATGATCTTCTACAAGAGATACCAAAACTCCTCAGGCTACCTGTTACAGTGCAGAGCCACCATTAGGAGCACCTCACTGGTCATGAGGTGCCATTCAGTCTCACCTAGTATCTGCTCCTAACATGCTAGGAGACTAAGTTAATAGAAGTACACCAGCTGATGTCCCCAGGATTCAAATATGGTAATCCCCCACAACGAGTTTACCTTACAGTAAAAGCATAATCCCACTGCTCTAGCTACTGAAGAGGCAAGATCATCTCATTCTTGTTGCTCTTCCCCACACCTTTCAAGTTTGTTGGTCCTTACGAGTGCTATTGACGAACGAACAGTATTTAGGAAAGGGTTCTGCCATGTAACACTGACATAAAAGCCACACTGCATCCTAACGTGGGCTCTATTAACATGGTTGGAAAAAGCATTATATGCAAGTCTTCTGATATTCTGCTCTTGTTACAACTTGACTGTCTCCAGAAACTGAAGGACAGCAAGATGGATGGAACTAGTTCATTTGCCATAATTAGAAGACTTGCTTTTCAGAATATAAGAGCTAAAGAGAGGAGAAAGAGGAAAAAAAAACGATTAAAAACCCACCACACACACACACACAACCACAAAACCAGCTGACAGCACGTAATCCAGGAGTTGGACATTAACTCACCTGCCCTCCCGGAGCCAAACAACTGCAGGCAGCAGCTAGCAACATTCTCTCTTCTTTGCAAAAAAAGAAACTAACTTTAAAAAGTTTGTGTACCAAAACACTTACCACCATAAGTGAAGAGGTTTTGCGATCTGATGACATTTTGAAATCTCTTAGGCCTTCAGAATCTTGAGATAAACAATTCACTTAAATCCATCAAGTTCCTGAATATGTGATCCTTTCTTCATCCTGGAAGTTCATGCTATCATTATCCCTGGTCATCCAATAAAGAATGGGCACTCTGCCATGTTTTACAGAAGCTTACACATAGGATCATTAACTAATACGTCTTAAGGAATCTCCTGATAGGGAGACCAAGCCTGCAGTGCATATACCAAAAAGCTAGTTCTTCCAGACACAAGTCAAAGGAATGATCAATTAGAATGCACTGTCAAATCTTATGATCTTCAGTGGAAATTATTTTTATCTGGCGAGAAAAGGTCATATTCTCTTGTCAATTTTCATAATAATCTCTTCCATAACATTTGCAATAATGAGTGTTAGCTAGAGAACCCATGGCATTCAAGCACTGAGGCTCAGAGGCGCCAAGTTGTGCAGTGAACTTGTATTATAACACACACTATTATTAACCCAGTTCTGTGCTACCATCAGCCAGTTACTCAGCGAAGGTGAACTAGGTGTGCAACGCTCAGCAGGACACTAGGAAACTGAGTTCTAGAACAAAGATAGCAGCGAACGAGCAACAGGACAGGAGTACAACCCCGTCAGCTCTCGCATCAATAAGGCAGGGCCTGCACAGGTGGGAGACCTCAGAATACTGAGCATGCTGCTGGTAATCAAGTAGGAGTTTTCCTGCCAGTTTCTTAGCACTTAGCAGGTATATAGTAACACTAAAGAGATTTTTATTTTGAGAGAGACGTAGTTTGCTTCTTTCAGCTTTTGAATCATACTGCTTCTACAACGTTACTGCCATTAATCCTCATACACCACAAGGCAGTACCACTGCCCAAACTGCCACCGTTAACAAGCGATAAAAATAGTTTTCTTCTCCTCTGAAAGATTTAACTAATGCTCAGAGGTTCTGGTGTACAAACTACAGCTTTAGCTACTGGGTTTGTAAGTCTTTTAGACAGGATAAAGAATGCCCTGAAGTACTTTAATTGAATAGTCAGCTGCAGTTTCTCAACTGCAACTACTGCAGTTGATAGCAACTTGCAGGAAAGCAAACTGCACACACACAAAATTAAACCACTGACATATAAAGTTTCAACATACCTTGTAGCTTCAAAATAGATAACATTAACACGAGTAAAGAGGAAAAATAAAGGAATCTGAAGGATTTTCATGATATCCAAATTAGTGGAGTTTACTCACTACCGGCACGTAATGACCATCCCATGCAGTGAGTTGTGTGAAGTTAACACCCAATATATATACATCGTGGCCTTCGCAACGATGCTGCTTTTGCTTCCAGAACGCTACTGAACGTCCTGAGCTGAAGCGAAATGCAGATAGCAGGAGATGTCACCAAATTCAATGGAACTAAAGTGCCCTCAAGATACAGGCCGTTTTTACATGGTAGTGCTTTACCTGCTGTGAATGCTCAGTTCTAAATCAAGGAAGGGTCCCTCACATTGTGCTTCACCAGAGAGCAAACAAGATCTAAGGAGAAAAGTAGTGTGGACAGCTTAATTTTAACTTTTTGCTTTTTTAACTTTTTGCTTTTTTTGCCTGCCTTTTCACAAAGGCAGGCAAAAAAAAAGGGAGATTTTGCACAGCTGAATCACGCTGGCTCCATCTACCTGCAAAGCCACATGGTAAGCCCAATAAATTCACTGGTTTAAAGCAGAAAATGCTTTTAATGCCTTTTAAGAAGATTCCTAGCACTGACTGTCCACATAGACATGGAAAACCAGTTGTAGTGGGCTTTTCCTCAAGAAAATTCAAGGACCCAAATTACCCTCTAGCTAGGCTTTAGGATCCTCTAGTCAGGATTTAGAAGAAGCCTGGTTATAAATTAGGAGCTCAAAAGCTTGTGTAATTGCACCAAAGGATGGGTAACCCTTGAGATTATTTCTGCAAACACAAAGCTGTGTGATTCCATATCGTTCCTTTTACGAGTCATATCACAGGAAGCACAAGATTTGTTAAAGTACGGCATGTTCTAGTTTCTCCTCTGGAAGGACACAAATGCATAACTGCTACGTGTTAAACAGAAAGTGACTTGCCTAGAAATTATATAGGGCAGGCTATAAAGATACAGTTATTAGGAGACTTTCACAACACACCACAGACTATCATCTCAAAATCAGGAACTAGTACACATCAAGATTTCTGTAACTCACAGGGTCACAACACCCCTTTGCTATCTAACAAGAGCGAACAGAAGTATTAAATGTCTGATCAGAATAAGGGTTAGCAGACTTGCAGGATAGTAACTTAATCTGTCCTGTCCTTTTCATGTAAAAAGCTGAAGTGAGTTCAGGGGAACAAAATACTCTTCCGGGTTGTAGGCAGCAGTCATTCCCAAAGGATACTGTAGACATGAAGCCCAAGAAGTGAAGTAATGTCTCCCCAGCATACTCCCGCTTCTGGTGCACATCCAGCTGATACACTTGTCATGACCAGTACTGATAACCCACTCTGACGTCAAGCAGAAAGTAATAGCAGACACTCTATTCTGATGAGCTGTGGAAGAAAAGATTCTTGCTAGTTTTTCCTAAAATTGAAGTGTGCTTATGAACAATAATTCTGAGACCTAGGGTGAAAGCAATATCAAAAAAAGCTCCAGGAAGTTTTCACCATCATGTTATACTTGCTCCAAGGCTGCATTAAAAGGTTAACATTGTTCTGTTTAAATGAACAAAATAGTTGAAATAGTTTAATGAATCAAACATGTCAGTCAGCTGATTTAAGCCTTTCTCCCATACAGACAGAAGCTGAGTTCATCCCAGGTACCTGAAATGCTCTGCTAAAAAAGAAGGTATGCCCTCACCTTCCTCTAGCTAGGCCAGGACTTCTGGGGAGCAGTGTAACACATCTAAAAAAATCTTAACTGCTTTCTCCAAGTGCCTTATTCCCTCATGGGAGTTATGCTCAGATCCATTCCTTTAAGTACCTGAAAGTGATCTAGTCCAGGGCATTCAGTTTGCTCCCTGTGACAGCAAACAAATCTCACCAAGACCTCAGCTTTGTTTAGAATGCTGCCACTAAGCAAGAAGCTATGGAAACATTAGAAAGATGTTCTAATCCCTTCCTCCAGCAACACACGCTCCCCCGAGACGCAAGTACTTCTCTTAGAGCTGTCAAGTCATCCACCTTCGGATAAAGGGGGTCTTGTTGCTTTAAGAACACGGTCTTTTCCTTGTAAGCAAGGACATTCACTTCTATCAGTGTCAGGGAGTTGCAAGACAACTACACTTTGTCTGGCTACATACCAGCCATCTTCAACAGAAGATCTCCCATAGGCCATTCACATTAGTGTTCCAGTTGTAACCCATAATAGGATTTTGTATTTCTCAGAGAACGCACAGACAAATGCTGAAAATAACATCTCAATTATTAGAACAACCCCTATTCCCACATACCTGAAAAACAGAATCTTTTTCATCCCTATTGCTCTCCTAGATCATAGAGAAGGCAAGGGCTCTTATTTTTAGCTAGAAATAGCCTATTCCCAGTGTTTATAGAAAACAAGGACAGAACTCGCAAATACCAAAGCACCCTTTAGAAAGCTCTTACCCTAACATTCATGTAGTACAGCTACTCCACTTGAAGAGCAAGATCAGTACGCTGACTAGTTCTGGCTCATTATACTTGCAGGCTCAGGATGTGTGTAAGTGATGATGACTGCAGTGCTGAGACTCAGCTGACTGAAGATTACTTAATAATAAAACATTTATCTTATTGCAGTTATCCCTAACTAACCGACAGCTGGAAGAACAGCCAAATTTAAAGCAAATTCGGCCTCGACTCATCTGTATTGCTGCCCAATTTTCTGAGTGCTTTAGAAGCCTCCCCTTGACACAAATGTTAGTGTAGACACTGGTAACAGTTTACCTGGATAGGTCTTCACAAAGTTCATCTTATTAAAGTCCTCTGAAATATGAAACTCCTAAAGCCAAAGAAGTGGGACAGTTAGAAGAGATACTACAATAAAACAGGCAAGAAAGCGTTACAAAACCAAAAAAAACCGCAGTAATCTCACAAAAGAACTTGCATAGCAGCAACGTATCTTACTAAAACCTAGCAATTTCTCAGGCTGGAGCATAGCAAACCAACAAGCCAATTGCAAATTAATGTTCAGAGTTATGCTGAACTGCTGTTTTCAAGAAGCAGCATGTCACTGAAGGGACAATATAGAAAGAGATGAGATATCACTTGTCCCCAGTAAGAACAAACAAAACAAAACCAAACCAAACCTTGCAGTATTTTGGATTTAAGGATTTGAGACTTCATAAAGAATGGGACAGCTTTAGATGAGTGTTCTCTATTCGATCCATTACGTTTACAGAAATTGCAAAGGTTTCAGTTTACAATTTCATGTAGAAAAGTATTACTACTACTGACATTCATTTAGTACTCTTGCTCCTTATAGAAGGGTTATCACTTTGGCTTTATTTTCATAGAGAAAGGAAACCACTAAAACATCTGGTAGTCACAGGATTCCCCTTCTTTGCCAAGGAAAGGGTGGGAAGGACACAGGCCTACTTTCTATTCTGCCATATGCATCCTGCCTCCAGGAGAGGGAGGGAAATTAGAGCAAGAAGATAATAGGACAGAAAGGCTTCTCAGAAAGAAAAGTGCATACATTTCCTCTGCCCTTGCAAGGCAGAGGGGGAGTGTTTGGAAACCAGTCCCGACTCTTGTAATTTTAGAGCTAGAGGGCTGAAATTTCCACATGCAAGTCAAGGTCTACAGCAAGGAAATCCAGAGAACACCTGCATTGCTAAATGCAGGCAGATCCATACTTCCGGCCAGATGCGAGCTAGCTCCAGTTCACAACCCCTATCATTGCACTGCCACGGCACTCTGCCCAGCTTAACGTACTCCTCCAAATAATTCCCTGACAAAGTATAGTTTGGACTCACTGCTACACTGGTGTCTCAATGCTTTCTTGAGGCTAGCTGGCTCTCATCTGGCCAGAAGAACCTTTGCATCTTTGCACTCTGATAGACATGCTAAGCACACTGCCAGAGAATTCAGCCATTTACTAGCAGCTGCATTCCAAAGAGAAGGGAAAGAAAACAAATGATCAGTTAGCCAGCAACATTTGATGTTCATGGATGATCTAAGCAATTCTAACCGGCATCCTTAAGAAAAGTCACAGCAACTTACCATGATTGCTCCATTATCCTGACCTACAAATATTCGTCTGCTGTCATGATGGTAAGCCATGGCTGAACACGGAGCTGTCAAAAAAGCCAGCACATTAAAATTATTCCAGTACGAGTACTAACATACACATGACAGTTATCAAAACCATTTTCTTTTACTCAAGACCAAAGCTGTTTAAGGTTAAGAAGTTCGATGAAAGTTAATCTACATAGATAGCGTCCCTCGTTAAGTCAATTGATTTTCCATCTGCTAGGCTAACAAAAGATACAGTACTACAATAAAGCAGATATACCACTAGGAACCTCAGACAGACTTGATTTCCTGCTGTAACTCAATAGGAGGAATTTTACGAGGGCTGGAAGTTTAGCTAGCACGTGCTTACATTTAAGAACTTGAGCTTACTAAGACTATCTCAAATGGAGTCCTGAGCTGTATATAGGAACAATATTCCCTTCGTTGCACTTGAGGACTGCATCATTAGACATAGGGCGCTAGACCGAAACATGTAATCGCTTGCTAGCTTCATATAGGACCAGGTCTCAACATCTACATCTTTAAGGTGACTCATGTGATTAAATACAATCTATTTTAGCAGAAAACCTCTAAAGACTTGCTTCCATTTTTGAAACGGAGAACCAATAGATGTGAGAAGCAATGAGACAGGAACTACAAGAAAGTATCCTAACGAGGATTTCACAACCAAATCTTTCACTAAAGAATGTCCTTATTAAACTTTCAAGTTACAAGAGTTTCAGGGATGTGGTATTCTGATCTAACACCATCTTCTCCAATGCCCTCAAAAACATGTTCTTAAAAGTGTTTTCAGAGATTTAAAGTCAGATAGGACAATCTGGATTATTACAACGGTCATACTGCATAAGGACAAACAAATTCCTTGCAAGTAGTAAAAGCAAGCTTATTTTATAAAGCCTTGTTAGAGCACAATCTGAATAGTCCATTTAAAGACTTGATAAAGGGTGCAACTGTTATAGTTTACACTATCGGGGAAAAAAAACCCAAACAATTATGGCTAACATTTCTAATCTAGATCCCAGCCTACTCTGTCTGCAACTGAAGAAACAGAACATCATTGAGTCTAAATCTTTGGTCTTCATTTAACCTTTGCATACAAGTTACTTCAGAAACTGTCATTTTGAAGACTGCATCCTTTGTTTGGCTGATGTTTCATCATTACATACCATCTTTTTACGTTACGTTTCTAGGCAAAAACCATACACTAGAGAGATTACTGCAGAAGGCCTACTTAGGCTAAGAAGTGATGTTTCAAAGACAAAACACACACACACACACCCCACCACCTCAGCACTGGAGCTGCTACTCAAAAGTAGTTTCTTAATAATCTAACTGCTTTAGACTTCCAAACACAGATATGCACTGTCGGATGCAGAGGACATTCTCATGTCTGAGCTTTTAGTTAATGGTTTAAAACATTCACCTGTTCCAGCAGATGAGTTATTTACCAGTACGAGAGACATCTACAGCAGCTGATCAACACAGTGATTTCATTAGTGAAAGAGCTAATTTCTGACAGAACGCCGTCTTAGATTTCATCAACTTTCAGACTAGCTTCAAAGTAAAGTTGGAGCTGGAGACGTTACAAAGTTTCCACATTCAAAATCACAAGTGAATCCAGTGCTTGGGGAAAGAGGAAGGAGGCATTTGCGCACACAGCACATGTAATCACGTTACAAAATTTATGTAGCTACGCTTAGCCATCAGTCACCATCTCTAGCGTTTTACTTACATGACATAGTGTGATAGATGCTGGGCCAGTATTGCCCACTGTCTCTCTTCAGCCATACTCGTATTGTTCTGTGTTGTGGGAAGATTAGGGAGAAGACAGTTACAAACATTTGCATACACATCTGCTCCAATCCTCCTAGCTTTTCTACTACTCCAACGGGGAGAAATAATACTAAGAATAGTAACCCTTCCCTTGGATGCCAAAGAGCTTCCTTCAAAACTATTCTTACACTGACTTTCAGTAAATATAAGATGCAAATATTACGTCAGCTTGCCTCAGAAATTGCCACATGTTGCATCTCTTGAACCTTCTCCTTGGCTCTGGCTAACCTAAGTCAAATTCAAATTGCAGGAACTAGCTTATACAGAGCAAACTGCAGCTTGTTTTATATTACATACCTTTTTTTTAAATAAGGTTTTTGATATGTCTAAAAAAGGCATCTCAAACCATTCTAGTATGGAAGTTTTAAAGTCTGAATGCTTACAGCTTCTCTTATCAACTCATATTTCAGAGCAAGCCAGATACTGAGTACTAGTAACGGTAGCACTTCATCCTCTAGACCAGCACATACTCCAGCACTCGACTGACACCTCCATCTCAAGAGATGGAGGTAAGGCTCCACAGAGAGCATCAAATACAGTTTGATATTACTTCCTCTAAACCATCCCATCCCATACTATCTCATGTAGAAACCCAAAGGGCAAGCAATTTTAGCAGCACTGTTATTTAGGCACGAGGAACAGGGCAAAGTACAAACAGGACTGATTATCTTGTCAAATGGAAACTGAAAGAAGTTGGTAATATAACATATAAAGAGGTTTAGCAAGCTGTGCAACGCTGCTTTCAGTTTTTAATATTCCAGAATCCAGCCTCTGAAGGAAGGGGAAAAACCATCTTGAGAACATTTGGAATTATATCACTCCCATGACTGTTAAAGACTTTGGGAGAAGAGAGAGGAGAGAATCAGTAAGGAAGTAGGTTATTATCTGCTAAAAACATTCCTAGAATAAACACATTTGAAAGGAACCTACATCAAGAAGTTAAGAGCACTCACGTGGACAGGATTAAGGTTATTTTAAATCTATTTTACACTTTTCTCCAAACCATTGTTTGTCTTCCTTGTTCCAGTTTAAAGTTCAGAAGTCCAACTTCCTCATTCCCAAGTGGAAGCACTACAAACAACCCGTAAATATCGTTATCAAGAGACACTTAAGAGTTTTCATTGACATGAGTTGTTCTGTTTTAGTCTACAAAAAAAAAAAAAACTCTCTCTATAGATAGCACCTAGAATTTATAAATTTTTAGGAAAAAAAGTGTAATCTATAGGGGGTGGATTGGGTAAACACTATATAGGATAGCTAGTAAGAGTTTAACCAAAAGAGCACAGAAAGACGCAAAAAAACCTTGCACTAAGACTAGAACTTTTCAGGACTGGTTAAAGAATGCTACCTTCGTAATTCATTTAAGGGTCTTTCTCTAGAAGACCACTCAAAAATAACAAATTGGATGATGCCTGCCCTTAACATACTTTTTTCCAAAAGTTAACTATCAGGGGAACTGAGTACACTCTGCCTCAAAACAATTAGATTTTCAGCTTTTGCATTGAGCCACATCAGTCTAGTAGCAAGTGCACACTACACACTACTCTAGTCCACTAGTCAGCCACTTTGTATTAAGACTATCTGTTAAAAGGGAGCCATTTCTATTTCTCTCTCCTTATCATAACCCCACTCTGTCTCATGGTCAAAAAGCTAAACGCTTCAGAGAGCGGTTGTCATTTCTTAGTAACAAGGAAACATAACAATGTTTCCAAGTCAACCTCACAAATACCAGTAGTTGTGTAGGCTAGCACCTGTAGATTTTACAGCTTTTTACTTGTTTTTCAAGCAGCTTCTTCTCTCTCAAACTGTTCCAGTGTTTCAGATGGCAGCTTCCAGTGACACTAATTCAACCCTCTCTGACTACTAACCAAAATCATGTAATTATTTCTGCTCTAAACAGACTAAGAGCAGTTGCCATAGTGGAACGTTCTCAACTTGCTCAGTATTCTGGTGGATTTTTACTAAAGCTGGAATTGACACGAGGGAAACATAACGCTGCTGTTCTAAGCAAATAATTTCCTGGGGGTATAGTTTGTACAGGGATCATCAAGTCTACCGCCCCTCACTAAAGTTGAGGGCCTAAGCAAAGAGCCGCAAGAGTCAACAAAATTAGCTCCTGAAAGCTTCTTATTTTGGTTTAAGTAAGATTTAGATTTAACTAGGCTCATGCTCACAGAGACAAGCTGCCGACAGCTTTGTATCTAATTATATAAAGCTGTGACTCTGCAAAACTTGGTAAGATCACTTAGCAGTCACCAGCTAACAGCAAGTGCCGAGACTGCACTTCTCCTCCCTGAACCTCTCCCCTGCAGGTCTCTTGTTGTGGTGCAATTTGTTTTGTTAGGACAAGTTTATTAGATACCAATTCTAATTTGAAGTACTAGAGAAGTCCTCCAAATAATACCATTGCTGTAATCTCCTTCTACTTTTTTATGAGAACTACCATACTAACACTAGAATCTTTAGTGCTCTTCTCAAATCCTACTCTGGTTTCTTTATTTAATGAACAGGCCTGCGATCAATACCTGAGAGAGCTGGCTACCACTCACCCTTCTTTAAGCATTCCTATTAAGGACCTAGGCAGACACAGGTTTGTTTGACAGCGGTCTCAGTAAGGATCTAAAATGGCAAAACCCATTAATGACCACTCGAATGGAAAAAACTTTTAATTTAAAGATAACTCAGATGAAGGTGGCAAGAGGAAGTAAAATAAGATAAAAAACAAAAAAGTCCCAAAATTCCAAGCTTCCCCAACACTCCTCAAGCAGAAGTTGTTTTCACTTAGAAAGTATGTACTTTCATAGAAGGGTCATTTACAGGGTTTTTTTTTTTCTTTTGAAGTAATATTAGACAACTTTAAACAATATGTACCATGGCTTTATGAATTCCTAAGGATTTTCATTGTTTCTCAATTGGCATTTCATTTACAGAGCAAGTAAGCACAAAACAGTCTGCTAAAGAGGAAAAAAAAAAAACCACACCACTGTGAGAACAGGGGCAGAAGGCCTTTCAGCGTTCCACCAGTATTTGTGGCTTGTCACATTTGCCTCTAGAAGTCAAACGCACAGGTCAGGGAGAAACAAGTGATAAAGATAACGTGCAAATCTAAACTTGTTACACTACAAACAGATATGCAAGTACTAAGCAGACATACGCCAGCTCCTGTTTTGAGACATGCATCTTCCTAACACCTTCAAATCACTAACAATTGCTTTCCTATCCGGAATCAGTGATTAACAATTGTTTTCCTAACAGGAGCAGAAGGCTACATTTTCCTGGCAGTCAAAATAAATCATAAGTATTTAGGCTGTCGTTGACTATGTTCCCAAAACAGCATTAGGAATCTGGTTTAACCACAGCGCAAGGCAAACCCAAGGACACAGCTTGCAATTGATGCTTTTTGTTGAATTTCTGCGCGCTACAGCATTCAGTTCGACTAATATTTAAGCTCCATAACTGAAAAAACTAATACTGCAACTTAAGAAGCAGTTCCAATGTGATAGCAGCTCCCAGAAGTCACAGAATATTAGTACTCAAGTACGCTAGGGACTCTAGAGATCACCTCAGCCCGGGGTAAATATTTTTCCATTATCTCACATTCAGGATCTTTTACATCAGTTTATTATCCCTCAGCAACCCCAACTACAGCTGGGAATCACTCGCCTTGCCTTAGTTACTTGTCTGCAGAGAACAAGGGTATTAATGCTAGGTACAGAGATCTGACTGTAGCACAGATTTGTGCAGCCCACACTGGACTATCTCAGATCTCAGAAAATACAGTCATTCTCAAACAGCTAGATCTAACTCACAGCTGGTACCTGAGCTGGCTAGCTACCTAGATTAGGAGGAACATACCGCAAGCAATTCCAAACATTTTCTTGGAGCCAGGGTCGCACAAGATGTCTGTAAGGCCACAGTTAACCATTTGAGCTAGATAAGTTCTGAGAAAGCTTTACAGATAGCAAGAGAGTTATGTGCTGAAAAATTAGACTTGGGAAGATGTACTGCTTACTCTTGCAGGCATTCTTGCCTCCTTTTTGACTTCAAATCTTCAAAAAGCTAAGTTTTTATTGGTATTTGGAGATCTACTATAGCATATTTTATACCATCAGAGAAAACAGATCAATCACTTCTCATTCTAGGAAACATTATTTACAGTAGAAAGAACTGTAATGACTTCAACAAGAGGGTAATCCACAGCATTCCTGGAGGATGTTTGTGCACCGATAACATTTTCCCTGCTGCTTAACTTGTAAACACATTCCTCTGACTGGTTATTACAAAATACTTGCTAGCATTACTTGCATTAAGTTTTAATCAGAAATACTTCAGCCTCACTCCGTTGGTATACCACTCAAAGGCATTGCATGCAGCAGCACTTTCACTTCCTGAGCTTTGCACTTTGCCTGGTGCTAGCACCATCATCAGTTATGCAGTACACCTACATCCCATTTTTAGGGGCAAACAGGAGACCAAGAAGTTTGATAACACGTTAAATTGTGGGTGAAGGATACGTGAGTGGGTAGGCTTTGATGTACTGTAGGAGGTACCTCAAATTAGAAGCAGTGCAATGCAACAGCTTCTGAACACAAAGATCTGAGTGCTTCCCATACTAAAGCAACAAGAGTTGCCTCAAGATTCAGTTGAAGTTTTTCTTTGAAACTTACACACGCCAAAGGTGGAGAATCGCCTCTGCTCTCCTTATGCAGTTCTGTATCTGACACCAAAATTTGCCCAGATAAAGACGCAGTTGTATCCTCAGCTCTTATCAAAGCAATCTAAGTATGCAGGCTGCTGACCTTCAGCATTAGGCTAACAGACCTTTTTAAGTTTCAACATTGGCATTGTCTGCTATAGGCCTTTTGCAAGCCCTCAGGTTAAAAAAAAAAAAAAAGGTTTGTTTGTACCATGAAATCCTGTTCGGATTTAACTGAGATACGAACTCTTAAAAATTCCCATTTCCTCTTCTCTCCCTTGGGAAGCATGTCAAAACAAACTGAACGCAAACACGCGAAGATTCAACCCACGCTACCATCCAAAAGAATAGCTTAAACCTGCACCATACTAAGACACCAGAACAATTGCACGTAAGGGGAAGAAGGGGAAGTAGCTCAGCCTCATCCAAAACTCATTATCCATGCACTACAGAAAATCACTTCCACAGCAAGGGAAGAGATAGACCGGGAACACCTTTCTGCCAAAGCCAACAACACACTTAACACATTCAGCGTCACTGCCTGCCGCCAGGCAGGTTTAACTACTCCCACGGCCCAACAAGGAGCAGCGTGTGCTGCTGCTTCAAAAGCGTCAGGATTTAAATCCTACTGGTTTTACATAGGGACAGCTACAACTGGAGGAAACCATTTACCTATTTACAAGGCAGGAAATTGCATTTTAAACCCTAAGAAACCCTACTACACTGCAGAATCAAGCTCTGAAGAGTGAGGTGCTGCTGCCTATGCTCTATGGTGTTACAAAATTCAGTGTGTAATGTTTCCCTTAATGTCCATCTTTCAGGGCACATATTGCACAGTATAATGCCACGCAGTTCAAGTACATTTAATAGCGTGATATCCAATTGCATAGTTTGGCAAGCGTGTTTGCCTTTTACCCTCAGCCCCTGCTGACATTAGGCTGAAGACATTCGGCAGGCACCCAAGACCTCAGCATGTGGGAAGTTTAGGAAAGAATACCGAGATAACCGTTCTGTAGGATAAGACTGAGAAGTTGATGGTATAATCCTAATACTTATGCTTTCTCAAGTCCAAGAGCTACCACTTAAGAGCACGTCTTTGAAGGACCACTATAACAGCCACCTACCCTCACGGCTGAAAAAAATATTTTTGAGAAATAGAAGCCTGAGTTTAGGAGCCCAAATCAAAGTGCTTCAAAAGAATTTTTCAAGTTCAGTTACAAATAACGTAAGGGAGGTCTTTACTCAAGCTTTATTCGAGCTTTTAGAATTAATTGATTAGCTTTTATTCCCACCCACAATAATTGATAGCTCACATAAGAATTAAGCATGTTAGTCTTCAAGGGGAAAAGGGGGGAGGGGTATTCAACTAGCTACTCAAGATAACTGTATTTAGTCTGTATTTTCACATAAGACTACAAGCAGAAACTACTTACTAAATCTCCATCCTGCCAAATTCAACTACTTCTACTGCCCATTTTATAGTAAATTCAACTAGCACTTGAAAACAAGTAATCCTTCCCATGCCAAGGAAAAATGCATTCTTATCTCTACACAGGAGGTGGACTTAGACTAACACTTTTCGGATTTCTCAGCAGTGCTGATAACCAGCTGCAAAGAGTGAGGCTGCAGCTTGACTTTTTTTTTTAAATATAAATTTTATGTTGCTAGGTCACCAAGTACAAGAAATACAATTGTGTGCTTACCTAATCTATACAGGAGCATGAGGACCCGTTCTATACAATTCCCCCCCCCCCCCCTTTAATACCAGCTACTGAAAGAGCAACAATATCTGGTAATCTTCATTCAAAGGAAGACAAGTTTACACTCTTCGCTTAAAGAAAAACAAAAAACAAAACAAAACAGAGCCTGAGCTAACAGCAAGCTTACAGAGTTTGGCATGTGCTGTTCCTAGCTGATGTATTTGCTTTTTTGGTCCAATTCTAAATGCCATAAAACCTCGTCCACCAGTTCAGATAACACCATGGCTCTGCTGGATTCCAACACTCATTATACCCCGTTTCTCATCAAGTCAGGCCTTTTAAATGGGGATTCTTGCAAAAATAAGCGCAAGTTCAGTTGAAAGAAGTTTTGCATTATAACAGAAAAAAACCTCTCCACCAAGTTACTTCTCAGCAAATGTATTTTCACACACTACTGTGATATCTAAGCAAGAGCTCTCAAGAGGGATCTCCCACAACTTTTCATGCTTAAAACCCACTTTTCACATCGCTTGCTGGAAATCCCAGATCTCACGGCTACACCGCGGACCGCTCCCCTCTCTCCCAGCCAGCAGCCCTCGGTGACACCTGCTTCCTCGCTTCCAGTTCCATTTGCTCCGAATAACTGCTTAGGGAGCATCTGCCCCGGAAGCGACGCGACCCAGCAGCGCTCAGGGCCAGGCCGAGGCTCTGAGGGCGTCTTCCCCCCCAGCCAGCGGTCACTGTCCTCAGCGGCCCGTCGCCACCCCTCCCTCCCCGGGCCGTTGCGGTGGGAGCCCCTGGGGGCCCGAGCCAGCAGCCGGGAGCTCCGGCCCTGCCCAGAGGCAGGGAGGGGAGGGAAGCGGGGTTCCCCGCCCGGATGGGGGGCGGCTGAGGGCAGAGGAAAACACCTTCCCCGCGTCCGTGCCGTCCCCGCGTCCTTCGGCAGGGGTTTGCCCAGCTGCTCCACAGAGGCTGGGCAACACGCGTGAGGCACAGCGGCTCCCCCCCCGCCAGCACCAGCCCCCCGCCGCCTTCCCCGCGGGCGGCCGCCCCGCTCCGCCGACAGGGCCGCGGGCCGAGCCCGGCGCGGCGGCTGCGGGCAGAGGCCTGCCGGCAGGACGGCAGCCTCCGGGGCTCTTCTTCGGGTTACTTCTCTTTTCCGCGCCGCCGCCCACCTGTCCTCGCTGGCGGTGATGACGCCGTCCTCCTTGGGGATGAGGAGAGCGGCGCTCACGACGTCCTGGTGCCCCTCGACCTTGCTGAGGAGCACGGGCCGGCTGCTCTGCGGCCGCGAGTGGATCTCCGCCGCCATCTTGCCGCGCGGCCCGGCCCGGCCCGGCGCCCATCAGCTGACGGGCGGCCGGCGCGGGGGGGAAGTCAGCCGCCCGCCCGTAACGCTACGTGTAGCGGCGCCACACGAACCGCAGTGCCTGGAGTGAAGCGCCCGCCCGGGCCCGGCCAGCTGCGCCGTGCCGTGCGGAGCGGCGGGGCCGCACTGACGTATTTTCTGGAGTAGAGCGTAGGCCCCGCCCCAGGGCCGTATTTCGTAGAAGAGCCGGGAACGCGGATCTAGCTTGGGGCGGGGGGAGAGCGGGGCCGGGGTCCGCAGGCAGGACCAGCCCTCCTGCCTGCCGCCGGCGGCCTGGGGCGCCGGGCCGGCACCGTGCGTGCGACGGGGAAACGCGTGCTTCCTCGGCTTCTGACACGCAGCTACCTCCTTGCGTTGGCCCTAGCGACAGAGCTCAGCCCGGGAAAAGCCTTACTGTTAAATATAGTTACTGCTGTTATTCTGCAGTCCTCGTGAGCCCCTCTCATTGTCCGTGCCCCAGCTGGACTGGTGCCACCATAAGGCAGCAAATAAAAGGATATTCCTGCTGGAAAAGTTAATGGAGGAATATGGACCGAGGAAGGATGTGTAGTCACTGGAAACGTAATAGCTAGGGTTTTTAATGTCTTTTAAACCACAACCAGCTGTAAGCCTTTATCCTTTAAGTTCTTAAGCATCTGGATTGCCCTGCTTATTTTTCACATGCATTAGGCATGATGACATTCTCCACAAATTTAGCTGATCAACAGTAGAGTTCCTCTCTCCATCTCCGAGCTGTTTTTTGGTAATTGCTGGTGACAATTCTGCTGGCGGCGCTCACGCCTCTGAGCCCAGTCCTGAGCCAAAGCCCTTGTCCCTGGGATCAGCTAGGGGCTGTTGGAGAGGTTACCAGAGTTTTACGTCTGCATGAGCTGTTTCTCACCAAACGTACGCAGGGGAGGAGAAGGAGATACGCAGCTTGTATCTAACTGCTTGGAGGTTAAAGCGTGTGGGAGAAGCAGGCTTCGTTTCTGCCCCTGCCCGGCAAGGCTTTGCCGGCATCTTCCACTCACGTATTCTTAGCCAGAGATTAGGTGGAAGGATGTGGGTGAAGGTCTCAGATACTCCCATAAAAGCTGTTCTGTCTGCACAGAATAATTAATAAAACAATAATAAACAATATTTAAATAGGGCTGTGCCTCGATATAACCAACACAGATGCTAAACTTACTTGAAAGGAATTTTATCTGCCTTACTGGATTTCCCAGCTATTTGCTGGACAGCAAAAGAAACAGACAAAGGAAGAATGGGTTCAGCTGGCCTTTTTTAAAAGACTTGTGGTTAAATATGGTCTGCTTTGTCTTCAGCTTTTCCCGGTTTCCTAATCTTTCCTCCATTTTTCTGGACGCCATCTCTCCCCCACCCTTCTTTCCTCCTCAATTCTGCCAACTCCTTCATTTGATTCTTGACTGTGTTACTGTGTTTATCTTTCTCCCCTTGTCTTCCTGCCAACTCCTAACCTTATAGCATGCTTTTTTTTCCTCTCCATTTCTTATTTTTTAAATTAAAACCTATTTTTCCATCTCCCTGTTTGCATTTCTCTCTCCCCCACTTCTGTGATGAGGCCAAGCAACGAGTGACCCCTAGGCTGTGTCTCAGCCCTACCTTACCTTGTGTCTCCTATGACAAAGTCCTGGAGGAGCTCAGCTGTAAGACAAGAGTGGTGAGCTAAGGTCCTTTAACAAGAGAGTGACTACATTCACTTCCTCCGGGGTTTGCATAACTCTGTACCCGGGCTTCAAAAAGAAGAGGTTGTACAAGGACGCAGGGAGGAAGCAGGTTCTTCCAAAAGGAGCGACCCTTGGAGCAAAGCTTCCCAGCGCCTCAAAGGGATGCAGGTGCTGGATCCCCTTTGACTCAGAGGAGTTAAAACATCTACCTCCTCTGCCGGAGCGCAGCCTCCACACCTAGAGCCTTTATCCTTGCTGTACCTTTCGAGGCGCTTTGGGCTTTCTCCCAGTGCTTTACTGCTCAATACCTGTTTCAGAAGCTGAGATTCAGTAAAGGGCAGAGGCACAAGCTCAACACACTGCAGCTCAGGGGTGCTGCCTGCATATAAATGCATTTGTGTGAGAGCAGCTGTAACCACTTGCCGGTTCCTGGCATCAGGATTAGCTTTACCAGAAGCTCCACTGAAAAGCTAAACAGTTTCTTGGGTAACACACTGGCCTTTAACATTGTGAATCTGGTCTGGCTCCCTTTTGTAGGGGTGGACCTGGTGGGCAGCAGTCTGGCTTCGTCACGAAAAGAAGGAATATTACTCCAGACAGAGCCAGATATACCCTAGACAGATTTGTTAGATCCAGTCTAACAAATTGGCCCATTACAGACAAGTAAAATACATGGCAGAGCCAGCTGCAAAAACACAAAATTTCAAGCCTTGATTGTGTTTGCTGTGCAAGGTTTCCCTGCGCTGGCAAACAGTGGTACAGTGCTTAGCCCAGTGGACATACACGCAATCAGAAATGATAATTCCCTCATTAACCAAGCAGCCAACAAAAGGCACCTTGTTGCTCAGCGCTCTCTCTTCTTCGCCCAGACTCGTACCGCTTGCCTGCCTCTTCCTCTTTTCTCTTTAAATCTGACCTGCCTAGCTCACAGCATTTGTCGGAAAATCAAACTCCGGCTCTTTCCCCAAAGACGAGGCGAGACGGGAGTGCTCTCGCCGCGCGAGACCTCCGCAGCAGGGACCCCTCCGTATGAACTTTCAGCTCCTGCGTGGCACACGCAGAGGGCAATGTTTTCAAGAGCAGCCATCCTAACGCTGTATTGGGTGACTGGTGGGCACAAGCCCTCTGCACGCAGAAAGCCTTCCCGCCCCAAGCCTGCCGCTCGCGCCACCCACCGCCTCTGCCCGCGCTCTCGGCCCCGGCCGGCCTCCAGCTGGGTCTCCCCGGCCTCCTCGGACCGCGGCGTGCTGCGGTGCAGCCCTGCCGCTGCAGGGCCCCTCGGCTCCTCGCCCAGGGCGGGCTGAGCCCTGCCGCGGCCGCGCTCGCTGCCTGGTCGCACCGGGAGCTGCCGGAGCCGGGCAGGGGCGAGAGCTGCTGCACCTCAGCCCGCCGTTACCGGCCTCGGCGCAGACGCGGGTTGCCTGACGGTACATCCGTCTCCTTCTAGCAGCCCTGCCGTCTCCTAAGCCCTCCCACGGGCAGGGAGTATGGAAAACCCCCCCCCCCCCGCCTCGTCTCCTAGGGCCTGCTACGGTCCCAAAACGCAGCGCCGTCGTTTCTCGCCTCCCTGTCCTCTCCATCCCACCTCTGCTCCACAGCTCCCGCGGCCACAGAGGTAAGGGTAGTTTCGAGGAGGGTCGCCCCGGTAAGTGACGCCACGGCCGCGTGACGCCTTGCGCTGAGGCGGCGTGAAGACCTGCTCCTTCACCTTGGTCACAAACGCCAGCTCTTTTCCTGCAGCTGAAATCCAGCAAATGCAGGTTTTTTTGCCACTGGTACCCGTTCCCTGAGCTGCTCGCGCTCGCGTCGCGATGCGACATCAATCCGGTCCGCTGCAGCTCCTCCTCGCGTGCCTCTGCCGGCCCGGGGAGCGCAGCCCCGCACCTTCCCTCTCCTGCCCCGGGCAGCCCGGCGCCCTCCCTGCTGGTTTGCGGTGAGGGGCAGAGGAAGCGACCGGCCTTCCCGCGCCCTTTTAATAGACCAGGAGCCACGGCCCGGGTTACCACCCCGCAGCTTCCCCCCCCGGGCCTGTTCAGCCGGACATCGCGAGCCTACAGCCGGCCACCGGGCGCCAGCGACAACGCGACCGGACGGCACAGGACGCCCCAGCGCGGGGGCTGCCCCCCGTCCCGCGGGCGCCAACGCGGGCACCGCTCGAGCCCCGGCAGCGGGCGAGGGCTTTCCCGGAGACGGCAGGGCGACAGGCCCCCGAGCCCCGGCCGGCCTCGGCTCTGAAAATCACCTCCCTTTCCCGCGCCCCCAGCTCCTGCTAAGAGCGGGAGCCGAAAGAGCAAGTCGGGGGGCGGCGCGCTCCCTTCCTGCAGGAAGGGGAGGTGCGGCTCCGGCTCCAACGGATGCTGTAACTCCATTTTCAGGAAAAAAGGCCTTTTTATTGCAGATTTTACACGCGGCCGCGCGTTCAGACTGGGGCCGCAGGAGGGTGCTGTGATCACACCCAGCTTGCGCGGGGGACCCCCGGCACCAGGGCCCGCGAAACGCAGCAGCTCCCGCTGAAACACCGCCACGTAGGAGAGGCCAGCAAAGCAGGCGTTTCACCGGTCTGGCCTCTCTACTTTGACCCCGGCTCTTTGAGGACGTTTCTAAGAGCTTCTGATAAAAGAGACGGGGCAAAACTACTCAAATTCCATCAACACCCTGAGCCCCCCGGCGGGCACCCTCCTCCTCCCCTTCACCAGCGGCATCGCCCTTCCCATGCCCCATCCGCTGTCGGTTCAGATCCGTACACGGCCGGCGCAAGGTATCCTGGAAGCGAGACAAACGTTCGCCGTGGACCGAGGGGACGCACCCAGCCCTTTCGTGGCGTGGCCTGCCCTTCGGTCTGGGCAACGTGGCTCACAGCTATCGCAATTAACTGATGCTCACGGGCTCCGGGTGCTCAGCGCCACCAGGGAAAGCCCTCTGACGCTCTCGCCTGTTGTGCGGTCACCTTCCAGGAGCTGCTACGCTTAACCCTAAGAGATGCCGTGGGCTCAGCGGCTGGGAGGTGCTCTGGGAAGGTAATCCCCCGGGACTCAGGGCTAACTGTACACTGAAGGCACATGGGAAAAAGAAATGCCTACATGTTAATACACATGCATGTTACATACATTCCAGATAGGGTCCGGTCTTCTCGCCTGGCACAAAGTTATCCCCCTTGGCCTTGAAAGTAAAAATGGCTTCGTTGGGAGCTTCAGTGTGACACAGGCTAGAAGGCAGCACAGCACCGTGATAGCTGTGTTACCGTGAGCTAGCAGTATCCACCCAACACAACCCTCTGTCCCCACTGCACAGAAAAGCATCATTAGTTAAGAACCTGTAGAAAATCAGAACCCAGTAAGTGAATGGTGCCCATTTGGTCATAACAATAGCCCAGGAAACTGAGAGCAAAGAGGTCTGCATGCTGCCATCAGCTTTAGCACCAGCATCCAGGAGGGGTACAGGGATTGTATCCACCTCTGCTTTTACCTTCGGGTCTTCCTTACCTGCCTTTGGGTAGAGGCTTGTCTCCTTCTGGCTGTCATATCCAGTAGGATATGGCTATCTAACATAGGTCAGCAGGAACTCCCCAGACAGGTTTCAACAATTTGTTTATTTAGGAGCATTACTAATACACAGTTTAAACTGATAGGACTAGACTTAAGGCCTAAAGAGCTTAAGGACAGTTTTTAGAACTCTGCTTTCAAGAGGCATTTTATTTTCATGTTTTTCATCACTGCCGGGAGGCAGTGCAGCACGGTTTCTGAAGGAGAGGTTGCTGTCAGAAGTGGGCTGCCAGCAGGGAATTCAGTGTGACGTCAAAGGACTAACAGCAATTACTCCTGTACATAGGCTAAAGAATCTGGCCCCTCACTACCCTCCCTGCTCCAAACTTTGCCCATGGGCACAGTATGCCCACTGCCAGCACCTCCAGCACACACTAGGTCTGAAAGCTACACATTAACGAAACGTGGAAGCTGTGAAAGAAAGGCAGGCTTCTCAGAGCTCTCTGAAGCTATGAAAAACTGTTGAGACAATTTAGCAGACAAATAGCCAGCTATTTTTCTCCCCATAATTATTTTATTAAATAGCCACTTTCTTCATTACAAATCTGCTTTAGGAATTTCCCAGCAACTTCTAACACCCCCTTCCTTCCTTCCTAGCGTCCAGGCTAAAAGTACTGTAGCCACAGGCATTTTCCATGATCATTCCCTGCCCAAGGGCTTCATTCTGCTATTGCTGAAGAGTCAGATACTAACAGTCTGAGCTTTGCATCCTTTGTGAACTCCCTTGAGATGTATTATCTCCACTTCCAACAGTGGGGAAACTGAGGCATGCCTAGGGAAAGCAGCTGATTACAGGAGGCCAGCAGCAGACTGAGAACAGAAACGGGATCGAAGCTGCAGTTCCGTGCTCCTTCCATGAGGTTTCGCTCCTGCCTGAAGTTACAAACGCACCATTGAGTTATGAGCCTTCTACAAAGACCTTTACATGTTCGGTCTCACTGTTGCTCCCCCGCAGCACACAGCCCCAGGCAGGCTCCATCAGGGTATGCAGGCCTGCACAGCGGCGCCGATTTCATCGCTGTGCCTGTACTTCTCCAACAGTGCTTGTCCTCAGGAACGGTGCTGGGCTACATGCAGCACAGGGCTCTGGGGCCTAAAAATATCTACAGTTTTTAGTGCAGTGAAGATAAAGTCCAATTATGAAGGAGCTAGGAATAGCAGAGGAATAAACAGAAGGCGCCCAAGCAGCGTTCGCCTTAGACTTGATATTCTTAATGACAACAACATTAATAGATAGCTTCTGAATATTGCAGTCAGATTCCCCCAGACCTTTGAAAACTAGCTAATTAACTGTTGCACTAAGGGTTAATAAGACTACAGTAATCACAAGCCCAACGCTAATACATCAAGCTGAACTCTAGTTGCTCTGTCAAGCAGGACTGGAAATTTGATATCAATCAACTCCCAGAACTGAAGCTTTGTGCTTTCTGGATGAGCACAGGCACAGATGGGAGGGGGTCATGCTGTAAAAACCACCAACTTTTCAGTAGCTATTCTAACCTCCTTCCTAGCCTCTTATTCTTATTTCCCTCACTGAGACCTCCTTTACCTAGTTGACAGGTAAATGCTATCAGCATCCTAATTCAAACTCTTATTAAACCTTTCCATGGCCAGCACTGAGAGTTACTGTTTGAGAGTGTCAGAAATGGTAGAGCTGAAAGAACATTCTTCTGAGCTGTGACATGTTTCACCCAGGTACTCCTGAGTCTTGAAGCACACAAGTAGCTGGTATGTGTGACATTTCCCATCAGTTTGTTCAGGGCTCAGCTCTGACAGGTAAATCCTGGCCCCCATCAGGGGGAAATAAGCCTGCTCACACTTGCAACAGCCTGCTTTGCATTGCCCAGCTTCAGCCTGGCTGGGGGAAGAATAAACCAGACAGCCAACCACAGAGTAATTTCAGTGTTTCAGGCAGTCATCTCATTTTGAGAAGTTGTTGCTGGACTAACAGAAGGGACAGACAGTTGTTTACAGAGAACCAATATTAAGGTACATTGAAAACTTAGAAGTCATTGCATTTTTTCCCCTCCAAATCCAATTCTGAGCCTGCTTGCTACACAGAACACATTGCTTCTGTGTGCAAACACGAGGGGAGCTCAGTTCAACTGCCAAGACCTTCACTGTTGATATTCCTGGGGAGAATTCGACAGAAGCAACTAGAAAATTCTCATATCCAGATGTCACTGATATCAAAATAGCAATACTGCTGAAGGCCCTGAAGTGCCTTACAATCCTGCTGTGCCTCAGAGTCCCAAGAAGGAAGCATCCTGCACCCCAGCAGTCACTTCTCACTCTGGGGAGAGCTGTGCATCATGACACCAAGCAAGTGCTTTCTGCAGTCCAGCTCAGGCCCTGGCTATACAGTTTCTATGAAGGAGCATTTCTCAGTTATTTTAGCAGGGAAAAACTGCACCCAAGCTAGATGCAAAACAAACCAATGCCAGTGTTGCTATAATTATGCAATGCTCAAGTCTTCTGTTATTACTTTCACTCCTTACCTCCGTGAGATGCAGCAAGCTGAAGCCAAGCCTCGGTAGCCTGGAGAACTACTCAGCACCAGAATCTTTAGCAAGATCAGTCACATAGTGTGTGATGCAGGCAGCAAAATTAAGCTCCGTCTCCTTGACAGGATACAGGAACAAGATCAGGCAAGTTTTCCCATTCACCTCCTTGGAGTTAACCATGCAGGAGACCCAGCTCTGAGCATGCATTACCGCCACAAGAGACTGGCAGGAACGCTTTTCTCTCAGCTTGTGAGGATTTGGGGATAGGCACCTAATACAACCCATGAGAAGACAGCTAGCCAGATATTGTTCTTGATGCTTGGAGTATCAGAGTTAAGGAATCCAAGACATCTCATAAACATCAAGGAAGCTGCTTCCTCAAAAAAAAAAAAAAAAGCAAAAAACCTAGAACAGAAAGGCCACCCCCAAACAAAAGACTCAGAAAGCCAGGAGCTCAAACCAAATACTCTTGCTCTGTGAGGTGCTGTGTCTTTTTTTGTTTGTTTAAAAAAAAGTTACCCACACCCATTCTTAGAGTTGGCACCTGCAATACATTACCTGCAACTGCATATTCCAAGATCATCATCTTAATTTTCCTGGGTTACTACTGGTCATCCCAACATGTGAGTGTCTTCTGCTAGAAGCTGTTTCACTTAGAAGCCTTTGTTCTTACCTGACGGAGAGGCCCAACTCTCATTCATCCTCCAACTTGTGGATATATGCAACAATCACCTACTTAAACCAGTGCTAAGTCTGAAATGCTGTAGGAATTTCTCCCCACAGAATACAAGTTAGCTCACTGACTGTTAAGGGAGGGAGATAATAGGAGAGAGCTGCTTTTTCATCCAATCCCTAGGTTGCCACAAGAACAGCACAATATGCTTCCAAATAGAGAACCATCTGTGATGAGCCAAACTGATTTAGTGCTTCTCCTTTGAAGGGTTTGCATTCATGCGAGTCCTGCACGAAGTAGGAGACATACAAATAAATATATAAGCTACATCACAGGAAGTACAAGGAAAGGCCCAACAAGAACACTTAGGTGTTCTTACTTGGCACTTTTAGCAGCAACTTGGACACAGCAGATAAAGAGTTTGGTCTGCAGACAGTTAAGCTATGGATAACTCATCCAGAGCAGGAATGATTTAGGTAGAGGGTAATCACCAGCAGGCCATGAAAAAAAAAAAAAAAAAGAAAAATGAAAGAAAGGCTTTCTTTCAATTTAGAAGAAAGTTTCAAGCAAGTGCTTCACAGGGATCTGCCCCAAACACCTTTCAGCAATTCACTATGATCCACAACATGGACCATTCGTAATGCAGTTTTATTTTTCCTTTGTACAAAAACAAATATAAAATTTAAATCCAATAGAAAGTGTATACTAGCAATGACAAGTTTACATTACAATAAGACAGGACAATGCGATGTCTATCTAACACCACATTAGTTAAAACTCTCAGCAATGCATGCACTATATAAAATAAAAATTGCTAGAACTTTTAATCTATTTCTATCAAGAATAGCCAGGTACCAAGATACTCAAGAACCAAAAGTAATCTTGATAGGTAATATCTACAAAATTAATCCTTTTCCACACACAAGAAACAACCAACATTAATAGGAACGTTTACCATTCTTTGTTAAAATCTTCTCACAAAAGCCATACGTAAAATTCTTAGTAGATACAGAAAAAGCTCAAAAAGCTTGTTAGCATAGGTAACCATTCAGTAGTTTAAAGACTTTTTAGACATTTTGAAAAGATATTGTAGTTTTCAAACTGTATTTCTGCCACAAAGCCAGAACTACGTCGACTCCTTTTTCAAAACCTAGTCAGTGGTTAAAAACTAGTTCTTGAGTGAAGTCAGAAAGTAGCGTACAAAATATTTAAACAGGACAGGGATGTGTCACATGAATGTTTACTTCTTGAAGAAAGTCTATTCCACATTCAAGGCTTGTTTATTTGTCCCATAAACAAGATTGTACCTGAGGGGTAAAATGAAAACAAGGATTACCACACAGACTGTAAATACAGTTAAGCTTCTCCATGAAAGTGTAAGGTTTAGAGAGCACAGCCCAAGCCACCGTGTCAGTCCTGCCTAGCCTTCCTGGAGTTCGTTAGTGCTGATTGGGCAGCAGAGCAGCAGTGCACAGGGGACTAGGAGCAGAGAAGCATGCATTCGGGGAGGCGGCCAGCTCATCGTATTTCCAGCCAGAGACAGAGTGCTTTTGATGCTCTGCAGAGTCTCAGAATGGGGGCTGCTGCCAGGAGCCTACTCTTCCCCCAGTACTGGCAGCTGCAGCTTATTCCCCAGTGACTAGCATATCTATTATCCAGATGTCAATGCAAGAAGTAGACGAACTATTCAACATAACTGGGTCTCACTCCAAGAGAGACAATCCATACTGCAAAGGACCGTAACCATGTTTGGACACACGCACGTGCTCACGACAGGCTGGGGCAACACCCCGGAACTGAAGTCCCTGTTTGCCCTAACACTATTTTATTGTCTTTCAGAAAGACAGCTTCTATCCACTAATTCACCATCAGCAGCATGAGGGTTAATTCCCATTTCCTTTCTGCTCAGGGGCACTACAAGAATTAAAATTTGTGTTCTTCTGTACCCATGATCTTTCCATGCTGGCTTATGTAATCTCCTAATTTGGTAGCCAAAACTTTTATTCTTCCCTGTTCCGAGCTGTATCCAAAAGAAAATAATCTGGTTCTAAGGCATAAAAAAATATACTTTCTAAAAGCAACAGTTATTCAGTAACTTCAGGCTTCTCATTTGGGAATTCTTTTGGCTCTATCACATAGCTCATACTCAATTTCTATACAAAACAATACACAGAAATACTGCTTACCTGTAGGATTGTGCCGGATGAAAAATACAAATGGCCTGTCTACTATGAACCAAGGAGGAGACGACCTGGCTATTAAAATTGCAGCTTGCAAGAAAGATAAGATTTGAAGTTAGACAAAGAAAGTGCCCCAACAGATTATACACTATCAAAGTGAAGTTCCCTGATGTATATTAGAACTTTGAATAGAAGTGTTTATCTTTGTATAGATAAACAGCTAAAATGTACCCATCTGACACACTTAAAGCAACACAGGTCACATTTTATTCCCACAGGAACCATAAAGAAAAGCCATAGCCACAAAACGCTGGAAGGAAGTCCTGAGTTGTCACACTTAAGGGAGGTAGCAGCTTACTCCTCTTCCCCTCCCCTTAGTAGCCTAAAGAGTTTTATTGGTAGCCACTCTTCTAAACCTGTTTTTGCTTGCTAGAAGATGCCAAACAGATCGATCAAGATTGTTGTAATTTCTCAAGAATATCAAAATTTGCCATTAAATTCCCCAACTGATCTGAGTTGAAATAAGATCCTGCAATGGTCTCCAAGTAGGCTATTTTTGCTTAGTGGTATAACCTTCTAATACAGTTATTCTGAAATTAGCAACTGGCAGTATAGTTGCTTACTTGTTGCTGCAGAAGCTTTGGTTCCATCTTCACTAACTTCAATTTTTGTCTTTTGCAGAACATGAGATACATGAAGACCTTCTGTTCCTGAAAAACCCAAAGAGAACAGCACTTTCAGTCAAATGAACAGTTAGAGCACCTTGTAGCTAGCAGAACTACACAGCTAAGAATAATACAAGTGGTACAATTCTGCTAAAACCCTGAACTTGCAATGAAGAGCTTTATTAGTAGTGTTCTTGGAATATAGTCAAGTTTATAACTACAAAAAAGGGGGGAAAAAGCAAGCTATTTTACTCCCTTCTGCCCATTTATTAGTTTTTCCTTAATGGTCTAAATTTCAAGTATCCAGTTACATGTAGTTTTAATTACAGAGTTACTGAAAGCATATTCTATATGAATTTAAGTTACACTCCCATTTATCTCATTGCTGGGGGAAAGGGGACAGGAACCACACTGAGCAAAACGTTTTGCTTTCAATTAACACACAAGAATTTATTCTCAAATTACACGTTAGCCAGTATGAGGTGGGCTTTTTTCATTAGATCTCTGTAGAGGCTGATCAGAAATTTCACAGAGGCAGAGAGCCGAGGTAAGAAAATTTCATTTCCGAGCCAAGAGCTTGCAAACACCCCATTTTTAGAGGCTAATAGCTGTGATTTGGTGCAATCCCTTAAACTAGACATTTAGTTTGCTTGTTTCTTTGCTGCAGTTCAAGACAACTTAAACAGCTGAACTTAAGCCTTTGTGGAAAAAGGCTAAATACTGCAGTCGCTTCTTCAGCTACAGTCCAAGTAAAAACCTCAGTATCGTCAGAAGCCCTGCCATAGATTTTTAGACAACGCTCAAGACCCTCAGATAGTAACAACTAATCATAAGCAGCTGACCATCATGATTTACTCCTGTAATGCAATACAAGGGAAAAGATACTACAGTGTGCACTACTTCGACAGAAGCACTAAGAAGCCATGTTTGGCTAGGTTATTCAGACACAAAATAGAATTTTGCTCTGATATGTGTGTCACGATAATACTCATGCAAGACAAAAACAGACAACTGCATTGGTTAAACAGCCCTTTGTTCAGTGCTAGAAACTATAAATAAGGACCAACATGGATTCCAAAGAGAAAACTTACTTGTTATTTTTGCAAAGTTTGCCTTTGACTGGTCAAACATATCCGTAATGCCAAGTGCTTTCAGAGGCTCCTTTAAATCCGTTTCTGCTACTGCTGTAAATCTGGTTGGTAAAAAGCAACAAAATAAAAGTCATGCTACTTATGTAGGAAAGCTACTTTAAGTCCTCTTTCTCTTGTATTTGAGGAGATATATATACACCTAATCACAAAAACATGCCCTGAAGGGGAAATGGATATTACTAGTACTTACTTGGGTAAAATAACCTGCACTCTTTTTGCTACCATGGTTGTCATCCAGCTTCCTATTGTTTTTGTGCTGATGTGGGGAATGATAGCAGAGAGCGGCGTTGTGCTTTCCGTAGGCAGAGCAATCAACATGCTTATCATTTCACCGTGGTATGGCAATTCAATTATATTATACCACAGCTCATTTGGGGTACTTGTAGTGCCTAAAAAAGCAAGATAATGAGCCATAATTACTACAGCCTTCAATCTCCATTTTATCTTCAGATACCTACTGCTATAATAAAGTCTGTTATGAAAGCTTTGCCCACATCTTGAAATTGACTGTGAAAAAGACTCAAGATAGACTATTGCCTTCCAGCCAGGGAACCCTTCAAAAGTACCATGGAATCTGTACAGATGTTAGTTTGACAAAAAGCAGGAATGGGAAGTGGGAAGCATCAAATACTAATTTGAATTTTGATATTCATCAGCCCACAATGGTAAACCTGCTACATTAGAAATCACCAGGTTTGTGAATCAGCTGTGACCTCTACTTTAGAACTCAGCCATTGTAGAACTAATTGGAAAGAGAGTCTTGCTTTTTTGCTTTTTGTTTCTCAACGCTCAAATTGAAGAGACCTTATAAGCAAGTACGTTTTCCTCCAAGAGTCATTGGAAAAGCTTCTGTTTCAAGTAGTCCATTACATTTATGCTTTTAAGACTCCTCTGCATCTTGCAGTTTCTAAACTCATTGTTCTCACATTTCACCAAGCTCATGTTTCATCAAGACAGCTCTCAGAAGCTACAGGGTAGAGAAGCAAAAGACAGTAGCACATAGATCCTGCCCTGGAAAAGTTTAAGAATCACCACATGTTGGGTGAAGAAACATCAGCCTGTTGATTCAAGCTTAATCAGAAGCACTATTCTTGGGCTCAGAAATAATCATAGGTAAGGACTAAGTTCAAAACAGAACTGGAATTTGTCTAAGGTAAAGCAAGAGACTTTGGGCTTTTCTTGAAGTTTGGGCAGGTACATTTGACAGAGTGCTGAAACACCTTCACTTCCTTCTTTCTAGGCTCTTACAAAGACGGCTCTAAACCTGTGAAATAACTGTCAGCCTTGGGGCTTTCTGTGTTGCAGATCTGCTTGTTGGGGAGTTTGGGGGCAGGAAGAGAGGGGTGGGATCTGAGAGCTTTTTAAATTGGGCCTTGTCATGTAACAACTTGGTAACCAGTTTAGTGTTATTTTGGCTAGACAAATCAGAAATTCCCCATCACAAGTTCGCAATCAAAGAGCACTGTGCATTATATAAACACTTCTGGTAACATGCTCTTCACTGCATGCAGTAATGAGCACCGAACTACAGCTGCTGCACTTGGGCAGGCTACAATTATAATTAGCTTCCAAACGACTTTAAACTAAAAGCAGTTCATCTTCACCCTCTCTTCTGTGTGAGGTAGGGAGACGTGAGGCAGTTGTTCCTCTTTGGAAAAGAGGAACAACAGAGCTATAGCACGCTGCTTAATAAGGATCACATTAAGAAGCAGTTTTAGTCTTTCAGTTGCAGTGGAGAGCAGCCTGCCTATGCATTTTGGCAGCCTTATCAGATTAGGAGTGAGATAGCAACCCCTCCGTGAGTTAGAGGAAATGGTGAAAACTGTCTGAGCGAACCCTCTCCTCCATGTTCCCTTCGGTTACTGTGGGATTTCTGGCACGCGACTAAGCGGCAAGTGCTTTTTATAGGAACTTAAAGTGAAAAACTTGCTGTTCAAACTGCAGATAGGGTTTCTGAAAAAGTCTTTGGATAGCAATAACATCTTACTGTGCTTCCCCTTTTTGCATCTCAGTGTGCTCATCAACCCAAACTGAAGACTGATGTCGCGATAACAAATTTAATCTAGTTGCCAGGGCCAGGCAACTTGCCTTGACTGAGTTCAGATTGGTAGACAACTAGTAAAGCTACACTTATGAGAGAATGTGTCAAGTTTCCCAGTTTGATTATTTCCTTTTATTTTAAGAGCAGTTCTCAGATTTTGGCCTACAAATAGGAATACTGGTTGCATATGTTAGCTATAGGAACATGACAAAAGAAACCTTCTGACAGTGAAATACTGCTTTCCTAATCCAGTTCTGCCATACACAACTCTTTTCATTACTATTGAGATACCACTAATGGGCTCATTTTTACAATTAACTGATGGGCTTTTAAAGATGCTTAAGGTATTTAAAATATTTTAAAGATTCCTTTTTAGGCATTACAGAAAGGATAAAAGGAGGCCTGCGCTAGGATATCTAAAGATATCCCACCTAAAATAAGCCCTAGTTCAGCAGAATTTCCCTTACACCTTTCTAGCCTCATAGTATTTCTAGCTTTAATTTATACCAACTTAAGAGTTTTTACCAGCATCAGAATAGAAAAACCCAACCAAACACCCCCCTCTGAAAACCCCAAACCCACAAGCTTTAAGGTAAATGTCTTGCTAAAGCTTAAGTTATGAACTTCACTGAAAGTCCATAGATGGATTAAGAAAAGATACTGAAGTAGGGGTTCCCCTCTGCCAAAGATGACAGCTTAAAGTGTTATTTGCTCTAGTCCATATGTGGTTTTGGGACAGAAAAGTTGCAGCTGTTTAACAAACCTAAAGTTTGCTGAGCACTACTGAGTAGTAAAACCAGGCATTTAGAAGCGAGTCAGTGGGCCTTTAACAGCTTTTACTGGATTTACAGAAAGTTATGTTTCTAGGCCTAGTCCTTAGGATGAGAATGACTTTAATACATATGGAAGTGAGTTACTAACAGCACTGCTCTGGTCTTGGAAGGACACAACAGAAGACACTCATAGATCAAAGCTGTAACTTTAATTTGACCAATAAGAGCCCCATAGATCTACAGTACTGAAGCTCTGAAGCACAGGGTCAATCGCATCAAGTTGCTCTGCGATTGTCAAATGGAAGTCAGGCTGAACCAGCAAGTCTCTCACTTGTAACTCAATCTGAACTTGAAGAGCAGCTTCACACCTTGAGAGATACAGCCAGCATCCTAACCCTGTGTTACTCAGGCTCTCCCTCTACTGTTGACTGTTGAAGTTCCATTTCCATATTACACAGTCTTATATAAATGTATCCTTCTTTCCTTTAATTAATAAGGCTATTAATTGGATACCAATCTAATATTTTTTATGTATAGTTATCACCAAATAAAGCCAAGGCCCAGTTTCTGTTGGCAGTTTTCCTCTGTTCTCTTAAAAATATTCATTTTCTACTATCTGGTACTTCAGACATTTTTTAAGACAATAGGATAAAAGTACTTAGTGTTTGCACTTCAGCAACTATTAATTTGCATAGCAACCTCATCCATACACCAGAGGTTTGAAATATTTATAAGACTACAAACTTCTAATATCAGCCACAAAAAAAAAAAAAAAAATCATTAAACAGTGCATACATACTGAACTCCTTTGCTCCAGTTTGGAGAAAAGCAGACACTTTGCAAACCTTTTTGTGTGTTTTAAAATGGAGAAACACTCTTGTGCTTACCACAGCGGAAGATAGATAACTGGGACAGCATGGGAACTTGGTAGGTCTTGCCATCCGCTCCATAAAATGGACGTTTCTTTGTATTTTCAGGTCGAAATCGTGATTTCCATAAGCCCTTGAAATACACAGCATTTACCAGAACCAGTCTGGTCAAACTACCATCAATATCATCAGGAGCTACAACTTGATCGATCATACCTAAAAAAACAATAAGGACAGACTGAGTATTTGCTGTCATAACACCAGCCAACTTATCACAAAGACTATTAAAAAGCAAGCGTTACTTTAGGCTTTTTGCTCTTTGAATGTACCACCTCCTTGTGGGAGAATGCATTTGGGGATAACAGCTTCAGCTGAAGCAGTTTCGCCATTCACATATGCTTATAACATTGCTGTACAAACCTGGTGACATGATAAAGTTTGAAAGCCTCGTTTTGCATATGCCACATCCAACATCATTAGCAGCACACTCCTCACATATGGGAGGCACTGGTTTTAACTCCAAGAGACACCAAATGGTGAGTTTATCTAAACTACGAGTATTTTGTAAGAAAATCTCTTGTTTCAGCATATGTAAGCCTGGCAATTAGATGCCAAAAGTCTTGAACCATGAAGAGTTCTATCAAGGCAGTGCTGATTAGAAGTCTTCCACTAAACATGAACCCCTAATATCGCCACATCTTGCAAGAAGTTAGGGTAACAAGAACAAAGGCAGAACTGCTCTACAGCTTATTAGAGATCAGTTTTATTGAGTCAGGAGTTTTCACATTTTTCTTTTTTGTGCTTTAGAAGGCATAGCTCCAGGAGAACACTGTTTGGATTTCTTGCAGGTTGGCAGAAAGCAAAGAACACTAGAAGCTCCCCTGATCCCAAGGAAAGAAAGAAAAACCCAACCAACCAAAAGAGACCTCCAAAAACCACCAAACAAGCCACTACACACATCCGTCAAGGTAGCCAGGCAAGTATATCTGCCATGGCAGTGCGACTGCAGGGTTCCTGGCCCACTAGCTCTAAAATACCACACCCACGCGCACACACAAGCCAGCTTAAAAACACTTTCCAGCTGCAAGGCAGAGTTTTTTCCTCCCTTCCCATCTTTTATCCAGTATTTTCCAATTGGATTAGAGAGGTCTCAGAGATGCCAGTTAGCAGCCATGCGCAGAAAACATTCATTATAATACTCACCCCTCGTTTCATTTTTTACCCACTGGTTGATGGAATCACATGCTGTATTTGGGTCCTCAAAGTCCACGCTCTTGACGCTGCACTGAAACACCTCTTTGTTCCTTGTAACAAAAGGCACTTCCATTTTAAAGCCACTCTTTGCAAATACTGCATTAGCAATTGTAACAATGTCTTTATTCTTTTTTGAGACTATGAGCCTGTTTATCTTCTTTAACGCTTTACCAACTCCTAGTTGGAAAGAACAGCAAATTTAATTTAGAATAAGATGACAAATGAACAGTTTTTATTCAGCTATTAATGACATGAAAGGTCAGACAATTAAAGTGCTGGGGTAGAAAAAGATCAAAGCAGGTGTTCTGCGGGAGCTTACAGAGCACCCATTTCTCATCTCTCATCTGAGGGAGACGACTGCTCCCAGCAAAAACATTACTTCACTGACATCTGCTCCCTGCCTAGCAGTCTGTGCAGATAGCTACAGACAAGACTGGAGATAAGACCAAGTCTTGCCGTGGTATAGCATTTCATGCTATCTAAGCCCTGGTAACTTGTCTTGTTACAGTTACATAGCTGACAAGTCGAGGCCTCAGCTTTCTCATCCATGGCCAACAGCCCTAAAGAATTATACAGGTGGTCTTGAGCCTCAGCATAAAGCAAAGGTTGTTTTCTCATCATCCTTCCTTTCCATTTACTAGGGAATAAAAGAAGCTGTCAGGATTTCTAGAACAACTTGAAGTCACGTCCTTAAGGCCAGAACATAGTCATTAAGGAAACCAGATCAGCTACAAAGCAGGAGTCAGGCCCTCAACACATGAAGTTGTCTTTAAAAAAAGAAGGAAAGACTGTAAGCATTGGAACCCGTTGCTTTTCAAGGTCTTCAAGATCTGAAAGCAGCCTGTATTAACTTACTAGCCCTTCAACTGCATATGAAGGCAGGCACATGCTAGCATAGAAGAACTGCTATGTTCATCATATCCAGTTCTCCCAGTTGTTACAGCTCGTGAATAAGGGTTTGTCTACCCAGGGAAGACATTGCCAGTCAAGCAATTCAATGTTCAACCATTATGCTGGACAAAATCCTTAGTTAACTGTTTCTACAGCAGTCAGTGGGCTCCTTGTTTCCTAACTGCAATTTAGGCAGAAATAACTCCAGATTATTTCCCCGTGTAGACAAACTCAAAGAGGTAAGAGCTATGAAGAGAATAAAGAAGTTAAGAAAGTTATCCTCTTAGCAGCATATAAGGGAAAGCCTCAGATGGCTTTGCTGTTTATAACATCGTGAATGCTTTAGCAGTACCGCTTGCATGAAGTTCTACATGTTCACTCTCCATTATTACGGGCAAATTCTTCTGGTGAACATACCATAACAGAGGTTCTCAAACTGTATTCTGTGGACCACTGGTGGTCCACGGAGCACTTGCTGGTGGTCCGGGGAGAGCTGGCTGGTCTCATGATGCTGGCTCTCCTCCTTGCTTCCAGCTGCTAAATTGCATTAAAAGACAGCTAAAGATAGATTAAATACTTTCCAACTATTACCTTTCCAAAGAAGCAGTTGCTGTAGTTGCCAAAGGACTGTAAGGCAATTAAGAAGAGCAGAGGAGGTCTGTGCAGAGAGGCAACATCCCATGACAGTCTCTATAGCAAGGTCCTGGCTACTGTCTAAAGAGTTTGAGAACCTCTGTGTCTCACGGCTAAGATCAGGAGACGTTCAGGCCAAATAAAACCACCAGCTGATACAATGCTTCAGAATTTTTGTGAGTACTTATATTTTGACTACTCAAATGCTCTTGAAGTTGGTTGTCCCACGTAGAGATTTCAAGCCACCACATTTAGATTTTCATTAAGCTGACAAGTCATTTAGCTGTGCATTAAACCCAGAACCAAAACAGCAAAGCAAATGAAGACAGAGCAACATGTTATACGATGACACCGCTCAAGAATTAAAAGTGTACTTACCTCTTGGAGGGTTTCCTATGCCAGGAAGGAAGGTGGAATGCTGGCACTAAGATGTTAAGTCTTGCTGGCAAACACTCACAAAAACACTCTGCATGCAAAGTAAAGCAGCAAGAACCTTCAGCCTACAACCTCTAGAGGAGCAGACATTGGCAGAGGAATATAAACCCAGATGCATGCAACGTCAGGAACAGAGATAAGTAAAAATGTCTGTTTCAAGAAGAGGACATTACAAGAACTAGATTCATGGATCCTGACAGCAAAGACAAGAGAACAAAGCTGAAGAGCATCAAAGTGGAAGCGTCGATCACACGGTTAGAGTTTGCACTGTTTAAGCGACAAAGAAATATTCTATTGCCCTATTATAAGAGAAGTCATGAAGGCTGTTTAGTAAAGCCCAAAATGGGATACTACAACCTTTCTGCACAGTGCTGGCACTGGACCTCCATCCACTCTGTTCTGGGAAATCAGTTTGCAAGGATGAGAAGGTAGTTCTAGTTAGGGCCCTGGAGTCATTAACAAAAGCTGCTTATAAGCTAATTCAAGCATATTTAGATGCCCACACTCAAACTGGCAATTAACTTCCAAAAGTGTGACCTTTTCTTGCTTTGGTAAACAAAGCTAACTGGTTTATGATGCAATCTACTACACCTTGAAAACCATCTCAAAGTACATGAAGATTCTGACAAAAGCCACACCCCAAAAATTCCTAGGAATCACTGACCATTTACGCTGTATCTCATCATAGTTGTCAGCTGCTTCTTTGTCTTGCCATCAGCACCCAGCTGCAACACCCCCAATACTGATGCAATCCCATGTGGAGAAACCACAACATTGTCCTGAGGTTTAGTTTTCACTATCTGATTGAAGACCTGGATTCCAACATCAGAGCTCAGTTCCTCCAAAGGATAAAAACTGAACTGGGAACATACAGATGTTAAAGTCCCAAGAATAAAGAGAAGTAGGAAGTGCCAGTTCATGATTTCTGGTCAAAAGTCACCTGTAGGAGAACAAGAGGGAAAAAGTTAAGCCACTTTTCAGAAGTATGACATTTTTCTTTTCAACTTATTATTTAGCTAAGGAACAGACATAGCTTAGAACTATATGAATGGTGGCTAGAACATGTGCTAACAATAGCATTCATACTTGCATTTTACTATTACTAGTATTTCAGGTTGAAAGTTTTCCAGAAGCAATGACAATCACAAAATAGTTAAATATAGACAAGTACAACAGGACAAAGGCCACAAAGTTGGTGGACATTTTTTAAAATCAAGTTCAGTTAGCTTTGTTTCAGAAAAATGGAATCTGGGCTTTCTATTTAAGCCACTCTTTAGGATAAGTTAGTGCTAACATAAGTGTTGTGGTATGCTTCTCTAAGAAAAGGTGATGTACTAGTACAGATTACGGGCATCTTCTGCAATGAGTAGGGGCATGCATACATATGCAAACATACCTTCTGTTGTGGAAGCTTAACACTTGCATAGAATAAAGTTAGCTGCATAATTGGCACTTTTCGTAAGAGACAGAGCAGGAAGACTTTTAGAGATTAGGCTTGGGTTTTAGCCTGCACTTTTTCATACAAGAAGATTCACCAGTTGGCAAACAATTCAGAAGGCAGTTCATATTCAAATATGGCCAGTCTTCATCTGCAAATATCAACACCTAACAAAACTCAGTATCATTATCCCTTTCCACCTGTAGGAACTGAAGCTCAAGCAGCAGGAGCCATTTGTTCAGGACCTCCCAGCAAGCGAGTAGAGAACAGAGCATGAATCCCCTTTTTTTGCTTGCACAAATAAGTCCTTAAAGGAACGGTCATGCAATGATCTATTCCACGAAGTTAGGCAAGACAGCAGCGTACTGTTTCCAAAGCTCTCCCTGCTCATCTTATTGAGAAGTTAAATCACATATTTCAAAACATTTCAGGTGTACATTTCAGGAGTACTGACTTCTCTCTTCAGGCCTGCAAGCAAGCCTGTTCCCCAACTGAGGTACTCCAAGAGAGTACTTAAGCACTAGCTGCCCAAATACACTCATGAGTCAACTGGTTAACCAGTTCACTGGTGACTAAACAGGCTGCAGAAAATATACAACTAATTAAAATGCCATTTGTAGACTACATGCGCAAACTAAGAATAGGTCCCTCCTCCCCTTGAGCCCTCTAATCAGAGCTGCAAACTTGCATGCTGGCTTACAAACTATACCAGAGCTCAGGCCAGCAGAGACTCATTATTCAGCCAGAGAGAATATTTCAATTTACACTTTATTTCAGCAGCCTGCCTCCCACTCATAAGGAAGGGTGTAATGCACCAAGAAGCTCTGCCATTGCACAGCCTACCTACGCTACAAGTCAAACCACGCTGGAGCACTTTATTACCAGAAAACCAGCTGGTGTTTTTATAAATTCGTTTAATCATCTTTTAATAGCATGTACTTTAACTGTGCTAAAAAGACTTGAAAGTAACAAATTCAGCATTTCCATTTTCCTCCAAGGCTCTAACACTTCAAGGGACACCAGTTGCTTATTCAAAGTTTGCTGTTCTAGCACAGAAGAAACCAAATACTGAATATAAAGGAATTAAGCAGCTTTCAGATATCATTCTCCCTCCAGCCCAATGGTGTTAGTCTAGGTGTGACCAGAGGAACTTGTGGGACTGATTTAAGTTATGTAAGCAAAGCCAAAAAGCTCCCCCATAAAGTTGGTTTATAGCCCTCCCACTAATTAATCGTCTTTCTCATCAAGCCACTAATGTCATCCTATCCCCTGAGCCCTTTTAGAACCACCCAAGTACAACTCCTTCCAAAGCAGCCCTATCCCAGCCATCAGCTCCAAGCCTACTCGAAAAACCGAGCTTAATCTGACCAGCTGCATCAATAGAAGTGAAGGGGAAAAACACAAGTTTAATCTGACCATACTAAAGTAGGTTACATGAGTCACACTTTCTAGAAAGTCTTATGATCTGTCCTTGATCTCACACTACTGGATAGAGCAGGAAGCAGGCATGGGAAGGACCAGCAGCTCGACTAGAACAGTGAGCTTGTATTCCCGGTGGTTTTTCAGTAAGGCATATCTTTGGAGTTTTGTTACTAATACATATGAGCCACCCGAAATCAAGTTTTTACCCTCAAGAGGGAAGACTTCCTCCTTCTACCAAACAGCAGCTATACACAGACGATCATGTTTCCTTGTAGAAAGTAAATATGGCTTGCCACTCAAAGATAAGCTAGGTTTTCATTTTAAGCAGGCATACGCATGTGTGTGTGCATGCACAGGTGTTTAAGGGAGTATTAGTGTAGTGACCATCTCTTCTTCCTACTGGGAGGAAACAAAACTAATACTTAATGCCAGTGGTAATCTGACTTTAACCACTACCTAGTACGTTAGCAAAAAACATTACAGATTCTTAGGTAGGCCTACTTATAAACAAGTGAAAAGTTAGTGGTGCCATACAGCCTATCGCATGCAACTACTACGACCAGCAACAGTCCCAGGCCACACCACCGCACAGACCGTGCCATTCAAGCTGCTATTTGACCATTCTGCTTTTGACTGTGGAAGTTCCACCTGACCCAGCCTGCAAACCAGAAGGGATTCAGATATTTTGAGTGCATCTACCCTTAGCACGCTAATCAAAGTCAGACATTTCTCCCTTCTTTGTCTTTATGCTACCACAATACCCTGCAAGTCAAGTTTTCTACATGAGTGGTGACAAGCCCCTTCCAGACCCCAAAGAGGTGCCAGCTACAAACAGCCTTGCATTTTCCCAGTGAGACGACTGAAGCCTTGTCAAAATGCAGTCACTGACTCTGCTCCACAGCCAGGGCTGTAGGATTTTTTTTTTGCTTTTGTTTCAGTGAAAGAGCCTGTGACCTCCTGTACCTGGTTTCCCCAGGAAACTGCATGCTTGTCTACCCTCTCTCTCCTGCCATGCCACTAGAAAGGCTTGTTCTCTATTTCAGAGCATAATCTCTGAACAGCTACCTACTAAATAAGTGAAACAAAATGCTGCAGCACTCTGAGTACAGGAAAGAGTAAAACTTATTTTTAATGTTAGTTAAAGCATTCACTTCTTGGCCCTGTTATACCCATTGTGCAGTATAACCAGCTAACTGAGGAGCTAATTTTATCTTTGAGCAGAAGTGGCATTCATATGTTATTAATGTTTCTGGCATGGATTTCAGCATATTCAACTTTTAGGCAGTTCAATAACAAGAAGTATATTTGCATATCCTGAAAGAAACTGCTTAAGTACAGTGCAAGGAGAAAAAAAATTTAAAAAGATGGAGAGTGTGTAGGATGGAAAACACAGTTGACCTGCTACACAGAATACCAACAGGCTTTCATAACTTTGAAGTTAAAAACCTCAGTGATAGTTAAGTCTTGATCTAATGCTCTAAAAAGACAAAAATACAAGCTAGGTATTTCTTTGTCTACGACCCTGTTTTTTTTTATTTTTTTAAACACACAATGTTAATGAGTAAGTGTAAGGTGTATAAACAAATCCACCTACATGACTGTGGGTTTTTGCAAGGTGCTGGACTAAAGGAAAATTATCTCTACAAAGTATCCTATCCACTTTTTAGGTTGAGAACTTACAGGAAGGACAACACCACACAATTCAGCCTTGCATATATAAAGTATTTCTTTGGGTCAGTATTAGTATTTCCATTGACTACTTAGGAAAAAAAAGAGGAATTAATTTCTCATGCAGATCCAATACTTAACCCTAACGCTAAAGCTTCTAAACAAGACAAGCAAGCATCGTGCATCAAGCTGCATGGGATGTACCTTGACCACAGAGAGCGTACCCAGAACACGATTACTCCATCCGTCTCACTGAGCGGCACCATACTGAGTCCTATACACCATCCTAAATTAGTAGTTACAGCCCATACCTAACTAAAGCCTAGTTTAAGATGCTATACATTTTTAGACAATTAGTCCAGTCAGGTACACAGCTTTCTTAGCAAGGAAGGAGAAGAACACTGCAGTGTGTCACACCTGCACCAGCCTACAGGCTTTGTATTATTTCATGAGAGAGAAAATGTCTTCAAGCTACTCATCTCTAGATGACCTCAGTCCCTGCTGGCATTGCAATCTGCTAACCCTCACGCGTACTAGACAGAGCACTCAGCTCCCACTAGGCGCAGCTATTTAGCTAGAGCACCAGGACCTACGTTCTGAGTGCAAGCATGTTCAGAAGCGGCTTCTTCCAGTGCACACCAGACAAGATAAGCCAGAGCTGTAAAATATTTAGTCTTCTTCCCACATAGCATATATTTTTTGATTTTGGCTGAAGTTATTATGTAAGTATTTAAGTCAACAAAAAAGGATACAAGGTTTTCAGCAGGGATTTACTAACTTTGGTACAGAGGCAAAGGCACATTAATACTGACAGTTTGATCTGGGTATAGGGAGACATTTGGTGGAGCTGGTAGAAGTTATGTCTTCAGCCCCAGGCATGAAAAGCTATTTGAAAGTGGGGAGTCTCCCACAGCAAAGAATTAGCTTATGAAGGACTCAGTCTTCAGAGAGCTGTTCCACTCTTTCTCAAGGGGAGGAAGAGGGGAAATTAGTTTGGTTCAAGGTCAGAGGCAAGAGACTGAGCTGGAAGAAACACCCACATTTAAAACACAGGTCATGAGCTGGAGGAAAGATATCCTGGATAGTCAATTCAGAGTAAAAACATTAAGCGGATGGAAAAGAAATAGTACACTGTACATACATTTCTAAGTCTCTGTATCTACTGCACTAAGTACAACAGTATTTCAGAATCCCATGAGAAGTCTTCAAGTGTTGCTGCTCAGGTGATGCTTCAAAATAAGCTGCAAGCCCCAAGGCTCATTCCATCCTGCAACTGAAAGATTCTGCCAGTTATCTGAAGACAGATCAGGCATAAGTAGACTTAGACACTGGACTTCATTTCTCTGAATAGCTGTAACCAAAATAGCAGCAACTGAAGCTAAGCATCGAGTAAAATCAAAAAGCAGTCTTGAAACATTGTAGGTCTTGGCCATATTAAGCCCCAAAAAGCTTAGAGCTCATGAGCCCAGCTGGCATGCACTGGGCAGCCTGGGTGTCCAGAGAAACTCAGCCTGGGTCAAGCTACCAGGGACTTCTCAGAGTCTGAGACAGTGACGTTTTCCTGTCAGTGCCATCTGTGCTAGTAATTTAGAAGTCCTATTTCAACTGACACGTGAGCTCAAAGGAAGTTATTTCACTTCAGGCATTTAACTAACTCTTTCCAGCAGGACTGAATAAATACTCAAACTTGTTAACAGTTGTTCAAGCAGTTGGCTGAGCGTACAATTGTTTCTCCAAAGCAATGAATGAGCCTACTCTGGTTGCAATAGGAAGGTCACATGCTGGGTCTTGTTTTTCAGACGATGCACACTTGGCAGCACATTAAGAAACTTGAGCCTGTTGGTAAGCTTTTCCTCTCCCCCTCACAGGTGTTTGCAACATCTCTTCTGTCTAAGCCTCTTATATCCCAACGCCTTCAACCTCAGTCTCTTCTCCTGTGATGCCTCTTGGTCTCTGCTACTTCTAAAGATGCTTTTGGACTTGGAGCACCAGGACCTACATTCTGAGTGCAAGTGTGTTCAGAAGTGGCTTCTTCCAGTGCATACCAGACAAGATAAGCCAGAGCTGTAAAATATTTAGTCTTCTTCCAGCTTTTCTGGTACATCCTCAATGCTGGCTCTTTCCTTTTGTTTAACAACTCCTTTCAGTGTTACCTGCTTTAAAGAAGCAAAGGAAACAGATTCCCCCACATATATGCACAAATAAAAATACACACGCTAGATTTTAATGCGACCTGACATGTTTATATAACACAAGAGATTCTTTTCATTAAACCTGGAAGGTTTACTACATCTGTACTTACAAAGACAGGATGATTGCTGGCTTTCAGACATTTTTAAACAGTTCAGTATTCATATTGCTTATTGAAAAGGAGTAACTGCCAATGACATGAGAAATATCCTGTACACAGAGTTACGCTAGAATTTTAAAGCACTTAGTATGTTAAAGATAACGGTCCAACTTCAGGCACTACAGTCAACTTTGCAAGTAAGTGCAAAGAGCACAGTCTTGGTTCTAAGGCTCTTCTCTAGCCACCTTAATCCTTTCTCTGCTATTTCTAACTCTCAGTTCATTATTCCATTTGTGTTTGTTTCAAGATGGACTGTCTCCATCTGGAAAGCCTCCCTTTCAGCTTTGTCCAACCAACTTCCCCTGCCAAGGGGGAATTTCCCTGTAGAGCTCTGACTTGTAAAACTGGCTGGCCCCAGACAGTAACCATCTCTTTGTCCAAGCAGAGTTCCCACATGAACTGAAAGTTAGAGTTTAATAGTTCTTTATGAAGAGCCCTGGCCACCACTTCTTGGGAGTTTCAGTTTAGCATGAAGAACAGACAGACAGACAAGCTCCACTTGAGACTTTGTGTAGCTTCATAGCGTTTCCGATTTATAAGCCAGACTGTTTTTCCCCCACAGGTATCTTTCTTTTACAGTGTTTACATTGTGGCAGTTTACTGCTCTACATGAAATGTGGTATCCATAATATTAGAGACAGCTTTCAATTTCACCAGTTGAGCTGTAGCCATATTACAGCTACATAAGCACTATTAAGAATTTAAAGAACGTATTAAGATATACATATATGAGAGGCAGAAGAAAAACAAATGATACATAAATTCCTAATTAAAAACAGCCAACTTTAGTTCTGCTTCATGAAGTAAATATACAGTTTGCCGATACTACAAAGCAGGGGGCTTACAAAGATCATTCTGGGAATGTACAGTTCTATCGCCATTTCCAAATTGTATCCATACTCTCTCATTTGGGAGGCTCAGCAACTACTGAGAATGTTTCTATGCATTATTTACTTCTGTATTGAAAGCAGAATTTCCTCAAACTTCAAGAGCTATTGTCAAGTCTTACAGTATCAGGAAGATTAAAGAGAATCATGATTTTAATTTACTAGTGTCCCTTTAATAATGGGGCTTTGTTGATCCCCAGTTATTTATGTCACATGGTTATTTTACCATAATGAAGCAGCAGCATGGAACAGTCAGCCCATCATGACTAACGCTGCAGAACCAGTTTTCCAAAAAAGATGCAGCACAGCAGCGTTTCACAACAGGGGAGTGAGGCTATACTCTAGTATTCTTGACTTACCCCAGTGGAATAAAAGATAGTTCAAAGATTAAAGCACTCGCCTAAGACTTCCCAGCAGCTTCATAACCCAGCTTCCTGCAGGAGATTTTTATAGAAGAAAAAGCCTAATGGAACCTGAGTTCCCACATTTACTATACATTAGTAATGCTCCCTATGCAAGTACAAGTTCATTAAGAACCAAAGGCAAACCTACAGGATTGTAAGCTCCCATTAGTAAGATACAGGATATTTAGCTCTTTGCTAATGGGCTACATAAGTACCGATTTATAAAGTCGCTCCACAAGCTGCAGAACTAATAAGGGCTGTTTACTTACCAACTCAAGTCCTTCACCACCACTTTCACCTTATCCCCTATTTCTGCTACAGTATTTACCTTCCTTTCTTCCTTGAAGGAAAGGAGAGGAAGCCAGTAGCCTTTTTTATTTTCCTTTGTTACAAAACCGCTGTGACATCTGGACTCTCAGACCTCTACGCCCTGATAGAAACTTGAAACCTGCTTCTTCTGTCCTCAGATAAGTGTTAATCTGGTGGCCAAGCACATGGTGCTCCATTTCCTACACATACCAGGCTGAGAGAGCAGAAAGAGTCTTGTGGAGAAAAGCTCCATGAGGAGTAGCAGCTTGGGTCTATGTGAAGATCTATACTTGGAGCTGATTGGATATTGAGCACACCTCGTAGTGCACATCCTTCTTCCTCTCCCTTCCCATATTAGGGAGTTTAAAATATTAATACTTAACCCAGAGGACTGTCAGGCCAAGAACAAAGAAATCTTTATTAAAAATAGTGAGAGTTAAGGGCACAGAATCAAATCTTCAAACTGAAGGCGAAAGTTTCAGGGGAGCTTTGACAAGGCAGGCAAGCTGTTACACAGCAGAAAATAGACAGTTCTTTCTCTTCAGATTCTACAACTTCTAGGATTAGTTTACCCGTTGAAAGAAGGGTTTATGTTTGCTACTAAACACCCCCCTACCCAGCCTAGTTCCTATCATTCCACAACCTAGGTTTCAGCCTGGATTTGCAGCATAAACTGAAGACTGGGTTTTCTACGCAACAATAACAATTCTATATTCTTGAGAAATTGAGAGATGGAAGGACATCTCAGTTGGCATGTTAATAACTTTGTACCCAGCTTTTCCTACAAAAGGGAAGTCTACGGTTATAACAATGTTAGTAGTTTTATACAGCTACACAGCTGTACTGTATTTTGTTATACTTTTATTTCACCATAAAAGTAAATTGGAACAACTCTAGTACTTCTATTACTCATAAAAACTTTTATTTTTATACAAACTCATTGATATCCAAGGCTTGAAACTTAACATCTTAACTAGGGAATGTTACCATGAGACTTCCTTCTGACAGCAAGGACTGAGATAGATCAGGAATGCTATTCCGACCATTTACTTTGTGGCTGGAGATCTGCCAGAATGATAGGCGACTTCCCTTTGTATTTTTAAAAGTCATACTGTATTTTTGCCATGAAGAACTTTCTATTCACAAGTGAATTTTAGAGCCTCCTGTCCCAAACTAAAATACCAGATCAAGAATATAAGTTCTTAAATGTAACTTAACCAAGAATTAAAGTATTTAAGATTAAAGATGAAAACAGACCACTTTCCTGAATACAGCATAGCTTCACTGACAGACCCAAGTTCACAGAAGCTTCAGACACTAAGCTAGTTGCAGTGAGCATTTCTCAAACATATCAGAAGTTAAAGGTATCTGAGTTTATCCACAAAGAGGATATGGATATTAACTTTTTTCTTTATAGTATACAGACATTTTGTTATATTCATCCTTATCCCTTCCCCAGCTTTAAAAACAGGACCAGCCAGCCACTAAAGCATCAGAAACCACATATGCTGACCAGTGAGGATGCAGGAATGAGGCACTGTTCTGGGACCCTAACTTATACTCAAACAGGCATCTCTGTCATCTGCAAGAACATTCTCATTAACCAGCTAAAGAGCATTAACAGCTATTAAAAAAGAAGAAAAAAGACACACTGTATTTAAGACAACACATTCTTCATTAATCTGACCTCATTAATCCCACTTGCCTTAGCACAGGTTTCTGGAAAGGCAAGCCCTGAATTTCCATAGGAAAAACAACAAGGAGAACGGAACATGAGCAATGCACAAAGTCCCAGGAGAACAGATCACGAACTGGTGTATTAAACCATCCTATTTCAGTTCAAATTGAGAGTTCACAGGCTGGGCTGTGAACTGCACTGGCTGAGAAGCCTCCACACCCCATCACTATTTCTATAATGCAGATGACAAACCTCAGCAGAGGAAGTAGGCAATTAGCTGGGACAAGCAGCCTCTCAAGCTGAGCTGCCAGAGCAGCTGGAGATCTCAAGCCTGTTTCACTGCTGAGAAAGCAGCATGAACTACTCCCTCAGTAAGATGGGGACACACAACAAGATGAAGACACACAGCTAAAAGGTAAATTCACCAACTTCTACATAAGATTTCCCAGATACCTTCTTAGCTCATATTCTTAAACAAACAGAATGGACAAGGAAATACTAGAGGTGCATCCAGTCCTCCTCTTGCTTTTGTGCCTGTAACTTGTCAGTGCTAATGCAAGAGTTTGTCCCTCTCCTATTGAGGAGAAAACAAAAAACCCTCCACAAAAACACCCCAAACTATTCCTTTCCTTTCCCCCCTCCCCCCAAAAAACCACACACAATCTTAGGCCAGCAGAAACCTGCAATTCTGACCAGGCAACATAGCTGCCACAGAAGCAGAGAGGATCATGAGTAAATACTGCCACATGCTCTTCTGCAAGAATAGGTGTTTAAGGTTCAAGCTATTCAACAACAAAATCACTCAAGCACTTGGTCAAAACTCCCTAGCTGAAGAACAATTCTATCATCTGCACATCAACTGAAATAAGAGAGAAGAGATTAAGACGCGTCAAACACTTCTCAGTATTGCTCCCGCAGACCCTAGCATAATCTACAGCTTTAGCTTGCAAACGGTCTGTTGAGGACAGACATTTCTCACTAACAAATGCAATAGCTTTTACCTGCTCTCTGGGGCTGCTACACACACAGTATTGAGCAGGAATCTTCAGTTCAGGACTTGCAGGCCATCTCTCTTGTGATGCCCTCTGCAGTTGCTCTCATGGTCACCAGAAATTAAGAAATAAAACCTCAGGCTGCTGCAGCCCAGGAAGAAGAGAGCAGGAGGCTACCTGCAGCATCACATTGCTGCCTATGGTCAGCAAGGCTGAGATTTCTACTTCAGGGGGAGATTAATTCACAAGATGAATACACTTCCACACTTTAAAATGGCTTGGTGGCATATTTAACAGACACCAGCACATGTTACCTCATAATTTCAGCTGCAAATATAAGCAAAATATCTTTCTGGCTATTAAAAGGTGGACACTGAACCATGCACGGACAATTAAGATACAATAATTGCCAGGAATTGTGCGTTTCACAGACACTGCACTCAAGAAGAGGTGTTAAAGAATAAAGAGCAGTTCAGTTAGCATTTAAGTGTATATCAAGGCCATCATAAGCAACTTGATAAACTATAGCACAAACTAGTATTGCCACTAAAATTGTCCCATCCTCCTCCTGTCCATGGTCACTGGCTCCTATTTTCAGCAATGACCTTCTCCCTGCACTGGCAGAAATATTTGTGTAGTTGAGCAGTGAACCAGATCAGTACTAAAGAGACAGGAAAAAGCAGAGCACAGGACAACTTCTCAGCACCGTGCCAGCCCAAGCACCTGCGTAGCTACAACTGCGGAACGTGGTCACCTTTGCTTTTGTCCCTTTCTGGTCTCTTCCTAGCCTATCATTTTAACTCCCAGCAGAGGGGACACACTTGAACATGTACACAGTTGAACATATCAAGCTTCCCTCACACATTCACAGATGGAAGAGTGAGTTGTTTTAGAAAAGCATTTTTTAAAAACCATTCACTCATTTGTAATGTTAATCTTGAAGTTTATATGTAGGAGGTTGGCTCTTCCATACCAGTTGCCCTCCAAAGCTAAAAAGAGGAGGCAATTCGACACATCACTTGAACTCTGCTTATTCAAAGCTGCCTTATGCTCAATATACGCACACTGAATTACATGCTACTAACAGACTGATACTTTGACAGTGACTGCTGCAGCATGGCTTACAAATTATATTTTACAGGTGACTGGAAGGATGCCCAGAGGCATACAAAGATGACAGCATCCAGTAACACTTTCACGGATTAGTGATGATTAATCCATCCTTTCCTTGTCTTCCTGTCTGTAAAACCTTTGACCCTAAAGAATAGTAGAATCCAGTTAACAGACCAACTAACTGGAAGTGTTTTGATGATTAGGCTGGATTTTCCTTTAACTAGTATTATAAGAGCATGCCTCTCATGCATGCTTATGATTAAGCAATCCAAACTGTCTAGACAATCCTAACTTAAGATTCCAAGAAGAAAAAAGTCTTCCACAATGTCTCAGCTTTTTCAATCACGAATACTGCAACTGCTTAGCAAGAATTAAACAGCTACCGGCTGCCTGAGCCAGGTAGATACTGACCCAGCCACCTCCAACACAACACAAACCTAGCCACAGCTCCCTCTAACCTGTTCCCTTACTGCAACGGGATGCCATTCCTATACCCTATTGCTAGAGATTGGAAGGGAGATATAAGGTTCTTATTTTTATATGCACACACACTTAAATCTAGTCTAAAAATTGCCCATTGCAACTTAGTGCCTTCACTGTTTGACATTTTTCCACCTAACAACAAGCTTGATAGGATGCTCTAGGACTGAATTCACTTACACTGTGCAATTTAAAGAACTGTGCGAAAAGTCTCTCCATGCCACTAAGACGTGCTGTTCTCCCTGTTGTCAATGACAACATCAAGTAGGAGCCTCAACACTTCTGTATACACCTTTGAAAGAAATTTACTGCAGATTTCTGCTGTTTTCTTTTTGTACTAACACGAGTTTATTTCGTCTCCCACATGAGGTACATTGATCTATATGTAGGCAGTTCTCTATAGTGATGGGTCATATCATCATTATCCTAAGCAAAGAGAAGGGTTTTTTTTTTCAAATAACATCCAGATACCTAGGCAGCAGATGCAAGGGTAAAGTCTAGATAAGCAGCTTCCCAGCATCTTAAGAGTACTGTCAAAGTTCACTGACAGATCACTTGACACAGGACTCATCCACAATTTCTTTTAAACTGCCAACTAGCACCCATTACACAAAGTTCATTTCTGCACCAAACAGCTGCTCCGCTCACAGGTTTGTTTATCAGGTGCCACAAAAACGCTGCAATTCCAAGCTCGCACATCTTGTACGCAGTCAAGCTCACGTACGTAACCCTTTGTACTTGCGGTGGTCTTCACCTCACACGGTTTACACGCTCATCCGACCGCTCAGCGAGCGCACAGCGGCTTTTGGGGACTGCTACCCTACCTCTGCAGATGCTCCCGTTCTCCCAGCTCCCCGGCAGCACCGCTGTTCACACCTACGTGCGTTTTGTGAACGGTCACTACCGACACAGGTTCCTAATGAGCCCCGGCGAAGAGCAGGGGTAACACATGACTCAGTGCTCACCCAAGAGAAAGTCAAGCGAGAGGAGGAGGAAGTCATTTTTCAATGCAGTTAGAAGAATCAGTCAATCAGGTTTCTGTTTCAGGAAGTTGCTCAAGAAGGCAATCAAACCCACAGAAACTAAACTGTGTTTCGGATGATGTGACGGTACGGGAAAGGGAAACTCATGCTCGGGGGCCCCTCGCCCACCAGCGCCTGGGCTGAGCTTCGGGAGGAACCTGGCGTCGCCTCTCGGCACCTAGTCGCCAGCCGGGCGGCACCTCCGGCGGTCTCAGCGCAACGCGGAGGTCCCGCGGCACCGCGCAGCACCGAGTCAAGGCATCAGAAACCATTTTAAACCAGAGACCAAAGAACAAACCCTGCTGAAGCGTACTTAACACCTTCACCCCCCCCCAAAGGAGGGGGGGCAGGAAGCACGCCCCCACCTCCTGCAGGCAGCAGAGCGGCCGCCAGACCGGGGCTATAAGCAGCGCGCAGAAGCCCCCCCCTCCCCCCGATGCCGACGGCCGCGGGCCCTCGCCGCCCCCTCCCTCCCCGCCTCACCTCAGGGCGGCAGAGCGGCTCCCCGCGCCCTGGCGGAGCGGGCAGCGCTAACGGCCGCCCCCGCGCTCACCTCCCCTCGGCGGCTCGGGCGGGCTCCAGCGCGCGGCCCCTGCCCGGCGCGACGCGACGCGACACAACGCGACTCCCCCTCAGCCGCGCAGCGCGGCGGCGCCCGCCGTTTATAGGGCCCGCGGCCGCCCCGCCCCGCCCCGCGCCACCGCCCGCCCCGCCGAGCCGCGCCGAGCCCCGCGGCCGCGCCGCCTCGGGGCAGAGCCGCCCGGCGGCCGCCCCGCCCCGCCCCGCCCCGCCGAGCCGGCGGCCAGGGCAGCGCGGCGACCGCGCCCCGCCCGGCGGCCGGCGGGTGACATGGCGCCCCCCGGCCGCCCCCGCTCGTCACAGGGCGGCGTGGCGCGGCGCGGCGCGGCGCGGCGCGGCGCGGCCCGGGAGGGCTCAGCCGGCTGGCGGGCGGCGAGGCGTCGCAGGCGTTTTCCGCTGTTTATAGCAAAGACGGGGCTGCCCCAGACGAACGGGCCAGCCGCTGGTCGGGGAGGACACTCCCGTCCCCGGAGCGCCGGTCGCTCCTGGTCTGCGACTCTCTCCCCTCCCAAACTGCACATGCACGGCACCGTCCGGCTTGGAAACAGGACAAGTATGTAATAAACCACGATTCTTGCCCTCAGGATTTTGGACTCTTCTGGATGATAAACGTCTCCCGGCCAGCAGCAGTGTCGCGGAGGTGGCGGCCCTCTGAGGGCCGACCTGCACCGGGCGTCGGCGCCGGCTTCACCCCCCGCCGCGACCGCCGCGACCGGGCTGAAGCGCCGACCTGGCTCGACTTTGCTCGTTTCATTTAAAAATGCCCTCTTTCCCCCCTCCTAACATGCTTCATGCCATCACTTCTGCAAAGAGAGGTTTATTTCAATTAAAAAAAAAAAAAACCTTTTGCGTAATGATTATCACGCTCTTTCTTAGCAGGGCACCTTCGGAGTGTCAATTTTCACTCATGAACAGGTATGGACGGCTGCCTAGCGCCTCAGCGTCACGAAAACGACCTGGCCGAACGTTACTGCGTGGTTTTAGTAACCTTTTGGTACAACTGGGCTAAAAACCATGGCTAGCCAGCTCGGCAGAGGTTTTGGGAGCAGAAACCTAGCCGAAGGCTGAAGCCAACACACAAGCCGGACCTGAATCCCGGCTTTGCAGATGCAAACTGGTAGGCTGTCTTTGGTAGGAAACAAGGCCCTGCTAAGGGGAGCTGCCTTCCAGACAGATTACCCGGAAAGGATGCTGAGTTTTGTCTCGAGCCGCTCCGGGCAGCACAGTGCCAGGCCGGCTGAAACGAAGCTAAGGAAGCACTGCCAGAAGGCAGCGTTATTCCTTCCCTTTCTCGTTGCCGTAGGAGCCCACGGCCATAAACCCAAGTCGCAGTGGGCAGCCACTTCTCCACCAGGTAAGAAGTCACTGTTTCTTCTCAGTAATGAATCATCTTCAGTGACCAAATGGGTACCCGTTAAACAGTTCACTAGTAACGCTTTTTGAAAAGATCAAGGTATCAACATGTATTATTTTGCATCAAAAATAATTCAAGCAGCAGGGAAGAATAGTCGAATTCAAGGGTTTCACCGTATCTCACTGTTGCCAAAAGGAGAGCCATCCCGCTCTCTCCCTTTTCCCCCGCCACCCTCTGCTTCCTGGGGGTCCCTGCGCCTCACCTGGGTTGCCAGCTCTGTTGCTTGCCAGACCCTTCTGCGATCCATCTCCATATGGCAGGGAGAAAAGAAAGAAATCTAAATTTATTCTCTCAAGTAGCCTTCTGAGGGACTTAATGAATGGTGGAGCCAGTGGAACTACAAAGGGGACAGGCCCACGGCAGCCAGGAGCGAGACCGGCTTAAAGCGCTTTAGAAACTCAGCCACAGGAGGCATTACAGGATTTGGCTGGGATTTGTTTTTGTGTGGGTACGTGGGATGTGCCTGGTTGCTATTTGAATTCACTTTGTACATAAGTACCTATGCACAGAGGTGTGCGTTAATTAAAGATGCGTGCATAAAAGAAAAAAATAAATCCCTGGCAAGCTGCATGTGCTGCGAGGCTATATTTAGAAGCACGCAGGTTCTTCAGAGGGGCTCTCGCCGTAGAAAGGGCAGGTTTCAAACCAGACGCCAGGCTGCTAATGAGGATACCGGAAATCTCACCCGCTTTTCCACTGGAAGCAAAATACCTCTTCTCGCAGAGGGAAAGGTTGATGTGCTTCTCTATGGTGTAGCCATAAAGAGGAGGCTGACAGACAGAAAGTCATGGTAAAATAGAAAAACTCACTCAAACACAAACAAGCCTAAGCTTGACAAAATAGGCTGTAGTTTTAACAAGCGGCTTAGGAGAAGACTAAGGCAGAGGCCCTTAATGAGAGCGACCATCTTTTGAGGCTAAAAATTTTACAGCACCATTTCTCAAGCAGTTCAGGGTGGGAATCCTATATTAAAAGTGAAAGAAACTTCACAGTTCCCATACATGTTTTATAAAGCTAAAAGTTAAAAAAAATATGGTAAAAGTGATAAGCCCATAGAATTTATTGTTTCATGTATAGTTTTGACAGGTTGCCAAAAGAACGGCGCTGCTATATGGAGAGTGGAAGAAATGACATTTTCTTTGCTTTAGATTGTTATAAAATTTTCAGTGCTTCACAAGCCCCCAGATGGTTTTTATAACCCCTTCAGGGGTTGCGGTGCGTAGACTGAGAAATACTGATTTATATAGCAAACTCCACTCTCTTCTCATTGCTGGCAAAAATTATTGTTTTGTATATGTGTATACACACGGTGGCTGAATATAAATGAAAGCCCAAAAAGTAATGAGATCTGAGGCAAAATACACCACCCGCTGTACGTTAACTTGGATGAAACTTCCCTAAATTTACACTGGTGTAAATAAAGGGAATATTTGGCCCTAAATCTTTTAGGTGAGCTCTGGGTTGAGGATTAAAAAGTTTGTGCTTGGTTTCACCCCGAAAGCACTGTAGATTGCTGGCTGCTTTTGCTCGGTGACAGGAATAAGATAACATTTCCAATCAGCCACGTTCCTATTTATTTATTGGCTTTCAATGGATTTATCTAAAGCAATTTAACTAGAAAGTGTCAGTGACCTAGGTCATATCAAGCTTGCAATGAAAACAGCAAAGCGGGTCGCCGTAGCCCCTCAGGGGGAGTGACTGTGAAACGTTTTGCACGTATCCAATAGATGGCTGGAGCAAACAGCGCATCCAATTTTTATTTTATTTTTGGAAGGTCAGGAAACTCCTCTATGTTTCATATAGTCAGGAGGGTATAAGGCAATTCTTACTGACCAGTGGCTTGCTAAGGTATGCTGTAGACTATTAGAGGTTCATATGCCTTGGGTGACTAAAGCTGGGCTTTTGTTCTTGCCCGCGAGCCCCTTACTTACAGAACTGCCGGTGTCTGCTCGTTGGGTAAGCATCCTCCGAGCTGCTACCAGGACTGCCTCGGGTACAAAACGCAGTGGTGTCTGCCAGTGTGTCCCAAAACACAGCCAGAGGAGGAAGTAACGCTCTCTTCGTCCAGTTAGTCAGTGGCCAGATTTTCGCTCAGACCGCAGGGAGTGTGATTTTAGTTTCCCCAAATGCAGGAGAGTTGCTCGTGTTCCCAGGGGAGTTCTCTAGCCGCCGTGTCGGAGGCTTTTCCTGGAGCAAGGCAGAGCTCTTATATTCTCATGTCGATGCTGTCCTATTTTGCATTAAAGAATTAAAAATGCATTCGATCAGACAGAAAGAAAAGAAGAACATGGTGCTGTAACTTCATATTTAAGTCATTTATTCGGGAGGGTGGAGACTGCAGTTCCACTCCCTGCTTGGAAGAGCAGGCTGCTTTTGTATTTTACATTAATCAGCCGCTGGATAAAGGGCAGGAACAATCCTTAGGGTGGGCAAAGGATGCTTTTGTCCTCCGCATCTCCTCTGCTCTTTTGCACTGCACTACCTTGGTGACTTCTTGGAGCTGGGCCGTGGTCTGTGTCCCTTAACTCTGCACTGGATAAAGGAGAACCGCTACACCGAACTTTCTTAGCATTTTAAATATGCAGATTGTAAAACTGTCGGTACACAAACTTGCTGTGACCAGGCCCGCGCACAACTCGCAGCTCCTTCAGCCCCATCTCCTTCTGATGCTGTAGTAACGTTAAGAAAGGGCAATGGGCTCTTCCGCCTTACCTTCGATTTGTGTGGCTGAAGGGGCCAAGCTCCAGCAACAAAGCAGCTGGTTGCCCCTTTTACGCGCTGTGTTTAGGTGGCAGGACGCAAGCGGCCAGAGCTGGCAAAGTTTCACTGTTGGTTCGACTGTTCCTGCTTGCTTGGGCTGCTGTAAAAAGAGCAGGCGGCTGAGCAGCTCCAGACCTGAAAGCAGGCAGCAAAGTGGACTTGGCAGAGGGAGAAAAGCATGGGCAAGCCAGCGAGCTCTGGGGAGCGGGGCAGGGGGACCAGCCCCAAGTACAGACAACGCAGTGGCAGCCCGGAGGCTGGCCACGGCCCCGGCAAGGCTGAGCCCGCCCGGCCACGGGCCAGGGAACAGCCTCGTTCCCCAGGCTGGGAGAGACTGAGCTCAGCGACGAGGGGGACGACGTGAACGAACATCGCTCTTTTTTTGGTCGGAAGGAGAGCTGTTACTCCAAGCTGGGAACGTTACAATCTGCTACTGTAGAGATCCTATTCCAAAGCACGGGCTCCCTCAGCATCCAGCCAAAGGGCGACAGATCTCGTTTGCAGTTCTTCGGAGCTCTGTGAAAACTCAGCGCTGCCATGTCAAGCCTAAATTACCTTCCCTCCACGTGGGCAGGGCGCAGCGCTTAAACTCCTTTGACGTGCGTTTCCTGGAGATGAAGTTCAGTCTATGCGGCCCATCATTTACTATCTACATCCAAGCAGAAGCAGACGATTAGAGTGGGGAAGTGCCCTGTTCTTGCTATAGAAAGTGCCCTGTCTCCTCAGCCCATAACATTTTGTTATTCAGTTGTAAATCGCATTCTAAACAGGGAAATAAGATGGGTGAAAAAAGAAAGCTGAACTCAGAAAAGTTTGCTTTAAAAAGCAGACAAAAAAAGACTACGGGTACAAAACATTCAGGGATATGCTTTCTGCTTGGGCTTAAAAACAGAGGAGCACGTTAATGAAAGGCATTTCACCAACCACCTTGAAATTTGCACCAGCACCGTAATGTGGGGCTGCAGCCTTTGGGGCTGACTGACAGAAAACCAGATAAAGCGATCCTTGGTTTGCTCCTTCTCGGTGGCCCCTGTCAGTGCAATCCCACGTGAAGACTTCCAGGGTTATAACTAAAGGAATTCTCACAGTTACATCTCAAAGAGTACTGGGAGGCCACAGACATTTCTTTCACATTTGCATATTTAAATCTATTCAAATTTGTTCCTGTTATGAATCATCATATCCTCATGAATCGTCATCAGGGCTTATTAGCCTAAACTCTACACAGTAAATACTTGTAATGAGACATGCGAAATATACATGCCTTGCATTGGTAGCCGGATGCCTTGCAGCAATAAATAGGTTTTCCAGCAATAGCCCTCTGAGCAAAGTAGTAGTATTCCCATTTTACAGAAGAGCAATAGAGGTAAGGTGGTCAGTCCATGGTTATTCAGGAAGTCAGTGGAAGTGACCCCGGAGCTCTAGTATTTCAACATAATTGCTAACCCACAAGGCCAGTTTCTTCCAAAACCAGATATAAAAGCAACAAATAAAGGAAAAAGAACAAAGAAAGGGCTTTCTGTTTTATTTTGTTTTATTGCCAATGAAGAGTAAAAGAACAAAGGCATTAACAAAGCATTTTCACATATGATTCAAATTAGGGCAGCCATAACGGCTGCAGACAATTGTGCTTTTATTCTTTTCAGTGATATTTTCAAATTTAGGAAAGTTTTTGTTGTTATTGTTGTTTTGCCATATAACGTAAATAAGTCAAGTTTGATGCCACTACCAAAATGACTCACTGCCCTAAAGAAATTCAGAGTTGTCCAAGAGAGGAAAAAATTTTACTAAATATTAAATCTGAGCCACATCAGTGCAGATTATTCTATGCTGGGAAGTGATTTCTCTACAGTTTGGAGGAAGTGCTCTCTAACAAATGAGAAATAAAGTCTGTATGCAAAACCTATTAAATTCACTGTTTTTTTTTTTTTTTGCATGAATAAGGAATGAATAAAAACAAATAAAAGCTTTTGAATATGAACCAAGAAGAGGCATAAAACATTAGTTGGGCTTTTAGGCATAATCTACAGCAAGATCTGTGGTCTCAGTGAATTTTTGGTTCTGGTCTTCAGCAAGTACACAATACATAGTTTACTCAAGAAAACTTGACAACAGCTCCAGGCATTTTGGTTACTAGCTGTAGGTTTCTTACTTACTGACACATTCTTCTGGAAACCTGGCCTTGGTTTTTCATTCTGTCTGAGCCAGTTTTCTAGATTTTAGTTTCTTCATTTCTTTTGATTTGAGAAAGCAAAAAAGAAGCAACAGGAAATACTAGGGGAAAAAAAGCACAAGAATTTCAAATTTCAAGTTTCTATTCACTGTTTTAGGGTTTCTTTTATCTGAAATTTTTTTTAAAGTAAATACTTATAAAACAAGTATTTGCAAAATGTACTTGCCTGCCAGCTGTAGTGACCACTTTCTGATTAGCCATTTTTCCGAGGCTACGTGGACATTTTCATACTCTCAGCTCTTACTACAATACTTTGCATTGTTTTCTCCTAGAATGACTAGTTCACAGTCTGAGTTAGCTTCCCGTGAAGGTACCTTGCAGTTGGTTGAACAGGGCTTCGATATATTCCATACACTGAATTCTGGGATGTATTTGCATAATCTATTTGCAGGAGTAAATCAAAGAGCGGCATTTCTTGTGACAAATAATGGGAAGCTGTAGAGGTGGGGCAGTTGGGACTACTTCCTGTATTTTACTGATAAGGAAACAATGAAAAGCTAATGTTCTTCCTAGAGACTTACAGATTAAGACTCCAGATTTTTGTCACGTTTTGTTTTCCCATCCAAGTGACTTTTGGGCCTCACAAGAATTTGTATCCTCTGAGGATAAGGTCTAAAGAGAAGTTTATATTCAGCCCAAGAATTTCAAATCAATTAAAAAGACTATACTCTTTCAGAGGCCTGCAGAGACGACCAAGGCTCAGGGTTTGACTTCAACCCACTTGGATGAAACGGGCTACTGCTAATACTTGCTACGAGCGCATGGCGTAGTCAGCCAGTAGCACGTACCTTTAAAGTACACCGTTAAGAGTCCAGAAGAAAAATGCAATAGCTTTGGTTCCCCAAAGGTTTAACCCACTGCCTGAAGGAACCAGCAGCTGCAGCCTGTAATCACTGGCCATCCAGGCAGGCAGGGACTGCAGCAGCAGGCAGCCAAGGTATAATGCTATCTACCGTGCTTCTGCCTCCCTGACCTAACCTGGCTTCTCCTTCATACATCAGCGTAACCACTGTTGTCAGCCCCAAAAAGTGAGGCTTACAGCTTTATACAAGAACATACTTCCCTCTCTGCAAGTCAGCTAAACCTGACCTAGCCTTTTTCCAAAGCGCAGACTAACTTCTGAGTCTGACATGCTGAAGTAATATTGATCGGAGATCTTTCTTTGCTGGATTTGTGCCTTCTAAATGATATAAAACAGACTCATGCTTTCCATCATTTTGCCAAAATGACAAAGAAAATGGCAAATCAGATAGTCTGTGGTTTGAAGTAAAGGTCTCCTGCTTTTCAACAAATCAAAACACTGCAGGTCTTACTTTGAAAACACTATTATTTCTTTTCTTATTTACTCATTATAAGAAAGGATAGATTTTTAAATGCATAGCCTTTCTTTCCAAGATATTTTGTATTTTCCTTCCAGTTACTTTATTTTCCTGTCTGCACTTCAATTCTGATCACTCTGATGATCTCCAGCTTCTGCTGTTTCTGTCATGCTTTTCAAGACCTCTCTAGGTCTCTACAGCTTAGCAGAATCTGATTCTTTTTTTCTATTTTCCCGAGTTACGTCTCCACCCTTCCCACCTCCATTTGGTGTCTCAGGGGTTTCCATCCTCTTCTGCGTTCCAGGGCAGTTTCTTTCAGGACTGGGATGTTCTTCCTGCCTGGTTAGAGAGTTTGGCTCTTGCCCATGGTTTAGTACAGGTGTCCCCTTGTGTCAGTTTGTGCTGCAGCAGCTGTTATTAACAGGAGAACCTGGTTCCACACTTTAAGGATTAAGTGATAATTAAGGCACATCACTATAGTCTGAGAGATGATGGGAAAGGCCTTTTCCCCCAACCCCTCTCAAAGGTGGAACGTAGGCTACAGTTTCTGAAGTCATACAAGGCAAAAGCAGACTGAATAGTTTACAATGCCAAACCTTTTCTTTCAGAAAGGGGTGGGATTTGTTTTTAATAACTTCAGGCTAAATTGTAAATTATTGTTTTAATTTTCTGAGATGCAGCCCCAGTCTGCTTTGGAGGTCTGACTGACAGTGTGTAACAGCAGAAGAGGAGAACAAATCTTAATTCTTGTAGATTTAGTTGCTACTGTGCATTAGGACTCAAATGTAAACTACCAGCCATATGGTGTATACATATAAAAGTCTACATGGAATTTAAAAGATTGTTGCCTTTTAATTGAAAAAAAAACTTTATCAGAGATAGCAGCTCTTTCAAAAGAAAAAAGAAACAGGAAGGTTCAGGAGATAATTTTTACAATATCAATAACAGAATAAACACCTTTAATCATGAAAGAGAATAGAATTGTATTTTAGTATACATAAGCAGATGTTGTAAGCTCTTTTGGACATAAGCAACTCTGTGCTTATTCACTCATAGGTATCTAACAAGACTGTAGAAATCTCATCATGCAAATAAACAGCAACAGGAGGAACCTAATGGTCTGTGACAAGGTGACAGTTACTGGATGGCCTGAGGTTAGTTAAATAAGCCCAGAATCGTATGACTAGTTAGCATGTTGTTCTAAAGGTAACAGGCAAGAAGACAACAATTGCCAAGGAGCAAAAGTGTGTTTGTCCTCCCATCCATTCTTACGCAACTGGCATCTGCTGCCTTAAGTGGGGGTTTTGGCTGAAACCTTGCTCTGTGCATTCATAACAGCAAGACTGGAGGCAAGATGCTGAAGCTTTTCCTCGGGGAAGCGTGATATATATTACCCCACACAGTGGTTCTGCCCTCAAGTCTACAGGGCCCATTCGCCTTGTGCTGCGACTAGTAAATAAAAGTACAAGTTTGTAGATTAATCAGATGGGTGAAAGGAAAGGTCAAAAACCCGAGACAAGCATTTTGCAGATTACAGTAGCCAAATTTAAATTAGACCAGGCTGAAGTTTAAGTGCTCTGCATTGGTTAGGAACAATCTGCAGCTGCCTTTGGAAGAAGTCTGCCCAGGACCGCTCTGGGAGGGATCAATGCATAGCGAAAGGGGAAAACGGGGCACCGAGCAGCTTTGCTGGGGTCTGCAGTGTCAATCCCACAGGATACGGGTGGCGTTGCCAGATGCAGCCCATGCTCCTGCCCTGTGGTTAACCTCCGCCACAAGCAGCTTCATTTATTTCTGGCCCTTTTGGGAGCACCACCAGGCAAGCCCTGGCAGGATGGCCAAGGCCAGCCCTGCTGCATGTGGGCAGCGCTACCAGGCGGCAGCCCACGTCCGCAGAGCTCGCTGGTGGAGCTGCCTCCCATTTGCCCCTAGCCCTGCTGCACCAGTGCAGCCTCCCTCTTTCCAAGGTTTTGGCAGATGGCAGGAAGGCAGAAGGATGATTCCTTTGGCTTCCTTACGTTATGCCGTCAGTCATTTTTCTTGTGTAGTGTCAGACTCTGAATTATTTTCTCTTACCTGATGGAAGCATAGAAAGAACAGTTGTAGGACGGGCCGGTTCTTGGCTGTTGTGCTGAAGGGACAGAAGGGGGAAACACCACCTTCTCATACGGGCAGAGCCATTTCACATTTCTGTGGTTTCCCTGCAAAGAGAGCCTGCACGGCCCATGTCCTGGCCCAGCATCAGGAGAGCTAAGGGAGGTGTTCAGACTGTCTGAGGCCAGGATCCTTTATAGGTGCCAGCAGTGAGAAGACCAGACATTTAGACCAGCCAACATCTCCCTCAAGGAGCAATCAAGCACACTGAAGTGAAGTTATGGATCTGAACTGCTCTCTAGAGGAGCACTTTCCCTTTGTTGACTGTATAGGGAGCCAGCCCAGAGCAGCTTTCTCAGCCTGGGCCTGCCTGGGGCCTGAAGAGCATCAGTGCCCCTTCCTTAAGAGAGGATGTTGCTGCAGCTATCTGTATTGCTGTGGTTGCACAGACAGTGACACCGTGCCCGCAGCCATCGTAATAGTGCTTTGGGACACATTTCCATCTCCAGGCTCCGTCCACTGTCTGCATTTTGCAACCACATGTAAGCTGGTGGGCTCATGGGCTAGCCTAAGAAAACCTCTCCCTTAGACCTTTCCCTTGGGTCAGCACCTTTTTAACTCAAACGCATAGCCCAGCCGACTGGAAAACATAGCTACCCCTTAACCAAGACAGGACACAAGGAACCGGAGGTTGTATCATGTCACCTCATCCAGAAGGAAAAAAAATATATGTCTTTTTTTTTTTTCCTTGTGCTGGGCAGACAGCTCTGCCCTCTACCACATGTTTCAGTCTGTCACAAACACCCTCTATAAGAGGGGTCATAAACTGATTTCCAAGCTTGATCTGTGCCCAGGACTGCATAGGCTTCCCCTGGCCGCATAAGAGTCCTCTTTTTTTAACAGTGCTGAAAGAATATATATTGTACTTGCAGCTTTTAGTTTGTTCTGGTTTGGGCTTTCCTCCGTCCACTTTTGTCAGGTGGAGTTTGTTGCTTTGCTTTCCAGTTATGCAGGCTGGGTCCAATGGATAAGGGTTTAAGTTAGAAATCTGGCGCACTGGCAATGATGTGCCCTGGCTCAGGCTTCTTCAGCCTGACTGGACTTGACAGCACTTCAGAAATGTTTGATGCTGCAGCCCCTGTGCTTTCCTTTGGCATGACAGCGCTTAGAAAGCTGTCAGTGCTTGAGGAGAAGGAGTCACCACAGAAATGCTGGCTTGTTTCCACTTATCTGCTGAGTTTGCTGCTCAAAGATCTAAATACATGGATTGGGATTTCTGTTAAACTTTGCTGAAATGCAGTATTTCTGTAGCAAAATGTAGACGTATCTCCCTCTAGTCAAAATGCCTTGAAGTAGCCAGATATCTATAATTCAGGTGGTGCATTTTGCAGTTCAGAAGTCACAGAGCAGAGCACCATTTAAAATGTCTACCCAGCTTAAAATGACTGCAATTAAGTTTCCCCATTGAGGATTCGTGTAATTATGCACTCTTGACGGAAGGGGCAAGCGGCACGCGGAGCAACGCGAGGTGCATGCATTAGCACTATCATTATGTTATCAGCGCTCCTGTCCCGCAGTATCAGAGGAAGCTATTTTTGGCAATTTGCCTGTTACCCAGCGGGTCCAGGATGGTAATTCAGATGGCAATAAGCTGCATAAAGCAACTTCAGCTTTTCTTAGGAACTCCCCAACTCATTCAGACACCAGCGATATTGCCCAGTGCCTTTATATCTACTCTCTGTGGCTGGCATTTGTTCAGAGTGAACAATCACTCATGCTGAATAAATGGCATATAGCAAACCATTGTTTTTAATAACCTGCAAGAGAAAGGCCAGAAATGAGGCTCAAAATAACTTTGAGACAGCTCAAAGCATCAGCCTCTCATATGCATCCATTTCTTCTGAGAGCACTTCCAATTCCCTTTAGTTCCAGAAAAACTGTTTTTCACTGTCACTTCTGACCAGCACTGGTGCTGATGCTCTGGGCTCTGCTTTCTGCGGGTGGTCCTTTCCCCTACAAACAGAACTCCGGCTAGCCTGCCACAGTTTATCTCAATGAATCTTCACATACCTAATTTCTATAAGCTTTTTTCATGTCATGTGTTGAGCAATCTAATGTTACATCATTTGTATTGAGTGCTTACTTTCATCAAAAGCCTGGAATTGTCTGCGGGGTATGCTTGCTTTCAGAGTCAAAACAAAGACATTTCTGCCAAACCTGAGCGTTTCAGTCAAATACTGGAAGTCTGACCCCAGGCTTTTAGCACATGTAAAATTAGTGTCAGGCAGCCATACATCAACAGCGGATCTTCACTTTTCAGAAGTGGTTTGTTCACACCAGCAGAGCAATGCAGGAGGGAATGAATTGCAATTTTGCAGCATTTAGAATCCAGTTTGCATAGGTATAAATGGTTACCCAAGGATCAAAGGCAGAGAATAAGAGCTTACTATCCGTTTGCTGCATTCAAAATGAACCGAACACGTGAGGACAAACTATTGCATGCCTTTTTTTAATCATTAGGAGTGACTCATTTTGAAATGCTACTATTAAACAGATCCAAGGTGAATTACATCTCTAATAATAATCATCATGCTTTCAGGACTAGCTTTTCTAGTTATCTGTTTGCATACGTGCCTGCACAAATTGTTCACGCCGTGTCTCCTGGCACTAACACAGCAACTGTGTTCACAAAACTGACATCTGTGCACACACATGGCCAGCTAGACAACAGACTGGACTTGGACTGAGCACCTAATTTGCACACACAGATCCCTCAGAACAGTTGTCTCCGATTTATGTTAAGTAAGTTATTGTCAAAACAGTGCAGATGATAGATAATAGAGTAGCAAAAGCTAAAAGTCATTTCCAAGTAACTTAGAACTGAGCTCACATACAGCTTCATGCAGTGCCAGCAGTTCTTTGGGGTTTTGCATTTATCTTTCTTAAATATTACATTCAGTAATTTGTATCTTACATGAGGTTAAAACATTTCTTTGTTTATGCAACCATCTTCCCAAGTAACTTTTTATATATTATTACCAACACCTATTCTTGGAATAAGCAGCTTCCTTTGCATGCCTGGACACCTCCTGGTTGCCTCTGCAACCAACAGTGTTGAAGTGGAGGAAACCAAAGTCATGGATGCTCTTCCTTCAGTCCCTGCCAGCCACACGGCAATGGACCACTCAGCACTCCTGCACCAGACGTCTGTCCTCTCTGTATGCCTCGGTTTCTGGAGCTGGGGAGCAGGAGAACTTCCCCAAAGATAAATGGAATGATGATAAAATGCCATTTTCCTCTTACCCCTCTCTTAATAATAATCTCCGTCAGTACTTTTCCAAAAAACTCAAATTCCACTGTCCTCAGGCTTGTCACATTTTTCCTTTTGGTATCCATTTCATATAGACTCCTTCAACACTGGCAATTCCAGCAAACTTTGCTGAGTCTAACTGGAAACCTGTAAGCAGTCATTGCAATATTGGACACCATAAGATATACTGTGACAGCAACATCTCTATTCACACTTCTCCAATATGCCCTTGATAAATCATCTACAATTTTTTCAACTCCTTTTCTGGATTGGCATTCAAACCTTCACTTGGTATTTCTGGAGTGTTAACAGCTCTCTCCCTATTCTTGGTGAATACTTAGCGAAGGTTCTTGAGAATAATCTCAAACACCTAGTGATCTGTTCCTACGGCTGTGCAAGTTTTCCATAGAGGCGCTAGTGGAAACCACTAGGAGTATTTCTACTGCAGACACCCTTGCAACACTGAGATCACAGTGTGCTAAATGCTGCGTGAGATTAGACATACTTTTATAAAAGACAATGCAGAGATGGGATGGAAGAGACGTTATAACATTAGAAGAGTGAGCAGATGAAGAACTGAGGCACACTTGGCTTTCAACCAAATATGCAGCGCAGTTGGAGCTAACATGTTCCACATAGGCACATGACAGAATAAGGAGGTGGTACATTAAAGTCCTTAAATCTGTCAAAGAAGAAAAGAATAATTCTTCTGGGTTATTCACACAGACCTGTTTCATAATTCAGCAATAAACATTCCAGTGGCCAAAGATTTAGTTAGTTCTTAGGGGACCTGGGACCGGTCCCTGACCTGCCGACAAGCTCTCAGTGCAACATTTTAGAAAATCACTTCATTTGCTTTGCTCTGCCTCCCTGCCTGTAAAATGGGAATAGTGGCATTTCTTTACTGTAGCGTCAAACAACGCAAGTTCAGAGCGCGGAGGTGCTCACATACCACAGAGCCTCTTTAAAAGTTGACTATATCCCATCTTCCTGAGTATTTTTTGATGTGCGTGTGTGTAACAGCAGGTAGCCAACAAAATGAAGCAATGAGTTCTGTGGCATTTTCAGCCGCCTAACGAGTTTCTCTTCTACTTGTCACACGAGTATTTCAGAAAGGGAGGTTGTGCTACCAGCTCTCAATATTTTACACTTTTTCAGGCTCCAGTTCAACAGCTGTCTCAATATTGCAGTTGGAGCCAACATACACCCTATAGATTTTCCTCAATATGTTGCCATTTTTTAAGCCTTTGCCATGCTGCTTTGCTATTCATGGCTTGATCATGGCTACTTTTTCATTATAAATCTGGCATTTGAGTCTTTCTCCTGCGAATCTGTGAACTGGGGTTCTTTTAATGTCAATGAGATTAATTTCTATGAAAGCTCGGGTTTCTGTCCCAGTACTTTCCCACCGCTCTTCCAAGCTGCACATCGTGTGCTTGTTAGTCAGTTTTCCACACAAATATCACAAATATCATACAGCACACTTTTCATTTTGCTTTCTAGGTGCAAGAAGGTATTATATTTATCACCAGTGTTATTGCTGGACTTTTCATACCCTTGTTCCCTATGGTTTAGCCACAAAAATCTGTCCTTAAAACGACATCTCTGTGTACTATCATTGTCAGCTTTATTCTCCCCAAAATTTCTCACTGTATTCAGGATAAGCCCCTTTTTTCCTCCTGCTGAACTGGTAAAAATCCTACTGACGGAGAACTACACTATGCAACTCTGACCCTTCCTTCCTATCCTTTGGTATGATTAAAGCCATATTAATCTCCCACTTGGGTTCTCTGTCCTGACTGCATTACAAGCCCTAATAAGTACATAAGAGAGTCTTGCTTCGTGCAATTAGGACTTACGACAAGTGCCTGTCTTGATTTTAAAATTAGATTGACAGTGTCTTTGTCACTTATACATAGATCAATATATTTTGAAGCTTTGCCTTCCTGCTATTTTGCACATCCCACAGGAAGAAGCTCCTTTCCTTGCAGGAAGGAATCTCTCCGACAATTCCATCACTGTCCAAAAATGAAACACTCCCACAGACGGTTTCATCAAAATAGTTATATACTTTTGACACTCTTTTTTCACTAATTGGATCACAGAATATCTCTTAAAAATATGGTATTTATGAAGAAGGAAAATATACCTTCGTATCTGATAGTACTTTAAAGCACTATTATTACGATTAGTACTATTACTGCTAGCAGTACATGTATTTCTGGAGTCAGATTTTATACAGGGAAAAAGGGGGTTTATTTTGTTTATTGCTAGGACAAGAGGTATATTTTATTTTTTTATCCACTAAGCTTTTCCTGTAATCTGCAAGCACCCAGAGAACATTCAAGACCTCAGGACACCTATATTCTTCTAGTTAAGTTACATTATTATATCCTTTTGCCTTCTGAAAGTAGCTTATGCAACTTATCAAAATTTGCATGACTTCAGAACTATTTTCAGATCAATCATACACAGCTCACTGAGTATCGCCTCGGTTTGACTAGTTTAGGCAACCTTCTTTCTTAATTCACCGTGTATTACAAAATCGCGTGAGCAGACCCTTGCCTTTTCTCCCAGGTATGCTCTTGAATGCTGCAAGTGTTTTGCATGCTTTAAAATTCTTTGTCCTTTGAGAAATAGTCTCGTCTGGCTCTCCTCTGAGTATTTCCCTAGTTCTTAGTGCTACTCAGCTAAAATCCCTGCCTCCATTCATTACTCTCTTTCAGTTTCAGCTTGCCCCTACAGAGCCTCCTTTAGTCTGCCCTCCTGGCCTGGCACCACCTGGGTGAAATCCTGAACTGGCCTTTGAGATGGTGGCATGACACACTGGCTGCCTAGTGCCATATCCCTGGGTGCTCGTCTCTGCTTCAGTTCAGGCTGAAGCGAAGCAGCTCGACAGCAAGTGCAAGAGGACGTTGGAGCAGAGCCGAGCCGTGGCAGTGACAGTGCTTTCGGAGAAGCGTGTGTGGCAGAGGAGGGAATCAGGGCCATGTCTCCCACGTCCTCGGCAAATGCTCCAGCCTCTAAACTGATGGGGATGGCAGCAACTGCAATAGCCCCCTTTTGCTTCACTTGCCTTTTTCCCTTCTAAGCGGCTAAGTGAAAAGTTTTATTTCAACTGATTTATTTCTGGTTTTGCTTCTGTGAAGAAAATAAAAAAGTGTATTTTGATCAAGCCAAGAAAGCAATTCAATGTTCAGTCCTACCTCCAAGAAGGGACAAGTTCATTAGCGGTGTCAGAGGGGACAATTCTGGCTTAGCTGAAGAAAAGGATAAATTCTGCCTCTCTTGTCATGTCAGATGAGGCACAACTCTCCTGAACAGCTCAGATGAGTGCAATACCCCTAGGCACCTAAACTCAGTGATACCTCCCTGGTGCAGCTCACCCTGTAGCGTTCCCGTGCTCCCAGCCTCCCAGATGGCTTAGTGAGTGACACCAGTCATCCTGGTAGGGTGACGATCTGGCCAGGTCTCTTAAAGGCCTGACTTCACACAGCTGAAATTCTCTTCTGGAGGCATCATCTACCCTCCTGATTAGAGAAGGAGCCTACAGGACCCAAATGCTTTGCAGGTAGGCCCACATGAGCTGGCTTGTGCTGTGAGCCAGGCAGAAACTGCGTTCCCACATAGGCACCGCATCAAGCCCTGGGCTCACCGTGCCGCCTGCGAGGACCAGGAAGCATTCCCTGAGAGCCCCAAGCAACACAAGCAAGGCTGGGAAGAGCCTGGCAATATGCACGTTACTGTCAAGAAATCTGCCTGACTGAGAACATTGGACAAGGACATGAAGAGTTCACTCATGTATCTTAATATATGGAGACAGCATTGGTTGCTCTCAGTCAACAGGACATGCTCTCACCTAACCATTTTTCCTGCATACTGCTATTAAGTGATGTTCTTTCCAGTCTAAGCGTCAACCTTTTCCCCCTGTGTTTAGTCTGGTTTTGTTCCAATTCTGTCTATTGTTCTACTTCTGCATGCTATAATAATAATCCTTTTATAACCTCTCATACCCTCTGCTAATGGAAGTCGTCCCATGAAGTTTACTGAGGGTCATCTCCCTTACTTCTATTTCCCAAGAGCAAAACTGAGCCATGAGGAGGTGAAAGGATTTGCTGGAGGCCATTGAGAAGACCAGTGACAGCTCTGGTACAAGAAGCCAGGTCCAACAAGACGTTGATCATTGCTCTGTCCACTTGGAAATACTGTCCTTCCTCCCCAGCGTGCATGCATGCAAACAATGCACCCATTGTATTAATAGGAAATTAACCCTACTCCTTCAGGAGGAAAAAGCTTTAACAGCTGTTGTCCAAACCGTGGCAATGCTATGGCCACAACTGCACCTGGGCGGCATGAGACTCTCGACACTGGGCGGCAGACAGCCAGCGGGTCCGTCCGGCAGCCAGGCACTGCTGATGGAGAAACCCTGTCGTTATCGGCACAGCCCACGTCTTCCCAGGGCTCAGCCAGGCAGAGCAAGGGGTTAAAAATCATGAAGGATTTCTCAGCGAGCCATGGAAAGGACGAAGGAAACGGAAACTAGCCTGAATTTAAACTGAAGCACTCCATTCTTCTGCCAAGCCACTTGCTTCCTTAATCAACTGAGGCCTTGTTTCACAGCCAGTCATCAGAGGCTTTAGAAAGCAGCTCAGGCAGATCTGTAAGGGGAGAGCCACAAAGGATGTCTTTTCGGTGGCACTCTACACCTAGAATATGTGACATTACCGCTGCCCTCACTGCTGCATCTGTAGTGCTGGAATACAACACACAGAAAAGCTATAGGACACTCTCATTACTGAGCTCCGACTTACTTCAATACACTTTAATTAAGGCAAGTCCTGTAGGAAATTGAGCAATGAGCTTTCCCCAGTGGTACCTCTCCTTCTCCCCGAAATGAAAGCTTTGCTGAGGTCGGGAATGGGCTATGCAGGCTGGCATAGCGCTATAGTCAGCTCCAAGTCAAGCGTCTCTTTCTCTGTAGTCCCGCAGTCTTGTTGCTTATTAGATTTTTAGCTTCTAAGGAAATACCTAATTCCTTTTTTTAGCTTGATCTAGTAATACTTTCAATGATTTCTCATAACTACACTTTTATTACTGGTTATAATTGAGTCAGGAGGAAAAAAAAACCGCACATATACCAGAAACCTGATTATTCTGGGAAACTTTGAAGTTCCCTTCTCTCGTGGTATTCTTTGATGTTGCTATTAAATAAATAATGATTTTACATCTCAGTTTTATCTTACAGCACAAAACACACCATTATCCTCAATGGAAAAAAAACCCTCTTTTCATTGTTAGCCACCATAAACATCAGCTGAAGCTGTGCTTTAGGAGCGCTTGAAGCTGACCTAGCCAGATATGGGGCAGCGTAGTTTGTTAGCATCAACTGCTTGTGAAGTAGAAAATGGCACTGCAGACAGACGTACTACAACAGGGGGAGCGGAGGAAGGGAGAGGTTGGATCAAAATAGAAAGAGCGTGCAGGCAAAAAGAAACTAGCAGAAGCTCAAAAGACAGCAGCACATCAGATCCGAAACAGATTATGCGTCTTTTTTTTTTTTTTTTAATAAGATTTTCAGTCATGGCCTCAGGTACTTTTTATGACAGTGGGAAATAGGATGACATTTCTAGAACTGTACTGAATTAAGAATAATAATAAAAAAGATCAGAGCTTAAAGTGGAAGGAACTTATTAAAGACTTCAGCAAAGGTACACACAGAATGTTATTACAGAAAGCAGAGCAGCTGAAATGATTTATTTTTACATGCTTAGTTTAATGTGATTATGGCTTTGACTGTAAAGTTTGCGAGGTTGGACTCCAGGTAGAGGTGTCAGTAGCTGTGCAGCCCCCTGGTCAGACCTATCAGGTCTTGGGCCACGTGCCGCTCACGTGCGCAGGCTCCGGTGGGAAGGCGCGTTATCTGCGCAGCACATGAGCCTCCAAACCTCTCTTCATCCTGTGCCCTTCATCCCCACCGTCCCAGCATGGGCCAGCCCCGCTTCTGCCTCACGCAAGCCTCACGGGTCCAGCCCACGCCTTCGCCTGGGGGCCTGGTCCTGTTCTCGCAGGCAGGCTGCTCCCCGTGGAAAGGCAAGGGGCTCCCTCCCGTTCCAGCCGCCGGGAGAGGGCACCCACCCCGGGAAAACGTCACTTGCGCTTGTCAGAAAACCTCCCACCAACACGCGCTCAGAGAGCGGCGCAAGCACGGGGACCGGCGGGGTTCACAGCACTACCGCGCCTGGGAACATTAAGCAGTGACGCACCAAGGCTGAGGACAGAGAGAACAGAAAGAGCCGGGCAGAGATGTAGATGCTGGAAGGAGAGCTCCGTTACTTTTTCTTGCTCTTATTGCCACATTTAATGCCCTGATTTCCATGAGGTTTTTTTTCTTCTTGTTCTTCTTTTTTTTTTTTTTTTTGCATTACAAATGAAACCTAGACGTCTGCTCTGTGCTTCCCACAGCTGCCAAATACTCTTCACACTCCCAGGCAGTATCCTTTTCACTTCCCTCCTTACCCCTCGCTTTCAACTCCCACCTAGGCCTTCCAAAAACCTCCCCGAGCCACTGCTTCTCTCAGCAGTCATGTAACACTTCTTGCTAGATCTTTGCAACGACAGACATTTGACAAGACTGGAAGAAGAAATTACCACAGACTCTTAAACACAAAGATACAACCTTGTGCTCGGGAAGTCCCTCAGCTGCAGATTGCTAGAAGCTGGCAAGTTATACTGCGGGGCAGTGGGATATGGGCACCCTCTTCTCATGGTCTTCACTAGGCCTCAGCTGACGAGACTGACCCTGCGTGTAAGCCCGCGTGGTCATTGCGCACTGCTTCATGCGGAAGTGGAGAAAGCAGCCCTTATGCTGCTGTTTACCTTGTTTCCTGAAACAACTGTCCTGTTGCAGAGGTGATGATTCTGGGAAGCATTTACATCTAAAGATAGGTTTGAGCTGTGCTTAAAATCAAAGCATAAAAAGCGCAGAGATGTAAGGACTTTTACTTTACGTGCCAGTGGGAAGGAAGGAAGATATGATGGCTGCACTCACTTGCAGTGCGTTTGCTAGCGCTGTGCACCCGCCAGGGTCCCATTGGGCTCAGCACTGATCAAACTCTACCACAGTCCCTCTCTCGAAACAAGCAGCAACCAGCAATTGTGACCAATAATAAAAGTGAGGGAGAAGGACAGGATGAGAGAGATCATTTGTCTAGAAAACAGAGCACCTTCCTGGGCTCTGAATTGCTTTTTAAACGTATCAGCTATCTCCACTAAGCTACTTTTGGCTGGCTAATTTCTTCCAAGTAACACTTCCAAAAAAAAGCTCCTCTTTTCTCCCGTCCTGCTGTCCAGAGCTTAGTGCAAGACTCAAGGTTCTGTGTGGTTCCTACGCGAGGTAGCTAAGAGGAATTTAGGTTGTTTTTTTGCTTTTCAGTCTTCTGAGTTGGTGAAATCAGTTCAGCGCCTTGCATTATTCAAAGCCTTGCTTTCCCTATAGTCCAATTTCCTTTTACTCAATCCAATCTAACTGAAGGCTACCAAGAAAAGGAGTAGTATTTCTCCCTCTTTCCTAGCAGACCGGCCCTCTTAGGTCAGATTGTCATATATAGCAATTATGATAGGATGCAAAAGTAACTTACAACAGGCAAAAAATAGACTGCTTTCTGCTGGATCAACAACATTATCCAGGTCAACAGCACCCAGAGTTGACCGGACAAAGAAGGCAGGAACATGCATTTTGGATGTAGGATAGGGAGAGGCCACCTCTTTTGACAGCAGCTTGCGTTTAAGCTGGATTAAATATTTCAAGAAACGGAACCCTTAGCCTACACTGGATTCATCCTCCCGGCCACTCTTGGTCACCTTAGCTTGCAGCATCCCTCCTAGAGGCCTCTCCACAAGCTGTGCGTCACTGCACGCTGTGATCTTCAGCACTTCTGCTATCTCAGCGCGGCCCATGAGCTGGATGGAGGAGTGTCTGTGAATCAGCCTCACCAACTCCCAGCCAGTGCAACATGTACCTGGTGTGAAAGACCCTTCTAATGCTCCTTTCATGTCTTCAGGGACCAGGGAGTTCAGAAAGAGCCAGGCTTGGGGTCAGCCAATATTACAGCATGGCAGCTGTCTGACCACGGAGCGGAGTAACCAAATTGGATGACGCTGCTGCCCATAGTTCAGCAGCCAGCACAGTTTCAGGCGAACGTGTTTAACCCTTCATCAGCAAACTGGGATTAAATCTCGGGCAACACAAAGAGCCACAGTCAGGTAAATTAACAAAAATTAGCTCCAGCCTACGTGGCTTGCCAAATTAGAGTTGGTCTCATGTCCTCAAGCAAGTTGAAACATGATAGCAATTTCTAATATAACACAAGACTTCAGAAAAAGATCAAGGAACAACACTCTGGGAACGGTGACTTCTGCTACCTCATATGATCAGCCAACCAAATATCCTGGGAGGAAAGGGAATGGCAGTTTTCAACTTACCCCTTGTGTGAACTTCTGCAGTTTTTCTAGGGAAGGTGTGGGCCCCATTGAGAAATGTCACCTCTTGTAGATTCACACAGAGATTCCTGAAGTGCTTACGGGAACTTGTATGAAGAAACCCACAAATCCCACAGGGACCACAGCCCACTCACTAGCCTTAAGTGGTTCTCAGACCAAAGCCAACTGATGGCCCTGCTTCTCCTTTTTCTGTAATTCTGTGACAATGCAATTGCACAGGGCATGCTACTTTTGTCCCAGGTCAGTTAAACTCCTAAGCATGTCCTTAGCTTAATGCAAATCCTGATCACCAGGCAAATTGAGCTGTAGGTCCATCACCATTCCTGTGAACCCAAAGTCTGTGCCACCATGGTCCCCTTCTTCCCCTTGCCCTGGCGGCGTGTTCCCCGTGCTCTCCCCTGCTTGTCAGTGGCACTTATCTGACCCTTTGCTAAGTCAGCTCCAGACTCCAGCCTGGCAGAAAACCAGTTCCACAAGAAAAATGAATAAATTTGTGCTGGTTTAAACCACTATAAAACCACACCCTTAGAAACATAATTGATCTCAAGCCCATATATGACAATTTTAAAAAGCAACTTACTGTAAATTTAGACTCCTCTTATATTTATCATTCTATCCGACATCGTATATGTTTCAGAACCGTGGACACAATTAAAATTTGAGAAACATGAGTAACTAAATACCTTCTTCTCCTAAAAGGCTTTCTTTTCTAACTCTTGCAAGAAATATGCCACTCTGTTTCTAGCAATTTTTTTAAAAGCATTTCCAGAAAACAAAGAGCTTGTAAGATTATGCACAAAAAAAAGTAATTTTGTTTAAAGAAGCAAAAATCTTGAATAATTTCTCAAAGTCTTTTAGTAGAATCCAATAAACACATTACCAAATTACACTGTGTATTTTGCTGGGATAAGTTATCTTTATGTGTATTAGAGGCACAGCATGAAGAAAAACAATAAAAAATATTAACCTTCTTCATAAAACTTAGCAGAGTTATAAAACATCTAATTGAATAAACTACATTTGACATGAACAAATGGCAATATTTCCATGTAATGTTGTCTTTTTTGGCTTTCTTAAAAAGATAAGCTTAAAGAATCTTTTTTTTTTTTAAAAGGTTGGGTTCTTCTGTTTTTATAAACTCAGCAATCAATACTGAAGTATGAGCATAAGCACTTTTAATTTATGAACTGTATATTTGAACAAGTTTAATAGTTTAATCCTATGCATGTTATTATAAGAGTGTTTATTTTTGTTTTACTGCATGGGACTGCCTAATGGAAAAATATTGCATTAAAGCATAAAAAGTAGATGAAACAGCCATTTATGTAGAAAGACAAAAAAGAAATAAAAAAAGACACGGCCAAACGAATACTATGTGGATTTCTTGTAGGCAGAGAAACACCATTAGCTTGAGAGAAAGTGTAACACCAAATAGGGAACCTGCACTGATTTTACCCCTAGGTAGAAGAACAGCAGAAGATGATCCTCTCTCTTTCTATTTAACACTTAGATGAAAAAGGCTTTTTCTTCCCTTGAAAGCATGTGGCACTTATTTTTTTTAATCTAAAAAATCTGTCAGTTCACACAAAGTTGGGAGTAAGCCAGTAGGGCTTACATATATTGTTTTAAGCTGACCTAGAAAAGACTTAACTAAGACAACACTTGTCTATAAAAATATCACTCCTGTTCATCTTAGGGAATAAGGAGTGGACTTTTATGAGACTAACTACAGAGTGAATCACTGCTGTCCATTGTTCACAGCTGAAATATAATGTGACCTGCTGTTAGTGATGGAGGAAGGATGGCTTTTCCCACCATGCCCACGTTCACATCTGAAAAGGATCTTCACAATCTATATTTATAATGTAAAAAACAGGCTCCTCCACATAGTAATATTGATATTAGTCACTGATAGCCTGCTGGTTGCCATGCAGATTATAACGTTCCAGGGAATTTTGGTTAATATTAAATGGAAAGTGTCGATTGGCATGTCTCTCTAGAAAAGGCACAAGAACTATCTTGAGAATCAATATTGATAATACTGGGAACGTGAAGCAGAAATAAACGCACACAGCAACAAGGAGCACATGTCACCTGGCAAATCTAATAGCTGTTAAGCCACTGCAGCATCACAACAGAGGAAAAGCAGGAAATTTAAAAGAAAGCAATTCCACCTATTCGACTTTGCCATAAATAACATGAGAGCCAATTCTTCATCACAGTATTCTAATTAAGACTATGCTTTTATTGGCAGATTGCAGAAAGGCTGTATACAGCCACAACCTTTAGTTGCCAAATCCACGTGCCAGTAGCAGTCAGCACCACCTGCAAGAGGAGCGCACACTATGAGCGTGCAGACCCAGCCCTACCAAGCTGTAGGTCATGTCCTATCAGCACCCTACGCTGCAGGGCCCGAGAAGACATCTCTCACCAGGCTTTGGCAGGAGAAGACAGGGCCGAGGCAAGCCCATACTTGCGTTATTAGATGTAGGGTTTTTTGGTCTGGTACTTGACAGAATTGGGCCTACGGAAATGTAATGAGACAAAGTAGCAGGTAGGGAGGTTTGTTTCAAAATTCTGGCTCTAAACCCACATCACAGACAAAAAAAGAAAAGTGATACTCTCTCACCCAGCTGCTTCAAGCTAGGATAAAGTGCTCATGACCACACGTGGGATGAAATTGCTCACATGACTGTTACCTTTGTCAAAGAAATCTAACTTCTCAACCTGATTATGCAGTCAGTAATTAATGGGAAGTCATATGATCTGAAGAACAATTTCTGCAGCAGCCAAACCGACCTCTCTAGTAACCTGCTGTTTTCTCTCAATGCTTTCTTTCTTACTTCTACTTAGGGAGGAAAAGTAGATTTTCAGCAAAGAGCAATAGACTGTATTTTCCTTAAATCATTTTATATTAGCAGTAGCCTGATATCCACTAAGAATTCAGTTAAAATATATTTGATCTACTTACCAAAACACAGTGTCATTCAAACAAAGCCATGGCATTGAAGACCAGCCGAGTGTAGTGTCCTACATATCCCCTGTAGGCTAGCCTCATTATACAAGCAAGATGCTCATTTATTTAACGTAGGTGTTTGTGTGCATGTGTGTAGACATGAAAATAAAAGCCTCAGCTGCAGACAGAACTAGGAAGCACCATCCTGTGGCTCTTCTGGAATTTGAACCAAGGGAAGACATCTTTCTCCCTAGTCTCTCAATGATTCTACTCAACATTCAACCCGGCGGAGCCCATAATGTATTCTAAATTCCTCAGTGGAGGACAGCATTAGAACAGATAAAGGACAGAACTGTCAAAATACTGAATAACAGGATATGTTGGGAAAAATTCTAGTCGAGGGCCAGCGGCCATAGTGATTCCACTGACCTAAATGCAGTTTCTCACATTCAGCTCAGACTGAAATCAGACAGCTACTCATTTCCTGATGTTCAGGGGAGTATCTTCATTATGCACATGTAGACAGAAGACAGAGATGTCAAACGCGTGCAATGTAGAAACAATTGTGCATCATTTAGTGGAGTGAAGGAAAACAGTACATGAGTAATTGGAGTCCTCAAGGAAGGGAAAACAGAGAACATTGGCAAAGCTTAAAATTAAATACAAGCGAGAACGCTTGTGTTGTTCTCCCTCCTTCACAGCCTCAGTTCTCTCAAGCCTGGCTACACAGGCTTGCCCCCGGTATGGAAAGCAACTTTTCTGTAGTGTCTATCCTGCAATGAGGGGAGAAAAGATCATGCATTCAGCTCAATATTTTGTGATTTAATACCCAAGAAATCCACTTACTTTTTAAGTTTTTTATGGCTTGCTATTTCAGATGAGGGCTTTGATTTTAATCCACTGATTTCAAAGCAGTTTGGTATCTGTCTGTATCTTTAAAGATCCGGACCCAAGTTTTTTCAAAATGATCTTCACAGATTTACCTTTTCTAATCACAGTGAAGTTATTATGAATTTGAATTATCACGTTACAGTTTTTGCCACAAAAATAAAACACAGTATTGTAAACACAAAAATAAAGAGCCTACTGCAAAGGATGTGGTGATGTGACAGTCACCACTTTGAATAACTTTTTCAGTAATGAGTAATGGACAAATTCTTCCAGATCTCCTGAACTATGGGAGCTAATATAGCAGTCCTATTCTGAATCCCTGTAGAAGTGTTCATGATGTCTCAAATCGGTTTAGAAACAGAGTGACTCAAACTTGATGGCTTGAAGTTAAATGGTAGTTCAGTTGTTCTGGGAACTCGGATGGGGCCTTTCTGAAGAGTCTTGTGCTATAGCCTGTTCCACTCATGCTGAAATACAGCCCCAGGAGCCCAAAGTTGCCAAGATATCTCTTCTGTAGCAACACCACACATGTATGGGTGTGACTGACCTTATAGCAGATCCATCCTTTCAGAAAATTCCCGTAGGCAGTGGGATTCTTCCACTGGCCACATCCTTTGAGCTTGTAGCCATGTGACACCACGGAGAGTTATAAAAGGCCAAAGTCTTGTGTGATATAAGGGACCCATTTTACAGAGAGAAAAGAAAAAAAAAAAAGGAAGAACGAGTGTGGCTTAGTTCTTGCGTAGTCAAGGCAAAAGCCTGCGCTGCCTTGCGACGAAAACCCAAATGTTGCAATGCAGCCTGCTGTAGTAGCAAGCAGGGAGGAAGAGAAAACAGGGACATCAGAGAGAATGGCAGAGAAAATCAGAACAAACACCACCTGGCTGAGATGGTGGGGGAGATATTAACTCCACATTTCCAGCATATATTTTACAGTTAGAAGAAATACTGTGTCTCAGGAAGTAAAAAAAAAAATTACTCATAATCAATTAAATACAAATTTTGACAGAAGTCCACTCCTAACTTTGCTCAATGGATCCACTCTACAGCGTGAAAAAGGTGCACTGCCCTTCCAAGGAGCATTGGGTGGGGGAGAACGGAGGACACATAAACGTGTCCTGCCATAAACGTGATCCTTCATTAACAGAGAAAAGATACAAATGAGGTTGCAATAAAACCCTTCCATTTTTGATGCAGGAGGATTTCCTCATCTGCTTTCCCAGACCCTTTGGCAGAATTAGAGGCTGCAGTAGCTCACACGTGCACATCCATGCCCCTATTTAATCTTCATCCACCACCCTTGCCAGTTTGCCTTCTGCTTCAGTCGGGCAAGGCTGCAAGTAATTACCCGCTGCCAGCTGCTCGGCAGCCTACCTGGGCGAGCGCCGGGCCGGCGGCCAAGGCGCCGCGGACTGGCCAACCCCTCACACCACACCGCAGCGCAAAGAAAACATTTGCGCTGGAACGTGCATTGGCAGGCTTGGGGGACGGAGCAAGTAAATATGCAGTATGCCAGCAAGCTGGACTAAATACACCCTCAGTGCAGCTAGGTGGTCACTTGACATCGAGCGAAATATGTACCAGCCACAGCAGAAAGCTTGCGTTACTGAAGCCCACCCTCGATCTGGTCTGCGGGTACACCACAAACTTGGGTTTTGTCATCTCAGGCCGACTCATGTCACAAACACTCAATTAACTGTTTAAAAGTTAAATAAACAAACGGAGCAGGAGATTATAACTGATTAACGGAAGGGCAGGAAACATGAGAAGCTGGTTTGCTAGAAAGAAAAGCTCTTGTGCTGAGATCTCCAGTAATTAGCAACAACAAGACCTAGAGAAATTTATGATGGAAAAAAAAATACCAAACCCTTCCTGTTTAAATGTTCTCTTTTCACATATTTAGCTTGGAAGACTAGCTTTAAAATGCAAACACAGACTGGGTCTCAAATACAGAATAGATTCATGCTCTGCAAAAGTCATATACTCAGATTCCAAATCAAATGAACATGGATCAATGCTAGTCCTTTTTTTTTTTTCTCCTTTTCGAAAAGAATGTGTGTTTTGTTAGTGGCCATCAGATTGGCAGTTCAGTACTTTCATACAAACGCCTGAAAGGCAAGCTAGTTATTGCTGGCAAATGGCGTTACGTCCTGCCTGGAACACAACTGTAGAGCTAAGCTGCTAGACCTTCCCAATTGCTGAACAGTATCATTTGGTAATCAGTTAGCAATTTCAGCACAGCAGCGGCTGATGTGACCTGGTTATCAGCCCGTAGAGGAGCTCTTGCTGATTGTGGAGAACCCTACCTGGTTTCATTGTTCTGCTGCTGAAATATTTTTCACCTAGCTCTCAGAGCAGCCCAGATCCTCCCCAGTTCAGGTAATGAGGTCCCCAGACAGAGCTGAAACCCCGACCTAGATTTCAATGGCTCTCCAAGCTGTGTTTATGCATCTTCAGGGTGGCTGTGTTAACTCTTTTAAATTGCAGATAAACTGCAAATTAAAGAGACTCCTGGGTCCTTTTTTTCAGTTTAAGTGCATTCATCTCTGCTTTACTGTCCTGATTTTGTCTTTCTCTGGCTTTGTTAGATATTTCAGAAGAAACTTTCTATCAGAATGAAGACTTACTCAAATTGATAACAAGCACACGGTTGGAAAAACAGCACTAACAGAGCAGCAGTAATTTCATTTGGAAGGCATACAGCAGGTCTGATCCTGAACGAACACACAGAGCTGGTTCGTGTCAGGTTATTATTCCGCCTTAGATTGTGCAAAGGTCCCAGGTGCAATTAAAGCTCCAGGATGCAAGTCACTGCACGTGGCTAAAGACAGTGCTTAAACTCTGGATACAAAGGTGAAGACTATTACTCCATTTTCCTTGTGTCAAATTGCAAAAGTACAAGGTAAATCTGCACACCAATATCAAGTAACGTGGAAGAGCGAGAGTAGCTCTCACTGAGCTAATTAGGCCTAGCCAAGAGCTGAATTACACTGTTGCCGGAACCCATGTTAGAGCCAAGTATCCAAATGATACTCTCTGCATGGGAGTTGGGCTAGATGTCCCAGAAGTAGTAACGGTGGGACTTGCAGAAGTCCTCAGTGACAGTCGGATACTTTTCCAGCTGAGATCAATAGCAGCAGGATTAAGCCACTGCAGAGGACTTCTGAAAAACCTTCAGATAGAAAACAACCCTCTTTCCCTTTCCAAAAACAATCATGGATTTGGAGAAGAAAAAAAAAAAATCAAAGTTTGACCACCTTCCATTACAGCACATGATTCATGTTTCTCTGCAAATGCTTGCCGCAGAAGCTGGTAAGGTTATTAATACACATGAATATCCCGTGGGAAACTAGCAGAGCATGGGGTTCCCAAGTTTCTTTGCTAGTGTACCACTTGCACAGTGGGAAGAGGGGGAGCCCTCATTCCAGGACACAGCCACAAATGCAGGAGATGGCATTTGACTGCTGGGGCACTGTTCTCGCGTTGGTTTCGGATCTGCTTGCGGACACAACTGGAGAGCCCTAGCCGAGGCTCTGCAGTTCAGGGAGCTTGCGGATAGCAAGCCAGCGCTTCAAAGCCTGCTGAAGCCCTGTGCACATTAAAAAAAGCAAATAAATTGGTGACAATTGAAGCATTGCATATTTTTGCCTAAAAATAGCTCTCCCACAATCTCACCCCACTTATTTCACCACCATGGCTCTTCACTGCCATTAATTTACACTTACAGGAAAAGAGGAGGAATTATAGTGTTTTACTTCTTTACATAAATATTTTGCATTTTAGTGCATCGCACTTCAGACATGCTTTGCAGTGCTGCACAGAGGCCCCAGTGAAGGTTTAAGGTATATGCAATGGTAAAAATACATTTTCAGAACCATTTTTAGAAATACCTGTCAGCATTTGGATATCTGCAGAGCTGTGAAAGTGCAGCTGCCCCTGGAAGAGCTGTCACCGCACTGATACTTCCCAGCAGCAGACCCTGTGATTATAGAGATTAAAGGCACAGGTCTCTTAACTACAGGCTTAAATGCAAGCCTGGGAAGAGCTCTGCCCTCCTCCCTCCATCAGTTTGCACTCTGATTAATCCTTCTGAAAGGAGGAGGGCTGAGACATGCAAGAGTGGCAGAATTTGGGCTATTTATGCCCTGAGCACGGGGCGGGGGTTGAAGTGCCTCTCAGGGCTGGGGAGGAAGCGCAGCTCATCCCTGAGTGCACGGAGAGCTAAAGATTACATCTGAATACCCTTCCTTTAATCAAGAGCTTCCTCTTGCTTTGTTTTATATACCAGTGAGAACAGCTGAGTGTTACCTTCCGCCTGATTTGCTCCTCTGTGCACAAAAACAGCAGAGACCCTGCAAAGGCCGAATCCTGCCTGTCCTGTGCCTTAAGGAGTCACGTCTGTGCCCAAGGAGCCAGTCCTAGAATAAAGCCTTGCTCTGGGCGCTGGGAGATGAGAGACATTCAGACAACAGCGTGCAGCATCAGGTCCCACGGGGAGGTCCGCTCTCGTCCCTGTCCCTGGCTGTCACTTCCCAAGCGCTCCCGTGCCTTGGACCTGGCAGCCAGGTGACCATTTGGCAAGTGAGGCCCCTCTCCAATCCGGCAGAAAGCTAACCCCCCAGGAAACGCTTTGGCACGGGAGGGGACGAGGAGCGAGAGGAGAGCAAGACTGCCCCTTTCAGTGACAACCTGCGGCTACAGCAGACTGAGCACATCCCAGAAGTGCTCCCAGCTTTAAAAGCTGTAAGCGTGGTCTGAAGCCACCTCCTTGTGGGCACAGCGCGCCATACCCAAGAAAACGTGCAACACGAATAGCTCCCGTTGTCCAAAAAAAGGGTGGCAAAGCTTTGTCCAGGAAAGGACTTTAGCTTTTCATTCAACCGTTCACTGAGCAAAGTTTGGAAACCGGTCCCCATAACAAGATGGGTATTAAACTGCTCCTGTTCTGCAATGGCTTTTGGAAGCCAGGCACTGCTTGGCATAGCAGTGCCTGCAGTATTGGTTCCAGCAGCTTGGGGCTCTTTCCACTTTGACCGTTTTCCCCGCAGGTACGTTCATGCAACTGCTTCTAATCAAACCCAGTTGCTGGCGCCGCTTGTGCGGCCGGAGCCCAGGCCCGCTGCTTTCCGCCGGGCTTTCAGAAACGACGGGCTTGCAGCAGGAAGTCCCCAGCGCTCCAGCCCTTGCTTCAGTGGCTGCTTCTGCTCACTGCTAATCTCCAAAAATACAACTGTGAAACAATACCGTTCATTAAATGATAAAATCGAGCTTTTTTTTTTTTTTTCCCCCCAGTCGCCCTGACGGCATGATCACACCGTTGCGGCAGAGGCGACCGCGTATCACGGCGGCTGCTAGAGCCCCCGCCGGCCCGAGGCTCGCCGAGCAGCGCGTTTCCCAGCCTGTCTCGCTCCCCACAGTTCTCGTGCACTTCGCGGTCTCCAAGGTCTGTGAAAAAATGCAAATTTCTATTTTGGGGGAGGGGAAAAAAAAAAAGTGGAAGTGGTTCGTTTCTGAGACAGCTACTGCCTAAGCGCGTAAAGGCGAGGAAGGGGAGGGCCAGGCTGCCACGCGAGCAGAGGAAGGGCGTTTTCTGCGCCGAGGGTGGCGCGTCCCAGCCCGCCGGGAGCCCGGGCGGCAGCGAGGCCGCGGCGCCGGCCGCCCAGCCTCGCCGACGGCAGCAGCTGCTCAAAGCGCCGGTCCTCTAGCCGTACACCCTGCACGTCGGCATCAAAACGCGCCCCCCCACCCCCCTTCTTTGGGCTACAACTTGGCGCTTTGTTGCTTCTTCAGGTACCCCGGAGGGGAATAAGACGACGACGAGGGGAAACGCCTGAGCGATGGGATGCGCCCCAACGGCCGCGCTGCTGCAGCGACGAGAAGGGCTGGAGGAGCGTCCTGCCCCGGTGAGATCGTCGCGCTTCCCTGGACCACGCGGCTGCGTTGCTCGTTGATGTATTTTCAGCACTTTGTAACGTGTGCCTGTCAAGAGAGCTGCACTGTACAAATACAGATGAATACAGTTAAAAACACTTGGAAGCTTAAATCAGCACATTTTGGAATAGGCCACCACTGCAGGCCACTATTCCCTTAAAAAGTGTGTGTGTGTGGGGGGGGGGGGGGTGGACAGGGAAGCAGGAAATAAAAGGCCGTTCCCTGCAGATGCGTTCCCATCGGAAACACACACAACGCGCTTTATTTATTTATTTTGGAACAGCCCTGGAGAACCACGAGACCAACAAGAGACCATAATTGGCTAAAACTGCTGACTGGGGCTTAGCTTCACGTTAATTAAAATTATGGTATCTGCCTCACGCTAACTAAGCGCGCCCAAGGAACCGTTCCCGAGGCTTTGAAAGCCTCCCCGCGCAAGCTCGCTCGCTCCCGCGCCGGGCCCGCTCCCTTGGCGCGCCAACGTCCCCGTCGGAGAGCTTCCCTGCCCCAGGAGCTGCAGCCGGTCGCGGGCGGGCTGCCGGCCCCGGCGAGGGCTGCCCCGGGCGGGAAGGCGGCCGTCGGTGCCGGCGCTGCGGGCCGGGACCGTGGGAAACCCGCCCGGCTAGTCGGGCGCTGGCAGCCTCTTCTTTTCATAAAGACGAATAGCTCAGCAGCGGAGCCCTGGAACCGGAGAAAACTCTCCCATGCTTTCCCTGTTATCTCTCCGGCTCTCTCGAGCTACATTTTTGGCAGCCACTAACCTCATTTCTTCCTGCAGGAGCTGCCAGCGAGCCCTTTCCCATTGGCTGCGTTTCTTCCCATCGCTTTTCCGCTGCCGGGTGCTCAGGCAGGAGGGTCGCGCGCGGGGGCCGGAGACCGCCGCAAGGGGCGAGGACAGGGCAGAGCCCCCCGCCGTGCCCCCGGCAAATCTGCCTCGCCGCCGCTGCCCCGTTGCCTTTCGTAAGCTGCGGCGAGACTTGGCCCTTGCAGGGGTTTGGGCGCGCGGCCCTGGGGGGCATTGCGGCGCTGGGCTGGAAGGGGCGCGAGAGCAGGGCTGGCGGCAGCTCCCGGCTGGCAGAGCTCGGCCGCCCGGCGCTCGCCCGAAGGGCCCCAGCTCTGCAGGAAGGGCCGCGTCTCGAAGCGGGAGGTTTCGCGAGCCCTTTTCCTTCTGCGCGCTTCCTCGGCAGACCAGAAAGAGCTGGGGCAGGGGAGCCCCTCACCTGGGCGGCCGGCGCTGCAGTCCCGGCGGGTAACGCCGGCAGAGAGCTTAGCTTCCAAATTATGGAAAAGGAGTAGGAACGAACTACCGACTGGCGACGTTTGCAGATGCTCTAGAGGTGATGGGGGATCTTTTATGTTCTTCTAAATTAGATTCACAGAAATTCATTTGGTGATGCCCAACCTGTAGGCCTAGTACCACTAAATCATCCTTTATGAGCTCATAAATACACGTTTCATTCTTTGTCACATTTAGTATAGAAAATGATTTCCACACATAGACATATTTCAGCTCCCTTTTAATCACAATCTGCCACCTTTTTCTAGCCTTTCAAATTTATAGCAACATTAATAGTTCAAAAATAATAGTGTTTACTGAGCACTAGATTTCAATAAACTAGGAACACGCAACAGTTCCTAACAATGACTCTCGAAACCAACAAAGCCTGAATGAATGTCATCTTTTTCACCCTGATTAACACACCCTCATCTATCGGCAGAAAGTTTCCATTGCAACTGTAAGAAAATAATTCTGTGGATTATGTCATATTGATTCCAAGTAAAATTCAAAGCCAAAGAGAAAGCAGAAAGGCATTTTCTATGTCCTCAAAGAAAATATCACTGCTTCAATTAGGTGCTACAGAGGCTTGGAGTAAACATATTTTCCACCGGTTTTCTCAGAACCATGCCCACTTAAATCTCCAATATTCTTCTGCATGCTCATTTTTCATCCCAGTTTAATACCACGCCTCTGGGTGTTAGTGGTTAAGGAGATGCTGCCAAGCAACACAAGCCAAAAAAAGCTGGGATGAGAAGGGAAAGTATGGCCTTTATATAGTAAATAAACTCTGCAGCCTTAGTGTTATGGTTGCTGTCAGCATAACTCGGAGGGGAAAAAATTAACCCAGTGCTAGTTCTGCCCTTCATTTCCTGGACCATCTGAACGTCCAGTTCTCCAGTTTTCAATCTGCCTTCAATCCAGTGGGAGTAATACAAAAAAATGAGCATTCAAGTCTAATAAATCTCATCTTTGGAGGGAATCACTGGTATTCAGAGTTAAAACAAAACTAGATAAGATGTTTCAATATTTCAGTAAATAATTTAATTTCATTTTCAATAAAATATTGAGTTCTAGGGAATCTAAATACACTGTTGATGTAACGATCATATAGCAATAAGATGGGAATTGCTAACTCCAGTATCTGTAGGTAGTGCATGTACACTATACATAAATACGTGTCATATGTATACAGATATCTTCAAAATAATAAAAGTTAGCAACCTCATTGCCAGAATGAGCTAGCAGCATCCCAGGCATTAACAGTTCAGAAGATAAAAACCTTCTCAGCTACAAAACTCCTTGCCAGGAGCACTGGTGCGCAGGAGTGACCCGAAGGCGGGGATGCCGGGGAGGGGCTGGGGGATGCACCTTCCTCTCCAGCTGCAGACCTTTCTCCTTCCCACTGATACTCCACCTTTCCATGGGACAGGTGATGAGAAGCGTGAGTTGATGCTATCCCTGTCATTGCTACAAAGGATACAACTTCCAAGTCCTTGCAAAGCATACATCAACGCTGCTTACAGAGCCAAGTCCCCTGTGGTCCTAAACGTGCTGCTCTACGTCCACTGACACCAACAGAAAATTTTCACTCAGAGGCTATTGCATATATCCCAATCTTTGCAAAGCGAGGGGGGGTGGAGACAAAGGCGAGAAAAATCAGTGGCTTTATAGGTGTTATAAATGCAGCTTACTTTAGAGCTAAAAAAAAATCCTGGCAGATGGTCCACAACATCTGGGAGAATGTTAATGCCCAGATATAAAATTTGTTTTCTCTGTTTCTCTTTGTTGGGATCCTATTTGGGTCTAGTGGGTAGTAGTAAGGTCTATTTCCTAGGCTTGTCTCTCAAATTTAAATCTCAAAGCAAAATCTGTAAACGTTACAACCTCTCAGTTATTAGTATAGTGCAGAGCTGAATTCCAATCAGTCAGAATATGCATAAATATATCACATAGAAGTGTGTTTGCAATACTTTCCCAAACAAACCTCTAAGAAATTGTTTAAAAAGAGTCTAGCTGAGAAAGAAAAGAAAACTGACTGTATTAGCATACCCCGTGAAAACAAATGGTTTGACCTTGTAGCAATAAACATAGGAACAGCTCTATTAATCACGTTAAAAAAAAAAACAAAACAAAAACCAAAAACTAAGATTATGAAAGTTCACTGTTTTGGGGGCAGGAACCATCTCTTTTTGTTCCTCTTTGACAGCAGCCACTAGCCGCGGCAAGCGCTCCTCAGGGCTGTAATAATTCCACGTTACCGTGGTTTCGGAGACACACGATATGCCGGCGGTCCCAGAGGAGCAGCACAGGAAATCTGCTTAATCTGCATCCGCTTAGCCTATCCCGGCTGGTTTTCAGAAGTTGTCACTTCGGAAGCGGGAACCGAATCCGAGGGCAACGCTCGGCTCGTTCCCGGAAAGCCTTGCCCCCGCCAGCAAGGCAGGGCACGCCGCAGCTCGACGGCCGGCACCCTTCCCACCCGTACCTTGCCCTTTCCTGTAATTAGCTCAGTTTTTGGAGTCGGAGAAGTCCGGGCTTCTCTCCCCTGGAGTCCCGGGGCTCCGGTTACAGCCGCAGCTCCCCACCCGCCCCGCCGGTGATGCCAGGCAGGTTTTGCTTTTCAGCAGCCAGGCAGGAAAACCACGGAGCCTCTCTGTTCCAGATACCAGGTCAGATCTGCTCACAGCCGAGATGCTACAAGCAAAAGCGATGGGAAGAGAGCTTCTTCTCAGCCCCAGCTGGCACCAGAAGCCTCCACGCCAGCCTTCCAGTCTCCGAGGAAAATGAGCAGCTATCTATAATGCATCAACATAAAGCTACGGTAACAAGGGCTGCCCACCCACCCTCGCAGCTGAAAAACCTGGCAAATATTCCCTTCCAAGGCAGAGGAGTAAGAGGCTTGGGCATGCATACCCCTTTCAAAGGCTGGGTTTCTCCAGCCTCATCCAAGTTTGAAAGGGTTAACTTATCATGTATTACTCCCTTATTCTAATGCTAATCCAACAGTTCATTAAATGACATACTAATGCTTAAATTGGAAAAAAAAAGAATCCCAAAAGCAAAAATAATCTTGCCTATAGTGATAACAAGTCAGTTGGGGCATGGACTGCATCAGTAGAGCCTTAAATATATTATCAGCATCTCCATGAACGAAGAGTGCTAGAATCACTCCAAGCCACTCATTTCAGCAGCATGGCATCTAAGGCAGGTGGGGGAAAAGGAAGGGGGGCACTTTAAGGGGATAAAGGATAGTTAGAGAATCGATTCCAGCTGAAATTGGAGCTGGGACCATCTTTTCCTCTATGCTTTAAAAAAAAATCCACTTTTCCTCCCCTGTCCCCCAACCTTAGAGAAGAAAACGCCAAGGAGGCGAGCACCAGTGCCCATACAGCACCCAGATGGTGTCCATCACTCTGGCAGGTCAGGGACAGCTTCCCCCACCAGGCTGTCCAACCTCCTTCGCCCACCAGCATCTGTCCATCCCTCCTGGTCACCTTCAGCAGCCTCCTCTGCTCCTCCCCTAGAAGGGGAGCATCAGCTTAGCTCTCACTTTAGAGCCCAATATATTGAAGCAAACCAAGGTTGGTTGGGATTTGTCTTAATATACTGAGGAGAAATTTGTGGCAGTTCAGCGGCAGCTGGACCGTCCTTGGGAGAGCGCTAGGAGCCATTCTAACTGTTTGGGAGTAAGGCTCTGAAGCATACCCCAAAATCTCTGCTTAAAGGGGTGACACGTGTCTTGACATGAATAAAGAACAAGTTGTTTGAACACAATGCCAGACATGTTCTGCACCATAATCTTCACGTGGGTTATTTCTTGGCATCTGAGAAGAATGGGTTTACAGAGACCAACACACAGAGAGGGCATTTATATTAGCCAGTAGCATTTTGCCTCAGAGGCATCTTTCAATGAGCTCTTGTACAAAGAAATTATGAATTCCTCAAGTTAAGCAAAAACAAACTCCACTGAAGGGGACATCTTTTAGAAGTGCTCTATGAAGTAATTCTGGAAAAAAACACGAAAGAGTCATTCTTGGTCCCACCCTTATTTCAATTCATCAAGGAAAAGTACACTTCTGCATTTGTGTTAACAGTAGCCAAATGCTTGAGATTTCATTCCGGCCACTTCATAAGGCAGCAGTTCTCTCCCCACCGTTGGGTCTATCTATTTTATTGCCAGCTCAGAGGCTTTGTCAGTGATCCCCAACACCAGCTCCTAGCAGTCCCAGCAGTCAGATGCAGTGGTGAAATCTGCAGGCAGCCAGAATCACACGTTGGTGCTATCGCAGGGGTGTTTCCATCCCAGAGGATGACGCAAGCTGCAGTAAACTAAACAAGAATTTTTACCTTCCATCCCCCAAAATGGGACATTTCTCTCTAATGAGATCTAGGGTTGTCCACAGGCTTTCCATAACCTTTGGCCGACTAAATAGTTGCATATGAGAAGAACAGAGAAGAGAGCCCAAATATACTTTTGCAGGAGTTTGCATGGTCTACAAGAAAGGCATTGACCGATTAGATAAAGTGAGAGTTATTTTAATAGCAAAAACATGTTTTCTTTGGCCTATGTGAAACCTAGAGCTTTCCAGGTGCTCAAGCTTAAACTAGTCATGCCGATCTAGAAAGGCACTAGTTATTTACCAGGCACAAAAGGAAGCCTGAGGAAATGATTCCTCCTTCCTCCTATTCAGTGAGTGGGTATAGCTAACCCTGACTCTTGGAGCAGGGTAGGATTTTTCATCTGCTCTGAAGAGTTTATTTTTCCCTTTAGTCCCTTCCTGCTGAATATCTCCATGGTGCACAAAGCCTCAAAGATTACTATCGTTGTCTTTGCAGGAACGTAGCTTTGGATGAACTTGGTTTGAAATCAGCCCTTCGTGCCTGGAAGGCCGGACGCTCGCCTGCACAGATTTAGCGAAATGCGGCTCACACCCACTGAAACTTAGGCTGGCCATTTTGAATTCAAGTTATTTACACAGTTGTTAGAGCAAGTGCTAGCACATGTGGTAGGACTGCTCATTTCTTAGCATTCGGTAAATACAGCACTTACATTACCTCTTTCCAGACTGAATCCTGGACTAGATTCAGTCCCTGCACACACATAGAGGGCTGGCCATCAGAAACACAGCAATTCCCAGTTTGCTGAGGACGAGGCCTTTGCTAGGAAGCAGGACAGAGGTCAAGGGGACTAATGTGCACGTGGTCTTGCCAGGCTGTAGGACCTGCACGCAAGCCGCAGGTCGACAACAGCCCGGCAGTGCCACTGCCAGCACCCCCGAGGTGCCGGCCACGCGCCCCTGTCACCTGCAGCCTGGAGGCCGTGCTGGGCATCCCAGCCAGGCCCAAGCCTTCTCCCCAGCCCTGCTGGCACCTCCTGGTTAGAAGTAGAAGTAATTTACCTCCTGCTTAAATTTACAGGAATTACTTCCCGTTAGGACAAATGAACTGCTCTGAGGGACTGTTTTGGAAATTAGCAGCCGTAACTGTTTCCCAAAGCCTGCGGAGATGCAGCTGGTTCCCAGCACAGGGCTCAGTGGAGTCACTTGGCAATAGTTTTTTGTTCTCAGCTGTGGATGCCACGGTCCCCCTAAGCACCTTTTTCCTTAGCTTTTGCCCCACAGCATCCTTGATTTCCAGTTGAGGCGAGACAAACAAAGATAGGAAAGAGCAGGGAATTAATTCTTACTCACAAACTTCTCCCCTTTCTTTCCCGTTAGCTTATCTCCAGCCCATAAATTAATCCTAGACTTCACCTAACATTTCTGCTCTTGCATTGTTCCCTCTGCCGTGTGTGTCCCTCCTTAGTTCCCCATCTGTCCTTGAGGACTGTGAGCTCTCTGAAGCCCGGACTGCCATTACTCCGTTTGTAAGGGTATCTCTCATAACAGGCCCAGGTGTGGTTGAGCCTTCTGCCCTCCCATTATAAGCAGCAATAGTAAGCTGATGTTGGCCTCTGTCAGGTCAGCCTTGTAATGAGTGTTTCTCAACACTGCATTTTTTCAGAACAGTTTGTACTAGCTGGGAATACTTCTAAATGTTAATTAAAAAAAAGAAAAAATCTAAATGGCTGCTCTGCGCAATATTTCCTCCACACTTAGCAAGGGTGGAAACAAACAATGGAGATTTGAGGAGTAGCCCTTACGTTAAGCGAGGACATACTGCAAAAGACAGGCTTTGCAAAGAATGAGCTAAAGTAAGGACACATAAAACAGGCAAAAGGGGCATACGCTCCTTATCTATCACATAATTTTATAAGGTGTACTAAGTGAAGTGAGTTTTAAGAGCTGACTGCAACTAGTCTTCCTAAGGAATTTTCAAAAAAAATAAGCAGGGCTTCAGCTTTTGGGTTAATCCTCTGTACAGAAACTTATCCCATCCACCTCGCAAAAGAGGATTTGACCTCAGCACTGCACTTCTGTTCAAACCTCAAAGCAGGGCTTGAGTGGGCTGATGCCTAGGGCCTTCGGCTTGTCCACTCGATCAAATCTGTTTTATCTGCTATGACCCAGGTGTACAATTCCTACTAGGTCAAAATAATCCAACTTTATCCTGTTATACAGCTCCTCTAAGCCGTAGGGAACATCTTCCACGGTCATTTTGGAATACCTCAGCGCTGCAAAGCACTGAGTGAATCCTCACAACATCCACGGCCAACAGAAAAACAGCCAGGAAGAACTAAAAGGAAGTTATGAAGAATCATTTCATGCTTAATAGCATTAGACAGAAAAGCTCAAACTTCACCTACCACCCAGCAGCAGCCCTCCTTCGGGAGGGAACAAGGTGTGATGCCAGTACTTGATCCCACACCCTTCCAAGCGAGTCAGTGATACTGTGCTTCCTATGCCCTTCCAGCCCGAAGCTTATCGTCATTAGCCCTCTCACTTCCTACGAGCCCCTTTTGCCCAAACATGCAGCACCGTGACTCAGGGGATGTGCTTTCAGCCTCAGCTGGGGAACGCAGCCAAATGGGAGTCGCAGTCAAGCCCGTTTTCTCCGGGGCGTACACAGATGCGGATTAAGCACAGCTTATTGACATCATATTCTGCAAGCTGGAAACACTCTGCACAAGGTGAAACTGAAACTACTGGTGTTCTCCTTAGCCAACACATTGAACTACTTTACCTTTCAAATGCATCTATTCGGTCTTCATTTAAAACAACAGTGCTTTCTTTAAGGTAGAGCTGATAACAGACCAAGAACAATCTGTCTTGGTCTTTTCGATTACATTCCTTCCAGAGTATTTTGAGTCAACCTTTGATATGTCAGTGGGCCACTCTGCACCTTAACTATCAAACCGGAATTACCAGACCTTACAGTGGGCCACGGGGGCAGTTCAAGAATCGCTCTTTTATCCCACTTGAAGCTCCATTTGAGTTTGCCCCGAACTGGAACACAAAAAGTCAAGTTATTGCAACCTTCCTTGAAGTATGAGAGTTCAGAACATTTTGGGCTCAAATATTTCTTTTGGGGGTCAGTGACATTAACCTGCTCAGATGCACTGTTGTGAAAGGCCAAGTTCAGGGGCCTCCTGCCTTTATTGCCCCTGTGTGGCAAACTCCTGAACAGCCCTGACCCCACAGGGAGTTATAATCACAGGGTAGCGTTAAGCCACCGTGTCTTAGCCAGACCCTGGCACAGAGCCACCCTTGTGAAAGCAAACGTCAACTCACCCAGAGGAAGTGTCTCATTCTAATTTCCTTGACAGAGAATCAAATTCTTCTTCTCCCACAAATCGGAAGGGGGGGGGGGGATGGGGTTAAAGAAACACTTTTTTTTTTTTTAAACCTGAAATCACATTTTTATCTTGGAAAACACTGGTGGTAACCTCCCAAGCAGCTCAACTTGAGCAGCTTTTTGTACAGCATCTGCCACCAACAGTCACAGGCTTTTCATTCAAGAGGCATCTTCCCAGCCTAGTTTGCTAGGCCATCTTGCCTTGTGATCACTAGAGCTTCAACTGAGGAAAAAAACCACGGGAAACCTGTTATAGAAGCACATGGGTGCTTCACCATAACCAAGGAAGGTTTATACCCACGTGCAGAAAGATACAGAAGATTCTCAGAATTTGTGCTAAAATTTGTTAACCAGAAAATAACAAGTTTTGCCACCTAGTTCAGTCACAAGGTACCGGATATTTTCAGGCTGCTAAATGGAGAGCACAACAGAAAATGCTGTTTAATAACAGCTATTAGTCCAAAATATAACCATAGGGACATAGCTGGTATGTACAAGGAAGATCTCATTTTTCCGAGTTGTGTGGCAACCACAAATACCTGCTACCTCAGTAGGAGCACACCTCCTTGGTATAAGCACATCTTTTCAGAAGGTGAAAGGCAAAGGGAAGAAAATATAACGCATATTCAGATAGTACAGGTGGTCCTTTTATTAACATACCTGTAAGAAAGATCTGTTTGAATAGCTGCTTAAAAAACAGCAGTTTAGGAAACTTGTGAGCTGGAAAAAGCTTCAGCAATGTTTGAGTAGTATGAAGACGACTTCCAGAGACTTGCAACGGATGCTGAGGAAATGGTCACAGACATTTTGGCCAAAAAGGATTCTTACTGGTAACTCCTCTGAGAAGCCAGGGCGTATAGACGTCCACGATCTGTTTTGCTCGGATACAAACCCTGTCCTGCCACATGCATAGGCAGGTAAACCTGTAACCATCAAGAGCACAGCATGTATTTTCAACGAAATGTTGTTTCAGATGAATGAAAAAGGGAGACAATAGGAAGTATCTCCTTGGAACAGGCTGCAGCAGTGCAATAAAATCCGGCAGCTCAGCTTTGTAGCAAGAGCAAGATCTTTGAAGTAGAAAAGCACAACACAGCAGAAAGCAGGAGCTTCACAGATATAACATATGGTCAAAATAGTGCTAGCTCAAGCGTAGCACACTGAGCCTCTTCAGCCCAAGTGCTCTAGGAAACTTACCCTGGCCTGCCCCTAAAAACTGAGCGTTCAAAACAGTGGGTTTGCAATACATTAGTTATATTTAATAAAAAATCTCCCACAACAAGTTACAGATATCTATCTTTTGTCAAATGACAACTCTCCCCCCCACCCCCTCCCCAAAAAAAAAGGGCTAGATGATGACAGACTTCAGTGGGATTAAGCAATTTCTCTCAGCATTTTTGTGGGCTTAACTAAACTCGGAGATTACAAGGAGAAAGGAAAGAACCACCCCCAGATTTTCCACTTTCAAAAAAAGTGAAGAAACATCCTGACCAAAATATAAAAGGTAAACAGATGAGTTAAACGTGAAGTACCTTAGGCCTGACCTCCCACCACAGCTCTTCGTTACTCCCATTCAGATCAAATGCTGATACAGTTTTCTGCTCACCCAGGAGCTCCAGCTGCCTTTGAATGTTTCTGCTCTCAGAGCTTGCAAAAGGAAAACATGTCCAGGGAGGGTAGTGAGATGCAGCTAAGACAACGCAAGTCTGTAACCCTGGAAAGGGCAGGCCAAAAAACTATGGACTCAGTGAAGTCCACTGAGTCCCAGAGGTGTGGTTCAGGCCTGCAGGTCATGCAAAGCTACCCTTTGGATCTATGCCCACAAAAAACTGACCAGAACTCTAGTCTCCCTTCAGCAACTTGGTTTCAACAGCTCTTCAGTGCTCAGGATGGCACGCTGTGATCTCATGCAAAGAGCACAGCAGCCCCTCATGTTCGTCTGCCCTTGGGGCCAGGCATATGTGAAGCTGAACAGGTACTTGCTAATCAGTCACAGAGAGAGAGAAACAGAAGTGAGAGGGAAATATTATAGACAAGCTTTTTGTTTTTTTCCTCCAAAGTAATTCAGAGGAGTTGCAGTCAGAGTCGCTCCTAGTCACAAAATCCCACTCATATAGGTCTTAGGAGGTCAGAAGGACTGATTACACCAGCTTTGGGATGGGACTGGTGGAGTAAAGCATCTCACCTGCTGTTTCAAGAGCATTGTATAATCCTCCAAAAGACAGAAAGTTGGTCATTTTGCATGCACGTGTTCAACCACAAAGAAAATAAACCTGAATCATGTTGGATGCTTTTGTTAAAATAGTTAGGAAAAAAACACAGTAGTCTGACACAGAAAACCACACTGTAAAATTAGAGATGACGTCTGCCAGGATGGATTAAGCTATATTTATAAAGTGCCCATCAGTGATGTAGGTACTGTCCAAAAAAATTAAATGATACACTTGTTCGCTAGAGGAATGACCAAAGATCAAGTAAAGTTCACCGAGGAGCTTGTGCGTTCTCACAGCAGATCAGGGGTGGGGGGTTAATGGCGTATACACACCGCATGAACACTGACATTTATAAACTATTCTTACAAATTACTATACATACACATGCACGCGTGTGCACATAAATTCCATACAACAATTCATATTGCTATTTGGGCCTTGAAATTCTCACGAGCATCTTTGTTCTGACGCAGAGGGGAGGTAGAGGCACCGGACACACCTCCATACGCCACCTCTCTCCTCTAGCGTTGCCCAACAAGGCGCACGGTTGGAGAGCTGCTGCAGGTCTGGGTGACCCTCTTCCCCCGTCCACATCACTGATGCCTCAGCCATGGTCTAGCTTGTTGCCAGACCTCACTATTAGTGGAGTTAGGTCCACCAAGCCTTTTGGCCACCCGCCCTCGGTGACACTAGTTTATGGACCACTGTTTCCCCATCTTCAGCAGTCCACTGACAACACTGACATATGTAACATGTGGTGCGCAGGGCGCTCTGTCCTGGAGTTGCTGTCTTCCTGGGGACTTCAGCACTGTCAGGTATCTCAGAGGCAGCTCTCACCTGAGAGCCACCAGCTGGGACCACTGCTCTCACCCTTCCATCCGCAGGCAGGAACTGCTACCACCCAAAATATATTTTGCTGCAAATGATGCCCATACACACATGGGATTCAACAGGTTAATTCAGCAAATCATTCAAAAACTGTAAAACCGAATATTAACTTTTGCCAGGATCGAGGCCTACCTGAAAGTTGTAATCTTGTAATGACTCAAATAGTCAATAAATTCTAAGATATTAAATTTTAAAGAGAATAAAAATAGTGAAGTAAATAGGAATTTAGCTTACGCAGATAAAAAAATCTACAAAGATTTTTCTAAACAGGTCTAAGTAGTCAGCTTTAACATCTCTCAAGTCAGAAGAGGAAAGAAACTCAAATATATTTTTAAACAGGACAAGCTACATTTATTAGCAGCTTGTTAAACGATCACTAAAGAGTTAAGTACCCAAGGCCGCTAGTTTTTCCAGGGTGTTTTGCATTTTTCAATACTTGGACTAAGAGAGCCTTTGAGCACCTCACCACATGCAAACACGTCCCTTAAACACCCATTTCCTGCTGTAAATGGCTGGCTCTTGCTCCAGCTGAAAGCCACCCCACGCCAGGGCCCGAGGCTGCAGGGGCTGCTGAGCACTGCTGCAACGAGCTGCGGCGGGAGCCAAGCTGCAGGGACAAGGACAACCCAGGTAACTCCTTCCACTCCAAGTGAGCATAAAACGAAACGCAACCGCGAAGCGGATCTCAGCGTCTTCCAGGTCATCCCCCGCGTGGCTGCGGGACGGCACGGGGAAAGGCTTCGAGCGCGGACACGCGGAGGGAGGGGAACGACCCCGGAGGTGCTGCTGCCCAGGGAGGCTTTGGAGGGGAAAGCGGCGCAAGTGGCACGCAGCCCCGCTCGCTGCGGGCCCAGCGCATCTGGGTCCCCAGCAGGACGTGCGCGCTTTGAGTTTCCGCTGTGCGGGCTGAACATCTGGTTCGTTATTTGCAATAAAAAATAAGCCAGCCATACAAGCTACTTCAAGGACACTGCTCTTCAGCGGCTTTTCTGCACTGCACACCGAACTGATTTAGAGGGCGAGAGCAACTGGGTTTGGCAACTCGGTATTTTGGGGTTTTGGCAATGCAACAAGACTTCTTGATGAAATGGGCTCATTTAATGTGCCTTCGCTTGCTGTTCTCCTCCACTCAGGCCTCCGAAAGCACTTCTCTTTGGATTGTTTGGAAGTAACATTTGGAGTAAGTTCGATTTTAAGCAGAACACGACCTCTTTACTGAGGGACACAACAGCGCTACCTGGACCTGAACAGCCAGTTCTCCATTACACATTTATGGAGCAATATTCAACTGGTACATATTTTTACCAGGTAACAAAAACATGTGGGATTCATCCTCTTGGAAGTTAATTTACCCATCGTTAACAATCATCACTTCACCCTCTGCTAATACTGCTATCTCAAGTAACTAAACGAGACGAATCGCACTATTGAAATGCATTGTTACAAAGCGGCTAACTGAAGAAACACAACAACAAATATTCTGTATATTTTGTGCATGCTACCGTGTTTATTATTCTGAGTTTGTCTGGCTTTGATTTCTGCGGTGTATAAGCCAAGTGACATAACATACAGTCATCTGCGATTTAAACACAGAGAAAGCGACAGCAGGTCCCATCAGTTTCAAGTCCCTGCTCAGTCTCCGAAAGCGCCAGCAGACTCTGAGCACGGCAACAAGAAAAACCAAGGAGACAGCGGTCTGTCCTCATCCTAACCGCAGTCAGCGTGGAGCCTCCACACCTTGATCCCCACCTAACGGGAAACCAACAAAACCTCCTAGCAGAGGCAGCCCGTGGTGCCCCGGAGCCTCGCAGCAGAGCTCTGGGGGCGGCTGTTTTATTTTTTTTTTCCCCCTAGGATCCTACACATCCATAATGCTCAATGCTCTTTTTCCTTTAAGGAGATTCAAAACTCAGAGCAAGCAAGGATGAGAAGCCACCGATGGCGCACGTGTGACCTGGTACGCAGCTCTGCCCTTGCCCCCGCTACCGTTCGCTGCTCCGCTCCAGTCCTAGGGGACATTTGCTGGGTTTACCCTAAAGCGGAGCCTCTTTCAGGCCTCAGCGTCTACTTGTATTTTTGAGGATGCAAAAGTCATTCTACATCATGACACAGTAGCTCTCAGCTCTTTGACTCAGAAGCATACACAATAACGCCTCCAAAATACACAAAAACAGATACTGAAACATCTACATACTACTTAAGAAAAGTTTTAGAAGTGAGAGAAGCGTGCTTAAAGGGCAATAAAAATACTAGCTGCCTATAAGTGTAATTCCCTCCCTACATTTAACACAGCATTTAACCTGCAGTTCAATTATTATAGCTTTCTTTTCAAGGCTGTTGTGGGGAATTAAAGATGCGTGCAGTAACAACCCGACAGTCGGTACAACCCAGCTGTGCAGGATGCCCTTCCCTCTCTCTCTCAAAAACCAGGATGTTTTCCTAAGAGCTATACAGTAAAGATAAATACAAACGCCCAGTTCATGCACACAAAGGTATTTTAAAAGTTCAGGTCAAAGATTTCCCCCCCACCCCCAAGAGAGGGAAAGCAAAAAAATAAAATAAAAAAAACCTAATGTTGAAAAGTACAGCTAGCATAATAAAAGCGTGTGCTGGTAACCAGTTGAACGTTATTACAAGGCCTCCACTGCCTCAGGGGGGTCACAGTTACAAAGGAGAGCAATCCTATCATTTGACAGGACATTCCTCTTTGCATCTGTAAGGGAGTTTCCTCACTCCGGTGCTGACTACTAGACATTTAACACCCAGTTCCCAGGCTTTACAGCACACAAGATGTCACGGCAAAGAAAGCGAGCAGCTCCTGTTCTCAGGGTCATAGGGATGTTCTCATAAAGGTACGTTTTTAAACAGCGGTATAATTTTCATATTTTTTCCTCTTTTAGGCTGTTATGAGCCAAATGCAGCTAAAAGATCAGGAAGCACAGGAATTTAGTGCCAGCCTCACCAAGCAACCCTCAGGCAGAAACCGATGCAGTGAGGAAGAGGATGGGAAACTGGCTGCAGGGCCACTGGGGAAAGGGAGGACAACATGAATAGTCGGACAAATAAGCAACTTCCTCACGTTTTAAAGCATAGTTCTGCTTTACATAAGGACTCGAATGCAGCAGCATGGGCTTTTCACATTTGTCTCTGCGATACCAGGTTGAATTTTCTCACTGTGCAAGCATAAAGAGACTCTAGCTGCAATGAAGAATTAAGCAGAGATTTTCCTAGCTTGCATACCACTACCACTTGTGAAGATAACACAGTGTAACTATGTATCAACTGCTGTGCTTTAGATGTGCTTATCTAATTGGTTGCAGTGGCACATGCTGAAGGACCTTCCCTGCCTGGGTATCAAGTATATGGTCAGTAAAATAAGCATCTGGAAAGCTATTTCAAGGGAGGCACTTTTTACAAAGCTATTTTGTTCACTGTAAAACTTCGGCCACCTTTTAAAGACATCTTCAAGTACTTGTTATTACTCAGTGAACTGAGAACTTGGTGAGCACGGGTGCCAAGGCGTAACAAACATTTACCTTTACATACATCACAGGTTTTGTATGTGTTTGGAAGAGGAGTTATTTCCGGCAGACAGCAGATAAAAACGACACTGGGGAAAAGGGGAAGAACACTCACATTAGGTACAAGGAGAAGGAGAGGAGGAAAATTATCAATCGTCTGCAGTTTGAAAGTGGTTAGCCCAGAAGCTGCATGACCGAGAACAGGAAAACATTTTTTTTCTAAATACTTTTTTAAAGTATTTGTCAGCACAATTCACCCAACGCATTTACATGACACTGTTTTAGCTTTGCCTCTTCATGGAGTCATGGTATTTAGCATGTTTATCAGAAACTAAAGAACTTCCTTTGAGAAGCTGAGATTTGCTACCCACACTACCTTTTTCAGAGGCTGGCTTTTCAGGGTGTTTTCTATTTTCTTTAAAAAGAAAAAAAAGTTTTTATTGCTGAAACTGTATTTCCCCAGAGACCCTTTTTTTCCCCTCCCCATTATTAAGAAAGAGAAAAAGGGCAAGAGTTGCAAGTTTGTGAGTTTGGCTTTTTAGTGACTAAAGCTGAAAGATTTCGAAGGCCTCTAACTTCAAAACCATGGTGATGACTTTTACCAATACCATATCAATGTAAGTTGCAGCTCTTCAGTGCAAGCACTCGGTGTCCCCGAGCAGGGTTTTGTCAATTTTAGCAGCATTAATCCTTTTTTCAAAGGGTTCATTAGCAAACAATGGTACAAACAAGTTTGTTTGAAATGATCTGATTTTAAAAGGAGGAGGAAAAAAAAAAAGAAAAAGAGACGTGACACATGGAGCCATTTGGGGAGTGGGACACAGCTCCACCACACGTTCCTCCTGCAACTCTCCCAGCAACGAGCAGGCAAGGAGCAGGGAGGCTCTTCCACAGACCACAGCATAAAAAGCTTTTCTACCTAAACCTTTAATTTCCAATTTATTAGGACCTCTTCTAAATGGCAGTTAGATTTATGCACACCACAGCGCCTGATGCATTTCTGCAAGTGTAATTTACTCATTTTTCAGTTGACCTACTCCCAGTCAAGCTTGGTATTAAAGAAAGCTTTCAAAAGGTACTAAATACACCATATGCTAAATGCTTATTTGCCCCCCAAAAGCAAGAATTAGATAGGGAAACAATGAGGTCATTTTGTTTGAATCCAATTCCTGAAAAAGTCAGAGTTGAGCTCCCCTAGCAGTGAGCCAGACTCAGTCATTCATGTAGTACAGAAACCACTTTACCTGCTAAGCAGCTGCGCGATGGAGGGCTCCCTCCTTGGGCCGCTCCTTTCCTGCCACTTAAATGCCTGCTAAGGGCTGCAGTGCCCACAGTTACAAACAGCCTAACTCCTTCTATTTTGAGACCTTGCTTTCAGGTGCTTATAATACTGCACAGCTTAAATCAATCAGGCTGAGATTTTCCAGGCCAGGTGCTTGCCTGCAGCTGCATTTACAAGAAAGTTTTAGTGGAAACGTTTGTCAGGAGTGAAGAGGAAAAAGAAAATCCTCATTTTGATTCTATTAAAACCTTACAGCTGTTTATCCGGATACAGACCAGCAGTTTGACATTTTGGAAGGAGGTGGCCTTCACTGTTTCTGTGAATATCTGCCTTTAATCAGACCAAGTCATATTTCTCTGGGAAAAAAAAAGAAAATCCCGGCTGACACCACCAAAGACAGCTAGAGCTTTGAAGGTGAGCCCGGCAGGGCGAGCGGCAGCCAGGCAGCGGCAGTGGCATGTGCCCCCAGGACACGGGCAGAGTCCAAGGTCCGAGCCCAGGTCTCTGCCACTGTGTCCCCATTGGCCATGGGGTCAGACCCAGGCCCAGAAACCGTCCCTGCTCTCTGCTGAAATGCAGAGAGAAAGGAAATTAAGAGAAATTAGAAATAAGTAGATAATGGGCAGCAGCTAGAGGTTGATCTGAAGGGGTGAGGAAGGAAAGCAGCACAGGGAGAGGGTATCGGCTGGGATGAGTAGGGTCAGGAGGAGCTATAATCACTGAAATCTCTCCAAAGACTGAGCTCTGCTTTCTGAAATTGGCTGTCTTGCAGATACCCATGAAATCTCAGGGAGAAGCGCGCGTCCCCATTCCTCTCCAGCCATTGCCTCAGAGCAAACAGTAGGAGCCTTCTGCTGCTTACGCCAGTATCTTACTGAAGGATGGTGGAGGGAAGCAAAACGCAAGGAGCATATAGACTGCATTTTGGACTCTCGGGCTGGGATAGTGCATAAGCAAAGTCCCAGGAAGGGAACTGAGAGCTGGTGAGCATCTCAGTGCCAGCAGCTGGAGATGAGCCTGCTGGACACCTCGCATGGAAATTTGGCTCGGCAGTCCCCGAACCACTGCCTGGCCCTGGCTTCTGTCCTGCCCAGGCAGCAGTGGCCTCCAGCTCGGAGCCAGGAGGCGAGGCGCACGTGCTGACTCCCATGCCGTGCTTTTCACTCGCTGTGCCGTGCAAGCCGTGCCTGCTCGTCATCACTGCTTCCCATTAGGAGCTGCCTGCTGCCGACAGGGATGAACCAGGAGTTGCAGCTTTGTTCAATTTTTACTAGAAGGACATTGAAAATCTGCAGGCAAGCAACCCAGCAGCAAGCAAAGAGAGGAAAGCAGCCATGCTGTCCTGTGAGCCCAGCAAGGCCCTGCTGCCCATCTAGGGCTTGATCACATGAATGACAGCAGCTTATTTTGGCATTCTGCTATGCTTTATCCATGCCTCTAAATGATTTACTTAAAGCACTAGGAATGAACTAGAAACTCTGGGGGAAGGAGATCAGTGGTTGGTCTGGTGCCACCTTAGGTCAAAGCCTGCACTCGATCCCAGGGCCACCTCTGGTGGCTGGGACCTCCTGAATGACTTCAATACTTTTTTAATGCTGAGTATGGAAATCTTTTGAATAAAGGGCTTTAGGAGCTCTACACAGCTAGCAGTACTCTGAGCACACCTTGCTGCTTGGATGCAAGAGCAGCTCCATGCACATGATTTAAGTCTGGAGATACCCGCAGTGTAAATCTGGAAATCCTTGGCCCAGTACTTTCAGAACAAGGAGGTTCCACATCAGCCTTAAGACTCTAGCAGATAGACTTATGATGACCATCCCACCCTCCAGCCCTTTGCTGACCGCTGCTGCTCGAGAATCGTGAAGACTAGGAGTCTCTTTGTCTGTTAAATGCTGGCATCATCCAAATTCTTCCCTTTCTGAGCTTAGATGTACACAGGATCAGCCCTGTGAACCAGCCCTGAGTACTGGACTCGTTGAGCTCTTCCCCCTCCATGAAACCTGTTTTCTGCTTGCACCCTACCCCTGGCTGCTCATGTTCCAGCTATAAGAAATTCAAAAAAAATCTTTAAAAATAAGCTCATCTGCAGCAATCAAGGATATTGAGCAACAGTCCTTGTATGGTTCTAAACAAAGGAGATGTTGGTGGGTTTTTTTATTATTTATGGGATATTAATATGGGAAAGCAGTAATATAATACCCAGGAATAATAATATAACTACCCAGGAAAAAGATCTTGTTTAGTTCTCCTATCAAACTTAATAAAATCATATTTGTGTCAAATTTAATTTAATTTCATATAAAGCCCATAGCAGAACTGCAATTCTCAAAGGACATAATCTGTGAAACTCTTTCCAGTGTTGGCAAGGAGCAACGTAACAGTGTTGTCACGACACAAGCGAGCTCTGAATGACAAATGACAAGCCACAACGGGTACTCGGCCCCCAAAACTGCCCATAAAACGCTAACTGGTACTGACAGCATGGTAGTTGTATAGTGTGCCAGACAGAGATACCAAATGGAGTTTCAGACACGGAAAATGCTCTTGCAGGACTACAACTGAATAGAGCTGTGCTCCATTAAGCTTGTTTGCAGCATGGCTATGTCCTTCCATTTCCTCAGGATTTCTGGGAACACCGTTCCAGCTAAAGGCAGGAGTGTTGACATGGCACCATTACCCTTTTCACAAATGGTATCTGCCCTTCTACAGGACAACACCGAGCAGCAACACAGCTGCTGTGGCCAGCTCCAATGCCAGAAGGGTAAATGCCCTTTCTGGCCTGTCCTGGCAGTCCAACCATGACTGGCCTGGCCCCTTCTGTGGCCACGCTCACGAACATACCCCTCAACAGATGGTGCTCTCCATGCAAGCTCCCACATCAAGTAAAGCACAACGGCAAACGATCGTACAGGTCTCCCGTACAAACTAGGGAAGCTCTGCTCAGCCAACTTGGGGCACGCAAGGCATCTGCGTATTAGCGAGAACAGGGAAATGCCAGTGCGGCATTTCTCTCCAGGGTCTTTTCAGACTGGGAAGACACCCTGAAGATGGCATCCAAACACAGCTGGGAGAAAACTGACTTTATCTCGGAAAACACAGAGACCAAACAAGGAGTAACAGCTGTTTGTTGTACTACTGGCTTTACAGGATCAGCAGCAACATGTCCCAGGCTCAGGGCTGCAGCACAGCACTGGTAAACTGAATGCCCAAAGGGGCAAAAAGATGTATGTGGCTCCCAAAAAGGCACTGAGAAAGCAGTGCAGGGGAGGGATGTTGGAGAGCAGAAGGGCTGCAGAGGAGTGCTGTCTCTCGCTGCCCACCGTTCAAGGGCTGGCAGAGAGATCTGTAACTCACAGAGAGAGAGCAGTGATGCTGAAAGCAGGTGCAACTCATGCCCACGATAGATGGGCAGAGGCCTGTTGAAGAACAGGCAGCTGTTTATGTAGACAAAGCTTTATCTTTTATTGTCCAAGCAGGCCTCTGCAAATTCCAGACCTTGCTCACAGGGATGAGAGCGGGACTTGGGCCTCCCAGTAACTCAGAGCGGTGCCGACGAAACATCCACAGGCAGACTGGAGACCTGCAAACACACCTCCTACGGTCACGCACAGCAAAGACCCCCAATGGCAGCCCAGAGGTACCTCCACGGTGTGGTGACCTGCACTGCACCAGACCCAGCACTGCTGGGCACCTTTCTATGGCATGGCCTGTCCTCCAGGACTGCCCATGCCTTCCTTGCAGCTCCTAGCTCGTGGTGAGCTGCCTCCCAAAGGCGTCTGACATGCTGGCATCCCCACGCGGCAGCACGTGTGGGTGTTCAACTGTGTTTTCCTGCAAACCAAATACTCAGTGAAAGCCCTCAGCAGCAGCAGCAGCAGCAGAAGGGAGACTCCAGTTGCCAAGGACACGAGGATATCACAGCTGTTTTCTGCTCCAGAAAACTCATCCATTTTCCCTAATAAAAGGAAAGTGAACCCAAAACTACAGAGTGAGACTTTTCCAGAACAGTCTGTATTGGTGTTAGCAGACTGCCTCTACGTTCATCCAGCCTTGGAGGACAGAGGAGTGCCCCTTTTTATTTCTGCGCCTTTGAGGCTTGCCCATGAACTGGCAGCCTGTAGGGCATGCACGAAGAGTGCCTTTCTGGAGGTGGCACCATCAAGACAACGTTCACCCCGACAGCCCCAATGATCAGTCTTGTTAGCATAGCAAGTGGGGACCTTCTCAGTGTTTCTATCGCTTTTCAGCTGCGACCCACCTTCCCCCCACCCACAACCCACCTTCACGCTTTGAACTCTCCCCCTAGCCAGCACGGCCCAAGGGCATGGCAGCGGTAGCCTCGCAGGCTGGTGACACCACCCCGAGGGCAGTGTTCACCACCCTGACTTCGCATGTGCCACCACCTTCTCACGTTGCAAACAGCAGTGGAGCTCAGCAGTCATCTCGCCGTTCCTCACCTGTTGATCTGATATACCTTATTTGTAGCTAATTGAATGTGTGTGAAGCACACATGCTTACAGATTGAATCTTCAAATCACAATATCTAATCTGACTTATCTTTGCCAAGAAGGAGGTCTGAAAGGATTTATATAGGCCAACATGATGATGGATGTACTATAATTTTACAGGCATGTATCAGTACTGTATTTTCAATAAATGTTGTCCCAAGTTCTTCTTAAAGTGATGCGAGTTTCACAATCAGGGTTCAAATAACCCTTCAGAAGGGTTACTCCCAGGTTACTCTCAGAGAGCTGAAGGAAAAATTATCCTCGACGACTTCTGAAAGATCATTTGAGTGAGTTCACAGAGCCCCACTTTTAATCAAACGATTATTTATATATGAATTCTACTTCATGCTTTTTAGAAAGCATCAGTACAATATACACTGCCATTAAAATATCATCTTCATAAAGGATTGTTATCACAGTTGCTATTTAACAAAGCTGAAAAATACAATAAAATTCAGAATTCAGGCAGATATTTCATGAATATCTCTTCAGAAAGACTAATTTGATATGATACTAGACTCTCACACAGTATTTACAGATCCTAAAAAGTGAAAGCATGACATAAAATATACAATTAGAAATATTTAATCTTGAATTTTTTGCTTTTGGAAGATAAACCTACACCATGAATATTCTGCTAATAGTTTTCCTTGAGTAATGTGTTTACAAGCTTTGAAACCACCACTCCTGTGAAGTTTTAGGAATCTAATTGATTTGCTCCTCACTGGCAAAGATGTAAAAGCTGGAATATTGACAAAAACATCAAGAGATTTGAAATACATTAGCATAAAGTTCACATCAAATGCAAGGAGAAAAGGGAAAATATCCACTCACAAGTATCAGTGCTCTCGATAAAAGCCATAGTCTATATCCGCCCTAGACATTCAAGTCGCTGCTCACAACAGGATGTGCTATTAGCTGCTGAGATGATAGGCCCGTTTATCAGCTGGAATATAACAGCATACATGATGGTCTCGCTCATTATTCTCGCTAAATTATGCATGCTTGATGAGGGGGTTCAGGAGCAAAATCAGAAAACATTACATTTATCATGAGCCAGATCACTGAAAAGTCTTCCACAGCTACCTCAGGCAGCCAGTGCACACATCTATAGCGCCTAGGCTACGCAGTACAGCAAGGAAGATATTGCAGTTTCTCTCGGATTTGCCCCACCGGTCAATAGTCAGAAAGGATCAGAATGATATGCCAGTGTGCTCTCTAAAGTAAACTAGAGAATTGGAAAGACTTAGCTGTTATTACGCATTATCGCAGTGATCAAGAATTACCTGGATTAGAATAATAAGAAACTAGCAAATGTTTAGAATCATGGTAAGGCATAATTCTTCCTTTCTAATAGCAGGATTGCCACCAGCCCCCATACAGCACACGTGAGAGGGAAGACTGAACTGTCCTGTAATTTAACTATCTTCATGTCAATATATGTGAAATGAAGGCACACAGTATCGCCAGGCTGTTCCCTCCCCCGTGCGGCCTAAATAAAGTGTGATGAAAACTTCAGAGATGGATGTTGGAGAATTATTGTCCTTTAGCTTGCTGCTACCACCCCTGCGAAAGGCGGGGAAGCGGGCATAAAACGCAAACTGAAGGCCTCGCTGGCAATACGTCCATTTGGCTGAGATGGTCAGCTTGGGAATGGGACCTTGGTCAGAGCAGGTGGGATACTGTCCCCAGGGTTGATGGTTTGGCTCCCAGATACCTCTGCTCCAAACAGTCATCTTGGGTTTGCTCTGAAATATAAAAATGCATAAGCATTTCAACCCTTAAAACAGTCCATCAAACAGAATCTCTCTTTCCACTTCCTAGCTTCAGACTCTGAGGGACACAGGGATTTTCATGCTGAGCTGGAAACTCCAGTTTCCCAGAAGATAAGCCCAAAATAGATTTCACGGCATTTGGTTACTTCAATTTATATGCAGCCCATCCCAGAATGGGATTTCCTAGTTTCGGAGTTTGCTTATCTGATGGATGGATATTTAGTGTTCAAAGGACTAAGCTTCAGTGGAAACATTCCTGAATATTTGTGATGTGGTGGCTCCAAGAAGACAGCACAGAGACATCGACAGCCGCGCAACAGTGACATTTACACCCCTCATACCCCGAGGAGCCTTGGATAGCAGGTCAGTTCCCAGGACACAGATAATAACATTGCCTCCCTCTCTCCTGTATTTTTAATGTAGCCATAAGAAACTAAGCAGACAACATAATTCACGACCTTGCAGAAGACCACCTGTGTTACCCAGCTGTCAAAGTCACACGCACCTTTGGCCACCCCGCAAGGTTGCTCAAGAGAAGCAAAGCCAGCACTAGCGAGAGAGAGAGAGAGATTTTTCCTTCCCCATTTGCAAGCATAGAGAAATGAGAATGCATGGGCAGACTGCTTTAACTGTATTGATTCTTGCATAAAGCACAGAAGGCAGTTGATTGATCACAGCGAAGGCCTACTAGTATCTAGCGGAAAGTAATTTTGTTACTTGCCAGCACCTTCAACCTCTGTCACCGCTCCTTCCTGCCAGGAAGCCCATATTCAAATGCATGAAACATCTCTCCTTATTGCTTCCTTCCCGCTCAGCGCCCCATCGCGCCGTTCCTGTCAGCAGCCATTTGCGGAGCAATCAGTAATGCCATCACAAATACCACCGTCCTCTCCTCCGTTCCTCTCCTGGAGCTCGTGCGGGTGGTATAGTTGATTGCTCAGGAAATAGCAGGCGACAGAAACAGTACAGACAAGTCTTAAATGAGATATAAGCCATGAAATAGATCTGCCCAAGGCCTGTTCTGCAAGTGTCCCTAACAGTAGGGAATAGAAAAAAGGACAGATAAGCAATTCCCAAGGAGACAACCTGTTTTGCTAGTGCAACAGGGGAAAAAAAAATCAGAATGAGCATATTTGTGCCTGTGCGGCATCCTGCAGCCTCCACGTCCTCCCTCTAACTCCCCAGTTACTGCGCTGTGGGAGCGCACCAAGGCTAAAGATAGTCACAACCGCTCTGCCAGGCAAGACGAGGGTAGGAGAGGCAGGATGCCTGGAAAGCTGTCAGGTGAAGCATAAAATAAAACAAAGCAGCAAATGGCACTAGGGGAAAGAGGAGCACTGGTGGCATGGGACCTTGAGTGCCCAAGCTCTCTCGGAAGGGCAGGAGACTCCTAGGCACAGTGAGGATGGAGGACGTGTGTCCAAGCAGCATGAGACTGTTGGAAACTGGTGTGTTAAGCAAAGGAGCCAGGAGGACAGCTCAAGCAGTGATGAGTCTATGATCCTAGAGATTAAAGTAAAGGCAGAAAAGGAAAGAGTATATCTTTCCACCTTTCGGCTACTCATCATGCCCAGTCTGAGTCACTGAAAGACTGCATCCTTGCTAGAGATGACAAGATAGAGCATGCACTACACCCAGACTGTGTAGTATAGGACTTGCCTATACAGAAGGCAGATGGTGTAAAAGAAGTTGAAGCCAGGTGTGCCATCCTTGCATAACTGCATGAAAAAAAAAAGGAAAAGCTAATGAATATTACACAGTGCCCTTCCTTCCTACATGCAAAGATACAGCAGAGGATTCAGGGCTGGAAAAACCAGCCAGAACCCCGATGCAGGTGATTTTTTGCTACTTACACTGAAAATGACAGCGAGGTAGTAACTGTGCTGAGAAACGTCCCATGGAAAGGGAAGAAAAATGCTCTGCTACCAGTATCAGAGGACGAGGCTTGAGGAGGGCAACGTCACCACCATTCCAGCGCTATCATTTGCTGTTGAAACTTCATTTCTGTCTAGCAGGTTAAAATGGGGGTGAGTGAGAGACCAAGGCAAACCTTGTTTGCACATGTTGCACATCTTCAGCAGACAGTCAGGTCAGGATGGGGGGATGGGACATGGAGGCTTCCAAAAGCAGAGACGGAGACCTCGGTGAATAGATTAGTCTAGTTTCTTCACTCTGAAGAAGTTCTTTGTTTAGAATTGAGAAAAAGGCAAAAAAGAAAAAGCCCTACCTAAGTTCACATACCACCATCACACAAAAGACAAGATCTACCAAGATTACCTCAAACAGACCTGAATGAACATGGATCAGAACTATTTAACGTTTTTCCAAGCCCATTGTGCCACTGGCAAAGTTCATTTGCCAACAGGCCTGCACAGCCAAGTGCCACAACTGCTCTCCATCAGAACAAAAATGCTTGCAAAGTTAAAGCCATCAGTAGTGATAAACTACCCCAGTGGGATCAGGTAACATGCAATGTGCTTGGGAAGTTCCCTTCCTCCCCAAATGGCATTTCTAGTGAGCTAAATGAAAAGCACGTTGCACCCTTGTGACATGGACCCTCTCCCTGCAGTTTTGAGGGATTTGGTATTTTGTGACAGACCACGAGGCTTGCGTGAGGAGGCAGCACGGTGGCTGTTCAGCTTGGGGTCAGCTGCTGCAAAGCCCCGCCGGCAGCGCGGGTGCTCAGGGCAGGTGGGCACCACTGGGTGCAGCAGCTGCTGATCTGCACCCCTAAAAGCCACCGGTATGGGTGGCTGTGGGATGTGGGTTTGTCAGCCAGACCTGTACTTTCCAAGGAAATCTGCATGCCTGTGCCCCGAGCTGGTGCATGGCCAGCCACAAGGCGCGAGGCACCCGGCTGAGAGCAGAGCAAGGGCTGCACGAGAATGCCATCCCCCGCACGGAGCAGCGAATTTGGGAGGGAAACGAGCTGAATGCATGCTCACCGGGAGCTTCCCGAAACTTGGCAAACGGGTGAAGGGAAGCCCAGGGCAGCGGGTTACCTGGCTGCTCCCTGAGCGCTGGCGGCCGGGGCCGTGCCAGCAGCTGTGCCCCAGCCCAGGGGAGCAGGGCTGTTTCTGGTGGTGACACCAGTTTCCTTTCTGGCCCGGAGTGAATCTCACAGGCAAGCGCTGTGCTCTGTTGGAGATCCCCAAACTAGCAACGGAGGAGTACATGCTGCCACATAGTGCTGAAACTTGCATCCTCGCAGAAGGACGGCACCAGGAGGGCTAATTAGCCTGCACACAGCGCCGCGCTCGACATTGGCAAGACCACGCTCTGCTCCTGCAGCGCAGGAAATTGTTGATCCCAGCCGGGAGGAGGGGCTGCGAAAGCACCGCACCAAAATCACATACACCCACAGAGATATTGCACCTCCAGAGCTACACACCCTCCCGTTTTCCCTAGTCAGTATTGCCTGGTGGACAGTCACCAGCGTCTAAAGAGGAGTAACTAAAAGGAATGGCACCAAAATTAGGTTGCTGCAGAGACATGAGCTGACTGCATTCATCCTTCTATTCCCAACCCCACCATCCTCCTAACTAAATTTCCAGGGTCAGAGTACAGGATCACGAAGACAGTGAGAAATTTCCCATCAGCTTTTGGGAGTTCAGCTTGCCTCTCTGGAGAACCAGAAGACAAAATGTAAGTGCTTTTTATCAGTACTAGTAAGATACAACTGGATGAGAGCAGAATAACAAAAATCCTAAAGCAGGATTTAGGAAGAAAAAAAAAAAACCTTACTTCTTAGTTTCCAATGGCATTTAAAGTTTTAGGAGCCAGCCAACACTTTCTTTAAAAAAAAAAAAAAATCTGCTTCACTGAAACGCTCTTTCCTACAGGGACTTTTTTGTGTTGTGCTTAGATGGTGTTATAACAATAAACAGGCATCTTAGCCTTAAGGGACTGCAGATACTGCCAAAGCAAGCAACATTTTAAACCTACAATAACCTTTAACTAATTGCAGAAGTCAAGCCAGACAGCACAAAAAGGCACAAAGCTGATGTTTTGACAGGCTGGGATTGCACTTCAAGGAAGAGTGACACAGCATGGGCTTTCACTGAGAGACATTGATGCCAACTGGCTTAAGGAAAATCTTTACATCACTGTAAAGCCCAGAAACTGCATTTGAAAAGCTAACAAGCTCCTTCAGTGTCTGTACAGTTAACAGTTCAGGAATTAAAGCCAATGTATAAGGAGGGAGACATTTCCTAGCCTCCCGTCGGAACAGCAGAAAGTGAATTGCGGATTGTGAAACTGCAGTCTTTTCCCATTTCAGACCTTGCACCAGACATCAAAAGACCCCCTATAAATTGATGCAGCTCCCAACAGACGCTAATGGAGAAGTTGAACACATTTGCAAAGCTGATGAGCACTGCAATTACAGAATTACGGGGCTAACGGGGTCCACTACAACTGCCGGTATATTTGGAGTGAGTCAGAGGACACGCTCCACCTCCTATCCTAGGGATCAAAAGCCTGAAAGCAGGTAGATCCCCACAGGCACATCAGTCCTGACCCTCACCCCAGCACCTGGGCACCTTGCCAGAGAGGCAGGGCTCCCTGAGCATCCCCTGAAACGCTCAGGGACTCTGGGCAGCAGAGCACCATGTGCATCTAAGCTGGGAAAGGCCTCAGGTGAGATCACACCAGGGGAGCCCAGGCAGGAGCTGCACTGCAAAATGGCCAGGCCAGCCCCGACATTGCCTTCCCGCCCCCTCTGAGGGTCCACAGTCAGGAGGAGAGGTCAGCTCCACGCTAGGGTCGGTGGAGGGACAGGCGGCTGAGACCGCGCCGCAGAGCCTGGTCCTGCTCCAAGCCTCCCCAAAGCCTCCCGGGGTCTCTGAACCAGGGCTCTTCGGCCTGGCCAACTTCCTAAGGAGGCTCAGTCAGTTTATTGTAAACGGAGTCAATTTATAGAGTTACTGTTTATGAGCCAAAAGAGTTTAATTTGAAATCTTACATTGTTTAGAAAAAAAATTAAATTAAGAGCACCCTCTCCTCAGCCTGGTCTGTAAAGTTTTCCCTGGAGACGCAGGACTGAAACGATCTGGAACCCGTAACAGTACCATCTGCCTCTCTCCCAGAGGTGATCAATCATTCTGAAATGTTAAACACCCACAGTGCCTTAATCTGGAATACCATTCAAAACAACTAATTTTAAACAGAGAAAGGAAGGACGGGCTGTCCTCTCACGGCACAGTGGTCAAACCCCAGCTTCCATGCAATACCAAGCTATAAGACACCAATGTTTCCCAATTTTTACAGTCAGTGCCAAGACAGAGATCCTTCATCTTAGGGAGGAAACACTGACAGAAATGGAGACCTACGAATGACACCAGCTCATACATCAACCTATAATGGGGATGGGGGAGCACATGTGCACCCAGGATAGAAGAGGGAAAAAGTACTCTCAAAACCCACTTTCCTTCTGCCCTCACACACAAACTTTGCCAGAAAGTAGAGAAGAGCAAAATCAATGTCTCGTCCTAACATGGTCTGTGGAAGAGGTGCACAAGGGCTCCTTCTCCATAGGATACAAGCAAATTCGAAAGTTCAAAAGCAAATTTACAAAAGCCTTGGAGACTAAAGAGATATTGATGGCTCTATTCCCCCCTGCTAGGGATGGCTGGGAGGCCAGGCCAGACATACAAGGCAGCTTTATCCTCCAGCCTCTACGAGTGTTGGTCAATTGACAGATCAAGCACGCTACAAGCATTTTGGAGTTTGCATTGACTGCAAGTGTTCAGTACCATGCAATATGGGTGTTTCGGTCTGCTTCAAATCACTGCCTGAGACTACAAGTGGCACCTGCAGCTGGTTTTGCCCCACTTTGCCCTGCCAGTCTGCGGGAAGCATGCGCACTGGGAGCGAGAGGCGAGGTGATGTGGAGGAAGGTCACCCACGCCCTGCACCACGGTCATGTGGATCCCGGTCCCCTCAGGTCACTGCAGCCTGTCACAACAGTGCATGTCTAACGGCACCATCTGGCCTCTCGGGGCCAGGGCCAGGGGTAGTACAGCTCGGTCCAAAGGACCCAAAAAAGCTTGCCAGTGAAACAACAACAGGTCTTTTAAATCCTGCTAGCATCACAGTCAACAGTAACACATTCCTCCTGCAGTCTGGGTTTAGGATGTACTGGTGTAAGTCATCAGGGCTGGTACTGTTACGTCAAATATAGGGGAAAAAAAAGGTACAAAGCTTTTACTATCATTTCTGTTCTTAGAAGATGAGCAGACAGTCTACTAGGAGAATGTAGGATTTTTTATAACAACCTGGGGTGAGACATGTTGTCATCATTGGCTTGGAACAAGTCCAGCTTAAAAAGTAGCGGTTTGTCCAGGCTGGCAACAAATTGTTTATTTTCTTAGATAGGAACACGGAGTAGTCTACAAGTCCATGATTCATTCTCCACCACAAAGACCTCCACCCCAAGTTTCTCGAACAGACAACTATTTATTCACCTGCTCAGCCTTTTCTTAGCCTCCCCTGTGACATCGGCCAGCTTCATTGTGCTCATCTTCATGTCTTTAAAGAAACACATGGGACAGTCAAGGGCTGGTTCATTCACTTCGCAGTTCAAGCTTCTGGATACTGTTCTGCAGCTTCAAAAGCAAACGTGAAGCCACAAAGATTCCAACTCTGGAAAACACATGCTGGTTCAAGAAAGCATATGCTTCACAACCCTAAAATTGTCTGTATCAGAGCTTAAGAGTAAAGGAAGTAACTTAAGGCGCTGTTTGGTGTGTGTATACGTGATAGCTTAGCGGTCAAGTTATTTTCATAAAGCTGGACTCCCTAAAGGGAAAGGAGAATGCAGGATAACTAAGGTAAGCTTACAGATGCTAGAGAAAAGCCTTCCACTGACTATTCTGAGCATTGTTATGATAAGGAGCAGAAGATGCAAGTGTGGTGGGCAAGATACAGGGTAGGATAACGTGTAAATATGTGAATAGTGAATTAGGCAGGTTTTCGCTGGAGAAATTCACGCACTGACGTTTTGCACTAAAATATCCTGGGTTTTCACTGTGCGTGTCCAGGAAGCACCTACCTATTGGACAATTGTCAAACGGACACGAGACTACACTATCACTTTAAAGAGGCCACAGTATGCACCATGGTATAGGTGAGAACAGAATAAATTTGACAGATGGCCTACATTTATGGATCAAAGGAAAAATTTCCCTGATGGGCTCTGAGCCCCAAGCCAGTTGTACTGTGCTGCTACACACTGACCAGGAGGTAAACCAAGGCACAAAATACAATGCCAGTATCAGATGTAGACCCCTTCGGTCTTGATCCAAGTGAGGATTTCTTAGTCTTTGCCATTAGACAGATCAGACCCTAACAGAAATGAATCCAAGTTTCAATAAATATCCTCCTTCCACCAGATTAGACATCCAACAGCTAGATAATTGCTGGAGTAAAAAAGGATTTTCATAAAAAATTTCTCTGTTTTCCAAACAGACTGTCACCAGAGGCAAAGACTGCCTCTGAGCCTGCTGCGCAGTACTCCTTCCCACTGGCTCCACTATTTTCCGCTAGAAACGAGAAGGACAGACCACGAGACTTACTACATCTCCGAACTTCACTAGCAGTCCCACGGAGCTCAGCTTGAGGACAGCTTTCATGATGAAATGGGATTTCCTAAGGTGGCAGAGTCACATAAGGATAAGGGAGTAAAACAGGAAAAACCTATCCCTTGTTCTGAGAGTTGATTCTTCCACTAGTATACCAGTTTTCTTAACAGCTGCTACTGTACCCATGCAACATATGCAAAACGAAAAACAGTATGCTTTGAAATATCCAGACTCCTATGCTTTTACATCACACTGCCTTCCCACATATCTCCAACGCCATTGAAAGGCCAGGCTCATCTAGCTGAATGAAGGTGTAAAGACTGATAATTAAAAGCCACAGAAAATCATGACTAAATCAAAAGCTTAGTTATACCATGTGCTTTGGGGAAAAGCGTGAAGAGCCAAATGAATATTCTTCAAGTCAGCACATAAAATCATTGGCTAATGTCTGGAATAAACCCTCCTTTGTGATGCTCATTAAGATTCCTTTCAAGATGAGAGGGAGAAAAATGTATTCAAGAAAAAATAAATTTCATGAGTTAAGTTGTCCACAAACCTTTTCAATTCTATCTTTCCTCCTCCCTAGGTTTCACTTCAGTGTCAATCTGAACATCTGATTTTTACAAATGACTAAATTTCACGCATTTTCAAAGCCCAGAAGTGAACAGTACTCAAAACACAGTGAGAACCGCTGAAGGAGAACTGTTTTGACATATATGTACGAACAATCTCAGAGGCTTGAAAACATCCAAAGCCCCGATCCAAAGCCCCATAAGTCCCAAGGAGGCCCTCCGTCGCTCCAGTGAGTTTTGACTTGGGCCCAGGACACAGGAAAGGCTTGAACTCATGAAACTGAGGTTAATAGGATTTGACTAAACATCTGGTCATTGTCAGTGTCAAGAGAAGTACTCCGAGATGGGCGTTTGTGGTATTGGCCCTGAACCATTGTTATTTCTTATGAAATGGAGTATTTAAAAGTCTGTTGTATACAAGGCTGTTTATTGGCTTCATTTATTGTTTCCATGAGTTTCCCTTTCCAACACCCAGCTAGCAAAAGAAGCACTAATAATATACAGCAGATACATTCTCAGACATTTACTGCATACGTTATACTGACAACAGCAGTTGCCAGAGTTATGTGCAACTCTACAATCTGCACTGTCAAAACAGCTCAATAATATGCTAGGAAACAGTCATGTCATACATCCTTACTACTCTTCAATTCATACTGTCAATTCATACTGTTTGAAACACATTCAAACAAGCTCCACTGCAACCGAGTATTTTTTTAATCCTTATCACAATTATAACGCTTACAGGGTTTGTATCTGTAAAGAAAATGTAGGCCAACAATTGTGAATTTGACTTTGCTTGGCAATAGTGATTCCCCAGCACCTTCTGAAACCCAGCCATTCTCATTAAAGATGCCTTCTTTTAGGCAGCCAAGTTTGAAAAATGTTGGCCAAAAATGTGTGAATTAGTCAGTGACTCTGTGAGTAATAGGAAGGGAGGTATAATGACCCAGACTACAGCCTCGCCGCACAGACTGTGAAGCTCAGTAGAAAACGTTAACAGCATTATTCATCTTGAAATGTTGCCGTTCTCTGAGGAAATACTCTCAGCGTAAGGTTTTGGGGGGCAGAGTCTATCATTCTGTTCAGTCTGCCCAGCCTAAACACCTCCGTGGGACAAATGGTGACTGGTAATTAAACTGATGCTAAGTCACTACACATTCCCAGCGTGCCTTGGAAAAGGTGATTTCCAGGACTTCTTGGAAGAGAAGAGAGAGGATAATTTAATGAAGTGGCACAGGGTCACATTCCCCTAAAATCCAGCTGTTCTCTATCAGTCAGTCAGCAACACCATCCATGACGTGGCCATACCTGCAATGCAGCCTGCTGGTGAGACTCCAGGGGAATCTGCCCATGCAGCGTTGCTCTGGAGCACGGTGCCCCGCACCACACTGGCACGGGCTGCCTGCCTTCCCCTGAGGACCCAGAGGTTAATAAATCAAAATAAGCTCTTAGAATACTCATGTTCAAAAAGGATTTAAAACATCTTTTTTTTTTTTGCTAGAAATGGTGGGCCCACATACAGGTTTGTCCCCTCTTTTGCCAAACACACAGAGAACATCTTTGCAGTCAAGCAAAACCACGTAGCAAATTGGATCAAGAGGATTCTGATTGTGTCTGTGGGTTCCTAAGGTCCTTTGTTCATACAGAAAATAAGGAAATTAATTTGCAAGTCTTATAAAGTTGGGAGTCACATCAATTTACAGGGGGGTCTTATGCCTCTGGATACCCACTTCAGATTGCTTGGTTTAAAAAAGCATGAGACAAACAATAGCATCATTTCCACAACCTAGTCTGAAGCTCACCACTGCCTATAGGTTAGATTCAATGAACAAATACAATAAAAATAAAATTGTGCAGACAGCCCAGTCTTTTACTTAATGACATTCTGAGACTATTTCAGTAGTGATGATAAAATAGCAAGTTTATACCTGTTCAGAACTAGACAATGAAATTTCAATATTCACCCTTTGCATAACAATGGCACCAGCAAGTCAGAGCCCTACTAAAAGAAGTACTTCACAAATTTCTAGCAGAAGAAGCAGTTCTTGCCACAGAAAATTCAAACTGACAAAATCACACTGGGGCCTAGCTGATTTAGGCATTAAACTCCCCTATAGCAAATTGCAGTTAAATTTGGCATCTCCACAGTCCAACTTTAAAAGCCAGGTATCAGTTTCACAGAGTCAAAAAGAAAAGAAGAGAGAAGAGAGAAGAGAAGAAAAAGAAAAGACGGGAAAGAATTTCTAAAGGTTACCTTGCCATTGCCTTTACCCAGCTAGATGCCTGTAATTCCTGGTGGATATTTACGCTTCTTTGAGTTTGCCCGTTCTTCACAATATTACATCTCAAACCCTGCACATAGGAGATCTTATACAGAAATAATCTGTGATCACAGGACTCTACTCTGTCCATCAGTCCACTTTGCAAAATCCTTGTGCGTGAGAGCAGCAACAGAAGCTGCCTCTACATACTGTTCCCAAATTAGGAATGCAAGTGGATGAAACTTGTTCCTCTTCTAGGTCAAACTAAGAGCTTAAGAGTAAGTCGTTACGCCTTTCATAATTGTCAGACTTTGATTTTGGGGATGAGAACCATCATATCCTGCGAATGCAGGCTAAGAGGTATGGCGTTTGTTTACCCTGTACGAATATTTCACCCTCTAGATGACCTAGGTTTAAAAGGTACGACCATATCCCACTTAACTTTTCCATCACACACATTCTCAATTGTTTGCTCTCGCGGATGGCATGGTTATAGCTTCGCTGCTTGAGAAAGATCCCCGTGGAGCGCAGTGCTGCAGGCAGCTCTCCCAGGGAGCTTCCCAACCCTGCAAGGAAGAACTGCTGACTGCTGCTGACAGGGGAGGCTTTTTAAAGATGATGGGCTAAATTCAATTGTTGTTGCTGAGGCTGTGCCATTGAGATCTTATCATACTGGGAAAAACATATGGAAGAGATTTAGGCAAATGCGGACACAGAAATTAGAGCAAAACATTTGATCTAAAACTCCACCGATTAGAAAGAGTCCTCCAATGCCTTGTCTCTTGACAAATACTGAGCCAGCAGTGCTGTACTCTGCTGTTCTAGCTGGCAGTCAGACAGTTCCTCCTCTGGAGAGTTTACTTTCTGGATAGACAAGACAAAAGGTGTCATGTTAGGCCATCACTCGAAACTCCTAATTCAAATGATTATTTATACAATCAGCAGTCTCCTGAGAACAGCAGTACTCCGGATTCACCTTTCTCTTGGTTTTATGATGGCAGAGACTATGCCGCTTTGAAACTGAATGAGGTATCCCATATTTTTAACTGGAATTCTATCATAAAATTTTATTCCTGGCTTCCATTACTCAGTCAGGAGCGTTTCTTACAGCACTGGGCCACCTTCCAGACATAACATCTACCAAAGGCATCAAGTATGTCCTAGTTTTTCTCAGAATGCAGCCCAGAGCAAAATGACTATAATACAGCAAACGCAGAAATCTGTAACGGCCAAAAGAAAATTATTGCAAGCAACAAGTAAAACCGCTCAGCATAACACCTTTCAGAACCAGGAGTGCAGCACCACTCTACCAGGGCAACACGTGGTGCGGAGCAGCCCCACTATTCCCAATACTCACTGTTGCTAGATCAGCATCTTGTTTTTTCTCACTTGCATGTACGAGCCTGAGTATCAACCCTCCCAGCTTGCACACTGAAGACAGCACCTGCTACTGGACGTAGGGCTTCCTTAGCACCTGAGTGCTTGAAGGAAGAGGACAGCCTAGCACACTTGCACAAGTTCTGAAAGGCAACATCTAAAACCAACAATACGTTATTTGAGTGACCCTAAACTGCAGAAGACAAGCATGGTGAAGATGTTTAAATTAGTTGCCTGCATGCGACTGTAACAAGCACCTCTTGTCTAGGAGAAGGGACAAAACGCATATAGAGTGTGGCTAGGACCAAATTTTCAAGCACAATCAATACTTCTACCAATGTAGAATCATCCACTCCAGAGAATCTTCCATCAGCCTGCAACAATCGCCACTTACAAGGGAAGGAAAAAAAGAAAGAAACAGTTCCACTAATGCATATAAGCGCATAAGGACCGTGGAGATAAAAATATTCATGGGTTGTTTCTGACCCACCACTCACAACCCTCTCAGATAGATACACTGCTGTCTAGGAATGCTCAAATTCACCAAGAGGTGCTTTAACTGCAGTCTAACAGGCTTCCCACTCCTACTTTAGATGGAAGAAAGCTGCATTAAATAGCTCATCATTCCTCCAAGTGAGGAGAAATAGACTTCTTCACTTTAATCCAAAAGCTTCTTCTCCTCCCACTGACACCGAAACTTCCTTCCTGCTCCACTACTGACCAACCTCCAGCCACTACCTACTCATGCTCAGCCCCCCGCGCTATTAATTAAAGGCAACATCATGGTCTCTCAACATCCCTCAGAGAGAGAGGACCTTTGAAGTCTAAAACGGGGAGTGATGCTAACGGTGTAAGAAAACACAGAAACAGTATTGAGTACCTTAGACTGCTACAGTTTGCATTTATGTCATACATCTGCATTCATCGTCCTCGTACTTGTTCCCATCCTTCCTTCAGAACAATAACGGGATGTTTTTACACGTTAGACCCAGGGTTCAGACCTTTGGATGCCTATTCAGATGTAAAATTATGTCATACTCTCAAATTTATGTTAAACCAGCCCGTGAGTACTGAACAATAGACAGTTAATTTGCTATTGTTCAAAGAACTCATTGATCAAGGCCACGCCCAATAAACACATAAACTATTAGTGCAAAGTTATTTAGTATATGAAAGGAGGATTAGGGAAGAAGGATGTTATTACAGTTACTGCACAAGAGTAAGAGATGAGAGGTCTGCTTGTTGTTAAAGGGATTCTCCCTGCGATGTTGGACAGGCTGTATGAAATCTCTTTATTTTCATTTCCCTCTGAGTAAAATGAGAGTAACACCATTTTCCTACTTGGTGGAGAGGTTTAGTTCACATCAGCCCTAATGCTAGCAATCTCCACCATCAGAAAGTCTATAAAGCATGAGGAAAAACACCTCAACCAGCCTCCACTGATTGACTGAGTTTTTCAACTCAATGAATTGACTTTCATCCAACTTCCAAAACCCAAACCTACTACACATCATTAGGCTAAGATTAAGCATGAGAAATTACACTCTACAGAGTAATTTTCTTGAAAACTTGGAAGCTCCTGAGAGCTGGACTTGGAATCAGAGCACCTTCTCAACCATAACCACATGGATGCAACTGCGACAACCTAATCAATTTTGTGGAGCCTACACAGCGTCCCAGGAGTTAACGCGATCCTGGTGCAGGCTGTACAGTGCCGCCAGCTCAGAGGCTCCTTCTTTGAACTACACGCGCATGCACACCCATGAAACTGTGGTTTCAAGATATTAAATTACTTTTACGCAGCTGGGACCTCCTGTCCCACACAGGTAAATCTGCTGTCCCTTGGGAGCAAGCTTGTGAGTCACATTCTTTTACAGCAAAATGAGAAGCTTTTCAGTTGCTACTCTTCTAGCAGCAGTGCTGGACTGAAGGCTCTACAACCCCATGGAATAAGATGCTCCATCTGCATTGTATTTTGAAGTCTCTCTCTCTTGGTTTTGGGAAGGAGTTTTAACCCAGCCCATACAATTCAGATGTGGCTGTAAGGACAACCCTTCAGCCTGGCGAAATGTAAACTGATAGAGGCCAGTGCAACAACACCTCTGACTGAGTTGTCAGCAGCAGGGGCCGGACTGAGGTCTTGGGGCTCCTTCTGCTTGAGTGAAAGGGACCCAGATGTCTTCATCAAAGATGTGGCAGGATTGTAGGCTCGGTAGGTGCTCAAAGAGGGAGATATAGGGCATTGCATTTAGTGCTCCATTTATTAAATCATTGTGCTTCTTGCAACATGCTTCACAAAGGGCTGTAGCATGGAGTTGCTCTGCATCTTGAGCATGAGTCTGTACTTGGCTCTGACGTGTTACAGCTGGACCTGCTACCCACCACTGTGAGAAATGGCTTTCCATTATAAAAATTCACTTCAGGCTTGGCATGTAAAGCCTCAGAGGAATTTTTAAGGGAGACTCGTTTCTCCCACACATCCTCTGCATTAGCAGATTTATTACTATCATTATTATTCCTGTTTAAGATTACAGACAAGTGGCTTTTAGAACATAGAATGTGTGACTGCTTTGACTTTTAAAAATTGGCCAAGATGCTGTAGATGTTAAAAGAGGCTGCTGTATACCCAGAACATCTCCTTTCCCATTATCATCAGCAACACAGTGCAATCCTACACAAAGTAAAAACACATGCCTCAGAGTATTAATGATAATAGATGGCTAGGCTGAAGCTGCCAACTTGCATTTTTATGTGTAGGTCAAGAAAGATAAAACACAAAGGAAAAACATACAGAAAAAACACTCTCAGAATAATCACTCTCCAAGCAGGAACTGCACATTAAATCAAAACCATGATAGATTTACTCAGTCAAATTCTACTCAAAACAGCAACAGGGAGACCTAAACAAGTATCCAGGAGGACCATGAGCTTCCATGTACCACGGCTGTCATGGGTAAGCTGCCCGTTGATGCCTGCCCACAGCTTCTGTCTTCACCTGCCACTCGAAGGTCCAAGATCTCTGTGGTGGATGTAGAAGAAAGAGAAGTGATGCAAAATCTGCACGCAGCCTTGGCTTTGCCTTCACAAGTATTTCCATTGTCAATACAGCTCCCTTCCCAAACAACTCAAAAACTGGTTTTGAGGACAGTCTTATACTTGTGAGTGCTCCTGCCTTTAAAGCCACAGAATGTGGCTTTCCGCAGAATGTGGAAAACAAAACAATCAGTCAAATCTCAAAGTCACACTGGAATTGAGAAAAGCTTGAGTTAAGCCTGGAAAAAATACCACTTCTGTTTTTGCAAAATTCTACGCCATCCAACTACAGCGAACTTTAGAGGTGTACTTCTGCCCAGGGCTGCAGTGGGATGGCTCCAGGACAACGCTGCAGCCTCCACGTTCAGAAACTTCCTTTCTTCCCTAACTTGGGAGTGAGACGTTGGAAACGTTACCTGGCTGACCACAGGCCGTACAAGTCAGTGGAAGGGAATGGAAATCACCCACACACTTTCAAATGCTTCGAGATACTTTCTCGGCAATCAAAGAGCTAAAACAAAACCCAGCGGCCAGATAACTGGTGCAAGTGCTGTGAATCTGCAAGATGTTACAGAGAAATATTTTACAGGTTGCCTGTCCTTCCTCTCTTCCCTTCCCCCTTGTTTTCCCCCGCCTTTGGCTAAATGCACATAAGATTTTTCTCTGGGATGTTACTTCCTGCCTCGCTTGTGAGCTTAAGTAACCCTGCTTGTGCAAGCGACCCCGTGCAGCCCGCTGGGAAGCGGAGGCCGTGCCGTGACACTCGCCGTCTGGAAGCCTTCAGCGCTGCATCCGAGCGGGCTGACGTCACCCCGTGACTAAGCAGCTCCCACCCAGAAATCTGACTCCGAGGAGCTAATTGTTCACAGCTACCATATGCGGCTGCCTCTTGGGTTGAGTTCACTTTTACTGGATTTGTTTATGCTGCACTCCCCCAGCCGGATTCGGCAGAGACAGGCTGCGCTAGCAGCGTCTGCAGACCCAGAGAAGGAGCGGGCGCCTTGGCTGGCACAGATGGCAGCGATCTGTCTATCTAGGCGCACGAAGGTGGCTTCGGGTCCTCCTGCACACAGTGGCCTTTCCCGCCCTCCGCGCAGCTCCGCTCTCGGGAGCCATCTCCTAGTAAGCGCTCAGCGGCAGCCCCAGCCCGTCGGCCGAGCTACCGCGTTTCAGATGCCCACGCTGAGCCTGTGGCAGCGCGTTAATTACTGCAGGCTAAAATCAGGAATGCTGGAATCGTGACTGCGGGTGCCACAGCCAAACTTTTAACACAAGTGCTTGTCTTCAGGGAAACTTAAATCCGTAACACAAGCGGCGGACAAGGAGGAGAGCCGAGCGCAGAGCAGGCCCATTCGCTCTTGTCAAACGCTTCCCTCTCCTACGAAGCATGATACAAGGCACGAAAGAAACGTTAAGGCCATTAGGGAGCCCTGCATCAAGCACACATCTTACTGCTGTTAGCGCATTGCAGAGTGAATGTAATCTCTTTGAACTAGAGGCACCCTGAGACATTTATGGTTTTTGCGAAATGCAAGGATTGCATATCACATGCCGGCAGTATGCAAGACAGGACTTGTCCGCAGCTCGGTTACATGTCAAGCAGAGCAGGAGAGAGAAAGCCCTCAGTGTTGATGGAGGCAGGCAAAGCCAACGCACTGACCCAGGAAGAAATGAAATGTTGGGGAGGCATCTGGGCTGTTCATCACTTGGAACTTGCAAACACAACAGCAGTCGTTAACAGACTGGAACAATAAAACCTTTAAACAAGGGCTCCACTGAAACAATTGTCCAATCAGAAAAGCTACAAGAAGTAAAAAGTTTGCCTCTCTCTAATGTAAAATCCTAGGCGTCGCATAGCACAACCCTTGCTTATATTGTTATGCCACGCGCTACAGAACTGGCTAATGCAGGAATTCAAGCAGGCAGTTGAAGAACTAGAATTAGAGGCAGACCAAACAGTTTCCACCTCTTGAAATCTGGTGTCATTCTAATTTGCAGCAAAACCAGCATTTGCAAAATTTTCGTAACACAGGATGATGTTCCCATTTAAAAAGAGTGTCTGGTTAACATCAGCACAAGGCATTTCGAAAATCAGATACTGCCTCTACGGAATCAAGTAGCTCTGAATTCAATCAAGATGAAAAAAAAACACAGTAACATTTATAGCAAGCCTCTGATCGCATCCCACCATTTCTCAGCAGAGAAATGCTCGGTCTCCAAGCCCAGTGGCAAACCTGCCGGGACCCCGACAGCCATGGGAGCTGGGGCTCAGGGGCTCCTGTGGCCGGGCCACGGGGCCAGGAGGTGAGCACGTTAGATGTCCGACCCACAGAAACAATTTTGATGGTGCCGGAAATGACCTGATACCGATCTCACGAGTGTTTAACTTACTTCCAGAAAGCGCATCTACGTTGTTAAACACAGGTTTGTCTGACAAGGGGATACACAAACCCCTACAAGAACCATCTTACCCAATGCTTACGGAAGTCCCCGGGACGTCTGATATCAACATTGCAAAATGCCACGTTAGATACGCAGGACGATGTTTCATAATTCTCATTTACCTCCTCCCTCACCCCAGCCCAGCGATTGCTACTGGTCCCTGCTCAGTTGCAGGCCTGCTAGTTGTGCCGTACCGAATACGGCTGGCTGGTCACCCTCGGAAGGTGTTTCAGTCTAACGAGGCCGGCAAACGAGGGAGGGAGACGGACACAACCACAAGCTGCTTGTTTAGATCTGCTGCCAGGCTGACAACAAAATTTCCAGCAGCTGGGATGGCCAAATCGTGTTGCCTTTGTACTAACTTTGCTGTTACAATCGCATTTCATGCATCGTCCCGGCAGCTTCCTTGGATACAGTCTTTTGTTTGTTTTAACTTCGAATCCCCGGGGAACGTCAAGCTAATCGTGGTACAGCGAAAACAAAACTACAAACAACCCTCCGCCCCAACAACATGCCAATGGATTTTCATATTCAAAGAGAAACGTGGGAATAATACAGCCGTGATATCCTTACAGCCAGGGCGCTGCAGTTGTGCTTTCGGAGCCAGGAGAGGAGCGGGAAGGACCAAGGTGGGCCTGGCAGAGCGGGGCGCCAGACGCCCGGCAGGGTGGGCAGCTGAGCAAGTGCCCTTTATAATCCCCATCTCCGAGCACAGCTCAAGAAAACAGACAAACCGGAAAGTCCAGACCAGCGGGCAGGCTGCCGTCGGGATGCCACGCGCCCCCAGCGCCGGCTCCCCGGGGGCTGCCCTCGCTGCCCGGCAGCGCGCCGGCTGCACATCCCGCCCGGCCGTCCCCCAGGAAGGGACCACGCGCCAGCGTTCGGGGGACGGGAAGCCCCTCCGCTTACTGCAGGAGAAGCCCTGCGAGCGAAAGGCTTTCGCCGCAGCCTAATCGCGCAGCTCGCCCCCGCGGGCAGCTTCATCCCTCGCAGCACCAAGCGGACTCAAGAGAACGGGCAAATTACAAGACCCGAGGAGAAACTGGGCTGCAGCTAAATAATTTGGGTCAGTACATAAGTACGAAACCAGCAGTCATTGCTCTGTGACACAGTCACCTGTCCTAGCGGCCAGGTAAATCTCAGGCCGTGGAAAAATGCCTGCGTACGGATGGGAGCGGGCAGGCACAGTCACACCCCCGAGGCCGTTCTTAGTCTGAGGCTGTGCTCATGCTCCGACGCCGGGATTACGGGAACGGGGCTGGCTCCCTTGCAAGTAGCCACCTTGCCCCCCTCGTTGGGGAACGTTTCTGCCTTCACCGCGTGCCATCTTTCGCCAAAAAACGGGCAAACTGCCCACTTCCACCCTCGGAGCCGGCTATGCAGCGGGGCCGTCCGCAGCAGAGGGGCTCCCGAGGGGTTACACCGGGGGAGGACATTAAAAGTAAAATAAAATAAAACCAGGGCTGGAGATAGCAGGTAAACAAGGTAGAAGTGAGCAATCCACCAGGAGGCTTTCGGCAGTTTGGAAGCAGCGTGTCTCACTTTATTTTAACCGAAACCGCTGCAAAAGTGGCTGGGGGCAGAGGAGGGGGCCAGGGCGAGCGTGGGGCGCATGCCCAGCGGGCAGCAGGATGCTGCAGGGACCAAACCCACGGCGAGGCAAGGACTGAGTTCCTCTCTGGGGTCCCTGCGGACCTGCTGCATCCCAGCTGTGCAACCAGGGGGGCTCGCCTTAGAGCAAGGGATTTTGCCTGCTGCCAGTCAGTTGTCAGGGCACTTCAAACCCAACGCGCAAGTTTCGGAAGATGGGAATCCATTTTTTACCAAGTGTGACAGCTGAAAACACCACCCGCTCCTGCCTACTCAACGCTGCCCCAAGCTGTTGCCGTGCCAGGCTTGGTCTGATGTTGAGGTGCAGCTCAAGATGATCCCAATTAAAGGAGCGAGGTTGTCATAATTTCAGCTGCACAAGCGAGATGAGAAAACTAATGGTGTCACAGGGTGTCTGCAGGAATAAATTCACAAACCTAATCACCTCCCAGCATAGCCAGGCTGCCAGTGCCAAAGGGGGTGATGTGGGAGAAGAGAGCTTTCAGGTCTCTTAAAGAATATTAATTCACACTAATAGAAATCCGATCTGTCTTTGCCTGTAATCAACAGCAAAACCGAGATCCTGAATGGGAATATTAATGCAAGAGCTCCATGGGAGATGGAAACCTCCCCAAACCTCTTTCAGATAATCAGAATTAAACATTAGACGAGCAGCATAACATTTCAGTGTTCAGAGGAACAAAGCAGCATTCAGAGGAGTCTGTTGAAAGAAGAGGCTGTGAAATTCAAGGGAAGCATCACTGTCCCCTGGTTAGCGAGCAGGACCAGCAGACCTGCATACTGACCACTACCTGACATGCTTTTTTGTTTTCCTTCTGCACCTTCCCACACCTGGATGTGCTCCAGGTGTCTTGTGTCTTACAGAAAACAGCCTATAACTGAATTTTTAATCCTGGGTTGATCAGGTGCATCTTGCACACTTAATGAAACCCACTACCTGGGAACAGGGAATAAATCACTTTTTGATATGCTTGCTGTATTTTGTTCTTATATATGAATACTGTTATACTTTAGGGGAAGGGAAACACCTCTGACACCTATTTTCAATGAGGTACTAAAGATTTGGGAGCAGCTTGAGACATGGCACTGAAAATGAGCAGCTCTTCCTAAAAATAGAGGTCATCTGAAACATCTCAAGAGCTCGGTGCTGAGAACTTGAGATCTCCAAAATAGTATTTCCTCCTGAAAGCCTAGGCTGCCCGCGCACGCGGACTCGCGCAGAGCACCTGAACCGACTACGTCTCACCGTGCTGAGCGCATACCGCAAAGCACCAGGCAGTGGTTTTAAAGGGCGTTTTTTTGTCTTCTCTGGTCAGTTTTTCAATCAATCACATACTTGGCTGAAGGGGGCTTTCAAACAGCAGACCAGCTAGGCAACCCTGAGCCGAGACAGGGTCAAACAAATTCTGCACTGTCCGAAAACGCACTGAAAATTCAGCAGCTGGCTGAATGAAAACCCGTCCTACTCCTACCGGGCTTCTGACTGAAGCCAAGGTTGTGGCACGCGGGTAATTCCAGCGCGCCCCGCTGCGTCCTTGGAAAGCTCATGCTGCTAAATGCTCTGCTTCGCGCGTGCCCTGTGAGCAGCCCCCCGAAGCAGCGCCATGCCTCCCGTGCTGACCCGACCGGGGCCTCTGGGAGGGAAGGACATACCGCTTCTCACGCCCCCGGGAACAAGAGAGAGGCCCCGACGCGCCTCGCAGGACGCTCGCCTCGGAGAGGAAGCGAGAAGCGGACGTCTGCGGCGCGCGGCCCGGGCAGGCGGGCGGCCGGCCACCCGCGCTGTCCCCACGGGCCTGCTGCCCCCTCGTGTCGGCGTCACAGTCGCTTACTGGGGCTTCGCGAGCAACATCTAGGCTCCCCGGCTGCACCGCGGCCGGGGACAGAGCTTGGATCCGGGCTTTGGTAGCCCCAGGAAGGGCCCTGGCACCAGCACCAGCCGCGGGCAGAGAGCGGAGGAGCTCGGACGCGGCCTGCGCCGGGAGGAGCCCGTGCGGCCCGGGGCTGGCGGTCGGCGAGCACACGCGCGGCCCGAGGCTCAGGGCCGGCCAGTGTGCGCCTTCGGGCAAACTAGGGACGGCAAACCGGGCCCCGCGGGACGGCGGCTTTGCTTTCGCAGTCCTGCCCGCTGCATCGCGGGGGGGGACGAGAGAGGAGGGCGAAGCCGCAAAAGTTTGGGCAGAGGGAGCTGCCCGCCGCGCGCGTCGATCCGGCGCCGCTGGCTGCCGCAGCTGGCCGGGACGCGCCGGGAGGGAGCCGAGGAGAACCCAGAGCGTGGGACAGGCCCAAAACGGGAAAACAGGGCGACGACCTTCCTCGCGTGAGCAGGCACAGGGTTAAGCCCCGACTGCGAAGGAAGGGGTGTTGCTCAGCCCTCGGACACTCACCACCTGGTGCTGCACTGGTGAGAAGCGTCCAGCCCGCTGCCAGCACCGCACCTACGCTCCTCTGTAAGGCAATGCCCGCCTGGTGGCTGCCTCTTCCAGCTCGGCGTGTCCATCCAGGCTGGCCTACGCCACGCAGAGCCTGACTCACCCCGCAGAGGCCCCCAGAGCTGTCTCTGTGGTGTCTGGGAGCACGATGAGGGAACCGATCTGGGGTGCTTGCTATGTTCAACGTCGCAGCCTTAGTTCAGCCCAACCGCACGCATGGCCGGCTGTTGGCTGCGAGGACGAGCGCTCACCACTGTGGTCCCAAGGACGGGGAAACAACCACCAGTGCAGTCGCCCGCCCTTGGAAACCAGCCCTCCCGCCTCCTGGCGCTGGCCGCCCTCAAGGCTGTGCCACCGCCCCGGGTGAATCCCCTGGCCTGTCCTTCCTTCCGAAAGAGCAGCTCGTCTTTAACACCCCACCTCCCTCAGGCTGGTGAGCACAGGGTGCTATCAGCAGGCAGCGGGTCTCCTGGCACCTCACAGCCTCCCATCCCACCCCGGCAGAGCTACAGAGCCCTGTTCCAGTCTCGCCTCTGAGAGGGGGAAAAGAAGGTCTAGGCTGTGCTGAAGGCTACAATGAAGGAGTTGTGGAGCTACTCACCTGTCTTTAAACAGGATAATGCAGGACTGGAACAGATTGCCTGGGAAAGCTGTGGAAATCACTGTCAAGGAGATCGGTAAGAACAGACTAGACAAACATCTATCAAGAGGAATTTGGTTGGGATAGGAGACAAAGAAGCTCAGCATATTGGAAACTTTCATCCACAGACACTGGAAGAAGGTATGCAAAATGTTTGCAGGATCATTTTTAAACCGTATACACCAGGCACATAAAGAAATCTAATGAAGGGAGTAATCTGGTTGCAAAGACAACCATTACACTCCTCTTGCCTCTTCTATAGATTTTTCTCCGAACTGGGTGGGTGCAGGAGCTCCAGGTGGGATGGCCTGTTGTTTAGGATTCTGTTCAATTTCCACAGACACAGTAATCCGAGGTAGCCTTCCCAGCGAAAGCCTTCCTCTGAGAGGAGGAGCACAGGGCTCCTGACTCTTCAGGCACGTGGGTCCCCCTTTCAGAAAGGGGGAGTACAGAGGGGAGACGAGCCTGAAATCACCTGCATGACTGAACAGCACAGGGGATCCCAAGCAAATGCAATGGTGCCTGTTGTCCGTGCTGGGGGATATAACCAAGCACGTGTCCACCTCACAGCCAGTAACCTGGGTAATCAGATGAGCTCGTGCATGCTCACAGCTCTCAGGCTAGATGATGTCTTTTGCAGGAGGGAAAGAGCAGAGAGTAGCAGGCAGCGCTGGATGGAGGTCTCTGATAATTTGCCCAAGAGGTGGAGGGGTCTCAAGCCGTTCACCTTGCCTGCTGAGCTCTGGCAATGATTTGAACCCTGACTGGGCTGGGGATCCCTTGCCTGTCCTGGATCACCACTCAAGGTGATCCAAAGCTATCACATTGGGCACACGCAGGGTACACGAGATAGCAGCTATGATATGCTTGTTGTCACCGCACGCTGACAGCGGAGGCATGAGGCTTTGATACTACGTAGTATTTGCAAGAGAAAAGAGCATCAGGTATCCACGGCAGGTGGGACGAAAAGGGGCCAAGCAAAGAACTCGTGACCCCGCAACACCTTTTAACTTCTGCTGATGCTGAAAGGGGTGAGCCCCTGACAGGCACAGCAGAGCGGTAGGGGTGGAGAGGAGGACACGGTGCCACCTCTGGCCTCAGGAGAGTGACAGAGACCAGCTGAGCCTTTTGCCTTTCTCTTACAGCCCAGACTTTTTCTTAGCTTCATCTTGCTTTCAGCAGAGGTTTCCTGTTCTTTCATTATTACGGAGAAGGGAGAGAAAACTGAAGCCTAAGGGCCTTTGTGCTTCATAATTCACTTAGCAAGTGAACCGTGGGCACAGAACAACTGAAGTCACGACCCCTCAGCGGTCTAGATTGCCACAAATTTTTCCCCTCCCACTCTGTCCAGATGAAACAAAGGTCCCATTTCCCACCCTTTTGATTTGAACCATGAACTCTCACTTACCTAAATGGGAAAGCAAGCCACTCATCATGACCCAAGAAAGACTCTTTGATGCTTGGCTATTGCTGGAAAGGGAGCAGTCTATTTTTTTTTGACCTTTGAAATTTCTCCCTTATAGAATAATTTATGTTTTTCTACCCATTACAGAAGAAAGTTGACCTGCTGTAGCTTTTTTAGCCACACGTCTTTGTTCCAAACATTTCAGTTCCATATCTTATATTTTTTGTAAACTCAGCAGATAAACTGTAAAAACAGCAAATTAAATTGCACAGCCTTGGTGGCTGAGACTACCATCAAAACGATCAAACATATTGAGAAAAGACTGTGGTTTTCCCCGACGCTCACATAACAGGTCTCCTTAATTGACTAGAAAGCTTGCTGGCGCAGAAAACGAATGAATTAGAAATAAATTGGCTTTCTTCCGTTATTAATGTCTCCATTGTTTTCTTATACATCAGGTTAATTTAATGTTACTGAAAATGAGGATTAAAAGCCTCAATTACTGGAAGGAGGCAGGGAGCGAGAGAGGCTTAACAAGGAGCTCCTGAAGCTCCCCGGAGTCGCTGGCCCGCCGCGAGGGCTGGCGGCGGCGCGCTAGGGGAAGGCAAATCCTCGTGGAGCGGGGCAGGCGCTTCCCGCCGGCCCGAGGAGCCCGGCCGGGCAGCAGCAGGGGGACCGCAAAGGCCCAACTTGTGCAGAGCAAACCTGGTCTCCCTGAGAGGCACTGGAAATGCCTGCAGAAAGATGCCATTTCTGGGCACAAGGCGGAGCTGGTGCATTGCCGGCGAGCGCTGGAGGGCCCCTGCGGAGGCACCGGGGTGTGCTGGGGTCCCAGCCCCAGCCCGGCTGCCGCTGCCCCCCGATGCTGTTCCTCAGCGCTGTTTCACAGCCCCCGGTGTGCATACAGCGGTGACTCCCAAACTGTCACAGCACTTACTTCATTTCCATCCTTTCCTCAAGGATTGCTCCCAGTACACATGTATTTGAACCACAAAAATCAATTTAGAGAGGACAAAAAAGATCCGACAGACTCAGGAAGGATCAAGAGGTGAGTAGACAGGGAGCCTGAACACATTCAAAAGATATAGAGGAGAGACAACAGAAAAAAATTACATTACAGCTAGCACTACATGCAGAATAAAGGAGGGCTGCATCAACCCAGTGTTGCACGCTGCATCCTTCCCGCAGGATTCAGCGTGCCTGGTGCAGCTCCGTGACAGCAGTGGACCAGCGCTGCTGTGGGTATACGGTGCCTATATGCCAGCAAGCACACACGACAGCAGCAACCTACGGATGAATTTTAGGACAGAGTTGCCACACTCTTGTTGGGCTAGCAGGACAAATTTTGTTTGGTCTCCCTGTTAGAAGCGCACCATGCGCCAGGATTTCCTACATGTGGAACGTTTCTTCCTCACCAAACCACTAGCGAAGCTGTCGGTCTCCTGGGCTTCAGCACAAAAGTGCAGCATTAACACCCACCAAAAATATCCTGCCTGAGCTAGAGAAAATAAACCCTTGTGTCAGAGCCACTGACATAAAGCTGGAAGAGCTCGGCTGCAGTCGCTGGACCAGCTCGAGATTTACCAACGTACTCAGGAAAGCTAAATTCGCCTAAAGTTCAGCAAAGAGAAAAGTACATTCAGCGTTTGCTTCCCCAGAAGAACGGCGCTTGCCAACTTCTCTTTAACAGGAGAGGCCAGATTTACAGCGTAGCTGTTGACTGCAGCGGACGCATGCCAAGGACAACGTTGCTGGGGGTGCTGACCTCCCCCAGCGCTGGCCCGGGGGGAGGCTGCTCCCTGCCTCGGCACCGCGTCCTGCCCCGCGGAAAGCGCTCCTCTGCTCTCCTCCGCTCGCTTGCGGACCAGGCAGAAGGCACCAGCACGGCAGCCAGGAATAAAGGAGTGAAAGCAACAGCAGCAGCGCCTGTAACTTGGGTTAAGGAGACCCCACGGAGAGCTCTCCTGCTTTTCCTAACTCCCATATTCAGTAACCCCCGCTCGCCGCACACTCCTCCTCTTGCTGTGATTTCCGTCTCCAGACCAGGCCTCAGCCCCCGGCTCCCCGTACTGCCCGACCCCACCGAGAGCAGCCTTCCCTTTGGGCTGCCACTGCTTACCATAATCTCCCGCGGAGCCACAGCAGCATTCCCATTTTATTTTTTATTCAGCGGAGCTGTCCAATTAATTGAGGCACATTTAAGGCAGTTTTTTGAGTTAGCTCCAGTGAGAGGCAGCAGGGACTGTTCTACAAAGTTAGAAATTACAGCAGGCAGCGCAACTAAAAAAGCAGTTTGGTTAAGTTCAGTGGACAATTTGCTCAATAGGTAGACTGGAGGAAAGCAGATACAACATAAGGGAATGTTATACTCCTTTTATATATATAGTGTAATATATAAAAATATATATAACACAGATGATATATAAATTATATAATATATAAAAATATATACACAAATTTATAAATATGCATTTATAAAATACATTTAAGGGAGCGCAAAATGCAGGCTGCCTGAAGCCTTCACAGACGCATGCATACTAGAAAGTTAGCCACAACAAAGTTAAGAACATGCCTTCCTAGAAAAAAATCACTTCCAACAGTCAGTCTGCAGTGTTATCCGTTCTGGTTTGTTAATTGTCCCCGCTCAATTTTTGCCCTGCTAATTCCCTGTGGCAGATCCGTATCAGGCTGTTCTGCCTCACCTTGGCCATGTTATCACCTTGGCCAAAACCCCCCCAACAACTCAAATGCCAGCAAAGGTTCTTCCCGGCTGACAGCAGCGAGCTTCAGACCGACACCACCCCCAGTGCCCAGACGGGCTGTTGTGGGCGCGCTTGGACGCCGAGCACCGTTACCCCCGAACTAATGGTCACTGTCAGATTATAAATTATTTACTGAGTCCAGTGGAAATGGCTCCAGCAAGGATGCAAAGCCACAGCACCTCTGGGCATAGCTTATCAAAACTCCCCTCTTCAGTTTCCTACTGGCTTCCGCTTGCTTTGCAGCATTAAGTCAGAAGGAGCAGCCTTGCCCGTCCAGCCCCCTGCGCCCACCTCGCTCACCTGCATCGCGGGGTTTGCCAGGCCAGCCCAGGAGACCACCATGTCTGCCCTGCTTACCCCCTTGCTCGCCCTCCTCCTCGCGCAGCGTTGAGGTACAGCGCATCATCTGGGGCCGCAGCAGCTCCCGCTCCCAACCCGCCGCCAGCCGCGCTCAGCAACAGGAGAGGAGGCAAGGACCACCGCAGGTCCCATCACACCCACCTGTGCACCCAGCTCTCTCCCTTGTATCACCCTCTCACTTCCCTCTTGCTGCCCAGGTGCCAACCAGCATCTGCAAGTCACAAAAACCACTTTCCGGAGCAGACCTGCAGTTGCTGGCCCTGCAACCGTAACATACCTACTTTGGCTGCTGCTCAGAGCAAGCGCTGCCTCCCGTTTGTGTTTAAGCAGCGCTGAGCTGTCAGCTGGCATCTCCAGTCAGCTCCTGCCCAACAGCAGTGCGCACATGGGAATTGCGACAGGAGCACGAGGCTCTGCCAACATCAGGGAGGTACACACCCGCTCATGGGAAATGCAACGGCTCCCGAAGCACGGTGAAACACAGCGAGCTCTGTCAGCTTGCGTGAGAGGGGCTTCAATTATTCAGTGTAATACCATTAAGCATGCATATAAGACTGGGTTCTCTCATGTTAGTCCTTTTAAAAACCCAGAAGGAAATTGCACAGTGATTAAAGAAGTGTGAAGTAAAGGTTACAGAGATAGGGATGGTCTAGAAAATATATGAAACATTGTCTTCCATTAGTGAATCCATCCTGCAGAAGGGGAGAAATGGGGCCCTTTCACCCCTACAGATGCATGCGTAACACAGCATTTTTACTAGGTACATCCTGCACTTAAAATAAATATACATTCACTGTTACAAGCATATTTTCGATGCAGTTTTCCTTTGACTTGAATTCCTTAGTCTTCCAGGATATGTTGTAGACAGCTAAACCTCACGTCGTCATTTTTTTTTCCATCTCTAAATTATTCAGTGTTTTCCCCATGCTAGGGACTGTTCTTCTACCTGTAAAGCGCCCTCTTTCTCTTAGAGAAAAGGGAATATGCTAAATAGGGTCTAACTCAAGTAATCGGCATGAAAAAGTGGAGAAACAGATCCTGAAATCTCTCTTTAAATCTCTCCCAGGAATCCCACTTCTGACTTGTCTCCTAGGTTCATGATTATCACATCCATTGACACCACCAGGATTGTAACACCATGTTTGGAAACTCCTGCCCTGCCCTAATCTCTCTTTCTCTCTCCTTATCCCTCCCTGGCTGCCACCTGCTCTCCCGCACACCCCAGTGCACCCAGACAGCTGGCCCTGTACGGTCTTGGCTTTGCTGCTTTCCTACATTGACCCAACGTTTTGCTGTGGCTCTGAAAAACACTGGACAAATTTCTAGCATGCTAGGTAAGATTAAATAATCACAGTCAAAGAGGTAACATAGCACTCTACGCTTTATTAAGAAACCTCAAAACTTTACAGAACACAGGAGAAGATAGGTCTTTTTGTCAAGCGTCCAATGAATCAAGTAGAAAATGATCACCTATCTCTGACAACAGACCTGCAGAGCTAGATCTGTGATAGGTAAAACCCACATAGCGGCTCTTCCTCTCTTTAGGACTCCATCACATCGTAATATGTTTTCTGAAGAGCATGGCACAGCATGAAGGTACGCAGCCTTGGAAACCATCACCGGGAGCGCACGCGCGCTTGTCACTCCAAACCTCAAACATCACATCTCCTGTGCACACCTTTCCCCTGGCAGTTTCCACCTCCCTCTTGACTGCGCTGTGGCAATGGGAGTGCCAAGACCCACCAGGGTGACGGTGCCTGCTTCCCCTTCGGCCCTCCAGCGACGAGGCCAGGAGGCAGGGTGCGAGCTGCCGCCTGCGCTGTCGCTGCCGCGTGGAGACAGCACTGTGAATACATGCAGCGAGCGGCTCTACCGACAGAGGTTTGGGCGCGATCGCACAGCTGCCTCCCAGAGCAGGCCCACGCTTATTCGGAGCAAAGTGACAGAATGCAAGTTAGGAGGTGACACAGCTTTGACACACCAATCCAACACCTCGAAGCTGTGGTTGAGGTATAATCCTGTTTCCTTTCCTCGCCTATCCCCAGCAGAAAACTATTCTCCCTCCCATTTTTTTTTTAATTGTTTAGTTTTCTGTAGGTTTAGATCCCCGGACTGAAGGGTACATGGGCTCCATTGCCAGGACAAAAACAACTACAAGAACATGTAGGCATGGAGCGGGGACTGTCCTACTCCCCAGCTGCAACTCTTTAGATAGACTTAGCTTTACCTTTAAACCCTCACCAGAAAGCTGGACCTTCCCGAAGCCCGAACTAACACGCTGCAATCACACCACTCCCAAGTCCCACTGGGCTACACAGTCCACTAGTAACAAAGAATTCAGTTTGCACTTTTTCAGGTAATTGAGTTCCCCCAGTGCAATATGGGTCGCATTCATCTGGCACAGATGCAAGTGCTGAACACTACTAAAATTATCCCGAACCATGCTGCAGGAACACTCTGCTGTTACACATCTCTGCTGTTTGTCACCTTCTGCCTGTCCTTGGATGGGCAGAAGCCATCACAAAGCAAACCTGAGTTAGAAGCTAACAAGAGGCAATCAGTAGGCACTTTCCAAAGAAATTCTCATCTTCATGTAAAGCAAATTCAGATATATTTAAGGAAAAAAAAAACTCTATTTCTGTTTTTTGGGAAGGTAAATACAATGATCAGATTTTGCTTTTCTTTTCATAACTTCATCCTCAGTCATGCTCTTCCTGTCTCTCTCCCTTTAAGATTTAGTTAATCCTACTTGAGAAAACAAAACTGTTGATCAAGACTGCAGTTATTCAGGCATCCGTTGCTTTTAAATTACTTCATTTCTCCTGTCCTTTCTACCCTTCAGTATTCTGACAGTTCTCTCCTAGACTCTAACTTCTCTTGTCTTCTGCTCTATAAAATCCAATTAGGATTTCCATCATCCTGCTGGTAATTGCACACTGGTCTAACAAAGACTAGCCTGTTTGTGGTTTTATTTTGTTAAGTATCATAAGGCCTGGCAACGGAAGAGTCTTACTGGAGCATACACATAGCTCAAACAATTCTTTGCAAGTGTTTCCTTTTTGTGTGTACGATGCCAATTTGGGCAAAGGCCAATGTAGAAATTTTTTCTTCAAAAATATTTCCAAAAAAATGTTGCTATGTTTTGATTCATGCATAAAATTGACAATTTTGATAGTTTTTAAGTATCAACAACAGGGAAAGTAAGAAGGAACACAGGTGGGTGCAAGTGTTGCAACCGTACCACTACCTTGGGCCAATACTCTCACACCAGCTGAGGACAAGCCCCTGCAGGTGGTTACTGTGCTCAAAGGAGCTAGAAGCTCTAACACTATCTGAACATATCTCTAGTTATTTCTTAACATTTTATAACGGCAGAAGGATTTGTATGGCTTACTCCTATTTATTGCACAATAATCCTCCAATATACGCTGCATTAAAAAAAATAAACCTTTCTGTAAATAGTGTTATTTTTCCTGCTTTGCCTTCAGCCTCCTTAGTATCTCTCCATGGAAAATAAGCATCCCTCCGTCTCAGTAAGCCCTCTACTGACATTTTTTCACAGTTACAAAGGTAAGCTAAGCATCAGTGGTCACAGCACAAAGAAACACAATATGCAGACTGCGTTCACTGTGTTTCCAGATTAAAGCACTTAGCTATCATTTGGAAGAGATCAGTCCATCTGGCACATTTGTTTTCAGTCATATAAAGAATTCCTCCTCCTCCTCCTCAGTTCTGTTTCCAGGGCTGGCTCTCGATATTTGCAAGTGAAAGCCTGAAGCTCTTTGCCCATCTCCTTTATTCCTTTTGGCTGCAAAAGAGGACAGATGGGTTCTGTCCTCGGAGGGTAAGCTGATGCTGGAGCCAGCGGCGGCCAGGGAATAGCTGGGTGCTGGTGGCTGGAGAAGGCTGGTCCGCAAATCCCTGGAAAAGCGGTTCAGAGGGGAGCGGTCACAGTCAGCATTTACCACAGTGAAGCCGGTGTCAACATTAGTCTCAGCTTCCTGCCTAGGAGGCTGGCTTTCCTGGTGAGACATTTTCAGCTTGCTGCTTGAGTGCACGTGGAAAGGGGTGGCATCCCACTGGGAAGGGGCTGCTGGACCACTGCGAGAAGAACAGAAGGGCCTGTGAAGAACGTTGCTTGTTTGCTTGGGAGTAAGAGCTTCACTTTGTCCAGATTTCATTTTACTCTTCACAGTTCTGACCATCCGGCTCCTCTGTTCTGGGCTAATCCACTTTATGGAGAAAGGTGTTTGGGCAGAGTTACAGAGGAGTTTTTCGCTGCCTGCATTATTATGCTCATTGGAAAATCCATTTTTTTCACTGTGCTTGGAGTTGCCTTGAACCTATGGAAGAAATTTTGAAAAGAACCCATTAAAATATTGGTTTATCTTTAGTCACGTGACAATGTTCTCACCTAGCTTTATTGTGTTGAAATCATCTGTAATGTAACACGGAGAAGACAACATAAGGAGTTTCACAAGACTGAGTGATGACAGGTGAAATTTAGTGTAGAGAAATTTAAAGTTATACGCATGGAGAAAAAAATCCTGGCTTCACATATGAAATGATAGGTTGTGAGTAGACTGTAACCCCAGGGTCTCACTCCTGTGACAGACAGCCTCATAACATCATCAGTTCAGTACTTGACAGCAGTCTAGAAAGCAAATTAAATCTTAAGAGTTATTCCAAAAGAAATGCAGTGCATGCTCCATAACTCATGTACAGTTCCCCCACAGCTGCAATACAGTATTCTCCGTCCCCTCAGCTCAGAGTAGGACATCTTAGAATTGGAAAGGTTCAAGAAAGAACAGTAAGAATAACTGCAAGGCTAAAGATAAAGGAACAACAAGGTTTGCTGGCACTCTCGAGCCTGGAAAACTGTTTGGGAGAGAGAGGATAAAAGGCTATAGTCATATGGTCCATATAGTCATACGGAGAAACAGATAGGTATTGTCTGTTCACTGCCTTTCACAGTGCAAATGGAGGCCATCAAATGAAACCAGTGGGAGCCAATTTCAAATAAACAAAGGCAGCAGTAGACCTGAGAAAGTCCTTGCCAAGTATGCTGTGGATACTGAAAGTTCACATGGATTCAAGGGAAGACTAGATAAATGCTTGGAAAAGAGAGTCATTGCAAGTTGCTACACAAACAAGCCACAGTAGGCTTCAGAAATCCTCCAAGTTTAAAATGGGCAGTTCGAGACAATATTAATATGGCATAACATACGCACTTGTCCTGTTATTCTTCCCAAGGTATTCAGCGGTGGCCAGGTGTTGGAGATAGAAAGCTCAGCTAGAGGAAGCTTTGGTCTGACGCAGAGCAAACAGTCTTACAATTTTTTGCAGTCAACTACAGTGCCTGACTAAGTAGCTATAGAGTGTTTGAGTGACACAATCCAGTAGGTTCATCCATTTTATTAGTAAATTTCAAAATTGAAATCGTAGGCCATAACCCTAAGTATTCTGAGAAAGAAAAAAAGAAAGTTACACTTGAATTGAGTTTCTCCCTACCCTCCCATAAAATAAACATTCTATAGGCTTTTCCTGACCAGTCTTTTGTCCAAAAAGGGGACTTGTGAGTCGTGCTACATGCTGTGATCCTTCTGTGCGCTCCGAATTCCCAGAGATTAGAGAACGACAGATCATGCTATGCCAGAGGCTGATCTTGCACACTGTGATTTAGTGATACAACTAATGCCAGCACAGGGAGAGCCACATTTCTGTATCACATCTGCTCTTCAAGAGCCTCACATTTAAAAATAAAGCTACATGAAAACTAGCTAAAGCAACATCTGTCAAGTTTGGCAGTGGTTTGAAAACTGGTCCTGCCTTCAAGCAGAGACAGACTAGGTAAATTGTGGAAGGTCCTCCTGGTCCTGCTCCTCTCCCCATCCCTCCCCCACACCAAGTTTATCAGGACAGCATGGAGGGAGCTTTATGGAAAAAAATAGCCATGGCTGAAATCTAATCCAAACAAAAGATCTGAATCACCACATAGCATCATGCTCTTAAACCTCTATCTGGGATTTTCCAGACAGAAACACCCACACACATTGAGGAGCTCGCGTGCAGCATTCTTAGTGCTTTCAGGACTAGGGCACACACCATAAGTACGGCCCATGACAGAGCTGCTGCACACGACTACAGCACAAATACAGGCTTCAGTTGTAGTTGTCTTGTGCTGAAGTTTTATGGGAAGCATCTGCTCTATTAGAGTTCATTCATGTCTGCAAAGCCTGACTAGCTATTTTTGGAAAAAGCCTCGTCCAGGAAACTCCAGCTCAAGTGTAATTCTTGTGAAGGCTGAGAACAGGCAGACCAACAGCTACCCATGCTGAGGCCTCCCAGCTTGCCACAGTGGTAGGCGGACGCTTTACTCCTCCAGGGGATCTTCCCGTTCCAAAGGGACATCAACCCTGGAGACAGGTTCCCACCTAGTGCCACATTTCCGATGTCATTACTTACTTAACAGCACATGGAGATTGTCTTACTCCGAAGCAGTCAATGCTCAGGGGAAACGGGCTCTCAAACACAAAATAAACACCCTACAAAGCTTTGGTGTAGACAGGTAAACAGACCCAGAGCTAAACACATTAGTCACAGCACTGAGATATCCCTTCCAGTTGTTTAAATAGGGTATCTGGTAGGTAGCACTGAAGTTCCCATGGTCGGGTGATACCAGCACTTGTGTTCACCACTCGGTAGTTTTATTGCACAACTAACTGGAGCTCACATATTTCAATTCCGTTTGATGCTATTCCAGGAAAAATATCAATACAGCAAATCAGACAAGTTTCAGAACAGAACAGATCAAAAGGAACCATCATGCTGCCATTCAGACCAGATTTTTTTTTCTACTTATTAAGACCTTCATTTTAAAGTTGTTGCAAAGTAGCACAAAATCAACAACAATCCCTACCTGTTTTAATACCTAGGCAAAAAGAAGTCAATGAATAAATCAGCTGATCATGAATGAATAAACCAGATAACTCTGAAATCCGCAGTACCCAGTATAGTCAGCTGTTAACATGACTGTCTTAGATTAATTTTGTACAATTTGGGCAATAGGGATCTCCTATAAACGCTGAGAAAAAGGACACAAACTAGAACAGTAATTAGTGAGTAACTTAGGCAAGAAGGAAAGGATGTGGTTTATTTACTTCTCTGTCAAACTGAGCGACTTGCAAGTTCTCTGTCCCCCAGTAAAAACAAAACAAAAAAAATTCTTGCATGTCAGGGAAAAATGACAATTCACTGTGAATAGAAGTCCACAAATAGACCCTTGGATTTGGTTTGCACTAGGGCAGAAAGCTTATAGCTTACCAGCTTTTGGCTGGTACTTGGCATGAGCCGAATACTTGCAGAGTAAAGCCCCGTGTGCCAGGCTGCCAGTGTATTGCCATGTGGCTTGAAACGTGAACACGGAATAGACATCGTCAAGTTCAAATGAGCTCCAGCTTCCCTTGACAGGAGCGCAACATGACACGGTTACATACCCCAAAAAAACTTTTGAATCTCCTGCCAGGGAATTCACGTATGTCTGTCACTCAAAGACTTGGCATCTATAACTGGGAGAACGACAGAGTAATTTAGGAGAGGACCTCTGGAGGTCACCTGGTCCAGTCCCCTGCTCAAAGCTGGGCCAACCTTAGAGCTACGTGAAGTGGCTCAGGGCCTTGTCCAGTCGAAGTAGGTTGCAAACTAGTTTACAAAGCGACTCTGGAAGGGGAAGAAAAAAAAAAAAGGCCACACAAAAAAACCCCAAATTATTTAAATAACCAAATTATAACAAAAAAGGTGTGGGATAAAAAGAAAAATACTAACTGGGATTCTGCGTTTCAAAATGCCATTTGGAAGTCACCATTTAATTTTAAGTTAATGCTTCAAATAAAAATTCAGTCAGTGCAGGGCAGAGCCAACCAACCCCAGACTTCACACTCAACTCTTACAGGTGACATCAATTTATATTCCTTTTTGCTCTAATAGAAAGAGTGCCACCTAAGTGAGTCCAGGGTGAGGGAGTCAAACAAATTACAGATGTCCTTCAAAAGAAGGATGCACATTTTCAAGAGTACTAATTTCAAGATATGTAGCCCCTACCTCAAATAAGCCACACATCTTTGAAAAGGACTTGAAAATAGCCCTCAGTGACACACAGAGATGACCACTACCAAATCAGAGACAGGAGCACGCTCTCAGAGCAGGCTAAACAAACTGAGGGGAAGAAAAAAACGTCAAGAGGGGGGATGGACTGTTACACACTCTCTGTGAGATACCACACTGAGCTAAACTCCCTCCATCCTTGCACATATGTGTAACTCACAGTATGCATCACCTCCGCACAAGTTTTTTGTCTGTTCTTATTGATCTGTATTCAGACAACCTCTGGACTGCACACTTGAACAGAAAGGGAGAGAACTGCTGTGATGCATGTACTCTGCGCTTTTGCCCCACCACAATTCACTCAAGAGCTCACAAAAATCAAATGTAGGCAATACTGCATCAAGACTGTACCTACAAAAACAAACAGTTTTGCGTGCAAAAATCTGCTTTCAAAAACATTTCTAAGTTACCAACTTATCAGAAAGAAAGAACAGGTTGTCACAATCATTTGATGCCGGCATGGAAGGGAAGATGTTAAACTAGCCTGCTCAAAAAAAGGATCAATACTTTCAATTTCACGCAAGCAGTTACGGTGTTAAAATTAACAACACTGAATATTCCAAGTGTTTGTGCTTATATTTATCAATGGCATCACAGCACAAGCAGATACTGAGTGTCAAATTCAAATTTGACTTCAGTCAAATTCAAAAGAAAATACAGGCAAGTAAAAAATCTTAATTTCCATTCTGAGCCACTCCTGGTCTCTGCTGGGAAAAAAAAAAAAAATCACTTCTCAAAAAGCACACATACCTGGAGTAGAATTTTATTTCCTTCATAATCTTGCGTTTGCCATCTGGTGCTACTGATAGGAATACATGGATTAGGCAGGAGAGGCACCAGCTGCCCAATTTCTTGCACCTTGAACTGCAAGAGTGATGATTCTTTCGGCTCAACAGAAACCCCAATGGGCAGCTGCTTCAAGCAGAGCTGAATAGTAATGTTTTTTGTTGTGTACAGCACAAAGACACAGAAGTTAGTTTTCTGCACAGTTGCTTCTTTCTGTAGGATCATCTCATACAATCTCACTGCATCATCGTAGTTATCAAAACTGCAGTAGAGGGTCACACGCAAAATTTCAGAGCCACAGTGCACCTGCCTGATGCCCCACACCGGCATCTGGTCATCTAGGCCATAAAAGTCCTGGCTAGCGGGTGCATAGGGATGGCTTTGCCCATTAGCAATTTGGACACACTGGTAGCGCCATGGTGGATGCTGGAAGAAATCATGGACCTGGAAAATCCGTTCTTCTCCAAAGTCCTCATGTAGAAAAAGGAGAACAGACGTTCCAGGAAATCCACAGCTTCTCTTACGATACCTCTCACAGTATTTCAAAGGCGTAACACGCTCGGACACAAGGAAAAGTCGAATGTCCGGGCAAATCCACTCCAAAAGCCGATCCAGGGTTTGCTGCAGAAGCGATGAACGTCCCGAGTTGGCAAGAAGATGTACAGTCATCAGCAAAGAGTCTGCTCTGTCATCCATTGTAAAGTTGCCTTGCAAAAAATAAATACATGGATTAATAAGGACAAACTGGTGCTAGCCATCTCCTTTAGCTATTGTTTATACCTCAGCCATCTGAGCAACGTACTTTAAGACTCACAAACAGAAAGAATACTATCTTTTACAAGCTTTTCAAATCCCATGAAAAAAGCGTGTATGCATATTTAATATAAGTGAGGCAAGTGAAAAGACCTTATGCGGTTTGACCAAGGTCACTCAGATCATGGCAGAGCTCAGATGAAGACTCATTTTTGACTCCGAGGCTTGTGCTCTAGTCACTGATGACACGTATCCTGTGCGTCCAAAAATACCTTTATGTTCTAGTGTTTTTGCCCTTCACAGAACAAGGCAGCAGAGATAAAGAATGCTGAAACACAAGAGTAATTATTCTCCAAGGTGATACGATGTGTAAATATACCTGCCAGTCGATGGTGGAAACGCGAGCTCTGGAACTCGGCAGAACCCCGGCAGCGTGCATCTCAGGACGCAGTTGCTGCCTTCTGCAAACGTGATGTGGCACTTGTGTCTGAAAACCTCAGCATGTTCTCTTCTAGTCAGCAGGCTGTGCCTTTGCTTGTTCTAAAAGCTTGTGATCTTTATGAGTCACGCCCTTCTGGGGCATACAGATAAGCTGTTCTTTAAAAACAAGGAAGGAAAATAGACTAACAGAAAAAAAAAACAATGTGAACACAATAGATAACAATAAGGGCAGATATGAAACAATCTCAGGAAAGAAAGGAGCTTTGGGAAAACGCCTTGACTCCTAGTTATGCCACTCCACACTACAGGCAAACACTGCTCAGCTGGAAACAATGTCACAGTTTATTATATATAGCCCATAAAAGCCTACTGCCATCTTCGCCCCTTTCAAGGCCCTGTTTTCCTTTTTCTGTTTTTTTTTTTTGTTTTGTTTGAAAAGGTGTTACATAGCCATGTGATTAGTACCCCTAAGCAGATCTCCAGGGTTTTTCCCCATGCTCTTTCAGTTTACATACCAGTATTTTTAGCTTATTAAGTAGACTGTAAAAAGAATAGTGAAAATACATCTCTTGCCAGGTCTCTTCTAGTGCATAGACTTTCTGGGTTTTTTTTGACAACCCAGAAGCAATATATACAAGCTAGGTCAACCTCCACTTTCCAAACAGAACTACTCTCACTGCAGTCAATATTTAAATGAAAACTGGGGCTTCCAAGAATGCATCCAGCTCCACCTAATTAAGAGCAATGCATATCTTTCTCTCTCCTGACATACCAGTTTCCTTCTCAAACAACTAAGCGCACAAAGCAGCAGCTCACTGTGCAGAAGTCCCAGGATTAATAAGAGTTTGTTATTCAAAACTCTGAACTAGAACCAAAATTTTTAGTACTGCTCTAGCTTTACAGTCCACTGAGCAAAACTTTACAAGGTCTAAAGGTACTAGGAGCTGTGCCTTGGCTCCCGTTTTTAAAAGACCACTCTTACTGATAGAAATATGCAGTCATGTTTAAAAAAAAAAAAACAACACTGAGACCAACGTACAACAGAAATAAAAAGACTGACTAGAAAACGAGGGAAAAAATTTAAATTGCACTAATAGACACAAAGCTACCGCAACACTTCTGATCAAGTAATAGCAACTGTTGGGACTGAGATAAAAACATTCCAACCTTTTGACAATTGCAGGAAAGAATAAAGAGAACACTGCAAGTGTTCAAAACATTAAAACACTATAAATGAATTCTTAACAACATAATTTTACTAAAACATAGAAAAGGAAATGATTCACCAGCTCTTTGCTGCAAGGACAGGTACAAAGGGGCATGGAGTCATCTGCCTTCCTGCATACAAGAAAAAAAAAAAAAAAAAGAGAGAATTTTGCCTGAACAGGAACACACTGAAACTAAGGAAGTTCATCAGGAGTTGGCCTGTAGCAGGTAATACGAGCTCAGTTTCAGTGCAAGCGATATCTATTCTGGTAAGAGACAATGCTGCTGGGCAAGGCAGAGAGAGTCAGTGCAGCCATGGCAGCAGCATGCCCAAGCATAAAATACCACTGCTGTGGGTGCTGCTTTACGAGCAGGTCCAACTACCAGACGGCAGTAAAAGTCTAAGCTGATAAATATGAAGAAACAAACATACTGGGGGGAAAAAAAAAAAAAATCAATCCTAACTCTGCACACATGGTAGGTGACATACACCTGATGAACACGATTTGGGCCTTATTAGACAGTTCTGTGAAAATGCCAGTTCTGTGCCTGGGAGCAGCCAAAAACAAAGGTATTACCAGGAAAGGAATAGCGAACAAAACAGAAGACATTGCATGGCAATGTATAAATCCACAGTGTATCTGCATCTTGAACGCAATGTGCAGTTCTAGTTTCCTTACATTAAAATGGATGTGGAGATTTAGGGGGGAAAAAAAAAGAAGGAACACCAGAACAGTCAAAGAAAAGAAATGGCTTCTGCATGAGGAACAAGTGGACAAGGACCTTCAGCCTGGAGAAGAGAACCGTGGTAGGATACAGTGCAGGTCTACAGAGTTATGAACAGCATCAGGAAGGTAAAGAGGAACACACAGTGCATAGCACCTTCCAATAAGAGCTCCAGCGGACAGCAATTGCAACTGGCAAATACCAGTTTCTGAACAAGTCAGGAAATACTTCTCCACACGACCTGCAATTAAGCATGCCACAAGACGACATGACACCAGAAGTTTTTAGAGACTCAAAGTGATTGGAGTGGAAGAAGTTCTACTTCCACTCGTGGAAGTAAAATTTAACCAAATCTGCTAAGGGCTGGAAGACTAATTTGGGGAAGCACTGAGGTACCTCTGTCCTGTTCCAATACAGTCTGCAAAGGCTTTTGCTTTTAACCACTGTCAGAAACAGGACAGGGTGCTAGATGGAGTTTTGGCCTGAGCCAGTGAAACTATCTGCATGCTCTTGTAACTCAGAAACACAGCCTACAGGTCTTTGTGCAGAAAGACAGGTTCAAGAACATGTTCTTTCCGACAAGCTAGGAGCTATGTGAACCGGCCAGCCCTTCGCTTGTTCAGCGCTCCCTCCACTGTACCACTCCACTCCATTTCCACAAGCGTCGCTTACTGCGCCTCAGCACCCTGCACGTGCCCCACGGTCTCCCACATTTGTTCCCTCCCCATGTGATCCCCCTGCTGTGCTGCTCTTACACGTGCTGCTTCCCCACTGGTGCCAGCAGAAATAACCAAGTAGAAGCAGATTCACTTGTTTCAAACAGAAACAGCTTCAAGTCCCATGGAGGACTGTAGAAGTTGTTACAGTCTACTCTTCTGATTAGGTTGGGGAGGGGGTAAATCTTATTCCTTTCCTACTTCCCAGCAAGTCCCTCAGCCACAAACACAAGAGAAAACAATGCAGTACCAGTAACTGCCATCTGTCTCCTCTTCTCCCATATAGCATATACACGTGGGAGCAAAGGAGTTGATTCACTAGTTCATTGGCAAACTGTTCATTTCCATAGGTGTGAAGAGGGAGTGCTGGCTTGCCCAGCTTGCCCTGGAGATTCACATCAATCACCAGCTCCCACATCAAGCACAACTCTCAGCCCCCTCCCTATTCCAACCCCCGCTCAAATCCCTGCATCGGCCTGGCTGTTTAAAGATCCCATGGGTGTGGAAGCACTTATCTTAGGAAGAAGATAAAGCACTGGTAACACGAACTCTTACAAGGTAGGTGTACAGAATAAGGGCTAGTGAGTTGGGATGAGTGTGGGAGTTAGGAAATGGCACTGACACCAAGTCTCCTTCCAACTCCCAGTATAGCCAGGGGGAACCAGACCGGTTTCCAGATGGGCAAATGCTTCCCAGAGGGACTGCTGAAGGTTACCAACTTCGCTCCTTTTTGCAGAGCTGGGATCTGAAGTAGCTGCCATCCACTTCAAATGTCACTGGGTTCTACAACAGTGAAGACCCTGAAGCCATGCACAGAACGGACCAAGCACTGACTCCTACAGCTGCATTGCATTTATCACAAAGCAGTACACTTGCTGGGGCTGGGGTACGCCTAGGGGGGACGGGGAAGCAGTATTACCTGTGAGCTCAGTCTGAATAGAGGTGTTTAGAAAACAGTTTCTGGGCTACTGGAGAGCTGACCGAGTCCAGGAACCAGGCCTAAGAGTCCAGGAACCAGGCCTAAGGTCAGACGTAATCATGAGAAACGCAAAATGAACTGAGCACCCTTTGGAGGGCAGCCCCACCGTCCTGGCTATGCCACGTTCAGGAGAGAAGCGCTCTGTTCCTCTTCTGCTGTGCTCTGCCACCTAAATGTCCACTAGGAAAGGCTTGAACCTAGGCCCTCCAACCACAGGTATTCTCATACCCTTACTCTGCCTCCAATATATTTTTCCCCCTAAACCTTGGGCTAAAGTCAGGATGCCATTAATACCATTTCAGTCTTGCGCATCTAGCCCTCCACACCCCTAGCTTTTCTTACAAGCACAGTGAGAAGTTCTTAAGGTTAAAAGGGATGACTGTCATCAAAATAATGTGCTAGGGTTTTTTTGCATTTGGTTAGAAAATTAAAGTGTTAGTTTCAGTCTGATCCCTGAACGTAATTAGTTCTTGCCTTTCTCTCTCCTCCCCCTTCCCCCAGTTTTCCAGTCTGGCTGCCAAACGGAAAAGCACATTATTCATAGTGACCTACTGAACATGCCAAGAAAGATTTCTTTAAGAGATTAGAAAAATAGCAATTCAATCTTATGTGAAAAATCAGTCTGCTAGGAAAGAAAGGGGAGGATGTTCATACAGTACGTGCACAAAATATATTGGAGCACTGTTTGCCCATGATAGCGATTGTCTGACAATCTGGCATAACGTACTGCACGCAGCTGGGGTTGTGTAGCTTTGTACAAGAGCAGATGAAATACCGGTATTTATACGTACCACCAATTCGCACTAGTTAGCCCTAAAAAAACCCCCTTCTAAACATAAACAATTAACAAATACTTTATTGCATGAGGCCTCAAAGAGTGCCATCTGCTATCCGCTTCAAAATCTTGGGGTTGAGAGGCACAGCAAAACAACTAATAATTCTTCTTCTCAAGATGTGCCCGAGTCCTCTGAGGTGTTCAGAGCCCTTCACTCTAACTGGCACCAACAAGACTGATGATGCTCAACACACCACAGGATTTAATCACAACTTCACAGCAACTTCTGTAACCCTTGTAACAATTCAGGCTTTATATACTAGCACATAACTAACTTCAGAGAGAGTGTGAATTACCTAAGCATCTCTGGGCTAGTTGTCATTAAATTCATACAATGTTGTGGTATTGCTAGCTTTTAAAAGAAAGCTAACAATTTATTTTACACCTTTTACACCAATTTCAAGATCTTCTTATAATGAGGATCTTAAATTCACCTGATGAAAATTATGTACAGCACATAGAGCACTGAGATAAAAATCAGAATTAAGGTTTTACTTGAAAACAGTTTTTTGAAGAGTCATCTCTTGATCTAAACCTTATGACTCTGATTCATCATCACTTCTGAGGAAAATAAAACCCCAATGATCAAAGGAGGGGGAAAAAAAAAATCTAACCTACTGCATTTATTAAAATAGATTCCTCTTCTAAATGGTACTCATTTCTTCTTTTTAACCAGCTAACAAAGAGTAGGGATCCATCAAGAGTCTGTCAGGAAAGAGATGCAGAAAATACAGACAACTCTACCACTATTGAAGAATCCCAAAAAGAAATACAGCCATAAAGCGGAGAAGGAAGGGGAAGCTTCTTACAGCCTGATCACCTTACCTTACAGAGTTAATAAGAGCGCTGATCCTCAGGCTGTTGGCTCTAAGTCACAACTACAACCTCTCAGCAGGACTCGAGTCCAAAAGTAACTATGGCAAAGCCGGCTTCAGCTCCTCCCATAGACAGGACACAGGGACTTGAAACTCCTTCCTTAAGAAACACTATTCTAGGAGATACACAGACAAGATAGGGTTTCAAGACTCACGGGAGATAAAATGCAAACTAAAACGACAGCGTTTCCTCCTGACATTAGCAGCAGCAGTCAGGGGAACAGGCATCCTCTTGGCAGTACTGCGCACAGCCAGAGGTACAATTAAGATCAAAACAAATTTTCCCTGACGGCTTAAAAACTGTGCTAAAAAAAATTAAAGTAAATAAAACTGATCCTTATAAACAACACAGACTTTGGTGTAAGCATACTACTGAGCACCACTGAGACTGGGGACATGGTGACAACTGAGGTCCCTGGCAATAGGCCAAATTGTGAACCCGATGAAGTGGATGTTTGAACTTCCACAGACTCAAGGCAAGCAAACTCTTACCTTTGGTAGCTGAATGACCTCTCAGGAAAAGGAAAGGAGAGCCTGGAATAAGGATGGAGTTTCCAAGTACCTACTGACTTCAATAGGACCTTAGAAACCTTGTTAAATTGGAGTCACTGCAATGATATAAACAGGGCTGCCATCACGACTGCCGACCCAAACAAGTTCCTATTCTGCCTAGACAAAGGGAAAGGCAATCAGGAAAGAGAGGATGTTGCTGCAGACGGTAACAGTATGGTGAAAGCCAACCTACCGATATTACAGGAGCATGCAAATTGTGCTGCAATACTGTTCTCCTCCAACCCTCCCTTCTATGCTTTATGAAGCGTATGAGAGGCAGTAGCAAAACAAGGAGTGGAGAGAGGAACAACGAACAGATCTGCCTTCCCACTCCTGACACCTTAAGATGGATGAAACATATGTGGTTATATAGATGCTTTGGACATAAGCTGGCCTCTCTCCAATTACATAGCCGATGGCAACCATAACCACATGCAAAGGAAATCTTCAAGAAGTCACTGAGAGCGGAAGGCTGTCTCTAGTCGTTCAGACGAACTATTTTCTTAAGCTGCACTTTCCAAGCAGTTTAAACACAGGAAAACGTAGAGAGCTTTCCAAGTAACTGGATGTAACCAAAGATGCACAAGTTTCTTTGCAGAAACTCCTACACAGTTCAGGCCTCATTGCCAGCAGTCAGGTTTCCATATTGATGGCTAATGGCTTTGTGCTTTGGCTTTTAGCACTCGGCTCTCAGCAATGAACACTCACACAGTGTATGCCTCTAAAAGCTGTGGAATATGTTTTGCCCATTATAGCTTCCTATTAGTAACAAACATCTCATAAAGATGAGATTGCCTGACTATTGACCTCACATTGCAGCCACAAGTGCAAAATTTGTCAGAAAGCTTTGGTTTTATGCAACCTAATTGAGGCAGCTTTTACATACAACTCCAAATAACTCTGGGCTATGTATCACCAGAAAGTTATGTGGCACTTCCAGTTTGACGGAAATGGTCTTAACTTCTTTCTTCTTCAACTTTCATTTTGGTTAAAATATTTCAGAAAACCCAAACCACTCCATATACACAAACCAAGAGACAGTAAAAATAATAATCCAATATAAGGTTACATCAGAAATTAGCATTAGAAAATTAAGTCAACTCAATACTAGGCAGAGCCAAAATCTACCACTGACCCTAGATGGTATCTGTGGGAGCCATCTGCCTACACCCCCCGTTGGGGCTCCCATCTGCCTGCAGAGCAGGGTATCAGTCAGTCAGGCACCTTCTATTAAATGTGTAAGTGGGAGATGAGCTCCCAATAAAATCTTATCTCCAGCTGCGTAACTGCATGACCACACACAAATGTTTCCCTCAGGATGAAGAACTACTGACTGCAGTGGGAAGTCACATAACCATGGGTCTGAACAGACACCTGCTTGCAGAGTTAGGCTTTATATTAGCATCTATACCGTCGCTAGGAGTGTAGATACATGCATTGATCTTCACAAGCTCTCTTCACCTCCACTCCCACCCAGGTCAGTGTGGAACGAGGGAGGAGCACCACTTTTGAGAGTCAGCTTGCTTATGTGCCTAGCTTTGTGGATTCATTTTTGAAAGATTTAAACTAAAAAACTTGGTATGACTTACAGTTCAATTTAAAACCTTCCAGAAAAATAAAATAGGCATATCTAAATCAAATACAGACTTGCAGGATCTAGTGAACTATTTATTTAATCAGCTTACACTTAGCATTGATGAAGACAACTCTCAGAAAAATACTTGGAAGGCCAGCAGCAGGTGTTGAGAGAAACAACACCCTACTGAGTGTTAACAACAGCAAGCATCACCAGGAGATGCTGAGCTCACCAGTGAAGCCAGGCCTCAGCTTAAGGAACAAATCAGACCTTTGTGGTGTGAAGGCTTCTAATTACTCCCTTTCCTGAGGGCAACCATCCTGAGATACAGAATACATCCCAAATTCTAATTGAAAAAAGTCTTGGCCTTGATCCCACGTTATGTGGGAATTGCAGATTTGCATAATTAACTACCTTGATAACATATGCTGGGACAGACAAGTTGCAGGAGATGATTAGCCTCACCTTTAATGTAATTTCATAAGCAGCAGTATCCAAGCATCGAACAATTACGAATATTGGCAGAAATGGCTTGCAAGGTCTGAGAAATACAGATGCTGCTGAGATCTGGAACACGCCCTAGCAAACTTTGGGAAGAAAAAGAAACACATGAAAAATCAAAGGCCATATTAAAGCAGTCTCAGGTTCTAATACTGTCTTGCTTTGAGCATATGAGGACTTCCCTTCCCATTACGATCTTGCTCCTTGTAAGAAGAGGAGTACTGAAGGCTATTCATAACTAACAGATGAAAGTTATACCTACGGGCAGATTCTCTCCCAATTTCTGTTAGGGCAAACACAACCACATGTGTACCTAGACTATGATTTCTGCAGGGAATTCCCTCAAGTCTTGTTCACCGCTAACACACTTTAACAGTTCTAGGATTAGAGGAGGTATAACAGTCCTGTCTCTCCTAAACAGCAGTAAGTTTTCACGCTTTAAGACAGTCTGCCTTCTCTCAGCACCTGTTCATTTCAGGCTATCTACAGACCCAAGCAGATAATGCTGTGTTAGTTACACTCACATTGCATTTGCAAAATTGATTTCGCAGGTGAAAACAAAGGTGAGATTCTGACTGGCATCAGAAGACCAAAGAACCAGAAGTACTGCCTGTTGTTTCCCTGCCTGAATGTGGAACAAGACAGAAATGTTACACTGCAGAATCAGTTTGTGAACATATTTCCCTCAAATACCCAGGATACCTTTTCCTTAGGAAGATATCAACTCTAAGCTGGTTTCCACCTATTTTAGAACAGGCACTGGGCTATTCTAAACTATCGCCATCCAGGGAGCTAATGCTTCCAATCAGAAGCACCCCCAATATGACCTGGATCCCATCATAAGCCTCTTTCCCAGTTAAATGTACCACTAGGTGCTCCACAGCAGGAAAGGCAGAATGATAAGTTAGTACCTGATGGCCAGCAGGGATTCCTCGCCTCTAGGATTGCAAACACCTCACCCTGAGAAGAGGCCTCCACTTCTCCACATCCTCCAGTCACCTCTCGCTGTGGTAAGTAAACAGCCTTTTTAGTTGATTGGCTTGTGGTATTTGGGTATCAGCTTCTCCTGTAAGTCACTTGCCTTGGCAGGCATTAGAGGTGTGTGTAGGGGTGTATGTAGGGTGGGCGGGTAGGTGTTGGAAATACAGGCAAAGGACAGATAGCCACTGCACTGCTCCAGGCATGCAACCACGCATAACTAAGTGTGCTATTTGTCACAGCAGAAAGCAGGGGTTAGAGGCTTTTCCAAGAGATAAATCTGTAACACAGCTGGCACCTAACTACTCCCTCTGTCCCTTTTTCCTTGAAGCTTTAATAGCTTACTGATCCTTAAAATCTTGGCTTAATTTCAACGGTTGCAAAAATAAAGAAATTCACATTAGATGTAAATGCAGTGCTAAGCTCCTCAAAGCAAATACCAATCGTGTCTCTCCATATGAAAGAGAAATACATTATGATCACAGCTGAGACCTCTGGGTACTAACATAATGAGAATAATAAATAAATAAGTTTAAAAACAAGAAGAAAAAAAAACCAATACAGATGATACTAACAGCCCACCTAGAGAGAAACCATAATTGTTTCTAGTTAATGAGACCAAATCTACAAGGGACTCTGAGAGCACAATTCTTATTGCAACTACCACACCTAAAGGAAACGCTTAAAGTACAGAAGCGCAATGACTTGACAACCTGGAGCACATAGTCTGCTTTTCGGAATTGTGTTTTTAGACTTCTCTTTATATTATTTGCCGACTCCTAACTAAAACCTCACTTTTTTGTTGCTTTTCATTTTCTCAGGCCATTATTACCACAGCAGATGGAGCATAAAATATTCCACCTCGGTACTATTCTATATCCACAACACATTGACCTCACTGAATGGACAGGACAAGCGCAGAGCAATGGAGTTTCAGACATTATTACTGTTAATCATTTCTTAGCTGAAACCCAGGTGAAGTAGGCCTAATTTGAATCAAGACTTCCTAGGACTACACTTTATACTTCCTTGTGAAATCTGGCTTGCTTCCCCCAAAGAGCGTAATCACCGGCTTCCTCCAAGCAGAGTAACGACTAGCAGTTCCTTCAAGGGAATAAGCAACTAACGTACCTCTTCCCCAAGTGTCAAAGCCAAATCATGCAGCCTAGACTTGTGATGAATTCCTACAGATTTCAACGGGCATTTTGCCTGCTTGAGGATACGACCCATAAATCAATCCACAGCAATTGTATTGGTCAACTTGCTATTTTTATAGTATTGTTTACACTAAACTTTGGTGTTGCACAGTGCCAGCAAGAGGAGGAAAAAAAAAACCTTTAGTGAATATATCATGGTATATATACCATGATATCAAAGGTCAGTGTTAAAGAAAACAATGGATACTTTAGTTCTCTGTACCTTGGTGTTTAGTTTCTTAGTAGAGCTGCCCCTACCTCTCATACATCACTTAACGACTTCAAAAAGGCGTTGAACAGTCACTTGCTGCTGTTCAGTGCCGCTGCACTGCAACAGGACCTGTGAAACAAAAACAGTAGATATGATTGTGCCCAGTACTACGCTTGACATTAAGCAACTCCATAAACTACAAAGTTATGGCTCGCTATTGAAACAAACCACTCTGCGTAAAGCACGCACACAAGATACTGTGCGTTTCCAAGAGCTGGGGAAATACTGCTTTTGGGAGGGCAAAAACCCTTCCCAATCTGTACAGTGAACGTTTCCTTGCGAAGGCCGTTCCCAGTCAGCCCAGCTGGGTCATCCCACCGCACACCCGGCGCTGGGACGGACACCCGCAGCTCAGTCTGGACAGGGCTCGTTAGTGTTTTACTCTTTGTTTCCTTAAAACCCGCTCCAGGTTCATGAAGCACGAGACTCGCTGCATCTGCCACATCCCAAAGGTTACCCGGCCTCTGCAACGCTGATCTGAAGAGAAGGTCACGCTAGACAGAAAGGGGCGAGGGGGGCAAATTACACTGCTAAATCGTCCAAAGATTTTCTTGCGGCCTTCAGGAATCTATTGAAACTTCCTCAGGTTTCAAGAAACATTCAGGAAATAAAACCTGGCATTATAACTTGAAAAGCACAATGTGTCCCACGGTTAGGTTGAAAAACCAAGACCTTTGGGTTCAGCTTCCAGCCTCGTTACTCGCCGGGTTTCCCACCTCCCCTCGCAGGTGTGACTCCGTCCTCCTTGGCCGCATGGACGCATCCTCCAACACGCCCAGCCAGCAGAGCGCTTGCTTTTCTGGTCCCCACCCACGCTCCTTCAAAACACGTCCTTAAACCTTTCGAGCCAGAAACCCTAAAAGCCGCGTACTGAAGGCATTACTAGATACTTGACAGAGCTTTAGCCAAGGGGGGGGGGAACCCCAACAAACCACCCAAGCTTATTTAAGGCCCGTGGGCAGAGGTAATGGCCCAGTGGGCACCTGACGCAGCAGGAATTAATGCCGCTTCTGCCACATGGGGGGACGTGACCCGGTGTCGCCCCACTGAGGCCCTGGGGGGACTGCATCGTATTGCGCTGCGCTGGACCGGATGAGCCCACCGGACGCCACCACCGCTTCCCGCTGCCCCTGCCCACAGCGCCCGTCCCAGGCACCTGCCGCCAGGCCGCCCACGGGGCTCCCGCGGCCGCCAGGGCGCCTGGCTGTCCCCGTCCCCTCTCCCGCAACGGCCGCTCGGGCTTGATCCACGGATTCCAGTGTCCTATTCTGGGGAGTTTTTAAACGGTGACTGCGCAAACCCAAAATGCCACCTTACAATTTCCCTTCGAAATGGGTTCCTGGCCCTCGGCCGCCCCCAAAGCGCACCCCCGTCCCAGGCGGGGGGGCGCAGCGGCACCCACGTGGCCATCCCGCAGGCCACGCGGTTCCACACCAGTGCCTTTGGGAGGTGTTGCAGACCCCACTTATCTCACCAGATGTGTCAACAGATTCGGGACATAAGCTGCCAAATACGTTGCTGACATCTGTTTCCGTCAGTGTCCCAACATTCGATGTACGAGGCAGGTTTGTCATTTTGGTTCTGCCAGGCTCAGGAAACCTACTTCTTGGTTAAAAAAAGCACCTCTAATAAGACTCATTTCTGCTTGGAAGTCATCCAGGATGCCACAAAACAACCGGTGCAGCTTACCATCTTAATATGTGATGAATATAATTTACTAAAGGCAGGTTATGCACAAGTTTTGGGCAGCGCTGACCAACACCTGTCCCCCAACGCCCAGCACTGAGTCTCCAACCAAGTTTTGCACCAGACGCTTCCCTCGCTCTCTGGAGACGTGCTGTCCTCGCGGCTCCTGACAGGACACATCCTGCAACGACAACGGAAAAGCTTTTCATCACAAACGCACTGAACTGCGCTGCTTAAACCTTCCCTTCCTGAGAAGGCACAACATACTGCACACCTTCATTTTAGCTTCAGCTTCTGACAGCTCAAACGCCAATACTTTGTCAGCTTTTGAAGGATACAGCATACAAGTTAAACCAACTACGGCAACTTATTGTTCAAAGAGAGCGCACAGAAAAGTGAAGTTACTAAGACGGGAGGGAAACTCAGCACTTGTACTTGGAAGGAAAGCAAAGCTTTTGGGATGACCTGCAGCATGGGCGAGGGGGCATAAGTGGTAAAACATTTCTGCCACAAGTTCAAGGGTTACTTCTTTTCCTACCATCAATTTCATATTCATCTCAATGATGTCAAAGGCATCATCCCCCAGGCACTCACTGAAAAAGTTCAACTTCTAGAAAAGAAGTGAAGAAAAGAGCAGGACCTTCACAGGAGTGAAGCTGTCATAAACTTGGCACATACTAACACCAGCACGGCAGCATCTTACTGCAGTAGGAAGTCCAGTCACGTCAGTAAGGTTACACCAAAATGTATGAACAAGCGACACCTAGCACAGCTAATCTGGGCAGACCTGCTACTCTGAAGGAGACCACTGTACCCATAAACTTTAATGGACAGGTTGCAATGATGTGGATGTTGTTGCTTACCCCCAAAAGTAGCAAATTTACCAGGAGACAGTATTGCTTACCACAGCTCTTTCCCAGTTAGAGAATTAAGGGTCTGCCACTATTTTCATTTAAAATAGTATCTTTACATTTTCACGTTAGCTTTCACTTCTGCCATGCCAGATACCAGGTTAAAACACAAACATACCTGGTCTAAAGAGATTCAGAATATTCAGTCCAGTTTGTGGGCAAATTCTACAAATACTTCCCATCATACTGAGGAATTTAGATAAATCATTCTCCAGTTCTCTTATCCAGCCCTAATAGTTGGATATATATGAAGTTCTGCATAAATAACATTCATGTATGCAGTTCTGCACTTTACAAACTTTTCCCATGACACATTCCAGAAAACAGAGGTACTCAAACACATGCTACAGACTAAGCACGTTGCTTATTTTCCTATCTGAAATATTAAAATGACTAATATTGACAGAAATTAAGAACTTTGAACACAACATTGCCTCTTACCAGGTCTGCACGCACTCTATTCTGAGTCTGGTTTTAGACTGTCAAATCTTCATCCTAATCCATAAGGTCTGCAAAGAACTGCAACCTAACCGTCAGAGCCCACCTCTCCTTTAACCACCGTGATGGAACAAAGCAGAGTTCAGGAATTTTCAATCAAGCTATAAAGGTTCCAGTCAGTTTTGGACATATGACTAGAGATCACAAACCATCCTGGCTTTTCCAACTTTTAACAAAATGGGAGCTTCTCTTGGTACAAGCTTATCCCCCAAAGATTTCTCATGACAGGCTCTATTTCATATATATGCCACCTATCAGATACTGTACTGATTACAACATATTTGATTAAAAACATTTCAGTCAACCAGAATATTTAGTTCAATGCTAATGGCAGGTCCACAAAAGTGATTTTATGGAAGTTGCCAACTTCTTAATGGCCAAAGGTAATGAGCACAGACTGTAATGGCACTGCAAGCTTCAGGGTTGTCAGAGCAAGGTTTGTCGCTACGAAAGGGGGCAAGGAGAAACGTTTCAGTCATGAGTATCTCAGCATCCAAGACTATCTGCTTTGCAGACGTTATGCTTAAAGTCAATTCATTCTGTAGCAAATAGGAGAATTGTACAGATTAATTCTAGGGGACAAAAAAACAAATGAGAATCAAGGCTGTAACAGCGACTAACACTGAAAAGAGCAAGAACTAAATGAGAGATAACTAGGATACTCTTATCTGTTATGATGGCCTGTGAAGTGTAGCCTTGACCGTTAAAAATAAACTTGTTTACAAGGAAAGTACCTGCCTGCATATCTTCATATAGCTATGAAATTCAAAAGCTACTTTTTATTTTAAAACTTTTAAAGAAATAAACACCACGTTTGTTATTTCTTGTTACTGCATTTACCGGTACATTCAGGCAAAGAAATCAAACTTACTAATAATTACACAAATACATGCAACTGTGTAACCCTACTGATGACATTTTAACAAAATTATAAAATGTAAGTGCAAATTTAGAAGGGAAGAACAGAACTGAAATGAGATAAGGAACAGCAGACCTCTACTATAAACTGTAAAAGAAATCTCACTAATCTAAACAATGTAAAGGCATAAGCATCAAACTCACCTTAAGCAGAGTCATAGCAGTGTCTTGTTCTGACTGGAGTTTTCACATTTTCATCTTGAAATCCTTAATATCACGATCTGTTAGTTCAACTGTAAAGGACACGCTTCCCGAAGGCCACTTAGCAAAAGTCCCTGCCTGAATAATTAATGTCTTCAAAATTCTATTGAATTTGAAATGGAAACTATACACCAGTATTTGTTACTGAAAACAGCTATCACCAGCTAGTATCCTTTTAGCAACACTCTACCCACATAGCTTGCAAAAAACCATTGATCACATAATTACACAGCCGTTCATTTAACATTCAGGCTCAGTACTTCAAATCCCATGCTTGCTGAAAGCAACCAGACTGCGTTACAATGCGTCAGCTGATGCACAGTGAAAGTACAATTACAATGCTCAGGACAAAATCCTCCTGTCATTGAAGGCAGCATCAAGATCTCCATAAACTTCATAGAAAAGGACGTCAACCCATTCCTCCCTGAAGAGCACACTGGAAAGCATTAACGTGCAATTATCATAACATTAATGCCATTAAAAAAAAAAAAAGAGAGACAGGCGAAAAAGAAAACCTTCATGTTGATGCATGGAAGAGTGACTTACATTTGGCGGAAGATTTTTCCTCATAATTCAAGACATAACTCAAAACCAGACTCTGCTACAACCCCATATTTAGTATTTGTACTATGACTAAACAATTGCAACTTTTCTAATATTACTGAAAAAAGGTGAAGAGCATTATCAACTGAAGTTTTGTGTATAATGTACATACACAGACACGCAGGCATTTTTTTTTTCAGCGTTGCTGATGCCTTAGCTCTTTTCTGTTTGGACTAAATTCTTGACCAACACTGTTTGGAAGACAAGCAAGCCCCCCTCTCTTCTGATAACTTAAAAAAATAAATCTCTGTGCGTTGGGGCAGTGAGCAGTGAAAGGATTCCTTTTACTTTAGGCAGTAAACTGAAGAAAAAGCCTTTCTGATTTAGGGTTAAGTAATAACATTGAGAACAGTTTAGCTAAAACATTACTGCCATTCAAGTCATTCCCTTTAGCAGAAGAATTCTACTACTGAACAATAAAATCAGTCTCTGTATCCTAACAGGCAGGAGGGAAGGGGAAAATAGGGACATATTATCAAAAATACTCTTACTGAAATCAGATTGCTATATTGCACCACCACCACAACATACTCGCTTAATGCGGTTAAGAAATGCTCTGGCAGTGTCTTAATGCTCTACAATCAACTTCTTAACTCCATCTCTGTGTTTTGGGAAGCCCGTCCCAGCTACGTTTTTCCAGTATCTATGGATGAAAACAATGTGAACCAAAAAAAAAAAAAAACATTGTATTGAATTAAAAATAGAAAAATAGTTACAGGAGAGAAACTATATACTGTGCATCTCGCAGTGTCAAAAATACAGCTGAATAAAATCTCTGCAGTACAATGCACACAAACTGAAATCTAACCATCAGAATAACAATGTCATTGAACTGCAATTTTTCATCTATTTTTGTACCATACTGACAAGAGAGGAAAAAAGTTATGGTGTAAGAGCTGAAAATTTCATTATAGTAACAATTTTTATTGCATATTTAGATTGCATTTTTAAAACAAATAGTGCGCACTGCTTCACTTTAATCTCCTGAAGCACGTACTTACAAAGGGAAAACCTCTGGCCATAGACCCAATTTATGTTAACTGACAAAATATAATCCCAGGATGCTTCCCCAGGGGACGGTATTTAGTCCCAAGATTGTCATCCCTGTACTCTAACACACTTGAATTAGTTGTTTGTGTACACTAAATCCATTTATTTTAAATTTATTTTGTCTACATTTAGTGAAATAAAAACATCGCCCTGTACAATCCACTATCAGCAGTGAGTACAACAGCAAAAATTATTATACAGTTTATACACACTAAAATCTTTTCCTTTTTCCTATAAAGAAACCAGAACAAACCTAATCAATATAGAGTTTAATTTAGAAGAACTCAAATTACAGAAGGGAAAGCCAAAATTACTATGTTTTTTTCTGAGCCCCAAAAAGTTCCTGATTCGTATTGTTGGAACAACAGTGAGTGCAGCTGGACGAGTGAAACATGCTAGAGTTGTATTCTTGGGTCTTTGTAAGATTACCAAATATTTAAATTAAACATGGCTAGGTAAAGAAACATCTGAAGCAGAGCAATATAACTGGGAATTTTGTCTTACCAGTTGTGGTTTCTTTTCAACCCAACTTATACAATGCGCGAAGTGCTAAGCAACACTACAGAAACACATTTACATCAACACTGAAGATCTGGGGAAATGAAATTCCAACAATTTTATTTTTTAATGAGCTGTATTTTCTAAATTTGTTTTTATTTTTCTGTTTTCATACAGTATTGAAAACAAACGCGGCACATTCACATTTTCCCGAAGAATTGTAAGGATGATCTCTACAGGGATAACGTTGAAAAGCCTGAAGCTCAATCAATTGATGTTGAAAACTCTCAAAAGGAGTAAAAGGCTTGATCTGAATGGTCTAGAACATGTATTGTAATTTAATAGAAGAGATGGTCGTCTTAATATTAATGATTTAAAAGAACTTCCCAGTTCATGCGAAGAGTATAGTCCAAGAATAAATCAAATTTTCTGAACGCATTTTATGCTACGTAAGTGTATACTTTGCGATCCTCAGGTGTTCGTGCCAAATATTCTCTCTCAATAAGTCCTTCAATACGTTTTTTAATAACAACTGGACTTGGTAAGAATCGGGCCTTCAGCTGCTGAGTTACCTAAAAAATAAGATCAAAACCAGTCATATAAAACTGCAGGTCAAGTAAGATCACTAGGTATCATAACTGACCAAAAAAAATGTGTGTGGGGGGGGGAGAAAGGGGGGAGGAAAGGGAGGAATATTTTGGGGCTGGCTGCAATCATGAAACATAAAAAGCAGTCTGCATAGTTCTGCCAGTTTCTTGCATCAGCTGCTTGCTCATTTTTGGGTCTGATTCAAAGTACTGGCCTCTAGAGATCCACAGTCCCAACTTGATAATCCTCTCAAATTCACAGTCATAAGGAAGTTCAGGAGTGGAAAATGTCCTCTATTTGTGAAGCTGAAAAACTTAGGAGTTTAGAGCAACAGAATTCTCTCTCTCTTCCTCCCTTTCTTTCCATTTCTTTCTCCCTCTGTCCCCCTCTCTCTCATAGCTCAAGTTTTTAAACAGGGATCTAACAGTCAGTAACAAGTTCAAAGCAGAAAAAAATTAATACTAAGTGTAATGCTTTTCATTGTGGGATTTTTTTTTTTTTTTAAAGAAATTTGATGACATCAGAATAGGCACTAAAGGGAACAAGGGAAACGAGATATACCCATGAGTATGTCCTAAATTGAGTGGTAAGGATTTAGATTTTTTTTAAGATATCTCGAGGAGAAAAAAGATGGATCAAAAACAATATCTCCCCAAAGCCTTTCAGAATGATTTAAATTAATAAAATAGGAAGAACAAAAAGAATTCCCAAGCCCATATCAAAAGTGCGTGCAAGTATACCTCTGCTACTAGCACATTGTGTTGCATCTTCTTTCTAGATTTCATTATCCGAACTATAGCAGCTTCTATCTCATGTTTTCTGTCATCATCTACTTTCTGCCTTGTTTCTTTCCTTTCTGGATCAGATTCTCCTTGTTTGGCAGCAACTTAACAGAAAAAAAAGAGAAAGTAAAATTATCTTAGCAAAATTAAAACGCTTTTCTGTATGTCTGTGTTAACGTCAATATTCAATTTCATCCAGAAGTCAAGCTATATTTTTTCTGGGTTTTGACATTTTAAAAACTTGTTCTTAATGAAAAGCAGCAACAAGAACATATTAACACTTTCTGTCATATTTTGATAGCAACTGACAAAGTAACAATCTGTTATTTAAACGTTACTGCATTAAAATTTGAACGGTACTCCAATCTGTTTACAGCCCCGACCTGACCTCCCCCTCATTGCCATTAAATATTTTTCTCTCTAATACAGTGAATAATCTGTTAACTAGTTTTTTTATGAATTATCCATAGCATTTTGTTGGGGGGGGGAGGGGAATGAAAAAAGCAATTCTAAACCCTGTTAACACTGCAATGAAATTTAGTATTCAGGTTCTGTGTTTAGCAGATAATACATTCATGACTCGGCAACATGCAGTAAACAGTAGAAAAAAGGATCCAAAATTTACTTCACAAATCAGTTAAACAGTTAAGAACTTCATTAGCCAGAAGAAAAAGTCTAATTTTTCTGTCCTCTCCAACTCAACTGTATTCTCCTTTGTACTCTGTTCTCTATTATTTCTGCTTTATTTCTGCCCTTGTGTCTAGCCCTTCTTACCCTTTGTCCCCAGCATAATTATAACCAATCCCCTCTCTCACGCTGCTACCACTCCCCCCCCAGCCTTTCTTCACTCAAAAGCCCTGAGTATTTATGGGTTTTACAAAGATATACATAAAAAGTCTTCTGTGGCAGAAAGTCAAAACCACAATTATCAAGCTTGCTCTAAAACTGCTTTGAACCCCAACTGATAATTCATATATATTTATGTAGTGGAAAAACAAAATTCCACAAAAACTTTACCAAGATTTGTGAATGAATGACAATATGTTTTTAAATGCACTAAAGCTAAGAACTAACCATCCAGAACACTGTCTGTGAAACATAACTACAGCAATGCTACAATTCAGAAATTAATCATCCAGAGTGCTTTCTAGACAAAGGATATCAGCACTACTTCTGTATAACACCAGTCAGCACTTCTGTGAGCTAGTTAAGCGGCATCATACTCATTAGCTTTTCTCATTTGTTAAACTCCACTCAGATCTTTGTCCAAAGACGTCACAGCTACCTGGCAATTGGAAACGAGCACTCTTATGTCATGTGATAAAAACATCACTCGAAAATTTTGCCCAAGTACAACAGCTTACATATTTACGAGGCAGTTTCTTTTTTTCTGAATCAGAAATTTTTAAAATTTTGCTATATAATTTGATTTCTATTCTCTTACCGTCTCTTTTTAAGCGATAAATACAGATTTTGAGAAGCAAAAAGCTTAACTGACTTGATCGCTACATTTGCCTCAGTATTTAAATTTTCCTATTGATGCAACAAAAAATAACGTTACTTTCTTTTACTTGTATAAACATCAATCCTGCAAAAGAGAATTTAACTTTCTAAGACAGTTTGGGAGCTGCAAGACAGCAGAACATAAAAATCCACTTACCCGTCTGAATCTTGACTCTGTGTAGTTTAGATGTGAACTGATCATTCACTGTAAATATATGACCATTTTCTATTTCTTTTGATTTAGGCTCTTTTGTGAGAACACGTTGTGTTGGCTTGCCACATGCAAGGGACTGTAGGGCTCTAACCAGTTCTCTTTCAGGGATATCAGTTTCTTGCTGAATTTCCTAAAGAAACATATCTTCATCAGTTTATGGCTACTGCAAAAATAAGTATCATGCTTTGCAAACAATAGCACGAATTGATTAAAAGTGAGTCTTCAAGCTTGCAAAATAGATTAATACTACTAGTACTACTACTGTTCCATGGCTTAAAAGGTTAGAATTCATTCGGCAAGAAAGTCCCAATAGGTACTATGCAAAATCGCTTGTGATCAACAGGGGTCAATGCACAGACAGAGAATTCTGTCAAGTAAATAGCTACCACGAGCTGAAAATAGAAGAATAAATAATTAGCTGTTACATTTCACTGTAGCTTTTGGGAAACTTGAAAGGATTTGCTCACTATCTGCAACCGTTGCTGAAGAGAATGAAACTGCAGCTTGTAACTAAGAACAAGTAACTTGGTCAGTGATGGAAAACATACACGATGTTCACGATATAGGTCTTCATCAGGAATGTGCATATGTTTCTGCATTCAGCAGCACTAACGAAAACAAGATCTTTACAAATGAAAGCGGGCAAGGTCGAGTTTCACCAAAACATATACATACTCTGGATCCAGTTACACCTCCTCTTCAAATATCCTGAAACAATTCATTTACAACCCTACCCTACCTTACCCCTTGGCACAGCTATCTACAGGTGGAATTCAGAACAAAATGAAAACATTACAGTGCAACAAATATAAGAAGTCTATAGAAGGATGTCCTACACAGGTCTGTAAGAACACTTACCTAACTGGTTTCACCTCTCAGTATCCTTACAAGGTTAGCCGAGAGCCACGTTAGGTAAGCCATCGCGTTATCCTGGATGCAGGATGATGACTTACGATGGATGCTTTAGGAGTAGGCCACCTACTACTGCTTCCGCAAGCGTACCTAATTTCCTGAGCTCCTCTTCATTAGGAGCTCATTAGAGCCGCATCTGCATTTTCTCCCCTTTGGTAGCCTGAGTAAACTGCAAACATCTCTGATTCCACATTCTCATTCTGATTCTTGAGACACCTCTAGCAGCTAAAGATTAAACTACTGAAGAGAAAAACAAACCTCACAGATACCACACTGACTCCAAGGGCTGTCACACTACTGGCTTCCCCATCTTATGCTGTACTTGCCGCATCAAGCCCTCCCATTGCCCCCAGCCATTCCCAGTTCTCACGTCACGCAAGTCAAACTGAAGACCTTTAGGCTAAAAGCAGTAACAACTTCCAGCGTTCAGAAGGCTAAGATCTGTAAATTACTTCTTTAAAAAGAAACCAGAAAGTCAAACCTCAGAGTACAATAGCTTTTATTAAATGATATTATTTACTCTATGCACTCAATTTTTGTTAATACCAATCAAGAAAAGAATTCTGCTCTTTTGTGGTCATCCACCCTCAGTCAACAGAGACAATAAAATCAATGTGGATGTACTGGCCCCTACCAGGGCTCTGTCATGAACTACAACGCAGCTCACATTCAATATCTCCATATTGGATCTGTGCAATGCCAAGGCTCAGACAGAAAATATGCCTGCCTTTTCAACTGTCGGCCTAACATTAAGCGTGCCATGTTGACTTTATGGGAAATTATGTGCATAAGTTGCATTTTTGACACACTACTTCAAACTCATTTCAGTGAGGTAGATAAAAGTTCAGTAAGTGAGAAATTACAAAATTTCAGAATTGTTGATACCTATTGCTTATGGATGATTGGGAAATATTATTTCAAGCGCTGATGCCATGAGTATTCTTAGAATAATGCATTCAGAAATTTTCACTTTTGAAATAAAGTGAAGAAATTTGAAATAAGTGATGTTTCTCCAAATATCTTCATTATTTGCTAATATCAAAACGCCTACTCACAAGCAGCTCCTAGAAAGCTGTTACTTCTATTAACTGTTTTACCCAAGCGCCACCTTGATTCCTTCACATTTTTTTCTGGATCCAGCATAAAGTAGTATTAAGGAGAAAGGGGAGGAGAAAAAAGAAAAAAGGAAAAAGTATAACCCTTTAGACGGTCATATTAAAAAGAATTTTACTGAAACGGCATGATCAGCATCATTTTAACAAACTGGAGGAAGGTGGCACTTACATTTTAGAACTTATTTAACCGTAAAGCCTTGAGGCTACAAACCAAATCCAGTTAACAGCTAGCACACTGCCTGTGAGAAGCAGATTCCCAAACCTCGATTTCTAATGCCAAAGAATTAAAATTAATCCTTCCAAAATTATTTTGTTTTCTATAAAGAAATATATTCCCTCTGTTATTTTGTATAAGTAAATATATTCATTCAGCTGCTAGTGAAAGCAAAACGAAGAGGCAAAATGAAATTTGCGCTTTCTGCTGCTAAAGAACCTTATCCTAACCACTAGGTATTTCTGTTCATTTTACTTCACCGCGTAGCTTTCCAATTCAGTCACTAATATCATGAATGGCAAGGCGATAACAGATGGTCCTGTACTCTTTTTCCTTCAGTCTGCAGCATAACATTTTAATAAACATATTTCTATACAGCAATGCCTTAAAGAGGACACTGTAGTCACGCACAAGAGCATTACCTATTACACAATTTCAGTTCTAAAAACATTACCAAGTGAGCTATATCTGGAAGCTACAAAGGAGATGATTCTAGGCATGGAACAGCCTCTGTCAAGTTACAAGTAAAAAAAAAAAAAAAGTTTATTAGAAGGAAAAAAGTAGTGTAAACATCATGTTGTTTCGACAGAACAATATAACACTGTCAAACTAAATGGACTTTCATTTATACAGACTTCAACTTACAATTCTTCCAAAGTAGAGATCAGCAAAAAAGAAAAAGGGTAAGCCAGTTTTAAGTTCTAATGCCTCCTTTTTGTTGAATTATACAACAGCTTCACTTCCACCGCAGTCATATCTGTATTTCCTGGTTGCTATAACTAAGGCTAAAGTGAGAACTAACCATTTTCCCCTATATTTTTGACTTCACCATTAAAAATGTGCATTTCACCTTTTAAAATACTGAGATGTACTGTGAACTTTAAAGTAAAAAGAAAAATATGTTCTGAGTATTAGCAGAAGTTGACTTAGAAAAAATTGGATTCTTTGAAAAATTGGCATGCTTTGAAGGTCTGCATTAAGAGCTTTCCTCTTAGATGCAAGTAGCATTAAACTGGACCCATATTGCCACTAGTTCTTTGGTATATACAAACAACCCCTTCTCATGCAGACGTCCAATAACTTCATAAATTTTTGGAAAGGAATTTTGGTATTTAATGATTCTTTAAATTTCTATAGAATTTTATGCAGAATGTACACATCATTGTTATCCCATTTTTTTCTCAATCACATGGCATTATGGCTAGTAGGACTACTGTGAGGAACTTGTCTTGTCAGATTTCCACTTAATAATCACACTGAATATAAAACAAAGTCCATCCAGCTGCAAAGACAACTGCAAATTAATCTGTCCAGCTGTGAATCTGTAGAAGCGCTTACACATTAGAAATGCTTTTATACTTCTGTAAGCATACCACCATCCATCTCTCATGCTATGTTGCAGTAAAAGCACTAATTTAATAGGACAGCAATAACATTTGTCCAGCACTCAGTAATTAATCACGGTATTAAATAATCAATGAACAAAGATAGAATTCATTCTGTCCTAGCGCATCGTAAGATCTGGTTGGAGTTAAAGACATCTTCTACCCCTCTCCCCAAGGAAGCTAAACAGAACAGGTATGCCTTCTCAAGTATGCCTTTTAGTTACAGTGGGACACAAAGAGCTCAAAAACACCCAAACAAGAAAAAAAAGAAAACAGGCAACCAGAAGAATGCGAATACCCTTCTCTATCAACCAGTCTTAATGAAATAAACTCTGATTCAGAGCACATTTTAAAATCATACTTTTCACTGTTGTACCAAGTGTCATTCATTCATCTGTAAGTGAGACCTGAAGAGTTCTGCTTATAAAGCCTGTAATTTTTGTGAGAGGGTCGCCCCCAGACTAATTTCAACGCCAACTTCAAGAGGAGAAACCTTTGGTTACAAGCCAAAGCAGCCACCCTCGCTCTCTTTCCCCACTCCCCCCCTCCTTTTTCAAAAGTATTCCACAGAGGAAGTACTTTAAATTGTAATGCTCCTAAAATGGAGTTCACAGCAAACAGGGCTATCTGTTCCCCAAAATCATAATTTTTGAACTATGAGCAGTTTATGAAGAGGCTCGCTTCAAACCCCGATTGCCTTAATCCCAGCTGAGATGGATTCAAAGAAACATTCTTGTATTAACAAGCTAGGAGCGTGCTGAGTAATCTGAAAAGCAAAATCCAAACAAAAAAGTGATTATTATGCATTGCACAGTGAATAGTAGATGGGGGAAGTTTCAAGCTGCACCTATACGGTTTTTCAAGGACTCCAACATTCTCTCAAACAGAAGACATACCAAACTATTAATTGACACTGTCTGAGTAACCAGCAGCCTTATAGGGCAGAAAAAGCTTTTCAACATCTCAAATACATCAACTTGAGTCTCATAGCACAGGATCCTCCTCCACTGCCAAAGCCTTCTTCAGCATCTTTTATCAACTGTCAACTTCTACCTTTCCCAGAAAGGCTACTTCATTCTTCTCATCAGGAATCTATCTGGACCTTCTCTTCATCATCCTTTCTGGCTCGCTAGCTTAGAGAAGCAAAGAAAGTCCTTTGGTTGCTTACTTCTGCAGCTCGCTCTGCCCTGCTAATTGAAGCACTTCAGTCTTTAAGAGGCCAGGATACAAACATCCTTCCATCCCTGGGCCTTCTAGATCCAGCTTCTCAAAGATAAAATGAGCAAATGGACCGACCTGCTGCATTCTAACTTCAGCTTTTGAATAGCCCCATGGCCTAAGAATAACCACACTTGCAATCCTCTTCAACTTTCCAGAAAGCTTCTGTTCCCAGTTAATTGCACCCTCTAGGATTGTCCCCCAGATGCATTTCTGCTTCCCGTATTTATTGGCCCGATCCACATTCCAGCAGAATTAGAGGCACAGGCTCTTCAAAGAGCTATTCAAATTGCTAAGAAAACTGTTGGCATTGTTTTAGGCTATTTGCAAGAAGGAAATTACCAGTTATTTAAGAAAAACACAATTCTTACCTCAAACGTATATTTTTCTCTGTTGTTAAAGAGCATTAATATCGTCATCTGGAAAGTGGAGACTTGCAATATGTGCTTCCGTGTATTTGAGCCAGTTACTTGGGCACCTCCTACACCAACCTCTGAGCCATCTTCCTATTTTAAAAATCATAAAACTACTGTTAGGTTATTCTCCACACCCAAATTAGTATTTTTACCTCAGTAAGAAGAAAGTTGTACAATGAAATATTATCTTGGAGATCAGTCTACACAAGCAACAAAATAGCATCTCTAACAGGTTTACTAGAATCACAGAACGAGTTCAGTTGGAGACACCTCTGAAGGTCACACAGCCCAACCACCACTCAGAGCCACACCAACAAGAACAGGTTGCTAAGGGCCACATCCAGCTGAGTTTTGAGCATCTCCAAGGATGGAGAGTCTACCACCTCTCTCGACCCTGTTCCAGTATTTGACTGCCCTCAAGTTTCTTCACTCTATCTTCTTTAAAATTATCAAAATTTTATTGCTGTAGGACAAAACTTTAACACCTTCGCAAACTCATCTTATTAATACCTGCGCTACAAGAATTTTGTTTTAATTTTGCATTTGGACTGCCTTGCCTTCTTTGTTCTCAAGCCTTGCGCTGTTACTACCTCTAGCTTAACGATTTGCAATCGGTTTAAATCGCCAGCAATTCACTTTCTTGTATATGTAAATATTAAGTGTCGGATTTCTATAAACTATACTAAGATCCTCAAGTTTAGGAAAAATGTGATATACATTGCTAGCATTCTGCAGATGAAAAGCAGAATAGACTTGGCCTAAGAATAATTTTTCATATTAACTAAACCAAAATAACTCTGAAAAGAAATAAATTTCATTTTTGACTGCTTCTGAAGTTACTTGTGAGGTCAAAATTTCTACTTTTCTATGAAGTAATAAACCCAGATGTTGAGTGATGCATTCAAATCAGATTTAGAGAAAATGTGTGAACAATAAACTGCTACAAAGGAAGAAGGTGATGAAGGGTACTTTCTTCTTCTTCCTACATAATCAGGGAGCAAATGTAAGTTTATATTTTGCAAAATTCTGAAGTTAGTATCAATGGCCAGTCACCCACCTTTTAAAAACTGGTTAAAGTACATTATTTTCATAATCTTGACACCTTACCTTTTTAACAGGCCCATAGAAAGTGGCATTCAGATCTGCAGAACCCATATGATGCTGGAGTGTCAGCTGTCGCCCGCTGTGTTTGGCTAAGTAAAATCTGTAATATGATTGAAACAGTTCAATGCATGTCTTTAACTATCTTGGCAACATGCATCTATAACTTAAAGTTTAAAAGTTTTATCTTAAAACTTTTAGCTAAAAGCCTTCTTTAATACATACCTTCTAAATATTTCAAAAGCATGTCTAGGAGCTGGAGGGATGTTGCACTTTGGTGTGGCTGACTGAGTAGGCCAGTAACCTGTTGTGAGAACCCGCACTGTGAGATCAACACCACCTAACGAGACCTACAGAGAATTGGAAAAAAACATCCACAAATTTAAAACAGGTTCATGTTTCACTGTCCTTTTATCTTAATGTAGAATATAGAGAACTAAGAAAACTAAGAAAAAAAAGAGTCTATAAATATTTTTCCAAAGCGGGACAAATAATGAAGTCATCACTATCAGAGCAGATGCCAAAAATCAGATTTAGCAGAAGTCCTTCACCTCATACCCCTATGATGTGCAAGAGTGTACAAAATTTAACAAAATAAAGTGCTAGCCAAGAGTGAAACATCTGTGATCATAAACAAAATTCATAATAGAGTTTTTGACTCTGACTACATCGAGTAAAGCTGGGTTGCTAAATGCACGAGTTCCAAAATAACTGCTCATAAATTTACTCTCCAGCAGCAGATAAGAAACACTAGAAATTCAATGTTAAACAATAGCGAGCTATTCCTGCAATTCCCCCCCCCCCCCCCCCCCGGGACTTTAAAGTAAACAATCATTCACTTTTATACACCCCACCTAGACACTTTCTCTCCCATTACTGCAAGTGTTCAGCACAGGTTAGAGAATATCCCACAGCTGAGGTTTTGATCTGTAAAGTAGCACCATTAGTAGGTGTTAAACATCTAGCTACCACAGGAGCAGAATCCTTCTTAGGTATCTCAATTAAACTTAGTAATAATCAACTTATAACTGAGTATTTTCAGCTCTAGGTGGTCTAACTAATACATTCAAAGAACGCACGCTACGAACAAGAAAACCAAAAGCATAATACATTCAACTTCTTGTAAACTCTAACCAAATTATAACACAGAAATAACGCACAATGTATTTCAGAAGATCACAAAACGTCATACGAGCTCAGAATCTTCTAATGTAAACAGTGGAATAGCACCTCCATGCATTATTGAAGTGTTCTTGTATCATAAGAGCTAAATGCCTTAACATATGTATCCAAACTTGTGCCTAGGAAACTTCTGAAAAATCTAAATCAATGATGGGCTACTGATACAGAAATCCCCTCGAACAGAATTTACACGTGAGGTCTAAGAGGAACAGTTTGCAAAAGTATTTTAAAGAGCCTATAAAGGTTGTTGTACAGCCAACATTACTACCATGTTTCTAACTTTATATTACCAAAGTCACAAGGCTCACAACAGAAATTCAAACAGCATTCAGACACAGAAAACTAATTAATCTGTGAGTCACATAAAAAGCAGCTTCAAATAGCTTCCTCAGTGCAGCCAAAATTTAGGGAAAGCCCTTCAACACAGACAGAAAGATACAGAAAGTATCTTTATGCAGAACTGGGACATCTTGTTTGAAGTGGCAAGGGCTTCTCAGGTTTTGGTTGGGTTTTTTTTTTCGTCTTAGCCAGACCGGAACACAGTCTCAACTTAGAATATGACATATATCATATTAATTACACAAAGCACTGAACAGACATTTGACTTGAAAACGTTTTGGAAGCACTTCATTCTCCAAGACATCTCTTCAGCGCAGGAACAGCATGAGCGAATGGAAAGTGCCTTAAAGTGTGCTAATGCTTACAAATTCCAAAAATTTAAAGTTTCAGGATCACAGTTCAAGAAGATACTCACAGTCTGTCTTGGACTGTCCCTAGGGCTAAGCTTTCCACTTGCTGGTATAAAACCAGTCCTATCTACGCAGTCCTTGGCACTACCTACTAGCTCAGGACCCAGGAGGAGACTTTGAAGGTAAGATTGCTGTCCCAGCTAGGACACACCACACACACACACAATGTATGTAAATTGCTTAAACAGGTATAGAACAGACTAGTCCATTTAGAGCATAATATCAGCAACAAATTAACAGTAACAGAAAAAAACCCAGAACTCTCAAAAACTCAAATATCTCCCTAAATTCTGCCCAAATATTACTGACACTAGCAGAAACATATACACTCACATCATACATAAATATTCCAGACTTGTCATAAAAAGGCCATGGTGAGGCCGACTAAAGGGCAACCATCAGCCAAACTACTGATCCCTTACGGAGGTTAAGCAGCCAGTTTCAAATAAGGCCTAGGATAACCTGCTGACATTTCAAATACACCTTGTTAGCTGTAACATAGCTAAGCAGCAACTACAGACACAGTTTACTAACTCACTGAATGTAAAATTATCACGTAAAATACATGAATCTTTAGTGCAAAAAAAAAAAAAAAAAAGCCATGTACAAGTCTCGAGCGCTGCCTATAAAAACAGAAATGCTCCAACAATTTTTCTTGAAACTAATGGTTCAGGAATTCCAGAAGGAAAATGTGATTAGCCTCTGAAAATACAAAGAGCAGCTGAGATGAACATCTACAAACATCCGTACATCTACCCTCTGCAACCTTTCTGAAGTCACTTTCAGTAACCCCGCTTTCCTTCGCCCTGAGGACGCGCAGCGTGCCGCCGAAGGAGGCTGCAGCCGACTGCTTCAACACGGCAGAGCCTTCAGGCCGCTGCGCGCAAGCAGGGGGGCAACAGCCGTGGTCCTCCACGGGCGCGCTCCATGCAGTCAGATTGCTGCATCCGCTTCACACGTTCTTAATGTGCAGGCTTATTTACTTGTGGACAGTTACTATTTGGCGGCTTATTAAGTATTACCAAGTATTTGCACAAGAGGAAAAAAAAAATCATTTAAAGTAAGCAAATCTATATCACAAACTAAAAACAGTATATGAACCTTGAAATTTTCTACTAGCTACTAAACAATGTCATATTCCAGAGGTCCCCTTTTACCACCAGCGACAAACTACCAGACTTACTTGCGCAGCTTGGGCTAAACGCTATCACATTTCCGGACTGAAAATTTAACTCAGAAGTGGGCAACATGAATAAAACAGCAGTCTCGTTTTTAATACGAGCCGCAGCAGCGTCAGGAAAATCACGTACGAGATGGCACGTCTGTAAGGCACTGGCAGCGTGCAGTTTTTTCCCTTCGAGTTAGCAAAAAAACCAAATACGGGTCAAAAAACCAGAGGCAGGAGACGACGGCCGAGGCCGGAGGAAGGCAGCGCCGCTGCGCGGGGGCGCGATCGGCGGCGGCTCGGCCCGCGCACGCCCCCTGCCGGCCGCGCCGCCGCGCCGGGCACGGGCGCCGGGACAGGAGGTAAACCGGGCTGCACGCAGCGCTTCACATCAAACCTCTGTATTTCGGGAAAATACTAAGTAAGTCTGCAAGGTGAGAAACGTCATCAGAAGAGGAATGTAAACTGAGGATGCTAGCCACATCCTTCCTTCAGCAGGGGCACAGAAATAGCAGAGAAAGCCAAAAGCCCCCGTAAAAGTTCAGGCTTGCTACCAAAGTAAGAAGGTCAAGCGCGCAGAGCCCCGCGCTCTTACCCCGGTGGCCTGAAGATGCTGCCTGAACTCATCCATCGTCGTGTTGGAGATGCTCATGTCCCTGAACATCCCTTCCAGTTTGGATGTGAACTGACATCCACACTCGGTCTAAAATTAAAAAAAATAAAAATTAAAAACTTCTTGTGCCAGCGTTATGAAAACAAACCTGCCAATACTTGAACTGCAAGACTCTAGTTAACCACTCTCAGAAAAATGATATATCTATACATTTGATTATTGGGATTCTTATTTGTATGAGTTTCAGATCTTAAAAGAAAAGTTTCATTTTTCATAGGGGAATCCAACTTAACATGTATTAAAACTTGTTGCCTTCCGTTTTCTCCCATTACTGCAATTTTTGTTTTCCACATTCTTACTTCATCTGAGAATCAGCTAAAGCTTATCAGACCAAGGCATACACTTTCATTTCCTTTTTAGCATGACACCAGAAAGGGAAAAAAAGAATTTCACTTGCACCAGAAAAAAACTGTCCTAAGAACGTATGATTTTTCAAGTGTTACTAGAGGTTGCTAGAACTTTGAGAATCAGGTACATAGGCATATATCTAGATACATGCACACACACACCCTTCAGTTGCAAATATGTGAGTTTGTGCATACGTATTTCTAAAGCATACTTTGATATATATGGTCAAGGTAAGCATGTTAGCTTCAGTATCCTAACCACAGTGCAAACCCATGAGGAAAGAGGGCAGTCCTGGTCCACTGATTCATCTTGCAAATTAATGCCCTGTACCAGACCGGAAAAGGTGGAGAGGTAATTGAAAAGGAACAAATATCGACAATTTGGAGAAATCTGATGCAAAGTGACTTCACAGATAGAATTAGAAGGTCAAAATCAAGGAGTAGCAAACTTTGATTTTAGGACCAAAGAGTCAGGTTTGAAAGTGCTCATGCCTATTAGGAAGAAGTTGCATTAGAACTTGTTTCAAGGACTGTTCATGTAGAAGTTGCATTAGAACTTGTTTCAAGGACTGTTCATGTAAGACACCTTTAAGCTTTACGACCTTCTCCATCTTTTGGCCACTCTTCCAATTTCATTCACAGTAAATTGAACCCATAAAACTAAGAAAGAAGTGTTTCCAAACACTGACAGGATCTTTTTTCAATCTTTCTCAAAACAATCACCAAAAGAGCTAAGCGTTATCATTAGCCTGCTGATGGAGGCAAGTAAAAACCAAAAACTCCGCATGCACTAGAAGTTCCACAGCAAACAACAGAAAATCTAGGATAAGACACGGTCTTATCCTCACATCAAGTCTCCAGATAGTAGGAGTTGTCCTCTTACTGGTAAATTCTTAACACATTTTGAAAATTAAGTTCTGTTTTCCAGAATGCTCTTTCATCATAGGTCCTTCGCAATATTTACCTTCTTTTATTTCCATAAATTCTTCCAGAAAAACTATTCATATTTTCTGTTTCTGCTGGGCTTTAAAATCAAATCTATATTTGACAACAGTCAAGATGTATGTTATCTACATATCACTTAAGTAAAAAGAGAAGAAACCACCCTTATGAAAAATGAAGTTAAAAAGTGTGCAAGTAGTCTTACCTTTAATTTAGATATCATATTTTTCTCAGAGTCATCCGAAACACTCTTGTTTGTTAGAAGCCTTCTTGCCAAGTGCTGCTTATAGTAGCGTTCAAAAACATCTTTCTCTTGCATAAACCTAAATAAAACCATTGCCTTATCCAATATAGTTTCTACTTCTTGCTCTGTAAGCTGTAAAAGAAATAATTTACTGTTTTTAACCTTCCAGTCCTGTGTAGAGGTCGCTCTACACAACCCAGACACTTAAAGTAATTGACAGCAAGCACATGGTCTAACAGTATCCTATGGAGAACCTGACAAAACTGGTCCAACATGTGAATAAATGAGCCTAAGCACACAAACTCAATACAGGGGAAGAGAACAACAGATCTAAAGTTGAGAAATAAAAGCAATGGGGAGCGGGAAAGGGAAATGATGGATGGATAGAACGCTTGGATAAGAATGACAAGAAAAGTTCCTGGACAGACGTGCACTTTGATGTATCAAAAAGGAGGAGGGGAAAAAAAGCACAGCTGAAAACCAATTATTAGGTGCATGAAGAGTTAGTTTAAAATGAAACATTCTACATTTCAAAGCTCATTTTGCAAAGCCTGTCCAGACCACAACAAATAAAATCATTTCTGACATGCTACGTCTAACTTTTAATACAAACACTGAGGGGAATAATTCTTCTCTAAATAGTAGAATTAACTATTTGATTTCCTAAGCATAAGATGCATGCAATAACATTCAGCTTCATTTCAGACCCACTGAAGCCTCAGCTGAATATCGTATTCAGTTTAGGGTGCTATAACTCAAGAAAATTTATAGAAGCTATGAGGAAAGACTGAAGGAAAAAGCATTATTTAAGCTAGAAGAGAGGGACATGATTAATAGTGCTCCATTATGTAAAACAAGTAAAAAGGAAAAAATTGTTTTCCCCATCCAGTGACTTAATTTGCAGAAGAAATGATTAGATATTGAGAACAACTGCCAAATTATACAGATATTTAAGCAGCAGAATAGGTTTCCAAGGAAGACAGCTGCAGAATCTTCTTCAGTACTTTTTTTTTTTTTTTCCCCCCAAGGGGGTACACAATTATCTGTCAGAGGTTATTCAGGTATACTGCTTCAGAGATGCCAGGCTACATGACATCTGTGCCTCATATTTCTGCAAGTTTACATCTAAAATGTTATGTGCTCAGCTATGTTACACAACTTTTTTTTTTTTTTTTTTTTTTTTTTTTTATAAAAGGCACTGTTGCGTTTACCTTAATATAAATCATTTTTGGAAAAGTAGTTTGCTTAATCTGATCCAAGTTTACACAGAAAAGAGCATAATCTCTTAATTTAATTTATACTTACTCCCTTGACTCCTTTTTTCAGTTTATCATCAATAAATAATGAGAGGTACTCTGGAGACCTAGAGTTGAGGTTGAGGAAATACTCAAAGTCACCCGCAATAGTCTGTTTGAAGAGTCGGTCATTATTGAAGGATTCTTGAAGAAAGCGGTCAAACCTACTCTTCAAATCCAGTAAACCCTTTAAAAACAAAGAAAAGAAAATCACTGATTTAAAATTGTTAACTGTAAAACAGTAACAAAAGACAAAGTCATTGAAGAGAAGACCACATCTACAGTCAGAGATTGTGCAATAATATCTACATTCCACCTTCTTAGAAAGCATCAGAAACGTCATTTCCATTTTTAAATGTCTGCAGTTGCCATAAACATTTCTTTTGGAAGCAATTCTCACATAAACCGGCTGCCATACTGGTGTCAAACACTCATGCAACTTACTGTAATAGGTTATTCAACAAAGATTAAGAAATTTTTTAATCACCCTTGTTAAACAGGTTGCTTTAATGTTTTGTAAGTTTCTAACTTAAAGGAGATATTTGTAGCACTCTTTTATGCCTTTTCTTTTTCAAGTAAGTCACCATCTTAAATGCAGGATAGAGAAAAGATAGGCACCCACTAGCTGTATCCCTAGAGTTACTAAGAAAGCTTGTAGGAAAACACACCACAACAACAGGCCAAATCTTACTAACTTTTCCCCCCGTACTTTCAGTCCAGGGACATGTTTTGCATTACACGGTCACATACATTTCTTACTGGTCTTTAAGGGTCACTGTGAGCCTATGAAAGCTAGACACACGCAATAGCTCTCCAGCTATCGCAGTGGGAAGTGCACAGGCTTGGACTGAACCACATCCTTTGAACTAGATCATCAGATTAGACACTGTCCTATTCATTTTTAGAGTTTGCACCATCTTCATCCAGAAGCTAAAAGAACTGGGTATAGAAGGGGGAAAACATCTTAAAATCATCTGAACACCTTTCCAAGTATGAGATACACATAGGGTTTAGACCCTATAACTAAGATAGTATTTTAGAGGGGCCAAAAGGATTTCACTTGAGAATTAAACTTGTTTAGTTTATCATGGGTAGCTACTGCCCACACAAACTGTTCAGCTTCAATGGTCTTAAAGTCCTAGGTTTCTGAAGAAAATATTTAAATGCGGTTACTTAAAGAAGCCATTCAAGAGTTACTCAAGGAAGTAATAACGTTTCTTAAGAACTCACCATCTCACTTAAAGGAATGGTCTTTAGACAGGCTAAATAATGCGTATTAGAAATTTTAAATTCAAAGTAAACCCCACTATCTCTCTGTTTACCAAGGTGAGCTTATGTCTCCTCTCCAGGAGTACATGTTCTGAACAACCTGGGGTTAAACAGGAGAAACTGTTAGTACCTTAAATGACAACAGCATTTCAACATCCTTCAAATAATTATAAGAAGGTTTAAGTCTAATCCCCTGGCAATGCTTTTGCAATCATCTCACCAATGATGCTGAGGGTTTGGTGATGTCATGTTGCAGAAGCAGTGCTGGAGTATGGTGATGCTTTTTCTTCACGGTATAAGGTAGCTTCCTTGTCTGTCGTCTTACTGCTATTTAAGTCCTTGAAAGATTCAGATGAACATGGCTGAGATGAGATGAGAAGAGCGAGATGGTTTCTCAGTTCACAGGTATTTTTCTCTTCTTCCATCGTGTCAATGGAAGTGGAGGGTAAACCTGTTTGGGGGTTTAGCGGTAACCAAATATCAATCCCTTCTTAGGGCATCTTCCTGAGATGGTTGGGTACATACTGATTAGCTGAGGATGATCTCTACCAAAGCATATGCAATATGGTTTTAAGTCTTCTTCAGCTTCATTGCTCTATTCTTTGTGTCTTTGTGGCAGGAAACATCAATAGGATCTTTATGATTAAGCTTTTAATTCTTTCTCAGTTGAGCTGATGAAAATATCCCTTTAGGGACCCATCAGGATTTAAAGGGAATGAAAATTACTTCAAAGTAATCCAAATACTTGTTTTCCACATCATGTGATTTTTTTTTTTTTTTAAAAGTCGTACCACAAAAAGCATAAGCAGCCCTTAATCGTTAAACCCCCAACAAATTCAACAGGCGTTCTTTCTTCTTTTTAACAATCCTTGGAGAGGTGATTCTTGTCTACGCTTGGTAAGAAGTTTGCTTCAGCATTGCCAGATAACTAATAATCCGAATCAAAAGTGTTTTTATACTCAAATGGCTTCTTATAATAGTAACCAGTTCTAGCAAAATTATTCATTTCAAATCAGTGATGATGACAGTAATAATGCATTAAATACTTCTCATAAAGACCAGACATAAACATTGCAACTATGCATTTAAAAAAAAAAAAAAAAGTATTTAATGAACACAAATATTTTTACATTAAGTATAAAGCATGGTTAGAAAGAAATCCCATTTTTCCTGTTATAAAATAGTTTCCTTAAAGTTTAATGAGCTCTAAAGATTTTATGTGCAAATTTAAAACCATCCTCTCAAAAGCGATGGGAAGAGAGAAAAGACGACAGACTCCTGAAGCATAGTTTGTGATCTTCAAAAATTAATGCTACACATCACTTTTTATAGAGAGAGATGAAGAGCAAGAAAGAACACTTACGTCTTCTAACATGCAAAAGTGTTCTGTTTCTCGGGAAGAGTGAGAACGAAGAAAGAAATTTGCTATGATTTACAACACATTTACCTATCACTCATAGTTAATCTTGCTATGAAATACTGGCATGCAATGTTTGTGTCAATAATCGATAGATCGATATATAACATAAAATTAAACAAACAGATGCTGTAAAGGTACTTGCCAGCAGACGCACAACTCAGTCTGGAGGCAGATATCATTTCAAATAAACCAAAAACTTCCCAAGCACTTAAACAAAATATCCAGGCTAACTGTATAATAAAAGCAGCTACCAAAAGCAGAAAAAAATAAGCAAGCACTTTCCAAGCATCTTCTGTAACAATTCTGTAACAATATAAACAATTCTAAACATCACTGACAATTCAAGAAATCTAGAATTTAGTAAAACTATAAATTATAAATATAGCTGACTAATAATAAACCCTTCTGCATCAATTTTAAGGTTTACCTTCCATCAATCATGTACTTAAGCGCTATTCTGGGGTATGTGGGAAACATGAAAAAAAAGAAAGTTAAAATATTTTAACTACCTGAATGTAGTCAACTGGATTCTTTCCTTCTCCCTCTTCAGATACTAGTGCTTTGCCTTGCTCTCTTAGGTATGAGCTCATGCACTCGCACATTGTCTTCAGACCATTTGGCACACGGCTAAACAACTTGTACATGCAAGCAAGGTCTGCAAACAAAAAGAATGAAATATGCAGGATGCCCTCTGCGAGCTGTACTTCTCTAACACTGATTTCACAGCAAAAAACAACAGAAGGTAAGTTCAGACACTCAGGCCCCCAAAAGCACCCCCTAACAGCTTTGGCACTGGAATCTTCCGATGACATTTCCTTTCCTTAACCCCTGACAACACGGTGACTGCAGCAACCACAGGAAGTTAAAAATAAAGGTTGTATTCAATTCTTCTAGTTGTGGTTGTCCTCCTCCTCATCCACAGGCCAGCAAAAGTTGACATTTGCCCTAAAGGATGGTGCGTTTATACGTTCAGCAAGACTATGTTTTCAGTGGTATTTAATAGTGTAGTTTTCAAAGTCACCATCCCCAAATCAAATACTTTATTGAAAGTTATGAGAAAAACATAAATGAGAACAAAAAGCACGAAAATGCTGGTAAGATACTTCCTTGTTTTAAAAGTAAAAACTGGTACAATCTGAATTTACTTCGTATTTGTTCTGAAGGAATAGTGTCAGTCCTATAATTTTACACTACTTTGTGTCATCCACCTAAAATCTTGAGGGGTGGCTTAGCTTAAATATGGCTTTCCAGAACTTCCTTGTATGTTTCTCTTCTATAAAATCCTGTCTTCACAATCATTCGCTACTAAACCAAACGAATGCCCACAAAACAGACTAATTCTTGTATCATCTATGAATACTCTGCCATTCCTTTGTCATTTCCAGCCTGAAGCCTGTCTTAACTGGATATTAAAGAAAAAAGTTTAAGCATAGCAAATCACTTTCCCTTTCAATACAGAAATTCTCTTTTCTCACAGGTAAGAAATTGGCTTGCTTTGCCACTCTGACTAGCACCTAGTAATTGTGAAGCGACTTTAAGGAACAAAAAACCCATCAATTTAAACAGCAAGTCTGTTCCCAACCTCGCTGCTTTAGTACGAATATTGTTTTCTAAATATAGATACTACAACCACTCTCTTCCTTATCTGTAATAACTTTTGTTCTGTCATTCTCTGTCTCGCACTAATCTCCACCTATCAGGAAAAACCACACCAAACCCTTCTTTTTCAGCCACTCAGAATACGCCTGTCTAAAACTGAACAGCCCATTTTTTCTGCTACAAAACCTCCCCTCCCCACAAGAACTGGTCCCGCAATACTACTATTAAATGAGTCATTTACTGTAGCAATTTTCAAATAGCAGCCTGTGGGCCAAAAAGCTTACTGATGCATTTTGACAGCTACCTATTGGAAGAACGAAAGTAATATAACAGCTCAGGGAAACACAGAGTAGAATGGATGAGTACCTTTCTCAAAGATGCTTGGCTTGCCAAAGAAAAGCACCTGTATCTGGTACTAACCACAAACAAAGACAAAGTGGGTTTTGTCTTAACATCTCTCTGAATGTCTCCCAGGTAACATTCTCAGATGGTTGCAAAACAGTCACCAGAGTGGTTTTAGAATTACATAGGAACATCAATGTTAAGTTCAACTTATTCCACATTCAAAGGCAACAAACAGTGTCATAAGCATTTTTGTCTCCCATATAATCAGTCTTACCTTCTGTCTTCCCATTCTTCAGCATATGCACTAGCCCAGAGTTCTCCATTTCCACTATAGTTTTCATATGCTTGGAAATAAGCTCCCTTTCAACAACTTTCACAATTGGTTCTTCTGTTGATTTATCCAGACAATGCATCACCCGTTCTATTTCTTCATTAATTCTAGCTTCTACTTTCTTTATATATACAGAAGCACTGTTTTCAGCTAAAAATTTCTGGCTTTCCATCTGTGATTAACACAAATTAGTACTTTAGACTTATTTAAAGGGGGGAAAAGGAAACGTAGTTGCTACTTTAGATCAGCATTTATAAGCAAGTCCAAACCAAATCCAGTATGCCCAACAATTCATATCACTATACTTCAAAGACTTACATGTAAGCTTAACACAAAATATAGTTCTGTTACACTTAATGCAACTACTAAATTATGAGTGTAAGAAGATACATGCAGCAGGAGCATGGGATTTTTCATATCAAAACAGCCTAAACAACCTAGTTTCCAGCTACCAAAAGGAGCCTTAGCCACAGAATTGAAAGAAAATAGAAGGACTGAGAGAGGGAAGAGGCAAAAATTCCTTCTGAATACCAGTTATGAGGACCAACAATTCTTATCAGTCTAGCTAGCGACAATGCTGAATATATTATTTCATATCAAACTTTTAATCCGTACTGGTCAGCATAGTCTTTTGGAACGAAGCTTTTTTGCTTGTTTTTTAAGGCAGAACTAAGAAATGAAGCTTCAAAGGTAATTCTGTTTCTTAATTTTGCAAAACACCAAATGAAAAACAGAATGCAATGGCTTTTACAAGTTGCGCAACATATGCTTCTGATTTTCAAGCACATTTAGAGATCAGAGGAATGACAAATATAGTCGATCCTGTATTAGGAATGGCAGATTGACAAATTATGCACTCTAAATACCTTTTAACGTGCTTTTAGAATTTCTATCAATTCCTAATAGAAAATTTCCAAAAAGAGAGGAACATGATTAAACTCAAAGACTATTCATCTGGCATTTTTCCTGAAACTATCTTACCAAAAGCTCAGGAAACCTTTCGAGTGCATTATTTAGTGTTCAATCAACATTTGGATAGCCATTGGGATAGACTTACTTCCTTAACTTGGTCCATTTTATGCAGTCTATAATATAGACCATAAAACCCACAAATGTAGAAACTACAAAGTAAACAGAGCTTCCCCATAGGCAGTTTCCCAAGCAGTCTCCCCTCTCCATCCTCAACCTGCAACCTTTCACGGCACTGGCACCTCAAAAAAACCTTTTAAGTCAAGAGACTATGATTGCACTACAGGGATAAACCAAGTTGCACGAAATAGCCCAAGGCAGGCACAAGGTTAGTATGATGATCACTTTATGTGTTATTAGCATTTATATCACAAAACTATTGGGTTATGGCAATTCTGTAAAAGTAGCGTTACTCTTTCTCGAGGTTAGCCAAATCTTCTGCGATCCTTTTAACAGAGATGGACATACACAACAAACAAGTAGTAGTTACTTAAAATGCCACCAATGCTCACATTTTCCAAGTAACCATAAAAGCATTCCATATCCTGATACAACAGAGCTGCTGTACCTGAAAAAATTCTGCAGACATCTCCAAAAATGGGGCCTCAAAGTCTTCTTCATAGACTGACCTTCCTTCAAGACCTAGAATCATTAACATCTGGCAAGCATTTCTTATTGCGCCTCTGCCAAAAAGTAAGTTGTTAACAACTTGAGAAATCTACATGCTTGTAAGATACAGAGTACAAAACAGAGTAACAATTCGGAACACAATATCAACTTAAATAGAATATTGTAGTAAAAACTCTATCTTAAATCTGTTTGGTATATTATAGGTTTTTCAGAGGATTATATTACAAAGGCTTTTTTTGTTTCTGTTCTAAACCTAGTAGCTGACAATGTTTATTAAGTATTTTTAAAATATTGATAGTGAAGCAGGTCCCACAAACTCTATTAACTTTGAAATCAATTAACATGAATATAATTTGCCATACAAGAAAATAACCAAAAATAGGGGGAAAAAAAAGTTTTTCAAAGCAAACTGAGAATTGCACATCTGGGTTGGAACTGAACAATGCCAAAAAACTGCATGGAGGAAGTTGCAGTGCAGAGTACTTTTCTTTTAAACCAAGAAGAAATGAAAATGTATCTGCAAGTTAGACATATGGTTAGGCATACAAACACATCAATAAAACACAAAAACAAAAGAACTGTGTCCAGGAAAAAAAAATCCACTTTCTGGCAGTATGGGACAACGTGCAGCTGTTGCCAGGAAGTATTTTTCTCTTCATAAACTGCGTGTTGGGCAATCTCAATCACAGAACTGCAGCCAAAGTAGAATGAAGTTTACATATCTCCACACCCAGCAGCTGCTCTGAAACTGGAGAAGCACAAAAAGGCCTGCAAATTTCAAGTTACTTCAGCTGCAGCATCTGAAGTGTGTGGCACAACAGTCCCGATCTACTAATACGACAAGAGAACATGAGGATTTCAAGGCTTAGAGATGCAAACGACCTAACAAACAGATGGTTTAAACCACCAGGAAGGAAAGCAGAAAAAGAAAAAAGAAAAAGACTTCGAAATCTAACAAATGGGGTAGAATAAAACTAAACAACCCCACAGCACAGAGGAAACAAAGGGTAACAAAGACACGGGCTCGTCAGAACCTCTGCTTTATAAACGAAACGCTCTAATGCAAGGCAGCAATGGAAAGATTTAACAAAAGATCTAATAAAAAAAATCACAGGATAAATATTAAACAATTAATGAGCTTCTCTACTATGTGAAACAGTTAAACACATACAAAACTGTTTTGCCAGATTATCATGGAAAAGCTTCACTTGTGATCAGAAACATACACTTCAGTGATGATTTGTTTGCGTATATTGTTGATTCACTCTTAAAATTGATAGGTACAATTTACAAAAGGCAACCACCTACTTACAAACATCTTACCTGTCTACAACTTCTCCTTTTCTTTCTCTTGCAATCATGTCCAACAGAGTTTGTCGCAGGTGATCCCTAATACAGCCATAGCGCACAACTTGATCTCGAAAAATAATCAAACCCAAATTGTAGACATTCTCCACATTATTTTGTTGCACATACACACGGTCCTACAATGAAGACATACATACGGATAGCAATAAAATTTCAAATTCAGTGCACCTGTGCAATTCAACATTGCAAGAGATCAGTCATATTTATAAGGCACAGAAATAATCATACTAATCTTCTCTTCCTTCATAAACAGAGATTATTGTCCTCAAGGTGGGTCCTAACTTTCCAAAACTTCATTTACATTGGAAGCCTAGACTGATTAGCAAACGTTAGCAGAGGACTTATGACTAGAAGTACTCCGGAATAAATCCGCACCTTTACACTTTTTAGTCAGGCAGGTGGAGGAATCCCAAAATACTGAGAAAAATCATTGCATAATGTGAAAGGGGTATTTCTTGTCTACCCAATCCCCTTCCATTCACTTCGCTTTGTTCCTTAAAGCGGGGGGGGGGGGGGAGAGGGGAGAGGGGAGAATCCCTTTCCTCCCCGTCCTCCATATATCTGCCTACCACTCCTGTTAGGCAGGCAGCTCCTCTTCAATATTTAGTGAAAGTTCCTGAAATAGCATCATTAGGTGAACATAACAAAAAGTAAAGGCAAAATAAGAATCATTACAATCAAAAAATTTTTATGATTTTGGCATAGCAAAATTGTACCTAAGGACTTTAGTTTCTGAAGCCCTATGAAAATTCATGTCCATCAAATTGAGCAAAGATCTTGAAACATTGTTATATTTTCATTAAATCCCCTTTCCTCAAAGAAATTAAAGGGGAGAAGAAAAATATTTATTCTTCTGTTTCAGTACAGGTTCAAACTCCATCTCCCTGTGTGGCCTCAATCAACAGTAAATGCCAAGCATCTCAACCATCCACAAGCCACGTACTACATGCATGTACAAAACCAGACTGATCCTCAGAACAGTGTTCCATCAAGTCCACGTAGTGCAACCACCATCACACAGCTCGACTGAGACATCGCTGAGCAGATGCCCAGAGTTTCTCTCCTACTGCTCTTCACAGAAATGCTTGTTCCTTTCAAAGTTAACTTCTTAGCATACAGTAGCTGGAACAAGTTTACTCTTTGCAAAATCCAGACAGCCCAATTATATCCCATCAACGTTCCTCAAACAGGTAGTGTTGCATGCAAAAAATTTTCTGTCCTGCTCAGTTCTGATCATTGATCCCTTTTCTATTCATTTCATCAACACATCAACTCTCTAAAAAAGCAAGACTCTCAATAAAGTTAATACACATTCTCTGTCTGATAGTATCACTTAATATCTAGCAGTGCTGTCCCATAGCAAATAAGATGACCTAAAATAGCATTAAGAACAGAAAAATTGTAAGTTTTTAACAAAGCATTTCTGAGACGAGCTTTAGTGACTTTTTCATTTTTTTAAGGGCATAACCCATTTCTCAAACGAAGTAGTTTAGGTAATTATTAAAAATACTGCTTTACTACCACTTATGCCTCAGAATGTTATTATTGGTAAAAGTTAAAAATGTTCTCTTCCTACTCAAATTTGATTGCAATAAAGTTTTCTGAGAATTTATATAGTTATAAAAGGCAGGGAAAAAAAAAAATCAAATGCTGTATAGGACGAAGGTAAACGTTTGAACCAGAGCATAAAGATTAGTTTCTCCACTCATTTTATCAATATTTTCCTACGTGCTTTATCATAGACGGAATTAAAGTGTAAAGTTTTTCCTCAAGCATCTAGAAAACCATTAAAAAAAACTTCAGAAAAAGGAAGAAAGATTACAAGATTGTAAGATGATATATTTTCCAAGATTGGGAGAAATTAGAAGGAACAAATCCTACACCCTTTAATATTTTAACAGCTGAATATACATGGAAAATTTGTTGTATAATCATTATATGCCAGTTTGCCTCCTGATGAGGAAAGAAAAACGAAACACTGGCTTCCACAATTCAGGAACGATTTCCCACCCACTCCCTTCGGGAAGGTGGCACTTAACGTAAGTGAAACGGCACGGCAGGGAGAGGCGAGAGGCACCTCGCCCACGGCGCTTGCAGGGCAAGTGAAGGCTTCTAACTCGCACCAAGAAGTTTACCAGCTGGTCTCAGGAAGTCAATTTAATGACATACAAGGGAGTGAATCTTTGGAATATGTTATTCCTTTTCACTTTTTCTGGTATTTAGAGACAAAGTTATTTATTTCAATCCCTTATTTACATACTTGCATCAAGAACCAAAGTAACTGTGATTTGATATAAAATAAGCTAAAATACGCTTTTAGGGATCAAAGTTTAAAAAAAGAAGCATTTAATATCCTAAAATACTCGAGGAGTAAAATGTACACAAATCACCTTTAACAAATATTTAGGCCTCTGAAGCACAGGCAATAGGATATCAAAACGGATTAAAACCCACGGCCATGACTCACACGCACAGTTTCTGTTGTGGCAGTGCTAACCGCTGCCATTAGGACATGAAATAGTAGCTGCACTAGAAACTCCTCTCAGTGTTAACAGCAATGCCTTCTCAATAAAAAGCCAGACCACTCTACGACACCCAAATTAAAGTAGCAGTATTAATGTTTCTGATATTGTTGATTTGCTTACCCTTGGTAACAGATTATTTCATTATTTATTGGAAGCTCTCCCAACCAAACATCTTGGAGAGAAGAATCCTCATCTGGGAACAGGTTTGACAGACAAGACTACATGCTAGTCAACAACAATCTCTTTCCATGGGGAGAAGAAGCAGGTGTTTAAAAGGTAAGAGTAACTCTCAGGAGACAAGGGTGGAGTTTCAGACAGCAATTACTCATGAACTACAATGCTGCTTACGCTGCAGAACAGTCCTGATCTCAACTAAAGCAAGTTACTTACTGTACATCATCAACAGCCACATTTTGCCTCATCTCTTCATGGATGCATTACGTGGATGACGTTCAGCCTATGGCCTGTGGTCAAAACTCGAGGGCCAATCAGGCAGCGCCGGCCTAAACCAAGACACCAGCTCTCTGAACTGCACCCGTGAGAAGGGAGTGCTCTACCCTCTTCAAAATGCAAAACTGTATTCACAAGATAATTGTGAATTTCTGACAGCGTTTTCTGGCACTAAGCCTGTATCTATAGTGCAGTCAGGGGTGTGATCCCTGCACCTGCATATCTGAAATTGCTTTGAATTTAGCTCATGTAAGTAATCCACGGTATCTCGAGTTCACTGTGTGCAACTCGGTATAACCTACTTTCCGTAAGACATTGCAAGAACACACACATGCATAGAAATTGCACGGAAGACCAAAAACCTACACCTCCTCTGCATACAGTAGCTGAACAGAAGCTATTATAGGTATGCCTATCACACTGCAACCACAGCTGAGACTGGATTTCAGATACAGCCAAATGTAGTAGATGACTTCACTGCTTAATACAGGGCTGCAGACAGTTGCGTGAATTTAGAGAGTATTACGTGTATTCTGATACTGATGATTGCAGCCTAAACGCACAAACCAAAAGGAAAGCTAGTTCATATAGATGACAACATATGATGGGTGGGGCTACACATATCTGAAATTCCATCTTGGAAATTGAAATACCTCAAGCTGGTTAGAATTGGATTTACCGGGCATTTTGCAGGTCACAAATTTTTACACTAGAACTACATTACTAGAACTACCTGAAATTAAGCAGAAATCAGACAGCACCATGGCACAAGAGGCAAGGTAATATACTTTTTTTTCATAATGCAATTACAATGCAAACTTAAAGGAGTGTTTCATGGAGGCAGTTCCAAATATCAGAGGACGTAAATGAGATCCAACCACAAACCTCAAACAGCAAATATTTTCATCAAACAAGTATCATAATAATGCATGAACCGCATTGTACAATATGTGTACTTTTCTGGAAAGATCCTATTGAGGTAAATTTTATTTTAGAAGTGGCAAAATTAAACAGAGGAAAAAAGATTAAGGCAGGCATGAAGGAGGGAGTTTGTTTTGAATCAGATCATAACGCAGCTAACAGCTGAAATCAAGCTGGAATACAAACAGGGCATTACAATGGGTACAGCTTAGTTTAGGATATTCATCGCTAGGCTGAGGCAAGAATTTGAGAGAGTAACGTTAAGACTTCAAGAGGATACATTCACTGATATCAAACTACAACTCCTCCGGTACCAGCAGGTAGATTTCCTGAAACTAACGGGTAAGGAGCTACTGCCTACAGGACAAGGCAAGAAGGACGAGGTTACCCCTTATTCACAAGCACACTAGAAGGGCATGTACTTCTCCTGAGGGAACTAAGTATGTCCGTAACAGTGCCTGGTAACTGAGTTCATATAGATTATTTAAGATAAATATATTTATTTAAATAATATTAATTGTGCTTGAATAGGAATATATATAAACAACTTCTGACCTAAGTATATCACTGTAAAACTACATTTCGTTCAGACTCAATCTCATGAGGTAAGAGTAAATAATAATTCTTTCCTTTATAAAGTCCTTTAAATAGTTTATTTTAAGAGCAGAGCAGTAAGGTCTCAACATCTTTGACAGACGTTCCTCCATTTTATAATTTGGTGGTACTAGCAGCTTCTTCAACTAACATACGGTTGAGACTAGAAGTTTCCTGTTCTTCCGTCTTGTTCCAACTAGAAGTTTCCTGTTCTTCCGTCTTGTTCCAATCAATGAAACTACATTGACTCAACAGGACATTCCAGCGACAAAGATGAAACTGCAAAGCTTTGACCCTGGTCAAATCTTAAACCACAGCTTACACTTTAACTCATATCAAAATATGAATTTGCTACGGACAATTCACCCCATGCCCTTCAAGTTCAAAGAAAGGAGAGAGCCTGACCACTGTGTCAGCTCCCTGCACTAGACAGAACGATCTAGTCAAGATTAAATTCATAATCTGAAAACCATCTTAAATTACAGATGTTTGGATAAACACATATCAGTCCTCTTAAAGTTTGACAAGTTTATATAAGTATTTTGAAAGAATAACTCTCATTAGATGGTATTTACTCTTACACTATTAAAAAAAATCTTATTCTAAATATGTGTAATGTTTATTTGCGTGTCATTTTGGTATGGGGAAAAAAGCCTATGGGGAAGCCCCGGGGACAAATAATTAGTCACGTGGAAGTCTTAACTGAACAGCCACTCAAAATAAATAAAAATGGTCAAATAGTACATGAACGATTTCTCCAAAATAGCCTACATTGGCACTTCTATGCTAGCTACGTATTCCAGTAGAGATATTTAAGTTTGTTTATTTATTTTTCTTTTCTCACTTTGTGTAATATATTAACCAATTAAATCCAATTTGTACCTGCAAGAACCACACAGCTCTCCATCTTCTTAAGCTTTGGTAGTGAAACGGCAGTCTGTCACAAGCCTCAAGTCCAGGCATCCCTACCCTTAGCACAATAGGTATTTAACAGTTTCTGTCTCCCAAAAAAGTGATAACTGAAGCACGTATCCCCTTCTCAATGAGGGCCTAGACAAGATACTATACCAACACCACTATGATTTGTTTAATAATAACAGTAATTCCCCTGCCACCCTCTCCAATCTGGCACAGGACTACTACTTGGTCCTCAACACACTGGTAAACACACTAAATCAGAAACAGCCTCTAACACCATCTAGGGATCAACCACTTATTGACTTTAAGAGGCAGCAGACAGCACTGCATCGTTCGGTTTGACCACCTATGTATCTTGGAGCAATTCAGCACCTCCTGTACCGACACGTTAAGTAGTATTTGGCTAAAATGTAACAGTTGCTCCCCTAGAAAGCTCCGGATTACATCTTCTGATGTCTCTGAAAATTCACCACTGGCTCCGTTCCATTATTCTAATAATTAACCATTCTTGAGGATACTGTTCCTCTCTCGTTTTCCCATTTAATCTGTTCAGATGCAGCTATCAGCAACTCATTTGCGTTTGTTCTTCACAAATAGATTAGAGAATCTCTCGGCAAGATAAGCAACTCGGATCTTTAAGTATCACTGAAGGCATTTTATTCAGCCCTCTATCTTTAGATATGTGCTTTATTCTGAACTAAAAAAGAAAAAGGAAAGGTAATAAGCCCATTAAAAAAAAAGTTTAAGTTACATAGCTACAATAATTACTCAGAATTCTTCAACTTTTAGTAGCTTATTAGTCAAGTAGGATTTCTTCACAGCTAGTTCAAACAGGTTTCATTTTATAGCATGAAATGAGGTCTTTAATTGCTGCAAGATAAGATGCTAATTCCAGTTACTAAGTAGACTGTACTGTTGATTTATCATCTTTCTTTTTGACCAAAAAAAAAAAAAAAAAAGCAAAGCACTACCATTATCTTATCCTTCACTTTATATAAGTTTCTTATATAAAAAACACACAGGCTTTCAACACATGTTTCTTTTCTGCAAAATACAGAGGGCTGTAACCAGGATCTGCACTTACCAGAAACTGACTGCTTTTCCGCTCTGGCTGCATACAAACAGAAGCTAATGAGTTTTAGCTCAGAAAATAATCAAAAGATTAGGTACACAAAAAAGCACTCACTGTGCATGTACTGTGTAATGTATTCTCATCCTCTTCCTAGGTCAAATGTGCCTTTTCAAGGCCATTAGGCATTACCTGTTGTCCCCAAGCATTTTATTCTGACATTTTAATTATTCCTTGAGAGGTGATTTAACAGAAAGTAAAAGTTGTGTTTAAAGAACTTCAGATGTTCTGCCAATTTTCTCCATTAAGAATGTTAAAATTAGGAGTAAGAGCTTTTGACTGCTATTTGTTTTTAACTAGTGTCCCTCCTCCTAAGTCACATTCTAATTAATCAAATTAACTAGTTAGCCGATAGGTGAGACTAGATGGAACTCAGCTCTGGAAATGACCATGTTAGCCAATTAAAAGATTTTTTTTTAAATTAATTTTCCTTCTGTTTGCAGTTAAAACATTTTGTTCCTCAAGTTAAGACTTTGGCTACAGAGTATACAAGAACGCACTCTCCTGCGCCCTCAGAGCATGCATATTGTTCTGGAAGTTTAAACATAAACCTACTAATGTAAAACACAATACAACTCAGATGCAAAGCTGTAAGGCCTTCCCTCCTCAAAAAAAAGGCTAGTTCTGTTAGTTATCAGGTAAGGAATTATTTGTTTTCTTTTAAAACCATCCAACCAAAGATCATTGGAATTTATGTATACTGAGTAATCCTGTCATCAGCTTTATGAACAACAAAAGATTCAGTTCAGATTTAACATTTATCCAGGGACACACACTGTACCTAAACAGAGTCATCTTCTTCAAATATAGGAATTTAATGAAAAATGACTATACCAGGCAGCCTGAGGAGGCTTTACATCATCGTGCTTATAATTCAGGTTTACCATCATGACTTAATTCAGGTTGATCACCCAGTCTCAGAAAAACAAGCTGCATATGCCAAAGCAACTATTTGTTTATTTCTGTTTGGCTGCTGAAAGCCTATTCCATTCCTAAAGCCCACAAATGATAGCAGAAAAGCCCTTTTTTGAATTAACGTGGTTCTGGCACCACATCATTGATACAGGCTTTTCAGCAGTCTGTGTCCGAGGTCAACCGTTTCTCACAGAATGCAGACCGTTAAGTATATCTGGCTTTTCATTCCCGCACCTCATTTGTTCCCGTGTCAAAAGACAACTGCATCACCTTAAACGTGTGAAAAAGCAGAATCCCGGAATACCCACCATATACATCAGAATGTCTCTAATCATCACCATTGCTGTTTGATGATCATTCCATGCTTGGTTTAGTGTTTGTAGAAAGTTGTTATTCAAGGAGTTTAGCACATCTTCTCGCACCTATCACAAAAAAGAATATACTGTCATAAAGCCAAATCAGTTTCTTCCACATCATTTAAGCACTAATAAGGTTGGCTTAAAAAACAAACAAGTAAAAACAAACAAACCCAAACATTGCTCCTCTATTACCCTGAATATCACTAAAAAGTTGTCACTTTTCCTAGGTGTTGACCACCTCTACCTTGCATTTGACTTCAACACACTCACAGGACAACAAAATAACCAAGGATATTAAACTTCAGAGGAATAGCTGAAGTCGCAAGTGTTACAACTATCTTCATACAGCTTCTTAAAAGATTTCATTTCCCATGCTGACATGTTTCAATGAAACGTTACCTTAACTAACATAAATCATCTCAGAATATTGGGTAGTACTAGTAAATATCACAAACAGGAACACACGCAGGTTCAAAATTGGTCATGGCAACATTTAGTAAAACACACCAAGATAGTATAAAGTTGCAGCAAACAACGGTTTTGAAAAGAAACATTCACTTCATAAAGATCAGACTCTTAAACTAATAGCTCATAATCGCTATGACTCCAGAGAACAAAAGAAAATCCTCACTAGTTGATTCTTTTGTCCCATCAACTTCAGGCTTCATTTCTTTTTGACATTACTGCTTTTTGTTGATGAAAAAGAACATCCAGTCTCATGTTTTGATTTTCATGCAGTAGTCGTACTGCAGCGCTCAAACTTTAAACCCATTTTAAAGAAAAATTTGAGGAAAGTTTAAACACACATACACACTTATTCCAGATCTAAAAATGTGTGAACTGACCTGAGATAAGATACAGTTTACACTCTGCCCTCTGTTGTAACTTAAAAGCCACCTGAATCCACCATCCTCTTCAGAATAAAGTGGCTTCGTGGCTACTAGAACACATACAGAGCCTAGGCATCTAATCAGTTGGCTAATAAACCTTCAGGACCTAGAGGCTATGTTCTACTCCAGACAGCAAAAGGTCTTTTTTTCCCTCTTTAATGATGAATTTGTCATGAAACATCAGACACTCATTATGAAAAAAAGAATACCCGTTAAAGAACAAAAATGTAGCGGCTTACTCAAAGCTGGCTTTTAGCAAACATAATCTATTACAAATTCTCCATACACGATAAAACAACTCTAGTATTTCTTTCAATAATGACAAAAATGAAAATTTTCAATGAAAGTTTGAAGAAATATTTTCTGTTCCTCTTTCAAATGAAGACAAGTCAATGGCCTGCAAAGTAGGAGATAATATAGAAGTAGCATGCACAGCTTTAGGCATGTTTGGGAAGGTGCTGACAGACATCCCTTTAGGAACACCGAAGGCTGGTACATCCAGGTGGGGTATAGCTTCAGGTTGTTACAGCTCCACAATACTCACACAGCTGGGTCCTGTAGCTACACACAAAGTGATCTAGGACAGTAAGGAGGGGAGTGGATTCTACGGCTTAAAATCTGCCCCTAAGTAGGTAAATGGTTCAATAGGTACAGATTTTAACTAACTTCTAATAAAGACTGACCTTACTAACAAACAGTTTGAAGGCCAGTAATTGTTCAGTTTGATGTTTTTCTAAACTAACAAAATTGGAAACACATTTTTACTCTTTAGTAAAGTTTCCTTTTTTTCCTCTTACATCACAATACAAGTAACTTGCTAGGAAACTAAACCAAATGCTACTACTTCAGTATTTTCTGTGTACTGGAGGGACATCGTTGCAAATATACCTCATCTCCCTTTGTCTCCACGGTAGGGGAAAATCTGCAAAGGGAAGGAGCTGCTGCCCATACAGCTCCGCAGCCGCTACCACCGGTGCTACAGTCAGCGCTGAGGACGAGACACAACCAGTAGCTTAAGGTAGTAGCACGGGAGATGATCTTCCACACCACATTGCAATATGAAGAACAACCATCATGGCTGTGATTCATACCATATTTATATAGCTGTATGCCTCACTAGAGAGGCATGCTCAGAGGCTAAGAAGCAATGGTCTTGATCCAAGCTGATAGTTAAGAGTCCAAGAATGCTCCACCTGGCTCCTCCTCTGCCAACCCACGCCCCAAAAGCAGTCCTTACACACACAATTTTCTGAATAGGTACAAAGAAAGTTACTACATAGCACAGGAAGTTCCAGGCAGTTTCATCTTTTTACAGCGGTCAATAGATAATGAACAATGCACAAGCAATTCATGTGATTCATTCACCAATATGAACTACATGTTATGTCCAAGTCATCCTAAGGCATATCTGCAGGTGGTAAGAAGTTCAGAGTCCATCATTTTAAAACAAATATACACACATACACGGACTTGGAAATTTCAAGAGAAGTGCTTCAAACTCATGGCAGTTTTTTGATACAAATACTCCTATTGTCTTAAGGTGCAGATTAAACCCACTGTATTTCAGACTTAAGAGTCAATATGTAGCTGAGCTAGTATTTCACACCATATGGGAGCTATGCTTTATGCAGAATACTACAAGGTATTTAACTGCAGGCTTTTCACAATCCATGAAGTCCACAGTTAAATAACCTATACTAACTCCAATTGCATTTCTCGATACAGAAGTCCTTCTCCACAGGACACTGATTACTTCGATGCAATCAGCCCATTGTTTCAAAGATTTTATTTAAACTAGAACCAAGAGTAATTTATTCTTGTGATCATGCGAACGTTGTGACCATGCAACTTCCCCACATCTGAGATCCAAAGTATTTTGACAGTCTAGCTGCCATGTCCCATTAATTTGTGATACCTAACGCTCAGGTCACTGCGACTATGTCACTTTCCTGTTTAACTGCTGGCACATTGACACCCTGCCTCCTTACGTCCCATACACGAGCTAGCTTACCTGACACGATGCCGTAATTTTGACGAAGCCTAGTATGAAAATGCAAAATATGAATTTACAAGACTAAAAGAAAAAAAAAATCAAACAACAAATAAAACTTGTAGCGTAGCTCCAGTCACCTGTCAATATTATGAAGAACTGAGTAGGATTTTGGCAGAGAACACAGCTTAAATTTCTTGTTATGCTGTCAATTGTTTTCAACATGACAACCAAAGCAGACAACTCCTTCTACAAAACTTCACCTATAAAACTTCACCTGACAAAGACACATGCTTCAACATACAGTGAATGAGATAGCAAACCGGACAGACACGCTCCCAACATGCAGGCTCTACTCTTCTTCACTGCCAGACAACCTCCCACCACAACCAACCATCTTTCTGCACAAAAATCATTCTGTATACCTGGAAAATACAGTATTTTTATTTCATGTGGAGATATATTTTACTCCCAACACTAGATGCCAGCACCCTGGATATGCTCAAGCTAATCACCTTCTCAAGTTCTTTTTTTCCTTCCCTTGAAGGTCTAAATGAAAACACAGTTGAGGAAAATGCAACTTCTTGCCCATTTTGTAAGAATCAGGTCAACAGCATTTCCTGGCATACTCCCTCACTTCCTGGTCTTTCCAATGCACAGGATCAGAGTCACACTGCCCACATCCCCAGGATTCTTGGGGGTGGCCAAGACGACAGTTTGGTACAGTCAGTGAGTGACATGTGATATTACATTTCTAAATTGTACCCTTGTGTTAGCACAAAAAATTTTGTCTGTTTTGAAATTTTTCTCCCCACTCACAGTAAACCTATACAGTAATACCATATCCTTCGAAGGGGAGGGGGAGAAAAAAAGAAAGAGAAAAACCGCATTCATAGATTGCTGTCCCCAAGTGAACTCAGACACCGAAAATCAGTTGTGTACTAGCGTAAATTACAGTACTGAGGATTCAAACAGGCAAACAAAACACACGTAACAAGCAGCAGCAACCTGCCTCAACGTCAACTGCAAACAGCTGACAGACACCATTCTGTTATTTTAAGTATTATTAGACAAAACCCAGAAAAGTAAATAATTTTCACAATGCAGCAGGCTACTATATACACCCCATAAACTTATATGGGCAAGGCAAAAAACACAGCATGGCGTACCATCCAAGCACTCTGTCCTTTCCTCAGGAAGGAGCAGAAATTTATCTCCATAGCAGCCCCCCTGCTAATACTGACTGAATCTAGGTGTACCTGTGGATTGCTCAAAGCTCTCTGAAATCTTCAAAACTCCTATTCCCCAGACCTGAGCAGTCTCCCCCTCGCTTCTGGAAAACACATCAGGCAGTTGTAATTCACAGACAGCACTACTCAGCTGCCTCAGACTTTCTGATAGTGACCATCATTTATCCCTCAGGCTCCCAAGCGTGTGCACTGTTGTCATCCGATTTATGTAGTTTTTAAGCTAAAATGTAAACATCCATTAAAAAACTTCATCTAACGAACTTGTAAAGAGCAAGCAGTCTCCTAGAATGAGAAAAAATATGATGGTTGCTTTCAGTATTTTAATCAAGGTGAAAAAAATTCAGGACTGTTTTTCTAGAACAGACTGTTTTTCTGTATTTTCTAGATCAACCACACTAGTACGACTTACCAAGACCAAACTAAAAAGCAAGACTAGTTTACAAGCACAAATCATCTGAGCGGGGATTGATCAACTTTACCCAAGCATGCAAGTCCATCACAGAATTTTTCAAGGACGAAAAAGCTTTGCAACAGTGAGCCACTGTGCCTTTATAATTACACGCTTCCATCCTACTAGATGAGCCAGCGCGGAACTGCTTACCCAGGGTTAGCAGCGCGGGGCGGCTGGCTGGCGGCAGCGACGGCGGCTGCTCCCAGACAGGCCGGGGAAGTCTCGGACCTGCCTCCTCTCCCCGCAGGGTGCCAGGCAGCTCTCCGCAAGCGCGTCCTGAACACAGGAGTCCCGCGCTACCTACGCAAAGCCACTCTGGGACAAGTCTCTGTGTAGCTTCCAATGTTGTTTCCATCAGTTTATTTTAAGCTGCAAGATAGGCTTGAAAACCTGATTTCAGGTGCTACAAAAGCCAATCAAGTTACCGCTTACGACAACAGTCCAGTTACAATGGGTTAAACAGCCACTGTATGGGCCACGAGGCCAATCATCAACGTCACAGACCTATTTCATCTCTTAAAATCTGCCAGAAGATTGAAAATAGCGCTGCCTATGCAAATTAAGTACCCTTTGAGATACATGATGCTTAATTTCTAAATGTAGAACGCAAAGACTCTCCATAATCACCCAAATATTACAGGAAAAAAAAAAAGTACTGTAAGACACAAAACACTTGTAGCCATGCAAAAGGCATGACTGAAACCTCTTTGGTGGAAATAATGACTTGCAGTGGTGCGGGGGGAAGAACGTTCACCCTCTTCTACAGGCAAGGAAGCTTTTCAGAGGTACCTTCTGCTCTTCCAAAGCCTTAAGAAAATTTCAGTCTCGAAAATTTTATCAGCAGAACATTACTTTCTATTAGCTGAGCTTGTAGTGATCTCTATGACACTATCTTTGAAGCCATGCAGTGGGTTTGCAGGCATATCCAGCTTAACTAGGACTGTCCGTACACAGTCTACAAAACGTATTATTAATCTACGTAAGGTTTCCTTATATTTGCAAGGATGAAATCTCGTATTGACTTTTGCCTCTACTGTATTTTATACTGAATATGGCTTTAAGGAAACACAGCAACCCCTTCCCCCATCTCAAAGACTAGTATGTTGGCATAGTTTTCAATTCCTTTAAATAATCCTCTATTAACCACACACAATGCAGACTTATGGCATAGCATTTTCTCTCTTACAGCATTCTGCACTGATGCAGCAGCAAGAATCATTCAGTCGCGTAATTCTCAGCACGGAACAACTGCCCCAGACAGCCCAAGCCTTCTGAGGGGAGAGGCAATAAACAAAGGCCTAAAGATCCAAAATCTTTTATTATGGAGTTACTTCATCTTCCGCAAAAAAAGTTTTAAATAGTCTAAAAGATAATATTTTAAAAGCTTAACTTAGTTGGAACTTGAAACTTAACATATTTACTAACACTTCACCAGAAATATTTGTTTACCCCCACAGCTGCTGTTCTTTCACTGAAAAAAAATAAAAATAAAAAAGTCAAAACCCAAATCCACAAAAATATTGATGATTATGAATTGTTCTTACTTTCTGGCAATTTCCCACACCCTTTCAACCTCCACGTAATTTAGGACTTTCGCAAGATTATTTAAAAAAGTCATTAAGACGAGATGAAGATAGGGACAGATGACACTTCATACCTTGTCACCCAGCTTACAGTACAGCCTGAGGGTCACTGAATCCCTTCTCCTCCTACACAGCAACTCACACAGCATGCTCCTACCTCCCTCTGTTTCACAGACCCCATGAAAACCATCTCTTGACCTCCCTGCAAGGGGTTCCTGTCTGCTCTCTCCCCTTCTCTCTGCAGCACCATGACGCCCAACTTTCCAGCTCACCGGGGATCCCAAGCACCCCTTTACAAGCCCCATAGCAGAGCAGACACTTCCTTCACCCCATACCTTCCGCACCAGCGTCCCATACAGCCCTCCAGCACCTAATATAATGTCCTCATGACGACCAGGAACTGTGTCCCCCTTACTACAGGCTTTCCCACATGCCTTTCGCTATTCTTCTTCTGAGATAGCTTCCACCGTCTCTATTGAACTTTATCAGTCGGATCAACAAAGACAGCTACAAGGGTGGAAGGCACCCTGGCATGCCTTCACAGACACAGACAGTAACAGAAGAAAGCACTTGACAAGATTTCTGGGATCCCACGCATCTCTTCCTTTTCAGTAATGTTCCAATATAGCACAGTTACTGAAATGTTTGAACCAATAATGCCAGCACATTACTTACCCACAAAAAATACTGTATTGGCCTCGGCCAACCAATCGCTTACTCTCTCACACGCACAATTCACAGAATATTTATGATATGCTGTGTGAGTCATCTAGGGAAATCCAGTGAAGGAAACTCAAAATATCCTGCAGAATTTTTAACTTCCAGACTTTTAATTCTAATTTTTTCCCTAATATAGGTTATGCTTCCTATCAAATGGTTCCGAGAGCTGTAAACTTAAGCTTCACTGATCTGTGCTCTCAATAATAAAGTAACAAAAAAGGCCTTTAACTTTTACAGTACTTGTGTGATGTGGGCACAGATCAGGATCAAGATGTGTGAAGGAAGAGCGTCCACGTGAAGCTACAAGATTGTCAAATGGGAAGATAAGGAGAAATCAAAGAAGCATCAGATGCAAAAGAATTAAAGACACCATTTTATACCTGAATTAAGGCAAAAGGCTTTAGTACTTTTTACTCAATGTCATTTTTAAAGCATAATACATATAAAATTAAGTTTAATAATAATCCCAACAGACAGGCAAAGACAGGTGTAGCACGTCCTCATCTGGTGCTAAATGCAAGATAGTTCAAGGCAGCTCATTGCTATCAATGATTCTACCTGGCTACCCGGCTTACTACTTCCATCATCAAGCAGCCAGAACATGGCAACTGTAATTACAAGCTGGTGAGGGTCTGCAAGTTCAAAACCATGCATACTTCACAGTACCTTGCTTGTGTGCTTACATCCCGTATACATATATTAACCATGTTTGCACCTACCACTTCATTTACAAATAAACAGGCTGTAAAGACAGCATGTGGTATTAATTTTTTTTTTTGTTTAGAAGTTAAAGAGTTTTCTGCTTTTAAGTGTTTAGTTTCTTTCTAGTAAAAATGCTGGGCAAACACAACTTTCATCTAGCAATTAAACAAGCATAAAGGAAAAATACAGCTCTTGACTACGGCACACCAAAACTAAACTCTTGCATTCCAAACTTGACAACTACCTGTAAAAACACCTGAATAAATACGTTACCCCTACCTAGTCTCTGCATCTATTCTAGTTGTCCAGCATGACTGGAATACTACAGGAATGTAACTTGCTTGCACAAGGGTAACCAGTAGATGCGGACAGCAAAAGGCAATTCTGTTTCAAGGAGTCCAGCTATTTAAAATTTGGGTTTGGCTCCTCCGAAGCACTGCCTGTCTGCCGTTTACTGAAACCTAAACAGTTCTGCCATTTTCATTTTGATAAAAGTTAATGGATTTCAATGAACAACATTTTAGTTGGCAAAATTCCCCCCTCTCAAACTCCAGCATCCACCTTGTGTTCTTTGAACATAACTTTACAAAGACTGGTAGCTAGAACACTTATTATTAAAAAGCTACCTAATATTTAACAGGGGAACTACTCCTGGAAAGAGCACCTGAAAATAGAAGATTACTTTAAAATTTCTCTTATTCAAAATGTGAGGGTAAACAGACAAACATTGTTTTTAATCTGTCTCACAAATTAGTACTTATGACACAATCATGAGGTGCCATTTCAGAACTGATCTGATTCTTAATAAAGAACAAACTTTTTTCCATACTTCTGGCTATAACTACTCCAACACAACATCCTCAAGCAAACTCCAACGAAAAGTAGCTTTGAATCTAAGAATAGTCTATTTTTTCTTTTTTTCTTTCTTTTTTTCCTTTTTTCTTTCTTCTTAAGTTGTCAGGATTTTTTGAAGGAAGTCTCCCCCTTTTTTTTTTCCTTCCTGGAAAGATTTAACTTATAGGGGGGCGTTACTGCAAGACTGCAAGAGCTGGGCCTGTTCAGCCTGGAGAAGAGAAGATTGAGAGGGGATCTCATCAACGTGCAGAAGTATCTGAAGGGGGAGTGTCAAGAGGATGGGGCCAGCCTCTTCTCCGTGGTGCCCAGCGACAGGACAAGAGGCAACGGGCAGAAACTGAACCACAGGAAGTTCCACCTAAACCTGAGAAAAAACTTCTTCACTGTGAGGGTGACAGAGCATTGGAACAGGTTGCCCAGAGAAGCAGTGGAGTCTCCTTCGCTGAGATATTCAAAACCCGTCTGGATGTCATCCTGGGAAATATGCTCTAGAGGTCCCTGCTTGAGCAGGGAGGTTGGACTAGATGATCTCCAGAGGTCCCTTCCAACCTAAACCATTCTGTGATTCTGTTACCAGACATTCAAATAATTTAGCCATTCTAAAATTAACTGTATTTAACTACAAAAACTCATTATTCAGCCTTTTTATTTAAAAAACTACTTCAACCCTATGCATTTTCTCTAAGTTTTTAGTCATCTGTTCTTATGTTTTCCTTGCACAGATACCTTTTGATTAATCAGGTTAAAGATCACAGCACTGGAGCATCAGAGAATGTTTTTTAAAGCATCAGATAAAACAGCATTAAGTGTCAGAAAGACTTTTCTCTACATCAACACCTGTAAAAGATTCTCAGCCACTGCAGTGATAACATAAACTTACAGGATCTTCAGCTCTTTGACCATTTGACACAATCAATGCTCCAGAATAACGAATTTTGCATATGGATAATTTAAATAAGTAGAATAGTTAGCAACAACGACAGGGAACTTTCCTCAGTTTAAACCAGGATTTGAACTCAAACCCAAAAGTTTAGTGTCCTAATTATTATCAAGTATAGACTGTAAGCACAAGCATACACAAGGCACACAAAGCCTCAGCCATTTGCCAGTTTCTATATGAATAGTATAGATTATGAATGCGTGTATTATGAAAACAAGTGTTTGAGAGGCACAGATGTGCTACAATTACACAACAGAGCTATAAATTATTTAGCCACTTCATACATGATATTTCCTCTCATGAAAACAGTAAAAAGCCTCATATTCAAAGCATTTTTTTTTGAACTACACTTGCCTGGACCGCACCTCTTAAAACTAGGATTTTAGATCAGAAATTCCTTTCGTCTGTGCCACAGCAATAACAGCTGCTTTCCCTGCATGGTGACAGCATTAACTCCATTTAATAGGAGCAAAAAACTCCCTAAACATTATGTATCATTTCTAAATAAACCTCCCCTCCATTCTTTTTGCAATCCAGGCAGAAGTAATCATGCAAGATACGTGATGGTGTATGACTTCCCTAATCAAACCTTGCAATTACAGGACAAAAATGTGATATTCCATCTGGACCCACAGCCAGTGTACGGGGTCAAAGTGGACACGCATCTGTTCCCAAAGACTGTAGGTATGGGTTTTACTGCACGGAGCAAGTATAGGCATTTCCCCGAGATCTACAATCTTGTTATCTCTAAATATTATCTGGACTCAGAAAAAGTGAAGTTTAACTTCATTTCAATAATATACTTATTTATCAACCCTAAACTTTTCCTCACAAAGACAGAAGAGAAGCAGGTCCATCATTTAACATGAGGTATGAAGAGCCCTTTTCTCAGATGACATATCTTCAGAAACATTTTGTTTCTGCATGTAATTTGGACTGAATTACACAGTTTTGAAAAGGCTGAAATGACAGAATGCAGACTACTCAGGACTTTTGTTGTTGCTGAGCTGATGCTTTTGCACACTGCCTACCGCCTCTTTAAATAGTGTAATCCCAGCACAACTCTTTCATTAAATCGTGAATTAGTTCATTAGCCCATAACAAAGAAGTTTTTACATTGGTATTTATTTTGTTCCACAGATGAAAAAACTGACCGGAAAGCAAATAAAAACTTTATCTGAGAAAGTCACAAAATGCCACCAGAAGGCCACGAATCTTTTTGACAAAGCCCAGATCTCAGCAGTGATGCTTCGCTGAAGTTGTTTCCTGTTTTACATTTTAAAATACTTGCTACGGTCCATTCTCCGTCAGTAATTTACAGCAAACGGTATCTGGAATATGACATCATTTAAGCTGGAAGTTAGCTCTAAACTGAGCATTTTTGAGCACAGCAATATGATTTCAACCCAAGGTAATATAACAAAGTTAGATCTTTGTCAAGTAAATAACTATACATAATTCTCCCGTATCAGTAAGAGACTTCAATTCCTAAAATTACATACCTTGTTTATGAGATGCTCAGTGACCACTTCTCTTAGTCCAGTGTAGAGTTTTTCTCCATGTTTATGTAACACCATAGTATACGCATTCCTATATAGCTCCTCAAAACTGAGGCCACTATTGTTCTTGCGCTGGATCTCTTGGATTGCATTTTTCAGGAGATCCCAAATGCTGTTTACATATTTCTCGTCCATGGTCATCTGTAACATTAAAAAGAATAATAATAGTTTAGAATCAAGAAAGACCACTACAGAAAGTTATCTTCAGAAGTTGAAACTGCTTCCTGCTGTCAGCAGTAATTGCTTCTGCCACATTTTGCTAATTTCAAGATCACAAGGTTTCTCAAATTTCAGCAAAACAAAAACAGTGTTGACGAAACCAGTGGGAGTTTCAAGAAATAGTTATGAAAAGCATCATTTTAAAAGGCCAAATGTTTTCTCCTTTAGATCTGTGAGTCCACAGAATGCAACAGCGGAGTACGCGCAGCAGGGAGAGGTGGGTGACCATGGACATTACTAGCCTCTTCCCTACTTTTCCTCCCCAGTGTAACAGCTGATGGTCCATTCATGTTCCTCTCATGCTAACACGCCACTTGGCAACTTACAAACCATACTACAACACTGAGCTGCTTAATCAGACTCCAAATTAATTTGTACAATAAAAGACAATAATGTTTGACACAGGGTCAGCAACCTTATTTAGCCACCTGCTTGAGCTAACTAGGTATTTCTTTATTTACAGCAATGTGCTAATGGCCAGAGTATTATGCACCTACTACAGAGATATTGCAGTGTATTTAAATACTTAGGGGTGTTCCCAGAAAAAAAAACAAATCTCTAAAATTACCAGCTATATAGAACATATTTCTATTGCACAAAGAAGATTAAATGACTTTCTAAAAGATATATAGTGAACTGTAAGCAGAATGCGCACCAGCTTGATCTGTTATTCACACAATATATACTTTAGTAAATATACCAAATAAAGAGAAGTTCAGTGAAAGAGAGAAGCTCTTTAAAAAAAAATCTCAGTATAACAGTAAACCATTTTTTTTTGCCTTCAACCATGTATCACATAGAGTTAATCAATTCACAATTGTGTTTTATCAATCCAAACCATTTGTTAAAACAAAGGGCTTCAAAACATGATGCTTTATGGATAAAGCGGTACCTGGGATTGCAGAGGCTCAGTAAGTGCAGCAACAAGATGTGTGCTGTTGCCATTACACGAAGTTTACAATATACTCAAGTGTCATCACTCAACTGAGAAAAAATACATTTTAACTGAAACAATTTGAAGTGCAACGTTTAAAGTAAATTCAGTTTAGTTTATACAAAAATGAATTTATCTAACATTTTACATCCAAAGACAATGGCTGAAGAACAAAAAAAGTTACTATTCTGAGCATTACTGTAGAGAAATAAAATATTTTTGGGTCTACCCATATTTTCAAAGCAGCCTTGAATATGAAAGCAGAAAGTAATAACACAGTAAAGAATAATGGTATGACATTATAGAGGAACAGCATGACCAACACTATTCTACCTCTCTTCTCCCTCTTCTTCCACCTGAAAAACACTACAGGAAGAGTGGAAGGAAGGACAAGGAAGACTAGGTTTGCCTGCATTTGTAACCAAATGTAACAATATTTAGAACTTCTTTAATTAAAAAGACACTTTTAGATTCAATGTCAGAATATCAAGTTTTCTAGTCACTAAAAATAAAACTCATAATAAGGTGAGGTCATTCAATCCCTTGGAGGGAGAACGTGGTGAAGAAAACCAAAAGACACATATACTCCTCTATCTTTCTAGTGTTTGGGAGTTTCAGTTAAGTATAAAAGGTTTTCACGATTAAAAACAAACAAACCAACCAACCCCCCCCCCCACACACATCACACGCTCTACAATTTACTACTTTTTCACTCTCCTAGTACCAGAGCTATCAACCTACTAATTTGTATGTCTACGAAACCTAAGAGTTATGCCAATTTGTATATAAAACCAAGCAGAACTGCAAACACTTTTAGAAATTCTTAGCCTCCTTTCTCCCAAAAAGCAATAATCCAAAGCAGCAAAGAAAAACGGCTGAATCTCTAGGCGTTTCAACCCCCCCCCCCCCACACACACACACCCTGCTATCTATAATATTGACAGATTTTTCTTTTTAATTTGCATTTGGTACTTTGGTGTCGCTTCAGGGAAATGATTTTCTAAAGCTTTCCTGAACAAGCAATTTTACAAGTACTGCTAATGAAGGCAACCGTTTAATATTACAGAGGTCGAAGTGAAAGCTTCTCAGTTTTTTATTAAAAAAAAGTTTTATTTTCAAAGAAAGCACAGACTCAAATCAACACCTACCTATATCATTTCTCCCCTTGCTAATCACAAAAATCTCTCAGCCAACATGACGACCTTTTGATCTCAATTGCAATTTAACTGCCTCATCACATTAAAAAAAAATCGGTATAAATCAGGCAAATCATAGACTACTAGTCTGAGGAGATATTACAGCATTGCTATTTCTTGTGCGTTCAGTCAGTAAGTGTTTTTATCTGTTGCACATGAGCAGTACATCTAATAATTCAGATCTGTTCAGGTAAAAGTTAAAAACAAACTGTTCATTGCTTCTACTTTCAAATCAAATACTATTAAAAAAAGATTGCAAGACTATTTCTCCAAACTCACTACACGTTAACACAGAGCTTTCTACCACTTACTGACTTGCTTTAGATTAATATCATCTGTGTGGCTTTTTGAGATACAGGTTTGCTAAAGTGCTAGGACATCAAGTTAGAAGAGTACTGTCTTCTGAAAAGCATCAAACTTAACTGGCTTGTTTTTTCAGCAGTGTTTTCTAGCAAATCAAAGATTCCTAATATTTTAAATAACTGCACTGTGTCACACAGTAAAGTTTTAGCAAAAATACATGATCATTTTCTCTTCACTTTGAAAAGTTGTCCAGCTATGGAACAGAAAAGCTGCTCCTGTGTTATCGTCTTCAAAACTATACAAAAAAAGTCAGTGACTAGTTCTACGCTTGGATTATTTAACTTGCAGGTTCATCTCTTTTTGTTCCCTTTCTTAAATCAGACTTGCACAGACATTTCTAAAAAAAATTAATGTAGAACTACTTTGTAATGCTACTAAAACATTTTTAAATCTTCAGAACTCTGTAAAACAGCTTCTCTAACACCACTGTTAAAAAACTATGATCCTAATCCTGCAGTCTGATCCAACAGTGAAGATTTACACCGCTCTAGATCCCTACCAACAACAAAGCATCTAAGTGATCCACAAAACTGAATACAAGATCAGAGCCTATGTGCTACTCCATGCTCATTCCCAGATTTATTGTAAACTCTTTATCGTTATATTTTAAAACTGGCTTGCACAATTGTAATACAGTTGTCACGCTTGTGAACCCAGATTCACAAAGACATGAAGAAGTCAATGTCTAAAAAGAGGAAACGTGTTCATTTATGCCAGGTCACCTGAAGATTACCTTTCTTGGGGAATGCAAGAAAGGTCAAGCCTGGTACTAGCAGGAGACACGGCTGTTCAACTTTGTAAGAAACCACTAGCTGGAAAACTTCCAAACACCGCTGCCCTAATGCCAATGACGCAAAGATGTATCTCAAACACAAACATCTGAACACAAAACATAGCCAAAGAATCTCTTGAGGTAATTAGACTACAACATCATTGTACATGAAGTACTATAGTATCATAGAAAAAGAAAGTACACAAAAAATGACAAGGTCCTCTATTTCACAGTACTGCCTCAACACAGGATCAGCTATATCTAAGCCCTTTCTTAGATGTTTCTCTATCCTACTAAAAATTGAGACAGAACCAACTATCACTGTCAGTAATCTACTGCATTTATCACCTAAAGAGCAAGACCCCGATAAATAAAGCTAAAAAGGGTCCTGAATTGGCTGCTTAGTGACTCCTTTCTTAGGAGCTAACATTATTGACATTACTTCTTTTGAATAACTTCATTAGCACTCCTTAAATCAAAAGGGGCAAACGGCTAGATTCCAGCTGTCTGGGTATTAACATATATCCATTCATATAAAAGAATATTAGCTCCCTCTGTAACATAGGTTACAGCTGTACACCAAGGAAGCAAGACAACCAGGGCTTCTTGAGTAAGGGTGAGCTATTAAAACTGCCAGTACTGGTCTTCCAACTGAAATGCACTGGTGAAGAAGATGATAAACTAACTACTTGTGGCTATCGCTGCCACAAGGCGTTTTTTACCAATCTTTTACACCTGCAGCTAAAGAACAACACTGAAACTCCCAGACTCAGGCAGAACATGAAACAGATCCACCACCGGAAATCCAGATAACTTTGTATAGGACTAAATGCTTTGGGGATTGATTTCCATTCTACACAACTTTTTCAACAATGTTTCCCCTTGAACGCAAGCTCATTTCATATTCTTCTCTATTTCAGTTGTCTTTTGGTCATTTTGCCTTCACACTATAGAACTTCTTTCTTAGACAACCATGTCTGAAGTGCTGTGAGTGGAGGGAAAGGCAGTTAAAGGAGCAAACCGTTAAGAACCTACTGAATTCTTGCCAGTTCTTATTGGGAGTAGCTGCTTAGCCTTCTTAAAGAAAAGATGGCTAAGACAGAAGGGAGGAAGAGGTAATAAACGACCTACAGAATCTCTGTACGGGTATCCACAGAGATCTACCCACCAGCAGAAACAGGAGGCATATCAACAGGTACTCACAAAACTAGCGTCACAGCTTCTTATCCTTCCTGCAACAAAAGTCTCTAGACGAGTTCTGTGAAGTTCTCTCAAACATCTCAGGTCAAACAGGCCACTGTTAATACTCAGAAGTTTTAATACACTGTAAACACGCTCCCATCAGATTTTTACTTAAAATTAAGTTGCAAATATTACTCCTCAACATGTTTCTACAGACTAGCTGCACAGTGTTTACCACCATTCTATATACCACCACATGAAATGGATTAATTTAGGAATGATTACTGCAAAGCAACGTTTCTCAAAATTTTGCAAAATGCAACAACCCCTAACTTTTTTTTTCCCCCCCCATGACATCCTCTAGGTCTAATACTCCAGAGCACTGGAGTGACACCTGTCTATAACCACAGACTGCAAGTGCTTATGCTCTCTCTGCCTTGAAGGAAGTGAGTGGATACCAACAATTAAAGTTAGTTAGTAAAGTCGGTTAGCAGCTCTCCGAGTAAGCATTTGCAACTGGTAATTGCAGCCTTCCCTATGGGTCAGGGGACAAACCAAGCAGCAGCTGACAGCTGCCACCTAGAACTGTACCATCACAGGGGTCCTGATCTGCAGGGCAAGAGACACAAAACCAGTAGTCTTCATTTCCATTCCAAGACAGAGAGTTCATTAGGATGGTATTAAATAATCTGTTACATAGTGCTTAGCATCCTTTGCCTTGATCCTTCATCCCGGACAAATCTTGGCTGAGGTAATGCAGAAAAAAAAGCAGGAGTGACACCTTTCCTGTTTCAGAACCTTATCACTATCGGAATTCTTACAAATCCTTCCAATACTGGTGTTAATTTAAAAGACAAGAATGTACAATGACAGAGGTATACCTCCTAGTGTTTGCTCCATGAATATCTCTAAAAAACCAGCACATTAGGATATGGAAATAGAAATTCTTCAACTACAGAGCAGACGCAATGCATTCCCATTAATGATACATGGAGAGCTCAATATTCACAATCCTCTGAAGTTTGAAATCTTCATCAGTATGTAGATATCAGCATATCAACAAGAGGATGCACAGGCTACACTTCATTGCCCAAGAAACATTTTTAGTTAAGAACTCCACTATTTCATAACACATTCACAAATAAAAACAACTAACCTCTGACAACCAGATACATCAGGCACAATACTCCTCAACAGGACTATCTGAATAGATTTTTGACTGTTACAAATGGAAAAACATGAATGAAAGCTAAGAGAAGGGATAGAAAGAAGGAAGTAAGGAGCACCTTGACCTTCCTACTGTTCTTTTGCATCTAGGTCACTCCATTTTAGCCATTTGCTGCAGGAGTTATTAGAAAGCCATAGCAGTGTGTCACCAAAACTGGTCTTAATAACCAGATTTTTGCTCCTAGGTGACTCGTCACAACAATTGGAGATGAGGATACAATATCTTCTACATCTTCTAGGAGTGTCAGGAAATGTCTACTGCACTGTTATACTCCCTCAGAGGGTGCGTGGAAAAAAAAAAAAAATCAGTATCTATAGATTGTTTATGGCATCTTCCAGTTATCATTTCTCAGTACTGGCACCACTTTCATCACCTGTCGCTTGTTCTTCGCTCGTTCCTTGATGTTCAAGCCTTACTCTTGTTTTGGTAGGCTACCCTTATACTAGGCTTCTCCAGTTTCCAGCTGCAAGGAGTATTAATGGCCTGCACTGTGCTGGCATTCTAGGCTCAAAAAATTAGCAGAGTAACCAGTGCTAAGAATCTCCCCATAGAGGCTGGGAGAAAAATGGACCAAAACGAGCCAAAAGGGCTCAAGCCCCTGCAAAGTGGGCAGGACTCCATGAAAGAACTCAGTCAGTAGTGGAAATGCAGGAACCACAATATCCAGCTCTTCCAGGCTTTGCTCAGCAAAAGCAGAATTGTAAGCAAGCAGAATTCACAATTAAGACAGACCCACACAGACCTCTTTATCAATTAAAACAGAACTCCAAAACTGCAGGATTTAAGGCAAAATCCTTTTCCTTCTCTGTTGCATTTATTTAAACGCAGCAATGAAAAGCTATTCTGCCTGCATGCAGATGAACAGGTAAACAGTTTAAAAACCGATTATTTCTTAAAAGATGGAGTCACACCTCCTTCCTAGTGATTGACAGACTTGGTCTACCTCCAAGGCACTGTCTCAGGGCACAGTTGGTCTCATTACAAAACTAGCACTGTTTTGTGGTTGGGGCCTCAAGAGGAAGGGGTCTGGTTTTTTTTAAATAAGTTCTACAGCAAACTGTAATATTCTCTAAGAACTTCCTTTCCTAATAAACCTAAAGTGGGGGGTTGGGGGGGGAGGGGATTTGCTCCTCCTAGCAAATGGCAACATTTATCTGCTTTATAGGCAAACCGCACAATAGTTGTTCAACACTCTATATGAAAAGTTTAAGACAAGTAGACAAATAGACAAATAAAAAAGACAAATAGACAGCAACTGTCATACTGAAGCAATGGTTTTGACAGGTTCAGGAAACTGACCAAATTTAAACAAAGATTACATACTAATTTCTCTTTCCTATTTTAGGAAACGGTTTTGAAAAATGAGATTAATCCTGTACTCATAACATACTGCAGTTATTCTAGATTTCAGTTCCTATCTAATGCAACTTCTTCATTTTACCTATATGCCCCTCCCCGATTTTTATCTCACAAGTCAGTGGAACACCATATCCTGGAGAAAAGAGAAAAATAATTAAAATGACTCCTCCCATGCACCTATTTTATCTGAACTGTGACTATGAACTATGTAAATGTAAGCAGCTATCAGTTACTTGAACAAACACAGGCTAAAAGATAATCCAAAACCTTTTATTTCTAGAAAAATAAAATAACCACACACCACCCAGAAACAATGAAGACAAGGCTGTCAGCATTTCCAGATTAAGCATAAAATAAAACACAAAATTTCACAGTCCTGATTCTGTAAATAGAGACATCTTCCAAAACCAAACTAAGAATTTCTGGCTACTAATAAACTATAAGAAAGCTTCACATACAGGAAAAACTACAGATTTAGTCTTTCATAAAACTGTTTCACGATTTAGTACACTTAGTCAGCTCTCTGTAAACATTACTGGAGATTAAAACACTACCTTTTGATAGCTGTAAATAGCAGAAGCACAGCATACAATAGCATCTCTCTCATTCAGAATTTAAGAGGCATATTGCATAGTTACTACTCTTCAATACTGTTCAAATTCTTTCATTTCCCAATCCTTTCCATTTTTCCATTAGAGATGCAGACTCTTTCAAAGCAAATTTAAGTCCATGGACAAGATTTACCCATCTTTTTTCTCTCCTTCAGATTCACTAGAGGTAGTCTACAAGCTATATTACACTATCTTAAAAGTAACTTATGAGTTTGATAATTCATATATTCTTCAAATATTCACTCTCTTCGATACAGGCTAAAGCAGAGTGTTACTTGTCTGAGGGTCAACGAAAAAATGAAAGACAGTTCATCAGTCTCTTTATCCACTTATTGACATCTATGATTCACATAGGTTTATGCAGGATCTTGGAGGCTGGTCTATGTCAGGAGATAAGGTAACAAAGTTTAACTCTGTCTTGTAGGTTGTTCTGTCCTACTATTTATTTTCCACAAGACCCGAACACCTTGAAATATACAAATATTTTAGTCAGCTAGGCTTTAGTAGGAAGGATGTGACCTTCCAGCAGAGGTTGGATACTGCTTAGGAAAAAATAAAAATAAAATAAAATAAAATAATAAAAAATCCAAAACAAAAAACAAAGAAAATAGACCAAAATTAACTTGTCTCTTCCATGTAAACCTTTCAAGATAAAATTAATTACATTAGGAACTCTACCTTAGCATTACGTTTTACTCAAAGATGATAGTAGAATATTATTAAATTCAAAATACAAAAATCTAGAGTTCTCAACTTGCTACCTCTTTCAGCATCTGCAGAAAAATACAATTTTTTTTCCCAAATACCAGAAGGCATATCTGTAAATGAGGTAATCTTACCCTGCCAAGCTGCAAGCCTCTGCCCACCTCCCACTAAGACAGGAAACTTGTTTAAAAAAAAAAAAAAGTTGTATTTAAAAAAAATAAATTAATTGTTTTAGTTCAAGCTCCTAGAGCTGAATTGATAAGAGACTAAACATAGAAAATTCCAGTTCAAAAGACAGTTGACCTCGCTACAGAATGGAAACTCTTATATAGCCAAAATAGCAACATTGCCTATATCATCAATTAAGGTTCTTTTGAAAACATTCAATGACATTTCTACAACACTCACTATGGTGCCCGAAAATGGAGAATGATTACAAGACATCTATAATGAAACTTCTTATGTCCTAAGAACACTTCAACCTTCCGGTAAGGAAGAACAGTACATACTTCTGAAATTTGTCTCACTAATTCGGAAACTGTGTTGGAGCAGAAGTCTAGATCTAAGTTTACATATCAAATAAATCTGTCCCTTCACATTTAACTTTGCAAGATAACAGAAGAATTGTCAGATATGAAATATGTTTTTGGCTTATTTCAGTAGTCCTATTTCTGACTCCAATTTTGTATATTTTACTTAAGGTGCAGATAACACCTAGGGGTGGGGGGGGTACAGCTTTTCAGAAGGTTAGGATTATATAGCTCAAAAAAATCCATTCTGAATGAATTGAAGGAATAAATATAAACATTTGACATCAAAAATCTGCCTACTTGCTCTCTCCTGCCCAAAAGGATATCTGTATTTTGGAGAAAAAAAAAAAAGAAAAAAAAAAAAAGAAGGTCAGAGTCCTCTTAACTTACTTGAAAAGTAGCAATCCTAAGCCTAGCTTCCTCAAATTCAAGCTAGGGGGAAAAAAAATTCTGAAAGGTTTGTATAACAGCAGAATATATAATTCTGAAAGAAATAAGAGCTTTAAATTTTCCATCCTAAACAAAGATGGTGTTAAAAGAAAATATGTTGAATCTATTCAGAACACCAAAAAATTGAATGACCAAGAGTTGAATTTTCAGAAGCAAACATTCCTCCTCTCTTTTAGGCTGGGCCCTGGAGGTCTAGAACACACGAGGAGAGATGGGCAGTTTTGCATCTCAAGAGTTTTGGTGCGTGTCCCTAGGTGTCAAAAAAAAGCTTGTCAGGTACAAAATGACAGGCAGTGAAACCACGGCACAAAATTTTATCAGTTACCAGGCATTCCTTTTGCTATTTACAAATAAGGGTCAGATTCCCAGTAACTTCATTCATGTCATGCAGTATTTCACTTGGCAATAGAACCGGTAAAACAGCTATAGGCTCACTTTTTAGGATCTGAGGACTACATAAACATGAACAAACTACCACAAAGTTACTTCCGCTTCAAATTTTCACAAAGTTACTTCCGCTTCAAATTTTCACAAAGTTACTTCCGCTTCAAATTTTCACAAAGTTACTTCCGCTTCAAATTTTCACAAAGTGGATTGCTTGGGTTAATTGGTCACGGGCAGGCTCTTATGCTGCAGTGGAGGGAAGGTGGCTCAGTCTTCTTCCACTGACATTACTTCCTACTTATCAAAGACTTAAGAGCAGAAAGCAAAGTTGTTTGTCTATAACCTAACAAAGTTGATAAGTAAAAATAACAAATTGCTGGAATTCTTAAATTTCAAAGGGATTCAGGCCCCTGACTCCCCTTATCTCCTTTCAAAATCCAGGCAGAAGACTGCAATGTTCCAGATAACGTCTAAAACAGATTGTCCTGTAATTGCCATAACAGCTGAAGGGTCACTGTCCAAAGAAGCATCTCTGTTACACTCCAGCCTCCTTTTCATATCATTCATAACTGTATATCAAAACAGATTTTTTTTTTAACCAAAGTCAAAATGTATTAAAACTTCAGTTTAGTATGTGACCATACTTCCATTCGTTTAAGATCGATATCCCAACACTAAAAAGTAGAAATAAATAACTCATTAAATAAATGGCAAATTTCGGTAATTTTTTTTCAGTAGATCTTTTATGTTAGTTACTTGTATAATACTAAAATTATAACAACTTTACAGCATAATGGAGATGTGTTTCTCAATCGCAGTTAACAACTGTCAGGGGAAAGAATAACACTATTCTACACATCCATAACTTCTGTGGAAGATACCAAGTCTCTCAGGGGTATCGCCTTTCCAACTGAAAAAATCCATTAGTTCATTAACTTTCCAGCCTCAATGACGTGGATTCAGAAAAGCTTCCCTGAATGGCCCATTCCTAGCCCGCTCAACTGCGGTTTAAATCCCACAAGAACTAGTTTACTCCACGTGTGTGTCTGTGTGTGTCTGTGTTTTAATTAACCAAGTGGTTCCGCATTTTAGAAATGTTCAAAAAAATCAATGTTCAGTTGTTTGAAGAGGAAACCTATGAAATACACACCAGATACAGACACATATACAGACTGTATTCAGAATACAGACATTTCCTGAAGACATTTCAGAACAAGAAACACAACAAACTTTTGAAGGATGAAGGGGAAAGAAGCAGGGGAAAAGAAGGACCTTGAGAGGTTTTCTGGGCTTGATCATAACTACTTTTCCATATTGATAACAGCATAACAATTCAAGAACTTTTATGGTAGATAAAAGATAAAATTTTATGGTAGATAAAGAGACCAACAGGAGGGTAAATTTTTTTCACTCTATCAGTAGAGGGGTAGAGAGAAGAAGATACACTTAATAAATCACTTAGAGATTTAGAGATAATCGATACTGTTGCATTCTGGCAATAACCTTCTTTTTTGCACCATATAATGTATACACCATCAGCAGACAGAGGTAGCAGTGGTGCATGGAAAAGCAAAACTAACACTGAAACAGCTGAGAAAAAAAAAAAACAGAATTACACACAGAAATTATATCCACATATATGATACTACTAAAAATTGGGTCCATACAGACTCTATCAACATATTAAATACAAAGGGAATAACAAGAAAGGAAGAAGACAAATTATTAGTTTCAATGAAGATTCCTCTTGTACAAAATGTAAGAAATAGGCATGCATGTCCTATATTCAGACTACATGTAGTACAAGAAATGAACTTCATAAATTTTTGATGATGTAAGTTAGCTTTTGAATTTATATATTTCACGTATATAATTTCAGTTATTATAGTCTTCATTTATGAGTTTTTTACTACTATTAAATCAAAAACTGGCATTTCCACAGAAAAATGCATCTCATTCATAACTATAAACAAATAAAGCACATTTTCCAGGCACGTTACATACTCTTCTACATTATTTAACCTAAAAGCAAGACAGTTTCAGCCCTTCAAACCCTAGTTCTATTAATAACTAATTAAAGAATCTAGTCAACTCCACAGCAAGCATTGTCCAAATGTAAATACATAAATAGTTTTTTCCTCCTTCCTATATTCAGATATTAATGCAGATTTTCTGGCCCTTCCCTAAACTGCATATGTACAAGATGTCTATATGGTAGTCGCTCTGTTAAATCATCTAACAGTGTTTACTTCTGCTGGTACTTCAATATCTGCACCTTTACCAAAACAACAAAACAAAAAAACCTACTGGCTTTAACTGAACTTCAGAAAAATAAAATAATCATACTATAGGAGTGTGCTTGGTCTTGCTAATTTTCTTCTGTAACACCTAATTCTATTCTTTTTTTCCTCAAAAATTGACTTGGAACAAGACATAGGAGCTCACTCCTTCCTCAAGAGTCGGAGTTCTACACATACAGCTACTAGAAATCAATTTTCATATCCAGTGATCATATGCGTAATCCATGGGTCAAGAACTTATGCTGAACTATAAAAGAATCACGGTGTTTTGTGAATGGACTCAATTTAACTATCTTAAGAGCATCCATCCCAATCTACCATAAAATGCCACACACAGAGACTTGCCAGACACTGCAGATCAGTTGTGGTCACGAAAATTTAGAAGTTTGTGCATTGCGACTACCTGTCCCACAGATCAAAGGCACAGACTTCAGAACGCCCACCGAAGTTCTGAGAAACGTTGCCATGTTATGCAAAGCACAGCAGCCAGAACAGATTAAAAGAAAGTAACTTTTTGAAAAATTCTAATACTAATAAATCTTCTAGAAAAACTTTCTATTTCATAATTATATACTAATTTTTTTTTTTATATGCAATACCAAAACTATCAATCAGATTTAAGGCAACTCTCATACAGCTCCTTTATCCACCACTTTCTAGCAGGGAAAAATGGTAACTCCTGTTTAATGATGCATTGCTACACAATACAACAACAGAGAGGGAAAAAAAATTCTGCCTGCCCACTTGAAAGATTTGGGTAGAGCTACCTAATATAAATTCTTAACAGAATGCTAATGGGGTTTATTTATACTTTCGCAAATAAAAAAAAATAATTAAAAAAAATTCACCAAATACAGGCAAAATCCATGAACAGCAATATCCTCTCCAATGCCATGCAGAGGTATTATTCAAAAATCAGACCAATTGGAATGATGATTGCTCAGTATTTAAGACCAAAGTAACATGGAAAACAAAAACTCGCAATTGAACCCCAAACATCTACAGAACTCTGAAATTCTAACAGATATTCTTATACAAAACTGGTGATTATGCAGTTCTGGCCAGCTTGTGAAATTAGGGAAGACCACAACTAAAAGGTATTATTTACAATGATTTTTTTTTTTAAACTACTCAAAGTCTATCCTGAAATTATTGTTAACATGTCTTAAAAAACCTAAAATGCAATATTAAGGCATTCAGTCTGCTCATGGCATTTAATTTAAAAAAAAAAGTCAGTGAAAACGGGAAGCCATTCGTAAGGTTAATCGCTCAGTCAACAGCAAGTATTTCCTTAATTCTATAGTGGTAGTTTACATCGCAACAATACCTTTTTCCTTTGAATAAGATAAGACAATGTTTTAGGGTTTTTGGTCTTCTTCACCTCACTGTTTTAAACTTACTAAAATTTTAGTTGTGAACATTACTTTGTTAATACTGTGTATAGTATACGGGCCAGTAGCTAAGATGCTCTTTAAAAACGTGCTTGTGAATAGAAAAAAAATTGAGATTCACAACATCACCCATGTAAAAACATTAAGTCAACTAGGTGGTCAGCAGTGAATTGCAGCGCTCAGTGTGTTTACATTATTTTAATTAGAGCTGAACAAGCCAGCAGAAAACCATCCTCCAATTCTATTATCATCCTGTCCCCCATGTCCCTCTACACATCTAATACAGTCAACAAATACAGCATGTATTCTGTAAAGATCATAAGCCAAAGCAGCAATGCATATATTTCTTAAGTGATCTAAATGCTTAAAAATGTAATTGCATTTCATTGTACTTTCTAAGGTTTATCTGCTATAAAGATGCTCAAGACACAAAATTTACATCAACTTGAGTTGATACACCTACATAATATAAACAGTAGCATAAACTTAGCAAATCTCATCTTAACTGAACAAACCTCATCTTAACTTGCATCATATATTCCCTAAGGTTCAAAACAAACCACAGAAGAAGTTAGCATTCCCCAAGAAAAAAAAAAAAAAAAAACACGCCTTCTGCCTATACAAAGCCTAAAATAAATGACTGTTAGACTTAAAGAGAAAGGAGTGGGGTCAATGAAAATATGAACCTTAACATTTTCTCATATGATAGTTAAATCCATTTACTTATTCCTCAAAGAAAGTCCTGAAAACTTAGAACATCAATTGATAAATGGGGCTGAAAGGAACAAAAGGTTGGATGCCTTTTTTCACAAGACTGGGTGAAGCAAGAAGTTCTTGGTCACAAGAATTCCAAATAAAACGAATCAGTGAAGTTTAAACGTACTTAAAAGACTCATTCTATCTCAAATGCATGTGTAGGAAGTCTCTAAACGCTTTCCAGAATTCCTATTCCAACTATATAAAAGCGATCCAACAGAATAGATAGTTCTGAGAGCTGGCAAAATGCTATTTCACAGTCTTATTCAAAAGAGGAAAGACAGCTCTGCAGGAAATGAAAATGATTAAAAGCAGTGGAAAAAAATACACAATTATAACACATTGGAACTCAATAACCTATTTCAGGTCATGCTGGTTTTCAGAAAGATCTATCCAAACAATTTTGTGTGGTGACAACGGGCATACTGCATTGAGAGAGACGAATCCTTGCAAAAACGTTCATTCAATGTAGTTCAAAGCTACTTGTACAAATTTTGAAAATCAATTCCCAGCGCTTACCGAATACTGTAATATACACTGTATATTTCTGTGAGAAATTTGCCCCTCCCCCCTTTTTAAAACCTTGTACAACTTTTCATTCAAAAAACATTTAAGACTACTATTTTCACTAGCTAAACAGTCATAATGAAATAGGTCAAAAACACTTACTTGCTGGTGCGGACAACTCTCCAACAGGTTTTTAAGTGCAAAACTAGCATGCTTTGGCACCACTTTTCACAGGTGAACTAAATCATGTTAAAATTAGAATCTCTGTAAGATTGTTTGAGAGCTTTTAAAGCGCTCTTTTGACCAACAAGAATGGCTCACTGGGAATTAAGCAGCAAAAGCCAATTTAAGACTTTGAGAGTACTTTAAACTACACTGGGGGTAGAAAGACAACAACCCCAAACACTTCTTCAAAACATGTGCCATCGATCTGTGTTTTGTAGGAGTATCAAACCTGCATGTTTTGTATAGTACCCATACTATAATCCAGCAGAGATACTACTGCACTTCTTCAAATAATAAACAATACTTACAAATCCTACCTAATATAGGTAATTGACAATTACTTGACCTGATGCAAATCATGTCAAATTTTTTACTGTCCAACCACAGTGTATTTCTATTTTTTCCAGTATTTATGAATTGAGACAATAAAGTTTAAAGACTGCTTAAGAAAAGAGAACCTATACTCCCTTGAAAGTCCTCCTATGCTAAGTTCCCTCTATTGCTACACTGAATGATGTACAGATAGACTACACACAAATATAAATAACCCTATATTATGAAGGTGTTAAGAGTACCACAAGCAGTTACTGGAAACAGCACAAAAGTCTTCTACAGCAGTAGGTAAGATTATTAAACTAGGTAATCTTCATGTGATCAGTTTGCTTTATAGAGATACACTAAACTTTCACAAGCTCAGTAAGCGTTATTTCCATCCTTATTTCTAGATTTAAAAATGCCTAAGGTCTCAGAAGAATGCACTTTGATCTGGACTATTTCTGGAGCAAAGAGTATCATTGCCTTTAATTCAAACTGGAAAACAGAAATCAAAATAGTTCTTTTTAACAAGTAGTTTTTTAAATTAGGTAAAGAAATGTATTTTCCTGTTATGAACGAAAAAAATGGTTAGAGGTTATAAAAAATTATTTTCCTCAATTACTTTTGATTACTCTACAACCCACTTCAACATAGAATCCCCAGAACTCACTGTGCTTTGAGGAAAGAAAGAGCAACTCAGAGTACATATCAGGAGCTAATAAATGCTAAAGGACACTTCTGATGAGGGATATTCTGCCACCAGTGACAAGAAATCATACAATAAAGAATCTAGAACAAAACTAATCGTAAAGCATAACAATCTCTAGGTACAACATTTGTGGTCAAAAGTTTTGGGCAATTTCTACTCACCCAACTTCTAATAATGCAGAAAAAGGAAACATTAAAAGTAATACTATTTTGCAAAATATTACTTCTTCTTCCTTTTGCTACTGTAACAGATAACAATATCAGAAAAATATCAAAAAGATTATAAAAACAGAAAATGTGAGATCCATGATGACCTATGAACCTACACAGAGGTAGATAAGGCTCCTGGAACATAGCAATTTTATGTTACCTGTCCAATTTGGCTACCTCTAATTTAATATACTAATCAAGAGCTGCTCCCAGTGCAAGAAGGCAACTAAACAAAAACAGGCAGAGATGATCAGCAAGATGACAAATTGAAGTAACATACGAGAAGTCTCTGGTAGTGCTCCCAATTCAAAACTGAAGAGCAGAACCAACAAATCTAAGATAAAAGAATGAGGATCAGTAACTGAAGTATGAAGAGTTTGCATTCTAAATATAGACTCTATCCTGCAAACAAATGTAACCTCATTGACATGAATAATCCCACTGCAGTCACTGGCCCTATTCACAGGGCCAAAGCTATACAAACATTAAGATGACTGCAAAATTGGTGTTAGAATTTTACATGAACTATTATAGCCTTCTGTAATTATAAAAGATAAAACCCTCAAAGTCTTTCACCCAAATACATGCTCCTTTTCTATAAAGGCTTTATCAACAGGATTGTCAACAATATGCCTCAGAAAAGAAAATCTATCGAAGAGAACACCTGAAAAATTGCTGTCGATAGACATCAGCAAATACTTAAGATCTGTAGGCCTTGATGCCTATATATACTTATTGCGCTATTTGGGAGAGAAGTTTTTTTGTTTTTTTTTTTCCTCCCTCAAGATTTTTTATCTAAATATTCTTTAAGCAACTGAAAAGGAAAAAGAAACAATGTTAACACAAACAGTTTGAGAAGGAAAAAAACCACAATGACAATGCTTGACTTTCTGTAAGAACAGGCCTCTGTATGAGCATTCTTCACCCACCAACCTAATTTCGTATGCTCGTTTACAAGAACGGTCAAAAAAATAAAACGCAAATCGAAGTTTATGCCATTGTTAGGCCTGCCTTTGTTGGCTGACCCATATCTACATATGTACAGAGTTATAATACAAGGATCTGATTATCAAATTAAAAATTGCTATCTTTTGGTGTAGTACGTTATAAAACATGGACCATAGCTTTTCTCATGGTTAATTTTTGCACAAGTTTTCCTACTATGTATTTGTAAAGCCCTGGCCACGTTGCAGTAAGCCTTTTCCCTGCATTCCCATAAACCAAAATATCCTAACAGTAGTAACGTTCTTGAAAAAAAGAGTGTTTAAAAATATATAATGTGAAGATCAAAAACCTTTCATCAGCTAAAACGCATACATTTCCTAGCCCATTTTTTTCTTTTAACTTTTACCACTAAACGTAACAGTCAATAATTACTTTTAAAAGTACAGGAAGGACTAAGAGGACAGCAGTACAATTCAGACTGCTATGGCTGAACCAGCTGTTGAGAACATAAAGGATTCTCTAATTTCATCAGCAAGAGTTTCAATGAAGCAAATATATTGATATATTCCTTGCCAGGGAAATAACATAAACAGGTATGTCCAGTTTCTTCATAAAGGCAAGGCACATTAGTTCTATACCACTGCCGCTTAGGATCAGGCATAACATCAAAAAGTTATGCTAAGCTTTAAAAGCCAATGACTCAACTAAGAATCTTCTTTTTAACACATACATAGATGAACACGCACACACTTCCTGGCCATCCTTAGGCACACTGCAGCTTTCCTACTTCCCTCGTTCCTTCAACACCATTAATAGTACTGTAGCTGTTATTCTGTCGTAAGCTTTAATTGCACCAACTGTCAAAACAGAGCAAGGTTTATGGCAGTATAAATTAATAAACTGGCTCATTCCCCTCCGTAACTCAAGGAGATGGCATGCTGGTGGCTCTGCCGAACACGCGTGGAAGTTACCTATGGCCAGATGTTTATAGTAACACACTCTGCACACCTGGCATTTTGCCACCTAAATCCTATAATCATAGGCTTGTAGTCTCTTCCACAGAGAGGAGAATGAAATAAATTCACCGAGAGAAAACTCCGCAGAAGACATAAACAAGCACACACACACACACACCCTGCTTCCCGGGTTCACCAGTGTTCTTGATGCAGGTACACAACCTCCGACTCCTTCTTCCAGGCCTTTTCGTCCAAAACAAAGGAACCGGCCCCCCCCACCCCGCAAGCCCGGGGTGGATTTTCGCGACCGATTCGCTTGGCTGGCGAGCAGCCCACTAGCGCGGCCACCAGCTCGCCGCCTGCCCCGGCCGCGCGGCGGCCGGCAGCCCCGTGAGCTCCCCGCTCCCGCCGCGGTTCCCGCCGGGCCCGGGGCCGCCCGGCCCGCTGACAGCTCGGTCGGCGCCCGGCCCGGGCCGGCTGCGCAGGGCGCCCGGCGGTGCCGGCAGCGCGGCGAGGCCGCGGGGCCTGCGGGCGGGCGGCGGCGGGGCCTGCGGCGGCGGCGCTGCGGCCCGGCTAGGCCCGGGCGGCCGGTACTCACGGGGAAGGCTCGGATCCGCATCTTGGTGTCCTTCCGGCTGCCCGTCCCCTTGCTCAGGTTCGACATCTTCGGGCCCGGCCGGAGCGGCGCCTCCCGCGAGGCAGCGGCGGCGGCAGCGCCGGGGGCAGGCGGAGCGGGGCGGCGGGCCCCGGGAGCGGGGCCGGGGCAGGCCGCTGGCGACCTTCACTGCGGGCCGCCGCGCCGGGCGGCGGGCCGGCCCGGGGGGGGGGGTGGGGGAGGTGGCGGCGGCGGCGGTGGGGGGGGCGCGGCGGCGGCGCAGGCCCCGGGCTCCGGCGGCGGCGCTTCCTTCAGCCTCCTCCTCCTCCGCCGCGATGGCGGACAAACATCGCTCAGTGCGCAAGGCCGGGCGCCCCCCCCTCCCCTCCTCCGCTTCCCTTCCCACCGCCACCACCACCCAGCGAGCGAGCGAGGCAGCGAGGAGACAGATCCGGCCGCGGCGGCGGGGCGGGGGCGGGGGCGGCGGCAGGCGGCAGGAGGCCGCGGGGCGGGGCGCCGCCGGGGGGGGGGAGGGAGGGAGGGAGGGAAGGAGGGAAGGGGGCGGGAAGGAGGAGGGAGGGAGAGAGGGAGCGGAGGGGCGGGGGCGCCGCGCCGAATCTCGCGAGACTTCCGGCCGGCCTCCCGGCGGCGGGCGGGGCGGAGCCGCTCCGAGCTGTCACTGTCGGGGGCGGCGCCGGCGGCGAGGGGGGAAGGAGGGCGGGAGCGAAAGCGGCCGCTGATTGGCGGAGAGCGGCGCGCGGCGGGGAGGGGCGAGCGGCGCGCGAGCAGGCGGTGACGCCGGCCGGTTGCCCCTCAGCGCGGCGGGCTGAGGCCGCAGGCCACCTCGTGGGCCGCGCGGTGCCTGGCACCGCCTGCTGCCCCCCCCTTTTTTATTTTTATTTATTTTTAACATGCCCCCCTCCCCCTTACTATCCCCCCTCTTGGGGTCCCCGGATGCGAGACGTTTTTATTTTCGGGGTAACACACAGGGGCTGTCCTCCCGCGCCGCTGCTCTGGCCACCTGCGGTGAAGCTCGCACGGCGCTGTGAGGAAAGGCAGACGTTTTGTGCCTCTTCCTGCTGCTCAGCCCTCTGTGGCCTCCCAGATGTCCACTGTGCCCCTCTGAATCATGCCACCCGTAGGCGTAGCCCTCCGTGGGAGACTCGTACAATGCCCTGATGCAAGGCATTTGTTTTCTCTCCTCTTTATTTATGTTTTGTTTCTCATCAATACGTGCCTGAGAAATGAGACTGCCACCTGAGGCAACGCTTGCATGAGCACAGTGCTAAATATAGGTCATTCAAGAAAGGGCAGTTGCTGCAAAAGGGAAGAGTGTTTTGAAAATGTCAGATTTTGTAAGTCGGCAGCAGCTTAGTACCTCTGGAAGTTACGTTGCTCAACCAAAAAAAAGAAATCTAGGTCCTAGTCACTAGGGGACTAACTGAAAAGTTAGTGGATGAAATTGAAATGTGGGACAAAACATCACTTGCTCGGGTTCCCCCAGAGGATCTACGCAGCATAACCAGGAAGAGCATTTCTTTTAGGTGACTCTTAAACCAGACTCTGAATCTTGGGCATCTTGCAATGTCCATTTTTCATCCAGCTCCACTTGCTTCTCTATCACTGTTTCCCTGCAGGTGCATCTACACTTTGCAGCCTTTGCCCTCAGAGGTAACATACCTCTCGGAGCTGGCCCACCTTCTGCAGAAGTAACTTCATTTTGGTCTCTCAGTTTGTTACAACCACTTCCCCTTGAGACTACAGATGTTTGTATACGGGATTTCTTCTTAATCTCCTGATCAGAATTAAGTATACGCCTAGAGAAGATGTTATATAACAGCAGCACAATAAACAATGATTGCAACATGACTTTGCAATACCAGCCAGCCCTGCTTAAAATTATAGTGAATGTAGATGAAACAGAAAAGATGTGATGGGAAGGGAAAGATTGCCCTTTATTAATATGAAGAACATGGCTTCTGTATTGTTTCAATATGATTTGCAGATTATTTCTCCTCCTAAGTATTTCCTTTGCCAAATGAGGATAATATTGTATTTCAATGACAGTAAATTCCAATATTTTTTCTGTAACAGTGAAGATCAAGTCACTTGAAAAGTTTTCATTTTGACTCTTGTGAAAACGGATCACAACACTTAAATAAAAAGTAAATTTGTCCTAATAGTTTTCATTTTGAGAATGTTGCAAGTGTGCAATGCAACAAATACAATACTGTTTTCAAAAAGCCAAACTTTCCCAGAAATAGTTTGCTTTTGAGGAACTGGCATTTCTTCATTCAGGAAAAGAAGGGAAAAAATTGCTGAAAACAATCCTAATGAACTTTCCAAGTATCCATTACTGCCGATTGTTCTAGATAAACTTTTCTAATTACTGCTTTTGTGCTTCCTCCCATACTGGCCTATGCTTACCGCAACCCTGGAACATCAGTCTCTCGCCTTCTGCTCATCCTAGTCGCTACTAGCACACATTTTTATCTGAGGGTCTGAAAAGTGCTGACTCACCCTTAGTTGCTGCTCAGCCCAGCATGGTACGCTGAATTAAAAGTAAAATTACTCTCACACCCACTTCCCTCAATACCCATGCCAGCTAGCTTAATTCCACGCTGTGAGCCTGTAGATCTAACACACAAAGAGACGTATATTGCTAGTTCTTATATTATTAAAAGCTGAAACTGCTGCCTGAGACATCTCCTTATGCAGATTTGCGACCTGGTGGGGATATCTGCTATACAGAACTGCACCAGGAGCTCCTCCCTGCATTCTGGAGGTCTGTTCTGGGACAGACCATGTGGAGACAACTACAGTCTTTTCACTGCAAGTTTTCTCTTTCCATACATAATCTACAAAATGAAGCTTTGCTAAAAACAAGGTTGGAGCTCACACAAAGAACTATTTTAGAGGTTCTTTAGGTGCTTATAACATTAATTATAGACTGGTCAAAACCAGAAAGATGAGTGGAGGAGGACAGACTAGCATAGGAAGAGTTAGCCACCCTATTGCTTAACTGGGTCATGGCAGCTATTTTACGTGCGTATCTTGCATATCTTCAGTTAGTCCTGCAGTGAGGTAACGGTTCTTGTGAAAAAGAATGGTCACCCTTCTTGAACGTTCAGGATCGTGTGTGTTGCAACAACCTTAGTCATATTTTCCACCAATCACAACAGCATACAGACATGAGGTATGAAGGCCCCCAGAACAAATTATACTGTGCAGAGAAAAGCTCAACATATGCAGTGTATGCCAAGTGGCCATTCACTTTTTTTTTTTTTTTCCTGAGGTCATCAGGCCTTTTTTGCTGAACATATCACTAAATGCAATACTGAAGATGCTCAGGTGCTTGGTAATCCATACAGAACCTTTTCACCTGAAAGGCATATCATCACCTTTCTGTCAGCACGAGAAGGATGACCCTTTTCATTGATATATTTATCTTGAAGGTGGCAACAAACCTTTAATTGTTCAAACACTGTCTTTACAATCTGATTTAGCACTTACCTTAGTCATGTGAAGGGCAGCAGACATATTTGACCAATGTGAAGACAATATGCTACATCAGACTCAATCTTGATTAACATCTTCATAATCAGGCTTTTAAAAGCTGGATGTGGTTATTGTTTAACTTACAGAAAAATGTTCTTATAAACTTAAACAGTGACTTTTTCCTTGTTGAGGCTTGATCATGCTCCGCTGAAGCCAGGAACCAATATTTTGAAGATAAGCATCACTTCCAAGGAATCACACATACCTAAATTTTCAGGTCTTCCTTACATATTCACTCACCGCCTTCAGTGATATACAACTACTGAAAAATACAAGTATAAAGAAAAAAAAGGTTTCTGTCACAGCAGGAAACAGAATGACCCAATTCTGATCCCAGGAGTACCTAAACGCTTGAATGTAAACTCCTAGATAAGCATTTCAGGGCTTGACCTCACTCTATAAGGTCCTCCTACAGACAAACAAAAGAGTATTTGCATACAGGGGTGGGAAGAAGAGTGAGCTCTCTCCCTTTAAAGTGCAGAATAAAGGAGCAGGCATTTTTTTTTAAGCTGCATCACTTTGCATGTGATGGTTGCTTTCAAATTTGCATGCATTATATGTGACACAGTAACCCCATCTATAAGATAGTCCCTTCACTTTCCCATGTTACTGTTTTGGGAGAAACAATAAACAAATCATTCTTTCCATCACAACTTCCACAACTGAGGGAAAAATGTGTATTTTTTGTAACAACACAGAGATATGTACCAGCAAAATAAACAACCAGTGAATAAACATAGGTTGATTTTGAATACGTTGCATTGAGGATTCTGACAAAGGTAGTCCTGCCAAAAGCAGAATTTTATTCCAAATCACGTAAAGACCAACAAAGCTCAGCACGATCCGGTAAATACCCATTTAGTGCCTTGTCTTAGTCCTTCCCCTATAAATCAAAATAATATCTCAATGGATTGATTCCGTGTATAAGGTGCATAGATTATAATAGGTATGGGGTCAGTGGGGTATTATAAAAACATGGGAAATACTCAGAAGCATGATTTATTAGGACACTACTATACTTCCCTTCAAAGAAGCAGGACAGCGCCAAGGTGCGCTCTTTCGCATAGTTTCTATCCACTTTCAGACTTTTCTTTCCTGCATGTCCTGAATGAAGAAAGGGTTTTGTTTCTTTTTATATCTGCCTTCATCACTGCTTCAGAGGACTTTAGGGAGGGGCATAATTAGACACAATAAAGCCACCAGCACATCAGGTAGCGCTGTAATTTTTTTCATTTAATTTGCTTTCTTTTCTTCCACGAACAGAAATAACGTAAATATTATTTGTTGTAAAAAAGCAATGTGGTGGTTTGGTTTTTTTTGTTTTTTGTTTGTTATTTTTGCCCCGTGGGGGTGGCTGAGAGGCCTCGGGGTGCCGGGGAAGGCTGTGGGCGCCAGGCTGCGGGTGTGCGGAGGGGCAAGGCAGGCTGCTGCCGGTGCCCGCGCTACCGGCAGTACCGCCCGCAGGACTGCAGTGCTGGAGCCACGGGGCAGAGCCCGTCTAGTCCCCCCTGTAGGGCCAGGTAGGGTTTTTACTTGCGGAGCGCGCAGCCTGAGGTGCACAGAAGGAAAACAGGCAGGATAAAGTTATTTGTTTGGTCCCTCACAGAATCTCTTTGCTTAGACCATTTGGTTGGGCTATGTCTACATTTAAATTCTTTCACATTTAAATGTCACCACAAATAGAGTAAATGCTAAAATACGGCAGTCTAAACAGTTCAACAGTTTGAAAATTAAAACAGACAAAAATACTTTCAGGTACTCTTGCAAGCAGGAAGAGAAAGAGATGTTCAGGTTCTGTCCCAACCCTATTTTATCTAACAGTGACCTAACTTAACAGGCAAAACCTGTGCTGACGTGTGTAGCTTAACCCAGAACCCTTAGCAAATTATGTATCGCTTTCAGTCCCATCAGCCGACCCAGCAACAGACTTCACCACCACCTTGTGAAACCGGATCTGCCCCCAGCTCTGGCCGACCCCGAGTGGACTGTTTACGCTCAGTGCACCTAAGACTGGCAGCAGGGAGATCATGCGGCTGCTGTAATGAGCACATCATGTAGTGGCACATTTTAAAAACAGGTCTAACCAGCCAATGCACATAATAACAAAAATTAATGTTGTCCAACCAGCACTGGCTTCCCTTTCAGTAACAACACTGTTACCCACTTGACCCACTTCAAGGTTGCTGGAATAATACATGAAGTCCTTAACAGATTAAGTCTAGTCTCCCTCCACGTGCAAACTCCTGCCTGCGATGCCTGGCCGTGACTGTTACCTTGCACAATAGGCCCGCAAAATATATGGGCAAACTGATGGCCTGTAATTCACCAGCACTGCAGCTTCCCTTATGGTAGCGATTGCAGTAACTGCTATACCGTCACTTGCTTTTATACCCTACCTTCATCTCTGTCGAAGAAGGACCACAGTAGTATAATGTAACTGTGTCCTCACTACGCTACTGCCACCCTGATAGACTCCTACAGCCCCATTTTCTAGCTGTGAAACCACTGCCTCAGTGTCAAGTGGAGAGTTTCTACAGGCTTCAGTAGTGTGATACGAGATTGCTCAGCGCAGGTCTTCTTGGCAAGGTGCACATTACAAAAAAAGCCACGTTACACCAGTTGCAAACAACAATGAAAGCGGCAACGGTGCGGTACAACGAATCGTTCAGGTTCAGAAATTTTTCCTACCACATAATGAAAATCTGCTCTTAGAGGTGAACAACGGTGTATACAATGTGTCACAAGAAAAGGACAGATGCCTCAAAACATTTACAGCAAATTTTCAGAAAAAAAAATGTTTCTGTTACAAACTGAGGAAGAAAATACTGTGCACAAACCCAAGTGAAAGTCAAAAGTTTGCGGCAGTACGACATACATCATTTTTAAGTTTTAAAAACTCAAAGAAATCAGTTTTTAAAATCATACCGCACAAACACACCAAAAGGTTAGGGGTGACTGAATCTTAGTGTGTAAAGTACCTACATGGGAAAGCAGTGTAAGTTTAACAAAAATTAACTACTTAAATAGGAAAAGACAGAGCTAGCCAAAATGTTTGAAAGGTGAAGCAAAATTAGAAACAACACTGAAGGTAACTATTTAAAACTACCTAAAGAGGTGGCAGTTCCTTCATTATTTACCCGGTCAAATGAAGCTCAATAGCTTCCTAAATAGTAAGTCATAGTCGAAAGAGGCCGAGTTTTGTCAGGCTAACTACTGCCACTTTCTTCCAAAATGCGAGCTCCCCCCCCCCGCCATTCCCTGAGCTGCTCAGCAGCAGCAATGCTAACAGCAGCTCTGGGCACCACGTACAGATGGGGGAAACATGCCTAGTACGCAGCATTCGCCTACCGCTTCGCTGTGCTTCACATGATAGAGGCTGGGAATATGTGCTCTGGGGTGGTCAGCACATTTTTGTTTTTACAAGAGCTAGCTTCTTGGTGCCAATTCCGTTTCTTTGGAGCTGAGGGAATTTGCTTTGAAAGTTGAGGGAAAAACATGTTTCACAGTTTTCAGTTACACTCACCAGAAATTGCTTCATTTGTGGCTGTTTTTGGCTCTCATGCCCCAGCTATTTTGACATTTCACATTAGTTAAGTGACAGAGAATTATTCGGCATGCATATTGAAATGCCTGTATGTTTGTGGCCATTTCACATTCATGCAAAGGGTCTAGCTTTCCCTCACGGGAATTTCCTCCTCCTAAAATATATGCATTGTTTACAAAGTTACTTCTACACAAGAGAAGCATCTAGTCAGATGCAGTTTGCATACTTTCCAGATCCTTTTTACTGCCATAGAAAGAAAAATACAACAAAAACCTTGAGTAGCGAGTCGCTAATTCTGAGGCGGGGGTCAGGTATTTACTGGAGAAACAGCTGTGCCATTTTAAGATGTGATTGGCATCCAGATGTTTGACATCACTCCCCAGCGGCTGTACAGTCAGCCCCGTTGCATGACAGATGAGGTTGTATAAAAAATTTCCTTGTTCTTTGCAGTGCAAAGTCAGCTGGGGAAACTCAGATAACTTCTAGTTACTAACCCTGCTGCCTTTGCACTGAAGCAGATGAGGAGCACCCAGATTATTTATCCTGACATCTGAGCTGTACCAGGAAGTGGGTAATTTCCAGTTTGTGCATGGGCATGGACATTTTCAAATGCCACAAAGCCATTTCTACAATGCCCACGTGACCGTAGCTCTGAATACACTCACTGTTTCAGAGGCTGTCAGTAAACGTCCTCTTCCAGATCTGGCTCTGCAGGCGAAGGATGCCAGGCATCTAGTATGGCTATTGCCAGACGCGCATGACGCTTCCTGCCGCTCCGCGGGATGGGATGGTGCTACTACAGACAGAGTGTGCTGGTTAGCCCAAGTCCATCTTTATCAGCTAGTAGAACGAATCCAGCTGACCGTGTCTGAAGCTGAATAGTGTGCATTTACTCTGCTGATGATACACATTTTTTGGTGGAGTTGTGCAGGAGGCAACTCTTTGCTATGGTGAAAAAGTGAAACTGGAGGTAGAGGGAGCCAGATTTTCAACAGTCTGAGGTGTCTGCAAAGTGGATACTCATCCATGACCACTAAGTGTTTAAGCATGTTGCATAGTAGTCCATTTTTTTTTTCAGTACTGAATAAAGATATTTAAAAGGTCCACAAAAATCTCAGCTATGCTTCAGCCTTCAGACAGCTGTCAACTCACAAGGTTGAGGCCAATGCAAAAAGTGACCTTTAACAAATTTTGTACCAAGATAACAAATTTCTATGAGATTCTTTTTTAAAACAAAAGATTACTGCTGCTATCTCTCCTAGACTGTTATCTAAGGGCCAACGCATATCCAGCACCAGACAAACACAAAAAATAGACGGTCTTTACCCAAAAAGCTTTCAAATGATATATGAAAGGCAGGTTTAAGGGAAGTTATGTCAGCTAAGCCAAGCAGATGCATGATCTCAAAAAACATGTTAGTTCCACATTTTTGGCAAGGGTGGGGGGAGGACAGCAATGTGGAGCACTGCCATTTTCAGGAATGGCATTATGGTCAGGGGCTTTCAGTCTCAAAAGAGCGCTAAAGCAAACGAGTCAAAAAATCTCATACTAGGTATCTTGAACCTGCTGTGAACATGCATGAGACCAGCTGTGTATACAGGTATCTCTCATGTGCAGCGTGTCCAGGGGGCTTGGTAAATCAGGCCCACATGTGCTAAGCCTGGCTCTTTGAACAGTCATGACATGGATGTAAGCTAAGGATAAGCTTTTGAGGCCAATGAGCTGTTTGTTTTACCTTCAGGACATAGCTAAATAAATAATGGCCTGGTGAAGAGGACATGGGTATGTTAATACTTGATAACACAGATCCAGTCCCATGAAATAGCTAAAGTTTCTCAAGGCATTAAAAGGCAAAGGGCAGAAAAAACAAGGTCCTAAAAGGATGAAGAATTACATACATTAGAACAAAAATCTATATCTACGCTAGACCATTTTACCATCATGGGAGTATCGTTTGTAGGGCTAAATCTTCCTAATATAGATGCAGTGTATATTAACTAAAGTTCACTGTTACGGGTATAATTTATACAAGCCTGCTGTGCTGATGAAAGTATCTGAACAAAGAATAACAGCTTTTCCAGGTGATACAATCACATTTCTGAGTATTTCTTTCTGATCCAAATTCTTTCTAGGGATTAAAATTGGTAGCGGCCAGATCTCAAGGCTTATTTGGCTCCAGTTACCTGTCTAGGGGATGTTTTATTCATGTGATTATTACAATCACTAATTCAATTTGAAATGCTTTTAGAGAGTCTGCAGATTCTACCAATACAGCATAAGCCAAAAAACATTCCTCAAATGAGTTACATTGCCCTTAGCACTCTCAAAATTTATTTTTATTGTGCATATCCATGATATTCCTTAATTTGAACAAGCAACACATTTGCCATTAGTATAAAGAAAATGTCAATCTGTACTATACTTCTATTTCAGTATGGAGAGAGAACGCTAGTAGTAATTTAATAGAGACAGAGATAATTATTTCTGGGATATGATCTTCTTTTCAGTTCAATATGAACCTGCCACGTCTAGCTGGGAGCCAAGGAATAAGCAATCCTGCAAATTACTTACTTATAATCTCCTTCTCCTGCTTCACTGTTTCTTCTAATTCAGAAGTTATAAAAGTTACAGATCGGCACATACTATTACCAGAAACCTTTTTTGACCAACAATGCAGATTCAGTTCTACTGACTGCTTCACTGCTTTCTGCTGGTTTCCGGACCTTAGCATAAAAAAACAAAGAAGTGAAAAATTACAAAACAATCATAATATTTTGGCATTTTCAAAATGTTACCAATTTCATTTTTTTGCATTTTGCATTTACATTCAGGATTGCAATGGTGGCGCTTAGCCCGTCGGCAGGAGGGCGCGTGTGCCCGCTGGCAAGGGGCACCCCTGCGCTGAACTCCCTTCGCCCCAGCAGGGCCGCCACTTCCCAGCGCGCCAGTTAACACGCGACGGGCAGGAAGGCCCGCGTCCTCTTCTGCAGAGCCACATTTCAGCCCAAAATGGCAGCGGCTGCCCCCAAGGAGAGGCCGAGTCCTGGCAGAGCATCTCAGAATTTGCCAGCCCCATGGCTAGTCTCTAGCCCGCGCGGTCCAGACTGGGCTCGCATACGCGGCTCTTCAGCAGGTCTCCAGCCGATGTATTTCTGAGCATGTCCAGAAGCAGAGCAAGGCACCGAGCACCTCCCAGGAGCACACAGCTACAGAGCAGGGCTTCCTTTTTTTTTCCCCTTTCATTTTTTAGAGCATCATTTCTGGCCAAGGTGCCTAGAGTTCCCCGAGAAAAGATCAGCTGGCTTTCGTGAACTTGCCATCAAGCCAACTGCCATTAAGAAGGCTCTTAATTAATTTAGTGGGGTTTGAATTAACCTTAGCTAAAGACATTCAAGAAGTCTCCTCCTCAAAATTTCCGATTTTATTATAAATCAAATGGGCATCATAGCAGAACAGGAATTTAATATAAATTTGCATTAATGAAAAGCATGTAAGATGAATGTTAAGTGGAAACGCCGTCTCCAGTACCAGGCTGCTCAGGAAAATAAAAGCAAATAAATTCCAAGATGGTCCAAGGATTTTTAGAAATTATAGGAGCAACGCTTGCTCTGTTTAAGCCATTTTGTTGCTGAAATCCTATCGCCGTTTAGCTGCTCCTGGCCATCAGACAACAGCCCAGCAAACCTCGCTTGGTTTGCAAATTTCTTAAAGCCAGGAATGCCAACGACATTTTTTCTGCCAAATTAGGCCATCCCAGCTGAATGGAAAGGTGTAAATCCTTCTCTCTGGTGTATTCACTGCCTGTAGCAGTTCTCAGGACCCGGCAGTTTGAAATTGCCCGCTATTAACGACTAGAGAAGTATGGGGCAGAATGCCAACTTCTAAATTAAACAAACAAAAATCCTCTTCTAGATAGCTTTAGAGAGAGATGTGTATTTCTTTCACACCTAGTGCTCAATACATAGTCAAGTTTAAGTGAGCGGCTGGAAAGGTACCAGAGTTCTATATACATATATTACTAAGAGACGGACTGCATTTTTGAACACTTCCCAAAGAGCCATGAGGACATCCCTCTCTCCATCTCAGGGCCAGCTGGAATACTAGGAGTTGGGAAGATTTTTAATCAGAGTGGAAAGTATTAAAGATCATTTCTCAAGCCCCATCAATCAGGCTAATGCTGGCCCAGTCGCCTCAAGAGAAACATGTCTAAAGAATTTCGCAATCAGGTAAAAGGCTGATTATTTTATTGCAGGTTTTCACTCAGGAGGAGTGGCTTGGTTTTTTTCTTTTTTTTTTTACGCTTTGGATTTGTACAGTCTGACATCAGAAAAAGCCCTTATTCAAATATTTTTATTACCCTTAATAACATATTCCAAACAGTTCTTCACTGTGGACAAATATATAAACAAATAAAGAAACCCACTTCTGAATGGGAGAGAAATGATTAAAAGTGAAATGTTTATTGAAGTTTTGTGCAACATATAGCTGATATACAGGAAGTGTGCTGTTACTTACCATGTACGCTAGGGCCCCATAAATACAATACTAAGCTACAGGAAGAGTGACATATGGAAGCTACACACAAGAAAACATGTATAGATGCCAATGAGAAGAAATGCTATAATATTGCCAAGTTGCTTTTTAGTATTGGTAAGAAAGCATCCGGAAAGAGAGATGGAACGTCAACGTCAGGCTCTGCACGCCTTCTGCCAAACTCCTAGAAAACTCACTAGGAAGCCAGTAGGTTTTGAAGAGGGCTAAAGAGCTCAAAACGTGTATGGTGAAATAGATGCTATTCTTTCCAGATGGAAAATGAACCACAGTCTATGATTCTATGATTATCCCATTAAATGTTACAGGATGGTTCATAAGCGTATACTAGAAAATGATTTGTTTCTAAATTTGGCAGGACATGCTGATTCACTGGCTCTCCAAATCTTCATACTTGTGCAAGCTTTTTATGCTTCAGCATTCAGTCCTGTTACACGGGGCGAAGGAACGTGCTGCATGCATCTGACGTGATGTTTATGCCCTGTGCCCGCTGCCAGTGGCGAGGGGCTGCTCAGACCTTGCAATCAATTTGCTTTTGTAGTTGCCTGATTCCTGTTACAAAGTCAATGTAGGGAAGGCGGTGGGAAGGAAATTTGCCTCCCTTCTTCTGGTATAAGGGCTGCTGTCAATACGTTTATTACTGTGGGGGTCTACATGCAAAACGAGACAGATCTCTTTCATCTGTCAGCGACAGAACAAGTTCTCAACAATAAGGAGAAAAACAAACCACAAGCACCATCCTGTAAGCCCTTTCTGACAGCTTGCTCAGAAAACACCGCAGACAGTCTGAAAAACTCGGACCACTGGCTTGCGCAGAATATACCCAATCCATTTTAAGACATATAAATCAAACTTAGTTGGTGATTCTCCTCAGACAGAACTTTCAGCTCTTGTCTTATAAAAGTTAATGAAGACAATAAAGACATGTTATTTACCATCAAGATATCCAAGATTTTGTAGTCGTAACTTACTACAGCCTGAACCATCAAAACTCTCCCTTCATCTCTCATTCTACTTTTCCTTTCTTTCCTAGATACACATCACAAAAAAAAAAAAAAATCCAAGCCAAACTTCCCTGCACAGAAATCCACGCCATCCTAATCAGCCCTTGACATAACTATCAAACTCTTTACAGGTGTCAGTATTAGCTTATGAAATAATTTTTAGGATATTCAAAACTCTTCTCACCAGCTTCTGTTATTTCCCCCTCCTGTATGCAGCCGTTCCAAAGATCGAGCTCTTTGAAACCATCAAAGTGCTAAATACAACCCTAGACAAGGCAGCATGCTCTCACTGCTGTAAGGTCAGCATTTGTGCCAGATGCTTTTCTTAAATATATATGTTTATATATATATATATACACACACACACACACACACACACACACATATATATATATAAAAAGCAGAGAGTTTTACTTTGCTTAACACCACCACACAGCTTAAGTCCTACCTCATCATTCATAATGGCATACATATTACGGACACACATCTCATGGAGGCCTTTCAAACTTGAAACTTAAACATGTAATTAAAACTTAATATGCCTTTCAGGTCTACTTAGACATGAAATCCACTGGAGCCCAGGCGCTGCAGGTGGAGAGCCTGTGCTGAGCTGTCAGATGCACGTGTTGCTTGATTATAGTCATTGCTGACCAGAACTTCATCCATGCTCTCATGCCTGCAGGCAGAAGGAAAAAAGGTGTTGTCTAGTTTAAGTTGATAGGAATTTGACCAGTAGGGCAGGATTTTACTCACAGTGATTGCTCCTTGGTATTATGTTATGGGTGAAACGCAGAGGATTTTGCTCTGTGGTTTAATGAGGACTTGTGGCAAGGGCAGAAATTGTCATTCAAGGATTTCTCAGGCCTACAAAAATGACTTGGCTTGAGGGACTGTGTGTTCACAGACACAGATTACCCAATAAAATCTATTACTTTTCTGGGGCTCATCAGTACTAGTTCTATGAATCAAGAACTCTGTTGGGTAATCCTGCACCTCAATTATATTTTGGTGACATGTATGGATTTGAAAGATTCTTCAGTACTACTTTGACAGCAAAGTTTGCTGGTGCTGGATAGCCGCTCAAACAGTGCTACCTCGTTTCCCCCTTGTTAATTAAAGCATTGTGCAAGGAAATCCACACGAAGATGGAGTGGTCTTAGAAACAACCTATGTGGGACAGTTTCGCCAGATAGTTATCTACTAAAAAAAGTCCTTGTCAGAGCAGCACAATGCTAGGGCACCCTGCACAACACCAGGAGCCATCTTGCTATGCAGGAACAGGAGATGTTTTGGCATCAGAATAATCCATTGCTGTTCCCATCTCGTACCCCCAAAGTGCAGGAACTGAGCTATGGAACTGAGGATGTTAGCCTATATAGGCCTGTATTTTTAAAAAGGCCTCAAAAAGTAGCGTAATATTTATTATTTGGTTAACAATTCTCTCACTTTACGTTTTAGAAGGGGCACCGATATCTTTTCTTAAATGAAGAGGCTATACTTAAAGGTAAGGCTAGAGAACGTGTGAAGCCAATAGCCCAGGAGCCCCAGCACGTTCCATGCATAAAATGGCGTTATAATTGTTGGTGACTGCATGCTGCTACAAGGACAAAACGAGGAAAGAACCTGTTGGCTCAGGGGCTCCAAAAGAGTCTGTAACCAATGGAAGTCAATATAACTTCAGAATTTGTCATCTGAATAGGCGACCCTTTAAAAGAGCAACTTTGAGAGAGCTGTTGCTCTAGACTGGGGCTGGCATTACCTGTGCTACTCCCTACTGCCTTTGTGTTTTCAGCTGTAGTCAAGATTACAATAACTAGCCTATACACGTCACTGGACAGCAGGATTACTTTTGTTTTTAAGGTATTACACCATCAGACAAGCTGTTGGGACAGAACAGCTGCACAAGTCGGAGCTAGCCTCCTTTCAATTAGCTGCTTAATGGTTCTCTTTCCCAGTTAAAAACTCCCATCTCTCCAGTTTTAAACCTGTATTTGTTTATTTCGGCTAAAAAACAAAGCCCAGAATATAGGTCAGATGACCAAGAATTCCAGAGTTATATGCTGGATCATCTTCCGTACAGCCCACTGCATTTCCATTTTCCCTTTGGGAAAATGTGGATAACATCACTCACCTGCCTTACAAGTATCACTTGTACAGTGCTTTGAAGAGGTGGTACAGTATACTGTAATAACTGATGTTTACTTTACACAATGTACAGGATGCATCAGGTAGAAAAAATGAGGACTTTACAGCTAATTAACAAGTTAGTTTTACTGAATTTCTCACAAATGCTGCTACTGGTAAAGCACTCTAAGGATGCCTGGTCCTTCGGTCTCCTCGCCAGGCCTTGCAGGGTTTTCCAGAAGTCTGCACATAACGCACACCGTGACGTGACGTGCCATGCTGTGTCACACAGAGCTTCCCAGTCAAGGTTCATTTTGAGCTGCTTTGTTTGCATTGCTGTGCTTCATAAATACTAGGTGTCCCCTCTCCCACAAGGCTACTCTCTCAGAGCAGGAAAAAGAAGGGAGAGAAGAGAAGATGAAACCAACCAAAGAAAAACCAAGCAAGCAAGCACAGGCACAACACTCTCCTTGAGGGGCTGCAGGCGCTGCTCTGGATGCAGCAAAGGGGACAAATCGCTCAAGCAGACGCAAGATCCTGCCCGCTCTGAAACGGCTACATGCACACAAACAAACTACAGGGAGTTTGAGCAAACTCTCTGTGTTATTCCCAGCAGCCAAAGTCAGCATTGTACCTCTGAACTGTAGTTTGTATGACAGTATATTTCCTGTTTTACGCATTCACCTGTCCACCTCATCCCACCTCACTAATTCCATGGCCACGTCTCACCCTAGCTCCTTTCCCTTCCTTCCTGAAAAAACGTGACTTAGATTTTCCTTGTGTTCTACATGAAAAGTGTCTGCACAGTCATGGTCTGGAACGAGAAGCAAAGCTGGCATGCACACAGCAGTAAGGGGTTAGCTGTAGCGACAAGCAATTTTTGTAAAAGCTCATGACCTGCCCAGATTTGGGCAGATTTCTACTGCGTCCATTGTTAGGACAATGCCAGTTTCTAAGCATACGACAAATCTACCCTGAAGCATGGGACACACTTTAGCTGCCTAGTTCTGATCCTATGAGCAGCCTAGAGCTCAGCACAAGACATTTATCCTGCTTCTTGGACAAGTTTTACAGCCTTTCTCAAGTTCTTGTTTGCTGCAACTAAGCTGCTACATCCAGCTGGTGCAGAACTAGCTCAGGCATAGTAGAGAGGGGCACGTATTCAAGTTCTTATTCCAAACTAGGGGAACTTAAGCTTTTCAATTAAACAAAATAACTCATCTTAAAATAAAAGAAAGCTATCCATTCCTTAGCTTTGTTCAAAGAAAGACTTTACAGAGCCATTTTTGCTGACATCAGGATGGTCTAAATCCTGAGTTTGTCACTGAGTTTGGCAAAACTAATTATCTGCGGAAAAATCAGTCTCAAGGGGAATTGCTGGCAATCTTAAAGATATATAGTACTGCTGGTTCTACCTTTAATATTAAAAACCTCAGTCTCAGTTGTTATAGATTATATCTACCATCTAAATAATGCAAAGCCATGCACAAATCCTAAACCAGAACAAAGACTGCTCTAGTCTAGAATTCTAGTCTAGAATTAATGCACAAGGGTTATTGGCAGATGCAGTACATCCTAAATGGAACAAAACGTGGCAGAGCACTTTCAGTAGGTAGCCTAGACTACCAACTTTTTTTTTTTTCCATTACTAGCTTATGAAAAGGAGTCTTCTGTTACTGAGGATTAGTATAATCAGCCACAGTAGAAGTCAGATCAACATCTGAACTTTTAGGTGCATCTTTTTAAGTATCTAATGATAGCTATTTTGGCCCTATTGTTCGAATTTGTCAGAGGAAGGACCTTCCTGCGTTGCAATACAAGTTCATTGTATAGAGATACACAATGAAAACAATAAACTTCAGAAGGTGAATCAGAGGAATTATGCTCCCTTTGTTTTCGTGGTAGTGTAGAGTTTAGCTCCTCTTCTGCACGCATCATCCAGGCTGCACTTTTCAAATCTGTTCATCGACTGGATACAGATCTGTTTTGGGGGTGAAAGGAAAAGTACAGAGGGTTTTGGGTTATCCTCCGGTAGGACCAGCCAAGATGACACCACTCCCATGTCACCCAGAAGAGGTGCCACCTTCCCTGCCCACCACGGACAAGCGGCTGGCAAGTCAGGCGCTGGTTAGGTCATCGCCAACGCCTCCAGTTTCGAAAGGGAGAGATCAGAAAGGAGATTACAGTTGCAGGTGGAGACACAGGCAACACGAGGCTAAGTTATAGTGCCTCGTACGCCATGCTGTCAGCCTGGGCTGTGCCCGAGTTTCTGATCCTATCAGCTCACCCCAACAGAGACAGGCAAGGCACTTTTGTTCTGCAGTTAAGCCTCTACCCTTGCACAACCCAGTACACCAACCAGACCTGCTCTAACAACAGACCAGCACCCCTTGCCACCCTCACTCTTGGTCACAGCATTTTTTCCTTTGCGGGAGGAATTAGCCTCTCCATCCCATCGTGCATCCAAAGACCCTCTGCCATGCACTGGACAAGGAGGCAAGCACTTCATTTTTTTTCTGTCTTCCTTTCCCCACAGCATTTCCTTGCCCTTTCCTAGTATCTAATTTTCCTCTCCAGAACTTTCTTCTAATTCTTTAGCCATCTTTGCTTCAACATTGAAAAACCTGACAGCTCTTCTACTTCAAGGCTTTACAAATCTACAGAGTTTCCTTAGAACTCCTCAACCTTTACTCCCTGCAGCCTCTCTCATGTCATCATCACAGATTTCCACCTAGATTTTCCAGGGGAGCTCACCACTCCCTATTTACTTTAAACTCTCCCTCACTTAAGCAATGCAAGCCCTTTGCCTACCTGCCCTTTTCCCAAAGTGCATCACTGCCACCGCTCAGGTCCAATCCTTCTTGGGGATGATGGGAGCTGTAGTCCTCTAAACATTGAAACTTTGCTGCCCCTCCAAGAGCTGTAAAACAGCTCGTTGCTGTCTACAGAAAAGGAAGTTCAACTTCACCTTTCCACAGAATGGATCCAAGTATTTTTCAGTCAAATATACTGCACAAGATATAGGTTACAGATTCAATTCAAACACGGACAGTCCGAGTAAACATATTGTCGCTGCTGATGGTACGAGAAACCCAGCTACGCTGTATAATGAACTCCATTGCAAAATATTCGCGGAGGAGACAAGCCAGCAAGGCAGCTGCAGGTTAGGTTCAGAGCGCCCAGGGAGGGTGTGGAAGGCGGGCGCAGGGGGGAAGGCAGCCAAGGCCAGCGCTCGCTGGGAGAAAGAGGCACCTGATTGCAAATGCGACTGGGCGCAAAGCAGCACACGGGAGACCTCAGCCGAGAGGACAGTCAAAACATCAACTTATTATTATATGAATGCGATTCATTAAAGAGTTGCAATTTAAGCATTACAGGCGTAATTAAGACCCAAGCCAAAGGAACCCTGAGTCCATCTTGTAAGAACGTAACCCACAGATATCCAATATGCCACAAGGCAGGATAGCTGGACTATCATTTCCAAAAGTAAAGCAGCAATTTCTAACAATATTAAGGCCAAATAAAGCTAGTGTCAGCATTTACTAGTTATTGTTAATTTAACATTACTGGGGATGTGCTGTAAAATCATTCTGAGTTCTTGAACTGTGACCCTGAGATTTCTTGAATTACATACCGGGTTATGGGGGGGGACATCAAGGCCCTCTTTTCAAAGCCCAGCGAAGGTTGGCTAGTGGGATGGAAGAGGCATATACTGCAAACTCCTCAAATATAAGCTTTTTTAACAGCACAGCCTATGTGAGCAAGTATTAAATATTCCATCATTTGACACAAGTACTTTAAATATTATAGGTACTGTCCCAGAAGAACAGCAACTCAGAGAGCAATTAAACAGCGTCATATGCCAATATGTTCAAACTACGCGACTTTGAGAGCAACACAAATGCAATGCCATAGCACCAAAGAGGGTTTGATGAGACTTAGGATTCTTACCTATTAAATGGGCATTTTACCCATTTTGCATTATTCTTTACTGCCTTCTTCCAGTCTCCTGGATAACTGCTGTCTGTGATTATACCTGAAACGAATCTGGCCCATGTAGACAAGACAAACGAGTCTTTGTGGCTTGTTGCAGAGATGCTGAAGCTGGAATAAATTTCATTAACCAGCAATCAGTGGCCAAAATACAAGCAATGAGTTATTTTCTATCTAGAAAATACAGATTTTGGATATTACCTGTTTGATTGCAAGTAGTGATACAAGAGACAAGCTCTAAAGAAAATCCCCAAAGGAACAGGCACGAGGGCTTCGAATCGGATGTTTCACGCAGCAAGCGTGCACACAGGGTTTGTGTCTCCTTTGCATTACACGTATTGTCACTGATGCAGTTCTCATTTCCCCAGCTCAGAAGGGAATAATGCCAAGGATGGGGAACGCCGAGGGAGCACAGAGCAATTCATGCACAGGAAGAGATTAGCTACACAGGCAGCGTACATGGAAAGACGAGGGAAAGGGAACGATGCCAAAGGCTAGCCGGCTCTGTGAACAAATCATTCATTTCTGAAATTCTCTCCCCTCCAGTGTGGTAAAGGGCACTTGTGAATAGATTTTTGGACCTGAGCCGGTAACTCGGCCTGACAGTTTTCCAAAGCTGATTGAAATACTATTGATGCAGTCTTCCATCTCCTCTGCAGTTTAACAGTTAACCAGAGGAAGATCAGTTTGAGCGCCTTCTTAAGCCTGCATTAGTACAATTTTGCCGAATTTGAGTAAATCTACATTCATGACAGCTAAATTTTGCCCAGGGTCTTCAGTAAGAATTCAAATGTAACTGTTGGGGTTTTTAAAATATATATTTCAAAAATTGCAGCCATCCCAACTATGCAGGGCAGTGCATCTTCTGTGTTTATTTTTATTCCTAATCTAGACTCTCCATCAGCTGTCTTCATGGTTTGGTAGCATGAAGGCCTGGAAGCCTACCAGTACACATATATAAAACTTCCTTTTTAGTTTCCTTCGGTGGAGGGACAGATTTTTTTTTTCTCTTCAAGTCACTAAAAAGTCACAGCGCATGCTAATTCAAGACAAATGTGAACACATGATATCTGAACAGCGGATGGGAGGCTACGTTTAAAACAAGTGTGCTAAAAAGGACTGTGTGCTAAGGGTCTTTGGTAGGAGAGCTTGCTGGCAACCACTTGGAGAAAGTATTCTGTTACTGCTACGGTATTTTGGGCTCCAGACTGAAATGTTCAGAATGTGAGCTGCTCAGACGGCTAAGTGTTATGGGGAGCAGTCCCTACACCATGGCAACTAACATATGGCTTTTCATTGTTGCTGATAATCACACAACGGAAAGAAAAAGATGTAAAAAGGAGTATGTCCTTGCATGCACAGACTGCAAGTCTGCAACTGCATTCTCCAAGGCTGTAACGAGAAGTTATAAATTGCTATATTGCCTATTTTCACTTCTCCTCTAGTTGGAAAAAAAGTGAATAAATTCTTGCAGATAGCCCATCTATTTTGCTGAACCAAGGATGCTGTTTATTACAAGGTACAAGTACAACAAAAGGCCAGGGGAAATTGGCTCAGTACAATTGTTTTTGACAGGAATGGATTAATATCTTTTTGGCAAGGCCACAACACCCCCTTTCCAAATTAATGGGTCTTTCAACACAAAGGCAGAAGAAATACGAGATAGACAGACAGATAGACAGATTGATAGATAATTTTCTCACAGACTTCTGGGAAGGTTGTAGACTCTTTCAGGATTAGCCGGGCAGTACTTGGCCGCTAGTCTGCTCTCAGGTGTATCACTTTTTGCAGTTCCCGAAGGACAGATACACATGAGCAGTACCGGAGCCCATCCTCAGGACAGCATCAGCCCTGGCCACTGAGCTGTTTTGGGGAAGAAGGAAAAGCACTGTGGACTTTCCAAACATACTTCAGCTGAGCAACAAGCCAGTCTCATAGGCTACAGACCAGGAAAACAGCAGTCCAGTTCTGTCCCAGCCTACCTCTCCCCATTCACGCTATCCTTCTGCAACGCAAAAAGCCCTCTGAAACCAAAGAAATCTTGCTCCAACCTCTTCTTTACATACTAAAACTAGACCTGCTCTGCTGCCCCCGCAGGAGCTGGCCTCTTGCTTGACTGCCAGGCCTCTGCGGTGGGCCAGCCTGTGCTCAGCCCAGAGACAACGGACCGCACTGTGCCGGGGAGACTACAATCACAGGCGCCAAAGCAGACAGACAGACTGAGAAAGGGAGTATCGCTATCTTCATTTTACACATAGCGCGCTGAGATAGAGAAACCTGTAGGGTGTTCTGCCTGTTATTAAAGAGTGACAGTTACACATGGAAATAACTGCTGATCTCCAAAATGTTGTGAATGGTAGCACTGATTACATTGTGCCAAGGGAAAGAAGAATCACAGGAGAAGCGTGATTTACGCGTATTCTAAATTTTCTGTCTTGCTTTCTGTTCTCTTTCTTAGAGGGCTTCCGTTACCCAGCTAGAGATGACGAAGGTGACCGACGACACATGGTGGACAACAGATTGCGAAGGGCAAACAGTCCAATCACCCGCTTGCAAACAATCCTGATTTGAAAATTCTTTATCTAATCTAATCTAACAATGACAAATAGTCCTGAAAGACAGCAGAATCAATTCACTAACCAAACGAAGGCCTAGACTGATAATGATAAATTCAACTCCAATCTAAATGTCCTTGTGGAACATGGTTTTTAGTCTACAGATATTAATCTGAATTTTGGATAGCATATCTGAATTGCATCTCCAAACTTTTTTACAGTTGCTATCTTTGCTACTAAAAATTATTAGACTGTTTATTTGTGTCATGCAATCAATAAGAAAAATAAGAGATACTAAAGCACTGTATTTGCAAATCTCTCCAGTGATTCATAATTTCTAAACCTAAAATCAGTATTTTATATGTATATAAATAGCAATGAGCAAAAATATACAGTTCTTAGATGATGTCGTATATATTCCTTATTCCATTTTCTTTAATTTCAGCTTCCTAATTCATCATTTCTAATGTCAAATTATTTGCATTCATATCAACAGCAGGCTTACGTGGGTAACACTGGCATAAACATCAGAACCTTATCGCTTAGTAAGTTACATTTGTATTGATGACAATGACAGTCATGAACTCAAAATCCCTTTATTTTTAGTTACTTCGTAGGAGTAATTAAATAGTATCAGCGTCACCCTTGTGAGGGGGGCTGTGCGCACCTGTACCAAAACCAGCTCTCCTCATCACAAGAGGCAGAAAAGCGCGGAAAACTCCGGCTGTCGGTGCTGCGAGCTGCCAGGGGCGCTGCCCCACCGCCGGCAGCGGGCAGAGCGGCCGTCGCACCAGCCCCGAGCTGCCTTTAAACCGCCTGGGCGCATCCAGGGGGCTGCAACCGTGCCAAAGCTACAGACGTGCCTAACGCTGCTCGCGGCGATCACGGGATGGACAGCAAACTAACAGCGACTTCATCTGCTGCACTGGCTCCCGTTAGCCATCACGGAATTACATTTAAATAAACGTTTGTTTTGGCCCAGGAAATACAGAGGATTTTACGTGCGTATTTCTACCCTGTGAACAATAAACTAATCTTTGTGGAGTGGCTGCAGGGGTACGCTGAGCGTATGCACTTCAGTTATTCTCTTTTCCCAAGTCAGACCCTGAACAGCATTTGACCGGGGAGACCGTTTTCGAGAGAAGAGCTGGTTTATCCGTCAGCAAGGTCAGGCGAGAGCCGCCAGCGCGCGTGGAACGGAGACGGGCACGGGCGCATCAAGGGCAAGGCGATGGGGCGACAGGCCCTGGCGGTCGGACACCGGCCGGTACCCCCGTGGGGCCGGCAGGAAAGCTGCAGCAGGCCGGCCCAGCAACGCCGCTGCTCGGCACGCCACCGCCAACGTCCCCCAGTGCTCTGCACGCGTCTGCAGAAAACGTACCGTACGTGTTGCAGAGGATCGCGAGGACAGAGGCAACAAACGTAACCTCTAGGGCTCCTCGCAGCATGAGCGAAAACCCCCGAGCTAGAGCCCTCAAAATCCCTCGATTCAATACCTGCTCCCCGTAACGTCCGTCAGCGCAGGCGCCCGGCAAGAGGAGCTGCGCGGTGAAACAGAGCACTCACCGCTGGCAGGGACGTCTGCAGGGGTCTGGCTGACAAAGAGCAGAAACTCGTCTTCGTCAGCGGGGAGAGCGTTTTTCACAAAATAGATTCTCCGTCGTAACTTTTCCGGATTCATCCTCAAAAGAGAGCTGCAAAATATTATTTGATAACTAAACCTAGGAGTTAACATACTTCATTGCATCCAAAACCAATCACCATATTGCTGCTAACATTGCCACTGCTGTCCTTTTCCTCTTAGACAGGCTAGATAGCCATGGACGCAGACTGATCCAACAGCAGCTGTGTCTGAGCTCCTGCTCTCACCTGCTTCTCCTCAGGCCTAGCACAGCGAGGTCTCTTTCAGCAGTATCAGTCAGCCTAATAACATACACTACTTCTCCCTACAAACCTCACCTCCTTAGGCAATCACAGTCATTGACTGCGCCTGTGCTGTTCCTGGTCCAGTAAGAGCCATTTTGAGAAAGTCCTGGAAAGAGGCACCCTCACCTCTCATTGTCCTGCCAGCTGCTGTCCCCAGCTGTGTCCCCAGCACGGCTGGTGGCTGGGACGGGGCAAGCCCGGCTGCACCACGAGGTGTCCGGTCTGGATGCACCATGCAACGTGCGGCCCGGCTACACCATGCAGCCTGGATGCACTGTGGGGTATCCAATCCAGACGCACCGGGCAATGCCCAGCCTGGACGCGCTGCACGGCGTCCAGCCTGGGCGTGCTGTTAAATGTCTGGCCAGGCTGCACCATGCGGTGTCCGACAGATGAGAAAAGCAATGAGGAAACTACTGAGATCTCCTAATAGGCTTGCTGGCATCGCTTCTAATATCCACACCACCAGTAATTAAAGACAAAAAATACACATTCTCCGTTAGAAAAACAAACCAAGCAATGGGGCAGGGAAGAGGCACGCTTAAAACACGCGGTACTGACATCCCCTTTCTGCGGGCGATCCGCAGCGCCGGGGCCGGGCAGCGGGGCAGCGGGGAGGGGCGCGCCGGCGCCGCGCCGCGGAGGGGAGGGGAGGGGAGGGCGGCTGGTCCGCGGGGCGCTGCGGGGCCGCGGGAGCGCGCAGGCGGCGGCGGCGCGCAGGCGGCGGGAGCGCGGTGCCGGGATGGTGAGTGCCGGCGGGCGCGGGAGGCTGCTCGGCGGCGGCGGGGGCCGCGCGCTTGGAGCCCCGCGGCGCCAGGCCCGACCCGACGGGGAGAGGCGGCGGCGGCGGCGGCACCGCGCGCTCGCTCGCTGCTGTCGGGGGCCCCGCGGGCGGCGGGTGCTGCGACAGCGCAGCCCGGTGCAGCGCCTCGGGGTTACTCCCTACCGCTCCCTGCCTCCCTGCGCCGCCCGCCGAGGGGGTGTCGGCGCGGAGGAAACAGCGGTCGCGGGCAAAGCCAAGCTGACGGCCCGGCGCGGCGGCCGTGCGCGCTGCGGCTGCTCCGCCGCCGGCCTCGCCCGGCCTGGCTGCGCCGTTACCTGCCAGCCGGGCTGGAAGGCGTTAGCTCCGCTTCCCCCAGCGCCCCGACAACCATGAGCGGAAGGTCCCGCTTCTTGCTGGAAGAGGTAGCGATTGTCAGGCGTTAGTGCTTTCTCTTTCGCGATACGAAATTAGCGAGCAGGGGATTCTGAAGGACGTGGAAGCGGTGTGCTTGGATTGCATTGTGAAAATCAGCGCGCCTTTTCCGTGTTCGTTTATTTGCTTTTGCAGTATGGATTTATAAATGCTTGCCTGAAGTCTTTGGTGGTTGAAAAGTATGGTGAAGAAACGTGGGAAAAATTAAGGTAACGTGTTCCCAATGAACGTAGCATATTGAAAGAAAACACGCAGGATTTTAGCAGCAGAGGATTATAATTTCTTACTGATCGATGGCTGCTGAGGTATATAGCTCAAGCAATTACTGAACTTTCTTACCTTGTAAAAGTTCATCTTATGATATTAATTTGTCCCAATTACTTTGTTTGTTATACCAGATAATTAAGGATGACATGTTGTCTTATGGACAATTGCGCAATAAACTCACTGGCTCACTCTGACAATATTGGAAAGTAATTACACTGAATAGCTGTCACCCTTGATTTGACGTCAATTCATTCCAGTACCTTCAGAAAAGCAGCTAAATATATCCTCTTCTCTGTTTTCACCTATTTCACCTATGAGATCTGTGGAATTTTCCAGGAGATGGAGATATACAGATAAGGTACACAATGAGACCATGGTACACAAATATAATAGACATTAAGCCGGCGTAAAAATTCAGCAAATTTTTGGTCAGGACTGTAGAGACCCAAGGGCCACATTGTACCGTAAGCTAGTAGACCAGAAGACTGACTAATGCTCTAATTCCTCTAGCACCCTACATTACGATGCCCTAATCCTTGATAGAATTTACCATAATGCCATAATATATTAATGTAACGTTCTTAAACCACTAGTGAAAGTAGTGGATTCCCATATCATGCTTGAAGGAATTTAAGGAATGGGTTGATAGCAAAAAAACACATAATGAGTGCCAGTTGGGTCACCCCAGCATGACAACATGCGTCTCTGACACAAGAATACTATCTTTTCTGTTGCAGACTCCAGGCTGGAGTTCAGGATACTTTTTTGACTTTTGAAGTTTACAAAGATGAGATCACAGTACAACTCATTGATAAAGCCTGCAAGATACTAGGTACGTGTCCCCACACCTCCAAAAGGAACAATCCTCATTCAAGTCTGAGGCTGCACCTCAGATTTTAGCCTCTTGCATTCCCCAGAAGATCCTTCTGGTGTTGCAAGTTTCCTGCATTCGCTATTAATCCACATGCAAGGCGTTGCAAGAACTCCCAAGCCCCTCGTGTTCATTAAGATATCTTTATTTTGGCAGGTGTTCCCGCTGACGTGGTTCTGAGACAGTTTGGAGAGTACTTCTTTCAATTTTGTAAACGATCAGGCTATGACCACATGCTGAGAACACTGGGTGGAAATCTGTACGAGTTCATAGAGAACCTGGATGCACTGCACAGCTATCTGTCCCTTTCTTACCAGGCAAGTTCAAGTCGCAGTCACTGAGCAGCTATGCATGGACTCTGCCAAAGTCTGTAACATAAGGAGCAGCCTCTCATGGGCATGAATAACAATAGAAAAAGAGGCTATGACAAGCTCTCCTGTGCTGTGAAACTAATTATGCAATATACGAGGACAAGTGTTAAAGTAGTTGCTCTGAGTAATCCTCAACAGTAGATATTATTCAGTGCTTTGGCTCTAATGCCTAGTAGATTTTCCTTCCCAGGTGAGCGTATTTCATTTCAGCTTACTCATATTACTTCTGCTTGTTTATTTTGTTGAGATACAGGATGCTTTTGTGCAAATGGAATTCACCAGTATTCCTTATTAGGAAAAGATACTTAAGTTTTTTTCTTGTTTGTTCTTTCCTCAGGAGATGAACGCACCGTCTTTTAGAGTTGAAAAGAATGAAGATGGATCAATGCATTTACATTACTATTCAGACAGAAGAGGTCTGTGCCATATTGTGCCAGGTAATGAGCTGGAATACAGGGTACAGATCAGCTGCTGGTGCAATATAAAGAGACAGACTATTTGCAGATATACTTTGTTCAGGTTTCAGGATCTTTTCAGATGAGAATTGGCCAGGGTAGTCAAGCCTGGCAGAATTTAGTCATCAATCCTCTGACCAACAGAGCTTGATAGTCCCCTGACTTCCCAACCACTTGTAGCTCCCGCTGGCTTCATTAAGGTCTGCAGCCTTATGACAACCCGGGCTGTAAGTGTCTGTTCCTGCTGTAGGATTCCTAGTACTGATTTTTATAATGGAAAGAAAATTAAAGTTCATGGTGCGTACCGTGTCTAAGAGTTGATTAGTTCTCAGGAATTCACACTCCTTAAATTGCAATGAAGTAGAAAATTTTATTTAACTTGAAGACATACGCTACAAATACGTTCTGCCCGTTTCCTGTAGAGTATGCAGTCTTGCAAAACCACCGTTGGACTCTGCACAAAACTTAATCTTATTCTGATATTTATAGGAGTAAAAATCTTTATTCTAACTTTGCAGGAATCTCCACAATTGTACTTTTGCAAGGGTTAAACAGGTACAAGTCTGTGAGAGATGAGTGCATGCATTTCTTTCCCAGATGCTTCGAATTAAGCGTATCAAAGCTTTACCTTCTATCAAAACTCATTTCGTATTCCTGTCAGAATGCAGAACTGTTTGGATGTTCAGACAGAGAATTTCATGCCACTGTCATTGTCCAGTAGCACGCCTAATAGCTAAGCAGAAATGAAAGGACTGATCAGGCATCTTCATGAAATATTTTCTTCCAAGAGAAAATTTTCCACAGCTATTAGAAGACTGTTATAGCGGAACTTTGTAATCTGAAGAAAATATTTCCTTTTAGACCCCATGCACTTTTTAGGTTAATGGGAATTCATATTAGTGTTAGGTGTGACTGTTAGGACACATTCTTCAGCTGTCCTGCTGAGCTTTTCCCAGTGAAAATAAGCATTGACATCAGACAAAACAAAAGAGACAGAAACTTTAAAGCGCATCTCCTACACGTGTTTTCTTTTCATGGCAACGTAGTAGGAACGACATAGGTAGCAGTACGTTCCTTTTTCCTTCCCGAGTCACTTGGATTATTGAGTTCTGAAACAGTGAAATTCCGTTGTGGGTCCTCTAAAAGTGTCTGAACTGGTACGTGGGATCAGAAAAATGTATGAAAATGGAAAGGTTTTGTTCTTGACAATATTTTGTCTTTTATTTGTCCTTCAGGAATCATTGGTGCAGCAGCCCTGGATTTTTTTAACATTAATATTTCAATGGAAATAGTCAATCAGACAGAAGAAGAAGAAGAAAGAACTGGGAAAAAAGAACATATTGTTTTCCTTGTCACTCAAAATCCTGTATTTTCATTCAAAGAAAGAAAGAAACTTGCTTCCTTACCTCAATATCTTGCTGACACTGAAAAACAAATTGAGAACCAACTGAATAAAGAGGTATTTTAATAGTCGTTAGCATTATATCATTAAAATAGCTCTAAAGTACAGTACACTTGAATTTCTCCTTGGATTTATTCCACAGGACCTTGAAAAAGCCAATGCAATTAGAGACAGAGGAAGCCCTGTTTGTCCTGTCAAGAAAAGTCACTGGAAAACAATCAGAGGAATTATTACATTAGGAAAAGGTGAGAGATCATTGGGAGGGAGCTTGTCATCATTCATGAGTCTCTTCAGTAACAAATTCAGTAAGCCCTGCTATCACCCCCCTTCCCCTCAATCCATTTTGAAATCACCATTCATATTTCCCCTCCATCTTTTCAAAATATTTCTGGTTAAGCTTCTTTTGGTCAGACATGGTAATCATAAAACCTGCAGGTAATAGCATGCTTCCTAATTACAGGTACTTAAATGGAACATGACCTGTGACTTTTGTCTCTTAAATATGGTTTTCCTCTGAAAAGTAGTTTTCCATAGATGTTTCCACTGTGCAGTACATTTGATACTTCTGTGTAATGTCAGTTGGTCTAAGATAATGAATTTAAAACAGTGTTTTTTAACCTGGTAACTGCTTCTCTTTTCCAAAGTTGTCCACTGTTGTACAATTCTGAAAGCCAAATTACACCCTCCGCTACCTAAAAATCAACTGCCAATCTAATAATCTCTGCTTATACCCGTTGGGAACATAGGAGATGTAGTTACCAGTGTTTTTCCTGCTAGGATCTGATTTCTCTGGAGGAATTAGAGTCCAGCCCAACATCACACTGCTGTCTGGATTCTGGAAGGAGTGGAAAAAATGAACCTGACGTCACTCAGCGTAAAGCTGCGTGCATTTTAAGAACAGATACATTGAAAAAGAAATTAATATACTCTAAAAATTGATTTCAAATATAATGCTGCTATTAAAAAATTCCCAAACTTTGATAGCACTACACAGACTAAAAAATCCGCTAAGAGTTATGAAGAGCCTGAATTTTAAAGATGACAAACCCACCTCGACATCCGCTGAAGCAGTAGGAGCTGGGCTCTAGAAGTTGGGTCCTAAATTCTTAATCTTTATCACCATTCTCTTTTTATCCATGCCTCCTGGGTGACTTAAGCATCTGTTACCAAATAGCATTTACTAAAGTGACTGGATTAGCCGCTTTCTGGTGGCAAATTTGTAGAAAGGGATCTCTCGAAATAATCAGCCACGTGATTAATTGTGGGTTGCCAGAGAACGCTAGTTTATTTTGTGAGATGGAAGGATTTAGGTGTTTAGGTCAGATGAGTGCTTTTGACTCTTTTACCTATTTTATTGTGGATATGTATCACAAATATATACATTCACTAGAAAGCACCCACTTCTCTGTAGACATTGTGACTGCTTTTTAAAAAACTCAGGGTAAGTAAAAGAAAAACAGAGCAGTACTTTGATCTTTGTGCAATGGATTAAAATTCTTTGTATAGGAGACTGAAACCCAAATCTTAACAAGGAAGTGGATGCCTCCTTCTGAGGACATTAATCCGTGCTCCTGTGCTTTATCTCCATAAGTGTTCTTAAGTAGCAGGCATGTTAAATATCACTTCTATGTACATTTTTATGGGATATAGCTGTGCTACATTGCTATGATATCTATAAATTCACAGAACAACACTGTCTGCAGTCACTCATTTTCTCATTGTTTCTGCATAATTTCACACATTCAGTGCTTCGTATTTTCTGTTGCGGTGAAATTTTAAATTCTCAAATGAGTCAGATTGGCTGCATGATCGGCTGTGTATTAAACTCCAGAGCATTTAGCACAGACGTGTGTATATATATCTGGATCCACATGCTACTTGCATTGTCTTCCTTCATTGTGATCTAGCGTCCTGGCAAACTGAGTGCTACAAAGTGATGCTGATTAGTTTTGTGAGGTGCAACCTGATTAAACCTACACATTTATCTTGCCACAGGTAAGCTCCTGAGCGGATTTGATCCTGTTTATCCCAAGAGTCTCTGGATTGACCCAAAAACATTTTGCAATGGACTTCCTTTTCATATGGTTTTTGACAAAGAGGTAGGGAAAGCACGTGGTAAGGGCATTTCATTTGCATAGACCGTACAGTTTTCTTCTGTGTTGACTTTCCTGCTCTACTGTGGTGTACATGCCTGTATACAGTGCACATGCCTTCGTAGCGTTCACAGTTCTCTGTACAGCGGTGTGGAATAAATGTCAGTCATAACAGCAGGAACGTCATCATTTCAGATAGGAATCTCCTCCGACTTTATTGAGGTTCCCCTGTAGGAAACAACTGCAGATACGCTACCAAGGTGCACTACAGCAGGCTGCCCATTACCAAACGTGGAACAGAATTTTCCTAGCTTCTCTGGCAACTCTCCTGTCCTTGGACACGCCAGAGACATGACCCATCCTTTAAAGTGGCTTTGCACTTACAGCTAGTCACCCTTCTGCCGACTCCCAGTCTATCCTAAGGCTGTTGTGGGGCGTTGTTGGGAACTGAGGCTCCGTGTGCTTCCGAAGCCTCTGTGCTGGGAAAAGCCCGGCACTGGCTCAGTCAGGCAGCACACAGCCTTATCCGGAGGAGCTGGACTCCAGCTTCTCCTGATCTCCTGCGGGAGGATTCTGGGTCTGCTCTCCTGTACACACAAACTCTGCAAAAAAGAATTGCCTTTTCCCTTGCAGGGCTGCTCCGAGGCTAGTTTCCAAGTATCTTGGGTCCCCAAAAGGCTACACTACCTTTTGCTCTCATCTGTGCAGGGAACATTAGCTTAACATGGGAGCAAAGAAAGGAGGAGTTGAGAATGGGGCAGCAGAAGAAAGCTGAATGCAGCCATGCAGGCAAAATGTTTTGGCATCATGCTGATAGACATGCCACAGCACATAATCTACATCATGCCTCTTTCCACGTTATCCAAAGTGCAGGGTTTTAAGCCTTTCAAGACATCCAGTTAACATCGTCTGATCAAATTCCCATTTAGAGTAAGGACAAGCATTGCACCCATTATTGATAGCCAGGTCAGAGCTTTAATAGCTCTAGTCACAAACGGTGGAGAGGGCAACATTTCTGCAGGAATTAAGAGCTCATGTAAGGTCATCAGGCTAAAAGAGAACAACTAGAGTAATGCATAGGAGAAGGTAGCCAATGGCATCCATTAGAGAATTAATATTTACCAAGACATTTCATGCTACAGTTGCTTTCTTTTTGGAAAGCAGGACATCTTTAATTTTCTCTTGTAGCTACCTGTAAGGCTGAGTTGTTGATTTATCTTCACATATGTGCTTTATGTCATATTTTTACCTGTATATACACAGGGCGTAAACTTATAAAGCACACCTATTTAGTTTTAAATTTCCAAATGAGGTATTAGAGACACCCCTCTTCAGCACCCCTTTGCAGAGCTGGATGCTCATAGCAGTCACATGAAGCGAGGGCTGCCTGCAGTAGCCACGTAGCCGGAGGAGCAGGGCTGGGGGGCTGTGGGATTCTCCCACGTAACACAGCCCCGTGCATTCCTGACAAACTGCTAACGCTGGTGGTAGTTGGGAGAGGGAGAAAAGCTCCTCTCTCCTTTCTTCACTTTCTTCCCCCTCAGTAACCTGCAATTATAGCATCAATAGCAAACTATCAATTTTCCGTAATCAATCCTGCATGATCTGACACTGTTGCCAAATGAGGAAGAGGGGAGATATCACAGCAACCCTGAAACACAATACAAATTCTCTGTACTTTTCTCCAAAGTTGCTGTGACACTGATACTCCATAGGGAGGAGTGAGATGATGGAAAAGAGTGAAAGAGCTTGATGAGCCCGAACCATTTTTCACTAGCACATACGCTGAAAATCACCCCCTGCCTTATTACCCTACAGCATATTGACACAAATCGATGTACTTGCGTCATCTTCCTTCAGTACTATACTTAACTGTGGTGGGATCAGCAGTGTTACATTAGACCTACACAAATGTAAGCAAGAGTAAGGAGCAGGTTTTTTTTTTTTAAAAAAACAATTGATAGCGAAGAGCATTTGGATAGTAAGATTGCTTTTTGCGAGCTGTGTCTTGCTATGAAGGACCCTCATTCAGAGCTTGGAGGTAATATGCTCAGAAATAAGCCATGTAGTACAGCCAGGCTGGTGGCTCTTTCAGTCTTTAGTACTTGTATAAGTAATGATCAGCTATAACTTGGCTTGAACCCAAACAGACTATAAATTATAACACATTGTCCGTATTTTCTTTTTAAGCTCAGAGTGAAGCAAGCTGGGGTGAGCGTTCAGAAGATTGTTCCAGGCCTTCAGACCATGGGCATCTGCCTGGATCAGTATTTCAGTATCATTCACCCAGAAGTACCCTTCACCATCACGAGCATTCAGAAATTTATCAACAGCCAATTTGTTTTCCAGACTAGGAGGGAGATGATGCCAGAGTCATGGAAACAACGGCCTATGCTACAGCTGAGAGGTACTTCACTCTTTTCAATAACATAAGTGTTCATATTAAATCAAGAATAATGCTGGGTTTGAAGTATTGCATTTCTATGGACGCCTGGCTTCACAGAAGTCCTATAAATGGCCTTGTCTTCGTGCAGTGAGCAGAAGATTAGATGGTTCTGTTTAGAGAAACACTACTTTAAGGTTGTCATAGACAAATTCTGATATTACTCGCCAGATAGTGAAGGCTTTCAGTCAGAAATAACAACAACATTCCCGTTTGAAAGGCTTGAAAATACAGTGCTTTTCTAATGCTGGAAAACCCACATCTTTAGAGGTTTCCTGAGTAATGGGGGCAAGGCCAAGGGAGGATCAGATTGTTTTCTGAGCCACCTCTAGCCCTCCTGGACTCCTCTTCTTTCCAGGACCATATCCCATAGGATTCTTCCAGACAAATCCTCAAACAGGCCATAGTTTGTTCTCCTGAAGTCCAGGGTTGTGATCTTGCTTTTTGCCTTGTTACCTTTCTCAGGATCCTGAGCTCTACCATCTCATGGTCCCTGTAGCCAAGGCTACTCCCAGCCTTCATGTCCCCAGCCAGTTCTTCCTTGTTGGTACATAGGTACATACCCGGTCCAGCAGAGCACCTCCCATCCTTGGCTGTTCAATCACCTATGTTGGGAAAATCACCTGCATCCGTACATCAGTGCGCTCCAGAAATCTCCCAGCTTGCTTGTGCCCTGCTGTGTTGTTCTTCCAGCAGATATCAGGCTGGTTCAAGTCCCCCATGAGGACACGGGTCTGTGACCGTGAAGCTTCTTCCAATTTTCTTAGAAAGACATATCTACTGTTTCTTCCTGATCAGCTGGTCTGTAGTAGACGCCTGCCACAGCATTGCCCACATTGGTCTGCGCTCTAATCCTAACTCATGAACTCTCAGCTCCTTCATCATCTCTCCCTAGGCAGAGCTCCATGCATTCCCGCTGCTGTCTCACACAACAGGCAGCACCTTTTCCTCCTCGCCTTCCCGGCCTGTCCTTCCTAAAGCGCTTCTATCCATCCACTGCAGTACTCCAGTCACGTGAGTTATCCCACCACGTTTCTCTAATATCAAAGATATCATAGGCCTGCAACTGCACACAGACCTCCAATTCCTCCTGTTGGTTTCCCATGCTGCGTGCATTCGTACGCAGGCACTTCAGAGAGGGGCACCCAGTCGTGCTGATTTCCCAGAAAACGTATGAGAGCGTCCCCCCTTAACGCTCCTCTGTGTGTTAGTATTTGCAGAGGTTAGAATCAAAGAAATAATTTAAGCCATTAGGCTGGGGCAAACTCTACAGCATGGCTGCATCGCCACTGGTTTTGGGTGGGAATCCCACAGCTAGTTGTCCGATGGATCTCCCCTCCACCCAGCTAAAGCCTTTTGTTTCACTGAGAACGAGTGGAAGGTGAAGGAAGACCAGGTCACCGACAGAGCTAGCTTTTGCTTTTGGAACCACCAGGGTGAGCATGGAGGTACACTAGGCTGTGTAAAAGTAACTGCCTAGGTCTCACCTCCCCGTAACTCTAGAAATCAGCATATGCACCTGAAATAGAATCACTTCTTTGCATTGCTAAGGGTTATCTTTGGTAAAGAAGTCATGTCTTTGTGCTTGGAACAACCTTTTAAAACCCAGCAGCTAGCACAGGCAACACCACTTCACAGATCTTGGATAACATCTTTGGCACATAAAGAAAATTAAATCACTGGGTGAGCAATCCAGCAGTACACAACAAAACGCATCGCTCCTGCCAGCAAGCAGTTCCAGTTCTGCTGGGTGAAGGGGTGGAAAGGGGGAGGGAAGAGGGAAGTATTAAACAAAAGTTCCTGATAAAATTTCTACAGCTGGAGGAAAGAAGTGTCACCCCTGAGAGTCCATGTATTTTGATTTCTACAGTGTGAATACATTATTCAAATCTTAATTTATGCCTTTGAGAGGAGTACCTTGCTACTGGCTGGTTTTCAAATGTGAATAAGAAAATTAGATTAGTTAACTAGGTTTATATTTTTTGTAGTCACATTTTCAGATTCTAATTTCCATCTTTTTTTCCCTCTCTAATGCTACAGAGGAGCTTACCAGTTAAAATTATTGTAGCTATAAAGAGACTTTATTTGCTTTATTTTTATTGGGAGAAATAAGTATAGAATGAGTCTCTGCTTCGTGTAATTAACTGTAATGACGTTTGTCTTAAAAGTCAATTTTACTTCTCCGAACTATGTATTATGACCTAATTTTCCTCTTCTCTCCTTTCACCTTTACATGAAAAGCGTCAAATCTGGTATTCCCTAGATTCAGGAAAATTAAAAGAGTTTAGGGGACCTTGAATAAAAGTGATATTAATAAAACAAGGGACTTCAAACAGTCAGAGGTAAAATTCTGCTTCCTCTTATCTGCTCAGGTTTAATTCCCATGGTGTCTATTATGTCACAAGCCTGTTAGTTTTCAAGCTATTCATCCAGTTTCCCCAGGAGTGGGATGGGGGAGGAGGAAAGAAATAGGAATTCCTAGATTGCTGTTCAGAAACCAAGGATACTTAGGAAGCAAATAAAGGAAAGAAAAATCGAGTCCAAAAGGATGACCCCCCACCCCCTCCAAAAACCTCAAAACCCCAAGCCCAACCCCCTGCCAAAATCCCCTGTACCTTTCAGGCATTTTTATAGCTGCTTATTTGTATGGTCATAGTGATCGGAAGCTCCAGATCCCACAGAAGAGAACTTTTGCCATTGGCGCCACTGGGCCACATTTCACCCACTGGGAAATTTAACTTTTAATGTTTCACTGGGTCATTTTGAGTCTCAGTTTCCCTGTGTAAAATGCTGACCCATTGGCCTCAGGAAAAGCTCAAGAACTAGTAGCAGAAGAAAAGGCAAAGCTGTTGAGAGCGCTATGGTTCCTCGTGAAGAGGAGAGATCTGAAACATGGCTCGGCTCTGCCTGGCGGTTGCAATGAGCGGCTGCTTTCTGGGTCTTGACACCTCATCCAAACAAGTCCACCTCTAATTACAGGAAACAGATTAATTCCTCTGATGACTGAGACCCTAGGAAAAGTCACTGTTCTTAGAACTGATCCATTCATATGAACGCCAGCAATACCGAGCGTCACGTGAAAGTTCAGGCTGCTGAACAGGCTCGCCACTAACTGTTTTAAACAGGCCAGATGATCTGGATGGAGCCCCTGCAGTGCATGCTCTACCTCTGCTCACCTTTGCTTCGCACTTTGCATGAGCTGGAAGAGCGACAGATGCATATTGCAGACATTGCCCCTCATGACGTGACCAGGGATTTGATTCTGCTCAATCAGCAGCGACTGGCAGAGATAGAGCTCTCTAACCAGCTGGAGAGGAAGAAGGAAGAGCTGCGGATACTCTCAAAGCACCTGGAAGAAGAAAAGAAAAAGACTGAAGCTCTGCTCTACGCCATGCTCCCTCAGCACGTGGCCAACCAGCTAAAGGAGGGGAAGCAAGTTGAGGCAGGTGAGCGAACAGGATTCACTCATGATGCACCACGATTCGTGCACCAAGTGTGATGGCGTTAGGGAGACTGGGGCACTGGTACAGCCTGGCCATTGTCACCTGCCCTGGAGTAGATTCTCTACTTGGTGACAGTCACGGGTAGTAGCGAGGAGGACCACAGTCCGTTTATTCCACTGATGACAAAACTTAGGCTATTCTGTCAATCGGAGCTTTGGAAGCTGTTTGCCACTATTGATTCCTAGGAGCTTAAAGGTAGTAACAGCTGTCCGTTCAGGGAACAAAACTCAGTGTTTCAATAGCAAACTGAGCTTTTGTTTTTGACGCGGGTATACAGGGAAACGAGGGCTCAAAAGTAAGAGAACTAAAGAAATTGGGCTTCCTAGAAAATTCTTAGTTCCTCTGTGCTGCGTGAACCTAGTGTCATCGTGATTCCAGAAAGCACCTACCTTAAGGACAGCACCTAATAACATGCTTTAGCCCCCCTTCCATAAGTCCCTATGAAGTTGCAGGTAAAGAGCTAAGGATGTCCTGAACGTGGACAGACATATGCATGCATCAGATGTCTAAACTGTTCAAGGTGTGCTATGACTCTTGTGTTCGATACTCTTATATTATCAATATCTCTCCATCCCATCCATCTGTGAATATTACAGCCGAATAGTCACATGTTCTAAAAGAATGACAAGAAAGAATGAACAAATCTCAAACAGGTGTTGTGATTGCCCAACCGTTACAATTACTTACTACTGGCCTTTCTGCTTGCAGGCGAGTTCAAAGAGTGCACCATATTGTTCAGCGATGTTGTGACCTTTACCAACATTTGTGCCCAGTGTGAGCCTATTCAGATAGTTCTCATGCTGAATTCAATGTACCTGCTATTTGACAGACTGACTACGGTGCATGATGTGTACAAGGTATATATTGATTGATAAAGGCTGTAGAAATAGTCTGGAGACAGATTTTTTTTTTTTTAACTGCACTTACTCCTCCTCTCCCTCCCCCAGCTTTTGCAAAAACTGTAAAATGTTGCCTACTTGTAGTGGCTGTGCAGAGAAACTACATACTTGCTTTTCTTTCTTCGTGTTTAATTAAAGTGATGACATGTGATTTTGCTATGGAAACTAACAAACACACAGAGATACGATTAAATACGTTTAAAAGATTGGAACAGGAATGTAACTTCTAGCATGGGCTAGAGTCCCTTTCCACAACACTCATATCAGGATGGCTGTTCTTTGACACACTTCTCTTTCTTCTCTCAAAGCCCACCGAACATGACAGGATATCCTAGTTTATGAACCAATTTGACCAATTTTCTTAGTTCCCTTATTGCAACCTGTTGTCAAGTGTGTCACTGTATGATTAAGTATCTCCTTTGATGGAAAATAGCCTTATAAACAACATCCACTTAGCATCTATACTTTGTTTTGATTCATGGAGATACTAGAAGATCACATAGATCTGTCTCCTGGCCCCAGAGAGGATTGATTACATCTACACTGTAATGTGTGATCCTTTGCTAGGAGGATCATAGCACTGACTGACATTAGAAAAGTGTCATTAACATCTCCAGAGCTACCTGGATTTGAGCAGCTGAAGAGCAGGTCCTAAATTTATATCTGTCCCCAACACATTAAATATTTAGTTAGGCAGAAATAGTAAAGAGTGAAATCCAGATCTCACAATCTCGCTCGGTCCTTGCTCAGGCAAGACTTGCAGTTCATACTGCAACAATTTGCACTGGGAAATCAGTAGAATTTCTGCCTTGGCAAGGAAACTCTTCAATAATGGAAGCGTCCAGGATTTGGCACAGAGATTTTCGGATAAATTAGCATCCCATTCTATCTAAATCATACATCACGAGTAAATTATCTGTCACTACAGTAATCTCCTTTTGATGCCTGTATATAACTCCCATTAATATCGAAGGAGGTTATTAGGGCACAGGGAGGGAGGACGAGATTACTTTTTCAGGGATTCTGGAAGGAAATGAAATACTGAAACTGATCAAAGAAACTTGGTCCAAGCTTATAAATGTCTGAAGTTATGAATAAATCTTGTTAAATTAAATCTCCCACCACAGCCTAAAAATAATTAGAATATCTGTTTGCATTAGTAGCTTTTTACAGTTATTTTTAAGTTGTTACACAAAATTACTTCTATTAAAATAGCCTACTAGATGATAATGCCAGATGTGTACAGGAACACATTTTGCAAGACTGCAGTGCTGAGCTGTTTTATTTTAATGAACAATCCAAAGCCACTCTCTCCTTGGTGTTCATTTTTTAAAGAAATCCAGTAAATCCAATTTAAACTAATATCTCATTTATGGATGGTGAATGTAACAATGAAGCCTCAGAAGAGCAGTTTAGAAAATTTCCGTGCTGCCTAACAGTCTTGTACAGTGAATTTTAAACATTTGGGAATTCTCTGTTTCAAGCAGGCCTATTCTGTTCCCAGTACAATCCCTAGCTACTGGGACAAATCCCCAAGCGTTTCTCAGGTGCCGTGCCACTCACTGCAAGGAGCCTGGCTGCCTGAAGGAGCACAAACCCTTCAGAATTTGACTCAGGCTGCCGCGTGTGGTGGGAAAACAGCTGATTTTAAGGAAGGGTGTTCACAAACAGTTTAGTTCACACTTTGCATTCTCTGACATCCTAACCTTGAAGATTGTAGGTTTCTTAACTTTTAAGTGAACCACTTAATAGTAATCACCAGTGAATAGATGTCCTTGATTTATTAGGCTTTTTTAAAGGAAATATGCTTTTAACACCACCTGTGAATTAGAGAGAACTCATTAATAGCACTGAGCTCTCCGATTACCTCCTGGCTCAGGAGCCCGTGCTTGGGGATAGTCCTTTGCTTATAGGTCTGCCCTGGTTAACTGGCAGGCAAGAAGTTTGACGCTTTTGCAGCATCCCCAGCTCCTTAGAGCCTCTCACGCTGGTAGCTGAAGTGGGTCAAGTAAGCAAGGGCAGAGCACATTGACATTTTTAGTGCGGAGCTAAGGAACAGCTTTTTCATTATGAACATCTTTTAGAAGGAAGAGGGAGTAGCTGCAGGCAAGGAGAGCCGCAGGCAGCAAAGCACTAACCTGAACAGGATACGGATGGCACGCTCATATGTGTTTCCCTCACAATTAAAGGTGGAGACGATTGGAGATGCCTATATGGTAGTCGGTGGGGTCCCTGTGCCTGTATCCTCTCATGCAGAGCGAGTTGCTAACTTTGCCTTGGGGATGATAATAGCTGCGAAAGGAGTAAAGAACCCGGTTTCTGGAAATCCTATCCAAGTAAGTTGTTAGCAGAAAGATATATGCGTGACTGTTTGCCCTATGAGTCAGGCTTCTGGTTAATGTATTGCAGTTGTACTTTAAAGAGCTCCTTTCAACTCCTCGGTGACCTTGGGTGAGGCCCACCTGGGTGCATTTTTCACAAAGAGCCTCTCTCTGTGGATATTTGGTATTTTACTGGTGCCCAGTATTGTGTTAAGATGAACGTTTAGGAGTATGAAGAGCGTTAAGAAAAATGTTAAATAACAAGCGATGTTTTGCGGGGGGGGGATTTTATGTCTCTGTAAAGATTAGAGTTGGGATCCATACAGGTCCTGTCTTGGCTGGAGTTGTTGGAGAAAAGATGCCTCGTTATTGCTTATTTGGAGACACAGTGAATATAGCCTCCCGGATGGAGAGTCATGGTGTCCCAAGTAAAATTCACCTCAGCTCCAGTGCTTATCAGTGAGTAGCTGTGATGAAATCTTTTTCTGTTAAAAGCTGTGCTAAAAGACACTGCCTTGGACAGCTGCAGCTTTCAAATATAGATGATGCTGTCTTTTATCACTGACTGGTGCAGCTTACTTATAAAGAAAATGAGCGCTTGCAAAGAGTTTTATTTGTTCTGCTTATTTCAGTATCAGCCGTTTTGGGGGGCACGAAGAATGTGGCAATGAGCCATAGCCAGCATGGATTTACCAAAGGTTAAACCATGCTGGACCATCCTCATTGCCCTCTGTGATGAAACGGCCAGACCTAGTTCCAACTGAAGCAACTGATATTGGCTGCCTGAATTGTTAATTTCTATTTACTAGTAATAAGAAGCTTCCATCATCCTGAAGTATTTGATTGTATTTTATCCACTGGTTTTAGATCAGGCTGTATGCGTAAAACTTTGTAAAAGCAAAGCAAGCAAAGCTTGAATAAACAGTTGGAACAAATCCCCTCAGGTTTTCGTGGTTCAAACTCTTGTTTCTCCCTACCTGTTCTGATTTTATTGCTTAGAATATAATAGCTCTTCTAAAACACTACTATCATTTTTGCTTCTGATATTTTAGATGTCTAAAATACAAGAATTTTGAGATGACTGAAAGAGGAGAAATAGAAGTGAAAGGCAAAGGAAAAATGCACACATACTTCCTGGTTAGGAATAAAACTGCGACTGAGAATGAGATTATGGGAAGGCCAGTAAAAGAGTCAGATTCTGGTCATGAATCCAGTCAGTCCTTTGAAGAGGGCAGGATTGAAACGATACCAAGTTCTCATCAGCCAGGTAGTCAACCTGATATATCATTTCCTCTTTGAACAAATAAATGCATGTTAATACAATTCAATTAAATATCCTTTTCTGTTGTTCTTTCAGTTATGCAGGCTCAGCCAGAGAAGGACCAGCCATCAGCCATTGCAATGAAATACACTGATGGTCCCACAGATGCACAGAATAGCCTCCAAGGAAGAAATCAAGCAAAAATTGCAGATTTAACAGGTAGTTACCTAGTTACCACCTATAAAAGAAAGCATAACTAGGAAGTAACTGAGGCTTGATCTTGAAGCTTCACCCTATTCCACTTCTGAATAACCATTGTTTTACTCAAGCCAGCAGTTCACACCGATGTAGCCACATTGGTTAAATTAACCATCCTATGCATTGTTTAGAGCCAAACACATTGACCTTCAGACCAGTTCCTGGTCTTACGCTTGCACTAGAAAGAAAGAAGCTGACTCAGCTCTCGAGCCCCAGAGTCCTTCTGGTAATGCAAGCAGAACTGATAAACAGATAGCTCTTCATTTGGGCAGACCCAGTTGTTCATGTTTGCATCTTTTCCTAGAAAACCTGCCTTTGTTTTTGTAGATATGGGGAAGGCCTTGTAGACTCAAGCCTGAGGGAGACACACCTCCTTGGTTATGCGGCCTGTCAGTCCTCAGGCCGATCTCCTGCAGGGTTAGAAGGATTTATTGCCATGCCCGTGTTCTATAATCAAAGTCCTTTGAAGTAGCTAATACTGAAAGATAACAGATTTGATGCCATAACAGTCTAATCTGATCCAAGAAGCCTTACAATGCTATTTACATAAATATGTTAGGATTTTATACAGATTAAAAACGCTCTCACTGATTACAAGAAAATATTTCACTCCCTTCCCTCCGACCTGCTCAGACATAGTAGTTAATCTACTATACAGTGTGCTGACAAACAGAAACCTCTATGGTCATTAAAAACTCGCACTGAAGGAGTGTTTCCTTTCAGGCAAAACTTATGATTCCAAAAGCTATGGGAGCCTCCATGGCAACCAGCATTCAGATGATGATCCTTGTCCTCTAAACCGGGAACGAGTCAAACCAGCCACTGAAGAGCCACAGATTGGAGGTGTCCGCTCTAATTTTTGCAGTTTACTCTAAGTTTCTGACTTACGTTAAACAGAGCAATTTTGTTATGATTTACTACATTTTGTTGTTGTGAGACTGATTTTGTGTATCAAGCAGCACATGATAATGTGGAAAAATTAAAAAGGATAAAAAACATTTCATCACAGTTTTTGGGAAAAAGAAAACAATGGAGGATAATTCTTTTTTAAATCATGCTACACATACCATATAATGCCCCGACTGGAGAATGAAAACACTACAGGATGCTTTGGAGATGTATTTTTCAGCCTCTGCCATGTCTTTGAAACTCCCTATGTGGAAAAAATAAAAAAAAAAAAATCACTTTTTGGTATCTCATGCAGCAATCGAGAAAGAGGTGACTCATACAGCTAGAAACATTCCTACTCCAATGAGCATTTGCAATAAAAGAAACATTCCCTGACGCAATCATCTCATCTTCAGCACAACCAACAGCTTTCCCTGAGTAAGGTCAGAAAATTTGATCTATGTTATAACTCTGATACCAGTTTAATCTCCTAACAAGTCTTTTGTTGTGTAAAGGTAGTAGAACTGCAGAACAGGTTTAGATCTAATATGACCTGTATTTTCCATCGTGAGTAGACAATATTGTGTACTTCATAGCACGTAACTGTTAAAAAAAACAATGTGCAATCTTTGAACCAGCTGTCCATGCTGTACTTAGAAGATATTAGAAGAAAATACACATAGCAGAAGTATTTAGCATTAAAATCATCACAGTACTGAAGGCCATTTCAAGCTGCCTATGAACAACTTCAGCCCTTCAATCTAGGTTTCAGTTTATTTCTCATATTTGTTCCCCAGCTAAACAAAAGTAAGATTTCACAACTACAGGAGGAGCAAGTCAGTGCAGAAGTTAATGCTATTAACATTGTTGAAAATAACAGCGTTAAAAGATCAACATCACTTACCTGGTATCAGAGGCTCCTTAGATGAATGCATGACTTCTTTTCTGATAGATTCTTGCTCAGTAATGACAGAGCAAAATTGAAGTTCAGCTGCAGGGATTTAAGATTTAGGAGCAAAAATACAATAGATATAAAGATCGTGGACAATGTGGCACATCATAAATTGTCCTCTCCTTCCTATGAATCCAGGTTGGAGTTGATGGAACGTGCTATACGTTAGGGGGGTTTGACGTTAGGTGAACCCTACACCGATTTATTATCATTGGGTGTGGATTTGTTGTCTAAGGATGCGAACAGGAGACCCAATTGAACGATGAGCAAGAACTCACTGGAGATAATATTGTTACTCCTCTGTTACAGTCTGGAGCACCACATTTCCACCTCAGTATCTGCATCAAGAGCGAAGCTCTTCTTTAAACACCAGGCAGAGAGGTAAGACGGATGAAAGAAATCTCCTCCTCTCTGTAGTAGAACAAGATGAAATTTCACCTGGTTGAAAGTCCTTTTTAAAGCTCCGAAACAGTAGCTCCTTTGTCTGGGTGCTCTGTGGCTCTGTGTACGTCAGCAAGTAGGGCAGACCAAAGGAGAAGGACGCAGAGAGTGTTGATATCCACCCTACAGATTTTTCAGAGAGTCCATACAGAGTGGTCCCATACACTGAGCATGTTAGGTTTTGGGGCGCGTTAGGAGTGCGTCTTCTGGGTTAGTTTCATCCACAAGAGATTGGTTCACGTGCTTTGAGGTGACTCCACAGTGTGAACCAAAGAAGCACGATACGTGGGGATGATCAGGAAGTTCACTTCAGAAGTGTACTCCTGATCCTAACTAAAATGCAAGTGTAGACACACCGTTTAACGTTAGCACTTTCCACAATACAACTGAGCAATACCATTCTGGAAGAATGAAGTTTTATGACTGTCAAGAATTTTTTTTTTTTTTTTTTAAGTTCAGGACACCGGTATCTGGGAAACATATGTTATTTTGGAGAGGCTGTAGGGTGAAAATGTGTTTAAGCATAACTATTTTTAAACTGAATGTTAACATTTTAAATATTTGATTGTGTGCCACCCTCAGACACGCGTCTAAATTTCACATTCAGCCTTAGTAACTCTTCCCAGAGGAGTCCTCCCTCCTTGTTCCAGAACTCATGACGCTACACTTGCATATTGTGACCACAGCTTTGTAAAGCCTTTCCTAAAGAGAGTTAATGCCCGATTCCTTTCTCACTCACAGTGGTATAAATCTAAAGTACAGTTAAATCAGTTTTATTCCACTGATTTAAGATGAGAATTAACTCTGACAAGACTTTTCTGTGTCCAGCCTAGAGACTCCTTTCACTACTCTTGACTGATCGTGCTGCTAGAACAGAGAACATATCTTAACAAACATCACTGATAGACTCGCTCTTTATCTGCGTTTGCTGTGGAGATACACAGCCATGATGCCACCCAAGTGCAGTGTGACACAGAAACGTGTATCTCCCGGCGGCCAGCGCTAATGCAGGAGGGAATCTCTTGCTGCCTCAGCTCCTCTTGCGGGCCCCTGGCTGCATGGTTGATTATCACTGACCAGCTCTCTGAAAGGAAGGGTTTCCACCTGGAAACACTGTGCAACTCCAGCAGGTTCCTTGCCTGGCCATCAGTGATGGGAATTGAGTATATATTCCAATGTGGTTTTAGGTAGAAACCCAGGGCTCCTCTGTGAGCTTGTGTGGAGCTCTTTGGGAGGACGAAAGAAAAAGACCATGGCTTAATTACTGCCTGAATATCTCCTCCCAAATGTTAACGCTTGCTTTTGCTTATACTTGCCCATGTTGCCCTGAACAGTCTATGAGTGTTTGGAATGTATAATTGCCAGTAAATGCTCCATGCTGTAGTTTAGTAAAATCGAGGTGATCAGTGGTTTCTTTGTGGCCTCTGCTACGTCCCATTTTCCTGCTTCTGTCTTGGAGATGCAGAGCTAGGTCAAATGTGCACAACTATTTTAAAAATAAACGTGCTTGAGCAGCATCATGTGTTCTTAAAACTGTAGGCACTGCTACAGACAGATATAATGCAGAAAATAGCATTCAGAAAGAAATCCTTCCATTAATATATTGATTGCCATTTTTCAATGACTACTTTGATTCTATTCCCTCTTTTCCCTTCCACTTTTTCTGTTCTTTTTCCTTATGAATATTAAGGAATTTCTTAAGAACTTTTTACTGCTCATAAATATCAACTAAGTGTAATTTCTTGGCCATACACGGAGTTGGATGTATTTTTGTGCCATTGGGATCAAGAGCCCACTGCACTGAAAATTGTAACATGCTTAGTAAGACACAGTCTTTGTCTCAGAGACCGTCGTACTATCTACATTGAATTAACATGGGTGGGAGAATAGCATTCTCACTGTCGCTCAGTGAAGTGGAGACTTAGAGAACATAAAAGTTCAGATTTTTTTTCAAAGCTGTCTAGAGCATATGGATACGATTGTCTTTCCTCATGTTTTACAAGGTCTGTAGTTCCTTCTCACATTTATTTTGTGCCTATTTGCTGAATTTCTGCTAACGATTCTTGATCTGAGGCTTGCTCAGAAGCCGTTCATGAAAAATTCTTATATTCAAAATTTTACTTATTTTGACTTGGTATATGGCCTCTAGTCATGATGAACATACCAAGTCAAAAATAGGTTTATAGTCCCACCTTCATATTGGTTAGTACTTATTTCTCCCCAGGAGGCCCTCAGAAATTCACATTTCTGAGTGAACATGATTGTCTTTAAAAGCATTTGCAACAGCATGCACAGACAGTGAATGCAAAATGGACGTTAACAGTGACTGTCAACTTTCTAGATATTCAGAATATTATGAACTGAATCTGTAACACCCTATGAACTTAACTGTGTTGGTATTGTGAAATTTTACATACAGAAAAAAGGTTATTTAACAGGTCTTGCTTTGTCATTTGCAACAAATGCCCTTCTGAGAAGAGGATCAGCAAGCGCGATAAGTGAAATGGTTTCTCCTTTTTGTGACATAAACACAGCAAAAACAGTGTTATCATCCTATTTAAAGCAGTCTTGAGGGGAGGGATCCTGGAGATGTGCACAGAAGCTGCTCTGTGGAGGTGCCTTTGCTATCGTGTGGTTTCATTGTGGCGTACAGGCTCCCAACAGGTTGTGTCATGGCTTCCATTTCCTTGCTAAACAACAGGCCAGTGACCCGAAACACAGTCTAGGTGACTCTCCGAAGGCATCCTGCCAAAGCGTTTTGCAGAAAAGGAACCTGACACACAGCTATCGTTTAAGGCCGATTTATCTTGAGAATCAGTGGGCCTTTAAAAATTCACCAGCTCACATATCCTTTTCAATGATGGTGGTTAACTGTTTTGCGTTCTGATTTTGTGGGCATTTGAGAGAATGTGGATTTTCAGCATATGATGACATATCCATTGGTAATAGGAAACTAACAGCCTTCACTTTACCCCTGGAGAAAAATAAGAAAGGATTATGAGGATTACAAATGTATAGAACATGCAGAGAAACTCCAAAAAACCCTAGCAAGCAACAGGTAAATGCTTCCAGCGCTCGCAGGCTGCGCAAAGGCATAATATCCTGCACCGCTGAGAAGGTGGTCACACAACCTGCCCTGGGGGCCAAGCCTAGGTGTTGTCTGTCTGTCTATCTGTCTGCTGGAAGCATCCGTCTTTTCCGCTGAGCCTTCTGCTCCTCTGTCAGCACCCAAGTTGTAGATACAACGTTAAGCATACAAGTAACCGCAGGGGCCTGTGCAGCACCTGGGTACTCCTAACTTGAAGGGCTTCCAAAAAGGGTGGGAAACCAGAGGTAGAAACATGGTTTTTTTGTATGTACTGAAATTGTTTGTTTGGCAAATAAATGGACCAGGCTTTGCAGGGCTTTCTGTTCGTTTGTTTTTGTTCTGATCCTCTGCTGTCGCTGTGAGCTCGCCCTGTTCCCCAAGGAGCAGGAGAAAGGGACACCGGGAAGCTGCATAAGTGCCTCCTCGTAGCTAGCGAGGGGGCCCTGCAGCAGGGAGGCCTCCACAGTCTCCTCCTTCCTTCTCACCTGCCCATTAGACCTATCCCAGTGGAAGATCAAGCCATCAAACCTGTGCACATCAGTCCTATCTCACTCATTTTAAAATGAGACATAAGTCATGGCATAGGCGCTGTGTTAGCTTGATACAGGGAGCATTACCTGGAAGGCTGGAATTGATCCGTGGTCAAGCAGAGGACCTCCTGTGGAGCCCTGCACTGGGTTCGTGCTGGAAAAAAGTTGACCTGTCAGTCTATTCTGGGTCTGTCTCCCTCCTGCGCCTCCTTGCACAAGAGGCCTGCCCAGCCTGCCACGTGGGAGCCGCGTGCGGGCAGGATGCACCTCACCCGGACGCCTGCCAGAGCAGCGCTACGCGGGGAGAACTTTGTTTCTCCTTTCCACATCATCCCCTGTCAAACCACCAAAAAGCCAGTGCACATCGTGGGCTTAGAGTATCATTTGATGACAATTGTACCAAACAGGCTTTGTGTACCTTGTAATTTTACTCTAATAGCCCTGAAAACAATTCTCAAGCCTTTCTTATCCTGTCTAGTATGTTAAAATATTTAGCCCTTTTTCATTTTCCCAAAAAGTGGGAATAATGTGGTATAAACAGTGCTTTAACATATATCAATGAAAGCGTCATTGACATGCAGATTAGTAATGATCTGGTAGCACTGTTGATATTCTATTACTTGGATGCAACTGCACTCTGAAGGTAAATTTGAAGGTAAAAATATCTAGCACCTCATATGTGATGATAACTCTAAAGCAAACGTGAGAAAACTACCATAAACAAGGACTAGAATAACCTGTCACAGAATAGCATGCTGGGAAGCAAAAATGACATCACTGTAGAAAGTTATGCTTAATTAGTTTTCCAAACTCTTTGACACAAATTATCCTACTAGTTACAAGCTTACTAAGATTTCTGATTGTGTTACACCTTTGTACATACAATGGGAACATCCACTGTCACAATCAAAAAATATACTAAACTTTTTTTTTTTCCTCTAAAGGAACACAGCTTCATGCCTCGGGATATCACCCGGTCAGTCTGTTGATGGGGTTAGGTAAAAATGCTCTTTCCATAATAATTTCTTGCTTCTCCTAAAGCAGCCAACAACGATTAGACATGAGTCACTGTGCCAAATGCACTGCTGCTCAGAGCTGACAAGGCAGCTCCAAAGATAGCGGTAAAATAATCAGTAGTGTTCCTTTGACTGTTAAGTACCCGGTACTTTTCCTCTATAGGTCCCAAAACACCAGTTATAAAAGATCAGCGCTGCTATTTCAATTACTCTGAAGACTCTCTTCCTCACATGCGAAAGCCGTGGTATTTGCCTTGGCCATTCATCCTCCTGCACGTTGGCAGGGCCCTTCCTTACGCTCTGCTTGGAGGGAGACGGCTTCAGGGTAAAACGCGCATCTGGAGCCTCCGCGTGCATCTGGAGTCTGCAATCTCCCGGAGCTCAGGGAAGCATATGTTGAAATCCACACAGTTTCAGGGTCAGAGCGCTGTTGGAAACGATAGTAGTTCCTTGCCAGGGACTAAATTTAGGCATAAATGCTGTACAACATCTGACCCTCACATGTCCTTCAAAAGGAAACACAGGCACTTCTGAAAACTTGACCTCATTTTTCCCTCCAGTTTCTTAGCGAGGCACTGGTGCTCCTAACCATTTTTGCGTGCCCTAGGTCTGCTCTGGAGACACTCTGCCCTGCGAGGGTGGTACAGAATACATGCCAAGGTGTCTTCCCTCGAAGACAGGCACATCAGCGCAGGCAGCATAACCCAGCATGGCTGCACAGCGCCCAGAGCAGAGACAGCTTGAGTCCTGCCCCAGACCTGTAGAGGTGGGCAAACCCTTGAATTTCTCCCCTGTTTGAATGCACACACTTGGAGGCCACTTGGATTCTTACCACTTTGAGCTTGGCATGATCAGCACTAAAAGCAGTGACCTAAATGGATTCAAAGCAGTTTGTGTAACCTTACCAGGAGATGACCAGCACTGCCATGTATCTTGGTCTCGTTATCAGTGCTTTTGCCTTTGATTGTTAGCCTATATTGGAGAGCTTTTTATCAATGAGCAGAGACACTCAGGACTTGTTCAGGAGCCATTTCACTTAATTCAGAATCCATCCTGAGAATATTTTTCTTAAGGCTGAAAGCATTAACTTGTAATGCTTCCATTACAGGGGGAAAGTGATACAGTAAATCTAAATCCATGAATCATATTAATCACACTTTCAAAAGTATAGTTCAGAGTTCCTTAATGTCATCATTCAAACTTTAAAAACCCTTTTACGCTTAGCTTGTTAGAACAACACGTCAGTCTGCAAAACTCTACTGGGTTTTCCTGGGGAGATGATTTCAGCCCTCTTCCCCCATCACTCATTTTCTTTTTATAGTAAATTTAAACTACTAACACTGATGATGCTACATACCTCGCAAGAAGAAGCAGGCCATCCTAACCTAAGCAGATCTCTTCTCTGCTTAGTGGTGTGTATATATATATATATGTATGTATATATTTGAACAACCTAAGACTACTGATAATGAACTAAAATCCAAAACAATGTCTGTATGTTTTATTGAGTGAAACTAGCTTACTAGCCCAGGTAATCTGTGCTGTGAAGGTAAAACTAGCCTACCTGCATTTATAAACATGCTCTTGAAACAGCTTCATTTTGCTGGAATTACTCTTGGAGAAACGATTGGCTGGGATTTTTTCAACCCCTTTTTCCTCTTCATTGGTTAGTTGCGTTGTAGCAGGACCAGCCGGCAGCTGAGCACTCGCCGGCACTTCCAGGAGCCCGTTGCTTGGAGGCCTTTTATCAGCTCTGTGGGGCCTCATGCCAGAAGCAGGTTGCACTGACGAAGCAATGGCATAGCGCCGTACAGTCATGCTGTTATCTGAGTAGCAGAAACAACAGCAAAGCTGAGAACAAATTCGGTGAATCTACCAGTCACGTTGATTTAAGAAGCTGGAAATCTTAAAAATCTTTTAAAAAGTGGAATCTTAAATCCTATGAAAGAAAACATATATATGTTCAAGAGAAGCTCTGCATGTACAAGCAGCAGGACAGGTGTGGCTGTCCAGAGGATTTTAGATTTCATTGGTGAAATTTGTTTCCTTTCGTATTTCAAACATAAAGACAGTGGGCAGTGAAAGTCCATTCAGTCATGTTTACACAGACATAATTAGGAAATTCTTGTTCGTATTGCTGAGCTGCTCGTTACACAGCAGCTCGCAGGCCAGGTCTATACTGCTCTAAAGGAGAAGTCTTGGTGTTACCACTGATCCCCTTACCTCCTGTGCGTATAGGTCTAAGGGCAGCCCTGATGTCCTGCCCAGGTGCCTGGCTGCGCCCACAGTGCTTGATGACGCTGGGTGGGAGAGCCCCGTCAGCCCTCCCCAGGCTCTAACACTTTGAAACACTCTAACACTAAATGAAACAGGGCCAGGGACTCACAGGGCAAGTTGGACAATCTGGTTCTCAGTTTGCTCTGAGCCCATCTGGCACCTCTGCAGCCTTATAGATGTCAGGCGCAGTTAATACTTGGAATTCAGATATTCCTTGATGTATTTTTAATTATTTTGGGGTTTTGGACCCAAAACTTCTGGACATGGGGAGGCTGAAAGGCAGAAGAGGCTAAGTACCACTTCTTAATCCCATTCTTTTTTTCTGGAGAACGTAGCTGGAGAGGAAAAGCCACAAAGCTGGAAATCGGTTTGCACATCTTTCGCACTTACTGAAAGGCTAGTCATCTACTCTCAAGATAATAATGAAGTTCGTAGCCATAGAAAGCCCCTATTTAAAAGGCACTTAGCTTAGTAACATGGCCATTGAGTTCAGCGGGCCTTATTCAATTCTAGCACTCATCCAGGTTCACTTAAATCCATTAATACTACTCAGCCCCTTAACTTGGTCATTTTCATGAACTCATCTAGACTCTTCATAGAATTTTCTCTGGCAAAAATAAACAAACTGTACATCTAGTGTGATATATGCAACCTATCACCATGTTACTATTTGTAGATTTTTTTTCTCACATTTTACTGATATGAGAGAGGTTAGAGCATGATTACAACTGTTAGTTTTTTATGTTTGGAAAACTGAGGGGGTCAGGCATTGACAAAAAAAAACAACCCATCAAGATAGTCCATGCCCATGAAAATTCAAAATAGTAAGTCAAATTCTACTTAAAGAAAGATGAACTGAACTCAGCTTGAACCCTGGAGCAGCAAAACGCTCTAGTAAGCTCAGCTTGGAGTATATGGGTAGCCCCCATAGAAGATCTTAGAGTTAAGCACATAGTTAACATTTTGTTGGATGTGGGCGCTGAAAGAAGGCGGAGTTGATGAGACAGTTGAGTTAACTGGACAGACAGTTGTTGGGTCATTTCGCAATATGTAACTGAACTGGGAGATCCCGAATGGAAAGCAAATATTATTGTCATTAATAGCCCTAGTTTCTTCCATACCTTTCTGCTCCTTTGGTGCAAGCGTGGGACCAGCCAAGACGTTTCTACAGAGGGATGCTGGTAAACCAACGGACACTTCCTTGTCGGCAGCGAGGGTCCTGGATTCTCCATCTCCACCTTCTCCTCCTGCTTCTTGCTCCTTCTGCAGCGCTCTCCACCCGCAGAATTGGAGCTCTCCTCTCAGGGCCCTGTTTTCTCTCTCCAGTTTAGTGATTTCCAAATGCATTTTGCGGATGACCTGGAGGAGGTGGGCGTTTCCCTCCATCATCCCACTGTGAGCAGTCACCAGGCTCCTGCATCAAACATACTTGGCCTAAAGAGAAGCTTCTGAACTGATGGTGGGCTGGCCCTGAACTTAAAAGCATACAGGCAATAGGAGTCCCTCCCTGCGCTCAAAGCTAGACCATCTTTCACCAGCAGAAGAGCTGGATTAAGCTGTCAAGTTATCAAGAGAAGGCCCATGTTTTATTCATTCAGGGTCTCATTTTTCAGATCAGAGCTTTTCTTTTACACATTTACACAAATCACTATCAACTCAATACTGCCACATCATCAAAAAATCCTTCCCTGCCCCTTCACTTACCTCAAGGCTTTGGTTTTCTCTAAACAGATCAAGAGCGAAGAATCTACCTGGAGCCCATTTTCTTCAATTTAAGGGCTCGCATGTCTCAGTGGCACAAAGGGAGGGGGCTGCCTTTCCTTTGCAACAATTAATCTCTGTTACCACTGGATGAATTATTTATTTCTGCTCTTCACATTTGGAAAAGTACTAGCTATCTCTCAAAGGAAAATTAAATTTCCAAATCAAAGCTAAAATATTACCAGATCCCTGTTATTAACTAGATGAGCCAATAGCTGCAGTGGAACAGCAGGTAACCCTGAAAGGACACAGCAGGTACTCCTCCCTCGCTTCTGCTGCCCTTTGTTTTGTGCTTTGGGAAGCCTGCTTGAATGAAGCTTGTGCAACAGTGTCCCGGGAGCGTAAGGAAAGACAGATCAGACATGAATCTTGCATTAGAAAGGGAAACACAATCCTTCATGCTGCTCTCATTACCTAGTCCCTAAAGTTATCTTTCTGCTGGAAATAAAATGCAAAAGCCTCGTAAAACATGGTGTGGAACACCCTTTCCTCCCCCCCCCCCCCCAATTCACTTCAAAATTTAAATCTGAGAATGCCAGAAAGCCAGCATGAAAATAATTTAAAACACCGTTTCCTTCGAGAAAACTCAAACCGTTTCTACTACCTTAAAAATGACTCAGGAATATTTGAGAAAATAAAATCTCTTAGCCACTTCCCCGCTTTGCTGCCAGAGGCCTGTGAAAGAGAAATGAAAATTGGTGAGAGGTGCTGAAGACAAGAGATGACTCATTTTCATTTTTTCCGTAAGGTGTCAGAGGAAGGTCAGCTTGAGGAAGTGATGGGGTATTTGGGGAGGCACAGTCATTCAGCGGCTGTCTGGAGGCTGGGTAGAAACTGCTGGAGCTGAGAGAAAAACTGATACATCCAAGCAGCTTTGGCTTGAAGCAGCAGCATGTTCCCATGCAGGTTTTGCTGTCTGCTCAGGAACAGAGGCTCCTCAGAACTGCTCAGAAGCCGCTTTGGAAGGAAGGAGCAATTCCCGTATTTTACTCTGCCTTCGTTTACCTCTCTGACCAGCAGCAACACACGTTACGTAACGAGGGTAGATAGGACTTTTTATAAGACCTGCATATGAACATGCAACTATTCTGTTTTTTTCTAGCAACACAAACAAGGCCGGGAATCGGGAGCCTTGGGAATTATGCTCAGCCCTGCTACCTGGTGAGCCTGGGACTGTCACTGCCTAGGGAACTGCTCCAGAGGGCTCTGTGCAATTTGGGCACCTTGGCTGGATACAGCGAGAGGGTCGCGTTAGAGTTGCCTCTTCACCAAAACAAAAAACAACAAAACCCAGATCCAAATGAATTAGTAGGAGTTTTTGGGTGGTGAACAATGCTTGCAGTGTCTGCGATCTTCCATAAAATCATGGGCTATGTATTCACCATAACCTTCATCAGGAAAGTTATTCCTACCCTGATGACTGAGCCAGTCAGTGCAGAACATGATGATGCATGATCGCAGTAGTTTGCCCACACAAATGGAAATGATGGCAACCAGATCTCTGGAGATGGACAAGCAAGCATATGGTGTACATCTGCAATGCAAGGGCAGGGCACGGAAAGAGCTGCTAATATTTCCTATCTTCACTGCCAGCTCTTGGTCTGGTTGCAGCCTGGGCTTGAGCATCTGCATTAATCTTAGCAAAACCTCCTGGTGGATTACATCTGTCCTCACCCCAGTCCATCCAGATTGCATCAACAGGAGCATCGGCTTATACTGCATTTCTTCCTCCCTTCCAGAGAGATCCATGTTGCTGAGGGCATGCTAACATACAAATGGGAGGGAGATGGCAAAATTGGGCTCAGAAATGGCCCTGGACCTAGGCTTAAGTAACAGTGCAGGCGTACCCATGCTGGGGACAAAGCGTGGTCAGCAAACGCTGGAACTATAATAAAAATTCCTCCAGTTTTGGAGTCATCCGAGAACTCAAAACATGTCTCATAGCAGTAACCTTCCAATGATAAGTTTCAAATTTACGTTTCTGTTTTTCCAGCAAGTGGATCGCGTACTGGCTAAGTGACAACGCTTGCAGGTAATTATAATATCACTGCTGATCTTGCAATTGGCAGGTTCAAATGGGCAGGGGAAGACTGCCAACTCAGCAATTAGCTTACACAGGCTGCAACTGAAGACATCTGCTCTTTTGATCTCACGTTCTCCAGCCTGCTGGCACCAGACCAGGAGCGGGTACAAACCTTTTGTCATACCAGAAGACTTGGAGAAAATGCAGTTTTTCTTGGAACCACATACCTGACGTTCCTGGGGCGTTTTCCTCCTGGAAATAGATAGGAGGGGAAGGGAAGGAGTCAGGAGTTTTGTACCATGAAAAGCGAGCAAGGAGCCATTTGCTGGCTGGCCAGCATCTTCTCCCGCAACTAAACACCACTCCCTCCATGCAAACCTCGTATTCATAAATTCAGTGGGGTCTGTGGGGCACTGCTTTAAGACATGCTCCTTCCCTCGCAGGATCTGTCAGTCTGCCAGCCTTGACAGCGGTACGCCAGTCCTGGGGTACTTGCCACTGGTGAGCAAAGCTGCCTCGCAGTAGTGAGGCCCTCTTAGGCTGCAGACTTCCACTCACTATAGGTTCAACGTACCCTTATGCTCCTACTACAAAAGCTTGTGGTGGTGCGCTTTTTTCCCTCTAAAACACTTGAACTTAAAGTCATTTGATACAAACAACAGGGTGTTTCACATTTGAGATACTTTTGCAACTTGTGGCACATAAGACGTTGAACTGGGGAAAGTTTTATTCACCTTCAGTCATACCCAAACTGCTTCCCTAGGAAAAATAACTGAACGCAAACGTGGCGTTCTTGGCAGCTGACACCATCGAGCAGTCTCACAACAATACCCCGATTTAACTGCCAGTGTAGTCTCTGTGTCAGCGGGCTGCATGAAGCGCATACCAAGTAGCACTGCAACAGAAAACGCGAACAAAACGCAAACGCCTTGCGAAGCAGCTCCATTAAAAACAAAAACCCCACAGGAGGAGCTTGGACCTTTATTCTGCGCCCACCTGAGAGCGGAGAGCGTCCTGCGTGTGCGTGGCACGGCGACATAAGGTATTTGTGTGCATACGTAACTGCTGCTTGGGATCTCCAGGGAAGGGGACAGACAGCTCTACTGTGAGTAGAGAGCGTGCGTAGTGAAACCTGCCGTCAGTGGAAAACGGCATCCGCGCAGCTCCCGGCACTGTTAAACTAGCTCTCTTGCTGGCCAAATCTGCTCCCTTGCCTTCCGGAAGGTTATAAAGATAAAAAGCAGAAAGGATTCGTTATTACTGTGTTAAAACTAAATATTTATGCGAATCTCAACAGTTTGCCCTTGAAAGACATGACCAGTAAGCGTTTTGGTGTTTTCTATGACCAACTTCAGCCACACGTTTGCCATGCTTCCCACTGAAACTCACATTCCTGTACAAAAACAGCAGGTCTCTCCCCCTCTTGAGCTGAATCCTATTGGCAGGAGACAGATATCAGGCTCTAGCCTTCTGCAAACGCGCGCCCAAAAGCAGGACCGTAACGTCCGCACCCATTGCGCTGGCGTAGCTGGGACCGCTGCCTCGCCTTGAGGAACCCCCACAGGTTCCTTCCTGAGACAAGGATGCCTTTAGCAGCCACGAATATCAGTAGCTCTTTAGATTTATTCATCTTATAAAAAAATGACTAAGCAAAAGCATAACAGGGTCAGCCTAGTCAGGGTCCATTCAGATTCTTCCTACTGCTGCTGTCTTTTACTATGCCAGAACGCTGTCACGTCCTGAGCTCTTGCTTGGGCTCTTTCTTTGATTTATGTTTTATATTTCATCATGGTGAGGAGGAGCCCAGGTCTAGTTTGAATATGTCTGCGTAACCTAAAGAAGTGGAAAAGAACACTGAATTTGATTTAAAAGCATAAAAAAAGAAATGTTTTCTGGTAAGCTGATACTTTCTCTTGCTGACATGCACTTTGATCACCTTGCTCCTGAACATCTGAAGAGACTGAATAGATTTATTGCCAGAATTTGATTTCTTATTGGCCTTCTGATTTAAATCTCCGCAGCCATCCCATTTCAGTCAAAAGGCAGAGGTATATTTTTCCCTTATGTCCCATTTTAATTTCTCCTCTTTCACTCTTCTGAAAGTTCCTGGCCTTCAGACATTTAAAATACCAGTAGTAAAATTAATATATACACACCCCCTCCATGTATTTAAGTACATATATATATACACACACACACACTCTCTCCTTACTTGGCTAGTCCTACTGCCTGTAGCTCAGCAGAAGGTTTGAGATTGCTGCTGTGCTCTCACGCGTTTTCTTTCGGTCACTTCGTTAGCGACTCGAACGTGGCGGGACGCTTCGCCTTGTCTACCGGGTTCCTGCTCACCCGAGCCTGGTGTGACGGCAGCTGCAGCCCTGGCTGGCATCAGCGTCCTGTAGGTGCTAATCTGCCGTTCCAGATTGCAACTGGCTTTGAAGAAATTTCACCTGCGGGTGCTCAGCCATGCAAAGAAACACCCACTGCTTTCCTGCAATGCAAGGATTTGACAGACAAGCTTTTACAGCACAAACTGAAAGTGTTCTAGTAATTGAACAAAACAGCTAGGCCTCTAATATTTGCATTGGAATACAATTCCCTAATATGCCTTTGCCACGCGCTCACTGGAAAGCACATTGGTGTCATCCCCATCCTCCCGGCCAGGGTTTCCCGGCCGGCAGACGTCCCTGTGGGGCAGGTCCCCTCCTGGCTCAGGCGCTTAGCCTGGTGCTCCCACGCTCGCACCTCTCGTCCCCCTGCAAAGGCAGGGGCAGGATCTCGCGCGAGTTTCTAACCGCCACCTCAGGCCCATATCACGGCATTCAGCACATTATTTATTGCCTGAAAGCACTGAGCGGCTGTTTTGTTTAGAAAGGGTTCCCAGCTTTAGTCATGGAAATACTTCCCCTTCCCACTGCCTGGCGTTGCTCTGGAGCACAACAGAGCAACCCCAAGACTCATTTTGGTAGATTGCCACAGCTACAAACGTTGAAAAGTTTCAGTACGTATTCTGAAAAGTGTTAACGTTGGCTCAAAGCTATTGCACAGTTAAAGTCTGCAGGCCCCGAGCTCCTTCTGAAGACCATGGCAAGGCACTGCAGCTCCTGGGCACCTGCATCGGGGGGGTGCCAGTGTAAGCATTGCTCTCCTTAAGCTCAGTCTCATTAGTACAGCAGGCAATGTTTTCTCTTTCCTGTCATCCCATAAGCAAAATGACTGCCCTCCCTTCTTTGGGATGTTAACCTGCAAGACTGAGTTCCTCAGAGTCCACCTGAACTTGCGCAGGAAATCCCTTTTTTATTACAGTAAAATGACTAAGACTGTTTTTGCACACACTGTTCTACTGGAGCAAAGCATGAGCTATCATAAAGACAAACAGCACTAGATAAAGGTAAGACAAGATGGTGGCTAAGTTATATCATCCTTAAATCTTTCTGATAGTATTTTGGCTCAATGCACATGTGATTAGGACACAGGGTCCATCTGCTCAGGGAATTGGACAGGGACACACTTCTGCCCTTGATTGCACGCAACATTCAGAACTGCTCTCATGCTGCCATCTCCTCCCAGGTAGCTCAGATAAGGCTAAAAGAAATTTGCCTTGCAGGATGTATCTCGTTGCCAAGAGGAGGTGGAAGAAAGGCCCTTTGCCCCTTTCCGTGCCCCAGTTTCCAAATCTATGAGGAAAATCTGCTTTTAGTAGCACCTTGATGAACGAAAGCCTGGTCCAAAGATGAGGGAAACTGACTTCAGTGGACATTGGCACAAGGCCAGCACGAATAGCTCATGCACTTGACAGTGCCCCAGCAAGTCTAGACAGCTGCCCTGGGTTTATGGCCAGGTCCTTTCTGATTTGCCATCAGCCGCTATTGTTAAGCACTGGAACTGCAAGAACAGCTCCCTCCTGCCATCTGTTCCCAAAAGTCATTCTGTATTTCTCTAGGCTGTTGTGCCAACAGAGACGGTCTCTGCTGCTCCAGCCAGCCCCTGGAAGAAGCCGGAGGAGATGGTAACTGCGGCAGCAGAAAGGGCTACCTGCTCCCGGGCTGGTGCTGCCTCATCTTGGTGGGAGGGAAGCCCGCGAGCATGTGTATCCAGACCAGTGCCGAGAAAACCGGTATTCAGTAAAGCTACATCCAACAAGGCCACAGCTATCTCCAGGGGGAGGCAGCCTGAATGAGCTTGCACGCATGAGTCAACTGACAAGCACACCCCAGCACGGCGCGAGGCAGGGACCCGAGCTGTAACCAAATCCTCGCTTCACATCTGCTGCTTTCGGGCTGCAGCTCACTTCCCCTGGCCTGGGCAAGGCACCGCACCGGGGCTGCTTCAGGCAATGCTATCGCGTGTATCAGCTGGTTTCCCAATAAGCCTGCATCTCACCAGACCGTGAAAAGAAACTGAAATTTGTCACTTTTGCAAAAAGCTATTTTTCTGAGTGCACTTGAGCAGCAAGTTCCCAGCAGAATGAAAATTACCCAGCGAGTCGGCAAGATCAGTCTGAGAAGGTAATTGAAAGTCTGCATTGGCACTCGCTCATTGACATTTAAGCAGGGAGAAGGAGCACGACAGCAAAACGGATAGGAGAGGGCACGCGGGCTGCTCGTGACAGCAGATGCCAGCAGGGACTGACACGATCGGCAGCGTTGGGAGGGAAACTGGAAGAGCTGCAAGGACAGACCTTGTGGAAAAGTTCAACAGCCTCACGTGTAGCCAGGCGTGAGAGAATATAAAACTGGCTGCTTTTTATGCTTGAATGAAATCTTGTGTTACGCTCATGACTAATTAAACGCCCCTTTTAACCAGTTCTGAGAAGTGACTTTTGTTCACATCCTCTGCTCTTTATGGAGCAGCGAGCTGCAGCGAGGCAGTTCAGGGCAGTGAACTGCATGACAGAAATGTAATAAAACCAAAACAAAATGGTAAAAATCAATTAACGTTTAAAACATTCTCAGTTTTCATAACCTAATTAGATAACCGCCGCACAAAGAGTTACTTGATTTGTGTGCTTAACAAGGCAGTATCTGACCTGTTAACGCCCGTTGCCTTTGGTGAGGAACCCTGTTGCTTAGCCTGCGTGTGTGCCTTAACCTAGGTACACAGAAAATACCAGAGAAGTCTTGTTAAAAGAGACCCCGCATTACCACATCATTCATCTCAGTGGGGGCAAGGAGCCACGTACCTGTGCAGCATGCTGGAAGTTTAGCTTGAGATATGTATGTGTGTATATAGATGTAGAGAGAGAGAGAGAGCGAGCGTAATCTGCAAACTTATTATTCCGTATTTTTCTCAAGTTCTGCGGTGCCGATAGACTCTCCTTACTGGTGTTAGGCTGCCTGTGTCTACAGCCAGCTGATCCCTTCCCACATCCAGTCATTTCTTGTGCTTCTGGTCAAACTCACGCGTTAAAACACATGGGTCCCTCTAGCAGACGGCACCTCAAAGCGCAGCACGGCCAGCGTCGCCCCTCGCTGTGTTTCGGTCCCAAACCTGATGACGGGATCTCCGTACGCCGCCAGGCAGCGTTCGGCTGCAGCGCCGAGCCTGGACGAGCTCAGGCCATGGGATTTGTGAGACAGCTCTTCCCCTTGCCGTTGAACCCTGGCTGTGGCAGCCAGGATAGCCCAGGCTAGCTGCGCAGTCTGTGAGGCTGATGAATTCTGACCTGTTTGCACCTCAAATTTCAAGCCTTTGGTCGGATTGGGCCAAGAATCGCAGACCAAGCTTAGTGACATAGGTTGCTTCAATTTCGAATACTGAAGGCTTCTGAAAACGGCCTGATTTCCAGCAGGGGATGCTCAGTACTTCCTAAAATCCAGGCTTAACCTGAACATGGGAACTCGAAACACTTAGATACATGAGCTGCATCTGGAAACCTCGGCTGCAGTTTTGGCCTGGGCTGGCAGCTGAGCAATGCAGAATAAGCAGTTTGAGCTTTTCAGAGAGTCCTTCAGGGCCCGCATGTTGTGTTTCCAAGATCCTGGGTCTCTTGCCCTTTAAATGGGTCCTCAGATTAGTCTGGAATAGTCAGAACTGATCTTTTTTATGCCAGCTCCCTGCAAGCAGAACATATGTTACTGAGTACAAAACTGCATTCTTTATGCAAGGAAATTGATGCACTCAGTAGGAGATTTTCATAAAATAGGAATATGGAACTGGGCCTTGTGGTTACCTGCACAGAGTTTTTGATAGCTTCAGAATTAACACAAGTAACCACTCACGGGAGATAGTCTCACAATTACTGAGCAGCTCAAAGCAGAAAATCTAAACTAAAATTTGGAATAATCATCATTTCTAAAGAATTTTTCTCATTTTCTCAAACAAGACATACCACATAAAATGCACGTAAGTATATCTATATCTATCTAGGTATAAAATATCATACAACATACAAGCTATATAAATATATCTTAAAATGTTTATGCGACTCCAGAACTTTAGGAAACACTGTGACATTTGCAGGTTAGGAACACATATTGACAGAGCATGGATACCAAGCAGTACTATTAATTATCCCATTGGGTTTCAGTAAAGGAGAATAGTTCCCAATACTATGAGCAGAGCGCGAGGTTATGAACGGAGACCATCGCAAGCCTATTTACAAAAGAAGATGTGCCACGTCGCTGCAGGTCAGTTCACTGTCCCAGAATTCTCTTTGATTTGTAAGTAATATACCTTAGTGGGTCCTGTGTATTCACTACTGTTCTCCATCTAAAAAGAATGATTATAGTTAACTAAAATGGTTGGGGAACATAACTGAAAAAGCAAATGGAAAACGCATCTTCTATAAATCTGATAGGTAATTCCTAGGATGAAAGAGAAACGTGCGTTTCTTTACTATCAGCTCTGTAGAATTTAGGGGAAGATGTTCCTACGGATAACTTCAAAATAGTGGCCTCTTAGTATTTTGCCTCTCATTGTTAAAAACCCCAACAACTTAGACAGATAAGTAAGTAATTCTGATCACAGCTTGCATTATTGACAATTTTCAAAATACAGGTATGTTAGCTTAATGAAATGCTACAGGCAACCATTTGTCTATCCCAGAATAAGACATGTGTCCTGAAAGATGCTCATAACTCTAACTCTCCCTTCGCTGGGCCCAAAGGACAGCCCCAGGGTCATACAGGACATAGGCGACCGTGCGCAGGGCTGCATGGCCTGGCCTGGGCACTGCCTTTGGACCTGCTTCCCCACAAGGGCAGCAGCCCAGTGTGCTGAGTCTGGCCACCACTTCCCAAACGGAGCTGGAGATCCTGAAGATTGGCTGTGGATGCCGCATGACTAACCAGGTCTTCGGCCAAACCACAGGGACTCTTTTATTACAGCCAGAATAGGCAACCTAGGGGCTACTTTTCCCTTTTAAAGCAGGCACAGCTCATTGCCTTGAACATATGTTACCGTGATGAGCATCTTGTCAGCACATAAAAGAGTCCATTGCATCATTGCGACAGCAGGGCTAATCCCCTGCCAAGCCCAGGGTCTTTCGGTCCGAGAAGTGACAGGGACAAGTCACCTGGATTTGCTCAGCTCCCCGTTCTCAGGTGAAGGACGAAGACCACAACTCACTGGCACACAGGGCTGCATGGCATCCTGCTGCTTGCATGCTTGCTTCCTGCAGTGCTGCGGGTAGGCACTGACAGAGCGATGCTGTCCCTTGTTTTTGAATCTTCATGCTATGTATGTAGAAGAGACACATGACCTGCTAATAAGGAGGCTCCCAAATGAGCTTTTTACCTTTCTTACTGAAAGTCACTAATTTTTTTTGGTCTGATAACGCAGACAATGTGACAACCTTTGTCTAATCCTGTTAGTTTCACTGCTATTTTAATTTGTTTCCATCTCCGAATGTTCCAGCATGCGCCTGGAAGGTAGGAAAGTTACTTGATACTTTCCATTGCTAATATTCCACCAAGGAACTGTGCTTAGACTTCTCCTGAAAAAAACAACAACATTCTCATTTCCTCTTCCAGCTTCTCTTCAAACCCATAGGCTGGCTAGAATTATTGTTTGTGGACCAAAATCTCTTGGGTTAAAGATGTTTGACTGGCTCTCTCAGAGGGAGAGCTGCAAGTTGCACAGGTCAGGGGCTGTTTGCTGTACCGGTTCCTGTGCCCGGTCGGTCCGAGCTCAGGAAGGCCACCAGGGAGCATAGCCCCATCCACACCGCTGTTTCCTCATCTGCGGTGAGGTGAACAGAGAAGAGCTCCCATGTGAAGAAGTTGCTCCCTTGATTGCCCTTGCATTTTTGTTCATGTCCTACTTATATCCCACACTCAGAGTCACCCGCTCCCAAGTATCTCCCTCTTTCATAAAGTGTTTGGAGGCTCTGCAGCTCTGGAAGTCACGCTCTCCACGAGTGACAACCAAACCTAATAAATTCTTACTTACTCTCTTGTGATCTGGTCCCAACCAAATGGGACCCTCTAAAAACTGTGTCAGAAGCTCTTCGCTTCTGCTTCATGAGGAAGCCTGTCCTAGGAGCTGGTAGCTGTTCAGCACAGAGAAATCTGCCCACCCTTTGGTGCGTGTGCCGTGAACACCAGCCTCCTTTAACAATGTGATCCAAAGTGCAGTCTGTGCTGGCCGTATGTTTTCCAGATGAAGTGGACATCTCCAAAATCTGCTTCTGTGTAGTCAAGCAGGCTACTATAGCCTTCAAACTTGTCCTTTGAGGCAAACATCAGTGCAGAACCACCTCTGGCAGCAAATAATTCAATTACTGCTGGATACTCTCGAGTCAGCTGTTATTCCCAAGCTGACATAGCTACCCATGACTCCTGATTACTGCATTCAGGAAGGAAACCTCTTTGTAAACCTCTTCCCAAAGACTGTGCAAGTTGTGGACTCTAACTCCAATAAAAGTTTTGCATTATCTGTCTGCATTCTGGTACCTGCTCTGATCACGCATGTAACCCAGCACACGCTAGAGACATGTATATATATTTGAAATATCTGAAAGATTTAATGCAGCCCAATGGAGACTGCATAAATACAACCGTGTACTAAAACCACAGGCGGTTTATAGCAAGACATGAACTAGCATCTCTTCAGCCTTGCGATCTGAATGCTACAAACTTTGGATGCACTCAGTTGGCAGTTGGGGCTTTTCAAGGACTTTTGATCTTTCTGAAGTAGCTAACCAAACAGTCCTTAACTTTGGGCATATTGAAATCTGCATTTAAACTTTGATCTCTCTCAAGAGCTATTTTTTTGTCTTGTGCATGCACACCTGACTGTTTCCATTAAATAGCTCACCTGGAAGCAAAAGAAGTGCCTGTGGTTTTATGTAGCAGCGCTGACTCACTGTAATTTGGGAGCATAAAAGACTTGCAACTAATTTTTCGTCCTGTTGTTCAGTGTAGGCTCACCGGCGCAGGGGTTATCTCCTTTCTTGTCAGGATGCGTGTACTTGAGACTACAACAAAAACAGAAAATCCAGCAAAACAATGAAAAGAGAATAATAATTAAAACCATCAGATTTCTGATTGCACAGGTTTTTCTCAGCTAGTGTTTACTTGTCAGTAGGGTACATTCACCGTTAGTCTTCACCTTCCTTTCTGTCTTATAGAGCTGACGTTTCATCAGCAAAGCCAAGTAACTGTACTGGTGCTTTTACCTGGAAGGATGTGTTTCCAGGCTCTTCTCGTTCAGCCCTGTAGGCACAGGGCTGTTATCATTCTCATGAGCCTAGGGTTTCAACACCTTTTGATGCTTCATTGTGCATCAAAAGTGCTCACTAGTTTCTGCTGCAATTACAAGCATTTCTTTTTGCTGTCAGCGTTTCCAGTGTCTGGGTCAAAATAGGTTGGAGGAAAGAATGCATAAAAACAGACAAGCCAAATAAGCAGACTGCAGATTACTACAGCTATACAAGTGGTATATGGCCACTTTTGTATTTTCACAACAGTACCCTGAACACAACCAGGATCTGTTAAACAACAGCTAAGTGACTAACTATTGACTGTTCCCGCATGTGCAAAACCAACCCAAGGAGCGGAGCCAGCTGATCTCTCTTCTCTTATGCCCAGCGTGCATCTCTGCCAGGTACTTTGGTAGCCTTTCACTGCAAAATGGGGAGTTGGAGAAGATGTTCCACTTTCTCAGGGCTGGAGCCACCAGAAAGCAAAGGGTAAGACAGGAGGAGCAGGGAAACTTCTGCGGGGCCAGGTGAGCCTGTGCGGAGTTTTTCCCTGGATGAACAGCTCACGCTAAAACAGAGATGTTACAGGGATGGTGAAGCTGAAGGTCCCTCTTCTTGTCATAACAATAATTATACGTGGGCCTGCCTAGTCTTCATCTTTTGGTTTCATTTTAGTCATCAGAGCGCAGTTCTCTTGAATGAGAAGCATTCAAGTTAATTGTTCATTTTGCCTATTGCTTGGATGCTTTTGTCAAAATCGCATGCCTCTGTTCTCATTCCATATAACGCTCACTCTTTGCTTTCAACTCTCCTAGCTCAAACTTCACTTTATGGCTTTAATTTGCTTGTTGTGAGTGGGGAAAAACTGAGTATTTATGTGATAATGAAAATATTACCACACAAGTCCTTCGCATGCATACTAAACTTGTTAAAAATTGGGAACTGGAGTCAAATCCATGGCAAATACTTTTTAAACATCCTGGACAGGTCATCTATCTTTAGGATTCATCTTTTCACATTAGTTAAGGCTGAAATATTCTTTTGCGTGAGCAGATAACAATTTCAAAAATGTTCAAAACTGAAATAAAAGGTACATGAAACCTGGCAGTTTTTAGCACACGTGGGACAACATTTCTCACACTGAGCTCCAAAAATACACCTTCAAAGCTACACACGGATCTAGTTTCACTTATTTCAAACCTGGGCCTGTGCAGAGGCAGCACAGGGGGGCGACTGCATATTTGGAATAGGCAGCCTAGCGCAGGGCCCTTCTGCATGCAGATTAGGAAAACAGCCACGAACACACCAAAAATCAAATGGAAAACAGAGCCGTGAAATGCATGCGTGACAGTCATGACCAGTACAGATCATCACTCTGTTTCTCTTTTGGATATTATCCAGAAAAAAAAAAATCTCTGCTCAGATCAACATCACGTTGCCAAAGTAACCTCTCTCTAGCGAATGTTAAGATATAATTACCCTGTAAGGAATGATTCCTATTAAACATTTAATACATCTCCCTCTAATGGAAATTTAAGCTTTTCGTTGTGGTTGGGTGTCACTAAAGATGTGATTAAACATAAAATATGTATAACGCTTAACTCCTTTAGGGGTGTTGGGATAGCTTCAACTAAGTAACAAACATAAATAATTTCTTGAGCGCACTACAAAGTTTCTTTCAAGTTGCTTGTTTTAGGCTGGTGCTGGAAGATCTCCTTCCTCGGAGGAAAGGACATCTCTCACCAGCTCCCTTTATGCAACCCAGGAAGGAACTGGAGAGCCCTTAAGCTCACCTTCAAACAAAGCGGGGCTGACTTCGCCCTCTGCCTTTCGTTTCTCGCCCCTTTGAAAGGCTTGCACAGACCCAAAAGCTTCTGGTTTGCTACCTGCCTCACCTTCTCCTCAAGTCACCTCTGCCAGTACTTTTGGGGTGGAAGAGCAGCTCCCCTTTCCTGCACTGGAAACGCGAAACGGGTGGGTTTTTAAACCTCCTTAGAGCCATTGCCGACATTATAGAAGTCTCGTTACGGGGGAGGTCTGACTGGGTCTAGCACGAAGGTGGGCACAGAAGCGGCTGTGAGCAAGGCTCGGAGGAAAGCAAGTTTCTCCCTCCTTCCGCGAGTCACATAACTCCCTTCTACGTAAAACATCTACAGGATGAAAGCAAGGGAGCAAAACTGATGTGTTTTGCACCATCACTGATCTGGGGATGAAAACGAGCACACCTGTCTCAGCATTGATCAAGGGCACTCAAGGGGAGAGGAATAGCGAGCCCCGACAGAAGATAAATCAGGTAGCACGCCTGCCTACGCGCTGCTATGCTCGCTTTCTCCCCGCTATTGAAATCACTATCTGCTGCGAAGCACAGGGTAGGTGTGCAAGGAGAAATTCCAGTTCTCTCATCAGCAATTGATTAAATGAGACACGCGGGTTGCAAAGAAGCAAGTTCCCCTCTGAGCACGGCAGGTGACCCCTGCCCCTCTCACGGATCACAGCACGCGGGTGAAATTCAGGGCCCAGGGGTGGCTGCAGGTGCTGGTGGCAGCTCCCATCCTGCCCTGGCTCCAGGGCAGAGCTGCCCCCAGCTGCCTCTGGGCGCAGCTGGAACTGGCTGGGCTTTTTCAGCTTTTCATCTTCAACCTTCATTTCCCCCAACTTTTGGGGGAAACCCCCTTCCTTACCAGCTCCCCCAAATCCACAGACATTCAGGGCAGGGAGCAACTTGTATACAACGGAGGGGGAGAAGTCAAAGCAGCTCCAGTGAAGTTCATGGACTGACGCTGCTGTACGAGAGAGGAGCGATATCCCACAGTCTTGATTACTATTTTATCCTATTACTATTTTATTTATACTATTTTATTTATTTATAGGCAACAGCTAAACCTCCTAGCTCTTTCTGTACAGTTCATTGATGTTTTTAACCTGCCATTAATCTAGGCAAAAATTTCACTAATTTTGGCAGCACAGCAACAGCGTTGGCAGAGATGTCAGAAAGGGGTTAAAACATTTGATCTGTAAATGTACGATGGCAGCTTCCCAGCAGCACATCGTGGTGAAAGGCATCTGCTTCCTATGCAGCCCTCTGAGAGGAGCACTTGACGCCAGATCATTAATAACATTAGACTCCTAAAGCCCCATCAGGTCTGGTTCAGAACTCATTTAGCAAGATAGAAGAAATGAAATACCCTTATCAGGCCACATCCCTCCGGCACTCAGAGGAGATGGAGAACAGCCCACAGAGGATGCAAAAAGAAACAGTGCACTGCAGTCCCGGTGCTCCAACACCTCCTACCTTCTCCCACATGCCTTTTGTATTTTCACTGCTGATGGTTGGTGTGGGAAGGATTAGGAAGGTCCTGGTGCTGTCCTGCCTGCTCAGCCTTGCTAGGCCTCCCTTCGTGCCCTCGCGTTCCCGCCTTCCAGACCAGATCCCACCTGTTAAGGAACAAATGGGAGCTCACCTAGAAACCAGTCAGACCTTTAGAGGGTGCATCTACTGCTCAGCACTTTCCTCAAGGCCAAGCCCAGGCTGTGCAGGCAGAGCACCTGCAGGACCAGGCTCTGGAGCAGCTCGAGACACTTACCAAAGTCTCAAGACCCGAGATGGAGCAGGGGACAGTCTGGGTTTCCAGGCAGAGCCCGCGGGCCACGGCCAGGCAGCCTGCGCTGGAGATGGTCAGGAGGTAAAGCTTACCAAGGCTGAGCACTCATTCCTTTGTAGCAGTTTAGATGCTTGGCTTTAGGAGACGTTTATTCTATGATTTTGCTTCTTAGGCTGAGTTTAGAGCTTCTGGAAGGTACCATGTCCAATGACTGAAGGCTTTATGGTACCCCCTAATAAAGGGGAGCAGAGACAAAAGCCCCTGAGCCCCACGATGCTCCTACCGTGCCTTATCAGTGCCTAGCCCTGAAAGACTCTGTTTTGTCCTTCTGGTTTCTAAGGTGGGATTTCCCATTACAAAACAAAACAGAAAAGCAACTGTTAAAGGAGCGAGGCACCTCCTCAGGCCAGCAACACCAGCCAGGTGTCACAAGGGAGCCTGCAGAAACAGTGTGTTAAAAATGTTAAAATGAAGCTTCACAGCCTTCTTCCTACCAGATCCTCTAGGGAAGGCCCTTGGTCTGCCCAGGAATTAAGCGACAGCTATTTTCCCTCTAATTACCATACCATGATATTTATTCATGAATCAAGCAGCAATTTATGATGCAAAGGTATCACAAGACAGCTGGTAGGAAGATTTGCTAGGGAGATGTTCTTTCAAGATGTAAAGAGCACATCAGGCCTGGAAAAGAAGGTGTCTTGAGAGTCAGAGATGAGTCCTACTCAAATGAGTTAAACTGCATGACATAACCAAGTGTTTATTAGTTCATCCTAAAAAAAGGATGCACAAAACTTGTTACAAAACACGAGTGCTAGATTATTTGCATTGTGGGAAAGAAACAGGACTTCAGCATGTGCTGCGCTGTACAGACAAAGCAGAGAGCGAACCCCTGTCCCAAGGCGTTCAGCGCTCTCTACCCTACCTGATGCCTCAGCTCCAAGTCGTACGAAACCTTAGAGATCCTGCGTTTACATGAAACATGCTCAACTTCCCCAATCCTTCAGCTAGCTCAGACAACTCGCTGGGTTAGTGGGAACTGTAAAAGGAGAGATACCTTTATCATTGAATATTCAGAATTATTGCTGTAAAGTTAAGAAAAAGTTTGGGGACCATAAAGTGTCCCATGTCTCCTGAAGCCACGGTTTCTGCAGCAACTTGCGCATCCTGGCGTCAGACTGTCGAGGACTGTGCTCCTGGCCGCTGGTCTGATCTCCAGGAGTGCTGGCAAGAGGTTACGTCCCCTTGGGACTTGCCTTTCTGATAAAGGGGCCTCTGGCTTTGACTCGCTTCCGCCGGCATCAGAGCATCCCTTGATTTGCCCCCCAGCAGGACGGCAGAGTTGGTGCAGACTGTGCTGGAAGCACCAGCAGTCTGACACTGGGCTGGAGCAGCTCCACAGCAGAAACTTTTCCGTGGTGTCCCCTTGGTCATCGCTAAGCCCTTTAATAAAAGTTAGGGTAAAAATAGGAAAGCGCTGCAAACCAAGGAACCTGTCCAACTCAGCTGAGCTGGCCAGCCCCTCCCCAGACCATTACACTTCTTTTTAAGCTTCTTTTTGTTAAAAATGACTAAATGACCAACAGGTAACAAGTAAACTGCACATGCGGGCATTATGCACTGTAAATTACAGATTTCCAAACCATTTTGATTCGCAGACTCTCCCAGGCCCATAAGAACTCTGCAGTGTGCACTCCTGTAATTTAAATTATTGCCAACAGACCTGCTTTGCTTAGATCTCTTCTCAACGATCACATACAGGGATTGTAGCCCAAGGACACCAAGCTGAAAACCACTTTCGCAGATAACAGCACTCAAAGGTGTTACAGAGTTTCTGATGTAGATAATAACTACTATCTGCTGTACCCTCTATCAGTCCTTATCAAAGTATCTGCTATTTATTAACTGTTCATGAAATTTATCTGAATCAAACCTTAGCATAAAATGGTATTTGTAAATGGCATCTACAGAAGCACAAATAGACCCCAAATAGACTACAAGTGGTTCTCTTTTTTTGTATTTAACTGAGATGCCGTGGTTGAAGGTAGATGTTAGCATTTCCTGAAAATCTTAACAGCACCCTGGGAGAAGCTACCACCTGTCTCTGCTGTCAGACTGCTTTTGTATATATTGTAAATATAGCCCATTGCCTTAAAAATCCACACATCTTCCTCAGATCTCAACACAGAAACAGCAGGACACCAAGAGCTTTCTCCTCGTCAGAAACGCAGAAGAGGGACATGATTTCTTATACAAACGAAATGTGAAAGTAAGCTTGCTGTAAATCAAGTAGTGGAATATTTAATCTCTTCAGTAATATCAGAGTCATACCACAGGGCACAAAAGGAATAAGAATGTAGTGAAAAAAGTATCTAGTCATAATTAATTTATGGATAACTGGCTCCTGGCTTGATTGCTCATCTTTAGATACCAACCCTTCACAGATCTGCTGCAAACATGTATCAAGTGTGCTGAAATGTTTTTTTATTTTCCTAAATGAAGCCATTTATCACTTTCCAGCATGACAGGCTCATCAAAGAGGCCAAGACAACCTGCCTGGCCCCAGCTCTCTCGGAGAGGAGCCCACCGCGCTCACCGTCCTGCTCGTTCCTAGCCCCGTCACAGATGCAAAGGATCGAACCCGGGCTCAATCTGGCAGATACAGGGAAATACAATATTCCTCTCCTGTAACTGTGGCTCTTATGTTTTGCAGCTCTTCAGTCTGCATTTAAAAGTCTTCATGGACAGAATTGTTTGCCGTGAAGGTGTAACAGGGAAAAATGGGGATTTTCACTCTTAAACAAGTAATCTGAAAGTTGAACACGCTGAGCATCAACAAGGATATCAACAGCTAGTCCTAAATCAACCACTAGCACATGTGCATAATTTCTTGCCTGTTAATAATTTTGCTTGTAGCCTAAAAATCAGTCATTTGTGTAATACACATCTGTGTACGCTGTCTTGCTATCAGAGTTTCACCTGTGAAGTTAAACACTGATGTAACGCTACACATTATCGAGAACGCAGATGAAGACTTGTAGTAGTACAGGCAGCTGTACTCCCTGCCCATCTTTAAGTTATTCCTTTTTTTTCCAAGCGGCACCATTAACAAAATTTTGACTCCAGCATTTCTCACCACTGCCTCTGCCCAGTCCCCTGGGACATTAATGCTCACGCCACTGTGGCTCTCTCCATCCTGTAGTGAAAACAAAACCTACAAACTTTAGCAGTTAGAAAATACATCTTCTGTTGTACAAGCTCTCTGCCTTGTCCAAACTCCTTCCCTAAACTGTTGTTCTATGTATTTTACCTGCTTTCACCTAATTATTAAAGCATGAAAGAAAAGAAGTGACAAAACAGTTTTTTTGCTGTTTTTTGTTTGTTTTTGGTTTTTTTTGAAAATCCCATCCTAATAATGAAAAAAAAGCCCAGACAATCACTTTCAGAAGTGACTGAAAAATAAACCTAGCTGTAAGAACGCACTGTGAAATTGTTTGCTACCTTTCACTGGAGAAAGGTTTGTTTGTTACCTTTCACGTTCTAGTGACTGTCTTAAACAAAACGAGTTTCAGGATGGAGCTTTATATACTTTTTTGGCAGAAGAAAATTGGTGTAGACCTCCTGAAAACCTAAAAGCTTGAAAAGCAGCAATTGAATGAAAACAGCCCTTTCTTACAGTGTATTCACCATTGCGTACAATTCACAATAGACATGAACGTCTTCAACACCTTCCAGGTGCGTTAGGTTTTTATGGCCCATAGGTCCGCGGGGATGCTGGATTCAGCTCTGACGCATCTCTCCTCTGCAGTTTTGGTAGTTAACCCTTACGGCAGCGAAGGGCTGAAGGCCCAAGCCGTGCCTTTGTAATTCTGCAGCCTCACATCTTTCATTCAAAAGGTAGCAGCTGCCTTACGCATCTCTATCTCCTCAAAGGCTGGGACAAATCATGGCTTAATGCTTTCCTTTCTCTCACCCTGGTTCAAAGCTAACGTTTTCTAACTGCTTTCCTGCAACTATGTGGAGAGAGCTTGAACACAGCAGGAGAGAAAGAGCGATCTGGGAGAATGACCCTGATATCTTTAATACCAGCAGTAAGGTAACTGCAAGAACATGGGCTGGATTTTCAAATAACCAAGGAGGTTGTAAACCTGGCAGCTTGAAAAAACAAAATAAACCAAACCCCACAAACCTTAAGACTTATAAATTAAACCCATTTTGTGTGCAAGCTTTTGTGCAAACAGTCCAAGGATCTCCTCACCTCTCTGTTTTCCAGACCACAGCTTGGCTCCAGATCAGCTTAACCTCAGTTTGCAACATTCCCTCAAAGCAAACCACGCCTTTGCAACGTAGGCTATTTCCAAAGATGCCCAACAAATTTAGTTGCTCAGTTCTTGTGAATGGGTCTTTAGCAACAGTCTGTATCCAAATTACCTTGATGGCTTCTGAAGTACCCATCCATAGACACAAATCACGGTAAATGCAAAATCAATCCCTGGGATGAATCGGTAAGATCAGCTTATCTGAAACACGAAGCCACCCTCGCCTACAGACCAGACGCTACGGCCAGAGGATTCAGCGGTCAGGGACTTGCCTCCCCTGCTCCCGTGCTGCCCCGTCCTGCTGTAACAGATCAGCGACTGCTTCCTTCACTCCGTATAAACAAGCAGGTAACTTCATCTGCTCTTACGTACACAGTATAAAGCAGATTAACATTTGGGCCAGAAACGAGTCCTTTCAGTGCAACTGTGCTGGGGCGAAAGGGCGGCCGTGAGCTTACGCGGCCATCGCGCCCACGAAAAGGAAATCAGGTACACGCAGAGCCAGCTGAACGGCTGGCCGCGCGCAAGGCGCCCGCTTGCGTCCTCAGGTTTTATCTAAGCGAAGGAGAGAAAAACCCCTATGAACAGGTATGGAAAGGCACGTGGGGTAACGGAGCTGGAAGGGGTGGGCTCGGGCTGCCCCGTGCCCTGCAGCTCCCTCCCGCCACCGAGAAAGGGCACCACATCCGTTTCGGCTCTCAGCAAAACTTTCTCCCGAGGAGTCCCAGAGCCGTGGACGCCGCGACACCACGGTGCACGCGCCAGGCAGCGGCGAGCTGGTGGCGCTTGTCCCGCGCGCCCAGGCCGCCCTTGGCCCTTCGCTGCAGGGCCAGGCCACAGCCCTCCGGGCGACTCGCCAGCCGCGAGCGCCTGCTGCAGGCGAGCGCGATCCCGGGAGCCGCCAGCAAAGGGCCGAGCGCCCCAAGCCAGGGACCTTCCTCCGCGGGCAGGGGAACCACCCCGAGGGAGCGCAGCGGCCGAGGGGACTCGCGGGGAGCAGGTGGGCCCAGCTCCACCAGGAAGCCGGAGACACCCAGCGAGGGGCCGACGGGCTCCCAGCAGACCCGGGCCAAGCCCAGCGCCTCGAACCGCCAGGGAGCCGCGCGCGCCCCCGGGCTGCCCGGAGCGGCGCCGAAAGCCCCCGCTTCCCGGGGAGGCCTCGGTTGAGCGCCACGACCTGGAGGCGGCGAGAGGCCGCCCCGGCCGCGACGCCCCTGGGCTGCCCGGGCGCGCGAGGCAGCCCGAGGGCCGCCCCTCTGGAAAGCGCCGACAGGGCCACGCGCCCGTGCGCAGGGCTTCAAGGAGAAAGTTCTGCGGACGCTTTTGTACACATACACAAATATTTTAATATAATGGTAACTGAAATGTTATCCATATTCTTAGTACTGTCATAATTAACTAAAAAGATATTTAAATTTTGTAAAAATGACATATTTTACACATCTTCTATTTACAGTCGCAATATACTTAAATGTTATAAAACATCCACTCTGACCTTTAAAATATATGTATACTAGGACTTAGTATTAGATATATTATAATTTATAGCAAACTTAGGGTTTGCTGTGTAGCTATCTGTTCAATGGAAATGTCATGATCAGCCTGGCTTAATAAAGACAGCTCAGAAACAAAAATCAACCACCAAAAAAAGACAGGAAATGTGCAAATATTGGGGCAGACAAAAAAAAAAAAAAAGCTCGCAGTTTTAAAAAACATCACTGTGAAGTCTTCCAATAAATTAAAATTATAACCCACAAATCCCTTTCTTGGCATTGTCCGTGATCAAATTAATTTTCAGTATTACTAATCTAAAATAAAAAAAAGGTAAAAAAAAGGAAAGAGAAGGTCCTCCGGAGGCCCGTGTGTCCCCGTGCCTCAGTCAAGCATCCGGGTTTGAGGGGCTTGTCGCTCCTGGCGCCGCCGAGCTGCCTCTATTGATGACTCGGGAGTACGTGCGCTCCATTCCTTGCTGTTTTGCTGAATCCTCCTTGTATGCAATCTTTTCACAAAGAAAGAAAAGAAAAGATCCAACAGTGAGAGCCGTCTAAAACTCAGGGTTTCTTGAGTGTTTATTCTCTAATCAGTGATTTCTCGTATTTGGTTTATTACACGGTGATGCTAACGACCTGACAGAGGAAGATGATCTCTGCCTGGGCACCCCGAGCTGGCGGACGTCCCCGAGCGCGAGGGTCAGGGGGCCCCGGTGTGGGGTCACTGGTTCCTGCCAAGCGCTGCTTCAGGCAGTTCCCTAGACATGTTCCTCCGACAACTCTCATGCAAACGCAACTGAGAAGTCACCTACGTTTTATCAACTTGGCATCCAGCATCTCCTGACCGTGGTACAGGCAGGCCCCAGCTCTGTCCACACAGTCGTTCTGGGCATGTAGGAATCCCACTGAGCTTAAAACGTAGGGGAGCTACAAAAACATGCCTGATAGCAAAGTCCAGGCCAATTTATTGGAATGAGAACAGGCAGGCCAAGCTGAGGTCGCGGACAGAGCTGCATGCTCAGAGAGGAACTGTGGCAAAACTCGCTTTGGCCGTCCTGTCGGCACTCTTGCTTGAGGAAGGTTTTACTCTAAATAAGTTCTGTTTAGCCGTAGCCATAATTATTTTTCCTACTTCAATAAACACAGACCGAAAAACCTGCCTCCCTCCCAGGGCACTACATCGGAGCAATCACAGAAGAAATGGGGCCGTCACCACCCTCCCCTCCAGCAACAGGGACGCCAGCGGCAGAAGCGGGCCAGAAACCCCTCTTCCCTCCAAAGCTCTCCGGGACTAGCTTTACGCAGGCAGCTCTCGGCGTCCCCGTGCCGCAGGGAGGACCAGGGCACAGACCCTGCGACGGTGCAGCAGCCCTGCCTGTGTCCAGCCGCACGACTTCACACCGGGCTCCCGCTGCCCGCGTTGCCCAGCGGTTTGCTATCATTCAGGATATCCCAGCTCAACACAGTCAGTGCTTTGCCAAGGCAGCAACGACCCATTTCATGCACAGGGGAACTAAGGTACAGACCTGCGGGGCCAGGGGTGCCTAGGACCCCATCTGCAGCTCTCCACATCCCCTCCCTTTGCTCAGGAGGTTTTGCTGCCTGTCAGCCGACCCATGGCTTGATTTAATGCCTGCACTTAAAGCGCTAACCGCAGAGCTGTTCTTGCGCTCAGCCAGCCAAATCGCAGCACTAGCTGGGAGAAATTCTAGTTATGATTCATTCATCAGCTGCCACCACATCCCCCCAAATGGGCATCTTCTGATGGAGGAACGACTGAAGGAAGCGTTCTTCATTTTGCCCAGGACTCATGCAATAAACATCTTCTGGTTGGGAGGGTTAGAAACGTTGAGAGTGACTCTGGGTGTAACATCTCTACTTACTTAAAACAATCCCCCCCCCATCCCCCCAAAGTTGTCTAAGAACAAAAATGACTAAGATGAAATGTTTTAAAGCACTATCTCCACTGCTTCTCCCCAAATCACATATACAGGCATTAGAGAAGAACATGGCATAAATGGGACCAGATCCAAAGTTTCACACCAACTGGTTGCTTTTTTTGCAGGAACTCCCCAATTCTCAGACCTCTACGGTAGAATAACTCGGCCCTGAATTAGCACCAATTATATAAATGAAATCCTGCATGGAAGAGACTGTTTGAAATGCAGTTAATTTTGCAACTGAGCATGCATACATACACTGCACACACATGAAAGGATAACTTTGTACATACAGTATAAATGCCTCAAATTTTGCTTATTCTTGTCCCCCACCCTCACCTTTTTCTGCCTCAGATACTTCCTGGCAGCGTCTAGTAAAATCAGCAAAAGCTGCAAGGATAGCCAGAGAGCACAGCCGAGCACAAGGAAACTCTGTAGCACGCATGCTCTCTGTTTACACTGCTGACTTAACCCACCTATAATTCAAATCCAAAGCTCTTTCCAAGGGCATAAGAACAACAAAGCTTGGGACGGCTGCTGCAGTGTTGGGCTGTACCCGATCTTTCTGCGCTGCAAACATCCAGGCTTGGACACAGGCACCAAGCCTGCACCCTCCACGGCACCTAGAGCACGGCTAAATCTGTGTCTTAATGAAACCCATACGCAGGGTGGTAGGCAGGCTTGTCTTAATCGATCAGCCCGCAATCTCCAGGCCCCCACTCTGCCACCTCTGCTGTTGCTGCACCACGTGGCTTCTGGCGAGTGCTTTGGCAATCGGAGGCGGCTGTGGACCTGCCCCACCAACCTCCCACAAGGTCACAACTAGGAACCTAAGAGTTGAAGTAACACGTCTCAAACGTGTTCACAGAGAGGAGCACACACACATCCTATCTTTTTTTTTTTTTTTTTTTAAAAACTCCCTGAGCAAGGGAGTCATTAGACATGAACCTAAATGAACATACCACATAGAAAATTCAGCAAGTGAGAAAGTACATGACATTAAATGAAAAAGTAGATGTAAGAAAAATGAACATACCACTTTTGGCTATAGTATTGAGGGAAATGTTAGACAGGGAAGAAGAGAAGCTGTATAAGCAAGGACCATGACAGAGCTGTCAGAAAAGAAAAACACAACAAAACAGAAAAGAGAAAAAACATATGGTGATGAAAGAGTCACTACCAGTGGGTGAGCAAACACAACTCTCTTGAATACGACAAGGGGAAAGACGGCAAATCTCACTGCTGTGGTAAAGAGCACAGTACAGCCAGGGCAGAGCCGTGAGCTCTCCAACTGCAAGATGAATATTTCAACCACATTTACAGCATGTCATTTGTCTGGGGGCAATGCTCTGCTCAGAAGTAGGGAGTTCATGCTTTTGCGAGAGGACTAGAGCTGTGCCAAAAAGCCATTCTGCTCGGAAAACTGGGCTTTCATTTGAAAAGCTGCCCCACAGGGAAGGCAAGGGGGAGGCTAGTTTCCACGTGGGACTTTCAGAGTATGCTGATTTTGATTAAACAGATGACAATAATTTTGACTTTTGCTGGATGAACTCTGATGTTATTAAATGTAGCATATTAACATTACATATCAACTATTTAATAGAGTTAGGTACAAGTAATTTTGTAATATTCAGTCTCTTCAATTACTTGAAGAGCTCAGCTCATTCATATAAAAATGAATAAAAGTGTGAATATTTAATAGCATTCACTGAATATATTTTATAAACACTGCAACTCATGGGCTACTCATAACTGATTTAACTATTCATTTTTGTGGGAAACAGTAGTTTGCAGAAGTCATATGGTACCGTCTCTGCGTATTGACTGGATTGCAAAAATAATTTCCACAGGAGAAGCACGAACAGTGAGTAATAAAAAGATGCTCCTAATACTTACACATTTAATGTAACAAACAATCAGATAAATAGTAATTATGATAACATTAATGGAACACTCGAGATTCAAAAAGCTTTCTACAACTAGCCAGGAAGAAAGCATAATTCACAAAACAGCAACCACCACCACTGGGCTGGACTCTTACCCGGCATACACCCATACACCGGGCCTTCAACGCAGTTACACGTTTATACCCTATGAACATTTAGCTTGATACCACATTAAGAATAACAATGGAGAGAAAAAAAAAATCAATGGCAATAGTTATTCTCCTCATATGTGAAGATGAATAACATGGTATGGTCCAAACGGGATACGAGTTAGACACACTTCTGTGAGACGCCATCATGGGTACCAACAGTTATTTAAACTAAGTGTGCACAGTGCCTGGGTTTGCTATAGGCACCTGGAATTGCACTGCAATTATTAGAGAATAAATATTTCTCAGGGGCAGTCGCAGGTGGTCTACACATAACCATGCAGAGAAATAATTAAGCAGGCTTTAATTTCCACTGTAGTGTGCAGAATCACTCCATTATTATTTAAATTAAATGAGAAAACGTAACAAAGAAGTATCTGCACAGATACAGCAATCGAGTGGCTGAAAGTGTGAACCGAAGGCCAGTTCAGCATTTTGGGATGCATGTTATATAATAAAGCCACGCATGCTAATCTTCTTAAAGTTGCTAACACCTGAAATGGAGTCTCAACATGGCATATATTTTGACACAGCAGCCCAAAAAAAAGAAAAAAAAAAGAATACCACTCTTGCTCTGAAAGCTGAATACAAATAGAAATTAAAAAAAGATATCTCCTCCAGTTAAATGCTTGGTCCTAAAAGTAATTTTCGATTTTAATTAAATACTTACATCACAGCTGTAGGATAAAGCAAGCAAATCGTAAAACACTAGCTTAACTGATTATCTACTCATGCTTCTAGACCTCCAGCCTCAGTCTCACACACATTCAACTTTTCAATACGTAGCAAGATAGGCATAAATGACAAATCTTTGTTCATCAGATTCATTATCTATTATACAGATGGATTAAAAAAACAGAGTGAAAGTAAGTTTTCTCAATGACTGTTGTACTGCAGATTTTACTGCCAGCATTTTGCTCTACAGATTCATTTGTCAGTAGAAGAAACAAATCAGCAACCCTCATTCAACCCCAGTCAGCATTAAAATAGATGATCTAACCTGTTCGTTCATAACTGCAGAGAGCTCACTGAGCATATCCTTATAATGAGACTTCATTTCTCCCTGATATTCAAACTGGTCCTCCTTAATAAGGCGTTCGTTGACATCAAGGGCATGCCCACACGCTTCTGCAAACTGCCTACAAGCACAAAGAACAACCATACAGATATTCTAGTAATGAAAAAGAAATACATATTCAACCATTCCTCTTCCTCCCCTGGCAAATTATACCCTGTTAGAAGCGAATTTCAGAACTCCTCCTCAGATCAAGAGAAACATAGGCTACTGGGATAGACCAGAACTTCAGTAAATGCTTTCCTGAGAATGATTTGTAAGATTGGGTAAACTATTTGGTAGATGTAAATCAGTCTGGTTCAATTCAGTGATTCAGTCTGCTTTAATGTCACACTAACTTGGTCATTTACTCATACTAGGCAGCGGGTGGCAAGCCTAAACTTAATGTTTACCTGAAGATTTCCTTCAGAAGCTTAACTTGATTATCAGGATATCTCTTAGCATTCGTTTCTTCAAGAAAAGCTCGAGCATAGGCCATCGGTCCTGCATTTACCTGGGAGAAAGATGCACAGGTTAGGGTGCAGAGAACAGCTGAAGTTACAGCTTGTAACAGCCTCTCGTACCCTAAGGCCTGGGGCAGTCAAGCGGGTGTGAAAAACATCCCATCAGTCCTGTGCTTGCCTGGATGAAACTCCAAGAGTTTACTGAGAAGAAGGGAGCTGGCTGATCTCACACAAGCTGAAGAGCTATGCTTGCCTTTGAAAGTGCTCACAGCCAGTTAACCATCTAGAAAGTTACACGTTTGAAGGATGTGACCAAACAAATCCCAATAAAATGCCCTTTAACATAGTTGCATGCTTGGCTGTGTGACAGGCAGTATCTCAAAGTGGCACAAGATGGACCGATTAGAAAGGTCTTAACATTTATTTAGAGAAGATTTGACAGAATTATAGTTGCACATAAAATCCAACACTCTTCAACACCAATGGAAAGATTTCCATTGGCTTAAGTTTTTAGAGCAGGCTTCAACAGCACCAGAATACGAGATATGTCCAGAAGCATAAAAGAGAGAACACATGGCTGGAATGATGGAAATCCCAGAAAAATAAATTTAGGCAGATGCATAAAAACATAGGCAAATTGTCATTACCTTGACACTGACGCTCCCTTGGAGTTTGAGCTGCAGCCTGATCATGTCCACCTCCTCCATCATGCAGAGCTGATTGAGTTCTGAGACTTTTTTGGACATCTCATCAATCGCTACTTCGATAGGGTTCAGCTCTGTGCTTGTCTGGCTTATGACCTGAATTCGCTTCTTCACGTAGGGGAACAAGTGACTGGCTACTCAAAAGCAAGAAACAAACAGAAATGTACCCACAACAAGAAAGTAACTATGAAAGCAAAAAAAAAAAAAAATTAAATCAAAGGTTTAGGTTGTATTAACTTTTGACTTTGTTAATGTCTTTATCAATAAAAATTATCAGTTTTAATCACCAAATGCGCAGTTGTGACTCGGCAGGTCCAAACCAAAATTTTGAGGCAGCTGTAACTGAGAAAGTATTTCCTTTAGAATTCACCATCATTTGCTATTGAACTCTTGTCAGATCCACATGGCAGAAAGCTATCACCACTCAGATTTTAAAATCTATGAATTTCTTCCTCTGAATTAAGGAGGACCAAAGGACCAAATCATAAGCCTGTGCTGAACTTCAAACACCTCAAAAGTCCCACCAGATATGTTTCAAGTTAGATGCAGAAGCTCCAGTGCTTAGCTGAATTGGTGTCACTCACCCATAAACGAATTATTAAAACATCAGCCTTAAAAAAACGCAGGCAGCTATTTTTACCATTCAGCCTAAATACTATGATACTCTCTAACGGGAGCTGAGAGAAGAGCTATTCATCATCAAAACCACTTCCTTCCAGGAGAGCCATTTTCACATATCTCAAGGGGTCTGGCAGAGACACAGTATCGCGCTTTGCATCTGATCTAAGCTCTGCTGTCTAACAATCTTTTCCCAGTTTTCCTACACACTTTGGAAATTCTCCCAAACTCTTATGTCTTCCCTCCTCCAGTGACCATATGCTGCAAGCCAGCTCAGGCCGGAATGAGCTCCAGCTTACAGGGCGGCTGCTAGTCCGGGCAGCAGGAGACCAAGGACTTCCTGTGCTAGAAGCACAAGCTACAGCCGGGCACGGAGAAACGCCAGCAACCCACAGACTGCAGCCAGACGGTTTCTCTGTGCAACTTGGGCTGCGGGGCACTGAACAGAGACACGCGGAGCAGTTACTGCTCCAGCTACCCTGTACCTCTGCCCAAGCACAACTAACTTCCACTGCTCCTCCAGGCACGCTGGCCAATCTCGTTTTCTTCTCAAACGAAGGGCAGTCCTTCTAACAAAGGCAACGAATGAATATATTTGATTTCATCCAAGGGGGGAAAAAAAAGAAAGAGGCTTCCTTTACGGAACAAATGTTTGTATCTGCTAAGATGTATTCTTCTTAACAGAATACGCACCCTGCCTTGCTCTTCTCTTTGAGCTGTTTGTGATGAAAACAACAAGGACTAACTGCTAGGTTGCCTCCAGCAGAACCACTCCCAAATTACATCACCGTAAAAAACAGTAAGATGTCAATAATAAGGAAAAATAAGAGCTGACGATACTGCAAATGAAAATAACTTAACCTAGGATGGTCAGCAGGATTGTAAGAAAGAGCGTACTCTGCAAAAGGACACAGCGTAAGGATTACTTATCGTTCTGCAGAATACACTCTGCCTGCCGACTGTGGAAAAACTAGCACAAAAACTTGCACTATCCAGTGCTGCAGCCAACTGTCAAAGGTGCAGCAGGAGGGGGAAGCAGCAGCAGCAAACATACTTGTCAGGATCGTGCGCCTCTTGCACTGCTCTTCTACTCCTCCATGCTTTTTTCCTGAGAGTGTGAAAGGTGTTTCAAACACAAAGCGGTTGATGTTGTGATGCATTTCGAAGTCAGTCTTTCGATCTTCAGCTTCTTTCTCTTCAAAGAAAGGTGTGACATACGTGACCTGGATATAGGCATATTTTGGATCCAAGTCTTTGGGGTTGACCTGTTTAATCGTGGCAAACAATGAAACTCTGTTAAGCATGACATACTGCCCAGGCATCTGTTGCAAGTCCAATGCTTATATCTATCATGGCATTAGAGATAAAGGGTGAGAGTTCCAAATGTAAATATTCAGACCACAAATTAGTAAAAAAGATAGTTAGCTAAGAGGCCCCTAAAAACAGTGAGATTTTTTTAATACAGCTAATGGCAAAAGTGGATGAAGGCTAAATGAGAGAGAAGACAACGTGGCTCTGCAGGTTTCTGTCACGATAAACAGCTGCATCTGCGGCATTTGCCCTCTTCCCACCAACAGAAAACAGCAATGTCCTGCTACAGCACTGTCATTTCCATACAGCACCTGCCAAGCTATAACTTTAGGGTCATTTTCTCCTGTTATAAAACTAGGCCATTGGAGTTCACATATACACTCAGTTCATATTCACTCAAAACACAGCTCTGATAACATGTAGATACAGTATCACCGTGATATTAAACCTCTGCCTCTCAGGAACACGTTTGACAGAAAGAGCGAGGCTAAGCTGTAGAGTGAAGGATGATGACACAATCCTGTGTTTCAATGGGTGATTTCACTTTTTATTTCACACTTTTTATTTCACTTTTTAATTCACAAATCACGGGACGGAAACAGTCTCTGTCACAGGGCCTGCATGCTGATGTTCACGTATTTGGGCAGGCCAGAGGTGAGAGAGAAGGGTGGGTGGGAGCCTTGTGTGTCAACTCTTACAACTGAACCAAGGCAGAGGACAGAGCATGGTGTGTTAGAGGCAAAGCTTACAGGTCTTTACATGCCCCTGGTCTTGCTTCGCTCTTGCTTCAGTTTGTGCTCAAGCTCCCGTCTGATCCCTGCTCCGTTTGCACCTCACCGCAGTCAGCGCTGCCTTTTACTGCGGCCCTCTGATAACAACGCGGCTCCCTCCAGAATAAACGCCACAGACCGACTGTGCTTTCACATCTCCCCCTTGCGCAGGGATAGCCCATCTTTCATACCTTGTTGGAATCCTGGATTATCTTCACGTTTTCTATTCCAAACTTGTCTGCGTAAAGTTTCAGCAGTCTCTGAGAGATCTCAGACAAGCCTGTTAATTTGGGTTCTTTATAGATATACTCTTTACCTTCCTCCTCTTCAAAAAAACCCTGTATGGAAAGAAATGGAAGGCTGTAATGAACACAGCAGGCAGTGAAAAGCCTGAATGAAAGCCTTGATTCCTAACGCAAGCACATCTACACATCCGCTGGAGCCTCCAGAATGCCATTTCCAGCACCTGAGTTAACAGCTTACCTTTCTCCACTCCTAGCATACCCATACCTAGACATCTGCATTTATACTGGTTCAGCATCTCCTAAGCTACCCAGGAGATAACTCATACACATTTATTAATGTAAGGTATCTAGTGGTTTAAACAGTGACAGTGCTTTCTCTCAAATGCGGCAATGTTTGAACGATAAAGAAACCCTAATGAATTATTAAATTGGACACTAAAAATATTATCATCATCTGGACACAATCATCTGGCTAATTTAAACTCTTTCTGAAATACTCTGCTATCAGACATGGGCTTAGCACTTGTTGCAGGGGCTGCACAGCTGGGTTTGGACTGTGCGCAGCACGCCACCTCCTGGCGCATCCTACCTATGAGCCTCACACGCACAAGGGCCGCAGTGCCTGCTGCGCCTGGCCCTGGCCCCGGCAGCCCACTCGCGCTGCACAACCACATCCCTGGGACGACCAGCATGGCGATCGCACAGGAAATGCAAAGGAACGGATCCGAGCCTGCTTCGGTGCAGATGAAAAGGAACTCTGATGGCATCTTCAGAGGCAATAGGGAATTGCAGGGTTTTCACAGACAATGAATACATTATTTACATAAAAAGAAAAAAAAAAAAGAGGCTGTGCTCCTCTGCAAAAAAGCCCCATCTTGTTAAGGTTATTTACTTATTACACTGGATGCAATTGGCAGAGCCGTAACAAAAAGCTCCACTGAAGAGCTGAGCAGGAACCTGACGGGCTCCAGAAGGAACGTCGACCCCAGAGAAGTAGCCTGATGCCGCCTCACGTGCGGGTGGGACACGCTCATCTGCTGCGTGATGAGCACGCACACGAGCCCCGCGGGAGCAGCTCTCCCAGCCGAGCAGAGGGCACGGGCCGCCCGCTAGCAGGGGCTGGCTTCGCCCCGCGCCCTGGCAGGGGCGCCTTCCTCCTGCGGCTGCATCTGCTGCTGCTGCGACTCCGGCAGTGTTAAACACCGCAGCTGGGCCCAAACGCTGCCTCGCTCTCACCTGAACGGAAAGCGGCCCAGAGGAACGTGCCCGAAGCTGCAGGCATAAAGGGGAAAGGCAGACGGCGTTAACGACGCTAGAGCCAAGGCCCTTGAAACGTAACGTGGGGCGGCTGGCACGCCTCGCTCTACGACGCGCCTTGGTGAAACGAGCCGTCTCCAAACACGTCTGTGGAAGGTGCCCATGCAAAAGGCGGCCTTGCCATGTTGAAGCATGGCGCAACTTTGGTCAGTTTAAAAAGAAGAGATTTGGCTACTGAAATTATAGCCTAGGCAAGCATTTACAAAAAATACGCAGAAGAACAAAAATAAATTAGCCATACGTTTCAGTGTGCGTTTAGTAATAAAGCCCCAAGCTTTATTTTAAGAGGGATTAAAATATACACGCATCCTCCCTTCAGCCAGGAGAAGGCAAATTGTCTTTGCTAACCCGGCAAGCGCGAAGCGCGCTGTGGGCATTACCCGCACCAGCTCGCCTGACACGCTCCTCACGCCGTTCCACAGCGACCTGCTAGCGCAACGCGGTTTTGAACAACGTTATCGACTAAACTCCGTGGGCACGTGAAGAACTTCACAGGCCATTAGAAGGCAAACCTAGAGCTCAAAAGCTAACACCCTCCCTATAAACATTTACTGAGCTGGGCAGGCAATCGACTGCCTATTGATCTTCCAGAGGAAGGACCTGCAAAAGATCATAACTTGGTTTCTGATACTGCTTCCACTGAAGCAAACTGCTTTAGCTGAAAACAGCTAAAAACTTCATTAGTTCCTTGCAACCTTATTCAAACACACTGCTCAGATTTGCTTTTGTCACAAGCCATCTGCTTTTTGCTATCATGCAATTAAAAACACACCAAAAAAACACACCCAAAATGTGTTTTCCATATTAATCACGCAGCAAGCTGGACTAGCGCTTACCTCCTCACACAGCGACACCGCGAGCGACTGCTAGCTGGGACGCAGCACTTGCGGAGAAGTGCCAAAGCCGTGTGCCGATGGCACACAGGATGACGATATCTGTGTTAACGCTTTTGCTTGTCCGTTCCTCTCCCGCCGCCCCCTAAAAGCCCCAAACAATAAGGGGTTTTGGCTTGTCCCTAATGCAAGAGCTATCATTTAAGTACATACTCCCTAGAGTACTTCAGCAGACAAGCGACGAGCATAAATTAATTGGGAGCTATAAATAATCCTGTCTGTCATATGCTACACGTCTGGCAAAGACCACTAGAAGTGAGATTAAGTGCTTTTTAGGAGCCAAATATCCTCCAGTTTAAGGATTTTAAAACACGAAGCAGCCAAGGTCCCGTTTTCAATGCCCAGCCCCCAGACTGTTGTCATACCGACTGTTACTGCCTTGCAAGACCACCGCACCTTCACAGATGAAAACCGTTGCATGGATCAGCCGAACGTAACGGAAGGTAAGCGACCTCCCAGGTAAGAAGTTTTCGGTTTCTGCTGAACTTGGATTTGCTGAGAGTCAAGCTGCGACCCGGGAAGGGCAGCCTGGGAGCGCTGCAAGGGCCTGCCTGCCTTGCGCCCTCAGCCCCAGCCCGGGCTGGGGGCTCGCCACAAACCCAAGACTCTCCTCTGCTCTTTCCTGGAAAAGCCTCCCTGTCCCCACAGCCGATGCGGGGAGGCAGAGCTGCTGGTTTTTTCCAAGCTCATCTTTACACAGCCACGTGCATCCTGGCAGGGAACGAGTAGGACCGACTTGCATAGGCTAAAATGGGCAAATGGGACTAAACCTCTACTGGAACATACCCTGCTAGGACTGAGTCAAAAAAAAAAATGCATCTCAGCAGCTGATTTCCCTTAGAGCCACAATCTAGCCTGGGCGGTTGTTGGAGGGTACATAATCCTGTTGCACAGTAACGCCGAGAAGTTGTCATTTTCCCCCCATCTTAAAAAGCATGAAAGTAGTGTAGTTTCAGATGGAGTTACTCAGTACACGGTTGTTGTGGGTCTAGGGAGACTGTGCTGAAAGCCTCACTGAAACATTAAAACTCGCCTGCATAAGAGTAGCCATTCAGTGAGTGTTTATGGAAATGAAAAAGGTGCTTTTTCCAACGTGACAGAAAGAACAAGAATTACATAGACATCTTTACCTTGAACGCATCGCTAGAGCTGACAAGGGCCAGGAATTAAAGTTTTTGAAAGGCTCTTTCCCATCTATATCAATGGGCCAGTGTCCATGTCACCTCCCATGGCAAGAGGGAAGGGACTGCACTCTACAGTAAGGAAACCATTATGGCCGATTTATCATGTAAGAAAGTCTGAATCACGTTTGAAAGAGAGGAAACATCCTCCGATCCTTAGACATAAGCACCCTGCTGTCCGCTTACCACTGTGAAAATCTGCCATCCCACTTTTACAACTTCTTGCACAGATGGGAGAGAGAACAAAACCTCAGCTGTACCTTTAGCTAGCGCTGCTCTGAAAAAAAGTCTTTAAAAGGATCAAGACTCCTCAAGTATTTCGGCAAAACATGAGTTTTCAGTTATTCAGCATATCTGAAAGCTTAAAAACAAGCAAAAAACAAACAAAAAACAAACAAACCCACAACACGCTACAAGAAGGATCTTGACCTCAAAACACCCATCTGTGAACTAAATCGTCTGAACAGGCCCATCACTAGTATGGCCACTTGGTGGTGCAGTAAGATGCCATCAAAGGCCCTTACCAGAGTCTGCGGCAGCACGCTCTCTGAACTGGCACGTGAAGTGCTCTGGTAAAGAGGACCCACTACATGCTCCCTAAGGACTACAGCACTATTTGTTCAATCCATCCTTCCAGATGGTCCTTGCAGCAAAGTAGTGACCAAATACCACCTTGGCCTTTGCATGAAGATGAACAGTTGTCACATGCAGCTGCAGATTTTCTCTTTTGGCCAAGAACCCCTAAAACTCTCCCTGCTGAGATTGCAAAATACATACAGTGTTTGAATTATTCTTTTGTCTATTATTTGTTTTCTCCGTATTTTGTTTCAGTTAAGAAATACTAGTAATTTTTTTTATGTAACAAAATACACATATATATTATATGACTAAAATATTTAATGAAGACAAATGTGCAATAGTCTATTTTTATGTGTGTGTGCTTACATATGTATGTACCCACAGATATTTTAGAGTACTGTGTCTGTAACACTGAAAAGGAGCCCCATACCTACAGAGTTATCTCATACCTACATACTAAGTTTCCTGCTGTGGGATCCTTTGCAGTGGCCTGAGCAGAGCAATTCATATTCATTTACGCCAGTTTAATCGTCTACCACAAGTAAAACCTGCAGCTGTTAGCTTTTGGGAAGAAGTGTGTAAAATCTGCTAGAAACACACAAAAAGGAATTGCTTACAGCATGTTAAATGAATTGGCCACTGAAACCAGCCGGAGGCCTGCAAGGACTCTTGGCAATAAAGGGAACAAAAGGCCACATTCCTTCCACCCACGCAGTGAAAATGGAAGCAAGTGGCACATGGGGAAAAGGGACTGACAGAATTACAGAAAGGATACCTTCCCCAGGGAAAAGTACACAGGGAAAACCGATATACGGGAACGTCCAATTCTCTTATCTTTCCTTCCTGGTCAAACCTTACCTATAATGTTATACCTGACACTGTGCTTGATGTATTGGAAAAACCTTCTGCATTTGAGGATATTCCTCAATCAGTTCTGTGCATCCAGTCATACTTTCCTCGGTAAGTGAGGCACAAGAAATATTGTTGGGAATTACTTGCCTTTAATTATTTGCACTGTGCCATACACCTTTTTTTTTTTTTTTTTTTTTTACTATGCCTCTGCAAGAAGCAAAACAGAGCATTCTCACTATCTACCCCATAAAATCTCTTCTGGAAAAGGAAAGAAAGAAGCTGTGCTTGTTTGCGTTTAGAGCTCAGTATCCACGTGCACCAGTGAATAAACCAAGCAACACACAGCTGTGAAAAAGTCATAGGCTTTAGAGCACTAAAGCTGTTTAAATGAAGTTGCCCTTTTGGCATCGGCAGCTGAAAAGTCCTTGCACTGTAACAGAGATTTTATCCAGTTTGACAGCACTGCTGCAGCTTGACTACCCACTTACAACTAGCTTTGAGTCCTGGGCTCGGACCTGTGGGAGGGATGGCACGCACCTGCGCTGCCTCCGGGAGGGAGAGCCCTGGTAGGAGGAGGTCCCAGTTTCTCCACCGCTGCCCCCATTTCGAGGAAGGCTGGGCAGAAGGAAAGCTCTACCCTTCCTCAGAAGCTGCCTGCTTTCTCCTTGCGTTCAGCAAGTTCAGCTTTCCTAGCCTGTGTGAAGAGCCAGGACTTTGTCACCGACCTCTACCTCCCAGTTTGCTCACTCCCACAAGGCAGCATCAGGCACGTGCTTCCACCCTGCCCAGAGGGCTCCAATTACAACAGCAATAGACCTTGGACTGACATACCAGCCTTACTCTTTGGAGCTGCTGCATAGGCCAGGAAAGCAGTTTTGCATTCAAACAGCATTAATGCTACGCTGAATTTTTCAGCGGAGAAAGAAGAGGTCCAATCCCGCTCCCAGTGAAGCTGAGAGAAAAACTTTCACCGAGACGAGGTGACACAGCATTGGGCCCCACGGTGCGCACACAACATGGTGACAGATACAGCTTTGTAATTCAGGTAACCGAACAAGCAAAAATTAGTTTTTAAGATGCAACAACAAATGAAACGACGTTATTTCATCTGGCACAAACCAAAGACTCGAGAGCACAGGAACGTTAATGTTAAGTAACAGTACAGCGAAGGATGGAGGATGTGAGGAGAATTAAACAAAGCATGCAAAAGAACTAGACTTACCACAGCCTTGAATAAGATCAAAAGGAGAAAAGAGCAAATTTCTGCATTAAAATCTAATTAGCAAACAGAATGATTCACATCAATCTGTTGTTTACACATCTGATTATTTTAGAGTAAAGGAAATTGTATGCTTGCCAAACAGGTCTTAAAAGAACATGCTGGACTCCTATGCTGATTTATAGAGGGAGAAAGCACAAAATAATGCCAAAGGAGTGCTTTGAGGATGCTGAAGCACTGCAGAGGGAATAAAACTACTCTATAGTATATTGCATAGACCCAGAGGGGGCCTGAAAGCAGAAGTCGGAGTCAGCAAGAAACACAACAAAAGAGCTACTGCATACAGCTCTGCTTTAAGGTCTACAAGAAAGGAGGATCAAATATCAAAGATGTTACTCTAGTTTTATTTAAGCTTTACTCTTAAACTGGCATGGCCTCAGTTTCAGTTTTGCTTGAGAAAGTCATGAACTACAGCCGATGTACATGCCTGTTCTCTGTTGCACCACTGTAAATCCACAGCAACAGTTTACACAGATGCAACGGAGTGCTCTTCTGAGTAAGATCCTCCTTAGTTTGACCCATGATGCACTTTTTGCCCAACCATTTATTGCAGACTGTTTCCCAGTTCTAGCTTCCCTGAAATACATTATGATTAGAAAAATATGGCTGAAAACTGGGAATCTGTTGAGACGAAAGAACATAAGTTGACTTACCTGCCCATAAAACGCAACCCGGTAGTATCGCCCAAACAGACGTTTCTCGGAATTCACTACTTCCGCAACCTTCAGGTATGAGCGGTGGATGTCATAGTACAAATCGGACAGTCTCTGCATGAAGAGATGGAGAGAGTGAGAGAGCAGGTACTCCCCAAACCAACACTAAGGCTTTACACAAGAAGGGTTTGCCTTAACTGGATTCCTAAATATTTGTAAAGATAGCTTTTATGCCAAGGGAGTTCTTTAACCTTGCCAGCAGTCACTGAAGACTCATTGCAGGGTTTCTTTGAGCACAGTTTCACAGCAGCGGGTGCCTTTGCACAGGGGGGGTCAACACAGGCAGACAAGCATCAGACATCCATCTCTCTTGCACCCCCTCTAATACAGCAGCGATAGGGACCTGTTAAGGGGTCAAAAAATGCAAGTGCCCCACATGCAGCCTAGAACATGGTGCCAACAACTCCAACAGCGTCCAGGCTCGTTCAGAGATATGCTATCCACAGCGACCACTAAAAATCACTTTCTTGGGACAGCGAACCAAAAGTACACCTAAGAAGCTACTTCCCCAAAGTATAACCTATATTCCTTTGTTTTTTTTTTTTTCCTAATTTAAAACCAGAAAAATCGAAACTTAAATTATTAACAGGTTACCCTTTATGCACTGAATTTGAAAAGTAAATAAGAAATGAAGAAACCCTGGGATTGTTACAAGATAACATAATTTATCAGTAGTTTCTAAGCTTAAATACAGTGCAAACGTGCTCTTGATCTAAACACACACACAAATTCACATTCATTGGTCCAACAGAGATTAGCTTTCTGTAACAAGCATGTGACGTGGGACATCACTAAAAGTCCCTTTGCAAAGCATGGCTAGAACTCTTGTTGTGGTTTTGATGAACTTTACAGGTTGGTTGGTTTGAAATATTTTTCTGTATTTACGGCTGTAATGATGCTGAAAAGAGGAAGGCACGATACCAAAGTTTTTCCATTTACTCATTATACAAAGCATTAAAACAAATTACAGAGAAGAAGAAAAAAGGCATGTCTTTTAAAGCAAGTACTTTTTTTCCCCTAAAAATTCTGATCTTCAGTGTTGTCATAAGACAAACTCAAACTTTAAAACATAAAACAACTTACTTTAAAATCCCTCTGCTTCTCAAAAACAGCAATGATAGGCTTGTTAACCTCAGCAATAAGCTCATATCTTTCTGACTTCCACAGGTATTCAACACACAGCTCCAGCTGCTCCACAAGAATATTCTGCAATTCCACAAATATGAATTCCACAGTGACTTCAGAGTTGATGGCACTTGATAACAGTACCGCAAAAGTACATACCCACTGCTTTGTTTTTATTCACTACCTTCTATATTAAAGTCTAGCTCAACCACACAGTGCTTAGTCAGGCATTGGTAACCTAGCCCTTCTTAAGGTAAATAACTCAACTAACGGTAGCAAGAAAACGCTAGACAACCTGTTCAGAAGAACAGGTTTGCTTTGTGGGGTCCCCGCCCCAAACTTCCAATGCTGGAACTTAATGTTCTGGTTTGCTAAAATCATCTCCCTACTACTTGGTAAAAACAGCAATGATATTTCACTCCATGAAGCATGTGGTGCCTTTTAATGGTAAGTGAAGTACACTCTTACTATAATTTACTGTAACGTCCACAGGCATCCTTTGGAAATAACGCACTCTATAAAGATAGAACGAGTATATAAATGTTAATGCTGCTGACCTCATTATAGGGAGTATCTTGCATCCCAGAGTCTTCCTTCATAGCACCTTCTTCTTTAATGTTGGGGGTAATGCTCAGAAAAGCAGGCCATCCCATGGAAAACAAGCCTTGAAGTGCAAGCCATAACAACGTCACTGAATGACTGAATAACCACACAATTTAAAAAGTTACTGGATACCATTAAAACAAACTAATTTTATTTGTCTGGGTTATTTTTTTTCTTTCCACAGCCCAAGCAATGAGAAACACAAATGGAACTGACTGAATTTACGACACTGTAAGTTTTCTCTACAATATAAATCCGCTTATCTAGGCAAAGGGCAACTATAACATTTTCCTGCTGCAACTTCACTCCTCCCTTTGGCATTTCAGTTCTTTAGACGTGCAGCGCTGGCAACCCTTGTGAATCTGCATGGGCAACCCTAGCCTGGAGTGTGAACTACAGTCACAGGCTACGATGACACCACTTATCCTCACAAAGCGAACGCTGCAGCTCCGGACCCTGCCTACAGCACACGGCGCTATGCACTGGGGGTTGCACCCATCCCACCCGAGCGAGGTTCCCAGGCCAGGGGCAGAAGCTGTCAACGGGATGCTCGCAAGGCACAAACCCAAGCGCATACATAACATTCGCTAAGCCGGGGCCTCGCTTTGTATGCGGTGCCATGACTTCAGAAGAAAATTTCCCCAGGCGTTACATGCTATCAGGTCAGGTTTGCAGTGTCTGAGCCATAGGGATTTTAGCCGCTTTTCTGGAATGCTGCTATTGAACGGTGAAGGTAAATCTGCCAGCAAACGCAACGAGCTTCTGACATGGCTCACGTTCGATTTAAAAGTAGGAAAAGATGACGGGCTGAATGCTATTAAGGCATAATTAAAAAGATAACCTTTACACATAAAGACAGAGGGGCTCCTCCCCCAGTTATCAATGAGTTTTGAGTAACTTATCCTTTTACTGACTCTCAGGTTTAAAATGACTCCCAACTTTTTCATTCCACCTACCTAATGTGGTATGTTATTTATACAAAGTATTCTACCACTAGTGAGATATCTCAGCAACATCTCCCTTCAGAGAAGGCCCACTTCTAACAGGGCATTTTCTCTTCCATCGCACCCACTAACACTTCTGAGCTATCAGAGAACCACAGTCTTGCCAAAGCTTGTAGCTTCCTCTTCCCCAGATATTTACCCTCTTTCACGGGGATTGCTCTTTATGAAAACTGCTAAAATATCTCATCCTAAAAAATCTCATTACTTTTAAACACCTATTTCATAAACTAAATAACCATTGGTATAGAAGCATTTCAGAAATATCAGCCTGCGTTTTATTTTTCTAATAAGCATCACAAATTCAAAAAATCTTTATCTATTCTAAGTTACCTACAAATGATCAGATATTACTCTCCCCCCCCGCTCCAGGCTTTGGATAGTCAAGGGAATCGGATATGGATTTGTGTGCCAAGTGCCAATTGACCCGAGAGGGACCTGTATTCATGGTGAAGAGCAGACTGCTCTACTGCTGGAAAAGCCCTTAGCCACAGACTTGCTACGCAGTTCATCAAACCAGCCAAAGAATATCGGAAGAGGAACATATAACATATCCAGCATTACTTGTTTTACTATTACAGCCATAAACATGCACTATATATCTTTTCCCTTTGGCAGATATTTTTCCAGATCAGTCGTAGAACAGTAATTGGATTCCCTAATCATGTTATTTGACCGAGAAACAGGCACGGTTAGAGCACTCACTTCCTCCACTGTGAGTTGTTAGTAAGACATTACTATCAGAGACTTGACCATCTTCCAGCAGCATACGTGAGGTACAAATCTTTTCCATTTTCCAGTAACCTATGACAGTGTAAGATGGTATTAGTATACTGCTACTGATATGTGTTAATACATGCATATTTAATAACGACACACCAACAAGTGAAGCATTCTCTTTTAGCACTAGCTTACTAAACATTTACTTAACCCTGTTTACCCAAAGCATACACTTTTACTGTTCTAGTGCTAAGACTAGAGCTTACTAGGTATTTCAAAAATTAAATATTTGTGAAGAATTCAAGCAGTTTTAAGAATAATTTACACAGAAGCAAGGAAAGTAGGACAAACAAAAGTTATTTTCGACAATATCATTTACAGCTACATGGTTAGTTTTGAATATGCTGATCTTACCCTTTCTTTTCAGGTACTCCGCAATGAGAGCGGCTATATGAATATAGCACATAGCGGCCTGTAACAAGAGATCAATATACAGGTATGTGTTAAAGTACACGGTATAGCTTAGGGCATACATGTGATAAGGAGCATGTACTTTCATCATTGTCAAGTCATAGCGCAGAAAAGGGAAGACAAAATACAAGAATTTGAGAAAGTAGTGGATTAAATGGTGAAACCCTTATTCAGCGTTAATTTCACTGAACATCTTGGGTAAGAGCACAGATTAATACTTAAATGAGGAAGTCAAAGATTTCTTCAAGAGAACAACGCAAGATTACTTGGTAAACAAGACGTAGCTGGGCGATGATCATCCCTCTGATTTTTCACCAAAAGGACTAATGTGCTACAAACCAAGCTCCTCTCCACGCTGTTCCAGGGAAGATCACCCGTTGCTTAAGTTAAGCACCGCCTGTGACCTCACCCACATCACAGTTATTATGCCTGTTATGATTGAGCAGCTGAGATGGCTAAGGTGATGCTGACCGCAGCTTCCCAGTCACACAGATCCAAGCCTTGCTCAACCTTATATCAGCCAGTCACAACTAAGCAGACAGGAATAACGAGCACTTCACATCTCCAGGCATTCTTCAGACCTGCTTTTCTCTAGCTTCAGGAATATAACAGACACTGAGCCTCAGATCATTACTGTTGTCATCTCTTCTACGGTCCTTTTCATCACAACATCTCGGCCTACAGACAAATGGATTTCCTATTCATTTATATAAATTACCTCTGATAAATCTCCATTTCTTGCGTGAATCTTGGCCATGCTTTCAAGCCATGTCCTACGTAATTCTGGTGTGCTGGCATAAGAATTTGCTAGGCTGTACTGCAGGTCCACAAGCATCTCAGGGTCTTTCTCATGCTCCTTCATCTGAGCTGTGGCCATCAAAACTGTCCTGATGCGTTTGGTCAGATCCTTTACCTCTGCTGGGAAATTAAGGTTCTTTGGGAAAGATAAGCAATACATCACTAAAAGCAGCCAAAGAACCACACGCAGCACCCCTGAACGTGTTCGCGTTCCGCTTACGGAAGCCCTTCTCCCCCTCCCCTAACGCAGTAGGCTTCGAAGCAGAGCCACAGTTCAGAAGCACTTGCACGTTTTACACCGTTCCTTGACATTTGTTTACTGATGTGTCACAGCACCCAACAGATATCCCAGTCAGCCAGCTACGCCACTGTATGGAGCAGCTCCGCTGAAGGCAGCAAACTGAAGCATTTGATCCTGGGTTGGTTAACGGATCCAGCTGGATTCTCATACTCTTACAGAGGACGAACAGCCCCGCGTGCCACAGACAGTCCTGCCTAACCGCGCTCAGCACGTTCTCCTACGGCGAGTAAGGGTGCCCAAGTCTGGCTCCTGGCCTTTTCACACTGCACAAGATTAAGACATTGCCCTCATTTTATTCAGATTAGCTTTTCTCAACGTACTTAACTCATCTCTGCAGTTTCTCTTTTTCAGATGGACATTAATAACATTTCTATTCTTAAACTTTTTTTTTCATTTGTTCCTTTTGATTAAAATCATAAATATCCTGAAAAAATAAAATGAAATGCTCCTTCCTCTGTGTCAGGCAGGGAAGAGAAGCAGTGTGACCTGCTGGGCTGGGGAATCAAAGCTGGACTCCAGAAATAAATACAGTTGTAACTCTATCTTAGGTAATTATATATCAAATTACTTACACTAATTTTATTATTAGCCTCAGTTGAGACACCCTTGAGTCACCCTCAGAGAAAGGGAACTAGATTCAAAGTATAAAATTCAAAAAGCATATTGACAAACATTTGGCTAAGAATTGGGAAAATGAAAAAAAATGGAGTCCTTTCCTAACACCTTCAGCACAGACAATGAATATAACAGTAATGATAACTAACCAAAGAGCTAAGTGCTTTTTTTGGATGGGGGGAGGTCGAGGTAGGGGAGAAATAAGCAAGTCAAGAAATCCAACTGCTGTGTATTTTTTTTTTTAAACACAAATTTACTGAACAGATCGAAGGGACAGTTTGTTGACTAAGTGTTGTTTGTCAACTACAATAGTGTTTCATTAGTCAGAACGCGTGGTATCACCTCTGATCAGGCAAATGAGGCATTTTTCTGGAGAACAAAGTAAGCAGTGAATAACAAATAACACATATTTCATATAAAAATCTCCCATGCAAGATTATTAAGCTTCTAGGAGTCATGGACACTGTCATGAATTTCTGGTTGCCTGAGAAAGGCACACTATGAATGCAATTACATCAGCAATTTTATTCACAGAAACACTTGCTCTCCTCCAAAATTGTTGACCTTTGAAAGCAGCAGTGATCCACAAAAAATGTTTCTTACTTTCATCTGCTTGTCTCCATTAGCAAAATTATTTATAATTGCAAGTGAATGTTGAAAGCGGGACCCGCCAATCCCTGCATCCGCTATCAGCTGGCTCACTGCTTTGATGAGCTGTACATGTAGAGGGGAAAAAACACATAAAGCAAGAATGAGGTGCAGTTAAAGACAAACTAAAGTTTACATATAGCTTTTAATCCATATTTTAGTGTATCAGGCTAGCTGAGATGCACTTTGCACATATCTTAACAAGACAGTATATACAAATGCAAAGATTGTAAATAATCTTTCCAGTGTTTGTAAACGCAACCACATCTCGCAATGTAAGCAGGAAGGGCGTTAACACTGCACTTCACCTTTCTGTTACTATACTACAAGATTTTGCTTAGCTACCTCACCAGCTACGTTCTCAATGCCGCGAGTGATGCACATCATTCAAGAACGGCCATATATCCGATTTCTTTGGCTATGTGGCTACATTTCCAGCTGCTGGGTCTCTCTGGAACACAGCTGAGCAGCTGCAGAACCACAGAGAATCCAGCCCAATGTCTCCAGGCTCGGCAGGAAAATTAAACGGCCACAGACAATTGGCTGTCTGAGGAGTTCAAAAGATTTGTTTTGATTTACGACGCATAACAAAAATAATAATTATAATGATAAAATCAATTCACATCAACTAAATACTGATGATCTTACACTTCACTTACCTGTAGATGGGATCTGACTATTGACTTCTGCTTATTAAATTCAAAGTTCTTTCTCATGAAAAAATAAAGAAGAGCAGATGCCTCTGTTTGAGTGGAACGTGACCTGTGGTTACAACACTTCAGGATTTCATAGCAGAGTGAACCGCAGAGATCTGCTTGTCCTTGGAAAAAGGCTGATGGGAACTATTGGAAAAAAAATATGAGAATATGTTTAACACTGCTCTCAGGCCGCCTAACATTTATTCTGAGTCAATACATTTTTTTGTGTGCAGCTTTCACTAAAAACAAATCTGACATTCTCATTCACACCAGAGTTTAGCAAAAACATTACCCACTGGCTAAACGCAATCCCACGTGTAAATTAAGACTAAGTAAAAACCGCACATCGGTTTTCATACAAACACAGTAGGCAATGCATCCATCAAATTGTCCTCTGCAATAGCCAGACGGCAGCTGGTACACAGCCCACGCAAACGGAGTAGCCGATCTGCAAAGAAAGCAGCCCAGCTAACTAGGGAAAGCGCGTGGCGGCGGGGGGAGATTTCTGCACTATCACAAAAGCTGTTCAGGAAGAAGAAAATACTCTGAGTAACAAAGTCAGCAAACTTCCAGCAGTCAAGAATTTGAACAGCAGGAGACAACGGAAAGTAAAGGATGGCTCTGCCAACCGTACACGCTATTTGTCGACAGGGTGAGCACAAGGCAGGCAGAGAATGATGGCAGGTCAGTGAAGTGTATATTGGTCACAGATCTCAACTACTGCACGAACCACGACAGATCACTGTTCCCAGAGAGCTGCAAAGGGAGAATTTGATCCTGAAAGCTACAAGACAAATGAAAAGGGCAATCCTGGATATTTACTGCCTTCTCCATTGCATGTGTCTCCCATTGCTGATTGTCTGGTACGTTATTTGAAGCTGTCTGTAGCTGGTTTACTTTATATTTTCCTTATGTCCTCAAGCTATGTTACTGGGAAAGGCATGATTTCCTTCTCTTTCCCCATGAGATAATAACCATAAGTTTAAACCGCATGGCCTCCTTCACTGATCTACACTGCTGTGTTGCACAGAAACGATTGGGCAATCAGGCCAACTACGCTTACTCTCACTTCCCCTCAGCAATTGTTATCTGTGTGTCACGTTCTGGTTAGTTTTAAGAGGATCTCAACTCAGTCTACAACTAGGAAATTGTGCAGCATTTGCAGTCGGCACAAAGTGCCTAACTGCCCACGATCATTTATGTATTTGCAATGCAAGAGAGTGAACAGAGCTTAAGAGTTACTTTTCTAAATAGGCATGCTTCTGTCCCCAAACTCCTGTATACTGAAAACAAGATATTTGCAAAAACACATTAGTTTGAATGACCTTTTGATGAAACGCATGGAATACTCTCCTGCTACCTCCTTTGGGCACAGCTGCAACCACACACTGCTGGATTCTGCAACTCAGGATCTGCCATGAGGACTGCGGACTTCTAAGCTTTCAGGCTTTCTTCCATAGACAGTAAGAACATGTCAGCCCTGAGAGCTGTTGCACAGGCAGATGCCACAGAGCTGGAGGTTTTTTGTTTTTTTTTTTCCCCAAATATGTTTCTCTTTCATAGAAAATTGCAACATTTTCATTTTCCAAAGTAGAAACATTTTTTCAGAAATTCTGAATTTCCCACTTTCAGTTAGCAATAAACCAGATGATCTTTGCCAATCACGAGCATTAACACAGTGAAGCGAAAGGCTGAGAACTCTCTGAAAGTATCTGATCGTCCTCAAGCTGTGTTTGCTTTAACATATAAACAGGTCAGACTAACAGAATAACATCATAGTTACCTTGCCTACAAAAAGCCGTAAGGCAGCAAAGACATGCTTGAGAGCTGCTGCAGACTGGTTGATTTGCAAAAAGAGCATGTATGTATCAAATACTTTTTTCATCAGCGCATTCTGGCAATCCGATTGCTGGAGCTGCCTCTGAAAAGTTTACACACAAAACAGGACACTCATGTTATTAAAGAGAATACAAAAAAAGGAAACAGAAAAAGGACCTTCTAGATTTTGCATCTTGTCAGTGTTCCTAGGGAGGTGCTTTTAAAATGTCTTCCCTAACATCTCTGATGATGAGGCAGTCCCAGCATGCTGCAGACTCTTTGTACTTGCAGTTTTTCAAGGACAACACTTTTCCATGACTGTATTCCTACCTGTAGATGGTATTTATTATACCTAACAGCTAAGGAAGCAGAAGGGAGACACTAAATCCAGTTTCTGGTGCTGCCTGGTCACAACTGTGAGACCTTTGGTAGGTCACCTGGGCCAACACTCATGCAACATTTTTAGAAGATGCAGAAGATCCACCTGCTGACTTGAGGAGGTGCACAGGGGAGGCAGTTCTGAAATCTTTAATCTAAAATCTCTGGAGTCTGGCAGGACAAACATGATTCAGAGGAGGTGACATATTAGCATGTGTGTAACCCTTTCATGCAGAGCAGGGATATAGTCCTGGATTATATCTAGTCCTGTATTATATCTAGTCCTGGATACGGAGGATGTTCTCCTAAACGCTTCTTCCACATCCTTCTACTCAGTTTGGGTACTATGAGCCAATTCTTTCATAAAAATACCTTCATAAAAGACTGACACATCTTATTTCTCTCAAGTAGTTTGAGTTTTTTGTGCTGTGCCCCCCTCTTTTAGCCTTCCCTCCACCACGTATCCCACGTGGCAGCATTTCAAACAGAAACTGAAATAACAAAACATACCTGGTGGTTCAGAGTGTAAAGACATAACAGGTCGAGAATCGTGAGGGACACTTCTGTAGCAGTATTCGCCTCTGTGTCTACATACTGTACAATATCCGTTTCATTGGAGCAGCCTACAACAGATGAACCAAGAAAACAAACACTCTAAGTATAGTTAAAGATGATGCAATTACACAAGCTGGTAATCCAGTCTCTGTGCGATAGGTGAGGTCCTAACGGCACATTTAACTGAAAGGGTATTGTGAAGAAAACTGCTCTTGAGAAAAAGAAAGGGGGAGAGTACTTGACTCAGATTTTCTCAGTTGCACCCAGGATTTGAGTATACTGTCATTGTTTCTGTTCGCCCTCACTGGAGGAGAGCAGCCTAGCTGGAAAGGTGGTATACGAGTGGGTATACGAGTTTGATCCCATCATTTCAGCCTCCTTTCAAAACTTCCGTGTTCAGCAAACAGATACTTGCCACATTCTGCCAGCCAGAATACAGATGCTTGTGTGCCTTATTTAAGATGATACCTCAAAAAATAATCACATCTTCCAGCCTGGTCAGGGCTATACTGTATATGAATTAGGTTATGTTTGTAGAAGGCATTCTGGTGACAGCAGCTTTTGGGTACAACCCTTCCTCAGAAGGCAGAGAGAAAAGCATGCAGATCACCTCTGGAAAACAGAGATGATGAACTTTTGACACCCGTTCTTAGATTTATAAAAAGCTTCTTTCTTTTAGCAACTTTCAGCTGTTAACTTGGCAAAGGCAATCTGAGATCTTTCTCTCTTCTCTTTAACGCTTCTTAATCCAATAATTTTATTATTGTTGGAGGCACTTGTGCGCCTGACACCTTTGTCCTTTCTTTACAACTATATAAGGCAATCTAATACCGGATATTACCACCCTAAACAAACCCGGCTTTCCTAACTTTTTAGCGATGCCCCAAATGTGGCAAATAGGGAGCACAAAGGATCCCAGTTATCCATAGCTCAAAAACATAAGAGAACCATGGAAAGAGGCGAAGAGCTGCCATAGCTGTCTCTATTTGCATGGCCAGGCAACAGCAGTGAACCTCTGGTTAAGCTTTTCCCCAGCATGAGTGACCACCAAGTTGCTTTTTTGTAGCTTGGAGGTAGCAAGATGTGGGCAACATACAATGACCGGCTTAGGTTATTTTCTACTGCAATTCTTCAACGTTGTTACTGTACAAAGCCAGTGAATTACACACATTTTAAAAAAAATTTCAAGAGCAGAATATCATCCCTTGATTTTTGCATAGAGTGGAAAATTTGCATATAAACAGTAGAGATAATGAGAATAAGAGCTATCATAATCTAAGGACAAAAGTGAGACAAGACGTGTAAATAGAAGCATTATTAAAGATCTTGTCTGCAAACCTTAACATCATATAAATTCTGCTAAGTTGCTTCACCGGCATGACGACCATACTACTTCGTTTTATACAACACATGCCGAGTACGCACCTCACCAGCTGCTAGGATTTACTTTCTTACAACACACTGAAAGGACCACAGTTTCCGACTGCATGATTGTACACTGTATTTCACAGTATATTCTGCCACTAGTAGACATGACTAAAAAAAATTTAGATTTTTGAAATAGTCCAAAGGGAAAAGAACCTTCTGTCCTGAACAGTTCACTTCTATTACTAGGTATAATAATTACAACACTTCAGCCAGTTTATATCTGATGGTACAGCAATACACATATCCACAGATGGAAGAGATGCCAGGAGTGAGGGATGGGAGGAAATAACTTGTCATTAAGAAAATTTAAAAATGTCACACTACTGCAACTGATTCTGTTTTTAAATGAACTTTTATGAACTTTTAAAACTCAGGATTCTTCATCTCCAGAAACAAAAGGAGAGTCAGCAGCTCTGTTTATGTCTGGGCACCTCACTTCCAGCTATCTTTCACTGTTATTCATGAAAACTCATTTAATTGTACAGAAACTGATCCCAAATCCACAGGTATCTAGAGGAAAGTCAACACATTTTTTGTACTTACTTGCAGTGCTGCTGTCTATCATCTGCAAGAGTTTTGGGTTAGAAAGTGCATTTTTGCCACGGATTATTGGTAACGTTTGAGATCTGTGATGTTTGTGACCCTCGTGACTAGAAGCAGAATGCATCCTGAAACGGAAAGGTATTATTAAAGATAGGAGGAAAAAAAAAAACTATCATAGCTCTACAGAATTTTTCCGTATCCCTTAAAATTTTCTGCAGTGCTTCTCAGATGCTAAGTAAAACAAATTCATGTAAAACTTTTCAGAGATGAAAAGATGAAGAATGAATTTAGTGAGGTGGACAAAACTTAAATAAACGTACTGCAATTTCTCGAGATCACAGGAGACAACACACTCATTCAACACTGAAAAAAGGCATCAGCTTAAACAGCTGACTCACGTTTGGACAACAGAGCTTGGAGGGAGAGGAAATTGAGATTATTTCTGTTAATTCAGAATTTAAGAGAAATTTCCCTGCTCATTAAATTAATGAAGCAATACAGCTACTAGCTGCTATGAACAGTCTAAAATGATAATAAGACTGAAAATGCACGTAAATATATGTGTCTGCATGCATGCATTTGGGTGTATGCATATGTATGTATTTTAAACTCCTTTGATGTCAACAAACAGTATAAAATATTTCATTTATCATGAAAGGCTCAAATTACTCAAAAATTTGAGTAATTTGAAAATGTTCTAGGGACAGAATTGTTTCCTCCCCCTTTTATTTATTGGTTATTTTTACAAAAATAATTTAGAACATTAATATTTCAGATTTTCAAATAAACAAAAAGTTTCCAACTCAGGTACAAAATTGCTGGCCCGACTTTTACCAGTCACGTGATAAAAATCTTCCTGTAATAGGTCAAAGCAGACGGATTTGGGTGGACATCCAGGCAAGCCAATTAACTTGGGACACTTGGAAACCTGATCTTGAGGTTTTTATTTATATTTTTTTGAAAGTCTGGTTCCATACGAACATAACACCGCACTGACATTCAACAAACTCAAGTATATAAATATAAGTGCAAGTTAGAGATGACCACCAGCAGTATTTAATCTCTCAACTCATTAAAAAACGCTCTGCATTACAACTGGCCAAACAAACGTCTATTTGGGCAACAAACGTCATCTGTGATGATGTAAGGTGCAAAGGCCCTGGAGATAGTCGGAGTCTGACTTTGTTTTCCAGATTGCCACATGTTAGTTCATCTGCAAACGTGCAGCAAAATGACAGTCTCCTAAAACACTGCCTTCCAGTCCAGCTGGGAAAGTGAGATCAGTGCTGCTTCTTGAAGACTGCACAGCAGAGGAAGAAAAGAGGCATAGCAAGGAAAGCATCTTTTTTGCTTTACACATCCCCTCCTCTGTATTAGTTCTTCTGTCCCAAGATACATGCTTATAACGGTGCGTGTATTGAGGCTACACATAAAATGTCAAGAATCCAATATATGAGGAATGGGGACTTCCTCAGCCTGCTCAAATACAACCACAAACTACACAGAGTAAAAAGCTCACTTTCTTACTAGTTTTACATTATTTTACATTATTAACCAAAAAAAAAAAAATTCACACTTTCCTCTAAAAGGGTCAGAAAGACTATTAAACATATTTTGCATCTGCAGTTTATTACCATGCCACGGGTTCGAACGATTAAGGATTGCAACACTTAGACTAGCAAGAGGAGGGGGAAAAAAAGAGCAGGAAAGAAAGAGATTCTCTAACTGGCAACACGGACAGAACAGTACGGGACTATGCTACTAGAGCAACGTGGAAGTGAGAAGATGCAGGTCAAGAAGACCTACTCTGAAGTTGGATTTTTGCACTGCTATACACCTACCCCTTCCTAGCCCTGGGATATCAGCGAGGAAACTAAACTCCACATACTGTAACTGAATCCATACAAGTTTGCCCCTAAAATAGTAAAATCCCATGAAAGTGTAAGGTTGCAGACACGAATTCATTCAGGTTGGGGAAAACTGGATTATTCTTCAGATAGGGATCTCATCTGAAAACAATAGCTACTCTTTCTACAATACTTAGCTCCATTGACAGTAAGTAACAATCCTTCTAAACACGGTATTTTAAGCAGTAACTTAGATTATAAGTGAAGTTAAAGGAACTCCATTCTTTTATGGTTTATAGGGCTCTGAAATGTGTTACGTTTTGTGTCAACTCCTTTACAATCAGCACCGATGATGTCGGAGAGCTGCAAGATGACAATAAAGCTTGAGATTATACCAGAGCTAAGAGCGCAGCGTGGCATTACCATTGCGAGAGCAGACCTGACGCCTGGCCAGAGGAGTTGGAACCTTTAAGGGTGCCATTATTCTGCGTGGCCTGAACAAACTTAAACGCAGCAGCAATCTTCCTGTTAAGAGAAAACAACCGTTAATTTGTTACGGAGCGTGACATTGATTTCACCCTGCCTCTGAAGAATAAATACAGGCCTGACAAAACCTGCCACAGAGCGTGAACTGGTTCATCTGGTGACCTTTCGTTTTTCTACGGTATGACATATAGACAAGTTCACAATTGTAGCATGAAATTAAAAATCAAACTTCATCTGAGAAGTGTGCATATCACATTACGCAGCCGGAAAATGATCTCATGCTTTTTCAGAGGGTGGGCAGAGATGGAATACATTTTTTTGATTGCTGTGGAACACTTATCTACGCACTTTAAAACCATTTTTTTCCATTACATGGATGAAAAATACAGCATTCAAGTTCCTCCACTCGGCATTTGCACAGACGTATGGTTGAGAATGGCCCAGTATGATGGACTATAAATGCGATAGTGGTTATCACCACAAGCAATTCATCTTTCGCAGCAGGCACGCACTCAGATGTCCAGAACATTATAGCAACGTTGTTTGGGTAAAAGAAAAAAAATATCAGCTTCAATATGTCAGACTGATACTCTCAGGAGCATATTGATACACTGAAAACTTCATTTAAGCCTAATGTCATGTAATAATATTTAAACACGGTAACATGCAGTCTATAATTAAAACAATTACCTTATAATATTGCGTTTTCCTAGATATCTGAAATTTTGCAGACAAACTCTGAAAAATAAAACAGTACATTTTCTGTTTAGCAATGGCTTCCTAAGTATGAAAACATGCTGAATCTCAGTGCTTTTGAAGAGACCGGTGGTAAATGCACCTCTTAGTAAGCAAACGGAATAGGATGCAGCATTTGCCAAACGAGGAACACACACGGTGCAGCTAGCGCTTTCCATACCCTTGCTTTCGTTCTCCGTGGTTGTAGATTCCTGCTTCGTGAGGAGGCAAAGTTATAGACTTAGCTGCAGACTTCACCAGCGGGAGTTAAATAACCGATCCACATTTCACTTATGAGACTGTGAAGAACTTCAGAGAACAGCTACTTGCCTGGATTCTCCACTGAAACAAGCAAACCAGCTCGGAGACGGGAAAAGCAGATAATTCTACGTTACGTGGTCTTTCACAGGGTCTGAAAGTTTTGGGGCGCTGAATATTTTTCTTTTCTTGAGGGAAGAAAAGAATCTCAACCCCAAATGGAGAAACTTCTATGAAAATCTCCTCTGTGAGGAAAACCCAAAGCATTACGCCCCCTCCTTCACGGAGATGGCCACAATACTGGAGGATATGGATTTGATCAGTAACATCTCAATAAAACTTGGGAAGATAACGGCAAAATAATGCAAAATACATCATCTGTCTCAGCCTATGCTGCTACACCGACAAACCCAAAGAGAAATTATTTGCAGCAGTGACTTAGACCATCATTTAACATAAAAATCAACCAACCACAAAGTGAACTTACTCTAAAATGCTGAAAAAGTCTGTTATTTCTGAGAATGGAGCTCGCAACCAGTAGGAAATCAGTGCATCTGAAGGGAGATATTAAAATACATAATGCATCTGTTACAGGGAATTGAACTTGGCCCAAAACCTGCAAAATACACTGATAATAATTCTGTTTATTTTAATAGTCTTCAGATTCAGTGTTCACAGCACTTTACAACAACCCAAACAAGGTAGCGCACGTTTGCTCACCTTCTGAAATGGTTTTCATTATGTGAAGGAAACACATAAGAAGGCTTCTAGTTTCAGCTTGATCCAACTTGTCAAAGCGAAGGGTGGATCCAATCAAAGACAAAGGTCTCATGATCTGTTGAATTCAAAGGGCCACAATGAGTACAGTGACAGGTTTCCAGCTCTAGCAACCGCTTTCAACTTTTGCACATGTACCTTTTCACACGTGTCAGTTCTCTCACTGTTTTTTTCATTGGTACTTGGATTAGAGTCAAGGCTCGCTAAGGAAGCTCTGGAGTCAGCATGGTTTGCTGCAGAGATAGCTATTGATGAAAAGGCTGTAAATGAAAGTCACAGCAAACATGCTAAAATAAAACACTTATGGAGACAAACTAATAGGAAAAATGGAAAAATTAAAATGTATCGCATGCTAGATTGACACCAGTGCTTTGACCCTTCAATAGCAAAGCTATTGATAGGTACCTTTGGTACTGAAAGCATGCAACAAGTTGAAGTAAAATGATCCAGTTTGCCGTTATTCATGGCATTAAAATGGCCGTTGGCGTTCCATAAGGCCTGACACCCAAAGCCACCAAAATCAGTGGAAAGATTTCCACAGACTTCCTTGAATTCTGAAATGGGTTTTGGTTGAAGTGAACAAAGTAAGCTGTGCTTCTACCTTTCCGTTAAGCGTGGAAAAACTAAGAATACGCACCTCCAAGAGATACGAGGAGTTTTCAGGAGAAACCTTAGAACTACCACATCACGCAGAGGCTGCAAGAATGGACTTGCGTATGGGAATTTGTGAGAGCCTGAACACTGGCATCACTCCAAGGCAGGAGAGTAAGTGAAGCAGTGGAAAAAGAGCAGCTTCACAAGAGGAATAAAAATCAATTCGAAAAACACCCAAAGGGAAGAGAAACATTGTACGTACGTCATGTTTCCCCGCATATACATAAAAATGGGTTAATGATATCCTCCATGAATACTAAGCAGAAAGCACAATGGATTGAGATATACAGAAATCCACGTGTGTGTCTTTCATTCATCTTTCATGTATACCTGCTATAGAGTTCAGAACATCTTTGGAAAAAGAAGTATCCACCGAGTTTGCATGTTTCATTGCTGTCTGGTTCTGAAATCCTCCAGCTGTGCTCAAGTCATCCCTAGATCCCTGTATTTTGAAGTAAACAGAAGAACTAATTCAGCTATATGATATTACTCATTAGTTTTATAATTACAGCACACCTGATATGCTTGCCTTTTTTTTTTTTAAAAAAAAAAAAAAAAAAAAGACACCAAGCCTGAAAACCCACTTTCAGCTGATGAGGCATGACAGTCTTAGAAGAGCAAGGCTTACTATGACACACTGAAGAGTTACCTGCAATATGAAACCCTCCTGTAAGTGGAGTTCAAAATGACAGATGTCTAACTGCGCTTGCTTTTTAAACATTTGCGTAGCGTAAGAAAGGAGTATTAAATGCTGTCAGCAATTATGAGATGAAACGGGTTGGTCTGCTGGAAGGAGAGCGAGGGGAGCTTTTTTTCTACTAATGCAAGCCATTTCACCATGGCTCATAAACACAGCCTCGCAAAGTTACTTTGGGTGAGGGAAAAGGGAGGAAAAGAAGGATAGAGAAGGACAGCTGAAAAAAAAGAAACTTCTTAAAATGGCTTTACTTTTGGAAATCATGTGCACATAGCCACATGCCCAAACTGTCTGGTCAATACAATTCGAAGAGTTTTCTCTTTGTCACCACCACCTACACGAAAAGCCTCAAGCACCCACGTAAACGCGCTTTATCTGTTTGAGCACAAACGAAATGGGAGCGGTGACTAAAACGAGTCATTTCACTTGGAACGAAAAAAGAGTGGGAGCAGTGGCACCAGCAACAAAGGACTCTCAGCAAAGGCACCAGTAACATCTAAATGCCGGCCAGCGACAAGCAGATGGAGCTGGCAGTCACCCACGCCGCCGAGGTAAGCGCACACCACCAGCTGCGTCTGCACCCACGGCCAAGGCTGGGGCCAGCTGCCAGCGTGGGCGCTCCGTGGCGCGGGGGTGTCTGCGCCCCAGCGCCCCGCGGGCCCCCTCCGGCTGCCTGGCAGGACAGCTGAGGCTCCGAAAGGGCCACCGTAAATTCCCTCCGTCCCCACGTGCCGGCTTCACAGGTCGCTAGTCTTGCGCATCACGATAAGGCCACGAAGAAGTATCTTTAAACTGAACCCTCGGGATGTTAACAGACCTGCAGTTGCAGGACTGCATTGCGGCCAGTATTCCCACCTGACTGAGTTTTTGCAGACCTCAGCGTCATCCTTTCAGTGCTCTGAAAAATTGCAGGAAATTACCTGGTTGGAAGTATTGATATTGAAAAGGAACATATCCTTCATGTAAATCCTTGGCATGTTGTCCAAGAGCATACCATAGAGTGGCATGTACAGGTTTGCTATTTGTGCCTGTTTTGCCTAAAAATAAAAGAAGTAAAATAAAGAAATCTGAAGAAATCATTTCGTGTATACTGCTAGCTGAGGAAGTTTCAAACATGTATAGCATTACATGAAAACAGTGAAGGAAAAGGAATAAAAGAAACAGTTTATTTACCGGCTCTGCATATCGATCATCAAATGAATGTTTGGCCATTAAATTTTTAAGCACAGCCAAAGCTAAGTGCCTAATATCCTGGTCTTCTTGCAAGGCAAAACCAACCTCCCGCAGCAGTACTCCAATTAAGAAATGTTTACGGCAAAACTCATTGGTCAAAGTGTACTCTGGAATATCTTTGGACAGAACAGACAAGAACATCTGTATTAATATACAGGTTTATATATAAAGATCCTCATCCATTTTCCAAATTTTCAGTAACTTCTATTGCCTTAAACCTCTGATAAACCCCAATTTCCTGACCTGTCCCATTGAATCCCTCAATGCTTGTGAGAATGAATTAAGCTTATATTGGTATTTCTAGAAATATTGCAGTTTTCATAATTTAAAAATGAAAGACAATTTATACGCATGTGCGCATTACAACATGAGAAATTCAAATGTGTTGCACACAACAACTGAGACTGTCCACTTCTTTGAGGCACAGGGTCCAAACTTCTATTCCCATATTCTAGCTAGAAGAGTCTGAAACACAGAGATCCAGACTAATTTTACTTTCACAAAAAGTGGATAATTTGTGCCAGAATTTGCTGCAATTTAGTAGCAGTGGAGGAAGCAAATATTTAAGCTCCTGATGCATAATTCGACTTACTCCTTATGCAGTCATTTTGTTCCTACCTGATGTTCGATACTCCTGTCCTGATTCTGAAGGTGTCACAGGGTCTTGATTTGTCATAAACAAGAAATAGTAACAGTCAAAAATCATGCATTTTTACTGAAATATATTTCATACTTTAGCATAAATATTTATTTCCCCTTCCCCCTCCCCCTTTTTTTTGGTATTTGACAGAAAACCCAGAAATTTCAGTGAAACAGCTTCTTCTGCTCTTTGTTTTAAATAAAATTTTGAACAACTGCCTGTTTCATATAAAATAGCTGATGAGTGAACAGTTTTAATTCATTATGCACAAGAAATAACTGTGATAAATTTCAGGTTTTTAACTCTGTTAAAACTGCACAGAATGGCCAGATCACTTTCTTCATCAAATACTGCTGGAAACAAATTTCTTCAAAACAAGGCAAAGAATCATAAGCTTCGTGGTGCTCAACAGATGATAGAGGCGCAGCTTCAGCCTATGAAGGCTAAGCCAACGCAAGCAAGGCATTCCCCTGCCGTCCCTGGCCAGCGCTGTAACTGCTAAAAATGAATCGTTAAGCAATGCTCTGCACTTCTCCAAAATCTGCTGCTTGGAGAACATACATTTCCTACAGCTTCACAGCAGCTATGAGTGACAGATCTTGTCCGAGTCCAATTCATTCACTCCAGAAGTTACCTCCCACCTCCTTGCTGGACTGGCAGGGGTTGCATATATTTACAGACACACTGAAATAACATTTTTGTCATATGCTTAAGTATCACACCTGAAAAGCACCTTGGGGCTTTCCTATCTAATGTGCAGGTGGTGTTTCCCAGAGTTAACTGCTCTCTGCTTTTTGAACCGATAATTAATTCTATCCTACAGAAACCATCATAGGGAAGATCATCACCTGGGATGTTGGCAGATCGTATGGGCAGGCACAGAGGGATAAAGTGCTCGTGGTGACAAACTTCTTGGAGAAAGTCAAACTTGAACTGATGTAAAGTCTGAAAAATCACAACAGTCGGTGGCTTAGTTTACATTAAATCTGGGAAAATGGTAAGATAGAGCTGCAGGAACGTTTATTTCTACCTCAAAATCTCATACTCACATCCCACAGCGAAACTGCGGAGCTTATTACACCACGCTACAGTTTAGAATAAACATTTCGTTGTCTTCTCCGTTATCAAAGGAACTTGTCACAGTCAGACAAGCTTTACTAGGAATTCCTCGAATATGATTTTTTCATTGAAGCTGTACTGATAAATCTAAGTTTGATTTAAGCTACATATTTAAGGCCTATTTAAAGCAACACTGACTCTTTTCAAAGTATACTATACACAGTCTTAGGGAAGTATCTTCTCCATTTCACATAATTTGGCACCATTATATTCCTTACGTGCTTTTTCTCTCTTTTTTTTTTGTTTTTGTTTTGTTTTTGCCAACCAAATACAAGGTTTCAGCTACACAGGCCTGATCCAGAGCTCATTGAAATTGGTGGAAACTTCTTCTATTGATACCAGTAAGTTCCAAGCTTCTAGGGATTTTGGTGTTATGTACCACCAGCTGGAGCCACATTCCTTAAAATCAATACTGAGATCGTATATTCATTAGACTGTACTTACATTTTAACAAGCACTGCAAACAGAAAAGAGATAATGACCACACTGTTATGTTTCTTAGCATATTTCAATAACAATGATTAATCAAATTATTTTCTTAATATCAACGCGCCCAAGAAACCAACCAAAAATCTTTTGTTGAGCCTTGCAACTCACTTGAGAACTAATCATTCCCACTACACCAATGAGACTCTGAGAAATAAAGACAATAAATGAAACCCAGTAATAAGTTTTTACTTCCATCTTCTCACTCCATTCTTCTAAAGGCACAAAAGACTCATTTAGGATGACCACTACAATAGTGTATCAGTCCAGGCCCAACATTTGCCCTAGCATTAGTAAGTACTTGCAAAAGTCTCCAACTGGCCATGTTTTTAAGCCTTTGTAAATTCTTGCTAACTTGTATCGTTCTGCTACCACAGGCAGGCCTGGAATAAGCTATTTTTTTTTTTTTTAAAAAAAAAAACAATCTATTGAGCAGAGGGTGACCAGGAATTTTTCCCTGCAATGTGCTATTCCACCACAGTATCTTAAAAATACAGTTGGACATGGAATTCAGGGTCTGAAGACAAATAAGGAAACGAGGCAGCTGAAACATGCTTTCCAAGGGGAACTGTGGCATTTGCAGGGAACTTAAACTAATATCGAACTGAATTGTAATGAAGTATTTCACTTTCTTAATATTTCTCAAAACTGTGATCAGGAAGTCAGATTATCAACAATGTTTAAATGTTGAAATATAGAATGTCATGAATGAAATTTCTGTGGAACAGAAATTACCTTTCATTCATTATTAAAATAAATGTAGACTGCAATATTACATGATAAACCCACAAACTATTTATGCAAGCAGCAACAAATAGTTTTAAATTTTATGGAGAGAGAGGTCACGTTATAGTAAAATCTTTTTAAAGTGTAAACAACCAGTTAAAGAAGCAAAAGACACAAAGAAATGAAGACAACCCGGCAGTAAACGTTAATGACCAACTCTTGTTTAAGTATCTGATCAAACATGAAAACAATCCAAGATATTAATTTAATCGGCCTTTCCTTGAGCTCAGAAACGTCAGGTTTTATTTTATGCGTGTTGTTTCTAAGTGCTGTAAAGCCTGTTTCACTGGCACATCTATCTCAGCCCCGCAACGATTCTGCTCTCCAACGCCCTGGCGGATTGCTCCGAGAGGAAGCTGCGCGGGAGGCAACACGCGCGCGCTCACTGCAAAGCAGGTGCTAAACTCTGCTCTGCGCACTGAGTAATCGCAGACTTTTCTACTGGCCATTAATTGACTTTTAAAAAATCAAACATTTGTCTCGGTGGCTAAATGCATTTAGTGAAGTTTGAAATTTGGAAACGATTTTCAGATTACCTAATGTTATGTGCAGAATTACAGACTGCAGGTTATGACATTAATGCTGAAAGGCTCCATTCTAAATCTCTTCCAGAGAGTACGTGAACGATCCGAGCAGAGCGTGATATACGGTTTCAGTAAAAAGTGATTAATTTCAGGTGATAATCTCATTCATTACCTACAAATACCCAGACCCCTGCTGAAGAATTATAAAAAGTTAATGGACCGAAGCTTTGTAAGACTTTTTGGGAAAGATGAGCCATCCAAAATGTGTGTCTTGAGTATATGCTGTTATCTATTATTTCATACACTCTTAGATAATAGCTAAGAAACTCAGCAATTCAGCTGAATAATTTGGGAACCTCCTGTAGTTCGAAATTTATTGGCCAAACTGTACCACTATAGAAGCAACTATATTCAGTACAGAAGAAAATCAGCCTGCAGGACATTTTTTCCTTGGGGCAAATACAAGCTGATTTGGAGCAGGTTTTGCTCCTCGCATCATCAATGAGGTAAGAGCGTAACACCTTAGTTACGTTGAATTAGTCTCAAGTTCTCACATATGTTTTCGCAATGGTGCATGGTAAGGTATGCCCTTACTTTAAGCCCCCAAAAGAAAATGATTACCAACTGTTGGTGATCTTTACAGATCAAACCACTAGTAGTGGACTTCCCTCCGCCCCCAAAAATTAAAGCTTAAATTCAAAGAATTTCTGCCTGGTCAGCCTTTAGCATGCCTTGGTCTGATCTGTCCTTGCAGAGCCTACTCTTGCAAGATTCAAAGAGCGCAGCTTGGACTTCGGAGAGGGGAATAGATGGCTTGAAAACAAAAGAAATCATTGCAAACGTAATTTCTGTTGATAGTTTTGGCCCAGACTGACAATTACTAACAATACTTACCACTTAGACAAGGTTTACATGAAGTACTTGTTAACGCTTCAATAATCTGTAAGGGGAAAATGTTCTAATCTCACAGTACTCCCACATTATTCGTTTTTTATGTATCTTCTGAAAACAGTCATACAAGTTAGTTTCACATTGGACAAAGAGTCCATCTGCAGGGAACCTTTTACAAAATAAAGGCTTCAGCCACAACACACAAATTTTTCTACTAACTCAAACTCTGAGCATGGTGAAGCCATGGAATAGATCATGAATAGTTTCAACCTTGGGGGAGGAAGAGGGGGGAATCAAGAACTATACCTTGCTATCTCCTGTTCCAAACATACTTATATAATTGTTGACCATCTTGAACACAAATCCACGATCCATAAACGTGAAGCAGCGCTAAGAAAGGAAGAAAGAATTATGATTTCATAGCCACAAAAGCAGTACATGGTCTGACTTAACTAGTTATCTACCTTGCCTCACCCATAAATTTGGATCGTTTGGGCTGGTGAAGCTAGCCTTATAGCAGGGCAAAGAAAATGAAGGAACTGGTGAATCTTCCCCCCGTGCTCCCTCCCCCCCCTTTAAACTTTTTTTTTTCAAGTAATAATACATCGATCAAACTTTTCATTGTGTCTACAGCCTAAAATAACTATCACAGCGTACAGTGCACTAGGAGAAAGCGTATCTAATGAAACAGTCATTTGTGTACTGTAACACTCAATAACTAGAGGTTGTGTGCGATGGGAGCTGACCTGAACATCTCCTTCACTGGCAGAGCTATGATTCTTGAGGAATCAATGAAGCCAAAATATTCACTGTCTGCAAACTCCATTATCTCTCTGGGAGCAAATACTCAAGCTGCTACGTTACATTAGGTGGAGAGCAGTGCTTTTACTGACTGATGAGGCTAAACAGCTAGAAGGCGTAAAGGCTTCTGAGGGCCTTGATACTATGGTTACTGACATTTTTTCTTTGCAGAGTCAGCCGACCAGATGGGGAATGTAACCTTGGATCCTACCCCCCACCTTCTTTGGTGCTCTTGGACTCTGCAAGATTAGCAACCTCCTGCGTGTTCTGCAATGCAGCACTCAAATTACGCTGCTGCAAACTCCAATCAGGAGAGAGTCAGATCATCTCTAAACCTATGTAATTCTTGCTGGCAATCTAGAATTGAAAAGAAAGTAGAGCAGAATCGTACGCCTTATTGTGTAACGGAGCATTACCATCTCCCCTGCTCAGATGAGTAACACAAAAATAGCATGCAAAACTGCAGCACAACCACAGCTGCAACACCACACAATTACTAAGCCCCTCCATCTATGCTCGTGCCTCAAATCAACATCAACTTCCAAATGATATATCACTAAGGAGATACAGCTTAACACCAATATATCAGCAACAGCTTCCATATTAAACTGTCACCAGAGGCCAACACAGCGGACAGTGGACATATCATTTGTTTTACTTATGTAAATACGACAGGAGAAAGACACCTTCAGCTTGTGTTTGTTTTCCTGATAACCCCACAGGAACATTTTGTTGCTGGTATACAGCTCTTCCCCTAACGCTGTGCTTCAACCTCTCACAAAAAGCTTTGAGCCTGTGTTTCAGTGTATATGATGTACAAACTTCTGCACTTCGTTGACAGGTCTGTACTTCGTTTCCTCCCTCAAAAGGTTTATTTCTAAACAAACGGCTGGTCTCTTCCCTTACTGAATGGCAGTTTTTCTTCCCATGCTCCACAGCTAATTCAAAGTTGGGAAAGTCAACGTGATTGAGAAATATTAGGACCAAAAAAAAAAAAAAAACCCACCAAAAACCTGCTGTTAGTGACTTCTCTAAAGCACATATGCATTTCCTTTTATTTGGTAAATGAAAGGGCGTTACAGAGTTAAATGGGTAGGTCACAGTATTTCACACAATGCTTGCAATTTACTCTACACTGGGATGTAAAAGCTTCCTACTCCAGTTGTTATTAGGAAATACTAATCCACCCATGAACAGCCATTCACAGCTGCAGCGTTTGAAAAAAATACACTAGCTCAACTATAACCACGGTCCCATTCCTAAGCAAACTTTTTAAAAACTGAATGTAATACAAGAATGTGTAGAATTTGCAAACTTGGGCTTCTTTAAAAGAAGAGGGATAGATAAAGCAACTTTATATAAAGCTTTTGCGTTTTCGAAGACCCAGCTGAGCTACAGATCAATAAAAAATTCAGAAATTCAGTCATTGTTTGCACAGAATTGTTTTCGCTCCCTTCAACTACAGTAGAATATCCTCAGCCTTGCACTAAGCACGGACAAAGTGCATATGCTGTAATGGCAGAACATCTCACCTTGAGAAACCTGGCAGTGCTGTGGTTTGCATTTCTGGTTTCTTCAAGAGCATCTTTGTACTTCCAAACAACGTGGTCTGCCAAGACCATCACAAGTGTATCTAGCTCAGTTTGAAATGACTCTGGAAACCTCTGAGTTCGAGAAACCTAAACAGGGAACACATCATCACTTGAGAGCGTACAACTTTGCATATTAAACCTGAAAATATATTCAGGCCAAGAGTAAAGACAACACAACACAGGTCATTCAATACAAAAGATAAAAAATATTTTTAGATTTCCGTGGACACATTCTGAGTATAAACCCCAAATGAAAGTCTTGTACATAGGTAACTGGGAAACGTAATTCTCAGATTGCAACATAGGTATAGTAAGGATCTGAAATCCAGGCAGAAGAGAGATCAAAACAGAAAAAAGCACTGACCTCCAGCTTTGTCAGGTTGGCCCAAAACAGAGGGGTCTCTAGATCATTCATTTGACATCTGACATACCCATCTGCTGGTTACCCAGTCAACATTAGAGACTTCTCATTCCACCCTAATCCATCCATTAGAAAGCTGATGCAAATGAATTTTAGGCCCACCCATTCTGTTTGTTTTCTAATTGAGAGCAACATTTACATGTACCTTTGTTTTGTTTGTATCAACCAAGTGCTGTGCCATTGATTTTAAGATAACCGCAAAGAAGAACCAGGAATGCTGTTCAAAAGAAGAAAAAAGAGATTAGAAAAGAACAGTTACCGGATAGATATTTACAACCCAAACTCCATTCTGCAGAGATGGGCTGCGTTTCTCAACAATGCACATGGGTAGACTCTACATGACAAATAAATTAAAGAGCCTGAGTGCTATGTATTTGAGTAACTTCGGATCTCTTCCTTTGGAGAGCTGAAGCCAACTCAAGGGTGACAAGAAGCAGAGGCCTTCACTAATCAGGCACTTTGTACTTGTGGTTCTTTGGTTTTTAAGGAGTAAGGAGTCCACAAATACTATTCTTACAATCCTTCCATTCCTACTGAGGTTTTCTTCATTCTGTGTTTGTATTAACTCGGTATTAACATGATGCAGAGAACAGAGCTGGAGAATAAATTGCTCTATTAGTTTCAACAGAGTGATAATTTGGATCAGAATAAGATGGCTCTTCTTCAAATGCTATCTGTAATAGTGAAAAGGTAGCATATAGATTGATACCTTAGGAGATACGTGATACAAAAATATACTCAAAAAGCTAACACACTGCAAAACCACCACCACAAGTACTTTCTAACGGTGCAGGTTTCTTACAGACTAGCTTCTCTACTTTTCTAAGTGTTTTTGCCACTCTGGTGGCTCAGCACAGAAAGCAGAAACCAGTTGGCTCTAAACAGCTGAGCATGTCTTTGCTATTGGGAACTCCAGAGCTGAACTACCTAGTTCTCAAACCATATTCTGTAGACTCAGCGATGGGGATTGCATGTGTATGAGTTTCTGACAGCTAGCTGGATGTGATGAAATGCACCTTGGTCTACTCATGAAGTGTATCGCAAAACCTCAGCCACTCATTTTTCTCACTGCCAAAGGCAGCAGTTGAAATCAGATAAAAACGCCCCTCTCACACACGAATATTCTCCCTACAACAACTTCTAAAATAAAAGTACCCTAAAAGTAACTGCTCCCATCATATTATGTAAGAATTAGGTTTCTTACACTAGCTGAGCATTAACAGAAAGGAGGAAAGCTATTATGCAAAACAAAATATTTCGAAAAATGTTATGTTCAGAAGCTGTAGCAAGTCTGACAAAGTTATTGGATTGTCATGGGATGTGATGTGTGCAAAGCTCATACGGGAAAGGAGAAGGAGTGGAAAATGATGGAACAAGTGAGGTTCAGGCAGAAACTGGTGTTAATGTGCTATTTCAAAATGTCATTTACCTTTAAAACCTGTTTCACTGTTACTTGCTCATTTAACTTCAGAAGACCAGTCATATTCTTGGCCAGTTCTTCATGAACAGTCCTTTCTTCAAACGATTTGGTCCTGAACACGTACTGAAGAAGAGGGGAAAAAAAATCATTAAAGTTTACATAAAAACACATACAGTAGATCTCGGTAGGAGAAGGTAAAATTATTTATACATCACAAAACAACATCAACAATCTTTGCTTGCCAAAAAAACTTGAATGAACAATTCACACAAAATTTAATTCACCTAGCAATAGGGCTACACTACTCCCCTACAAAACCTGAATTTTAAGCAAAACTTCCCATTGATTTCAACTTAATGTGAACCAAGAGGAGTTTCTGCTTAAAATCACTGCTATGGGGTATTTTTTCCAATAGGGCATAAGCTCCTGTCATTCTTCTAAACTGCTTTTCAAGCCATTTCACCTTGGGAGGAAAAAAAAAAAAAAGAATAAGCAAGTAGATGAAGTAAGGAGGGTTTTTCACCCACCTAGTCAGGGCCACCTTTTCACTTGCTCCTTTCTTCCAGTGGCAACAGCTAGTCAGAGCTGGTAGCAACTCTTCATCCTGAAAGGTGTAGAGCACCCACTAGAACTTACAGAAGGGGAAAACTATATCCTCTTCTAGAAATCAGCCCCTAAGGATAAGGATTCCTCTACCAAACTGCTCAGAAGTCATAGATGCAGCATGAGTTTTATTTAACATTTTACTAAGCTAATCATTTGCTGCTGGAATCCATTACTGCTTCCCCCAAACAAGAGCACTGCCATTGCACCAATTAAGAGCAAGTACCTTTTCGGTACAAACAGGTAGGTAAAAGAAAGGAATATATATCACTCGAAAATTCTTTATTAACATTCAGCCTTGTTTCCAAAACAGATGTCATAAGCTGCTCCCTATGCAGTTTGGCACTTCTGGGTCCACTTAACTCAGCCTAAGCTTCACGTTAATTCTGAATCTTAGTGACAATTCTGAATGTACTTGTTCCCAAAACAGCATCTCTAAAGTAAGCATTACTGACTTCATTTCCTTACAGATAAAGGAAACTAATGTTCATTTGCTTTTGGCCACCGCTGGCAATGGAATAATGGGCTAAACAGATTTTTGGTGTGGCCCGATAATGGCCTGCTACTTCAAAGATATTTAGCTGCAACAGGTGTCTACTGCAATTTCCAAAGCTACTGAGTAGAAGAGGTACTTAATACTCGTGGAATTAACTATACTTAAACGTTACGTAGCACATGATTCTGCAGATATTATTTTTGGGTTTAATTCAGGGTATTTGAAACTAGAATTTGATTACTAAAGTGTTGAAATGCAACATCTGTAAACACATACTTTCTGCAAGTATGAAAATAAATTCATACTGTGCAAGTATCAACCAACAGTCATCAACACTGAAATTAAGAGCTTTCCCATTTAGTAACCTAACTCCTTCTGTATTTTCATTATTCTATCCATGAACACGCTGAAATCTCAGAGTTCATAAGGAATGTATTTGCTTTCACCTTGTTTTCTTAAAGGTAATTGAAAAAAACCATTATGTCACATATGCCAGTCATGAATCACAAATAAAACGTATGTTATGAAAACAACTTATTTCACAACGAATCACCATATCATTACAGTTAGAAGTCCATACAGACATTTGTCACTCAAAACTTATTTCCATGACTATGGGGGAGCTCGCACTTCTGTCGTGACCAACGTTAGTGCTGTCACCAGCAAACCAGAGCAAGCCAAGAGACAAAGTGACAGCAGCATTTCCTTTAGCTCTTCCAACAACCTCCAGTTCTCCTCTATGCTGCCATTTGAAATGAACAAAGAAGGTGATACACTACAACATTTAAAGATACTATAACTTACTGCAGATTCACCTAGTAATGTTGGAACCAAATTTTCCAGTCTTGCCTCCTTCTTCCCTCCTTTCCTCCCAATAAACCAAGCAAGAAAAAACATGTAGCACCCTTAAATAAGGCTCACTCGTTTATTAATTCTTCTGTTAGTACTGCAGTACTACTGCAGTACTGTTGAACTTCCTGCTTAAAAATATAGACTTTTTTTTTAAATTCTCAGCTACTAACACTGCTACCCTAATATACTATTGATCAGGTGCTTGCTGGTCAATAGCATTATTCATGCTAATTTAGAGGATAATCAATTAATACAGATAACAAGATCATTTTTAGAGAGGCCACTCATTTGGCTTTTTAAAACTGCAGCTTCCCTGGAAGCAAACTCCATACACAGAATACAGCCATACACATTTTACTGAAAAAAATACCCTCTTCAAAAATGAGAACTGGGTGGAAAAAGCTGACCAAACCGGGCACCGTTACAAAAACTGTGAACCCAACAGATGAGAAAGTCATTTGTGAACTATAGCACACATGGAGACACAGGAACGTGAAACTAAAATCATGACTTCAGAAAACAATAGAAAGCTTGGTTTAAAATAAAGCTTCCTAAAAACATGCAGCAATTTTGCAACCCTCAACAGCACCCAGAAGTACCTCTTTCATAAAAACTACCACTTATGAATCTGTATTAACTGCAACAAGGGTAACCCTGTACCCTGGTCACCAGTATTATACAAGTGACAAATCTCATCACCATCAAGAGGAACGCTGCAAACTGTCAAAATGCTTTAAATCAGGCTCTCACAGGTATCCGTCTAGCTGAAGCTTTGTAATCTTTCATGTATTTATCCTCCCCCCAAACCCCGCAAGGTGGAAAATTCTCTTTCACCCCATTTCACAGAGACTGATGCTAAGCCTACCCTCTGAGCAGCTCTGTGCATTTGCTCTCGGTCCTGCTTCTAGAAGGCAAGCCCGCCCCATCGTGTCCTGACTACGGAGAACCGGGCACCGCATGGTCCCAAACCCTGCAGGAGGGCACTGCAGCTTCCTTCTGTGCTTGTACACCTCGGTGTCGTTTTGAAAGAAAGCTGCACCGTGCAGCCAGAACACGAGCAGCCCTTTCTCCTTCTACGTGGAGGAAGGATGCGAGCCAGATGCCGCTGGGACTGGAGGAGAAGGACGCACCATGGACGCCCCTGCTGTACAGCATGCGCTTGGAGCACAAGGAGGCAATCTAATCTGCCCAAGGTGGCACAAGAAGCTTGTGGCAGAGTAGGGAAATTCATTCACAGCCTCTCGCACGCTGTCTGTTAGTTTGCTAACCACCAATTCATCCAGCCTAAAAGCCGCAGGAAGATACAATGCAAACGTAGAGAAAGCTACGGGCAAATGCAACTACAAGAAAACAGACCAAAAAAAACACGTAAAACAGTATAAAAGCAACTGACTAATCATACCGTCACGTAAGAATTGATGCAGTTGTCTAGTTGTTCTTCATGGCACTTAGCAACAACGTTAGTAAGAACCCTGGAAGATTAAAAAAGAAGAAAAGAAAAGTTTGAGCTGTTTTGTGTCATACGACAGAGAAAGTCCATCTGATGCATCACATTATTCCGTAAGCGGGATCTCATTTAAAATAGCCCATGAGGGATATGAGCCTAATGATGAATACCACGTGCAGAAACCAACCCCCTGGGCAACACACAGTCGCTCCTGGGGCACTTCACTTGCCTGGGTCATGGTGCTATGTACGCCTTTGTTTCAAAAATCGACAAAATGCACCCAGTTTAGTGATTATACCTGTACTGATACTAATGTCATTACAACACGATATATCTGTCAACTAATCTTATATAAACCCTGAATGATTAAAAAGAAGAAAAATTAGAGTATGTTAATGAAACAGAGAAGCAAGATCCCCCTTCTCTGGGTACGCTGCTTACCAGCTTTCTCTCAGATCTTGGCAAATCTGTAAAGCCCTGATGTCTACAGCGTTAATCCTAAATAAACGCTCGATCCCAAGCTCGCCCCTCTCCTGCACAACCTGTTTGCATATAGCCCAAGTGCCTGGGGCCCCAGGAGCACCAGGCTGGGCAAGGCACCCCTCTTGGTGCTGCACAGGGTGGCGAGGGCAGACCCCGGTGGGGCCAGGGCAGCTCAGCAGCTCTTAAATGTCAAAAACTGGTGAGCTAGATCTCAAATTCAAGGGCACTTGTAAATAATAGCACAACTGAAATAGATTACTAACATGTAATACACCAATAGAAATACTGCCGGACTGGGGTCCACGTACAAGTAGTCATTTCTACTAGCTTGGTGATTTGAGTGTTTTCTGCTAATTCTTATTATTGGATTCAAAAGCTTTGTAATTTTTACAGTCAGTATTTTTCACATATTTCATTTCTTGTTGTTATTAAGAGAACTAAGACTTTTAGTGAAACACAAAGGCCTTGACAAAACTGCTTATTCCCTTTCTGATCCTTCAGCTTTTGCTCCAATTTGGAATTGATGCAAGTTCTGGCAAAGATAAGAGAAACGATGGCATGACTGGGCACCAAGTAAATAACCATGAAAGAATAAAAAAAAGGATAATGTTTTTCCCCCCAGCATACAAACAATTCTGCGCTCTCATTCTGCTGTTGTTGCTTTTAATACATTCAACACAAGCTGCTTCAAGCTATTCAGAACAAAATACAATGTGTGCATATATAGGACACATCAATGAATGGCAAACACAGAAGATGCGCATATTCCTGTTGACATCAACAAAGTTAGCACAAAAGCTACCACATAGGCAAGGAAAACATCGAGAGTCCGTTTTTTGCCAGGTGGGTGTACAGTCAAAATTTAGAGCATGAAAAAAAATAGGACCTTTTCATTTTTTCAATTTGATCATTAAATTTAATTTTAAATAGTATCTTCTACAGCGTTTCTCCCCCAGTCAATTAACTGATACTTAAATTCTAGCCTGGGACAGTCCTTCATTCTCTCTCATTAACTGGCTGTAACGCCAGTTAATTTGTTGGGCATAAGGGGGTCCTGAGCAAAGGTCCAATTGCCTCTCCTCTTTTGAAAGCAGTATGCAGTCACGAAATACACCTGTTCACAAGTGAAATGATAGGGCTAAGGCTCTTCTAATCCTACTGCCTAGGTAGGATAAAACTGGACTTTGTCCTGCAAGGTGCCAAGATCCTTTGACAAAGCACTGAAACTCTAGCTTCCCCAGGCTAAGACTAGGAATTCAGCCTCCTCGCTCCTTTAAATTTTCCCAATTAATCCTTCTTCAAGAATTAATTCTGAAGAACAAGCCGAGGAAAGAAAGAAAACACTGAAAGAAGATGAATCTAATAGAGATGCCGAGAGCTGAGAGTTGTCATTTTCTCCTTCTAGTTACAGTTCCAATATTCAGCTACCGGCAGAAGTACAACAAAAATGCCACTGTGGCCAAGGGAAATCGCAGTGCAACTTTCTGCCCTACTGCAGAGAATAACAATAGTCTCTCCAGTATTTTTTTCTGCTGTCCTGATTAACAGCATCAATAAACAGTTTCATTATGTGAGGGGTGAGACTCATCAAATCACTACAGCTCTTTGCTAGCTCACGGGATAACGCTTCCACTGCTTCTCAGTTATTGCTCAAATACTGTAATTAGAAAATGCCCCCAGAACAGTGTGACCTGGTTGTTTCGACTCTGCGCTGGACATTGCAAGATGCCGAGCTCTTTTCATGTGTGGAACTCCAGATTTTCAAACCCAAACAAAACCCAAAACTGATATTCAGCTTCATCAGGAAGCACTTAGCTCCTGGAGAATGAGTTCTCTTCTTCACCTAAGACCACCTCAGACTACAGGGGGCATGCCCACTATGGTCAACAGTTTCCTGGTTGATATCAGAGTCAACCATGCAATATCACGCTCTTCTATGTCATCTGAATTATTTGCAGAGATTTGTGTTAGGCTAGGAGGCAGGCATTCTTAGGAAGCTGAGTTAATCTGCTGAAACCTAAATGCTAGGTCAGCCTTAGCGAGAGCAGCTCTAGTTGGACTACCATCTACGCTTTCACTCCAGAGTGAATTTTCTTTCTCATATAGAAAATACTCAGATACCTGGTCACAGCTGTTGTAACTTCATCGTCACTGTTTTGCACCAAAACCCAGAAGAGTTGATTCAGGACTACAGGAAGAAAATTCATAATTACATGGATCTTCTCGATCCTCAACAAATTCTGTAATGGACATAAGGAAGAAAAATGAGACATTTTCTACACAAACAACCAAGCAATGAAAGTTGATTCTCTGCTTCCCTGCTTCATCAGCAGGTAATATGTAGTGTAGCCACTCGAGTTACAGCAGTAGGAAAATGGGGTAACTTGGTGGAGGGCCAACCCCCCACGGAGCTCATTTCAAATACGACCATCCACACAACTGTATGCATTGTCCAGATTTCAGAATTCCAGAGGGACGGGGGGGGGGGGGGGGGGGGGGAAATATATGTATTTCACTAAAGAAAAAATGCTTAACAATAAAAGGACTAAATTACTATTTCCAATACATTAGTTTCCTAACATTCCACCCCCACCCCCAAAAAACCCCCACAAACAAAAAATCCCCTTTCTTTCTATGCTGAGAGTTGATGAACTGAACTTCTTGAGGATAAAATATGAATGTCAAAAGCACATTGATAGAAAGTAATATTACGCTCTAACCTGACTGGATTGACATCACATTATTTTCTCTGATCAAGGAGAACACTGAGATTTAATTAAAAAAAAAATCCTTTCAATTCATCCCTCCTTGTTTTATTCTTCAGTCATTTCCAAACCATTTCAGAGTTTTTCCAAAGATTATTAGTGATTTGTAAATAAAAGTAAAAATACTTTGAGGAAATTTTCTTAATTTTTGCTTACATTGCATAGCTGATCCCTTGTCTCATAAAACATTATCTCTATTTCTTAATAAAAATACTAAATTCTTTTAAAAAGGTAAACTGAAAGTAGCAAATAAAAACAGTCAAATTTTAGCAGTTTAGATAATTAGCTTACTATCCAGAAATTTCTGAAGCTTTTATGGATTCCTAAACTTTGTCCCATATGATCTATGCCTTTCCGAAAACTCACAGTTAGTAACTTTATTTGATAGAGGTATAACCTCTAGATACAACCTTGATGTTTTGATTGTTGAAAATATCCATTATAAATCAGCTAGCACTAACTGACAGTACTTAAAAACAAAGCAATCCCTTTCAGGATTATCTGCATCTATCAATAAAATCAGTCACCACCTTTAGGAAATTGCCCAGAAAATGTAATGATTTATGGAAATACTAAGGCAAAATTACTTTTTCAAGCAGCTTTGTAAGATCTGCTTAAGCTACGTCGAAATAGGAAAGCAACAATGGCAAGGCGAAAAACACCTACGTGACGGTAATATCCAAACCTAAAACGGTTACTAGATTTCACAGACTGCTATAAACAAAAACAATATAAGTCACATGTATTACGTGTCAGGGCTACTACTGTGATAAAACAAATGTCACAGCTACCCTCCAGTCTTCTTGCTTCTCTTCCTGTTAAAGTTCAGTAAGCAGACTGCCAAGCGCTAACTCTGAAATCAGCCATTCAAGAATAGGTCAAGCATCTTGACACTATATTTTCTTGCTGCTCTTCTAATCTGCTTGCTGCTGCTATGTCCCTCCTTTCTCATGGCTTTTGACCTCTGCTGAATACAGTTGCATTTAATGCAGTTCTTGCTTATTCGTTTCATCTCTGCAGAAAGGGTATGCTTCTGACCTCAGAACTTGACAGGCAACCAGGACCTTTGATCCTCGAAATGCAGAATAATCTAAATGGCCCTTTGGGTGACATCAGGTTTTTAGAGTGAAAATGTGAAAAGACAACTATGAAGTAAGCTGGAATATATCTGAGGAAAGAGAGGACTAGCAGGAATACTGCAGCTCTACAAGCTGCAGTTCCTAGAGCAACATCATATCATTCTTTAATGGGATTTGAGACTTGGCATAGGGCAGATTATCAAAGATGAGGATGAAGCCGTGCCGTAAATGAGAAGGAGAACGGGAGACAGCTCTGTGACCAATAATACATCCGTCACACCACGTAAATCCGAAGGGAGATGTCAGAGACCCACGGTCTCCCGGTAAATCTGGGCCTTGTTTAGAACTGTGCAGAACGGGTCAGTTGCGAGAGTGCCCTACTTTCAGTTTTACAGTACAGTTCTCTACCGCAGGCTACTTTACCTTACAAGAATTGATAAAGGTTGAGGTAGGAGGCTGGGAGAAATCCTTTTCCCTTTCTTGGCACTGACGGAAAAAGTTATTCAGGTATGGATCCTAAAACGATAAATGAATGTTCACATTAATGCCTATTATAGAAAGGATTAGAATTTAATTCCATAAACTGGTTACAGCAACTGGTGATACCAAAGCAACTATGTGATACAGCAGCTATGTGATACCAGAGGGCACACTTGGAAATAAGTGTGACCTTAGAAATAAGATGTCGAAGACCAATCAACTTATTTAGGCAAACCGATCTGCCAGCACAGCTTCCTCCTTACAACATGTTTCTAGGCACTTTGTCCAGTCCTTTTTCAGTGTTCGGAGCAACGAGCTTTTTCTTCACAATCTAGGGGGCCTTCGATGCCCAGGCTTTGTTTGTGGTGCTCACAATTTATTTTCCTGCTGTTTAAAATGATATTCCACAATTTTTCCGTTATTATCTTAAATAATTTATCTTTTTCCTTAAAGGGTATTCTCCATCATTGTCGTCTTGCCCTCCTATATTCAAATAACCTTTTTATGCTAGACAAATAGATTCATACAAGACTTGAGAGAAAGCATTATTTAGAAATTCCTTGATGCTTTTGACTGTTCAGTAGGAAACAGAGCTAAGAGGAAATTCAGCTTACCTGAGTATTTACTGTCGATACAACAAACGTAGACACCTTGAAAAGTGGTTTCCCACTATCTACCCATTTTATATCACTGCTGATCTGCTATTAAAAGACAAAAAAGTTCCACTTATTTCTTGCTTATTCATGTCTGATTCACTTTAACTGTATAGCTTTGCACATGCATACGCCTGAACTGTGCTGGCTATTGCACTTTCACAAACACGTTGAGAACTGGTGCAACACAAGTCAGCATTTCAGCACAAGCCCATCAGGGTTACCATGCAAGGGACCAGATCACTGCCCCATCCTGTCCTCGTGACGTAGTAAAACACACACAAGGAGGCAGAAATAACCCAAACTGGACAGGATCAGTGGGAAAATACGCTTTCACTCCACAGAGCCTGGTGACCATGTCACCAGAGAATGAATGTCATATAGCCTGAATTTGTGAAGAGAATTATTTCTGACCACTTTCTTCCAAATTTTAGAGAAGTTAGGTAATAATATTATAGAATACACAGTTATAAAATACACTTGTCACATTTACACCCGAATCAGCAATGTATGGTTCACAGATCCTTATTACATACATTAGCTTCTACACTCAATGGTAGGCACATGAACAGTCTAAAACAGACACCCCATTTATCACGCGTACTTCCAAATGAGTGAAAATGCAAATCTGATCTCATGCAAGTCGTGTGAAAACAAGTGCTCAATGCCCTTTGAATAATATAGAAGGATGAACTAATACCTTTCCACTCGTAGGTTCTTGCAGGCTTAAGTAACTGGGAGGCAGGCTGCTTGCTACTGGCACGTTATGCTCTTGGGAAGCTAACTGGGCATCTTTCAACAAAGGAAGCCACGCGTATCCCACTGCGCACAAGAACAAATCAGTATGATGCTTTGAAAAACGGGCGCCTCAAGCTCAAAAGAAAGACAACATCCAGCCAGAAATTCTGAAATCCTTATTTGAACGTACATCATCTACATTTGGAATTGAAAGTAATTCTACTATAGGTACCTGGTGTTTCCAGAGCCTCTTTCTTTTTGGCATTAGCTTTTGCATTTATGTCACAGGTGACATGATAAAATGAAAACAGAATGTGGTGTTTCTTATGGAGTTGAGTGGGAAGTTCAATTTTCACCTGAAATGGAAAATGTTACACCCCAATTTAGTTAAAAAAAATAAAATAAAAATAAAAAAAAACAATTAAACCAGGTATCAGAGATGGTCTAAATGAGTGACATCTCTTTTTACACAGAGATCTAGGTACAGCCTGCCTTTGCTGACAATTGTTTGTTTGCATGGTGCTGTTGCTACTTGGGTAACAGCTGTTCTCTTAAGGAAATGGCTTAGGATGATCAGCTGTTTCTTATACTTAAACAGTTCCCCCCCCTCCCGCCCCTCTGTCTTACAGATGAATATTTGCACTTACGATGAAAGAGCGTAGAGATGGAAGAGCACAGAACTAAAGTGTGAAAGACCCTGCTGAGAAGTAAGCACCAGCAGCTGTAACTAGCCATCACCATTCTCATATTTTCAAGACTTTCAAAAACGAGCAAACAAACAACAACAAACCAAAAACAAAACCAAATCTCTGTTATTGCTTCACTGTTGTTTCATGGTGAAAACAAAACAAAAATTAAGGCTGATATGAAAATCAGCTTTTATTTAAGATTTCAGGTCAGTCTTCAATCCCACAAATCCCACCCAGGAAAAGGTTTATCGTATCATCTACTAATCCCTACAGGGTTGGCTTGAGATATTAACAACCTATTGGAATAAAAATACAAATTAATCAAAACATGTTACCATAGGAACTAAGGAAAAAGACCCCTTGGAGAGGCGATAATGTTTATCTAAGCCAATCCTATAATTAAAGTAAGGTTTAGGAATTGTTGGTAAACGCTTCCCACGTTAAATCAGCTTGTGGGTGAAAATCCACCGCTATAAGCACAGATACAAAACGGGTGTTCAGACATGAAGATTGAGAAAACCTTTTTGGTGACGTGTTACATTCTTTTCAAGGCTGCACTTGTTGTTTTTCTAATTAGTACTATGCACATTTAGAGACAGGTGTACACCTCTTCCTTCCAAATCAGCTGGTGAGACCTGAATTCAGTTCTTCATTCAAGTTGGAAGTAACGTGCTCAAGTACATTTTCAGATGTGGTAGTACCCAAACCACCCTGATTCTTAAACACGAATCTGAAATGGGTATTTTGCATGTAACTGTATTTCAACTTCTGGTCTTGCCCATGCAACTTTATCAAAGCAAATTTTAAATGAAAGAGGAAGTTCTAAAATCAAGCCAAAGGGTTGGAAAGCACCGGCTAACTACTAGTGCTATTAGCCAGCATTATCACTCCCTGTAACCCAGTAGTGGAAAATCCAGAACACAACCAACACCACATTAATGTGCCACCAAACATGCTAGTCACTGAAAGGTGAAAGTAAGCTCACCTCCAAAAAAACTGAGATATCATACTTTGTGTTGGAGAAGTGCAAAAATGCCTGCAGAGACAAAGCGCAACTAACACTTTGCAAAAAAACAACAACGTCTGAATTCTAGTCTAGAGCTGCATCCCTCAAAGCAACAGCTAAGCTACGAGCATAGCCACTACACGCCACTGTATGTTCTGTTCAGGTCACCGGATCAACAAAAAAAGGTCTCAACGGAGATCTTACATTTCAGAGAGGGATTTGTTCTGACATTTGGCTCCACCCTTCATCCTAATATTTTCTGTTTCTGTTAATTCAGAGATACAGCTGGACTCTTACTTTAATCCACACGTGCATTTTAGAGAGCAAGACTGTTCCTAACTAATTCTACAGCACCTTAACTGTACTCAGATAATCTTATAAAAGGAAAGACTCACTGAGTCGATCTAAGAAAAAAAAAAAAGGTGAGATTGCACGTAAATTGACATAACAGAATTCCATCCAGGCACATAAGCAATTGTAAAGTAAACTTTCTTTACGTATCTTTGTGTGTGTTATGGCAAACATATAATAACAACAAATATTTAATCAGTGAAAAAAACCAGACTGACCTCATCATAGAAATCAGGATTCTGGGAATGATGTAGCACAGCTGTGTAGGCTGCCGTTGTAAACAATGGTCCACCTGGCTTCCCATAAATACACTGATAAAAGTAATATGCTTTAATTACATTGTCAGATTCTGCTGATGACACTAGCTTGACATATCTACTATGCATGCACACTGAATTCAATATTATGAAAGATTGATAAATACTTCGATGAAACACTAAAAGAACATTTTTAAGTGTTCACACCTGAAATTTGTTTTATACACATTTCCAGCAAAAGTCTATTGACTCCATAGAATATACTCTGTATTTTACTGAACAATACAGAGTACTGGGACTACTTCCTTGCCATTATCAATTTCACACTTTTGAGCAAAAAGCTTTACAAAAGCTCTTTCATTTTTGTCCAGTTCTACACAGCACAATACCTTTACCGACCTCTCAATGTTACAGAAGCTACAACAGTGAACAATTCTGCTGTTGGCATGGCGCAGTACAGTTCAGGGTCCTTGACTACTGAGTGACATCAACGTCACTTGCTAACGGGGAAACTACAGTACAACAACACTGGACAATAGCCCTCAGTCAATAGCAAAGTTAAGAATTAAGACTAAAGTTCCTCTAGTTTTGCGTCGCATAATTTTGATCATGCATTAGGCTTAGAAACCTAACCTCTGTGGGTAGTTTTGGCTAATGGTGAATTTTAGCTCATGCAAGTTGCACTGGAAAATCCTAAGTTTTCTGCCTTTCTCCTTCCTTTCCCTCCACCGGTCGGAAAGTCAGTACTGCCCAACAGCATTCGGGGCTGGAGGGATTCGTGAACAAGAGTCAAACAGAACCATAGCACAAACTGAGAGGAATGCATGACGACATTTACTCTTTAAACGCTCCAGGTCAGCATTGCTTGGTTTTATACGCAATGGCCTTACAAACACTGCTCTCTGAATATACTTTTGTCACGGCTCACCTTCAGTGGCTTTGCTCCTTCTTCATCAGAGCTTTTAAATTCAATGCACACCGTTATATTCCGGGCCTGAAAAGCAGAAACGCGTTGAAATTTAGATCAGAAACGGAGTACCCATAAGAACACAGGCAAACTACACGGGCTGAAATAAGCTCTTTTCACAATCCAGGAGAACATGCAGTCAGTGACTCAAAACTTAAAATACTTTCAAGTCACAGTAATTTTACCAGAAATACTGTTTCAAAGAAGAACTCACAAAATGCAAGCTAAGCCTCAGATAAACTATGCAGACGCAAATTATAAAGTGACCAACGTTTATCTGTCTCTTGTCCTTGATTCATTTGCGTTCAGCATGAAAATGCAAGTAGTATTCAAGTTTCATTTAAGAAATAAAAATATTCTCTGGATTTATTTCATCTACATACATCACTTCATTAAATACAGCTCTTCTGAACAGGGCAAAAAAGCTATTACCATTATTATGTCTCCTTGAATCACTCATACAACTTAAAAAGTTTCTTAATCCCTAAGTTTATTTCGTTGCAATTGTACCTAAGTTTTATGATTACAAAAAAATGAAAAAGATCAAAAAGCCGGGTCAGTGACTTACGTCATCATTTTCCCATCCTTTCTGATGGGCAGTCTCCTTCATTTCAATTAGTGCTCACAGAATAAACACCTACTCAATATCAGCCTGACTTGGTCACATACTGTACCTTATTGAAATATTTTTGGCTATCATACTTGAGATGTTTTGGATAGATGTATATTTGGTTCTTGTATACTCTGTAGGGTCGAGAGTATTTTGTTGCTTCCTGTACAAACTCCTCTACTTCCACTGTAGGCTGATGCTCTTTTACGTCATTAAATGGCTTGATTGGAATAAAAGATGAAGTTACACAGTCTTCAAAAGAACAGAAAAGAAAATCATCGTGTCAGTTTGTTTTTACAGTCATACTACTAAGAATAAGTAATATTGAGATGCAAAGGGTCAAATCCTGCCCTTCACTTGCACCCAGGTATGTCGAGAACAACTGTAATATATCATCCTCACGTGGTTTACCACACTTAAGTTAAACGATATAGCGCTGACAAAACTCCTTTGACACATACAGTATTTGAGATGTGGTTTAACAGCACCACTGATATTCTGACACTTTCGGCAAAAGTGCTTTCAATACAGCTGAAGTGATACTGCTTCTAATCGACTTTACAGCCCAGCATCTCCTTTACGTTTCTCTATTATCTAATGGCATAATAAATGAAATGAAGAAATAAGTAGTGCAGAACGAGTTTAAGTATATGGTGCAATTGGGAAAACTGAAATTAGTTCAAGAAACAAGTGATGAAAACAAGCACTTTGTCTCCCAGACAGCAGAGTGGCCGGTACAGATCACAAACTGATACGCTTATCTGTGCCGTTAAATCAACGGGACGTTTAATCTCGGCACAGAAACCTCCAGGACTGGTCGCACAAAAGCGGCTGAGAGGGTTTGGGACACCGACTCCGGGCTGTCCTGAGCTACCTCCAGGAAAAGCAATTGAACAGCTTGCTCCCAGGCGAGCTGCCGCTGACTGCGAGGCTGCAAGCTGTTCTCCAGGACCTCGCTCCACATGACCGGAGTCTCAGTTCCGGGGTTTTACTACGTATTTCGTTCTGAAGTAGCAGGGACACACCAGTAATAGTAGCTGTCATCCTCTTCCCTGCCTTTGGGCCCGGGACTGCTCAGCACAAAGGACAACAGCCAGGGACCACACGGCACAGGCGGAAGCTCCATAAAGCTGTTCTCTCTTCCCCTGCGCTAGGGATGCATGAATTTGGCTTCTTCCCCTCGCGCAGCAGAAAAGGCAGAAGTTTTGCATCAGGTTAAACACTCTCAGATAACTGATCTCTCACTGGCCCCAGCTCTCAGTCTAGCTACAGTAAATAAAGCCTTATTAAAACAAAGATCTACTTCTGTTGTCTAATGCAAATTGATGCTAATGTGGAGCAGGGTAGTGTCAGTCCCCAGAAGCACAATCGTACTGGCAACTTCTTGACAAGATCTGTGGCCAACTTCCTCTTCATTGGCTTTTCTTGGCAATAAAGGACTTTAGCACTAGCTAAGCAGGATTAAAATTTCCACTGGGAAGGAAGTGTTACAAGAACAATTACTGCTGTTACAAGGGCTTCCCTCAAAGCTAACTGCAGTCACTTTTCACAGAGATTTCAATGAATTTTATAGCAAGTACGTTTTCCGTTACAGTTTCATAATGATTTTACGGCCTTAGAGTAAGGCACATTTTCCTGATACCAAATGACTGTTTAAACTGTTACAATTTAGAGCGAAGGAAGTTTAACTGCCTTTCCTGGGCACCCTACTACCACGTATCTTTAAAACCAAACCTTCACACTGTCACAGTGCATACCGAGCCAGGTAAGAAGACAAGCTCCCATCCTGTTTGACCTATTTTGCCTTCTATGAGCTACCAGTTCCTTTTAATACTGAAAAAATAAATTGCTTTCAAAATGTTAGTGAAACTATTTTTATCTAATACTGTATAAAGATGTCTCAAAACCGAAGAGCATGCATTTTAATACAGACAGGTGACAGTATTTCTACACAGAATAGACTTTATCTGCATCCCAACAGAATCTAACCCCATCTTGACACTGACCAGTTGCTCTGCTTGAGCAGACAAATGAGCTAGACAAACGTGCCCGTCATCGTACTGACATCAAAATAATAGTGGCTGTTAATTTAATTTCTTTTTTCCTCTGAAAAAGACCCAAGCCCTACAGCTTTTGCCCCCTTACATAATACAGAGTCTTAACAGGCAAAGCTCCTGACGGATATCTTTAATTCTCCAGGGAGCCCCTGCTGTAAATAACCACATTCTCTGAATTACAACTGACTTCAGAGAAATTCAAATAGTCCTGAGCTCTTTGCAAGACTGGGATACAGCAACGCAGTCCTTGAAATGGGGCGCGGAGGAAGAATCCAGTTAGATGAACCCATATAAGCAGCTGCTGCACGGATGCCTGAGGTGCCTCTGAATGAAGTCCTCTGTCTAGTCCGCAATCTTGCGACCCGCTGCTAGTCACGTCCCCTATGTGCTAATTCACAGGGGACACGAGCATCACAGCCCCCACCCACAGAGATGGGCTCTTAACTGCAAGCTATAGAGGCTCCGTCATTTAGCATTTTGGTCTAATCCCCTGCAGACCAGAAAGAGGTCCCTGGATTTTCCTCTCACGCAGAGACGGTACCTGTGGTCTGTATCACTTGGGTGTGTTTGGCCAGGTACACAAGGAAATAAAGACTGGCTTAGTAAAAATGGTTCAGTAAAAAGAAAAAGAAAAGAAAAAAAAATCTCACAAAAACAAACAACTTCCCAAACAACTGCACACAGTTTTCTAGGCAAAGATAGCCACTTCTACTGTCCCAAGGCAGCAGATAAAGCTGAAAAGTCTATGGCAATGTCCTAATTAATCATAAGGTGGAATCATACTTGGATGTTCCAAAGGGACACAGTCAACTGCAATCTCCAAACAGCCAGGTATGGTCTGTATTTTGCTAATCTTCTCCGCTCTGCAAGGACAGAAATTAAAACATTTTAGAAAATTAGAACAAGGGAGATAGGACCCAACACATGAATTCATCTAAAATGAAAAAGAGACCCTGACTCCTAAAATAAATACATATGCAACATATTGAATATACACCCATTGGCAGTCAGATTCAAACCATACGCAATGGCAGGAAATAGATTTTTTTTTGGGGGGTCACATTCCTGCCTTCTCTTCAGAAGCAATGTCATAGGGTATTTTGTAGAAGAGGGAGAAACTGATGAGCTAATGATGAGCCTTAAGAAAACTGACTTGCCTACTTTTCCTGTCTACAGTCTGAAACAAATGCCCTTTAAATAGGGATTCTGTGAGAGCTTACAGTATCATGGCTTCTGCAAGGGCCGCGCTGAAAAGGCACCAAGACATATTTTCCTTGTGCCCGAGCAACCTGAGAAATGCCAGCACTGGGATGCTAAGTTGCTCTTATCTAGGAGATGCTTCAGACGAGCAAACGCAGCACTGGCAGCTCCTCATTGAGCACCAGGAACGTCCGAAAAGTTTAGGCTCCCGGAACAGCCAGACAGAGTAAAAGATTAAGGGCCTGATCCAATCTCTGTAGTGGACATTTGATCGTTATCATCTGATCTCATACAAATGGAATAGGAAAAGCTCGTTAGATTAATTCATTACTAGGTGCTTTTAGAGTAGACAGGAAGAAATTCTCAGTTTAATTCTCACGTCACTTACGAGGTATAAATAACGCCTCTGCTTTAGAACTAAACCTGATTTACACCTGTGTGAAAGAATATCCAGCCAACTAACTACTCACTAATTTACATACTGTAAAACATTTGGAGAAGTTGTTTTCTTCCAGTGTCCACTCCACAGTTTGTCATGGAAACTCAAACAACAGCATGGAGTGGGGAAACCATTCAAGAATGTTTTTCATCTCCCCTCCCCCCCCCCCTTTTTTTTTTTAATTATACTCCCTCGTTGGTCACTTCACCTGCATCTCCCTGATGGAAGCTAATTTAGTGCATCACTATCTGCTGGTTATAACAACATTTACTGATGTGCCAAATGACGTTCCAGTTTTCCTGGAAAGCTCCAGCTGAAGCAGTCTTTGGCAGATAATAGGCTAATGTGAAAAACACTAATTTAATACAGTTACTTTGGCACACTGCATTAAATGAAGGAAAAAAAAAAAAGAAAACTTGTGAAAATATTCTGTACAGCTTCACAATCACAGGTCCTTCTCAAGTCAAATTCAAAATTGTTTCTTACCTTCTGTATTCTGCTATTAGTTTAATCAAATCTTCCATTGAAATCTTATTACTTTCTTGCCTGAATAAAGGTGAGAATCGCGAGTCCCTGTCAACATTTCCCTGATTATCTTTAAACACTGGTCTATAAAGAAAGAAAAACAACACAATTATAATCGCTCACCCATTTGCATTTAAACTTTTAAAATTGTTATAGGATCTTCTAAGGAGGAGAGGAGAGGAGACGATACGAATTCTTACACAAAACGCAAGGGCTCCCTGCAGAGCTCTCAAGCAAGAACGCTCTCCTCGGCTGTACAGCCGCAGCAGCGCAGACACTTTCCATTTACTTGCGTGTGCGGTCGCAGCCGTGCAAACACCTAAGACTCTGTTTAATCTTACACTACACAAACAGTTCCCGCTGACCTCGGCCACAGCGCGACTGCTGCAGTTTGGAGTTCCCGGTTTTTAACGCTAGGGCAGATCGTCATCGGCTAGCTCAGCATTTGCCCGTTTTTTCCGCTCTCTTCTGGAGCCAAGCCTCCCCGGGAGAGCTGGAAGCGCCCAGCGCTGCATGAAGCGGCTGCCCACTCGCCCCGGTGCCCTGGCTGCTGCCTGCCTCCCCGCGGGGCCGCGCATCCCCTTGTGGCTCCGGCGGGGCGCCCTGGCCGAGAACCACCGGCTCAGAGTTGGATCACCTGCACGCAGGAGACCTCACCACATGCTCCTACGTCAGGCACGTGACTTCTCACTTCAAAGACGCTGACCCCTTGGTTAAAGGGAGCATTTCCAAGAACTCACCACACAAATAGGTAGTTTGATCCAACAAGTTATTATCCAATGAAAAACATGACAGTTTTAAGTAATAGAAATTATAGCACAACGTCAACTTCTGACCGCTAGAACTCATCACAAAGATGCGTATGCTTTTGCAGGACCAGGCTAGAGACCTTTCCCGAACTTTCCTACGCATTAAATCTGTTCTGTGTCCAGCAGAAGCATGACACACATCCACTCAGGCTTAACTTTCCTTCACAAAGCACATTTGCAGAGCCTCAACTCAATTTCTGGTGAACCAGCTATAAAATACCAAATTAAAGCCAGGGGCGGGGGGGGGGAAGGATATCTGTCTGTAACTGGGGATAATAAACATCAACTGTTGTGCGCCCAGAAAAACATTCTCAGGTATTTCCACTCCTGCTCACTGACACTTGCGGACGCTCCAGTGCCCTTGGCGTAGCCAGTCCGGCCAGCGTGTGCGACCCCTGGGGCTAATGCAGCAGCTATCCACATCAGCCAACCTCGGATGCAACTGTTGCATGCCAAACCATTGCTTAACAAAAGTAAAACGCTCTTGACGCTTAGTGCTGTTCTGTGAATCATTTGGCCAATCTTTCTTCCTCAGAAAGGACTCCGCTGTCCCACTGCCAGTGAAAAGAAGAATCAGTGCGAGCACAAATTGTTGCCAGATGCAAAATAAGAGAGTAAACCTTTGGAAGAGGACCCTAAGGATAAGTATAAACCCACCACGTCTTAACTTAATTAACTGAGAGAACCACCACTGTCCCATTTCTCTGTAACTGCAGAGAAGTAACCAACTCTCTTCTATTAGATTTTTTTTTTTGTTACAAAGACTACAGCCTACACCATGAACCAAACGCATACAATGCCAAAAATCCTGAGTCGTTAGGGAGAAAAATAGACTAATTTCTGGCAGCCATCACTCACTTCAAAATCCTGTTAAACTGATTATTATGACTCTTCTTAGGCTCGGCACGGCTGTCGTCTTCTCCACACTAACACAGAGGACTGAAACATTCAGCAAGTGATGTACGTTGTGCCCTGAGGCTTTTGCAAGGGTTGCTCCGCGCCGCCGGGCTCTGCTAGAGTGTCCCGCACGCCCGTTGACTACCCGGCGCTGGACGCAGTTTCCCACCACGGCGCTGCCCTGGGGGCTTCACTGGCCACGGGGCCACCGGTTACGTGGTTTTGCGGCCGCCACCCCTTGGGCCACTGCAGTTCGAAGCCGGAAGGGCTTTACGGTGTCCCCACACCTACAACCGCTCCTCCCCAACGTCAGCGCTCCCTGGCCACTGCACGTCCTTCCCCTAGCACTGCGGCTTGTCAGCTGAGCAACATATCGGAGTCTAAAGAGTTAAAAAAAGGCATGAAATCAGGGATCCTCAATAAGAAACAGGCAAGTATTTTTATTCCTACAACTCATACACAATACTCCATTTATGCAAAGCTCTCGCCATTATTTAGTTGTCCAGCTTGCAATTCAGATGTTCATTCAGAACAGCCTTACCCTTTTTATAAACAGATATATTTTATGCATTCAGAGAAGAATTAGATGGCTTTCTGCTAATGACACTGTATTTGTACCTCCCTTCTCAGGGCTCATGAAAACTGAAGACCTCCTAGAGGAACAAGTATCACGTATGACACCTGCGTTTAAGTAATTGCACTCCTAAGATTTTGCCCTTTTGGGCTGCTGAGCAAAGATGGACTAACAGTGCTCCTTATTACAGAAAATATACTGATGGCATTTTAGAATGACGGTGGTTAGCCAAAGAAGAAGAAAGATGATAAAACCCTCCCACAATCCAGATGTCCAGTATTTGTCTAATACATTAACGATGACTTATTGCCTACCACTTATTTACCAGAGATTTTAATGAGAAAATCTCACAGGAAAAAAAAAATTTGAAGAGATTCTAAAGACATTATTCAGGGGAAAAAGATAACAGATTTCCCTTCAGAAAATGAGACATTTTCTCGGTATTTAAAAGTGTTTCCATAACTCTGTCGGGCTGATATTGTTAGCTGATATACCACAATCATACAAATTCTGTAAGTGCAGAAAAGCTGCATAGTGCTCATAAGTTAACACGGAAACAGACACTTTTTAAAGCACTAGCTAATAATCTGCTGAAACAATACTCACCTACAGAGTCAGAGATACAGTGTGAGACTTGTAGCTACTGAAAATCAGTGCAACTTCAACGACGTCAGCTTACACCAGCTGAGAGCCTAACCAGCAGCTGGGTAAGCAGTCAGGTTCAAATACTAGGCTTTAAATATGACATCTATGTAGGTGGAGAAGGTTAGAAGGAAAAGCAGCGTGCAAAAACACATCTCCATGAGTGAAGTTTCCTCATGTCTACCGTATGCAGATCAAGCACATATTTGCAAACCTTGGCAGTTCTGTCAGGAACATGAGACTGGATGATTGATTTGACACACTGTAATTCTCAAGCATACTGTAATTATACCTGTGAGAGTACAAAGAGCCCCAAATCACGCCGACTCCAGCAATAAATCAGGGAGGAACCCTGAGTCATCTTTCTGAATGATGCTCACAAATTGCTTGCCACATAAGATAGTCAAAGTTTTAATCTCACGCGCCCCATACGACTGTCAGATTTTGGCTCACTAAACGTACACATAAAAATCAACACCGTGGCCATCTGCAACTGCTTTAAGGGGGAAAATTTCCATAGAAAAACAAGAGTGTGGCTACTGCCAGAATTAAATAACTGGAAAACACATTTCCAGTCCCAGGTTTTTGCTATTTATCACAGCCAAACCAATTTTTCCCCTGTAGTGCAATAGCCTCCTGTGGAAACATCTATTTTCAAGCTGTGAAACCAGGAATAGATTTTATAGGGCCTGCGTAACGCTAATATAAAAACAGATGTAAACGAGTGCAGAATTTGACCTAATGAACTAAACGCATCCCTTGCGTTAACTTCACCGATACCAACAAGTTTATACATGTGGCACATTTGGAGGGTTTTGTCTGTGTGTGCGCGTGTGCGTTTGTTTTCTTTAAGCTATGTTATCTCATCGCCACAATGTGATGAACAAGGAAGAAAGTTTAAGAAGAGCTGATAAATACACCCAAGCATATTTTCTGTAATTCTACAGACTGGAGGAAAGCTTTTTAATGGTATGGCTGGTGAAGCACTGATTTAGGATGGCTAGGGAGCTTATAGGGAGCTTACCTTTTTTTTTTTTTTTTCTTTTTTTTTTTAAAGAAAGAGGTCAGACTAAAGGTACCAAATACCCCAGATTCCTTGGATGGTCTTTTCCATGCAGAAACATTGGAACTGAGGAACATCCACAAATCCCAGCTATGTCCTCTGCCCATGTGTCAGCCATCTAGGTAATGCGTGTTCAGTAAGTCTACGAAATGCTGAACTCATTGTGCCTTTGTTAACAGCACCAACACGTATTCCTATTTATATTGGGAAAAATCACAGCCAAAGATATTGTTTAGACAAACATACTTAGACAGGATTCGATCCTAGGGAATGCAAAAATACAATACAATTTGGAGATCTTTTCAATTTTCTAAGACTGTGGACTGCATAGTGGGGGGAAAAGAGTCTAATTTCAGAGAAAATATCCAGTGAACCAGGTCACTGCCACTTCCAAAACTGGAAAAGTATGGGACTGGAACGCAGGTTTTTCACCAATAAAACCCCCCAAGGAAATGGAGAGAGGAAGGCCAAGACTCAGGCATCCCAATACCTAACGTACCGAATAAGAAACATGCAAGTTGCTCCTAGACGAGTATCTACTGCTTTCTTCCCACCTTATGTTCTTAGCCAGTTTCCAACCTGTTCAAATTAGGCGTTCTGCATGGAATTCCAGAAGAAAATTGCTATTAATTTTCCCAGCTAAATACTGCTGTGTGCAGCAGTAACTGCTGTGCTCCCCGTCAATGGGCAGCAGCCAGCAGCGCAATCTTTCCATAGACCTTCCGAACGCGCAAGCTGCTGCATATGTAGCTGCATACCCTATGTCACCAGAGGCCAAAAAAACTCACATGCAGGTTGAATCTGGCAGAGCACTATGTATTAATCAGCCTTAACCAATCGGGATTTCATGCCTTAGTCCACATCTACGTGCTCCATTATTAGAAAATAAATTTATGCAGTTGCAATACTATGTCTGGGATGACCAAGGAGCTGCCAATTGATATTTAAAGATAAAACCAGAAACAAAATAGAATGAAAGGAGATGGGGAATCTTCTGAAAAGCACTAAACTTAAGTCCAGCATAGCTCGACAGGCGTGTAAGGTGCTAACTACCTTAACAGGGATAGAAATAAAACTTAATTCACGTCTGTTAGACTCGACTTAGGCCGAGCGAGGGTAGAGCTGCAGCTACAACCCTGGACTGAGGCACAGTGCTGCATAATGCCCTCAAGCAGTATAGCTATGGCACAGACACAACATGCGTGCAGGAGCACACGATGGCACACCTTCTGCCTACTCCCTCCCACTGAGGGGCAACACGGTGTTGCCGTATGCAGAATCCTATGAAAGAGGAAGTCATTTCCTTCAAAGCATGAATGCCGTCCTGTATTTTTTATAGCAAGAAACACTCTGAGATAGGATTTGCTGAAGATGCGGAAGAACGTTTTAGTCTTCTCCACGTGCGTAAGCGACTATCCTGACCCCGTCCCTGACCTAGCGGTTTAAATCGCCATGCCACCTGAAGATGGCTATAACAATAGCCAAGTTCCAGGACATACCACTAATGGGATAGCCACAGACAGAAGTCAGGCAGGACAGCTCATAAAAAGCCTAACTTCAGTTTGATGTCCAGCCTGCACATCTATCTCCATCATACCTTTCATTATTTATGTGCTAAAAGTAGCTCCGTTAAACCAAGAGACGCCCACCAATATCATTTTGACGAACAATCCTCCAGCTACATAGAACCAATAAATATTAATGAGCGTCCTTGTGCTAGTACAACAAAACAGAATACGTTATCCACCTTTCGCTCGAACACGCACGTGCTTTTCTTCTTCCTATTGGATATTGACAAAAATATATGGCAATAAAAAATACACAAACTCTTCGAGTGGCCGTACTTTGCTGTGCGTTTTTTCCCCCCCTTACCACTTTGCCATCTAGGCACCCTAACCATTTAAGAATCAGAAGCTTTCACCTGCACGTGAAGCGGCAAACCGTGCCCAACCGGTGCCCCGTAACCCCAGACCAGAGGCGATCAGCCACACAGCTATCCACAACGGCCACGGGCAATGCCACAGCGTGAGTTTGAACCTAACACTCTATCATCCTTCCCTCCTAGAGCCTCAGTTAGCACATCACCAGGCCTGACACCCTGTCACAGGGACACACAGGAGGGCCTCGGTCAGAAGTCTCTTACCACAGGGCAGCAGCAGGCTGAGGAAAGCAACAGAAGACTGAGAAAGAAAAGCCAAAGGGGACAGAGGAAGGAGTCGTATGAAAAGCTGAAGGGAGGGGAATAAAAGGAAGAAGAAAGCTATATCTGGTTTTGGAAGTTGAGCTGGTGGAAGGGAATCAAGTGGTAATTGAATGAGGTCAGAGGGAAAGACCACAGAGCAGCACAGGAGAGAGCACAGTGAGCTCTGGGGAAAGGAAACAGAAAGAAACTAACCGAGAGAAAAGATAACAAGGATAAAAATAAATTATTGCTACTAAATTTATCTGCAAAAAACCCCAATCGACCAAAGATGAAAATAACGCTCTCTCACCTAGGAGCAACATAAACCGCAAGAGGACCTAAAGCATTCCATTCTCCTCAATACCACCACCAAGGCACTTTTTGGGGGGGATGCAACAATCTCCAGATCCTTGATTTGACTTTCCTAAAACCTGACAGGCATCACTACAAGAACAGAGCTTCAGACTTGTGCACCTATATTTTAGGTGGCCATTACAACTCTATTTCAGATAATCATCATCCTCACAGGAAATTCCTGTGAGAAGCATGACTTTGAGCTGGTGGAGCTCATCATAAATTGATACTGTCAGTCACCCTTGCTACTCCCTGGCCACTTCACTACATACCCGAATAAAAGATTCCACCACACTAATATTTAATGAGAAAGTAACCAACATTCATCTGTGTAAAAGAAATAGGGCAGTGAACTTATTAAGCTATAAATATGCTGAGGGCCTGGACCACAAAGAAAGCTTTGCTTCAAGCATCACAAGTGTAAAAGCATAAAAGCATACAATTTCACGAGTAGAATAAGCTATAAAATACAGCTACAAATTATAAAAAGAACTAATACATACCTCACTGACCAAGCAAATGGCATACGGTATTTCCCCAGCTTGCTGCAGAACTGTTTATTGGATTTTAATACTTTCTGTGCACACTACAAGAAGAGAATATGAGTTGTTTCAGCAATATTACTAAAATATCTGCAGTGCAGCACGGAACACATCCAAGCACCCTCTGCTAAAGAGACTGTAATGTCCCTGAATAATTAATTTAGTCTGGTATTACCCTTGACAGAACAGGCTCTGGGATGGGCAAAGCCATCCCAGACCTGCTGATGAATGAAACCCCCCCAGCATCCCTCCAGACAGAACTGCATTAGTTACCATTATTATTGCAGCTCGTAACCTAGCCAATGTAAATATACTGCCTGCTCTCAGACATGAACAGGTAGGTGCCTGCTCCAGCTTTGCTGCTGCACAAAGTGCACTAACTTGTTGTTTCTAAAGGACTGCCGAAAGAGAATTTCGCTTTCCTGAGGTATAAGTAGCATTAGGAACGCACCACAGATGAATTCATGTGCTGCAATCAAAGCGCTATCCCATTTAGTCAAACTGAATGAAAACAACATCCACCACATTGTACTTGATCACTGTACATAAGGACTTCACCTTACTGAAGTTAACGGACTTTGAACATTTGTCTTAGAGGTGGGCCTCATGCGAGCTTGCACTGTTAAGCACAGTTTGCCATGCATTCAACTTCCAATAAGTTGAAGATAACAAAGGAGGAATTGATGTTCCTGATACGTTACCTTAAAAGAATCAGGATTCTTAATGTAAGGTTCAGCACTGCTGGCAATGTTTCCTGTAAGCACCTTTTCTATTTTTGCCACTAATACAATCTCAGAATGGGGATTACTTATGGAGAAAAGAGCCTGTGAATAAAAGGGAAAGCAAGAGACAGTTAAAAAGCACATAGGAATACTGGAAAAATGAATTACCGTCCATGTTCTCTGTTGATGGAAAAGCCAATAACAAATTTGGAAAACAGCAGTTAGGATATATCTACATATTCAAGAGAGCTAGGGGAAGGGGGGCCAGGAAGGCCTTTGCACCAGTGCTGAAGTAAGCTTGTGCATGCACAGCACCTTGCAAAAATACTAGCTCACGCCAAGCAGCAGTATAACCAGGTTGAGTATAACCAGGTTAGCGACACCTAAGGTAATACACCTTTCCTCTGGAAGGATTCTGAAACGCTGGCCTTAATCAGCTACACCTCAGGGGAATAACACAGACGAGAAGATAACGTAAGGGGAACGAAGGACAAGGGTTACAGTAACGGTAAGAACCTGGAGGCACTTTGAGATTAATGCAGCATCCACATGAGGTTTTAAGTTACAAATTTTGTTTGGCTGGTTTGGGAGTGGTTCAGTGAATGACCCCAAAGAGCACAAAAAAACCCCATGGGTGGGTTTCTCTAAATAAGAGACGCTAGCCTTTTTCAAAGTTGTGACTGTAAATGATTTTAAAATGCATACAGAGAACTCAAAATCAAGTATCTGTAAACAAGTGCCACTGATGCATAAAAAAAGAATATTATTGAACATAAGAGATACTGAACTAGAATAAGTCACACAAGTCACGCATGGAATACCTGCTTCGGATACTTCAACCATTCTTCTGGGAAGCCTTTGACCTGTGGCTCTTCCATTTCATTCGAGTCTATATTTTCAACAGTGCCATTTTCTAATGAAAATGAGGGACCTGAAATCATCTGTCTAACAAGCGTATGGTTCAAATCCACGTGAAAATCAGCAGAGATCTTCCTGCCATCCCTGACGTCATACAAGGCCACGCTCACAAAGAAAGGCTCTACCTGGAGGAAAACACCAAAACCAAAACATAGCTCTAACTGAAAGCAAGAGCTGTAACTGAGAGCAAGAGGTTTAAACTCGATCTTTTATTACATCCCCCTCAGCCAGAAAAAAAGAAAGCAAATAAGGATTGTTTACAAATTGTAAGATTCATTAAAAACAAACAAAAAAACCCCAACAAAAAAACCCCCACCCACCCCGTGAAGTGCATTTTCAGCCATGTGATTTAGGGGCTTTTACAAGAGAGTTTGACACTGAGCCAGAACAGTAATTGATAGCTAACTCACTCGAAGTAACATGCAGATATATTCGTCACAGACAACCATTAGAGTAACTGGATGTAGCCACAGAGGAATACGTTACAGAAGATTTTTTTTAGTGCAGCATCACAGGCATTATAAAATATGGAAAGAATGGTGAAGGAGGGTTTTCCAGGGATCACCAGAAATGTGACACAAAGATGACAACGGTAAGGAGGTGAAAAATGTTTACTGGTAAGAATGAATACGTGTGGGTGTATTATTCTGCGGGAAATACATCTTTTATTTTATCAGGAAACCAAGAACATTCAAACAGCTCCGACATTACCTGCTTATTCTATCTCATATTACCAGTGAATTAAGTCCTATGACTGTAAGTAAATTTCAGATGGCCTCCATAGTTCTGATGAAACATATCAGTCACAAAATAAGAATAATCAAACTAGTGATGACAGTTTCTGAGCTATCTGGAAATCAGAATATTCAAGTTACATCGATAAGGAACAATGCAAAAGCAGACAGAGTTGTCTATGCTTTTCCAGCCTCTGCAATGAATTATTGCAGGCCCTTGGTACAGTTATCATGACTTCATTTACAGAGTTGTTCCAGTCCGCCAAAAAAGTATCGATTACATCATGCTGAATATGCAGTCACTATAGAGGTCGTCTTTAAATGAAAAAAAAGATCAATGCCTTACACATAACACAGTAAAGTTGAATTGCCAGGTCACTCATTTGGTCAAAATACTCAAAACTCCCCTGCTTCAGAGGGAAACAAACTCGTGCACAGACAGATACGATTTGCTTCATTGCTCCCCCACCTCCCTTTTTTTAAAAGGCAAAAATAAGGGAAACTTTCTGTCTTATCCTATTTTTATGTAGGCTTTCCTACAGAGGAGCAGCCAATCCTTTCTGTTTTGCCTTCTCTTCCATAATTGAATCTTCCCGATCCCTGGTCTTTCTAGTCACCACAAAAAAATAGTCTACCAGCGGCTGATATTCAGCAGCCTCTCTACATAAGTCTTGGCAGTTTAAACTTGTTCTTCTGACAGCAATTATATCCTCAAGCATTCAACTGTAGCTAAAAGCCTGCAGTCTAAATCAGCTTTGAAACGTTGGTTGAAAGGTTCCTCAGTTTCATTATTTGTTCCAAGTGGCTGGGCAGAGGACGAGGAGCAAACGCAGCATGAGTGCACGATGCAGCTTTCATTTTACCTTGCTCTACCAAACAGCAAGTAGCATGCGCTCAGGAAGTCCTTTCTAGAGCAAAAGGAGGAAAACACCCACAGGGAAAGGAACAAAGCTTACATTGGTTGCAGGATCATTTTCATTTTCAGTAACGCAGGCCTGGAGATTCAAACTGAGAGATTTGCAAGTTATCAGAATCCTCTTGGCAGCCTTCTCCTCAAATGGCTTCATCACTGAGGATGTCCCTGGAAACTCCTTCTTCTGAGGATTCAAGGACTGAAATAAACAAGTTGGGTGATTAACTGTATATGGAAAAAGCAAGGTAATCCAAAACTAAAACTTTTAAAGGATGTTTATTATCACTGAAGCCCTTAGAAAACCTCATAATATCACTACTGATAACTTCATATTACCATAATAAATGAGTGTTATTCCTGATTTACAGGATAGAAAGTGAAGCAAAAAGATTGCCTGAGGACATACACAACGTCAGAGGAAGAATAAGGAATCCAAGTTAAGTTTCCTACAACTTTAGTGCAGAACCTGGAAATTTTGTTTCTTTCTTACCATATTTGAAATTTTAGCTATAATTTCCTGTTCTAGATGCAATAGTCTCAAATTCATGAAATATACTTTTCACACCTTTGCCCTCCTTCCCACATACTTTTACAATATGCCAATACTTCAGCTTAATTAATGTTTTTGATAGAGCTGCTATAGCTGATTTGATCACAGGATCAAATTTGAATATACCAATCCCAATTTTTCTTGTAGTCTACTTTTTAAGTAAATAAAGTTTTCTACTTAAATCACTGACAAACATACATTCGGTGCAAGCAATAACAATCTTAGTCTCCTGAATTCTAATACTACACAGTAAGCTAGCTGAAGATAAAATGAAAAGCAACCTGCAGTTCCTACATCAACTAAACTTTTTCACATAGATAGCCTTTTCAAACTATTCCCCTCGCTGCTTTCTACATCCATTCCCATCTCAGCACTCAAATCCAATGTAATGAATAACAATTAAAACACCGTTCTTGCAATGTTTCCAAACCAAGGAGCAGTACTGTTCCTATGAGATTCAGTGCACCTTAAGGATTCAAAGTTTTGCTATACATCAGCTATGGGTCGAATCTATACATAAAGCTCTACAGACCAGAGAGAGAGTTTTGTTTCCACTGCCAAGCTGAAAGCATCTAGCTGTCACTTGAATATTACAGTCCTGTGGGCACAAAGGATGGAAGTCTCGGGCATATGCAGCTGCTTGCTGGGCTTCAAAGCGTGCTGGGGTCTAACAAACCTACTCAGCCTAGGCCACCTGTATTTTAAAACTTCCAAAAAGTTGAAAACAGGATTCTCCACTTACAGCTATATCGGGATCCAAGGAGAATAGATTTAGTCGCTCTGCATTTCGAGAAGCTTTCACTGTTTCTTCTGTTTCTGTGATGTACTGTAGTGACAGATAACAAATTAGTTTTCTGCATATGGAAAGAAACGTAGGCACAGTTGTTAAACCTTTAAATGAATGATCCACGTTTCACTTATAACAACACTTCTCGTTTCTGCAACAGTTACCCCCTATAGTGCCTTCAAGCATTTTTTGAAGGGCATATGCCTGTGAACCAGGATTTTCAACTTGTGGTATACTTCCACAGAATCAAAAAAAAAAATTTAATAATCCAAGTTCACATATGTTATTAAAGAATCCATTGTGTAAGATGTCAAAATGATGGATCACTGCACTCAAAATATTTCTGGGATGCACAAGTGGTGGAAAAAAAAAACAAGCAAAAAACCACTTCTGTGGGGGGGAAGGCAAAAAGCGGTGGGGGACAGGAATGTGTAGCTCAGCCTTAGGGACGGGCAGAATCACGGAGGTTGCAGATTTCACAGAAACATAAGGCTGGGAGTCATCTCATCATTCATCCCTTTGCCACAATGGAGGACCAGCCACAAAAATTTATTTTCTGACAGTCATGTGCCTAAGTTGATAATAAGAGCCCAATAAAACCAACTCAACAACTTTCCCAAGCAATCCAGTACTTCCCTACCCTGTCATTTAAAAGTTTATGTCTAACTTGAATAACTTTTTTTCCCCACATAAAAGAACACCCTACACATTCCCTTCCCTTTGCAAATCCCTCGTGTTCTCTCTAAAACTTTCCTTTGTAATCTAAATAGCTCCAGTTCCATCAGTCTTTCTTTGCAGGTCATTTTTCCTAAGCTTTCATTACTTTCACTGTTTGAACTATTCAAGGAGCCCACAACTTTCCTGGTTGTCCAAGACTGAGTGCAAACCTCAGCAGAGCTGTTCGGGCTCTGCTCCTGCTCGCCTGTCACGTTCCCACTTTGCACTTTGCACTAACTGCTGATGCAGTTAGCATCGGGCAGAAGCAGCACAGCAAGACCCAGAGCTCTGTATTCACGTCTCACCCCCCACCTGTGGGCTGACACGCAGCAGGACGATGGCTTTGCACATCCCTGGCGCAGGGGTTAGGCAGAGGCGGGATCAGGTGTTATGTGTTAGCGACAGGCCACAGACCCCTGCTGCAGCCAGGGTTAAGCAGCAAAGGTGAAGAACAGGAATTAACCATATAAACAGCTGTATAGGCATAGTAAAATTTACAGATCACCTATTTTTAGCTTTTTAGGTCACCAGTAGTCTGATCTACCAGTTACACTTTTGATATCTGCGTTAACTGAACCATTTCCAGTAACGACTCGATTCACAGATGAGCATCGGATACTACTGCTGTCCTTAACACATGAACTCAGTTACACTTTACCTGTTGCATTGTTGTTGTTGTTTTTTTAAAATCTGAGTAACTATTTCATAAATATGAATACAATCTGCAATAAAACATAGACCAAATTCTGCCCTCATTTGCCTGCATAGCTTTCCGTTAAAATCTGTGGGAGTAACATCCTCAGACAACATCCAGCTGTGTATACGGATAGCAGCTCAGTGACAGGGGGTTACAAACAGATCATACACTCAAGAAAGAGCACTGAAATATTTCCAACCTAGCTTTTCATCAGAAAGTTTCCTAATACCTTCTACAATTATCTCATCTACATGAAGGAGTTTGAGATCCAGAAGACAAAACGTCTCCTCTGATACTACATGCATCTTTCAATGAAATTATAGAAGGTGGTGATCAGTTCACAGCTTGTTTCCTTGAAAGACTGCACGCTGCACAGGAAATCTTCGCTCTTTAGGGGCCAAAGTCTGCTAAGTGCAGTTAAAAAGAGTAAGTATTTCACAAAAAACTACAGGGACCAGACACTTGCTGACTTCATTGGTCTAAATCAAACTACTGCAGGGAGCACCTACTTCCTTTACACCTTACTTCTGGTGAAGCTTTTCTCCTTTAAACAAAGTCATCAGCTGTTCAAAGTGAAAATTATTCCCACCATTTGGCAGGTTTCTAACATGGGCTGTGCTATATTTATTCACAGTATTAATAACAATCCAGTTGTAGGCTTTTTTGACCTAGGTAACGCTTTACACTAAGCTTGTAAAGAAAGACATAACATCTCTTACTTTTGTGAAGTCTGGGTGCAAGGTGTTCTCGGAAGAATCAGTCTCTTCTTGAGGGCCATCATAATTCACCGAAACTTCTGCAGGGTCTTTAAAAAGAAAAGAATTATTCAAATGTTTTTATTACACTTGCTATTGCCATTTGGTCTTAAAAATCAATCCCCATACTAATTTTTTTTTTTAAATCCCTTTTAGCATCATCAAGCTATCAAACATAAGAGATACTAATGTCACCTCTGTCCTCAGGCTCATCTCCTACTGGTGTTTACCACAACTCAGTCTCCATTTAAGCTTTTCCAACAAGGGGCCTGTCTCTGTCTATTCAATGAAACGCCTGGCACCTTCACGACAAATATCCATGCCCACAAAGATGCTTTTCTTTGTTCTCTCAGTCCCTCCCGAGGCAACACTGAGAATTTATTCCAACCCACAGACTCCAGACTCCCAGCAAAGGGTTCACCCTTCAGTGCAGCCAGTGAGGCCAACGGGGGCTTACCAAGTCCTCGGGAAGAGATCTAGCCTGCACTCCAGGGGCTGCAAATATATGAATCCAGACAACAGAACTATAGAGCAACCCCTTTATTTGGCTCTTACACTCTCTCACCAGGGATCATTCTGCTTCCACGAGGTAGTTCAGCTTAATGTGAAATAAGTAATTACATCCATTTAGGGCTCTTCTGCCAAGAAAGCATCATGCCTTTTGATGAGTTAACTCCACAGCACATTCCTGTTACTAGTTATCAGGGTATTCACCAGTAGAGACTTCTGTTTTCTGTTAGCCTTGTGTCTTTGACCTTTGATGTACATTTTTCTTCCTGTTTTGTTAATACACCCCTTATGGGCGGGATTTTTAGAAGTACTTCTCTGATTCTAAAGTGCAAGTCTCTTGTGCCTTCAAATCATAAAGACATCTTTGGCTATACGAAAGAGCATCCTACCCTTTCAAAATCAGAGTTCATTATAAAACACCAGGCTAAAGCCTCCAACTGCCTCTGAACTTCCAAGATTCAGGTGTATGTTGGATTCAAAGCTTTGATTCAGTAGAAGCAGTTCACATCCATATTACAGTTTAGGTATATTATTAGGTCCTAGGATTGTAGCTGGCACTCATCCCAAACGAACAGGGATTTATGTGAAGGGATGAGTTACTGCCACGTGAAGAATACAGTATAACAGAGCATCCAATCCTTCCTTCCGAAACAAAAGCACATTAATACACAAACTCACAAAAACAAGAAGTGAAAAGTCAGTAAGCTTCCACTGAAAGAGCAATATGCCACAGCTGTGGCCCCCCCCCTTCTTTTTCTCCCCCTCAATTAGCTCCAGATGCTTAAAGAAAACAAAATGCTGGAAAAAAAATACTGATTTGACAGTTCTTTCTCTCTCCAGGAGAAAACTCTTTAAAGCCTTCAGACTCTCAAGACAGTAAAACCTGAAGTACCAGCAAGATCTCCAACAGAGAGAACTGCATTTGAAAAAGAGTTGTGTATGCAAATCACAGCCACATCGTTCCCACTAACTTTACTGGGAGCAGCTTAACCTCCCCCACGGCCTTTTGAAAATGATCTGCAGGGAGCTGACTGACATTGTGAAGGGATTGCCAAGAGGCTGGTGCTGCTTCCTCAGAAATCAGTAGGTGCAGAATGCATTAGAGACTGGAGCAGTTAAAATGATTCAATAGTGAAATCTGAAGGTTTAATTTTTTGCATTTGATTTGAAAAGCAATGCAGAGTTATTCACTCTTACCAAGTTTCAGATCGGTGAGATCTGCACTTTTCCTTTCCTGAATGGTCCCCTCTGGATTTATTTGCAAGATTTTGTTGAGAGTGAAAATCCAGTCATCCATATCCTGCTCATTTTCAGCTGCCAGCACAAAGTATGTGAGATCATTCATTTTCAGCTCAAAGGCATGCTTCCTAAGCCTGTTATTCTATTGTAATAAAAGGAAAAGAAAAAGAAACACCAGAACTAATTATAAAAAGGTACTGAAAAAGGCATCCATTAGATGGGCTTTTATATGGTTGATCCTTAAAACCAAAATTCAAGCAAAATTCACCGACTTTAAAGAAAATCCAAACAGTGTGATATTAATGCAAATTTATATCAATCCGAGTCTTCATGCACCTGAAACCTTCTAACTGTGGAAGGTCTAAGGCTTTGGACAGTGAAACTACAGAAGGGAATACCTCCCAGGTGGAATAATGAAAGACCTCTGAAGGTGAAAGTACTATATATGTAAGGAGTATTGCTACAGGATTCATAGCTGTCTGGAGAGAACACCCTTAAATCTCAAGTCTAATCAGTGTGCCGCCAGACACGCTCAAAGATACAAAGTGATGCTAAGCAATAGGAATATTTGCTCAGCAGGAGCAGGACAGACTTCACCAGATTCCATCTAGGAGGCAAGCAAGCAAGTCAGCAGGACGTTAGTGTGTCCCACCCTGATGGTGGAAGTTGGGTGGGAATAAGTCAAAGGAACTAAATATTATAAACATTTCAAGATATTTATAGATGCTACTAACAAGCTACATGAAGCTAACTACTAATTTGGGAGCATCCAATGAAGTTAGAAATATTGTGGTTAGGATGAGAAAATTTCAACATGATTTTACTCTCTGAAGGATGGCGAAAGGAAGATGAGAGGGGAACCACGCATACACTATGTGCTTACTTTTCTGAAAGAGTTCTGGATAATACAAGTCTAAACTTGGAATAGAAATTAACTCGCAAATCTCTGTGGAAGACTGGAATGGTACAAATTCCTCCACACGAAAAGATCAGAGTGGACAATTCTGACAGGTATTGTCACCTTGAAGTGTTAGAATGATTTAAAAAATGACTATGGCAATTTCAATAATTCTTCGCAGGATAAAAAAGGTGAGATATACTACTATTCAGTCACTGCAATTCTATCCTTTTAAGGTATAACAATAGAATCAATTCCCAGCATACCGGCAATAGATTTAGTTCCGTTCTATAACACCAGGTTTCACCTGCAGTAGGTGGTTAATCCATCAAATTCTGTCACGAAAAATCAGCAGGTCCTTAGGGAAAGGGCTCAACAAAATTAAACAAAGTGATGTGATTTTCTAATACCATATGCTTCGTTCCTCAAATTTATCACAGGTTTTTCTGTGGCAGTCTTATGGAAGCATTTATATCAATTATCTATCCTCCTTGCTTAGATTTGCAAGGACGCTCATGCGTCTTACCCCCTTTTACTTAATCAAAACTATACAATCATTGACTATGGACATCAATGCCACCATTTTATTTTCAGTATTCCAGAAAATTTCAGTTAACTAACATTGAGACATTATTGACACTTTTTTTTTTAATATCGTGCTACCAAAAATGGTCTTGCTATTATTAAATCATTTTCCATCAAGTACTTCATAGAGGTGAACACACTATCACATACATAAATTTTAGTTCACTGAAGCTACTAGAAGTTATCAGACTAGTGTAAGAATATGGTTAGGCTTTGAAGCAATTCATTCTTGGGTGTCTGTAACTATGCTTTATCACAGCAAACTTTATAGGCCCTCTAATTGCTGTATACATTCAAATTAATGCAAAACAGTGACTAAAATTCCACTGAAATCTCTTTGTACTGATGGCTTGACCAAGGGTTAAACGTTGGAGAGAACTACGCTAACAACCTTAGGTTACTGCCCGTTCAAAGCTTCTGAAGGTAGATTCTTTGTATAAATGGATTATGTTCAACAATTTATGAACAATCTATAAAGAAAAATGCTGCCTTTCAATTTCCCTTCTGAAAGAGTACAAAGAGCATTAAAATGAATGCATTTCTTGTCTATATTAGGTACTTCCATTTACAGACATGGCCAAGATCTTTACATCAGGTAACGTAATGCAATGCAATTAAACATTATCTAAAAGAGCAATACATCTCACATGCTGAATCTTAAGAACATTAGGGCAGGGAAACTTCAATATCCACTTTTCCATCTGCACTTCAGACTTCTGGCAAGCAGGCGAGATCTACAGCAAAGTCTTTGTTTCAAATCTAAAGCCAACTATTTTCCTCCTGATCAGTTAATAGAAAAAAAATGTGCCCTTTCTCAATTTGCTTCTCTACAACCCCTTCCAAATGGTATGTGGACCCTGAGGTTGGCTTGCTGTAATCTTCAATGCTTAATTTCAAATTTAAGATTTATTCCAGAAGGAAATAATGCCAGATTCAGAAATAAACTGTGGATGAGCTATAAATGAAACATCAGGCTAAGTCTAATGCCTGCAGGGTCATTCTTCCAAAACAACGGAATTGTTCTGGAGGTATTTATTTCATCTGGAAGTGCTTTCTCCAGGATGTTTATTGCAATTTAGACAGTCAACCTCTATCAGAGAGGAGCACAGAAGTCATTTATCTACAGTCAAATGATTTATAGTAGTACAAAACTAGTGAAAGTAGAACAATTCACATCATAGTCTTCCTCTAAGTCTTCAGTTTTATCAGACTCTTTCTCCAGATTTGATGGCTCCAATCCTCACCATTTATGGCAACTCTAAGCAATGTTTTTTGTCTTTCAGCCCTGTGAACCTAAGTTCATCACGTTTTGTTAGTAAGAGAGACTTTGATAGCTGATGCTGCTGGGACTATTACCCCTTTAAGACTCGCTTCTTGCTGGTAAAGACAGCTCATTAATACATTTATCCCTGTTTGAATGTCAGCCAAAAGGGCAACTGAGGAAACTAGTATCTGGTGGTAGATGAGAGGTGAAATTACAGTTCAGACAGTTCTGGACAATTTGCAGGGATGCTGGAGATTTAAAAGGAAGCTGTCAAGCTCAGGAGGAGGAGGATTTCAAAAGTTTATTGAGCTGTTTTTGTCAGAGGTTAGTCAAAAAGCCCCAAAATCTTGAAATCCAGGCATTTTCGCCACTGTAGAGTTGCGTCAAAAACATCACTGAGGAACAGGCACCCTCCGGGCCACTATTCAATCTGTATCTAAAACCACACTACAGGGACATTAAAGGATTAACTGGGGGTTTGGCTAAGGCCTATCTTAAAAGAAAGCACACACTACCAGCAAGCAGGAGCAAACAACTTTTCTCCTATTCTTATAAGTGACCAGGCAACATCAACTCACAAGACCTGGTGAAGATCAAGTGCGACAGACAGCCCCAAACTGACGATAACTGAGTAAGGATCTCTTAACCATAACTAACTGCACAACAGAGAGTCAGGTAGCAGTAGCAATTCCTTAGCAGGAGTACCAGGATCTCTCTAACTGCCTAGAGCAGTTTATACTGCCTCCATTATACTGACAATCGCTGCAGACACACAAAGCCCAAACCTCAGTGAAAGACCGACTGCAGACTTCAGACACTCCTGAAGAGGACTTCTGCACCAGAACCTCCTCTGGGGCTTCTGCCACGCTCCCAGGCTACCTGTTAGAGACTTTCAAGCCAACGGACCGACACAGGAAAACATCACTGTCCTTCCGTGTTACCTTCTCTCACATCTGTTTGATATGAGAAACATCCTTTATACCACACAGCGGAAACAGACATCCCCCCTAAAGCTGAGTACTTTCCTGAGTGCAACCACGGGAATCAGGTTCTACTGAAAGCCCTTGCAAACATTTGTTTGCAGAGTGAATTCTTCTCACTGATTATTCTTGCTTCAAAGGCCCTGTTTTGGGGCCTTTGGGGAAAGGGAGATCTTCTTATCAAGAAAGGCAAGTGTTTATCAAGGGTCTTCCCTTGTATTAGCTGAAAAGTTTGTTTCAAAGCAACTTCCAAATCAAGCTGATCTAGTCTGTAGGATGTTATCAATCTTTACTTGAGAAGTAAAGAACAAAGCATAGAAAAAAAAATTGAAATATTGTGCTAGATCAACCAAAGCAACACATTATTTAAGATAACATTGTTAAAAAAAAAAAAAAAGCAGCAAGAGGAAGGAAAAAAAAATTAAGAATCCAGCCTTAGGAAGCAAAGTCAGATGTATCTGGCTATTTATTTTTCTAAGCTGCGTAAACAATAAGGCTCTGTCATACCTGCTGCTTTTAAGACTCTCTATTACCTCTGAATGTGATAGCCTTCTTCAAGGAGTCTATGAATGATTTAAACAATCTAAAGTCAGAACCTTCAATACTAGATTCACTTACCACTGCTCAACAGCTGATACTTTGTAACCTGAGTGTCTCTAACCCACAGCAATCATGCTCTTAATCCTTAATACACACAAGGTGAAACCCGTTAGCTAAAAAAAAATGATTTAAATGAAATCAAACTTTCGATATTTTTCCTCATGTTTGCCACAGGCAAAGAGCGTTTGCATGATCTGCTATCGTAATTCAGTATTGCAACCTGCCAATCTGAGATTGCACGCTAACTTAAAGTGCAAAAGCAATGATGTTCTCATCTCACGCAATGGAGAATAAGACCACTCTGATCCATGTACGTGTTCTCATGTGCCTTCTGTAATTCTTATTTTTCTGACATCAAAACAACAGAATGAAATAAAATGAAACTTACCTGTACAACTCCTGTACAAGAATCCAAGAAAATACATCCCTTTGGCTCCTTCGATATTTTTTCATCTTTATAAAAATTCATAATGTACGAGTTATCCGACAACTGTGTCAGCTGGAAGTAGCGCTTTTTGAATGACTGAAGTGAGGAAAGAAAGAACCACAACTGTTGCACTGCAAATTGTTTTCACAGACACTTTATTCACAGACAGGTTTAAATAATAAGCCACTGCAAACTGCAGTGCAACTGCACTATTTTGCAGGCAATCTGAACATTATTTTACGATCATTCAAGGTAACATAACCAAACCTAATTTGAGATACAAACACCTAAATGACAGTGGCAAACAAATGTGCCTTGGTGGGGCACAATCTAAACCTGAAGAAAGAATAATGCTATCCCCTTACCCGAACAGTAATGCTATTGTTTACAGTGCTGTTAAAATTCCCTTTATAAAGCCAACCAGACTTGAAAACTCCAGCTGCTAATCCTCCTCCACCACCGCCGCCACCTTTTGAAGACGAGTGGGATGTTGTATCCTGTATGAAAGACATGGTTAATATTGCATTGACTTGCTTTTTGAATTCTAAGGTGAAAGAAAACCATAACAGGTGAATATCTGCTTGACAACAAATAATCATCCTTACACTCCTTTTGAAATAAGACTTTATTAATATTCCTGCTGTGCACATGATGACATAAGAGATAAAGCTGTTCCATTAAATTCAGAGTTATTTAAAACGTGAAATATTTTATAGGTGATAACAAGCCTCCATTATCACTCTTTATTTGATGCAAAAGCAATAACTAACCCTTCTCCAGGCGGAAAAAAAAAATACAGAATACATACTTCATCCTTATCCACATCTTCATGATCGATTTCAAAGGAATGCGAAGGCAGTTTCTCCGGTCTACATTCATTCCTGTGAGGAGAGGAAAAACATGTTTGTTTGTTTATTTTTAATAATCTGAGATAGACTATTCATTTAATGTACCTGGTATTTCAGAGCTGCAACCATCCTGACTTCCCAAGACATCTTCAATACTCCTATTGCTGTGATTCTGTTAGGTCCTTTAAAAATTGCTAGTTTCCAAAGACAGCTTTTATCTTAAACCCACATACCTTTTTTTCCTCAATAATATGAAGTTTTAACAGTTCTTAACCCAAGATAAGTTCATTGCTTGTTCTTTTCCCCGCTCTTCCATGACACAGAGGCAACAAAAAGAAACAATTCCCAAAGAAATATCTCATTTAAGTCTGTCAGATGAGTGAGGGAAAACTGTAAGCTTTTTTTTTTAAACCAAGAAAAAAAATTAGAACTTTCTGCTAACAGCTTCTACAGTACTTTAAGACATCTTTTGTTTAAAAATATATTGAACTGAATTGTATAAAAACACAGATGCCTTTTTGATGTAGAGCCATATAAGAGCTTCGTACTGTAGGCTGCTAAACAACATTGAATATGAAAAAGCAAAGCACTTAAGCACTTGCTTAATTTTAAGCACACAGAATTTTAGGCCTCAGGGCAATTACTTAAACTGTAGAATTAAAGCTTAACAGCCAGACAAATGCAAATTATAAAACTTAAAAGATATTTTCAAATGAACAAATTCCAGATTTTTTTCTGTGGCCTGAAAAGCATTAAGATTGTTTTTAGAGTCTTACAGATTACAAATCTCATCTTGAGAACCTTTAATTATCAAGTGAAAGTCTACAAAAGTTGTATTTAACTCCATTATTTATTAGGAAGACAAATTTTGAGATAATTTAGTTTTCATTTAGCCAGACTTAGAAAGGAAATAAAGTCGCTTCACTCTATACTACAAAAGGAGGCCAATGCAGATGGAAGTGTAGAAACCACACACCCATAAGCAAGCGTCTTCTCTAAAGTTAGCTAACTTTAGCCCACACTAGCACATGACGTTAAATGCCTCTAATTGCTTTTTCCTTTAATCTTCCTAATCTATAACTTGTGTATGAATGAATAGAAAATGAAAAAGGGTCTCTTTTTTGCCATGAGGTTTCCTCTTTGCTTTCTCCATTTCAAAATCAGTTTTACCATGCCTTCAACACCCTATTGTAACTGAAATCAGCACTTCAGAAAAGGCAGGATAGTGAAGGGCGTGCAGGTAAGAGAATGCCAGAATTTTTTATTCTGTGTTTTAGTTTGTTCTGTTTTCAGTGTTTATTTAATATAATCAACTAGTTAGTTTGGCTAAGAGGAACCTTTGCAATCAATTGACATATATGACATCAAAAAAGAGTTGATATTTGATGTGGAAACCCATGAGAGATTTTCCAATATAACCAAGGAAAATTCTTTAAAAACAAAACAAAACGAGAAAACCCGTACACCCTGCCCAAAAGAAGCCAAACTTTTTTAAAAAAAAAAAAAAAGTCACTTTCCAAGCTGTCACATTTTTAGACAGAAACCCCAGGGGCTTATTGACTAGTCGGTGCTCAAAACCTCCAGCGCCGCTGGGGCAGGCTGCAGACAGACCGACTCGAGCCCGCCGGCCCAACGCGAGCGGTGACGCCACGCCGCGCTCGAGGCTCTGCACCGCTGGGGGACCAGCTGCCCCAGAGCTGTACAAGAAAAACGCTCCATGCTCCAGGGCAGGGGAAGAGGGAGCAGGGGAGGGACGGGCTCAGAAACGGGACCGCGACGGCGTTCGGTCTGTCTACCGGCGGGAGAGGGCAGAGCCCGCGCAGCCCGAAGCGGAGCCCCTCCATCGAGCCCCAGGCTGCCGACGAGCCCGCGCGCCTGCTGCGTTTCCTAGAAAGGAGGAAATCCTCGTGGTCTCGCAGCGCAACTATAAGAGAGAGCAGAGCAGGCGAGTCAGGAAGGAAGACGGCGTCAGCAGCTCGGGACAGGCCGAGCAAAGTCCGCACCACCAGCCACAGATTTTCTGAAGGAGTTTCTTCAGCGTTTTGCAGGTACTCTGAATGCTCTCTATACAAACCAGCCCCATGAATGAATTCGGGTTGCCTCAGGTTAAAGCTGCAGTAAGTTATCATGTTCTACATCTGCATCCACCAGCAAAATATCACTGTATGCACATCTTAAAAAAGCCTGCTGATCCAAGGTGACAGCCTGCAGACAGGAGTTTAAGGCGTAGAAAGATTTGAAGAAAAATTTCTCAGGAGGAGCACGCTCAGAAATAAACTAAAGCAATTGCTAAACATTGCTGGTTGTGTTGCTGCACACTGAGCTCTTCCCTCGTGCTACAGACCTGAATTCAGCGGGATTACACCGAGGACAAGTTCAATTCCCAACGCCTGCTCCATGTGCTTTGAGCCAAATTGCAACTACTTCCCAATCAGAGAGATCAGTATTCGGCAAGTGAAATCCAACATCCGACAGGAATCTGCTACACTGCGCAGCTATTCATCACCTTGGCACACGACAGCGCAAAACACCGCCTGTCCTCACGTACGCACGAGGATGAAGTCCTTTCAAGGCTGCTGAGCTCCAGCTCGTGCATTTCTACACGCAAAGCCCCCCGAGAAGGTTCAGCACAGCGTTAGGCAAGAGCAGCATTTTGGCTGCAGTTAGACGTGGCATTGTAAATGCTGCGCCTTTCTCATGACGCAATACTACACGCTTAACGCTCATCCAAAAACATTATGAAGTTAAGTGGACTCCAAGCCAGCTTTCTTTTAAGGCATGTTAAACGCAGAGGCCACGGCGACTTTCAGCAAAGAAAACATAGACGCTCTTGCTTATTATAAGTTTGCTTCTGGAGCAGCAAGTAGTCCTGCATTCAAAACACTCCTGAGTGCTGTGCTCTGACTATATAAACAAGATGTTCAGTTATGATCCCTTACGTGCGGGAGTGGGGGAAAGGAAGATGTGAGACACCATAATATCCATGGAGTGTGAACTCATGAAAGCAAAGTCATCGTATTAAAATAACCTTCACAGGAGAGGATGAACATAACTGGTTAAAACGTACTTTTGTGCAGAGTAATGCAACCGTGTCTATCAAATGCATATTTCATAAGAGCAAAGTTGCTTTAGGTTAAATGGAAAAAACGCTGTGCTGCAAATGTTGTTCTTGAGCACTAATGCATTATTTTCTAAAACAATTAGCAAAACTGCTTTTAATGGCTTTTTGTACTACTGCATTCACTGTTCATGCAAATACTGACAAATGAGAGAGGAACTGCAGATCTGAGAGAAGGCTTACAAAGCCCACTGAACACAGCGTCTAAAGGGACCACGAGAATCAGTTTATCGATTCCTGCAACAACCGTTTAGTTAGCACCGGTTTCCATTCTTACTCCAACTTAAATCTGGAGTACTCGTTCCTGTAATTGGCGTTATATGCACATAGCAATCTTTTTCATTCAGTATCACGATTGTAATGACTCAAATTCCAAGAAAGGAGGTGGTAGCACTGCTCATTTAGGCATCCTGTGATTTCATTAACTGCTCGGCAAAACGGTCCTCAAGAGTACATGCTCCCTCCCAGAAAAGGGAGTATGGGTAGAAACCCATGAATGAAAGAAAGAACACCCCGTTCCTCATTTCTTTCCACTCAAGTCAAGGAGTGCCTTCTCCTCTCAGCACCTTTACACGGCCTCCAAGCAGAGACAGGACGAATGCTTACGCAGGCACTCGCACCTTGCTGCATCCTCGCATCACTAGCGCTGTGCCAACACACGCTGGACACGTGGGCCCACGTTCTTCTGCTCTGTACAGCTGATAAAACTGTAAAGTGAAATCTCGCTCCTCTGTTACACGAGGCAACTAAAAGGACAGTTAATCCCAGATAAAGGTGAGTGACATTTATGCATTATTAAGGAAAACATAAAACCAGCTTTCCTGAATCAACTGTGCTTTGAATATGCAAATACACTTTTAAGATTTGAACCAGCACTAAACGAGTTTGTTGATACTAGTGAATTCTGCAGAGTCTTGAACCTTTGCTGAAGGACCTTTTCTTCCCCTTTTTACAGATGCAAGCCACTATAAATATGGTAAAACAAGCAGAGCATACAAGACAAAGGAAAGTGCAAATATGGACACAGCTCAGCAAAATGACACAAACCTAAGAGGAAAAATAAAAAAAGAACAATTTAAGCTAGGTCTTACTGTGGTAAGAGTCGAAAGTCTCCTGAATACTGTTCATATTTGTAGTTCACAACATGCCACTGGGAACTGTAATATTTACAAGCCTGAAGAGAAAAGAACAACAACAGAATTACTACAACTATTTAGACTCAGAAAAGGCTGCAGCACAGAGAAACATCGGAGGGGCCTTTCTGCTAGGTAAGCACAAATTCTTCTCTTTTACAGCTGGGTGCACAGTTCTTAAAGGAAAGGCAATTTCATATGTTCCCACATTTTGAAGCACAATTTTCCTTTTAAATCAAATGCACTGAATCATATAAGAGGGAAGGGGGCAGGCTGAAAGTAACATAACATACTTGACTGATTCTCCGCTCCTACTCTGTAGGAAGTATCATTAAATTATATCGCTAATGCCTCAAAAGAGGCTACCTAGTTTAGGCATGACCTTCTCCAGGCACATTAATTACACTTTTTCTCTTTGCATCCCATTTCATTACCTAAGCACTGCACTGTCAATACACTTGCCCTCCTCCTTTTATTCCCCCTTGTTGCAGCGTGAGCCCTCTACTTCTTGTTCTGCCCTTAAGGACTGACCTTTACCCTCTTAACAACATGCAGGACTATATTAATAGGACTACCACTTCCCATTCGAGTCTCATTTTCCCCTCCACGCTGAATTTGCTCAGTTCCTTATCATCTCCTCGTAGTTCTTATTTTTCAAAAGCTTTTAGTCAATTCTGTACCTCTCTCCTGAAATTCTCCTTAACACATCCATCTCTCATATAAGGAGCCCAGACCTGAACAAAGACTATACTGAACAGTATTGCTATACTGTCTAGTAGATCAGAACAAGCGTGCAATATATTTTATGCAGAATTTTTATCAACATAATTAAACACAGTACTACATTTTTAGACACAATAAGATCACATATTTGACTGTAGCTTAATTCACCACTTGTTATTAAGTTGTTCAGTTTAACAAATACGGCAGACACGTAATTGTGAATAAGAGCCTGAACCATCTGCACTTATTGGTAAAGTGCACACCTCCAACAAAAGTGACACAAATATTGTCAGATTTTTGCCGTAATTCTAGCCACAGAGCTTAAAATACACACTAATAATGGTATACTATGCTGAATGATTTACCTCAATACTATATCTTTTTCCCCTCACGTCCTGCTTTCACAGTTGCACCAGCCCATGCAAGAGGGACAGGAGAAAAGAGGGAAAGATGCTTCAAACCTAAGAGCAAAAGCTGCTTCCCAAGGTGACATGGAAAAAGGAGGCATGTCATGAAGGAAAACGGTGGAAAACTACGGTAGAGAAAGCAGCAGCATTAGGGGGAATTCAAAGTGGAAACAAGAAAGATGATCTCGCAGAAAGGCACGGCAAGGATGAGACTACTGCAGACAAGGAGAACGGAGTGAAGGATAGATCAAAAAGATTAAAATACAAAAAGCCAAGCAGAAAAAGCAGCAGAAAAGGCAACTGACAAAGGGACACAATAATTTAGTGGTCCTCCCACCGGGAGGATTTGCCAGCCGCTTCGCATGTTCCCGCGAGTCACTGCTTGCAGAGCGGGCTTCTCAAGCCACTGGAGCAAAAACTAAAGTGGGCCTGAAAACGTGAAGGTGGCATTTTCTTAACTATGCAGAACTGGCCTACCAAATCTGCTTTAAGTCTTGTGTAAAACATGCAGGATATATGGCCACAAATTAATTGAGGAAAGTCACCTGATGTGTGATTACAATCTTTTGAGACAGCTTTATTTGTTTTAGCATATGGAAAAAAAAATGTAAAAAAGCGAATGCACATATATAAGAACTTTTCTCCCTTGTTAACACGAACTGAAGAGCTCAACGCAACCAAAGGCATTCTGCAGCAGTCATACTCAGAACGACTCCAGGGTCTACTTTCTGGTCTCATATAAACCCTGATTATCTTTCAGCTATGGAATGCCAGATAAAACGTGACAATATTTATGTTAGACAATACAAAACAATACAATAATTACAAATTATTGAGAACAAACACAATATTATAACTGACTTCAACTCTGACTGATGCCAGACCGCACCTTGTAGGCTCAGGTGAAAAGCCTACGCATGGCACCCGTGTTCCTACACCACTCCCACTGGGGAAGGGCGGACTTTGACTTCGAACAGAGCAAGATTTTGTTTTGTGAATCCGCAGCAAGGATTCAATCGCTCTTGTATTTGTGTGAGGTAAGTTTTATTTTAAAGTATTTGATGCTCACCTGGATTATAAGGATACTCCTACAGGAGCACCCTGTATTCTGTACTGCACGTGCCAACGAAAAAGCCCGTTCTGTATGAGGATGAGCACAGACCCTCTAATTCACACTTCCCTCGCTTTTCGCTAGGCAAATGTAGAACAACTGAACCTTTTATGGAGAGGACCAATCTTTCCCTGTAGCACTTTCACTATTAACTATTCTATTTAAAAGATGCGATTAATGCTTGCAGATAATTCTCAACACAGTCTTATGCAAACACTATAGGCTTTTTACTGATGCGGTCAAAAAATTGTTGCGAACAACATATAGAATAGGCCTTAGTATTTTAGCTTAGAATTATAAAGGTTTCTTGTGCTCCTCCAAGAAAAAGCTAATCAAAATAAAAATCAAAGAGGACAAGCAGCACATTCAAGTATCATTCAGTGAATTCACAAGAGGCAAGCCAATTCAGGGCAACAGCCAACGCTGTCCTTTAACTAGCCTGTTGGGGCTGCGAGCTGTGACTATCTACTGTAATCCAGATCTGGTGGCAACAACAACAATAATAATAGTACAGCATTTTCTCTTCAGAACATCCCAACTAAAATTCTTATACTTCTGCCGATTTTATTGACTTTTAAAGATTCTTTTTAAGTGAAAATTACTGAATTTGAGTAACGAGGAAAATGATGATAATCTCAGTAATGAGGAAAACACCTGTGAGCCTGATTTGAGGAGCAAGAAAAACCTTTCTAGAGGCAGAGATTTCATCAGGATGCCAGAATCAGACCTTACTGTTCTTGGCAAATAAGGAGGCGCCATTCCAGAGGGCTGTTTAGCTTGAGTGCACTCTGGGGGAGGAAAACACATAGATGGAGCAATGGAAGCAGCGGGACGTGGGAGGGCTGGCACATGTTTGCATGAACTTTCTTATTCCACTGTTAGCCAGCCAGGTTGTGCAGCCCATTCCCAAGAGGCCTATCAATTTCAATTCATTTCCTTTTCTTTTTTGTCCTTTTTAAACTTTTTTCCCCTGTTTTCTCTCTTTTTCCTTGCCCAGCTGGCCTAATTTTTCCTCAGAGAAATAGATTACCCTGCAAGAATTTTCCACCTGCAACTTCTCAGTTCTTGTTCTGGCGATGACAGTGTGATGGCTACCCTCAGGGAAAGGGGCACTTACCAAAAGAGAGAGGGGCACTCTAAATAAAGAGAAACACAACTGAAGCAAACACCTACTAACACTTGAAAGCAATATAGTTCTTTTTTTCCTTGCTTGTATTCTCTCTGATACCACTAGGCACGCACTCCCAGGGAACGTAAGCACACGCATAAGAGTCATTCGTGAAAGAGCCAGGCCCCTTGCAGCGAGATGGCACGCACAGAGGAATCTTGCTGCTTCGCTGGCCATTTAAAAACAGCTATTGCTGAGCTGGAAAGCAGATGTTAAATAGGGAAGGGCAAGGCAATACAAGGGTTTGGAAAGGGAAAGCAGGACCGTGGCACACTGGGTGCAGCCACAGTGCTGAAGGGGAAGCTGCACAGAGCACACTCAGTTCTCGCTCTTATGACCGGAGGACATGCATGCCACCGCTCAAACAGCCTCCCCAAGCGTCCCCCTTCCCGCGACCCGTGCTGCGAGAGCAGAAGGACGCTTGCGTGGGCACATGGGAAGATGCAACTGCTGTAATCACCCAGGCCGAAATCCAGCCGCCCACTGCAGGTTAACTCCTGCTGCTCCCTTACGCCCGCGACCAGTGTGGCAGCCTCACTATGAGCTGCAAGCAATCTGCATCTTCAGTTGATGGCTCTCAAAAACTACCTCCAAATTAGCACAGTTCCCATATATAGTAAAGTACAGTGAGACGGAAGTTCAACAAACCAAAGTATTAAAATGTGCTACGTTAAAGCATTAGACATTTAAAAAAAATGACTCCTCCAACTATCAAAAAACTCATAGTCCTTTAATAAGTGCTGTAGCAGGACAGTGAAACATATTCTTTAAAATACTGAAACACTTAGATTTTGAAGCTGGGGAAATCTATGCTGTGATGAACAATAGCAAAGCTTTGGTTCTGACATTTATCAGCTGGAGCTCCTGTTGTAATTTGACTTTGAAATATATGTAAGAACAATTGAGATTAGCCTGTGGACAAAAATGCTTGAGAAATTAACTGTATTAGCACAGAACCATTTTCTGTAATTATACAGAAGGTTTAAAGCTGTGACTTTTTTAGTGTTATGACTAATAAAACTCTTGCCTAATAATTATTTACAGGTAAGACATAGAGACAAAGTACAACCTATCAAACGGAAATCCTCCAGATGAACGACAAGGGCTCTAAAAATTTATTACAACTAACAACCACTTCTCTATCTGGAAAATCTACAGAGAACACTTAAAAGGAATACGTATGAATACTGTGCCTACAACAGACTGAATGAAATGGACATAATCCATTAAATGAAATTTTGATGTTGTTACTCTTTCTATTTTGATATAGTGCTCTTCAACTAGCAGGATCCCTGCTGCTTTAAAGACAAGGTATGAGGACTACAAGTACACCCTCAGATGCAGAGAAGCCAACACTGAGGTGCAGGAAAGCTCTCTTGAATCTCAACAGCTTTCCCCAGCAAGCTGGATTCTTCATTGTCATCTCAGTCATTTCCATAAGTTAAAACATCACAACGTGACACCAAACATTGGGTCACCAGACAGGCATAAGTCACCCTGCAGGCTGTGCAAGGAAGATGACAGTTTCAGGTGGAGAAGCAGACAGCTGTTATTTTATGCCATTGTTTATCTACCTCAAATTCCCTTGTTCAGTGCATGAACAGATTGCCACGTGTCCCACATGAGACATTACCAGATCACACATCCCATTAATAACTAGTTTCTCTTCCCAGGCTTTTTCCAATAGGTTGCTAAGACGACAATTGCCTAGATGTCCAAGATTTGAAGGAAGTCTTGGGCTCTACAGTGGCTTTTAAAGCTACAAGCATGCTCAAACAAGGCTTGTAAACGCTAGCAGATTTCTGATGGAGACAGGCCTGGCTTGAAACCTGCTTCAGTCAGCCATTTAATGACATTTATGAGCCCCAAATCAGCCCCTTTGCAGTATAGTAGGCTGTATACCTCAACAAACAGTGGAGGAGCGCACAGTAGACTACAGCATTAGGATTTTAAGAACGCAAATTGAATTCCACCAACTTTGCTAAAATACAGATGGGACCACCTCTTTATACGTACTGTGAGCTGATCCAAAGCCCATCAAGCCAGCAAAAGTGACCTTCCCCAAGCAGCCACAGCCACTGGATCCGGCTCATGAAGCAAAGGGATGGGTCAGGAGGTACCCAGGCTGCTCGGGAGGGAGGGAGGAGACAGCTTCTCAAAGCTGTCCACCATTATACTACACAAAGTAGGGTATCCAGTGCTACGATATACTTGAACCTTTCTCAGCAACATCAGCCTCATCTTGCTTGATCTAGCTGGTCATCTGTTTTGCATCCAGAAACCAGCATTTCATATGCCCTCAAGTCATCCTGGAGTGGCCATGAGTAGCCTTTACAACCACTTGTAAGGGTTTGGTCAGGGAATCTGACCAGATCCCTGAACAGTCGACAAGATACAGAGACCTTGACAAGAACTGGGTGGGGGTGAAGATTCTTGAAGGACCCCAGCAGTTAAAGGGGTAGCGGTGAAAGTAAGTCTTCCTACTATCACCAATAAGAAGCAAGCCTCCAGAAAGGGACAAATAGGGTTTTAGGGCATTATTGCAGACTTCTGACAACCCTCTTAAGTGAACTAAGAGTACTTTATGGATAAGATCACTCGATCAACATCAAATGCCCAGAGGGAAGAGATGGAAGGAAATCAGTGTTCTGCGCTGTTGAAGTAGTTTCAAAACCGTATCCTCACCCTGTCACGCCCTGTGTCATATGAAGAAATTTAGTTTCACCTTCAACAGCAGACCTTTTACCTGTAGTTGACTTAACTCGCTCCCTTTCTTTGCACGGCAGCTCGCTAAACCAGTAAGCATAGCATCCATTAACAGACAAAGGCAGTCGTTACCACTTACAGGGAACACCAACATGCCTTCAGTTAGATGAAGCTGTAAGATCTGTCTTTGTGTAGCTTCCTTAACAGCCTGATCAGAAATCAGGCATTTGGTTCTGGGTTGCAACTGGCTACAGTTAGATATGTACGAGATGGATGCCCTCACCGAACACGAGATCACTGTATATTTGAAGAACAATACAAACAAGATGTTGGCTTTTTCACTGCTCTAAAAAAGAAGTGAAGGTCACAAACACAAGTCTTGCACGGTTGTCCAGAACTATTTAACAGCTACTGAATATCAGTCTGGAACACAAGCAGACTGTTGGGGGGTCAAATCTACACTGACCCAGTATAGATTGGTGCGATTGCTGCAGTGGACTATAACGATAGACCTTCACAGCACCCGGGGCTCAGTTTTGCCTCATTTTGGACAAGAAACCGTCTTCTTCCTGGAGCTTAATTTCCTTTATATATAGCTTTTGGCTTCAAGGTAAAGTGGAACATATGTATTTCTACTTTAAAAGAGGGTCTTATCCTGCCATTATTCCATGTACAGTCCTAGTTCTGCAGCACTGTTTTTTCCATTGCTTTGCTCTTCTGCCCCACTCCCCTTGGCTCACTGGTATTGCAGAGAAAGCTAATAGTTCTCTTCAATACATATTTTACCAGGTTGTCATTAGTATCCTTTTGGAGTATTCAGCTGTAATGGTTCCCAGATACTATGTACTGTGTTCCATTTTTAGATCCATCACCTTGCCTGTAAAGCAGTGAGGACAGTGCTGGCCTTGTAACTTGTGGGACCTTAAAATAAAAAGCAGATCCCAAAGTGCTGAAAGGGCAGGGAGACTTCTAGGAAGACAGATAATTCCCCAGGCTTTCTTATCTTTTAACCCTACTGTCAGATTAAGAAAGATGGCAAGGTTCAGATGATTTGAGCTAGCAGTAAGTTGTTACTGCTCTTTCTTAACTTATTGCTGGAGAGAGAAATATGAGTGATCCTGTAAAATGTCATGTCGCATAGAATTCAACAGCTACATCTCTGCCTAATCTTGGATTTTATTTCTTCTTTAATCTCTGGGTTTGCCTGCAACCGAGTTTTCCTCGACAAATTATCTTGCAGTTATAGTGTGCATGAAATAGGTTATCCTCAAAGCAGAAAGCCAGGTGTGCAATCTGTGAAAGACAGAGAACACATGCCTTATGGGATAATTATTAAGTGCATGCAATTAAATCCCTTGTAGAAGCTGGATGAAAATTTGGTTCCATATACCTGTTTTGCTAACGCAAATAACTGGATATATTTTACATCTAAAGTGAAGGGGAAGGTTCAGAGAACTGTCCAAAGTAAATTCCTTTGAACAGTTCAGCCAGCATCTCCAATGCAAAGTCCTTCGAAGGGATAAAACCACTGACAATGAGCAGTAGCCCTGAGGTAGCAGCAAGAGCAGAGCAGAACCTCCTCCTGCAGCACAAGACCAGGCACGAAAGCGGTACAGACTATACTCTTGGTAAAGGTAGAGCAATTAATCGCTCCTAGATGGGTTCTAGTTGCCATAGAATAATTTTGCTTGCACTTTCTATCCTAACGGTGAATAGCCTTCAGATACTGACAGTAGAACATAAACCTCCTCCAGTCATTCACACTGCAACTATTCCTCAGATAGCAATCATACACATTTCAGGAGAAAATACAGAGGGGAAAAACATTGCAATAACTCTAACAGTTCCAAAACAGTGTCAAATAGCTTTTTTTTTTTTTTTTGAAAAAAGTATCAATATTTTCAAAGCGTAAAGCATTAAGGACGTCAGCAATTAGCACTTACATAAAGATATCAATACCTACGGACTAGTAGTGACAGGGAACACAGCTGGAAGACAGCAACATGAGAGGCAGATACATTTACAATTTTTTCTAGATACAAATATCTCAGAACAAGCACCTGCAGACAATATGGTCTTAAAAAACACTTGAGCAATACTAATAGAAGAAAGATGTTCATTAGTAACATAGCAAGCCTCCCCGAAAACCTCAGTTCTATTAGAAATTAAAGGATACACACACTAGATATTTACCTCTTTCACAAATAAATTTTCTGCTTTTCGTTCTGCATCTTCAGGTACAGAAGGATACAGCGTCCTGTTTTCCAATGAAATTGTGTCTGTCTGACAACAAATAAAAAAAAGCAAATTAGCCAAAGTGACAGAACAACGGTTTTGTCTCATGAAGAGGTTAAGAACCAGTATTATTATGGTTTGCATTTTCAGTTTGTCATGCAGCCAATACACATGCACACTAACAACTGCAACCCAATTACCTCCCACACAGACTTTCCAACACTATCAGCTAAAACATTAATTACAAGGAAGAGCATTGTTCAAATAGATTTCTGGGAATCAGCTTGTGCCAAGCAAACTTGCTTCAGTCTCTGATTTAAAAAGTCATTAATGGTAACATCCTAATTCTTGCTTGTATCCTTTCCCCAAGGATATACTCCAGATCCTGCTGCCTTACTTGCTTCTCTTCTGCAGTTTTTCCCTTTTCAGCAAAGGAATGTGGGAACAGAACTAAAAGCTTTGACTTTTTTGGAAAGAGAGAAGCAGAGCATAAAGTCAGCCCCAATAAGATGCAAAACGACCACCACAGGCCAGCTCGACAGCGAGCAGAGTCAGGGAGCAGCTTCCCAGCCCGCCTTTTCCAGCATCAGGCCCAGCACACCAGAGTGGGATCTACATGGGACTTGTGATGGTCCTATGATCCCTGTAGGAACTTTTTTGAAAAGCAGCTCCCGACAGAGCTAGCTTGTCAGGACTCCAATGAGAAACCACAGAGCTGGATCTCCAAGAGGTCTCCACAACAGGCCAAACTCCCCTTGGGTCCCACCAGGCTGCCAGCTGGACGACTCCTTGCTGACAGCAGTGCAGGCAGCCGCTCCGCAAAAATCACATGAGAGGAGGCTTTGGTACTTCAAGTTAATCCAGATATGACCCACTTGTTTTCTATAGACTGCGAGAGGGGGAAACAAAGACACACAAACCAGGAGACTGGATTTTGCTCTTGGCTACGATGGAGTGACTCTGCTCAAGGTGAAGGAGGAATGAAACCAGAAGGAATCTGCTCTCGCAGCTCCTTTTTTCCCCAGTTATGTATCAGCATACGATTTCTGGGGGAAGGCCTAGGGCATAGGACTGGTCCGGTATGAAGAACCGCTACTCAGTAACACCACCAAGCAGCCTGTAGTATCCACTGCTGAAAGTCCATGGAGGATCTGCTTCACAACCCAATGTCTGACCAGAAAGGGATCGTTTTTCTGTATGCACCACTGCATAAATCCAAGCACCTGGACTCTACATGACAATTACCTGGCAATTACTGACTCAGATTTTCCTTAGAGCTTAAACACAACACGCTGGTTTCCCCACATCGCTTTCCATATGAGTAATTCTGAAAGAATAGCACATATCACGTAGACAGATGCAAACTTTTTCTGTTTCATCTGGATAGCTCAGGATACAATGCAGTTACAACACTTCTGGTCCCACAAATGATGATGGTGCCTCCCTTTTCTGTAAGCAGTCCCGAGAAGACTGCATCCTGGGGCACAGCTGAAACCCCTCGACGTCACGGGATTGTTACACAGCTCTTCGTGGTGCTGGGGCCCAGCTACCAGCGGCCACAAAACACGCACGCTGCCGTCCCATAACATCACTGCTGCTAGAGCTCAGCTGCTATTTCCAGAGCTAACATAAAGCAGGAGGACACACAGGAAGAGATCTGCGATGCGCTCCAGACCTCATGGTGAGCTGCCAGGACGGTGACTAAGCTGTGGAGACCAACAGCCTCTTCTAGCTTGACCACAACAAAACGCATCTCTCCCCTGCATACTGTGCAGAAGATCTGTTTTAGTATTTTTTCATTAACATCTATAGCAAGTCATATTTTTACCTAACACACTGCTTCTCAGCAACTGGTATCAACACACTGACCGAGACAGCTAAGCCTTTTCCTTAATGGTGTCATTGTGCCTCCAAATAAGATTATAGCTGAAGGAGAAACATAACTTAAGGTGACTGTTTCACATGCAGTCATCTCCCTCACTTTTCTTAAAAAGACTGTACTGGAACGAATGAAATATATAGCCACACAAAATAGGAAAAAAAAAAATCAGGTTAACAGTGGGCATGTCTCGCTTGCAGACTTTGTCAAACACCCTGTTAAAAAGCCGATCTACTGAAGGAATGGACTTGGGACACAAAAAACAAACTTGTGTATTGTTATATTTAAACTTGTTTAAAAACAAAAAAAACTATAAAGCACTTCCCTTCTGAGAATTAGTTACATTCAGACCACTAGCTGCAAAAGGCCTTGCCACAAAAACACTTCCTGTTCAAAGTTGATTATTTCCAAAGTTAAATACTCTTAATGGCTGATCAAGCATGATATTTGTTCACCAAAATATTTTTACTCCAGAAAATAACTAAATTTCAAGAATGGACTAAATGCCGAAAGGGTCATTAAAAAAAATAAAGAATTTTACTTAGTCAGCATTTGTCAATGTGTTTTAAATGCAGACAGTCTAATTTTATAACCGTTTAAGCAATCATAGCAATTTTGTCTTCAAAGCAGGGGTCAAAAGGCTATCTTCAGTTTCTGCACGCAAAGACGATGATAAACCAAGTAATGCAACTGTCAACCTGAAACATTAACTCCCATACCGAGTTCTGAGGGAAAAGAGATCGATGCTATATAAATCTGCTAGAGCCAACAATTTCTGGCATTCAGCCACACTGTTTTATTCGCAAAAGTTGCTAGCCCCAGCTGCCTGATTAGTTATAAGGGGCAACTTAATTAAGCAACCTCTCTTGCTACATTCACTGAAGAGTATTTCTACAGAGAAAGCCAAATGCTAATATTGCTCCTTATTAACGATTGATTAGGAATAAAGTTTGCAGACAGCGCATGCTTCCCACTGGCGCAGCGAGTTGAGTATTGGAAAATGGAGTCCAAACCCCATTAGCCAGTTCAAACATTTTCACTCTGCATCTATCCTAATAGCTTTCAGTCTGAAGGCATGTTACCAGCAGTTAAATCTTTAGACAGATGCATCAGAAAGGATGGTATTTACTTCCTGAAAAGGCCGTGCTGCTAGGAGAGCTAACCGCAGAGAGCTGCACGCAGGCAGACATGTTCATATATGTTAATGCTTAGATTTAATCTCTCCTAACGAAAAGCTGCTCAGCCCCACTTTCATCTAAGTAAACAGATTTACTTAACATCAGTGAAAACTGTAATGAGTTGGTCCATTACATTAAAAAGGAAGGATAAGATGGACCTTTGCCGTACAAACACCGCAGCGCAAACGCTGCTGCTCCGTGGGGGTCCCCACTGCCCGTTTCAGCTGTCCCGCTACGGCAGGCGCGGGGCGAGAGGAAGGCGCACGTTTAAGGACGGCTGTAATAGACGCCCCGTCGCTCACAGGGCCGCGGCAGCACGAGGCTCCGCTCCGCTCGCCTCGCCTTGGCTTTGCTGGCTGCTCCAGCTCTCTATTTTCAGATGGCTGTAGTAGCTTCCGCTACGTCTCCCTGCCCTCCACCCTCCTGCCGGCCCAGCGGCAGGTTGTCCATACCATGCCCGTCGCGAGAGTAACAAGCTAATCCCTGCTCTTCTGGGGGCAGCAGGTAGATGCTCACCTGCGGGAGGTGAGTGACGTGCCCTTCCACCCTCTTCTCCCTGCACATTTAGATATGAGAGCTTTCACAGGGCTAAAAACAGGGCAGTTGTCACCTCCCCAAGCTAAAAAAATAAAAGTCTGGAGCCGGTCACCCCTGCTGTGGAGGGGCGTACTGGCACTGCCGCTCTCCTAAAGCCTCTCCAGCACGGGGAGGGCACCTGCGTGGGCTTTCAAAAGCCCAGAAGAGCCAGAGGGACAAGTCCGACTGAACTCCGATGGGACTTGCGCTCCCGGCTCCCACAGGGAGGTTTCACCACCTTACAGCTGACCTATATCTCAGAAATGAACGAGTCTTTCTACTGCAGGTTCAAATCAGACAGGCCATATTAACGCAATTAGTTTCACGAGGTCTGATTTACATTTTTAAACAGAGATTTTAAAAAGAGAAGGTGGGGGTGCGGAGAAAGAGGAACAAATTTTCATGACCCAGAGTTTCACATGCTTTGACACTATATAAAATTGAAGTATCAACTACTTCCAGCTGCCCTTTTTCGATACTTACATCCACTTCTCCAGGATTAAGCCTCCACACAAGCAAAGGCGTTAGCAGAGGGGTGCCGAGCCCGCTGCCCCTTAAAGGGAAGGGCTCAACGAGCCTGTGTAAAACTGGAGATCTGGAGAGATCTCGACTGCTGGGATGCAGGTGAATTTGGTAAGGACTGTGACAGGCAGAAAGGATGAAGAAGTGCCTAGGAAAGGATATAGTAGGCATTTTGCTCGAATAAACGAAGGTGCAAATATACATGTATCATAAAAGCCCAGCAGGACGGAGGTGTGCAAGCGCAAAGGCACGAGGCAGGCAGATCTGAGTGAAGCTGTCAGGCTTCTCCCAGGGCCTCCCTTCTGATAAGCACGTGGCAGAGAAACGAGAAATGGGGATGCCAGACAGCAGCGGTTCCAGTTGCTGAGGGAGAACATGGCCAAGTCCAGGGGAAAACAGGAGGCGAATGGAGCACGGTAACCCAGTTGTGAGGCTAAGTGCAAGCCTACAAACACCACCACCAAGCGTCCGCTCATCTGAGGGCACCAAGAAGGCCATGAACTCCTGCTTCCTGCCCAGAAGCACCGTGCAAGCTCATACTCATGCGACTAGGAGCGGTGCAGACCCTTCCTCCACATGGCTGCTGCTGCATGCGCAAGTTTTTGTAGCAGAAATTTCCACTGGCTGTTACTTCACACAACAGCCCTGGAATGGCAATTTGGTCAAGGGATCCAGGAGCAGAGCAGAGCAGAGCAGACCCGACATGTTTTTTTCAAAGGGAAACAGGAGAGTTAGCAGGCAGGAGGAGAGTTAGGAAGCAAGACACTGCTAGGAGAACTAGAAGTGGGGCTGATGGTACTCAACGATTTTTTTTTTAAGGATTATTAAGTATCAGTGGCATAAAAAAGGTGAAGCATCTTTTCCTCAGTTGGAGTAAAATGCAGTTGGAGACTGCATCTTAATAACGCATATTATCTTGCGTTGTTCTGACAAACGTGAGGAACGGAGGAAAGGGGTATCAGATCTGAACCTGATAAACTCAGAATTTCTTGCTGTCCCACAGACTTCTCTTAAGGCATTGGAAATGACCTACAAAGGTCTTGTGAGAGTAACTGCATTCTCTCTGAATCGTATCCAAAGACAGAAAGCAATTCTGAAACAAAACAAAGGACCAGACAGTACGGCAGCTATAACGATGATTAGCCCATATGTGATGCATGCAGTGAATACTGCAGATCCAGAAACAGCGAATCATTAAAAGCAGAATTTTCTTTTACATTCAGTCCCTCAGTTAATTATTTTGGTCGTATTCACTCTGAAGATACAGAGGTATTTCCATACCCCATAGCATGTGCTAACACACAGGTCCAAAGCAGGGCTGCATCAACACTGAGCCATGAAGTCTGGAGCAATTCTAATCATTACAGTTAAACAGTAACATCTACTATTTCCTGAGGCATTATCACATTAAATAACACTCAGAGCCAGCCTGAGCACCTCCTAATTCAGTCAAACCTGGATCTCTTTCTACTCAAATGGCTGACCCAGACTTTTGTGCCCAGGTGATATTTGAGCAGGAAGGAGCAGGGCTATAAATAGACACTGCAGCTGAAAAGCCTGTCTACTATGAAAGCCCTGCAGTCCTGTCAGGTAACATAAGCTCTTGTTACTGCAGCTGACTACAACGGAAGATATCAAAGAGAAAAAATAGGGTCCGTAGTTTTGCAACAAAACTAACTACCACTGCCTCCGCTCTTCTGGGAGTACAAGCCATGTCTACCATCCAAGTACCTCTCTGGTCTATCCTTGGTTATTTATTTTTAAATAGATTCTGCAGAACAATTGCAAAACATAATACAGAGAAAACAAAATAGAAGTAGCTCCTAAAAGCCAGGCTGCAACTGTTACAAATAAAATTAAAATAAGGATATGAAAATATGATTTGACAGGCAGTCAGAGGCCTTATGGAGCAGAGCATGATTCTTCCCTGAGAGGGCTGGCTCCACTGACTTGAGCTCAGTTACTCTAAACCGAGGCGCTCAAGGGCCTAGTGACAGCACAGAGCAAGTCCAGTCAGCTTTATAATGCTAAATTTCAATTTCATAAATTCACAAATGTGCAAAATGGATAAAGGAATTAACGATGAGAGGGAAATGTATTCTGTCCAGTTCTCTCTCAATCCCACGAGTACGTTAACTCAGTTAATACCACCAAGGAAATAGAGGCATTTAGTAAAACAAAGCCATCTATTAGATTAAGCGGGCCCCACAGGACAGTAGTAATGCCATGAGCTGATGGGAAGGGCCCTCACACAGCGGTTACAGTTGGTCACAGATTGAAACGTATTTCCATTAGAGAGCGCCTATTCATCAAAATCTAAATGTTCTGGAGAGACTGGCGGATTTGGAAGAAATTGCTGTAAAGTGCAGGCAGGGCTCCGGCAGCAACCTGCCTGGCCACCCACCTCGCAGGGGGCCGCTGCCCTCCCACGGCGAGGGCTGCCCCGGACTCCCAGGGGCTCCATCTCTGTGCAGCTCACTGGGCCAAAGAGCAGGGAACGAGGCCACGCAGCCCCGCCACGGTGGGCTCCTGCGCCAGCTGCCCAGGACTTCCAGTATCTGCAGCACATCAGCGCCCCACGGCACTGCCAGGGCACCGGGGACTCTGCATCCTGCATCGCTCAGGGACAATATCCCGGCTTTCCACCCCCACTGGAGAAGAATTTGAAAAAGCCTCAAAATCAAAAAACCCGCAATCCATTCATATTTACCATTTTTTGTGCGAGCTAGTGTCAGTAACGGCACAGCCTGGAAATAAGTCGCAGCTACTGTCCAAGTCTGACGTGGAGCAGAAGGCCAGTCATCCTAGGCCGCTAGATTCTAGTCGCCAAATATAGTAAATAGAATAGGATCGGAGAGGTTGTAAGCAAATTACAGACATGTAATTAAATTAGATTAAATTGTAAGAAGAGATTCCAGCACAGGCTAAACTACCATTGCGCTGAGCAAACAGGCAAGTAGGTATGATGGAACAACATGTCTTGTGAGTTCCTGAAATACACTGGGGAACAACCAGGACTTTGCACTGTATCTAATCCTGAACAGTAAATTCACCCAAAGACGAACGTCGGAGAAAGAGAATGAATTTGGTAGCAGGGGAGTAAGGAGTTAACGTAAATTAAGAAAATCTTAGAGAGTCCCAGGGTAAATTCTGGCTCTTCCTTTAACAGTGAAGGTAAACTAAATAAACAAGTAGACAAACCTAAGGGAAAAAACACCACACGTTTGCCTTGTACTTACTGAAAAGTCATCGTCAGGGAACAATATCAGATCCTTAAACAGGCTATCCCCAATATTCTTTTCAATCTCGGTGATAACAGCTTCATAATCCAAAGGCTCCAAGAGTCTGGGTTTTTCCTGCTAAGGAGAAGAATAAAAGATTAGTAATCGCTCTATTCTCAAATTCTCCTTTTATTCAGAAACTGAAGTCTGCTACATGTGTCAATTTTTACATCAAAATATGACTGGCTTCCTCCTTTCTCCCATTCTTCCCATGCTGCTGCAGCTGAGCTGGTTCGTATGGCAACGGTGGCAGCGAGGAAGCGGAGCCAGCTGTAATGGTCATTTTGAATCTGAGAACTCATGAGCAATCTGTCAGCTCACTGCAGAGACCAAAACCAACTCATTACCTTATCAGTCATTCTCAGGAACTTGCTCTCCCTCTCCCTCTAAATACACATAGAGGAACAGACAGAGAGATGCAATTTGAACTGAATGCAGATGGTATGATTTTGGGCTAATACGTTGTAGAATGAATGACCTACTTTACTACCACTTGTTTCCATTACTGTGAGCTGACTAATTTCTTCACTCTTGCACAGTTCCACTTCTCGAACTGCTGGTAGCCGGTGAGTGCCAGTGTGTTGTTTTACTTGGTAAAAATCCAATTCTCCCGGAATAAACTATTTGGCATTCAGTCCCAAGGCTTCTCCTGTCAGAAACCGGACTAGTCCCACCAAAATAGTACTCTTATTGCCCGAGAAGGTGGCAATACAAGGAGACACCATAAGAACAGCCAAACAGAAGTAAATTCCCCAAAGCATAACCCAGAAATAGAAAAAGAGGAGCCCACTCCACATGCTAGAACACATTGAACAAATGAAGAACTCACGTATTAGAGCGACGACACCTGTCTAATTCAAAGACTTAGAAATATCGGAGAGACTAAATGAGAAAGGCAAGAGAACTGGCAGAAGGGATTGGAAAGCAGGCAAGGAGAGGGAAAAAAGGAGAATTCTAGTGGAAACCAAATACAGAAATACTTCTTTGGAATACCTTTTCAGTTTGATGCAACAGTGGACATTAAATAGATCTTTTTTACTCACCATTCTTGCACCGTGCTCTCTGAAGTAATATAAAGTTTCCCCTCCCTCTCACCTAGACCAGTACAAAACCACGGTGTATCAGAAAAGAAAGCTTTTACGTTTCTGTAAAATGAATTTTTCCAACAGACCAGCTGAGGCTCCAAACATGTCTCCCTCTTTTGACTATGCTCTAGAGAGCTCCTGTTCTTTCAGTATTTACAGTCATCTCGAGGTTTCCTTTCATATTAAAGGCATCCATGAAACGTTAAATTAAGTATCAGTAACACAGTCACATAAAACAGATTAAACCACAGGGATACACAAGCTATTAGAAAGGTATTCATTTGCTGAACAGCTTATGATAGAATCATATAATAACGCAGGTAGGAAGGGTCATCTAGTCCAACCCTTGCTCAAAGCAGGCAAAATTAGATCAGGCTGCTCTGGGATTTGTTCAGTCAGGTCTTGAACACCTGCAAGAACAGAGGTCCAAATTAAACGTTGGAGCTGTTCCTTCAACAGTTCAATCTATTAACTCTCAAGCTGCGTTACAACTTGAGAGTTACATCTCTGTGCAGCTTTCGGAAGACGTTCCCCTCTACTGAAAAAAGAAAATGAAAACCAGGAAAAGTAATCTTAAATGAGTAATTTTTTTCTGATGCTTCACTTCCTCTGTAATGGAAGTATCTCTTTGTAAAGTCAAAAAGGAAGGTCTCTGATGATACCAGGTAGTGATAAATCTAGCCCCAAATCTTGGCCCTGCTATAGCTTTTGCTCAGTCTATCTATATTTAGAGATCATCTCCTGTTCACCTACAGTTTTTCCCCACAGGAACAATTCATCATGGTGGGCTCATCCCACCACTGAAAGTGCTCTCTCTCTCTCTCTCTCTCTCTCTCACTCACTTCCTTCCAGGTTATGTTGAGTCACTACAATACCCTTCAGCCACAAATTTTAAACTTTCCTTCATTAAATTTAACATTAAATCTATTTATTGAGTATTCCTATGTAGGTGCAAGTTTCAAGAAGTTAAGACTTGAAGAGAAAACACTCATGTAGCACACTCCTCTGTACCATTAATTTAGGGAACGATGATCAGGTCTCAGCAGTGGAGCGGGCTTAGGACAAGCTCAGCACAAAACAAAATTGTACCAGTGTTATTGTTATTTTCAGCAAGCAATCTTACAGAAAGCACTTACAAAAGAAGTCAAAGTGAAGAAATATGTGCACTGATATTTATGAGGCCCAAGGCATTTTTCCTGTGTAGCACTTTCACTAGAATACGTGTTTTCTGCAGACAGCTCATGACATTAACTGCATGGGAATCACCTCTTCGCAGAACAGATATTGTAGTACTAACGGGTCTGCAACAATCCTCAGTTTTAATAAGTCAGGCATGCTATTGTAACCATAAACGTCCACTCTCCAAACACAGAAATGCGTCACTACAATATTAATCTATGTCACATGCTCCTGCGAAACTATATAGACATCGGCTTTCAAAAATCTTACAAAACGTAACCCATGCAAACGATACGAGCAGTGGCCTTCCTATCCAACTTGTAGACTGAAAAAAGAGCTGGGGAACCCCACAAATCTTAAGACTTCTCTTGAAATGCGGGGGATTGCCCAGAAAATGTGTGGCTTTTGCAGTTTCTCTCTCCAGATGGGCACTACCTGATTTACTGGGGCTGACAGAACAAAGAGGTTTTCCTGCTTCCCCCTGGAAATCCCTGCACGGACAGGGTGAGCATAGCTACATCTCCGTCATCAGGAACGGCAAGCAGATCCGTGCACTGGTGGAGGCAGGGAGAGCCACATCATATTGGCCTCCCTTTTCTCTTCAGCAAGGGGCAGCACCCAGAGAGCCACTCCTGATAGATGCCTGAAACGGCCAGGCCACGCTTCCCCTGACAGTTGCGAGGTATTTCTGTGAGACAAAAATGAAACTTAAGAAAACCCTAAAGAGGAACACAGGGAGCGTATGAACATCACTGTTCCCACACATTGGTTTTCTGGCCTTCCGTGCTGCAAAGTAAAGAGCATGATCCTGTCGATACACTTTCAACAGAAGTTAACAGAGAAGTCTTTCGCAAAAAAGTTTTGCGCATGCAAAATGTAACCTAATATAGGTAGATGTGACAGTATCAAAATTACCACAAAACCTTCCAGTGAAGCACTTAGGTATCTATGTCGATTTTTTTTTTCACTGATGTAATGACAAATGCCATTCATTCTTCTATGATATTACAGGAAAAGCCTGCAAACAATGCAGTGCTGTATTACGGCAAGCCTCGTATATCAGAGATTCAAACAATAACCCATGCTCTTCTATAGCCTGACTGCAGAGATAATCAAGTCTATTCACTGCTGACATCAATCACAATATAATAAACAGGAGACTTCTATTTATCTGTTATTGCACCTTAAAAACGTTAAAAACTCTGCATGTTCTTACAAACCTTAAGACTATGCAGCACGGACACTGACTCTATCCTGTGTAGGCCCAGTACTTTGATTTGGCAAGGCTCAGCACTGACGAATTTTCTATTTGGCAGCTGTTTTAGTCAGCAGTTTATCTCCAGAAGACAGGGAATGACTGTTCAGTTTTCTTGTCATGGGCAGGCAGCAGCAGTGGATGTTGAGATCAGGATATTCCTCTCTAAGAGCACTAGCAGAGATTCATAAATTAGTAGGGCTGATTTAAAGCTTTAATAACTATAGGGGTGCCTCTTCTCAATTTAATTTGTCTGTTCTTTTTGGCAGTGGACCAACTAAGTGATCATTGTGCCAAGATCAAATTATGCTGGATTGGATTTTTATAATGCTTTTTACATTCTCTATCTCAAGTTAGTAGTGAATTACATTTAGTTGTACTGAACTGGTTGTGAATTCACATAGTGAGAAGGCCTTCTCCAGCTCCTCACCTGTTGTAACAATCACAACAGTTCCATTTACTCTATAATCCAACAGTGCTGTTGAGCATACGGCCAATTTTTCCAAACGCTTTTTGAATAGTCTAGAGATCTCTAATGAGCACCTAAGCCAATACCACCAAGGGAAAATCCCTACTTAATTGCACATTGGTCAAACAGCCCAAAACTCCGTTAGTGATGTACCGTTTGATCAGCACTGAGAAAAATCCAGCCTCTTTGAATGAGACCTAAACCATAATCTTCTAGTCCAGACAAAATAAGCATTATTTTCCCAGCAATAATGACCAAAAATGTCTGCATAAATGATTTTGCAGAACAAGATATGGTACACGGCTTGCCTCCGGCTGCAAAAACATTATACATTAATGCTAGCCTTCTCTTTTAATTACAGGATAAAAATACTTGTATGTTATCCTCCTGAAGTCATATTTCTGTGACCTCAAGAGGCTAAAGAAGGAGATGATGCAACTGAGGCCAATAGTCTCTGGATAGTCATTCGAAGCACTTCCTCATTCTAAAAATAAACTAGACCAGCTGCTACTATTTTCTAATGCTTTAATAACAGGTCAATATTTTCTAAAGCACCAGATTCTGAGTATTAAGAATTTACTGCCTTTATTGAAGATGTTTAAGATACATGTCTTCTTTGAAAGCCCTCATGCAAGAAAGAAGAAAATTAAGTGACATATCTGAACAGGAAGTAAAGAACTTAAGCAGCTGGACTCTGCTTAAGCAGCTGAAGTAAAGGTACCTTCAGGGCATGAGGATCCACTGCATGGTCGTAACAAAGTCAAAAGAACTGCGAAGGCCAGATTGGTCGAGATCAGGAAGGACTCCGATTTCGTATTTCATCCAAGCTATGGCTTGTCTAAAATCACAATTCATTCCAATACACATCTGAGATATTGAGCTGGACAGGCTCACAAGAGACAGGGTCATGTACTGAACCAAGAGCACCACCTTTACAAGTTCTTCATTTTTATGGACCTCCCAATGATACTATTAACCAAGCTCAATCCTGCTAAAACTTGCAAGAGCAAATTGAATTATTTTCTAGGGTGACATCAACGTAAAGTGCTTCTCAGACTCCTTGTTTTTACTTTTCTTGCCCCAGCTAAGTACTGCATTTGGCACAGTACATTATTTTACATTGTTAATATATGTAGTTAGTTTTTTTTTCCACCAGGGTGGGCCAGTTCATATTAAGGTTTTTTTTTTTTTTTTTTTTTTTTGGTCAAGTCCATCAGAGCTGAAGCTAAAAAACAGTCGAGACTCCATGGCTTTTGGGGGAAGTGTAGCACTAGGCTGAATTTTGATCCCGTCTTCATAAGGCTAGAAAACCACATACTTTCTATGGAGCCACCTAAACTTTTGCATTCTATAGGAGTAATGTCCATATTTAGTTACCATCACACAGCATAGCAGCTTGATCCATGGAGCGATCTCCATGGGAGAAGCGCCTGTGGTACACATTCCTCCTTGTCAGTCACTTGACTATCACATCAGCCACACGGCAGGATGGTCAAAGCACCACTGGCCGCAGGCCCCGGGGCACAGCTCGCAAGCAGAAAGTGGAGACACCGCTGTCCAGCAGGGATTATTTTTCCCCAACGTGCCCACAAGCAATTGAGTTGGGAGTAAGAGACAAGGTCCCATCAGCTCAAAGCACTCCCTCGCCCCAGATTCCTGCCACCCTCTTTCTGCTCCCAACGTGCTCCACTTCCTGTTGTGGCTTATTAAGTCTTTAAGAAAAGCACTTTTTGCATTTCAAGCACAGGGGAAGAAATTCAGTGTCCACCAAAGGCATTCAGGGAAAGGACAAGGAAGCACAGACAGAAAACAGTCAGTCGTTCCCTTCTTTTATTTTAGAATTCACCATTTTTACGATTGCTTGGCCTGGTATGCAGCTATTTCCAGTTAACAAACATCTCTAGTCACATTACAAAAGCTACCTTTGACTCAGTATTTGATCCACAGTCAATGACTTTATCAAAATCAGAGGTACAAAGAAAATATTCAGTGACGCTCCCTCTCCCCGCTCCTAGAAACGTTCACTTGTCAAGCCCAAAATGTTTAATTGGTATTGTCTGTCACTAAACTGTGGGGAACTGCACTTGGAAGGAATCCAGTGAGTCCTTCAGAGCTGCACAGCATAACTGATAGTCTCTTCAGTGCTAGTGGCGAAGCCAACTTGCCAATAAATTTCACTAAGAGAATTACTGGTTCCCACCAGATTGTGGTGCAGAGAAAATTCCAAAGGATTAAAGATTCAAACCCCCAAATTCCTAGTGATTCATACCAAAAAGTCCTAGTGATTCAGAAATTAGTTTCCCACATGCTATAGTAACTATCAGCTTAATTAGCAAAAAGTTGGGCAAACCTATGGAAGGTGTTGCTGTGAGTAGAGAGCAGAAAGACATCTCCTTTCATCAGAGCTTCTTTATTCAAAGAAAATTCCGACTGACACCAATGAGGGATTTGCTTGACTAGATGAGACTTATCCTGTACAAATACAGCTTTGGATTGGATGAATCCTAATTACTTACATTGGAAATGATCGTTGTTTTGTGGATTAAAATCTATAAAGGCCTCCTAGACACACTTTTCAGTTTTAAAAGCTACCATAAGAGAATTCAGAGCTTATTCAGGCCATTTTCATTCTAACTTCCATTGCCAGCTGTAGCTTCTTGAGGCTTCAGTAGCACCCAGAGAAGCACTTCTCCAACAAGCCAACCAAGGAGCCACCAGGGTTAAGACTACTCAAACGAGGGACCCGTTCTCAGGTAATTGTGAGCAACCTACACTCTGTATTACTTTTTATTTCTCCAGTAATTTCTACAAGTTATTAATTATTGTTTTCATTACATACTGAAAGCACTTAGTCTACTAAAACTTTCTTACTCCCAGTTAAAACGTGAAACCCACACAGAAACGTCAGTTCAGCAAAGCATCCATGTTGGGGAGAAAGGGGGGGGACGCTTAATGCTACACTTAAGATTGCTTCCTGAATTCTCATCCTGGACCACAAACATATGCCTGACATTGCGTGCCTGCTGCAGTGCTTTCTGAATCTGGCCCATATAGCAGCACGGGCATCTGCAACGACTAGCAGTTGACATTTCAGATATTAGATAGAACTACTGATACAGTCCAGTCTGCAGAATATTCAAGGTAACAAGAAAAGAAATTACTTGTCTCCCCCTGTAGATGGATAGCTGCAAACCCTTTTTAGGAAGGAGACTAATAAGTTTCATGTAATCAGAAAATTACTAGAATTAGTACCCATCACGCCACTGACAGCATGACCTCTAAAGCAACTCTAAGGTTTTTAATTAAATTTCATGTATTGGCTTTTTAAAATGTCAAAACGACAGTTTCTAAATAACAAGTACTTCTGCAAACTAGACTAACTAACTGCCCATAGGTCACTTCAGGGGAAAAACAAAGTCTTGTAAATTAGCTTAAGGGTTTTTTTAGTTTAATTTACACAGACCTATAACCTGGCATCATTCAGCCACTTTACTCCCCTTATCTGACCTTAGCCAGAAAAAGAAGGCCGTTAATCAGCAAAGGGTTTTCTTTAAAGCTATTCCTAAAGAAATCAGCAAAAGCCAAAAGGTGCAATCGCTCATCTTCACCCAAGCACCTGAGCTGCTGGGCTGCTGTAAGGGGCACTGAGGAGATGGTGGGGCTGACGCACGGGAGAGCAGTGCCCGCTGCTTCGGCGGCTGCGATTAGCTCATCCTGCGGGAAGGGAAGGGAAGGGAATCGCCCTTCCCTGCGCACCAGAAAGGGGACGCTCAAATTAGTCCCAATAAAACATTACGTAAACGCCTCTTGCAAATTGTGTAAGCTTTTCCAAGCATGGTCTCAAGCAGGAACAAAACTGTCCCATAACCCCTGTACCTGCAGGTAGCAGCTTGCACCAACCGTCCAGCCCAGAGCTGACGTAAACAACGCTTCTGACTGAGGGCAAATCTATTTCATTCATGTATACATATATACACAGTCACTGTAGTCCATGGAAAATCTGCATCAAGAATCTCAGCAGAAAGCTTATGAAAAACCATTTCAGAACAAAGCTTTCATTAACAGTTAACGAAACCAAAACTACTGCAAGTATTTTCAATATAGCTGAAACATATAATCCCATTATTTGCATTTAAGTGGAATGCACAAAGAAAATTATGATGAAGACATGTGAATCGACCTAAAGTTTCAGACTCCTACATTAAAAGCATAAGTTCACATGGTAATGACAGAGAAGGATATCGACTGGGAGCAATGTGGGTCTGAATAATTTCCTTTTAGTCAGCCAAAAAATAAGGTTCCCTTTTCTTTACCCCAATCTGGGATTCAACCCAATGTTTATTCCGACCAACCTTTTCTGGACATAACAAATGAATAGACAAGGGAGGAGGGAAGAAAAAAAGAAAAAGAAAAGAAAAAACTGCTCAGTGTCCCTAGAAATTAAGATTCCCTCAGACTGGGGAACCTACTCCCATGTGAGTCCTTAAGGAAGCCCGACTCCTCAAGCTGGGGGTCTTCTGAAGCATCGACCCTTCTTTGATACAGGTCACAAGCTGCAACAGCGTTTATTGCTCTTTCCAGAAAGCAGCAAGGAAGAGTCCTATCTGGTGAACAAGCGCAGAGGAGAAAAACCATTCTCGAACCCCCAATTTGGCTAACCCTCACAGCACACGTGGAAAGCTGGCTCCGACATCTACGGCATCTATAAAGCCCTGGCAGACCTGTTTAGGTCAAGAGCAAGATTAGACCCAGCTAGTTTCTTCCTTTTGTCCAAGTGGCACAATTTAGGGCGACAGAGGGACCGGGACCCACCCATGGTACCAGTGGGAAGGACAGACGGGAGCAGGCGTGCAGTGATGCTACAAGGGGATCCCAGTCCACCCGCTCCTCTGCCAGTCTGACCTAGCACAGCCCTTCAGCTAAAAGAGGAGCATACTTTACAGAACACAGGCCAAAGCACAGAACCACATCAAAAAATATACTATCTGCAATTTGCATTTAAAACAAAGGGCGCTTTTTACGTGCCCCCCCCCCTTTTTTTTTTTTTTTTTTTTTTGAAACTTTAGAGTACCTCAGATGGGATTTTTTTTTCCCCCTTGCATTTTTTGCAGTGAACGGGAGGACGGAAGTGAAAACTAAAGTTTCTGTTCATCAGATCGTGCCCTGACACCAAGGGCTTTGATCACTGTCATAAAACTCATGATGAAACTGCAACACAGTGCACAAGCAGAAAAACTACCTTGCCCATTTTCACCTAAATGCTAAAATTTAGGTATTAAGTCCTAGACCTGTAGATTCAGCTAGCAGTTTTTGGAAGAGGGCTCCACCATTTTACAACTCCCTGGATAAAACCCAACTAAAAACATGTCTGCATTAGTTCTAAAGAAACTTTTCACAAACACCACCTGATTTCTAGAGAGCACTTATAGTAATAAGTCGTTGTCCCACAGGGCAGACCTCACATATGCTGTTCTGCTTCATTTTACTCACTGAATACCTCCTCTTTTCTACCTACGCTATGGTTAGTTGCCTCTTCATTAGTTACAGATACTTTTCATGCTATGTATTAAGTAAATAATTGCGTGCCTGTAAGTATTTTCACCAAGGATTTATCTGTAAAAACAAGCATCAGCCATGCAAGTTCAGCATAGGCCTGGCTCTCAGAGTGATATGAAATTTAATAGTTTCCTTGACATCAATTATGCCCCAAGTACGCCCCAGTCATCTAAGTTTCAGACACCTACACACACACACACACACGACGTAAGTAAGAGCAAAATCTGGTCAACTACATTGATTGTCAATTGTTGATTGAGCTCCATTAAAATTAATCAGATAATTTTATAAAAAAGGTTTCCAGCAAATAATACAAGTCCCTCTACAGAAAATATAAGTCTAGACACTGCATATTAAGAAATGCTCTTTGAATAAGATCCCCATCTTCAAAGACCTTTACAGCCCATTTCTTTCTGTGGAAACTAAAACCATTTTGAAACCTGAAAGATCGAAGGTACAAAAAACTGAGACGTGAAGGAGACCCCCAGCTTCTGATTGACAGCAAAAAGTACCCTTAGGTCAAAAATTTAACACGCTCCAATTACAAAATACTAGGCAGAAAGACACAAGATACAAGCCACAAAAGTGAAGCGTGCCCATGTTCCCTGGGGGCTGAACAAACTGTTGAGAAATGCACTCACAGAATAACACGACACAGTGATCCCATCTTAGTCTATCCCACCGTTGAAAAGAACAGAAAACCGGAATGAACAGATTTCCCTGGAAACTCAGCACATGTCCCACACGTTATAATAGCCAGTCACTTCACAGGAAGCGCAGTATGAGCCACTAGTGTCAGATCAAAAGGCACATTACCGATAAAGAAGATAGGCATACAGCGTTAAGTGCTCCGTTTTATGTCAGAATGTGATAAACTTTAATGCCTCTTAGAGTCCACAACAATTTAAACTTCAGATTCTTTGTCACCATTAAATTCAACACATCAGTCGGTGCTATCTGCCGATACAAAGAGGAACGAACATACACTTTTCCTTTACAGGCAGCCTAGTCATTTATTGTTATTACTCAGCCTTTCTTTTATTCCTCATCATACTTTCCTAAAAGGCACAAGTCAGCTCTAATGAGCACTACTCTCATATAGTATGGATTCGTACAACTATGACCAAATCCTTCTTAGCTAGGACTAAAGAGGAGAAGTCAGGCAGTAGTGTCTTCCTCCTAACACACTCTCATGAACGGCCAAGGTCGGGTGCTTTCCACAGTGCCAACAGCATTCGTTCTTGGGACTCAAAACTATAAAGCTTAATATATTAGAAAGTCAGTTAAACTGTAAAAGGCTAAGATGAGCTACCAAGCTAATGACTTACCTCAAGCTGTCAGGATGAAATGAAATAATTAAAGGTTAACTGGTACAACGGTTTCTTAATTGCTTAGTCATGGAACTTCACTAAAGTTCAGGTTTCTTCAATGTACACCAAGATGGTATTATCTTTTTTGAAACTCACCTGAATTTGTCATGTTTTTCAGGCATGTAGCTCTGATCCTACTGACTTTTGGAAACAGCTCCAATTAAACAAAAGCAGGCTATCTTCAAATTCTAAGGCAGCTAACGCTACATAAATTCTCAGCGGTACTCACTAGCTGTATGTGCAATGCTTTCAGATCAGCATCCTGAAATGCTGAGCTTTTTGGAAAATCCTGCCAGTTATTCAGGGACTCGCTGAAAGCTGAACTTTTGAAAATCTAGCAATGCCTCCGAGTTAACTTCAAAATCACTCTAGCCCATGGCATCTTCAGTTGTCTGACAATCGCTCAGAACAACAAGAACGACACTGTAGAGTAGTCGTGAAAAAAAAATTCATTTCCGTATAAAATAGACAACCATAATACTTCACTAGAGGAACCATGAACCATCTTAATGAATCTGTGACCAAATGTTAAAACTGCAAAGATGTTCCCTTCTTAATTACAGAGGCTAATGAGAATAAAGTTATTCACTGTATTACCACTGATTCTTTGTTATATTAGCACAGAACAGCAGCCTCAAAAAGAAAAAAAGTACAGAAGAAAGCTGAACACCTCCTTTCATGAAGCAAAAGATCCGTCATCCCAAAGTCATTCTCAAGGAAGCCATTAAGTGTTTGATATCTAAAGTAATGTCACTCAAGAGAACATACTGGGGGGGGGGGGAAAAAATCAGTACTTGCTTAGGTCTTCTCAACAGAAAGCTCCAAGTGCTTTACCTAAGAAGTTTTCTACAGTTTCGATTTTAGAGTCACAAAGGCTTAGGCACAAAGTAGTTATGTGAACTGCCTGGTGTCACACAACCCAATTTCAAGAGGTACAATCCTGTCCTGTTGCCATCAATGGACAAGCTGCCATTTACAGCAATGGAGGAGTATTTCACTCCCCGTTTTCCACCAAAGGCTCTGAGCTTTCTCCACTTGGTTATCACACTGCAGAAGAGTGGTTTTCTCCTTCTCCTGACCTCCAAAGGCACAAACTGCGTTCAGCAAATTGAGAGAGCTGAATTCACGCAGGAAAAACTTTCTACTCCAGAAGCAGCATTACTGACTCCCGTGGAGCAAGTCTGCATGGGTTACTGGGCACGACAACAACTATCACATAATGCAGTTCTTGGTCCTTGCCTATCTACAGTGCAACGCGGCAGAACGGTTTCCCCAAGACGCTAGACTTCTGCAAGCTCCTGAACTCTCCGTGCTTTAGCCTTAAGTTTGCTTTTCATCATTCCTGATGTGCAATAACTCATCATACAGCTTCATAATTTTCAGTCATTCATACACACACACGAAGGAATAAATCCTGCTCTATCATATACGTAGCCTGAAGAGTATCTGGCCTGTACTTTCTTAACAATTTTGTTGAAGAGATAGAAGAAGGGGGGGAGCATACTCACGCAGCTCAATCTGTGAATTTCTCCTCGATTCACTCGCCTAACGGTCCTTCTCTTCCTCCGCAGCTCACTGGGCTCCCTTTTGAAAACTTTCCCTCGAAAGCTCATCGTATCAGTAGGAATTCAAGCAGCAAACAAATCACTTTAAAAACACTGCTCCTGTAACCTCTTTGCTTCAGCAGCTTCAGCAAAACGAGTGAAAGCTACTCTTCAGGGGGAAAGTAGGACTAAACCTTGCATGCTGTAGCCACAGTAACTGAACAGAAAGGAAAAGTAGCAATAACTCATTTCTGCCTGTGAATAATATTTTGCTATTAAGGCGACAGTGTCTCATTAAATCACAAATACACTCAGCCCCCTTATCTCTAATGCAAAAACGAAATAGGAAGTTGCAGGAAAAAAAAAAGCCTTCAAATGAACATATCTCTCTGTCTCAAAATCATGGTGTCCTTTCTTCTCAGCAGCCTTTTTGATTTGAAAGCCAAAATGGCTGTATCCTTATTTCACGGGCACATGTGTCTGCAAGCTAAAGAAAGGTGTCCACAAAACTACTGTGCACCTAGGTAAAGCAGAGTTTACCGGCAGACCCTGCAACAGGAGCCTCAGGCTGCTGAGGCTCACAATTGCTCTGCTCTCATACCCAGGTGGCAGTTCCCCTTTCGAAGGGCATGAGACGATTAGCAAGAGGAAGCACCCTGGAAATTTCTGAATCTGCAGACAGCCACAAAAAGGAAAGAAATGTACAGGCTGCTGTTCAAAATACTAGGTTTTTATAGGTCAAAACTGTATTAGAAACGTCCTCTGATTTCGTGCTTCCTGCTGATATAATAAATATTCTTTCCATAAGACTCTGTATCAGACAACTTTAGTACATACAAATAAACTTAAAAGAAGAGCAATGAACTCCGGAAGTAATTGTCATCTTCCCTCTTCCACTACGCTTCTCATAGCAACGTCTAGAGCCTCCATTTGAGCTTTGGGATATTCGGCTGTCCCCCCTATTTTGTATTAGCGTAACTCCAGAGCAACTTCATTACGTTCAAAAGAACTTGGAGGACTTTGACTTCCTCCATAGTGTCAGAATTGCAGCTGAGCACAATTTGAGCCGTTTTCTCAAATCTAGCGTCACAAACAAAAAAAGCTAAGGGATTATTTTCTATTGTGCGTGCTGTTGGCCTCCATAAATAACATCAGTCAGAAAGCACCTGTGACCTGCCAACTTAGAAAAATCAGTTTTCAACTCTGCTATCTTCAAGTTGGAATAAAGCTCCCCAGCTAGTTTGCACAGTAAGTTCCCCAAATTTCATCTTAACGGAGGCTGGCAGCCTCCGCCGTCAGCTGCAAAATAACCAGAGCAGCCGAGGGGATCCTTTGGGGGCGCGGGGGCAAGCACCAGCCCGGGGGCCAGCGCTGCGGCCCCTCGGCCAGCACAGGAGCCCTCACGCGCTTCCTCTTTCCACGCGACTGTGCTAAAGCCACAACGGCAACAGGAATAGTTTTAAAACTGTTTTAAATTAAGGTAGGAAACTCCTCCACTCTATAGCTGTCTAAAGACTGACAGGGCACAAAGGTCTTTCAAAGCCGAACAAAACCCCTCAGTGCCCACACAGGAGCCTGCCCACACACAGCCCCTTTTATTCGCCTTTGTTACCACAGAGGGTTCGTTCGTCTTGCTGCAGCAGCAGAGCTGCGTTTCCCTGTGCAGAGGGTCTTTATGCAGCATGCCTTAGTTCCTTTTTTTAAAAAAAAAAAAAAAAAAATCAGTGTGCATGACCAAGACAATTGATTTTTTTGATTCTCAAGTTTTTGCAAACTGAAACATAAGCATCGTTGTCATAACTTGCTCCAGTTAAGTTTTTGTACGAAATCTGCAACTTAACTGAATGCTCCCCCCTCTGCAGAATTTCCACATGATTGTTCCATATGCAGGATTTCCATGCCAGGAAACCAGCCACAGAGAGCACAGTGTATATGAACTACAAAATAACGTATCAGTCTGGTCAGCTTGCTTTCGTCTTCCATAGTTAAAATACGATAGAACAAAACTGAACAGCAAACAGTATTTAGTTGTCAACTTCATGAATTAGAAAAAACACATCTCATTGGTATCTTCCTAATTTAGCTTTGTCTTGGAGAAGATCACTCCTGTTAAACTGAATTTTACCAGGCCTGCTGTGTGATTGCTTGAGACGGTTTTCACTGTACTCCTACTTAGCAGCGAAAAGGCTCTGTGTCTGGCACTAAAAGACAGAAAAGACAACAGAAACCTTTTGCCAAGATATGCAGACATTTCAAGTGGCTACCAATATAGAACCGCAACATTAACCAAGTTGGAATCATCCTTGGTTTCTCTCAAACCACCACGCTATCTTTGCCGAGTCCCAAGTGCCGTTCGCATAACATAGTGAACGCGGCTGCCAAGACAAAAGGCCCTTGCCAGAAGTTAAATTTAATGCTGGATCCATCAGTCCTGCTGACTTAACTTTCAGCAGATATGAATTCCAAGAGGCTCCAAAGAGTATTGGCTCCCTCCTGTAACTCTATCGCACAGAGCAATCCTCAGCTTTTCTCACCCTCATGCAATATTGCCTGAGCGCTGGACAACAGGCACCACTTCAGTGAGCGAACCTGGAAAAGGTTGTTCCTTAGACACCCGACACCAACCCCCCCCCCCCCAAAAAAAAAAAAAAAAAGGCAAGCAGCATAAGGCCACAATTCCCCCAAGGGAATATGATTTGTAAGGCATGGGTTTCTTGCACGCTCGACTCCTCCAGCCTATACAGGACCTGCAAAAACTACTCCTCAGTTTGACTTTTGGCAATAATTTAAAAGCCCAAATGCACATTTCAGCTCCACCAGCAACCTCAGCCTCCACAGCTCTTCCACAGGAAGGCTCTCTCCTATGCTCCCTGCTCCCAGCATCGCTGAGGAGTCCTTCCAGGGCACCCTGGCCATGGAGAGGAGGGCCACCACTATTTCCTGCAACGTAGATGAACTTTTGTGAACTTCCAAATAATACAAGAGATGAACTTAGGTTCAAGTTTCCAGTTGGTCCTTGTCCAATTTACTCCACTGAGATCTTTTTCCGAAGGATTTTCATTTCTATTATTAAACCTCATGTATTCATATCTCTGACAGCCTGTTTCTCACCGATTCAGTGCTAAAGGCACTGGGTATTGTATTTTTTGAACGCTAAGGCATTGTAAGGTTGAAGCAACAAAATAACAAATAAGCTGTAGCATTAACACAGACATAAAGAGAACCAATACTAAGCACCTGCAAATAAAGATTCCACTTTCTTCCATCTGTTTTGAATGCACCTCCTCTACACTTGCAATGGGGAAGAGGTATTCAGCTACAGGAAACCCACCAGCCCTGGCTGGCTGTGAACTGCTGCATCCGGCTCACATGGTGAAAATAAGGATGTTGAAACAGTTAAAACAAAATACCTAAGGTGGTCAATTCTGTGTTTAATTACTCTTTGCTCTGTTGTCTTTGGTGAACATTTTCTTCTTTTCACAGAATTTTGAAGAAATTTATTAATGACTAGATAGAAAAAGCAGAAATATTTTGTATCTCTGCTTTCTTCCCCAGAAGTAGCTATATATTCCCTTTGTCTCATAGCCACTAGCATTGACTCTTCTGTAGAGGTCATGAATTCTTTAATAATTCTTTTCTTCTCTTTCTCCAGTTTCTTCTAGAGCTTCTGTCCAACTTATTTTGTTTCTCTCTCAAATCTACGCACTGTGACATGTTTCATTGACTTTAGCTTGAATTTATGACATACAGTGACATGTACAAATGTACTGCTGGACAAAACTAGTCCACAACTACTGTATGTTTTTCAATCAATAGAAAATGAATTTCACTAGTGTTTTTCTAGCAGCCTTATAAAAACACAAAAACTCAATCTCCAGCTAATGTAAAGGACACTTCAAAACAGTCTAAATACTTGAATTGCTGCATAACAAATACTGAATTAACCATACTGTCCTCCTAAAAAATCATAAACTCTACCTTGCCCTACTCAGAAGGATCAAAATGAACCTTGAGTTAGCTACACTGGCATTTTTTTCAAGTTTATAGCAGAAAAATCACAGGCAAAGTCAAACTAATAGCAAGTTACAGGAAAACGAACGCTCCTCTTCAGCTCGGTACTATTGTCCAGGAAAAACGATGACATGTACAAACGCAGCGCAAGTCAAAAAACATAGTCTTGATTTATGTCTATGCATATAGACAAGTGCCCATCCACGGCCCTTAACCACAAATTCCTGACTCAGTTTTGTCACTATTACAATTACATCTCTAAAATAAGAACTGACAATCAAATGAGAGAGAACAACCTAAAAGAAAGAATAGGGGAGCTCTGAATCAGAAAGAAAGGAAAATACTGGAAGAGCAGGTACTAATCAACAAAGAAGTCATGCCGGAGCACGCTCAGGCTTTCACAAGCATGTGTCGAGACTGAGGCTCTTCGCTGAAGGGAAAAGACTTCACTACCACCATAGCAGCTATCCATAGCCACTTCCATGGCTAAGGACTACAAGCACTTTGGTATCTATCAGTTTCAAAATGAGAGAGAAGTATCTGTGCCAGCCTTAACACTGGAATATATAAAAACCAGTCTATTGAAATGTTAGCAATAATTACTGCAAACAATCAACCACACATCAGCTCTTAAATCTGCTACGACAAGCTAAAGGACTGTCTTGCTCATTTTCTATTCTTTTACTCTGTTAAAAACAAGTCATCCATCTTCCCAAACGTTATTTTCCCAAAGGCTAATATTTCTAAAGTGGCAGATCCAAAGGCTTTTTGTTTAACAGATTTGAAAAAGGTAGTTTAATTAACAAATAAAAGAACTCCTTTTGCTGGAACAAGCTGCGTGAAAGATTTCAGCTGTGCTGCGTATTACGCCTATCCTGCCAAAGGTGGGAGACATACCTATTTTTTGGATATACAAAACTTTACGATCTTGAAAATACGAGGAAGGATTTTGTGCATCTAAAAGCTTGCCCCCCGCAAACGTATCAAGTTAAGCTAATTACACAGAATCACAGAATCGTTTAGGTTGGATGGGACCTCTGGAGATCATCTAGTCCAACCTCCCTGCTCAAGCAGGGTCACCTAGAGCATATTGCCCAGGATCACATCCAGGCGGCTTTTGAATCTCTCCAGGGAAGGAGACTCCACCATCTCTCTGGGCAACCTGTTCCAATGCTCTGTCACCCTCACAGTGAAGAAGTTTTTCCTCAGGTTCAGGTGGAACTTCCTGTGGTTCAGTTTCTGCCCATTGCCTCTTGTCCTGTTGCTGGGCACCACGGAGAAGATTATTATAATTAGCAAAAAATACACTTCTCATAACAAAACTTGCAGTGACACTGTCATGCAAGCAGCCTCTGCAGTGTAGACCACTACCAAGAAATCTGGCTGACAACTTACTACTTCATCCTTGATCAAAGCATGCATGAGATTCCTGCCTACCTCTTCTGCACAGCCTGTAGCATGTCCAATATGTCAGAGCTCCTGGCAGAAACACAGCATCAAAAAGTTGTTAAAAGAAAAATCAGAGGGTGACAGTCATGCCAAACATCCAACCCCCTGGAGTGGAAACGGAAACAACTCTGTGCTCGCTGACCCTGATGTTAGCGCAGGTCCAGCAGGCGACTGTCAGTTCGGGTACCAGTGAGAAGAAATGGAAAAATACGGTCCCCTGGAAGGGGTCACAAAGGGCTCCCTATCCTACCCTTTCCTACTTGCTCCACGTTGCCTTCCAGCTTCTCTATCCCACGTGAACACGGGGTGCCAGAGCCACAAAACCTGGAGGCCTAACTGCTGTACTGCAGCTACAGAGGACGGTAACGAGGAGATTAACATGGTTATACCCCGCAACATGTGAGCAGGGCCAGCAGGTAAGTTATATTAATATACGTACTGATGCTGCTTTTCAAATCCATCACCCAGGCTTCATATTCGATTCCCTAGTAAGCACACTGTCGCTGTTTATCATGCCGCACGATGCAGGGCAACACTGCTAAAAGTAGGTTATGCAGCTGGACAAAGCGAGCCATATCAGATATAATTTGTCATCCCTTCAGTGGTTTGTCAGAGCGCTCGCCAGGAAACTGATAGTAACCAGTGGAACACACTCTGCATGTTAGCGGATGTCAATGCCAAACACCTACCAACAGGACTGAGAGACCAAAACGGAGGTGTCACCGATTGTACACCACAGTCTCTTATATCTTACCTGCATCTCCCAAAAGCCAAAATCAGTATTTTCTCTTTAGTGGTTTGTGAACACACGTGAAAATTGCACTTGTTAGCAGTTTCACGTTGGACAGGTAAAACAGATTACTACAGTGGGACCAGAAGCAGCCAAGATTTTTGCTAGCACCTACCAGAGAACGTAGAAAGCTCTAGTTATCTCACCTCAAGCCCTTCATCATCAATGATTCAAAAATTCAAGAAGAGATCATCTTTTGGAATGAAATGTTTGATATTGGCCCATGCTTTGAAAGCGTCCCTTTCTAAGGGGAAAATATAAAAACAAAACAATTCAACAATAGAAGTACAACAATTTTGTTAGGAAAAAATACGTACAAAGCAACCTTTTTCAAAGTCAGTCTAGTATTAAATCAGCTGGAAGTGAATGGCACTGTTTTTTGAGAAATACGACTCCACTTCTGGCCTAACAACTTAAGCTGAAACATCGTCTCCAGTATATAAACAGACTCTGTGAAGTCATAAAGTAGCTGATACTTGCATTCTGTCTACAAACCATAAAACTAGCCCTGACCTGACAAAGGGCCACGAATTCATCACAGTAACAAATGACATCAGCACACAAGGTGAGCTCTCCAAGGCAGGGTGACAACGTCCCTGCATAAATACCCATGAAAAGAAGTCTCTCGGATTTGCCAGAGCTCTGCTGACCGACCTTTCCAACAACAGCCTGGTGTCAGTGGCTCCAGCTATGTCAATCCATTTCTTTTCTTTCACCGGAGGGCTGACGGTGCACTGATCTCAGCTGTTCTCTCCTCCGTGCCTTTACCTTCACGTCAAGCCCCAGATATTAGTGCCTCTCATGCAGAACAAATTTATCAGAAGTTTCTGTGCTTCCTTGCTGGGTGTGAAAGGGTAAAGCACACCCTTTCGTTGAACTGGTGGTGTCACAACTTTTCAGTGGGTCGCACTTGCCAGGGCCTTTGTGCGTTGCCAGAGTCAATAGGATTCATTTGTGGTTGAAAGTGCCCCTGGAGGGGCTTGCAGGAGAAAGCCTTTGGGGAGGGCATTTTGGCAGTTCGAGTCCGATCTCACATAGAGTGCTCGAGGGCTCTTACAGCACATATATTTCACCACCTCACAACAGCCTTATAAGCACTCACAATAGCTTGCTGATGTCTACGCTTCAAAAGCCACCTGCTACCCCTTTGCTGTTTTTACAACTAATGAAAAATGTCTTCTTATGCTCCCAATTGGGAAGGGGCCTCAACTGAAAAAGCGGCAGTCCGTACCTCTCCAAAAACGTGGGAACGCTGCTAAACGGGCACACGTTTCCACTTCCTCCTTAGCTCAGGCACATTTGCACCATCTAACCCCACAAGAAAACATTCAATTACTGCAGCATTTCAGCTGCTTTCCCATTTGGAAACTCACCTGCACTCAGCAAGAATATAACACTTTCCCTTGCCACCAGAAGGAGGATGGCCTGGGAGAACACGTTGATGCAAATCCCAGAGGCCTCCAGCTAAGCCCGCACAGTATCATCAACACAAAACCAGTGCTGTGGATCTTGTGCCTCCTGCCGTTCCTTGCCCAGTCGTTCAGCCCTCTCCAGATAGCAGCCACGCAGGGATGCAAGGAGAGAGAAGGGACCGTGCCACGGCACTGCCAGTTGGGCTGGTCTGCAAGCGCGACAGCCCTCCTGCACTGTGAGGCTGCGGGCTCGCATACAGCCCAACCAAGTACAGCAATCGTGGGCTTTCATATTTTTGCACAGGTTGGACAGAAATTGGGCTACATGTCCTCTCTTTAGCAAACAAAATGCTCCTTCTTACATGAGGAATAAAGTTGGAAGACTAAACTTTCCATTTGCAATGTAGTCCTGCTGATGCGTACAAAAGCAAAATATGCAATTGCTTTAATTTCCTCTTCAGTTTGATCCACTGGGAAATTTCAAACAAATATTACCCTTTTGTTTTCATCTACTTGGACTGGAGTCAGCCCTTGATAACAAAACATATACAGTGATGAAGGGCCATAAAGGCCATTAAATAATTCAATCATCTAAATTTACTATCTTGAGCCATGCTGCCGCTGCTGGGTTTTTGGCTTCCACTACATGCTTTTCTGACTGTAACTCTATATGTGCTATTGATGTCTAGTCTAAGTTGCAGAAAGGATTTTTCTTTTTCATTTATTACTAAGAAAAGCTCAGCTTAGACACAACATGTGGTTTACAAAGAGAACCCACATTTTTCTTTAATTTTCCAGCTGGAATGACTGAAGCAAAAGGAGGTCAGGTGACTCACGCACTCAGTGCCAAAAAGAATATCTGTAATGCCATAACACTGAGAGATCTAAGACCCTGGGAACCTCTTCATTGCTTCTGCTAACTACTAAAACACACTCCCTCTGTATGCATGCAAGCTGACTGTATGACCACTCTTGTGTTCGATGTCGCATACTTGTAGCATAGATTGTCAGTGTTACAAATTCCTTTAAACTCTCTTCTGGTACCCATGAATGTCTTAAGCAATTAAGAAAGTGACTGCATACAGTAATTCATCATTTGGATACTATAACGGAAAGCTAAATAATCGGATTCTGGATGACAGAAAAAGCCTAGGAATTTCAAAAACAGATGGGAAAGAGTACCTTCTTAGTTTATCAAAGGAGGAATGAAACATAAAATCCTGCTAACATTAGTCTAGTTTGGCATGTGGAAAAGAGAAAAAGATGACTTGCATCCTTTTGACCTTCCTTTTCTCTTTCCTGATCTCTTGGGGTCTAGAAAGAAAAACAGTACAGTTCAATGGATAGTGCCAAGACCTGATATGGTATTTCTCACGCTGACATAGCTTCCTGTACATCAAAAGAGTTGTTTCACCTTTCCACTCTCTGTTTCTAATTTCCCTTTGCTCGTAAAATAAGATGAGAAAAACATCTCATCTTGCTGTTGATTAAAAGTCCAAACACCCAGAGTCTAACACCTCATTACTGCATTATTCCCAGTAAACACCTAGATTAGCAAATGCCTCTTAAGATTTCGCTAGGGAACGGAAGATTTGTCTAGGGAAACAAAGTTGATAACTAAAAACTGCTAATCCTAATTGATACTTCTAACAACTCTGCAATCTTCAGTGTTACCAAAATAAGAAGATAAAAGTTTGGGAAAAAACAGAACAGGCAGTGGTTAGGATCCCAGAACAGGTCCAACATTTTGCAAGAGCCTGCGTAAAGCAATCAACAAACCTAAACATACCCTCGATCTCGACAAAAATAAATTTAGCATAATGCATCAAATTCTACACTCATTCCTCCAATTATCCCAGCCCCGCAGCAAGGAGTATCCAACGGACTGCTGCGGGTCCTCCTACACAAACAAGCTACGATGCATCAGCTGACTCTCAATGTTAAGACCCGTGCACAGGGACAGTACACTGCAACAAACGCAAAACAAATTATTTTAGCAGAGGCAATGAATTTCGCGTACTTGCATATGTAAGAGGCAAGAGGATACAGAGTACAACACTACTATTTCTGTAGCAAGCACAGTACTGAACATTCACCAAGATACCACAGGCCAAATGCCAGTTTATACAGGAACGGTCATGCCGGGTAAGATGCAAGTTCATTTAACCCAGACTTCTGCACCTGGGATAATCTGCAAGTGCCCAAGGAAAAGTACACAACACAGCAAGCACGGTATTTCTCCTGAATACTCTCCCAATCACACTTACAGAAGATCTCAGCCAGAGATGGTATCTTTGCATTTAATAGCTCTCAAAGACTTTTCCTTCCTGAATTCTTCCAGTCATTCTTTAAACCTATGAAGACATCATAGATAAACAAACAAACAGAAAGGAGAAGACAAGAAAATCCACAGTTTAACTATTCATTCTGCCATCCACTAGTTTGCTTTGACAGCCCCTACTTCTCTTGTTGGAAGCGAATGCAAGCAAAGTTGTGTGTGGCCACTCTTGATCTTTCTGACTTCCATCATATCCACTTCAAGAAGTTTTTCCAGACTAAAGGCCCAGTCTTTGTCTACATCCTCAGAGAACAACTTTTACACTTTGCTGATCCTCCTCACCCTCCTTTGTAATTTTTCCAGTTCCAGTATGTCTGTTTTGACTTGTGCATGGTATTAAAGCCCTCTCAGGAGGCTGCTGTGGAAGTCTGCTACCCATGGAAAGATTAAAAAGCAAAATCTATTTCTGACTTCTGAAAGAGCTAAAAACAGGAGCAGAGCTGTGCCATTCTTAACAGGGTACAGCTGCCCTGCGCGCCCAGGCCCCAGGGCACTGAATCAGCGGTTCCTTTTCCTCACTTTCTCAGGTCAATTTTCTCTAAGAGGATGAAGGTGATCTGCTGCCCCTTCACCCATGTCTCTCCCCGCTCCTAGCCCTTGCTCCTTGTATGCAACATGCAAAGACAAGCCCTTGGACATTCAGCTACAAGCCTTACTACCAGGGACCAGAACTGGTCACTGACAACCTGAACCTGCCCCAAGTTAGCGAGATTTTATTTTGGAAATTTTGGAGAGTCCAAGAAATTCACTCTCTCTATAGCAATTCTATCAAATACAGAGAAATTCTATTTCTCTATATTCACTATAGAAATAGCTGGAACATCCTGATCCTTAGTGCTATCCAGCATCACTTGAGCTGGATACAAAAGAATCGTTCAGAAGTTCAGAAGCTAAGAGGTTAACTTCTGATTTTCTACAAGCACACCCTACAGCCAAGCATAAACAAGTGCCAGAAAAAGATGTGGACGGGAAGTAAAGCAGAGTTTGCTGTAGTTCTTCCCCACTCAATTCCTTGTTCTGCTTGAAAGACTGCAGACACGGTCTGACTCTAGGAGCAAATCCTTTGTGAAAATATTTCCAAGAAATCCAGTTGCCTTTTGAACGCACTTTACAAAAAGAAGTGCTCAATCACCAATTTTGGATGCTTTTTGCAGGCTCACGTAACTCAAAGTTACCTTTGATTTTGTTTTAAAAAGGAAAGTTGGCAAGCGTTTGGTATATGCAAAAGCTTTTGGCAGCTTAAAAATATTGTATAAAGAAAATCCTCTGTGTAAGGTGGTACAAATTTACATCAACTCATCTCAAACATTTCATCTGGACAGGTCCTTTTTGGTGCACTCTTCAAGAACTGTCTTTTTTATATAATGAAAATATTTCAGGATTACATTTTATTACACAGTATTAACAGTTTCATTCAGATTCAGAAAAGCAAGGCTAAAACATATGGGTACAATACCAAGCTCGTATCGGATCTGCTTCATCTTTTACGTAATTTTGAATTAAAGCTATTAAGCGTTTCTACTATTTCCACAGAGTTCTTCAGTTCAAACTGTGCTCGTGAGTCTTCTTTGTGCTTCCACACGTTCCAGTGCACTGTTCTGCGCTTGCACCACCGTTTGAGGAATGAGCACGCTACCTGTCAAAGCCGCTTTGCGGGGGGTTTCTGGACAAAAGCACGTTTGCCCACTGTTACAGACACACAAACACTGCAGTCAACTCCTTCCCTAGCCAACGCCTTTGGTACGCAGTCAACAGAAAAAAACTACACAACGGAAGGGGCTAATTACGATCAAGAAGAACCAGACGCAGCATGAACAGCAAAATTAACTTAACTGTGACTGATATTCGAAAAACTACGCACGAAAAGTCTGCACACAATCCCAATCAGGAAACTTTTTCTACTGCATTTACCAGATTCAAGGTGAGGATTGTTCTCCCTATATTTGCCACATGTCTGCTGCTCAGGCTCCTTCAAAGGCCGCGTTACAAAGCGCATGTCTAACGCTCGCGAGCGGAGGCAACCAACGACGGACTTGACCTCTTCTGTTACAGGTCAGTTAACAGATAAAAGAAAGCCTTACAGTCCTGCCATGGGATTAAGGAAACTGGACGTTCCTGGCCATATGCAATCTTTCAGATAACTCCACCTCCTAACGGACCACGCCTTACCCCCTTGCCAAAACCAAAGAGCTAAGGGTGCTCGAGAGCACTGCAGGAGCCAAAATGCAGTCCTAGCCCAAAAGCAAGAGCCCAGGCTTGAGCGCCCGCCAGCAGCTGGATGAACTGAGCAAGCAGCAGGGGCTCTCAGCCGGCGGCTTTTTCTGAGGAGCTTGAGGGAGATAAGAAGAGGCTCCTTGAGCATGTTCAGGACTGGGGTAAAGGCAGGTAAAGAGCTAAGGCACTAAAAGGAAAGAAATGAAGATCGGATCTGTGAACATCAGTTTTACTCTCTACTCTCAAGCCTCAAGTGTCCAACAGGGAGAAAAACCAGGCCCAGTTCCAGGTGCAGTTTCTCCCAAGAAAGCGTCCTCCTCTGCAACCCTACTAAGATCAGACATGCTATAGGGAAAGCTGTAACATATGCTTGCACGTAATTCACTAATGGAAGAGACATCTGAAAAGGAGAGCGGAACATCTGGTTCCAGGAATTTACATTTCAGTAATTAATCACTTTACTGTTGCGTTTATCCTCTGAAAGATCTAATTTTAGCACTTAAGTCACAACCTGTTGATAACATCAAGGTGACACCAAACTGTTATTGAAAAGCCAAAGAAAATTTATGAGCGATGGAAGACATGATGTTTAACTCCCAACATATTAGTTTCATAGCTAATCACTGGCTGATCCAGCAAGGCCACACACATTTTTCCACTCTCCCTAACTTTAGGATTTCTCTTTTTGTTTTCTTTCTTTTTCTTTTCTTTTCTTTTTTTTTTTTTTTTAAAAGAGAGAATCATGCAAGCAGCACAGAATTACACTTCTGATCTGTTTTACTGCATTGAGTCAAGCATTTCCTCTGCTAGATTTACACGTGTATTAACTGAGAACTGAATCTGGCTCTCGTCTTCAAGCAAGTATCAATACTAATGAAAAGAAAATGAGCACAGCAGTTGACAGATGAGAAGCGAGATAAAACAAACACTAAAGGCATCAAGTGCTCGGTTCAATTGGTTCCATACACTGTATTCAGAGTGATAGCCGAGGCACAAAAAAGTCTGACAAAAACATTACAATAGCTATTTTTCCACTGAAAACCATACATGCAGAATCTATTATGCTTTAAGCAAACCACAAATTGGCAACAATTATTAACAGACTGCAATTGTAAGAGTAACATATTGCACGCAAATTCTGTTCAGACAGAACATCACATTTTGTCCTAAAGAGGCAATAAGTTAACAGGGAAGGAACATTTTTCTGCTTGTTTTTAAAATAATATATATTTTCGTACCTGTGTACAAAACGTTCACTTATATTTATAATTTAATTATGTAGGTCTCTGAGTCTAAGCTAAGAGCCCCAGTGGAGCTGCAGTCAGTGACGCTCCAGGCCAGAGAGGGGACCAGTGTGCCGAGTTTCTCCCTGCTTGGAGATGTGTGCATATACGCACAATTACCACATCTCAGCATACGAGACCGGTCCACACTCTAAGCTACCTTAGGCAGGACTGCACTTGGAAAAGCGCCCCAAGATGATGGCAGATCCTTGTCACCCCAAATCCCCCAGGGTACCGAACAGCGACACGCTTTTTGATGCTGAACGATAAGCCTTTCTCCGCTGTGGTATTCCTCCCCCCAATCGCTACTTGAGGCCAGAAGACTTCATTAATCAAGGAAGTGCTCCAAAAGCTAAACACCAGGAAGGAGCTCTGGCGTCTCCCAGACACGGCCTTCCTTAGCGGCACGCGCCGCGACGATGCTGCGCCTGTTCCTGCACTCCCGGAACAACCCCACCGCAACCAACAAGGGTTCGGTTACCCGAGGACTTTGGTGGAGTTCATTTCTCAGTTTCTACATTTCACATAGTCACAAAAGTGGAGCTGCCAGTTACTACTAGCTGACAGGCACAAACAAGCTGCTTAACCTTAGAAATGAGATCTTTTGTTCTGCCTTTACTAGCCTTTTTTTGTTTTTGTTTGTTTTTGTTTTTTTTTTTCCTCTCACCAGAACCATTCACCCATGTTGGTGCTGTTACTCTGCAGCTACAGGAGGTATCGCAGCCTGGAACCAACCTCTCTTCACCCCCATGCTGACTGCAGTCATCAACAGCCATAAAACGATAACGTCTTTCAGCATGAGTTTATGAGATACAGGAAACGTAATCTAGAAATCAGGCTCTCTCAAGAGTTTTTTTTAGAAATCAGGTAGCAACTCTCCTGGGATCCAAGGCAAAATATATGGTCACCAACGCTAGCCGCACCACGTTTTACGGTGCCTACAGCACCCATGCTTCGTTTTGCACCGTGGACGTGCACACAGCACCCGCTGCTCCGTTCCTCTTTTGGCCCCGGCCCCGAGCCCACTGGCAGCAACGCGGGCTCCTCATTTGGGGAAGTGGGAGGGCTCAGGAGCTGTTATCAGGGCAGGGAGGCAAAACGACTCCCGTGGCACCGAGCCACGTCACCCACCACGCTGGCCAAAGCTGCGGAGTGTCGACAAGTTTCTACATCATTAAAATCAAATCATTCTGGAGCAGAGTGGTGTATGAAACGCGGAGGTAAAGGCTGTTTAGATTATGGTTGCAAGCAGAGAAATTGTACGAAAGCCAGAAATATCAGGGCCAGCGCTGTCGCGCTTCATTCAGATTTCCAGTCGGCGAGGGAGAGGACTGCTGGGCGGCCGGACGCCAGAGCGGGACAGTTCCCTGCTCCTGAAGGGAAGGTGAGGGAGCAGGGGAGGAGGCAGTAACACAGGCAGGGAGGACTACTAGCCACTACAGAACAGAAACAAAACTCTTGATAAGAGCAACGAGGAGGGAAAACCAGTATCAATGAGAGCGTATCTCCATGGGCCAGCACAGTGCAGTGGTGGCCAGCCCTTAGAAAGCAAATCCTACAAAAGTGTAACAGCAGCGTGCCAATTCCTTTTGGGATGAGAAGAAACAGTATTTTCCACTTGGCTTCTCTCTTTCTCATCGCTGAACTCTTCCTTCCTCGCCCACTTTCTTTGCTGCAACGGCTCCCTCTTCCCCCAGCAGCTTTTATTTTGGCAGCACTTTTGGCTGGCTGGCTGGCTTTCTCAGAGGGCCCAGTTCCCTTTACAGCTCCCCCTCGTCACCCTGTTACCTCCTACGGGGCACTGCCATTTCCAAGCCAAATCAATATCCCCATGCCCGCAGTCAAAGGCCTGGTGATGGGTCCTGAACGCAGCCACCTATGCCAAACCCTGAGCAGCTCTACTCCCTAGTCTGGAGGGACACCTGAGCCAAACCAGCTCCGAAGCTGGCTCAGGGTGCCAAAGCCAACCGAGAGTTAATGCCAGCAGGAGCAAGGACTCAGGATTCTGAAGCGCGGCTTTACTTTACGACTCCTTTGGAAAGACAGAGCTGAGAAGCTGACCCACGCTGGCCCCGTTCCCAAGTGCCCGGGGACCTTCAGCATCCTCCTGCCCAGGCATCCCTACGGCGCTCCCCTGAACTGCGGCCAGCGCTGCTGCTAAACCAAGTCATGCTTCTGCAGCAGAGCCTCGACAGCACATGAGATGCTCCTGTGCCCAGGTCCGGCTGCACCAGTGCTCCCAGCCCGTGTCGGCACAAGTTAACGCAGCCACGCGAGCTCCCTGTGCAGCCTGGCCAGTGCAGCACCAGCAGGCGACGTTTGCATGCCGAGACCTCATCCTGCAGCTGAGGCATTGAACTATTTACCCCAGTCAGGAGGCTGAAACCACTTGGGCAGCCAAAGATGCACATAAAAGACAGGACTTCTCCAAAAATAGTCCTGGGGATATCAGTCACAAAACACAAAAAAATCAGAATGTGAAGCTACCTAGTTTTATTTCATGCATAATTTCAAAACCACAGAGGATACTTTCTTTCCCATATACAAAGCCTGACATCAGTTAAAAAAAACAAACAAAAACCTACTTTCTATCTCTGAACTTTTCTTTTTTTAATAATTTAAAATTCATAGTCATTTTAAAAGGAAAGTTGAAGTGAAATAATTTAATACTCTTTAAAAAACAAAAGTGAAACATGAGAGAAGATTAGAGTTTCAGGGAGTTCACTTTTACTTATTCAGAGATACTCTACTAGTAAAACTTTAGCTAGTTTTCCCCACTTACAAGGTACATAGACCATGGGCTACTTTGTACTGCTACGGAAATATCATGATCAGATAAGTATCTATTTTAGGGTTTTAGTTTTATATTTCTGCCCGACACCACACTAGCTGCTGAAGTGTGAAACAGAATACCTTCACTGAATTCTGTATTTCTGAACATGGAATATTTTTCAAAGCATTTTGTGGACTCTCCTGTATTTAAAGTTACTCTTGTGATCATTTTTGATGGTTCATCCCACGCTTAGCTTCACCACTATATCTACCTCCATCTCTTTACTACTGCCACCTGTAGTTTATCTCTTCCTTAGTATTCGTTCAAGTATTTAAAGTTGACAAGTCTACCCAAGTAGACATACGCATGATTTGCGCTCACTTTCAATTTGATGTGCAAGGGTAATACATGATGTAAACAGATTAAGGTCCTGCAACCATAGCTCACCCAAGTCCAGAATCCCAGACAAGACATTTCATTGGGTTTTTGTTCTCAGCTCTTCCTCCTTCCTTTGTAAGATGGCAATACTTAGACCAAAAAAAAAAAAAAAAAAAGCCTGGAGGAAGATGCAAAGAGCAAAATGATCAAGAACAACATGGAAAGTCAGCATTTGCTGCAGCCCATCAACACTAGAGCCAGGCAGAAGTGCTGAAGGGGCATTGCAGACAATTCTGCAACAGATCAAGCATGTGTGTACATAGATTTGTTTATAAATGAGCTTGTTACGCAAAGCAGTGTGGCTGCATCGTCCAAAACCTGAAAATCCTGAAAGTTTTCTTTATTTCTCTTTTCTCTCTTGGCCTTCATCAAGTTACTTTAGCTTTCTGTAGGTCCATTTTCTGCTCCGCGAGAAGCACTTTGAACATGCATCCTAGGTATGATTATCATCAAATGCATAAAACCACATTAGCGTTCACGAAGTGCTGCCAACAGCTGCTACTCCCAGAGACTTTTCCCCATTCCTTTAATTTACACCCTACTTTTCCAGGTGTGCATTGCTTACAAACAGCTTGCTTCTTTCCAAAAAGAATTCTCTTTTTGGAAAGGAGGATGTTTTCATCCCCTTTTACTGTTTTGAGTTCACACTATAAGCTTTCATAAGAATTCAGTTGACCGATTCATAACTATTTCATTCCACATTTCACACTGTCATGCTATAAATGCTGCTGCAACAGTAACAAGAGCAGAAAACAACATACAACGTTGTTGCTCAAATCAGAGATGTGATCAGTACTAGGGTCACATGGAGAAGATTTGCTCAGTGGAAAAAAAGGCCGGTTTTATGCCATTTCTTTTTAGACCATACTTGTATTTTAACACTTAAGTATGAAAACAGATCCCCATCTTGCACTCATTCTTTATATTTTAACCGAACAATATTAAGAGCCATGTCTGCTGCCAAAACTGGTTAAAAATAAACGCAGACATCTTTCAGTATAGCAGAACAAACGCTGCTCTGAAGCGGTGAGGTGGACTCCTATACCATTGTGCTGATTAAAGCTTTGAGATCCAGAGACCTGCAGTTGTCAGCTTCCTCCCTTTGGTGGACGTGCTCAAGGATTATGAAACTATCAGCAGCCCTGTTGAACTTCAGGCTCAAGAAAGAAGTCAAAGACAACAGTAACCCTGGAGAATCATTGCGAGAATGGCTTTTTGAAGTAAAATGGTATTTTGTGCATCATTTACTTCTTTTCGTCTCTTCACACTCTACTGTTACCCACCTATTGAAATATAGGCCTATTTCTGTTCCTACTGAAGTCAAGAGCTAAAGTAGAAGTTAATTTAAGGTCCTAAGTGTGAAGTATGAAGTCAAACATGTTTACTGTTGCTTTCAAATAGACTTGAGACTCAAGCTTATGACTTGAGCAAAGAGATAAGAATATTCTGAAGAGTCCTTTTAATCTTTACAGCCCTTGGTAATTTGGCTTTCCAAAGATGCTGCTCTCCTCCTCCAAGACATCTGACTGACGGAAGGCTTTTCTCTTCATAGAGTTAAATCTAATACTAACCTTCAAAAGCCATCGCTAGTCCTCTCTAAATGGCCACATAATATATATTCTTTTTAACAAGTTACGAGTGGGAGATCTTGAAATGATTTTCAGAATTGCCACCTATTATGATACCTGGGATGCATATCGTGCAAATTAATTAGGTAGCTGTATACACACAAGGAAATGAGCGCACTGAAAGTTAATAGAAACAAAACTAATAAACATTGTGCAACAAAACTTAAGGGACACAATTCCAGATGCAAATTTCAGCATTAGATGAGACAATTGCCAGGGAAGAGTCTCAAGCCATGCTTTTATCACTACTACTGCTTTTATAAGACTAAAATTCCAGGTGCAAGAAAAGTGACACAAGAAACAAGCTCTGATAGTGTGCCAGCTCTGCCTGTACACCAGAGAAGAGACTCTGTCCTGTATCCATGCAACATGGGAGGTTACTCCACTTCTTCTGTAACTGGAAAGAATAAAGAAAAATCTCAAACTGTCTCTTCTCAGAGATGACAAACGCAGTACTGAGTGTAGGACTGTCATCTGGCTCTTCCTGGTTTCAAGCTGGAGAGTAACGTTTCAGTTCAAGTTATGGCCCTTGGTTCAAAATTTAAAACATTTTTACCATGTGTTGTGTGGCTGGATACAAAGGATAAAAAGAATCATATCCTTAACGAATATCATGCTTTGCTCTTATCTTCCACAGAAATCTCAGCTGCTAAATGTCATCATTAATCATAGGAAGAGACAAAGAGTGACCTACTACATAAAGCTCAACTTCTTGTCAAGTCACATGTTCCAAATGCAAGTGTCATCCTAAATGTTAGCACTCCCCCTCCAAACACTAGAGTACATAACCCCAAGTACCAATTTTATTTCCTCACACATCATCATCTCCTTTTTCTTGCAGAAAAAGCACTACAGTCATTTGCATTTACTCTATATTGTTTTTTAAACCTCAGACCTCCCCACATCATAGACTTATTTTGAGAACTAGCTCTTAAAGACATACTCTTACAGGTACAGGAAAGATTAAGATGGTCTAGTAAATGCAGAGCCATTGAACACACTGATTCAACTTGTACATTTAGTTAGCAGACATGTGGATACTCATTTTACATATCCCCGTGAAGTCCCAGGATTCTGTCCAAGCCTAAAGAAAAGATGACCTGCAGTTATTGATGAATATTTCCCAGTCTTGTCTGTCTTTTTTTTTTTTTTTTTTTAAAAACATCTCTCCCTTGCCCTATAGAAACTCTCAGGATCGAAAAATGATCATCAGTCTGTCTTGTCCAAGGATAAAAAGCAGAATGTTAAGCTTCATCATGGTGATTATTAGGTGGTTGTCAGGCAACAGCTGCAAACTCTACGCTCAGGTTTTGTCTCCGCATTTCCTCGTGGTGCTCCTGCACCAACTCCCGCTCGGAGTGCGACCGCCTGGAGCCAGGAGCCTGCGGCACTCAGCCAGCTGCGTGCCCACTGCAGCGAAACACTTGCTGCTCTTGCCGTCACTGCCAGGCAAAAACAACAGATGGCTAGCTGGACTGAAGATGAGCACATCACACTCAAGAGGGAAAGACAGCCTTGGTTCACACGGCATGGGATAGGCAACTAAAACTTGTACAGAGGGATGTGACTTCCTCCCTCCCCCCTCCCTTCAAAACAGATTTGTTCATGTTAGAAGAGCAAATCGAATTCTTCTAACACCTTTCTCAATTTCTGGTATTAGTCAACACGACTGGTGAAGGCGCAATTCCTGGAAGAACTACAAGGATGTTCCTCTCCTAGGATTAAAGGAAAAAAGGAAGCAAATATAAGCTAGAACTATAGAATCACCTATAGTAGTAGTGCTGTCACCTATACAGTAGTGCTGTATACTTAACCAGAAACATTTTGCAGAGAGCTGCTCTTCCCTATGGCTAGGATTGCTTTCGTATCAAGGCAACGTTGAGATTTTAGCTTTGTGTCATTGCGCAAGCAGACTTGAGACAACACAGCACAGCCCGAGGACTTATAAAAGCCGTTTAGAAAGAAGGTATAATCCACGTTCTGTAGTTGATACCCAATACTAACACTCTCAGTCAGGAGTACATACCCACTGCCCCACGAGCTGGGCCATCTCACCTGAAAGCGTCAAGAGACAAGATGCCAGATCTCCAGCTGACAGCAATCCACATGGCAGCACAGCCCTTGGGAACCTGACCCAGGGCCATCAGTACATTCCACAAATACTGCATTTCGGGACCTTCTCCGCCCTTCGCTTTTGGGCACCCCAATCACCCACTACCATCAGGCACAAAAACTTGATAAGTCTAGTTGGGATCAGTTTTACTCTTGAGAGCTGTACAACGCGAATAATGACTTTTTGAAATAAACATTGCTTTGCTCATCTATGTAGCTGTCTCCACTTTATTATCCAGATATAAATGTGATGATCTACAACAGACCAAGGTGGGGGGGGGGGGGAAGTGTTAGGACCATAACACATGTTTTATTAAGGTTCAGCAGCCTCCTGTCTTCTTTATCATGCTGCTCTTTCAAGTAAAATAGGAAAGTCTACTGAAAACAGTACCATCTATTTCGGCCACTGAAGCGCTCTGAAGCGTTGCTTTCTTTTGGACTTGCCGTTGCTCCGCATCATTACTAAGCCTAACTGCAAAGCTTGATAGCAATTTGTTTTAGGTACAGTTACATAATTAATCACTTCTAGTCTCCTTCTAAACGAAAAAGTACAGTAAAAACACACATCCAGAAGAGCAAACAAACAAAAATGAGGGAAAATTTGCTTTTCTGAGTCTTCTACAGCACAGCAGCTTGCCTAGCTAATTCCTCTGAAGCGCCTGCCTGTGCCTAGAGCAACCTCGTGATGGGCTGAACTGTTCATCCTCCTGTTCTCCAAGGGAAACGGGGGGAGAAGATGGTCCCAACGATCTCCTGGAAGGACGCAGCCTTTTGACAGGATAAACACCACAGCTTTAATTTTTGCCTTAGAAGACTGCTGGTAACATTTAGTAAAATGATATACAAATGCCTCCGGACCTACAAGGACTGTACTTTTCTTCCAAGGAGCATAGCAAGTTTCACAGATACTTTGACACGCTGCAATTTCTTTCACACCCTCCTCATCTCATTACGCTGAAAAGTACCAGGAGCAGGAAGACAATTATTTAGTTGAATGCCTTTGAGGTAGTTTATTTAACCATTAAATTAAAAAAAAAAAGTTAGCTTTATAGATAGTAGAATGAAAAGAAAAAAAGGTGTAATCATCAGCTTCACAATGATGCTATCCATCCCCTTCCTCCCTGTGACCAGTAGCCATGACCCATGCGCTGGAGAAGAGCCTTGGCTGATCATGAAAAGCACAGCTAGGACAGGATCCTAGCTACCACAGTTGCCATGACTGCAACACACCTCTACAGGCAGTAACGCTCTATTCAAGTCACTGCCAGATCTCATGACAGCTGTTGAACTGCCTAATGTTACCAGCTCCTGCTTATATCTAAGTTACTGTGCTGTGTGATGCAGCGAGGTGTCAGGGGATGCATTTAGCACTTAACTAGAACCTAACTTTAATGGAAAAAGCCCTTTCTACCACTCAAATAACATGTATGATTACTCTGATGTAAACCAGCAGAATTACTGTTTGCGGTGTCTGGAAAGTATTTTATCAAGAGCCTCACAGTACCAAATCATTGCCATCTACCAAGTAAAAAGGTTGTCCCAATACATCTTGGACCCGAACCGCTTCAAGGTTCTGGAAGTGCTAGCTATACATATAGTTACTGCTCTTCCTTGCCAAGTAAATGGTAAATATATTCTTCATTCTGAACCACCTTGTTACTCACTCCTAAAAACCCTACAGTTCTCGTTTTATTCCAATGACAAAAATAAACCAGTTGAATTCAGAAAGCCAATGACACTCTTTCGAGCCTCCCTTCACTAAGGACGGCAGGAAACTCACAGAGCTGGAAAGCGGTGACCCAGCAAATGCTTTAGTGCTACAAACAGTTTGTTGCAAAGATACATGGAAATGTGGTTTGCATGCAACTCAATACAAATTCCAACTGCATCCTGGGTGAAACAAAAGGCCTTTTGGGTTTTTATTTGTTTGGGGTTGTTCCCCCCCCCCCCCCCCCGCCCCCATGAACAGACTTGGTAAACAATTTCTAAGCTGTCTGCTCTTCCGAATTCCCAGTCGGAAATACAACGTAACTGCATTATGGGCTCTAATGCTTGCTCCATATCTTACAAATGGCAACAAAACTCATGAGCAAATAAAACAACAGAACGCTCACTTCATACAGCCTACATGTAGCTCACAGCTTCAGCTATAGATTAAAGTAATATTTCAGCTCTGTTTGACAACAAAGACAGCAAATCTACCAGGAGAGTAATCTAGTGCTGCAAGCAGTCTATCAAACACTCTTTCTCTCTGACTACATAGCTACAGAAAACAAATCGTACAACATCTGTAATAATAATTCTGTCAGCTCTCTCTGCCCATTAAAGGATACTGTACCATAACGATGAGAGTGCGGGGTCTGCTCATTTCATCGTCGCTATCCAGTGGCAGAATTTCGTGTGACAACTCCTCTCGCCGTCGCCGTCTACAAATATGTGGACAGTTCCTCTGTACCACAGAACGAAAGGCTTGAAGCAGAACAATGCTGGCAGCACAGCCCATATCTGCATCCTGAAGCCTACAAAATAACTTCTATGTTTATGCTATGTTTGAAAAACAGTGGCTCCTTGTCCCTGCAAACAGCCTACAGTGCAGCTGCAGCCAGCTCGCTCTCCAATCGCTTCCTTGAGTCCTGATCATCTGATCACAACCAAATAGCTGGGATGCAGATAGAGGAAAGATTTCATCCACTGAAACCAAAATGCACTCACATAGTATTAAGATCCTTTTCTCTCTCTCTCTCTGCTTCTGAATTCACATGAGAAAAGCGTGCTCCCTATCTGGTACAACAAGCCTCCTCCCCAACCCCGGATTCATGGAACCGAAAGCATCGATGTCCCTGGCTCCAGACAACCAGCTGTTCGTTCAGCACACACAGGCAGCAACAACAACTGGCAGGATCAGCTTAAATGCCTTTTTTTTTTTAAAGTCATATGCAGCAAAATAATAGCAAACATCTGGAAAGTTATTAGCTCCTTATCAGCACTGCTGTTTTTAAAATACTTTGCTTAGGGTGCTTTGCCACAGAAGAAAGTGGTAAAGCTCACTGGGGGATTCGGGCTGCAACCTTTTCATTTCTTGCAATTTTCTGAAACACAGCAATCTCATTTGAGTTGTAAATGTGACAAGTTTAAAAAAAACCAAAATCTGGACTGCTTCATCCAGCTCATGTTAAAATAGCTGTGGTTCAATGAGAAACAGCAGTGTTCAGTTCTGAAACGCCCGTCAACAGCACAGTAGTTGTGTGCTCCCACACATGCATTTCTTCTGCAGAGTAATGCATTTTCACATCTATATAGGAGGCTTGTGACGGGAAGGGTCTCTGCAAGACAGGGTCTCACACTGAACAACACATTGATGACCTTCTACGAACAGAAGCAGCAAGGCATTTCCGTGTTTGATCAGCCGGGATCCAGGCAGAGGAGGGAAGCCGCAGGCGGCGGCAACAACTCTGCGTCCTGGCTCCTGCCCGGCCAGTCACTCACAGAGCGCTTCGAAAACACATGATTCACCTGGAGCCGCAGCAAGGGCTAACGCCGCACAGCCTCGGGTAATAGCACTCGGGGGGTCGTTCACACTACAGATATCTGCAGAAAATGGATTTCTCTTACACATCAGGAAAGCTAAGAATTTCCAACAGGGTTTCCAGAGAAGCTGCTCTTAAATTAAAGCGCATAACCTTATTATATGCGGATCCAAAAACGTATTTACCTTACATAAAAACGCTCTGCTTCCTAACGAAGGCCCTGACAGTTTTGCCATCCATTCCCACGGGGGCATAAGCAGCCCTCTAACGGCCGTTGACGCGGTCCCTGTAAACGGTAACCCCCCCCCCCCGCCCCGCACTCTGAATCGGCAACCCTACTGAAAACGTGCCACGGACATGCTTCGTTCTGGGTTCGATTAGGGTTTAATTGCCTAGCAATCCGGCAAAAGACAGCATCATTTAATTAAAGCATTTGCCAAAAAAGCTAAATGGGTCCTTTAAAAGGAATACACTCGTTGCCAGTATTTTCTTGCTTTTGGTTTTTTTTTTTTTTTTTTTTTTCTTTCTTTAAAGAGTAAACTGCTTTGAGCGCATAAGGAAAACGGTTCGCAGCACCGGCGGGCACGGCGCAGGCTCGCCCCCGGCTTCGCTAGCGCCCCTACCCAGCCCTTGGGCCCTGGGGCTGGCCGGGCGCAGGCTGCGCCCGCGCGCGAGGCGCCTGCCCTGCACGCCAGGCCTCAGATCACGCTTACTAGTTTGACTTTTCTAACGCGATTACAAGAGCACAGCGGCAGAGCCGCGCGATCTCTGCGGCAAAGGGGTAATCCTGCCTGCTGCTGCTGGCGGTTACCTCGTCAGCTCAGCAGCCCCCGGCCTCGGCCGCACGCGCCCTGCGCTCGGCACCCGGCGGAGCCCAGCTCCTGCCCTCGCTCCCGCAGCGGCGAGAGGAGCCCGGACACCTCGCGGCACAGCGTCTGCGGGGGGCTCTCACAGCAGCTGCTCTGCCGCCTCGGGGGCGGCTAGCTCGGCCCGCGTGCCTGCACGGCCGCCCCGCTGCTCGCCGCCATCCGCTCGGCGGAACGGGCAGCGATTTTTGTTTTTTTAAATGAAATTTGGTTTCTGTAACGCAGCCCAGCACTGCGACACAGGCATGCACGCGTGCGCGCGCGCACACGCGTCGAGGGGCACCATGGAGCCTGGCCCAACGCTTCGCTCTCAGTGAAGACTCCCATTTATTTCAGCGGTCTTTGGATCATGCTGCTCTCTGCCAGTGGTCCAAGTGGCTTCATTACAATTATTTGCAGATCAAGATATTATTAGATGCAAGTAGGAATGACATAATCTTGGCATTTTACCCTTCACTCCTATAAAAGGAGGATGAGACTTAGTTCCAAATCAAGTGACCTAACGAACCAAATCCAGCTAAAACTAGCCCTCCAGGCCACGCGCAAAACTCAAGAAAAAACACAAAATTCATGGAAAACAGAGCTAACCATAGGAAAAGATATCTCTGGAGAGGTAAAGAACTTTGTTGTAAGCCAGTCTCACAAAAGCACAACTTATCTCTTGAAAGACAACCTCCCAGTCCTTTAAAAACGCCTGGACACACAATATCAGCAATTTAAAAAAACAAACAAACAAACAAAAAACAGAAGGGTCTCATGAGCATACCTTTTGCTCATTCAACAACTACCAACACCGTTAGCTGCTCTCTTATAGTGAGGTATCAGGCGCTATTTCGTGCACTGTAGTCCAGAAGCTGAGTTGAGCGGGAGCCTTTGGGAAGCAAAATTCTCCTTTGTGCAAGTGATGCCTCAATTCCACGTTAAGGAGAACAGCGCTGGGCTAAGCGGTACCCACGCTCGCAGCCATCAGCTACTGGTTCCCGCTCAGTTCTTTAACTACCACTCACTTTGGCTATGCTAAAGTAGCTGTGTAACACCAGCATGAGTATTTTACGAGGGGCTCTGAACCAGATCATTGAATTGGATCCCAATTAAAAAATAAAAATAGGGAGGAAAGACAGTTACTTTAACCCAGATGATTTCAGTGACCCTGTCCATGGCACCTCCATGGGTTGGGTGTGTGCAGCAGCCAAGTCATGCAGCACACCAGCAGAAACGGGTCACGCTTGCCATATGTTGTAAAGTCTGTGATAAGAAAGCAGAGTTAGAAAGCATCTGGATTTTTGAGCTAGGAGCTGCCTGTCAACCTCCATCAGCTCCACCCGAAAGGCTGCAGCTCTACAAACCGGCAGCCAAGACCCAAAGAAGTAAACTGCCTCTGCAGCAAAGGGAAAACCCCACCTCTTCCAAGTACTGAGTTATTTCTCTTTTGCAATATTCATGCACTTCTGCTTCTGCAGGCCCAAAGACTTCTTAAGATGCTACCAAACACTTTCTTAAATTCAATATATTGTAGGTCTTTAACACACATTAATAGTTTGATTCCTTCCCACAAGCTTTATTTCATTTATTTTTCCTTTCTCTTTATGTCATTTGAATTTATGTCATCTGAACGAAGAGGATATAAATAAAGCAGCCTTCTGATGGTTTGTGTTTTGGATAAACATGCAGAGCTCATCCTTTTCTGTCGCACCAAAATCATGCGGTTCTGCCGAGTCCTTTGGGACACACTTTGATACCTATTTCTTCTCCTTCATTTGTTCTTTGTGCAAGTACCACAGGGTCCTCTAAAGCCAGAGCATCTATACTGCGACAGCCTGACAGGATTTCCCAGCTTGGTGCTGTAATAACTCCACTCCAATTATGGATGACTACCGACTTCAGTAGGTGGTTTAGAAGAATAAAAGCTACAGCTTTTGGTTCATCTGAGGTGATTAGGCCCCATAACTAAACAGGCAGTTAAAAGAAAGGCAAAACAGTCAAAATACTATGATAGAACGGCATAACTAAGGCCTACAGCACAGGGAAACGTACAGGGGCAAAGTGAGACTGAAAAAGTGTTTGCTAATAAAACAGTTTACAACCCAGATCCACAGGACGTGCGTTTGTAAATGCAGCCTTTGGGGGAGGCAGGGGTGGGGAAACGGCATTTGGCAGATGCCGCCTGCAAACGGAGCTCAGCCTGCTCTCTCTGCAGGAGGAGATCCCCTGCTGGGGCATCTAAGGGCACTTCACTGAGTAACCTACCCGAGAACTTCTGCACATACCAACTTCGGGGGGGGGGGGGTGGGGAAGGGATGTCTTGTCACACAGGGCGCTTCCTCATCAAGCACAGCTATAAAGTGCTTTGCCACAGAAATCAGAAGTAAAATGTTTGCTTTAAATTTCAAAAGGTGCTTTTTGTATTCAGCAACTCTCCTGCAGACAGAGGAAGTAGAGACTAAGAGAAACACTCCAAGATCAGTACTGCTATGTATAAACATAGTATTTTTAACTATTCATATTCAAGAAAAACAGAACAATGCCTTGATTTCCTTCCCGCAATACTCACAGGTATTTCTCAGCTAAGAATCAACACGGTTTTTACATGGAACTTCTCCTAATGCACCTCATAGATGTCATTTAATCACTTTTCCAGGAGGTAAAGGTAATTCCAATAATTTAACTCATCTGAACAGTAGTCAGGTGCAGGCATGACACTGTTTGGACTAAGCATTATATCTAGTTCTGCAGTTGCTGGTGACCCATTTGCCTCGGGCATCTCATACAGAGCCAGAAGCTGCAGGTAGTCCAGGCTGCAAACCCAGTCACAGATGCTGCAAAAACCTCCCTTCTCGATTACCACAGTATCGGCCAACCTCTTCAGTATTTCTCTCTACAAAATCTCTGCAAGATTAGCAGTATTTTTTGTGTTTTGCAAATGAAGAACTTATCCCGAGGAAGTCTAAGCAACTTGCCTGGGGGCTGGTCCCCCACAGAGCCCATGGTAGAAGGGCTGCAGTACCCGGTGCCCTGAGGGCTTTGAATAGAAAGACATAAAGGTAGTTCTCAGAGGAGATCCACAAACAGGACCTACAGGCACCACGATAGTACGAGTAACAGAATAGCAAGCCACAAATGCTAACGCCCACGCTGCTGTTCTGAATCTGCCAAGGATGGTGCAGTACCCAGCCGAGCAAGGCTGGCACATGCTTCTGCCAAGAGGGGTTACACAAAGCTCCTGTCACAGAGCATTTTTTTGGCAGTCCAAAGCTGACTCACAGAGATCTTTTGCCCAAAATTCAAAGTGATTAAATAAATCTGCAAAATAAAGTCCATTCACAGAAAATCCCTCAAAGAGAGGGCAGAAATTTGCCAGGTGAGCAGTCTACCCTCAACAGTTTGGTCAGTGATATTTTGAGACCGTTCTAGTCAAGCTGATATGCTGGCACGGTTCAGCTGCTTCCCCAGCACACGGACACGCACAAACACAGCTGAGCATCTCCAGGAACTTCTGGAATCAGCCCTACCTTTTTACAGCACAAATTGTTCTTTTGAGAAGACCAGCGTCAGTCTTGTGTTGGTATGCATGATGAGCAGCTCCCCACAACACACAAGCCACATGGCCAATGGCTGTCACTTAGAGCTCTACACACAGACCCAACTATAGTAACACACTTGTAAAGCTCTAATCTACACACATAACAGGCAAGCATCTGAAGCAAGTTGCAAAAGCAAAATTGCAGTCTCTATCCTGATGCAGATGAAGATCACTTAACTTCTGGTGAGCCAACAGAACTTTGTCCCAACACCTTGTACTTTACCACCTACATCATCCTTCTAACATAACAGGAGCTTTGCTTCTTAGCAAAGGGAATTTCCCTCAGTGACATCACAGGTCATTGCTTCCAAAGTTTGTTTTCCTAAAGGCATTCCCAGGGAAAAAATAGAGGGAAAACTTTCGCAAGTTTGAGAGTCTCTCTTCATACTCAGTTACTTCAAAATAAACAGTGACCTCCTAACCAGCTTCTGAACAATCAGCATCAAGACTAAAGTCAGAGAGATGAAATACCCTAAAAGGCAGTCTTTATGGAAGCCTGCTTGACAAAAGACAGTAGTTATTAATGTGTAATTTTATGTTTTATGCCCGAGAAAGGAATAGTATAAACTCAAATCCTTTGGTGAGCTTCTTTTCATGAGCGAGCATCTAAAGCAAAGAAGCTGGACATGGTGGATACCATGTTATGGTGGAACTGCACGCTGCCATGAAGGCAGTGTTCCAACACCTTTCTCTGCTCTCCCTCTGCTGCCTGGTCACTAGCGGAAGACTGCGGGACTATGACAGTACCTCTTCAGGAACTGTCCTCTCTTCTAACACAGTTATGCCCCAAAGCTTTCGCATCCAGCCCAGGGACCTACGGGAGACCACGTGCTGCTAGGCTGATCCTATGTGCAACCACATAATTTGAGAAAAAGCTTTGAAGTGCACATGCAGAGACACACATTTCCAAGATAGCTTACACTCACGGTTGCCAAAAGCCACCAAGCATCAGTACCTTCCACTCTCAGCATACCTTTTAACTGAGGACTTACAGCCATTTGCAAACATTCATCCACTGTGTTTCAAAACGCTGCTTCAAAACAGTTAAATATAAGAAACTGAAGTCTCAAGCATGGCAGAGAGCGCCCAGGGGACTTGCCAAAGGTGATGCAGAGGCAGAAGCATGCTGGCTTTGTACTTCTCCAGCTTCCACGGGCTATTCCTTAGCAAACTGGAAAAGCAGGCATTTACTTCATTAACGGGTCAGTATAGCTTCTGAATGGCATATACCTTTCTTAAAATTGTGTTTCTTTCTGTTGCAACTGGCAGACATGAACCACTCTTAATTAACTGTACTAAGTTACAATCAGTGCAAACTCCTCACGTAGTGATATGCAGTTAAAAGTACTGAGAGGCTGAAATCATTCACTCAGCTCATTTCTCATCTTCTTATTCTACAGCACTAAGCAACGCTTACAATATTACAATATTTGTGAGGGTACCTTCTGAGTGCTGCCAAAAAACCACTGCAACATCACCCGGCTGCAGAGCAAACAGCACTGCAGAAAGTAAGCGTCTGGCACCCTCTAGGGAGTAGTACATGCAAGGCAAAGCCATCACCAGACACTTAGCTCTCCTGGCTGGAGATCACACGCAATGTAGATTAAACAAGTGACTGTGTTTATAAAACTTTTTCTTTACATCCAAAAAACTGACTACTACCTTTAATAAATAATAAATATTTACCTTTAGGGTGTTTCCAGCAGGCTAATGACAGAAGCTGGGCTAGAACTCAGAACTCCTGAGCTCCAACCTGTAAAGAGGGCTCTTACACTGTATGTGTATTTTGTGCTCTGTATAAAGAGAATAACTTATATGCAGAATAATTGCAGCATTCCTATTTTCATCTTGAGCATAAGCCTTTAATACTGAGTCTAGTACTCCTGACCATAACAGGGAAGACAGCCCAAAGGCAAGGTTGCAGGATAAGGCACACTGTTTGTTTCTAGTCCACAATTCAGAGTATTGCACGATTCAGATGGGACGAGAATAAACTATGCGCACACACACACCCACACACACCACTAAAACCAAAGAGGTGACCACCTGAGGGCTGCCTACACAGCACAGTTGCTATATAAGATACAGAAAGCCTCATCAGGTTTGGCCACGCGAACCTGCACCTTCTCCAGGAGCACCTATGTCCTACCCATGGCACGACCCGTGACGACAACGGTGGAGCGGTGCCAACAAGAACACCCCACAGCAGCCCCCAGCTCTGCACACCTGGAGGCCTCACTACCACACACAGGCATCTGGCTCCATCATTATTTTGGCTTTTCCTGCTAAAACGGAAGCCACTGCGTGTGGGTAGCGGGGAAGTCTCCTGCTGCAGGACAGGGTACACGTGACTGCAGGTGCCAATGCCACTTTTCTCAATATTGTTTTCTTTTTACCTTTTTCATATTGATGTTTGCTGAGAAGAATCACATAGAATCGTGTGGGGGCTCCTCAATCTGCACCACGCTGAACATTGCCAAAGCTAAACACTAATACAGAGGTTTTCCACTGGCTGATCCAACAACAGCTTGAGATCAACATATTGCAATCAGTTAATAGATAAGACAGAGACAACATTAAAAAAAAAAAAGCCTACTCCTGTAGGCTAACGACAGAAGCTGGGCTACAACCCAAGATCTCCTGAGCTCCAACCTATAACAGGGTGTTTCAGAATATACACGCATTTTACATTTCGTATACGAGTAATGGCTTGTGTGCAGAATAATTGTCATATTCTTATTTTCAACTCACTTGAAACGTCCTGCTGATTCTGAAGTCATTTCTTGCTTTGAAAGGCAGTTTTCTACAATTACAGTCTCAGTGAGATCAACGGCATTATTCTCAGGTACTATTCTTAGATTAAGTAGAATGCTCTCCACAGCAAATGACTAAAACTTCTTTAATTCCATGCACTTTAGCGGCTTCTGGATGTAACACTAAACATTCAAAAGAGTGGCTAAGAGCATTGTTGTGGTTTCCTTAAGTATTTAACTTATAAAATAAAGAAAAAAATTTAAGAACTTTTATTATCCCACAAAACTAGAAGAGTATTATATGGAGCTACAAAAATTTATCCTTTCTGTGGCACAATGTTAAGTGAAAACACACATTAAGATAAAAGAAAGAGCATTTACCAGAAGTTTCAGTTAAGGTCAGGCTAACTCTTATGAAGTGAATGTTGCTCAAATAAGCCATAGTAGAAAAAACAGGCACTACCCTGATGGTCTCCCGAAAGAAATGGTAGCTCTAAGACTGTAGAGGAAATCACTACACAGAAATCAAGTCAGGGAATTTTTACCCCTTTTCAGAAAGGTTCATATTTAACTTGGATGCAACCCCTTGAACACTATTAACAGCAGCTAGTTCCATTTCAAAAAGAAGCTACCCAAATCCGCAGTAAAGCGGCAGAATTTCACAGTGATATCTTGTTAGAAAAAACATTTCTTATTCCAATTTCAGTCCAAGCCAATGACATCTTTCCACTCATGACCCAGCTAAGAAAATATAACAGAAAATAAACCTGGTCCATACCCGAAGCACATTTGGTCTCAAACTATTTGAAAATATGTTCTTTCTTCTTCGGCTCGTGAGAGGGCTTGCAATGGCAGGCATCCCTTGGCCTGCTCCTATCTACTCACATCCTCCTTTACTTTACAAGTAATTCATTCGAGTAGGAAAAATGTACACATCTCAAAGTTTAGGGTGAGGATTTAAACGAGATAAACATGACAAACATGAAAAGAAAGAATTTAACAAAGAAAAACATTAACAGTGTAACATCAGAAAAGAGTGGAATCAGACACTAAATCAATGGGGCAGGCTTTATGCATAAATCCAAACTGCTCGCACAAAAGCGGGTACCAACACAAGCCCTACTAGATAAACCAGAGAAGCAGGCTCTATGAAACACAAACGAATAGATGGTAAAAGATATTTAGGGAACTCGAGCACAGCAGTCAACAGCAGCATGGGGGGCATGTGTTGAGGAATGGCCATAAACAAGGTGGAGGGGACACATGAGTTCGCTCTATTCTGTCTCCCCCCTCACTGGGATGCTGAAGTCCACATACACCAAGTTTTATTAACTCCACTGACCTACAGTCTCATTCTCTAACAGGGATTGCAATAGCTCTTTTGCTCTAGCACATCACTGGTGGCCCATGTTGGGACAGTCGGCTTTGACAGCATCTCTGTCCTGGCTTTCCCAGTACAGTCTCCTGTTCTTTAGCATTTCAACCTTTACTATATCCACCTGAGGGCAAAGCACATTTTTTTATTCGGCTATAGTAAAAAGGTAACATTTTCTGTGCGAGTAATCAGGCCAGCGGAGTTGCACTGCTTCGTTTGCTGCCTCCCAGTTTTGGTACCCTTCCTCTCTCCCTCTTTCTTTCTCTCTTGCAGAAGCCACAGCAGTAGACAGCACCTTCTGCCTCCTCTGAGTCAGACTACACACGTGAAAGACAGGCAGCGACCAGAACCAATTCCCATCAGCTTCTGCACAGGCCGTTTACAGGAAGCTTTTGGATTTTTAAGCCAAGAAACAAACAAACAAACTCCTCTTCAGACTCTCTTGGACTGTCCCAGGGAGCCAGGAGTTAAGCTGCCTAAAGCATTCCAGGTTAATTTAATACATTTTTAATTCAAAACATGAAATGCCTTGTGGATAAGGATTTCTGCTGCAAGCTGGGAGTTCGTCAGCTGCAAATAACAGAAGAGGGCAAAGCGCTGGATGTGGTGGCCAGCAACAGAACTGCAGTGAACTACAGCTACAGCCCGACACAAGCATGAGCACAGTTCCATTCAGTCCTACATATAATGCAAGGTATCTCTAGCAAAGGCAGTATTAATTCCATGTTTAAAATTAATGACATGAATACTGTTGGCGAGGCATAATCTAGAATACATACATGGTTCTGGTCACCTTGTAATACAAAACAGATGCAGAAAACACCTGCTCACATGATCAGGCAATGATGTGTTGAAGAGCACCTGGGTAGTATCAATATCCAATTTTCAGATACCCCATAAAAGCCAGACACTGACATACTGGATTGAGTCCAGTGGAGCGTCACCAAGACGGACAGGGGCTGGAAGATATGACATGAGGAAAGGCCAAGAGAAAAAAAAAAAGTTTGTCCACGCTTCAGAGAAGGCTGTTAGGAAATCTTACCACTGTCTTCAACCACCTGGTGGGAGGGTATAGAAAAGACAGATCTAGACTATTCCTAGAGATGCACCGGGAGAAGAGGAGATGCAACGGACAGAAGTTGAGACAAGGGAAATTCCAATTAGATAGTGAAAAAATATTTTCATTATATAAGGGTGAACATTGGAACAAGTCACCACAGACTGTGGGATCTCCATCCCTGCAGATATTCAGCACTTGGCTGGACAAGGCCTGAAGAACCTGGTTTAGTCGGACTTGCTTGAGTGGGGAGCTGGACTGGACAACCTCCAGAGGCTCCTTCCAATCTAAATTATTCTATGACTTTGTAAGAGCATGGCTTATTCAGCCTAGCCAAACAGACCCTGAGTTTGAGCCCTGTAAGGGAGAGCAGGAAACACAGCAGAAGGGCTACCTAAGCCAAAGGCTAACAAGAACAAGTGGCTACGAACTGAAAATTTAGGCCACATAATTTCACTTTGCAGAAGGCTGTGTTTCTAACCTAACACAGGAAGGAGCAAGAGAGGCTCCTCATCAGGCTTCTTTCAACTCCGAAGTCAGCTGTATAATCCCTGCTTATTATTTCAAGGCAATTTCACTTTGAGGCAGGCTCCATATGCAGAGAGTTCAGCCAGGAGCAAGGAACCAAAAGGAACAATCTCATTCAATTTCCAAAGTTAAGCTTCGACAGCTGGAAAATGGAAAATGAAGCACAAAGTGTGGATAAAGAAAGAAGAGAAATTTTACTTTCTATTTCCATATACAGGCGCCAGAAAAACTGTTGTTGTATCAGGTGCTGATGTCCCATCATCCCTCTCCCCCCAAGCTGAGCAGCTGCAGATGTGTCTGTCCTCCTATCTGACAGGAAAGATCCCACAAGAAGAATATGGATTACCTCCATTATCAGTATAATAATGTGTCTTCTGATCCTTGTTTCTTACCAGGAATCCCATGGTAGTTTTTCCCCAAAGTAAAGAGGTTCAGATTCAGGACTTTGGAATTTTGGCAGGCTTTAACGGAAGGATCTTGGAAAAAAAAATTTAAATGCTGCTTAAAAACCCCAAACCTGGTGGGATAAACTGCCATTATCTGGGTCCAGGGGGAGCAGACTAAGCAGCCTTTGCTTTTTTTTTTTTTCCATGATGCCATGCACGTCCCAGCCACAACGCTTCCAGGGCCAAAGGGCACAGGGTAAATCCTGAATTTCTGCACAGAAATTCACATGCACAGGATACTCCTAATATAAGCATTAGCCTCCACAAGACAACTCATTTTACAGAAACGAGGTCCATGGGCATGCAGTGCCACCTACTACAGTGCAACCAAAGCCCTCCTCTCCATTTCAGTGGCATTTGAATGGCCCCTCAGCCTTGCTCAGCCACTCTGGAGCCTCAAGGAGGCTCCTGTCCCCACTCCTCTTACATCAGCCAGAGCCCAAGCTGCGCAAGGGAGCAGCCAGACTGCATCTAGCAACAGCATGCACAAACTGCGAGATGGCTCAGGTCACTAGTCCTCAGTAGGATCCTGTGTCCCTCCAACAGAGGCTGCACCTGGAGCAGCTCCTGCCCAGCTCCGCGGCCAAATCTCATGCCCCACCTAAGCAAGCGCCCAAAAGCCCCTATCCTGCCTTTAACGCTATGGAAAGGAAACATAAACACCCAAAAGTCCAAAACATAATGGAAAACCCCATTCAGAAACGGTCTTGCTTTGCTTTTTTCCCCAGCACTGCTGGGAACGTGCTGCAACACGGAACGGAGGAACAGCTATTCTGGAATCCAATGAGCTACACCGCGGTGTCCTCTGCCCTGGGCGCCTTCTCCCTTTAACATGTGTTTTTAATTTCACATCTCCTGTCAGGGTTTCACTCTTTTCTTTTACTTGAACCCCCGAAGAGAATAACATTGTATTTAAACCAAAACTAATGAACCCGTGCTGCTGCTATCAATTAACATTCACATCCACAGGGCTCTTTATTCAACTAAACACAAAATTAGCAAAAACAACCCACTATAAGTTGTTTAGTCTATACTTTTTAAGCTGTAGCACGCTCTCTAAAAACATATGCCTTCTGGCTGGTATTCCAGGCAAAAATCTTTAGAAGAATAATATTTTGATTAGCAACATGTGTGTTTTGAAAGATTAATACTCAACTCAGAAGGAGATTAAAATACGAATAGAAACTGTGAGCTAAATACACATATGTGCAAAGAGTTTTCATTTTCACTGAATGAAGTATCTGGTTGCAAGTCATCTGTTTTTATTATTAAAATCTGAATCATGTCTGCTGTTGGTATTTCTTATTAACTGATATTTACAGAAAAATTATGTCCTTGTAGAAACATTTCAGAAAGTTACTGAAATGATTTGACCCAGCATGTGACAGAAGTGATGTTATTCTCTATTTTATTATAACACATTTCAAATGTACTTCTAAGGGATCCTAATTTTAGTCAGTACCCAAACATCAACCCCTTCTCTATTTAATTCTGCAGGACTTCTCCACCCAAGTCGGAAATAAAGAACAAAGCAACCAGATAGCATTTTTCAAGAAATCCCAATTTATGCCTACAAATGTACTGATGTATTTTAAGGAAGCAATCTGTTCTTTAACTGCACTGAACCCGCAACTGCATTTTTAAACAGATGATCAGCTTCCTGGACCACCCCCTTGTCCTTCTGCTAACAGTCAGGCACTCGTCAGGCTTACGTTCCTCAGTAACTCCAGCTCAAACAGGAAAAGTGCAAATGCATGAGTGAAGAACGTGAATGTTGCAGGTTACATGCTGGAACTTTAAACCTAAAGGTTGACTTTTTTGTTATATACCCTACCGAAAGTTTTCTCTACAATATGCGATATCCAAATGTATGTATGACAATGCCAGATTTCCTTTAAACATACCCCTTTCCTTCAGACTAAGTAAAAGGCTTCATCTCTTAAAGTATTGGCAGAAATTAAGACGCAGAGATAGCACCTGTTCAGTTCTACAGTTTACTCCAACATGTAATTAGTGGTCTAAGTAGAAGAGATCCAGGTCAGAAGTTAACGATCATTTATCACTGTACATGTCATCTTACAGTGATTTCATGGTAAAAGAGTTGCAGCCAGCATAAGAGGTCTCACCTTGCTGTCATTTATGCTTTTGTTAAGAGTTTGAGCAACTTAGGAACAGTTTAACTACAGAAAGGAACATGCACCCAACTAAATACACTCTCTCAGGCTTAAGGTCAAACTCGGCTGCAATGCCCTGCTCTCGCTACCAGTGCCTTACTCCTGAGGTGGTACTGCTAAATTGAATGGAGTTGCTCTTTGTCACATCAGCATGCAGAAGCAGAGGAAAGGGAAGCCACAGCTCTTCACGTGGGGCACCGAGACACGCCACGTCCCCCACCCAGCACAGCCAAACGCCCTGGATCTTGTTGCTTTGTCAAGTGGCACCTTCTAGCATTCAAATCTTGCCCATCAGCATTCTTAACTGATTGGAGGAAAAACCCCACAAGCGTGAATGCCACCCATGCAAGATTGCTACATGCCAACATCAGGCACTACCCTCAGTGAAGTCATCCTGCAGAGCCACTGGTCACATGAGCGTGGGCTACTGTGAGCAACCAGGACCGAGCATGGTGAAAGGTAAGGGTTACCCGAAAGCACCTTGTGTAGGCTCACCTCCATCCCACCATCGCTGCCACCCCTTGCCTGCAGATAGTACTTGCGTGGGCTTTCAAGAGACAGGAGTACAAATCCACCTCAAGGAACTAACGGAGAACATGGATCTGCCATCCTGCTCCACATGTAAATCTATCTGTTGACCTGGGAAGCACATCCTCAAGTGGTACTACCATCCTTATTGCATCTACTGTTGCCGAGAAACCCAGCGTCTTCCTTAGATGCACTAGTTCTGGAAGCTCTCACCTGATCCTGAAGGGCACAACACACGGGTATGAGCCCATACTTTAGAGCTAAATTTAAACCCAGCTTTCCAGCTTAATTATGCAGATATACTGAAGAAGTTCCAGTGCAGCCAAAAGAATTAATAGGAAATGTTGTATTTTTAACCAGAATCCACTCAATCTTTTTAAATTAACAAAAATATTTGATTTGAGCTGTTATTGACACTGTCCCTCCTATTATAGCTACAAATGTTGATGCCCCAGATAGGTTAAGATTTATGAGAAAGTCAACAGAACAGGAAATAAGTAAATGTTTCCTGCCGAACTGTCTAAAAACAGTCAAACAGCCAGCACTTACACTTCACTAGTTTTCACTGTTGCTATCTTACAGGAAAAAAAAAAAAAAAAAAACATTGCTAAGTCGAGCCACGACAGTAACAACGAGAAAGTATAATTCCTTCGCCATGGTTCGTTTCTTATTTATTTTCCGTACCTTTGAGACAGGAGAGACTCTTTCTAAGAGGCCTTGTGAGTAAACAAAAGCAGGACTTGTTTGGCATGCTGGCGATGGGGAAAAACCTGGAGCGCATGCACAGCAAAGAGAATCAGACCAGCGTCGTTTTGCCTTATACTTATTACCGTATACATACTCATAACAATTAAGTGAATAAAACCACGAGCTTATCATGACTTACTTCAATGTATTTTTCTTCAAAAAAAAAAAAAAGAAAAAAGCTTCATAAACAGAAGTAGAGAATGGTGTGCTAACGTGTTCGTCTTGCAGTAGTAGGAGCCCTGCTCTCAGCACCGTCCCCCATATGCACAGTCGTGCCAGTACACCAAATTGTTAAATCAAAGCCTAACATGTAGCAGGATTACACAAGGGAGAAAGCTTCCTTGCCAATGGCAGGGATGTTTCCCTCATTTCAGCAAGAGGCACACACTCCAAAACATAACACACCCTCACGCACGCATACCCAAATACCACCACAAACAATAGGCAAATGTCCAGGCAGTTTCAGTTATTAGTGATCAGAAGCCCCACTCGCAACAGCTGCGATTAAAAGACAAGGAAAAAGAACATCTTCCTGTGCCTAAACATTCCCACTTACTATCATTTACCTAAATACTATAGCATTATATGAAAACATATCTAGCACCACTGTTTCCAGGCTCCAAGCTAAGAAGGAGTGGGTGGGGGAAGAGAGAAAAAGGGAAGGAAACACGTGAGGAGCAGGGTTTGGATTTCTTTTAATGTATTCAGTTTTAATTCCTGTATTTCTCATAGACTAATCTAGTAATAATAACAACTTTTTTTTTTTTTTTTAAAAAAAAGTTTGATCCTTCCAACTGAAGTCACCCAACACAAAGCCTCCCTAATCCCATGACCGTAGCAGGGCACGGCAGCGAGCCCCATCCGCGGTCTCTGCGCCACATCCCCAGAGAAGCTTGCCCACCTCTGCCACTGCACGGGTATCACAAGGGTGCTCATCTGTGGATGCCATCGGGAAGGGACACTCGGTGCCAAGCACTCGCCTTTCCACTTACCGCATCAGCCAGAGCCTGGGGAAGCCCCCATGGTAAAGGGCAAGCCGCCACTGTGGCGGCGTGCAGGCTTTTCAAAGCCCAGTCTGCACCGTCCCATTCCCTGCTAGCTCCCATTCCTCCTTACACGCAGACTTCCCCAAATGAAGGAAATTCACAGTTTTAGAATCTGAACCCCTGCCAGATTCTTCGGGAGTAGGAGTTGGGTTCTTCTGCAAAACGCACTGGGAAATAACGGCAGGAAAGAGAAGTGCAGGGGCATCAGGACACAGAGGCCCTAGTGCAGCTTGCTCCAGCAGAGGCACAGCCCAAGGTCCATCAGCGTGGAGTCTAAACCCCAAGCATCTCAGCTTACAAAACAAAAAAACTCATGTATGCCACATAAGTAAACAGGTAGCCACCAGAACTAAAGTCTATTAAAGAAAATCTCAATCTATTGATACATCAAAATCAAGGCATTCCACAATAGTGTAATTAACTTGGAGCCACCCAAATAAAAACACATTAAGGAAACAAACATATCAAAGATGTTTCTCTTTCAAGAGTATAATTCAACTAATAGCTATTATATATGTTAAAGTCATTACCTATTAGAATGATTATATTAATCAAAGGTTTTTTTTTTTTTTTTTTTGGTTAATATAAAACTTCATACTAAAGCTGGGAGAGGGTCCTACTACCCAACCAAAAGGCTTCACATGGACAACACGGGGCAGGGGTGGAAGCATGGCCAGACAGTATGACACAGAAGAGTTGTTCAGTTCAGAGAAGGAGCAGCGAGATTACTAGTTTGAAGAACTGGCAATACAAATTCCTGGAAAAAAGTGGATTTGAAGGTGTTGTGGACGGCAAGCAAAGATAGGTGCTGGACAGACAAGTGGCATCTGTTCCCCGCATACAGAGAGGCATTAAGGGAGGCTCAGAGCAGAGTGGGAGATGGACACAGAGAGCAGTCAGGGCTGGGGACTGGACAGAGCGAGGGCAGCAAGCGGGAAGAGATGAGAATGAAGAACTGAAAGACACCGCTCACGTAGTCGTTCACTGAAGTGCAACATACAGGCAACGCCTAGCGAATCTGAAGCGTTCTCATTGCAAGGGCAACTTTAAAACAAACAAAAACAAACAGGCAGATAAACCTCATACCACAGAGCATCAATTACTGCATCCTGCTACACTACTGTCTGCTTGCCCAGCATATAGCACTGCAAAAAGCATGCAACTTTTATCTGAAAGTGGTCTGCAAACAGTTACCCTTTTTGGCTCATTTGTATACAAATGAGGCAAAAAGGGGTTTTTTTTTGGTCAACGTCCACTGAAGACTGGAGGTAGTGTTACTAGATAAAAATAATCCCTTATTTTCCCATTTCCAAAACAAGCAGATTTAAAACACATTTGTTATGTTTCGTGACCTCCAATTCTTTTTCAAAGTTTACAGAAACACCTGAACACTTGGGTACGTATCTGAAGGGAAAAAAACAAAAACAAGTAGCAGGAAGTTTCTGAGAGAGATGCCTGAAGAAAAGTTATCACCTAACTAGACCACAACTGTTTGTGTATATTAGAAACTTCCCAATGTTGTTTTTAAACCACAGGTTATTATTTGACTAGAAAAGGGGATAAACTAAGCTTATGCTGAGCTGCAGTTTGGCATGGTCTCCTAAGCTCAGAGACAGCCATAGCTCCTCCAGATCTAACGAGGACTACAGCAACGAGATAAATTCATGCAGCACTGGAGAGACCTGCATTATCCATTCCTACTTAATGTTTCATGACTTGCTTTCAACCAGGGTTTATAATTGTGGTTGTTTGTTTAAATGGTGTTAGAAGAACAGACGCACCCTACAATCACACAGCTCAAAGAGAAAAGACAACCCTTCCACACGTACAGGAACCATCGCTTACAGTGAGTTGTGAGCTCTGGAACAGGCTCTTTCAATTGAGAACTTTGCATGATATTTCACTTCTGCATTTTTACTGCAGTTGCTCTACACATGTGGGTAGAGGTTCACCTGCTACACATAAGCAGAAGAAAAAAGTGTGACTACATACCGACAGAGACATGATAGCTCAGTGCGTTATTTTAGCACGCACTGCAAGCGTGTAGATACAAAAGATAAAGATCACGTGATGTTCTGGGCTAAGTAGCAAAGTCTACTCATTACTGCATTTAGCACCAACTCCTCCCTCCCCTTGTCCCTGCACACCAAATCAGGAAGTCCAAGGCATGATCCAGAATTTGTTTTCTCCTTCTCAACACAGTTGTTCTGTGCCACGTACTTTCCTGCAGTTTGTTCAGCCTAGTTTAAAAGTTCAAAGCCACGGAGCAGTTCCACTCCAAGCAGGGCCAAGTCATTCCTGAAGCTGAGTGGCCCCTGAACCACTTTCGAGACTCTGGACATGTAAGAGCACCTCCAGTGCCAGGACTGTTACGCAGCTGATAGTGATACAGGAGCCTGTGCCCATACAGCCCTCCCAGGACCTCACACGATACATATACGCACACACTGACTGCAAACACACCTGGAAGCCCATGCTGTCACTTCCTCAGTTACGATTACGCATGTCATCTAACCTGCTGGTGCTCACTATCTTCAGCCCTTCATTTTGTGCACGCTCCCTTCAGCGAGCACAGCTTTCAGATGCACATACGCTCACTGACACTTTGTCACGTCTCCCCGCAGACTCACACCACCACTTCCACAAACTCCACATGTGAGCAAGGCAACAACAACTCAAGCCACTGTCTCAGCTGCTCCACAGAGAGCTGCCACCCCATCTGTATTTCACCTTGCAAGTCAAGGCTCTCTAAACCCTCTTAATTTCTTATGCTGCTTTCTTCTAGACTCTTTCTCCTGATACAGGCCAAGGACCAAGAACGCCTGGAAGTGAATGCAACACACCAGGAAAGTGTTTTAACAAAAAACGCTGTGTTTCTTCTGAGACTATGAAAATTACCCGCCTGAAAAGCTTCTGTATAGGCAGTCCCTCTGCCTTACAGGCGGCCTGGGCACTTTCACGTGACAAGCAAGGGCACGCAAAGGCTCTTCCAGCTTAAAAAAAAGAGAGCCAGGAAAGGAAGTGAGTTTCAATCTTCAAAAAAATTGCTACAAATACCACAAGCTAATTCACAGCCTGTGCAATGCAGCAGAGGTGTTCCTAAGCAAAGACAACAAGCCCGGCGCGTGCCACGGCGCTCACGCAGCAATGGAGAAAGCTCCTTCACAGGACAGACTCCAAAGATGATTTACTAGCTAGATCAGCACAGTCCCACCGGTAGCCCCCAGGCTGATTCCAGCCCATCGCTTTTACCCTAAACGGTGCAACAAGCTGCGAGCACCTCCTCGTGTGCTGCTCACAGCCCACCCCAGGCCAACAGGAGTGCTGCACCGGCTCCCAAAGGGGAGAGATCTCTGCTGACCCACTGGGCTCACCACGTGGCCTTAACTTAAGCTTAGGAAAAGCATAGGCATGTATTATGAAACATTCAAGAGCCCTACATTTCATTCTTTCTTACAAATTTGAAGTATGTTCATCAGAATCAGCTGACATGCATCAGTTTGTTCTTAGAGGCAAAAACAGGTTCATCAAGCAGAAAATATATGAGCAAACAATGCATCTAAATAATGACAGTTTCCAAAAAAAAAAAAAACCCAACATTTACTATGTTAACTGAAACCAGCGATAACAGACCAAGATTTGTCTTTTTTGCTGTGCTAAACATATTTAGTCATCCCAGTTTCAGAGAGGCATTTCTGTACTACTCTTGTTGATAAATAGTAACACTTTGAAAGGAAGCTTTTCCCTCTATTGTATCTGACTTCATTGCATTCATTAAATTTCATTACATCTACATCATTTAATTTAGGTCAACATGTCAGAGTAACCTAGAATCACGTTTGCTTTAAGTCAGCAAACATTACTCTCAAAGATGAAAGGCAAACAAGCCAATTTTGGACTTGGCGATAGAATCGCCTTGTACTTCATCTACACAACATGAATTAAGTAGAGAACTACAGTCACAACTAAGGAAGTAACTGTAACATTGACAGCTGGCTAAATATCTATATAACGTACATGCTGCCAACAGCACAGCAGCAATTACTTAGTTGATAACTGAAAGTGAACAGGTAAATTGGTATAGCTTTCTTCAATTTTTGAGTACTCTCATTTCAAGTCTGCAGAAATAAAACACTGCTCCGCGGAGACGATGGGAGGGAGGCACCCACCTCCATTGCGCCGCGTTTGCCTGGGATCCCCGTGACGGCAGCTGCACTGCAGAGCGAGGCCGGTACAGTGTGGAACCACACGTGTCAAAAACATGCCAGATTTCCTCACTGGGTGTATTTTTCTACAAGCTTATGGCACATCTACGTTATAGCATCTCAAAGCATTGCATTGTGCTCCAAAACATGTAGCACTGGGGTTCCGAGCAGAAAAAACTTCCGAGTTTCTCCTGTAAGGAGGTGGCTCTGGAAGGCTTCCCCGACACACGTTCCTGTGTGTCACTACCGCAGCTCGGTGCTGCGCGGGGTCTGCTGCGCTCCACGCACAACTGGACAACTCGGGCAGAAATCATTTACAATAAGCAGGCACACAGTGGACTGGGCAGGCAGGCCGGCCTCGTTTTTCTTAGATTTTAGCAGAGAGGGGGAAAATTACCCATATTAGCAAACAAGGTGAACAGTGGGACAGACCACGCCAACAGTCTCAGCCAGGCAAGTTATTTGGCTATACACGGCAGGATTGTCCATGATGGAAGTGAACTCGGAGATAATGATTTTGAGGCTCTTTTACAGATTTATTGCACGATCTTGGGCAGTCCTTATCAACAAAACAGGGATAAAGCTGGCATTTGCTAACATAAGGACGCACAGTTGGTATAAGCCAGACAAACGTTCATCTAACTTCAGAAAGTTACTGTCGAGTTCTGCGAAATGCAGACAGTCCCAAATGGGAAAGCACTACGCATACATTAAATAAGTCTCTGTTATTTGTGCAATAATCACGTCTGTATCACTATTTCATAGCCTTTTAACCTTGTACTAGAGGTTACAAACATGTTTTGACTTCTGGAAGTGACATACGCACTGCAGAACTGCCTGTTAATGACCACAAGCCTTCTCTGTGCCCAGCCTTCAGCCGCCAAAGCTCATACAGGGCTCAGCAGTCCTGATTCTCCCGCTCTTTGTTCTCTCCCTCTCCAGACCCCTTATGCAACCTTCAGCGGTAGGCAAGGAAAAAGAAGTTTATGCAGCTTCCACAAACCGAGATCATTTTGAGTTACTCAAGCTGACTCATTTCCCATGAATTTAAAACAAAGTGTTAGTCAAGTATCAGATTTATGACATTATTAAAAACTCTACATTTAACTTAAGAGTGCACAGGTCTCACTATCTGCTAAATGGCTGGGGACCTGGGGATTTTGCATTAAGGGCTTATTTGCCCAAGTTTCACCAACCTGACCAGTCTTTCTTGTAGCTCTCTTCATTTCTTTCCTTCGTTTTGTTGTCATCTTCAGTCTCTCTTTCCCCACAAAGTCTTTTCTCTTCCCCATTTTCTCCAGTGTTTTTAACCTCTTTCTAGACCATCTTCTTCCTTTCTGGTTCACTCTCCCCCATCCTCTCTAATGCTTTCTTCCCTTATCTCCTTTTCCTCCCTTCGGCATCAGTTTTCCCCGGTGCGAGTCTCAGATGGGAGTTCCTAGAACTGCTCAGAAGAATTTGGCCCTTTTGCCCGTCTGCAGAGGAGGCAGCCTCGCAGCTGGAGAATTTGCAAGCAGTGCATTCCTCTCCATGCCCTTTGCTTGGGCTGCTCGTACATCTGGGCTCCAGCAGCCAGCTGAAAGCCATCAGATCCTCGTCAGGTCCACACCATGGCAATGTCCTTGGGATACCCCAGCTGAAGAACAGCTATGAAATTACTCATCAGACACCTCTGACATTGAAGAAACTGCTGAGCAAAGAAACTCCTTATGAACAATGTCAGTCTCTTCTTTGAGGAGGCAAGGGATGTTACCCAGTTTATTAATGCAGGCTCATGAACAAAGTTCACAGGTAAAATACAGATATAAACATGCTGTTTAATGCCACAACATTGCGGTCCATTTTCAGAAGGTTGCTAACGTCCTAAATGTAGATTTAGGTGACAATCCACCTGCCCTGAACAGACCATAACTGATCTCCAGTGCAAAGGTCCAGAAAAACAAAACCTTTCACAGCATCTAGGCTGTAGATATTACTCCATCATTCCTGAACACCAGAGAAACTCTCACTGCTCCCCGCAACTGCCAGGACAGAGTTGAGGCTTTCACTCTGTACATATGCTTTCATCTTTGCTTGCTTTTAAGATTATTTCACTGGGCTATCACCTCAGCCTTTACCAAAGAAAAAAGAAGATAAGTAAGAACAAATAGATTAAAAAGTCCACAGAAAAATAGACAAAAATTTAGTAGCAGGCCTGTGAAGATTGTACATGTATATGTATGTACAACCACATATAGCCTATGTTATATATAACAACATGGTACATTCACTCTTTGTGAATAAACATCTAACTTCAACTCACCCTGGACAAACAGTAGGCATCAGAATATCCTCAGGAAAAAAGGATTCATTCATAGCTCAGTTTTAAAAGTACCTCTGTGGACGGAATAGCTCAGTTAACTTGTGCGGACAGCACGGTGCTAAGTTTTCAGTGTAAATTCTATTTCATTCACTGGCCTCATTTTGTACGTGGAAGTCCGGTCCAAGCGCAGCCATGTAATAAGAAAGGACCACGACATGACCCAACAGTATAAGCATTCTCAGAGCTCTGTTGCCGGTACGTGGGGTACTAAAGGAATAGGTCTTCTTTTTGATGCCACACACTATGCATAGATTACTCTTCTTCAGAGACTATGACACAAACAGCTTTGGTTTCACTTTTTAAGAAGATGGTGATAAGAAAGCAGAGGGTGTGCCACTGGAGTCATTAAAGACACCACCAACAGTTCAATACCTTCAGCATTGAAAAAAAAAAAAACAAACCAGCTCTAAAACCAAAAATATGCAACCATAACACAAATCAAATTTTTTATTACTTATAAAGAACACACCACATCAAATACACATTTGAAATGTGTAATCTGTTCTTTGAAGGAGGAATTATACAGGCCCAAGATAAAAATAACAAAGGAGAGAAAGCCCGTTTTTGCCAAGAGAAGGCCGTTTAATCCCGCACTCCACTGCGGGAAACTCAGCCAGGAAGAGGCCTTTGGACAGCACAACCTTCTGCGCTCAGCTGCTGCACGATGGAAAGGAACCTCTGCCAAAGGGAAAAAAGAGGGAGGGGAGAGAGAGAGACGACAGACACACACACACACACACGTAAGTGGAGCAACAGCCCAATCCCAGACTACTATTACTTTGTTTAACTATACAAGAGAGATGAGGAGCAAGACTCCCCCCCAACAGCTCATTTATGTATTAAAAGTGTCACAATACTTACATAGAGGATGAGTACTGCCACCAGCAGTACTTAGCCAGTTTAACTGAGAGCTGGAAATAACAGCATAAGGGGAAGCTGAGCGCTAGCTAACAACCTGATTTCTACAAGTAACGACTAGCCCCTCCTGCTTCAAAAACACCCAGTAAGATGTTACTGCAGTTGCAGACACAAAACGAACAGACAAATTAATTTGCCCTTTGTGGGCACAACTACTGAGCTTGACCGGGCAGCTGTGCTTAGCGTTCACAGAGCAATTATCAAACAAGCATTTTCTATTAGACAATACAAAGAATTCCACAACAAAGTTTCAAAACACAATAAACTCTTTACCTTCTGCTAGATGCTGCTTAAAACAAACAGATCCATTTCCCTGACCAGTCTTGTGGGTTACCTGCTCTACCTTAAAGAGAGAAGGAACTGCTCATAGGAAATAACTAGGCAATTATTGAAACCACCTGAAGTGTTTCCACCTCCCCACTGCACCTGCTGAAGAGCTGGGTAATTAATGCAGAATATGTTACTTCTGCTGAAACACTGCAGCTACTAAACCTTACTAAACGAGGCTGGCACATATGTGACACCTTCAATCTCTGTTTCCATGTTCTCTCCTTTAGGTCAATAAGGAATTTTCTCTCTTACAGAGTACAACTCCAAGCGATACACACATCCCTATTTCTACCATCCCCATTCCCCTGATTACTCTGACACTTTTTCCGCCTAAAAACAGCACTCTGTGCTGCATACTAGCAGCTGTTTTTTCCACATTAAGAGGATAAGCATTAGCAGATGAAAAGAACAGGTAAAGTACACAGAAGAAAAACAACACTCTTGAAGATGATAAAGAACTAAAACATAATTCAATACTCTTCTGTAATACAGTTAATGTCAAACAGGCATTTGATCCCAAGGCTCTTACCAAATCACCAGCATACAAAAGACCCCATTGTAGTTGCTGTTATGCGTCCTGCTGACAGAGGCCCAACAGCAAGTTAATACAGGACATACACCAAAGCAGTACCAGAAAGCTTAATTCACCCACCTTTACACTTTCCCTCCTTGGCAGCAGCCAGATATTTGCACACTCTTGACAGCAGCTGTGATAACTTTCAGGACACTCTAACACAAGTCAAGGTTAGCGTAACTGGAACCTAAGATGCAGGTAGAGCCTGGACAAAGATGCAAGGAGAACCAACGCTTCCCATGATAAGCCCAAAGAATCGATATGATCTTTGAACAAATACGACAAAAAGTCTGCATTAGAGATCAGAAGCTGAGATGAATCGTCCGTTATTATATAAATACACATACATATATTTATGAATGCATTTACATACATATACTGCAAAAGACTACCTTCTCCTGTCTTCAAAAGAGGTACATCCCTTCTGCCCCTTAACACACGTTCCCCCTACAAACCAAGTGAGACAGTTCAGAGGAACGCAACAAGCAGCTCCCAGTATTTCTCACTGAATACACCATACATTTCTCTTCTGGGGGAATATTCCCTTCTGATGAAAAACAATCAGTACGAGTCCAGCCAGAACACTGAGCTCCTTCCAGCCCCGGCACCCTGCGCTGCTGACACGGAGACAGCGCCCACCATCCCAGCGGCACAGCCCCGTGCTGCAGCCCTCAGCCGCAGCTACCACAGCCCAGGGATCTCCTGCCTGTTAGCCAAGATGTGATAGTTACTTGTGCTCCTTCTTAGTTAAATACGCTGCAACTCGCGGGAGATTTACTTGAACTACCCCACTGTTTCTCCCTATCCTCACGCTAGGGCCCAATTTCTCAGGGTTTGTGGAGCTAGAAGAGATTTAATCATGAAGATAACAGCTTTGTACCCTGGCGTGAGGTTCTCAGCATGAGGAATTATCTAAAAATTTGCCTTTCACAAGCAACGTTACTGGCAACCCAAAAAAGTATTGTGAAAAGATGGTGACTTCATTAAGATTCCCCGAGACATACATATTCAACACAGCGAGCAACCAAGACTTCAGAACCATTGCGCCTGCAGCTGAATAAAACGTAACATCTGGAAGTCCCTAAGTGCCCCCACTGAGCAGTATAACTGAAACCAGAATTTGGCCTGGCGTCTTCAAATCTTAACTTTAATATCTTTAAACGACCATCTTTGCAGATTTGACAGCATTTGCTTTAGAAACCAAATCAAAAGGCCTGATGAAATCCAGCAACAGTACATTTCATCAGTCAACAGGAAGTCAGACTCACAGAAATGATATACATTGGTTTGTGCCCCACAACTAAAGTTTGGATGTTTTTAAGAAAGACTGAATAAAATGTAACTCAAAGGCATAAGCAGTAATTAAATATTATATTCTTAAATTAGCAGCGTAAGATCTGTTAGCAACTTCTTAAAAAAAACACTTGACTCAATGGAACTAGACCATCAAATTCAGATTTGCTTCATCACACGCAATCCCTGGTTATCTCACATGACTGCAGTTGAGACAGCACAGTAACAAAAAAAGTGCTTATAATATGATCTCATTTATAATACTTTAAGACGCAATTAGAAAAATGCAGTAGTTTAGCCAGCATACCGATTTAAATAGACTTCTTAGTGCAAGACTACTCAGCACAGATTTGAGTAGAGCCCCTAACCAAACTCGATGGCTCCTAGACTGTTTCCACAAAAACTTTATCAAGTTAACGTATCCCATCTGAAAACAGTCCCAATTTTCATCTCTACATGCCCAGAGGGCAGGACCGGGCAAATCTGCCAGCCATACAGTGTGCAGACACTTCAGAATTTTGTCAAGGGCAAATGGCACGTAGACCTCTTCTAGGAAGACAGGAGAGAGAATAAGTTTGCACCAAGCTTTGACAGGTTGGAAACTTGGAAGTGGTTTACAAAGATCTTCAAAGTTGACTTCAGAAGCCCTGCAAATTTGGTGACATACAGAAAGCTACCTGCATTTGGCACACAGATGGCCAGGAAGCGTGAACTGGCTGTCGCCTCATAGCCCAGCAGGCCATTCTAGCACTGCTCTCCATTCTCAGGGGACAAGGTCCCTCCTAAGAAAATGCCCACTAAATTTGTGGGAACATAGTTGCAGAAGTTGTTTCCTGTTTTAAGGGGTGAGAGAGAGCAAGCAAGCACTGCATTCAGTTACTTTACTGGCGTGGAGTAAACTTGGATGAGTGATGACATTTCACTGACAACTTAACTTTCTTCTTTCAGCTTTTACTCTACGTAATGAACTATCTTGCCTGAAAAACTAGAAAGGAAAATATGTGTTTGAATTACATGAATCACAGGAATCATGACATACTTAATCATCTAAGAAGGAGTCATCTATCCCTCATAACACATGGCTTTAAAAAAGTCCACAGGGGTCTTAATATAAAAATGACTAATAAACAATGCTAACGATTCTCAAAGGCAGACGGACATTTCTTTGTGAACTGTAACAATCCGTTATCCACGCCTACCAGCTAAAGAAGTTCTTTCTTACCATCATGTAAGGGAATAGAAAAAGATATTAAAAGTGGTATAAGAGCAGTTTACATCCCTTTTATGCTAGTCTAATGACAGGGAGAGATGGCCATTTGGGCCTTAAGCATTGTGGTTTAGAAGAAAAAGCTACCACAAAGCTTAGGGTCCCTCGGCAACACTTCAGGCCCCCCTCCAAGGGACTTCCAGTGGAAATCACCATGAATGCACACACGTTTCAGTAGTAATACACAAGTACAGGGGCTGTGAAGTACCTAAAAATCACACGACTTACAACTACTTACTCAAAGTGTGTGGTTCCCCTCCCATGCATATTAGGCTTATTTTGGCACAGATACTTGAGTCTTCATATTTCACTTACTCTGCCGGCGCAAGGCTCACTCAGGAAAAAAAAAAAAAAGCCAAAATTCAAGTGAAGAAGATGCACGCCTCGCTCCCAAGCAGACCGACCGACCGACCGACCCGAGCAGCAGAAGGAAGCCGGCGGGCTGGAGCCGCCGCTCTCCCCGCGGGGCGCCACCGATGGGGCGGCGGCGGCGGCGGCTGCGCCGGGCCGGGCCGGGCCGGGTCGGGTCGGACGGGCCGCCCCCGCCGCCCGCTCGGCTCCCGCGAGCGCCGCGGGGGCAGCGCACTTCGCACCTCGGCCGGCGGCGGCTGGGAGGCCAGCGCCGCCCTGCCCCGCGCCCCCGGCGGCTCCGCTCCGCTCCGCTCGGCACTCACCCGCAGCTGGCGGCGGCCGCTGGCGGCGGCGGTGGCCGCGCTGTGCCGCAGCTCCGCCGCCTGCCCCGGCCGCAGCAGGCTCCGCGTGAAGCGCCGCGTCCGCTCGCCGGCCATGGGCGCCGGCCGCCCCTCGCTCCGGCCGCCCCTCGCTCCGGCCGCCGCGGCCCGCGGCGCGTCAGGAAGCGGAACTGGGGCTTCCCCTCGCTCCCGCCCGCCCCGCTCGCCCGCGCCGCGCCCCGACGGCTCGGCTCGGCTCGGCCCGGCTCGGCACGGCTCGGCACGGCACGGCTCGGCTCGGCTCGACCCGACCCGGCACGGCACGGCGGGGCGGGACGGGAAGGGACGGGACGCGCCCGGCCACGTGCGCCGCGGCTGCAGCGCCCCGGCGGCGGCGGCGCCCTGAGGCGGCGATGAGGGCCTCGCGGCGGGGCGCCCCGACGCGCCGGGCAGCGCCGAGCCACCTGCGCCGTCGTGCCACTGGCCCGTGGGGCCTGGCGGCCAGGGCGCCGCCAGCCTGCGCCCCACCGGGTCGGGCCTTCGGAGGACTCGGCCCGCTGCCCGCTCGCGCAAAGCCCCCACGGCCCGAGGACACGGCGCTGGCAGGCCAGCCTGTCCTCCCCTCGGCCGCCACGACGCCCTTCGCCAGGAGCCCAGTGGAGCGGGGCCACCCCAGGCTCCCGTCACCATGTGCCTGCGGTCACCAGGAAAGCTGCTGGGTGAAAGCAGAGCAGAAGAGCTGGTCCTGGTGTTCAGGACCACCAGGTTGGGAGGCCTGGTGCACCACTGGGCCGAGCGGCAGCCCAGCCTCCCGGCTTCGCTGGAAATTAGCTCCCTCCCGTCGTCAGAGGTGATGGGAGCTGTTTGCTACTCAGCAATGGCTGCGAGGGCCCCTGCACTGAGTGAGGCTTGATATGTTCCAGCCGTTCCCCCAGTTCGCTTGGCATCACGGTGCCTTCATCCTGGGAAGCTGTGCTGGTGCAAGATTAAGCCTGGCCGTTTAAGCCCACAGAAGTTACACAACCGTCGCAGCTCTTCCCCCCCAGCATAATGATTGTAACTTCTGTTATTGGAAGTACTGCTTTATGTCTCAACACGAAGCTGCAATGTGGAGAATTTAGGACTGCTGTGAAATCGCCTTTGAATTTCCTCATACAAGAATACTTACATTGCCATCTGTGATGTAGTGTTTTCATAACTGAGGTGCAGTGGTAAGTTTGGAAAAGGAGACAACTGCAAGTGATCACACATTCGAGTATATAGCAATCAGTGCAAGAAAAAATTGAAATAAAAGCTAAAGAACTTCATACACGTATGATCCCTAAAAAGGCAATGATGCTGCACAAAGTGTGAGGGAGGCATCAGAATTTAGGACTAACTGCAAAGGTTCTGAGGCACAAAACCCAACAGTCTTAGTTAACATTTAGTTAGACTGTTGTATTGGGGATTAAATGTTGCAAGTACTCCTGGTTTACACATTACCTTCCTGGAGAAGAACCCTCTCTGGTTGGAGGTAAATGGCTGTAAGTCACGGGAGGTACCTACCAGGTTCTGCGTAAACACATACCAGTGAGTGACCTGGCCCTCTGTGTTGGCACTTCAGCTGGTTTTGGCCAATGTAATGTTAGGCTTTCTGACTTAACTTTTTCTTCCCCTTGATACAACAATTATTTTTTAAAGACTATCTCATGTAATTTAGTTATCCCTCCTTACAAAGTAATGCCAAAAGAAAACACAAACTGCAGTGACTCTTTCCACTCTCCAGTTGAAGCATGACCAACAAAAGCATGCACGTCTGCTACGAATCCATTGCAGCCTGTGCATAGCTCGCAGTTCTCTCTTCCAAGCTTACCAAAGATGCCAAGCACAACCTAACAAGGATAATACTGCATCCCAGCTGAGAGTTTAAGTATTTGTCTGTGAGGGAAACATTTCCCAGCAAGGTGAATTATCTGAACTATGTTAAATGCCCCCAAATTGGTTTATAACAATTAAAGATATTTCCAGATATTTCTACCATTCAACAGGTATTATCGTGTACCAGTTTGGAACGTTACTTGTTTGAAGCTAAAGCTCCGGAAGAAACTACTACTGCACTGATAATTTTCCCTTGCGCTATTGAGTGCAAATGCTTGATGCAAAAAGCCACTTCAAGATGGAAAAAGGACACGTCATTCACTTTGCAAACAGTCCAGGTAAGGCTAATTATAGGAAACTGCAGGCCAATGTTGCAAGGACGAGAAAAAAGGGGAAGGGCAAACTTGGTAACTCTAAAGAAGCATTCTGCCTTAACACAAAGATGGAATTCATGATAAATTCAACGGCCATTTGTTGCAGACAGCAAAGAAAACACACATTGCATCTGCCCAAAAGGATCATCCTGAAAATGAATTGATTCAGCCATTCAATATGTGCATACACATTCTGGAAAACGATTTTAACAGAAGGTTAAGCGCTGCGCAGGACGGACGGCTGCCGCCTGCCCGGCCTGGCCAGGCCGCTCCTTTGCAGCCGTGGCCAGCCCTGCGGCCCGGCAACGCCAGCCTGCCTTCCACGTTACTGCGCTCTTCACAATGGGACGTGGGCAAGCTCGGGGGTCAGTGAATATGCAGTATTTCTCAGTGAGGAGCTGCCTGCCTAAATCTATTACTACCCACTAGGGAGTAAAAGAGCCAGCTGCTTCTGGGCCCCAAGCATTTTCAAGCCAACAGAAAAGCAAGAATAGCCACCAGTACAGAAATAGTAAGTAAAAAAGGAGCTGAATAAAACACTATTTTTGATTACCATCCTCTTAAGTAAACATTCAGTGATAATCTCGACATGGAGCTTTGTCAAAGACGAGCTGAGTCTGCTTCTGAAGTAGTCATGCACAGCGCAGAGCAAACGTGTCCGGGATTTTACATGCATGTGATTGTTTACCAAATAATTTATTATGCAACATAAACTATTCTGGTTTGTCTCAGAGTTCCTCTGTAATTCAGAAGTTTTTTGGTTTTCAGATTTTACTCGATTGTTATTATTACTATTACTATTATTACTATTAAATAGGGGCCACTGTATTGTGCAAGAGCCTTCCCATTTGATTTCAAGCATCCTGTGGCACGGTTTGAGCATGGCCACTAGAAGCCATTTAGCGCAAATCAGCAAAGAGCAAGCTCTGGTTCTAATTGCTTACTAACGGGGCAATATGTGTAATATGAGAATGAGAGAACTATCAAAAGCAATTAACTTAAACTGATTGACTTCTAAAAAATATATACATCACATCCTGTTAACACTCTACCCTTAAAAAACTGTTAGCTTGATAAGCATGTAATTAGTGTAAGTAGCAGTAACAGCAGAATAGTAGCTTTGGATATTCTGTATGTCTTGGGCTGGAGATCTGGAGTTACAGAAACAAGTCATTCTTGAAAGGTGAGTTTGAAGGCTATTCCTACAGCTCCTTATGCTTGACCATAGCGTTGAATGACTGCAATAGTGTCATTAACAGAGATCAATTTTAGTATTACATATAATGGCTGGCAGTGATTGTCTGTATTGAATTTCCAACTTAAAACCAGCTTTGGATCTTGAATGTTTTTCCTCAAAGCTCAGGAATTTTTAGAGCAATTTTGTTTCAGTATCATTGCTAACTGGAAGCAAAATCTTAAATGTGCAGTTGCATTAAGACCATGTCAGTTATGTCTCTTTTAAGCAACAGCATGAAAACAGTTTTCATTCACAGCTGTGTGGTAGCTAAAATGGAATAAGAGTTCCACTTTCTCGCACGCAAAACAAAGAATGCCTCCCCCAGTACTCATTTCCCACAGGCATATAACAGGAATAAACAAAATGCTCAGCAAAACTCAGTTTAGGTCTCTTTAACAAATTTGATCATCTAAAATTTCAGGTACTGGTTCTTGAAGCAGATTACGTGAATTTGTCATTTTATATACCTGTACTTGCAAACTCACTCAGTATATTGTTGTAGTCTTCTAATGCAGAGAGCTAGCCTCAATATCCGGGGATTACAGCTTATGCCTAAGAGTTACTGAGTTAAAAATCATGTTAAAGAATTAACTTTCTTATGCTAGCTACAGTAACATCGATTACTAAATTCCCTGTTTTGCAAACAGCTGCATCAGCAGTTCATGGTTTCTCAGAATTCTACCAGAAGCTAGAGGATGCCACATGGTCAAAAGAATTCACATTGTTACATATATACAGGAAGGGATTCTAAACCGAAAATAAAGTTTAATGAGATTATATAGTGCATTTAGTTCTTTGCAGCTCCGATGATAAAAAAACCACAGCAGTGAGTTTCTTTTCGCAGCTCGTGTGGGCTGATGTGATACAAAACGAAGGTTGTAAACAGTGACAGAAGCTGGGAGGGGCACGTGTCATGTCAATGAAAAAAAATTGTTTGTTGAAATTTGTGCATCAGCTTAGAAATATAAGAAAGGTAACGACTTCTTGACTAATGTCATTAGTGAAGATATCAGGACAAAAATCTTAACGTATTTGGATGAGAATCTCATTGTCTATTACCTGATTTATTACAAATGACAGCATTGCACAGTCTGTAATGGTTATGTTACCTTCAGAACATGACATGCAACCAGCCTGTAGGCACTGCTCCTTTACAGGAAGATTAAGATTGCTGTTGCACACCGTTCAGGCTATCAAAGTGGAATGCATCTTCACAGTGGTGAGGATTGCTTTCTCCCTCTACAGTAGCTAACTCACTCACTACTTTTCAAAAACTTGCTTTCTCTTGGCATCTTCATTTGACAGTTGGTGGACCTATCAAATTCAGGGGGATACATCATCTCCTTGAAGTTTTAATGCAGAGCCAATCATGTCAAAAGGCAAAATAATAATAAAAGGAAATGAAAACATGGAAATGGAACAAAATATCCCCTTCCAAAATTGAATTATAAAATTACAGAAGTAATACTCCTGCAAACCCCTCTTTCATAGCTGCATCTGTAGGTCCACTTTAGTGTTAAGATTATACTCTGTAAAAACAGTTTTTTAGCTTAAAGAATATTAAGAGAAAGAAGGTTCCCAGCTTTCAGCTAACTTTCCTCTGAAGGACCAGATGGGGTGTAGCTGATGAGCAACTAGCTTCATTGACAGCAGTAGGGTTATTTTAGCAAGTCGGTTAAGGGGGGGGGGGGTCACAATGTGGGTCTAAATATATAATGATCTCTGCCATGGCCTAATCTATGTATAGCTTCAATATAAATTTATCTATTTCTGTTAGAATTGTCTATAGCTGTAGAGCTGTAGGCTGATCACTGAAGAGCTACAATTAACTGGTATGAGTCAAACTTTTCATATAGAAGAAGTAAAATATGTACAGCTTTAAAGAATTACAATCAAATGTGTAATTAGCTGTAAATCTCAAACACCATGCAAACACGTATCCTTTATATAAAAGCTTACTACAGAAATAACATTGCTTGTAGAATACAAGCTGTATACTCACTTTACAGGCTCATTAAGGTCAGAATATTTTTCCTTAATTAAGTAATACCGGATCTGATCTCATATTTAATTAAATTCTGTGTCAAAATTCTTGTCCTTTTGGAGTGTTAAATGTAAGAAATTGAGGAGAAAAAATGGGGGGGGTAATCTGTTACATTGAAAGGACACATCCTATTCAAGCACAGTTTCAGTGAGAACAAAGCTTGCATATATCTTTAAGGGTATCTCTGAACAAAACATACAAGCAGACAAGAGGCCTGAAAAATGAACGTGTCCTGCAGATCCCACTTCATCCATACTTCTGAACTCTAGATATACAGACCCCCCCCCCCAATTTTATGCTACAAGAAATATTAATTGATCCAAACCAGTTACGTGTGGGTAACTTGGCTTTGCATTGTGAATGGAATGAGGCATAAATTGTGCATTGAAGTCAGGAAAAATCCTTATTCTTTCTCTGTTGGCTTAAGAGCAGACATTCCCCTGGGAGAGAAAATGAACTGTTCTTATTCCAATGAGGTTCATACATTCTTGCAATAATAAAACAAGTAAAGCTACCTGCTACGGATGTGACATGACAACTGACCCAAGTCTAACTACAAGTGCCTCACGGAACACGTAGAATGGCTACTTCAAAAGGTAAGCCTTTTATCACTATAAGCGACAAACAAGGAAAGTTTAAAAAAAAATTAAGGGAGAATTAATTTTATCCACAATTTCACTTAGTTGAGGAGATCCGAAATGTGAGGCTGCCTGACAGTTTTTTCCAATCTATATAACAGAGGCCATGTTCAGTCATATGCTCTCCATCTTCCCCCTACAGAAGCTGTGCTGTTTGAGCTGCACCTGTTGAGAACTGAATATTTACTGACAGTTTGCATGCAGCAGCATTTGCATGGTCTTAAGTCTGTATAATGTTAAATGTAAAGGAGGGACTGTCTAGCGGTTAAAGCAATAGCATGGACACCTGGTGGATTCTTATTCTGCATAATTTTTCTTACTCTGTTTCACTTTTCTCTGTAAGATGGGAATATTAGCACTTTGCTACCTCACCGTGGTTATAGTTCAAAGGTGTTCAAATGCTCCGTTCGCAAGGGCCAAGTGAGTAATAAGGCTAGATATGGCTCTAGGTAAATGATTTTAACAACAAAATGAATTACTACTAATTTAATTATTTATAACTATTTATCAGTCTCATTCAAATCTGGAGTTTCATACAAAATGTTCACCTAAATACTGTATCCCATTTTCTGGTCAACCATACAATTCCCATGCAATCACTCTCCCCTGTAAAAAGGGATCAATACTTCCTCACCTCAAAATGCTGTTACCAGTGCAAAATCAATATTGTTTTTGAGACATTCAGACATTACAGTGAGGAGAGCCTTATAAATATCTAGTTAGAACATAAAAAAGTGCTTTTCCACTTTAGCTGTACAAAACTGTGCTCCTGAGTTTGTAACAGTGGCATTACCCGCTTAGAAGAAGATTCACACATGTATTTAGGCACCTTTATGGAGCAGAAACATCATTACTCAGTGATTCACTGGACATTTGCCTTATCCTGTGACCGCTTTGGCACCCACAGGAGTGCAGGCTTCTTTATATAGAGAGCACCTTTCTTGAATACGCACAAAATATGGGTTTGGTGTTTATACATTTCACTCCGCAAAGCTACTATTAATTCTCAGGCCTGGCAGCACTGAACAACACAGCCCTTCTGAGTCTTGCCCTTCACATCCTTTGCCTGCTAAGCTATCAGGCGCATTTTAGGAATTCTCATAAAATTCTAACATGGGATCTGCAAGGAAAATAGTGTGAAATCAAGTTCAAGTTTATCTTATTCACTGGATGACTGATGTGTTCTTAATTCTCCATTACCACTTACATCAAATATACACTGCTGAGAGAAACCAACTGGAATGACTGATGCAATTCTGTTCATGATCTAATTGCATCACCAAGGCACTTGTAGGTATGACAGGACAGTTGTCACGTCAAGTGCGCGTTCATGTCACATTCTGCACCACTGAAACTGCATATATTCAATGAGAAGATAAAAACTTAGATCGAACAGGCTTTACCTTTTAAAGTAGCAATTCTACCTGTTCCACACGGCACTTGACAAGTGCATATCATTATAACTATCACCGTTGCTTGAAAAAAATAGAATATAAAATAACAGAGGCTTAAGGTCATTCCATGGGACCGCAGTCTCCATTTAGGAATATTCAGAGCGTCTTGAAGATTGTGGTAAAAGCAGGTGCACCTTCACATTTGTCACCCTACTTATTACAGATAATAAAAGATTAATTGTCTTCATGCTATTAACTCTCACCTTCATGTTCCCTGCCTCCATGGCATATATTCTTCTTCCACAGTAATCATATTTTACCGTTTATGGAAGCCAATCAGGTCAAGATTCTGACCTTTCCATTTTTAAATGCTGTTTTTTCCATGGTACTCTATACAAAATGTACTTGGCATTGAGGACTGCATTCCAGGAGACTTCTCCTTTTTCTTTTCTAAACACACAGTCTGCTTGATTTGTCTAGTCCCTGAAATCATCACTAGGATGGGTCTCATGACCCCTAAATTCGATTTTAAAGTGCACGTATTTAGCCTGTTACCTCACAAGTACAAATATTCAAGAATCAGAAGCTACAGTAGAAATGAACTGGGACCAGGGCTGAATGGAGTCATAACTGAATGTGTAATTCTCTTTGGTGAAAGTCAGATGCTTTGCCACATTTTCCTTTTTACAAGCAGATATTCCTTTATCTTTTCATGAAAATGCAGAGCATGTAAAGAATAAGGTTTATTGTATAAAAGAACATAGCGAAACCAGCCAGCTTCTGTTCCCCTCTCCCCTCAACCTCTTGGTCATTTCAGAGACCCAAATGCAGTCAAATCCTTTGAAAAGGAAGAGAATAACCATAATAAAACAAAGAAATGGACAACACGAATGAGGCAGAAAGCCCAGTATATAATGCAATCATTTTCAAAAAGCTGAAAGCAGGTTTCAATAAAGAACAAGTAATGTTTAAAGCAGTAGGACGCAAAGCCTGCACCTCCCATTGCAGTGGTTGGCTGGGGTGCAGAGGGCTTGCTACACGAGCGGCCACGGGAAGCAGCTAGCCCATAGCCTGGAGCATGGAGACTGCAGATTGTGTGCTAGAACGTGAGGGAAAAGCACAAATCTATGGGATGTGTTTCAGTAGCTTCTTTTGGGGCAGAAGAGAATTTTTTGGCTTTTTGCTCCATTTGAGCAAAAAACGGATGACTGAATGCAAGTCAGCCTGCTGCAGTTCACAGTGAGAGCTCACCACTTGTGGAGGAGCGTGACCAGGGAACATGTCCCACCAGCTTGCACTTCCCTAACTCCAGCCAGGAACTGCAGCAGGTACTCTCTCCCCATAACATTGCCTTCCTCCTCCCTCTCCTGTTGGGAAATTCTGCCTCCGCTGCTGAAGGGAACAACGGCCAAGTCATCAGGGAAAGCACAGGCCCTCCCTGCGCTTCCCCTGTGGCTACCACAGGAGGTGGTGTGCGAGGGAAGGGGCCAGGAGCCCGGGACCAGGCGAGTCAGCCCAGCCCTTCCCTGACCGCCCTGCTGTGGCACAGGGCGATCTCTGCATCTAATGCACAGTCTAGTCTTTACCCCCAAAATAAACACCCTGTTCCTCAAAGTGGGAACATAAGCCGTATCATGTGGTCTTGGGGTAAGCTTTGCTCTCTCCTTCTCCTGCTGCCTCACACATCAAGTGCTTGAAATCACTTTTAGTTTCCCTATCTGCACAAACAGGGTCTGTGAGACCAAGCCTCCCCAGTCACTGCCACCAAAATGCAGAAAGATGTAAGGTGCCTCCCACGGCCCTGCTGGAATCCAGTCCGGACACTGCAAAACCACGACTGCCAGAGATGACCTACCCAGGCAAACACTCAGAATAGTTTTGAAGAGCAAATTGCTGTAATCTGGTACTCTGTAAAACTTCCAGAGACCTGTATTTTCCAGGCTAGAAGACTTTGGGGCCCACTCCCACTTCTGAGTCAGACAAATTGAACAAAGTGCTATGCTATAAACATTTGTCAGAAAGCAAATGTAAACAGGCCTCATGAAATGTGCTGAATACTTTGCCAAAGCCTGTTGCATTGTTCTTCCCTTAAAGGGGAGTGTTTGGGGGTAAAAAGGGAAATACTCACCTTATCTTTCCTGTCTCTCTCTCACCCAGTCACAAACAGGCCAAGAAGCAAAAAGCTCTGCAGCTCTCAAGCACTCCATGGCAGGAGAAGAGGGAAAAAGGTCCTCCTTGAAACACCGACATGACACCGCTACTGCAAGCATGGAGCTCACTCCTGAAAACCTGATGCACGAGAGTAACTGCAGTGAACTCAGATTGCTCACAGTGAGAGTTCACCAAATAAGTGTAAACTCCTTGCCTAGCATCTGATTCTAACTGATTTATGTAAGTGAAAATCTGGATTCTAATCTAATTTCTACGTGTTTAAAACCTGCCTCTGCATCTAATTTGTTTACAACATGTAAACAATTTAAGTTTGTAGGCTTCTGAGCAAGCACTTGCTATTTCCAAACACCAACACTAGATTGGTAATATGTTGATTTTAATTTGAATTTAGACACACAGACATATCAGAGTTAATGACTGTATTTTTAAACAAAAATCCTTTTTTACCCATCCAGCAGCAGCGTCGAGGTCAAGCTCAGAATGTGAACTCCTATGATGTAAATTATAAAGCAGCAGGCAGTGCGAGCATATTACACATTGGAGAATCCAACGTCTTCTGTTTCTGATGGATTTCTTGACTCTTTGGGGGGATAGGATAACATCTATAAGCAGAGTAACATAATAATAATTAGATTACCAGATTACAGCAATAATAGAGTAACAAAGCATGAATAATGCTAATAAATTTAGGAAGTGACCTGTTATAAAATGAAAGCACAGATGGACATGATAGCTGCATAACTTTTTAAAGAGAAAGCTGTCTAAGGACACTGACTGAAAATCTGAAAACAAACTTTTGCTAGCATTGGTCAACTTAAGAGAGTTTTGTCCTAGTGACTGTGACAGTAGCCGATGCCAACATCTTGTTTGCTGTACTCATAAATATAAACATCCAACAAGATGGAATAAGAAACACTCTGCTCAGGGTAACGCTCTATGTCTAACATGAACATGTCACTAGAGAAGAGCCTTAAAAAAATTTCATTTGAAACTGTACTCTGAAGCTGTTGTCGGATACACAAGCATTCATCCACCATAACATATTTCAGCACACAATCAGGCTTCTGTAAAGATAGAATCAGACTCTTGTCCATTAGGGAACTGCTGATTTATTTTAGTTGATACTAATGATACATCACATTATTGAGACTGATCAAATCTCAGTGGGACCAAATCCACTAAACTATCCTCCGCATAAACAAAAAAGATTCCTATTTACTTACTGCTAATGTACATTTTTAATATGATGGACAAATTCTCCCCGGAGACGTATTTTCTGCCAACCTTTACAGAAGTTGCATGAATGCAGTTGGGGAAAGATTTGCATACCATTTTAGAGGAGAGTTTTGCAATCATTCCTAACTCCTTTTGCCTATATTCTACTTTTTAATTTATCACCTGTGCAGTGGAAAGTAAAGTTTCTCTCTCTCCCCTCCCAAGTACAGGAAACAAAATACCGTTTAAAAGACAGCTTTCATTGTTACCTCGTACAGTGAAAACAGTCATGCAGAATGTATTTGGTCCAGCTTTTGTGCTCAGCACCAATAAGCCAGAGATTTCCTAGTCATGCAATTCACAGAGGCTTTCAAATCCTTCTAAGTTCTTTAATTTGTTCCCTAATCCATAGAGAAATAACCTTTCTCTTCACATACAGCTGTTTGTATCAAATCCCCAGCACATTCCCACTCCGATGACAACACTGGTATTTCCAGTAAAAAAACTTTCCTTTTAAGTTTAAGCCATCTGGTTTGTCATTCTCACGTGGGCATATTGCAGCAGACTCTTGTGTGCGTTTGTTAGCAGAGGACGCAGGGCAAGGAACTCCCCTTGTTTAAGAACATCCTATACAGCTGATATGAGGGGTTTTTTACCCTTATATTCCTCTGGCGGTCTCAGGATTCCCCTGTACCAGTCAGATGTAAAGAGAGGGCAGTGCTGTCCTAAGGAAATCCTGCAGCCTAGGAAGGAAACCAATCGCAAGCTTTCAACCTTGGTTCATGGTAAGACACATTAAGTGCATGATACAGAGGTGAAAGGAAAATGAAATGCTTGTACTAAATGTGTTTTTGCATCTGGACAGATGTGGAAGCCAATTACAAAACACAAGCTGGTTGCAACTGCCATGTGCCCAACAAGCTGACCCTTCTTACTAAAACCTGAAGATCTTAAGACCTACTTTAATCCTTCTTTTACCAAGTGATCGACCATACCTATAACTTTTCTATAATGGTCATACTTGAGATTGACTCTGATGTGACATAGTATAAAATACTCTTCTGAAAGATACTACATTGTCTTTCCTTCAGTTCCTTCAAAACTGCAGATGAGAGAAATAAGTGAATATACCTTATCAACTTACCTTTTGGCTTCAGTGGGCTAAAATGCTGAACAAGTTTGATCTCTCACTCGCAGCTGCCTGAAAATGTAGGTTAATCTGTTCTCCAAGATTAGGCCGCCTGTCCAATTTAAGGTCCTTCATATTGAAAAATCATATGGCTATCAGCTTAGGATCTTGACTCATGAAACCTTATTATTTCATCAAATGAAAATACTAGGCTTGGGAATGTAGTTCCTCTGTTCTGCTAACTCTAAGGGCCACTGAGATCTTAGCCATGAGCCTGGAATAGAGAAGGTTCAAAGCATTAGGCTTTGCAGGGGTCCAGGGGAAATAAGGCACAGGGCTAAAAACTCTATCTAGCATCAGGAGAACAGAAAGATGAAGTAATATTGAAATGGAGTCATTTTATACTGCAGGGGGTAGTTGCAATTACCCTCTTCCTGTGCTTGAGGAACAGGTACTGGCCAATGGAGCCACTTCACTGTTAACAAGAGTCCATTTGTGCTGTGGAGTAAGATATTCTTCCATGTATCTTCTCTCATCCCTGCAGCTCTTATTCTACATTTACTTACTACAACACTTGTGATCAGCTAGGACAGAAGTATTCCCAGCAGATCAAATCATTGTAGCATCCTAGTCCAAATGAGGTCCACAACAGCCCCACTGTGTCCCAGCAGTTTATATGGCAATAGTCAGCTGGGAGTGACTAATGGATTGATGGTAGATAAAGAGATGGAAGACAAATACCTCCCTCTTACCCAGGTCCAGAGAGATAACAGGAGTAGGAAACAGTGAAAATGCTTTGGCACTGTAGTTTGAGCTTTATATAAACACAAAAAGCAGACCTAGAAGTTGAGAAGGTGCCCTTTTCATAAAGTGTTGCTCTTAAAAGAAGACTATATTTGGAATGCTGAAAAAAAATGCAACCTTTAATGTATAACACTCAACAAACACTGAAATTATCACAAAACACAAACATTAGCATTGTATTAGTTTATACAATACACTGTATTAGCATATTGTTTGGGATTTGATATTGTACATACACACATGCATATATTATATATGCATTTCTCCGAGACCAGTGAGCTGAGTAGCCAGCTATCAAACTCTAAAAAATGTCTCTAGCATCAGCATCTGTCTGTTTGGTAAGTCTCCCAGGCGGCTCTCGTTGTGCATCTGGGCCTGTCAAGGCTGCTCTGTTTTCTGAGCTGCTCTGTCTTCCTTAAGGCCATTTCTTCAACTTTCTTTGTAATATAAGATATTTTGGCCATTTCTTCAACTTTCTTTGTAATATAAGATATTTTTTCCTTACTCAGCCATAAGACGTCACACATCTGCTGTGAGACAAGCTGCTCCTTTGAGATATACTAACAAAAGGCATCAGAGGCTAACCTCAAGATGACTTTTATGACTAGGGTATAATTAGTTATCATTAATGGCACATTAATAATGACAGTTTTCTGTACCCCTCGTTCAACTTGCAGGGAGTCCCTGACTGTGTCCTTAAACATAATTTTTATGTGGACCCCAACAGCTTAAAACTTTCAGGAACAATTTCTCATCACATTACACTTATACAAAAGTGGAATGATGCATGCAAATCAGGCATAACACATGCCATCAATAAGAACATGGATATTACTGTTGTCTTCCTTCTCCCTGGGCTCATACAGTAATGTCCCTCTTCAAAGCTCTGTCCTTATCCAGATTTCACTTGGGGTAGTGACACTTGATTCTTACCAGCTGATTAGTCACGGGTGGGAGATAATCTCTGCTCTCGTAAATGGCTTCCCACCTATAGTGCTAAGTTACAATTAGATGATTAAAACAGAAAGGATATTAATAATCTATGAATATTGAAAATCCAATTCACATGTCATTATTTAGCCCATTTTACACTCTTTCTCTCTCTCTTTTTTCCCCAATTTCTCTCATGTTAGCCAAAGAAGTCAATGTAAAACAGACATGTGTGAACATAGCGGTCTTAGAGTTCATCTAGTTCATCTTCCTTTTCTGAAGCAGGGTCAAAGATATCTATAAAGCTTGTTATTATGTCCCCCCCTTTCACATACATTCTGCTTTCTTTTCCTCCTGAACTAAACTTTCTAGTTCTTCTCATTACTGAGAGATTTGCCTTTCTGGTAACACGACCATCCTGGTGTTCCTCTCTAGCTGCCAGACACTCCTGTGCCCTGCTGCTGCCTGGCTAGTTCCCCTCCCGTTTCATATTTGTGCATTTGATTTCTCTTAAATGCAATGCTTTGCATCTGGATTGAATTTGAAGTGGAGGATTTCAGAGCATTTCTGAAATTTCTGAATATTGTTATCTTCTACATCAAAGCACTTGCAACCCTTCCCAACATGGCGTCATCTGCAAAAGTTATGTATGTACTCTCTGTTCTACTGTTACGCTACTAATGAAAATACTGATTACAGCTAGGCTGAGGACAGAATCCCTCTTGCAATTTCCTCCTGATATAGCAGACTCGTTGAGACCTAGCATGTGGACAGCTTTTAACCAGTTGTGTACTCGCTAATGATGATTTCATCTAGACCACACTGCCCTCGTTTGCTTATGAGAATGTCATGTGAGAACATGCTAAGAGTATGACTCATACTCGATACAGCACAACCCTGCTCTGGGAGGCCAGTTAGCCCATCAAAGAAGAAAATTTTATTAACTTAACACAGATATGTTTTGACAAATCTATATTGGCTTAGGCAAACTGGGCTATACTGTAGACGCAGAGAAGAAACATGACACTGAAAAGGGGATTTACGTGCCTCCCTCTCCTGAGTCATTACCCCTATCTCTATAGAGTTTTCCGTACTCTCTCTGTCCTGATCCTTATTTGATTGCTGCACACAACAGAAAAGCAATAGTATTCCGGCTTTCTGTTGCAGCAGAGCAATAGAGGGACATGAGGTCCATATGCTCCAGCCTTTGCCATGTCCTATGACCAGCCTTAGAGCTCATGCGCAAGTACAGCTGAGCTGCCTGGAGCTCACAGAGCCCCCTGCGTTAGGTGACACACAGACACATAATAAGAAGGGACTGAGGACTTCTCAGGAAAGCTGGAAGGGTGTCCCAGACTGGAGGTATTCTCTGGGTATAGTGCACACGCTTTGGTCTGTAGATTAGGCACCTCGACCCTACACCCAGAAATTAAGGGCATCATCCTGGGAGAAAGGGACTCAAATTTGCTCATATAGAACAGTAAACTGATCCCAGATTTCCAATATTTCAGATGAGCGCTCTAAACACTGAGCTACTGGAGAATTTAACATGCATGCCATCTCTTCTCACTCCTGAGGGATGCTCTCCGCAACAACCCTGCCCCAATATATCAGGCACATTTGGAAAACATCAGACCAAGCTCTCAGGTGAAGAAGGATGCAGCCTGTGAATCCTAAGAGGGCTTAAGCATTACTTTGGTGCACTGGTTCTTAATGCTACCTAGAATGAGATACTCTGGGCCATCTCCAGAAGCCAAAATGTGATGACCTAGGGCACTGGTGTAAGTTTAGACAGCAGCAGGAGGCAGTAGCAGAGTCAGAGTTTTCTGAGCTTTAATTTTGTAGGGAAGTAGCAGCTAGGTACTTCAACTTTAAGTGGTGTTAAACCTCACAGTCTGTCAGTAAAATATTTACTCTCCCTGCCTTCTGTGCCTCATTGGGTGCACACAGCAGCTTTTGGCAGACCACTTCAAAAGATCAGCATTAGGAAACAGAATGAGGAATTTCAAGTAACAGTCAAAGCCAGATCCTTCTCAACACAAAGCATGGTAAAAGTTCAGAGTGGAAGCAGAGGCCTGGAAGGGCAGAAGTGTAAGGCAATTACTTCAAAGAAGTAAAATGGGTAGAAACATCTAATCAGTGGTGTACCTATCTGAAGTAGCTAATGAAGGAGATAAAGGGATAGACAAAACAATTCCTGTAAAACTGTTTTAAGGAAAAGCACCAAAGAACAAACAGTACAAGTTTGTTATGTTCTTGTTAAGGTCAAAGTCTGTCTATTTGAAATGAAAATTGAGCATGTCTCCTATATAGACCATTGCACACACGTTCTTCTAGACAGTTTGTAGATAGCAATGGATATGCCCAAGACTGGGAATAACACACAAGGGCACAAAAGAGTCTAGCATAGCCCAGCTACTCAAGAGTCAAAGCACTGATTATTGTAACTCCTGAAGTTCACAGAGCTTCAGGTTCACAGAGATACTATATTTCTATGTCTGGAAACCAGTGGAATTTAATACACTGGCCGAGGACTTCTCTAATAAAAAATAGTTCTATTGAGGGATGAGGGCAAGAGAATAACAGAAGACCTGTAGTGAGGCAGTTTCTTTTAACAGTGAAGAATTCAAATTACGATGGAAAGATATCAAACACCAAACTCTTGCATGGTTACATGCAAGGGTGAGATTCTGTGCTGTACCACCAAGAGAATGCAGCCTGGTTCCCCCAAATTTTCCAATGTATGATTTACATACCTGCACAGTTCTCCAACCAGATGAGAACTGCATACAGTTTGCAGAAGCATGGCAGAGATTAGTGCTTATGCATGGGTTACAGCGCTATAATATTTAGTTATGCCAGTGCATGAGTTTTGGAAGATCAAGGATTTTATGTCAGGGTCTAAAGAATACACCCTTCCCCTGCAACATATTGTCTTTATATACATGTAGGACAGTAAAATTCAAAAGAAGTGCGCATTTTTTGCCTATCGGCAACACAAATATCAGGGCGTAAAGCATCATACAACCTGCTGGACATAAGTAGAATTTTAAGAGCTCTTTCCAGTGACAGCTTTGCAAATAGCTGTCATCATACACTTTAAAACTTCACCTCACTCATTTGTTTAACATGACGGAAAAATTCAGACAGGTTACAATTTGGAACATTCTGTGATTCTTTATTTCTCATTAAACTCAGCACATGAATGGGTAAATTAGCCCCACTGATAGTATCTCACTGATGAGGACATGATCTGTTTCATGTCTGGTTTTATACTAGATACCACATATTAGTCACGGTGTCCTACTTCCTCCCAGTCGCTGCTTAATTCCAATTATATTTGACTATTTTTAGACTATATTTAATCCTCTATATTGATTATTATAGCATTTAAATTGGTTGTCCTTTCTACTGACACAATAAAATGTTTTTTCAGCTTTGCCTCTGATGAATTGTTTTTCAAACTTTAGGGAAAGTTCCCGAAGCTACATACACAAATACACAAATGCCACATGCACACCTATACAACAGAAACATTAGCATTTAAGTTAGAAAATAACATTAACAAGGTGAAAAACAAGTGGATCTTGTTCTTCAACAAGGCATCTCCTCATAACATGGATTTATATGAAAAACATAAATAGGAAGCTATTTTCCCTAATGGTCAATATCAGAATACAGTACTTTCAGATATGAAGGGAAGACTTGACGGCAGGAAATCTGGTTTTGGGTTCTAGCCCTGGCATGTATTTTTATTGTAACTTCTAGTGAATGACTTAGGATCAGATCAAAAATCCACTTAAGACCTGTACTACTTAACGCAGAAGACTTCAGCGTTCTTGCAGAATGCCACAACACAAGGATATGTTCACTCTTTCTTTCATATTCTCCTTCTCCACCTCCACAGAAACCTGCATTATTTTTGTACAGCAGCGTGGCTTCACCCAGAGACAGAGGAGTTCCTGCTGCTTACGGTAATTGCCAAAGGAATGGGAAATGTGGGTTTGAAATCTCTCGAAAAGGCAGAAAACTGTTCTGATTTACCATTTTCTGCACAAGTGGCCCAAATTCAAGATATTGAGAGGTGAAGTGGTTTAGAGAGGAGAGTTTAGGACAAGGAATTCCTCCACATCTTTTACTCATGAACTGTGTTTTGAAACAAAAACTTGGCCACAATTCAGCCTGCTTGTGTTATGCAGGCCTTGAGAAACACAGTTGTTAGATACATGGGGAATTATCAGATTAAACCGGGGTGTCCATGTTGTTTAGATGATTAGGCAGCAGTTTGGCAAGGTTTTCGGGATCACAGCTTTGCACTTTGTCACCTGGATCCTACCTGTCTGCATGCTGGATAGCTAATCCCTTTTGGGGAACTAACTCTAAATTTCTGCTGTGTTCAAATATAGCTAATGGTTAGTGGCCTCTCTGGGAAAGAGACCACTGGCTTTGACGTTAACTGGCACAGTGATGCCATCTGCTGTTAACTCTTAGTAGCCCCCAAATAGCCAGAGATTTCAGAGCAGTTGCATGCTTTTCAAGAGGAAAGAGGTGAAGGAAACAATGGTGAGGAGTATCACAACTGCTTTTTCAGGATTGCAAACTCTAGCACATTTATCTAGAGTCATTGGCCTAGAAAAATGCATACACCTTCTCACCTTCCAGATTTGTCACACATTCTTAAGGATGGTGTAAGCTATTACCAAATAATCTACCTGTAAGCTTTGAATTTATAGGAGACTTTTGCTCCTATGTACCATTTGCAGGTACTCTTCACAGATTTAATAAGAAAATACCTATCTCTTTCCAAGCTTAAATTCTGTCCCTCTCTCAGCTCTGTAGAAGTCAAAGTATTTTCTAATGTTGCCAGCAAAACATGCAGATCATGTTTGCAGGGGAAGCTGGACTCAGGGCTGCCACAACAGCGGGAAGAGCAATCCTGTTGCCTTGAGCAGTAAGAAGGGGTTGACACCCAGCGCCACTGTAACCGCCAGCTTGCAGTACTCTGAGCCTAGTTGTGACAGGGGGTTTTCCCAGAAGAGTTGTTTCATAAAGGAGGTAAAGAAAGAAAGGAAAGAATAAACCCAGGAATAAAATAAGAGTTTTAAGCTCTCTCCTTAGCTTCAGAACTGCCATACTTCACAGAGTACACTTCTTACTTCTGATTCCACAAGCCTGATGGAGTGATTTTCCCCCTTCACAGTCTTAAAAACACTCTCCAGATGTTCTACATTCTTCTACCATATTTTCCATCTACATAATACACTGTCTATCCCATTGCTATACAGCCATTTTGTCTAATCAGCAGGACTCTCTTTTGGATCCAAAAATTATTTTGTTAACATCAAGCTCAAAGAAAGTCCTCTGTTATTGTCAGAGGAAATATCTCAAGTGTTGACTAACGTGCTCATATACTAAAGGTAGTATTACTGCAGATGCTGGTGTCCATGTTTTTGAGATATTAATTAGCAAGAATCATATTTCAGAATGCTCTAGGTTAGAGCCGCCCGAGAACATATGCTTATAATTTCCTCCTAGGGTGAAACTTCTCCAGCATAAATTATCTTCTTATGATCCCAATCTGTATAAGCGATCTGATGTCCAGGACAATCTGAAGTATGTTGGATTGCATTTGTTTCAATTTAGCAGTCCTTGCTGATTAACAGCTTTTAACTCATCTCCTCACACAATTTCCTCCAAGTATTGAGATAATGAATCTTCCACTGCCAGTGTTAAATAAAGGCATCCTCTTCCCTTTACAGAATATCATGGAGGGGTTCCCGCTCCCCAGAAATACTACAGTATTTCATACCTCTGTCTCCTAGCCGTCCTCACCCAAGACATCCATGGCCTAATGAACGCCTGCTCCCAGATCACTACTCTTCAGAAGCTTTTCTTTCTCAGGACCACTCTGTGCTGAATGGACACTGATAGGTCCTAATACAGAAATAAGTGGCTGACTCTGGTTTGGCTACCGGTAGCAAAACTAACAGAGAACACTCAGGATCAGACCTTGACACATGTGACAGGACATGGAAGTGCTGATAGAGGACCAGGGCATTTTGCGCGTGTCTGGCCCCCACGCTGCCCTCCTGACCGACAGTGATTCTGCAACTGCAGTCTCGTGAGGCCTCCCCTCAGAGCACATGGTCTAAATCCCACTTCCTTGATGCTACTTTCCAATTTACTGCTTTCCGTACTTAATACACCGCCAGAACTTCTCAGACAGGCTGTCTGAGCCTGTTCTTTACTAATACTGTAGGCATGGTTGAAGGATACTTTTCTTCCTTATTAACACCATTGATTATTCCTTCCACAATCTCCAGTCCTCTGATACAGGCTGCTGGCTTCATTTATTTGAAGACAGTCTTCAGAAGGGGAATAATGTTATCACGTATCTTGAGTAGGGTCAGCGTGTGGGCTAAGCCAAACCCCAATTAATAGTAAACTCATCAACACTGGGCTCTCACTGGGAAGTTACTGCTAGATTGGCATCAAGGTTTTTGTGGCTAAAGGTCACTGGTAAATCACAGGGCACAAGAACTAGATCTAGTGGTGGTGAATTGAGCCTGTACTAAAGGCCAAACATCCTCATCTCTGAGAGACCCAATGACAATGGAAAACTAGTGCAGGTAAGGAATACCAGAGGGATGTGCCTGCGTCGTCTTCTCCAGCAGGGAGTCAGACTGCTGAACCCTCCTTCCCAGCAAACATCAAAACACTTCTTCCCTATTTCTTTTCTGAGATTTGTTATAAGAAATATAGAAGCATATTCTCATTCTCTGACTAATGCTGAGTATGTAGGGACATAAGCCTGCTCCAGAAATGCCTCTGCTGTTCCAAAGGGTCTTCACACAAATTAAAGCAGTACTCAATAGCACTGTACTAGATTTAACATGTGAAAATTGCACAAGATTCACAGTTCAATTAGCAATCTAAATGCCCCTGAAACAAGGGATTTTTAAAGTTCAAAAGTAGTGGACGTAACAAATAAAACAGTAGAGTACTTCAGAGCTCCCTCTTGAGATCTGAGCAGTGATTACATCTGTAGGCTTTACCCTGGAGGTGGCTCTGTAGGTTGGTGATGTCAGACCGCTGACATGAGAGCAATGCTTATCTTCTCAGGGTCCTGTGTTCCTGCTCAGGTACACTAAACTGGAAAGCCTGGCATCCTCTAGAATCAATTCCTCGGCCTGTGACTGGGGAACTGAGGCTTCTTCTGTTTATTTGAAATGCTAAAAATCCCAGAGTGTGCTAGAACAGCTTCTGGGAGGCTCCTGGCCTCCTCAAATCCCTTTTCTAATAACGATCTCATTTTGATCATTAACTGATAGTCTAGGCTGATCTTGAGAATGCTGGAGTATCCCCAATACCAGTGAGGCGGAGGACTGGCTTTGTAACTATATGTGGACAGGCATCTAATGAGGCTTTTGGAAACCCCTGATGTGAGTTACTGCTTCCTGCCAGGACCTGCTTCTCCCATGGGACACTGTTAGTGCGGTCCCGGGGGCCCTTGCAAGTGTGGCCATAACCCACAGACCACTATCAATTAACAACAACCTCCCCAGAGTCTGCCCTCCCACCAACTCACTCTGTCCCCACTAAGAAGAGTCTTGATTCAGGGGTAGACTTCACTCAGGTGCCATTCGCAGACAATATGCAAAGAAAGATGCACAGGACTGTTGGCATAGTGATTAGAAAGCACACCAAGAGCCAGGTCACAGTTCCCCTTTCTGTGTATTTAATAATCCTTCTGCACATTTTCCTATTGGAAACAACTGATTACCAGTAAGCATACATGCAGAATCACTACCTGGACCTATCAGCACAGAGAGTATAATTCAAATGCTGTATTTGGATATTTCCCTATCTGCCTATCCTCTTTGTACCAGTGTGTTGTATAGACCTTTGCTAGCCTCTGCTAGGACCACAGACATCCTGCGTGTTAGTCTTACCCTAACATTTATCAGTCATTCTTGGGCACACAACATCTGTGTTGCAGAGTACAACAGTTCTATCTTTCCGTCTCTCAGGCGAGCCCAGCCCAATATTGGGTCTCCAGTTTCTACCAGAATTAGTAAGAGTTAGGAGCCTACACGCCTTTTAGAATTCCAGTTTATATACACACAGCTCTTCTAAGAGAAACTGCCAACAGGGGCACACACTGCTTGCCATGCTAGAAGAAGTAAAATTCCCAACACCTTGGTATCAAGGCCTCCATTAGAGAAAAATTCTGTTACTTTCTGTACATATTATCTCTCTCAGTAGCTTAACAGATCAAGTTGTGCCTGAACAGTGACTGCTTACTAACTGTTACCAAAGCTGATTTTATTAATTATTTTGCAGGAAGTCAGATGATTTACTGAAGCTCTGCAAGCATAGAACAGTGAAGGAAAATTTCTCAATACTTTACAATCTGTTCATCTTGCTGTGCACATCAAACTTGTCAGGCATTTTCAGAACCTGTAACCCATTTGCAAGTTTGCATCATAGGAAACTTTCAAATGAAGAATGAGCCCATTTGCAAGTTTGCATCATAGGAAACTTTCAAATGAAGAATGCCAAAACAGAAGAGCAATCCCCACTAAACAATGATTGCATATGTAAAAGGTTGAAAACGAAGTGCTTAAATTCTTTCAACTCTTATGCTTGGGTGGGAGCTGTGGGGGGGGGCTGGGGGGGGAGGAAAGACGCTTAGTACAAAGTGATTGCCAAATATGCAGTTCCTCAGTACATCAGTAGGTTGCAGCAGAGTGTTAAATACAACCTGAAATGCGGGTGTTAGAGGACAAGAACAACACAAGACAATGTTGTGACAAAATGTGTGTGAAGTCAACATGGCGATGTATAGCTATCTGGAAGAATTTTGCTGAACAGACTGGAACAATAAGGAAGTGGGGTCAGAATAAACATATACCCAGAGCTTGTTATTTCTCAGTCACAGATAAAGGATGTCCATGTTAGTCTTAGAGCCTCTTACTCTGCCAGCAACATGATGGAACGACAACATCACTGATTCGGGAAAATGACATTTCCTTTCCCAGATGTGGTACCAGTTCTGCAGCTTGGTTTCGATTAAGAAAGGGGATGATGTTGGGGTAGGATTCTTTTTTCCTTAAGAATGACACATCCAGCAATTCATGAGAAAAAGAAAATAAGAAAAATGAAAGCAACAGATTAATCTGAGACAGTAGTTGTATAAAATGTTGAACAACGTAGATAAAAGTAAAATTTGGCAGTGAAAAAACCAATAGAATCTAGTATGCCAATAATACAGCCACCATATGGAATTGTTTCTCTCTTGATGATACATTTGGATATAAGAAAAAAGAAATAGTATTTCAATCAAAGCTCCCAGTAGTTATTAGTGGGGTCTCAGTTCCTTTCAATTGTTCTTATTCCCTAATTTGATTGCAAATAATAACACCACAGCTGTGTCTTCTGTAACCAATTGCATCTCTATAGGTTCCTATATTTAGACTGCATACAAGCACACGCAAAAAGTAACAAAGACATAAAGAACACTGCTTAGCCTTTAGCAAGATCATACAAAAGAGCTAATGAAGCTCACTCTAATAAGCTTTGCTGAATGACCAGCTGTAAACCTTCATTTGTATTCTACAACAGCGATACCCAATGCTGAGGAGAAAGCTACCCTCCTTCCAAAGGTATCATGTTACTCCTTTCTGAAAGTATCATGCTTCAACGGGCAGCACAGATTTCTTTGCAAACTGTAAGCAATGCAATTGCGAGAAATGAGCCTGTGCAACTGGTCAAAAGCAGATTTTTCTCCATATAAAGAAATCTCAGGTGAGGAGGTTTTTTACTCATGGTCTTTCTTGTTTAAGCCAAGTAGCAGACTGCCTAAAAATAAACGTAACCATAAGCATGCTAGTGCTGATGATGGCATCTTCCTTTTTCACAAACTATTCTCTGCCTGCGTCATAACCTCCTCTAAAGCCACCGTTTCTGTGCTGCTGTGCTAGCAACAAGCTAAAGCCTACGGGCAGAAGAAATTCCAAGCGCCAAGCAAGAGCTCAAGATTTAGTGGCTAGTGCTTGTCTGCCATCAAAACACAGAGCTTCTGGCCAACCTCTTTGAACAGCAACCTTGGAACATTCCCTGTCCCAGTAAATGAATGGCATCAACCGGAGCGCTATGCTATCAGAGAGTTTCTACAGCAGTGTTACAGCCTTGACATCTATCTCAAAGTCAAAGTTAAGGTGAACACAGAAAGACACAAATTCCCCTGAGAGGCAGGTGAATTATACCTGTCTATGACCAATATTCCTGTTCCTGAAAAGCATCGGATGAGAGCACACTAAGAGAACTGAGGCAGAGCTGAAGGCTAAAGTGCCTTCTCCCATTAACGGGAGGGAGCAGCTGCCTGATATTGGACATTTGCTACTAATGATTACATGACAGTATTAGGGTATTTGTATATGTAATGTGTAGGGTAGACCTTCCACTGTTAAGTAGCCTGGTTATCTGCAGCTAGCTAGTTGTTTAGGGCATCTTTACAGTAGATGAAAAATATTGATCCTGTGGAGTTCCATGGAGGGCCACCATAGTGGGCACTCTCTTCATGTACACTGGGAGGCTGAATGTGGCCCTCTTTTGGGGTAACTGATGGGCCATAACAGTGGGATATTTGCACAGGCTAACCTAAATTGCTCAGAGGAGGTTAAGAATCCCAGGTTAACACACTTCTGTTTCCCACGCCCGAAATGCTTCTTGCTGAGGGCAGTTCCGAGCAGGAGCATACCAAGACATCCTGAACCTATCAATGCTAAGGCTGCATGAGGAACATGAGGGATAAACCCCTTAAAAGAAGCAGCTACACTTAGATGGTAGGAGGTGTAGTTATTGCCCTCCACTTGGGCTTAATTCAAATTCTGCATAATGAGAATGGAAAAGCGCCTGGATAGACAGAGTAGAGAACAAAGAATCCAAAAAATAACATACTTCTCTGGTAGGACCATCAACTTCTATAGCAAAAAGGTAAACACTCATTTCCAAAGAGGCTCGGATCAGATGGTGATTTGAAAGCACTAGTAAGGAAGAGCTTTCACCATGTGAGAAGTGACCTACCAAACAAATAAATCCTGAGGGAAAATTCTGATCTTCCTCTTTTAAACTCTCAAAATATTTTTATTAGGCCTTCTATGCTAACTGTTAGGAGAACTAATTTGGAATTTCTGATGGGATTTTTTCCCCTGGAAAATGTAAGCTCTCCAAAACTAGATTTTCCTCTTAAATAGCAGCCTAGGGGTGAGAACATCCACATGGGAAAAAAAAGGTTCAAATCCCTGTCTGTTTGGATCAGCATCCTGAACATGAATTCACACAATTTCCCTGACTGTGTAGAAGTTCTTACTTGTATCAGTGACATGGCACTTGGCAACATAAGGTGATTCAGTTCAACAGCAGATTAAATGGCCCATTTCTGTATATAAACAGGAGTAAAAACTGCTCTCCTCTGCACAAAGGTTTTTAGCTGGTGAAAGGGAGAAGGGTACAGAGAATGGATAACATGCCTTCTAGAGGGAAATACCAGACTCCTCTCTGAGTCATGGTCAAGCACATTTTGATACCCAAATTAAAACTGCAATGTGTTATTGTAAAAGGAAGCTGTAATATTAACAGTAGACTTTATAGAGTCTGTCTCTCTTGCTGGAGTGGTTTCATTTTGAGTAGACAATTAAAGATTCACTGAGCCAAAGAGATCTACAAAGAAAGAAAGAATGAGGTAGAGGAAAATCGAGAGAGAAACACTCTTTTCGAAAAATATGTTAAAGGGTCTGTTTTATGCCCATGCAAAATAATGACAACATTTAAAAAACTCAGTATATCTTACTAAAGATAATTTAACTCTCTTACTAGCTTGGCTATAAGGCCCTCATCTGAAATCTTTAAATTCTTGAAATTCAATAGCCATGAACAGGTATAGAAAGAAGAGGAGCAGTATGCTAGACAGAGAGATAAACTTAGTACTGGTAAGGTTCTCAGTTCTGGTTACTGTTGCCGTGTATTTTTCTAGTTATTTTTTCTAGATTTACAGTATAAAGAGAAAGATCTGATAGCCTTCCTGTTAGTCTTCAAAGATTTTTAATAAAGCAATAGTTACTAACATAGTTTCATTTTGAATGTTACACCATATGTTAAACTAAGAATAACATTATCTCCAATCTATACAGTAAATTTTACATTAAATACAGTGTAAAGCAAAAAAAGCACTCCCTTTCATTCTGAAGTGTAAAAAACCCCAATATTAATAAAAAGACTACAAGAGATGAAAGAGAGCTTTATTCAATCTCTTTCAAAAATAAATGATTTATTCAAGACGTGCATATTTTCAAGTTCTTCGGTTTCTCTTGATGAATATTCCAGTATGTTTCCCAACGCCCTGGTAGAGTGAGTATGACAAGATGTTCACACACTTTTTATGGTAAGGAAAAATGCCAAGAATATAGCTAAAGAGGCCAGATTTGTAATATGGTAGGAACAGTCGGGGAATTCCTAATTTCTCTCTTATTTGTTGGCAGTTAATATTGGATTTCCAGCAGAAAAGACCTTCCGTCCAGAATTAAACAACTCTCCCAGAGCTTCATACTGAGAACATATTTGTGGCCAATAAAGGCCATGGTAATTCTTCAAAGTCTCCTCAGTACCTATAAAGATCTTTGAGAAACATGAGCTTACTGATGCTTAATAAATACATTAAAGTAACATTAAAAGCAAGATTGCTACTAAAGTCCAGGGACCCATGCCGGCAGCACACCTCTCAGAGGAGGGATTCAGTTCTAGGGCAGTACGAAACCAGGCACGCTGGGAGACGAGAAAAGGAAGCAGCAGAGTCGGATACAGAGCAGCACAGGACAGAAGGCAGGCTCCAGAAATAAACACTAATGTAAAACAGACGTTTCCCATTAAAATACCGGATAGGAGAAAGAGAGTGAAAGTAGCAAATAAACAGTAAAACCAGTGAACCACATTTTACTCTTTGCTTCAGTAGTATCCTTTTGGGGTGATACTGGTTGACTCCATTTCCCCTGGCAACTCGCTCCCATGAACAGCAATAACTAGCTTAGGAGACCTACCGTTGAAAAGCATCAGGGGATTTACAGTGCACATCAGGGTCACCGTAGTTAGTTTCAAAACTGGAAAACATAGGACATGCTTTGCCTCATAGAGTGGGGTCAGTGACTTAACAGAAGTCTAAATGTGCCCAGCCTAACTTCGGGCTCTTTTCACTGCACCTCCATGCTCTGTGAATGGAATTGCTCTCAGAGTATACTCTGAGGAGTACAGAAGGAAGAGGAATTCTGGCAGGAGCTAAGCTTCATTCCTTGCATCTATATCCACCTTAGTGTGCAATCACAAACACTGAACGAGAAAACATCTGAAGATGCTATTATCAGATTGAAAAAGGTAGACAAATGTTCACTTATCTGTCCCCTTCCCTGTCTCACGCTTGATCAGTGTGGTCTAAACCACTGTGTGCTTAGCTCTGCTGGGGCAAGGCTTCCTCCCCAAGCAGCAAACGGTTCAGAGATACCACAGACCACTCCTTGGGCAGCCAAGGAATACCTTGGATTCCCTGTTGCTTTTTTCCACTTGTGAGCCCAAGGTTGAAGAGAAGCAGAACAAGGATTTAAATATTCCATTACTCTCTTTGGACTGGGGAACATTGAAATAAATCACAAGTGCCTCTAAGCAAACAAACCCAAAGAAGATGCTAAAGTCTTTAAGCCAGGGATAGTTTTTACCCATGCTCTGGTACACAGTCTCTCCCAATGGGATCTTCACTGCTATGATTACCTTCAGACAGAAGCATAATAAACAATAAATAACAATTAACAGCTCAGATGCTTCTCCATAAACAGTAGAAAAACTCTCTTCCAAAGAAAATATATATGGAGAAATATTTAGCAAGTAAATACTGAACCTTTCAGTACTGCATAACAGAGAAGGTATCATATTCCTCTTACTGATTCTTGTAGGTCCCAAATAAGGCAGTATTTGCAATCCCTGGTTTTAAGTCTAAACAATTAGACATGCAGGAGCTAAAAGCCATTAAGTCAGCATGCACATTAGGTATATACTGGAACCAGACATACAAATTTGCTCAAAGAATTGTTAAAACACACAGCACACTTTAAACATATTGGGCCAAATTCCCTCTGAGTTTAACTCAATTTAAACACCTTGTTTAAAACCAGTAAGGAGATAATTGCATACTGTTAGAGAGCTGTTATACTGCATGCTTCAAGGGTAGGTGCAGATAGGCTGATTGATACAGAAAGTGATATCAAAACAAGAAACTTTGGGGAGTGAAGCAGAGAAGGGAAGAAAACATACTGAAAAATCCAGCTGTGAAATGCATCACATCCATAACCACTACTTTCCTATTTAGAAAACAGTTTGGAGCGTTCTTATCACAGATATCTGTCCTGCAACCCAGTCACCTAATGGTAAGAAGGTAAAGTAGAATACAATAAAGAAGAAAGGAAAACCAGCAAGGAAATTTCAAAAAAGTTCATAGTGTAGGAAAAAAAACCCAACCAAGTACATCTGTTAGGGTAACATGTTCCCCTTCCTGGAAGCATCTTTACAGTTGCTCCTAGGTGAAGGAGAATTTGTCTAATTTGGCCCTCAAAAATGAAATTGTGAGAGGGCAGTGGTGGGATTACCTGCTCCCTCTATGCATGGCGGGCTAATTTTAGCTTTGTTTTTCCATCCTTGCAATAATCTGTAATGGGCTGGTGGAACTCCTTTCCACTGACTGCCACCAGCGCTCAGTACCTGCATGGGCCTCAGGACAGCACGGGTTCTCAGAAGGAAAATCCACCGAGGGTTACTGAACGCAAAGAGACCACTCCTGCCTCAGGAAGCCCTGCGCTGCAATCGGGCCAGGTGGAAATCCTGTTTGACCCAGTTTATCTGTTCTTCTGCTCATTTTTAATACACACTGGCAAGATCATGTATTTTATTGCCGCCAAGTCTTCTCCTGACTTAATTAAAAGATCTCCCTGCTACTTTCCAATTTTTAACTATTTGATGTCTCCTCCTATTTTTTTTCTTTTTCTTCACCTTCTGTCCCCTCTTCCATTCTCATAATTTAAAAAAAAAAAAAAGTAATTTATCTTTGAGAGCAGCAGAGCAAGGGACCATGCTGGGTTCATTTCAGAAGAGTGAGCAACAGTGCAAAAAGACAAAATAAGTCATATGGGGAAGGGAGGCAGAAGGAAGAATAGAAGTTAAGTCAGAAGCAGAAGGAATGAAAAGAGAAGAGGCAGATGAGATACAAAGCCTACCCTGAGTTAGAGAGTAAAGAATTAAAACAGAGGAGGGAGAGGTATTCAGTTGGAAAACGAGAGGACCGAGGCGGAGCCTGTTCTGCCTGCCCCAGCACTGCTGTCTGCTCCAGCTCTCCAGTCGCCCCCCGAAACGGAGGGTGGCCGCACTGCTGTGTCCCAGCGCCGCCTCGTCTGGGCTCCAGCTCAGCCAGGGGCGAGCCGGCTCCCTGCTTGTCCTTGTCACGTCCTTGCAGCTCAGCTCCCGGGAGCAGGCAGTGCTGCCACAGCCCTCACCCCCTGCAAGGGCCTGCAAGGCTGCAACTGCTAGCGTGCCTCTGTGGAAGTCACCCATCGCTCACCTCTTGGAGGGTTCCTGCTCAGTTACACCTCTATGACAGCAACAAATCTAGCTCCAGCGACCAAAACCAGAAAAGGGGGCCAACAGCAGACAGGGCAGCGCGAGCGCCCCGGGGCCGCCGCCTGCCAGCCCACCTCCCTCCCCAAGGCCCCGGGCACGCTTCCGCCCCGTCCCTCCTCCCCCTCCGGGGCCTCTCCCGAGGGGAGACGTCCCCTCCTCAAACAGAGGCCAACAAACGCCCTGTCCCAGGCCCTGCCCTTCCCACACCGTCTTCGTCAGCTGTGGCCACGTTCACTGAAGTCTCCCAGAAAAACTCTTGCGTTGTAATAGTCTGTTTTCTTTTTATCATGTATTTCAAATTACGGATGCCTGCCACACCACGATTCATAGGCTGACAGAGGAAAGCTGGTGTCTGGAGTGACCGACAGAAAAAATCTGGCGGTGATGAACATTTGCTCCACAAAAAGAGGGCTCCTGTAAGCCCAGTGGTCAAAGGTAACAAGAAAAATGGGGAAGGAAAGTGTATTTTTCTTTCCTTCTTTCTCTCTCTTGCTCTGCATTCCCAACAACAAAGAGTGTTTGGTTATCACATATTCTTGCTCTCAGAGAGAGAATGATTTTTTGTTTTGATAGTTGGAAGAAAAAAAAAAAGATCCAAAATAAAACATTTTTAGGTTAAAACAGTTAATTTGACTTAAAACTAGATGTTTTCCTCTTATTCAGAGCGTCATTAGCCTGCCGGTACTATTTAAGCCACTTTGTCAACTAAGGATACATTTCCAAATGACATCTCAAATGTTAAAATCAAACATTTTGTCAGCTCCAGAACGAAACATCACGGAAAGGGTGTCTACCATCTTGGAATTCCCACTTCCTTTTCTTAAAGAAAATATTTGCTAAATTTGACACATGTAGGTTCGGTTTTCCAGAAATTTTCTCTTTTTTGGAGCATCAGTATTTATTTAAAAATTACTCACTTCTACTTTTCACCCAGCCACATCACAACACGCGAATGCAAATAATCGCAAGCAGGCGCAAACAGAAATAACAGGAGAAAGGAGCTAAAATCTGCTTCAGAACTACTTTTAGCTCAATCCGTGAGCTTTACTGCTGCCTACAGCCCAATAAAACAGCAAAATATCCAGAACGGCTGCACGAGCACCTGAAGGCGGCAAAGCCTGCAGACGCCATTCTACGTCTGCAAATTCCAGCAGCCGTTTCACAAAACATGAGCTGAATTTTCAACTGGTAAAAAAATTTATCAGGGAAGATGGTCTCAGAGCAGATGTGGTCTGTAAACCACAGTGAATCTTTTTCTGAACCTGGCCTTGTTTTCAGGATGGTAAGAAAATCAGAAGCTAAGTAAATTTCAGGTGGATTTTAAGTTTTGACGGGAAAGATACACCCAGCTACAGGGAGAAAAACTAAAAAGTTGCTTTTTGCTCATGAAAATTCAGATACTTCATCTATAAATTTACGTCTATTAAATAATTAAAATAACATAAAATTGCACGGAACAGAACAAAACCTAACATAAAAATATGCACTGAAGCCCCATCTGTTCAAGAGGAGAATGCTAATGAAGACTGAAAAAGGCAATGGCACTTTTATTTTGTTTTTAGTTGTTCTTTTCATCTATTCATAAATTGCAAATGAGAGAACTGGAATTAACTGCCAGCATATTATACTCATGCCTAGATCTGCACAGCCAAGTATCCCACTTCTCCCTATGGGTCCTTCCAGCTTTTAGGAGAACCCTCTTATTATCATTCCCCGACTAGCACACTAATATTTTGCAATTTGGCTTCTGGCTCCCATCCCTTTCTCTCAAATATCTCTGCCTGCTCTCCCACCTCAAAGAGCACATTTTAACACACTAATTAGGGTTGGACTGTGGCAATACAAAAATTACATCTTCTCTTGGAACTCTTCTACACCCTCATAGCCATTTGTTTGGCTGAGATTTAAATGCACCGCAAGAGCCTGTCTTGGGGTTGAGGGCTCTGCACAGAGACACCAGGATACAACACCCCTGGTATGAAACAGTCCTGGGCAGCTCTGTTGGAGAGACTTTTGTTAAGATGTACCTCTAGAGTGTCTCTAGACAAGAGATTTTTCTCTCCTTTACTCTTTTGCTCATCTAACTGAAATAAGGTTTCTGTTCTTCATTAGATGTACTATTTTCATCCAGTTCACCTTCAGAATTTTACATTCTATTGCTCCAAAAATAATGAAGGAAATGCCAATAGAATCAGGGAAATATTTTACTGGCATACAGATACAAAATAAAAGGAAGTTGATAAAGCCACAAATTCATACTGACAAATGCTCACTGTAGAGCTTTTCACAGTAGTAGCAATGACAAACCTTAGAGTTAAATTAAATATAGGTAGAGAAACAATGAATTGCTATAAAGCAGTTAATTCAGAAAGAGAGCAGATACTACTGTGGAGTCGGTGAAGGGTTCTAGTCTTGGGTAAAGCTCTCTAAAGCTTGCTACAATTTAAACTACTATAATATTATGCTACATTCACAAAATTTTATGTTAATGCAACGGAAAAAAATTTAGGTTCCTGTCTTGAATTTAGCCCATGGCTTTGCCTCAAGCCAAAATACATGTTAAGTGAGCTAGAACTAATAACGTCAACTCTGTGATTGCTAATGATTTAATTAAATGACTATACTTACATCCAAATAAATATCTGAATCTCATTTTATGAAGTACAAAAAATTGTTTTAATTAAACCTGATTACAAAAGTCATACTAAGGAAGCATTCTCTTTAGCACTTCTGCAGTGAAATGGAATCCATTAATCATTCTGATCTTCACATTTGAGATACTGCAAAAATAAGTGCCAGTAAAAGGAATTGTTGTCATGTTCTATAGAAATACAGTGGTATAAAACCCTATCTTAATGGGAAGTTATAGATGAAAAATGAAAAACTCTTGAAGCTCAAAATTCAATAATGCTGCTCCTTCAAAAATTATATAACACTCCCTATGCACGTGCAGTATCTCACAGTTTTACAGACAATGGTACATTTTCAGCTATAAAAGAAAATATAGGAATATTGTTGTGTGTTCTGTGGTGAAAGTACAGTTGCTGTGGGAACCACCACCTTGAATTTCCTCACAGCAGTGTTTATATCCTCAACCAAACGGTAGAATTAAAATAGTTTTCAGCATTCATATACATATATTTTAATAAACTAAAAAAGTTTATTTCCATGACAGTAGAATCTTAAGATTCAAATAAGACACTACTCATCTCTGACAATTTGAAGTTCCCTCACTGATAACAGGTCCTCACTGAAAAATAAATGCAATCTGAAATCATTTAATTTCTTTGACACATTGACCTAAATGGGCTTATTTCAGAGAGCTGAGTTTTCTATCTGGGCTGACATGCCTCGATGCATTTAAGTTACTAGAAAAAACATAAGGCACATGTGCTGGAACAGTCTGATTCTGCAAGGGCTGCTACATTCCTTTTATTGCCATTAGGAGAGGCAGTGGAAAATAAGGTTTTGTAAGATTTAAATACTAAACCCTTCCAAAATGGAACAGCATAAAGCTTCAGGTTCCTAACAATCTCCTTCTTCCAGGATAAATATGGAAAACAAAGGCCTAGAAGGCTAGGTACAAGAATAGCTGTTACATGAAAGAAGGTTTTATTCAGTTACATATAGTAGATAATTCCTGAGCACGTTGCCCAAAGGTACTTGAATCTGGACTGATGCAGTCATGATATGGTTGGATACTGAGCATAGCTGCTTTACAGTCAGATCACCCTGTGTCTTCTATAACCTTCTCACTCCTATTTGCCTGAATTTTGAGTCCTCTTGCCATGCTATATGTGATGGTTTCAGAGCTGAAAGACTCTCATTTCTACCACATAACTAATATATGTATGAATGCGTGTGTGTGTATACACACACACACACACTTTTTTTTTTTTAAAAAAACTTGTGCTAGAGCCAAGTATTTCTGTAGCTACAGGCCATTGCTAGATGCTAGATGAGCGCAATGCACCCTAAATGTGCACCTGCAAAGAGATAGTCAACTGTAAATCTCTTTTCCATTTCAAAAGTAGTAAATGCAGCTGGTGAGCTCAGACAAGCTTAATTTTCAGAGGAAATAACTAGCAGAACTTTCTCTCAGCTAAAAGAATGGAGGGTTCTCTAACATGCTGTAAAATGAAATGTGAAATTAAAAATGTGTGGGACAAGATCTCAGCTGGTGGAAATCAATTCCATACACATTAGTCTAAACAATTCAATTTACACTGCCAGAGAAGCCAACCCAAAATTTTCTTTTCTGATTAATAGCTCGTATCAGATGAAGTCTTATAGAAGTATTGGTATGATCCTATTGCTCCCCCCCTCATTTTTTTGTGTCTGTCATTCACAATCCACATTGACATATTCCCTTCAACAATAAGATACTACTTTAATTTCCTATACTTTGCCTGATCGGCCTGGATAATTGCATAATCACAGTTGAGGGAAGCTAAAAAAATACGATTAAGTTTTTCTGCTTCACATTTCATTTGCACCATGTAATACCTCACTGGCTGAAGGTAATTGTGATTAGGATGTCTTAAATACTTGCTTCTATGCCTTTTCTACTGCAACTGGGCCCCACGGTCTTTGTTAACGCTTACAGCAATCATTTAAGTGCTTTCCAAGTATTCTAGATAGCTAATATTTACTTCGTACAATAAACTCTAGCCAGACAGTAAGAACACACAAAAAAGACTCATTGAACAACAGTGAACCAGAAGGTGCAGCCATCCAGGCACCGGGGCTCCTTCTGTGGTTCATCTAATGACATATACATGTGGAGCTGACAAGCATGGTATGAGAATAAAAACTATATCATCTACTATCTTATTTCAGGATTTTTTTTGCAACCTGGTGGCTGTTGTGTATTGAAACAACGGAAGACATAAAATAATCCCACGCAATAAACCAATAATGCTTCATACAAACAGTGTCTTACTGACAGGATATTTTACCATTTTCTTGCATTTTAGTACTACACTGTTGGCAGGTCTCTCAAGACACTTCAGAAGATGTATCTAGACATTTCAGAGTTCCTCTCTTGGGTTTCCCATTTATCCTGAATTTCCTCTTGACAATAGTTTATTAGCCATTGTTTTTTGCCACAAACAACTTTCTACTTTCTGACATCGCTGCGGGACACCTTAAAGTGATTCTGAAAGAGAATTGCCTTGGTCCATACTCTGGCTTTACAACGATTTGTTAATTAAAACACCCCTCTAATATCCCAGCAGTATTTTATCCGTCTGGAAAACTGCAGCTTTAGCCCTTCCCACCACAGACTGAAAAGCCATATGATGTTTATTAGCATGCAGCATGTGTTGCTTTGAGTTGGCTGGGAGGCTGACAGAGATAACTACTTGAATGCCATGATGGTATTCACGGTGGCAAATGCCCAGGTCTCCACTTGGCCACCTGCAAAGCACATCCTCCCCAGCTAGGACACCTTTGCTCATTTCACTGTTCCCTGCAGGAATACCAACTTCTGAACATAGTCCTTTAGTTTCCATTTATTTCACAGCTATGTGAGGTGGTCATATGCAGTTGCTAGGGCTTTGTAGAGGTTTCCAGCCGAACAACTTCTGACTGTTTAATAGTTTACCTGAGCTTACCTCTTATTTAACATAAAGCAGGCTCTTAGCCTTTTTTGAACAACTAATGAGTCCTTTTTGAGCTTACTCTTAACTCTCAGTTCAGTATGAGTATGGCTGTATGTTTTAGTTCACCTTACAACAGATGAGTCAGAGCTTCATCTTCAAGTTGGGGGAAATTCTTTATAAAAATGTAGAATATTTTGAAAGATAGATTCAGGTCAGCCAAAATGACTGGAAATTTGAATTTGTTTAACAGTTTTGAAAAAATAGAGAGGGGGGAAAAGGACTAAGACCTAGAAACAGAATGTTTCCACAGTTTGCAAATAAAATGGGGAGATTTTTAATTTTAAAGTGAAACACCCTTATACATAAAAACCAAATAAACACTCTCCCAAACATACAACTCAAAATTCAATTCTTTCTTTCCTGCCTTTTTTTTTTTTAAACTTAATCCATATTTTGGTTCTCAGTTTAATTAGCAACTGAAAGCTCGTTATTTGGGACAGCTCTACTCACTCCTCGTCATGCAGAAAAAAGTAGGAAGTACTTTCTTTTAAAATTTCAAAGCTTTAAATTACTTTGCATTCCTTCCTAGCATTATAATTTCCTCTTTCGTATCCAATGTAACAATCTTGCCATTGAACTGCTTTCTTTACCCTTATAATTTGAACCCATTCCCACTGAAGATGGGAAATTCCACATTTAGGCAACTGCATGATTTAATCTACCTTAATCTGAATAATTCTCACAGTCAGAATAGGGATTATTCCTAAACAGTTCTAAGCCACATATTTCAAAAGAGTTTTCTGTTATTTGTCACATGATTTTAGCCTTTAAATTTAGTGGCATTCATTACAAATTAGTAAAACGGCATTTCCAGCCAAAATTAGAAGTCTGTTCCTTCAGTTTGGCTAAAGATGTTGCTGTTTAGTAGCGTTTGATGTGAAAGGTAAAGCAAGAACGCTGCCTTTTAGAGGACAGTGGAATAACCTCTATGATTCAATTAGCCTCCACAAAAGAGGTGCCTAGAATTAGAAAGAGCTACCTGAATTTAAATTGTAAGTAGCTCTCTATAGGCTGGTAGTGCACTATTAGGTTAGTTTAACAAGCAATTATAATTACTGGCAGAGCAACTCTCTATTAAGGGTCATGGAAGAATCACTACAGCTCCAGCTATGAATATAATTGGACATTTAATGAAATGTGTCTATCCGATACTCTCTTCCCTTTTTACCAAATTCATTTTAGAGTTAAAATGCAGCACAGTGGAGTACGTCTCTGAAAGATATTTCAGGGCCAAAGGATGACTATTTTATGCTAAGTCTTTATTTTTTTAGACCTGATGGTATAATTAAAAACCCCTGTGAGTAAAACTACAAAGCATCAAAAACAGAGAAGTAGTATTACGACAAATTACTTAACTGAAAAGCAAAGTTTTCAAAAACTTGCAACTCAACTTCATTATTCATTTCATATTTGAACACTCAGATAATTTGAAAAGGTGGAGAAGTCCCAATATTAGTAATTCATAGGTCTCACTAAAATCTGTTGTTGATAATGAATTTAAAGGCACTCATGAATTTAAAAGCATTGTGTAATTCCATAAGTTAGGTATCTTGGAGGAGCCTTAATCATGGGAATCATGACTGTTCTCAGATTTTTAGAAGGTGAATTCTAACATCAGGATTCGTCTGCTGCAAATCAGAGCTGTGGCAACACCTTGTTATCTGAATAACCACAATTCTTAATTAATGTATACATTAGGGTTCTTAAAATTTCTGCCCCTATTCAGGTCTTAAATCAAACTTAGAGGAAACAAGTATCAGTTCTCTCAGCAAAATGAATGATTTACTGTATCTTAAATGAAGTGAGAGAAAGTTCATCCATCCCTGAAAAACAATCATGTATCTTTGTTAACCTGCTCATGATAGGACCTGCCACTTTCAAATGAGTAAGCAGAAACAAGACGAAAAGGAGTGAAGAATATGAGCGAGTGGACTACTGGAATCATCAATTATCCTAAATCAAACCAAAACAAAGGTTAAATGAGGTCCATACTTAAGGTTAGATCTACCCCCCTCTTCAAAAGGAGAAGAAGGGTTTATATATTTGAGTGGTTTGTTACATCCTAGATTCAAGGAAGGTTCTTCAATAAAGCCTAGGTCTTCAATTTAGCTGGGATACTGTTCCCAATTTGTATTGTTAGAAAGGGTAAGGAATTGTGTTAGTTTCTCACCTGGTGGAAAGACTTATTTTCATTTCTTAAAAGAAAAACATGTATAACTTGGCTGTGTCAAGCAGGCATGGCAGAGGGTTTGCTAAGAACATTTACACAGACATGCTTGAAATCAGCTCTGACTTTACTAGAAGTTGCAGGACATGACATCGAAAAGCTAGCAGTCACAGCCGTTGTGTGGGTGCACCCATACGCTCCACCTGTGAGCCAAAGAAGGAGAGTAGGCAGCAACAACGATTTCTGTAGGGTGCTGACCTGAACGCAGGTTTCTGCTTCAACTCTAGCCCAACTAGGAAAACATACGTCAAGAGGTAGGTAGATCTTCAGCTTCCTGAGAACGTTCACGTATTTGGAGGAGAAGAGGAAACTGCTAGCTACGTAAATGGTAACAAAAGGAATACCCTTTGTATGTCAGTTTCAAATGACATCTGCAAGTATGTTTTTAATTAGGATAATTGAATGTTCTTGCTACACACTCCCTTGTCAGGATGCTTTTTAAATAATCTAATGGAATAAAATAATACAGCTTTGCTGAATAAGCTTGATCTTATAGCCACCAAATCTAGTACTCAACATGCACTCTGTGAAGCCTATGAACGTATTCAAAAGAAGTCCTTGCTTTAATCCAGAAGGGAGAACTTCAGGCTGGATTCAAGAGCAAATAAAGGAATTGAATCAAATTCTTCTTTCAGGTGTCTTCATATCGCCAATGAAATCAGAAGAAATTGTCATTCAGCCTAACCTCAGTAAATACATAACATGAGACAAGAAACAGTAACAGACCAGTGCAGAACCTGAGCTAAGCCTCTGCGCTTATACTGAAGTGGATCAGTAAGTACGCATATGTTCTGATCTGTGAGTAGGTGTGTGGAGTGGACGTTCATCAGCACTTATGAAGGAAAAATATATTGAACTACTGCAGCTGTTTGCTGAGTTAATGTGCAATGTTCTATTTTTCTGATCATTAAATACTTTTATAGTATCAACATTATTAGCTTGTTTATCTGACACTGACTGGAATGGTGGAAACGTTAGCTTTCTGACAGCTTGCAGTAGGTTGTCATTGGTTTTCAGATGTCCAGCATGGTTTTTGACTGTCTTGCGAAGTTCATGGATTTATCTTGAGTTCCGATGGGTTCATTTTTCTGCCTTTTACTGTGGTGTCATTTGAATTCAAGATCTCTGGCACTACACAGGCAGCAAAGTATTAGGATATCTAGTTTTTCTTCTTGATCTAAACTCCATACACGTTTTCTCAGTGCTCTACAATTACCTGTGTGACATCAGGAAATGTCAGGCAGTTTGAATGATTATTTCCTGGTCTCTTGAAGCAGTTGAACTAGCTGAATTACATCTTTTGACAACCTGTGAAAAGCGGCTCTGTTCTGTCTGAACAGAAAGCTTACAATCTCAAGTTCCATTAGAATTCTCTTGTTGTGAGACTCAGTAGTGTCCCAAGCGGTCTTTACTACAGCTTTGTTAAATAAATGTGAAAAGCATCCAGTTCTCTTGAAAACTGCATTTCATGATTTCCATTTCTTTATGTTCAGTGATTGCAGCAAGCTTAGCTTCTGACCCCAAAGGAGCAGACTCCAGTGCTTTATTTCTAGGAACAGAGCAGTGGTGACACTAAATTCCCTAAATTAGACATGAGAAATAACTATAAATATCAACTATGTTTTGAGATCTATGACAGGTTTTTACCTGCTCAGACACCCAGTCACTCATATCTCAGTTTCTCCTTTTCTCATCTTTCCTCTTCTCTACACATACCAGTGTATATCTGCACTGATAAAATTACATCTTTTCCTTCCAAGCTCAAAAAATAATTAAGATTGCAAATAAATTAAAAATCCACTACCTTTTCAGACAGATTCAATCAACTTCCATTCAGTGTGGTTTGGTACCAAAACTCTTCCAAAATAACATACGTAGACGTCTAAAGATAATCCTGAATATGCCCTGTTTATGTTCCAACCTAGCTGGAGGAGAGGCAGATATGAACCAGAAGCCAGACGTCTGAATCTAAGCTTGTTCTCTACCATTCAGAGCATGGACAAAATAAGCTTGGCACTAGAAAGTCTTCAGAAAAGTGTCCAGTGCCTCAGTCTGTCACAGTCTGAGGCTATCTAGTGACCTCTGATAGACACTGTTTATGCTAGAGAAAGTGGTCCCAGGTAAACCAATTACCTTAACAAAAACTCCAAAACCAACTTACTGAAGAAAGATTTACTCATACAACAATCAGTCTGGGGGAAATTCTTACCAAGGTTGGCTGAGCTATCAAAAATCACTACATATACCCTTAAAAGTAGATCCGGAGGAGTCCCAGCAAAATTTATTTTACAAAATGAAGTGACAACGGGTGTGTCTGCTACTTCCGATTCAATATTCAGCAACTAACAAACTGGGTGGTACTGGATGCACGCTGAGACTGTACAGGAATAATCTTCATGCAAAATCAGACCGCATTTGTACCAAAATGTCTCATCCAAGGACCAGGAACAAACTCAGGTGGAAGCAGAACACTAGCAGTGACTTGGACCTGCAAACGTGACAGTGAATATTTGACTTGGCTTTTAGGCAAGAAGCAGACAACAGGACCTTGGTGATATCATAGGTTCCAAGTCAAAAGTAACATTCAGAGATTTTTACTACCATTGATACGATTTTCTTTTGACTTTGTACATCTACAAGGACAATCACTTGCAAGAGCAAACGCTCTAAATAGAACTTAATTTAAGTAGTAACCAAGGAGGAGATGAAAAGATGTCAGAAAAAGATGTCCGTTTACACTGACTTTGTCAAAGCAGCAATGTGCAAGTTGACTTCAGCAAATCAGAGAGGATCAGCTAGAAGACAGGACTTGCCAGGAATGTATTCAACTTCACTAAGAATTGTGGGAGGAAAGGAGTCAAATTCCACTAGAGCTAATCCTCTATTGACCATATTAATTCACGATTCTTAAAATACTTCCAAAAGTGGTATCATTGACCATATTAATTCACGAGTCTTAAAATACTTCCAAAAGTGGTATCCTACGAAATCCATGAGGATTTTGAATCCCTGTAAGCAAATGGAAAACATAAGAAAAAGAATCTGCTTGCTGGCCAAAAGAGTAGACAAATGTGAGGCACACAGAGAGCCTACATCCCCTACAGGGATGTAACGAGGTGAGGGAACAAGTCTTTAGAACATTATTTTCCACAAAGCTACCTTACAGTCTTTGGCTGCAGCTAGCATAGATTTGTTTTTCTGGAAAAGACACGTGTATACTATTGTAGCTGATTACTTTTCCAGATATATTGGCTTGGCCTGACTTATAAAATCATCATCAGCTACTTAATGTCCATAATTGGAAGACAAAGTTTCTAAATAACTCATCTCAGGTAAAAGGCCTTGATTTTCCTCTAGAGCAGTCTGAGTGTTTCTCCAGTATTTGGGTTTTCATCATTGGTTGTTTATGTTATCCTCAGCAGAAAGGAGAAGTAGACAGGGTAGTACCAGTATTAAAAAGACTTTTGAAAAAAAAAATCAATAGCCCCATTGCTATATTCCTTATATTCTGGTCAGCAATCTCCAGAGTGCAGAAAAGAAGGCTGCATCTACCTCCAAAACCAGCAGAGCTCAAACATAAATGAACCAAGTGGAAGGAAAGCAACAAATACATAAGAGTTGCTCAGAACAGAACTAAGTCGTGGAACAGACACCAGGGAACATAGTTTGACACAGAAGTACCCAGATGTTTGGAACCATTCAGAGTTTGGCACAAACTTCCATTTCCTCTAGAGTCTTTTAAAGCATTTTTCTGAAGGAAATAAGTTCACCTTCGTTATTTCCTAACAAGACACGAGGCCCTGAATACCTCTTAAGAAATGAATCTCCTCTTTTAGGCAACTCCACACAAACATTTAGCAGAAAAAGAAGCATGGGCTTTCTTTGTTTGTTCCTGTCATCACAGACTTAGCTCAAATCCCTGAAGATTATTTGGAGATGAAATCCCTGAAAGCCCTCCTCTCCTTGTGACAGTATTACTGAGCCAATACCATAATGAGTAGACCTGCGAGAAACTGGAGATTTTGTCTTGCTGCTGCCCATGTTTTCCTTCCTATAATGCAAGACGGTTAGTAAAAGAACAATACCAGCTGAAGCTACAGGAATAGAGAGAAAACAGCATAACAGACTGGTTATAGCCCTGCACTGAGGAGAAACTAATGGGTCAAAATCCTGGACCTCAATTAAATATACAGTCTGTATTTAACACAAGGTAGTCTGATATCTCTCAACAGCACAAAGCATCTCCTATACCATCATAAATTCTAATTAGCTGAATTCTGCTAGTTGCCTCTAACTGATGACCTCATTTGTTCTTACACTGAGAATTGTAATACACCACTTCATAGTTTCCCAGTCCCAACTCCGCAGATAACCCTATACCTAATATGCAGTACCCACGTCTCCTACCTGAACCTTAAAATACCAACATGCCTTAAGATATCTTGACTTTTTTTCCTTCTGAACACAAAGCAAAAATGACCTTTCCTAATTGCCTGCTTTGTCTTCCCTAGTTGTAACCCTCACCTTCCTAAACCTCCATTTGTTTCATGTGATTCCACAGTAAACCTCTGAATGGTCCCTGCCTAGCTAAGCCTCCTTTCCTCCAATTCCTTGCTGCTCTCAGCTGATGAAAGAGCTAGCCAGGAAGTCATTTCAAAGGCACATCTACACTAAAAACCAGACTGTACTTTAGAAAGCCCAGAGCTAGATGAGACCACGGTCAGTAAGTCTATATAGTCCAGTGCCTAACAGACTTATTTATTTGGGTCCAGAATCTCTTGGCAGGGCTTATCAGGGCTATGCAATGAAATGAACAATATGCAAGCTTGACTTGATTTGTATCTGGCCCCCTCTATCTCTGACCCATGTTTTCTTCTGCTTTCTTCTGTTTTTGAGATCAGCCTATACACAGCCAGCTCGGGCTCTGTTACCCAGCCACAAAGCCATAGAAGTCAAACGCCTCCTTCAGCTCCATTTAAGTGGTTTGAGATTGTGTTGTTGTTCTTCCTTTGCTTTATACCCCTTTATTTGTCTCTTTATCCCGGGCTATCCTTTACTTCCATTTAAATATGCATTTGTACTTGAGAGGTATTAATGAAAAGTACTAAGGGTAGAGTTCATCCTTGTTGTAACGAGAGTATGCCTCATAACCTTTACATGTCTCCTGTCCTGGAACGTATAAATAATCTGAGAAGCAGCTTTTGATATTTCTCTGATAAAGCAGCTTGGGAAAAAGGAGAGTAATTGTGATATTTGTCACAGAAGCACGATTACTATATTTAATGAAACTGTTTGGAAGGCTCAAGATGCTGGTGGACAAACAAAATGTTTTACTTTAGTATTAATAAATACAATTGTGTGAAATGGATTTTTCCAAGGTGGTGAATTTCCAATTCTCTTGACAGATGTGCCCTTTCGTTTTTAGGCTATTCCCATTTCCTCCCTCCTCCCCTGCCATCGCTGTCAGGGTGATGAGTGGCAAGCATGATAACGATGTTTATCTCTCCTCGCTTTCCATTAATATTTGCTCACAACATTGTGTCCACCTTGTTCTGAGCCCACAGGATCTTCAACCAGTTCCATTTCCTCTGGATTTCCAGAGAGTGGAGTGAATATTCAAGCAACTTCTTTTTGCAGTGTCCCTGTAACACCTGGGTTCTTTTCGTCTATTTGTTTTTATTTACATTTTTAAAATGTAGACCATGTGACTTCCTCATTTTTTCTTTAGTACATCAAAATTTTCCATGCTACTCTCTCTCTCTCATCCCTAAACAGTACTCAGTGCATGAAAATGTACAATGCCTGCAGCCATACCATCTCCAGCTGTGATCCTGTTAGCACTCATATGAGAAAATGGGTCTGTACTTGTATGGCAGGCCTCCAAGAGACCTGCAAGTCAAAGTTATGCTGGTAAAGCAGTGGTAACTCTCCTTTCGGGGGATGCACAATGCTCTGCTGCACAGCTGTTGCAGCTCAAGTGCATTCAGTGGGTTGAAGTCAGTCATGCCATAAGCGGACAGCGTGTGCCCTACAACGACCCCCAGCCCCACAAAACAGACGAGAAGCTATCAGAGTGGCAATGCCAAATTCATACCTGAGCACCATGTGGATGCTACCGTAGTAGGAAGGCAATGCTCTTACATGAGATTTGAAACTAACTTTGTTAGTTGTGGTCATTAAAACCTCAAAGTATTATCATGATTACCGATAACTTTCCACAAAAACATGGTAGTGCAGACATGCTGAATCCTCATGTAGGTAACTCTTCTCCTTCATGTCTATCCTTTCAGATGACCTTGCTCCTACGCTTTAATACATGTCATTAATTGCTACACTTAATTTGCTGCTTTGTTTTGCCCACAATTAGTTACAGAGAGACTTCTGTGCACAGCACAGGGTTTGTATAAATAATAAGGTTAAAACTGCAATGAACTCTGGAATACTTGTTGTTAACAGATGCTGAAGAACACAAGATTTTTGTCATTGCTAATACTCGGTAGCTGGGTTAATCCATATCCAGAAACGGCTACCAAAATATGTGAAGCATTAACATATATAGTTTAGTTTTATACTTATCTCTACAGATATAAGCAAAATATAATGTACGCTCTGTTGTAATACTGCACTTACCCAAGGACAAAGAAGAGGTGGAGACAGGTTGCCATCCCTGCTCCACATTCAGTTCATAAGCAATTCAAGCACAGCTCTTGTTGAGTGTCACAAGGTAAGAGCTTCTGCAAGGATTGTTGCCACAGATCCTGTCAGTCCCCGAGCTGGGAGACCTGACTGTGGCCCTCCATGACAGGAATATTTTCATGCTATGCCTAAAATGTGCTAAGAAACAACATTTCATCAGGAAGGAGTTCTTTTTTCCTTTCTTTTCTTCTTATGACTCTATCACCCAGTGCTTTGCATTTGCAAATAACTTTTTGTATTCCAGATATTACTCCCATTACAAAACACAAAATGAAACCTAGAGAAGAAGGAAAGAAAGAAGGCAAATGAAAAATAACTGCAATCCACTTTTGCCCCTTGACAGTTTTTGAGCCACTCCTCAGCACTGCAGCGACTGCACCCAGTGGCTACACTGCTCCGTGGCCACCAGAGGTTCCTATGGCAATGAGGGATATTTCATGTTGTATTGAGGGCTCATTCCCGCGCTCATTGGTCAGGTCTACTCAAGACAATATATTGCTTATCTCTTTAAGCCAACACTTTCAAAAGGGAGCAGGCATCCACAAGTCTGTTTCATTTAACACGCTGGATGCTCAGTGCCATTGCAACTCCTAGAAGTCTCACTGTTAAAGAAAAGAAAATAGAGTATGGTTCATCTAAAAGAATACAGAGACTAAGGCAGATTGACTAAGGAATGAGGATATGAAAATGACCAGGAGCTATATAGAAATAAAACTCATATTTACATATTGCATTGAGAAAAATTACAGAATTAGGTTATTTTCAGCCCCAAATTCTAAGTAAATTGGCAGAAGAAGTGACAGGCCATACCAGTTTGGCTTCATCTAGGTTTATTTGATAATATAATTTATTTTCTAATCCAAAGAAAGATCCAGACTCTCTGAAATTCAGTAAAGTAAGTGCTGCATGGGAGTTCATTAGCTGAGATGGAGAAGGTGAGGGCTGATAAAAGAATTGTAAAAGAGCAAGGGAAACGGATGAATAGGAGATGACAGTGAACTGCGCTGACCAATTTTATTTAATATTTTCATCAATGAACTTACCACAAAGAGCATGCTAATGAAATCTACCACGGACACAAATTTAGGATGCATCAGCAACAGAGAAGACGACTGGAATGCCAGACAGAAAGAATTACAGTAACAGAAACAGAATGAAATTCATTATCATAAAATGTTAAGGTCCTAATGGACTATTAAAAGAAAGACTGGCTATCAAATGGGAGCTCATCAAGACAGAAGCAACTGGAAAGAAGAACATGGGCATACTATTTGAACGTGGGGTGACAACAAGGTGCCACAGTGACACCTGAGAAAGAAACAAAGGGACATCATGATTTGCTGCGTTGAAAGCATGCAAGGAATGGATGGGGAAAGCGTCCAGGACACTGAACAGCTTTGACTACAATATTGCCTATAATTTTGCCCAAACGAAGAGGGACTGGTGAAGCTTGGCTTACTTCTGCTAACCAGTGAAAGTTGAGAATGGATAGAAGTCCATTAGTGTCTATAAATATCTCATAGGGATAAATGCCAAAAAGGGAAAAGACCTGTTCACGTTAAAATAGAAGACACTGGCACAAGAATAAAGGAATGTGAACTTTCCCTGAACAAACTTAAAACGGGATGTCAACAGAAAGTTTTTAACTGTCAGAGGAATGACGTTCTTAGAGGAACGGTCTCCCTACAGGCATAGTGGACCCAACCCTCCCAACATTAAGAGCTTGCTGAGTTTCTAAAAAGGACTATGCGACACTTGCAACAGCTGGGAGTGGAATTTAGTCACCTCCAGATCCTCTCCAATTCTAAGGCCTTATTATTTCAGTGGAGATCTGGTGAAGCCCCTAGTACTTAAACCATTATATTATTTAAACTCTCTCAAGAGGGCTTGCACGCTACACTCTGGCAATGTTTCATATTTCTGCTAGGACGGAGAAGAGGTTCTGCCTTCAGTCTTTTCCAGTGCCTACAGCATGACTTTGATTTGCTTTTCAGGACATATTATTTGTCAAGTAGAGGCTGATAATCACATCACAGACTTCTCCACTGTAGCATGCATGCTTGGAGTGCCATTTTGGTTTTTGAACTAGAGCTAAGTCAAAGCATGCTCTTTGATCTCACGCTGTCTTTCTGGATTTCTGAAGAACCTGTCGCCGCAGGATAGCAGTTGCTGATATTGTTGGTCCATGGCATACATTTCTGTCCTGACTCAGAAATTACTGTGTTTTTCTACCTGTTCACAGTAACTGCTATTTCACCTTAGAAAATGTCTATAAACACAGAGCAGGCACAAAGTAAGCAACACAGTGTTGTTTAGTGCAAACCAGGACATTCTAGGGGGCAAACTCTGGGCGTTAACTTCGCCCAAGACCTATCAAGAACCTGCAGTCATATTAGAAGCTCTAGGTGTGGTCTCAGAGACCACTAGCACAAGTATTAACATTAATCAGCCTGGCATATGAAAATAACTTTGTGGGACTGTCATGGGATATATATTTGCATGATCTCTGACTCCCTCAGAGTTCTCAAGTAACAGCATCACACTTGAATTTTATACTTTATATTATTTGTATTGTTCCACAACTGGAATTCTTCCAAACGCTCCTATCTCAGTGCTAATAACCAACAGGAACTATTGCTGGCGCATCTCATGTAGGTTTACTGACGTTGATATAAGACAGAAAGACAAGAAGTAGTTTAAAGAGCTAAAAATAAATCCAAACAGACTTAAGTCAGAGACCTTTTCCAAAGACTTCTTTGCTTTCAGTGCCATTTCTATTTTGATTCTTCTGTGTGTTTTTTTTTTTTTTAAACTTCACGTAAGTGAAAGGAAATTTGATAAATGGCAGGAGGAATACTCTAAGTTCTGCTAAAGGATATACTGAGGTCAGACATCCTGATTCATCTTGTATTTCTGCTTTTGTCTAAATTTCAGGCTGGACACTATGCAATTTTAACTTCTTTCCCAATAAAAATGTAAGTGGATCTTAATTTTTGAGACAGAGATGAATGTTACCAACGTAACCAGATCGGTCTGAGGAGCGGCTCCTTCAGATTTGCCTTCATAATCAGATGAGTCACTTGTTTACCTCCTCCCGACAGCAGCCCTGCGAGGGGCTGCCAGCGCCGAAGGATGAGCGCTCACCCGCTCCCATCCCCATAGCAACCGCGCCTGCACCAGGCAACCCAGCTCCGCGCGCTGCCACCGCACCGAGGTCACCCAGCCGGCAGGAGCTCCTTCATACCCACCGCTGCCCTCTTTGATTTAATTCAGCTTAACATTTCGCTTGACCCATATCCCAGAAAACACTGCCAACACTGCAAAACGCAACATATTGCTCATCCTTGAAAATCAAAAAACCGAGTGGCTGCATTTTTAAGCTTAAGGATGTGTGTTTTAAAAACAAACAAATAAAGCCCTCAAACCCAGTAATTTTTGCCAATACTTAAAATTACACGATGGCCTTCACAAAGAAAGCTCCAATAAAAACAATATTTAGAGAAACAAAGTATGAATCTGATTTGGATGGATGATATGGAAAATTAGATGTATCACATTTTTCAGCTGAAACAACATGAAAACTAATGACCTTTTGTTATGCAAATAGGCAGCACTCCAGTTCTGCTCCACTATATTTATACATATTTGCAGTAAGTAATCTTAAAAATACGATATGAACAAGAACATTAAAATCTATTTTCACTGTCAGAAAACCTGCGTTTGTGTTGTAAACCCAACGTGCTACAAAACCCATTTTATATTTTCCCATGTAAGCATATAATTGCATAGTTTGAAACCTCTTTTCAGGGCTTCATTTAACATTGCCTGGCATGTCAACTACCGTTTTTGTTAAGACGAGCCATTCCTCTCGCTTGCGACGCTCTCGCCGGGGCTGCTGCTCCCAGCTCGCAACTGCTGTCGCAAACGCCTTCGCTCAGCCCCAGCTCTCCCTGCACGGTGCGGGCACTGGCACGGCACCCTCGCAGCACCACTCATCCCTTTCCAGGACTGTCATTTACAAATATTCACGTGGAGGACAGACTGCAGTCAGCACATCGTGGATTTAATCCACTGAACTAAGTGGGAAAACTGCCATCGGCTTTCACTCAGGCTGCGTTTTGCCTGTCGTTCTCCAGGGCGCGACGAGGCAGGCAGCAACGGCGGTGGGAAATGCCCTTTCCTGTGCACTGCCCCTTTACGTTCCTGCACGATCGCTAGCTGTGCGGCACGGCAACCTTCAGTGCAGATTATCAGAAGAAAAACACACCATGGCAGGCTTTCAAGGGGACTTGTTTTTGTTTGATTTGTTACTCACTTAAATCAAATAAACCTAACCCACATAGAAAGTATCTGCTTGCTCTATGTGTCTAGAAAAACGTAAGAATTATAATGTTAACATTTCCAAATGGCAAAAAATGAATTTCAAATAGCTGGCATTGAAAAGGCTTGATAAACACATGCTGGCTGAAATTCACTTCTTTTTCACACCCACTAAGCCCTGAACCCCCTATTAACCATATGCTTTTACAGATTAAGGTTAATTCTGTATGTAGCTTATAATCTGGTTTGTTAAAATGCAGCTGCAATAACCTAAAGTTCCTGAAAATTTAAAGTAAAAAAGGAAAATATATTCAGAATTGAACTGGGCCTGGGAAATTTGCAAGTACTTTAACCATTCAGGAGACACAGCGTTTGCTATGTATCACAAAACACTTCAAATAAGTATTTTGTATTGGCAATATTCTCCTAAGCATCACACTAAATGTTTATTGCTGGCTTCAAGTTCATCGACATTTTTGTATTTATAATTTTATAAACTCTGTGGATATTATGACAGAACTACATGCATACACTGCAGGTGTTCATTCTATGGCCATAAATTAAAGTTCAGTACAATTTTACATTCATTTTTGGCCTCAAAGCATGTTGAAAACCATGAACATATGCCTTATTTAGAGAAAAGCTACCTCATGAAACTGCTGGTCCTTTTGACACAGGTTGAAGTGGCCTGCTTTGATCACAGGATTGGACCAGATGCCCTTCAGAGGTCCCTTCCAACACAAATTACCAGCTGTTTGCATGAATTTGTCAATAGCAACAGTAACCTGCTGAATTTAGTTAGAGCTGTGTGCGTTACCTAGTATGGGTTATCATTGTAACTACTACATCCCTGAGCATCTTAACTAGTCAGTTTGTTAGAGAAAATTGTTTATATTTAATTAATAATTGATTAATAACGTTTAGCCCCAAACGTAATGCACAAACTTGCATGCCACAAAGTTACACATGCTCTCAGGATTATAATTTGTAGTGTTTGCATCCTAAATCCAAACTTCCACTAGGATTATAAATAGTTTCATTCAGGGTTCAGGTCTGGGATCAGCTGGGGCTTGGCAAGGCTGGCTGTCGGGTACAAATGGGGATACTGTACATCACAGCAGTGCCTGCCCCAGAGCCTCCAGTCAGCTCTGGGGCTCTTTTGTTTTAGAGGCTGTATATTCACAAAATAAAAGAAATCTCTGCTCCAATGCTTTCCATTTTAACCCAGAAATAAGCAGCCTAAATGTAATAGACAAATCACATCTGCAGAGTACACCACACTGGCAACATTCACTGTCCTTTTATTAATAATTTCCTTAATCCAATTCTCCATGACTCAGCCCTTGCTTGCACCATGAGAACATCTTTCTGATCTGTTGATTTTGAAGGCAGATGGGGGGGGGAGAAAAAAAAATTAAACAAAAAACCCCAAACCTGTTCCCCTTCCTTCCCTCCTCTTCCCCAAAGCATACTTGTTAGTTTTCTGAAGGAATATTTTTCTGTTGAAGAAGAAAAATTATCAAAACAGAAAAGTTTTAGGGGACAGAGTCAATTTTACTGACTCTAACATCCTCGATTTCTTGCCGGTTCAGTTTCTCACAAGCTGAGAAGTGCCAGGGCTTTAGAAACTGTGGCTGCATCAGTCCCATCCAAATCTTTTGAGCTTTTTACTAGACTGTCAGGCAAATAGCCAAAGCTCAAAGCTGCAAAGGGAAATTGGTCAGTTGTTTTCAAATACTTCTTCTAGTCCCTTTGGAGGAGACCTTTTGTCTCCAGAAAATTGAGTAATATAAGTTTCATGCCAATGCAGGAAAAAAAAGTGTTTTGTTTTTCTCTTTGCGCATAAAAATCTCAACACTTTAAGATATTTTACCATATAAATAAGCATGCAAGAGCATGAGAAGACTGTCTTTTAGCTATCTACTCAAGATAGAGAGTAGGCAGTAACAGACCATTTGGTTGAGAACTCTATACACAAACATAAGCAAAATCTGTGTTCTTCAGGTGCCCTTCCCTTCTGCCAGGACGGAAAATCTCGAAGCATCTATGAGGTCTGCAATATCTGTTTGCTCTGTCTTTGAATAAAGGCCAGCGCTGACATAATAGTCTTTTAAGAATTCACTTAGAATACTTTTACACTTGTAATTTTATCCAAAATGTGCACTCCACCTTTTTTCCTAAGTTACACAGTCTTTTCTACGTTAAACAATGAATAATTCACCTAGGACAACATTCTCACTACAGCAACACTCTTGACAATATCAGGACGGATGTGTGAAACCCTTACAATTTAAGTTTATTCTTAATTCACTTTCAAATATAATCACACCATGCACATCGCAATCTTATTTACTGACTGTTTCTGGAGGCCCTAGGAGACATTCCATTACACAGTGATTAATGCCAGCAGGCAAAACCTAGATAAATCCGTTTTGCTCCCTTTGTACCAGAAGCTGGACTAGATAATTTGCTCAGTTAGCTTTCCAGCACTTTTAAAAAGAAAGCTGGGATGAGGAAAGAATCCCAGCTGAGATAGTTTGATATCCTGCTAGCACAACTAGTATTTCTTACATTGTTTCTGCTAAAATAGCATCTAGGAACTCCAGCCTGCAATGGGGATCCCACTGTTACCCGGTGAATGAACACAGCAAAGAGGTAGGTCCTTGTAGCACTGGAACCTTACTGCTGGGCTTGGAACAAACTGCCAGGGAAACGCAGGCTTTCCCTCTCACACTGCTGTTAGCTCCCTGCTGACGGAGCAGAATCCTGGGAATTCAAGGTCAGATCCTGAAGCTAGTTTTACTGAAAAAATGGAGCAAGCCAACTGTGTAGTAAGATCATGGAAAGAAAATAAGGAAAAAAAAGAAATAAGGTGATGGTTAGCCAGCTCACAGAGCACAACAGTTCTCGAGAACTTCCACAAGTATCAGGATACTGCTGAGTACAAGACAAATAACATGACCTAGCAGCTTTATTCATGAATCACTGTGCACTGCATTCAAGCAGCTCTACCAAATGCAATGGCATGCACATCCCTCATGTGAGGTTCCTATTCACCTGAAATATTATAAAGCAAGACACCTACAAGGCCTTTTGATGTGATTAGAAAGGAGATGTGGATAAAGATGAATCTGAAAGAATGACCAAACCCCATGCTATTTATTTAGTACTGTTACTTTAAAAAAAATTGCTTGGACATGCTGTCAAAACTGATCCAGGAAAAAACTGTCAAAACTGATCCAGGAAAAAAAACTCTCAAGCACTCCTGAAATTGGCTAAGCGGCAAGATCAACTGACATCAAGGAAAAAGCTTTCAAACAATAGGAAGTATTTAGGAACAAAATAAATGAACTCTATCCTCAGGGCTCTTCTATACAGCAATCCTTGTATCTAGACTGGTTCAAGTACCTCTAGCATAGACAGATTCCTTCACTGCGAGATGTGTAGGTTTAAGTAAGAGCTTCAATTATATTTGATATTCCATTGCTGCATGTTACCCAAGGCCTCTGCTGCGACCACAAAGAGAGTCAGTATTTCTGCCTGACTAGAGCATATGAAAGTTGCCTGATAGGCTCCGGGGCAACAAGCTCTGTTAAAATAGAGTGTTGAATCTGGAAGTAAATATATTTATTAAAAAAATGCAAACCATAAGGCCATTTACAATACAAGGGCATACTGGGCACACTTTGTCCGGAGTTAGTTTAACCCAGCTTGGTACAGAATTATATTTTAAATCATTAAAGGAAATCAGTGTCTTTGTAGGGCAAACGAGCCAAGGTCATCAGGGAGGAGCAGCATACTGGAGCAAGAGTGATTAGGAATCAAATTGAAAACTGGTACTCCCTAACACAGCCTGTCATTCAGTGGGCAATGCCAGGCAATATGACAGCCCACGGCATTTCATCTTTATTTTGTCAGTTCAAATCTACCTCAGATCAGCAATGGCCAAGAAGAGTTGCTGCTTGAATACCAGTCCTGACTCCCCGCCTACGCGGCACCAAAATACTGATCCCATGGAACACCATCAACTGCTGAAGTGTTTTCTACATAAACAGAGCTGGCAAAGAAAAAAAAAAGGTGCCTCTAGTTAGAAAATACAGTTGTGTTAAAAGCTTTACAGCTTAAAAACCCCATATTACTAATTGGAAGCACTCAACCTCATTGAAATCATATGTTTCAAGGTTCTTAAAATACAGTGTTTCATTGTTCTAAAATGACATTTTTGGGAAAGGAATACTCTTATTTTTTCCACTGAAAACAAGCCTTTTGCTCCAACTATAAACAAATGCAAATTTAAAGTTTCCAGAATATCCCAGGGATATTCCACCAGCTGCAGAAATAGCTGTGGAAATTGCAGTCTGTCTCAGGCAGGGCAGGTTATCTGTAATATGACATCATTGCCAGATGCACTTAGTATTTTTGATGGCAGCCTCCTCTGGGTGGTTGCGGACTGAAAACATTACAGTCTTTGGCGTTCCCTCACCTCTTTGCAGGTCAAGACTGAGGCCTGAATTGCCATTTCACAAGTAGTTATCTGCTCTGTGATTGAAAAGAAGATTTTATTCTTTAAGACTATCAGTTGGGCATGCTCACTGGCAATGAAGAAAAAAATAAAACAGAATACAGTATTGACCTTCTCATTATCAAGTGCAATTATAAAGTGGATCAAAAATCTAACAGTTCTGCAATGGCTAGTTTTGGACCAGGCAGAGGGGACTTAGACCTTGACTTATGGAGAGCTTGACACAAATTACAAACACCTACTTATCCACCTCAGCAGTACCTGAAAGCAGTGGGGCTACACAGCAGTAACTCAGAGTGGCTTGACTTTCACTCATGCTCGGTAGGAACGGTGTAAGCATTTAAATAAGCACCACTGGGTTGCTGGCTTAAGTCTTCTCAAAAAGAGCAGGATAGTCTGCCCTGGAGCTACTGTTCAAGACTCTCTACTGACCTATGTGGTCATCTTTGCAGATGTTATCCTCTGTCCTCATTACTCATACTCCCTCCTTCCCATCTCCTCCTCTGTTGCCCCCCGTCAGAAGGTGAGAGCAGGGCTGCTTAGCTGCCCCTCTGGGCACTGCTCCGCTCCAGCCCTGGGTGCAGACCGTGCGGCGCAGCCTTTGGAGCAACATGGTGTTTCAACTCCGGGCACGGACATGGGCACTCAGACTTGATGGGGACTTCACTTGGCAGCAAACAATCCACATCCAGTCAGTACAACTCGTTTCTTGAGCTAGCTGAACTACACAGAAGTTCATTAGACTCTTTCAGACAAGGCTAACCAATGTCTACAGGGCAGCTGAGAGCATACTGCACGGGGTGTAGACTTGCAAGCAGCAGTCAGCTTCCTTAGCAACAGCAGCACAGCTGCAGCAGCTTGCATTTCAGAGTAGAGTCCACAAAATTATCTGGTATCCTGGGCATCAAGCACAGTCATGAGGGAGAGGAGAGAAGGATTACATCTGACCCTGCTCAAGACCAGCTTAGTGCCTGAAACCCATGGGACCAGATCTTTAATGCCACTGGTATCTAACCAAACTAGAGGTTAGGAATTAAAGCCAGATTGAGTATGATTGTAGAGGAATCATTGCAGGGTATTGATATTAAATGTGAATGTTTTGCTTAGGAATCGAAGGCTGATAATCATGCTAGAAGATGCATGCTCAGTCTCTATTTTCAGAGCATCTACCTCAGGAGGAGTAATATCACCTAAAAAAACTCATCCATAAATTATAAGCTCTGACTGTGATCTTTCTAAATAGATATAGACACTACTACAGCAATTTGATACTTACAAGTTTTATTCTAAAACTTTTTTTTTGTAAAAGTGGTATTTTTTCCTGATGCTACTGCCTATTTTCTTTCAGGAATATTCTGCATTTATTGCTGAGAGAGGAATACTAGCTGATAGCACAGTGAAATTGCCGCCTCAAGACAAATTGGCATTCATCGTTCAAGCAGAAAAATAAATTAAGTGCAACATTTAGGCACTCTGGATTAGACTGTTAAAAAAAAATCAACAAAAGGAAAACAAATGTTATGTCAACTATCAACCATAGAAACTGAATAAATGAGTAAAATGTCTTACCGCTACTTACACAGTCATATAACTCACTATATACTTAAAAGTATGAAGGCTTTTAATAGTTTTTGTTGGAACTAGCAATTCACTTTACATGTTTTGGATAGGATCTACAAAAGTCACATATTTTTAAGAAATGCACCAGCCCTTTTAATATTTCAATTGAGTCATTTAAAAATAGAGTAACAGCAATTTTTACTACTGAAAATTATTAGAGATGATTATGATTTCTGCTTCAATCTAGTGGACTATAGAAACGTGTTGCATTGCATCTCAAAAATGTCTTTCATCCTAAAGGATTTGAGTGCGCTTACACATTTTACAAACTCACAAAGCAGATGAAGATGGGGATTGTTTCACATAGCAACAGAAAGAGGCCATCTTTGCAATGAAGAGAGTTGATTTTACTTCCCTCCAATATTGTAGGGCAGGAAAGGGGAAGGGGAAACTCTAACCTAAAGAAGTTCACTGCTGCAATATTTGTCACTACATTCATATCGTATGAACATTTACTATGGAGCTTGTATTCCGTGTCACTTGTACCCCATGAACTACAGATACTACTGTTATTGGACATTTTGCATGGAAATGTGTTTTGACATGTGTTTTGTTCTTACATTGGGAAAAGATTTTTAAAAAATGTGCTATTTGCCAAACAGTTCAGATAGACTGGTGATTGAAAATCGGTACTGATGGATAGAAATGGAACTGTCAAGTTCAGTTATTTAAGTTCCCCTCAATGACTAGCCTGCATTAACTTAATTTTACATCATTTGGAAATTTTGTTACCCTTCCACTCAGCCTCTTTTCCTGATTAGCAGTAAAGACATTAAGCATTGTCCCACTGCAGCTAATTCCTATTCTTGCTGAAAACTGACCAGTTATTTCCTGTCAAAGACAGGGACCTCCTCCTTCCACCTTTTCATTATTTGACTCCTAGCCAGAACACTGGCCCACATGCGAGCAGCAGCCAAGCTGACTTCCTCCAACACTGCTGGGACTGTGCCATTCAGAGGCAGCCTAAGTGTTTGCAGGAGTGGCTATAAAAATAACTTTTAATCATGCTTTCCCTTTCAAACTTAATCTATTCCTCTTTTGTCATCAAACTGTAACTGAAAGGGTTAGCAGACTAGTCTGGGATCAGATTAAAAGTGTGATATTTAAAGCATGCCCAGTGCGTGCTCATTTTATTCAAGGTGCATAGACATGATGGAATATCCTTCTGCCAAACTGACCCCAGCAATCACTAAGTGGTATACACTGCTTTCTGTTTTCAAGCCTTTTTGACAACACAGGCTGAAGCATATAATCCTCAATGCTCTGCATGTCCTAAGAAAGCCAACAGAGCACTGACGCATCCTACTTCTGGGTGAACTAAGTTTGTTAGCATGATATCTCATAACGGGAATTTGTGAGGGGACAATTTTTCAGGACAATTGGAGGCCTGGAGCCTTCCACTCCCAGACTTTAGCGGGTTATCTCCATACACTGATAGTTATTAACTTATTTGCATATGAATGTTTTGATAATCAGCAGCTGAAAAAAGGTTAACCCTCATATAGGCACTTTAAATAGAGCAGTGACAACAACGTGACAGAAATGCTCACCTTCCTCTGCCCCAGACAGCTCAGACATTCATTCAGTACAGGCACTACTCTACCTCCAGGTCCCCTGGCTCTACCTTCACTCCAAAAGGTACTCACATTCCTACTTTTCTTGCTACCTTCCAGGTTCTCTATATCTATAGCATTCTCCGAAATAAGAGGGGTATATGGCTTCTGCCTCACTTTTCATTTCTGCCTGACACCTGAGGGGAAAGGAACAAGAGTTTCGTGATTAGCTTGTGCTCCTTCTCCCCTTTCCTCCACTGCCAAATTCTCCCTTAATTCCGTCTCTCTCAGCCTTTCCCCTAACACTTACGTGCCTCCCTCTTTTGACCTGGTCTCCTCCTCACATCACTGCTCCTTTATCCTTCTCGCCACATCTCTGTGACCCTGTATGTGCTCCTTCTCCCTTCAGAGTCATCTCTGTGCTTCTGTAAGGGCAGACCACATTCAATTCATCATGGCAATCAGGGATAAACAATAACTACGTATTCTAGGGTGGCTGGCCAAAGAGGGAAAGGGTCAAAAAAAACTGTTTCCATGGTACATGCTTCATAGATAATTTACAGTCACACTGACCACTAACAAACATGAGTTACTTTGTGAAGGTATTTTCACTTCCTTGTGTGGCAGAGCAGAACAAGCCCCTGATATTTTCCCATAGGAAAAACCAGAGATGAGTAGGGGAGGTCTAAACATTTTTTATAATAATAATAATAATACTTCAAGTAAAAAGTTCAGGTTAATACTTGTTTTCTGAGTAGGAGTCAGGACAGTGTTTGCCCTCGTTCCCCATCATCAAGATGAATCTTAACAAAGTACTTATATTTGTCACCATGTATATGGTAAATATCAGTAGCTCCATGCACTCACCCTACATATTGCCACTTCATTCACCCAAAACCAGATGCCTAACAGAGAAGATGGTGATGACGGGAGCTACAGAAGAGCTGTGAGACGAAGGGGGCTGTGGCTGAGGCTACATCTCTCCAAAAGGAGAAAGGGGCTGTACCCACAAAGTTTTGGCACGTTTCACTAGTCCAGAAGTGCTCGTTAAGCTCTGAATATTTTCAAGAGGTGGAAAAGCTGCACCCGCCTGAATTTATCAATAGGCTGCAAGGAATTCGGATGAATGCCACTTTTTGGCATGAAATAAACTCAGAGAGACTAGCTGAGCAGCTAAACCCTTCTCATGCAAAGGCAGTGTCCTTGAGGAAAGGTCATCCTTCTGCCACCCTACCTGACAGAATCTCTGCAGGGATTTATTTCTTTATGCACTGCCTTGCATATATCTATAGCTACTCTGTAATTTTTTGATACAGTTGATGTCTCACCCTCAGCCCCTTCCATTTGCTGAAGTAGAGCCAGTGCTTCCCTTCCCCCCCCCTCATTTTGCTAGAGCTACCTGCCTGTAGAACAAAGTCAGTCTCTGCTCAACTCTCTCACTGAACAGTACCATTCTTCAACCAAAAATTTTCCGCCAATAATTGATTCAATGACTTATCGTGTTGATATTGAATAATGAGATTAATTTCCCTCTTAACTAGCCCTGAAAGGCACAAATGAAAGGAAAAGGTAATTTCCTAGCAACGGTCCAGTTTACTTACAAATGTGTATAAATCATTGGGTTTTTTTCTTGTTTTTCATCTTTTTCAACCTAACGTTCCCTTTCTTCTTTCACCAATAGCCTGCCCTGCACAACTTGACCACCACCTGCCTTGTGGCCTTCCGACAGGTCCTCTGCTCCCTGTGCGCGCACACATACTCACACTTTGCCAACGGACTCAGGGCTCACCTCACAGTTCAGCTGCTTACTCTTTCCTCTTTTTGCCTTAGACAACTTGCCTTAGAGTCGTACACAACTCCCCTGTAGCAGTGGGGAGAGTCGCTAGAACCAGGAGAGAGCAAATTTTAAGCTCAAATTGCACATGCACAGGAAAAGTGCTATGCTGTTTTAAATGAGCCCTATAAATTTCTCTGCTTCACGCTGATTATCCTAAAGTAATGTGTGGTGAATGAGAAATATTTGGTTGATGAATCAATTTGAGTATTTTCCTTTGCATGCAAATCTGACCTTTATAATGAAGACTACCATACTGAAAAGGTCCTGCATAGCCATGCACAGCCAACATCTGCTATTCAAAAGACCTAGGGGGTAGTAGGGTGAGGGAGAAATCAGACAGTAACTCATTTGACCTAAGTACTTCTTGCCCAGTGATATAAAATATACTTTTATTGGGTGATTTGCCAAATTCTTCCTGTCTTAATGAAACAAAAGTATATGGCTTATATAACCTTTACGTTTAATGCTGTAAGTAACTGCTATTCTTTAAGAGTCTCTATGTCATTTGTCACATAGTGAAGTCTAGATGCTGAAGACAGATGGGCCACCAGATGGACTCTGGGTAGGACTGGTTAAAATGTCAGTGATAAGCTAACAAAATGAAGTGCAGTAGACTAAAGAGACTATTCAGCTCAAAAGTCTGTCTGCAGAAATGGGTTTTGCAGTATTCACATTCACTAATATGCACTTCAACCATGCTGCTCTGACATTTTCTGTTTTGAGACTTTTCAAGTCAAGCAGTCCTGGCTTTTTTATTTTTCCTCCATTCCTCAAATGGTTATTTTATGATATAGGTTTTCAAAAATGACCTTAGATTTTAGAGTCCATCACTTTAGCCATCAAGAAACTCAACCACAGTTACAGCCAGTCATCAGACTGGCAAGTGCACCAATTCAGAGTTTGAACAAAAAATGGATGCATGCATGAAGATTACACCCAGGCGAAAAGTAAACATCTGTTTGCTTCTGGTAAACTAGAAAGACTTAGATGCACTGATTCTGGCCATGCATATACTCATAACTAATTCCAATAACTTCCATGGGTCTAGCCATCAGAATTTCATTAATCACATGAAAAAATCTGCTCTGGGATCAGGGCCTTAGACATAATACACACACTTTCCACCAAATCAGCATCTGGAAGCAAGCTAGGAGAGGTTAGAGAAGATTCTAGGCAGAAGCTCAGCTGCAAAGTGTGAGCAGACAGAATACCTAAGGGGATTTGCCGATTTCCACCTTTCATTATTGTCCCTCAGCCCTTCTTGGAAGAAGGCAGAACATACTAAAGAACCAGCAATCTCCTGCAACCCTGCATGTCATTCTTTACCAATGTCATATGGCTGACCTATCTATAGCTTCACAGAAGCTATTTTTATGGGCCCAAGCAGAAATAAGTTGTCACCAAAGAAACATGAAAATCACATTTTTTACTGAGTTACTGGATATATAACAGCTACCATGAATACTGTTATACAAGGAGATCAGGGAAATGAAAACAATTTATGGAAAGTGTGGGCACTGAGAGTAATTCTCCATTTTACTATAATTTGAAACAATCCTCCAGATTAAACAAACACTTGTTGGTGTGGGGGTTTTGGTTTTAGTATTTTCTTGCTTTACACTTGAAAATTTTTGAAACCAAAATTTGCTTTCAATGAAAATGTTTTAAAACCAGGGAAAAAAAAAATCTGTCGTGTTTCTCACCTGCACCTGACCTAACAAAGTTATTAGGGCAAAAAATGAAAAGCTACCTCAAAGAATGACAGTGAGATAGCTAACATTTTGGATAAGTGATCTACGGATGCACTGGATTTCCCATTCTAAAAGGTTTGTTATACATACAAAAGCATTATCAAGTTAGATTATCGGGCAAAATATTGTATGCAGCAGTTTAAAGAAGAGAGTCATAAAAGCCACAATGCTGCCTTTTGTTCAAAAAAAACCAAAAAGAGAACCCAAAAAAATCATAAATCAATTTGACATTCTCTACCAGCAAATAATAAAGTATAGAATAAAGTTACATGCATAAATGTTTATATTTTATCAAAATGATGGTGTTGCACAAATACTAACACAAGATTGTGCAAAATCCAGCAACAAACGTATGCAGTGCTCCATGTCCAAACACATCCAAGCCCAAAAGAATAAAAGTGGAGTTCCTGACAATTTAGACTATTTATGACTCTGAAAATACTAGCATTCCCATTTTCATTTTCCATACGGTGCATTTACACATTGTACAAACAGCTCCTTGGGTTCTGTGTCCTTGTCACCATAAATTGATGATGATGTAAATATCTAGTTTTCATAATATTAGAGTCATTTCATATGCCAGGAGTTTTTAATCACCATTTAGTTTTAATAACTAAAACAGCTGAGATCAAATTCACTGAAATGAGTAATGCTTTCTGATGAAAAAGTGCATTTTGCCCAGAAGCACAAACCTGGATGCAAAGGACCAGACCCAAAAGCTCTTGAAACTAGACTTTCAACAAAACAAGAGGTATTTCCTCTTGCTTTAAATCTAGCCATTAAAGTTAACCTTGGGTATAAGTTGCCAGCCTCAACTCCGCAGTAGGGTTTGTGTGACCATTAAAACCCCACATGGGCATGGTCCCAAGTCTACTTTCTTCAGAAGAATAAAGTAGCTTAGGAAGTTCCCTGCTTCTGCCTGCTCATTCCCTCTCAAACCTGCAACAAACAAGCAAAATCAAAACAAGAAACACCTTGAAAAATGTTTATTTTGCTTTGATTCAGTGACCCACCTTAAAGTGATGACCCCTAAATAGGGCAGGTGAGATGACAGCAAACTAAAACGCAGGGCAAGAACCTCTTGTATAGAACTTGTTATTGAGAGAAGTGACAGCACTGAATTACATCCTTAGTTTCTCTGCATCTCAGTTTCCCATCTGGAAAACAGAGGTAGCACCATTTTCCTACTTTTCAAGGCTACTAGGAGAGAAATCACACTAAAGACAGCAAGATACCCAAGTATTATCTGATCAGCACTTTAATTATCCGTGGTGCAACGCAAAAGATGAAATCTGTAACAGCAGAGGTAACTAGATGAAGACTGTCCTAAAAACAGCAATCCCTTTAAGGCAGCCACAGTTTTCAGAGACATGCTTGTTCCTTCTTACTAACCAGTGTCAGCAACAATTCCCATGCACAAGGTGTTGTTATTACTTTCCTAGCTTCTCTTCTAACTATGCCCATCTGCAACACAGGTAGGAGAGACAAGGTTCATAATGGCGTAAATAGTGAATCACTATAGTGATCAAAGTAAAGCTGAAATTTATCCCTGTCCTCAGGCCAGAAAACTCTTAATTAAAAAATTTTGGCTAATCCCAATCTCTCAGTAAAATTACAATTTAACATTAAACTCAAGATTTTTTTTTTTAAATAAAAAAACTTTGTGATCTATTTACTTGCTTTTGACTTAGGCTTTTGGGATGCTGTTGAGTCACGTTTTCAGGACTTCATGTGATTCTCTGAAGCTAGAAATTTACTTTAATAGAAAATGAAAGGAGAAATTCTCATCTGTTCAGGATTCCTGGAGCTTAGAGTTTAACATTAGTCTACAAAGTTGTGAAAGTTGACAACCATGCCTTCAGCTCCTTATACGCGTACGTTACACTGCACTTCACCTTGTCTTTCTATGCGACAACTGAGAATAGAAAAGTTTTATTATGGTGACAGGATAGCAAAAGAAAATTATGGTATTCTGCAAAGAAAAAGAAATATTAAACTGCACAGAAGAGGCGTTTTGTAATAATATCGCCCTTTTATCTGTTCACAATAATTGGCTCCATCCAAATCCTTATCACCTTCTCAAAAGAATATCTGCAGTAGTTACTATAACTGATATTCAAAATGATCTAAGCAGACTCACCACGTTTTATTTTGCGTGGCTGGGATGAATTCAGATCTGCAGGATTTTGCAGCAGGGTAGACTACAATTTCCACCAAATATAGCCCCATGCTATTAGCTTCTTTACAATAAAGAGTTCTGGCATCTCATATCATTCTAAATTAAATGGAATGCAAGAAACAGTGCGACTTTCAATCTGTAAATCAGAGAGCCATAAGAGGGGAACTAATGGGATTTGAACATGACTCATGAGTTTAGTTTGAAGCTCTTGATTGCTATTTTGAAATGTGAGATTTTTCTGAAGCACAGAAGGAATTAAAAACTTAAAGTCATTAGATAAAAGCCTCTTCTGAAGAAATACCCCGAGAAAGTTTAATGTGCTCTGAAGATTACATGACTATATTTTAATATACAAAAAGTAAACATTTAAAACCACAAAAAGAAATTTACAGTAAAAACATAGTAATTTAGATTTATAGTAATAAACAATAACAGTACAGATTGATATTGCAGATTTATGATAATAAATAAGTTTCATGTTGCTTTCACACGTAAAAGAAAACGCTTCACAAATCCTACCACATATGACACACATTTCCATCTCTGCGTGGGTATACATACTTACACATATACATGTCTTGTCTTATCAATGTTTATAAATATCTGATGGGAGGATGTAAAGACAACAGAACCAGACTCTTCTCAGTGGAGCCCAGTGACAGGATGAGAGACAACGGGCACGAACTGAAACACACAAGCTTCCATCTGAAGTTAAGAAAACACTTCATTGTGAGGGTGGCTGAACACTGGAACAGGCCGCCCAGAGAAGCTGTGAAGTCTCCACACTTAGAGACACTTAAAGCCTGACTGGACACGGTCATGGGCAACCCGCTCTAGCTGCCCCTGCTTTGAGCAGGAGGGTGGGACCAGACGATCTCCAGAGGTGCCTGCCAAGCCCAACGATTCTGTGGCTCTGGATATGCACACCAGGTGAATGTGGGTGTACAGGCACATTCATACATGCATATACAACCCTCCACTGTGGATCCAATTCATTGCATTGGCAATGACAGTGGGCAACAGCTATTCATAATCACTGCTAATGTGATATAATGTTATAGAATATTACATAATACAATTTAGTAGCCTTGGCAAGCAAGCTGTAAGGAGGATAACAGTTTGCTGGAGATTCATAGCCATGCTTGTACTAGTGGTATGTATAAGGGCTCTCACTCTTCAAAGGAGAATCTATACCAACTTCACATTTTGAGAATATAAAATCTCTTGCTTAGTTTGTCACATTTCATTAGCAACAATAATTATGGTTTCAATTTTCAGACACGAAAAAGTTCCTTTATAGGAAGATGCTGGGATTAAAACAGTCAAGCAAGCAACCCTTAAATCCTCCTCACTGTTTTCAATTATACTACCTGCTAGTGATAACAATAGTCTCACTCCTTCTGTCCTTAATGGCCCATCATAACAAATCCATATTAAAAAAAAAGGCATCAAAAAGCATCAAAAGTAATTCTGTCCTGGAAAAGGTTAGCGCTCATTTTCACATCCATTTCTACTAATGAAAATACCACACAGTCTCAGCTTGCCTAGCAGTGATAAGTACATTGTCTTAGTGCTTTACAAGGAACAAGGGGCACCATTTCAAAAGTGCTTCTGTGCAATTAATCTCTTAAATACAGAGATCATTTTTGAGACTATGATCTAGATTTTTATGGAAATGGTATTCTAGATCTGACTTCCTGCATGAGAACAGAAACTGATCTCAGTAATAGCAGAGTTTATAAAAAACTTAGATTTAGACCCGAATTTGGATCAGAATTTTGAGCAAGTCAACTGTTTACACAGCTCCCTTCTTTCTTCAGAGCACGTACTTCCTCCATAATCATGAACCGTTCCAGAGTAGCCATCTACCATCTGCAAATGGCCAATCTACCTGCAAAGTGCTTAATGCTCATACTATACAATTGGTTAGAGGAGTAATAAGAGTATGAGACACCAGATGAAATCATTATTTTACATAAGCGTAACAATTACCAAGAGTGGAACGTAGCCAAGAGAAAGGGATTAATATGCTACTTTTAACACTGGGCAATAAGAACTTTAATTACCATAAGCACTGATATGCAAGTTTTCAGTTATTAGGATTTATGTATGAGACACAGATGTATGCATACCTGGTAGGTATTATTGTGACCCAAAATAGAAATAACATGCAACTCTATGGGACATCTATTTCCTTCCTCCTCTCTCAGGCTCTACTCTACTTGTTCTACAAAAAGGCCATGTGGGAGAGCCAGCAGCAGCAGAGAATGCGATACAAGAATGTGTCTCCTGTGCAGGATCTATCCTTAGTGTCTTCCCTGAGGCTTTGTTGCTGCTCCCATACACATCTAGAAGCCTTCCTTGACCCCCTTTTCTTGAATACTTATCTCAGTGTCCAAGACACTTATTTCTATCTCAGTCACAAAATTCTCTTCTATATTCAGAAGAAAAAAAAAAAAATCTCATCGCATCTTCCTATTAGCCCACTCTGACCCACACAAACATCTGCTCATTGTCCCACTGCAAGATGATAATTGGGTAAGTTCCTAGCGTTTGCCTGGAGCTTCTTTCATCTTCTGTATAGAAGCTCACGATCAGCACTAGTCAGGAGAATAACATACTTATGCTGGTTTCAGGCTGATCCTCTCACAGCCTAGCTGAGATGCAATAAAAACACTGCTTCTAAAGCAAATCACTGCACTTAACCAAAGTAGAGAGCATAAAAATGGTCTTCTTGCTAATCCCTGGAAAAGCTTTCAAGTTCTGTCACTCCTAAGAAACAGCAAATTAATTAGAAAGCAGCCTGAAATGAAAGCTTTCACCACCAGATTAAAATTTCAGGGCTGTGCAGTTTCATGGTTTTTATTTACATATTCAGGTTTGCAGTTGGGTTCTGCTTAAACAGTAACCTCCCCAAACCTCCCTGTTTCAGGACTTTTAAAGATAGAATTATTGCTCACATTAATATTTGTAATTACATGCTAAATCTGGGAAGACTCACTACATATCTTTCAAAACGAATTAGAGTATCTCCCTCAATACATCATGGTTCCTTCCCCTTATGGCTGAACCACCACAGTGCATCACTGCAGTCCTGCCTGGAGTTTCTCAGGAGAGCTCTAAATTAATCTGTAGACATTCACTCACAGGGTAGGTCACTGTTGTGTTCCTGAAAAAACAGGCAAGAAGGGAAGTAATCAGAGAAACTCATGAATATTGCTCTCTACTACAGATCAGGGGTATATCTAACTCCAGGCTAGACCATGCACTCTGGGCCAGGAAAGAGGGAGATGCTCTACCGCATTCCTACACATCATCATATGTGGTCAACAGCTGCAGCAAGCAGCGGGCTTTGCTTACGGTTCTGAAGTACACAGTCCAGAGCACAGTATCAACATCATCTCAGCTAAGCATTCTCCATCAGCACAGAGGCAAAACGGGAAGTCTCCCACTGTCTTTGAAGTAGCAGAGAAGATACGAAGATAGACCGAAATCCCGTAAGACCATCTGCAAATCACATGGGTCAGGGAGACAGAGCAAAAAAAAATTAAATGGCTGCTAAATCCAGGTACTTAATGAGAGAAGTCATCAGAATTAGTCACGTGAATATGCTGAGACGTGAACATACTTAATAGTGTGATTTGTAGAATTCCTCTGATGTTTGATAACATCTCTAAAAATTTATAGAATTTTAGGCTGTATCCCTAAAATAGCATCAACTGTATTGCTATCTTTTGCATTAGCTTATAGGATTAAAAATAAAATTCCACAGAGATCTCTTCATTTGCATTTTGTCTAGTTCTCAGAATGGAAATTTAGTAAGGTTTTCACAAAGCCTGATAGAAAGCTGCTCCTTGGACAGGGAAATAATAAAATTGATAGTAAGTAGAGACAGTGGCATTTTCTTTAAAAATGTCAGTTAACCTTAATCCTTATTATTTATTATTTTAAAGTAGCATATGCAGGCTGCAGCCAAGGCAAGGTTCACTGTATGAGACACTCTACAAAATACATGGAGAAAAAGAGACTCTGTCCTGAAGAGCTTGCTTTCTCAGGGCACATATAGGTGATATTTTTCAGATGGACGTTAGTGAACACACTCAACGCTTCCAAAAGCTTAGTCATGGTACCAAACCCAATCTAATGAACTATGCTGAAGGTTAAAAGAAGCCTTTGCAATGCAAGCACATGGCTTCCAGATAGCTCAGGGAATTGAGAAATCCCGTTCACCCTGAACGGCGAGAGCAGGAAAAACAGGGCAAGAGACAGAAGTGCAAAGCCAAGTTATTCAAATTCATTCAGCAAGTGAACGGCAGTCAAACAGAGCCAGTCTTTGTCATCTCCCCACAGTGCCTTGGCCAGTGCTACATACTGAGACTAAATCAACACTAAGCACTTCACAGCAGCCCAGTCCCCTCTGCAGGACAAGCACACACTTTCTTGACTGCAGAGAAGGTGTCCTTGTCCTCTTAGTAGCCTATTGGAAATCTGATAGGGTGCCACCACAACTTCTTTGCCCATGCACCCAGGTCTCCTTTGAAGGAAGTCCAGGCACACAGAAGAGCAGAGCACAGCTTGCTCTGCTCCCATCACAAAGTTCAGACACAGTCAAGGTGCACTGGGTTGAGGGGCACGCTCTGGAATACCTTTATGCCATTCTACAGACTCAGGCACTCATGAGAACGCTATTCCTATATATGGTACACAGGCAAAGAGTACTCTCTTCACTCCTTTAAACATCAACTGAAAAAAATTTACTCTCAGATTCAGGACCCCAGGACACTAGAAGCAAAGGCTTACAGACTATAAGACCAAAGGTCCCTTGAATTCAACATCATCTCTCCAACAGCAGCCAGCAGTGGAAGCTTACAAAAGTGTAAGTACCAGGGCAATTAAAGTGCAATCTTTCTCTTGCTAAGCCCTTGGAGACTTTGCAGTCCACTGAAGAAAATATTTCTGCACTGGACCATGATGATTGAAGGCTACCAATCGCTAACCTTTTATTTTGAACCCATTATACTGTATGCCTCCTATGGCAATGAGCTCCAAGATTTAATTATATGGTGTGCATAAAAAGTACTTCCTTTCAGTAGTTAAATCTGATACGTGATCATATCATCGCTCATTTCTTTGTCCACAGTATTGTGAGAAACAGCAAATAACCACCTTCTCCCATTCACCTCTTATTCTCCTATTCACTTTCTTCATATGTGATACCAGATCTTTCACTCAGATATCCATTATTTTAACTTCAAACTGTCATTATTGTCCAAGGTGAAAGCGTTTTTTTTGAAGTTTTCTCATGCAAGAAACATTCACAAGGACTTTTAATATCCTTTGCAAGATTGTCTCTGCATATATTTGTTATTCACACATTTTGACTTTTAATAAAATGGCTAAACCATCCCATCTGCATAACACAGATACAGCGTTTCAGCTTTCATTCATTATTAACAGATAGAACTCAGTTATTTATGAGAAGTTTATCTTATTCACTTGTGCACATCTCTTCAGCTTTTTTAAAGAAAAGTCCTAAATTTCTGTAAAATATGACATTCCAAAGAACAATAATTTTAGATGCGTTCAAGAATTTTGATGCTTTTTTTGAAAACAGTTATTTGGGGTAACTGCATATATACTAAGATGCTCCTGATCTCACGTTGTTCTTCTGCTGTATCTCCTTATTTATACTCCAGGATTAGGAAAAGATTAGATAAGATTAGATTGCTGTTAGTATTGAGACTTTTGATCAGCCATAACAATTGCCATTTCAACAATATGTAAGTGCTGGCAATTCATCTTATTGTCATACACACTGTGCAATGCATTAGCGGACAGAACAAGCGGCTACTTGGCATATAGCAAATTATTTTATATGAATTTTTTTAAATAGTAATACCAGATTTGCAGTTCACATAAATCAGTAGAAATCCCTTGATGTCACTGAACCCATGCCATTTTTAAATGATTGATATTTTAGCTCTACAAGTCTTTAACAAAATTTAAATATAGACAACGTACTGTAATGGTGATGGCTGATTTTAAGTCCTTGCTAACACATGTGCTGAGGAACTACAAAATATATGACCGGATAACTGTGCCTATACAATACAGGGGTTCTGGGGGAGTTTGCAATGACTATGTCTCCATAAATGAGACTTTCCAAGTTTCTTTCTTCAGCATCTCAATAAATATCCATCCTGCAGTCGACTTCCCAGACCTTGTTCCTAAAAACTGACTGAGAAGACAGGAGTCGCATCCCTATTGGTGCAACTAGGTCAAAATCCTGTCTTTAATAGTGGCCAAAAGAGACTAATATATGAACAGCAAATATACATTGCATGCTTCTCGGAAGTGATCTCCCAGCTTTCAATCATTTCGAGACTCAGGACTTTGAGCTGACATATCCCTCAGTTTTGTGGTCAAGCAGCTATTCAGCCAGTAACGCATTCACAGCATAACGAAGGGTTTTTTTTTTTTATTGATATAGTAAGAGTATGGGTTTCACACTCCATAATGAATGTGGCTATAACTGATCACACAATAGAATCTGTAAAAAGAGAAGAGTTTTTTTGTTTAGATAAGTATGAGTTGTACTGAATGAAAAAAATTCACTACTTCATTTCACTGTTCTGATGGTTTCAATATTACAGCCATTACTATAAGAAAGAGATTAGCTGGTCTTATGAAAGCTAAGCAATCTATTACCTGCATCAAGCTCTGCACCCTAACCAAGACTTCAAACTTCAGCTTGATAAGCAGGACTAATGGTGAATATTCTGACAAAGCATTTTTGCCACGAGAAAAAACTGATAAGTTGAAATGGAAACATTTCATGGGAACACTGATTTTAACAACATGTTCAGGGGAAATATGTCCTTTAGCCCTGAAGGGAGACTGAGTCCCAAACAGCCAATACCTCCGACCTTTGGAGATTCAGCTGGATCTGATTAACTCACACTGCTTTGCCTGAGCCTGACTGGGAAACTGAACCTGTCTTGCACATCCACTAGGTACTCACTCTATTCTGTCTACTGTTAGAACTCTTCTACTTTATACAAATATTAACAGGGAGAAAGACAAGGCACAGCTCCAAAGGCAGAGATGGAAATGGGACACTGAGGTTCACCTCCATACTCCCCTGAAATGCTCATTTGCATCCACTAGGAAAAGCAGCAAGATCTCCACAGAAACAGCCGCATAAGCAGAGCCCTCATCTTGGACTCCTGCTATTCTGGTTCAACCTGTCAGTGTGAATCAGGCAGAACAAGGGTTTGGAGCCGAGTCTCTGTAGTCCTAAGGGATCAATCCATCCCTCAGGACTGTTTCCCTAGAAACACTGGATAGGGGGAAAAAAAAAGGACTTTTAATCAGAAAATATTTTGTGAGACAGGGGCTTTCTGAAGAAGGGAGGAAAGAGGCTTCTCAAACACGTAGGGAAAAGGCTTGGGACTTCTTGGAGGGTGCTGGAATTTGAAATCAAACGTTCATAGATTGATTGCTTTTCAACTCGCTGCCAATTGAAGGGGGCATTTCATTTAACAGAATCCAGAAGGAACTGACCCCTGCGGGGCTTGCACAGGCCCCATCCTAAACCTGCTTTGTTCTGTGCCTTATTCTGAGCTTTTTTTCAGGTCTTATCCCGTGAGGCTCTGAGGTAGCTCCTGGGGAGCTCCGCACTCTTTAAGCACACACTGCAGTCAGGGAAAATGAAGGCACCCAGTATCTCCCAGGAACAGGCTCTCATACCTTAAGGGCACTCATTTCAAAGCATGAGGGAGTTATGTACTTAGTTCACCTGCATATTGATGCAGAACACAGACTATTAAGTATAAGGCAGCTAAAGGCAATTATTCTGATCATTAGGAGTTCTAATCAGTCTAACTTTGAATGTTGTATTATGCTACAGATACAAGACAGACATAATCATAGAACTAGTCACCTTCCCATTTTCAAGGAGACTTGTATTATATTTGGAAGCTTTAAACACTAGCCTTCAGCTACTTTGTGCAATGGTTAAAACACAAAGGTTTTGTTGGAAAAATGTTTTGCTTACAGATACAAACAGCAAAACCTGCAAAACTCTAAACCAACATTACAATGACATTCTGTTTGTATAAAGCTAGGGAAGCAGCTTCTCATGAAAGTAGCCACCTGTTTTCAACATAAATAATATTAGAGATGAAGGTAAATTATAACCTTGGCTTTAAACATACCTCTTTTTAGGCAGCTTTTTATAAAATACCTTTAACTATGAAACCTATTTACTCAACTACATTCTCCCTTTGGTATTGTGGTCCCTCTTTGGGTTGCTTTAGATCCAGCACAGAACACGATCCCAGAAATCGTACACTTGCTGAACAGCTAATGAATGACAAATCAGAGGTTTAGAGATCTGTTCTGTCAGGGGACATAACACAGGATAAAATTGTTCACTGGTGTAAAGCTCCCATTATGAAGACCTCCATGGAGTTAACCAATTTGTACCAGCTGAAGACCTGACTAATTACATACTGAAGATAGTGCTCACAGTATGAAATTCAGATCATTTTACTGTGGAAGACATGAGAAAGAGGGACATGTTCCAAACTATTTTTTACTTCTTCCATATATTAGACTAGGGGGCAGGGGAAGGAAAGGGAAAAAAGGCAGCGCTCTTGCTCGCTGAAACGCAGCTGAAAGGCTAGCTATCTCATGCGATGGTTATCTAATTGATTCAAATGTCACCCTTCCTATACAGTATTGTAGCTTCCCAGACACAGACTGTTGCAGTCTCTTCTTTCATTTACATTTTCAAAAGCTTTTCTTTTAGTGTATGAAAGGAATAAAGTATCATACAAATTATCTCACTAAATCATTCTGTTTAAATGTCTGCCTTCCTTTTCATGTTTGTCACTGACCTACTCTCGATCCCATTTACATGAAAAAAATTACTGAAGCACTTCTTCTGTATCAGCATTCATTAGCAGCTCCAAGTTGCTGGCACACAACAGGGGTTTTGCCTACTGTGCGGTCTGGGCATGTTCTAGTCAGAAATAGGAGCAGATAATGAGGAAGGAACACAAATCTACACAATTTCTGTCACCAGTGCTCTCGTTTACTTCAGCAAGCAGTAATGGAGAAATATTTTCACATGCCAGCCTTTCTCCTGCAGTTTTGTAGTTGACAGCACATTTATGTCTGCTTTCTCTGTTGTTGGTTGTTATTCACTGCTGCCCTTCCCCCAGCCTGTACCACACAACAAGGTGCTCGGGGTGGCAAAGTTTAACCACACATGACATTTCAGGAAGACTAACTGTGTGTTAAGGTCGGCAGGGCTAGGCCTGAAACAACTGTGCTCCAGACACCAGCAAAAACAGTTGCTTGAAAGAGTTTGCTCTCCACTAAAAAGGAAAGGTAACTGTAGTCAAAAGGTTCCTGATGCCTCTACAGAAGTCAGGATGTCTGAGGAGCAGAATTACTAAACAGATTTCTCTACAGATAATACATTTTTCTGGCTGCTGGACTGTTGCTCTGCTGCAGGAACTTGCATGGCAGACTTCTCCATTTGAAACATTTCTGAATGAAAACTTTCTGAATCAAAATATTCAGTTCTCTAACAGTACTTCCAGTGCTTGCCTCCCTCTTATGTCAGCTTACACTTGAAGACTCAGGCACCTTGAGTTTATCCCACTTGTGTCTCAGTATCCATCTGAGAACCTGTTTTTCCTGGCTGCCGTTATAATTCGATTATAATGTACAAAACATGTATCTATGTAACCAAATAGCCATATCCAAAAATGGAAGAGAAATATTTCTAATGAAACATTCATTTGCTGAATATAAGCAGACTCTGATCTTTCTCATGTGTGTTGTGGGAAGTTATCTAATCACAACTTTTAAATTATTTTAAATGATTCCAGAGGTTATCATCTGAGCCATATGCTGCCAGAGCTGTTTCCTCTGTTTAATTCTGAAGTTTGTGACAGGGATAATTTGTGGGGGACTTTAAAAGTTTTCATTGATGATAACTGGTTATGCTAATAATCATGACTTATGTGAATATCCAGAAATGTAGTGCAAAAGGAGGGAAAGCATGTAAAGAATATTCATGGATGTATTTCCATTGATTGTGACCAGATCCACTCAGAATAATATATGTAATATAAAACGAAAGATCCGAGTCATCTCCCAGTTGTTCAGTACGCAGCAAAAGTTAAACAGTACAAGTGAAATTTATAGCCCACTATATTCAGCTAAGGACAATTCAAGAGTTTTCTGGGATCGCTGAGGTGTCTTTATGTAGCACATTTAGCAGCCTAATCCTAACAAGGATGATACAAGTCTGTCATTAATCTTCTGTTATAGTCAATGGGCACAGGAAAAATATTAGACAAAGCAGACACTCGGGCAAAAGATACTGTTGAAAAGGATGCTGCTATGTTTGACCATCATGAGGATGTTAAATAGGCAGCTAGAAATAGTTCAGATTTACTCATTATTAAGAAGAACTCCCACCATAGTAAGGGATTTGCATGTCCAATTCCTGTTCCTAAGTAGGGGAGGATTGGATATCCATATTCTCTCCCCACTCTTTCCACTATTAATGGATCAGTTTTGCAGAATTTTGAGTTAAAACCTTTTTTCCTTCTTCCACAAAAAAGCTGTCAAAATGGAAACCACTCCTACAAGAGAACTAATTTTTTGAGAAAATTCTTCTTTTAGAAAGAAGCAAGAAACAACTTTACAAAAAGTTACAGCCAGAAGTATTTGAGAGATTACAACACTGATCTTGGCAACCCCTGCTTCCAAGAAAAGGTCAATACTAGGAGGGAGGGCGGGAGGGAGGGAGGGAGGGAGAGAGAGATCTATGTCAACTAGTTGTCTTTCCAGTGATAGCAGTTGTAGATCCATTGCCCCTGCAGCATTTACCTTCTAGTCTGGTTTATGCACGATACCTAACTATATACAATACAGTGGTTTGAAAGATTATGCGTTCAGGATGTTTCGATTCTATCATCACTTCACACACGCTTCCCCTTTCACAACCACAGGCAATCTTTGTACAGTGCAGCTTTGCAGTCATATTTGGTTAAATATCCTCAGTAAAAGGATGAGAAATAGTGTTGTAAAATAATTTTCTCCTGAGGCCTTCCATGCACTATCTCCATAGTTTCTGGGAAAAAGATGGACTGTAAAACCATCCCAAGCCTTAGGAAAGTCCTGTCTCACATTCACAAGTGCATATTCTTTAGTTGAGATAGATAAAGTGGATACTTGCCCCAAACAGCTTGCCCTCTCTGCTAAAGATTACTTGCCCCCTGGTAGGGATAGCTGAAGAAAATACATATATGCTCTTGGGGGGGGGGGGGAGGCCTGGAAGCAGATACATTGTCTGTTCAGCTGTCTCTGCTAGGGTGGAGAGAATGAAAAGACAGAGTGAGGGTAGAAATTGCTTCATCTGTCTGCAAAATTCTTTTTTTCATCCTGCCCAGCAAGTTGGAGAGAAACTAGGATTCCCTCGGGGAAGAAAGATAGAAGGATGCTGTATGGTTGGTCCTAGTTTCCACATTTTTGAGACTATCTTGGGTTGATATGTAAGTTTTCACTATGAAGAGACGAATGACTCTCACAAGGACTTGGTAGGGACCCCGTGGCTTTTCACAGCAAGGTCAGAGCAGCAATTGAACTTATTGTTTAACAATTAGTTCTTAATTAGAAAACTCTACACTGGGAAACCATGAAGCAAGCAACTCAGCAGTCAAATTAGCATAGTATAGCGCAGTACAGCATAAAGCAGGTCCAGCTGAGAAGGTGAGTTGCAAGTCTGAGACACAAAACCAGTGAACAAGGGAAAGGCACACCCAGCCACTGCCAGAGGATTTCTAGGCCACTGCAGATAGACAACTAGGGACTGCCAGGTTTCTTTGACTTGCTTAAGTCAGTGGAAGCTATATATGTGCATGGATTACAGATGAGCAAGCCTTTAAAAGGATTTCAACTTCACTGTAACAAAGCTTTGAGCCTTTTAGGAGCAGCATAACAAAATACCATTCAGTGTTTGTCTTCCATTTGCCTAGCTGGTGCACAACAAATACTGATAAGTCATTCTTTCTTTTCTTATTCTTTTCTTACCATTTCCAAGCCCCCCCTTTTTTTTTTTTTTTTTTTTATAAGACTTAGGTTCCTCATGAAGCTGGCTCTCCCCTCCCTTCCTCTCTTCTGCCCTTCTATTTTATTTCTAGAATACAGCAAGAATGTCACAGCTGATATGACTTCCCTAATCAAATTGTTCTGTTAATACAAATCATCTTACTATTTCTCATGCTCCCTTAAAATAATATAATATTTTGTAGATTTTTTCCAACATTAAAACTGATTTCAGAAGTGACTGTCAGTTTGAAAAATTAGCCTTACTTACTGTTCTTTCTGTACTGGCAAGGAAAGCTGACAGATGCATCATCAGCAAGCATCGAAGGGTTTCTGATGTTAACTCAAGGGCTTCATCACAGAGCAGATGAAAGGATTAAAAGGCTTAAACTTTTTTTTTTACACTCCTAATGAACTAACTTTAAATATTTAATGATTCTTAGAAAGCTGTTAAGTTTGTAAGTCTCTTTTTAAAAAAAAGAGTGGTTTAAGAAAAAATTTCCTAAAGTAATCCATTTCTTCTCCATTTTCTAACCAATTTCCTTGCTCATCTGAAGTGACCACTTACATACCCAGGGGAAATTTTTAACACAGCTTATTTAGAGTTTAAAAATAATGTTAGATAGAATGAAAGTTTAAATCAGCATTGCTAGGTTTTCTAAAAAGAAACTCCTTAAAAATAAAACTAATTTAGCAGCCTATTGTTCACTGGTATGAAGACAAACAGGAGACAAATTCTAAATGACAGTATCGAAAAATATAAAAATATTTTTTCCTCCTGTACGCTCTTGACTGCCATATTTATGCCACATTATATAAGGGACTTAGTAAATTACATAGCTGTGTAGGACTGTTCATCATGTACTGCAGACTCAGACATTTCCTTTGATCTGTTCTCACTTTTAAGGCATAAATTGGTGGACTGGAAAGTGTTTCTCTTTCCTTGCGTTAAGGGGACCTGTTAAGGGTATCTGTGGCCAATGAAATCAGGATCTAATCTGAATTATCTTATAAATCAGTGAAAAGACTCAATTTTAATGACTAAGATTAGACCTTTCCAATGCAGCATCAGGTATCTCTGCTGGGGTAAGAATACTCAATTAAACAGTAGAAACCCTCAGATCAGTACAGACACTAACACCTTGGTGCCACAAAACATGAACAACAAAACCCTTGTTGAGCAATATTTTCTATACAGCCTAAATTACCAGCTTGTGTCATTTTTATGCAAAATGCTACTGAATACAGCAGAGAGGAGGACCTCTGAGACCCCCATTTTTATGAAAGATGGTTTCATTTACAAAATAAAATCACATAATAAAAATCATATAATGAAACTGATTCCCAAATTGCTCTCTTATCATGATGCTCTTATCAAACAGGATAATCCAATAATCACATGTCTTGGTGCTGCTAAATGCATCAATGAAATCAATGGGGCAGCCATTCTCCTAGTCTGAAAGGAATTTGAGCAGTAAAAACATGAGATGAGAATATTTTATATTAAGACGGAATAAAAAGTAAAACGCTGCAAAACTGTTCACCAACAACCATCCCATAGAATGTATGTAAGAACACATTAATTTTGGGTAAAAGGAAAGATTGAAAGAAAGCAGGTTTTTTTCAAATCACACAAGAAAAAAGTGGAAAAGTTCCACCATACACAAAACATGCCCATCACCTCCAGAGCTTGCATATGGCATGAAAACACTGGGCCTTGCCCAGAGGATAGTGAGATCCAGGGGCCAGCTAACAGAGAAAGGAGAAGGCAGAAATGAACATGGGTGTTTGGCCTATAGCAAGTTTCCTTGCCAGAGCAGAACTCTCTAACCCACTTTCTCTCCTGTCGGTGCTGCCCAAATGCATACATGCTCAGTATCAAGTGGAACAGTGGTGGATGATTTCCTCCCTACACTGCAGCTGGTTCACTCTCAGGCTGGACAAGAGGAGAGCACTCACATGTGCAAGACAGTCCATACCAAAGGCATGATGCCATTAGAGAAGCATAGCAGATGGGCCAGGGTGTCTGCTTTGCAGCATACAGGCAGTACTGCTCAAGTTCAGCGCACTTGAGCTCTTTGGGCTTCCTCCTCAGGCTTACAGCTTTGAGTTGTTCTGGTTATTATATATCTCCACAACCAAGCCCCAGAACCTGCACAAACTTTTCCCATTACCTTCAGTCCTGTCCCAAGTCCAGCTCAGATGAGAAGCAGAATAAGGGCCAAGAAAAATAACAAAGACTACGCAGGCTTTGAAAGAAGCAGCACTCCTCATTATGTGATTTTTTCCCCTCCCTCGCATAATTACTTTTCTTTCATAATTTTTCTTCTTTTCAATGAAACAAAGGATATGCATCCAGCTAGTGTGATTAGATTTCATTTAATAAAACATTTCGGGCTTGATTCATTTTTTGAAGAGGAAAGAAAAGAAACTTAGGAAGAAATGCACACTAGCTGTTTTCAGAGCTGCCTCAAAGGTAAAGTCAAAGACACAACAGAAACCCAACATTTTTTTTGAAGCCCTGTCACCCTGAGAGATCCAGATCCTGGCAAGTGCCACACTCGCTGTCTCCCACGAGCCTGTAGTACCTTACTGACTGCGCTCAGGTTTGGGTCTGCCCCACAGACCTGCAGCAAAGCAGTGTTCTCTGAAAGCAAGCTACAAATACAGAGACAGAAATTGTACATCACAGGTCATCAGGTCATCTAATTATTTGGCTGACACAATGCTACATTCCAGCAAGAAAATTGCATTTAGACTGACATGAATATTATAACCAGAAATATACTGAGAGTTCATACAAATGTAATATATGGGCATAATCTTTACATAAGAAATAACAGTTTCAGTAATACAGTTTATTTGCCAAAATGTTATGACCTATATCAGAAATAAAGGAAGAAAGAAGAAATGTGTACCTCAGAAACATATCTGAATAAAGGAATTTGGGACAAAGCCTGGAAAAACCTGCAAGAAAGCTGGTTTAGTGGTCAAGTCATCCCAGGTGCTCTTAGAGTCAAGCTATAAGGAAGGGGCGAGAAAGACTCAGGAAAAAAAGGCAGTAGGGATCAAACTCCTGAAACAATTTGACTTATGCCAAGTTCATGTTCAAAGCACCCGTGGGAAAGACAGTAGCAAAAATCCAGCCAGATGAATTGGTCTGATGGCCAAATTGGGCCCACAGGCTGTAGGTTAAGCATCCTCGTTCTAAAGTACAGGGATAGATAGGGTGAAATCTACCCTTGACATCCTTGTTTTCAGGCCCAAAAGAAACCGGATTATACCCAAAGCTTTAATCTCCTATAAATCACACAACAGCCTCCTGAGAAACCTGACCTTCCCTCAGTACTCCCTGGTACCCCATCCCCAAACATCCTACTGTGGCGATTACGTTGAGAAGCTTCCTCTACCTGCTATCTTCTAATGCTCTTTGATTCCCTGTTGCTGCCCCTCCTCTCTTGTTTCTCAAGGTCAAATCTCACTCAGTAAGCAGTGTACGAATGAGTGACAACTTGAGAAGGAAACAAAAAACAGGGTTGATTTCACAACAAAATATCTTGCTCTCAGATAGAGTCAAGCCCTGAGATTACAAGTAGTAACAGATGACAGAAGTTGGCTGCACAGGGGATGGAGGGACTGCAAAGAGACAGAGGGGTGCTGTGATTGCAGCAGGGCATCTTGATCGAGTTTCTTAGCAGGTAACATCATCGCCCTCAGAAGGGTTACCCCAGACTTACACATGTGCAAAAAAGAACTGGATCCTTTAATACTGATAGGTTCCAGCAAGTAAAGAAATATGAAGCGTTTAGAAGTAACAGCATTTTTTTATGTACAGTAGCCAAGCAGCCTCATGAGGCACATAGGCTATGCTGCTTTTCACGCACAAAGATTGCAAAGGAGTATTTGTGTGCAAAAAAGAAGCAAGAAAGCTAGCAGAGAGGCTAGAGTCCCACTGGAATTTTGAGCCTACATCAAGGGAAATAATGTAGCCAATTTCACATTATGACAAATAGGATGATAACTAATGATAAGCTCAAAGTGCGAGGAACCCAAAGGAGTTCCTGAATTCACCTGATAACCAGGTGGCAAGCTCAAAGTAAACATCAGCAAAAATACAGAAGTAAGCAATTCCAACTCATTGCTTGTTTAAAGAATAAAGTCACATGCTTTATTTCCCACGTGCTGGCATTACTAATATGGTGTTTTCTTGAAGATAAACACATTGAGGAGAAGAATCAACCAACAGAGAACTTGGAGAGAACAACCAGTGTGAATCCATACTGATCAAGTCGTTCCTTCCCACCTCTGTGGCCAACATGGCTGGCACAGGACAGACTCCTAGGCCCAGAGTGCCGGTCTTGTCTGACTCATCTGCTCTGCTCTTGTGCATCCACAATTTTCCATACAGATTATGGGTATTTCTCACTCATACGAAACAGGAATACGCACATGGAGTGCAAAAAGGGGCATTGTTCACATTTAAGACAAAAAACTACTGTTGGGTACTGTTCTCCCAGATACGTATAATATGACTTTATCCAGGCGTCTTTAAGATCTTCATGATAAACTGGAAATGTGCAGCTATGCACTTGTCTAGGCTTCCTCCCTCTAAAAATATCCAGTACTTTACTATTCCAAGAATGTGAGTTTGTCATTTCCCTTAAATCATCCTGGGCTTTTAGTGTCAATTCTCATTTTGCACAGCTGCAAATGACTCAGTTGTCATAGAAGACAGATATAGCCATGATATCACTTACAAATGATTTATTTCTATAAAGTACATAAAAATCATTTTGACTATATAGGTTTAATGTGCCAGTGGTGCAGCTATGGAAATAAAGGAAAATATCATAACTTCTTTAAGTAATGAAAAAGAAAAACTCACATTATAAGAGCTATTGATAAACTGTCCAGACTTTCAGTTTTAAAGGGATCAAGTGATCAGCTCATTGAACAGGGTGGCAGCACAAAAAAACATGTTGTATTGGACTTGCTATCCATCATGTCTGACATCCCACTTAACAAAGCAATCAATCCTTGATTAAACAAGGAATTTCCCATCTTCTACCAAAAAAATTCCAAACAAATCAAACCCTCCTGCAGGTCTCACTGCATCAAGCTCGCTGGAAAAATGTTGTATTCCGCCTTTGAGATGACAGAACTACAGTAGACTTTGGACCATTTAAATTATCTAACCATTCCACCCTGACTCCCCCAGTTACTTCCAGTAACTTACAATTCCCCTCTTTTCCCCCTCTTATCCTTCACAGCTTCAAAACAACTTGATTAACTAAATCAATGATTGCCTCTTCTCTTCAAAGAGCTCCTCTCTTCGGAGCAGATTAGCAGTCACTGAATCTACAAGTTGCTTGAAAACAATGGAAAACGCTCTCTTCCTGGCCTGAAAGAACTTTCACATTTGTGGCAGTTCTGCTAATTCAGGAAATTAGGTCCCTTCCCTCACATCTTTGAGGATCAAGGCATTGCACTGCAATACTGTTACACAACAGAGTAACAGTATGTCCCAACTGTTACACTATAGTGTAGTATACAGTCTTCAAATCCTCAAAATCATATTATTTTCCTTATGAGCTCAGCAGCTTACTGGAAGAAATCAGTAAGCAATTACTAATTACTAATGGTCAACTCTGCCACAAGCTCATGGTGAAGGCCTGGAAAATTTCCCAGCAGTGAAAACAAATGCATTTCCCTTATAATAAAGAACATTTGTCACCAAGGCTCCTCATTTCCTACAACCAGGTTTCAAGTTAAAAGGTGTCAGTTTGACACCATATGCGAAGCTGCTAGGTACCTAGATTGGAAGTTAGCACTTTTATTCCCTGCAGACACAAGGAATACATATGAAGGTTAGAACAGATGGTGGGGAAGTCACAAAACGTATGGTTTTTTTTTTGGATACCTTCACAATAAGAAACAAAAGAAACAACCTTTCCTCTATCTGTTGCTACCACTCATTGTTTCTCGTGGTTTCAAGTTAGTCTGGCACAGAGAGTTTATTCTTTTACTCCTCCGATTTTCACCAAATAAATGGTCCCCGAGAGAGAGAGAACTAACTTGGTGATCCCTAATCCTCCTCCATTGCTGTGTGCCATCTTTGGGAGGCTGTCACAAGCAATCAGGCACAAAGGTGCACAGTCACATGCAATGCCACATGCAACTCTCTAGCTGCCTTATGAATTGTAAACAGTTAAAAATGGGAGCAAAGGAAACAGATTTTACCAGTTCTTGCTGCATGAATTTTAACCACACAATCACCAATCTTTACAGAGGGCCAAAAGACATACAGACTTCTTCCAGGACAGTAATAGCACAGTTAAAAAGCAGGGATGACCTACTATAATACAAAGAACTCAGAAAACTTTAAAATGAATGATAATTAGACCTTCCCACCCCCAAAGTTTCCATTTGTCAATCATAACAAACGTTTTACCTTGAACAAGATGAAAGATTTCCATAAAAATTGTTTTTCAATTGAAAATGATTATTCTTGACTGAATTATTTTGGTCTGCTGTTCTTGTAAAACATCAACATTTTGTTGAAATGCCAGTTGCCCAATCACCAGACCATTTTGATTCAAAAAGATATCACAGAACTTCAAGGAAATTACAGCAGAACTGTTCCCATGCTCTGCGACGGGCTCGCTGAATAGATTCCATTTCTCACAACCCACCAAAGCTCATAACACATCACCCTTCCTCTCACTTATGGAGGGGAAAAAAGGGTACTGTGAAAAAGCCTACCATCACAATACATTGTTGTTAATTCCAAAATAACCCTGTGACAGCCTCAGGAGGCTAAGAGGCAAAGGTGAAAGTGTTACATTTTACATGCACAAGAATGTGACTGTAAAATGGCTTATTGTAGACAAAGAAAATAATGAGGAAGAAAACCAGATCCCATTAAGGACTACAGCATTTCTGCTGACCACAATACACAGTAAGAACAAAAACTGTTGTTGTCCCTGCATAAGGGTTCACTGAAGTCCGATTCCCTTTTCAAACTTTTTCCTGACAAAATGACATTTCTTGTTGTTTTAAAAAATTAATTTCTTTCCACGTCCTTCCCAACTTTCAAATACCCTTAGACGATAGTCAGACTTTGTCACTACTTAGTTGTTTTACGTATGCTTAATCTTTCCTTGTAATTTCATCCTACCAGATCCTTAATCATTGTCCCTTTCTCAACAGCATGGCACCTGAATGTTTGACAAGCACGTGCAACCATGCTTTAGAAACACCGTAATAGAAACATTCTGATTTCCAACTAAATTATGGTTTTCTTAATGACCATAATGACATTTCAAAGGCAATTTGTTATGGAAATATGTAACACATATTAAGGCCCCTGACGATGGACAATTGTTTGGGATAGGGGGGTAGTTTTTCCAGTCCACAACCACTCTGCAAAGGGTTATAGACAACTAGCTTCTGTTTTCTGGAGATCATCAAGTCTTCGGTCAAGGACAAAGCCCAGAGTGGGAAGGAAACGCCAAGGAGGTCTGTTCTCTGCTTCACACCCACGCACAGACCTGACTGCATATGCCACAAGAACAACCTCCTCCTCTGGAAGGCCTTACATACTTCCTAATATCCAGGTTTGGCGGTGAATCCTGTAATTCCAGGGATGTTTGAATGTATAAAACTACGCAAAATTAAGCTTCAAAAGTAGCCTTGGATTCTAGCTGCTTCTGCAAAATATGAAGCATTTCAGTGGACTAAGTTGAGCTGGACAAGAACCTCCATTCCCCAGAAACTCATTATATGAAAAATGCTCTGAAGCCTAAATTCAGCAGGGAACTGTGCAGTCCAAGGGAGAATACATCCCAAATCCTCACAACATACGTATTTTCTATGCTGAGGATTGCTGGGATGCTACTGAAGCTGGGGAAGGATTTCTTGTCCCTTTTTCCATGGCTTCTAGGAAAGCATGTGCCTTGTGCCTTCAATGGCAGTAATTATGACTTACATGCATATCCTACAACCACAGGACAAAGATCAAAATGATTTGGAAGTCTTAGGATTTTAATTAAGAGTGCGCGTTTCTGCCTTGAAATTTAAGTATCTTTAAAGATCACTTGATGATTCAGTGATTGTTGTTCTTTTGTTTTTTGCTCTCTGAGGGGAAGAAAGTACAACTTAAAAATTACTCACAAGTATGTGTTGCTCATCACTAGCTTGAGGAAAAAAATCTATTGATTACACTTTGTTGTTACTACAACGTGAGGAGCTGTGACATTTCATTCACAGTTGTATGGAAACAGACTTTGCGACTGTGAGGACTTCTGAGTGTAAGCTGGTTAGGAATCTAAAAAAACAAATGAGGAAAAGGAAGTACACATTTCTTAATCAAAAATAAGTTACTGGATGAAGAGTGTTCTGCCTGCATTCAAGAATAGTTTGACAAGTTAAAACTCGCATGAATCGTTCAGAATATTTTTTGAGGATTTATTCCCTAGAAAAAGTCACCGTTTTCAATTTTTCATTGCTCCCTCTTGACAAACTAAAGGTAAATTAAAAGTATTCCCTCAGATGCATTAAGGTAAAGCATGATTCTTTATGCTCTAGTTACTGGAAAGACCAGAGCAGTGGAAATAACTGAACTAAAAAATTCTATGAAATATACAGTTCCTTTAGCTCTTCAATGGGGGCTGCTTTTCTGAAAATATAAGCTTCTAAAATCCTAAGTAGAATAGAAGATGATACTCAGCGCAAAGAGTGTATCTTAATAGGCTGCAGTGAAGCTATTAAGTAGAAGTCTTTAGCAAGCTTAACTACTGGTTTGATAGGTAAATTCTGAGTGGCTATCTTAAGAAACCATCTTACTGCACAGAAACAAAAAAAAGACATCAAAGCTCTAAGCCAAAAATGATAGAAGAGAAGCCCAGCATTTAAAAGAATTGTTGGTATGTACTATGGGAGAGAGGTAACCCGCACTGAACATAGGTCAAGCAAATAGGCTTTTCATAAAGAGCAGTGGTTTCTGGGGCAGATTTTCCCCCTTTCTGCCTTAGGCAAGAAAACCTATCTGAAGTGGCTATTTCAGCCTACAGGTTGCAGTAGTGACAAAATTGTCCCCGATCCATTATTCGGAGAATATCAGCCAGGAATAATACAAATCTGTAGGAAGTCAGGGCTCTTTATTCAGCCTTTGAGACACTTTGAAAAAATAACTAAAAGTTGTACCTAAAGAGCATGGATGAGCTGTAAAACACTCCTCTGTGGAGCAAAGAGAAGGAAGAGTTTATGAGAGACAGAAATGCAAGTGTCAAACAGGCAGCAAAGCATCATATTTGGACTTTCTGGGAACAAAAGCCTACTGTTCCATTTGAAAAGCTGTCTGTCAGTATACATGGGACAAAGGATTTAGAGTATATATTAATACTATTAAACAAAACCTGCAGGTTCAAGCAGACAATGAGACAGCCAAGAGTATGCAGCAATATTCACATAAGTAAAAGATGGCCATGACCCTGGGCTGCATATGCAAAAAACCACTGTATCACTAGGCAGGCAGATAAATCCGGTTCTGCGTGACCTAGATCTGACAAGACTTACAATATCATATTTCATTATTGCCACTGCTTCCGCAACTCAACTGTGAGAAGGGAGCAAGGTCTTCCAAAATGAAGAAAAATGACTGAACGACTAATTTCTGAGTGGAGCATGAATAGACGCACACATCAGGCATTAACACTTAATAAGTGAAAGAAAGAAATATATTAGGCAGCTGTAAAATGGTCACTACAGGCACAATGCAGCTCAGCTCTTGCTAAACTTGAAGGACCAGCCCATCAAATAACTAGGCAGATTTATGCTGTGCTAGGGGAATGCCGACAGGTAACTGCAAGACATGTATATTTCCCTGTGTAGAATATCATGCCTCAATCACAGAGGAAGAAAGATTGACCACGTTAAACATGGACAGCTTGACCAAGTGAAGGCTGAAAAGCAACAAAACAAGACCACATAAATGAATTATTCAAAGAATTATTCAAAGAGAACAAACATCAGCAAGGTGAAGGAACTATCCGAATACAAACAGAGCTAATAGAATGAAAAGAAGTATGTACAAGAAATATCAGGTAAAATTTTCAGAATTATGCCTGTTAAACAACAAAATACAGTTTCTAGGGAAGCAGTTCAAACACAATCACATCAGTCTCACAGAACCATATAGCAAACAACTTTTGGAAACACATACTGATAAAGCACTTGACTTGCTGCATATTGCAGGCAATCTTTGCTACCTTTAACAGTCCTTAGTTTAGGAATAGTCTCTTTTGTGGATTTTTTTTTTTTTTAAACAAAACAAAAAGAAAACCCAGAACATGTGCATGAAATACAAAGGATAAAATTAAATATTTTAAAATTGGATCTGAACTTTCGGCATGTAACACAATTTTATATTGCTAACGGAAACAAAATTATTTCACAGGTATGTAGCATAAGTAAGTCTACACATCTGTCTGCTGACATTTCCACCACATCTGAATTTAAAATAAAAGTGGGTATGAGAGGCTGAAAAACATCCAACTCTTTCTTATGCACCCAGTCACCTATCTTAAAGGTTTGATAGTGCTCTTTCCCAATGCAGCATCAGGTCATAAGAGCAAATAGCTGCAGCTACTCATACACTCTATGTTGAAAAGAAATAAACTATCTTCATTCCTTAAGAAATTAAACAGTTCTCATTATATGCTTATCTATTATTACATATAATATTTATTATATAATTACGTAGAAAAAATATACTGTGAAAATCTGCAAGAACTCCGGTAAGCGATAAGTTTACCTATGCAAGAGACTGGTGAATAAGACACTTAATACTGGTTTCTTACAAGTAGATTGCACAGAATTTTACCAATGTGATAGCTCTCCCCTTTAGCAGGGCACAAAACAGAGTTGAGAGAGGTAAAATCCTTCAATTCAAGTACTTCCTGAAAGTACTTGAGCAGGCCAGTAGCAAAACAAAGATGCACTATCCACAAACCGTGCTGCTATTCTTAGTCATGATAAAAAGGTCAAAGATCGAAGAGAAATGAAAAACATCCCTCTCAACTGTAAGGAAAGCATAGGAAAGTTGCTGCAGACTAGAGCTGATCAAAATATGATGTTCTTCTCAAGTCATGCTGTTGGGAAGGTTATTGTGAAAGACTATTTCACATTTGTTTCCCTTTAGGAGACCACATATAGGGGCTTAAGTCCCTTTTTGGCCTGTCGCATTAGGAATCAAACCAAGCCCTATCTTCTGCGTATCTCCAAGTGAGAAAAGGCCTCAGTTAAACGCATTTTGAAAGCGTACCATTCAAAATAATGTTGAATAGGTTCTGTTTCATTTCAAAGAGAATTGTTGTACTCAGCCCTCTAAGACCGAGTTTTTCAGAAACGTATAATGGATTTGGGTGTTTGACTTGCCCCCAAGTGGCTTTGAAAATCCCACTTGGTTTACAGCTATAAATCTGTCATCATTCACAAGCACTAAATTCACTTCAAAAATAAACAGTTATAAAGAATGCTGTCACAAGACAGGCTGCAGTATGTCCCACATGTCATAAAAACTGATCATCCAATGTTTAAGCAGCACAGAAAGGGATGAGGCAAAATGCCCGATTAAAATTTTCTACAGCAGTTCCACATCTCTCCCAGAGATGAATATCCCCAAGTCCCCTTCACATAAAGGGTCTTTTTCTGAAAAACTGCCTTACAGCAAGAGCACTGAACAGTATTCAGAGGAAGGTATTACGCAGATTACGATATCTATGATCTTTTTCTCTTTTTGTAAAGGAGAAGTTACAGCATAAGAGAATGAATGCTAAGTCTAATGCAATAATTTCTAATGTATTCCTGCATATTCCGGCATATGAGGGGATTCTCTTTCGGTCATGTTTTCCCTAAAAGGCATTCCTATATGAATAAATGACAGCTGGAAACACTAAATGACTCCCCCTAACTGTGTTTTGCTTATACACTTGTAAAGTAAGGTTACTGACTATATGAATATCCAGAATCTTTGGGTAACTTACTACAGGCCATATATTTTGACAACTATATTACTTCTACAATCAGAAGGAATAATAAACTTACATTCTTTGCAACTCCATTGAAAAGCACACACATTTTATCAATGAAAAAGAAGTGAAATTACCCATTTTAACCCTAGAGTGAGTTCTGACCATTGCATCTCAGGCTATCCAAACCCTTTTGGCTCAGTAAAAATTCCTGTTGGCTACAAGAAAATTTTTTCTTAGCACATGGGAATCATTATTCTTCTGAGTTTTCCTTGTACCATATTTGTCATTTACACCCAATAGTTTCTACTGTAGTAGCTTAAAAAAGTTGTGCTCAGATGACAGCCAAAACTCCCTATATTTTTACTTAAACTAGTGCCTCAGATTTTCAATTTCCTTGAAGAACCGGGACAAAGTAACAAGCTTGTTCCCTATTGTTCACGATTACCAAACTTAATTCCATTTAAATTTGCAGCTTCTGCATTTGTAAACATACTGAAATAGTAACCCTTCAGTCCAGCCCACAGCTGCTTACAGTAAAGCATCATTACATCTGAAGCAGAAAACCAAGACTAATTTTCTCCACCTTAACCTCTGTGGAGAAGCCAGAGGCAAGTAGTGTTCTCAACAACAGGAGGTCAGAATTATCCACTATGCCACCAAAAAAATATTACAAAGATCCTTAAAAGAATGGTTACTGTAACACCAGGAGGGAACCATGAAAACAACTGAACAGCCCCAGACTGAATTCCTTTGTCAATGAACATCCCCAAATGGTCCCAAGAAATGAAGATGAAAAAACCCTTAGAGAAATGTAACACTCATTAAGCAACTCCATTTCCAGTAGCAAGTGAGGGGTTGTCACAAGTGAACAGTTCTTTGCATTCACTCTTGGGACGCTCGCCACCTGTTCCTTGCCTCCTTCTTTAGGCCAGAGGAACACTTGGAGTGACTATAAAAGCAGCAGTCTACAGGAATTATAGCCCACAGCCATATAATTGCAAGCTGTGATCTCATCAACTAAGCAGGGTGAAGCTGGGTCACTACTTGGGTAGTCAATATCTGGGGAAATCCCCCCCCCATCGAGCAGCACACGGGGCTGATGGAGGCTCTGCAGAAGAGCCAGACTTTTAGGCTGGGGTAGCTGTGAGCAATTCACAGATGTCTGCATTCCCAATCACCACAACTGCCTATGCAAAATCTAAAACTACCAGTGAGTAACTAGCAGGCAATCACATCTCCTCTGTGCAGCCGTAACTAAGCTTGCACATGCAGCCACCGCTAACTAACGGGCACACAGAGGAATGCAGACCTCTTAAGCAGAGCTCCCAAATACCACATGGTGTTTTTCACAGGGGAAGAGTTGGGCTGACTTGGCCATTTGTCAGTCCAGAAAACTGCACGCTGCCTAACTAAAATTCCTGCTTACAATTATTTTTTATGGATTGCTTTTGCTGCTTCCTGGGCCTGCTCTGCATCGGTACACACAGGTCTCCTGCTTCCCTCCCTGCTCCTTGCACAAGGTGCACATCAGTGGAGGGAGGGCACATCAGTCCCTGAAGAACAGCTTTTATAGACTTAAAAGTTTCTTTATCTCTTCTAGACCATTCTGCCTAATAAAAGATATTACCTATTTGCAAATCTTGTCTCCAGCTGTATGTGGGTGCTTCCTGCTGTTTGGTGTGGGGCTGCAGCAAAGTTTCCTGAAGACACAGAACCAGGTGTGAGCACACATACAATACCACTACCACCGCACCGTGCACGGCACTTGCCTTTTTGTCTAACAACTCCCTATTAACAAGATCTAGCTAAGACTTCTCATTTTCAAGGGAAATTTGGCTTTTCTATCAAACCATATTTTTACATGGAAAGCATCTACTGTCTTAGACATCCTTGGAGTTCACCCCAAAAATTTCCAGGGCTAGAAAATGAAGATTCCTACAGCTTGTTTTTCAGTGAAGCATAAGCATCTTCAAGGAGGTTCCAGCAGCAAAAGATCACGTACTATCACCTCAGGCTAGTTCAGAGGCGCAGGGCCAAGCACTCCCCACCCAGCACCGCCCCAAGCTGCCGCACCAGCCTTAGCGGACATGCAGGCGAGGTGCCCAGCAGGGGAGTGGCTCCCGCTGGGGCAACATCAGCTCCTTACCCGGCGTTTCCGAGGCCGGCTCCCTGGACGGGACCCACCGCAGAGGAGGGTGCCGAGGACGCGGGGTGGCTGCAGGGTGGCCCTCTCCACGGCAAGGGCCGGCCAGGCCCGCAGCCCCGCTCTGAGGCGGGCGGGTGCCCTCACGCAGCGAGCCTCCCCCACAGAGAGAAGATGGCGGCAGCGCACTCTGCCGAGCGCTGGCCGTCGCGGTGCACGCGACCCTTATCGCCTCTCGGCGGCCCGGCGCCGCCGCACCCCCGCGGGCGGGGCGGGGCGGGGCGGGGCGCGGCGGCAGCCGGAAGAGCGGGGCTGGGGCGGTGCCGCGTCCTTCGCGCGAACGGTGGCAAAATGGCGGCCGGCAGTATGAGGTGTGCGGCGGCGTGTGGGGGCGGCGGCAGCGGTGCCCAGGTGGGTCGGCGGCGTCGAGGCTGACGCGTCGGTAGGCTCTGGGGGTAGGTGGAAAAGGTTGTGCTGTTTGTACCAGGCAGAGCATGGTGAGGCAGATGAAGGCCCTAGAGCTGGAGTCAGGGCTGGTCCATAGAGCCTCGCTGTTCAGTGTTGCTGGGGGTTTTGTAGAGCTGGAGGTGTTAACAGAAAACCCTGAGTGCCTCCCTGTCTGCGGCTGGGTCTTTCCCCTTAAAGCTAGGGCTGTGCCGGGTGCCCGCGGTGAGCTGCCCTGGGCGCCACGAGGGCGCGGAGGGGCTGCTGCTCCGGCCCTCGGTGGGGCACCTGACCGTCCTCGGTGGCGTTTCCCAGCGAGCGTTTGCTAGCGTCGGCCTGCTGCGCAGGCACGTTACTGCGTGCCTCTTGGTTTGTTCTGTCCTGTTTGACACATCTTATGTTTAGCCTGTTTGAAGGGAGGAACGTGTGAGAAGTTTGCAATTTAAAAAAGAAAAACAAAATGCTGTGCACTTGCACACAAAACAGCAGAATAGTGTTGGTGCCTTGATAAACTGGGATCTTGTGTCTTGAAATGCTACTGGTTATCATATTAAAGGAAATATTTTTACTTGCCAGACTCTCTAACTCTTTTTTTCTGGACTGTGCTTCTTGCTAGCTATTAGGATCAGAAGGTTCAGTTTAGACGTTAGTCCCTGTTTGCCAGAACGGATGTGATCCCTAATAAGTGAAAGAAAAGGGACTCATAAAGAGGTCGTGTCCAATGTTTTTCTCTCTGATACTGATTGGCAGGAAAATGGCTTGCAGTTGACTGCAAAGGGGACTTGTCCTGTGGGTGAAGCTGGATAATCATGCTTTAAGATGAGTTTGCGCTGGAGTTTGGGATCTGACCCTCTTTCAGAAAACTCGGAGGAAGGCCATAGCACTCAGATTTCCTTTGCTTATGTAAAGGCTTCTGCAAGGGGACGTGATTTCCAGGCCTCTTACATGTCCAAGCCTGGGAGCTGTGCCCGCAGCCCTGGCTCTGAATTGGCTGGGAAAGGTTCAAGAGAGCTGTTCCTATGCTCTGAGTTCAACAAAGTACTTAAACAACTGTTTCTAATCTTGTACATTTCATACTGACCTGAGGCCTTCATGGAGATGCTTGCTGACTTAATTTCGGTTTTCTGTACTACAGCTCTTCTTCAGTGAATCTGAACATCATGCTGTGTGTCTTCTGCCGCTACTGTGTGAACGCTTTCTATTAAGCATAGTTTTTCTTTCCATTTTTTTCTCCCTTTGGTGCCCTTTTCCTTTTTTTCCAAGCTTCTCTAAGACTGCTGTAATGTGCTACAGAATTTTGCCAAAGACAGTGGCAGTGACTGCTGACTGAAATACCAGGTAAACCTTGGTGAAAAAGGGCCAGAAATCTAGACTTGAGTAAGACACTGAATCAGTTTGCTGTAGGTCACGCAGATTTAATCAGGAAACTGTCCGCGCAACACAAAAAGATAAAGTATAGCAGAAGTGTACCGTCTGGTGGGTGATGCGCTGGTGAGCATGCATTTTTTGTGCATTATCCTTAGATGGGAGCAGGAGGAAAATAACTACGTGCCCTCTTTGGAGAGCAATAGGAGGCCCATCCCTTCATATGCAAAGCTCCCTCTGGAAGCTGATGAGGGAACATCATATTGTGTGAATTCCTCTTCTGTGCCTTTTCTCTCTCTTCACTATTTGCTCCTTGGAAGTTTCTCTTTTTGTGCTGTGGCTTGCTGTCTGACACTGTAACTGAAAGGCCAGATTTCCAGCCTTGGGAGGCTGCCATCAGAAACGGACATGGAAAGGAGGTGAAGGGGGAGTGTCAAGAGGATGAGGCCAGCCTCTTCTCCGTGGTGCCCAGCAACAGGACAAGAGGCAATGGGCAGAAACTGAACCACAGGAAGTTCCATCTGAAGCTGAGGAAAAACTTCTTCACTGTGAGGGTGACAGAGCATTGGAACAGGTTGCCCAGAGAGGTAGTGGAGTCTCCTTCGCTGGAGATATTCAAAAGCCGTCTGGATGTGATCCTGGGCAATATGCTCTAGGTGACCCTGGCTGAGCAGGGAGGTTGGACGAGATGATCTCCAGAGGTCCCATCCAACCTAAACGATTCTGTGATTCTGTGAAAGAGGCTGGAGAGCGCGAAAACAACAGAGGTGCTTTCTGTGGTTCAGCTGTGTCTTGTTTGTATTTATGAACAAATCTGTATTGTTTCTTTAAATCTGTAGCAGGAGGTGGACAGGCTTGGGGTGGATGGGAAGGAGACAGACAGAAATTTTGCCATGAAGAAGAGGAAATCTGGCTTCCCAGAGGAGGCTGATTCCAAACTTTCACTGCTAAGCTTGATGTCTAGAATATCCTTCTTGGAGCCAAGCACTAGGACCCCTCTCAGTCCTTGTTGCTCTTGAATCAGTCTTAATTGTGCCTCTGAAAAACAATAATTGTGGCTAAACTGAACAGTTTTCTTTGTTGGAGGAGTACAACGTCTGAATTGGCTTTATGAATCACAAAAAAAATGCATGCACTGAAGAGAATCTGGAGATCTAAAGATCAGGATGGCCAATTTGAATGGGCTAGAAGACAGCTCAGAAGTCAGAGTTTCAAGGAGAATTTAGTAGTTGAAGAATCCAATGATATTATTTCAGTAATTCCTTGAGGAGCTCCAACACAATGTTCAGAATGACAGAGGCCTTAGGAGTAAAATTTTAGTTGTAGGACTGCAGTCTATTATTGCCATTTTTGTGTGTGGGAGTGTTTCTGTTTACATAATTCCCATATTTAAAGAGCTTTGTTTCCTCAGAGACTACCCTGTAAAGTTTATTGAGGTTGGGGCTGAAGTGTTGAAATAGGCAGCAACTGTGAAGCCGACACAACGGTTAACAGAATTAGTAGCAGTAAGAGACTATCTTTCACTGGATGAAGTTGGCAGTTGTTCTCTCAAGCAAATTGCAAGTCGTTTAAATATTTTGGTCATGCAGCTGAATTTATTTTGAGCATATGCTGCATATTTCTAGTTTCTGCAGTTTCTATTTTCCTTACATGTTTGTGCAGATTTTCAAATGAGAAAGCTAGTGTTCATTCTGAAGGATTATTCAGCATAGTCTTCTAATTAATAAATGACTAACCATACTGTATTAACCTTAAAGTATACTTTCTGTGGATGCCATATTAATATAGTATACTGTAATTGATAATATGTGGATTCATCATACTTCACTGACCCTTAGAAGCTTCCTTACCGTATTTATCAGTAGAAAATGAAAGGTAAATCATGCAAAAGGAACCCTTTCTCAGAGTTCATGTGCAGAATATACTATAACTATATTAAAAAGCCTCGCATCGATCATTTATATATATATATAAATAAATAAAACCCATTTAATGCTACCTCTTAGAAACAAATGTCAGGAATACAGAAATATAACATTGTGAGTATACCCAATGTAAATGTTTTGTCTTGGACCTTTTTAGCTCTCTAGATAAATGAAATACTTGACCTTCCTAGAGTAATGTATTTGAGTTTCACCTCAGCGTTTATCTGACACTTGGAGAAGCATAAGAATTCCTTTGGCCGCTGGAGTCTCCTTCTGGCCTTTGTAGAGCCTAGAGGGTTAGAAGGAGTCTCTGCCCCTGTGCTGCTTTCAAGCTTTCACTCTACTTGTGAGTTGGCCTCCTCATGGTTTCGTATCTTCTCATTTGTAGAGCTTGCCAGTCTGTGTTACTGTTCCCATGTCCACTCCAAGTTATCCTCCCTAAAGGCCAATGACTAGAGTGTTGGAAATTACTTACATATACCTAGCAGACCACAATAAAAAATGCAGCATCCCAGATCTGTGTTTTGAACATTTTCCTTTTAAGAGAGATATCATGGAATGACATTTAGTTTCATAACAGTCTTCTTCATTCCCTCTTTGTTCACTCTGATACTTTCCTGGATTCTTTTCAAGTTTATACAAATCTTTCCTAGATTTTTGTTACCAAGTTTACCTCTTTGTGACTAGCCATAGTTACAGAGCTCTGCTTTGGGATTTCTGAGGAAATGCCCGAGAGGTTGTATCCTTCAGGCTGGATGAACTAGCATAAGCAGGGGGTTGCAGTAAGCTGTATGAGCAGTGTTTTCCTCCAGAGATATAAATGACCTCTATGCAATAGCTGACCTCTACCAGCACAGGCAATAGCATCCAGCAACTTATTTTTGTGTTTCCAAGAGATAGTATGGAAAATTTGAGGAGGTGTTTGCTTGGTAAGTGTAGTTTTTTTAGATCTGGAAGTGGGCGTACATGGTCTGTTACAGTGGGACGGATGTAGCAAGAAGAACAGCAAGTCAGTCAGTATGTTTCGGTGTATATTACTTATCAAAGTGTAAACTTTTTTTTTTATTCCTTTATTCTAAAGCCTTGGTTAAGATTTAACTTAATTAAGTGGGTGATTTTTCTACGTTGCATTGCTGTTAAATCCATGGGAGAAGCATTCTTGTCCTCGTTAGAGAGGTCAGAACAGTATGTGAAGACAGGTAATATTCTGTGCAGATCTGTGTATCTTCTGAAATCAAGTGTGCAGGCATCCTACTTGCAGTGTGAAGGAGACTGAATTCTAGCCTTAGAGCCATGTTCATTAGAGAAGAACCTAACTCTGACTTGTGTTCATCTCTTCTAACTGCTTCAGCTGTGTTGTCACTGTTCCTAATAGGCAATAATACTTAAAATGACATTATGAAGTCTGAAGCATGCTGCATTTGCAATTGTTTACTTTAAAATAAAAATGTTTTGCTTCATTGTAAGTGTCCAAAACGATTATTTGGGAGTTACTGCTGATGACAATGCTTAGAGTGATTATGAAATAGGAGATAATCCGCTTTAAGGAACAAATTCACGGTGAGGTAATCAAATAACGTTTGCCTGTTCTGACCAGCTAAAGAAACTTCATTGAGGGATAATGGTCAAAAGAAGTATTTTGAAAAGATTTTAAACCAAATGAACTTGGAAAAAAGCTACTGAGAAGTTCATGTAAATTCTTTCATCTGTACGGTTCAGAGCAACCTCTAGGTCAGTCATTTTGCAGTAATTTGCAGAAATATAAGTGCCTTAATTAAGCAAATTTTAAATAAAAAGGAGGAGCTAGAAATTTTGACTTTAGTGTATTTATACAGCTACATTTTTGACGAGCTGGGGAAGAAAGCATGCTGATCTCAAGAGTCAAAATGAGATTGCCGTTACATCCTGAAAGCTTCTGTCGAAATTTTCACGAATTCATCTGCTTTGTAACTGCTGCCACATAGTGTTAGTATAACTAGCTAGGCTGGTGGAAGCACACACTCTTATCTGAGGCAATTTAATCAATCCTTATGATTGTTATCAAATACAATGTTTTCAAGGGGCCATGTATTAGCCCAGATTGTACACTTACTGACAAGCAATTGCCTAATGGAGTTCACTGCATACATTTAGTAAGTGAAGGCAATGATCCTGGCTGGAATGAAAATTTAAGCCTTAGATGTCTCAGGTGGGTGCTTTATCCATTAAATAAAGCCATTAGAAAGATTACTATAAAATTATTGTTTACAGCTTCTTTTTATTTTGTAAGAGAAATACTCAGCACTATTCTACCCTGATTTTTTGATTATCTGAAACTCCTCCCCCCTTGATTCTCCTCCTTCCACAAACTGGCAAGGATCCTGAGATATCTGTGTGAAGGGTATTTGCATCTGAAGCGCAAGCATAGCTCTAGATGTAAGTGTTCACAGAGCAGCGAGATAACCAGGCTGTGATTCTTACAGTGTTTGTGAGAGCGTAAACAAACAGAGGTGTGGTGGGTAAAATGCCTTCTTAAAAAAACAAACCGCTCTCCCTGACCCCCCTGCCCCAGCAGACTTTACTGCAGATTCATGGGTATGTCACCACCGTGGGCTGTTGGACACAAATATTCACTGCCAGCTGGGCTACATACCTTCAACTGTTCATTAAAGTGCAATATTACAGGCAGCAAAACAAATATTTGGACCTCTACTGTGTCATCTCTGCAGTCAGGAGCCAGATCATCCTGTTTTATGATCCTATTTGACTCCATGTATTCTAATGATATCATCAGAAACATAATAGGCTGGCTGTTCTCAAAATCTATAATGATGCTGTGGGGATGTATAACTCGGTAGCTACAGTGTAGTAGAAAATGCATCCTTTCCTTGGAAGATCAAATCCAGAATGTAGCATTTGTGCCTTTTTTTTTTTCCAGACTTGATCAAACTCTCAAATTTTAACACCCATGCCAGCAATCAGCATGGATTTACTTGAGATCTAAGAAGTATGATTTCCAGAAGTATGATTTATTTGTTGTATCTGGAGAGAAGGGAGGAGGAGGAGGAAATTACCCTGCTTTGTGACTTCAGTCAAGAGAGGCCAGTGTTTTGCCCTAGCCAGCTGGGCTTGGGTCTTTTCTTGATTAATTAAAGGAGGCTAAAATCTGTAATCAGCAGCAGCTATAGAAGTGATGTAGCCACATCATATTCATTCACTTCTGATTTCCCTTTCTGAAAGACCAAGTAACGTTCCTAACTGGATTGAAAGGGGAAGACTTTCAGCACAAGGTGTGAACTTGCATCTCTCTGCCAAGATACCTTCACCCCTGTGCGGTTCATGGTCTTCAGGCCTTCACTGCAACAGTATTAACAAGTATTAACAGTAATTAGTATTATCAGACAGTGTGAGTGAGCCATTTATTTTCTCACAAATCTTGTGTAATGCTGCTGGTCCTTGCCCACTGCAAAAATCACAGCCTTTTCTGTGTGGGGTTTTTGCGTGAATACCAGTTTGTTGCCTTAATTATATTTGTATATGTAACCAGACTAGTTCATTGACTGTATGTTGTAACTGCAGGAAGGGTAATCCGTTGGAATCTTGTCTCAGTTCCAAGAGCATAAACCCAGGGTAACCCCCCTCTGAAGAATGGAATCGATGGAAAATAAATGCAGTATTTGCTTTTTGTGGTTAACTCAATGTAGTTTATAACTCTTAGTAGTGTCAGTGCTGGCCTTATCACTTCACAGTTTCTCATTGTCTATTCAAGGTTCTGTTGATGAAGTACTGAGGCTAATTGGTGCTTAGTATCAATAGAACCGTAATAATGAAAGAAAAGTCATTACTAAGGCTGAAGTGAATTAGTAGTAAAGCTATTGTGGCAACAGCTATTATTGCTGTTTCTTGATTGTCTGGACCATTGGTTTCTGATATTAAAGTGGCCTATTTGTATGAAAGATCTGTTTACAAGAATGGTAATTTCCCACACTGCCTTAAAAGGGCACCAGTGCAGTGCCAAATGCCAGTCTGCTCAAAGCAGTCAAGTAGCAAGTCACGCAGCCCCAGGAATAAAAGATCGAAGAGGAGCTGTTACATTAGGATCATAGAATGTAGTAGATTTTCAAGATAGTTTCTTGGTTTTTAAGCCAGCATTTTCAAGCTTGTATCTGTAAAGATAGACTTACAAAATTTATGCTTAAGACGTTGTAATGAGAGACCTGCCTGAGACTTCTTTCTTCTCCTTCCTCAGAAATACTGAGGACCTGTGACTTGCATGGAAATTGGGCCAGTTTTACTCTGGACAGAGCTGTGATAAAGCTTGTTTGTATGCACAAACTCCAGTGTTTCAAGCTGGATACCTCAACTTTTCTGTTACTTTGATTGTAAGTGAACTGAATATTATGTGAAGGAAAATAGATGGTCTTGCTGTGACAGAAGAGCTGTATGCACAAGGCCACACAGGAACTTTCCCAGCTGTGAGCCCTGTGGGTAGGGTGCTGTGCTGTCCTGTCTTTCTCAGTTGGCTGATCTCTTGCAGATTGACGTCAGCTAGAATCAGTATCTAAATGACCATGGTATGATGCTATATTGTAGTTAATACACCTATGGTCTTTTTTTTTTTGGAAAGAATGTAAAAACACTAGAAGTTAATGAACCAGGTCATAAGTTGGTAAAGAACAAATTATTTTAGTCTCATCTATTATTCCCCTTTAATAGGATGACTGCCCAAATAGATATGGGGAAAAAACTGTAGACAAACCTTCTTGGTAGCATAGGCTTTTGGAATGGTCAGTCATATGAGGTTTTCTCATGAGAAAATGAGAGAAAATTGGACTAGATGTCACCATCGTTATACCTATGCGCAACTAGCTGACAATCTTTCCTCAAACCATTTTACTAGTAAGGAGAAATTTGGAGTAAGGCTCTGGGGGAGTTTTTCTTGGCGCTGTATTATTATTCAAATTGTTTATTACTGATGTGAAGATAGTCATCTACAGTTTTCAGATTGGACCATTATAGCTTAAGTGGATGAGTGACAGTTAAAAATTATCTAGATAAATTTAAGAAAAGGAAACCCAGCATGCAAAATGCTGCATATAAGAATTAAAAAAAAAACATATAAAATGAGGGAAAGTTGGGTAGGCAGCAGTACTTCAGAAGATACTCTAGACCTTGTCAACAGACCACAAACTGAACGTAAAGCTTTGGTGCTACACTACTGCTTGCAAAAAGCAGACGCATGTTCTTGGGTGAATGAAGAGGAATGTCATAGGCAAGACACATTACCATGGTTCTGGAAGTTCTGGTTTGGGAACTGTGTTTTAAGAAAGAAGTAGACAAACGTTCTAGATCTCTGTTGTTATTGTTCTCTTTTCGATAATACAGCCTATGAAGAGAAGCAGAGGTGATCATTTCTAATGTGTGGAAGTTTATTTTAAATGGAAAGATGATCTGCTATTTACTCTCCTACTGAGTACAAGGAGGAGTCATTGACTAATTTTACAGGCCGAAACAGATTAGACGAGAAGACAGTCTGTTCTCTATCACTGGAAGCCTTTAATGATAGGTTAAAAGCACCTATGTGGATTGGATTACATATCCTTCCGTGGATACTCTTCTTTACCGGCTTATGACATTGGATACTTGGGGCAGGGCATTGGATGATACAGCTTTCCTAGGCTTATTTTCTGTGGTTAGTATAGCATGTGGAATCTTGTAAATAAAGTAGTGATCTTGATGTCTAGCTAAATTGTGCACGTTTTCAAATCTTAACTATAATTTTATTCAAGTAGGCTTCAAGATTAAAAAACACACTGTTTTTTGTCCCAAAGATTAGAGCTGTTTCTTCCAAGCAGAAGACCTGCTTTGATTCTGGCATTATTGACCTAGCAGATGGGATCAGTCCCATCTCAGTATGCTGCAAGTAGAATAATGATGATTATAACTCTCTGAGGTACTCATGTAAGAATATTTCTCCTTCGAGGCTTAAATTAGGTTTTTAAATTGTTTGTAAAATTAGTGCAGGTTATGCTTTATGTACAGCTGAAAGTATACTGTATGATAAGCAAGATTTGTTTCTACTTTTTTTTTGCCTTAACTCTGCAAATGTGGATGGAAAAATCCTGCGCTGTTGAAATCTAGGTAGTGCTCACGCTGACTTCAGATGCACCAGGATTTCAGAATGCCTTCCTTCCCACATAGGTGCAAGTTTCATCTTGTGAGCTAAATTTAGTCCAAAGCGTTTTTATTTTTTTTTTTATTTTTTTACAGTTAGGAAGATGTATAAAATCCTAAAACAGCAACTTGTGTTGGTACTGATGACATAGTAGTGGCACTAATATTTCTTACTGTGAAATCTAAGATTTTTAGAAGAAAAGCTATAGGAAGTAAAAACACACAATTCTGTTAAGTATTTTAACACAAATAGAGTTTGCCGATTCAGCATGATAACTGAAATACAGGGCATTTGTTCTTTCCGAACAGGGCTCTGCCATAATATCTAGAAATACTTCCTGTTAATCATTTTGTTAAGGCTTTGCCAGCCTGTAAATCTTGCCACGCCAGGGGAAAGTCACTACCCACAACGAACTGGAAACCAGAAGCAGCACAATGAAAATACATGATGTGTTAAGCATTCACAATGCCGAGCCATTGTCAAAAGTGTAAAAAGCAAGTTGGGCAGCGAATGAGCTGGCGTGCCAGGCTGCAGCCTGAGCGCGCTGACAAAGGTAGCTGGCTGCTTGATTAAATCCCTGCAGCAGAAAAATGGGTGGGGAATAGAAAGAGCTGTTTTGTGTCTGCCTGCAGAGCCCAGATGCTCATCTCCTTTGTTGCATAGGGGATGTTAGTGTGCTTTTGTATGGAGAGAGAATTAGGCAGCAGGCACGACGGAGCTAGGGAAAGGCCGTAGCAAGAGAATGGGAAGTATGTGCGAGGAGTATTACAGCAAAGCGAGTCAGCTCCTGCCACTCCATGGAGTAGGAAGAGATGTTATGGACCAGGTCGTCCTCCAAAGCATGGATAGAGTTGGATTTTTTTTTCTTCCTGGGGTATAATGAACACCGCACAACCACCAGAACCACATTCTGGGTCAATAATTTGATCTTTAAGAATCAGGGCTCTGTTTCAGTGAAATAGGGATGTTTTTCCCCTCCTCCCAATCCCTTCTATATCACTAAAGACAAAAGTGTTTGCTTAAATCTGTGCTGAGTCTGAACCACATCCTTTAAGTATTCAACTAGTATTTCATAGACTGACTTTCGATTTGTAGTGCTGTGGTTTAATATTTCAGTCCTCCTTGATGATCACTTGATGTAAACTAAATGCAGCTGTCCTTGTTTTGGATTTCTGCAGCACCAAGCGCAGCGAAGGCACTGTATAAAACATCACATCTCTGATAACACTGAAAAACAAGTACTACGTGTGTATGGGCAATGATTTTCATTTCTTCTGAGTACCTATTAAATTTCATACATGCTTCAATATCTTGACTTTATGTTAGTAGCCTGTTCACAAAGTTGTGTTCAGAAATAGTTACTGGAAGAATATTTTTTTTTGTTTCTTGGCTAACACCATTTTGAGTCTCATCTTAGAGAACAGGCACAATCCTAGTGCTTAGATTGCCAAGGGAGATACAGGCACCTAATAAGCCCTCTAGGTACATAAGATATCAATGTGTAGAAGAGTTCGTAAAATCTCTAGGTGCCTAAATTTCCACTTACCAACTTAAGTCTACAAAATGCTTAAAATACACTATCATGGTGGCTAGTAAATTAATAAGAAAGAGCAATCTATAGAGTGAAAGCAAAAAAGGAAGAGCAACCAAACCTCTTTTTGTAGTAAATGCAAAAACTGGCCAGATCTTCTGTTGCTCTTGACCAGGACTAAATGGAAACTAACAGCTTGGTGTTGGAAGCATTTATATCTTGTTACTTGTCCTTTGCGCTATGCAGTTCTTCTGCCATCAGACTTTCACAGAAGCAAACCTTCCAAAGCAAATAAATAAATAAAATCCCAGCTGACAGCTAATATAAGTGGTATGAAACAGAAGGGTAAATGGGGGGGAAAAAGTCTCATTTGACATAAACAAATTAGAGCTGTTGACAGTGTGGGTGATTTTGAGAAGTGCAGTTCCATTAAATTCACAGATATGAATCCTGACAAATAACAAGCCATGGTAATTTATATAAACAAGGAAAGGAAATATGAGTGGATGTGGAAATCTAACAAGAACTTGGTTGTTAGTACAGGACACAACGTGCTGTCAGTATGGGGAGAGCAAACTAAAGGTGCTTTTGCCCTTGTAAGAGGCTGCTAATGTATGGTGCCTTGCTGGAAATGCATTCACAGCACGGTGCCTGGGTAGGAAGGCTCTAGAAATGTTTGGAGCTCTTTTGTGCCTTTCACACTTCTGTCAGAAATAGAAAGCACCTTTAATCAGCACTCTTTGATTGTAAAGTCACATAAAAAGAGGTTTCTTGGTGCTGTGCTATAGGAAGACTAGTATGTGGGTGCGAATGTCTCCACCCCTAATTGAAATGAAGAGCCTGGAAATCAGGTCCGTACAAGTAGTAGATTGGTGGCTTATCCATTGCCTGGAACTCTTTTTTTATTCATCCAGCGTTTCATCTGCTTTAGAGTGACACTTCCTTGCACTTGTACAGTTCTTATTCGGTATGATTGGTCAGTGCAGTATTACTGCTTCCTGCCTTCACGCATGTCATGAAGTTCATATCCTTCTTTGTTTTTATTTTAAAAGGAGCTTTTTTCACCTTTCGTTGAAGGTTTTTAATAGACACACCTATTAAAAACTCAAAGCACTGTATTTATTTAGATAAATGCTGTTAATTATAAATGTTCAGCCATATGGCCATTAGGACTAGCAATCAATGGGATAAAGAGGGAGTGAAGATTTTAGACAATAAAGAATGGTTTTAGAAAATAGACTCTTTCTTTATCTGGTGTTTCATATAGGTTTAACAATTATATGGTGGTTGGTAGCCTGCAAACTAAAGAACTTAGTTTGCTTTTTTGTTTTTGTTTTTTTCTTTTTGTTTTATGCCTTGCTATTGAAGAGTGTCTATTAAAAAACAAAAGGAATGCCTCAAGGAAAGCCAGATGGCTGAATATTGGCATCTGAAATGAAAATAAAATATTCAGCTATACATGTGTGCCTTAAATATATTAAACTGTAGCCATTTGTTTATGAGCCAGACTCTTTTCTGTATTCCTTTTGCATTAGTAACTTTGAACTTGTTTTAGCAGACCAAAGGTAAGCAGACGTGTGGCTCAGTAAATTTTTCTATTTCTAAATTTTCAATTCCTATTGGCTCTAGCTGCAAATAAAAGACATGAGGTCAGGTTTTGACCAGATACCAATTCTAAAGTAGTGGAGGTTATTTTGGACTTGGGGAGAAATGCATTTTTCTGGCAGGTAGAGTGTGTGGGTTTTTTGGGTGTGTTGAGTTTTTTGTTTGTTTAAGTTTTGGAGGCAGAAAAGGGTATTGTGAGTAACTTTTTGAAGGTGTCACAGCATTTTGCTAATGATAACTCTACTGCTGCATGTAGTTTTGCTCATACTGAAAATCTTTCATCTTCCACTGTAGCTGTGGTGTCCTTGTTGTCCGATATCATGTTGTGCAAAATGAGCAGCAGTTCAGGAAAGCGTATGCGTATAAAGCAGTCAGCACCATCAACTGAAAAGCATAGGGAAGACACATGAAAGCCATTTATTTCTATAGAAGACCAGCCAACTCTTGGAGCAATGTACAAAACTCCCTGCAGTTATCCAGCGTTTTTATCTGATATATAAAAAGCAACCGTTGTGGTGTTATTGTATTGCCAAGCTCTTGCTTTGGTGGGTAAGGTTTCTTTTTAATCTTTCCTGTGCTTTCTTGAGCTTGAGTAGCTACGATACACATTTGAAGGCAGTGACTGAAGACTAGGGTGGCATGAATTACTGCCACCAAAAATGCAATTTGGAGAATTTATCCACCAGAAATTCTGTTTTGTGAATGGTGCCGAAGGAGAAACTGCAGTTTCCTTTGCACGGTCTTGGTTCACACAAACCCTGATGGAAATGGAAGAGAAAAATGTGTATGGTGTATGCTGCTTTTACCTGAGTGAAAGAGGTGAAGGGGTTACAGCTCATTCCATTCAAACCTGCTTATTGTATTCCTGATGTCTGTCTCTGGAAGTGAAGTTGTGAGCTCTGTTGGTTGTATAGCCCTAGTCTAGACTTGCTTCCGGAGTTACACTGCTAGTGTCAGAAACTCTTCACTCCTTCCTATCTTGAGGCTAATGAGTGAGTTCAAAGGACTCTAAGCTGTCGGCACTTGTAATTTGATACATAGGAAGAAAATTTTCTGTTTTATAAATTAAAACTAGCATGGACTGCTGTTGTGTCCTGTTGCACCATCTCTTGTAGGCTTTCTTATCGCCCTCCTCTTTTGGCCTGTCTGCACGAGAGTCCTGTGAACATCCCATGGCATGTGAGTTAATGCAAGTGCAATTGTGGCAAGTCACTGTGTGTCCATATGACCCTTCAGTGCTCTGTCTGGTCAGCTATGTCGGTGCCTGGGCGTTGCCTGTAAACCGTGTGTGCTACCACAGCAGCACAGAGCAAGGGGCAAGTGGCTGTTGAGGAACAAATGAGGCCCTCTATGTGAGGAAGGCTGCGAGTGGGTGGGGCTCTATATACCTTGCTCCTGTTGATGTAGAGAGCAAAGGCAGCGTGATCAGAAATGAGATGCGGCGGGGGCTGGACCGGTGGCTTTCCATCAGGTCTTCACTGTCACAGCTCCTGCCTACAGCAGTATATTTTTAGAGCAGTTACATAATACGGCAATGCCAGATGCTGTTTTGGGTACTTTCTAGAAGATTGGGAGAGTGAAAAATGGGTTAACGCTCATTGTAAAATTCCTAAGTATGCATGAATATGTACAAGTTCTGATTCTTGGTCTTCAGTACAGTGCTGTTAGAGATGTTACCACACATTCGAGAAACTGTAATATACATGCTTGACATCCCATATGTAAGATCAACTACCCTTTGAACAACACTACTTAAAATAATAAAGAGCTCCTGTTTGTCCAAGGAATCTGAAGCCCCTTAGGTGAATGCAGTGACTGAGGATAATTTTGTCTTGCAGTTGAGGTCCTAGCTGTGCGGTAGCAAATTACAGGTCTGAAGGGCCTTTCCTGAATATTGTGAAGGGAGCTGTCTGATCTGAGACAAATTCAGAGCAAATTAATTTTTGTAGGAATCATCATTGTGTTAATGTTAGTGGTGATCGTACTACACTGTCATCAGACCTTGTACTTTGTATGAAGAGCAGCACAGTGTCTGTGCTAACAGCCTTGTGCTTTACTCCATCCCTTTTGATGTAAGAGTTTCCTGAGGAATCTACTGAAAGAGCAGTTCCTCCTACCTGGCCCATCATGAAGAGCCTGACCAAAACCTGCATCCAGAACAGAGACGCTCTCTCCTCCCTTCCTGTAAGCTTTTCTTCCAAGCCTCTGCTGTTTGTTCCACACCAAGATCAAAAAAATCTCTAGGAAATTGCTGATTGTTAGGAATGTCTTGCTGTTCCTTAGGTTTTGGTTTATTGTGCAGGGGAAGGAGAATCACAAGAGGTTCTCTGCAAGACAAGAAGTGGACAATAGTGTGGAGTTGTATCTCAGTCTGCACGCAGTTAATCACACTCTTGCTTCTGATAGGAAATGCAGTTCAGGCAATGGATTAGGGGGGAGGCGACCCCATCTTTGTATTCTTTTTATTTATCTATTTCTTGTGTTGTCCCATGCAAACTGTCTTTGTATGTCTGTACACAATTGTGTGCCTCCTTTGGCAGTATTTCATGTCCACTAGCTTTGGGAGTGTTTGTCACAGGGTGCGTTGGCCCCTGTGTGTGTGTATATGTACACATATACATATATACTTTTTTTTTTGAGCGAGTTGTGTTTGCAAGGCAGGAGTTTTTCTTCTGTAGCTGTATGAGAGAATCCTTGAGTAGTGGTTTTCTCAGCTAACAGCATGTGCTACTTGCATCTTTCCCAATCATACATGATAGGAGAATTCATTGTTACCAGCAGTGTTTGACCAGATCTCCTTGAGCATTGGGAAAGGTGGTCAGGCTCCTCAGAAAAGCAACACTTAAGATCAGGCCCCAAAGTTTTTGCATGTGATAGGAAGCACTTTGCTGTGGGCTGGTGTGCGAAGAGAGGTGTGTCATCCTATTAGGATGCCTGCAGGATGATTCTGATATGCCTGTATGCATAGGCATACAAAGAACTTCAAGATGTTATAAGGGATTTTCAAATCATGCATTATTGCTAAAACAGAAGCAAGCTTAGCAGGGAAATATGTAGCAGGGAAGGGATTCCTAGACTCTACCAGTGAGTCAACGCTGTCATGATCCGTACGCTTTGATTTGAGCTGGTCACGTTAGACTGCTTACTGTTCTCCTGGGGCAGAGTACAGTAGTAACTCCACATCAAACATCAATGTCAATATATCATCCCTCTTACTGCTTTGTAAATGGCTAGTAGCCAGTCCTGTAGTATGTCCTGCTGACCAGCAGGAGAATGAAAGGGGCTTTCTGAGGTGGCTGTTAGTATTCCTGTATGAATCCATTTTAGCTGATTCACATTGCTCAGCTTTAATCTAGATCCGGAGAATTTTACTGCTGTCCTTCGTTTGTTGAGACTTTTTGAGGACTCCTTCCCTGATAATCTCATTTGTATTTGTAAAACCCTTCCACTTTAGGAGATGCAAATATATTCAGTGACTCTTTGTTTAAGTATGAAAGTCTATCTGTTTCAAAGCACATGTCCGTTATTACTTAGGGTGAGATCTTTGTAACAGTAGCGCTGGAGCAGGATACAAAATCTGCGCTGTTTGCCTTAGCCTTTGTCACCCTGGCATTCTTCAGCTAGAGATCAACAAACAGCCAAGTGTCTTTCCAGTCATTGGAAAGAGCTGACTTGTTTTAAATTGTATAGCAACAATATTCACTGTTGAACAGAAATCCCTTAGTCCATGTCTTTCCTTGTTGCCTTTTCTCTCCTCCCTTGAAGACACTTGCAATTAAACCTTAGCAAAATATGAAGTATCAGAAATGTTAAGCTGTCTTGGCAGTGAAAAGGCATGAAACAGATGAATAATGAGAAGCAAAAGATAAGAAGCAGTAATACCACTCTCATTTTGGAGCACCTATTCTGGCAGAGAGTTCATGTCACCTTTTACTATTTCATATCCTCTTTATGAGTCACAGGAATGATTAAGAAAAAAATATCCTACCAAAGAACGTAGTTCTTGGGTTTCTGTTTAAATCACGGAAATGAGAAATTTGAAGGCCTCTTTTGCCAAGACTATGAAGTATCACTGTGGGATTTTTCAGTGGAATTTAACTTAGAAAAAGAGGAGTGGGGATAAAGGGGGGGAAACTCTCTTGTATTTTCTTCGGATGTGCCTGCCCATCTTGAGGGGTGAGTGAGTTCAGAGGCCAGCCTGAGACAGTTCTGTGTTCATGGATAATGTACATTTGTGATAAATATAAGAACAAAGCTCAGTGAACAATGAGCAGGAGATCACAGGGGTCTGGGGACTGCCCGTGCAGCTTCCTTAGCTCGTGTATTCTTTTGCTATGTGAGAAACACGTTAAAGCTATAAAACTCAGTAGACCTGTTTCTCCCCCCTTGTTTTCGCTAGTCTTACAGGGTTCTCTCCTCTGTTTTCAGTGGAGTTTGCTGTGCATTTTTTGCTAGTGTGAGAAGCTTGAGTGCTGTGGTATATGGCAACTTCTAAAGGCTACTAAAATTCTGTCTGTTTTACCTAGTAGAACTAGAGTTTTGCCTGGATGACAAAGACCCTAGCCACTCCTTTGGGGATGCTCTTATATTTGAACACTTGGTGATATTCATTGGGTGGTATTTGTTTAGCCTTGTATTTAATGATCTGGAAAGCAAGGAGTAAAAAATCCATTAAATACTTCTGCATGGTCTGCTGAAGTGGCAGGTTTGCGTAAGTCGGTGGACAGAGAAGCGGTGAGAGTGTAGTGCTGGAGACATTAGGTTTGAATCCTCTGTGCTGGAAGGAGCTCTACAAATGGGGTAATGCAGAGATATTCAGCAAAAGATTCTGGGGCAAAAAGCAGTCTAAGGGGTAAAATGCTGAGGACCAAGAACAACAAGGTGGCCTTGTGCAGAGCACAATGCAATCACTTGAGAAGTTTCTCAAAGTGTTTGAGGGATGCAGACATTGACCAGTTGCGTATAATGCTGCAGAGGCATTCGACCTCAATGTCATCCTATTGCTATCAAAGGAAAGCACGCGGTTAGCATTATGCCTTTTCTCTCTACAACATGCCAGGAGGCTGAGGAGATAATCAGGATATAGTTTGATCCAAATGCCAAACGTTTACTGAACATGGCTATATAAGCGGCCCAGAGGGTTTCTGGTGATCCTTGTCGTACAAGAGATGGGAGCCCTTAAATTGTGTGGTAGCGTGCCTGATGATCTGTCATAGACCCTGAAGCTGGTGTTTCAAGGCTCTCGGTTCCCCTACTGTTTGCCAGTAACGAGGCAGATACCAGTTTCATGCTGCCTCAAAATCCCTTCGATTTAACAAGCTGGTATTTGGTCATTGAAGAATGCTTGGTCGGAATGTTTCTGAGCAATATAGCAGCGGCATTCCTACCACCAGCTGGCCAAAGAAATTACAACGTACGCAAACGAAGGGATTCAGAGTTGATAACAAGCTGATTCAAAGTTGATAACAAACTTGATAAAATGAATCTGCAAATGCTTTTCCTCAAGCATATCCTTTTATTTTGTGGAATCAACCTACTTGTATGCCGTGGAGCCTTTAAGCAATAGTGGCTCTCCACGTTCGTTCCCTATGTTGCACTAGGGATAGCAGGCTCCACTGGTAGTATGTGGGGACCTACAGTGTCACTACTCCGTTCAAGTAGAGCAAAGCTCAGTACATCTGAATGTAAGAAGCCAAGTTGCTGGTCCAAATGAAAACCCGCTCTAGGGGGACTGCAGTAGAACCAGTGGAAATAGCCTTAGTTCTTTCTAGAAGCGCTTTGGAAAATGTGCTTTTAGCAGCACCTTCATCTTAGAAAAGCGTGCAGTGTTGATTCCCTGGAGAGATCTGCTGATTTGGACAGATAACATGTGCAGTGTTTGTTATTAGTTGTCTTAGATCATTTTCCACTCACCTGCACACATTTGCCCTACCTCCCCAAGTAGTCCTGTCCCCACTACTATGCTATGAAGAAGTAAAGGAAAAGTACTTGCAGTTGTCTTCCCCTTACCTATGCAGAACTACTTAATCCGGTCCTGAGCAGGTGTCTTGGTGACAGTGCATTAAATTCAATACACTGCTTTTTTTTCCTAGACAAAACAAAAATACAACTTGGTCCAAGCCACCCATTTTTTCTAATATTTAGATAAGTGCCCTTTTTTACAAAAGGGAAAGGCAAATGGTGAATAACCTGAGAATAGGCAAGAGGAAATGTGCTGTAAACATTTTTCAACTTCAAAGCCAAAGGAAAATAACAAATCACGTGCCCACTGCTTCCTCGTTTGCCTGGTTTATGATACGGCAATCTGAGTCTGAGTTTTCCTTGCCCAGGGAGGCTTTATTTTGACTGCATATTATAATTAGACTGAGTGGAGTATTGCAGATCCATTTAATAGAACCTTTTCAAGAGCCATGCATTTGTCATTGTTTTTGTGTTAGAATAAAAGCAAAATCTTTCCTTTTTTTGCAGAGGAGAATTCTCGTAAAACTTTTTTTTTTTTTTAGTTCTCTTTGGTTACTAGAGAGGCTTGAAATAATAATAATATAAAATCTTCCAGATAATAAAGGGAAAATATCTTGTCTATACATCATGGCAAAATGTGTAGGTTAGGATAAAATTTCTTCATTTAAGAAAAACATATTCTCATGAGCATTGGATGAGAATTAATCTCTTTAGATCTGTAGGTAGAGGCATAAAATTCCATCTATCCAAAATGTTTAAGGGCACATGAAAGTAAAAGCTCCGAAGTGCCTGCAATTTCTGCCTATTTCTCCCCAGTCACCACTCTTCTTTTTAGTGAAAGATTTCCTTTGGACCTGGTTTATCCTTCTTGAGAGATTGTCCTGGCTTCCTGTGCTTCGCTGAAGTTGGTACCTCTTAAATGGAACTGATTGGGATTTTAATTAAATGCTTTTTCAGTAAGAAAATGTTGATTCATAGAAGCCAAAACACTTTGGGAAAATGTGCTGATCTTTAGTTTCTTTCTTTCATCAGGATGGCTTTCTGACTTTAAAAAGAGATTCTATTTTGGATGTTAGAAACAAAAAATAAGTTCAGGCAAGCCGCGAGTTCACTTTGCGTGCTTCCTTTTGATCCTCTTTCCCAGGGATTACAGAGGAGGGAAGGAAAAAGAAGAATTTATTATTTAAGGTTAATATTCAGCCTTTAAAGTGTACGTTGTTGTCTTTAATGGCAGGACCTGTTCTGAGAGAGGGTAATCTGTTCCCTCTGAACTGAACAAATACTCTAAACCCTGCTTGCCCAGCTCTTCCTTTTTTGCCCCTCCCAGGACAGAAGCTCTTTATGATCTGCATATTGAGTACGATGGGAAGACTGAGTCAAGAGTGCAGTCATATAAACTCTGCATTTCTATTCCTGCCTGGTAGCACACGCTTCCTTCCTTTCTTTTTTCATGGCTTTTAGGTTTAGGAAGAACGATACGTGCCAGAGAAGAGCCAGGCAGGGCTATTCCTGACTTAACAAGTTTCCTGTATGGTACTCTCTTCTTGCTTGTCTGATTATATTTAATGTCCCCTTAACAGCCACTTTTCCTTGGACTTGCTGGTGCAGATAAATAAGTTAGTAGTATTTCTTGATACCTGTATAGGTAACACAGCAGTTACATCACCTTTTTATTTTTAATGCCACATGCAGCTTATTTATCCCACAAACAGGACAAATAAAATACCACTGATAGCAGGAAAAGTAACTGAATCCGTTCAGCGCTTATCATTGGCTGTATGCATGATGCAGCCAACATAACCACCTTTTTTTCACCCTCCTCTGTCCCATGAGTGAGTTGTTTGGTAGGTTTTTGCTTTTGAATATTTCCAGGAAATAAAAGTGCAGCTGGCCTTTAATATGTAAACTCAAGGCAGGCAGGTATGCTCCTGTTTCTTTTTTTCTCCAACTTACTCTGTGTTCTTAAAATAATTTCATTATTAAACTAATTATCACGTCTAAAGTCCTCATCTGTAGACAATGGTAGATGCACAGTTATTGTGACTATAATGCTGAATATTTATGAAAAATCATGTATTGTTCTCATTGGTATCTCTGAGCAAAAAGCTATTTGACTTCAGTAAAATAAAGAGCTATTTGGTGCTGTTCTGTCAACAGATAGTTCTTATAGAAACATATAATACTGTGGTTGGCCTGCAGTGGTGCCAGTCAAATTTTGGAAGTTGAGGATGTTCAATTTTACAGCTTTGCCTTTCAAGAAGTAAAAAATAACTTCCTCTGCAGTATTGCTCATTTTTGCCTAGATGAGATTAGTTTAGTAAGTACTTGATGCAGTCTAGATGATAAGCAGTTTCACGCTTGAAGGTATGCTACGAGTAATGGGATTCTTAAATACAAAGTGAGCAAATTTGATATTACAAATGTACAAAAGCCCTGATCTTGCAAACACTTCTGTATGCTTCCAACATCATGAACTGGGGCAGCCCCTTGAATTTAAGGCACTGTGAATTCAAGGGACTCAGTGCCTAAAACTAAGGACTCCTTTGCAGGGATCCCAGAAAGCAGTAAATCTAGCATTTATATATGTGGTAGCATTGGTTTGTATGCCAGAAGACTGAGTACAAAAAACAGTTTTTTCAACCAGCATTTTATCATCTGTAATATATAACATGTGCTAGTGAGACATTTTCAGTTGTTCTAATTAGAGTTTGCAAACAGTAACCCCAAACAAAAAACAGTCATTCTGTGTTAAACGTTTACTCTGGTGATCAGGGTGCAGTTCTTGTTTCTGAATGGTAGCTTGTAAACAAGGCATGTATTTAATTAGTTTACATCGGAGCTGTTGGATCCTGTACTTGAACATTAAAGAAGAGACAGAAACATTTGGAATAGCTGAATTGCTGTGTACAAGCTTAATGCTCAAAATGGTGCCAAGGTGCTTATAAACACCAACACCAACAGTATCATTGTGAGATCCTTTACTGAGAAATCTTGTGATGAAAATAAGGGTTAAACTGTAGCCTAGGATTCATCTCTTATACCTCTCCTTTTCCCTCTAGGTATCAGTTTCAGAGTTCTTATCCTCCTTAGCATGCCAACACTTGAACAGAGGGCTATGTGAGTATATACTATAAAATGTTTCAGTGTACTTTGAATGTTTAAGGACCAAGGGATGCAATATATATGGATATGATACATTTGCAATGAATTTGACACACAAAAAACTACGTTACGATAATGTGGAGCATGTGGTTTGACCATAAAGATGCCAGGGGACCTTAAGGCTGAAGCTTTGTCCTTAATTCACCCTGTCATTTCTAGGTATTACAGTACATGGCACTAAATGTAACTTATTGTCTCACATCAGATGATACCATCCTTCTTTATATTAGAAGTATAGTGGTCTAAAGGAATCTGCTATGAACAGAACTTCATCCTACAATTTTCACAGTGTATATTTAGGGCAGGTCTTTGCCATTACTTGTGGGTTTTTTTGCACAGAGAATAATTGTAACATTGAGGGGGGGGGAAATCATCCTGCAGAATTATTCAGAGTATGTGGAGTACAGAGGATTTAGAATGATACATTAGAAAACAGATACTTAGGAGAATGTAATGGCTCAAAATAACAGAATCTGTATTTTGCCTCATTTGACATATGTATGTGTATTGTGTAAATCTGTAGAGGTATATTCAAGGTGATTAGCTAGGATTTAGTTCTGTGTGGGAGCAAGGGGAAAAGGTCTAATGGAAATGTTGACAGACCATTAACTAGAGTATCACTAATGGGTGCTATAATAGATAGAGATATTTTTAATTGTGAGAGGGTTAATTGGTATTTCTCATTTGCATTCCTTTCTTCCTGAGTGGTAGCAATTTCAGCACATCCATTGATAGGAATGGCTATTATACTGAAAGAATGTAAAGGATCACAATATTTTTGCCAAGAAAATAAGGGGGGGGGGAGTAGAAATATGTTAAATGACATATGATTAGGCAGCTATAGGTTCAGGAAAAAAATGACTTTCCTAACAGTTTATTTAGGGCATGCCTGTATGAAATTATTGTTTCCATAGTAATTAGAGGAGTGTGTTTTGTTTTTTTTTATTGCTTTATATCTGAGCATGGAAAAAATGTCTCGCTTTGACCAGAATGTTTGCTATGACAGCTATGACTCAAATGTGTTGCTATAAACTTCAGCCATTTTTCTCCATGGAGATAGGGATTTTTCTGAATGTAAGAGGGGAGCTACTGCTCTTTTCTTCAGCTCATTTATCCTAACCACATTCTTGGATTTTCCCTTTTTCATTTCTTCTTTTGTGGCCACCTCTGCTTTGGTTTCCATTTACCTACCCTGTGTTCTTGGATTTTTCTTTTCCTTTTTTTTTTACCTCTTGCTCCTCTTTCTTCTCTAGCGTTCATTGAGTATTGCATGCTCTTTAGAGGTCTTTAGAGGGTTTTTTTTTTTTTTTTCCCCTACCTTCATTTGCCCTCCTGTTCAGGCCTGAATTGTGTAGCAACAAACATTTTGTTTGGATTTTTGTTAAATACTTCTGAAAACAAACATATTTTGTAAATGTATAGTTTAGTTTTCTTTCTTATAAAGACTAAGTACATTTGACTGAACAAATAAATAGCTACTGTTTTAATTTCTTTATAAATCTAATGCATTAAAAAAAGAGTTTAGCCAGAAGCAACAATTTACTTTTAAGTACTATCTTAGTCTACATAGCAAAGTGATAAATTATGTATTTAATTGAGGCAGTTTTCAGTTTTGTCCTTCAATAGAAAATGCAATTTCTTCTCAGAGTCTTTCCAGGCTTTCATTTTTTACCATGCCTCTATTTAGTGGCCCAGAGGATTTTCTGTAAAAGTGAACAACTCTAACTTTTGCCACCTTTACCCGTTTCCTAACTAGATAGGATTTACTTATGCTGGGGAGGGGGAGTTGCAGATGATATTAATGAATACAAATAGGAGACTTCAGCTCTCAAGGAAGGAAGTTTCCTTTCAAGGCCACTTCCCAGCCCCCTTGCTCTAGACTTCATGGGTGCTGTTTACAGATTTTGCGCTGTATGGCCTTCCTGGCACTTTTTCTGCAGAATTTGGAAACGCCATGGGACTCCCAGGAGCTCTTCGTTCACGGTTGGGTCTCCAAGTAGCTTGGATGAAAGCAAGAGGTAGGCTGATCCACAGTGAGCCCCAACTGGCTTGCCTTCCATCTGCTGGGCCACGCAGGCTCTCTGCTGCCTACTGGTCGCATAGGCAGGGTGGTCCTCTCGCAAGTAATAACATCTGCGTGGTGCCAAAATCCCAGGCTAGTTCTCAGCTTGATCCATTTCCCAATCTGCTTCACCACACGGCCAAACAGTTCCTGTGCCAGCATAAGGCAAGAGGAGTAGCTGGGGGTGAGAGCAAAGTGAAACTGCCACCTTGAATCCGTTTGTTTAGCAGTAGTGCTGGCTCACACAAATCTGATATGCCTGGAGATTGTCAAGTGCTCTGGAAAAGCACTTGACAACTTACATGCGTGGTTAGGTTTGCACCACATTCATGCCCTTCTCTGCCTGCTTTAAAGAAGTCGAGTGGGTTGCTTGTGCTTATCGGAGTTGTTCTGGAGTTTCTGGGGTGGGGAATGGTTGCCCGACAGTGCCCGCACTGACTGCAGGGTTGTCTTTGCTCCTGTAGGCTTTAGAAGGCCTTGGGCAATGGAGTCATGCTTAAACACACAAGTGTTTGTAGCATAAGGACTTTTCACTTTTAAAGTCACCAACCACTTTGGCAGTGGCACTCATTCTCACGCTGTGAAGTGCCCTCTGCATTGTGTGGTGCAAGGAAGTGATTCGGCTGAAAAGAACACCCTTCTCTTTGTTTTTTTGGAGGTCCCCCCCCCCCCCCGAATTATTTCTATTCTGGATCGTTTCCATGACCCAGTTCCCTGCAATGCCACACAAATGGGAATGAGCAGCAGGGTGACAAGTACGCTTAAACTGCTTTGCCTTTATACTCCATGGGATAGAGAGTACTCCTTTTGAGCAAGGAACTCAAGGCTGTCATAGCAGAAGTGGAGCCTGGTGTGGATGCAGCTGTACTGACGCAACTGGGTTTATCCTGGAATAATCAAACCATCCACTACCCCCTATATGAACTGAATAGTAACAGTACAGTTTTGCCTGCACAACTGCATCTGTGCTGGTGGATTTTGCCAGCATCCACTATGTTTATAAGTACAGATGTCTGTAGTCAAGACCTGACCATAGATATGTATCTTTACCAGCTTTAATTGATTTTAGCCAGGAGCTAACTGGCTCCAGAAGAACTGCTTATAGCTTAACATTTCCTTTGAAAATTTACCGTTCAGTAATTAACAGGTTTGGAAACCAGCCAGAATCTTTCACTCTAATCTAGTTTAAGGGAAAAGAATCAATTGACATAATTTTTTTTTTTTGGAATGGTAAATATCATGAAATATTTTACAACAAGTCATGGTTAAAAATAGCCCAGTTGTGCCAGCTGTCACGTAGGATAAATCACTTGTAGCAGGACATGATCTTTGTGATTTGTAGTCTATGCAAATAAGTGCAGGGCTTTACTCCACATTCTGTATTCAGGCAAAGTTCCCCATGGACTTCAGTGGGAATTTTGCCTAGGCAATAACAGCAAAATTGGTCCCATGTGAAAAAATCTGATCACTAGGGAAAATTAAGAGTTTTTTTTAAAGACACAGATGGCAGTTAAGCATTTAACTTTTATTGAATTTACATGAATGGGGACCCCTCTACTGTTGTACCTCTAGAAGAACCCTCCTCGGTACTCTCGAAATGCTCTTGCCAATATAAGAGAAATATATGGGACTGCTGTGGATAGTCAGTTAATAGGAGAGAGAGCCCCAGTGTGCACCAGGGAAGTGAAAGGCTGCTATAGAGGGGACACTGACATAGCTGAAGCAACTGCCAAGATGGCAATAGAGCAATGAGAGCTTCCTTTACCTCTTACCTTGTGCTTTGTTACCCTTGTCATGGCGCAGTGCTGTGTGTGCGAGGAAGGGGGAGAGCAGGGGAGCAGGAACTGTGTGTGTGTGTGTGTGTGTTTGAGAAGGAGCGACTGTAACGCTTCCAGGACTTTGAGAAGATTGGAGAGGAGAAGGCCCAAATGGTAATGATAACCTAGTACATGGGATGAAATAATTTGGGAAAAGTTGCCTGGCAGGCTCCTTCTACTGTTTCAGCATATCATATTGAAAATTTGCTCTATGCAAATAGGGATGCTGTTAGGTTTTCACTTTGCTTAACATGGTCATAGATGGATACTAACAGCATGAACAAATCAAACCTCAGAAAGTCACTTAAAATCAAGGTATTGTGGTGAGCACTGTGTTCATTTCTGGATGTATTTCTACAGCTGCTTGTAGCGGTCACAAGATTTGTCTGTTATGCAGCTTACTGAATATAGACATTTCTAGATCTTATTTCTCTGTTTTTAAGTAAAAGCTCCTCTTCATTATGTGACACCATACTTGCATTTTCTCATCTAAAAGCTTCCTTGGTTTTTGCCATGATTAAATAAAGAAAGGTGACGAAATAGATGAGAGGCTTTATTTATTTTCCATATACTTTCTTCTAATTAACCTATTGGTGTTTTTAAATATTTATCAACTCAGATTCAATCCAAATAAAAATCTAAACAGCTCTTTTTCTGTAGCAGTAATTTCTCATGCACAGGCTATACGAAGTTATAAATCCTCATTTTGTATTTAAAAAGTGCTCTTCTGTCTAGAGAATTGAACTCTAACTTCAGCTATTTCTAACGTAGACAAGTGAATTGTGGCCTTGGGATAACAGAAGCTGTTACAAAGTTGTGAGTACGCTTACACATACAGAGCTAAAAGCATATCACCGTGATTTTTAAGCCAAGACTTGGGATGCAGCGTAGGTAAGATTGTCAATGGAAATTTCACTTGCTTTGCCCATACATGAGAATTATGATAGTCTCTGTGGGGAAGCTGTTGTCTTATGAAACTAAGACTGTTAGCTTGGTCCTAACAATTGGGACAGATTAGCACCACGTACTGAAGCCAAGGCAAGCCAAGCTCAGGAGCTGGAAAGGTTAAGGATAGTACCAAGGCAAGGCCTAGGTTAAGAGTTGTGTCCGGAAGTCATGAAGGTAAGGAATTCATACTGCAAGGGGCAGGACATGGCTGGAGCAATTGCAGACTGGTAGAGATAAAAATGAAGAACCAGGACTAAGGCCATAGGAGAAAGCAGCTGAAGCTAAGGAGGTAGGGTAAAGGAGAAAAAGGCAAGCCAAACTTAGATTATCTTAGCCAAAGGACATGCTAATCAACCAAAACAAGCATCTTGATGGCTTCCTATTTGTACGCGTGGAGAAACTGCCAAAACTTAGCTCTGGAGTCTAGGCAAAATCTGACTAAGAGGAACCCTGTCTCATTCCATTGCTGCATGGACCATTCTTGATTGGTAGCCTCTCTCTTTCTGTTGACTGGGATGCATGTTCATGCCACATCTCTGAGTGGGTGTTACAGGCCTTGGTTAGATGTCAAGAATTACTGGAAGGTTTGGGAGGGCATGGGGTTGTGGGGTGTGGATTTTTATTCTTTTTTTCCCCCCCCCCTCCATTTTATGAAGTCTCTATTTAGTTTTAATCTGGTTTTAATTCCAGATTAACAAAAAATTGTCTGAAAAATTTTAATTATTGTTTTAATAATTCTTCCATGTTATCGAATCTCCATTTGTGGAACCCTTCCTCTGTAGCCTGGAGTTTAGAAATAAAAATCTCTAATGGGACAGCTTTCCCAGCAGAAGCTTCAGATGACCTTGGAAGTGGGTGCATTCAAATGATTAAGTAAAGGTTACTGCATCAAGTCAGATGTGATTTGAAACCATGGTGTCCCCTCTTCTTGGGGAGCTTCCTCCATTCCCCATGCAAGCAGCCAGAGACCAAGTCAATAGCACTGAACTCTGAAATCAGTTTGTCCTTAAGTTTCCGTACTTCAGGGAAAGGCAGACAGTCTTTCTTGATCACTTTATAATCTGCATATCTATGTGCTGTGTAATGAAGAGTACATATTTTTTTTAGGTAGAAATCTAGATTTTTTTTTTCTTCTACCACAAATTTAAGTGAATGCAAACAATTTACATCAGCCAGAATCCTGTGTGATTGCAGCCTCCAGGCAGGGCACAGAGTGAAGGAGATGGGGAGAGGTGATTGGCAGCTGCTATGAGGAATGGTTCTCCACTGTTAGCTGTCTTGAAACCAGGAAGCCAGGTATAGATCTTGGCAACGTGAGAACGTGGGTAGTACCTGATGGAGGTGCATGTGTTGGCACTGATTGGATGCCCTTTATAAGAAGTAAAAGCCAGTCGTCATGACTTCATTAAAAATGTTGTTAACTAGGTTCAAAGGTGATCATTGCACCCTTCTATAAGAAGCTTAAAAGTTACCTGAGTTTTGATCCAGTTCTTGTGTCATCCACAGAGAAAATTCAGTGATTGAATCTAGAGGTGCTTTTTTGTGGGTTGGTGCTACCTGGCCATGGAGGCCGACAAGAACCTTGCCTGTGCTTTAACCAGGAGTGGAATCACCGGCCTCGTGGAGATTGTGGTATTCCTCCACAGCTTCCGACAAGCGCTCTTGGAAGGAAAGGTGGATGTTTCCTCCTGCAACTGATGGAGTTTTGGTCCTGGGGAACGTTGGTAAAAGAATGATGAGACATGCTGCAAGATGCATCGTAGAAAAGGCTGAAAGACTGAAGGTGCAGTACCATATGTAGCCTGGAAGATGGTCGTATCTGGGTTAATTCAATCACTGGGGTGATCCATGTGGTGAAGACATAGCCAAGGGCAAAGTTACTTTGGATAAGAAGCTGCTAGCTGTCTTTCTGAGCCAGCCTCAGAAACCTTTCTTTCAACTTCTGTTCCTCTGGAGGCTGAGTTAGGGTCACCTGTGAAGTTATTCATAGAAATGCCCATTACCTGAGTGGTTCCAAGGTGTTTCACGCTTGAGGATTAAAATTTGTAGTTCTCAAATTTGCTTATGAAGTGGTAATGACTTTACAGTGATACTCTTGTAAGAGCAGCATGGGAAGAAACCTGACTGGACAGTTTATGGTGTCAGTGCGTGACTGGGAATAGAGACAGAGAAGGTCTGCAGTTCTGGAGGAGTGTGGGAAGTAAAAGGCCACTATGTGACAGGAATCTTTCACCTAGTGGAATGATTCTCTGGTTGAGGGATGTTTTCCCAATTACAGCATAACCACAGCTGCTCTTCTCAATGTTTCCTTCAAGGAGGAAAAAAAATTAGCAGCAGAGCTCTAAAATGGAATAAAGTCACATTATCACCTAGGGGCTAGGAAGAGAACTTCTCTCCTTCCAGCAGTGCCTCCAGTTCTTGTATGCTATAGGTACTTCCTTTCCAGATATCTTTTTTCCTAAGAAAGAGAGAGACTTTCAGTCTCTTCAGACCCTGCTCTTCTGTCTCAAAAGGATGCTCTAAGAAGAGTTACAGAAATGTTCTTTTGGGGGTGTGATGTGCAAGCAACACTGCCCTGTTCCACAGGACTGTAAGAGATGTGCTGGGATGTGCAGTGTTACTGAGTTGTGAGTGAATTACTAGTGAACAAGAGATGGGTCCCAAGAGCAAGGTTTTTCTGTTTTGTTTTCCAGGCTGCAGTTCAAATGTTAATTTTGGCCGCTGCTGCCTGAAGCGTGTCCAGGTGGATGTCTTTAGTGCTCTTGAATGGGACATAATATGGATATTCCAGCTTGAGAATAGTAAATGAGCAGAAACTGCTCCTTCAGTGCTTTCTATGTGAGGGCTTATTCATGTGTTAGCACAGCTTTTCACGTGAAAATATTGCTTTCAAAAGAATTTACTTCATGCGCTTGATTTCTGAGATTAGTTTTAGAAATGCATTCAACTCTTACTGTAATATTAGAATCAAAATTTTTGTGAGTTTAAAAAAAAAAATGCCTGTGACTTAAGTAGGGAGGAAGAGTGAAACGGTATTTAACAATGGGGTAACGTATTCTCTGTGCACTCAGACATCTCCTCTTTCACAGCCTTTCTCAGAGGGAGTGAATGCTTTTGCTTTGTGTCCAGGCTGCAGGTTTGGGGGAGAGAAAGCAAAACGGCACATAATCTGAAAGGAGGAGCTGTAAAACAGATAGAGCTAGTCACAAAAGAGCACAAATATCTTCCTCTAAAGCGTTAAGTTTACAAATTCTAGATGAGCACAAAACTGTATGTTTTCATCCTGGATGCTTTTCAAGCACAATGGTGCTTTCTGGAGTGCACCTCTTCTGCCAGTGTAAGTAAAACAGCGTAAATGTCATGCTCATTCTGTCCGAGTAGCATAGTTTTGTTCTCATGCAATGGGAGCAGGTGGTGGGAGGTTGTTTTGATGAGGTTAAAAAGCTCCTCCCCTCTTTCCCCAAGCAGCAGTCTAATCTGCGTCAGCAGTAATTGTGTGCCTTGCACTGCTTTTCAGTGTGGGTGAGTGCAAAAGATGCATCAATATGAGGTATCAAACTGAGACTTAGATGTTCCTTTTAAGTGGCTGCTCATTTCCTTGAGCCATAACATGGGCTAAAGGTTAACTTACACATTCTTTGTGGAAGAACGATTCCTTTTTCAGGAGAGGAGAAGGTGGGGAAAGGGTGTTGTTTCATATTCTTTTCTACCTATAGACTAAACGTGATGTACAGTGTTATTCATGCAGTGTTTTTTTCCCCCCCCCCACTGGATTATTTGCTAATCAGACTTCGGTGCAGTGGAGATAAGAGAGAGAGCGCGAGAGACTGTTGCCTAGCTAGGAGGCTTTGCTGAGCGCCCGCTGAGCTGAGGACCGAAGCAGGCTGCTGCTGCTGCTGCTGCTCTCCGGCTCTTGGCGTTTCTTCGCTCCTGTCTTCTCGCCCCGCCGATGGGCCTAGCGAGCAGGAGCTGTCCGCGGTACTAGGATGCCGGCTGCGCGGGGGGTCAGGCCAGCCGGTTTGCTGCAGGAGCGGAGCCCCACAGTCCTTCTGGCACCCGAAGGTAGGCTCGCTCTTTGTTTGAGAATCCCTGATTAATCAACAGCAGCATCAATGGACTAAGGCAGCTGGAGAGAGCAAGCCTGCCAGTAGTCACGGGGGAGAGAGAGACGATGCCACAAGCTAGACTGTTTCAGACCTTCTGTATCTAAGTGGCAATGAGAGAGCGAGCATCCTTCCTGCTGCGAGAAGCCATTTGGAGAGGATGTTTTCTATTCCTTATATTCCTTTCTTTTTGTCTCCACAGAACATATTCAAATGAGGCACCTTAGCAATCTCTGTGTTAGTGCATATGATGGTGCTGTAATCTTCTATGTTGTAAAGTGGGTAAAAATCATCCGGTTTCTTCTCTGTTGGACCTCAAAGCAGGGTGTTGTTTATACCCTCCCATTAGCTGTACCCTCTCTTCTCTGAATGTGGATTTAAAGAAGCAAGCACCTGTCTTCTCTTACCACTGCATTTTTAAAAGCCAAACTTTCCTTGCAATTTTAATCATATGTTAAGAAGATCCATAACATAACACACTGACTTCTAGTGATGCTGAATTCTACAATCTGGGCAGTTTTGCCGACAAGATTTAATGCACTTTAACTGAAGAAAAAAACCTGAGCCTAACTGCAAATCTGTTTCTTATGGTGCTGAAATATCCCTTCCGACTGCACTGAGATAACCACAGGAAAGGGCTTTTACAGGCAAAAGTCACCTTTGATTATTGCACTTAGCAGTCCTCGTGGACTTACATTTTGGTACGTACATGTTTTTAAACGTTCTGTGAGCATGCTAATAGAATACAGTGCTAGTTAGAATGAAAAAAATGATCTTGCTTACAAAATGAAATAATGAGTAGTCAGAATGTCAAATGATGAACTTTGCATGTCTTTTGGGGAGGTGTTCGTTTTGCCATTGCTAAACTAGACAATGCTGAAGTCTCTCTGACTATTTTTGTGTACTTCACGTGTTGATTGTGCTTATGATATCCACGTTTTGCAGCTGGATGTTTCTGGTGGTAAAAAGCAGTTAAAGAATTAATATTTGCTATTTTCTGTTGAATTAATTGAAATAATTCCTAATATCTACATTAGGTACTTATCAGACATGCTAAACCATTAATATTTTACAGCATCTTAGTATGATTCTGTTAGTAGTGAAATCTCCATTTCGTTTTCTTAAGGAGGAGGAAAAATTGATCTATCAACAAGATTCATTCTTTCTTTTGAGTTCAAATGCGCTTCTGTTTGCATAAAGTGTGTGTGTGTGTGTGTACGTGTGTGTGGTTTTATTTTTGTTGTTGTTGTTCATAAGTCTTTCCCATAAAATTGGGATGATGAAATGTCATACGTATATCGAAGTGCTGACCATTCTGAAGCTAGATTTGTAATTGTCCAACATCCCTGTGGTTAGGAGGAAGCATTATTTTCCTCAGGGGACAAAAGTGAAAGAAGTGTTGTGTTACTGTAAAGTAAACAACGGCTCTTTACATTCTGGAGTCATGGAGGAGACACATCAAAGACCTTTCTCCTCTCCAAAAGGCACTATGAGATGATCCAAAATTCAAAGCTTAGTGGGGATTTTTTCAGTTCTTAAAACTCTAGGTAGAGCAGCCTTTCCACGTGAAGGGCAGGACATCTACAGAAATGGACTGTTTCTTTAAACTCATGTCGTGGCGTTCTCATTCTACTCAAGGAGCCACTTTTAACCTCTTTAAGTGAAAGGCTTAGCAGCACTTAGCTTCAGTGGTTTTGCCCAGGTGCTAGAGCTCATGCTGTGGAGTATAACGAGGACAAGGTATATAATCTGTAATCCCAGTCAAAATGCAGAGATACATTTTTTGTAGCTCCAAATGAGTGTAGTGTGATTTTTTTTTTCCCCCCTCCCCTTCTGCCCTTTAAATATGTTTGCATAAAAAGTTCCCAAATGATATATAAGAAACTGACAGGCAAATTCAGGCAGTCTTTTCTTTCTATTTGACTTTAGAATTTAATATGTCGCTATTTGTGAAATGCCAGCTCACTGTTAAGAACAAGCAGGGAATGCAACTCTAAAAAGCCTATTTTAGCAATCTGTCTCATCTATTTGGGTATTTCAAAGCTCACTTGGTATAAAGCACAATTATGATAAGAAACAGTGTTTTGGAAAGTACTCTCTAGTATATTTTTTCATCACTGAATCCTCCTCAATTGAAGAGGAAGTATTCTGTATACAGGCAATACCATTACGGCCTTATTAGTGCTGCTGTGGTCAGCATTTTGTGAAAATTGGATATGGCTAGTCTACTTTGCACTTACTGCCTTGCAAGCAACTAGAACACAAGAGCACAAACTCAAAGGCTGGATGGCTGTTTAGCATTCTTGATTTATACAGAATCCTTCTGAAATACTGGATTTAGTGGCAGAAATTGATAGGTAGTATGAAAGTGGATGTGCTCTCAAAGAGAGGATGCAGTATCTGGAAGGGGGTACAGGTAGGACTGAAGAGGTGTGTGCACCCCTTACAAATCAGGTATTTGATTCATGACTTGGGGTCTTGGACAACTCCACTGTTATATTACCAGGCTCTATTTTCCTATGCTTAAAAAAAAAAGAAAAAGACCCTTTGCTTTGAGAAGAAAGTAATCAGTGCCTTTGTTGTTACTTCAACAAGCTCCTTCAGTTTAATGTCAGCATTGCCAATTTTCAATGCAGCACAGCTGCAGCTTATGGCTGTCAAGCATGCTGAAAAGCAACTGATGTTTGGGGGATCCTCATGTGAATAAGAGGAAGAACCACATCTCTGAACTCTACCGAATAGCGTTCCTGTGATACTGTGATATTAGGCTGTTTTCTTTTTTTCTTCATGTTCTTACTTCAACATCTTTGCATACTGGTCATCTGCAAAGGGGATGTTTTTTGGTTTTAACTGAGATGCTGTATATCTGGCATCAGAGCAAATAGTTAAGTATAAGGTATGTAGGTCTTGTGAAGCCCAATGCATTATTTTCCCATAGAAATTGTCTGAATCATTACAAAGATCTTGAATTTAGTTATGTAAATATTTCTAGGCAAAACCAGTTAGGGGACTGCTTGCCCTTGCCAGTAAACCAGATGTGTTGGCAGGGAAGGCTCCTCCCCCCTCCACCCCGCCCCCCCCCCCAAAAAAAAAAAAAACACCGTACGTCCCCTCACTCCTCCCATGCTGACAGCTGATTGCATGGGCAATCATTACAATGTGAACTTGCTAGTGTTCCTCTGATTTGGATAAGAAAAGGTGACAGGACTTTTAGACCTTGAGGACTTTCACCTTCCTGAATAGCAAAAAAGATGTTGTTAATTCAGGGACTCTTTTTGTGCATAGTTTTATCCCAAAGTCTTCCTCAGGATAGTCACAAAACTTGAGTATAAAGCATTTTATATTCTAATTCATCTGTGTACATTTAATAAATGTACTGGCATTGAAAGGACCAATGCACAATTATGTAGCAAATTTAGGACTATTCATTGTGGGGCTAAGTCATGTCACCTAGCGTCTATTTCTACTTGTAAGAAGAATGCTCAGATTTCTCATTGTTGCAAAAGCTTCCAGTTGGTATTTTAGAAAATGAAGATTACCCTACAGTTACTGGTATATAACAGCTGGATGCTGTGAGGGTCAGGTGACAATAAGGGTGATTGTTTCTTCTCCATGAGTTTTCTTGTAGTGTTAGACTGGCTTTCAAGAGACAAAGTGAACATGTTGGAGAGCTCCTTATTTGTGTCCTTGTGCTCAGGTGAACTTCCAGAAATGTTCATTGTTGGCCTAGCTGTGATCGCAACAAAGTGCCTCAGACCAGTTTCTGTTGACTTCTCTGTGTGTTGGCTTCAATAGCTGAAATTCAGGGCGTTTCATTCTCCCCATCTCCTCCTTTTCTTTACAAGGAGGAGGGGAGGAGGAAGGAACACTGTAAGATCTTCCCAAGCAGCACAACTACTGTGTTGTAATTTTCCAGGGCTGCTCTTGGTTTCAAAAACCAAACCACACTAAACAATTTGATTGCAGACACGAGTGCCCCTGTATGATCCTTGTTGCCAGCTAACAAGATATCTGAGCACAATATGTGTATTTGGGGTACCAAAATGATGCCTTACATACAGCTTACATTACATATTTAACAATGTATATTTGCATATTTTTAATCAAATATAAATGTACTCAAACAGAACATTTGCTTGTACTTGTATCTCCCTGGCAGATGGCTAGAAATTGCTCACTGCCTGAGTTCACCAGTCAGCTAAAACCTTTGATCCAAAGTTGATCGGTGCTGTCCACAGTCAACATTTCCTGGGGAGGGTGACAAGCAAATGATACATATCACTCAGTGGACTACATGTATTGGTTGCCCTGTATTGCAGTTACAAAACAGATATATTACGGTAATATGGTGTCCCTGAAGTGGCATTGCTGCCTGTAAATAAAATTGGTCCTAGTGTGCTGTACCAGAAACATTAATACTGTAAAAATGTTTACGATAATTAGTTGAGCTTCTTGCTGAGGCTGTTTGCATTCTTATTTTCTGTTTAAGCATAGCATGCACAAGTGTCCAGTATTGTGAATGCTATGAGGTTGTAAAATGCTGTGCATGAAGGAGATGCACAAGATTTGATCCAGAAAATACTTACTACTGATACAGATGCTTTTCAAAGTTGGTACCACAGGTGCAGATTCAAGGTTTTGAAATCTCTAGGCCTTCCCCCAGGAGTACCCCAGGTGGAGTTCTATGTCATGAGAGTGCTGACACTGTCACAGAAGGTTCAGCAGCTAGAGTTATGCTTAGTACTGTTGCAGGGTTGGACCCCTTTTGAGGCAAAGAATATGCCTTGCTCTATTTGTTGGATACCATGTGAATTTATGGCATTCTGCATGAGTTTAATAATAGACACATCGGTGATAAAACTGTACACAGTATCTGGTCAGTGCAGGCTGCAGAATAAAGGCCTGTGTATTTTAGCCTTTTCCTAATCAGAATGACCTTGGTATTAATACTTTTTTGTGAAAATAAATTTTATAATACAAGTAAACTCAGCATATCCTTAATGGCCACTCATTTTAGACATGCAGAAAGAAAAGGAAAATATGGAAAAAAATGCAGTATTATTGCCGTAAAAGAGCGTGTAAAGCAGAGCAAGTTCTCTGTCTCAGGAAAAATAGATCAGCAGTGCGTTTATTGAAAGCCTACTGAAGTTATCTTCAGTGTCCAATTTCATATTGTATTTCAGGAGTAAAGTCTGATCCTTGGAGAAACCGGTGGCAAAACTGCCTTTAAGGTCACTAGAGTCAGGTTTCTCTGTTGTACAGGTTAACTGAATTTAATTGAACTTACTGCCGGTACAGAAACTGGACTATACTAGAAGTCTGAAAGGGAAGATGCAGTGAAATAACATCTTCTGGGGAAACTGCCTAGGTTTTAAACGTTAAGAAGCTGATACCATTTGGGAAGTTTGGAAACTTTGGCATCAGAGCTGTTTATGCCATTAGTGTTGTCCTTTATCAGGCAGGCTTCGTGCTGTAGACAGAGAGACTGCCAAGTAGAGGCTATGGTATCTAGACTTAGTTGAATCGGTCCAAAATTATTTCCATGGAAACATCAGTAAATCAATGGGATCTGTTTAGCCCATCGTAATGTTATCTTCCCCATTTGCTTCTTTGTAGATAACATGCATCTGAAGGTGAATATATATGAAGGTGAATGTATACGCTCAGTGCATATTCCAGCCTAGTGGAGTTCTACTCAGTTCCAGTCTCAAAGCTGTGTGAAATTGCATGCAGGTACATTGGGCTGTACTAAGGCTTCCTTCACTGGTTGTAGCCTGCTGGGATTACTAGAAGAAAACTGTACCCATGCCTGATACTATATTAAGATCAGTGACCCTGAACATCATCCAAATGCTCACATTCAGGCCCAGCTGATAGAAAAGGCTGTCTTAGGAGGCTGGAAGAGATGATGGGAGCAAACCCTTTGCATCCTCTTGAGTCTTCATGGTTTTAACAGTCAGTTTTCCATGACACAAAAACAACTTTGATTTTCATAGAAACATGGAGAAAAGGGAAAAAAATATTGGTATGCTTTAAGCATTAATTGTCTGAAAACAGCTTGTTGTTGCCGATGCCCCCTTCAAATTATCAAAAGGAAAAAAACTGTAGAGGTTGGAAAAATATTACTGTACCCTTTTCATCCACTGCAAATTGCTTATTCTGTGGGTTTAAAAGCATTTTATTCTTGTGTTAAGGGCTGTGCCTGAAGGCCCACAGTGACTACTAGAATCTATCAGAGCTTTTCATTTTATTTTTTAGGATCAGCCTACCCAGATGAGAATTTTACTTGTCCGGCAGTGTGGAACAATGCTATAATAAAGATTAGAAATATGACAGTATATTGGGAAATGGAGGAAAGATTTTGGACGCTGATCATACAAGGGCTCTGCCCCTAAGATCTGTGTGCAGGCAGGATTCTCATTGCCTATTCAGTAAGATCACTTGTAGTCGCAGTGCTGGCATCATTCTGAGGTTGCTTCCGAGAAGTCACAGCAGCCTTCTTCAGGGAACAGGGGGCTAGTCTGGTAGCGAGGAAACGAGCATGCCTCAAAGAGCTGCGTTCAGTTAGCAGCTCACCAGTGTATCACTCGCTCTCTCTCTGCTTCAAATCCACTTTTATGAAATGAGGATCAAATAGGGGACTGAGGTAAAGATAATAATGTACCTCAAGATCTCAGTACTTTAAAATAGAGAGGCGATAATCAGCATTTAAAATAAGATGATAGAACGTTCCTGCTTTATTAAAGTTCCTTTTATACTTGTCTAATAAATAGTTAATCCATTTTTATAGAATCTAGTTGACCAATGTGTTTCTTGAAGCTGTACCTTGCTTATAAAGTCAGCTATAATATTTCCTGATGTGCCTGTACACCAGAGCTCTTGTGACCCCCAAGGTGTCTGCTGCTGAGTGGAAAGCCTATGAGGACTTTTTGAGAGCTTTTAGGCTCCCTGCCATGGAGCCGGAAGCAAGCTAGGGATATAGACTTTTGTGCTCCATGCTGTTTAGCTGAAGGTACAGTAAAGCCAAGTGTTTCTCATACCTGTGGAAAAAATGTGGGAGCTTGGAGAGTTCAAGCGTGTCAGTGAGCTGAAGGTCCAAGCTCAGCTAGGATTTCTTGGCTGTTCTTGGAGCTCCAAACTTAGAAGCTGTTTAGCAACAGATGACCAGGAGCTACGAGGCCCAAATCTGTGTTATGCTGTGAAACAGTTTTCTCTACTTCTTAATATCTTTCTAGATTTTGGACCTGCAGAAACTTTTGGGTTTTTTATTCCAAAAAATATAACAATATTTTCCACCTGAACTTTGGAATATCCTGCTGAATAGGAATTTTGTCTGGTGATCTGCTCTAGTGCAGGTTTTTCTAAACTGTAAAAAAGGACCTTTGGTCCTTGGATGGAAGTCTTTTCAATTCAGTTGAAGCTGAGAGTCAGGGAAGTCAATGTCATTGCTACTGAAGAGGACTAGTGAACAGGAAGTGGTGGAATAAAACGTTATGATCCACATAATCTGTGGGACTTGAACAATGTGATTGGATGGATCTGCATCACTTGAAAGAGGAGGCACTTAGTTTTTATTTTCTCTTGTCTCTCTTTACAGTAACCTAGTTCCGTAATCTGAATAGGTTTGTTTCCTGTCCTTTAGATAGGAGAGAGCCTCCTATTTAAAAAGTTCTCTCTTAGAGAGATCTGCTAATTACAATTGATACAATTTTTGCTGTCATAAACCGTAAGCTGTTTTCCTACTTATTAAAGGATTATGTGTTTGTTCAACCTGCAGGGAACGTTGCTTTCCTTTGTTCATTATCTCCGGCAAGATGATGAGTTCTAATCAGGAGGAGGTCACTTTGGGCGCTTTTCTCCAGTATATTGAAGATATGGGGATGAAGGCCTATGATGGCTTGGTTATACAGAATGCATCAGACATTGCTCGAGAGAATGATCGCATGAGGAATGAAACAAACCTGGCTTACTTGAAAGAAAAGAGTGAAAAACGCCGAAAACAAGAAGAAGCAATAAAACGGTAAGTATTTTGGTAAAAAGATGAGTAATCTAGCAGAGTAAACGAACAGTGAAGGCCTCAGTGTCTCAGCTGTGGTAAAACTGTGTAGATCAGTTGGCTTCTAAGCAGCTTACTGCTAAAAGCCATGCAGGCCATTCACCCATGTCAAACTGTTAATTGTGCCTGTTTTACAGTGTGTAGATGTGATAATGAATGGTCCTGCCCGCCTCAATGACAGAAAATATTCCCATCCAAATGTATTCAGTTTGGGCATGTGTGGTATCTCCAACAGGTCTGATTTGTAACAAAAAGTTCCAGTATTTAGTATTGGAGATGCATTTCTAGCAGAAACCAGGTCTTCATCCAGTTGGTGCTTTCGGAGGTATAGCGTGCATTTTGTGCAAAGTTATATTGGTGTGTGAGCTCTTACAGGACAGGGACAGCCTCACAGATCAAAACGGACTCTCCTTGAGTTGATGTCTTAAATCTGTTAAATTTAAAGGTCTCTAATTGCTGTCTTAGAATTTGCAAAAAAATGTTGTTGTTTATGACCTCCTCACTATTCTGCGCTCTCTGAAGCCAGCAAAAAAATCTGCAGTCATTTAAAGGAAAATGTATCAAGCCGCTGATGGGCACAACCCTGTAATGGTGGTTCTTGAACAGTTCCATTGACTTTAATTGACAGTTAATGAGAGGAGTGCTCACGTTACCTGGCCTCCTGTGCCAATGGATAGCAATGAAATCTCTGTATCCTCCTGGAGAGGAAGAAGGATGAGTAGAATGCATACATACATAAATATGTCTGTATTTGTCTGTGTGTATAGATATCACACGTGTATCCAAAATTTATGTTTTGTTGAAGAGATGGACACATTTTATAATACAGGTAATTATTTGAGTATTAAAGTTGTATATGCAAATGAATCGCTTGAGCACAAACTGTTAAAAGGTCCTTTGAATTTTTTTTCCCAGCATGAGTCTTTTGCATTGCAGTTTTAAGTGATTAAATATTATGCGATGTCTTGGACGCTGTACAGCCAGGTATAACAGACATGCTGTGCTATGGGCATTCCAGTGACATCTCAATAGTCTGATAATTTTGATGGGACGTTAAAAGGAAAAGAGCAGCACATCCAGTTTGAAGGGGAGAGGGAGAAGAACGACATGAAGTCAAATTATGGCTGCTTTACATTTCAAGAAGCAGAATTTTCTGACTGGTCGCTAATTTAATTTCTAGCGAGGATGTGTATTTTGGAATCTTCTGACACTAGTGTTGTTTGCCAGCTCCTTTTGGGTGATGTTTAGAGGAGTTGGGTGACTGTTTGGGTGACTGTTGAGGAGTCAAAGGCAGAGGTTCCTTATAGCAGGAACTAAGCTGTGCATGTCTTCGTGAGAAAAACTTTCTCCTTGCTGCAAATTAATGTAGGGTTTTTTTGGTTTTGATCCATGTTGGATGTGTGTTTTGTTAAATTCCTGCTATCCTGCTCCCCACTGGGAGGGGGTACCGGTATATAAGATGGCAAAGAAGAGTACCTTTGGCAGTAAGAGCAGCTGCTGTTTATTCTCCTTCCTTCTCTCTCTGCTCTATTGCTAGTGCTAGTGAACAGTTATATTGCAAAAGTTCCAAGAGGAGAGGATACTGAGATCCACTTCAAAATATTTCTTGATCTGATGGAGGGATTAGTTACGTTCTAGTTACATAAAGCAGAGGAAGAGTTTGAATCCACCTCTCACCTGCTAAGCAAAAGTGCTTGTCAGTAGACTGTTGTTCAAAGCACTGAGATGAAGAGCACGTTCTGCTTGTAAATTTTGTGTTTCTTTCCCACCTAAGGAAAAAAATATCAAATTAAATTAGCAAATATTTTGAATTGGTTAAAATTTCATTTTCTTATTAATTTACTGTTGACTGGAAAAAAAATTTTCCAGCTCTTGTGGCAACTTCTTCATCTGATGATAAACTGTGTTACACTGTCAATATATACAGATATATACAGAATATAGACTTTAGGCAGCTAATTATTCTGGGCTCTAGATTAACTGTTCCTATGCGCATAATTCCAGGTATGTGTGACTGTAAAGGACGCCAAAAGCTGAAGTAGGTTTTGTTATAAATAAGTTATTAGAGGCATGAGTTTTTGACATACCTGGTTCTTTTACGTGCCTCTGGCTAAGCTTCTCTGTACCTCATTTGACCATTTGCCGAATAGCGGTAACAATATTTGTTACCTTGTGGTTGATTTGTGTGGTTTTATTTATTGATCTTCGCAAAATGATTTGATAAAGAGCTCTGGATAAGTGCAGATGGTTAGGGCAGAGCCAAACCATGAAATTCTTGCTCGTGCAAAACCTCTGACTGAAATCACTGAGAAAAGAGCTCTGCTCCCTGGATACAGAGTGAAAAGATGCAATGATGTGGGCAGCGAGTGATAAAGCGCTAGCCAGCACTTCTTACCTTCTACTTTCACATCAGGATCTGCGTCTGTTCTGTAATGGGTAGGCCTGGGCTGGGCAACGGTTGTGTGAGGATGGAGTTGTCTCATGCCTTGATTTCTGAGGAGACCCAAAGTAGCTTTGTCTCCCGTGGGATCCCTTGACAGCAGGGGTGCTTCTTACAGGTATGCTGCCTGCAGCGGAAACCCTAGCAATTCAGGGAGATGCCCAGTAATATAGTGGGTTTATCTGAGGAACAGGATATATATACAGATTGGAGGTGCACAGATTTCTTGGAGATAGCACTCCTCTGTGGGAAACCACATTTACAGTGATCCCCTCTGCTCCATCTTGTTGGTCTCCACTTCACTCACTCCTGTAACATTGAGGAGGGGACAACAGTCTCCTAGGAGAACCCTAGGAAGCCTTGGGAAACCGTATCTTCACCTAGCCTCTTTCTCTGTCTTTTCCCTTTGTAAAATTGGGAAGAGAAAGGACAAAGAAGGGAAAGGGTGACATTGATGAGCTTCTTGATTAGGAAAACTGAAAACAACGATGGACCAAGGGATAACATCACATTTGACTAAAGGAGCAATGACATCTAAAGTCACTCAGGCTGACTGCAATTGCATCTGCTCCCTGTGGGAATCTCCAGGGATTCATCCAAGACCATGGTGTCCATTGACACATGGCGGTCAGAAATGGTAAAACAGGATTATTAATTTATTCTTTGTTCTGAACAATTTTCCTTATGTCCTTACCTTATCATCTTGGTGGACACTTACATTATCCCTAATTCCTGATAGTGTGGCTGACATAGCAGTGGTGCACATGTGCAGTGCTAACAGTCTGGAGACTAAGAACAACTGAAAACAATTCCCTTAGCAACAAGAGAGTCGTCTCCTGTGATTGCCTGTGGGTGGATCTTGATGAGGAGAGGGGGATCCAGCAAATATCCTCCTTTTGCTTGGAGGGATCAAAATAAAACAGCTGCAAGTCTTTGGCACCTATGAAGATACAGAACAGAAAACCATAAAATAGGCAGACTATGTAATTTTTTAGGAGCTATTCAATTATAGTTTTCAAATACTTCTTTTTTTTAGAAGAAGGCTGATCATGTATATTAAGAGCTCAAGATAGAATAGTTTCTTATCTAATAGAGTGGTGGTATTCACACACAACTTTGTTGGAAGGTGTCGTTTACCTGAATCATCTGCTAACTGTTCTCCATGACATAAAAGTTCATTGAAATGCATTAGATAGTCTCAGCAGTTTGCAAGCAAGATCTGAAAAATGACCTAAAAATAAAAAAAGCCATTATATTGTACATTTTACCTTAGAAAGGATACATTGCATTGTATCTCTTCAGTAGCATTGATGTACCTTCGGTATGACTGTTAATTTGTCTTGTGTGGTTCTGATTGTGGGGGAACAATATATGGATCTAATCTGAATGGCAAGGGATAAAACTCCCATCATATTGGATTGGAAAAAAAAAAAGCAACTAGTCTTTGTCTGATCTTGCTGGACTGAGTCATTTGATCTGATCTGAATTTCTGACCTAATTTTAGTATAGTTAGTGACCACGCGGAGAAAATAAGGTTAATATGCTGATCAGTAGTTGGGAGTAAGCTGCAATAAATATGTTAGTGTATGTATACTGTATGTAATTTTTAGGCTGTTTTTCCCTTTCATCTTTTATTTGTCTGGCTGCACTACTCCATGATTGTGTGTTCAGAAGTCTGTGTCCAGACCAGCAAAGCATACTGGCATATTGCCCACAGCTTATAAATTGCAAATAAAGTTATGAAGCAGTATCATTTTCACGGGGAATACAGTTGCCATGATGGAAGAAGTACCTTCGCCAAGATACAGTGTCTGCTGTAGGCCGTAGTTCTGAGAACAGGAGGTATGTTTTCCTCGTCTGTTCTGCGTGCCAGAGGAAAGGTGAGTGTTCTGAGTTTATATAGGACACCTGTTATAATGGGCAGTTGCTTTCTGACTCATCCATAATTGAAACGTATATATTTTAGATACCTTACCTCTATCATACATAATCTTGTGTGAAGATTTCCCTGGTGGTGTTATTAATTGAACGAATACAAATTCTTCCATAAGAAGCAAATGATGAGTGCCCCTCCTCATCTTCCGTTGCCTTCCTCTGTAGGTTGAGACAAGTCACATTAATCACAGGGAGCGACTGGGGCTGAAGGACATGAATGCTTTCAAAGTTTTGGCGTCTAGTTTTTAGATTTCACTTAAGCTGCTGTTCCTGTCAGGGATATTGGCATTTTGATTTGCAACGCTATGAAGATGTAACTGCTCTAGTGTAAAGTAGATGGGGTGAGTGGGCATGAATTTCTACCAGCTAAATCCTAGCCTTAGCCACCAAAGTATTTCTTTGTTTCTAATGGTTCCCATGCTTGTAGCTCTGTCACAGCACTGAAATAGCTCTGTGGAAAGCCTTGTTTCTGCTTGTTGAGGGAAGTATCCAGAGAGATGCTGTCAAGAGGAGGAGCTTTTAGGAGCACTGTTGTGTGTTAAAGCTAGCAGAAATGGGCCGGCCAGCCAGTGGCAGAGTTAAGCTTTTGTAATAAAGAAGGGATTGTAATGAACAGCTGTCATCCTAACCTCTCCTTCCCATGGCAAATCAAATATTGAAGACTAACCCGTCGGCAAAAGTAAGATAATATTTTTCTCTTGTCCTTTTTTTTAATTGTGGAGGTAATCGAGTTAAAGCATTATCCCTCTGTAGTTTTCTGTCCCTCGTTTTTTGTAAATAAGACATAATGTATGTGTCCTTCAGCTAAAAATTAAGTGCTATCAAGTGTGGGCAACAGCAAACAAGGATAAAAACATTTCTATGTTTGGGATTATTCATTGCCAAAAACTGTTCAACTGTGCAAATACATGTAGTCTTAGAGTGCATGGACATGCTGAAGTGTTTCTACCCAAAGTTTTCTACTAGAATTAAAAATTAACTAGGGAAAATTATTTCATTGTGAACCTACCATTAGCAAGGAACTTAATTTCAATAACATGTTGAAATCAGAAAAATACTTTAGGCAAAAGAATGCTTGAAGTACTGTTTTTTCTTTTTTGTAAACATTTGTCTGTAATTGAAATTGTAGCTGGTGAGCTATGTATTTCAGTGCAGTAGAATGTTTGTGCTTACTAGATTGCGATATGCTTGCAGCCAGACCTCAAGAAAAATAAAAAAGAAATGCAGTAAATGCTTTTGACCATGGTGAGGGTCTCAGTTTAAATGCCTGCAAGCAGATTATTGAGATGTTATGAATTACAAGCTTGTGGACCTGTTGCTACTGTAAATAAATAAATAAAATTCCAAATCTAAGTTCACTTGGTGGACCAGAGATTTTTGGGTATGAGGTCAGTGGTACGTGCTTTCTTAAGTAAAGATTGTATCTTATGAGGAAGCTTAACTGTGGCACTAGTTCTGTTTCCTTCACGTCCCGAACATGTTGCATAGCCATTGCATTGTAGATTAATTTAATACTGTGCCCCCTTTATGGTGGAAGTGGCTGGAACTCCACTGATGAGGTGCAGTGGAGACTAGTTTTAGAAGGATTTGGAAACCTTTATCTTATAAAAATGTTCTAGGGTCTCTTCTGAAGTTAGGTTGATGTAGCATTAACAGTTTTTTCATCAAGAGTAAGTAAAATGGTTGTGCAGTCAGTGACCTCCAAATGTATTTTTCTTGCGTTTGTAAGTAAACAGATGTGATGATCTAGCCAACAAATCCTCCCTTCCAAATGCTCATACCCATATGGCCACTCGTATTATTGCCACACAAAATAAACAGCAGACACGATGCAAATACAGTATATTGCTATTGCAATATATTCCCAGAGGTTTTATTTTAGGACAGTCTTGCAACAAATGTCATTAAAATTTGCCACAGAGGATAGCCTACTTGGTAATCTCGCCTATCAAGAAAATCAGGCAAAATCATAATCGATTTGGAACCTAAATCTTGAAGTTATTTTCAGTAAATCTTCCATGGTTTTAGGGCTCTTAGCTCTAGTTCTCACCCTCCTGTGAGGAAGCGCAAGATATTTTCTCTCTCCTCATTCCACAGATTGCTCAGGGAGATGCAGTTCCACTGTGTAAGTAGGTGCATTTGTGCTCAGGATTTTTTTGCTGTATTTAAAAGGATAATTAGAGGCATGGGGTCATAGCGAGCTGAGAGGACTTAAAAATGGGATACAGAAGGGCCCCCCCCCCCAAATCTTTTTTTTCCTTCTTGTTAAAATCCAGTCTAAGTGTGTCTCTGCGATTGCTATTCACAGGCTGTCTGACCACCTGTGTAAATGAGTCACTGGCCTTGGTCCAGTTGCACTGGGATGGATGTTCACCTGCAACCTGCAGGCTGGTGCCATCTCAGCAGCCTGAGTCGTTGTGGAGACAGGTCCATTCTCCCACTGAGATGACCCTCTATATACCATGGCTGAGAAGTGCAGGGGGGGGCGTAGGGATCATAATGCCCAGTGTTCAGTCCTTCCTTCTTGTTCTGCCTCTGTTTCTAGCTTTTTTTCTTGCTCATGATAGGATGTGTGATTGTAATTTTAGCCTGGAAGTTAAAAAGTGGTTTCACTATCCCACATTGCCTCTTATCCAAAAGCAGCCCCACGCATCTTTGTAGGACAGAAATGCATACAGAGCTTTTTAACAAGTGGGTATTTTGCAGTACCCTCTAGGGTTCTGGCCGCGCGGTCGTGGCTAGCCAGGTTTCCATGTGCTTGGGGAACGGCTGCGAGGAGGCTATGAAATTCCACAGAATGTTTTCCAGAGCAGAAATAAAGCCTGTTATCTGTGAAGACTGGATTGGGGGGGGGGGGAAACTTATTTTGAAGACTCCCCAGCTCGAGTCTTTATAACTAATTTAGACTTCAATAATGAAGAAATGCTTTCACTAGAACAGCACTATTGATCTGTCATGTAACGTTAGCAGAGGCTAGCCCAGGACTGCTGGCAGAAGTGAAGTGTTGGTCTGTCCTAGACTCCCCCTATGCAGAGTGTACTCCATGCTGAAGTACACCGACACCTGATCCGTTTTGTCATTGCCTGAGACCTGAATTAGGAAGTTAGTTACTCCCTGAAGAACTGGTCTTTCTACAGAAGGGGGCCGAGGGTAGTAGTCTGGTAACCCGTAAGCAGCAAAATTGCAGGCATGCACATTCACACACATGCGCTTAGGAAATTCTGCCAAAACCATCTATGTTTAAAACATACACACACACATAAAAACTGGGAAAGTGGGAAAGTGCAGTACCAGGCTGAGAACGCAGTAGAACTACATGCCAGCACTGGCTGTATGCTAGCATTAGAATAACATGAGAGGATCTTTCTTTGCCTTCAGGAAAATCCGTCTTTTAACAATACCGCTCATAAAGTTGAAGAAAAATAGACACGTTCTTTGAGCTCAGCCCATTGCTCTTTCCAGGGCTGTGAATTGCAGCTGCGTTTTGCTGTCATTAATAATAAAAGGGATTACTTCATGCCCCTGCCCCCACGCTGGCTGGCAGTCGTGCCCGTTGCATGCTCTCCTGCTCAGCACCCTTCTGACAGGCTGCATGTGCTTTTTTCTTTTCTGTCCTCCACAGGAAAACCCAAACATAGTATGGTGCTTGATAATTCAATCAGGATGCTTATTTTCTTGGCCTAAAGAGTCTGCTCTTGGCTATACCCCTAGAAGTAGAGAATATCAGCACAGACCACCTCTGCAATAGAAACATCTGTTGTGTGGGCATCTTGTTGCTAAATTATGCTAAAGCAGGGGCTGAAATTCATAGGAAAACAGGAATATGCCTGTGTCCTGATTAGATTTGTATGCGATCAAATTAAAACAGCAGAAATGAGAGATGAGACCAGAAGTGGATTGCAGAGGCATTAGTTGCAGGCTTTGCAGCTAACGTGAGACTCCTTTCAGTTGCCTTCCAAGGCTTCCCGTTCTGATTTGACTGGTGATCTTAAGCGAAGTCTGTTCAAAAATACCAAACCTTCCCCCCCCCCCCGCCCCAAAATCCCATGTGAAAAATGTCTTTAGCACAAAGCCTCCATCAATAATGGAGCAGGAGCAGCCGTCCCCACTGCCGAGGGGCCGCTGCCCTCCGGCCCCGGGGCAGGGAGAGGCTAGGCAGCTGCGCTGGGGAGCGGGTGCTGCGCCCCCACGCAGGGGCTGCATTGCCACTGAATGGGTGACGCAAGCTTTGTGGTCCCACAGAAGACACTCATAAGTAGCGTTGTTACTGGTTTTTATTTTCTTTTTTTATTGCACAGTGCCCAAGGACCCCCAATGGAAATTAGATTCCACCACAACACTGACGCTGTGTGTGCGCACCGCGCAAAAGCGGCTCGCAACGTGAGCTGAAATTGTACCCAACAGGTGACTAAAGGGACCGCTGAAGAGTTAGGGGGCTGCGCATTTCCTTTCATATATTAGTACAGCACCGAATAAGCTGAAGCGTGTCCCGAGCGGCAGTGATGAATTGTACCCCGCAGTGCTCTCTGAAAGATGGAGAGAAACGTTTCCAATAGACTCTGGCAGATGCTTCTGGAGTGTGTCAGGATCGAGAGGGCCACAGCCAGCCAAAACCAAAATACACGTATTCCTGCCCACAAGCGTGTTACACAAGAAAACTGTAACATTTTAAAAGAACAAAAACGGCAGTAACTGTGGCGTTTACCATAAATTAAAACTTACCTGCATTTAATCCGTTCTTCCTCCTAGTGGATTATATAGGGCGTATCTCACTGCTAGATTCTCTGCTAGCTGAGGGCACTTTAGTCATTAAGTGGAGATCACATGTTAGGAGCCATTAAGTGAATTGCTTTGTACAGCCTTTCCCTGAATGCTAGGGCAAATGCAGTATTTCATGCCCTTAGCTAATTTCATGCTGTAATTTAATTTCTGAAACATACTTTTAATTGAATCTTTAAAGACAAAGGGAAAGTAAACTGCTGAGTCCTTTAGTATTGCAAAAAAGATTGTTTAAAAATGTAGCCCATCTAGAGAATAATCTTCTATAATTAAACATAAAGTTTGTTTTGTTTCTCTGCATGCAGAGATGGAGAAGCGAGTTCCCGCTGTCTGCAAAAAGCTCAGGGCCCCAATGGGGGTGTTGGTGAACATGAGGGAAGTTATTTATCTGATGTTGAGCATCGTAGCTCTATCGGGGACAATCCTTCAGCCTGCCACAGTGTGCAAGTCTGAATCAAGAAACAAAGAGAGGCTAATTAAAAAATTAGTCTGCCAGCACCAAAATCACATTAATAGGAGCTCTAACTAGTGTTCTCATTTTTCTAATTTTTGGTAATGAGATGACTTTGAGAGAGAGGTCGGCAATTTTGTAATAAACAAAAAACAGGTGCATATTAAAGCAGTTTTTCTGCTAGATTTTGATATTCATCTTCCATAAACGGTTAGTTTCAAGACCGTTTCAGTCAAAATCCATATAATCTGTTAGGCGGTTTCATTATGGGAGAAGCCTCTTGATTAGAGCAGTAGTGATACAGACTGCCAGTTTTATGGACATCAGATTTAAAAATAATAACAATCAAAAACATTAAATACAGTCCACTGTAATTGAGAGGAAATCCTGGAAATCCTTAGTATTTTGATTCCTTTAAATCAACAATAAAGGGGACAATCACTTGCTATTGGAGACAAACAGATGATGCGTAATGGAATTGAGATGTGCAGATAGCTGGAGTAAGAAGCATAGTGTTAAAAAAGGAGAAGGGTCTGAAGTTTACCTGTGAAGCCCAGACAAAGTATCTTTTAGTAAAGGGAAAAAATAAAAGCGACATCTTGATCTTTACGTGGTGGGAAGGCTCTGCGCTTTCTGCTGTCATGAGTTGGTAACAACTGGAGGCACGAATGGGGCTGTGCGTATCAGGGGCAGCACCACGGTAAGCGATTGATGTTTTAGTTTGGAAGCCCTTATGTGAGGGGTTTGGGGATCCATTTGGATTTAACCTGAATTAAATTTTTATTTGGTTTCCTTGCTGGAAGGAAACACTGTCTAGAGCAATTGCCTTTTCAATGCAGAATGGGTTTCTTCGAACATTTCTGAGAAAAGCAGAGAAAGGGGTAACTTGTGTGAAGAATTGCAGTGTACTGAGGCCTTCTTGCCTTTACTTGATTCCTCAGAGGTTGGGCACTCCCTAGCCCTGGTTAGGCTCCTTGTAATTTTTGTTTAAAGCTTGTAGATTAGTATCAAAAGGATGATGATGATTCAGGACTAGGAAATGTCTTCTCTTGGAGCAGTAGCACATCTGAAAAATCACTTGAACATCTATGAAACAACGAAGTGTTCAGGGCAACGTGTGCCAAAAGTATTCTGGTTCTTCATGGTGCGTCCTGGCACCGCAGTGAGGTTCTCAGAAGGATGGGAATAACGTGCCTCGTTGGAACAAACACGTCCATAAGTTAAAACGATCCTGTGGCCGCCTCTGCAGGAACAGAATTGCCTCTGTAAATCTGGCCTGGCATTGCAAATGGCTCCAGTCATATTTTATCACTGAGTTAGAGAAAGCTGTATGACGCGGTCCTTCATCAAATGGTTATATTGGCAAGCCTCTGACCTTTGGTAGCAGATGTTAAAACATATCTGTGACATAGCTCTTACCTCAGTGTCAGCAGTGTTTCGCATGAATCTCTCGAGTTGACTATCAGCCTGCAGACTGCCACATTAAAAATATCACCTACTGAATTTCAGAGTTGTTTTTAACATATTTCACTGAAGTAATTTTCCCGTTTCTCTCTATACTATTTGCATCTGTGTTTTGGTGGCTAAAGCAGAAATACACTTTTGTGTGTATTTCAAGGGGAAAGCGTACTGAAATTCATGTACTGCAATGTGTGCTAAAGCTTTCAAAGAGCAAACTGATAGCATTTAAGTTAAATGGCTGTTATTCTGAGATAAAACTTTTTAATCAGCATAACACAAATACCACTTATCAGAGATTTTAATTTAAATTGTTTCAGCTTCTAATCCAAACTGCTAGGCTAAGCAGAGTACAGCTCTTTCCATACGGTGGTATTCCTACGTTGTTAATCTGAATTCTGCTCCGTCTGTGGTGAAGCAGATCAAAAATTGCGTATGTACTTGCCATGGCAACCCCTGTATCACATGACACACATGCTAGTGCGGCTAGAGAGCGTCATGGCGTATGAAACAAGCACGCGCAGACGTGCACGCACCATTTTGCCTTGTGACTCCTTGAGCCCTGGCAGCTTCTTAAAGGGAAAACTGTGTTTGAGCATCATCGTGATTTCCTCAGCATCATCTGGCGCGAGTTCCCTCCTCTCCCTTTTGATTCAGTGTTGAGTCAAAACAAAATGGACAGAGATCAACAAAAATGTGCTATAGGTATTTTCTTCACTCTTTCCATTCATAAAAATCTATTTGGGAAGATAAAATGGTTATTTTGTACAAAGTTACAGACTTTTTTTTTTCTTGTCAGAAACGAAGGGGCTCTTTGATGCGGTTGAGCAGTTGATCGTACTTGTGCAATATACTGCTTCTCTGGAGGGACTTTCTCCATCACCTGCTGTAGATTTGTACTAGATTTCAGGAGTGTGAATGAGGACAGAGCAAAATAAAACTAGTCAGGACCAACTATATGTCGCAAGAAGCTAAGCTTGAGACATCCATAGAGCGTTCCCAAAACACTTCCCCAAAAATCCCTTTGCTCCTTGCTGCTTATTACGCTTCCTCTCAGACCTAATGGCCAAGATGACAGTGATCTCTCTGTAATTACTCACTTAGCAAAATGTAGCCTATTTTTTTTTCCTGACTTTACTTGTTTTAAGAGAAGTCACAAAAGGCAATTGATTAGCAGATCTGAGAAATGGCAACCTCAGCAGAGGGAGCAGTGGTGGGGATGAGGCAAGGGAAGGCAGCGGTGGGGCTTGCGTTCAAGACAGCCAGTGCTGAGAACAAGTGTCTGTCTGCACCTTCCTTCCCTCTCCAGCGGGGAGAAGAGCAGAAGTGCAGTCTTGCCCCAATGGCATTGCTAGAGGGTGGTGTCACAGCATACGTGGCCGTGGCCGTTGGTGTCTGCATCTTCCCTGCCCCTCCACAGGCCATGTTTGGGCATTCAGAGAGGAACTGCTGGGAGGAGGATCCCTTTCACCCTCTGGTTTCCTTTCCTCTGTTTTCCTGGAGCAGCTCCTGGCACCCCAAAGAGGGAGCCTTTCTGGTGGGTGATGGACAACGGGCGCTGTAAGGCCAAGTTGCCTCCGCTGGGAGGTGGCTTCTGTGGCTATGTTTACTGTGTGTGGCAGAAAAGAGCTTGTATTCTGTAATTGGTATTTATGGCCACTTAAAAATTTGCCCCAGAGTTAACATACCATGAGACTTCTGTACTGACTCTACAATTTGCAAGGAAGGGAAAAAAAAATCCGTGGAAAAAAAAAGATGCCCGACAGAAGCGGCGTGGGTTTTCTTTCCCATTTGGTCAGATCCGGCGTAGAGAGTACTTCATTTCAGGTACGTCTGCGGGTGCCTGACTAGAATAGAGGGCAACAGTCTGCACAGTAACAAAATTATGTGAAGACGCTGCTAGCTTAGTTGGTTTAAAAACCTCAATAATAAAAAACCCAAACCCTTAAATTATTTGTCTACTGTGCAGATGCAATTTAGCAAGAGTTATAAAGAGACCAACTCTCAAGTCTGTATGTTGGAACTAATGATTTTAGTGATTTATGATGTCGTTTTCGAACTTAAGGAAAGTCTATTTTCAATTTCCAGTTCCAGTCAATCAGATTTTCATCTTCATTTCCTAAGCAATCAGTCTGGGTGCAAATATTTATAATTAATGCTATTCGGTATGAGACTGCTGGTGTTCCTTGTGTTCTGATTGAAATGCATTTATTTTTGGTTACCATTTTGGAGATGATCCACAGCAACAGAACATTAACCTGCCCTGGGAGCTAATTTAGAGGTATATTTGTACATAACTTTCCCATTAAATGGGAAGGCAATATTTTGTTCATCGTTAGGGACGCGGATAAGAAAGGCGCTCTGTTCTGCGGCATGGTGTTGTGCACCCCTGCCAGCGAATGCACGCTAGAATGCTGGTGCAACAGCAGCATTTGAATAAGGAGATATCTTACCATGCAATGTGTTAAAGGATTTTTTTGGTAGGATAAGGTATTTTGGGTTGATGCTTTGATTGTGTAGTATAGCAATACTGACTGATTTTTCAGCTATCTTTCACTACTTCCGTTATTAGTATCTGCTTTGATATTAGAAAGAGGGAAAGGGAACTTGCAGGGTCATTTGTTTCCTGGGAAGGCGCTAAACAAAGGCCCTGCCCACCGCTGGAAAGGTAGTGAAGATTTTGACAACAGTTCCCATCGGTCACCTGCTGCTGCTTAGTCCTAGGCCTGCAGAGGTGGAGGAGGGACAGCAGCATCTCGCCCTGCCGGCGCAGCCACAGCACTGGCTTTTCGCAGTTCCATCAGGCTTACAAGTGGGGCTGCGTTTTCAAAGGAGATCACCAAAATCAAAGCTCTACTGCGAAACTCACCCAAAGCTCTTTTCTATTGCAGAATTCTAGAATTTCATTCCTTCAGTTAGCTGTTGGGGGGCTTACCTGTCTAAAGGACTGTATCTAAAGCACAGGTTTCTCTATTGAATTTGTTTGTGGTTACAGCCATGGAGAAGGCTCTTTAGGCCTGTGACAAAATATTATGACTAGCCTCTTCCTACTTCCTCACTTGTTTGTCCTCAGTATATGTTTGTTGTGAATTGTCTTCCCAAGAGATTATAAGCAAGTTGGTATTTTTCACTAGCTGATTTTGTTGTCATTTAATGATGGACTGACCTGGGAGATTCTGTACAAGAAAGGTTTGCCAAACTAGGTCTAAAATTTGAGGAAATTATGTCATTGCTAGAATATATCAGGAAAAAAAAAGCCCAATAACTTCATTGCAAGACAGTTGAGGTTGCTAAGAGACAGAATGTAATTATCTGTGAATTTGTTTACCGTTCCCAAGCACTTAAATGGGAGAGAGCTGTGGACTGCACACATTCTGTGCTAGGCACAAAATAAGCCAAAACACATTTTCTTATCAAATGCAGTTTTTAAAAAAGGGCATTTGAAAATGACACAAGGGCTTTAACTTTGACCTGTGGATTTTTCTTTTTTTTTTTTTTTTTTTTAAATGTATAATATCAGTTATTTTCATTTCCCTCTTACTCCCCGAATTTACATACTCTCATTGCAGGTGTTTTAAGTGATAATATATAAAATACTAACGCATAGAGTATGAAAAACATACAATTTCTTAGTAAAAGACTTAAACTGCACTTTCTTGAAAATGGTACATTCTTATTTCCATAGTAACAGTGTACAGTGTTCCTATATTATGGTTGCATTATTGATGTATGCAGACCTTAATATAAGGTTGATCAGCATGATTTTTATATTTCTTTTTCTCAAGTGGTTTGTGTTGTATTTGCACTTTGAGATAACTGCTGCTGTTTGTTCTGCGTGAGTGCCAAGTCTGTGCCACGAGGAAATTTACACTTCTCAGTGTCATTGTGGTTATTATGTAGGTCATGTAAGACTTATGCTATCCTGAACTACTTATTTTCTTGATTTTTAAATACATGAATCTGATAAATGAGATGAAGGTAGTAAAAGGAGGGGTAGTGATTTCTCCCTCTGCTTTCAGAACCTTCTTCTTTGTTAACATCTTCCATTGGTGTTTGTTTTTTTTTCATGGAAATAGTCCTTTTTTTGCTAACGTGAAACACTAGTTATAAGACTGAAGAGCTCACAACTGAACTGAAAGAATAAGCAGTTCTGACCAGCCTGATAGTAGTAACCTGAAACCTGAATTGGTAGTTGGTCAGTAGGTCTGACGTTGTGGTGCTACAGTATGTTCATGCAGCTGAGTTACTGTAGTGTGGGACGTTGCTTTGGGAAGGCTGGGCGAGAGTTGTCCTAGAGAGCGCTCTTTTTTGGCCTTTCCTTCTTCCCCCAGCAGAGGCTCTGAAGCCATCCATTCACTAAAGCTCAGCAATTTAGAAGAAAGGGACTATTTTTAGCTTGCTCCAGCATGGCCAAACTACAGGTCAGTTCCTCAGCAAAATTATCCCAAAACAACTTTAACTGCTAAGTCTTTGTTATAGATCCAGATGACCTCTGGCTTTCCAGTCTCCTCCTCAGGAAAACACATGAAAGTTTTAAGGAGACGTAATGAAAACTGTCTATATCAGCCCCTCGGTGTCTGTGACGGCAAAAGGTGTGTGGGTTAAGTTCTAACTAAATGCATCTTTAGAAGATGGCATCAGAAACAAGAGAGCTGCCGCCCTCTGGCCTATTTCACGTATTATCCTTCTTTTACCTTCCACTGGTAGTGACTGAGAGCGAACTCAGCACTGGGGAGCCAAAGGACTAAATCCCAGTTGTCCTGTTAAAATGAGGCCTGCCAGCTGCTGTGGAACGCTGTCTCCTAGGCCACAGAAGCCCATCTGGGAGTTTCTGGTGGTTGGTTCTTTCCTCTTTGGGGACCCAGTCATCTATTACTGGCCCTGCTGTATACCTGATGCCCAGACAAAATGGCTTGCTGCCTTAAATGAAGGAGCTGCACGTCGGCTAAGGAAGGCTAGGGAAGCAAAGTGGTGTCCCTTGATGTGGTGTATTTTAACTGCAACAATCACAGTCATATACTACACTTGCATGAAAAAGCCCTAGGAGCGAGGAGATGCTCCCCTAAGAAGGGGTTAGCTACCTCTTTCTTTTCTTTTTTTTAGTTGTGAGGTACTGTTTTTCCATTCCACACTAGGAATTAGAAAAAATTAGTGTCATTTAAATAACACTCCTTTACGTATTTCCAATTATAGACACCCAATTATCAAGATGAAAAAGAACCAAATCCAAGATTTTCCCCAAGTTTGAACAGCAGTCTGCGTCTCCTAGGTTGTTTTTTCTCTCTTTCATTTTCAGAATCACTTTGGGGTGCTCTTTGAGAACAAATAAAATGTAAAGACAAAAAAACAGGCAGGGAGTTTGGTCATTTCCAACCTTTTTTTGCCCCTTTCATGCAACTGAGCAGGAAGGAGAAGCTTTTTTTCAGTCGTCTTTAATGTCATGGTCACCAGAACTGCGCATTTATTGTAGACCTCAAATTGAAAAGTGCTTTATAAGAGGCAGTGAGATACGCACCCCAGTGATGATGTTGGTACTCTAAATAAACTAATGCTATTTGTACCTTACTGTTTCTTCGGCACACAACCCTTCCTAGGCAATTTCCAGTTTTACTGTCTATAGTCACCACCACTTACCATAAAATATAGAAATAAAATCTAAAAAAGGAGCTAAATGGTTCTGATGCTGAAACTCATGGAATGAATGATGCAAAGGCTCTTTCCCTTGAACGTGTTTTCTGTTTTGAGGTGTTAGTGATAATCCCATCTTTTATAGTTGTATTAGGAGGACCAGCCATTTTAGCTGATATTTGAAAAAGAGACCCTAAAAACTTAGACTGAATATACAGCCTTAAAAGGCAGTTATGCTTTTATTTAATTGAGGGAGTATGTATCATCATTCTCTGCACAACAGCCGTTTACAGGTATACTTTTTTTACAACAGTAGTCTAGTTTGTAAGATACTGCATAATTTGCATAGTTTTTTCTTCCATCGTGTGCCCTCGTGTCGTACACACTCTTGTGCTTTTCCTCTGAACCTCCTACTGCATGATCAATTCCATCTTTAAATGACGTATAGTACCTCTTTTGTATTGGTTTAAAAAAAGCAATTCTTTACCCTTAGTTTTCTGTATCCTTTTAAAAAATATTTTTTCCTTTTGTGTGTTCAGTTACGTCATGATCTTTTGCATTAGGACAGAATGAAATGCTTTTACTTTGCCATATGAAATCCATAGCTGGAAATAGCTGTCAGCGTATCTGACTGCCTTTAATATGCTGGGTACTTTTGCTCTGCTTTTTTGGTACTTAATTGTTTCTGTTTGGCTTCACAAAGCTGCTCTAGCTTGTGTTGAGCATTTCTATGGCTTGTGGTCAAATCCCACTTGATCCTTAGAGACGCTTTCCTGAGCTCTAGCCTTCAGTCTCATTAATAGCTGATAGTTACTCTTCTGAGTATGTAAGTTTTACTGGGCAGAGCAAGTACCAGCATCTCAGTACTGGATTTGAGTTAGAAAGTGCACCTGTGCCATAGCTGTTTGGCGCATAAATAGTGTTGTGGTACCTCCTGTTCCTGAGCCACAGAGGAGGGAGGCTCGGAGACAGCGTTAGGCAGGAGGGGGCTTGGACGGCAAGTTGTACAGCTCAGCTTCTGTGTGGCTGCTTCAAGCCCCATGTGTACCCAGCGTACAAAATAGAGCTATTTTAATCAGTGCCATAGCCAGCTTCTTTGCATCTCCGGGTCCAGGAAAGTACTATGGCTTTGTGTCCTGTAGAGGGTCAAACATTGGAAATAACCTGGTGCTTTCCTCCTTGAGATACTTCTAGTATCTCAAGCACTGGCTGCAGTAGTAACACAGTAGGAACATTAACTTAAATACAGCATAATTTTTGTCCCTTTATTTTCTTGCAGGCCTTTTTGACAATTATAAGGAAGCTGCAATCTTCGGTTGGAAAAGATTTCCATTCCACTTATTTGGGCAGAGATAAGATGCATATGGGGTTGCGTGCTGAGGACTGGTAACTGCGTATAGCTTCAGAAGGGAGCTGCTGTGGCCTGACATGGGCCTGCTGCCTCTGAGCAGCTGCAATCTACTGTTTGTACAGATGAGAATGCAACTTCTGGGGCTTTCTGTGGACGCTTGCTATCTGCCAGTTAGAACAAGAATTGCAAAGTAATGCTGGTGTCTGTTGGAGACTATTAGCTTCAACTTTATTTAACTAAGTAAAAATAGCTGCTATAGGTGTGTTTTGTGTGTGTGTATGTGTGTGAATGGAACATAGCTACGGCCACTTAGAGTAGTATCTGTACAAAGATTGCTCACAGTAATTTTTATTTTGAGTTTGTGACTTCATTTAATGTGATGGCTGTCAGTATATTACCCTTTGAATTCGCTGGAGGCCTTGGATACAGTGTGAAAGGAAGAGAAATTCAGATCTGCTTTGTTGCTTGAGAAGTTGCCAAAGGACCAGTGCTCACAGAAGGTTACAAAATATTCAGATCCTGCTCAGTTTTGTGCTTTGATGCCTGACAGAAAGCTGAAGATGAGAATGTTAGGGAATCCAACTGAGGGCAAGTAAATATCTCTAGTGCTCACCTAATGGGATGCAAGGCAATGACTGAAGATGAGAAGTCTTGCTGCTTACCAAATGCAGGAGCCACTTTCTTAATATCAAACCCAATCTGTTTTTTGAAGGGCAGGGGGAGGGTTAAGTGAAGCTGGTGTCGGTTTCAAAGTCACGGGTTCTTGGTTTTACAATAACCATAGAATCTCCCAAATGTAATTGGAGATCTTAGGGAAGGTGATTATGTTTTCCAGTACTGTGATACGAGATCGATATTGTATTTTAGTTCTCCAGAGCAAATACTACTTGAAACAGCTACGATAGCATCTGAACTGCTCTGCTGACTTTACATGTCAAAAACTGAGCCAAATCCTGGAGTAGCATATTGCAGGTGAAGGAAATGTCAGTTAGAAGCCAACACCTTAAGGAGAAATATCCCAAATGAGGCAGCAGATTCTTGGATTGAGCTCTACATCTTTACCATGGCTCCCTCTGAAAACCATCTCAGCAAAAATTCCCATTAACATACCTACCCTGCTTCACACACAGGCCTTGAGGGCTTGCCCAAACTCACCAGCAGTGTGGCCGTGTCATTACAGATGTCTAGACCAGCCCTCTGCCCAAGTTAGTATCAGGAGACCATTTGCTTCCCTCCTGTTGACAACCCAGCAAAATCAGGTTAGTGGTGACTGACATATGCCTATATGTTGGAGCACAGGCATAGTGTTATGAAGGCTTGAGCTAATTTTTTTACATCTTCCTCTCCTAGTTTCTAGTTTGTCTGAAAAAATACCTTCCCTGGAAAGTTCTGTCAGCCTTTCTGCTACTTGTTTATCAGGCACAAAAAGTGGATTAGACTCGAGGGTACTCTTGTCAACTTTGCCAAAACTCTTTTCTTGAGTTGCTTTCTCTCTCTCTTTTTTTTTTTTCCTCCCACCTAGCCCCTGCTTTATGCTGGTGGTGAGAGCATGCTAATAGCTGCATGCCTAAAAGCTACAGCTAGAGATCACCTGAACTTTGTCTTCCCGCTGAGGAGATCTTGAGAATAGAGAGGAAAGGGTGGTTTGAAGATGATGATATCAAAGCAAGGCAAAGAAAGATTGTTTTATTTTTACAACATTTATCCTATTTCATGTGTTTAGAATTCGCCTGATCTAACTGAATTTAACAAGTGCATCATAGTAACACAGCATCTATCGTCACTAGTTAGTGTTTAAGTCCTGCCATGAGCAGTTTTTTTTCCAACCATACAATCACGTTTGCTTCCTACCAAAGAACTGTGATCAACTGAAAAAGCATTATGTAGATTTTCAAATTTCTATTCTGCAGGAAATTCTACATCTTTTAAATTTTTCTTTCCAACTAAGAACCAAAATCAGGGATTCTTGTTGTTGAAATGAATTTAAAAAGCAAGGTCTGCATTTCTCTTTTTCCATATCTAATTTAGCAATACTGAAACTAAAGGTCACTTCACAATGAAACATCTAAGTGTTTCAAACCTCAGATGTCACCACTGGATACTGATTTACTCTTTCAGACAAGCTCTGATACTAATGTTTGAGTGGTACTTAGGAGACACAGTGAATATACTCGAAACATTCCTTCTGCATGCTTCAAATCATCATCTGTATCTGCTCTCCCTGGAATACAGAACTTCACAGTGAATAGGCGGCACAGTTGGTGCCCTGCCAGATCACTTTGATGTTTGTTTCTGTCCTGTGGGTTTCCTGTGTTCCCTATGCTGGCGACAACAAGAAAATTTAACTGTAGTAGGTTTCCAGGGTGGTGTCTAAGGGAGAAGTGAGCTGCAGATTTTAGACCAATCTGATATAAAAGTTCAGAAGCTGTGAAGGGGACCTGAATGAGTATACACCTAGCAGACTAATGTTGTATAAGGGCCAACAGCAGCTGATCCATGATTATTTCAATGTGCTTCATGAGCCACCAGTGATTTAGGGTGCCGTGTCTTTCATACTTGTTATCAACCTTGGGGAAGGACACCCCCTCACCCACCTGGGATAACCAAAGCAGAAGTAGGAAGATAAAGAAAGCCAGCAGGGGAATTGAGCTTCTCTGTCCTTTTCTGGCAAAACAAAAGGAAACAGTGGTCAGATATAATTATGTACGGATGTACGGTCAAGAATTCACAGTCCCATAACTTACCATTTCCATATCTTGGTTTGGGAACTGGGAGCTGTCTCTCCCCACTTCCTCTCCAGTCTGAGCAAACTTGCCATCAGCTGTCAGCAAAGAAAGGGGAGAAGGTAAGGTCTGTACAATGTGCCAACAAAAAAAGTAAAATAACATATAAGGGTTAACATAGGTGTATTCTGGCAATGTAATTTTCCTCCAGCGAACTGCAGCACTGGGTGTAGGTTTTTAGAAGGCCTTTTTAATTTCACTGAAAGACTGAACTGAACTTTATTTCACTTAAAATAACAATTTATTTTCTATGCTTTGCCTTTTTTCCTGACTTAAGTCCAAGCCTGTTTAATATTATTGCTATTATTTGCATATTCAGCAGTTTATTTTCCCATTTTTTGGTCAGGTAGATGAAAGCAGGAAAGCAGATGTACACCTGAAGAAAGTTGAGGTGCTTAATGGCTAGTAACGGCTCTTTTGCAGATGGGCTGCTCTCGGCCAGTCCCAATACTTCCAAGAGTCCTGGAGGCCTGGATTGCAAAGTTAGGACCCCACCTGTAAAAGTCAAAACAGGCTAAATATTCCTGTTCCCTGCTCATTGCTGTTCACATTTAGTATCCCAGTGAACTGATGCTTATGTAGACAATTTGGTATGTGCTGAGCTTTGCAGTTCTGCTGACTGCAAGGCTTTACAGTACGTGGTAGTCACCAGCTGATTTTTTTGAAGTGGGATGTCTCTTGGCTTTGTGAACCTCACACTTCAGTTCGTGAGCAGATGGTGCTCAGATTCTGACAATTCTAGCCTTCGTTTTGCCCAGAATCCCAATGTAAATGCTTCCATCTAGGTGACTCAGGTATTACATAGTAACTGAACGTGCCTGGATGAGCAGCATTGCCTGAACTCTTGCTGTATAGTTGTAAGTAACTTACTGGTAGAACTTGCAAAGGAGTGCAAGTCTCAGTATGCTGCACGCTTACCAGAACTTCTAATTTAAAAGGATAGATTAGCTCTAGGATAGCTAAGCTGAGTGGAACTAGACTTCAGAAAGTGGGCATGAAATAAAAGCTTGAAAAAGATACTGTCCCCCCTGTTTCTCTCCTTCTGCATGAAGTCAAGACATGAATGTTCTTTGGTCTGAAATAAAATTTCTCTTTGCTTGATCAAAACTGATCTTTGTATCCTTGATGTCTTCTGCAATTTTTCTGGTTCTTCACTGTGGTTACCTAGATACTGGGTATAAAGACATCTAACCTGGCTTTCTTGCCATTGTTTTTTAGCGCTTGAGGTATTTATTAGAACCGATCAAATACCAGCAGAACTAATTTGATGAATAATTTGTTTGACAAGCAATGGTAGAATTCCTCAGATGATTCATACTTTCCGATTGCCTCTTCTAAGCTTTGTAGTTGCTTTGCTTTTGCTACTGTGCGCTCGTTTGTCTTTTTGCAGTACTCTCTGCTGAAAATAAACATCACTTTTCCCAGTCCCTTTCATCTTTCTCTATGTGTGTGTGTTCATATGGAACAATGAAACATACCCTAATCTGATCATTTTTGAGCCTGTGGTGGCTGATGCGTTAATGGCACACCCTCAGACCCCACTCAGTGCTCACTGATCTCATTTGAATATAGAGCAAGGGAAACCTGAGATCCAGTTTTGTGTTCTTTCAAACAAATGTGTCTTATAAGCTGATCAAGCATTCGGGACCTGATTGAGCTTAATCTTGAAAGTAGCCAATTTTCCCCCACTGCAGTTGTAGAACCTTGTTGCTTTGATGATTAGAAATCTAGCTTTCAGCCTGAAAGTTTAGTATAAACAAATAAGCTTCTGAACTAAAATTCTTCTCTCTGGTGTTTCTCTCTTTTTTTGTATTTATAGAGCGCCTCAAAGCAACAAAAGGGGAGAGGTCTTCTGAGCAAGCCACGTTCTGTTAACTCTTTTTCATAAGATAGGTTCTCTGCTTTCTGTAACAACTGTGGCGCTATTCAGTTAGGTCCTATATGCTGGCTCACGAAAAAAATAGTTAAAGCCGTTTATTCTTAATCCTCTTCCTTGGAGACTGATGTTTGCACCACAGAGTTGCTCTTTAGTGTGAATGTGCGATGGATCTCTGGTCAAGTCATGCTATAGCCATACTGGAAAAAAACCTATGTAGTCAGAAAAAATATATAGCTATATAATTATGCTGAAGATATATATGTTTATTCTCCTGGTTTCCTCAAGTGAGCCATTTCCTGAACATAGAAATAATATAGTCTATTAGAATAATCATATCTCAACCTTGTTAGAGCACTTGTTTTGGGATGATAGTTTTTTGGTGTGGTGTTCTTTTCACGCACACAGGAATGCAATCAGAGCCCTTTATAACACCTCCATTCTTTGCCTGTACTTCAAACTAGTGAGTTAAAAGACAAAACAGGAAGTAAAATTCCTCAGGCATAAGCATGTGTATACAAGTATGTGTGTATATACATATATACACACATAAAATATGTATATATTTTAAGCTGTAGGCATAAAATAGACAACTAGTAATGATTGCTTTTTGAAAAAAATGAATGTATCTTGTACTGCTGTGACACACGCATCCACCTCTACAAGGATACGCCTTAACTCTTTCATAAAGAACTCTTAGGCTGAGACAGTTTTCATTTCATTAAAGGTTAAAGCTTTATCCTAAAAGAGTGGCATTATTAATACATTCACTGTTTACATGGGATTAGTGATTTTTTTCATAGACTTCCATCTGTTTTATCTCTAGGAAGTATAAAACTAAGACAAAAAAAAATCTGCCTCTATGAATTGAAGTATGCCATCCAGAAGGGAATTTTTGCATCCTGTTTTATAAACCAGAAGAATCCTGTAGAATTTATCTTACTCAGAACAGATTGACTGAAAAGTAGAATTTTTAATTAGACCAGAATGACAGAGAGCTTCTTAGAGAGCAGTGGACTTTTTCCGAAACTGGTTGGGAATGCCCAGCAGTTAAAATGTTTTGGGATCAAGTAGGCAAATGCTGTTGAGGAGCGCTGTGGTTGAAGAGCATTTTGTGTCATCTCCTCTGTGTGGTGGTTTGTCTGATGCGTTCTAGCTAGTGAGGATCTCAATGGGAACTTCTGTGCAAGCCCATGGGCAAAGGGAACAGTATCATATAAACCCCCCGATTTTATATCATCCTCAAACTTACTGAGAGTGCGCTCTGGCCGTCATCTAGGTCATTAACAATGATGATGAACGCTCTTGGCCCCAGTATTTATCCCTGAGGGATGCTGCTAGTACTCAGCTGCCAGGTGGATGTTGTACTACTGATCACAATCCCTTTGAGCTCACTCGCTTACCCAGCCCATATCTTCCCAATTTGATTATGAGGATACTTTGGGAGACTGCCAAAAGCCTTGCTAAAGTCAAGGTATACAACATCCACTGGTCTCCCCTTACCTGTAGAGCCAGTTATGTCATTGTAGAAGGCAATTGGGTTGGTCAGGCCTGATTCCCCCTATGGTATATTCATGCTGGCAGTTCCCAGTCACCTTCTTGTCCTTTGTGTGGCTGGAAATGTTTTCTAGGAGGGTTTCCTCCAAAGCTTTCCATGCACCAAGGGCAGCCTGACTGGCCTGTAGTTCTCTGGATCGTCCTCTTGCCCTTCTTGAAGACAGGTGTAATGTCTGTGTTTTTGTAGTCTTGGGGAACCTCCCCAAAGTTGCCGTGACCTTTCAAAGATGATTGAGAGTGGCCTCTAAATGATGCCTGCCAGCATCTTCAGCATCCCATCTGATCCCATGGCCTTGTGTATGTCCTTACCTGTGAAAACTGAGGCAAAAAAAGCACTCATTGCCTCAGCCGCTTTCATGTCCTTTGTCTCTAGGTTCCCTGCACCATTGAGCAGTGGGACGTTTTCATTAACCTTCCTTTTGCTGCCAGCATCCTTATAGAAGACTCTTTTGTTGCCCTTCACATCCTTTGCTAGTTTCAACTCCATCTGAGCTTTGATTTTCCTAGCGTCTTCCCTGCATGCTCAAGCAGTGTCTCTGTTCCTCCAAGGGGACTTGTCCCTGCGTCCACTTTTTGTTCACTTCTTTTATGTGTTTGAGCTGTCAGGAGTTCCCTGTTCAGTCATGCTGGCCTGCTGCATTTGCTTAACCTCCTGCGCGCTGCGAATGAACTGTTCTGCTTTGAGGTTGTCCTTGAAGATCCAACCCCGTCCTAGTTTGCTGGATGTAGCAGGATGCTGGTAGAATTTCAGCTCGCGAGTCCCTTGTCCCCCAAGTTTAACCCCACCTCTTACCCTGCCTGTAGTAGAGGACAAGATGTCTGGCTCCAGAGGTGTCCTGAGACAGCTGCATGCTGACGTCAGCCTTTTTTCTCTGCTGCTGGGGGGAGCAGGCAGCTGCTGGGACTCAGCTCCAGAGCCCTGACTCCCCTTACCCAAACCGGTGATGGCTTTAATTGGCTCAAGGTGGATATTTAAATATGAGGGGATGTTTAAATAGAGTTCCTGGCTGCAGTCTGTAACTATGTTGTTGACTAGCTGCTACTTATTTACAACATCTCTTCATCAAATGTGTTAAAAGTTTAAGCTTCAAGATGGTGATCTACCGAGGAAAAAAGTGAGAATGTAACAGAAATAAGGGTGCCTGTGTCAGCTAGCCAGCATAGAGAATCGCAGTGTGGCAGCATGGGCTAACAGCCAGAATACAAATCTGGGTTCCCTGGTGTTTTGTTCTCTCTTAACTCTGTGCTGGAGCCAGCTCCACAGTTGGTATCAGTTATGTACAGCTATACCTGCATGAATGTGAGCACACAGCTAAACTGTCCTGCATTAGTCTATCACTGCCAAGTGTTGCTGTGCAAGCTGGCTAACATGCTTTAAGTTTTCTCATTTGCTGTCATGACAAAAAAGCAGCAGGGTGTCTCTAATCTCCTGAAGGTTGGTTGCGGTAGGCCCAAGAGCACTAGCGCCAGACACAGTTGAAAATAACCTGCCTCTGTCTTCACGGTCTGCTTGTGAGTTTTGGCTCCTTGCCTCTTCTGCCTTGGCTTTGCTGCTTCTTGCTCTGTTCTTGCACACTGAACAGATATTAGACCTTGAGCTATGCCTCAGAGAGAGGTCTTAACATAGCTGTGGGTCAAAAAGCACCCAGCTAACCAACTGATCATTGTCAAATGAGCGAAAGGAAACAAAGAAAAATGTCATTCTAAATCTTTTAGCTAATGTGATTTTAAATGCTAGTATAGAAACAAAGTCTTCAGTGATAAATGGATATATATATATTTTTAAACAAACGTTAACTCTTCAGGAAAGTTAGTAAGATCTATAAGGTTTATGCACTGAGAAATACAGCATTAAGCAACGTGTGCCTGGTAGCATACAAAGGCTCATCACTGTAAAGAGAAAGAGAACAAAGCTGCTCTGCAGTATACGTTAAACTTGGATCCACTTTGTTCTCATTGTATTTGCCTAGATGAGAAGCCAGAGACTGATTCCACCTCTTTCCAAATATCTTTATTTAATACCCTTTCCCTCTTTTCCCAAACCCACAATTTGTCACGAAGCACTGAGGGCTAATGTCAGCTCTAACGCAGCTTACTTTGTTTAGTAGAGTTATGTTTGGAATGAAGTAATTTCTGAACTTTATTTGCAGTAAATCTACAGGGTTTTTTTTGTTGTTGTTCATCTCTTGGTATGGATTTTTTTTGTGAATAGCCTGGTGCTATTGCTATTTTGGTGCTATTGGAGTAGGAATGCTGATAATATGGGTCCTGGCTCAGCTCCTATTCATGCTTGATATGTACTCCAAATAAATAGCTTGGGACTTGCTATTTGCTATGAACCATCGTGCTGCTGAAACCGTCAGGGATTTCAGGAAGCAAAACAAAAGGTCGTAAGCACTCCGGGACTTTTAGCAATACTGCAGCAATCCTTTCTTACAATTGCATAAGCAAGCAACATGTACAGCGTTCTCATCTCTGTGCTGCATGATCATTAGTGGCTTTCCACTGTGTGGAGTTGTTGCACCCCAAGGGAGATGAAATCCCACCTGAGAAGTTGCTCCTTCTTAAGCTGCTGCATACGCCAGCTGTTTCACGTCTCCTTTCTTTGAAAGTGTGACAGGCTGTGAAGGAGCAACCGGAGCGGCTGCTGACATCGCGTGCAAGGGCTAACAGGCTTTCTGCATGCTGGCGTTCACTCAGGGATTCGTGTGCATTGAATTCAGGCAGTAGGCCTCATGCCATTTGACAGTAATGGCATGTTAAAGCTGCTGCTGTTTGTACGTTGGAGGGACTTCTAATAAAATCAAAATGCTTTTTGAAAAGATGTTCCATGATTCACCCTCAGCCAAGCTTTTCTTGGCTCTGTGGGGATGCTGAGGAAGGAGGGTGCTACGAGGGGTCACCTTCCACCTTGAGAGGGCTGTGAAAGGCTGAAGATGGACAGTGCTGGCACTGCGTAGGGTACGCTGCTGGTGCCTGCCGGGTGCCTCTGCCACCAAGGAGGATCGGGCCAAGATGAGCAGCTTGCACCTCTGACATTTATGAGCATGGCAGGGACCTTATGCCTTACTGCAGTTTTTCCTGTACCTTTCTCTAAACACTGGGTGCTGTCAAAGCTAGGCTTTGGGTCTGATCCAGTAGGACAGGTTCTGTGTACCAGTGCTCAATATCATGTGGCAGCCTTGTGTCCACACTGATGGATTAGTTTCAGATTCCTCGGCTAAACTGGCCGTAGAGCAAAATCTTCAAGAGTGAAGCTGTGTTATGTAGTGTTTTGAGTTTGCATTCTTTTCATAAGCATTTTAAAATACTTCAAAATTAAACCTTTCAAGTTTCTGGTCACGCTCATTCACTTGCTGTGATTGTCTTAGTTATTCTCTCCCCCACCCTGCCTCCCAGCCAACTCACTCAAAAAAATTGTTGTTTTTTTTTTAAATAATAATAGTGGCAGGACTATTCCTGGTCCACGAGGTGTTCTATGATAGATAATTTTAACCCATATTTTCTTTGCAGACTTTGAATTGATAGGGTAGGTGTCTAACTGTCAAATTATGGCCATGGTTATTAACCTAAAGGGTGGCATTAATATTAGTTCTAGATAATCACTTCTTTTCCGAGCAAAACTTTGACAGACCATATTATAGAAGGTCTTCAGAAATTTGGTTTTAAAAGCTCTTCTCATGCCACCGAAAGCAGAGATGATATTTTGCAAATAGGGCTATTTGGAAACCAGTTGGTACCATTTAATGCAAGAAATGGTTGAGTGGTTTGTGGAAAATAAGGTTATCTGACAAGTTCAGCCCATATTTCTGTTCATAAATGATTCATAAACTGATCCTGATTTCCACAATGTATTCATTATTCATAAGTGCTCACTGAATAATTTGTGCAAACAAATTTTAGCCTATAGTTGTTTTGTATTTGTTATTCTTAGTGTGTGATCAGGATGTTTGGTTTTACTTTCTTACTGTATGCAACTTTTAAATAAGAGAGTAACAGATAACACTGAACAGTTTCCAAAGCAAAGGGAATACCTTTCCTGTATGAGGCAAAGAACATTTATGTCATACTTTGTAATGGCTACTGTGAATAGAACAGCATCATGGAGCCTTAGCTGCTGACACCTTCAAGTAGAAACCCACAAAGACGTTGTTCCGTTGTGTCTATTCTGCTTGTTCTTCTCCAAGAATTTGAAATCCAAGCTCCTAGGGTCTTCCAATTCTTCACGTCAATGTTTTTCACAGGAATTTTTTTTTTTTTTAAATGACCCTGTTGCATGTGCTGCCTTGATGCTGTTCAGTGAAAAGCCTCTTCATGGAAAATATGATTCATCTGATTTCCAAGCTGGGAAATTGAAGGAGTAGGGAATTGGAGAAGGGAGAAGCGGTGAGCAGAGGCAGGTGGTAATAAGGAAGAAACAACAGATAAATAAATTAAAAAAAAAAAAAAACCCTTTCAGATATTATACGTTTTAATGGTCTCCCCTAAAAGGGCTTGAGCTGATGTAGAGAAACCCTGAACTCCTTATTAATACAGGTGAGGTTAAAGTGTGGGTAGTCTCCAGGCTTGCCACTGCCAGAGGAAAAAGCTTGGAGAGATTCCTGTTTGATCTCACCTACCATAAGGAGCATTCTTGTGGTCAAAAAGTTACTCAAGTAGGCTTTGGAGAGAAGGATTATTTTCTGTCTCTACTACTGATATGAACTAGTACCTTAAGAAAGTCATTAAACCTGTTGTCCTTTACTTCCCCAACTTTGCTTACTTTCCCTACCCAGGTTGTATGCTGTTTAGGGAAGGGCCTTCCTCCACCTGTGTTTGCGCTATTTGCTGTGGGGCCACAGCTGCAGATGAGGGATGCTGCAGGCAGCAGCAAGCGAGCGGCCGGCCTACAAGCCCTTCCACTCAGCCTCTGTCGCAGCAGTGTGGTGTATGCTGTGCACCTCTTGGTAACACTCCACCGATACTGCGTTTCTGGGCATCGTCTTAAGCTGACAGCTGCTGGCTCAGAGGCCATGGATCATCTCAGGAGTCTCGAGCTGACTTCCTTCATTTGTGTCTTGCCATGCTTATTTTAATAACTAAATGAAGTGGAGGATGCATTCCTTCATTGGGCGTTGTGAGAGAAACTAAAGTTCAGGCGCAATTTAAGTCCATTAGCTTGTAGTGAAATAACTGAAAACAAGTTCTAAGGTTTTCTGTTCATTACAAAGAATAGATGAGTTGTCAAAAGGAATTGATAAGGTACTCCTCAAACAGCTGTTGAGATGTAAATTTTGAGGCAACAGAGCACTTTATCAGTCGTCTGGGTAATGGACATGTTCTGTTTTAAAATGATACTGAAGTGCTTTATTGTGAGGGGAAGCAGAACATGGTAGAAAACTGCTAATTATATCTGTGCATTTGACATCTCAATTCTTGTGTTATTGTGGGCATCAGACTTCTTGTACAGCAGACATCTGGAGTGATAAGCAAACCCTATCTTTTGCGTATACAGACATAGGAAAGTGTGGTAGAGTCCGGGAGTTACAAATATGCAACTTCTTGCTGAGAAGGACAGTCACATACATCCTAATTATCCCTCTTTGGAAAGCAATCAGTATTAAGATTTTCTGGATGCTGCATTTGTACAAATATCAGACTCTCATGAAGATTAAAAACAGTCTGATGCTTAGTGCTGTAACGGCATTTCTGAAGTCATAGTCGTTAAGTAGAGCACGTCAGAAAATCTGATCGTTTGAGGTTGTATATTAGAATTAAAACAGAAAGAAAGAATACAGTGCAGAATGTATAGGCGTATAACATTGTTCAAATTATACATGTCAACAGATGTCTTCAAATATTTCTGTACAATATTTGTAATGTCAAAAGTAGGCTTTGGATAACTTACTGAGAAGGTCTGGATGCCTCTGGCCCAGTGCTGAAAGTTGGAGACTTTCTCCTCTGAGATAAAGGTGTAAGTTTGATGATGTTGATACCTACTTTGTGTCAGACACAACACGGTGACAGGTTGCCATCATTGCATCAGATAGCAATTTTTGCAAGTCTGTTTAGAATTAGTTCTCTTAGTTGCACTGGTTCTTCCCTGGGAAGAGGGATGGGGAGAAGAAATGAACATTGCCATTGGCATCACTGGATGTTAGCCTCATTTCTGAACAAGAAACGCCCCATCTGTGAGTTCAGGCACTGAACCTTGGTGTTTGGGCTTTGGTCACAATTCCAGCATCCAGACAGCTCTCACTGTGGGAAAATTTAACCAAAGATCTAATTCTGCATTCAAATGTCACTGTGTATTAGATGCTTTCATAAGCTTTGCCAGTCACTGAGCCACAGAAAGGAAGCTGTGTTTTCCAGATGAAATGCATCCAGTTGTTCTGCTGCAGTAGGACTGGATAGTTAGAAAAAAAATACTTTCTCAAGTCTGGAAGTAAGCCTTCCAAGCTGGGAACAGAGCATGCTTGGTGCAGAATGTTTAGAGGCGTGTTGTGCCTCCAAGTAAAAGAGTTACTTTTAACCCAAGTGGTAAGGCTGGCCAGGCTGAAGGACCACTGACCTGTGAAAGGAGTAAAGGGCAGCTACAGCTGCCTCAGCCAGCTTTGCTGCCAAAACTAGCGCTCCACAAAAGCGCACGAGCGGTGTGCGGCGATGAGCTGTGCCCCACCTCTTCTAGTCCTCGCTTTGCTTGGAACAAAAAAGCATCTACCTTAGAGGGCTCATATCCCTTTCACAAGGCCTCAGCTCACCTTCACTACTGTATTATGTATCACTAATAATGATTACAGTTGAACAGATGCCATTATGCCATATGCCCTTTTATTGGTCTCTAGGGAGTATTTGCAAGTACACAGAGATAAATGCAAGTTATTGCTGTGATAATCAAACCATGTGTGTCATATGGCACATATAAATGATATACTATTTAATAAAAGCTTCCTTTCTTTAATTAAGCAACATTTCATTAAAAGCTGTGTATAGGCATCTATCTTCTAAAGTATACAAGTATAAATAAATATTTATGTGGTGGAAAGGGCCAGATTTCTGCAAGTAATTGCTGAAGATTATTTGATCAAATCTGGAGACCTCAAAAAAGGATATCAGTTTTTATGTCCTCTGGCATATTTTGCTTAAATGATAATCTTTCCCTTCTCCCTCTGCTTTACTGGGTACTAATCAGCTGTGTAATTGAATTGGCAACACTTTCATTGCTAAGGCTATAACTCTCTATTTTTTGGTAAATACTTCCATCCTTATGTCTGAAAAATATATGAATTTGGGAATGCAGAAATTCACAGCTGGAGATTTTTGATCATTCAGTAAATAACAGAGACAGTGGAACTCATTCTGTTTCCTGTTTGTGTTCCCACTCTAGATTTTCTTTCTTTTCTAAAGGTTTGTTTTAAAGCATATACTTCACCTGTTGAGAATACACATTCCTGAAGGATTTCAGTGGAAGGAAAACGCTGTCAGTGTATTCTGCCTTCCCCACTCGAGAAGCTGATCCTTCAGAAATAAATCCCTTGTTTTGTTTTGTTTTGTCAAATTTGATCGGCTCAAGACAGTTGTGGAACTCGCCTCCTCCCCGACTACTCTAAAATATTTTTGTAATTGAAAAGAAAATCTTTCTGTGGCTAGCAGAAGGGGACAGCTGCCCCAGTCCAAAATAGCCTCCTCAAAGCAAGAAAGGCCTCGAGCCCTAATCCTCCGCCATTCTAATCAGTGGAATTTTTACCACTGACTCGACAGGAGGCTGCTGAAGAAGGGAAGAGGGAAGCAGGGATCAGTATGTGACTAAAAATTAGATTCTAATTGTGTGCAGGCGGAATAAACTAGAAAACAGTAAATTGACACTAAAACAAAAACAACCCAGGGCTAGCTCCTGCTGCATTAAGCTAATGGAAAGATTCTCACCCACTCAAACAGAAACAGCATCAGGCTCCAAATAACTGTAGCATTTTAGCTGCTGTTTGTTTGGTTTGTTGTGATTTTTCTCTCTTTCTTTTCTTTATTCCTGACAGCCCGGCCTAGCTGTCAGGAAGCTAACCTACTATTTAATCTAATGATGTGTTTACATTTATTAATCAATTTGAATATATATCTTTCTCGATGTGACATTCTTCCCCCCCTTCTCTCCTCCCCCAGATCTAAGCCGGTAGCGTTCAAAGCGACGAGTATCTTTCTTCCCTTTTCACTTGGAAAAGTGGCACAGAAGTTACAGCACTTCAAAGAAATTGTTCTTTCTCCTCCTCTGTTGTATAATTAAGCACCCCCCCCCCCATACCTGTGCAACTTCTCCTTGATCTCTGAGTCTGGAAACAAAAGAGGAGGCCTCTGCTGTGTTTGTCTCACGTAGCAGATGAGCCTTAGCTTTTCACCTTTCTGCTGTAAACTGTCTTGGCTTTGTTGGAAAGAAGCTGAACTAGGATAAAAAGATTTGCATGCTGCTATAGGAAGCTACTAATACAATCTCTCTACCAATTGATTAAATTGTGCGGATGTCTGATTAATGATAGCTTGGTCAAATGTGACCTTTTAAATATAGGACAGGAGATGTGTGCAATGACTTGCAAGATTTAATGCGGAGTTTTAAGCTACAGACAAGGGGACACTTTGCTTGTCCCTTTTGCTCAGCATGTCTCAAATAGGTTTTAGCTGTAGCAAATTAGGTAGAGCTAGATGAAATGAAAACCACCTCCGGCTGAATTATCCAACTTAAAACAGCTTTAGCATGCTATTTTTAGATTTAAACATTCCAGCTTCATGGTGGGAGATGCCAAAGTTAATCTGTTTATGAAGACTTCAGACTTCTAAAGTTTCCACATGGGATCTGTTCAAGAGGAAAATAGATTTTCTCTTTTAGTGTTTTAAACAAATTTAACTTTGGATTTTTAATTTAGCGAGAGTAAACAAATTGCTATTGAAGACCACCTTTTGCTATGATAGATAAATCCTTACTGAGGCCAGTTTACAAATATGCAAACTCATGTTGTGCCACTGATTTTTATGGAGCCAGAAGATTTGTGCTATCAGCCAAGGAACTCATTCCTCTGGACTTGGCTGGCGTGAGTGGTATGAGAAGGGACAGGATGGCATAGCACCAGGCACTCCTTATTTTCATGTTTCCACAAGCCTTTTTTTTTTTTTTTTTTTTTTTCCAAGGCAGGATCACGTAGAATATTGTTAGGGTGGAAGGGAAGTGATGAAAAGGCTGACCAACGGTGTATAAAAATATCACCTCCTACTACTGGAGATGACAGTAGACTGACTGTAGAGAACAGTAAAAGTCAGCTCAAATAAATGAGACAGGTGACAGATTTTCCTTAGTTTCAGATTCACGGTAGTGAATAGTTTAATGAAAGCATATAATTTTAAAAGCTAGTTTATCTTTGAGCTCTAATTCATTGTTATGTATAATGTAATGATAATTATTAGTGTTGCTGATCTGTGGTGGAGTGCTGAATGTGCAAATAGCTTAGCCTGTAGTGTGAAACTCTAACGTGTTACTGGCCTGGCCACAGTCCCAGCTGGCTGCTTGAAGAAACGTGTCAGGGGATGACAGGAATATGGACATCAGTGGTGCGTTTGGAATTAAAGCTTGCCCTGAGCTCTTGATTCCTTTGCCCTCCTGAAAGGTTTCTAGCATTGTGCAATGTGGAAACCTCCTCTTACCGCAAAGAACCTGTCCGAACATGTGACTGAAGTATCGTTTCAGATGGTTTTCTTTGAGGAAAATATTTATCTTTAAACCTTTTCAGATATAATTAGGCCCAAGTACTTAACGTTTCATGTCTGTTTGAGCTGTAATGGTTAACGTTTGCACGCGGAGGCAAATGAGGAGCTGCCGTGACTGCTTTATAAAGTGCAAGCAAGCAGAATTGGCAGTTCAGGCCTGGTTGGTTTTAATAACTGACTGGCTGGTTCTTGTGAAAAAGGATGCAGTTTCTCTGCTGCATTTGGAGCCTACTTCGATTAAATATGCCTTCTTTTCCAGAACTGAGGATTGCAGACTCTTCTTCCTGCCCTCAGTAGACAGCTTTGTGGCAGCAGTGCTAGGGTAAAGGACTGCTGCAGCCCAGGAGACACTTGGGAGAAGGCTGTGCCTGAGGAAGGAGCTGCAGCCCCAGGATGGAGGTGCCTTCATTTCCCTCCTGATCCATAGTGTAGCCCTTGAAAGGGCAAGGCTAGGATAAGGCTACAAAAGTGGAGGAAGGAAGGGAGAAGTACTCTAAGGTGGCTGGGTGGAAGAGGACCGATTCATCTCCTGGCTCACGTAGCGTGATCCAGTAGGTAAGGTATGCTGATCCAATACCTGGTCTGAGACTTCAGCAAGGACCTTGGTGTGCACCTCAGTACTAGCAGGTGAACTAAGTGAACCTCTGCCAGTGAACCTGAACCATGAGCCCATTGCATCAGCTTTTGTTTACTAAAGGTAAAATGGAGTTTATTCTCTTGGAGTGGTATTGTCACTTATTATTAAGGAACTAATTAATGATATTGATTCTTTATTTTTGGTTTAGAATTAATTTCTCATTTCCCACTTCATGAATGTTAGCTATGTAAAAACAAAGGGTTGAATTAATTGACTGAGTTAACTTTTCCAATAAACATCAGTCCCACTTCTTCCCAGGCATGTATCCAGAAGGGTAGCACAAAAGTGACATATGGTAGGAGGAAGCAGAATGTCTAGGCGCAGGTCATTAAAGTGGTGATAATAAAGGCTTCACCAAATGGAAAATTCCACTAGTTTACTCCAGACTGTCTTGATCAACACTCAATTCATTTTTATTGTTTATACTGTTAGTTTTTTTAAAATAATCATCTATATAAATTTAATGCATAGCTTGATTGTTTCATTGTAAATAACTGAAATTACTGAAAGTTTTCCCTCTAGTAAAATTGTAATTGGCCTTTTAAAATAACTACACTAATAAATTTCCCTTTTCCTTCCTCCGCACACTTAACAAAGATGAGATCCTTGGTTGCCATAAGTCAGTATAATTCCTTTATTTCTGTGAAATTTTGGTGGAAATTTCTGAGAATTTGGCCCAAAGCAGGGCTGAGGAGAGGGAATAGAAACATAGCGTATTCATGCATGGGTTTTTGCTCGGCCTGAAGTCAATGTTTTGCCACTTCCATAGGAGCAAAATAAGGCACTAAAATTATTTACACTCATTTGGATGTTTTATACTCAGTGATAGAAATTTAGAGTAAAAATTAGGATTCTGTTTTGCAGTTGCTGTTAGTTACACATTAAAGTGATTATATTAACATACTAAACAGATGACAGTTGTAACGCACTGCCTTCCCTCCATATGTCTGCCTTAGGTACTTACATATTGCGTGTTGCTGTGGTACCTCTGCACCATTTGAGCCACGGTGTACCCCACCTTACAGTCCCCATTTGTCAAATGGCGCGAAGACCTAGATTCGTCCCGCTTTAGTCCCATGGTTTGAATCACCAAGCTACATATTTGATCTTCCTGGGCACCTACTGAAGCTTCCGAAGGATGAATCATAGCTTAGGCATACTTCTGTCAATGATGATATAAATGACTGACCCAGGCCACTCGAACAATATGTGGTGGAGCAGAGAGAAGAATGTAGGTCTTCCAAGTTCTGGCCCATAACTGTGTAAATGTCCTATACTCCACAGCAGTCTTGTAGGGACTGTTTTGATGTTTGTTCTTGCTCTCTGTGCCATTTCTGATAGTATGCATAGGGAACGTTTTCTTTCTCAAAAACAATGGCTTCATGAAGGTGATTTTATGCACAAGAATCACAGTGCTGCAGGTTTCTCTGCTTACTGTTGTCAGTGCACTACCGGGTTTTAGATGTAAAGCCTCTTTCACTCTCTTAGGGGTTGGTATGTTTCCAGGTAGCCTCATCTACAGATTCTGCATTAAATATTGAGGCTTGTACATGCAACTTGTATAGTTTTGCATGGGTACAGAAGATTTGACAGATGCCAATACACATTTACAAGTGCAGTGAACCCAATTTTTTTGTTTTGTACCTATAGATTTTTATGGTACGCTTACAAGCATACAGCAGATATGTGATCTGGCGGCTCTTTGCCCTGTGCAGGAAGGAGTGTGGCAGAAGCCCTGACTGGAGCACGGTCCTGGAACCGCTCTGGCGTCAGCCATCTGGGGCCCACAGGCATGTGGCCATGCTCCTTGGCAGCAGTTAGGGCAGGCCTCTTCCCCCGACTCCCAGCAGCCCCCCAGTGCGTAGCCTCTTCATCCCTTTAAGGTTTAGAGACAGGAAGCCACCCAAGATGTCATTTAATAGTACCGTTCCAGTCGCAGTCTCCCAGCTGATGCGTGGAGAATCATCGCTTCTGTTAATGATGTGCAACCATGTGCATGCACCAGAAATTGGCCCCTAAATGTCAGATCCCCAAACCTGCTCTGATGATTAATCATCCCGAGTCTACAGGGTCGCTTTCTGATTCCCTGTAAATAGCACTTAGTCTAGTCTCAACCTGTTGAAAGTGTATGACAATTAACATTTTTTTCCCAAGTGTTTCATTTGGACAGCGCTATAAACAAAAGCACTTCTAAGCGTCTTTCTTTGCTGAATTATTTATTTGAATGTAGATATGAATCATTCTTTATTGCGGAATACAGTACAGTCAGGTCCTAGTACTAGAGCATCAGTGCTAATTAACTGGAAATAAAATTGTCAGAAAATACTTGATTCTAAATAGGATCTTGTTAATGTTTATACACTGTGGGCTTGATCTTCCTCTTAGTGACTGTGTAAATCTGGAATGATTCCATTGACTCTAATATGATGTTCATGCAAATAGGACAATAACTTTATGGCTTGTTCCTTATGGTTATTATCTGCTGTTAACTAAATAAGTAAGAAAACAGTTAAACTTTAAAATTGTTAAGTAAAATTAGTTCACTTATTTCCCATTGCATATCTAAAGAGTATAGATTGTAGAAGTTGTACAATTTAAGTAGTAGGCCTGACTGCACTCTGAAAAATAACTGCATACCAATTTCTATTTTATCTGTGAATATATATAGGTAATTAACCGATTGATTTTTATATTAGCTGGAATTGTTTAAATTGCGGGGCCGAAGTGTTATAGTTGGTCTGCGCAACAAGTGGTATTGCAAGTCATAAGAGCGTTTAAAGTTATGCAAGTCCTCAGAGGTTTCACTACATTTCCTTTTACCGTTCCGTCTCATTCCCTTTGAAATCAATTATCTGTCTGTCTTTTTCTTGAATGAGGCTCAGCTACTTCTTGATGTAATTCCTCATCTCTTCCCCATCCATTTTCCCAATCTACATGTTCATCAAAACACTCAGTCCTGTAATACCGCCTCAGGTTTGTACTTCTGTCTCTAGAGTTTTCTAGGATATTCCTTATCTGGTTGGGCCCCAAACCTAGATTGAACCAGATGTCAGATGGGTTTGGATTTAATATTCTAGTCTGCGTCTTCATAATAGAGATAAAGTTTAGATTTGGATTTGAACCTCCTTGAACTGCAAAATAGGTCATACATTCACTGATCTTTCAGGAGCTCATTCTTGATAAACAGGAATTTGAGTCCTGAGTCATCTCTCGCTGACCCTGTGTGAGATATCTAGGAACTCCAGGGGCCCTTCTGCAGTTCCTCCAGTCCAAACTTTCCACACTGTAGGCTTTGCTCTCTAAGGTCCACATCCTGTACTTAATAAGCATAAAGGTAACAAGTGTATATATTCGTTGCTTTTCTGAAATAAAAGTGAACTTCAAAAATCACAGCTGACTTCTGTGAAGAGTTAAGTTCAAATGCAGTTATGCCAAAACAACATGGTTGGAAACTGTTTTTGTAGCTACTTGAGTCGAAGCTCGAGTAGAAGATATTTTTTTACGGCAAATAATTGACATTTGGTATTTTTCTTCTTTATAAATTGCTTAAGGGGGCTTATGATTTTATTCATATATTTATAAATTTATTACAACTGTTTGGATAACTCTGTAATCAAGTCTAGAGCTGTTAAGTAGTTTATTAACAACTTATTTTGAGGATTTTGAATTCAGAATTCAGGAGTTAACTGTGGTGGGTATTCTGGGTTGTTTGCTTTTTCACGGTCTGTAAGATGAGTGTCGGGTTCCTCTGTGGGCCTTTAAGGGTTACTTTAGTGGTAAATAAACCATAATGACTTAAGTTGGGCTGCTTTATCAGCGCCTTATGTTAGGTTTCTGGTATGAACATCCCATGTATGAGTTGAAATTTTGCTGTTCAGGAGTACTCTCTAACGTTTAGCCCTAAACTGAGGCATGTCGGAGCAGGCCTCGGTTCAGGTGAACGTATCTTCAGGAAAGGCATCCTTCAGCCACTCTTACCTCCGCCATTTACGCTGCGATTTGCTCGTGGTCGCCCCCAGAGCCCTTTGACAAGGTAAGGTAGAAACTGTTCTGCTGCTTAGCTGGGGACTAAATCGGAGAGCCCTTCTCAAGAAATGAGTCATTTCTTTTGCATAAGGGTCCTGAGTAAATATCCAAAGGAAACGGCTTCCCTGTGTCAGCTTTCCTTGTGGTCCTGAGTGCTCCTGTTGTAGCAGGGTGTGAGCCTGGTTCTGTTGTGCTGCGGCACAACGGCCTCATTAGCACTGTCTCGAGAGGCTGTTCATGAGAGCATAGATGTGTAGTGACACATACATTTGTGTTTGATAAAATATGGTCCGATAAATGGAGATCATCTGCCTGAGGAGAATGAGTAGGGAATGGGGGAGATGCCCAGGAGAGGGCTGTTCAGGTTGCTTTGGGTTATATCTCATTTCATTCCAGAAACTGCAACTCAGTCAGTTCTACTATATTTAAGATGACTGTAACGAGGGGTGTAATGTCTCTGTGAATTACCTGAATATCTCTTAAAAGCTCTGTCACTATTCTTTCCCTTGAGATTAAAGACTAATCTTGGATATTTGCCATCTGGGAATCTACCTAATTACCTGAGGTTATGCGTAGGTCAGTAAGAGATACTTTATGAAGGACAGGGGAATTGTCCCAGTGTTTGGAGAGTCGGTAAATGGGCCCATCGTTTCCCTGGGGAATGGTTTGAGGGGAAGGAGCTAGGAAAGTTACAGGAAACTCCTATTTCTTATTAGGAGAGCCGTCTCCTGAAGTGGCTCATCTCGCCGCCCTTGGGACATTCCCACAACCTGGCTGGGCTACATGCGGACTTCAGGCTAGGAAGAAGGCTAGGCTCAAAGGATGTTTTGCGGAGTCCAGGAAACTCAGTGGCTGTTCATAGATCCAAAAATAATTCTTCTTATGCTAAAGCAAAATTTACTTTCTAGTCTAGTGAGTAGAAAGCACAGGGATCCCACTAGCCCTGTGCCTCACAAAGAGAGGCTTCTGTATCTCTGCAGCAGCTCTGCAGCCCCTTCTGCTTCAGCACTTCCCTGCCTTTCCCAGGCTGCTCTGAACTCCGCTCCCTGATCAGTTCCCAACTCCGTCAGTGCATTTTTACTTGCAAAACAGTTGCTATGTGAGCAGGTACCTTTGTAATTCCTCACAGATTAAATCTCTCTTTGTTTGGCCTATCTCACTGACATGGCTCCCTGCCTAGTTTTTCTAGTTCTTGCATTGAGCAGACTGGAAGAGATTTCATTTGTCCCAAAGCGAGGTGAGAGCGGTGACTTGTGCTCACAGGCTGAACCAGTTATCACTCCCAGCTATCCTTCTCACCTCTCTGCTGGTGACAGCTAAAGAAGACGCGCATCCCCTCACTGTCACTGTGCTAGGCGATCTGACCTATTACTGTCCACTGACTTCAATTCACGTGAATATACTGGGCTTTACAAGACAGGTAGAGTACTTCTCCATATCTCTGCTGTGGGAGCGGGCATGGAGAGATGGTTGCTTCATGGTGCCAGGTGAATTTGGTTTTCATCCCAAGTCAGAACTCCCTTGCCTTGAAGGAATGGGATGAGGAGGTGGAGAGCAGGGAGACCCCAGCCCTTAACTGGTTTGGCATCAATGGGAAGGCTCCATGATGATAATACTCTTCATGCGGCTTGTAAGGGGGTTAATGGTTCGTAATGAGGGTTTATTTCTCCCTCTGAGCTGTTTTTAAATCTGTGCTGCTGAATTCTGCATAGAGATGTGGTATAGAAGCCAAATAAATAGTCTTGTACTTGGATCATGCTCTCCTAATGAGATCTTCTGACCAGCTCGGTAATGTGGATGCTTCAAGCCAGGATAACCCTACTTCTCCCCTTCCCTGGGCCGACGGATCTTTGAAGTGACCTAAACATAGAGGGTAGTTAGAGATGCTACATGTGCAATATCCCTGGGAAGCCTTTAAAATCCTGTGGGGACTAGCTGAAAGCGTCCAGTGGCCGGGATCTGCCTTGCAAGTTATTAGTTGATCTGAAAGTGCTAGCAGTGCTGATCTAAAGGCGCACCTTGCTTTTACTTGGTTAGCCAGTGTTACCAGGAGCAAAATTATTCCCCGTTTTCTTTCCGTTGACTAGGAAAGATTTCATTGGTAACTTCTTATCCTAAGTGACAGCAGCAAGGAACACCCGTAGTGGAAGCCAGAATTCAGCCCTAATTCAGGGCTGATTGCCTAGTGTTGTGCACCTCAGAGGTAAAATTCTTCGCTCCATCATTGGAGCAAAATGATCAGATCCAGGGCAGACGCAGTACAGAGATGGGCCAGAAGAGCAATCTTAATTCATTCTCACATGATGTGAGTTTAAATTGGGTCCCTAGGTATAGTTCAATAATAAATATGTAATAAGCTACTGAACTTTTGAAAGTTTTCCCTGGAAAATTATAAAATATGCAAAGTATTTCTTGAGAGACTGGAATGAATTCTTCACAGTTGTATTTGCTCAACAGATCAAACACGTTTAGTAAGTATTTTAAATCCTTTATTAGGGTTAACCAAAAGAGTTATTTTGTCCTAGCGGTTAAATCAGAGTTTAGTCAGCTTTAAGCTACTTATTCATCCAAGATACTGAAATGGCTTATTGTGCTTTAATCTATCCTAAACAGACCCATTTAGAAGGAATTTTCAGTACTTTCAAAAAATCTTATGACATTTTATTAACAGTTACTCTACCTAGACAGCAATACAAGGAGAAACTGAAGTGAAATGGATCACTTGGCTTGGAAAAACGTGAAGAACTGTCTTTTGACATCATGTTTCAGGGACTCTCCTCTCTGAGCTGAAACTGCTCGGTGGAAAGAAAAAGTTACCTGGGTTATGGCTTTTGGCTCTTTTTACACCATATCCTCTGGCCATGAGTTTTACCAATGTGTGATGTTAATGCCAAGTATTTCTCCCTATACCTTGTACAAAAAGGCACTTTATAAAGCTTTGGAAAAACAGACAGTTGCTTGACAGTTTCTGCAGCTAAGTAGCATTTTATGTGGTGCTCCTAGAAAGCAACTTCCTCCTCAGGAAAGGGCAGTTGCTAAAAGACAGCTTATTATCAAGCCTTGTTTTCTTTTAAAGCTATAGAAAACTATATGTAAAACATGGTCGTTATCTAGAAACTTTCCATCTCGACGTAGCAAGTATGTATAGCAAGAATGAATTGCTTTTCAGACTGGATCACCTGAACCATTTTCACACGTTTTAGCACGCATAAACACATACTAGTAGAAAAGACCCGGCCTTGAATATACTCTGCTTATGCACATAGGAATCTACAGTATGATGTTCTTCATTTATTATGTCATAAGCTGACCAAACCAAATTTGAGGAATTTCATTATAGTAATTAAATATCGTTAAAATTCCTGGGAAAAAATGCAATAAATGTAGTTGTTAATTCTCACATTTCATCTAAGACTTCTTTGGGCCTTCCTTATCGAAGTAAACTGGCACTGGGATTTCTGTTTCAATCATTGAAAGACTCCCACTTCTTGTTTATTCCCAGCGGTAGTATCACACTCCTATCCCATGTCGTTAGGGGGAAATACAGCTTCCAAAAGCTTCCAGACTTTTATTCCTACCACAGAAAGTAATGATTTATTTGACTTTGACCATCTTGTAAACATCATGGTGCATAGGAATCAAGCAGAGAAATACGTAAGACATCTTTATTGATTTATATGTACAATGACATTTATAGCGTGTGGTTGCCCAAAATAGCAACATACAATTTGATCTAAGCATGGATGTAAGTTCTCAGGCTCAGCCTCGAGAATAAACAAAGCAGCAAAACTGGAATTCAAGGAAATGACCATAGTTTGAATTGTCTGAAGTAGCCCTGACTCTCATTTTATATGTAGTTGGACTTAAATCACCAGATCATCTTTCTGTATCAGAATGGAAGGAGGCAATTTTTGTTTTGGAAAGCTGCTTGCTGTACATGAGAGTATTGTGAGGGAATGAAGGTCACCACAAAGAAGTCAGCAGTTGCATGATATCTGAAATACTGGCATGATTTTCCTTCTCCAAACAAAGGGAAATTTTGCAGTATACTATTGCTGTGCTACCATTGAGGGCCATGTCAGCAGACCTACATCCAAACTTTGGATTTGTTTGTGAATTCAAAGCTATCATCAGGTCACGAGCAGAGGCAGGCCTGTACTAACACACAGTAGGTCAGTGTATTTGATTCTGATGTAGCTCAAACATCATGCATGCTCCTTTTCTATCAGTGAAATACAATACAAAATCCTACCTCCAAGCTTAACCTGAGAGCATTGTAGCATATACCCAGCTAGTGATTGTATTGTATTGAACGTGTGATTACTAGGTTATTCTAGAGAGACACAGAAGACACGTAGGTTTTGCTCATTTACTCAGTAAAGGTATTGAGAATAGAAAGGAGTTTGCTGTCTTCAACTGATATGTTTCCTATCCAGTCCACAGAGAAAGGAAATGGCCTCCTGTGTGGAATATTGCCAATTTGAATCCTGTTGAAAGGATTAGTGTCTTTGGACTTCGGATCTGGGCCCTGGAAATGGCTATTTTAATACTATGTCTTTTGCCATTTGTCTTAGCAGCTAATGTTTTACCAATGGAAGCACGTTTTAGTATACAGGATTATCCAAAGAGAAGAGTAAATGGAATGAGGAGACACCTAGGCCTTGCTTAAGTCTTGTTGTAGTAATATATTCTTAGTACCAAACTGGACAACTACTACTCTTAAAATCTCTGTCTGTCATCAGCTTGTATTACAGTTTCCCTGCAGTATGTTGTGTTTTAGACCACATGTTTTTTAAAGTAGCAATTGGTAAATTCAGAGCCTTTCACTTTCTCTGCTTACAAGAGTCCAAAGCCAGTGTGTTTTAAGAACTGGAAGCCCTGTGCGGTAGCCCTTCGGTGGACAATGTCTTCTGTGCACAATATGATTTTTAAAAGACCACATGGTTAACCTCCAAGGGCTGTTTGTGAAAAAGAAGAGGAGAGCTGGGAATGATTGTCACATCTTGAAGTCTAACTCTTGGCAGCCCTGCCCTTCTCTGCCAACCAAGGCATTACTGTTGTTTATTCCTTTCCTGAGAAGTTTCTAATGGACTGCGAATTGGCTGAGGGTAGGCACTGCAGCCTGCCTTCCTGTATGGTCTCTCCTCACCTTCCATCATGAGGCTAAAGGGACAGGTGCTAAGCTCATCTCTGTTTTTCAAAGTCTGTAATGTCACTCTGTAAGTGACACGTACTACATGTTAGGCTGCTGTGATACTGCATAGGAACCAAAGTGTGCTCTAGGAGCTCTCTCCGAGTTTATCAGATAAGCTATGCTCAACTTTAATGGGCTATTGAAATCATATTTATGACTTTGAATGGAGCATATTTTCAATTAAAGGACTCCCAGTGCAGGATATGTGCAGCAGTAAACATAGATTTTGCATTGCTTTAATAGGGAGTATTGGACTGTCCCCATCTGGATGTACTGTACCAGGGATGTTATTGTTAACTGTGCATTGACACTATATTTTGTGAGGGATCCAAGTTTTAATGGCTTAATACTCTGTCAGACGTCGTGTACCATAATTGGTTTTTTGGACCAGTTACAAGCTGAGTGTAAATATTTAGTATTAATGAATTCAGGTTTATATGTGTAAATGTATCTACAATGCAGCAAATATGCATCCATGTAGCATCTTAGCATGCTAAGTGCTGGATTTCCCCCTTTATTCCTCCTCCTCCTCCAGTGTAACTGCCTTCTGAAAGGCAAAATAACTTCCCTCTGTTTTTCTCCAGTCCAGTTCTTACTGACTCCCATAGCCTTAGTGCTTCCCTGCATTTACTGCACGTCTTGTACACTGCATTTTTGTCTGTCGTGTCTTCGGTTATGTGTAGAATATCTAAACACACAAATTGGGTCACAGGAGTCACTGGCTTATGGCTATGTCACGTTGATAACGTGAGATATTTTCTTTTATCCTTTTGTATGCGTCTTGAATTTTACAAGTCTTCAGACTTCTGCTTCTACCAATGTGCTGAGGAACTTTGCAAAACGAAGCAGGGAAGAATGAAATGACAGCTGTAGAGAAGCCAAAAGCACATTGTGCCCTTGCTTTCCGGTTCCGAGGCTCACTGCAAACCTCTTCTGTGCCCTCAGGCCAAAGGCTTGGCCTCCCCTGAAGAGACTGCCGTTGTCAGTTGTGTCAAAAGAGAGCGAGTTGTGGGGGTCTTTTGTAGCGTCAACAGCTTCTTCCTCAGTTAGTCGCTCACGATGGCTTGTGATACACCATCTCAAACCTCTGAGGCTGAGTTCTGACATGCTACAAAGCATTCAGACCAATATTTATATGTATTTCATAGGTGAAATCCTAAACATATAGAAAATAACAGAAGCCTGACAGAGGAGGGGTGGTTCTGTGCTTGCAATTGCAGGCTGGGAATTATGAGACAGGGATTCAAGTCTTTGCTCTGCTCTGTGTTCTGCATCATCTCCCAGCCCATGAAATCGGACAACAGTTCTGCATGCCACAGGGATAAGTAAGTACAGGATTAGGAGATGCTCAGGTACTCCGGAAATATGAGACTATGCAACTATTCAAGACAGCTGTTTCCCCGTGGGTCTTCTGAAGTCTTTGTCATCCCTCTGCCATGCAGATCCATCTGTAGGCCCAGCTCCTTTTTGTCCAACAAAACTGCACCCTTCCGTGTAGGCTCCAGGGTAACCTCTGCTTCCCCTAATGCTCCTTGTTTTCTCCTTTCCCCTTCACCCCAGCTTAGTATCAACAGTGTAAAACACTGTAGCAGAAGAGCAGGTGTAGGACTGGCTACAGCTGTGGTGATGCTGGGCGTTTGCAGGTATGTTCCCTCAGTTTGTAACAGAGAGTACAGGGGAAATTGGTGGTCCTACAAGTACAGGGGGCGTACCGTAAGGAACAGAAAGGACCATGAAAAGAGGAGACTGAATCCAAAGGCTGGGAGAAAGGGGAAAGAGAGCAGTGGACTTTTCTGTCCAGGAAGTCCTTATGATGTTTAGGCTTCCTGCTGCCTTCCCACGTTTTATTAATGGACTGAATGGATGACAGTTTATATTCCTAAACCTAGCAAGATGCTGCTGGTCTTTTGTGAAAATTGACTGGATACCTAGTGATAAGCTAACAGTTGGTCGCTGGGTTTTCCCTCTCATGGCATTGTGAAACTTGACCACTTGATTTTGTTTGGTTTCTTCTGAAATAAGGCAGGATGATCTTATAACTAAGGCACGACTGGGGTAGGACTGGGCTCGCTCTCCACAGACGTGCTGGTCTGACAAGATGCTTCTGAGCTGGTGCTGCTGGTTGTGTGATAGGAGCACGCTAGGTGCCAAGGCTCTGACGGTACTGTCCGCCAGACACATGGGCTGCTCCTGCTCAAGCAGGCAAAGTAGATGAAATAAATGCAGAGGAAGGGGAAAGAGGGTGGTGAGCCACCTTGTTCAAGCATGGGTAGCTGACTGGAGGCATAGTCTGCTTCTTGCAATCCAGAGCCTCTGTTACCCTGCAGCTTTGAAGTTTGGTGCCTGAAAAGGATGCCCCATTCTGCGACAGGCATGTAATTGTTCTTTGTCTCAGTTGATCTGTCCTGTGATTCCTAATATATAATTGTATCACAGCCTTGACCAGAAGGCAGTAGGCCATAGTTTATAACGCATTTGGACACCATGCTGACTACATCTCTAATGCCTGTAATAAAATTGCTGTTTGTATTAAAAGCCTCAAAGTGCTTAAAATTTAGTTGGAAGTCATAGATGAGACATTACTTCTTTTTCTCCTGCCCCTGCAAAAGCAAAATCAGTTTTTGCTGCTATTTGTATTAATAAATTGGGAAAAATGTGCTTGCTGTAAACCTATTAGCCATGATTATTTAAGCTCTCAGAGGTTACTTTTTTTTTAAGTTTAAATGTTAGTAAACTTTCTTTTTTAAGTTTAAATGTTAGTAAATACTTGTCTCTGAGTACTTTTTATCTTGCCACTGTAAAGTTAATCAGGTCTGTTTTGGATAGTTTGGAGGCACAGCAGTTAAGTGAGGGAAGGCCTTTCGTATGTAAGCTCTTGTAGTTTGCTTAAGGTTGCTAATATTTTACACTGCTAACTGCAGTGGAGTAAGAATTTCACAGCTACTCAGTAGGGAACTCAGTCCTGAAGTCGCATATAAAAGCTGCTTTGCTGGAGCTTGCTGTAGGTTACTTTTCAACTCACTGAGGTCCTCAATGACTTTATTCAAAATATTTATTTTTTGTTTCTAATATATCTCCCTTTGGAAATTATAAAGTTACTTTGGTGAATGTGTTTCCATTGTGTGAGCGTCATCAGAAAAAAGACCTGTATTGCTAGTGCCCATGTAGCCCTCTTTTGTGTATAGACAAAGGAACTCGCTGAGTTTTTGCACATTGACCTAGTAGTCACCTTAAACCCCACTTGAGGCAAGCTTCTTTGAGGGTCTAAAATTACCAATTTTTTGCTCAGCCTTCCAAGTGTAAAGTTAAAGCTGAATAGATGAATTTCTCTTTGCCTTAATACGACAAGATTCAGAGTCTTTCGACACATCACTGCAAGCTCACCTTAAGAATGATCTGAGTTTATAGACTCACTCAGCCTGAACGTAAGTTGAAAGGTCCTGGAATTAGTTTATTGCAGGAACGTTTTCTGCCACGGAAGTTCTAATGCGAAGGAAACAGACAGGCTTGGTAAGGACCAGAAGAATAATAAAGCTCGTTAGGGACAGAAGCTAGCCAAAAAATAGAAAATGCAGCAAATCAAGGAGAATCAACGATGGTCAGTATTCCCGAGGAATACTGGTGGAATTATTAAGGTATGTATTAGAGTTTTTCACTAGAAAATGGCACTTATGGAGACTGATGCTTTCTGCCTAAGATATGTAACTTGGGAGGGGAGGGGAGGGGAGAGGAGTGTGGGTGTGTGTGTATCGAAAGGAAATTTTGGGGAGACTGAATCTCGAGCACTTCGTTCTGCTGTTCCGGTTCTCTCTCAGCATGATCCTGCCCTTTGCAGTTGAGGGCAGGAGCAGAGGGAGGCTCTGAGTGAAGGAGCCACTGGGCAGACCTGGTGCTCTGGTGCCCCTTCCTCACTGCGTCACGGCTCCAGCAGGGCACAGGCTGCTCTTCTCGCTGTCAACAGGCAGAACCATTCGTCCCGCCGTTAATATGCACTGTAGTTGCACAGAGTGACTTTCACGGTAAGAAAAAAGTTGAAATTGATATCCATAAAAAACAGCAATGTTAGTTGATACCCCAGCTCTAACTCCGTAATCCTGACTGGGATGCTGAGAAGTATGATGTGATTCAGAAAATGAAAAAGCAGCGCTTTGGGAGTGTTAGTGGGAAAGTTCCCAAGGCCAGTTTTGACAAGGGATGCCATATGGTGCTCTGTGCTAATAGGTCAGTGGGGATTGGGAAACCCAGCCTTGCTCAGGCTTCTGGTTTTTTAGTAACTTTTTCAAGCTTGAGGCATCGCGCTGAAGTCAGTCCTCTGGTTTCCAGAGCAAGATGCTACCGATTTGATCGGCTTAGACGTTTGCTTCCTACAGGCCAGCTTCTTTGGTGGCTTTGTGATTTTTGCAATCAGACACTTCCTAGCTGAAATAGATGGTCAGTTCATACTCTGACAACTGATGAGAACCTTTGTGGAAGTGCTCTCTGTGTCTTTTAAACAGCATCTTTAACTGCTCTCATTGCACCTCAGTATGAATACAGGAATTCAGTCTTTCACTTCTGGCTGTACTTCCATTTTGCTTAATTGTTCAAAAAAAGCCTATTTTTTTCTCCTTTTCAGTTCATCAGTTTAACTTAGTGTGTATGTCATGTGAATTAAATACATAGGATAGAAGTTGATTTCTAGCTGTCTTTCCTGTACTATTTGTGGTGTGTGCAAGTGGAAAGCTCTGATAAAAGACTTTGGGATATGTCTGGCTTTCTTTTTTCTCATATGTACAACTTGATTCTATTGAAAGCGAGGAATAAAAATTAGTGCTGTTCGTTTTCATATAATTTGAAGCAGGACATTTTCTCCTAGGCTGAAAATCAGGTTGTTTCCCTTTCCCATTGTGCTCAGAATGTGAAGGAAACTCTCATCTGTTCAGTCCTAAAAAAAAAAAAAAAAAGAAAAAAAAAAAAAGAAAATTCAAATGCAGCTTTAGCGTGTCTCTTTGCTGATGTAGGCTTTCTCTGACACACATTGATTGCCTGTCATATCCTGTAAATCAAAGTTATGTATCTACATGCCCCATAATACTGCTTCTAAAAAGGGATCTAATTGTTCCTCTATTCAGCTTGAAGGGCAGTAAACACACATTAGTAAGCATATGCCTGAATAACTCATACGTGTTATAGAAGATTATAATTTGCATTTATTTTTATCGGCAATTCAAGAATTATAGATGCTGGCTTTGGAGAAAGTCCCTTAGACAACCCGGTTTGTCACCCACACAGCAGGGAACGTTCTCTCCTTGGGAGATACTTTCTTTCCCTGATACTACTCTTTCATGAGCCCTCCTGAGGTTATTCTGAGACTTGATTCAAGGCTCTCATAAGGATTTTACTGCATACATAAATGAAGTATAAGCTACCTATTAATGTCTGAGGGTGGATTGAAAACTTTACCTTGGATTACTCGTAGACATCTGCGAAACTCCATTTTCTGTTTTCCCAAGCTTTTCCTCTGGTGTCTTGCAGTACTGGCAGTGTTTTGTTTCTCCTTTCAGTACTCTACTGCAGGTTTACAGACGAGCTTTGGCCCTCCTTTCGAGAGTGTATCTGTTTCTCATGGTTATAAAGTAAAGCTTTAAAATGTCACCACAGATCGCTATAAGAACTCAAAAATCCCAATGTGGAACGTGCTGGTTTTCCCCTTTACATCTACACACTCTTTCTAGAAAGCATTTTTTAGAGCTGCAATAATATAATTGTCCTTCTTTCATCTTGTCTTACCTCTCTAATCATCTGTCTTTGTAAAGTAGTGCATCCACTGGCTAAATAACTAGGTGCTGATTTGCTTACTTAACAAAGGTTATCTTCCACTTCTCACCCAATAGAAAGTAAAATAAAAAGAGATTGTAGAGAGCTGAGTGATGAGCTGGTCATCACAGGAAATGTTAACATTTCTGCATGGCATTTCAGGTACTCTAGAAAATGACTTCTGGGGCAGATGTGCAGAAGTGTGTGGGAAGACTGGCTCGGTTCACCCTTTCTGGAACCCAGTAACTCTTTATTTACTGCATTTAGTAAGTGGGTGACAGTGCATACCAGAAGGTATGTTTTCTGGTCTTTTCTTTAGGACTTGAAAGCCTGCTCCATCCGAAAACATGCCTCTAGGGGCCCAGTGCATAGGCCCAGCAGGCTGCTCTGGTTTAAGGTTTTAATCGTGAGACCACCTTGGAGTAATTTGCTTTTGGCTTAACTTAGAAAAACTGAGATCCTGGGGGGTACCAGCGCCAGTAAACTGACAGCAGCCAGCTTGCCGTGCTGCACGCCCTACGTGTCTGTTTGGGCACCAGGCAGGAGGGAAAGGGGCGTGAAGCCGTCTGGAGCAGAGAAGCAGCAGTGTGTTCCTGGAATAAAGGCAGTGTTGAGTTGCTCTTTCTGGACACGCACAGATATCCCTTAATGCTGTCCAGCATCCAGACTAACTGATTTGGGCTGCAGTGCTTGGTGTATGCATACAAGGTGTCTCCGAGCCCTCTCCTGGCTTCAGCTGTAGAGGAGACTTCGGCCTGCGGTGTGGCAACAGGAGGTGAAAACCATAGTTTGTGTAACGTCAGGAATATATCATTTAGGTAAAAAACATTTTAAAGGGACTTAAGTGGCCCAGGAGTCTACAGCCAATAGAATTTACTACCGATTTGCTGATTTTCATAGTGATTCTTAAAGCAAAGAGGAGGAGGAGGAGGAATACTTTATTTTTGTTTGTCAGCTTTTTGTAAAATGAGGTCCAGACTTCATGTAACCACAGTGGCCACAGCTCACCACAACTCGCAGAAAGCAGTATTTCTTGAAAGCTCAGATATTTTAAGCATAAACATGCCACTCAATGAATGGCAGCTCCAAAGAAGTAGCTGAGAATAAGGCAGTTTATGCACTTTTAATATGACTGGTGCTGAGCTGACCACCTCTCATGCAGTGAGCTAAACCACTGATTCCCCACTTATTTACCATTGTACCATTAAACACATCTTTTCCACAGGTTACAAGGGTGTTTACTATTTGTTTTGTTTCATACTTTAATTTTTTAAATCCTTAAAAAGAATCCTTGCACAGATTTTCACAGCATGGAAAGCGTACTTGGTGTTGCTTTAGCAAAATTTCATTTCATTGTGACTTCATAAGCCGTACCGATGACCCTTTGGGCAGTATAAGAAGCCTGCTGCTAAAGGAGTATTTAGGCAGCATTAACTCCTCTAAAAGAGCATTTAGACCTTCTCTCAGTATCAGAGCTTGTTGGATGTAGTTTTCCTCAACTCTTTGGCAAAAAGCTACCCTGAGAGAAAAAAAAAATGCATTGGCCAAAAAATAATAATCAGCTCGACATCCTAATATGCAAAAGTAGTTCTGTGAGTGATGGAAATCAACATGTGCCGAATTTTAGGGTAATTCAGTTATTGGTAGCTTTTATCATAGCTGTTTGTCTCTGGTGTTAAGTTCCCATGTATGTAGAAGTCTTTCAGGGGTCTGCTAGAGTGACTGGATCTTATCCATTAGCTCTGTGCATGGATGCAGGTAAGAACAGAATCTGTGCTTTGCGCTTGGGCAATACACACTGATTTCTAAGGGAAATGCATGGACACGTGGTGAACATAACCAGAAAACACAAGTCTGGAATTGATTTGGGGCATGCTGAGTACATGTAGACGTGGGACAAGCTCTCTCTCCTTTTGCTGGCTAGCTTCTTTCAGTGAGTTACCTGAAATCACTGGGTCTTAACCACCTATATGCACGTTTTGCTTGCTTTTCACACACTCTGACATGAAATATTACATCAATTGTGTTTTTGAAAATACCATGTCTATTTTTATTTATTCCTTTGAACAAGTAACCAGCATCTGACAACCCTGGCTACGTAACTGACATCCATCAAGACAGGGAAAGGGTTCTTTTATATTATTTCTAAATTTAGGTGTGAAACACATTAATATTCTGTTATGACATAGCAGTCACTTTGTTGTGGATAAAAAAAGTGCCATCAGCAATGAGATTTTCAAAGGGTACTTTATGTGTTAGTGAAAAAGCCTCTCCAGGCTTTGAGCTGCCAATACTGATGATGTACAGGATTTGATGTAGTTTTATTTATCATATGGAGGCTGTCCAGGGAAGAAGGACAGAGGGGTAAGCCTAATGTGCAAGGCTGTGTGGGGTGACTCCCTTTCCTGTTGTCTGGGTGTATCGCACTTGTGAAAAATTAGCTTAGATTTGGAGCTCATTTTGCAAGGCACAAATAGCTGTTCATGCAGAGCTATCGTCCAGTTAAATCACAAAGTGGTAATAGTGGGCAAATGAAGTGAAACCTTGCTTCCAGAAATCAGGTGGAACAGAGATACAGCAGTATGTGTGCTTAATACCGCAGGGCTGGTAGATGCTAGCTATAAAGCCAAGGCAGCTGACCCTGTCAGGGTTGTTCTAGTGCAAAAAAAGGATTTTCTACTGAATATTTCTATGCTGTCCAGCATCTGTGACAGTCTAGTGATGAGCCCAGCAGAAAGCAGAGCGATGTTTGCTAAAGGCACTCAGAAGAGCACCTGTACATCACTGGCTGAAGTTAGCCTGCCCCCAGAAAGGCTAGACATTGTGTATTATCTTGGCAGGCAGGACATGGCTCCTGTGCACTTGGTTTACAAACCACCATTCTTAGAGCATCGGCACGTTTCTTTCATTTGTCTGTTTAAACTTTTCCCAGCATCTGATCCACAAAAAGGTGTTTTGTTTTTTTACAGATGTTGCTTCCATTAAAACTCTTATCCAAATGCAAAGAGCATTTTATTACTAAACTTCACAAAAATAACTTTGCATGTTCATTTATTCACATATCTCAATGAAATAATTACTCAGCCACAGTTGCGCAGGCATAATGGAGTCTACCCCATGTGGTTTTCCGCTGAATGTGACAAAAATACAACTTTGTTCCAGCGCCACCCGTTTTTGACAGGATGCAAAGGCCCACTCCATTAACGTGAACATTCCTTTGCGCTCTGTTTAAACATTGCATATGGTTGATATCTAATTCTAGGTGACTCGGAGCATATGAGCTTTCATTTACTGGTTTTTAGCTGTGCATCGCCCATGCAAAATTAAAAATATCTGTAGTCATGTAAAGCAGAGTGCTCTTCACTCATGCCTATTCAGCTTCCTGTGTATTCACAAGTTACAAAGCTTTCCATATGCATCAGTTAGTCATCCGTCATGTGGTGGGGCTGCAGCACTGGAGACTTCGTGCCCCAGATACAGTACCAGGCGTTGGATCTGTGAGGAAAGGAACATCAGGCAGGTGTGGTAGTTCAGCCCAACATGCTCTTTGTTAGTCCCTCAGCTATTTAAGATACATCCTACTAAAGACAGAGGGAATGTCAGTGGAAGTGATGAGCAGTACTGAAAGGCAGTTCTGCTGAGTTCTTGGTGGATCGGAAAGGTCCTTACCTTAGTCCTTTCCAGGCTGACTGGATAATGTTAAATTTGTTGTGAAAATAACATACATACTTTTAGTTGACAATATTTCTTCTAAAGTATTTTTTCAGAATCCCAACCACTGCTAGCTTTTCCAACCTTTTGCATTATAAAAATAGGTGACTCTGGAGCATAGCGAATCATCGTTTGGCAGGAGGGTATTTGGCTTTTTTGCAAAACCTCTATTGTGGACAGTCTTGGTTAGTTTTGTTTTTATCATCAGTTGTCCAGTGCATATGAACTGCAGTAGTCCTTTGATCTTTCAGCAGGGAATCAGTTAATCTTATAATGCAGCCAAAACACGTGGTGATTTAATTTAAACTACAGAGACTTTTATGTGCAAGATTCAGTCCCATCTTGGATGGCAGGAGTCAAAATGACAGTAACACCCAATTCTGTTAGGTTCTCTGTTACGCATAAAAGTGTATTTGGGGAAAGGTTATTTCAACTTTTGTGATTTAGGCCTGAAATATTTCTCTAGCTTCTAGAGACCGTGGTAAGTGCTTGTGCCATGACCGCCTGTTACGGGGCTTTCATGGCCACGAGGGCCTGTTGGGGGGGGGGGGGGGTTCACCCATTTTGGGGATGGAGGCAAGTGAGCAGTGGGGAAGAGGTGTGCTGGGCTATCTGCCCCAGTGCAGAAGCTGCCTTGGAGTGCCGTCACGTGCCGCGGTGTGGTGAGGCCCAGGCCAAACCTGGGACTAATCTATCACCGTCTCTAGGACGTTCCCTTATAAAATGTTTTGAGGATGGACTTTTGAAGAGTTCACCAGTGAAATTGGAATGATTATATGTTAGCTTGAGGAAATGAGTTCCTAGAAACAACCTAGTGTCGGAATGACTGCCCTTGACAGCACCCCGCAGCGAGGGGTTGCAGGCGCTCCCCAGCTGCGAGCAATCTCTGCAGCTCCTCCTGGGCATTGCCCTGCCGTAATGCAGGTGTGCACAGAGGGGATCTCTGCTCTCAGCCGCGTCAACCCCTGGCAGTGTAGGTTTGAGAGGTATGATAAAAGAATGAAGTTTATTTTACAGCACTACTGCATTCTGGGAGGCCTGACTTCCTAAGCAGCACCTGATCTCTTACCACTGCTAAAGCTGAGGCAGGTGGCAGAGGGGAGGTGGCAGAGGGGAGGGGCACGGACGCAGGTCGGTTGCTCACTTCAGGGATTCCCCCAGGTGCATGAAGTGACTCTGATGTTGACTTCAGTAGTGATTCATTTACACTTTAGGCCTGTATCTAAAAGTGATAATTTGTGTTATCCTCGGGATCTTGATGAAAAATTATCATGAGTCATTTGGAGTCGTTCAGCAAAATGAGGTAGACAGAAATCGGTTATGAGTGTTCCCTGGGAGCACAGAACGGGGTCTCTGAAATATGATTTAAAAATAAAAATAGAGAATAAATATGTGTAATTTGTATGTTTAATTTCTATAATAAATGTGGTGGAGCTTTGTATAAAGCTATATTTGCAGTGTGATTCCTGAATCCATGATTGTGCTGCTGCCCTTCTTTATTCAATATTACATTTTGTGGTCTACTGAAATCATGTTTAAGGGGATAAAAATAGTATATCTTCTGTGTTTTTTGGCATCCAACCTCTAATTTACAAATATAATTTATGCTAATCTTGAAAGTGCTTCTGAGATACAAAGTAAAATGTGTCATCCTTGGTATATATGCGTATAATTTATTCTGATAGGGAATAGACATTTCAAAGCCATTTCAGCCCTTTATACTCAGAATATTTGATATGAGCAGAGGAGCTGAAGGTTCATTGGCATAAGAGTAAGCAAGTGGTTAGAAAAGGGTAAAATAACAGTAGCTGTTTTCTTAACCCCCAAAAGACTAGATGAAGGGATGAATTACTGTTTGTTCAGTCAAAACAGCATCCATAGCCAGCTCATATACAGTCCTTTGTCAAATATTTCTATTCCTTTCATGTTTCTGCTGCTGATTAGTCATTTTTATGAAGGACTTTTCTAATTCTTCCTACGTAATCAAAGTTCATTTTTGTAATTTCTCTTTTTTTCCCTTTCTGAGGCAGATGGATGCATCTGGAGGCATCTTCCCTGATGGATTAGACGGATGTCATGTGAGGTCTCTACTGTGGGGGTTTACAGCTCCCCCAGGGAAAGTGCCTTGGCCCCCCATGTGCAGAATTTGCCCTATAATTTGTAGATCTCCTCATTTCTACAGGGGCGCCTGCAGAGGCTCCCAGCTCATCTTCTGCTGACTGACCAACCAGTATCTGTGGCAGAGTCTTTCTCCCCGCTAGATGCCCTTGCAGCGGGCTCTCCTGACCGTCTGTAATCTCAGCATGCAGCGAAGGCTGGCGACCTGTTGTAGTCCCAGTTTGGGATGCGCTGCAGCACAGGGATCGCAAAGGTGCCTTCAAAGATGCCCCATGACCAGCAGAGTACTTTACCTTTCCCAGTATCTAGGAAGTTCTGGGTGCAGTTCCCTTTTTGAAATTGTGGACAAAAAGTTCGAAAATCTCATATAAAAAAGCGTAGAAAGAGAAGAAATCTCACCAAGATGAAAACTACCAAGTGATTTTGGGGGCCTGAGGTGTGAAAAAGGTTCATTATAAGTCTGAAGTGATGAGAGAATTTATGGATAAATTCCAAGAACAATGGTAGATAAATGGCCTGGAAGAAAAAGTAGCTCTAGAGCATTCTGATTTTATGGGACTTCTGTCCCTGCTCCTTAACACTGGGCCAAGAAATAAAATATTCCACATTGTTTACAGTTAAAAATCACAACAAAAGTTTTCACACAACTATTAATTTGTTTTCCAGGCATTAATTCGGTTTCTGCCTTGATCAAGTAATAAAACTTTACAGCAAAATAAGACCATTAATTGTAATGCTGAGTAGGAATAGTGCAAATTAGAAAGACCACACTAATTGAGGCAGATAGTCAGTCTCTGGATGCTTTTTCTTTGCCATATATTTTTCAGCAATGTGATGACAAGTTCTTTTTCTTAGCTTTCTAACTTCACAACCTGAAAATATATTCCTTGTCAATAGGAATGGTATGACTCCTGGCAAAGCGAGGTGGAAACGACCTTCCCAGTGCTCTGTTCATTTAGATTATTTTTTGTGTTCACTTATGATTTTTAGCTTCCCCATTATAATTTATCCTTTTTTATCTGCAGTAAAATGAATAATAGAAAAGATTTTCTCCACCATAGTTCATCAGACGCTTAAACGTTTGAGTCATTCCATGCTGTAGTTTGATCCATGCTCAGTACCTACCTGATACAACAGACCAGGCAGAGCAGAATAAGGTGAGTCGTAACGCGGCCAGGGCTGTGATGCTTACAGCTTACCTGTAGGTAGACTGATATTACAAGTTTGTACAGCAAGTCCAGAGTGCTTTTTATGCTAGCCCAGTTCTGACCTCAGAAGTCTCGGGTGACAGCTAAACCTGTATTGGAGGTGTAACCAGACTCATCAGATCCATCCTTTGGAGCTCTTGTTCGTATTTTAGAAGTGAAAGCTACAATGCGCTATTACTAATTTAAGGCAGATCTAACCTTTTGGGTATTTGTTGTAGTGATTAATTTTCAGTACTATGTGGAAGAGGGAGGGGTGTGGAAAGCTCACTTCTTTCTGGTGTACCCAAGGAGGAAGTGTCTAATCTGGCAGCACTCAGTGGTCTATAAGGTATTGCTAGGTAGGCTTTGGAAAAACCACATAACGTATTTTCCAAAGCCAGGCTGCTTCAGAACACGCTTCCTTAAGGGTGTCTGGAGACAACTTCACTGTGCTCCCTTTTTTTTTTCCATCCACTGCAACTTCAGTCACTATACCTAGCTGTACGCCAAAGTAAGTCTTCAGCCCTAACTCAGCTTTGCTTTGTGTGTAGCATGAGTGATTGTATGATTAATTTTATTATTATATAATTCATATCTTTTGTAGGCAAATGTCTGTTGCATTTTTAACGGTTACTTGAGTTCTGTATATATAATTCCTTGTCAGAGAAGCAGTTGAACCTAGCCAAGTTCAAATTGAAACTTCCCAGAGGAATAATCCAAATCTGTATTTCCATATATATTAATAAACTGTGTAATACTTACAGCAACTCATATAATACAGTTTTGAAATGAGATAGAACTAATTATCAGTACAATGAAGAGTGCAGGCTCTTTGCTGTCAGAAATAATGGAGTGAGATCATCTACACAATTATTTCCCCTAGCTCTCTCTGTAGTCCTTTATGCAACCAGGCGCATATAAATCTTTTTCCGCCTATTGTGGTGTAGTGGGACATATACCAGCCCCAGCCAACTCCTGTAATCATGAGCAGCAGGAGTATATAAGTAAACCCTTTAATTTTGTCTGGTTCCATGATGAACCATCAGCAGCACTGTGCATTGCAAAGTTACACGCGTGAGTCCAAATCTCACGTCGGCATGCTGCTGCTGGATGATGGGGGGCGTCATGCTTTAATTCTGCCACCCTGCTTTTATACTCATTATCTGGGTATGAGTCTGAAGTGACTCCTTTCTCTTTGCACCATGGTGGGTTTGCACTGATGTGGATTGGTCCATATTACTGAGGTGTGAATTTGGCACTCCTCTTATTATTCTTGCCTTTATTAGTCAAACTGCAGTGGGAAACGCACACTGCTGACGCTCAAGAGTCACTTCCAGCTGTAAGTAACAAATGTAAACCTTTTGTGAATCTGAATGATGACAAAGGTCCAGGACCAAGATAACCAGGACCAGGAATCAGATGCTAGTCTTCATCATCTTGGGGTTTACAGTGCGGAGCCATCGGCTGCAGGTCAGCTCCTACACCCCAAGAAGCATGGACTCTCTTTTAAATATGCTGGAAAAGAAGGAAATGGTATCCTTCCATTTTTGTCTAGTAGCTGACCAGATGATGTGGAAGAGCAAAGCCAGATCTACTTCAACCATGGAGCACAAGAGCAAGATCTGCTCCCATCTCTGCCTGCCACCTCTCTCTGGCCTGACAGTAAGCTATTTATTCTGGAGTAAGGGTAGTGTGCAGGTGAGGAAGGGAGTGGATTTCACTTGGGATGTTGGAAGGGATTCAACAAAGAATGGAAAAAGCAATGATGGAGGCAGGGAATGAGAAAAAATGTGATTCAGTTGTTTTAACGAATTAGTGCTTTTACACATTGTGCTTTCATTTAGAAAATTTTTATTTCTGGAATAGAAGATGCAACAGCTTGCTAAAAACATGCTTCATGTGATTGCAGTTCTGTGTATTCTTAGCAAAGGGTCAAGCCCATCACTTCAAGGAATTTGTGTAAGTACATCCAAAACAGAATCTGCCTAAACACCGCCACAAAGAAGTGAAGTAAATGCAGTGAGGAAATAGAGTAACCTGATAAGAATTATAACATGTCAAGCACATGGAAAACTGAATTTTTTTTTTGCTATACATGTCTTACGCAGCAGACTTGGGGGAAGCAGCAGATTTCCCACCTGCATTCTTCAGCGTGTTTGGATAGTAATCTTCTTTAAATAATGCGACAGAGACTTTTCTGTAGTCTAGCATCAGAGGATTATATTATTTTCAGAACAATTTATGAAAGATTAGTAGAGGCATAGTTAATCATTTAAATTAGCTACAGGTTTTTAATCTTCAAATTAATGAGTTCTACCTTTTGATCTTTTCTGGCTGTAAATCCCCCTGGAATTGATGCCAATTAGAATTCAGTAATAGCTTGGTTATAAACATGGATTGGTGCGTGCATACATGTGTGGATGCGTGTGTTTGAGGGCTTTGTGCATGTGTGTGTGTATGCATGTGCAAGTATGTGTCAGTGCCCCCTAGAGGGTGGAACATGTTCAGTTAGACTTGTTCAGTTGTCAGCAATTGGGAAAGTGGGCCTCTCTTCTAGTGGAAATCAAAGTCAAAATGGAAGGACCTTAGTAAGCTCATAAAGATTCTGCTTTATCGTGCATGAAGTTCTGCATTGCGCAGTACCAATCTGATGCTTTGAGGATGATGAAATAGAGCTTGTGTGTAACTTACAAAAAAGATGAAGATTTACTGTCTCCTGGGGGCAGTATCAGGGAATGCAGTGACCTTACTCACTCTTCAAATGAACCATTGAGAAATGTTCTTGTCTTTTAGAGAAGGTATTCAGCACCAAATAAATTGCACCAGCCTGGGGCAACGTGAGTTAGGAAGCTTACAGAGCAGACTGTCCCTGCTCACAGCTCCACTCTGTGTAAAGGGGAAACAGGAAGCAATTAGGGCTTTCCAGGACTTTACAGTTCTCATACTGACGTTTCTACGTGCCCACAGTGATACCATTTCAAACCTCCTTGTAAACAGAGCCCTTGCTGACCTGTGTGTGTAGTTGAGTTGCTTTGTGTGGTGACTGAATTGCCCTAATTGAAATGTGCTGCAGGTTTACAGCGTGAGCATTGGGAAGAACTGCATTTCAGAACTGATAAGCATATATGAGTACAGCAGAAATAATGCCAAGTGCTCAGTCCTACCTCCCAGCACAATGCAGTGCATGGTATGACAGCGTTTGTTTCAGCTGAGCTTTCCTTCTTCTATACCTGTGTTTCTGAATGGTTGGGCATTATTTTCTTCCTGGTGTTCCGCAGCTCATTGCCCTCTCCTGTCCTACACTCATATCCTACCAGTCTGATGCTGCTCATGTTGCAGATTCATGTGGATTTGATGAGAAGTTAATGTTCAATTTCCTATATCCAAGTAATTTTTAGAGCATTTCTCTCCCTTACCACATTTTAGTCTGAAGGGGAATGATTGATTGTACCCCAAGAGCCTTATTTCCCAAGATACATGTATGTCTGCAGTCAAAGATGAGTGCGGGAGAGTGCAGATCAATACATGGTGTTGCATTTCTAAAGCAGTATTCTTTGCCCTACCAGCCATCTCATCATTTTCCTAAAAACTCAGTTCTGACTTCTAATTTTTGAGATTTTCTCTGTAGGCAATTTTCTCTGTAGGCAATTTCTAGTCACAGTGGTGTGAAACCTGAGTAAAAACCTTTTCTCAATTTCTCTTTGTAAAATTTTGAGTGCATAGGAGTGTATCTGCATTTCAGTTACTGGCAGTTCTGTTCACTTGTGTTGAAAACCAGACTGTGCTCTAATAGTCATCCTGTTTTAAGAGCAGAAAAGAGCATTGCGTGTTTACAAAGCAAAAATTGCAACACTAAGGGTTTTGTTTTTTTTTTTTTTTTATTAATGCTTTTGGTGTCGGGGCATGTAAATATCAACAGTGGGGAAGATTGACGTGAGGATAGTGCATAATGTTATATGGTCAGGATGTCCTTAGCCTGGAAATAAGCAGGAGATTTTTAACCATCAGAGGAGTGAAGCTCCTAAAGTCCATTCCGGATATGTTCAGCCATGCATGTAGGGAAGGAACCTAAATCACTATGGGATGAAGCTTGATAAATCTGTAGAAGAAATTAATGATGGAGAATTCTGCTGTTATAAATTAAAGCTTGTAAAAAGAGTTTTTGATGTCTGTGTCTTTGGTATATTCAGTGGGGAAGCTGAGAGAAGTTTTTTTGATGTTCTTCCATTGCACTGAAGAATGTCACCTCATTAGTATTAGCTAGATGCTTTTACCCAGCAAGTTTCCCTGCAGGGATGACTTAGTCACACCCTGGTTTCACTTCAGAATTCTTACAATGTTTGTGTGTTTCATGCTAAGTGTTTGAATTGCCTGTAAGGTATTGGAGAAGTGTTTTGTGACTTGTGGGAAAAGAAGCCTGATGAATGGTCTGCAGACCCTTCTGGACTAAGGGTGGGATCCACATCACTGAACTGTAGTGACCTTAGAATTTGGTTATGTTCTTTTTCTGCCGTTGTGCTACAAGACACAAATTTAAGAAAAAAATCAAATTTTGGAAGGGTCTTTTCCCTTTTCCCATCTTTTGTTCTAGCAAAAAATCTCACAAGCTGTTATGTATGTATATGCTAAACTATTACAGATCATGGTTACTGGACATCCCATTTCCAGCGAATTACAGATGGAGCTGAGACCTGCTTCTCGGTACTATTGAAGCAGAGGTGGCTCATTTACTTGTATGTATGTTTTCCCTTACAGTATAGGTGGAGAAGTAGTGAGAGGAAATGAAGGAAGCTACGTGGGGAAACATTTCCGCATGGGATTTATGACAATGCCTGCTCCTCAGGACAGACTGCCACATCCTTGCTCCAGTGGCTTTACCGTGAGATCCCAATCTCTTCATTCTGTTGGAGGAACCGATGATGAAAGTAGCAGCTCTCGTAAGCAGCCACCACCAAAACCTAAACGCGACCCCAACACCAAACTGAGCACCTCATCTGAAACAGTCAACACTGGACCAACAAGTAAGAGTGGGAAACTACCGGACAGGACTGAAGGTAAACAGCACAATTATTCAGAAAAAGGTTGTGGAGAGCCAGTGTTAAGATTAGCCGGTTGATAATCTTGCATTTAAACATTACCTGTATGTCTCCCCATCTGGGTAACAATGCTAGCAGAGGTTTCCTAGATTTCCCCAAATTTTGGACCAATAGATAGTTGGCAGCCTTTGACATTTCTTACAGGTCCATACTGTGCTGGGCCTGTTATACACTGTAAAGTGAGTTGAATTCCTGCAGTATGGAGGGAGTGTACTGTTCTGCAGCAAAGGGAGGGAAAAAGAGGCCAGATGGCTTATGAACACAGTGTTATCTGCAGACCAGCCAAGGACCACTTACTATGACCACTAGCACTATACAAACCCCAGCTTTGGACAGGGTCCTCCTCAACAAAGTAGTAAAGGGCAGAAATTATTGAAGAGAATACTGCCTGGCTGTGAAACTCTATTGCAAGGAAACACCATCTGATAGTAAAAATTGTACGTGAGACGATAGGGTATATTGCCCAAAGCTTGTGTTTGCTTATGCATCTACGTTTTTCTCTTCCTGTTCCTCCCAACTGCATTTCAGCAGGTGCAGTGTTCAGAAGCAAATAAATAAATAAAAGGCATTGCATGAGGATATCCCTTCTTTACTCTGAACTACTAAGGATGAGATAATACTATGGGGACCTTCCCCTTCCTTTCTTCCGTGCTGGAAATGCCTTTTGTATGGCAGGAGGACCAGCTGCGCTCCCTGCTAGATCAGGATTACTCTTCTTCCCGGTGTGAACTATAAGAAGGAACCCTTAGGGACAGATAGTTTTGATTATTGCTGATCTGTCCCGCTATTGCGTTACGTATCAGTTTTGACATCCGTGCAGTAAGTTGTGCTCTTAGTGCATATCCGTTTTGCTTGGTTGTGGCCAGAAATACTTGTTAGCTATACTCATGCTACTACCCCTTTTAAGCAAACGTGATTTAAAAGGACATCAGTGATAAAAGAAATACAAAGGGATATATAATTCAAGTGGAAACATGTATGTCTGTTCTTGCGAGCATGTGCACACACACTGAACAGACCATAGTCTTACATTGTTGTTGGTAGTTATTCTGTATATGACACTTATTATTACTTTCCATAGCCTGTCTGCACAACCAGATTCACAGGCAGAGTGGTATAAAATAGGCTCTAGCACTTTCTAAACCGTTTAACAAATATTCCTGTGAGTGTGTGCAAGAGGCGCATGCAGTATCATTGTGCTCTTTAGCATAGCTGACCTTGGCACTGTCTCTGGGATGCTTAGGAATGGGGTCTGGTTTACATCTAGGCTCTCCTTTTCATCATTTACTAAGAAGCAAGAGACTTTGACAGCCTTAAAATAATAATAATAGTAATCCAAATACATCCAAACACTTTTCCTATCCTAGAAAAGTTAGAGCAGACCCCATAAGTAGTCTGTGGCCTCATGGAACTAGATCGTCTTTAGCATTTTTATTATGGAAGGTTCTGCAAGTTATGCTTTCTTTCCCTCATGTTCCTTGTGCCTTCTGATTTTTGATGCCAAAGACTTCATATATGGTCATGCCCCTTCTGACAGATTTTTAAGTTTGAGATTGATTGACGTTTCTGTCAGTCCTTGTCCGAGGCCAAGTACCACTCCTCTTCTCCTCCTCTGCTCATCAGAATGGTAATATGCATTCCAGTAAGTACTGTAGAGCACCTCAGATTCATTCCTAGAATCAGGAACTGAGTATTCATAGCAAGAATTCTGGAAATATACCATCACTGTCATAATGATAATTTAGGTAATACCTAAACGTTACCTTGTAGCGTGACTAAATGCCTTTATTGAATACTGAGTATCTTCGTGATACTTAATATATGACTATATTGTGTTCATTCTGCTGCTATATATGTAGTACAGCAGTAGGCACTTTTAGATTATCATGAAGAAGGCCTTGGAGATTTGGAATTGACAAGACCCTTTAACCGTACCACTGTTTTTGTTATGTTCAGAACATCTGCACTGTTTATTTGTTTCTGGTTTAATACGTGCCAAACTTACAAGGGTTTTACCCCAGAGTATGATACATAGAAAATAAGATCAGATTGTAAGGTTTTTGAAGAAAGCGGTCGAACGTTAAGATCTGAAATACGCTCAAGAGTGTTACAACATGCTGTTTAGATGAACATTCTGGATTTCTAAAATGCTTTGCTGTCATCAAGAGAGACTTTGTAACTTCCTGTATGCTCCAAGGTCTTTTTTTTTTTTTTTTTTTTTTGATGAAAGAAAGAATTTAGGAATGTTTATATAAAATTCATAGTCATACATGTATGAGGACCTCGAAAGATGAGAAGAATAAGGTGAAAGTGGAAACTCATTATTGTCTTAGGAAACATATTTACAGTATTGATTTACTATGAATATTAAACCAGGTTTGTCCATGAATATTGAATTATTACTGTTGCTCCACAATTAATCTTCAGCAAATCCAGTATTATAACCTGCTTTTGTGCCTGGCTCAAAGAATCCTGTGACGCTCTGATTCTGCCAGTCTGATTTTTCTGTGCAAGTGGTTGAATTTATACATTATCTAATAGTTCTCATTCTAGAGGCAGCCTTTGAATTCAAGGAACTAAAACTGCATCTTCCCAATTTCAGGTGAGAAAATCCATATGGTAGAGCATTCCTGTTTTCCTTGGGAGTCTTTTGGAGCTCAAGTCCAAGAACATACAGATTTAAATTTCAGTTGCTGTTGTCCATCTTGTACACAAATATTTGTATGTGTGTGTGTCTCATACACACACTTGCATGTATTGGTGGCATTTGCCAGCGTTTGTAGACAAAAAAATGAATACATCTGCAGCTATTTCTAGGAATCATGGAAAACCAAGATGAATAAAACATTGTTCCTCCGTGAACTGTTGCAAAATCTGTACAAAAGAATTGACACAAAATTGTTCCAGGCTCATTTTTTATAGCAGTACAGAATAATTCAAACTATAGTGTCTATTGTGTGACCAGTGGCTACTTTGAAAAGGAATTTGCTGTATTTCCTAGGCAACCAGGGACAGCCTCACCGTTCTTTTTTTATTAAACATGTTTATTTTTCACTTTTTGGTAATGATCCTATTTAAAAGAACAAAAACTAAGACAGCTGCTGATGGTAACTTTTATTCTTTTCCTGATCATGGTAAAGTCAAAATATCGAATCCATCACATTGTAATGACTACCACAACAATAGTTTATGATGTTTTGAATGTGAGTCTGACTTTATGGCAGAAGCAAGTGGCAGGAGAAATTTGGTCATGAGCTGGAAAGACCTTTCCCTCTTGAAACATAAATAGCATAAGTAACAGCAACACAGGCTGTGTAAACATTTCTTATAAGTGCTTTTGCTCCCAAATTTGTGGGAGTGTGAAAATCTTCTTGTAAGTCGCAGTGGCACATATGAACCCTGCCTCGCTATGCAGCAGTGGGATAATGCTTCTCTTGGTGCGTTTCCTGTCCATCTGCCCTTTCTGGCTCCGAAAGAGCAAGCTCCAACTGAAGGCCAGATTCCTCTTAACTTGACTTCAAATTTTTTGGGTTTTCCACACATGCTTTTGTGTCCCCTCTTATGCTTCATTTATTCCTTTTCCACTTTTCCAACTGCCTCTCCTAGGCACCCACTGAAAGCCTTCCACCAGAAACTTTTGTCCTCTGCGACAGATCTCTAGAAGGTTGTTTTTAGAAATGTAGGCTGTCTTTCTGCAGAGTTTTCAAACACTGGTAGGAACAGCAAACAAATGTAACTGTGGCCCCTACATCACACGTTGGAAGCGAGAAGTGAACTGAAAAGGGCAATTTTATTTCAGCACAGAAAGCGTATCTCCTCTTGATCCTGAGAGGCTCTTTAATGAGAAAATGCAGGAGTTGTTTGTTTAATGTGCTTTCAGGACCCAATCTTACAGAGAAAGGAAGTAATAAAACAATATAATTGATGAATGTAACCAGCCTCAATTAGTGTTTTTTGTTGATATGATTGCCACTTGTCCCCAAGAAAGGTTTCCAGACCTAGCCCAACACAAATAGTAATGAAGCAATTTGCATTTAAAAGTTTTGTGTTAATAATTTTTGTTTTAATTTTCTGAAGTTACACATATTTAGCAAAATGCAGTTTATATATACGTAATGTATACATTTGTGTATAATGTAAACACAAGTTGCGTGTGTTTGTATATACACACTCAAAACGTTAAAACTCAGAGTAGGATTTTCGTAGTGCTGTTCACTGTTGTAATTCTGCTCGTGCCAGAGTCCACGGGAGGTTGAAGCTTGGTAAGTGATGGTGCTTTCAAAGATCCCCGCTTTTGGAAGCTGTGCGAGCATTTTAGTGTTTTCCTTCTGAGTGTCTTATGTGGAAGGAGGCATCTGTCTGGCTGCTCTGTAAGCCCATCCAGTGGCAGCATCTCTGTTGCTCGGCCAGCTCTGAACGTGGGCAGCTTGCAGGGAACGTTTTGCCCTGGAACGGAAGCAATTGCAGGAGCTGTCGCAGGAGTTGCAGTCCTGCTAGTCTCTCGCATCAGTCCGGTTTCCTGTCAGCCAGACGGGTCGCTCCGCATTGTAACCTTGAACTCTTGCTACTCTCGCTAAACAGGATTTGAGTTAAAGGGATTTGGAGCGTTCATTGTTTTTCCATAGTTCTAGTTTCCGTTTGTTTCTTACCATAGCTATTAATTCATTTAAAATAAACTTTGAAACAACGTCCTCTGCGGTAACCGTGTCATATGCTTCCTTGTAGCCAGGTCTTATTCCTGGATCTTTTCATCTCTGCCGCTAAAGGAAGAAATGTCTCTGCTGAGCCTTATTGAGACCTAGCAGGGCTGAAGGGGCTGGCGAATGAGCTCGGGTGGCTATAGCTGTGGGCAGTTTAAGATGCTGCTGCTGCTGGCTGTCTGCCCAGAGTTACAGCCCAGTGCCGTGGTGGCAGGGGGACCATTTTAGGGCCTCAGCTTTGAGACGCAAGCACTACTGTGGCACCTTGCTATGGGGCAGAGCTCTGGCACAGGAGCAGGGCAGCAGGTGGGAGCAGCAGCATGCTGCAGTGGGGCCTGTTGGGGCCCTGAGCCCAGGGCATGCGCAGACCTACCTGCTCCCTCTTAGCCAGGGCCAGGCATCGCTGTGGCCCAGGACGCTGGTGGTCAGCCAGAGCATGGGCCTGTGGACGGGGAAGGCTGCACCGCTGCAGCAGGACTGAGTGCCGCTCCTGAGGGGCGGCCTCCCAGGACGCGGCCGCCCCAGGCAGGTGCTCGGCTGGAGGCCTCTGCGTCACTTTGCCCAAGAGGCTCTCGTGCTTGCTCGGTGTGCGCTGTGTGCTTTTTAGCCCGTTTTCCTCTTTCCAGCAGCCTGCTCTATATTTTAAACACAGCATTTTGATCCATGAAAACTTGTGGTTAGTGATCATGAGTTAGCTAGAACACGGGCTGGTGGTGAGCCGTGTGTAAAGCAGGACAGCAGCTGTTTTCCTCCACGTACTTCTGAGTAGTTAAATCTGATTCTTGATCTCAGTGCTGCGTTACTCATTATTTTTTGTACACTGTAACGTATCTCTTACAGATTATAAGGCTTGAGAGGGCTTAACTTTAAACTGTGGACGTAGGGAGGAGAAAGCTGGCAATAGGGGAGGGGAAATCTCAGAGCCAGAGGCAGATGACACGTTCCTGACTGTCAGTAGGGTGAAGCAGAGTTGGCGCTTAACCGCCATACATGCCTATGTGTCCAAGCGGCCCAGCAATGGATACAGTGCCTCCAGCAGTCCTGGAGAAATGCAGTCTCCACTAGAAACGCAGCACTTTTTGGCATCTGTTCAGCCCTACATCTTGCAGTCACATTGCCCTGCCTTAAAAGGCTGCGAGAGGAGCAGCTAGCCTGGTTTAGCTGCAGGGAGTGAGCAGAGTCCCTCTGTGCCCGGCTGTGCATCTGTCTGCTCATGCAAAGATGGCTGCAATTTGCCCCTTCAGTTGCTGAAGTAGCTTGTTGCCCCTGAGCTGCACTCTAGCGGGAAGGACACAGTAGAGATCAGAATCAAATCTTGGCTATTTAATAGCCTTGAGATTTTCAAATGCTTTGCTTTTAAGGCAGGGGAGTGTTGGTAGTGTTTTGGTGGTGGGGGTGGGTGGGAGTTGCTTTGCTTTGTTTTACAGAGGTTTCAGTTTGCCACTCCCTGCCAGGAAGCTGGTTTTTTCAGGTTGCAGCTCCCACAGCTGGATTACTTTTCTGTACGTACCATCTCTTACGGCCTTTCATCTTTTCGGGCCTCTTTTCTGGTCCCTCAGATAAGGGAAGGCAAGGGGGAAGGAAAGAACAAAAGCACCAGTTCATAGAGCTGTTTTAAGCTGTTTTAGCTTTCTGTGCAAAACAGTGAACACAGAGTGATTTTTGGAGGGATTTATAAACAAGTTTTGAAGCCACAGAGGGAGTATGTTCTTACCCTCAAGGCACATATGCATACTCATTAACGTTAATGGAAGTTGCAAGCACTGAACAGAAAATAGACCATGCGGAGTTACAAGACATGATGATCTAGTTACAGACTTGGGAATTGCCTTGTGCCCTAAACTTGGCAGTTGGTACTTTAGCTGTGTTGTGCTAGTCTATCCTGAGTGCTTAATGTCTTTTTTTTTTCTTTTTAAATTAACAAAGTTGGTTTATATATTTCACATCTGTCTCTCCACCTTAGAGTGCTGCTCATTTGCTCAGAGAAACATTGTACCTCTGAAAAGGGCACAAAATTAGACAAGCAGCCCCCCTGCAGTATGGGTACCTCTTGGCTATGGTGGGTAATAGAAGCTGTGATGTTCCTGCTAATGGAAAAAACTGGCTAATACGAGTACAGGGAGTTTTGTGCTGATTCACTAGATTGACTGCGATTGCAGCCAGTCCAGGAGAAGGCTGCCTGCCCTTAGCCGAAGCTCGTAAGCCCTGCTGAACTCCTGCGATTCCTGCAGAGCCACGCGGGCTTCTCTGCTTCTCTGCGCTGTGTTCTCCAGTGCTCCAGGTCTTGGGAGCGTTTACAAACCTGGCCGAAGCTGCTTGCACGAACCCGTACTGTGCTGCCCCAAATTAGCCAACTGTCTAGGACCTGAAAGCGCTGTAGAGCATAATGCAGACATTTGCTGAGTAGGAAACATTCTCCTGGCCCCACTGAGGTCATTCTGCTCTGTAGGGTCACTGTAGTCCCTGGACGTGCCAATAAGGCAGGGGAACATGAGCCGTTTGGTCATGAAACCAGCCTGGATCTAGGAAATATTAATTGGCATGGGCTTTCCATCATGTAAAAGTCACTAGGCTGCTTTTAGAGCTAACCCAGCCCTGGGAGTACTTCAGCTGTGCTCCTGAGGTGTCTGAATCAATAACCTTTACCAGAAAGACAACAGTGAAGAGAGTCTCTGTAGAAGCTATCATGTAGTTTCTCATGGCCACTGCATGGTTTGCAATCTAGATAGCCCCTGTGTAACTGGAAGGTTACAGTGTCAATAAATCCATTCATGGTCATAAAGTCCGTGTATGTCAAGCCTAGAATATAGCTACACAAAGCTAAAAATCATAATATTTGTGACTGCTTCTTTATTTTATTTATACCTCAGGGAGCCGTAATGGGCCTTCTCATAGCACTTCCACCTGTGAGCTGAAATGCTGTGAAACGCTAGATTTCTGCATTATTTTGCCTCACTGAATATTTAAAAAAAAATACTTAGGGGAGGAGACATCCAGGTAATTCTCTTGCCTTTTTGATAGGCCTTCAGAATATGTTAAGTAAAAAGAAATGCCAGTGAAGCTTCCAAAATAACAATTTTGGAATACTTTTACTGCACTTCTGGTTTTCATACGATCTTTGCTCGTTGTCTGTTAAAGGCATTGCAAACAAATGAGTAAGGGTGTGAGGGGTGAGATCAACATCCTAAAGTCCCTGTTTACCCTTAGAGCTGGTCTAAGCCGGTGATAATAGAGATATTTGGCAAAACTCATTTGGAATTACAGGGAAGACCAGAAAACAGCGGCAGTCCCTGTTCCACAGCAAATGCACAAGCTTCCCACCTCTTCATCTTACTTTATTTTTCACTGATGCCCTAATTCTGCTCTCACTTAAGCAAACAAACGAGACAAATTCTCATGGAGCGAAGCATGACTGAGCACTCGAAGCATTTCCTGCCAAGAGGTTGGTACTGGGGGGCCAAGCACCCTGCACTCCTGTTGGCTTCACTGGGAGTGTGCGGTGCTTAGCAGCGCCACGTCCTAAGAGATTTGAGTCTGACTCCAGGTCAGATGCAGTCATGGGTATTCTCTGTTTCGTTGGTAATTTCTTTCTAATGACTGTTTGAATATAGTCGTCTTGGTTGGTGCATCAGTTTGCTGCTTTCATCTCTTCCACTTGGCTTAATGCTGGGTGACATCAAGCAACATATGCTTGACATGCTGCAACTGTGTTTGGCACTTTATGCTTTTCAGTTTGTGTGTGTGCAAACAGTGCTGTGTAGGGATAACGTGCTCAGCAGTGACAGCTCAGCAGAGCACAGCTTCCTTTTTGCAATGCCGTCAACTTGCCTGGAGGTCACAGTGTACCAGCCTGGACTTTTCATAAACAGAGAAAAAACAAAACAAGCATGCACATATTTTGGTGCTAATTTTAGTGGCCACAACTGTAAGCTGCTGGCATCTCAAACAGGAAGCACATCCCCCAAAGTCCAGCATAATTTGCAGCTGGCTGCTGGTTTGGGGCTGGGGGGAGCCTTGGATTGTGGGAAGTAAGAAGCTGGAGCACAGCGTGCTTGACATCAAGAGGCTGGAACTAATGTCCGTTCCCCACGCAGTGGTCTAATATTTGCCATGGCTTCCATCATTTCTTTGAGATAATCATGAATACTCTGCCTTCAGATTCACAACCAGCCCACCTGTGAGTAACACGTGAATAATTCTAGCTCCTCTTATGTTTAATAGAAAAACAAAGCCAGTCCTGGAAGCTCAGGACTCTCTGAATATGAACAAGCCTGGAAAACCAAACTCTCGTGTTGGGAGCAGTATAACCAGTGCATTGCTGATCCTAACAGGGCTTTGTTGGATGAAGAAGATTCCTGGCATCTAGCCCTCCATGGACGACTGCACAGGGAGCAGGCTGTCTGTGAACATTTGTTCTTGCTGGTATACCAAAAGATGGCATTGCTATAAATCTTGCCTTTGGTTTGCTGTGATGATGCTCTAAGTCTACAACTGATGTAATTGTCGTCTCAATTGGGACAGTTTTAATGGGATTAGGTTTTTGCTCAGACAATGGAAGTCTCTTAATGCTTGTATTTTGATGAATAAAACAGTAAGTAACCCATTGATAAAAAAGAATCAAACATGCACTAAGCACAAACTTGAAACTACACTGATGTGCTTTCAAGAACTCGATAATACGTCTAGCCTCTTTGTTGTCTTAAATATGAGTTTTTGAAAACAAATGCATGGAAGTTCAAAGTATTCCATTGCTCTGAATTTTCTGTTATTTTCTTTTAAAGACGAAGTAATTTTTATAGCTGTTTTTGGTAAACATCTGCAGCAATTAATTTCAATAAAATCCCAGTCCTGCAAATACGTGCTTGTATGTGAGCAAGTATTATGCGAAACTGGCACTCCTGTAAATAATGGTGAGCATCTCCCCGTGGTGTAAGTAGGCGAGCAGGGCTCTTAGCAGCTCTGTCACTGACTCAAATGACCTCGAGCCTTTCACTTGTCTCTCAGTGTCCCAGATTCCTCGTTTTTAAAATAGAAATAGTGATGAGGGCATTCTTTCGTAGAGTACCTTCAAATCTACTTACGGACAGAGTATTCTGCTCACAGACAAGACATGGGCTGCTGGGACATGCCTGAGCACTTTCTTGAGCAGCTGTGGAAAGAGCCGTTTGAGCAGAGACAGGAGGATGCGAGAGGAGTGGACTCGCTCACTGTATGAAGGTCCCCACATCTGGCAGGGTTCTGTCTATGAACGCAGGGCAATCACCATGGAAAAGGAGGTCTGCAGGGGCCTGGCAGCAGGAACTGCTTCCCATTGCTGTCAGTGATGCTGCAGTGCATGAATAAGGTTGCAAAATCTGGGCTGTGATTGTGATCCCAGCCTGCAAAATGCTAAATGTCATCAGCTTACGGTGAATATAATCCCAGGAGATGCTAAGCAGCAGGTCTGCTCAGAGGTTATGCTATTCTGTGCCGTCCTATCCCAGAGGCTGTGCCTCAGTGGTACAGCTCAGTACTTGGAAAGAGCTTTGCTGCTTTGCTGCTAGCTGATGGCAAAACGAGGCAGGCCAGGAGCGCACCACGCAGTGTATCAATAGCTCCTGCTTTAGGGGGCAAGTGATGATCTTGGCTACGCTTGTGCTGGTCTGCTGACCTCAGTCACTCCCTGATAGTTAATGCCTGCTTCTTCCCTTAGTTACTGGCTTACTGTCCTTGAGCTTTGATGCTGTACGTGCTTTAATTGCCTTCTGTTTACCTCAACTTTCCAAACATTTTTGCCAGAGAGGTCTACTTTTCCTCATTGTCCCATCTTCTATTTTCTGCTTCTTGGACTTTTTTCTCCCCCTTTTTTCTGGGGTGATGCTTTTTGATCAGGTCTTTTTCTTGTTCTCACTAGTTCTGCCTGTGACCTGAATAGGTTGTGCAGGGGTGGGTGAGGCAGGGATTGCTTGTAGCAGCAGTTCCTCTGTTCCTTTTTGCTGTCCTTTGTCTCTCATCTTTCCCCTGACTTCTAAGGTGGCACAATGAGGTTAAGTCTGGCTCCTGAAATAGGAGTGAATCCCCCAGACGCTTGTCTGGAGCCAGGCACGACAGTGTCAAAATGTTACTGTACAGTGCATCTAGGTGAACGTATGGTGATCAGGCCAGGCTGCATGACCCTTTAGCTCAACACTGTTATAAGGCTCTACTAGGGTCCCTGGAGGACTCCGCAAACAAGCACAATGTGAAATGAGAGCTGCCAGCCACACAGAGGCTCGGAGTGAGGACAGCTGGTCACGTGTGGCTTGTCTGTAACTTTGTCAGCACTGTATTCAGAGTTGAGAAGGAGAGACAAGTCACCCCTGTAGAAATGAAAGTGAAATGAATAGCTGTGAGGCTTTTTTCCTGAAGCTGATTAGACTGAGCGTTTCAGTGTTGCTCAGCTTCTGACCACAGAGGTGTTACATCTCCCGCCGCTGCGTGCTTGTGAGCTGCTCTAACTATGCAGTGACCACTTCAGCTATGATTATATTTACCCTCAAAGTTGCTCCGTGACAACCTGCAGAAAGTGCTTCTGCAGGGTCACCCTGTGTCCTTTGGTGGAGGCAGAAGTGTCCCTCCCTGAACAGGGAGCTCCTCCTGTTCAGCGGGGCTTCCCTGCTGCTCCTGCTGTGGTGACTAGTTCGACCCCTGCGATCAACATTGTGCTTCGGTTTGAAACGTGAGCTTCCGCGCAGAGGGGCCTGCCAGACCTGTCAGTCAGCAGCAGTAAGACGCCTTTTAACACCAGCCTGAAGAAAATGAATCGGACAAAGTCTGCAGAACTTCCAGGGGGGAAGACGGGTGCTAGCGAAAGCTGTCGGTTCCTCGTCACAGGTGGAGAGCGTTGAGGGAGAGCGCGGCATTTGGGAGGGCTGCCATGCCTGTGTGATAGCTGAACACAATATATTTCATCTGGTGGTCCCCAAGAGGTCAGTGTTACACACAATATCTCCTCTGGAGGTCTGGCAGCTTGAGTTAATGGGTTGCAATCATTTTAGAAGCTCAGCAAACAGATTGCTACTTATGTAAGCAAATAATGGGTTTGACCTAGTTGTTATTATCTGTAAGCCAAAGATAGGCATTACTGTGGATATAAAAAATGAACAGTCCCATTTCTCTGGACAAATTATTCAAATCTTTGCATAGAGTCACTGCTAGTATTCTGGACAGGACATTTATGGTCCAAAGCAACAATTCAATCAAGTGAGCAAATAGTGAATATTTTTCTAAAGCTCTGAAGTAGTTGAGCTAAACTTCCTGCTTCATTAAACTTCCTACTTCTTCCTCTAGCTTGATTTCCTCCTCCTTCTCCCTTTTCTCTCTAAATCCTTTCAGACTGCAGTATTTGGGGGTAGGTCTTGTATTTGGAAATCACCCAGAGCAGGGACTTTTGCAGAGGTGTGTTTCATTGAGTGTCTGTACCAGCACTGGGTCAGAAAGCCTCTGTACCATACCTTCTGCAAGAAGTTCATGAAAGTCCAGCAAGTGATGCTTTCCCACGTCATCTCCCTCACCTGTAATAGGTAGCAGGCAATATTAATGTTGTGCTTGTGAAGCCAAGAGTTGCGTTCAGACTGGAAGATGTTTATGTTTACATGAGCATTGCCAAATGATACTGCAAAGGCCTTCAGCACCCCTTGGGCAGTAGCTAATATATGAATAAGGAGCTGTGGTTGAGGGCCTCAGAGACTTACTTATATCGCTCTGATATCCACTACGTACCAAACTCAGATGATTTGGGTGTTTGATAACGTCAGCAGGACTTAGCTTTTAAGACATATGGAAAAGCATCACTCGCTGCGGGGGGGGGGGGGGTCCTTTCTTTCCACAGGTCAGCAGAAGTGCTGTTGCACCTGCCCTTGTCACGCAGCACACTGCAAAACTCTGTGACAAAAGCCAAAATGCAGAGCCGTACCATCTCCTGCATGACGCTTGGAGAACGCAAGATGGATAGCTACAGAGAGAGAGGGAGAACAGAGAGCACAGGCTGGCAGCAATATCAGCCGGGTACCACAGCTCAGATGCTGGGGGGTGGCAAAGGCTGATTTCACCCATGCTTCTCTGTGTGAAATGTAGTCAGTTTGTGGGTAGCTATGAGATTAGAGTGGTAACAGCTAATTTACAGTAAAACAATAAATGCTGTTCAGGTTTCATCTCAAAGGTGACAGTAAAGATACCGTAAATGCAGCTCTAAGAATGAAGTGCTTTACTCATATTGTTGATCTGTGGATGTTTTTCCATGCTCGATTGTGAACATGTTTAACTCTTCAGTGCTCCAACTCTCTATAGCTTTCTGCAGTAGAGCACTAGAGCCACCAACAAACAAGCACGTATGTTTTGTAAATGAGTTTCTCAGCAAGCATGGTTCAGTATAATTTGTCTAACGATGCTTATTGTTGATGAGTTTAAAAGCCAGTTGCCTTATCTGTAGCTAGAAATCCTTCAGGCTGTAGTACAGATACAATATTTTTTTTAGTGCTACTGTTGCATCGGCTACAAAATCACTGTTTCACCTGAACAGACTGTAGGCTATCTAAAACGGAACAAGCTAATGCTTCAGCAGCAATGTTGGTTACGTATGTGGGTAGTGTAAGGGTCCTTTACGTGGATTCGCACTTCCCCAGTGATCCTCCTACGTCTCCCTCCTCAGGGCCTGCTTGCGCTGGAACTGCTTGTAATTTGCACCCGTGTAACAGCATAGATCCTGGCCTCTTGTGTCTAAGCATGTTACTCAAACTCAAGGATATTTTTCTAAATGCATACTCAGAAATCATTGCAGCCTGAAAGAAGTTACTGTAAGATTTTTTGTGTTTGCCTCCATTTGAACTCAGTCCATCAGTTTTCATTGAAAAGGAAGATGATTCAAATTGGCTTTTCTTTTTTTCCTTAGCCGAAATCTTGCGTTCTCTGCCTTTGCAGAACTGTGCTTCAATGAATAGCATAGAATAGAAAGGCTTGGTCATAGATATTTTGTAATTATTTCACTCTTTTTTTTTTTTTTTTTGCCTATTCAATTTATCTGGAAAAGCCAAGGACATCAATTACTCATTCTTTCAAAGAACTGGTATAGGAAGATCAAAATATATGAGGTATGAGACCAGGCATTCAGAAGGAGAATTAGTCACTTTATAATCTTCTGAAAGCTTTTTGTAGACTTTTTCATTGTGGGAAAGGTTAATAAATGAAGCTGAGAGTATCAGGTGAATGCACAGAGAAGTGAAGGACTATGAAGGAGAAAGCCTGGAAGTTGGTCTGCTTTGGAGCTTGTCTGCCTGGGAACAGACTTTCTCCATGTGCAAAGAGCTGGACCTGCCCTCCTCTTGGTAATGCAGCGCAAAGCATCTCTGACCTCTGGCACTCTGCGGACAGGCCTTGACAGCAAAGCTGTAGGTAAAGTGGGTTTCCTTCCACCTCTGATCATGTTTCGAAGGAAGAAACTGATCCCTACTCAGTCCTTGAAGGAAGGTGTTGAAGCACGTAGCTAACTCCAGAAAGTCCAAAACTAGGAACCACAAGTGAAGGGACTTGTTCATGCCTGAGAGAGGCAAAAGGTGTAAGACAGCTTGCTTTTTCACAGTTTCTGTTAGGTAGTTACTAGCGCAGTAAGTTGGCTTTCACGCATTCCCCTCCCCGCTGTTGTGAGTCCCTGGCTGGTTTTCTGTGTATGGTGCGTAAGGAGCCCCAGGGCTGCTGTTGAGAATCCGGTTGTAACGCCTGGGCACGCAGCCTGAAGCTGGGGCTGGCAGCAGCGTGTCTTCAGGCCAGGATGCCTATCACTTGCATTAGTTGTAGTGTTGGCTTAAATGCAGACCTGAATTTAAGTGCAGGGTGCTCCCTGTTATGCTGGTCTGTAATTCTGGAATATCAATACCAAAGCCACTAGGTTTCTACCACTTTGAATTAGAGCAGAAATCAATCATTTTAAAGGCCAAAAGAAGTTGTAGCCAAATAAAAGGACCTGAATATTTCTGAAGAAGTCTCCTTAATCATAGCCTTGAGACAGCTGAGTAGCATCAGTATTATTTTATGATAGTCTTTCACTCCTTTCATTTTGGGTATAGTTCAGTCCTCTTTAAACGCCCAAACAATTCCCAGTAAGAGGCAATAGATTCAAGAGGGGGAAAAATGCGTACTACGTTAAATCACTGCACTGAAACTACGTAATGCTTGCAAAGCTGTTAGAATGAATGAGATGGTTCTTTTTTCCCTTCCATGGTCTTTCTCTATTTGATTTTTCCTATCATATTTTAGGAAAGAGAAAGGTAATCTGCAGGAAAAGGACTTGTGTGCATGAGGACAATGCTATTTTGAACGCTTTTTTTTTTTTTTGTGACAAAGATATGTTCTCTGCTGTTACTTCAACCCAGTGATGACTTTTTTATGGTCATTTGATAAGATGCACTTTTTTTGCATATGTTTTACTGCTGTTCACAGTGTGAGAACGTTTACTACCAGAAATTCCTTGGAGAAGAAAAGATGCACGTTCCACACAGCAAGTATTCAATAGATATATTCAAATTTGCTGTTGTCTTTTACTGTTGCTTCCCAGTTATGGTAACCACTATGCAAGGACTGATATAAACCAAAAAAACAAAAAACCAAGTCCCATGCCTGAAAGACCTTAGAACCTAAAGTGGCTCTAAGGCAAAAGGTAGAAGGTAAAAAAGTGGCATTTAAGGAGTGAAATGACGCCTAAGGACTTGTGGTCTGTGACAGAGATAAGAATTAAACTCAGATCTCCCGAGTACCAGCCAGTCTTTTGCACAGTTCAGAGGCCTGTGCCTTTTTTAATTCAGTCTCGCTAAGAACACTCAGACTTCATCTGCAGAGATAATGAAATCAGAGCCATATGAGCACTGGAGCACAAACGCACTTAAGATCATGTGCAGCTTTGAACAAGGAATTCGTTTCATTAAAGCCAATGGGAGTTACTTATAGTCATGAACTTACACGTATATACATAGGTACTGTGCTACCTTAGAGCTGTATTTTCTTTTAAATTATATGTGTTGTAAATCAGAGTCTGTGCATCTTTGATTCAGTTTCAAAGCGAGTTCAGGGTTTAATTAAATTCTATTTCCTTTTACTCCTGGAGGCTCTTTTTGATACTCCTCAAAATACAGCACGAATGATTCCTTCTTGCTTTTAAAGTAGCATTATAAAGAAGTTTTAAATTTTGTATGAGGCCCCAAATCATTCCTTCATTTAGAAAGAATTTGAACATTAAAATATATTTGATGTGGCGTCTTGTAGAAATTGAAAGGTAGGAATTTTACCGTTACATGTATTTTTCTTCTTTTGGTTGCACGGAATAGTGCAATAAATCAGCTTGGTCTCTGAATTGCAAAAGTTGGTAAACAGCTAAAGCACAGTGGAAAATCACAAATTCATTTTATTTTTTAAGTGTTTTCACCCATGCCTTACAGAGTGAGAAAATAATAAAAAACAATGCCATAACATATTTTCATAATTCACTCTCTCCTTGAAGAGAAAAAAGACTTCAAAAGGATAGGATGACAAGAAGAGTTCTGTATTTCCAAAGTTTACTATGCAAGGCGGATAGTCTGGGCATGTCTGAAAGCTATGCGTAACCTTTGTGCTACAAATATCTCATTTCAAAAATGTCAGATTCTGCTTATTCAGTAGGGCTTCCATAAGGCTATTTTAAGCGCTGTGCTTCTTGTTTCTAGATCAGAACTGAAGTTATTACTGCCTTTATGTTTTAGTTCATTTGCAGTTTATTAGAGGTAGACAATTGCTTGGTAGTAGAATGCTATTAAATACAGCGAGTCCTGTCAAAGCAGTGTAAACTCAGTTGAGTGTGAACTGGGAGATCCCTGTGCCGTGTTTCCAGTTCTTTCAGGAGCGCCAAACTGGCCTGTGCAGAGTGATACTGGTCCGGCTGAATTGTCGTGCTTGGGCTCTACGTTGCACCTGCCTTTGGTACCTCCACCTGTTGATTTAGATGTACCAAGACACAAATCCTGCCGCTGGGATTAAGGGGCAGCCCTCTGCTTCCTCAGCACAGGGCTGGATTCCTGCAGTGCCAGTACAGCCGTTGGCAGGGTGGTGAACCTCGCTCAGTACGTTGTATTTGTGTCTCTGTGATGAAAGCACCACCAAGAGCTTTGTGACGCAATTGAACGTGGCTAGCTCAGGGAACTTGCAGCTCACAAAGAGAGAAATAGTTCTCAGCTGAATCTTTGCTCTGTGACTTTAAAGGTCATGAGAAAAATAGAGCGGACAGAAAAATAGAAAATCTCTCTTGTGGAGAATCCTGAGGTTGTATTTTGTGGAGGAGATCTGGCCTTTGTGGAGAGAAAGGGCAGCAGCAAAGGGAGCTGCCTTACTTGGGGATGAAAGGTAAAATCCACAAACTCTTATTTTGGGAGAAGAGGTCTGAAAAAAATAACCATTCCAGGAGAAATTATCCAAATATTTGAATACCTGTGACTCTTCCACGCTGCAGCTGAGCGCTGCCACCCTTTGCTTCCTATCCGGCTGCTTCAGGCCATGAGAACTGCAAAGAGTCGAGGAGGCCAGAGCTGTGAGCCGTGTCTCTGTTTCGGTGGGTTGCTTACCTCCTCTCTTAATGTCTGTTCAGCCTCATTTGCTGTTTACAAGCAGATCATGCAATCTGAAAAGAGTTTTCCAGTTGCAGTGTTTTCATCCTTTTCCCTTCCATATGGAAAATTGCTTGGGTTTGGACAACATTCAGTATTTCCAGTTGGAAAGTTTCAGTTCTGGATAAAGAACATCTCCCTTTGGAATATTATCCTGTTCCAGCCGTGATAATGAGGAACAGCAGCGGGGGGATACTTCTTCCCTTATGAGAATAGTCAGTGGTACGATAAACTTCCACGAGAATTGCATCAAGCCACTCACAGCAGTTTGCAGCTCAGTAGGAAAAACCTGGGTTACAGGGATCAGAAGTTTTAACTAGATTTTGGTTTCTTGGTGTTTCTACCCTTTTACAGTGTAATCTATATAGCAAGTCAGAAAACTTCTGAAGTGCAGTTCCATCAAATTGGAAATGTTTCATAAACTTGTGCGTTAGAAGGGAAAAAGGATGCCTGAGGAGAGTGTTGTGACTCTGTCATAATGTCCAGGGTTTTGACGCTTTTTTTGGAAAGAAATGGGATGCTTTGCTTTTTTTTTTTTCCTATAGAATTCTATAAAATTATTTGTTTAAAAATGTGCTATTATATTAAATTATCTCCATATCCTTGCTCTGCAATAGTATAATATAAAAAAAATGGAAACACTTTATTGTTTTGAACCAAAATATTATTGGGACTTCTTGCTTGTGGAGTATTGGAGGAAAAAAAAAAAAAAAGGCAAGTTTATTTCTAACTGAAAAATGTACGACAGGTTCTCAGTATCGTCCATAGAGGAAAACTCCATAAACAGATCCACAGTACTATTTTTCTGTGCCTTTATATGCCCCAAATCTTAGGCGTGCCCAGTAGATATGGAGAAGATGAGCAGCTGCTCTCCGGAGGGGACACCGTGGGATGTGGTAGCAGCCGTTGCTTCTGACAGCATGACAGGGCTGGTTCAGAGCAGCACCACAGGGAAACACGACCCAGAGCAAAGCCTACCAAAGTCCACAGGAACTTTCTTTTCTTTTGTTTAGTTTTGGTTTGGGCCCTCTGCGCCATGAAGTAGTACTAGCAGTCTCAAGGCAGGTTACTGGGGACAAATGAACCAGGGACATAGTAATCCATGTTGAAAAGCTTTTAATTACTCCATGTTTAGAGCAGACAACGCTGCAGTGAGTGTATCACCAATATGTCAGCATGGTTTGCTTTTCATAGGAGTTTATGTTCCCAGCAGGCACTGAATGCTTTTTCTGCCTGATAAATGTCAAGTACTTAAAGCAATCTTGCCTGCTCCTCTCAGGAGATTGCCAAACAATCTCCTTTCATTGGCTATGGGATCTTGCCAGGGCTTCTGCGATCATGCACATTTATCCCTGCCAAATGCTGGTAACACAGGAACTGTACAAACACTCCCTGCTCCTTTCACTAGCTTTGCACAGCTCTGTTCAGTTGCAGGATTGCTTTTTTTCCTCTGTTTTCGTGGTAGAGCGATAGTTCATAAACATGTGTGCCATAGATTTCATCGCTTACAATGGAGATGTGTTTCAGAGCAGAAACCTTTGTTAAATAAATATGATAGGCCTCTTGCATGATAGCTTTCTTAAATGCTAATTCAGTTTACCTCCTGAATGCCCCCATTGCTGCAGAAGAGAGTTCTCAGTAGGTGTTGAGCAGTTTCTCTGCTCCCAATCGTGACAAAAAGATTCCTTTGCTATTTTCCCTATCCGTTTGCTTGTATGTTTTCTCTAGGAAGCCTTCTAGCACCAAATATTCCTACTCTGAGTAGTGTGTAGTAGGTACCTATATAATGAAGAGCCTTATAAAATATGTAAAGCTTTCCAGTTTATCAAGGCAGAAGAAATACCTGAATAACATCTTGCCGTTCTCCTTCTGGAAATACATCCTTTAATAAAATGAACTGTGGCAGAGTCAAAAATGTTTTGAATAGAGAAAGGAAAGCAAATCTTTCACCTTGTCATGTTTTATCCTGTGTATGATAAAAGAGGATGGGGTCAGTTGACCTTTTTGTTGATAATGTCACCGAGATATTTTAGGCTAGTGCTACGTATCACGCTCTGGCAGATGAGAAGGCTGCGTGTGTCACTGCGGTAGTTAATTTCAACCCATGCAAAAAGACTTTACAAGAGTATATGGCAGATTGTCATATTTTTTTTCTACGACATTTCTCATTTCCTTGTCTATAATATAATAACTTTTGAACGTTGCGTATGCAAACCCCAACGCTTCAGGCAAGATCTAGACCACATGGCAGAATCTCATTGGTTTGGATGAAAATTGTGAAAACGGAAGGAGGAAAGAGGCAAAACGTGCTGTTGCTAGCAATTTGTTTGAAAACACGATACCCTTAACCACTTTGAAGTGCTTTTAGGTAAAAATATCAGTTGGCACCAGCCATGAACGGCCTCCAGCACAACAGCATCTCTCCAATAGCTTTGTCCGTCATTAAAACGGTACAATCCCAAAGGCAGCCACGTATATACTCCTGTAGCCAGTATAAAGGGCAGTTCAGGTGCTGGGTAAAACGTTCAGGATCAAGTACTTTGTGCCAATCTCATTCACTGTCTCTTCAATTTAATGACACCAGTCTGAATAAGACTGCTCATGCCAGGGTGTAAATCAGATGAATAAAGGTACAGAGGGAGGATTGAGGCAAGGTTTACGTCAGTAGCATTTGTATGAATATAATATACGAGTAACATTACACAGAGAAAGGAAACAGGGTTTTAGCTGGAAGCAGAGCGAGAGCAATCTGATAGTATTGTCACATATATCAGGAGGAATATTTTCTACAAAGCCCAAATGATTCTGGTAGCCTACATCTCATTCCCATAAGCCTATCTTAAGACATTCAAGAAAATTAATTTGGGTTAATTAAAAAGACAAATTTAAAGTGCATTAGGATATATCCTCATAGTGAAAAACTATCAAGCTAACACATATGCTTATCTGTGGCAGCTTTTGCATGTCCCTAGCCTGTTGCAAAATGGAACACATTAATTAGCACCACCATGAAAGTATAGCACTTGTCTTTGTTTCTTTTAATTCTGGCTAGGTTTCTTTTTGTTTTTCCTTTTTTATACCTTAGTTACACGTTAAGCTTGAACAGATGCTATTGACAAAGTGTGGCCTCACTATTTCATGCATGTCATATGCACACACGTAAAGCCTCTTTGTTCCTAAACAAAACTAGAGTCTTGTTTAGCCTCTGCCCTTATTACTACACCTGATAAGGGTGAAGTATCAATTTTGGAATGGCTATTTAATGGCTCAGAGCAGAAGAAGGACAGAGTGGTAACACTGTGTTTGACTCCTCCTCTGATGCTGACCGAGTCGCTTCAGTAAATGCTGTTAATGGCTGCACCCTCCACCCAGAGTGGGGAGTCCTACGTAGGCTGTCCAAACACTGCCTTTCCGTTGGCAGAGCAGTGCTTAGCTGCTGGCTTTGGGAGGTTTTTTAAGTCCATGAGCGCTGCCTTGTTGGTTTAACGTTAGGAACTTGCTAGCAGTTTTCTCATGGGTCGGCAAGAGGTATCTGGAAATGTCTCTGAGCACTGAGGTTGCAGTGGCAGATCTACAGCAGTGAATTCCAAGGAGAAAAACAGCCAAGAAGGGCTGGGAAGCTGGCGCTCTGAACCCAGCTGTAGTCTAGGGCTTTTTTGGGCTGTGAAACATATCAATAAGGTATCAAGGCTTTCAACACAAGAACTGTTTACCCTGTAGAAATGCAGGTTAGGTTTAGTATACTTGATAATATTTCTTCTGAATCAGTTGCTTTTGTCTATTTAGGATAAAAAGTGGCTTCACTCAAACATTTAATGAGGTATTTTATGAACCTCAGCATTTAATGACATATTTTATTAACTGTTCATGCAAAGAGAATGACATGCAATTTCCATGAGTTCCTTTCTTATTTATTTGTAATGGATAATTTCTAAGAAACCCCTGACCTCTCATTTCAAATGAATTTTATCATAATGTGTTGATTTGTAATTTCAAAGACAAAATGGTCTGTACTTTCTAGCTGTAATCTATTTGGAAAGGATCTGAATAAGTAGGATATTCTATTTCCCCTTGAATTCACTGAAGTCGTGTTAGTTTACCTAGATTCCATTTTATAAATTATTAGGATTATTCTAACAGTAAATTTTACAGTATTTACATCCAGTAAATCCTGGATGTATTACAGTGTTACTGATCTTACAGTATGTAAGAGTTTCCTTTCTCAGTGCTGAAAGAATTGTTCATTTATGCAAGAAATTGCTGTACATAAAAAGGTCTTGATTCATCACTGTGTTACTGCAGAGTTACATCACTGTCATTCCAGTATGAATTTCCAGGATCTTAACTGTTCTCTTGCAGCCATAAGGATTTCATTCTGATACTTAGTTTTGTGTCTTTGGTGACTCTCCAGGTTTTTTAAATCACATGGTGATATTTTGAAAGGATATTTAAAATGGAAAGTTCCCTGCCCAAAGAGTTTGGGAGAGAACAGCTTTCTCAGATGAAGGGAAGTGCAAGGAGTGTTTTGAACAGGGTATTATTTTTAATAGTGTTTTACTGATGTATTTCTAGAGAAAAACAACAATAGGCTAGTCCCGGGAAATCCATTCCAGGATTGTGACATTGTAACAGAAATCCTGTGGCTGAAAAAGCTTGTTAAATATCTATGATGAATTTGTATTTTGTTCTGTTTTTAGTGTCAGCCAAACCAAGACCTCACAGTGATGAATATACAAAGAAGATTCCACCTCCTAAGCCGAAACGAAATCCAAACACTCAGCTAAGCACATCTTTTGATGAAACATATATCAAAAAGCATGGCCCCATGAAGACCACACTCACTAGGGATGCCTCTTTATCGCAGGTCAGCAGTCCTGCCCCAGACACAGAGGAAGAAGAGCCTGTTTATATTGAAATGGTTGGGAATATACTCAGAGACTTCAAAAAAGATGAGGATGACCAAAGTGAGGCAGTCTATGAGGAGATGAAGTACCCTATATTTGATGACGTAGGCCAAGATTCAAAATGTCAATGCGAATATGACCATCACACTTGTTCTTCTCAGTGTGCTACTCCCACAGTGCCTGACCTAGATTTCACCAAGTCTTCAGTGCCATCTACTCCTAAGGGCTTGCTTTGTGATATACCCCCACCATTTCCAAATCTACTTTCTCACAGACCTCCACTGCTCGTGTTCCCACCAGCACCTGTGCAGTGTTCCCCGAATTCTGATGAGTCTCCTCTAACTCCGCTAGAGGTTACAAAGCTTCCTGTTTTAGAAAATGTGTCTTACATCAAACAACAAGCTGGAGCTTCTCCATCTTCACTGCCACCTCATACACCAGGCCTTCAAAAACTGGAGAAAGACCAGGCAGTATCTCATGGAACTACCACCTCTGGGCACACCTCCTCACCTCCTCATCCTTCTACCTTATACAGAACACAGTCTCCGCATGGTTATCCTAAAAGTCACTCTGCCTCACCTTCTCCTGTCAGTATGGGTAGGTCTCTTACCCCCTTAAGCCTCAAAAGACCTCCACCTTATGATTCTGTACATTCAGGAAGTCTCTCAAGAAGCTCTCCATCAGTGCCTCATTCTACAGCCAGAAACACATTGCAAGAAGGAGGGAAGATGGTAAATGCCTCGGTCAATACCTACAGCTCATCATCTCAGAGCGGTTCACGTTCTCGGACACCCACTAGTCCTCTGGAGGAACTAACCAGCCTCTTTACCTCAGGACGAAGTCTCCTGAGGAAGTCCTCCAGTGGCAGAAGATCTAAGGAACCTGCAGAAAGTAAGTTTTTGGTACAGTTTTTCTTCTCTCTTCCTTGCATCAAAATACCTTTTGGTATATTTTATTAAATCAAACACTTGCAAAAAATGCATACCTCAGCAGACTGAATTCCATACATAGTTCTCCTGAAACTGGAAGAAAAGTCATTATTGTTAAAATTACTTTGATTTTCTTTTTTTTTTTTTTGGTTAAGATTTTAAAAGTATGTGTACTGCACTACAGAAGGTGTCCAGTTCATGACTCGGTCTTGCTTGCAAGGGCGGTCAGTTGTCATTAACTTTTCCACGGTCCCATGTGAGCTGGGAAACTTCTCAGAATCTCAGACCCCTAATTTCCTAGTGGATGTTAGGACATGATGATTGTCCACGTAGCTTGTAGCAAAATAACCAGACAGTTGTTTTTGGGGGTAAGGTCCATTGATAACCCTTAACCTGGTCAGCGAGCCTTAATTTTATGTTGGAAAGTGTTTTGCAGAGGTACTAGCTTAAATTGTTCCTGTCCTTCCCACTGCCTCTTTCTGTCCTCTGCCACAGAGTATCTCTTCGAGCTGTGCTAGCGTGACTCGTTGTAATGCCATACTGTCAATTGATCTGAGAACTGGTATGACTCAAAACGCATTACCCGTACCCAGAGAAAAGCATGGCAGGAGGTTATAAAGGAAAACCTTAAGCCAATATTGCCTGTGAATATGCTGTATCATAAAATCCCATATGCCATATCCCATATATCATTCAGATTTAAGCAAAGTGCACTTCTGAGTCAGTGAAATATGTAGACTCCTAATGAAATCAGCCATCACAGGTGTGAGTGAAAGCAGAACCTGGCACCAGTATTTCTGTTGCAGAAAATGTTCCTGTTCAGTGGTGCTAAAGACAAGGTCTCGCAGTGGAACTTAGCCATAAAACTTTTTGTCAGTGAGCAAAGTGGGCTACATATGCTTTCTCCTGTAACTTCAATAAACAAGTTTATGACATTGAAATCTTGAAGTCTACCTAGCTGAGAAGCTCTCTTTTGAGAACAGCTGACTTTGTTTGTGCAAGTGCTATATGATGCCTGTTTGTAACATATTAAATGCAACGCACCAACCTACGCTTGCTTATATTCTGATAAAAGAAGATATTCTTGTTTCCAGACTACCATTTTACTACAGAAGAGAAGCAAATTCTTTCCTGCCTGACTGGTTGCATTTGTACTGCTCTGTTACGTTACTCATAGCAGCGTGTTCAAGGCTAGTTGATGATTCACATTAATTTCAGGCACAATCAGGGGTTCACAAGAACACCCCAGCTGATTTTCATGGGCACAGGTCCCCTATCTCAGGTCTCTGCTTCAGGTTTGAAGAAAGCCTAGGCTGGTGTTGCCAGCTCACCTAGATCTGCCTAGCACTGGTTGTGCCAGAGCTCAAGTGGAAAGTGCTCAATCACAGGGTGCCAAAGCTGCTTTCGGTGCGCTCGTGTCCTGCTCACACCTTTCCTTGTCAGCTAGCATAAGCAGCTCGCTTGGAACCTGCATGGCCATGGCCACGGCCACCACTGGCCTGAGTGGGCTGCCTGTCAAGGCTATCAGCTGCTGAGCAAGTATGCAAACATGTGAGTAGGGAGAAGCTTGGTGGCAATGCTTGCATTAGCCTGCAAAGCATTCTTCCTCTGTCATGGACTCTGCTGCTCCAACCTTGGCACTTTCTGCTCTGCTTCTCCTTTAGTGTTGTTTTCTCTGTGAGTTGAGGGTGGCCCTCGAAGTCCCTCATCTCCCAAACGTCTGTCCACACACCTTGTTCTGGCTTGTGTGTAGGTGGTTGTGGAGGAAAGCCATAGCTCCATAGCTCTGCCATTCACCCATGCCAACTAAGAGATTTCTCCTCTTTTGCCTTCTGCTTTATTTCTGCTGAGCTGTTCTGTGTCCTTGCGTACTTGTGAGCTCTGTTGATTGGGGTCATACCTGGAGGCTCCCTGCATGGAGAAGGTCACAGGTCGGATAACACTACGGGGGGATTGGGAGAGAATTTGCAATAAAGCTTGTGCTTCACTAGGCATTAAAGAGGGCTGAGCTTGTGGGGCAGATACGAGCTGCTCTGGGCTACACAGCTGCCAGTCAGAGGTGCAGAGAGGCTTTGCAGACAAGGTGGTATTTCATTCGTGGCTCATGCTGTCATTGCAATATCCTCTGGCTATGAGGCAACGGTGTGTATGGATGATGATCAGGCAGATTCTGAAACACTGACGGGAGTTGTGGGAAATGCAGCGTTAATGAGAACAGCTGAATGTTACAAGAGCTTTCATGGTGGTTACATAGGCCTGACAGGATGTGTGTCACATCCTTTGTGGGACACCTGGGATGGTCTGAAGGGACCCTGTGACTGAGGCAATGAGATGCAGGGACTGTGACTATCCCTTTGAGATCAGTCTTTGGAAGCAACCTGATGGAGCAGAATCATCTTGCTTTTATTTTTGCTCTCCCTTAGTAGTGTTTTCTACAGTTGCCCTTTGTTTGCAGTTTTCTTCTCATGTATCTGTGTGCAAATCAGGAATAATGACTCTAAAATCAAAAGTGGACGTAAGAATGGAATTAGCAGGATACTCAGAATATGAGTCAATGCAGCAAATGCAGCACTTGATCTGTCTTTAATATCTTTGTGGCCTGCTTTAGCTCCATGATTCAGTAGGGTTTTACATAAGTGATTACAGTAATAAAAATACAATAACACCAGATTTGTGTGCTGGATGGAAGCAAACTTGTGCCTAAAAGGCAAGATGATTCTTGTAATTGGGAACAATCACGAACGATGTGATGTGACACTTACAAATAATTGTAGTAAAGTGGTGGAGAGATTTTGGGGAAGTGCAGACAAAATTGAACATTATTAAACATGCTGTTTGTTGAGAAGTGAACAGGAATTCCCATGCTACCCCAGAACTACTTGGCAGGCTTCATAAATTTGATGGGGATTGTGCTCACTGAGGTAGACAGAAAGACTAGCTGTGGCACCCATGGAAATTCCCACAGCGAATGTGGGAATTAGTTCAAATCCTGGGAAATCTCAGAAAAATCTTATGTGCTGCTGTCTCATAGGTAACTCCAAAAAGATCTCTGTATTGTAGTTGCCTGCAATTGACTGCAGACTATCAAGGGACTTTTCAGAGGAATATGAAGGAGATCTTGGCCTGCAGACCTGTACCGAGAGCAGCTTTCTTATTGGCTTCTCAAGGAGCATTCTACTTGCTCTTTCGGGAGTGGAAAAGTGCTTGTTACTGGTCAGAAGTGGTAAGACAGGAGAGATGTGAAATAGAAACCATGTTCATTTAAGGACAAATCTTCGATATTATAAACAGAGGCCAGTGGTGAAAAGACCCTGGAGTGCAGCTGTGTTGGGTAAATGAACAGACTGCCCATCTAATCCGATTGTAATTTGTCTGATATTTACAGTGTGGATTAATCCTATAGGATTACTGCCCTAAGCAAGAAGCAGGTTTGTGCTCAGACGTTGCAGAGGCAGAAGTCACTGTGAGATGTGTTGAAAACGCATAGAGAGCAAGCACTGATGTCTTGCAGTTAAAATGATCCACCAGAACAATCCTGGATTTGGGGGTTTGAAAATAAAATCTGACGCATTTAGAGTCTGTAATAATACATGGTGAAGGGTGGTGGAGACTGTGGACTGAAGAAATCTCGATTTTACAAATCTTACTGAAAGCCTAAGGTAATCACACAGTTTTGGGGCTTTCTTTTAAGCTGCTGGAGACCAAATGCATAGCATAGGACTAACTGGGAATGCAGTATCTTTATATTTGTCATGTCAATGTGATTTAGTCCGAGTATGCAAAAAGATTTCCAGAATTTAGAGGATAATAAACAAAAAAAGCAAAAGTTGTGTCCCTCCTAAGAAATCATACTAGGAAACTAATAAATATGTACTTTTAAAATATAAAATTATTCTGGGCACATCTCAAGCAAGTTGCTCATTGAATCCTCAAAGACTCAGCCCGCTGTGACTCGTCTGAAGCTCTCATTGCCACAAGTTAATTTAAAAAAATAAAAAAAGGGGGCACAATACTAGATTTTAGATTCAGGCGAGTGTATTTGCAAAATATTGCAGCAATTACAGAGACAATTGTTTCTTGTCTCTGTTGTTGTTACTGTAACTGACTTTTACATCTGGATCCAAAGTCAGAATTTGTCCACTGACTTTTAATTTGAGGCCTTTTGGGGTGGTTTATTTTCTGTGGAGGGAGGTTGCATAAACCTTATTTCCAGTCAGCAGTTTTAATATACAAATAAAGCTGCCCTTATAATTCTTCTGTATTACTCTTTACTCTTCTTCCATTTTTCCTTTTTTCCCTCCATTTAATTCCTTCTATGGAGTTCGCTAGAATTACATTAGTGGGAAATTGGGATAATTCAGTAATCCTAAGGAGACTGTCACCTCAGGGCTACATTTTCTGAAGAGATGAGCTTCTGCTGAAGCCTAGCGATGTTATTGAATACACTCAGCATCCGTTGGCTGCAGTTGTGATGTGTGCAGCCAGATTCATGTGCCCTTATTGTGCTTTGTTCTTCTAAAAATCCTCTTGTGTGTTGTTAGCATCTTAAACATGCGTTAGGGCACATTTATGAAAGTGGGGAGAAAACCAAAAAGGAAAATAAATTGTAAGGCCGAATCAGAAACGAAAAAGTTAGTGGAAGATGGTCACAAGGAGAAGCAGAAAGATGGAGAGAATCCCTACGGAAAACTGAAGAAAGATATAAGCATGAAAAAATAATGTGAAAGAGTAAAAAAGATACGCATTGTTAATTCGTGCCCCTGCCTGTTCTTTAACCCTTCCTGCTTTTGTATGAGCTAACGGTGGCAGCATGCCGCAACAGTCTGTAGACCCCCTGTGAAAACATACTGCCACTCTCAGAGGTTAGAGGGAACCTATTTAAAGGGTACCCGCATTATCTCCTTTCCTTGGGTTAAAGTGTACTTTTCTAATGCAGTTGGAAAGTGTTTTAAGTATGACCACCAAATCCAGTTATGCTGACTGACTCATCCCCTTTGCCTTGAGCATATACGCTAAGTATCCATATTACCGGTATCCTCATGGAGACTGAATTACACACGGAGGGACGGAGGGAACGGTCTTCAGATTTTCTTGAACTGTTTTTGCTGTCTCTATCGTCTCAGCACCACAGAAACACGTAGTACTCCATGAAAGTATAGAACTGAAATTAGCTGCATTTATGCATACCCACTTGCAAAAAAAGCAAAACACAAAGGAGCTGTTGGCGTCCATCTCAACCACATCACTTCAAGGCAGTGCATGTTTTCTGGCTGAAGTGGTTCTGTAAGCCCTTGCCAGGACCAGCCACTCCTGTTTGTATATTGATAGTTTCCATTTTGCTGAGCCTCTGTTTTCTACATAACTTCTTGATAACTTTGTGCCAATACTGGGCAAATGTAGCAAATGTTCATGCTAATGAACTGCACAACCTAATGGTAGGTACCTCTGCTGCGTGCCCCGAGCCTGTGCACAGTCTGCGAGATCAGCACTTGGTGCACAGCAGGTCACTGCTGCTTTCCACAGCTGCTCTGCAGGGCTCTGTAGCTTCTTAGGTTTCCACCTACTGAGAGCTTCACTCTTCAGCTTTTAGGCACAGAGAGGGAGAAAGTTTGTGATGTTCAGTTAAAATGTTTGAAGATTGGGATAATTATTAAAATTTCTTGTTCCTGGCTGGTGTCCACTGCATTACGAATCTAAAACATTTTATTATAAGCTGTCAAATAGTGTGTATGAAGGGGGAGCAGAAGTGGCTCAACTTGTTAAAAAAGAGGTAATTTTGATTTCAGGCAACTGAGACCCTCCCACGAAGAATTCATGGAGTGATAATGGAAAAATTGATGTTTTCCTTAATCCTGGTGCTTTTCAGGGAATTAGCAGCTATGGATCCCTTTCAGATAGAAGAGTATGTTGGAAAAGGGGGTTTGAGAAATGAGTCAAGTGAAGGTTCTCCCTTGGCAGCTCTGTTTGGTTGTGTAACCTCCACCTCTGTGCATTAAACGCAGGATGAGGGACTTAAACAGTTAGGGCAGGATTTGAGTTTGTGTGTTTCTACTGGAGTTAGGATGACAATTTTGACCCAAGGAAGTTGGACTTGGTATACCGTTGAACTGTGCATACCTAAAGATTACTAACTTCTTGAAATTTGGGCACGTGCTTAAGCTCTGATTTTCTGAAGAGAAAAAGCTTGCCTGCAAGAATAGGCTGAACATAAAGAATATTTTAACTATTCTGTTACGTGTCGTTATTTCTCAGCTACTGCATAGCTGAGAATCCATAGCAGAGGCTGAGATTTGGAAGCTTAAATCATTCCCGATCTCTAGGTTAATGCAGTTTTTGTAGCTTTATGAAAAGGGATGTCAGCCTAATTCTGTTCCTTTTCTGCGTCGGAACAATTGATTGCACGCAGCACGGATGCTCTGTTCAGTCTAATGAGATAGCTGTAGTTTAGCAGAAATCATACTGAGTAGTTTAAGTTATTCTTGAATGATGCTGTAAGCCAGAGGTATACTGGCTTCTCCACCCTAGGTGAAGCAGCTGTTTCACTGGAAGATGCATGTTCTCATCCAGTGACCCATGGTGTACATGAGGATAGACCAGGTGATCGCAGTAGTCACTTCTGATTTTACAGTCCTTAAAGCAGACTGGAAAGAGAAGTTGTAAATGAGGAGCAGGGAGAAACACCAGAGTGAAAGGCCTAGAAGGTGAGAAAACACCAGCTTTGGAAAGGATGACACTTGTTCACCACTGATAAGACATGATTCTTACCGCAGTTCAGTTGCGTTTAGTTCAAGCCTGAAGACGACTGTCATTGTCCCTCAGTTACCATTTATTAAGATATAAGCAAGTTTAGGAGTTGCAGCATCAGAAGTACTTTCTTCAGGTGCTCGCTTGGAAGTGCATATTCAGGACAGGAGCTGTACATGCCTGCAGTCATAAAAGCCATGAGCTGTCTGGTCTGCTGGTGTCAGGTCTCCAAGACTGTGTCCTTCACTAAGGAATGGGCCTGTTGCTATGAGTGGAGGGCAGTAATAATTGGTTTTATCTGGGACTGAAAATGTTTGAAGCATAATATCTGGATATGACCAGATCAGCATTATTCAGGAACCACACTTACTTAAAAAAACACAAGGTTCGTTTTGGAGTTCAGTGGTCTTGAGTGCTGCTTCAGGCTTACCTGTTGGTGGTGTCCTTTATCAACAAACCTTAAAATCCCCTAGTGCAAACAAGTGAGCAATGCACCAAACATTTTGATACACATCAGCCGGTCCGGCCAGCTGGAGCCTCTTGTAGAAGCTGACATGGTTCCCCCAATGAGCAATCACAGGAAATAACGGGGAAAAAAAAAACCACAACATGACGGTAAGTGTATTCAGCTCAGCCATGTATGTTAAAGGGTGCACGGCAGCTCAGTGGCAGAATGCAGGTCTCTGGGCGCTAATCCACTGCCTGAGCTACCAGATCGCTGTCTTATTTTGCGTTGCATGCAGATTACTCAGTTCTTACTCGATACCAAGGATAATGCCAGGTCTGAGAACTTCTCTTTGGAATGGATATTTCAGTGGGTACCTGTTTCTTGTTTGAAATGCATATTATATCATTTGTTGTCTTACTGCTTTCATACATGTATTAATGTGTCAATTTTAAGGATGTTTAATAGTTTAAGTCACTAAAAGGTGGGATGTCCCCTCCGTTTTTGAGATGAAGGAATGTCTGTGCTACACGCAGATATTAAAATAGAAAACGGGCATTTTGTGATGATACGCAGTGGTTTTGCTAATTGGTACCGTGACATTGTCTCCTTTTCTAATTCAGCAATTTAGGCTCATCAAAAAATCAGGTTCTCCTGGGATTGCTACGGTATACAGAATCATTGAAGAAGACATAATTTCATAAATAATTGCTCAGGTTTTTTTGGAAACAGCTGCTAGTTTTGATTGATGTATATGGATTTATTTATTCCTTCTGTTTATGTTACTTGACTGCTTGATAAAATTTCTGGTTAGCAATTTAATCAACATTTCTTTTTATGAAGAAGAAATCAACTTGTAAAGAGTAAAAAAGAAAATTAATAGAGACAACACGGCTATTTTGTTTTTATCAGTCAGATTTTAAGTAAAAGACTGTTTTAGGTAAAAGACTGAAAAAGACAGTTTCTCTTAGGTTTAAAGTACAAGATGTGAGTTTTCTGGAAGATGTTAGAAATAATGGAAAAAATACCTTGAATTCAGTTACTGGCATCTCCTTTAGTGTGTGTTAGTAAATGTCACCAGTAAGTAAAGCAACACTTGCAGCGCTTCAGGACGTGGCTAACGGTAATAGGTTCTAATTTTTGAGTGTCCCCCCCCCCCCTTTTTTTTTCCTGAACACAGCTTTCTAAGCCACAGAAATATCTTAACCTCTAGGCCAAATCCTCAGCAGTGGTAAAGCACCGCTTCTTATTTGAAATCAGGAGAGCTACTCTGGTTTACACCATCTGTGTTTCTAGCTTCAAGGAAATAAATTCATCCTTTGTCACTGGAACAGCTCATATTCAAAATGGTGTAGTAACAGAGCGAAATGGTGAGCTGGAGAATTTATTGTCTTTTTGTTTCAAATGGGACTGCAGAATTCATGACTGATTCATGGGTGCTCGGAAACGGGAAATAGCTGCTGCAAAATCTGGTGACGCTTTAATCTGGTGACTTTTTCCAGAAATCTGAACGTGTGTTACCTTCAAGGGACCTGATAAATACAATCTGTTACAGTTCCTCTCTGCGTGTCTTAGAGAAGGCAGTATGGCGCTGGGGTGTCTGGGCACTCCTTTTGCGAAAGAGCTCAGGAGGAAGAACAGAAAGAGCAGCAATGTGACGGCTCCGCTTTAAAGGAAAGGTGCAGTTTTGTTTCCATGGGGCAGGCTAGGGAGGTGGGGTGGAGCTGCACCGAGCGAAAGGGCCAGCCCCGGCGCAGCTCTGCGTCTCCGAGGGCAGGAGGCTTTGGGAGCCCCTGCCCCGGCCTCGCAGGAGGGCAGCCGCGGCCCCACTCGGGCCCCTCTTGCACCTTTGTAACTCCTTCCCTCGCACCTCTGGATTTGACCTGCAGCGAGGTTTTGTTCCTGTCGGGTGGAACGGGGACGGTTGGTGTTGAACATAGACAGGTTTACAGCTTACTCTAGGGAGGCGTTGCGTGGTCGCCCGATTATCTCTAAACTGGTGCGAGTTGGAGATAATTTGTTGGAAGGTAACACGGAGCCACGTGCTGGAGGAGGTGCCTGGCATCGGGCACCCAGCTTCGCTCGGTAGCACCTCGCCGGCGAGCTCACGCAAAGCCCGTCGCGGTGCGGCGGTGGGAGCGTAAGCAGTTACGAGAGGGAATCACAGTACAGACCTGTGAGAAGACATATTAGCGTTACACAGGGGAAAGAGAGAGTCCCTAAGAGCGTAAATCAGACCACTGGTTGGCCACTGTAGCACGTTGTCCGGTGAGTCAGCTCGGCCGGGCGGACATGGCAGCGGTCGGGTGGGACCGTCTGCTGAGCCTGCCTTTGGCTTTGGCGGTGCCGGACTCCTTTTTCAAGCTAGCTGCCATGTCTTTTAGACCTTGTTTTTATACCGAAGTGCTGGCACCTTGGGGTTTTTTGTTTTTTTAAGTTAAGAATCAAGGTTTCTTTGAATTAGGTTTCAAGTGTATTTTTGTTCTTTAAATCCTAAAAATGAAACTATAGACCTCCGTAGGGAGGCTTACATTTTTTATGTTTGTTTTTAAAGAGCAGCATGTTTGTAATTCACTTGTAACCAGATTTAACATACTTCACTAAAAGGTATATGGACTTAAGACTTAGTTTATTTAGACTAAATGACAGGGAAGGAGATCACAGTTTTGATTAGGAAAAATAACCAAAACCCTTCAAACCAACCAACCACTGTGAAGCCAAGAACTGTCAGTTTTAGGAAGTTGAAATACTCTGTAAAGAAAACAGAGCTTCAAAAATTTCCCCCAAAGCTACCATGAGCAAAAACCCAGTTTTACTAGCAAAAATCTGTCGTCGTCCCACCCCCCAAAACTGGAATATCTACATCATAGCCAGAGGGAGCTGCTCAAGATCACGGTTAAATCAGTCTTCTGTGCTGGCTTATGATCTGAAACCTAGTTTCATGATCTCTTGAGCTGCTGTCATTGCGTCTTTACAAGAGATGTAGTTTAATGAAATGCCTATCTGCACTTACAATTTAGCTGTAGAAGCTGTATGATTTTAAGAGAGTATGATGGGGACTTTTGGGAGCAGGGAGAATGAAGGGAAGAACAAGGAGTTCTAACATCCCCTAGTACTTCCGACTACTAGTTTGCTTCTTGACATTTCTTAAAATGTCTTTACCATGCTGATCTGTGTAACAAAGGCTGACAGTTTCTTAGGCTAAGTGGCTTATATATCCATTTTTAACAACATAGATTTTCTGGCATGTCTGATTTGCTTCCTGGCAGGGTGAGCTCAGTTCTTAAGCCCATCATTAAAGGCCCAATCCAAAGGTCCTTGAAGTATGAGATAAGGCATACTTCAGTGGTTCCCGTGATAAATTATAGCAAAAGGGCTTCTTTCCTTGTATTAGTACGTTGTTCCTCACAGACCTGCTCGGCAAATCAGGGCATTTATGTACCCAGAATGTAGCCGTGAATAACATGGAGACTAAGACAAAATAGTATCTGTGACTGCATGATATGCTACACGTCTTTGTCAGTGTGTTATCTTCTGTACCCATAAGATTTTGATTAAAAAAAACCTTACAGCAAACTCTTAACTGAGAAAAGGTGGATGTGCTCCTCTTAAGTTTTCTCTAGGCCTTCAAGGAGTCTGTCAATAATAAGAGAAATAAGAGAGTCAGAAATAGCTTTATTTGGGTTATAAACATAATTTTGGTTCAGATATTGAGCCATAGAACTGCTGGGGGCCTCTAAATATCTGACATACAGGTAAGGTGAGAAGTACAGAAAGACTGTGGAAATTATCATCAGGATAATAATGCATGTTAAAAAAAATAGATTCATTTTCTTCAGGTTACTTTTACTCTTCTGAACAGAATTATCCATCCCTAATAATTATATTTTTGGTTAAAACAGTAACATGCAATTAGCACATCATCTGGCATTTAAGAATGAGTAAGGAGTATTGTTCTTGTAAGAGCTCAGCTGGAAAAGAGAAGCTGCATGTTTAAATTTGCTGGGGGTAGGAATGACTTTATCTCTATATGTGACTTAGATTGATGACTCAAGAAGTGCCTTCTTCCAGGAAATCAATACCCATTTGCCTGCTTGGGCGCTGTTTGCCCTGCGTGTGTAATGCATATAGCCGCACTTGTGCTCGCACTCTTCTCCCATACTTGTCACAAGCAGCAGCAGCACCAGCCAGGGCTGCAGACGGCATGTGCGCTTCCCGTTACTTCCTCGGGATCCAAGGTCTGTGCTGCCGGCGCTTACGGGGGCTTAGCTAGCAAGAGTGAAACTCCTTCACAAAATGGGACCTCTCATTAGAAAGCGGGGAGAGCCTAAAATGATTAACGAGGTTGCAAGGCATTGAAAAGACAAAATAGCATGCAGGTTTCGTTCTGTAGTCAGGAGAAACCTTGAGGGTTAGCTGGCAGAGCAAAACGTGCTGGGATCTTGGCCCAGCTACGGTTTGGCACAGAGTCCACACAGAAAGGTCCATGTATTTGTGTTTGGCTTTTGAGATCAAAACTGAGGTAGGGCCAATGCTGAGACAGCTTCAGGATTCCTTTTTTTCTGATTCATGGCAGAAAAAGAAGCACAGTGTGCAAATTAGAGCATTTGTTCTAATAATGAAAAGCTGATTTTCTCATTTGTTAAAGGAGTCAATAAAGACGAAAGCATTAATAAAAGTGATTTTGTACAGGTAGTTAAAATACAGCAAAATAACCAGGAAGTTTACTTTCAGTCCAACTTTCTAATTTTTTTGGTGCATGAAAACATGAGAGTTTCTATCTCCAGTTTTCACAGCCAGTGCACATTACTGCCTCGGTGTTTTTCTGACTAGCAACAGATTTTCATTTACTACTGAATCTGAATGAAGACTTACGCTGTAGGAAAAATGGAAGTGGTCAAACAATGAAAAACAAACAGCATCCAAGCTGCCAAGTGAAGTTCAAAGGCTATTTTCCACTAGTAGAAAACCTGACAGCAAAAATATTGTCAAGTTTAGTATAGTCAGCGCTTCTGTTAAAGATTGGCATTTTTGCAGTGAAGCTTTTAAACATAAGGTCACGAGCTTTGTTCCATAACATTTTTCTGTAAGTGTCTGGATGTTTTAGCTTTTTTGGCTCACCCGTACCTTCTGATTCCTGTCATACTGCGCGAGGACATCTGCAGTGCCCACCACACCCATCGCTTCCTCAGCAGAACGTGAAGGCGGTTTGTCTCAGAACCTGAATAATGGGATGGGTGCGTTGTGGAAGGAGCAGAGTTTGGAACGACAGAAATTAAGTGTGAGCGGACTCCATCTAAGCTCTTCCTTTCACAAGGAGTGGTAGTAACAGTTGGGCAGCCTTTTGTAGCAAGTGTCACTGATTTAAACTGCATGTTTCATCTGACAGTGTTTTCTTTGATTAGGTTCGAGTTTGGGGTTGGGAGGGTAGTGTGTGCATATTGTTACGGAGTCCAAGGCTAGTGTCAACGAAACCAGTGCGAGGGGGAAGAAGGACAGTTCACAGGACTGCCACATTCAGACTTTTCCCCTTGAAAATAGCCACCTTCCCTCTTCTCATTCTTAAATCCTATATGGGTGGGAACAGACTTAGAAATGTATAGACCACTTAGGTACCTATCTGCAGGTATGAAATGTATGTGCACCCATTTAGCTGTTTGACTGAAAGGCCAGCCTAGACGAGCAGCAGGACATCTGGAGCACAGGCTGTTTAAGAGAAATGTTTGTAACTCACTCGTATCAACTATGCAATAAATTCCTGTTAATCAGCCTGGCTGGCTAGCCCAAAATAGTAATTACTGGAAGGAAAATCCTTGCTCTGTTGAAGTCAGTGGCAAAATTCACCGTTACTTCTTGTGCTGAGGGTTTTGCCTGAGGAAGCATTTTGGAGCAGAGAGGCTTGCGCTGGGGTTCTCCTAAGTACAAATCACTTACTCCCAGCACAGCTAGCTCTGAAAGGAGAATAAAAGAAAAATCAGCAGTGAATGTCAGAGAATAAAGTGTTCTACTTAATTATTTAATCATGACTAGTCTGAGGTAAATAGTTATTAAGTAAACCTCTTAATAGGATGCCAAAAGAACATCCTTTCCAAGAATGCAATTTGATTTAATGGTGAGAATCCTAGGACATTGCTTTCTAATCACTTTAGTAATACACCAGTAAAATGCTTTGCAAATACTCCAGATGTTGCCTTTTTAGTCAACAGAGCAGGCTGTGAGGTGAACTGGAGCAGAATAGGCAGGCTTGACAGATCAACTGGAGGAAATCATTAAGAAATGACAGCGGCCCCGTTGGAAACAGGAAATATTATATGTCATCACTTCTATCATATGAACCAAAATATAACCATTTTAAATCAAATGGCATTTCTTATGTAAGATTTAAAAACTCTGTGAGGTCAAACAATGTTAAATGTATGTCTGAAAAAGGCAGGACTTCTAAGACTTCATCTGATATATTGAAATTAGATTTATTGAAACTTAAAAAAAAAAATTTCAGATAGGTTCTTAGACTCTTAATTTTCATCACATATTACTTGCTCCTCTGATAGTTCCTCAGAAGTTACTGATGCTTTTATGGAATGACCTGATTGCTCAGTACACGTAGCGCGTGAGAATCTCTTTGTCTCTCTTCATAAAGTTCTACTTTTCCAGATTTCTGTTTTGTATTCAAGCTGGGGTGTTTTTTTTTTTTTTTCTAATCTTTATTCTAAAGCTTTGTATGATCTTTTGTTATAAATCTGTCTCTTCTTTCAGTTAGTCTTCACTTAACTGCTGTGCGGGCTCTGCTTCTTCCTTTCTGGTTTTTCTTCTAGCCAGGATTGCCGACGTGTGGCTTTGGGCTTGCCACAGAGAGCAGCCAAGCAGGCTGCTTCGGGGCACCCTCTTTCCGTCCCTTCGCTCTCTGCGGCAGCCAGAGCTGGGCTTTGCAGGTTTGTAGCAGCCAGGCCTGATCTCCACTGGATTTCACTGAAAAAAAACCCCGAGACCAGCCCTACTCACAGAAAAACGTGTGCCGAGTGAACACTGAGAAGCATTTCAGCCATGTCTCCTTAAATGTTAGACGGTTTGTGCGACTCTTTCAGGCTTTCTATTGATTTTGCATGGAACTAGGTCAGAGCTGCTGTTAATTGGACAAGCTGGCTGCTGCAGCTCTCACTTAACTGTAAAAAGGGAGTATTAAAAATTGATATGCAAAGCAAACTTCTGCTTAATTAGCAATGAGATGAAGTCAGAATAGACAAACCACCATAGTTAATAAAGATGAGGAAATGGCTTTAACTAACAATATAATATACTCCTGTTTTTAGGGAGGAAAAAAAATGCCTTAAGCACTGAGCATTATCCGTGTTTCTTGCATGCAGTATTAATAGCCTATTTGTTTTCCTTGGGAGGGCTCGGGGTACATTTATAGCTGCACGGATCAGCCAACCAACCACAGATCAAGAAAGCCATTAAAAAGCAGCTCTACTTTTGAAATATGTAGTAAAGGTAAATAAAATATCCCTGCTGTGCAGAAAGATGAAACTGCGGGGTTTCCTCAAGGGCTTAGTGTTGCCCTGCCCATGCAGTGGGGGGACCGGGTCAGTCTGTGCTGGGTGGACACATCCTGCTCCGCTGCTGGCAGGCCCGTACCATACCATTGCATGTGTATGCCTATGCTTACTTTTAGACCCTGTTGAGTAGCACCATTTACTTCCCAAAGTAGGAGAGTTCTGCCCAGAGTGATGTATTATTTATTTAGGTTTATAACAAACACACAGAAAAAGAATAAATGAATAATGCATGGATGATTAGCTGATACATGTCAGCTCACAGCTGAGAGAGATGGTGCAGAGCAACCCTCATTTGCAGTTCCTTCAGACAATTGCTTTTCTTTCTTCCTCCAGACCCCCAAAACAATAATAAAGATTGTGCTGTTTATCACTTAGCATTACAATAAGAAGCATCAAGGACCTGGGATTAATTTAGGTTTATGAACCCAGTGGCAGACTGGCCACAGACTATATATTCATTTGAATGATAGCTTCCCAGGTAAAATATTTTCCTTAGCTGTATTTTTCAGTTTGCTTTGGTATGAGTTACAGCTGATTAACTAGGTTTCTTGCTTTCTTTAGCATTTACAAGTCTTCTAGTACCACAGCTCACGTGCAACCGTGTCCAGTGTGTGCAGCTATTCATAAAGGGGAAACGGTACATGCCAGTTATTCAGAAATTATGTTCTCGCGAAGAGATTTTAGCCACCATCTTTGTCTTGACACAGAAAAGCCTGAGATTTAGGTGAACTAAATGAGGAAAATGCGTGTTTCTGAATATTGAAATATGATGACACCTGGAAGTGCTTGAAACATTTGAATGCCTTTATGGGAATCTTAACCAACTGTATCCATAAATATTTAAAGCAGTGAATTATTTCTTGAAATTTACATTTTTATGTACTGTTTTGGCTTACGAATTATTGAACAGTAAAGATGCTTTTCATAACAATGTCAGCTTTCAAAATGCATTGCTTGACTGCGAAAAGATTTGCCTGTGGCCGTCGTATGATTCAGCAAACTCCCAGCCTAACACTGAGCTTCGATATCTCGTTTAACTCCAAGCTAAGGTTTTTAACAGCTTGAGGTATCTTAGATCCCGTCTGTGTTACTGCACTTCTCAAATAAAAAGTTGTGTAGCACCTACTGTTACCTTTCAGCGAAATATACGTGACCGGTTAGAGTTCATGTTTTCAGTATGGGATTAATGCGGATAAAGTGGCCGTTTAAATCCAACTAGCCTTTTTATAGGGCTTCCCTGTTTAAAATATACCAGTTTGATTTTCAGTCAATGAGAGGATCACCACCTGATGGGTAGCCCTAGAGAGGAGCTACATGCGTGTCCCGCTTTCTGCCAGCGGCTTGTGCCTGACTCCGTGAGGGAAAATACGAAGCAGTGAGCGTGCTTTTTATGAGACACAATAATTTGTGCCACTGAGCTTGCTCCGTGGAGCTGCATTTACAGCAGGGAATAGTTGACAGTATAAAACATCCAAGTATCCAAGTGACTGTGACAGTCACCAAAAGGCTCTGGTAGTGCTCCGTGGCCTGGGAGGGGAGCAGTGAGAAATGTTTTTAATCAAGAAAGAACTAGCGTGGTGATTTTTTTAATTGAATTTGAGCATTATTCCCATTGACAGCCATTAATGAAGGTGAAATTACTTTAAAATCCCCTACAAATTATTTGAGCAAAAGTGAGGCATACAAATAACTTTTTTTTTCCATTATGTATTCTAAAGAGAGCAGGAAAGTAATAGTACAGAAAACTATATAAAATGCTAATAGGTTGTTTTTCTGACTGTGCGTCAGTGTTACTGATAATGATCACCGAATAACAGTGATTTGGGTGCTGTGATGGGTTGCATGACATTATAATCTGTTTCAATCTGCTTTTCATTTTTAGGATATATTACTTTTCAGATAAACTGAGAACTGAAAATCCCCAAGAAAGGATAGTGGAATGCAAATTTATGAAGTCTAGACAGCCAGCTGAAAACTGATTTTCTACACCGTATAAAGAAACAGACTATAAGCCAAGTCTTTATTTAGTCTGAATATTTCCATCGTTTCCAGCTGTTTTCAGAGAACTGCTGCATTTTGATTCTGCTGATAATAAAACTAAGAATGCACAAATCATTTTTATCAAGCAGCAAGTACAAATGCTGCTCTGTTAAGGAAACTGAAGTGGATAAATCCTTACTGCTCCACACTCAGCCAGAGTGTAACTAAGGGCCGGCTGCCTGACCGGGTGACACTTCAAGGGGTGGTGTTCAAGCAGCGTCAATGAGACACATGTAGAGAAGGTTTTCACTCAGGTAATCACAGCATTGCCAGTAGCAGCCAAATGACACGGTAAATTAATTCTATTGAATGATGCATTAAGTTGATGGGGCATTCGTAAAGCCAGACTCTGCATTGTTTAAAGCGTGTTCTATCCTTTTCGATTTCTGTTGATTTTGCTGGAAAGTGAGAGCTGCAATCTAGACAGGAGCCTTTCCTGGCGGACGGTTGTATGTACTTCCAAAGAATTCTGAAACCTTGTTCGTGTCTTCCCTTTTTCCAAATATATGGCGTCTAGAAGAAGTGTGTGTTACTAGTTTAAAGAAAAATTTGAAAATGTGTTTGCCCGTAACCGTTACGTGAAAGTAGTGACGTTATTTTCTGATAGATCAGTGCCCAGAAGAAACTTAAGGTAGAGCATCTTTTTGTTGATAACTGAAAGAGTTCAAATCCATTTCTAATTTAGGCTCCACATTTCTTTGTCTGGCTTTTTGGATTAGCAAGTCTCTTTAAGTAGTTTCAGACAGAGCTGTGTTACAGACGTTTCAGAGCAAAGGTCCCTGAAAGGCAGATGTCAAGTTATGTGGATGCAGACTGTTATTCAACCTTGTATCCTGCTGGAGTTACTAAATAGGAAAAACAGTTTGGATTTTCATTCAAGTACCCTTTTGCAGACATTAAAGTAGGTAAAGTGACCTAAAAGTTCAAGGAAGCGGTTTGATTTTTGAGGGTCTTTGTCACACAAAATGTTTGCTGAATACTATTTATGTGACTTGCTAAACTGGGATTGTTTTATAGGTTTCTGTTGGAATCTTGTTACTGGAGTAACAAAAAAAAAAACCCTTAGAGGTTGGGATATGATGTCCTTATCATTAACTTTTATTTTCACTATTAACTGATAGTAGTTTGTGAAATATGTTAATGATTACATATTACGATGCATATCCAGTTAGACATTTTTACATGTTTCCTATATGATACTTCCCTGAGGAAACTTCCAGATGATTATTTTGTTTCTTATAAACAAGTTCATCTACAGACTAGAATGTCAAAGAACTCAAAATACCATTTTTTTTTTATTGTTACGCATAGAAGAGGTCTCTCACATGCCATTTAGACAGCTAATATTGCCTGTACCGCTGGTTACTGTAGCAAGGGTGAACAACGCATGAGCTTTTCAGCCCCATACAGACTGAAGTGGAGTGAACGTGGCTGTTGTTCCGGGACTGTATCATCTGAGTGGCAGCTATCGCTGGACTGTCCCAGTTCCTGGTCAGGGGATTAGTGAGGAGAGGAAAAGATTGCTGAGGCAAATGTTGCAGTTGTGTCTCTGGCAGTCCTGCGTGCCCAGACTACCGCCATCCTGCCGCGTCCTTGGGAGCTGCTGTCATCTCCTGCCTGCAAATGCCTCCTGGCAGTCCTGCCTCCCCTTGGCTCTCTCAAATCTGGGGAATGTCTCTTGCAGCCACAAAAAGATATTGAGATAGGACTCAAGGGAAGGTTGTCCATCTCAATTAAATGTAAATCCTAAGACTGTTGATACATGCAGAAATTAAGGTAGACCAGGGCTTTCATTTATAAACCTGGTTCATTTATAAACTAGTGTTGAGAGTATGAATAGTAAGTAGCTGTTACAATTTAAAGTAATTTCTTAATGTTTCTTCTGTATGTGGTTTTTCCTGTGAGTTTTTCACAGCTACAGATGGAAAAGTTCAGGAATGGGTTGTTTGTTCGGTGCGTTGCTCGACCTGCAAGAAGTGAAATAAGTGTCTCAGAAAGGAACAGAAAATCACCAGCCATGAAGAAAGCAGACATCATTGCTTCACTTGAAAATTCATTCACTTCTTTTTTTGAAATTTCTCCTCTTTATATTGACTCATGGTGTTGCAAGTAGAAAGTCATTTTCTAACTTATAGGATTTTTCCACTAAGTAAAACTTTATGCCCTAGCTTATGGTGCTGGGTACCAGCAGTATTAACACTGGACAGTTTTATGGATCGTGCGCCTTTTATTAGTGCTCGTGACAAGTACAAATGTATTACTTGCACAATATTGCTTTAGGAGAGAGCTTAGTTAGAAGGTACCTGGAGAAGAAATTATTTCCAAAGAAATGACAGCTTAAAAGAATTAAAATATTTTCCTAAGTTGTTAATAAAAACGTAATTTGATAGGATATCATTTTCAGAAATAAATGTTTTTGTGGCATGTAAAAGTTGTAACAAGAAAGTCACGTTGTACCCACCTAGTGCATTGTGTCTTTTTTCAGGAATTTACAAGTGTGTTGAAACCAACATTCAACATAGGTTTTAGGAGCAGAAGGTAAAATCATGATACAAGTTGCCCTTAGAAGGTTTATGATTAGTATGTATGGAATATTGAGTGAAAGATTTGTAAATGACACAGATAATTAGCAGGCAGTCTGTTACAAAATGTGATCTTGTGTATTTTGTAGAACCACTGGATGAGCTGAAGATCAGAAGTCACAGCACTGAACCACTACCAAAGCTGGAAAACAAAGAGAGGGGAGGCCATCACGGGACAGCTTCCTCCAGGGAGCCAGTCAAAGCTCAGGAATGGGATGGCACGCCGGGGCCGCCAGTTGTATCCAGCAGGCTGGGGAGATCCTCTGTCAGTCCAACCATGTTGGCTGGAAGCAACAGCTCAGGTACGTCCAAGTAGCAGAGCAAGGACTATCTTGTCAATCTGCTTGTGAGCTGAAGGATCTCTAAAGATATGCAGGTGAAGATAAACATCTATATTATTTAGACTTCCAAATAACTTACAGAATCTGCCCATTAAGTTCCTTCAGTAATAAGCGTTGTTCTGGCTGCTTGTGCTCTGTATTTGGGACAGGATTGGGATCGTGGTAAGTCACGTAAACGTGCTGTTCAACTATTTTAATAGAAATAAAGAATTCTGTTTGACATTAAGGAGGGACGCTGTGGCAAAGAGCCCCCCCCCCCCCCCAATTGCACCTCAAAGAGAAGTTTATAAATTCAGATGTCACGTGCCCTGACAAAAACACACATTGATATGCACAGTGAGTGGACACAGGCAGCCTTTGTTTTATGCTTACATGCAAATCGCTAGAAAAGTGGCTACAGATTTCAGAAGTGCAATTCATGTGCATCAATTTTATACATCAAATTGCATATATATATAAAATAGTGAATTGTTGTAAATCATTGAAACATAACGCAACCTGTTCTATAAAATGACTAAGCCAAACACAACTGATACATGAATGTACATTTATCATATATATAGCTCTGGGATAATCACTACAAGGTCACTTTTTGAGATTTGACAGGTCACTTAAAAGAGAAACTTCCTATCTTATGGGTTTGATTGTGGAAAAATACACGCTTTAAAAACAATTGGCATGTCTAGTGCTGGAGCCGCGTGACCGGTCTTCAGTAAGAGTAAGACCGTGAACAGGCTCAAACTGGAACAGGACTCAAACAGGAAAGTGTTCCTGCAGAAGAGGTCAGGTGGAGCAGTCAGCGGCAGAGATTAGTCTCTACAGTGCTGAGCTAGCAGAGCTACAAGCCCCTCACCCAGAACATTGCTTCCCTGTGCGATAATGGAGTGCTCATTTTCCTTGCGTTTCTGGAAATGACTCCAGAAACGCAGTATAAAACTTGAACAAACTTTATTAATGTACCGTTTGCCGCAGTCTTCTACTCTGGCGTTTCTTGCTGCAGCCCCCTCAGCCAGTCTTGCCTGGGGCAGCGAAAATGACTTTTCTGCAAATCTCCTGACTTTAGCCACAGGTTATTTGGGTGTTAATTCCTTCTGTTTACTTGTATGTTCTCGTAAAGCGTTCTGGTAGGTTGGATTTTGCCACGTAACTATAAAAGCCTATAGCTTTGTTAAGAATACTCTTCCAAGTACTTTGCATACGTTAAAGAGACCTTGCTCTCAGTGTTAGTCCTCTAGGCTAATGCCAGTAAAACAGAGGGTACCAAATCAGAATAATAGGACATCAGATGATTAGGCCAAAGGTGTGTACCCACCCCTTCAGTTCTGCCAGATTAACAACAGTACTGGACAGAATGGAAGGGAAATGAGAAGTATGGAGCGAGTTCTCAGCAAAATGCATCGCTTCTGTCCAACCTTTCTGCGTAAGTTTTATTTTAAAGGCTTGGTTGATCTCCAAAAGCAGACAAAACATGTTGGCCACAATGTTTAATTGGCATCAGCACACTGTAATAGTTGTTGAATCATGCCTTGATTTAGTTGACTGTGCCTTTGTCTTACATAGCCAGGACTTTCAAAGACTCATATGGAAAGAAAAATTACAGAAATATTTTATGGGCTGAATTTAGACTCCTTTTTTATGATGAAAATCTGTGAGCTGATTATGATTTTCCTTTCTCCACAGTTTTTATGACATTTCATTTGATGAATATTGCCTCTCGTCTGCCACGAATATTTTTCCCCCGTGTCTCTAGCTGTTGCCTGAACAACATGTTTTACCTTTAATTGGTGGGGCATTGCATTCAAAATGCTGCACACAGTTCTACACAGTTCTCCTCAGTGAACTTGTACATGAGCTGTAACAGTTCATCCTTTGCAAATAAATTAGGAGTTGTAACAGAATGCAACAGAGATTTAATCTGTATGGATACAAATGCTTTCTGGAGTCAAGAAGGTACAGTGATTCTGTGCTAGCAGTTCGGGACTTAGATTTGCCACAGAGCCAAATAAAATCAGGGCAGGGCAATCCCTATTACAGTGAGTTGTTGTTGTTGTTGTTGTTCTCTTTCCAGCATCAGAGTTAGGAGAGATAAGGCCTATGTTTGTGTGGACGTATCCTTGAAACACCACAGTTTGCTGCCTGGCTCCTAGTTTGCGCTGGGTCTGGGCATTTATTAGGCCACTGTTGGGACAATTTGAAGAAACGGGGTTTGAATTCTTCTGCTGTAAAATGGAGAGGATCTGAAAGGACTTTTCATATGTGTGTTCAATGGGCAACTCTGCTGAGACACAGATTAAGTAGGGGTTAGAGTGAGTCCAAGTGAGTACGCGAGTGAGAGTGGTGATTTTATCCAGATCTGTGCACGTGCGAGGTTGATCAGAGGGGAAATTAGCCATCTCCCAACAAGAACTTGAACGCGCCTGGCTTGTCAGATGCACAGGAGCACCGCTGTCCCTGATGACTGACGGATCTCTTACCTGTCACATAATTGGTCAAGGCCACTTTCTGTCTCTTGGTATCGTATTGTTTCTTACAGAAAGTGATGTCAGTGTTTTTTGGGCAAGCTGGCTGTTAAGAAACTCACTGCAATTGTAGAAAAGCCAAAGGAGCTCTGTGAAACAGAAGGCTGGGATAGCTTCGCCCCGGGAGCTTTGAAGAGTATTTTCTGGAATGTTGCTTTTTTTTTTTTTTTTTTTGAAACTGCAACCATGAAGCATTTTGCATTGCCACCTGCTGCTAGAGACAAGCACTGCACTGCCTTTTAAATCTTTCATATAGTCTACTTAGCTGCTGTGTCCTGTTTTTAAATCACCATCAGCTTGTCATTCAGCCAACCTCGTTAGTATTCAATTGAAAATGTAGCAGATAATCGGGAAAGGTGTAGCTGCTCTTCCTGCATTGGAATTAGTGGTTAAGATTGTGGTGGGATTGCCGAAGTAGTGAAGAGTTAAGTGCAAGCTGTCTGGGAATGAAGTGATGCTTGTGAAAGCTGAGGTGCAGGGTGCATTCATCAGCACAGGAAGGGACTAGTGGCACAGAGTAGCGATTCACTCCAGCCGGGCTGCTTCACTCAAAGACTGAGTGCTCCCACCAACCCTAAATTCTCTCCTCAAGGGCAATATCAAGGTATCACTTGCTACTAAATCCTCAGGGCTTCTCCAAGTGAAGGCAACGTAATGCTGGAGGTAGAAGTAGCCCTCTGAACAAGGTCGAGACCAGGAGGTGGTGGTTCTGGAGGTTGCTTGCCCTGGTCATGTTCTCAGTGCACAAGCTCTCCTAGCAGTGTCCGTCATCTAAAATAAAAGAACTAGTACTGGGGACTGCACGCTATGGGCGGGAAGGTACCAGGAAGGCAGGTGGAGAGCGTGTGTATGCTCCCCAGTGTGTGTAGTGTCGTATTATCCCAGAGCATGACGGTTAAAGAGCACACTGCTCTCTATATCAGTGACGTTACAGCCATTTGGGATAATGCAATTGCCAAATTGTCCATTTGGTCCAGAGCCCTAAGACCGACAGTACCCTGTGCCAGAAGCTTCAGAGGAAAATAATAAGGAAGTTTAAGAAAAAAAAAAAACACTACCAGTAGGATTTGTTTATTCCTTACTTCATTGCCTCAGTTGCTGTCATAGACGTGAAACATAGCAGTTTAGAACAAATCTTAATTTAAAACATACCCCATCTAACGCATGTTTTTTTTCTCATTATCTGGCTTGTTTTTGAGTCTTTCTAAGCTTTTGGCCTTTTGATTTCTGCTACACTGAATTCCACAGCTTTTAGTGCTCCCTTTTTGAAAATAGTTCAGTTTAACATTAATTAAGTTTAAGTGAGCAGCTTCTGCAGGTGAAGTCCAAAAAGCATTTTTAAGTGGCAAAGTATTCTTATGCACTTTCTTCCACCTTAAGATTTCATCATTTCAAGTTATATTATAGCTTACTCATCTTTTTTAGGAGACCAATATGGCTAAGCCAGTATGAAGATAATGGGTGCGATTCATTTTTTCAGTATGCATGTTTTCTTTCTCTTTCTTTTTCCTTTTCCTTTTTTGCATGTGATTACTCCATAGCCTGTCACATCGCCGTGTTTAATTCAAAACGTGCTTCTTGGCAGCTGTAGCAAATAAGCAGTATTTCTCTTTTCATGTGCAAAGAGGAGACTATGACAGGATAAGAAGCTTCTCCAATGCAAGTGACAGCCAGAGTATTTTTTTGAATTAAGATTAGGATAGGCAGAATGAAGGCTCCCCTGGATGAATAAAGGAACTCTTCCAGTTAAGATCCAAAAATAAAAATCATGCAGAGCCGTTGTATTTCTAGAGAATATAGGAAACCATATCACAACGGTATAAAACTGATGAAAAATATTTCCGAAAGATCATGTCTCATCTCAGCATTCTACTTTAAGAAAAATCCACACTCACCCCAAAAAACCCTGCAGCCAACCAGCGTGATACATCTTTACTTAAGATGGCAGCATTTGGTAACACTTTGGGAAAACAGGTCATTTATGTGGGTGCTTCAATGCATAATTGGGTACCCAATTTTAGGCAATCATATTTGTAATTGGAAAGTCTCTATTTGTGTGTTGGGCATTTTCTCCTAAAGTTCCCATCCTTAACACTGTGCTTTGGGGCTGTTCCTTTATGTCCACGTGTGATCCTATTGGCATCAACCGAACTCACCTCAAATCTGAAAGTCCATTAGTGCAAGTCCCATTTTAGCAGACCACATTTGCAGGTTTACTTCAGGGGCTGACGGCTAAGATGGCTATGGTCCCCAACCACTGTGATCGCTGGGAGCCTCATGGGTGCTCTGGGTCGCGTAACAGGGGACAGATACCCTGCTGACCAGCCATCCCCTGCTAGCATTACTCTCCATCTGGACATGACTCCTGGAGGTGGTTCAGGCCCTTAGTGAGCAGTGACTTTTTCAAAACATGGCGCACCGTAAGAGATCTGTCGTTTGACGCTGTGCAAAATAGTACTACAAAAGTATCATCAGCTCACTGTAGCAACTGAATCTTATGAACTTGCTACAAATCTACAGAGCAGCTACGCAGAGCAATCAGCTGGGTTCAAGCCTCAGGATGCCCACAGATTGCAACGGGCATCTCTAATGGCTACTCAAGTGCTCTGCATCTTCTGGCACCCATCCAGTAAAGCACTTAGACATACGCCTGTGAGTTCCCTAGCTTAGCAGTAGGCTGTTAGCCCTTTTTTGGCATTTGAGTGGCTTACAGCAATGTCAAGAAGCCCCTAGTTGTGGATTCAGAGTGGGTCTCATGTTTGGAAGGGAGCCCTTGGTACCCTCTCCTCAGCAATTTTTATTTAGAACCAGAGGACACATCCACACAGTAAAGTGAAGCTCAGTGTGGAGATGTGGCACTATGCTAACCTTATTGATATGGATCTAAGTGTATTTTAGCAGTATTATTATGGGCTGTAGGCAAACAGGCCCTCCCGAGGGCAAATCTCTACAGAGACTTCCCTGTGTGCTTATCAGGCTGGCTGGCAAAAGCTCTACACCACACATCACTGTTACAGAGCGGACTTCTCAAGAAATCTCAAAGCTGCTCATTTCAGCTGTTAAAACTGAGCTATCTCAATATGGTCCACATGATACTTTCACGAGAAACCATCCCTTGTTTCTCTTACTTCTTTTTAGACAGCCAAAAGCAGAAGTTATTATTTCAAGTGATCGTTGTACTCAAAATCCAGTTAGCTTCAGTACAGTGAATACAGTTTACACAATTGAAAAACAACATGCTGCAGAATACAGAGCAGTGAGTTGGGCATCACTTATGCAGCAGACCGTTTATGGACTTTTTTTCCCACAGTAGGGTGCAGTATGAAGCCTTTATTCACAGCACGAAGTGCAGGAGAATGGAGTATTTATTCGGTTTAAAAATGCTCCCACTGAAGCCAAGGAAATGGCTATTAAAAAAATCCAGCATTTCCCTTTTGGTGCATAACCCAATCTCAAACTTTAAAAAACTAGATGGAGCCTTGTCTGGAACCTCTCTTGGTAGAGATCACCGTGGAAATTGCGATAGTTCTCTTAATACTGTAAAATATATTACAGGGAGATAAAGAAGGAACTAATACTTCATCTGAGCGTGATAGATTTTATTTCTTTGATGCCAGATGAAAGGACTCTCTTTGGCAAGGAAATGGTAATCTCTCGTTGCTGCACATATATCCAAATTGGAAATTATGACACTTTCTCTGCTTTCCCAAAGCAAAGAAAACTCTAAAGCAATGGCAGACAATGCCTTGGAGTTTTTGACATACTGGGTATTGTATTTTGCTTGTCACAGCAAAAACGCAGTGTTTCTACTTAGCAGTAGGGGAAAAAACAACCCAAAAAAACCAGTTTTTGCCCTCACTGAAACCACAGCAAAATTTCAGGAGGGAACAGACATGAGATCCGTTATTATATCTCTATTACTGAAGGAAACAATCAGAAGTCTGGCACACAGTCGGTGTGAAATCAGAACAAAAACAAATCTAATCAAACCTTCAGAATAACTGCCCAAGTCCAAAAAAATCAAAACAACAGATTATGAACAAAATGCAAGGTTATGGGGGGGATTAGTCTGCTCTTTTCTTCATGTTTATTGCCATGTTGACTCGTGCTATGTTTGCAGACTGACTAGGGATGAGTGAATTGAATAATGTATTCGTCAACCAGCATAAATATTTTTGCTGCTTAGCCAGCTGGATGTTAACCAACCTATTAATATTTAGTTGCTGAATATTCACCCATACAGATGCTTTCATTTGTCTGAGTGTTCCAGCTTAAGCGAACAGCTCTTCTCCATACCCGATTGAATTCTGAAACATCCTAGGAAAATAAGTTAAGGTGACAATGAAAAAGCATCAGTGAGGTGGAAGGAACATTTTTTAGCATGCTGCTGGTGGAGGATGTAATGTGTCTGCTGTCTTGAACTTTCCAAGAGGTGCTAGGTGACGTTAGGGAAGTGCCAGTGATGGATAATCTTATTCCTCTCAAACAATGGACCAGCCAGTGGCTAGTGAAGGTGCTAGAGATCCCATGTAGGAGGGAGAGGGAGATTTGTGTAAAGTGAATACAAACAAAGCAGCACTGTAAATGAGGCATGAGAAAATACATTTCAGAGACACACAGGCAAAAAAGATACATGAGAATATATGTGCTTCAAAGGCAAACCTTCTAAACCAGGCTTGTCCTTCCTCTCTTCTTGAAAAGAAGAGATTGAATAGGAGATACTCTTTCAACCTGTTGTAAGGAGACATGGTATTATTATTACTTGTTATTCATATTAAAGCACTGTCATCCCTGCTAAAATTGAGGGCCTACTATTGTACGAACTGTATCTGCGCAGTGCGATAGTCCTTGGTCTCAGTGTTTACACACTAAATAGAAAAGACAGGTGCAGGGTCAAGAGGAAATCTCATAAAACATGAGCAGGAAGAACACATTCATCCAAGCCAGAAGTCTGGGATGGGGGAAGGTGTTTCCTCAATCATAAACAGGAAGTATTGTAGGACAAATAATTTTCTGAGGCAGAAACAGGTAGATCTTTTTCTCAGGAGAAGAATTTCTTCTAGGCCAGGTATGGGGTGTCACACACTGTAGGGCAGCACACTTGTGTCAGCATAGCTCAGGCACACCAACCTTCTTCCAGGACTGCTGAGCTGCGCGGTCACTGTTATGTTGGTGTTATAACAGTCATAACCTGCACTAGGGATCAGCAGGGACCTTCTGAAACATGCCTCCGTGAACAAGAGAAGGGAAGTGAAATAACTCTGTGATTTCTCTGCAGTTCTTCTCTGGAATTGAACTTTCTCTTTTAATTCAAAGCCATCTCCGCTTCTGTAATTGCCTCTGTTTTAGGGAACTATCTTGCCACGGTTGAAGTTCATATTTCTATCCTTTCCTCCCTATTTTCTGTCTGATCTCAAAATTCAGTGCCATTAATAGATTTCCTAGTGATCTTTGTGACCTTCCAAATCCCCAGGCACCACAGTATCCTTACCACTTGTATACGTTTCCTTCATTTTCCCTCTTTTTCATTCTTTCAGCACAATCGCCCTTTGGGGTGCCATCTCCTTTTCCCTCAGCTCTGGGGTGGAGACATGAAACTACAAGCCTCTGTAACTCCCTTATTCACTGTCATATTTAGCGGGGAGTAGAGGAGGGCACTGGGGAAGAGCAAGTTTCCTTGACATGCCTCCTGTCTGCCTCTTCTCTTATGCCCTGTAAATCAACCTCAGAGATACCAGCAGACAAGAAGGAGGCTGGGATGTGGGATGGGTTCTGTCCTAATCCCCATTCTTCTGGTACCAGCTTCTTTTGTCATTCAGCCCAAGACTTTATCTAGAAACCTAGCCTGGGTTCTTGGTTTCAGGGGGATCCAGGGCCTGTCATGTTTCAGCTTACTGCAGCACTAATCAGCCTCCAGTTCACTGGTGTTTTTCTTCTCTCTTCCTTCCCAGAGCCTAAAGCAAGTTGCAGATTAGGTCGGTCTGCGTCCACTTCAGGTGTGCCTCCTCCATCCGTTACTCCCCTCAGGCAAGCCAGCGATCTTCAGCCGAGCCAGGTACCATCGTTAGCCAGTCGTGAATGACTTCATGTACTGCAACATGCCAAATGTTTCTCACCTCCGTGTCTGTCATTTGTTACAGTAAATGGTTTTTTTTGTTGTTGTTTTTTCTTTATTTTCCGTGCGTGTGCGTGCATTTGTGTGTGCGCATCTCTCATTGGCAATGAAATCCCCCTGGCCATAGCCAGGAGAATTTTCTTTGCACTTAATTCCTTATATCCTTTTCTGTCTTCATTCTGTAATATAAATGTAGCAAAGCTGTACTGTATGAATTGGCTGGGTTTTTTATTTTTTCATGTTTTGTGTACTTTTTTACTGTCTTTAAAATTTATCAAACTTTGATAAATTTAATCTATGTTTCAGTGTAGATTTATTTTAAATGTCTTGTCTAAAGCACTTGCACCAATGTTTGTCAATGACTTGTACGTACCTTTGACTCCTGCCTAGTTGTACTATAATATTTGTGCCAGTCTTGCATTTGTTTTGAGCTCGGTGCATGATTGTATTACACTGTGATTTATCACTGTCCTGAAAATTGCTCTTACAGCAAATTACTTTGTTTAGTTAAGGCAGCTGGACTCTCTTCAAGCTGAGGCCGTGTAGTGCTTACAGGTCTATTAAATAGTCTGCTGTAGTTACGTTCGTTGTATATTGTTAGGAATCAAAAAACAAATCAAAGAGGTAAAATCTCCTTTTATCTTAAACTAAGATACTTTTTTTTTCTTTCCATCAAGAACAAAAATGCCACACAGACCCTTGAGAAAGAACTGTAAGTGTTTGAGTTAGGCAAGTTTCTCCAACAGAGAGAAAATGCAAAAGAAATAAAGGCACGGGAAACCTATACTTACCTTTATTTTATATGCTAATACTGAAATTGTATCACTTTGCTGCGTAGATGTGTATTATTAGTTTGACAGAACTAACTGCTGAGAGTAGCAGTTGAGAGAAAAGGTTTCCCCTAAGCGTAATGTGAATGCCTTCTATCAAACTCAAAGCATTCCAGTCTTGTATTGTTTGTGTGTATGTGTATGGGCCTACACATCACTGCGTGTATGTGTGTGGCTATACATATACACAGAGCCATAAACATATATGTATATATATGTGCATACATATATGTATATACACACACACCCATACATACACCCATACACACACCCACACCCTTACTTAGAAGGTAGATTTTTGTTTGGCTTTCAGGGAATCAGTCCCTCATAATCCCATGGAATTTCAATGAGATTTGAGGAGGGAACTCCTTAGAACTGCTTTGCAAGTAATCCCATACTTAATTTTGTTGTAGCTCAGTGAGTTTCTTCAAGAAGTTCTTGGCCAAAGCAGAGGCTGGAAGAGTAATGTCAATTTACTCAGGCCAGAGAGCCAACTACTTGTTAGGAAGGTTATATTTGGATAGCCTAGTCTGTGGGTTAAAATTCTTTAACATGCCGAATGGAAGCTATTCCATTACTTTTGAGTCCTGCTGGAAACAACGCCTAAAAGAATCTTGCACATTACTAAAACATATTGTACATAAGAAAATCCAACCCATAATGGTAACTCAAAATGACAGCCCATTTAAATACCGTGTCAAGCGTTCCTTCATCTCAGGAAGAAATTAGGGCAATTGTACTTCCGAATGTCCCAATCTTCATGTGAAATATGATTTTTTGATTAAATAAGCCTTGCAACAGGCATGATGCTTTGCTTGTTACTTAGTGGCAAAGGCACCTTGGATGTTTTGAGGGGGTTTTAGTCTCTCCGTTTATATTAAGAAATAAACAATAAGCCTTGAAAGCAGTAGCTGGTGTGATAGAAGAGATAATGAGCCTCTTAGAAGCTGCAGCCGGGGTTCATTGAAACTGTGAAGGAAAAATCCACCTCACTTAATAGAGAAGAAAGGAACAAAGACGGTAAGGGGAGTTTTCAAGTGACTGTAGAGGGTATTCTTGTTAATTGAGTAATGTATGGTATGGACATGACTTTATGAAAAACAACAAAAACTGGTAAAAGCTTTTCCCCCAAGTAAGTCTTCCCCTCAAGTTGTCAATTTATCATTGTCAGTCTGTTAAGCTGTCATTTATTATGATGGTGTCATTTTTTGAAGGTGTGGACTTGATTCCAGTTGAATGACAGAAGTCATTCATACAGACGTTACTTAAATTCTTTTCTTTTCTTTATGCACCTACCTATTCTATCTGTCTTAATGTGCAATCAGTCTATGGCAGGTAAAATGTGTTTGGAAGTGTCTGGGATGTTAGCCCATTCCAAGTCCAATGGATTGTGGCATAGAGGCTATTTGTGTTTGTATGCTGTGCCTACTATAGAGTATTGATACAGGTTTCCTTAATCACATCATAATCCCCAAAGTTAGATTTACAGAAGATTAAGAGGACACTTTCTGTGTGAGATGGATGCAACTGACTTTCACAGAGGGAAGCAAGATAGAGGAGTACTTCAGGGAAAGGGCAGATTACTGTATTAATCAGTTTTCTCAAACCTTCACAAATCCCAAGCAGATGTTTTGAAAAACATTTAAGTTATTTGGGAAGAATTCAGATTTGCAGCTGAGCTCTCCAAGGCCCATCATTTTTAATACAAAATGATTTGTGCAAGTGGTGAGTAAGCTTAGTGATTAAAAATGAGTCTGAACTAAGGAAATCTAAGTTTCAATCCTGATCAAATATTGGCTAACTGTATAACTATTGACATTTAACTGCTGTATGCCTTATTTTCTTATTTGTTTATTGGTGAAGGAATTGTGAGGATTAACTAGTTAATATTCATGGGTATTAACATTTCCATAGTGTATAGGTGCTAAGCATTATAGTGATCACTGTTAAATTTAAAAAAATGATTTTTTTCTACAGGCAGAGATGAATTATGTGGCTGGTCTCTGATGGAGAACATTTATAAATTATGTAGTGTATGGGTGGCCAGGAATTACAGGCACACTGACCCAGAAAGAGAGCACGCTGTTCTAAACTTAGTTTTGGTAAATTGTGAGGGCATTTTGAAAGACCTGCTTGTAAGAAGTAACCTTGGATTAAGTGCGAATTGACACAATTTAAATTGAAAGGTAAACAGAAGTTATCTTGGAACTGAAGTTATTGATTGTATAAGGACAAAGTTTAAGAAGTAGCAAAGGAAGTCAACTGGAGAGCTTGGCAAATAGCTTTTGTATCCTAAAGATGGGAGTGTAACTAGCAGAGAAGTGTTGTAGATATTCTGGAACGGGATCACTTGAAAACATTCTGCAAAGTCAGCAGAGAGCTTACAGGGAATGGAAAAATGTTCTAGAAAGTAAAGAAAGTTGTATCTGAGAGATCTAGAAATGAGTAGATAAAATGAGAAATAGAGGAAGTCCATCTGAGTTTGGCCTTTCAAAGGAAATGAAAACAAGCACCAGTCTTCTGTTGCCATCTAAGCAAAAAGAGAACAGTAGAAGCAGCTAACCACCACGCAAGGTTTACAAAGTAGAAATTACACCTAGTCTCAGAACTCCCCAAAAGGAGATGGTCTCCCATATTGCTAGGGCCTGTATGAGTGCCTGGGAGTCCTGCAGTGGGCACGGTGGGGTGTCTCGCACACTGCCAAACGTGCATCCGTGGCCAGGGACCTCCAGTGGTTACAGAATTGTTCATGTGTGCAAAGCGACAGGATTGGGATTCACAGATACCACTGCTGCTGTTCCCTTGCAGATACCACTGCTGCTGTTCCCTTGCCTCCTGTCGTTCTCCTTATCTTCATCTCAGGATAACGAAGGATTACATAACACTGATGGACTCAAAAGTCTGTCCTCTATACAACATACATGTGCGCTAAGCATGTCCTTTTCCAGCACAAAAGGTTAAAATGGTTTAAGCAACCTGCACCGTAGAAGTCCCTCTGCTGGATGGGAGAGCATTTCACATCCATGTTTTTACTATACATAAAATATCATCTCTAGGTTTGCCAGCCTTCTCTTAAACAGTCTTTAGCACAAGAAAAAATCTACTGGTCTCCATTAAAAAAAAAAAAAAAAGCCACTGTAACTATCTCTAGATTTTTGGAGCAAATGAATTTTGCAAAATGACGTTTGTTTTCATTAAGATGTAGACAACTATTGGAAAATTACTTGTATTAAGCTGTATGATTGTAACAGTATATCAGTGCATATTTATGAAGAAGATCCACTATCTAAAGGAAAATACACCCTTTGAAAATGAAACTCCTGATAGTTGCGATGCATTATTTTAGCTTTTCTGCAAAGCAGAGCCTATTTTCAGACATATTTCCACAAAACTGTGTACCTTATCTGCAAACGTGCAGCCTCTCATCATGCTGGCAGTTAGTTACTTGCTTTTCACTGGGAAGCTAGCAGTGTCATTCCTTTACTGTGGTCTCCTCAAGGGGTGCTTGCTTTGTCTCCAGAAGGTTTGCATGCCTCAGAAGGTCTGGTACCTTCTTGTGGGGAGGATTCAGCAGTGATATCTATCTCCAGTTTAAGCAAGGAAAAAAGATTTAAACTTTACAGTGATGATCAAAGCAGAATCCAAAAGCCACAGTGAAATTAGAAGGAATAACTCAGACAAGGGACTAAAGATACACAGACAGCTATGAATTAGGGAGCTTCAACTTGCATTTATAACAGGAATGAAGAGAAAGCTAGAAAATGTATCAGAATCAATACTCAACGCTTTGTGGCTTTTTTTCCTTCAAAAAAAAATCAGCTCAGTTCATTACTTACCTAGTATCTGTTATATTGTTATCTCCCTGAGCCTACAGCAAGTTGAGACCTCATTTTTCTTCCCTTGTAGCACCACATCAGTGAGTACAGCGGAGAAGGCATGTAATTAGATAGGCCCAGGTGATGGACAGATTAGCCATTACCTTCCACAACTGAGATAATTGTCACTTATTTTATGATTATCTCAATACAGCATAGCAGAGGGGAAAGGCCCCCATTCACAGAATGAACTTGACCACTTACTTATTGTGTTGCACCAAACGAAATGAATCCATCAATAATTTATAGGGGTGTGTATCTTTGATGGGCACAAAATTTAAATATAATTTGGGTTCTTAAATTCATATTTTGGGAGCTAAAGAATAAGATAGGCTCTTTAAAAAGGCTGAGTGTACTCTTTAGCCTAGATTTGTCTTACCTACCTCTGAGATGTCTAAATTAGGGCTATAACGTAGGTTTCCTTGTGGATTTTAAGCCAACGAGGAGAAGTATGCTGCTGGATCTTGTACTAACAAACAAAGAAGGTCTAGTTGGAGATGTGAAGGTTGGGGGCAGCCTTGGCTGCAGTGACCATGAGATGGTGGAGTTCAGGATTCTGCGAGGAGGAAGCAGGGCAATAAGTAGGATCGCAACCCTGGACGTCAGGAGAGCAAACTTTGGCCTCTTCAGAGACCTACTTGGAGGAATCCCATGGGTTAGGGCCTTGGAAGGAAGGGTGGATCCAGGAGAGCTGGTTAATATTCAAGCATCACTTCCTCCAAGCTCAAGATCGGTGCATCCCTCTGAGTAAGAAGTCAAGCAAAGAGGCCAGGAGACTTGCATGGATGAGCAAGGAACTCCTGGGAAAACTCAAAACAGAAGAAGGAAGCGTACAGAATGTGGAAAAGGACAGGCCGCTTGGGAGGAATATACTAACGTTGTCAGAGTATACAGGGATGTGACGAGGAAGGCTAGGGCCCATTTGGAGTTAAATCTGGCAAGGGATGTCAAGGACAACAAGAGGGGCTTCTTCAAATACATCAGTAGCAAAAGGAAGACCAGGGAAAATGTGGACCTGCCACTGAATGGAGTGGGTGTCCTGGTGATGAAGGATACAGAGATCCTGAGTGCCTTCTTTGCTTCAGTCTTTACTGCTGAGGCCAGCCCTCAGGAATTCCAGACCCTGGAGACAAGAGAAGGAGTCTGGAGAAAGGAAGACTCTCCCTTGGTCGAGGAGTGTCGGGTTAGAGATCATTTGTGCAAACTCGACACCCACAAGTCCATGGGCCCTGACGGGATGCACCCGGGAGTGCTGAAGGAGCTGGTGGGTGTTATTGCTAGGCCGCTCTCCATCATCTTTGAAAGGTCCTGGAGAACAGCAGAGGTGCCTGAGGACTGGAAGAAAGGCAGTGAGACTCCAGCCTTCCAAAAGGGCAAGAAGAAGGGTCTAGGGAATTACAGGCCAGTCAGCCTCACTTCAGTCCCTGGAAAGGTGATGGAGCAGCTCACCCTGGATGCCATCTCTAAGCAGGTGGAGGACAAGAAGGTGGTCAGGAGTAGTCAGCATGGATTCACCAAGGGGAAATCATGCTTAACCAATCTGATAGCCTTCTCTGATGGAATGACTGGCTGGGTAGATGAGGGCAGAGCAGTGGATGTTGCCTCCCTGGACTTCTGCAAGGCTTTTGGCACTGTCTCCCGTTACCTCCTCATAGGTAAGCTCAGGAAGTGTGGGTTAGATGAGTGGACAGTGAGGTGGTTTGAGAACCGGCTGAATGGCAGAGCTCAGAGGGTTGTGATCAGCGGCGCAGAGTCTAGTTGGAGGCCTGTAGCTAGTCATGTCCCCCAGGGGTCAGTCCTGGGTCCACTATTGTGCAACATATTCATCGATGACCTGGGTGAAGGGACAGAGTGCACCCTCAGCAAGTCTGCTGATGATACAGAACTGGGAGGAGCGGCTGATACCCCAGAGGGCTGTGCTGCCTTTCAGAGGGACCTGGACAGGCTGGAGAGTTGGGCAGAGAGGAACCTCCTGAAGTTCAACAAAGGCAAGTGCAAGGTCCTGCACCTAGGCAGGAATAACCCCATGCACCAGTACAGGCTGAGGGCTGACTTGCTGGAAGGCAGCTCTGCAGAGAAGGCCCTGGGAGTGCTGGTGGACAACAAGTTGACCATGAGCCAGCAATGTGCCCTTGTGGCCAAGAAGGCCAGTGGTATCCTGGGGTGCATTAGGAAGGGTGTTGCCAGCAGGTCGAGGGAGGTGATCCTGCCCCTGTACTCAGCCCTGGCGAGGCCTCCCCTGGAGTGCTGTGTCCAATTCTGGGCTCCCCAGTACAAGAGACACATGGAGCTTCTGGAGTGAGTCCAGCGGAGGGCTACCAAGATGATGAGGGGACTGGAGCGTCTCTCCTATGAGGAAAGGCTGAAGGAGCTGGGTCTGTTCAGCCTGGAGAAGAGCAGACTGAGGGGGGATCTCATCAGTGTATACAAATATCTAAAGGGAGGGTGTGAAGAGGATGGGGCCAGACTCTTCTCCGTGGTGCCCAGTGATGGGACAAGAGGCAACAGGCACAAAGTGCAACACAGGCAGTTCCATCTGAACCTGAGGAAAAACTTCTTTACCGTGAGAGTGACTGAGCACTGGAACAGACTGCCCAGAGAGGTAGTGGAGATATTCAGAACCTGCCTGGACGTGATCCTGGGCAACATGCTCTAGAGGACCCTGCTTGAGCAGGGGGTTTGGACTAGATGATCTCCAGAGGTCCCTTCCAACCTTGGCCATTCTGTGATTCTGTGATTGTATGGAGAGGTTCCTGCAGAGGTGATGCAGTTTCACTAAAACCGCAGTCACCCTATAGAGCTGCATGGCTGTTATTTTGGATAATTTGAAGTTTATGCTCCTAATTTAGCCCCCTCTGCTGGTGCCCAAAGCTACCTGTAATCATTCCTGCTCTGTGTGTGTTAGAGACTCTTGGACTTTTTCCACCAAAGAGAAAACAGTCCTTAAAATTTCCTTTGCTAGGTAATATGCATTCATACCTATTCAGACTCAGTCTGCAGGTGCTAAGTATTTCGGGGAAGTTCAGCAGGTACGGTTGGGACCTATCTGAAGTTGTCTTTGAAATGCCATACGTCTTGGTGGGGCTCATTGGCAGAGCCTAGGGGAGAGCAGGAGTTTATGGTGGCTGTGGGAAGTGCGGACTGGCACTTATTTTTCGTGTTTGAACCCACAAATGAAACTCTTTTAAGGAAATGGAAATCCAAGAAATTTTGCAGAATCTCGAAAGCAGGATTTTTCTAGCATTGTTTTCTACTATGTGTGTATTAAAAGTATGTAGTGAAGCAGAAAATAGAGTTCTACTTTAAATGTATAATTGGAAGAGGTCTTTGAAGGTCTCTCCTCATTGGGAACATGAGAAAACGTCCCCTTTATCATTTGGGTCTGCACCGGAGAAATCCTGGAAGAAAAAGCACTTTACCTTTTGAAGGAGGACTAAATACTAGGAAAAGCCATATATTTTTTAGCAACAGGCTCTCGAAGCCAGGCCCCTTGGGCAGGCGGGTGCGGCTGTCCCCGGCAGCGCGGCCGCGCAGGGGGCGAGCGGGGCCGCGGGCGGAGCGCAGCTCGGCGGCGCCTGTGCCCCGAGCAGGCGGTGACGGGCGCGCTGCGGCGGCGCTGGGCGAGCCCAGGGCGCCGCCTGGCGGCCCCGCCGGGGAACAAATGATTTCGTTTGAGAAAAGCGTTACTGCCTTTCTTTCTTTCTTTCTTTCTTTGCTTTCTTTCTTTCTTTGCTTTCTTGCTTTCTTGCTTGCTTCTTGCTTTCTTTCTTGCTTTCCTTCCTTCCTTCCTTCCCTCCCTCCCTCCCTCCCTCCCGGCTGCAGTCATAAATGTTGTGTCAAATAATTTGCGAGAACCATATGCAAAAGTTGTGGGCAATTTGGAAAGCTCTTCCTTGCCCGTACTCGCGTACCCACAAAGGGGTGGCTGTACGTCACACCTTGCTGGCTGCAATCCCAGAACAGCCTACACAGCCTCGCACCACATCAGCTGTGGTTAGGGAGGAAGGGAGAAGGCTTGCTCTGTCCTCCCTCACCTGGGCAATGCCTAATTCTGCCATACAACAGCTTAGTTAGCGTTTTGTTCAAGCCTCGGTGTTTAGGTACTAATGAAAATGCAACTAAAACACCCACATTTTACCATGAAGAAAAAATCTAGCATTAAAACAGATGTGAGACCTTATCCTGGGGGCAACTATTATTTAATTTTGTACTTGAGCCAAAAAATCCCGAAGACACATTTTAATTCTTCCGGTTCTAAGTAAAAGAATGCTAAGAAGGAAATATGCTAACAAATAAAAAGCTTAGATATCTTTTCAGCTGCTCTCCACATGTATTCTTAGAGTAATACCCTCTAATTTAAGCACAGTATAAACTCGTTGAATGAAATTTACAGAACTTAATAGAAATAATTTAGAGTTCAATCCTGAAAGGTACAGAGTACTCTTCAGCAATGCAGTTAAGTATTTGTCTCATGCTTAAGTGCATGAATAATCCTGTACTGGGTGAACTAAGAGTCACAAGCCCAGCTCTTAATTTCTCTGCCTCAGTTGTGTACACAAAGCCTACTGTAGTCCTTGTATGCATTGTATGCATTGTGTTCACCCTGTAATTAATGGGTGCAAGAAGGGCAAATTGTTACTATTACGGCTATAATTATTTTTGAAGGCACCTAGACAAAATACTCCCACAGTGAATTGACATCATGCTTTAGTTGGCGAGCGTGCATCAGAAAGCGCATGGGCTCTCAATTACTCTGTGAACATAAACTATGCATCTTTGCGCTTTTGTTACTCTCAGTGCAAAGTGGCAATTTTCCTCAGCAATAGCGTACAAAAGTTCCAGCGCAGTCAGTAAACACCCTTCAGTTGTCAGGCCTCTTAGCAGGGCCAGGCTCCTGCCTGCCACGGTTAGTGAATTCTGCTGCTGAAAAATGAGCATGTATAAATCAAGACCGTGCTGTTCCGTATCTGATCACAGCAGTCTTTTTTTTAACTTCGTTACATGAAAGAAATACGATAATTGCAGGTAGGTGGAGAGCTCTGAAGTATTCTTTCATCCTGTTGCAATACTTGGGGAATGGTAACAGGAAAAAAATATGTGCTAGTAAGAGAAGTCATATCCGCTTCATAGTCTAACCAGTGTGATCACTTGGTACTGTAAATCCTTGCTGGATGCATTCCTCCAAGGACAACAAGCTGGAGCTAGTATCAACACTAATGATTCTGCTTTTATTGTTCTAATAGAGCAGAAGGGGTTGCAATGAAAGGACCAGCTTCTGTCATACTTCCTGGGACACAGGGGAAAAAACATCTGCCTAGGCTGGTGGTTAAAGATCTCAGGTGAGATGAAGAAGTCCCTAATCCTCATTCAGAAGGAGAATCTAGCTACTCTGCTGACTACCACTCTGGTGTGGCTTATTCTGTCTCTCTTATTTCCTCTCATTTTCCAAAGTTTTGGAAGTCCACCCTTTATTTTAGAGGCAGAGTGTAAAAACATGAAACAGTTCATGGAATGGTGGTGATCATTTTCATCTTCTCTCAACAAGCACATGCCAAGTCGTCTTCTTCAGCCAGTGCCCTGCCTCTGAGATCTCTGTACTCCTAGGGACGAGCTCATGGTTGTTCCCTCTTTGATACTTGATCTTTTTTCTTCATTTAAAATGTATGTTCACAGTGTGGGAAACAGTCCTTCAGCCTCTTGCTCTGTAATCAGAAGCCCCATGGGTTTTTGGTCTGGATTTTCTGTATACCATTTATTGCTTTGGATAGTAGCTTCTATTTTTGCCTATAAAACTACACCCTTGAAGGGCCTTAATTGCTCCTTCTGTTTAACCGTCACCATTAATAAGGCTTATGATAGTCACTAGATCCAAAACCTGCTTAATGTTGGCCAGTAGAGTCTGCCACAATAATGTCTGCAGTGGTCTCTGAGAGTCATACTCACAAATAAGGTTCCTGTCTTGATAGAAAATGTGTGTAGAACAAAGACTGTCCCTACCCTAAGGCTTATAAACTCAGTATAACAAAAAAGAGAGTAAGCAGTTGTAGATGGGAGTAGGTTGGTAAGTATGTGACTGTCAAGAATTGCAGAAGCTTTGATTTACTGTGCAGTTAGAAACTGCAAAACCTGTTTGGAGTACAAGCTACTATATCTTTGACAGTGACTTTAATTAATTTTATATGCCATTAACACAGTGAAATGCATGTGAATGTCTAAACCCAGGAAACCAGGTGAATTTTATTAGAAATATAGTACAAATGATGTGAATGCTCCTCTCTCGTCCAGTGGAGAAGTCTTTGACATCTGTGTAGGAGAGACAAATGAATGCAGACTTAGCCTGAATTTAGTTGATGCTGGTTTTGCAAATGGCTGGTGGAATCAGATGTATGTATCTGCGACTCAAGGACCCTTCCTACTAAGTGCTCCTTCAGTGCTCCTCAAGTAAGCGCTTATTTTTCACGTGTCAATGTGAAAACCTCTGGTCTACTGAAGTAAAGGGAGCCAATAATAAGCGTTACTGTGCTAATAAGCATTTACATCCACTTGATATCGGGTCTGTACCTTCTGAGACTGCTAATCTTGCCCTCAACCACACATAACAGAGCTGTGTGCAAGAGCTCAGTGGCTAGAAGGCTTGCCCAGTTCATGCGAGACCTGTGTTCAGGCTCTGCTCCTTCTGGGAGGGCTGGCATCCACCTCCTCCCCAGCAGAGAGAGCACCCTCTCCACCAAGCATTTGGTGGAAGCCAGGCACTCAGCACCTTTCCTTTAAACATGGCCACTATTCAGCAAGGAGAGAAAGGGTCATGAGACTGTGGATAGCAAGGAAGAAGTCTGTTCTTTCCCAGCTCTTTGAGGAGGGACCTCACTGCCGTTTTCTCTTCCTATCCTTTCTTTTGCTTTTGACCCCTCGTTTTTTTGCACTCACTTGCCCCGGCTGTGCTCAAGTCTACCCTCTCCTGTTCTCCCCCCAGCTTGTTCCTTCTGAGTGGGTACTCCCACTACCTGTGGCTGAACAGGTAGTAAGGGACACAAAGTAGAAATAAGGTATTGCACTGAGCAGGAAAGGGATCTTGAGAAAGTAATAAATGTCATGAGGCTTTCGATTCATCTGGGAGAATATGGGAGGGAGAAGCTCCTCTAGATACTACTTGGGAGGATGGACAGAGTCAAGGGTGGGGTGCAGAGAGAAAGCTCTGGCATGAGCACTTACTATGATGTGACATGGGACAACTTCAACCTTGAGATGATGTCTGGATTTGGCCAGAGCTTGGCCTGTATATATTTAAAAATCTGGACCATCCAGAGCCACAGGATTTTGTCCTCCTGTTCGGGTTGAATATTCACAAAACAATCAGAGCCAAGTCATCACACCGACTGCCTCAACCAAGAAAGAAGCGCTGGGGCATGAGCTGTGTTGAGAAGTGTCACACACGCACTTTTATGAAGTTGGCACTGCTAAAATATCTGGGAGAATTTGAGCTGTTGAATATCTTGGCACGCTTTCAGGCCTTTACAAAGTGCAGCAGAGCTCCATGTCCACGAGAGGGAGCAATTGGATCACTTTACGTAGCTCTCTTTTTCCTGCAAGGACAAATGTTTTGCATACGCAAAGGCAAAATTTTGCTGTCGTCAGTCCAGCTAAATAGGCTGTCAACATTTTGGATGAGAGCAACAAGAAGAATTGTAATGCTTTAGGGAAGGCTCCACATTGCGTCATGAGGAGTTTCAGCTTGAATCTGGCCTTACATATAATCTGTACACGGGTCCAAAGCAGTGCAAATTGTTTCTAAATATATGAACTGCAAATAGAGAACACTTATTTAAAACAAAGAAAGGAAGGAAAGAAAACGCAAACCTTGAAGTGGATGGAATTTCCCCATCCAGCATCCCTCACCTCCAAGGCATTCCTGCGTGATTGGCGCAAGTAGCAAATGTGTCAAAGCTGTCCTCTGTTGGCAGACAGCCCTGCTGTTGCTGTCCCAAAACTTTTTCTTCAGCATTCAGCTGGTCTGGTCATGCAGCAGAAGCAGGTCACTGCATTGCTGGGTCTTACGCTGCCAGGACTCTGATTTAGGAGCATGGGAGAGTGCATGCTCAGAGGCCCTTTCAGGGCTGGAGAGAAGCCTTGCCTGAGTCACAGCGCAACCAGGCTGGGAGAATATCTGAGCTCGCCCTGCAGCCACGGGAGGTCCCCAGGCCCGTGCTTAGTTTTAATGGCTCTCATTTGCCATAGCACTCAATAGCATCAGGCTCTGCCTTGGCCTTGCAGGCACAAATAGCTGTCAGACAGGCACACACTGATTTGTGAATGCACAGCAGCAATGCTTGTCTTAGGTGACTGCTTGTTCTCCAAAGGTGACGATGCTCTTCATGGCCTTTTAGGACACCTGTTAAAAAGGGCTAGTTTGTGACACAAATGAGATGCGATGGGGGAAGCAGCGAGCAGTGAAAGCAGGTCAGCTTTAGGAAAAGTAATTCCACAGAAAACAAATATCAGGTGTAGGGAACAGAGTGATCAGATCTTGCCGTTTCTGAAAACTAGGCTGATATTCTTTCTTCATGCCTTTCCTCATCCTTCAAGTGTGAGCTTGACTGCCGTTATTTAAGGTATAACGAAGAGAGAAGGAGGCAGGATATTCCATTCTCTTAGGCCGATCTCTTGTTCTCAGATGAGTTTTGTAAACCCGACAGTGGGGTACAAAAAGATGTTTGTTTCCTCACAGAGATCGTTTTCAAAGACAATAATATTTTGACAAAGAAGGAAATGCAGTGTTTGTGCGGCTTCTCACTTTCTTCTCACAAAGTTTTTGACTGCCTTTACATGGCTGTTTCTCAGATCTGGGAGTAAACATTATTTTTTTGAAAGGAAATGGACAGGCATGAGGAGCTGTCACCTGTGTGGTCCGTGACTTCAGGAGGGTTGTTATGTTGTGCCTGTCTTTGATAGAATGGGGACAGTGTGTTTCAGCACTTTGAAAAATAGCCTTAGCTTAACAGAGGAATCTGTGGGGAAAGATGCCCTGGGCGGTACAGCACAATCTAGGTTGTTGCTCCCTGAGAGGTCAGTTATACTAGATAGGCCCTGGAAGCTGGTGAGAAGTCCGGTGCAAGCTACCAGGAGGAAGACAAGAAGACAGGCAGATCTAGCCCTTTGTGCATGCTTGATTGTAAGGGAAAGGAAATAGGTTCTCAGCAGGCTTAAAGCGGATGATCGTCTCCTCCTTCAGGCAATAATGCTTTTATCAAGAAAAAGGAAAGAAAATAGTGAGGATATGAGGAAGAAAGAGCTGTGAAGGGAAGGGGTGCCCTTCTTCTGATGCGTCTGAGGTCACTTAGCACAGGGCAGCAATCCAGCAGCTCCCTTCTTGCCCGTGGATTTTTGTATGGTCTGTCCATGATGGGTTTGATCCCTCAGAGGTGCTAAACAGCAGCCCATGAGGAGTCCCAGAGCAGCAGGCAGATACTGGCCATGCTTACTGTACCAGGGGTGACATTGCACCCTGAGCCAAAGGGCTTACCACATCACTGAAGTCTGAACTTAGTCCCAAAATCTGAGTTAAACTCTTGTGTAGTGCTTTGCAATTAGGTCCTTTTTGCAGATGCCTCTGTCCCATGGAAACTTGCACCTGTGATGGACACCAGAAAACTGCGATGCTTTGTGCCCCGGTGGCCAGCGTGCAGGGAGAGGAGCGCTGCCCTCCTTCGGGAGGGAGCTGTGCAGACTGTAGGTGGACCGTGGGGCACTTTGCAGCAGTGTGGACAGTGTTCGAAGAATGTTCATAATTTAGATGTTAGCAGCCCAGCAACCCCCAGATGGAGGCAAACGCGCTGGGGCCCCCAGCACCTGTTCCTGCCCTTGCTGCCAGTTGCAGAGGCTTTGCATGGGGTCAGCAGCAGTGCTGCGAGGGCGGCGTGAGGCTGGGCGAGCCAGACTATGCCCTGCGCCATGCCCGTGCCGTGCCCCGTGCCCGTGGAGCCAGGCTTCCTACCCCATCGCAGCATCTCTGCCCAGGCCGTGCTGCCTGGAGCTGGAGTGGGGCACAGGCACGATCCGGCCTGGGAACGGCATGCCGGCTCAGGGGAATACCTCGTATTCCCGGCGAGAGACTTGGGCACGCTGAGGAGACAGGGGGATGTACCCACACTGATGGTAGCCAACCTTAAAAGCCTTGGGGTTTTGCTGAGCCAACATTACTGAGCTATACCTCTGGCAGCCATGAAACACTGAATTCCCGGGATGACTGTCCTGGCCTGCCTTCAGCGAGAAACTAAAAATTAACTGCAAGTTCTTCATCTCATTTTTAGCTGCTCTTACCGCTTTGTATGTGGTCCTACAAAAAAATAAGTAACAAGTTACAGTAAAATGAAACAAACCCGATGTAATTTGTGTTAAAGAGAGATATTAATAATTTCAGCCTAAACATCAGTAAGTTGCCTATAAAGGAATTTCATTTGGTAATATTCCTTCCTCTTCAGGGAATCTCTCTTTAAGACATTTCTCAAATAATTTACTTACTCTCTTCAAAAACTTGTAAATTCACTTCTAAACTTGTTCTGAGACTTTTGTGTGCAAACAATTAGTTTAGTCACATTAAGAAGGAAGCAGGACCAGAACAATAACAACTGCTAAGTTGATTTCAAATGGTGTTGCAACCACTACTGAAGACATTGTGCCTTGGTTTAAAAAAAAAAAAAAAAAAACAACAGAAGCATGCAGTCTCCTTTTTTTTCCTTCCTTTTCTGTGTGTATTTATGTTTAACTCAGGGCAAGAATTTTATAATATTCTTAAAGGAAAAAAGTAGAAATAAAAAATGGCATGAATTCATGAAAGCATGGGTTTATATATAGGCATTCTTTGTAAATGAACACAGGCATTGTGTATTCTAGGTAGAACAGCCTTATTTGTCTGCTCATACACATTTCAGTTACCTCCACGCGCTCCCACTCGTCTTACCTTTTTTAAATATGAACTGAATGTATTGCACCATGTTTTCTGTTTGAACCGTGTGTGCCTGCTGCATAAAACACGACACAGAGCAGCAAGGTTTTTCCCACCATCTGTGTTAAATCACCCATCATTCAAGCTTTGTTCTCGTGGTTGGCATCATTTCACCAGAATCTTTCGATGTTTGTATAGCCTTATACAGTATATTGCACTTACTGTACCTGTATAGTATCTTGTCTGTATACTGTATGCACATAAATATGTATATTCACTCATGTATGTATGTATAGTATGTTTATATATCTATGTATATGTACGTGTGCTTGTTCATAGTCTTTCACTAGAAATGTGTGGCTATTCATATACATTATGTGTATGCCAATTATAAAAAAAAAAAAGTATGAATGCCAGCACCCACTTTTGATAACCTACTTTTATTCTCATTTTGTCTTGTTAAACAATGAAAATAAAAATGTCATGTATTTTAAATGAGAACTTTAAAAGATGATTGTTTTTAGTAATTTTAAGCTTTCTTGTTCTTCAAAAAAATTACTTTAACAGCCCCATATTCTGAAGATTGTGTTTCTCATGAGTGCTTTCTGTGGTTAAAAAAATGTTTGATAATAGCTGTTTTGGTTCCCTGTGTCTTACGTTGGTTTCTAGGTTTAAATATGCCCTCAACCAGTCAGGCTGTTCTCCTCCAAACCCTAACTCTGTTCCCAGGATGGACTTCCAGTAAATCTGAGGGATGATGACCCATGTCCATAAAATCTTGCGTGCATAAATACTGGCTGGACAAGTGCCTTCCGCAGGCTAGAAAGACAAGTCTCTCCAGTTCAGTTGAACCTTAGAAACATATGAAAATACTATACGTCATGAGTCCGTTTAACAAGAACATTACAGACACTGTATTAATCAGCTGTGGTTTCAAACTGCTTGAAACTACTTGAGGTTTCCTACTCTTTGCAGTCCACAGTAAATATATAACAATTGATTAAGCAGGTATTAAAACAACTAACAATCATTTGTTAACCCTTTGTAAAATTATTCTTAATCGGCACACAACTGGATGTAGGCTCAGCTCCCGGGCCTTGAGCCAGCAAAGCACAAGCTTATCTTTAAATAGCAAAATATCCCTCTAAATCAAGAGGACATTTAATATATATTTTCCAATTGAGAATGTGTTTAAGTTCTTCACGGAATTGAAGCTTCTTTGATAATCGTATGTGTTTCTGTGTGAGACCTAAATATTTAGAGAAGAGTGGTGAATTTGCTTCCTTTTAATTCCTTTTAATATTATGATTTTATCATCTCGTCCAGCCAGACCAGTCACAGTGCATCGTAAGCTGCTGCAGCAGAGTGGCAGCAGCTACTCAGAAAAATCTTAGAAGACAAATTTTTATACGGGAAATACTAAGAAATTTTTAGCACAACCAAGCCACTGTGTTGAAGAACCTTCACCCCAAATAAAATCACATAATAGAAAATCCTTTTCATTTTTTTCTTTAAACTGACACAGTTAAATTCTGACCTCACTCAGGACAACAACCAATTCCTGTTTCACTCATAAGCTACAAATGAAAGGTCCAAGGAATGTTTTTTCTCAGCAGAAAATAGGATGGGGAAAGAGCACATTCCATTAATCGAGCTCGGTGTTTATGGGCCAGCGGCCTGAAGTTAAGCCTTTTCAAGTCGGTGGTAATTAATACAAACGTACTCGTGGGTTGGGTCTTTAAGGCCTATGTCCTTTTTACAATCTGGAAAAGGGCATTTAGTGTCTGGAGTTTATAATCACAGTTTTATAAGTTACAACAGAGTAGCAAGCAGTAAAACAGAAAGTAGCAAAAAGGAGAAAATACAATAGCATTACTCTTTTTTTTTGAATTAATAATAATCAGATGATGGCGCTTATTTGGTTTCTCCTTCAAATTTCAAAATACAAAAGTGACGGCAAGAAACAGCCTTCCTTTGCTGCTTAGCAATTTGTTCACTTATGTTACAGGTAATATGCGTGTATAGGTTAATATGAAGTTGAACGTTTTGTTAGTCATGCATTGTCTTTAGCCTTTCCTTTTAAGATAGAAATTTAAATCTCTACTTTAGAGGCCTGAACTTGAATTGCACCCATAGCAGACCAGTGTTTGTGGCTTAGTGTGCTGCATTAATGGCAAATCAACGTCACACATTGTATCAGCAAGTGTTATTCGTTTAGAGATCATCTTTTAAATAGAAAAGCAGAAATAAGATACAGGTAACCGCTGTACTCAATGAATCCCATTTTCTAAAGCTTGTGGGTGCCAGTCTTAGTTTCTTGCCTGTACTTCAGCTATTCTATGTGTTGATAAATCATGTCTATGTTAGATTTGGGTATTATGTTGTTTAGCAATTCCCGATTAAATGGAATTGTATGAAATTAGAGTAGATGAGGCATCTCGTGCCAAGGAAGACTCTTACACGCTGGGATTCTTTAGATGCTCTCAGTACAGTGTATTACTGTAGTACGTTTTCATTAAGTACATTTCAAATTGACGTTAATAGTGAATTATATGTCGAAATCTGTGTCTTATAAACATGTGTTGTGGATCTACCAAAACGCAGGCATGACCACCTACAAGACTATGATCATTTCTGAACGTTCAGTGTTGGTTTTTGGTCATTCTTTCCTAAATGTCCCCCATACATTCTATACAATACTTGAGAAATGGCATTCAATGTAAGACAATAACCATTGACTAAATTTCACAATTAAAAAAGGAGAAATGTAAGAGCACGTTTCAAATTTTTTTATCTGTAAAACAACTTCATAGTCTGTATCTGAGGTATTTATGTGTTTAGATCACCTAATAAGAAAGAGGAATTGTGGACACTGGTACTTTCAGTGCTGAGGCATTCTCCTTCCATATATTGTTATTATGATTTTAATTTTAAAATGATTCTTGTGACCATTTTCTCGAAAACACTAGAAAATACTAGAAAAATATAAAGACTGGAAGAGAGGCTTTGCTGAAAAAACAGTGTAAGGAGGTTCTTTAATTGTCACAACAGTAAAAGATAAATTTTCATCTGCAGTTGCAGGAATAAATAATGCATCATTTTAGTAGAGAAACAAAATAGTTTCGTTATAAACTAATTTTGATGCTCTTTACTGCTACCATGCTTGAGTATGGCATGCAAGTCATGGCTCTGGTCCTTGGGAGAGATAATTGTTGCTCATAAGTATATAAGCAGCAATCCCACGGAAGGAAGTGGAAGTTCTAGCACTGACATCAATAGGAAGAATGCTGAAGCTCATCTGTGTGTTTTTAGCTTGGCTAAAACTAGGTCCAGTAAATTTGGAACCTGCTTGAATGAACCTAATTGTGGTGTCTCCACGTCATATTTCTGTAACTTTCGACTTGGCCTCAATGTCCACTTTCTCTTAGTTCTTCACAGTCTTGGTCTAGTTTCCATTGTTTTTCTTTCTCTCAAATACAATGTCTATGTCCTTCCTGGCCACTAGTGGGTGACAAGAAATAATAATGTAGACCATGCATCCTGCTGCCTTCAGCTCCCTGGTAGTCAGAGCCTTTGCTGTCCACAGAGGTTGGATCCTAAGGAGAGAGAGGATCTTGACCATCGGCAGCTCTCACTGCTCCACGTCCCCTTGGAGGGGGGCGCGAAGCGGGACGGGCTGTTCATCTGAGTATAAGATTCAGAATCTGACAGTTTTTAAAAACAACCACAATTTAGATTAAGAAACACTAATTACAGGTGTTTTATACCGTGGATGTAGTACTGAGTGATAGGCAGGGCCAGCTGGAGTGGTCATTAAGGTCATTGCCTCAAACTCTCCGAGTGTTTTAGGAAAAACTGGTTCATGAGCAGCTATGCGACACATGCAGTGGAGTAGTGCCAGCAAAAGAAAGAGGTGGACTGCCAGGTTTAGTAACCCCTTCTGAAATCTTATTGAAGTCTGAAACATGGGGAGTGTTACACTGCAGGTGCTGTACTGCAAAACACACTTACAGGAAAGCTCTGCATCGTTCAGCGTTAGCAAAGTCTGGGTATTCTGTCCTTTGTTGCTCCTGTAATTGACCTAACACAATATTGAATTTTCCTTTCTATTTTACAGTGAACGAAAGGATGTATCATGGTGGGTTGCCTGAGTTCTATGTTTATTGCTTAGCAAAGGCATAGATTAAGCTTTGATTTTTCATGAGTAGTCTCAATAGGAATGCACTTTGTGATGATCCACTGCATAAATGAGATGCATGAGACAACTTTACACAATATCCTGAATAATAGTTGCTCTACAAACTCTTGTTTTAAAAATACTAGCATTTACAGGCTGTGTTAATTAACAATAGATCAAGCAGTACGTTTCAGACAGTTAGTTGTTTGGTGTAAAAAAAATAGCTTGCATAAGAATGCATGTTTCCAAATGTGTCAATAATGCAAGGTCAGGAAGATCTTAGTTGGACCAATTGCCAGTATAAAAATGTAATGCAGAATGGTGAATTTATCATTTAAAGTTTGCTTTATTGATAGCCTAAGCAATAGTCTAAGAATAACTGGAAAATTTGAGGTGTAATCCTATGTGCAGCACTGATTCTGTGTAAAGTAACTGTGATGTTTAGTAATTGGAAACAATGAATCATGAAACGGAAGGGCTGGGATCAGAGATGCTAATGGTTTACGAACGATTTCCTAATTTAATTTTTGAGTAGCTATAAATTTTTCATGAGCTTGAATCTTCTGGAATTCTTGGGAGTTCCAAGGATTCTTGTCACTTGTTTCAAAGAGGAGGGTCAGTGAGGCTATAGCGCGTAACACAGTGCAGTCCATCTTTTAGTGAGGCTTGTATTGGAGAAAAGCATCCAGAGCTTTGTTTGGATATTGCATCATATAATTACAGGATCTGCATTAAGTAGTAAAATAGTTTTTATAGGCACTCTGGTTATTATTTTTACTGTAGTAGAAGAAAGTAGTTTGTAAGAAAACATGTTTCCAGAAGTTTAGAAATTTAAAATAATGGAAATTAAAGCATGAAACACAGCAATTTCTATGTTACAATAAGAAATAGCCCTAAAATGTGATGCATATGCAGTTTTTACATTGAAACCGCAGTTGTCAGTGAACTTTTTATTGTTAAATGTACAGTGTAAGATTACAAAGTGTTCCTTCCCACCCAGCTATTTTGTTAAAATAAAGGCTGATGCACTAGGGGAATCCTTGCCCAAATGTGCTTAAAACTGTTGCCACCTAGGTTCTAAGACCGAGATGCTAACAGCTAACTATGTGATCATAGCACCTACATTATTCCTGCAACAGCCGAAATAACACAGGTTAAATGGCAAACTTATATTTCCAAATCTGTGCCAGTAACTTTAAAGAAGTTGCTATATGAACAAAAATAGAAATTGCCTCATAGGGGCTTGTATTGCATTAGAAATGCAGAGGGAAAAATCCTTGAAGAAACATGAAATGTGTTTTCTTACACTTCCAGTATATTATATGTGTCAATCAGAAGTGTACTGGTACTACTATCAAAGTCTATAAAAACATATGCTTAATACAGGCTGTTGGTATTGTTTTATTTATGCCTCTTTCAGTTACTATCCCTTGCTATTCAAGGGAAAATAGAGAGGTTACTTGTGTCGCTTAAAAAGGATTTGTGGCTGTTAGAACCCAAAGGGTAGTTTGTGGCAGCGCTTAGCACGTGGCGTGTACGTGTGATTGTGATATATGTACGTGAATGCACAGGGATCGTTTTAATGTGGTTGCTGGCATACATCGAACACCTTCTAGAAAACACCTCCGACACTTCTGGAGAAGAAGTTGCAATGACTCTCTCCAGTGTTCCCGGGGGGACGTTGCCACGCACTGCTAATCGCACCGAGAGTGTCTGTTTTCACAGCTCACGTTGCACATGCTGTGTGTTCCTGAACATACTGTTACTTTTAATCACCTTTGTATTATTAACCAATTGTTGTTTTGAATTTAACAGTAACAGGAGAACTGATTAGCAGTACAGAGCTATATGAATGACTGCCTATCCTGGGCCAAATTATGCTGTCTTTTATGTCAATGTTATTCCAGAGTACCTCTGTCAGAGATAAAAGAAATGACTGCAGATGCAGGCTGTAGATTTACCCTCACTTGCCAGCTCTTACAGCCATTGGAATTAACAGCATTCAGCTGCAGTGCATTGGTTATAGCTAATGCACATATGCTATGGCTATAGCTGTAGCAAAAGAAAACCTGTCCAACATAATTTTCCAAGTTCTCTTCAGAAGGCTTTTCACAACATTTGAGGTTTTTTATTAACATTTGTTTGAATAAACTGTGGTCACACTCTTGGACCCATGAAGTCAGTGGGCAAATTCCTGTTGGCTTCAAATGGGTAAGGAGCTCACGTGTCAGATTTTTTGAAACCTGATTCTTGCTCAACTCCTGCACTGGACAACTCCCCCTTTGCAAACGTATGCTAAGAGGATCTCTGTGTCAAGCTCGCAGGGTATCAGATAACAGATCATGAAGTAACTGTTGCTACGTAACTTGGCCTTCTGCCGCTTGCACCTGTGGCACGCAGCTACCTGCCTAGGAGTGGGATTTCACACCCTCCCGAGTGGAAATACCTTACCTGGCCAGAGGGCTGGGACCCATCTGCATCACAGAAGGTGCCATCAAGAGATTCAGTGGGAAAGAGAGTTTGGAAACTCCTGTCTCACAGCAGGCAAGAGGGAGGGAGTACCTTTTCCTCAGAGAGGATGGTAAGTGGCTTTCAGAAGGCCTTTCTGCTTCACTTCTTGTTAGCCTGCCAAAACAAACCAGCATGCTTGGCCTCTGCTCGATGATATGTAGCACTGCTCATAGATTGCACTGTTTGTAGGTGGCTTTGTTTTCAGATACAGGAGGCATTTCTAATCCTTTTCCTCCAAATGTGGTTGATGTTTTTATTTCATTTTAATTTGTGTTGGTTTAAGATCACTTGGTTATGGCCTCACATCAGCTGTTGGGCTTTCATTGTAATTATATTATGCAACTGTCATGAAGAAAAGGATATTTGTACGTGTCATCCATGGTCACATGCGCATTATTTGGTTTTCCCCATCCTTCCTGTAAATGAAGAGTCAGCCCCCCTGCCCATCCGATAGGAGAGGGAAGGCACTCAGAAGGACCAGAAGAGAACAGCCTCTTCCTCGGCCCCATAACCTGTACAGTTTCAGCAACGTAAGTGTGAATCTACAGTATTAGGAAAAAAATTATGGAAACACTGCCTGAATCACGGGTCCCCCTTGCTGCCCAGAGCTTCCAATGCCACTTCAAACAAACCAGCAGCATTTGAAACAGGCAAACCAAGAACTTAGCAGCAAGGGTGTCACAAGGAGAAGCATCAGAACGGGGCACAGCATGATGTGAAGCCCTCATCTAAACTGTAGCGGAAAATACTTCGTTTAAGTCACTCAAAGTTCAAGAGAGCTTTCACAGAAACCCCCACTCAAAGAAGTGTACAGAGTAGGAAATATCAGATGATCAATTCAAATGTTAGAAAATTCAAAAGTTAACGAAAAAGTTTCAACATTTTCTGGCTTTGTGAATAGTGATAGAGCTGTTTATAATATTTCAAAACTCGCTTCCCCACCATGGGATTTTTAGCAGCACATATTTTCACGGACACGCTTGTGAAAATTACATTGCACCTTTCAACGAAATGTTGCCTGAAATGCCTCTCAGCACAGGGAATTAGCATGGATTTATCCTGCCTACACTTAGACCTTGTGGCCTAACTTCAGAGAAGTGCCCAGGTTGGGAGCACAGGCCTCTGAGCCGCCCCTGAGTCAACAGAGAGGAAGATGCACTTCAGATGTCAGTCAAGCGCTCGTTCCCTGCACGTTCTTCTTTCTCATCGCTGGCAAAAGCAGGAGCGCTGGGCAGCTGCATGCCTGGTGTCCTGGGCTCACCGTTGAGTTACGTGGGACTCAGTTCGTGACAATAAGATTTGAGTGGGACTTACATATCACGTAAGTCTTTTTATCAAGAGAGACCATTATCTGTCTTTGTATTCATGTATCTACTTATCTGTCACACATGAGCAAGCAAAATTCAATACACTCAAGAAACAGAGCCCCAGGCCTGGCACTGAGATTTTTCATTCCGTATTTTCAGTCCTGCTCTCATATTTTCTTTTTGCCCCACTCATGTTTTTACTTTTGGAAAGGCCATGCTATTTGGGATAGCGTGGTACGTATATAACTTAAAGGTGTTTCCGTATTTTTTTCAGTAGCATACATGCATTTAGTAACTCATAAAAAACTGTATGTGCACTATATTAATGCACTTTGAGTCGTGTTCCTTATGTTGAATGTCCAATTCCTGAAGGGCCAGAAAGTCATATCTCGTTCTTTGAATAGTCACCTACATAAAGATACGATTTGTACACTTAATGACCATGGCTAGCAAGTGTGGAAAGTCATATCCGTCAGTAGCTGCATAATTGTATTACTGGAGAATATTCTGCCTTTATTCCATTATCTTATTAGTTAAGAAAAGGGAAAGAGTTATGGTCATTCTTTTTTTTTTTTTTTTTGCATTAAACAGCTGTATTTTGGGCACTCATGTGAATCTAGCGTCTCTCTGAGAACGGTAGAGCAGCTCCAGCCTCGCCTTGCTGGGAGCAGATGGGATGTGCAGCATGGAGCAGGGCTCGCTGCAAAGCCCCTGCTCAGCTTTAGCGATAGAAATAGTCTACTGTGACACCAGACAGTTCCTGAGATCGTGAGTCATTGACTATTTCCCAGAGCCTGTTTTGGTTTTTCACTGGGATTTTGAGTTTTTTCCATAAATTCTAATGTAGCAGAGAGCTGACGAGTATACTGACCTCTGGGTACAGGAATCGTCCTGCAAGAGTGATTGAACTGTAAATATTTTCTCTGTCAAACCTCTATTCAAAGACAGTTCCGTGATCTAGCTCGGGAATCTGATTTATGCAATACATCTATTTGTGAATCACTGGGACTGCTATTTATCTTTCTACAATAATTCAAAATTTCAGTCCGTGATGTAAGAAGAAATGAAGACAGGCCCAATGCTAATGGAGGCACCTACACACAAAAAAAGTACCAGTTGTACTATGTAGGGAAGGAAACTAGTTTGTCTGTCAGATATTCGTAGAGCATTAAAACGCTCCCCAGAACTGGTCTTTTGGGCTCTGTTTTCTACTTTGAGAGGTTTTCCTAGACAAAACATTTTTCATCATGTTTTGCGGATGGATGAAGTTGTCTTTCTGATTGATTTTTTTTATATGCATATGCGCATTTGAATGAAAGTCCTGAAGCTGCTTCATGGACAAGCGACTCGGAAGAGAGGCAGTGAGGAAAACGATGATGAAAGAAAAGTTAGAGAGAGTTGTCTAGGAAAAGAGTAACTCTTACTTCAGCAAGTTCTTCTAACAAGTAATGCCTCGTTTCATTTTAATGGAAGCTTGTTAGTTATACACCTAAAATCAGTGTAATTTTGGAATTAGAGTTTTGTATTTGCATTACAGAGTTGTTTTTTCCTAGTTGAAATATGATTTTGTAATATAATTTCTTGTTCTATGGCACTGCCAATATAGAACCTGACATTACTTGACAGATCTTGATGTAATTCACTTCCACTATTTTGGGGCTATAAATACCGGAAAAGTTAGGGCGGATAGTGAAAGTGAGGAGGCAACATAGATTTACTTTTTCTAAGGCCTTCCAGAAAGTTGGTGACTAAAACTAGATAGAAGAATTTAGTTTTGCATAGTAGAAGAGGTTTCTGCTTTTTGTTGATATTCAGCTTTGGAAGAAACATTTGTGGTTTTTTTTTTTTTTCTTTTTGAGGACAACTAGAGAAGAATGAATAATTGAAGGGTTAGTGTGTTTACCGGGAACTGTCCAACCCTTGAGACATCCTCATTTACATTTGTACTCAGTCCCATTCAGATGAGAGAATTTATCTGACCACTCTACATTCTGGTAAGGTTTCTGCATACCAGGCTATCCTGTGGTTTTCACTGCCTGCTTAGGAGCAGGGATCTGAGCCTACCTCCAACAAGTCCTAGGTGAGTGCTCCAACTTTTGGGCCTTTGGATGGTGTTTTCCTTTGCTGCGTTGCTCCCTCTGGTTTTGACCGAAAGTTGTGTCTTAGACCAACATAATTTCCTGAGTGAAAAATTCATCAGAACTATAATTTACATGGATTAAGCAAATTTCATAATTCATAAAAGATTATGTGACATGTTTCTGATGGAGTAGAGGCCTGGAGTCCCCAGGAGACCCCTCCCGTTCTTACAGTCCTAACATTAGAGAAACGCTGGCTCTTTCTTCCATTTCAGTAAGAACAGGCCATTCTCTTTGGTCAAAATCAAGCAGCTTACCTCTCCTTGTGCTGCATCTCGGTGGCCGTCACCATCTGTGCTGATGGGTTTTGTGCCTGTCCATCTATGTCCATGTCTACAGCCAAGCTCTGATGTGCAGCAGTGTATGTACGGTTCCTCATATGCTGTCGGATCTTTCAGGAACAGGAGAGCTGAATAGCTGTATAATATTCTGAAAGCTGTACTTCTATACTTCTTTCTATATATTAACTTTTAATAGCATTAATTTTTGTGTCTCACAGCGAACAAATCCCTTGGCATGATATAGCAGTGATATCAGCATCCTGAGTGCCTGAGGAGGAGGCTGAAGCCAGAAAGGAGGGAGGATCTGAAAAGAGTTAGTACGGGAACTAAGTATGATCTCCATCAGTTCAGCAATAGCAGAAAGGATTAGGCCAAATCCACAACGTTAAGCACATCAGCTTTAAACAGCTGGGTAGCCTACTGAAGCCATTGAGGGTTACTGACATGATTAAGCAGCTGTGTTGAGTGCCGTGCTGGCTTGTGAGCCTTAGCACCCAAAATTTGTCTAGGACACACTGAAAATTCAGTTCACACTCTTCAGGATTATGCAGTGGCAGCATGGTAATTGTCATATCTAGTTCATTAATCTATTATTGCAAACAGGCAATTTCCTCTTCGGTCCCAATTGCAACTTTAAGATGTTGGCATTCTTTGCTCAGTGCATTTTTATTTTATTGCACATTAACACTAGAACTGGGCAAAAATACCAAACATTAACATTTTTTTCTCACTTTTAAACTTTTTTTCCAAGTCTTTCAACATCGTATGTGGTTCACTTGGTCTAGTTTAGCAAATGACATTGTACAGACCAGTTCTGGTCTTTCACGCTGCACATGCCATTACCTGAATGTGATTATAGGAGAGGAACGCACCATGTGCATGGTACAGCTAAGAAGACGTGCAAAACTTAGCCAGCAAGCAAAAAGAATGTGAAAAAAAAAGAATCACAGTCAGTCCTGAAAAATCTCTGTACCAGGAAGTGGAAAAACTCAAATAAATTCTTCATAATAAATGATTTCACAAACTGCTACACAGTGCGGTGACCGGTATAAAACAGGATACTGTAGCTGCCTACACTTAGGTTTATTTTAGCTGCTGTTTTGCAGGGGGTGGCAGAGATTCTGTGTACCTGATACATTCTGCAACACCATTTCTATCTTTGGGAAGTTGCAGTTGGTATTTTTGGGCTTAGCATGTCAAAATCCTCCTTGCGTCCCCTCGAATGCTGTGAAGTAGATTAGCTAGTAGAAGATACTGTGTTGGCAGGAGTACTGAGTGTAGTACAACGGAGAGAGAGTGTGGATGACGTGGCTGTAATACCCTCCTGATAACCCCCGAACGTGCAGTTGACAGTGCTTCCTGATGCATGGTAACGGAAGAATACAGCAAGCTGTAAGAATGTGGTATTAGCGTGTGCTCTGTTGGCCTACCTGATGGATTATAAAAGAGAAGGGATTTCCCAATGCCTGTAGAGGAAACCAACGCTGGAGCACTACTGTGGTCACATTCTGCCTAGAAGCTGGTGTACAGCAATGTGTTGTGAATATTTTGTTTAATGAATTGTGTGCAGACCGCGTACCTGCCCTGTCTCACGTAGGAGGACCCAGCAAAAATGAAGAAACTGCTGCGTAAGTAGTGACACATCATCATTGAATAGAGTGGCAGGAAATCTGTCTTGGGTAGAGTTGTGGCCAAAGACCTGGGAAGTGGAGCCGGCGGGTAGGAAGGAGGATCTCCGTTTCCGTCAGTGAGTTTTGGATCAGGCCTAGACACCCAAAGAGAGTAAGTTCTCAAAGTTTACATGGGGGACATGTCTCAGACCATGAGTAAATGATAGATCGTTCCTAAAGTGAAAACTAAATATTCAAATACAAAGATAAGGCATGGTAGTCTTACAGAAGACTTTTAGCTCAGCTCAGCCATTCAGGAGCATATGCTGTGAGTATATTCAAGGACAAAACTCATGTTGTGGTTTAAACCTATTCTACGCAAAGTACTATCCAGTATAGAAGATAGGTAAGCATGCTCTTGTTTCAGTATAAAGAAAGGTAATTTCATCTGAAATTCTTCTATCCCGTGTCACACCTTAAAAACCTTTTATTACACAGGGATTTGAACAAATATATCTATTTCTGTATTTCTGTTCTGTTTATTTTTGTATTTGAGCACATCTTACATTGTTGCTGGTAGTCTTGCTCACATTTATTTCTTTTGCTCTGTTTCCTGCCATGAATCTGAGCATTTGCTCTATCGGTTTGTCAATAAATGCTAAACACATTTCAAGCTGACCACAAAAACCACTGCGGTCCATGAAGGTTTCTCTACTGGCTTTTAAGAAGACCATTCCCCGATGCTAGGAACGTGGTGTATGCATACAGATGTAGGATTTTAAGATTTGTGAAGGAAATGCATGTGCATTATTAAATATGCTCAGATAGTCTTAAAGTTAATAATAAACACAAATTTCCTTCATGAACCATGAAGTGCTGTCAAACTATTACCGTACATGTGCAGCTTCATGACAAGAGCAGAAAGCTACTTAAACAGGCCCTGCAAATGTATGGTATACGTTTATTAACACAAGTCCTAAATTTATGACAAACGTGGAAAATAAATGTCGTGAGACTGAAGAAATCACTTTAAATTTGCAAAGCATGTGTTCAGAGGAAGTTTACTGATTTGCAGCTATACAAGATTTATATTGGTATAAACATACCTTGTATACAGTGAGCCCTTTCAAGATAGTTCACTATTAGTGATTTTGGTTCCAATCTAAAGCACTTGAAGACGCATATTTTCAGTCATGTGAGCACCACATTGAACTGAAATGAAGCCACATTTTCAAACTTCAGAGGCGTTATGATATACACTTAAAACTACATGTATGCTAACCTCTTTTTTGGATCAGGATCATATTTTGAAATATTCTGAATGCATGAAAACATGGAGTTTCTAAACACTTAGTGCCTTCAAGTTAATGAAGTATCATCGTAGAGTAGGATAGGTTAATCCATATAATTCACATGGAGTTCATTAAATCATTTTTAAAAAATTAAACATAGAGTTATATTTAGCTGGATAGTCTGAAGTGTTAACACTATGCTTTTAATGTGACAGATTGAATTTGGAAAGCAGTATAAAACATAGTTGTGAGTGGATAGAATTTTTTATTTCCACAACTTAAGGATATTGTTAAGATCCATATGCCTTTTTGAGATCTATTCCATCATTTAAAATCCAACTAGAAATAACTAGTGCTCGTTTTGCTGAAAACATTTATCTTTATTAGCTATCAGTGCTCTGGAGAAGTGAAAAGGGGACCTTTTATTACTCTTTTTTACTTTGAGTAGTGGTTGGAAGTAGAGATGGACTTTGTTTCTCTTGATGGCATAGAGATTTTTGGTTCGTGAAATGCATGAGAATAATTCATGAATAACGTTAATCCTGCGAAGAACCAACGTACTCGATCTATGCTGAATAGTTATTTGGACGCTTTTTTTCTTTTTTCCCCCTTTTTTTCCCTTTTGTTATTTTTCCTCATAGGTGACATGTATGCAGTGGTTGCAAGGGGATCATACAATGCTGGATATGATTGAGAAAAAACGTTGCCTCTGCAAAGAAATAAAAGCTCGACAGAAATCAGAAAAAGGACTCTGCAAACAGGACAGCATGCCTATTTTGCCGAGTTGGAAAAAGAATACTGGGACCAAGAAATACAGCCCTCCTCCTTATTCCAAACAGCAAACTGTTTTCTGGGACACTGCAATCTGAGGGGTGTCTGGAGGATGCCCTCTCCACTGTGCTGCGCCGTGCACAGGTAGCCTGCTTTCTTAATAAGGCAAAGGCTCTAACATAAGACTTACCTGCAGGTGTGAACTTCCTGGGAAAAAACACACCAATACAGTGCTCAGCTGTCAATCAAGAGAGAGATTTTAAGTTTCTGACTGGATTAAGGCATACATATTCATCCAGGATTTTTTTGGATCCGGAAGATATCAAAATGTAAATATTTTGCCAATATATTGAAAACACCCAAACTAATACACTGTTTAAATATATATATATATGTATATCTATAAATTCAAAAATTTATGAAGAATTTTACTATATGATGTTGCTGTTATACTGTTTTATTAACTATTTTCTATGTTGCTAGTGTTCCTCCCACCACCTCCATTTTATTTCTCTTACCTGCCTGGATTTGGCCTCTGTACAAAAGCATGTGGTTGTACGTTTTGTTTAACGGCACAATGTACAAGCGACTTGGTGCTAGGGCGGTAGAAGTTAACTAGAGTCGTGCTCGTTAGACATGCGTGGCTTTTGGGTGGGGGGACGGGTTGGAGAGGGGACAGTTTTGGTGGGAAATAATAAAACTGCAAGCAATGCAAATAAAAGTGCTTAATGTGGATGTCCCAATGGCATTTAAAATACGGAGTGTTCTGCACAAGTTCTCTCGTAAAGCTACTCTCTTAAATTGCCCTTGGTTTTTTACTAATCAGTTATTAAAATCTCCAGCTATAATTATTTAGACAAGAAAGGAAAACAAATTTTCTGCAGAAAAGCCTGCAACAGAAACGCTTCCTTCATTACGCTCAGCTGCCTGGCGGAGACCATGGTTCACTGTGACTAAGCACTGTACAACCCATGACGAAGAGAGCACCAGGCATTTAGCAGGCTGAGGCAGTGGCTCTGCAGCCACAATTGCTGTCCACATTTGTCTTTGGTCCGGAAAATAAAGGTGACATGTTTACGTATTGATTGTTTTCAAATGCAGCAACACTTCCTTACTTTATGCTGTGTCCAGTTAACTGTCGTTACTAGTAAAGGCTGGGATCCCGACCCCTTGAGAGCCTGAAGGGAAGTGTCTCCATTTCACGTGGTTTTGAAGCAGAGGCCAACACAGCACGTTCTCCCGCGTACGCCGTTTCTTCTTCCTGGCCGCTCGCATAATTGGCTAACAGTCCTGTACTGCCTCACACCCATTTTAACAGAGCGTTGTGTCATGACCAAAGAATTACGACCTCCTGGTTTTAGCAGGAGAAAGAGATGGTTTATACTGATTATGAGGGTGAAATCCATGCAGTGAAATATCTTCCGAAAGGATCTGATGAGAATGAGGGAAACTTGTACTGCTGTGGAGTTAAAAAAAAAAAAAAGAAGAAGAAGAAAAAGAAAAAAAAAAGCTATGGCATATATTTTGTGTATTTAAATTTCTATCTATGCGCCTGCAATTTGGTAGCACGGAAGTCCCTCTTTAAAACAATCATTTTAATATTATTTTCTCTGAGAAGAAAAGGTGTATTGTTTGCAACTTTGTGTTATATTGGCTTTTCTTTGAAATTATATTGACAGAAATGCCACAGGTATAATTGCTGATCAAAAAAAACCAAAAATAACAAATTTTAGAAGGTTTTTGTAATCTATATTGCTAAAGTTTGAGTTATGCTTTATCAGTAGTAGTTTCTTTTCAGCCTCTGAAATAATAATAAAAGTTTTTAAATATTTTATAACTAACTAATGTATATTTTGATGTCCAGACTGAGATTTCTGTAAAAGATAAAGTGTGTGTTTATATGTGTGTATGTATATTAGCATTATTGTATATGTATATATGCATATGTATACACACGTATATATGTATATATGCATGTATCTCTGTATATGCCCATAGATGTGTGCATACGTAAATACCCACATGTATTAAATATTTGTGTGTGTTACGAATATACAGTGGCTGGAATGGGTACACAGTTGAAGTACAGATTTAAAGAACCCCTCACAGCCCAAATGACGGAACAAATTTGCAAATAACGGAGCTGTGAAGGTATCTTTGAATACATGATACAACCAAAAGACACCAACTGTATATTCTGCTTATTCTTTTTTTTTTTTAAAGAAAGAAAATGGCAGAAGAAAAACTCAAGAGATCTCGCCGAGTTCCAGGATCTGCTGGAAAGAAGACGACTTGTTGGTCGTGAGAAATCTGTTGAGATAACAGGTTCATTGTTCAGAAAGTGTTTATGCGTTGTCTTCCTTGTTCTGTGGCAAGAGAAGAATTTCTTACAACCACGTGCGAAATATTTAGCTGAGCCCTTCGCACAAGGCGCGCGAAGTCTCGGGTGACGGAACAGGCGGGCGTGCTGAGTCAGCGGGGATGCGGCGGCCGGGCACCGGCCGCTGCCTGCCGGCGCGCTCGCCGCGTGGCCGGCCCCGGGGCGCTCGCGGGCGCCGCGCCCGTTTGCAGCTCTCTCGGGGCAATGCAAACGTTAACGGAAACAGTTAAGCTTTTAATATTGTTTGTTCCGATTGTATCCTTTTCATATCAGTACATAATAGGAATAATTATCAGGGAACTGAAGCATTCTTGTCGTAAACAGACTTGCGTGTGTACATTTAGCCTGCCGTAAAAGCCACTCTTCTCGTTTTGCTTTTCTTGCTCACCGCTGTTGATGTTGTCCTCTCTAAGTAACTGCCCATGTGCTTCCAGACCTCCATTGTATCCCATGGAAACAATGGCTTATTGGTTTAAAGTGCGACAGTACATGAAAAAATAAAATATGACTTAGCACTTAACCTTCAAAGCACTTTAGAAACGTGAGTTTAGCCTCATGCCTGTGAGAATCATGTTACTGAGAAGGGAAGCGAGGCTCAGGCTGAGCAGATTTCCAAAGGTCGCTGACAGAGCCAGAGCAAGAAACCCGCCGCCGTCCTGTCCTGTCGCTGTCGGACCGCTCCGTTGCTTGAGCAGAGGTGCATCGTTGTGCAGAGCGTGCCATCACAGTGCTGTGTAAACATTTTCGACGTCACCTATTGTCTCAGCAGTTTCTGTGTCACAGGGTGAATGACGGTGCTTACTAACACACGGTCATTAAAGCTGTAGTCTGTATAAATATGCAATCTGTACGTACATACAGATCACATATATACACACACTTGCGAAGACTGTATATATGAAATTGTTTGGTATGCACTTATTTTGCTTTAAACTCCTGAAGTTAAACATTATAGTGTAGCAATTTGTGTAAAGTGCACTGTGATTTCAAGAAAGCACAGTAAAGTCACAGGTCTTGTTATTCTTGCACTAAAAATGTGTTTACGTATATTAGCCAATGTATGTCTACTTTATCGCTCCTTTTGACAAATTAAAGCAAATGGTATAAAATGGTATGGGGTTTTTTGGTTTGGGGTTTTTTTTTTTAGTGGACAATGGCACTATGTTTTTAAATGACAGGGTTTTTAAATAAAAAGAAATCATTCTGTGTTCATTCCAATGTAATGCATTTACCAATATCTTACAATTGAATGTCAAGTTGCTTTTTTCATATTTCATTAGAAATTGTCAGGTACGTGCCTGAGATTGTGTAGGAGTAAGGAGTAGCTAGAGGCTAACTGTAATCATATATTACTAGCTGTTTCTATATACACAGTATAAATACATATTAATTTTCTTTTCATTTTTGTACTTGATTTTTTTAGGTAAGATGTAATTAAATGTACTTTGATACTTCTGAAGTAATAAGATGTTGTTTGAAGATCAATTCTGCTTTCTTTAGTGCATTGACAATATTTTACAATAATTTAGTGCTTATTTATTTGTGCTCCAGTGTAATTATAATAAAAAGCAATAGTTTAAAATATTTGGCTGTTCATTTTCATTTGATGGTTTTAACTTAAAGCTGAGTTGTTCAGTAGGGATTAGCCAGAGATTCCTTGGAAGAAACATCAAGTCATAGCCATAGATGTGTAACGTTCCCTAGGCACATTTTTAATCGCGTCGTTTGTTGGGGTAAATGAATGAATTGCTTTAGTAGGTTAATATTTGCTGGTCATGCGTGGTTGCATCTAATGCCACGAGTGCTATCCTCAACTAAATCAGTAGGATAAGATGTCTTGAAACAGCAGGCAGAAATTTTTCTGTGAGTGGCTTGCAGAGTTTGGGATGGAAGATGGTCTGTCCCTTCAAAGACCTCCCATAAAAGATCTGCCTTTTTGCCTAATATCCACTAATAGGAGAGGGACCCATCTCCCTCTCCAAAAAGCTCATTAAAGAGCTGCTCAAAAGGCAGTGATAATCCTGTATGTTTCCAGTCAGCAGAAGCTTTACTGTCGAGGGGACGTAAAACTGAGTCCTTACGGAGCAATTCCACAACGGCAGGAGGAGACAGACAGGACAGGGGCTGTGGGAGAAGGAAAAAAGGACCCGTGTGACCTTCCAGGCTCAGTTTTTCAATACTTTGTTCATTAAGTTTTGTAGCCTGAATCCTGTGACTGAGAGAATCTCCACTCCTGATTTTTTAAGAAGAGATTTCCTAATTAAAAAAAAATACTTGAAAACGTAAAGTTTCCAAGAGCAAGTAAGCAGGCAGGTAAAAAGGAACCCAGTAGGAGACGGCAATGTTCGTGCTGTAGCGCTGTGGGTAAATTTCTCTCTCTTCAAGGAAAAACAGCTGCTTTTAATATGCAAGAAAGATACTGTCCGTGTTTGTGTAGGTCTGTGTGCAGGACTGGTCTAGTGGGAATCTCCTGGTTGTCTTCTACAGGAGTTGGTTCTGGAGCAGGTTGCAGAAGATCCGGGAAGCGCTTCCCCGCTCCAGGAGCCGTGCACTCTCCCTCTCTCTCCTCTGCAGCAACCCCATTATAACCCCATATAACAGCTGACCCAGACCTTCACTACCTCCTTGTGCTCCCCTTCTCCCTTCGGCCCCTGGGATGGGTGCTGTGGGTGACCCCCCTCTACAGCAAACTTCGCCTTTTGTCCAGGCGCCACATTCCATGGGAAAGTCCCATAGGAGTGACCAGAAATGAGCTAAACAAGGTTTTACAGGGATTTCTGCAATGGCTTCTAGACTTGAGAAGAGATTTTCTGTTGGTTTAAGAGTCAGATCACTGTCTGTACTGTTCAGTGGGACAATTCATAAATTCCTGCTTCCTGGCTGATTTTAAAGGCCTTCCATAACAGACTGCGACTCCCGACATCCACCTCACTCCTCGTGTCATGCATGACCACTGCGGGAGACAACAGCACCTGAACCACAGAAAGCACAAAAGGTGAGCATTGCCAAAGGCAGGCAGGTGCATTAATTTTGGTCAAATTCAGGTTTTGCCCTGTTTGAAATACGCGTATTCCCTTTCTTTTCCGCCGCAGAGGCATTTCTTCTGCACCATTGTTTCTGGAACAGAAGAGGTTTAAATTAAGAGGAGGCAAGACCATAAAAAGTAATGGTTGAGTTTTACACTTGCATTTGCTCTGAGTTTATTCAAGAGTTGAAAGGTGTCTGCAGTGCTGTATTTTGAGTCTCTGCTCCTTTTGCATTTTAAAGACCGTCACAATAACACTGTCTGGAGTTACCGCTGTTTCTTTGCCGCCGTCACTCGGAGTGACCTTAGCTGGTGCCAGAGTGGCTGTGCAGCAGCTAAAGCAGCCGGGGGCCTGTCTCGCTGGGGAACGAGGAGCCGAGCAGCGAGGTGGCGCAGCCGGCCGCCGAGAGATGGGCCAGCGCCTCTCAGATCCGCGGCCAGAGCTGGCAAGCGGACTGCAGGAAACTAAATAACATGCACAAAAACTAAAGACAACTGAAAAGAAACTGCTCAAAGGCAAGACTAAAAACATTTGGCATTTATTTTCTAAACTCTGCCAGCCTCTCTTTTATAGTGCAGTTTTGCCTTTAAGATAGAATTACACACCTGTCACCTTTCAACCGAGATTTTTGGCACAGCAGGAGGTGGTTGGTTTTGGTCTTTTCCCCATCTGTGGCAAATTTTCATCTTTCTTTGCCCTCTTTCTGTTTCAGTCCCCTTTCTCCTGATGTGCTTAGGGGAGACGTATTTGTAGGTACGAGGAGATTCCCCCTCTCCTTTTCCGTTTGATGTAGCGCTTTGCTCTGTAGTCCTTCATGAGGATTGACAGCGCGGGAGCAGGAGCCGTCACCGGTTTTATTTTAGACGCCATCGTTTATCGCTGCTATTCCCAGTGTACGCACGGCACGTTTCACGGAGGGGTTCAGAAGTGCCGTACGACCGCTTGTAAAACACAGCGGCGCCGACTGGTCCGTGGCTCCAGGCTGGTCAGCGGTGAAGCCGGGGCTGATGCCCACGTTTCTCCTGGACCCAAACCTGAGCCTAACTTTGGGTGGAGGAATAAGAAAAGCCGGCGCTGGGGGAGCGGAGAGCTGGCCTGGCCCTGCCGGGCTGCCGCCGGCAGGGCGGACTGGCCGCAAGCTAAATAAAATAGAGTACAGCTACAGGCAGCTTCCTCCCTGAGCCTTCTGCCCCGGCCTTCACCTCCCCCTTGTGCATCTGCACGCGGGGAGCAGCCCCCGACTCGCGGCTGTTTGACGGGGCCCTTACGCCAGTCGACAATATGAATTTAATAGTAATCCGTGTTGGATTAAACCTATTCACATTTCGCCGGCGCGTTCGTTGTCCCCGTTCACGAGGCCGAGATGTCCTTGGCCTGGCAGGCGGCGGCGCTTGTTTTGTTTTCTGCCTGGCTTTGAGATCGGCCGGGGCCAGAGCGGCGACGGGACCTCTGCCACCGTTTCCGCCGAAGCGCGAGGCCCGTCCGGGGAGCCCCACGCCAGCTGCAGGCGCCGAGGCGGGGACCGACGCCCAGCGGGCTGCCGCCGTTCATACGCCGGGTGTCTGCGGGGGAAGCGCGGAGAAACCTTCACAGCCACGGTTTCTGACAGGAGCAACGTAAGACCTTGGATTTTTTTTGTTTTGTTTTGGCAAAAGGTTTGAGGTTGCTTTACTTCCCGTCTGGTTCTGCAGTTGGAGCAGAGGTAACGTTTTGAGACGTGCTACTAAAAAGAAACTGCAGCCGTGCAGAGGTCTGAAGCCGGGTGAGCGCGAGCCAGGCGCAGCCTGGCCTTGAGGGCGGCGGGGGCGCTCCCAGGGGCACGCCGCCTTGCTGCCCGCTCCCCTGCCCCGGGGGCGCAGCTGCCCCCGCCAACAGGCTCCCACCCCGCGCGAACCGCCTGCCTGCCCTCCTTTTGGAGACGGGCCGAGCAGGTCCTGCTTTTTTCTGCTCGGGGTTTTCTCTCTTTGAAGGGGGGGGGGCGAGGTAAATCAACGCTCTGCCAGGGGAGGTTAGTGGGTCTGCGGGAGGGGAGGGTTGCTCGGTGTCTCGGTGTTGTGGAATATATAGCGCCTAGCGTACCTATGCTCCTAGTTCAAGGCACGTCTTTAAAACGTTTTATGGGCTCTCCGTGACAAACGGGAAATCGGACAAAACGCTGACTTGAGGTTTTTTGCTTGTGACCGAGTGTCGTCTGTCCTTCAAGCCGCGTCTCTGGTGAAAGAGCGCTAGATAACACAAAAGGGAGGAATAATGAATGGTGCCTGTGTGACTTAGAGAAATACCCGTTTAGATTTACCCTAGGCAGAGAAAACTTTATACAAGTTTGATTTATCTTTGGGTAGACTAATACTGGCTGGCTGATAGCATCGCAGGTAAATCAAAGCTTCAGCGAGGGTCTGGTGTCAAGCTGTCCCCCTGTGTTTTGGAGAACGTTCTAAAACTTTGGAGATCTCGGCCTTCAGTAGTCCCTTGGCTCCTCTTCACCTTTTGACATGTAGTCCGTTTTTCTACTATCTGCACTTTTTAGATGCTTTACGGGTCCCTGCTGTTAGCTAGTTTGTTCCGATTTTTGTTTTGTTTGTTAAATCCTTGTGAAGCATCCTATTCTCTTCAAACTCTGTGTCACACCTTTTGAAGTAAAGGATACATTAGGTTGCTGTGACAAGGAGGGGGCATATCACATAGGCAAGCGTGCCTGAATGTATGTATTATAGGAGGGTGGACACCCGACTCCAGGTGCCTCTCCGCAAGAGTAAGAAAATGGTTGTCGTTTGCCTTTTTGGCGTTCAGGTCTTTCGCACTGAGAAGGTCTCATACTGTTTGTGGTAGGACTGCTCGAGCTTGGAGTCCTAATTTAAGGATGGCGTTTGCATTGCCGTGGATTTAGGCACTTATTTACATGGGCCTGTGAGTAACCTTACTCCGGGGAGCACGACGTTACCTTCGTAGGGGGAAGGAGCGTCATTATGTGCTCCTGCAGAATCCAGCCAACAGTACGTATTTTAATTTAACAAATCATGATTGTTTTAAAAGAAATTAGTTTTCAGTGTCACATTTATCATGCGCCACCTGAATGGCATAATTCTGCAAATGAACGCAAAACTGTAACCTTCTTTTAAAAACTCTTCTGAGGGGCATTAAGCTCTAGTATATCTAATTAAGGCTTTAAATGTTCCTTCCTTTCAGTTCAATCTTTATCTATCTCTGTGCTGCCTTGTTACCTAATATTAACTGCTCATTGAAATAGATTGTTTCTCCTCTTTTCAAACGTTGATTGTTCTTTCACGGCTGAATGTTTTAAAATAACACTATTGATTTTTCTCACATTATAGCCCTCCTCATAACTTTTAACTAGAGAATGGAATTGTGGCCAAAAAACATGTGGAAACACTTAGCCATGATAAATTCAGGATGAAAAAATATCTGCTTAGTGCAATATTCATTCAAGCATCAGGACCATAAAACATTGCTTTGGTTTCTTTTCTTAAAAAAATAGTAAAAATATTTACCCACAAATATGAAATAGCATGACACAGTTCCTAGGATGTGCTAATTGGAATATCTTGGGTCCCTGCAAGGTTCTCGTTTACTGAGTTTCCACAATTCCTTTCATGGGATCTGAAAGGACAGGTAGGACTAGAGAACGGTTTCTGCTCTCCCTCCTCCTGGAAAAAGGCCCTCATATTATAGGCACCATCTCTGTTGGGACTACATGCCCCCTCCATGCTCTTCAGCATCTTATCAGGCATCTCCAAGGTTATGTTATCTCTAGCGTGGGAGGCGTGGTAATTGCCACAGCCTGTTATTATGAAAACAATACGTTATGAATGTCAAAAAATGATTATATCGTCTATCTTTTTAGTACTTCATAAAGAATTAAGTACTCCATGTGTTTCTACCCTTGTAGCTTACCTAGTGATTGACAAATCAAAGAGGAGTCTTGGGGGGAAAAGAGGATAGAGCATACCTGCATAGCTAAGTGATGTCAGATGATTTGCCCCACTGTACCCCCTGAAGCAAATGATTTCTTTGAAAATATAGTCAGTTTACAAGAACAGAGGTGTTCATAGTAGCTTTGAAGAAGCAAATGAGTGTCAACAGTTGATAGGGAATTAATACCAGCTCTTGCACTGCCGATGGCCCGGAGCTCCTGCCCTATGCTTGGAGGTAACTACCAGGCTTGGACAGTAATCACCCGTGGCTGCATAGGGAAGGAGGCTCACATCCAGTGTGGACTTCCTCCCCCCACCTCAGGCCATCAGAATTGGCAGTAGTATGACAAGATCTCAGGTTCATCACTTATGCCTTTTGTACAAGTCTGATGTTGCTGTATCAGTTAGCCTTCACTTTAAAGAAAACACAAGTTGGATTGTTTTCCATTTTCATCGGGGAAGGGGGACAGTTGTAACTGTGGAATGTAATACTATGGGGTCAAGAAAGACTTCTATGTGTAGTATAAATATTAGGGGATGCGAGGAAGATAAATGCAAAGAATAGAAAGCATAGTTGATTAGAAAATTCTTACCAGAAATTTTTTACCCAGATATTTATTTTTGTTGGTATCAAAACACTATAAAATTCAATTTTTGTTTTTAAAATAGGAGGCAATTCATGAACATTGGAGTATCTTATGAGTTTATTTTGCAAGTGGAACATTTTTCCATTTGGAGAAATGTTTTTAACATTAAATTGTTTTTATGTACTAATGTAAAAAGTTAAACGAAGACTAAATCAAAATGCATGGATTCACAAAGAAACTCTCTGGAACTTTTTGGTGCTGTTCATAGAGATTACAGCTGTGGGGAAGAGTAGAGTCATTGTTCTGTTTTGGAAACAAGTTTCATCATGACTGCGTGTCCTGCAAAGCAAAAGAATCTGATAGGAAACAGGAGTGGCAGAAGATGACACAATTAACACATTAACTCTTGCTGGTCAGTGGCCAGAATGTGGTCTTTCAGAAGAACTGACTATGGGTGTAATGTCAGTGGTCAACAGGAATATTAATAAAACCCTAAAACAAGCCCTCAAAACAGTGAGCTACAGTTGTCCTCTCAGCCACACAAGAAGACAGGACTCTAAAACTAAGATCTGCAGACAAATTCCCAATGTCAGAGTGCCTTGAGTAAGATGGAGGGTCATTTGACTCCTCTAACAGACACAAGAGAGAGGCAGGCCACCTCTATCAGAGAGCTCAGCCTGATTAGCCCCTTTCACTGCATTATTTTCTCCTTTCAACTCAGGACATCTCCCTGAGTCTGGCTTTACAGCCTAGAGAAGGCAAATATCCAATACAGACACGTGACTAATCCAGAAATCATGCTGTGATGCTTATGAGAAGAGTTTGATTAAACCCTTTCCCCATGTAGAGACTGACATCTTCTCTGCAGGTTAGATGGGACAGACCCTGGTGGCAAGGTCTGGTCTTGCCCCACGGGGAGCCGCCAGGAACATCAGCCCTTCCCCGGGGAGCAGCCACCCTCACAGCACCATGAGGAGCGTGAAGAGGGACTGGTTCACTGTGCCTAGGCCCAGACCTTTCGACAGACTCATTTCATTCATCTCGACATCAGGAACTTGGCATCTCAAAGGGTGACCAGAAACACGCAGCCCAAGAAAGAGGAAGTTGGGTAGAAACGAAGTTGTGAACAAATGCAGAACAGAAAAGATAAGGCACTGAAAAATCTGCGCCCTGATCTGAAAAGATGAAGTGTTGGAGAACAGACTGAACACGCTCTAGAGAAGGAAGTGAGAAGAAAAGGGAGAAAAGAAATATTTTCCAGTTAAGTAACAATAGGGGAAAAAAGCCGAAGATACTATTATATTTTAAGGCTGACATAAAGAAACTTGGCATAGTTAGTAAAACCTGCAGGCAGTAACTGAGTAAGTGGGAAAGGGTTTTCAGGTGTCACGAGCACCTGCATGGCTGCCCAGCCCTCACAAACAGCCCTGGAGCTTATAATACCCCAGGCTCACCCAGGTGCAGCCCTTTAGCTGCTAAATCTGGTGTTGCAGCAGAGAGTGATACTAACCCTGGAAGGCTGCTAGCTGGGCTTGGTGTGTTGTGGACACAGATATTTTTGCACTAAAAATGATATATAGTTTTGGGGTAGTTTTTTGTGCTTCTGAAAACTTGGCCTGTTACTGTGGATGTTGTGGTTGGCATGGGAAAACGTTGCACCAGGACAAGGTCATCAGCATCAGGCACAGGATGTTCTGGTTGTTGGATCTCAGGCCCCAGCAATGTGGATGCTGTTACTAGTCATGCTTGGATTTTTTTTTTGTCCTTAGGATGCTCTGCATTAGTTTCAGAAAGCTGGAAGTGGTCTTGGGAGTTGTTTCCTTCCTATCATCTGTTAAAAAACCAAAATGTTTCAAGGTTGTCCTATGGTAAGCTACCTACTGAGGTTATTGATTATCTGCATGGTGCTGTCGGGTATTTCTCTCTCACACATGCATGCACAGGAGAACAATTGCATTTACAAGCCATCATATCATAGGACATATGGCTTGCCAGTCCACAGACTATGGCTAAGCAGCAAAGATCACCAAGAAGATATCGTCATGAAGTTTTACATCTATGAAAGAATTTATTTGTACCCCACTGAAGATTGCTTGGCCCCATCTGGGTCCTGGTAAATCTCCAAACCTCCTTCCATACAGTTGTTTTCCAGATGAAAAAGTATTATGGAAAACAAGTGTCAATTACACAAAAAAGGCACGTTGAGACTTTGGAGCCTGGCCTGTCTTATCTCCTTGTATTTTCCTGCTGACAGCATGAATTTCTTTTCTCCCTTTGTAAAGGGGCAAACTTCTCATTTTTGTATGTCAATGGTACCCAGCACAGCAAGGTCTATGGTCACGAGTAGGGCTCCTGGGTGCTGCAGTCACACAAGAAATAGCGCAGTAGTGAGTTCCAGCGGCAGCAGCGGGTAAACAGGGTTGCCAGCTCTGACCTGGATGGCTGCTTGGATTGAATTCAGGCAGCTTCCTGAGGACAGCCTGGAAATAGCTGTTGTTATCCCTTGGCTACTAACATCAGGTAAGATTCCCTGCATAATGGGATGCTGGGAACAGCAGAGGGCTCACACCAGAGATGAAGCTGCAGGCACTGAGGCAGGGTTAGATCTGTACAGTGAGGCTGGGTCAGGGTGGTGACACAACTGTGTTGTGTGTGAGGTGCTGCGGTGGTAGTGGGTGAATGCTCGTGAAACCTTTCACAGTAATCTTTGAAATGCCCTGAATTTAAATCTGGTGTCAGGCTTCTTGTTTCTGCTGAGAGCAGTTTATAGAGGAGTTGTGTGTTTATAGAGAACTGTTAGGCTGCCCTTTAGAGTGTTTAAATAATATTGTACCAACATGGTGCAGGCTGATATGTATCTTAGCAACTGTGTCAAGTTCAGGATGGGCTAAAAATCCAAACGGGAATCAAACAATCTGGAGCCTCAGAGCTTAGAAAGCTGAGAACAGGGAGAAGATCAGAAGCTTCTTCTGGGCCCAGCTGATGTTCCCCTTCCTGCTTCAAACTGCGCTAGTTGTAGCTTAGCAAGTACCTTGAAACTATAATTAAAATGAAAGTTATGCACAGCACCTTCGAAAGTGCATACCATAAAAATGGTGTTTGAAGACAAAATAATTGAGAGAAAACTGCAGGTGGAATCCTAAAGGTGGCTAAGTCTATAAGGAAGCAAAACATACTTGCCTATTTTCATTTGCACCTTACTCATTTTCAGTCTGTTCTTCAGTCTAGAAAACTCTGTATGTGAACACAAGATTGAATGCTGTATATTTAACCCAAGCACTATATGCGCAAGGACAGAGGTGCAGCTACTTCCCTAAGTAAATACACGTCGCTGTTGTGGGTTCACAGGTTCACACAGACGCCTAGCTCTGAGCTGTGCAAAACTTGCTCTGAAGAGGTGTTTGTAGGCCTCTTGTCCTCAAACAGGTTAAGCAGGTCATAAATTGTCCCAGAGCCAGTATCAGACACTTGGCACCTTAGTTCCATGAGCCACATTCGTAGTCACCCCCCTGTTTACTGGGGAACTATTTTCTATCATTCCTGAATGATTTGTTATAGCGTGAGAAATTCTTTGGTTTCAGGAGGCTAAACTGGTGCTGTCTGCAGTACCTGATACAGGTCTGCAATGGCTCTCGTGCTAGGGAATGAAGCTTATTCCACAATTGCCCTCCAATAAATGGATCATGCAAGAGTTGTTCAGATTTTCCAGGTACTCATTTATACCAAGATCTATGACTCAATTAATGATTTGTATGAAGACAATTTTTAAAGGCATTATTAGTTAAGTGCCCTGAGGATGGTTATAGGTCTGAGAGTTCCGTGGCTGTCAGTAGTTCATCGCGTTTTTAACTCATCATATGTCTCTGCCAGAATTTTTACAAGGCAGGATTGCTCTTTCTTTGTGTTCATTTCTTTTTCTTTTCCAAGAAAAGATTTTAATAGTTCCGACTGATTCCTATAGGAGAATGGTAAAAATTGTAATGCAAGTAAGGGCATGTACAATACCAGCAAAGGACCGCTAATCCATAAAACGGTTTACTAACCAGGTAGTACCCTGTTTTAGCTTCAGACATCTGCAAGAGAGATTTCTAAGCAGAGCAATTCTAATGCATCAGAGAGGATGTTCCTACTGCGCCTCCACTGTAAGGGAGGAAAGAGAAGGAAAGACCGTTCATAAAATAAGAATTGGTACCACTGGGGAAGGAAACCCTCCCTTCCATTCCTAGCTTTTATCTTTTTCTGCCCACCCTCCTTTAAGATTTCATTTCCGCTAGTGCTCTTCCATTCCCATCACCCCTTGAGAAAGGTGTCCTCAGCTTCACCTGCTAATCAACTCCCCAGTCTCCTTAATCACCTTGGGGTAATGACCGTGGCACTCAGAGAAGTCTTGGTCAATGTTGTTGCTCTGGGCACTCGGTCCTGGGGAGGCAGAGCTAAGCAGCCTGAATTCCTGATTGTGTGCTGCCACGGTCTAGTGATGAGAGAACTGGCCTACCTGTGTATTTAAATTGGGGTTCATACAAGGCTTAGTCTAGTCTTTGCAAGTCGTGTCCGTTTTAATTTGAGGATACGCTAGAGATGAAAACAGCTCAGTGAGGCATTGCACCTGTTGGAGGGATCCAGGGTGCCAGCCTTTGGGAGTGAGCTGTAAAGAGGCTTTCAGGCAAAGAAATAGGTTTATCCTGGAAAGCTTAGATATAAAAAAAACCCAGATATCTGTTCTTAGATATTCCTGACTAAAGCATGAGTAGCAGGCAGATCTGTCTTTGATTATACTGTGATTATACCAAAGGCCAGCAGGCACACTGCTTTCTGATTTTTCTGGTGGCGTAGAATGTAATATTAGTCAGAGTAAGCTAACAGTGGCAATAATTTATTCTGACTCTTGAAGAGGCTGAGACCTCAGCTGAGAATGGGAAGGTTTGAATGAAATTTCTGTGGCTGTAGATGGAGAGTAGAAAGGAATGCATAAGCTCATCTGCATTTTTGCAAAGCTACCTAGTTTAGGGTAGTCTTCCCAGAGGTGCTTGTGTCTGATTATGACCAGGATTTCCTAGCAAATCACCTAGTAAATACAATGTGGGGTGGCAGTTGCTGAGGGTTTTTGATCTGCCTTATTTTTTTCTTTACTCAGCCAAATTAAATATTAATAAATAAAATTTGAATTTTTTGATTGTTATTTGGTTCAAGTTGTTGAACCAAAGAAATCCGCTAATATTATAGCCCTAATCTCTGTGTCCCGTTTTTCTTAAGGGAGTAAACATCTCCCTTTCAAAAGCTGGACAAGGGGATGAAGATAGAGTACTGATAGTGGAAGAAAGTGGCTATGTTAAATGTTTGCAACATTTACTGCAGAACTGTTGTAATGAGCGTATGAAAAACATACGTGGATTAAACTGATTTCTACTCTAGCAGGAACCCTGCTGGCAAGATCCTAAAATACGTTACTGCTTGGCAGGGGAAGCAATACTATAACATACCCGTCACCAACACTTGAACGAGTTCCAGAAACACAGTGGTTGCAGTGTATAAGAACCGGAAGGGAGAGAGAGGAAAACTATCTGGATTTTAATATTAAACAACATTTTGAAAATACCCGATACAATGCTAAAGCAAATCATCAGTCACAAATAGCTTTTTCCAAGTGTTCATGAGGAGAGGTTAAATGTGACATAGGAGGCCCTGCAAGGAAATGGCATGTAGAGGGAGCAGAGTAGCTATGAAGTAAAATCCCACTGTCCAGAAATGAATTTACATAGCAAGGGACCACAGTTATACCACCATTATTCAGAAGAAATGCAAGCCCTGTTGATAAGGAAGTGTGAAGGTGAGCTAGCCCACTTCTGTCTTCAACTCTCTTGTTTCAGCTACATATATATGGGCAAGTTCTCTCCCACAGCCCAGGGTAGACCTTTATAATGAGTTACGTAGCTGACTTAGCTTTATACAACTTGCCTGGTAATCCGAGGAAGAGAACGGATGTTAGGAGCATAGAGCACCAAGGCAATACTTCTTACAGCTTGATTAGGAAAGAAGAAGCAGGGGGAAACTGGAAGAATAGGAATTAGTTCTGCTAGGAAAGAAAAATAGCACCAACTGAGAGGGGCCAAGCATTTGGACTAAAAGGACAGGGAGAGGTTTGGGGCTAGTCACAACTAGCTTATTCGACTGGTGCTGCCTGGGAAGATCTGCAAAAGAGTTGAAATCTTCTAAATCTCAAGCAAAGCTACTGGGAACAAAAGAAAATGAGATCAAACTCTCTAGTTAGAAAATGCCTGGCCTGAGTCTTGCTCTCTACAGGCAAAATGCTTGATGCAACTGAATAGGTTAGTCTTACAAAAAAGCTCTGGGATAGAACCGATGATGTTTATTCTGCAGTAACTTACTGCTAAAGCTGGCACAGGTGAGTTTTCAAATTATGCAATGAGTAAAAGACTGCCTGTTGTATAGTACTGGTTGCCATGCACAATAAGGGAACTAAAGATATTTTGTGTTTCCATGTTCTTCGTCCAAACAAAAGATGTTCTGCAATACAGTACTCACGATCCCAAATATTTTTCTGACTCAATCTTTAAAAGCACGTTTGTTTAGAGGAGTGAAGCTAATTTGTTTGTATGTCATGGGTTTTGTCTAGATTTTCTATGTAGCTCTTAAAAGAGCTACTGAAATGTAAGGCAGAGGCAAGAGAGGAGAGAAGAATAACAATAGCCCAACCTGAAACTGAAAACAAAGCTTGTTTCAGGCATTAATGGCTAAGACTGCACAGTTCTTGAATGTGCTGGGTGAATCTTCGCAGTCAGTGCCAAGAAGTCTCAACAAAGAGTACGGGCGGCCCCCAAGGTTCCAGCGGGGCTTTGGGAAGAGACGCGCTGTTGGAGAACAAAGGCTCCATTTTGGCACATGGAGATTAAAAGATCAATGTGGTAACAACAAGCAAGAATACAGAGTTATGAAAGTTAAAAGGGCCTTGAACCTAATTCACTGCTTGACGCGGAGGAGGGGCTGTGTGGCTATGCTGTTGACTGCATCGTGTGAATATCTGAAGGATGGAGGATGTGTCTAATCTTCAGTTATTTCATCCTTCCCAGTTCTCATGGCATGCTTGTGAGACTTGAGATTTTACGGACTCTGTGTGTGCTCGATAGCTGAATTTCCCAGCTGATGAGTCAAACCTTTCCCAGGAGATGCAGCAGTCTTGGCATATCTTGTTTTAAGACACTCAGAACATTTCACCATATAAGGTTGGATTTCTCGAAGACCCCAAAGTCGCCAAACTAGAATACTAAAGTGATGGAACCAGCGGTAGAGAACACCGTCTGGAAAAGCCAAAAAAGGAAACTTATTATTAAAAGTTGTTCCTTTGGAAACGGTTCACTTCTATTAAAAGTCTAAATTATGAAGATCTAAATGGAAGGGCAATGGAGTGATTTTTTTTTCAAGAACTGGTAGTAGTCTGTTCCTAACCAGTACGAAAAGTTATACTGTGAAACATATCTGATGATAAAAAACACACTGGTCTCTCCCATCATGCAAATTCTCTCGAAAAACCTCTGTCCTTCTTGATGAAATCCAATTTTATTTTTTTCCAGGGGATTATTGTGATTTTTTTCAGGAAAGAAAATATTTTTTCCCATCAGAAAAACTTTGCCTGAAAGAGAGAAAATGAAATTCAAAAGTTTTTTTCCCTCTGAATATCTATCTGGGAGATGAAGATGCCAGGTACCCTTTACCTCCACTGCCTCTTCAGCAGCCTGCTGAGGGAGAAGATATATATCGTCGTACTCAGCTTGTGGTTGTTAGCCTAGACTGTTCTTGTCAATTTCTGTGGAGTTACCAAGATCCTTTTTAGCTTGAGAAAATTCATTGTGATTTCCTAGAAGCAATTTTTTTCCTAGGACTCCCATTCTATAGAGCAAAAACCCTCTGTTTCTTAAATTTTGTCTCATTTTAGAAGGGAACAAACTTCAAAACTTTAGCCCCTTTTGAAGGCGTGGATGTTACTTTGCAGACAAGTCTACCTGGAACATTCACTGGACGCTTGTCCAGCTTAAGCAACGTGGGAGGAGCACTATAAGGCGAGCAAAAGCATCGTGCCTAGCACAGGTGAAAGGCTACCATCTCAGTGGTGGCGTCAGCAGGAGCAGAGATGTTTCAGGATGGAGGAGGCTGCTTACAATGGCTGTAACCTTCAGTGGAGTTTCACAAACAGTATGAGGAGTTAAATTTTGGGAACTGTTTAGTGAAATTACTTTTGTTAGTTAATTGCTGGGTTTTTTCCATCTGTTCTCCCCTGTTTATCTCTTCATCTGATTTCCCTCCCTCCCTCCCTCCCTCCCTTCGTTGTGCTCACTCTCTCTCTCTCTCTGTCTTTATTTTACTGTTTTTCTGTCTGTGTTACCTTTCTCTCTCACTATATATCACCTCCTACTTCTCTTTCCATATAAATATCCTTTTAAGGTGGGGAGGCAAGGAATCTGTTTTGTTTTAATCCTGTTTCTTCTTGATAACAGTAATTTTTAACCTTCATGATATCTAAAGGTATTTTCAGGATACGCCATGGGATTGCGGGGGACGGGGGGGGCAAACCACTGACATTTGTATTCCTTCTGGCACAATAAATAATGAAATGCCGCCAGCCTGAATGTTTATGCCACGGCTGATTTAAAAAACAGCATGCATTGTCTTCACAATGAAATTCTCCTCTCCCTGCATGGCAAGGGGTTACTATCAGTGCAACTCTGTGCAATGCATCTTCATCTTTATCAAAAACAACTTCTTGCTCTTGCCAACTTGTTTCCTATTCTGAAATTAATGGTATTGATGACTCCATTGTACATTTACAGAGTACTTTCCAAGTGATTAACTGGTTTTTGGCCATAAATGAGACTAGATCATACTTTGTCTGAGAAATTCGGAGAGAATTACGTCAGATATGCATTTGCTTAAGTTTGCCTGCACTCCTTTTCAAATCTAAATGAAATTTTTTTTTGTGATCACCCATAAAATCGTAACCTCCTGAGCAGTATTTCTATCTCTAGCAGAATTTGTTGTAGTGCTTTGTAATTGTCAACTTTTCCGTCAGAAAAATGTAACCAGATCTACTTCCAACCAGGCTTTGTAAGCAGGATTATTTTAGTGTAGTTGGCAATCCTTTCATTTGCTTTTAGATATTTCTAGTGAGACAGTGTTATAATCTTCTGTAGCTCCAAGTGCACTAAAATGACTTGGAGTCCTTCAAAGTAATATTAATTCTCATTTTACCTCTAGTGCTCAAGGTAAGTGTAGGTCACAGCTCTGGAGCAGCTTGAGTGTCTTACCTTTCAGTTACGCTCTTTGACACTTACAGCTACCAGACAGAACTCACTGATTCTGTTTCATGAGAACATGTTTGTTTTGTCTTTTCTAACTAGATTTCTTAAGTAAAATTGCTCTTTGTGTCCATTTTAAAATATTTCAGCATAATGAAACTTTCAATTATATGACTATTTTTTCTTCCAGACGTTTAAAATTCAGGTTCTGTCTTTTGGGTTGAATCACCAGTGTTGTAATGTTCTCATTTGTTTTGAGATTAGCTATGGTTACAGCCTTTGGCTTCCACTTTTTGAACAGTGGAGTTAAATAGTATTTAAATCCAGAATTAATCTTGTTGGTTTTGGCCATTACAGAAAGAGTTCCATTTGCTAAATTTAAAATTACTTTGGGTTGAGTAATATCAGCTATTAGCAGCAAGGCATTCAAGTTTGGGTTTGCTTGAATGCTCTGCATTGTTTGAAATCAAAACTCTTCTGCTTTCTTTATGCTTGCTGTCAAATAACAATACAATGTTTAGAAGAACATATTGTCCAATTCCATTAGTCACAAAGATGGCAATTCTGTTCTTCATTCAGTACCTGGAAACTTGCTTTTTTTAAAATATGGCAAAATACATAATTTTTCATTCTTTCTGAAATGGTTCACGTGTGGACAAACATGCGACAGTAACACAGTCCTGCTAAGCACACTGGTTATCACCTCACCCATATCTGGTTATTGGACGGCCCGTGCTTGAGTAATGGGAAGTATGCGCTAGTGAAACTCTTCTGAATGTTTCTCTTCAGCAACACTTGGGCTTATGCTTCAAAACAGATTTTACAATAGGAACACAGGCCGCCCTGCTCTGCTGTTGCTAAGTGCGTGGAGACCAAGATGTGACTGGATCTTGTGTTCTTTTTTTGCCCTTAGATTGTGGGCAAAACCACTGAGCTCTTTACCACTGGGAGCATTGCATGCACTTAAGAAGCCCTGCTGAGTTTGGTGAGGCTCTTAGAAGAGACAGGTATTAGCTGCCATGATTTATGATCTCAAAAGCTAGCTCTTATTTATTTCCTTTGTAAAATCATTGGGGCTTGCAAAAAAACAACCTCCTTCGTTTTTTTTTTTTTTTTGTTATTCTTTTATTGAGTGGTAGTAGGGTTGGGAGCTCCTGTCAAGCATTTATTTTACAGTGGGTTTTGTATCACTTTTCTATGAAAATAGTAAAACCAGCCTGAAGCAGATTTGTATAAATCATGGTTATATTTATTGGGAAAGATTTCCAAGTGTTCTTGCAAAACTGGAAAACTTCACCTTGAATGAAGTCCATGAGTAATCAATATCTTCTCTGAAAACATCTCTTGATACAATATTTCAGGGAGGAGACTTTAAAAAAAAAAAAAAAAGTGATGCAATATGCCTACCTCCAGTTTTATAGTGAGCAAAACAATTGAAAACAATTGGTTGTTTGTGATATCCTTCTAATTGATTCCAATGTTCATTGAATCAATCAGCATGCTATGAAGTTATATGTACCTCTCCAGTCATCACGCACTACTGATGAGACACTGATTTGGCCCTATCTCTGTAGCTAGATATTACTGTAACAAATAGGCAGGTGAAAAATTTGAAGCTGCGTTCTCATTCCTAAGATATGTGAACTTATGATATAAAGGCTTGAATCCTTTATTCTACTGGAACTACAAATAACGGTTTTTTATTCTAACTATTCCTTTATCTCCTGAAGGAAAGCTACCAAGAGGTGGTGAATCATCGTTCCTCAAGAGTATAGTCATCCTGTCCTGAGCTGTAAAGCCACAGCAGGCCTCATTACTAAATACAGAGTAAATTGCAAAACCAGTACCTTAAAATTTCAATATCACTGAATTTCTATAATTTTTCTATAATTTCATAATTTTTCATGTTTAACTTCTAGGAGTTCTTTTTTTTTTTCTTTTTTCCAGATGGTACTGGTCAGTTAGAGTAGGTCTCAAATTTAGCAAGGTAAATTCCTGATCCCAAAAGCTCCTGTTCAGTGGAAAACTTCAAGTCCAAACCTTTGAGATCCATCTCATATTTTCATTATACTTTTGCCCAGCAGGTAGAAATTCCTTTTTCTGATTGACCTGTGCAAGCTGAGATTCATGTGCCATTCACCTCTCGCAGCCGCCTGCGTAGCTGGTCATTTCTGGTGAGCAGGTTTAGTCCTGACCCTTTCTGGTGCCACAGCAGCAGGTGTAGTGCTGAATAATGACAGATAAATGTGTTTTGCTCAGCCCTCGCTCTCTGCCTGCTCCTCATGCTGCTGTTTAGCATGAACTTTTCCTCCTCAGCGTTAACTCCCTTTACAATCTTCTTTCATTCAGTTAAGGTGGCTTATGCCCCTGCAGTGTGAAATATCCATGACTAGAAATGTTCCTATTCTTCTTTTTCTTTTTCTTCCTATTCATCTCAGCATATTGGCATCTTTTTCTCTTTATCCTAATTTAGGACTAATTATTTCACCTCCTTTTTCTCTCTCTCTTTCTTTGCCAAATATTAAGGGGAGGAAAAAAGGAGGAGTAGTACCTAAATTCCTGAGAGCGGAGATTTAAAGGGTGTATTTGATCCCTATAATGTGAAGCACTTTCTCTCATATCCAACTGAAAGGAATAAAGGATGAATGTCTTTTAAACGCCAAAGTTCACTCCTCAAACAATCTAATTTTAGCTATAGTACAGTAGCTTAAAATTTTCATAGAGCACTTGATCTAATGGAAATTCTCTCCTTAATGACCAGAAAGTGGTTTTTGAGGTGCCAGTGTTCATTTAAAAAAAAAAAAAAAGTATTTCAAACTAAGGCTTATGTAAGATTTTCTGGTTCTTTTTTAAAGCTGCTTGTTATTTAGGAGAAAGGTGAGGAAACGTCATTCACTAGCGCATAATAACTCTTTCAGTGTCCTCTAATGAATTTTTAAAATCTTCTAATGGATTTTTAGCACCTAATATATGAACAAGCAATACTGTATTACAGTATTCTGACCATTCAAGAATCAGTCAAAACAAATATTTATTTGCAGACTTTAATCAATACAAATATATTTCCTGTTATGCAGTGGAGCAATTGCCAGGACTGGTATGGACATAGGCAAGCCTGATGGACTGAACTATGGGTATACTCGGGGAAAAAAAGACAGGAGTTTAACAATTTACTTTAAGGAAAGTTGTCAATGCAAAAATTTATCTATTAATACTATTCGTTAAAGTTATTGAGTTTTACAGAAACCACATCAGGCTGTAGTTGGAACAATGTTTTTATACCAAATGTTTTACATCAGCACAAAAAAAATTTAAAGTTACAAAATAAATATTATTCAATGAAGAAGCACTTTAAGAAAATTGCATAGCCACATAACGATTTTAAAACTAGTATACAGTATTGCATGCCTTTTCAGAGTGGATCTGTCTTCTTTGAACTTTATTCTTTGTTTCTTAGAGAGGAACATAGTGCTTAAAAAGAGAAAAATCAAATAAAATGAAATTTACTGTGAGTGTGGATGAGGTAAAACTCCTTTCAGAGAAAAGTAAAACAAGCAAAAATCTAGCCTGCTCCAGTGCACTGCAGCGTGAACTGCAATTGCATTTACTAATACTGGTTGAACAGTGTTAGACTGAGAGTATTTTAGCACCTTTCACTGCTACCAGGGCCAGCAAGTCAAGTCAGCGAGCTGGGGCTGGCTCAGCGAGGCACATGGCCAAGCACAGGCATGGCAGCGGTGTAGCTCAGGCAGGCCTTAAGGCTGAAGGCTTGAGCTTCATAGCAGTCCCTGAGCAAAGGGAGAGAGGCCCTCTCTATGCAGCTTCTCCCAGCTCTGCCCCACATAGCTCTTCTCCCAGCATCAGAGCTGGCCTCGAGCACAGACAGCCAGACCCCAAGGAGGGGAGCAGGGTCCCCTGACAGCTCTCAAGAACCAGTCTCCTGCACTGGCCCAGGCTTCATCAGAGAATAGCTTTCATCGTCTTTGTCCCAGAAAGCAATTCTTGCTCATGCAAACAGTCCCTCTATGTCTGAAAAGGTGTGATTGCACCTTTCAGCTCAATAGAGCATGATGTCTGTCTGTCTGTCTGTCTGTCTCTCTCTCTCTCTCACAGTAGCAATGAGCAGGTAGGAAGCCTGTTGGCTGTGTGCACAAAGGCATGCATGAGAACAGCCAGTACTTGCTGCTGATGAGCTTGCTGTTCCTTCTCCTCGTGACGGCAGATGAACACCCCACTGCTTATAGTCCTCCCCCCACGGCTGTGCAGCAGAGATGTTACTGTCTGCCTGGGAGGTGCTGTTTCCTTCATCAGATCCTGCTCTGACAGGGCCAGCCCTGATTTGCCTCTCAGGGGGGCTACCCATGTCGCCTGCTGATACTGCTCCTATCCAGGCTAAAGGTGGCTTAATAAATGCAAAAACAAAGGAAAGTCCCAAAGAGTGAACCAGAGAGCCTTACAGAAGTGAGCTACATGCTTTCTTTGGTTACAGAAATACCACATAGACGTGTGAGAAAATTGTCTTTGAGACTATTGAAATGTAAGCTATGCACTTTTCTGGGTCTGTGGAAAGACAATATCCAAGATGGGTTTGTAGGCAGATGACTCACGTTACATGAGGAGCTTGACCACTGAGAGCTAGGCAACAAGACAGCTACAGCTGAATTATCCCTGATGCAGAGAAGAAGTGGCATAAAAACAGAATGGCACCTATCGGGTCTAAGCGCAACGAGGACGATAAAGCTCTGATTTATGTACTAACCTTGTGACAACAAGGAGCGAGTGAAAGAACAAGTGACAGGGAATTACTGCACCTCAAACGTGCTGTGTGTCTATGGTGGATGCAGATTACCAAGCAAGTGATGTAGAGACAAGGATCACAGATGAACTGTGTAGAAGTAAGCATTCACAGGCCATGATTAGGAGCAGGCCGATAAGGTGTCTGTGTCATTATCAGGTTATCTCTCCCGTGGTGCATTTTGGATGTTTCAAAAAGCAGGCTGCCATCTAGGAAAATTTCATGGCCTTAACATTGACCACCCCAGTACACCAAAATTGGTTAACTGATGTTCTGATATATAGCTAATCTTACACACCTGAACCAATTATGATATTAGGAGGGATCGTAAGAATTACAGGTCTTGCAATCACAGGTCATTCAGGCAGGAAGGGACCTCAGCAAGTCTCTAGTCCAATCTCCCGCTCAAAGCAGGGTCAGCTATGAGATCAGACGGGGTTGCTCAGGGCTTTATCCAGTCAGGTCTTGAAATCTCCAAGGATGGAGAATACATGTTATCCTTGGGCAACCTCTTTCACTGCTTAATTATCTTCAGAGTGAACTTTTTTCTCCTAATATCCAGTCACAACCTGACCTGTTCTATGTCGACTGTCTGTTGTCCTCCTGCCATGGACCACAGTGAAGAGCCTTACTCCATCTTCTCAATAACCTGCCCATAGGTACCTGTTAGGTCTCCCCAAAGCTGTCTCTTCTGCAGGCTGAGCAAGCCCTGTTCCCTTAGACCCTCTTCACAGGGCAAGCGCTACAGCCCTGACCATCTTGGTGGTCCTCTGCTGAACTCACTCCAGTTTATCAGTGCTTGTCCTGGAGCTGGGAGACCAGACAAGGGACACAGTATTGTGGATGTGGTCCAACAAGTGCTAAATAAAGGGAAACAGTTAATCTTCTCCAACCATGGGCTATGCTCCTGCCAATACAGCCCAGTATGTTGTTGGTGGTCTTGTTGCCAGGATGCCCTGCTTCCTGCTGGAAAGTAGGCGGGTATGGCAATGCCTTCCTGTCTTTGGGAAGAACAAAAAGGATTTTCCAATCTTAGGTTGAATATTGAAAGCCTTGGGTTAGATCTGACTAAGGAGACTCTTGTCTCAGGGAGGAGAAGCTCAAATAAGGGAATAACGTGAGGATATAAGCCTGAGTCCAAAGGTTTAATCACTCACACTTCAGAAGACCTCTCTTCCAACTTGCTTGTTTGGGAATTTGGTAACTTAGAGCAAAGGAGCCATTATCAACAACTGAGTCAATTTGTTGTTTTCTGTCCAATTTTTATTTATTCCAGTCTTCTGTAACATTACTGAGCTTATAATCATTCAATGAAAAATATAAATATATTTGATTTAGAAAAAACTTTGAGAATAAATAATTGCTCTGAGAAAAATGTTTTTCTAAATCATTTCCAGTGACCTCAATAATAGACTTCAGCTATTCATAAAAGCTCTTACTTGTTCACATGTGCTCAAAAACTTTTTTGCAAGCATCTGTCTCTTCCTAGTTCAACCCTAGCTCACAAGACCACATTTATCAAAGCAATTTCGAGTAGTTAATGCCAGCCCCAGTTTCTGGAAAGGAAACGCAGGAGAACATTCATAAATAAATCACCCTGAACCTCCATTAAGCACTTTATAAATTAAGGCCCAGATTCACAAGGGTATTTAAATACAGAACTCATACTTACTTGCCTAATTCTCTGAGGGAAATTGAAACAAATGGGAGTTAAATGCCTGTTGAGAAGTTCTGGATCTGGGCCTAAGTGAACAAGGCTCAGCCTAATTTGCCTCAGAGCTTTGCCTTTTTCTGTCCCATATGTGTAACAAGATTACATCTTTAGGATCCATATGTGGACACTTGATGCCATGCTGTTATTTAGTACAGAAGTAACCTCTTCTCACTTACAGCTGTGGGTTTTTGACATAAAAAACAAACAAGTAGAAAAATCTTCAGAAATGTTTTTCCTGAAGTAACTGATAAAGGGCAATGCAAATCATGCTGCCATTGGGACTGTGCTTACACGTTCATAGACTGTAAAATTAATATTTAAGTGCTGTTTTGGTTTTGCTCAGGCCAGATCATACAGGGTGCTTTGGTCGTAATGAAGAAAGTTTGCTCCCTCAAAGTGCCTTTCTTTCAGACAGCTGTAAATCAGTGCAGTAGAATGGGATATAACCAGGAATACCAAAAATACCAAAGTAGTGGAAATGAATGGAAGTGATGAAAGTGAGATAGATAGCAAGTTAAATATATAGTTTTTAAAGTGATATTAAAAAAAAGTTTTGCAGTGGTTAACAAAAACTAGGGGAAATTTTCATACTTTAATTTGACCGTGTTCAGCAATGTCTAACCTGACACACAGAAGTTGACCTATTTTTTTAAGCAGAACCAATTCCTTGGTCCCAACAGTGCAAAAATGGCCAAAAATCTGCCTTAGTAGGGCAGGGAAGGGTTTCCTGATCTGGAAGCTTTTCTAGGCAGACTAAAACCGATGTATTTCCTTCTGTGCAACATTTCCTTCTGGATGGCTAGAGCGCAACTTATCCATAACCAGCAAATTAACCTACTTTTATGAGCCAGTGCAGGTTGCAGCAGCCCTAAGGCTGATTGTAACTTTCTTCAGAGACTGGCGAGGTCTTGACTGATCCCAGATTCATAGGTAAATCTGTATATATATGATCGTACATATTTATGTGTTTGTGTAAAGCTGGCAAAAAACTGCCTTCATTTACCCCTCCTCTTGGTAATTTTCTTAAATATGCTCTACAAAAGTAGAGCTACAAAGCCAGTGTCTCCGTTTCCAAAAAACAGTGGCATCATGCCTGTTTACTTCAGATTTTGGATGAACTCATTTATACATAGATTAAAGATCAGGATAGATTTGGTCTGGCAGTCAAATTTTAACAAAAGCCTTGAAAAGATAATGAATATACTACTGAAGGACAGTACTATAGCAACTGAGGTCTGCCTGGGGTGCCTTCCACAAATGATTATTCATTGTATTAGAACTGATTGATTTCAAAATACAGCTGAATTCCCGAGCCCTAGAGGTTAGTTACCTACCTATATTATCCTGGCATCATATCAGGAAAATAATCAACGCTTTAGTTCTTTTGTTTGCTTGTTGGTAGTCTTCTTTTCCTGGGTTTGAGACAATCCATCTGCCATACACTTAGTTTCTTTTCCTTTGTGGTTTATCTGAAAATCTGATTTTTGCATGTTTATGTACCACCTGGCTCATGTGAATGAAATTGGATGTGAAGCACAACAAAGAAAATATAGTCAGGCTTTTCTATGACAATCTTTATTAGAGATAAAACTATTTGGTTCCTTAGGGACTAAGTGAATGTTTCTTCTTGTGGTATACTTATCTTCTATAAAGCTTTTCTTTTTTCTGTTATAATCTGCTATTCTGATACGTGTTGCTAATAATAATAAATTGTTCTAAGGGGTGCTGGAGGGAAAAGAAAAAGGTGGGGATCTAATAGTAAATATATTTCCCTAAGTAAACCTAAATATTTTAAACTTTATAGTGTCTGAAATAATGGCAATTTTAGGTTTTGAATGATTTTATATTCACAGAATACTTCTGAGGATTAAAAAGGTGCTAACTAAAAATGCTGCATCAAGAGAATTTCACAGCTGCATCCTTATGCACTCAAAAATCAGGAAACGATAGCACTAAGGTTTTGTGTCTAACTTCAAATGTGCTGCCTTTGTATTGTCATGATAATATAATCTTTAGATTGTAATAACAGATGCTACGTTTAGTACTGTTATTATGTTTTATGGGCTCATCTCCGACAGCATAAAACATGCATCTAAACTAGAAAACAACACTTCCATTTCACTTTTTTGTTTGTTTTTGTTTCTTTAAGAAAAGGCGATTCTGGTGTTTGCATCTCTTATCTGAAATAACCTGAGACTTCTCAAAGTTTTTCTGAAAAACCTGAGGGTGCCAGAGGAGCCCCTTCCCGGCAAGGTGGTGACGGCATCCTCTGGCCCTCTGCACTCTCTCCAGCTCTCAGTTGTTGACCAATACTTACTTCATGGACCTAAGACATCTCTGGGACAGATGTTGTCATTTCAAGATAAAAATTGGCGTTAGAAAAATATTTGGGAAAGGTCTTTCAGACTTGTTGTTGTATGCAACGCCTGCCACTTTAACTGCAGCTTTTGCCGAGATTAGCCACAAAGCATTGTGTAACATAACCACGGTTTCCGCCGGCACTTGGAAAGGAAGATACCTGTGATAAATGATTGGTAAGAGTTTACATATGATAGCTTGTACTTTTTCTTCTATTTCTTGTGCTGTCAAATGATCTGTAGAGTTACCTTGTGATACAGCTTGGGCTTTGCGTGTTCAGAGGTGACGGATGTTTTTGGCGTTGTCAGTACTTGGGGCCAGACCTTCATGCTTTTATTTTGTGTCTCTTGAATATCTCAAAGGACAGCCATGGAGTAAAAAATTGCTTTACATCACTTCTGCACCACTTCAGTGCTGGGCAAGATGCTATGTTTAAATTGCACTTAAACCCTGGCCTTCACTGCCGCTCCACTGCTGTTCCAGCGAGGGGTCCTGGGGCTCTTCCCTCCCCTGGGGCTACGTGCACGAGAGCTGCCAGCAGTCCTTTGGAAAGCAGCTACATCCACCTGCTTAAAACAACTTTACTTAACCACAAAAAATTCTCCCTGTATGTAATGTAAAATTTGGCTAGGCACTGAGAACAAGCTACTAATTAATGAAAGTTGGCTTGTTTCGTCACGCAGGCTGTGTCTAACACCTTCTTTTACTGAACAGAGATCACTTACAGCCAGTGGAAACAGGACTCCCAGGAGACGTGAAACAGGCCTAGGATCGGTCTTGCATAGTACAGAGTACACCTTTTTAATATGCACCCTTCGGGGCTGTAGTAAATATGTTAAATTTGATATGGTGTCTTTGTGAATTGTCTGAGAGCACAGTCTGCAGGATTTTTTGCTTCTGATCATTTAAAATTTTGTACCATCTGTGAACTTCCACTTTCAGTAGGGGTCTGCTATTACTACTCTCGGGATGTGAGAGCCAAAGAGCAAATTTTATCATACGATTATTTTTAATAAATATTTGTTTTTCATGTGGCTATTTCTTTTACCTGACTGTTACCGAATATTTAGCATCTTCTCCCATGATAAACCAATTGATGCCAAACAGTAAATGACATGGATGCTGAGTCTGGGGACAGGACAGGAAAGTTAAATGCATTTAGTGACAATTTTTTTTATTGCTGGGGAGGTGGGGGAATTACTATTCATGAGAGAAGATGATGCTCTTAATTCATGACTGGCCTATGCAGTAGAAGCCTGGCAAGTCCACAGGGGTATACCTGCCATATCCTTGATGTTCAAAATTGGCTTATTTATAACATGTGATAGAAGCGGGGAGAATACAGGGACTACTGGGTCTGCAAACCAGCTTGGGATGCCCAAACACTGTTAGAGCAGGAGTGGAAGACAAAGGAAAATCATCTTGATTATTATGAGCTTATCTGGAGACTCCCTTTTCTCCATTCCTTTTCATGCTCTCTCACAACCTTATCTATTATTTCTTTTATTTTTTATTTATTTTACCTTATCTTTCATTTCTCCCAATTTTGGGTTTTCATTTTTTTATCTTTTCATCCCTTTTTTCTTCCCTTCTGACTAATCAATCTGTCAAACGGATAATCCGCTAGAGAGAGATTATAAGATCTCAATGAGGGCCTGGAAGTGGGAAGCTGAGATGCTTAGGATGAGAACTTTTGTCGAGAATACCGTTGGTCAAAAAGTGAGCGAGGCTAAAAACTGCTGAAATATATTTTTCTGCATTTGCTGGGATAGTGTTTAGACACTTCTTCCTCCCACATACATTTTCTTGGCTAATTCCTAAGTTCCAGAGAACTTCCTGCATGGTTTCAAGCTGCGGATATACACTCTCCTTCCATGGGATGGATCTACAGAAATCAAAGCATGTCCAATCACTCTCCAAATGATGTGGTGGGAGTAGGCTTTCTGCTGGATAGTCGACTGTGGCTGAGTAGAATGACTCAGCCATAGTTTCAACCGCTAAGGATCGTGTAGCAACATTTTTTCAGACAAGAAAAATGCTAGAGAGTAAATCAGATGAGCTTTTAAACCACACAGCAGAATGAAAGTGGTGGTTATGATACAAGCAGTTTTATCGCTCTAGCAATTTTCCAGTGGTCCTGACTGTAATTTTAGTAAATCCAGCTGTAGTGTTCAGTAAAAAAGGAGGTTTGGGGTTGGTTTGGGGTTTTTGGTTTGGCTTTTTTAGTTTTTGTTTTCTTTAATTGGCTGAGTTTTCATATACTGTAAAAGGTCAAGGATGAATGGGAAAGGTTGATTCATTTCGCTCTGAGCTCTACCTGCCTCTTTAAAAGCTATATTTTGTTGCTACTTTGGCCTGAAGTTGGCAATTTTTCTGTAACAATCTGTGTCTTGCGGTCTAAATTAGCTTTATTCCAATAGAGAGGCAGAGTTGGCATTTTTGAACTGGAGACATAAAAAGTAGCAAGGTTGTTCTCTTATAATCGCATAACGTACTTTTACAAGTGCTCTCTCTAATTGTGGTGAACATGATGGCCACCCTCCCTTCAAAGTACTGTTACAGGGAACACATCTTTTTATTTCTGGCTGGCAAATGAGAGGGACGGCCTGGCAGGGAGCGGCATTGCTGGAACCCAGCTGTCCCTGCCAGCGGCGGCTCTCCAGATGTTTGTGAGATGATTTCTGAGGCCATGATAATCTAAGAGTACAAGGGAGGCAAGATTTGTGGGGAGAAGTAATAGTTTTTATTGGATTGATATTCTTGGAAAAAGTCAGGCTTTCAGGCACTCAGCCCTTCTCCAGGTCTGACATTGGCTTCTCTTCTGCACAGCCTGCTGTGGGCTGAGGGAGCAGAGAGTCGGAAAGCTAGTCCACTTTTTTCAGCTATGTCATTTCTTCTAAAAAAAGCTATTACCTCTCCCTGCAAATGCTGACTTGACTGTAAAATAAATTTTGAGACGTCAGCAGGTGGCAGAAACTAACAAGTCTGGATTATTTTGTCACAAGCCTGAGGTGGAACTAGTAGGAGGGGACTTCTTTGCCATACTGAAACGTGTGTGTGTCTCTCTACCTCAGTATGTCCAGGAGCTATTTATCTCCTTATGCTTTGCCTTTTACAATGTCCCTAAAAGGGAATAGAAATTGAAGTTCAAAGAACTAGATCATTAGGCAATGTGAGCCTAAAGAGGCTTGTTAACACAGTGTTTTCCCTGGTTTCCTGCATACACTTTACATATAAATATTCTTTTCTTCTCTGAACAGTGGACAATGTTTTACAGCAGGCCCTGTAGTCAACTCCTTGCTCAATCATAACATTGCTGAGCAATGATGCCTATGTTACAGGAGTAATATCCTGAGCGTCCTTCTCTTAAAGCTCCTTATAGTTCAATCAACATTTATTAGAAACCACAATATACATATTGCTACGACTTCTTAACTTCTGCATATGGACATATGAGTCTCAGAAACAAAATTATACTTGGCAAATGTAGATGTTATCATTATTTTATTGCATGTTCTTACTCTGATTTCTTTATCACACATGATGTTTGTTTTTGAACAGCTAAATAAAACACATTTAACTTGTACTGCTAATGTCTCCAGTTTGGCTCTGCAGCAGCCTTGCGGTGATAGCAGCCTTGCGGTGATAGCTGCCAGGTGTTTCTGCTCCAGGTCGCTCTGGTCAGCTGCTCCTCGTTCTCCTGTATAATCCTGAGGAGGTGAGAAGGAAGGTATTAGCTTCCTGGGCTCTCATTTGTGCCTGTTAAAAGGCCTTTTGCTAATTATCAAATGAGTCACACAATGAGTCACACAATCCTACTGAATTATAGTATATCCACCTAAGAAAGGTTCTGCCAGATAAAACAGATTCTCTCAAGTATAATTGAATGCATCAATGTCAAAGTAGCTTTGTCTGCAATGGGGTGAAAAGTTTTGTGTCATGTGCAACATATTTTTAAGTGTGCTCACAGGCTGTTACCAAATTAAAAACCACACCCAGGGGTGTTACAAGTGAGGGTCAGTCACAGCACCTGGGTCTCTCTTGCAACCCTAGAGCTAGCAGTAGCTGGGATTTTAAGAAGCTGATGCTGCAGTTTTCCTGAAAGGCAGAGGGGGCTAGGCTGCCCTGTAGCTGGAAGCTTTTCCTCCCAGCAGCCACATGTGAGGAAGAAGCTGTGGCAGTGAACTGGCCTTTGCCCAGTACAAGGGTGCAGCTGCCACTGGTGCCTCGGAGGCCTGCAAAAGGAGCTGGGAGAGGGTTGCCATATAGCGTAGTTTAGAAGAAGTGATGCTGTGGAGATGCTTCTCTCCTGTGTGATGTGCCAAAAGTCTTCTGGGAACCAAGCTAACTGCTTGCTTAGTGTGTTTCCCAGTGTCTTGGGGTGTCGTCTTCTGGCCTGAAGAAAGCCTAGAGAGCACCTAGAAAAACTACTCAAGGTCAGCATTAATACCAAAGATTATGGTGAAATCCAAGCTTTCAGATGAGCCAACTATGGCACAAAATAGGCTTGAGTGAGGAGATGTCCAAAGGTGTGTGTGGTCATCTCACTAGTTGCCCTCAAGGAGCTGGGCCCTGGAGGGAAGGCACAGGGTCCCTTCTACTGCAATCAGGTCCTCCAGTGGGAGACTGGTTAACCTAATGCAGAGACAGCTATTTACAAAGCAGGCTGCGTTGCCTGTTTGCTGACTTCAGGTGCTCTGGCTGCATTGATAATGCATGGTTTTCTTTTCCCTTTTAGGAAAGGCAGTAGATGTGAACTGAGAACGGAGTCATTTTTTCCAGAGCAAGACAGACCTGCCACAGAGTACTTGCAAAACTGAGAGTGAAGGTAAGCCAGAGATGCTTTGAAGTGGTTCAATTCAGGCACTTGAGGCTCCTATTTAAAAAGCCAGCATCAAATATAAAACCATTTTGGATTTAGAGTTCTTTGGGGACTATATGCGATGATCTTCTTGACGTCTTTTTCTCTGAATATCAATGATATATGAAGTCTCCTAGGGAAGCAGTTTTCATCACTGTTGGCTGTGCTTCCCAGAAGGACCCAGTATATTTTTATTTTTCTTGTAACTCTTTGGCATAAGTTATCCTTTTTCTGGTTTATTTTGGTTTAGCCCCTTCCATACTCAGTTCAGAAAGGGAAGGACTCTGAAACTGTATATTTTTAGTTAAGGTGTGCCCATTTCAAAATAGCTATCACAAATCCAACAGAAAGAAAACTTGGGAAATTCCTGTGCTTGAAAGCAAAAGACAATAGTGGTGAAAGACAAGTTTGTGCTGATAGTTCTTCAAAAATAATAGTGACTCTAAAGACTTAAGCTGATGTGTTACTTTTCAAAGCTTGTTCTTGTTAATAAGGTCTGTAATTGAATCTTCATTTCCTAACCATGTGAGTGTAACATGGTAATCCAGAAAACTGGTATTCTTACTCATTTGATGTAGTTGAACAGAATTACTAATGTTACAGTTGTTTATACCATCAGTGACCTCACAACAGTGTGGGTTCTTCCCTGGCTCCTTTCATCAAGACTTAATCTGTGATTTATAGCTCATAGTAATGAGTCAGACTTTTGGTGGTTTCTGTATCGCATCTGGAGGAAGTGTTACTTTATGAACTAAAACCTTGGTTATTTACAGCATTAGTAAATCCTAAAAATGTCTTAACCGTTTTATTCTGTTTAGCATATGACTGGGCACATCTAGCTGCTTCTGTGTACCTTCTAACCGTACATTATTAATAACGGGCAAACTCTGGTGTTTAAAAGAAATCTTACAGAAATTTGAAAGAAACTTCTATCATTTCAAGCTTTATAGCCACTACCACTAATGACCTTCCGGTTGGTTCTAACTTTATACGGAAATCTCATCCTTTGTAAGTTTCTATAGACTGCTGCAATTTCTTTACCAGTCTTTAAATCTGTATAAAACTTAAATATTTTAATTCAAGATCTGCACTGGCTGTAACTTTTTAAGAAAAAGCTTTGAATTGAAGTAACTAAGCTTAGTAGATGTCCTCACTGCAAAAGCAGAGCACCCTGCAGACTTCGCGCTGTTAGTTTCAGCATAGCTTTCGTTGGAAGATCTGTCAGCATAGACAAATACATGGTCCGGTCTGTTCACTTACGCTCCTGGGCAGCCTATCTGCCTGATAGGCAGGAAAAATGAACCCACCTCCTGGCCCAACTAGTGACTCCCTCTGCTACCTCTGATGCTCAGTTTCCGAGGTATAATGACAAGAGTAAGAACAACCCTTTGCCCTGATTTATAAAACATCATCAGATATCTGCCAGCAAGTCTTCTGTAAAAGTTTCTAAAGCTTCATGCTAAACCACTTTTTAATGCTTCATACTGAAGTGCATAAGAAGAAACTGCTGTTATTTCAAATCCTTGAATTCTGTAGCACCATGAGCACCTGAAAACTTATGAGCCATGCTCTTCTTATGTTTTACTGTCACCTGCTAAAACTTCCCCACAAGTCTGAGGCAGTGGAGACTCAATTATCTTCAATTTCAAGACAAAACTACTCAATAGTTGTGAAAAAGACTTAAGTCCATTGAGACCCTCATAGTAAAAGAAAGAAGCTTGGAAATACAGAAGTGTCAACCAAAAATACATTATTAGCATGGAATTGTTGACTTGAAAGAAATGGAGTGATTGGGGAAATTGAGTACAGGTTCATTTAAAGTATGAAGATGTCTCTGTTGCTCGTTAGGTCTATCCACATAAAACGTTAGGATGTCAGTCTTCCTTCTAGAATAAATAGCATTTAAATAGCACTGAGAACTTGAACATCAGGTCCTTTGGAAGGAGGTACTCAAAAAACAAACTTACTTTTGCTGATGAGTGCAGGCCGTTTCCAGACACAAGAATGGTTTTTTACAGATGTGGTTGGCCTTTCTATTTTATAGCATGTATGGAGATTGCTAAATGTTAGGCTTGACATGACCATGTTTCTCTTTTGTGCATGAGTAAACAACAGAGTAGGAAGTATAAATACGAAGCCAAGCTCAAAATTGCAACAAAGGAGAGAAGCAAAGAACATAGCAGGAAGATGATACCAATGAGATGTGCAACAGCTAAATAATGGGCTGGTAAACACAGCTCCTATTGTTATGCTGGCCTCCACGGTAACTTTATGCTTGTGTCTTCACCTGGAGCAAAGAGGGCTGGAACAAGGCAGGAGAACTGAGTCTTTTCTGTACTAATCCCTTACGCGTTCACCTAATGCGTTCAATGGCACTGCTGAAATTACGTTTTTTAGGGGCAGAGGCGTCTGCCACAGGATCTAGAGCAGGCCTTCATCGTGTATATTTCCCAGTCCTCTATATGCAGGGATGCTCTTTAGCAGAAAGCTAAACTCTTCCATGACACAGACATTTGTACGCTGCATTACATAGGAAGAAGTTCCTGGCCAACTCTGTGGCCTGAGGCATGGATTTCATTAAACATATCATCTTCGCAGTGTGCTTAGTTTCTGATTGTTAATGCTGGTAATTAATTCACTCAGATTTTTAATGAGAGCCTTGAACTTCACTGCTGTGCATCTTGATCTTGTATTGTTTCAGTCTTAAAGGAATAGAAATCCCCCTAGCCCCCCTTCTCTAGTATTCCCCCTCTTGACAAGTGAAGTAACCAACCTGGGTGGCCATAAATCCTGAATGTAAGATTATGTTAAAGCTTTAAAGTAGGCAATAAGATGACATGTTTAAATGTGTATTAGGACTTCGGAGAGCTTGCGGTTCTGCTGAATAACTCTGGTTTGTCCTCAGTGGTTCTATCGCGATGTTTTTGTCCTAAATGGAAAACAGTGACTTCAGATCCCAAAGTGTAAGTTATAGAATGTAAAGAAAAGCTCACGGTCAAGCTGGCAGTTGTTCATCGGACAGCATGAATGTGTTAAGTATCACGGGGCTGAATTTTTCCCCTGGCTTTTATGAGACCAAGGAATCGCATGTTCCTGTGGTGCAGCCCCATCCCAAGGCAGCTGGTACTGCAAGAGCAGCCAGTGCACCCCACGTGCTGTAGCCAGGTACCGTCATTGACTTGGTCTACGTGGGGAACCGCTGTGCAGGCCAGAGGGAGGCCCTTGGCCGTACTCGGTCCTCTGGAAAAAGAGCCAGTTTGGCTGGAATGGATACGTTCATACTATACATATTGCATATACGCCTATAGTGGGTTCAAAAGCAATCGATGAACTGTTCAACAGAACTGGGGAAAAAGAAAAAGCAGCAAGGGATGGTACCCAGATTTGCAGAGAGGAAAAGTGATTCCTTGGGAAAGGCATTCCCTGGGAGACATTTTCACACAGAAACAGAAGAGCTCCTGGCTCAAGCTGAGGAATGGGTTAACGGCTGCTGTTTGCTGTGCTTGTTCCCACACACAAATTTTCCAAAGTTTAGGAGCTTGTTTAACTGTCTGCCATTTCTAAACACCACCAAGTAAAACTAATTAATTATTTATATTTATTTGTTTTGCCAACAATACAGGTCTTACTAGCAAACAACTTTTTTCCTGTCAAAACTGATTTTGACAGTATGGGTGAAAAATGTCAAAAAATTGTAGGTTTGTTATTAGGAGGATTTTATTTATTTCTATTTATTTATTTTTTAGGGCACTGGGAACTGAAATGCAGCTTGAAATGCAGATAAACCCAGATATGAAGTTTAGATAAAATCAGACATTCTAAAAATACTTGAAGTTTGTCTAGCTTCCCTTAAGTAAAGGGTAGTTAAATTATTGTATTTGGTAACAAACTGACTCCTGACTTCAGTTATGTTGGATATAAGTCTTAGGTGGTAGCATTAATTAATCCTAATGAAGGAAAAATGAAATAAATGTTTCTGTACTGAGTTTTAAAAGAAGTGGGATTCATCTATGAATTGTATTGATACTGGAAAAAAAAAAATCATACTTCCCAGTGACTAAAGTCAACGGTTGAGCAGTAGCTTGTAATGCTTCATGCTTTTAAATCACTGGAACCAGGTATTTTTCATCTAGCCAGTGAAATTAGATACTAAGATGTCTCTATCCTCCTTTAATGGCTTAGGTATCTTTAATATAAGACTACTATATTTAATTTCTCCTATCTTCATGAGCACACAAAGTCACAGGGAATTGTTGACTGAGCATGGGCACCCATGAGTAGGAAGTTAAGTAGGAAATGTTCTCCTCGGAAGTGTAAGATCCATGGTGGAATACCGTGGTCTGTTCTGGTGTGAAATTTCAGAAAAGATGCAAAAAGTAGGAACAAGCTCAGAGAAGAATTGCAACAATAACTGAAGTACAAGGGCATGCTGTGTGTTGGGAGACTTGGTCTATTTAATTTCTTCAAGTGAAGGCTAAAAGGTGACTTACAGTAGTCAACAAGTTTCATTGTAAGGATAAATAATTGATGGCTCTTACATGCAGCAGAAAAAGCATAGAGAAATCCAATGATGGCAAAGAATGAAACTACATAAATTCAGACTAGAAATAAGCCAGTCTCTTATCAGTAAGGATAATTCATTATTGGAACAACTTACCTAGACATCTAGTGGTTTCTTCATCGCTGTACGTGTTTAAGTTATGACTGAATATCTTTCTAAAAGAGATGCTATAGCTCAAACATAAGTTATGATCTTAAAGCATAAATTATTGGGTGAGGTTCCTTGGCTTGCGTTATGCAGGAGGTCAGACTATATTATCATAATAGTCCTTTTTGGCCTTACAATCTATGACTAAGTAGCTGCCAGTAGGATTATATGGAGGTGTAAATCTGTCAGCTATCTATCTCCTTATTGAACTTAGTGAATTTTGTATGTATGCTTTATGGGTCAGGCAAAGAAAATAGTGTGTACGTGCATTTGACTTGCACTGCTCATAGAAAAACTTGGGTCTTGTGGATTTTCCCCTCCTGCGATCACTCACAGTTCCTTGGAACAGTAACGGTAGGAAAATATCCCCATTATGTCAGCCCTGGTTTTTTAATTCCACCAAACTATGTAGCAAAATCCTAGTGAGGCTGCTGGCATATTCACAACTATCAGCTAAGCTGTTGCAGGATAATGAAATCTGAAGGACAGCTTATAATATCAATAAAAATAACAGATGTTATGAGCGGGAAAACATAATGAATTAACTGACTCCAATTACAATTGATGATTGTTAGTATAATAGCCCCAGCCTACAGATACTTTACTAACGAGTAATGCATAAATATTCTGTACTGAAATCGACTGGGCTATTCATACTGTGTAGTATCTTCCATGAGTATTGTTTCTTATCCCTTCTAAAAAATGAAAAGATCAGATCTTAAATAAGTTTGTTCAGATTTACATCGCCTTGGTGTAGGTTTAAATCATCAGACTCGCAACTCTCGAGGTAGAAATTCTAGTATTGGTATTAGTGGTGATGCTTCTGAAACTAGAGCTCAACAATATCTTGTGTTTCCTAGCAAGCAAGGAATACAGGAAACACTGCCTCATAACCCGTGATACAGCAACAGATTTCACCCACGGAAGATATAGAAATCTCCTTAATAAAAGAACTGTTGGCCTTGAGTGTGACTTTTTTTAAAGAAGTATCTCAAAGGACATCATGTTCTTTTCAGGGTCGAACTGACACGAACAAAAAAGTCTAAATGAGTTATAGAAAAAACTGTTGTGCTCTCTGTACAGACTCCTTAAAGGAACATGCCAGGTTTGACATCATGGAATTCAAAACAAAATCTGACTCTTATTAACTATAATTAAAATATGTTATTTGTGTCAGCTAAGTACATAATGCCCCTGAAAGATTTTTATCTTGGGATCTGTCAAGGTTGAACTGTCTCTACAGTAAAAGCTGAGATCATATTTTGAAATTCATTGGATTTAACAGGTTTTCTGTGGGATCTTATTAATCCAACACATCCTAACATTGAAACTCCACTTAAAATAGGTACTTATTTCTCTAAAATTAGAATAGTCTACCTAGCAGTAGTAATGTGCTCTATTTTAATTTGTGACTGACTTAATTCTCTATTTGATAGCTAAATGAGAGGTGATTGCACAGATTATATAAAGGTCATAGTTCAGTGCCTTACTCTAAGGGTGGATGTAAAGAGACTTCCCAAGAGAATAGGTGTGGCTCTGGCTGTCCCCCTTCAGTAGGGTGACGTTCGTTCGTGAGTGCTGTGGACCTGGCGGAGCTTGCTTCCTCCTGTCCGCGGTGCCTGGGGCTGAGTGGTAGAGGAGGCAGGCATGGGGTTACCACGTGTACCTTGCGAAAGCACAGACGGCAGCCAGTGCCATCCCTGAGGGGTGCACAAGTCCTTCACTGCATCACACGTGCATCAGGAACGGTCCTTGTACCATGGGGCACAGTTAGGGGGAAACGCATGGCTCGTAGAGGTGGGCAGAGCTCACTTTGCCGCTCGAGGACTGCCTGCTGCTGGACATCTGCATGGTCCAGATGAGTAGCTACCAATACTTGCGTTGCTCTCAAATAGCATTTCTGGGCAGGGGAGAGACATCTGGGTTTCTCTCATCTGTTTAATGCTAGTAACACCACAGGTGGGATGAGATGTGGCCATCTCCTGGCCATAACATCATTTGTGTGGGTGTTTAAGGGTGTGAGATGTTCTAGTCTTGACCCTTGCAGGTGTGTTGACCTCTAACATGATTCCTGTTGTCTCAGTTACTTTCTTTTTTATTTTTTTAAACGAGGGAGATATTTAGTCCTAAATAAATCCTTGTTCTACAGGCCAATCTGTAATTACTGGAGGGAGACCAATTTTATACCTATTTAGGGACAGTTGTAGCTGTGTTTCTAGTACATTTCTTTCACTTCCCTCAGAGCAATTGTAAAATTGCCTGTAACGAATTATTTCTGAGGAACCAATCCATTGCGAGACAGTGTTCATGCGTTCTTGAAAGGCTTAGGAACACTGATCAATGCTTACGGTGAATTTAGAATACTAGCCAGGGCTTCTTATGGAAGAACGTGGTATACTCTTGGCTTGGACTGTGGCATGATCCTTTATTTCATTATGGAAGGTGACATTTGAGAATGAAGACTGCTGCAGAGATACCTTTCCTAATTAACTCTCATATCTGAACCTTACGGTAGTTTCCTAGTCATGGCTTGCGGCAGTACTCTAACGTGTAGTTTTGGCATGCTGAAGTTGTCTGCGAGAACTAGTCAGAATAGTACTTTCACTGTGATTAAACTCTTTTCCTCTAGAAAGAGAATGATCAGTAAGTCTCAAGCCGATAATAACAGTTTGGTGGCTGTATATTTTTAAAGTATTCTGATGGCACTTCCAAAGTTCTCAAAGAAAAACTTTTTAAATAATGTGCTGTAAGCGTCTTTCATATTTTATTTTAAAATCCTGGTAGAGTATTGCACAAATTATAACAACTTAAAGGACTGAATTAGCATTTCAAAACCTGGCTAATATGGATTTTGGTATCTTTTCATATAACTGAAATGGAGTTACCAGCAGATAGTGACAAGAGTTCAGAAATGCAAATCAGATTCAGGCAAAGAAAGCATCATTGTGGAATTTTAGGTAAATAGAATGATATATGACATACCTGAGCTGTTTCTAGAAAAAGCAATTATTCCGTTTCTTTTTTATTTTTAATATTTTTATTAAACTCACTCTTTAGTTGGAAAAAATATCTTTATATAGTATATAATCATATTCAGAATAGATTATATCACATGTATATTTAATAATACACACTGTTGGTTTATGCATTTGGAGGACAAATGGTCCTTTGTAACAAATTTCCACACCATCAAGTGCAGCAAGATAGGACAGTTTTGGAATGTTAAAGTGAATAAAGGTGAAACAATGATTTAAAAAAAAAAAAAAAAGGGGGGGGGGGGAGACAATTACTTGGTCTGTGAGTATATGATCCTTAGTACCACACTTAAGGAAGTGATCGTGAACACTGATTACCTGTTTTATGGAGAGACTGGGTAAAAGTTCTCTTTCAAAATGATTGTCCAGCAGGCAATCATATTGCATCTCCTCAGTATTGCATCTCATCATATTGCATCTCCTTACTCCTATTGTAATGAAGTTCGGTGCTCGTTTTAAAGTAAGAAACCAAATGCGTAGGCTAGTTTAGCATCTTGAAAGACAAAATGCCTGAAAACTAAGAATCAAAGTGAAGTGTAATGCAATTGAGGTTAAGAAATGCAACCTGCAGAAACACAGAATTGCAGCCAGTGAAGCTAATGGGGATGTAGCTTGACTCCTGCAGAAGGAAGATGAGACAACTAGTCTTTAGATTCAGAAGGTTAATTTTGCATTGCTATGGCTATGTAGAAATTCAGTGAGAATTAGATAAAAGTTTAAACTGCCAATTTAAACAGACTGGAAATACAAAAGATGTTGTTGTTATTCTAAGTTATTTACTACCTTTTTTTTTTTAATAATTCAATGCTGTTTGCCTGATGACTGAGAAGGAATGTTCCCACTTAACTACCATACCCATGTGTACAATTTATCTCTAGATTAATGTTTGGAGTAATGAATCTTCTCATTTGAAGCCTTCAGCGTAAATTAAGCTAAAAGTCATGATACAAATAGATTTGCTATTTAACAAATGTTTTGATGCTGAGTCAGTGTTGTATAACTGGGCATTACGAAAAGAAAATGTATTTATCCCTATCTACTTTTAATTCATCTCAAACTTTTTTCCTCAAGAGTGAAACTTGTGGCATTTATATGAAGCCTGAGTAGTTGGGGGACATTGTGCAACGAGAAGGCTGCACGGGTGTAACTGGGGCAGAAGGTAACGGGTTGTGCAGCATTTGGGGAGGTGGCAGGGGAAGAGGGACGGGGCTGTTTCTGTAAAACACTTCACCAGGCTCCGGCTTAGTACGTTCAGAAGGGGATGACAAGGGCAAGGAACGTGGTTTCTCTCTCTCTCCCCCCCTCCTTTTTTAAACTATGTATGTTCATATATATATTCACACACACATATGCATATTTAATGAAAAACACAAATAAGAACTTGTGCTTATATGAGAACTTTGTTTCTTTTCTAGTAATCCGACCAGACGCTTTTGAAAACTCTGCTTCACCTAGGCATGTGAATCTTTACACTTCAAAACCACACTTAGGTCTTGCCTGGGTAATTCAGGTTCCTTGCATTTTTGTCTCCTCAGTGCTCAAGTCCGGTTTGAAAATGGGTTGTAGGCATGATGTGGCATTTTACTGTGGCACTCAGGAGGCAATGGATATCTTTCTTTATTCTTTGCATTTTCATAGTCTTGAGGCCAAGTCTGTGGCATGTGGGAGGCGTTAATTTCTTTCTTTGTCCTTCTGACAAGACATCACATGTGCACACGTGTGTTTGTTTCATAAAGCGTGCCTTCCCGCTTGGAGATCTCTCTATTTAATAATTAGTGTTTCTGGTATAAAGTTTCTAACAAAACATCACTTGGCAGTGTCTCTTCATCTTACGATTATTCTTTAGGTGAATTTGAGGCTTGCATAAATATATAGTAGAACTAGTTAGAAAAAAAGTTGCTGTGGAAAGTTGGGGGGGGGGGGGAGAAGGGTGAAGGGGGTAATGAAGATACTTTCCAAGGAGCATTTGGCTCTTCGGGGGAGAAAGTCTTGTCTGAAAGGTAGAAACCGATCCTCTGTGAGGTGCCAAACAAGCGTCTCAGGTCCCTGCTTGCCATGATGTGGGGTACAATTGCTCTGCAAAATGGAGGCAAGTGGCATCCATGCCATAAATCACATAGCACAGTGGCATTTTAAAATAACTTTAAATATCCAGATTTCAGCCAAAAGAAACTTTAGTTTCCGTATACAACACATTTTGTGGAGAGCAGGTGGTTTCACAAAAGATGAGCAAAGGCCAGTTTTCCACCAAAAATTGTGTTGGCAGAATTCATTCTCCTTAGCCATAAGCTAAGTCTTTTCAAATCATTACAGAAGCTTTACACAGTTTACCACATATAAATGACAGCATTTATCTTTCATTGCATGCCAATTGCAGATTAATTTTGGAGGCATGTGTCTGATTCCCTGGGATGGCCTACCATGGTAGTATTTGCTATGAAGTTCAGGTAGCACCTTTACAATAATGTGTGCCAGGTAGTGTCTTTTCACTTTAAAACCACTTCCCTCCTCTCAAGGGCTGAGCTGACATTCTTTTTCTTTTGAAGTAGCTCCGCAAGGCAATGGCTGAAACTTTCTGTATAATTAGACCAAACAGAAGTAAGCCTGAATGGGAAAAATACCCCTTTTGTGGCCTACAACTGTTTGTAATTCTGGAGATCGATACCTTGCAGCTAAATGTACTGATGTTTCCAGACAAGTAATGAGCAATCACATAGTGTATTCTGAAGGGTGAAATAAAAGACGCAAGGAGTTAGAGCTCAAGCTGTAGAGGAACAAAAGTCTCCAGAGTTTGAGAGCAAATATCACTCAAGAACTACTGCAGGTCAAACTTTCAGACAGCAGCAGAAATGAAGGAGGGCTAGTAGAAAAACTCACCTCCTCCTAGGAGACGACAGTATTAGCTCATCTGGAAGACCACCCTTCTTTCCCAAGGTGGGATCTGCCATGCCTCTGCCATTTCTGGCCCTGTTTCTTTGCTGTAAAATGTTCTGGTCATAGCTACTTCAGGCCCCTCTGGCTGCCCTCTCCAGCACTTCTCGGCTCTGCCTTTGGAAAGCTTTTCCTCACGTCCCTTGGTCTCCTTTCCATCAGCTGAAGCCTGTTAGCCCCTAAACCTATCTACTGTGGGAAGAGAAAGATTTTTCTTTCTTGTTGCAGTTTGTCATTGCTCTCCTTCAGCATCTTTTTTAAGATTAAAAACACCCAGTTCACTCACTCTCCACAATGTCTTCTAGGCCTTAACTATTTCTCGTGACTTTCTCCAGGCCCTGTCTGATTGGCCTAAGTAATTCTTCTAATATGATGCCTGGAAATGGAGCTAGTGCTTCCCCTGTGACACTGTCATGATCAGTAGAGCAAAGGGACTATTTTATGTGATTTATGCTTGCAGTCTGCTATCGCACCTTGGTTCTTTTCTATACATCAGCTTCTTTAACAGCACGAGTACAGGACTGTTTATTTCTCTTGCCTGTATAGAGCACTTGATCTGTTCATCTATTGTCTTGGATTTTTTGTTTTGTTTTAAGAAGTCAAGAAAAACATTGACAACCCTGGCTTCCAATATAGTGAGCAGTACTAGAGCTGGGACAGGCTCTTGCAGAACTCTGCTTTGATACATCCTTTATTTTTGACAGTGAGCAACTGGCAGCTGATCTCTGGATATAATTTTTTCCAACCAGCATCAAGCTTTACTGAACTGGGGGTATAACACCTACTACTTCTCTTCTGCTCATGGGACCTGCTACCTGAAACAAATTATGTCAAATCAATCCAGTTCCCTTGTATTACAGGATAACTTCCAATGTGGATTTGTCAGTCACCATGTTATCTTCTAGGCACTGCAGAAAGGTCCCGGTATTTTGCCAGATGTTGACATTAAGCAGGCTGATAATGTTCTTTCAGCATCTTGTCTCTATTAAAACATCTGGTGTTATAACTGAGTACAGTTGCAGTAGTGTTCATGTTAGGAAGCATCTAAAAGTTTTTTGCAGTTAATTACATGATTCTTTAGACACAGAGCAATGGAAGTTTGTGACGGGAAAGCATTTCTTAAACCGTCTCCTGTGTACGACCTTACACAAGTGGCTGAGCTTATTGACACCAAGGGGAGACTTCAACTTGTCTCTGAAGCAGCTGGTACTAACTACAACTAGGAGGTGAGAAGCAGAGCCAACACAGACTCATGTGAGTCAGTAAAGGGCATTTACGGTGTGGAAGGTTTTGCTAATGCCTAGTATAAATTTTTAATTACACAAATCATCTGATCCAAGACAGTTTTTGTTTAAGGCTTGCCCTTTCGCTTCACCCATTCCCCCCTCCGCCCCAGCTTTTAGTTAGGTAAAAATAGTCTAGTATGGTAAAACACAAATTAACAGGTCATCCATTTTCTCAGTGAGTTGCTGCCTGTTTCTAAAACGAAGGACAATAATAATGGTAAGAAATGAAGGCAGGAGGCAGAACTTAAATGTGATCTCTCATGTTAAAGTAATAATATCTAATTATTAGTTTCAAGATATTGAATTCCCCAAATTAACAGCTGTAACTTGTTATATACAGACAGGCTGATTGCGGTAGGCTTGTCTAGAGGATTTCCATGTGTTTATGTAGAATGAGGTGATAGCAGCGCCTGGAAATACATTACAGAACTATAAAAGAAGGAGAATCTGACAATACTATCCAAATACTTCTACAGTTGGCAACCAGGTATTGTACTATACAATAAACGTGCTAGAAAGTTCATATAACACATGTAAATTGACTTACTTAATTGAAGTTTTCTTAAAAATTGCACAGATGTGTGAGAAGAATGGGATTCTGTTCTGCTCCCAAAAATATTGTACCAAATAATCAGCTGTACTCTGCCCAAGTTTAAAAACATCAAATTTGGGTAAAGTTAAGTTCAGTAAAGGCACTGTCAGCTGTATACATGTGTCTGTTAAATGCTGCCTCAGTGAAATAGAGCAGATCATTTGAGAAAAACGAAACAGATGTAGTCCAAAAAAACCAAGGATATGACAGGCTGTGGGGTGAATAGCTAGAGCCAATTCCAGTTCTTGGATATGCTTGTCTTCCCATCATGCACGTTAGGAAGCAGAATTTGGCCCAAATAGTAAGTATTTGTTAACTAGAAGATTGAATATAGAGAGATATGAGAATAACAAAAGGATCAGCAGGCAAAGACATTCTGTAAAACAAATTAAGAATGAAGTTGACAACACATTTGGAATGAACCACTGAGTTCTTGCATTAATTTCTTGAGTGTTTTTGTCCATTTTTCAAGAAAATTTGAACACAAGGAAAAGTAATCTGCCCTTAAACGCTTTCAGAAGGAGTGTGATATCATTGTTGTTGCAGTTCAGCTATACTGGGACGGCTAATTTGATTATCAAGCTCCTAGGATGCAAAGTGTACTAGAAGGATAGGCCTACAGGAGAGGAAGGAGTGCAACAGAAATTACTAATGAAAGACAAAAGTCCGAGACATAAATGGCTTGCACAGACTACTTTAATGGCAGGCAGTCATTGGTTTAAGACTAATAAAGTACAGTAGTACTGGGAATCGTTTCAGATCTTGAGGGCAAGATGAAAAGGAAGAACAGTCCGCTAACAGTGATACGTAAAATGGTTTGAACAATGATCACAGGAGAGGTCAATTATCCTGCCAAGACTAAAAAGGGAAGAATAGCCCAAGAGTGAAAAATATGAAGATATTTTTGTGATAATATGTGAAGATGCTCTATGTTTGCTGACCAACCGGGGCCTTGTAAATCATTTATTTTTGGTCACTTTTATGAAGAATTTCACAGTCAGCACTTTAGGACAAAATGGAAGATTGTTGCTCTTGATTGAACTTCTTGTGTTCACAAAAGCATCTGAAAATCAGAGATCTACATTTTGATTGTTCTTTCCATGCTTTTAACCAAGAAGGACAAAATAGCCCCAAAGAAATATGAAGAGATTGACTGTCATTCATTGAGTACAGAGGAAGGTTTGTGCAGAGTAGCAGTATTTCTTAGTGGGCCAACTAATTCAGTATACAGGGAAGTCCTATTTCAAGTAATCTGCAAAGTCAGGTTCATTCTGTTGGTCTGCTGCACTTAATCCAGCAGACGTGGACATACTGCAACAAATCCAACCTAAAGCCCAGCAACAGCTTTACAAAGGAAAGGAAATTCTGCTTGCCTGACTTGTTTCATTTTCTTATGTTCCTGTTTTGGCAAGCGGAGCGCTCGAGCTCAGTCTTCACAGATAACTCTGGTTGGCCTCCATGCTGCTTGCGCAAGGCCTACGTTTGTGCCTTGCGATCAAAGACTCCTACCTTCTGCTGACAGTCACTGACTACCTGACTACACTGCTGTGTTTGAAGTCTACAGAACAGGTCCTGTACTTGTAAATTATCATGTGCTGAGAGCATAGCACCTAATATCTGTTAAAGCTATTCCTTCTCCTAGCAGTTTTTATCACTTGCTATCTTTAAAGCTGATTTCTTGGGAAAAATCAGCCCTAGCATTTCCTTCTGAGGCATTCCAGTACTCTCCTTCTCAACCAGGAGATGGACTTTTGCATCATGAAAGACGCGTGAGGCACTCATTCAACTCCACTCTGTGGGTAAGCAAAGGGAACGTACCTTGCACTTATCCTCTCATTGGTCTGGGAAAAAAGAACATGCTAGTGCTTAGGAGTGCTCCAAGCTGGATGCCTCAATTTGGATTCCTCTGGCTATGCTAAGGCATGTAATAGCTTCCGAACTTTCTTTAGTTCCCCCCAGAACTGGGCTTCCAGGAATTCTTTTGTTTATTTTTTTAAAATAAATAATGTGTTATGATCTTTCATTAAGGAAGGGAGACTTGAAGCTTTTCTCTAATGTGAATATGCAATTGAAGAGGTTAAGGAGTTTGCTAGAATGAGAAGGAAATTCAAATTACTGAAGATTAAAAACAATAGAAATGGACTCCTCTGGATTTCCATTTGAATCATTTTAAATAAAGCGTGGGTGTTCAAAACCTATGGCAAATACTTCTTATGTCCTTTTGAAATGGCTGAATCCACAACAGCCATACTGGATTGGATTAATTGTCCATCTGAACTAATATCCTGTCCGTAACAGCAGCCAGTAGCAGATGCTGAGGGAAGAAGTGTAAGGACAGGGCAAACATGTAATGATCCTTGATATAGCGGAGTAGCTTTTAGCGATCTGTAGTCTTCTAAAGACTACAGGTTTCATTTGCATCACTGTTTTAAAATAGTCCTTTTGGTGTTTTTTTTTTTTTGCTTCTTCTTTCGCCATCAACTTATATAAAACCACTTAGGATGTTGATTGATTGGTTGTTTCACTGTTGATGTCTAACACTTCCAATAGCAGTAGGTTTTTTCCGCTTTAGCAGCATTGCAGGGAAATGCCCACTGCCTGGTATTTCCATGGCTGTCTCCTGGAGTCAGGGGTAAACTTTTGCCACCCGTCTGCAATTCAGTAGAGTCCTGTTACATCTGTTGTGCGCTCTTCCAGCAGTTCCCGATTCCTGGGCTGTTTAATCTGTCGTCACACGGAGGCTTTTACGGTTTTCTCAAATTATCCTTGATGCTCTTCTCTAGTCCTTTTTCCTCCTTCTGAGATGAGGCGGCTGTAACTACATAAAGTATTGAGGACTGGCTGCACTGCAGATTAGCACAGCAGTGCAATGATATTTTCCGTTTAGCTTCATTTCTCTTCTAACTGTGCTTGGGCTTTCATTTACCTTCTTGACTGCTGCTCAGCACCAAGCTATGCTTCCTGCACAGCAATCTACATGGAATACAATGTAATTTCCATGTAATAGCTAATTAAGCAAGGATGAGTTCTAATGCATTTAGGGTTATTCTCCTTGTATATGCAATTTTACATGGAATTTCACTTGCCACTTTATTGCTTATTTGATATCGTGAAATCCTTCTGAAATTCTTCAGTCATTTTGTTACCTGCTCAATTTTTTGCACAGTAACTCTTTTCACTTAAAGCAATCTTTTCTACAAATGGATCTTGCGCTGATCCCATGGCAGTTCAGTTTCCTTTAGAGCACTTCCTCCTGTTTCAAGAACAATGTGAGATGATGCCTTGATATATTGCCTGCTCAGTGACACCTTCAGTTAACTCTATTGGTTTAGGGCAGGGGATTGTAAAAGGGATTTGTTTATCCCTGTTGAAAAGCCATCTAAGCTCTTGCCCGTTACGTTAGTGTGTTTACTGATTTTATTCTTTATTATTGTTTCAACCACTTGGTTGCATGCCAAAGATCAGACTTCTTGGTCTGAATTTTTCTGGATCCTGCCTGAAGTCTTTCATGAAAACTGGTGTCATGCTGTCTTTTCGGTTGCAATGTGGGTTTAGGTGATAGGTGAGAAATCACAGGATGTTGACGCTGTACCATTGGCATTAGTTAGCCATTAAATATTGCATTAATAACTGGCATAGAGGAGTTTGTACTTTAAATCTTATGCAAGATTTGAAGTGCAACGGGGGAAGCTAAGCATCTTGGGGACTTCCTGCATTCTTTCCTTGCATCTGTTCCCCCTCTCTGTTCACTGGTGGGTTTTGCTCCAGTTCTTGCACGTTAGTATTTGCATAAGTGGAAATGGAGCACCCCAGGGACATATAGGAGGGCACTGGCTGTCTGAGAACCAGTGCAGCATACAGAGGATGGAGAGGCAACCAACGCATCAAAGTCCAGTGCAGGGAGCTAGACGGATGGAGACGTGGAGCCCAATGACCTCTTTATTTGTGTGGGAGCAGCACTGTCTGTCGTTGTATTGTCACCTGAATATGAATATTCATGCTTGTAGAGAGCATGTCTTCCATATTGTCTTATGTAGCTTACAGCATTGGTTATATATTTTTATAGACCTTGTAAACATGATTCACCTTGTTTGAATTTTTTTTAGCATTTTCACATTCAAAATCATTTGTGCTCATCCTGTAAGTAATCCTTCCTTTAAATTTTGCTTAAAAATGGCTCTGCTTTATTTCTTTCTTTACGCAAGTTTTCACATGCTGAAGTCTTAGAGACTCAGATGTCTCCTCAAACCACTGCAGAAAAGATCACTAAAATGGTCACTGCATTTTACTACTCTGCTAAATGCTCAGTAGCAAAATAGTCTTTATCTTGTGAATTACTGGAATTGAAAGAGCTGTTGACCTTAGGGAGTAAGCAAATTTTCAGTAGATGGAGCCCCATTTATATCTGCCACCTCCAAGAAAATTGAAATTAGGAAGCCATCACCTTTATAACGGTATAATTCCTTCAATTTGTCTGTCATTATATAAATCTGCATTACACTAACCATTAGTTAGTTTTAGTAAACCGGTAAACGGTTAGTAAACCGTTAGTTTTCCATGGTTTTTTAGGCACAACTTAACCAGTTGAACAGACTGGCAAGTAATAAGTGTTACCTCTGTTTTCCTAACTATCTTACCTCATTGATTGTCGGGGGAGGGAGCGGGAAAAGTTAATGGCAGATTATCTTAATATGATTTTGTGGGGGTGGAAACTTATTTATAAAATTCAGCATTTGACTTTTATCCTAGATTTTTTGTGGTGGGAATATTTTGCTTCAATCTATAGCTTTTGGGTCATGATTCAGGTCATGTGGTAGCCCTCTGCTGTCTGGCCAGCAAGAGAGTGCTGCAATGACAGGACCAGCTACAAGAGCACCCCCTGATGTACAGCCGTCCTCGTCTTTGACGGTCTCCTCTCCGCAGCCACCTGCCCCACCGGCCGCGCTTCACAGGGGTCAAGCACTGGCAGCTGGGCCGCTCGTGCTGGCTTACAATAAGGAAGCTTTCATGCAGAGCGTGAAACATTGCACGTGAGAGAAACCACTCTTTCTAGGTGCGTTTTGAGTGTCCCAGGCCACCAAGTGAATTCTCACTTCTCTGTTTAAGACCTGTGCACCGCAGAAAGCGGAAGAGCCTGACACCAAATGACTAGTCCTCACCCATAGTATAGAGTGGGAATTTGGTTATTGGGCTGCTTTGGAGATGTAGAAGGGGAAAAGAAGCCACTCTTCTGAGTGGTGGCAGGGGGAAGCAGAAAGAAAAAAGATCATCTGTAGAATATAGTCTTTAATTCATTCTTGTTTTATTAAAATCTGATGACTCTGTAATTAAAAACACATTTAGCTGAGAAATGAAGGAGGAGTTGCTTTTCCTCTGATTATTTTTTCCTGTTAGAGTAGTCTTGTTAGATGGAAAGTCTGTGCGTTAGCATTTTTTATCCCATTTTTTGATCATCAGGAATGATTTAGTACAACAAAAAATTAAGTTTTAAGGCAAAGGGCCAGATTGAAATAAGTCATGAGAAAATACAAACCAAGTGACTTAACTGAATTGTGCCGGTCTTTTCAAGGTCCAAGTCTAGGTTCTACTATCTTAAGCTTGGTCCTATAGTGAGCCAAGTGACTTAACTTTTATGTTTAATTGGTTGTTGCACTGAGTTACATTCATAAACCTTCCTTCCAATTATTTTGCAAACTAAACAGTTTTTTTTAAAAAGTGGGTTTTAAAGAAGAACTCTTAAATAACAAATGTGTGTCGGGTTGGGGGGGGATTATTTGCGTGGAAGCCTTTCTGTCAAAAAATACTTGTCATAATTATTCAGAAGTATTCTATAATATTTGAAGTGGTCAGACCTCTAGGCATCTGCTTGCTTTCCACAAGGCACTTGCCTGCTCTTCATGTCCTTAGGGCTTGTCCTGATCTCATGAGTAAAGATGGTGGAGGTAAATAACAGGTATCTATTTACTTGTGATTAAATTGAGGAGACTTGCATGTTACTTTAAAGGATGAAGTCAATCTACTTGAATTTGGCCATCAAAATGAATGCAAGTGACTTTAGATTTAGGAGTAAAATTCAGTGGGCTAACAACAGGCAGAGATGTGAAATGCATGCAGATCTTCTGGAGAAGTGATTATGACTTGCTTAAGAAATACACAGACATGGTCTAACCAACCTTTCAGCAGAGCTGAAAAACAGCAGTTGCATTATGTTAACTCTAACTTCCCAGCTGCCCAGCTCTAAAGCTGCTGAGCCCTGTACTGTTCCATCAATTAAAGCTGCAAGTCAAGTCCCTCTTGCTGGACCCTCTATGAATGTTAGTGGTATTATGTTGGGTCCTTCAGCAAGCTAGTTAACTCTAGTTATGGCTACTAGGTTATTTTATCCAAGGAGCTGTGCAAATATGGGAAAAGTTATCAGGCATAATGTTTCCTTTAATGTACTTGGAAACACCCACCTTCATGTAGTGTTGCTGGCATCCCTACTCTTGCTTTACGCTTCTGCGACTGAGGGAATAATTCATTTTTTTCTTCTTTGTTTTGCCTTAAGTAAGCTGTAAAAGTTCAAGCAGATGTTGAAGTAAAAATGTCTGCCTAGGATGGTGGGAAAACCAAAGTCATCTTTAACGTGTGGATTGTTAAATTACACTTTAAAGTATTACCTTTTTTCTATATGTGTATTTTTGGATCAGGCATCTTTCTCAAATAATTATTAAGAACAATACCTTAGAACAAAACAAATTCTATCTAACCAGCAGCAATGTTTCCAGTTGCACGGCTCCCTTTTCGTTTTGGCCATGTTACTCCTGCTTGGCTATCAATCTCTGTTTAAAAATTTGTTCCAGTTCAGCCCACGTTTACATACGCACAGTTCTCAGTAAACGTGTAGCGGTAACTTATGTGAGTCCAATGTGAGTTTAGATGCTGACATGGAAAAACTATCTGCTTAAAAAAAAAAAAAAAAAATCTCTGTCCAGGTTAATATTTTCTAAATCTCTTTTATCTTTAACGAGAGAGATTTTTGCAGCATGGACATCTTCAGTTGTATAAACCAGTGATTAGCTGTGGTGCCTAATGTCTGCTTTATGCAGTAATTATTTGGGCTAGATCCTGTTTGTCTTATTTCTCTCAACACAAGATGCCACTTGGACCACCTAGAATCTATAAACACACACTTTTTTTCAATTATTTGGATGCATCTAAAGGTACAATTTGATCCAGTGGGATTTTTGCTGGAGTTCTGTAAGCTCCAATTATTTAACTTGCTGCTTGTGCACTAAATCTTCAGGACATGCCTGAACTACCTACAACACAAACTTTTTAAAATGATACACTTTTTTCTGCTTTTTAAATTACAGTTCTGATTTCTAATACCTAATACAAATAATTAATTTGGAAATGTATTATGAGAGAGAAATGGCTGTGCTTAACAATGTATATTTGATGTCTCTAAATTGAAAATGGAAATTTCTTATCTATACTCATACCTAAGAAATATTTGCATATTCTTTATATATGTGTATGTATATAAAAATAATATGAAAAGCTATCCTCCTCATTTTTTGAATGAACTCCCCAGCTCTTTGTAGACGTCAGCTATAAGCTCAAAGTAGTGTGAGCTGTTGCTTTGAAAATATTTTGCACTTTCTGTGCATGAAAGGTCTGTATTAGGTGTGCTTCTGCATCTAACAAAAGCTCAGGGCAGCGCCCGTGGGGATTAGGGGGCTGAGACAGAGGAGAAACTACCCTAGAGCATCTGGATAGAAACTACAGTGGCAAAATGCTAACTTTCCTTACTATGATTTATACATTGCCAAACAGTCTCTGGGCACATAATGTGAGAATAGTATACAGATATGTTGGGGAAACTTAAACTTTTGTGTTCGTAAGTAGTTTGACTGTGAGCAGTACAGTTCTGCGGTGAATTTTACCTTTAATTTTTCACACAGGTATGTTGATAGTAGTAGGATTGACAGGTGTGAGACCATAGCTCTTGACCCTACCTGGTGCATGTCCGTGTATGTATATTTTTACACACATACACACGTGTGTGTGTCAGGGCAGGACCGAAGCCCCGTTACTTACCTGGAGCGTGAGGACTGCAGGGGTGGGAAAGGAGGAGGCAGCTAGAGCAATTTCAGCAATGTCACCTCCGTCCTATGATACATTCTGCTTCAAGGCTGGCTGATAAGGACAGAAAAATTGTCTGTGGTCAAAGAACATCAGTAGTTAAAAGCTCACCTTAGGTCGATTGCTGTTACGCTTTTGTTTTTCTGCACGAGTATCTCCCGCGTCCCAGCTCCGAGGAGAAAGCCCAGAGCCGGGCTGCTGCAGGGTCCTTCACCTTCGGAGACAGAGGAGTCTAGCTCCGTTCCGCTCCCCAGCGCTTGTCAGCTTGTCATGTCCCCCTGGGATGGGGGCTGGCCTGTGGTGAGATCGAGTCAGTTAAAGAAGGAAAAACTGGGGGTAATCTATCGACAGGAGAGACCCTCACTGCATCTGCAGCCCTGGGATGCCCCGCTGTCCCTTGTACAAAGGGTTTAATAATACTGGGATACTGGGACACTTTTCTGTTTCAAGGTTATCATACCTTACAGTGAATGTGGAAGGTGTTTAAGGACTGGTAGTTGCAACTGGTCAAAATTTTTGCTGGAAGATCAAGAAAGGGTAGTGCTCTGTAGGTGAAATTCTGGCTTATTTTATATGGCTCCTTCCCTAATGAGCCTGGCTGACCCTGTCACGGTATCAACAACATCTCACTTTAAGGCAATAACGTTATTAAAATAGCATGGTTTACAGTTACATTATAAGTACTGTAATCACAGTTGATTAAACTCTAATTTTAAATCTTTTTATGATAAATTCTGTTTCTAAATCTCTTTTGGATATTCTTTCTTCTGCTTTTCCTAGTATCTGTCAGGAAATAATCCTTCTACTCTATGAAACATCATTGCTGAAAGTAGTAGACTACCTTACATAATCTGTAAAGAAAACCAATTATTTCACAACAGCCAGCCTTTTATAAAATGAGGAAGACATCTTTCCAGCTACTAATAGTATAACTCCAGTGGAGACTGGCTACTGCTTTGTTTGTCAGAAGTAGAGCACTGGGTCCTAGAAGAGAGAAACAGGGAGAAGTGCTTTTAGGGTCAATTTGCTTGCAAAATTTTAAAAAAGCATCTTTTAAAAAAAAAAAAAAGAGACATCACATCTTGGTGCAACTGGGGATAATGTGAAAATGCCTGCGAACTGGATGCAGTAAAGGCTTTGAGGTTGTGTGTGTGTTCATGCAGGCGTGCATGTGCATGTGTGTTCATGTAGGCGTTAATTCATCTGAAGCTAGTGGAAGCTGTGAACACTGGATAGTGCTCTAAAACTGTCTCTTGTGGCAGAGACAAACCACCAGTAAACTTGTTCAGTATTATTAACATTTTCAGTCTTTAATTGTCACTAAGCTATCTCTCATTCTGGAATATTGCTCGTATTTATTGGACTGTATATGGTAAGAAAGGATGGCTCTGAGAATGCAGGTGTCCTAGAGCTACAGTATACTCTAAAAAAGAAAAGGCTAATAATTTTGACACAGAAAGAAATTACTGTGAAAGCACTATTATCAGGGGTGCAATTCAAAATAAATTATTCATTCTTCTGCATAATATCATCTGCTTTATTCAGGAAAACCATGTGCTGTGTAATTTTCCAATGTAAAGTATGCTTTCTAGTGACCTGTTAGTATCTATGAATTTAAATGGACACTTTTATAATTGTATTTTTCTAATGAAATCATAAATATATCCAAAAGGAGGCCATCTGCCTGACCAGAGATTATTGGCTCTTCAAGTGTGAGGGTTGCAGAGTAGAAAACAAAACAAAGGTGACAGCCGTTTCTGCTGTAAGGTAGCTGTGATTCATCTGGGTCTTGTACGCTTTTACCCTATCTAAAAACTAATAGGCTGAAATTTTCCTGGCCACTGAATTCAAGAATTAGGTGGGATTTCCAGCCACAGTGAACTTGGCCAAGAAGGCCAAGGCAAGCTGCATACTTACCTCAGTCTTTGCCAATGCAAAAGCTAGTGAAAATATATAATCATGGCTATAAATTGCAAATCATCTCCTAGGAATACGTCTCTGTATCACAGGATCGCAGCTGAAACTGGCAACTGTGTTTGTAAAAGAAACACCCCAAAAGATATTTGGAGACTAAATTATTCTTGATTTACTATGGAAAATCACTGAGATGCAAGCGTGAGAATAATTTAATACAACACATCAGTGACAGACCAAGAATCAGAGATGAGAAAGTGACAGGATGTTTTGGCTTTTTACAAACCTCACCGGTCAAGGCTTACTTCCAGATCACTTCCCAGTGTTTTTTCCAGATGGGATGTTTGGGAGCCTGATAGCGTCACAGGAGGATTGGTGCTCGACCATTGCTAAACCAGAGCTTGCGTTTGTTGAGGTAACTCCTCTTCTTGCTTGCGCAGCCAGTAGAACGCTCTATGCCTTCTGTTTTTAAAAAATCTGAACAACTTTAGCCTCAAATTTTAGGCACAAAATGGAACAAAAGCAACAAAACCAAGCTGTTCCATGACTAGCAGGACTAATGAAATCTGATGTCCTACATCTGCCTCCTGCGTGGCGTCTCTGACGCGTAACAAGGCGTGAGCTCGGTTTGCCGCTTAGCCTTCAGCAGGCATTGATAGGGCCTCGCTCCTCCACCCATCTGCTTATTTGTACTGAATTCATAGAAACGTAATGTCTTTGAGCTGTCTTTTGAAATTGTCCAGTGGGTACAAAAGTTACTGGGGGAGACTAACATGCTTATACACACAGCATGATTGCATAAATCTCATTCCTTTAGGAAACTAAACTGAACAACTGTATTCATAAGTCTCCCTGTTTGGTTTCAGTGGGATTCAGGTCTGGATGGGGAACTTTACGCTTAGTTGGAGTCGTTCTATGTTTTGATGTTGATAGATGTGCAGGACATCTAATACTATGACACTAGCTCAAAGCTAAACGCTCTTCTTATGCAAAACCAGTGCTTAGTCTTTTCTTAGAACCACAAAGACAGTATTAGAGATGGCCAGTCAGACGCTGCCTTGCGACTAGGACCAGAACGTATAGCAGAAAACAGAGTATATAGGAATAAGAGGGATATGTATTTAGAGCTACTTGGCGGCTCTATTCAGAAAAAGGCTTTCACCTGTGCAATACAATACATGAGCCTGTGTTCCTGAAACCTGACATAAAATGTGGCTTAGAAAGTAAGAACAGTGGAAGAAGTGGTGGGATTGATTTAGGTACCTTGAACAAAGACAAACACCTAGTGCAGCTGTAGAGACCTGTATATCTAAAATGGGGGTTGGCGGATGTGACAGATGACCTCAGGCAGATCCACAGCTTTCAGGAGCAGCAGCATGGAGGCCAGCCACAGTATGCTGGGTACCTTACTGGTGCCAGATGCTTATCTGTAGGCAAATAAACTGGAGAGTGTTAATGATTCATACTGTAGCACGCAGAGGACTGCAGATTATATTTGCAGCCCTCTTTGCTCCCTTTGACCATAGCCAATCCAAGAATAAAGGAAAAAAACATGCAGCATAAAAGAGAAATACGAAGGGATCATTGTGATATATTCTTTTCATTTGCCGGGGAATTATAGCCCTCGTTTACTCATACAAAAGGTTGGAACAAATAAAATTTACTATCTTCTGTTGTATTTGGAAAGGAAGAGAGTCTTCTGGCTCGAAACAAAATTGGAGTGAGAACTGAGCTCTCCTGCCTATCTGAAATTTGAACTTTGAGGCAGTTTGAATTCAGGAGTTTTAATCAAGGTCATTGCTAATTCCCTGGGCTCTGCAGGCCATTTCCCTCTGAAACTCTTAACGTCAATGTGTTTCTCTGCCAGAGAAACGCAAACGGGGGTTCTGGTCCTACATTCACTGGAGCAAAAGCGCTTTCCCCAAAGCGCTTACTGTGGCGAGCTTACAGCGTCACTGAAGAGCAGCGACGAGCACCTCGCACACTCGCTGCCTTTACACTGACTTGTAAAAGAAGTCATGCAGTTGATTTTGATGAAAGTAGAATCGGTCCCTACTGGATGTAGCTGTTGACCGTCGGCAGTTTGAAAAAGTATAAGTAGAAACTGTGGCAACACTTAACTCCAGTTCTGAGTGCAGCAAGTCCCCTTGCTTTGCTTGGCCATTTGTCCCGAATGGAGAGTGAGGGAGAACAAATGACACCTCACTGAAGCATGAGGATACAGCAAACACACACGCTGGCCAGCAGGAGTTGGTGCTTGCAAGACTTACAGTTCTGAGAAGCACCGGGGCAGTCAGAATAACATCTTTTGGGGTTGTTCCTCATCTCATGGCAACAGGCAGAGCCACAGTGAGGGTTCGGTGTGGTGCATGTCCCCTCTATACCTGCACCCTGCTGCTTGGAGCCAAGCAGAGAGGATTAGGGCTTCATTCTCCTTTCTTCCCCTTACCCCTCTGGTCCCAGGCCAACAGCCTCCGTGGCAGGATACTTTCCTACTCCTGATCTAGTAGCATCTCCTCCACCTATGTGGCAACTCGCTACGACTGTTGTACAGAGTAGGGGCTTCACCGCCATCTCATGGGGCTGAGGCAGCTGTGATGCAAGGGCCGAGTCCTCCTGGCCCTCTTGCTGCCATCCATCCTCACTCTTCTTGGAGACACATGTTGCGTGAGGAGGAGGAAGCCCTAAATACAAATTTAAAAAAAAAAAAAAAAGTATTCCTAAATCGGAAACTAAAATTGCCAATGTCTTTAATGCAGGAAAGCGAAAGTGAGTGAAAAGCTGTGACTGTCATGTTCAAAATGACATAGGTGGTCAGTGGCAGCAGAAAGGAGGTAGGGCAGGCAACGAGGCTCATAACAAAATCCCAAACAAACAAAAAACCCAAAAGCTTTAAAATCCCCATAGACCGTTTTGTACCCTTTTTGTGCTGGGCTCTGTCTCTCCAGCACATCTGCCGAGTTGTACATCCCAGCCACCCTATAATTCTTCTCCAGGTCAGGCCTGCTGTGCATGTAGGGTGCCGGGTGCTCTCCGTGGTTTCTCAGAGCCTGCCAGTTCTGTCCTGGGTACTTATTCCAGTGCTGCTGCAGAGAATAAGCACCGTGTTAGTTTTGGCTTCAGCTGTGACCTGGGTACAAAAATGTGGTTGTCATCTGATGTCTAGGAGTTTGCTTGTGTTCCCGTCATGGCCTTTTGTATTATAACACTTTTGCCAGAGCCCTTTGCTTTGACTCATCCTTGAATCAAGCTTTGGTCAGCCCTTTGCCTTCCTCTGACAACTCCCTGAAAGCATCCACACTGTGGGATGTTAACTGTGGTGAGGCTGAGTGCGTGTCTTTGGAAAGAGCAGTCAGGTCTAAAAACTGCATGGATCCATGTGGAAACAGAGAGATACACATGTCCTAGAGTAGATGTATATACTGGATATGTTACTGTCTGCGGAGATACTAGTACTTAAACACAGAAGTTGCATCTGGCCAAGGTGACCTCAACATGCTAGAGGCACAAAAATGCTAGGACAGCTTAGTACAGAAGGAGTTACTAACTGAAGACCTTGTGGTAGCAGAGTAACTAGAACCACATGAACTCTACAGGGAACAAGCTACCCTGCAAAATGGATTTAAGCCTGCTCTAAGGAGGGATGCTTAGTGCAGCCTGAGGTATTAAATCACTCTGAAAACCAGTCTGATGTATGCACCAGGTACTTTAATGCAAACTAACCACAGTTAAAGTGGTTCAACAACCCAATGTAGACATGGCCTGAAGCAGTGCAATAACATTCCCTTCTTTTCCAGGCCGTTTGTGGTTGTGTTGGCAGGTTATATAATCCTGGAGGTGGAAAAATTACTATATTACCAACAGAAGGTGGGAGGGGAAGCCAGTTAACAGTATTGTTAGCATTTTTATTGCAGAATCAGCAATTACAGTACAATACTCGGTGTCCGGAAAATTCGAAGTGTGGACAAATAGCCTCAACCCTAGGATACTCCATTCCTGAGGCTGAAGAATTTTTTATTATTAGCATGTGAGACAGTTTTGCATGATCTGTTTTGCAAAGGGTTAGTTAGATAGGCTGCACTGTGTCCCATGTTTTGCAGCTATACATCTTTATTTTTCAATATACTGTGGTACTAGCTATTTACATTTGGGAGAAATAACTTATTTCAGCACTATATATTTATAGGTTCATAAGATTTCTAACTACACTTTAATAACGTATTTCATTTCATATTATCAGTTTCATGATGCCTTCTGAAGGATTGTATTTTTAATTGCTTGTGCGGTTCCCTGACGGGTTCAATGTCAGGGTTGCTTGTCATTACAGTAAATTAATTACATGATTGCTATTAATGATTATATAATGCAAGGGAAAAGGCATTCTCAGCCTGAGGCACAGAGGATTAGGGATGCAAACAGTTCTGGTGTGATAGCTGAAGGCTCCCAGATTTGCTGAGATGAGCACATTCTCCTTAACCCATCTTCAAACAATAAGGGAGATCTTTAGGTTTTGGTAACTCTCAGGTGTGTAGAGGATGTTTGTTCTGCTTGTGGAGGACTTCCAGATATTTGTGAATATCAGAAAATACAGGATTTGGCCCAGGAAAGGTAATCCAGGTCCTATAAACTTGTGGTTTATCATTGTGAGGCAAAAATTGAGAGTTCTTTGTCTTTTATTTTGACACTTCAAAGTAAAAACCAGAATACCATAGTTGATGCTTTCAGGTGAGCATAATAACCATCTCCTGCCTGTATAATCTTCTATGTTATCAGCTCACTGTGTTTCTAACAGACTCCGATGCATATTTATAATTTTTCATTTCATCAGGTTTAGTTATCTTTGCAAGCCTGCACACCAGTAAGGCATCAAAATACCTACTCTCAAGTGGTCCCTAAAGGATTGATCCAGCTCACTGCATTTGGCTATCTGTACCAAAAGACTTGATGTCTAAAGCATCCGCTGTGGAAATTAATTCTCCCAAGCTGGAGAACAGTCTCTCATAACTAGAGACAAACAAAATGTTGGCCTCGGGCTTGAAGCATCTAAATCTCACTGGTTTTCTTCAAGGACTTGAAAGCCTAATACATCAGGATGGTTCACTGACCTTTCAACAAAGGAAGGACAATTAGGTAATACCACTGGTCATTTAGACCAAATTTGACTTTAAGTTTCTGCTTTCTTCAAAGTGGAATTTGAGGTGGATTAAGGAAAAGGAGGAAAGGAGCAGGGCGAGAATCACAGTTACAGGATCTTAGTGGTGTGTACGGACTTGCCTGCCACTCGTACAAGCTGAAGTGCAGGCTGAAGTGAGGAATGAGGGCCCGTCTCATCTCAGCTGTGCACTGGGGACATTATGAGTCTTCCTGTAGTTGTGACTAAGACCAACTGTTGCTTCAGTCAGGATATACTGCATTGAGCAAACCTAAGGAAAGCGTACCGCTGGTTTTCTACTTAATTTTATATGAAAATAAAATTTAAAGCTTTGCCAGATTTCTGTAAGAAGTAGCTCTAAAAGAAAAAACAAGCTGATGGCTGCCTGCCAGTTACATCACTTCCATTGATTCATCACTAGGAGACCCTCTGTGATCATGTAAGCTCATCTGCTATTAACATTTCTAACCTGAAGTGTTTCATATTAAGTGGTTTCCGTAAGAAAGCAGTCATTGAAGTGATTTCTGAAGAGTCTGGAGGGGAAAAAAACCCCACTGATAATTACAGTATTTGAAGTTAATTACTTAGGGCCTGTTTCCTTTCAATTTGTATACATTTTGCATTCTCTAAGTAAGTGTGTAAATGGTGCAGCTTGTGAACTTACCAAAGTGAAACTCCTTCCTTCTTATTTATATTTTCAATTCACTTTCAGACTTGTATTTAAAAAAGACTGTTAGGCTAGAATAGAATAACTGGAACAAATCAGCAACCAACCAAAAGCAAGAAAACAAAAATCCAGCCAGGTTCATAGAGCTGATGGAAAGAAAGGATGAGTGTTAATTCCTTATAGGATGCCCTCTAGATACTACTGCACTGAGCCTGGTGTGGCAATACGTGTCATACTTGGCTAAATACAGCACTGCATATAACATGGGAAGGTCCTCCATCTCCCAGTGCTCCGCGTCAGTGAAAGGGATAGGTGGGTCAAGCTGGGCTATGACCCCTCCATAAGTCCTTCAGGACATATGCTTGAAATAACATCCAAACCCAAAGAAGGGGAGCCCCTGGTATGAATCTTGTGATAGGAGCAACCTGGTAGAAGAGGATAAGTGAAAGCCTGTGCTTCAGTGTAGCATTACTTACTGATGTGGGAGAGAGAAAGTTGAATGAATAACATAGGCCAAGTTATTGACATCTTTCATTTTATACCTGTAAGTTGTATTTGGTTTTCTTTGTGGAATTAGATGTGTCTGTGTGTGTTTGTGTGTGTGGAGGTTTACTCATGATTGTAGCCTTATCTCTATTCTGAAACTTAACCGCTATATAGTTTTCTTGAACCCTCACTTGTACGTAACAATAAATTGGAGGAGCTGGATCATTAAACATTACAAATAAACACTTCTCGAGTTCGTCATCAGTGTGGAGCCCTCATGTCTGCATTGCCCGTTTTCAAATTCCCATCCAAATTTTTACATTAAGACTATTTACTCCTAATGATTCATTGTTTTAGTAATTCTTTGGTAATTCAGGTTGCTTTTGGATTATGTTTGTGAAGGGATAAGACTATCTTGCAAGAAAAGGCATTCAGCTAAAACGCAGGTGGGAGCAGCCTCCCATGCCAGACGGTCAGCATGCAGATCTCCTGCACCAGAGCGCTCTGCCCGGCAGATAGTAGCTTTCTTTTTATGTTAGATGTTCTCCTTGAAAAAGGACAACATCCTCAGGAGAGAGGCATCCCTTTTTAACAAGGCAGAGTAATTTAGACACCTTTGCACCTGAAGTGCTAGTGCCACAGGTGCCTGGTGCTTTGCCAGCTGCATGTCAGAAGGAGACAGGGCACTTCTGCAAGCCAGGCGCCTGGCCCAGGCCTAAAGCCTTTCCCTGTTTCCCAGGGGAAAGCTGAACTGACTGGGCTGCAAAATCCTGGAGCTGCCGTGCTCATTAAAGAGCTTCAGCCCAAGAGAACGCCTGTTGTTCTTAGCTAGGTGATATATGAGCAACATCAGGGTTTTACTGCCTGCTGTGTTCACAGGACCTTATGGTAGTGCACAGTTCTAGAGAAAGGTTATGACTTGCAGCCAATGAAATCTTGTGGTCCTATTCTTACTTTTATGTAGGTGATCAGATTTTAAAACTAGGTACATTCAGGCAAACAACTACAGCAACTAAGCACTTTCTTGCTTGCCAGAAGTGTCTGGATTCCAAAGGAGATCTATGAATTTTGGTGACAAACAGTGTCTGCTCTTTGCTTTTGTTTTAATTGTTGCTTCTGACTAGCCAACTAATGGGAGCATAAAGTATTTTTCCTGTCATCTAAAGAAGTTCTGGCTGACTTTCAGATAGAGACTGTTTTTCATGACATATTTGGAGCTGTACGTCTTAGCTGCACCTCAGCAGTAACTGTTGTGTGTCCCGTTTGCTGATGAACTGCAAGACGGCAGAATGAGCAATTTTCAAAGAGGTGTGGAATTGAAACAAGAAGGGAATAAGAAGGCAGCTTGTTTCCCTACGCATTGAGAATTTGTATATGGAAGTCAAACGGACCGGAAGCGTGGAACTCGTATTATCAGAATTTGATGCTATCTTGCATCTGATACAGTGAATCATGTATCATGCATATAGCTGTGGGCGATCTGACTCTGGCTACATTTACATAGATATACATTTGCACTTCATCCACAGAAATTAATGGACTTTAATATAAATGAAACGCAAGTCACTGCCAAAGAGATCAGACTCAGGCCCTAAGGTTTCTATATACCTCTAAAGAGTCTGCCTGAGCCCGTTTTTGCATTGACTTTCACCTCATGTAACCCCATTACCTTCACTGGAACCACACAAATGTAATTCAGTGAAAAGTTGGCACCGCATTTCCTGAAATTCAGTCTGTGAACTCTAGTTTCTCGGTGAATAGGGGAATATTCTAATTCCTCTTCTAAAAATTGCATGTAATTCATCATGAAAACAGAAGGCCTCTCTTTCCCACATTGGTATTTATGATTCTCTGACCATTTTACACAGACTTTGCCTTGGTACCACTGCCTAAAAAATTTCCTTCCCCACACAGCTATGTGTATTTTGCATCTTTTATAAAACGGCTAGATGTATTAGCCACATTGAAGGATGCAGCCTTTAATATTTTTTTTAACCAAAATTACTAAATCTGTTGGTAGCTCAGTGTGTTTGATTGATATTCACTTAGAATAAGAAAACTAAATCAGCTCATTTCTCATGATGATTAAATCTACCTGCCCATCCATGGCCGTACAACTTACAGAAAACAGTTTGTTGAGTTAAATATGTATTGATTAGGCTTTTGTAATTAGAGTAAAACATACTAATTCTAATGCATAAAAAGGTGCTACTTCAAAAGGCAGAAATACTGTTCCATAGCTCTGCACAGTAAAAATAAATACGTTTATTTCAACCAGCACGATATACATTTGGAATAAATTACTACAGTGTCACAAATAAACATCACTTACCAGCTGATTACTTACAAATTACTTTTTCTATAGAGTAAATGAGGGTGTATGCAGTGTAATCCATTTTATTTTATTTTATTTTCTCTGATCTTCCTAGTTGAATGCGAATATGTCCTAACTGCAAGTTTTTCAGACTTTTGCACTGTGGGAAGTCAAATAATTTTATCTTTGTCTATCAACATAGATTTTTTTTTTTCCACAGCTGTTCTACCTTCATTCTTGTTGCAAGTGCAAAGTTGCACCTGCATATTTCCTGCCTGTGAGTGTAGTGTGTGGGTTTTTTTTTTTTTTTCTTCCTTTAATTCACCAGTTTGACAAGAGAGCCCTCTGCACAGGCAGAGGCCCCTTCTCGGCTGGCTGCAGGAAGGCAGCGTTCAGCTGAAGGCTCCCCTCGCTCCACGGGGACAGCAGGCGTCCTCAGGCTGGTGGTTAGTAAGGGGCAGCAGATGGACCCAAGAGCTGTCCCAGCGTGAGCGTGTGCTCAAGGCTCTTCTGAACAGCAAAAAAGTAGCAGCCCACAAGAAAATTAGCTGTCAGCCATGGTCATTAATGGAGAATGCAAGGACTTAAAAATAGCGTTATGTCCCACAAGTATAGACTCTGAAGATTGCTGAGAGTATGCATGTTTGACGATAACCACTCATAGGAAGCACGTGATAAAAGAAGAGACAAGCAAACATGGCAGCCCAGGTCATGGACAAAACAAGGCAGGACAGGGAGTCCCAGTGTCTGACTGCATTTTCCCGCAGTGCATCTGCACTGTGGGAGCACCCAGCTTCCCCGAGTTAGGGCTTCGTCCACACCTGGCCGAAGCAAGCAGGTACCATCCCTGGGGACCTGCCAAGGTTGTTAATGACTGTGAACCCTTGTGTTGCTTGAAGGGACATAAACTTTCACAGGTCCTTTGTATAGGATTCACTTTCTCTCCGCTTGCCTATTCAGTTCATGTAGCTAGATTTCACATTTAAGAAACACCAAGCGCACAGATTTTGGTGACTGCTTTCTGAGGCTTTCCAGAGATTTGGACGTGGCAGAAGTTCAAGCATAGGCAGGGTAGCTCTGGGTGGATCACAGAAATGATACATCACCAGACTCTTGGTATCATGGGTGCTGGCTACATGAGAACTGTAGATTTTCTGGTTACGTATTTCTTATTTGAAAAATTTTTATTTCTATCATACTTGTAGCCATACAAAATCAAAAGTTTGGAGATGGGAAGGAATGCTGCAGTTTGCTGTTTAGACTCTTTCTACTGTGTACAGTCTGTTTCTGTGGTCCCGGTTTAGTTACCTAGGAAACAGCTGTAGGATGGAATTTATTTATTCTGTCTGAATAAGTGTCTGTGATATACACGAGGCTTATCCCGCTTGTGTCTGTGAGAAATTAGTGTGCGCTCTTACGGACTATTAGACCTATATCAGATATCTCCAACTACATGAGGGCAATTATTGGCTCTATCTAAATGGTTAACAAAAATACTCTGTAATTCCCAAAAGAGAAGGGGGTGAAGGAGGGACTGTTCAAATATATTATCAAGCGCATAGGATGTTGGGTCAGAGAGAGAAGCCACAGGAGACCACAGCTGTCTGAAGTAAATGGGAACGGGTGTCCAACTGGCCCCTTCCACAGAAGATAGCGGTGCGCATCTGGAGAGCGCTGCGAGCCAGGCGGAGGGCTGTCCGCGGCTCACTAGAGCCGGCGATGGGGAGGGGAGCAGACGTGAGGTCGAATCACCCCATCCAAAGCAGGACAACCCCAAGTAGCCAAGGCAGTTTCTGAACTCAGTTGCCCCTTTTTCTAGGGGTCCCAATAAAATGGCAACACCTAAGGGAGAGGATGAGGCAGAAGTCCATGTGGCCTCATATCCAGACTTTATTAACTGTTATCGTACAGCACAGAGTAGCAGCTGCTCATGGGCTAAGCATGGGAGCTCCCTATCTTCCAGCCTTGGCCATGTGTCCCCCCACCCCCTTCCACACACAGCTCCATGCCACATGAAAGGCCTGCATTTCCAGACTAGGAGCAGTCTTCTGATTCATTCCAGCTCCCAGGGAGAATCGTCACTATGTTGACTCCTTGTCCTCATCCATTTCATTCATTTTTTTTGACAAGAACACAATGTTTTCCCAGAGCGTCTCTTCCAACAGCCCTGTGAATTTGGGGAAGAGCGAGAAGATCACCCAGCCTGTTCCCCCTCCCCATCCTCCCCCAGAGTGACCTCCATGTGGACGATCTCCACCCTTCCTGGTGAGCCAGCCACCCCATGCTGGTGCTCACACACAGTATCTGTCCCACTGGCACATGCTGATGCAGGTTTCATGTTTTACACTATAGGGGAAAACTAAATGGCAGGAAATTACAGCGCAGACTTCAAGCAGGGTTTCTTAAATGGTCATTCAGGTTTTGTCTGTACTGCAGGAAGGGTCCTGCCGTCTCTGGACTGGTATTGTGTGCATGCAGCAGAGATGCCCACTTGTGGGCATGGACAGTGGCACTAAGTGAGGTTTTCGCTCCTATTTCCCATTGCAGTTGTAACTGGTACGAAGGCAGAGCTTCTGTGTCTACTTTTAGTTGTTGGCATAGCTGTGGCTGCACAGGACACTAGCAATTTCTAAATCGGGGTAGTCTCAGCTGGACCCATGCCTTTAGGTCTCCAGGGCTGAAGCTATGCCTCCTGCTTCACAGCCCGAGGAGCCCTGCCAGCATCGCACCATGTCATCACCTGTAAGCACTGCGCCTGCAGTAGAGGTCTAACTTCTGGCTGCGTTACTTTAGCCAGCTTGTTCGGAAGAAAATCTTATATTTTGGTTGGATTCAATTAGATGGCATGGGGGAAAAAATTGATTTTTTTGTGAATATACACATTTTAAAAGAAGTTGAGCAATTTTAATAGTGATTAAGACTTTGACCACTACTCGCTCTAAACTCTCCTGCAGGGTGCAGCAGGTGCACCCCTATTTTAAGATCACCCCAGCTATCTTTTAGAATGATGACTTGCATCCTTCCTTCATAAGCTGCATTGTGATGCTGCTACTGCTAAGTGCAAAGAAGGCTTTCTGCTCTGATTTATACTCCACATGCTTTTAATTTTAATAGGACTGTGCAAGAGGGAAGTAAAGGCAAAATGGGGCCAATCCATGTATTTATTGTGTGTGTATCTTCATTGTAGCATTTTGGTATTTCATCCAAAGATCATAAAGTGCTCTACAAAGACAGTAAAACTATGAGTCCTGCTTTATGGGTGGTAAAACTGACTCCAGTTAGGAGAGTTGCCCGGGATCACACAGTGAGTCAACAGTAGGAAGAGATTCTAAGTTTTTTAACTCTACATTCGCTCCTTTAATCAATATATGATTTATTTTAATTAATATAGGCTTTTCTTGATACTACATTAGCATAAAGCAATCCAAACCACTCTCAGAAATCATTTGAAAAACCAGAGGAAACTGTTAAACTCATAGCGTGAACACACAGGAAATTAAAGCATGTAAGAGGTTCATGAATTTAACAGATGGCAATCTCTCAGCTATTGGTACATACGATGTTACAAGTTTTTAAGGATATTTATTTGAGAGGAATTCTTTATACCACTAGTGTAGAATATTCTTAAGAGAATCTTGCTTTTGCCTCTAGATGGCTCACCTGGAATTGCCATTGCAAAAATGTTATCCAGAAAGGAATCCCTCCAGTACATTCTCATGCCATAATGGCTTGCTTTTCCAGCAGCAACGGAGAGTCAATCATGTAAACGTATTATATCTGTGTAAAAACATTCTGCCAAATTGTTTTGCCTTTTGTAAGAACAAGAATAACAGATGGATTAGGGACAGTGCAGATTTATGAGTAAAGTAACTTTCTATTAGTCATTATCATGAGTCACATCCTAAAATATCTTAGGGAGGGTTGTCTTTCTGGCTATAATAAACACTTTCCAGGTGCAGTCCTTGCTGTGGGGTAGATGATGTGTTAGATAGAGATCACCTTGTCATCCGTCTGTTGTTTTTCCACTCTGTAAATAAAAAATGACATTTTCCTCAGTGGAGTAGAATGTAAACTACTGTATAGAGTCTTAAGATTGCAAATTATATAAAAATAAGAATGAAAATCTGGATTTAGCCAAGTAGCAATTAAAAAGCCAGAAAAGCTCTTGGGGAATGAGCTAACAAGTTTTACTTCTCTTACTAAGCAAAATGGTTCATGTGGATTTGTGAGGGTCCAGGTTAAGAAATACAGTCTTATTACTTCCACAGTCATTCACAAAGAAATGAAAAAGGACAGCTAGTGGCTGATAATGCAGCAAAATCCATCTAACTTCCAGGAGCAGAATTCAGACAGGGCTGTCTGCTCTGAAACACGCAGGTTTTGCGCTGTCAGCGCGGCAGGCTTTAGGGGAGTCCTGTTCACAGCGTGCCGATGCTGTGAATTTGATTTAGAGTGATCAGGGAACGCGAACTCATGCTGGCAATACAGAAATGAGTGTCCTGTTCTTGGGGCTACTGTCTATCTCATTGGTAAGTGAAATGTTTTCCCTAGCATTTTTATTTGATATGTTATAGGGTCGTTTGGTTGTTGGTGGTTTTTTTTCCAATGGTTTCTTTACGGTGAGATAAAAATCAACAGGAAAAACAGTTGCATCACACCATGTTTCTGATTGCAATGGAGACAGTATTTATTCTTCATCTGCCAGTCAGGAGCCCCCCTTGCCGGCAGCGCCCCGGGCCATCGCTGCCGCGCATGCCACCCCTGCCCTGCAGGAGGAACTCCCTTTGACGTCGATATGTATTCCACACACCAGGCGAGTGCAGAGCAGGCTACGGACCAGCCCAGGCACTGCAGCTGGCCGAACGCAATGTTTCTCCAGACTGTTCTTCGCATTTTAATAGCCCAGTGAAGGTAGAAATTTCCCTTTTCTGCAACTGTCTGAAAGAGTAAATGCAGGAGCAAAAGGAGGCTCTGGTAATGAAGGATTTAACCCTTGTGATCCTTTTCTTTAATTCTGCTGTTTGGTCTCTCTAGTATCTGAGCACTGCATTAAATCTTAAGAGCACAGCCCCAGATCACATACATGAGACAGGGAGATTCTAGCGACTCCCCAAGTGAAGAACTGGGACACACAAAGGTCATGGCACTTGCCCGGAGTTGCAGGACCCTATAGGCAACCTGGGAACAGAACTCACATGTCTTGCAAGGACTCTTCTCCCCTCTCTCCTTGGGCTGAAGGGTTGGTAAGATACAGTTAGAACTGCAAAAAGGTCAGAGCAATATTCCTCCCTGGATCCTGGCCCCATCTCAGCTTAATTGCTTGTTTGCTGGAAGCCAGTAATAAAAGGAAGGTCCCCAAAATGCTGAGGAACACAAAGGGGGGCCAGAGGTGCTCACAGATAATTGTCCTCATGGGCTGGTTGATGTCCTGCCCTCTCCCTGGCAGTGTGGATTCGTAAGATCCATGCTGTCACAGATCTCTCGATATTGAGCCCTTAGGCAGACTAACTCGCACAGAAGAAATAATAAAGTGATCATAAAGATTCACTATTTCTGCCAGGAGATGCTGTCTGTGGAAGAGGCATCGCAGGTCCCCCGTGTCAGTCACCTCCAGGCGCCGAGTCTCCTGAGCTCTAGCAGCACACATGCGGGTGGAGAGGAGGGCTGACACACAGGCTCTCCAGGCTTGGGAGCAGGGAGACTGCTTGATGGGAGCAGCCCTGTGAGATACAGCCCAAATGAGACAAACTCCCAGCAAAACACAAACACTCCTAACACAAAACGGAAGTGTTGAAAAAATACAGTCTCTCTCTGAATAGACAACACCAACTTCGCTAAAAGCGTGTAACATGTATTTCTCGGAGTATCCTAATGACGTATATCTGTGTGCCTGTGTTGTGCCCTCTGGTCCCAAACCTTTTTTCACACATGCAGAAATCTAGCTGCCTTTTCTCAGCTCCTGGTTCCCCGAGCTTCTCTACCCATGGCCACTCACCTCAAAAAATGTATCTGTCACCTCTACCTCAACAGAGCAACATTACATAATTAATGTAACATTCAATCCACCGGCTATATGAAAAACGCTAGATTTTTGTGCCTCCGAAACAATGTGCGATGCTAAGGAACACCACCCTGAAGGGGCTAGACTGTTCTTTTTTTTTTTCTTTTTTTTTTTTTTCCTGGTGTGAGCTCTGTGGAGATGCTAATTACAGAACCCATTTAATCTTCATGGTCTTTTCTACTCACTCAGGTCCATAAGTTAGGGCAAGACTTGAGGAGGCTCCATCTGAAGACCAGCATATTGAGGAAAGGCCATTTTGGGGAAAAATTTTAGTCTCTTCCCCCATTTCCATAGCACCCATCAAAGCTGAAATTAACCCAATGCTTCTTGAAGAATTGGTCACAGTTCAGCACAACTGGCAAACCCAGCTCGGGAAAAGCCCAGAGCTACATTAACACAGAAACTGAATCTGTGCTGTGGGGTTGTGTAGAAGGGAGGGTCCCTTTAGGTCAAGGGCAAGTGCAACAGCTGAGCAGGGATGTGGCTGCCGGCCTGGTCACTGCCGTGGTGCCTTTTGTATGTACATAAAACTTTGGTTTCCAGGGGTTTGCAGGCACAAGCATCCCCCTGACACCCAAACAAATAATCAGAAATAAATAGCTCATGGAGCTGGTGATAATAAAGCCAGAGAATGGCCATTCATAGAAATATGCACTACATCACTCCTGACTTCATGGTGATTCATCACCGTTTCCCTCCTCCTCTCGCCTTTTATTCTTTCAATTATCTTTGCTCAGGGATCCCTTAAACACTTCCCACCTAATTTTGGGTATGTTTTTGTTTAAAATGCTAGATCTTGGAAAAAAACCCTTTTCAATAGGAGTATTTCCTATAAGTAGGTCACTGCAGTAAAGGGGTTAGATGTGCAGTCTTTGCTGACAAGATACTTTGCTTCTAAAGCACTTAATGCTGCTTTACAGGGAAAAAAAAAAAAAGGAAGGGAAAGAAAAAAGAAAGAAAAGATACCCATTTGTTGACCTTTGTCTGGTGCTGGGTAGCGTGTCTTTCTGACCAGCTCAAGAGAGAGACGTTATACCAGTGATATATAGAACTATATTTATACTCTGAATAAATAGACTAAAAATATCCCTTCAAACAGGGTAAGCTGTAATTTTAAATTGTAGCACTTCTAAAGAGCTTTCACTGATATCAGACGCTCCCAGGCTCGAAGCAGCACGGCGCTGCGTTTTAATCAAATAACTGTGAAACCATTGCCACAAAATTGCAACCAAAATGTTTGTGCAATGTTATGTAGCTACGGAAACAAACTTGGGCTTCTAGAATTACCTTATTAACTGGTTCATGGCAATGGGCTCGTTGCAGGATTTTGGCAGAGTTACACGTCAGGCTGTGCAATTTCTGCCCCTGCCCCAAAGCGGAGTAAACCCCATGTAGATTCAAGAATGGGCAGACGTGAAATGATACTGGGGTCCTGTTAACTTTAAATTGATTCAGGAGAGAACAGCTTCATACTTAATCATTTACAAATTGGACTGGTAAATTAAAGTTTCTTGAAAGCATGCAAATGCCACATGGTGTTTCTAACAGTATTTCTCAATAATTTTATTTTATAATCCTTTCTTTCAGACCCACTTTATTTCAGTTTTAGCTACCTAAAGGTACAACTAAAGATACAAATTTTTGCTTATTTATATGTTATTTACCTCAGAAATTAGAAAGCGTAATACTGAGGCTACTAGACTTTTTTTTTAAATATGAATGTTTTTTAAAATAATCTATTTATGAAGACTTACTCATGTTCTTCCCGATTAGTCTCCGTTTAGGCCTTGTCAGGAGCTGCTACTGATATCTAGAAGTGCTCAGTGATCAGGAGGCCCCTCCACCCTTTTCCTTCTCTCCCACCCCCTCAACTATTTTGTGACAAAATACCAAAAATATTTGTGCAGACTGTAATCTCTTGCATTACAGTATCACTAAAACAGGACAGTTTAGGATAGAGTATTCATTTGCTTGGTGGAAAAAGTAAATATTAAATGGAGTATTTATTTCTGCTGGGGACAAAACAGGGTTATATTTTAGATGAAAGCCACCTTTTACGTACCAATAAGCTGCTATCGAAAACTAAATATTCTATAACTCAATCGTGCTGGAGATGAGTTTCAGCATTATTCTCGCTGTCGTTTTTTCTCTCTTTTAATCTGACGTAAAATGTCATCAGGATCTATTGAAATATTTGCCTATGGGGGAGGAGGCGGTAGGTAAAGAGAATTACATAAAAAGCAATGCTTTGGTGGGAGAAGAAATTCCCAGGTGTTTATTATATCAACCTGTATTTCGGACGGAGAGCGTCCGGCCTCTAGCTTGGTGGCAGTGGTGGGCACTCCCATGGGGTGAGCTGGGATGGTCCGAGCTTCCCTGGCCTCCTCCCACGGAGGTTGTCTCCGCTCAGCCCTGGAGGAAGCCAGCAGTTCTCAATGACCGATGAACTGCTCCTTGCTACTGAGCTTCCCAGAGAAGCACCGAGCATTGTAACTCTTTCTGGACACAGAGGAAGCTGTGAACGCAAAGCAGTCCTCAGATTTATTTTTGGTCTTTTATCTTCACTGTCTTTTGGAGGCTGTTGTTGTGTCACTAGCAAAGGGTATGGCTATAGCTGGTCAAAGCTTCTTTATGACCAACTCATGTTAATCATCTGCGTTAAGCCGTCAAAGGTAGTAACACAGAGGGTCTTTGCCAGAGACGATTTGTCAGGGAAATGAGGTGCCTGAGGGTCACTAGGCTCCACTCTCCTCGCCTGTCCTCTGAGGCTAGTGTTCATATCATCCCTTCTGCTGGAGCCTTAAGCAAATGTCAAAGAAAAAATGCTTGCCTGTACCTATTTCCTGTCTCAAGAGAGTAGGGGTAGGGTGTAGTGCGAAAACTCTCTCTCTCTCCACCCCCCCCACCCCCCATAAAAATGAATACTAAGCATCATAAAAATCTAACAAACTATCTATTAACTGTGGCTCTAACAATTGCGTGCTGAACTCGCATTGTAGGTATCTGACAGATACCATAGTGCTTGTTGTCTCTCTCAACCTGCCAGTCCTATCAAGGAAGGTAGACTTAAAAAGGGCTCCAAGTGAATCCAGCGGAGGGGATTAGGTGAGCCTGATGTGAGAGAAGGGCTTGCGACACATGTATAACTCCCAGCTCCGGCTGCCCTGGCAGCAGGGCCAGGGACTCCTCAGGAAGGCAGAAATGCTGCGAGGACGTTGCTGCTCCCCTACAGGCAGCAGCAAAGGCTGTTGAGGGCTAAAGGCAAAAGTCAAGGGCAGCTGCAATGAGACCTGAGATGACTGTTACCCAGTGAGGCCTGAATCTCTGTAATCTCCTTTCTAAACCTGTTTTTGTCAATTCTGCTAGCAGCAAGAATTAACCATAGTTTATGTTTGAATCTGAAAATAACTCAATGTTTGTTCTTGGGTGGGAGTCAGAGGAGCTGAAACTGCTTGTCACTATGAACCTAGCTGAAGAGCTCTTAGCACATTGCAAGTCCCAAAGCCCAACAGTGCTGATAAACCAAGTCCCATTGACTTCAGCATGCTCTAAATATGAACGTGACCTTACATATAAATACTTACCTCTTTCACTCTGTACATGGAAATCCAACAAATGGGTCACGATCTATAAATGGTGTGAGAAGAAATTGTTCGTGGTAGTTGGAGAGGACCTGTGTTGATGGTCTTCACAAATTCTTACTGACCAGTCATAAAACTATAGCCATTAAAAATGTGCAAGCCTGCCAAATAATTTCATATGGGAAAATATGAAGACTTAGATATTAACATGAAAACCGTCTTGCAAAGCTGAAGTTAAGCATTAATGCCAAATCAAAGCATTCAAATTCTGTGAGTCAGGTTCCCAAAAAGTAGGAAACTGGCTTGCAGTCTTTTTTCTTTTTTAACATAAAGATTTGAGGGCTTGTTGTCTTCTGATTTTGCACCCTAAAATTCAGATTATCGAGCTTTCTCCACAACCACGAGAACCAGCAGTTAACCTTTTGAAATGTGTAATCTGAGATTCCCATCATAAATCCAGGATCTTAGACCTTAAAGAAAACATGAAATATCGTCAGTTTTACGATAAAATCACAAGAGCTGGCAATGCTGCTTAAGCCTGGATTTTCTCAGCTTTCTTATGAACACAAATTACAGGATGTTCCTAAGGTTTTCCTGGAAAGGAGAACTGTGCCAGGAGAATGCTGTGGCATTTATAATGGTAATATTCAGACTGGTTGTTAATCTCAAAACTGGTGTTAGCCTCAATAAAAAAAATACTTAAAGCCCAATTTTTTAGAAATCTTGAACGCTCACAATTGCTATTGACTTCAGCTAGGGTTTTGACATGTTGGTGCCTCTAAAAATCACACTTAGACCAACTTTTTTTTGGACTAAAAACATCAGAATAGCTGTACTGAACCAGACCAAAACGCCCCCTAGCTCACTGTCCTATTTCTGACAGTGGTCGACAGCCTTGCTGAGAGTATTGAGCAGGACAAGCAGACTTCAGTGATGGACTCTTCCAGCCTTCAGGAATAAGCAGATCAAGAACTTTCTGAGCCAAAGTTGTTGTCATGGTATTTTGTAGTCCTTGGTTCTTCAACCAGGATCCTAGTAAACTTTGAATAGTTTGTGCTACATGTTGTGTGAAGAACCTGATTTTGCATTTTGAGTAGGCAAAAAGATGGCCTTTCTTTATCACAGAAGGCATGTCAAGATTCACAGGTTCCTCTGCTAACTCCCCTGCAGCTTTGTAGTGAAGATCATTTAAACAGATATTAATTTCTCATATGTGTTGGACCCTTGGACCAAAGGATGGCTAGAGTCGTGACATCTTCTTATGCATTTTAAAATAGAATACATATCTTCATTAGCCACACTCATCTTCCTTCACACATGCCTGTTCTCTGTTTTACTGGCATCTAGAAGTGCTTACCAGATGTAAGCACAGTGTTTGCTAAGATAGAAAAGAATTACCTAGCAAATTCTGTAAGAGAGAACCAAATGTAATTCTTTCCTGAACTTCTTGGCTCCAGAAATCCTGGAAACAGATGCCTAGAAGTAAAGCTAGGGCACTCTGTACTTATGAAAAAGTAGGTTCATGATGCTGTCTGTGTGTCACAAATTAGAAAAAATACAAAGGAATCTGAGATAAGCAGCAGCTACCTCTCAGAGATGTTTGAATATTGTTTTGTAGCCTTGCAGTCTCTGAGACTCTTCACCAGATTTCCTTGTGAATCTCCAGCGTAAACCCAGCCCTTTGGCCATGTGTCCTGCCCTTGTCACCAAACTCCACCAGCACATGCAAAGTATATAAAAAGAGGGCTGATTATGGAATTAAATGTCAGGACACTTTTTTTTTTTTTTTTTTATTAAAAGCTCACATTTCTGACCAGTTTTAGTCTCCAAGGGAGGCATGCTCAAATGGCATTCTCCTCCAGATCTGGCCTCTGAGCAAATTTTGCTTGAAGCCCACAAAGGTCTCAGGCATGAGGAGCTTCCTGCACTCCCATGGAAGAGAGAGCATCCTGCTCCCAGTCCCTTGGAGGGCACTGTCAGCAAGCTTCACAGTGTGGAAACAGCACGTGGGATGGGCTGGCCTGGCTATACTGGGGCTGGCACGTGGCCTTATGCTGAGCATGTCCCTGTGAAAATTAGTAGATGTCAGTAAAATTACTACATGGGCCGTGGTAAAAGTTGAGAATCCTGCTATATGGTGAGGACAGGATGGCATCTCCCAGCCTTGTGTCATTGGCTGTCTTCTCCTTTAGGCCTCCTTTTCTTGACCGCCTTCCTTGGGGTCAAGGGGAGCTGGAACCAACCAGCATGGTATGGGGAGACTTGCAACACCTCGTGTTAAGTACTGATCTTCCTTGTAGGGCTGCGGGATATCCAGCAGAGACAAGGAGACTCCTCCAAAGGATGCCTCAGAGCAGGAGCCTGAGGTTAGAGGATGTTGTCCCAACAGCCGTGGCTCCTCTGTGTCAGAGGCCCAGATTTGACTTAATCTTGGCAGTAAAAAAGCACAGCTAAGCCTGTTGATTAAGAAGTAGGAAGCCATTTTATATAGTAAAAACATCATTAATTGGGGGTAAGCATGGTGCTGCTGCCAGCTGCTACACCCCCTGTCTTACAGCCGGTGCAGGACAGCCTGCTTCGTGAACAAGTACAGTCTGTAGCATGTAGGTCAATGAAGCAGGGCTGCATCGTTCCCAGATGGGCAGTACAGCAATTGCTGTAAGCTTGCAAAAAATCCTTTGAAAGGACTAAAGAGGCTGATTTCTGTGAGAAGCTTGACTTCCAGTTTTCATTATTGCTTATGAAAACAAGGGAGGGTTCTGAACAGATCATGGTAGCATTTTATTCATAACTGAAAATAAAGATTTATAATGCAGACAGACCACACGTTCAAACTCAGTCACTTTGGGACATTTGATCATGTTATTCTCAGTGTTTTCTATCCTTTTGTTTTAGAGGCTGGATTTATTTTCTGTATAGATGAGAAAATGGTTGGTTGTAATGAAAGACCGATCGCTTAGCACTAGACCCCAGGAAGGTCCTGTATTGGAATAAGGATGCAAGTTTGCAGCTTCTCTTGGAATATGTTTACAATAAGATTGTTTCCCCTTTCCTAGAGTTCCTGAAATTAGAAAATTAGCTAAATTATTACCTTTCTTAAGCACCTGCCACACTTTGGTTATCAATTTTGAAAGATCTGAATGAAGACAATCTTCCTAACTGCATTGCATGTAAATACTTTGTACTTTGAGCTTTAGGAAACATCTTGCAGTTTCTTTCTGACACCGATTGTTTTTCATTATCCAGTGCTATTTTCAGTAGCCACCAGTCCTACATTACACAGCTAGCAAAATGTAATTACCTACTCTCAGTTTCCTATATAGGATAGGAGTCGGGCAATGTGAAGGCATTGGCATTTCTGGTACTGCACAGCAACCCAGTTTTAAGCACCGATAGCAAACATAACCAAAGAAGCTAGGTGTGTAGTGTCTCAGCTATACGTGGGTTAGATGGGATTATTTTGGATTTCTTTCTTGAAACTGCATGCCCATGCTATCTCCTTCAGCATAAAGTGCTATTCTTGGACATGATCCATAGCCTCAAATTATAGAACTTACATTCTTAAAATCTGGAAAAGGCATTGAATGCGTGGTGACAGGCAAGCTGCTGGTTGTCGCTTCTACAGGAAACCTAAAACAGATCATTCAGGATCAATGATTCATAATAACAAGATCCGGATTACATTGCCGAAGAGTTATAGATTGAAAGTTGTTTGCTTGAACTGTTCCTCTCTCATGTGAGGTAAAATACTCGGCCCAGGAGAGACAGAATTGAAGAAACTTTCTTAGTCTATTGTAGACGAGCTAAAAGACTATGAGGGATTGTACATCAACTGTGAGGACTTGCAGAAATCCTGGAGTTCATGGTTTATTAAAGATTGCCAAAGAAAATGCCTGAAGTGCTGTTTATCTGCCATAAATTATTTCAAGCACTTTTAGTAGTGGTATAGTATTAATGTTCCATGTAATATTTTTATATAAATATTATATTTATTGCTAGTAGCTTGAATGGAAGCAATACATTCAGAGATTCTGGAACTCTTACAAAGGTAGCTTTTATTTCAGGAATCTGTTTAATTGATGCATTTCAGATGTTTACTATATATATATTCAAATATGATTTAGATGTCTGTAAATGGATAACAAAGAGGCAATCTCTGCTACTGAAATTAACTTTTTAAAGGCAGTGTCCAGTAACAATTTTTACAGTATTTATTCCTCATCAGGGCTCTATGGAAAAGACACAAAATGCATGAGGAGAAATTCCCGGTTCTTATGATTTCATAGAAAAAGTATAAAAGATCATAAGTGCAATGAATTATTTATTAAAAACAAAATTGATTTTTCAGTTCCTGCAATTTCCAGCAAAAGACAAGCCAGAAAAGGATATCATTCTAAAAAAAATAAGAAGCTGATGTATATAAACCAGCTTTTTTCTTTCAATATTGACACCTGCCTTAGGCACAGATTCTCGAAACGCTTACTGTGATTTTAACTTCAACATAAAACCAGTCACAAGATGTCTAATGGGATTATTCACATGCTTACAATTAGGAACATATATATGTTTTCAGGCCTATGCATCTTATGAAAAAGAGTTTCAGGCCTTAAACCAAGACTATACTTCCTCTCTTATGGATGAGGTAATTAGTGCTAGATTGCTGTTCTGGGGAAACCATGTATAGAGTTATTTCCAACATCATTCTAATTACGAGTCTTATTTTGCTTGTTTTGTGGTCCTTTGTGAATATCTCCATATGATAAGAGCGTTGCAAATGAATTCCAATAAGAAAATGGCGTGGCCACAAAAATTAGCTGTGCTTGTCTTCAGCTCTGCGCTACACAAAAAGCACATCCATCTCATTAGCGCATAAGAAATTGGTAACGTAGACATTGTCTAAAAGCAGTTCGAAATACCCTTGTTCGGTTTGCGCCAATCTGGCGGTTAGTAGCATGAGAGCTGTAAATCAGCACAAAATGTTATTTCTAGTGATAAATGGATATAAAATCCCTGGGTTTTCACTGCTATGAGGCAACTTGCTAGCAAGTGTAAACAGTGCTGTATTGAAAAGCGACTGAGTTGAAAAAAGAGGCTTTCCTTCTTGGTTGACAGTCAGCACTCAGTTCAGGAGTTGCTCTGTACTGGGGTTCAAATCAAGAGCCCCCAAAGCTCCTGCTTTTTAGGAGCCGCCTGGTAGCAGTACGCGCGATGAAGTCCTTAAGAGCGTAGGCCTATAGTTCTGGAGATTCTACGGTGCGCAGTATCTTCCAGCATAAATTCTGCTTTTGAAGGGAAAAAACAAAGATACTTCTAATCTAATGCTGCCAAGTGAAAAGCAATCATAATTTTCTCTCGTCAGTGAGAAGAACTTACAATATTGACTGTTGACTCACATTTCATAACAAGTTGCAAAAGCTGGAAAAGGTACAGGGCCACAGAGATACTAGAAGAGGACATTAGTGTGATCAAGGAACATTTTTACTTTTTGACCACAGCTTGCTTGAAGAAAATACCATCACAGGGTAGGTGGCTGAAACTGCTGCCGCTTTCTAGCGGCAAGGACCAGCCTGTACACCGGCACACAAAAGGCGGTACTAGGAGACTTCTCCCCAGGCTCCTTGTCTATATTGCTTCATTTTGGCTGCGCTCTGCCCGGCGCCTGGCATCCCGGCGGAGGTGCCTGCGGCTCCCACGCTCGGTGTGGGGAGTCCAGCAGTTGGATGCGGGGTCTGCTGCCTGTGGGGAAGGCTGAGCCCGAAGAGCTTCTCGGAGCTCGGGTCCACATCTTTTCCCGGGACTCCTTACATTTTGTTGTTCATTATTTTTTTCTTCACGTGACTGCCCTGAGCAAATTAGCAAATTTGTTTGAGGGGGAAAAATTTACCAGATTGAAAGAATTTTCCTTCTATTGAGCTGGAATGGGAGACATTTCTTAACTCTTGCCCATTTTGAGTATTCAGAGGTCTCTTTGGAAAGTGAGCTGCTGCTTGTACAGAAATGGCAGCATGGCTGTGTCACAGGTAAATGGAGACAGACAGACTGTGGTTTTCCCACTCGGAACAGCTCACTTTCAGAGCTGGCAATACAAACGAAGGGTCTTATTTCTCAGACCACTGATTAGATATATAAGCATAATAGTTTGATTGCATCAGTTCTAACTGTTTATCCTGTAACTTTGGGGTTATTAATATGTACCTATGTCTTGCCTTCTCAGAAAATAAATAAATTGAAGTATTTGTTAATAACTGTAATTGAGACAAAACTGCTATGTTGGAATTTAGGTAAGTGTGGCATATATTACATGTCATCACTGGGACTTGACACAGTGCATATAAAGCAATATTTCACTTTATATGACGGGATCTTCAATCCAAACTGGTCAGTTTGTTTAGGAAAGGACAGACTGCAACAAACTGAGCAGGTATTTCCTTATCCTCTCCATAAACTTTTCTATTTAGGCACCAAATTTCTTTCTTTTTCTTCTTCCTCTAAATGATTCTCAGAATCAAAAGCTTCACTGCTCTGATAAATGTGTTTTTCCACCTGAGGAAAGTTTTTCCTCTTCCAGTCGGTGTTTTATGTGGCTGTTTGTTACTGAGACCTACACAATGACTAAATCAATACAAACTACCCTCTAGGCAATGAGAGACCACAAGAAAGTGCAGCATCATTAAACTGAATTACAGACAAGCACTTAAGGAGACAAATAAGTATTTTGTTACTATAAAGCTTCATTTTTTTATAGCTGTGATGATTGAAAATGTTTACAAAGTATGCACGGTGCAGTGGCGGGAGAGGAAAAAGGCCAAGAAAAGTGCCCCAGCCGAACGGCAGCAAACTTCTGCCGCATGGTGGGAAGCAGGGGTCTGGAGGCTAAAAACAGAGCTCTCCGCCCGGGGCGTCCAGAGCGACCGGAGACCCAGAGGGTTCACCGAGCTCTCCGCAGGAGCAGCCCTCGCTCGGGGCCAAGGAGGAGGGACCCCCTCAAACACCGAGCAAGACACGCAGCTCCTGTCTGGTGTGAGAGCGTGAGGCTAAACTCACGGATGCAAAATTAAACCAGGGCCCCCCCTGACCACAGCCGGCCACCAAGCACAGGTAACCCCCATTCAGACAGTAGGGCTGATCACCAAAGAAAAAGGAACAGGTCTGCAAGGACACCTTACAGACAGACGAGTTATTTTTACTTTAAATACACAATTGCCTCCTCCTGTTTTCTCTGTTTTTTTCTAAAGAGCTCTGACTTAGCTATTGAATATTAATAGCTGTAATGATTTCTATTGATGTAACTTGTAAAAGTCATCACCCGCTCTGTAAAAAGTTGCTTGTCTGATTTCCAGCATCCTCCTAATCAAGTTTTCATTTCCTGTTACTTAAAAAAAAAAAAGAAACAAAAAGATAAATCATGCAGTTCCTTCAGAATTCCCACGGTAGAGCACGCACGTTTCGTTCCTCCTCATCTGTCTGTGTTTCTGCCAGGACTGTATATGAACACCTTCCTTATAAAACTGAGGAGCAATACTGAAATCCGTACTTGAGTTGATGTAGTCTTTGGCTCATCTCCCTTTGTGGGAGATTAGCTCTCTGCTTAGGCTAGGATCATATATTTAATCTTTATGGTTTGCAGCTGGCACAATTATTTAGAGCAACAATACACTTAGTAATTTTCAAGCTAATCTTAAAGAAAGCCCAAAGCTTTTTGTGAACTAAAGCCTCCTTCTTTCTTCTTTGAGATTGCATTGCTGGAGAAGAAAGATGTCCTCATAAACAGAAAAATCACCTAACAACAGGTAACGTTTTATTCTAGCCCTCTTTCTCTCTGGAAAAATATGTGAGCAATGGCTTATATATGTGCTGAGCACACACCTGAATTGCTCATGCAGAGAAATCAAATGACTGTTTGTGAAAGGATTAGAGATGTGCCCATTTTGGTAACTGCATGCAAACCACTCTGCCCTGTTTGTGCAGCGAGAGCAATTGCAGCATGCTGGAGCTGTGTATCTGTATTGCTTGTGAATTTATACAGGCAGCACTTCAGTGGGAATTGAATGGCTGGATAAGATTTTTGGGTGAGTTTTTCAAAACTGTTTAGTATTGGCTTAACTTTGCTTCAGTTGACAGAAATCTAAGAATTCATTATTGACTTACAGAAGAAAAAATCAGGCCTGTGAAGAATGCTCTGGAAAACAGCTTTTTCTTGGCTATCACACATGTTCAAACCATGATCCTAAAGCTACCAGTTGCTTAAAATGGGTGCAAAGATTTGGCTATGCACCTGGTCTCGGCCCTCCTCTTAATTTCTGCTGATTAAATTGCATTATGAATAGCTACAAAATTGTTTCTGCTCGTCAGTTAATGACCCCACGCTACGTTCCCAGTTCCTTTCAAGTCCCCTTCCTGCTGGAGGAGAAATCACTGGCATAAAGTCCAGATAAACCCACAGCAATATGGATTCATAAGGGGAGGAGTGGAGCCACAGGAGCAAGGGGTTAACCACAAGCCCTTTAGAAAACTACATGTAAATACTTTTTTGATTTAGCGGAGCTCCGCACAAACAGTTGCATTGCTGTAGGACTGTTAATTAATCAGCAGGGAGGTGGAGTGACCTGTGTTATGCACCCATGAGAGAGGAGGTGGCCCATAAAACAAACTGTTAAGATATGAGTCTTCCTGTGAAAACGTTCGGGTGCCCTCTGACTAGTGAATGCCGCACAGTAAGGAATGCACTGTACTTAGCGTGTTTAAATGCAAGCACAATTGTCATTACTTATCAGCCTCACAAGTTATGGCATCTGTCTTTTTTCAGCTTAATTTGTAAAAGTGAGTTGGCTTAACAATATGATCCGAAGGATCTACAATGTATTAAAGCTGTCAGCATTGCTAAATGTCAGAATTAGCATGAAATAACTTAGTTTCCTCAAATCATGAGCGCAGGGAGGCCCCAAAAGGGGTTTGTTATTAAAGAAACCCTCCTTTTTGTCTGAACTTTGGTTTTCTGTTCTGTTTCTGCCACTTTGAAATGGGTGAGGCATGGTGAGAAAGAAGACAGGACAGGTCCCATTCAAGTAGGCACTCGGGTGGTCAATGCAAGCTGCAATTTGTGTCAAGGTCATGGGAAAGGTCAATGACCTAATTTGTTTTTCTGCTCTCAGCAGAGCACTTCATGTGCTCCAGAAAGGGGGGATGAAAAGGTGGCAGCCCTTACGGGCAATGTCCTGTCATGGTGAATAAAGTGCTCAGTGGCATCCACCATACCGCTGTGCCAAAAATCTCTCCTATTCTACAGCTACAAATATGAACCCTCCAATCTCAGTACAGTCGCTAGCAAGCGATGCGATATGCAGAAGGTTGGGTACAACAGAACACCAGTTCAGCAACTTACTCCTTGGGGTATTATTCACATCTGGATAAGACCTGATCTAGTTAAAGTGAGTGCACCCAGATAGGGCAGCCCTAAGAAAACATTTCTCAATTTTTAAGGGAATTCCTGGTATTCAGAGAGAGGGAACAACTCTTGGATCTCTTAAAATGGCAGAATTTGTACATGTGCCTTCTGTAAATGTAGCCTGGTGTAAATTAAGGTGGCTCAGTTTGTAACTCGCTAGTCTTTCAGATTTAAGAATTGGTTGCACATAGCAGCTAAAAAGAAGGCTTAGCACATCAGTCCATCAGATACTCAGACATGAGGATTAACCCAGCGTGCCTTCCACATCTCACTGTATTGCCTTTAATTGCAATCCCAGGCTTGAATAGCATTAGAGTTAGGTATAAGGTAAGAAAATGCCCAAATCCTCAACTCAGGTATTCAAGCTGCAGGCAACATTTCTGCCTGCCTCTGAGGTGGGGTTGTTGACCTTATTGCTTCAATGCCGTTCTGCATCCGTATATTCCCTCAAATGCTTATGGATGGGAGAGCAGTAGGTCACATAAAGGATAAAACCCCTTTTCTATGCTTTAGAGCAGGTTCTGGCAACTTCTCGGTGCCGGTCAGTCAGACTGTGTTTTTCCTTCCCAATTTGGGGCTGAGCCTTCCAGTCGGAAGGCAGCAGGAGCTAGGAGATGGTGCTGCTCGGTGCGTTTGGGTGCTTGCCGCTGCACGAGGCGGGAGCTGCCAGCTCTCGCCGGGCCGGGGCCGGCGTCCCCGCGGGGGTGCGAGCTGCGGGACACCCCGCTTGCAGCCCTGCCGCCCGCCACCTGCAACAGGCGCCGCCGAGCCCGGGGGCCAGAGCCTCCCTCCTGCCCTCGCCCAGTGCTAACACCTGATCTCGCTCCCAGGGAGACGGCTTTGCAAGCAGGAATTGCCCTGGGAAGCACAAAAGGTTGATTTTAAATATACGATGAAAGAAAAAGCTAGCAGCATTTTTTCCAGTGTGAGAAGAAATGTCTTAAGAAAAGAGGTTTTGTTGTCTGCTAAAGCATTGGCCTGTCGCCCTCTAAGGCTTGGCTGGCATCAGACAGAGGCGCCATGGGTAAGGAATTAATTGAGGTGGTTCATCTCAACCCCAATGGAAAGTAGATCACATTGGATTTTTTTAGTTTTTTTTTTAATCCACATGAAATGTGTTCAATTTATCCTGTTTGGTAAACTAAACTTAGTAAAGAAATTTAGCAAGGATTTGGCTAAAAGGTGACACTTCCAGTTCAAAGAAGCCTGAGGGCACTGGTGCAGCAAGCCTGGTGGTACTTTTCCTTTTGCCTATACTTTTTCCAGGTTGTTTCTTTTTTCCTTTTGGTGTTTCTCTCTTCCCAGAGTTAGATAAATCTTCACAGACCTGTTGTCCTCGGACCATCATTCTTAGCATTGTATAGAACTTACTTTATTTTTAAAGTCAGTCATTTCTACAGATATCAGAAAGCTGACTGAGAAACCATTGGCATCATTCACTTAAAACACCCTTTCTTTAGTGCACTCATTAAGCCTTCAGTTCCTTTAACTGCATATATTATAAAAGCATGTGACTGTGTGGCTATGGCCTTCATTTCTTCATGAGCTTCTAGGTAACTGAATGTTTGTTATTTCTTTGTGCTTCTTGGAAGGAATACAGTGAACTACAAAGAAGTGGTATGTAACATAATAAAATGTCTCCTCATGTCAAGTGATTGCATCAGATTTTGCGTGCAATTTGCTTTTAGTTTTCCAAAGGTGTAGTTACTGGGGCGTCTCCTAGCTATTAGGTAGTATTGAACTGCACTGAGCTAAAACAACTTAAGGTGGCAAGTTATCTGCTCTTGAAATATATGGCTTAAGGCAACAAAGTTCCTGGGGGCCAGTTCTCCTCTCAGTCCTGGGAGTCAGAAAGAGGCAGGGGCACCAGCCTTAACCGGAGCGCCGGTGTCTCGAGGACCTGCCTGTATTGGAGAAGGTCTGTTGCTCCTTGCGCTGGAGGCCCCGGGCAGTGACTGCTCAGTAGCCCGTAAAGACAAAGAGCGTGGCGCGTGCAGGGATTACAGCGCATCCGATCACAGAGTGGGTCACAGGCCTGGGAAAATTAGTTAGCCGTTCAAGGCTGGTCTTTGGCAACTCGGTCTAATTAGAAACTCGGTGTATTGACTCTGCTGTCAGACGCCCCAGCTTCTGCCGTTCCAGGGACATACTTTTCTCTGGTATCAGTATTGCTCACAGTCTGTTTCTCAAATCTGCGGTTGTTTGCCATCTGTGAGATTAAGTATTTATGTAGATAGATTAAATAGCTCACTCTGACATGCTGCTTCCATTTCCATTGTGCTAGTGTATAAATTTACATGGATACAACATTCTCTAATTCAGTGTTAAGAATAACATCTTCAGACGCAGACATTAGTAATATTAACTCCTGCCGCCCCGAGTATGGCAAGCAATTACTAGTAGCATTAGTATTCTATTAGCAGACATGTCGCAGAGAATGAAATTCACTTAAATTAGGGCAGACTGGAAAAGGTAATACATGCATTAAATATTAATATAGTTTTCTCATGAAAGTATTCAAAGGACATATCAGAATTGTCATTTAGCTTTTCCTTCTGTTTGTGGAATATCTGTGATCATAATTTGCTTCCATTCATTCCTTATTTAATGAATTGATTATGAATATTTGAAAGTCAAGCTGTGCTGCTCAGTTGTTATTCATCAGAGAAGTCACACGCTACTTTTTACATTTTCAAGGATTTATGAGGCAGATTCTCACATGTGCCAGTTTAAAATTTTGTTTCCATAAATTCTCTGTGATGCAGACTTGAAACTTTTTTTTTAAACAGTTGGGCACAACTGACTTTTAAAAACAAGGCAACTGGGCTTGCTGGGGTGGATTCATTTTCCCTTGCTTTCCACGACACAGGTGGAAACAGGTGAAAACATTTGCAGGTAGCACTGACCTAATAAAACAGAAGGTAGTAAGAGAAATGCACATCTTCCAAAGCGGCTGCTTACGTTCAAAAGTTGAATTATACTCTGCTTTTTAGCAAACCTAGGGAGAGATTTTTCTCCAGTAGCTTTCACTCCTCCAGAGGGCTGTTCACTGCACCTCCTCTGAGACATCTCCGGAGGTATCCGTCTCCTTGCAGTGAGCAGTGCGGCAGCATAGGCAACCAGCGTAGTCGTGCTGTGGTTAGAGAGCTGAAGCTGGTGGAAGTGAATGTAGCTGAAGGGTCAAGTCTCAGGTGTTGTGCTGGTTGACTGTTGCATCCATTGCAATCTGAGAGCGAAGCCAGGATTGCAAAGCGCTGCCTGACACAGACATCATTATCAGAACCTACTTCCGTGGCTTTTTGTTAAGTTTGAGCTCTTAGGGAGTTGATTTATCTACTGGTTGAGTAACCAAGGTTTTCAAATTCAAATGAAACCATTTCTATGAATGCTCTGACTTTCTAGTCAGATTCTTTCTAGTACTAAACACTGCATATTGCTCTTGTTCAGACAACGCCAGTCTCGTTTTTGGTTCAAAGCATGTAGCATCATCCAGCAGTACTGGAGTCATTTGCAAAATTGGAACCCATGGCAAAAAATGGGGTATTTCTTTTTGCTTGTGAAAAAAGTTTGAACTTGCTATATATTCAAACTTATCAGCAGGGCTTCTGACTTGACTAAGCAGCTCCCAATTCAAGATATTTTAAAGTCTCATCCAGCCTCTCATGAATTCTGGAAGAAGTAGCAAATAGTATTTTCTCAATGCTGGCAGAGATATGATGAGAAGTTAGCTCTACAACATCCCAGGATATTTTTAGATAAGGTTTTTCAAGCATTATTGTCTTAGAGAGCACTTAAAATATTCATGTATTTAGGCAACTGATAATTTTGGAGTGCCTCCCAAAATAATATTGGATTTTTCATTTAAGGCTTTTCAAAGCAGCACAGAGTACTTACTCTCTGAATACCCAACATCTGTAAGGCAATTTAGGCTAACAACCCAAAAGTGGAGGCATCACTAGCCAATATTAAAAATGTAGATCTTAGCTACATTATAAGGAATCTGATGAATTGTAGCACAGTGCACACCAAGATGCCAAGCACTGATCTTTTTTTTTTTTTGAACAGATGTAGCCTCATGCTGTTGAATCTTCATATTCAAATAGACACATGAGAAATGCATAGCGCTTAGCACATTCCTTCAGAGCAGCAACTCCAAGGGCGAGTTTAAATAACTAGCATTATTTCTCTGACTGTTAACAGAAATAAATTCATATTGCATATCTTTTTCTATCTCTCAGTGCAGTATAACACACGCCTTCCTACTTGTCCCCTGTGAAGCCTATGCAGTGAAATGCTTTCCTTTGCAGTTTGGGCAATGGCAAGGATTGTCCACCTGCAGTTCAGGGATCCTCTGTGCTGTACAAGCAGCACACAAGGACACACTGTCAAAATACAACGGAGCAGACACAGATAGTGTTTGAACTCTGCAATACTGTTAATTTTAATAAGTATTTAATTTCCTGTACATCACTGGAATCTGCTACTTGACTTTAACAGTTACGCAGAGCTGAAAACATGACAAGGACTTTACAGACATTACCAAGGCACATCCCACATCCCAAAGGGCTTCCAGCTTCACTAGCCGATGTAACAGCTGAGGATAAGCACAGGGAGGAAGGCAGCGAGTTTGCCGTCCAGCCTGCTCACCACTATGTTTTGCTTCACTCTGTATTCTGATTCATTCGTTGTATTTAAAACAGGAAGTTCCACAAAAGAAACATGGCCATATCCTTCACTGATTCTGATGCCTCCTTTCAAAGGCAAGTCATTCGCAAAGGGCCAGCCAGCCAGCTGGTGAACTAGGTGATGATAACTCCTCCAGAAAAAATGATTTCATGACCTGTAAAACAGTGTGAAAGTTCTCTTCAGAAATTTGAAAATGTTAAAAAGGGAGCATCTTACAATTTTTTCCATTAATAAAAAAATTCTCTGGCTTTAGGCAGTAGACTGCCAAACCGTAACTATTAATCTGATAAATTCCAGTCTCTATTTTTTGCAGAGCTAGTACAGACATTGGCCTTGGTAGAATTTATCAGCTATTCACAAGTGTTAATGTTTGCAAAGTTGCTAGGTTGGGCTATGCGTCTGCACAGTAAATTTGCCCTATCACTCTGCCACGATATTATTAGATGCTCAATGGGTGGGTTCTCGTTTGTCTAAGGTTGTTTCATTCCAAAGATCTTGTGTGTTGTCCTCAAGATATTACCGTCCTTGGCATCAGAGAGATGACAACAGCCTGTTGTTTTCCTAAATTAAACATACAGTAATGTTCCTTAGCTGCCTATGCACCTCTTGTTCTTTTCCTCTCCCATTTCTGTGGGTATTTCTTATAACTTCAAGCCTACTTAATAAAGTTGGCCAGGAAACAACAGTTCTATTCTATGATAACTTTAAAGGTCCCAAATTCTTTTTGTTCCACCCTGGAACACAAAATATGGTCTTTGGAAAATATCACAGAACAGAACTGTGGCATTTGTCTATTTTAAATTGGAAAAAAAGTTGCATTTTTTGATTCACTGTTTTTTCCTTTTCTTTTTCTTTGGTTGGAAGTGATCTGCACCACAGGAATATGCACATTTGAAACTCTGTTGAATCTGTACTTCTTCAGAAACTTTTATGCTTTGACAATGCAGACTAAACCCATGGAAATACATTTAGTCAGAAGTTTCTGGCCACCTCTGTTGTTTCAACAGTGGGGCAAGCCTGGTTATGGGGAAGGACTTCTGATATTTGCTGATGCATCTGCCAAGTGTGATCTCTCCCTCTGATTTTATTCATCATGTTTTCCTGCAATGTCACCATGCCATGGGTGATTATATCACCCTGCCACTTAAGGCAGTCCAGGATTCTCCAGGAAGAGTCTTACAAGTTTACAACTGTTAGGAAAGCGCTAGCTTATTCACCAGGGTGCCTGCTAGAGCGTGTCACTCCCCACCACATTGGAAATTGCACTCCTCGGGACTTGAGAAATTCTGGGATTTTCTTTCCCAGCTCTGCAGGCCACTCGCTCCATTGTCTCACTCGTGTGCGGTCCCAGCTCTGCACGGGGTCCGCGTGCCCTGGTGGTGGCACGGGCGTGCTTCTGGCTTGACAATGCCACCAGGGCTGTCGGAGCAGCTTTCCTCCTCCAGTCGTCTCCGCACCGGCGTTTTCTGCCTTGATGGCTGAGCACACCTTACTCCTTCCTCTTCTTCAGACCTGCCCTCCCTGAGGCACAAGCAGAGAAGCAGGCCCTGGTATGCAATTCAGCTTGAAGAAATGAGCTGTGCTGCTGCTGTTTGCAGTGCCTACCCCATGCAGCTGTCCCAAGGCTCAGACTGGCAGGGGAGCCAAAGGTGGCGCATCAGCACAGCGCTACTCTGTGCTCAGATACAGCCCTGGCTTTCCATTTACCAGCATCTTCATTCTGACCTTTCCATTGCTGGCACATCTCACAGGCCCAAAATAGCTCCCCAGGACAGGTAGTGTCAACGCTGCTCACAACTTATTTCTCCAAGGCTGGGAGGCTTTGGTTTGCATGTTTTCTTAGAGCAAACACTAGAAGGGGATTGGAAAAGCAGCTCCTGAAATGAATCTTTTATAATCTATTAATTACACACAGCAGGTTCACATACATCTACATAACAAGGCGTGGGAGCTTTGCAACGCTTCCCTAGGACACACAAGCTCTGTCTTGAAATGATGGCATCAGTAAATGTATACTCATAAAGCTGCACTGACACCCGTTGATCCCTGCTGCACCAGAGATTTACATGGCAGCCTCCTGCGTTTCTGTCCTGGTGGTTGTAATTCTTCTGTATTTTCTCCCAGTCACCCGACTTAGTGTTTTAGTCTTCCCTGAACAAGGGGTGGGAGCGTGGTCTCACTGACGTCAGTGGTAAGACTCCCATTAACGTCACGAAGACAAGCTTTTCCTGGCCTTTTTATGTAGCTCTAAATGGGGGTTTGTGTGTGTGTCTTCAGCAAAACAGACTTTTGCATCCCTAACGAGGGCTGTGTTGCAAAGGCAGCACAATGAGAGGCGCTACCCACTGTAAATTATCTAACGGGACTGAAAGGCAGTGGAATAGGGGCTGCTAAAGGGAGGCAAAGCATGAAGTCTGCAGCACCTATGGGGTTCAGCTCTGGGCCTGGCTGTGTAGCTTCCTCCCTGCCGGTGGGAATGGTGCTTGCCGATGGCAGAAGTGACTCACCAGGTCTCTCTGCTAAGCTCACTGATTTTGGAGAATACCATCAACGCAACTCTTTTGTTGCGTTGCAGTTCTGCTCCTGGCATGGAGGCTTTGCCCAAGTCCTGTCAGTTACCACCCGCTGTTTTCTCCTCTTTCCCTATTTGTCTACATCTCCTGCTATAGTTACTGTTCAGGCTACCCTTGCAAATAAAATAAGCCTCTACTGGGCAATTTCTTCAGCTTGTTGCTGCCTCTCCAGCCATCCTCTCACAAAGATCTCTCTCCAGCACAACGCCAGTAACATGATTTGCCCCAAAATGTGTTCCTTGCACACTAGTAAAGCTCTGAGCTGGTTTTGGCTATGAACGTTGCTCTTCGCGCCAGGCCCTGTTGCTACCTAGAACATACTACCCTGCAAGCAAGATGAGATGAGGCAAATGTATCAGTGGTTATCAGTGTAATTGCAGACCCTACCTTTTGGACTTGAGAAGAAACTAATAAATGAAAGCTGCAGGAAAACTCTCATATGCCTAGTGCATCAGCACACATATCTGAGATTTTTCTTATTTATCACTGGGCTATTCCTACATGGTGTCAGAAGGAAGTTGTTCTAAATTACCTAAAAAGTGCAACAGATGGCGAACGTATTCACCAGGAAGGAAAAAAAAAAAAAAGATAGCACTGAACTATCTGTTGAGAGAGAAAAAAAGACAACATCTGTGGTTCCTCCTTACAAGAAATGGCTCTGTACTGTGGAACATTTCAGGAGTATATTTAGCTTTGTCCTATGTTCCACCCTGCATTACAAAGAGAGAAAAATTAGCAAATGTTTAAGCACAGATGATGTCTGCGCTGTGATGTTTGAGTGGCAGGGGCAGTTCCCAGTGTGACACCATAAGATCTCTCACAGTGGTGTGTCAGTGACCAAGACTCTTGGAAGCACGCCACAGAATAGCCAAACCAGAGTCATTTCTATGGAATAGCAGGGAGACATATCTGACACTGTCAGGCACCAGAGCTCCCATCCTGCACCTATTATTTCTCACCTGCAGAGCTTTATATCCAGAATATGGAAACCTATCTCAGAACAAATTCCTGGAAGCAGAGAAAGTTACAGATAGATATGTCTGAAAGTGCAATGAAAGGTTTTTCTCTTTGTGGCGGAAGCCAGTCTTACAGAAACACTCAGAACATATTCAGTTACATGTGACCAAGTCAAAAATTGTAATTCCCACCCTTCATGTCACTGAAATTTCTCTGGAATAACTAGAAGAATCCAAAAGTAGGTAACACATATGGATTCATAAGTAGAATTTGTTATTGCTGCAGAGGTTTGTTTGGCTTAGATGCAACATGTAACTAAATGAGCAAGCAACTGCATTATGGAAGTACTGAATTGCTGTGGATACTCATTATGTTCACTGCTTCATCTTCAGTTATCTATGTGTAATTTTAACTGCAAGACCTTTCAGGCTTGACAGAGAGACAGCCATTACCGGGAGGAAATGCGAAATGGAACTGTGGAGTCCTAAAATTTTGTAACGATATCTTGAGGTCCCTGAGCTTTAGGTACAGAAAAGGGAATTGAGCTCTGAAGCAGATGCACATGGAAGCACACAGGCTCTGGAGTTTGAACCAAGCCCTATCTGAAGAGGTTTACTGCAAGAGACAACACAACTCATGGCAGCAAGATGTCAAGGTTTTCTCTCACGTATACATGTAACAGGCAAATGAGCATGAATTTTCCTTTTACACCTTTAATATTAGGTAATAAAAAGCAGTAATGAAAAAAAAATCTTAAATCGATCCTACTGAGGGATTTTCCTAACGCGGAGTCCATGCCCATGCGTGTACTTCGTCAGTGTAGCCAATAGCCAATATTTGCAAAAGTCCCGCTCTAACTCCAAAGGAGCAACCACCAAAGCAGAGAGCCGGGGGTCCTCAAGGCCTTTTTCATGGCCACAGTGTGAAAAAGCTCAGGATTCACCATGTGATCTGAGCCTTTGGAGAACATCAGCTCTAAAGGTGTCCTTCAGCTGCTCTTACACTGAGCCAGGTATCTTGCAGCCTCTATAGCAGTTCCCTCAAGGGTTATTGAGCTACCTTGATAGATGAGTAAGGGCTCACAGGTAAGGGCTTACTAGGCCCCCGTTTTAAAAGAGCTTCTTACACTTGCGATAGAGTTCCCCAAAGAATACAATTTGTTCTCCAAAACTGTTAAAAACAGCTGCCGAGACTACAAAATCCAGTTCTGCATTGCAGCCGCCATGGGGACTCCAGCTAGCTGGCAGAGGAGAGGCAGCGCTCACAACAGCAGTCACTGCCACAGACTGCTGCCGCAAACTTAGCTGAATAGAGACTATAAGAGGAATATAAATAGAACTAAAATTTAGCTGCCAGTAGTATGTGAGAATAATTGCTTAACTGATTATGAAATACCGTAACTTCTTAACCTCGTGACTTGCTTCATACAGGCTTAAGGAAGGGTGTCTATTTTCAAAAATTAGTTTTGCTGAATGTTTTTGCGTAATATAGGTAAAAAGCCAAAATCAGTGACAGGAATCGCTGGGGAGAGGTAGAGGACCCCAAAATACTGCAGGAAACAAATGCTTGGAAGATGATAGGAAATATATCTGCACTAATTTGCTTTTTACTTACACCAGAAAATTCAGGGGTTAATTTCACTACAGTCAACACCGGCATTAGAATTATACAGACAGAAAAGTAGCCTGAGAGAGGTGAGTTCACTGACACTTTTATGCCTGCTTTTCCTGACACAGGAAGAAAAAAGGGAAAAAAAAAGCATTCAGAAAATAAAATAGGAGTATGAAATTATTACACAAATTAAAACACAGAGAAGACTGACCATGAAAATACTAGACTTAAATGAGCATTAAAACCACATCAGCTTGTTCCTGTGGATCTCGTGCTATTTATTGCATGGTTTGCTAATGAACGGTGCCAGACTTGCTCTTCTTACTGTGTAACAACACACCACGGGGCTCTGGAGAGAATACAAGATGATACTGGGGTGTCTCAGAAGCAGAGGCAAAGCCAAATAATGCCATCTGGTAGCCTGGTTTTAGTGAGCAAACGCAAAAGCTAGTGGAAGGTTATGACAAGCGCACCAAAGCTTAATAATGCAGAGACATTAATCCTTTCTCCCCTGCCTGATTACCCCAGCAGAAAGTCTGCACCAGTCTGTTCTCTGTAAATGATTCAATTTATCTTCTTTTTTTCCTGGGTATGTTTGTACAGCACCTAACATGTTTTCAGCATTGCCCAAATAATAAATTAACAACTAAATAGAAAAAAAAGATTGTATTACCTTGAGGTACCCTAGGTATAATTTGAGCCTAGAATTATTTTTATATAGGAAAACCGTACTCTAAAAAAAAGAAAAATAATCTTACCTCTGAGCAGGTAAGAATATGACATAAAAAAGTGTGGGTCCCCTCATGGTGGTTTGGGGGTGCAATTCTCTCCTCACATGTCTACAGGAATACCAAGAAACTTCACTTAAGTAGTCTTTGCCCTCGCGCGTGCCCGACGGCGGGTGAGGAGCGGGACCTGCAGAGCCCCGCTCCCCAGCAGTGCTAGCCACGCGCCTGAGCCAGCAGCCGAGGGCCCGTCACCGGGCGCTGTGCGGGGTCGCTGCCACCGCCAGCCGCTCTTCGCAGCCGCCAGATCGTGGTGAAGGCAGCGCATGCAGATGCTCACCCTCCTTCAGGGGCATCATCTTGTGCCTGGCAGAGGAGGGTCAGGACAGGGTTTCCTTCCAAAGGACCTGTTGGGAAACAAGATCTACTGGAATCTGGTGCGTGTATAACACAGAATATTGTCTGCATAAAGGATCCAAGCCCTTTTCAAGTAACTATCTTGCTCCAAACCATTCATGCCACCAAGGGCTGATCCTAAGCACGTGCGACCTGCGCTGCTGTAAGAGCCTGCACCCGGTCACCTCCCTTCCAGCAATGTTCAGTGCCTTTCTTCTCCCTGGCCAGGGCCATCTACTCCCCCGCGCTCTGGCTGTGGGCCACGTGCCAGGCTGCTCCTCTGCTCTCGGCTGCTGTTTGGCTGCTAAGCGCTCCCTCCAAGCAGCCAGACGCAGGCACTAACGCGAGCTGAAAGGTGGGGACCTCCTGGAGCGCTCGGCGCCCGCACCAGCTACGGCCTCCGGGAAGGGGGCTGAGCCCTCAGGGAACAAATTATGTTCTCAAGATTGGCCCTTCTGGAGCGTGAACCCAGGGCAGGCAAGAAACGCAGACTCCTTAGCAGAGCCATCGTCCAATGCGTTTTTCTGAGGGTAAAACTCTGTGTGTGCCGTAACAAACTCTTTGGCTGGTAGACGTGGAGCCACCTAAGCTGGTGGACAGGCTGTGCGATCCCACAGCGGAGACCGGAAGGCAGCTCGTGAACTGCTCCGCGTGCAGAGGTGGTGCCTGCCTGCGGCAAGCCAGCTCATTCCCGGTGCCTCTGCAGCCAGCCGAGCCTGCGCAAATAAATATAAACTGTCCACAGTATCCACAGAGCAATGAAAATGGGCAATGAAGTAGTGACATACACACTAGGATAGCCATATGTCCTTTACGTGTCCCCTCTGGCTTGCTCGATAACTCTCTTATGAACAGTTGTAATTAGTGATAAGAATAAAGCCAAATACTTCCTAGCCACAGAAGATCGTTTGGAGCCAGGCCTTGGTTTTTAAAAAAGGAAAGGCTGATGCATAGGTCTTTTTCTGCATCAGTCTGGCAAGCCTTGTTGGAAGCAATAGGTACCGCTGCAGCTTGTTGAAGGTCGTGGCTGTTGCTTGAGAGGCACCAGCCTGGGAATGTCCTCAGTGTTTTTTGTTGCAGTTAAAGTTTTACAGAAAAGTGTGCAGCTGAGGCAAGTTTTGGACCTTGCATTCAAGTGTGTTTTGGCATTTATATTAGTAACATGTAAATACAAACAAGCGTGTTTTGAAGCGTCTTCATGTGTTCAGCAGGGGCTGACTCAATTGCATTGCAGAGGAACTTCTCTAAGACACGGGGAATGATGTTGAATTTAACTGTCACTGTCATCATGGAAAAAATATCCTGGTATTTCCAACCAGCCTCCTTAGTTCCGTGACAGGGGAGAGCTGCTGGATGGGCCACGTGAACCTATGGAAAGCCTATAATTTTCTGTTGGCTACTGGAGGAACTCCTGCATAGATAACTTTTCTTAGCATATAGTTTTATCTATCGATCTATGCGTGTGTGTGCGTATGTATGCATATACACTTTCTAAATCCATCTAGAACAAGATATGCAAATCTGCCCAGCTACGATATTGTTCCTCCCCTGCATACTTAAGTACTCTTCAAGCTAGCTAGCTCACTGCCCGAGCACTCCTGCAATGACCTGTCTGTCTGCAAGCTGAACGCTGCAGCGTAACCCCCATAGACTCATGAAAATAAGCAAGGCCTTCACCCCTCTGTTCCTCCATTAAGTCTGCGTCTCGTTTGCCTTGTCCTTTTGTGCCTCTTTCATCCCATTGCCTTAAACAAGTGTGACAGGGACGCCTGACATCATTGCCCGGTGCCCTGGTCATGAGTCCCTGGAAACACTCAACCAGAAAAGGGATGCAAGAGGCGCCGTCAGCTCAGCAGAAACGCTGCAGCCCTCTAGGAAATATTTCGGTGGAGCAGGGGTGGTGGGACGAAAAAGGCAGCAAAGCTGGGCCAGGCAGAAGGAAACATTTTTGTTATTTTAAACACATGTACTTGTATTGATTCATAATGGGAATTTGGGAGGGAAGTGCAGCTGGGAGACAGAGGGAGAGGCTTATTTTTATTATGAATATATGTATTGATTGTGGCTGAAAGTGGGGAGGGAGGGTAGACTGCATATGATGAAGCCACCTGCAGTGGAGGTGGGGAAGGGAGAGAAAAAGGGCAAAAGGGTACTGTATTTTTCAGATGTGTCAATTGAAAATATACCTATTTCTCCTCTGGTGACTGGACACCAGCTGGCCAAGAAGCCAGAGCACAAGAGAGCACATTGAATATCTGGGATTCAGCTCTGCTTCTCGCAATAGCTTTTAGGGACTGGTTCTAGCACCTTTTATTTAGCCCTGTGTGAACAATTGGTTTTGGGTGGAACAAAATGTTTCAGGTGACCCAAAATGGACGTTTGTTTTCACTCAGTCCTCTAAAAAGCATATTCTTGCCCTTTCAGGCATCAATTCATATTACGTTTGCCAATTTGTTTGTTCAAAGCAAAGCAGTGGAAACACAGAGAGGTGTGATACACATATGCAAGAAACTGAAGAAGTTCTTCTCTTCTTTCTCAGCAATACAAAAATCCAGCAATGTCCAGATCACTTACCCATGCTGCAAGTGAACTTTGTTTGAGGCTTTTTCCTTCTGAGAAACTTTTAACCCCAAAGGTTTGGCTAACTCTGAACTATAGGGTAGCTGGTCAGGACCCTGTATCAAATGCCTGACTATTTCTTGGTATTCATGCTGATATGAAGGTTTGTACTCAGTTGTTGCACACCCCAGGTAAATGTTCAAATATCTTTCTCTCAATGACTACTGCAGAGCTCAATCCAAAACAGAATGGATTTATCAGGAAAGACCCATGTCATAGCGTTAATTAATCTCAAACTATTTGGCAGAGGTAGTTCAGGCAGCAACTCCAAGAGCATTATTTGAATTAATAGGCTAATTGCTGCTGCACTGTGCTTTCTTTTTTTTCTTTTTCTTTTTCTCTCTTTTTCCTTTTCTTTTTTCCTTTTCCTTTTCTTTTTCTTTTTCTTTTTCTTTTTCTTTTTCTTTTTCTTTTTCTTGGCTTACTTCATTTTTGTTATTATTGAGAATTTGAATGTATGTCACTAGCACAATGTTATCTGGGGGGCTCAGACGCAACCTTGTCTAGCCATGCCGGAGGGCTTCTTCCATGAATACCAGGAGATACTTCTTGTGCTGCAGTACAATCTAGGGGCTTGGTACCTCTTCTTAAATAGTAGAAGCTCCATTGCTTCCAATTACTCTGTCCTGTCATTTTCTTCATTTCTAGAAGGTAGGTCAGTGGCACTATTAGTCTCAGAAGGCCCTTTGGCCCAGCTCTTGATTTTCTCTTGGGCCAGTGAGAGTCTGGTCTCCCCAGACCAGCAATAAGTGCAGGTGCAGCAGTGAGAGGCCTTGGGGCCATTCATTTCTGTTAGGAAGGCACTATTTTACATCAAGTGAGCAAAATTTTGCTATCTGTCACCAGCATCCTGTCACCTGCTATTGCAGTGAGAGCTAGACCGAAGAATGACTCTACAAACATCCTCATTCTGGCTTTAAGAATATTTAAGAAATCTCTTGCAAAGTTTTTAGGGTTGCAGAGACTAAATATCCTGAAAACACACAACAAAATATCTAGAGGGACTAAGGGGCTATCCGGATCGTTACATGTATGATACCCTCATGGTCTGCAGTGAAATTAACAGCATGGTTTTTTAAGTCCTTTTTTTTTGGTTAAGAAAGTGGGGTTTTTTTTCCTTCCCATACCACTGAATCTTGCAACACAAAATGTTTGGCCTCACCATCTGAATCCAGGTCCCTGCCCCCACAGCAATATGGAGGGCTCTTTCCAATGCCATGTCCTGAGCATGGTGCTTTCCCTGCTCAGGAAATGTGCCTGCTTAGCCAAAGGGTTGCCTGAGCCTTTGTGCCTGTTAGAGTAGCATGGCAAAGCTCTCCTGTGTGGTAGCAGCACTTAGCAAAGATTGAAAATCCTGCAAGATTAGTAGATTGCAGCTGTTTCAATTGCAGATGTTGCGAACCTGTGCATTTGTGGTCCATGGAGAATTCTGTTTTCCTCTTAATGTAGCCTAAATGATTCAGGCCTGCTCCTGTAGGAATAAAAGATAAGCCGTTGGGCCAGCGATCTTCCACAAGAAAAATAGCATGTTGTTTTGTTTTGTTTTTTTATTTGTTTTTTTGATGTGTGGGCACCTAAAAAGTAGAAGGGCTCATACTTCCCATTGAGCACTTTGTGCTTTCACCTTTGAAATCTTTTCCTAACACATTTCCTCCTCTACGCAGTGAGGTGCAATATTGTGCGCATGGCTGAATGAGGAAAAAGGCCCATTAAAGAGCAGATGAAAAGCAAAACGCAGGTTACTATTCCCTTAGTTCCAAGAACTAAGGATTTCAGGGAAGGAAACAAAATGGGGACAAGATGATACACTCTGATTCTCTGGCCAAGTTTTTCCTGCTCTCCCATTCAAACAGGTTCTTCTTGTCCAGTGTTTTATGTGAATTATCATTAACCACAACTTCACTACTCTGTTCTGCTTATACGGTAAGCACATTCGACAGCCTCTGACAACGCTCATTACTCGCCTATGGCTACTGGGATAATTTCAGTATGAAAAACTGCATAAAAATCAAACCCTTGTCCAGCTATTCTGCCACTGTTTGCTGTGAAAACACAGTAAGCAGTTGGATACAGCTCGGATTAATACATGAAGTCTCTCTCAGGCTAAATAGTTTTCTTAGGCATCAAGAAACATTCAGCTAGTTTCTTTTTTTCTTTACACCCAGAAGTTGGCCAGGAGGTGTTCTTAAGAGGAGCTTTACATTCACTTCATTGAGCTCCACACTGAAAAAAAGCTCCAAAGGGACCATGCACAAAGCAATATTGAGGGTGAGTCAATTGGAAAATCATCTGTGTCAAGGGAGGCAGGAAGTTCTGTGGCTGGTAGATATATACTACGGTTTTCCCATAAATAGAAGTGAGGAAGTTGTTGCTTTACAACTTGAATGTGTAGCTGATTTGAGCATGCTCTCACAGAGGGTTGTTGAGGAGTTCCTAATTGTTATTATTTGGTGATGAAGCTTGTGCATCTGAACCTCTTTGTCTATTCACTCCACTTTTAGGCTCGGAAGAGCAGATGCCATACCAACTCACAACAGAAGATGATTCAGGCAGAGATTTCTGCCTGTTGGGCAGACTTGCAAAGGCTTCCTCAGCCCTCATAATTCTGCTCATTAATTTTCTGACTGCTGCCATAAATCTTGCATTTTGATAACTCACCTATTAGCCCAGACAAGCAATGCGCAACCCTTGGCAGAGATCAGGCCCTGTCTTCTATAGAGCCGATAGAAAGCAGCAAACTATCTGGCTTCTTCACTGGAAATCTGAGCCTAATACGTCTGTAACACACTATGCTCTTCACTGCCCAGAAAGAAGGCTGATATTTGGATTTCCTAGGCCTGGTTCTTTTTTTTCAATTAAGCTGCGTGTTCACTGGTGTAATTTCATTTGATTTAATATGACTTACTGTTTCCCAGTGAACAGAGAATCATTAATCACACACACTGTCTTCAAACAAAATCCACAGACATTTTTCTTGTTCTAAAGAAAGCTCCTCCCTCCTCCCTTCAAAGTCTCATATTTCACAAAAGGTTTCCCACTACTCCAGGACTATCCAGTCACTGGAAATCTGTGTCTCCAAAGGCCATGGACTCAGGAAAATAAAGAAATACACGGTGACCAGCTGTAAGGCACAAGTGACCTAACTGTTGAGATCTGTGCTTCCACACTCACGGGATAACCCATTACCAGCGTTCAGGAAGGAATTTTTCACAAATACAAATGCATTTGACACGTTTAAATATGATTTTTTAGTCATGAAAATACACATGCAAAAAATTAAAGTTTCCACCATGAGTAAATGTTAAAAGTCTGGATCCTTGGTGTATAATCCGTAGCAGACATACAAAAACTGGTAGGAATTTATATGATTTTTTTCATTTCAAACTTTAGCACGTGTATGATGAGAATATGGTTACCTGGGAATACTAAAGGCCAGCTCTTTTAGAGTACTGTAAAGTAAGTGCTTACCTATTTGTCTACTACTTTGCAATCAGCATTCCTACAGCAAAACTGCGTTTTTTTCCTGGAATCTCAACATTACCATGAACTTATTTTTCCTAATAGCTTTCAGACACGAAACAAAAATATGAAGCTCTAAGTCCTCACATCCCAGAAAGCGTTCTTCAATCTTAAAGTCAGTGTCCAAAAGGACAGAACTAAAATGCACAGATCTAGCAAGGCCTTCATTGTCAAGCTGCAAACGAACAAGGTATTTGCATTTTACCAATTAGCTGCTACTATGAGTTTTACCATTCACCATGCCAAAGAACATACTTTGTTTGGGCTTTTCAAAGCTGTGCACAGAAACCAGCCACAGACGCACCAGCCATGCCCCTAGCGGGAGGTATGTAGCTAAGCAATTGTTACGGCACCAAAATGTTTAATTATGATGAGGTTTGCAATGAAATTTGGTAACGGGCCATTTTCCCCGATGAGCTGAGCGTGGCTTGTGAGTTTCCAAACCAGATATCAAGTGATGATTCAGTAGACGCATTCCTTTGAGCCACCTGAAAATCCAAGCCCAGCAATCTTGGTCCACTTGTTACCCTTTTCTTTCAGGTCACTGCTGAGAATATCGGGGAACAATCTGTTTTCTCAGTGGAAGTGGTACGAAGCCCACGCCTTCCTAAAGACCTTCTGCATGCTATAGATTTTATGATTAACAAAATAATGACAGCTGCATCCTTTCTAGTTTCTTAAAGGAGTTCAGCTAACATTACCCCGAAGAACAAACAGCCAGGCTGGAAGGGCGCTGGGAAAGGAGAGAGCTTGCACAGTTCAGGAATAAGCAATGTAAAAGCTTCCTGAACACATTCAACTAAAATGTAATTGATAAAATGGCCTTGAAAATAGGGGGTTCAATTATGGACTGTGGCTGTGATCATTTTCCTAGTCTAAATTACTCGGGTATAAATGAAATGAAATAGGACTTGGACTCTGCTAATTAACCACCCTACCCACAGGTGATCACAGTATGCGCCATGTAAGATCTCTGCAAAAGCAAAATTCATACACCTAGAAAATGACAAGTGTGCTTATTAAAACCATTTTTGCAGTTTACAAGAATAGCAAAGTCCTTTGATATCTAACCAGGAAAATTATAGAGGGAGGGGGAAGGAAATTCTGAATACACTTAGAAATAATGATCCAGACAACATTTCCCTTGAATTAGTTCATTTTAAAAGAGAACAAAGGGTTTGTCCTGCTGGGTAGCTTTTCAGCAGGGATGCCCTGCCTGCCTTATTTCAGATCTGCAACATTATGTGGTTTCAATTAGTGGTAGCACTTGCAAAACTAGTAACACAGACATTTTGGCATGAAATCTGACTCCAAGGCGGTGAAGGGTACTTGAGATCTACTCAGGGATGGGTGGAGAAATACAGTCCATTTGAAACAGTGTTGATCATTTGTCATAACGGTGTCATTTCTAAAAAAACCTCTCTTTATTTTTATAGGCTTGGCTTTTCATTTCTTCTTTGCCTCCCTATTTAGAATTTGCTTTCCACTTATCTAGCATTCCAATTTCCCGTTTCTTTTGTCACCTGACTACTTAACTAGGCCTTCAGTTAAGTTTTTCTTCAGGCTTTTAGGGGAGCCAAGTGTCCTAGCTAAGCATCCTCAAAATACTACAGTACTTTACAATGCTTAACATTTATAGGGTCCTCTTCATCTTCAAAGTCCTTTGCAAGCCCTAGTTACAATAAGAACAATCCTGTATTGTCAGGGACTGGCTGGTTTAATAGTCCTCCCTCCTCCCTTCATGTTGTGAAGTAATTTCCAAAACATCCCTTTAAGGCAACTGTTTTATTCCTTTAACTTTGCAGTCAGGAAAACTGACTTCTGTTGCTATTCCACATCAACATAAGTGCCTCTCCTAATACATCTGCTGGCAGAAAAAAGCCTGTGCATGATTCAACAAAATTTCCCAGTCCTACTTATCCTAGATATCTTGATAGGCAGGTGACGTTTCTGACGAGCAAAATAACAAATGTCACTACTGTGGTGACAGACATATACAATATTCCAAATATCCATTGAAAGAGAAGCCTTTAATACAGGAATGAAAGAGGCAACTGCTTGACAAGATTTGAACATGTGAAACTGTAATATTTTTAGCAATACAGTCAATAATTTGTCTATCATATCATGGTTCTAAGTAGTTTTTACCAAGACTTGCCTAATTATCTGCTACTCTAGCATGGTGACTGTCAATAAACATAGCGTATCTGAATGAAGACTACAGCACAAATACGGTAATATTTTTCAAGATTTACATTCCTAATACCCACCAAAGGACTTAGATTTGTTTAAGTGCCGCTCAGGGCTGTAGATCAAAAAGGCCCCCAAAGACTGCTACCCTCTCTTTGGTCCCTCTCTTTGGTTTGCTAGCCTAGCTCTGCTAAAGGAAAGTATCAAAAGTCTTGCTTTAAAATCAATACATATTTGGCTAAATTTTGTTTTGATACTTGTGGTTGCTCTCAAGCTGGAACAAAACCTAGGGACTGCACACTGAAACAGAATGAAAAGTACGGAAAGTTTTGCTGATATCGAACAGAATTCAACTGCTGAGTTGTGCGTGCCTCTGGTCACCAGCGTTTATTTTTACTGGTGTCCATCTCAGCCTTGCTTGCACACGCCCCCAGCCTTACTCTCGCTGGCGCTACCTGGAAGCAGCAACCTGAAGTAAGAAGCAGTGCAGGAAGGAGCAAAAGCACGGGGCATGTGGTGACTCTTTTTCTTCCTGATCCACTTAACAGGAATGTTTGGAGAATACAAATGAGCAGTTAGGCCACTCTGATCAAATTCATATGAAGTGTAGTTCAATTGATTTAGAGCTAGAATAACAAATTCACCCCACGCTTCTTCCAAGTCTCTGCAATGAGATAGTCTTATTTTGGTAACAGTCCTTCTTTTTACATGACAGGTAATCCACAATGATCCACAATCATACAAGCGGGATTTTCCCAATTTCACTCAAACTGCTTAACAGCTTTATTGCAATTCTAGGAATAAAGATGATCACATTTCACTGACTTAAGAGAGTAAGTTTAACACACTGTGCCATTTGCTACCACCCTGATGGGCTTTTTTTTCTGATCAATACATGTATTAATGCTAATAAAACACTTACGGAGTTTCCCAGATGTAGACATGGCCCCTTAATCCTTCCCTGTTCTGCTGGGGATAATCATTTTTACAACATGAGATCACTTGCACCAGTGAAGTGCATTTTAACACCTTTCCCTGTTATCTGTGTGAACTGATGATCCTAATAGAATCCCAGCAGTGCATTTAAACTTTATTTCCTAGGTTAATCAGGCTAAAAGACAGTTAGCTAAGTTTCCCAAAGGGGGCCTTCTCTGCGTCCAAAAAAAAATAAAAAAGAGATGCTGCTGGAATTGTTCATCACCAGAAATTTTGCCCACTGAGAAAAGAAAGGTGGCAACGCTACAAAAAGAAGGGGTGTTTTTGTCTTATAGTGGACAACATAGCACAAAAAAAAAGAAATATTTTCTGAACAAAGAAGTCAGGCCAGTCTCCCTCTTTTTTTTGATCTTTAATCCCTTCTCTCCCAAGTAGAATGGCAAAGGAGCCCTTCTCTCTTTCTAATAAATAGCTAGCAAAGGCAGGCTTTCAATGCTACATCCCTTTGATCAGCACAAAGCTGTCAGCTCCTGCCGCTTTTTTTTCTACCAGCTCTTGTTCCTGGTTAAAAGTGGAAGTAATACCTCCTGAAAGAAATACCCTAGGTGTCCTGCAAATCATCAATCCTATTTTTTTTCTTGTTGTTTTTCACTGGCCCACCCTCCTGGCCTGAGCAACCTCCCTACTAACACCCCTCTTCCTCTTTCCACCCTTTTTCCAGAATACCAGTTTCATTTGATACGCAATTCAATGTGCCAGTCTGACCTACTGGGACCTTGCTGTCTGAGACTCTACCACTGCGCAGACAGGGGAAACCTGCCTTCTCGCACGTGACAACAGTTACTTCCATACATTCATCCCCCGTAAAGAAATAAAAAAAATGCTTCGTAGACATGGCAAAGGAATTCTTGGAAATGAGCTCTTATTAATTTGTAATAAAGCCCTATGTTAAAACCAAAAAAAAAAAAAAAAGAAGCCCCAAACACCAAAAAAATTTCAGGTTTTGCTTGACCGAGTCTCTGAGATCCCATTTTGATCCAATCTTTAGGCTGCTGCGTTTCAGCCCACATCACTGCATCGCAGCAGTAAACAGCCTGCAAATACTGCTGCTTTCAGGCAGGTCACTCAGCGCATTTGAAAGCAGGCTCCTTGTTTACTGCTGAGATTATCTGCAGTCTGCGTTTCTGCTCACCGCAGCCTTAGGACCTGATGTACACTTTGTAAATATTATGCTGCACAGGAAATAATTCACAGAGGCAAACAGTGACAATCAAGTGTGCAAGGTGGGACTGGCTTGTACTGGGGGAGCAGAGCAGAGGCCTTGGGGGGTGCGGGGGGTGTGGAGGGGGAGGGCTGGGGGAGTACCGAAAAGCAACTGCACAAAAGATCACTATCACTAGACAATGTCAAATCCGCAGTGACATGAAATGATGTTTAAATACCTTTGCCATTTCCCCCCGGGGCTGCTGTGCTGGGTGCGTTCTGCGCGCCTACAGAGCTATGTTTTTCGCAAACCGGGATGGAGTGAATGCTGCTCGTTGTTCGGGCTGCAAAATGTCAAGCTGCAGTGGAAAGAAATACAGCATTGCAGTGGTGGTGCACTGAGGCCCCCGGTAGGAAAGCAGGAGCTATTAAGTGGAAAATTCCTGCAGAGGACGTGTTTCCATTTCTAATGCGAAGAAAGAGGGTGTTGTTTGAGGCTGGCAGGTCTGTGGAAAATACAGAAAACACAGGGAAGATGAGAAAATGACCTCATTGAACTCTGAGAACTCGAGCAAACAAACAGCCTCAGCCAACATACCGCGCTCTCGCAGCGCTCCTGCCCAAACAGCCGACTGACCTATAAGTTATATAATCGCCCAGGAGGCGCCGTGCCCCACGCAAGCGTGGGCAGGGGGCTCCCCTGCAGGCTGAGCAGCCGGGGGGCCAGGCAGGCCGCCCTGCTCGGCCGGCCGGGAGCGCGCGGGGCGAGCTGCCCCCTCGCTGCCCCAGGCCGGGTACTCGCACGGGGCTCAGGTTTAATCGCGCGCCGAACGCCAGCACAACGATGGCACCAGTTGTTTGTTACAGTACAAACGATTTCAGTCCGGCATAAATTTTCCATTTCAGAGGCTGCTGCACGCCTGCAGGGAAGGGGCTGGGTTTTGTGAGCAGAGGGGGGTCCTGTGTAAAAGTTGGGGGGGGGGTCCTTCCTAGGGAGGGTTAGCGCTGCCTTGTTTGGACCGCACTGGGGGGCTCAGGGAGTGTGTTGGGGGGGGGCTGCGTTTCCCCCGTTGAGGCCCCTGTAGTGCTGACTCGAACTGCCTGAGTTACCATTTTATGTCAACTAAACAAACGCTAGCGTAAGAAGGCAGAGGCTAACCGAAGGCCGTGGGGGCTGGCGGCGTTCGGCACAGCTACCGCCTGGCACAAGAGGAAGCTGCGCGCCAGCATCTGCGGCGTCCCAGGCTGCTGCAAGGTTTGATTCGCTGTGCGGATGCTTGCCTCAGTTTATTTCCAATAATTGATTAATTGAATATAATAGGAAGAAAGTTATTAATTGTTGGAATAGTGGACGAACCATAATTCATAGTTTGCAATAATATTAGAAATCAGGAAAGGGCATTTCTGCTAACCAATAGTGACTTTGCTGTAAAAACATATTCTCTCCTCCTTCATAATACCAATCCACACACTTAATGCATAGGGTTTTTTTCTTTTTTACATGCTTAAAATCATGTTATATCCCAGTTGCAGATGGTTGTATGCACAACCAAAATCTGCTCAGCCAGCCAGCATTACTTCAATGGACTTTGCCTGCAATTGGCATATCGGTGTTAAAAGGTCCTGGCAACTTTAAAGACTGCATGATGCTTTAAGAAGAAGCGTAAACATAAGCAGATAAGTGTTTGCTCTTGAAGATGAGTCATTAAAGCATAGGCATAGGAATACCAGCAAATAAAAGCAGCTGGCACAAGTCACAAAATGCAGATGCACATTCAAATTTCATGTAACTTGCTACTTAGATCCAGTGTTTTGATCCATTCTGTCATTAAAGTAGGGATCACAGGCCATGAATGCGCGGAGGTACAATTCAGGAAACCCTCAGCAGCTCAAAGGAGCTGACTAGGTTCAGTGGTCTACTTCCCTCACCAAAAAATTCAAGAGCAAGATAAAGTGAATTAAAGATGGGTGCTGAAGGCAAAGTAAGATCATCTCCAAATTGATCAAAAAATGCAAACCTTGCCTCCTGTGGGGTTTGAAAAACGTGTAGTTAAATTGCCACTTTTTTCTTTCCAGTTTGACATCTCCCTGAACATCTGGAACACAAGCAAAAATGACAGAATTACATACTATGAAAAAATCTGTACATACGAGTTTTTAAATCTCTGTTTTGCAGGTATACTTTAAGTTGCTTGGATAAAGATCAAAAAAGGTGGATGAAGTTTGGGGCACGTGGACAAATGAATCTGTCTGCAATTCTCCCACGGTTGCTAAGGCTCCAGATTTCATCTTTTTTAGATACGAAGGAGATAGTGCTGTACAGAGGGAATAAAGAGGAAATAATTGTGGTCTGTGCAGCTCAGATTTTGAACGAAATTTGCCCAGAATCCAACACTGTTTCAGCTTGCACCTAAGCGCCTATATTATCTACAGCACAATGGCCAAAAGACATTCAAGAGCTCCACAGCGTTGCGTTTTTCCCTTTCTGGGAATGTTTAACCAGGGCAAACTGTATAGTGCAGCATTTCTGCACGATACCATAGACTCTGTTTCTCCTTTCCTTGTGCTGTGTAACTAAGGGGCACTGTAAGGGGCGCATAACTTACAGACGAGAACAGCTTTCTCCTCTGCGCTCTGACAGGAAATAAAAAGCTCCCAAAAAACTCAGGAGAGAAAAACAAACTTTGTGAATGACAAATAGAAGCACTGCCAAAACAAAAGAGTTCCCTGCATCTAATAAAAGGAAAAAAGCAAGCTTTTTTGCTCATCCATACTTTGCGGTTGCAAATGGCAAGAAACAGAAAGATATTAAGAATCACCCGGTGTATCATTAGGGCTCTGGAGTTTAGTACCCACAGCAGGATTAACGCTTCTGAGGAGTGCAGGGCTTTGGCTGCACTTTCCCTCTGTATTTTATAGGTTCTCTAGGCATTTTAAATAGCAGATTCAGCTCATATCAGAGCTTCTGTTTTGGGTTCAGCTTAGAAGACTGGAGATTTCCAAACAGACTTCTAGGAGACTACTTTAAATAAAAACATAGGTAAATCTGGGCAACGAAGTATGAACCAGAGCCAAGCAGTGTGCAGGCAAGCCATGTCCAGCTCTTGCCAATGCACCTCAGTCCAGCCCTACTTTACGCTTTCAGAACTGGGCTCCCCTTGTGCAGAAATGCCTGGTTGAACTAAAATGTACAGTGGTTTTATGAAGCACAAAAATACCTAGAGAATAAACCCCCCCAAAATAATGCTTTGTTAGTTGCCCTTCTTTGCCTAACGGTATCAAAAGAATGGAGTAAAAGAGCCACAAAAATCATTGATCAAGATCTGGCCTTTATTTCCTTGTTTTTGAAATCCTCAGCCTCATCGGAAAGTTTCATGGAAGTGATGCCAGCACTGCTGTCAGGAGATGTGAGCCACCAGCACGACCAAGTTAGCTTCAGCACTGTCCACTTGTTCTGACAATAGTGGAAATAGGGCTCTTGGCCTCTGACCACTGATGGAAGCACCGAATCCTCTCATCCTCATTTTGCTATCCTTGATCATTTGTTTTTGTTTTCCTGAATTCTATGAATGTGACTGAAGGAGGTTTTGAGGTCATTGTGGAAGACTGGAGCGTGAATCAGCCTCCCTCCTTGTTTTGTTCTCGCAGGACATGCTGAAGGGTAAGTCTCTTGTTTAATCTGGGTGCAGGAAGAAAGCCTGTTAGTCAGCGGTGTCATACTGATGAAGGAACAAAAAAAGAAACTTCACAGTAAACAGGACTTTCATGGATAAGATGTTAAGATGTGCATAATCCTCCTCAGCACTGATAAGATGGAGTCCTGCATTGTGTTTTAGGAGCCATACCTACAGATGTGTGCCATATTTAGGAGCCATGGAAGGCAAAAAGACTCAGCTGTTTAGAAACCATGACCTGGGAAAGGGTTATTCAGCCTGCAGTCGGAAAAAGACAGGGAAATCTTCAAACACTTGAAGGGCAGCTGCAAAGAAGGAGGTAACCTATTTTTTCCATGTCCATTGGAACAAGAATTGGCTCAAATTATATTAAGACACATTTATCTTGGACAGTATAAAAAAAACTTGAGTGATAGAAGGAAATACAAGCACAGAACTGAAAGCACTCCCCTGAATGTGGATCCTTGCACACACCAAAAGAAATACATAAACCAGTCAAAGCATAGATCAGTTTGCGTAGCAGTGTGCTTGGAGAAAGGTTTGACACAACTAGGAGGTGCTTGCCAGCTGCTCCTGAAAAAGCCTGGTGGTAACCTAGAACCAGCATTAGAGAGTAATGGCACAATGGAAGATTTTTGGAAGGGTTTGGAACTTGTCATTGTTCCCTGAAAGATCCAAGTCACAGTAGACCTCTACAGAGTTCTTTTTTTTCTTCTTTTTTTTTTTTTTTTTTGGTCCTAGGAATTGATCTGACAATGAGGAGAGCTTGAATAGTTTCTGTGGAGACAGATCTGTGGGCAGTGTGAGAGCCTATCCATTAAAATGGAAACAAGGCTAAATTTTGCCTCCTCTGCTGAAACAGTTTCAATAAGACTTCCTCCAGATTCACACCAGTTAAACTGAGTACACACGTGGGCCAAGGCAATACAGAAACTAAAGACTTGTGTAACGATCAGTCAATGTAATGATTTCTCTTACCTAAGTCTTTAGGAGACTTCCTTGAAGATCCTAATTTCTACAACGCGTATTGCAGAAAGCAGTCTGTGGTGTCCAAGGAGAAGCAATAAGGAGGGGGCTTTTTAATACACTCCCTGTTTTGCTTTAGGTTGTGATCCTATATGGTTATGAGTATGATACTAAACTAAATCCACCCAGCATGGTGGCAATGTTACCTAGTGTCACTAGCAAGTAGTTAGTCTGGTCCAGCACCATAAACCCCGCAGCACATAGAAGCTAATTGCAAGGATTAGAGCACACCAAGACACACAAGCTCCATTCCTGTGGGTCCGGGGAGAAACAACACATTTAAACATTCCAGCTACAGTTCCCTTGGCAACATACATAACAGCAACTCAGTAAAACTATGGGTTTCTGTTTTCTTAACCCTTCAGGACATTGACTGAATGAATACTTCCTTGAGGAAACAGTTCAGTCAACCAGATATACTCAAACACTCTTAAATCCAGCAGTCCTTTCTTCCTTACAAAAACAACAACAGTTAAATTCCATGTCAAACTGATCTCCTCCCCTAGCATTAAAGGGCTTAATTCAAACAAATGTGTATACCATTAGCAAACCCTCCACAGAAATCTGCATGAAAAAAAGGAAAATAAGAACGGATCCCAAAACATTAACATTTCAGATCATTAATAATTTCCAGAACATCAGAGGACACAGAAAAATAGACAACAAAGTCTATAAAGCATGTAAGTACTGTTAGGAAATAAAACAATACTAACATTTATGTAGATGATTGAACACATTATTGTTCTTGTCAATTATTATAGCAATAATAATAATGTCTGTAGCAACTTTATAATGATTATTTTTCATTTCAAAGCACTCATAAATATTAACTAATACTATAAAATAATAAGGTTTATACCGTTTTTGTGAAATACATGAGATCTGCCCAAAGATTATTCCATTGCCCAAAGAACCAGAGCCTCCTCTGATGTTACAAACACTTGCGTGTTTGCAGTGGCCATTCACATCACATGACAGTGTGGAAGAGGACCCTCCTCCTGAATTTGTGTGCAGGATGGGTACCCGTGGTGGAAGTCACCAGACCCCACCTGCACCTCCTAGAAAGTGCCGTAGATTTGGGGCTGTCATTAGTGGGCAGGATTAATGAACATGCTTATAAGGGCTCAGTTCTTATGGCTGCTGGTATACTAATTGTATTGTGTGGGTTTTTTTAAGACAATGGTCCATCCCGAACTGTCTTCCTCAGAACTGTAGGCTTATGAAAGCATTAGAGAATGACATCTCCCAGAGACCTTCGACCTCGGGGTGGAGGTAATCAAATGATGTGCAACAATTATCTAAAGAGATACTCTAAAGAGAACTAACCTTGCTATCTCAGCATACAAGATGTGACCTAATCCTAATTATGAGAGATAATAAGTAAGTGATGTGGGGGGGAGGGGTGTAATAAGTGGCAGAGGGGCGTAATAAGTGGGGGGGGGCATAATATGTCAGAAGTGGATGTAAAACATCAGCAGGGGGTGTCATAAATTGGGAGGGGTGCCATAAGGGGTAGAGGGCCAATACCACTCCATATGGAAGCCTATCGATAGGCCCCCCCAAAAACCGCTCATTCTCAACAGGCATGCCTAGCTTTCGATCTGCGGCTGATGTTGCGCTCGGTAGGCCCCGCTGACTCTCGACATTGACTGGTTTTGATATGGACGGGCCTTCCTGAGGCACACGTATTGCTAGGGCATGACATCCATAGCTCTCAATCCCTCTCAGCATGCATTGATACCTCTTGATCTTGAGAGGCATGGCAGCCTGTCGCTTTGCATACCTGCTTCTAGGGATGGCTAGTGTTAGGTGTCGATAGGAATTGGTAAGTGCTGCTGTCTACGCCTGCTGATCACCATCGATCCCTCTCGCTCTTGGCAGGCATCTCTCAATATCGAGCAGCATCGATGCCTGTTGAAGCTGAGACATATTGATAGGGTACGATATCAATACGTATTGCTAGGGCACGACCTCCATAGCTCTCGATCCCTCTCGGCATGCATCGATACCTCTCGATCGTGAGAGGCATGGCGGCCTGTCGCTTTGCAGACTTGCTTCTAGGGATTGATAGCAGTAGGTGTCGATGCCTGCCAATCGCCATCGATCCCTCTTGCTCTTGACAGGCATCTATGGCTTTAGTTCTCGGGCTGATTTTGCTCTAGGTAGGCATCAAAAAGGTATGGACATGGATTGCTCAAAAGAAACCATCAGTATGTATGATAAACATGTAACTATTCCATAACTACCAGTGCACCAGTGCACACTTACTTACACAAACGAAGCTATGCATTGACTCCGGAGGCTACAAAACTAAATCATGGATCAAACAACTACAGATCATAAGTCAGCTATTTTTCCCTTTTTCTCCAGAAGCTTTAATTTGGTTATTTTCTGAAGGGTACTGTGTGACCGTCCCTTAGATATTCCATCCTGTGATGGACAAAGCCCCTTTTCTCATTTTGTAGCTTCAAGCAGATAGATTAAAGAGAGTCAGTACACCTGCAACATTGTTTAAGGATCATTAGGAGCCTAACTTCAGTCTCCATCCCTCACCTGCTCCTCTGCAGCAGCTCCTATGTAAATCAGTGGGAAGCAGGACCCTCTCCCTCCTCCCCGCCCCCAGGCTTAGCACACAACAGTTTGCTAAAGATTATGCAGCATCCCTGCTAAAGGGTGGTTGCCAGGGCATCCTTGTTCCCTAGCCAACTATTGTACTAAGGCTTTACTGGCAACCATCCATCTGTGCTTCATTTAGGAACCTCTGCAGCAGTAAACCTTGTGTTTTCCAATTCACAGTCTTCTGGAGAAGTAAATCAGGTTGTTTCCTGTCTCCTAAAGACCCTAAACATTTGGAGGAGCAGTAAGTTTTCACACAGGACTGTAAGACCATCTTCTCCCTATTCGCTACAAATCAGAATTCAGATCTTTCTTACTGCAGAGAACCCGGATTTTGCACTAACCCGGCTAGTGTGGATCCTAGGCACATCAGTGTGGCGCTGTGCCTGGACCAGGAAAGTTGATGAGCCCAGGCACAGAGCCACATTGACATGGCAATACCTTCCATGACTCAGATGGTAACTGTTTTGTTTTGTTCTGTTCTGTGTAGCATGGAGGTATTGTCTGGAGGAGAGTGGGTGTCCTAATCTGTGCTGCTCTTTATACACACTCGATTTCTCTCAAGATTTTAAAGCATCACTGCAACACAAACGCCTACTAATGCAGCTTCTAATGAGTTTTCTGGGGTCAGCTGCATTTAAGAAAGGAGTATGGTGGCCCTTGTTAGATATGAAAGGACCTTCCTTGGCCTTTGTACTAAACAGTCAGCAGTAACTGTGCCATGGCCTATTTATGGCTGGACTTCCAGGCAACAGTGGGAATGGCCCTCAGTTACAGTAGTAGATTGCGTGATATGGGGGTGCCAGCAGTAGGCACACACTGTTGCTATTGCAATAGTACAAGTCTAGCGAGAGCCCAAATCCAGTGCACAGGCTGATGAAAAGCCAGGGGGAAGGTTACAGCAAGAGGACAACTTGAAAGGTCTTTATTGCATGTGCCATGAGTCTTCTGCCTGTTGAAGCCACGAGGACATCACTGCTCTTGAGGTTTTCATTGCTGTGAGAATTAATGATGTGGATTTGTGCCCTTAGCTATCTTTCATGGTAACTTTATAATATCATTCATGCAGTAAGTGCTGGATAATAAAAGGAGGACAGTTAAAAGGAGGTAGGATATGCTGGGTTGTATATTCCTGCTTTCCCCAAAGGAGGAAAGGGTTGGTTCCATGCACTAAGGAAAGGATACTGTAGACTGAAAAAAATCAGTAAAAGGACTACTCCAGCACCACTTCAGCTGTCACTGATACACCAAAGCTCCCCCTAGCACCTAAATGGCATTTTTTCATCTAAGAATTAATTCAGACCAGCCTGTACATACACTGGAATAGACAAGTGGAAAGGGCAAGAAAGATTTCCTTTTTGAAGCTGTCTGTTTTGAAGATGAGGCAAACAGAGCCCTATGTTTAAGAACAGGAGACCTGCACCAATGCAAGGATTGGAGGTTTTTTTGTTTTTAATAACCTTGGGCAATCTGTTGTAACTGCATCTATAGAACGTTACTAATTCAAACAGGAGCTTGTAGTCAAATTCCGGCTCCCTTTTTATTCATCCTATTTAGACAGTAGCTCACGTTCTGCCTTTAGTCAGGGGAAGTCAAGCCTAGATCTGAAGTCTAGATCACATTCAGGATAGTTAAGCCTGGCTGGAGTCACTGTTCCATGAGTACAGTGTCCTGCAAAGACAGCCTGGGTCTGTTTCCCAAAGCAAAGAATGGATTCAAAGGTATGGCTGCAGTGCCTGTTAACAGAGTGTGCCTAGGCAGCATCACCCACAAGCTCAGCATAACCTGTGTTATTACAGCAAGAGTACAGGTTAGACACTCTAAGGATGACCGATCTATCACTTATGTATTTGTGCTATGTAGTGAAAGTGCCTGACCTAAAGATGTATCTCAGGCTGGTAAATGGAATAAGACACTTCTTGATTGGACTGCATTTTATATATATATGTATATAAAAATTATATTTTTTTAATATATGCAGTGCTTCTTATAGTACCTGAACTATTTATGCCCTATTCTTGTTAGGGAAGAGAACAGCAAAAGAACACCTATTTGCAACTCAGTCTCATTAGATCTGCAAATAAATAGTAAATACTGTGACTGTGCTATAAAATAAATGCATAACAGCTCAGAAAAGCAATGTAATATTAAAAGATAAAGATGACAGCCAAATTCTAAAGCTATCGAAATCCTTACCCCTGATACCACCCAAGAAGGCCTGGTCATCAGTATTTTGGCTTTTGTTCAGTGGGTGAAAGGGGCGTGTGAGGGAGCCGTCTCACACAGTCCCACGCGACGAGCAGAACTCAGTGACTTGCTCTATACAGCCTTTCACTAGAGGAATGTGCAGGCAGCAAATTAATTAAAGATTATAAAAATCCTCATTTAGAAATACCTCTTGGCAAGGTATTACAAAATAAACTAAAGATATTTTCTCTCCAAATTGCTGTAAAGGGCTGTATTTCTCTAGTTAGAGAAAAGGGGATTAAAAAAGGCAGCCTGGTTGGGGGGAAATGGGATATAAAATGAGACATAAAGCATTTTACTTCAGTGCCTACAACAGTGCAAACTAAAGAAAGGTCAGTCTCAGGAAAAAAACCAGTAAACGTCTGGATAGACAGAATCAACCCATTTAACACGGAGTACTATTTGAAAAATTGGTAGCACTCTTCATAAAAAAACACAAATAAAAATCTTCACTTTTTTAATCACAATTTAAAAAAATGTGAAAATGTTACAACCCATATTCTGGCTCATTGAAAAATGGTGTATATTTATAGCACCAACTTTTGTGGAAAAAGAAAAAAGAAAAAAGAGAGACTTTGAAAATCAAGACCTAACATTTTGAGAACATATTGCATCCAAACCTGAAACTTGGAACATTTTGACCAACTGAATTTTGTATACGTTTTGTCAGATTAGAAAAATACATCAACGGTGAATTAATAGGGTATCTGGGAAGACCTGCATAACTTAGAGTTTTGCTGATGAGAAGTAATGCAAATAGCATGAAGTGATACTAATAAGTGTACAAAATCATGTGTTCTCCCTCACAATATATATGAATGTTGGCTATACGTATGTTTTTTGAAAATACCGTTGTCATGGTTACCACTCAGTTGTCTTTATGTTTTAATATGCCCTGTTTTGTAAGGTTGAGGTTCAATTCAAGTTCATATGAAGCAAATCAACTGAAGTTTTCAGATGTGGTCTCTAATTTAATATGCATCGTTTTCTGAGAGGCCAACTTGAAACACTCTAGGCATGATTTTAAGAGATGTCAAGCACCTTCAGATGCAGCGGAAGTCAATGCCCTGTACTCAGTAACTGAGTCATGAATAATGTGCCAAACAGTACAGTCTGTAACAGTCTATTTTAAAAAGCTATAAAACTGTTTCAGTTAGTAGAGGGACCCTTTCTAGACTCCTACAGGCTGAACCTACCTCCATTAGACATTGTAAACGAACAATGTGTCTTTCTGCCAACATCATTTAGTTATTTGTCTGAATTTATAGGAATGTTTATGACTGTAATGTTGTAAAATATAAGCTTAAATCCTATATGCAACAATGTAACATGAAACGACCCAATATTTTTGGTTCATAGAAGTGGGAAATTCCATTTCCCCTTTCCTTTTCCAAATTTCATCATGAAATAATGTCAGTATATGAAATACTGACATGCATTTTGCTTTTTGTGGTTCATTAAGATATACCTTTTCAAAGCTTAAGGTGCAAACCCAACCACTGAGACCTAGCAATAAACTCATAACTCCTAGCCATGCTCATTCAGTATTAGCTCAGGTAACTCTGCGTAGTGTTTTCATTGTCCTCTGCAGAGGACCCAAAGAGCCAAACCGACGTATGTAAACTCCCTTTTCGCTATTCTATGGGAACAGATGGACCTGCTCTTCAAAGCAGCCTCTTTACCTTATTAGCCTTAAGAAAATCCTTTTCACCTCCTCCAACAAGCCACCTGGAACTGCAGACGACTCCAGGAACGACTCTTTCCTTCCCTTTTCTCAATTTAGCTTTAGCTGAGCAATCGGGAAAGGAGGTGTTGATCTTTTTTGGAGTGCGGTGCATAAGAGAGGAGCCTGCTTACAGGGGAAGGAGACTTTGTGCCCAAGTTTCAGTATAGCTATTTTCCATGTTACATCCAATTTAGAATGCATTTTAGTGCCTCATTTTCCCTCCAGTATAAAAATGGGGAAAGGATGTCTCCCTTTGTGTTCTAGGTTCACCTCTGCAATATTCTCTCTGCTTTTAGTATTCCTAGTTCTTCACTTTCTCCTGTTTTCTCAAAGGCAGATGCAGGTAATCTAGCTGCACTTACTGCTTTTCCCCCTTGGCAGTTCTTCCTCTGGCTTCAGCAGCATTCATATTCTCCTGGACTTCCTCAAAGATTTTGGTTGCTTTTCCTCTTGTTTGCTGGATTATTGTTGTTTTGTTTTGACTTATTTCCTTAATGAAATGGTCTGTAAGGCAGAATATACTGAAGTCTATTGTGCAGGATCCTCAGAAGAACGGGGGTAAAACACCAGCCCTGTTTCTCAGGGACATGGGTCTGCAGTGGAATGACCCAGAAGCACCTCTTTTCAGCCAGACGTTATTCATGCATAAATCTCACTGTGCAGGGCATGATTGTTTGGTAAAAATTCTTGTCCTTTCCAGGCGCTCCAGAAAATTTAAGAGGAGCTGATTTAGTCAAAAGGAAAAACTCAAAGTGCAAGACAGGAAATGCAGCACAAAACACAAAGAATTAGAGAACCAAGTCAGTGTTAGTATTGTATGAGTATCTGCATGATCACTCGTGTATCTATGTGCACATATACAGGTATGTATGTGTGTGTGTGTGTGTGTGTGCGCGCGCGCGCGCGCACAAGAGAGAGACATCTGTGGTGGTAATATCACTGAGACATAAATCAAAGTCTTCATGGGCTTTAGACACCCCCATGCCCTACCCTAAACACATATTATTTATTCATTCATCTTTTGGGAGCCCATTCAGACATACAAATAGGGTTGCTATGCCTCTGTAGATGTCTATGTGTAGAATCACAGAGCCAGTCAATAGAATTCTTCTTCTTATCAGACATCTCAACATTATTTTATGATTTGATTTCACAGTGCATATTCTTTATGGCACTTCACTTATCTTGAAATAAATGGACCAGCACATTATAAGCTTTATCTCCTAAACCCTAGAGTTAAGCATCATCAGAGACCTGAAGAAGAGTTGTAAGCAAATTGGATTGAAGGAGGCCCTTTTGGCTCCGTTTCCAATTCCAGTGTATGTTCAGATGGGTGGAAAATGCTTGCTGCTAACCTCAGTGCAGAGCTTCCAGTTTGTTGCACAAGTGATACGGTTCCATACACTCGATGATGTGGTCGGTGATCTATGGGAGAGGAGGAGGGCACTGAGACGAACTCCGGATGCACCTATTTGTTATGCGGCTGACTCTGGAGGCCTGGCACCATGCAGAGCAGCAGTTCCTAAGTCCCTTTCTAGGTCGTAGCATGAGACTGCAGTGGAAACATCTCTGAAAAGGCAGCCTTCACAGAGAAAGGGTCACCTGCCTTCACTCTGTGTTAAGCACCAAACTGATCAAGTCTAGCTTTGCAGGATAAGCATTCTCCACTTGTGAATAAGTTTACAATATAGATGTGGGAGAGTATTTTTATCATGAGCCCATGCTTTTAAACAGGTTATTAGTGAAGCACCAGCAGGGGACCAGAAAAAGAAGACTACTTTTTGATTTGTTCATTAAAATCAAATAATTATTTACAGCCTAAATAATCAAACTCTGTACATTAAAAAAAAAAAAAAATCCACATTCTGCCTGCTTGATGTTAAATGGTATAACAGCACAGGAGTGAATATATCCTGGAGCCCTATATCATCTTCATTATCTTCACTGGTGAAGTGAGTGAGTGAGTGGAGAGGTGTGAAATTCCAGCAGAGAGGAACACGCTGTTTTAAGAGGAAGTGCTGACATGCAGGCTACAATTAGACAAAAAATGACTGCTGACATTTAAAAATCATTACAGAGAGGAAATTGTGAGTGTAATTATGTCATCATTGACACTGTTCAAGTGTGCTGATGCATTTTTGCTGATCAAAATCGAGTGTTTATATTTGTAAATAGAATGCACTTAGCAACTCTATCAATGGAAATGTTCCAGCCAAGAACGAAAGAAAATGGAGCCAAGTCACTTTGACAAAAACTTCTTTTCTCTTTTTGGTTGATTTTCAATATTTTGCTTTCCCAAGATAGTTTCTTGTTATTTATTACTTTGGCTTACTGTGTGATTGGGTTTTGGTTTTTTTTTTTTTTTTCACAGAATCATAGGAAGGGCTATCTGGGCAGCCCAAAAGCCCATCTTGCCAATATGTATTCTACATCCAACAGTAGCCAACAACAGATGCCTACAGAATGATGTAAGAGAACAGTAAGTATATAGTGCTATTACCTACTTCAGTCTCCCAGCCTCCAAAATTCTCTTCTCAGGGACTTCACAGACTGCTCGAAAACATGACTATAATGAAGTCTTTCTGACTAGCTTTAGAAACAGTCTGACACTCGAGTCAGTGCAAAGGGAAACATGACATCAGCAGGTAGCAAAATATGTAAATGTTATCATTTACTTGGACAAGAAGAGTTTGTTGACTGTGCTAATACTGAAGTCTTGGCACTGCATTACTTAACACAGTTATGATCTGCCTTAAGCCACAACCCTGTCACAAGTCCTTTACCTATGACATATTATTACTCAATGACAGGGGAAAAAGACCAATCTATGATACGTACAAATACTCAATTCAGAATGGACAAAAATAAGTGAAAGAGTGTGTTTATGGCTGATTCTCAAAACAGGCATTTTATTTTGGAGATCTAGGAGATAAATACACTTTATAAATGTGAAAGCAGAAGTGTTTACAAGGGCTCTTGAGCGAAGTAAGAAAAAGTCCTGGCATCTGCGATAAAATGTCTACGCACAAAAATGCCTACAAATGCTGATCTTCCTGAGGATGGCATTTTTCTGGAAAAAGTTTGTGTAGGAAATTAAGAAAAATAAAACTAGGAAAAAGAAAAAGGGAGCTTAATAACGAAGTACTCCACATTATCAATACTATTATTCTTGAAGGTTACAACAGAAATAGAAATATTAATAGTGAATGCCAATTATTGAGGTTAGAACTAACATCTTCAGACTGCATCTGCTCAGCTCAAAAATTCCCCTTAGTTCTCTGTGTTATTTTTATAAGAACGAAATGTGAAGATTGGTTGTCTTTGCCTTTTTTCTCTGTTTTTTCAGTCTGTTTATTGACTTTGCCCTTTGGGAATAGGGTTTCTTATAAGCCACCTATTAATTTGCTGGGTGTCCTCCTACACCCCGTTTCTTTCTGACATTGGCTCCATCAGTTTCCACTGGTGTCCCTGCTTCCTGGATGTCAAAACATACATCCAGCCAAACTATATTATCAGAATAATGTCAAGCAACTCTATAGTCACCACATCAGCAAAACAGCTGCTTTCGTAATGTTGTTTTATAATTGGATGAAGACTGTAATTCATTATTAGAGTGATAAGAGATTCCATGTCAAAGCTCAGAACTTCTTATGCCATTGAAATAGTAGAAATCAGTGGTTGGGGGACAACCCACACTGGGTTTCTTGGGAAGAGCCAGTTCCACAGGTATTTTGGATGAACTGCTTATTGCAGCAAGGAGTACTGAAGAAACCATGAAAGAGTGTCCACAGAGATATAATTTTGCAGAGCACAGTTTAGGTCAATAGGACTTTATTATAGAGTATAGGAACAATAGCAGAAAGAAGAAGGATATGTTACTGTGTTTTATGTTATGACATTTACTTGAAAGGCTGGTTTCATCTTTTATCTCCCTTTTCACTAGTTCATACCCTTCTAGATTTTTTCTTCCCTTTGGATTTGGAATTTTCCGTATGTGATCTTAGCAGAAGGCTAACTACTGCTAATGACAAGCTAAAGAAAACTCTTTTTTCTTCCTGTTCTCTGCTTGTTTTTAAAAGACATAAGTTGCAAAAATTCATCGTTCTCTGCAGAGTAAACTATCTCCTCACACGTTTTAAACACAGATCATTCAAGAACAGCTGAACTTGACAAAATCTAATACTTGTTTTGTAATCTATCTCTAAGTGCATTTGAAAGACATTTCTTTCTCTGGAATTTTAATAATCACGAGATTGGCAAGGTATTGCTGAGTATCAGGACTAGCAAGTAGTTAAAGCCCCATTCCTAACAAAGGGAGGCACACACAGATAGGCGCAGTGGATATCCCTGGATAGTGCCACCCAAGTGAGTGGATTCTGTACCAGGGCTTACCCAGAAGGCAGAACTGGACAAGGCTGGGAGAGGTCATCTGGTGCACCCTCAGCGAAGAGTCAAATCTGCAAAGAGACTTCACTTTTAGCCTTAATGATGGCTAACTGTTGGGCTTTTCTAAAGCCAGTGATGGAGCTTCCACAATGTCCCTAAGAAAACGTATCCATCATCACTTCCTTTACCTAAGGTCTAACCTGATCTTCCTTGCCCATTACCTCTTGGTATGCCTACCACACAATTGGTTTCGCAGGCTGAACTTTTCAGACTACTAGCTTAGCCCCTAACAAAACTTCTAGCCTCTGTGACACCACAGTCTGCCTTTTCTGTACCTCACCTGATAAGCACAAATGTTGTTGGTCTCAGGCTATTGCTGCATGATTTGTACAAGGCAGAAGGAAACAACCACTTCCCTAAATAAAACACTGCTTTAGCATTAAAATTAGAGAGAATATTGAAAGCAATAAAAAAATCCAAGCCCTTGGAGCCTGGAAGGTGTCTCCTTATATTGTGTACGTTCCACAGTATTCTATATAGTTCATGCTTGCACTGCAAAACAGTTTGTCAGTCTCTCATTCACTAAAACACTGTCAATATAACGCAAGTCATGAGCTGTGTTCTGACAAGCCAGTCTTGAAGAAAGCTGTCTCTATTCAAAGCACAGAAACTCCTTCCACAGAAAGAAAATCTATTTTGCTGGTCTTTTTTCCAACCACTCACCACAGTGAGGTGTGAGCTTCGGAAGCTACATGGAGACTAGTAAGCACTAAACACTGAAAGTCGCAGTGGTGGCGTTCTCGCATTATGTATTATTAACAAAGCCAGTGCCTATAGCAAATATAGTGACAATGATTAGAACAGTAATCCTATTGAAGGACTTTGAGTCTAGTAGTAGGAGAGACTGCTTTTTAGATGTGGTAGTTATAGTAATCAATGCAATTTTCTATCAGCTTGTTTGGATGAAATGGAATGATCCACCCTGTCAGCTTTCAGACAGGGACGAGATTTTAAGCCCTTTAATCCCCATTGTGAATAACTACCTATCCAAGTTGTCTTTTCTCATCACCATGCAAAGGTAGGGGATTTATCAATATGCCTAGACAGTATAATGTTTAAAACACTGCAGTTCTACTTCTTGAAACTACTGCAATACAAATGTTAAATAATAATAATTTTAAAAGGAGTTGCCTGATTTTAGTCCAACATGGTATAATAAGAGTAATGATTCCTTGATTCATTCTAGTCTGCAAGGCTTCAACTGAGCCTGCAACAAAGTTGCACTGTCATAAATAAGATCATAGTAGTCAACTCATAAACTGTTAAATCTTTTAATTCTATGAATATAATACGCCATTTCTGCTGTACAATGAATGAAATGAACATATGACCAAAGTGTAGATAAAAACATGCAGCAGCAAGTCTGAAGGCCAAGTTGCAGAAAATGAGAACAATTTAAAATGGAATAATATGATTTATCAACTAAAGATTTTAATCTATGAGAGAAATATATACTCTTCCCCCACAGTCAACTCCAACCAAAAAAAAGATCAGCAAATCTGAAAATGGGGGCACAGAATAAGAGTCCAGCAAAGGATGGTAAGAATGGGAAAGCTAAGGTGCTGGCCACATTTGATTGTTAAAACCTTTTTGCCACAGAAAACACTGCTAATTACTATTACCTACTGAGGTGCTGTTAGTTATATTTCAATTGTTATACCTGTGAAATCAATTATGTAACCTGTAAATCTGAATTACATCATTATTTGGGATAACTTAATGTATGATCATTTTCTGACGCCTCAAATCAGTGTAACATTTTTTCTACTTTTGCAGTTGATCAGAGTTGATGACACTTTGAATATAGTGTACTACTGATGATACATTTTAATATAACTGAAATCTTCACTGAAAATCTTTTAATCATTGTTTTAAACACTAGTATCTACAAAGCTAAAAATGAAGCAGTATTTGGCTGCATGTAACATGACTTTAATCCTTCATGTAACATTTAAACAATGTTAAACAATTAGTATTAATTATGCAAGCATGAATCATTCATAAACTAGGGTTTTATATCCATCACCGCAGTGAAGCAGGTTTAGACTTACAGAGACAAATCCAAGGGAGATGGTATAGTTCCAATCTTCAGTTGGCGGAAGTAGCGCTTGCAGTGTAACTGATCGGGAGGCCTGGATGTTTTAATGCCAGGGTATTTGTAAACCTGGTAGGTTTGCCATGCTCAGGTAATGATGTAAATCATTATTGTTTATAGATGCTATGAAGCTGTACCAATTTAGGCCTGCTGAATGTTTGGCCTCTGTTTGCGTCAGTTCATCCCCCTTTGCTTTTAATTAAATGTTGAAAGCAGACATTGGCATCTGCGGTAAAAGAGGTCCTACGGCAGAGATTGCGAGAACCATAGATCAGCCTTATGACGAGGTACTAGGCACTGGTAAGGCTTCAGCTTAAATATGAGGTGCGGTGCTGAGCACATACCTTCCAGCAAGGCGTTAACTAACAGGAGAGACTGTTATTAGATAAGAGCACTGAGAAGAACAACAAATCTAGAAAATAAAACCTACAAGGTAGGACTGAATAACTGGAGATAATTATCAGCAGATGACTCAGGAGAAATAGGATAACAGAAAAGGCTGGCATAAAGATGAAGAAATGAATCCCATCTCCATGTGCTTAGCAAATAAGGTGAGAACTAACAGAAGCATAATTCACAACAAGAAAGACTCAGACCAGACAATAAGATAAGCTTTCTAATGCTATGAACCAGCACAGCCACAGTTTGTTCTTCAGGAAGCTTTGGAGATGCTCCATCATGGAGGTCTTTAAGAACAGGCTGGCTGACCCTCAATTAGAAACGATATAGATGTGGCTGAGCCCATTTTGGGGCAGCCCTAAATGGCCTCTCAGTGTCCTCAGCAGCTTTATCTTTCTAGGCTGCAGAAAGTGCTCCACAATCCTGCTAATCTAGAAGCACTTGCCAGAAATGGCGGCCAGTACTGCACGCTAGGAAGAACTGGTGTCACAGCTCTCTGTCCTGCTGGGACCACACAAAGCTCTCCAGAGAACATGCTGGCGTGGGGCACATCGCTGTTCCATGTGCTGCTGTCGTTGATCTGATACTAAGGCATCTACTTCTCCCTGTGCCCAGTGTATGGTTTATACAGACCCAGTGTAGGGTGCTGGATTGTATTATCAACTCAAGGTTGTAGTACTAACCTTTTAAACACCTAAATCCTAATTTAGACCCATCAATTGCTAAGCCAAAACTTAGAGATATCAATAGGTATCTTTCCATTAGCTTAATGATGACTTCAGCAAAATTTGAAATATTTCCCAACTGACTGCAGTATGAGAAACTTGGATTGTCCTCTCCTTACTGTGAGAAAAATCACAAGTGACACCACACAGAGATGTGTGCTCTTAAACTGAGGCAAAGCACCTATTTGCCACTGTAAAAGGGTGGGAAACTGCAGTGCTTTTGTAGTCCAGGTTCTGGTTATCTTGAAAGTTTCTTTTTCTTTCCAGTTTCAACTGGGGAAAGGGGCAGTGTGCCCTCCAAATATGCCACTACACAAAGCAAAGTTCACATCATGCTTTAATGTGATCCTGGAGAATGACCGACATAGTGTGTCTTGTATCTATTTTAAGATCAGCCTCTTCCCCACCCTGCCTTACAGCACTGAGCCAAATTCCCTTCAGGGCTACATTAAATTAACTATTAACTAATCTGTTTCTTGGGCCAGTAGGTCTAAAGAGTGAGATAAAAATAAAAGCAAAGAACAGACAAATAAATAAGAAAGCCTCAAAATCAGATTTTTTTTTTCCCCATCCACTTCTAAGTCAATAATTCAAGACAGAAAGTGCAGATTTGGGGAAGAAAGCTCATAGGTGGAGTAAGGAGCTTACTTGTATCTCAGATTTTCTTCTCTTTAAGAGAGTGCCTAACTTCCTAGAACAACTCTAAAGTTGATCACAAGAAAGATCTACCAACCTACTGCCGCTCCTGGTTGAGTAATGCAGCGTTTCACTTCACTGCAGCTGAACACCTCTGCCTTTGACAGCTGGTCTACAGTAGTCACTTCGTACAGGAGGCTTTAGAAAAGCTTTTCAAATCATTGTTTGTAGAGTATACTGGAATATGCCATGGGTGTACTTGTAGGTAAAACTAAGGAACGTTGCAGTTTGATTCTGGCTAAAAGCCCTGCAGCTGAAGTTTTCGAAACATGTTTTCAAAGTAAGAAATGCTCACTAAACGCCACCTGAAGGAGTAAACAGCCAAGGCAGCTTTGAGCTTAGCTTTGTGCTTTACTTGCAATAAAGTTATCTGATCCAGCCTCACACCTCAGAGCCTCTAATTCTGTAACAGGTCACCACAGCATAGTGTTACATGCTATAACCTTGCCCTGCCATTCATGCTTAATGTGGTCACAGCTCGATTTCTTATGGCGTGCTGGGACTCATGGCCAACTTCCATTGCTAACAGGGGAAAAAGTCAGGTTGGCAAACTGAGTATTTCCAGCGTGAGCAAAGGAGGACAGAGCTGCTCTTTACTCAAAAACAAATAAATAAATAAAAAATAATAAAATACATACAGAGAGAGAGAGAGATGTATATTATATCTCGCAGGGTGAAGCCTTTGTTATGTTGCGTTTAGGACTTAGTGTTCCTCTCAGGGAAAAGCAACCATTCCCCTTGTTCAGAGAGCTGCAACCCACAGCCGGTCAGTTCACTATGGGAACGCTGAGTGAGCCATTTGAGACTTGGGCTCTTTCAACTGCAGAGCATCCCATTCATCATATGCTTCAGAAACCTAATATGTAAAGCTGGGAAAAACAGAAGCTGTAGAGACAAGAAAAATCAATTAGCAGGAAAGCCCACATATGAAGAAAGGCCTGAGAAGAATCTTATCATTTTGAAGTTTCTAAAGCTTCCCCTTGCCTCTTTGAGAGGTGACCACATAGCAGGTACATTCTGTGTAGTAAGACGAGAGGGTAAGAGCCCTCTAGTCTCCTAATTAGGCACTGAGAAATTAGCAGGACAAAGCAGGATTTGGAGTATACAAGGTAGCACTAAGCACAAAGTTGGCTTTATATCCTTCTCCCCCGCCCCCCCGCCCCATCAAAAATTTCAGATATGGCAAGCCTCAATATTAGGAAAGAGGCTGTTATAATTTGCAAATAGTTTCCATCCTGGAAGGAGACGCACCCAACAGAATTTAAACAATGCACACTGCAATCTCAGTTACAGTGGCATAAATTAGGATCGATTGCACTGAGGTCAGAGCAGTTATATGAGGGTGAGACATATGAGTATTGAGCCCAATTAGCTACAATACATTTAATTCCCATTTACACTGGTGTAACTCTGAGCAGAATCTGCTCCTTGATGTTCAGTTTGAATTAATTCACATAGTGGGCCAAATCTGGCTTTGAATTGCGAGAGAATAAACGTGGAGAATGATTTCATTGGAGCTATTCCCAATTACAGTAGTGCAACTTTTGGCCCCGAGACTATTCAGTGCCCAGACACTGAGCAGTGGCCAGCAGTTGAGGTTCCATCATATTTTGGCCTAGGTGGATTGGAAAATCGAGAGTGCAGACTGCTAAAGCATTTCTATGTGATTTGGGGTACTGCAGTCCAAACCTATTTTTGATCACAATTATTTCTCACATGGATGAAGGCAGTAAAATTCCAGAAATAAAGCAGACGTGGAAAGCACTCATCTACCTAGTTCTTCTCCCACCCCTGGGAATATATGTTGACTTGTTAACTACTGGAACATGATCCTCATGTAATACAGGAAATGTGTAATAGCGATACCAATGACCTTAGTGAAGTGCAAGCTGTGAATAGCCCCGGTGAAGCTGAACAGTCTGAAAAGACAAAAATGTTGGTATGCCAGCTGTTTAATTCTAATGCAGGTGAATGGCTTTTAGAAATATTTAAACTAGTTGAGTATGCTAAACCCAATCTTCATTAATGGAAAAAAGAAAAGAAAGAAGGAAGGTAATAAATTATAGGTGGAATGACCACATATGCTAATATTTAACAGCACAAATTCTTCCTTTATCTACTAGCTCTATAGACAGAGTACTCTTCAAGTTTCCTTCCTGCCTGAAGACACTTGAATTTGCATTTCATACCTCCTAAAAGAAGACTATATCTTCAGAGATGAGGCTGAGGTACTCAGAGGCAGTTTCCCTGTCCAGGAAACTTTATTATTGTTTGGGTCTCACTGGTATCACTTGGCGCCTTTTTGCTTCCCCTGAGGTCCTTTTCTTGGTTAGTTTATGTAAGCAGCACTAAGAAAATTCCCAAGGCTGCACCTCAAAACTACCTTTTTGCAGGATAATGTTCTCAGACTACAAATTCATAATTTACAACTATTCCTGCAAGGCCAGCTAGACTCTTTGGATGTTCATAGATAGCAGTCATGAAAAAACAGATTTTTTTTTTGAAGTCAAAGGTGCAATTGGGGAAAATAATGACTCTATTATCTCAGCTTAATGATTACAGCTGGAAACAGCAATGGTACATGTGAGTGTGGAATTTCACTGGGGCAGTCTAGGTCTCGCACATCTGAAGCACTTGGTACCCAGCCTCGCTCAACAGTTAGTCCTTTAAGGGATTTAGACTTGCCCTCACTTTGCACCTTTCTGATACATTCCCATTTTACACATTGTGATAAACATCTTTCTAGTGAGGCTTCTTATAAAGGGGAGTTAGCCCCTTCAGCAACACCTCCACAGCTGAGGTAGAGGAGAAGACAGCTCAGACACAGCTAGGGAAAAGGATTTTTGCATCCGCTGGAAGGACAGGTCTGGCTGGAGCTTTTTCCTCAAAGAGGTCTGAGGAAATGTCATGGGCAGGAGCAGTGATTTGAGCAGCAGTGGGAGGGCCAGAGTGTGACCCTTGTGGAGCCTAACAGAAGGCTACAGAAAAGCTGATGTGAGGTATAAGACTTAAACTGATACTTGAGGAGGAGCAAGACTGGCCTGTTTGAGGGTGAGGAGGAAGCAGTGCTGGCTGAAGGTGCAGGGTCTTCTGGCTCTCCTTTCTGCTGGAGCAGTGAAGGCTGCCTCCTTCCTGCAACAGCTCCCTGCCCCTGGATGCTCTCCATTGTGGTACAAATTATAAGATGAGTGAGAAACATAGCTGTATACAATCAATTCCCTATTAAGTGTTTTCTCCCAATATTTAAGGTTGAACTGATGCAGAGCTAAGTGAATCACTACTTTCTGACAAATAACAAATATGCCATACAAATGAATTTTACAGGGAGTGAGACTCTCTTGAATTTCAATGGAATTGAGCAAATAGTCACAGATGAAATAATGCAGAAGAAAAAAATTAAAATGTCAAAACACTTCATTTTAGTCGTTTCAAAAGGGAACGTTTTGTTCTGGAACTGCCAAAACACTTCCACCTCAAAACAAAGCTTTTTAACTGTTCATTTTAAAATTGGCCTAAACTTAGAAAGAAAAAAGCTTTGAAAGGTGTGAAACAGCACAAGACCAACAATGAAATCATTCCCTTGAAGCTGAAGTAAATATTTTGGGTTGAACAAAAATTGATTTTTTTTGTTGCTAAAAATAAACAAAAAAACCTCAGTCTAGATTTGACCAAAATAGTAATATAATTCTGATATATATATATATACAAAATATATATATATATTTATTTATTTAGATAAAACAAGTGACCAAAAATTCATATATCACCAAACTCCAGTTTTACATAACTTCACACCTAAGAATTCCTCTTTGACTTTAATGGAGCAGAGTCAGGCCCATTTCCTTCCACACCCTATTATTATTATTATTATTATTTTAATTGGAAAAGCTGAAGGGTGTTTTTTTTTGTTTTTTGTTTTCTACAGTAGTGAAATAATGGCTCCATCTGAAAACCCCTAGTCAGAAATCCCCCTGTGGCCATGCAAATTTGGGTGCTTTGAAAGACTGCCATTCTCTTTGGTGCTGTATTAGATTTGGCATTGTACCAACTGCATGCCAGGGCCCATGCTTAGGCCCGTGCTGCCCTACCAGCTTCGCCACCTGCGTTCACTTCCCCCCGGGCCTCAGTCTAGCAGGCAACAGGCATGAGGAGAGAGAAATCAGCCCCCATTCAAATTCAGCTTTACATGCAGCATTGCTGTGATGTGCTCCCACTGCCTGGCCACAAACTAACATCCCAGCCTGAGCTCGGCTCAGAGAGGCAGGAAAGATGCAGCATTTGGGAGCTCGGCCCCTCACAAGGAGGGTGGAAACGAAGGACCAAACTGGCATCCTCTGGAAAGGTGTAGCAGCACTCCAAATCAATATTTTCAGCCAGAAATAATTGGCCTACAGATGTATGGCTTTCTGATGAATAGCCATAATTTTCTACAGAAAGCAGATACTTTTTTGTGGAAAAAAAAATCCAAAATCCAATTTTTCCTTTAAAGAACAGATGGCAATGGAAAACTTTTAATCTATAAGATGTAGCAACATGTATAAGTTTAATTCTTCCCTAAACTGTCTCTTCTGCATATCCACTGACTTGCCTTGCTACAGAAAATTGCACTAAATGTCACTGGCTCTGCACCCAAAAGCTTGCCCATTTTCCCCAGCTATATAAATGGATTTAGTAAAGATGCTTACTTGTGTAGGCCTTGCTTTTCTCATATACCGACACCATTTGGGTACAATAGCATCCAGTAGCAGTGCCTATCACAGGCTGTTCCCATGTCAGCCGGTGGGGCAGGGGAAGAGGGTGCATATAAGGACCTGTGGACATAAACAGCACAGAGCAAGTCACCAGAAAAGAACAATCCAGTTTGGTAGTTACCTCTGAAGGATAACGTGATTGGCAGATATTTTTATTGCCAATACACATACACAGATACTCCAAAAGGTTTTTATTCATTTGTTTCCAAAATAAAAAGTGAAAGACATACTATGGTAATAGCGAAAAAAATTCATCTGTGTTCTGAGTTTGTTATGAGTCAATCAGGAAAAGAAAGGAAATCCACGGTCAGCAATCGCCCCCCCTTCCCACTGTCTATCACAACGGGTTACCATCCTTAATTTTACCCAACTGTGTCATATTGTGACAAATATTGGAGGCTTGATCCTGAACTTTGAAGTTTCTTTCTTGTGTGGAATTAAGCCAGAACCACAACATTTTTGAAAACGCAGTGCTTGGGTGAATTGAATGTAGTTTTCTCTGTGAAAGTAAAACCAAACAGAAAGCTTTTTACCCTTCCATGGGATGGTTTTTAGATCGTCTTTGACCCTTTCTCTTCGTATTTATATTGGCTCTGGTTATTTGATTAAAACTGTAGGAAATCCAATTCAAAAGACTATTTTTAAAAGACAAATAAGGAAACTTTGATAATTTTTCTTCAGATATCTTCTGTTTTTTCTTATTAACGCTTTCCAGATTTGGGCTTGACATTCTTACAGATTTCAGGATTATCTGGAAGTTAATTGAAGTAATACTTTTATTTACTTTGGCCCTGCCTTTTAGTATTTTGACGTGTCAGTATTAATTGATTTTAAGTATTCTCTTTAGGAATATTTTATATAAAATAGAGGTTTCTGAAGATCAAAATCAAATATACAGACATATTTATATATGTAGAAAACCCACAGAAATTAATCATAAAAATGTAATTTGTTCAATTAGCCAAATACAATAAACAAGTCATTCATTACTTTAAAATTCCATTGATCTTGGTGATAGCTTTTCCTGAATAAAGAATGCAGAGTCTGGCCACAGTAAAACGTAATGAAGTTTAACAAAATATTTTAATAGAGCTATACCTAATTCGAGAGGACTTCACAGAGGGAGGTTTTGGTGGCTGATAGGAAGGGTGGGAGATTTCATATCAATAAATATGGTGGCATCTGCCAGGTAAAATGTTGTAATAATCCTCTGGGTGCTACTTCTCTCCCACTAATGTGTTGGACAGTTTAGATTAATGCCATATGCCTGTTTAGTAGAATGAGCTGGGAACAAATGTAAATTCAGGGAGAGAGAGAGAGTTCATTTAGCAGCCTTGATTTCACTGTATTTCTGCTATCCTCAGGAAAAGGGTGTGCACACAATAGTGAAAGAGGAGAAGAGCCCCCCAGGACAGGTGGGATCAGGGAGCTACCAGAATGGGAGGGAGGGAGGGCAAAGAAAAGGAGGGAAGGAGGAGAGAGAGAGATTCAGAGAAATTACAAGAACTGGAGGGTAGCTTAATTTGCTGGTAGAATAAATACATAAGGGGGGTTGTCCAGTGATGTGGTGGTCTTCAAAAATGACTGCAGGAGTCAGAGAGGGGAATGGGTCTTGTGGAGAGATGGTAAAGAGAATGGATAACATGAGTTCTTTCTACATCTAGAGATATACAGGTAATGACATCCTCACAGGATGAAGAACTTGAACGAAAGGAAAAGAATCAGGCCAGCACTAACATCAAACAAGTTGTTGCTTACTGCAAGACAGACAGAACAGGGATCTGTGTGTCACACCATCTCTATTGCTGTACCATTACACGAGGTATGGCAATGAGAAGGGAAGAAAACGTCTTGCCTCTGGACTCTCCCAGGTCTATGTGCCAGACCTTCTGCGTGTCAGTCCAAGTACCCCCTAGTTCCTCCTGAGCTCTAGATGGACAAATAGATCCATCCCAGCTGGCCTATGGGTACAGGTAAGCTTGCAGCTGAGACTGAGTTCAGCAAGGTTATTTAGGGAAGCTCTGGCAGCTGCTTTCTGACTGGTCAAGGCTTTCATGCCATCCACGCTTCCCCACTTCCCTCTTCCCCACTTCCAGTCTCAGCCCTCTTCCCAGCTTCCCAACCTCAGTTCCGACTCTTACTTCACCCTCACATTGGGATTGTGTTCCTAACCACTGAGCCAGACTACCTGTGCCTCATCCCTGTCAGGCAGTTTCTGTAAGGTAGGCAAGTAACAGTCTGTGACAATGACTTATTATAAACTAGGTGCAACTGAACTTCTCTTTTCCCTTGGGAAATGTTTGTAGACAGAGATGGTTCTGTAGCATCTGTAGTTTTGACTGGATGAACCAGTCAAAAATTATTCCCTGACTCTGGGTAAGACTGTAGACTTCTGGCAGTAACGACTGTTCATTTGTTTGTAGCGATATAGCAAGAGCTTAACCCTACTGTTTGTGGGCTTTAGCCAGCAGATGAGAAATAAAAATAACCTCGAATTAATACATGTACCAAGCTCACTTATGACTGAATTAAACAACAGCTTCAGAAACAAATGTCAGAATGAGCCTGCACTATGTTTTATTGTCACTATTGTATTAGAATTTATGGTGCTAGGCCTATGCATTGTTTAACCTTGTACAATACACATATACCTCTCCACCAGCAGATGAGTGACTGAGCGTGGCCTGATGGAGCTTTGTCATGGACGTGTACTGAGATTTAGAGGGAACTCAAGAAAATTGACTCCAAACAACTTCTATGGGTTGGCTTCGTTAGATAAAGGGCAGTAAGGAATGCTCCACTGTGTCGGAGGCAAAGATGTTTTTGTGAAAAAAGATAAAAACAAAGGGAAAATCTGCTTTCTTCATAAACAGAAATATAAGGTCTGCTTGCATGAGGAGCTCTAGGTTGGTCTGCTATTTGAAAATGGTTCGATCTCTCGTTCCTCATGGCTTTTGTATTTGAGAATCTAGGATTAATACCAATATTCTTTTCAGCGTTTAATAAAGTAATATGTTCCTACTGGAGGAGGATGTTGGAGTAAATAGCACCAATGAAAGCAAAATATTTGCAGGTCATCATGTTTGGCACCTTTTTTTGGGGGGAAGGGGAAAAAAACCTACATGGGCCAGAAACATTTCAGGCAGAATCTTTACAGCTGCTCTGTGGGAAAATAATGACAAAATACTCATAGTTACTCAATAAAAAACACCGTAATTCAAACTAAATGTTATTTATAACAAATGATCCAAGGAGCTTAATCCATGGTGTCACGGTGACAGTTGTAATGAAAGTCAGTGATGCTATGAATTTTTTTTGCCTTTCAGAGACTTCATGATGTGTTTTTCATTAGAGGGAATCCAGTGCTCAAATATGAAGGAGCACTTCTGTGCAAGCAATCTGCCGCTACCAGGCCCATTAGGATCGGCAGGAGTTAGGCCTTAAAGATGGACCCATGTCTCTGGACCTTGAACATCCACTTGGAGGAGAGCTGCAGCTCCAACACTGCAGGTTATCCTGGGAAAAAGGAATCTGCAAAATAAAAATGGTGTAGTAGACTAAATGCGAAGGTCTAAATAACAGTCCAGAATACCTCAAATGCTGAAGTTTGAGGAAAGTTCAAACTCAGAGCTGAACTGTGTGGCTTGTATGCAAAGAATTGTGAGAACTGTAGCTTTTTGTCGAAACGATAGAGCGGGGATTTCAGTATTTTCTGTAAATCTTTGCTCAGGTAAAATGGACATCCAAGAGTTTGGCTTCAATTCTAAATGAACGATGAAACAGACAAAAAATGAGGCGAAGGGAGGTATTTTCTAACGTTGTCACATGAAGCCTGAGTGCCAAAATTGGGCATTGGAGTAACACACATTATACAGTTAAGAGATCAAGTCAGTTCCTTGGCTGTGAGATTTCCATTTGAAATATATGTATACTAATTTGGAAAAGGGGAAAACAAATAAGGCTTGATTCTGAATTTTCATTGTTGTTCCTTCCATTACTCTTGCTTACAGTTTAAACTCTGTCCTTCCTCCACAACCACAAGTTTTCAACGCCTGTATGAAATCCAAGGGGAAGCATTAGATTTCGGACAGGCACGCATTAGACTCTGGACAGGCACAGGACTCTGGGTTGGTGGTTGGTGGTTCCCAAGCAAAGAAAAGAGTAAGGTCAAATCAGAATCTGTATTTCCTGGTTTACAAAGTGCACAGGTAATGCTTCCAAGAGGCTTATAACCTACATTAAACAATGAATTTAGTCTCAATGACTGGTCAGGAATATGCCAGCATTTGTCCCCAAAATGATGTGGGGTTTTTTGTTTGTTTTTTTTAAGATTCATAGATACACACAAAGCATTATTTAATTGATCACTTCAATAATAAAAGAATTAGAGAATATAATTGAGATATTCATAGGAGCAGTCCCGCTTACCTCAATGGAATAATTTGCTGTGACAAGAGTTTAGAGGATCAAGTCTATATCACAACCATCTGTGCTCCTTTGGTTTTATCCTCAGATAATATTATTCTCTAGGAACAGAAAGAAAAGGCCATGCTTACAGGTAACCCTACCTATGTCCAAATGGCCTACCAAGTCACTGACTGCTTGGGTGTGACATTTGATGGCAGTTGCTTTCACACTTTGATTTATCTCATCAGTGCCCTATATCCCTTCTGCAAATTCCTGCAGAAATATTAGCATGGAGGCTGTCACACTGCTTGTCACAGCTGAGCTCTAAGCTATTCAGCCAGCACCCTCAGATTGACCCTAACCAAGGTGGTAGTTGCACATGTTTACCTTCCGCATTAAAAACTATGGCGAGAAGCACCCTTACTACGTAGCAGTTATTACGGCAGACCCCACTAAACTGTTAATTGTTACAGTAAAACCACATCTTTATGAAGACACAAAATGTTGAGCTGTTTGCAAATACTTAAAAGTTATGCCAAGTAACCTGCACTGCACTATAATATCACTGTGATTGTTGTATGTGATGAAGTAATCAATTTTACAGATTTTTTCCCTAACAAATGTCCAGAGGGAATTTTGTCTAAGACTAGACTGAAGGATTTGGCATTGCCCAGTAGCCCTAAAAGAGTCATGCTTTGGTGTCTCTCCCAGGCAATATTCTGTTCTATACACATAACAGTAGTAAATCAGTTTCACTGTAAGAATTTATGGTACAATGTTATGACCCATCTCTGATCAAAGTATTGCAAAAATCATGACGTAGTTGGTTAAGGTTTTTTGCCAGACACAATATGTTAACTTTGTTTTGCTTTAATTTCTTCATTTTTTAGCTTGCAAATTACAGAGTTATTTTCTTAAAACCAAACAGAAAACCCTTCCTTTCGCATTGAGCAACACAGAGAAAGATAAGAGAGCTTGCCAGCAACCTTCACAAAAACATCTGGGGTCAATGTCATAGTGTCTGGCTTGTTAGAGGTCTCTGCTGAAGACAGATTTCCCCAAGAACTCATGCAGAGAAACAGATTGCTAATAAAGGATACTAAAGGGAATAGCTAAGAAATGGATGCCAATGAACAGAGCAGGGCTGAGACACCTCAATATTTCTTTCCCAAGGGGCTTCTCAGTTGTGAACTGTCTCATGGCATTATATGTCTGATAGGTGGGGAGAGAGTTTCAGAATAATCACCAGAGTTTCCTGTCTTAGAGCAAGAACTTCCTTCCCAGCTAAGTCCCCTAAGCACCTCAGTGTTGGCTGTCCTGGACTGTTATAACGGGCAGGCTTTCTTCCTGTTAGAGCATTTCAAGCTTGTCTGAATAGCTAAGGAGTCACTAACCCAGATGAAAACACACTGACGAGATTTGGTAGTGGCTCGGGCACTCCCTGGGACCTGCAAAACTGATGTTCAAGTATCTGTTCCAGAGTGAAGTGGAGAATGTCTAGGGCACAGAAAGTGAAACAGAGGTAAAGCAGTGAGGATCCTGCTCCAATAGCTCAGAGGCTTCAGCCTAAGTTAGGGCACATAGAAATTCATTAGCTGAGAGACAGTTTTAGAGACTGATCCAAAGGGACCATAAGGAAACAAGAGAAGGACACAGTTATCTGTGCAGATAGGCTGTGCTGGCATGAATCCTGATATCTTGCAGAAGTATACCTGCTGCTTCCAGGTAGTCCTGCTTCCCAAAGGTGACTTAAAGGAAAGGGTTCACAAGGAGGGGGAATCAGCAGAAGTGACTCTAAAGGAAGAAGTCTCTATCAACCAGTGCAAGTCTGTTCAGTCCACAACTCCAGCTAATGTGCCTGCTAAGTTATAAGAGGAATGTGGGGAGAAATATAGTGAATATTTTCCGGACTGTGGTTAGTTGTACTATAACACCAGCATGCTATTTCAAGGATTTCAACTAGATTCTGATTAACATAAATATAAGGTCATCATAGCAAGCTGTTGCTGTAAATCTTCACAATTCAGTCTTGTAGCACTCCTCCCTGCCTTGTAGCACTGCCTCCTATAAACAACATGATGCAGCACAGGCCCCACTGTTGGAATGAGGTAACTCAAATGCTGTGAATGAATGCTGAGACTGAGCTTTCCCCGTCACATCCCTGTGGTACTCAAGAAGGAACTAAACCATCAGGAAACAGCAACACTGACTTTCAGAGAGAGAAGAACGCAGCACGAAGCCATGAAGTTTTGGTAGAATTGGATGAGCTGGACATGGTGCTGTGTGAAGCTGCCAGCTTTGGTTTACCTACGCTTTAGCAAACTTTGCCAGCAGGTTGGTTTGCTTTGCTTGGTTTCTCACTAGATTCATGTTCATTGGAAAACTCAGAGCAAATGCTGAACCTAGGCAAATTTCGTCATGTCCTCTCTTTCCTTGCACGTTCTCAGCACATGGTTCATTTCCTGATGTCTCTTGCAGTGTACGGGAGCAACAGCATCACATATGCTCAGAATCATCACACAAAGTGTTTCAAGCGCAAACAAGCAAAGGTTACTAGTGCCCACTTACTTAATGTGGCCTACTGCCACAGTACTTTCAAGGTGGTTTACCTTTGCCTTGAGGGAGTATACAAGATTTTGCATGTCCAGAGAAGATGAAGGACTTGGATGGCTGGTGGGATCCTGAAAGCTGCAGACCCATACCTGCCAGCTGTGAGTTTTGCTTTGTAAATACATCCCTCCCATCTGCGAAAAAAACAGGCCACAGTAATCCTTTCAGGTTGCGTTTTAATTATTCCTTTTACCTTTTAATGATTTAGCACTCCCTGTGTAGCACAACTAAGTCCTGAAGTGGAGGATTTTGCCTTCTCAACATAGACTTGCTCCAGCCATTCTTCATGTGCCAAATTCACAGCCCTATATGACCAAGAATATGTTTTTGAAAGGACATTCTGTCCTGTTCATAGGCAGCTGCCTATGAACAAGTATTGTGGTTACCAGCCTGCTATAGCAGCTTCAGTAAGTAATCATAATTCAAAATGTCATGCTACTTTTTAAAAAGTGGTTATATCATACATTTGGCTTTTGCAAAAAGTACTGTTCAATGGTGATGCAACCACTAGAAAGAACATTTTTAAAGAAAGTTCATATTTTCTAAGAATTAAAGAAAGTATATGTCTTTTTCCTGTTTCTTTATATGTTAAAGTCAAATAAAGTACTATACCAATAAAGAAAGCAAAATCTTGTTGAAAATTTGACATGAAACCTCAGATTTACCAAATCATTCATATTCCAGATTTTCCGTGGGAGCTAGCCTAGGCTTTCAGAGGTATCATTTATAGAATAAAGAGTAATTATTATTCACTTCTTTTTCTGAAAATCAAAATCCAGAAGATGAACACAGATCAACAAGTTTTCCTACATATTTGCTACAGAAGCTGAATCCATTCATTACGTTAGACATAAATTGTTTTCCTGGGCACTCACCCAGTCTGGAGAGCAATTCAAATCATAGTCCAATGAACGTTTAATAGCTGGCAAATACTGGCTGCAGACTACCTGCCAAGAAGATACTGTGTGTACAAACAAAATATACAGTATTATACACCTACTTATACATACGGAACAGAAGAGGCCAAATTTATCCCTGCAATAAGTATATTAGCTTTTACCATGCCAGAACAAAGCATCTTCAAAGCTACAGGCAATTAATTTGCCCCTATTCCTGACACTGCAGGATACATTTCTTGGAGCATGGACTGTAGCTTCCAGTAGCTTTGTCTACTGTGAATCCAGCAATAAGAAGAATTGATCGGATGAATACTGAAAATACAGTTCCAATGTAGTACAAGTTTCTACCTTGACCATTCTAGCAACATAAACAGATGTACTGTGTCTGTCTGATCTTCCTAGGGACATGGATCTACTACTGATATTAGTGACTAGTGTGGTGACTAAGAGAAGAAAGAACAAACTACCAACGCACTTGTTCTGCAACAGTAACTTCTTTGCTTATTGCCTCTTTTCCCTCTACGCTGAGAATGGAGCTGGCAAGATCACAGAAAAGCAATGCTATAGTCCCACAGTAAGTACTTATATGACCATATAAATATCTAGACAATTATCATGTGGTGCCATGAATAGCAAAGTGAAGTGGTTACGAGTTGCAAGATAGCTAAGGAAGGAAATAGAGTTTAACGTGGAGAAACATATAACTTACCTCTAGCGTTTAGTTACCTTGCTGAGAAAATACCAAATCCCTCCTTTGTATATGAATGGGTACTTTCCACAAAAGTTTTCCATGCCTTGGCAAAGTTACATACTTTACAAGCTCTTCTTGTGTCTCTTCTCATACCCAGGCATACATCAGATCTGTCTTCAGTCACCTAACATTTTTCGTTGCTGGCACCGAAGATCCCCACGTTTCTCCGAAGTGACAGTGTTACGGGTGAAGAATACAATCTAGTTCCCAGCAAAAAGCAGGTGGCTCTGCTAGAGCTACATCCTGATGTCTAGGAGAACCTAACTCAGCTAATGCACGACTGTGGTAAGCATACATTTAGCTTTGCTAATCTCAATTTAGCTATCACCTTTTCTTCAGAACAGCTGTAACCTAAGTGAAGTATATCCCTACCCAGAGAGGTCCCAAATTCAGGCAGTAAAAGGGGGATGCGCAGCACAACCACGGAGAGCCCTTCCTGACAATACTAATGCCAGGGCTCTGTGGTGAAGGCAACTCAGCCCATCGCCCCACATTACCAATTATTTTTTAGTGTTCAATAGCCTTCTCACTTGACAGCGCTCAGGACTCTCAGCCCCCTGCCTTGAGGCTGGGTTGTGGGTCAAGATGTGACCTGCTCCAGAAGCAGCGGTGGCAGTCGTAGTACCTGAGTAATGGAGTACCCTGCTTACCCTGGGGCCTCTGGAAGCAGTAAGGATATTAATTGTTGGCCTTAACTATGCCTTTAGAAAAAACACCTTGCATACACACAGAGCCCTGCAGCTCCTGTCCCAGAGCGCAGGTCAGGGACACTCTCCCGCCTCGCTGCCGAGCTAGCGCTGCTGACAGCAGCAGCATCCAGCAGCTACTGGACTATGATTCTCTGATACGGAAGTATTACCAAATCCTGGGTCTCCTTGGCCTTTTCACCATCACCTTGACATACACCATCTGGGGAAGCCACAAGTTAGATTTAAGTTGGTACTTAAAACTACAACAAATTGCTGTCAATAATAATTAAAAATGGGCTAATTAAATACATGGTAAGAATGGAAAATAAGATTAGAGGTGACACTTAAGACCAAGAGGCCTTTTTGAGGCTGTGGAAAAAAACAGAATGCAGTTTATTTTTCCCACAGCCTGAAGAAGGCCTCATGTCCTAAATGTCATCTCTAATCTTGTTTTCTATTTCCAGTGTATATTATACCACACTGCTAGTGCTACTAGAGCTAAAGTGATGTCACTGTTTCCATTATAAACCCCTATTTTCAGAGGTTTGTAACTCAACCATAAAATTTTTGCTCTGAGCTGAAACTTGGCAAACAAGTTATGGGACTAGAAAATATTTAATTTTTGCTTCCTATAATTCAAAAAAAAGGTTTGTATTTTAAAAATGAAATTTTGCAAGCCATTACACTGTAACAGAAATGCATAGTGTATGGTGTTTGAAATGACTCCAAAAGTACTGTTAACAGCCTATCAGGATAATTTTAAGCTTATTTTAAAACTTCCAAGTAGATATCTACTAAGTGGCATTTTATTTATTTAAAGAATGAATAGTTATACAATCAGATCAAATCATTTGAGTTTTAAAACTGTGAGTAAATATTTATAGGACTAGGTCAATAATCTGCATTTTATAAAAGCTCCTAAGTACATATTTACATGATAAAATGCAACAACACTGAATCACAGCCAAACAAGTCAATAATGTGCTTTTAGAAACCTTCATAAATGTAGTTACATGGGCCAATAATAATCTGCAAGTTTTTTCATATGAAAAGACCCTCTGTTTAGCTAAGAAAACCTTATTCATGCAGAAATAATCAGATCTGGTTCATCTCTCTTTCCTTTTTCCATGTGTCTTGGTAATGAGAGAGTTGTATATATAGTTTGGCTAAGACAGGAAAGATATGATAGATGGCTACTGAGGTTTGAAGCGCATAATGTAAGACTGGAGAATTGTTCAGGGTAAGAAAAGGGGTTCTGGTGAGGATAGTAGTGATATGATGAAATTATGAGTACTGGAAAATAATAACCAAGAAATCATGCCGGATGATTGAAGAGCCTACCAACAGGGGAAAACACCATCATTTGCAACATGAGAAATAATACTGAAGCAAATAATAGAAAAATATATTTTACAAGGCAGGAGCCCTACCACCACAGACTTAGTACTTAGATGCACTTTGTACATCTTTTCCATGCTGAAAGACACTGTGAATTCAGTAAGGCTGGATTTTGATTTTGCATTAGGATCTTTATCAATGAATCTTTTTGGAAAGCTTTCTGAAGAGGAGGAATATCTGACCCAGAATATACATATGAAAAGTGAGAGATTGCAGCAATTTGCAGGAGCCATGAAAAACCATGAACGGTAATCACATTGGGAGTATTGCAATATTAGGTCAAGGGGTAATTCAGAAGGGCTAATAAAATCAGACAACACATTTCTCTTCATACCAAACTCCATACAGGCATTTGTGATTTAAAGTTTGTTTATAACTATCAGTATATTCTGTCAATCTCTAACACTTAGATACATTATACTACTATTTACTGGCAAGCAAGACATTAACTATCATTATTCTTTTTAACAGCCTGGCTTGACTGTTGCTGTAAATGTTAGTATTAGACCTGCTTCAGGTATTCTCCCTAATTTATTTCTTATAAATGACAAATTCCTAATAATGCTACTATTGCTTCAATTCAACTCATACCATCAGTTTTGTAACCCTAATTTAAACATTATGAGGCATCTTTTACAATCCCTGGAATGAAGTCCATTAAAGTCAATAAGAATTACTTAAAGCCTGGTCCAAATACTACTGAGGTGACCGGCTCTCTTGGAGTGAATTAATTGGCAATAATTTTTTACTCTCCCTAAAACTGCACTAATGTTTATGGGACTTGTAAGTATGCATTCCTTTATTCATATAGCCATCTTCTGTTTCTTCTATTTTAAGATAAGGATTTCTGTTGTATGTGTGTATAGTATAGTTTAGAACTGTAAGTTTTATTCAGTATAAAGATTTCAGTGTTTTGGCACTGACAGGAAGATTATAAACCTTCCTGCTGTTGTCCAGCACCTTATTGTCCCGAGCTTCCCGCTAATTTCAGTAAAGCTCCTACAATAATATACAAAATGGACAATGGTATCAGAATCTTGTCCTTGGAGAAAAAAAAGGTCTTATTCTTCTCTTCATCTATGGATGGAATACTTATTTAATGCCAACTGTATTCCTGGCTCTTATAAGAGACATTACCTCTGCACCATGATTGATCTGACTTGTAAATGTATAACAGAGTAGCTACTGAAAAACCACAGAAGCTCTTTTGGAAAATGTCATTGAAAGTTTGTTTCTTTGTAAAAGAGAAATGGAAGACTGTAAACCTATAATACGTAGTGTAAGAAATACCTGGAAGATTTTAATACACTAAAACAGTGGAAAGAACGCACAGTTTGGCCTAAATTTCAATCACCTTTCTCATGCAAGCAATATGATTGGTTTTGAAGGGACCACATTTTTGGATCCTTTTTTTTTAGTATCTTGCTCATAGTTGCAATCTCAGCACTCTGCAGCTCACAGTTTAATCACTGCAGCTTTCAGCAGGAACCTCTCAGTCTTTCAACTTTTAAGTGTTTAGTTTTCTAAATTTATGATCGTTTCTTTGCCAACAGATAGGAGGCAAATCTGGGCTCAGAAAGGAAGATGGATCCCTCCAAACACATAGTAAACACTCACTGCATGAAAAGGCACATGACACCACATTCTGTTAAGGAATTTACAGCAAGTGACCTGCCCCTTTTCACAGTGGCAGCAACTGTATTATTCACTCCACATAATGAATTGGTAGGTTATGCTAATCTGAAGAGGAAAGCTATCAATTGTGTATGTCCAGACCATCTCTCCATTGATTTTGTAATTAATGATGAATGTACATTTTGGGAGGGAGAGATTGCTGAGAAGGGAACTTCATGTGCAGAATAAAAATGTTACAGTAGCCTAATCAATTAGGCATGGTTGACAAACGGGTGCTGGATAACACTACAAAGTAGCGTGCTTTAGTAATGGTCAAAGAATCAGAAAGAAGATGTTGCGCCACATCTGCATTAATCTTTCCACGGGTAAAACGTGATCCATTGAATCAGCAGTACCACGAGAAAACTGTTCAGTATATCAAAATCATGCATCTTTGATGCTAACTTGAAACCTGTTTGCTTTGTTCACTGATAAAAACATTCATAACAATACAGTAGCTGTTGGGAAGATCATTTGTTGTTATATGCTTGGTTACAGGATTAAAAGTCATGTAGGGTATCGTTTTAGCTAACAAATAGCTCACTTTGGACATAGACTTAAGCAGTCTTAAGTGTCAGGAGAAGAAGGTATGCCTTTGGAAGCAGGGAGTACATTGCTCTTTAGCTGTAGCCCATGCAGAGAGACTTCTCTCTCACTGCCATGACAGGCCTTTGAGCCTTTCACTGTAGCAACAATTGCCACAGGGTGAGGTGACAATGTATGTAACCAGCCTAAATTATTCAGCTTCAGCTATGCAATGACATTTGGACAGACAATGTAGGCAGCGCAAGTTGTAATATTTTTTTCCCAACTAAATCTAAAAGCCTACTGCAGAAATGCAACACTTAATTCCTCAAGTCTGACTCATGAAAATGACCACTCCTACACACAGCTCTCCCCTATCTTGGCTATAATTATTCATAAAAATAATAACAGTTGGTGTAACAGGGTCATGCCTAGGAGAACATTTCTACAGCACGCTGGACTAGACAACAAATAACACTTTCAGTTCTTCAGGAAGTTTCTCCTTACTTTTGGGTGGGCTGAAGGGCTTACATATTTGTGTGTGTGTGTGTGTGTGTTTATAAATGTATAACATATGTACAACAATTTTATTTCCCTCTTTATATTTCCTTGGAAATACAAAGCTAAACAAGACTTGTGGAGTGACTAAGAAACATGTAGGTCAGAGATCTGTCAGGTCTTAACTGAAGAATGGCAAGTGCTAAATTCTTACAAAAAGCAACTCTCTTCCTAATAGTTCAGTAAAATGAGTTGTATAACATAAAGGCTGAAGGGCAAAGGGCTCTATTCCCATCTAGGCAAGACTGAAGGGACTGTTGCCTCAATGTAAATGAGAATCAGACTCAGCACGCTCAAAATTAGAAATCACTTCTTTCAATATATATCAGGGTTAATTTACCCGATACTTGTAATATCCCCAAAAGATCAGTTCTCCGGTTATCCACAGACCTCTTCAGAGAACTTGAATTGCTAAGTTAAAACTGAACGAAAGGAGCAAGATAATCCTCCTCCACCACTGCACTGTTCTAAACTACCTTTGTACATACCAAGTAAGTGAAGAAAGGACATGTCTAGGGTTTGGGGGGGAACAGTTGTTTTTCTTGTGAGAGTCTCAATCTCGCCACCCATACCATGTTTCTGCCACACATGGAAACCAGAGCAGTTACCCCACCCCAATACTGCGCTTTGCAAACCATACAGACGTGTTCATCAGTGAATTCCTAGAGGGAAATGACAAACACTGGAAACACTTTAAGGTAAGGAACCAGACCTGCGGAAACCTCAGCAAAAAGCGATCTTTCTCTAGTTTTGCTGTGTTGTACATGCTTTTCAGGATACAGCGGCCCAGAACCATGGGGTGAACAGGGATGCTGGCTGCTTTTAAGATGCTGTTTACTCTCACTTTGGACTACTGACCTCTATCCAAGTTACAAAGGAAGGGTATGACCAGCTGCAGGCACAGTTTAAAGTCTGGATTTCATTAACGGGAAATGTTGGGCACTTTAATGATATCTTCTAAAAAGAACTGCTGCTCCTTAAAGTAACAGTTCCCACTCACTTTAAAGTAAATCAGGAGTTAACTCCTCTCAGGACAGTGCAGTTACACTGTTTAACAACTGGCATTAAAAGGGAACGGAAGGAAGCTATGTGACTCCATGGTGTTTTAGGTCTCTGAGTGCCCCATAACAGTGTTGCATACCTACAGTGCAGCCTGTAGTAACACGTGTCATTACTATATGTGTTTATTTCCAGCTGGACACCAACAATCATTCTGCGCTGGACGCAGAGAGATTCCCAAAAGTTATTTCTAAGTATTGTGAGTTGTAGCACAAATTGTAGCAGTGTATCTTACCATTGAGAATGGTTAATAGTAAAATGGTCAGAAACGTAATTCATTGAAGCATTTAAGAACAGGTAGAAGAATAGTCCTAGAATAGGACTAGGTTCTTCTATGTGTCAAAGGCAAAGGAAATATGCTATATTCACTTGAGGACTTGCATTAAGCTGCGTATTTGTGGACTGGAGTGGAACGGGAATTGAACTGAAATGTTTTCTGGTTTCCACAGGCCTAGTTGTACAGTACATCACTAGCTTCATTGAAAGCAGGTAGTCTGGGGATGTTGTATTCTTACTTTGTCTTTCTCAGAGTACTTTGTTAGTGTACTGGATACCCTTGTTTCCTCGCACGTGTTCCAAACTGAGTTAGTAGAGTGGGAACCAGAGAAGAGAGAGAAAAGAGAAAGCAAGCTTAAATGACACACTGAGGTTTAGATGTTTGGAAGGTAGGATATGGTCCATTACAGCATCAAACTCCAGAAAAATCCTTACCTGTTAATCAGAAGTATACAGCAAAGAAATTTAAGATGATTACTCTTTATCTGCACAGATATTTGTCCTGTGAGGTGGTAAATTAACAGCTACAGGCTCAATGAAGTCTCATAAAGCAGACTAATATCCAAATTAAACTTTTTAAGAAGAAATAAAACAGAGACGATAAATACAATCAGAAGAAAGATGACACTAATTATTGGTCGGTCTTGTTACGGAGGATTTCGGGCACAGGTGGAAGGAGTTGTTTGTTATTTGCTTTTACAGCTTCATCCCTTTAGCCATTTCATAAACAGACTCCCATGAGGAAAGTCCCAGCCTCAGTCGTATCTCCATGGGGCAAGTTTGTAAACCTTCATCAAAGAGTTTCATAAGAGCACTGTGCTATTTAGTTTTCCTTAACAGCATGTTTATTAAAGTTAGACAAATCTATTCTTGAACTTCTGAATTAGATGAAGTAGTGAAGTGAGCACAAGTCTCAGCTTTCACTACAAGCTTATCTCAAGGCTGGGAGACAGTGCCTGAGGTTAGTTCTCCTGGGGGTGCCTGGACTTAAGAAAAGGAAATGAGCACATTTCAGAGAAGGGGTAAAAGCTGAGGGGGAAGGTGACTACTTCAGGTAATACCATACAAGGAAAGAGACAAAAAAAAAAAAACAAACCTCAGAAAAGTGGTTAGCATGTTCCCTGCACTTTTCTTTTACAGTAATGCTTCACTGGCCTCAACTAAAGCCAACTGAGGTCACCCTTTAACAAAAAAGCAACAATGGATTGGGCCTCTTTAAGATCTTTTAGCCTCTTCTTGACACTTCAAATATAAATGTCAAATATTGTCCAGACATTTTATTTTGTTGGTGTTTTGAGACGCTCTTTACTTTCAAGACTGGGCGCCCTTCCAAAAGCTACACTCCAGCTTGTGGCTTGAATAATTTCATGAATTGCTATGGCCTGTTTTATTCATGGGGTCAGAGTAGATGATTATAGTCATCTCTTCTGGTCTTAAAAGATAAACAACCCCATGCTAGCCAAGAAATCATAATGATTCAAGTGGTAGAATTTTTTTTAATAAAACATCTCGGTAGTCTGTAATTTTCCTAACATGTCAATGACAGTCAAAACCTAATGGAAGTTCCTTCTGTCTCTTCTTACAGAACACCCCCTCTAATAATGTATTTTGTATCAAGGCAGATGTGTTTTCCCTCAGGAGAGGGAGTTTCCAACTGGAGTGCCATGAGTCATATAGCTTTTATTTCTTTTGTATAATTTAATTACTTTAGAGGAAAAATTTTTTCTTCAGCTGGGTGACTTCTTGACATATTTTCATTTCCATCTTCAAGATGGAAGCAATCACATCTAGAAATTCATATCAATTCATTCTGCTCATTGATTGTGATTTTTATGAATCAAGTGTCCATTTTTTCCGACCTATTTTTCAACTTATCACATAAAAAGGATCATCTCTTTCCAGAAACCTTTCCTTGTGCCTATCCACAGATGATTACATTTCAAATGTAATTAATTATTTTCTGAAGTTGATATTTTAAACCACTAAAAATACTAAATTTAACAAACAAGAAATAAACATCTGAACTGTGTACTACCCAGTCAAAAACAAGCCTTCTGAAATGATGCATATAATAGAATATAATAGGAATATAATAGAATCCAATGAGCTATATTTTTGTGTTATTTCACACCAGTCAATTAACATTCTAGATTCTAAAATTTCAATTAAAATGTCAACTAAAAAAGGACACATTTTTATTTTCATCTCCTTAAAACAGGCCATGAAAAAAATCAGTATATACTGTATAAGAAATGAAATGATTTCAAATCTTGATTCTGTGAATAATTATGCAGCTAAGTGATTTAATTAATAAGTAATTTCTCCATGACATACATTCAAAATGCATTTCCCCTTTCTTCAGGTAGAATGAGGTCGTTCTTATTGGCTACAATACTGATGGAACTAAAAACCTACTAATATAGAAAAGAAGGTTGCTTCCATTAAAAATGGCCAATTATATATACATACATAAACATATATGTATACACACACACACACATTAAAACATAAATACCAAGTACAAGAGAAGAGACTGGATTGGACAGAGAAATCAAGAAAATGTAAAAATTAGTCTGCCAGATAATGTCCCACATACAGCTGGTAAAATTCCTGTGCTGCTTTTCCAGGGGAAATTGCAATATTTTCAACTTCCTTTCATTCTAAATCAGAGTAAGATCACAAAGAGGATCACAAATTTCAGAATGTCCCACGACGCAGACGCTTTTTAAAAAATATGTGTTAGGTAATACTGAAACTAGTTTTGAAATTAATAGAATATAATTAATATATCAGAATAAAGTGAAGACCTAAGCATTTGGAGTCTATTGATGTGGATAATTTTGCTCCTTTTTAGTATTTGTCAAAATCAGTACGTTACTGTGAAACCCTGCTACGGTGATATATAGTTACTTAATTATTTAATACATATGGTTATAGGCATCATATATCTGCACATACATCTGAAAGCTCTTCCAGTGGAAAATTTTAAAATGGATTTACTCGAAAGGCAATGTCTACATACCACACATTAGAACTCATAAGAGAATCCTCTCTTACTGCAGCAATGATGTGACTAAAACCCCAGTCCAAAATACTGTATGAGCATGTGAGAACCAGAGGGCCAGGGGACCCAAGCTTTGGGGTATGTGTATCCTTGGCAGTACAAACATATGTTCCACTACCCAGACCATGAGTATGGGAAATTGGGAGCAAATAGAGGTATCTGCTGTATTTTCTTTTGGGAGCAACTGGGAAGGACTAAGGAAGGATGGAGAAGAGACAAACTTTAGTCATAAACCACCACGCAGCCACAAGCTAGGGCAAAAGACCTCACGGACCCAAGCAGCTGAGCCAGCAGTAATGAGTTTTAATTTACTACTAATGTACAGGTGCAATGGGAGAAGGAGAATCATGACCAGACTCTCTTTCTCTGACCCACAACAGCCACGCTGCTCCCACCACTGCCAGCCCATTTCCTGGGCTAATGCAGTTTACGTGCTGTCCTTTCTTTAGATTTGTGCTTTAAAGTACAAGCTTGGTAAAGTAAGTTTTCATTCTGCTGCAGCAGTATATTGCTGTAAATTAGAAAGTCACCAGCCAGCAATCAGAGCTGATGTTCCTACAATCTTTTGTAACTTATTTTGTAACATCATTTATTCAGAAGCTAGACTTCTGTTCTTCTATCTAGGAGCTGCTACAAATAAATTCACAAGCAAAGAAAACACTATCACAATTTCTGATAGCTTTTCCTCTTGGGCAATACAAAAGGTTTCTTGATTTGTTCTGAGGTATAAGAGGCAGACTCTGGGTCTCAGCTAGTCTGTCAGCTGTTAGAGTTAGATGTTGGTGGTTTCCCCAGTACTGCAGAGATGTCTCACTCCTACGACATACCTTACAACAGTACTGTATTTGGCATGGTAGGTATGGTCAGTTAAGGACCAGGTGAGCATCTGTTGGCTAGCCAACAGATTATGTGTCATAGCATCCAAGATTGGGAAAGAAAGAAAAGTTTCTTACTCCCACAGCCCAAACCTCCGCTAATACCTTTGAGGCACAAGATAGGAGCACTGTCAGAGTATAAAACGGACGCTACTGGCTCACACCCGTGTTCGCCGAGGCTGGTACTCTGTCTCCAGTAGGGTCTTTAAGCAACTGCCTAGGAAAAACAAGAGGGCAAGTACATATGACAGTCCCTGCCCTCCCAGACAGGTCCTCCCAGACTCCAGCTTTTTTTTAGCTGAAGAGATTTTCTGAGTCAGATGTGGTTTCTGTGACTTAATAATTCTTAATGGCTTTTTCATCCACATAGTTGTGCAATCTCTTCTTGAATCCCTACAAGCTTCCAGCAACCCCACTGCCCTTTGGAACAAGTCACGCACATCTGCCACCTGCTGCATGAAGAACCACTTCCATCGGTTTGGTTTTTGACTCCCACTAGCTTCATTTGATGGTCTTCAGTTTTTGTACCAGAATAGTCAGCAAACGGCTAATTCCTGTCCACCCTCTCAGTTCTGCTCATTATTCTGGAGGACCACTGCATCCCTTCCAAGTCATCTTCCCTCAAGACCGAAGCTTTCCCTGGTCTATGCAGCCCATTCGTCATACAGAAGTCACTCCATCTTTGCTGCATTTCTGAGAACATCTTTTGCTTATTCTAAGTCCTTCTTGAGATGAGAGAACCAGAACTGCACACACCACTGTCCAACATGTGGCTAAACACTGATTCATATAGTGGTTCTCTAGTCTTTTTTCTTCCTTAGCTTCTGGGTAACTTTTTAGCTGCTGCAGAGCACTGAGATATTATCATGAAACTGACTATTATAATCCAAGGTTTTGATCCTGAACATAATGGTTAGCTCAGAGCCTATCATTTTATGTGTGAATTTAGGACTGCTTTTTCCCACGTGCATCACTTCACTGTTACATATACTGAATTTAATTTGCCCACACAGTCCCCTAAGGTCCTTTGCCAGTTCCTCACATCTTCATCTTTCTACCCTGAATAATCTCCCATCAGCCTCAAACTTTCTCATCTCTCTCTTCACCCTTTTAGTCCTCCTGTTTATGGTATGTTGAGTAGCCCAAGCCCCAGCACAGATTCTGCACAACTCCATTACCAGGCTCCATGCTGCATTTTCTTGCTTTCCTTAAAATCCTTTGGCATCAAAAGCCTTTCAGAAATACAGCCATAGCAACTAGTTCACCCTTATTCACTTCCTATCAACCTCTTCAAGAACTCCAATAGAGTTGTAAGCAAGTTTTATGTCCCAGAGTCAGCAATGAGTATTGTTTTCATTCAACATTTCTCTTTAGTTTTAGTCAACATAATGAGGCAACAGTTAATGGATGACAGCCAATCTAGCTGTAAGCGGAAGCATCTCTGCTTCTTTAATGGATTGAGCCCATGTCAATCAAAAAAAAAAAAAAGACAGGGCCTTTGAAGAACCAGCTGCTGAAGGATTTCTGTTGAAGGTGATTTGCACCATAGGAATATATGGAGGCATGGTCATAGGAATCCTGGTAGCTAGACCTTGCTGGGCCAGAGTAATTTTCACTGAAAATGAAAGCTAGGGTTCTTAAATGGGCCTAAAGAGGGTTAGGAGCTCATCGGTAACCCCTAATTCCCTTCGGCTCCCTGGATTTCTCAACCAGATTTGTTATAGATAGCACATGCTAAATTGGGATCACACACTACCATGTGCAGGACTGGGGTCAGTGCTAGATTTACTACATCCATCGCTTCCTTGTTTCAGGCGGATGTCGCATGCTGCTGCTCAGGACAAGCACACCAGAAAAAGCAAAATATGGCAGAACAACCCATATTTCCATGATTCACAGAATATTTGCTGCTATCCTCTTCATAGGTTCTGTGAACATGCAGCCACAACAGGCAAGAAGAAAAAGTAATCTACATCCACGAAAAAGTAATCTACATCCATCATAGCTAAACCAGCTTTTGCTCACAATTGGACATTTTGGTATATCCTCTTCTCTATTATGAAGCATATGCCAAAGACAAAAATTAGATTTTTCTAGCCACCCCACTCCAGCCATGCAATGATCTATATACTAATTTATATAATATGTGAGAAAATTGATGCAAAAATTTAAGCAAAAGAGAGCAAACAGGAGAACGGAGCTTGCAGAACAGGAGCGTGGTGAACAGGAATGCAGTATCTGTAATTCACTGTTCTCAGAACATGCACATTAAATGGGAAAAATACTTCTAGGAATAAGTCAGAGGCAGTGCCTGTATTAGTCATTCTCCTTCATTGTGAAATACAGGTGCAACAAAAAGAGCACTGCTCACAACAGTAAACAGATGGGCTTCCTTTCCATTGCAGATTTTACTGAAAGTGTTTGCACAGTCATAATATCAAAAAGAAGAAAAAAAGTGTTTTGCTGTATTTTTTTTCAGTGTAAATACCTTTTAAAAGAACCTGGTTTTGTTTGTCTCTCTTTGCTCTTCTGCTTTATGGGGGAAAAAATAGGAATTATGAAATGAAATTGAAATTATGAAAATAGGATTATGAAAAAGGATACAAAAGCAGAACAAAAGCAAATGTGGCTAAGTACCCTGATTGTCTAAAATTTGATTATTATCAGAAAATGACTCCTTTTAAGAGCAGCTTTAATTGGCTACTAACAGCAGTAGTTAACAATTTCAAGACAATTAATATTTTAAAATAATTAGATGGCTAATATATTACATTAGAACACAGAGTAAGCAGAAGTCTTGCTAATTATATATATTATTCTCCCTACTTTGCTTAATGAAGGTGTCTAGCTCTTAGATTAATTCATTCGCTCTCTCTTTTTTATTTTTTTAATCAGTGTAACTAATCCTCCCACACACTATTGTAACATTAAAGCTGAAAGATGTGGATGAAGCAGCAAAAAAGCATGAAAAAGAACATTACAATGAAGATTTAGTTCCAAATTGCAGAAGCAGTTGCACAAAGTAAAGAATTAAGACACGGAAAATGTGAGTGAAAATGCAAAAAGCCTGAGTCAGCATTTATTTGCACACACTCTTCCTAAAGCTGAAGGTGTAAATCTCCACACACAAAGGTAATCGCACCTAGATCATTTTGATTTTCAGAACAAAGCAGTTTTTCTGACAAAAATACTACCCCTCCAGAGCTTAAATGATTCTTTTTCCTGTTTTCTCCAGGGGCAAAGGAGAGGAGGGGCCTTGGAGAAGGAGAGGTTTGTGCCAAATGGGAGCTAATCTTCCAGGAAAGACTAGCACTGAGGCTGTTTACAGTCAAAATCTTCTCATTTATACTAGCCCGTAACTACATTTTGCTCTCAAATATTTGAGCATGAATGTCTGTGTGCTCAGCAACTGTCTGCTGCTGGGATTGCACAAGTGAATTACCTTCACCGAAAGCCAGAATACACAGGCGCCCCTGGCCTGTGTAACAGGAACGTGTTACAGCTTGCATTTTCACCCCGAGAAACAGTAATTCCAAACTCGCCAGAAAACGATCCCCGTGTTGGGGCAGGGAGACAGAGGCCGCGCCTGCCCTGGGGCCTGCTGGGGAGCGAGGGGCTCCCCGTGGCGTGACTCAGCCTGGGCCGCATCCAGAGGTCGCACGGGCACCCGAGCACGCAGCCTGGCGTTTGCGGCCTGGCTCGCAGAAAACCCTGCTCTAATTTCTCAGTGAACCTGCTGAATACTGACTCACTGATCTGTTAGAACAGCATGAAGAAACGTAAGGTCAGCTACGCGCTTAACTACCCTGTTACCTCTCCTACTGCTCTCCTATGTACGCGTAATCCTCCCCGGGATCCAGTAGGAACCGAGAGACATGAAAAACAACTGTTCAGTAAACAGGACAGAGTCATAAAAGGAGCTTTTTTAGCATGGTGAAAGTCTCTCAAATACATATCAGACCAAGGCCAGATTTTTAACTTCAAGCATGCTGTTAACTTATGTACATAATGGTATGATGAGAAAAGTTGCCTATGGCATGAAATAAAAAATGAAAGCCTTTAAGTCAGCAGTCTCCTTACTAGATTTCTGTGTTTTGAGACGTATGTAAAAGCACCGTAGACGACCATGCCTATGAAACGAATATATCCATTTGTAATCATCGGAAGACCTGTACGCTCACCCCTAAACCAGCACGCACCTTTAGGAAAGGATGCAGCACTAGATACAAATTCCCAGACAAGGAGTTTTGCACGTAGCAATCCCTCACGTGGCTACAGTTCTCCACTTGCACGCACCTGCAGTCTTTGGTCTTGGATCACGCCAATGAGACACACACGTTTGTTTGTCCTGCCTTTGCATGATGGTTAAGAGGAAGCAGTGCTTTTGCAGGGCTCAGATCTCTCAAAATACTGCTCTACCATTTTTGTTTAGCATATTGTAACCATAATAACAGATGCTGGCTGTTTGGAACCAACACCCACACAAGGCCATGGGACAGATTAATAATAAATATAACTGCACCTTGACTATCTGTAGTGACCAGTGCACTCACACTGTATATTGAAGTTCTCCTACCTTTGTGAAAAATCTTTCCACTTACTTTTTTAGTAGCTGACAGGGTTTTTTCTTGGAGTACTATATAGTAGATGAACAATTCCTTTTCTCATCAGCTCTCCAAGTGGCTGCAAGTACATAATATTGTAAAAGACATCTGAAAGTTAAAAAGTTGATAGTACATTCCCTGACTACCTCTGCAGTCATTTCCCTTGGGTACTGATTTGTGTAAGACTTGTTTTCTTCTCATTTCCGTTGAAGTCACTGGGGCGCACAAGACTAACACGAGATATTTAACACACAACCACTTATCAAAAAATAAATATATTACCAGTTTGTCAGAATACACTGCACTGCATACCATGCAGCAGAGATAAAGCCTAACCTTGGCACACAAATCAGAGGATCGCTCAACAAATGGTTGCTTTGTAGCTTATCTGACTTTGGTACCCACATATGGTACCTCAGCTTCAAGCCAACTTCCTAATTTCCCAACCATTAAAGAAAAAAAGAGCAGTATAGGCTCGAGACACCTTTTCGCAGGCTTAAGAGAGAAGGACCCAACGGACTGCTGGCTCCCTCCAGTCAGAGAAAAATCTGTCGTAATATTCAGTCTGATCATGGTCCTTTGAGGGCTGGCAAGACAAAGGGAATAGGAGGGCTTTTATATATATATATATATATGTGTGTGTGTGTGTATGTATATGTATATGTATGTATCTATGTATATACACACACACATACATATTTTGTGTGTGTGTGTGTGCATACACATACATATGTATATATGTGTGTGTGTACATATATATACATGCACTTTTGCATACCTGTATTTTTATATACACACTTGCGTACAGGGTATCTATCTATCTTGATATCCTACTTAAAAAATAGGCAGAATCCAGTGAAGATGATAAATGAAGAAAAAAAATGTTTCAATCTCTTGTTCTTTTTGGTATCTCCAGTCACTTAATAAATGCTTATTACTGAATCCCAGCAGAGAAGAGAGACGCTGTCCCCACATGAACTTCAAGGGCTGTCATGGGGCCGCCATGCTACCAGTTTCCCTTGAAGTAAAACCAGAGTGATGCTTTTTATCCTTCCCTCCCCTGGGAAAAAGGCATCAGGGCAGGAATACAGACTTCCTTGCAGGCACAGAAGCCTCTTTCTGAAACGCGCAGAAGAAATGGCATGTTTGGGGATGCCAAGTACCTGATTTCAGGGTTCATTCTGTTAGTGCATGGAAATTTCTCTGGTGTGTGTTTGGCACGACATGTTATCCTAGACTGATCATATGTTCACAGATTGCAGAGAGTGTGTGAAAGCCTTTTTTGCTGTAGTTATTGGGCGAAATCACGTCTGTTACCTGGTACTCATGCAGAGAAATCTGTAATCTGGGAACAGATGGTCTGACTGAGTGAGAGAAAGAGAGAGAGAGAGACACTGTCTGGAAGACTGCAGAGTTTTTCAGTCAGAGGAGATGAAAGAGGAATGAACAAACCCACCACAGCATGACAAAAAACATGAAAATATAGAAGAATGTCAGTCCTGAAGGTCATTCCTTTAGAATTCACCAACTGTCTATGCACCATATGTGCATATCAACACACCGAAAAGAACCCACCATCCTGTTGCACAGAGCGGGAGGTAGCTTAGACAGCCAAAAATTGCAGGATTGTAGACTTACCATTTAGAAAAGTGACATACTCCATAGTTTAAGCATACAGTCCAAAAAGAATCTGAAAAAATACAGCAGCTTCTGCTCTAATTTTTTTTAGAAAATTAAGTAGCAGTAAACCAGAACTGAAAAATTCAGATCCTGAATTCCAAGTATTGCCTTTATGGAATATGTTTAGATTCAAGAGTTTTGTTCAGCAGCTTGACAGAAGCAGATTGAGCTTGGCTTTGGGGTCTGGGTTCTCCTGGAACCAATGATATCTGCCATCAGAACATGTCCATTCTTCCAAAAAAAGCAATCCTAAACAGGCTATTGTTAACAAAATGCAGTGTTTCATTAGTCTAGTATAAAATGCATTTAGCCCATCATAAGATCTTATTCAGCCTTCTTGATAGTGGGAGTTCTGGTTATGAAGGATGAGCTTCCCTTTTGTGAAAAGTCCTCTCCAAGTGTAATAACATATTTATTTTCTTTGTCAGTTTGAAAGGTCCTGATTACAAGAATCTGTCCCCAAGTTCTTGCTATAGTTCACCACTCCTTCAATTGCAGAGGCAATTGTTCTGGTGCCATCACATAAATGAGATTTGGGAATCGATGCACCTTAGATCAATAAATAAACAAATAAACAGCCACCTACTGCAAAAGGGCACCAAGAAGGGATTTAAACCAGATTATTTGAATAAGTCAGCTTGTAACATAGATTGCGCTACTACAGCTGAGGAAGGCGATGAACAGCCACAGGTGGGAGGAAACGCAGAGGGGTGGGAGACAGGAGGAAGGGATGAGAGCTCATCCTCAAACCAGTTTCACTGCCAAATGGCGGGTTGGTTCCCGCAAGACCAGTTCCCCAGACTGAGTTCACAGCACGAGGCACAAGGGCTTGTGCCACCATGAGGAGTGGAAGGCAACAGGGCCCCAGTGAGTGGGACTGCTTTGCTCCGCGAGAGTGCTGCCCCAGCCAGCCTTGCTGAAAGCATTTAGCGACCCACAGCCAAACCAGCACCTGGCGCTGCCCTCCTTGTGTGCACCCCCACCGCACCGGGCCCAGAGCCCACACCTGCAGCAGGGCACACTGATGGCACGGTACTCTGCACTGCTCTGGGGCAGGAGCACACATGGATACAGATCACATTGCAGCTGTGGCAGCACGAACATCTGCAAGGTGCAGAAAACCTGGCTGAAGGTCTTACAGACTGTCTGTAGGCAGGAGAGTCCCAGCAAGATGTTTGTGGCCTCAAACACACTCCTGTTATCACCCAAGCCAGAGAGTAACATATCTGCTCAGTCCCGAAGAACACGATAACACCTTTGGCAGCAGACTAGACGCACCCTGAAAAATAAACCTCTCTCTTGCATTCAAGTAAAATCTTGTGAGCGTCCAAAGCCCCATGTTCCCAAAGACAGTGTTCTGGAATTTCAGCCCGAGGGATAACATTAGCTTAAGGAAAAACCCAAGTGGAAAAGCAGCAGCACAGCAATAGCAGCAAGAGACGTGGTGTGAAACATGAGCGCTGCCAGAAGCAGCTTCACCGCAGGCCCGCGGCGTGGCCAGGCCCCGTCACACAGAGCAGCCTGGCGGGGAGAAGCCAAGGGACCATCCAGTTGACATTTTGCTCCCAATGCCAAAATGCCGCAGTGTGATAGATACTTAGGGAAAGCTGGAGCTTGTCACAAAACCCTCAAGCCCTGCGAATCGCACGCTGCAGGCACTCTCAGCACGTGCCCTCCAAAAGCTTCTCGCAGAAAACCTGCCTGCAGGAGCAGTAGAAAGGAGACTCAGGCTTTGCCCTAGTGGAAATCACTGGATGCAATCAGTGCCTTTACCCCAACATACAACTGATTGGGAAGGATAATCAGACCCTAACTGAAGATGATTTCACCAGTACTGTGAGGGGTTGCAATCTTTCCAAATTATTGTCTGAATGAAATCGAATTTTTAGCCATTTCAGCCTACAGCTGAAAACTTTACTTGCAACACATCAGAGGAAGCCAGTTTTAAGAACACTTCAGTTTTTGGCGAGCACAAGATTTTACATTTGGGTGCTATCCAGGACTTCAAACAATTTTTCACAAGAAATCTACGTTGTCAGATATAGACAGCAACGCTGTATTTTACTTCTTTATTCTTCCAGCAATGTGTCAGTCAATTCATAGAGTTAATTTCCAAATGAGACTAAACATTTGTTTGCATCTCAATAGAACTAAGTGATTTCACTGGAACATTAAAAGGCAAAATGCATGTGACCTCCCCTCTTCCCATCCCAGTGAACAGCAGCAGAGGCAGAACAGAGTAACAAGGTCCAGGATCAAACATGTTGCCAATGAAGTGCAAAATACATTCTCTGACAGGAACAAAGTGATTTATCATACCTCATATCTAAGCTACTGAAGAAGACAATATCCTTTTGGTCAGTCTGTTATTAAAAGTAATTGCTCGGAGCCAAAGCTGGCTAAGACACTTTGGAAAGATATAAAGTATCTTACTGAAGAAATGAAATACAGTATCTCATTCTGTAATATAAAACAAAGGATTCAACTACAGCTTTATGCCTTTGCCTACTAAATTATGTAGATGCTGATCATGCAAACAGATGCACAAGGACAAACATCAACTTAAAATCCCTGAACATGCATCTCTGCTGTACCTCTCATTTGCATATTTCTAACCCCTTCTGGGGCAGGATGAATTCATATTATACGGATACTATGAAGGATGTGACGGCTTTCTTTTCCCTCTCTATTACTGTGAAACAGAGGACTCTGTCTTTAAGAAACAAGCTTCCCAGTCTGTAAAAGCCTAGGTAGGATGCAGAGAAGTTCTTGTTACACACAGCAAAGTGGAACTGAACACAGACTAAGACAGATCTCTTGCAAGAAGTTTTAAACACCAAGGACTCACTGAACACACCACACAGCAGTGAGAGTAAAAAGGAATTACACAGACGGTACCCTTACTGGGAGAACAGAGCTCCTAAAAGCCCTAGAAAAGCTGCAGCTTTCAGAAGAGGTAATTTCCACTGGTTTATACCTTGATGGTGTTCATGTACCTCTGTAATGTCTCTCCCTTCCCCTTGCGCTCTTTAGACACTCAATTCAGACAATTCTGTGTGAGCTTCTCACCCTGGATCTTCACCTCCTACCTGCAAGTAGTGGGTGTCAGCAAACGGAAACTAGTCAGACAATAGATTTATGCATGGAAATAGCTGATTCAGAAACACTGTAATGTTCTTCATAACTTGCTGTTAATTAGGCAATGGGATTACAGACATCTGAGTATTGCATGCTGCACAAAATTGAAAGATAAAAGAGCTCTGTTTTTAAACAGAGTGCGAAAAGAACAAGGAAGCAGAAGGGCCATGATTGTGCTAAGCTGAACAGTCAATGCGAGTCCCTGGAAAGAGATCAGCTACTGACTGCAATCTGGGAAAAGAAACTCAAAGAGGAAGAACAACAGGACTCCACATTAACCGGATATTCAATCCAAATTTGACAAACATTAGCCCCCAGCCTGGAGCCAGGTCATGGAGTGGTCAGCCCTCTGACACTAAGGACGCGACAAAGCATCCCTAAAACACTTGGAGGCCACAGACAAGTGAGAAAAGCACTCCAAGCACGAGGCAGGATAAGGAATGGCGTCACTGGAGAAGAGTTTGCACACGCCAGAAGAGCGGACTCAGAGATGAATCCCACATAGGGGCCATGGACAGCTCTGCCACAGTAGATGAATGGGCTATCAGCTTGAAAGCAAATGGTATTCTTCGTACCTTTACACTGGACACTGGCGCACAAGCCAAAGTTTCATTTATGAGAAAAAAAAAAAGCACTGGGAGTAAATGGGTAAAATGCAGTCTTTTTTATAAAATATGTCTCAGGTTTATTCTCCACCAAGAAAGAGGATGTACTCCTGAACTAAAGGCATCTCATAACACTGTTGCAATGAAAGTGCTACACATTTTGGAATAGCAAGGAAATTGAAAAAAAAGGCATAAGGAAGTCTGCCATAGGGACACACAAGCTTTGCAAGAGTACAAAACAGAGCTGAAAGAGCTGTGCTAACTTACTGCTCTGGAAATTAGAGGGAGAGAAGAACCAACAAAATAGATGTCCTGAACAGGTCAGGGTAAGGAAAAGAAAAATTCCTTGCTGCTATAAAAGGAAGGACAAAGGGGTTAAATAAACAAGTAATAAAAGATCATATTCCATTATCCAAAGGCAAGAAATCAGAGACACCAGCTATCTTTCTATGTTTGTCATGCTCAGTGCATCAGCAGGACTCTGGCCCTTGGAAACCTGCAGAGGCAAGGTCTCGGGCAAGCCTAGAAGTTCCACCACTCTCCTATGGGAGCTGTACTCAAGTACAGCTTGAAACCTAGTGAAACCTAGTGAGTGAAGAAACCTAGTTTCATAAAAAAGAGAAAAAGCAAAAGGCTTCTGAGTATCTCTGTCTTAAAGTTTTGTTTGAAAGTGAGAAAGGTAATGGGAGCTATTATCCATAGACTGTGCTACTAACTATCAAGACTACTTATCTACTAAACTGTAAAATTTGCAGATGATTTGCACCAGTAAGAGCCTGAAAGGACAGAAAGGGACTTATTCTGTACCACACCTTGCAACATGCTCTCCTAGCCTGCACACACATAGGGGAAGTAAACCTGGGAGACACTGAACAGGAAGGAATGGGAAAGCCTGGTCTTCTGTCTTCTATAATATTCTTTTCTGCAGTGAAGCACAGCTCCTCTAAGGACCATGTCCTCAATTTTCGGAACCAGAAGATGAACAACTCCACTAAAGTCACTGAGGTTACACTTGGGTATACCAACTGAGTGGCTGGGCTGGCCTTTTAGTCTCCCATCACTGCAGTATGCAAATGACTTCTACTGGAATGCAGCAAAGCCTGAAGATCTTAGAAAACCATTATTTTCTTGACACTGAAATTTTCCAAAGGGCAAGTAACAGGAAAGGGATTTTTCTAAGGGTATATGGTAGTGCTGCAAAACATGGCATACACATACAGGCTGAAAGAATACAATAACCTTTAGCTAGTACTTTCACAGCCCTTAGGCTAAAATACAAAATGATTCCTGGACTCTTTATATTTGTTTATGAAAGATCACACATGAGTAACCTCTCAGCAGCTGTATGCTTTTGGATGACAGTGCAACTTTGGTAGCTATTGTGATAGAAATAATCCAGAATATAACAGCAGGATCTAAAACTCTTCACCTCTGATGCCAGCTAGGCACATACACAAACACCCTGCAAGAATGTACACACTTGTGGAGCTGAATACTCATTGTTTATAATAAGTTACTTGGCTCAGAGCATAACGCCAGCTCTTGGCAAGGTCTTGGTGAGCTTGGAATCTGTAGAGGTTTCGTTTATTGGTGCTGATGATACGGATGAGTTAAATTACAGAAACTGGAATTGTTTTTAACATTATTCAAGGGGAACGTTTCCAAAGAGCCGACTGTTGCAAAAGCCGACAGTGATGTTTCTTCCAAAACGTTTGCCATTTCAGAGAACTCCAAGCTGCCAATGTCTAAAGTGCAACTGCTTCATTAAGAGGAAAAAAAAAAAAAAAAAAACCTGTGTTCAGTCTTGAGCAACTTGTACAGATCCTGAATGTACTCAGCACCTTGCAGGGTCAAGCCCTAAGCAGTTTGTTTTGTTATATGGAAACAAATAGCAGTCAAAGAACCAAATTTGGGTGCAGGTTTCATTTAGTGCATGTTTATATTGAAGGGCACTCTAAATCTATCAAAGAAAAGATTTTTTCTTTCCTGCTCCCCCTTTTATTTGCATAGTAGTAGCTTCTCAGAGGTCCAGCCATGAACCAATTATTCTAGGTGCTGCACAAACACAGAACACAAAGATGATTCCCATCCCAAACAACTATTCTGTACATGTCTCCAAGAGAGGGTCAAAACAGAGACTGTCATAAGCAAAGAGAAAATCACAGACTGAGTTCCTCAGAAGTTACATGCTGGCAAGTTAATGGGAAATTCTGCTGCCTAGATGGTGGATTTCATTGGGTGTTTCAAGGTGTTTCAAACTTTTATGGAACAAAGGCAAAATCTTTATTTTTTACCTAAATCCGTTCCATTCATGGAACATAAGCCAGCAGAGATTTAATTCTCCATGTTGCTGTGGAAAAAACTACAGGTATAAATACATGCTTCAGTGAGAGGAACATTTATCAGTGACAGGAACTGCCAAATATTTAGGGGAAGCTGCCACTTGTAATGGTATGGAAAAGTTAGCATTCATTCACTAGGACTTTACACATTCCCCAAAGGTGCCCATAAGAATCTACTATTCAGATGAAATCCATGACTCCACAAACTTTAACTTTTATCAACAGTGCACAGTAACTGTTTTCTAAAACTGTCAAACTGATCAGGATAATTCAACTAATATGTAGGATCAGCCGACCAAGATACAGCAATCATCAGTCCTCATTTAATTTTGTGTGATGACACACCAAGAGCAAATGAGAAATTAAGATCTGAGGTGAAATCAAAGGTAAGACTCAAGATCAAAGGTAAGACTGAGGGAAAAATGAGACTTACTTAAAAAAAAAATGATGGCAATATGGGAAAGAGTAATTAAAGACAAATTATTCAACAGAGAATGTGGGAACGTGCTGCCAACAGACAGGACAGTCCACTTTCCTCAGCTCAGGGATAATCATTAAGTGGACACTTTGGGAGCTGTGGCCAGTAGGAACATGTAGTGAAAACTCAAGAGTTCTTGCTACAATACTATTCATTTGCCTCACGTCCCAGCCCTCAACCCCTCCCCATGCCTGAGACGTGCACTTCAGTGTTTGCTTTCATTAAGACCTTCCACGGTTCAAACAAGAATCAACAGAATGGAGAGAAAGATATTTCGCTGCCTCTTGCCAGTCATAGATTCAAACTCACTTCACTAAAAGGAAGGAGATAGAACTTTTTTCTTTTCCCTAAATACTATGAGACAACTGGGGCTCAGATGCTCCTTTGGGTCTTTTAGGCACAGCCCTAAGTCAGAGCCAGTGCAAGGCTGCCCCCTGCTATGGAGAACAACAAGGTGAAATCTTACCTCTGTAGCATTTTAAGTCCCAAATCCTACTAACAAAAGTATGGTCAGTATTTTGAGGGACTGTGAAGGCTCTTCCCTGAGGTGTATTCAATGCGTATGTGGTACATTTTCCCCATTCAGGTAACAAACTCTTTTTAGCATGGTGGACGGCCAGGAGTCCTAATCACTTATTCTTTTTCAGGGTGATCAAGCACAACTCCTCTCTTCATCTCATCTCCTCACCACGCTCAGCGTGTGCTACCTCCCCAGTCTTTTCATAGGAGTTCTCCAGCATGGGGAGAGACACGACTATGCGTTTGCACAGTCCCTAACAGACTCTCTTCATAATAGCAGTTCTGATTAACCTAAGAAAGTAGCCGTCACGCAAAAGGAAATCAAACTTTGCTACAAGCAGGATTTCACTTGCCTCTTCAAGAAAAAAGCTTGGATTTTCTTCAGGGGAATTAAATCTTCCGAAATCAGGTGATCTGTCTCACTTGCTAAACTGCTCCCTCCAGTACTATTCCTATTGCAGGTGTATTGTGAAATTGCTTCTTCTACAGCCAGCATCGCTTACCACTCAGCCTTGCTGAAAAGCATCACAGGCATTGTTTCAATCTTTAAAGTTACTCCCTACAATCTTTTATTACTGAGTAGTGCTAGCTTTCCCTGAGCTAAGGTTAAGTTGTGTTTTCTCCTTTTATTGGTTTAGTTTTATTCCCGTTCCCCTTTCGAATTCCCTCAAGGATTCACCTTAAAAAATCCTGTGTGTATATCTGCCTGTCCATGGCTTAAGACATAGACACATATGTACTAATCACTGCCCAAAAATGCTTCTCATGCTCGGCTGTCACCCTAGATAGCAGCAGCATGTACAAGGGACTCCCAGCAGGGCTGATTTCACAGGGCCTGTGAAAGCAATCATGTACGCGGCAACATTTGAAAAGCTGAGAGGAATATTGAAAAAGCTATGTAGAGCCCAACTAAGCAGATTAGAACAACAGTCTTTCCAGGAATATTCCTCTGATTTTATTTATGTTTAGACAATTCTTTAGAGTGTTTCTGATCTTAAAAAATTTTGTCAGACTGCTACATCACCTATGGATACCCAGCTCCCCTCTATCCGCTTTACATTCCCATCAAAAGGAAGTGGGACGCCTCTTCTGCTCAGAGGGGAGCCAGGGCAGAAGACTGGGTAATTCAGTCTCCAAGCACATGCAGCCCGTGACATCTCTGCAGAGAACGCCAGCAAGCGTAGCGCTTGTGAAAAGAGGTGTTTAACCCAAGTGATGTAACCTGCTACAGTTCACTTGGTGTCTTGCAGAGTCTGTGGCTTCCATTCAAAGCATTACAATCTCTAGCCTAAAACCGACTCAGTCCAATGAAAGAAAGAGTTGTTACAACAACCCAAATGGTGCCAGGGTTGCACAGAAGGCTCTAACACATTCTTTGTTACGATTATTTTTATTTCTATAGCTCAGCAATGCCCGCTGCGTGAATACATGGGTACCCACTCTGATTTCATCTATGCTGCTAAGAGTCAATAAAGCAAACAGTCAGGGCAACATAAACTGGAATAACTATACTGACATGATAATTATTTTATGCCCAGGTAGCACCTCAAAGCTCCAGCCAAGACTGGAGCCCTGCTAGTTTGGCATTATGCGAACACCACAAGGGACAATCTGTGTCCAGGCATGCTTACAAACTAAACAGACAAGACAGGCTATGTGTAAGAGGAAAACAAGGACACAAACGAATTAAATGTCTGGCCCAGGGTCACATAGCCAGTCAGTGCCAAAGCCAAAAACGGGATCCAAGCTTCTTAGTTCCCATTGCCGCATCTAGTAGACCATGTGGCCCATAAAGAGCCTGATTAGTCCACAGTTTCTGGCAAGATCTACTTAAAGTACTTCATTAATATTTAGGGACGTTATTTGTACTCTGCTCTATTTTACTTGCCTCCGTTCTCCTCAGAACGTAAACTTTTTCTGCAAATGAACTTTCTCCTATTCACAGCAATAGGGAAGATGATGATTGATACTGGATGAACATGATGAATAAGCAGCTCCCCCAGATCAATAAAAAAAACCCTGTTCTTATACAAAATATTTTTCTCTCAAATATTTGTAATTGCAGCTGTCAGTTGTGAAAATCAGGATGGAAGCTATTGTATCCCTTAAGTATATATTGAAAGCAGCTAACACTAAATGAGACCAACTATTCATAGCCATATGAAGAGCAGTGGTTCAGCTCAAACACAAGGTTTTTCAACTCAAATACAATATATATTTTTTGAAAATAGAGCTTATATTTAGACCCCAAATTACTTTTTTAGGAACCTTCTTGATTCCCAGGTCGTGAGGTGTGCGACTGGGGAGGACAGTAGATGATGAGCATAGATTTATCAGCCTGACTTTAGGCTCCTAGTTTCGAGTCCTCTCACATCCTCATTGCTTGCATTAGGGCTCTGTATGTGGGATTTTGAAAAATACTCACCATCCATCTAACTCTAGCTCTCCTGCCATTAACTGTCCTTAGCTTAAACTAGGATAGAATGAGACCAACCCCGAGCCCTTCTGCAGTCCCACCTGAACTGAGAGAATCAGCTGATAGAAGCAAGAGAAAAGACATATCTCTATACCCACTACTTGAGGACATATCAAATCTCACAGTATCACTTCCAAGCATAACAAATATTTTGCTAACTAGGACCTGAGAAGTATTTCCTTTATCTATGGTTAATTTCTTGAATGTTCTTGAATGTGCATTATATGGCAATTGAAAAATAAGCTCCCTTCCCCTTACATTCCCACTATTAAGTATTTTCTAAAAATTTATACAACTTCTGGTTGCCAGTCATTTACGGTAAATGAGATTTGAATTCCAGACTTTGGAGGGCGGCCATTGAGGATATGCAGCTTTGCAAAGTATTTTCCACAATGAAATCTCCAATGATTTGAAGGTACCTAAACTACTGACGTGGCTGGTCAAAGAAAAATATGGTAAAGCTGATGCTGGGATTCACCGTACTGAGCTGAGAACTGGATTTTGGAGAAGCTGGCATTTTTTGGATCAACCAATGGGGTTGTTCACAGACCAAAAATGAAATTATGAATCCTTTCAAGAGAAATAAGTGCCAGCTGAAAGAATAGCTTTTATGCAGTATGAGGTTGATTTGGACTAGCAGTAGTTGTTCTTATTTGGAATAAGCCTGCAAGCAATTTCAATGAACTATCTAGACAAAGCCCTAATTCCTTTTGAGAAGATGATTTACGGAATTTGGCCCTTTATAGCTAGGAAGCATCAACGTTATTTCTGCAGCTGTATCTTTATAAACCTAAAACTCCATTAAATAGTATCACATCCCATCTTTTGTAGAGAGGGGCCAGAGATACAGTTAGGCAGTCTGTGGAACTGCAGACAGCTGAGATTTGTGCAGCAGACAGCTTCTTCCCACCCAAAAACCAAAGCTTCAGAGTGCTCAGATGAAGCAAGGAATTCAAGTTACTGCACATCAGCAGAGCTATGGTAACTGCCCAGATGAGTCCACGGGCCCACTGCAAATGTAAGTCCATTTAGCTTAGCCCGCTATGAAAAAGGGTTAGTTACCATGCACTACAATACATTTGCTGTGACTTAAAAGCATACAGAAGCAGACATCATAACTCAGATGACGAATGATCTTGTGAAGATGCATTAACTAAATGCATTTTTAAGTTCAATGTCTGATCTTATGTCTATATATAGGTGTCACACCCTTATGACAAGATGGTTGAAACCTGTAGACACAAACTCTTTGGAATCTTGTTTGAAATCCAAATCCAGAAAATGCATATACGTTTTATTGTGGCTTCAGCTCATATCTAATTTTTAATGAGTCTTGTATTTCCCACAAAGCCAAGACCAAATCCCTTACTAGTTGAAGGAATTTTAACACATTTTCCTTTCTCATAAGCTATCTTTATTTTTTATTTTGACAGTGTTCCTTTGTTGGCCGATGCATCCTGTGATGGTGCTTTGGAGAAGCTTACTTATTTTACTCCTCTTTTAGGAAATAAATAGCCATAAATACCTTTAGATTCATATCAAAAAGGGTCATATTTTAGGGCTGAACTCAAGCTCACAGTAGTCCCAGTATGAGATGCACCTACAAGGAATGTGTGCATCTATCAGCCTCCTCGGTGCTTCTTGATCATGCACATGTTCTCACGCAATCAGAGGCCCCAAAGAAGGCAGCAGCTGAAAACTGAACCTTAAGATTGGCATGGCTAATAATTCCCAGCACAGCAGGGTAGGAAGTTAACAAGGTTTGTTGTATTAATAGCGAGCATGGCCATATGTATACTCTTGAACTTTTCATAGTGTTTTCCATATCTTCCATAAGCAGCAAGCCATGGAACAACTTTCTTCCTTTCTGGCAGATCTATTTCCACAGATCTCTGCCAGTCCACTCAGGCCTGCACTGGCTCATTCTACAGCCAAGCACAGTCTTCAAGGACCTCCCAGAGTGGGGAATAACGGGAAGACATCACTAGACTACATTTCAAACTCTCACTCTCTCTTGCGCTCTGTGCTTCAGTAAAGAAAATCAACCCCTGACTTGTTAGGGCCTTTTCCATGCCTATAAGGCCCTGATTCTCCTTGCACTAGGCAAAGGGGAGGCATCACCAAAATCAGTAGCATAGCAACATAAATAAGAGTCAGATTTAAACCTTGGTAGACAGGAACACATTCCCACGCATGAAGCATGAGATGAACAGCTGTTTGGACTTTGAGATAATATAACCCTACTGTGGGCCAGCTTCCATACATGGTCATGGAGGAGATGCAACTTCTTACTCCTTGCTAGTACAGGGCAAATCCTGATCCCAATGTCAGCAGCATCAATGCCAAGAAACTTCTGGCCCTTGAATCAAAATATTAATTCCTGAGAATTGAGGTGGAAAAGCCTCAGGCACAATCTGTGGCCAAAACCTCAGAAATCAACCTTTGATTTGAAAGCAGCATAAAACAAAATACTGTACATTCATGCATTTTTATACGCAGCCGACTTAACCCACTATAGTGATCTTCCCAATGATCAGCCCAATTCTGCAATCCTTCAGCTCATCAGACTCCTTCTGATTCCAACTGAGTTCTGTCACTGCTTGCTGCGTAAAACTTACCCATTTACCCCTAGCTTTTAATGGCAAAAAAAGAGCAAGGTTTCCTCAGAACAGAAGACAACTATAGCAGAACGACAACAGAGCCTCAGAGGCACATCTGATCTTTAGGCGGATGTCCCAAAATACCAGATGATGTCACCTATCCTCACTCAGTTTGCTTTTTCCCCTACTACATGTGGACTGTAATAAGCAAGGGATGAAATAATTACCCTTATTCACATATCAAGCTTGTCCTGATAAGACAACTATTTTATGGGGTTAATACTGCAGAACTCAACAATGCTATAATTAGCTACTGCAAAGAATCGACTCCAAAGCTGTCAGCACATTCATCTCTTGATCTTCCACAAAGAGTTATGTGATATGACTTGGAAAAATATGGACATGTAGGAATTCTGAGTAAGTCATTTCAGCTTGAAGGGAAATATTCATCTAATAGGAATACCAGGGTTCAGACCTTTGTGATACTTGGCTATAGCAGGCCCAGGTTAAAGCATCAAAACATTAATTCCAAAAAATCCTTGTTGCCTTAACAGTTTCACTCCATCCTTTGCCATCATTTTAACATGATTTTGACTGAACACAATCATGGACTTTGTTTCTCAAACAATACTTCAGAATACCTCAGGAATATCATTTGCAAATATTATTTCAATCACTCCCCAGGAGCAATGAATTTGCTCACCAGTGAGACCTAAGTCATCGGCCAGTTGATGTAAAACCAGAGAATCAGGAAGTTTTGGACTCTTTCAACCCTAAGACAGTGCAATGGCTGCCACAGAACTGCAGAGCGTTGAGCCAGGGCATGGGCTGCCTGGCAGCCTCCTCGAAAAGCCCAGCAGGTGAACAGGCAAAAGGCAGGCAGGCAGGCTTCCAGAAACCCTCAGGCTTTTATCCATTTACATAAAACCAAACCATATTGGCAACACAGTCCAGTTTTGCGGACACAGCAGACGATACATGACTGAAACTTTTCAGACCAGTACTGTACTGTTGTTGGTTTTTTTTAAGAGGTAATTACCATTTTTATTAAATTAATCTGACACATCATATGTCCCCAGACCTGAGAATAATTTGGATATGCATATAAACTTCACAGTCTCTAAAAAGAGTGGAAACAAACTATCCAAACATCAGCACCAATCAAACCTTTGAAAAGTGACTTCACAACCAAATTAGTGATTTGGGCCTACTGTTTCCTATCATATGTTGTCCCCTCTGGGTGTTTGTTATGTTTGTAGATCAAGTGAACTAGCCTTCCAGGGAGAAGCGTGTTGTGCGCGTAAACTATTCTTGCACTTAATCTGCTACTGAACCAAACTAACACAGCTAAACAGTAACATACAGCAAATATACATATATTATAAGTAAACTGCCATGGAAAAGTGATCAGAGAGGTTTGAGCTATTGAAAGAAGCCACAGAACAGGACTGGTAAAGGTGAAGGACTTTTGACTGAATGGTCATAATCCAACAGTAACTGCCACTACAGATTTTCCCTGTCAGCATGCAAGAACTTATTAGCTCAGCTTATTTAGCTGTCAGGCAAGCTAAATAAAGCTATCTATAATACCCTGTAACATTCTCTGAAATATGAGCAAGCATGCTCATTTTAATAATACTCGCTCCCTTCTTAACAAAACAATTGCAGGAACAGAAGCAACATGTTTTCACGACTGAAACTTAGGATCTGATCTCCCCCTGGCTTAGAGACTGTGCTGTCATTCTACCTGGGTAATGTGGATGCACAACTCCCCCATTTGAAAGATTTCCAATCTGTTTGGCACAAGCAGAGATGCCTATGGAAGCTGAAGAGCACTGGTGACTCAGCTCTGCTTATCTACTCAAAGAGCTACATTTAAAGCAAGGGTTGAATTTAAATAAGGAGCACCACAACTCTCCTATGAGATCTCATTGCAGCTCGACATGTGTTGCCTATGAAAATGCAGCTATACCACATGAAGACAGCAGAGAAAAAGGAGGAAACATAACCAAGGTAACAAGGTCACTATTTTCCTATGAAGTCACTTTCAGTAAATATGATCTTAATAACATCTATTCTCGAACATCCCAATATACACATCCACATCCACCAGGCTATGTTATTTTCTACTTTATCAAAGGTAAAAAATCTTGAAAGATTTAAAGGAACAGTTCTGTCCAGTAGTATATAGACTGATATGTATCAAAAATGTATGTTTGTCACTCACTGACCTCAGTAAGAGTTATCTCCAAATAAAATATTTTGCCTAAGCAACACAGGCTCCAGATGTCCTTCTGTTTTAAAAGTAAATAATATGAAACACCTAAAGTAACTGTCAACAATAGCTCTTGCACTTTCTCCCATTGACACTAGCGGGAAGCCTGTCATTGACTAAACTCTGCAGTTCTGTACAATTTTAGGCAATGAATAATGTATATTATTTTTCTAAGTCAAGAACAACGTTTCAGTCACAGGCAGCAGAAACAGCAGAGTAAGGCTACAAGAACTTTATATCTATGCATCTCCAGCAAATGAGATATCCTGATACTATACTTTTGTGAGCATGGATATTTGCATGCTCACTTAATCTCACTTAATCAAATCTACTCAATCTTTAAACAAAATCCAAGTGAACCTTCCATTGGTATTTTACCTAAGAAACACAGAGGAAAAAGCAATAAGACCTGGCTGTCACCATTTCTGCATGTTTTATTTTTACTTTACTTTTTAAAATTTCGTAAAAATGTCTCATAAACATTCAGAAGGTTGCCTAAGCTCTGCTAGAACTGCCTATGACTAGTATGAATTGGGTAGTTTTCCTGGTTGATGGGTGAACTTACTGTCCCATCAGCTGAGTTTATTTTTCACATAGTTTATAGTTCAGTTAATGCTTTTTGACTATGCAATGAAAAGCAGAAAAGCAGGTGTGGTTAAAGCTTTATGGGTGGCTACTGTCTGTGCTTTTACTGCTTTTAATTATGTTAGTGGGTGAGGTCAGCGCCGTCTCACACTATTTTAATGATATTTTCTTCTTTGCAAGAAACCTTTTTAAGGATATATTGATGGCAATTTGCTTTACTCAGAATTAGTACATCAAAATATCCAAACACATAGGATATTTCTAGTTAACCAAATTAATCATGGAGAGATTAAATGAATCATTCAACTACAATCTAACTACAAGTATAGAATATCAGTTCTCTACCTTGTTAATGTATAAAAAAAAGTGCGAGTCAGAGAAAGGTTTCAAAACGTCTGACTAGTTTTTCTATCCTGTCCTGACCATCATTACTACCCCTACAAATAAATGACGTAAGCTGTTGCCAGGCTGCACACACAGTTACAATCACTGCACAAATTAACTGAATATTTTTCAAAGGGCCCCAATATTAGTTTTCAAGGTGATGGTGAGATATGCAGGCTGTAATACCAAATGTGCAACTGAATGGATGAGTCAGGCCCATAATGGTGAAGTAGATTGGTAAATCATCCTCGAAATGATGGTAACTGATGGGATAGACCACTACTAGATTGAGCTATTTTCACTGGCTAATAAGGAAAGTTAAGTTCTGCATTGGTTTGGGTACCAGTTGTCTTTTCTTCTTTCACAGAGAAGCTGCCTTCCTCTGAGAAATAATCTGCTCCTAAAATGTATGACACTGTCCTACCTCGAGAACACCATAGCTGTATATGACATTTTCCAAGCAAGTACGAAAAAATGATCATGGCAGAGAAGGTTATGGTTTACATTAGACATAAACCAGAATATACAGTAATGGAAGCAGGAAGAAGAGGTGGATTTCAGCAATAAAGGGGCAAGAAACCAGTCTGAGTTTCAAACTGGATCTCATTGCACTTCCTTCTCTTGCCTTACTTTCTCACTCAGCTTAGACCCCACTGAACACAATATTAGAAATAGGCTCTGAGTCATATAGCCCAATGATGGTTTTAGACCTAAAGCATATGTAAGGTGCATGTGAAATAGCTACACAAGGCTGAGAGGCACTCACAGCTCACATATATTTTTACATGCGGTTATCTTGTGTGCAGGTCTCTTATGGCAGGGAAGCCAAGTCCTAGTGTGGTACATCAAACCCTTGAGGCTTCTGCAGCATCTGCAGTACGGTGCCACTGGGGCTACGTGGCCTGGACAGGTAAACGCTCTAGGCCTGTGATCACTGCAGATAGCCCTGTGAGCAGCATTTCCAGTTTGGCTCAGTGTCTTGGAGGCCCAAGGAATACGTGGCAAACAAGAGGTTAAGAGCACTCGACAACAGACTGAAATCCCCAGCTCCACACCATCTTAATCAGAGCTTTTTCCAAGCTTATAGTTTACCCATTCATTTCATTCAGGACTTGACAGTATGCTAGGGAAGTTATAAGCCTAAGTAAAGGGAGAAGAATAAAGAAAAGGAGAATAACACCTGTCTTTGCAGCTGGTCAACATGCAGATCTTTAATGTGCTGCCTGCTGGGAAACAGGGAGGGTCTCATGTTACACAGAGCCTTCAGCAAAGGATGGAGTTTGCAGAAAGGAATCCTGCACTAGAAGATGTGAGGCTTGGGCTTCAGCCAAAAACAATGGAGAACAGCATTAAATGAAAAGTTCCATAAGTCCAAATGCATTCAATCACTGAACAACACACAGCTTTGTGGTTTGAAAGAATTTTTAAAAAAAATTTAAGTCATAGCTGCAGAGCTACCAGTTGTTTCTAATTTTGAAGAACAATCATTGTTACCCCTAACTACCACCAAATGCTTCCCAGAGTAACTGTAGTCACCCATAAACACACCAAATGTCTTCATTTAGCAACAAAAGCCCAAGTCTGATAAGAGCTAATACGCTGCTCTGAAAATTGCTTCAGGGGCTGAAGCAGAATTTCATCCTTTATAGACTAAATATACACTAATAAGTGGCATCAGTTTTGCTTTAAGTTACATCCTTAGAAGCTCATTGACTATAATTGAAAAGTCATCTAAAAGACTGATACCAAAAGGCTAGTGGAGAAATATATGTAATGGTATTACAGTAGATATTTAGAAAGTATAATGTTAAGAACAGCAAAGAAAGATTGCAGCAGAAAGCAGCAGCAAAATAAAGAAAAAATAAAAGCTGAGCTGAAAATCCTAAAACAGTGAAACCTCCATAGTTTTGCCCCTGAAATGAAACAACAGCTAGGACAGGACTTCAGCACACCTCGCAAAAATGATCAAAGCACTACGTAACTAGGAAACAAAATCACATCTTAGAAGCAAACATGCCATTTATTTTTGTCACAATCTCAATAATACTGACTGCTTTCTATAAAGGAATGTAGATGTGCATGATTGTCCATAAAGAGTTTATAGCCAACAGCCTACACTTACAGAAGTGACCTCGAGTTCTGTTTTCACAGGGTGAAACATAGAAGAATCTTTTTTTTTTTTTCTTTTCCAAGAGACTTGAAGCACCTTAAGCTCTGGTAGGAATTCAGAGCACAATAATCTTCCTTGACGAGCAAGTCTTCCCAAAGGTGAGTGGGGTACATACCACTCCAAAAATGTTGAGAAGTGAACTGTTGGAATGACAGTTTCACAGAGTTTCAGGAACTTGAGACTATATAAAATATTTAAGAAAGATTTATTTAAAGTCCTGCAATATTTCCAAGGGGACTTCTTGGATAAGCCAGAATTACTGAGGTGAGCTAGAGTATGAAGGAGTACTGAATATTTTAAGGCCGTGTACAGATACAGTTTACACCGGGCCCTTCAGTGTGGGATGGGGTTCATATTAACAGGCCTATTTGCTTTTGGGGTTTTTTGTTATATGGCAGACAATAATGATCCTTTCGGAAAAGAAAAAAAACCCTGCAAATTGTATTCCAGTTCTTTGTTTTCAGGTTCATTGCTAGAGATTTAATGACCTAGCATATCTTTAATCCCTAATTTTATGATTCTATTAAACAAATGATAAATAAAAATTTCCTCTAGACACACAGGAGAAAAAAATCACCAAAACATTGGAAAAGGATCCAGGTTTTCAGTCACTTGAAGTCTCCCTAATTGGCTGGCATGTTTTTCTGCACTTATTACAGTGAATGCTGCCATCTGTTTCTTACTTCAAAAGAAATAGTTGAAATGATAAGCAAGCTAATGGAGAAGGAAGTCTTATCATGCATACAGAATATTTAAAAAAGCATAGTATCCTCTGGCTCCCTGTGGATAAAATATTTTCAGTCCTGACATGATAGTTACTGGTAGAAAAATGTTGACAGGCAAATATTCAACCAGCTTCCATTTGTGAATAATGGGGCATATACAGATGAGCTCATTTTGACTGCAGTTTTTATATTACTCACTTTGGGTTTTACCTTTCAAGTATCCCCCTTAAGTGTGCTTCCTTACATTGAGCCAGGCTATGCACTGTCCTCCCAATTAGATCACAGCTTGTTGACAGAAGCAGTCCACTGATACTGAAAAGTTTGCCAATGTAAAACATCACCTTTAATAGCCCAAAGGGAAGTCTAAACCAACAAGAGAGTGTAGGAAATGATGCACGCAATGCTAGGGTAAAGAAAAAGACACAGAGGAGAGGCAATGCACATTCACTTCCAGTAGACAGCTGATGTACCATCCACGGTGCCATCATCCTTTCTGATTTCATAACTAATCAAATATGCACTAGTAGCTTTTTTCTTAATTGTTAAACATCATAAGGAAGCACTGGTATTTTAGAAATCCCATTAAATACTGCTTTACCTGAAGAGTACAAAATTGAGGCTTGCAAAATCACTAGCGACTGTTACAAATGAAGCCAATTGTTTACTGGATTCTGTAGATAAAAACCACTTGCCCACACATCAGTGCTGGGCAGTCACTTCCTTGTACACCTCACTGCTTCTAGACAATGCAGTGTGATACAGTCTGTTATGGATATACTTTGGTAAAGGCAAAATCCTGTCCCAACTTGTACAGGAACAGCCACAATTCCAAAAGGTCATGGAAAGGAAACTATAGCACACAAGATGTGCGATAAACCATGGCAGCTACTGGAGTCAGGAAACAGCAACAGTATGAGTACGAAATACAGGAGAGGACGTTACTTGCATGGATCCCATTATGTATCTTTTCACCCGAGCAATGCCAGAGGAGCGCAGCCAGATTCACAGCTTCCCCCCATCCCGCTCTCTTTCGGTCTGCTCTTGGGAATCCAAATCTGGATGTGAATCGGTTTGTGCAGAACTGGAAGAAAGGAAAACTTTCACTCTCTGCCTCCCACAGCAGGCATCTACAGGTCCCAGGTTCCCAGGCTAAAGGGAACAAAAATCATTTGGAACAAAACTGGTTTTATATCATTCTAGGTTTGTGGGTTTTTTTTGCTTTGCTTCATTTCACAAAAGGCTTTATGCTTTTATACACACACACACATAGATATATATATATGAGACAGTACTATAGTATTTCTTGGTTTTATAACTACCCACATAACAGAAGTACTGAAAGACACTGCCTAGGCTGAGCTACTACCACCAGTAATCCACTTCACTTTTATCTCTGGGTCACCATAGAGAAATGACAATTTTAGAAGGAATAGGATGCCATCATTTATTTTTACCAGAAGATGTTCAGGCTTCAGAGGTAGCTGCTCAGGGATGAATGCAGCAAGCGGGAAGAAAAAGAGCATGAAAAAGCCCTAAGAGGTGACTAAGAGGTCATCTGCAAATATTTGATATCAGAGCCAGCGGACCACAAAAAGTAAAGAAGAAAGGACATAAAAGCCTCAGACCAGAAAAAGAATCATGTCTTGACAATGTCACAGCTCAGCTTACAAACGTGACTGGTAACTACAGTTTGTGTTTTCCATCCACTTTCTCCTAAAAAAAATGGTACACACATGCACACACACACACACACAGTGTGGGAAACAGGAGAATTGCCATCAGCTGGTGCGATAGCTGCCTCATTCTCGCTACCTTAAAAGGAAACCTGAGAAAGTGCAAGAACAGCAGCACTTAAATCGCACAGGCAGAGGAGGTGTTGGTGCTATCACTCTGGAGTGCACTACTGTAACCGAGGAATCGGCACAGTTCTCAGGCAGACGGACCTTTGGAAATGTAGATAAATTCAGACGAGATATTTGAACTTGAAAACAGAATATAAACAAGCAAGGGAATTCAATCATCTTCTCTATGGGCTTCAATGACTACCATACAAGTTTGATCTGTCATGGAGAACTGTGCGCTAATTTGAGTTCACTTAATTACCCACTTACAAAAACCACTTTATAGAAAACAAATAGCTCTTAAATTAAATTAAAAAAACCAACTATAGCTTGGATGAGGTTTTTTTCTGCTTGTAAAAGTGTCATCATTCTCCTGCCAAGAGGGACTATTTAAAATCTCCTATCAACAAACCTTAAGTCAGTTAGAGCTGCCCAACTCCACTTGCCACAAATACGTATCTACTGCACTACCAGCATAGGTTTTTGATAAAGCAATTGGAAAACAACTTATTTATACACGATAATAAACAGCAAATGCTGTAGGGTGTTTAATGTTCAATAGACAGATGCCACGGAATAGTATGCTCTCTGCGTGACAGTCGCCAAGGAAACCAGTCAGACATATATTCCAGCATCTCTCATGGAAGGGAAGAAATGTCATTTAAGGTAATGTGTAGAACTGGTCAAATCAGCACTGACAAATACATGTGCTGACAAATTCAGTCCTTTTTCCAATTACCAGTTGTTTGCAAACAGACTACTGTTGTGTTTATTATTGTAATGGTAGAATAGACAATTGAAGCGCCTGAGCCAAAGCCCCAAACTCTCATTATCTTCAGCGGGCTATGCAAAGGCATGAACAAACTTCACCCAATGAGTCTGCGAAATATCCACTTGGTTTGTTCCCCCCTTGTTACTTATGTCGTGTAGCTGGTCATTTAAGTCATAGAGAATTTTTTCGCGTTTGACCTACATAACTGAAATCTTTTAATTGGGGCATTAATAGTTGAATAGTGAATAATTTTTACACATGAATGAGTAACCATACTCACATAAGACTAAAGCAATGTGAAGAACAAGCACCCTCGGTGTGTTTATGGAAGTGCAAATACCCATGAGTGTTTGATACCAAAAGGTTGTAGTAACTAACAGTCGATAATGATTCAGAACCCAAAGCAGTGTTTGCAAGTGTGGCCGTATACGATTCAAGAAGCCACTGTATGGATCATTAATCTGAAGCAGAAAAGGAGTCCCAGAACAGACTGTGGTGCAAGCTGATGCCCTGACTGCTGAAATCACTGACTCATCTGTGCTACCCAGAACGAAGAAGAAATCAAACACTAGGATGAAGCCTGTAACTGCTTCATTTTTCAGGATCTGGAATGAAATTATGTACCTTTAAAGGAGGAAGTAGTTGTCTTTATAATTCAGCCCTATTATGATCTGTTATTGTTAACAATAGTAATAACATATCTGTTTCAAAGTACTGTAGGAAAAATCCTTCAGAGGGATTTACCGTTTAAAAGCGAGATTACGATACACTTACCTTTACAGAATAACATCCTCTTTTCCTAATCCAAATGGCTTTTAATAGTTGTGTTTGAGGGCTCACAGACATGCCAGCTACAGAAGGATATCACAATCTGATCCTTAGCTACTTCTAAATGTCTTAAGCAGTGTGGATCCTACTTCCCTCTCTCATTTGAGCATACCAGGAAGTTTCTTCCTGATATTCAGCCTTTTTAAAAAAAAATTTCCCCACCTCTCCTGTTTACAGAGTAATTTTTCTCCATCTTGGCCTTCATCTTCCAAATATTTGGAGTTAAGACTAGATTCTCACACCCAGACTGTTATGGAGCAGTAAACTTTCTTTAATGGTGCAGTGTACAGTGAAATATAAGCTACACTATGTAGGGTGCAGAATTACCACTTAGCAATGCTACACACGTGTAGATCTTTTGGACCAACCTTTTTTTTTCCCCCTGAAATACTCCTAGTGCAGATCAGATATTCTGATTATTTATAATGTTGTCTTGCATTGAAATGCTCTTCCCAAAAATTCCCTCAAAGGCACTTTAACTACCCAGAAATCCCTGAGTGATTGTATGAGGGTCTGAACAACCACAAGACACCCCGTGGCACATCACAAAGTTATGCCTTCCATCTCTTTTGACTCCCATGTCTCTTTTTCCAAGCATTGAGTTATAACATTTACTACAAAGAACACAGAACGAGTCATCTCTTTAAAGTAATAAATGAACTTAAGTCATAGATGTGCTATTAGGTTCACATTAATTCGTTCCTTCTTGATACTATCTTGGTAGCAGCTAGCAATGAACGTGAGGAAAATAACATTGGTTCCAGTGTTCAATGTGACACATAAAAACATTTTTATAAACTACCCCAAAAGCTCAAGGAAAAGGGAACTGGCAAATAACTATGGGTATGATGAGCTGAGCCAAGAATGTAATTTTGGACTCTTTCCATTGTGGTTTTCACTTCAGAGTAATTTGTATGATTTGGAAAGCTAGCAATATAACTCTGTGTAGGGATGGGTTATTCAAGGTAACCTCTGTGTTTAAAGGATGGGGTATTTTTATAGCTATGGTCCAAAAATGAGTCACATGCTACAACTACCTAGGGCTAGTGAGGGAGACAGAGGACTCACTGTTTTTAATTTCTCACATTATCTTTTATACTACAGAGACATATATTTTACTGTTCTTAAAATACATAGCCATTAATATGCTAATGGCATGGTGAGCAAAACAGCAAAGCCTAATGAAACGTCTCTTTAGCAGAAATATTAACTTTTCATATTCTTTAAGGCTAGTGCTCACATTGAATTCCTCAACAAATGCAGTGAAGTAGAAGCATAAAAGTATAATACTTTGAAACCTTTAGAATATATTGGATTTTAATTTATTCCTAGATCATGTGGCAGCCCAGCCTGTCTCTCTAATGCCAGATTTTCTCAGTGATAAATCTAGAGCTAATTTCTGTAGCCCTAGAAATTTTCAAGATGATAAAATTTAAAGATGTGGTTTGTACTTATACACACAGCAGACTCAGTCCTCTCAGTTTACCAGTTCATTCCTTGGTTCAAATGTTTCAGATAAATTGGCTTCAACAGACTACACACAGATAGGAATACTATCATTTAGCACATTTGGGTGTGAGCAATGTTTTCTCAAGTAAAGAAGAGATACAACATAAAAACCACCAAACTCCCCAAGGAATCTTGAAATCAGCTACTAAGGAGTGAAGCCGTATAGTAGCATCCATTAAAGACTTTGGTCCAGATCCTCATCTGTAATAAAGCTTCGGTGAAGGAAGTGAAATTACCTAATTTACAGAAATGAAAAATTAGCCCTTTACTTATAAGGTCAAGAGGCTACAAACATTAAATTCTCATTTTACTTTCCACTGCTTGTGAAGAGTAAAACACTTCCAAGTTTTCTACACGACCAATCTAACATTGGTTCTAGAAATCATCCACACATTGACTTGGAGAAATACTTATAGGATCACCATCTCGTGACTTCTTGATGTCTTATAACTACAGTTCTGAGGCCCCCTGGGTAGAAGCCAGCTGAATAAAAGTAAAATAACAGAAAATTAGGAATCATGTAGTGGTATAAAGGGAAAATTAAGCATGCATTTTTCTCAGAAATGATTAAATAGCACTAAACAGATAAAAAGCCCTGGCACTTTATAACCCAGGGACACAACATTTTCCTCATTTTTTTTTCCAAAGAGATTTAATTGTGATTTTTGATTGCTGCTTCAAAATGGCCTTTCAATTTACTGTCATGATCTAAGGGGGAACTTCAACCATTTTCTGGCTCATTTCAACTCAGAAAAGGTCAGATGTATGAAAAAGAATCCTGAACCTCCACACAAGTCTTCCACTAGAGAAATTCCTAGTACAAGCATTAGGCTCTCTTCCCACTCCCACCCCTCCACAAACTCACACATCACACAAGTGCTGGATGGGAGAAGAGGTATGTTAGAGGCTGGTGGGACGTTACACTATCTGACTAAGACATGGCTGTAGTGTGGTACCTGTTGGGTAGCCCCAGCAGGCTGCTGTAATGTAGATCCCAAGGCTATCTGAAATACCCAGGTACAATGAGTCGAGGATTAGAGTGTGCATGTACAAATTCACACAACTTGGGATCGCCCAGGCTTCTCTCTACATCTAGCAGCAGCCTGTCTACTTTGGGCTATGCCTCTGGTCAAGCACAGACCTGAATCTTACCGTGACATCTGAAATGTGTGATGCTGTTACAGCAGTGGCTGTTTTGGCTACAGTTAGCTATCTCTGCATTACATGGATTTCCTCTCCAGAGAATGTCTTTACACCATTTTCCTCCAAAGCTAAATTTTCAGCTTTGCTGCTGACCATTAGGGTACTTTCCCTTAAGCTTCCTTCCATTTCTCATACATTCATTATTCATTAATACTTTTCTCATTTCAAATTTTCCTTACTAATGCCCTTTAAGTGCAGTAATTTCCAGGACATAGTTTCTGTGTCTTCTCCATAGACATTCAGTTATCTTTCATGCGCTCTATTGGAGCTCCAGGATTGCTTCTACCTTTTATTATCGCAATCTAACAAGAACTGAATGGGTTCTGGTCTGGACTAGGATGTGTATTTATGGTGACAGGACGCATTCGCTACCAGACACTTATTAGCGCAGGTTAAAGGTCTAATGTACAGAAGACGGTCTGATTTTTATATGGGCAAGTTAAAGTCTACAGGAGAGAAAAGGATTTATATTGCTCAGTTGAATGTTCATTGCACTTGCAATAGCCTTCACTAGACAAAGATTTTACTATGTACTTAATCTGGATTGCTTAACTGGTATTTAAGACCACACAGTCTCCTCTGGAAGACAAATTTTACTTTCCTTTTAGATGAATTGCTGATACTGCTTTTTGGATTGAAAGAAAGAGTTCGGCTAATGCAGAAGTCAGCTGACAAAAAAATTTTGCCAATGGAATATTATCTAAGATAAATAAAAGCAATACTGCTAGACAGACAGACCACAATGCGTTGTGCCATGTACAGCAGCTCCCTTCATCCCTCTTGCTATGTGGCAAAGCCACATGATCAGGAATGAACATAGAAGATGGACCAAAGTCCTTGAAAACCTCCTAGAAGGCTCTTGATATCATCTGTGACAAGGGAAAAAGAGATTTATAGATAATCTGAGCTCAGCTTAGCTCCAAATGCCCACAAGGAAAACATGACTGTAACCTGCCACGTCTTACACACGGAAAAGACCCCCTGTCTTTTGCTCTCTTCTGGAATCACGACGCTCAGGCAAGCAGAATTGGAGTGGTATCTACTCCGTTGCACTACTTACAGGTGCAAGAGCAGAAATAAATCCACCTCTCTTCCCTGACTAACCCCACCAGGGGGGCTGTGCAGCAGGGTGCTAATAAAGGAGAAAGACAAGCCACGGTTGGGTCCCGATTATAAATCTTGGGTACATCAAAATGTAGCAACATGTCTGCAAATTGGCTGCTTGTCCTAGGGTTTACACAGGCGTTTATCACAAGGTCTTCATTTCCAAAGCTGGCTGAGGACCTACCAGAAAATAAACCAAACTCTTTGGGGACAGGAAAATCTTGCAACCTGTGAAGCAATGAAGCACTAAGAGTAGGTGATCCTACTTTCTCTTCACTTTTCCTTGGAGTCAATAAAGAACAAGATGAAAAAACATAGACTCTGAAACCTGGATGGGAGAGCCAAGGCAATAGGCAAGCTCCAATCCTCAGCCTGTTCACTGAAAGCTCTTCTATTCTTTTACATAAAGTTTCCCCGCTGTTACATAACCTTCGACACTCTGCTGCAGTAGGCTAAGTGAGGGAACAAAATTAACAGATACAAGATATTTTTATTGCTTTACCCAAAGATTCACAGAATTTTCTGGGAATTTTAACACTTGTTCAAAACAATGTGTGATTCTTCATGTTGCTATCAGTGCTTGGAGAGAATCCTATATAGCCTCTGAGTAACTTGTACTGAACAATTTTACATAATCTTTAACATACTTCTTCAAACTAATAAATCTGCTAAATTGGCTTTTGATAGGAATCAAAGTGCTGTCATTAAGTATCTCTGCAAAATAACAAGGTTATCAAAGTGGAACCCTTTAAGTTGCCATGACTGCTGCCTGTTGGGTATGTTACCACCAACTTAGCCACGACAAGTACTTGCCAACTTAACTTACAGGAAGCTTGTTTGTGTCAACTGATCAAGGAACAAGATTCAGTGAACCATAATGAATAAGATCAATATTTGGCCAAAAAATTTGACATCTATTTATCTAAATGCAATATCTAGGCTTGATTTTACTGCAGCTCTTCCTGTCTCATCTCCTTTACTAAGCATTTATTAAAAACAATGCTAGCTTAAACAAAGTATGTATCATATTTTCAAGGTGAACTTCTACTACAACACTGTTACCCACTGTTCCTCTAATATAATTTGCTTGCCTCACTGCCACGAGGATCCGCTGTTGATATTGTTACCAGCAAGGCTTCTAAGCAATGACTGTGATTTCAGGGTGCCCGTCCCAGGTGAGAGGTCCATCCCAGCTGGGATCATCACTAGCATTTCCCCACACTACTACAGCTCCACCAAGGTAGAGGCTGCGGGTGTGATACCACTATCTCAACAGCTGGATGGAACTCCAGCTGAGCAACCACATGACCCAGCTTGTGATAAAATCCTTTTTGCTCTCTACAACACATGTAACAATGTTAGAGCTCCCCAGATACAGAAAATTTCTCTAGTGAAACAGTGAACAATCTGGTCATACAGTGTGTCATGGTCTACCAGAGCAAGTCCGGGATCCAACAGTGTAAGTTTAACTTCAGCAGAAAATTTCTTGGGCCAATTATAAATGTAAACATTTTCAAAGTCTTCTGCCATGCACTAGGCACCTCAGCCACATTTCCCTGACTTCACTGATGGCAATGAAGCTCTGCAGATTCCCTGTCCACCACTGGAACCCTGCACAGGGCTTTAACGCCACACAAAATACAGCACAGGACTGCTCGGTGCAGTCCTGCATGGGAATACTTTTTGTAGATGAAAGCATTAAAACTCACTACAAGCCTGTCAGCAACGCTCTGCTAGCTCATGTTTGAGACCAGAGATCGTACTTTCATTGACTTTAAGAGAGTGTTTACCAAGGCAGCTTACTCTGCTGTAAGAAGGGCAAGACTAATCTATACGTTGATTAGGAAGAACCTTGCCATGGAACGAGGCCACATGCTTGAATACACCATGAATCACAAAAAGATGCAAGTTCTGGATTTCTTCAGTTTTATGCTTTCAAGCAAATTCTCAAAACACATTACTGCATTTTTTTTATACTGTTGTTACTCAAAGCACTGAAAGGTATCCTCCTTTGAGGGTCCACTTTGAGATACAGGTCTGATTTTTGAAGGGGGCATGCTCAGCCCTGCACAGGACCTCATCAAGGGAAATATATTTGGAGATGAAACAAAGGGACATATCCCTAACCACCAATAACTTGAAAATTTTGACCAGAAAAAATGTGTCTGCACATACAAATGTAAAAAATTTCCTTATTATGCAAACTCCTTGTTTCAAAATACAGCAGATAGTGCAGCACTAAGCAAATTTACCAATAAATCTGAATGTAACCATTGTTGTGCAAAGGAAGCAAAACAAAACAACTTCTACAGGCTCAGCCTACTGAAATACAATGCCAGATATTGTATTTCAATTTTGAGAGCAAATCAAGAATTTGTTGCTATTGAGAAATGAGACATGCAATCTTTGGAGCTAAACTGGTCACTGGTGAACAGTAAAAACCTAATAATTTCCATATTTATTAAGTAATCTATCGCTGTTTACCCTAGAAATCATTGCACACAAAAAGTTAAAAAAACTGAGAAATTCTAGTGTCTGCTGCTATCCCATTTCATCGCTCTTCAAGTAAAATAATGGAAGGCGGTACACAAGAAATGAAAAGATGAGATTTCTAACTTTGTTATAGGAATAATACACAACTGAATGATTAGAAAAAGAAGAGAAATGGAATTTAGCTTCTCTTTACCCTTTTCTCTTTTTCTTTCTTACCTCAACTGTTTCTAAGATTTCTTGATTTAAACAGAGGAGGAAAGGTTACTCTATAGAGGAAAAAGAAGCAGGGAAGGAGGGGGAAGTAATAACAACAAAAGGCAAATTTACATGCATCTTTATCTTTCCTCAGTCAAAATAAAAAATCTTTTTTTCTTTTAGTACTTCATAATAGTCTCTATCAGGTCTACTCTCACCTCAGCATACACCCAATTTCCATTCGCACTAATAAGTGATATGCATTCACATCAAAAGGAGAATACAGCTCACACTGTCAAGTCTTAAAACTGGACAACATATTTAAATGAAAACACCTTAGAAAGGCGTGCAGACAAGTCAAGCAGTACATAACAAGTCTATAAAGGATAGTAAAAATACTTATCTTAGCATACCCCAAAAGATTTCATTCCAGCAATAGAAGGGCTAAATAAATTTTACCAACCAATAAAAGAGGACTATAAAATCTTCTTAACAACACAAGGACTAAATGCTAAAATTGCATAGTATTAAATTCTTGTATTAAAAAGCAAGCAACTGAAAATAGCCTTGAGCAACTTACAAGATAACTTCTTGTCCTGAAGGAATGAAAATGCTGCAATTACCACGCAAAGCTAACAGTCAGAATTACATACTCTTCAAGCCTTCAGCTCTTACATCCTGCATAGTTTTAACCAAGTCATTTACATTTTTTGTTTCTCAGTTTTGTCTCTTGTATTACAGCAATAATTCTCACATGTATGCTAGTGTACAGTTAGATTCATTAACAAAAATATTTAGGTCCTTGGAAAAATGAATAAAATAAAGATATTGATGAGTGGGAGACTAAAATGCATGTGACACACAGCATATTGCTATATAGTAGGCTTTTTCCATGAGAAAGATCCTGACAGCCTATAATGCCATCAACTTCCGTGGAGCTATGACATTTTAAACTAATTGAGGATTTTTTCTTCAGATTTTAAAGAGGTTTTAAAATTTTAAGTTTTTAAAATTTAAAAAACATAGCCTTTCTTTACAATTCATATCTACCTGATTTTTAGCCACTTTTAACTGATTCCATGAACAAGTCTGAGAAACAACAACTATTGTACAAAACAGAGTTGAGACATGAGCTGATTGTTTTCAATTCTTTTAAGCAAGCTAACAACCTTATCTCAGACCACAGCAAAACTGTCAAGATTTCTAATACATTAAAGATGCCAACAGGCATCTTTAGAACAAATTTCTGAATATTCTTTCTCGTTAACTGACACATCTTTCCTTTCTCTTTTCTCTACTCCTTCCCCAAACAGATATCTGTAGCTTGGATCAATCAAAGTATTTGCAGTTCAGGTTGCAAAATGCTTCATTTTAGTACCCAGCTTTTTTATTTATTATTATTAATAACAATTATTGACTTCAATTTCAAAAGCAGCAGTAGTTTCAAACATCGAATATAAGTTTTTTTAGAACACTAATATCAAACATGCCAAAAAATTCAACAGTTCTTCAAAAAAATTTTAACTTGTTTTTAAATTGACTGCCACTAAAAAATTTCTGACAATTTTGCATGTTCCTCTAAAATTGGTCAGCCAAGAAATTTACCTTGAGCCAAATTAAGTATAGTGGGAACTTTTGTATAAAAGCTCTTACAAATATCATAAAATACCAAGTAAAAAAAATCAATATTGTTTTTTCTACAGCGATATAACCCACTTGTCTTCATATTCATTTGATACTATAGGTTCAGTTTTCCAAGTTGTACACAATGCTTCCCCTTTTATTCCAAGCCAAATTTTTTTGCTAATTACTTTCTTAGTCCTAAAGACACACTGCTCCTTACCCCTTAGCTGGAGGCAGTCACCTTTAGGACTAAGAAAGTAGTAATGAGCCAGACTTAGGCTTCTCAAGTGCTAAGTAGGTACCCAAATCTTTTACTAAGTCTAAAAATTCAGTTCAAAATTCATAACCCAGTATCTTCTACTCACTTACCACTCCTTCTGAAAGCTAACTTTCCTTTGAATCTTAGTTTTTATCGCTATCTGCTTTTATCGATGATCCAAGGCATTAACTTTTGACATGGCTGTAGCTATGCCTCATTTCTTCAGTGTATCAGCATCCAGAAAGTTGGCCCTTCCCAGTCTATCAGTGCCTTTTATCTAACCGGGAGGCTACTCCATCAGGATGCAGATGACTCAAATAGAAAACCTTTCCCTAAGAGAACGGAAACTCCTATCTTAGACCTTAGGGTATTCCAGCACTGGGACCTCTCAGGCCTTCCTACTGAAGCTAGGGCTGCTTCCAACAGTCAAGCTCCCCCATGTGAATTGTTAACCAGAATATACAACTTATTCTAAAGCATTTTAGTGACAACCCACCCAGCATGAGCACAGGGTCGCAACCACAAAGAATCCAATTTGATTTCAGCAGCATGCACGCTATACTCCAAGAAAATATATTGATAATAACAATCTTCCCGTGGCAAGCACCACCTCAATGAAATGGAAACATCTGGATAGAATATATAATTTTTTGTCAAAACTTCTAGGAGGAAGTATCCAAAGATGCTATCTCTATAAATTGGTAACATTTCATTTCAATTGTAACCCACTGCATTTGTAATGCAAACCAAACTGATCAAATCAAATTGGAATATTACAAGGAAAACTTTTCATACCTATTTAGGATGAAAATATATTTTGAGGTCTCCAAATTTCCAACCGCTACAAAATCAGTGTCTTGACTCAGCCCCAATTACTGGCTTGGCATCTAGGTAAATCCAAGTCTAGGCTTAACCAGGTTTCCAATGAGACCAAAATTCTAAGAGTTTGCCTCCTTAAACAAATAGCTAAATTCCCTCTGTCTTTAATAGGTGTAGCTAGTTACAAGAATCTAACTGCATGTTAATAGGTTCGATGAAGAAGAATACACTGATACCCATATCCTACAGTATCTACCTCTGTTATGCACTGCAACACAGTCTTCAGCTTAAGAGGCTGGCTCATGTTATTACCTTAAGAAAAAGCCATAGTGTAACCAGAAGCTGCTAACATTTTTTTTTAATTATTAAGCAACTGCTCAGAGATAGAAGTTGTGACAGACAGAGACATTCAAGCAAATTCATCATTATAACAGTGCTGTGTCCTCACATGCCACATGAGATTGGCACATTTTTTCAACATAATATTGCAAAAACAAGTAAATCTGTAAGAGCTCTCATGATTCTAGAGGCAGGAAAAATCAGAACATGAACTCCAAGTAACAGCTGCAGCACTGTCAACAATTTCTGCTTGACATGGGTGCTCAGACAAAGACTGTGTTGTATTATACGCTCATGGAGCGAGCAAGGGGTCGCAATTACAGCTTGGTGCTCTCTGCTAAGGAGACAAATGCACTATGCATAGCATGTTCCCTTATCAGTTGCCAACAGAAGGAAACTCCTTGTGACAATGGAGTTTGCTCCTGCCAGCAAGAATATGCTGTGTGGGCAGTCAAGAGACAGTTAAGAAGTATCCTTTAATTTGTTATGCACTTGCACTTTCAGGATTTGTGAGGAGAATACCAAATTTAATTAGCTTGAATCTCTTATCCGTGGGGTGTTCCTGCAAGATACAAAGCACAGCAGCACTGCACACTCTGCAGGAGATGAGACTTAGGGCTTACCTAGACGACAACACAACTCTCACACACCCTTGGTCTTGCATGCACTGCCTACCTTTCCAGCTGCCAGCTACTTCAAAACCCTTTCTTCACCCTACACATCCTAAGTCCCAAGGTTGAGAAGTGGTCTTTTTGCGTGGGCCAAGGAACTGAGAGCAGGCTAACTGAAGCATAGTATTTCCATTACTCACCACCCCCAGAGAAATGTTGTCACAGCATCATTTAACATTAGAGTTATCAAAAGAATAACTTCAGACAGGACACCTGGGCTTGTCACAGATCTCTCAGCACCTTCAAAGAGCAGGGATATGCAGCAGTCAAATCCCCTTCCTAATTATAATGAAAAACCCATCGTTTTTCCTTCCCAGGCTCCGTTTGTGCAGAGTTTTTTGAAGACATATCATCACTTTTTATGCTGCAGAGGAATGTACAAATTGTCTACATGGATTTGACATCCTCAATTGTTTCTTCTATCCAAAACAATCAAGAAATTCACTTAAGAAATCTCCCCTTCTCTTGCCTTGCAAAAATATGTTCTCGTATATTTTTTTTTTTTGCAGCAAACAAAGTTTTGATGGTTGGTTAGTCACATCTTTGCATGCTCTGACGTTATGCTAAGATATCAGGAGTCATAAGACTGGGGTAGACAAATGAAAATGTCCTGACAGATTGAAAACTGATCTTATAAAATAATATCCAGTTTAGGAATCTAGGGGAAGATTCCACAGCTGTTAAGTTTAGAAAATTTGCAGTGAGCCCTCATTTTGCTCCTGTTGCTATGCAGGTTACAGGCCTATTCCCACTTATGGCAAAAATATCAGTATGTCAAACACTTATAAATATGCCTGATTTACAACTTCCCAGTCTTTTCTGGAATGAGCTTCATGGAGATAAACAGTTAGCCGGGAACTTACTCTTCCCCAGATGTTTTCTCTGTATGCCCCACTTCGCATTACAATCACATCTGAGAGTCTCCTCCTCAATATATAGGCAAAGTGAAATTCCTGTTGAGTCTTCTGATGCTGCCCTCATTTATTTCTCTGCAAAACTGAGTACAACCTTGAGGTCCCCTTAAGTCAGCTTATACATTCATAATCAAGAAACTGCTCAGGCTGGGGGCCAATGGGCATGCTGGACACCAGATAGGAGAAGTAGCAAAATGGCATCGTAGTTCCCTGAAATGTTTATTTCTGTATGTATAGACCTATCACGCAAGCCTACACTCTACTCAGTGCTTCTAACACAGATGAATTGTCTGCAGGTGCGTCTATAAGGCTTGCAAACTGCACAGCATAAGTTACTATTGCCTTAGGGACATACTATGTTTATGCAGAACTCCCAGTGGAAATCAAGGCAGCAGCAGTTAATTGCTATGCATGTTTGATAGGAAGCTAGGATAATTTCTCAAAAGGTAGCATATGGTGCACTTTGCTGTGAAATGGTACCTAGACTGTCACAGATCACACTCCAGTCTCAGGGTTGCTGGCATAATGGGACGACAGAGGCAGTAATAGATTGGAGTGTGTATTTGACATAACATGAGGTGGACATTTTTTGTGTCAGGGCATGGCTGTTCCCCAGAGATGGTCTACAAACCTTTCCAGGGTCAACATTTCCAGCCATCTTCTATTACAGATATCACCTTATTATTCTTCTCATAAAAAGAGAAATTCACCTTAAGAGCAGTCCTACTTTCTGTCCCCGTAACACTTACTGGAAAAGTGCTCCAGAATGTCTAGAAAAACTTGTCCTCATTTGCAGCCTAAATGCAACTAACTTATGACCAATTTACATATGTACTCTTGTGCCAGTGCTGCCCTTTAGACTAAGTAGCCCCTCTTTGTCTCCAGTTCTTTGTGATAAGCTGCACAAAGCGATGACTTTTTCTCTTTTTTCAAGGAGGTAGATAGCACTGAAGATAATTAATACCTTACATGTTTGCCTGTGTCTTCTTTCTATATCTAAGCAATCCCTGGGAAAGAGATGTTGTGTTATCTGATCACAAACTAGAGTAATGCTCGGTCTGTAACATATCCACCATAAGATGTAGTGCAGAGAGCAAAAACAAATAATTAATCGAGAGTCTCTATACTCCAACATGATTTAAAGTTCTATGACAGGCTTCTATCGACAGTTTGCTACTCCTAGAGGCCCAAGGCCCAATATAATTCAAATAACAATTAGATACTTGCCACAAGAACTCCCATGTGCCTCTTCAAATAAGCATTTTGCATTTAACTGTGGAAAACAGAACTGGACATTTTGCACAGTTTGGAAGCTGAACCTTGATAGGAAACACACAAGGTAATAAATACAAAATGCTTTGAAGAATTCTGAGATATGTCATCAGTTTGTGTTAGTCAATCTAACACAAGAAAATAAGGCACTGTTGACTTGGGATTTCTGCAGTACATACGATGCAAAATTCAAAAGTAAAATTAAACAAAAATTGTGAAAAGTCGTAAAAGACAGCAAGAGAAGGCTCTGTTTGAAGTTGCAAAGGAGAGTAAGAGTAGGACATTTCCACAGAATATTTAATTAGGTGTCTTTATGTTCTCTGTTCTCTGGCCCTGTGGTATGTGTGTCAATTTTTTATGAGGTTTCCCAATTTTCTGTATTTAAAATCAGAATGAACTCATTTGGTGCCTTCTTTGCACCATTTACAGAGAAGGACTAAATTACACTGGCTCATCATGTGTTCATCCCTTCTTCCTACCACTAATACTGTGCTGATCTAATTGTTCAGAAACAAGTTCGCTATTTTGACAGTACAAATCTCACCTCCTACAAATACAGACTTACATAATATGCCCTCTTTATGTGCTCCGTTTGATGAATTCCTCTTTGAACAACTAAATATTATCTAAACAAATCCAATAATTTGAATTACTCTTCTCAGGCTAATTCATTTAATGCCACTGAGTAAAAAGTAAAGATTTAAAGTAGTATTGCAATGTCAGCCCAAAGGTGTTTCAGCTTCTCACAGTGACAGATGGTAGTTGTCATATACTGTAAATATCCATGCCGTAGGAGAGGACTTTCACATGACAGGAACCTCAAGACTCCACGCAAGTTGCTAGGCCTAGTATACCTCACCCAAAGTGAGCAAATGAACAGGTGAAATATCTAGAAAATATCACAGGACTAAACTTCAGCTCATGAAAGGCAGGATATGGAATTATCCTGACTGGCACAGAGAATCTAAGTTCCTTTCCCTCCATCTTCTCTTCTACCTTCTCCCCAAAGGTTTGGTTATAGCCATTTCAACATTACTTGAATAAAATTCATCCTTACCCAAACTTTGCTTTTTAATAGAACTTTGTATTTGGACTTCCTTGTAGAGCCTTACTCAAAAAATATAGGGTGTATGTGACAAACAATCCCATTAATATGTGTTTTATACCCTGTTAATTGCTGAATAAACTTTGGACAGAACAATAATGCATGCTATTGTTGTTCCTTACGTTCACCTTGCACTTAAGAGTACCATATGCCTACAAGAAAATTAAATGGAAGGGTTAGCATTGCAAACCCTATTTCAGCATATAAATTTGTGCACACATACAGCTACATATCTGCCATGGAAGTCTACCTCTAGGAATCTTGCAAGTCCTCAGCACTTGGGAGGTATCAGTCAAGAAGCAGAAGAAAAACAGGGCACACCAAAGGAGACTAATCAAACACGGCATGAAAAGAGAACTACTAACTGTGAATACTCAAATCTACAGTGCAAGCAAATAGCTGATGAACAACTACTGATACACTGGAGCATGTTCACGGAACACACTAGCCAGGTAAGGAATAAACTTCCACAGATGAAGTCTGCTCATAGTTAAGGCATAAACAAAAAAACTATGCCAAACTCACAGAATTAATTGTTTGCAGGGGTATTCTTTACCTTGCCCTAGAGGAACCAGCAATAGAGTACTAAAATAGCAAAGAGGTGCTCTGTGCTCTCAGCCCTCTAGTTCATGGGTTAAGTCATGTCCACTACACTCTCCCAGGGCATGAAAGAGTAGAACTCAGTAGCTGTAGCTCCAGAGTACATGGCAGTGCTGGGAAGCCCTGACAAGGGGCACTCTGTCTTGCAGAGTTCACCAGAAAGCATTAGAACTGTCTCTCTGCACTGACAGGAGACAGCAAGCATCACAGCAGGAACGCCAATGTTTGGTCTGCTGCCTAGGCCTGTGACATAGGTTTGTATCCAAGCTTTCACTCTGAGGCCTGTGTAGTGTACTTGCACCTCAAGAAGGCAACTTTAAAGTAGAAACACTTCCTTGCAGGTGCTTTTCTCTTTCCATTGGATACAGGAGCCCAAGCAGCAAGCTTTTAGATGGATGCAGTTAGGTGAGAGAAATCCCACCTTCAGAATCTTCTGCAGACCTTATTTGCAGCCGCACTGCACCATGGTTCATGGTTTATTTATTTACTTCATAACATTACATTATCCTCCTGGCACACTGCTATGAGAAAACTTTAGAGACGTAAACCTTAGTTAATCCAGATCAAGCATATAGCAGGCAGCTTGATTTAAGAAATGCTATTGCTTAATAATGAGACTCATTTTTCACTGCCTCCGAACAGCAGGAATAGTTTTTATTGCATATTTTATTGTATAGGATCCCCACACACCGTTGACCATAAAACTTTTTTTTCCCTGGGGGCAGGGGGAATTCTTCTACACAGCTTGGAACCCTCGTTGGCTTTTTGAAGGCAGTGTACGCTAAAGCCAAAAGAGGAATACAAAGGAAATTCAATGGAAAAGGTTCTCCTAGCCTTTAAGACTTATTTTTTCAGGTGCATCTATTCAGATGCATTGCTCCAGAATAAAACTACTTTGCAATATGTAAAGAATAAAAAATAGAAAAATCATGTGCAGAATTCTAATTCTCTTATGAGGATGATCCTATTAATCAGCTAACATATTATTCCCAGTGACCTTTTTCTCCCTGTCACCAAAACACTACCCTATTAAGTGGAGACTGCTGGATTTAAATCTTCCTCCCTGCATCACTGAATAGAAAGAAAATAAGTTAGTTCAGAACAGACCATGACCCCGAGTACACGAGAGACAAGTGCTGACTAATGTTGATTCATTTCCTCTGAGTCATGGTACCATTAATCTCCAGTCTCTGCCACTTCAGCTTGCAAAGACATGCGCACTCAGTGCAATCCCAATCTGATAAAAACACCGGAATGCAAAGTCAAGTCTTTTGTAATAACACCCTTACTTTGACCAAGAAAACAGATATGCCAAATTTTCTGTTAACTACACCTCACATCTCACCAACTGCTTGTCTCATTGTATGTGACCTTCAGTACATGGACACAACTCCATGAAGAGAGCTTCTGAAACAGGTGAGCTGAGGGAAAAAAAAAAAAAACTAGTGATTTTAAAAATACTTCTGACTGCATAAATAACATGTTTGGAATGACATTAGTTATCTCATTTTAGTCTTGCTGGTTTCTTATGCAGAATGAAGATGTGAAGAAAGAGATGTGATGTTTTCTTCCAGTTGTAATTGACAACACGGTTAATCATGGACAGAGAGACACTTTTTCAGTATGAAGCATTGCAAATACCACTGAACAGGACCAGCCATTTGCTTTTTTAAGGATTCTGCCTAACAGATTGAGCTGGAGATTCTCCACTGGAGTTCTTTCACGTGCTGATGGACTAAACTTAACACTTCTACATTATGAGTTTTCAGCATATGGATCAATTTTTCTTTGGAGATGTGACCAGAATATGCCTTCTAACAGTGATGGACTCTTTGGGTTTTACTTATGACAGGAGGTATCACAAACTGGGACTGGATTTGGATTGACTATTTCCAGTGCCTGAGAGTCCTTTGGGGAATGACACCTCAATGAAGTCTCAGTAAAAAGGAGTTTACCCTTAATGATTCTGATTTTCATTATGCTGATTTGGCTGATTTTGTTTGGGTCTTCTTCCTTCCTCAATTTCTTGTAGGCAGAGGCCACAGTGGTTTAGTAAGGAAATCAAACAGCTAAGAACAGACCGGAAATAAGAATGAAGAGCCTCAGTTTAGAGGTCATATTGACTTTTATTCTGTGAGGCCATATAGAAAAATTTGGTAGACTAGAAGGTATTATTTGTCCTCAGCAACGTACCTTGCCTTTTAACTGGGACCCACTGATGACAGAATAAAGGACCAATGATTGTGAGGAAAAGCGCCAGCACTAGACCCTCAGATTCCAAACAGACTTGAAAAAACTCAGAGAGTTTCAACAATGCAATGAGATTAAGTTGCCAGTCCCATTATTTCCTAATGGCCTCATTTCTAACAACAGACCTAGAAAGCCCACGCCTGACATGCTCTTTTTTTCCTGCTTCTCTTGATAAATGCACTTCAGACAGCCTCAGCTAATTAGGCTTACTTAGCAAGATAAACAGCATATCAATAACTGTTGCGTATTGGTTCTGTGAACCACGTGGAGACTGCTCTAGCTGAATGGATATTTGGGAAACATGAATCAAGCAGACCTGCTAGAAATGCATTTGATTCCAAGCAGGCTTATTTCAAATACCTGCTTCACAAATCTGGATCTGAGATGCAACTGTTCGTCACATTTTCTTTATCAGACGCCAACTTCTTTGACACGAGTTCGAGAGCCTATAGCTAGCCATAGCACTAAGTGGTTACATTACAAGGTTTGTGCCTGAATTCCTATGAGAGATTTCATGTGTTCACTGTCCACTCTTAGTTTTCTCAGACACAGGCTCTAGAGTATCCAAATGAGCACCCCCTGCATGATGCTACTTGTTTGTAGAGATTCCTAATTCCAAAGAGTGATGCTTAAACAAAGCAGAAGGATGTTGGGTCATCAGTTACAGCTTCAGAGTTAGTATTTCAACGGGATGTCAAACTAGATCACAGAGTTGTAGCTATGATTTTACTTCCACACAATCTATGTCCCACTGGTGCAAACAGCTGCGTGTTAATAAAAACTCTGAATTTGACATGAGAGATAGAAGTCTGTTAGTTTGCAATGCAGATATAACAGAGATGTCAAGGGGCAAGTGAAGGGCTAGACCTAGGACCTCAATGCCTCCATGTCAGTTACCACCCACTAACTTTCAGGCTCTGGCCCAGACTGAAATCCAAACTGCAGAATAAGCCACCTACACTCCATAAACAGTGGGAAACAGTGTAAAGTGAGTGACCATAATGTGATAAGCCAAAAAAAAAATCACTTGCACTAGGCACTAACTAGTAGGATACAAGTGCTCCTTGCAAAGAGCTGATGTGCTCTAGACTATAAAGAAGCATTTCCATTTGGCCACGATCCACAGATCGAAATTTTGCTCTTGGCTCTACTTAAATCCAGTTTTCTGCTACTGGCAGGTGCTGTGCCTCCTTTTATAGTAACTTTCTTTCTATCATAGACTTAAATTCAGGTAAGGAGGGCTGAAATCCACATTTTTTACCTTATAGTAAAGTGCTCAGGCCAGCAGGTACTAAGAGAGGATGGACAGAGGCAGCCTACAGCCCATGCATTGAAAACAGATCAGGTCTCGGGGAGAATGATTACATTTAATTACTAAGAGATGTTCATGATTCAGGATTGCTAAACACATCTATCTCATAATCCCATCAGTGTAATGACAGCAAGAACATGTAAATAACAAATAAATATCTACCGCACATCACATCACCATTCTCAAACTCAGGGTTGTTGATGTTAGGTATCTGTTAAATACCAAATTATCTTCAGATAATACAGATGCAAACTACATTTACTGTGCACTGAAGACGCTGCTTGCCTATGAAAATCAGATCACTTGGTTGGATTCATACCTTTCAGATTAGATGTGCATATTTCAAAGTGTTGCTCACCATGCTTTTTTCATCAGGCTCAGTAGTCTTATTCCCACTGGATTTCATGATAAATGGCTCAGAACCAATTAACTTCATGATCCTGAACAACTGATGACATGCCAGATCTTTCTAATCCTGTTATTTGATACAGAAACCTCTTATAAAAACAAGGAACACTATCACATACTGCAAAGCATGGCTACGCACCTCTGTCACTCCTTGATATTTAGTACATTAAACCTCAAAAGGCTTCATTCAGTTCAGAAACATGTCCAAATCAATCTGAAAGCATACAGAAGCATATAGGAACACGTAAGCGGAAGGCAGTCTTACACTGGAAGTACCTTTCAAAAAGCTGTAAGTTTTCTACATTATTGTGTGTTGCATACAAAAGAAATTTAAGGCTTGGGGAAATTTATAAAAGTATTGAGAACAGATCACGTTAATCTCCGTGTCTGCCAAACTTTCAGTATGTAGGAAACCTACATCCTGTTTTATACAAATCAGTTCATACTTTGGAATTAGTAGGATCAAACACCTGATAAACACCTGAAACTGAACTCTCTGCATTTCTTTTCTGGATCCACTCCTCCACATCACTAACAATGACATTCAGTAATTATTAGATATATATATTTACGTTCACATATATGTGAGTTTGTATATATACAGGAATATATATATATATACACACACACACACGAATACCCATATGCACACATATATATATATATATATATGAACATAAACATACACGTATGAACCATGAGATACCACCACCAGAATGAGCATAATTCTGACTACTCGCTACCCTACTAAAAATGCAAGAAAGCCCTTCTGGTAGCAGCTGTGGTATGACATATTTACATGTAACACCTTTTCAAAAGCAAAGTGATGCTGTACCAGTGGTAACTTAATTACATAGCAGTCATATCCAAAGAAACTAAAGCTATTTTAAAACCTCATGAAAAACAAGCAAAAATTTCAGGCTAAAAAAAGTCACTTTGTAGAAAACAGATACATACAAATATGTGCTAGAAAAGACCTTTTGAAAAAGAAAGGCTCGTGTAAATCAGAAGTAACTACTAGTAACTACTGCCGCTAGCGTGCTGCACTGTGCTCTGCTGCTTTTGTAGCTGGCTCACACCTTGCAGGTATGGCGCAGGGCTGGCAGCAGCCACTCCGTGACCTGGGGAGAGGAGAAGATGCTGTTGTCCTGACATGTGGCTAGGAGCTGGGGTATCCCAGCAGCCCAGGCCCTGGGGGAGGGGGACTATACCCCCCCTAGGGCACACATGAATCTCCTCTGAACCTAAGAGTAGGATGGAGGAAATCCCAAAAGCTCCAGCTTACCATTCCTCCACCACTTGAAAGGAAAGGAGTGATGAATTCTCCACCTCTGAGGAAGCTCACCCCTGTAAGGAATTGCTACATCTTCTATTGTGGGACTCATGTTTTACAACATTGATGATACCTTTTCAGCCATGTAAGGAAATACTCGGGCACCATTGGAAAGCAATGGCAAAAAGTGCTTCCTACTTTAAAATATCTAATTTGATATTGATAAAATTTAATACAAGTGAGGAAATGTCTTCAGGGACACTGGATCACACTCTGCTGACACCAGGCCACTTTGCCAACAGAGCCAGTTCTGCGGCACTGACAGAGACTACACAAGAACAACATCAACCACACGACTGACGACACTGCTGGTAAGCAGCAGCTCCGTGCCGGATTGGCGGTTTGTTGTGTTAGGTGCTGTATATTCCCCGCGTGCCCCAAGGAGGTCACAGCTTTACCCAGGAATATAGAATTCTTGCCTTGAAAATTCAAAATGCCATTTGTTAAGGTGGCAGGTTCAATAAATGACGTGAGATGCCCTATTTCTCTTTGTGAAGCAAGAGTTTCTTTTCAGACCATAACAAAAGCATTTAAATAATTTTGAAGCTTTCAGTTTTGATCAGTCATTGATCGTTGCAAAGAACACAGGCTCATCTTTATAACCCTCTGTAATAGGTGACATCTGAACATCAGCACAAAAGTATTTTTAGCTTCAGTTGAAACTACATACAGAATTCTAAACCAGGGCCTATTTTTACAGATGCTTTATATTTCTTTGCTAAATCTCCCAGCTGTGAAAAGGTACTGTGTAAACACTTTTGCAATGATGGAAAAATATATTTTTGTAGTCTGTGTTATGTAAACAGATGCAAGCGTGCAAGTGTGTGCCTTTATATCTGTGTCTGTTTGCATGCGACTGGATCTATGATAAGTAAAACAGAAGCATTTGGCATTACCTAAACAAGCATTTTCCATACACTTCCGAAAACCAAAACAACTTAGCTTCAGTGTGCACATTCCCACTGGTGGCAGGTACGAGATGACAGAGCTAGAGCTAAAGCTGGGTAACAAATGCTGGCTCAGGTAACGAGGCTTTGCGGCTGTTCTTACCTATGCGCATTAGCAGCTTGGTGCAGCCAACACACAGCTGATCCTACCACAGGTGTAAGTCTCAATATGAATTACTCCGTCCATTAATCCATGAGTTTGCTGTCTACCTTAAATCCTTGTTTCTTTGACCTCAGCAGTGGTATTCGTATTGCTTGGGCCAGAGGACCGATTGTAGCACATTGTGCTCTTTGGTGTGGCTTGTCACATCCCCAGCCTTAGAACACAGTCTCCTAACTGATGGCAAACCAAAAGCTCCCACTAACTGAAGCAAAGCTGGAGCTAACCTCCGTCTTCAAGGAAGAATCTGTGCAGTCCCCATCAGGGGGTGTTTTTCTCACCTGACTTCAACGCCTGCTTTTGATATTTAAAAAATCTGTTGAATTACCAGGTATAACAGATGTATTAATGCTTTCCTCCAACATTATCTGTTTATTATAAACTACGTGTATGCACGTCATGTCATGAACGTGAACACTGAGGCGAGGCTTACCAGAAATAGTAAAACAAAAAAAATTAGCTATCTAAACCTATATTAGCATGAAGTTAAGTACTAGGATTAATGTGATGAAAGCCAGGCCAAGCAGATTTGGAGGCAGCTATTCTGCCTCTTACCCAGCCCACCGCACTCCCAGAAGGCATCGCAGCAGTTGTGAACCGTGTGGGGTCTGAGGGGGCACCTGCACCTCAGCTAGTCTATGAACTAGCTCCAATATGTCACTGCCTCAGCTGTCAGATTTTATTCATTTTAATCAGGCCTACAGTCCTGTAAGAGCTTTTTGTTTGCACTTAATCACTTTATTTTATTGTTACTTTTGTAATATGTGCAAATACTCAATAAAAGTTTTGACTATTACCACAGTTTATAGCAGCTGCTGTGGGTTTAGTTCATCAAGGTAAACAACTTTTAGTTGTTCATTTTTCATGGAGTAAATTGCACCCAAAGTAATACAACGCTACTCTAGGTTTAGCTTGTCAGAGTGCAACAGGTTTCTGAGTGTCACAGTCATCTACCATACAGAATGTCATTATTAAAAGTGTGTATCAAAAATAGTTCTTAATGTATTTAATGCTAAATACCATGTTAAAGTCATTCATTTCCTTTGATTTAAAAAATAAAAGGCTAGTACTTCTTCTATTTGAAAAAGGCATATGGCACATCTGCCATGCACAAACACAATCATAAAATGTTCACAGACACCAAAGTAAGTAAACGATTAATCCAGCAGGACTAGGGTGATTATTTTGGCAACTAGTATACCTGAAAAAAACGGTTTTACAATTCAAGTTGGACTTAGCAAATTGTTCCAACTATGAAAAGGGAATGCAAAATAAACCATTTAGGCTTTATGTTTCAAATGACCTTTCTTAAAAAAAGTTTCAAAAGGGTAAAGTAATAAGAAGATGGAATGAAATATTTAGTTTCATGACAAATTAAATGTTTCAAGTCAACTCAAAACATTTCCAGGCCAGAAACCAAACAAAAATATCCAGTAATCCCATAACACTCATAAATAACATTGAAATAGGTATGGGTTATGAATATGAACAAATTTGCAAAATGCAACCCCACACTACTCTGAATGTGTTATCCTGATTTACACTCACTATACACCCACATTGGTGTTTTATTTTCATTGCATTTTAGTTTAATTCTAATGATGTTGCAAAGTTGCAGTGGAAGTACCTGAAGACTTCATTATAACACAAAAAGGAAAGAATCAAGCCTGAGTTTCAGAAAATTATTTTTTTAGAGCAAAGGCTAGTGGTTAACAGTTCTGTCTGGCCCTCTGACTCTCTGCTATGGCTTTTCTCCAGACTGCTAGTGAGAAATGTTATTATTATAAGCTATTCATGAACCTAAACAGCCCGGCATACCTAATATTTAGCCCCAGAAGCTGTCACTGCAACCACAAGAGCTGTAACAAGGGATAAGTATGGAATAGTATCAAATACACCCAAAGCCTACCTGCTGCTGTTGCCAACCCATGCAAGGAGGTGAAAGTCCCAAGTAAATGCTGGAAGAACCCTGAGAGGCTTGGAGGGAAAGCGCACAGGTGTCAGCAGTGGCTGGACAATCCTGGGGCAAGACGGACAGCTGCGGGGTATAAATATAGGAGGAAATTTGTCTCCTTCTGCTTCTGAGGAGGGACGCTTCACTTTATAGCAATGGAAAGGCAAGCCACTGCCAATACGGAGTGAGAACAAAACATGTAGAAGAGTCATATTTCAGGAATACCTAGCTAAATTGCAGCTAAGAATTAGATGAATGTTTCTAGAAAAGCCAGCCTGCATTTCTGTAAAGGGAAATTATCAATAGCAAAACAGAAAAAGTTACTACAATGAAGGCACATGGTAAGAATCCCAGGGGAAAAAGGAGGAGCTTAACGCAAGGAAATGCAAAGAAAATGCTGTTGGAAAACAAATAGATTATCTAGGGAAGACCAGTTTGAACCCCACAGGAACAAGCTGTGATACACTGCTGTGGAGCTGATGTTAGAAGAACTCCAAACCCAAGCAACATAATTACTTTAAAAAGGAAAAGAAACTCCCTTAAATATTAAAACTATAAGCAAATACTGTCAGGGTATTTGCTGACAGTACTATACATTACAGGAGGAATGCAGACTTGAAAGATAGAATTCTGTGAACAAAATTTCAGCTCAGCACTGCTACCACAAAACTACCTAGTGAAGGTGAAATCCTGCCAGGGCATCCCTAAGTCCATCCATTTCCCACACAAGCAGAGAGAATGTAGCCTTCCCTCTCCCTAGAATGGCAATACAGGATGGCATTCCTGCTTCCCAGTTTTTCCCTGCAATGGAATAAAATAAGCAAGGGCTTGAATCTCCAGTCTTTCTATTCACAATACTTTCAGATCCATGTCATGCTTATCGCTCATGCAGAACTGCTCTGAGGCTTGGTTTCACCATGTGCTCCCCATTTCATGTCTTCCCTAGCCACATGCAATGCACTGGTTCCACCTTGCTGGAGATCACAGTCATGTCACTAGGTAAATGTCATTCAGAAAAAAAAATGCTATCCTGTAATATATAACACACTACCACCTCCTCTGGTACCGTCAGATGGCTACTAAAGACATCAGTAAGAAACACTGTACCCTGACATACCAATCTCATTTCACCCCGAACAACCTTTTAGAGATAACAAAAGCAAAATTCAATGGTTTGGTCTTGTTGTGAGACAAGTCGGTTCCATAAAAGTGCTGCCTAACTGGGAGTAAGGAGACCAAGAAAAACAAATACCATAGGTAGCCTGGAAACTGGAGAGCCTCGAGGGAGCCATAGAGCTGGAATGTCATCTGACAAGGCAGTGGGAGAGCTCAGGAGCTGTAAACACGTACCGAAAAAGTTGGGAAACAATTGAATTGAATTCTGGGCAGCCATGGAGAGTGTGAAGTAATGGGAACCTCAGAAGGTTATCTAGTTAGGAGTGGCAAGCAGCAGCAAAACAGAGCTATGGCAACAGAGCACAAGGGCGTGAGCTGGGGGCTCACCAGGAATGTCACACTGTAATGATACACACATGCCACTCGGGAAGCAGCTTTATTCAAAATGAGTTATTAGGTACAGAGGGCTGAAATCACTCTGTAGGTTCTGCCAGTGAAAGAAAGGCTTACAATTTCTCTCCTGTCTCTTAGGGCATGTCTACATTGCATATTTGGCCTGAAGCCTTAACTCAGGGGCTTTGGCCTGGCAAACCTCCTGATTGATTGCTGTTACAGTCCAAATTAGCACACAATCGGCAGGCGTCCCAGCTGAGCAGAGGCACCGAGAACTGAGCGGCTGTAAGGAACCACTTCGTAACCCACCTCACAGCTCAGATCAGCGTCCGAGTGTGTGAATGTTCCTCTGCAGCTCCAACACAAACCCAGGACAGGCTAGCTTGAATCCCCGGGGCCCATGACAGAACAGAGAAACAGCATCCCTCCAGGGTCAGTACTGGGTCCACTATTGTGCAACGTATTCATCCACGACCTGGAGGAAGGGACAGAGTGCACCCTCAGCAAGTCTGCTGATGATACAGAACTGGGAGGAGCGGCTGATACCCCAGAGGGCTGTGCTGCCTTTCAGAGGGACCTGGACAGGCTGGAGAGTTGGGCAGAGAGGAACCTCCTGAAGTTCAACAAAGGCAAGTGCAAGGTCCTGCACCTAGGGAGGAATAACCCCATGCACCAGTACAGGCTGGGGGCTGACCTGCTGGAAGGCCATGAGCCAGCAATGTGCCCTTGTGGCCAAGAAGGCCAGTGGTATCCTGGGGTGCATTAGGAAGGGTGTTGCCAGCAGGTGGAGGAAGGTGATGCTGCCCCTCTACTCAGCCCTGGCGAGGCCTCCCCTGGAGTGCTGTGTCCAATTCTGGGCTCCCCAGTACAAGAGACACATGGAGCTTCTGGAGTGAGTCCAGCGGAGGGCTACCAAGATGATGAGGGGACTGGAGCGTCTCTCCTATGAGGAAAGGCTGAAGGAGCTGGGTCTGTTCAGCCTGGAGAAGAGCAGACTGAGGGGGGATCTCATCAGTGTATACAAATATCTAAAGGGAGGGTGTGAAGAGGATGGGGCCAGACTCTTCTCCGTGGTGCCCAGTGATGGGACAAGAGGCAACAGGCACAAAGTGCAACACAGGCAGTTCCATGTGAACCTGAGGAAAAACTTCTTTACCGTGAGAGTGACTGAGCAATGGAAGAGGTCGCCCAGAGAGGTTGTGGAGTCTCCTTCTCTGGAGATATGCACAAGCTGCCTGGACGCGATCCTGGGCAATGTGCTCTAGAGGACCCTGCTTGAGCAGGGGGGTTGGACTAGATGATCTCCAGAGGCCCCTTCCCACCTCAGCCATTCTGTGATTCTGTGATTCCTTCAGTCAGCACTGGACTGCACCACTCCCCAGCTACTGCTTTCTGCTTTTAATGCAAATTTATATGTTGGCATGGCATCAAATCATATGAGAAGACCTCAAGTCCAGGAAGGCTGGATCTTCGCTTTTCAAAAGAGAAACCTTAGAACCTTAGTGTTATTGACCAGGCTTAGGCCAATGACACTATTTATTTAACAGTGTAGATGGCTGGTAAATGACGACATGGCCCAAGCCAAACACAGAACGCAGACCTGGCCTGAGAGGGGCCCAATGTACCAGTAATCTTGCTCTGCCAAGACAGCAGAACAGCAGCTAAAGAGGGATGAACTGACAGTGGAAAAGCACAGCAAAACAAAAGGACACGTCTGGAAAGCGCCATAACAGAGGTAGTACTGAGCAGGGCTATAAATACACCTCAAATTATGAAGATACTTGTTGGTCATAAATATTTAGTTCACATCAGGATACAGCACAGCTGAATTAGCATGAGACTGCGTCCACAAACTATTTAATTAGGTACGGTGCCCAGCAGCACAACTACACTCCTTACAGCCTTTCAAAAGAAACCTCTCCAGCCTGCTGCTTCCCCAACCTAATAACACTGCATTTGCCTTACCTTGATGTTCTACCAAAGTTAGCAGGCAAGAATGTTCCCAATAAAAAAAGAACAATAACTAAATGTTGGAAGAATACTAATAGAAAGCAAATGTCAGACTGGTGATTATAATCATTCTTGCCAAAAAAACAAGCTCCAAGAACCAGTGTTACAAAAGGGGGTTGATAAGTAACATGTGACCATATGAACACTTGAATAAAGTCAAAATGCATCTTATTTCAGGCTTTAAAGCATTGTAACAAACCGTGTGTTGGCTATTTACAGACTAAGAATAAGTCAGTGAGTAACAGTGAAAAAATAAACCAATTTCAGAAAATCGTGATCTATTTGCACAGAGACAAAAGTCACTCAGCAAGTTATTTGTTAGAAATTATTCTCCCCACTCTAGCCATGATAATTAATTACAAAATTAACAGGCATGTGATAATAGACTGATTAGTTTGTAATGTGTCTACCCTGAAATACAGTTAATTAAGGAAAGACAATTGTGATAACAACTGGCTGAGCTGTACAACGAAATCAGATCTTGTCTTTTAATTATAAGATATTGTATTCTCACCAGCCTGTCCAACCATGATCCAGGCCAATCGCTACACTGTCAAAGATGCAGAGTTAACACACTTGGGCTAAAAAGGGTACAAAGAATAGAAATCCTCATCAAAGAATACACACTGAATCTACAAATAGTGCATGTCTCCTTCCATTGGCCTTGGAAACTGAGTGTTAGATACAACCATCGTGGATCAATAACAATATTTGAATGACAAGAAGGGGAATACTATTATACCTGAGGCTAGCAATTGTATTTCCTCTAGCTACCCCCCAAGCAGAACTCCAGGAAGTACAGTAATGATGAGAAAGGTATTTGAGGGAAATTGGGTCTGCAGTTACTAGCTCATGCATCATGCCTCAGTGTTACTTAGCTGATTAACATGAAGCAAGCTAATCTCTTGCCAGAAGTAGCAGAAGTCTTACAGAAGTGCTCAGTTAACTAATATACTTTCATACGAGATGTTTGAAACTGGCCTGACTTTTCTAAAAGGCTCAGCACCTATTCAGTAAAATCTTATCCTCAGATGAGGCAATCAGACAAACAAAAGCAAGCAAGCAGTTCCACGACACCAAAACCAGTAAAGCTGGGTTTTTGCAATTTACGCCTGCAAACTCTGACAAACTCTCATTTTTTTTCTGTGCTTGGGACATTTATAAAACGTCTCTCCCATATAGAAACTAGCGTCAAAAATGTATGAACTCAGCCTGCAGCCTTTTGCTTTGCTGGAAATCTAACAGGAGATAATTATGGGATCTCCTTTATATATAGTTCTCTCACCTACTACACAAAATTTTGGGGTTACGCTGTTTTGGGGCTCTCAAGTTACTTCTGAGATCTCATCCTTGTGAAACTGAAATCAACCATAAAGTACAACTGTGCAAGCTTTATTTCCTTTGGAAACCACACTACAAAAAGGCATTCAGATTCCCCTGCTTTTGAAACTCTCACTCCCTTCATCTTTCAGGCTTTTCAGTTAATCTCAGAAAATGTAGGAGGCTTGAATATTCACATAAAAATCAGATTTGGGGGGGTTCTGATCAGATCAGAAACTGAGAAGCTTCAGTGATTCATTAAACGCCAATTAAAATACAGCACTGTGAAGCAAAGCAAACATTTGAAATGACAGCACTAAAAACTCCACTACCAAAACGTCCCAATATATTTTTGGATTTATGCCATTTCTATGCTACAAATTCACAACTATCTTAGGTTTTTGCATGTTTTTTTTTCCTCAAGGCTATCAACTCAATAGTTTCTCCTGGAGATTTGCTCATTTTGATGCATTTTTTAAAAAATGGATTTGGCTTTATACAAATGTTGGATATCTCAGTTTTGCTTACACATTTAGTGCTCAGATGATTTGCTCCTATGTGCCTGTAATCTGTGAAACTGAAATATGTGATGAAAGGCTCATGCAAAAGTCATTCAGAAATAAATCTGAAAACCGGAACCATGGCAAGGGTTTGTTGACATGTCTATATCCACTTTACAGAAACAAGGAAAGCATTGGTGGCCTTTTTGGTTCATCAGCACTCACATGTAGGAAACGTGGTGGCTAGCTTATAGTTTAACTTTACTCATTTGGTCCAGCAGCTTCTACAAATCAGAAGGGCTCCACACCCAGAAAATATTTTAAAAGATTAAAGAGCTTAAGAGAGCCTACTACAGCACTGCAACAGTTGGTGTAAAGAACCACTGCATCTCCTATTGGCATATAAAACAAATTATTAGCTCACTTTCTTGTGCTTATAGAGGAAGGAGGACAGGGGATAAAAATCATATACAAATGAAATGTCCATTAACAAAAACAAATAAAGAAGCAGAAAATAAAAGTCCAGAAACTGGAACCTGTCAAGAAGCTGCTTTCTGAAAAGCTGAGCTCTTCAAAATCATCACACTTTTTAAATGAAGGCACACTGAAATAATACCTGCATATTTGTTAGAGGTGTGCTTTCCATTTCAACCATCATTAAAATGAGAAATGGGTCATTTAGACACAGATCAATGGACATGACACTAATGAAATGGTACACCACATCTTTCTTTTGACACTAACAGTCTTGTGACAAAACATCTACAGAGAGACAGAGTGTGATCTATCAATATTATCTGATGATTGTGATGATCCTTCTTTGCTGAACACATGAACTGAGAGATCTGGATATTTCCATGGCAACTTTAAGTCTTTGTCTAGTAAAAAGAAGCATCATCAGGGATATCATTGGCTTATCAGCTTTCTCTACTTGCTTCTAGGAAAAAAGAGGGGTGGAGAAAAAATGACAAATGTGAAGGCTTTCATATTCAAGATACACATTTTTTGTGAACTATAAATTGGTTTGTAGCTAACAAAAGTACATTACAGTTACATGCTCTATGTTGATGTAACTCATAACTCCTATCCATTTCTTGGCCATTAAGGTAAAAATTAGAGATGTGTAACCTATCTCCTCAGTCAGTGAACTTGACTTATTTGTACACACTCAAATATAGGTTCAAGGCTCAAAATGCTGAGTGTTTAAGAGAACAAGCATCACGATGCTTTTTTATAATTGTATCACGCTTCCTGAAATCCCCCTTAATGTCATGACCTGTTACATGCAGCAGCAAAGATGCAGACTGCTAGCTTCACTGTACGCTGTGCTTAGATAAAGGTAAATCACAGGCTGTTTTCTACAGAAGAAGGTCAAGGCTGCAAGATTTTTTGAAAGTCAGAATACGTGAAATACAAATGATCAGGAAGAAGAAAGCATGCAGTGATTGCTTCAGCACACTCTGGTTTTACCCAGAGATGCTGCTTCATAAGTAAGCCAGCTACAGAAAGCCATGGGTCTGGGTACCATGGGTCTGGAGGTACCAAGCATGTGGGTCTGTGCACATTCACAGCCCACATACCAAGTGGATCATGCACCACCACATAAACTTTAATCTTGCCATGTACAGGAACAGTCTTGGGCTGGCTGGAAAGGAATGCTTTGACATAAGCAAAAACATAAGGTCTTTAGCAACAGCCATGTTCTAGCATTTGTCATTCTCGCCATGGTAACATTCTATATGTATGCATGCATCTTGGTGGGGTTGACCTGCAAAAGGGTCCTAACAAATTTTTAATTCATCTCCTTGTGTTGTGGCGATGAACATGTTCACAAGCTTCCATTAACACTGTCACCTCTGGTTTGATAAAGGAGACATAAACCAGGCTTATTTCATTATGGTGTTTTTATGGTATTTTCTCACAGTTGTTTGCCTTATGAGCGGTTGCAAGGTTGAAGTAAAACCTGTTTCCTGCCAAAACTCCAGTCCTGCTCCCCCATCTCACTTGTTTATGAACTTGACTTATTATGGGTGGACTCCTCATGAATGCGGTCTAGGGCTCATATTAGTTTATTTCTTTAGTGAGGGTAATACAATTTTTTGATTACTTGAAAAAGTCGTATGAGGCCAAGCTGTTCAATTGATGACATTGGCATCATTCCGCCAGGCTGCAACAGGATGGTGATGATTTGAGGGGGGTGAAACCACCCTCCTCAATGGCAGGAGGGGCTGAATTTAGTTTAGCTGCAGATTTGGTTCATAAAAGAGCTTTAACAGCAGGTAGCAGTATTAATTTCTAGTTGTGAAAAGTCAAAACAAAACACAAGAGCTCAAATCTTTCACTTTAAAACCAATACAAAGGGGAGCCTGATATTAGATACATTTTATGAATTATGGTTTAATAATTCACCATTGCAGATGTTTACCAAAACATATCCCCAGAAAAAATAAATCAATGCAACCTCATATAGCCCAATATAGCGCATGTTCTGGAGAACACTAGAGGGAACATAGCCTCTGGATTGGCGATAGAAGGTGCTTGTGGGGAAGGAATCTCTGGATTTCAGTCTCTGATTTAACAGCTACTTCTGCATTTTGCACTCTCCACTGGCAAAAATGCAAAAGTTGTTCTAGGTCACAAGAGATGTGACCTAGAAGTCACATCTCCCTCCATCAATGTGAGCATACAGACTATCTGGGGAAGAGTAAGAGTCACTGTTGCTTTCTGACCTATGGAAGCATGAAGTAGAACAGTTCTGAAAAGAGTGGAGGAGAGATCTCTAATCCTCACTGCCCAGTACTAAAACAGCTTAGAGCCTGGTGGAGAGGGCAGGGGAGGGAACACGCTTTGAACCCTCTCAAGCAGGCATAGGATCTGATTTCGCATTTTGCAAGGCAGGACAAGAGCTCCATCCAGGATGGATTTACAAAGAAAGCTAAACAGGCACTAGCACCTTCCTTCCTCTTTCTCTACTTCCCTTTGAAGCTTGCAATGGCTGTGCAGTTCCTTTCCATAAGCAGAAGGAACTGCACAAGAACTACCCGCCCCATTACAATTAAAGAAGTAACTGATGGCAAAGAAGGATTCACAGATCCCTGTGTTTTGCACAGAGTCTTTTGTTTGCTGAGCCTTCAACTGGCAGGTGAGGCTGGGCTCCCTCAGCTCACCAGGTGTTTAGATTGCATCAAGGCACCAACATGAGACAAATCTCTCACTACCTGGCAGCAGCAGAGCACAACATGATGCAGTAGCAAAACATTAAGTGTTAGGGAAGCTTTCAAATGTCAGAAAGCAGATTTAGGCACCCCTTGATGCACTGGAAGTAGAGCAGGGTTTTCAGAATCGTAGCACGTGGTTTAGGAGCTCAAAATGGGTGTTTAAAGGGACACAGGCCCTTCAAGACACTGTCAGTGGAAACTAAGGCTGTTACTTTGTAGTCACAGTCCTTAACAAACCAGCTTGCTCATCAGAAGTGACACAGCCATTTTTGCGTACTGTTCCACCTGAGCTGATTTACCTTGCTTATGCCAAAAAGAATTCAAACCCATCTGGTTTTCCTGTCAGGCATGTGCCTTTACTACCAGGCTATAACTCTGTGTGTTGTGTCTCTTCAAACCGCTCCTTTTGAAGCTACTGTGTACGCACCTCCGCCTACCACTCAGCAGATGAAATTAGAAACACCATGCACAGTGACAGAGGCACAGTGGCAAAGTGTCCTGCTATGGATCCCAAGGCTTTGGTCAAAGCTTTGTTCAAGGTTTGCTCACCTGAAAGGCTCCCATTTGATTCAGCTGTCAATGAATACCTGATGATACCAGCTGGCAACAGTCTCCTTTGTGTGTTGTTAGTCTTGATGGGCTACCTATTCTAGGGTGGGTCAGAGAACCATACTTCCTACTGCTCCTAACCCTAGTATGGTGAACTAGGGATATTTTTACATCTTGTGCATTTTTAACCTCAGAGATCTACATTCTGTTTTCTAGAACATCGGTACTGCAGAGATTATAATATAGTCAATTGAAAATACTACCTGTATTTCCAGAGAGCAACTTGGGCCCAGACTATAAGCATCATGGGTCTGTGATACACCTGGGGATGAGCTGACATAAGCAAAGAATAGACTGTTTCATCTGAAGTTGATGAAGTGAGCCTTGTTCCCATATTTCTGTCTCCCAAGAAGGGTAACATACCTGCATTTATGAATTCTTCATGAAATGACCCATAGAGTCTGAAGGGGAATATCTTCTTACCATCACACTGTTGATGGAGATACTATTACTGTAACAGTTGTGGAAGTCCAGGTTCTATCTAACAGCAGATTCCCATCAGCTCAGTTCATTGCTATTCAATACTCTCTACATAGGAAAGATAATCAGCAGCTATTGCTGGGGACACTGGACAGTCCCCGCACTTACAGACTTGTTAAAGTCAAACACAAATACTAGCAGTCAATAGCATCAAGCATATTGCACATGCCCCTTGGAGAATAGTCCAAGGCATGAGATAATGTGTATCTCATATTAAACTGCTGGAACATGTCCTCATATTCCTCACTCTAAGTCCAGAGCATTGCAACTTAGCCTGAAGACTCTTAGAAACACTGGTGAAAATGATTTTCCATCATCCAAGAAGTATTCACACCTCTGCAAGCAGCTAAATAAGGACACTGTTCTGGGAGACTCTATGTACTGAACTATTGTTTTTAATCCTCTTACGTATACATGCACAGGCACAGAAATCTCCTAAGGTGCTTATCGTTGTATTTGACAGAAACAATTCATGTCTGTACAAAAGTAGGGGAAAAGGAACCGAGCGGACATGCCTGCATTCGCGGGCCAAGAAAGTTCATGCACTGTGTCAGCAGACGGCACACAGAGGGCAGGAGAACGTGCTTTTTACAATACAGCACACACTGTGACAGACATCCTGCCTACTTTTTGATAGTACGATTGGAGGTCTCTCAGGAGGTTCACATACAGTCTGCGTTTGAGATGTTATGAGGCACTGGAGCCTTTTGTAGAACATAAAGTCGGCCTCTCCCAGCAAATCCACCCAAGAGCCATGACGTGAAGGGAGATCCTCCCATGAAACAGATCCTAGACTAACAGCAAACACTTTTTTTTAGGCTTTTTATGGATTTTTATTTCTGAAAAAGATTGTCTGAACCTTGCAGAATTTCTGCTTGCAAAATCAGCTAAACAAAAGCAGCTGGGTCCACCCAATATACCACTGTTTTCCAGAGCGATCTGAACAGCAGCCTAAGCAGGAAGACTGTGAGGATCCACTGTTCATGAGCAAAAGCATAGCTCAAGTACATCTGTTTCCTAGTCTTCTCTCTTGTTTTTTCTCTCTTTTTTTCTTCTTTCAGTCTCCTTTAATCTTTCATCCTCATTCTTTACTGACTGTATTGCTTTTGTTTCTCTCTCCTTTTTACAAGTTTTCCTTCATTGCCACCTATAGCACATCCTCCCTAGGTATGTTCTACTTTAGGGACAGTTTAAGGATGCCACAAGGCTATCCTCATAGTTAGTGCCACGTATATTGGAGATGTAATCTGCTCCCACTCTTCTTCTAGCAGTCAGAGTCTGCTCAGACCTACACCAATCTAGCAGTCTTTATTACTGAGATATAATGGGAGGAAAAAGTGAGAACAACTCCAGGTGCAGCACTCCTAACAGTAAATATGACTTTTTTTTTTTTTTTTTACACTGTTTTCTGGAACTATAGTAGGTTATATTAGGAAAAGCAACTGAATACAGCCATCAACACTTACAGGGTCAGGTGGGTGTAATTTAGGGAAAACATGGTATGCAAGACTAAGCAAACTAAAAACGTTTATAAAGTAACTACAAAATATTGTGAAATCTTGTTATTCTTTCAGCTAATTTTAATATCCTAATTTAGATTTTTTACCTCTTTTATTTTCTCAGTCAAATTCTCACTGTGAACATCAGAAACAGTAAAAGTACACATAACCAGGCACCATGAAGAATGTTTGTGCAACTCCAAAAAATGTCAGAAACCAGCAGAAAATAACTTGTCTGATGAGACCTAGAAAATCTGTTTGTTCCTGGTAGCTACTTCTTAGCAGCCATCAGCTCTTCTGTTAAACCAGACATCAAAGGTCTGAAATTCCACAATGACTTTTGATGTCGGCACCAGCTCGGTAGTTAAAGTTGAAGACTTGTCACATGAGGAGTTTATGCCAATTAGAAAGCATAAAAAAGAAATCACACACATGCAGGCATATGTTCATTATTAAAACAACAACTCCACCAACGTTCCTTCTCTTCTGAATGTTCAGCCTATTTTATAGGAAAATAAAGATGAAAAATAGCTCCAGTTTTCAAGGAAAACTGCTGGAAAGAAAGAGACAAACAGCGGTACACAAACAGCCGACACGCACAAGCTTTTCATCTCCCGGGACTCCATTGCCAACCAGCCTGCCGGTTGAAATTCCTTCATTTAACTTCGCTTGCCCTCCCTGTTTTTCTGTAATAGATACTTTCTCCTCTTCAGCCTGGTTTTCTGCCTTTTGTACCATTGTCACATGGTGCAATGGTGGGGTTGGCTCCCCGTGACTCCCAATGGCATAAAATGATTTTTCCCTATGTATTTACAAAAATTAGACAGATGACAGGGATTGGCTGAATTTACAAATCACCAAACATCTTTACCTGCCCCTTTCTATTAACACTGCACAAGGCTGTAATCATCCCCAAAGGGATAAATGAGCAGACCCCCAATGGGTGCAAACTGAAAAGCTTTCTGAAAATCATCTTCCAAATGTTTTCACAAACAAAAGCTCCATTGCCCTGAAGTTTATGGGTATAAAAGACAGCAGTGAGGGTGAATCCAGGAGGGAGGCAAGCTGCAAAAATGCAGACAGAATCAAGCCCAACTGCTGCACTTCCCAGTCAGAGGATGGGGGACAAGCGCAGGGAAGGTTTGAGCTGATCTGAAATAATTGTTGATTTACCTCTTTAACATCTTCGAGGGAAAATTTCCAAGGTATCATGACAACTTGGTCCCCAAATTCCCTGACTTTCTTCTAACAGTCATTTGTGAATTTCTTAGTGAAACAGCTTCCTATTGGGGAAGACTGATTTATTAATATCTCATAGAAATGATGTGAGGTCTTCCCAAACAGGCAGATTTCTTCTGGAAATATGGCTAGTTTCCTTCCATCTCACCTGACACTCTGCTGCAAACCCGCATTCCCACACCCTATTTTGGACAACCTTGCCACACTGAGTGCCAGAACAACCAAGACTTGCAAGTCCCAAAACCAGCAGCACAATGCTGGGAAGCCCGGAAACCTTAGCTGACGTAGTCAGGGCTTGCAGATTTCCTGCCACACAGTTTGGAGCCTGACAGCCATCACTGCTCAAATCTGAATGATCCTCTAAATTCAGGCAGCTTCCCAAGCTGCATCCAACAGGATAGGAGCTTCCCAGGGAGCCAAGAGTCAAAAGTTATGACAGCTGTTGATTGCTTCATTTAGGAAAACTCAAAACACATTTTTTGATTTTCCTGAACTGAACATTTTCCCATTTTCCTTTCAGTGGAAAATTTTGAAATGTCACTTTTTGTTCCAATTCAGAACAAAAACCATACTGGAATTCTCTCCTCCACCACCCCTCTCCATCATAAAACTTCTGAGTCTCAGCTGGGTCTTATGCCTTTGAAAAACACCCTCTGAGCTCCCTCTAATGAAATCGTACAAGCAAGCACATGCAACTATTCAGTTAAATTCCAGATGTTTAAGTGTCCTCATCATATTCAACACACATATATGTTCAAAAGTTTTGGTTCACAAATCGTAGGAATGACTCTTCTTCATACAAACACCCACATTAGAAAGCTGGGAACAGAACTCACACATAAATAAGAGCGTTCTACCTGGTTATTCGTTGTTTGCTACTTGGGGCTCATTATTCTTGTTGTAAAACGATTTTGATTATCAAAGCAAATAACAGCCTAGGATTTCTGTGGCCAGTCACACGCTACACATACAGAATAGTGAATTAAGCATGCAGCTAAGTAACAACTGTGAGTAACAATTTGGAAACTTACTCCCCCAAATTGACCTGTAAACGCTTACAAACAACAAAGATACTCACAGAAAGTTGGATGAACAGAAAAATAGCAAAAACTAGCTGCTAAATATACTACTACCAGTTCTTCAACGCATGTTAGTAAAAAAGAGTATGCAATAGTGAGGAATTAGCTGTGGCACCTCTGCCTTCTGCCAGGGCACGGCCTCCCACCTCGGCTGAGGAGAGAGGCTTTCCCACAGCTGCCTCTGCTCTCCCACCACTCACTGGATCGTGGGAGTTGCGAGGCTGCCGAGGAACACACCATTTATGCTGGAAAGTATTCCAGCGCTTTTGACATCCCAGCTGCCATGGCCAGCTCTTGGGAAAACAAAGCATATAATCTTGGTGCAAAATTGTGTCACCATAAAACTAAACAAAAGCTTTTTGTGCCACGGTAATCAGATCCCATCTACAATCATTCACTTTGAGACATATAGGAAGCAATGAATGAGACTCAAATTCTTTTTGGTATGCCCACCAGCTTGCATTTAGTTAAGGCCAGAGATAGCAGGAAGGTATCTAGTGCCCATGGTTGCAGCTTCTTTCCCTCTGAGCTGCTGTACAGTGGTTCTCCTTCTAGTACTTCTTCAGCAATCAGTCCAGACCTGCCATTTGTTTTCTGGGCAATAGCCTCAGATAGGCTTACTAAGATGGAAGAAGAGGCCAGGTGAGGAGAAGTATCCTCTCTGTGAGCATCATCCAAGAGCAAAACACTCTGGGTGATGTGACAGTCACATCTCTGTGCACCCTGCTCCACTTCACAGCTACATCCATTCCTGAAACAGTTATGCATTCTTGGCCTCATCTTTCAGCACTGCTGAACAACCTGAAGAGCCTGCTGGCTTTATCGAGAGATCAAGGGTGCTCAGCAGTTCAAAGGAGTATGCCCTACAAATACAAGAACTGTCACCCGTTAACTAACATTTCCGTTTGCTATACAAGTCCTTTAAAACCTTTTTTTTTTCCTCAACCCTAGCAGGAAGAACTACAAGCATCCCCTAGTGCTGGGAAGTCATAGAAGAGAGTAAATCAGCAGCAGGCAAAAAGCAGGCAATGAGACAATGACCTTATTCCTCTGCCTCAAATAACACCTGAAAAGTCTTTGGGGAAAAAGAAGACAAAGGAGAAAGAGCATGTTTGTGTTCATCTTTGGAAGCCTTCCAGCTCTGGCTTTTCGACTGATTCAGATGTACCACAGGGTATTAGTTACAGGGTTTAGCAGGGACATGTCAGGCTCCGGGGAGAAGCAGCAGCAAGCTGCGAGGTGGCTGGGCCCACATCATGCTCACCTATCTCACATAAGACGAAACAGCGCGGCACCATCCCAGTAAGCCAGCACAGGCTCCTTTTGGGGGCTCTCCTGGCAAGCAAGAGAAAAATGCAGCAACTACCGCTTCCTGGCTTTTCATGTGAACTAATTCACTCCCAATACATTTTGCACTGTTGAGTCCCTTCTACCACCTTTACACAGCCTTTGTGCAACATCGGATAGTGTTTGAAAGTGTTTTTCACCAAGAATGTCCAGATACATTGCTCTTTCCATACTTACACTGAAAATCTCACCAATAAACTGCTACCTATCCCCAAGGTAAGCAATAGAGGAACTCTCCAGTGCTTTCATCAGGAAGCAATACACAGTGATAAATTTAACAGCAACATTTGTCCTGTGAGATGACTTGTGGCATCAGTCTAGTGCTTTCGGTAGCACAGGCATAAACAGCAAAGGCACCATTTGGGACCTGATCCCCATCCGGTGCACCTGCGTAAAGGGACAGCTGTGCTCTGTGCTGTGCCCTGCAGCCCTGGTCCCTGGGCACAGCCTGGTCAGGTCCTATGGCAAGGCACGGCCTGACTTAAAACATCCCCCATTACGCCCTATTTCCTTGCCAGGAAAGCCATGTGCAAGGCAAGGAAGGAGCCTCAGCATTTTTCAGCAGGTCGCCTGTTCTGACCGGAGGACTGAGGCTGCAGGGAGCTCTGCTGGTGCATCTGCCTCTATGTGTAGGCTAAATCATTAGTCTTAAGGTAAAGTTCATGACATCGATTCAAGGACCCACTGCACCCAAAGCACCAGCCCTCTCATCTAGGAGCCTGAACTGAACTGGAGTACTTCCCAAACCCTGCAGTATTAAAATCTAGCCCTAGCTCATGGGTACACAACAGCCACTAGCTCATGCTTAGCAGTCTAGGATGCCTTGATGCCAAAACTAAACTGCTTGAGGCTGTAGAGGAGTACCTGTAAAACCACGAGGGGGACAGAGCAGCACTGCAGTCACTCTGGAGTCTGCTCGCAGCACTGCGTGGACCTGACACTAAGCGTTCAGCTGTGGGGCACTGCTCCCACCTGGGCCTCCCCACTTAAGCCTGCTAGTGCAGTACGGCCCAGCGCATACCAGCACAGCCAGTGAGGAGGAGTTCAGTGTGTCAGAAGTTAGGCTGCAACCAAACCCTATATTTCCCATACGAAACACAAGTAATTTTGCTGCCATTCTGAGAAATACACGGCTGTCTGCACCACAAGAGCCACAGGGGATTGCTTATCAAGAATCAACACGTCCAGGCTAGAGCCATGGTCAGAGCAGCTCAGTCAGCCACGGCCCACCGGGGGACACGTTTGGCAACAGTCAGGTACCCACTCCTGCTTGGAGGACACCCTGAAACAGACTATCAGTGTCCCATCAGAGACAATTAGGGGGTATAGCAAAGCTTTCATATGGGCTTTACCAAGAGCGATTGGTTCCCTGGTTTCATCAGTATCAGCTCTATAGGCACAGTTGTGCCTATGACCACCCCACAGGAAATAACAGAATAGGAAAGTATAGGAAGCATTTTTACCACTTGGTACTTTACACACTTAAAAGAGAGGTTCTAGTCCCATGGGAATTTGCAGTTTAAGGCTTTGAATTGTCAATGTATTATCAATCCAGGCATATATTTGCAGCAAGAAAAGTAACAATAACACAATGTGAAACTACAGACTCAAAATTCAGGTAATAATTAGGCCTAGTGGAATAATAGAAAAAATATTTGTTAAATATATTATTCAGCACGTTTAACAGATATAATAATGTCACTGTAATATAATATTTATCTTATTGCTGAAAGAAGTACTTGTTGAAATGCTGTTGCACAAATACTTTTGAATTATCTGAACGATAATATACTCAAGTCCAAAACAATTATTAGACATCTAATTATTCTAAAAATTGGAATATTACAGGTTACTAATCCTGGCTGTTGGTTACTGTATTTTTTTTTACCTTCTGCTTTCCAGCAAGTTACTTTCAGAAATGTATTAGAGGAGCTTTCATTTTCAGTGTCCTATTACAACACGCAAAGCGTGCTTTACTTTCGTTAGGGACAACTTCCCAAAGAACATGGACGTTGTCTCACTCCAAAAGGACGTTCCAGTTCCCAGAGGATGTTATGCTACTCTGCATTCATTTATACAGCAAATCTATTGATAATTTTGTGGTATTCTGTTACTCACATTAGAGTTTTCTAAGGTGCTTTTAAGAGCAGAGAAGTTCCTTGTGGACTTGGAGCATTTTTGTTAGTTCCTCAGCAAGCCACTGAACTGGAGCACTTTGCACAGAAAATTAGATCCTATGACCTATTTAAAATGTGTTTCTGATCCATCAGAATAAAGAAACATGCTATAGATAGTAAAATTCTTTTCATTAGCTTGTATTTAGGATCAGACTGCAGCTGTAGCCTTTGGGCTAGCTGACATACTTGAAGGGTTTTTTTTTCATAATGAATACATGGGAGAAAAACACAGCAACAGAAAGCCAAATCCTAAGACAGGTACACCAAACGTTACCCTGATTTACTCAGCTAACTTCTCAGAATCGAGCTGAATTTAATCAAAAGCAGAATTTGAGCTACATACTTAGACTTTAAAGATATGTCAATACAGCGAAATATAGCACAGTACTGAGCTGCCCAATGTTGTATAGGCCCCCACAGCATAATACAATCTATCGTGCCACAAAGATTTAACAGCACAGCTCCAATGTAATCCAGTGCAATCCAGCTGGGACAAGCCTAACGCTGCACCACCCAGGAATCTCAGCAAACCCTATAGCTAAGAGCGCACTGCTGCCAAGGCGCAACACATCCACACTTGCAACATGAACCACTGCAGCATAGCTGTCCTCCCCTCTACTTCCAGGTTCATGCACATGGAGTCAGCTCAGGTCCATTGCCAACAATTAATTTAGACCTGCCCTAAACTCTCAGAGGCATAAGCTGCCTTTCTGATGCGCAACTAAGAAGCGCACAGCCATCCTGGTACGTAGTGACAGTTCAAAGTACCACTTCAGAGAAAATACCACATAATACTTAACTTGTGTCACCTCTGGTTGCTACAGAAGAATGGACAAATCTACAGTTTATTACAGATGGTGTTAAAAATATTACATTTGCAAAGTCAAGCTAGCAAAATGTAGGAAATTCCTGAAATGATGTTGCCCAGAAAGTAGGTTTATTAGAGGAAAGAAACAAACAGCAGAAACTCTACCATGTGGTGCCAAAGGCAGGATGACTTAGCCACAGCAGCCTTGAAATGAACAAAGAAAGAGCACGGCCAGGAGCAGCAGCAAGTTGCCATCTTCTGTATTGCCCAGCCACTGGAGAGAAGATGCCACAAATGCTTTGACAATGAATCTCAACGTTTTTGTGACAAGAGAGTAATTTTTTAAGTCTCAGGAACATTGGATACCACCCTTGAAAGACATGACTTTTCTGTGATTATTACTGATTCCTTGTCCGAATTCCTCTCTTCTCCTGGACCCAAGTGCCACTGCGTTTATCCAAGCTCCTATCTCGCTAAGCCGCTATTTCCACCCCAGCTCTCTAGGTCCTTAGCTCATTTCGGTTATCCCTCATTCACAGTTTTCCTTTCCAGGTCCTTGTTTCAAGCTTCCCCCCACAGCTACTGGTTCACAGTCTCAATCTCATCCCGTCAGAGGTCAACTTGCCTTTCACAGCTTTTTCCCACCTTGCAGCTCTCAGTCCTAGTCTCCTCACCCCTGTCCCACTCATTTTGTTCATTTCTTACCCTCCGCTCCAAAAATCAACCGTTCTATTCAATATGCTGCCCCACACCTGAAGAGGGAGCAAGAAAGAGTATCCTCCTGTCTTTGTCCCACAACAGCCCAGCATAGATGGGGGAGTGAACACAGGGAAAATCAACACAGCACCTTGCAGTCCTGGGTGGAGGTGCTCAGGGCAGTGTTCAGCCTTAGGAAAAGTTATCTGCGAAACAAGTTTCTACTAAGTATTTCTGAATCAAAACATTTTGATAATTTTTAACTAGATCAAATGCACACAGTCTCTTGAAGGAATAGCATCCCTGATCCCAGAGCCACCTCTTCATCCGTTTTCAAGTTCTCCTAGTGACACAAAAGAGACTCTATAGTGAAAGAGTTGTAACAAAAAGAAAATATTTTAACAAGGAAAAACTAAATTCTTCACTAATTTACTTTCTGAAAATGACTGAATCATTCTAGCTGAAATCTTCTGAAAAAACTGCAAGAACTGCAGAAGAGAAAGTGAACAAATTCCTTTTACTTGAGTGGATAAACTTCAGGAAGGGATTTCAGTTAAAATGCAATATAGACACAAGGCACTATTAACGAGGTAACCCAGGTGTTATTTAACTACTGAAGAATACACTTAGGATAGAAAATAGCAGAAAGTTTCTAATCACCAGAGAATCAGGGTTTTAGAACAACTACCTAGTAGTTATTTTTCCCTCCACAAACTCCCAAAATTCTTGGATCAAAAATTATAAGAATGTGCTTTCCCAAATGGCTTTGTGGAAAATTGCGCTCAATAGCCCAAAAAGCTTTTTATTTGTTCCAGGAAATACAACCTATGGCAAACACCTACCATGGAAAATTTTACCCTAGAAAATAATATAATAAGCAACTTATAAGGGAGCACTATAATGAAGAGCATTAGACGAGGTTAACTACCAGTGCCATGAGCTCTATCAAGAAGATGCACAAGAGAAAAATATAAGTGTAAGAAAGAGAGTAAAAAAGGAATACATGAAATCACCCATGATTTCTGAATAAACCCCAAAATGGTGTAACACCACTAAAGGTTATCCTGGAGGCACAAAATGTAAAGATAGACATATAGATCAAAAGAAAAAAGGAAAAAACAAACAAACAAACAAAAAACTCTAAAGGTCTGGAATTCAGCAGCAAGCAGTGGGTCATAGTACCTCACTGACTGGAAAGGGTCAGATACAAAAGCTAAGCACTAGGATTGTCCTCTGCCTCTACATTTGAAGGTGGCCTGAGCACTTCCAGGAGATATGGAGGGTGTGCTTCAGACTCAGGTACTGTAAGACGTGGGAGACTGCATTAGAATCAGTGGAATACTGACAACCCCAGAGGCGTGATGACAGAAAGGTGAAAAGAAATTAGATATGCTTATATTGAATAATTTCAAATGTTTGTCTAATATTTCAGAGAGAAAACACTCTTGATAAAGATTTAGCTGAGGCATTAGAAATCACAATAGGCATGCACAAGATCTAGCCCTTCACTAGCAAAGAACAGGTTTAATATTCCCGATGTTTTTCAGGCAAAACAAATAGGCACCAGTAGGGAAAATACTTTCAAGTAGGGAAAATAACAAAATGCTGGGTAGAACGTTGCGTTTGAAATATTATTTTCTAATCAGTCAGAGAACTTCTCTTTCCTTATTCTTGAGAAAGCTATTCACACCTCTGGATGTGAAATATCCAGCATATGCAGTGCACTGATTTGTTCAACATCTACTTAAACTCCCTGCCTTTCACCTGCACATCACAATTTGTTGGGGGAAGCGCTTCTGAAATGGTCAGAGTTTTTGATTTTTCAAATGTCCTTCCTGTTTCCTTTAGGTTTTACTACCCACTGGTGAAACAGAGGGCTATATATGTCAGGGCTGACCATTTGGGGAGAGAAGCTGGTACACACAAGTGTGAAACTGGCACAATTTACAGTTATAGCTCTTGAAGTTTAACCTTGTAAGGACTGGACTGTATACTCCTCACATAGGGATGTACATGAAAATCCTTCACATGTTACCAGGCATGGCTAAGAACTGCCATCCCCGTTTTCAGCCCTCAAAGTAGGCAAGTGGTGAGTGTAACTATGGGTGTAACACTATCACCGTACCAGTAATCACAGAGGTCTGCGCAGAGGGAGCATATTCTGCAAACAGGGGGAAGCACGTGAAAGCAGCAGTTCAGGGGATAGCGAACGAAAGAGGCGCAAACACCGGTTTTGGCATTCTCACTGAGCCTTCCCTACAATACTTCTGGCCACAAATACTTGTGCGCACAAGTGCCGGTCTCCAGGGGGACTCCTGTTTTGCAAATTACACCCTCAAGCCCTCAGCCTCTGCACATCCTTGTCTGTCCCACGTCTTTCTGGCTTGGGCAGAGGGCTCTGGGGGAAGAGGTGCCCTTTCTCACGCAGCGCTGAGCGCTCGCTGTCCTGCCTCATTTAAAATCTTTGCACCGTTCCCACTGCCACATATGGGTGCAGGATAAAACAAGCTTGCTGACACTTCTGTGTAGATGTCATCGCAATGATAGTGTGGCAGAAAACTTATCACATTCTCAATGTACTTGCGAAAATCCAAATCTTTATGTGCTGGTATTTATATGTATAACATTTTTAAGGAAGCTAGTCTGATTACCGAGGGGAGGTCGCAGCGTTCTGGGTGTGGAGGCCTCCAGGTTGCCCAGAACTACAGCACTCCTTGACCTTCTTCCTTTCAGATGCTGCAGAGCTGTAACAGAGCCTGCTATCTCATCCCTGCCACTGCCATCTGGAGTCCTTTGCTTCCTTTCATGTTACTCAGGAGACCCTCTGGTATTTTTAGGAATATCAATTTACTCTTTTCAGAAAAATATCCTTGTGTGTACACCAGAGAAATACTCCACAAGCCTGGCAGATGCATTATGTGAAGACACCTTCTAGCCATTAAACGAGGTGACTGCTCTCAAGCCCATCACTTCCCACTTCTTTTCACACCATCATGATTTTTCGGCCTTTCAGTCTATACCCTTTACCAAGGATTTAAAGACACTAATAACAGCATAACAAAAAAATCACCCCCAGCTTAAGGAATAGAGATTCCTCTGCCTGCAGTTTTCCAGTTTCCCACTGCAGTTTTCATTTTATTTTCTCTCACTCCCATTTCTAATGGCTTTTTGGCATCCTGTTTCCTAACAACACACTATTAGCACTTCTCTTTTGTAATCCCCTCTTTAGCTGCCTAACCCAACATTAGTATTAGCATCAGCGTTATCGTGTTATCATGTAACATAGCTGCATGAAAAATTACAACAGTTGTGCAGCAGTTACAGTGTAATTACTTAGTGCCACTCAATGTGAAGTGCTGCAGTAATAGGTTGCATAAGCAATTACATTTCTGAATTCTGCTCACATAAGGAGCCTCTGAAACAATGTCACCATAGAGGTTTCTCAATCCTGTCTGTATCTGATTTGCACCAATGATGTATGAAAAGGAGCCAAACCCTGAGGTCTGCCTGTTCTACTATTTCAAATTGCAAGGAGCACATACTACCTTGGTCCTGTGAACTCCTACAGTTATTAAGATTGAAGTATATTATTAAGGGGAAAAAAATGCTTGGCAAAAATTCCACTGTGTTAGACAACTAAATTTACACTCTCCAGGGGTGTTCTTCAGCCTCAGACACAGAGATCAGAAAGGAAAGAGTAAAACACTTTTTCCAGCAAACTTTGAAAATCAAGTTATTGTTTATGAATATAAATTGTATCCAAATGAGGAATGACTAAGCATTCTGATGCTAATTCATTTGATTCTCTCTTTGGTTTTTACAGGGTTTAGATAGATCTGTAGAAGCACCGTAACAGGCTACTTTCATACATGTGACACTTAATATTGAATTAACATAATGTTTTCCATTTTCCAGCCACATATTTGATAAGAAATACCGTGGGAAAAGTAAAATATAGCAAGAATTATAGTGACATGAACGCATCTAGACAAGAGATTTTCATATTCCGCACTGGTTAAGATTTAGTTATTTTCCCTGCATATTAAAATTTGCTATCAATCTGGCAATATATAATTTTAAGTTACACCTGCATCATTCAGAAGTATTGTAAATATTATATTGATACACTTAAGAATGCATACAAAATTACAGTATCTTTGGAAAGGCAGGAACTCCAGTATTTAAATTTTCTTGCTAAGGGAAAGTGTCTACATATACATATTTTTACTACTTCTTTAGCCAAAGTTGGGCGACGACGCTTAAGATGAAAATATAAAACTTTATATAAATATGTATTCTAGTAAGTATATATGAGTATATGTAAGTCTAAACAAAGCAAACTTCACAGTCTTCAGTTCCTTCTGAATTCTTGCTTAATCTTGGATTCCCAGATAATAGCAACAATGGAGAAAAATAATGGAGATTTTACTGTTTGTACCAGTTAGATGTTTACGATCCTTTCTCTCAGATTAAGCATTTACCTCACGTGAATTACTGCAGTATTTCCTGGGCTGCTTTCAAAGGCTAGGCAATACATTAATCCACTAAAAATGTGGTAGGTTGTGTGTATGAAGTTGATTTTTCCAATTTTCCTCAGATTGGATGAGCGTCGTATTGGTTTCTTGGTATAGTTCAGGTTTTGGTCTATAAAATTTTACAGTAGATCATATTAAGAAATCAATCTTTATCCTTAATTCCTGCAGCACTATGTTCAAGATGGTATTGGTAGCTTTTATTTTCAGAATAAGGAAAACTGCAGTCTCTATAATTCTTCGTTATGGAAAATTTGGAAATGCTGACACACCCATTAAGGCTCTTAGATTGAAGCATGACTATGGTTACATTTCTCTGATAAGAAATCTGAGGCTGTTGCTCATTTGCTTTTTAAATTCTATTCTCTCTCTTTTGGAAACACAGAGAGAGATTTTGATATTAATTAAAACGAGGGAAAGAGGTAGGAATCCTAACATCCCCTAAATAAAAATGAAAAACTAAAACCTTAAGTTTACCAAACATCAAATGAAGCAACATGTTTTTGTTTTTGTTTTTTTTCCCCCAAAATGAAATAAAAACAACAGCTGGAAAGGAAAATTTGTCTTAGAAATGCTTCATGGAGTATGTCCCTATTTTTCCACTAGTGAAATATCCCAGGGGGCAAATATCTTTCAACAGAACTTCAGTTTGGTAAGAATAAATTTCTCTCCTCTCCCTCCTCCCTTCCGTAACAAAAATTGCTTTGAATTATTTGTTTTACTACTTGCGTTAATAATGCCATGCTCTAAGGGCTCCCAGTGAATTAAGAGAGGCCAGCTGTGAGGAAAGCTGCTACATCACGTAAGACTGGCAGAATCGGCCTGAAGAGTTTGATCAAAATCAAATTATTGATTTGTGCTTTAGGATAGGTAGTCAATATCTAAGGAAATCATAAAATGTCAGAAAGAGTTAAGGAACTTTCTCCAACTATAGCGGTTGCCATTTTAATCAAATTCTTCAAGGGAAAGAATCATCCTTCCACAAAAAAAAAAAAAAAACAGGTTAACACTTTTAGAAGGCTAAGACCTGACAAACTTTGAGTTTGGCTCAGTACAGAAATTCCTTTTGTTTCTAAAAGATTTCTAGCTGCAGAATTACAATAGGTCACAGCACATGTACATGCACTACTTCCACATCTACTAAAATACAACGAGGGCTAATGGCTACCAGAGAACTATAATGATAATAAATTAAAAACTGAGAGCAAGGCTTTAAATCAAGGTGCCTTTCAAGAAAGTATCAAGTTAAATCTCTACGTTAAATGAATAAAATCAATTCCCGATAAGCGGACAAAGAATTAACCTACTCAGCAAGCTAGTCTGAGTGGTAAATTGCAACCCCTATGCCTTAAAGTGATCACATTGCTCATTTCTCAAGACAACCCAGTGACCTCTGACCAGAGCAGCAGACTGGTTCTCAAGAGTCAAGTGCCTTGCTTCAGTTTATAGAAGACTATCTGAGCTTTGCGTACAGAACAGAAAGATACAAAAATAAATTCTACGGAATTCCAACGACTGCTTCGCTCAAGGAGCTTGGATATATGTATTTCTAAGCTGTTCTTTTTCTTCGCTATTTATTTCTAAAGAATTATATTCCTAGGTAAGCTCTCCTTGCCATCCTCTTTCTTCAGTATTTCTCTGGGACATTATCATCTTCCCTGTTTCCACATCATACTTCAGTTCATTTGTCCCCTCGTCTCCTCTGTGTTTACCTGGAAAGTGCTATGTGCCACAAGTACCAGGCTAACTGGCCTTTGGACACTACCTTGCCTTTTCAAGTGTGCTTCTGGTCACGTATGCCTCTAACTACCACCTTTCACTAGGTGCTTATAGGATTCTCCCATTCTCGAATCAGGCCCAGCATCAGTGACCTTTTCTTTCACTCTTGATACTAAAGCAGCCTGACTGCTGTCTCATATCCAGTCTGTATATCTGCTGCCTATGCCAGCTATAGCAGTGGTAGCCCACCATCAACTTCTTAAAGCAAAGTGTTATTTATTTAGTACTTTATTTACTATGTTAAGCATTTTAGGAAAACAACAAAAAAGCAGGTCTTAAGTAGCAGCGCTCAGAGTGTATGTACGCCTTTTTTAACAGGTATCTAACTCTCTTCCACATGGCAAAGCAGGGAGGCTTTGCCTCCCATAAACTCCTCTGGGAATTGCAGAACCTGGCTGGTATAATCCTTATCCTGTTATTTCTCAACTGCCATCTCCTAAGCCCTCTTTGCCTTGTCTAGGGAAGGCCTCCAAGATGATTATTACTCTTTATTTCATTTACATCCAAAAATGAAGAGACCTGATTTTCAGACTTCTGCATGCTAGGTACCATTTCCTGTTCTCAAGTTAAAGAGTAGAATCCAGCCTTCCCTAGGGAAATCCATGGGTATTCATATTTTGTCATTAAATGTCTTTGGATGCCTACACTTCTGCACGGCCAGAACAGATGCGGTACTGGTAGGATTGCTCTGCTTGCTGCCTCACTCATATGTAAGCCTATTCAGGCTCCTGCTAGGAGTTCTTCCCCTGTCTCCTGAGGAGCTGAATGCAACAAGCATGCTTGTCACACTAACTGGGACCTATTTATGGGGACTGATTTGAAAAGATGGAGGCCCCAACTCTTATTCAAACACACTTTTATACAAAGTGTCCCAGATATATTCAAGACTACGTTCAATATAGAGCTTAGCTGGAGGAGAAAAGTGTGAGGGTCAGGCCCCAACCTATCACCCCCAAGGACAATGCCTTAACCACGTATTAATGAATGCAAAAGGTGGTCATGCACCTATGAAGACCTACTGAAGCTGCACGACTTTGCAAAAGAGGAGTCAGCATTCACTGGGCTAGAGAAGATCACAGTAGTGTGAACAAGAGAGCAATGTGCAAAAATCCACTTCCTGCTCCAAGGATCTCTCATCCATTTTAGTCCATTGAAAAATTCATGCAAAATGCAATTAATGCACATCACCTAATCAGTCTTCCATCCTTCCGGCTTTTCACTCCTATTGCATGAAAGTTCGAACCACAAAGAAAAACTCCTCTTTTCCAAAGTCATTTCCTGATCTGTCCAAAAAAAAAACTCAATTAGTGCCAACGATTAGTGCCATATGGGCTGATTCAAACAGAACAAAAACTCAGTTAGTGCCAGACTGGACACTGCCAGGGAGATTGAATACAGCTAGATCATGAAGTTCAAGGTTTTTATGCTCCCTGTGCTCTACATGCCTTGATGACTATTCCCGTTTTTGTATTTACATAAAGAGTGGATCTGTATATGAATTGATCTTATGAAGTTTTATTAGAAACTACTTCAAAACCTTTTAAGGGATTACAGATAACACTTATTTTGCTGTATGACTGGCACAGTATTTCTAAATGATTCCAAAAGAAAACCTGAAAGTTTTACCAAGTTATGAAAGATCTACTACTTCATTCGAGATTAAGAAACTGCTTTCTGGAAGATACCCTGTGTTACCTACCCAAGGTCAGCTTCTGCCCGCAATGTCCTCAGTCAGTCCTAGGTCACAGCGAGGTGAAGTGTTCCTCAGAGTTGTTTCTGCCCTTACATCTGACAAGCATCAGGTATCAGTAGTGTCGAGACTCATTAATGTTGAAATCCTGTATTACAACCTTTATTTAAAATATCTTATCTCTTGGGTCTGATTCTGACATTCACCTCATCATCTTAAAAACAGGGGATACCTCATGTCTCCGGTTATGCCTGATTCCCATTTCCCATTTTTTTGCCTTGTATAGCTATCTATTCCTATGCAAAATGAGAGTATAAAGCATTACTAAATGAGAATTCACATTCCTAATGCACATTTCTCAGGTATAATAAGATGAAAAAAAAAGAGAAAATCAGACCCATCAGCTTCGATGAGCATTTAGAACTTCTCAATATTATTCCACAATTGAGCATTCATTACTGTGCTGATAAAGATACTACTATGTTGCTAGGGCAGATTTCTGTGACTAATTTGTGACGTTAGACTCTCTTTTGCTTCCTTTCTCCTTTGGTGCAAACGTGAAAATCATTTTAAAAACAAAATTAAGAAAAGCAGCCCTCTCTGTCACGTTGAAATGTTCAACCAGAAGCTCCCCAGAGACTTTTGTGATAGCTCATTTATAGTATAATTCAACTAGAGTGGTTAAGTTGCACTGTTGTACAGTTTAAGTGCCTTTGCTAATTTTTCTGGTCGGGTGGGGGGGTTTGTTCTGGTTCCGTATCATGTATTTCATCTGAAGTTATATACATTTCAAAGAACAATCAGAAACATTCCCTAAGGAGCGCAGGAGGATATCTAGACAAATAACTTCCTGTTATAAACATACATCCTGCATATTTCTGTAGTCACTCTTGCAGTAACCTGTACACTCAGTTTGCTCCACTTCTCATTTGGGATTCTGCTAAGGGCTTAAATACTAACAAGTATGCACTCTTTATAGATATACTCATGCATGCTTATACTATTAACATACGCTTTCATATTTATGATCAAATACGCACATGAGAACAAAATTAATCTTTTTAATGGTAGAGTCCAAAAGCAGCCAACTTTCCTGACTCCCTGTGGCTCTCTGAAAGCCACACAGACAGCACTACCTCAGAGAGATAAAAGAATGAGGAGCCCCAGGACTGGTTTGCAGATTTCCCAGAGGATCTATCATTGCACCATGGGCTGAGACTGGGTTGGACATGTGGCTGCGTCCCTGAATGACCCAGCAATAGTGATCTCAACAACTCTAGCTGGCTCACATCTTCCCATAAGTCATGCGTTCAGATTACCTAACAACCCCCGAGTGTCTCTGTGAACACCAAGTGGTACTCTGAGCAAAAGGCTACAGTGTCAGAGCATGACAAGTTTCATATAAAACGATACGTTCTAGTACAATTAGGTCTTGTGGAATCGGTCCAGCGTTACTTGTTGAAATTCATGGCCTTGTTCTGTGGGAGACGAGACGATCGTTCAGATGGCTGTAAAATCTACCAGTACACGAGGGAGCAGACACATACGTGGATTAGACTAGCAAGTCTCAGGTCCATAGCATAACACAGAATTAGCCAGAACCTCCATTGCTCCTGACACAACACCCAAAGTCAAACTGGATGCAAACCATAATATTTTCTATAACATGCTGGATAGCTAGAAGTCCACAGTTCTAGACTTAGTGAACTCTTCACAGTGGTAGCGAAAGTAAGACAGGAAAACATTATTATGTTTATTAGCTTGTCCAGAACTCAGTATTTTTCACATTATCTAAAGGGGAACGTGGTGCCACCCTACTTTAGCTGGCCATACACCCAAAGCCGGAGTTGTAGGACACACACTGACGGTATGAGAGGGTCTGAAGGGTTAACGCTGCCTCTGAAAGATGAAAGATGTCTGGGTCATTGGGCCTCGTTCTTGTGAAAAGATCAGAAGATACACCAAGGGGACATAAAATGCTGTAGCCATATGGCCTAAAGAAGCTTAAATCGCACAGGTAAGGTGATCTGTAAGTTAAGAAAGAAGTCCTCATAGCGCCCAAAGGAGGACTGTGACAATCTAGCTGGTAACATTATTTAGGTTACTCTTGTATTGTACTTAGCTAAATTCTAACCGCATATGGGCTGATTCAAATAGAACAAAACAAGGTGGGAAAATTATATTCTGTCCTTCAGTTACAGCAACCCAGTAGATCAGCAGTATCCAAATGAAATATTAATACATTCTCAATAAATTTCATATCCTTCTTCACTTTCCTTTTAAAACCCTGGGAAAACTGATGGGCTCTCCTGCATGCCCTTTAGGTCAACAGATTTGTTGAACCAAACAAAGAGAAAATTCCAACAAATGCCATCTAGCATAGCTTTCTGTGCTTCTCCTCACTCTGCTGTATTTTTACTTCATCCCTTTAAAGATCTAGCCTAGCAAGCCTGAAGTACCAAAGCCTAGGTATAAAAATAAATGAGCTTTGGCGAAGTCCTAGAAGCCTATGCGAAACGTAGGTGAAGGCAAATTCAGAACTCTGGGCGTCAGGAAGCTTACACAAAGAAAAGGGGAATTTTTCATACCTGCAATGGTTCCGAGTAGTACTGGCCTTTGCGATTAGCAAGAGCCAGCTTTTTCCTCAAGCAGCTGCAACATTTCTCTTCATCATCTCCTGTTCCCTGCAGATGGCATGGGGTCAGACCAGCTGGGACCAGAAGCATAAAGGCTGAGATACCACGCGAATGGCTGTTCCCGCAACAGTAGAAGCCAAATGTATTCAAAACTCACAGGAGATGTGGCAGCAACACAAAACATCCTTTTCAATTTAGCAAATCCATTGCTTTTGGATGTGGCTGGTCCAGAGTTCTGCGAACTTACTTGATCTGTTTTAATGTTATAAGAAGTGCCTGGTATCAGCCAGTATAAAGAAAGTCTTCTGATTTACTTTCTTCTTTTTCGCATTCAATACTAATACCATCTTTATGGAAGTTGCTTTTAAAATAATTATTTTTATGAAACAATGGGAATTTTCAGCCTTAACCAAAGCTCATTGGAATAACTGGGGAAACCCCTGTGTACATCAGTGAGCAGTGACTGAGGCCTCCAACATCAAATTCTATCATCCTTAAAGGCTTGACCCTGCACCACTAAACATTACTGGGAATTATGCCATTGGCTTCAAAGGGAGTAGGAACAGGCCCTAAATAAGCAAAACTTCTAGTTATTACTCCAACGGGAGTAATCCTGTCAGGCCACAGAATGTGTCTATATAAGCCAAAAATTCAGCAGTGCTTTCTAAATTATATCCATACACTTTGTATGAGAGAGCTCTGCATTTACATATGCACAAATCGTTCAAACGTGTGTATCAGGTATCTGTACGGGGAAAAGCACAGGGGACTCATAAGAGAGCTTGTCTGTGAACTCCAAATTGTCTGCTAGATGAAGTTCAGACCCCTTCAGTGATATCATCTCTCCAAAATACACACACAGATAGACAACACAATCTCCTCACAGACCAAAACACCACAGCATGTCAAAGCAGTCTTACAATTAAGCTCTCCCTATCTTCTGCCCTTCCACCATTCAAAATCAATTGAAAATGGGTTGGAAATATGTGCTCTTTAACAGCATTATTTTGACAACAACACTAATCAAGCTGATGGACTGACAAGCACTGCAGATTGTGTTTGAACCCACCGCCTTAAGCAGAAAAAGGCAGAAGAACATGCCCTGTACCTAACTACTTGAACTGTCTTTGCAGGGTGGAACCTGATATCTTTGCCATAGCACTTCATTGCCCACACAGCCACACATGCTAGAACATTACGAGACAGATATGGCAAAAAGACATAAGATTCATATCTAGAGTCTAGGACTGGGGTCCCACACTGGGATTTCAGCTCAAACAGTGAGAAAGCAGTTGTCACTGCTCTAGAGAAGGTTCCAATAGGCAGCTGCTAGAGCTGGGGTGCTCAAAGCTGACCCCAACTCTAACAAGTGTGCTTTAAAATTACAAGTCTTGGTTAGCTTTCCCCCCACCCACACGTTACTTATGCCTCACCCTCCTGACCCTAAAAGTCACCAAGGTCACAAAGTTTTATTGAACAGATATCTAAACTGCATCTAAATGCAATTTCCAGAGTCTATGATGCTTAACCAACCTAAACCTAAAACATGAGAAGTCAGGGATTGCATTTTGTTTTTCTAAATCAAGTTAACATTTCCTCCACTTCCCCAACTTCCGTGCGGCTCAAAATATCTCCAGAATTTTGAACATCCAGCTTTCTTTTGGATTTCCAATTTCACTACAAACATAGCCTATCCTGCACAGCAAAGGAATCAAGGATGGATACGCGCCAGGCTAAACTTTCAAAATATCTCATTGTGGGTTTCGCCTCCTCATTTCAGAATTCATGACTGCATTTGAAAACCACAGATATGCAAGAGAATGACTCCTCTTGGTATGAAACAGCATATTCAGGTTCAGTTTTTAACCTACAGGAGTTCAAACTTGGTGCTGAGTTTTGGCATGAAGGGCAGTGATATCTAAAATTCTGAATGAGTAGAGGAAAGAATTTCAGTAACTTAAGAGACAGGTAGAGAAGAAGCTTATATATTACTGAGACTGTTATACACCTCTCTTGGGAGAAGAGAGAGACTTCAGTGGGGAAAGAAAGGAAATGCAACAGGCTTGGATGCAGCAGCTGAGGAGTTAACTTCTAACTAAACAGTGAATTCCAGCAAAGATGATGATAGAGGCCACTAAATCCAGAGACACCTACTGCACCAAAACTTAGTCCTTTGCCAAAGATTCCTGCTTGGTTATTGATTCAGTGAGACTGCAATTATTAATGGAATGAAACCTCCCAGAGAAGGACAGTTCCAAAACCAGTAGATAAGGATTATTGTGAGGGGAATTGAACAACGGAAAGGGGAACAGGCTTCCACCCTGAGCAGGGGGGATAGCACAGAGCTGCCTGGAAGACAAAGACAAAGAAAAAGGGAAGGGTCTCGCCTGATGGCACCTGAAACATGATGAAAGTGTGCTCTTACTGGGAGTTTCTGAAAACAAAGAACTTCAAGGACAGCTGCATATACTACTCAAAGGCGGGCACCTTCTTTCCCTGCCCCTCTGCAAAACACTGAGGTCTCCACCCACGCTAGTTTTATTAACCAAGATCTTATTGGCTGATGACAGGAATCTGCCAGCTCCAACTCCTCCCCAGCCCCGGCCACAGTCCTCAATACGTTCACGGTGCTGGTAAGAGGAAGGGCAAGGATTTCCCCCAGTAACGCTCCAGAGGAACCAGCTGGAGGCCAACCGTGGCAGGAACTCAATTTATGGACTTGTGACACACAGCAGCTGCTGCCGAAAGCTCCCCATGGCGCTAGAAGCCACTCTGACCATTCTGCTTCCACTTGCTCCTTGTTTAATGGGATCTTGAAAAGGACGGAAGTTTATGTCCAAGTGCTCAGAGACTTCCAGGGCTTTCTCTTTTCTAAATCAGATGCCCTGCACAGAGACTGTCACCAGGAGCACCTTTGTGGATTTAACTCATGCGCTTCATACCGCTCCCTAGTCCTGTACTCTATGATAGGAAGTTTAATAGCTGTGCTAGAGGTGGCATTTCACAGCTAAATGTCATTTGGGGGAAGAGAGCTGAGGGAGAAGTGGAGAGAGCACAGATAGCATAAAACTTCTGCATACGCTTTCAAAACTATCACAAAATCAGAGAGGTTTAAGATGCAGTTTAAAGTCATCATTTTCTGAGCAGGCTGATAGTTACCATGGAAAGAAGCTGGCCCATACGATAGTTCTGAAACCAACCCACGCTGTCTCCTCGTCAGAATAGACCCATATATCAGTAAGAGATTGCTTGTCATCCATGTATTTTCCTGCTCTTCTGCATTTCAGACTTTTTTCCTGTCTGGCATTGCCACCAGTACCCATTGCATTCTGTTTTCAGTAGTATCCTGCTTCCCACATTACTTCACTTGGAACACAAATATGCAAAAAAAAACCCTGAGGAATTCCAAGAGCTGCTAATGGCCTCTTTCAGCCCTGCAGAAGTCGGAAAGATTTTATCAGTTGACATTTTTTATTATTCCCATCTCAAGGAACAGCTGCTTTTCCCCCTCTGCCGGCATCCTGCCAAAAGCAAAGCCACCTAGTTAACACAGAAACGTCAATAATCCATAAACTTTAACCTGATGAAGTAATCAGAGAGGATATCATTGAATCAGGTCCTAAGAACAGTGATAAATAATTGACATTACAAATCAGGTAAATGCAGAGGGAATATCTCAAGCATAATTTATATCAAATTCATAGAACTCTGAGTAAAACCGATCATGTAGGGCTGAAATTTTTCAGACAGGCATTTCCCATTATGGTTGCTAATCTCTGTGTCACGTTCAATGTGCAAATCAGATGAGAATCTGTTTTCTTTTCTCTCCTTATGAAGCTGGCTCTTTAAATGCCATAGTTTTGCTTCGCTAACATACTAATTCTGGCCAAGTTCTCTGGAGAGCCCCATTTTCACTAAAGCTCTGGTGAGGAAGCAAGAATGACGCATCAGCATAACAGATCAAACACGATGTTTCCTGTAGACCGACCTGAAATCTTCTGGATATGTCTAAGGGTCAGGCACGGTGGGGCATGCACCATTACACTGGATCACGGAAACAGGCAGCTAGCACTTCCAGCACCTGTATCTTTCAAAGAAATATTTACATAGCTTGCCAGAGCAAATCACTAGCATGTGAATGGTCACAGCAGACCTAACTTAATAGTTGGATACTGCATACTGGAAACTCCTGATGTTGCAGACTCCATTTCTTGCTCTTCCAGAAAGACAATGGGGCCACTGCAAAATTTTCTGTGACCTTGCTCTCCACAAACACCTCTCTCTTTTATCCACCCAGCCTCCATTCTTTTCTTTCCTCTCTTCTTAAATCAGCTAAACCCTTTCTCCATCATTGCTTTGGTTCCTTTCATCCTTCACTTCTCTCAAAAACAATTCCTGCACAGGACCCAGTGACTTCTTTTCCTGGCTCTGAAAAGACTCTCAGGGAAACATCTTTCTTTCACCTGCTTCTACTTCAGCTTCCCCATATGCAAAATAGAGTATACAGCTTGCCCACCATCGTGACAGTCTCTAATACTTTTGGAAGAGAAATGTTCTCAGTGCTATTATTGTAATTTATTACATCCTATCCTCCCTAAATACCATTTCCTTGCTGCAAACCAAAGATCTCATTTTCCTGGCATCTAGCAACCCTGCAGTATCTTTGTTGACATCCTGCCAAGATCTTTACAGGTTCTCAGCAAATCTGTTAGTCTCTGCTGGGGCCAGCTGCTGTCTACAACCCTCACATATTCTGAGCTTCGTTCGATTAGAAACACCCTGAATATATTACGTGCTTCTGACCTCAAGGGTAATCAGATGGAAAGACAACACTTCTGCCGACCACAGCAGAAACTTTACCTCATGAGCCCTGAAATTCAATTTGTATAATGTCACAAAGGGTGAGAAGAGATTGGGTCAGGAAAAGGAAGGAATTTTCATGCAAGCTTTCATAAAGGTTCAAGCTCAGCGTGATGTCCAAAGACATTTACCGCACCCTCCTGAAGAAACAAATGAAATCTCAGAAGCTGATGAGATTTGAATTGTTACCAACTTTAAAAAAAATGCTTCAGAGTTGTCAGCATTCCAGTGCTGACGCATCACCGAATGTAATGGATTCACGATTCATCATTGTTTCATTAGATGTCAAGTTTTATACACGTCAAAAGATTTTTTTTTTTAAACTGTGGAAAGGTCAAATTATTTTTTTCCTTATTAGCCAGCTATCTGCTCTATCCGTTGGAGGAAAGATTTCTCATAGTAATGAAGTGCACTAAACAGGAGGCTGTTGGACAGAAAGAGGTAACCATTAGGCTATCAAGTATCCACAAGTATCCTGTGAATATATGAACAGGTTAAGTTGAACAAGGGAAAAAATGCCGCTAGACCTCCAGATAGTTCTGTGCCTTGAGAGTATGAACATATACTTGAGGGAGGAAAGGTAAGTCTATAAAGGACTTCTCTTGTAGAAGATGCCTTGTTGTAGCTGCTATGAAATGCAGGTGCCTCTAGCACTAGATGAAGATTGAGCAGGATTTTAAGGGTATGATGGATTTTTATGTCTAACCTGGCAGTTCAGTGTCTATGTTCTTTATGGGAACTAGCCTAAGAGATTTCTCTGTCTGCACAAACCATAAATAAGTATACCATAATAAAGAACAGGAATTTTGTGACTATTAATAAGCAAAAATTAAAAAAAAAAAACACACACACACAATAGGTGGGTTCTTTTCGCTGAAAAGTGGTGCGGCAAAAGATACAACCACCAGTCATATGCAAACCAGAAGAAACAAACAGCCTACAGGCAGCACCTTCCTTAAAGCAAACTGTTCTTGGTTAGGCTTGATTTCTTTTATTATTATTATTATTTTTTTTTTTTTTTTTTTTTTTTAACCAAAGCTTAACAGAACTTTCAGATTAGCCATAACGCTTCACAACACAATCCTTCATCACACTGTTTTGTCTCTTCCTCTGTACTGTCTCCCACTTGACACCTCTTCCCCACTTCTGTCTGCAAAAAGCCCAACCCAGACATCTGAATTAGAGTTGTTCTCTGTTTTATGAAACGGAAGAAAAAGAATTACAGCAAGACAATCTCAGTGGAGAACGTCACGAGAACTGCATTCATACACCTCTCCAGATGATTACAAAATTCACTGCCCTGTGCATTTGCTAAGTATTTTTTAACCAAAATGCACTATTGTTAATTATGCGTAATATATTATTAGTGCTCTACCAGTAACAGTGCATAAACTTAATGCATAGCATAACAAACTACACAGGAATAGTTGGTTAGCATCAGCTCTTCAGCACTGCTACGTACATGTAACCTCACAGCCTACTCCGAGGTACCAAAGAACACAGACATGCTCTGCCAACTCACAAACCTTTACTAACATGCCTTTCCCTTCAATGCACATTAGTTCCAGTGAGATAACATTTGTCTTATGGGAGAAATAGGCAGGGGAAGTGGGTTAGGGGGAAAATGACTGAACGTTTTTTTAGTGCTGTCACTAGTATGTCACACGTATCACAAGGGCCACTGCATAAGAATTTTTAACCTGATAAGTCAGGTGCAAGACTGAAATATTACTTCCACAGAGGAACGTACATTGCCACCAGAAACTTTTTGGCTGCAGTAGTGTATCTTAACATTAGGCATTCCACACAGAGTTTTCTTTTCTTGAGTATCTAAGAAATAGGTCTTTTCTTCATGGTAATGATCTATTCGTAAATTAAAGAGCTCTAATGACACCTCTAAAACACAACAAGCATAACCAAAGAGCAGTGCAATAGTTCTTCTTGTATGTTTTTGTGGAGTTACAAAATTCTGCATCTTGAAGCATTAGGAAGCAGGTTCTTAAAGGAATGCCGCTGAACAGGTCTAATAATTGCCTACAATTAACTTCATAATATGGAGAAAGTTCAACAATTAACTGTTAGTCCAAAAGTTTGACCCTTTCAACTCTCAGCCAAATAATTAAAAGGCCTGGTGACATTGTTCACGTCTGATCATGCCAGTGTTCATAAAGGAATTTATCAGGATGTACATGTGCATTTCCACTCAAATTTTGTTTCCATTAATTTGAGATAAGTATCTTTAAAAAGCAACATGCTGTAAATAATGCTACGCAAATAGAAGATTGTTCAGATTGTTCAGAGTACAGGAAATGTTCGTTTCCACAAGTGCTTTATTCTCCTGGACTATTCTGCAGCTCCTAATTATAAATACGTGATTCTCCACGCCAATGGATGCACTGACTCTTAACGTTGGTGCACAATCAACAGCAAAAAGGACACAACTCTTGTAAAAGATTATCACCTCACTTCTTGGATTCATGCTTTGATCCCTTGACTATTGTTTTCCAATTTCCTTTTTTAAATAAAAATTATAACCCAGATCTCCTTCAGATCATTCGGAGCACTAAGGTAAAAAGCTTTTATAATACTAGCACAACTCACGTGGCCAGGCACAACAGAAAGGTTCTTTAGAGATCTGTAAGCACAATTTTTTTACATAAAAATTTTTAAGAGAATCAAATTAGTGACTGGGACTGGGAGAGAGAGGTTGCAATGGTTTTCCATACAAGAGACTCCCTGCTCAAGTAAATAGTATAGTTCATTCCGCAGATTCTAGGAGCACCAAAACAAATGGATGCACAGAGTAGGGCTCCTTTCTCTTTGATTTGAGGGACAGAAATCAGTTACTAGCAATATTACAGTGTGGGGAAAGATTCTCCGATATTAATTCTCGTATATGCAAGATCCTTCATCCAGGAGACTGTCAACCATATTAACATTTTCTCCATGTCTCTTTTACAGATATTTCTGTCAAACATTAAGCACATGCATTTTGGCACTTTATCCATTGGTGCAGTAGTTCCGTTGGGCCAAAATTTTTCCATCTGGTTCAGTGATATTCACATGCTAAGTTTACACATATGCTTAGATATGCACCAGATCAGATTTTAAGAGACCAAGCTGTGTGAATTTGCTTGTGTATCCATTGCACCCGACTTCTTTCCCTGCGCTCTGATCCAATCAGAATGAAAAAGCTCAAGTTTCAGATCAATTGTTCCACAGATTTTTAAGCGTATTAGGAGGATGTCAGTCCCACTAATTTAAGGCACCCTGCTGTGCAAGAGAAATTGTTAAAAAAAGCCATGCTCTCTCTGAATCACAAAGTACTATAAAGTAATCTGGCGTAGCCAATTCAGAAAATATCAAACCCATAACCATACAATGTGAAATGTAGTGTTGATAAGATGATCATTAATTAGAATTTAAAGCTCATTTTGCAGTTACTCTGTGAGAACCATTTTGATCTTTAGCCACAAAGTACTGAAAATACAAGATTTGCTGTATACATTAGTTAATAGGTCAAACAATGAAATTACAAATGCACTGGGAAGATATGAGGGAGAATCCCTTACTCAGTGAAAATCAAAACTAGAAAAGACTACCTACTGAGCGGAACCGAATGGGAAATTTTCATTAAAATAGGTATGTCTCCACTTTATTTTCCTGCTCCCCTCACCACCACCACCACACAAAAAAAACACCAGAGGCAAAACCTTTCACAGGAAAAAATTGTCTGAGTAAATTGCATCATTTGAAATTAAAATATATATAAATACATATATATATGTAAAAATTTTCAACACTTTCCATTCAGAATTACTTTTCATTTTGAACTTTAAGATTTTAAGTACATTTGTAGTTAGTTGTCCTAAAAGATAAAAATCAAAATGAAACATTTTTTAACCAAGTTACTTGAACTAAGTCCATTTTTCTTAGGGGCAGAATAAGCAAGGAGGAGTAACATTTCTGATTGAGAAGAGTTTAAGAAGGTGGTTTTTATTCCAGTTTAGGCTATAACTGTATGATACTTAAAATAACTTCAACTTTTAAACTATACTTTAAATAAATATATTTCCAATGAATAAAAAAAAATGCAAGCAGAGTTGAGTGAATTAATTCAGATGAAATTCAAACCAAAACCAAAGTATCAAACTTCAGTTCATTCTTCTTCTATTCTTTTCCACTTCTGCTTACTGCCAAGTTTTCACAGAGTTCAAACCAACAAAATGATAAGTAAAAAAAACTTAAAGGGGTTTGAATTTAGCCTCTCCAATCAATATGAGAGATCACATATGCCTTTTTTTTTTTTTTATTCCAATCCTGCAATCTAGAAACGTTTAAGCAAGTTTGGGACAATTTCAGACCATTACTTTAATTTAAACAAACATCAGGACATTCTGAAGTAAAATTTAATTACAATGCCCATCCTCTCAAACACATATCATTTAACAATGTAATCTCTTTACGCACTTCAGAATCATAAGGTCAAACTCCCTTTCGATCAGTAGGTTTACTAATCCTGTTAACTGTACGTTGACTAATTGCATAATTCATCTGGTCACAAAGTGAAATCATTTTGCAATACTGCTCTGTAAAAAGTGAAAAGATACTATGGTAATCTTGTTTGATTATTTTGCTTTAAATTTTTATACAATACTTGCAGTACAGTCTAAATTTTGAAGTGTGAGAAATGGGAACTCAAAAGCGATTGCTGAAGCTCCTTCCATGGTTTGGAAGGAGACAAGCATAGGAAATCTCATTTGGGGAAATGTGATAGCTTGGTCTTGTAAGAGACAGTTGGATACAGAAGGAAATTTTTTCACCTTCCTTTTTGCCCTTTCAGCTACACAAGTAAGATACAATGTAAATTAATGGGAAAATCCCGCTTTCGTTGTTCCCTACTTAATTTCCAAAAATATGAGAAGTGCTTTTCCTGTTTCTCACACCTTAGTTTGTTCAATCCACCCTTCTTGCTTCTTGTTATATAAAAGGAGGAGTAGGACTAAGAAAAGGGAAAAAGAATCGGACATGGGAAAAAAAAAAAATCTTTTCCCCCAATAGATAACCAATTCTTTCAGTTAAAAAAAAAAAACTAAATAAAATGAAATTTTATATCCTAAAATCCCTCTATTTAGTGAGAAGGGAATCTTGCAGGAAATGCAGTGTTTTGGGTCACAGTATTTCGAAATAGCATTTTTCCTACCTTCCCTCCCCCCCCCCCCAAAAAAAAGCCATAAGTAAAGCATCAATTTTCAAGCTGTCTCTAATAGCTGGGGTTGGCACTTGCCTCTCTACCAGGGAGCGTTAACTCTGAGGAGGCTAAACCAGCCCAAGCGTTGTCTCCACCAGCACTCTCAGCTGCTCCACTGAAGGGAACAAAAGGTAATTCCCGAATTCGGGCACTCAGCAGCCCTGTTCTTGACATCTAAGGATAAAACACATTCACCTTTTATGAGCTGGCACAAAGCCTATGCACTATTTAAATTTCACTGTAGTCTGTTAGGATTTTTGTAAGTACTCTTCTGGGTCTTGCCACAGATGTGATTTCCCTCCTCCTCAAAGTTCCTGTACATAATGACTCAAGTGACCAACAACAGCTTAAAGGAAGATCTCTTCTCATTTGACTGCATCAGAACATCACTGACCGCTCTCTGAGACCATTCCAGCTCTAAAATTTTTTAAATATATTTACTTAATTTTGAAAACACCTAGATCAGCAGACCTTTGTACCTTTGCGCATTGACCCGCATCTTTCTTTCAGATTTTCTTCCTTATTACGACTTTAAATGCCCGTGAGGGATTTTTGTCAAAGTGTGTCAGTGGCAAAATCAGGGCACCAGCTTGTTAAATAAACAATCTGCCCCTAAGCCATCCCAGAAAAAGGATGAGATTTCTCTTACTTACCTCTTTTGTGAGTTAAGGTTTATTTAGGTTTCGAATCCCTCAAGGCAAGCATGCAACGTGTAAAGCAGAAGCCAGTAAGAGAAACATTTTACTCCTGAGAAAGAACATGGCTTTTTAAACAGATCAAAAAGCCACACTTCATTAAACAACATTAGCCTTTCTTGTCTAATAAACTTTCTTCTTTATTTAATTTTTCAGTTGCATTCATTTGTATCTAGTTTTAAAAGGTATGCTTAACTTCCATATAAACAAGATATTTGGAGAGCAATGGTTCTTAATGCTCATATTGTAAAAGGAACATCGAAGTGGAAGGGAATTTTTCTCTTTTTTGTTTTTCTTTTGGGGTCTAAGAATGCTTGGGTGTTATATAAAAATAACCTAGACTGTGTAATTAAATGCCACTGTTCTGAAAGAAGCAAAGAAAAATTAACAGAGGGAATTAATTCCCTTTTGTTAGAACACCTAGAATCTCAAATGCTAAAGGTTTTACTTAATTGTCCATACCTAGATACATGCAAATTCATATGCAATTGATATAAACTCTTCAAATGAAGGCACAGCTTTTCAGAAGGCTTGCAAAGAAACCTCATACCAGAAACCCTTCCCTGTTTTAGAATATGTTAAAAACCTGAAACTCATGTTAATTGAATGGCTGGCTGAAGTTCACAAAGCTTGAGAACAGCTCTAGACCTGTTTGCAGGCATTCGTAGGTTCTCACTGTCATTAGAGATGGGTTTGAAGCTGCTTCAAGTTGGATATTCAGAGCCCAAATGGAGAGATCCGACAGAGATGCAAAAACAGGCTGTGATTCTAGATCTGAACATCAGTGACTTCAACAGCACTTGGATCTGGGAGCCTGTGCATAAAAGCTCCTCTCTAAAACAGTGAAAAATTAGGAAAGCTTGCCTGTCTACTGGAATGCATACGTATGGCTAGCTGGATTACAATATTCTTTACTTGATTGTTAGGGTAAAATTCACAGGGGTAAAATTAGGGTTCCAGCAGAATAGCTGCATCTTTCGTCTTGTTTCATGGAAGTTGATGGTGACCCACCCCAAAAGGGCACAGGGGTTTCTACCTCATCGTTAGAAAAATTTATGTTTTAATTTAACTGTATCATTTTGCAGTAAATAACGCAAACTGGTCCTTGTGTAGGTTTGTGGTTCTTAAAAGGAGTTCTTATAAGGAGTGCGGAAGAAAAGTGTTACTGCACAAAAGAAGAGTCATATCTATAATTTCATTTAATTTTCTTATTAAAGGACATCAAGCTTTTCTAGAAGTTTCCCCAGTTTCTCTTGTGACCATAGACTAGCTCTAGACTCCATTATTTTCTGAAAAACAGAAAGAAACTTTATAAAAATATCAACACTATTTGCTGCTGCTCAGCAGGAATATAATCTGGATTTCTTGCAGTGCTGTAACCAAATTTAATTTCCCTGTCAGGCTGCCTGATAGATGTATATAGAGTTTTTAAACGGGAGATAAAACTTTACTACTTAAGGTATAGTGTACTTTCCGTTTCATTTGCTATCCAGGGACTCAGCCATCATCTGCTCAGCAGGGCTCCCCTAATTCAATTTTCTATTTCTTGAACAAAATATCTAGATTTTTTTCATTTTAAATGAAAACATATAAATAAAAAGCAAGCAGACAAACAAAAATCCTGCATAGGTGAAAACTTCTTGTTTACACGCACTCTGGAAATTGCAGCCTATACAGTTCACTGCATTATCCCTTCACTTTAACTCACAGTAATACTAAATATTACTGTGAGTAATATCCTAAATACTAGCCAAAGCACTACTGTTTTGATATACGGTGCAGAGGAACCCACTGGGGATGGGAAACTACCACACATGCCACCAGGAAAGGAGAACTTCCTGGCCCAAACAAATCAGAAACCCTGCTGAAGTCAAAGTAAACTCAGAAAAATTAGAAAGAGCACCTTCTTCTTTCAAAGAAAGTAAATCTGTGGGTAAATTTCATAGATTAACAGAATCTTCCAAATGAGCACTTGTACCAGAAGACTCTCTGAAGGGAAACATGGACACACCAACAAGTTTTTCCTAATATATTCCTCTGTATAAGGGTGCTAAAAATTTTTCAACTCTTATTGCTTTCTTCATCAAATTTGGAGAAGTACAACGACAGGTGCATGGAAAATTCCCTCTGAAAACATGTTCTGGATGCACACATTCTATATTCAAAACATCATATATTGAGCAGTATCTACTGTTCTAACTTCTGTGCATAGTGAGCAGAGAGAGGCTAATATTCTCCACGGAAGGCAAGAAAGAGCAAAACAGAACCAGCATTACTGAAAGTTGTTTTAGGATAGTCTGAGTTGAAGGGTAGTTTCAGGGCCCAGAGAAAGCAAATTCATTCACCAGACAGAAATATAAACAGTCAGGGACCTTTAAACAAGAGACTCATTTTGTCATCAATACACCGATTAATACAAAGTCTCCTCAGTAATTGCAAAGAGGACCTAGTTGCAGAGATAACAGAACGTGAACAGCAAGAGCCTCCTTCCAGCAGGACTCTGTACCACCTGCACATGACACAACAGCTTGTTTAAGGGGGCAGCAAGCAAAGTTGCAGTAATCAAGTCCAGAAAGTCATTAAACACGTGATTCTAGCATTAACCTGTTCCCAACCCAGCAGTACTTTTGATAGAAAAGCCAGGTCAAGAAATGACATGGTATTAACTGAACAAGAGCAATCATTTCTCAAAGTACTGTACGGGAAGGTATAATGTCCCTTTGATCATCCAGACAAAACTTAAAAGCAGAAAAGCAGATTTTGAACTACATCAAGGAAATTTATGCTAGGTATTTGTTTTCAATACTGTTAAAAGTATTTTCTGTTTCTTGAAGGTTTCCCAGCCCTTTAACCATTTTCTCCGATTCCTTTTCAACACTACATTATGGGATGTAAAAGATTCACTTATACTTTTTTTCTTATATGCTGCCTGCAATACAGTTAATATGTACTATGTGTATGTAAACTAATATGTATTATGTATAATACTAACATGTATTATGTGTATGTATACTAACAAAAGCATAAAATCTGTCTGCTGTGAGATTACCTCAGTGCAGGACAGAAGGGTAAGCTGTGGATGCATGTGCATGGTTCTGCACATATACATACCTACAATACTAACACTTGTGCGTGGATCGTCTCCTTCGGGCGGGCAGATTCCTATGCCACAAAACCGGCAACTGTGACATCTGGGACGTACAGGAATGCCACGGGTGCAACCTAAAGCTAGCAGCTGACCATGCTGAACTATCAGACTACATGAGTTCCCATAAAAACTGTGTAAGGTTTTGTTACAACAAGAGAAGCAAAAAAAAAAAAAAAAAAGAGTTATGGGGAAACACTGAGTAATACCACAATAAACAATAGTCTTATATTTATCCACTAAAATGCAGAGCAAATAGCAACACAGATAGAAATCACAAGGCGCTTGTGGACACTTCAATTCACTCTTGCCAGCTTGGCACAGTGATTAAAAGCCCATCCCATGCCTACACAGTACATCAAGCTTTCCTGGGTAGAACACTCCAATTTTTAAAACCACTGACACAAATGAATAGTGCGAATTTATGAGATTAACTTCTTTGCCCGAAGACTCACATACTCATACAAGGCTGGAAAAGGAGATCAGTCTTTGGCAAGGTCACAAAACAAGGAGAAAATTGCTCTCCGTAATGTTCTGCTCCTTTCTTCCTTCCCCATCCCCTCCCTAACCAGCACGGTGGCAGCACTGGCACTGAACGTAGACCAATCTCTGGGAAGTTTTTAGTTGCATTTGAAGAAGGTACCAGGTAACTCCGCCTTTGTCAGATCTGGACATCATCTTGTAAATCTAAGAAGAAAATCTGACCCATAGCATTGTGGGTTATTTAATTTAAATGTGAATGAACTCCTAACTGAGCCAGTGAGAAGAGTCCAATTGGCTTCACTGAGTGTGTTAGATCAAATGACGCTATTCCACTGTTTTGGATCACCTGTTTTAATGAGACATTTCCAAATATCTTCATGAAAAGCATAAAGTGGATACTGGCCAATAAAAAAAGAGAATCCTTCTCACTAAGATAATATTTCTTCAACAAATAAGTAATTGCCTTCTGGAGCAGGAACTTTTTCAGAAGCCAGAATTCTATGTATTGTATATGGAAGTCACCAACTAAAGTCCAAAAATAATTACTTGTATTTATATACAAACACATTTACCCAAAAAATTAACTAATAGATTTACTTGGTAAGCCTCAGAAAATACAAGCTTTACACAGAGGATTTCCTGAAAAATGTGTGGTAGACGTTCTGGTTTTCATACCAAAGCCACACCTCCCCATGAATTGAGCTCTTGCTGTAAAAGCAAATCATATTCAATCTTTACAGTGATATCTCAGTCTCTCTCAGAGTGCACCTGAGTGAATATAAGGTGTTTGTCTTAGTCCACAAAAAAGTTCAGTGCTTTTTATACCATATTTGTTTCTTCATAAAAAGTGTCAATATAGAATCCAGTATAATCAACAGCTGGATAATCTTCCTCTTCTCTCTTCTTACAAAAGAGATGGAAATAGCATGGAAAAGATGGTTAAGTAATTTTAGATCCATTGCATTAGAGATGATGTTGCAAAAATTGGAAAAACCTTAATCAATTTGACTTTAAGTGGCTCAGTAAAGTTTGACCAGTAGTCAAGACAAAAAAGACTATGAAAAGACTGTAACTGCAGAAAACAAGACAGCATCAATTAGAGTATAAAAAGTGGAGATTTCTTTCTCATAATACCTAAGGGAAAAACATATTTAAAATTGAAGTTAAAAAGATATTGTGTGAAGGCAATTTCACAGTCTTCTGGTGTAAACTGAGTTAGGTATGTGTAACTATGCCTTCTTTCTGCCAATAATACCAGCCAGTCCTGACTTTCCCCCCAGCCTGGGCCTCCATGTCCTTTGTTGTTCCTTTTGGGTTTTTTTCTATTTTGTGAAGCCAAAGAAGATTCCTCTTTCAGAAAGCCATTCTACTCTTTCTCCGAAATATACTTCTCTAAGGAAATCACCTCACTCTCGGCAGAAATTGCACCTCACTAATTCCCCTCTTAATTACACCTCTTTTTCTTAATTCTGACTTTAACTTTCCTGGTTTAGACAGATGGAAATTGGTTCAGTACGGAATGAGCGTCAAAGTCCTGTCTGCATGGAAACACGAAGGAAGACCACAAAGCAGCTCTTTGTTCACAGGTTGAGTTATTTCAGTAAAAATTTTTGTTATCATTTCTATGTAAGAGTGACCTGTAAAATATGATTTAACTAACAAGCAATCAGTCTAAGTTCTTGCTAATTATGACACACTTAATCTGAAGAAAGAAAGTTCCCACATAGAAATGCATAAAGTGAAAAGGTAAATTAAAGCCAATTTCATTCTTCTAGTTCAAATTCAAATGTACACAAATGCACATTTTGAAACACTACTAGGTACATTTACAATGCTATAAAAACAGTCCTTGCCACCAAAAATAATATAAGAAGCCTGCAACTTTCTCAAAATTTAATTAAACTATAATATCAGTTTTGCACAAGCATCTGTGAAGTTGCATTCAACATAGTAGATAAAACTTAAAATATACTATTTTCTACATTTTTACTTCAAAAGCCAAGAACTTTGAGCAATTACCATAATGTGCTTAGAGCTCAGATGTAATGAGTCCAAATTTATGAAAAACATACTATTTCAGATTTGAGAAGCCTACAAAAGCAGGTTTCTGATAATTAATAAATAAAGAATACGTTAATTAATTTGATATCCATCAATTTTTTTTAAGTTCTTTTCACATGGTAATTCCAATTTTAAAAAGCAGCAGGTTTATTACACTTTATGTGACCGGTCATTTCACAGTTAACACAAAATTCATATTTTGCATGTGCAATGCCAACAGCTATCGTAAGAAAAAGCTATGTTACAAATTACTCTAACAGCAGGATTTTACAATAGATGAACATGGGAGTCATTTATAATGCACTTGATACCATTAAAACACAAATAAACATTTACAGTCTGTGCTAATTAACTTTACTGCTGAATTAGTAGCATTCCTTACTCTTCTTCACTTGAAGAAATATTGCATTGCAAGTATGGCAGTAAAGTTAAATACTGCAGTGCAGAAAAGACTGATGCCTTTTAAAAGCTCTCTCTTGTCCTTCAGAGCACACAGAGCCTTTGGACGTTCTGAGATCTACATGCACTAGGCTCAGTGCCGAAACCCTCCGCTACACATGGGAGGACAGAACGTGTGATGGAGCAGTTAAGGGAGACGTTCTTACGTCTGAAAGAAATGAGCATAGTCTGGTCACTGCACTCGTGCATCTCACCAACATGCAGCATGTATTCTCTAGAGCTAAGAAGCTTCCTCCTGCAATGAGCATGCATGCACACAAGGGCACATTCTGCCAGCTCATGTCTGTCCATGTAAATGGAAGCACACCATGGACAAGGACTAAGCTCTTTAGGTGTTGTCGCAAAGCTCATGAGGTATTTACATGTTGTATCAACGAACACCTCACTGCTTATGTTGTTAACTTGCCTTCCTGCAAACATTGCCAATCCCAGTATTACTCCATCACAAACGTCACTGAGTTAGATTACAAGAAGTGTCCAATTGGCTCTCATGAGGAAAAAAAAATTAAGCAGAATCTTGTCTTACCTTTACAGAAGTCAGTGGTAACTTCAGGATCAAGGCTTTGTGAAAGCAGAGAAACAGCTGACAGTAGAATAGCAAAAAGACCGACTGGACAGGTCTTTTTCCTCCTCCAAGCAAAAAGACAGCTCACAAAGGTCTGGGATGCACAGCCTATAGAAAAGTGCCTGTCAAAAGAAAAAGAAAAATGTGTTACAGTTTGTTGAAGGATAACTGTTCACTCTGACCATCAGAGAAAGAGTTGCTAAACTTTTTGAATTCCTTCCGCTCTCATGAATGCCACCTAAGCCGTTAGTTTAGAATAAAGAACGAGGTTCTTTTCTATACCAAGAAAAGGTTACAGTCTCCATCTCTTGACATGATGGGTCCCAATTATTCACTCAAAAATGCGTTATTTACTTCTGTTATTTACCTTAGTTTCCCAAATATTTCTTTACTAAAAACTACCTCAAAACAATTATCTGCACATCACAAACAATGGATGCCCTACTACATCATATAGTAGTAAGAACTGTCCTATTTTACTGTTAAATATCTCACCAAATATATTTGACGCTGTGAGGAATGCTCAACTCTGGCCTCAGAGTCCTCGTACATCTTGACTCTGATGGCCACATTTGCTTATAACCTGGCAAAGACACTGCTATTACCAACACACATACATAGCACTGAATATATACAAATTTGAGTGCATGTGAGTGTATATTTATATAGCCATCTCTGGACAGTTCAGAAAATCGTGTTCTGCATATTGTATTTTCTAGTAGCTTGGTTGCAACATATATTGCCTGAGGAAGACAGGTCTTATTAAAAAAGGATAGACACGACTGACACTACTGTTAGATTAGACAGTGGAATACTAGGAGAAACTCAAATATAGCAAGCTACTGTAATCTCATTTCTGAACTCATTATGCTTTTAGCTCAATGTAACTTTATTAGCATTTGCTACATTACTTCTGATTTCCTCAAGTGTGAATGAAACTAGAGTCCTGTCCATCTGCATAGCAGACTGATGCACAAAATAAAGATCTTGAAACACCCCATGGGCCACATGATAAAGCAAACTCCGAGCCGCTTGTAGCATTCAGGGTTGCAGTTCTACAGATGTAGATCCTGACTTGCTGCAAAGGAGCTGAACAACCCTTTAACTAGAGTTGACAGTCCAGAGGCAGATGGGTGACAGTACAAACAAGAGACATTCAGAATACCCAGGCACAGTAAGCCGGCACAGCTTGCTCCTTCTAGGAGAGAGTAATCGATGCAAATCTATGCATTAGTTATGAGGTGTTTTAATTCCAATAACAAACATTCTGTGATTGATGAATTTTTCACAGCTGTTGTCTATATAGCTGTTTAATTAGAGCATGCTGGCAGAGGCCGTTAGTTCTTCATCAAGTTGCCGACTCCAGTGCATTCCACTTTCTGCAAGGGAAGATGACAGTTGGTAGAGCAACTTGGGCGGCTGGTCAGGGAACCTGACACTTGGCAGAGGATCAATGCATTAGATGACAAGCCAAATTCCATTGGCTTCCTAAAAATACTAGCAGACTGACAAATAGAAAGCACTATAACTGCTGGTGCTACTGTCTTTACTTTTCTGTTACTGATGGGCACTAGATCCAACTATGCAGGAATATCTGTTTCATGAAGCTGTTGTTCAGAGCAGGGGAGAGCCAGCCAAACACAGCCTACCGGGAAGGAAACAAAATCAGCTGCCTTGAAAAAAAGCCGCCCAAAGTTCTGGCATTTGCTTTAGGTATTCGACCTTCTGAATCTGCACAACTCCCTTGCTGGGCTATTCCAGCAGGGGAGGGGAATTCCTATCTTAGGTAAGGCTCATGTGACATATGCCTAACCAGAGGCCTTAGAGACGGAGATTCCCAAAACAGGTACAAAACAGAGAGAGCCCATGCCACCGCCTCATTGACGCATGAAATACCTGACTTGGAAGACTTATGTGCCGAGGTCAGCAGGATGCCTGTTTTCATTCACCCTGTGCCTGCATCCAAAGTGCCAACAGTAATGCCACTTGTAAATACAGCTCCTGCACCACAGATATCTGTTCACTAAAAGCTGGGATTACCAAACTTATTCCACATATGCCACCAAATAGCAGTCTAAAGGTAGCAGTTTTTAGATGCTGTCAGGTTCAACCATATTTATACCAGTCACCTACAGACAGAGGCAGCCTACTAACGATTCTCTGAGCCAACAAGACATCCAGAACACTCCTGAAATAGAAGAGAGAAACCTGTTTCACCTACAGCACAGATACTTGCAAAACACCCTACTGTTCACCTTGGGTTTGCCTTAGTTCAAAATCCATATCAGCACCTCTATTTACACTATGAGAAAGTTCAGAATTCAGTCATGAAACTGGGTTCTTGAAATCAGTCAAAATTCTTGTGACAAAAAAAAAAAAAAATCCATGACGTTATTGCAACAAAAGGGAAAAGTTACCTTTCCAGTAGCATCATTACATGTTCAAGCTCATCCTTTCATAATTACAATCTTTTTGAAATGTTTCTGAGAAGTTATTAGATTTGTTTAATATTGAGTCAAATTTAACTTTTTCCTTTTCAATTCTGGGTGTTTAAATATCAATTTGACACAAAACAAAGTTTTTCATCTCATAAATACAACTGCAAAAAGCATCAAAAACTTTTTCCACTAAAAAAAAATTCTTGTTATTATCCATTTTCAGGAGAATTACTTGATAATAAGTATTTGTGACTTACTGTTCATTGACTCATGCAATATACATAAACTACATATTTAACAGATCACTTTTGCAATACAAGAGAGACATATGCATAAATATCTGAACCACTGAAAATATAGTTTGAAATTCTACCAGTTTAGTAAAACCAGATCTGATGGGTAAAGACATTTACAAAAAATTAACAGGTAAAGTAAATTTTGATCACCTACTATCAGTCTTTTGATTTGCTCTGAGTCTCCACAAAATGTATCCTACGCCTGCCTGATAGCCTGGCGTTCAAATTTTAAAAGTTTATCACAAGTCACTCTGCTGCACTAACTTTTTTTCCTCCTCTATGGTAGTTTTCCTCATCCAGTGGCAGTACCTGCTCTGTCATTTCTAGAGGCAAGAATTGCTGTCCTACTCATTTGCAAAAGCCTCCCTTCCCCATCAGTGTGGAGCTCCCCTGTGACCTGGCATGCCTTACTTCATACAAAACATTACACCTACATCGTGAATGATTTTAGCATGGTTCTGCACATATGGTAGATGTTTCAACATAATGAATTAAATGAAATATTAGATTAGTCTCACCTAAAAGCTTCTCCACCCAGATATTAGCCATTTCGACCCAGGTAGTGTCTTTACATGTATTCACTTCAAGAATAAATGCAGAGTGAATGGTCTTCTAGAGTGGCCCATCTTAGCTTCCTCCTCAACCCTCAAATCTAAAAGGAACAAGACACAATATTGGTTTAACTTTGTGATTATCATTTTGAACGAGGAGTTACAGCAAAAGGTCTCTTGACGCTTTAGAAGTTTGTTAACCCATAAGCAGCTGAAGCAATTTTGCTGGTTGCCTTCTGAGTTTTCTACTCATTTCCGAGTTGTAGAAGACTAAACTCACACGATCGAAGAAAAATCACCAAAGAGCCTGCCGAAACCTGCAGGAACTGCCACTGCCAAGGCCTACCGCACACAGGTCAGCGGCTCTGCTGGGTGCCTTACTTACAGCTTTTCGATATTTGCAAGCAGTGGCATAGAGTTTGACTTAGCATTTGCCATAATACTTTCCTAAAAGGCAAAGGCTGAGTTCACAAGCCTAAGAAGAGAGTAGTTTTCTGCAGCTGAAATCTCTGGTAAACACTTTACTGTTCCTCTTACTAGCAAACTGAAAAGAAAGAAAGGCTTGAGAAAGACAAGACTTACAAACCTATAACCAAAGGAGAGATGGCAAACCTTTCACTGGCTTCAGTAAGAGTAGGATTCTTAGGCAAAGTCATTTAGCATTTCGCACCTGCATATGACTTGCACATTTCTATGAAAGTAAGGAGCCTGATCCTATAGACAGGCATTCCAGAAATTCAGTGTCACTATAGTAAAAGTTTGCATGATTCATATTTATATTTTCTGAACACTTAAGGCAAAAAGAAAGAGGAGAGAAAAGAAAGCCATCTTTGCTGAAAAAAATGCAAGACTAAAAACCACAAAAGCAAAATTAATGGGATCATTTATTTGCTAGTAATTGATGCCCAACAGGTAGCAGAAACTACAGTTTCCCAGACCACCAAGGATCTGTTACAATATAAAACATTACAAAGGAAACCCAGAAGTACAACGATGTACATGCCTCAGAATTTTTCCACTAAAATCAAAGGCTACTTGGAGTTCATTCCTATGACTACCATGTTGTCATATGCTTCATTTCATGTAAGCTAACATCTTTATATCACAATTAGTTTTCTTGCATTCTTTTGTCGTCTTTCCTATATAATAGGAGATAACATAGATCTCCATATTTTCTTAAATAAGTCAGTATGCAGTAATGCATATTTAATTTAAGCCCTGATATCAAAGAAAATGCCACTTAAGTTAAAATTTAAAATCTATACCAGAGAGACCTAATTTAAAACATAACATGTCATACTACCTGTGTTCTTCCCCTGCTCCATAAACATCGGGTTTAGAAGGACCGCCACCATACATTGTGAAGTGGTGTCTTAATGGGGGGGAGAGAGGGGTAAGCGTTTTCTAGTAACGCTTGCTGCATAAGTCTGCCTTCATATCTTTCACTTTTCTGTGTAGAAAAACGTTGTCCATAGGGCTAGCTCTCAGACAAGGGACGGATGCCCGCCCCCTGAGGACACCCCTCCGGCCGAGGCCCCGCACATCCCTGGCTAGCGCTAGCACCAGCGACCACCCCAGCTTTGCCCAGCGATAACGTTTCTCACACTACTTAGGGCCATTTTGTCACCCTGCTCCAAAGCATAAGCCAGAATCACGTTACTTCCCAGACACTGTTCAAAAGCATTTCAGTCCTTGTATTCTTGTATCTCCTCACATCTATTTCTTTTCCTCCAAACAATGAATAACTGTTTGTGAAGAGCAGATGAACAAAGTTCAAGGCAAAAGCTAAAATGCTAAGGAGTTATCTATTGAGATTAACGCACATCAAAATGTTGTGTGAAAATCACAATGCATGTGTTTAATGCATTGAGACGTAGACTCTGAACGTTCATACTGGACAGAGAGAGTGAGAGAAGTTCCTGTCAGTCCCGCTCCTGAAAGACCTGTGGCTTTCAAGCAGGTCGCACACGCGCACTGCACAACTTCGTCCGCAGCAGGAAGAGCTGGGGGCCAGGACCCGGCCCTGGTTGTTCTAACGCGCTATGTATCACTCCTTCCCCTACAGCAAAACTTTGGCAATGCTTAAAAGCCACAGATAACCAGTCTGGCCTCGGCTGCCCTCTCTTACATTTCTCAAAGTTTAGAATAGCCCTCTTCCCATGGACGTATTGCTTAAAGTCCTGGAGCTTTGTGGAGGAATCATCAGCAAATGAGTGTGAAGATAGTGAAGAGACTGTCAGTGCATACATCCTAATTCCTCCTGCTTCTGTGGAGTTGCTACAGATGCAACAGTGCAAGTGAAATCAGAATTTTTTCTTGTGGAATTATGATTACACAAAAGTGGCAATTCCCATTAACCTCTATTTTCTTTGGAACGAGGCAGTATTATTTTTACGAACAACTTCTATGCATAGCACAGCGTCCTTCCTACGGCCTAAATCCTTTGGTATTTTTTAAGAAACAATCATTATAATTTTTGCTTAATCGGATTTACAATTCTATGCCTTCTAAACTAACCTAAAATTAATATACCAAAAGGCTACTGAATTTTTTTGGTGGAATACAGAAGCATTTAGTTGAAAAGATAAAGATCATAACATCAGGATATCAGAGTTTAAAAAAAAAAAAAAAAAAACAGAAAACACAAGAGGGACAGAGAAATAAAAGCTGTAAGGTCTGGGGGCAAGGGTGGGGGGAATCCAAGCAACTAAGGTATTTCTCACAATTCATTATGATAATAGAATCTCAGCTCAAACCCCTACCAGATGGGTATTACATGCTGCACAAACTGGCAACGCTCATACCCAAACACTCTCCATGCTGGAGAAAACAGACTGGTATTTCATGCACATGAATTAAATACTTCCAAAAAATATTCTCCTTCTGGGAGGAACTGATTAGTCAAAATAAATGCATATTTGTGGGTTGTATTTACTCTGGAAAATACTAATATATGCAGATTGATTAATACACAAAGAAGAAATAAGCAGTTAGAGCATATACACATTTGTACATGCATATGTACATGTACAGCATATACACATGTGCCTACACACATTTGTACACCCACATATGGTGTTTTTTTAAAAATATATCTTCTGTTCATCACTGTCCCCCCCAACCAACTCTTTTTATATATATCCTGACCCAGTCACAAGAGTTTTGTCCGAGAACTGTGGGCTTTCACCCAAGCCATATAAAATACAAAGGCCACAAGCCAAATTCTACTCTCAGTTACATGGATTCAACCTTTAACGTCAGAAGATTTGCCTCAGTGTATACCAATAATAGATTCTGGCTGCCCTTATGGACCTGACTTTGTCAGGTGGATGGAATAGGATTGGAAAGCTGTATTTATTTACCTCAGGAAAGTAGAATTCACATCCAGCTCAGAAGAGATTTGAAAGGAGTTTTATGGTCCAAAAAGCTAATCTCTAATGGAATTCCCCACAGCATAACATCACCATAAAGAAGAGTCTTGCACAATTCATTTTTATGCCCTTAATCCCCGCTTAGAAGAGGTCCAGGAACAAACAAGCAGGATATTGCAGAGCAGAGTTAAGGTGTAATTGTAGCAAAGGCACTGGAGTAGGACCTTGAGCCAGTGCTACTTGTTGTCAGCCTGCCCACATGCTGAGGGTTGTCATTCCCCTGTGACTTCTGAGAGCACTGAATTACAGATACAATAGCCGGGAAAGGGAAGGGAAGTAAAAATAAAGTGTCCTTTGAGAGTTTTTAATAAGCCTTACAAAGAACTCACGCAACTTGGGGAAGATGTAAATCACTTCTCAGCTGAAAGGCTTGTTATTAATGCAATATATACAGCTATTTCAAAATTGCCATAGTGGTCATGAGGAATATGATTTTTAATCCAGTAACAAATGTCATATACGATATATATTAATAAAATATATAATATTGCAGTGAAGATAGAATTTCAATGACAACACACCATTAGAGCTGTAAGTAATATTCAAGCCCTATATTATTATCAGAAGATGGGCTGCTTCTTCAAATTAGTGCCTCTGGGAAAGAAAATATACACATTCAAAAAGAAAGCTGCTGGACACTGTACCCTAAAGGGTTTAATATCAACCTATGCTATGCCACTGCAGTGAGACACAGTTACAGCACCAACAGAAACATAACATTACTTCACCAAAACAGATATTTAATACTTGATAGCAAGGGCCTCCTATGAAAATGGATATGTGTTAGGCAGAATAAATAATAGGCCTGTATTTTAGGATGCCAGTGGCAGAGCAGAGGAAGATATCCATAGGACAGCAAGATAGAAAACGTGGCTAAGAGGGGTGGGGGGGTGGGGGGGGTGTGTGTGGGCGGATTTAACAAGAGCTCTTCAGAGCTCTTTGCTCTGAGTTGCAATTGGCAAGCATGCTATGCTCACAAAAGTTTAGTGTCTGGACTCATTTAAATAAAAAGCTAATTAGTAGTACTAGGATGGTGACTGTCACCCCCTAAGCAGTGATGCATTGAGATTCAATGTTTAAGTCAAAAGATTCACGGGGATTATGCAGACTCCATTCTTTTGAGAGGGATGGCGTGAAGTTGTTTAAATGAGCTTCTCTAAGACACTTCCTTCCCACTGCAGATAAGATCTGGAAGCAGGTTTGCTTGGCAGGGTTTTGCACCAAGTAAAAGTCGTTCGCTTGTCAGCATCAGGGAATCTTAGTGCGGTAAGTCAGAGCTGTTTCAACAAGTTATCACAATTGAGCTTTTGAACTTATTTCCATACAGCAAGGAAGTGCATGTAGCTTCAAGCCACATAACTTGCTAGACCTGGGCAAACCAGAGCACTTGACAGCAGAGCCAAGCCAAAAGGCTTAGCTGGGATCAACGAACTGTTAGAGCTGACTATACACATTTGAAAAAAATATTACATAAAGTGATATGTATCTAAGGTCACTGTGGAAGCCAGGAAGTAATGCCAAAATGTTCTTGCAGACTTCTCCCTTCCTTGGCTTGCCCTCATTCACGGACAGCAAGCCCAGCCTGAGCCAGCAGTCAGCGCAAGCTCTTGCTGGCTCACCCACCTCTGACAGCTAATGGGTCATGTTGCAAATTCACTTATATTTAGATGAACAGGTGGGCAGCACCATTCCAAATTAAATCAAGTTAACACTTTATACTTCTTCATGGCTTTCATAATTCTAATTAGCTTAGTGTTGCAAAGCTAGGGGATGGGCTGGCCCAGGCTGCTGAAAGTTACAAATATGTTTTCTCTGCAAAAACATTAGTTTCTCTTTCCACAAAAAAAAAAAAACTTATAGCATAATTTTTAATGCACTTGGCTTTTCTTCCTGCCCGTGTGGAGATTTATCTGTGGAAAATGCCCCAAACTCATTTTAAAATTGTCCTTAGTATGATTGGGGGGGGGAGGGGGGACACCAAGAGGTTAGCATTATTCCCCACTTCCTACTGGGAATCCATAAGGGGATTTGCTATCAGTGATATTACTAAGAGATTCAATCTCTAGAAGTTTATGGGCACCTAATCTTCCGTTAGAGATCTCCGCAACAATAGCCAGGAAACCATTTTTGGCATTCTAGCTCCCTACACGCGGAGAGAATCTAATGCCCTGGGGGTCGTCCCTGCAGCAGATGAAGAATTAGATCAGCGCTCCTCACCGCAGCCTGTAGCCAGGCTGGCAGACACTGTGACCCTTCTGTCAGCATAGCACCCGTCACTAGCAGGGCTCCCCCAACCCACACACCAAAGCCGGAGAGGTGACACATACTCACCTCACCTACATGTATAACAACAGACCCGCTGCCCAGCTCTGTTTGTCAACATAGTCCAAGGTCATGGTCTCTGGTAATGCACTACAATATTAGAGGCAAATATTTAACTCATCCATTATTGGGACAGATAAATGGAGACAAAAACGAAGCTGGAATAGGTTTTTCGCACAAGGTTCTGTAGCTACACATAATAAAAGAACAACCTCTGTATGGTACATCAGCAATTTATCCTGTTTGCATTTGAGCAACATCTCCGGACAAAGCAGAACTAGCAGTGACAGCCAAGGGTAGCTTTCTAGACTTGGGGATCTTATTCATGACACCATTTCAGGTTCACTGTGGCAAGTTGCTTACAAGAGTATCTAAGGTATATATGGCATATGGAAACTCCAAAGCCTATCTGATGGCTACTAGTATTTACCCTCTTCATTTTAAAATCTTCTACCGAGATAGGATCATCTAAAGCATTGATAGAAACCTGCAGGTGACAGTCTCCATTTTGACGACCAGATTTTATGATTTTTTTAATTTATTGGTAGTAAACGTGTTCACAAAATGATCTGATGAGGGTAACACTCTTCCCATAGCCCTAATGACAAATAGGGCTAAATGTCAGCAATGTACAGGATAATTAATCTTATCTCTCAGTGCAGCTGCTTCACATAATTTTACCCTAATAGTGAATATCATATATCTTTGCCATGTTAATTTAAAGGAGTACCATCAGAATATAGCATTTAGATGTAGTTTGCCAGTGATCGCTTCTGCCCTCACTGTGATGAATCCTCTTAGTTCATAAATTTAGAAGTTTCTGGCCCGTTTTTTTGTTCCTGTGAATGTCTGTTGAATAAAGTCTGTAAATTTACTGTCTCTAGTGAAGTGGGAAGGGGGCCTCCTGTGGGCCGTCTAAGAGAGAAGGTGACCTTTAGGAGTCAGGGTTGAGAAGCTAAGTTTCTGTTTGAAGTCTCTGAGGAAGATTTTTTAAAGAAAAATGCCAACAAGGTGTCCCGCTTGTTCATACACTCAGTGAGACAGGACTTTTGGAAACCTCCCACTCTTGCCTGAGTATAGAGCTAGATACTAATGTCATCTAGTGAAACTGCTTTCTAGCATGTGAAAGAACAAGCTCTAGCTGCTTCCACCATCCTGATGGAGCTATTTTCACATCTAAGAGAAAGCTGGTCTTCCACGTACAACCCCATGAGAGGTAAGGAGGACTCATCCTCCTTTTTAAAATGCAGGTACTCATTGGTTAAGAGAAAGATGTAGCAAAAGTTAGAAACATCCACCCGGGAGCACATTTGAAACTCAGTCTATACAGTCCATCCCCAAGAAGCCATAAGCTGCAGGATCCCTGATGACTACTGCTGTTGCTTTTGATTTGCAGGAAAGCAGCTACTGAGGATCCCAGTCCTCACGTTCTCTGGGTCATCCTTGGAGCTGACTGCATTTCACTTGGCAGCACAGTTCCCTTCCGCTGTATAATTTTGCAAAATGCTGTGGCTAAAGCAGAAGGGGGAGCTTAATGCTCTAGGGGTGTAGAGGACAAAGAAAAGGGCCCTGAGGGATCCTGAGGTAAGGCAAAGAAAGAAGAGGCTAATGAGAAGTTAATCTATGCAATTATAGTAGCTCTGCGAAGAAGTAAAGAAGTGGAGGAGAAAGCAAGAAATGACCATCTAGGAGCCAGAAATAGAGCAGCATGGAAAATTCTGCACCAAATGCAAATCTATTACCCACTGGGTGGCCTGCATCCAAGTTTGTGGAAAGCTGCAATCAATCAGCTTTTGACACTGGAGTTTAGTGCTGCTCAGCTAAGTGGCAGATTCATAAGCAAAACTAGCTTACTGAGAAAGTGACAAACTTTACAAACTTTGAAGATATATTAATTAAGAACGACTCTGAACAGCATTTTCAGGGAAAGTTATGTTCAAAATTGCAGCGCTGGGCGTTGCTCCTGCAGGATTTAACTCTGAGCCCATGAAGAATCATACTGACATTAACAAGCTTCCTCACAGGTACATACACAGGTGTCGATGGATCCATGTCCCCATGCAGACCTGGAGCCACATTCCCAGCATGAGATTACTCCCACAGCTGAATACAAGCACTGCCAAAACACTTGAGAATGCTACCTAATTATTTTGCTAAAACACGATGCATCCACAGCTGAAGAACAGAAGATTAGCTAGCACCATGCAGTAAAATTGGCCTGATTGCCTCTGTAGTTTCATAAAAAGTTCAACATATGGGAATGGAGTTCAAGAAAAAAAAAAAAAAGTACATGCAGGTATAATCTCCTGTTACTGAGAGTGGGAGGTAATGCAAACAGGAAGTTTGAACTGATGGAGAGAACTGCCAGATATACAGGAGAGACCAATTAAATGCTTGTAGAAATGCTACTGTGAAATGCCAGACTCAGGAAAGGAAACTGAAAAAGTTGTTAAGGAAATACCTGGGCATGTCATTTGGCCTTTTAGAAGTAACTCACAACAGTAAAACCTGTTAAGTATATCTCAGGGTATGTCAAGAGGACATAGATTTTTCCCTTCCATTTCCAAGAACATTCTAACAATTCTAGCTTAAAGTAGTTAAGTATCTGGTACAGTTAATACTCCCACAAATATTTGCTAAGCTAATTGAAGGTCAGATATTGTCAGAGCTATCAGTGATTATTATTTTACTGTAGCAGTCCATTTTCCTCCCTGGGGAAATACTAGTAGCTTTAATGATATTCTGGTCCAGGCTTTTGATGCTTTAGGGGTTTTGTTTTGTTTGTTTTTATAGAAAGGTCCTATTCTTCTAGTTAGGGACTCATCTTGATCATTTCTACAAAAGAGAAAACCTGAACAAGATTTGAGAAGTCTTTCGGAGCAATGCTGCGTTCTAGGGTCGAAACAGTGGGCTCTTCTCCTGTCCTGGGACTGGCAGATTCATAAGCCACATGTACACATGGGTCCTGGACTTTGATGAGTTCTCATTTAGGGCAAAGATCAACACATTCTTCATTCTGCAGGGTGGGGGGGGATGTATTCTAATTTAAGACTACACAAACAGACATGAGATATGAAAGAGGCACAGATATGAGTGAACGGTACAGAAGTAAGTGAGGGTCTCCTTTTTGCCCAGCTTTCACAGTGGAGGTTTACGTAGGCTGATACACATATTTTTATGCTATGTACAAATTAGCTTGCAGAACTCCTAGACCAACATTTTATTAGGAATTATGAAAAAAATAAAAGATACTGAATGGATAAGCACAGTAGCCAACATCTCTTGAAATAAAATGAAGTATCTCATTTCTGAAGGGTAAAAGTTTGGCAGGTATGAAGATGCTTCTTCTGCAGACATATTATTCTACACTCATTGTTTATGAGATTCATTCTACACTTCTAAAAATCATCCTCTATACTTCTGAGGAACACACTGCTACTCTGTTGGATACAGCTGATATTTAGATGGCTCACCCCACAGCAATATTATAGCACCTGGTAAGCGTTAATCACAACAGCTTGCACACCTGTAAACACATCGCAGCTAAGGAAATGCAGCACAAGGAGCCCTCATTTCACATAGAAAATCCACACTGGAGTAGCAAACTGATCCTGGGTCTTCCAAATCTTCAGCTAGTTCCTAACCATCGGACTACACCACCTCCTAAGCTCTTGTGTAAGCTGTGCAATTTGAGTTCCATTTTTCAATTCTTTCAATGAAAATAATTTCATTGCTAACTTCATATGCAGCAGGAATACATTACATATACTTTTGTTTGTAAAGTGAACAGCAGGCTACCAGGGAAAAAGTAAAAATTCTTCTCTCAAAGTTTTAAAAGAAACTACATGAAATATGAGGAATCTTCCCCCAGTGATGAGACTATGGCATTGTTCATCTCCCACAACATAACACTTAAATGAAATGAAAAAAGAGCAATACTATGTCGGTGGTTAAGAAAAAAGAGAAGTCAAATATTTTTGTCAGAAACCAGCATCAGAACATGAAATATTCTAAAATACTAAGAAAATTCCATTGAGAACTTACATTTTGACTTTTTGCAGCCTTCTCAATTTGATAGTGATGGAATACTTAAATAAAAGTATAATCTCCTTACTAACTGGCAGCTTTTGGTCCAGGCAACTAGGACCATAAAGAGATGGCTAACACTCTAAGTCATTGCAAAAGGTAATGATTCCTGAAGCAGTGAGGTTTAATTTTGGCCGCACTAGAAACTAAGGACAATGTATATATGAAGTAGCAGTGGTGTTTATTAGGAATTAGTAAGAAACTAGATACAGTTCACAAAGCAGCTAAAAAAAAGCAAATACAAAGAAGGAAATAAAAGCCGTCTGAATGAGGAAGCAAGGGGTGTTCATAAAGTAGAAGGTGATCTCACAAAGGAAACGTGCTTGGACAGACTTGTTGGAACGTGCACAGGAAAGAGTGTTACTTGAAAACACCTTATTTATGAAACAGAAGCCACAAAAATATGAGACTTACAGCTGAATCAAAGGCAGGCATACTATAAACACTGCATTTTAGCACAGCCAGACACAGATGTGTCTAGAGACGCAATGGAAAAATGAATGTAGTAAACAGTAGAGACAAAAATTCCAACTATTTGTTATGTTATTTGTTAACCAGAATTCTAGACCAAACAAGAATTAATATCACAGAGAGAGCTCTGGCAAGACGTCTGACACGATGGAAAGAAGCAAAGTCCCATACAGAACAGAATTCACCAAGAATCTACAATAACCAGATGAAATAAACCATGATATCACCTACCATGCAAGGTACCTTAGCCCCTTCTCTCTGCTATTCATGGCAAAAGAAGAGGAAGCCTCTTTACTGAGTATACGCACTAGGAAAACATTACTTTCCTATATGGACAACAGTAGAAGAAAAAGTTTTCCGTTTCTTCCCAAGTTTTATCTATATAGGAAAACATTACAGTTTTTTTTTTTTAATCTCATAGTTTTATCTTTCTTTCTGAACTCTAGTTCCAATCTATTTGACTTTTATATTGCCAGCTACAGACTGTTTTCTGGTCTTTATGGAAGGTAATGAATCACCTTTAGTTCATGTTACTCATACAGAAGACAACTTCAACAAACTGAGATTGACTGCCTTTAGAGCTTAGGGGTAGGCTCTTTCCACTGTCCTACCTGAAAGGTTACTGGGTCACCACATCAGGAGACTTTTTTTTTTTCCCCTATCTTTCAGAAAACAATTCCCTGCACATGCCAGAAATAATTTAAGATCATTTTGAGATCACATGGAGAAAATTTCTATGAGTTAAAGGTGTCAGCACACATGGAAAAATAGCTACATTTAACTTAATTCCATGATGGTGAAAATCTATGTGCATAATTTAAACAAGTCTTTATTCCACACTTTATAAATACATACCACACATAAAAGGGGGAAAAAAATATCAGTCTGCATACTCATTGTGAGCAATGCTGAATTTTACCACTTGGATACATAGCAAATGCTTTAATGCTCTTGGAAGAACCCTGGAAGAATCTTGGGGTTTTTTGTTTTGTTTTTTAAACTGTGATATCATAAGAAAGTTTTATTGATGGATAATATGAACTGACAAACTGCATACAAGATGACGACTGAAACTGATAACTGAAATGGATATTTAGAGTGAAAAGGGACATAACATTTATAGCGGGGCTTGAGGAGTTGCATACTGAACATTATATGTTCATGAAAATAATTTCATAAGGCAAAAAATCACCCAGATAGCACATTCCGAAGCAGATGGAAACACACTAATGAAACTGCTGTAATAGATAGGTGTAAAAGACTATGACTTTAGGTGGAAATCATGTTTTCTTTTCTGTCCTTTTAATAATAGGCTTAAGGCCTGAATTCCTGTGACAGGAATTGCTGCTTGTTCACAGAATGAGCCCCGTCTTTGCAAGGTGCCTAAAACCATACAGAGAAAGAACCATACCATTACAGAGTTTCTCTTTTCTCTTTAGTTCCAGCTAACATCCACTCAGTGCCCATTATGGAGCATCTGTAGTACTGATGTGGAAGAGATGCCCAAGTAGGGATTGAAATCACTCTGCCAATTCGTATTACCATTTGCAGAAAGTTGTAATTATTCTTAAAGCATTTGCATTATAACTGATGAAAGAGTTGATAATCTGTTTCCGAGATCTTTGTTTCTATTGTAGGAATATCAATACCATAGGTAAAGGATAGATTTGTAAAATACAAAAATTCTGGCTGCAGTTCAGAGTGTCTCCCTTATTCAGGAAAGCATTTACTCCTGAGGTCAGTTTTTAGCATGCTCAACGTCCTCCACTGAACAGAGCAGATCTTCTGCATATGTGACAAAAAAAAAGTAAAAAGCAAGCATGAAACAGGAGAAACATTACTAGTGCATAAATTGCTTTCAAACTCCTAGCTTAGACTAACACTTTCAATCAGAAAGTGCTCTGAATATCATTTGTGAGGCTATCCTGGCCAATTCTGAAATTAATTCATTGGAGGAAAGGCCTCTCAGTGATATGTGGGTATAAAATTTTCCATGTGTGCTCACACATTCATACACGCATACTTAAATGCAATCAAGCATTAGAAACAATTGAGAACATTCTTCAGGAAAGCAGGTGGTTGTATTTCACAGCGAAATTCTGCAAGCTCAATGCATCAGAGCAGTACTACGGAAATATTAGAGCTGACCACCTCAGTCCTCTCAGCAACATTTTCCACAGACGTCTGCTAAGCCTTCCACTCTTTTACTAATAGGACATTGGTGAACGGGTATGTTATTCCTTGGAATAAAATGCTGGACATTAAGGCTTTGAAAGAGTTATAATAAGCACTAGGGAGAGAACCTTCTACAACTGTTTTAAAAAAGCCTGGAACATCAGTGTTGCTTAGAACCCTTTATTGAGGAGAATGAAATCCATGCAACCTCAGCAGCATCTCCTGAATGTTTTTGCATAGCTCATAGGAAGCGAGCAATGAAATTACAGGGCTACAAGTTTTCCCACTTAAAACAACCTTGCTTTAAGACCAAGAGTTACATTTCCTCCCTTGAAAATCATACCTAATTGAGTGCCAGGCAATGCTGAAGCTGTGATACTGAGGAGGGTAAAACGATGAGGAAAAGCTACATGATCACCAATTCACAGCGTGTATTGGACACCATTAGCCAGCTGTCAAAGTGCAATGAAGTTTTTGAACAAAACATCCTCTGAGAGCTTGCCCTACAGGTCTTGTACAGCAAAACTCTCTCTGGGACTTCCAGATAGCTCCAGACAGGCCAGGGGGAGAAAAAAAAAAAAAAAAAAAAAAAAAAAAAGCTTTGCCTAGGCCGCAAATTGAACAGCGGCCATTTGAGTATGTTAGTCTGGTGCTGATCGTATGCTAAAATAACCTCCAGGATTTATTAATTTAGGCACCGTGCTGCACTAACATACTTCTAGGCTTGTAACATCATATCAAGCTTGAATCTGCTTTCAAATGACCATGTAAATTATACTGCTTTAAGCAAGAGTTCCACTGTAAAAATACAGCAGAATTAAGAATTAAGGTGCAAGGACCAGATTTCAAATTGCATTTTTATGTCTAATTCCCCTCAGAGTGGTAAACATAGTACTCTCAAAAATCTAGGTTCAAATTATTCACCTCTAAAACGTTGTGAGAAAAGTTTTCTTTGTAAGAACATTAGTACTTCAATTTCTGGTATGGCCAGAGACAATAAAGAAAACCTGTATTGTAACTGCTTAGCACTTCCTCATTTCAGACTTGGTGGAAACTCTTTTATAGACAAGTCACCTGTTATTCAATTCAGAACCAAATTTAGGCCCAAAAATAGGTGGGAGTTACACAGTGAATCTGCAGAATCCTACTGATACAATCCAGTCTTTTTCCATCAAGTAAAACATGATTACAAACCTTTGAAACACACCAGGAAAAGCTCTAGGATTCAGCCTGCGTTGCGACTGCTGAAGGCTTTAACAAATGGGTTAGTATTACGTTGCCTTATTACATCCCTTCCCTGCTCACTAGTCTTTAAAAGGTGTTACTTCCAAAAAAGAAATCTCACTGGCAACTGAACAATACATCTGATGCTGAAACTTAGACATAGGATTTTTAGCTTGTGTTTAGCTTGGCAGTAATTTTAAATCACAGCTTTCTGTCTGCCCAATACTTTTTTCCCTTTAAAAACTGACAAGGGTGCCCTCAAAACTGAGGCATTCAGATCAAGAGTTTTAGTTAAAGCCTATTTCTGATTGCTGAATATCCTGTTAAGATGCAGAATGTGATACTGGTGCTTTTTCGTGTGCAGGGGTAGATCTGGGGCAGGCCTGACATTTGCACAGCTCACTCCAGGTACATTAACAGAACTGAAATAGAAGGAACTCAGACTTGAGTTACATCCCAGTGACCAGAGACAGCCCATTTTCATATGTTCATCAGACGATTTTTAGTCATTAGAAGATGCTGCTACATTCCATTAATTTCTCAGCAGAAAAATAAAAAGTTATCAGTAAGCTGCTACCTGAAAACCATTTTTTAAAGCAAAAGGACTCTTCCCACCTACTTCAGTGCGCTTTAAATCACTATTTTACTGTGGAACACAGCACCTGCTCCATATGGGGGATGAACTAGGAGCTACAGCTCAGACACCTCCTACTAATCTGTAAAAATGCTTGTGATGCTTTGGGGTTTTGCCTAGAACTGTGGGTTGCCTCTCCTACCAGTTTCTTGAAGGAGGACGTGTTCAGTTGTACCTACCTGAGGAACCCCTGCCCACAAGCCGGCACCTGATGCTCTGAGCCCCCAGGCTGGCCACCTGTAGAGGGCAGGGAGTACCGCCCTGTCTCCAGCTTCCCGAAGAATCTGCACCATTGGACGTAGGTAGAAAATGTCTAAGCCAATGTACGCTAACTTGCCGCTTCAATGAGGGCGCTGTATGCCAAACCTGCTGGTCTCAGCCAGAGTCTCTCTGATGTCCATTCCCACAAAGCACCCAGCAGTTAAAGAAAAGACCTATCTAGCAAGACTGTAGAATGTTACAAGTGGAAGTAAATGATTACAAGTTAAGAGGAAGTTAAAGCAATCTTAGCCTATTCTTAATAATGGGAGGTCTTCCTGCTAGTTCTCCAAGTTGCTATAATATTCATCAGCTCAAAACACAAGGCATGTCTCAGATGCAAGAGCTAAAAGGAACTCACCCCAACTTCCAGGTGGTTGCCAGTACTCTACAGGCCTTCCATCTCCATCTGTGCTACTTAAATTCCTTCAAAGATAGGTTTTGAGATTAACGCAGATGCTCCTCACATGGCATATAGGCCCCTGAGCACCTAAATCCTCTCTGGTTTATACCTAAATAGCCAGATGATCTATCAACTACGTTGATGTGGATTTTTTGTTTGGTAGGTTTTGTGGATTAAAAAAACCACCAAATGTTATGGCTGTACATTGTTGCGTAGTCAATAACCAGATTCAAGAAAAAAAGCAGCTGTTAATTCAAGAATAATCTTAGGATTCGTCCACTCACAGGAAATTGCCATTTTACTAAATGTTATTTATGTGCTGTTGCATGAAACAGCAAACAAACATTATTATGTTTTGAAAATAGGAGAAATGCCACTCCTTCATTGTTTTTATATAAACCTATCTTGGCTTTTTCCATTTTATCATGTTTTAACTCAATATAATTTTCTGACAAAAATGGGACTAACATATAATACGATATACATGATACTAAATATGATATTCTGTCCAATACTACTAAAACCAAGCTTGTGTGTACTCTGCAAGTCCTATGCCAGTCCAAAAAATAAAAAAATAAACAACAACAACTATGGTTTGCTTGCTTTAAATAGTACAGTCAAATATATAAGACATCAGCAATCATTTGCTCAGTCCAGGGCAGATTTTTTTTTTTTTTTTTTACTTAATGGTTAGACACTCTTTTCAAGCGTGAGACTGTACCTCTGAATGATACAGAGGGTGTATTATAGGGCTGATGAGCTTCATGCTGTCCAGACCTAATATTTTCAGCAGATGTTTGGTGAACTTTTCATGTCTTTCTACAATGTGATATTGTCTAGTTTGTTACATTACTCCTTTGAAAAAAATTAGCCATTTGGGCTTTGAAAGAGACATATGTAACACACTGCAGCTTTTTATACTCATTCAAAAATATTTTTATTAAAAAATAGATACTTCATGTAATGACAAGTGATGTTTATCTGTTTAACAGCTAAAACTGCAAAATCCTAAAGGAAACTTACATTTTTTCTTTCTTTGCCAGTGGGCAGCTCTATCAGAAATAATAGCTACTGCAACTGATTTCATACTCTATGGCCTCTCCTCAGCAGAGCACTTAAGCACATGTTTAATTTTAATGAAAAGTCAGCTTTCTACAGAAAATGATCTAAGATTCCCATTCATCTGAAGGAAAGGGGAAAAAAAAAAAAAAAGTATTTGCTGTCTCAAACAAAATGCTTGGTCATTTCCATGAAGCTCTATCATCAGAAAAATATTCTTAGAGTTACAAATGACTATGAAAGCTCTCATAGAAATAAATAAAAAGGAAATAAGAAGCAATGAATGTAGATAATTTTTTCTTATCCCCCGAAGAGTCAATCTAACATCACATCTAATTCTCAATGTACAAAGCAGTACCGAAACCAAAGAAACTATGCTGATTTATAGCAGCTGAGGGTCTTTCCTAATATTTACAAGTCAGCCTCACAACTACAGCTGGTAAGTTGTTACATCCTCAAGAGCCAGTTATACCCACCATCATTCTTCCAGCATGGCTTGCCTAAACATTGGCTATTAGCCCTCCAAGGGTACGGTCATATCATATTTATTGTGTAAACTGACATCAATGCTGATGACACTACATAAACTGGGGGGAAGAGAATCTCATGAAACTAAATGTTTGTGCAAAGCAGTGAAGTAAAACCACTTTGGATGGCTACATTTTTCATGTAATAATAGTAATTAGTAGAGGAAATTATGCACATTAAGATTCAGCTGCTTTGAGAAACTGTGTTGCATTGAAATTGAACGCATTTCTCACTCTCTCCTGCAAGTTTGTCACAAAAAGCAAGGAAAATGTTAGTCGCAAATTTCAGACGAAATATAACAGGCATCTCATTTCAGTAAAGAGTAGTGCTTCATGAGGAACTGAAGAAATGAGTAATTCTCCATGTTTGCGGGGAGTTTCGTTAAGTGAAATAGAATATATTTGAGATATTTCTTAATGGACTTCAGTTTTTCTGCTTTGCGATCCAATTTATTCTATATATTTATCTATAAGGCAGTAAAAAGCCTGGAACAAGTAGTATGCATCAGGTAAACAATCAAAGCTAACACCATCCGTTAGAAATACCAGTGTAAAGCTGCTCCATATTAGTTCAATCAAAGGATGTCTATAAGCAAGGAAATGGGCTAAGACATGTCTCATGTATGATGGATCTAAGTGTATTACCTTTTTGTTATCCTACCTTTCTCTGATGATTTAACAGGGTAGGAGTAAGAAAAGAGAAAAAGAAAAGTTTTCCATAACAGTTTGTTTTATTTACCTACTTTTGACTTAAGAAGTGGTTTACCTCTGATGTAAGGCAGAAAACTGTTCATCTTTTAATACGAAGTATAGATTAGGTGCTGGGTAAACACTTCCAAAATTAACTCCTCTAAAGCCACAGCATTTATTTTTCTTGTCTGGTGCCTATACACTGACAGATGGAAGGACGTGTTTTGGGTCAGGGGGCTTTTCCGCCAAACAGAACAAGTCAATTTACACTCTCATCAAGATCTAGCAGCCTGTATTTGAGTTTCCTTCATGATATTGTGAAGTACCTCACTCTGGAGAATACAAGCTTACCCTGTTAAAAGGGTAAGGTACTCAAGCCTTCTCATATCTTTATAAGGCTCTAGGCTAGACTGTCCTAACCAGAAAACTCTTTGGTTTACTTAATCAGAGGTGCAGTTGCCTGATGTTGCATAAACTTCCACCTAGCTATTTAAGTGAGTTCAAGTGCAACTCATCCACAGCAGATGCCCGATTCACCCTCCAGTTATGCTCGCATAATGCCACAGACAATGGGACTGCTTAGACATGAGGAGGACTGTTCTCCAAGCACGGAAATTATTCACACTGTATTATAAAGTATATGTGCAACTGCACAGCAAATACAAGAACAAAGAACAAGCAACGAGTTTACATCTTAAAAGAAAAAAAGAACTATGATTAAACTTGTACGAGAAGGTACAAAACAGAACATAGCAAATATGATTTTTTTAATTCACTCCAGAAAACATATAGGTAAAGCCCAAACAAGTTGGTGAACCTGGAGAGATATGAAACAAGCCTGAAAAGAGTAAGTTAGGCACAGAGTGGTAGCTGGTCATTATTTCAGGAATGCTTCAGATCACCGACAGGATTTCATTATTTTTTGAGGGAAGAAGGGCATCCAAGCATACGGGGTGGTGTATGAGTATGCTGGCGCAAAGAAGAAAGAAGAAATGGGATTATTTACTCAAGTAGCAGAGTTATAGCCACAGAGTCTGGTTCAAGACGTAAACTCCTGCAGAGTTACAACACGTTTCTACACACATTCAACACATCTTTGTTGAATATCAAAAGGCACGGTGATCCAGTACAATATTGATAAACTGGAAAAGAAGGACTGAAAAATAAGGAAGCTTGTTATAAGGCAATTAGAAGGAAAATGTAAGCTGGTAAATGGCTGCCAAAAGCCTGGAGGCTGCAGGTGACATAGATTATTAATTTATCCTGCGTTTCTAACATGGCAATTAAACATGTTGCTTTTGTAGAGGAACTTAGAGATGTGCCTAAACCAGTAATAAAGACTAAATCTCCTGATGACATCATTAAACAGCATAGGATTCAGCATAATGCATACCACACACACACAAGGATTTTTTTAAAGTATTTGAGAACTGCTGGGTAGCAGAGCTAAATAGATTCTTAGAAGTAAAAAATGTATCTTCCCAAAAATGGAAGTTATGCCCAAACAAAGAATAAAGAAAACAGTAAACATTCCAGCAAGCTACACTGGGGCCACAAAAAGTTTGAGGAACTAAAAGCTAAAAGCATAAAAACAAACAGAAATTTTACAATCATATTAGAATCAGGAATCCCACCAAATATTTTGTGAGGCCATCAGATGATAACGGTGAAAGAGAAGCACTGAGGAAAGATTGGGCTGAAGCAGAGATGAAAACTGTATTCTTTGCACTGGTGTTCACTACAGAAGCACTTGGCAGCTTTTCATATTAGAAATACAGATTAAAGCTCCTCCTGACATCATTGATACCATTTCAAGCCCTGCATGATCTGCTCAAAACCACTGAATAAGTCAGATATTCTTTTTGTATCTATTAGAAGCATGACTGCAACCTGAGGAAACATATCTGACATCACAAATTACCTCATATATTGATAGCAGCATGGTAAAAACATGAAATTCAGTGCAAGTTGGGAGAGCCACCAGACACACTAAATCAAGCCTATTTTCAGCTTTCTGTTGTCACATATATACTGTCATAGCTACCAAAATTTACTTCTTAAAAAACATGTACTAAAAACTTAAGTTAAAAGTTGGAATCTTAAGGCTTGATCCTGTTTTACCACTAGCATCAGTGTAAAATGTTGCCTTTATATCAAGGTGACAGGACTAATCTCACAGAGTCCAAAAGTGTTCTTCTAGAGACGCAGAAGTTTGAGGAGGATTGTAAGGCCAAGAAAATTCAGAAGTGGATGTTGCAGATGGAAAACGGTCAGCCAGGCTGACAGGAAGGAGAACAGCACAGTAGCCTGAGAAACCAAATTGACCAATGCAGGTCAATTTTCCTAACTCAAGCTTCATCATACTGATGCATATCCACCATTGCGGGCAGGAAGAAACAAAAATCCATCCACTGTCTGCCCCACCATCCCTTCTCACAAGCAACACAGCTTCTGCGTGCCCAGGAGCCCGGGTTCTCACCGAGCAGGGACTGCCTACCTATGCTGAGATTCCCTGAGGGTTCTGGAGCACACTCATGTAGTAATTGTGCAGCATGAAAATAAAACTTTTCCATCCATTTCTATAAAGCACAGAAACTGGAAGACACAACCACAGGGAAAAAAGAAAAGGGAGCACAAAAAGGGGAAAAAGACAACATAGCTTAAGCCAACCAGTATGATTTATGTTGCAACCCAAGAGTACTAGCACTAGACCCTCACTCCACAGAGCCAGAGCCTGATGGTCATTGAACAGTCTGACTGATCCCCATGAATCACAATTACAGAAACACCTGTGATAAATGGCCAACACTCACAGTGCTCAATAACCCTTAACTCCTTTCAATTTTTTAATGTACAGTGGGGGTGGTTTAACAGATACACATTGGCTTGCAAGAAAACTTGCCTAGAGATAGTTGCTCAAAGTTTCTTTATTTTCCCTGCAGGAAAAAAGTGATTTTCCTTTTATCTGTCTGCAGATATTTATTTCCTTTTTGCATTCTAACACATTGAATTATTTACAGTGGCTAGAATGGCTATGTAAAGAGACCTGTTTTTATTCACTAGACCTGCAGGCTGTGTGTTTGAGTCACTCTTACACCACGGGGCAGGAGAGGAGGGGACCTCCTTTCTCTCCTCATACTGTTAAGGTTACAGTTTAAGGACAGACTTGCCAGTAGCAACATGCTCATCTCAGCATCACTACCCACATTTCAGAGGTTACATCGATTTTACAGGGTTGCTGGGGCAATGTCAATTCTGCATAGGATAGAAAGCAGACACGAGTTGGTTGTCTGTGGTCAGTACAACTCTGGCAGCGCTACCAGGTGACCGTGGCTTTACAGAGGAGTGATGGCAATCCAGTTTGTTGTGCAGCCACATATTCTTCCTGCTTCTAACATAGCACCAGCATGTAGGAGAGAGAGATATTCTAGGCTTATTAATTCTAAATTCATCTTCAAGAACCTCCCTCTCTTACATAAAACCTTAGAAGGGACTAGTTGAAGCAGCGCAACAACAGAGAAAAAAAATGTAAAGTAAGACAGAAGGCACCAAACTAACTGTAGATGTGCCTATTCTCTTCATTTCAACTAGGAAAGTAACTTCGCATAACCTTCCAGCTGTTGGACCAACAATTTTCAGCAATAAGAAGATCCCCCACCCCCCACCCCGCTCATAATCCTAATTTCAGAAGAATGCAAATCTAGAGGCAAAAACCTGACACCACTGAGTTTTCCCATGGCTCTCAATGGGCCTTACACACTGAGCCAGGTGCAACTGCCTGACTTGTTGATTACCCCTGGACTGAATGGTGGGTGACCAAACCAACTCAAAGCATAAACAAAGTTCATGAACCCTGGCGAACCTTTCCTCAAACCGGGCTTTTCTCTCTTGTGTGCCGCAAAAAGTCAGTGACACACACATTTCACGCTTCCAAGTGCATTTTCTCACTTTCATATGGAGGCATGGAATGATCACACATTGTTGTGTGATCTGTTGTGCAGTTAGTTAATTGGGTAAGTTAATTAATAAAAGGCTGTCTTATGAGAGTTTTCTAGATGAATGTTTATCTCTACCTAAGTGACTGCAAAAGCAAACTTTATCAAGTAAATACAAAATGAAACTGAAACCAGGGATACTGTAAGTATAAGAGGATACAAAAGCCACTATTGTTAATAGGCTTGTCTATTTTTCATATATATTTTCTGGTAGTGGGGCCATAGTACAAAGTCCGGAATGACTTCTCATTGTAGTTGAAATAAGCTCTGTCTCCAGGGCTCTTTCACCCCCTGCCCAAGCTCCTCACCTCTCTGCAGGAACCTATTCCTCAGCCCCTTCCATTCTTTTTAAGCTTCTTCAGGCTCCTTATACCACCTGGCTGTGGCTCCGGCTTTCATGGAAGCAATAGCATCACAGCTGTCCCTTTTTGTGCTCACTCAAGAGGGCAACAGGGATGTGTGTTTTGTCACCACATGCTGCTATGGTTCAAGCAATGACTATGGCTAGTCTATAAGTATTTTTGAATACTGCTACAGTGCTACAATATACATCTATCATCTTTTGATAATTAGTCTATTGTAGGGAATAAACTCAAAACTATTTTGAACTACTCAACTCCCTCAGTGAAAAGAAGGGAACTATTCACTGAAACACCAAAACATTCGTAGCAATAATGTTTTAGCTCATTCGTCTCACCCTAGTCCTTTACTAGGGTGAGTCTTTTACTGCCAGGTTTTACCTCATTGCTGAATCTGGGCGAGAAAGTTTTCAGTCTGGCTGCCCAAAATAATGTCTCGCCTGTCATTAAAGGTAGTAGTTCAGAGTTCTAGTCAACTGCCAAGTCTATGCTGATCACATATATGGAAATTAACTCTATTCCTTAAAATAAAAAAAAAAGTCATCAAAAAACTCTTATTAGGTCTGAACCTGAGGTCATTTACACAAGGGAGGAAATGTTGTAAAGTAAGGTCTCCACTGTCTCCGCGCTCCAGAACCCCTGGAGTCAGGCCCAGCACACACAGCCTGCTGTAGGTTCACTTCTAAGATAGTTCTCAGACCAAGGAGAGAATTTGATTACCAGGTGGGCACTATACACACATGGCGCGAGAATGAGCCAAAACTCCAAGCAAGGGAGAGCAACAATTAGTGAGCCTAGGCTCAGAGCAGCAGTCAGGGATGGGCTGTACAAGTAACTTTGAGATAAAGCTGATGCTACAATACACTTTCCTCAACTCCCTCTGTGGGCAAAGACCCAGCATACTGACTGGGAAGCTGAACCTGTACTAAGTAGGCAGGGGATGTTTGTTCTGTATTTTAATAGTGGTATTAGTTTGTCTTTAATGCACTGCAAATCCAAGCATATATTGCTTATGAACAGTCCTGATTCAGTTCCATAATTCATATTAAGAATATCATACATTCAAAAGGTTGCACTGCTTTTTACACTGACAGTCATTTCTCAGCCTTGCATAAAAGAACCGTGGGAGAGCTCCTAGCAGATAACTTGTTAGATCATTGAAAGCAAAGGAAAAAAAGGTTTCTGTTCACTTTGATCTTCAAATACTTCACTCAGCTGCCACTTTTATGGTTCTGGAGTTACACAGATCTCCTGAGAACTAGCTCAGAACTAATTCAGGGAGTACCAAGCCTATGGTCTCTTCCTCTAAATATCCAACATGCCTCAGAAGTGAATGATGCTTTCAGTCCCTGCCTACCTGCGTATTTATCTTGCTCTTCTGTCTGAGGCTTTTTCTGTTGCGAAGCCCTCTGAAACTTCCTCTGCCATATCCATAAGTCAGAGCGGGAGCAGAGGGAACTCTGTCCTTGGTTTGTCTTTAAATGGTCTCAGCAGGTACTTTGGTCTAAGAGCCCTTTTTCAGCTCCCTGCAACTCAGAAAAAAGAAATAATTTTTTTAGCCCCAAATGAGTCTCTCAATTTCACTGTCTATAAAATAAAGTTTCCCTTCTTGTAAACTACATTAGGACCAAAACTGAGAACCATTACATTAACACCAGTAATTACACTATGCATTATATTGCATACTATGATACATAACATAAGACATACAGTATTACTATAAAATACTATTGCTAAACAGTAAATACTACTTATCTTGCCAGAAAGAAACACGGCATATATCACAATACTGTATTATTTACGATGATACAAGAATTGCCATCCTGTATGAGTCTGAAGGTCCATCAGGCACAGTATTGACTGATGCCAGTATGAGATGTTTAAGGGAGGAGTCCCTACAGGGGCAATTATAGACTAATTTAGCCATCAGGTAAATTCCTTTTTAAACTCCATCAATTAGCCCCTGAGGCATAGGGAATTATATATCTTATGTTTTCAATCCTTCCTAACATAACTCTAGATTATCTAATTATTCTCATAAGTGTTTAAGCCCACTAAGCTCATTTTACTTACTCTCACAATTTTAAATTAGGCAAATCTATCTCTAAATATGTGCAGATAAATACAACAAAAATAAATGTTAACTGGCAAACGATTAATGGGAATTGCATATAAATCCACCACATGTATCATGGACAAATCAGCAAAGTTAATCATTGAAAAAATGTTTATGAACATTCAACCTAATAATGTATTCCAATAAACTTTTGTAAATCAGATAAAGCTATGTCTAGAACGGCAAAGTCAAGCATCAAACTTCACAAAAGTCATCTCTGGTATGTTTTCAGCAAATATCAGTAAGCTTATTTTTGTGAATGTTTTTCCTCTGTTACAGTATCCACTACATCATCGAGCTTCTCAACACAAAATTACAGATGGAGTTCTGCTCTCTGTCACACCAGTAATTTAGCAATTTCATGGAGAGTAACATAGGAGACTGACACGGAATTCAGCAAGAGACCTCATGTTCACATGGAAAGCAAAGAAAACGTCTTCAGCATCCCCTCTCAGTGGCCCCTTGTCAGGAAAGCTATACACAGCTAAAGTTTCCTGCTTGCTGCTGAGCTGCTGGGAACAGGCTAAGGCAGGCAGGCATGGGAATCAGCTGACCATATTAACAAGCACTTTCCTAGTTAGCCTTAGGAGCTGAACAAGAAAGGCTTATAAAAGTGAGGCAGAGGTCCTGTCTGCTCTGTGAATATAACGGGACTCAGGTCACATAATGGGATTTAGCAGAGAAAACTGCTTGTGCACAGGACTTAACACCTGACCAAACTCAGAGTTCTGAAGAACTGTTATATTCAGACCTGGGGAAAAACCTGAAATGATCATGTAATTAATCCAATATACGTATTTATTAGTGAAAATATCACTTTCTTCTTTTCTTAGTAGCTTTGAGATAGTTCATCAACTTTGTAAAGATAGAAAAGGGAGTTCTGAGTCGCATCAGACTATTAGCAACCTTTTCTCTGGGTGCGTAAGGCTACCTCAGGGTGGGCAGGGGGAGGCTTTTCAGGCAACAGCGTAAGTACCCTTGAAGAGAGTAAGCTCAGCTCCCCTCTGAGCTCTGCTATAGCAAGTCAACCAAGTGTTTCCTCCTACTTTTACCTAGGGAACTTTATGGATGCACTGTTGCCATTCATCGAAGCCATTCATGTCTTCCAAACTCCAGCAGCTCCATCTAGGGCTGTTCCTTGCTCTCCTGTGCATGAAAGTAACAAAGAAAAGAGCAATCTCTTCCCATCCAAACCTCAGTCAAGCCATGTCGACATCTCCTGACAGGCAGGCAGGCACATAAGATTCTGGCTATGAACGAGAGCCACTTACTCTCTCCTACATCTTCTTAACTGCTAGTCACTAACGTATTCCTAGCTCGTGCTAGTTCATTCCCAGTCTCATCCACAGTTCTCAAACGCCGGAAGTTAACATAAAACCTCCCATAAGATGCTTGCCTCTCTAACACAACGGCATGCTCTCCACCCTCCAAAAAAGTGTGTGAATAACCGATGTCACGGCTCACCAGATGAGGAATCAAAAATATTTCGCATCAGCCCCAAGACTGAATTTATCCTGGATTTTATGCAAGATCAAAACATTTGTTTCAGGTCAGAAAACCACTCTTTCTTGCTTGCCCTGAGCATTGGTTTTTTTGGTAGGAAGGAATTTTTAATAAAAGCTAAAGAACTAAATTCACCAAACAGCAATTTCCTAGTAGTTGGAATGGTCACAGTAGTCATAGAAAATCCAAGTTCACATTCCCAGCTCAAGACAAGGAGAAGAGCAATCTGAATTCAGGTCTCTCACATCACATCCCTGAAGAACATTACATCCAGGAATCTACAAGCCGTAAGGAGGGGAAGGATATATCAGCACTACCTCACACCACCCTCACTGGTCTGTGATAGGCACTCTGATCCCAACAGGCTTTTCTTCAGCTAAAACCATTTGCTGGATTGGAAGGAATCTAAAGATAATTGCAGGTGAACCAACACTGGATTTTTTTTTTTTTTTGCCTAACAATGTATTCAGTGGAAAAAGAATCACCCAGCACAAAACTAAAGCTGTAATTCTATAAAACTCTGATAGGTGCAACTTTGGAAGCTGTACTAGAGGAGTAAAATATAAAGGGTTTTCAGTGTTGTAGAGCATCTAGAATAGAATAGGCTATACAGATTGTAATGGTGGGAGTGAGCAGGGGAGGTGTGCAAGAAGCCTTCTCACACAACAACAGTCTCTCCCTCTATATTAGGTACAGAAAGCCTGCTTCCACCTGCTCCTCTGCGCCTGGAGAGCTACGTACTGAAAAGGAAGAAAGAAGGAGGGGGAAGGGACGCAAATAAATAAATAAATAAAGGCCTTGCTACCACACTGTCACCCCCAAAGAGAGGTGCCAAGAGCTGGGGGGATATACACCACATACGCCAACAGAAGCAAGATTATGGCTACCTTAAATGCCACAGGCAACTCCATGTACAGCTGATGTTTTGTTGTTTATAAACAGAATGTTATTCAGGCCAGAAAGCATTTTATATGCAGCATACTTCAATTCCTGACTACATTCTACCGATTTAAAACAGCTCCTGCCAGCCACGGAAAAATCAAAAAGGAGGCATTTGCTGGCACTCTGGTACTCATTCTCTCTGATGCAGTAAGAATATTGTTTAGGAATGTCATTGCTGGCAAAGTTTCAAAACCATTCAATGCCAGATTAAAAAAAAAAAATCCCTTGTATAATTAAACATCTCCCTTCCAAGCCTGCAACGTCAGACATGGAGGGGAAGCGGTGCAGTCAGATATTCCAGGCCGCTGAACAAGCGGTCACTGGCAGGCACAGTTCACTCAACCTGTTTCTGAAAGCCAGAATGAACCCCAAACATTACCCCTTTCCTTGGTTATTGTTGCTAGCAAATAGCTTATGATTCGTTGCTTGAAGGTTCAGATAAAGCACCTTTCCATATGGGATACCATCTCAATCCTAGCTGCCCACCCACCAAGAATGTCCTTACCCTTCACATACTTGACAGAATTTTGCATTTCCCAGCAGAGAAATCTCTTTTTCAAGTCTTAACAGTTTTCCTCGCAGCAACTCCACACTCCCTCAGTGGTTTGGCATGCTTCCCAATTAACTGCCTGCTCAGGTAGAAGACCAACATTCACCACGACTCCATCAACTTTTATTGCCTCTGAAGGTCTTTATGGGGTGCCTCACTGAAATGAGGCACTCAAGTCAGCAATCCCGTCACCCTACAAAAATCAGGGGAAAGTCGGCAGACTAGTGAAACAGGCTTAAGTGGCTCAGACAATTTTCTGGAGGCAACTCTTTTGTCCAGTCATTACAGAAAGACCCTAAAGCTCTTTACTCAGGCTCCTCTTTTAAGCTCTTAATCAAGAGCTGAGGTCCCACCATATGCTTACGAGCATCCCAGACAGCAGCCTGTCAAAGAAAACCAAAGGCCTAGCTGACAAACTGTCATCTTCTAAGGAATTTCCAAATAAGAATAATCTAAGATGGCTTTTCTATAAGGAAGGAGAAAATTTGTTACACAAATAGAAAGGGCAATCAGGATATCTGACAGTAGGATGCAAAATTCTAGGGAAGCCAAGGTCCAAATTTTCCACCAAGGGACGAGGGAAATTTAGAAGGAAGATGACCCGATAGGCCAGGCTTGGATCGCCTGTGCTGGGCAGGCACATGGGAGCCGTTCATGCCTACAGAGCATACCTGGGCCTCCCCTGCAACCAAACCCGCGCAGACAGGCTGTCCACAGGCTGCTCACTAGTTGTCCACAAGGTGGAAATTAGACGAACTGGGGAGCACGTTGTGCGTGCGGACACTCACTTGCACTCACCTATTGGCAGCACCAAAGCTGTACAGAGGACTGGCAGGAGGGGCTTCCAGAGCCCACAACGACATCTGCCAAGCTGAATATGGTTTAATTCTGGGGCAGCCTTAAAAAGCAGTGAGGGGTCAGACTGATGAACTAGGGACACTGCAGCTGGAGAAACACCCAAATCCCAGATAAATCGTCACACACTTCTGTTGAGTCAAACGTTTGAACTAACTGAGATTCTTTGCTCAGAGCTGGTAATACTGGAAATTGGGTAGGAGGAGGTAGTTTTCACCTGCTGGAGCTTTGCCACTAAAAAGGCAGAAAAAACATGTGCAAGAGATTCCTGTAAATATCACTTCCAAAACTCACGACTTCCAGGAATTAAATCACAGTGCCAAAATAGCTGATTTGTTGGCATCTAGATCTAATCCAATACCTCCCCTTCCAGGAATAACATCAAATTTTAGTGGACGGACAGTGCCACTGCAGTGTTCATTTCTAATAGCTTTTCATCTGCCTGAACACCAGGGATTTTTGTTCACTGGACTGTATATTTCAGAGCTCACTTCACACTTTCTCTCCACTTGTAGTCTGGTAATATTCAGACAGTCTTTTACTGCAGGTCTATTAAAATGACTTGATTAATGTGTGCTTGGCAAGGCTTTAATTTTGATAGCATGACATACATGTTATCTTGAGTTCTATCTCATGGCTCTCCTGTTTGTTATAAAGAGGATTTTGATTTCATAAACTTTTGAAACGCAGAAGACTTCTTTTAGTTTTTTTCTATGAAACTGTTTCAATGCACCTCAGGTTTTCACTATATTTTTGAAGGATTCCATCAGTTAAATTTTAACTGAATTTTCATAGAAGATTCTTTAACTTGTCCTTCAATTACACATGTGGCTTCCTCACATTTCTTTCCTTTTAGAGTTCTTTGTCATATTTTTAATTTCTCCAAAACCACTTAAAACTTTGCCAAAGGTTAGTAATTCTCATTGGTAAAAAAAGATTCTCCTGTTCTAAATAAATTTGTAAGCAGCAAACATAAAAAGGTGGCATAAGAGTGTAAATCCCACCTGTGCTGATTTTAAAAAGGTAGCATATCACAGCTAATTGTATCATTTCATGTCACCATAAATTATCTCACCTCCAGGTCCCTGGAATCTTGGCAAACGTGCGATTAGTTCTGAAGAACAAATATTTTGGACTGACGTTTTAAGAGAAAAGGCCACCAAATACATGCATATAATATACAGAAAGTAAGCATCAGTTGGACCAAGGCAGACTGTTGTTTTACTGTTGGCAATACATAAAGAGGTGCAGGAATCATTACGAAAGCAAATAGATTTCTCTTCTGCTGTACATATACCGCAAAATGCAATGCTGCAGACTGATGATACATTTCAGCAACGCCAATAAGCAGAAAGCTATTCCAGTCTTTTAAAAAATAGATGTTTAAAAATTGTATTTCTTCTATTACTTCAATTGACTGAAGTCTTGAAGAGCAACACGCTTCCTCCTCACATACTAACCCCCTCAGAGGGCCTACTAGAGTAACCTTTTTCCTTTTCCATGCTTCTCATAACCAGATCACTAGTATGAGTGCAATCTGACTTTATATACAGAAAAAAAAAAATCTAGCTTAATAAAATGGCTATATAAAGACGTTCACAAACAGTTCACAAAGATGGAGAGATTGCACTAATATTTCCTACGTGATTAGAAACTTTAAGGCCTATTTTAAGTGCATCTCTACTACTTTCAGGCAACTGAAAACTCTTTCTTAACAGAAACTGTATGTGCTAGCCATTTGCAGGCCATGTCATCACATAATGATACTGGTTTGTGACACTCTGAGCACCAGATTGATGTTATACAACAGGTCTCAAATTTTTCTGATTCTTACTTTGCACATGTAACACCTGGGCAGAGATAGGCATTAGCAGCAACCCCATCACAGCTCCATATGCCAATATTTTCCTTTCTCATCAGAAAAGCTTCTGAGAACATCAGGAATAAAGGAGCTAAGACTAAGTAAGTTACACTCTTACTCCAGCTTCAAGGCTAAGCGTCAGCATATGGCTAAATAAACCAATCATCTTTAACAGCCTAGAAATATGAACAAAACACTGTATTGATCTTAGAAATAACTAAATATACTGTTAACCACTTAAGTGAAAAAGACAGGCTTGCATGTTCATGCCATTGCAAAGTTGACTTCTCAATTTCCTGGAAGGGGGAAAAAAAAAAAAGAAACCCCACAACACACACAAATACAGGACACCTGGATGGCCTAATTACTGTTGCGTGAGTACTGATTTCAGGCAAGGCTTCCAGCTACTTCATGCTACTGCAAAACAAACAGTGCTCGCAGAGGAAAGCTAACTTACCCTGCCCCCAATACGCCAGCTCATTCAAAATGAAATAAGTCATTCCCAGCTGTCTTCCCTCTGCTTCAGAGAAAGATCAGCTCACAAATTAAACCCTTCCTCGCAGACCCACACCAAAAGTGTAGCCCCTTCTCTGAACTTCTGGAAGAATGAAGAAAAACAAGGCGGGGGGGGGGGAATGCTCACCAGTTAGCAGAGGGGGGAAAAAAAAAAGAAAATTTAGTAGCCAGCCACAGAATGTCCAATTTAGTGCTACAGTTGCCTGTTTCTGTCAAATTAAGATACGAGGAAAAAGGATCCTAGAAGAGAAATAATATCCAGGGAAAGATTAACAGGGATCAGATACATACCAGAGCGAAAGTAATCCTTGTATATTTTAGATACCATAGCTATACCAGGAAAAAAAAAATGGATATTAGGGAATAAACACAAGGGGAAAAGAAAAATCCAGAATACTCTTACCTTTCCACTTCTGGGTCCCAAGCATCTTTAGTATACTAAGTAGCAAATCTGATTCATCACAACAGATTGCCTTGCAGCAATTCAGTTTAAAAAAAAAAAAGTTAATAGACAGCCATCTCTTTTGGCCCATTTTCTAAAGCCTTATGTGAAGCCACGATGGCTTTGGAAAGTCCATTTCCCTCCTCTCTTTCTCCTTGTGAAAAGGGTTACACAGACAAGCTCCTGCTCCACTGTTAGCCAGAGCTCAGTTACAGTGTAAATTCCTGTTGAAATCAGAGCAGATGTACCAACAGAAAATTAGCACAAACAAAAAAAAAAAAGCAGGATTTCACCTCTGATTTCATTTCAACCTCTGATTTCACACAAACAGATTTTGTTGTTAGTAATAAAGACAGAAAAAAACCTGACTACTCGAAGACTCTTCTGCCACGTGATATTCAGATACCATGCTTCCTGGGTAGTAACTTAGCCTGGGTGCTTTTTTCCAGCCTCCAGCTTTTCCACCTTTATTGATACACAATTCAAGGGCTGAGCAGCTTCTTACAGGCTGCTGTCTGGGGAAAGCTCTGAGTCTCTCTCCCTGCCACTGAAAGCAAGTGCCTTCCTTCCACAGCCAGTGTGGAAGATATTTTATTTCAAGGTTTTCTCAACAGGGGACATACTTAAATACCAATACCACAATCAAGAAAGTCCAGTATTTCTCTGTAGACACATCAGACTATCTATGAGAAGACAGAAGTGAGACAGTCTTGTGTAAAGCAGTCTGAGAACGAGGCACCGCTTGAATTGCGCAGACACCCAGCTCTGAGATTTCAAAAGAGTGGTACATATGCTGTCTGCTGGCCTTCTGCACAGGGCAAGTGTCATCCATACTAACAGACATATGCTTGTGAAGAAACAGACTACTGAGATGATATGCTCGGTTTCTTTTTAAATTTATCCATAAGCCTGTGAAGTTCCCACATTTTACTGAGGGTAGATGTATACTTTTCATACCGAAATGAACATTCAGCACAGACAGTCTTCCTGATTCTACCCCCAAGTCTTGTAATAAGCAGCTTTTTTATTGCCTGAGCTTCTCCAGCAGTGTGAATGCATTGAAATTAAAGGGTTTTGTGGGTTTTTTTTGTTGTTGTTGGGGGGAGAGGAGGGATTCTACCTAAAGTTTAACTCTCAGGGCCAGGGAGAACGACCTCCAGACCCCAGCATACGATATAGTTGCAAAGACTAGAAAGCAGATAATAAGAGTGCCATCTTTTTCATTTTTGTCTTTTGATTTTAAAATCCAATTTACGTATGCCACTGGGCAATACAGAATGCTGTAGTGATGAGTCATAAAATAGTGATGCTATTTTTTTTAAATAAAGATTTTTCACCAGACATGCATGTACAGAGAGAAATGAGCAGTCCAAGTATGGTAATCTTATATGAAAGTAATACATTAGCAGGTCTATTCATGGGTATTGATGCACCTGCTTTAAATGGACACAAGTCATTCGGAGTGGCACAAACCAAGATTAATTCCACACAAGCCATGCGACCAAATACTCCCTTGTCGATCTCAGTTTGATGCCCCTTAGCTACTGCGAGAACCGTGGTCTGGTAGTGGCTGTCAGGTCCGCACAGCGGGCAGCGCCTCTCTAAACAGGGCTCAGCACAAGGCGCTCGCCTCAAGGACCACAGGAACCGTGAAACCCAAATCACCTCTGAACACGGGGTAGATGGTCTGCGCCCCTGGAGGTGCCCTGCAGCAGCACTGATGCAGAAGCAGGCCTTAATTCTTTATCTGAAACCTAGAAGCATCTGGAAAAAGCCACATTTCAAAACTACAATAGAGAGGCACCCACCATTCCTGCTGCTTATCTCCAGGAATCTCCTGGGAGTGTTTCATCCTGCATAAACTGTAATTACAGGGGCCTAATCAGTAAACTCCATGTTGTATTTCATCTTGCTAAACGCCTATGTTAGTTTCAATCTTTCCCTCTCACAATAGATCTGAGCGAGCATGTGGAAAGAGAGTAAGCGAATAAATAAGCAGGGGCTCCCCTTTAACGGGAGTGGGCTTGTTTCCAAGGCCGCACAGAGGAACAGAGGGACATAATACTGTAAATGAACGACAGCTTCAGTCACCTAATGCATCTGCAGCAACTGCTCTGGCACCACGTCGTTGAGCCCAACAAAGGTTTTATTTAACATCATTTGTATATACAACTTCTTTTTTTAATGACCTACATAGAGGCTACTATGATATAGTGGCTGCAATTTGGACAGAGGAAAAGTTTCAATTATAGAAGCTCTCACTATATTTAAAAATCTTTGTTAGTCTTCTGTCTGCCAGTCTAGTGAAGCAGCCAATTTGGAAAAGCACCTTGTACGAATACCACAGCAGTCTCTGAACACTGCTGGTGTCTTCCATCATTTCACAAGGCATAAAATCCCAACTGCAAAACCAGCCCATCCACAATAGTATGTTATGCAATACTTGTTTGCTTATATTCTGTAATACACTGAATCCCTGAGCAAGAGTCATCTCCACCATGTTTATCTGCTGCAGTTTAGAAAGTAATTCCTTCAAGCTCTTCCTAAAAAGAACTAGAAAGGGAGATTATTTTTTCTCCTGTTTCCTTGTAGATATCCATCTTTCAGATACAGAAACCCCCTTTGTCATAGGTGAGCCAGAATATACAAGAAAGGAAGGGGAGATCACTTCAGGGATTTCTTTTTAATTTTATAGGTAAGTGTAACTTAAGTGTTTGCAAGTAAATCACCAATACTCAATTTCAATATAAATTATTTGATTTCTAAGAGACATAAGATACAGGTTGGAACAGATTTTTGACAATTTCTTTTTCAGCGAGTTTTTTGAAAGTCTGGTGATCTTGTCACTCTCCTGTCTTTTCCATGAGGTAGGACATTAGTCAGAGCCTTGAAACATTTTGTGGAGCAGCCTCTACTGCCTGACTAGATTTGAATCTACATCTGTCAGATCTCTCTCCTGAAGCTGTCCTATGAATGTTTAAATATTCATTTCACACTGCTAGTACTAGAAGAACTGTCCCCTAATCAGACCTGAAGCGTCCAGGACTTCTTTACAGCTATCCTATGCCTTTTCCCAAGCCTAAAGAAAAGGAAATGAAGACACAAATCTCAACTAGAAGTTCCCAGCCACCAGAAAAGACAACCTGAAGTACACCTGGAAAACAGCAGAAGCAACAAAAGGAGTTCATCCTTAGCAATCTGCATATAAAAGTGCTTAATTAACGTTGCGCCACACACTGCACATTCAAGATGAGGTGTGCTCCTTGCTGACCTTTGTGCCTCTGATGTTGTGGAAACAAACACCTTCAGATTTCATAATGCTTAAGAGTGGAAAACTAATTCTGAAGGCATTCAAAATAGTCAGTGCCGAGATGTGCCAGATGGGTGAAGAACAGTGAGTAAATGACCTAACGTATAACATTTTTGTTACCCCCCCCCCACCCACCCCCAGCCTTCCAACTTTTACGGAGTTTTCAGCTCAAGCCCATCCAGCCAGCTGAACTTTGGGAAGGGCACATAGTCAATACCCGCAATGCGGACACTGCAAAGATATCTTTTCTTTCACTGGACTTTGCATCCCAGTATTTTCTGTAACCCTTCTGTGCAGCACAACATGAAGCAACTGATCAGGAAACGAATGGCAAGTCGCAGCAAAAAAAAAAAAAAAAAAAAATCAGATCATCCCATTAGACCAGTAATTGTGGAGCTAATCAGCATATAGAAAGAAATACCCCTTGCAGATGGGAGAACCTCAACTTCATATGAAATTGCCCAGACTGAATTGCTCATAGGAAATATTTCTGGAGTGAGAAATTCAAACAGTTTCCAGAATCCTTGGATACTACCCAATTATTTATATATCCAATGGCTTAGCCTCGTATGAACTAATAACAGCTAAATACAACCAAAAGAGAATTCTTCTGCTTTCTTTAATTCTATATTTACATATTCATCCTGGAATTGAAAATGAAAATGCAAGACTGATATGGCACTCAAGCCACCTCTTACTCCTCTCAGACTTGCAGAGTTATAAAAGTAATGACTTTGAAGCACTTGCGTCTGCAATGCATCTTCATGCATGCAAGGTGGATTCTGGCCTTCTGAGCCAATCTCCATTGACTTTCCAAATCAACAGGCATTATAGAATAAGTCATTAAAAAAACAGGATGTCAGAGGGTCAAATTCTGCTCTCAGATACTTCAACAACTTCTAAGAAATTAACCAGGATCTCAAAAAAGAAACTGGCATGTGGACATTTTGCTCACAGTTGCTTTCAGTCAGATGCACAGGACTGCTATCTGGTTATTGATTATTGGATACCTTCCACATTGATTACAGTCAGATTTGAAATGGCAGGTACGTCAAAAATCGGATGGAGCCAGACTAGTGAGAAATTGTCCAACACCCACAAACCCAGCAGCACTGAATATAACAGAAAATTGCACTGTGGAGTTCTTGCCTTAGCTCTTCTCATCTGAGACTCACAGTCATACTCTGTGTGTGTGTGTGTGTGTGCACACATGTGTGTGTGTTTACGCACACAAACACACTGCCAATAGAGTGGCCCCAATAACATACAGGATTACTTCTGATACCAGCAATAGGTTTCCTGGGTTTCTCCCTTGATTTATAATCAGCATAAAAGCCCCCCTCACTTTCAGACATTGGGGGGAGGCAGGGGCATCAGTTTGCTCAAGCTTATTTGAACAGTGCTTAGCCACAAGCTGTCCTTTCTCGGGTTGCACCATTCCAGCTTCTACTAGGCAGAACTGTAGCTGCTAAGTATTTCACTCAGCAACTGTCTTTCGTTTTTTATTCAATCATTTAAAATATTAATCATCATTTCCCTCCTAAAGAGGAAAGTGAAAGACTCTGGCCACTGTCTGTCAAGAGAATAAGTAATACCTACACAAATTAAGTTGTGATCATGTTCCATTTAATTTTCTTGTTTGCAAATGCTTCCATTTGCCAATAGGATGTACTTGATCAGGAAGAGAAAATCCAGCACACACTCCTCAATGTATAGAATTCACTTGAACATAATTAACCAATGAGGACTATAATTAATATGCAAATAAATCAAGGGTGAGCATCCTGGCAATGTAAAAAGTAATATTAGGCATGGATTGACTTCATGCCCTGAAACATTTGTTCCATTTAAAGAAATGTTAGTCATGTGTTAGACTTGTGAGGGTCCAAAATGTCCCTGACGCTCCAGAGTGTGACAGCTTTCACGAGTAGCACGTGCAGGTGGAACCTATTTTGCCACAGTGGCTTTATTGTAAGTTGCTAAGTATTCTGTGTCAAATCAGGAATGGAGTCTCCTGCCAATGACAAAGGCAAAAAAAGAGATAGTCCCTATTCAGTTTCTGCTCAGTACTGTGACTAGGATATGATTCCGGTATGGCTACCCTGTGGACTCAGGGATACTAAAGTTAACGGTAAACGAAGTAGCAAACTACGATAAAACACGTAGCTGAAGCAACTCTGCAGTCAGCATTGATGAATGCAATGCCAGGATGGCCCGACTGCTGCTAGTACTTCAGTAAGTTTGTGTAAACCAAAGATAGTATTGCCCTCAAAGGCCACAATCTGCAAGGCAAATGTCCCAACTGAATTTATTGATCTGCCAACCCAACAAACTGCAAGCAACTGCAAAATGTTAAATGCTATTAGACAGGCATAGAGAACAGGAAGAAGAATGTCAATATGCCCCTGCACAAAACTCTGGTGCAAACACATCTTAAATACTGCATGGAATTTTCCCCATGCACACACACACATACACTCTCAAAAAGGACATAATAGCAGTGAAAAAGGCTCAAGGGCAACAAAGGTAAATTAAACATACGGCATGGCTTCTATAAAGGGAATATGACTGAGGGTTTAGTCTCAAAAGAGACGGTTATAGAGGATAACAAATATTTAAAATCAGTAATGGAATGGAAAAGACAGATAGGGATCAATCTTTAACAGCTGCTTCTAGTACAAAAATTAAGGCTGTTACATGAAGCTTAGAAGCCATGGGTTCCCCACAAACAAGAAGAGGTGAAGCATCTCACAACGTAGATTTAAACTATGGAACTTCTTGGCACAGCATGTTGCAGATACCAAAGTTAATGCAAGTTGAAGAGGAGACTGGACGAGTTAATGGAAGAGAAATCCATAAGGGTTACCAAAAACATAGAAACCATCTCAGCTTTCAAGTCCCTGAGCTGTAAACTGTTGAAAGCTATCAAGAGTGTTTGCAGGAAGTATTCCTATACACTTGCTCTATTTGTAAATTCTTCAGGCATCCACTTCTGCCATTGCTACAGACAGAATAACTGGGCAAGGTGAACCTTCAGTCTGTAACTCTTAACTACTCTTATGTTTATGTCCTTATGAAGGTATGATTGTAGGGCAGGCTATCATAAAACTAGTTTAATCCAGCACAATCAACCAGAGCTGAAAAAATATGTCAGTATGGACTACAGTACAGAGTTCATACCCAGAGTAAATCAGTGAGAGTGGCCAGGAAAATTAGCCAGTGCTAAACTCAGTCCTGCTGTGACTGGATGGTTCCTGGCACCTCAGCAGAAAGAAGGTGGACTGCAGCCATAAATATGCTGAGTTATAAAACACTGAGCAGTAGGAAGCATTCTAGGTGTCTAGCCTTGATACAGTGAAAGTACAGCCCCAACGTAACATTTGTTAAATGTACTTGAGAAACTGTAAAAAGCACAGAGAAAACAAAAGTTAAAACTTAAGGCATTGGGGGGGGGGAGGGGTTGTTTGTTTTGTTGTTTTTTAAAAATCAGATCCTGTCTTCAAAGTAGAAATTTAAGACATTCCTAACCATAATCTCTGGCAAGTGTGCATAGGACATCTTGTTGGCATTTCACAGCTATACCTGAGCAAATACTTCAGGCTGTTGGTGACTATTTGTTGTTAGGCATTCACGAACCTCAGCATATTTAATTTAACTAAGAGATTCATCGGAGTAAGGAGGCATGAACTAAGAAACGCTACAGGTAATTCAATACAGCAAGCAGGAAAAACCCACATTATTTCCCTGTGTAACTGGCTACTGCAAACTATTCTACTCTCTGATCTTCTAAATCATAATGTCCATGGCCATATATAAAGCTGTATATTCCCCCATACCAATTTTTACCTGTGAGAATATTTATTAGTGCTCAAGTAAGTCAGAAGTTTAACATTCCGCATCACAGTGTAGAGCTCAGTCCCGCACTCCGACACAGACAAATGCTTCTATAAAACTCCAGAGGCAATCTATGCAAGTTATCAATATTACCAACCATGAGGATGAAATCATGCCCCACTACTCTCTCAAAATCTCAAGCATGATTTTTCTCTTCAGTCATCCTGCTGCCTGACCTCGGCAGTCAAGACTTCAGGATGCTTTCTCTGGAAAGCTCATCTTTATGTGTGTTTGATACCTTGAATTGTTTCTCTTGAATGTAGTTTGTTTTCAAAGCAAAAGCAGATAAGACGACAACAATAACAGGTATTGTCTGAAGAGGAAGCTGTAGTTTCATGTAGCTGGATAAAAACTGCGTGTAAATCAATGTGTCTGTTGCTTACAATTTATTCCTGCAGTAGGACCACTCTGGCTTTCTCCTATGCAATGGGAATTCTGCCATTGGCTTCAGTAGAAATACATTTAGACTAATATAAATAAATAGATTTAGATTTTAGCTGGACCCACTGGCCACTGAAGTCATCAGGAATCCTTCAGTTTTTTCGTTATTCTTCAGTGTCAGCTCCTGAAAACCTGCTTCAGGACAACGCCAAAGTAGCTTTGCCTGGGCATTATTTCAGGCCAACACATTCTGTTTTTATAACCCTCAGTGGATAATTCCATTATCCACTCCAGTTAGGTGCATTTAGTAACTCTCTTCTATTACAGGATAATAATTACTGTAAAACTAACAAAACTTGGCCTGCAGCTATGTAAAAACTGTGCAAATCTCAAACTGAGATGGCAACATCTTCTAATACAGACTATGGCCAGCCCTAGACACAAAATAGGCAGTGTTCTCAGGGAACAGAACCCTGGGGGTAGGAAGAGAAAATAACAAAATAAGAATCATCATCACGACCACAACAGCAGCAGAAAACATCCCTCTGGAATCATCTTCCCTAGTTGCCCTGGGGTGCCAAGATTGAGCAAGTCCCAGCTGAATGATAAGGAGCAAAGACACTGCTGATGGTATTGCCCTTGCCTGCTTCCATTTTTGCCCTCTTGCTGCTGTACAGGAAGATTTGGTAGCAGCAACCTGGGACATGGGGTGTCTGCGACCAGCTACGTTCCCATCACTTCACTTGCTCCCGGAGAGCAGCTGTTCACGGCCAGATTGACAGATTTTGCTCCTCAGGCAAAATTCTGTTCTTAGGGCAGTATACCCAAAAAAAACCCTGAGCAGCCTGTAGCCAGCCTTTATTTGGGCAAATTTTAAACTTTTGGGTACAAAAAGTTAAAACGTACACTTATGGTATCCAGAAGTTAAACATTTAGATCTCAAGGGCAACATCTGGATCTTGATGACAGGTATTGCAAACTGTACCCCAATTAACAGCCCATATAAACAAATCTTAGATCAAGAATTATGGCCCTAGTAGAAGCTTCCACAAACATGACTTTAAGAATACCTTTGCCATCCTTGACTATGGCCACAACACTTGGTTTTAGCACAATTCCTCACAAAGACACTTCTAAAAATGTGGGTTTCAGAGTCATCTTCTGAACTCTATGAAGGAAAAGGCATTCATAAATTGCTCTTCTACAGGCAATCAACAAAAGCACTACGCACTTTACTAGCCCGTATCTAAAACTCTTCCTCCCAGCCTTCTCAATCTCTTCACACAAAGCAAATGTTGACTATCAGGCCCATGCTTGGAAAACAAAGTTAGCTTTAGAAACCAAAGGATTATCATTTATTTTAGCCTGTTATTTCAGTAGCATTACTCAATTAACAAATTACGTCTGTTCAGAGACTCATGAGCAGCCACAGAAAACCACATTCAATTACTTGGACTTGGTTCTCCAGCCATTCTTAGCAAGAAGAGAATTGTTACTAGGTAGCGGGAAGTTCTTTTTAATAGAGAATTTTTCCATGTATGAAATGATTGGTGTTTATGCCATGGATCCCGCTCTTTCTTTTCCAACAAAAAGGCAATATTATCTTTTTCTTGCACTAAGTCATGAATGCACTATGCAACCTGGCCCTCTTCTCAGGGAGCTGACTGGATTTGCATAAACAACAACAATCTAATGTTTATCATGTCATTAATTCTTCATGAAAGCATACAGCTGTACAAAAAGGCTTTTTCATCCTTAGAAAAATGCAAGTGTAAGTGTTATAAAAGAAGGAAGTAGTTGCATAATTGTAGATCTTGGAGATTAAACATCATCAGAGCTAGCAAATAAAGCAATCAAAACATAGAAAACTTATGGGAAGAGATAGATTTTCATTGATTTGTTGCTTGTTTCTTATTGTACAAAAGATGTATTTACATTCAAACTAAAAAAAAACTCTCCTTGTTGTATTATAAAGTAAGCCAAATATAAATAATTATCTAAATAAAAGACTTGCTGTGACATCATAAAATAGTAAACCAGTAGGAAATTCTCAAAACCATATGCTTACCTACAGCTTTTATAACTGAGTCAGCTTGGGTAGAAAAGCTACCTCTACCTTTTTTGTCTCCATCTTCTCAGTCTTCCCTCCATTATTATAGCCTTTATATTCCAAAGGGTACCAGGCTAAAAGTGTATAAAGTCATCCTTAAATACAAGCAGTAGAAAGCCTTATAGCTGGATACAGATGAAAGTGACAGAACTGTATCACAGCCTTCACTCTAAAAATGTTTAGATTTCTCATACTCAGCAATTTTATACTCTGGAAATTTTGCTCTTCTGTGAAATGTTGTGAAGAAAGTGGTTAGAAATGCTTGAAAAAAGGATTAAAAGCATTTTATGCTTCAGCAATCAACTCTCTCTTTATTGTTGAATTTCCTTTCTTCACTGAGGACCTTAGAGGTACTCGCGCATGTATTCAGTGTTTCAAACACTAACCTACATGATATGAGAGGGTTGTAATGTCCATTTACCTCCTGTCAGGAAATAAGAACCTCAACATATTAGCCTGGTATTTTCAAGCACAACAGAGACTGTGTGGGACTGAACTGAGGTTCTGGCAGGAGGAGACAGAGACTGGTTATCACTCAACAATCGCTGGGTGCCTCCAACATCAAAAGGGCAGGTCCAGTTAAAGAAACACAGGGAAAAGGCAGGGATGACAAATTCTCTGCTGCCAGCATCCCAGAAGGATCCAATAAAATATAAACAGAAGTGTAAAGCTGTCCTCTTTCTCACAGCTAAATAGAAAGGCTTCAGGCACGTGGTGGAGGCTTGTGTCAGATCTCTGCATGGTACTGAATTCTTACTTTATCATCATGTAGTATATTTAGTCCAGAGCCTGATCTCTTTACTGCGGCTGAATAGCATCCCTTGGCATGTCAAAACAAACAAGTTATAATGGGATGGATCAAGAGGTGAATATACAGCCCACTGGCCGCTGCATGGTACTCCAAGCATTTTATATGGCCAGTTAAATGCTCTGTTCTGGGATATGTGCTGCAAACCTGTACTCTACTTTAGCCAGCTTACTCTGCAAATGCTTCCTTTGACTTCAGCGGTAGCATCCAATCCAATGCAATTAATACCTTGCAAGCAAAAAAAAAAATCTGTATCTCAAAAAATTCCTCAAAGTCTCCAGACAGCATGGAAAGTTTTAAGATAAGGGAGAAATGTGGTCTTTCTTCCCTTGTTTTATAAAAGGCACTAAAGCTTCCTCTACTAGCAGTGAGCCATTGCCATAAATCTAAATGAAGAAAGCCTGTCCACTGAACAAAGATAAAACAAGTTACTGTATATCACACCAGAGGAAGAATCTAAAGATCAAAGGGTAAATACCATTTCCTGCAATGTGTTTTTCCAGGATACCGCTTACTCAGCTTCTGCATTGCTCTGCAGTAGAGAGGAAAAAGCTACGAAAGGGTGGGAGCAGCACATTTTTAGGTTCTGGCAGATAAACATCCAGAGAGATACTAAAGAAAAAGTCATGCTTATTTAGTGAAATCAACGCCTGTATCCATATGAAGCAGCTCCTTTTTCCCCCTCCATTGTGTGTCTTTTCTTCTAGTATTTCATACATTCTTTCTCCATATTAGCTGTTTTAGGCTCTAAGTCAAACAAACGAGAAGCTTGGCTACAGGTTCAAACACCTAACTGTATGCCTCATCTTGCTATATAGAGCAGAGCTTACCCAATGGTTCCTGATTGTCTGTGGATATAAAGGCCATTTCACTACTCTACTGGTAGCACAGCATGTGGCATTCTTCTTAATATAGGAAAATGTGTTGGGTGACATTACGTGATGATGGAGTACAGAGAGAAAAGCACAGCACAAACAGCTGCAAACACAAAAGTAAGAGCAATTTTGTAAGAGCTTTTTGAAAGGCATCAAATCCCAGCGCTCAAAGAGATCAAAGTAAAACCTCTCTCCTCATCAGGTTATATATCCTCTATCTATACTGATTATTTCTTTGTATTGCAACACCCCTAGATTTTCCCAAGAGGTTCTCAAAAAGCATTAGGGACTGCAAGGGCTATGGGTTTTAGTGAAAATGCTGTGAAAGAGAGAGCAACAAAAATGACCTGGAGCCCTTCAGGCACATGCTGAACCTCTCAGCAACATCTCCTAAGTAGAAGTTCTCAAAGATATTTCTCTAGTGCAAAGAGAAAAGATGATGCAGGAGTAGATGTGCTGCTACTGTGTGTGGGGGGGAGGGGGGAAGGGGGGGTTAAATATCACAAATAACAGTGCTGGCTTTCAAAACAAACACCCATCCGGGTGCTAGAACAGTTTGAGACTAAGCAGCAGGAACTCCCATGCACTGCCCACACTTTCAGTCACAGGGGAGATCCCATCAGCAAGCCCCAGCAGAGTCTGGCAAGGATGGCACCAGGAGTGCTGATGGCCAGGAGCTAGGAGGCACAATTCACTTCTAAGGCTACCTGCCCCGTTAGGGCTACACAAGCCGCTGTGTTTGCCAGATGAACGCTGTTCTGCAGGCAGAGAGAGGGTATGCCAGCTCATACGCTCCACAGGGAGAGAAGGGAGGTAGGACATGTCAACCACAGAAACATCGGTGTTACTAGCCCACTCAGGTAGGTGAAGTGCGTAAGTGAGAAAAAACCCAGAGAGCACCGCAAAAGCCAGCCATACTATCTCTCATAAAAGAAAGAAACACGATTAGAATAGTCTTTCATTTTCCTTTTTCTTTCGCCTAGGAGGGAAGAATTGAATATACATCTGCTCTGGCCTGCTGACGCTTATAAGCCACACAGCTTCTGCTGGGCCTAGGCACACACACCAACACTGGTTACCATTAAGAAGTCATCATGCAGTCACAGTTCCCACCTGGCAGTCTTTGAGACACTGCTGTAACCATAGGAAAACAGCTATCGCCACATGGTAACTGCAGGTAAAGCGTAACTTTTTCAAATGGTGGCTAGCGCAGCCAGCCCAGAGCAAAGAAGGTTCTTTTACTTGGTTTTACCCCAAAGCAAGGGCCTGAGGTTTTTCTTCATTTATTTGTTTTTCCCCTGACAGCTAGGGACTGCACTTCTTTTGTTCTAGCAGCCAAGGGCTGGTTTGTTTTACATTCCCCTGACAACCAAGGCTCTACGGTGGGTTTTCCTGGCTCAAGAGACAGGCCAGTTATTTACTTCTGTCAAAACAGACAGCATCACGCATGCCCTGGAGAGAGAGAGAGAGACTGACTCTCTGGTTTAGGACAGCGCATGAGGGCAGGAACAGTATCCACCCTTGTGTATCTTCGTTGGAGGAGCTATAAGTGGTAGAGATCCCTCCTTGTCTGCTCTTCACCTTATGAACTGTCCAGATATTTAGGGCCATGAGTGGTCTACCTAGATACTACCCAGAGAGTCCTTCCAGGCAGCCAGTGCAGGAGCAACACTCCCGCACCTCTGCTGTCCCTCTCTGCGGTGAGCAGAGTCAGCACCTGGAAAGAACAGCTAAGCCTTTTCACCACTCTTCCTACTTCTAGCAGTCCAGAAGCTGATAAGCTGGTTCTTTCTCTCAGCTTAACACGTGCTGAGAATCCACAAAAATCCACTGCACTGATCAATCACATTGGCAACACCCCCACAGACAGACTGCCTCTAAGTCATCAGCCTTCCTCTGCATTCATGCCACCGAATGTCATATTAGGCGAGAGAAGGCCTGCTCTATGTGAGAAATACTAACAAACAGTTTGCTGCTAATCTAGATGCCATTGCTTCACGCTCCCAAAAGCTCTTTGTCCTTCAAAAAAAGTACACTTTTCTTCTCATTCAGGAGGAGCAGAATAGTTTCTACTGTCTGTTCTACTGACTTCACTTTAAACAATATCAATATATTTAAATATGTTCTATCAGGCAGAAATCTCTCTTCTTGCTTAGTTTTACATAGTAGCTTTCAGTCCAGTGCCTTTCATCTGAAGTGCTTTTTTTTTTTTTTTTTTCCTTTTTTTAAAGGCTCAAAGTCACAAAAACTGGGGCAGGGGAAAACAGTGAAATTTCAGCTATACTGAAATGTAATCAAATGAAGGTAAATTAGTAAAAGGCAAAAGGCAATGAAGTTGTAAATTGACATTAAGGTGTCTTTCAAAATATCACAAGTACAATCACTTTCTGTCTGAATCTAAGGTTTCTCCATTATTTTATTTTTAGTATCTTTTCTGAGTATTAAACAATTCAGCCAACCACTTAACTCTAAGCATGTGAGCAGACCCACTGAAACGAGAGTTAAGTGCTTTCTGAATGTGAATTATCCCTACTTCTCAAAAAGCCATTCAAATTGTATTTAAATGTAGAGAACTTTTATACCTGCAAAAATCTAAAGTAAACAATTTCCTATCAAAGTTTATAGCCAGCACTTCAACTAGGCAATAATGTTGACACTCATTGGCTTAGTTCTTTATTTTATGGAGAAAATGTACAGAAAAACTCACTCCATTTACCAATCCTTTGGGAGTTTTTCCATTACTGGCCTTATATAACAGCAATTGAAGATAGAAACAAAATATTATTTAACAAGGTTTTATATGACAACATAAAGAGTGACTGCTAGCTGAGTGTTGATACAGACATATTTCTGCCAGGGTCACTTCCCTGCCAAAATATACTTCCAATAACCATATATAAATTTTATTTTTAAAAAATAACCACTAAATGGTTGTATAAACAGAGTAAACTGTGGGTAACTGTAGTTTATAATGAATATCTGTTGTAGCAACATTAACAAATACCTCGCACAGACTGACTGCAAGTCAGTGCCACCATCACTGGCTTGTTGGTTGGTGGCAAACCAAATGATGTTGGAACACATCAGCGGTTACCCCTGGTAAGAAATCTACGTCCCTGCTACACCAGCATTCACACTCTTGGAAGTATCCCTCATGTTTGTACTTTTCAGACATTTGGCTTTGGAAAGCTTACAATTTATAAAGGAATAGTCACTGACCCAGAAAGTCACTATGGCAAGACTGTTCCTTACACCCCAAAGCACAAACACATAAAACACACTTATATCGAGGTCATGTGATCTAAAGTTTGAAACAGGAGTCTAGGATTAAAAAAATAATAATTCTGCTACCAACTCCTTGTATGACCTTGGGCAAATCTTTCAACACCTTTATCCCTCAGTTCCTCAATTCTGCGATCAGGAGAGTGATTGAGAAGGCCTTGGGAAGGTTATTGATTGATTGCTGTTTGCAAACCCTGCTAAGATGTCAGTAGGAAAAGCATTATTTTATATAAATTTAAAGAATCGGGTTATATAATTATAAATGAAATAATGGTAAGAACATCGTACCAAAAAAAAATGGAAGCGAGAAAAAAAAATAGCTGCAGACTAATCTGCAGAAGATAAGTTATATTCAGTACAATAGGCTTGAACTTGTAGCAGTGAAAGCAGGATGAGACTCCTTTGTAAGAAGGGGTATCAGGCTAAGGGCTCTCAGCTCCACCCAGGATTAGGTACTCCATGTCTTCTCAAGGACTTGTTTGGGAGCCGTCCATTTAAATCTTCACAGTGGTGGCCATTCATGCAATTTTCTTCAAGTCAGTCACCTGATTCCTTCAAAAGCTGCCTTGTAATTTTCTTGTTACAAAATCAGTTTTATTTTTATGCTTTCCTCAGCCACATGTATGTTTAGGTAAACTCTGATTTCCCACCTATGCAAATGCAAGAGGCATTTTACACTTTCCTTAAGTACTGACACATTTATGACTCCAATTTCTCTAAAACGTCATTCAGCTAAGATTGATCATTTGCTGCACAGCGAACAGAGGAAAGAGAAAGAAACGAGCTGTCAGGCATTCTTGCTTTTCTTTTTAAGAAGGGGGAAAAATAGGCTTATCTTTGGAAAGACAGGCCATTTTATTAAAAAGATGAAGCGAGCACTGAACAAATAGTATCTGGAATTTCAGATATGCTGATACAAACGGCGGAAATAGTTAAAATGGCAAAAAAAAAAAAAATGTTTTCAAAGACTTGAAATGCATTTGTAACAAGCAAGCCTCTCCCTCCTGACAATCCGTTAATTTCCTGGACCTTACAAATGTACGTGGCCCATTTGCATGAACTGAAGGATGCATTTGACCCCGTTGCCCCTCCAAAAAAATTGATCGGGTCATGCTTTTCTGTATGTTTTCCATTTTGCTTGCTTTCTCTTACATCTTAAAATAGTACTGCCGTTCCTACTTCCACGTGGCTAGTGTACTTTTCCACTACAAATTATCAGCAACTTTTATCAACGTTTTATCATTGGTGTAATCTGGAATTATTATATATCAAGATTTGCAATAAACTACGTAAAATACACAAGTACCTTTCCTTTAATATTTCTCACTCAAAAACAAACAAAGCAAGCCCAGTGAACCAAGTATTTGCAGCAACTGTTTTTATATGATAACAGGATTCCATTCACATTTCCTATTATAATCCTTGTAAAACAAGGGCCAAGGACCAGGTTCTGGTACCTTTATTGACAGAAATAGTTTTGATTTCTGAGAGTTGTCCAACTGACTTTGACAACTTGCAGAGTAAGGCTATTAAATTAACCAAGTCACATCTGTGAATTCTGAACAAAGACCCCAACATATGGTTAGACACCTTTGCCACTGCTGTTGGAAAATGTATGTATGTATGTATTTACGTATTAAGCTCAGACATTCAGATAGATTTACAGACTATTCTAACACAATAATGAAAAGTTGTGTTTCCAACCCAGTCAAAAACAGAAAAACCCCTTACAACCTGGATTTGTACAGACCCAGGTATTAGCCAGGAGGTGGGCATTTGCAGCACAACTATCCCACCAAACCTATAACTTCACCTTTAAATGGAGCTGACAATTCTTCCCATCTGTGGTAAGAACTGCTTAACAGTAAAAACTGTGGTAAAATATCTCACCCCTCCACCTGCCACACAAGCAGCCAAAACGTGCTCCACTTACTTGCAGTTTTGTTAAATGAAGTAATGTCCACTGGGAACTGAACAGAAATTATTACACTTCTCTTGCATAGGACCATACAGTTGATATGTGGCCTAACATGTTTTAAACTAGAGCTATATAAGCAAAGTAGAGCAGCCAGCTCTTCAGCATTTGACCCTGATTTTATAAGATATCCAAAGATAGATTCCCTGAAATTTAACAAGGACTTTGCATTCATTTTGCCTTTTTTTTCCCCTCATGTGTCACTGTAGCAGTGTACTCAATGGCTATTATATTAACTAAATTCAGAATATTATGTCTGCTTCTGAAGTTCATCAGTGCTTTCCAATTCTAAAGAAACCTCTGAAGGGCTTCAGGAAGCACTTACATACTAGAGTACACATAGCCAGCTTGCAATAACTGGAAAGGCATTTTGTATTGTATTTTTAATACAGACAGGGGCTTCTGGTAAGGCTTGGGAGAGGAAAGGAAGATTTGTTTTATTATTACCACTTTTAAGATGTGGGTATTCTTTCTCGTGGGTGCTATCTGAAAAGCTGTCCAACAGTCATCAGGAAAAGGGCAGAGAACGAGGAAGAAAGAGAAGCTGGAGACCGCGCTGCACAACTAACACAAGCTCACAGCAAGGCCAGCGCAAACCCCAGGAACGCCAGTCGGCAGAAGGGCATCCCTCCCTCCCAGGGTCACGGCCAGGCCGCGTGTTCTGGCTCCTGCCCCTAGCCCCCCAGTCTGTAGGGCTGCCACAGGAAAAATTTACCTCTCCCCTCAGGAGATCGGCACCAAGTCTACTCAAGAAGCATGCACTCCCTTAATGCTTTAAACTTGGGGTTACTCGGGAGTTAACCGCGACCTGTGCCTTCCGCTGGCCCCCTGCACAAGAGGGGAAGCCCAGTCCTTCAGTACAACGGCCTATCTTGTATTTAGCGCAGTGTGACAGTAGATAGCACCTTGTTAAGCAATGGCAGAGTTTCTGTGTGGTTCTGAAAACATCTCTTTTCCACACCTTCTTTCATAGGGCTGTAAAACATTCCTCTCTCTCCCAGTTCCAGTAAGCCTGTTGTTCAGAAGTGACTTGTAATTTCTGAATCAAAAAGCAAGGTTCAGCTCAGTTGCAATAAAGCCTGATTAAACATCGCATTCTGCATGGATTTTAAACAGTCACTGCTCCCAGAGATGACTGCTGAAAGTAACAGCAACCGTGTAAGGATCTTCCAGAAACACAGAAGAAGATTCATGTTTTCTTTTCACATCTGTATTCTTCAGTCATTTTTATCATTTATCTGCAAATCGTTTAATTAAAACAACAACTTAAAACTCTCAGCATCAAACAGAGGGAAAAGAGCTGATATGAGAGCTTAAGCCTAACTTGCTGCAAGTTGATTTCATTCCAAACTTAGACAAACCCCAGCAGTCCTTATGGCACTCCTTGAGGGAGACACCTCGAGTTTATCGCAGGTTACGGTTTGGCCTAGTTGGCTGACATCCCGCACTCCCCCACCTCCACAGCAGAGCCCGCCATTCAGCTGACAAAACAGGCGTCTTTTTCCCTTCAGCAAAGTATCTGGCTTTCTTTCTGAGCGTTCAAACAATAAGGATTAAAGTTCATTTCTGCTGCACAGACATGAATTGATTTGACAAGATAAGTTACTAGGAAAAAAACAAAACAAAACAAAAAATCATTCTAAATTTAAAGTACAACACAAAGCCGGCGCTACAGCCAGATCGCTAGGAGCGCTCCCCTCACAGCACAGCACAGCACAGCGAAGCTCACACTTCCCGGCAGCCCGACAAGCAATGGTCTCGCACTCACCTGGGAGGGGGCTGCGAGGGTGGCGGCAGCGGGGCTTCCTGCAGGGCAGAGCCGGTCCCACCGCCCTGAGGGAGCAGGTCGGGGTCAGGGCCTGTGAGGGGCCATGGCCAGGAAGGGGCAGGAGCCCACACTGCTGCAGCATCACAAGCAGCTGGGCTGAGATGGCACCGGGGCACGGTGGGGCCAGGTGGGGCCGTTAAGGCCGTTAAGACCGTTAGTGCCCCACCCCACCCCCCCTCCCTGGCCCTGACAGTACCAGCCCCATCAATGACTTGTAGAAGGCAGGTGTGAAATCCTGGGCTACAATATCCCCTTCAGCTTCCCAACTGGGCAACTACATCCACCAATTTCCACGTGACTCCCAATTTTCCCATACTTCAAAATATTTTCCCTCTTTGCTCAAACAGCCTGACAAGCATACCTGATTTTGAAGGTGTAGGGTAAACTTGGCAACCAACATGTGCATTTGACATTGAACACAGAGTCAATCGCTACAGCTGGAGGGGCAGAAAATACCTACCAAATACCCGCTTGGCTACAAAGTAAGTCTGTGCCAATGGGAAATTGTTCCCAAAACTTTTCTGTTTTTTGAAAAAATTCAAGCAACGACGCTTCCACCAGCTCTCTTGGGAGGTAGCTCTACCCTGCCTGAAGACATGTTTCCTGATATTCAGGCTAAATTTTCTTGTGCTCATTTTCATGCCTCTATTCCTAATAACACATCCATCAGCCACCCTAAAAATCCTCTCTCTTCTTTTAAAGCTTGGATTTGGATTCTTGCAGGATGCTAGACAGTCCACATATCCTCTGTAGTCATTGTTTCCTTGTTCAGATATTTCTTTCGGAAAACAAAATTGGCAGAGACCAGAAGACAATTCTATTACCATCAAACCTCCTGTGAATGCAACTGGAAAAAGAAAAGCTCCTCGGCTAAGTACTTCAACGTGCAAATAAGACACGCTGGAATTAGCAGTGATCCTCCTTCTGCGAATGAGGAGTTCTCACCCTGGGACCCAGAAGGGGCTCATGCGGACCGAGGCATCAGGGAGGAAGATGGCATGTTCCCATCATTAAGGCACACAAGTTAGATCATCCGAAGCTACTCCTGGCTCTGCCACTGAACTACTGTGTGGTCTCCCATGCCTTTGTTTCCCTCTCTATCAAACGGGCTTACAGGAATTTGGTTTCTCTTCTTCTGAGTCCCAGATTTCAACCACAGGGCAGGCAAAAAATCAAGGGGGAGAAGAGTACCTCAGAAAAATGTTCCCTGCAAAAGGCTTTTAACCTTCAAGGCATCACTCCGTATGCCATGTATACAGTGCAGCTATTCCTCCTGCTTTCTTGATGATGAGGGGGCAAAGCATTTCCTAAACTCAGGGAAGATTTTGTGACAAAAGTCTGTTGTAATCTGGTAGGGTGGTGCTCACATCCCAGGTTTGACTGGAAAAGTGCACAGAAGAAAGAAAATCTGTCAAATGCTATGACGTATTGCTTCCTTGGTCTCCGTTCAGCACATGAGTGCTGATGCAGGTGCTATCTGAGGTGCAACCAGAATCCTATGTAATCTATGTGCATATCTCGGCAACACTGTGCTACGTTGATGTGATATTGACAGACTGGGGTAGAGGAGATGAGAAGCACCATTTAGTTTCCAGAGTCATTAAGCAGCTCCATCAACCATAACACTCACCAGCACCTAACCCCCAGCCACATTTTGTCCTGAGTTTGCGGCACCTATCCCTTCTTAATCATCACTTCCTACAGACAGTGTGTCTACTAACCACCTCAGCATCAGCACCCAAAACCAGCTGCAGTTTCTTGTCATGACCCAAATTCCACAGTGGGATTTGGATGAATTGCAAGAAATTGCAGCTGGATTTTCAAACCTACATGGGGAAAAAGAAAAGAATAACTTTCTGCAAGCCAAATGGAGATTTCTCCACTCCCTATTTTCCAGGGCTAAAAAGCTAGAACATGAGCTAGCTTTTACACAGAGGGATATTATGAAGTAGAGGCACAAGGACATAGCCTGCACTTCCTCCATTCTTTTCTTGGGTTCCTGCTCCTAGCCATTCACAACTACAGTCTCTCCTAGCACACACTGTGCACTATCACAAAAAATCAGTCCTACTCCATATGTTCTAGTCTATACAATATACTATGCACACTTCCCTGCTTTCTGTAGAGCCATGCTAGCCTGCTTTCTGTGGCTAGACTAAGATATAGACGAACCCTCTCCGCTATGGGTTAAAAATGTTAACGACTGGAATTCCTTTGTACATTTTTTGAAACAATGGCATTATGAACAGTGTGATAACATATAACTATAGCCTACTGTAAGAACCATAAGACTGTACATATCTACTAGGAGGAGCTATACCCAAAAGGGGTATAACATGTCCCCAAAGGGGACAATGAGACGGACAAAAGGGGATTATGGTACAGCTTGATGAGCAGTAGGCAACACAGCTAAGGTTTCTGAAGAGATCACAGAATCACAGAATAGTTGAGGTTGGCAGAAACCTCTGAAGATCATCTGATCTAACCTCCCTGCTCAAGCAGGGACAGCTAAGCCAGTTACCCAGAACCGTGTCCAGTCAGGCTTTGAGTATCTCCAAGGACGGACACTCCACAACCTCTCTGGGCAACCTGGTCCAGTGTTCAGCCAGCCTCACAATGAAGTGTTTTCTTACCTTCAGACAAAATTTCCTATGTTTCAGTTTGTGCCCGTTGCCTCTCGTCCTGTCATTGGGCACCACTGAGAAGACTCTGGCTCCATCTTCTTTATGTGCTCCCATCAGGTATTTTATAAGCATTGATAAGATCCTCCCAAGCGTTCTCTTCTCCACGCTAAACAGTCCCAGCTCTAAGCTTCTCCTCATGTGAGAGATGCTCCAGTCCCTTCATCGTCTGTGTGGCCCTTCACTGGACTCGTTCCAGTAGCTCCATGTCTCTCTCTTATTGGGGAGGCCAGGACTGGAAACAGCACTCCAGATGGGGCCTCACCAGGGCTGAGCAGAGAGGAAGGATCACCTGCCTGAACTTGCTGGCAATGCTCTTCCTAATGCAGCACAGGATATTGTTGGCTTTCTTTGTCACGAGGACACATTGCTGGCTCATGTGCAACTTGTCCACTAGGACAGAATTTGGTTAAGCTCAGAAAAGACAGTGGCATCTCTCTCCTTCCTCAGTGGAGCTGGAGAGAACCACAACATCATACTGCGAACGCACATAGTGCTTAGTGCCATAGCAGGGCACTACTGCCCTCTTAGATATCTGGTAATCCTTCTGGGTTTACCATTACCTCCACAGACATGTACTGCAGAAATAGGCCAGCGAAGCCTTTAAAAGAGAAGGTTGGAACTTTGGGAGCAATGGAAAGAAAAAGTCAGTGAAGGGCAGATATAGTTGAAACAACAAACGGAATGACTTTTGCAGCTGCATCTTCTCGCATTTGTTGTCTCAGGGACAGAGGGAAGCCCAGTTGCCCTTGTCAGCTTCCAGGAAAGAGGTTTCTCAGTAGCACATGTGTGAGAAGATGAGGCTCTGTACATGGTATTTACTTATGGGATGGAGGGGAAGGTCAGGATTTGAACATGTTAGGCAGGAAGAACTGGCAAAACCTGTCACATTCTTCAGGAATGGGAACGCAGGAAGAAAGCTGGATCAAACATAATGCTCAGCTTATAAAGCTGAATGACAAGTAGACCAATGTGGCTGTCAAGAATAGTTTCAAGACTAGATGACTGACATTGTCAAGGAGAAAGGGATTTCTGGGTGGTCAGTATGTTTTCAGAGAATTAACATGGCAGATCTTTAACTCATTAAAAGAAGCCTTAGATCTCACTGTGGTTCCTATTAAATTTACATCTTTAGATTATCCAGTAGAGTTCCTGAGGAAGCGTCAGTAGACAGCAATGCCTTAATGCTAAATTATTTCACTGATGCAGAGATCTGAACATAGATACTGAAATGTTTTTAGAAAAATTAAGGTCGGATAGGACCTCTGGAGGTCTAAAGTCTAACTTCCTGCTCAAAGCCAACTTAGAAACAAATTTTGAGAAAGGCAGCTTAGTCTTTGTTCAGAATACTATTACAATATCCAAAATTTTTAACCCATCTACACTTTCAGTGTACACCTTGTATACAGGCAATCACAGAGTTTATATGACACAAACTCATAGGACTATGGAAAAATTAAGAATGATAATGAGAAGTAATGATTTTGATCATTCTTGCACTAGGAATAAATGCTCCAAATATATCTTAGGAAGCACGCAGTGACTACAGTGTAATAATAATAGTGTAGACCTGTTTGGTTGGTTAAAGGACTTCTGCTTTCAGTGGATTCTTTAGGTAAGAGAGAGAGCATTGGGTTTTGCTTTATAAATACAGAGCTACATGTTAGAAGCATATGTTAGAAGCATTAAGATTGAAGATTGAAGAAAAGTTGCATTAAAAGAAAAAAGTTACAAGTTGTGCAATTCTTAAGGGAATCAACCTCACAGTCTTAGAGCAGCCTCCAAGAAATGTTTACTACTACAGTAGAGAACACAGATGCATCAAGAATCTTTATTCTGAGGCACTATGAGATCCTCTGGATAGTATGGGCCCAAGCTACAGGATGCCTTGAAGATAAGGATTGGGATCCTGAACTTGATTTGACCTTATGCAGGAAGAGAATGTAGAGTGCAGAGGACAGATCCAATTGTACTGCTGAGGAGATAAAATGGAGCAGCGTTCCTCAGTCCCTTGTGCTCCATGAGACTGAAGAAGATAGTCCTCCATTGCAAAATGAAATAAACAACTGACCCTTTATATATACTTTCCCACCAACGGAAAGAAGCAAACACCTAAATATTTTGGGGGCACGTGGAAGTGAGCTAATCACGGTAGGAAACAAACACTCATAGTTTTCCTCTTGTTTTTATTTGTCTGTAGAGGAAACAGCTGTGACATTGCATCACAAGATGGTCCACAGACCTCTGTCTTCCAGAAGATAAGGCTGCTTTTTGCAAAAGTTTAAAGAACACTCTACTGCAGCAATTTGAGGTAGCAAGAGTTATGTGCACTGAAGTCTTCACACATAGGTTTATGTCACTTTGCTGAAGCCCATCCAAGCTGTGACAAAGGTATGAATAACTGTATATCAGTATAACAGTATATCATCTGTCAAGATCGAGTTCAGTCTCCTAAAGCACTGGAAGTAATAAAGAATATTGACTCTTAGCTCTGCTATGCAAAAGGTTAAGCTTCAGAGAGGAACCCAGGAGTACTCCGCGCCAGAATTAATTGTGAATGGGTTCACCAGCCAAAGGAGATGGCCCTGTGCTTGTGAGAGTCCTGCAGAAGAAAAAATTCCTCCCCTGCATCAGCTTCCCGAAGTGTTTTGGATCAGCCTCCGCTGATCTCTTCTGACTCACGGCCATTTTGATTGGAGCAATATGAGGAAACACTGGCAAAACCACACCGCATCTCTTTATTAACACACTTCACACCTCTTTATGACTTCAGATGGTAGAGTTCATGTAATTTGAGTTCACCTACAGGTTATTTCCTGTCATTACTGATTAGCTGAGCCCTTCCAGAAAGTGAATTGTCTAATGCCAGATGAACCAACTAAATCAGAGCTAGGTATGGAATACAGTCTCTTTAACCACAAGACAATGACTCCTTCTGGTATATTATTTTCCTTCTTTTTACTGCATCCTGTAAGACTAGGCTTAATTTTGCAGAAGTACAAAATTATGAGGACAAACTGGACAATATTTTTTGATCTCATGCTAGTCCTTCTCTGTTCATTTCATAAGTTACCATGCAAAAACTTAGCAAAAATTGCCATCTTTACCCAAAGGGCACTCAAGATTAGGTCAACATTGTTCTTGAAGACTAGCCTGAAATTCAGTGGCAGACAACTGTGATGAACGCTTATTACACCTCTGCCCATGATATGCCTATCAAAAATAGCATTATCCCATAACTTTCCTATGGTCATACAAGATTATTTAAACAAAGAGGGGAAAAAGCATAAAGAATATTCCTCATCTTTGGGTGGATTTTCAATGGGAGACTGAGTTCTTTCTTCAAAAGAATATGTAGGAAGAAACTCATTTGTCTCTGCTCTGAAATGAAAGCATATATGACTACCTCATTAATCAGTCATGTCCTTTGTATTTATCTAGTTTGGTATGGTTTGTTTCTTCATGGCATTCTTTTTACTGTTGTAAAGAATCCAACCTCCTATGTGATACTGAGTCTAGTTTACCTACACACACACAAAAATACTGATATCAATCTACATCTAGTTTAAAGAAGTAGCAATATTATTACTGTCCATTGATCAGTAATATTAAGTGAACGAGGTACAGTTCCATACATATTTCTCTGAACTCTTCTGTGAAATTAATTATATGTGCAAATATGAAAGTACAGTGGCAAGATCTTTAGCCGTGGTAAATCAGAGTAACTTTGTTGGACCTATGCCAGTTTATATCCTGTGGGGCCTTGGCCAGAGAGTGGACCATCAGTGTTTTAAATACACGTTTCTGTCCTACTATATGTATAAAGGGTGCTGTATTATGTTAATGTGTATCATCAGGATTAAGGAACTTTGTGATATAAATTTCTACTGACATTGGTAGAACTACAACAACATAAAGCAAGCATAATGAGGACAAATCAAACCCCATATGGACACATAAAATTTCTAAGAAAATTAGCTTCTCCTTCTACAAAAGTTAACCGACTCATTTGTAAAAACATTATGTACCAAAAGTAATAATTTTAATGAGGGAGGGCAGAATAAATCTCTAAATTAGAACTGAAAGCGAACAGTAGTGAAAGCAGTAAATTGAGCTAATAAGGTCCAGCAAAAACACGAATCAGCCAGCCCAGCAGACAATATTTGAAAAGTACTAAGTGGGAACATGCAACAGAGACAAGATGAGACAAAGTAAACATGTCATGTAGAACAGATGCTGCAAAACAAACACAATGGCAAAAATAATTATATGTTAATCAAAGTCCCAAGAGAAAAAAAATCAATGTATTGGTAAGTTTCAAAACAGCTGCATCTGGCTTTGGACAACAGAATTTGCACTTGCAAAAATCCCACCTGCAACTCCAGCCGCAGAGGAGATGCAGGTACAATCTATGCCAGTAATTCATACACAGATGTTTCTAGCTAGCTGACAGCATAACACAGTTGAGTATCTCAATACTCACATTTGCCTGTTCATAACTAAGTTCCACGTGCATCACTTGCTGCTAATCAAAAAGGGAATGCTGAACTTCACCTTACCACTTTACACTTTCAAATTCAGAAGAACAAAGTTAGTCATCCATATCCAGTCTTCACTCCTCATGTGTTAGAAGAGGTTACAGAAGCAATGTGAAACATGCACAACCAAGGAAAATTCTCATCCAGTAATAGATGAGACCTAATCCATGAGGCCTAAGCAGTACCTATTTCGGTGAGGAATTAGCACTTGACATGAGTAATGCTTCCTAAAATGGAATCTCAGAAAAGAAAAACATTAGAACAGTGCAAAATATTCACAGTTCAGTTAAAGATGTTAGCAATTGTATATATAAAGACGAAATTTCAGAGGCCCAGAAATTTAAAAACACATTTAGATGGTTACAATTTTGTTTCTCTCTGATTGTGAAACACAGGCAAAATAAAATTGTGGTTCAGTAGCATACAGTCCAATTTCTTCTGTTTCCTGGAACCAGAAACTGGACTAGCCTCTAGCTCTGATGCAAAAACAGAATTTTAACCTGAGGGAAATAAATTCTCCTTTGGACAATCCTGCTGCGATTATTATGTGCACTAAAATATAAATAACAAAAAGATAGACCTACTAACTGAAACTATAGAAGACTGACCAAAGGTACCAAAAAAAACCCACTCCTACCTGAGAGCCTGAGAGAAATTTTCCCTCCTAAAACTGTTTTATTTTTACAGGAAACAATAATGAGACAGTTGTGATCAAGCAGGAGTGTTACAGTGCACACACAGTAGGCAGTTCCCACCAGGGATCAACGTACCTCAGAAGCTAGAAAGGAAAAAATAAAAATTTCTGATTTTTCTGCCATCAGAATTCAGCCTCCCTCTCTCTTTCAGAAACCATAGAAAATGGCTTTTGCTCAGCTTCACACTCACCATGAGAGAGGTTCAGCCAATAAAGGCAGAGAGTAAGTCTCATGGTAAAAACACAGCAAAAGGCAACTGTGGATAGTTCAAAGTAAAAGGGAAAAAAGACTGGGCCAAACATAGCTAGTTTAAAGACAGACTCTGACCTCTCACCATGATGGGTTTTGAATACTTACAAGTGTGAAGCTGAGCAATTCACACAGCTGGAGAAAAAAGCATGTGAGCATGCTTATGCTCGCTCTCTTATACACATGCTCATACACATACATACATACTCATATTTGGAGAAAGTATTAGTGGGAGCAGGATTTCGCTGCTATTCTAAGCTGTCTTTAGCAAAATTTTCACAATGTTTAAAAAAACCCACAACCCTGCAGGCCTCTCAGACACGCATGTATAAAAACAGAACTAATCCAGCAACGCACTGACCTTATACATGTTTAAGTGCTTCACTGAATCAAGGTGAAATAAAGAGTTTAAGAAGCCTTGAACCCTATTCTGTTACTCTTAAGTGTTGTGTTTACAACTGTGACCGACAACATTTGGAAAATCAGATCTCTGTTCACACTTAAAATATTATAAGTGGCCTGGGAAAACACAAATAAAACTAATTAAATGCTATAGCTAATTTATTTAGTCACTTTTTGCTAGTGAAATGAAAGAACACATTTAGTACATGAACTCGTACATGAAAAGTCATCTCTGTAATAAAACTTTTTTTTAACCTCCTGAGCTGGACCCAGCTGCTTTTCATACATCTATAACAAACTTTGTGCCAAATGCACTGCTTATATATTTTTCTAAACAAGCCTCACTTTACTTTTTCCATTCAGTCCAGACAGATGGCAAGTAAAGAAAACACTTTAGTGTCATTCTGGTGGAGACCGTCACTGAAGTGCTTTTGCCAGGAAGAAACAGACTAAACATGAATGAGGCCAAACAGAGAAGCTTGTTTTACAGGCTGGAGGTACTAGATTTCTCTGGACTAACAGAAATTCAATAGCAGCTTTAAAGCACTTGCAAAGAACAGCTTCTCTACTTTCCTGCAGCATGTAGCAACCATATTCTAATTGCAGTAGCAATATCCACAAGTGAAAACAGGTACGACGTTTCTACAAACATTGGCAGGGAAATGCTTATTTTCTTTTTTTCTCTTAATGTACACAACAGTGGCACTCTTTGCTACAAATACATTTTTCATTACAAGGAATGAACTTTGTGGAATTTAGGATGCTACAAAATAAGATGTTCCTGTTCAAAGGTCAGACTGTTCATTATTTGAACAATATCTCAATTAATACTGTATTGGTACACACATATCAGCTCCAGCCTATTCATTCTTGTACCTGCTTTTGTGAATGTAGCTAATAATGCCAAAAAAAAGGGAAAGAGGATTAGGGAAGACACAAAATAAGAATTCTATTTCGAAAGTTGCTAGATTTTGCCTAGAAGACATCATTCCAGCTTGCAGCATCTAGTGTGCCTTCCACCTCACAAGTGGAGCAGTTCCATTGCTTTTCACTTGCCAAGACCTGACCAGATACAATAATCACTGAAGCAACATTAATTTAAGTGGAGCATATAAATCTATTATTGCTTCTTGCGGATTCTGACTCGTTAGATCCCTGGGATCCAGGCTTCGTGAACAGAGAAAAGATCAGTTAAGCAAGAAGTAGAGAGTGTACAAAATGGCTTTTAAAACAGTAAGTCAGATTTACTTTAAACCTTTATCAGAGCAAAAATGTCATCAGTTATCTGTATACCTCAAACTTTGGGCTTTTTGTAGAAAACAGTATCTCTTAAGACACTCAAACACTGTTATTGGTAAGTCTGAGATTCTCTTTTCTACAAAGGGAAAAGGCTATTTGATGACTTGTAGTTCCATTCTAAATGCATTTAAACTGCCATGAGAAAAAAGGAAATACAGAGGGTCCATGTGCTATTAACACAATATTGCCTTCTGCAGTAACTGGTATAGCTGCTATTGTGTCAGGTTAGACATGTATAGTATTTTGAACTGTCAGTGAACAATTGCATTGAGCTGTTTCCAATGGCCAGGAAGATCCAAAGATGAAAAGGGCTCACTATTTTGCTTTTGTCCTGGCTTCCATTTTTCTTTCCTCACCTTTTCTTTTGTAATGCATTTTCCTCACTTCCTTGTTTTTGGTACAATGGCTTGTAAGTTTTTTCCATTGATATCTATCCATCTGAAGATGAACCACCAGGATCCATTTCCTTTTCTGCACATCTTAAGCAGTGGGCCAGATTTTCAGGGAGGTCAGCATGCTGGATCGGAAACATCTGGCCATCCAGACTGCTATGTCTGCTGAGAATTGTGGCAACAGTTGGTGAAAGAGTAGTTCTGCAGAAAAGCGTGACCCTGATAATACTGGAAATTATTTTTTAGTCTAAACAGCTATGGACAGAGTGAATTCTTTGATTTGGCTATTATAGATTGGTGTTGGTTTGCCTTGTTTCCCTGGAAGAGTATTTAGTTTATCAGCATATTCACCAGTCACTGTAATTTTATGCCAAAGCAGCTACAAGTCTAAAGAAAAGAGGCTAAAGATATAGATACAGATAAATAATCAGGAATCAGTTTAAAAGATATATCCAGAAGACAAAGCTTCGAAAGATGCTTTTAACTAGATCGCTCTGTGGTAAGGATATTCAGTAAACAGATTATCTCTAATAAGCTTATCCTGCATTAAACCACTAATGAGTCGATGCTGTGATAAGACTGTTCTCAAAGGCAATGAATTATAGACATACAATTATAGGAAGCGAGTAGAACAAGGCTTCCCTTCTCCCACAGTGCTGCTCAGTGGCTCCCTGCACACTCTCCAACTGCAGATGAGCAAAGCCTTTAGCTTGGCCCACCAAAAAGTCATTCTGGTAAAAGCTGATCAAATTAAGCACTAGAAAATTGTTAGGACAAGACAAAAAACTGACCAGGGTTAGTAACCACTCTCAAAGCCACCTGCAGAATTTCCAGCACTTTCACAGCAGCAGGGAAAGAGCAAATCCAGTAGAAACATTGCTTGAGACAAGAAGCTTTTATCTGCAAGTATTTCATTGTGGAGCTGTGACATAACAGTTTCACCAAGAAACTGTTAGAAGTCAGTAACTGCATAATGATAACTGCAATAACTGCAACACTCATCCCATAAGAGCTGCCCCATAATTTTCCCAACGCTAAAATCTTAAAATCAAGAGAATGAAACAATCTTCAAGGGGAGTCAGAAATGGCATGAACAGAACATGCCAAAAATACCACTTCAGACTCAAAACCATGGCATTTACCACCATCTCTTTGAACTGAGAGATGCATTAAAACCTATGTAAGTCACCTTCTAATTTTCATAATGGAAGAGGTCAAACTATTTCTGGGGCCACCAAGTGTTCAGTTCCCAGATAAGTCCCTAGACATACGGCACTTGATTTCTGAATACAGAAAGCATCATCCAATTTGTTAAAAATGTTTCTACAACTGCAATAACAAAGTCAGCATTGATATAACATCAATTTGCTGCAAGCTATAAGGAAATCATTCCATCATTTACAACACATGCCAACACACACTTGATTTATGCAAAGGTCAAGGAGCAAAGAAATTCTCAAGCCAGAGAAAAACATGTGAAATAATCAGAATGAAGTCAAGATAATAAAAAAATATTACAAATGCTAAATGAGCAGTAGACAGACACAATAAAGAAAGGAGGTTGCTGAGCAGGAAGATTTAGGAAGGTTGAGGCATTATCCATTAAGAAGTAAATTCTTGAGCCATGTTACAAATCAGCATGTCCTACCAAATCTAAGTAGGAATGTGCCAATTAGCAGTGCAAACTTTCCAGTTCTGAGAATATCAGGCTGTAATGGCATGTTTTGGAGAGCTAAATCACAGGTTCAAGCTGTAGACCCAGATGATGATAGCAGGGCTCCAGCCAATTTTAAGGGTACCTTCCTAGGTACACAGATTAGGCACACAGCTCTAATGATGCTTGAGAGACTTATTGTCATTCAGAGCAGTGAAGAACAGCTTAGCGTTTCCGTAAGTTTTCACTATGTATTTTTCCACCCTCCAGAAAAAGCATGTTTGCTAAACACAAACCATGTAACCTTGTTGTCGTGGATAATGCATTAATTATACAGTTCTACAATTAGCAGCTTCAAGTTAAAAATAAATGTAAAAGTTCACAGGTTTGCAGGCTGTCACAAGAAAAATCCACAAAGTGTTTCTTTCTGTGTATTTAATCTGCTTGTGAAGTTGCTATGGAAAGAGAAAAATAATGATGCATAGAAAAAAAATCCCCTTGAGGATCCAGTCATTGATTAAAAAAATGTTAATTAAGAATGCATGCCTTCAGAATTTCTAATTTGGCATACAGGGGAAAAAAGCATCTAAGAGAGAATTAAAGGCGAGTCCCATGATAAAGATGCTTTGGTTTGGATTAAACTGCTAAAAGCCTCGGTCTTTAAAAACTGTAGAAAAAAAACACACCTACATATACCAGAGGGAGTATTAGCATTGTAGGGAAAAACTCTATACAGTGTGGTGGCTTATAATTGCAAAGACAGTGGAAATAAAAAGTTTAATAAATCACTTTTCTTCCAAGATTTTTGCCTTTCAGAGTTCTCTCCTTTTTGGCTAAGGGCTTGCAGTAAAATTGCATTACAACCAATCTTTATTCTGCAAGCCTCACTGTTGGCAAGTCAGAGAATGAAATCTTGATGTATAAACTAACAAACTCAAAACCGACATCTCTAAAAGCACATCACATACCCTCAGGCATTTTAATCCCACTGCTGGTAGGTCAGGTCTAATTGTTTCCATCATACTCTTTACCTCGAGCACACACAGGATGTTACGAAACTCCTTCCCAATAATGGAAATCTTATCAATAAAGACTACTACGATCCATGAGCTGACTGTTCCCACAAAGAGTACCAGCAAACGGTAAACATGCTGACATATACAGGAAGTAGACTCAGGCTTGTGGGTCCAGGTAATGGACCTGTACAGCCAGATAAGCAGTACAAGCTGAGAGTATTTGAACAGGATTCCATTGCTCTCCTAAATCGTACATTAACACAGTACCCTAACGAGAAGATTAATAACCTCGTGCACGCATTGGTTACCACATACCACATCATGCTGACAATCCATACACATTGCACAAGTGAAAAAGGAAATGGTTGATGTAGAAAGCATTCCAAGTTTCATATTTGTGGAATTTCTCTTTTGCATCAGGCATCCTTTATTTCAATAATTCACGGAGAGGTTACACATGCAGCCTGAAAGGGCAGACTCAGCCAAAACAAAATGCTCAACTGAGCATCTTTATTCAACATCACAGATATAAAAACACTTCCAACCATGCCAGCATGTGCACAGTTTCAAGTAGAAATAGGCACAGATTTCTTTGCTTCCTGAATCAAAGTGGGCAACATAGCCACAGACTGGGCTGGCTAAGGAAGCTATGCCATGTATTGAGGTGGAAGAATGGTTAAAGGAGTTAGGGCATAATGAGTACATCAACCCTGGGAGTTATGAGGAAACAGGGGAAGTAAATGAGTTTGACCCAAAGATACCCCGGCACCACTTGTGGGGACTGAAGCACAAACCTTGCGTGTAGTGAAGCAAGATTGTTTGTTTCATATTTCATCCTCTCTTGTATGCCTTATTGTGTGAGAATACAGCTGTGTTTGCAGATTGAAGTCGCTTTGCTACATTACCACCAGCCGCGCTCTGCATTAAGGTTATCTTCCCGCTCTCACGTCCTTGCCCTAGTTTCAATATCTGCACTCGGATAGCTCACAGGCACCTGCCCGTCTTGGCACTGACACAAGTCTTCATACTATGCGCACTTTCCCAGGGCTTCTGGCACTGAGAGAATACTTTGCTGCTGCTCCTGGTCGTCTTCTGGTGCACGTCGCCCCGGGCATCTCCCCCTTTTTGTTTTAACAAAACTGCATGCGAATGTGAATCGGCGACGCCCTCCGGGACAAGGGAACCACAAAACAGGATGAGAAAGGCGGGAGCAGGCGGCGCGTGTGGAGGCCGCCAAGCCAATCAGCTGTTAAAGAGACTCACATGGACATGGGGACTAACCAATCCACAGGGAGTGGGGCACGTGCAAGAATTCGGATAATAAATAAAAGATCACTGGGGGAAAGCTTCGGGGCTGCTATGCAGACGCTAGAATAAAGAGCATTAATTCATATTGAACGACTCTGACCCGTTCTTCTACTCCGGAGGAGAGCCGCTGAATTTCCAACTGCAAATGGTGACCCCGACGTGATACTTTGAAGAGTGAAGGCTGCAGCGGAGGGAAGGCGGCTGTGGGGAGTAGAGGACCTCAGCGGAAAAACAGGGCGTGCGCACGCCAACGACTCACAAGAGGAGGTGAGTGCTGCCGGAACGGGCAGGCTGCTACGGGCAGGGCCGAGGGGAGATGGGCTCAAATGAGGAGCCGAAGGCCATAGCACGTTTGCTATGTCGAGTCCTCTCTAAGAGAGAGAAAACTTCAAAGAACTTAGAAAAGGACATTTCCGCCCTGGTGGATTTTGGATGGCGCTCGGGCGCGTTGCAGTGCACGGGCGAGTTGTTTATGGAATCCACCTGGGACGCGGTAAAAGAAGATATATGGACTGCCATTTATAAAGATGAAAAAGGAGCTAAGGACCTTGTGGGCCCTTGGCACCTCGTAAAAGAGACGGTAACAGCTATGCGGGCAGAAAAAACTGCAGCTAGAGCCTTGGCTCTAGCCACCAGTGCGAGCGGACAGAGTGAACTCTTTGCGGTGCCTGTGATACCGGTGGGCTGTCATGGCATGACGGCACAGCCAGCCAGTTCAATACAGGCATTGAAGCAGCTGCTCTTAAAGGGGTAGGATCGTTGCCCGCAGGCCACGAATGGGGAGACTGAGGATTCAAAGGGGTCCCCGATCTATAAGGAAGTGCCGGGAGAGGATGAAGAAGAAAAGGCCGTAGAGACAGATCAGGAGAAGGAATGGTCGGGGGGTGACGAGGAAAAGGAGGAGCCCTCAAGAGTTGCGTGTCAGAGCGAGGAATTGGAACAGGCGATTAAGCACCTGTCCCAGGAAATGCAGGGCCTAAAATTAGAACAAGAACAAGTGAAGGTATAAGCCCCTGCCACCACCTCTGGGAGCTGCCCCGTTCCTATGGCCGTCACCAATGGGGCCTCCAGAACCGAGTGTGAGGAAGTCTCGACTACCTAGGGAAAGTGGCCCGTCCGGAAGGGCTGAAGGAAGGATGGGTGAGCGATGGGAGCCCCCAGTGAAGGTCGCCCCCACCCCTCTGCCGGCAAGTAGCGCGCCCTTGCCTAGGGAGGGTGTGACGGTGCGTCTTGAGCCAGGTCGCTGGACGACTACCCTCCAGAAGGCGCTCGTTTTGGAGGGCGTTCCCCTGGAGGAAGGACTGAATGCCTTCCCAGTGATTGCTGGGGGCAGAGGAGGCCAGCAAGCCCTTACAAAATGGATGCATGATCCACTTAATGTGGTAACGGACTCTATGTATGTAGCGGGGGTTTTGAACAGGATTGAAGATGCCGCCATCCGCACCACAAAGAGGGAGCGACTAGTACAATTGTTCCTGGAACTCAAACAAGCGGTGCGACAGCGAACAGCGGAATACTGTGTCGTGCATGTGCGAAGCCATATGCTCCCGATAGGTTTAGGAGAAGGCAACCAGCGGGCAGATGATGAGTTGCGGGACCGGCAATTAAGGCTCCCGAAAACAAGTTTGTGGCCGCTCGGATCAGCCATGACCAATACCACCAGAATGCGAGAGGGCTGAGATCGCAATTTGGCCTCACCTGGGAAGAGGCCAAGGGTATTGTACGATCCTGCCCCTCGTGTCAGGGTCAGGGGCCTGGTCTTGGTATCGGAGTTAATCCCAGAGGGATTGAACCCCGAGATATTTGGCAGATGGATGTGACTCACATATCAGAGTTTGGTCGCCAAAAGTATGTGCACGTCACAGTGGACACGTACTCTAGAATACTACATGCCACGGCACAATCAGGGGAGAAAGCCCTACACACCATTCGGCATATGCACAGCGCCATGGCTGTCCTGGGAGTCCCGAGAGTGCTTAAGACCGACAATGGACCCTGCTACATAAGTCAGCGGTTCCAACAGTTTTGTAGGACATGGGGAAAAGAACATATAACGGGTATTCCTCATAATCCAACAGGACAAGCCATAGTAGAAAGGGCAAATCGTACTTCAAAGGAAATGATTATCTGTCAAAAAATGCGGGGGATCACAGATCCTGAGTTAGTATTGGGGAAGGCGGTATTTACACTAAACTTTTTGTGTATAACAGAAGGACATGATAAGCCGCCGATATTGATACGTCAGGGACCAAGAAGAAGGGAAGAGGAGATAAGAGTGAAATACCGAGACCCAACATCGGGTCAGTGGCAAGCACCGACAAGGGTAATAATGAAGGGAAGGGGGTATTTCTGTGTTGCAGGACCGGAAGGACCACTGTGGGTACCAAGTCATTGGTGCAAGCCTGCCCTGGAAATACGATCTCCGGGGAATCCTCAGAACAACGAAACCGTGGAAGTAACAACTTGATGTCCCCGGGTTTCCAAGAGTTTTTAAATATTCTTACAGCAGAGGAAGATGTGGAACGCAGGCGCTTTCATTATTCTGCTTAGCTTAATACGCGGTAGTCAAACAATGCAAGTTAGGGTTGAGCCTAGACAAAACGTGTGGGTAACAATAGCTAATCAAACAGGGCAACAAGCCTTTTGCTTAAGCTTACAGCAGGCGGGACAACCGTTTACTACATGCCTGATAGGAGTGCCCTATTTTGACCCTAAGGATTATCAGGGTTTTGTCCATAGCGGTGCATGGGAAGAAAAGGAACTTAACCGGACATGTCAAACTGAGAGTTCCAACCAGTCGCCTGAGTGGCAATTAGCGTGCTGGCAGGCTAAAATCATAAAGTCACTAAATGTACCCCTAGTACGTGACCCAGAGGAATTAGATATTTTAGGAAGCGTTAACGCCACCAATGGGTATGTCAAATTCGTGCCACCACCCGAAAACATAAATGAGGCCGAGTCAAGACGGGTAATAGTTAACCCGACAACTTCTTTCCGGAACTTCGACAATCCCGAGATAATCTATTCCAACTTAAATATGATAGGGAAGACACCCCGTAAACTGCCCAAAGAGATATTTCTGATCTGTGGGGATAGAGCCTTTAATGGTATTCCTCGATCTCCAATGGGTGGACCCTGTTATTTGGGAAAATTAGCTCTAGCACACCCAAGCCTTCACCAATTACAGAAGTGGACAAGGAGGATTAAAAGGAGTATACACGAACTTGATTGTAAGGGTGAGGGTGCACCAGAGTTTTGGGGCACCGCTGCCAGAATCGCAACGTCGTTTCTGTGTCCAAGACGCGCGGCTGCTAAAAGCCTCAGGCTGCTTAGACAGTTAGCGTGCTGGGAGAGAGGAGAATGGAACATAACTTCTGAGACCCTCGATGAACTTAGTCAGGATGTTATTAGCGTCCAACATGAGCTACTGCAAAATAGAGCAGCCATAGATTTTTCACTTTTGGCTCATGGACATGGCTGCGAAGAATTTGAAGGTATGTGCTGCATGAATCTGTCGGATCATAGTAAATCCATACATGGCCATCTAAGCGAATTAAGAGATAATCTGAAAAAATTGAAGGAACGGGACTCCATTTTTGACACCTGGTGGCATGGTCTAGGGTGGCCTGCGTGGGCTGCACAACTTTTAAAGGAAGGGTTGCAATTAGCGGGTTTTGCACTTCTGTTGATCATCGCAGGATTAGTTGCCTTAGGCACTGTTAGACGCCTGCTGCGTCCATATGATCTTGCTAGCGCAAAAAGAAAAGGGGGGAGATGAGGTGGAAGAATGGTTAAAAGAATTGGGGCGCTATGAATACGCTAACCCTGTATTTAACCTAGAGTAACCCGGGCACAATGCATACGCTAACCCTGTGTTTGACCTAGAGTAACCCTAGGGTAAAAAGTAGGGTGCGAGCCGCTTGAGCAAGAGCAAGTAGGTACACCCCCTGAATCCACCACCTGGATCTGGAGGTCGCAGAGTAAGCGGAACGAGACTACCGGTAGCACGTGAACCGAGTGACCAGACCAATCAGGCTGCTGGAGGATGCGCGTGGACCAAGAGACTTAACCAATCCAAGCACTGGAAGTGGCACGTGATAGCTCAGGGGGAAATAAAAGATCACTGGGGGAAAGCTTCGGGGCTGCTATGCAGACGCTAGAATAAAGAGCATTAATTCATATTGAACGACTCTGACCTGTTCTTCTACTCCGGAGGAGAGCCGCTGAATTTCCGACTGCAATGTATTGATTCAACATATTGCCTCAACAGGGGTTTCTGTGGAAGTCCTATTGGCAGCTCTGCATGCTTTCATACAGTGATTCATTACCACGCTGGCCCAGGAGGCCAAAATGATGTAAAATAAACTAGGATTCTCAAGGAAGCATAAGGAGCATTGGCACAAAGCTCTCATCAAATTTCATACATTCGCTAATTCTTTTAGACGCCTCCAAAATCCCCAACCAAACTTCCCGTTTTAAGCAGAGTAAACCCTGCCTACTGACATTTAACTACTGCCAAAATAACAACCACTGCATATGCAGATACCCCCTTTGGGGGTATCAATGGCCTCTTGGGAAGCAGTCAAACAGATACGTTAATATTGTTTATAAAGCCTGAGAGCAGCCAAACTAAACCCTTTGAATCCAAATGGCCCTAAAATTTCTGAATTGAGGACTTCAGAAAAAGAACAAAAATCTAGTTTTTATTTCCAGAGCTAGATCCTTTGTACAGTGAATTGAGCACAAACTAGATTTAATTGTCTCTTTCCTCTTACTGTGTGTACATAATCTATAGACTTTCACAGTAAGCTTACATGAAGTGAACTAGCCAGTCATCAAAGCCTTATGCAGCAGGCAGATTAGGAACCAACTGAAGTTATTCAGCCTCTGCGTAAGAGTAAGGGCCGGAGACAGCAGATCCTGTTGCAAAAGCAGGGCTCTCATGAGAGATGAGTGAGGTTCCAGAATTTGGGTAAGTCTCTGCCTTTCAGGATTTCATTTCTTAAACTCATATAGTGACTTAGCAAGCCTATAGGTAGGTATAACATTTTCTCTTAATGGTTTTTAAGGAAGTGAAAAGAGAACTGTTAAGTTAAAGGACACCTTTAAATGAAGTGCATAAAATGAAGCATCTTCAATTCCAGAGGGTATGGCTGAAATACTATTAAATTAATCTCGCTAGGAAGAAAAAAAAAGCAGACATCTCCAAAATCCATATGCAAAAGTGCCAAATTAGAAGTATTCTAGGGCTGATTGTCATTTGCATCAAGGTCCTGTTGCATGATTTTGGCTGTATACAGGAAATTTCAGTCTAAGCTCAGCCAGTATAAAATCCTTTGGTACTGCCACAATGCTAATGATTTTCCAAGCATACACACTAAAAATGTTTGACTCTTTTTTTTTTCAAATTACCATTGCCTCTTCTTTCTCGCTGAGGCTATGAACAGAGGCCTAAGTTTCCAGCTTCTGCTACTGACTAGTCATATCAACACAAAAATTTCACTTTAAACATACGATAATAGTAGAGTGGAGAGGGTGCCTATTCATAAAACCCTCAGATAGGCTGAACTTTCAAAAAAAGAGCAGACATGAAAAATAATAATAAAGATGTAAAGAAGTTTAGAATTTGAAACCAAGACCCTTTCTCACTTTTCCACAGTTAAGGTTTTCAGATCTCTAAAGAACATTTTATAAAGCTATTTCCACTATAATCTTTTACCGCTCCTCTTCACACATCTTACCTCATCCACACTGTTACATAGGCAGAGACACAACTGTAGGTTACAATATTCCCCAAACACCTTAGTATAGGGTACTTTCACGTAAGTAATTGCTTCTTCATGGGTTAAACATGTACAAATAAAACAATCTCAAAACTCCTTGTTATCTCTGCATTAGTTCTTTTTCTCTAATTCATTCAGATATCTAAGAATAGCAGATTCAAATGTATGCAAATGTATATGTACATATTTATACAAATACAGCTGAGGTTGAATAGAAGTGATCCAGCAGAATGGAGAGGAAACAAAATATAACTGTCGGTTTCCACTGCAATAATAGTTCCCAATGGCATGGGAAAGACAGAGGAATCAGTGCTATCTTCTCCAAATTGAGGGCATCACTTCTGGGGATATGACCCTGAAGACTGTCCTGTTTTTTCCAGTGTCAGGACATCCACCATCAACATAAAACTGGCTTCTCAGCGCCTCACTTTTTTAGACCAATCTCCTCTTTGCTTAACAGAGTTCATTGCTGAAGTGAGCGATGGAAGCCATGAGAGTGCTGCGGCCCAGGAAAGGTCAGCGGCAGCCCAGGGTGCTGCTGGCCCTACCTGCTTTCACAGCCTGAAGGAGGCAATCCCAAGGTGATGGGCTGAAGCTGCTGCCAACTTGGAGCCATGGTTTCTCCCCAAAGTTTTCCACTATTCTACAAATGAAGAGGAAGGGGAATAAAAAGATTTGTTTGCAATTTTTTCCTATTTAAGGAATTGTTTTGTTTCATACATTAATTTTAAAAAGTTTTTTTTAATTGTTATCAGGGTGTCTGTTAAGTTCATTGTTTCGGCTACTTCCTCACAGCCTGCACACTGAAGCACTGGGAAGGCCAGCGTATTCCCAAGGCCCTCAAGACAAGCAGAAAAATGTCCTCACGCTTACAACCTTGCCTCATCAAAAATGTAACTCTTCGACACACTACGAACGGCTGCTCTAGCTAAGAGCATGACAGGAATCACAAAGGCTTGATCACAGCTTACATGAAGTCTGATTTCATAGGAAAGATCCAGCTCAGAAATTTCTCTGATACCCGATGGATACACACTACTACTCTCACTCCTCTGTGTCAATCCCACATGCGTCTGCCACAGACTTACTTTGATGGCATCCCTCACACCACCAGCAGCCTTGTTTCCTTTTGTTTTGTTTTACATCTCCCTTCCTTACTGCTGCTTTTTGAATGGATCATCTACAGGATCCCTTAATACTGCTCTTGTTACTTTTTTAAAGGCATTGTAAAATCAACCACTCTGGAGTCAAAATGATTCATATATGATCTTCTTTTTATTTCAAAATTGATTTCCTAAACAGCAGATGAAAATCATTACCTCTAACTTCTACACTTGCTCTATGGAGTAGGCCAAACTCACAGTGCAGCAAGTATCTACTTCACTCACCCACACTGGCTTCCTCACAAGAAGCAGAGCCAGACCAGAGGAAATCTCTGCAAAGAATTGTTCTGGGGTTTGGATACATGCATACCAAGAAACAAAATAAAGGAAATGCTAAACCAGTTGCTGCTTAATATTTTTTATGTGAAACACACAATTAAAAGGAGAAAAAATGTTTGCATCTTTTGTTCTTACCATTCCCCCAGTTACTTCCTCCAAAACCTCAGCAAATTTATCACTAGCACAAACAGCAGTGACATTAGCTCTGTGAACATGAACACACTGAGTCAGCTAAATGCGTGGCAAAGCCTCTGTCTTTTCCACATTATGTGGACTCAAACAAAGGGGAAGGAGGCGTGTGTTTCTTCCAACGGTGTTGGCTTATTCCACATCATACCAACAACACATCTTCTGTTAGCAGTAAACAGAACTCTAAATATTGAACAAAGCTACAAACAAGCAAAAAAAGCAACTGTTTACATAATACTCAGAATCGAGCTAAGAGGCAAGGAGGCAGTTCCCTCTTTCCCAGCAACAGACCCTCCCCTCTTTGCCCTTTGCTTGCTGTCCCTGCTGCTGAGTCTCTTGCCACACACGAGGACAATCTTAGGGCAGCCAGTCCTTCCAGAAGAAAGAAGGCCTCTGCACCTTACTTGTCAAATGCCACATGCACCTATGGGAGACTGAAGGACCTGCTGCCCCTAAGTAGTCTGTCCCCAGTGCCAGGACGAGCAAAGAAGCCTCAGCATTGCATAACGTGTTTGAACAACACAAGCACTTGTTCCAGCCCTGGCCCAGCATGGCCACCACACCCCACTGGCCCAAACTAACAGTCTTCAGATTCAGACTCTGGGAGTAGTAAGGCAGCATTGCTTCTTGAGGGGTCATCACTACCAGAAACATCTCCTTTTCTTTGCTAGGCTTTCCAGCACCTCATTTCATGTTACAAAATGGCTTCAGGGGTGGCAGATTCCCTGGGCACAAGGTGAACTCTGCAATCTGTTCTTGCCTTTGGAAAGAGCAGAGCCATCCATCAGCACACACAAAAAAGGGACATTTGAGGAACAGGATGCCTCATGATTGTCTGCTGAAATGGGAAGATCTGTAAATTCACTTAACTTCTTAATTTGCTTTTTCTAAAGAAGCCAACAGCTTTGCTCTGCCTTCAGCACACCTTTGAACAGGTAAACTCAGTCACAAAGAAAGGCTGCTTTTAATCATGAGACCTCAGGGCTTTGCTCCCCCTATGAGATGCAACACCAAGTGGTTTTCAAATCAATGAAGAACATTGGGGCAGCAGCTGTCAGGAGCAGCCTTCCCCCACAGCCCTGCCACAAGCTCCCGCAAGTGGGACACTGAATAAAACATTAAGAAAATGAAATGAAATGAAATGAAATGAAATGAAATGAAATGAAATGAAATGAAATGAAATGAAATGAAATGGGAAAGCTGAAGTAAAATGCTCAAGTTGAAATGAAAAAGCTGAAAACAAACTGCTAAAGTCAAAAAAAAGTGCAATAGACCACATACTTTTTTTTCAAAATCCTCCAAAATGTATTGCCAAAGTGTTTGCCAAAAGTACTTATTTCCAAAATATCTGTATTTCTTTGGGAAAAACAGATTCATCAAAAGTATTCCAGCCAGTTTATACTCTGAAAGAACAAAGGTACTTTTAAAAATATTATGCTCAATAAGAACTTCTTGTGAGCTCCAAAGCACTAGAGAGTCATCATCAAGGTTACACCATAAAAGTAGTTTGGGATTTCACAGATTAATATTTATGGCAAATCCTATTTTGATGAAATCACCTTCCTATATTCTCTAATTCTTCTTACAATCCCATAGCACATGTCCTAACGATGTTGGGGCATATTAGAGGACTAGCATTTGCCACTATTAGAATGGCAGTTCATAGCTCTCTGTTTAGACTGCAAATACAATTCCGTTGATGCTGCATGATCTGAATTTTAAGCCTACAGATTTCTGGGTGCTGGCACATACTTAATCACGTGTTAAGTCAGACAGCTGGTGCTCCTATCTGCACCACAGAGGCCTTTAATCTTTGTTGGGCAGATAACAGTTTTATCTGATAAATATTTTTAGAAATATTAGAAATATATTTTAATAGCAGCTGAGCTACCATGTACTACCACATCCCCAAAAGGATTTGACCTTGGGACCTCATGAAGTTCTGTTGCAGGTACTATTTCCACAGATCTTGCTTCAGCTGTGAGTAGTGTTACAGAAGTGACTTTTCTAAAGGAAAAGTATATTCCATGTTTCCAATACCATAGGAATGTTACAAGAAAACATATATTTTAATATAATGATTTTAAATTAACAAATATTTAAGATATTTTTCAGTTTCTACTAGTGTATATTATACTACTGAATGTTTTCATTTCGTTCAAAGCACCACAAATGTATGTGATAATTTCCAGGGAGTCACACAGTGACCAAAGCAGATATTAAAGTCAAATATACTAGTTTGGAGTAATACAGAAGTGGGAATCAGGAATACACCAGCCTTGATTTCTAGTGATTTTGTATCGGTGCAACACCAATGACCTCGATAGAAAGGAAAAGTAGTACTGAGGTATGAGCTTAGTACACGAGAATCTCAGATTAGACTTCCTGCGTGACACAAGTTACTTAAAAGAAAATTCTGGCACTTAATCTTTCCCTCAGTTTCCTCAGCTGTAAAATTGGCATAATAAGTATTTAATTTCTTAACTACCTCCTGAGTGTGTTCACTAATGTTTAAAAAATTAAAATACCAGGAGTTCGTTAGCAGTGAAAAAGGATCTAATGTCTCTCTCTCCGATAGCCAGCTCGCCCCAACTCATACCATTACACTTCTGGCCCTTGTCTCATTCTTTCAGTCCCTGTGGATTACATTTCAGATGGATTTATATTCCCAACAGGACTTTACAAACTTTTCATTATGTACTTCCTCGACATCATACTGGCCAATAACTGAACAATAAGGAAGAAAGCACCCATTTTTACAAGACTGTCCCATGCTTCTGTGCGTTAAAAATCACTTAGTATGTTTGTTGCAGAGACCCACATGCTGAGTGTAAAACATTCTCCTCCCCAGAACTGACCTCCTCTAGCTTACATCTGAAATTACGTACAACTGCATTTCTGATACAAATTATCTGTCGCCCACTCCCCTTAGGCCAAAACTTACAGTTCTTGGGCAAACTCCTAGTGGAAGATTTTGCATTTCCTAAGCATGTCGGTTGGCTCACATTGACTACTGTTTGCAGTACACTGACTCTACGGGGCCTAGATCTAGCTCAAATTATTCATTCTTCTGTACTGAGCAATCTATGGCTCTACTGGTTATGACAGCAGGTTCAGGTCTACAATTTCCAGAGCTTTGCAAGCTCTGGCCCAGAATCATGCTGTGAACTGTCTCTTTTTTGTTTCTTTAGCATCTGCAGTTATAGCCTTGGTAAGAGTGAGTTGGTACAGACAATCAAGCCAGTGAAAGCAGCAATAAAAATGTGACTCCAATATTAGCCCCTACTTTTTTTTTTTTTTTTTTCTAGAAAAAAGCTTCAGTTTGAGAGATGGGCAGTTATGTCCTTATTAAATAGCATCAACTGCTCCATCTGCTTCTTGTCCATGTATCGTTTGTTGCTTGTGTTTGAGGGAGGGAGAAAGGGGCATTATTTTTAAGTTGCATATATACATTCCTTGCTGAACAAAGCCAGCTGAACAAAGGTAGAAGCTTGGGAGTCACTTTTCTTTCCTATTAAATTCATAGGGCAGCAGAGCAGCTGACTGACTAGCTCAGTAAGCTTATTTTCCACAGATATCAGGAAATGGTGTTGAAAAATGACAACAGTAGAAGTTTCTAGCTACCCTGGGCTTTTGAGTACTTGAGTTTGATCCAAAGCCTATGGCTGGCAATGCAAAGACTCACCTCGACTTCCATAACCTTTACATTGGACCCCTTCTTAGGACTATGAATAAGGATTCAGGATCCCAAGTTTAAACATCCCTGCTTTTCAAAGTCTCAGACTGTATCCTGCCCTTAGTTCATTTTGCTTTGCTTACAGAGCTGGTGTGAAAACCTTAGGGCATTTCTACACCATATAACGCAGAAATCTCTGCACCAGCTGGTGTGAGTACCCAGCATAGCACCATGCTGAGGCATTAGCTCAGGTCCTGGGAGCAGTATATTATAGTATAATAGTATAGTATAGTAGTATATTAGCATGGCACTATGCCCAGACTAATGAGCTCAGACTAGCTCTGCTAACTGCTGCCTATCCAGAGTTAGCTCCTTCACGTTTCTGTATAGCCCCACACTGTACAGAATAAACTTAGCTCTGCACCACTGAGTGTTATTTGTTTCATATATCACAGTCCTGCTTCTGTGGACCCATTGCTATTTGAATGACATTTCTTTGTCTGAATTCAAAATGCTCCAGTATCCAAAAATGTCCATTCCTAAACCAAATCTTACTTATCTATCAACACATCTCAACCTACAAATAAACACAGCATGTGCATTTCACCACATTTCCTATTATACTTTTAATACTTCATGTGCTTCTATCATGTCTGAAATATGAAGTTTGGAATGAATCACAGTAACTACCAGTTAGCTCCTGTGCACTTAGTTTTGTGTTGTGAGGAAAGAATTTTGCATTGTTACTCCCATCATCCAGGTCAGAAACTTTGTTTCTTTGAAACAAAAATCCTATATTTTTTCTCTCTGGCAGAAGCTGGTCCCTTGAATATGAGGGAATTTATTTATCATTGACATAGGAAAATAATTCATTGGAGAGACAGGTTGATTGATAGCCATGGCAATTAGCTGGAAGATTTTAATTGTTATGTATTTTTGTGTCATTGGCAACAGTGACTATTAGGAGGACATGCATACGAATGTATATAACTGTATTTGTGACTTAGAAGTTATACCATGTCATCACTCTTTAGAGATTTCTCTCTTCCTGTTTACCTATTCCAAACACCCAAACATATGTCTTTGATCTGCCTGAAAGGATAAGCATCTTACCTAGGTTTTGAGCACATGCATAGCTAAGCAGAGCTCCTGACACAGCACAAAGCATCTGCACACACCTAAGATGGAGTCTAAACACTGAAATAGAATAACCAGAATACAAAACACCGAATGGAGCAAACTTGTAATTACCAACAGGAGCAACATCCTTTCCTCATCAATCTTCAGGCATGCTTATATTAAGCCATAAAGAGTTAGATGGTTCTTGAAGGATAGTGTTTCAGGGTTTTTTGTTTAATGCTTTGGAGCTAAATTGTGCTTTCTTTTCCCATGGGTGCACAAGACAAAGACGAGGCCAGATGGAGCCTCTTCCCCTCCCTGCCGCACCTGGGCCGGGGCCAGCCCCAGCGTGGGGCCCAGGAGCGTGCACGGAGCGCTGGCAGCCCAGCCCCGGGGGAGCGCTCCCGGCTGGCTGCAGGCTCTCTTCACCTGTCACTTACCGACAGACAGGGATGGCGGCAGAGCAAATGTTCACTCTACCGTATGGTCCCCCGTTACGCTGCTTAATACGCTGAAGGGCCACAACTCATCCCCTTCGAAGCAGGCACCTGGAGCCAGTCCTGCCTCCAGAAGGGCACAGGCACCGAGCTACAGCAGAGCCCCGAGGGAGCATGCCGAAGGAGGAAGATATGCCCGAGCTCCGTTAGCAGCAACTGCTGCTGCCCTCGAAGCTACCCTGAGAAAAGGGGTTGTCAGTTGGCAGCAGGAGACTTCTGAAGGAGCAGCCAGCCGCTGGCAGGAGTTCAGAGGTGCTACCCCATCAGAGAGGGACAGCACTTGTGCGGGAGGCACACGGGACACGCTTCCGGGGTGACAAAACAACTCTCTAGAGCCCTGGTGAACAAGTCATTTCAAGCCAAGATAGCTTTATTCTGATCCCGACACAGTCACACAAGTGCCAGCACACCGCATAGCTGACACTGCACCAACAGGAGAAATGGGAGCTCGGGACAATACGCCAGTGGCGCAACACCCCACTTCCCCACCACAGCGTGACTCCAGTGTCAGAAGCATGCTGGAAAGTTCACTGGCTCCCAGAGCTAGGTCTGCACTTGTCATCATGGGGAAGCACATGCGAGGGAATATATGGAGAGGACGGAAACAGTGCTGAGTTTTAAGCAGGAGTAGTTTAGGTTCAATTTGTCCCTTTTTGAGAGGAAAGAATACGCATAGCTAGCTTCCACTTAGAAACAGATAAAACAATGTTCTCTCTGTCCCGTTTGTATCTCTGGTATATCACCCTTTCCTCATAAGCATCTTTATGCTTAGGCCGTATTGGAGAGACTCAGTCCTGAAAATAAACCTGTGCTGTGAGGAGCTCTGGAGGGCAGCCTTCGGAGGCCACGCAGGTGTGGAACGTGGCAGCCAGATGTGCACGCACAGCGGCAGGGTAAGGCAAGGGGAGGACACAGGGAATGGCCTGTGAGGACACAACCCTGAAGCATGGGGAGATGTACTGCCCTTGGCATTAGCGCACAAAACATCGCGCTGCCCCAAGCAGCCAAGTACAGCACTACTTGCAGCCACGTCACACAGCAGTTTGGGGGAGATACGTACGCTCCACTGCGCGCAGGCAGCAAGACGCACTGCATGCTGCAGAGAGGTCTGGGAGCCCACAAGGCCCTTCTGGACAGCTAGAAGCAGCCCAGTTTAAATACAAATGTCATCAGCGTGAGAAGGGTTTTTCTTATACCAATTAGCTGCAACTTGACCATGGAGTAAGAATAAACTGAACTATACAGAAAAGAAAAGAAAAGAAAAGAAAAAGCTGGAAAAGGCTACAATTTTTTATGTCATGGATTGCATCCATTCATATTGGTTCATTTTCATGGCACATAATGGAGAGACTGCTTAAAGCCGAAAGGAAAATCTCAGAGTCAGTGCTGACTATAAAAGAATAAAGAGCCATTCTAGCCCCATCCCTCTGTCCTCATTTTAGCATCGATTTCAGTAACTTTGTTATCCTCAGCACAGTAAAGTCGTGAGGCCAGGGCGCTTGGTGCAACTAGTCTCTTCTGCTGCAGAACAGGTTAAAGCTACTCTCCAGATTCTCTTTCTTACGCAAGGAATAATCTAGGAGAGGAGAACTATATTTCACATCCAAAATAGAACCGGGCTGACACTTACCCTGTACGAAACAATATGGGAACAGACACTGCAGTTTGCACCAGCAAGCAGAAGTACCTCAAGTACCATTTACAAAATTCCCGGCTGCTCCTCCTGAGCTGCAGCACTGAGTCTGGAGGGCAGCCACCACAGGGCTTGAATTAATATCCTGCTCTGTTTTGTCTGACTTCTCTTCTCTCTGGAGAGGATGAGGAGGTTCCACAGACTCTTTCAGGGACAGTTAAACCAAATGGACAAAACATATCACAAGAAAAGCTGGGAGAGAGTCATATATCTCTAGCTTGACACAGGCTGGAAAGACTTCCCAGGTCTGGATGGCAAATTTCATAGTGTGCTTCATTTGTGAGATTTTCTTTGCACCAGCACAGCATGAATTTCCACCTATTTGGAGTTCGTTACAGGTTCTGCATGGGCCTAACCTAAACCACCTTCCTTTCCATTTCCTAATACCTACTCACCTTTACACAAAGTTTAGCATCTGTACAGCCTTCCTATTCTGCAACAGCCACAACGTTCATTAAGGACAGGAGCCAAGTCCATCGCCTGGCGCCTCTCAGGTGTCTTACCGACACAGCGACAACCATGCTGATTACATTTGCCCAGCTGACCACCAGGCAAGCCTTCAGACCTGCTGACAGTGGGCAATTCCCACAGGGGTCAGCCAGAGCCTCTGGTGCTCTGCACCTATGATAACTGGATCCATGCTCCCAAAAAGGGCTCTAATGGCATCAGACAACACTCACCAGTTCTGGAGGCCTCCCCTAGCCACAGACTAGCCCCATCCCCAGTGAGAGAGCTACTGATGTGCAGCTGACAGAGGAAAAACCAATCTCAGATGCACCAGGTCGTGGGGCAGATCCCTGCCCACTTCACCAAACCAAATGCCACCTTCATATGCACAAACTAAGAGCAAGTTTGGCTGTTCAGAGGTTTCTGGGCAAGGAGACTAGCATATGAAGAGGACACAAATCTGCTCACTGAGCATTCACTGAGAAGGGCTTTCCCCATTGCTGTGATTATTTTTTTAAATTCAAAATAAATCTGGTTTCTTGCTGCTGGCAGCATCATCACCCCCATTTCCTGCCCCCCTTCCCCAAGACCCTTAGTAGCAAAGGTATTTCACAGGCAAACATTTCTTTTTAAAAGGCAGAGCTCATCTTATTTTAGAACCCAGCATCTATGCCAAGACTTCACACTGTGCTGAATGCATTACAACATCTACCAAAAGTGCAAAATACATTTTAAAAATGGTCAGGCAATACACTGAATAGCTGTGGTTTCTGAACACTTGCCAGTTATAGTTAGAGGGTTTTTTTTCCCTGTGTAACTTCTGGGCACATTGAAAAAGATATGTGTAAAGTGTCTTGCAATCTACTATATCAAAGCAAGTAGATTTGCAAATGCTTTTATTCACTGAAGCACACTACATTCAAATTTTCCCCTATATTTCACTTACCCTTAATGTGCCGTTATCCCTTTTCAACATGAAATACTATATACAGCAGTTATCTTTGACAGTTCCAAAAATCCAGTCAAAGTGTAGCATACGAGAATCTGGTTCTTTGGGGGAATGGGATGCTGTGTCAGGCGGAGGGAAAGGTACTAGTTTTTATAAATGTGAAAAACAAGAGATGTTAGCTAGAAAAAGAGCAAGAATCATGAAGAGAAAAAGCTAGCCTGGGATGAGTAAGAGTAATGTGACTGGCTTGGGTACTAGTATTACCTGCAAATACCACTTTGCAGACAGTACTGCAAATACAAATCAGACAGAGGTTTCAAGGAACAGATGCAGATTTCATAAGAAATCATGATCTGAACCTTTCCTGAATCTCAGAGTAATTCTGATTTGAGTTTGAAAATAGCTTTGGATGATTTTTCCCCCATTACTTCTTAGTTTTGGGCACTTCTGGTGAAAAGAGCAGAGAAAAAAACCAGCAAAACAGCAGGCCGCCTTTGTGAAACAGACTGAAACAGGATCTGGGTTCTCCCTAAGGAGAGAAAAATAGCTGCAGATGAGTCGAGTAAGAGAGAAATCTAGACGAAAGCAGGAGGCAGCTTAAAAGATTTTTAGAAGCCCAGCAGCAAGTACTACTGTAACTCTAATTTCATTAAACAGATCAAAGATGACAGATCAGACGGTGTGAAACCAGAGCTGGTTGGTCATTTTCTGACAAAGTTGTTTTTCAACAGAAAACGTCAATTAGTTGAAACCAAAACTTTAGGCACACACTACCTTCGACTGGAACATTTTCTTGGGTCCGAGATGGGGCTTCTGATCAGAGAGAGCACAAACCTCAAGAGCCAGCAACCCCTCACTAGCCCAGTGCCCTGCAATAGCATTCCAATCCCTGCTCCAAAGGTGAGGAAATCCCCATGATGGTGGGTCTACATGATACCACATAGCATCCTGTGGACATACCAGCTCAGCAGGACTTCATTCAAGTGAGCCTGTGTCCATGCTAATAAACCCTACTGCTCTACTGATGTATCTGATCATTTTCATCAAACCGACTCACCCCAGTCCTGCCTGGTGTCTCTGCACCCAGCTGCCTACTGGAACTGCCTTGAGCGTGTCCGCATCCCAAATTAACAGCCCAGCCCCTGGCTTTCTCAAGGGTAGGAAAAACAGTGTGTAAAAATCCATACATTTTAGCTTGATATCACTAATTCTTTTGTTTAGATTTTGCTATTTTATTTTGAGAATGTTACTAAAACACAAATTATATTCATATACTCTATCATATGCATACAAAATCTATAAATATTCATATAAAAATTATAAAGCTGAAAAAACATTTTCTCGTAACTGAAACAAGAAAGCCAAAAAGAGATTTTTCTACATTTCCTCATTCAACATTTTGCTTACAGCCACATATTCCTGTGAACACTTTGTGAACACTGATTTTACTAACACTCCATTTTCCAATGGAAAGATGTTCCATCTGAGCTTCGCAAGCCAGAATCAGATCTGTGGTAGTATCACAGATATATTTTTTATTTTCTCTGTGCTTTTCAGCTTCTATTTCATCTTCCTTTTTAATTGCCCAGAGAGCTGTATTAACAAACATGCTGAAGTTCCCCTAAACAGCAGGTGAGGTATACAGCAAAGAGGAGATCTCACATTATCGCAGTACCAGAAATGGCTCCCAGATGCATGCAAACACCTCAGGAAAGATTCAATATATGGACAGAGAACAAACACTTCCAGATTTCCCATCCTTTCTTACTCAAAAATGCCTGGCTCCCAGGTTCCTTCAACAGGTAAAACTCTTGAGGATTCACATGCCCTGAGCTGATTCCAGGTCTTGGAAAAAAATGACTATATTAGCCACTTTCTTATGTATTACAATTACTAACTTCGATATCACTATTGCTCGCTCCTACAACCTAGCCTGCCAGTTATTTACACAGCATAATTTACAGTTTCACCATTCACCAATCAAGTGTTAAATCATGCCTCATGATAAAACAGGGTTTAGATCTCTCTCTTGAACAAACACGATAAAACTTAGAAAAACTGAAAGCAGATGGGAAGTTCTATTGCAAAATTGTTGCAGAAGCAAAAAGGAAAAAAATCGATGGTGTAATTCTAATGAAAATAAAATTCAGATGGAATGAGATAATGTGCAAATCATTTGGTGAAAAATACATCCCCAGATATGATATAAGAGACATTTCAGTGCCATGGTTACACATTTAATTTCCAAAACCATGAAATGTTCCATTATTGTAATAGCTTTGATTGCTTGTGATTCTGCCAGCAAAACTACTACAGTATTGTTATAATGATAAGTTTTGCTGCAAGAGAAGGGCTATTATATAAGAATGACTTTTTCAGATATTTATAGAGAGAGAGTTTTTATTTATTTATTTTAAGAGGTTATAATGAGAGAGGCTGAATTGAAAATAGAAAGAAAGAAAATTGGGGCTAATGAATATGATGCTCTCAATTAGCCTAAGTTTTTCATACTTCAGATTGTTTCAGAGCTTCAGAAAAACACAGAAGGAATCTACAGCTTTTATTATTTTTTTAAGATGTGATGTTTTCACCTCTCTGTTATAACTCTTCTCTGATTCCTTTCTTCCTGCCTCCTCCCTCCTGTCCTTGCTTTTCAGCCACTTGATAGTTTGGAATTAAAAACATGTTTTCCTACTATCTTCTTTCCTTTTCTTTTTCCATTACTATTCAGATAGGACAACAATTGCCCAGAAACAAACTATAAATATAGTCATATCTAGCTTGCCGACTACCCATCCATGTATATAGACATTAAATACATTTGTGTGTCTGAGTTATAATTAATGACATGTCACAATATAACAAACAATCCCACCATAATAAGCCTCAAAAATATCCAATAAATGTAGTATTTCATATAAAGTGCAACAAAAATTTAGTGCAGAGATTCATTTTCATTTAAATTTCACAAGTGTTGTGGGAAATACCTTTCAACGCTGGTCCTGCAACCTGAGAGCAAAACCACCACTAGGAAGTTCAAGTGCAAATTTGTAAAGTAAATCTTCTTTATCCCTTTGGGGGTAAATTATATTAGCAGCCAAAATCAGCAGAAGTAAAAATACAGCTACAAGCACATCCAGCAACAAATAAAGGCAACAAACAGGAAGGTCAATGGTTGCAAGCAACAGTCTGGTAAAATTACATATTCTTGCCTTTTAGCATATGATCCAAAAAGTTCAGAATTAGAATCTGTTAGTGAAGAAGTTAATAGATTTGTCAGACGCCCAGGAAACAGGCTCCATTATGTTAAGCTTTCTATTGATCTGTTTATGTTCGCATTTCCTATTAACCAAGAATGTACCTACCTTCCATATTTAAAGGAACGCTGTAGCTGGCCTAGGATAGTCCTAATATAGTTGTAGAAGTTGGGCATTAACCCAGAGACCATTACCTCTTCCTAAAGAGGCCAGGAAAAGACAATGCCAGACAACGGCAGAACAGCCTCACAGCTTCTACTGTGTTCTCCAGGTTCCCGAGCATGTTTTAAGACATGAGCAGAGCCTAAAAAGCAGAACACGCCACACATGGTGGAAGTCACCAAATTGTTCTACAGACCTGTCTCTAAACAAATTTCTTCCTGAAACCTTCCTATCACATGGCAGCAGGATAAGAAGGCCAATGGTAAAAGATACTGCCAGAGAGGCGATTCAAGCGTTCCTTGCCACAAGCCGGGGCCCTGTGTCTCAATGATAAAGCATCACAAATCTTCAGTGTACAAACACCCAGCGTAGTCCTGCAGGCCAGGAACTCCAGAAGCCCCATTACTGCTGTCTTCTCCAAGCTGCTGAGCTTCCTCATTGCCAGCAGGTTGGCTGGAGGCACAAGGCCTTTGTGCATTTTAGCAGTTCTGCTGCTTTTCACTCTCAGACAGTAGCATGCTCACGTTAGCATAGAGAAGGCTGAGTATTCCTACAGCTGTAGTAGCAAATTTGTTGGACTGAGTCCATCTGTGCTAGCCTTCTTCATCTTGGAGCTCTTTGGAGCCTGGGCAGAGCAAGCTTACATCAGCTCTCAAAAGACAGTGTAGGCAAAACCATTCTGCAGGGCCAGGACCAGAATATTTGTATCACTGTCACCGTATCTCTCCAGTCAGAGCACACAACATGTATGTCAAGTCCATGGAGCAGTGCTCTCACTAGACGTTTCTGGGCACATCTTAGGCCATTTGCTTTGCTTCTTTTATGGCTCCCACTAAGCTTTATGCAGAGCTAGACCCTTGGCAACAAAGCCCTTGCATTCACAGGTGGATGAGTATGGAGACCGTTGCATTAACGGATCTGCACAGACACTTCTAATTACCTTAATAACCATATACTACCACTTTTTCATCCCACAGAGGACTTAAATTAATTGATTTGCATCCCACCTGCACAGTGTAGTCACAGCCTCCGTGGCTGAAACAGTTATATGAACTCCTTACCGAACACCTTCCATTACTATCGTACACACAGCTGACTCAACATCCCTCTCAAATGCCATACACATCACGGCAATACTGCGGGACGTTAGAGGATGATGGTGTGCTGCACTGGAGGCTTTGACAGTAAGTTTGCAGGAAGATGATTCAGAACCTGAGTAATTCCAAAAGAGCCTCTAGATTCGTTCCCATCTGCCCTACTCCCACAACACACCCAATGTGTTTCTTCCCACTCACTAATAACAGCTCTTGCCTCCTACATGCTATCAACACCTGACTGTCTTTTCTCACTGCAAAACAGTAAGCTCTTATAATGCATTCAAAGCACAATTTTGTCTGACACTTTTTTTAAGTTAATTCTGTCAAAGCATTTTTTTCCCTGTTAGAGCTGTTACACTTGTAGGAACAAATAAGCCTTAATGTCTCCTACCACATCTGCTATCATCCCATTATTCAATATGCAGGGACAAAGCCTGCTAAAGGTTACACTTCCCACAACAAGAGTGTCTTTCCACATATGCACTGAATCTGTTGAGGAAAACTGTATCCAGTCAGGTATCTCTCCCTTCACCCCCTCTATGCCTACTCGATATGCTACGGCAAGCAAAAAGCTGGAAACCAATTCCGCTGTGGGCAGTTCTACCTACTTCCAACCCTGGAAGCAAATTCACAGATGTCAGGCAGTACTTTTTTCTCCCTCTTGAAATTCTCCCCATTTGGATCCCTGCAAGTTCGAAGCCTTAATTTGTCTCTTGCGTACTTACAGCCAAAAGATAGGCTTTACATGGAAAAATACAATGGAGAGAACACAGTTAACACTCACCCTAGCCGTGCTCCATACAGCGCATAGCCACCCTTCCAGATGTAGAGCATTTCCTTTCTCAAGTAACATCGTCATGGCGATCAGGACTCCTGGCAAGCCACGAAGGAATCTATCTAGCCAGAATTCGTTAATGCTGTTTTAGGACTATAATGAATCTGAGAGTTCTGCCAACATTAAGTTTTCTACAAAAAAAAAAAAAAAAAGAAAAGAAAAGAAAATGAAAAAGAAAAAGAAAAAGAAATCTAGCCAGCAATATTTCCGCAGGCTTCTCTATTTTTAAAGTGTTTTCTTTTCCCACCTAATGATTAAACTCAGAAACGAAAATTCAGGCAAGATAAAGAACCTAATTTTGAAAAAGTTCTGCATATGCCATAAAAACTTTCAGAAAGCTCCAGGCTGACTAACACTGTCATGCTAGAAAAATTAGGAGAGAAATACAGGCCCGCATGAACTCTAACCTTAATATTACTGCAACTTTATCCACATATTTTACCATGGTTTCCTAAAGAAATGAGGCTCATGCAGTCACATAAAGCCAGCTCGTCTGTGACTGATTATAAATTCCCTCTCCTCCAGTAACTTCTGAACCCATTGGCCCATTTCAACCAAATTTGCCAGAAGAGCAGAGGTCTGAGAAAGAGACACCTCCTGTTCCTGATGAGCAGATAAGTAGCACTGGCAGAAGAGCAAGCCCTTTCCTCATACCTCTACTAGGAAGAAGATGCATCCTGAGGTCTGGATGTTCAGAGGCAGCTTTCTGTTATCTGCTGCTTCGCTGAGTCCTGATAGAGGGTAAATAGCTGCAACACCGGCAAAGAGTAGCTGCAAAAAGCACTCTCGTATTATGTATATAACCTTGGGCGTCTCTGCTCAGTTAGAGGGAGACCAAAGCAAGTGATGGGGGAGACATACATCCAGTCTGGTAAGTCCATGGAAAACTGCTGCTGATTTCAGCTGGTTGGGCACAACAGGCCCTCAGTAATAATATTGGCAACAACTCCATCCACTTTCCAAGGCATGTCAGAGCTGTGGGGAGTTATCCTTGCATCAAGCTTTCCAAAAACTGCCTTCCTTTGGTTCCATGCCATTCTGCAGAACAAACCCAGCAATGTACTTTCTGAGGATGACATCTGTGCCTGCAGGAGAGGGAAGCCAGTGCTCAGATACACACAGATGTTCGCGTTATAAAGCATGTCTCTGGAAAGCTGAGTGTACAAAAAGGAAGTGCCCTTTGCGCGCTCTTCTGGGAGCTCAGAGCCACATTAGCAGCTGCTCAATGGCAGGCGTGTGAGCAAGATCAGATAGGTCAATTAGATGCAGAAATAAGTGGTATAACAGCAGCTCTGCAGCTCTTTAGAACCCAGATTCAGAAAGACCACAGGATTTCTCCCTATTTATTTGGAGTTATGCAAGTTTTCTAAGACCAGGATTTTCCAGATCTCCTATAATCAGTCTGCGGGGCACTCTCTTATGAGCCAGTTGTTTCCTGCTTGGTTAAATAGGCTCATTATTTATTATATATTCCATGTGTTTGCAACTATGATTAGCTGATCTTATCCCTGGCATATAAATCTTTTCATAGTTTTATCAGGTGTAAGAATTACCAGGCTCTAAACTCATGTACATAAGGGAGAAGGAATACAGAAAAAGTTAGCATCTTCTATCCCTATTCTCCAACCACATAAATGAACACATGCTCACATCCATGTGCCAGAGAGCACAGGGCCATTCAAATCCCTTTCATGGGAACAAGCCCTCCAAACCATGTCCTGTCAGTGCCATGAAACATTCTCACCAATGTTCAGACAACGGAAGTGATAAGGTGAGAACAGATGCTGTAATCTGGACCAGGCAAAGCAAGCAAGCCCCGCGTGTGAGAGGGACAAGAGTGTTGGCCAGGGTGCTGAACTGAACGGTGCAGGATGTTGAGGAAAACATGCAGCTATTTGTGTCTAGACTGTGTGATGAAGGGGACAGAAGTATTCCCCAGCATGACTTTGTTGTCTCCTGGTTCATCATTCCCTACTGCCACTGCAGAACCTTTTCCAAGGGTTCTCTTTAGTATTTTCAGGGATTGGAAGGGAAGGGAATATTCTACTTGATCATCCTGCTCCTCAAATAGGGCACATATCAACCAACAAACCCACTGCATTTACTCTATAAATTCCAGCTGGTAGTCCTTGAACAGGCAGGACTGAATATAATGCTAAAAATCACCATCATATTTCTTAAGCTTAAGGCTCAATCAAATACAAAGCTCTCGATGCTAGACATGGTACCAAAACAGTGAATGAGATCATCCCTGCTTTAGATTCAGAGCTGCCACAATGTGACAATGCTGAACAAGATTCCTTGAAATCTTTTTAACCCTGGTGGTATTTTTGGAAGTCTGAGTACTCCGCCCTTTGACTTCTTCAAATTCACTGCTGCAGAAGATCCTCATGCCCTCATGAGTGTATAGATCTCATGTAGAAGCTGGCTCCCTACAAGAAACTCTACTCAAGATATGTCCACACAAGCCATGACTGTAATGTAGCTAAGTCTGAGCTCTCTAGTTCAGAAGGCTGATGACAGCAGCACGGAGCACTACAGAGGCTGCAAAACACCACCTATCTGACTGCTACGCAAATTTTACTGGGTTAATCTCTGAGCTGTCATGGAAAGCTTGCCTCCAGTACTTGAGTTAGCTAGCATTCAGGAAGCTCAAGTTTCTCCATCCTACACTGCAGTCACCTTTGCAATTTCTCCCTAGCTTTCACTGGCTTAAAGAAAAAGTTACAGAACAGGCCAAAGATAAGGTCACATAAAGTTTTGAATTCAAAGAAACAAAAGCTGAACAATTAATAGCACATGGTGAAGTAATAACTGATATAAACAGCTGTGCATGCACATCTTCATCATTATATTGGGATTTCTTTTCCTCTTCATGAGAGTTCCTCCTGAACTCTCCCACACTGCCTGGATACTTTCACAATCCCTTTCTCATTGATCTGTACCTTCAGTTACCATCACCCTGTTTCTGCATCTCTATCCTCCTCCATCCAGAAGATTCTCTCAACCCTGAGAACTAGTACTATACCTTCTATGTTACCGAATATCCAACCTCAGGGTTTCCCTATCTCATGAAGAACACCAGGCAAAGAAACGTTTTTTGGAGATTATCTACCTTTTGACTTTTGCTACCGTAGTTCCCAGAAGGTCCATCCACAACTTTCCTATCTAAAACACTCCTGAGTTGATCTGGACACAGCTTTCTTCACTTGGGACACTGGCTATCTTCTCAGTTGGGCTGTCATTTCTTAGACAAGCTTTCATACCCACTTTCCCTGGAAATCAGACAGGCAGCTAAATGCTGCTTTAGTACACCTGACAGCAGCTGACTGCTAGCCGTAGTTCTGCCCTACTGTTCCCCTCAGTTCAAAGACTCCCTCAGGCCACAGTGCCAGATTGCCCAGCTACAACCAGGATTTGACTCCAGTCAAAAGCATGCAAGCCACTAACTTTTGCAAAGGAAACCAAAAAATTACCCACACTTGAGCACTGCTTCCAGTGAAAAGACAAGACACCACCGAGGCATGAGAACAGTGAGGAAAACTTCGTCTCAGCAATACAGAGGTGGTGAACAGCATCCACTCCAGGGCAAAGGCCTCCACATCTGGGGCATATGCACTGTGGAGAAAATGTGTTGTAAACTGGTGCTCCTGAACCCATACATCCCACCCTTCATGATCCTTCACCCTCTTGCTGGCTACCTCATTTCAATGTCATACTAGCTACGTGCCAGTAAGTGGGATTGAAGGCACCCTTTGACCACTGACAACTGCTGCTCCACAGACCTTACATCAGCACAGACCTTGACAGAAGCTGCTACTGCAAACTGAAGATAGCACCTCCAGAGATAAAGAAGGAAGAAAGGATACAGGAAGAGCAATGTCCAGTTTCAGTTTTATATAATGAACAGACACCAAATTTGACGTTTTTTGAAAAAGAGACTTGTAGTCTTTCCCATATGCTTGCCTGCCCTTCCAAGGGAACAAATTCTGTGGCTACAGAGGAAAGCCTCTGCAAACTACTAACACCAGGGAAGTTACTTATCGGCAATCTTTTAACTCAGCACCATGAAGAATAGGAACATAGAGTACTCTTTCAGATGATGTATTAGATCCAGCAAGGAGTTTGTTAATATCTTACATCTAAATCCTCAGTCTGGAGGATTGCTATCTTTGGGGTTTAGTTAAGTCATAAATACCATTAAGTTCAGAACTTCACTGAAAACCAGATTTACAAAATCACAACAAAGAAATCCGTTATATGATTTAAAAAGAGCAAAACACCCCTGCTTAAAGCAAGCGATAAATAGCAAATTATCAAACTGGTCTAGTGAGATCATTAAAAACTAGCAATATAATTGTTCAAGTCGTCTTTAACACTTATCTCTCTCAAAGATAATATGAGGCACCTCTTAACATTTGCAATGGGTACAAAGCAAGGATTGCAAACAGCAACAAAGTGTGACACTGTAATAGACTTTCTTAGGAAGCATTGCTCCCTCAGTGGAAAATGTCTAGGGTGAATGAAAAACTGAAAACTGAATGCTTTCATCCATGCCTTTACAGAATCACAGAATGGCCGAGGTGGGAAGGAGCCTCTGGAGATCATCTAGTCCAAACCCCCTGCTCAAGCAGGGTCCTCTAGAGCACATTGCCCAGGATCGCGTCCAGGCAGCTTGTGCATATCTCCAGAGAAGGAGACTCCACAACCTCTCTGGGCGACCTCTTCCATTGCTCAGTCACCCTCACGGTAAAGAAGTTTTTCCTCAGGTTCAGATGGAACTGCCTGTGTTGCACTTTGTGCCTGTTGCCTCTTGTCCCATCACTGGGCACCACGGAGAAGAGTCTGGCCCCATCCTCTTCACACCCTCCCTTTAGATATTTGTATACACTGATGAGATCCCCCCTCAGTCTGCTCTTCTCCAGGCTGAACAGACCCAGCTCCTTCAGCCTTTCCTCATAGGAGAGACGCTCCAGTCCCCTCATCATCTTGGTAGCCCTCCGCTGGACTCACTCCAGAAGCTCCATGTGTCTCTTGTACTGGGGAGCCCAGAATTGGACACAGCACTCCAGGGGAGGCCTCGCCAGGGCTGAGTACAGGGGCAGCATCACCTCCCTCCACCTGCTGGCAACACCCTTCCTAATGCACCCCAGGATACCACTGGCCTTCTTGGCCACAAGGGCACATTGCTGGCTCATGGTCAACTTGTTGTCCACCAGCACTCCCAGGGCCTTCTCTGCAGAGCTGCCTTCCAGCAAGTCAGCCCTCAGCCTGTACTGGTGCATGGGGTTATTCCTGCCTAGGTGCAGGACCTTGCACTTGCCTTTGTTGAACTTCAGGAGGTTCCTCTCTGCCCAACTCTCCAGCCTGTCCAGGTCCCTCTGAAAGGCAGCACAGCCCTCTGGGGTATCAGCCGCTCCTCCCAGTTCTGTATCATCAGCAGACTTGCTGAGGGTGCACTCTGTCCCTTCACCCAGGTCATCGATGAATATGTTGCACAATAGTGGACCCAGGACTGACCCCTGGGGGACATGACTAGCTACAGGCCTCCAACTAGACTCTGCGCCGCTGATCACAACCCTCTGAGCTCTGCCATTCAGCCGGTTCTCAAACCACCTCACTGTCCACTCATCTAACCCACACTTCCTGAGCTTACCTATGAGGAGGTAACGGGAGACAGTGCCAAAAGCCTTGCAGAAGTCCAGGGAGGCAACATCCACTGCTCTCCCCTCATCTACCCAGCCAGTCATTCCATCAGAGAAGGCTATCAGATTGGTTAAGCATGATTTCCCCTTGGTGAATCCATGCTGACTACTCCTGACCACCTTCTTGTCCTCCACCTGCTTAGAGATGGCATCCAGGGTGAGCTGCTCCATCACCTTTCCAGGGACTGAAGTGAGGCTGACTGGCCTGTAATTCCCTAGACCCTTCTTCTTGCCCTTTTGGAAGGCTGGAGTCTCACTGCCTTTCTTCCAGTCCTCAGGCACCTCTGCTGTTCTCCAGGACCTTTCAAAGATGATGGAGAGCGGCCTAGCAATAACACCCACCAGCTCCTTCAGCACTCCCGGGTGCATCCCGTCAGGGCCCATGGACTTGTGGGTGTCGAGTTTGCACAAATGATCTCTAACCCGACACTCCTCGACCAAGGGAGAGTCTTCCTTTCTCCAGACTCCTTCTCTTGTCTCCAGGGTCTGGAATTCCTGAGGGCTGGCCTCAGCAGTAAAGACTGAAGCAAAGAAGGCACTCAGGATCTCTGTATCCTTCATCACCAGGACACCCACTCCATTCAGTGGCAGGCCCACATTTTCCCTGGTCTTCCTTTTGCTACTGATGTATTTGAAGAAGCCCCTCTTGTTGTCCTTGACATCCCTTGCCAGATTTAACTCCAAATGGGCCCTAGCCTTCCTCGTCACATCCCTGTATACTCTGACAACATTAGTATATTCCTCCCAAGCGGCCTGTCCCCTTTTCCGCATTCTGTACGCTTCCTCCTTCTGTTTGAGTTTTCCCAGGAGTTCCTTGCTCATCCATGCAGGTCTCTTGCCTGCTTTGCTCGACTTCTTCCTCAGAGGGATGCACCGATCTTGAGCTTGGAGGAAGTGATGCTTGAATATTAACCAGCTCTCCTGGATCCACCCTTCCTTCCAAGGCCCTAACCCATGGGATTCCTCCAAGTAGGTCTCTGAAGAGGCCAAAGTTTGCTCTCCTGACGTCCAAGGTTGCGATCCTACTTATTGCCCTGCTTCCTCCTCACAGGATCCTGAACTCCACCATCTCATGGTCACTGCAGCCAAGGCTGCCCCCAACCTTCACATCTCCAACTAGACCTTCTTTGTTTGTTAGTACAAGATCCAGCAGCATACTTCTCCTCATTGGCTTCTCTACCACCTGTGTCAAAAAGTTATCATCAATGCTCTGCAGGAACCTCCTGAACTGTCTGTGCCTAGCTGTGTTGTCTTTCCAGCAGGTATCAGGTGCTTGAAGTCTCCAATGAGAACCAGGACCTGTGATCATGAGACTACTTTCAGCTGTCTGTAGAAGGCCTCATCGACTTCCTCTTCCTGATCAGGTGGCCTTTCTCTGTAGTGCCTGGAGATAAATGTGAACAGTGCTTCATATTCTCATCCTACCTCATGGGTCACTCTTCTTGGTTCAGCTTTGTCATCCAGGATGTTTTGTGGTCAAATAAGTCCTACAATTTTGTTATTATTGTACATCTGAGTTTTCCCGTTTTTTGAAACAGTGAATTCTGAAAATAGAGCTGAACAAAGCAGTCCAATAAAGGACAGCAGGAAAACATGGCCAAAAGAGCATCATACCAGCTTAGTCCATCAACATTTTCTTTGTTCTTCCTTCTTTGTTCTGTTTTTCAAAAATCAAATAAGAACAAGAAGCCCAATACTCTCCATGAGGAGCAGGTGCTTTCTGAAAACAAGAAATAGAAATTCTAAGACTCAATTTTTGTTTGAAAAAACAACCTCAATAGAAAGTGCTTAATCGATCTCATAATTAGACAGAGGCACTCAGTTTCACTCAGAGCTAAAGCTGTGCAAAATCTGAGGAAAAATTAAACCAATTCCATTCAGTGGAAATACTCAGTGAGAATCCCAGCATCTACAGTGCTTAAAAATGCTGCATATGCAATATGAGCTAAAACTACAGATTAATTTGCTTTTTTATTGTTAAGGCTATATATGCACCTTTGCCAGGTGAGAGGATCAGCTGAACTGTCCTAGATACACATTTCTTCCAGGAAGATGGACTGGATGGTCTAACCTTCAGCTAGTGTCAGTCTGCAGCATGGCAACATAGAAACATTGCTCCCCCATCAGATATATATATTTTTTTTCTTAAAAATGTTCAACACAAGTATCAGTAACATCACTGACATCCCTAGTAAGCTCATTCAGAGCTGCTGGAATAGCTGTCCGTAATACAGGCCAAAATGAGCTCCAGTGGAAGCACATGGAACTCTGTCGAAATAGTGGCAAGTACATCTTAGACAGTGGTAATAGAATTCACTGTTTTAGGGATCATACATTTGCTAACACAAATCCTAACATAAACATCTGCATGTGTTGTAAAGAAACCAGACAAAATAAATTATTTCATTTCTATCATTTCACTTTTCCCCTGCCTGATTTTGACTCCTTTCTCTCAAATTTTGCCAAATTCAAGCATTTTCTAATAACTGTAAAAATAAGCAAGCCTTACAGTAAGAAGTGTGCACTTCAAACCATAATCTTAGAGCTAAACTATACAAGTCTAAGGCTCTGATCCTACAGTGGACTCCCTGCTGCACCCTTCAAGAATTCTATTGCTTCTTAGGATGTTCTTCAAAATGTCTTCATTGTTTAAAATACCTTTTCTTGTATTCTAGTTTCTTTACCATGCTACTGCTGTCTCTACATTTCAGTAGAAAACTGCTCTCTATATTTCTTCGCTAGTGGCATGAAACCTGTAACAATTAGCAGTTCCTGCTTGTCTCTGCTCTGCCTCATTTTTTTCTCCCCTGTCAGTTGTTACTCATAAAGTAGATACCTGTCAAATGCTTAAATCAGTTACTCAATAATAAATTAATTTAACTGCTATTTTGTTTTGGGCATTCATTTGAGGAGAAAATCATTGCATTTTAATATGTTTCATTTGGTGCAAAGCAAGAGTATTTTAATAAATAATTCATATTAACAGAGCACAAAATTTATTGGACTAATACTTTTAGAAATACAAATGAATACAATGAGATAGGATGCATGCACACACACAGGTTCTCAGCTGTATTGCATTTTCAGATTCCTATTATTACAATATTCCTTATCATTTCTGGTCTATGAAAGCTCCTGCCTACACCAGGATAGAAAATGTATCTCTCAGAAAAATTAGATAAGGAAAAGCAGAAGAGAGCTTTTATTTTCAGAAGAGAACATCTCCTCCTTACTCTGTAAGTTGGTCAGTTATGCAAATATAAGCAACACCAAAAAGTAGGACTTCTAAAAAATTGTCTTCCACGGTTCTGTTTCTTTTCCATTTACCCTGGACAAGTGAGGCTTCATGGACACAGAACTGCAGGACTGGGTCTGTCTGGGTATGTATGTCCAAGGAAAACCTGCAAGTTTTTTTGTATGGGTGCAGTTCCAATGCACTGTCCAAGAGTGAAGGCTGACATACAGACAGTACATGACTATTCATGACACATGCAAGGATCCTTGCAACCCACAAAATACTTGAGCATTTTATCATGGCTAACAATTATAATGATAAATTCATTTATTTGTGGAGGCATAAGTAAGTCCCCGGGCACCACTTAAATCCTGATATTGGGCAACAAGATAAGTGGGAGTCCACAGGCAGAGCAAATACACAGAGAAGAGCACCAGTGAACATGGGCCAGGAAACAGCCTATGCACACTGAATGTGGAGCAGAGCAATCCCTAATACGCTGCTATGACATGAGGCACATGTATTCTCTTCCCTACACTGTAAGCATAAAATGGATCACTAGACCCTGTTCTAGCACTCATTTTGCCAATGACTTCAATAAGAAGAGCATTAAATCCGTATTGAAAATGCAGATTTTCTACAGAAACTCTATAAAAAGTAAATTGAATTAAAAAATAGAAAATCTGTAAAGGGCAAATGCTTTCATCTGTTCTCGTCTTCCTTATTATTTCAGCATTGGATGTAGAAGAGTAAATAAATCTCATTTTATATCTGTGACACAGTTCCCAGCTGTGGTTTCCTCAAGTCCTTCCAAAGCAGCTTTTTGGCAACTTAAAATGATTTGGCACCATCATAGTCACAGAAAATATATTTTATTCCTGAAAGGATTATTCCAAGTTTAACTGGCTGTAAGAGCGCCACATCCGCTACGACTCTCAGAAATTGAACCCTGAGAGAACTGATTCTCCACTGCCTGATGTACACCCCTCAGACACATTATGAGAATTTCCTCCAGTATCCTCAATTTGGAAACTGCTGGCTTATTTTCTTTTCACCCATCCTACAAAGCAAGTATTTCAGTGAGGGGGAGAACTGGAAACCAATAGCTTGTCCAAGTCACTTGATGAAACGATGGAGAAAGTACCAGATTTCCACACTGGCTGGGGAACACTTTCTTGACGCTGCCAAAAACCAGAGGTATGGTGATAGGTGTTGTGACAATTTTCATGACTGGGACACTTATTCATGGAAACTACCGAAACTCCATTTCTATGTCTCACTTAGGTTACTCAACAGTCACAATCCAACTCCAAGTCTGGCCTCGCATACACTGAGCTTGAACCACTGCTATGGGGTGAACACTGATATAACCCTTAAGCAACTTTTCCACTGAGACTGTAATATAGAGAGTGTTTACCTTTCATTATCTCCTGAATAATTATCATATATTTTTACAGTGCTCCTGCAGCATTTCCTGCACATCTACCAAATCCTCAACTCCATCTTGAAATCATCATCACAATACCTAATCTCTGTCCAAACTCACTGTGAAACAACACTGAGGACCTCAACAAACCATTCAGCCTTCACCATTCAGCAGTTTTGTGTTGTTTTTCAGCATGCCAGGCATATTCCAAATAGTCTAACCTACAATCAGATGGTCAATACCCAGGAGAAGACACTCACAGACTTTAAAAATAAACAAACAAAGAAGTACATAAGAATTACCAATATTTAGTGTCTGGTGGTGTTTCAGTGTTTAGCCCAGTTCCTTGAAAAAAGAGCCTGAGAACACATTCACAACGTAGGAAACTGCTCCCAACCTAGAGATTATTTCTGCCAACAGGTTGGGTGGGGGAGAATAAATCTGAAAAGCACTTCCTCCTCCCCTGCTCCACAATTGCATTATTCATAAAAGCAGAAGTTTTTTTTTTTTTTTATTACCTGGGGATTTCATTTTTATTACGTTCAAAGGATTGTTTCAGTGAGCACTCACTCCCCTGCAGGCAAATATGCAGGGTTTTTTTTTTTTTTTTAACACTGCAGTATAAATTACAGTGAATATCTAAATAATACCGGCAAAACCTCAACAAAAATCAAATAGCCAAAAAGATTAGGGATAAATTGCCCTTGCACAATTTATTCCATTGTTTGGTGGAACTCCACAGAGAATTTGGGGCCCCTGGTATACTGAATCTAAATTGATTTATTCTTACTATCACAGGGGAAGTCCATAAACTATTCTTTCGCATAGGTTATATCTACATTAAAAAAACACTAACAGGCTATACAAATGGCTATTTTTCCTTAACTCCTGAACAAAAGAAATTCTACAAAGAGGAGAGGTGCATTAAGATATATGTAGCTATTCCCATAAATCTGTTTAGTAAAAACACGGAACAACCCCCGTGTAAAACACAGAGAGAGAAAAAACAATGCTTTCTACTTTCAACAAAGAATATTTCTGATGCTCTGTTTGTTGTAATCAAATTTCCAGTCTGAACTACAAATACTCCAGTAACCTATCTTGTTTGGAACAGCCAAAATATTTATTTCGATTTGACCTCCTGCTAGGTGCATTCATGGGAAAACAAATGGATTCTACTTGGGGCATGTCCGTTTGTGCCTGTATCCCAGAAACCTGAAACCAGGCCAGCATTCTTCCGATTGAATAAAACTGAATTGTCTGGGTTAAATCTGTTGTCAATATGCCTCGTTTATACAGTGAAATAGTTTCTTTCTAAGCCAGACAGAGGTTTATTGTAGGCAAGATATGGACTTCAAATGCATCAGCATGGAGGGGAATGCTAGAAATGTATTAATTCTTCAAGAAAAAACAGATAAAAGTACTCTATACCTTAGCAGGAAGGTCTTACTCTGTGAATAATCATGGTCTTGAGTCAACAGACTTTGCCTACTTAAGCTATCTCTAGCATCAGAATCCAATTATAGCAAAGCCTACAGAAAACAGGTTTGGCATACGTTAATATTTTGGTATTGATCTAATTTAGCTCTGGTTTCAATTACAACAGGGTGCATTTTATCAGGAGATAGACTTTGTTTGTTGGAGTATAAATTGCTTTTTTCTTTATTGTCTCTGATCTCACTATCTGAGTATTTTGCCACACTTATTGCTCCAGAGATTTCACCCATTTTACTATGAACTCCTTACAGGAATGAAATCAAATCCAGCTTCTCTAAGTAAAAAGGACTGAACTCAATACATTTAAAAACTGGGCTGGGGTTTCTGTAGCAACCATTCCACAGTGATGCAACTCAGTTTGACATCAAAGAACAAATGTATCAAGTCATCCTGACAACTGAAATACTTGCTGTAAGAGGAATGCATAAATATATCTGGAACAAAGAGGGATTATCCTAAGTAAAATGAGCATTTTATTTAGTAATATATGTATACCGTATCATCCTACTTGAGGCATCTTTTCTCCTATCAACATTCATAACTGCCATAAAAATTAGCTGAAGTTATCCACAAAAACTGAGAGGAGAATAGACGTCTTTATTTAGTTTCAGATGTACAGAAGAATTATCTCATTTTCCATTTAATGACATACAGAAGATATATGGAAATAATTTTCCTCTTTCTTCCTGCTGAATTTGGCTTTAAACTCTGCAGCTTTCCTTCTTACATTCGTTGAGGGGAACGTCAGCTGTACAACCCAAAATAGTTGCATATATTTATAAACGATAGCTAAGAAATTACCCCCAGCTCACAATGTGCACCTTTCAGCGACAAAACCTAGAAGTCTTACACCAGGAGAGTTTGGCTGCAATGTTTGCATATGCTGGTCATGTGGAATGTTTGCGGAATTAACGGGGGCTTAGGAAATCACAGCAGTGATTAGAATCATGCACCGCTGAAGGCACAGAGCTGGAACGCTGAAATTTTTCAAAAGGAAGCTGTCAAATATTAGGAAGCAATTTGCAATGATCCACAGCTTTGTGAATAAAATTGCAAAGCTAGTGCTGTTAAGTTCCAAGAAGCGATAAAATTTGAATTCAAAATTTATAACTCCAAAAACAAGTCCATTTCATCAACTGCCACAATTGTGTTAACTATACAAAACCTAAGGCTTCTCAGAGATAAAGGAGCATTACAAACTCACTCTAACTGAAATACAATTGTTAGCATTTCTTCAAATACGGTAAGGTGTGACACTTAGAGGAGACTGCATTTTAAAACTCCCCTTTGCTATTGCTAGATGTGAGATACAAGTGCTCTGCCCAAAATAGAAACATGCAGTGCATCCGCCTCCAGTCTCAAGAGCAACAAGAACTGTGCAATTTTTTTGCTCAAGGCTGCATATACCTGCCCCTCTCCTTTGATTTTCAAAAACTAGGAAAATGCAACTGAAAATTGCAGCTTGTAGTCTTGGGACTATTTGTTGATTTCTTTTTCTAGGTAACATGTCAAGCCCTTCCCCTGCCAGAATAGCCTTAAAATACAAAACAAAATAAATTAATTGTTGGCATTCAAGAAAAAAAGTTACTAATACCCGTTTTTGGTGTGAAAGCGACCAGATAAATTTTGGGTGTATGTTAAAAAAAAAAAAAAAAAATTGCTACTGCCTAGGAAACCTGAATTTGGTTCTGCTCTGGAGGGTACGATACCCCACAACAGCAGGTTTATCTGTGTTTTGCCAGGTCTGAAAAACACTACAAAACACAAGGCTCTTCGTCTAGAAAAACGGAGTCGAACTTCTTGTAAAACACCCAGCAAAACCAAGGAAGGCCAAACTTTTTGGATTCACTGGGCAAAAATCTTGCAGGAATAAATAAAAAACCCATACATCTAAGGAAAAAAAAAACAGTTCAAAATAGTTCAAGAATTTTTTAAATATCATAAAAAATAAAAATTGATTTAATCTCAAGAGGCTTATTTTTGCTTTAACAATCTTTGGCATATAATTTTTTAATTCCAGGGCTATTAATTTCTAGCACAGAAGTGAATCCACCTTGGATAGCTTGGGACTTGCCATGGAAATGCTACCACTGGAGCCAGCTATGACAGAGATGGAGCTGCAGGCAGATTTTTGTGCTGGACCCTCAAATTGCTTCTATGGCTTTTCTGACAACAGACACCAAGTGACACCAGCAAACCCTACAGTTATTCATCACTCCAACAGGAGGCCCATTTGCTTTCCTGAATGCATAATTAATACATCTTCAGGCTGCACTATACCAAAAGCCTCATCAACTACACTGGAAATATGGATGTTGTCTTGTATAAACCGTGCATCTGCTCTTAAGCTATGGTCCTCCCAATACCAATTCATGTAACAAGATGTCAGGTGAGCATTAGCCCACAGAAAAAGTTTCTTCTGCTCATAATGATCATTCATGCACAACGCAGTCCTAAAAGGCCTTCAACGAAAGGCATCACCTAACTATACATAGTTGAACTTTTAACTTTCTTGCCTCTTCAAGAGGGAAACACCTTTAAATTTGATCCCTCAGCTGAAAAAGAACCAGAGCTGCAACAGAAGTGGATGTGCCTCATCAGCATGCGCAAGCTTTCACCCAACAAGCAATTATTTCCCCAAAGCAAGATGAGCGTGCAGCAGCCACAAGCTATGGTGAGAAGCACTAGAAAGAGTCCAGAGCTGTGGTCAAGGTTTCTGTCTCCAGTTTTTACTACTATTTTCCAGCCCGGCCAGCTGCTCCTCTCCTGGCTGTGCAGCTTCTCTGGGCTGGACGGGGCTGAGGAGGGCACCTCTCACTTGGTGTTAGTCATGGCTGCCAAACCACCCTCGGGCCCAGCCTGGCACAGAAGGAATTGTCATGGATTCAGCAACACATAGTAGCGTATTTGTGATCAATTTGGCCCAACAGCTCAAATTTGCAAGGAAGCTCAGTACAGAGCTTTCTTGGCTCCTGCTGAAGTTCAGAATAAAAATCTCACTGACTCCCCAATAGCATTCTCAACAAACTCACATGCATTAAAATACAATTCACGTTGCTCACCTGAGGCTATGAAATGCACCAGCTCTGCCACCTAATGTATTGATTTGTCTTTTGACGTTTCTTTTTAAAGACACAGGTCTAGACAAGGCCCCAGCGGCCTGGAAAAGCAGCCAGCCGAGCTATAATTGCTACCTCACTGTAACAAAAGGGGCTTCTGAAGAGCTGGACCACCAAAAAGTTTAGCTGTTGGTTGAACAGGCATCACACAGGCCATCACAAAGCGCTCTCATCCTCTGTCCTACACAACTCCCTTCTACCACAGATTATCCCTCTCCGCCTTAGCTTAATTAGCTACAGCTTTGGCTGCCAGAGCCTTGGCTGCCAGACCCAGGGCCTGACAAGGATGCAGACAATCCTACTCTGCCCTTCAACGGCTAAACCAAGGATTGCCAACTTCTGCAGGGAGAAGAACATTTGTGTCCAGCACACAAGTGTGGAGAGCAGACCTTCGAGTCTGCAGACCAGAGCAACAGAGAACACGTTTGGGCTACACTGCGTTAGATGAAAACCATCACGCTCCCAGCTCGCTTACCTTTAAAAAGAGGTAGCACACAACACATCCCTTCCCAAGCCCCTCAAAGCATTCATGTGAACTAGCCGGCATTCCCGAGAGCCAGATAAAAACCACCCTGTGGCCTGGTTCAGTCCCTGGACCACCAGTTGGCCATCCCAGATGTAAAACATCAGACTCTTAGGTCTTGTCATCAGTCCAAGATTTGCTGACCTCACTTTCCATTAGCTCAGTCAGCACACGGCCAGCCAGGTGCTTTCTGTACATTAAGATTTCTCCTGTCACAGCTACACCAAGCCCACCGTTCAGCAGTGGAACAGGGCTATTAACAAGCATAAACATGGCCTTGATAGAGTTGTCCCAATTTACATTTGTAAATAAGGACGTCAAGCTGCTCTCCTTAAGTCAGTGGCATTTTAACACTTCGGCAAGTGCTGGCTATTAAAAAGCCAGGATCCTGCAAGGTCTCAGAGCTTCCCTTAGCCATGAAGGGGCATTCCTAGCACCTGGCTGGCTCTGTTACAAACGGTGCAGTTGTACGCATACAAGGAGTGCCAAGCTTCCCTTGTGTTCATGTTCAGCGCTGCCAGGCCCGAGGTAATGCAAATGCCATGTAATCTGAGCATTTCTATCCTTATTAGTTTGTGTTCCATATGACTTCCTCTGCACAGCTGACATCTTAGGTAGCCTGGGGCCTGGTTTATGCACTGACTTGATATCCGTATAACTAACAGTTTGAGGGGAGGGGCTTTTTTGTTTTAAACCAATCCATTCAATACTGCCTCCAAGACAAACCCAGCGATGAAGGTGCCTTGTAGTGCTGTAACGTATTCCTCTTCCCACAGAGGAAAACCGTGTCATCATTTTCGCAGTGCTATAACTTGAGCGCGCGCTAGGGTTGTGCGGCACTTGCTATGAGCGCAGTTAAAAAGCTGCAGCTTGCGCATACATAAATCCTTTTAAATTGCAAGCCTGCAATCTCTAAACCAAAACGCGGCTGTGCCGTTTCCTTGTGCGCACACTTCCTTTTGTCAGCCGGGAGAAATCTCGGTCTGCTCCGAGGGGTGGGAGAGGCGGATTTGGACAGGCGGCCAAATCCCCTGGGTGCCGGGCCCAGCCTCGGGGCGCGCGTGCTCCCGGGCGCAGAGGGCCCCACCACCACTGACCGGGCCTGGCGGGGCACCTGGCCCCGGCGCGCGCCTGCCGGAGGTTCGCACGCTGCCGGAACGGGAAAGCCCTTATTGCCCTCGATTGTTTTCCTGAATGCCTTCATGAACAACAGCGAGAGGAAATATTACAGTCTGGCAGGGGGCCAGGGGCCTGCGCGGTGCTGCAGCGCCCGGGCTGCAAAGCAGCCAGAGGCCAAAGCAAACACGCTCGCGGCGCGGCCGTTACTTCTGCCCGGTTTCCAGCTGACTGCTGATTTCACAGAGGGCTCTCCGGCCCCTGCTTTCAGACAACAGGAACGCTCCCCTTCCTTTCGCTTTTTTAAAATGCAGACGTTTACCTTTAGCACTCCTTCCAGGTGCTGGCAGTGCCCTGGCCCTGCCTGGCTGCCCGGCCCGGCCGCCCCTGCCTCCACGGCGGCAGTGCCACAGGATCCAGCCGGCCACCCTGGGGCAGGGGTGCGGGCTGCCGCAACCGCCACCCCTCGGAGCCACCACCACCAGTGTTTTCTGCCCAAACGTGTATGGTTTCGCTCTGAATCTGAGCAAAAGCCCAGGCAGCAAAATAAAAAGAGGACTTTCTCCTTCCCTAAGTGCTGAGCTGGGTGTTTGTGGAGGCTGGGGCAGGAGCAGCGCCACCACCCCTGCGGCACGGCCTGTCCTGGGGCAGGCGGAGGCGCTCCCAGGAAAGCCCTGCCCGGTGCTCCACAGCAAGTCTGGCCTCCTCAGGCCACTGCTGGTGGCAGCAGGAGCGGAGGGCAAGGACAAGCTGGAAGAGGCCCCTGTAGCCAGCGCCTCCTGCCCCGGCTCGCCGGTGGCCCTGCTCCCAGCCAGGTGCCCGGTGTGGGGCACGGCCCCCTGGCCGCTGCCGCCAGGCAGGCTGGACGCCAGCCGGCGCCAAGCCGGGGCGAGATTTTGCCTTTTCAGGTGGGCATGGCAAGAGCACATGTGAAAGCAGTTAACGGCGCAGCTATTTGGTCACAGGAATGTATGTGCTCAGCTGCTGAGGCAGGAGATTGTATGGTTAACTGGAGATGTTTAATAGATTTGTAGCAATGGGTGGCAGAGGTTTAAGAGCAGCAATCTGTTTAGCTCCAGACTGAGAAACATATAGCAAGTTTGTACCTCTAAACCCATTAACTTCAGAGCAAGGGCATTGGGGTGAAATCCGGCACTGGGCTGAGGCAGGATCAGCCCATGCTTTACTCTCAAAAGCAGTTATCAGTGGGATCGGAGCGGCACAGGGATCAGAAGTGACACACTGCCAGCAGATCAGTTCCTCCCACTGGCATTTTCCAAGCTCCACAAGCAAAGCTTGGGAATCACCACTTTAAAAGCGACAATTAACTTTCAGCAATTTTCTAGGTTCTACTAGCAACATGTTTTAAATTTGCAAAAAGGTCTGGCACAGACAGAGCCCTTTAAAAAGTAAAAATTAGGGGGATAAAGATAAGAAAATAAATAGTGCTGACCCAGCATTTGATTGCTGAGGTTACGCACAAGCAAGTCTGGGATTTCCAAACTGCTCTTCTGCAAACATCACTTCTCTGGAGGCAGGACACACAGAGCAGTGCCTAGGACATAGGACACCTGGGCTTCATTCCCAGCTGTGTCACTTATCTACTGGGTAACCTTGGGATCTCACCACCTCTCTCTGTAAAACAACACTGAAGTCCTCAAAATCTCTTCATGAGAGGTGCCACAGAGGGACTAGGCGCTTTCACCATCTTCCCACAGTGCTGACACGCAATCCTATGTCACAGCTGGCGTTTCTTTCCCAGCGTGCTTACCGTCCTAATCCTGCAAAGAAATCTCTATGGAAGGGGCTTCTGTTAATTAGCGCAGCTCCTTTTGCAAGAAACAGGGCCAAAAGCGACACGTGAAGCCAGAATCATACTTCTACCTGGATTTTTCACAGGGTGGAGATCTGCGTTACAAATTAAACTCCCCCAGGACCAAGGTAGCATTCCAAATTCAGATGTGTATCCTGTGGCATTGACATTATTGCCTTTATTTGCAAAGTCCCATTCACAACTGCAGCTCGAAAAATAAATAAGAAGTGATAAATACATCTATTCAAAGAGAAAAAAAGTGCCAGTCAGACTCAATTTCCATAAGCCACTGGGATTTTTATGCCATTAAGAATAGTACCCATATGGCTGTAATGCCAGTTTTCCCTACTGTCAGGTAAAAGCTTCACAGAAACCAAAGTAAGGGAGAATTTGTTCAATCCTAGCATGTGTTACGTACTAGAGGACACAAGGTTTTCAATCCTTAGCTGAAGCCAGTGAATCTAAGTGCCTTATACCATAGGACTGAGGCCAACATTTTAAAATCTCTCAGCTTTATCATCAGGGTAGGGTGAGTTTTACATCTCCTATCTTGAATCTTCCAGGAGCCATATACAAGATTTATCCAACTGAAGGCTTAGAAACCCATCCACTCTAGGGAGCAGAGCCTTAGACAAGCCACAGGACTCTTATCTTAGGGTTTCTGAAGTATGAACTCTCTAAATACTGTAGCTTCAAAAAAATCACTCAGCAAAACCTAAGAATCACATTTACCTAAATCAGTAATATCGAATCCTCCACGATCTGCACTAGAGTGGAATAATCAAACCCTTTTGTGACAAAGCCTATTTCTCCTCGAGACCCTAATTAAGGTTTTTTATAGGTTTAGAAAGTAGTGTTCTGGCCAGGAACCTTGGTAGATTAGTGATCAAAACAGCAACAAGAGGTATACTGCATTATAGATTATTTTGTCTATTTGCACTAAGGTATGTATTACCTGAACATCACTAACATGTACAAACGGGATGTAACTAAATCATTTGATGATATTTTTCCCCGTTTGCAATTTGTCCGTGTATTGCAAAATTCTCAAATGTCTTACGAGAAACCATATTTTGTATACATTTCAAACAGCTAGAAGTCAAAAGTAATGTCAGGTATGCAAAACATTCACTGCAAGAAAGGAAGGGTACATCTCTCACAGACTGTTATTTACAAAAGTCTTTCATTCAGAAGCAGACTTTAAGACTGATATGGCTCAGGGAACACAAATGTCAAAGAGTATCTTCACTGGTAACATTCTTATTCACAATTACTCTTTTTATAAATCTCCCTGCTGGTGGAATTTGAAAGCAGCAAATGCAAAGAAGGTCACACACTACAGGAATGGAAACACGTTCCCCGTTCTTGGTTTTGGCAAGGTAAAAGACTTTGCCAAAGAATATAGTCACAGATCTTAGGCAGAAGATTTGGATCCTCTGAGATCTACAGCTCCAAAGCAGGACACCACGCAAGACACAAGGAACCCTCTTTCCAGAGCACATGCCCTAGATTGGCTGCCTCTGTGCTGCGTACCCAAAGTCTCTTGGTGTAGGGCCACTACCAGTCACCCTTAGTTCTGAGGCTCCTGGAGGCATCAAGACCACATTTCCAAGATAGCCATATGACAGAGGTAAGATTATGTTCCTTAGCAAAGCTGCAGCAATTCTGCAAAAATGCATACAATTCCAAACATTTCAGCCTCAACAAATCTGTGTTTACAGAACTTGGTGTCACTGGAGCATTTCCAGATAGTTCTGCTCCCAGCTGCTCTGCTCATCCCAGCTCTCTGAATGGTACTACACCCTCTGACACACAGGTACACACAAGATAAAGACAGCACACTGGAATGAGGTTACAGCCCAAAGTTTCAGCAGCATGAATAACTGAGACAAATGATCAGATCAGACCTGGTTTCAGCTGTGATGTTCAACAGGTCCTGGATGACACATCCTACTGGGAAGTGCTAATAGGCTGAGGCAGATGGAAGGGAGGGAGAAGAGGAAACTAACAGACTCTTTAGTAAATTCATCCCTGGTGAAGTCATGAGCAAATCACCAAGGCCATCCCTGTTTGAGGCATATCGACAGTCTTCTAAAAAAAGACAATATGAAAAAGGCTAAGATAGAAAGAGTTTTTGTTTCATACAGGGATAATTATTTAAAGAAACAAAATAGACAGGCAAGGGGTCTCTGTGGATTTGCAGAACAGCTCTGCCTCCCAAAAAAAAAGAAGCTGCAGATGTTTCTAGCCCAGATTAACAAAAATCTTTACCTTGAGCCAGGGGAAAGCATCAGTGGTCAGCCCAAAGTCAACAGGGTAGTTCAAGTCCTGTCTTAACTACCAGTATTAAAAGGAGGAGACACTGATAAGGGCAGAAGGTTTTGTGATTGCACATCCTAGTAACGGAGTAAACTAATCTTCACTCAGGTTGGAGCACAGACTTTGATTCTGCACATCGTTGTGGAATGTGGTGCAGTAACAGAAAATGCTCCTAATTTATTCTGAAATTACAATCTGGACCTCACTCAATAAGAAAGCAAAACAAGGTTAAAGAAATAAACAAGTTTTAAAGGATCATGAAGTGACCCTGCCTCTTGTCCACTGGGAAAAAAGGAGTGCCTATTACATTGCACATAGTATTTCATCTAATAAAGAGTTTTGTGGCTAGTCCACAAGTACGCAGGATGTCATGGAGAAATATGGCTTGCTAAAATTGATAGTAAGGAATTGGAGAGAGGAGAATGAGTTGTTAAGCAGTTGGTTTGCTTCTGTCATTGCAGAAAGGCAAGAGATGCCCAAGTCAGGGCTACTTCCTGGTATGGCACAGAGACTTTGAAAGTCAGCTGATAATATGTTTACCAGCTTTCTAATTTTCCCAGAAGTGTCTTGACCTTAATTGACTCATCTGCATCCCAGGAGGATGGCTAATCATTCGGATTTTTTACAGAGTGACAGCCATTTCAGTTTTGTTTGCATTTGTGGCAGCATAATATCTTATGCAGGGTGATAGATTAAAAGCTAGGTTCTGTACAGGCATAGTTACTTAGACTAGATTCAAAACTTGAAAGAATTCATCACCAAGCATCCACAAAATGAATAGAGTAAAAAAAGACACTCTGGGCAATATTTGGAAAAAGCAGAAACTCTGAAGGACAAGCAAAGTTACAAGATAAGCTAATAAGTTATCCTGAAGTTAGTTGATGATTATGGGCACCTTCCAATGAAATTACAAAATCCTGAGGACTGCATGTAACCTAGCAAAAAACCCACATGATTTATATATATATTTTTTTTTTTTACAAAGAAACAGTGAAGCATTGTGCTATGGGAAACAATCTCAAACCTATTAAATTAATAGCTCTTGGTGCTGAATGTACAAGAAATCATGCTGTGGAATCCAGCAAACAAACATACTGAAAAAGCCAGTGCATAGTTTGGAGAGTGTGGGCCCATATGCCTTCATTTGGGCCAAAATTTTATTTTAAATGAAGCTCTCCTCCAGAAAAACTACTTGGGATGGACATCACCATCCACATGTTGTTTATCTGTGATGCTGTTATCACCTGTAGGCAGCACTCAAGAAAATTGTTCAATTCATGAAACTAAAGTAGATTAAGCAGTAGATTCAACCGAAGCATGTAAAAAAGAAGTACAGCATAGCTGACAAAGAGCATTTTTCAGAAACAATCTAAAATCCACATACGAAATGTACAGCAATACCTCACTAGCTGCAATAGTTTGGCTGTCCCCACTAGTATTACACTTGAGATTCCACTCTGATTGTATCTTACTGATTTCCACATAAATTGTGCTCGTTTTATTGCATTTTGCTTGCTTTGGAAATTCAGCTTGGGATCTGAGAAACGCACTGGCAACTAACTTTCTCCACCCCAAACCATAATAATGGTTTGTGGGACAAATAAAGACATTGATTACATCTCTGCACCAGACTACCATACTGCGAGGTTTTCTGCCCCAGAACTCTATCTAGAAATGGAAAGGAGAAGAGGATTTTGCTTGCCCAGAACTTCTCTACTGCCCAGTCTCAGTACATGCACAAATTGTTCTTCTACCATGGCTCTGAGCCCAAGGCAGAGGAGTTAAAATGCACACTCCCTCCTCAGCCTTCCAGAATGAGAAGTGTTGTGGGAAGATGAGGAGTGGGAAGGGGACAGGGAAGAGCTTCGAGTCTCTGGTGCAGATGGAGGAGGAGTAGCAGCCGGGGACATGGAGGCTTCTGCAGCAGAAAAAGTTGGAGGACAACGTGAGCATCTTCTGCCCAGGCACTTCTAACCAACCACCTGGCTGAGAACAGGCACTTACCCACAATAATGTCCAGCCAAGTCCTTTCTCACATCCCTGTGAAGACCCTTCACATACCAGGTTCTCATTTTCTCTTCCCAACTACAGTATCCTGTCAGAAATAAGTGTCTCAACATCCGCATGCTGTATTCTCAATAACATCCAAGCAATCTCAAGGCAGCACTTTGGTACCTGCGTGAAACTTTGAATACAGTTCTGTGGACGATGCACAAAATGGCACTGAATATCACACCCTCTCCCAAAGCCAGGCTCCGAACAGTTAATATAGAATTAATAAGTTGTAAAAATGTCATTGCCATGAAAATCAGCAAGTTTACAAAATAAGAAGAGATATAATGCATAAATGGCATCACTTCTCAGAGAAAAAGCACAATTTAATCCATTAATGAAAATTCCTTCAAACTAGTGGGAGGCAAAACAGTCAAGTACCACACAGACATAGGCAAAGAACAGGTTTGTTAACACCAACCCCTCAGGCAGCCATGCATTTCAATTACAAGGCACTGTGGGGCTCACTCTTCTGCTCCCTTTGAATTTATCAGCCAGAAGTTCGCTCAAAATCATCTGAGTAGGTGATCTCAAAGACTGCTTTCTGAATTTGCCCTAGAAAAGAAAAAGAATTTCTGGGGATAAAAACCTTTTTCAAAAATTGGGACAATAAAAAACAATAGCACCAAATCCATATCCTAAACTCAAGCCAAGGATTTTTATTTTATTTTCTGCTTGTTTCTTTCAGGTCTGCAAGGAATTTCTTACCTTTTTTTCCTGTTCATTTCTGTGTGCCTCTGCACTTTCTGGCTCTGGCTGACAGCAACTAGCATATCTCTAGAAAGGCTTCCTTCCTCATCCTACCTCTTATTTCTGGCCAAAATAAAAGCAGGAATTTTTAAGCCCGAAAAGTTCAGATAAAAGGGTTTTTTTGTTGTTATGACCAATACTTTCCATTGTGCATGCAACCAAACCATTTACATCATGCATAGCGATACTCATAGGGTCAAAAACAAAACTAAACTAAACAAAAAACCCTAGGGATTTATCTTAGCAGGTCTATTGTTTATAAAGTAATATTTAAAGAGAATAGCAAATTGCAAATTTAAAGAATGTGCCCAAAATTTGTAATCCTATACTCATTTCTGAGAGAACTGGATTGCTTGCAGTGGCTTTCACTTAAAAAAAAAAAAAAGAAAGGATGCAAACAAATGTCTGCCAGCTGTGCATTTGAAACAGTCCTTCTTTACGTTAAACTTTGTATTATTAGTAATGTTTCTAATACACATCTTCAGCCACTGATAAAAAAATATTTTGTATTTTCTCAAATCATTCTCATGAAATGGTCTTTTCAAGTGGATCTGTCATTGTGGTTTCCTGGATTTCTTCAGCCTTGTTGGAAAGCTTGTAAATTCCCATGGCTGATAGTAAGCTAAGGAAGGAAATAAAAAATAGTAAATACCACTTCAGTGGTGTAAGCCCTTTTCTGCTCTTTTTTGGCTGAGAGTGCATTTTAGGTGATTATTATCGGCTTTTACACAAACTTCAAAACAGTTCCAGCTGGGAATCCATCCGTATGTCCATTTTGCACCCTCAATTAAACTCCCTTCCACCAGATCAGTCTTCACTAAATATATATACTAGTAGGCTAACGTCTGGCTGTATTAAATAGGTCTGGACTGCTAGTTTATTTTACAGGAACACTTGAAGATATTAATGCAATATATGGATGAACCAATAGGAAGGAAAATTACTCTTTAATATCATATTACTTCCTATAGCTACAGAGCAAAATGTGTGTAAGAAAGTATAAAGTAAATCAAGTCATCTATTTCCATGTGCAGTGACCAGATATTAAATATCTCCTACTTTTTTCTTTTTTATCACGGATGTTATAAAACACTGAAAACAAAATGCATATAGAATATTTTTACTCTACAGAGGAATGACTACACATCAGAAATAACAGAGTACCGAAAGTGTTCTCAGGTTATACCACTTTTTGCACTCATATCATGTACTAAAATTGCTTATGTTACTTGCTATTCGTATTGCTGAAGATGAGATCAGAATACAGTCCAGGATAGTCCTGCAGAACATGAAATACGGGAAAAGGACTATTATTTACTGAGTCCAGCTCTACTTTTCCTAAAGCACCTAACTGTCTCATATGCTGTAAACAATCCCACGACTTCTGGAGAACACGAATAATGCTGGAAGGATCATGCCCTCTGAATGGAAGATCCCAGTTCTTACTATAGTCGTTCCAAAAGAACACATAGTAAGAAATTCTGGCTAGCATAATGCTGTTAGAGGAATATTGACACTGAGATGACCTGCTAACAGCACTCAGAGCTGATGAGGAGATTTACATGGTGCATTCTGGTGAGGGGTTCAAAAGTCAGAAGTCACAACCCAAAATAATTGTGTATACCGGAAATTCAAACTATTTCACTGGGGGTCAGAATAATGAACTCACGGAATTAGTTGCCAAGTAAGAACACGGAAACAAGTACTGCAGCCTAAGTGGCTTGGAGACATCTTGGCACTTTTATGGAGAGAGAAGGGATTAAAGGATATAGTGACAAAATAGAAAACTTGGGGTTAAGATAAACTTAAGGGGGGACAAGCCTGTGAGGTCAAGTGGCGTTTTCCTCTCCAGCCATTTCTTTTATGCCATTCTTCCCAAAGACAACATGCCAGATTGAATAAACAATCACTAAAGCTTAGATGAGAAATGGACTTCTACTGGACTGTAACTGGGATGAAGCAGCACTATCTTTTCCTCTACTCCACAATAAAACTGCTAACAAACAAGAATAGACTTCTTTATCTACATACAATGCCATGCATTTGACCTACTCAATCTAATGTAGCATATAAGGTTTTCTCATATCAGCCTCTTCCTGTAACCTTATCTTCTCCAGTCCCATAAGAATACCACAACTAACCAGATTAAAAAAAAAAAATTAAACTGAAATAGCTTAATATCAGAACAAATAACAGCTGCCTAATGTACACGTCACTGGCGACACACTTCTTAAAGATGAGTAGTATTTCTATGTTACCCAACCCATTTGCAGTACTAGCATAGACATGTCATACGTGATAGAAGGAAGCACAGGCACTTCTTGGATCATTGCCTTAAGTGACAAAGTACCAAGAAAGACTCCATTTTAGAAATTTGTACCCTGCTCTCTTTTCTAAAAAAAACTGTTCCTGTTAAGGGGTTGAATCAGATATTAATCCTTTTCAATTAGAAGCTACGTATCTGCATAAAAAGATGCGTAAAATAAAGTCCATTTTTTACTTAACATGTTAGGCATTAAAGCAAGCCTGTAGCAAAATTTCTTACTATTTATCTCTTCCAGAAATTGCTCCTATGAGTAAAATTAATTCTTCTACATTTTAGCTGCTTTCCTCTGTCTCATGTATTAGTTGACATAGGCTGCAACACTTGAGGCACATAAAGACTTTTCTACCCAGCTTTGCACTGTGCACTGTCTCCAGCACATGTGAGATGCTCAAATATTCCGTGACACCAGCTCATTGTATTGTTGTACTATTCCCTAGTTTGTCAAGTCGGGCTCTTAATTTCTTGCTCTTCAATGTATTTGCAAAAATAAGATCCAAGGAGGAGAATACAAGATTACATCAGCAGTGATGCTTATCATAGTATTATGGGTACATTGACAAAACTATCTTGGAATCTGACTTTTCCCACAAACATAAATCATATCACATCTTTCAGAGATAGATCCACTTAGATAAATATCTCCCACACAGTCATTTCTGTTCCAAAAGTTGCCAAAAGATGCGTGTGTCCCTTTGCCGATATTCTGTGAAACACGCAGTTGTCTCTCAGAAGACTCAACAATGCTCAACCAGGTTATCTCCAAATCTCACTTGCTGGCAGGCTTCCTTGTAGTCAGAGGCACTGAATACATTTTATATCTTTGTAATGCTGAGGAAAGTCCCTGAGCATGCCTAATATGTGGTGGGAGCCTGTCAAGCCAGACAGACAAAGATTCTTCAAGCAATGCAGGAGCTTGAGCTGGAGCGATTCATATCAGGAACGTGTCAAAGCAAGAAAGCATGGGGCAGGCTGGCATTCAGGCTAGGGATTTGGTCCAGAGATAAGAAAAAAAAACTTCAATAGTTATCTGAATTGCAGGGGCTCCTGAACCTTTGGAGCACCATGATCATTTTACCAGAGGTCCAGTCATTTTTTAAAAGGCATAGAAAAAGATTATATCTCATGCTTTGTGCATTGAAACCAGCTTTGTCAGCTCAGATCCTAGGATGTGGCATTAAAGAATATTCCTCTGATTCTTTCCCATAGAGACAGCTCTGTAATAGCGATTTCCCAAAACTCTTCAGCATTCAGTTACCACTAAAAACTGATATCAAAGTCTTTGCAGATTGTATTAAAACGTTTTGTTTTTCCTCTCTCATCCTATTAAAAACACAGTAGATTTTATAGTGGCTTCTATATCATACCTTCTTTAAACATTGGAGCTGCCTTAGAATTTTAGCTAACGTGCATTTGTTTCTGTCTAGTCAATCTGACACCCCCTACCTTTCACCTCTGAATCCTATAATTCTTTATATAATGTACCTTCAAAACTTATGTATGTATTTCAAGTAATCAAGAAATATGATATTTTAGGATTGATAAAAGGACAATTCAATCTGTAATTATACCCTTTTACCCCATGTAATCTTACAGCATAAAACCATTTTCTCAAATGTGAATTTTGTTGAGCCTAATATGGCTTCTAATTTAATCTGCAATAATAGCTGGCAGTATTCTGAAATCTCAGCGTAGCAAAACTCTCCGTTAATTGAAAAAAATTTAATTATAGTTTTGAATTCAATTAGAAGCTATACATTAGTTTATAATACGTTATATACTGAAAGACAACTATCGTACAGACAGAAAGATATTTGTGGATGGATGCGTCATAAAGGTAGTTTCAAGATAGAGTTCACTCACCTACAAGTCTACAATCCTGATCCTATAAAAATTTACACACAGAGAAGCAGGTAGGGAGGCAAAGAAAGGAAAATAAATTTTAGTCTCCTTCCCCCCATCTCCTTTCCATTAGCGTGATTAGGGGTAGCACATGCCTCCAAGACTCTATGTAGGCCACGGATACCCAGCAACCATAAGCGGGGCACAGGTGTAGCATCTGGGCAGTAAGCACAACTCACCCAGGACACAGAGCTCATTACTCCCTAGAAGTTATTATCCTCTCTGAATCCTTCCATACCATTGCTGTGTTTGAACAATTTGTAACAAAAGATTTGAAGCTTATTATTCAATAATGGGTGTCATTCAGATTTCAAATTCTAGCAGGTTGTGTTAATTACAGGTCAGCAAAGTTTTTTCTCCCTTCCCTACAGAAAAACAAGATGCTGCCATTGGCAGTCTGCCTCAAAGGTTCAAATGTCAGGGCAGTAATTTTGAATGGAATGGACCTGTTTCAAACAATGCGAGAATAAAAATAACCATTAGAGATTCCCTGACAAGTTGCTGTGACAGGGAAAAGCTTAGAAATGCTTCCACTCTCCTGCCTGTATGCCTTTGGCTCTGTCCTGAACAGTACATTACAAAATACAAAGCCAGAAGAACAAAAAATCTGGCCTAAAATCTCGGAGGCTTTTCCCACACCCAGGACTAATGATTCCTTCCCTTCCTCAGACGGGGAGCGACGGGGAGCATCATGGCCTCACCTGGGCCAAGCACTGAGCGCAGCACATAGAGGGGCCGGGGTGGTGAGTCACAGCCAGCAGGACATGACGCTCCTACCTCAGGAAGGACACCCAGAAAGGGCAGTTTGCTCTTACGAGGTAAGACAGCAATTTAGATACAGTCACTGCAGCAAAGGATGGCTCAAGGACAGGGGTGAGGTCAAGCTTTCATTAGGGGAATTGCCCACTGTAAGACTACACAACAGTAACTCAAGCTTCTGACAACCAAGTCGTATATTTGAGTTCAGGATCTCATTGATGATTTAATGCACCTTCTATGTTTATTCTTTGCTTGATGACTTTTAACACTTCTTTACTTGCCCTGGTTATATAGAAACAAATTTCAAGTGCAGTAATGAGTCTGCACTGGATAGTTAACGCTACTTCTGGTTTGCTACTTCCGGTTATCAGTAAAGATGGCACTACTTCTCATCTCTCCTGTAGGCTCAGAGACACAGCAGGAAAGCAGGCAAACAAATAGAAAACAAAGGAAACAAAAATGAGGAAGAAATAAACTTTGGCTGCTGCAGATAAGCAGAGTCTGAAGAAAAGGGTTTTAATCTCTAGATGTTATTTAGACCTAGACAATTTAATATATAACCTCATACAATATTATAACTTCTCTCATACATAGAAATAGCATCCTACATGCCAGGGCATTTCGCTAAAACAGCATTTAAGAAAAATACAACAGATAAAGTATTCCCATGAGGCCATTCCCTCTCTTAAACACCTTTTCCAGCCCCTCCTTCATCTGAAGATGTTATGAGGAAAACATGTAATTTGACCAATCTCCAACGAGGCCACAATTTGCAACAGGTTAGCTGGCTACTTCTGATAAGCAGGACAGAAGGTGTGAGGAAGCTGTTCTGCCCCTCACTGCTGTGGCACAGAGGGCAAATAGCCTCCAAAGACCTTCCAGTGCCAATCTCCAGTCAGGTAAGGTACAATGGCCAGAAGGGAGAGGATCACTGAGCCTGGGCCATCTTGCCTCTCTATACCTCACCTTCCCTACTGCAAAATGGGAACAGCTCTCCCGATCTTCACTGTGGAGCACTTAAGGAGCTACAAATTAGAAACGGTAAATATGAATTAGCCATCATTATTCAATGAAGATTCAAGGAAAAGGTTAAAACACGGTTATAAGGATATATGGGATGACTTTAAAATTCTTGGAGAAGGATACCCCAAGGAAGGGGTATTTGAAATATCGGACTATGTATTCTCTCCCCCTTCCTCCAGGGGGAATAGAGGTAGGAAAGAAGCTGACTCCTTCGTCAGACCAGTCTATCTTGACTATAAGGACTGGTAACTAAGTATTTTTTAACTACAGGCAGATGAAGACAGACATGTCTCACCAAATACTATGAGAAGTCATGCTGTTCAGCTATTTTGTTAGTCACTTCATATCTCCTTAACACTATCGCTTACAGGCCAGCTGAGGTTTTTAAATGAGTAGCTCTCATAAGCACCATAAAAAATACATATAGGACATTTACACAGTCTAAAGGTTTCCTGGGAGAAGCAGCTAGTTGTATGAGATTAGCTCATGTGGCCAGAACTGTCACATGTATAAAGAAGGGTCTTTGAACATTCAGATATGGTGTCCTGTCCTCTTCCATTATGCGTCTTACTGACCTTTCGTGGCTGCCTTCCTCCTTTTAGATTGTATCTGTTTTCCATCTACCCTGCTCAAAAATTCTTCTCCCCATCTATGTTTTCAGTTCTCCTGCCATATCTCAAGAGTTTTGCCACACTGTAGCCAAGCTGTCACACTAACCTGGCTTCTCTGAAGGCACTGCCTGCAGCTAATTCTGTGCAGAAAAAGCCACCAGCCTGGCAGAGCAGCAGGGAAGGCTCAATTAAAGGCAGTGCTGAAGACATGCTTCATGTGCGACCTCTCTCCTGCTCTCCAGTGACATATCAGCCTCCTTGATCATTCCTACAGACAACTGCAAAAACAACAAATGACACAAGAGAAAAAGACCTGTCAAAATAGATGGTGACCTGTATCATCAATTTTCCTATTAAAGTGGTGTTTTTGTTTCTTACTGGCACTTTTTTTCTGCTAGGGACATATCCAGGCTCAAAATTATCAATCTGATTCTGTTGTCAGGCAAGAAATCTCTCTTTCAACTTTTAAGCTGTGCTGGGATGCAAGATTAAACACAAAATTAATGACTAAAATCTTTTTGCATCTGAAAGGACAAAATTTGTTGTTAAATATTTCCATTATGAGATCTTTGGTTTACACCTCTTGCTCCCAAAATATGTTTTTGGTTGCTTATCTTCAGCCTTGTCCAGGTTGTCTCTTTCTCTGTTCTATTTTTTTCATTGCAGACACAGCAACAATTACACAAGGAGAGCAGTGTAACACTGCTCCCATAAAGGTGAAAGCCCAAGAAAAGCAGTTCGTTTAACATCTTTGAACCAATCTAAATAAGTTGAAGAGATGAGAGAGAATCATAGTCACCCTCCCTGACAAAGCACATTGTTGCAGCACAAGGAAAATCACCTAATGGTTATTGACGTTTAGGCTTACTTGCTTTGGTTACGACTATGCCACTGCTAACCCAATGCTGTCTGGATTAACTTCCAGGTAAAGTGTTCAGAGTCCTTCTGCACCATTAAATGGTCTTCCCCACGTGAAGGGGACAGCCTGTGTCTACCTGTCTATACACAGATTCCTTGTGCTTGGCTTTGTACACAGAGTCCTAAGAAAGTAGATTCAGAAAGAGAGTTCTAGATTTCTTAAACAAACAGTACACATTGGAATAGTTACTGCCAAGAACTAAAATAATGCCTCAGTGATTTTTTCCAGGCACTCAACAATACAGAACTTTTTTTCATTCAACAGCCTTTCATGTGACATTTCTATATAAAACTGTTTATGAGCAATAGCAACCTTTCCTTTTGTTCTTTTGGTTACGTGTACCCCCATAAAACGCGAATGCTGGTGAAGTCATCGAATCACCTGACACTGAAAGATGAATTCATCCAAGTATCCTGCTCAAGATCAAATGGTGGCTCCCAGCAGCTAAATAAATATTCCAAATACTGGATAACTGATATTTGTCCTGGCTTCCAGCTGCCACTTGCACTGGGGAATTACACAGAGGATCTTCATTAGCAAAGACCATGGGCCTTAGGGGGTCGAATGAAGGTGGTTTCCATTTGCACTTGTGCAGTGGGATGCCCAAGCCTTCACCTCTGCACGGACTTTTTACACTCGAAATGAGGACTGGGGGCTTCCGCAGAGACAAATCAAATCAGGGAACACCGAGTCCCACAGTACACCATAGTCTGTGAGCTTTCTCCCAGACCTGTAAGAAAGCTGGTAACAGCTGCTATGGACTGCCAGCCAAAAAACAGAATTCCAGTTCTGCAAAGAATTCTCCAAAGAAATTAAAATCTTTGCAATCATTTTGAAACTTTCAGAATTGTTTTTCCTCATCTAAACAGTTCAATAATGATGTAAAAATGTCTTTTGCATTCAGTTTTCCCCGTCTCTTATCCTCTCTGCAAAGTTTTAGGAGGGATGTTTTCCCACCAGAGTGAAAATCAAAAAGGCAAGGAGTTTCAAAACCAACTTCCAAGTACAGGCATTTGTAATGTCTATACCTGCAGCACATACAGAAAGAGGCACACTGAGCCCTGGCACAGCACAGCGAAGTTTCCAAAGCTGAATTCAATGGACACTGGTTGGTAAGACCTAAAATTTCTGTAGCAGATACTTGGATTTCCTCTTGTAGCCAGCAAAAAACAGCACAAGGCCCTCCAGCTGAGAGGGAGTGACCTATAAAAAAGCAGCAAGTTCCTAAAAAGGACCTACCTTTTTCCTGTTGGTGGAGGGATGTCAGGGCTCAGCTGCTTCTTCCTCTGTCCTTCCTTGTATATGGTGCTTCTTTAATCCTGTGATTATACTATCCTATTTTCCCATCTTTCATTAAAGAAAGAAGGCCAACTCTTGAGCACGCTGACTGAGATAACCTGCAAGGACAGGAACCATGCAGAGGTGCTGAGCTGCTGGGCGGGCACAAGGGAAGGCTTCAGGCCCGCAGGCCCCACCGGCCACCCCAGCTGGAGGGTAAACGTGCCTTTTCCCATGAGACAACGCTACCAACTGCTGCTGCACCATGCCAGGACTATGCAACAGGGACACGAGTGCTCGCGGGGTGGCATGTGTCTTGGCCCCAGTACATGATGCAAGCTAAAAGTCCGGGGAGGGGGAATTTCTTAAGCAGCCTTTGCCAGGGGAGGAAGTCAATTAAAAACCTTCACCTTGAGTACAAATAGGCTGCAGGCTCTCTGTGTCTGCTCCCTCGCTACCAACCATATGCATGAGAGCAGTTGCTAAAAAAGAAAAGGAGCTTCATATTTTGCCATGTTCCTTGTCATGTTTTTTTCCCCCCTAAAGCCTTATCCCTTAAGTATTTACTTACTATGGAAGTAAATTGGCAGTTAAGAAATGCTGGCAGTTAGGAGGCCTATTGCTGCTGGGCTGCCTTGCTTCTCAGTGTCAATGGTCAGTGTATTTCACATTTACCATCAGAGCGTCGCTCAGCCACAGCAGCTACACTTTCAGCCTTGCAATTGCAAGGGCCGATATCCCACAACTGCAGAAGTGCCTCTGCAGGGGGAATGCTGTTGTGTATCGGTGAGGCGATGGTCGTGGCATCTCTGTGAGCGCACCCAGGCAAAACGCAAAGTTTCCAGGCAACTGGAACAGAGCCTGGCTCTTCTATGTAACAAATTAGCAGAACAAAATATTAGATACTTTAAGTTCTCAGAATTTTTCCAAAGAAAATGCTGTTCATTAACTCTGAAATACATTGTTCCAAACTTTCCCCAGTTCAGAAGCCAGCTAACCCTTGACCCAACCTGGATTCCTCCTACAAAGCTGATCCTAAAGGCTGATCCTAAAAACTAATGCCCAAAAATCAAATTAAAAAACACGAACAATAAAATTTGCTACAAACCAGAAACACTGGTTTCCACCACCTTGGAACCAGTTTCATTGAATGCAAAAATGAGAATCTTGGCAAATATATCAGAATTTTATCACTTACTTTTTCCAGAGGAGCCCTGCAGTACTTATTACCTGCATAAGATGTGCATTATAGAATTCATTCTAACATTTCACCCAGAGAAGAGTTCATGAGAAAGTAAGAACGTGTTCTTTAACGAGTAGAACCAAGAGAAACGTGATTGAGACTCAGCCTATTCAACTTTTTTAAAAACTTATCCAGCCATTGCAAACTTCAATTCCTCACACTCAGGATGTGCACCTGACAATCTGACCACACAATCATACTATACTTTGAAGTAAGGGTGAGCCTGCAGTCAAACAAATTGCTTCAGCTCACATCTCTGTTTCTGGCATTCTTGTCTTTCTTCAAGAAACAAGCTGGGTAAAAGCAAATCTCTTGAGTAGAAAAATACGTTTCCAATTAGTGACGGACCATCACTTTATCTATCCTCAGAATTAGAAACGGGTAGCTCTAGGCTGAGAAAAGGAATGCCCAAATGTTAAACCTGCTGATGGACAGCATTTCTACGAGAAGGCAGGAAAAGTACTGCAAAGCAAAAAATGACCTCTGCAGCCCACTCGAGGTGTAGTGCATGGGGTTTTCAAAGAAAGCGTATCTTGGGTATGCAACAGGAAAATCATACTTCCTTTTGAAAAACTTCCTGTGAAAACTGACAATATTTTTAGAGCTGGAAGTCCTACTGGGAGAAGAAGCAGCACCACAGGTTGCAAGAGGGATTCAGAGAAACAAAGGAGCAGACAAAGGGACCCAGCAGAGTCGTCTGGATCCAAAAAGGTGTCGTCATACTTATAGGCACTGTATCTCATCTGCCCTTTCAAAATCAGCCCCCGTTGGCAGCCAGAAATAGATCTCTGGGATGTAAGAGTGGAAGAGACAGGCAGAAAAAGAGTCCTCCTCCTCAGCTCGCTACAGCTGTGAGCCGGCAGTTATGCTAGCTGCATCTGCAGGCATAAGTAGGCAGCAGGGTCTGCAAACCATATAAGCTGGTTGATGACACAGCAAAGCTTAAAAATAACACTGCTGACTGGAAAACATCAGTGTCCACTATGCAGGGCACAGTCTTGGGGCTGACTGAAAAAAAAATTCCTAAGTTCTCTGTCAGGGGAGTCCAAATCTTGAAAGCAGGATAACAGCAGCAGACTATTTGGGAGAAAAGACAATTCCCAGGTTTATTTAGTCACCCGGAGGGTTTCCTGAAACTGCCTGCTACCTCAGAGCTGTACAGGAAGAAAACACAGATCTCCAAAACTTGCATTTGTACAGACACTTAGGCCTTATTAAAGTCTTCAGCTACTTAATCAAGGAACCCAGGAGTGCCAGAATGTTTGGGACTAATATTAATTTCAGAACTTGGCCAGGGATACGGCTGAAGGAAAAGCTGCTTCTACACAATCCAAAAAAAGTTGTCATTAAATAGTTCAGACAGTATCTTGTTACTTTGCATGCACTGAATAATGGGTAATTTCACAACTTCCAATGCCCATACTTAGGAGAAGCTTTTACAAACCAAATTCAATGACTTCTGCTCAAGGGACTCTCTCTTGCATCACTGCAACATGCAATATCAACAGGTATTGCAACATCTAATTGCAAAATCAAGGCTGTTTTCCTCCAAACCATCTCATGCCCTCCTTTCAGCCAACAGTGATAGTGTTACACAGACTTTTTTTCTTTTGGGTTAGTGAGTTGAATGAGCTTAGCAAACATCTGACAGACACCCAATACATCCAACTCAAGGGAAACAGCAAAACTACAAGGCCAGGAGCTAAGAAGGGGAGTAAGACCTCTCCTGTCAGTAATACTGACCCATTAGGTCAGCTTCTTCTAGACCTGCGCAGCTATTCACGGACTGTTCAGCTGGCCCCACAGTTAAAGGGAAGAGTTCTGCGAGTCAGTGCAGGGCCCAGGAGTTACAGCACAAACATGAAAGCGATGGTGCAATTATACCACAGGCACTGTGGTCACAATTGTAAAGGCTAGGGAGGGGCAAAGTTGTTATGAATATACATTAGCTCGGAAACAGTAATTATCTGCGAGTGACTAACGAACAAAGGCTCAGAGATCAAGCACAGCAGTTTGTGACCACTGACCAGAGGACTCGGGGTATCTCCAAACAACTTACACAGAACAAGGTTTGCTAGTACCTCTTCCCTTTCCTCCATGTTCTAACCCCACACTCTCATCTCTGTCTCCACACACACACTCCCAATTTTTCCTCTGCATACTCTAGCCACCTTCTACCTCTTCCTTCGCTTCTTGTGGGGCAATAAGGTGACTACTCCTTTTAGAGAGTGACATGGCACTGAAACAATTTAGGTGATAAAATGAGCTTAGCCCCTAACAAAGGACAAAAATAGCGTCTTCCAGAGGAGTTCAGAGCCAGATCCAAGCAAATGGTCTATGGGCCTCTGGTGGCATCATCATCAAACTGTAAGCAGCTTCTGCTCATGGAGCGCATCCTCAGAGAGGCCAACAGGGAGGCATCGTGAACAGCCTGCACCAAGGCCTCAGTGACTCACACACGAGAGAAGGGTGGAGATAGCATGCAGAACTGCAAAGAAAGCATGCTGTGACCGGAGGAAGGCTACAGCAAATTGAGGCTAGCTACTGGATGCTGAGGTTCACATACCACTGGGGATTATATTCACCTCATAGGATGACCCATTCAGACAATGACAACTTTTTAATGAGTGGCTAATGCACATAATATATTTAATATCCATACACTGGGAAGTAATGGCTCTGGGTTTTAAGTGTCTGTAAATACTATTGTAGTTTTGGAAATAAATGAGGAAGGTATTTCAATATGTCACTGTGACAGAGCACCATAATAGGAAAGATCTAGCTGCTCCTTTAAGAAGCCTCTGTGTTAAATAGGGACCCTTTCTTATTCACCATACAGTTCTCCTATCACTGCTTCTAGTTTTTACAACCCTGAAGCTACAGAATTTGCAATGCTACAGGCAAAAAGCAACCACCCTCCACCAAGCAGCAGTGGCAAACACAAAACATGATGAGGTTATGTTAACTTCAGCTAGCAAGCACAGACCAAAGGCAAACCTGAGCTCAGCAGCTCAGGCAGCAGCACTCTCGATCCCATATTCCCATGCTCTTCCTTGAGCAACAGGGAAGCAAAACTATCTTAGACTGCAGATTGGCTCAGGGGTAATATTATTCTCTCCAATGACATCAGAGTAACACACTCACTCAGAGACTTCAACTCCAAATAGCCTAAAATTATTTATAGAAACACATCTCTTGATTGCCCCTTTAAGAGGATCATCTGAGCACATCTTCAAGAATATTTGTTTTGGGGGAAGGGAGCAGCTTCCCACATCCAAAGCAAAAAAATAGTTTCATTAATATAGGCCACACATGACACACAGATCATATGAAATAAAAAAGCAGCATGGCTGATGATGAAGGGTGAGTCCTGCCATTTACTGCCCACAGCTGTATTAGGTTCTAGATACCACAGACACCAAGCGACTCTCTCCCAGCCCTCTCCCCCATGCACGTGCCTCACTGTGGGATAATTCAGCGCTAAAAATCAGGGAGGAGAGAAGGGGAGGTGAAAGCTGAATGGAAGGAGGTATGCTACAGATACACAAACGAGTAAATGTGGAGTCAACTGTACCATTAACTTCTGACTACAATAAAACTCTCCAGCATTGCATGGGGTCAGCAGTGTCTTCAGCTCACCTCAGCATTCGGTCCAGGTGCGTTTACTCCTCCAGTTCCAGGCCTCTTCCCATCACACAGAAGTCACTCTGTTTCCCCACAGTACAATTACACTGCAGCAGCTCCCAGGGACTTGGAGACAATATAGATGTGAGGAGACAAGGGCAGAAAAAAAAATCAGGCAGTACATTTCTCATCCTCAAAGTGGGACAGCCTTTTCAGTGTCATGAGCCCTCTGAAGCCCCTTCCCCTTCACAAATCTGCTTCTGCAAAGTTAGAGATAGGAGGCCAAGGGAACTGGGAGCAAAGAGGCTGTCATTATGAGCTGCTCTCTCAGAACTGACTCTTCACATGGGCTTGCCTGGACACTAGAGAGACCTCCTACAGGTATATCTGTTTGTTGGCTTATTATGAATCAGAGAGACAAAAACTGCTGAAATCAAGATGTAGACCTACATATGGTCTGTTACCTCTGGAGTTCATGTGTTGCATGGCCTATATCTACTGCCATTGATATCAAGTAGTGGTTTGGCTGTTGCCTTCAAAAGCAGTAGGTGTAGGCCCAAAGAGAAGATTGCATGAAAAACACTCCTGGTAATACAGCAGTGAAACCAAAACTATTTATTAAAGAAAGCAATTCATAGTCACATAACCCACCACAAGTGAGTGCTTAAATATCACCTGTAAAGCTAATAGACAGAAGATTACCACAGACAGAAGGGTATACCCCAAAGGTCGATAAATGTAGGCAAGCTCAGCCCCTGCTGCCCCACTGTCACCCAGGAGAAGACTAAGGACAGCAGCAGGCCAAGCACTGGCTGATGGAGTGCCTTCAAGAAGCCATGGGAAATCACTCTACTCCAGATATTGCAGCTCTAGTTCCACCGACCACAGAAAGACACAAATGCACCACTGATTTTAAGCCCCTGAAATGATGACTATGTTAGGAGAGCAGCAATTAATTCAATTGCTGTATGTTTCCCAGGCTTTTTTTGTGGCAGTCTATGGTGAAAATTCCCATAAACACCAGATGAAGATCCAGCCCTGCTCTTTATATCGCTGCATAATTATGTCATTGGGCACTCAGGAGCTCAGAAAATAAGAGAAAGACGTTACCTGATGAATCAAATATTTCCTTCAGCTGCAGTTCTTTTTCTTACAGGAAGCCCTGGCTTGTATAAGCCACTCACGAAGCAAACATCAAAGGACTTCTCTGTCACTTAGTCAGGGTAATAGACTACTTGAACTCTACTCAGTGAAATGAAACTTTTTAAGCTGAGAGTTGAAGTTGAATTTGTTATTCCTGGCAAACTGCCCAAGAGGAAATGGATCTAGGGCAGAAGTTTGTTTGTTAGATAGCAGTGAAAGATTGACACTTTTATAATAAGCCACAAAAGCAGGGGGAACAGAAAGAGCTGCTGAAACTACTGAGTGTCCTAAGATCTACTCTAGTGCCATAGTGGTTATTAGGTTCCTTTTGGTAATTGGCAGATAATGGAAAGCAGAAAGCATGACACACCAGTAAGAAGGAGTTTGAGCAAAAATCCTGCACACGAGGCTGACTCAAAAGAATAGGGTGGAAAGCTCATTATTGTTGAGTAGCATCAGCCCCTTTAGGTCTTTTGCATTTGGTATTTGTTACTTTACAAATAGATCAGGATCAAAGATGCTCCTTCACTAAAGACACAAGGTACTGACTGCCAATTCTGTCCACATATAGCATTCAGATCATTCCATGGCCACGTCCTGTCGGCCAGTGTAAAAAGGTGGTGCAAGGAGCTCAGCTATTTGGTAACATACACAGCAGCATACAGCTAGGATGTGACACCAGTATGCTATCCTGTAGGTGTGCTTGCCTACATGCCTAGAGGCACAGTACCTTGTGGACCCTCTTCTGTGCTGTGTCTTCCACGGGCTCAGTCAAGCCAAGCTCTAGAAAGCCAACAGAAAACCTGGACTTTGGTGAGCAAGCAGCAAAAATGGCTTCATTGCACTGAAATTCTTTGCTATGTTTCTCAAAACACTAGCCATACCTAACAGACAGCCATACCTTATGCAAAAACATCACATGAACTTTACCCAGTCATCTCTTAGGTGGAGTTCAGTTAAGATATCAGACCCTCCTAAAAAATCTGAAGTTGCATTTTGACTTTTTGATTGAAGAGAGTTACTTGTAATATATACTAACAGTAAAAATATTTCATGATAATGTGACATTTTGGGACTTCCTTTACTGTCAATAACTTATAAGCTGCATTAAGTGAAAGCAACTCAGCTGAACTGTAGAAGACAACCCACTTGCCTAAAGGTTAAACAGTCCCACGTATCTATGTATGTGTTTCATTCATTTGTGAAATGCTTAGATGTCTGGTCCCAGTCTCGCATGCCTCGTACCTACCACTCCTCCCAAGCTGCACGGACACTGACAGTTCCTAGCTTTAAGAGCCCATTTCCCACCTCATCAAGTGCACAAGGCAGACCAGGCTCCAACTGTCTGACCCGCCACAGACATAGGCAGGAGGTTCAGCTGTTTGGGCAGTGTGTGCTGACTGCAGACATTCCTCATCTTTCCAAAGGAAAGCACTCAAAGCAGATGGAAGCATCCTACCAATCAACCTGAGGCCAGGACTTGCCAAACCGACCCACCCATCCTCGTTCTTGCAACTTGAACACTGTCCACGTAAGTTTCCTTTAATTCTTGTCTGAGCCTTGGATAAATTGCCTCTTGGGAGGGAAAGATTAATCAGAAAGCATTTCTCCATAATTGACTAAAAAGGCTATTGGACAAATTTAATAAAATAGCAAATGGCTCCTGAATGATTTTTATACCATAAGAAGACAAAAAAAAAAAAAAAAAAAAAAGAAAGAAGCTTCCTAAAGAGAAAGAGGAAAGCATGAAATCATATTTTGGCTTCCTGCACAAGAACTACAGAATAAATCATATGCTGTTGATACATTGCTTTAGGATTCTCACCCTATAGTTATTACGATCAAATCTACAGCAACTCTGTATGTAAACATGAAGGACTGGGGCTGGTAGAAACCGTTTGGTTCTTCAAAGCCAAGATGGCTGTAATTAGATACCATTTTTACCTTTAATTTAACAGTTTTAGCTAACCAGGCTTTCATTTTTCTAACTGCAAATCACTAAAGTATTTGCCTCCTAAGCTCAGGGAAAAAGCCTCCAGAGACAGTGAGTCAGTGAATGAAAACTGTTTTGGGTCCCATGGCAAAAAAGTACTTCGCATTCAAAAATAGATACATTTCTTGTGGGAAAAAACAGCCCAACTCCCTCCTCTCCCATAGATAACAATGCAAAATGTCAGACACCTTTCACCCTCCATTCCCAGGAGATTAATAGGGATTCAATGATTACTTTTTCTTGTTTTTCTTAAAGGTTAGCTTATATCAAATCACAAATTGTGACCCAGTAGCCACCAAATATAGCTTACTACTTATGAGGTGAGGTACGTAAGGTTGCCACTAGCGTCGGACTGTCACGGCTGCAGAGAGAGGCAGGGGGGAGACCAAAGGCAGAGTGGGAAGGCAAGGACCTGGAGTCAGGGAAGGACCAGGCATGGGCATAGAGAGTATCTAGTGTCACCTGCGCAACGCTAAGAGGCTCAAAAGGGATGGGAAGGAGGTCACGTGGAGGGAAGACCTCCGCCGCATGCTTGTGATTGCACTGACACAGCAAGAGCAGCCTGCAAAAAGCCCATGGGATTCATTTACACTGTTCGGACCTTGGGGGCTGTATGGAGTGATAGTGGATTCTGGTTGGCTGCATTATTTTCTCTCATCTCAGGGCTGAAAGAGTTGAGTAAAGTGGAGCGAGACCCCTTCCTCAAAGTTAATATTCAAAGGTAGACAGTATGTCAGGTCATGCCATTTTAGTTCAAAGGCTGATTCAAGCAGTAGGCTCAGCGACTCTTGTGCAAGAGCACTAACAACTCATGCATCTTAACAGCCGTGACCCTGCAGCAGAGCCACAAAATCCAACCACACGCCTGTCTTCATATCTTCTGCAATGCAAAGCAACACAGGTTAGCTTAGGTCCACTGGAAAAATGCAGTCGCAGAAGAGTCAAGCAGAGGATCTGAGGTCATCACACAGCATCGTTGCAACAAGGCCACGCTGGGCCACAGTGTTGCAACATTGGGTAAGGCCCACAGCTCACTAGGAGCCTTCGATAACCCGTGCCACCAATCCTCAACCCTGCTGGGCCCATCAGCACAGCACATTACACCTGCAATAACTTTGTGCAATGTTTGCAGATAGCGATCTGCTGTGCCAGGGACACAGGCACAGACAGATGCAAGAAAACTGCCCAGAAGTTATTCTACACCGTTGTTCTCATTTCACTAGATAATTCCTACACCAAATAACAGAAACAAAAATTCCCAGACAGGTAGTTAAACTGAACTCCGGGCTGTGTGCTACCACAGCAGGCTCTGCAAAGCTCTTGCAGTCCCAGGGAAGTTAGGAAAAGGGGGAGGAAACATCACAAGAGATGCCTTTGCTTACTCACATCACTGGCATACACACACTTGTTTACATTGGATTGGCCTCATCTAAACTTTGCTGGAGGTTGACCATAATATTTACAAGCTAAAAGAACAATTATGTAGCTGAGAGCAGCTAAATGGAACAAAACAAAACCAGAGAGGCAGAAATCATGTCATTTGCAAAAGTCAAAAAAACAAACTGAGCCATCAGACCACACATCTTTCCCACTCTATATAAATTAACACCACAGTACTATTTGTGCTGCTTTACTGTAGCATGGACGTTCTTTTAGTTTATAAACACTTATGGTGCTTATATTCTCCATGTACTGACTTGTACCATAAGAATTTATATGAAAGGATATTTCCTATGCCTCATCTGTTTGTTTACAGAGTCCATCTTTAAAAGACCAATATTCTTTCCTTTAGGGCCTGTTTACAGTCTGCACCTGTGATGCTTTCTTCAGTTTGAATCTCATGGGCTGTATTTATTACATAACTGTTTTTCCTCTTTCAGACACTATTAATCATCTCTCTGCCAAGATCTTCTTCCCACACCAGGCTTTACTGTACATTCCTCGCATTTTCATACCATGATGTCAGTCCAGAAGGGGAACAAAGATAAGAATGGCTCAAGATTTTCCTTCAAATGATCTCTTTTCTCCAAAGTTATACATAAAATAAAAACCTAATACTCACCACGGACTTCAGGGGAGGCCAGGTTTGTGGATTTACAGCCCTCTCATATTACATACCCTTACTTCCTGAAAACTAAGAGAGCATTTGCAAAATGATTTTGGAAAAATGATTGTAGAAATACAGAGACCAAAGCAAGCATAACACTGCTTTCCAATCAGTGGCAAAGCAACTAGGCAAATATGTAAATTATGTCTGCAAATATTTTGAAAATAGTTTGTCAGTTATGCCTGAAAAATAGTGATTCTTTTTCATACTTTGAATGTTTGGGAATTAAGATTGTTTCCTTGTGTACTTTTAACGCTTCTTTTCCCATGGCAAATGATCCTTTATATTTCAGAACACTAAGAAGCAAGGAATGCTGAGAGACAACGTCCAGTCGTTTGCATGTTCTAGAGACAGGATGGACTCTGAATTTTTACTTACGATCTTCACTTTATGAAAAAAAAAAACTCTTAACAATCTGGCAAATTGCTGTTCCTGGGCAGTAATCTTGCTTTGTTGTTATTTGATCCAAGTACTCAAACAGATAGCTTCCACCTCTCTGCCTCATTTTGTTACTATACTAACATCGTAAAGGGTAAAGGCTCCACAAAATATTATAGCAACATGTAAGAAGAGCAGTGCTGTAACATGCCTGGCCGTCAAATATCAGACTGTAAAGATACCTAGGCAGCTCTGCTCTTTTGGAGTAAAGACAGAGCTGTTCAGGCAGAAAAATATTTGTTTTATTGACAGATTTTACTGTTATCTATTATCCACCAGTAGGCTCCGTTTGCAGTTTTCATTGCACAGCAATTGCTTATTAGAGACATTAGCAGGTTGTTTATTTGAAAACTATTATGCTAATAAGGTGCAATCATATTAGCAAGGTGTGTTCTTTACAACTTTATTTGTTTATCCTCAGGGACTAAACTTCTGAAACCCCAAACCTTTGTTACCTGCCGCAAGATCTGAGAGTAAAATGTCTAATGTTTTTGTTTCATGTCTAAGAAATTTGTCCAATAACAATCAGTAGTTTTACTGCCATCATAAATAAGAGGGGCTGTCTATGACAGAAGGATGTGCTTAGCATTGAAGGCCATTCTGTACACAATCAGTTACTTGCTAAGCAGCCTGGAAAAATTATGCTTTTGGTGTACTTGCATATTTTCTTCTTAGAAATGTTACCATAGCTGTAATATCCCAACCCATCATGTTGTTAAGCCCAAAGGAAAGGAACAAACTAGTCGTAGCATAACTTCTAAGGCTCCAGGAAAGCACCTGTTTCCCATATCCTTCGAGCCTCAGAAGGTTTCTGACCTCAGACTCTCCAATAAAATCGCATCACCATAACCTAGATAGGATTGGTTATATTTACACATCCCAAAACATCTAACAAACAGAGAAGTGCATACAGCATATTTGCACTCTTGCAAGAAAATGCTCTCATCACTGGCACAGCTTAAAGTGTTTGCTTATTATTTTGTGATGCTGGGGGGTTATTTGTACTGTACACAGCATAACTTCCAGTCAAAAACTAAGAGAACAATCTTGTAGTGGATGGTGGCCACAAGCATAGTAGAGCTGCAGTGATTCCAGCATGGTTGCATGCCAAAGTAGCTACACTTATTACTATTTATACTGCAGTAGCACATAGACCCAAATTGAGGATCAGAGCCCAATACTACTAGGTATAATGTAAACATGTAGACGAAGGACCTCCTGACATAAGTAGCTCATAATCTAAAAAGATGACAAGAACACAACTGTCAGAAAAAAATGAAAAAAAGAGCAAATGACAGTAGAGCAGGGGAAGAGGAGGAATAAAGAACAACTTGTATGGGGACTAGTCACACACACAGTTCAGCTCACCTCCTGCCTCCTGGCTAGCCTTAGCAGTAGAGCATTGGATGAGACTCTGAATTAAGTAATCAGACAAGTCCATGTAAGAATGGAAACAGAATAGGCTAGATTTTATCATACAAATATATACCTATCAAACACCACAAGAATCACAGTGTACTCCCTATCTACTTATTTTGTATGCATACAAACCTGCATGCATGCACACATATGTAAATCATGATATTGTGGATGCTTATTTAGATCGTATTCCAATATAAGCAAAGCACTCAAAAAGCTGGTAACAACACAGAGAATCAGACGTGTTGCATCAGAACCATACACATCTGTAGCTGGAGTCCAGAGCTGGCAATTCTGTTATATTTTGGAGGCTCTTAGACCTGAAATTGGCTAAGCAAACCTGGCATAACTACCTGGACTTTCACATCACTGACTTCAAACGAGGAACAAGTTGCAGAAGTAGATGAATTCATACAGGAAAACAACTAGTCTTCTTGAAACAGTCTTTGTAATAATAAGAGCAAGGGAAAGAGAAATACATAAAAGGTGCAGTGCTTTGCTCTGAAGCCTCAGCCACTCTTCAGGAAAGAGACCTATCACTTTACATAACACTTTACAAATCAATGCTTGATTCAAAACGTGCCTATTAACAGTAAAACCTGAAGATCTGGCAGTCTCCCAGTTCTAACGCTGCCTTTGTGTCAGAGAAATCTCTCTGAATAAAGGTTGCTTTACTTTACAGCAAGTCCAGAGAGCCACTAGGGCTGAAAGCTCAGCTCAATCTCTCTCTAGTGAGTGCCCTTCCAGACAGCCCCTGCTTTTCCAGGCAATGCCAATGGACTCCTTTTGCATCTGGAGCAACAGGACAACAGCCAATTTGGGAGAACTGAGAGCACACATGAGCATGCAATCTAGTCCTGTATTTTAGGAGATACTTTCAGTAGCCTCTTAGAATAGGCACGCGCCCATTAAGCGCCATTCTTTAAGCATTTACTGTAAATTGTGTGTCTGTGCGTACACTTTTTCCACATACTTCAGCAGGATGTGAGGCACTCCAAAGGCTCAGCATGGATGATCCAACAGAAAGCGGGAGCAGGAAAGTCCCCTGTGGTTCTCCACCTCCAGATTTTGCAGGCTGCTCTATTCCACTCTGCAGACGCAGGAGGACTGCAGCCCTATGGGTGAGGGCTTTCCAAACTCTCTCCTCGGGTTCTTACATCACCCAGCAGAAATGCTTCAGAGATGGAAAGAAGGCTAGATATTTACAAGTGGTGTTTATTTTTCTGGAATACCATATGCAGTCAGCTGCATGTTCACTTCATCAAAAAGTCCTGTGATCTGAATATCCTTAAGCTGGTCTTGTGTCTCTTGTCCCTCCAGATCATTGGAAAAAAAAAAAATAAAAGAACACTCTGCCACTTTATGGTGTGCTCTTACAAGCACAGTCTTGTTTGTTAGCACATGGTGGGAGTACGGGATAGCTTTGTGAAGAGCTATTTGTTCCAGCAGGTTTATATTTGAAGGTGACAGTAATGAATAGGATCAGCCTGATCCATGCTAGCAAGAGACACGTCTCAGACAGAGACAGGCAGTGTGGTGAGGCAGATTTGTATCCGTTTGTGTTCCAACATGAGAGCTTTAAAGCTGTTTTCTTAGACTCACCCTCACTCCAGGCTGTTGCTAACGGAATGAGAATATGGGGGATTGTTCTGTTTTTCCATCTTTAATGTAATGACTGTAGTTCAGGTCATAACTTATCTTAGGGGGAAGAGCTGAAATGACTATGAAAAACTATCAGTGATGCCACAATAGACAGGAACCGATGAGCTGAGACTCTGTAACATACTCCAAAATGCCTGTCTAAGGGAATTAAAGCCAAGCTCACGCAGTTCCAAACATCCAGGCTCAACAAGCCAGCCATCACCTCTTGGCAGGGTGCTGCCGCCTGCACACGGGCCGGGATAAGCAAAGAGACATTCCCTCTCTGGAGAACAGAGCAGGGCACATGTGCAAATAAAGTAAATTTTCCAGAGAATACAACAACACAAGGATGAAATTTTTTTTTCTTTATCCTCCACACTTTCCAATAGCGGGGGGTTTTTTGTTTGCTTGGTTAGTTGGGTTTTTTTTTTTGTGTGCCAAAGTCAGTTGCAGCGTTCAGCAACACTCTTTAAAGCCTGTTCCAATTGCTCTCACACAGATAACAAATATGTGCAAGGAAGAACTGCACAACTGTATTTTCATTGGGCAACAGATGCTTCAGGCAAAACTGTAGCACTTCTCCTTCTCCTTAGTACAGCCTGTTCCTGGCAAGACATGCCCAAAGGAGCAATCAGGTCCTGACCTTCCTCTTCCAGCAAACTCTGTAATGCACAGGGCTGAGGGTGAGGTGTCTGAAGTTGGTGTTCCAGCACTGTCCTGTGTGTTTGCTCTACCAGACAGTGTGAGATTGTGCCTCATTGGCAGACTACATGCTGCGAAGTCAGGAGAGGTGTCTGTCAGTCCTCTGCCCCCGGAACTCTCTGCTAGACAGAGAATGGAGAGAAGGTAGAAATTTTTCTAGTAGTTAGACTGGATTATTGTTCCGTAGGGCTGTCCCCAACCTCGTCTCTGGCTTTGCTTTATTGCCCTGCTTTCCTCTCTTAGATCTACTCAGCTGCAGTATTTGGGTTACATGGTGGATATAGAATTCTTCTTCCTCCCTTCTGCTGTTTCTGCAACTCCATTAAATTCCACTGTGCATTTGAAAATAGCATTAAATTTGTGTGTACATGCATACGAAACACACACATATACACAAAACTGAGCTCTTCAAAGTTCATGTCCTGGGAAGCCAGCACTGATTTCTTTAAACTCAGAGCGACTCCTGACTTATGAAGGAGGTCATGTGTCTGAGAAACAGCAGTGGAAATTTGTCTTTCAGTGTTTCCACACTTGATGAGTTATCACTCATCAAGGTTCTGGAGTACATTCACATCTTTCTGTAAGGCAGCCTGAAGAGGCTGTGCTGAAAAGCCTTGTTCCCATTAACAAATCTGTGAAATTGTCTGAGAGACTGACATATGGGAATACAGATACATGCATCACATTTGTTGATCTTTGCTACCCAGCTTCCTTGTGGCAGCGTTCAGCTCCCATACAGTAACACTAGGCGTTAAGGCCTTGATATTTCATCCACTCTTTCACCTGTCACAATGTAGAATGAGTGTGTGAAGTCTAAATATTAGTAAGCAAACAAATGAGTTTCCAGGACTGAAGAGGAGTCTGACAAAGGTAAAATGTGACAGTTTTTTAGGTGATGGCCAGATTTACCAAAGTAGTGAGGAGCTCAGGTAACAGGCACACTGCAAACCAGTAAAAGTTTTGCTTATGTCCAGGGAAAAAGGCTGCTGCCATAAATCACCTTGTCTGTGAAAACATTCTGAAATGACGCCATCCCCAATATTTGGGAGATGAACTATCCTGTTCCTTCAGCATCCTTCAAACTTCATTACAGACACAAAGAAAAAAAATAAGAGAGAATGAAAAAGAAATCTATCTGAGGAGAAGCCATTTATTTTAATCTGCCTGAACCTCAGGGACACAATTCATGCAATTTCTTCTTAGTACCACTCTCCTTCCAGGAGACATCACACTTACATAAATTAGGTGCATTACTGCTTGAGTAAGTGTAGAAAAACCAGCAACTCCTATGTTTTCAAAAGAGCTGAATACAGAGCTGGGCCTGAGCCATACCTAGGATAAGGTTTTGCACCTAGGTCAAGGTTTTTTCTCAAATCGGAATCGCTTAAAAGAGCACTTTGGAGATGGATCATAGATATTTGACCTGAACTAATGAGGATTCAAGGAAATATATTAAAAATATATACCTGGATGAGGCTCGCTTGATAAACTCCCAGGAGAGAAACGGCCTCTGCTCACTGTGCGGAGAACAAAAGGACAGGAATAGGGAACAACAACATTTAAATTCAGTGGATGATGGCACACAAAAACAATTAGTAAGGTTGGTTTCATCTTTGCTTGCTTTTACTACTCCCTTTAAACATCAAACATCCAGTGCAAAGGGATCCTTGTCCTGTTGTCCTAAAAACCTGAGACTCATGAGTGAGAAGTCTGCATTTTGTAGTCAGCAGAATAGTGCTTTTGAATGTTGAAAACTGAAGGCCCCTTGGTGCAACCTTTGGCCCCACCTCTGCAGGCACTCACAGGAAAAGTACTGGATCCTGCAGAAACTCCTGTTAACAAAAATCTCTCAAAATAGCCAAAGCCACAAGTGAGCACATTTTAAACAGTAAAGAAAGACTGAAAGGGTCCTTTCTAATCAGTAATTTAATTTCCCCGGTAAATTGTATAGTTGCATGTAAGGACCACATGACTGGGAATGAAAAGCAGCCTCTCGTTGAAAGCTTTCATTCGCCCTTTATCACACTGTTTTGCTTCATATTCTATAAATAGACTGTGTGCACTGTTTTTCCTTTTGGCATCATAACTATAAACTGGTTCCTCATTGGCTTTGGGGAGTCTGAAGAAAATCTCCAGAGAATGCTGTAAGCGTATTTGATAGAAGCTCACAAGTAGATTAATTTCAAAACTGGGCTCGTTGGCACATTTTAAAATATGCAATAATCAGAACGGCTTGTAATAGATTCATCTCCTTCTCCAGTAGAAATCAGGAATCTGAATAGCTGGGTTTCTGCAATCTGATTTTAGTTACAGTTAGGCTGCAATCTATTTTTAGTAACAAACTGTTTCCCTGAGAGAGATTCGGCTGCTCATTAGCATTGGGAGTTTTCTCCACAAAAAAATATATTATGAATTGTCCTTTTAGCTCTGACTAGACCTAGCCATTAAAACACAAACTGGGTTCTGCAAAGACAGCAAGATTTTACAGGTCCTCTTGTTACTGACAGAAGATAAAAAATATCAAAAATTAATTGTTCCTTTCCCTTAGATTTTTTTTTGTTACTATCAGCACCCAGTATTCCTTTAAAAAAAGCAGGAAAATCTGTTAATCTGATACATGAATTAAGAGATTAAGGTGAAGAAGCACAAATGAAAAAGGACTTGAATGAAAAATAGTACAATACTAGTTCTGTCCAATTTCTGATCTTATACCACTAGACTACTTCATCGATACAGAGCTGAGAGAACCCTCTGCAGCGACTGCCCCTCATGAAGTGTGTTAATAGAGGGTTGGGATCCAAATCGTCACAGTCACCAGTTGTTCTTTCCCAGAGTAATTTAATCTACTTTGCTTCCCATCTCACCACGGGTACCAGCCCCTGCTGCTCCAGTCCAGCTGCCTATTTTTACATAGTAATCAATATTTTGCATGTCATTTTTTTTTTTTTTTCCTACAACACCCGTTCTGGGTAACCTCCAGGCACCCAAACTTCTACCGCTTTGATTTCCAGTATCAGAACTGCCAGCTTGGGTCAGACCAACGGCCCCTCCAGCCTACCCTCCAAAAGTGGCCAGCAATAGGTGGGAAAAATAAAATAAAACAGGGCACTTCCTAGAATGATCTTTTCCTTGACATTGTGTCTACCTTCTGGAAATCTGCAGTTTAAGAAGTTTTTGATGATAGAGCTTGCATCCAAGATCATGGTATTTAATAGCTATGGATGCCTATTCTCCAGATGTGCTTAGTTGTGCTTATTATCTCTTAAAGTTGGAAAGATTCCTACAGCAAGCAGATGAGATTTACTTTAGCTCACCCCCGAAGGTGATGAAAAATAACTCCCACTTTAGCACATTGACAAACATCAGCAGATGGTAATTCTGACACACAGCAACTTCTTGAGCTGTGGTCCTGCAAAAAGCAGCTCCATACTGTGCCCCAAAGTCTGGGGCAAAAGATAACTCACTTCTGCAAAATATTTGCCTTGCTGAAGACAAACTGTCTAAAGAGCTAATGCCAGAACTGATAGATGTCCGAGTCTGGACGTGCCATTTGGCAAGTTTGGTGTGTTTTTTGTTGTGGTTGTTGTTGTTGGGTTTTTTAATTCTTTAGCTGTTAACAATGTGTTCCATTAGCAATTTTTCTCATTAAAATTATTTTCAAGGTAATTAACCTATTGGACTGGATTTCAATCAATGCCTGCCTAACACTTCAAGCACTAAAATGTCCTGACGGTTCAAGACAGATTTTCTAAAATTGAAAAAGAGAAGTGCTCTTTTCTTTGAATTCCCAAAAGAATGAATACAGTTCCATAAAATTTTCCAGAAAGATAAACTTTTTCCCTGAGAGCAGTGTTTATTTTGGTTACGATCAGCCTCTATTTTCATGCCTAACAACAAGAAATAAATCCCACTTCACTTAAAAGTATGAATGCAATCTTAACTGTTAATTGTGGAGTTGTTACAAAAATACCAGTGAAATGGGCACAAAAATTGCTCAGAGCAATTGGTAGAGACATTTCACAAGACAGTGCAACAACTCCTCCAATATTTTATTTACATAAACAGAGCTTTCACATATATGGCTGTATTTGACTCTGGAAACAAGGTCAATTGGAAAAATATTATTTTCTGATGTAAGGGAAGCAGTCTTCATAGATTTTCACTGAAATCACACTAGTTGATTAAAAATTCTTAACCCCCTTGTTGTAACTCTAACCTTGGCCCTTTGACACTAAAAGTTGCAAAGCTAATTGCCTGAGCCAGAACACTGGCTTGAGGGAAAGGTTTCCAAATGATGGATTTCAAAAAAAAACAGAGACCATTTTATATCAGGCTTTCGTATACTTGCAGAGCAACGGATTTGCCTTATTTTAGTTGCCTTTGTCTCAACTGTAACATTATTTCAACATAAATTTGGGTGTTTCACTTCATTATGATGGTATCTGTACTCCTGCACCACAAACGGCACTGCATTCTTTGCATATTTGATAGGATGCATCAGCTCACTTTGGAACAAAAGCTCTCGGTTTGGATGCATCACTGCAGACTGTTGCCTGATCTAAATAGTCTGCCTCCTTCTAAACTTTTAAACAGAAATGGCAGATCTGTTTGTAGTTTTTTGTTTTTAACAGATCTAGCCTCAGAAAAACTTATCTGATACTACCTAAGAATGAGCTTCATTCTGGATTCCAAAGCCAGGAATATTTACATGTGTGTTAATAAAAATTGAAGAAAATAGAAAATAATATATATTTTTAAATTTCCATCATATTCTCCAGCACCATAGTATCCAAAAGATAATGAAAACTTAAACATAAGCTGTAGCTAGGGAGGATTTTACTTGCAACTGAATCTAAGTATGTGCAATTAGCCCAAGTCTAGGTGCTATTTGAAGAACTGTTGCAAATGCTAATTCGGAATGCAAAAACATAGCAGCTGCATAAAACAGTTCATTTAGAAAGTCTGGGTATTAGTAAGGCCTAGCTGTTCACAGCCATTAGTCTCCCATGCAAAGAAATAGCATCTCTCTTTTCCCATACTCAAGTTGGGATCCTGGCTGCAATGGGGTAGAGAGCAGGTTATCCTGTGAATACTCCTTGACACAAACAAATAGGGAGAGGAAAAGTGAAAACCTTAAAGGTAGTTCCTAGCTACTTTCCCTACTTTCTAGGCAGAAAAATTAGTTAAGAACACAGAGTAACAATTCTATTTTAAAAAGTGAATCAATTTAATCCTCAAGTACCTCAAGTATCAAGGCAAAACATCCCCCCTTAGGAGAAAAAGATCCCTGAAAAAGAAATCAGATAGGGACATTGAAAGGACATCCAGTCCCTCCCAGGTCCCAAAGTAGGAACAACTATCTCTATGTCATTCCTGAGTGATATTTCTCTAATCTGTTCTTTAAGGCCATCAATGACTCCATAATCACCCTAGCAATCTCGTCAGTGCTCCACTATCACTGCTTTGGAAAAGCTTCTTTTAAAAAAAAAAAAAAAGTCTTGTTTGAATGCCTTTTGCTGCAATCTTGTTCTATTAATTCTTGTTCTGTCTACCACAGAGCTTTTACTGTCTGTGAAGAACATACTATTCTTCTTCAAAACAGCCTTTCCTGTGTTTGAAGACATTTGTTATGTTTCCTTTGCTTTTATTCTCTAACCAATCCAAATTGTTTCAGTTGTCCTTGTAGGTTTGTTTTCTAGTTTTTTATCATTTACACGTTGGAGTCTCTCCAATCAATTCACATCATTCTTGAAGCTACCATTCATCTTCCAATATCCTTTTGGGACCTTGTTGCCACATACGACACAAAGTTTTTTCAGTCAGATTTTAAAATGACCTCCATTAAGCTGAGGGCTGTTTCTTTAGCCCACAGTTAATCTGAGTTCTTTGCACTTAGGTTAATGCTTCCTCAGTTAGCCTCATATCACAGAGTCACAGGAACAGAGAAGTAGAAGGAATCTCAAAGTCATCTAGTCCATACCCCACCTCTGAGGCACAAGCAAGTGCCACATACCTCTATGCTGCTTTTAGAAGACTACAGCAACAAAGACTTCATTTCCTCCCTAGCCAGTCTTTAGATTAGAAATTCTAAAACCCTGAATCCCCACCCATTCATCCCAGGGGTCAAAAAGACCAACTGATCAGTAGTCATTACACAGTGCCTACTTATTTGATGTATTTTTAATATTTGGACGCTGTTCTCAACCCCCCCCCCCACCCCCGACAGTCTTTTCTGGACGAAACAAACCCAACCCTTTCATCATTGCCTCAGTGACATGTTTCTTTGCATCTCATTTCTACTGTTCACCTCTGAACTTCCTTTAATTTTTCTATGTCTTTTTTACATCTTTTCCTACAGTGGTACCCCAAAACAGTATTTCAGCTCACACTTCACAGCTGCTAAGAAGAGCAGAAAATCACCTACAGCTTGTTTTACATACTACATTCTTGTTAATAACTCTCAAAATGAGGCTTTTTTCTTAAACAGAAACAAAATGTTGTCTCTTATTCTTTCTGTAACCCTATAAAACCTCTCCATCTTTACTCATCTCTACTGCACTGCTGACTCACGTCATTCCCCATGTTGTATTTCTAAATTCATTTTTCCTTCACAAGTTTAGCACTTTGCATTTGGTCTTTTTGAATTTTGCCTTGTTTACTTCTTTTTTAAAATCATTTCTCCAGTTGATCACAGTCATTTTAATTCCAAACCTGTAAATCCAACTGTTCATCACTGCTGAATTTGTGTCACCTAAACATTTTTATGACAGACTTTCTTACACTGCAGTATCCAAGTCAATCACCCCGTTGAATAGCATTAGAATGAGAGGTCTCCCCTTTGGGAATATACTTGTGAAGTGTCCAGTCTGACAGCAAACTGTTAAAAACTGCCTCCTGGGTCAGATTTCTGTCCATCACATACCCACCTTACTATGTTTTCATCTAAGATGATAGCACCCTAATTTGCGTACAGGCATGCTATGTGTGATCATGTCCTGTCTTGCCTTTGGTTCTCCCAAACCTACTAGAATCTTTGTACACAGAGACACTATGATAGTTATTTATCATATTTGTAAGGACAAGAAAGATTTCAAAGTATCATTTAAGCACTTATTCCATTATTCATTTTAGATATCAAATAAGAATTAGCTTCCTGTAAACTCTCCATGGCCTCTTTCCTCACATTTGAGAACACAGGGACAACTGAAAGTAATACATTTGCCTTCTTGTCACCATCAGGAAACTTGTATCTTCCACCATTCTTAAAGATAAAGGCAGAAAATGTAGAGAATGTATTTGCAAATTTTTAACATTTTAGGGTACAATCTGAAGTCCTGCTGATTTACATAATCTCACTTATCTGTCAAGTACATCTGACCTGATCCTTTCTCATTCCTGCATGTTTTTGTTAAAATTGAGTGTTTTAAACATCTAGCCATAATTCACCTTCTCTGTGGCTGTTGAAGGGAGAAAGACATCAAATACTTTTGCCTGAGTCATCCATTATTTGCTCATTTCCACATTAAATAATAAACTTCAACTTTTCACCACCTTGATTACTTATTAGATATTTCCTTGCTACTCTTCCTTCCTTGCTAGTTGTAATGCAGGCTAGTTGCCTGCACTTTCTGACTTTTCCTTACGTGCTTGCGCAATCTTTGACATCAGGCTGCAGAAGTGCAGCTTTTTCACTTTTTTTTTTTTTTTTTAATTTTCAATGTATGAAACCATATTTGTCCCTCACTGCATGCCATTTCTTTGGGATTGTTAGCTGAGAGCAGCAGCATTGTAAAATAACCCTTGCACTGCAGAGAGGGATTGGATTACTGCATAGAATAATTGTGTTAGCAGCTGACAAACTGCGTTAACTCAAGCTGCAGCCTATGTGACCAGACAAGCCAGTCAATTCAAGCAAAAAACACCATTGTCCTCAACTTAAAGGTTTCTGCATTTGAACAAGACTTGAGTTAGGGGCAAAACTGAAGTTATGACTCAACTTTACTCTATCAGTCAAGACAAGCCCAGAAAACACTATGAAGAAACATAGGTGGATACTTCCCTCAAACTCTGTTGAAATTAAACAAAAGCAATAGGCTGCACAGCATAAACAAAAGCCTCGCTGCCTGCTCACCTTTCAGCTCTAAACAATGAGAAGGATAAGGAAGATCGACTCTTTCAAGATCTGGTTGCTTCAAGGGTTGCGCTCTCTCTCTGCTTTTACACTAGATCCCCCATCACAGACACTACACAGGAACGCTCGGCACCCACAGGAAATCTTTAATACACCTGATAATAGGATAAAAGGTTCCAGGCAAAGTCAGATCAAACACTACAAAGCACGGTAACATAGATGAAGGGGCACTTGCCAATTAACAGATGGTAAAATATTGAGGAACTAATGCAAATGGGAGCAAACTACAAGAAATGCTTTGTAACTTTAAATATAGTACCCAAAGAGCATGATAGGCCTGTTTTTGGTAGTTCTGTATTTCACTTAGCCTTTCCAGTCATACAAGCCTAAGAGTTTCAATGGAAAAGAAAACAAAACCTTTCAATCCTTAGGGAAAAGTCACAGTTTATCTCTAGAAAGCATGAAGCCGCAAAACTGAAAAGATGCCAAAGCTGACAGTTAACTGCCACATACTACTGAAGCTTTTTATTTTCCCCTCCTTCTTAAACTCTTTCTTCCCATTCCCAGGCCAGACTCAAGTTTGGAAGCCACTGAATGAATTCCACAAGTACTACAGTTTGTACTTTCACAAGCAGCTTAAAAGTTGAGGCATCAGATTTCACAGCTCCATGAAGAGGCTGGAACAACTTCAAAGCACTTCTGAAATATCTATTACTTTATTATGAAGGGACAATAGTCTCTCCATAGTTAAGGTTGAAACAATCCTTCCATTTGAAGGCCAATTTTGACACACACAGTCTCAACTTTAACAAAACAAAACCAACATGTCTAAAATTTCACAAGCAACAACTTTTGCCAAGGCAGAACTTACCTGTAAAGTTTGAAGGAAATTAGAAGAAGTGTTTGTGTGATTTCAAAGTTTTTGAAGAAATTACATGATCTCAGGTCTGTCATAACTCCAAAATGGCTCGGACTCAGAGTCCTAAATTTCCTTCAGTGTGCTGGTCCTGATACAAAGCAGGCGCTTTTGACAAACTATTTTAATTATTAGACGTAATTCTGTATTACATTATCAAAATCAAATCGTCTTTAATTTTCTCTGGATTTTAGTTAAATTTCAAAGAGACAAATATGTTCATCCCAGAATTTATGAGGACAGGTTTCATAAAACCTTCCTATCTTGAATTATTTCAGATACAGCCATTTTAAAAAAGATATCATTTTCTTATCATAGGCTCCTTTGATACTACAAAAACAGTCAACTTTTATAACTTCTTGCATACATAAAACATGCAGGATTTTATGCACTTTTTGCCCAATCATTTTACAATCAAAGCCTTCTAGACCTACAAAATGTCAAGAATAGTTGCAAGTGTCATCTCCCATAAGGCCAAGGATGTGACCAAAAAGAAAAAAAAAAAAAGAATGATTACTAGGAATAACAAAATAGAAATAAGAAGCAGTGATCAAAACTAGATACAAGTATATTAAGAGTAGCAAAACTGACTAAGCAAATACTGAACTGAGAGTACCCTTCTAAGCTCCAGGTCAATGGAAAATTTTAATTTACAGCTGTAGCACGTGGAACAGAGCTGTTACAATTCCAAACATGACAACTGGGTGATATATGTCATTTCCCATGTTCTTATATGTCCTAGTATTTCAGTTATTAAATGACAAGCTGAGAAACAGTAATATACAGGTCAGTGACAACAAAGCTGGTGAAAGGATAGTGAAAAGTTGTCAAAGTGTGATGGAAACTATGGGAAGAACAAAACATTAGCTGCACCGATGCTCGGAAAAAAAAACAACTCTAGAATTCTAACTAAGGACAAAACGAAACACTAGATGCATCGCTAAGGAGAGATGGCATATATTTGGATGATGCTTAATAGAAAAGCTTATGCGAAAAGAACAGGAAAGACCAACTGAAAGTAATGCAGTCTAATGCTTCATCATTCTCTCTCTGTCTTCAGAGCCACTATATACAGGAAAACTATATTCAGGAAAAGAACCCTATATACAGGAAAAAAGAACCCCACCATTCCAGTTTAATCATAACTCTCTTTGCTAAGGAATAAGGGTAGAACCTTTATGTCAGCAAAGACAACAGTAAAGTTTCCACTGAGTTTATCAGGAAAAGGAATTTACCTCGACTGCTTAATCCCCCCTTATCCTGTTGAACTAGTGCTCTGAATCTGTACTACTGTCATCCAGTTCCTGGACAACAAACTGTTCACGTGGCTTTCCTTCTGTCACTGTGTTCCTCGAAGCACTTGTATCACCCAAGTATTTCACTCACAAGAACGAAGGGAAAAGAAGTGTCCTAAACGAGCACTTAGTTTTATTAACTTGTGCTAGTTTTCCTCTATGGAGCTGGGAGAGGTGAGGATGCTGAGGAATCTAGCCTGCTCTGTCATTCGCACCCATAACAGATGTAAGTCTATTAACTACCTTCAGGTTAGGGACTTCAAGTAGATTATGCAAAGCGTGGAGAGTGCCTCCCAGAGCATCAGGCTTTAAGCCACAGGAAAGTAAAGAGCTGTTCTTAGATGATGCTACTAATTTTGGGAATTGATCTCTAGTACTGAATGCAGAGCTGATAAGCCCAACTTTCAGTTCATCTCTTTCCTCTTCCCTTCCAACAACCTCCTCACCGTGCAAACTTTATTTTATTTTTTTCTAAATATTTCAAATGCTGCAATGATGCTTAACACTAAACTCCCCAAACACTGCAAGGCCAGTACTCTGCAAGGCACCCTATACCCACAAAATTCAAAGGTAAAATGGAGGAAAAGTCTTAGATGGAAATACACTACACATTCGATAACCAGTCATCGTAAACAGCAACAGGGGAAACAAAAACAAACAAACAAAAAAAGGAATTATCTTGTGATAAGCCATTAAAATATAAAGACATAGAATCTAAAAAGACAGCAGTAGATCAGCCACAAATCAGCGTATTGGCTGCAGTTTAACTTACATAAATTAGGTATACTTTCTCTTCCCTAAGGGTAGGGTCTATGAGCCTGTATATTGTTAAGCAAACTTTTTCCTCATGAAACCATTCCCATTCCAGGTCAGAGATAGAAACATGCTTCAGTCATAATGCCTAAGTTTGGTTTGGCAAGTTTTAGTGTGGTTATCTTGGCAGATAGATATTTCAACCCATGCCATGTATTTGATCCCAGTACATTACAGATTATTTTGATGAAACATCAAATGTGATATGAAGGGAAAGTCATAGCTGGTAAATCACCTGGAAAGTCCCATAAGAGACAGGTATTAAAAGCCTCGCCCTGCCAAAGAATCAAAACTATTACAAATTGGGAATACCTACAAAAAAGCAAGGGCTTTTTAGTGTAAGGTAAGGCAATATATACAGTACAAAGAATAGTAACATGACCCTACAGCAATACTCACCATAGAACAGAAGGATCGTAACTCTTAAAAGCAGTCAGCACTAAAGTTCATGAAGTTACTGAAGTGCTTCTCACGGTATTTTCCCCCCTGTTTTTTAATATTGTTATTTATATGCATGTACATGTAGGTACATACACACAAGCACTTCTAAAATTGTGGCTTGTTAACTTAAAAGCGATAGTGCATATCAAGCAGGAGGAGGAGAAGGGAGCTCTTTCCTACACAGCACTTCAAACAAACAAACAAAAAAAAAACTAAAAAAGTATTACAAACTGTAACAAAATAAAAAGAAGAAAGATTAAATTCCTAAACGATTCATCATGGCTCAGGCAAACAGGACTTTGTTGTTATTTTTAGGTCTATTGCTCTTTAGTGGTGCCATAATAATTGTTGTATTTTTCCTGAAAATACAAAGGTTTTGTAAGTAATTCACAAAATCAGAGAATGATAGAAATCACTTTTACAGTCCAAAATACCTTAAGGTAGTTTCAACAGTGTAGAAGTAGCAGCAAATGGCCTAGTTTTCGGGAATTATCCTCAACCTCAGATCCCTGTGTAAAAGATAGTATCTGTCACCTGTGGAAACCAGGCCACTTCTAAAAGCTGGAAATAAAAAATAAAGATATTCTCTATGTGAAAAGAATTGCTAATTCCTTTAGAGAAAAAAAAAAAGTCATTTGTTTTAAAATCATAATTCACGGAAGATTTGTAGTGCTTAGTTTTGATTCATAGTCACAATTTTTCCCCACAAATGTTCAACATACCAGTTCAGTTTTTAAACTGTTCCTCCAACCCAAATGCTGGTTGCTTAAGAGTTAAGAATAGTAGAAGGAATCTGATAGAAAACTAGGAAGAGGAGAGCATTTGAAAATTAAAGCTCAATTCTGCCATACCAGCATAATAGTCTGACAATTATGACAATCTTATATACACCTATTGGAAATTTCAGTATAATGCTGTTCGTTGCACATAGTACTATAAACATGTACAGGAATTAAAATGCAATGACTGCAGTTAATTTAAATGGCCAAATATTTGCGTTTATTTACCACTCCGTGCAAGTCTTTTGTATTGAACATATATCCAAAAAATTGCACCGAGAAGTGTTTCATAAAAATTATTCAGATACTATCCAACTAGGCATGCAGATTTATCTGGCTCTTTGTCTTTTCCAGTAACAGATATCCCTCAAATCAAACAACAATGTAAAGGGATTATCCAATTTACTAAGCAGCCTACTTTAGAAGCAAGTCTTATCCTGACCTCATTTACGCTGATGTATATCCAAGATGGCTATCAAGTTCAGGAAAAAAAAAAAAAAAAATCAAATTTACTTTGGTTCAACAGAAACTGTTAAACATCTCATATAAATCTCATATAAATAAGCTTATTACTGAAATTGTGTCCTGGATGAAGATTTAGCATACTTTAAAACCCAAATTATTCAACATTTTCTCCAATAGATACTATTTATCTTTAAATACATCCCACACATTCATCACAACTTCAATATAAAGCAAAACCGTAACTTGAACTCCATACAAAAAGCATCACTTCACATAAATCACTAATGAATAAGTGTCTACTAAATATAGATGTTAAGGCTGTTGCAGGATAAAAACAGAACTGAGTTTTCAGAGAGGATTTGCAACTATTGGTTAGCTGCAATCAGTGATGAATGTGTCTGTTTCACATGCACACAGAGATACACAGACACATACATATTTTGTCAGGCTTCAGGCACAGTCATTTTCTGATGACTTCTCCTCTTTTGTCACCCCTTGTCTCCTGCAGTTCCACCTTATTGCCTTTTTTGCTTCTTTATATTTTCTATGGGATGGCCTTAGTGTATATCAGATGCTTACAGAAAGACGACAACAAATACAAGTAACTTACACTAACCCTTGCACGTAGAAGCAGCACCCCTATGGACTCTGTTCTTTGCTTCCAACAGGTCAGATTTTTTACACAAGCTGCACTCCATCAAAAGACCAAAAAAAGCTTTTTAAAAACAAATTAATTACTTTCCTACGAATTAAATTTTTGTTTTTGCATTCTTAAAGCTTTTATCTAATTTTGCTCTTTAATAATAAAATCAATCAAAGTCAAATTACTGTTCTGCAGGCATTGATTCACTAAAGCTTTTGACACAACCCACTCAGAATGCCTTGGCTGATATGATGGATCATGCCAGTGATTCTGTCATAGACTCTAGACATTGCTTGTAGTTATGTAATGGCTGCTAAGATGCCTACGGAGGCAAAGTATTCAGTCGTTACAGTTGAGCTTTTAGGTACATTGGTAGTTCACATGGATTTATGCCGGTGCCTGTATACAGAATCTTCGTAACTCCTTGGACAAGGCACAGTTTAATATGCTCTCAGAAATTACTATCTACTGACCACAGAAGTGGTCACTGGGAGTAGTTCAGAATGTTTTACAGGAATGCTTTGATGCTATCCAGAGCAGTACTACTGGCCAGTAGCAAAACTATAATTATGTTAGCTGGATTTGAGAGTCGGCATTGAGTTGCAAGAATTTCCTTCTCAGCTTACCCGTTCCAGAACTTTATCAAGGCCAATGTTCTTTTGAGAAAGTTCAGTTCCAGTGAAAATGTAAGCTTACAGTTGAAAACTTCTTGGGTTTAGTTTTTTGTTTTAAAATCTAGGTCATGTCATTCTAACTGCAGTGGCAGATTTTCCATGCAGGTGGAAAGGACCTGGGATTCTACATAGATGAGAAGATACGAAACTAAGATCACATTTACAAAAGTGTTGCTGTGTCTGAAAAAAATACTAACAACAATTCACTATAAGCATTGGCTCTGGCCTTGATACCATCTCTGATGAGGATTTTGTTATCCAGTGCAACAAGAGCAAAACAGAGTTTTAAACAGTGCTCGCAGCACATCAGCCTTGTATTTATTCCCAGCAACATATTCATAAATTATAAAACTGAGAAAGGATCACTTTGACTTTGTGGGCTGCAGAAATTTAGTCATGACATGTTCTGTTTGCTGCTGTGACCAAGGCAAGCATTCAAAAGATTGCAACTAGATTCACGTTTGTTGTAACAGGTACATTACCACCATTTACCTGAATGGATCCAAAAGCGGCCTCCAATTTCACATGTCAGAGATGATCGGTTAATAGCACTTGCTTGGTTTCCCACTGAAGCAGGGTTTGTGCAGCTACTGTCTGGGCCTGAGCCATGCCGACAGACCCAGCACATCACACTTTCAAGCATGTGCACTCCACAGAGACTGCTAATGGCACAGTTACAGATGCCACCAACTGTGGGTGCAATCCTCTGCTAACTTTGCGCACCTTGCTGAAGTCACTTATAGTAAGGGAAGAGCAGCTAAGGTCAGTTAGGAGAGGGTCATCCTTCTAGTGCGAGCAGCAAGTGAAGTTCAGTATCTAGGTTTCACTTTGATCATGCTGTTTCCATGGGCAAAGATCAGAACTGTGGATTTTGTTATGCTTTTTTTCTTTTCCTCCAATACTTGCTGGCTATGTTTTTTAACCCTCTGCTTCCCTCCATAAACACATGTTCCAAGCTTGAGACTATTGTTTAACTTTCAGCACATTCAAACCTTACTGGTTTGAGGAATGGTTATCTCTACCCTCCACTCTTTAAACTGGCTCTAAAATAGGGGATTGACTAAATAATAATTATAGTCTGAGAAGTCTTTATTTGCTTTGTGCCTCATGATATTGGTTTCTGGAAGCCAGCACACAATGTACTCCCAAACAAAACCATGCAAGGTTTCCATTATCATACAAAAAAACTGGCAAGGAACTACTGTTTTTCCCCTCACCCCCAAACAAAGAATCTTTATGACAGAGAACTTCCTCTTCCTTTGAGCCAGCCTCATTTCAAGCTTCACTATTTAAACTAAACAAAACACAATACAATCCACTCATAGATTACTTTGATAGAATTATTTTCAAAATGAGTTGCTGCTCTAGAGAATTATCCTCTTTGAATTCAACTCCCTCTGAAAAAAATGAAGGTTTGTTTCTGTTCTAGGAAGTCAGAATACCTTCTATGTTTGTGTATTTCATTTTACTCTGCCATATATAACCCTAATTACTTTTGGCAGTGACAAAATTGTAGAAATAATTCAAAATTACGATCACAGGAAACATTGTATTTTATTGCAGGAAAAAATCAGCACTCACGTTTTAACTCTTCTGACCTTTCATTTCCTGCACAAAAGCACAGGAGATAAAAATCTAGTTCTGAAGCTATAGCCTTAAAAGTTCTCACAAGTTTGTTTTTGAACATTTTCCTTCATGATCAATGAAAATACATAGAGCGATACACTTTAAGACACAATTTAATCAAGAGAGCTATCAGCACTGCAATAGCACCAAATAGGCATATTAAAGGTGGAATTAGACTAGAACATTAAGGCTGTGAAATCAAAGAACGTCAATCTACATTTCTCCTTGTCATCCTTAGAAAACAACAAAGGAGAAACTAAGGAATGCAAATTATCAACTTGAGGAATCTGACTTTTGTTTCCTGGGTATATTTTGCTTTGAAAAAAGGATGTGCAGAAATACTAACCACAATAAAATGGGCAAAGATGATAAAGGAAGAATTTGAGGACACTGGACTTGTAATTTCTTTCTTTTATTGAGTTTCATTTCTTGTTTCCTTCTCATTATAGGTGTTGAAGTATTTTTAAGGGAAGTATTGTATCATAATGACAGTTATCCATGTGAATTGCAAGTTATTCGTGGCTTAACTCCTCTTTTTAGGAACTAGCCTTAACTATTTTGCAAAGTGTCAATTTGCTGTAATTTCTGAAGATAACTTCTGGTGACCACCGGAGCTAGAAGACATGCTAATTTGTTGTAAGCAACACTTGACATGTCTACATGAAGATCAAATCTGAATTTATTAGAGAGCACCTGATGCACATACAGACAAAAGTAATAACTAGCTAAAAAAACACTAATAAATGTTGAAAAATGTTGATCACAGCACTCCTCACAAGATCATTATTTGGCATCAGTTTCTATTAGTGTTATATATGACAAATATCTTGCTGAAATAACAACACCATTAAGAAAATGGACTAACAATCCAGCATCACTGCTATACAGCGTTATTTGCTTAAAAAGGATATGTGATTATTTTACAGAATGATGGAGGTTTCATTAGAAAACAATTTCACTGTGCCAACGAGTAAGGTTTTTAAATGAACATCCCATGCAAAAGAGGCTCTGATCCTAACACTGAGTTCATTTGTATCCCACCAAAAAGAATGTAGCAAGTTCTCTTAGCCTTTAGTATTCTAGTTCCTTGCTACTTTTCCTCTAATGATTATCACTTTAATAGACTACTACATCCCACAGACAAAAGGTGTTGCCTTTTGAGTTGTGTTGTCCTGTGTTATCTTCTAAACTGTATTTGTGAAATGATAGAGTTCAAAAAAAAAAAAAAAAGTGCTTGCTTTTTATTTTAGAGGTCTTAAATCCAGTGAAATGATTCAAAAAATCAAAAGAATTCTCTAATGTGGAATAACAGTTTTACTCTCAAAAAATGTAATGCTACAACAAGCCCATTTACTCGCATTAAAATTGGAGAGGCTGCAGTTTCATGATCTCCTGGTACCAGTGGTAATTTCAAGTTAAGGATTTCATGCCTTTCCCTATCCTTTTGTTACTTAAATCCAAGTTAATTCAGTGACATTGCTCACAGTGTGTCCCCAGAGCACTTTGCTGGCATGTTGTGGAATAAGTACAGTAGTAGCAGTTGTGTAGAGGGCAGGGGTTCTCTAAGCCAGGACTGTCCCCAAAGTCAGCATAGAGTGGCCAAAGTATGTTCAGGTGCTAAGAGTGTCTCACAGAACAGGATCCTAATGGAGGAAAGCAAAGAAAAATAGTTCTGTGCAAGGAAGGCATGAGGAGCTCATCAAGAAAGATGCAAGCATGAGAAGAAGAAGGAACAAGAAGGAATAAGGAGCTCCCTCCTAGAAGTGCCTCTGGGAAAAGTAAGTTAATAGGAGGAAAGAAATTAGCTCATCATAAGCGTCTTCCATTTTGACAGGGCACCCCTGCCCCCAGCACTTACATGTGTATATAAATCCATTCTTAATTAATTTAAGGATATATTTGCATTAAGCTTCTGTTTGTAGTTTATTGACTTCATATAGTGAAGATTACTTTAATAGATCTTAAGCAGGCACTGTACTGATCTTCCTGAATAGCAATGCTTTCCTGAATCAGTATCAAGGGTGCCTTCCATTAGATTCAGATTACGTTAGATTCCATAGATTACAGAGGAGGTTTTAGAGAAAAACTGCAGACCTGGCTTAAAACGATCGCATTCTGGTGAGAACACCTTGATTGTGCAAGAGTTATAAAGAAACACAAGAGTTAAGGGGATTGCCAGACTAACTCTCAGGACAGAGGATGAAAACTTCAGGCAAGCAAGTTTTCTGGCTAATCAAGATAATATTAAAAAGAACAGCGGAAGCACCAAAGTGATGGCTGAACTCAGGAGAGGCATAAAGAGCTAGAACAGTACTACTGTTTTGCAACAACCATGTTTACATATTTTCTTTACAAGCATTCCTGTGTTGCTCAACATTAGAAGATTTGAGTACTACTTATATTTTGTTACCCTTGCAACAGCTCTGTGAGGAAGGCATAAGTCATCTTCATTTTACATGCACAAAATGAAAGCAGTCATATTAAATGATTTATCCACATTCATACAATGTTTTGGAAGAGTGAAGAATAAAACTCAGCTTTCATGCCTCATGGTTAGCTCTAATTTTAAAAATAATACAAAAATGTCTTGATCCTTCACATGAATTTGCACATGACAAATGTTTCTCATTATCTTTCACCTCAAATGATAACTTTCAGGATTAGCCATATGAACTGGGAGACTGGTGATCAGATACCAGATTACTAGGCCACTTTGCATAGAGAAAGCTTAACAAGAAAGAAGCCTGAGCAAGTTTTTTCTGGCAGACTTAGAAAATGAGTGGAATTTCAGCTTACCTTTTGCTGTGGGATCCCACTTAGGTGGCACCGACACTTTGGATGCATGAGGTGGAGTGCATTATTAAGGGAAGCCAGTGAGAACTCCAGCAACAAGCTGCATTACAGCAGTCACAGATATACTATGAAGAAGCTGAAATTAATGCAAAACATGCTACTGGTAAAGGCAAATTGACAAGATAAATACGATTACTCTGCCATGTAGCTGAGGCAAGCCAGATTATGCAGTAGAATGGCAGGCTGGGCTGGACACCAGCTGTTTCCTACTCTGAGGAGGAAAAAGTTTGCAGATTCAGTGTACAGGCTCCTCAGGCTGCTCTGAGGAACAGATAAACAAATTTTAGTTATTGAAAACTCAAGAGTATCTAAAGGTTCCAGTAGGTTGTTAGAAGACATTCTTTTTCTCTAAAGTTTATTACTGCAAAGAATCAGGAGCCTAACACCCACATCAGGAAATAACAAACGTTTACTATAACAGGGTAGAGAAAGCACGTTCACCCCATGCTAAATACCCACATTGGCCACATAGTTGCAAACAGTCATAGACAGGCAGCCTATGCTGATAAAGCGACACATTGCTAATAGGATTCATGTGATGGCCGTGTTTGTAACAAAGTTGATGTGGATATTCAGAAAGCAGTTTAGTTAGCAATGCTGCAGCTATGCAGCTTACTTAAAATGTGTTAAAATCTTTACTACTAACTCAATTAAAAAGTTAGTCCCATCCATATTTAAAGGGCTTAATGTTAAAAGAGTACAAATAGCCTTTTCACTCTTTTGGCTCTTTGTGGGCTATAATTTTTTGGTTTGGGAATGTCTGCAACCACAGGAACTAGAAACTTACCTTATTTCTGTAAGCTTTTTGAAACAAAAGCCAGCGTACCGTCGCTGATCTCAGAAAATGTGGCCTGAGGCTATCGGGATACACAAGAAATTTTGTTGTTCTTCTCAAACTGTTGCCTGTCTCATTTTGAACAGCATTTTAAAAAACCTGAAACACTGTTCTCAGTTCACCAGCTGAAAGTGAAATAGTAAATTGATAAATGATTATAAATATTACCCTTTTTTCTTTTAGTTGATGTTCACAATGTGGGAAAAGAGAGTTCACTCACAAAACATAAAGGGGCAGCGTACCACTGTTCGCTGTATAAAACAACTGAGGAGAAAATCCCTGGCATTTCAACTTTATTACATTTTGTTAACATTAGTAAATAATTCAGAGAATAACTGACATTTATTCAGTCTAATTAATAATTGGACTAAAAAAAAAAAAGCAAACAAAAAGAGAATGGGAGATACGAGCTAACACAGCCTCCAACAAATTTTTCCCACACATCAACTTTTGCATAACGTAACCATGAATAGTCAGTAGTCACTTTCAGATCTGCTTCCATAACAAGAAGGTTCAGTCAGGATATCAAACCCTGCAAGATGAATTTTGGAATAAAAATATAAAAGGAAGGCTGAGTTTGTGACTCCCACATACACTACACTATAACATCATAAGCCTTTGAATTGTCAAGCAGGAGCAGAACTGTAAGAAAGAACTTTTTGAAAATTACTGACAAAAGTATCAAAGATATTATCTTACATTTTTTAATTTTTAGCAATTCTGTAATATCATTGTTGCTTTAACTGTGTTCCTTGCAACACTACCCTCTACAAACATACTAGGTAAGTTCTCCAGTCAGGTCATTTCCTCTAAACATTGTGTTAAAAGTTCTATAGATACAAACAAAGCCTAGGAGAGCGCTTCAAAAGCCTAACAATTTTCTTCAAGTCATGACACTGAACAACTCCTCTTCCTTTTGTGCTGATTCAATATCTTTTATCTGTCCACAGATAACTTGATTTCTCTGAAAAGATGCATTCAATTGGTTTAATCCACAGAGAGCATAGAGGGTCCCCCTCCCACTTCTTTTTCCCCCTCAACTGTCAATCTCCTGCTGCAACTGTCAAGTATCCTAATATAGCAAACTGACAGGTGCTGGAATGCCAGCAGCCAGAGGGGCGGCCGTCAGCAGAACCCTTCTGCCGCTTGTGTGGTATTAGGGGAATTTCCCCAGCAGCCGCTTTTCCATGCAAAGTGCAAATTTTCAAACCACCTATCAAGTCAAATCAGGAGTTCATAGTGGCACAGAACCTCTTGCAGGAGGTATTTTCTCACCAAACATCATGAGGGTACAACGTGTTTGAATCCTCCCTCCGACAGGCCTAGCAGATAGCTTTTTTTCTGCCTTAACAATACAGATACAGAGTTCTTTGACCACTTTCGGTAAAATCTGCGCGTGCCTATTAATCAAAGTTTTGTCATCAGCTTCAATGAGTGCAGAAACAGATCCGGGTTTAGAAAGTACTTGCATGTACCTACATTTTTTATTTCTAAAAATACCCAGATAGCACAAACAAACTGCTTTGAGGTCTCCTAGCTTTTGGCATTTTAAGAATGTCACTGCATTTATCTCCGTTCCTACCTCACAGATAGGAAAGAGAAAAGAGCAATCATACATAAATTAAAATCAGGCCATTCTTAAGTCACAACTGAATTGAGTCCCAAACTACTTTATCTTCTTAGCTTTGTAAATAGAAATTATACATACAATTTTTTTCAGAAAGAGAAAAGGAAAACCAAAATAGCTTGAAGAGCACCCATACTTTAACATTTGATCATCACATTGCTACTAGCCCAAATTTATAATACAGAACTTCCAATTGTTAATATATTGCCTGCTTTTCAAGAAGTTATTGATTAGCCTTTTCTTCTTATATATAACGTTCTCTCAGAATGTATTTTTGGGTAGAAGTGAATATGGCATATCATGGTCCTCCCCATCTCAGCTAGATCTCTCACTTCATCTTTGAGAACAGTATCACCTTAGGGGCATAAAGACACACACACACACACACAAAAAAAAAGCTTTACTGTAAACTGAAGTCCTTAGTTTCTTTCCATTTGAATTGCTACAGCTTAGAGAATTGCACACAGGCTTCCAACAAATTCAGCTTATTTACGTACCTTCAAAGTCATAGCTAAATGAAATTACTAACAAGCAGGAAAATACAAGATGAACTACACAAATGCAAGTACTGCCCACTTTACACCAACAACCTAGCCTCAAGGCCTGCAAGTTGTCAAAAAACGCAGGCTGCACCCAAACATGGGTTGGACGTCATATGAGAGATGGACAAAGGATTTGCCCTCACTGCACTAGTGAAAGCGGGTTATCACATTTTCAGTATCTCTTCTTTGAACTAATCTAGCTTAGGCAAGTTAAATTGCAGAACAAAGCACTCAAACATCTATCCAGCTTGATTCAATTAATAGCTGATGAGCTATACTTAGGCTGCTACCAGGTACTAGCTTCAGCTAGTCATTTCAAAAGTAAATGTGAAAGCCGTTTGTATTACTGCACTAACGTCTGTTACTGCCCAGTAGAATTATGTAACTGAAATATGGCAAACACTAAGTTGACAGCACCCATACTACTCATTACATAGCCCTTGAGTATAATAGAGGGCTTGAATAACAGCTTCAGCTAAAAGTGAGCTGGTAGCAAGATGGACATGGATGTTAAGTTCTTAAATGTGCAGGAAGTAAGGCAACAGCACTTGAAGTTGTCTTTAAATGTGGCCAAACTTTCCTTTTTCCTTTCTTAATCTGTACCTCTGCCGGAAAAGTTTAATAAGCACTATAATTTACCATGTCAAATGTCTCCTAAAGAGGTTAATATCAGAGACTAGAAGGATGAAAATTTATTCAGATCTCCTCAGCACACATGCCAGCCAAACATCAAACCGAGCTTGAATACAACAATCCTTGCAAAAATAACAAGTGTGTCTAGTACTGCTGGAGATTGCTTGAAATCATTTTTCCAACCCAATTCATTTTTGACTGATAGGACTAATAAACACATCCAGCACAGATTTTTTGAAAATTGAAGTTGCCCCAATAACGGAGCCAGAAAAGAACTCAATTAATAATCAACAACTTCCACTTGAAAACAATTCAGAACAAAATGAACCCCTGAAAATGAGTTTTACTAGCTGATATAGGACTGATCCCATTTGTTCATTTTCAAACTTCAAGAAATGATAACCTGTTCTGTGGCAAATAGAACAAAATAAAACATACAAGAATAGGATAATACTATATTTCTTGAGGAGTTTACGCTTTGATTTCAAAGGGTATTTTTCATAATGCCCAATTTGTTAAAGTTTGGAATTCACAAGTATAAAAATCTATGCAAAGAAATGAAGAGGTTCAAGTCTGGCTACGAATGTATTTTGTTTCGCAAGTCTTTTCAAAACGTATTTGCTTAATAGGTATGCTTAAGTTTACTACAAAAAAAGTAACCATTAAAACAATGTACATTAACATTAATAAGCTGTTTGCATGCCTATGTTACTAATGACATGAATGGAAAGACTAGCCCACCAGACCAGCACTATCCTTTCCCTTACCATTCCTTCCCAGCTAGCATAATTGACTATTTCTACAATTTTTTTTATTCCATACTTTATAAATGAAATTTGCTCATATATCTATCAGTGCAAAATAACTTTTATCTGGGTTAAATGAACTCATTAATGCCTTTTAACACTTAATAGTAGCTCCCAGTACCCACAAATCCATCCCAGTAATTGCTAAGAGCATGCAAATTATGTGAAACAATGCAAACTACAATAGCCTTGAAATACTGTTCTATCCAAGTTAATTTAACAGCAGCACTGGCTAACATTCTACAACCAAATCAAAATACATTTATGTTAGTTTGTTAAGCTAGAGAAAGCTGTGGGCAATAGTTTGGGAGGATTAACTTTGTTTCTATTTTTTACTTCAGAATAGATGTAAAATTTTCACTGTTATGTGAACCTCATGAAAAAAGAAAAAGAGAAGGATCTTACAATAAAATGAGAATGAAAAAGGGTAACTTACAAATTTAAGTGCTTGGCTAATATGTATGTGGCTTCTCTTTTTAAACCAAATGCTACCTTGTTAGATGTTAATGGTTCTTTAGAAAAATACATATCAATGCTTTTCAAGATCAATAGACTACCTACTGTGGATTAGCTTACTCCTTCCTATATAAAGGGGATGCAGAGGCTCATAGCCTTCTCTGGTTGGTACCAGCCTCTTTGGAGGGACGCCTTCTGTTGGTGAAGACCAACATCGCCATAGGCAGTGCCCTCAGCAGTCACAGGTCCTTCTCAGGCTGCAGGCCCACCATGAGACACCTCTCAAATCTGCCAGCATCACTGCTCACATAATTGTTCCCAGTGACCTGAAAGGATTTAAACACTTTCAAGCTATAACTGTTTTCTTAACTTAGTATTTTTACTTGATAGGGACAAACAGTGATTATAGGTGCAATAATACCAGCAGATCTAAGAGAATGCTCTCCAGCAAAAGGAGAGGTGGAGAATAGCTGGGCAATGGCTCTTTACCTATACTGCAGTCAGAACTGCATGCTGCACTAACCGCAGCCTGACCTCTGACATCTTAAACATCTTAGGGGAAAGAAACCCCTTCCCTGCAGGTTCAACAGCTGTCCTGCAGGGAGAGCTGCTGCTCTGAGCCCCTGCCTCTTCTTGAGAAGATGGATCCTACTGAACATGTGAATATGTACTGGCCAGGCCCATACAGTTGCTTTGCAGAAGCAGGAGGAGGGACCAACAGGGACCTGTAATAGCTTCAAGTCCAGTTATCACTTAAGACAACTTTTTACTTGGAAGTCCAGGATCTCATTATTTCTCCAGTTCCCCAGAGAACTAAGGCTCTGCAAATGCTATGCACAAAAGAATTTCTACCTGCACAGAGCCAGTGTGGGGCACAGGACTGTGTCGCAGAAGAATTCTTCATCCTGCTGCATGCACTGACTTCCAGACAACCTTCTGGTCCTTTCTTTTTAAATTTTACGCTGAAGTCCTGCTATTGCTCCCACTGAATTTGCTTGCTGTGAACTCTTCCACAGACTTAAATGGAAGGAGGACTGTATCCGGAAGATTCTCCAGAAAACTGAAACAAGAGCTTTAGTAAAACAATCCAAGGAAGCATACTCCTACTATAACTAATTATATTTGACTTTTTTTTTATTCTTATTCTTAAGCTATGATGACCCAAAGCCATTCTTAATTAGACACACTGAAAACAAAGGAACCTGGTAGAACAATTTGAGACAGCTGAGACAACTTAACAGGGAGGAAAAAAATAACAATAACAACTAAAGCAGATAAAACAGTATCTAGTTTATTACATATAGAAAGAGATTTCCAGAATTTACAAACACCCACATTTTCACTCCAGGGAGAGAGTCAATTTGAAAACTTCACCCTTTTTTTGTTTTCATTTTGTTTTGTGGTTTTCTGATGGTTGTTTTGTGTTTTTTTGTTTTTTGTTTTTTGTTTTTTTTTTTACAATATGTACAATGGAAGACTTCGATTTCTTTTTTCTGATTTTTTTGTCAGTTCCTGTGCAATTGATGAATTCAAGTTGACATTTGTAAATACCATGTACAGTAAAGTTTGTCTTCATTGTAGTTAATAATATTTTACAAGGAGTACAAAATTATTTTTCTTTTGGAAAGAACTTAACATCAGGGTTATCTTACAACTGATAGTATCAGTAAACATGACTGTACAATCAAGGCCCAGGGACCAATGACTCATTATATTATTTTCTGAATTACAATCTTAAAACAAGAATAGTACCCTACTCTATTCTTAGAAGCCTTGTTTTAAGCAGGTTTCCCACTCTGTTTACAACAGAATATAGTATACCTCAGTTCCACATCAAAAAAAGATGTGCTGTAGGAAAAGTTACATTTTAATTAAAAAAAGTACATGTATAAATCAAAACCTATGTTAAATATTTAATACTCTTCAACCAACATTAAGTTTTGTATGTAATAATTTACAATGATGATTTGTCATACAGGTTTTCAGCAGCAAATGAAGTTGTGTAAATGTGCTAGTAAAATACCCATTCTCACCATGACATAGTGGTGGGCACATCAATTCATTGTGGCCAGCTAAGTCCTTATGGTAGAGGATGAAGTAAGAGAGACTCATTGTCCAGGTGTCACAGTGCTTCTGCTTGGCACAACACAGGATGTGCAGCTCAGTCAACTAACTCCTGAGGTTTGTGTAAAGTAAACAAACTGAACTGGATGCATCGTACCCATTTACAGAGGAAGAGGAGGAGGAGAAGGAGGTGAGGTCCTAGTTGTGATAACATGAAACATTTATAGTCGATACCCATGAGTTAAAAGAAGGATTTGCTGAGGTTGTATAGGTCGTCATTCTGAAATTAAAAGAGAAAGAAAGTTAGCACCACAGGCACTTCAAAAGCCATTTTGTAATTATTTCTTTTTAAAAAAAGTTATCAAAACTGAAAATGTTAGCACCTTGAAAAGTTACAGCATACACACTTGAACTGTACTCAAGCATCTGAATCCCAGATGCATTTAAAAACAGATGTTAGCAATAAAATTTGAAGCAGTCAGAAATACTTTTTTTAAACTACAAGAGATTCATCAAGCAGAAACAATTTAAGTGACTATACTGATTAACTCTGACAAGTTCTTGTGACAAAAGAAAGAAAGAAGCTCAGACCATTAGCATGTCGTTGGCACTTTTACCCACTACAAGAAAGATTCATTAGATATCAGGCCTTCCTGAAGAGCTTACTGGCCACCTGTAAATGCCACATTTTCCTTGAAGAGGATGACTGAGCTATGGCGTATTAGGGGTGCAGCATCGCCATTCACCATTTTTATAAAGTTACAAAAAGTCCCATGCCAGGGCACCCTGTTAAGCACACCCAACTGTGCACAAGGCCCAGCAGCAGCCAGTTCTCCAGGCACGCACACCCAGTGCCTGCCTCGCACCAGTGACTGGTGTGAACCTCACTGCAAGGTGAGCATGCAATCCTGGAGCCGTCACAAATCACAGCACACAAACCCCCAGTCCTTCTCTTACGCTACAGCGGTTAGTAATGTAGACATACCCACTGGGAGTCAAGCACCATTTCACAACAGTGAAATGAATGCTATTTTTGCTTTAACTAGTGTTAGAGGGCTACCATCGTTTCCATTTTGGGACCTTCACATAAAAACCTCATGAAGCAAGACTCAGATTTTACATAAAAGTGTGTCTATTTCTATATTAGATACTAACTATGCTCCCAAAAAGACAGGTAAATAGCATATTTTCCTCAGTACAAATAAAGGCTTCCCATAGAGGCGCTAGAGCAAAAAACTGAAAAGATCTCCTGTCCTATATTCTTCAATTGCCCAAGAAACAGAATTTACTTTGTGTGGTCCTTCAAGTGAAAGGAAAGTCTATCCCTGCAAATGATGTGTGGTATGCTGTGAAAGCTCCCTGGAGAATTATCTCACAGATCTCTTATTTACTTTCAACTTTCTTCTGAACTCATATTGCAATCTACTGGAATGTTCCTACCAGAATATCTATATACAGCTTAACATAGCTTTGCAGCTTTCAACTACGTTGGACCTAAAATTAGCCAGTAATGCCATACTTTATTAAAGACTAGTGACAAAGAAGAAATTGCTTAATTTAAACTGAGGAGCGAAGTGCGCATGATCTGTGCATTTCATTTCTGAAGTACATGTTTCATATCTGGCTCCCATCCAGCAAGGCTGAATGAACAGTCCAGGGCAGGAACAAAGTGTACCCGGTAGTGCAGTCATATAGCCTAACCTACACTGCACATACAGTGGAAGATAAAAGGAAGGGAAATATAGCTCTTCAACATTGTTACACCTTATCGCATTACAAACGTTTAAGCAAATAAATAACAACTGGCAATATCAAGACCACATATTACACATCTTACCTAGTGCTCAGGTAATCTAAATGCAAATACATAGTACTTTAAGCAAAATGGTTTGTTCCATCCAGTTCCTCCCCAATTCAACCAGTACAGTCACAAAACTAATCGCAAATGCTCCTGGTGGGCATTTATTGCTGGATTCAGAAGTCAGAAGAATAAGGAAGAAAGAGAATAACAAGTCTATTTGAAAAAGAAATCACTTTCTAGAGGAATTCGCTAGGCAAATAGTACTGAGAAAAATCAGTTACTGAAAGGCCAAAACTCACGCATTCAGACTCTGAGCATGTGTAACAGGAATGGAAAATGCAGCAGGCTGAAACATCCAAGAGTTTGAGACTTGGATGGCCAGCCAGAATCAAGTCAGGCACAAACTGAAATAGGTTCTATTACATATAAACTTCCCATGGGCAAGTTTCAAGCTTGTTATATGCCTTCAGCATCTTCAGCACTACAAGATGGCACGTCCAGATAGAAATTCTATTTATCATCCCTCTACAAAAACATACTGGCAGCTTTTGCTGGTGAATTATCAAGTAGAAAAAGCAAATATCACAAGTTAAATTGGAAAATATCACCACACCAGAACACAGCCCCATATCAGTTGCTTTAAAGACAGTAGTGATGTTTCAATCCACAAGCCTAGCATCCTTATTGGGTACTTTTAAAAAGTTATTTTAAACAATTCCTATTATTCACTGGGATCTAGAAGACCATTAAACAGTACGTGCTATTTCAACCTAACAAAAGAATATCTTTAAAACTTTAACTAAACACACATATACGCTATTTGAGTTACTGGGGTGGTAAAGCAAATATTTGAAACCTGTTACACGTTTTCTACAATGTTACGAAAATAAGATATATGAGAAAAGTTTTCTTCCAATTTTGTAAGGAAAAGACATTTAAAAACATTAAACTCTTTGCTACAGACCCTCTTAGATTATTGTTTGCAATGATTTGTTTTCACTTCACTAGTTCCTCCTACAAGTCTCCTCCCACTAAACAAAAAATGGATAACTGGCAATGACGATGCACACTACCACCATTGGACGGTGGAGCCTGTTCTGTCTAAATGCCCAAGGACATCTAGAAAATAGCCATTCTGAGAACAAACCTACTACTCCAAGGTCACTGTATATACAGTCAACTTATAAGGTTTTTGATCCAGGGAATTCCTTTGTGCAAAATTTATAGCAAAAGCAATCCTTAATTTTAGCATAAAATATTCTTTGCTAGACTTAAAGAAGTATTTCTTGATTTTTGACAAAACAACTTACTCTCAAAACAACTTTTAATTTGGAATAAGCAATACAGATGAACAATACTTGGCCTTTTCAGAAAGGGTTTCCACGGTTTACTCTCAGTAGCATCTCTTAAACACAGAACTGAAACAGCAAGTCAGTCTGAAGTTAGTACTTCAGAACACTTAATATATTTTTTTTAAAATTTCATTCAATTGAACATAAAAGAGCTGTGCATTAAAACTATCCTAAAAAAAAAAAAATCAAGATATTATTCCTTCTCTCCTCAGTTAACTACCACAATATGTTTCAAGGGGGAATTGCCTTATATGGGATTTAAGTCATCATCTGGATACCCCATTGTTTCTTATCAACAAGCATCAGCATTTCCTTAACAACTTATAAAAACAGTGCAGAAGACAAGTGTTTTAATAGAGAGTGCTAGGACTACAGTGAGCTGAGGTAAGGATCATTAAAACTACTGACATCACTGTTGGCAACTAGAGAAAAGGGAAAACCTGTGTTTAATCTATTTCCTATTCACCACAAGCTTCAGCTGGAGTCCCCAATAATACAGTTTGTGGTTGGCTTTATGGAAAAAAATTAAAAAAAAAAAAGAGTGATGCAAGAAAAACGTACTGAAACAAACAAGCATCTTTAAAAGTTACTACAACGTACCTTTGACAAGTAGTTTCTGCTCAACATCTGTTACAAAATACAGGCAGATAACACTAACATACGTTCCAGCTGGCAACACTTTCTCCTTAAGACTATTAGTCCAGGCTGGATACAACACAACTAACTGCAGTTCCTATTACAGCTGAAGTCCCATTTTTAAATCCAGTAACTAAAAATAATCTGATATTTCATTTTATTTCCATTATTGGGGAGCTGGAGAAGATGAGTGATTAAAACTTGACTTTTCAAACAGCAACGTGTCTAGACTATTTAAAGATACTTCTCCTGAAGTTAGCTGAATTTTCATAAAGAAAATAACAGTGGTTTTAAAATATATTTAGAGTGTAACCCTTATTCTTTCCTCCCAATGCATTCTTGTTAAAAGAAGTAACCAGAAGAACAAATATATCAAAGGAATGAAAACAAACTCTCAGGCGCTCTTAAAGCAAAAGACTTTCCAGTCACAAATTTAAACTCTTATTTACAACTAAGGGCTAATAAAGTGTCTTACGCCTAAAATACCAATAGAAAAGTCCCTGTAAAGGATCATCCCATTTAAAAGCAAGTAAGATACTGCACAGTTGCTGTCAAACTCTGGGATTAATTCAGCAAATAAATACAAGTACTGCATCACTGATTAACATACCAGGGCAAAACGCAGCTCCAAAACGGCAGATTTACTCAGTACATTGTGACATATCTTTCAACATTCACTAAACAACCGTAGAACACAACAAATTGACAGCAATAGGAAGCAGCTATAAAGCTAACTAAGGTGAAAACGTCTCTTTCCCATTGTATTCATGCTAGAAACAACAGGTAAATGACCAATAAATGTAAAGGAACCACGAAATACGGAAATATTCTTCAAGGCTAGAGAGCTGTCTGTTAATTTGCTGCGGTTGCGTAAGCATGTCCACAGAGCCAGATGAACGAAAAGATGACTCCTGACTGAAGAAACAGCAGAACGGGGAGAGCAGAACAGATTTTTCTGGATCAGAAGTGGAATCACTTCCCGCCTCTGCCCTCAACCTTGCTGAACTGTATGTGTTTCACAAAACCTTATCATCCTACTAGCATCTCCTTTGAAACAAGGAGCAAAAAGGAGTAGTTGAAGATTCTCCAACAAACAAAATTACTACTTACAAATCAGATGCTTTAAAAGTAAATGCTTTTGTTTGTTGCTTTAGGATAGTATCATATCATGTATTTTATTCTCTGTAGATTATATCATGATTTATTGCATAATGAACACATCTACCTAGTGAAAATACAAGAGGTCAGGAACAAAAGACCAAAATAAAAAAAGATGCCCTTTATGAAAAAATACCAGAAGATTCATGCAGGATTTCACCACTCCCAGGTAACATGATTTGGGCACCATTGGTCTATTCAGGTAACTAAGTATCTTTAGAAATCTGACTCGAAGGAAACACATTAAGTAGTACTGAAAAAAATCACACAGAATCACAGAATGGTTGAGGTTGGAAGGGACCTCTGGAAATCATTTACAGCTCTTGTCCTCCTCACATTTGCATGTATCATTTTATAACTGTAACGAAACTGTGCGCACCTACTTAAAAGCTGAATCTACTTATGTGCTTTGTGTTCACTATCCTCATGATCGTAAGTAGTGTCTGTTTACATTTTTCTTGGCGCTACTAACATGCACACAGATGGAATACAGGAAGTATCCCATTCAGATAGATTGAAAACTGGCAACTAAACATCATCCAAAAGTTAAACTAGCTCAAATATTTTCAAAGAGATGCAAATGTATGGTACAGTTTCCCCAATCTTACATGCACATTGAAAGAGTAAATGAATGCAAGAAGAAACAATGGTTGCTCTAGTACATTAATTGCAGTCTGAGTACTAACAAAAGGAATTCAAAATAGAACTAAACAAGGTAATTACAACATTGCTATTTAACTTGACAGGCTGTAATTTACATTTATATAAGCCTAGGGGATGAGCATTGCTTCATTGTACCCCAAAATGCCTATTTCATCTTTCTTATAAAGGTCAAATACAGGGAATTACTGATAAACTGGTTTCATCAAGTCCTCTACTACCAGACCAAGTAATTGGATTTGGTGTTTTCATCCTCCTCTTCCTCCTCCATATAAAGTTGTCATTCATTGACCAGTAGGAGATGGCACAGTCTTTTGCCCATTCGTTCAGACAAAATGAACTTTCTGAGTACAGCACTGTTAAAAAGTCACCTTCCCCACAGTCTTTCTGCCAGAAAGAAAAGACTGGAGGGAATGACATTTTAAGTATGATGACGAACAGTACCAGATTCTCACATTTAAGAAGCTTCTCTCATTTCCTGTATTTTAAGCATAGTGAGAGGACACAAACTAAACCATGCACACACACTGGATAAGCTTCTGCCTAGCAAAGAACTTATATGTTTGATTTTAACTTAACAATGTGTCAACCTGATTTAAATGACTTAAACTCTCTCAAGACAAACCTAAACCCATCACTTCAGTCAGTGAGAAGGGCTCCTGCCACAGACAGGAAATCAAGGACTGTCTGCCAGCAAACTTCTAACATGGGAGAGAGTGACATCAGAGGTCATATTTGTATCTGTTTCCACCTGTAAGGTGCTGGAAACAAGCCAGTTGTCTGGGCTGGTATATAAAGATACTGGAAAAAGTAATTCACCAAGTTGGTACACAGAAAAATTATTTAAGGAATCTCCTGCTTTATTATGCAAAATGAACAACAGTTAGAAGTTTGAGCACAAGTGACTTCCCCCAAAGTACTGAATTTCTGACTATTTTATCGTTTTAATTTTGGAAAAAAATTAATGAGTTTTTTTTTTTTTCCTTGAAGACTAAAAGAAACATATGACAAAGCTTAGAAAGAGCTTGAATTTAATAGGAAAAGAGCCTGGCTTTTTAAAGAAATTCTGCAACTTCTCTTGCAGTGATACAGCTAAACATTAATGCAAAACAACTGTCTAACAGTTACCCAAGTTACAGAAAAGCAAGCTGCAGCATGCAGATTCTGGGTTTCTTTTATGAAATGGAAAACACAGAAGAGTATCTCATGAAAAAGTGTTACATTTTAAGTGGGACTCCTGTGTTTGTTTCTTCCAATTTTACAAGACCAGAATATCTGGATCTTTCCCCTTCCTTTACTGATAACCCAGGCTGAGTAATCAGCTGAAGGTTGAGTCCAGCTTACATGAAGAGAACTTTTTGTATGTGTGTCTGGATTGAAAATAAAGACATTACTATGAATTCAGCGAACACAGGATCTCACTGGATTCTATACTGCAAGTTCATTTCAAATCCTCTCATAATGCTTCTCTGATGCTCTTGGCAGCATTGTTTGTGTTTGGTGTCCCCCAGATAAATCCACTACTAGCCCAGGGTCCTCTCCTCTCCCCCAAAATACATGAAAGACTACGGATACCAAAGACTAAACATGTATCCAGCTAATAGCTTCAGCCCTCACAGAACAAAGTTGTTTCTGTTTTAAAGACTCAAATAAATCAGCAAAGTCAGAAAACGGGGTCATTTATCCTTTTGGAATTTGTACTGTTCAGTTCACTGATTTGAAGAGCTGAACCCTGAAAATTTGGGGCATTCACAGCTCCCCCGAAGACCCAAAAACCTGCTCTCAAGTCAAAAAAGCAAAGCTGGAGTGCACTTTGCATGGCTATATCCTTTAAAGGAGGAAACATTCCTCAGCACTTTTATCAACATAGGCAGCCATCGCAGTTTTGCTCTATGCTTTAGTTATTAGTGGAAAAAACCTCCACAACAATACTCCAATTTGTCCTTTATAAAAAGTCTGCTCATTAGGATTTTAAAACTATGCTTCTATATTTTTTCACAGTCTGAAGATTAAAAATGCAAAGAATCTTTAGTAATCTGTCAAAATAAGCAACATTTATGTCCAAAAGTCTAGGATTACTAATAAGTAGCAGCCAGAAACCCATCTTCATTATGCAATTTGTTTCTCAAAGGAGTTTTCTTACCAGTATTTTTTATTATTATTATTATTTTATGGCAGTTTGGAATTCAATAAAACTCACCAGCGCTAAGAACTATTACTATTGTTCTCTCTCTTTGGGGAAGCAGATGATCTATGTGCCTTTAGGTGCATTCACACACCCTCAACTCATTAGCAGTTTAAACACACACAATTAAGTTTGACCAAACTTAAGATGAGCGCACTGAAGCTGAGCACATATTATGTCAACTAAATTACTTCAGCAGTAGAGCTCAGCTACTCCTAACATCCAGCATAGTTACCACACAATCAGAACAGATCTCAGCTACTGAATTGCTCATTCTTGCTATCTTTCTGTGAATCTGTACTTCACATGCCTTACCCACACTGAGGTCTATTACCCCATTCCTCTAGCCACACACTGCCACTTCCTCCCATGCTCTTTTGACCTTACTTCTTTATAGCGCTCATTTTCTGCCAGATTTACTTTTCTCTGACAATATGTTAAAGAACTACATAATTACAGGCTCATCTAGCTTGAAACTATTTTTTTGATACACATTAAATCGTGCTAATTCAACCTTATAGCAAAGATTTACATCATTCTGCATAGCTGCAACCATTTTCCCCGCAATGGGCAAGAAAAGGCAAAAAGCAGAACCAGTCAGAAGAAAAATGGCATTTAAAAGGAAGACATGCAGAAGCCCTGCGGGGGATAACCTGGCCAGCTGACCTTCCCTTTGAAATTTTGCCAGTCCAAATTAAGTGGCTAGTCTTATGCATCACTTCTGGCAGCAGCGTGGGAAGGAAGTTCTTCAGTGATTTTGGATGAAACACTTCCTCAGTTCTCAGCAACAGAGCATTAAATATCAAAAAGAATAATAAGGAGGTGCTGAAAAACATTCTCAAAAACACACTATGCAAGCTAAGAAATCAGAAGAGATTAGAACAAACAAAATATCATGAAGTTGACAAAAATACAACAGGAAGTTTGGAAAGAAGAGGTAGATGCAAAGTATCCATTATTTTGAGATTGTTTGCTATGCCATAATATAAAAGCTATATTATACAGCAGAAATAACAGCTAAAAACAAATTAAAGAGAGTGCTTTATTAAAGTAAAAGGAGAAGGCCTTTGGTAGGCCTATAGTAATTAGGTAAGCATATAGTAATACAGATTAAAGACTTAGCATGCATACAGAAAGATCTGTATATTATATTGTCTTAGCAGATGGCACTAAAACAACTCTTGGTTAATCAATGGTTAAAAACATCCACTAAACATCAACCTTGAAAAACTATATAAAAATTCAGCCTTGTTACATAGCATGACCATGTTGCATATAATCTCACAAAATGGAAAGTTATCCACGTTATCATAACCTAGGGCACTGATCTGCATGTCTGCCACCCAGTTTTCTGAGCAGGTAGATAATTTTTTTTTTTTTTAAATCTATATCTTGGACTGCTGACAGTCTCAGGGATTACAAATGTAATTGATGCTACAGCTAAACCCCTCCAAAAGTAATTTATATTAATCAACCTTTCATATCAATTTAATTCATGAAGTTACTCAAAACACATTACACAAAACAAATCTTCTTGACATACTAAGAAGGTTAATGTTATACTAGGTGAGCATCAATAACTGTTTCAGAAATGGTTTGACAAAATAATAGCTGACAAGCAGTTACTGAAATTACCAGTCTTGCAGACTATGGTACTGTTCCAGTTACAACTTTAGTGGACAATGTAGCATAGTTTCCCTGATATCCCAAACTAGGCATAGTTTTGGATTTAGCAAGTCAAAAATTGAAATGTGCAAGATGGAGAAGCAAGGAGGATTAAGAAAAAAGCATGAATCTTGCCATATAAAAGCAAAGCTCCTCAAGAAAAAATATTAAGTGCGACATTACCTTGTGCATCTTCTACCTTGAGACCTTCTAACAAGAATGTATCTCACTACTGAGATCTTTGTTATGACTCAACCAGACCGCAAAAAAAAAAAAAATCAATTGATTAAAATATCCTGAAAATAGCTATTTTAGGCACATAAATATTTTCTTTTCCTTCCAAGTAATTGTTCAGTGGATTGCCCAACTGGCAGCTAAACATAAGCCCGTTAAGGGGCAAGGACATTCACCTGCAGCAAAGCAAAAATACAGTCAGCTAGCGCTTAAAAACAAAGACAACAAAACAAGGAAAATGAGGAAAGGACAGCAGAAGCAATATGGTTGACTAAGAGAGAAAGTATACCCTGCCACATTCAAGAAACCTTAAAATTTCACTGGTTTCATTCGTCTGGTTTCCTGAAGACATAAGTTTATATAATTGGTAGAACAGGGAGCAGAACTTTTCAATGGGACGTCAAATTCAGTTTAATTTTGATAAAAGAGGTAAAATTTCAGACATATTAAGTTGCTGTAAGTTTTAAAAAAATCCTTTTCTGAGGCAAAATTGTAACTAACTTAACCTCTAATTCTGCAGCAGCAGAGAGCAGGCTGCTCAGCACCCACCATCATCAGTTCCTGCACACACCTCAACAGCCACAGCACAGATCTGGCAGATGTTGCAGAGGAAAAGTAGCATAGGGTGCATTGGGGACATGAAAGGGCTAATTAATAAATCTAAGACAAATCTACAGGAAATAAGGCTTCAGTAGCTCCACTGCTCACAGATCACCTGTTTGTATAAGCTACTTTGTTTGGAGCTGTGTTTTATAACTTCTATTACTCTTCTGTTATGCAAAGAACATACACTCTTAAATCTTACACGAGATATCATAGCCTGTGTATCGTATGTGAGAGGTCAGATAAGGAGCTAACGTTCCATCCAACCTTACAGATATCACTTAAACAGAAGCCTTCAGAGAGCAAGTGCAATCCAAATATATGCCTGAGATGGGCGGAGGCAGCTTGAAAAGCAGAGGGATACACTACGTTTATGATCATGACAAGCAACTGTGCAATTTTAAAGAAAGCTCTTGCCACCATTACCTCTTTTAAAAAGGTAACCCAAACCACAGTAAGACGGCAACCAAGTAGCTATGCCATTGATTATACCTAATAGGAATTTATTTCCAAAGGCAAGGCTCCAAAGTCAGTCAGTTTTACAGCAAGGTGCATCATCATTGGGTCCCATTCTACCCTCATCTTCTCCTAGAACTGTTGCCACTGAATTACACCCAGTCTTTGCTTATTCTCTGGCAAGAATTTTCCCTAGTGATAGAAAACTGGCATAAGCAAACCCACAAACCCTTAGAAAAAGGAGCAACAAGATTCTGTCTCTGTGACTAACTTGAAAATCCACAAACTTGGGTAACAGTAGGCACATAACAGACAAATAAGCACGCTCTAAAGGCTTTTCAGAATTAGAACTCGAATACCCTCAAAGATGCACATTGCACATCTTTATGCAGCTGATACCACAAAATTAAGGTATTACGTTTCCAGGGACAATAGATAAGTGGGAGACAGGGGAAAAAAACAAACAAACACCAACCAAACAAAAAAACCACAACTATCGAGTACAACCTCACTTATCCTAGGTAAACTGAAAAGAAAAATATTCCTCTTGAAGGCAACACAACATTAGTGAAAAATACTTTCAGCTTTCAGAAAAAGGAAGTAAAATTAAGGATCAATAAATATACTTCAATGTAATGACAAGTTGAACAAATCATGTTCCAAGTGAACTATCCAGTTACTGAGCCAACCTTTTTCTTCTGCCTTTTAAAACGTTTTCTGCTTCAGAAACTATCTTCTTAAAACTCTCCTCAAATCCTTTCCCTTATCCAGAGTATTTCATCTAGATTTCAGTTCCTCTCTACGTCTGGAAACTGTGTAGCGCCAGTTGTAGGAACTCAAAAGTCCTTGCTAGGACATAAGAAGAATGGCAGAAAGTATCTTGCCTTCTACTTTGTATCTGTATTGCAATGCCAGAGCCAAAATAATTGTAAGTCTAATTTTAGGCCTAGTTCTTTTATATAAAGGCTTTAATTAAGGCTTTAATTAAGATAAAACAAGCATTTTTGTTGGAAAGCTTCCATTGTCGTGGGCTTTTGAGGAAAAAAAAAATTCATAGCACTGCAAATAGGCAGATCTCAGTATATGTTCTATTATCCATCTATTTTTCCCCCAATAACAGAGAGCAGATTTCTAGTATTATTAAAAAGGTTTCTTGAAGGTACATTTCATCATTTTAAAATCACAAAGGGAACGAAAGAAAACAAATTTGCAACTATGTCATCATACTGAAAATATATACACCTTGCAGTTTAGAATTTTGTCAGAATCCATACTGCTTATCACTTTTCCTGCAATACGAGTTTTCTACCTATCACATGCACAGTACAAAGTATAAAGGTATAGTAACACACTACCTATAGGCACACACATACCCTAAAAAGAACTGGTAGCTGGAGCTGAAGTAGGCTACAGTTGCATGGAAAAATTAGGTTAGTTGCATTAGTAGAAAAGCAAAAAACCCCAAACAAACCAGAACAGTTCCCTCTATCAGGTTTGGTTTTTTTTTTTTTTTTTTTTTTTTAAAAAAATCCATACTACCAGATACAATTTATGGTTCCCAATTCAAATTCTGTGAGGACTCTCAGAAATAACAATCATCTGGGAAGGAGGAGAAGGGAAAAGAAAGACACTTATTTTTTGCATATAAATATTTCCTGTATTGCCAATGATATAGTTTTCTATTATATTTTCTCCACAGTCTCAATAATTGTGTCTTCATTTCTCTTTAACAAGTAGAAAACAGTGTTTTTTAATCTTTTAATTTCTAGTTCCCAACTACATAGAATGCTTAAAGCAATTTTAATCAAGAATCATGACAATCAGAAGTCAGAATTCCTACCGCATCCACAGGCATCTTGTTGTACGAAGACAATATGATAAAATACAGCCATAAATCTTCTATTTTCATAAGCCTGGGGCCTGGCATTTTGACAAGGTAAGACGACCTTTCAAACTTTCCTTTTTGCCTCTGATTCTCTTCTGGCTACAAATCATAATTGTTGGCTAAAGATTCATCAAGTTCTGCAGAGCCTGAAAGCACACACAGCGCAGTGTAGTGGGAGTCACGGCTTTGTGAAATAGTAACTGAAAGGTGTAACAGGTTCTATTCTAAACACAACTGGCAATTTTCAGAGATTTACAGTATTGACAAGCAAAAGTGTGACTTTCAAATGCATAAAACTCCTCAAAATCAGAGATGAATTCCTTCCAAACTTCGAGGTCACCATTCAAAATCTGAAAACAGCAGAGCTGTCCAAAGGGGTGAAACAGTATGATGCTCTCACCATGCTCCTGATGACAACGAGATTCTCTTAGATAAAGCTTTCCAATTAATTTTGACCACAGAAGACTGATAACAAGCAAGGAAATTATCAGCCTTACAGACCGAAAGCTTTCAAAATTGTGAGCTATTTAGATGCTCTATTATTTCACCATCCAAAATATAGGTAATAAAAATCATATGAATATCTCTAAGTGAAAATTTTCTTGTAATATGCATGTTCAAAAGAACAATTGTCACTGTAAGAAACTGAATTAAAATACCCTAAACTTCATTAGCAGAATTTAGGACACAACAACGATTCTTTTAAAGCTAACTCATTTTAGACAATAAGATTTTTCCTAGCACAATCTTGTAACTGTAGACAGAGCTTTCTGCAAAAAACAAACAATATAACCAAAAACACAATTTGCCACCATTTTTAGTTTTAAAGTGTCTTCTGGATGGGTCTTAAGAACATGCCTACAGAAAAGGAAATAAGAACATGAAAGCATGTATGTTCAGAAGCCTCCTTACTCCTGCATTATTTCTCAGCTTAAAAGTTTAAGAACCAAGTAAACAACCAAACATTTCTGCACTGATCTTCCAGTAAGAGCAATCTTATGACATCAGTAAGTAATAATATATTCAGATAAGTGTGAGATTTCAAAGCTGTGCATTTTAAATGTTGAACTGGCTACTTCAACTATAAGATGCATGTGAAATACTCCACTTCCCTAAACAAAGCCATGCTCCATCAAAAGTAGGATCATTAAAGGAATGGAAATGTAAGAAAGACGACAAGGATTTTGGAAACATCCCAAAGTACCAATCTGAAAGCAGCAATTAAATCGGTGAAGAATACATGTCTCTACTGATGTTTCGCTTTAAAAGATTTAAAGAAGACATCTTCCCCTTCACTTTAGAGTTTACAAATCAGATTTGGTTACAGAAAAATCAATGCTGCAATCTTAATTTATAATAATCCCCAAGTCAAATAATACTTCTAGTAAGAAAAATTCAGTGAAAAGCAGATTTCAATATAAGCAGAGCCCATACCTAAGTTAGGGGAAGTCCAGAATGCACAAACTCCTCCCACTTCCATCCTTACATACTGTCTTGTTTTGATTTCAGTGACTGCCTTATTCCCAGCATTTCTATACACCAATATTATTTTTTTCCTATATTTAGAAAGCAACTATGCAATCATAAACAATATGTTTATAAAATTATAAACCATATTCTATAACATGTGAACAAGTACCCATTATTTAGAGGCCACAGACGAGCATACTATGAAATAGTAATAGAAAACAGCTGCATTTTCCTTTCCAATTTTTTACATTCCTAAAGCATCCACTCTTTAAAATGTTCTCTGTACAAATCAAAACATGCTGTGCCTGAACTAAGGACAAAACAAGGACAGTAGTTTCAAAACACTGCACTTTCTGCAAATTAAACTTCAGTATGCAGTCTGAGCAGATCAGGTACTTCAAAGGGAAAAGCAACTGGAAATGTTATCCCTATGAGGTAAAGGGGATAAAAAGGTGATGGCATACTCCACTCTGCTGCACAGATTACCCTTACCACCAGCAGAGTAACCTTGATAATGTAGTTATTTACATGTTTGCACTTATGTACATATCTATCTCGCTCAAAACATTCACTTTTATTTTGTTGATTTGAGTTAGCACAAAGCAAAATGTATTTTACGCTTTCCTTCAGAAGCCTACAGTATGTGCCACCTTTCAAGTCAGTATTAACTACAGGTATAAATTATGTGCAAACACTTATCAATCATTAGAAAAATAATGCACCCAAAATATATAATCCAGAAGCTTTCAAAGCTTTCACTTGTTCTTGTCCTGAAGAAGTTTATAGGTTAATTGTTTGAGAGAGGAAAACAGAAGCAGTAAAATGACTTTTAAACTTAAAGGTTGGGGCACAGTTTTTGTGCGACTGTTAGCATTGCTTCAAAATTAATAAATCCCAAAATTGTATGTAGTAGCCAAACGATAGCCTGGCTACCATTTTACAAAACAAGCTGCTGCTAATAGCTAATTGAGTTACCCACTCACTTGCAAACAGTATCTCTATTAGCTTTGTTGTTTTTAATTATTCAGTATTGTTTTTATTTTAAATTAATAAAAAGTGTTTTGTAGAGGCTCAGCACTCTTGTGAGAAAATAGCCTGAGTTTTATTTTAAGTGGTTTTAAACTTTATTAGAAAAAAAAGCTTAGAAAAGGCCCCAGTGCATACAATGCTAAAATCAAAATATCTTATCAAGCTTATAGTTTTAAAATATTCTCTACAGTTAATGACGACTGTGTTTGTGAAGATCAAATAAAGCATTAGTACCAATGTATGCTAACAAAAAGGACAAAAAAGGATCTATTGTCTAGAAATAGAAAAAAAAAAAGTCAAAGCCCCTCTGTCCTATACATCTTGCAGGCTGTAAAGACGACATGAAAACAGCAGCCACTTATAAATTGGTTTAACACTGGTATATAGGGAGGGAAGTCGTTACTTGCTTTGACTTTGGAGAAAAAAAAAAAAATTATCTGCTCTTTGGATTAAATTACAGCAAAGAGGCCCAGCCAGTCCCTCTTCAAATTCTGTGGATCTGGCTCCTTTCCAGCTTGGGAAACTAACTTGCTCCCTGCTCCATAACATGCAGCTCCTTGTGCAGCAACTACTTTGTTTTTAAACTTATCAGGTGGGTGGTGGGAAGTCAAAAATTCTGAAAGGGATTACTTCGGAACTTTTAATTATACTACCATGTGTGAAAAATACTATTTATATTTTGGAAAAAATTACTACTAAACATACCTTTATCTAACAAACCATAAAATCTTTATAAGCTAAGATACCTGCAGCACATAAATGCTTTGCTAAGATAGTAAAAGATCTCTGTAGATATTAATCCAAACAATTTTTTTGAAAGTAGCTTTGTAATAAAATTAAAAAGAATGCAAACATCTATCTAGAGAGGCATAAGCTGTAACAGAAGGCTCTGTTTTTTTGCATTAATTAGTTTTTTTAAAAAGTAAAATTCAATATTGTCCTGATTCTAATATCACTAAGGCTAAACTCCAAGGCTATAGTCACATACCAGGACATAGTCTCACTCTCTCTCACTGTCAAACAATTGTAAATTGTTAATTGATACAACTGACATTTTAGAATAATCAACAACGTTAGACTGTTCTAGGAAGTCTCATAAGACATTGCCAACAAATATTTTAGGCTTTATGGAGGAAAGGGGGAAGCTATACTCTATATGCCAGCATTGCTGTTTGATTGGAAGTACAGGTTTAATACCAAGCTATTAACAGTGCAAAACAACAAACAACAAGTCCTCTGGTTCACGTTTGTCTTCCATTATTTCATGTTTTTTTCCTTCACAAAAAGTATATACTTCGGTTTGAATCACAAGATAAGCACTAAGCCCTTAGGCTACAATACAAAGTTAAACGTGTGTGTGTGCGCACGTATGTGCCTATGTGTACACTAGAACACTTTGTAAACTCCCTCAAATATTAACCACAAACAGCAGCTGTAGCAAATAAAATTCAGAAACCTTGTTGCACCTATGTTTTCCAACACGCTAACAACTATTTCTACACAACTGAACAAAGATCACATGAACAGAGTGTAACTAAGCCAGACATGTTTTCCAAAGGAAGATTTAAATGACTATTTGAAACCCACAACATTGTTTTTTTAATACAGTGCACAATCACCAAATAAAGGGGCTTTTTTTTAAGTAAGTGAAAAGACTGTTAGTTTTGTTTCATGTATAGTAAGATATTAATAGTAACCACATATAACAAAGAACAAGCAAGGGTATCATACATATCTCTAACATGATTATTATCCTGCAATTTTTCTAGTTACCACAAAGATACAAATATCTTCATGGAGCAGGATGAGAGCTCTTGCAGCCATACAAAGAAGCAGCAACATGAGTTCATGTCAACAAGAAATAACGCATCAAACAAGATTCACATTAGATGAATACCTGATACCTTCATATCTTAACTTTCCAGATCAGTACTTCCCAGCACTTTCCTCCATTCATCAACACTAACTGTCCCATGACCTACTCACCCCTATTTACCAGTAGGTTTCCCATAATCAGGCATATAAACTGAAGGCAACGCCTGAGAGAGAGCGAGCTGCAATTACTTTGAATCCAAAGCAGATCTAACAGCCTACTACTCTTCCATATGTTCCAGCATATCAGTTGGGAACAATTGTTCCATATGTATTTATTTTTGTAATTTTGGAAAGACTGTGAATCTCGGGATCATGTAACTGAACTCCAAGTTAATAAAAACCATTTATTGCTAATAAAAGTTAAAAATAAGAAAAAAATATAAAACTTCAGACTTTCACTGTATTTTTTCTCATGTCATTCACAGCAAATTTTGAAGTAATTCACCAACTTAATTTCTCTTGCAAAATCACCCAAAGGCACTAAGAGGCATAAAGAATAGCTATCAATATAGAATATCACAGTCACATACAAATTTTTCTTTAAAATTGAAAAACAAGCAACTACACTGCTTTCTTTTACAATTAAAACATATGTTGGGAAAAAGATTACATCAAGTCAGCATGCTGCAACACAATAGTGTAACACTATACTCTGCAGTACAGTTGTGTGTGTCTATTTCAGCAGAGCTTCAATGTTTGCTGGAGTTTTCCTCTCTCCTTCAATGAAAACCAATACCTCTAGGTTTCACTGCTGACTGTTTATATGAAACTAAAGTTAGAAGCGAAGCTGAGCATCATCAAGGGGAGGGGGGAAATCAAATCAAGACAACTGTGTAGCCAAGTAAGAGCGACAGGAAGTCCAATCCCTCTCTTACTCGAGTAAGGAAGGAAGCAAAGGAAGCAAATTAAAGGTCTGCTTATAAACGTTACCCAGCAAAGTGGATCTTGCGTCCTTAAGAAAGATCCACCTACCCTTTTATAGTTAGCCTAAATGCCAATTATAGCAGATATTTTTGAACTAAATGCAAAAAATCACAAATGTCAGTTTAAGATAACTTTCAAGATGGTGCTAAAGTTAACTCTGAAATAACACAACAAGACTTCAACCTTCTCATAATAAATATGTTATCATAGAACATCCAGGAAAGGATAGCCGTATCTGTCAAAGCACCATGTGATCTGTGGGAACACAAAGGCTGAAGAGATTATGTGGATACCTTACATATTTCTCGAAAAGAAACAAAAGGATTTTTCTGCTCGTAGAACTTCAGGGATGAGAACTTGACTGTACTAAATATCAATGGCAAGACTTCTATTGGCCTAAGTAATCTCTGCACGTGACCAGACCACAGTCACTTTTAATGGTGGCAGCTAGATTAGTGAAGCTGCCATGGGAATACTGCAGCATTTGAAGTTCTACAACATCAGTGACCTAAAGGGAGGAAGAACACAGGAAACCAGACAGCAGACAAACACTTGTAGCCTTCCGCACTTTATCTTTTTGCTAAAATAATTCCTCCATTCTAATCTCAAATGTAACAGATTGGCTGGTGCAGGGATGGCAGCCTAAGTTATACTAGAGCTTAGAATGCAGCTTATATGACACTTGATCAGATGTTTTTCTCCCTTTCTAACAGGTTCCTTTTACATTTGATATAACCAAGCTGTGCCTTTCCTGTTCCTGGTAACATGCTTCAGCCTGCAGCAGCAGCTGGGGACAGGAGATCCGTTTGTCCCCTCTTTCTGGCCGGCTTGGAGCTATACGTCTTCCACTGCCTCTAGTTGCCTGTAGGATGCAGCTGCCTAAGAGGCCCTCCCGACATGCTATGTTACAGTCAATTACCTCGTTATTAGATGAGACTATTCCAGGCAGCTTTTGCCATTCTCTGAAAGCTAAATAACCAAGCAAAGCTTCAATTCAACTGCCAATAGGAATACATACATATTAGGAAGTTGGACTGGATTTCAGTTTCCACTCTACAAATGTAGTTGGGAAAAAAGAACACTTGTATAAAAACTGAGAAATAGAACAAAACTGCAACAGTTTTACAGGCCGAGATCTCCAGTTCTCTTCACTCAGTGGGGACCAGGCTGTGACTTACCTGTAAGCATCCACCTGAAGAAGAATACCACCTATGTTTTAAGTAGCAAGGCCACTTAAATGGCTATTGAGTGCAGTGAACTCATCGTTCTTGGCATGCAGGTTGCAGCTTTACCTATCCATAGAGAGAATCTCAGCATCTTATGCTTCTCTTTATGCTGCATTTCTTAAATCCTCTCTCCCTCCAAAAGCATACTCAGAGATATATTTTCAGTTGCCATTTCTTTATTCTTCCCCTTGATCAGGAGAAGATGAAACTCATCCCTAAGGACTCACATGCAATGATCGGGAGCAGATTACAGAAAAATTATCCAACAGGCCTCCTCACATTTCCGTGCACTTCAGAGGTGGGGTCCATATTTCACACAAATCTGGCAGAAGTTAACCAGTCAACCCCAGGACACTGGTCCCTATGTAGACCAAATTGTAGCAACAAAATATTTCAAGGAGTGGCAGGGCTGCCAATGGACTAGAATAGCAATTTAGGAGCTTTACACTGTTGCCTCCCACAAGAAGCCAGATTCAAGGACTTCATCTCCCCACTTCTCTAATACTTACAGTTGATAATTTCTAGGAAGTAAAAAAATATTACAAAATGATCTACATCATTCTCACTCATCATTAGAGCAATAACATGATAAGGGATAGTGAAAGTCAGTTTCTCCAGAATTGTTCATGTAGTTGCATCCTAGAACTCAACAAAACGCAAAGGAGGATTCTTCATACGCTCATTTTCCACTGCTGCTTGTTGTGACTGGAACCAGAGAACCAGACCAATTTCTAAGATTCCTAAATTCAGGTTTCCAATGGTGGTGCTCATTATGTTAGCAACCAATCTGTTGGTATTCTTTTAATGCTTTTTTTCACCTACCAATCATGGCTTTTAGAAAAGCTCATTAACACAAATTACAAAATTAATTTGATGAATTACAGAATCTAGCTGAAATTTTGTTTTAGGTCATGCTCAACAGTTACCTTCTTCTGCATCATAGAAGGACCTCACAATTCATGTTTTGCAATTTCTGCTGTAGTTACTGCATCAGTTTGAATTAGCTTGCAAATAAGTTGAATGTAAACAGGCATTTAGAAGTTGTAAGAATAAACTTGCACAAATTCAATCTAAAAATATTACAAATAAAACCACTAACAGCATTAGGCATACCGTCTCCCAGTTACCAGTGGTTACCACCCTACAAGCCACCACTATACTAAAGTTAACTTCGAGAGAACTTTACAAAGCCACATTTACTTGAAAATATTGTAACATACTCTCCTAGACTCTAACCCAAGAACTATCCACATTCTTCAGATTACGATTAAAAGTCTTTTAACCATTTTTTACCCTCTTTCAGAAGCAAGATCCATTCCATTATTTGCATCACTATGTAGTGTGGGAAACTTTGAGATTTAGGCAGAGAATGAACTAAAGGAAGCTGAGACTAAATAAAATCTCACAACCAGTAGGTCAGCACTGTCCTGAACCTCTTCTTGTAGCATGAAAGGAAAATGATGAGTGTGACCCAGATGAATCACATTCCCAGATGGGCTTCCCAGTCTGTTTTTCCTGGCTAGAAATAAGGGCTTTTTTCTAGCTTATTATGAAGCAATAGCCATGTCAGCTTGCAATGCTGATGAATTTAAACAAGTAGATCAAAAGTCGTCCTTGGAGGTGCAGCTTATTTAACATTAAAAAAGTTAGAAGCCTTAATACCTCCTGATCTAACCCTGCTGCAAACGAGGATGCATTTTGAGTGAACGACAAAGAGATCCTATTAAACCTGAGTGCTTGAGAGTATAAGAATTGGCATGCTCAATCAGAGCAATGGTTCATCTATTCCAGAGTTTGTCTCCAACAGAGCAGAGGAAGGTGCTATTGAGATAGCCTATAAACCATGTTCTGTGGTCCATTCCCCTCACACTCTGCCTGTTGACCTTGAGTTTGCCTAACCATGTTTTGAGCCTGCTTATACTGCCCGTTTTCAAGGCATCCTGTGGCTACAAGTTCCATAAATTCACTACCTGCTGTGTAAACAAATATTTTCTTTAATCTGTTTTAAACTGATTCCTAACCACTTTCATCAAGTGTCCTGTAATTCCAGTACTGCAGGATTTTTGTCAACAACAGTTCTGCATCCAGCTTACCTACCACCTTCATGATTTTGCAAATCTTGATCATGTTGTCCCTCTCAGAGTTCTAGGATTTTAAATCTCTCCTCATAAGGCAGCTATCCCATCCCCTTGATTATCTAATTGCTTTTCCCTGTACCTTCCCTATTCTACAACTTTCTTAAAACATGGACACCAAAACTGCATCTAGTGCTTAAAACGTGGGTACACCAAAGTTTGAAACACTGGCAAAATAACACCTTTTCTCTTGTTCTCAATAACTTTTTCTGATTATGCCAAAAGTTTTCATCATAAGTGGAATTAATTACAGGTTGGTACAAGTTAACAAACCTAGCTGTTGTTTAGAGTGGTATCTAGAACATAACAGATCAATTGAGACCACTGGAGCTAGTGTTATCACTGTGGAAAGATTACCAAGGACAGAAGATATATTAAGCATAACAGAAATCAGTAGCAAAATTAAGAGAGAAAAAAACTACCTCCAGAATTGATGATTGAGAAGAATCCAAGACCTCTTTTTCTATCATATGATATAATTTGATGTAGAGGCATCTGGAAGGCTTTTGAGACTTTTAAAAACTGCTGTCATGGACAGAGAATGAAAATACCTGAATTCTGGTCTCAAAGGAATTGTTTGGGCATCCTCTGCAATTCTTCTATTTACTGGCATTAATACCAGCCCCTTGTTTATTCTCCAAGAAAAAACAACAAACAAACACACACTGACTCACCCACCTATTAAAATAGAGATGTCTTAGAAAAAAGAAAAAGGTGCAAAAACACCATGATTCTCAGTGTATTTCCATTCATCACCTCCTCAAAAGGCAAATGTTCATTTAGTTCTCTGAATTCTAAGAGCTGATTCTGCCTTTTTCAAACTCAAATTCAAAAACAACTTTAATTCCTATGCTTTCAACTGAACAATAAAAAATGATTGGGTAAGCACCAGGAAGCCACCATGCCTTCTGTGCGCTGTGATGTGCAAGGCCAAAAGGCACTGCCAATCACTCAAGAGATGGCACTGTTCTAGAATGAGAGACACCTGAAGTCGTATCACATTAGTTAAGTTACCATGAACTGGAACAAGAGAAAAGTGTACTGAATATGATATTTTTAAATGTATTAAAGAAATTAATTGGCATTTCAATACTTGTAACTCAGAGGATGGTGGTTAAGCTATTGTTTTCTTCTGTAATTTCCTACCTGACTTTTCCTTACTTCAGGATTTGACTTTCCTACTTCAAATCCAATTCACTTTTTTATTCTCATCTTTTGTGAGGTTTAGCCTTTATACATATCCAGAATCTCAATCAACAATTCTCTATATTTACATACAAATAATATATCACACTGTAATGGACTGTTCATAGAATTTAGACTGCTCATGAATGTAGTTATTTGCCCATTAGTATGGAGGAAATCAGGTCTCTCGTAACATCAGCTCAGGTGATACTCTGTCAAGATGACCAGACAGCAGGGTTCCTAACGTCAGACTGTTATTTATCAGTTCATCACTTCCACCTTACGGTGAAAAAAGACTGTAAATGAGATGCATGAAAGTACCTTTTAAAAGGTTAAAGAAAAATCCAAACAACATTAGAGAAAAGAATATTCTAATTAAAAGTCACCCTGAAGCTCAAAGTAGAATTCTTATGCTAAGAAGCTGTTCATTAGAGCAGAGCTGAATCACCACAATACCAACAGCAATTAAACAAAAACTTATTCAAATTAGAGGGCTGCAACAACTTATCACACAAGAATTAACTAGCAAATATAAACAAAAGTCTTAAGAACTTCTGTGATTAATGTAAGACCTTCTTAAGATAAGAAGTATTTTAGCTCAGCTGCATACCGATCACTAACTGTTGTGCCACGGTAGGAATCATCTTCTATCACATGCAGCATTGCCAAGAGCTGTCCTCTAAAACGTATCACAAATTTCATGTTGCAAAAGCAGTAGATCTAAATTTAATCAAAAATATGCTGGCAATTTCCACTTCTGAATATGATTGCAGTTTGCTCTGTGAGAGAAAAAAAGACAACTTTATTCAGATCCATAAATTAATTTAAATTGACTTCATCAAAATTAGATCCCCACTTTTGACAGTCAAAGAAATCAGAGACGATTTTATGGTTGCTCTCTCAATATCAAGTAATTAAACTATCTCACCAAAAAAACCTTAATTTTAAAAATGAGAGTTTCAGGGTCCGTTGACTAGATGGTGATTTTACAAGAGAAAACTAGTTTTTCTAGCCACAGCTGGTAGATTTAGATAACCTAACACCTGAGCTTGCGCTCTCAGTACAAGTAAATCATCAGTAATTTGCTGGGAGTTTGTTTCAGGTTTGTTGGCACAGAGTACTTCCAATCAAATAACATGTTCATTTTGTATTTATACTCTCCATTTGTACTCACCATTGCATGTATCAGTTAGGAAACACCCTATTTACTGAGGAACATCCCCACACACCCCCCATCAACAACAATTACTTCCAAATTTCAAAGTCCAAATGAATTTCTTACTCTAACAGGTTTAGGTCTGAAATCTGCTCTTCCCTCCCTCCCCCCTTATGTGTCAGTTAACGGGGCAATTTTCTGAACGCTCTGTTCAACAGATCTGTTTTCAGAAACCTTTATTATTGCTCCAAGAATCCTCCACTTAGGACTAGGTCATGGGTAGGAACTGGAATTTCCTTTCTTTTCTTGAAATTCTGAATGCTAAGAAACCTTGTAGGAGACCAGAATAACTGCTTCTGGACTACCTGGTATCAGTGGGGTGTTGCATTCTTCAAGTGAGTGTTGTTTAGAGCCCTGCACTTTCATCAGGACTTGATAAGACAAATTGTCTGACATTTGTCCTTTAGAATAGCTCCCTCATCTTAACTCCATTTTCCCCAGCAGAACGCATATTAAAGGAGGACATACCTGCTAAGAGCCAGGGTTACATCACGGTACCCAGTAATGGATCTAATATAGACTCTGTAATTGGATATGTATTTTAGGCAAAGTCACACTGACTGCATAGAACTTTTGATCCCGATTAGCAAAGACCACAATAAGCCCTCTCCAATACCATCCAGTGAAGGCCAGAGAGCTACAGAAAAAAAGAGTCATGTCAGTTCTTTCTCAGCTTTTCTCACATAGGCACCTGCTGCTCTGCTGAATAAACTGCTGGCATTTTCTCCACACATCTGTCACCAAGTTGCTGGATATTAAAAAAAAACAACAAAAAAACCCACACACTTCAGGAGAAAGAAAGAAAGAAAAAAAACTTCCACTTTTACACAGGAAGAAAACTATTAAATGAATTTGCTACTAGTCATGCACACAAAAACAAGAAATCTCTTTGCAATGGTTTCGTGCCTGCAAGTTGAAGAGGGAATTACGCTTCAGTGTCTCTCCCCTTCCTCCACCAGCATTAGTGACCAAAGGGTTTTTCCTGAAGGAAAAACAGCTGGCCTTCAGTTTCCCAAACGAGGAAAAAGACAAACCAGCCTGTGGAAGGAGAGAGAAATTTCACAACAGAGAGCTAGTTAAAGGTTATCAAAACACGGAAAGCACAAAGTAGATTTTAATACTATTGCAGTGCCTACTTAGGGAGAATAGTTTAAAGCATTAAGCTGCATCGTGCTCCCTGCTGCAGCCTCTCAATCTTGACCGCAGAAATCAGCAGCTTCAACTTCCTCTGGTCAGGATCAGGAAACAACTTCAGTTCAGCTGCTGAAGATCAGGCCTCACCATTTCCTCATAAAAATACGCTTTTATTTTCTGTTTCTAAATAGGGAATGGTTTTTGCCTCAATATTTAAGTACAAATATTTTTTATGTTATTAAATGATAAAGTTATTTCAGAAAAAAGAAAAACTTTCCTACTTATATAGATTCCTATCTTCCACTTTCCTTATAATTTAAATATTTTTGCATTTAAATGGTCTGTTTACTTTTTTTAACTAAAGATGCAAATAGTTAACTCAGTAAAACGAAGCTATTCTCAAACACTATTTCTTTCATCCCACAAATCATTTCCTGCCTTGGCCAACTCCAGCCATTCTGCCTATTTGGATCACACAAGACATCAGAAAACCTTAAATGTAATTCTGAAAATTGAAGAAAACATTATAATTCCACTGCTAACTTCACATTATTTCTGCTTTTACCTTATGAATATCTTAAGTTTTAAGTGACAATTCGCTCACTTTGAAAGCTTAATGTAGCTTCTAGTTTATTTCTTAAAGTTTTATTTCCTTACAACTTTTGTATATAGAAACTATTTTTAAAACATTTTGAAAACTGTACATGCAAAAACTACTTGCTAGTAAGTATGCTGCCAGTATGCACATTTTATATTATCAGCATATGCTAAGTCAGGTTTTCAGTTCCAAGTTCTTTACCCTGTACATCCCAAGTTTGATTAACATAGTAAAGCAGAAAAACACTGCTATCATATTTACCTGGGCACGAAGGCAAATTTACCTAGTCCTCCACTAAAAAGCAACCCATCCCACATAAGTCAGAGACCATAAATAAAATTTAGAATCCGTTTAAGACGGGCAATGATTATGTGCCAAATACTATAGCTGATATCTCTCCTCTTTCCATGCCTCTGCTCCACTCGTTAGGTCAAGTTTGGTTTCTTTACACTGCACTAGCCAATAAATACATTAACTTAAACTTACTTTAAAATATACAGTATTTCGTAGGAGAAAACTGAAGAGTACCCAAATTAAATTAACTGAAATGAAGATACTGCCTTAAAGCGGCACTGATAACTTTTGATATTTCTTGCTTTATACCTCTATCCACAATCACAGAGAAACACTATTATAGTTATTTTAAAGGTTCTGAGAGGCTGTCTCAGGAACATCAGGAGTGTTTCAGCTGAACGTCATCCACCCAATCCATCTTTAGAGGTCCCTTTTTAGTGGTCAGCCTAGTCTCCAATCTCAGACCAAATGGTAAAACGTAAGACACATTTATCCTCAGTTGACATGTTTTCATACATATCTTTCCTATTCCATTTGGACTAATTATTAATTTGAGGTTCTCTGGACTGGCACTTTCATCTATTAAGGCATTAAGTTATTAGGCTTGAAGCCCATGTTGATGACAGTTTAGTGAATCTAAAACAATTATCTGTTATGCCCTCCATCTTTTATGAATTGGTCATGCTTGACTACAAGGATAATAGACACGGTATAGACGCGTGAACTTGAAGTTTCATCCAAGAATTTTTAGCAAGATCAAAATATACTGTTCTGTCACTCCTTTTCAGAATATCTAATACGGAAATGATAATGTTCTTTGCTGCTAGATCAAACCATCACGCATTTAGAGAGACAGCATAATAGATACGTGCCAATGTATGTGCTGAAAAGATGCTTTGCAATTGAAACAGTACCAAACCTTGACTTTACAGGTATAACTTGGACCACACTTTTCACTGCAAGTGGCACAGATCCTGTCATGAATTATGCTCACAAAGGTGGAGCATGGAAGCTTCCACTACTATGGATAGCTCTGTCACCTCTTTTAATGAAATCTAAGTCATGTGGTTGACACAGAAAGAATATAAGAGTTGATGATCTGAGAAAGTGGCATTTTGTAGCAAGGAGTAAGAATTTTAGCAAGAAGTCATCTCAGGGGGGAAAAAAATTCACAATTTATTTTAAATTGTCAAGTTGCAAATGACACGGCATATATTTTGCCAGTGATAATTTAAAAAAAAATATTGCACACACCTTTAGAAAGAAAAGTTAACTTATTTCTTATGAGGCATTCTGTGCTGACTCAAGAGAATGCAGTCCCCCATTTATCCATGGGACAGGTTTTCCTTGAACAGCTGATTCCTCCTACTTGTTTCAAACTCTTTCTGGCCTCTCCAACAGTTGTACTGGTAGCCAGGTGTTAACATGTGCGGATGTTTTAAGAATAATAAATTAGAATATTAACAGCACACACCTTAACATACTGTGGAGTAAAAATCATGATCTAGCTCTACACAGTCACATGCAGGAAAGCACAGAGGCTACAGTTGGATCACATTTGGCATCAGGGAGCAGATACAGCATGCACCAGCTAGCTCAAGGCAAGAGATTGAACTTTGCCCCATTTACTGAACTCAGGCGCTGAAGTTTCAGTCTGTGAGCAACTGTAACAAAACGGCCCTAGCACTCACAGTCAACAAGGTATTTCCTTCAAATTTAATGTCCTATTTCCAACTTGGAATCCAAACCAGCTGAGTAGGTAGCCCCATCCTCCAAAAAGATAATTTTTGTTCTCTCTCTCAACTAGCCACTTCAGCCCTTTCAGTAAATATCTATCTATAAAGGAAAAGCAAAGCTAATCTGTAAATAAACCCTCATTTAACAGTTTCCCTTCCTTCTTACAGTTTCTGAGACACTACAGTTCTTGACTTCAGCCATTTTAAACAGTGTCTAAACCCACACAAAGAACCCCACACATCTAAAAGAAAAAACAAAACAAAAAATCTTTGATATTTCTAAATCACAAAAAGGTTAAATGCGATTCTGTAATATTTTTAAATGAACTTAGAAAAGCAAGGAATGGGACCACAGACAAAGTGAAAGAAAAAAAAACTGCACAGAAACTGAAGTCTCCATGAATTCCCAACCTTAAACTGCCTCATATGCATGTAACTCTTAGATTCTCTGTTAGTTCATCTAAAATGGCTTATCAGACTGTTGTAGGCTAAGAAAGTTGAGACGTACCTCAGGTCACCTATTCACAAGACATGAAATACCCTTCCACTGCTTCTGAGAACACTAAAACATTTTTCCATCATCTACATGACCTCATCCTTAAGGACACTTATGAAAACAACGTTCAGCGCCTTCTGACTCACAGCCAGTGGTTTCACTGGCAGCCAAACATGTGCACTCCAGAACACTCTCTACGATCTAAATCGCAAATACAGTACAAGTATATCAAGTTCCTTTTACAGCTTATGGATTCTTATGGGAGGGGAAAAAGCCATACCCAAAAATATACAAAATCAAAGCTAAACACTGTCTTACAACAAGGATTTCAGTTATGGAAGAGATGTGAATGTTTTGTCCAAAAAGATATCCCAACTATCTAACTGTGCTTCATTAAAGCTAAGCGATCAACTTTCAGCAATAAACAGAGAGGATGATCTTTAAAAGGCAGTGGGAGAAAAATCTAGTACAAATACACATTAACAAAGAATAAATAAATGGAAATACAGAGAAAAGATAACTCCTTTTTATCCCCTGAAGTGCAAGAGGGGATAAAAAGTCCTCTGTTTCAGAGTGATGGGTCTGGCATCAATATTTAGAATTACCCTCATATCGTCTCTCTTCCTTTTGCCTTTCTGAAATTCTAGGTTAATTTCAGAGCTCTCTGAACTTCTTCCTCAAGGCAAAGATATGAAGAAAACTTCAACTTGAAAACTACCTTGTCTCGTTTGCATGTCAGAGCATAGCTGTGAAAAGAAAGGGTGTGCTCTCTTTGAAGTCTCATTACTAGCACTTTTATTTGTTAAATATAGCTCTCCCTCATGCGCTGCTTGGGTGTTCATGCTGTGCATTTTGATGCCTTTTGCCTGACTACAGTTGTCTCGTCTGGTGGTATCGGTCTCTCAGATGCCCCCAAAAGAGAAACTTCCCAAGCTACCTAGTTTCATCAATGCTGAAAATGCCCTTCTAGCCTCTTCAAAACGCTAGAGTTTTGGGTTGTTTTATGGAGAGTGATCAAGCCTCAGCCTCACTGCACTGAGAAAAAGCTGCATTTGTAGCTCACACAAAGTATACAAAGTACACAACCCATATAAAAGTTTTGGGGAGAAAGAGATGACAGATCATCTCTGTCATTTGCTTTTGAACAAAACATGACTTGAAGTTAAAAAGGAACCAGTTTATTAACTAATGACAGCTGTGCTTTCTAAAAAGCTCTCTGTTGTTCTTAAATTCCAATCAGCAAGTAGAGACAGCAAGACAGATTACAGGGTAATGAAAGAAATTACATGTGCGATTCAACGTTAAACATAGAGGAAAGAAGGCTGGTATACACATCATATTCCTGGTTATAATTTTTATGATCCAGGCTTAAAAAAATCCTACTGCCAGCACTTCTGAACATGCTTAGGCAGAAACAGCTACTGAGATGGAGGAGGGGAAAAAAGCGTGACAACTTGACTGGAGCTTTGTGAACAAGGTGAGGCTTATTGATCTGGGGTTTATGAAGACTTTAAATCTCAGCAGGGACAGAATGTTACATATTTGGACAACACCCAGCCAGCACAGTATAAGAACTGATGTGATAACCAGTGACAATGATTATTCGTATTGCTTGCACTGCAACTGAGTACAGGAGCCTCAGTCACAGCTGAAGGCGTCACTGTGCCCGTCACTGAACAGAGTAAAATGACAGTCCCTGCCCCAGCAGATTTAAAGTTAAAGAAAAAAAGTTAGTTCTTTATAGTTAAAGAACAAAGAAAATAAATAGATACAGCAGAGTACAGGGAAATATCAGCATAATATTTGTCAATAAGTCACGAGTGGCATGTGCAACAACATAACAAAGGCTGCAGCTGAGTTATTCCTCATTAATTAATGAACATACAGCTGCAATTGCATAACTGTTCAAAACTCTTCCTACATCCACATCGGAGAACTTTCTTCCGAACAACAAAGCTTCTTATCTTTAGTTATGCTTAGAGGACTTGTGTCTTAGAAGACACACAACTTTACAAGAGAGACTGCTTGGATTCAGTTTTGGGTGTTTTCTTTCTCCCACTTTTTTGAGTGGCCATCATCCTGCACAGAACAAAGCTTTAGAAATACATCTTCACTATTATAATGATACATCAGGTTAATATTTGGATGGCCAAATGATTAGCAATGGACTACAGTGGCAGGGCTTCTATAGTCCATTCCTTTGAGGCCAGAGGCCTTTGAGGATGTAGTAACAGATTCCAAACTCAGCCTGCTGAGCCCACTACAGAGGTGACAGTACTATCCGTCAATTATTCCAGACAAGAATTTCTAGTTTTTCATTTTAAGTAAAAACTGCATTAGGTAATGTTGGTCTTTGGGACGTGTTCTTTACTTGGCATTTCCTGAAAAGATTCAGATTTTTTTGTTGCTGTTCAAGTTCATTATTTTTTCCCTCCTCTATCTTTCTAGTCCTGAAACAGTACTACAGTGAAATCTTTATTGCTCCCTGTTTGAAAGAATGCCTTCCGTTTTAAGTATATCACCCTTTAAAACAACAATTAAACACACATTTGCACCTAACTTTCAAATAAGTAACAAGATAGTAAAAGGCCCAAACCAAAATATTTGCTTGTCGATCTTAGAAACAAAACCTAGAACCTGCTTTGTGGCATTAAAAAAAAAAAAATCCCTTCTCCTCCCTCTACCAAGCACTTTCAAAAATTTCAAATATTGTATTTGTTCTACTAGCTAACTGTTAAGGAAAGTTTAGTGTGACTGATTTCCCAAGGAGCAAGAGATTGTATGTTTCTGGTCTGACCCCAAGCACTTCAGAGAAGATAGATATCTTTTCAGGATAGCTATTCAGAAGAAAACAAATCAAAACAATAAAAATCACTACATAATTCAGCACAATCACTCCCATTTCTGTCAAGAGTTGGAATTTGTCCTAAAAAACCCTCCACAGCCAAAAGAGAAAAAAAAACCACTAGACTAATGAACACTCCTTAGAAGAAACTCAGGTTTCTAAACAAAGGTGCATAGTTTCAGATACTCTACAGTATCCCTGACCTAGCAGGGACAAGACCAAAGGAGAGACAAATACCCTTCTGGAGCAGGAACTGAAAGCCAGACAGGAAACCCTGAAGAGAGAGACAGGAAGAAGAAGAAGAAAGACTTTTATCATAAAGGATGGAATGTTGCTGCTTAATGTCAAAAGAGTTTGTTCATTTACTTTTTACACCAAAATGTCCTGCAGAAGTCTCACATCCAGACACCAGAATGAGAAAGTTTCTATAAGGTAGGAAAAGATCTAACCTCTTCCACTTCATGCAATGAGTAAAGTGCCAGGAGGCACAGTTAACTGTCCTGTCCCAGTGAAATAAGCACTGTGAAAAATGAATGAAAATGTTACAGGGATAATAAAATCATAGTTTCAGGTCAAATATGGCAACGCAAGCCAGTACTGCGGCTGCTGCCTTAAATAATCCTATCTACTTCGCATATCCCCTACCACACACAACATCCCCTCCTTTGCCCAAGTACAAGGGACTCTGTAGCAGCATGGTGAACTGGATGTGAATTAAAACTTTATTTCTCCCCTCCCCTAACTAGGTTAGTTTTAACCTGGATTAGGTCCCTGATCTAGCTGCTTACTCAGCTACATGGAATGCTTGTACTCAAATGAAAGAGGTAACAACATGGCAGCAGGTGTAAGAATACTTCTTTGAGCAGCAATGACAGTCTAAAAAGTAGCCATGAAACTATGGTGTACAAGTATGCCTGAAATCTAGTGCATATAGTCATATACAAGTTCCACCCATGCTCTCAATTGAGAAGAGTACAAACTCTCTTGTCCAGAGGCTGTTCAGAGACATTCATGTAATTGCACCTGCTCTAACAACACTTTCTTCTTCTTTGACATGATGTCTATCAAAGAACTTAAAAAAAGAAGCAGTCCTCCAGAGGAGGGGAGCTCCTCTAAACAATGCAGATAAGCAGCACAGGGGGGAAAAAAAGGCACAAATCAAGTAGAAAATAATGAAATTTGGAACAGAGGAAGGGAGTTGATCTCTTGACTACCATTTAGACAAAGGAGAGATCTAATTGAGAAAAGGTTTCAAAAGCATACAAGCAATTTATTTTTGATGCAGTGGAGAAAATAAGCCATCAATGCACTGTAAAAGGAGAACAAATACATTGGCAAATAGGCTAAGAAAACGATCTTCCCAATAACATATTGGGCAGGATTAGGTGAAAGAAAATTCAGTAAGTCAAGGCCAAAAAATAGCAGATAGTATTTACTTCAAAATACAACATTCTGGACAAGAGCTGAACTGGAAAGGTGGCAAGAAGAGGCCAGCCCTTAAATACTATAATTCACAGAATTTACATATGCACCTGGAGGAATAGGCCCAAAGCAAAGATGCTATGTTCAGATTAGCAGCCGAATTCAAACACAGGACTGTAATGTCATACACAATGATCAAAAAGGTAAAGGTCTTATAGAAAGGAAGGAAGGGGAAAGATCTCACTTAGTCATATGGAACTTGAGCTGATGACTACACCTTGTATAACAGTTCATACCTGCAGCCCACGTAAGTAAACAGTCACTGAACCTACTCTAGTTAAAATTATACCCAGTTGTAAAAAGACTAATCTGCTACAAAATGTCTCTGCCTCTTCTCCAAAGGGCAAGGGATTAATATTTAGCTTTATCCCATGGTTTTCTGTTGCCTAGACCAATCACTATTATGCATGGCACTAAAACACTGACTTGTTTTAATTCATACTTTTTGTTTCTCTGCGCAAGTTTGTACATAGGCCAGCCCTTAACATCACAGAATTTTTCTTGCTTAATCAAAGTCTTGCGTGTGAGGACACTGACGCACAATAACTTGGGGCTATTCAGCCAAATCAGAACACCTTATATTCAAACAGAAATGTATAAAACAGATTTTACATATCTATGACATACATATCAGAAAAAATATTTGCAGATAATTTTCATTTCAAATCTATGATTACCCTTTTTCTCCAGAAAACAATATTCTTGAGCAGATTAATTCAAACATCACAAAGCACATAACTCACTATAATACATACACACACTTCTGTAGGAGAGATCTACTTAAAAAAAAAAAAAAAGCTCAATAATCAGCTTTTAAACACTGATAAAGAACTCTTGAAAAAAGAGCATTTCCAGACATACAGCAGCACTATAGCATTGCATACTCTATCCACACCCATCTACTCTGTCTATACTACCGAGAAAACTCAGTTCCACTAAAGTAAATGGAAGTTTTGTTACCAAATTCTTAAAGGTTAGAATTCCTCCACAGTGCACAAACACATCAAAGTCATCTATTCCTGCTGCCTTCAGGATAATAGTGCAAAGGACAACCTTGCTTCAAAATTTAACTGCAATAAAGAGAAATCACAACTGAGCTTTATTTCCTAAGGCACTGAAATTTCAACCGCAAACAGATCCAGAAGGCAACTGCGGACGCAAGGAAGAAAACCTGTGGAGACCAGTCTCCCCGAGCAGAAGGCAAAGCTGCTGCAAGTGCTGAATGTCTGGGCTGGACTGGCCCTTCGAAAGGGGATTCCACTGCACAACATAACTGAACTGAGCTTGCACTGAACATCTGAAACAATACGCTGAACATTTTGGTCCTGCTTTTCTAATTTTTAGTTTCCATACTGTTACTAATAATAAACCACCAGATGGCAAACTAAAATTGAGTGCTGCATGACCTTCACTCGCTGTAGTAGAACGAACTTGGGGGAATCCTGTCAGAGACAGACAAACACATTGACTAGAAGGTGCCAAAATATCTGCGCTGCCAGAGTCCCTTAAGGTGGAAAGAAACTACTCATCTATCTGGACTGGTGGATTTCCATGAGTCTGTGGAGAAGAGGTAAATATACTAAACACAGTTAAGTTTTAAGTTCATGAAAAATGAAATCTAAGTTTCTTTTTTACAAAAATGCAAAAAAGATGTGCCTGTGTTTTTTCATGGTTTTAGGAAACATCCACGACACACCTTTATAAAAAAAAAGGGGAGGAGGGGGATAAATAACTAAAGTTCCCTCACTTCCATGCTCAGAAAATAGTCATTGTTTGGATGAGCCCCTAAATTAATTTCAGCTGTAGAGAAAATGACTCATTAAATAGAACAATCAAAAATCTCACTGGAGAGAGGGGGAGGAGGAGGAGGTAAGGAGGAACTTTAACCTTCCCCCACCAAATAAATGACACAGTAGTATTAAAAAAAAAAAAAAAAGAAATGTAATAACACTTCTTAATACAGGCTTAAAATAGAAAGTTAAAGAGAACTAAAGGAAAGAAAAGTCAAGCTACAGATGATTCTTGTAGTTCTTGGAGCGCTGTATTCTCTAAACCATAGTCAAAATACATCTGGAAACATTCCATGGAGCAGAAAAACAGAGCTATCTTTAAGAGGTAGTTACTTCCTAAAGCTGGTCATAATGTTAGAAGTTCATTAAATAGTTAAAAGCACATTTTGTTTTTACAGTTATACATCTGCTGGACAATATCCATTGCATTTTTATATTATACCACAGAGGTCAACAGACAAATTTTTTTTTTAGTTTTTTGGATTTTTTTAATAAAAGATGAAAACGTTTTTCCATAGACTTACCTGTTCTGCTACTATATCAGTAGAAAATGTTTCAGGGACACTGATGCTTCTATCATAGTTTACTACTTATTGAATCCTCCTCTGCAATCACTAAGTTTGAACTAGAATTGGGTCCAGAAAAATGGAAACCCTGGCAGTTTCTCATCTGACATCTTGAAGAACCATAGCAGAAGGTCTGAAAGACAGCCATATAAAGCCAGGACATATATTTTTCCTTTCCATCTGAAGAAGTTTTTTTAACTTATGGCTTTATTTAAACTAGAAAGACTAATTTGTCTCTGTGTTTTTTGGGGTGAAGGTTTGTTTGAAAAAGATGACAGACAGCTATACCCATACAAATCCTAAAGCAGTGGATGCAGCTTTGCCAATGAAAGATGCCTTTTCTTGTATATAGCTTACCTTCTTTATTTTTTAATTGAACCAAAACAGGCCATAATGGACAAGTGCTTTTCAAAAAGCATAAATGCACCTATACTGCATTCATACTTTAAAGTGGTACACTGAGAAACAGCTGAAGTGGCAAACCTGTTTTGGTAACACCAGATGTTCTAATCCAGCACATCTGTGACACCAGCAAAGGCTTCTCAGACTGAACGACTGGAGGTACAGTTGGTTTTGGCCAATGAAAGTATTGTTACAATCATTCACACAAGAGTCAAGATTGTATCTCACTAAAGGGCACAGCTTCACAGAAATCGTGCAGGCAGCAACGAGAGGATGGTCTTATTTTAAGCTGATGGGGAAACAGCACCCTGCTTTCAGCTCCTTAAGTGGAATAAGTGCTGGTACTCACCACTTTCCTTTACAGCCTTAAAACTGTGATCCACACCTGGATGAACTTACCATATCTAAAGACTGAGATCAGAGACAATCATAACAGAGTAAATAGTAAAAGTCCCAAGTACGACTGTAACACACGCAGATAAGAAAGCCACAGACTTGAGAACAGGGAGCTGCATTACTCCTAACTTCGCTCACACACACATACAAAACACTTCTAGAATTTACACTGAAGATCAGTAATGAGCTAACAAAACAGTGCATCAGTTAAAGATTCAAACAGGGTTGCAAAGCTACAGAAACAATATGAGTCCTATACACAAAAGCTATGATTAAGTGTATTATAGTAGTGTTTATTCTGAACACTAAGCATACAGCAATACTACTAATCATCTATGGCTTTTACCCGTTTCTTCAACTTATATTGAAAAGCTATAAAACGTGACCCAAATCCATAAAGCACAATTAACATCACAGGAGTTATTTGCTAAAGAAATAAAAGCTGATGAGCTACTGTTACTAACATACAGGTTAAAAAGCTTGCATCAAAACAGACCAAATGTCCTATCAATCTTCAGGAGAAGAATTTTTGGAAAAGATGAAATACCCAGGGTAGGAGATAAATTAGATGCTGAATTATAGATCATTTTGTAATACTTTAGAACTAACTCATTAGTATAGCCAATTAAAATTAACAATGACTTGCAATTAATTCAAGCAGAACACTGTAGTAACAACTTACAAGAGGAAAAAAGTTTAAAGGGACACATTCTAAAATGAGGCATGTTACCCTAGTCCCATTGACTGCAAGCAGGCTATGGCAACTCACATCAATTGAAGATCCCCTTCCATCCCCTGCCAAAGATGAGAAATATTTCATAGCACTGTCATATGCAGAAGGAACACCATTCAAACCTTCCTTCAATATATATTTACACAAATATTACCAACATCTTATACTATTTTTCTCCCTCTAACAATTCTTGGTACATCATTGCCTTTCAGTGTTTCAATTTCTAAAAAGTTATCAGCAAACTGATAACGTTTCATAACTAACTTCATTTATACCTATGTTGAACATTCTGTAATGGCCTATGAAGCTAAGAGACTATGAATCGTCCAAGCCATTAAAGCGCAATTACCTCCACTGAAATGTGAGCTTCCAAGCTTTATTCTAATTTCCTCTTCTGCTCACTCATTCCTTGTACCCCTTCCCACACAACTTTGCCTTCTCTAACCCTGTGAAACAACTCTGATGACCCAAAAACTGGCTGTCCAGCTCATTCAGTTTGCCTCTTGCTCATCTCTCTGAATAGGCTAAATCACCTTTTCTCTGTACTTGTGGTTTTATCCTTTTCTCTCAGGCTCCCAGGCTCTTAGCATTTCATGTGCTGGCTGCTCCCCCTCCTCCTCCAGTTCACACAAGGTCCCTTAACCAGGTCTTCTCTCTGGCTACACTTTATTCCTGCATGACTGTTTCAGTTCAAATACATTTAATTATCATGTATATACTGACACTTGACTTCACAGTGGATTAATTCAAATTAAAGTGATTATAATAATCAAATTTAAATTAGCAAATGAGGAAACTTATCTTTTTACGTTCTTAATGGTCATTCTCAAAGAGTGATAACCACTACACCATGCTGATTTCCAATATAACCTTTTAATTTCGCACTCTGTATAGTCTCCTAGTTAAACAATACTATTAGCATATGTTTATGCATATTCTTGACATATTATTTATAACCAGTATAAGTCACCATTTACTAGATGGTTGAATTTATATTCATGACTTGTCAAGCTGCATCCGAACAGCAGTCAGGATGAAACCTTGAAACGTTCTGCATTTAGTTATCAGTTAAGTAAAAAAAATAAACAAATATCCTGAATATATAAGGAAGTCATTTAATAAACTTCGCATTTAATTTCAATTTATTTTTAAAAAGCCTCATCTTTATTTAGTAGATGAAATTAACTAGGCTTGGTTACTAAGGACTTCAAAATTTCAGATTTAGTAGAGCTCACTTTTATCCTCTTCTTTTCCTGAAAGACTGGAGGAAATCCGTTTTCCCACCTTTTCAGTTTCAACTGATCTTGCTCAACTTTGAATAGACTATTTGTGTAATTAGACTATTCATATACCAAAATGAAAATAAGTTTCCCTGTGTATCTCCCGAAGGGGCTGCTGTTCTCAAAACAAGGTTTTAGCACCCCAAACCCGGATTCTGGATACTTTACCAATCACGTCCACTAGAGTAATGGTTTTATTTCCTTTAAATATTCCTATTCCTTTAAATAAATGGTTACATTCACTGAGTAGTTCTTACTTTAGATAATATTAATACATTAAAGCACATTTAGTTTTGAATATAGTTTTATTTTTGAGAAAACATTACAAAAAGTAATTCAACCTGAGCTAACCTGCTTTCCCAACCTCAACTTGCCTTTCCCTCCAGGGATGTTCTACACCATCACCTCGAGGTCAAAAGAGAATTTTAGAGAAATGTAAATATTTATTCGCTTCCTGGGAAAGCACTACATAGAGAGGAGGTGGGGGGGAGGGGGCAAGGAATAGACATATAGAGAATTACGTTAGCATAATTAGAGAGTTTTATTAAGCTGGCAAACCTGTGTAGGCAGTCCCTTTGCTCTGAAGGGTATTCCTATTTAAAAATACACACTCCAACTTCCAGGGCCTTCCTGCTGAAGAAACATCTCAACACCACCACCCAATTAGATCAAATTGGGTGGCTCCCGTTTTTGTTGTGTGCATGATAATACAAAGACTCTCCAAGTTCCTGCTCAACAAAGACTTGTGTGAAACAGGCTTTGAAGACACAATAACATTCCTCCTGCAGAGTTTCAAGCCCTGAGGCTAAAAGCACCAAATAACTATTCATTCTTCCATCTTGAGACACATTCCTAACCCAGTTCAAAGGCCTGAAAAAACATGCCCTAGCTACATGCCTGCACACCTTCTGAAGGGCTTTTCCCTTGTATTAGAACTTGCTAGATACAGAAGTTTCATGCAGAAAATGAGGTGCATTTGAGAGTTTGTCTCATTTTTTAAGAATTATTACACTGTTGAAAGTATTCAAGTCTGTCTTTATATATAATTTCATCAGCTGCAGTAATCCATTTAAGACTAAAATTTCATCATTTACATGTTTAAACTACAATTTAGTACCCAGTGAGCCAATGTTAACAGACATACTAGTTCTTTTAAGTTTTGCCCCTGAGAACCAAAAGTGGGTGGAGGAAATGCATACAGCAGTTGCAGAAGCAACAGGGAAGGTTTGCAGCTGCCCTGTTTCCATCACTGCTTTTTTCTATGTAGTTTCATCCACCTCTGTTTTCATCTCAAACTGATAAGATGGATGTAAATCACTTGTGACTATCCCACCCATATCAAGGTATTCAAGGAATTAAATAACATTCAACATCCTCTTCACCAGATGACTATAAAGTCAACGAAATACACCATTATTTCCAAAATAGTGATACTAGAACAAAGATAAACTTTCAATAAGAAAAATATTTGAAGTTTTCAACCTACAGTCTCCTAAATGAACTAAATTCCTCATTATAGGTTTTATTTTGTTATTTCTCAGAAATCTGAACGCCGGTATGTGCAAAATGGGGAAATAAAAACAGCTACTAAATAACTAGCAAGCCTAACGGTAATTACCATTTTTGTATAGGTATGGATCAACCTACTTGATTTCTGAAGATGAAGTTCCGCAAGGTGGGCTGGCCAAGTCAAATTCTCTGCTTCCATCAAATGAGACAATCCTGCCTGTCAGCCTCAGGCACTCTCCCCCATTAACACTGCTTTTGCACTGGTTCCTGTGTCTATCTGACCTGTCACATGCCAGTTTAGCTCACTACATCAGCAGAAAAGTAACTCTGAAAGATGCAAGCGTTATTGGTTTATGTTTGCCTTCCCAGAACCAGTGCAAGAGAAACAGCCGGAGCATTCAGATGAGAGCAAATAAAGCTGAGGTGAGACCACCTTTTTCAGAAAAGCCAGCTGTTAAATCTACCAAAACATCTTGCAGAACCACACCCTAGATATACCAGACAGCCTGCTTTTTGAGATTCCTGAACCACAGTGGGTAGTAAGCTTCATTTGTTTGTAATTTTTTTCAGTACACTTAAACTTTAGAAATGCTAGGGTTTCCTTCCCTGTGCTTCGCTTTACAAATGTGATCAAGCAGTGAACTATTAAGTATTCATGCACTTTCCTTTAATTTCTAAGAACAACAAATATTTATTATTCTGCAATTTAGTTACCATTAGTAGGAAAAAAAAAAAAAATCAACTTTGTTCTGCAATGCAGACAATTAAAAATGGACCAACTCCTAAAAATATCAGTTCACTGCAAAACAAGAAGGGAAGGGTGTACTGTGCCTGTGCTTTGCAAGCAGAGCAGTCAGAAGGAGAAATAGTAGAAATAACAAGAGACAAGCTTTCCACTTTTAACAAAGCAGTTGCTATCCAAAATGCATTTTGACCTTCATAAGGATTTCAATTAGTCACTTTCATTTTCACCAAATGAAAATAGTTCAGTTTAAAATTTACTTTGTCATTACAAAAAGGGGAGCATTAATCATTTTTTCCTTCATGTAGCCATCACACAGATCTTAATTTCCTCCAAAACAATATATTATTTGTGCATTTTGGTTTATCGTACTTCCAAGATTTATTTAAATTTTCCAGGTAAGCTTAGTTGTCCTACCTCCTTCAACTACTAAGCAAGTTGGGCTACCTGCTACCTGCTGTTGCCATACTATAAAAGGAAATATCCTTGAGTATATACACCAAAGTAGAAAATAAGTAAGAGAACATTGACTTAATCTCAATTGATTAAACAACCTGTTAGTTTATTTCCCCATTATTCCATAGAATTCTGCCTCATAAATGTTGTATTATACTTTTTTACAAATTCCAAATATTTGCTATTTCAATCAGGAATTATTGGAAAAGAATCAGTAATTGTGATGGCACAAACTTATCTGAAGAAAGAAAATTAATCACATCTTTCAGACACAGTTCTGCCAATGTCTCTCCATCATTTACATATAGTGACTGCAAGAGTCAAAAGTAGAACAGTGGCCTTCATTTCAGCAGAAAATATAGAGCAGAAGCTCCCAAACTTAGTTTCTCTGGACATCATCGTTAGAGAAGGAGAGATACGTTGTACTGTGCTAGGGAAGGCAGCAAATATTATCAGCCTTACGTCGTGATACACAGAGGCACAGTAAAAAAACCTTCTGCTGTGTCTATATCTCCTTCAGGAGAAGGAAGACTAGCTTTTTTTTTTTTTTTTTTTTAAACTATCACTATGAGGGGCCTAGCATATAATATAAAAGTTAGCTTGTTTCCTGTTGGCTGGGGTTAAAAAAATCCTTTTCTAACATAGTAATCTTCTCTTTAAGATGAAGGCCAGCTATTCTGACATCAGAAGAGGTCAGTGTTAAACACGGAAGTTACCACTAACATACAGATCACTGACTTAATCTCCTCAACTCCAGTTTTTTGTTCCTTCAGGAAACAATTCCATTGAAGAAAAGCTTCCTTATAGAGATTAGTTATGTATTTTATTAAGTAGTAAAGCCTGCTTAAGGGGTTCCTTCCCCTAACTTGTGTCTGAACAATTATTTGTGCACCAAACTGAGAACTAGATCATTGAAATGGGACAAGAATCAAGATAAGAAAAAAAAAAAAAAACCAGATGTTTGTTCTTGAAATTCAGTAGTTCAAAGAAAGCTTGTCAAATGCATAGACGCCATAGTGACTTTTAAATACTAAACCTACACAGATTGGAAAGAAAGAAAGAAAAAAAAAATCACAGTATAGTAAATCAAAGTTGCTCCCAACCTACTTCTTTATATCTTATATCAATTAGACCATACAAATGTACAAGAACACTTCAACGGTTCTACCAGCTGTAAAGACTACAACATAATTCCATTCTTTCTGAAATGTATCTTATCTGAAGATACACAAAAGATGTATGCATGTCCCCAGCTCCCAAATAAATGGAATTTTACAGTACTTGACAAAATGCATACAGGCAAGTCTTGCCACCACAAGAAGAATGATGCACGTCATCTTACAGCTCAAGTAGCTGGATATCAGATCTTTTAACTAGAATCCCAAATTATTACCAACTGTTCAACACAAACTTTCACTATCCCACCTACCTGATCAAAAACTACTCTGAAGAAAATACAATTTGCAATTACCCAAGGTTAAACATCTAATAATAGTCTTCAGAAAACCTGACCTAAATATGTCAAGCATGATCAGAGAGATGTGTATCAAGGTATCTTTTAGTTAGTTAAGAGTGCCAGGTCTATTTAAATCTCCTTTTTTCTGTTCACACCTTGTTTTTTGTTATATTTCCACCATTTCTGTGAGCAGATAGTAAAGCTGTTAAACTTGAGAATCTTCTTGAAACTACTGACGTCTTTCCTTTGCTACCTTCATCTCATAAATTCAGACTAATAGATTATAACCATCATGATCACCGTTTATCAAAAACACATATGATATAAAAATGGAATTAATGCTATTCACTTTGATGAACGGGTATGCTAGCAAATCATATTACCTACAGAAGACCACAAGCCAACTTTTGGCATTCTGACAAATTGGGATTTTAGTTGTATTAGTTAATAATATATTTATCTTGCAGGTCTTTCCACAAAATGAAAACCAGAAAATCTGCTGTCAGTTTTGCTGTTACTGCTGAAATTTTCTGTTACAAGATCTTCCTTAATCAAATAGTTTTATGGGAATCCATATTTATTAATCCATAAGACAAATAATGAAACCAGTGAACCTCATTTTTAATCAGATTTATAACAACTGTCTCCGTAGTACGGCAAAAAGAACAAAATAGTGCAGTTAAAAATTTGTATGAACATGTTTTTGTAAAATATATAGAGAAAGGAAAACTAAGACTTTCAGTGCTTAATAATTCACTCATTCTTATTCATCTTGTACTTAATTTAGATTCCTACCTGTGGTTTACTGCTGTGGTTGTGACAGGGATGTTACAAGACAAAGAAGTCAGGATAGAAGAGCTGGAGGCAAAAATCTCGCTTACCTTAGCAATGCACATCTTCCTATTTAGGTCATCAGAATATCCAAACGATGTTAAAAAAAAATCTGGTCAAGAGTAAGGGCCACACACACTTTCTAAACAAAATATCTGTCTCAAAATATCCCAGTAATAAAGAATGAAAGAAAAATGCAGAAGTAAAAACACCTTCGGAAAACCGTGTAAACATGCTACAGAAGCACTTCTAGAATAAACTCACTGCATATATCCAAGCTCTTTACATTTATTTATACACATCCTCAAACTTGTACATACCACCACACCAATCCCCTTCAGATCACTAGTACCTTGTAATTCGCGCCATCCACATCCTTATGCCACGGTTTCCCTGGGTCCCCTAAGTCATGTCAATGTTTCCTTTCCATCTCCCTCCCATAGCAGAGTTTCCATAATGCTTGCCCAGTTAGTACTTCTAATTCTCAAATGTCAGCATCAGGGGTCCTGTGAACAGCCTCCCGCCCTTCTCTTCTACCTTTTAAGTCCTGCATTTCAAAATTCTGTCAATCAAATGTAAAAATTAGTTTAGAATGAAACTTGGCAAAAATATTAAATCCAGCATCTAATTAGTTTTAGAAAAGAATATCTATCACTCTTCTATATCACTGGACACTAAAAAAAGCTAGCTTACATTCACTAGTGACTCTGTGTGCAAAAAGTCACTTGTAAAATAATCAGTACTGAACATTTCCACTTTCAAACCTTCAATAAATTGGGGGGGGGGGGGGAAGGGGCAAAGATCTGCTTTAACTAACATTATTATGTAGTTGCAGCAACCTGTTCAAAAGAATACTTGAGTACATCTCAGTTTCAGTATCTGCACTCATATTTTTTATAAAGTCTTTATAAACTCTTAAGTCCTGATGAGTATCAAAATTTCAGCTATCATAAAGCATTTGTGAAGCAACACAACATACTAAGGATGTTGCTCAAATAACATTCCTACTCTACAGCTGCTTCCTGTATTTTACTTAAGAGTTGTAATTCTCTATTTAAGAGTATTATCTAAGGAAACATACAATCTCTCCACAGTTGTTAGTCTAAAAAAAAAAAAAAAAAAAAAAAAGAGCCTCATCCTTGCCCTGTAATGCCCTGTTTCATTTTCAAATTTAAATCACATTCAGAAACCAGTTAAACATTGACTATATATGAAACCTATGTGCAAAAGTAGTCTGGATAGTACTGTATTATCTACCATTTTGATTTATGAACCGCATAGTTCCAATTTTTTAAGTGAGGAAAACAAAAAGGAAGTCTCAAGAAACCTGCTATTAAAAAAATCAAGGAAAAAAACAATACTACAGTTAAATGTCTGCTGTAGCTAGATTAAAGGAACCTGTCCAGTCTAAATTACAAATAGATATCTATATATATTCAAAAAACAAACATAAATTATAAGCTTGTGGTTTTGTTAAATAGGAGAACTGCAAATATTCATCTATATGGAGACACAGGCTCAGTTTCGGCAAATATTTAAGCAGGTGGAAAAACTGGTGCATCCATATTGCAAGAAATGCGCTGTTTTATCCACAGTAACAGCCACAGAGCATGAAAATCTTTCATAACTTACTGGTGTTTGTGTTGGTGCTAACCCCAAACTCCATAAACTTCTGTTATTTCAGTTCTGGAAACAACTTTCATTCCCCCCAAGAAATTTAGTTTAATTGTACATAAGTTGTTTTGGTGATTTCTGAGTTTCAAGTGTTCCACCTTACGTTTTTAACATGAGGAAACAAGACCAGCTATAGAAACTTATTATTAAAAAAAATTAAAAAGAAAACACCACCCCATCAAAAAAGTTTCAGGTATAGTATACAAGAATTGCATGAGCAGAATAATTCCATTTACCATATTTTCAAGAAGGTGTAAGAGAAAATTGTAGCTTTTGGCCTCTGTAGTCCTTTGTTTTAACTGGAGACAGACAAAAGGCATAATGAGTTTATAGATATCACTGTACTTTATTCCATTTTCTTTCATCACCAACAAAAAAAAAAATCACTTAGGTATTGGGTAAAATAGGCATTATTAAAGCTGCAAGTGAGCCAAGTTACCACTTGCTTACACTACACATATTCTATCCACTGTTATTAGCACTCACTTTTACAAGTTCTCAGACTCATCAACGAAATGAAAATAAGGCAGGGGAATAATGTTTCTGCTTTGAAGCTGCAGAGATCAAAACCACATACCTGGATTCATTTGACCATCCTGCTACAGCCTTTCCTGTTCCTCCAAAGCCAACCTTTAACAGCTGCCTTTTGGGAATATTTTGCAACTGTGTACTCAGAACACAAGGTATCAGCTGTTTATCTTCAAAACCCTTCTAATTCTAGGAGGTTTCTTTTCTCATAACAACCCCAAAAGCAGGTAAGAAGCACATCCACAACATCTGCTCATACATGGAAGATCCTAAGCAGGTGGAAAATTAATTACACCAACACTGTGCTTTCCCTTCTCTAGTTATAACCTCAGTTTCGTCATGTTAGTTTTCCAGCATTATTTGGCCACTACAGCAATGTAGCCTTCTAACGACAGCATAAAAGTGCATCTATCATAGGATCCAAGTGCCAAACAGCCTCCAGCTTGACACACACAATACCCAGTTCTGTGAAGTAGATGGAAGCAAAAACATCAAATACAAAAAGTATGCAAGGCAATATTAAAACTGCTGCACTTTTAAAAGGATGAAAGAGCGCTAGAAAAGCTAGGACAGGGCCAGCCGTTAGGAAAAAGCCAAGAACACACAACAGGAAAAGCAATAAGATTTGAGAGTGCAGAGAAATGCTGTGAGTGCAAGAGATTTTTTTTTTTTTAAACTAAATGTGGAAATTAAGGTGATTATTTCAAGCAGTATGTTCAATCTTCGATGAAATTGCATGACTTGAAAGAGGTTAAAAATACTCAAGAATGTAATGCCTGAGCAACTCTGGGGGGTTTTACGGGTAGGGATAGGGCAGGGGAGTAGGGAAAAGGAGAGAAGCTAGTTTGCAGCAAAGCAGCAAGAGTTATTTTACCCACTAGGAGATGGATAGGAAACATTTGAGGTCTTTTTCTTGCAGTTGGGAACAAGAAAAAGTCCAAAATGGATAAAACAAGCTATCCAAATTGTTTTGACTTTCAGGGGAGTGGAAGGCTTCCCTACTTGGGGGGGGGGGGGGGGAAGAGGAGAAAAAAAAAAAGGCACTTGTAGCCCTTTTGCCGATTCTGAGACTAAACGCATGGACAGTAACGAGATCTCAATCACTAAAGAAATTGAGAGTAAAGGGAAGGTACTTTAAAAGTGCCCCTTTCCCTGTCCCTTATTGATATCTGCATCTTCTCCCTCCCCCATGTCCAGATGTTCTCTCCTCTCTGCTGTACCTAGAGATATATCAAGCAGCTTTTTCCTTTCTCTACCATATTGCTCAGACACCTACAAGAAAAACAACAAAAGCAGTCTCTCTATTCTCAGCTACTGCCCCAACAGCCTCACCTGACAGGAGGAGCACCTGGTGAAGTTGACTGAGGCTGAGAGAGAGCCCGCTCAGCTGTTTGTTGGGAATGGCATGCAAAGCTTTAAGGGACTGAAGCACACTCACTGCACGTGGAATTTTCAAGAGAATGGTTTAACTTAAGGTGCCCAAACAACTTTGTCAGGCATCTGCAAACAGGCTATTCGTAGGCCTATAAATCATTCACCTCTAGGGAGGTTTTCTCAAGAAGGGTATAAGGCATATCCTACACTAGGCCAATTCCCTTGCCAAACTTGAGTTTCATCTCCAAAGCAAAAAAAACTTGTGAATTTGTCAAAAACAGCTGTAAAATGGTCTGTCTATCATGGGGGGTGGGGGGGGAGGGAACGTGTTATTTTTCCTTAACAGTCTTAACAAAGGATGAGCTAGTTGGGCCGAATTTTGTGGGGAAAGTATCAGCAAGAAATCCAGTATGACAAATAATTGGATCAAGGTTAATAGCTGGAAAAGGGTTAATATGTGGGAAAGCTACAAGCAATTAACAAAGGCTTAAAATGGAAACAGTTAGGGAACAAACAGGGGTAGAAACTCCCCATATGATTATAAACTGGCTCCCTTGCTCTGCCTCTCAGGAGGTGTTATACCTGCTTAGCCCAATCCTAATTTGGGGAAATAAGAAGAACTAACTTCAAATAGCAATTACTCTATTAGATGCTACCTTTCACAATGCTATGCTGAAAAACATCTGCATAATACTTTTCAGCATGCTCTAATGGTCTTCTATGGCCTGATCCTACACACAACAGCATAATCACAGTACCTACCTACCACCATGATGGAAAACTCTGCCACAGCTTTTATGTTCAACATGAGACACAGATTCAGTTAAAGTTGTCTACAGCAAAAGCAAACAGTGCTTGTATAAAATCTGTGTAAGCAAACTGTTATGACACTGCTCTCCCACAGACCTGCATTATCTTACTCTTGCACACGTTTACTGGTGTCACAGCGCATTTTCTCTCACACTTGCTTCCCCAATCTTAGCTCAGCTTAGGAAAAAAAAAAAAAAGTGATACTCCTACCAATGTGAGTTATAGCACAACACGTTGACTCTCTGGGGAAAATCCCCTCCCTAAAAGTTCAGAACAATAATAATACTGCCGCAGGCAGATAAGAATTCATAGGGTAATGGCAGCCATCACGAAGACAATCTAGGAAGCCTCTTGAAAGCACATCCCAGAACAGAGAAAGGGTGTGGCTGCTTAAATCTGTTAACAAAGCACTGTGACAGCCAGCACACTCCTGTCAGAAATTCATGCAAATAATTATTTCCTACCAGTTACCATGTGAAACAGACCAGCTATACCTGTGCCCATCTTAAATCTTCTCTTGAATTTTGAAATTAATCTAATAGACTAACACCTACATCGCATTGCTCTAACAGGCAACAGCAGCAAGTGCCAACTAGTGAATATAGAGAGATTGTTTTGCTTTTGTTCAGGTTATAAAAATGGAAAAGAGATCATACAATTCTAGGCATCTCACTGACATTCCCTCAGAGTTCTCCTGCACCAAATGAACAAGCAACACAAACAGTAACTTTATTGCACTTACAATGAAATAAAGTGTTACGAGAGTCATCCCCTAGGTTGTCATTGTATACATTCACTATAATAACCACTTACACTACTGTGATTGCTGCTGTTAAGTATGCAGAAAACTGCTAAAATCAGGAGTGTCATAATAAAATTAACAGAGTAGCTATCTAACAGTACTTATCTGCAACAAAACCTTCTTCATTCTTTTATGAAAAGACTCGTACACATGCACGCTGCACTTCACAAGTTTCTAAATAAGACATATTCAGTATGTGTTGCATTAAGTTTCTGCATAGCAGAAATATCAAACTGTTTGCAACAATGCTCCTACTCATCTTATGCTTCTAATCAAAATGCAACAACAGAAGTTTTTCCTAAATTATTTCTCCTTAAACTCTTCATTTTTAAAACATATCAATACTATCAGTGACAAAGCCACTGTTTATACCATTTCTTATACAACTTGCAATACAGTTGGGAGCAAAGAACAACTGTATTCAGTATCAGCCTAAACACAAGTTATAAAGTTTTGAAGACTTTGAAGTCTTTTTCAAACCAAAAGGACTTTGCAAACAAAATTGGATTAACACCCACCACAACCCCGTGAGGTAGATGACGTTAGCCCTATTTTACACATGGGAAAACACGAGCTGGAACGGTTAACTGCCTTAACCTTGGCGACAAGAGTCATGAAACCAGGATTAAAATGGGAGTTTCCAATTTGCAGCCCTACACTATAAGCTAATTCGCTCATATTTTCACATGTGCTTTTAAAGTACATATAATTCCAAACGTTAAACAAATGAGGTAACACAGTAACCACAAAATCGTATCCGTCTCAACAAGCACATTCAAGTACGTTTTGTAAACAATCTCACCACAACATTAGACAGATGAGACTCCAGCTGCTGAGGCAAGCTCACGTTTCTGAGCACCCAAATTTCAAGGACGCTGCGCTCTGTGATAATTTTGCTACTGAAACAGGCTGAAAACATTCAGGTCAAAACGAACAACCACATTAACCTCGCGTGTCACAGTCAGGGGTTAACGTGGCTGCGGTATTTCCCAAAGCATCTCCCACAGGAAGGGAACGTCTCGCATTGCGAGCCCATCGCACCTTACCACCGCTTGCGAATTAGAGGCTACAAAGGGGAACGCGCCACGACAACAAACAAACAAACAAACAAACAAACAAACATCACCGCACCAGTCTGACTAGAGCAACTTCCTGCCCGATGAACTGCCTCAAACCACCGCCGCTTCGACACCTCACGGCACCGCACTGCGTTCTCGTGAGCGGAGCGACGAGACAGCCCGCCGCGCTCTGACCACTTCCCCCACCCGGTTCGTTACAGAGGCACTCGGAGCCGTTAAACTTCCTCAGCTGCAGCTCCCGCCCCACCCCCACCGGCACGCGCGCGGGGAGCGGGACGCGGCGGGCGCCCCCCCCCCCCGCGCGCCGCCCCCGCCCCGGCCGACCGTTGGCCCGCGCGCGCGCGCGCGGCGGCGCGCTCACCTTGCCTGGCCGGCGGCCAGCTCCTACATCTCCTCCCGCTTCTGGAAGCTGATGCTGGCGTACGCGCTCAAGTCGTCGCTGGAGTGGCTGCTGCCGCGGGGCTGGCTGGCGGAGTTCGGCGGCGGCGGCTGCTTCCCCGCCAGCAGAGCGGCGCCCTCCGGGGGGGGATGGAGGTGGTGGTGGTGGTGGCGGCGGTGGCTGTTAAAATCCTTCACCAAGTCCAGGTCGATGTAGTTGAGGCCGTTCTCGAGGGCGGGCGCGGCCCCCGGCTCCCGCCGCGCGGCGGGGGCGCCCGCTGCCGCCGCCTCGGCCGGCCGCAGCCAGACGTTCTCGAAGGAGGCCGAGCTGTGGCGCTTCACCTCCTCGGCGCCCCCCGCGCCGCCGCCGGGGAACGGCGCGCCCGGGCCGCCGCTGCCCGCCGCCCCCCGGGCGGCGCTCGGCGTGGACGAGAAGGTCTCGGAGCTGTGCCGCCGCCGGCCGCCCTGCGGGTCGGCGCGGATCACTTTGGCACTCTGGTTGCGGCTGGGGCTGAGGCTGACGCGGGTGAAGGCGCTGCTCGCGCCGGGGCCCCCGAGCAGGGAGGAGGAGCGCGGCGGCGCCGCGGCCAGCTCGGCCGGCGGCCGCGGCAGCTCCGGCGAGGCCGGCGCGGGCTTCTCTGCGCCGGAGCGGCCCGCCCGCACGTCGGCGTAGTTGAGCAGGAGGGCCGGGGAGGACGGGGAAGGGCTGTCGGCGCAGTCCGAGCAGGAGCCCCCGGCGCCTCCCCCCAGCTGCATAGTCACGTAGTCCCGGACGCCGGGGGCCGCGCCTCGGCCGGGCCGCGCCGCGGGGGCCGCCCGCACGGCGGCGAAGCCGGCGGGGCAGGGGGCCCGCGGCGGCCCCAGGTCCATGTTCATGTACTCCTCGGCGCCCTCGTCCCCCGGCGGCGGCGGCGGCAGGCCCAGGCCCAGGGCGGCGGCGGGGAAGGCCGGCTTCTCGCCGGCGATGAACTCGATGTTCACGTACTCGCCGGGGCTCTTGGGCTCCGGGGGCAGGAGGAGCGGCGGCTGCTCCCGGGCCCGCGGCAGCGTGCTGGCCTTGGGGCCGCCCAGCGACAAGCGCGTGGGCCGCGCCAGGCGGCTCCTGGTCTGCACGGCCGTGTCCACCTTGCGCGGCGCCTGCGGCTGCGGGCCGCCCTCCGGGCCGCCGCCACCCCCGCCGCCCAGGCTGTCGCTGCTGGTGGACGAGGACGAGTCCTCGGCGGCGTAGAGGAGGCGGCCGGAGCTGAGGGCGATACGGGGCTGGGGGCTGCCCTCGTCGCCCCCCGCCGCCACCCCGCCGCCTCGCCGCTGCACGTGCTTGAAGGAGCGTGGCAGGGAGAAGTAGGAGTAGATGGGTTTGTGGTGGGGAGCGGCGGCAGCGGCGGCCTCCTCGGCGCCCGGCTGCCCCGGGCCCCCAAAGTAGCAGTCCGGTGGGGTGCTGGTGGTGGAGCCGCTGGCTGGGGACATGTTGATGTAGTCGCTGCCGCCGCAGGGGAGTTTCCCTTCATTGCTCTCCACCGAGAGCTTTGGGTGATGGCCAGCCCCGTTAGTCCAGATCTTGCCGTAGCCCGCAGGGCCGCCATCGGGCGAGTAGCTGCTGCTGGGGGACATCATCATGTAGCCGTTGGAGTCCACCATGGGTGGAGGGTGGCGGCCCCCTCTGCCAGGGTTGATGATCTGCTGCGGGGCTGACACGCTCTTAGGGCTCATGGGCATGTAGTCACCACCCTTGGGGGGCCCACCGCCACTGGGCACAGGGGCTACACCGGGAGACATTGGCATGTAGCCATCGTCCGTGTGCGGGGCAGAGTTGGTCCGATGGTGGCCGCTGTCCAGGTGGTGCATCTCCAGACACTCCTCAGGGTAGGAGTGCGTGGGCACAAAGGCCGAGTGCCGGTAGGAGGACAGCCGGCTGCTGCCACAGGGATAAGAAGGCAGCATCTCCGTGTATTCCTCAATGGAGGCCACTGAAGACTGTGAGGGTGTCTTCTGGTGGGAGATGGTGGGTGAAGTGCCGGCAGAGTGAGTCCGTTTCCTGAATGCCTTCTCCAAGTCAGCAACCTCCTCACCACCACCTCGGGGACAGCATGGGGTGCCGGCATAGCGGGGCTGCTGCTGCGGATGGCAGGTGCGTGGGATGAAGTGGCCATTGGGGGCTGCCAGGCTACAGCAAGATGAGGTAGCCTTCCCCCCCATGCAGATGTAGTTGAGCTCTTCATCACCCCGAGCTGGTGGGGTGTGTCCCAATGAATCCGGGGTCACGCTGCGAAAAGAGCTGCGAAAGTCACATGGGCTAGAGCCATATTCATCAGAAGAAATAAATCCACCATCACTGGGGGAGCCGGAAACCGAAGCACTTGACCTGCGTGGAAAGAGGCAGTCCGAGGTGGAGCCATGGCCACTAGTGCTGCTGGATGACAGGCTAACTGGACTGGTGGCTGAAGGAGAACAGCGCGAGGAAGGCATCGGGATGGACCGGCTGTGGTTGAGCGGAGGATGGAGCCTGGAGTTGCCACGGTGTCGATGTGAATGGGTCCGGTTGGCACTGGGACTAACTGGGCTACCATCCACAGAGGCAGGCCTTGACATAGTGCCTTCCCCATCGCTTGATGCTCGAACCCGGAAAGAGCTGGGTTTGCCACCAGTACCTCCTCCGCCACCACCAGCAGGAGAGGTGGCGGTGACACTCTCAGTCCTGGACCGGCGACTGAGCCCCACTTGGCTGGGTGGAGGGTTGTTGATGTGGTGTCTGCTACGAAGGGGCACAGAGATGGGGTTGGAGCAGTTTGAGGAGGACTGGCTCTTGCTGCGGGGCCGGAATTCCTCGCTCATGGCTCGCATGGCCTCCAGGATGGTTTCATGCATGTTCTGTGCCACCACCGAGTCATCCACCTGCATCCAGAACTCGCCAGGCCCAGTCACAGCTGAGCGCCCCACCTCAATGAAGAAGAAGTTCTCAGAGTGACCACAGCGACGGATATTGAGCAGCTGCAGCACCACAGCAGCCGCATCTGAATTCAGCTTCACAAAGCTGATGGTCTTGTTAGTCAGGCACAGGCGGTAGATGCCAATCAGGTTCTTTGTCTGGCCTAGGCCCTTAGGCTTCAGAATTACTTGCCAAACTTCCTTAAAAGCCGGGCCAGGGGCTACCTCACCATAGTTGTCCTCACCTGCTTCCCCCAGTGCCACATTGCTGCCCCCAAAGGTGACATCGCTGTGGTGGTGGTGGTGGTGGTGATGGAGGTGGTGGTGGCCCTTGGCCCTGTTGTGCAGCTGCAGCAGTGCTTGGTACCAGCTCTCCTGTTCAGGCTCACTGTCAGCTGCAATGGCAAAGTGCTCGTCCTTGGTGTAGAGGGCCACCAGGTGCTTGTTCTTGGAGTCAGCCCGTTTGTTGATGTTGAAGCAGCTTTCTAGTGGGATGGAGCGCTTGGGAGCCCCTGACTTGTGTCTCCATTTCTTCTCGTTCTCGTAATACTCCAGCCGGGCGGGTCCTGACTCGCTGGCTGCCCTCAGCACGAAAAAGCGTTTATGCATGCTCTTGGGTTTGCGCAAGTAACCCACCTTTCTGACATCTGAGAAGAAGCCCTCGTTGTTATCTGTGGGGCTAGCCATGGTAAACGTCTGAGAGGTGATGTTACTGCTACTGCAGTTAGCAGTCCACAGGACCCCAAAACAGCCAAGCCAGCCAGAAAAAACAACCGCCTGAAATAAAATTCATGCAACAACAATTAAAAAAAGAAGCAAAATAGCTCAGGATCCCCTTTCGAAAACAGGACGGGAGAGAGACAGAAGCAGGGTGAGAGCAGCTGTTCAGTGGCAGAGGCAGCTTCCAGCACCAGATCAGAGTTTGTGTTGCTGTTTATGCCCAAATCGCCCTTAGATGGGTAAGCGCGTCCTTAAAAAGTCCAGTCCCAATCAGTCCAGACGAAAGTCTCGTCCCAGGAGCAGCCGCCGGGAAAGCGAAACACATCTTTCTCGTGTACGGGTCTTCCTCTGCAGACGGGAGCAGGAAGGGGTCCCCCTTCGCCGCTCCCCAACACCCCTTCCCTTCTCAAGTTTGCCTCTGTGAGTAGCAATTTCTGTTGCAGATTAGATATCCTCTTGGGGGCAGAGATTGTTTTGCAAAGTCCGGGGATTGCACCCAAAAATACACGCTTCTTTCTCTCCCTCTCCCCTCAAAAAAAAAAAAAAAAAAGACCAACCCCAAACACCCACAACACAACCCCCCCCCCCCTTCCCAAATATCAGCGCCGAGGTTGCTGCTGCTTCTCCCGCTGGTGCGTGCGGAGGAGGCTGGCGACCCCATTCAGTCCCATCTCGTTAGGCAGAGAAAGTGCCATTTCAACAGAAAACGCGACCAGGCAGCGGCAGGAGGGGAAGCAGCCCGAGCGGAGCAGGAACATCCTCTCTTCCTCCTCCTCTTCATTCCAGTCGGCAGCGCCTCAGCGGCCGGCGGCGGAGCCCCCTCCCGCGCCCCAGGCTGGCGGAGCAGCGGGCACCGCCGCGGCGACTCCCTCTCCGCCGGCTTCTTCCCGGACTTTCCCGCAGCCCCGCACCAAAACAGGCGGCGGGGGCCGCGCTCGCCGGTCCAGCCCCCTCCAGCCGCCGCCGCCGCCGCCGCTCGGGCTCGCTCCAAGCAGAACAACACGTGACGGCGCCAGTGCGTGGACCATCCCCGGAGCCGCCGCCGCCGCCGCCAGGCTCCCGGCCAGCCCAGCGCCGCGGCCCCGCGGCCCGCCCCACCCCGCCCCGGCCCCGCGGCCCGGCCCGCCGCTCCCCGCCCCGCCCTCCCCGCCCGCCCTCATTGAGCGCGGCCGCGGGGGCCGCCACCGCCGGGCCCGGCCCCGCGCCGCCCGCCGGGGGCCGCGCCCCCATTGGTGCCGCCGCCTGTCCGTCACGCCGAGGCCGGCAGAGGTGGGGGGGAGGGGGCGGCGCCCAGGCTAGGTTGAGGCGCGCTTCGTAGTAAGGAGGCGTAGACGCCATTCAGCGCCGTGTTATTTATAACCGCCGCCGGCAGCCTCCGCAGTGTGGCGGCTCCTCCGGCCCGGCGCTGCCCCCCTCGGCGGCGGGTCCGGGAGGGGGCTCCAGCGCCGCCCGCCCCTCCCCCCCCCCACCCCTCCGCCGCGGCCGTTGTCCCGCGCGGCGGGGCGGGCCCGAGCGCGGAGCCGCCGCCACGCGGGGCCGCGGCCGTTGCCCGCCGCCCCTCGCGGCAGGGCGCGGCGGCGCTGCTCCCGCCGGCTGCCCTGAGGGGGCCGGTGGCCAGGAGCGCGGCGCGGGGAGCGCCGCTTCCGGCTCCTACGTGGCCGCCGCCGGCGGTGCGGCGGTTCCCCGCGCGAGGGCCCGGCCCGCCGCCGAGCCGCGCTCCCTCACTGCCGGAAATGCACGTTCTGCCGCCTTGTTTAGTTTACTGCGGCATTGCCGAGCAGAGGTTCCCAGGTGGTTTGTTTTCCAGCGTAGTGTCAAGCGGTTAACTGTATTTCCCCCAATCATTATATGCTAAATTAAACTGAATATTCAGCGTGATTTGCAGTTTGCAGGGCTGAAACGTAGCGCGTGCGTAACTTTTATCTCGCTGTGAGAAACACGACAAGTGTTGCAAGCCAACGCTGAAAAATAAGTTGCTCAATGCTGCCATCTCCAGGACAGCTCAAAACGGGCCTCGCTCCTCTCCTAACTCCACGACGGGGGACTTCCTTGTGCCTTTTATCTTCTTCTTCTTCTTTTTTTATTCTTTTTCCTCCCCAGCGCCGAAGCAGCCTCGTTCGTTTCTCGTGGTGTGTGAATCCGTCTGTACCATACAGCGCGAGGGGCCTTGAGCGCGCCCGCCGCTGGCAGCGCCTTTACGGGGCGAGCTGCGGCAGTTAGGCCATTCCCCAGCTGGTGAGAGACGACAGCATGGTAACGATGCCCTTAGCTACTTTTAACGTTGAAACGCGATGCCAAGTTATGCTTTCGTTTGGATTTAGGTAAGGCCGAGCCGAACACATAAATTGGAGACTTTCGAAAACGCATCTGTGTGGCATGCGGAGTTTGATGTCGGGGAGATCGTGGTTGTACAGTTATTTGAGACTGCAAGGTAGTTGGTCAAAAGGTGAAAAATTCCCCTGAAACGTTTTCAGAAAAACGTGGAGAGCTAGGAGGGGACAAGAGGCAACGCTGCAAGCCACCACCTCTTTCAATCCTGTAAATAATGACACAAAATACAGCACCGCTTAAAGGTGTTTAGCAAATACGTGATGACAATTGGTAATGTAGGAGCAGAGTCTAGCTGGTAAGAAGCAAGGAGTTAGAAGGAATGATAATGAAAATCTGTACTGTAATAATAATCTACATTATAATCTCATTTTTTTCCTCCACATCATACTATAGTTTACCACGATAAAAACACGTTTCCATTAAAAATAAACCAGTTGATGCATACCTTGGGTTAAAGCATACTACAAACGAGAGGTATTTCTGTCTAGGAATAGAATGACAGGAAATTGCTTCCCCAGCCCAGGTCATGGAGCTGCTGGGATGCCGCTCCAGCCTTTAGGGAGTATTAAGATCGGCTCTCATGGCTGCTATTAATGGGGAGCTATGTGTGTTGGCAGCGGGCACCACCACCATATGTATGCATCGCACAGCACATACTAAAAAGGCAGTGTGCCTGTACATGCTAAGTCATCCGGTTGTGTGGCAAGCACGTAGCTCCTGAAGCTCCCTTCCTTATCCCTCCAGAGGCATGGGGATGCAGGTTTGTGCACCAAATGTGTGTAGCACTATCTGTTAATTAACCATTCTGCACACAGCATGTAAGGTTATTAAATAATAACTCATTGTATTTACTGTCCCGTTCTTTCCTTCCGAAAGATCCTGATGCATTTGGCAAGTGATATACTGACATGCACAACACCTGTGTAGAACGATCTTGTGGTGGAGGGTAATTTGATTTGCAGTGTGTTGCACAAGAGTGATTACAAACAGGGGTATCAGGGTAAAAGCAGGAGATGGTCCTGTCAACAGTATGTGGGCAGACAGCGTACTTAAATACGCTCTATTCGTCTTGGGTACATTCTTTTCAGTAATAACATAACTGATTTTGCAGACACAATGGAATTTGGTTCTTCTTAATCTGGTTTTCAAGGAGAGTCAGTAAGTGTCCCAAAAGTGTTTTCAGACTTTGTATATAGATTCATGTCCTTCATCCAGCAGAGCTAACAGGCAACACGTAATACTTTTAGCATATTTAAAAACTAGGTTTTGGGGATAGTTTGAATCGTACCAGACCACATCTTGGAATAATTTTCTTGTTCTTTTAATTTGGGTTCCAAAGCTATTAAACCCCCAAATATTGTACTTTTCTGTAAGATATGTAAGTGTGCGCAGCAGTACACCAGAGAAGAACGTACCCATGCTTTTTCTATTTAAATCCTCCCCTTACTGTGACAGTAAGCTATTGAGAATTCAGGCTGTGCAATTAATTGCAAAGGGATTCGCAAACTAGAAGATCCTGGCAGTAAATCAAGACATTTCATTCCTTGTATAAGTACCCATGCCTATTACACTACATTGCTATGTCTCTGTGAGAGAAAGTCAGCTTCAGTAAATGGAAGTGAAATACAGGCCCCTAGTTCAGTATCTGTGTCCAAACCCCAAATTTTACACAGGCAAGTTTCTTCCATACCCTTCATCCCCAGATTCAGACCACACATCTCAGAATGTATTAGAATTGACCTTTCTTTTGTAGACATATTTATTTGATGAAGAGAAGGGAAAGGACTGTAATAGATCGGATAGGGATGCAAGTTCCCATATCTTTATCTTATTTAGCAGGTGGTTGAAGATTAATATAGCAAGGGGTAATCCCTTGTGGCATAATCTGTTTGAAGCAATTAGTTCCTGTTGTGTTACTACCAAACCTGGTGGAGCAGATAGGTCAGAGCCATGAGCTAGTCGAAACTTGTGTTTTTGTAATGCTGGCCTGGTGGGACGGCAACTCAGGAAGGCCACTGTGAGCATTCAAAGTAATTAAAGAGGTAGTGCTGCTCTAAGTTACAGTGAGGACTAGTTTGTCTTGAAGTTGTCTTTACCTCTGCACATAAACGCTCTAAGACAGCTGCAAAAAAAGAGGGTGTTGGTAAAGTATATTTCTAGCTCATTGTGAGGTTTTCTTGCATTTGAATGAAGAATGGAGTGAAAGTAGGAGTTCAGACTGAACACATCCTTAATGCAGTGAGAAAGAACCAACTGTGCATTTATCTTTTCAGGTGTTGAGTTTTCTTCTCTGCTTTCACCCTCTTCTATTGCTCTTTCTTTTTTTTCCAGCTTTTCTCTCTGACACATCTCTGTGCACTTTGCTCACTTTCCTGTTAACCTTCCCTACCTGCTTGTTTTCTGTTAGAGAGGGGTTGGTTAGTCTTGTCGTTACCTTCTTCTAGACTTCTAAGGTCCACTTAAAATTTCGCTTGCATGGATACAAAGCCAAAGAAACTTCCCAGACAGTGGCATTACATTGCTGTAAGCCTGTAGGAAAGGTAGCATGCCTCTTGATCATCAGCTTAGTCAATTCACCTTCCAGACCAACTGATGGGCAAGTTTCTTATTTTAACTCCCACTCTATCTGTTCCTAAAGCACTTGATCTCATCCAACTCTTCAGTTAAAAAAGCTGTAAAAAAGTTCAGTTCTCATGAAAAATAATGGGTCAGGAAATTAAAACTTTCTGTACGTTATTTTCTTCAATTTCCCACTAAGTTTGAATCAAGTTGCCCTGGAGCAGCTGAAGTGAGCTGCTCTGCAAAGGAGGGGGGAGCTGGGCACTGAGGGGGACAGGGAGGCAGGCAGGCAGCAGCCTCCCTGGCCGTGGCCCCATCCCACAGCCCCGAGTAGGGCAGGCCGGCGGCGGTAACCCGGATCACAGAATAGCTGGGGCTGGCAGGGACCTCTGGAGATCATCTGGTCCAGTCTCCCTGTTCAAGGCAGGGACAACTGCAGCAGGTTGCCCAGGATTGTATCCAGTCGATTTCTGAGTATCTCCAAGGATGGAGTTGCCACAACCTCCCTGAACAACCTGCTCCAGTGTTCAAGCACCCTCACAGCAAAAAAATTTTCTTATTTTTGAACGGAATTTCCTGTATTTCAGTTTGTGCCTGTTGCCTCTTGCCCTTTCCCTGAGAAGAGTCTGGCTCCATGTCCCTCCCATCAGGTATTTTTACACATGGACACATATACGGTCATGTTCTGGCCCTTATTCCAAGGTTGATTTGATTGCATCTTTTATTTACTTAAGCTCATTTGTAGTATTTACTTTTCCATGTTCAACAGTGAGGATGAAACTTGCATAACCCCTACTTCAAAAATAGTGTGGTTGACTCTAAACTAGTTAAATCATTACTTAAGTAAACAAGCTGTTTAATTTCTCTGTTAAAGGAATAGCAGTAATATCATAATTATAGCAGAAATGCAAAACAGCAGATCCTACATCCCCAGCTTCTGCTGGCGTCTCTTTGAGGCACATGCAGAACACATATAGAATGACTAATGAGACCTCCAAACGTATTGCATTAAGAACAGTAAGCTTATCTGATTGCTAGCAGCTGTAGTTTGCAGAATCACAATAATGAGAACTAAAAAAGTCATCTTGTCCATACCGTACTTACTAGGATTGTTTCTATAGCATGTTATCTGTGGATTGTCCAGTTCATGTGTAAAGCAGTTTTACTGGTATTAGCATGTAGCCAGAGCATGTGTATTAATAACACAAAATGTTTAAATTGCACTATAGAAATCAATTAACCATCTCCTCTCTTAAAAAAAAACCACTAGACTCAATACCAATTTACATAGATCATATTTTTTCTATTTTTCCACCTCCCGAGATACCTTCTTATGTCTCTGTTTAAAGAAACGAGGAAAGATAGAACATCACTCCTGCTGTTTTGGTGAATGTGAGGATCCCACTGGAGTGCCAGTATGCTACCAGGAAACTAAGGAATACTTTTGGATAATTCCCAGATTACACAACTCTGCATCTATTATCTTTAGATTTCCTTTTTGTAATATGTTCAGAAAAGGGTTCCAAGTTTCGCAGGCGTTTCTTTTGCTTTAATTCTGTTTTCTTCTCCACAGACAAAATTGCCTGGAACATGGATTTCATAAGTAATACTGAAGTTACAGAATTTATCCAATTTATAATAATTTTTCTCTACGCACTGCTAAAAGCAGTGGTCTCGCAGTTCTTGACTGGGGAAGGGAGTTTCATAAGTCCACAGTTGTTTTACAGCAGTGCCAAAGTCCACAGAGGCATGGAAATGAACCCAGATATAAGCTTTTGCCCATAGCTGACAGGTGATAGCAGCAAGGCTTGGTCTTGCCCGGATTCAGCTTTACTTCATCTTGTAAGGGTTGCAGTGTTGCAGTGTTTAACCATGAACGACAGATAAAGCTGACTGCAATGTGTGTGTTATTGACAGCAGTGGTATTGAGCAATTACAGAAGAAAAGGAGAAAAGGTGTTGTTCCCCGTAGGATCCCATGGGTGAGAGCCTTCTGAGACAAGAATCAGCTACCCATCTGCTTGCTCAGTCCTATGCTGAAGAGGAGAGAATGGAGCCCTGCGGTGCTGACCCATCAACTCCTGCTACATGCCGTTTAGCTAGGTTAACTGTACTTTGGGGTTCACTGCGTCCAAAGGTGAGTGGAAAATGTGCAGCATGAAGTCAGAGCTCTTCCCTTTGGCCATACAGAAGCTGTCTTTCCCGCTAGCGCCTGTGCTGCGCTCCGGTCTGAATGCTGATTACTGTAATTCCAGGATGAGGAAAAGCAGGATTGCTGCTGGAGTTCTATCGTCACTGATTTCTCAGTTATGTTAACTGGGAACGAGGGAAGAATAAGTGATATTTTCTAGATAAAAAGGAATATTGTGTTTTTCAAAGAGTTTAGCAGTGGAGATTATCTAGAAATCATCCAGATTATGTCCAGTGATAGTGGACAAAATATATCTATTTTTATTGCTCTGGGAAGGCAGGGATTCATTTCACAGGCTCTGGCTGTGATGCAGGGTTCCTTGAAATTTCACCTGTGTGATGGGATCAAACTTAACCATAACCTGCTAATTACAGATGGAAAATACTTCATTCGTTTCTATTCTTTCAAAGAACTACAAAAAATTCAGAGAGTCACAGAAAACCCTCATGATACTATGTGATGCTGAGTAATAAAATGATAAATGTAAATGCACATAGGAAAAAGCAGTTCTAACTTGACATATTCAGTGGCAGGCTCTGACCTAATTACGGCTACTTATGAACAAACTCTTGGAACGGTAAGAGGCAGTTCTACGACGACATCAGCTCGATACTCTTCAACAGTCAAAAAAGCAAACAGAACATCGGGGAATTATCTTGTAAAGGATAGAAAGAAAAAACAGAACATAATTTTGTAACTGTATAAAACTACTGTGCACCTTCCCATTGCCTACAGTGTGAAATTCTACTCCCTCATCTCAAAAACAATATAAAGGAATCAGAAAACATAAAGAGTAGATGACCAAAGACAGCTCAGACCATCAGACTGAGCTGGCAGGCTAATATATTTCAGAGTGGAAAAAGAATGACTGAGAAGGGGTATGATGGATACCTGGAAATATCGCTACTGGCATGTGGAAGGTGGAAAAGGATTGATTGTTCCAGTACAAAAGATAAAGGACATTAGATGAAAGTAGAAGGTTCAAAACAAATACAAAGTTACTTCTTCAGATGATGTCAGCGAAACTGTGAAATCATTTCCACAGGATGCTGTGACTTGACAATCAGTGGATAAATACTTGGGAAAAAGTCCTCCCATGAAACCCAAAGGTATCACATCTGGCTCAGGAAGTGCATGAGGTACAGATCTGCGGAAGTGGGGACAGTATTCTGGGTAGGTGTCACTATTTATGTCCCTTACCATTGTATGCTCCTCTAAGCGTCTGCTATTGGCCATTGGCATCAGAATAGTGGCCTAGCTGGACCTTGGTATGATGCAGCACAGATGTGCTTATGCTCTTAAGATTAATTTTGTAGGTGTTTTGGTTGAGCCTATCAGCAGAGCTCACTAATAACCCTTCACAAGGGCCATGATTGAATCCATTGTCAAGGCTGCGCTGTCTGACTTGATTAGCTGTATTTCTTTAGCTTTGATTGTAGAGAAAGAGAATATATTTTGTCTTCTGTACTATGATGACATGTAAGAACCACTCCGTTGTGAGCCATTATTTGACTCACAATTATTTGCATCTACAAAATTGCACCCTCAGTTGAGTGGGACTGCAAAACTAGACTTTGGACTCCTAAACAATTCAATGAAAATTCATATTCATGATATGTTCAAAGAGGATTAGTAATCTAAGTATATTACAGTTTAAAAAATCATATTATTCCAAATGCTTCAGCTTCTTTTTCATTGGGAAGCACAATCTACTAACCTTTACTTCCTAGACTGTAAGGACCACAACATGCCCATGTGGAAAACTTAATGGATTTACAATTGTTAATTACAGTATGAGCCTGCATGTGCTATCTTTTGAAATGACACTGGTAATGTAGCACCACTCACTGCCTTTCATTGGTAGCTTTTGGAACCTACATTCTGTTAAATTCACAGTATTTCTTTTGGTTATATACTACTTATTGATTTTTTATGTTAGAAAAGATGGTCAGTGGATTCCAGCTTTCAGAAGGTTTTGCCAGACTAAAGAAATTTTGAGTATATAAAGCACAAGCTCAACAGGATGTATTGTACTAACCCTCTGGACACATTGTGCCGTGGCTTAAGAGAGGTAGCATCAAGTCCAGGCTCTAAGAGTAGTCTCCAGGGTGAGAGCATAACAAATGATGAAGCAATGCAGATGAGGATATCCCCTTCCATCTTTCAGCAGCTACTGCATTTTCCTGTTTTAACATACAAAATAAGCAGTTTCATAAATTCATGGAAATGCATACACACATTTGTAAAATAAGCATGGTTTTCTACATTTAAGGAAACATATACATTTGTAAACAGTGATATTAATTCCACGTTATTTAAACAGAGACGTTTACAAACCTGCCAAATATTCTTTTAAGTTAATGCAGTAAAGAATCCAATCACTTTTTAAAAGAGCTATTGGAAAGGGAATGACTCAACATACAAATTAAATAACTCTCTTAGAATCCCATACCTCTCCTAAACCATACCATCTGGGCAGCTTCTGGGATGAGACCCAGAAAATATCCATGTGCTTGTGTGTGATGTGAGCAGCCACTGAGGCGGTAATTTCACTGTTTATACACTGTTTTTCATTACACCTTTTGTACAAAAACCACCCCTCTTATGTGTTAGTGAATCAATACCCCATAAAATGTAATTATGCTACCTTCCATAGCCAATTGCCTTTCTGGGATGGTCTTAACTGGATTCATTTTGGAGTCATCTTAACCGGACACAGTTGTTTCCGCTTCCTACTTGCAGATTTCTGCTAAGCATGTGTAACAATTAATCCTGTAAGGAGGCCTTACTTTGGGGTTCAAGAAGCTGCATGGTAAAATATTCGGACAGAAGTTGTCATCCATAGCCTGTTTTTTCCTTGAGTTCTAGACGCCCCTCTAGCTGATTCAAGTGCACATCATTAGCTGCAGTTGTTTCAGGGAACTCTTTCTAAACTTTAATGATAAAGATATGGCATAACCATGCTTAAGAATGCTAAGTGCTATATTTACTTCTCATTTTAGTTTGGCCTGGATGCCAAGAGCTTATCTGGGTTTTGGGAGATTTGGGGGTGGCAGATCAAGCACTGAAAAATATTACTTTCTTCTGCCCACTGATGAGTAAGTATAGCTGGAAGTTTATACATTTTATCATGCACAGGAAGGGAGTGGAAGAATTTAACTTCCATTTTCTTGTTACACTTGATAGTTTGCTTAGTACTTTCAAGGCTCAAAATTTTCTTGACTGATCTCAGACGAAAAGTAAACTGTTTAGGAAATCTTAGACAAAATCTATTCAGTTGTTTCAAGGTTTTTCTGCATGAAAAAATAACCCAAACCACATTTTTCTTTATTACCACTTTTTAAATGTTTCATTTTCTAGCCTGTTCTGAACAGTCAAAACCCATTAGTTTCTCTCAACTCCTACCTCTGCAAAAGTGCAGGTTTGCTGTATAGAATGAAAGGCATTATGTGCATTTTAAACGTTACTACAGTAATTGTCACTTCAATGATACATGCGAAATTAGAACAGTCATTTTGGGAACCTCTCTGAAGAAACTGGTTTTAGTTTAACAGAAGTGCTTAACTGCTACTTACTTAGAACACCATTACCATCATTGTTGCTTAAATAAGGACAAAATGAATTAATAATAGGTCACTAGCAAGAATATTATCTATCTAAGGTGTCTGCTGTTCCTGGTTCCTGCAAATGTTTTGTAGACTTAGTTGAAGGCATGGAGAGGAATCACTGCAGATACTCCAGAAAAGCTGAGGTCCCTCATGGACTACAAGTCACGTCTGCCAGTCTTGTGCAATCAGCTTGGATACACTGAGCACCTGAAATGGCACTAGTCACTCATGCTTAGGTGCGTGACTGCCACCCTTTAAATATCTCGGACTGGTCACCCTGAAAATACAGGTATCGCCGATTAGGAATATGGATCAATAGCTAATGGGTGTGAAGCACTGGGCTTTGGGGTTTCGAACCTCAGGAAAGCCAAACAATATGAACTATATTGCAAGAAACAGGCATGTCAACCTGACTTCAGCCTGTGGAAACTACCCTATTGCATGTGAAGACAGGCTCAGTAGACAATATAATAATGCAAATAATTTGATTTAGTAATGGCAATGGCAACTGTTTTTAAAAATTCAGACAAGCAAGAATCAAATGTAAAGAAACGTGAAATGAATCTGGCTTAAAATTTTATTTATCTTTATTTATATTTTATAATGTCAAATGCTCTAGAAATGAGCAAGAAAATCAGCTATCGGACTCTGGAAGGCAGTAGTCGTGCCTGTAAGCAAATGTTTCTAAGCTCTTTTAAAATTTATTGTAGGATTGTACATAGAGTAAATTAATGAAATATTCAAACAGTTTCAGAGTTGGTTTATTATGTGTCTAAGAGAGCTACAGAACCAGCTAGGCTTGAAAAAAAGATTTTGTGATAAAATAATGGCTTTTGTTTTTCATTTGAAATCTTCCATTGGAGATTAGTTCTCCAATGGAGCAGTTCGCGCAGAAGGGTGCCAGAAGGCAAAGAAGGCACCTCTCCATTTTGCACATTTTTGCGCAGTGGTGTGTCCTTCCCCGGGGCATGGTCATGACACGCCGCAGAGCACGTTCCCCAGTGGCTGCGGGAGGTGCTGCATCGGCTGTGTCTGAGGCCTCAACCCAGACAGACCCTCAGACAGCAGATGCAGCTCTGCAGGTGTCAGGCTGCAGGGAGTGCCTGGGGCCTCTCCGTGAGGCCTGGGCTGACAGTCAGCTCTCCTGTGTGAGGTGTGCTGTGGTTGACCAGTTGCGTCACCAGATAAAGGAGTTACGGGAAGAGGTTAGTAGGCTGCGTAGCATCCGAGAGGATGAGCGGGAGATTGACAGGGTGTTCTCGGAGACTGTTCAGCTCTGGGAGTCCCCTGCCCCCACTGCAGCGGAGTTGTCAGAGGGCTCAGCAGCATGTGTAAAGGTGCATCATAACGCTGTTGAAGAGGGCTGGAAGCTGGTGACCTCTCGTAGAAGGAGAAAGGCTCTTGCTCCTCCTCAAGACTTACCCTTGAAGAACAAGTTTAGCGCCCTCCGAGCCGAGGAGGAGCTGGGCATGGCTCCAAGTGAGGCAACTGGCCTGGCAGACCCTCTGCCATGCAGGAACCCCTGGAAGAAACGGCGAGTGATTGTTGTGGGTGACTCCCTGCTGCAGGGGACAGAGGCACCTATCTGCTGACCTGATCTCTTGTCCAGAGAGGTTTGCTGCCTGCCAGGGGCTCGAATAAGAGATGTCGTGGAAAGACTGCCAAGGCTTGTCCACGCGTCGGACTACTACCCTCTGCTGATCTTCCATGTGGGTGCTAATGACACGAAAGGCAAACTGGAAACCATCAAACAGGACTTCAGAGCTCTGGGAATGGTGGTGAAGGGTCTGGGAGCCCAGGTCGTTTTCTCCTCAATCTTGCCTGTGAGGGGAAAGGACAGGAGGAGGAGTAGACGAGTTTTCCAAGTTAACAGCTGGCTGCGCCGCTGGTGTTGGCAGCAGGGCTTTGGTTTCTACGACCATGGGACCCTGTTTGAAGATCAACAGCTGATGGGGAGCGATGGGATCCACCTTACCAAGCGGGGCACGCGTGTCTTTGCCAACAGATTGGCCAGCCTGGTAAGGAGGGCTTTAAACTAGGCAAGATGGGGGAAGGGGAGTGGTATAGTGGCAGGGGAGTCAGTAAAACACCGCTCAAGTCAGGATGCCTCCGGAGGGTGCATGCAGCCAGGGGAGACAGCATGGGACATGGCTATGGAGGATCTTCTTGCACCTCTCCTGGGAAGCTTGCATGCTTGACTGGCTCTCTGAAATGCCTGTATACCAATGCACGCAGCATGGGGAATAAACAGGAAGAGTTAGAGATCTGTGTGCGGTCGCAGGGCCATGATCTCATTGCAGTGACAGAGACATGGTGGGATAGTTCACATGACTGGGATGCTGTCATGGATGGCTATGTGCTTTTTAGGAAAGACAGGCCAGGAAGGCGAGGTGGTGGAGTTGCTCTTTATGTGAGGGAGCAGCTAGAATGTATGGAGCTCTGCCTCGGGGTGGATGAAGAGCAGGTTGAGAGCCTATGGGTAAGGATTAAAGGGCAGGGTAACATGGGTGACACTGTTGTGGGGGTTTACTACAGGCCACCTGACCAGGAGGAAGTCATCGATGAGGCCTTCTACAGACAGCTGGAAGTAGCCTCACGTTCACAGGCCCTGGTTCTCATGGGAGACTTCAACCACCCTGACATCTGTTGGGAAGACAGCACAGCTAGGCACAAACAGTCAAAGAGGTTCCTGCAGAGGATTGATGATAATTTCTTGACTCAGGTGGTGGAGACGCCAACGAGGAGAGGTGCAATGCTAGACCTTGTACTAACAAACAAAGAAGGTCTAGTTGGAGATGTGAAGGTTGGGGGCAGCCTTGGCTGCAGTGACCATGAGATGGTGGAGTTCAGGATCCTGCGAGGAGGGAGCAGGGCAATAAGTAGGATTGCAACCCTGGACTTCAGGAGAGCTAACTTTGGCCTCTTCAGGGACCTACTTAGGGGAATCTCATGGGTTAGGGCCCTGGAGGGAAGAGGGGTCCAAGAAAGCTGGTTAATATTCAAGCATCACTTCCTCCAGGCTCAAGATCAGTGCATCCCTCTGAGGAAGAAGTCGAGCAAAGCGGGCAGGGGACCTGCATGGATGAGCAAGGAACTCCTGGCAAAACTCCAGCAGAAGAAGGAAGTGTACCGAATGTGGAAAAGGGGACAGACCACTTGGGAGGAATACAGGGACGTTGTCAGAGTGTGCCGGGATGTGACAAGGAAGGCTAAGGCCCATTTGGAGTTAAATCTGGCAAGGGATGTCAAGGACAACAAGAAGGGGTTATTCAAATACATCAATAGCAAGAGGAAGACTAGGGAAAACGTGGGCCCACTGCTGAATGGGGCGGGTGTCCTGGTGACGAAGGATACAGAGAAGGCAGAGTTACTGAATGCTGCCTTTGTTTCAGTCTTCACTGCTAAGGCCAGTCCTCAGGAATTCCAGACCTTGGAGACAAGAGAGGAAGTCTGGAGAAAGGAAGACTCTCCCTTGGTTGAGGAGGATCAGGTTAGAGATCTTTTGTCCAAACTTGACATCCATAAATCCATGGGCCCCGATGGGATGCACCCACGTGTGCTGAGGGAGCTGGCGGATGTTATTGCTAGGCCGCTCTCCATCCTCTTTGAAAGGTCCTGGAGATCAGGAGAGGTGCCTGAGGACTGGAAGAAAGCCAATGTCACGCCAGTCTTCAAAAAGGGTAAGAAGGAGGAGCCAGGAAACTACAGGCCTGTCAGCCTCACCTCCATCCCTGGAAAGGTGATGGAACAGCTCCTCCTGAAGGTCATCACTAAGCATGTGGAGGACAAGAAGGTGATCAGGAGTAGTCAGCATGGATTCCCCAAAGGGAAATCATGCTTGACCAATCTGATAGCCTTCTATGATGGAATGACTGGCTGGGTAGATGAGGGGAGAGCAGTGGATGTTGTCTACCTGGACTTCTGCAAGGCTTTTGACACTGTCTCCCGTTACTTCTTCATAGGTAAGCTCAGGAAGTGTGGGCTAGATGAGTGGACAGTGAGGTGGATTGAGAACTGGCTGGATGGCAGAGCTCAGAGGGTTGTGGTGAATGGCGCAGAGTCAAGTTGGAGGCCTGTGGCTAGTGGTGTCCCCCAGGGGTCAGTCCTGGGACCAGTCTTGTTCAATATATTCATCAATGACCTGGATGAAGGGACAGAGTGCACCCTCAGCAAGTTTGCTGATGATACTAAACTGAGAGGAGAGGCTAACACATCAGAAGACTGTGCTGCCATTCCGAGGGACCTGGACAGGCTGGAGAGTTGGGCAGAGAGGAACCTCCTGAAGTTCAACAAAGGCAAGTGCAGAGCCCTGCACCTAGGCAGGAATAATCCCATGCACCAGTACAGGCTGGGGGTTGACCTGCTGGAAAGTAGCTCTGTGGAGAAGGCCCTGGGAGTGTTGGTGGACAACAAGTTAAACATGAGGCAGCAGTGTGCCCTTGTGGCCAAGAAGGCCAATGGTATCCCTGGGTGCATTAGGCAGAGTGTTGCCAGCAGGTGGAGGGAGGTGATGCTGCCCCTGTACTCAGCCCTGGCGAGGCCTCCCCTGGAGTACTGTGTCCAGTTCTGGGCTCCCCAGGACAAGAGAGACATGGCCCTACTGGAGAGAGTCCAGCGGAGGGCTACCAAGATGATTAGAGGGCTGGAGCACCTCTTCTATGAAGAAAGACTGCAAGAGCTGGGCCTGTTCAGCCTGGAGAAGAGAAGATTGAGAGGGGATCTCATCAACATGTACAAGTATCTGAAGGGGGAGTGTCAAGAGGATGAGGCCAGCCTCTTCTCTGTGGTGCCCAGCAACAGGACAAGAGGCAATGGGCAGAAACTGAACCACAGGAAGTTCCATCTGAAGCTGAGGAAAAACTTCTTCACTGTGAGGGTGACAGAGCATTGGAACAGGTTGCCCAGAGAGGTAGTGGAGTCTCCTTCGCTGGAGATATTCAAAACCCGTCTGGATGTGATCCTGGGCAATATGCTCTAGGTGACCCTGCTTGAACAGGGAGGTTGGACTAGATGATCTCCAGAGGTCCCTTCCAACCTAAACGATTCTGTGATTCTGTGATTATTTGAATTAGAGGTGGCATTAGGAGAAGCATTAAAAACCCCCCAAAAGTCCAATTTTTATCATTTATGAGTAATGAATGAACCTGAGCGTATGCAGCTAAAACTTGTATACCAAGCCAGTATGTATGTTTGTCCCTAAATAAATCTGTCAAACAGTGCTGTCACGTAATTTGTTCCTAGCAAGTACTTTGCAGAATTGCTGTTTAAGAGATACTGAAACTTCCTTCAGAAAATTACTGTTAGAGATTTTGGGGGGCTTAATAATAGAGAAATATCTCCTTCTTTTTGATTATCAGAAGCAAGAGAAAGGAATAGGAAACAGCCTGTCCTCCAAGTAAAGTATTGATGTAGCCATGAAATAATTACTGAGTTCATTTGAGCTCTTGTATAGCAGTTCTTACTCTTTCATTAGTAAACTGAGGAGATCCAAGTTACTCTGAATTTAAGGGCCAACATAAACTCTGTTTCTGTTTACAGTGAAAATATTCCAGCAGAAAGGAAAATATAGTATGTATAGAAGGAAAAGGAAGTAGCAGTTTATGGACATATGTTTATCTGGAAAAGCTGTTTTAATTAAATTAAGGAAAGTCTTTTGGGAGTAGAATGAGTCACAAAGACAGAAACAATTAGCTGCAAGACAAACATTAGGAATCAGATGTTCGCCTGAGAGTTTAATTAATTTTTTTGATACTGATGGCTGTTTTAGAAAACCTAAATCATGTCACGTGCAGTTTGTACAGCCTCTCTAAAGTTATGGTATTAGGAGAAATGGGCTCTACTGTCTCTGTACACAAGTTCTCAAATTCTTGCATTCTTTCCTGGGTTTCTCATCAATAATCTGTACTCACCCTAAGACCTTCACCTTAACAAACCGTAGGGGTATAATTACAAATAGAAAAGTCTGACAAGCTGTTATTATTGTCAGCAGCAATTGCTTTTCTAAAAAATTAAGCCAAATTATCTAAATTAGATGGCATCTGGTTTCTTTAGTGTATATACTAGAATTTTGAAGAAAGCTACTTGTCCTAATACCATATTCAGTCTGACTTAGGTAATAAAAACAGAGCAGGGACTCCACCTCTTTCCCAGGTTGCTCCTAGAAAATTAAGTAAGAAATTGAGCTGACAAATCCATTTCCTTAACATAAGATGACGTTTTTTAGTTAACTTCGGACACCAAAAGCCAGATCTTTAAAGAAATTTGAGTGCCTAGTTTTCATTAATTTCAATGACAGAGCATAGAAAGTTTCTGTTGCAATCAAGAGAATGCCCATATCTTATTATTACTTGATTCTTTTCCTACGTGTTCACACAAACACGCATACAAGTATTAAATAATATGATTTATTACATATAATGATATAAATCCATGAATATGCCATATTACTCCAAAGTTATTGCTTTCCATGAAGTGATTTTCTAGTGCTAAAAATGATTTTGCACCTATCTGGCATGTGCATCGCTACTGCAAGTTCGACCAGTTGACAGCCTCTGCTGACAAACAGGAGATCTCCATGGTTATTATCCTCTGCTAGCTTTTCTAACCACTTCAATATGTTCAGTCTTGCGGATTTTTAATATAGTTTACATAAATATATACTCCCCTCTTATTATGTATTACATACACTAGGTTATTTATACAAAGCGTTATTGGGGATTACTAGTAGCGTACAGCATATCCATGAACACACTATGTCTTTGCCACCCAGTCCAGAAAGTTAGAGAGTTTTTGAGCACCTAGTTTGACTGGTCACCTTACCCAGATTTACATGCCAGTGTTTACACCGAAGCAGGTGTTTGGCACCTGAGATGTCAGACATCAGCTAGGGAGAGGAGATTCTAGAAGTAAATAATGTTCACATTTTTGTCTCTGCTTTTAATACATGGATGAGAAGAAAATAGTTGTCAATTGATAGAGTTTGGCAGAATGAAAGGAACCGGCAGAGCCCAACTGCAAACAAGTAGGAATTCAGGACAATTATAAAAAGGTGGAGGGGGGACTGGTAAAAGAGGTTTTTTACACTGGTTTGATTTCCAGGATTTCCTCTCATGCAACTACAGTGTGATTAGGAGATGCACTGCTCAGAGCCCGGTGTGTGCCGTGCCAGGACCACGCTCTTGACTTTGCATTCTGTATTTGAAGAAAGCCAGAGCTAAAGCTCTAAAACTCAAAGCTTGAGTTGCAGGCCAGAAGGCTGAGGTTTGCTCACTCTGCGTAGGTTTTATGTATGAGGCTACTTCCAGCAGGAGTCCTATCTCTTGGTTCTTCTTTTCTTTGAAAGCACTTATTTCAAGGATCAGATTTCAAGAGGATATAGAGCGGTTCCACTTATTTCCTCGCCCAGGATCCCCTTAAGCTTGAGTTATTTACGCTTACCCAGCTGTTTGGATTGCATTTGTATTGATTGCCAGCTCATCTGTTACAAGCACAAAACTATTGTTGAAACTGTAAAGTAAGATGAAATTTGTTTTTATTCAGTATATTTTGCACCTATCATTTCCAGGGTTGTTACTGTCAGCACACATCGAGGCTGCCTCCAGACATCCCTTCTCCTGTGTGCATTTTTAGTTCCTTTGCTTTCTGTCTCAGAGAGAAATCTTTAAAGATCACACAACTTTCCAATTTGAATATTTTTACCAAAAATAAAACCTGAACATCCTGCTAAGAATATTCTGATTTAGGCAGACAACTGCAATTGCCTTACTTCTTTCCCCTTTCATAGGATTAAAGCATAAACATGAATATAGTTGCTAGACTGATTTTTCTGTTTCTTCTGCTACTTCTAAAAATAGCACCCAGAAGATAGGAACAAAAGAATTGTGAATTTCATATGGGGGCAGGGTACCTCTTGGGCTTTTTAATCCTTTAAAAATTATTTAGGAGTGATGATAGATGTGAGACTGACATCTCAGTACAATGAAACCCTCAGTTTATCCCAGCCATCAGCAAGGTTCCCATTATTGCATGATTCTATAGCTATGGAGTTTGTTACTAAATGAATTCCTTCCTATAGCGTAGTGATTAATTAGCTTCTATTTTTTAAAATAGATGTTTCTGGCCCCACAATGACAAAGGCCAACTTAAATACATGAACAGAAATTAAATAATGTCTTCCTGAATCTGCAGAACAACCTGAAAAAAGTTAATGGAGAGGTCTGCTTCACCTTTATCATCTCAAAGGGTTGTCAAGTCTGGAACTGAAAGATAAGTTAAAATGTTGCCCTCAGTAATTATTTCTATATGGAGCTTTCAGCAGAAGCATACAGCTTTTGTTTCTAACTTTCAGTCCAAAGCTGTCCATGTGGTGGAGAAATTAATAAAAAAAATAATATCCCTGAGGAATTTATTCTCATTATGAAATGCACTTGCATATTTAACTAACTTCAGATGTCTTCTTTTCACTTTAATTAAGCTCTTGTAAACTGTTTTCTTCTGTTACATTAGAGTGCTGTAGAAAACTTGGTATAAAACATAGGTCTACCTTGCTAAACAGCGTAGAGTGCCCTAGATATATGTGCACCAGGGTCTTGTGTATAGATGCTACAGCAAAGTACAGTTTCACCAATCAGCTACAATCTTGTTTTGATTTTGGAAAGAATTAGCCTCACTACCTTTCTGTTATCGCTGGGGAGACCTCTACAAACCAAGGCATGAAAAGATACAGTTCATATCTTCTCTCAAAGCTGAACCTGCTGACTCTGAGGACACTGGCAGCAGTCACTTACATGAAATATGTAGTTACATTGTAAGACGTAAGACTTGCAAGTGAAATAGATTTGCTTAGAAGTGCAAAGCCTTCCCCAAAGAGTCGAGTAGAGGCTTGTTGCGGGAGCTGGAGAAGTGTAGTTGGATCTGTGGAAGTAGCCCAATATAGCCAAGATTTTTTGATCTGTGGTGACAGTCTGCCCTGATAACTGCATTCCTCAGAAATGATGAAGTGACCAACCTGCTGGATGAAGTTTCTGTGAGCAGAAAACCATACCACCAAGAACTATTGCCCTGGAGCTCCTCACCAAAGGAAATTAGAGTGACCACAAATTCAGATTTAAGTGTTAAAATAGTTTTTTTCTTCAACTACGCTTTCCCACAGCAGCAGTTAATAAGAACAAAGCATAAAATACAAAAGTAGAGTAAAACAGAAGAGCTAAGGAGTATAGGAAATAAAGACACTAACATCAGCCATGCAAAAGACTGTGCCCGTACATATGCCTCCCATTGTCTTGTGGTGAATAGGCAACAAATCAGACCATTAAGTTCTGTGGTTTCAGTTGTCTGAGAACAGGGATGCTATGCTAACGGCTGTGCTTATAACATTTTGTGGGGGCTTCCAAATCATTACGGACAACATCAGGTCATTCACTTAAGGAATATACAATTCCAATTGAAATCACCTCATTGTGAGGAGGGTCAGAGATTATATAATCCCGAAACATGCCATCTCTTTGGCATGACTGCCTTATTCAGTATGCACATCAGACGATGCACAATAAAGAAGGCAAAGGATATAGGACTGCTGCCCTGTTCCTGCCTAAATCCTTCCCACAGTTGTGTGAAACAGAACTAACCTCAGTGGAATCAGCAATCAGTCTGATTTTACAGTGCTGCCATATAATAAATGTATTCTTTGGCTCAGAGGTTGATGGTACACTGTTTAAGTGCCAGGTCTATTGTCAGTGACCTTAATGTCACTAATTACTATGCAGTTTGTACCATGTCATGAGCAAGTCAGAACCATATCCATTGAAGAACGATAACAGTGCGTCAATGCCTCAACATATTTTCATTAACAAACCCAAAATAAACTCATAGAAATTGTACCATGTGAAGCCCTCTTTCACTTCAGTTTTATTGCAAAAATTCTCTGGAAAGTGATCACATGATCAAAGACTGCAGAATCATATTTAAGCAACTAGGAAGAGCTAGGGTTTGCATATGTAATCTTAATTTTGCATCTCCTGACTTTTGTGAAACATAATTTTTCAAGAGTTTCAGTCCTTCAAAATCCTTTTCTAATATTGCTTAATTTTAGTCCACTGAATAATCCCTATGCTTTCACTGGGACTACTGTCTCTAAGAAATGGTTTTCTCCACAAAGCCAAAGATTTTGTGTCAGTACGTGAGTAGGTGGCTTTCAATATAACATAGTGCTGAGCTAAACAGCAAAAAAAAAATAGAAGAACTCTCTCTCTCTGCCAGTTACTGCTCCCAGGCTGTAATTTGTATACATGCAACTAATGATCCAATATTGACTAAATGGGGAGTGCCACTTTTTGTTCGTTGAACATGCAAATGGTTAAGGACCTTGAAAACTACTGGTTGCAGAGGTCGTCTCACAGATCTGTTATCAAAGCTTGCATAATTAAGCAGGTGACACAGCCATTAACTTGCATATGGGCTTGTATATGTCAAAGCAGACCAGCTTAATCTAAAGGTGAATTCAATAAAGTTATGCTGAATTGCAATCCACAAAGCCTATGATTAAGGGTCAGCACATCTGGCTTCTGGTTTGATGTCAGCTGCTAACCTTTCTTTGACCTTATCCCCTGCAGACTTTTTAAGTGACTATTACTAAGGATATTTTACAATGTCATCTTGCTGACTCTCACTATGCCGTGACAAATACCACATAGCTTCACCTTTGCTAACTTAATTTCAAAATCTCTTCAGTGTGCGTGGAAACCTAACATTTTATTTTAATTTCCTAAACCAGCAGTAAATTTTCATCTCACACAGGGAGGAGAGTAATGGAAATTATAAGAAAGTTTAATTGTTTTCCTTTTTCAAAATAACCATAGCATCTCATCCATTAGCCAGTGTGATCTACCTATGGAATTGAGTGCTTTTCATAACAGCATTAGTGACTAAAATTTATTCATCCTCAGTGTAGCTATGTGAAACTGAAACAGCAGAAAATTTTGCTTATGCTGTGTAGGAAATCATTCACACTGCATGAGATTTCCTACTTTGCTGACTTTTATTGTCCCTCAGTTTATTCATTCCCCTATATTTGGCAGGTTAGTGTCCTATTTCTGTTGTTGATAGGCTCAGGCTTCTTTACGCCCTTGAGTAGGGCAGTCCAAATCTGCCAAAAATGAGGACAAAGTCTATGGAGAGGCCGTATCTTTCTGCATGAAAAAAAGAGAAAAATATCTCCCAGCTGGGCTTTCCATTTGCATGAGAAAACAACTTCTTCATTATAAACAGTTCCTAATCTTAAATGGTTTTCTAAGCTCCATGCCAACTGGTTTTCTTTACAACAAATAGAAACAAAAATTATAATTTACAAAACTGAAAGACAGATAATTACACGAGTATACCAAGTTGTTATATTATCTCCAAGGATACAAAAGGAAGGAAATTAATAGTTCAAACAACCATATGCAATAACATGCTTTTCCTAGTAAGGATAAATGAACAAGTTTTTCAACACAACAAATGCCCCAAGGCACCCCAAGGATTTACTTCACAGAAAAAAGAGAGAGATGTAGAATTTGATGCCTAACTATTTTAGGAATACTGATCAGTTATAATACATGTGGAATTGTTTGCAGAATCCTCAGCTGTTTTTTCTTTAGAATAATATGTTGTGGGCAAATTTTCAGGAAAAAAATCACACTATTTCAACTGCTATAGTAACAATCATATATAGGGTTTTTAAAATGTATTTAGATTTGTAAAAGCCTCAGAAAGGACTTACCCAATACTTGGCTTACTCCCTAAACAATAAATATTTCTTTTAGACTATGAAAAATTATCATCAGCCCACTTATTTCACCTCTCCTCCCACATATGGGGCAAATGGGGCTTAATTATGGAAGCTGGCTGCTATTGCAGCTCCATAATACACATAAATAGTACACCAAAGGGGTATGGACCCCTTTGGGGGTCCCATTTTAATAAAGCAATATATTACTTCTGGCTTGTTCCACTACCTGCACTGTACATGTCAGTAGTAAATCTCTAATCAACAAATGCTGCATCACTGGATAATAGACAAAACCTACTGGGACATATCTGAAACCCATGTGAATTTAGAGCTCTGTTATCCATAGCAGAAGTTGAAAGTCCTGGCTGGGGCTAGGCTAGGTTTTTTGCTTGCATCGCAGCCATTTTGAAGAGACTTCTTCTCACTTTTCATGTTTTGGATATTGTGTTTGGAGGTTGTTCATAAGTCCTATTCCAGCTGCATTGTGCCACGTGAGGAAGGCACTGCTCCTAGCTCCCTGCCACCACTCTGCTGGGGGGGATACCTCAGATCTACCAGCTCCACGCAGTCGCTCTCTAAACCATTCTAGCATATGCAGGTTGAATTATTGATATTTTCTGTCATGGCTCGGTTGGATTGTAATGGGCTAGGGAACAAGCCTGTGGACATAAGGGGATGCCTCTAGCAAGTGGCAGTGAGGAGCAGCTGGGGCACAACAGGGCAGGAAGCTCGGTGGCTGGTGCAGCTGCCGCCTGAGGGGACAAATGGGCCTTTCTTGTTCCCGAGGCAGGGAAAAGCTCTGCTTGGCCGGCTGAGCATGCTGCACACTCCCAGGGTGCCTGCAATCCCTGACCCTCGGCCTCTTCCCTCACAGGGAGCCCTGTGATGCTCTCACCTGGCTCCCGTGGCTTTCTTGCGGTGCGTTCTCCCTTCTCACCCGCATTCAACCATATCTCCCATTGCTCCTTGCTCATCCTTCTTGTTTCCTTTATTTTGGTCTGGCAGAAAGGAAACTGTCAAAGAGCTTTGGTTTTCAGAAATATATAGGGAGATTGGGCAAGCTGCAACACACATAGCTTTGCTATAAGGTGACTTTATCAGATACTTCTTTGACACGGAATCAGCTCCAGTAGTATATGAGATGTAATGGGCCTTTAATCAAAAGGCAAGACCAGCTTTCTAACCCTACATCCCCTTTTTGTATTTCCCAGCATTCATTCAAATTAGCAGATTAGCACCCATTGGTGTCTAGAATCTTTCCCAAAGTTTTCGAAATGGATTAGTCGCAGCACTTTTGTATGTGCATTGCCACAAAAAAAAAGAAAAAAAGAAAAAAAGAGAGAAAATTTGTTTGGCTACGTCAAGTATCCTGCAGAAAATAAGGCTCCTTCAAGTGCAGATACTTATATAAAGAACAAATGCCAGCATCTTTATAGAATAATATTCATAACTCCTGTACAGTCAGAGACATAAGACAGAACACAAATATTACCAGTACCATCTGTCAGAAGTTCACTTTTCTAGGTCTTTTTACTCAGATGTCTCTGTTTGATCTATGAAATATTACTCTAGGTTGGTCACTTAATTCACAGAAATGTTTAGGTAGCCTACTACCAAGCATATGAAAAGGTGTTACAGATGGATCCATATCTTATCCTATGCACTGTGATGGTAGCTGTGTTCACTCTTTTCAATTTTCCTTTCATATGCTCACACTTTTTTATAGTCAGTCTATTTGTGCTTAATGATTATATACATAAATTACAGTCTCTAGACTTCTAGACTGGTGCTTTAACCAATGAGTCATCTTCTCTACTTCCTAGTAGATGCTGCTATTGTCAGTAGCGTCTTCTGTCCCCAAATCTTTCCAAATCTAAATAACAAACACCAAAGTAAAGTATATAATAAATATGAAAAATAAAGTGCAATAATTTATAGCTATCAGTATGACTGAAAAACAGCTTTCACAAACAACATTTCTGGTCCAGGCCTGCAAAGCCTAATTACAATTACTTTTCCCTTTATTAATAGTCCCTGCCAAAAACCAAGCCTTCTTTATGACTTAAAGTCCTTCTGGTTCTCAAAACAGGGCTTAGACAAAACCTGTGCCAGCATTCTACAATAGAGCAAATTTAGTCCCTATTTCATAGCCGTTTCTGCTAGATTCTAACTGCTATACAGTTTATCTACTTCTCCTGTTAGCTAAGCCTACCTTGTTTATAAGCAAAGTACTTTTCATATAAGGCAGAGATTAGGTACAGACATTTGTTGGATGTCATGCTGTCAGTGTTTATTCCAAGTCCATATCAGTAATGCAAGCCTTCTATAAGCATTAGTAACTGGATATGCACAAAGTACATGTTGCGCTCGCTTCCCGTGTCCGCTCTGCTTGGCACGTACAGCAGTCTCATTTTGGTTGTGTGAAAGTTCCATATTTTTCCCCATTATGAGTCCCCGCAGCCCAGATTGATAGTAGACCCAGCTGTCCTTTATAATTACATTTTAATGACTTAGGAGGGTTGTTTGCATTTTGGCAACTTGTTTAATAGTGGTGACATTTAAATTGTCACAACTAGGCTTCAAAGTTATCAATTTATTAGATGATCAGGGAACTTCACACCTATGGTGGTGCATTTTTTTGGCTGCAAACTCAGTAATCCATCAGCGCATTGATTTATATAATGAAGGTTATTTCATAGGGGTATGCTGTAGTTAATTCAGCCCTGAAATGGATTAACTTTCACAAATTAAAAAGGTTCTGTTTACTTATTTATTATTACTTTAGATTGACAGATACTCTAAAAACACACATATTGTGTTTTGTCTTCTGTGCTTTCTTCATTTCTGTATATTGACTTTTTTTGTGCACATATCCTTTTCTATTTCTCTCCTTCTGCAAATGAACCTGAGATTTGCAGACTCACATATCGTTCCTTCAGAGAACACTTCTCTCTCATGCACCAATAGAAGTTAAGCACTCGAATACTACAGATTACACACTTGATAGATTTTTTTGGCTAAATATTTCAGCCCCCCAGGCTAAAGCCACATCAAAACAGTTGTCAAACTTTTTATACAGAAGTAGAAGTTCTGTGAATAGCAGAAAAAATGAGGCCTGATGTCCTGTTCTGAATGTCAAGTTCAATCACAACACTTGGCTCCCTCCCATGTTCCTTACATGCTTGCTCACCCCTCTTTCTCCCTGCTTCCCATTTCCAACCTGACACTTTTAAGGCTGTCTAATGTCTCCTACCCATCTTCGTTTGACCTGCTGTCTGGAAAAGAAACACCTCATGGTGCACATCAAAGCTATGTGTGTGCTTACTAACAAATCCACCAAGCCACTGCCCCCAGCTGCCTAGAGAAGGAGAAGGAGCAGATCAGTGTTGTACAGGCCTGTTCAACCACCTTTTCTCTAGCTATGTCTGTAAGGGGTTCCTGGGCTGGCGTACGCACCCTGGCCACCCTCCTGTGGTGAGCACAGAGCAGCTCCCATCTCTGGGAGGAACTCACCACGACCAGGTGATGGGGGCCCAGCAACCTGCGGCAGGGGACTGAGCTGCAGCCTGGGAAGCCTGCTCTCCTCCCGGATATGACTGAACTTGGTTAACTGATTCAGAAGTTATTGAGAGAGACCAACGCATCGGTCAAACTGCCACATGTTCATTTTTTTTCAGGAAATCAAAAAAAAAAAAACCTCAAACTAATATATTTGGCTGGTGATGACAGGCAAGGTGGTCACATCAAGTCCTCTCTGAAGAAAGCAAACTTTGCAAACTCTGGCAAAGGGAGGAGTGGGACTACTGCTTACTGCAAAGTCGCAGAGGTCACCGAAACACCAGTGTCCCTGAGCTGCTGCTGGGAGGCGTCACACATATGCAAGCAAATATCTTCTGAGCTCTCACCTACTTCAAAGGACTTGGCCCAGCGTAGGGTCTGCTGAATAAACTTTCCTCTGAGAGAGAACCGAACTGTGGAAAATTCTAATGAACATAGTTCTCTCTAGGTTTTTGACTGGCTTTCTCCCCTTATCATGGGTATTATCTCCAAGCAAGCAATCATTAAGTAAATAGATCTAAAAGAAAAGTCATTTCAAGTACAGACTTCTTCCACTAAATTCCCTGGAGTGTCCATTCTGTAGCCCTTGGGCAAAATCCAGCATGAATTTATCTAAAGCATAGGCCAACGCTCATTAATCAAGTGAAGCCCTGGCTGAAATCTTCACAAGTTGCTGCGCAGATGCTGAGTCACCTTGTTGTAGCTGATCTAGGGACTTTCTGATGCCAAAAGCCAAAAAGCTGCCAAAGACCGTTATTTTACAGATGGAAAGCCAGTAAAGGGAGCATGGAAAGTAATTAAAATGTGTATTTCTCAAGATCATTGGGCACAAATCAAAATTAAAAAGAAAAAAACAAATTGAGTAATCAAAATAAATGTGGCAGGTAGCAGCAGGATAGTATGTATTATTCAGCTGGTGAAAGAAAAGGCTGCAAATACACTTTTGCAAATTTTTCAGTAGAGGAGGAGGAAGTATCCAGGGGAATGCCTTAGGGAATTCATCTCTGACTTTTTGGGAAATGGGAGGGTTCATCTCACTGGAATGGCTGAAAAACTTGCCCTTCTACCTACAAAGCTGGAAGATCCCCAGAAGCCTGCTCAAGTCCTAGAAGGTTTGCATGAACACCCAGGCAGAAACTTGAGCACCAGCTTTTTTCCTCTGTCAGTACTGTCTCTATGCCGCTCGCGTACTCTGCCCTGCACAACCCTTTCCTCCAGAAAGAGCGTTTGAAGTGAGATTCCTGCTTTGAGGATGCTTTTGTGGGACGAGCAGTACCTGTTTTGGCTCTGAGCCGCACTGCCTCCTCAGAGTACATGTTGGGGATAACAGGGATCTTGCCAGCCCTAACCCCCCACCCCCCAACCCGGCGACATTTCTGAGCTGTTTCCAAGCACCTACACTTGTGATTTGGTTTGGAAAAGACTAGAGAGCACTGTCAGTGGAGCAGTGATGGGCAATCATCTCCAGCGGCGGGTAAACAAGCAGGATGAGAAGGATGGTAACCTCTGAAGCTGTTGCAGCTATTTGCAGAGCAACTGTCTGCTTCCTAGCAGACCGATTTATTGCTCAGTTTCAGCCACATATCATTGGGGCAGTCACAGAAGTACAGCGTGGCGGCATCTCCCACTTCTATTTCAGATGTTAAGGAGGGCTGCCAGCTATGCTTACCAGTCTGATAAAAGATACTGCCTCTGTCCGCACGCTTGTATCAGTGTCTTTGGACCATTATGGCTATGGCAGTGCTACCAGTAAAACAGGGCCGATGTAAAACTTGTCACCTGAAAGGCAGCTGAAGAGTCATGCTGATTTCTGACGCGTACGCAGGGAACAAAACACCCTCCGCAGCCAGACTCGCCAGCTATGAGCACTCAGCTGCTGTGTGTAACTTGCAGTATGCTCTAGAGTTAATCAAAAGAAATTGCCCTCCATTTGTATTTACCTTTGAAGTCTGCCGCTTCTATTTCAGAACTGAGTAAGGTTTTGTGTGCCTGAAAGCTTGTCTACTTTTCTCAGCTATACTGGCTGATCAAATAAAATATACTACATCTACCTGAAAACTCTATTTTGCCAGATTAGAGTAAAATAAATACCTCTTCATGAGCAGACTCTAAACTGAATAACACCTAGCCATGATCTATGAATACAGTACAATTCTCAGATTTGATTATATTCTTCAATAATTTTGCATAACTTGATTATAACTCATACAGTATTGGCTACGTTAAAAATGCTTGACACTATGAAGCCAGTTCAATCCTCATTTTATTTACATTTATCTCTTTCCACAGCAGGCTTGTATTTTCATTTAAACATTTTAAAGATAGAACAAACACAAAAACAGAAAAAAAACAATAACAGAGATTAAAATGATGTTCTCCAAGAACTCTTGCTAGCGCTTACTAATTTCAGATTGCCACTTTCAGATTCATTGTCTTGAGTATCATATTTGCAACTTTCTTACCCTGGAACAACCTATGTGAAGATAATCCCTTGCTCTATTTAGGCTTTTCTTCATTAGCAATACTACTGCCGTATTCTACCGTCAGCTCAAGAAGCTGTGGTAAATTAAAAGGATGCTAAATGCAAGTTTGAACTTGGAAAGTCTGAGCGTAGCTGAACTCCTATTTGATATACAGGTGATGTCGGGGCACTAGGCAGGCCAGCAGCTCCCTGGGCTGGTGTCAGTGGGGGGTCCCCATGGGGCAGGCTGCAACCCCCTGCCCGCATGGGAGCAGGGCAGCCAGGGGAGCTCCAGTCCTGGCATCAGACACCACCGTGGGGACAAGGATGGGCCAAGCTGGGCCAGGCAATTGCCGATGGGTCAGGGTTGCCGTCACTGGCGCGTGTAGCCGGGCAGGGGCAGGGCTATGGTAAGGCTGGGACCTGCATTAGGAAGCCCATTAGTTAGAAAAACAAATAAGTAACCCTCATTTCCATCTTACAAATATTATGATCTATTATGCCTCCTCACTACTTTTGAGATTCAGACTCCCAAGGGAAATATAGCTTCTGTCATTGTACAAAAACAGAAATAAAGAGATTGAATCATGAAGTAAAATTTTAGGATGACTCTTTCAAATGCCACCCGCACCTCTGCCTCTCAGCCTCTCTGTAGGGGACACCTACAGATTCGAGCTGATGAATATATATGTTGAGAAATTCCTTTACTATCTTTGACAAATCCTGCTTAACGAGGAGTGGCAGATAAAGCCTTTCAGTATTGCCTCTGGATTAGCCCAGCTTTGAGAGTTGGGAACCTGAGAGCACTACAAATTGACATTTCATTTCCCTGGGGGAGCACGCGGCTCCCATTGCCCTGGCAGCTTCTGCTGGTCAGCAGAGCACACAAGATGTCAATAGATTACTGATCTATGCTTGCTGTAAAGCAGTTAAAATTTCATAAGGATTTGGATCAAAAACATGTTTCCATAAAAAAAACATTATGTGAATGCTTTATAGAAATGGGAAATCATCGCAAAATTTTCACAGCTACAGTATTAACAAAAATGTTCTGCCAGCAGCAGAATATACTTTAACTTCATGATTAGTGTAAGCTGTGAATGATGAGAGGTAAATTATGTTGCTACTGAAAAAAGAACGGTATTCAAGAGAATAATTTCTGCATATAGTACTATTATGTTAACAATTTTGAGAGTGAAAATGATTATTTAACATTCCTGGGGTCAAGCAAAACAAAGATAAATGTTTGCATTTACACGTTTTAAAATCAATTTTAGGTGGTAGCAGGTTGCTATATTATTATGCCATAATCAAAGCACTTTTATATTATGGTATGCTCTGACCAGTGACTTCAAATTATATTCTCTTTGATTTTGATATCTTCACTGATAAATTCTTTTAGTTCAGTAGAGCATCTTCTTGGCATATTTCACACGTTCATTTCCTTAACAGTATCCTTTGGTCTATTCTATTCTCTACTGGTGACATACAACAGCTTAGGCTTTTGAGGATGAAAATGCTTTGGGGTTAACAGAAGTCACTCAATGCAACGTAGGAGTATCTGGATAAGAAAGAGGTGACTAGATGATCAAAGACCCCTTTGGCTGTAAGCGTTATGAAACCTTTTTGATGTTAGTCCGTTTCTTCTGGCCCGTGTTCAGGCCAACAGACTCCTATTTTCACCAGATGTTTCTTTTTTTCCTTCCAGCAGACTACATGAACAGATCAAGATCCTCCAGGATATATTCCTTTTCATCTCTACAGACTGGAGGGAAAGCATGTACATTTTTCACTCCGTTTGCCCATACTGTATTACGAAGTGATAGTGTTGATGATGATGGTAGCTGAACTGCAGAAAGTATGATACTAGCTAAGGAAGGGCTAGTATGGGTGGGCTATATGGATAAGACAAAGTAAATGTCAGATCAAAGACTCCAGAAGGTTAAGCCCTGAATTCATACAGAACATTTGTTATCAGCTCATATTTCCGTATACATCTCTCACAAGTACTTGCTTTCTACAGTTTCTGAAGCATTACGTTGGGTTCAGAACCTGAACAGTAGTAGTGGAACAATAGCTGTATATAAACTAACTACAGATTTCAACTGATCCTTTAATCATCTATATTTTGTTAATTTGCCGAAAGACGCAAAATATCTTGCGCATCAAATTTTGGGTTATTACTTCTTTCTTCTTATTCTATTATTCATAATCATCATGTACTAGCATTCTAGGAAATTCACAGTTCCTTTATTATGTTTCGACATACTTCTAACATTTTTAGGCTAGTCCTAACTAGTTTCCTCAAGATTGTTAACATAAACAGTATTTCAAATATACTGCTATCAGATTCCCAGCATTAATTAAAAAAAATCCTTCAGATATGGATTTAATTTGCATCCATGCATTCCATAGCAAGCTCTTCCTTCCCAGGTATTTCATGTACGTAGAAAAGCCTCAGTATAAATCTCGGGAAAGTAAGTATTCTGAAACCTGCTCTACTGCTCCAAAAACCTGTTTAAACACTGTGCTCTTAAGCAAAGGAAAGATTTCAATGTCACTTTTTCCTTATAGGTCAACATATGACTAAGCTGCATGTTTACAGTGATAATAGCTGTAATATAAATATTTACATGGATTATATAGTTAGCAATAAGGCGTAAGCAGTCCTAACTGTATGCGTCACTCTTGTGCTAAGTGTACACGGTTTATGATAATAATGTTTTTGTTTATTTCTTCCTTATTTTCTTCCAAAGTATTGAAATCTCTTTCCAATCAATTCAGTTATAAATAGGAAACAGAACTTACACCGTTAGCAGTTGCTTAATTGGAAATTGATAGTTTCTTATTTGAACTCAAGTAACTTTTTATGTATAAACTCTTCAGTGTAACTAAATTACTATTCTTCCCCACATCATCTTTTATGTTAAGGACAACTGGGTAATTTCACATATGGGACTTTAACACATGTAAGCAAGGCTGAAGAAATAAATTTCATCTATATTTTTTTCAGTTTTCCATCAGAAAGTTGTAGAGATCAGAAAGTTTTCAAACTGTATTTCACATTATATTCAATTTTATTGATAAGCAAAACAAACTCTTTAGGAAAAAATATAAAAGCATTCTACAAGGTAGAGTGAGATTAAGAAAAGAGATTAGCAGAGCTGTTTTTCTAACCAGTTACTTATATAAGTATAAATAACCCAGAATATCTTTTTTTGCTTTTGGCAAATATTTTTTTACAACAGGAAAAAACAAATTTTAAGAAGTTAATGGAGTATCAAATCCCGCATCTGGGTGAGAAAAAAAATGGTGCAAGAACAGATTTTTTTTTTAAATCTATCTGCATATCATTTATCGTTATCTGAACACATTATTCATTCGTTTAGCCTTCTGTTCCCGTGGCTTCTATTATTCCTGCAATTTCTGTTATTCCTGTTCCTTATCAATGGGGACCTGAAAAGACAGAAATTTAATTATTGCTCAGGTTCACATAGGAAGTAAACTAGGAATGAAATCCAGATCTTTTAGGTCCCGGAAGAGAACTACAGCCTCAAGACATGTACATCTAGTAATAAGATTGGGAGCTGTACTCAGGCAGTAAACATTGCATTGTTAAGAATTACAGATTGGAATTATGATTGTATAAAAATGGAGTACACTATTACAGAAAATGGTGCCAATTTTTTAAAAATTGTGTATATTAGAAAAATCTATCAGTCTAGGCATTTATAACTCCCACGTCCTGTGATTTCTACGAATTATTATGATTAGCATTAATTGAGGTAAAAGATCTAAATGTGCCAAAACTAAAGAGTTTAAGACAACGTGTCTAAATGGTGGCACACACTGAATCTGCCCTCCTCTTTTGGCTTCTGTTCTTTTTTGGAAGAGAAGACTATGCTGAAGTTGCTTGTTTTGGCTCCTTCCACTTGATCTCCACCCTATTTCTAGGAATTCAGCCCCTTTCATGCCTGCCAGTCTGCTGAGCTGTGTGCTGTTTTTGGAAGGACAGAACACAATTTTCATATAAATTCTATGACATACTTGTATGAAATGCCAAAATGTTCTGTGAAACCTAAGTGCCACATAAGTGATGGCAAAATAGGGCCATTTACACGTAGTTTTGGCTATGGATTTTATATGATTCATTTCTAGTCACATATTTGCACCATCAGCTTGCCAACATTTCCATGATAGCCTATTATTTTAGGCATTTATAAGTTGCTCAGTTTATTCCCTCCTGAATATTAATAAAAGCTTGCAGTCTAAATATCTGTATCAATTTTGGGAATAATACTTAACACACCAGTGACTAGTACTCCGTAGAAGTGAAACTAATGTGCTTGTCTAATTGCCTTTAATGTTTGGAAAAATGAAAGCAACTGAACCATTAAACTTACAGGACTAGTTACTGTTTTGCATGTAGAGCAAGAAATTTTCACACGGAATCTAGTTATGCATTTTAACTTGAAGAGGTACCAGTAAGTGGTATTTTCACTCAGGTTACTGGAATGAACGCGGTTCAAAGCCCTCTGACTGGGAAGTAGGTGCCTTTCACAAGGTATTAGCTCTGACATCAGGTGAGACAACAGGACACACACAGACAGCATGGAAACGGGCATAAGTTTTACTCGAACCTTACAATTAACCAAGTCCAAGGAATGCTCCAAAACACAGTAACTTCTGTTCTTAACAGCTGGACAATAAAACCACGTTTCCTGCTTATTTTATTAAATCTCCTAAATGGCCAAAATACACTCGCAAAAGGCATTATAGACAACTGAAAGCTGGCTTATCATTTTAACCGACAGCCTTTGTTCAGAAAAGCAGCAGGAATTAAACGCCAACGCAGAGAGGACGCCTCAGAGCAGCGTGACCGGGCTTCCGCTGGCAAAGGGCGCTGCCGAGCCGCCGGGCAGGCGCCAAGCGCCGCTCACACCAGCTCCTCCGCCGCGGCGTTTCGCCTTCCACACGGCGAGCCCGCCCCGGGGCCGGCTGGCGAGGAGCCCTGCTGAGGGGCTTCACCCCTCGCCCTCACCTCCCACCGACCCTCGCTGATCTGTATTCGCCTCGCCGCCTCCCCGCAGTGCGCATAACGACCGCTGCCCGCTCCGCCACCAGCCGCCCCAAATACCAGGCACGGCCTTACTGAGGAGATGGCGCAGGCGCTGCTGCCGCCTCCTCCCCGCCCCCGGCCGCTTTACGCGTCGGGCCGCGGCGGCCCCAGGCTGTATCAACGCCGCAGCCCCGGCCCCGCTCCCACAGCGCCGCCCCGGCGCTACCACCCGCAGCCCGCCCCCGCTGGCCGCTGAGTGGCCGTTGGGTCACGTGCCGCGGCGCTAGGGTGGGGGTGGCTGCCGCTGCGCGCTGGAGAACGTGAGTGGCGGGGAGCGGGCGGGGGGATGGGCGCGCGCCGCTGCCGGAGCCGTTGGAGCTCTCGCGCGCCGCGGGATGGGGAGGAGGAGGTGGAGGTGGTTGAGGAGGTGGCGGCGGCGGCGGCGGCGGCGGGGCTCGCTGCCGTCCCCGCCCGGGTCGCCCTCTCGCTCCGCTAGCCCGCCCCGGCGAGCCGAGCTGAGCCGAGCCGACGAGTGAGGCGTCGGCCTGGGTGCGGCGCGGCGTCGGGCGGCCGCCGCCCTCGCGGCGAGGGGCCGCCTGCTGAGGCAGCGCCGCCCCGCCGAAACAAAAACACGCCGGGGGCAGCCGTGCCCGGCGGGAAGGTGTCCTTGAGGCTGTACGCCTCCTGAAACCGGCTTGTAGTAAACTGTCCTCCGCCCAAGCTTGGCTTTTCGCCCCGTGTTGGGAGGCGGGGTAGCTGGCCAGCGTTGATAGATAAGGAAGCGCGTTTCAGAAACTGTAAAAAAAAAAAAAAAAAAAAAAGAAAACAACCTAATATTTGACTAACTCTTAGTATTTCATTTTTCCCTCCCCGTTTTTATGGGATTTTACTCTTTGAAATGAGGTGGCAGGGAAAAAAAAAGACTTCCTGAGAGAGCGCAGAGCGTTGCCTGTAGGGAGCCTGCGGCGGCAGGGACACGGCGGTGCCGGTTGCCGCAGCGCGCGTCCGAGAAACGCTTGGTTTGTCAGGAGCTGCAGCAAGCGCGTTTTAATTGCCGTGACTCCTTAGCACGTGCTGGCGCTCATTAGGCCTGTGTGGCATCAAAATGGGTGATCATTTATCTCGTTTCTGTGAGGCAGTATTTTTTACGGATTGTATACATAAACTGATAGTTTTTTTTCTATCTTTTTATTAAAAATCGTATCCATTTTTTCCCTTTCTTAAAATGACATTTGACAGCCTGCAAATGCTTTGCATCCGTATCAAAGGAGAAGCAGTGACAAGGAAGTAGATAAATGGGTCTCTGCGGATCTGGGAGATCTCTTACGTTGTATAAACGGTCAGCTTAAGTAATTCAGACGCTTATAAATGTGTTTAATGATATCTGAGTTCATTTACCTTCTTGAGTTAGAATGGTAATCTGCTTTTTGGTGCTGTGCTTGGTTATTTCAATAACATTTGGGGTATTGACAGCAGTGAGCATAATAACACTTATACTGGGAAGTGTATATTCATCAACTGTTTGTGTATTTTACCATTATGATCTAAAATTGATTAGAAAGTAATCTTGTTGTTCTTTCCTCTACATGTAACGCTGCAGACTAAATTTTCCCCTCAAAACACCAAAAGCTAAGGCATGGTAAACTTGCAGAGCCCTTGTGCTTCACATTTGCAAAGTGGAGTCAGAGAAGCATTGTTTTGTTTTTATTGTATTATGAAGTCCTTGAGATAAATAAAGGAGTAGGCCTTTCAGGTGTAATTATGCAATTTAGGATTCTATCAGTGTAAATACTGCAGTCAGGTAGGGGAAAAAAGTCCTGACCTTAATTAAAGTAGTTAACTAACACTGAAGATAAAAAAAAAAATCATCTAACTGTGGCCTAACCTGCAGTCTGTTTTTGTTCTGATGTCAGTATTTTTGTTACAGCTATGACACCAACCTTACCTTCACCAGTACAGTAATTTATCTATAATTATTTGTGATTATTTTATTTGCTTAGCTTTAGTTGTATATGTGTAAAATGCATTCTAGCATTTTGAAAGGTAGTTGCTAATTATCATTTATTCTCTCATGAGAGGTGGATAGTAAAAATATTTATTAAACCTTGGCATGTCACTTTGTCATGGGAAGGAACTTAATGTGTCAACTGTAAAAGTGATATTATAATAGTATATAATTCTGACCACAGAGATTCAACAAGAGATGATACTTCAAAGAAAGAAATTATTGACTACTTGTTTGTCTTTCTAGCTACATTGGAAATGCTTTATCTATTTGATCATTTGTGGCATATAAATTTAGATGTGCAGAGAAAACTGTGTGTTGCTTTTAAGTCTTCTAAGCAGCAAAACGAATAGTAACATACTGTTGTTGTATGGATCCTGTGTAGATCCTGTACAGATCTTTCTAACAAAGAGAAACCTCATAATTTTTGAGGAGAGTTGCTGAAATTTAAAGACTTGGTTTTTATTCCTGCTTTTTCTGCCTGCTCTCCGCTACAGTAACTTACTGATTTGGCAATTGTAGCAGAATTTCTGTTACATGTAACTCACGTAAGCAAAAAGTATTCTTTTTGATGATATATTTATAATCAACTTCTTGAACAGAATAACCGATACTCAAGAGAGGCCTTTATATTAGGCTGTTCCATTCCAGGAGCTGATTTATATTGCACTATAAAAAGACTGATGTGAACTCTCCCTCCAGAGGAGGGAAAAGGGAGCATTACTAGTATTTGTGTTACCAGTAAATCCTTTTAAATATATATGAGACCTTGGCTGAGGCAGGTGGACAAAGTATCTACTTCCACAGTTATTGCCTATCAGAAGTAATAGTGAAAAGATCGGGGGGAGTGAGTTTAGTGGTAGATTAGTCACATAATATAGACATTCTGAATAATTTCCTGGGCCACGTTGTAGGGACATTTTTAGTAATTATTACTCTGATTTTCACAAACTGAGGGGGTTTTAAAGATTTTTGGTAGAGCAAATAATCTTTTTCATATTGCTACTACAGAAGCAGTGGTGTGTGTGTGTGTGGGGGGGGTTGTTTGGTTGTTTTTCCTTTTATCGTTTCCTTCTTGCCATTTGAGATTGCTAGTTATGATCAGATTCTGGCTGCTTAGAAGTTGCTGCTGTATAATGTCTAATTTGTGATCAGCTACGAGTCCAGCCGTTGTCTGAGCTGCAGACGTTATCTCTGCTGTTATCTTTTAAATGTGCCTGAGATCACTATATCCTTCTGCTTTCATTTCCTACATGGCATTCAATTCTAACTTCAAGTCTTCAATGTACCCAGTCAGCAACTATGACACTAAAGTCATAGCAATTAACAAGTTCCTTATGCCATATGGAGACTCAACGCTAAAATGTTAATTCTAGGAAAGGTCAGTCTTCCAGTTCTAAGAAACTGCCCAACTACCATGCCAGCTAGAGTAAGCCGTAATCTCGCTCGGTTAAAACTTACCTCAGCTCTAACAAAGTTGACTGTGTGTGGACTGTCGTTCCCTGGTGTACTTTCATCTGAAAAAAGAATTCGTGCATGCTGAGGCCGCTCCGCAATGTGAACTGCAGTGAAATTTGTGGGGACAATGGAGAGATTCACTTCAAAAGTAAGTTCCTCATCTGAACTGTAACAGTAAACCCGGGATTTTATCTTTCTGCGTAGGATTCTGGAATGCTAAGGTGCCTCTGTTACAAGTCATTTTTACAAGGCAACTTTATAAACTCCTGGCAGTTCTGTACTGAAGACTGGTGACAGATCTTTTGAAGATCAGAATCTACCATGCAAATAAAAGCAGAATCTAGAGCATGGCTACATTCAGACTGGATGGAAATGAGATGTTGTATTTCTCTCTCTATTCATAAAGTCTAGGTCTATGTCACGTTGATTTTTGACGTGAAGGGCACTGGTTTGGATTTCGTTTCACGTAAGCATGAATCAAAATGTTATGCCAAGGCATGCACTGTTCTGTCCATTTTGGGAGGACAAGGGTATCTAGGGACTCTTTTCCACTCACTTTGAGTTATAGCTATAGGAAAAGACAGTATAATATTTCATCTTAACTGGTATTTACTAAAATATTTACTTTATTGCATGATCTATCAGTAATATTAAGTCATAATACTTTATGATTGCCAAGCAAGTGGAGAGGGTTGTCACAGTAGAAATAAGTTTAAATGCTTTACGTTTGATTAGTACAAAACAAACAAACAAATTCCAAGAATGTTTAGTGCAGACATTTATCTTGAGTAGGTGACAAAAAATGTGGACACGTGGCAGCCTAGATGTAAGACAAATGTCCATTTCAAGCCTGTACCGGAAATTTGTACATTTTGGAGTGTGTGGCAAGTTTTTAGAAAAGAAAAAGGAATAAGTGCTTCATTGTTTCAAAGCTCATTAGACTTTTAATAAACAGAGTAGAGGCTGAGGAAGAATGTTCAAACAGTTGAAAGCATTATATGTTTAAAATGAATTGCATTCCAGAAGGCTCTCAAATAACCAGTTTGTTTTCCTTCTTATATATTTTTCCTTTCTCATGGAACATGTAATGTGTCTGGGCTGACATTTTTGATTACTTCCAATAATCGGAACGATTTATAACACATAGCATTACTGTGATCATGGTAAAGCATGCCTATTAATCTGTTACATGACTGTCGTACAGACATGGGCTACATGACAGTTCCTTTTCCTGGTGCACATATGTTAGAAGTATTTAAAGTGAGAATTAAAGAGTATCCAAAAAAAACTTCAGTAAGTGAGACTAGGTATTTGGCAATTTGGACAGCGTGGTATGGGAAGATTTTGGGATTTTCACACAGCTTGGGTTTAAGTGGTGCCGACTTATTAAGTTCTAACATTTTATGTGAACTTCTTTATCGTAGAAAAAATGCAGCTGTGCCAGTGGTAAAGGAAAAGTTGGGGTTTGAACAGATACGTAGAAGAGCAGCTTGGGGATGCGGGCATACATGCAGCATAGCATGTCATATGGGAAAACAGGGTGGCACATTAGGTACCATTAGTACTGGGGTTTGTTGGGTAATGTTAATAGTAGAAAGGCAAAGACTGATTAGTCCACTGCAGTAATCAGCTTGCACATTAAGAAGTCTTAACTCACTTGAGCTTTGTAGGGGCTACTACAACTGTGGTCTGTGTAGTTAGATCATGAGAATTAGAAACTGGTTTTTAAAGGTACCAGTGTACTTTCAGCTGTATGTTAAGCAGGGGTGGTATAAAAGCCTGTTCCCATTGTTTTCACTCTACTCTGGATAAGGCTTAGACATGACGTAGCATCTCGGAGATTAGAACATGACAAAAGTGCAATGAATTTCTTTTTATTGTAGCAAATAAGTTTATCTGCATTCTGTTCTGCTACAGTTATTTTGAGAATGCCGGCAGCTTTTTCTTCTATTTACTGTAATAAGGAGAAGTGAAATTTAAGGAGCGATCTAGAGAACAGAATAACTTAATTTGAGTAATGCTACTTATGTGTGTAAACTGGTATGGGATTATATGCTGCTTTTGTTTGCATTTAAGTTATAGTTCTTTTCAGGTGCACAACTCCGTGCAGCTCTCACAATCACTTCTGCCTTTATAGGATAACCTAATTCTGAGGTGACTTCTGTCTTTTCCATGTGTTTACTTACCTTGTATGGTACAACTCTGTCAATTGATTAATAATACTCTGCATGCATAAAGAAAAATGTATAGTAGTGTTGGCAGGCATACCAACTGTCTGCATGTAACTTTATAATACTTACTAGAAACGCGAAATTTAGTAAATCCTAGTAGACATAGTACAGAATGCTAAACTTTGTATCTTGAACTGTTGTCCTCTCTTTAACCGTGTCATTTCTTTCTGCTCTCTTCCAGAAGAAACACATTGTTGCTTGTTTATCTAAGCTAAAGATGTTGGTTGAGGGAATGAAAGAATATATTGCTGCCTTGCTTCCTTCAGACAAAGTAGGGGAGGAAATAATCTACCCTCTATTTAGCAGATCTTGTATACCCTCATGTGCTTTTACTTCGTCTTTCTACATTGAGGCATTCAGCAATTTTTTTGATGAGAGCAACTTGGACCAGGGAGAGAAAAACATGGTGAAAATCCTAGACTTAACTGACTCTCCCCTCCTCCTTCCAAGTGGAGTCTGGTTATGGGGGTAATCACATCAGAGTCTTGTTATCAGTACTGAAATCAGAATTACTTCAGGCTGGATAAACCTTGAAAAGTGTTATTGCTCTGGAGATCTCAGACTACTTAAGCATCAGTTCCATTCAGCTGGGTTGGCTAATCCTTCTTCAGATGTTTTTGAAATTTCACTGTAGCTCAGCTCTGAGTTGATTCAGGAAGAATATGGGCCATGGGCATGTGGCAATGGCTGGCATGTGATCTGACCCTCTGTAGAAAGGCTGTGCATCCAAGGAGGTGAATACATAGGTTCTTCTTAAACATTAATCCTTCCTGTACTTGTACCAGAGATTAACTGGTGCCCTAAGTTGGTTGAGCTGGTGATCTGCACTGGATGACAGATAACTTGCTGTCAGGCAAATTTGGATTGAGCTTGCAGAAACTGGAGTAGGCCACATAAAAAATGAAGAGCGAAAATGATGAGCATTTTCTGAATGCATATTTTGGAGCTAGACAGAAGTCTGGTAAAAAAGAATCAGCTGCAGAGGTAATGATAGTCAGTTTGAAATGGTAATGAAAATTAAGTATTAGTTTATATCCTACAAGTATTTTCCCTGTTGCATGCTTTTAAGCTAAAGTATGAATTCTAGTCATTGGGAAACTAGTAATATTTTGAAAGCTTATTATTAGGACTATTTCACTGTCTCTCTGTTTCTACTTGAAATAGTAAGTTTTAATTTTCATTCTTACTTGTTCTGAATATTTGTGAAGTTGGAAAGAAACATCATGAAAAAATTATATATGTAGCCAAGACAGGATGCCTGAAAACGGAGACTCCAGAGAAGTTTGTTTAAATCAATTCCCTTTCTGAAAGTTTCATTGGCTGTGAGTGAATCAGGATGTTAATGAGAACATGTCTAGAATGCCCAGGAATCTTATAGATGAAACAAAGCCTGTCCAGGAACATGAGAGAGAGGTTACAGACTCCTTTCTAATCATGATATCTATCTGAATTATTTGTATAAATCTTTTATTGGTGTCTCATACCAATTTAAGAATTGTAATAATCTTCTCATTTACTTCGTGTTCTGATTAAGACAGACATGCCTCAGCTGGTTAGTTTGAACAATTTGCTATGGTTTAAAAAAAATTAATGAATTTGAAAACACCCCTATGATTAATCATCATTAAAGAATATGTGTATGTAATAATGCAGTTATCTCTTATTTTCTTTCAGAATTTCCAAACTTTGTATGATTTTTTTCAATTCAAAGAGAAGACTAGAAATCAAAATAAACCTCAAGTTTCTTTGAGTAAGAAGTGACAATGCAGCGAAGGCAGAGAGGAGTCAGTACTGGATTGCTTTTCCTGTTTTATGAAATTTCTCAAGTTGGATTTCAGAACATTCCTCCTGTTACACTTGGGATACTTGCACTGAATATTATTCTCTTTTTGAATCCTCTGGGGGCACTATCTGAAGTGTGTATCAGTGTAAATGAAAGCTTCTACAGAAAGAATTGGCAGCGTTTACTGCTTTCTCCTGTCCACCATGCGGATGACAGGCATTTATATTTTAACATGGTGTCCATGCTTTGGAAGGGGATAATGTTGGAAAGAAAGCTTGGAAGCATATGGCTTGCATATATAATTGCAGTATTCTCGGTGCTCACTGGAGTTGTTTACATGGTACTGGAATACGTGCTTGCGGAAATTCTGGATGACCCTTCATATAAAATGAGTTGTGCTGTAGGTTTTTCAGGTAAGACGCAACTGATGCAATTTACTTGTGTAAAATTTATATTTATAGATACTATATGGCAATACTTGTGGAACGTATAAAATGGAGATGTACACATCCATGCGCATGTGTATAGCTGCTATGTCAGTAAAGCTATCCTTTTTTCTTTATAAATTAAAGCATATACTCTGAGTATGTTCATGTGATTGATTTCATATTTTTCTGACCAGCAGTGTCTTTATCTGAGAACATGGAAAATGTCATTACCCCAGTAGAATCATGTTTCTTGTTTAATGCCACTGACTGCTGGAAGTTCAGCACTTTGCATTTTTAATGCAGCCTACTTTCCTGGTGTAAATATTGCTTTGTTAGGTTCTGAAAAATCCTATCACTTTCCCAGAATTATTTCTGACCATCTTTTCTGGTACCACGTGTGCGCTTTAATATGGGCCCATAGTGTGGTCTTGACTTCACTCACTATAAACCTTTGACCTCCCAAATGAGAACTCCTCCCTTTTAAGGGAGCCTAAAGTTGAGGGGAAAAGTAGCACTACTCCTCTAGAATACTTAGGTCTCAATGACAGAAAGAAAAAAACCTATCATTAAAGGAAAAAACCCTCCTTTTCAACCTTTGAGAAAGATGCTTCAAGATCTTTGAGGGTTGTGGTATTCAAATAGGTACTAGTAGGAACATCCTGGTAGTAGCTCATCTGGAGCTTTAGACATTCTGTGGTCACCAACCCTTTGATAACAAGGCACACATGTTCTTGTATTGGCCATTATGGTGGCTGTAAGGGCCCAGAGTGCACACTGGGCAGTCCTGGTCTGGCTGCCTGCACCCATGGCCAGCTCTGTTATGGGGCAGCTGTAACCTGTCTCTGACTGCTGGGAAAAGAGCTATGTGAGGCAGAGCTGCACAGGTGGGAGAATCTCCATAGGTGACCTCTCTCCCTTTGCTCAGGGACTGCCATGAAGCTCAAGCCTTCAGCTTTTGTCCTTGCCTGAGCTACATTGCAGCCGCTGAGCCAGCCCCAACTTGCTGACTTGGCTTCCTAGCTTTCCTCAGCCCTGTTTTGTCAGCAGGAACTTTGCTGGGGATCTGGACTCTTGGCTGGTGCTGATTACTGTCGCTAGCCTGCTCTGCTTGGGACTGTTCCCCTGTCTGGGAGGTCACAACCTACCTGCCTTGCTGTTCCTATCAACTCCCCTCCCTTTGTAAAGCAGCACGCTCTTGCTGCTCCCTGATAATGACTGTGGTACCTGAATATTATTTATTAGTGGTAAAATGACTGAAGTATTTACACCTCATCTCAGCTGGAATTTCTAAGGTTAGCTCTTATGTGGTACTCCAGCTGTTGTTGGATGATCTTTGAGTGAGTGTGCTCTACTGTTCCCCATTACATCATTCTCTGTCAACAACTAGGCAGTGCTGCCATCATGCTGGTTCTTGCACCTCTCTTGTAGCAAGCTGAACTATAAGGTTTCATGGGCATAGCTATTTTCTGAGACCAGTTGTGAAGAAGTCTCCCTTTCTGGTATTCATTTCTGTATTCTGTCCTCTATGTGAGCCTTTTGCTATATGGTCCTATCAGCCCATACCTTAAAGCAGCTATTTTAGTATCATCCTAATTCTTTTTAGGCATGGGAAGGGTGAGTATTTTAAGAATTTGTAAGACTTCTTTATACTATGTTTCTTAATTGGGTAGTGTTCACTGTAATGTTTTTTTCTGCAGAATTAGTCTCCAGCTTCTCACATGGCTGGAGAGCATACCTTGCTGTCCCTTTCCTCAAGCCAATAGAAAGAAAGTTAGATTCAGTGTTAAGATTATCCAGGTGATGCAGCTTTGTGGCTTCCCATGGGCAAAAGGCACCAGGTTGCTGACTGCAGTGGTGCTGGCATGCAGGACAAGCATTGGTGATTAGTTAGATCAGGGTCATCATTGCATTCTTTGTAAGAGACTTGTCAGCCCTACTACATTCAGTGGAGTGTGTATTTTGGATATTTTTAGTGAACTGTCCTATTACCTTACTGGGAATAAGTCTATAATCTACTGAGCCGTTTCTACAGAGGACAAAAAGTTAGGTTTTGTCAATTCGGAAACTAACTAACTGGATTTTAATTTTCGTGTTCTAAAAGATGGTTGAGATTTAGTATTAGGTATTATGGCCTGTTCTGATGTGACTTACCTTTTGCAGCATCTCTGAGTGTTCCAAGCTTGGAAATGCATTGGACTGTCGCCTCCATGTACATGCGTTTGACCATTATTCAAGCAGTACATTAAGGCAGCTCTGACAGAATTAGTGTCCATAGTTGGTCTTTATAAACCTTCAACATCCTCCTATATAGGTCATTCCTCTTGAGTTGCAGGAAGTGGTGTATGGAACAAATGTTGAAGAAGAAAAAATGATTATTTTCCTGGTAACAACTCCTTCTTTGAGAGCCAGCCTGCATGTGTATTTATAATCTATCTACTTTTCCAGCTTTCAAGAGCCTTAAGATGCCTAGTTTTTTTTTTCCTTCTCTTCTTACAATTCAGTAAAACAGACCAGCTCATTGTTCCCCAGGGGATCCGTCAATACATCAGGCCTAGACAGTTCCGATGGATGTTTAAACCTAAAAAATTTGAAGCTGAATACACAAGGTTCTGGTGAGCCAAGGACGGATTGGATATAGACAACTGCTAGACTACGCTGCTGCTATTGAATATTTCTCTCCTCTGTTAAATTTTTACTTTCTGAATTTTTACTTTCTCTCCTCTGAAATTTTTACTTTACTTTTTGCTGCTTTCGGAGCAGCAAATAGCATGAGTCTGTGTGAGGGAGTGCGCGTTGGAGCACATAAACGCATTTGTGATTAGATTTGACCCTGGAAGGATCCTGGAAGGATCAATCTTCCTTTCCTCCAGGAAAGATTCCTGGAGAATCTTTCCATCACTGAGTAAGTTAAGGAGCTCTTGAGTTTTCTATGGTGTTAGAAGTGGAGGGGGGAAACTTTTAAAATATTTTTATTTAATATATCTATATCCATGTTCCACTCAGCTATTTTTCTTGTATCAAATCTTTTACTCAATTTTGCAGAGTTTTTCAAACAATTGTTTTCAGTTTCCTCTTGAAAGGAACCTTTCCAAAAACATTTTGAAAATTCCAGTAAAATATGTCAACTCATTCTGTCATATCAGCTCTTTCTTGCATGTTAAAACACTTGTATTCAATTAGTAGTGGTTATTTATTGTGATTAAAGGTGATTTCTCTGATTTTTTTTTTTTTCAGAAAGGCAGTGATTCTGGAGTATATGTAAGATTATTTTCTATTAATTCAGAAATCTTAAGTCTACTCTTAAGTTTCACAAATGCATCTGTTTGCCTTGTTTTCATTCATGGCTTTTCTCAACTCATGGAACGTTTTTTAATAGTTAATAATTTTGTACATTATTTTAAAATGAGAGTTTCAGTTGTAATGTTTGTATTGTTTTGAATACCTCAGTAGCTACAGTGAATGGGTATATGAGAAAGTGACTTAGAATTGGCTATGCTATACAAATATGTAAGTTGTAATGTGTTTTTAAAAGGCACTGAAAAGTATTACTGAAAAAGCAGCTTAGGACTATTGTTCTGGCATGTATCGGTATGCTTCCTGGTGCTGTGAAACTGCATGGTTCTTCAATTTTAGTTGTTTTTGAAGTCACTTCTTTTCTTTATTATTTAGGCCCAAGTGCTTCTCTCTTGATGTGACTTGTTCTTGTTTGCAGGAGTCTTGTTTGCTTTGAAAGTTCTTAACAACCATTACCATCCAGGAAGATTCAGCAATGTCCTTGGAATGCAGATATCCAGTAAATATGTATGTTGGGTGGAGCTGGTGGCAATTCATTTAATTTCCCCAGGGTAAGTGCATTTAATACTTCAAAGTTAGTAGAAGAGATCTGGAGTATCTGAGGTAGTTTGAAAACTTACGAGGTATGAGTAGTGCCTGGCTGCTGTCCAAATTGAGTATTGAGGCTACAATTAAGTGTTGAGGATACAATCTGCTTTTTTTTCCTCAGCCTCTTCTAGCCTGACCATGTTTCAAAATGAAAAAATGGAATACTGTGCTTATGAAAGATAACAAGGGTTCATGGGAAAGAAAAAGGGACATACACGTTCAGCAAAACAAGCTAACCTGAGATATATTGTAGTGCCAAGGGCTTCATTAGCAAAAGAGCATTCCATCGTTTGCTTTGTATTTCTCTCCTAGTCCCAAATGTCCATTTATTCCAGTCACTCCTTTAATTTATGATAAAACCATTATCCAGTATCCTGCTACTTTTTTTGCAGTTTCACTGTCTCTTGCTGATTAGCTTGTTCAGTTTTTCTTGACGCTCTGTTCTGCCAAAACAGTTTGCCTGCTCTCTGCCCCTGTCAAATTAGTGCCTTCCTTTTCTTTGGCAACTGATTTTTGGAGTTGTAGTTGCAAATCAATAGTTTTTTGTTACAGTATTTTATAACTGTCAGCTATACTGGAGAATGTATGTGAAACATAAAGCCACCAACCTTACAAACTACCAACTCACAATTTACAAACAAAATTTCCCACTTTTCAGAAAGGTTTAAAAAAAAGAGAGGAAGTGAGACTGAGATGCTCCTCATCATATACTATTATATAGCAGTTGAAACGTTTCTTTGCCCAGAAAAAGGAGAAGAGTGGCCAATTATTACCGATCCTAAACACTGTTCATACCATTTTTATGACTTACTGCCTGATTGACTGCAGCAAGGAATCTCAAATTAAATGACAGAGGAGAACTGCAGTACTGAAGTACTCTCTGTTCCGAACACAACTTTAAGTGTGGGCTGAGAGGTCTCTTACATGGTCTCTTACTGCAGGTATTAAACCAAAGTTTTCAGTGTTTTGATAGGTTTTAGCAGTTATTGGCTTTCAGGCATCTGGTAAAGTTTTCCAGATCTGTGAAAGATGTTGTAATCCATAAAATGTATAAATTGTCTTATTTGAGCTATTTCCATTGTCTAGATTAGTTCTACCCTTAGTTTCTGTTCTAGGTTTCTCTTCATAACTGTTTCTAGATAAGCTGCGTGGATTAGTGTTGATTTGAGACAATTCTGTCAACTTCAGATGCTTATTAGGGTTCGTTCTTCTGTCAAATTAAGACGCTTATTAGAGTTCTTTTTTCTCAAAAAAAGAAGATTCTGCAAACTGAGAGCTATTGCAGTTTTTAAAGAGCAAGAAGAGAGTAACAAATCTACATTTGGCAGCAGAGATGCAGGTCACGCGTAAGCTAACACTTGGAAATGTGTTATATGGTTATAACTTATTATGAATCAACAATGAAAATCGTTTTTTTCTTCATTTCACATGGGTTTCAGGAGTCCACAGGACCTCAAAATAGCTGAACAAACTGTAGTCAGAACAAGCAATCATCAGGAGGAATACTGAGCTTTTTGTTAACGGGTTAAAATTTTATTTTTATATATAAAATATATATATATAGTATATGTTTGGAAATATAGCAACATACTTTGACAAATTTGTTTGCAAATTTTGATTTCCTTCCCACTCCCCCTTCTCAGTCCCAGCTCTGGTACAGCCTCTAGTGTGAATATAAATATTTTATATAGCTCTAATATTTAAATACTTACCTGACGAGACCTTTTGTATGCACCTCTTTTCCTATTTAGTCTGCTCTTTAATTGCTCGTTGTTTAATGTTTAGAGATATCACTGAGTCATCACTGGTTATCAGTCATATTTACTGTTGAACAGTTTTATTGATGAGTTGTCTTGCTGTGTTGATACTGGTAAAATTCATTGACTTTGAATCAGCAAGTCAAACTGAGGGAGAATGAAAACATTTTTTCTGCTGTAACATCTTGACTGTTACAGCTGTTGAAATCAATGAATTGGCTTATTCTTGCTTGACAAACATTTCTATTGCTTTGAATGAAGATTTCCTGACATAACTTTACCTGAAGTACTAGCTTGTTTTCCATAATAATGTCAAACTAGTGAAAGCTGTAACAGCAGCGTAATTTGGTTAAGCACGGTATGTGCTCCGCATTTCTTGGTTTAGTTGTAGACTATCCATTGACCTGAGAAAGAGAATTAAAAAGCAAACCAAAATCACATACCTTTAAGTCTTAAGCCCCTTGCTTGTTAATTGCGGGAGCTGATCAGTAATTTTAATTTATTTTGGAAAAAAAAGTCTTTATCCGGTGCCTATCACTGCACTAACGTTCTTCCTTTCTATTGCAACAGAACTTTAATACTAGTCTTATTAGAAATCATTATGTCATTGTAACTCATCAAGTAAATATTGTTGAATGAGCACTTCTAATTCGATAATAGGATCTCCCTGCTTGTTTATTCTGCGAATCTGTTTCTGTTACAGTGGCTGGACATAGTAAAATGTGCTGGAGAGTTGACTACTTAGAGAGTTGGCTGTTGATTTTTTTTTTGTTGTTGTTGTTTTTGTTTTTCCCTATGTGATCACTTAATTTGTTCTAAGTTATGTTCAGAGAGGTTGATCAGCACTGATAAAGTAACTACATTGCCTGCTTTCCAAGCAAGATTTAATTGTGTAGCAAAGGGTGTAAATTGTAGGTGACTACCTGCTTGATTTAATTTGGAAATTAACTGTATATGTCTATACGAACACATGGATTTGATCCCATTGTCTCAAAAATCATTTTTTTTCAAAATAAATAGCTCTAGATTCTTGCAGTATGTCACTTTGCTATTACTGGTTTGTTCAATGAACACCTGCTTTCTAGCGTAGCCTTGGAATAGGAGATGCGTGGAAATGAGATCTTGTCACAAAAGTCTGCAGTAATGGCTTAAGTTAAATACATGCTATTGATGCTAAATAAGTGGCTTTGTGCTGTGACAGAACGGCGTGCATAAATGATAATACCTACTAGACTTTTCAGTTTGCTGTTAGTGAGAAATTTTCAAGGTTAAATGATAGATGCAGGTTTTCTTGTGCTGTTTGCTCTTTCAGGTGACTGATATATCAGGGCTGAAACAATCCAGGATGAATTCACTAACAATGATGAGGGGTTGATTTGAATTCAGCGTAAGGATCCCAGAACAATGTTAATGTAAAAATTGATATAATACTGTGGGAGGCCTGTAAACATTGGGTCAAAATCTCTAATACATGAAAAGCAGATGACATCCAAATAGTTTTCCCTCTAATGATACCCATTTTCATGAAAATTACACTGCCAAATGAAAAAGTATAATGAATTCTGTTTAGAAGTTTTTTTTTTTTTTTTAAATAATGTGCACATCAGCCTGATGGTGAATGTCTTCAGGAAATAGTATTTAGACATATTGCATAATTATCATTAGTATGAAGTGAATGGTTGAGATAAACAAGCTCTCTGGGGTTACCTAAATGTTTAAACAAAAATTAAATGAGATATCATTTGAATTTCTTTGTACCAGGGAGAAAAATAGTTAACACTGATAATGTTCATTGGCATTTAGAGAAACAGCATGCAATTTAAAAAGTCAAGAACTCTGGTTTTATTCCCACTGAAAGTTCAGTTTGTATTGAACAAACTGAAAATTGTGCTGTGAACAAAATAATTCTCAATTTGTCTTTATTAGCAATCAGGTAAAAAAGCAGTAGATTATCATGTTGCAATTGGGAGAATGCTTCTTTGTTAGTCAATCTAAAAAATAAGTTAGATTTTTGTATACACAAATATACGCTGAAGTTAAGCTATTGCTCTTAAGAATAGTGTACAAAAATCTGTTTTTGAATGGGGCTTGCTTTATGACTAATATAAAGTTATTTATTAAATCTGGGGTTATTTTACTGTATATAAAAAGCAGAAAATTAGAGTAGCCTCCGTTTTCTGGATTAGACAAGAAAATGAGTGGAATTTGTAATACAAGTGAAAGGAGACTTGATAATATGTGTTTGAACAAAACTTCTTCAGGCAAAACTTCTTTTGTGCTTTTTGTTAACTGTGTTTGTTCATTTGAGCAAAGATCTATGGCAACTAGGTATAGAATTTGCATATAATCCTGCTTTTCGAAAACAACTGTAGTTTTGCCATTAACTGTAGCGTCCGTCAGATAAAACTCATACAGCCTGATAGGCAAGAAATCCATTATGCCAATTTTTTAAAGGCAATCTACTGAAAATTAAAATTCACTGTAAAAATGTAGTAAAATGTCAAGAAGATTGACACTGAAGTATTTATGCGAATTAGTGGTTCAATTATATTTAAGTTGTTCATTGGAAGTAGGAGTTTCCGCTTCGGACTAAAGTGTATGGATAGAAGAACGTTAATTGCTTGTGTGAAACAGTCTTTTATATAATTTTTTATATATCAAAACAATTTCAATCCACATTTTTGTATCAAAGAAGAACGATTATAGAGGGTCTGAACTCCCTACTCTTTTGGAATGAATACTTTGAATAATAACTTCAGAAGTAAAAACATATTTACCTGTATGTAATATAAAATTATCAATATATAGACTAATGTGCTTTTAAAGATAATCACTGTCTCAACCTCCGATTCCTCTTTGCAGAGCCATAGTAGCCCTCTCCTCTTCCCTTGCTAATCAGAGGCAAATGTGGGAGGGAGTGAGCCCTGAAGCCAGCAGGATCTGGGAGGCCTCTGCCCGTTTTGGATGGAGACCCCCTCTCCTCCCCCCCAGTTTCTCCAGGCAGTCCGTTCTAGTGTGTAATTGTTGTCAGCTCTCTCTGTGTGACTTATGTCTGTTACTCCTTATCTCATGGATAGCAAATGTGGAGAGTCCTATTTGTGACAGTCTTTTGCATATTTTAAGGTAATTATATCCATCGCTGGTTTCTTCAGTAGATTAAGAGACTATGATTCCTTCAGCCTTTCCGCAGAAGGCATGGTTTTTAGACTTCCTGTTGGTTTTGTTGCTCTTCTTTTTGTGCTGTATGCAAAACCGGGCTCAGTTCTCCAGCTGAGACCTACCACGGCTGTACGGCGTGGAAGGTTACTTCCTGTGTCTCCCAAATGGTACTCCTGTTTATGTATTCCAATTAAAATACGTGCCTTTTCTTTAGTAGCGTGACGTGTTGCTCTGTGCTTTGTCATGTGAGTCCCTGCGTACCTCAGATTCCGTCCCAAAGCTCTCCTACTAGCCGGTTACTTTCAGCCTGCTTACATAGTTGCTCATTTCAGTGGTAAGTTCAGAACTTTGTGTTCGGTGTTGCTGAATTTTTCTTCCAAGCCATTACTTAATTCTCTCTAGGTTGTTTTAAATTCTACTGCTGTCACCACGGAGCAAAACCTAAACTTCAGCGTATCGCTGGGTGGTTAGTGTCATTTACCAAGATATTTGCATAATCAGCTTGCTCCTTTTCCTGGCTACCACTAGGTTGTGTGTTTAGGGTGATCCTTAGTCACTCAGAGAGAGAACATTATGCTCGTAGTCTTCCTGATTTGGTAATAAGTATATGGCGCTGTCTCCAGTACTCTTTGCTTTTCTCAAGCCCTTCTAATGTCAGTATACATCACTGTAAGTACTGCTGTGGCTCAGGTTATAAACAGCCTTAAAGAGAAATCCAGTAGCACATAGCTTACTCTGTACCTATATTACTCTTACTAACTCTACATTAGATTTTGCTGCATAGTTATAGTTTAAGTATTATTTGCTCAGTTGTTTTGAGAAGCGTGAAAATTTTTAATAAAACAATTTTCTTTGTAAAGTCATTTAGTATCTGTATGTGTGTTAGATGTTATATGTTAGATGTTTGGAAAATACGTCTATAAAATGTTTTTCACGCTACATGTAGAGAGTAACTAGCATTGCCAAAAAAATCTTATGCAATCATTTGAGTAAATTACGATATAACAAACTATAAAATATTGCTGCAAAAAGTGGTATTTAACTTGACTGTAACATTAAACATTTTGCTTATGTAAGTATTTACAAATAGTAATTAGTAATTACAAGGAGCAAGGCACTACTGTTAACCACATTTCAAATCAGTTGTATGACTGCATATGAGGAAAATTTGATTTGATTTATCAAATATTACACTCATTTTGTGCATGTCAGTGGTATCATAACAGGGTGACCGTGTGTCTGAATCTTATTTTTCATTTAGAGTACCCTATTTAAACTTTTTAATTGTTAATTTGAATCTTATTTTTCATTTAGATTACTCTATTTAAACTTATTTGTTAATTCCTACTCTTTGAATATAATTTACAAAAAAAGGAGTGAATGGTGTTTGGGGTGTCTGTTGTGCTAAACTGTTCAATGGACATGAAATGGAAATCACCCCTTTGCTGAAGGCTTCTAAAAATTAAATGTTTCTGCTCATTTATATTGTATTAAATGTATAGCTTCATTGTATTACGATCAAAGACCTTGATTTTGCATTTTGTGGAACAGTGTTATGCTCAGATAAATCCAGATGAGCATGAACATTTTCTAAAATGCTTCCAGGAATATAGGTGAGTCAATAATCTCATGTTGGTGAATTCTGGAGTAATGCATTTTAAAATATTTGGTATTATCTGTGTACAGATGTCACACTTTCAAATCAGGCAAAAGGGTACTTTTTGTAACTTGAAATCTGAAATTAGTTCCTTATAAATAGTTTATTTTGCTAACTACTTCTTACCTATAATTTTTCACAGCAGCATTTATGTGTTACTCTTAAAAATTGCTGATAACTTGTGGGAGAGAATGGCAGCTCTGCATAACAGAATGCAAGTTCGTGGTTCAGTAGATGGCAAATGACTGAATTGAGATTTGATCTTTATCTCCCTCTAGTGACACATGTGTTTTCTCGTATATTTCTACCAATGGTATCTGTAAGTTGTATTAACATAAGTACATGTGCTGTCATTACCATATCTATGTGGCTGCTTTGGATTTCTGACCAGAATGTAAAAAAATCATGTTTAGATCTATTATTAATTTAGACAAGGGTTTTGTTTCTGCTTTATAAAGGGGAAAAAAAAAGTTGAGTTACTGGAATTGCTGACAACAGGTAAAAATCTAATAAACTGAGTTATTTATAATCAGATATGCTAGGAAATATTTAAAAAATATTTAGTATATTGGCCTCTCTGGGATTATAGCTTTTATAACTTCATAATAAAGGCAAACAATTTTAAATAGTAATATTTAAATATAATTTAAATACTGATCTGGTTAAAGTCTTTTCACTAAATTATTTGTAATTTGAGTGCTGGAAATCAGTTTATGAATTGATCAGGTACCCCATATTCATGGTAGTACCTGAAGCCAACCTCTTCATTCTCTTCTACCTTTAACTTACGCTTCCATGTTGATGATTTGTCAAAAGACTTTAGGACCTTTTCATTCTGTATACAAGTGGCCGATGATATTTTTTAAAGAAGATGTCAGTATGTTTAGAAAAGAATTTGGATCTCAAGATTTCACTCATTTTGTACTTTTAAGTTTTTGGAGGCACTGCGTTCCAAAAATGTTGCGACAGGTGGATCTGCGTTCAATGGTCACCTCAAATAAAATGATTCTAGGAGAGAATTCTAGGAGATTCTTGAGAGCACCCCAGTAAGATACTATATTTATGCATTCTCTTAAAATGTAAATGGTTCTGGTAGATCCTACCTAGACATTTCAGTGTAATCTACAGATTTAAGTTCTATAGATTAAAACTAGTTTCCTACCTCAATAAAATTTGTACTTCAAATGCTTTTAGGTGAGCAATATTCTGTCCTTTAGACAGTTAAAATGCTCTCTCCTGATGAGTTTTCAATTTCTTGAAGGTATCTGTTGAATACATTTCTGTAACTGTTTATACCCACTAATTTTAGGGAAGTTACAGAGAAAGAAGACTTGGCACTTTAGTCCATATTGTCTTGACGGTGTTAGATATTTCTAGGAAGCATGAACTGGCAAAATTAAATAACTCTCATAAGGAACACTGAAGTAAACTAACTACACGATTAACTGTATGGCTCAGACTTTAATGTGGTAGAGCCGCAGTTCTCAAGCACAGCCCTAGAGGCGGGTCTGCTTGCTACTTTTCCTCAAAATGAGCATGGTAAAAAATGCAAAGAGGGTTTTGTAAACTGCACAGGTGGGTTCAATTAGAACACTTAACACTTTAAAATTAGAAATTAGAATATCTCTAGTTCAGAGCAGAAATTAATGAATCTTTGCATTCCCCTGTGTCTTTGCAGGCAAGTCCTTTCTCTATGCTTGGTCTCAGTCTAGTAACTCAGGAACTTTCTGGTTTACAACAAAATTTGCAGTCCCTTGTTTGGGTCCCTAACAAAAAAGCCTTCCTTTCCCTCACTCACAGGTTCTTCTTTTTTCCTAGGAGTTCTTTTGCTGGGCATTTGGCAGGGATTCTGGTTGGACTGATGTACACTGTGGGTCCTCTGAAAAAGATCATGAAAGCCTGTGCAGGTATATAGTTTAGTTCAATTTGTGAAATCTGTATAAGCAATGTTTTATTTTTAAAATTCAATAAATCTTGCATACAAAAATTCAAGTTTTTAGGCAATTAAGGATATGCTGGTTATTAAACAGAATGCAGAAGAAAAACTCAGCTTCTCTTTAGTATGGATGATAACCAATAAATGTATTATTCAGGTGTTTGCACTTAGAGCAATAAATATTACCATTATTTTAAAATGTGTATTTAAAATAAAAAGTTCAGGTAAAATGTGAATGAAAAATATAATTTTAAACATAGTGTAGTGAACCTATGGGAAATATGCCAGAACACAGTATGTTTATATGTTGATTTGTGTTACTTGTATCTGTTCTAGTGGAAGTTCCTATCTTTTTCAAAAGATTGTGATGCTTGAGAAATTGTTACGAGGTTCCCCAGCCTTTCCAATTGTGTATTAGTACACGTTTTATACGGTAGAAACATGCATTCACACACTTTAAATCTGATATTGTACATTTTTAGGCTAACAATCTGTTTTTAAAAATAGCCCTGCAAACTTTTATATGAACAGTGCCATTAACTTGAGTGTTTTAACTACACAGACATCTAAGCCCTGTCATAATAGTTGTGCTAGGATTGATTGTCAGAATATGCCCCCACCCCCTTTTTTTTTTTTTTTTGTCTTTTCACAAATGCAAATGTTTGAACGCAGGGCTTTGGATCTTCTGCTGTGCCTATTGTTCTTAAAATAATGCTGAGTTCCTGACAGATACTCTTTGTTATGATGAAAGATTTCCAGTAATGAGAAATACTTATGTTTGGATTACTTAACGTTTTGGACAGCTTGTTCATGACCTTACCATGATACTGACCACAGATATGGTGTTTGTATAGTAAGAAGTTATTCATTCAGATGTTTGTGCTTTTTAATTTTAAACTGAAGTTTTATTTCAACTTTCTGAAGCATTGACTTCAGCTCTTGGTAAGTCATCCAGTAGGTTGCTAACTTGGAGGTGTAACCTGCTTGCTCTCAAGCTTGAAGTACATGCACAGTTTGCAGTTTGGTGATAAAACCTCTGAATCATAGATGTTTAGCAGTTTTAAGTGGAAAAACTCAGACTGAAGCATCAGATTTCCTACCCCTCTGGAGTGAACAGGCATAAAGCCACACCTCAGCTAAACATTATTTCGTGTTTCTGTGGCATGGGGGGACTATCTGACGACTATTAGGACAGTAAAGAATCGCAACAGGTTTCCTAGGGAGGTTCTGCAGTCTCCATCCTTGGATGCTTTCAGGACCTGACTGGATTAAACCATGGGGTAACGTGGTCTGGTGTCATAGCTGACCATGCTTTGTGTAGGGGATTGGACTAGAGACCTCCTGAGGTCCCTTCTCTCATCGATTGTTCTATGGTTCTATGATAAAACATATGGTACGGTTAATGAAACATGCTTTGGAGATCCCACAGCTATGAAGGTTATTGTGCATGTAAGAACTAGAGGGAGGAGTTTTCCAGCACACAAGTAATTTTTTTTTTTCTGCTTATGCAGCAGAGCAGAAAGAGTGTAATGCTGTTCCAGTCCTCAGTTTTCTCAATGTACAATCTCACTGAAGAAATTTTTCATTATATGTTCTGGAGAACATTTTTTAGGTTGGTTTTGCATTTTTCTACTCTATATGGATATATTGTTCTATCACTGCATGCTAATATAAAATCTGGAACCAAATACAAGCTTGCCAATATTCTCTCACCAATGCAAAAAAAAGTTTATAGAAACCTGTAATTTCATATTTGTATCATATGAAACAAAGACTGTGAAAGAAACAATATTTTAAATTTGATTTTTCTCTTTTTGAATGGAACATGTGATTTTATTCTAATAGTACATGCATCATTCTTCTTCTATTTAGGTGGCTTTTCATTCACTGACCCTGCCAGACAGAGGGACTACTACTCACGTAAGTGATCTCACGCAGTTAGCTAAAAGCTTCTCAGCTTTAAAAAACATGGAGACCGTTTTTACTAATGATTAAAAAAAAAAAAAAACAAACTGTGGAAGAGCTAGTTAACTGGAATCTTATTATATGCAAAGCCTTCTGCATATATGTATGCCTGCTAAGTTTGTACTACTTCTATGCTCTTGTCTCACCTTTCCTTTTTTGGGAACTGTGAGGGAGTATTTTGTATAAGAGACTTCATCTCAAATTAAGGTCATGACTTCATTAAATGCTACCCTAGGGAAATACCATCCCTCTTGCAAAGGGTGTGGTAGGGGGAAAGTTGTGGCTACAAGAAGCAGCCCATAGAACCTTGGTAGATCTGCCAATAGTAGATTTGCTCTAGCAAATTTTATCTGTTCCATTCTAAGATTTTTTTTTTCTCCTCTGACAAAGGAACTTCTTTTGAACACTTTTTCTAAATCAAGTAATTCCCTTGGGAGAAATGCATGCAAAAAGCAAACTCCTTACCAGAATAAATTTAGGCTATCTTCACTAGGTGTAAGATGGAGACTTAGCTGGATTATTAGAACACTTTGAGCATAGCATGTTTGATTTACTTCTCATGCAGAACATTGAGTCATTATATATGGAGTGTAGAATATGTTGTCTGGAAGGAATAGAAGAGTAGCAAGCTATGGTGGACTGTATGTTGGATCAAATCAAAGGGTTGTATAGCCTAGCATATCCTATCTTCTGCAGTGATTTCTACTCTTCCCTAGGCATCTACTGTATAACAGGATAAATATATAGAGATGACTCTCGTGTGTTTGGGTGGATGATGGTTTGTTCATACTTGTTTTCGACAAACTTCTGAAATAGTGGAAGTGCCTGGTGGTTAGCAGTGCAGACAACAAGTGATGGTTGTGACAGTAGATGAGATCTATGGTGTGTTTTTCCCAGAGCAGATGTAGTTGTTCAATAGCCCAATACTAGCTGTATATATTGGTGCAAAAAACTTTCAGAATCTTTAGCCATGTGTTTTGTAGATCCAAACACTACTTGGAGCCAGGATGACATTGATAGATACCATTGATGGACAGTAGGGTGAAATGAAACACGGGTTGGGGAAAAAAGCCTGAAATCTACCTGTTTTGCTGCTGCTGTGCTAATGACTTTAATAAGGCCTGCTAGTATTCACAGTTAAATGTTGAAAGGAGATGATGAAAATTCTGCCTTTCAATTTCAGTGTGAAACTTTTCAATAATGGCAATTCTATAACACTCATTTAAAAACGATGATATAAGAACCAGGTGTTTGATCTATTGTTCTGTTATTTCTGTCTCTCCTGTTACTGTAGTTTGATTTTGTAAATTGGGAAACTGTCATATGTTTTTTAATTCACAGTATATATCCTAAAAGTAATGGCACTTCTAATCATTTGTTTCCTTCTGCAATTAGAATAAACTAATTTGTGAAGGAAAACTAGCATAAAAGTAATATCTCATTTCACTGTCTCCTAGTGAGTAGCAGCAGTTTATTTTCTTCTTTTTTTTTATTGTTTCAGAGTATTATAATCATCCAGGTTATCAGTACAGCACACCAAGGAACTACGATGTTTATACAGGTGGACTTACTGAAGAGGAGCAGCTTGAAAGGGCAGTGCTTAACAGTCTTAATGAAAGAGGTAGGAAACTTATAGCATCTTGTATTTCAAGTTATGACTAATACTGAAAAGGGATTTTAAAATGTCTTATTCATTGTTTGTTTCCAATATTTTGAAAATATTCTACTCAGAAACAGAGTTGAAGAAAATTGCCTGGTACAGTTTTCAGAGAATGCAATGTAAGGATGTAGAATCATTTTTTTTGTGTAAAATGCATTTATTCATAATTGTTTACTGTTTGATTACATTGTTAGTACTATGGTGAAATGCTTTTATAACGAAAAAATGGAGTCAATGAAGCTGCTCTGCCAAAATGTCTTACTATACTGTAAACAGTAGTATCAGGCAGTATAAGAGAAGAATTGATGTGTTCCCGATATTTAAACCGTCTATGTCTGCCTGTTTTTGCTTTTTATGCATATTTAATTGAGGAGCAATGTACTATCTTCTTACTCTTCACGTTATCCTTTTCCACTTTAGAGAAAGCTTGTACTCTAGCTTTTAGCTGAAAGACCTAACAAATAGAAATGTTAAGAACTAAAAATACTGATTTTGACTGAAATGTGTTAGTTGGTTTAAAATATACTCATTGGGATATATTTTGTCTTTTTATAGTGCAAGTGAAGTCAAAAGGGAAAGAAAAAAATACTTTATAGAAAATATTTCTCAGATTCTGAAAACTTAAAGAACTGAGGGAAAATCTGTTTGTTAGAACTTACAGTGCATTATTAGAGCACAACGTGTACAACTTTCACACAAAGCTAAGGTTTTTTAGATTTATGTGATTATAAAAGGACAGAAGTTAACATGGTATACGTTGGTATCAGGATAGAAAAGTTTTTTTTTTTTTTTAATCAAATACGTATTTCTTGCATGCCAATGTGGATTCTATTGGGAATTCGGCCAAAGGCTTTAGGTCCTTCTTAACAAATCTGAGAGATTTCGTTTCAATTTTTTGACGCTATAACATTTAATCTTAATAAAAATAATAACGTGACTAGATACTTAAAAATGTTACTTTCCTTCTTTTTTGTTATCTTGTGATTTTTAAATTCCTGAGTGCAAGGAAGCATTCCTCAGGAAAAGGAGGTAGAAACGCCCCTACTCCTAACTGCAGCTCTTTCAAATTCAATGCACCATTCATAAATCTCTGCTCAGAAAATTAATTTGCACCACTATTTTATGGCTGTCAGAGAAATACCAGGCGAAATATGAAAACGAGTATCTTGACAAATCATTACTGCTTCCACTTTGGCACCTTCTCTGATTCTGTTTTTTATAACAAAGAACATGTCATCTGAACTGGAAGATACTCCCCAAGGCGGTGGTTGAAACAGTGTCCTTGCGGTAGGGAGAGGCTTTACTGCTTCGTGCGGAAATTGACTAATATGTTCTTAAAGTAAATACAGCTTTTTGCGTAAGTTTGTTTCATCTATTGTGAGACGTCACCTTGGAGGGAGGAGTGCTGACTTTTAGGGGAACTGAGAGGGTGAAAAGAGGTGAGTTTTCCAGTTATCATCTTTTTGTCCCCTTAATCTTTCAGATAATTTGGCTTCTAGCTGTCTTCAACATTGTGAAAATAGTCTTTTAAAAATGTACTGTATTTTCTACAGCAAAATTATTACTTAATAGAATAAGAATAATACTTAAAAAGAATATTTGCTGTAGGAATGATTGTCATCTGAACAGTTTCAATCAAAACTGTACTGACAATTTTAGAAGATAGTGAGGGCCTTAGATTTGAAATAAATGAATAAAATATGCAGTTCATCAGGTTTGTCAGCAAAAGGTAGCAAATTAGATATCATCTAAGGAATTAAAAAAAAAGTAGCAAAGTCATATCAATATGTCATCCTATGAAAATACTAGGTTTTGGGAAGGGAGGGATCTAAAACAAGCTTTAGATCCCTGAAATGGATACTTTGTATTTTACATTAAAGATACATATTATATCACTTCTAACAGATTCAATTTAAGAAAAAAAAAATCCTGTAAGGGTTTTAGTATTAAGCATTTTGAAATCTTTTATCTTCAGGAATGTGAACCATGTTTGGTTTTAATTTTTTAGATTACTAGCAAGGAAATAGCAGACTACTGTTTTTACAAATGTACAAAAGATAGTTGCTCTTGAGAGTAGTCATCTTTGTAAGTGCTAAATGCTCGTGGGTATTGAACCATTAGACTATAGGCAGCTAATGAATGGTTTATGTGGTTTGGATGTGGCTTTGGAATCATGTTCTCTCCTTTTGTGGTCTTAAGTTGCATTGTAGAAAGAAAAAAATGTTAAGATATTACAAGAATCTAAAAAGTCTGAAGATGTCAAATTCTAATCTCACCATAGAAAAGATATGCACATATGATTGGTATTACAATAAGATAAACTTTTTATATTTTCACTGCCATAAAATGAAGACAGTTGTTAATAACTATGACAGATTTATGGTAAGATAAATAGTTAAGTTTTAAAGGTTTTAATGTATCAGTGTGGAACACCTGCAGCTTTCATTGTAGCCCTAAATAATCTACATCACTTAAGGTTAGTTACCTGTTTTTCTATCTTTTTGGAGTATCATCTTGTATTTGGACAAAGATAAATTTTCAAATATACGAGGAAATTTATTCTTATTTGGAGACTGCCCTTTGGTGAAAAATGAGAGAGGATTTAAGTACATCCTAGCATGAGTATGTCTCCCTGGTAGATAACTGTGGCATACTAAGGCACATTTCTAACTGTAGTTTGAGACAGCAGCATTTCTTAAGACATAGTGGTGTCTCTTTTGAGTACTAGTTGCAGTTTTTAAACTTTACAGATAAGTGAAGCTAGAAAATGTTTAATTTTGTAATTACGTCCAATATATTTTTGTGCTGTCCAGTGTATATGTAGGTGTAGTTTTCAATGGTTTTGCTACAGTTTGCTTTAATTTTTTCTCCCAGCTGCCATTTTCTTGTCTTAAACAGCAATTTACTTTGGAAAAGCTAGACTTTTAGAGCTCAACTTTTAAAATATTTCAGGAAACGAGCTTCTTGGAAGGTAAGATTCCTACTAATAGGTATACACCTTATTTTCCCAAGAAGGTAACACAGAGCATGTAACTTATCATATCTGCCTTTGACAAAAAGGATGAGATAAAACTTACTGTGCTAATAAGCAATTAGGATATTCTTCACTGGCAATTAGTTTGAAAAATAATTAGCTTGAATAAGCACTGTCCTTTAAACATGGTATTTTTTTCCTAAAAGCATGACATTCTATGCTGCTTACAATTGCACGGATGGTGAAACAGGTATTTAGCATGAACAAAAATACGTGATATAATTTGAAACAGATAGTGAGATGGATGTAAAAACAGGTATGCCACAACCAAAATTTAGTACTCATTCCTCTTTTTGCAACTGTAAACTATGGGTTGGCTGAAAAAATTATTGCAATAATTTTGATTGTTTTTTTTCTTAATTGTACATATGCTTTTATTAGGGTTTTCAGGCCACAGAATGTACCATTGCAGATTTAGAGTTTTGATCCATTCAGATAATTCACTGTATTAGTATCCTACTAGGTTATTAAAAGAATCAATCAGTGATAGAGTACAGAATTTCCTGGTATCAGCTTTTAACATAAATTTAGACAAAACATGCATCAAACTTAAGCTCAGTGATTCCTCTCGTATAATCCCATACGTGGGTTAGCAGAACCCAGTACAAAGGTACTGTATTTCTGCTTAATCAGCGTTCAGGCATTTGTGAGCTGCAATTTTATTATGCAGTATCTTAACAATTTCTTTAAAAAATTAATAATTAGTGCCTGACACTGTAAAAGAAATTGCTAAGGTTGTTTATATGAGATTTATGAAAGCCTCTGTTTTAACAGACTGTCAAACAGACATAACGGTTTAGGTCCATTTACTAAAGGGAGTTAGTTATTTATATCGTTTCCATTGTCAATTTTAGATAGACAGTTGTCCCAAAAAGAAATTATTTTAAATAGTATTAATATATGTTTCTAGATTTTTTTTTAATTTTCATTCTTGTTCTTATAATTACAGTCTTATATTGGTTACAAAGTGAAATAATTCTTCCTTTAGTTACACCAAAGAAACAATTTTTAATATAAATAAATCGTTGTCTTTATGATATTTAAACCAAATTATTATTAGGAAGTTAAAATATCTGGCTGTTAAGTTGTTGTTGTTTAATTTTGGCAGCCGGCCCTTAATGTAACCATAGTGTGTTATGTAATCATCTCTTACCTATTGTATTTCTTTGCTGTTCTACCCATAGGAAATATTTTGATTAGTATGCGATGTGGGTTTGGATTTTTCTTAGGGTTTTTTGCAACTTCTAAATGTCCGTTTTTCAATCTCAGCAATGTGTTAAGAATCCCTTGAAAGCTCATGTCTGTTTACAAAGGATTTTAAGACTAAACTTTTAAAACATGTAGATGATAACAAAGTCTTTATATTTTGGGGTTAAACAAAACTATATAAATATGTAGATCATATAGATATTCTTTTTATATGTAACAGTGAAATGTCTGTATACACATTTCTTTGGTTCTAATAAAAAAAAAAAAAAAAAAAAAAGGCCAACGTCATAGTAGCATCTGCTCTGTAGTTATCAAATATCTATGCCCCTACCTTGCCTCTTTGAATTTTTAAGAGTTCCCATTTATGTTTTCTTGTATTGAGACTGGGCTTTATATTAGTAGTCTATGAAATTTGCCAGACCCATGGAAGACTCTAAAAAGAATGAAAGTGATGTGATTGTATAGCAATTGGCTATAGTCTTATTTCCCTTTTTTTCCCATCAGTGTTATCTTAACCTCTTACAGTAATAAGAATGCCAGTCATTGCATTTGATTACAATCGTTTTCTGTAGAAATATCTTAAAATAGGTTATGTGCTCAGCAGTGAAGTATCGGAGGTAAAATTAGGCATCTTCTGTGAGAAGGTGTAGCAAGGATCTTGTTCAGCATTGGATTGGATGGGAAAAAATATTCCAAAATATCTTACTCTTTAGCATCTTACAGGGAATCATAGTGGTAACAGACTAGCCAAACAAAAGGGTGGACTTTTATTTCTCAAAGCAAAACTCTATATTATTATTTTTTAGATGTGTGTAAGCGTGCGCCTGGTGTGTGTGTGTGTATGTGTGTGTGTGTATGTGTGTGTGTGTATGTGTGTGTGTGTATGTGTGTGTGTGTATGTGTGTGTGTGTATGTGTGTGTGTGTATGTGTGTGTGTGTATGTGTGTGTGTGTATGTGTGTGTGTAAAGCAGATAAAGATCTGTTGACGTCAAATGATTTTACAGCAAATTTCCTTTTCTATTCTAGTAGTCTGTTGTTGCTTTTTATGCTTCTGTGGACCCCACTGCTTGGTGTAGAGGTAAAGTAGTAATGGGAGTACTACCGAATTTAGAACATGATGTATTTTGGGGCCTAGGAACTATGATTTTCCTAAAATTTTTGTAAAATATATATCTTCCTGAGTTTAGTAAACAAGATAGTGATGAGAGATTTTTTTCTTTTGCTTTTTTCTCTATGTTTGTATTTTATACAAAAACCAAATATATTGCAAGCTTGAAAATAAAAAAAAAATTAAAAAATCCAAACCCAAACACCTAAGAAAAGAAATGTTCATAACTATGGTAGTCATATTGATTTTTCTTCACTGTATAAGAAAATTAAATTTCTTCCCAATTCCGATTTCATGGACCAGTTGTTTTTCAATATACATAAAACATCCAGATAAACAACACTGTGTCATTTTGTTTGAAAACTGCAACTTGTGTTTAATTTTGTCTTTGATAGTTATATTCAGCCAGTTACTTAAGTTTCACTTGCAGTCTAGCATTTTGAACTGTTGTATTTCTACTTTCTTGACTCACTAATCTAGTAGGTAGATACCAAGTTTCAAATCCAATTTATTGGAAGCTATTTCTTTTTTTTCTTTTTTTTTTTTCTCAGCAATGTGTGTCGTCTTTGATTTTACCTTTGTCACATTTAATTTTCTAGTTCATATACTGCATTAGTATTTTAAACCAATTAGAGCCTCTTAGTAAATCAATAAAAACACCAATAGTTGCAAGGTTAAAATAGCATTAAGATTTAATAAATTAGCTAGTTATCTCTGTGGCAATATTGCTCAGTAAGAACCTGACACTGCTCCTTTTCTTGCAGTAGCTGATTTTAGTCTTACTATTCACCTTCTCAAAGAAGGTATTAGCGATTCATATTTAAAAAAAAAAAAAATAAAGTTGACGTCTTGTATATATGAGGAAGAAAGGTCCTGAATCTTTCAGTAGTGGTAGTAAAAGCTCACCAGATGTGTAAGAGACAAGGCGTCACTAAGCCTTTCACCAAGAGCTTATCCTTTAAAATAGAATCATGACCTATGCAATACCATGGCATAAAGAATGTTTTTGAAAAGCAATGAAATTGTTTTTTTTTGTAAAATCTCCAGTTACATACATAAACAGGTTAACTTCAGACAACTGAAGCAGTTACTACCCTTGGTTATCTAAAATGGTTTTCACTTAATTTTGCCCTAATGTATTGGACTGAAAATTGACAGTTCAGAATCTTCTTTGTATGTACTTCAATTATTTCTGCTACAGGAGCAGTAATTAGAGAAAGTAAGATCAGATAAGCAACTCAAACGGGCAACTGCTTTGAATCCAGACCTTCTGTTTTTGTATGTCAGCAAGCTGTGTTCCTTTGTGTAGATCACGTAGAGATCTTACATGAAGAAATATGTTCTAATTAGTTCTTTCTAAAACACAAGAATAGGTGTCCTATAAGCTTTGTACCTACTTGGCCTGTAAAAAGAAGCTGCTATGTCCAGATTAGTGTTCTGAAAATACTGGTTTTAGGTTTGTCTCTCTTGGTCTCAGTGTTATCAAAAAATGCCCTCGATGTTTTACGTTTTGAGTATTATAGTGGGTTTGTTTTGTTTCTTTGTTATTGTTGTTTTTTTTTTATTTTAATTTTTACAGCAGTGTCAACTTGGTTCAGATACTAAAATGCAGGTATTAAAAGCAATTTTAGACCAGTATGCTTGGTTTGAGAAGAGACACGAAGGTACTTGATTTAGTTTTGTTCAATGTTGGTAGTGTATTTAAGGTTTTAGATTGTATAAAGATTTGTATAGAATTAATATAGTCAGGGAAAATTAGTTTCTCCTTTATTTCCACTATCCCCTCCTCTCATCCTCAGAGCTGTCCATCTTTCTTCCGTTCTCCTATCTTTAGGGCTATTAATATGTATGAATCCATATGCTTTAAAAATTGACCTTCTCCTCGGGGAGGCATGGCTTCTTCAAGTGTAGTGTTTGAAGGACGTTTCCTCAGATATCTGGAGGAAAGTGTTGTGAGAGAGTGCTTTTAATGGATGCATCCATAGTCTAGCAGATGTGCTAACTCCTAGTATGTGCTTCAGTAGTTTATATTGTCTTCTGCCTTTCCTGCTTCCCTGTACTTCATCTCCTCCTGACCGTTACTAAGAGCACTGTGTGCCTCCTTTTCCTCCTATCTTTGAAACACACTTTGCATATAGAATGAAACGAGTTCAACAGTTTATTAGTACACTGGAAGAGCTGAGTTGTGTTCTGTTAAAAGATCATTACTGGAAACTTGCTCTTTTTTATTTTTTATTTTTTTTTAAATCCAGAGGCCATTTTTAAAGTTGATTATGCAGATGAAAGGGATTCTGTGTTCCCCATGTGTCTCCTCCATCTTTCCCTAAGGTTTTGGACCTGCTTGGATGCATCATTCCTGAGTTGTTATGTATTATAGAGATAAAAAGACACACACCATTAATTTAAAAGTATGTCATCATTCCACTTGAATGATATTATGATTCCACTTACCATTAAAGTGAAAAGTTATGAAAATAGGAAACATTGACATATTGTGACACAAATATGCTGACAAAGATTTAGACCGTGCATGATTCCAGATTGTCAATTTGATACCCTAATACAGCATGCCTTTTAAGGTTACTTTGCTTTGTGCTTTTGTCCTGATATTGTTTGCTTCTCTCTAATTTGTCCTGGATATAGCACTGCATTGAGATTACTATACTCAGTGTTTAACATTCTTGAGGTTATGGCACTCTTTTACAATGCATTGTATCTTTAATTCCTTCCATCAAGCACTTGGTAGTATGTCCTGTATTTTTGGAAACACTGCCTGAAGGGTTAAATTCTTTTAATCTTTAAGCAGAAGTGGACAGTGACATGTTTATTCCTACATTCTGATTGTTTCTGAAGGGTGAATCTCAGTGAAGTTCATCTCTTTACTCCAAAAATTTTTATCAGATAAGAGTTCCAATAACCGTTAATTTTATTTTAGTAGCATATAACACGGACATAAAGTATTTATTCAGATCTTCATGCTAAAATGTATACACAATGCTGGGTTTTTTTGCTGTGACTTCCTAAATATGCAAACATTTTTGAAGGTCTTGCCAAAGCAGCTTTTTTTTGGATGGTTGCCTTCTTGCAAAAGTTTCAGCTTCCAAAGAAAATGAAAATAGGAAGAAAACACTTTAAATAAATAGTTTAAAAAATACCTTTGACTATAGCTAGAAATATTTTTCTTACATTCACACTAGATTTATTAGAAAAGCATGGTTTGCATATGGCGATAGAATCTATTCTTGGTATTTTGATCCAAGATTGAGTGATACAAATAGGAATCTTTTCATTGACTTCAGTGGTCTCTGGATCAGGCTGCTAATTCAAAAAATCTTTTTTTCCCCAGTAACTTGACCTTTTTTTAAAAGAACAAATGTTGTTCCTTCCATAGTGGGTTTGGCAAGGTCACCTTGCTGGAGAACAGGCAGTTCTGCTTAACAGCTGTGGGCATAATTAGAAGAAGCTGTGTGTGGGCTACATAAAAGCACTCGATTGCACTCTGGAGAAAGTGGTAGTTGCTGTGGAGTGGCTCCAGTCTGGATTGGTGTTTCCATCTATCCATCTGGGTCTCTTATTCTTGGCACTGGGAAGTGAATTTTGTTCGGAGTTTCTTTGTTGTTATGCATCTTTGTTTGGCATGCAGAAATGCACCAAGTGAAAAAACCAACCCCCTTTTTTTTCCCCCCCTAAAATTTTATAACTATTAACAAACTTAGTTTACCACAAAAATTATCTCCACAATAAGGTCAGCGAATGTTCCTAATCTTGGATTTACCCATTGGCTGTCTTATTTTAACTCTAGCTATTTTATTGTTAAATTAATTCTAAAGACTGGATATCATTTATATTTTGTTCATTGAGATTATCTTGCAAATAATGTTCTGATTCTTAATATTTAAATAAAGTAGTTTCTTTTCTAATAGTTTCAAAGAAAGTATAACTCTCTACTTTATGTCTTAGCATTTGTAAACCCAGTCATGTTATGTTTTCTGATCCTGCTTCTCTTCCACAACTCTCTGGTTTCCATGAGGAGTCTGTAGCTTGCATTTGTATTTTGAGTACCACACGTGTTCCCTGATATTGTTTGTCTGCACTGCTAGTAGGATACGCTCGAAAAGAATATATGAGACAATTTTGTCTTTCATATTCGATCTAATATGTCTGTGCAGTTTGTAGACAGACATGAGCAAGCTTTGCCTGCCCTGAAAGCTGGCTGGATGTGATCCAGCTCTGATTAAAAAGTCTTAGTTTTATTAGTTCAAGCAGTTTTCTGCTAATGCAGTTATAGTTAAATATAGCAATCCTGAAGTACAGGCAAAATTGATCCTTTCTGCAAAGAATTCATTAGACATCATAGCCTTAGTTACATATTTTAAATATAGTTCAGAGTACTGCAAGTTGGTAGTGAATATGAATTAAGCACATGTTAAGTTCTTCAGTGATTTGGTAGAGGGTATGTAGTACTATTTACCTTGTAGTTCATGAAAAGGTATGGTTAAGCTAGCACCTAGGTTTGCACTTGAAAGGATTTTAGTTTTGCTTAGTGTGTGTGATTCAGATCAGCATAACTTGGCAGTTTTTGCATGCGTTCATTTAAGTGATTATATAGCTTATATGTTCAATAATGTCAGGTTTATGACACTCTGCTATGAACTGTGATACTGTAAAGGATCACAATGATGCATTTATTTATATTCTTTTTTAATCAACTTCATGTCAAGCTATGTTTGGATGAAGATTAGAATTCAGCTGAAAGAAATATGTACCCGGTTAGCTTTCTGTGATCCCTGTAACAATCGTTCTAAATGGAAAAATGAAATGTATTTGCCTTATTAAATGAAGGGCTTATTGTTTGTAATTAAATAACTTATCAAAATGATTTCTGATCATGAACTTATTCAGGATTTTTGAACTGCTGAGTTTCACCATCTAGCACTTTCTCTCTTTTCAAATATACAAAGATGGAAAAAAAAACCCTTCTCTTCAATTGCCACTTTATTTTGTTACTTTAGATGAATAAATCATTATTTGACTAAGCTGAGTAACCTGAAACTGAAAATCTTTTACTCAACATGAGCTCAGTAGGAATTTTTTGAAATGCTTGATCAGAATCTGAGACCGGTTTCTGCTTTTAGGATCTGAGCATAGTTCTCTATAGCTAATCTGTGACAGCATATATTTTCTAATTGTTGTTATTAAAGTTGAAATTTTTTAACGGATAAAGATGGATCTTAACATGGATTAATAATTTCAAATAGGCTTATATATAAAGAATATCATGCTATCTCAAGTAACACCAGAATTCCTGAAGAATGGGTGAAGTTCTAGTAGACTTGAAAGGGGCAAATCTGATGCTTGTCTGGGGTGAGGGAAGGAATCAAGGTTTTATGTAAGTTAGGCAGCTTATATTTACCTTACAACAACACACTATAAATGCCTAGAAAGGTTACTAGCATGGAAGCAACAAGGCTGTATGGATTTGCTAAATGTTGCATCAGACTAACAAGATACAACTCTGTATATAAGGGAGAAGCCATATGAGTTGGGCTGTGTGAGACACCAGTATGGCCTTTGCCACTGTCTTGTGCAATGTTCTAAAAATAAGCTGTGGAATTATGGCACTGATTAAACTGTTAGGGAGTTGTAAAATTAGCTAGAAAACCATATGTTGAAGTAAGTTGCTCACTGCCAAACTAGAGAAAATATCATCAATGGATTATATGCAGTGGTCTGCCCTGTGTGCGGTACTATTTTCTTTAGCACTTTGGATGATGTAACACAATGTAATTATCTCCTGCTATCATTAAGGTCAGGAAGACTACAGATACACTGGAACATAGGATCAGAATTAAGAGTCATCTTGGGAAATTGGAAGGCTACCTTGAAAAAAGAAGGAAGTAATTCTGTGTGCATGTTCTGCATGCCGGTAGGTGTCATCAACAGCATAACATCGATCAGCAAGGTCATGTTGTGTGTTTGCCTTTCAATTCAAATGTGTGAACAGCCATGTTACCTGCAAATCCTTTTGTGCTGTTCAGTATTAACAAGACCTTACATGCTGCATTGTGTCCAGTTTTCAACACTGCTTTTGGAGAAAGTCATGGAGCACCTGGAGAATCAGAGAAGAAGACCAATAAGAATTAAGTGATGATCTAGAAACCCAGCCTAAGTAAACTTATCGTCTGAGATTGGGAGCAGAGGGCAGTTGGTCTATGGAAGAAATCAGAGATGCAAATCTTCAAATACATTAAAGGTAGCTGCAAAGAGGAAGGAAATATAAATTTAATTTTGAGCAATTTGTTACACAAGAAATAAAGGTGTTATGTCGTCAGTGGAAATTGAAGTTAGATGTTAGGGAAAAAATGTAAGAGTGATAAGCACTGGAATAAATTACCAAAGTAGTTAGTGGAACCTTCATGCTGTGAGAGTTTTAAGGTTAAGCAAGTGTTCCTCGTGGATGTGGTAAAGACAACTGACTGTGTCTTATGGTGAGAATATTGATTAGGTTATAATTTGAGGTCCTTTGTAGCCCTATTTTCTTAGCTCTGGTAATAAATTATGTCTCATCTTAAAATCAAAACATATTGAACAACAAGTGATATATATGGTTTAACTTAAGGAATTGAAAGTTCATGGCAATCTGGAAAGAATTTTTCAAGGATTTGATGACCAAGGAACAAGAATACCACAGAGTAGTGCAAGTATATCTTCCTACCAGCTAAATAGGCTGCACTAGGCTGCAGAAAAATCTTTGAGGGGAATGAGGAAGATACCACGAACATTATTTAAACCTTTCTGGTCAAGCTATGCATAGAGGAATATGGAGCTGACATGGGTTTCAGAAAAATTGAATAAGTCTGTTAGTATGGCTCTATTGTTTTATCTTTATGCTCATTTTACTGAGTCTTTTGTGCATTATCAGTATCAAACAAGGGCCTTTCTATTGAAGTATTTAATGTTAATAAAGGAAATGGAATTTTTCCTTAATCATTGAGCAGGGGCACTTTGAGTTCTTCCCGCCTGCCCCCAGTCTTGTTTTTAGTATCCAGAGCTTCCCTGTGAGCTTAAGTTTTAAGAAGTTTTTAACCAGTTTTTTTATCTTCTAGTCTGTAGATCAGGAACATTGGCACCAACACCAGAAAGAATAGTTTGCTTCATAACATGACAAAACTCTTTCGTATACTTACAGAAACTTAAATGGCAGTGCTAGAAATATTGATGTAGGCTATTAAAGGTGCTCTACTAGGAGAAGGGTAGAGAAACATTTAACAGTGATAAGTGCTAAAAGCTGTCAGACTGTATAGTCTGTTTGCAATTTTTAGAAAGAAGGAGGTGAGAGAAGAAAAGCAGTTTTGCCAGTTTATGATGTATTTATTTACTTTTTTCGAATTATAGTTCCTCTTTAGCTTCCAGTGCAACTTAAAGCAACAGAAAGGCTGCTGTGAGGTGGGTGGGTGGGGGTGTGTGTTTTGCTTCGGTTTGGCTCAGCTATATCTGGGACTCTCCTGCCTCTTCCAAAGTATGAGAGTAGGAATAAAGAAGTTGTGCTGTCTTTCCTCGGGATTCGCTGTGTTACTCAGTAATCAGATGGTTGCTGGCTAAACTCGCATTCAGACTTGCCTTTGCTGAGTGGCTGAAAGATAAAGAGTTACAGCAGTGCTGGACATTTGACTCTCTAGCTTCCGCCTGCCCTCCAGTTTACTACTTTCAATTCTGTATACATCAAGAATATGATTATGCATAAAAATTACACTATCAGATGTTGATAAACTGAGAGGAACCTCTGCCCCCTTTTTTTTTCCTTATTAAAACCATGTAAATGTTGGTGTTTTATGTTAAAAAGCAAGACAAGACAAGCTTATACCACAGGTACTGCAACATATAGTGCATTATATTTAATCTGTGGCATGCCCAAGAGCAATTTCTGAACTTTGAAATACGAGAATTAATATCCTGGCATTACAGTATAGTTAACAGGACTGTACTATTTATGGAAAAAATCATTATGTGAAATTGATGTAAATGAAAGCCAAGCACGTGTTCAAAGATGTTGTGACAGTTCAGCAAATATTTTCAAACTGCTATTGCTTGGTAATATTGATAAATAAGCTAAAAATCTTTCCCACCTGTTTTAACAATCTTAATCTGTTTCTTGAAGGATGCCATTTTGGACCCCACAAAGGAAGGATATACATAGCATTTCTTTCGAGGAACTGTGCTCAAAAGGGTTGCATCCCTGGTTAGTACTTCCTCTTCCCGTATAAAATTTTTCATATTCACTTTTATAAAGACGGAGAAAAGTAACCTGCTTTCTGGGAGCCACAGGAAAGTTACCTGAGAGTAGAGAGACAGAGGCTCTCTACTCTGTATTTCCTAGAGGAAAGATTGGAAGGGATTGAACAAACATGCTAGCTGGGGTGACTACATAAGCCATCTTCAGACTCAAAACAGCTGGTACATAGAAAAAAAACAAGATTGGAAGGACTTGCCAAAACTGTGAGTTATTAGGCCAATGCATACAGCATTTCTCCTATTCCTTCAACGTTGACACCGATACTGGTGATCTGTAATATAATGAAATAATACAGTAATAGATGCCGTGAAGCAGTTAACCTGTATAAAAGGGTAATGTCTACATGAGATAATCCTAACAGTCTTGCAGCTGTGAGGAACCAGAACTAATAAGCTTTATCAGTAGGCAGTTTTTTAGCTGCAGAAAATACACAGTTTCAAGAAAAAGAGGAGGAAATCTGATGAGTTTTTTTGCTACTAACTATGACATAATATCTGAACTTCAGCTCCACTACGTGCAGATTACCTGTCTTTCACACCTTTCTAAGACTGGGAAAATCAAAAACAGGATTATCCTTATGTACACTTGAACATGAAGTGATTATAGCTGAGGCTCCTGGCATGGTCAAGTAATTTCATCCAGATCAGTCCTCACCGCATTTTGGTTAACTATATACTACTCATTGTCTTGACAAGAGATAGTCTGTCACATGTCTGTGGCTATCTTTTACAAAGTAGGAAAGCCTCTACAAGGAGGAGTTTCTGGAAGTGAGAGAATATATGTTTCTTTGGTATGGCTACCACATTTGCTTTTGCCAGGGCAAACCACAAGCGATAGTGAAAATCATAACTTGTTCAAACGTTAGCTAAAGCTAACATGGAAACTAGCTACAGACACACTGCTTTGTAATACCATCACTACTTATTTGCTACAGTCACTTTTTTTTTTTTTTTTAATCTAGCAGTATAAAATTTATCAAGGGCCTGATGTGCGTTTCTCCACCAATCACAGACTCAAACAGTTTGGTAGCTTGATACATTCTTTCTGAAGCTTATGGAAACTTTTGCAAATTCTATCTATCATCTAACCTAAAACTGAAGCCTTACTTCAGAGAGAAAAAAAATTAAGTAAGCATGTTTGATGTAACGCTTTTGTGGCTTGTTCTACAAGTAGAACTAAGACCTATGTAGTGATTATGTCTGCATTTGATTTCCCCTGTGAGATGACCGGTTGACTTTTCTTCCTTATACTGCATTTCATGCAGAGGAGCAAAAAATGCATGCTTCAGATGTATTCTATATTTTTTGTTATTACACTGGCAGGGCGGAAGGTTTCAAATGTATAGGTGAAGACTGGGTGGTTTGCTCATTTGCTTTGCCAAATGGCTGGATGAGTTTACCGTTGCTCTTCAGCACAGCTTGCTGTGTCACAGCCTAATCTATGTCTTTGGCATTTCTCTGAAAGCTGTATGCTGCTTTTTGAGTGGTTTGGTTGCATTTGGGTTATGCAGTGAGTTTGGCTGTAAGTTCAGGTGCCATATTCAGAGGAGCAGTTCTTAATTATCTGTTGGACTGATATAGTTAGACTTTCTAATTCCCATGATGTGGAATATTGCTTGTCAGGTGTCTGCAAGAGGAATTCTCGTTGACACATGCTCAGGAAGGCTGGTTTCTTCTGCAGTGACCATGATTTCTGTAAATATTGCAGTTAATGGGTATTTCCCAACTAGTTCTTCCTTTCTCACTCGCACAAATCTCAGGTGCAGGAAAACAGAGGGAAAACAGCTGTAATGATCCCTTCAGCCTCACAGAAGCATAAATTAGGGTGCATATGCTTTCTTAAAATCACTGGTGCAAAAATCCTGCACTTGTATGAACAGAGCACTTTGAGGATTCCACTGAACGTACACAAGTTCGAGGAATGACAGCTAATGTCATTTTTTGTTATGGGACACTTTGTTATTTATTAGATTTATTGGTTATTTACTAGATATTTACTAGAACTGATGGAGTATCACATTAGAAACCTGACTGATAATTTTCAAAATGTTTAACATTTCATTGGTTTAAACAGGGGGAGATAAAGGCAAATTTTTTGCTTTTATGAAGTTAGACTTACATATATACAAGATTTTAACCACATAGTTCCTACGGTTTTACTGAACTTGCTATTTGGTAGTAGAATTATTTAAAAGACAAATGTATGTATTTAAGTCTTCTAGTAACTAATGTGAAAAAATGCTTGAGATACATAGACGGATATATTAGATTAGATTGAGATATATAGATGGATATATAAGAAGCATTCTTTTATAAGTCTTAATCCTGTAGTCTGATTCTTGTGTTTTATTACTGGGTAGTTGAATGTAAATGAATCCTTTGTGGGTTTGTCTATTCATGATGCTTGCCTAAAATTGAAATGTTATAATCCTAAAATCCATAAATGATATCCAAAAGCTGTTACCTGCAAATGTTAATTATGACTGACAGTTAAGGAGCGAAACATCAGGTAGATATGAATTCTTAGGAATCAAATGTCTTTAGTAGGACCTAAATTAGACCTGCATATATGTCGTAGTTTTTATAAACTAGAAAAGCGTCTTGCAATACACAGTAGTACACTACTTCCTCCAGCAGAACTTGATGTTGGGATATCTGGCTGGTGTAGGCAGATTTTTGGGGAAGATGCATCACAAGTCAGAGGCAAAATCTTCACTGACTCTTTAAGTATCATGTTTTCACCTATGTGCTTTCTTGGGGAAAGTAGAGACTTCTCTGTATTTTCTTTTTCAAGTATCAACTGATTTCCTTCACCTTTAGAGCCTACTATTTCCACCAAAACAAGTGATGAATTGTTGTTTCTGATGTTCTTATTTTTTTTACTGCTTTCTGTCTTCTTTTCTAGACCGTGCACCTTCTAACTGTTTTTTAGTACTTGATATGCTGAGAACGTGTGAAAAAGAGCTGAGGAAAAAAGCTTTGAGTTGATCACTGTTAGAATAAAAAGCCCAAGAGAGAGTGTAGTGCATGTCCAAGGACAGCCCTGTGTTGAGAATGAATATGCTAAAAATACTAGACACATTTTACTTAATAACAAGATAAAACTTAGAGGAGTGTTTTATGGAAGACAGGATGTGTTAGCTCTTCAGCTTCAGAGTTAAAATGTTGGTTATTCAGCTGGTCTTTTCAGAACAAACATTCTGCTACAAAATACTGTACATAATGGCAATTTTAGGTTCTGAATTTAGGACTGGATTAGTATTAAAAAATGTATCTCTCTATATATGTATTCCAGTGGCTTTCACTTTACTTTCCTTTTGATGAAACCTGATGTGACAGAGAAACTGCTAGATGCTGGCAAGTAATCTCTGGGTTTCAAACCAGCCAGACAATAAACAACTCTCTAATATTCAGTGCAGCAGCTTCTCTAGAGCCCATCTGTTTCAAAATAACCCTAATTCTGCTTACAGCGCAGAATGCTTTGTTGGCTGGAGTTTGTCCTAATTTCCATGGCGGCCTGTGTGGCTCCGGTGCCATCTGCTGGGTAGGTGAGCAGTGTCATCGACCCAGCGGAAATGTTGACCCAGCTGCCTATCGCTTCTAGCAGAAGTCATCTTCCCCCTCTGACAAGCAATGGAAGAGGCTCACATCTCAGTATTTAATCCCCTTCTTGCTCATGTAAGGAGAATTATGCAGATAATTAAAAGTGTATGTTTAATACTGCAACTTAATTGTGCCTTCTCCCCTTTTGTTTCCTATCTTAAAAGGGATGAGAGATAGTGGCCCAGTTGCAGCTGTCATCTTAGGCATCATTTACAAAGCCCACAGATCTACTTGAGTTACAAATTACATTATTTACGTTATTAAATTGTTCCCCAAAGCGCTCTCTGAATTGCTTAAAGCAGTTTGACATGCAAAGCTCTCTAGCTTCTTTGCTTTTCGGTACAAGATGATTTACTGTTTTCTGATAGATCTTCCCAAATGACATTTCAAATGTTGGAACTATTTGAAGAAGATGGGGTTTAAGCCTAAATGGAATCAACTCATGCTTATTTGGTAGCATCTCTTCTGTTTCTGACATCATTTTTGGGACTAGAATGAGTTGCTTGTGAGTCAGGCGCTTCTGGGGGTGGACTGCGCTGTTGATTTGATGCAGCGTTGTGAGATCTGAAAGCCTGCAGTGGAAACACTTGCTATTTGATAACCGCCTTTAGTTCTGTGTCCCTGCAATATGGATGAAAACAGGAAGAATCTTAGTAAGTTACATTTTTTGTTGTTGTGATTATGCCATGTTTTTAACAAATGTCTATTGCAATAGGTATAGAAACAGAAGTCAAAAATGTTTTCGTCATGTTAGAAGTTTTTCATCTATTTTCTTTTGACACAATAAATTTGATTTAATTGAAGAATTAACAAGAAGAATTTATTGCTCTTCTGACTATCCTACAAAAGTACTTACTATGAACTGTTCATCATCTGTGGAACTATTTCATCACTGAAATGTAATTCATTACTTTCTTTATAAGTATCTCAAATATGAATGCAAATGGCCCATTGAAACATTTATGAAGTTTCATTCTGCTATCATAAAGTCTTTAAGGACATTTGGGGCATTATCAGCTGTTACGTGTTAATAGTGCCCAGAATCATATGAGAGCAGAACTGAAACGCACAGGTATTGCAAAGGTAAGCCTTTCGTTTGAAAGACTGTTACTGCTTGGATCCAGTAAAACACTCCTAACTTCTTGGGTGTGTTCTGGTAGCTGAGTTTGTAATGTGCCTTTTGTGGACTGGGCTTCTGTAGAATTTGTAATATATTTTTGTTATTCTAAAATAGAACTGTGCATAAAATTGTCACTCAGTCTGATCTTTGGAGACACTGAATGTGAGCAGAATCAGAAATGTTGGTAAAATTTGAAGAGTCTCACCGTCTCTCAGTATCTAATCTTCATATTAGTTGATATAAAATTGAAGAGAGGGTTTGTTTATAGTCTGTTAATTTAAAAAAATTAAAGCAGGACTTATGATATAAAATGAAAGCTTCCCATAGGAATCAGAACCACCAAATTGGGTGCAGTATTTTCAGTGCAAAGTCTAAAATATTCAATAATGTATGGCTAGTAGTCTCATACCAAGTTATATTTTCTCTTATTGCCTCATTAGGTTAAGTGGTTGCATTTCAAAATGACCCTGTTGAACATGCCAGTAACTTTTTCCCAAAAGTCAAAACTTACTGGAAAAGCAAGAAAGTATGACAACATCCTTAATTTTTTGAAGAATTCCCCTGTTTAATTATATCTTTTATGACTTGGAATTGTGTATCTTCCAGTCTTACTGCTGTATTTAAAATACTTTAATCTTAAAAGCCTTTAATCTTTAATTTTTGCTGAAATGTTGAAAAGATTGTGTCCTTTTCTTGCATAGGAAGTAGTTATGGACCAATTACTATTTCTGTATACCACAGCTTATAAATATTTTCCCTAGTTAAGTGTGTTATTTTACTAACATTTCTGTTGTATTTTTAAAAAGTTAGGGAATTATTTTGGGTAAGAGGATGATTTAAATAGGTACATAAATATATAAATACATATATTCAAACCCTCACATTCAGATAGCTCTTTGTTCTTCATATTTTTTGTATTTACAAAAATGTACAAATACATCTTTCCTTGGAGATCACTATAAAGCTTTTCAAAATACCTTGTAAGTCTTTTTTTTCTGGGTCAAGATATAAAGGAGTAATTTTTTTTTAACACCTCTTTCTACTTTGCTTACGTTTGATGAACTTACTAGGCATCTTACTATGACATGCTATTCTGCAATGGAAAAGTATGCATACAGGTAGGTTACAGGGTTTCGTGTAATTGTCACACAGTGACATAGCATTTTCAGAGGTCAAGGAACAACTTGCACACGTTTTCAGTTTTGTATCTAGCAAGTTGAGACAGGGACAAAGTGAAGATAAAATATTAAAATGCACATTAAATTCACTTTCTGCATGCTAATATGAATTTGAAAAATCCTCTTAAAAAGTGCATCTCATTTGATAACTACTCATGTTAACGTTGCCACCTACCGGTGTTTGAGCAGCTAGTTGTCTCTGGCAGCATTTTCCAAGAGTATAAGCTCTAGGCAAGTAAAGACAAAAAATTCTGTAAGCAAGTTCTAATATTTTCACTAAATCATACATATGTTAGTGAGTACTCTACAAATTAAAATCCTCTTGGAGCAGATATTTGCAAGCTGGACTTTCCTGACTGTGTAACATAAATAGGCTTTGTGTGTTCAATGCAATTTCTGATACAGGATACAGCTGTAATTAAAGGCCATCTTGAAAATGAACTTAATAGTACGATACTTGCTTTTGATTTTCCATATTCATATTGCTAATTTAAATGAGATCCTGAGATGAATGTTTAAGAAATGCAGAATATTACAAAGGCTGTTGTGTTATCTTTAAAGCTAATTTGTTTATCCTTAATACTGTACATAAGCTCAGAAGGCAGTCTCTCATTTTTGTCTCCCAGAGCCCCCAGGATATAGGAGGTTGAGGTTGTGTATAACCACAAGCTATTAATCTTTTCTTTGCTCTGTGCCTTAAAATGTGAATTCTGAACAATTGCTGGAATAGTTTGTTCTTTTTCTCCCTCGCAGTACCAGGACGGAGTACCCATGACAGAGAACCTTCAGCCTTGCTGCGTACTATTTCTGCTCAGATTAATTTATTTAGTTTCTCTCCAGCTGAACTGCCATGTGTAGTTTATTTCTTAATTGCTTGCTGCCAACTAAAAAAGGGAATCTTATGTACATGTAGTATGGGTCACCGCATGTTGGGCAGCAATACTAACAGCAAATACAAAAGCTTATTTTGCCAGGAGTAACTACTGAGGACATCTAAAAAGTTTTAACAGTTTGGAGTTGGCTATATGAAGTAGGAATCGTGAAAAATGTGAACTTCTAGCGAAATATGTGCTTTGATTTTTTTGCTTGTTTTGGTTTTTTCTTGGGGAGGGAGAGGTTAGGGTGTTTTTTGTTTGCTTTTTGTTTTTGTGAGAGCAGTTGCTGTAAATGGTGATTGTCCTAAACCATTGGAATTAGAAACATTCAACTCCCTGTTAGCTTCTGTGATAGCACATTTTGGATTACAGCCTACACATGAATTTTGCCCATATTGCAGAACAAAATAACAGTTGTTTTTCATTGTGTCTTGTAGACTTTGGAGCAGCACGTCAGAGTGTGCAGCGACCCTCTGGTTTTTGGCATCCACCTGAGCAGCATTCAGAAGAGGAAATGAGAAGGCAAAGGCTGCGTAGGTTTGAGAGACGATGAAATTGGCAGGTGTTGATGTGAATTGCAAAGTGCCATTGAGAATTGCCAAAATATTTGTAGGTTTATTAATTTGTAATCTTTCTTTCCAATGTTTATACTACTAGTTGCAAAATTGCAAAATATGCAGAGGTTTTAGAGAGGTCAGGCTCAACTGGAACTTGCATCAGATGCATGAGATAGGAGGAATCAAACTGTGATCTTTGGCAGTTCTCAGTCTTGATATACCTCAAACGTGGAAGAAGGTGGATAGGTGGACTACTGGTTTTACACTCGCTCACACACTCGCTCACTTGCGTGTGCATGCTGACGCGCGCTCTCTCGTGCTCTCTCTCTTTTGGGTAGCTGCAAGAATTCCTTGGCTTTGTGACTGCTTATATTGTCAGTCAACAGGTTTTCTTCATCTATCACAGGCAAAAAAAAAATTATGTTTTTCTTTATAGTTTTAAACTATGTAAATCTTACTTGCAGACTTTTCTCTGTTTATGCTTGATGACTGACTACTTTGAGATTGGCATGTAAAATGTCATATTAAAAAATTGCGTTGATAGCAGTCTATAGGCTTAAGGTTTCTAGCAGAGTCTTATAAGCGCTGTAAAAAGTTGTTACAGCTATTGTTATCCTAAGAAGTTATTTAATACAAACTTGAGTGTTGCAGTCTTCCTTAAACCCTGTCATTTTTGTCTAGGGGTTGTGTGTGATAAAGCTGAGTTGTGACTACTTATAATTTCCTAAAGTCAATCTTAATATTTATGTTTTAAATCCAAAAATGCTTTCCTTTATGGAGTTAAAGTAACTTGTTCTTAGGACTTCTGTGGAAAGGGAGATGGATATGCCATGCAAAGAATATATTTATTTAGTGATGTGTACTTTTTGAAAGCATCTATTTCCCTTTCTTAAAAGGCTATATATCCTGCAGGCTGTGGAAATCGTATCATGTATATGTTGTTCATGCAGCTTTAGAAATTTTCCTATTTCTCTGTATGTATTTCATTTGAGGTCCACTTGGAGCTGTAAGAGTTAGCAGACTTGTGGAGATCTTGCCTAAATATAGGGTGCCTTGAATTCTCTATTTTCTAGAAAGCATTTCTTTATGTACCCAACTCGAGAGTAGTTGATCAGGAGACCAGAGAGCACAGCTGTCCCTTTGGACTGGCCCTCCACTTGCTGCTTGTGAAGCAATGGCTGTCCTGCGCGTGGTCCTGCGCGTGGCACCAGTGCCAGCCAGGCCCTCTGCACCTGGTCTCCGCGGAGGATGCTCTCAGGCTGTCTTTCAGTTAAGCTCATAAGTACAAAACCACAGTTTGCAAACACATCTACCCATTTAGTAACATTAACTAACACTGAATGTTTTTTGTTCCAGTATCATTTTGAAAAGTTATTCTTTACTCAAACTTTTTTTGCAATGGGAGAAATTCTCCTGAAATTGGGGACACTCCTATAACTACTTTCAGTCCTGAAGAGGAGTGATTGCGCAAGAAGAATTTGATTATTGTCTTTTGGCACAGAACTGCTGGACTCTTCAGCACTGACTTGGTAGAATGAACAATTTAATGTTTTCTTTTCAGGGTCATGTGATCACTGGTCTGTGCTTTATAAAGTCTTGAAACCTCTACCTCTATACCAATTATATTTTGAATTTAAAATCATAGCGCTGTATTTTTCATACAGAAAAATCCTGCAAGTAAATTCTTGAGTATGTTGTTAAATAAAGTACATCTTCTGGTTTTCATTAATGTGTGTAGGGAACCTTTTGTTTGCTGAAAAACGCCAGGGTTGTTCTCTCTTCTGTGCCATTATCACTTTCACTATCTATTCTTCTTACACTACTTGTTGATTGCAGGCCCGGAAGCAGCACGGTGTGGTTATGCCAGGTGTGTGACTTTCAAGGTCCTGAGAGTCAAAAGACAGGACTATAATGTGATTTTGGATGTACTTATTAAGGGAGTGTAAGAACACTGCTAGTATTACACACAATACTTTCTGCCAGATTCTAAGGCACTTAGTACATACACACTGGTAACGTTTGTTATCTTCTGTCTCTGTTGTTTTCTAATATATGCAGTAGTCCTAGAATAAAGCAGCAGCTACACCCTTATCTTCTGGTAGGTCAATTTATCTAATTTCTTACAACTTCTGAAATTATATATTGGGGAAAAAAAAAGGCTTTGAATGTTTTGCTCAATGCATAATAACATGTAAATGAGGAAGGAATAGTGTTGGTTCCTCAAACTAATCTTAGCGCTCTGCTGGAAAGTTTCAATGTAACTTACCTGTCTTAAACTCCATTATCTTAATTATTTAAAGGCATTGGATTAGTCAGTAGTCAACTGAAAAAAGGATAATTAAGCGAAACTAAGAACATGATTGCAATTTTAAAACCACTTGCGTAGTTTTGTAAAGTAAAGTTAGAAATATCAACAATATCAATATCAAATGTGGAACGGCACAAAGTTGCTCATACTTATATTCGTAAAAAGGAAAGAGCTCCTTGTTAGGATATATCTTATATGAAGAGTCTATTTTGGTCTCCCTCTTTATTCTTATTTTGTCAAGCACTTGCCATTAAATATTTTTAAAAATTGTCAGTAATATAGTTGTTTAGCTGTTTTCACTTTTTCCGTATATGAAATTGAAATAAATATTTTTTTACACTTCAAACTGTCTGGTTTTCATTATAGTAATTAATAAAACATGTATTTTAAATTACAGTGCTAACCACAATAGTGTTAGAAATGAAGACTTGTAATACTATGGGGGCAGATAACTTATGCTGGGCCTAATTTTGCCCCTGTTGAATTTTGTGGAAGTTCTGTGATTGAGTTATTGGGAAGAGCTTCCAGTATTTATAGTATCTTGGAAAATTTATTAACAGAATGAGTCTTTAGTAGGCTTTTACCCTGTGCTTTCCGTACAGAATATGGATGCTTCCTTTAAATCCACCTCCCTCCCCCACCTGTTTGGGTTTCAGAGCCCTGACGATGGTAGATGTAAGTCACAGATGAATTTCTAACGTATGCTCTGTTCCACTTTATCTCTTCAGGGACAAAAATTCAGGGCGTTTTACGTAAATTGATATTCCACACTGAATATTCTCTGACCCTGTTTAGTGACTGAGTTACTCTACATAAAATAAGGATTCTTCAAGGAAAAGAAAGAAAAAAAAGTAGTAGTCTTGTATAGTTCTGTATAAAACATTTCACATCTGAAATGTGATTCCTTTTTCTCGGGAGCTGTGATATCTTGTGAACCTTAGCACTTCCTCTGAACGTTGTGATCAGGTACCGTGTAAGAAATTCCACATCCCTAATTAACCCTAATCAGCAAACTTGTTAACAAGCCCAATTCTTGAGGCTTGAGAGTTGAATGACCTAACATTTACTGCTAATATACGTGGGTTTCTTTCAGTCCAGAATTAAGATGTGATGAAAGAGCAATGTGTTTAATTCTTAAAATTCTTTCCCCTCTTCTATTTTCTCTTTAAGCACAGGCAAATTATATATTCATATGTATTTTTTTTTCCTGGGGATGCAGTCTCCTCAGGAGAAAAATGCCTTAAAAAAAACAGAGAAAATGGTGATTATACATGTTCCATACTACAGCAGGAGAGATTGTGCTAGATGAGCGTATATGGAAATAATGTTCTCAGTACAGGCTATAAATGAGATCCGAATTTGACCTGCCATCCTTAAACCTCGACTGATATCTTGGTGCTAGGGAGAAGTGTTGGGAGGGAGAGCATGTTGATTCTCATGTACCAGCTTCCTCTCGAGAGAAGTCATTCTGCCTGAAACTTTGTTTTCCATGGCTCCTTTCAAACAAGATTTGCTCTTTGGTGAAAATCAGAAAAAGACATGTATTTATTTATTTTTTAGTTTGATTAGTGTCCCCTTGCTTATTTTTCACATGTACCAAGAGCTCCGGTGGTGTAAAGGGTGTAATAGGAGACAGTGAAGAGACTGGCCAGTTTAGAAAATGTTTGTATTTGGTTTTTATTATGTTTCCTTTGCAGCTGAAAGGGAGAACTTCAAGCTCTCATTAGGTATGGTTTCTCATACCATGTATGCAGGTAAGGAAAAAAGAGCCTGAATACTGGCTCATTAAAGTAGTGATACATATAAAAGTCCCTGGGATGACGATATATCTGTGGAAAAAAGAAGATTCATATTAAAGCAGATGTTGCTAGGAGATGGTTTTGTTTAGGTTGAATAAAGTCCCAGTTTTGGTAGCTTTTATGCTTAAAAAAAAAAAAAAAGAGGAAAGAGTATAGCTGTTAGAAGCAAAGTCTTCACATCGCAGTCTTTGTGGCAGATGGCTTAGTTTTATTTTATATAATTAAGGAGCTTGAATTGGAGATGATAGACCAAAGCCGCGTGTGCATGGTTAGTTCAGTCATCCTGATCAAATGAAAACAGAAAGAATTGCCTCTTCTCCTATGTATTAACTACACGATTGGAAATGCTTGCAGGACAAAAGCAACTTTTTCTGTGTATCTGAAGATAGTGCAGCAAATGCGAATGAAATTTAAATGAAGGACTTGAAAAATAGGGTAAGTACCACTGTTTGACTTCTCTGTTTTTGTGACGTGACAGGGAATGGGCATTTCTGATTGCATGACTGGTGAAGCGTAACAATTTTTTTTTTAAATACTCCAAATGGCAAAGCATGAATCACGCTTGAACCAAAAGCGGCTGGCGCACACACCAGTGCTTCTGTGCTGTGGCTCCTGAAAGGCGTGCGCGGAGGGGAGGAACAGAATGGCACTGTGGTGCCACTGTATGGCACTAACTGTTCCCTGCACTTAAACTGCCCGAGTTGTAGCAACAATGCCCAACGCACAGAGAAGGACAAAGCCTGCTGAAGTCGAGCTTTTTTTTTCCCCCCTTGATTTCACTGACTTTTAGAGGATGCTTTTGGTTAAAGTTGTGAGAAAAACCTGATATGAGGCTTTTTTTCACAGAACACATCATTTTCTTTAGAAAAACACTTTTTTTTTTCAAAGTACCGTGAAAATTTACTCATTTAAGAAGGTGAATAGTATTTCCATGACAGTCTAAGTACCTGCTGTGGGAGTTGCTATGGTAACTGTGCATTTATCATGACAGCAGAGTAAATTGGCACATGAAAGCAGAATACATCGTCAGTGAACAAATAATTGTTGCCCTGAGGCTGCACTAATGTATTCACCTTTGGTTATTGAAGCATTTTCTGCTTTATTCTACATTAAAATAAAATCCGATTGGTAATTTGTTATCTTGCTTGTTCTGAGATTGCAGAGGGTAAGCAAATATTGAGACTGTTTTCAACTTTTAGTTGTAGAACTGTGTCTAAAGGAAAGTTAATCTTTTGAGGGTCTAAATCTTGTAATGCTTACTCATATCCAGTTACTTTTTCAGCGGCTAAGAAGATTGCAGAAAGACAGTTTGCCATGCAAATTTGAATAGCTTGGATTTTTTTTCCCCATTTGTCTGCATGCTCAGAGCAAAGGAATTGGGTTGGTTTCCATTATCAAAAAACCAGATGTTTATAGAAATGAGCAGTCTGCTGCTACATGAGAGCAGTGATAAGTTCATCTGTTGTCCATTGACAGGAAGAAATCAGCCTGATTTGCAGCAAAGCAAATATAAGAAAGGGTTTTTAACCATGTAGATAGTGAACCATTAAAATGGGTTAAGGATGTTCTGGAATTTCCTCCATTAGTCTTTTAAGAGCAGGTTAGACAAATATCTGTTACAGGCTGTTCGCTGTTTAGTTGCTGTTGCCTTGGTGGAGAGTTTTAGGTTGGGTTCGGTTCTTCAGTGCATTTCTCTGTTCTTTACAGGGATCATTTAAAAGCTATCAGTGGATGGTACGCTTCTGTGAAGCCAGTGACTTTTGTAGTATTTTCCTTGCCCATGCAAGAAATTAAGGAACATCCCTTAAATCTGTACAATACTAACGAGTATGAAATGATCTCTTTGACTATTTTTCTTTTAATTGTATTTTAAAGTAAGTGTACATGTGCAGTTCTGCATCTGAGGATGCTTTTGTGTATTCTGTTGGCTAAAGAACAGGTGAATCATGTTATTAAGGAGCCAAATTCAACCACAGTGTAAGCAGTGTAATTCAATTGCTGTCAGTAAGAGTCCTTTCATTTGCATCAGTATGAAACGTAATTCAGCAACTTCCAAAAACAGTTTTGAAATAGTTGATGTACAAGGGTCAAACTTCCCCTTGTCGTACTGTGCAGCATTAAAAAACAAAAACAAAAAAGTGTTTGTCAGAGTGACCTTGATTCTGGAAAACTTCTCCTGTTCAAAACAGCATTTAAGTGTATGCTTATGTAAACATATATGCTTTCCTGTACTGGGGCCAGGGACATTACGGCCATGTGTATATTACAATATAGGAATCAACACAAAAGTTTAGCTGCTATTTTCAGCTGAGGCATTTTACTGTATTAAGAATATGTTATTTGTCTCTTTTTCTCTGCTATATGTGTCTACGAACCTGACATACACACGGAGTTGTCAGCATATAGAAATATATTTTTAAACTGGATTATATAATTGAAACCAGTCGGACAGAGGATAAATGATACTGATGCATTTCATTTTGAACATATTGTAAGGATAAAACATTTCTATAGGCAGAGTATGTACAAATTTCAGTTTCTGCACTTCATCTTTAGGAAGCACGCATTGTATATGCAGAGATATACTCAACTCTTTATGACCAAAAGTTATGCAATATTGGTACCACTTCTTGCATGTATTTCACTTTTTACATGCATTTTAAATGTTTAAGCACAATAAAATTAAAGCATTTGAAAGTACTTAAAATACTTAAAAAGTTTTTTAAAATACAGTATGCAAAAATTTCTAATGAACTAAAGCTGCAGCTGCCTCAGAGGAGCCATTTGTATTGTAGATTGCTTCAATTCCTATCAGAATTTAATTGTTTTCTACCTGTGAGAAACTTTAATCTCGTCTTTAATGAAAAGACACCTCTGTCTTCATCATGCAAAACTGTGTAGGTGGGACATACAGTGTCTGTGTAATACAAGGGTGATATTTGTCATCAGTGCATGGAAGACTAAATTCTGCAAAAGATCTTGCTTTTCTGTGTAGCAGAGCTTTGTTTTACCAAGCTGAACATGAGGTAGTTTTGGGGCGTACGTACTTTATTCCAAATCTTTTTATAAACTACTAAGAAGTACACAGCGGTTGTTCTCTGCCTTGCAGCCCTGACTGAGAGAGTTTACATTTATTAGTAAGGTTGTACCTTGCTATGTATCTCTTTCTTTAGAAATTAGTTAGCGTTTTCTGTCTGCAGTGTTTTGCATTTCTGTTTCACTAAACCTGTGGAAATCATTACAAATGTAGAATTTCAAATACCATGATGCTCAAGCCTGACTTCTTCTGAGTAGTAGTCAAGCAGCGTGTGGTGGCTGAGAAGGTGAGGCTTGCTCCGCGGTATTTTTAGATGCTAAAGGCTGTCTGTATTGAGGAATTGTGTTTAATATACTAATTCTAAAACGATAAGTGTAGAACTGTTTTGGACTTTACCCTTTTCTTATCAAATAGCACCTCTAGTTGAACTTCTAATAACTTCTGGTGCGTCTAGATGACATGGTTAGAAAAGGGGAAAGTTGAAGTACGAATGTAGAGTAGTATCTGTTTGAATGGTGGTAGTGATCTTTCTTCCAACTGGCTATTTTTCCAGCTGGGTAAGGTGGGCAGAAATGTAAGTTCTGCCTTGTTTTTAAATGCTAATTTTTGAATAGGATCCAGTCATGAAATAGATCCCTGTTTTGATGAAGTAATTGCTTTATCTGCTGGAAGTGTTTATCAGAGAAATTGTTGTCAGAAAGTTTTATCCTCTCAGAGTTGAGGCAGATCATTTCTGTCCTTGTCTGGCTGGTCCCATTCAGAACTTGCCTTTGTGCAATCCTTTTTGTTGCAAACGACTGTTTTCCCCTTCACTGAGTGGTCTCCCTATTGGTCTTGAATATTTCTGCTTGCCCAGTCAATTTTAGAGAGTATGTAAAGCATTAAAACAAAGGTCCTCATAGTTGCAGCCTTTTCTGAAGTAGGACACATTGAAATCAATCGAGTTATTTAAGGATTGCTTCCATAAGACTTGACAGGGCCAGGCTTCAGTCTGTAACGTGATCTCACTTACAGTGGTCAGTTTGGAACAGCAGAAAGGAAGTTGCCCATATGGAGGTAGTTTGTCTCCTGAGCGTGGATCTTGGCAATACTTCAAGAACTGATTAGGGTTGATGTGGTCTTACATGCTGCACTAGAGATCCTGCATAGTCACTGTAGACTGGCAACCCAGAGCTATATATTGAGTGATGAAGGCATGATGTCAGATCAAACTCAGTTTTTCCTCAGCTAACACTGTGCTCGAGAACTTTAGGGGAATTTTTTTTCAACAAAACAAACTGAAGCTTGGGTTGGTGGATGAGAGGCATGCCCATTAAGTTGTACCACTCATGCTGTTTTTTTCAAATTTGCCTTAAATATAGGCAGAAATTGCGTGGACTACGGGAGTCTTACATTGTTTGACTGGTTAGTGTATTTTTTGTGTTTCTCTGGCGGTTATGAACAAGTCAAAATAGAAAAGAGTTGCTCTGATTAAGAGTTTACCCTGGACGAACTCCCAGAACAGTTTTGTTTAATTTTGTTGTGCATAACAACGCAGTTCTCAGAATGAGTCTTTAAGCAGTTTTCTGATCTGAGAATATTCCTCTATTACTGCATTCCCTTTAACTGGCAGGCTGATGAGGCTTAATCTGCTGTTGCTGCCGTTTGCCAGTAAACTCTCAGCAAGGTTTTGCAGGAGGGAAGACAGCTGTGCCCCAGTGGCCAGTCCTGGTCCACATGAGTCTTGTCCCCAAGATCAGATTCTGGCGCGTTACTGGCACTTTCACACATCCACAGTTAAACTACTGAATTCAGCAGGACTTTACATAAGCATGCACCTGTTTGGGGGACTTTGGGAGGTTTTTTTGTTTGTTTGTTGTTGTTGTTGTTTTTAACAGCAGGCCAGGGCTTAGGCTATGCAGCATTTTTCTTTCACTATTATCCTTCGGAAATCCCGATGGGGAGAGATGCGAAGGAGGGAGAATGAGAGTATGACAACTGCCCTGAGGATGTGCCATGAGTTAGAAGCAAGTGTCTTCTCTGCTTCATAGGCACACAGATGCCATCGTTTGCTAGGGTGATCAGAAAGAAGCTTCCCTCACTATAAATCCTAGGTTTTGAATTTAATTCCGGGGTACTTAGTTCATCTTGAACTGTTTTAATGTCAATGACCTCCGAATGTAGCCAGCATATATTTGTCTATGTTGCTGTTAAGAATTTGCCTGCTGTATAGGATAAAATTCACTTCTATGCTAGGCTTACACAAGATCCAGAGCTCTTGAATGCAATAGTCGGGTTATCTGAACCATAAGGACTAGCACAAGGCCATTGCCTTTAGGCGTATTTGAACTCTTATAAGCAGTTCAGCTATTCCTTTTTACACATAATTTCATAATTAGGTCCCATGTGAATAATATACCTAATTATTTTCTGCTTACAGTCACAGGACAAGTGATTAGAGAATTAAAGCACATGTTGCTTTATAATTTGGTCTATGTCTTATTTGCTTTATAATATTAAGCAATTTCCCTGCAATTTCTTTTTGAGTTAGCGCAGTGTTTCTGATAGATTCACCTGAAGCATGAAACAGGAACTTACATACCTATTACATATTCCAAGCTATCAATGATACCTTAAAAATATCTCCTATATAGTATGTTTTTATGAACCAGAGTAAACCCTAACTGGCACAGGTGCAAAAACTGTGTATCAAAATAACAAAAAAAAAAAAAAAGATTGTTTTCCAAATGTTTAAAAGCAAACAAGTGCAAGATGATGGAGTCCCAAGAAATGGCTTCAGATTATTAGATCTTTGTTTCTTTGTTGACTTTCACAGGTGCTTGAAGATTTTTTCTGTGCACTTGTTAAATGAATACAAATTCAACTCCAAAATCCCATTTTATTCCACATTAAATAATATGAGACAAATCTTCATTGAGACAAATCTTTTAGTGACAGAGTCTGTAAGGATATCATCATTATTTACCTACGTGCTCATAATGTAGTTAGTTCTAAGAGCCTCAGCGCTGCTGTCTTAGGCACTGCAAATATTCTCAGAAGAGCAACTGCCTTTATCCAAAGGGGGCCTGTAACCAAAACCGGGAAAGAGACTGCAAATGATAACAGAGAAGCTAGTGAGCACTATTAGGAAAATGTCATTTATGAAACCTTAATGAGGAATTCTCAAAATCCACTGAGGAAACAGGGACGTCACCTGAAGAAAATGGAGTGTGCAACTTCTACTGAACACAAGCTGAACCAATTGTGTTTTAGAAAATACCAGCTGTGGCCTTTCTGGAAATAGATTTTGCACAGCTTACGGAGTAGGTAACTAAGGCATGGTGCTCCCCTTTACATGCTGCTTCCTTCCCCCAGGAATATGCTCTGCACCTTGGAGAGTCGAGACCTCATATTTAACTTACTCAAAACTCACCATGACCAGAAAGCCGCAGTCTCTTGTGCATGTGGGATGCTGTCTGGGGCGGAATGAGGTTAAATTCTTTCACGCAAAGATTAATCCCTCCTCAAAAATTGTGTGACATGCCAGATAAGAAGGAAAGAGCATGCTGCTGTGATCATGATTGCAAGCAGCAGGCTGACTGATGTGCCCTGTAGGTGAGGGCAGCTGGCACCAAAAAGGGAACTGCTGGAGACAGGCAGGGACCCAGCCGTGCCCCCCGAGGACACGCTGGGCTCTTCATTACCATAACGGCTCTTAACTGTTTCCCAGCTGGGAGAGCAGGAGAGTTGAGCACCATGTTAGCACAGCAGATCAGCATGGTTTGGTCGGTTTTGTCAGAAAGAAGTGATGCAGTTTGATGTGTTCATGCTTGACTGGAGTCACCCTCTGCCCGTCCTGAGACTGGACTATCTTTCTTTCCTGCTTTTTGAGTCTCTGAATCTACCTTTCAAATTGACTGATCAGCCTGTTGTACTCATGATAGCTTTACAGGGAGTTTTCCTTAAATTAGGGCTTTCGAATGTGGTTCTCGATCTGCCTGAAAATTCCTTTGCTAGGAGACCTCTTTTTGTGAACACAAATTGAAATTAAGTGTCACAAAAACATTTTATTCTATTCTAGTAAAATATCCCTTATTTAAATGGTAAAAGCAGTGAATTCATCTGCAATCACGTGTTTTTCAGTAGTTTCACTGTGATTTAAATGCACATATACTATTTTTGTTCTTTTATAGCTGAATGAAGTATGTACAGATGTGTTCAGCTTTTTCAAAAGGTAGTGCTGTAGCTTATAGACTTTTAACATTCAGTGCTTTCAGTAATAAAAAGCACATCCAGAGCCATTATTCCATAAGGTGCTGAAAGGTGAAGGTTCACTTTTCTTTGCGGTATATTTACAAATAAACAAAAACGAACAGAATTTATTTGCTTCAGGGTTAGGTCATTATTCAAAGACTTCTTTTATGCATCATGCAGATGAATCCACCCATTTTATCACGATGCTGCTATTTCTTTTTAATTAATATTAGCAACTGCTTTGGATTGGAGCTTTACAATTTAACTGCTCTGAAAAATGAATTGCAAATATAAATATAGCTTTTTAAGGCTTCATTATCTCAGTTAATTTTATTTTCTTGCATAACAATCTGCTCCTCAATGGTTTTGCAACTTTTTTGTTGCTTATGAAAGTTCAATTAACAGTTCTTTCCCAGTCTGGCTCTGCACTGCAATGGTAGAACAGACTTTGATCTTCATTGTTTTTATTATGTGTAAGCATATGTTCTCAATAAAATTACATTTTTCCCCATCCCACAGAAACAGAGCGGGCAAGTTTCTTTAGCTTGGGAAATTCAGCTACAGTGTTTTAAGACTTTTTTATCTCTACTTTAGTAAGGCTTTTTACACTGTCTCCCATAACATCCTCATAGACCAAGGTGATGAAGTACAGGCGAGATAAATGGACAGTGAAGTGGACTGAAAACTGGCTGAACTGCCAGGCTCAGAAGGTTGTGATCAGCAGCACAAAGTCCAGCTGGAGGCCAATCACTAGTGATGTCCCCCAAGGGTTGATACTGTTTAACCTCCTCATTAATGACCTGAATGATGGGACCAAATGCACCCTCAGCAAGTTTGCAGATGATACAAAACTGGGAAGAGTGGCTGATGCATCCCTTAGTTGTTCCACTGTTCAGAGGGACCTCGATAGGCTGGAGAAATGGGAAGAGAAGAACCTCGTGGAGTTTAACAAAGGGAAATGCCAAGGCTTCCACCTAGGGAAGAAGAAACCCATGCAGCACCAGCACATGCTGGGGGATGACTGCCTAGAAAGCAGCTCCATAGAGAAGGATTTGGGATTTCTGATGGATACCAAGTGGACCATGAGCCAGCAATGTGGCGTTTTGGCAAAGAAGGCCAACAGTATCTTGGGCTGCATAAGGAAGAGCATTGCAAGCAGGTCGAGGAGGTGACCGTTCCCCTCTGCTCAGCTCTGGGGAGGCCCCATTTGGAACGCTCGATCCATTGCTGGGATCCCCAGTGCAAGGGGAGACGTGGAGCTACTGGAATGAGTCTAGTGAAGGGCCACACAGATGATGAAGGGACTGCAGCATCTCTCATTTAAGGAAAGGCTGAGAGAGCTGGGACTGTTTAGCCTGGAGAAGAGAAGGCACAGGGGGGAATCAATGTATATAAATGTCTGATAGGAGGGAGTAAAGAAGACTGAGCTGGAGTCTCCTCAGGGGGTGCCAAGTGGTGGGATGACAGGCAACGGGCCCAAATTGAAATACAGACAATTCCATCTGAACAAAAGAAAACACTTCTTCACTGTGAGAGTGGCTGAACAGTGGAACAGGTTGTTGTGGAGTCGCCATCCTTGGAGATATTCAAAACCCAGCTGGACACAGTCCGGGGCAACCTGCTGTAGCTGTCCCTGCTTGAGCAGGGCAGGGTGTTGGGCTAGATGATCTCCAGAGGTCTCTGCCAACTCCAGCTATTCTGTGATTCTGTGAAGGCGTTGTATACTTGCACATCTGTATCTATACATCTTTTAGGAGATAGCTATTTATAACATGCCATATAAACACATACTCCTCCTGTTTTAAAGGCCCCCTTCTAACAGGAAATCTACTGTCTTGCATAATCATGTATGTTTTCCCTGGTATTCCAGAACAACTTAATTCAAGTCTCCAAGCTCTCCCTATTGCCTGCATGTTACAGTAGTGAACTCCAGTATGGCAGACCTTCATTTTTAGGTCTCAGGTTGTTTATGCTAGATTTTACTATCTGTAGATATGTGTACATGGATGGACAAAATTCCATAGATGCATCTTTCAGTCCTGTAGCTCAATACAAACAAAAACAACAGAACTGTAGACTTTCAAATATATTCCAATATCAAATCAAATATATCCCAATATAAAATAATGTTTAAACCTTTAGCACACTGTTCTTCCCTATGCAAGTCTCACTCGAGCTGCTCAGTTTTGTTCCATCTGTTAGCCATGCTTCAGGCATACCTGACATCTACTGATTTTTTTCCTCTGCTCTTGTCCTTCTTTGAGAGTTCCTGACAAAGGGGCTGATGCAAACTGCAATTCGGGCATCACTGTTATTAGCCAGAAACTGTATTCATTAGCAAAAAACTGACATGTTCCCCGCTGACCCTGGCATTCAATGAATGGTGCAGATCTGAAGTCTTCTAGGCAACTTCCGGGCGACATAAGGGACTGTCCGCCTCCCTGATCACCAGATCCAGTGTGCTGGAAAGAAGAACAAAAGAACTCGATAACTGCATGTGAAAAATAGGTAAATGATGTTAACGTGTTTTGGGGCTTTAGTTGCTTCTAGTTGTGCTGTTTTTGGTGATCACAGATTGGAATAAACTTCCTTTGCTGGAGAAAAACTTCAGTAGTTCTTTAACAATTTAATCTCAATAATCTTAATAAATAATATATATTAAAAAGTCTAGAACTAGCTCACTTATTTTTCTTTAGTTATCAAACTGAAGCAAAGAGTAATCCAGGTGGATGCTAAGTGATGTTGTTAGCTAAGCTTGCTTCAGATGTGACTGGAGGACAGCATTAAAAAGACCAGGACCTCTAATTCCCCAAAATGCATCTTTGCACATCAAAATCCCATTGCTCATTAAAGAGCAGCAAGCAAAATCTGTGTAATTTTAAGAATCACATGTAACTTAGGGCTATGACTTGAGTATACACAGCTACAGATGGGCTCTGTAACTTGGAATTGATCCTTTTTTCTTTTTTGTGGATTTTCTTTTGTACTGTTTGAACATTTGAGTTTACTTTTCAGAACTAAAATCTTTGAACCTCTAAAACACAAAAGGTGTATGAAAGAAATTTATATATAGATATATACATATATATATGTATATGTGTGTGTGTGCGTATATATATATATAAATATATATATATATAAAATATGCTCATATGCACGGATTCTTACCATCAAAAAAGAATATCCTATCCAAAGACTTCTCCAGTTCAGTGGGCAGGGAGGAATTGACTGATCTTGGCTATGAACAGCTACAGCTTGGGCTGGGGCCTCACATACAGCACATCTGCTTATATATGGTTGTATTTCCTCTTCAGCGAGTGGCATCATTGGTAAAGGAGCAGCACTTGACAACCAGTAAGACTTATCGTTTCGACTGGCATAGTAACAAACTTGGTTGATATTACAGTAAGCAAAGGGCATGGTATTAAATATAGGAAGACAAGATCCTGCCAGACCTGAAAATAATAACAAATGATGAAAATTATTCCACTTTTTTCCGGGTAAGTTCAAAGCGGTATTTTGGCCAATGTTGTCGCAAAACTGTATGGCTTAACAGATGCCACATAATTCACAAATCTTAAATCTCCCACCATCTTGTTGCCAAAATGGCTTGTAATATTGTAAACAGAAACTTTCTTTTTACTAATCGACATCTTCCTTTGACCAATAACATTTCAGGATGTCACAATCCAGTATTTAAACATGATGTAGTTTGTCACCATAGGAAACAGTTATGATAACAAATTTCTTAACTGTGACAACACTGAAAAATAAATTAGGCAAGAGGTGGCAGCTGGCTAAAAAGGAGATTAGCTATTTACAAACTCTCTAGGAGCAGTGAGAAACCAAATGCCAACGTTGGTAAAATAGATAATTTTTGTAAAGTATGACAAGCCGTTGCTACCAATGAATTAAGATGAAATCTCAGCAGCTGTTCTGTTGCCTTCCAGAAAGGTTTCACAGACTCTCAAACTGCAGTAAAAGGACTGAGAGATTTCACAGAGCCAGTCCTCCAAATTCTCATCAGCCGGACATCAGCAGGAATTAAGGAGTGGCTAGTGCATATGTCAGATTCAAGTTCGTCTCCCAGAATTGAGTTTGAAACAGTGTCATGATGACCATTTAGATAACGTAATCATTGAAAATATGTTCTGCCTGGAACATTGTGCTTGATGTTATTTCTGTAATGCCCCCAAACCTTACTGTCTGCTGTAAAGACATAACACTCCTATACAAAAGACAGTTTTGCTTATCACAGATAATATTCCCTTCTAGTAATAAGAAAGCATCTAGAGTAGCCTGGGTAAGGAAAAGGCCCGCAAAAAAAGAACGCGGATTGGTCACAGGGAACAAGGATTTTATTTTATTTGACTCTTGAGTCTGCAGAAGGTAAGTAATTGATGATGATTCTTAAAAACATGCTCCATTGCACTTGTCTTTTATTGCATATAGAACACGTCACATTAGATCTTAACTAGAGAGTGACTGTCGCGTAGTGTAATACATACCGAGATCTTGATTATGAGCTTTCTCTTGTCCTTCCAGGTACAGCAGGCTATAGCCAGTCCATAATTTTGGCATCCCCTGCGGACAGAGCGGTTCTCTGTCTGACTGACTGTGAAGAACGAGCAAGAACCCACTTGCAGATCTAATTTGAGGGCCTGGTGGTCCTGGGATACCAGTTTGGCCAGGTGGACCTTATACATAGGAGAAAAGGTAGAACAATTTTGCTTGCGTGAACGCTTAACCAGTGGGAGTTTTTATCTTTTACTTTATTCTAGTGTTCAGTAAGGGGTTCTTGACTGAATACAATACAACTTCACATGGGCAGTAAAGGTAGCAGAAGACTCATGTTATCCTCGTTATTGGAGAAAATTGAAGTAAATTGCCGCTGAATGCTTTGACAGTTGGCTTTTCTAGTTTTGCCTCTGTCCTGTGCTGGATGGATATCTGCATGAAGAAATGAACTTAAGTGGGCAATAATGTTATGGACTTGCTCACTAGGATAATATTGCTGTCTGGACTGGATTTGAATCCCTGAAGTAACAGTCAATGCCCTTTCTTCACATATGTATTACATTAATAATTTATTAAACAGCACTTGCACCTGAAATACAATTTTAATTACTCACAGACAGCTGCACCATTAGACCTGACTCAGAAATGCTTACCTATTGATAGTCAGAGTGTAAACATGTATGCTTGATTGGTTTTCTGGTTAATAGTGGATGCTGAGATTTTTCTTGAGTTGGGGCCTTTTTATGTGTTATCATTTATGAGTGTCACTACCAGTGCTTGAGCTGAGCGGGAAAAAGAAGTGGTATGGTATCTCAGGCCAGAAATAGGCATATCCTGGTTTGAACTGGGGGAGCAGAGAGAAAACGTAGCCTGTACGTCGTCTCACACATCTCCCCGCAGAGTCATGTGACTGGTTGTTGCATGAATAGCACTGATGGGGAAACAAACTCCCATCTCCCTGGCCTTGTAGGCTTCCCTCTCCTGCTAAGCTTTGGTTTAGCGATACACAAATACAGTGCCCCTGTCAGTCTATTCTACTGCTTTTGTTTGAGCTTTGGAGCAGCAACTCTTGTTGAGCTCCTTGAAAGTTTTCTGAATTGGAACCACCACTACCCAAAAGCATCAGTAAGTTTATCTTCAAAATGAAGAAATCGCAGTATCTACTTATCCCAAGCCACGGTCGTAAACAGGCAGGAAAAAACAGGTATTCTTACCTTGTGGGCCAGTGTATCCTTGTTCTCCTATATTCCCTTGGTCACCTGGAGGTCCAGGTGGCCCAGGTAAGCCATCTTGACCTGGCAGGCCACGTGACCCTTCTTCACCTTTTCTTCCTAGATAAATAAATAAAAAATGCACTTTTCCTTCATATGGCTGCATTTAACGGTTATATGTTGTCCAAACATACCCAGCATGCAATGGACCCGTTAGCAGAACTGAGACCACCAAGAAATGAACTTAAGGAACACAAAGGTGCAGCACTATTTTCTGTTGGGAATTCACTTTATAGCTTGTTCTCTTTCATTGTGACTGCAGTGGTAGTTCAGAGGCAGGAGTGCGATAACAGAACAACTGCTGGTAAGGTTTTATGTCCTCTGTCAGGAACTTGTGCGATTTACAATTGAAATCAAACCTCTGACAAACATTATCATGCAATCCTCTTGCAGAGTTGCCATCCGTGTCTACACCCATGCCATGAGTTATAACCTGACCTTCCTGTGAAGTAACGCATGTAATAAGTTATTTACAGAACAGAGAGGGACTACTGAATTGGATTACATCTAGTGGGGAAGGGCAAAGAAATCTTAGACTCTTGATGTTCTCACCTTTTACATATATACTTGTGTGTGTGTGTATATATAAAAAATTTATATATTTATATTTTTTATACATTAGAAGATAATGCTAATGAGGTATGGCATATGTCTTATATACAGGCCATAGATAGCGATGGTTCTGTCCGTTGGCTATGTTTAAGAATATCTGAATTGAACAAAGTTCCACTTATCAGATATTATTGCATTTGGCAGTGGTTTTCCCCTTTTGGTGAAAGAAAATTTGCAGCTGAAACATGTTTCTCTTGCACCTGAGTTGGTTCTCATAAATGGTGTGTGCTTTATTCCTTGCAAACTGTGCTGTTTAGCTTTCAGGCTTGAGTGTTTTTTGAAAAGCTGTCTCACAACATGGAAAACTTCCCCTTATTACTTTTTTAAGTTCATTAAGAAAAATCTAAAACAGTTAAAACACTTTAACAGCTTTTCAGTGTCTGTTGCATAGCTATTTTGCTAAAGTTCAAGTATATGGAAGTTTTAGTAATAAACATCACTTTTGCCAATAAAATCTCCAGGTTTCTCATCTCTCTGTGTAGCTTTCCCAGCAGGGACAAGATTAGATTCTGTTGTGTTAATGAAAGGAAAAAGCATCGTTAAGTGTTTCTTTTGTCAAACCAGTATGAGTATGTATCACTCTACTGTCAGGTTTTACAGAAACTATTTAAGGATGTATACTATGGAAACACACCATTTCAACCGCAGAGACAACTTCTAGTTGACAAATCAATTAAAATTAAGTAAGCTAATTAAAATCAAATAGTTCACTGAAAACTGCCTTGTGTTCACTTCCATGGGAGCAATGAACCCTGCAGAGATTCTCCTGGGAGAACATGATCAGGTTTTCTCGCTGGAGACATTGGATGTCTAGTGCAGCCACCACAGCAAACCTAGGTTTCCCAAGCAATAAATGGCTGAAGGCACAGGAGGGATTCCACTAGCTAAACTGAAAACACTACTGCTACATTTCTGTGAAGACAGTCGTTCTGTTGGAATCATCAGTACCTGTATCACCATCTGTTGTTGTCTGCTGTTGTTGTTTTATATCTATCAGAAGAATGTTTCAGTTGTCAGAGTCTTAACAGCTTCTTTTAAGATCTCTTTGGCCAGTTTTCTTGTGTTACAACCCTTTTTCCCTGGGTCTAAGAAAAAAAGTGCCATCATATCTGCCTCTCTGACTTCAGTGGCCTTTCAGGTCTTCGGTTAGCATACTTTTGTGAATCGTTATTGCTAAATTTTAAAGTATGTATGTTTTTAACATCCTCCAAATATACCCTGCCTAGGCCAAACCACCAGTTAGTACTAAACCATAGGGAAGCTTTGAGGCATTGCATTTCCTTTTGCTGGTAAAAAGGAAGAATGCCATTTGATGAAGTGTGTCTCAACAGTTCATGATGCTTTTGCTTCCCCTGGTCTAGGAAAAGGGAATGTAGTGCAGGCAGCCTCAGGTAGCCTGGGTGACCCATAGTCATCAAACATCCTCGGCACTAACCAGCCCACTGTATGTTTCTGGAGACTGTTAATAAGTGCTTTAGGAGAAGAGATAGGGTAAAATATGGAGAAGGGACACTGACACGCTGACTCTTTTTTTTCAGACTGAAAGGCTAAAACAGAAAGGCTTAAAAGAAAAGGCTAAAAAAAGCTTTCAAAACATGAGCTTACCTTGGGGTCCCGGGTGACCTATTGGCCCTGGTAATCCTATAGAGCCATCATCTCCTCTTTGCCCTCTTTCTCCAGGAGGCCCTGGGATTGCAGGGCATGAGTCATCTATTTTTCCTGGTTCACCAGGGTCACCTTGAATGTGTAGTAGGAAAACAAATCAGACAGAAAATTGGGTAATAGCTCCCATGAGAAAAATCAACATAACTCTTAGTTGGTTTTGGTATTCAAGTGTATATTTTAAGTGAAGTATTTTAAAAATTTGAATGATTGAGTCTCACTGTTTTTAACTTCACTCTGTCTTTAAGAACAGTGTTTAACAGCACAGCAAGCATGTATTCAGAACCATATGCTAGCTGACGTTTTTCAAATGTTTAGGGTGCATTGTCTCTATTCTGTATTAAGGTGGCCAAAACTGATTAGAGTTAAAGCCTAAAGTCTATCCAACATCAGTTCAACACTTTAGCACATGTTAATGTTTACAGTACTTCACCTACACTGTGGCTGAATCGTGAAAACCCTAAATGAGCAGGCCAAAGGAGGAGAGCTAGCTGTTCTATCCCACAATGCTCACTTAAAAAAAAAAAAAAAAAAAAAAAGGGAGCATGGCCACATTTTATGTGTTATTAGTAACTAAGAGTTATTGGCTATTTGCATTTTGGAACAAAAGTAAAATCAGGTCACTTTAATCGCACTAAGAGTTAAATGTCTGTCTGTACTCATCCAGTGTAGGATTCAAGCTTTGCATAGGTTTTTGGCTAGATAGTGTCTGCTGTGATAAGTGAAAACAAAATACTCTAGAGTCATAAATAACTTGAAACAATAATATTTTACATGTCTCTGGACAGAATTATAACTGACATCTTAGCATGAGCCTTCTCAATGTAGCACTGTTATGATATTGCTCTGCCTGGAAGTGCTAGCTATTTATGTGAAAAATCGTTGTTGTGGCAGTGTACCATTCCTAGCAGCCTAGCTAATACCTTCTAATTAGAATGCAGTGTATCTAAACAGAAGGAAGTCCAGACGAAAATAATAAACATCAACTTACCTATGAAACCTGGAGGATTTGAAAAATGGAGAGCAGATTTCAGCCATTGTGGTGCAGGTAGAAACAAGTTTCAAACATGTAAATTAGAATAAAGAATGGAATGAGAACTAAAATCACTTGCATGAAGTGACATCAGTAAGAAAAAAAACGTAGTTCAGAAATTTTTACCTAGCCTATATGAGAAATCAAAGTAGATTTTTTTCTGAAGTTTTTTAAGTTTTCAATATCCAAGTAAATGTTAGTAAGAATATTTTATATATGAATACAAAGATGGCAGTTATAGTTGAGTGACAAACAGCGACAGGTTCAGAAGTACCTGAGGGACCTTTAGGACCAGGTTCTCCTTGAAAACCTTGATCCCCTGGTTGTCCTGTAGCACCAGGTGGACCATGTGGGCCAGGGATTCCCATAGGACCTGGAAAGAAAATAGCTCTGCAATTACATGTGATTACATTTCAAGCTGAACAGACAAATAAGACAGACTAGCTGCTTGAGTAACACAAAATACTTGAGATTGCTCAAGTTTGTTGTTGCACAGAAAGACAATGTGAGAAAAGAGACCTCTTCTCTTCTCTCCCTGCTCTTGAACTTAATTAAAATTTTCAGCTTTTCTTTTTGTGGAGAATGGAAAGGATTTGTGTAGATACACCTTCTCTGCTATCTGTGGAGGAAACAGAATTTAGATCCTTGCTTTCAAACTGAGGAATCTGTTGAAAGCCCACAGGCATTATATGGCGGATGTGAGACTGTGTTAGTTCATATGCATCTGCAGCTTCCACGGTTTCTCAAGATCCCTGCAGACAGGGCCATGTTTTGTTTTATCTGGCAGATTAAAAAGTTCACTGCTTCAGAATCTCAGGTTGTTAGGGGAGTCTTCCAACAAGTTGTTGGAAACAGTATGTGTGAATCTGGCCCGACTCTGACCTTCTTCCCAGCCCTAACTCATCTGTAGATAAGTTATGTTATCTACAGATAAGTAGATGTTATCTACAGATAACTTATGTTATCTTATGTAGATAAGTTATGACTATGAAATGCCCAGTACTCCCTTTCCACCTGGCTGCAGCACTTGCCAATGGCAGTCGCCTGTGCACACGGCTCAGTTGAATCAGGCCTGGCTTATCAGCATAAGTACACGAGCCAGTTAAAAACTTCACATCATACCTTTTGGGCCTGTTCTTCCTTGATTCCCTGGAAGACCTTTGGCTCCTTGTTGCCCTCGCTGCCCAGGAATGCCAGGTGCCCCTTGAATACCGACATCACCTGGATCTCCTCGCACAAAGACAGTCTCTCCAGGAGGGCCAGGATTCCCTGGCTGGCCTACAGAAAAAAGCATTTTATTCTGAATAAGTGCACAAAGCATAAACATCTAAAAATAGCCATGTTGCACTGATTTTTTTTCACTGGGATGTGGGACACCCCTGGCATGTTTTTGGAAATATTAGCCTTAGTCTTCCTGCAAGGCACTGTAAAGAAAGAAATCATGGGAATAGCTCCTAAAACTACATAGGTTCTGTGTAAGCAGAAAGCTGCAAGTCAGTGTTACCTGCTTTGAAACACTGTTTCTCCATGTTTACTGCAGTGGTGCTGCCCCTTCCAATCTCCATCCCCTATTTCCCAATAGAAAGCAAGCCTTTTGACTAGGCAAGGAAGGGGTCAGATAATTACCTAATGTAAAAAGGTCAGAACAACTGAAAGGGCTTAGTTTGGACCAGGGTCTATAGGAACTGACTGGATCCCTTGGGAAGCTCTGCTTGTAACAGAGGAAGTGCAGTCTATATAAATGCTTATGGAAGTTACCAAGTGGAGCTCTCCCAGGGCTGGATTTAGATTGGAAAGCTTTTTGTGGGTTTTCTACTAACTGCAGGTAAAACTATAAAGAGGAATCTGAAGAAAATGCCCACACAGACTCTGGACAATGTATTTTATCCTTCTTGCTAGAAAGAGACACTAGTAACTTTACTTCCATTATGGTTGTGCGGAAATGGAGATATGCTACAGCAATGGAGCTTATACAGAATCACCAAACAGGCCAGAAAACTGAATCTGGAGATCCATATTTTATTCTTGCTCCAGTGATCTATTCACTGTTTCCTTCTCTGTGTATTCACAGAGGTATTGATTGGTTTCTTTGCTCCCTATGCACTTTCATATGTTCCACAGGCAACAACCCAGTGACTTCTAACAACACCAGAGCTCGCATTTGATATTCTTGTTTTTTAGTACCTCTGATGCCATCTAAACCAGGTGGTCCTTGATCACCTGGAACACCAGGAGGAGCACTATCAGGAGATCTTCCCATAGGTCCAGCGGGTCCAACAGCTCCTCTTCTACCTATGGGATCATGTAAGAAAAGTGCTGAGTTTTCAGTCTGTTTCTATTTTAGATTACAGAAATAAGTTACTAAATAAAAGCATGCTGACAGGTGAAGTCATGGACATGGAGATAACATTCGCTTTCAGTTGTATACTGAATGTACTCACAGACTGTTCCTAACAAAAGTGAGTTCAGCTATCTTCTAAAAACTTCCAGTAAACAAGATAAAATTATTAGCCTTAAGTGTATTGTTTTTCTAATGTTTAATCTGAATTTTTGCAAAATAAGACACTTAGTACCCTATGCATGACAGGTAGGAGTAGCTACTAGCCACCATCCTCTGCATAACACTTTTGAATACAGGAAGGTTATTAGCATGTACCCTATTGCCTTTTCTTTTCTACAGAAAAATCTAATTTCTTTGGGCTTGTTTTCAACTCCATCCTTCTATTTACTCTCTACTGAGTTTTCCCTAATTTGTCAAAGCTGGCTATAATATATCAGAGGAAGTCTTGCCCATCCCATGTCAAGCAGTATTAATAAATCTTGGAGTGAAACTTCTATTTTGCTCAACAGCATCATTCTGTTGTCTCCCTCAGTTCATGAAAACTAGTAACTAGTGAACTGTTTGAATTGAGAAAACAATTGACTCTGTGTTCGTCTTAGTTATTCACCTCACCAGAATTCATCTTGAGTAGTTTGTTTTGATGGTCCTATGATCTTTCCATACTTGGTGTTGTCTGAATTTTTTCCTTACATCATGTATCATTTCTTCATACCTCTCTCTCTACCATTTGCTTCTTCCTATTTCTGTGCAACTCCTTCATCACCAAAGCTCTTAAATACTCATAGCAATCTTGTGATATAGTTCCATCTTTCATTTATATCAGGGCAGTTGGTAAAGAGTTACTGTATTTCTGTGACTACAAGTTCTCCTGCACATTTTTTCTTTAGGAATTTCTTCTCAAGAGGCAACTCCTAGTAGTTCCCTGAATCTCTCCAAGTCCATTGTCTTCTATTCTCATTCCTTTCTGTCCTGTAACATAATAAATAATAAATACAGGGATATCTATACCTAATCAGGAAGTGCCAGCACATTACTGCAGTGGAAATGGTTTTCTTAGTGAGGGAATCTGCTGTGTATGTATTCATGTTCATGCTAACCAGGGAAGAGCCTATATAAGCTTCATTTCAAGTCTGCAGGGCATGATGAGGAGAAAACCTTCCTTACCTGGGAATCCTGGGAATCCCCTTTCTCCAGGGGGGCCTGGAATAGAAATACCAGGCCATCCAGGTTCACCTCTGTCGCCTTTTGGTCCAAGTTCTCCTGAGTATCCTGGAGGCCCTGTTTCACTTTGACCTTCATAGGAAAACAATTATGTACATATAGCCTATAGTGAGTACAATTACGTATGTGCAGAATAGAAATACCAGCTGCAAGGGTTCTTGCTATTCTTGCTTGCAAGGGTTGCCTAGCATTACTTTTCTGGTTCTCTCTGGATGGAGCATTATTGAATCTGGCCCTTATTCATCTCTTTCAAAGGAATTAAGCTCTTTGCTTTAGGACCCTTCTTCAGAGGTTATTTTATATGGTATTACTGTCTGTAATTTGAAATGTAAACTGATTTTAGGGACCTAAATTTAATTTTATATCAGTATAAATTTGTAATCTCTAGATAGATGGTGAGCACTGATTTTAATACTGCTTCAAAAGTACCTTATGAAAATTGCAAATAGATCAGCATGAGTGAAATCCAGGTTCCTCTGAAGTCCATGGCACAACTCCCATCGACTTTAATGGGGCTGGGATTTTGTAAGTCTCCTTTTAATTTGTTAGTTTACCTTTTACATTTAAAAAACCTGGAGACTTGGCTTTACTTTGAATCATCTGCACTGAGTATTTTCATTGTAAAAACAGCCCTGAAAGGTTCCAACAAAACTACGTGAGTAATTGAAGTTTTAAAGTTTTCCTCACAAATAACTACAGGTGCATTATAAGGCTATTACCTTTAGGTTCTGTTTGAAAGTTTAGCCTGACGCTTAATGTTCTCTTCTGAGCAAGGCAAATATGAAAATAACATGCATCATTCCTTGTACGTTCAGTCATTTAAGAGATTTTCTATTCCACGTGGCTATTTTAATTCTTTACCTGGAGCTCCTGGGGAACCCTTTTGACCTTTTAGTCCATTCAAGCCATCTAGTCCAGGCAGTCCAGGAAGACCTGAGAGGTATTACAAGCGTGATTGAATGCCACAAAAATCCTTTAAACAGTCAAAATTAAAAACTATGCAGTTTTTGCTGACAACATTCTGGATCAAGACAGAATAGTTGCTGAACTTGATTCATATTGGCAAATGAAGAGGAGACCACATTGTAACTGAGTGCAGTCATCTTGGAAAGGGAAGTGTGAAGGAAATCTGAAAATAGCAGTCATAATACCCTTTCACGTCAAAGCAATTAGAAAACATACCCTTTAATCCTTTAGCTATTTCTGTACTGCAGCTAACAGCAGGAAGCTCAGCATGGGCTAACTTACTCTGTAGTGAACCTAATGACTGTGCCTAGGTGCAGGTACTGCTGCTTGCAGTTAACTAGTCCAAAGTTAGCTACTGTATCACTAAATGACCCTGTAGTAGCCAGGTGACTAGAACGCAGACCAACCTAAAATGACTGTAAAGATGGAACTTCTTTACAACTTCTGTTCTAAGTGTAAGTGCGATTTTAATCTACCTCCACTAGAAAGAAAGTTTTCACCTGGCTTTTTTTTTTTTTTTGTCTTTCCGGTCTTGCAGATTTCACACCAAAAACTGGTGTTTTACATCACGCTTTTACAACAATTTTTTAAACTGAACAGCACAAAGTTTTTGAAGACAACAAAATTACACACCTGTAACTGAGACCAATGCTAACATACGCTAGCATACAGTAGTGATACTCACTAGGTGACCAGATCACAAGCTGAATGCTCATGGCAGTCAGAAATAATTTTATATTAATCTGTGCTTTTTTGAAAATTACTAAAATACAATAAATAAAAATACAGATGCCATTTTTACCACCCCCTCTTTTTTTAAAGAGTTGAACTAATCTGAAATCGGGGTCTTTTTTTTCAGTAGAGGGCAAAATATCTCCATGTCATTAGCATTTTATAGCTTTCTAAATTGTACAGATGAAGTATCGGATATGAAAAAGATATACACTTACTAAATACAAACTGCAGACTTTTCTTACAATGCCTCACTGTCTCCATTTCAAACAATAAAGAACTACAAATAAAAGTACTTCATTTTAAATGAAATTCAGAGTTCATTCATATTTCATTGAAAACAGTACCTACATTCAGGTACTCCTTTAGTTAAAAAATGTTAAAAATGTTTTAGTTAGTGTTATTTTGCACAAATGTTGATGAAAATCAGTAATTTACAAGACTTATTAGAAATAGTCTAGACAAAAGTCTATTAAGAGAAAAAGTCTGATTTAAAAATCCTTTCTCAGTCTTATTTCTATGGTATTGTTTCTTGGGAAATGAATGAATTATGTCATAATGCTCCTAGTTCAGGCAAAACCAGAATTCAGATTTCTGCTACAATTTAAAACTGGAACAATCACAAATTAGAAAATGCAGGATGGAAGCCATCCTATTTCTTATACTGCCTAACTTAAAGGTGCTTAATACTGCAACCTTAATTGAAGTTCTCTTAATGTAGCTTGCTTTTTTTATATTAAGATTTTGGGGTTTAAAATTCGGGAAGGGAGGGGGGAACCCCATCAGCTGGGCATTCATCTGAGCAACAAATAGGAATGCAATGTTTAATTCTGTTACCCATGCTAAGGATGTAACTGCTATTAGGAACAGATTTGACATAACTGATGGGACACTTAGCAACAGCTTTCAGAGAGATTTCAGACAGAGGAATAGACTTGAGATGCTTCTTGCTCTGGAGAGGAATAGACTACAGTGGACACTGATCTTCAAGATTGCTCACCTCTGCCTAATTTCCTTCCCCTGCCACTTCCTGATGCTACTCTGTAGGCCTTCCAGTCCAGTTCTACTGTTTTTTCTCCACAAGTCTTGAGTTTTACCTTTCTATCTCTCTTCCTTTCTCTGTCTAGCCGTTTCCTGGCAGAGAAGATACAGGTTCTCTGTGCCAGTTCCTGTGCTTAACCCCAACATGTCCTGCACCATACAAATCCCCTGTATATCCACAGTGTTTGTGTATATCCCATGAATCATGGGAGAGTTTATTGCTCTACTGAGCACATATTAATGGACATATATATATTTATTTTTTTTAATTTATAAGCAGGTCAAATTTGGCAGGGACAAATTGCTGTAGGAAAAGCAACAGGAATGTCCATCAAATGGTTCACCTGCCAAATATAAAGGTCAAAGATGTGGTCATCTGAGAAGGGAAAAATAAAAGGTCACTAGGGTTCTTTAACAGACACAGAGAACAATAATCCCATGCTTTGTTCTTGGAAACTGCAGAACTATTTTAGTTAAAATTTAAAAAAGGAAAGAAGCAGACACCTGCCTGGAAAAATTTAATCCAGAAGATTGCAGGTTTGAAAACCTGAAAGAGCTTGATAATATGCTCTACTGTGTAAGGAATCCCCTTTATAATATGGGATACTTGTAATCCAACCTGTAATATCTTTTATGCCCTTAATTCATTGCTCCTCAACTTTTTGTGACATTTGTTCTAACTTTCAATCCTACTTTCCATAGCCTACTTGTGCTTTGGGGCTGTTCCCTTTTTCAAGTTTATGTAATAGTTGCATGCCAATTTGGGGAATTTAACAGTGGTATTTTTAAAATGATTATGAACTCTAATGATTTTTGGTACTTAGTTCACCATTTAAAACTTTTTTGATCTCTAGCTTATTCAGTCAAGATTGATGGCCTGGTTTACTTGCTTTCCAGGGAATTTCTGACACATTTGCCAACAATCCATTATAACATCAACACTTGTAATTCTAGATTTTTGGATCACTATAGTTCCATACTTCTAGCTACAGCTGAATTGGCTGACCTATATATGAACCACCATTTCTGTGTTTTACAGACCAATTCAGCTTTTACTCACACAAGTAATTCTGCTGATGTCACTAATAGTATTTGCTTCATCAGGGATTATTCACATAAGTAAGGCTTGTCAGCCTGAGCCCTTAAGTAGTAAAATTATCTCTGTAATAAAGAAAATGTGATTGTTCTTTGCTAGATGCTATGTGACTAAATTGTTAAATCTAAAAGTTCTTCAGGCATGAGACATTTAATGTAAATGAGAAGCAATTAGCCTGACAAGGCTGTGTCCTTAACAATGAACAACCAATTAACCATTTCACTTCTAATGCTAGTTATTTATTAAAAATAGTGTAAGATCTATATTCTACAGTGAATCGGAACACTAATTCCATTTAGTTCTTATCACTGGGTAGAATTTCAAAGGTACTACCCCTTCTTTTCAACTATGCTGGCAATATAAAGGGTCTAAGCCTTAGCAGACAACTTGGTCTCTAATGAATTTCCATTTGGAACTGAACTTTTCCCTCCCCAGCCTATGTGTTAATTTGTTACGTTTCCTTTGCAGGACTTGAGATAACTTCTGTGCAGTGTAGGAGAGACGTGTCTGACCATTCATTACAAGAAGGAAAGGATCTATCTGTTGCTACTGCTCTTTTCTTTTTTCTTCTTCAAACTTAGATATCATTGTCAATGCAGCAGCAAATATTGTTTGAGACAATGAAAAGTTCTCTTGCAGATTATACACCAGCAAGGAATCTTATTATGACAGTTTAAACCAGCACCACCTACTTTACTACAAGCAGGCATAAATGGTTTCCATTTTTCATTCAGTTTTTCAGTAGCTTATAAGAAACCTTCCCGATTTCTCTTTAGGCTGAAATTGAAAAAGTGAATTGACTGTCCTCTCTAACCATCTGTCATACACTCAAGTGTTACTCCACTGTGATATCTGTATATGGGTCACTAATATTACTATTTTTATCCAGGAACAGGTTATGAAGCACACTATCACAGTATATATATAAAATTATAATGTAACTTATAATTTTGTTATTAACATTTACTATACTCATAATGATATATTCTTCTCCAACAGAGACAACTGTATAGAGGAACCGCTGTTCAATCTAAACATAACAAACATTATGAAAAGCATAATTTAGGATTTCGGGGAAATGTTTCTACATACAATCCACCAAAAATCATTTTTTTGCAAAAAAGTTATTTTCATGATCACAACTTGATAAAACAAATTGAGATGTTTCCTATGTTTGAAGACATGAGTTTTTTTCAGCATTAAAATTGTCCACAGCAGTCTGCTCTTTTTGTAGAGTAACAGTGGCACTCCATGGTGAAAAGGTAAAACACAGCATAATTGAGGTGAAAGTGAAAAATCTAAACTATTGCAGAAAACACCTTTTTTGCTGCTTCACTTCTGCCATCCGTTACATCAGCTGAGCTAGAACATGTTTCTAATTTCTTCATTACTCAGTTTAGATTGTAGCCTAATTGGGGGAGGTAGCATTTGTGTTACTTAAGTGGGATTTTCAAGGATGCTGGGAACCAGCTTAAGTCTTTTAGTGGTCTGTGGGAACATGGAATCAAAATCATGCTCATATTCGGCATGTCTGGAAGCTCTTTTCCATTTTCAGTGCTAAAAGGACAGTAATATCTGATGCTGTTACTTTACCAGTAGAACTCCACTGTGTGGTGCTTACCTTTTCTGCCTTGGGGACCAGCTAATCCTTGCAATCCTGGAGGTCCCAAAAATCCATGGTTCCCTTTTTCTCCAGGTTCTCCTGGCAAACCCTGAGGGCCCATAGCACCTGAGGATGAAAAACATCTTTAATACACAAATCCGTTAAACTGTTTATTTTTTTTTTTTCCACACTATCCAGCACCAGCATTGTTCAGAGGTACCTGAAAGCGTATGGGAATGTCTGAAGAACTGACCAACCTTGCTCCTCTGAGAGACTCTGAACAGATTCTATTGTTGCTCTCTGTAATTACTGAAATAGCCTCCTCCACAGAGGTGCCTCCTCAGCTGCATTGGCCTGTTCCATATCTCTTTTGAACTGTTCTGTGACACTGTTTTTTTAAACTTCGGCATTACCTGGAAAACCAGGTATTCCTGGGTATCCTGGCTGCCCCTTGGATCCTGGTCTTCCAGGTTGCCCTTGGATACCTGATGAACCCTTCTCTCCTGGGAATCCACAGAGTCCTTAAAGAAAGAAAAATCTAGTAGTTTCTCATATAAAGTTACCCATTCTTCATCTCATATTTAAAAATATAAAAATTTGACATGGTTTTTCTTGAATAGAAAAATAATTTTATTCAAATACTTCAGATCCTTGCATCTACTTGTTAGCACTGAATTTTCTCATCTCCCTGGTGATATCTTTAAAGAAAGAGCAGAAATAGCTAGCAAGATAGAGCCAAGCTAGGTTTTCTTCTGGTAGGTCTCAGACGTATTCAGGATGAATACATCACTGGTGTACTAGGCACTAGCAGACTGTACTTCCTACATTCATGCTAGCCTTATTATTCATTGTGATGCCTCTCCAACCCCTTGGTTTATAACTGTAGAAAAGACAGCCCAATACTTACAGAAAGCAGTCCTTCTCCCTGCCTCCCCCAACAAAACTTCTAGAAAATGTCTTATATCCAACTTTTTCTTTAATAAGACAGAGGTACCTGGTAATCCTGGATCTCCTGGAGGCCCTTTTGGACCACGTGTACCAAGCAGAACGGTTGGGTCACCTTTCTCACCTGTTAAGGTAGGATAAATTTCATTTGATACAAAATTGATTCATCCACAAAACCAAAACCAGGCAATTTTGTAGGATCGAAAAATTTACTCACAGATATGAACAGCTAGATGGCAATTCTATAAAATGGACTAAGAGAACAGAGAATGCAAAACGATTTGGCACATGGAAATTATCTGCCAGTTCAGGCTATCTTGAAGTACTAACTCAGGTTGTATTTAGTATGACTCCTGCTGGTATCAGTGCAAATTTCCCATAATAAAAACACAAAAACACTTGAACAATCATGGGAACTCTCCAAGTATTGACAGCATATACTGAATATGAAAGATGTTACATATGTTCCCTATAACATTTTAATAAAACACACACAACTCCTACTGAGGTAGGTTTGTAAGAATACGCAAAATCAATGTAGCATGAGCCCACTTACTCAGTAAAGAACTTTTAGGGGCCATCTAGGGGCTTTAAGCCAGTGTACCTTCTTCTGACTGTGCTGAAATTCCTGTTTATCACCGACTCAGTAATTCCAAGCAATTTTGCCTTACATTGTCTGTTCAGATGTCTGACCTCTCCTACCTACTTATGCTGTATCCAGCTTCTTTGATGTTACTGTGAAGAGTAAGAGGAAATAATTGAGTTCTAGCGTTGCTAGAGATCTCCTGCCGTAGCAATCCTCATCTTTACTGGCCATTTCCTGCTTTAGTTTTAAGGATAACTTTTTCACTAAGTTTGTTTTAAATCCGTTTGATAAAAGTACCCTTTATATTGAGTATTCTTTACTTTGTTTTGTGGAAATATATTCCTTGGCTGAGAAGGTGTTGAATATTTGAAGAAATAGAAAACGTAACTGAGGAAAGATTTTTATGTAGTCCCCTTACCTTTTTTTTTTTTCAGATGCCGATTTAATGTCATTATTTATTAAGAATAAAATCTCGTTCCAAGGAAATTTGGAATAACATGGTGACACATTTCATATTTTGCTTAAACATTAATTTTTTAAAATCTAAATATTATACACCAAATTTTCAGAGTGATTTCAGCCCCTGCAAAAAGCACATATGCAAAATTTCTGCTTTTCAGCTGAACAGCTTTGGATGCATGGAAAATACAAATTCTGCCCTTTTTTTTGTTATAGAAGTTCCAAGAATTAAAAAATCATAGCCTGAAACACTGGAAAATAAATGATATAAAAGTAATTATAAATCATGCTGTACTAATTTAAAAACTCTATATGTCTATAAAATACCATAGAAAGTGGTATTCTCTGTCATTTGATTTGACAGATTTTAAAGATACATGATGAGTGGGTTCTTTTCCTGGTTTGGCTGGAATTTTAAAACTCCATGAAATTTGACACAGATTCATCTTTTAAACTACTAAAAACTATTTTAAGATGCGATATGCTAAATCCAAATTTTACCTTTGGGTATTTTGGATTTTTTTCTAATGATATTGCCATTTGAATTTTATGTTCACTTCTGTCCTTTCTTCTCTTATCTAGCAAGCGCTCGCCATATACCAGAGTACATACATCCTAACAGTACTGCTTTTTTTCAAAAGCACATTTATATCAACTCATTACCTTTAGCTCCTTTTGGGCCAGTCAGTCCTGGATTTCCAGGGATTCCTGGTAAGCCAACATCACCCTGATTTATTTAAATACAAAATACAAATGTTTCATGTATGACATATAATGTGTAATAGGAATGATCTCTAAGAGCAGTTGATTCTTTTACAGTGGTAAAAAGACTATCAATCTGAATAGGCTTAAACTCAACAGAAAAGCATGCTGTCTTTGTTACTGGTCCAACACAGACCATTAATACTTCCAAGAGCCTCTAGATTAGAATTTCTAATCATTTCAAATATGTGCTTTTATAGCTTATGCTAATGCTTGGCCTGAACATTTTAAATTCCCCACAGACAGCTTGAGTAATTTGATTTAAAAGGTACTATGAAAATGTACCAAACATTATTATATTCTACCCAAATATTACTATAAACATTAACCAGTAATGTGTTGTGATATAACAGTAAAAATGTAAGTTTTTTTCTTTTTTCTTTTATTAATGACCTATAATCAGCAAAATAGTTTCTAAGAAATATAGTAAAATATAAGCCAAGCTCAGAAAAAGTAAAGATATTTCCCTTTCCCCCAAAAAACAACCCTAATTTATGCTTCCTGTACTCTCAATGTCTGTCTACATAATGTACAAGCCAGTGAAGAATTTGCTGCTGTATCCATATGTGATGTATGTGTCCTTCTGTATGTTTGTTTTTGAGCAATAGTGCTTGCCGGTTTCTGTTCAGTACAAGTTGTCTGTATGGGCACGGAGGATCTGGAGCCAGTGGCTTAACTGCTCTCTAGCGAGACATGAAGAAGCAGCCGTATCAACTTCAGCCTGTGCTGTTGCTATCTCATGATCTGTGCAGTAAGTGACCTATCAATCTGTACTTTAGAATAATGTTGAAGGCTTGATTGTGCAGCCATTTTTTTTTCCTGAATAGTGAAACATAGCCTGGAGTTCCACCAAGCGGCAATATAGCAAGATCATGACATGTACCTAGGAGAGAAGGGGGAGGCCCTTCATTGACACTGAATACAGTTCCTTTGCTAAAATGAAATCCGAGCATTTTGAAGCGTTGCATTAAGGAACTGACTTTCTGTATGAGATTGAGGCTCTCTTCTCAGGAGGAAGGTCTAACGGGTAAGTACAATATAAGTACCCTCTATCATATTCCTTCGAGTTAGGAGAGATGCAACTGCAAAGTCTACAACCTTTCATTGTCACTTTCAATTTACCTGGTCACCTGGTGGTCCCTGAAAACCCGTAATTCCTTTAAAGCCCTTTGGTCCTGGAAAACCCTGTAATCCTGGAAACCCCAGCACTCCAGGGTCACCATGGTCACCTGGCAGTCCTGGGAGACCATTTTTCCCTGGAAATCCTGGGATGCCTCTGGAACCAGCATGGCCTTTTTCACCTGATGTTAATTGCAGAACAAGACGAACAATTTACTCAAGCTGTTATTTGACACTGATTTTGATTACAGCTGTGCATTCACACTTTTTAACTGCTTTTTTTTGTAACTGCTCAAAGAAACTAGCCCGCTCATATAGCTTAAGAATCTATAAATGCAATGGGGTAGCAGGATGTTACCACAACTATGAGTCCAAACCTGTGGAAAAACACCAGCCGTTTTTAACCACATCAGATCAATGTGTGCCTGTGCACAGCTTTATTTCATGAACTTACCTCTTTCACCTCTAAATCCATTCTCGCCAGGAAACCCTGGTTCTCCCTTTCGTCCTTTCTCAAGCCGAATAGTAACGTAGCCACTGTCTCCTGGAGGCCCTCTTTCACCTTTGAAACAAACATGGAACGTAAGTAAATCCTTGGTGACTAAAATGTCCTGAAAAGTAATTTTAGTGAAGGCTTCCCTCCCAGAGAAAGTTTTCAGGTATTGAGGCAGATCCCAGTTGTTTCAGCAGACCCACTGCTGACAGCAATTATTTTTCCTTCTCTTGCTTTTTAGTTAAATCAGTAGTAACCGAGTCCATGTTAAATCAGAATTGTTCTGTGCTTGGCAGGAATATGAACGAGGGCCAGCGTACTGTCCACTGTGCAGTCTGTGATTTTGAATGACTACATCTTGGAAATGGTTTTTCTCTTTTCCATGTTAATATTTAAAGAAGTTATTTTCTGTACATTTTACATAGCATGAACTACACAGATAATATGATAGGAAACTTGAAAAATCTAACGTTTCAGATGTGCAAGGACAAGTTCAAGGCTTGTTTGAACTGGTGATCTTTATGTTTGATTTACAGTAGTAAATGCATCTACTGATCTGAGTAGAAGTACTTTTTCTTTAGTGAGTTGTTGCATTATCTATTTGAAGGTGAGAGAATTGGATTTGGTATCTGTGGAAATGGAAGAGAATATACTGTTGTAGCAAACAGAAAATGTAAATATATACCAAACACTGTAGTAATGAAACTACATAGTGAAGCTGATTTTTACATACCTTTTATTCCCAGATCTCCACATTCTCCACCAGGCCCAGGTAGGCCTATTTCTCCTTCTTCGCCTTTTAAACCAGAGATACCCATTGGCCCTTGTGCTCCTGGGAGTCCTGGGAATCCCTGAGGTCCTCGAATCCCTTTGCTTCCTGGTAATATTAAATTGTTTGTTTTACATATTCACTCTGATATGTTGCTGTTATACTCTGAGAAGGAGTATAAAGCAAAAAGTTGGGAGTTTAGAAAGACTCCTTAGGAAATCAGCAAAGCTAGAGAATCAGTAATTGGAGCATGGCTTCATGCCAAGTCCAAACTTGTCTAGAAATCCACAGTGGCTTAAAGCAACCATCCCCTCCACTTCTCCCCTACCCTGAGATTTAGGCAATGCTTATTATTGAAGCAGCTATGCCCAACACATGCCTTCAATACAACACATAATCTAAGACACTATCTGATTTTGCTTGTGGCTATATTAGAAATCATGACTCCTATTGGATGAACAAGGAGCTCCTGGCAAAACTCAAACAGAAGAAGGAAGTGTACAGAAGGTAGAAGCAGGGCAGGCCACTTGGGAGGAATATAGGGAGTCTTGAGTATGGGAGTTGTCTGAGTATGTAGGGATGGGACTAGGAAGGCCAAGGCCCATTTGGAGTTAAATCTGGCAAGGGATGTCAAGGACAGCACGAAGGGCTTCTTCAAATACATCAGTAACAAAAGGAAAACTAGGGAAAATGTGGGCCTGCCACTGAATGGGGCAGGGGCCCTGGTTGCAAAGGATACAGAGAAGGCAGAGGTATGGAATGCCTTCTTTGCTTCAGTTGTTACTGCTAAAATAAACCCTCAGGAATCTCGGACGCTGGAAACCAGGGAGAAAATCTGAATAAAGGAAGACTTTCCCTTGGTCGAGGAGGATCAGCTTAGAGATCATTCAGGCAAACTTGATACTCGCAAGTCCATGGGCCCTTATGGGATGCACCCATTAGTGCTGAGGGAGCTGGTAGATGTCACTGCTAGGCCACTCAATCATCTTTGAATGGACATATAGAACAGGACTGTAGAACAGAACAGGTGCCTGAGGACTGGAAGAAAGTAAATGCCACTCCAGTCTTCCAAAAGGGCAAGAAGAAGGGTCTAGGGAATTACAGGCCAGTCAGCCTCACTTCAGTCCCTGGAAAGGTGATGGAGCAGCTCACCCTGGATGCCATCTCTAAGCATGTGGAGGACAAGAAGGTGATCAGGAGTAGTCAGCATGGATTCACCAAGGGGAAATCATGCTTAACCAATCTGATAGCCTTCTCTGATGGAATGACTGGCTGGGTAGATGAGGGGAGAGCAGTGGATGTTGCCTCCCTGGACTTCTGCAATGGCTTTTGACACCGTTACCTCCTCCTAGGTAAGTTCAGGAAGTGTGGGCTAGATGAGTGGACAGTGAGGTGGATTGAGAACTGGCTGAATGGCAGAGCTCAGAGGGTTGTGATCAGCGGCGCAGAGTCTAGTTGGAGGCCTGTGGCTAGTGGTGTCCCCCAGGGGTCAGTCCTGGGTCCAGTCTTGTGCAACATATTCATCGATGACCTTGAGGAAGGGACAGAGTGCACCCTCAGCAAGTTTGCTGATGATACAGAACTGGGAGGAGCGGCTGATACCCCAGAGGGCTGTGCTGCCTTTCAGAGGGACCTGGACAGGCTGGAGAGTTGGGCAGAGAGGAACCTCCTGAAGTTCAACAAAGGCAAGTGCAGAGTCCTGCACCTAGGGAGGAATAACCCCATGCACCAGTACAGGCTGAGGGCTGACCTGCTGGAAGGCAGCTCTGCAGAGAAGGCCCTGGGAGTGCTGGTGGACAACAAGTTGACCATGAGCCAGCAATGTGCCCTTGTGGCCAAGAAGGCCAGTGGTATCCTGGGGTGCATTAGGAAGGGTGTTGCCAGCAGGTGGAGGGAGGTGATGCTGCCCCTGTACTCAGCCCTGGCGAGGCCTCCCCTGGAGTACTGTGTCCAATTCTGGGCTCCCCAGTACAAGAGACACATGGAGCTTCTGGAGTGAGTCCAGCAGAGGGCTACCAAGATGATGAGGGGACTGGAGCGTCTCTCCTATGAGGAAAGGCTGAAGGAGCTGGGTCTGTTCAGCCTGGAGAAGAGCAGACTGAGGGGGGATATGATCAACATGTGTAAGTGTCTGAAGGGAGGGTGTGAAGAGGATGGGGCCAGACTCTTCTCCGTGGTGCCCAGTGATGGGACAAGAGGCAACAGGCACAAAGTGCAACACAGGAAGTTCCATCTGAACATGAGGAAGAACTTTACTGTGAGGGTGACTGAGCACTGGAACACGTTGCCCAGAGAGGTTATGGCATCTCCATCCTTGGAGATATTCACAAGCTGTCTGGACACAATCCTGAGCAACCTGCTCTAGGTGACCCTGCTTGAGCAGGAGGATTGGAGTAGATATCTCCAGAGGTCCCTTCCAACCTCAACCATTCTGTGATTCTGTGATTGTCCAGACTGACAGAGCAAAACAAGATTTTGCTACAGTTAGTTACTCAGAACTTTTAGTGACAAGTCAGTGATGATTTGGGAACAAGGTTGTACTTAGATGTAACGGAAAGTGGCACCTAAAGTTCCTTGGCAGGCTACCAGCTAAACATGAAGAAAGTTAGACCTCTGACTTCTACTTATAGATCATGTCCTCCAATTTCCATCAGTCATATCCTTCCGCAAAAAAGAGAGCGGAATACTCAAAATATTTTAATACTGCTTTATGCTGACATGGGGCATGAAATGGTTAGGGTGACTTTGAAGAACTGCCCTATCAGTCAACATTTCACCTTCCCCCATTCTCATTTTTCTGGAAAATGTCCTTCCTTTGGGATTTAAAAATCTCACACAATTCCTAGTTTCAAACCAAATACTTTTATTTTAAAGTTTAAGGAAAAGAATTTGGCTCTGTGCACATGTACACATCTTTAATGCCTCACTAGAAATCTCTTAGGATGTATATTCATTTCAGAGTTACTGTCAGGTAACCAGCACTCAATTTAATCTAGATGTGAATGTCGTTACAACTATGCCCCGTGTCCTTACTCACCCACATGTGTTCAGTCGTTATGCTGTAGTTATTTGCATTGAAATAGTATAGGATTCCTTCCCAGACAACAGGAAGTTTGCACAAGAACTTGTTTTGCAGAAAAAGAACTGTGGAAAGGGTGTCTGAAGATAACTTGCACAGTAAGATGCCCCCCTCTTTTATTTCTCAGTGTGATCTAGCCTTAGTTAAATCCAAGCAAACCATCTAACCTGTACCCCTGCTAGCTAGGCTAGTCCAGCCTTAGTGACCTCACATTTTGGATCTGACTTTTCTGTCAATGGTAAATGTAGTTTTGAACTAAAACCTGTGGAAATGCCCAGTTTAAATGCTGCTTTCATACTTCAGCCGCTTTTAACCCAGCATAAGCAGGGGTTTGCTGCACAATTTCTCACATTCTAGAGTACTATACATGATGTGAAGCTACTTCTCCACTTACTCATTAGCATACATTCTGGGCACAGAATACAATCAAAGATTGTCTTAGTAAAGCAGATACTCTAAATAATGAGTATATTGTTGTTGTTATAACATATTGCAATAACAACCTATTACAAATAGTCAGGAAATGGTACATGGAAATACGTCAGCAAGCTCTTACAAAACAACCAAAATTTCAGGATGCACCCCATCTTCAAATGCCTTTCATTCCTTTATTTTTATTATAAAAGAAATGATAAAGGATGCTATTGTTATTGCCTCCCCCTGCTGCAGAGCCTTATTCTAGAAGATGGAAAGAAAAGAGAGTGCAAAGTATTTCCTAGCTTTAACAGCAGCAGAAAGAGCTCCATGGTGGTTTGCATGATGCTTAACATACCTGTTTGGCCTGGGAAGCCAGGAGCTCCCCTATCCCCATGAAGTCCTGGAACTCCTCGGGAGCCTGGAGGACCTGGAGGGCCTGGTAAGCCAGGAGAGCCTTTGAGACCTTTCACACCAGGTGGCCCTGCTAGGCCTCTGTCTCCTCTCTGACCTTTAAATCCTGGTAAGCCTGAAAAAAAACAGTTTATTATATTCTGTGTATGCACGACATACATAAATGCAGAAAAAAGGCTCAGCAACTGTGTTTAAAAAGCAGAAAGTGGTGGATTTTGGTATAAACTTGAATATCATCAGTCATGGTAAAATGACTTAAAAGCTTTGCCACCATGCTGGACAGGAATTTTGGCTCTTTCTAGATTTTCATCTGGAATATTTTGTTTTCTACAATGAGTGAAATATCAGTAGAAGCTTCCTGTGAAAAATTCTAACTAAAGTACTTTCAATATACATTTCTCCCAGCTCTCCTTAAATCACACACATGCTTAAGAATAAGGAAGATAAAATTATCACAGTAACGTCAGAAGCTAAGTTAAGTTAGTCAGGATAACCGTACAAAAGATAATTTACTCTTCTTTTTATTATTCCACAACAAACACATTGTGATTTGGCCCGTTAAGGAACAGTATTTATGGGAAGGGAAGTTGGGCAAAATCTGAGATGCACATTATACGTTCCCTGAGTAAAAGGAAATGCATAAAGTAAAAGGTACACCCCCCACTAAGGAGCAGCCCTTGTCTATACTAACTATAGAAATTCTATTTGTCACACTAGCCGCAAAAGACATGGTTAAGTTTATTAGAAAACGTATGCAAAGTTTAGTCTTGTGAGGCAACCTGACAGATGTTGTTTACCTTGAGGGCCTGGCAAGCCCATGATACCTCTGAGTCCTGGTGGCCCTGGTAAGCCCATGTCACATGGTAGACCAGGGAAGCCTGGACAGCCTGGTGCTCCTCGGCCACCTTCTGGGCCTCTAAAACCTTTGACACCTGGAAATCCTGGGGTACCAGGCTGGCCTGGAAACAAAGAACATTGTAAAAACTGTCCCTTCCATTACTCACCATCCATCAGACTTCCTAATTGTAATTTTGAAGTGACATATTCAGTTATTGGAATATTTTACTTAACCTCTAGTTTTTACATAGGTTTTGCATATGCTTTTCTGCAATTTAGAATTAGCTGTTGTGGAGAGCTCCCTTCTCTAATGGAATAAATACAAATTTAGCTCTCACCTACAGGTGAGGGAGGCCTTTGCGGCATGAGAGGCTAGCTGTTCCTGATGTGTAGGAGAGCAGAATGGAAGGAGCTCACAGGTATGCACCAGCTGCAGAGAGCTGGATTCAGTCCTGCAGGGGTTCTCTGCACAGAATGGCATATGTGTGTTGAGGCAAAAGGAGGGCCTACAGAAGGAAACAGGAATATCTGCTATGAAGCAGGAAGGAAGTGGTGCTGTGGAGACATCTGCAGCAACCAGCAAAACATCCTGGTGAAGTGAGGAATGTAGTATCCAAAGTTTTGGGGGTTATACTGTATAACTCTGGGCAAAGAAATTCAACTGTCTCTCCCTCTGTGTTCTCCCACCTTTTGCCAATCTCTTCAGATTTGAGTAAGCAACTTCAGGCAAGGATCATATGTATATGTATGGAGGAGAGCACAAGACCCTAATCACAGATGGCCTCTAAGAGACAAACAACAGTAGTAACAATAGGAAGCTGCATTGTTACTCCATGGATTGGGGAAAGACATCCTCCTCCTCCCGCAGTGCAGATCTTCCACAGCGGCTGATCGGCTGTAAAATATGGCATATCTTCACAGTCAGCATTATGGATCCATGTAAGGGTAAGTTACATCAGAACAAGCAGTAACCTTGCTCAGACTGTCTTCTTTGAACATATGGAAATGCTTCATAAAAACTGGCTCATACCTTGAAGCCCAGGAATGCCTGGATCACCCCTTGTTCCTTGAGCACCAGGTGGTCCTGGCAGTCCCCTATAGCCTGGGATTCCTGGAGGGCCATACGTGGTATCACCTGGAACACCTTTCTGACCATCTATGCCAGGTGGACCTGGAGGGCCATTTTTACCATCAACCGTAGATCCTCTTTCACCTTCATCACCAGGATCACCAGTTTTGCCTCGAAAGCCTGTCAGTATGATTTTTAAATTCAAATAGGGCTTAACTCAGAGGGGTTTTAAGAAGTGTTGAACATTGTAATGCAAATTTAACCAGAACTAAATTATCACTTTGCAAACAAAAATAACATAATACAGCAAATTTCAGATTTCTCATTTACAGCTAATGATACATGAGGAATGAAGGCTGTTATTCCTGTGGGAACTGACACTGATTTTGTTTGGGGCAGCATCTGCTTATCTTGTGTACTGTCATTCTTTGTCCAGTTCAATCCCTTTGCTAAAATTGTACTAATTATTCTCAGTTTCCTGTGCAAATTTATATACACTGCACTTATTTCCTCCACTGCACTGAATTTTAGGTCACTGCAGTACCTGCTGGAGGAAAGAAAGGAAACTGGTAAAGATTCCTCTACCCATCAGCCTTAGTTGAAATGTACTTCCCATTCTAATCTACCATGACAGCTACCTTACTCTGTATGTATGTATTATAGCCCGATCAGCAGGCCTCTTGGACTAGGAAAAGCACATTTCACCTTCTGGCCCAGGGATTCCTGCTCCTGGCCTGCCTGACTGGCCTTTCTGCCCATCAAAGCCATTTGGTCCAGGACGACCAGGGAGTCCTTTTAAACCCTTTGGTCCTGGAAACAGAAAAAGAATACGCAACATATTAAACCTCTAGAGAAACAGTATTGAATCTTTATCCCATGCTACAAAGTATAAGATGTATACGCAAATTCATATACTTTGAAGACCGGTTGTTCGTGGGTTTCCAACGTTTTGGGCAAAAGCTGCCACTTTGGCCATCAAATGCATGGCTGCTGTTTTTCTAAATGGACTTGTATTCCAATCCATAAACAGTGGACTGCAAATCTCCAGAGTAAACCAGTAAAAATAATCTTATGACATTTTAATGTCACAGGATATCACCAGTATTAACTTTGTGAATGATGGGTGTCAACTCAATTTCTTATATACATCTGTGCTATATGTTTATTCTGAAATGGTGCAGATGAACTCGATACATTAATCCCTGTTCTCTCATCTCTGTATGAGATTTAGCTACCACATGCAATACTGAAGTCAGGGAGCTGTGTAACACCAGCATAAAGTGACAGCTTGAAAATCCAGTCTCCCCATTTGTTCTGATCATGATCTCCGTATTTTCATGAGATTTTTCCAAATGCTTTGGAGGTGATCACAAGCAACGTTTGGCCAGTTCCTCGTTCATTTATTTGAATTTAAATTAATTTTAGCAGAGGAGATCTTGGTAATAAATGTTCAAATCTTAGCGTTCAGTCACAACTTGGCCTGAACAATATAATTCTAGAAATTGTGGACCTGCAGCATATCTTTCCTGGTATCCCTTCTTTCCCTTCTTTCCTGGTATCCAAACGTAGCTATTCCAGGTCCTGTGCGAGTCCATCCAACTGCCTATTTTACAGCCTCTCTCATGCATTTTAATTGAAGCAGGACATAGTTTCATGCAGCTACCTTCATGTAATCATTTCTAAGGAAGCAGCCGGCACTCTTTTTGATCAAGCAAACTGCAGCTGTCAAGCCTTTGGCTGTATTTGCAATTTTACGTTTGGAGACATGTATCTGTTGAAAAACTAGAATGCGTACTGTATACTTTATTTTTATGATAGCTTTTTTTTTTTAGTTAGCAATTAAAACTCAAATTCAATTAAGAAAAACAGAACGTTCCCCCATGTGCCCCTCAGTAAACATACCTTGAACACCTTTAAAACCTGGGGGGCCTGGATTTCCAGGGTATGGTGGAGTAATACAGACTGTCTCACCTGAAGCAAGAGGGGAAAAAGGAACTGGCAACTTTTATTTGTGAATAAATAAATGGAGTCTGACCGTTTACTGTAATATTTCTGTGAAATTAACCACATGTGCACAGGTAAAGAGAAAGGACTATTTATACCTATCATCATTTCCGTATTATATTTTTGGCAGAGAATCTTAAAACACATTTTTCTTGCCCTTATTTTATATCTATTATTGATAATGAGTCGCGCTGTTGTAATATAGTTGTGTAAAGACAAAGGTTTTATTTTTACTTTATGTCAGTAGAAATTTGTCTTTACAATAGCCTGTGTTGAAAGAAAGAGAAATGACATTTTAATCTCAATTCTGTGTACGTTTCTGGTTTATTCATATTGATACCAGTGTAGAATTTTTTTTTTTTACAGAGAATATTTATAAACAAAGATTGAGCCTCAAGCTTTTGAGTTGTCCTTCCTGCTCCTTCACCAAAAATACCTTGCCCTGCAAATTCTTATATACAGGAATACCCTTCACTCCAGAAAGTAATTACTCTGACAGTGTGCGAGTAGCAGTTTGCAGGTTCAAGGCCCCTAACGATTCATATTCTCACCAGTGTGTGCTGCTAAATGCAGACAGCGTTCTGCTTTTCAGTGGACGTATTTCACATGACCACTAAGCTTGCCATAATTGCTTTTCACTATAAATGAATGAATAACGCAGGCATATATATAATGCATGTTTGGCAGGATCCATTACAGTTTCATGAGTATTTCATGATCTAGATCTTAATGTAAATATTCAGAATTACCTTTCTGACCCTTTGGACCATGTGGCCCAATGCTACCAGTATCACCAAAGTCTCCAGGGATTCCTCTGACTCCTGGTGGGCCAGGAAACCCCAAACCAGGCAATCCCATCCGTCCTTTCACCCCAGGACTTCCTGGGACCCCAGGGAACCCTTTATCGCCCAGCAGTGGTACTCCAGAATCGCCCTAAAAGAAAAGAAATTGTAGATAAGAAGTAACAAGACCTGATCTCTTTCTTCTCCTTGATTATCAAAAGCTATGTTAGAGAAGTATCTGGGGAAACCACTGTCCCACAGTTAAGTGACTACATGGATGATATGAGCAGCTTTAACTATTCAAAGGCAATAGGAATGGATCTTCCTAATCCCATAATATAGACACAGCCTATGCAGAAATTATACCCAGGAATCCCACAATGAAAAATAGTATTTCTACAGAAATCATTTTTTTCAATGGTTAATAACTATGATTTTTGTTTGACCAACAAAAAACTATAAAAGGAATTCAGCTGTTAGAAGTTTGGCATAAAATGATACTTTTCTTTAAGTAGCTGACCTTTTGTAAAACAAGATGTTAAATGAAATGGAAAAAAATTCACAGAAAGTCAAACCTACCTTGGCTCCTTTTTCCCCAGGCAGTCCTAGTTCCCCTTCTCTGCCATCATTACCTCTTTGGCCTGGAAATCCTGGAACCCCAGTAGGACCTCTTTCACCTTTTATTCCTTAAAACAATTTAAAAAATGAAATACAATATTTACAGCAGCTTTTTTAATTTCTTTCTGCTTATATAAATGCTGGGTAACTGTTCATTACATCTGGAACTGTATTAACAATTTTCAGTTCCTGAATTCTGATTTCCTCAGTGAGGTATTTTGGGCTTAGGAAGGCAGTATGTAGTTGGACGCTTCATGGAACAACTCAGTCTCTCTCTCTCTCTGTAAAAGGCATGTTTATAGGCACAGTAAGAATGCGGCTTCTGTTCCTTCATTATGCAGAGTAAAAATGTTTTGCTGTTGCAATTAGTCAGAGTTTTAATCCTTGATTTCAGTGAAATCAAGATATAACCATGCCATGTGATGTAGAACATTTGCACCAAGAGTCTTGATATTTTTGTGGATTTCTCTGCCATTGATATTTATGAAAATGTAATTTTTGCATAAAGAAAAATAAAGGATTCTTGATACAGCAGAATAAATCTTTGGGTCAGGATACCCAAAAATTCATTTTGCTGTGTCAAGAAATTCTTTACAAATAAACAGCAAATGTTTTGTCTTGCTTCAATGTCTGTAAACACATACAGAAAGCATCCAAAGCTGAAGTAACTTTTCATGAACAGTAAGATAGCCCATTTTTTGTTTGAATAATTAATTTAGCATTTCTAATTAAGCCTTGCCATCAGATTACTGTAACTTGTTGTTTTCAGTTTCTTTTGCAAATCATAACCGTATCTGTGGAGGGTCTTTGATCTATTTAATTGCAAGAATTTCAGTTGTGCATCTGGTGGCCTACTGTTTCTCTTCAATGCCTGGTTAAGAGTAATTTTTAGAAACAGGAGCAGGAATTGGAACGGCCATTGAGATTTTGAATTTTTCCCAGGGAGAATGTTGTTGGTTTAAGGGGAGGTAACAGCTGAGCTACTGGCTTATGGCTCTTTAGGGAGTGTGTTCCTGTACAATAATATTTCTTCATACTTTGACAATAATTGTGTTCTATTTAGTTTTAGCTATACAGACCTCTGTAGGACCCTGATTATCACTCATGGCACAAAAAGTCATTTGTTACCATTAATAACAAGTTGGTAAACCTGTTTCATGTCTCAATGAAAGTAAAAAACATAAAAACTTGTGTTGAGCAACAAGATGAAAGAGATGGTACCAAGAAAGAAGTTTGAATACACAGGACTTCTAGACTTCAGTAACTTTGCAAATAATGGTTTTAATAAAGAGTAGATGAATGCAGTTCTCGCATTACCTAAACATCGTATAGGAAACAAAAAGGCTAATGATAAAATGCAGACTTACCTTTTATTCTAATTCTCCCTGGATCACCCTTCTCTCCTTTTTCACCATCTCGTCCAGCAGAACCAGGTGTCCCCTTACCGTTAAACAACAACAAAAAAGCATCAGTTACTCTCAAGTAATGAATCAACATAAATAATGGGAATTAAATCTCTCTCTCTTACATTGTTTCTAAAACTAGACCAGTTAAGCTAATATGTGAGAAAAGAAACACTATCTCTTTTGACATCTATAAAGACGTGTATGAACAGAGCCTGGTCTTTTCAGCCTAACTCTGCCACATGCGCAGAGAAAGAACTATATAAAATTAAGTAATGCAGGAAAGAATTGGGCCTTGTTCAGCTGTAGCTTGTAAATGCAAGAACATTAAGATACAAACAATTCACAAACTCTTCCCATTGCAGACTGTGACCCAGAATCCACTGAGGCAAGTGATTGGAGCAACACAACTGCTGGATGAGGCTGTCCTGCCCCAGGTGAACGTGGCAGTAGGTAGGTGATGCTTATCTGCTGAGTTAAAGCCCACAAAGCTGCCAATATAAAATCTGATCTACATTTAGTTTGGTACCTAGCACTGTTAGAAGAATCTATGACTTGACAGGATTAGAGCAGGGGAGAAAAGGACTTTCCTATATTTTTACATTAACTTTGCTCTCAGTTCTCCAAGCAGCATCTGTTTTAGGCACTGTGATTGGTTAGGGTGATCTTGCAAAAGTACACATGGGTAAATACACTTTACCCTATGAAATTTGCACAGAATCAAAAGCCCACCAAGGCTGGAAAACTGGGGTATTATTTAGCCAGTTTCCTCTGTTGTTCAAAATCTTTCACCAAGAAATAGGTGGAGAAAATGCAATTTATAGAGTGATTGTAAACCGTGATAATGGTAAAATATGCAGCAGATTTCTGAAAAATGTGGTGTCTCTGAAACTAGCAGTGACTAATTGCTAAAATGTCCACATCTTCAAGTTGGTAATGCCCAGTCATTAATGTTCAAAAAGCTAAGTAAGATATTTGGGAAGAAAAGAGAACAGAAAAATGGAAAAAGTACATAGATATTAAATGCATTAGACCATAGCACTCCTCCATCAAAGTGAATTATTTCTCTCCAACCTGATAACTTTGTCTTTTTTTTCACTTAAGTAATCTAAGAGGTACCTAAGTGAACAAGGCTTCAAGCTTTCCTTCAAAACCAGAAGGGCTAAAATGTACTTTCAATGTACTTACAGATAGGATTTTAAGAAAAAGCAAAATAAAAACAAAGCAAAGCTTACAGTGAGATCATTGGAACTGGAATGACAGTGTCCTTCCAGCTCCTTCTTTCAATCTCACAAAGTTTTTCTTTTTTGAAAGTGAAAGTTTTGGAAATTTAAGCCATTCCTCTAAAAATGTTAAAAAGTGCTCTGCTATCAAAAAAAAAAAAAAAAAGCACCCCAAGCCTTGTGATGCACCAATCACCATAAAGCCAGGCATATTTACATATATATTCAAAGAAATTGCTATCACACACAGGAAAAACAAAAATCGCCATCTGGCAGCAATTTGGTATGCAGCATCCTAGATGTATAGTGCCAGACCAGAGCATGTTGAGGTGCAACAAAAAAAGAAACAAAAGAATCAAAGCAGGTCCAATAAATCATCTTAAAATATATATCAAATGCAGTTAGATTAAGTGGGGTTTTGAATTATTGCGCATTGTGGGAAATAAGATATACTTTATGAAGCACATTAAAGAAAAGAAGTCTGTTTCCAGAATTAATAGCTAGTTTCAGTGAGTTAGGCAACAAGCATCATCCAGTAAGTTATCAACCCAGGAAACATCTAGATCTTGAGCTCAAATTTCCTTTGATATGTTAATCCTGCTGATAGCCCATATTGCTCTGGAAATACACATCTGATCTAAAGGTTCCTTTAAAATATTTGTGTAAGAACTGCCCCCTTTTCCTTCTCCCCCCTCTGCCTTGTAAATGCATTTATGAAAAATTGCTTGTCAGGTTTGATAACATTGGAATGAACTGGTAGTAGGGAAAATGAACACTGTATGCAGATGTGAAATGATTCTTATACTCAAAACCTTTTTTTACCAAAAGTTCATTCAGTTTCTATTCTTGAGAAGCTTTGCGCAAAATTATTATATTGCAAGGAAGCTATTCATGCAAACTGAAAATACTTTATTTTGATGGTTATAATAATTTTTCCTTCTAAGGACTATTAAATCAAGGACAAAATCTTGATTCCGTTTCAGCTTTGTTGCTAATACATATAGCATAAAGAGACAAAGTGTTGCCTTTAGTGGCTGGTCCTCATGGAGAACAAACTTTGGCTGAGTAGTGACTGAAAATGGGAGATAAAGTAATATGGAACAGTGAAGGGATAAACACAACTGAAAAAAATAACACTGCCTTTAAGAAACTGTGGGAGTGAAAGACTATATTCAGACTGCCTCATCAAAGAAATTAAGACTGTGGACGCTGCTCTAAGTACTTCAAGTAATTTATAAAAAAGGGGGAAAAAAAAAAAAAGAAAACTGCTTGAAATGCCTGACTAAAATGAAAGGTTCCCTCCACCCCCGGAATAATGTTAACATCAAATCCATCTTGACCTGCTGACACCATGCAATTCTTTGTCTTGATAACATTTTGCTGGAAATCCTTTCCTTTGAAATAACTGAATAAAAAATCTTCAGTGAAGAAATTTGTGTGTCAACAGTATTATCAGTGGATATTCAAACTAAAAGTAAAAATAAGTTGAAACCAAAACAAAATGAACACACAACAGCCTTCCCAACCACCCTACAGACACAGCATGGGATTCCGTCCCTCAGTATAAAACTCTGCCCACTGCTGCAAGCAAAATTGTAAATAAACTATAAAACTGTGCAATAAGGAGAAGCAGATGCAACTTTCAGAGAGTTTTTCAGGGCAATTTTTCTCCCACCCTGAATATCTCCTGTATGAGTGATGAGATGATGTTATTTATTTACTGCAGCTCATGAAAACTACTCACAGGGAGCCCTGGTGATCCCATTGCACCAGATAAGCCTGGGTTGCCCTTTTCTCCATGTCTGCCAGGGTATCCCATTTGTCCTTTCTTTCCTTGAGTACCTGGAGGTCCTTGTATACCACGGGGACCAGGAGGACCAGGGCTACATGAGCAGAGGCCTTGGTTTCCTATGTGAATGTTACAAAATTACATTCAAACAGTTGCAAAATTAATAATACTGCCTTTTTATTTTCTGTATGTGTAGTGCACAGACTGTTTTATTTCCTCGTGGCTTTCAAACAAGTGAAGTATACCAGTATGCTTTTACAGTGTTGAGTAACTGCTGTATCAGCAGTACTCTACTAACTTAGAAGCCACAATGCTAATAGGCCATTTAACTCCTCCTTTTGATGGGACTGAACCTCCATGCTACCATAAACTTGTGCTTGCAAATTTAAACTGAAGTGCTGATAGGTCCGGCAGAGGTCTCATATTTAAAATGTTGCTATCCAGGCATACTTACCCTTTTCTCCTTTTTCACCTTTTCTTCCTGGAAGGCCTGTCTGACCTTTTGCTCCAGGTTCTCCAGGGATCCCTCTATCAGTACAAATTACACCTTTCAAGAAACAGAAATTGTACACCTAATATAAATCAGACTTGCTGTTTCCACAACTTAATGCACATTTTCTCTTCTTCCTTATTTTGGCATCTTCACCTGAGAACTAGAGATCTAATGAAATGCTTTACAAGTCATTGCTTACTGACTACAAGAGTCAGTCTGGCTAGAGTTTATGTTCGCACAACATCAACTTTGCTACTGTTTCTTCCCCTTCCCACTGCTGAATTTTAGGGCTCTTGTTTCTTTACTAAAGGATGCTGATTTGGGCTTCTCTCCAATTTGCTCTTTTTAAATTCAGGTGCTGTATTTTTCAGGGACATTTTTCATACCTGGGTCTAAATTGCCCAGAAAATTATGAAAATCTTGACATCTCATTGATGGACAATTAATGTGAAAAACATGTAATCTATATTACACATCCTACTTATCTATATCAAAAGCAGTGGAGAAAGAAGAAAATTGTTGTTAGTGCTTTCTCACTGAGCTCTTGAGTCTATTAATGTGCAGAATGATGTTCTCACAGTACAAATTGCTGTTGCTGCTGAACTTACTGGGTAGTCCCGGTAAGCCTGGTCTTCCTGGCTGTCCTGGTAATCCTGGTGGTCCAGGAAATCCAGGTCTTCCTGGGACTGATTCACCTGTTCCAGGGAAACCAGGGTCACCTTGAAAACCTTGCGGACCTGGTGTCCCACTTGTTCCTGGCAGGCCAGGCAGACCTGTAAAGAAAATAATGATACATGGCCCATACAGCATGATAATAAGGATTACTACAAGATAGCAAGGAGGAAATTACATGCCATTCAGAACTATCCTGCAGAAGAGCTTCTATAACAAAGGCTTAGCTGGCCAAAATCCTCTGAAATGCATCTTTTTTGTCTAGTTTTGATGTCTAAAGCTTTAGGTTCTCCAGAATTCCCAGGAAAAAAGAGGATCCTGCTTTGGACCTTCAAATACCTCTCTTCCCCATCACCACTATCTTTTTTTCCAGTCACCCTAGCCAATCTTGTTGTTCCTTACACATAGCAAAGTCCACACCTTTGATCATCTACATCACCCTTGTTTATACCTTTCTGAGACTGAGAACAAAATTTCTGGGCACAGCATTCCAGATACAGGCACACCATGGGTTTACAGTGGACTGTAGCGTTCTGTTTTGTCTTTTGTTCCTTTCCTAGTAATTCCTAATGTTCTATTTGAGGCTTCTTGGTTCTTTTTTGGCTACTACTAAGTGCTGAGCTAACATTTTTATAGCACTGTGTGAGAAGTCCAAATCCTTATTGTTGGTGACTCATCTCAAACTAGAATAAAGAAGAGTTTTCTTTTAACTGCCTTATCTCCTACTGGTATATAGTTCATATTTTAATCTCTACATCTCTTACTTGTTCCATCATCTCCTGGTCTTCCTAGTGGGCCTGCAAGGCCAGGTGGTCCAATTGACCCCATATCACCAATGGGACCCGGAAATCCAGGATCTCCTTGCAGACCTACACAAAATTTTAAAATATGTGAATTTAACATCTTATGCAATTGATAGCTTGGATCTAAATTAAATTGCAACTGAAATTATAGTTCATGAACTACACAAAAGTAAAATACAGTAACTTCTCTTTAGCCTTTATGAAACAGCTTTAAATGTGTAACAGTCTAATTTTAAGGTGGGAGGATTTGGTTGCTTATCTAAGGATTCCTGCCCATTTCATGGACACACAGTTTTAAATCTTTGTTACTCAGTAGAAGTAATATCTTTGAGCTACATACTTGAGCTACATACAGAAGTGTTTGCCCAGGTAAATACATTTAGCATTTCCAACAAACATGCATCTGATGTTACACACATTTGAGAAGGCACAAAAGGAGGTCATTTCAGGATCATCCTAGTTGAAAAGATCCAAATTTTAAAAAGTGTATTTTGAACATTTAAATAACAAATAAAAATACTTTTGTAATTACTTCATGATAAAGAAAACTTGAATCAGATATAAAGGGTTTGATTAAATTGGAAAAGCAAAATATTGATAATGATGCTGCTCTCACTAAACCCTACCAAAAAACCATTTTTCTGACAAATGTACGAATACCTCAATATCCATTCACACACTGGTATGTGGTTAACTTTAAATGCTACTTGAGATATTAAAATTAAGCATAGAATTAAATCTGAGGCCAATGGAAAACTAATTTAACTGATTTGGGATTGAGTCCCTGTCCAACAGGGAGGTTCTGCTAAACTGGGGTTGTGTTGTAAATAACTTGTGTGTCAACACAAGTCAGCATTCGCAACACAGATCAGCATTCGCTGCACTAGAAATACACTGCATGGGAAGTTCTTTAAAACCCTTTTACAATAAAGGTTCCCTAATTGTGAGATGCCAGCACAAACACATTGCAGGCAGCATGCCTGGCTGCTCCCTGCTGCTTCCTGCTGTGAAATAAGAACTTCCACATAGCATTATCACCAATGAGGTCATAAAGATGTGGACAAGGGAGGTAGAAGTTAAAGTCCCAGTCTGAGGCTGAAGCAGGAAGGCAATGAGATTAAGAGGTATTTTGTTGGGTGCACTAGTTACAGATGTGTGGAACAAAGATGATATAAGGTTGCAGGAAGAAGAGATGGAAGTATGGTTCCTTCCTGCAAATGATTATGAGTTAGTACCAACTGGTATTTATTGATGGTATCAGCAACTACAGTTGCAGCTGCCAGGGCTAGCCAGGCAAAAAATATTTGGAAATGCCTACTCTAAAGCATTAAAATTAGGAATTGTATTAATGAGTGATAACACAATGCTAAGGTAGAATTAGTGTGTGTTGATCCATCTTTTTTTTTTTTTTTTGCAGAGAACCATAGTGTGCATATGCCTTTTTATGCACACCTAACAAACTTGCTGCTTCTAGGAATCGTACGATCTCCTGCATGTTTGCAGGCTGCAAAGCATGTGCACAGTAAGTTTAGTACTTCCTGAAAAATATTGGTTCTTCTGGATGCATGGTACAATCATGGAACACATGCTCTGACTGTCCGGGAATTCTAGAGGTAAGGTTGAACAAAGTGTCTCACGCTAGCACACGCATACTCTATAGCACAAGAAATTCTGGGTAAACTTAGTAATTTCCCTACATCTGCCCAGACTAGATTTCTAAGGAGGAAAAAAACAACATAGGGAAGAAAGGGGGAAATGATGACTTATTAAACTCTGAAGCCTTTCCTTTTCTTATGTTTGCAGCACTTAATGACACACTGAAATACAATGATAACAGCTAGAACTCATATTAACTCAAAACGGCTTTTAAAAGCAGTGGAACTCAATGACAAAATCCTGTCTGAACCAGTGTCAGGGCTTTCCACAAACTTCTGAGCAACCAGGATTTCACCACTGCTATGCAATAGCAGGCTTAATTGAAGTCTAAAATCTGTGTGTTGTGGCAATTCTGAAAGTAAGAATACTAAAATACAACGGCTTACTTATTTGTAGACCATTACCTAGCATGGGCTTTTTTTACAGGTCTAAATATGCTTAGATCTAATAACTAGAGACAGTCTGGCAGATGTAGCTGTGACTGTATGCATAAAGATCTTTAAAGCAAACATTTAATCTGAAATGTGTATGTCTAACATAGTTCCAGTAAAATCAGCAAGACACAAATGAAATGCAGAATGCGGCAATTAGGGAGACAACGTTTTAGGATCTTGTCCTCTGAATTCCTAGTGATCACTGTCAAACAGAACGAGTAGTTAAAACTAGCTATAACCTTTTACAGGAAACAGTGGAGTTCCAACAGTTCCAGGAGGACCTGGGGGCCCTTTTTCTCCAGGATCCCCCTGTAAGAATCCAACAACAAAGTTTATGGATAGATATAAACATGAAATTTACTAGCATCTATCTGAAAATTTCAGCGGGGGGAGGGGGGCACAAGGATGTGACAAATCCAAATCACCTGAGAAACTCAATTGTGACACTGCATAACATTTAAGACCAGACAAAAAAATTTTACAATAATCTTTATCTTTAAGGATACCAGTGATTAAACAGTAATATACTTATCTCACACATCCATTTGACTTTTCAGAACTTCGGACTGCTATGTCTGATTTCATTCATGTATTGCAAAATTGAGTCAATTACAGTAAAATCAGTACCAGATGTAATTGAAATGCTTTGATTGAATTGATGTACTGATGTAATTATTTGTCTTAAAATTCTACATAAGAATTTGGAAATTACTTTTATGACGATAGATAAGCATTAAGGAAAGAAGTTTCGCAGTTTGATGGATATTATCAATGGTTAAGAGATACTCTTAGTTCTTATAAAAAGTTTAGCACATCTGCATCAGGGAAACATTATAGTGCCTACTAATACCAAGGAAAATCACTTCTGCTTGGAGGATTTCTAAATTAGCTTGGATGTTGATAGTTAGGATTGCAAGTAAAGTGGACTTTAGGGAAGTTTTTTATGTGGCAAATAGCATTAGACTTTTTCGCTTTGGTGTAGATTAGGAATCAGCCTAGCTCTCTGCGCCAAATGGGAACTGAGAATCTAAAAATGTGGATCTGGGAACTGCTTGGTGAGGTAGTATTCCTGAGACTGGAGTTTGAGGTGTTCTAGGACAGAGACGAGAACTGGGACTGTAAAACTGGATGCTCACTCTTATATGAGTAAAAGCAAGGAGTTCATGCCTCTATTTGGCGGCTTTTAAAAAATATTGATATCTTTGTCATATTTGAGCAGTACTGGAGCTGTTGCTGACTGCTGGCCTCTTAACAGATGCCAGGAACTTCTTCCTCTGACTGTATCTTGCTAAATGCAATAACACAACTTTGTAACTCTTTGGCTATTTTAAACAGGAATGTAAATTTGTCTTCCCTAATGATATAAGAGAAACTTCTATGTGGCAGGAAAGAAAGCAAAAGTAAACAAGAAGAGTTTTCCGCCTCTGATAAAGTTATAAAGTATTTTGAGATATAAAATTAATGATTGTGAAAGTAACAATAAAAATACGTATGGTAGATGGATGTGGTCCCAGTCATGAATGACTTACCATGTTAATTTTAAAATGACACAACCAGACAGCAAGAAAGAACTGAAGAGTCAATGAGACAAGGTCAAAAAGTTCAATTCTTGATACCTCCTGAACTGGCAAATTCTAACGGTACTCTTTAAAGATCTCTGTCCTTAGGCTTTTAGATTTATGACCATCTCCGGGTGACAGCTTACTACTTACTAATTTTCACTGGACTGATTAGATCTGCACTTTTCAGGACTAATCTGATTTATCCAGTTGTTTTTCAAGCAGAATGGAAGACTATGTCATCTTTCTGAATCCTGCATGTGTTAACCTGAATATTTTCAGTTGGGTCCATACTTGGTTCTTTTTCTTTTGCTCCATGCATGAGCAAATGTACTATCTTTAATGCAGACATTCAGACTTTTCCCTAGTATTATCTAACAATAATTAATCATCCTCTGCTTATTCTTTGCAGCATTAATTGATGGCTTCTGAGGTTGTGGGCTAAGGAACAGAGACTTAAGAGTGGTTCTGCCAATACAATGTGATATTTCTTCTCCACATGTTGTCTCACGTTTGTTAATGATGCCCCCAACTCAAGTAATATGCACATCAGGGTGAGTATTTATTAACAATACAACACTCAGGGTTTGATTCCTGTTTTGGAGGATAATGGACTGCAGTGATCTTTCTGTTACTGTATGAGGTACGCAATGTCTCCATCTAATTAGCATCTGAATGATCTTGCATTGTTATAAAGCTGACAATAAGCAAACGGCAGAAAAATGAATATACATGGAGGTTTGTTTTTTTTTTCCAACTATGACTACATAAACTCAGGATAACTGTTGGCAAATGGGATTCACCAACTCCTGTGGCTGGCAATGTGGATTTCCCCCTCCCCTCATATGCACCAAGCAGGAAAGTTTACTTCTAATGTTATTTGCCACTACCGTAGCGAGTAACTATCACTATCATGACAAAACTAAATCTTAAAAGTAGTTATGAATGTAGAAAAGGCAATGGTCTGATAGGCAGGTACATTTGGGAGGGATCATTAACATTTATATAGATATATATGTGTATGTATGTATGTTTTTGTTCTTTTTACCTTTATGCCCGGATAGCCAGCTTGTCCAGGAAAACCAGCAACTCCTGGTTCTCCCTGGAAAGGATTACATAAATATCTTCGGGTAAATCTTTTAATACATTAATGCAATTAATTGTTGAACAAAAATCAATATGCCAGTCATACTGGTATCTTATAGTAGCATTCACAGTTTGTTTCAGAGAAATTAACTGAATTTGTACAACAGAGTATGTGTCAAAGAAACTCTTCAGTAACAAAAAGCAAAAACAAACCAAAAAAACCCCCAAAACTCCACATCTTTTTATCTATCACCAGGTTATTTAGATAGTGGTCAGTGGAACCAGTGCAGCTGGGACATAGAACTAGCTGGAATACACACTAGCAGACTCTAATAGACTGCTTCTGTTTAATTGGGTTGCTGAAATTGGGTTGCTGGCTGCTGAATGACCCTCTTGGGTCATTTCCATTTCTTGCATGGAAAGCAGCTCCATATCAGCTCCTCCTGTCCTTTTATGATCTGTTAATATACTCATTTATCCAGTATTCAAACTCTTTGAGCTGACAGTAGTAAAAAACAGAGTAAAAAGTAATTTTGCAGATAATACAGTCACCTGGAAAATAATTCCAGAAGCAAATATCTGTACATTAATGTGATTTATGAATAGCGTGACCGTTACCTTAACTAGATTTGGAAATGAGTTGGGGAGAGAAGATAGGAAAAAAGGCACGACATACTTAGATCTGCTGTGCTTTAATCCAGTAGGATGTTGTAAGTTCATAACTAACATTTAACAGACTTAACAGCAAAACTAGAATTTCATGAGCCAGAATGGCAAACAAAATATATACATAAGACAAAGCGACAAAAGTTGCCGTGCTATCATGCTATCTGCATGTCCTAATGGTTGTCCCTCCTGCTCACAACTTTGGATCCCCTTGCCAATTTCAGCCAAATTTCAGAGAGAGCAGAGGTCCCAAGGACAAGGAGTTCATACAACTTTAGTGGCAACAGGTAGCGGGGAGAAATGAGGAAATGCAATGTGAGCTACCAAGTATTAAGGATTTCCAAGTCTGCGCAAATCCATAGGAAATTAGACCTCACTGAACCCACTGCTCAGAGAGCAGGGACTTTATATCTTACCTTTATTCCAGGAAAACCTGCAGGTCCATAAGAACCAGGACTACCCTGATAAAAGCAAGCAGATTGAAAACTAAAACAGTGAAAGCCTATTCAAAGTGGCACCTATTCAGAATTGCTGAACGCTTAATATTCCTTAGACTCTTACCTGCCATAACATTTCCCAGTAGCTAGCACTTGCAACTGTTTTGCAAATACTTTATATGAGAGATGGACATAAATTTGAAATATAGCCAAGGCAAATCAGACAAGTCTTCACTTAAATTTTTATTATATTGTACCAAGCATAATAACAGATTCATTGCTCCACGTAAGCACTGTTATGCAAATCAAGTGGAAGCTGCTGCAAACACTTGCCACCTGTGTATACCAAATACATTAAAATTAGTGTGTTAGTACTGCGCTACTGCACAGTAGCTTTGTGCAGTACTAAATATTTATCAGATAAGCCCCCAGATTTGTTGTCTTTCCAAGGACAGAAAATACATATGTTTAAGTCTGGGATAGGGTGACTCCCAGGGCAGGACTCCTTATGTAAATATTCTATATAGAAAGTGAGACAGATTTGTTTAAAAAAAAAAAAAAAGACTTAAAATCTTCTTTGGAGATGCATACTTAAAGTAACTACCAAATATTTAATAAAATAATTATAGTGACTTTGTGAAAAAAATTTTTCTGCAGCTTTCTTACCCGTACTCCAGGGAATCCAGGAATACCTTTTTCACCCTTTTCTCCTCTCCCAGATACACCCTGGAGCATTCAAAACATTTTGTTTAAACAAACTGCTTGGTGAAGTGCTGTCACAAACTTTATTTTATGTGCATGCTTATTAGGTTATGTATATATTAGGTTAATGGACCTTGTTTCACTTACAAGGGTAAATCATTGGGGTTTATTTCATACAGCACTGTTTCAATTATTCAAGTATAACCTTAATTATTCAAGGAATATAAACCTGCTATGATCTCTTCTCTTAGCTTAATGGACCTTCAGCAGTTGGTTTTTTTAAGCTCTGAATTTGTGACCTTTTGGGCCACATTAGGCACTTCCTCAGTTACTGGTTGTAATTAATGAGTGTACTATTATCTACAGGGACAGCCAGTACCCCTCTTTTTCAAAGTAGAACTTAAATGAAAGGTTTGTCACCTTTCCCAGTGCTGAGTAACAGCGGTCCATTAATTTACAAAGGAAAATGACTTCCTGAAAAAGTGCTAGACTTAGGAATGCGATGTTCAGGCTTCTTGCTTCTTCTCTTCTGCCTACAAAGTTAAATAAGTGTTTAACACAGATTAACCAGCCTTGTTCTTTTGTGCCCAGTTATCTTCTTGTTCTCTGGGATCTGGTAGTTTCCTGTGGATTTTTCCCCCCAAAATTTATCTGAAATGCAGACTCCAAAATCATCTCTGTGGCTGCTTCTACTCAGCACCCAAGATCTTCTTCCTGGCAGACCAACTTTTAAATGAATTACGCCGAGAGAAGAAAAGAAAGGCCACATGAGACAGCAAACAGCAGCTCTCTCGCCAAACAGGTAGCTCTGCCTCTGATACTCTTGAGGATACTCAGAATCTGTGAAGTTAAAAGTTTCTCCCTAACATACTTATGCACCCTAATATGCCCCATTAAGATCCCATAAAGGTTAAGTTTGCTATCTTCCCTATTTCTCCTCTTGAGAAAGAATAATCCGTGCTTTTATTTTCTTCACAATCCCAGTCATTTATGTGTCAGTGACCCAACTGGAAATGACACTGACCTCTCACTACCAGGCAACATTTCATAGGCAGGTATCAAGTAGGACAGATTAGGAAGATTTTTTCAAAGGGTTTTGAAACATTTTTGCTTTCACATTGATTTAGGTGGTGATTAAATTTCATAACACAAGTGTGTTATTTCTTACATCACCTGTGCTTTAAAAGATTAAATTAATAAACATATGAAAAAAAAATCACATTACTTACTTTGGGTCCACGTGGTCCTCTGTCTCCTGTCATCCCAGGAAGTCCTTTTTGGCCCTGAGTATACAGGGAAAGCTTCTAACTTTCCTGCGTATTTTAACATGCAGGACATGCCTATCTGTCATTTAACTTTTTAAAGTCCTGTTCTGAATTACAGCTATTAAAATGGTACTTTGTTAAGCACTGGGCCTATTCCCACAGGCATAGGAAACTAAGAAAAACAAATAAGTACTGATTTTTATTTCTTTTAACACTGCCCAACCAGCACAGCCACTCTGCAGTGAGACAGATGCATCTTTTCACATCCAGAGATGTGCTAACTGGGGCTTTGTTCCTACAAACATGCATGACAGTAGTTCTGTTTTGTTTGTTGCTATATCTAGTTTGATGCAAACATTCACTGCATCTAAGCTTGTGCAGTACAGCCTCAGTCTGAATGAGTTGCACGGCTGGCATGCCACATTCTGCAGTAACATGGAGAGTACATACAGGTTCTTGTGGTCCTTCCCCTTTCCCCACGGGTCCACAGCTGTATATAGGAAGCATGTGCATGATCAAAAGCTAAGATCCGACATGTGAAATTCTTAGCTCCCTGAGGTGAGGCTGAAGGGCTGCCCATGTAAGATTCATCTTTGTGTTTGTGTGTGTGAGCAAATCAGCCTTGAGAACTACAGACACTCCAACATAGGGTTCCATAAGCTAATTTTGGTATCTTCTGTTCTTCTTTAACAAGTATTCTAATGTTTTAGGGCACACAATGAAGAATGATCCAGGACTTAGAAACAGTGGTGTTAGTTTGAATCTATTTTGACCAATGAAGTGCTGTGACTGTGGCTACAGTAGGCGTGTCATTGAAGAAGTACAGCAAATAACAGGATCTTGCATTAAAAATGCATAACAGAATCACACTTATTTTTCATTTTAGAAGAGCAGCCTAGAAGGGTTAGAGCTGATAGTTCAAAACGTTACACTGAAAAAAATTCAAATAGAACAAAGGCCAACAATCTGAAAAACAATGTTAGAACTATGAGAAGAGCCAGAAGAGACTGAATACCAGAGTAATGAGCTTCATGTGAGATGCCTGAAACATTATGATTTGCTAATAACAAAAAGTGAGGAAAACCAAAGCAAGGGCCGTATCTCCTTCATGTGTTAAGAGAAACATCCCTCAGGTAATGAGCTACAGCTCTCTTGAACACCTGTGGGAAGGGTGCTGAACACCAGGATTTCTACCGAAGTTCATGGTTTATTACAGAAAGATACGTCCTGTTTATGTCATCCTTACAAAAATTACATCACAGACTGTACTTGCCAAGTTGAGCACAGTTAAATGCAAACAGAGATTAACACCTTTTCTCCTTTGAACAGTTGAGCTCCAGGAGGTCCAATTAACAGTGGTGACCCTGGTGGCCCAGGAAGTCCAACATCACCCTGCAGAAGCCAGAGGAATGGCAGAAAGAAATGCTCTGTTCAGTGCAGCAATTCAGTGAGACTTAGCACGTATCCCTGTTGTACTACAGAACTATGTATTTCTTTACTCACTGAACATGTGCTGACACCTGATAAATAAGGGTTTATACTGAGGTCTGTAACCCTCTCTACATTCTTCCCAGGATGAGCATGACTGAAAATCTTTATCCCCTTCTATTCTCCCCGCTCATTAATAACAACATTGCCGTTAAGGAAATAAATGAGAGCTCTGTAGTCATGGCGCCTGCTATGGAGACAGTTACATGATTGTCGGAACTCTTTGCTTTCCATGCAGTCTCTCATGTTCCAACCTGAAGCCTTTGAGCACATGGCTTCGTGAATGTAAAGATGAGATTTGCTATGGGAAGTCTGGCATCTTAGAAACCTGTATGGATTCCAAAAAGTGATTGAACCAATTCATGAAAGAAAAATCAAATATTCTACTTTGGTGCTGGAAGTCCTGAATATGCTAATTGGTGGAGATGAGGAGAGGAAATATTACTATGTGCTTCTCCTGTTCTTTCATCCTTCCCTTGGCATCTGTTGTTGGTCACTGCAAGACATTAGATTCAGGGCCTGATCTGGTACAGCCTTTCTTACTGGCAGGTACTGCTGTGATTATTTAGGCAGAGCGCATACAGAAGGAAAGTGCTATGTAAATGTTAACTACCATATTGATTGCTGTTTTTCAAAAACTTCCAAAATTCACTCAATTCCCAACAAGACTCTGTACAGATGCCTAAAGTACATTGATGTAGATCTGAGTGCAGGATTACTGCAAGGTCAGAAAGTCCAGTTACACACACAGAACCCACATACCTGCATATGTCCGAACTAACAAAAACTTGAGCATGCATTTCTGCTTGAGAGATCTTCAATAAATGGAACTTATTTTCTTAGGATGTGCTTCTAATTTTAGAGGAAGGACAGCTTTAATAATATGTGTTTTCTTACCGGCTCCCCTTTTTGTCCATCCACTCCAATGCCTGGATTTCCCTAGTTGACAAAAATTGTATGCAGTTGGAAAGTAATCAGAAAATGCTGATATTAGAATTTAATCAAGAAATTTATTTGAAAAAAAAAACTGATAACAAACAGCCATAAGGGACAATTCAGATATCAGTATAAATTAATGCATTATCTCACTAACAACTTCAGGAAAAATAGTTGCCTACCTGTTCACCTGGCAAACCTGGGAAACCTGGAATACCCTTTAAAAGAAAGTGAAGAAAAGTTAGTATATCTCAAAGAGACAGCTTTGCTTTGAAAATTACACCTACTTGAAGGCATCACACAAGGTCAAAATCTCCTCTGGAGCATACCCCTCCCGAACTGCAATTTACTTCATCTGGTTGCTGCTTTCAGAAGGGCTGAACTGTGGCTCCCCCCCCCTTCCTATCTCCCACAAGGTGGCCTTGGGGAAAGGCAATAAGGGGAGAGTGCTACCAGCGTTCCTCTATGACCACAGACTGTCAGGATCAAACGTGGTTCACATAGTCGTGGGAAGAGACAACATATGCTCCAATTCCTGTACTTCCAGACTCACAAGGTAAGGCAAAAATCTCTCTTTTTATCAGCTGCCTCAGAAATGATGTCTAGGCCTGAATTCACATTGCCTTAATTGACATTAAGGCAAGCTCTAAAAGCTGTATACCAGAATTCATGCATATGCTGAAAATAAAAGACTATACAACTGTGGTGACCTTACAGGCAAGCCTGGTTGGCCTGGGTATCCAGATGGGCCCGTTGTACCTCTTGGCCCTCTAGGTCCCTGAAAAAGATGGCAAAAGGCTTGTTTGTGAAAATTCCAATAGCTTATCCTTTTCTTCACAAAGATAGTCTCTCTAAAATGCCTGCATCACTTGGACTCAGTCTACTGGCCACTGATTGCATTCCACCCACATATCCTTGGCCTGAAGTTTATACCACACCTGAAACATAATTGTCACTAGAGCAGCTCTGCACTAGTTTCTGGATCACACTGTACAGGTACAGCTACTGGCCAATGCACAGTTATATAGTATCAATGGACTGAAATACCTTGTTAGCAACTGTGCTATAGTATGTGGACTTGATACGGTTCATCAGTGAATACTTTTGTGAATAGACTAAGAAGATGATCCCAGAGCCATAAGAGTTGAGTCCATAAGAGCTCAGCAACCAAATTAAACCCTTTCTCCTCCCTCTGACATATTTTTATGGCCAAAATGTGGTAGTGTGCTGCATGTTCTTGGAAGACTCAACAGATGATACTTTTGAAGAAGGTGTCACATCTCTTCACATCTTGAATGTCATAAATTAGATATTTGGCAAACTGTGAGTATAGAAGGGGTAACAGCTACTCAATGCACTGCCAGTGCTTGGGCCCAAATCACAATGACGTATGGGGCAAGGTCTGTTTCCGCTCTTTTGAGCGAGCATAAACTGGCCATGGGGGCAATCTATAGGGACTGAATTTTTGTTAGTCTTTATTCTGGAATTTTGCTATTTAAGAAAGGCAGGGAGAAACCCCTAATTGCTTGTTATATCCAAAAAGCTTGCTGATAGATAGAACCTGCTGATTGTACTTACAGGCATGCCAGGAGGTCCAGGATCACCTCTATCTCCCTGTAATGACAGTCATTTAGCAAATGAAGTATCACAAGCTGTGACTTTTAATTGTTGGGGGGATTTTCTAGCTTCATAGCTTTTAAGATCTCAAGCTATCTGTTCCAGTTGTGTACTTGCATTTAATTTTGTTTATAGCAACCTTTATTAAACATTTAGGCTTTATGAGAACAATTAAATTTGCTACACATATTTTTCTTTAAGTTTTTTTTTCTTTTTTTTTTTTTTTTGCAATGATATACTCACTGGAGGTCCTCTTCCAAAATGGGAAACATATACTGAATTTCCTTTTTCTCCTTTTTGCCCTGGATACCCCTTTAAAGAAAAAGAAAGTCTTGTAAAACATTATGCTCCACTTTCTGATACCATAGATTCATTGATAATTCCCTAGGCTGTTTTTCTGGGGCCCGTATGTCACTAGGTGATTCATAAAAATCACTATAACTGCATTAGTATTTTGCAGTTCTTTTGTCTAACAAGACCCTTAAATATAAAATTATCTTCTTACCAGTGAGCAAAACAGCTCCTCACAGCTTTTGGACTCCTGCTCTCTTACAGAATCCTTAGCTCTTAGGTGCGTCAATATTCTAGAGTCTTTCCAGATCTTGCCGTTATATCCGTATTGCCATCTTTTATTTCACTGAGTCAGTGGCTTTATGTATTATGCACTCTGCTTTACCTGCATAATCTTCAGCGTTTCTAGACACTAGTAAATACATGTTCTAGTCTACACAAGAATGCCTAAAGGCCCCATTTTTCATAAAATTAAGTTCCCATGCTACTCGCTGTGGAATCTTCACATAACTTAGCCTATCTTAGCACCCTCAAAACCTCAGTCTGACTTAGCAGGAATGATGACTGATTTTGCAAAATTTTATTTTAATGCTTAGTTCACTATTATGAGCATGATGCATATATATTTAAAGAACAGATATATAAAGGCATTACTTCTGAAGATTTCTCAGAAGAAATCCAAATGTAGTAGGTATAATTAATTGGAGTCTATAACCAATTAGCTATTGGCTTCAATAAACTGGGCTACTGTTATTCACATATTTTAACCACTTTAAAACTGTATTGGTTTCTTGATATTTATGGTGGCTGTTTAAATCCTGAATCAGAATAAAACAGGTAAAGTCCTTAACCCTGGAATGCTACAATAAAGAGAAGAGAGTTACAGCTGTCTGCAGCTGCATATCTCTACAGCAGAATGGATACAGATTACAGGTCAAACAACAGCTGCTTAAGAACACATTAAACACGTGAAAAGCCAATTTGTCTTTGCGTTATTTAACTCATGTTTCTAAACACATTTTACATCTCATCTCTTACATAATAAATCTTCTTTTTTGGATTCAATTTGTCACCTTCTACATGACTTAGGTAAGGGCTTACAAATAGAAACTCTTTTTTTTCCAAGTTATTGGTCAGGAAAACGTACAGATCCTAAAAGATAACAGAAGTAAAGCTGACAAATATGTATGCAGTGTTACATAGAATTATCAGGGACAATGTTATAAGTGGGAAATAAAATATGTTAGCTGTAGAATATATTCAAGCTGGTGCTTGGTGCAAAAAATTGATTTGAAAACAGACAATCTGCATAGAGAGGTTGGAATTACATTCTTGTAAACAAGCAAATATGCTTACTATGTCTTGCTTTTCTGGGTAGCCAAATTAATTCACATTGGAATTTTAGTGTGGATACGCAAGGTTACATGCCTATTGTTTCTCCATTCCTTTTTAAGTTACAAGTACTTTTCTAGGCCTGCCAAAGCCCACGCTCCCGGAATTGGAGGATTCATGCTATAATTTGTCCAGTGTCTCATTTTCCTTTTATGTCCCTTGGCTACTTTAATAAAAGGCAAATTGCATTTTGAAAGCTGCAATAAATGAGAAAAAGTGAGCAGAAGCCATTTTACCATGTCGGAGGGTAATGGGTTACCTTCTGAAAGGTGTAACACATCAGGTTATTATCAAGTTTTTTATCAGCTTGTGGGTTTGATAGCATCTACTACAGCTCCAAGACTGGAAATACATGTTTTTTTTAATTACTATATTTTGGTAATGTCTTCTAACTATCTCACCCTTTGCACACTTTTTGATTGCAGAGGGCTGAATCAGCATGTTATTTAGCTCCCAGTAAACACATTTGACTTTCATTTAAACTGGAAATTTAAACAGGAAAAGTGAACAATATTAAAGTGCTAATTTAAAACATTTTAACTAAAAAGATCTCTATGTGTACAGATAAACACCCAGGCAAGGCTGGGTGTGCACACAGCATTCATGAGCTGATATGCATAAGAAGTGGCACATGACCACTTACAGTTTTAAGACCATGAGTTTGGAGGAGATCTATTGATAAACTTGTGTGATCTACCACTAAAAATCTTCAAATGTTACAGAATTTAGCCTTGCAGAAACTTACTGACTACTGAGTCCTCTCAGATATGTCCCTACTATTAAGGCTTTCAGGAAGTTTCAAATAGTGACAAATGGTACGATGGTTTCAAGCTACTCCTCAGTTATACTTCCTTAAAATGGTATTAGCTTTGGTATGGCTATGTGTTAGGGAAACAAAGCAGAATTTATATCCCAAGTTAGACAAATATACTTTAAGGATAAAATAATTTATTTCACATTCAAGTTTAGACTTAGTCTGGCAAGCTACCAAGTGTCCTTTTGTCCCACTAGCCTTAGCAAGAATGGAAAGTGTCTGGAACTTCATGGTGCAGTTTAGAAAAATAGCTCAACACAGCAGATGAACCCAAACACCCACAGCCATAAAGCTAGTGCCATAGTCTAAAACTCCTTTCATTTTAAGAACTGTTATTTTGGAGAGGAAATGCAGATATACATTATCAATAGACAGTGAAAATTCTTGTAACATACATAAGGACCTCTTGGTCCAATGTATCCATTTTCGCCTGGGAATCCTGGATCTCCTCTTGAGCCATTGCAGCCATCCAAACCACGCTTGCCCATGGGTCCTTCACTTCCTGGTAATCCCTGACAGACAGTTTAATATTTATTACAGATATACCATGATAAATAGGGAACTACTTTTTTACTAAACAGAACACTTCAGAGACAAATATCCCCGAACTGGAACAGAGGACATCTCACAATGATCCCAACTTCTTACTTTTTAGATTAGAAATGTTTTCTGTTGTAGTCAATAGAAATTTTTTGTGTGTGCCTAACAGGTGAAGAATCTGGACCCTAGGTTTTTTTTATATCTTGTTCTTTAATGCATAGCAAATATGACAGAGACTGCACAGGATAGAAAGACCAGAATCTGCTTTTACTTGAGTCAATAAAGAATGTGCTATTTTCTCAAGGAAAACAGACTCTAGCCCTCAAACTATAATCTTTCTCGTGGCTGTAAGTAAAGGCTATCCTGCCTAGGAATACATGGTATAGCTTTATCATGTCTGAAAGACACACACAGAGGTAATCTCAAGCAGCCTCAAAATTTTTAATTGATAGGATAAAATAAAGAAAAATATGGCAGAGGTTGAATCAAGCATACAGTAACTTGCAGAGAAATGTAACTGTACATTCCAGAACCGAGGAACTGATTTTTCAACCTAGCACAAATTAACTAATATCCAGACTGGTTTCAATTGTACTGCAAATGAGACACTAGACAGTAGAAGCAGAGAGGAAATTTCCCTTGGAATGATCTTTCCATGGGAGAAAAATTACTTTCACAAAATTGAAAATTTTTGTAAGGAAAAAATAAACTTGCCCCAAATATATATATATATTTTGTTGTTCTGAAAAATCATCAGGAAAGTATCCTGGCTATTTGCCTGAAGTGCTCTTGTTGATGTTACTTTCTTCCTGTCTTTAAGACTCTTTAGCCCAATTTGTGGACGCTTATTCTTAATTAAGAACTTTTCATGAAAAGGATACATATTTCTTGGGAGCTCTTCTTTCTTGTGCTAAATTTTGGCCTTGTGACCTGCACGTTATACAGACATTCTGGCAGTACTCCCATTGTTAAGTACGGACAGCTGACAAGCAGATGCTAAGGCACCCATTCAGTTTCTGGCTCTCTGTATTCACATTCAAAAATTCAACATTTTTACTTTGTTTGACCGCATAAAACCAGTAACAGCATAGGAATTCAGTTATAATAAACAGCATTTTTCAAAATACTGGATTTAACAGATACTGTCTTTTTTTTCTACCGCACCCCTTTCCACACTGAAAATCAGTCACCAAAATGCATAATTGCATGCACAGAAAGGTAGACCTAAGACCCACTTTACTTCTTCAGTCCTAATCAGGTAAAATTCATTGGACTCAGTGGTTGCTTTTGTTTTCTGCAAAAGGACTTCAGCAAAAATCAAAAAGTTTGAACAAAAAAGGATACGTGATTTGAGATGTTAAGAATGGAGAAAGCAGCCTGCAGCACGCTATAGAGCCTGAGAAAATAAACTTTTTTTTTTAATCCTAGCACTCACACTTGCATGCTCTACGGACTTGGGCCAGTCTCTACCTTCACTACCCTCCCCCGCCCCAAGAAAATGATGTACTTACTTTATTGGGATTTTGTTGAGTTTATTATTATTAATAAACATAATTTTTAACATTATATTTTACATTTTTGCAAAATATGTAATTCTGTAGGTGACCCAGTCATAATGGGTATAAAACCAACCAACTTATTGAATGTATTGTTCTATTAGAGGATGTGCTATGACTTTATAGACTGTAATTCTTATAAAGGAATATTTACTCAATACGTACAGGAACACCGTCTAAACCAGGAAATCCCGGGACTCCTGTTGGGCCCTAAAAAATAGGTGACATACATAGAAAAACAAAGCTGCTGAGGTCATTAACCCTTAAAAAGAATGAAAAACAAGAATATGTTATACTATACACTGAGAAGCAAGAAACAATCATCTTGTTTGAAACATGAATCAAACCTGTGGTTGTTATCAGAAATAAATATCTGACAAAAGGTGCACGAGCTTAGCATGAGACTAGCCAATAGTTACACATATGGAGATGGTCCTGGGCAAATGTCAAATTCTCACGCTCAAATTCATTCTCTAAAGACTATAAAACTACACATAAGAGGAAGTTGGCTATAACATAAAATAATTGTGTATGTCATTTCACAACTCTGTTCCTGTTTTGGTAATACCAGCAGCACAATTTCTATCAACTACAGCAGCAGCAGTGCTACATTTCACAAATGTTAGACACTGGCCTTTGTGATTTTAGTCACCCACCGAGATCGGTGGAACTAGACCATTAAAACCAATATAAAGCACCAAGAGCCAAGCACAGGGATTGTATAACTATGAAAGATAAGGACCTGAAGTGCTATTTATACTCCTATCACAGAACAAGTGGTAATAATGTTTTGCTTAGTGTACAACACTGTTTTAAAGCACCATACTCCTCCCTCAAGCTCCACATTCCTTCCACAGCCCTCATTGTGGTTAATAAGGATGATATGATATATGCCAATCAGAGACTGGATCTCTTTCATTTTATTTGTTCTTCTGACAATTCTAATTTAGCAAACTGCAGCAAGCATCCCCCCATGCATTTTTTTTCAAAGAAAGAAAACTGTAATTGATTTTAATGACAATTTTATGTGAGCAAGAACAGGGTTTGACAAATGCTTTTTGATCATTCGGGTTCTGTTTCACTTGGCAATATTTACCATTACATGTAGCTCTCTGTGATGCTTCCTACCTTATCACCTTTTTCTCCAGCTGGTCCAGGTTGCCCGTTGTCACCTCTCTGACCTTTCTCACCGGGCAGACCAGCTGGTCCTGTAGATCCCAAGGATCCAATTGGTCCTTGAGCTCCCAGCTCACCCGGCTGACCCTGAAAAGAAGCCAAAGTGAGTGAGTAAGGCTGTAAATCTTAGAGTAGGCAGCATTTTGGAGGTGACTGATGTGTGGATAACACAAGGCTTGCAGAGTATACATACTCATGAGTCAAAGCAGCTTGCTGCACATACTACAGACTTGTTCCATGCACTAGATGCTATAGGAATGCACCTTCCAATTTAAAAACTTCCTCAAGATGGTAATTTCTTTCTGCTGTCATCAGGTCTCCAACATCACCTCTGAGATGCCTGTGAAAAACTGCAAGTCTTCCTGGCTCTACCAATGTAAGTAGCACCTTCTGCAAGCATAGGATTCCACCAAGCATTATGTTTTTGCCACCAGAGAAGTGATGGTTCATTTTAGGCAAAAGGACTTTGTAGACATTGGAACAAATTAAGAAAGTTCACTCTTTCTTTCAAATCATGCTATATGTTTGCTATCTTATGGTTTTTTTGGCTTGAGTATCTTCTATCAGCTCTCTCAGATTTTAACGCTTCATTTGAAAAGTTTCCTACAGAAAAAAAAGATAATTACTAGCAAATAGTATCATTTTTAACAGATTGGGTTAACTGTATTAAAAAGGAGGTGCAGAATGTCATTTATCTGTATATAGCTCTAAAGTGAGTATCTGTACCTACAGTACCATACAGAGTACTCCTATCTATTTCTACTATTTTTTCCAAGGCAATACATATTCTCCGAAAGTAAAAAAGCTTCCCAAGCCAAAGAATAGCTGGATCTTTCAGTCTATAGGATTGGCAGATTGCTTTGGTTTTGCTGTGGTTTTTGTTCTGTGCAGCTAAGCAGCTATTAAATCATAAATTCAAAGTGCTGAATAAAATAACCTTTCTAATCAAACAAACTTGAAATGTGAAATGTCTACACTCTTAACCCTACAAATCCTATGTATTTACAGTTCTTTATTTCTTATCTATCTTTTACATTCTTTGTATTTGTTTTGCCCTAACTTGTCTTCTAGCTGAAGAGTGTTTTCCTTTCTTTTCAGAATTAACCTATCAATTATACCACGTTACTAAAATAAGATCAAAATTGAGCCCTAGGCTTTCCAGAGAGAAGTATATAGCTCTAAGACCACTTGAGGGCAGTACAGAATTTTTTCAGTGCAATCATCTCCCTTCACAGAAATCATGGATTATACATTCATTTCTATGAATGGATTGAAGAAAAACAACAAGTCAGACATCAAAAGTGTTTGCAGACAAGTATATTAGTTTTGGGAGTCAAATTACTTTGGAGCAATACACTGCATTATATTCAAAATAAACATTTCAACAGACTGAATCTGTCTAGCAAATTCCAAGAAGAATGCTAAACCTCTCTTTCTTAATTTATCCTCTATTTTTCTTCAAAAATATGGCAAAAACAATATTATTTGATATTTTGGGCATGAAGTGAAGAAAAGTATGGGATGCATCATTCAGTCAAATCAGCAAAGAAATAGAGTAATGAGAACGCAATTTACTCCAAACTATTTGCTTGGTACAGCAACATACTATTGGCTTACACAGCACAGGAGATATGACCGGATCGCTGCTGGCCCTGAAGCTATGAGAAGGAGCTTAGTCTACAGACTAGGAAAAGAAGTCTTACTCTTACATGTAACCATAGAAGAGGACTTCTTTGAAAAATATCCTTGTGTAACTCAAGTTCCAGTTGTCTCTTCTGGTTCTCCTCGCTTTAGCCTTGATTCTGCCTCCAGGAATGTCACTAGCAAAATTCCAGGGCAGAATCAGCAAGTTGTCTTCAGCAACAGTTATAATTTTCTTGATACCATAATCTGAACAGTATAAAATATTATGCAAACTTAGGGCTAGTGGCAGTAGATTCTGCTGATTCTGAATCCTTGTTCACAATGAATGGACAGTGAGGATTCTGGGTGTTGTTATTCAATTTGAATGTTTGCCTGCATTAACAATTGCAGCCTGCCTATTGGCATTTCAGCAGTGCCTTCCACATCCTCCATTGTAAAACTGAGTTTATTCATTTAAGAACTCCAAATGCAGCTAGTAAACCTTTGAAATACTTGATTAAAAAAAGATTAGGCAGCCATTTTCATTAAAGCATAATTTTGAGTATAAGAAAAACAAAATGAACGAGACTAATAGTAAAATACAACTGTTTTAACCATTCATTCTACTGGGAGAGGTCCTGTGTCTTATGAAACTGAATTAGCTGTTGCCATTCAAAACATGGCACTCATCAACAGGAAAAAAGGCATTAGCTGTTTTTCACTAATGCTCTTTGTGTTAACGATGCATTTTGTTGACAATAAGCTTCTGGAGCAGCTTAAATATTTTTAATTCATAATGTACATGCTCTGCTTTCAAGAGTTCTAAGCGAAAATTTTCATATCATGTTATATCCTTTAGACAGTTGAAGACATCTGATTTTGATAGTACTCAGAGAAAACCTAGACACTTTACGAATTCTAATTATCTATCACAATTAATCAATAAACACCTCCAGGACAAGTGGTCCTTTAGGCTGATAAAATGTCTTAAGTTAGTTGCTACCATGTGAATTTAATTGACACTATAGTTTGTCTTCAGTAGCAGGTAGTGAAGTCAAAAAAAAAAAAAAAAAAGAGATTGTGAACTCTGGATTCAGTGAATAGATTTGACAGCTGATACAACTTTAGCATGCCATGTGAAGCTGGTGTATTGTGTCTCTTTCTTTCAGCTCAAAGACTGATAATGACCGATAATGACTTTGTAAAGACCAAACTGATACCATGTCATAACATCTATTATCACATCTATTATTTGTGCCCATCCAATGTGACTACCACTGTAAAGGACAGCTGTCCAAATAAAGGGGATGAAGGTAGTCATGCTCATGTGAAAATAACAAATTAGCTCAGTTAAAATGGGCAGAATATTATGCCTGTTCTGCCATCTGATGCCAATAAATTCCTTTAGGATTTCACTGCCTTGTTAACTGTCTAGGTCAGGAACTACCCATGCCAAGACTATGGTCTGTTATTTCAGCATATCCTGGGCTTGACCTGCATTAAGAAACCGACTTTTGACAAAACAAGACTGTATTTTTTTTTAATTAAGCATGCTTCCTAAGACTAAGACTGCAAATACTTCAGAATCATGCAGCAAAGCATTTTTATACTGTTTAGAAAGGGCAATAGCCAAGGCTATTTGGAATGACCCATTGTTTTGATTGCCTGACTTGAAACACCTAAGAGCACCCTGAGCACTAATTATGTGAAAATCAGACATTTTAAAGGAGTCTTAAACTAGAAATTTAAAAAGAGAAATTCTCCAAAAATCACAAATCACTGGGAAGCCTTGGCTCATGCTATTGGACTGAATTCTGTGACTCTATTCTCATTGCCAATCAAGTCTAACTGAAGGGAATAGCTGGACTTCTTTTGAACAGTACTCTAAGTTACAGCCTATGGGGATGTTTCAGTGACATGTAAATTGCATGTACCTTCTGTTCACATGAACAAAAACAAAAATACTCAGCAACTCCACAGAACTAGGTTCTAGGCAAATATTATAGTGCCCGTTTTCATTCTGCACTAGAATCTGGCATGTAACCAGGGTCCTTCTAATCTTATTGGGGCAGGATGGAGAAATGGAAGGAAGTGGAGTAGTCTGGGGGCAACAGAGGAGAGCACACAAAGGCATTTGCAGACAGATGTTTTCTTTTGTCATTTGCTCAGCGGAGTGAGAGCCTCTGTTGTTCCTCTAAGCTCCACCCATAACCTCTCCACTTTTGGAAGAGCGAGTCTATTGCACAGGGCTAAGCCACAGCTTCCAGAGTTTGTCAGGGGTGTCCACTACTTCTCCACTGTAACTATGTAGGACTAGGACTAAAACCATTTTACTGTAAGTCCATGTTCCAAAATCTACCTTCTAAATATTAACTTAATGAAGATGAGATACAGATGAGAAAATATGCAACTAATCGGCATTAAAGCCACCCTCTTATCCTTGCTAAAACAAATTCTTCTTTGACTGTGAGTTAAATGGTGACTGAGGCGTATTCTAATATATGGGATATACTTTATTCACAGTTTGTTCAGGAACAGCAGATCGCATAGTGACTTTTAAATATTAGGTAACTTCTTTCTATGGACAGATTTTGAGTTTGTTAAATGCTATAGTAACCTTTAAAGCTTGACTGGTCTCTGCATCTGGATCGTGCTTACACCTATTGGAAAATTCCATGCTCTTTCAGCATATTTTCTAATGATCCAATATGCTACAGGAATATACTACCTGATGATGCAGCTCAGAGTTCACAGTGACAATTCACTAAAGCATCACAAAGCACAGTGAAGAGCTGAAAACATTTTTCATGGGGTACTTTTTCTTTTTTAATCCTGTGCAACCATGAAGAGAAAAAGCATCCAATAAGCCAGTGGGTGTCACTATTGTGCTAGAGAAACGCTGAGTAAGAGAATTTGGCACTGAAACTCTTAAGACTGTTAATGGCTGAAGGCAGAGAGCTTTGCAAATGGAGCATTTTAGATCACAAATAATTATCAGCAGATTAGCTAACAAAAACAAATTTACTTTTTTTCTGATTCTGAAAAAATGCAACGACTGGCAATATTTATTAGATCTATGAAAATGAATGCTTCTGTAGAGCTTTGCAATCCCTCAAACTGTCTTGCCCAGTGTGGAAAAGGTTGCCAATCTACAGCAACTGAGGAAAAACACTACATATGGTAGAGTAGGACAGACAAACCAAAACTATTGGGCAAGGAAAGATGCCCAAAACAAGAGACTATTTATGAAGATGAAAACTTTTGAGAAAGTTGGAAGTATCTAATATGAAAAATGCTATCTTACAGATGCTTTTGGTGGACATGGTTTATGAAGAACAGCATCAAAGAGACCTTACAGCAAGGAGAGTGGAGTGATCCTGTTCCAAATCCTGGTAAGCAGGCTGAATTCCCTACCAGTTCAAAACCTAACTCCTGAACCCAGAGAATTGTCTACTGCTCTGCCCAGTTACAGAACTGTGGTCTGTTTCAGATATAGGTCTAGGGGCCTAGTATCTCCATGTCCGTTGTTCCATGGTTCTCAGCTCATGTATGTGAAATATGATAGAAACACTTCAGAAACATATAACTAGCTTCAGAAATCTTCCATTTTAAAAATGTATTGAGCTAATATACGGGGAAAAATGATCCAAGAGTATGAAACAAATAGTGGGATGGATTTGGGTTTCCTCAAATGCTAATGTGTATGCACCTCTGATAGTGGATTCTGCTAAACATGTGTATTTGATGTCAAAAATATGAATTTTACATATTTGCTTCCTGAGTGTGCAGTTTAAACTCAGTGTTGAATATTCCATATGAACAACAGATTTATGCTTACTTATATTCTGTATGTCCAACACTTCAATAGCATATCGGTACGCAAATAAGCATGGTTTAACAAATGCCTCTTAGTCCTGAAAACAGACAGAATTTACACAACTTCCTAGTTAGTGAATCTTAAATGTATTTATACTATTCTATAACTTGGACTCAGTTAACCCACAGGACCTATTATGGAAATGTGATAAGAGTTGTGATGTCAGAGGACAAACCTACCATAAAGTTAAATTTCACCACTCTTACCTCACTGCCTTGAAGTATACATCAACTGACCTTATAACTTACCTATGACAGCAAATTGACTCAGTATCTCACATGAATGCTACTCCTTATACTTCAAATGCCAAAAAAAGTGAGACCTTCCCCTTAGATTTGTGTGCTAGGTTCTCTTTTACACAGTATCAAGGACAATTTTAAAACTACTGTGAAAACAGGCCACTCGCTTCATCTGCAAAAGAATGCACATTGGTCTTGCTGAGTTATATTTGCTATTCACTTTGCTCCAGGCATTTCACATGATCTCATAGCAGAAGCTAGATCAGGTCGGGTCATGAATAGACGCTTGCTTTCTAAATCTACTTAACTCTATAAACAAAGCCAAAAGAATTGAATGGGATAAAACTCCGGGGTCGGCACAGGACAGGTTTATAATCAGTCAGTGCTAACTGCAAATGTTTTCTTTAACCATCTAAATTCTGTTAGAGCATCCAGCATTTTTTGATGCCTCTGTTACAATACTACGGAAGTTATGAAGGAAATGACTTACCATATTGGAGAAAGGAGGGAAAATGGAGGAAAATTTTTGCCATCAGATGATGGATGTATCAGGAGAAAATTAAAATCAAATACTTTGTAGGAGAGCAAAGTGGAAGAACAAAAAGAACTTATGTTTGCCTATAATTAAGAAAATTGGCTGTTCTTGCCTCTTGAAAGATCATATATCTTGGAGAGAAGAAGCGGGAGGAAGTCCGACTTGTTCAGGTCTGGCAGCAAAAAGCATGTATCATGCTCATTGATTTATACACTTTAACTAATGACTTTCTTTCCTCATTTAACTGTTCCACAGTTCTTAAATTAATATGTAGAACAGCACATAGTATGTGCAAAGAGATCTAACAGCACAGTTTAAGAAAGTCCTATGACAGAAAGAGTCCTTTCAAACTCTTACACTATTTATCTCTTGATTTTATGTAACGCAAAACTACTTGATTGGGATTACAACCTGGTTGGAATTAGAAGTTGAACTTTCATCATGATGCATCCAACTGTAATGATATCAGAATGGGATGTACTACTAGGAATGTTGACCAGAATGTTTTTTTGACAGCGATTTCTTGGTAATGAACAGTAATGCAAATCTGTAGAACAGTGTTATCTAAGGATGAGAGAAGTAAAAAGAACAGGTACGCAAGCTCTTCTAAAAACATGCATAGCAACCAATGCATGTGTATGCTTGGTTATAAATAACGGTTAAATAAAAGTTCAGATATTTGCTCCTACTTTCCTTCCAACTTGTCTAGTTTCTCTTCATTCAACTACGGCCACCAGTTCTCCAATGATCATCCTTGCTTTAGCTACAGACCTCAATTATTCTCTTCTATTTCTCTGTTTGAAAATCTTGTCTAACTATATCAACATAGGAAGTCTTCTACACTGAAAGAGAAGTTAAAACTCTCAAATCCCATGACATTCACAGTTGGCTGCACAATTTTCTTACACTTTCCTGGTAATCGCAGCTTTAACTAATCATACTTAAACTGCATGCAAAAGAAAGGCTAGAAAATTCACTATGTACTATGCCAAAGATACCGGGGCAAGACCTGAAGTCCTGCTTTCCTATGGAAACTTCAGACTATATACCACACTTCTGACAGCCATTCTACTTGCTCAGAAACTTAAATATATTTGAGTTTAACTTTAGGATAATAAGAGAACAGAAAACTAGTCTTTGGCTCTTTGCGGGGAGAAAAGTTAAGGAAGTCTGCTCCAAACATGGAAATAACCTATTTGTTCACTTCATCAGCTAAAGTTCTAGTGGGCAATGCTTCCCCTGAAAGTCTAAAAAGGAAGGCAGCATTCTAAAATCTGTATAAGGGCAATGTCACCAAATACCTGTCATAGCGTTTTGTACGTCAAAAAAAATCCCTTGGATGAAACTAGCAACAATGTTTCGTTAACAGTCTGCTGAGAAAGTGACGCTCTCAAGACATACACACCTTTATTTTGAAGCTAAAACTGCTGTCTTATCAGGAGGTAGAAAGGTATCCTGACTTCTCAAAGTCTCCTTTTCATTAGTGTGAGGAGAAGGATGTAGGGAAGTGACCACTAGCAGTATGTTGAAACATGTTGCTTAGACTCTGATTCAGATGTCAAACTATTGCTTCTAAGTTGGCCCTATGACATCTGTATAGCAGAAAGTCTATACATAGGAAAGCTGCTGCTTGTATATAACAATTCATATGCATTCAACCAGATCTATTAAAAATAATGCACTTTGCTAGATAGCTTCTATCCCAGGGTACTTTTTAGGAGAGAATAATGTCATATATTAAGGCTAAATTATAAAGCATCTGTACACCTGGTTAAATTTTCCATTGAAACTGGAACTGTTTGGAATTATTCAACCAGCAACAAAGACTTGGAATAACATACGAATGGTCATGTTCTAGCTAGTCTAGTGAAGGATTTGGTTGCAGGCCTTGGATGAGTTGTCTGAATAACATGTTTACTGAATTCATAATAAATCTGACCTAGTACGTTTTTAACATAGATGATACTTTACCAGTACAATAATGAAACAATCTGCCCTTGCTTCCCAGGAAGTCTTAGATTACCACATTCAATGCAAGATCATGAAGGGAATCCCCTACATGCGACTCTGTGGCAAAACAGATAAAAATAAAAAATAAAAACAGCCCCTCCCCCAAAACACCCTCCCCCCCCGCCACCCAAATCCCCCAAATAAAATGGGTGGTCTTGATGACATATACTGATGTTGCTCACTCAATTCCTGCCTCTCACATGCAGCCTCTGCACAGGCCTCCAAAACTGCAGTTGGTGTAATAGAGCTAAATAAAGATTTGGTACCTATGGAGGGCTGCTACAAGGTAGGCTTTTGAGCTGATCTGTATGGGTTTATTGTTGCATTGCCTTTTGCCAGCAAGGTAATTGAATTTGCCAGAGTCATTTTCTGCTTGCAGCAGTCATTTGCTGAGGGGGCTAGCTCAGTCTTATTTTTGACAACTAGCCTGTGCTAAATACTGAAAAAAAAGGGAAAAATATGGTGCAAAGCCACCAAATATATGCTGTTGCCCATATCTCAGCTTCTTTACAGAGCAGATTTATTTAATAACCTGTATATTTCTAAAATTTTAAGCGTGCATACTGTACAATGCCACAGGCTTTCCATGTTCATCTATTTCTTGCACTTCAGCAATAGGACTGAAGAAGACTGGAACCTCAGAGGAACCAGCCTGGTGGCAAAATTCAGACTAATGTAGATAAAATATTGTGTTTTGTGTTCTAGAAAGCTAACAATAAGATAAACAAGTCTTTTATTTTGTAATGGGTAGTCTCTACAAACGCTAGGAAGCAAAGTTAGTCAGTGTGTCAGAGTGTAAAGACAAAACAGCGGAGTTCAGAAACGAACAGGGGAATAGGCTGAAAAGAAAAGATTAAGCAATCCTATGCAAGAGAACTCATCACTGTTACAATTATTTTCTATACTAACGCACAATCTGAGGTAATGTTTATTTAAGTCATATTTCATATAGTGGCTGATTAAGTCCTTTTACTTCTTACATTTTGATGAATGGTAATAATTGTATGCAATATAAATTCATGTTACGTTGGAGAGAGTATACCAATCAGTGTGCATCTGTATTTCAGAGCTGTTTCAGAGTATGGTACAATTCCCAGATTTACATTTGTTTAACTGCACTGAATTTATTTTAAAAATATTTACTGTTCTACTATCTAAGTGCCTATCTGGCACTTAGATCCAGATCCTTGGAAGTATTTAGAAACTAACTGCAAATGCATGAGCCATGGTTCAGTTTAACTGAGGTGGGGAGGATAGCTTAGGAAAATCTTCATGACTGCAGTGAGTATTTATTATTGACTGAATACAGGCATGTAATTCAGAACTTCCAGGCTACTGAAAGAAAACTAGAATCAGGAGAAATTTCATCATCCATGTTTTTTCTTCCAGTTTCAAAGTTGGTTGTTTTAAATGACTCTTTAGATTAAACTGATTTGGATATCAAAAAAACTTTTCAGTAGCACTGAGAGACACTATGATGCTGCTAGCCAAAATACTTTTCCTGGGATGCCCCGTTGTTAACACAGCATTACAGAGATAGACACATCCTAGGCCCTGTATTATGAAAATCCTACAGCACTGGAGACTTTCATACAGACATAATCCTGGAGGATTAGGATAGTATCCAAGGACACCCGGGCAGTGATCATGACACAGCAAAGCATGCAGCTGACTGCAGCAAGCGGAAGCACAGGAAGGGAATGGTGTGCCTTGCTTCTGTGGCCACTTTCCTCAGGTTGGACACCAACAAATGGAGCAGGCAGCTGTTCTTTTCAAAACTGATCCATGGTGTTTAAGTTTCCTAACCCTAAACTCTAACGTAAGTGCTTTGAATGAAATCAATTTCTTCCACTAACTGAAATTTTTTAGTTCTTTGCTAATCATGAGATATATCTAAGTAAGTTCTTTCCTCGTATAACACTTAAAATACATTTGCTATTACTATATAGCTATATATATTTTGAGAAAGAACTGTCAGCCTATAAAAACTAGTTGTAGGTGGACCACATCTCAATTAACAAATAGCAGTCCAAGAGAGGGTATCCAGTTTTTATAGGTTAAATATCAGGACAGGGAAGATGCACAAGTTACTAGCTCTAGTGTGTTATAAGGAAAAAGCCTAGGCTTCATTTCACATTTTACAATTATTTACAAGGCAACAGCAATTCAGATTTGTTTTATACTTAGTGCGTTAAGCTAGTAAAATGAAAAAACATTAAGCTTTGTCAGAATGACCTAACCAAAACAAGAAACACCTAAGTTCTCCCAAAGCTAGTAAACAGCAAAAGCGATTTCTTAGGAGAAAACTAGTATAGATTTCTAAACTTAATATATCTTAATAAGACTTTCATCTAACCACTAGGTTGATCTCAAAGAATCCTTTCCTTAATAACAACAAAAAAGCTACTGAGATTATTACAAGTCTAATTTACTAGCAAACCTGCTCACAAGCAATCTTAACTTCCTTTGACCATGGCTGTACTTTATACCAGTGACAGAATTATTCTAGCTTGCTATAAACAGGATTGTTTGTTTTCACTTGTTTTTATTCACCAGACATTGATTTGAAAGAAGAGTGATGAGTACAAAATAAGCAGTATTTACAACAAGAGTTATTAGTAGTTCTACTTATCACTTACTCTTGATCCTTTTTCTGGAAAGCACCGACAAACTGAACAATCCTGTCCCCCGCATGGGTCAATATATGCATATTCTCCCTAAAAATTAAAAGTTTATGAATTCATTAATATGCAGTAGACAACGGTTACTTTGTCATATGACATGGCACTTTATTAGTTTTCTTTAAATTCCTGGGTATTCCTGAAAGGGTAAAATATTAGGAAGAAATTGCTATTTAAGTAACCCTATCTGTTAAAAATAATTTGTGGATTCTTTATAAGAATGTTATCAGAATTCAGACTCTTACTTGTTTGTATACAAAAAAGTTAGGCCCTAAACCTTTTGATCTGTGAAAATATTGTCTAAATAGCTGATTTTTAAGACCAAAAAAATTGGCTACTCTTGCATAGCCACAGGGCAATTTCCTGCTGAACAAGAAACTTGGCTTAGCAGCAACCCTCAGAATACAATGTAGCACTTCAACTTGACACAATAAAGAGAGGATGTTTTTGATCTGAGGGAAAAATCATTATCTTAGAAGAGTGATGCCCATACTTTGAAGCTGGCGAGACTGCTACTTTATCCTAGAAACAGTGGTGATTTGTATATCTATCTGTCATTTCCAAACACATGCCCGTAATTGTCACAAAGGTTGTACTTGGGAGTGAGGCCTGGGTATGTGCTCTGTCCCACATTCCCTGGCTCCATTTGGAAGGAAATACACACATTCAGGCAAAGATCTACACTCCAGCAGATCCTCTGATCTGGCAATAGGGAACATTGGGAGCACAGGGCACACGAAATGCACTCCCTGTGCAGCTAGGAGGTGGCTTCTCTGTGGACCATGACAAACACACAGCATGGACACAGCTCTCCTGTTCTCGATGAGCATTGGCAGCACAAAACACTACTGGAGCCTAAAAGCTGTTCTCACATGCTAAACTTGTCCTTTGTCTTGCAAGTCACAGGGCAAAGCAAGGGCCTAAGATGAATCTCAATATGACAAGCATCTGATTTGCATGTCTGACAATTTATAATTGTTCATATTATTGATACAGAAGAAGCAACAGATCTTTGAAATTTTGCTTCTCCGAGGGTTGAAAAATGACGATGCCTCGGCATCTTTGGTGGCAATCCACAAGTCATATGTTTGCTATGCTGATGTTTATTTAGGTTAAATGGGTTAAAAGTTGTCTATTAGTATCACATGAACCTTTTCCAATGCTTAATTAATAGAACAGTACTGCCCACATTTAAAATCCCCCTAAACTTCTCAGACATCTTATTGGCATAAACATGCTGGCAAAGTAGAAGCAATAAGCAACTGCATGATGTAGAAGGTGAAAGATATCAGCTGCAGGTTTCATTTAGTGAAGCTAAATATTACACCTAAATATAAATAAGGAAATAGGTTGCATCTAGAGATACTTTAACAAAAGTTAGAACTGAACCTGTTATAATTCATAAACCCACTGCTGTTAGGTTAGGACATTAAGTAAGATGAAATGATAAAAGAGGCTGAATATCAAGAACACCACTAAGCAATAATGCCTTATATTTAACTCTTGTTGTACTAAATGAAGACAAAAAAATATTTGCATGGTGTAATTATGCATTGCCTACCACCAATTTACTTTTTTTTTTGTATTATAACTTTCTGTTGTGCTCTTCATAGCAAGGAAGTGACTATTTTATTTCACCAAGTTGAAATGAGGAAAAAAGTATACTTAAGGAGAACCTAAAATATCAGAAAATGTAAATTCAGTAGATTCACCTTATGATAAGTGAATATGATTTTATTATTCTTTTCTATTTCCCAGTGACTAGCATTAAAGTAAACACATACTAATTATACACACCATATATATTTGAAAACTTGTTTAGGTAGTTGGAATGGCCATTAGGTCACGTTATTTTTTTTCAATAGAATTTTGCATGTAAATGACTGAAGTAGTTTTAAAAGGAATGACAAGAATTTAAAAGATTTAAAAATAATTTAAGTAAACAGTGATAGCAAGAGAATATTTGTTCAGCGTGGATTTCATTTTATCAAGGTCAACGTTGTTTTGTTACTGGTTTTAATAATCAATGGAACACAATAGGTTTATACTTCAATTTTTCAAGGAGAAAGAAACCGAAAAATATTAGATAAGGAGGGAAAACTCTGTTCTTTCTATCTACAGTATTTTTAGAATATCTGGTACTCCCAAACCACAGAACAAGAGAGTATGATGGTCTCTCTCAGACTGCTTCTCTTTCATATAGTAGATTTCCCATGAAATTATTAATCTACAATAGTCCCTCACCTAGTTATTAAAAACTTAACTGTACTGGAATGTAGATGGAACGCAAGTTTCTAATAACAGGTAAGCTGTTTTCCTGCGTTCTATTAGGACACGTTTATTTTAGAAAACACGTCCATGGTCAACACTGCAGCTAAAAAGGCAACTATCACAGCAGTCACAACAGACACTAAAGCAAACTGCTTCTACAACTGTTATAATTCATTTACATTAACAACTAGAGTCTCATAGCTATTTAAAACTGCTACTTTTAACTGCCAATCAAAGTTTGTGTACAGATTTGGTATTCTGCTTTTGTATGTTCGTTTTTAAAATGAGGTAAATATTTTTAGCCTTTTGATTTATTGCATCTTTAATCATTGCATAGGCCATCATTCACTCTTTTAATAGCAAATGTAATATAGAATACTTTATGCAGATTTCCAGTGTCTGTATGAAATGACAGCTGAAGAATTTGCAAGCTCATGCTGCTCTGAAATGTGACAAAAATACCCTTCTATTGCTTTGTTTGGGAGAAACTTTAGAAAAATTAATTTTTGTGTTTAGGATACTAGCATCAAACTGCAGATAACTGAATAGTGTCCTGAGGTATAATACATGCTCATCACTTTCAGAGATAACACAGCTGAGGATACTAAAAAGAACAACAACAAAAAAAACCCCAAGAGCCTGTTCTAGCAATATTGTTCAAGGTATGGGAGTTGGGTACCAGTACTGAACTTTCAGCTTGCTTTGTAAGCCAGACATTAGAAGGAGACAGGATAGACACTCTGCTAGAGCTGTTTATGCATATAGTATCTGTATTTAACATTACATAAAAAGAAAAGTGAAGGTCATAAACAAAGGCAGAACAATGGCAAAGAGAGTGAAGTAAATTACTTAATAAGCCTCTACTTCCTAAGGCTTGGTGGGTGTGTACCTGTGACCCAATTTGCTGTGGAAGCCCACCACAAGTAAAGGGGAAGATGGGTGACCTTTTGGAAAAAACAAAACAAAACAAAAAAGCCTTTAATCAAAATTTGATAGAAGTAAAGAGGATGGGCTTGAAGGAAGTTTCAGTGAGGGCATTGCAAACACGAGGGTAATATGGAGGACAGTGCAGGGAGGAAGGTGAAGTGGATATTGTGTGTGTTATATAGGTAATTGCGGCTTCAAAGAATGTGAATGCATGGGGACACCAATTTAAGATCCAGTTTAACATAAAAAGGCTTGAAAGCTAGAATAAGTAAAATATACAGTATAATGTAGAGTGATTGAAGGGATGCATAAGGAAGGAGACACACTCATGGCATGACAGAGTTTTCTTAGATACATTCAGAAAGCTCATATAAAACAAATCCAAAGCTGAAGGTTGCAAAATAGTTGAGTTGGGAGATAGGTAGGGCATGTACAAGTAGCTTAGTAATAGGAACAGAAATGAAAATGAAAAGTGCAGAAATACTGAAAGAAATAGCACAATTTGCCTACGCTATAGGACATTTTGGTGCATATAATGTTACTTGTTTGAACTATATCATCCTATTTAACAACTGTCTAAAGTAAATATCTATATCACTTACCCCATCAATTTCTTGTGCTGAAAAAACAATCAGAAGCCACCTGATTTAAAGGAAGGAAAAAGCTAAATTAACATTAAACTTTCAATATCCAACCCTCACAAAAATGTAGCCTCCAAAAAGTGAGAAGTGTGTACATCTGATAAAATCCTGTCTGGAGTGATTATTTCTTTACTAAACAAATACAAGGGATACTACTTATCACCAGGAAATGGTCAGCACATACTATATAATTTTATCTTTTTGGATATGGGAAACTGACAATAAACAGACAGGGACGCCTAAGACTATGTAAAAGTCCTTTTTTCACTTCCCCCTCATCATCTACTTCCAGTTCCAGAATTAAGAATGGTCAGAGAACAACCATTCCAGATAGACTTCTGCATCTCCACAGACAGCGTGGCATGGAGACTGAGCAGAGACAGGAGGTGACCTGCATCTGCCCCAAAACGAGTGAGAGAGTGAAGAGAAGCTGGTGCTGTTTGCAGAGTGGGAGGTGAAAAAGGGGGCAGGAGGGAAGCAGGGAGCAGACTGACACTCAAAATAGTTACGTGATCCCAGAACAGCTGCTGGCGAAGCCCAGCTTCATGCCAACCGCTGCTAGTGAAGGACTATAAAGATGAAGTCTTGCCCTTTATGCTTTCCCCACACACAAGAAAAAGATAAAGTAAAATAGGAATGTGGGCCAAAACTTCTGCAGCAACAAAAGAAATAAGCATGATGTAAATGCTCACTCATTGTATGAAAAGATAAATTATATCTGGCTGTAATGTGTAGACTACTGCATGTTGTGATATTTCTACAGACTATAGTAAAACTTGTTTAAAAAAAAATTATTCCAATCCGGCAAATATTTAGGCATCAGAATAAATTTCTCAAAGTCCTACTGAGTTCAGCCAGACTCTACTTTTTCTTTAACTGTTTGCAGCATTGAGAACTGGGCCAGTAAACCTAAGTTTACTGCTCCTGACTATTAATTATTCACAGATTCAGAATGCAAATTACACAACCTCTGTATGAACTGATACATACTGATACATTATATTTGTCAGTATCGAATTTATTTTAGCTTTTTATATACATTTATGGTATACACTTTTAAAAATTGTTTCCTGCTGCTTTTTTTAATGCACATATTTTATAGAAACAAAATATTTATAAAAATAGTTAGTGGTAACTGAAGACAGAAATTTGTACTGTCACTTGCTAAATGAGAAACAAATGATTGATTAAACAACATGAGATAACCAGATAATCACCTATAGTGGTAGCTGGTGGAGACGGTTTGCCTAACACTGTTCTCCAAACACAGCTGAGAAAGTCTGCTGGAATCAAATCTGACTTAGAATATATGTTATGTATAAATACCATCATTTTTACAGAGCCTTTTTTCATAAACAAATAGCCCTATAGTTCAAAATTTTTCTCTGCTCTCAGAGTTGAGTTTCATTAGATTAATTATCATTGGCTCCAGGTTTAGTCCACTGATGTGCATCTCTGAAGAGGTGAACTATAAGAAAGCACTGGGTCTAATACTTTCTGTATGGAGAATCTAACTCAAAAACCAGTGAAGATACCCAGTGTCTAAGCTCTAAATAGATAAATGAAGATGTAGCCAGGAAAGAGAAGGTAGATAAATGAAGATGTAGCCAGGAAAGAGAAGGGAAGGTATCAGACACATTCCTGGACTTTCGCATAAGCATTATTGTTAGTGACCTTACACCCAATAGATTTACCGGAGGAAAGCTGGTTGTGTGGGCTATTTTTTTTTTAAAAGTGCATGCAGTATAATAGATATAGAATTCTATCCTAACTAGAAAGAATGGGATATGGAGAGGTATGCACTAATTGGAGGAAAAAAAATCAGTAGGGTGTAGCAGTTGCTCAGAATGTTTAGGTTTAACAAAGTAGTACAAGGTGAGGAGCAACAGCACTGCAGCTACATCAAAGGCTGTCCCCATGTCCCCGTGCTAGTCACTTGCTGCACATCTTGCCCCATATCTGAAACTGAGACTGTATAACCAGAGTTAGCATGGCAGTCAGTCCCAGAGCAAGCAGTCTCTCATTGCCATCATATAAGCAAAGGCATTTCTTACAAAAGGAAGACCTGCTTTCCATTGTATTCCCACAAAACTCAACAACCTGCACTGCTGCAGGTATTACTAGTCACAAAGGACTGGCAGCCACTGTGTACTTGTTAATCGTAGTAGTTCCTTCCTTATTGTATCAAATGAGTTGGTGTAGAAAGGATTTAACTACCTGGGAACACTTCAACAAAGTAATTGAGAATAGCATTGGTCCATGCTGCGACTAATTTATAAAGCTGTTTTTGCTTCTAACCTCTGAACCTTTACAGGCAAGTCATTTGCAAATAGCATGGAAAAAAAGGCAAGAACTACTACTTTGGGGAGATGGCTAGGACGGGAGGCTGCTACATTGGGGAACCCTTGAATAGCAAGCAGACTGGGTTTGCGCAAACCAAATAAACATGAAAAAGACATTGGAGACAGTTCAGGCATATTAACATGATGGAAGAATGCCTAGCAGCAGAGATGTCTGGTTCAAGCAAGGTACGTTTGCTGGGCCAGGTTCCCAAGTAAAAAAGCATAGTTTCAGAGTCTTAAAGATCCTGGCGCAAGAAGGTGCGTGAAGACCTGGTACAAGAAGGAAAACCGCATCTCCTTTCTCTGGAATATATTACAGAGATGGAATAGTTGAGCCTGCACACCTATCTCTGAACGCTCCTGACCCCTAATCATCTCCTCTAGGATGGCTTTCCTCCAGAAAGAACTCCTGCCACGGTTGCTAGCAAGTATTTCCATCCCAGGCCATGAAAGCTTTCTTCATACCTTGTAATAATTCTCCTTCATCCGCAAAATTACTGGGGACAGGCATTCTGGTTTGAGTTTGTCATTATTTTTTTCTTCCTCAAACATCTTATCACTAGAACGTACGAACATATTTCCTCTTAAAATACTCACAGAATTATAGTACCTGTTTTCCACTATTTAAGTAGTGTCATACCTAGAATTTAAATGGTGTAAACTGTTAGGCCAGGAATCAAGAACTAACAAGATAAACTACCTTGTATGTTTATCAAATTTATGATAGTCTACAAATCATTTAACTGGTGATCTTTTTATTACTGTTAAACTGATGGCTAACAACATATTTCTGTGACTGTAGTTAAAAATTTTAGTGATCTGTAAAACTCACCAGGCAGCTGTGATAATCCGTTTAATCCATTCAGATGAATCCTTTGTTAATGCCATTCACGCTGATTGAGGACTTGAATATGCAGCACTTTTTTTTTTCTTTTTTTAAACAGTAGGTCTTCTCTTTCCTTCTGTTAATAGCTAGTCTATAAACACCATTCCGTTGTGTTGTTGTTTTGAATCTGTTTATATTAAAATATACATCTGATGTACAAATATGAATAATTATTCAATGACCAATATATGTCTTAACCATTGATGTATGTCATACTGCAACAGCTTTATGTTGGGGCTACATTTTATTATCCCTATTCAGGTAGCATTTTATTTTATCAGCAATGCAATACAATTATTCCAAGGGGACTATATATGGGTGAAAGTACAGTTCAACATAGAAAGGGTAAGTTTTAACTCAGTGTTTGAAATAAGGACTTGGCATGTTTTTTTTAAGCTATCATACTCACCATTTTTGATAAAAGCATAAAAAAGATATGACCCCTTTATTCCGTAAAGACTTAATGGAGTTCAAAAAAAAAAAATCAAGAAAATATTGGCTACACTTTCAAGACCAGTCTTAGCAGTATCTTCTGCAAACAAGGCTGAATCATGTATGCATCTGAGCAAAGGACAGCTACTCTGAGTGCAGAGTAACTAATAGGCATTTTGGTCAGACTTTACATGCACAAATTAGCTACAGAGTGCATGTGTGACATCTGACTTCAGCCCACCAGAATATATACACATTTTTATATATGTGCACACATGTGCACATACACATGTTTTATGTGCACATGTACTGTAGCAATCTCTTTGTAAGCTCAAGCTCCAGAAATCCACAGAAGGGGTCAGTTGCTGTGCAAACTTTCATATCCCCAAAATAAGAAAAAAGCTGAAATCCTTTGGAGTAAGGTATATCCAGCAGAAAAGTCTCAGAGGACCTTCCAAACTAAGGACTTAAGAGGCTGAGCTTTTCCTTTAGGATAGCAGAGATTTTTCCCTAGCTTTTATTTTTTAGTGCTGAAGTCTTCCAGATCTGGGGGAGGTTAATTTTGAGGAGGCTGAACATTGCTTAGAGTAAACAGACAGGGAGTCACTTCCTTTGGAGAAGTCCCTTGAGTAAGCAAAGGGAATCAGATACTGAGGAGGGAGCAAGGACGTGAACCTACAGCAAACTGGCTGCTCTCTGCTAGCTATTCAACAGCTATATCTTTTCTTTGTAAAGCAAATAAAAGCATACAGTTCCTGAAACGTTACTGTATTGCTTTCAGTTATTTAGGTAGTATAATTAAAACCTGACAGCTAAATGATGTAACAGGTTTCTAACCAGAGCTCATCCATACATAACATTAACTCCTATGTGCATGCACAGTATATCCTTATCCCACAGTATGAAGAAGAGATTTGGTAAGCTACCATGCACTCACTAATGAGTAAAAAGCCTACAGGCAGCTAATGCACACTGCAAGTTCACACACTACAGGTACTGTACAGTAATCACTTCATCTGCTAAATCCTTAAGTCTCTGTGTCCCAGTTCCCCCTCTGTAAAAAAAAAAAAAAAAAAAAAAAAAAAACCAACCAAACAAAAAAAACCCCAGCGCTTTCCTACCTCATTGATTTTTATGGTAATAATAGAAGCAAGATTGTTGTGAGGCAATGAAATAGTGTAGGGAGGGATTGCCTGACAAGATCAGTCATAAAACGTTAGCCTTTGCAGAAATTTGTTCTTGTTGCCTGCCACTCATCTCATTATTTAATTACTCAAATGCCTTCTGTACTGAAAATGGAGAAGAAACAGGAATGTGGTACAAAGTTTGCTTTGTATTAGCATGAGAACCTTTTGCTTTTCCAGTGAAAATGCATTCTGATCCAACCAGTTGACACAGTTTGAAGCCATACTTAATGCGTGAGTGGAAGATTTAAACTCCTGAGCTTGTTATTTTATCAAGACTATCTAAAGCCTTAAATGGACCCACAAGCTTCCTATAGTTACAAGGGTTTGGCAGCCAGTGGAAGAATATAAGGACCACAAAGTTATTTAGACTAATATGTCAAACTGATCTCGTTTTACGTTCTGTAGCGATCAAAACAGTTACCACCATAGAATAGTTACCTAATTCAAAAGAAGATATCAATAACCCCAGAATAACACACTCAACATTACCACAGGAAATGTTATAAAAGCATCACGAAACCTCAGCTTATAGAATTCTCAAAGGTCTTAGAGGAAAAAGCTGGCATTTTAACATAACCTAGAAGCTTAGCCTCTAGTGGCTCAAAAAGGAAGACAATTTCGTATTTAGGGACTCTGATGAAATAGGCCACAGGACATGAACCATAATTTGAGGTAGATACACACCTGCAATTATTGAGGAACAACACATTAGAGCAGCCCTGACTGTATTATCATTATATATAAATTAACCAACGTCATGTTTAACAAGAACATTGAAGTTGAAAAGACAAGGATTCAGAAGTTAGGAAATAAAAATTGGGATGGTGTGTTCAATTTTAATGTAGCTCTTTTATGCATATGATTAGGATAGTGGCTTTAAGTACAGGAACATATGCTGTTTTCCACAGGACTCCTGCCTCATTCATGATGCAGCTATTCCATACTCTTTTCATCCTTTTCTTTAACTATCCAACTTCATTTTCTATTTTACAGTAACATATAAACCATCGCACCTTATATTACATTCACACAACTGCAAAGTTTCTCACAAAACATTTCTTATCTCTGAAGAAATAAGATACTGATATCCCTGTTTTAGTATAGAGACCTGAGGAAACAAAATCAAAGAGAAAATTATGAAGTACCAAATAATGTGAAAAAGCCACTCTCACTTGTTGCAGCTTTCACCTGCTTTCTGGCATTGAGGTTGACCTCTCTGCCCTTCCTGCACTGTTTCTTTTTGTTTGTTTTTGTTTGTTTGTTTTTTGTAAAACTCCTCTACAGGAGGATGCAGTTATACATTTTCACACAACGCATGCTGAGCCTGCTTAACATGCTGTTTTGCCAGGCAAGACTGTCTCTCTTAGTTTGTAGCTTTCTGAAGATACCATGGACTACAGCAATATCATCAGCACAGTCTGCATCAAGGGTTCGTAAACCTTTTTTGGCTGGATGCCATCAACTATGGTAGCAACGAGCAGCAGAACGAACATCAGTAGCAGCTCTTGCCTTTGTTCCAGCTACCTGCTACTTTGAAGTCGCCTATCTGTTCCAGAAACACTCATACAGGCATGTGCTCTGTGTACTTTCCTATAATGTGACAAACTCACAAAGCAACATAACTTGGTGTTTCTTAGCTATAACACATACAAGTAACATGCAGTTGGGCCATTCTTCTCAACGGCAAGCTGCTTGAGCTCAGAAGTCAGTGAAATAGGTGGTACTGGGATAAGACTGGGGTGAAGAGGACTTTACTTAAATGCTTTGTCTATTGTATCTCCCTTGTGAGCTTTTTCCCATCTTTGCTGTCAGCTTACTCACTCCTTGTTTAGAAATTCCCATACAGGGTTTTCATCATTTGAAAACTCAGGATCTTTTTATCATAATAGCACTTAATTCCCTAGGTCTTCTGCATTCATTCATTTCTCCCTCCCCACAGTGATTGGTCTGCTTTCTTCTACTTCTCCTTTGTTTTTTCCGATATTTCTATGGCCTTGTATTTAAGAGCTCCCCTTTAAGTATTCTCTTCTCCCCTTAAGTATTCTCTCTGAACAGTTATACTGTCCTTCTTGCATCTGAAATCACATCATTTCTGAATACTGACCACTTTCTTCCACTGTAGTCTCATTCTCTTCCTCTAATTTTGTTGTCTCAGAGAACTTTGCACCTTTTGTTTTCATATTTGTGTTAATGACGCTTTGCTGCCTTCCGTCTAACACCAGTTCTTCTGACACTAAATTTCAGTTTAACTGCATGAAGGCTGTGTTCACTGCTGCCACTGCTGCTCTCTAATGATCACTATGCCCTCATAGCTTGGACAGATGACCCACATTTGTGTTGATTCACACAAGACTGAGCTGGTATTTTCTTCCTGCCAGAAAAGCAAGATGCATTTTTATTCATGCATGCCTTTCCAACAGAGCAGTGTTTGCAAGGAATAAGTTGGACAGTGAGCAAGTTTAAATGCTTCCCACAACCAAGGCTGAAATTTGATTCACAAAATGCATTTCACCATTGGTATTTTCAATTATTGACTACTGCTTCCAACTTTGGCACCAAAGTTGGGCATTCCAACAAGTAGGGTGGATTTAGGTACTTATCATATAAGTGCCTGTTGCTTATAAACAACCGCAGACCTTATTTTTGTCCTTTTTATGGTATTCCTGTGTCAAGAGCATAGCACCCTTCCTGTTGATAGGTTTAGGAATCTGCTAAATCAGATGGATTAATTTAGTGATTTTTCCACAGGATAGTATTTCTCTACATGTTCATCATTAACCTGGCTTGAACATGGGGGATTCCCCCTGCCCTTTTTCTACATCTGCCAGCTTGCTGTCACTGATGCTGGGGTTTTCAGAGCCAAGCTGATGTACAGGATCAAGCCTGAGGAGAAACATCTTGCACTGCTTCTCATCTATGCAGTGGACAGCGCTCTGCCCGGCGTGTGCTCAGCTACTCGGTCTCTGCTGTTTCGGTGACCCAACACGCCCGAGGAAGAGGCAAGCGCTGCTGAAAGAGGGCCGCGGCGCTGAGGCCGCCAGCCCGGCGGCCGGGCACCGACGCGGCGGCGGCGAGGCCGCAGCGAGCAACGCCGCGGTCACCCCCCCCCCCTCCGCTCAGCCCCCCCAGGCGCCGCCGCCGTTTCACCGACCGCGTCCGCCCTGCGTCGGGTTGGGGGTGACCCCGCTCCCGGCGGGGCCAGGCTCCAGCGGACCCCGCTCCCGCCGCTCGCACCACCTGCTGCCTCACGGCGCGGCGGCGAGCCGGTAACCTGCGGCCGCCTCCAGGACGGCCCCGGTCCCGGTCCCGGCGCGCCCCCCTCCCCGCGGGCCAGGGCTGGGCGGCCGCCGGCGAGCGCCAGGTGCGGCCGGGCTGGGGCTGCCCCCGGCTGCCGCCCCGCCGCCCGCCCGGCGCAGGGCCCGGCTCTCACCTCCGCTCCCCGGCGGGAAAGCTGCGGCTCCTCGCTCACTCCATGCCCGCCCGGGACTGAGGAGCGCACTGCGGCGCCCGCCGGTGCCCCGGGCAGGCGGCGCGGGGCGGGGGGCCGGGGGGGGGGAGCGGAGGGGCGGCGCGGGCGGCCCCGCCCCGGCCCGGCCGGCCCCTGTCCCCACCCCGGGGCGCCGGGAGCGCCGAGGCGGCATCCTCGGGCCAAAAGCCGCGGGCGGGGGCCAGAGTCCCTGCGCCTCGGGCCGAGCTCCGCGGGACGCCGCGCAGGCAGCGCTGAGCGCGGAGATGGCCGGCGGGGGCTGCCCCGGCCGCCTGGCGCCGCTGCTGCTCCTCGCCCTGCTCGGGCCGGGCCGGGCCGCGGCCGCTGAGGTGAGTGAGCGCGGGGGCGGCCGGCGGCGGGGGCCTGGCGAGCGGGGCGGCCCCCGCCGGCCGCCCCCGGGTGCCCGAGGCAGGGCGCGATGCGGCCCCTCTCTGCCAGCGCCTGCGTTGCCGAGCCGTGAGAATAATACGGCGTTTCGTTGCGCTGCAAGTGAAAAACGCCAGGCGCGGGTGGCGCGGCGTTAAAAGGAAACGCCTCACGCACCTGTGGCGCGGCCGCCCGCTCCGTCGGTCGGTCGGTCGGTCGCCGGGTAGCGTTACCGGTTGGCGCGGGGTTGGGGGGGAGGTCGCGTTAGCCGGGGGCTTCGTCGGCGTCCGCCTCAGGGCGCCGCCGCCCGCCGGCTCGCGCCGGCTTTTCGCGCCCTTCAGGTAACGGCCGCGCTGAGGCCGCCGCCGGCGTCGCCCCCGGCATGAGCGGAGTTCGCAGGGCAGCCGGCGTGGCTGGCTGATCCCTGCCGGCCCGCGAGTTCCCCAGGGCTGTTGCGGTTGTTGCCTTTGCTGCTGCTTTCTCGAAACGCTGCTTTCGCTGCTCAGCTTGCCTGTTGCCGCTGGGGAGCAGGGCAGTCGGCTCTGAGGGTAAACAGGTCAGTGCAGCCTTCGGTGTTTCTGTCAGGCACCAAAAAATCGGCCAGCTCCGCTAAATTCCCAAATCGGGGTCTCTCCCTGGAGTTACCACTATTCGCTTCTCCTTGTACGCGTGAGTAAAGCCCTAGGAGAGAGCCGTGATTGCATCCAAATCCTTCACCGCCTTTTGAAATGTTTTGCAGTTCTCCTTTTTTCAGGAAGAAGTTGTGACCGTCTACTTTGTCATTGCAAAAGCAGAGCGACTGTTCCTGCTGTAAAGGTTATCAGAAGCAGACTGATCAGTTAAAAAAATTTTTTTTTTTTTAAAATATTGCAGCGCTTTCATTCTTAACCCGTTCTGGATAAAGTGTCTAAAAAAAACAATAAGCACCTCACAGATCATGTTTTCTTTCATGGCACTCTGCAACTGACTTGTAGTCAAGTTTGGTCGTTTAACAAAGACCTAATTGTTTTGTTTATAAAGTAATTAAAATGCCTCTTAGTGCTAATGTAGAACTGAGATGCCAGATCCATTTGCCATTTCAGTCAAGTACACTGTTTTTTTGTTTTTATTTTTTATTTTTGTGCAAAGTCGTTCCAGGCTCTGCGTAGATCTGTTCATTACTTGAAAGCAAGAGATGAGTGAACTCAAGTCCTGTCTCCTTCCCCCCTTTGCTGTTTGTCCCATTCCTCTCCTCCTCTGCGGGAGCCTCCGGTACTGCCCTTACGAGGTGGGCATCATGCGCGCTTCAGGACGACTGTTTGCAGTCGCAGGCTTTATACTAGCAACTCCTGCTGCCCCCAACGCATGCACGCGTTCACACACACTCGCACTTTCTATGCAGCTTCTGTGCTGGCAGCTTTGGTTTTGTCACCGTGTCCTGGGTTTTTATCTACAAGGCAAAGGAAAAAGGGGTGTATGGACCAGAGAGAGATTGAATATGGCCCAGTAAAGCACTTTCCTTCTATTTCAGCACTTCCTAGCAACCTCAGGAAGATCCTAGAACATTTGCTACTCTTGTAGACTCTTGTACCTTAGTTCATTAGCAGCCTTTCTGCTAAGGGTAAATGATGAAGCTCAAAGATACCAGTTTTCTAGAGTGTTATCATTACTAGAGCCTTGTTTATGCTTAGGTCTTTAAGCCAAGATATGGGACAGTCAGAAGCGTCTTCTATGGAAATCTTGCTGTTGAGGCAAAGCTTGAACACAGAGTATGGATTCAGTATTGCTCTAAAAGTTCAGTGGGTTTCAAATAGGTTGTTTGAGATAACTTTAAACTTGATTTGCAACAGGTAACTGAGGTCAGTTTTAAGATTCAGGTGTCATAATTTCTATTCTTGTATGAGAAGGATGATATTTTCAAAAGAGAAAGTTAATTCTAAGAAGTTTTCCAGATGGTAGAGGAAGTAAGAACTTTAAAGCAAAGTGTTTGTCAAACACCCTAATTAAATATTACTGGTTAGTGTTAATTGGCATGAATTCATTGATGAGTAAATCGTCTAATCTTAACTGAACTGTCCATTAGAAAAAATAGGCATCATTTACATTTTAAAGTCATGCTATGCTTTCATATTAAAGTAAACTGATATTTGACCAGCAAGCAATATTTTTGCTGTATGCCTAAACTGTAAAATGTTTCAGCAGAGCAGGGATAAATGTTTCAGTTCATGTCTCTTAATAACTCAATATATAGTTTATCCCCAAAGACAAGAAAGAAAATTACTAATTTGTGCCTGCTGCCATTTCTAAAGCAGATCTGGGCCTTTAGACCTTTGCAGAGTAGCAAGGAGACGTATGTCCTGCCTGGAGGAGCTTGAACTTTTTGGCACCTGCTAGGGAGTGTTATTATCTGCATTCTTGGCCACTGGCACGCTCTAATCACTTTGTCTGAAAACTCAGCAGAAGTAGCATCTTCCCATGTCAAAGGCTTTTCGGCTTGCTTGATATATTCCTTTACTCCAAATATTGATGTTGTAATTCTTTGAATTTTTCCACTGTTCGTTTGAATAATTTAGAATAATAATAAAAAAAAAATTGTCAAAACGTTTCCTGAGGGAACAAGATGGTTCTCATTCCTCATTTCTATTTTCTTCCTCTCCAAAAAAATAAAAGAAGGTTTACTTCCTAGTTGTTTCTTTTTATTTAACGGCAGCTGGAGCTGTTACTATCTTGATGCATATGCATAATGCAGTTAATTCTCCTGCATGCATCCTGTCCTGTGGTATGCATTTATTTTCTGATTTAAAGTAGTGTGTGTCTTGAAAGTAAACAAGAATTTAGATGTTCCCTGAAATTTGTTACTCAGAAAAATACATAGGTAAAGTTTATCATTACTGAAGCGCTACTACTTAGTAGCGTTGATCATTTTTATGATGCCATCATAGTAGTGTTTGTTTAGAAAAAGATAAAAGAGGATTACTATTTGAGTGTGATTACATGATTACAAGTTAGCTGCTCATTGCCTCCTACTGCTGCTGGTTTTGGATTTGCATTGAACAGTATTGTAGTTAACTCACCGAATAAAGTTAAGTACTCTGTATTCTGTATTTGTATCAATATGCTTTTTTCATCGTATGCTACTGATGGGAGAGGGGTGATAGCAAATTCCATGACTGTTGGATTTGAAAAGGTCTTTTTTGCATTTCCTTTCTCACTTATGCTTCTTGTCTGTGACTAAATGCAAGTGTTTATGTTCCGTAATTCATTTTTTTTCAATAATGTTAAAACTCACATGCAAATACTTATAAGCTGGTCTTTTCTTCTTCATACAATAGCTTTTTCCTGATAATATGCAAATAATACTGCTCTCACAAATAGGTCTTAAAATAAGACTCTGGAAGAAAAAAGTGCAGTGTGCTGGTTCAGCTGTGAGCATCTCCTAGTCTGGTAAGAACGTGATGCAGGATAGCGTGCTTTGTTTAACCAGGAATGAAAATGTTGGATGGACAAAGTAATGTCAAAGTGAGAATGCTTTTTCTCTGCCTGCCTTTGGATGTGCCCGGGTTCTTTGTCACACAAGGCAGCTGTGAAGGGAAGATGTGCACCTGAATATACAAAAGAGAGCTCATTGAGCGTGGTAGATAAAAACAAGTTCTTTTTGAAGTGCTCTCTTCAATTTAGTTTATATGATCCCAGCTCTGAAGTCAATGGGAGCGTTACTCTGATAATTGGGCCCAGTTTATATTAGCCTCTTCTTCTCCTGGTTGCCTCTATGATTAGCTGCAATTCAGCCATCATCACCGTAGAGAAATAGGTCAATGTCAGAGCATTGCAGAACAATGTTTTTCCTACTGGGCCAAGTCACAGTGGGCATAAATTAGTAGAGTTGCCCAAATGCTAGTGCTTCAAAATCGCTGGTGTGCTGCTATCTTATACCACACACACAGGCCTATTCTGCTGACCAAGAAACATCAAGTATCCTGTTCAAGCTGTATGATTTTACAATTGCAAAAAGATGAATCTCCTTTTGAATGGTCATCTTAGTAAAACACCTGTGAAAATTGAACTGGTAATATTTGATATGTAGCTTTTTTTCTGAAATATGTGCAACAGAAAAGCAGACTTAAGCAAAACTATATGATCCAAATTTTTTTATTGATTAAATAATATTCAAATGATCAAAGTAGGAAGACAAACACTGGTTCAGTCTTCATTGCTTTGCATTTTATATAGATACAGCAGCATTTTATTTCAAGATCTGTACTAGCAATCTCTTCTGCAAGACCTAGAGCTGGTTTATCGTAACATGTCTTTGAAACAAAATACTTTGCTATTAATGCAACCAGTATGGGATGTCCGGTCATCTGTTTTACTGTCACATTCTCGCCCTACTGCCTAACAGTAATACTAGAAGGCTCAGTATGTTGGCATGGATTATAGGAGCCTAGGAAGAAGGTGAAATACAAAAAGGCTTTTTTCTTCTAAACTGTTTACAGTCTCTCTTGCACACACTGAAAAAAAAATCCGTTTTACCACACCTAGGATATTTTTAGCTTTATTTTGATTGTTTGTCTCTTTTAACTTTGCAGTTTTGTAATAAGGTACAGGTCTTACAAGTTTAAAAGTTTTCCACTTGGCCTGGTTCATTGAAGGCATTTTAACTAGGGCTCTGTGCTGCATTTTTCCACAGACTACTTCGGAGGAAATTGCAAGAAAGTAACTTGTGAAATCTTAGAGCCTTTAAAAAAAAAAAAAAAGAAAAAAAAAAAAAGGAGAAACCAAAGCATGTACAATAAGCTTTCTTTGAACGAGGTACTGTTGCTTTTGTTCATGTTTGCACCACTTGATAGAAGATGCACATCAGGAATTTTATGAATATACAAATATATGGGCCTGAAGGGACAATAATTATACTGAATACCATTCCTACACTCAACAGTTGGGAAGAAATACAAATTACCTGCTGTAATGCTAACCATACTGTGGTAGGCTAGCAGAAATTTGCTGATTATATGTATTCTCGGCTCTTTTAAGGTGACCCTCTGTTCGCAAGCAAGAGCATGGATACTAGCAGCTGAATAAGCTGATTAAGCACCCTTATGAGCTTGCTACAAAACAAAATTCTGTGGCCTGAATTGCTTGGCCTTTTTTGCTTGTGGAAAGGAAGAATATTTATTTGTGTTGTCCCCGGCAGTTCTAGGTCAGGAGATGAAACCTGCAGCAGTGCCTGGTTTTTTGGACTGCCTTTGGAGATTTTGCCAGCTTGAATATATCATGAACAGTTTGGTCTGGTTTCTGATAGCCCTAAGCACGACTTTCACCCTAGTACGATTATTTGTAGAGTATATAACTTTCCTGTGTTCTAACGAAAGAAAGTAAACCATATTTCCCTCTGTTTAAAGAGGGAGTAATTCTGTGTCTTTTGCTCTTCACAAAACAGAAGCCACACAAAGAAACAAGAGAGATTCAATAGAGACTCTCAACTGACTGTTTTCCAAAAATACACACAGTGTGCCAGGTCTAGTTACATAGATACTGAGTAATTTTAGGCAGCTTCTACAGCACAGGCCTTAGTGGACATCACTATACAGTTTGCCAACAATCTGAGGTACTGTATACACCAGGGTGCTTTCTGCTAAATGATAATGTTTTGCCTATAGTGTCCTGACATAATCATAATCAGATGCAGGTGCGATGGTGTTTCCTAAGCCCTACCATTCCCCTGCTCCCTAACTCTTAGCCATGAGTGAGTTGGAGAGGAGAAGAGAGAAGTTCCATATGATTAATTGTAGTGAATCTGCCTGAACAAGAATACGGTTGGCACCGTGAAAGTTGTGTGTGGGAGTATGAGCAAGGTGGCATAATGGCATACTTAAGTAAGAATAGCATAAGCAGCTATGCTATAGTAGTTTCTTGAAAATCCCATACGGACAGGCATATTCATAGTGAAAAAAGATGCCCTATTCGGTAAGTATAGTCAAATAAAAATTTTGCAGGCTGTTCTATATGTTTTTCCAAGAACATGATTTACCTCATTTAAACGCACATAAGAGATAGCAGAAGTTGTATAAAAACTTTGCTTCCTTCTATTTTACTTTCTCTTACTAACATTTTTTTGTTCATATTCTGTTCCTTGCAATAAAAGGCAACGGTTTTAATAAAGAGATCTGGCTAACGTTACAAAATAGTTATTATACAAGATTCTTACTGAATCCTTTTTTTACTTTAAAAACTAAAACTGGGTTTTCAAAACTGTTTAAGTTTCTGAAGTTAAGAAGGAATTTCATGCACATGTTCTTTTGACATCAGTAGAAAGTTGTCTAAATGTTCATCTGGAGCAGCTTCTCCCATTTATCCATAACAGACATTCACCACTGGTTTTGAGTTGGCTTGCAGATGCCATTATAAATATATCCTTTTCTTAGATAGATGAAAGAATAACTCCCTTCCAAAAGAACTTTGGACAGTCTAAAATTAAGGATAGGAAGTAAAGAATTTCTTATCGTATCCACTGATAACACATATTGTATACTGACATTGCATATTTTTAAGCTAGGCACAAAAATTCTCCTTTTGTGAAATGTTGTGAAGGCTTTTTCTTATGATCATAAATGCTTAGGACTTCTCTTCTGCACCTCATGTTGAAAGCATTGCATATCCAGTAATACAAGGCCCTTGTCACCAAGGAGGGCTATTGATTCAATGGTTATTCACTGAGCAGGGTTCCCTTTACAAGTGTTTAATGGAGTTTATTCAACGGCTGCAGTGTCTGTAGCATTACGATTGTCTTCTGCCATGTCCTTTGAGATCAGCTCTCCCTACATAAGACGTTATAGACTAAGCTGTTAAAGTTGCAGGTGTATTTCTTTTTAATGGAAGGTTAGAATGAATTTTTGTCAGATGCAAGATGTTCAGCTGGTAAGTAAAATGCTATGAGGTCTGATTGCGTACATTGTTGTTAATAGGAGTTGTCTAAGGTAGGAATGTCTGGCTTCTTACCAATTCACAAGTGACTACACAATGTTTCAGGGTTTGGGAACTGACATATTTTCCTTCATCTCATCATCTCCTATTTGTGCTTGTCTATATTTATTGAAGGTTTAATAATTTGGTTTTGTTGTACTGGTCCAGCAATCACTAGAAAAACATAAAGTTCATAGTGGTCTTTGATAATTTGAATGAGTTCATGTTTGATGCTTAGAATGCATGAAAAACTTCTAGTATACAGATTGTAATTGTGAGACTGGTATTTTGTTTTGATAGCAATGTTTTGGATTGAGGGGACTTGATTTTCCAGTGCCTTGTATGCTGTATGGTGATGTACGGTTGTGCAACAAGAGGAATATCCTGCCAAGGTCACGTACCTACTAATGTCTAGATGGTATCACTAACTTTGCTAGTCTGTCTATCAGTTCTAACACAAGTGCATCTCAGACTGAGGAAAAATTTTTCCCTATATAGCTTTTTAAATTGTAGTAGGAACTCTTTTCTGTACAGCTCTGTTCTCAGATCCTCTACCTGAGCAGATTAGAATAAACTGTCAAAAACATAATTATGTCCAAGCTAAAGGCTTTAGCTAGCACCACAATGTCCTTCAGAAACGGCAGCTTTTCTTGTTCCTGCGGAGCATACCTACCCCAGCACAAGTCTGTAGTGTAGATAAATGCTAGAGCAAAGTTTTTTCTCTTGCTGTAATCACAATGTTTTGCACCCACTTTTATTAGATGTAATAGAAAAAATATTGTAGGGAATGTTAGAGAAATGGGCCCTTTGTACTTTTAAGGAATATATCAATATCAACTATTTGAGTAATATTATTCACTCTACTCAGTTGTGGTTTATAGACAGCTTGAATGTGCAAAGTGATTGCATTGCACTGAGACAGCCGGGAAGAATTTAGAAATCTAAACGCGTCGGCAGCCCTGAAAATTCATAATCAAGACTCTTAAAGGAATTGGCTCACTGATATTTAATTTTTAATAAGTATTGGAATTTTATAGGAATTACAGAAAACTGGAAAGGAGCTGATACTTCTGTTTAGAAAGGACCATTGTGAAGACCTGCGTAATTGTAGGTTACCAAAATACCATTCTTGGGCAGAATGGTGGAAAAGAAAAAAAAATGTATCACAGAAAAATAGATCTTGTCCAACAAGTGTTAATTTCATTTTCTGGTGCAGTTTGACTTTAGTGGCTCTAGAAGATAAAGACCTAATGAGAGGATAGGTGCTAATAAAAAATAAAGTTTAAGTGAAAGATCAGACTTGCATTTTTAATAATGAGCCTGATCAGCCACAAGAACCACTTAGGCAGGGAAGTGACAGCTTTACCACATACTTGAGAGAAGACACCTGGGCTATTCCCACTGTCCGGCGTAATTATTGCCTATTACTTGCCCTGCTCTTAATTCATTTTAAAATTCCCCGTGTTACGCTGTAATCTTTCATTTATGTTAACCAGAATTTACATCTGGAATCAGTGGAGTTCACCCATGAAATTAAAGACCAATCAGGCCAAAATTGTAAATTTGAGCCCCACTTCCACCAGATTAGTATACTCTAACAGAATACATTTGATTTCATCTCAGCTTTCATCTGAATGTCTTTATAACTCATCCACTGTGGTCCTGAGAGTGGTAGTACTGCATGGCACTGTAACACGGCTCCCGGTAACTATGTAGGCTTCATCTGAAACATATTTAAAGAAGATAGTGCCTGATCTTCTTGCAGAAACATCCCTTTCTAGCTGGCTGTCCTAGGTGCAGTATTTTTCAGTATAAATATATGTATTTTTAAATTATAGCTGACCTACTCTCATCTTCTGTGGATCTGGAAAAGCTGGCTACTGACTGTGATCTGACTGCTCTGTGATTGTATATGTCATTCCAAGAAGAGATCAATGGAGGAATATTGCTTCATCATCCTCTCTGACTCATTTTGCCTGTTCCTCATCTTCCTCTGACTTTAAACCACTCTGTATCACTGTCTTGCCCCACAAATGTCGGTGTCAGAACTCAGTCTGAGCTATTGAAGTGGAAAATGCCTATCATTGTTTACTTTTTTCCTTGCATTAACACTTTCTGATGTCCTTTGACATATTCATGTTTAATAACAACATCCCTAAATACATTCTCTGACATCCTTCATATAATTAGCCCTACTGGCAATATGCAGCAAACTATGTGAGAGTCTCTGATAACGCCCATTTAGGTTGCCACGACTGCAATGTTTGGAGTCGTAGTGCCGTGCTGAATCTACATTAATGTCTGTGCAAGTAACAGTGTAGTCTGTAGTATGTTCTTTTCTCCGTCTTTCTTTGCCGTTTCTTTGAGGAACTCAGCCTAGGAGAAGACTCAAGCAGCACTTCTAAAGCAGATGCTTAGATTAGTCTTTGAATTGGGGGCAGGAAGAGGTCAGAGCCCTGTAGAGTCCAATGCCACGGTGTGGGACGTGCAATTCAGTGTTACAGGTGAGTTTATAGAAGGCCCCAGCTGTGGAGTGGCCCACTGAACAAAGCAGGAGCCACTGTGGGGAATCGGGTAGCGTTTACGGCCATCGTTGTTTAATGCACATATAAATGTGTACATATAAAATTACTAGTGTCACCCAAAACACTTGACTTTTGAAAGGATTACCTCTATAAGTTACTCCAAAAAAAGCAGAATTTTTTTTTTGGGGGGAGGGGTTGGTTCATTGGTCGATGCATGATTCAGATGAGTATCTGACTTTGTTCTTTGGCCTAGATTTTTAAAATCAAAAATCTAGTTCCATCTACAATATCTAAATATTTGAAATTAAATGTGGATGATTATTACAAAAGCCACAGAACTGGAAAACAAAGTTAACCTATGCTGTGGCATCTGCTTAAGTAGGTGTTATCTGAAGATTTTGAGGATTTATTAAACTTCTGTATCCCATGACCTGGCAATATACTATTGTTTTATGGTGAACCTTTGATCAAGGAGCTTCAGCCATCTTGCCAGGATGTGGAAACATCCAGATAACATCAGTGGTACAATGAACAATGACTTTTTGGTTCAAAGCTCCTTTACAAAAGCCACAATACCAAAACATTTAGTATTATCTTATTAACTGTCTGTGTTGTGTAAAATCATCTCTGGTCTTTTCAGCTTAGCTTCAAAACTATACAAAACCAACTAAATTGATCTGAAAGCTAACTAATGGCAAACTAAACAAGTTCTGAGCGTTCTGGCTTCTTGAAGAGCAAAGATTCTTTTTCTTCAAATAGTTTAAGAACCTTGATTAGTTATGTAGCATCATAAATTTCTACCTGTTCATGCATTTAACTTCACATTAGATAATCTGGGATCATAAATTAAAAGAACAACTTTCTTCTCTATCAGTACGCATCAGATTGTACCTATTATGTCTGAAATGCAGAAGAATCGTTTCTCTTGGTGATTTCTCTGTGCTGAAAATTATGCTTTGCATGCAAATACTCTGAAGAATCTGCTTCTGACTTTGCTTTCAGGGGAAAAAGAGGTACAGCTCCATGAAGAGCTATAGAATTATAGTGGTAAATAACCAGTATTAGCCAGATTAGAAGCCAGCTGTGGGTATTTATCAGGAAAGCTCTTGAATGTTGGTCAGAATCTGCTCTCAGTTACACTGAACAAATCCAAAGAATTTGGAATACTCTAAGGATTTTTTCCTCTGTAAACAGCATCTTTCTTGGGCTCAGTCATGAATCTGGTACCTGTTTCCTCTAGAAGGGGGCCTAACAAGAATTTGTAGTTTTGATTTTTACCTACCTTCAATGAACTTTGGCAGTCTCATCTACAATCAGCAGATATATGTCTAAATAAAACCTTTCTTTCCAGTCATACCAGTGTGACTTGATAAACAAAAGTAATGCTGGTTTGAGGGGGTAATCAGCTATGTTATGTCCAATAGGCCTGAATTACTGCTAGAATACTACCATTTGCTCAGGTTAAACTGAGGGTGCCCTCTGTTAAATACACCGCTGAGCAGGTTTTGCCAAAAAGTACAACTTGCATGCTGTGGAAGGGAAATAGCCTGTTTGAAAAAATACCTAACAGACAACAATTGCAAAATAAAGTGTAGGAGACTGCTTTTCTTAGTAAATATTATTTTATTACCTACCCTATCATAATATGTGCAGCTACATTTTTGTATGTATTTGGGTTCACTCTGAGCACGGACTTCTTACCTTGTGATTAGTAATAGGTCTCAATCTCTCACTACTGTAGATATAGTGTAAGAGTAACCGCTCTGATATAAATGGACTTACAGTAGTACAAGATTGCGAATTGTGAAAAGAGAATTGCAGTAGGTGTGAGTCATGCTCTCCATGATTGTAAAGGCAGTCGTTTGCCCAAGGGAACACAAGTGTTGAGGGGAACTGTGGTCACCTATGCAGACCTGCCCATTTGAGGTGTAAGATTACCCAGTGTCAAACTAATAGGGGTTACAGAGAAGAAATCAGGGATGCTGCTTGTTGTTAGTTCTGAGCTACTGTTTATTCTTGTACGAATCTCTGGCAATTTAGTTGTACTGATTAAAAAAAATAGTGAAGGTAGCCTAGTCACATGGCTTCTGTTTTACATGTCAGCTTAGTTTTCCAAATTTCTGGTGCAGTACCACTTTACTTAAATTTTAGCAGCCAGATCAGGGGGAAGAGAGATACTTAATTCCTTGGCATATTTAAAGAAGTATTTAAGGTTTGTAACTCTTTAAAAACCTAGCTAGAAACATCAAGCAATCACCTATTAATCTGTCCAGAGGAACCCATGCAGTCACAATAATTTCTTGGAGGATTTGCTTTTCATGGCCAGCTGATTCCACTTTGTTTTCTTTTGTAAATGAATATTTAAATAGCTGTTCACCTGAGGAATACCGCCTGCATGGATTCATCTCACCTCATTTCAGTCACCTGAAAGAGCAGCAGCTACTGTCAGTAGCTGCCTAGTCAAAAGAGAACAGCAGGGACCTGCCACATCTTCCCTCCTTTGTGAAGGAGGCACCTAAAAGAGATGGGAAGAATTGTTCCCAGCCCCATGCTGAGTTTCCTTCCATAGTCAATGGAAAAAGACAGAGGAGATCAACTGTGTAGGAGATGAAGACAGTTTGCTGAGACCAGATACTTTATTTTGAATGATGAAGATAGATGAAATTCATTCTAGCTTGTGGGAAGGACTGCCTGAAAGATGTTTTCCAGTCCTGTAAAATATTTTACCTGAACATACTGCTGTATGAAAAGTCAAATGTAATGACAGTGACATTATCCTTAAAATGTCATGGAGAACGCTTTTTCCTCTCTCTTTGTGTCTTCTGTTCTTTGAGAACATCACTGGAAAAGTTATAAATTTGGAACAGTGCTGCTGTTGTATTATGACCAGCTGTAGGGTTTAATTAATTCTGTCTTCAAGATCTAAGTAGATATTTCATATTGTACCATCTTAAAGGCTGTAATCTTGTAAGCAAAAATACAGTTCTTCTTTCTTATCCGAGTTTTATGCATTTCAGGAAAAAATTATTTGTAACAAATACATGATATTTAGCCCCTTATTGTCTGGAACTGTAACATATATATTGTCATAATGATAGACATACAAATACTAAAATGAGGGGATGAACTGAAAAATAACCTTCTTTCCAGGCTGGTACAATTGAAGAAGTCATTCAGCAAGAGCTTCAAAAAGGAAAGGAATAATTAAAGTATACAAAGAAGGACAATAAATGCAATATACTCCACATTTATATGAAATACGTAACTTTGATAACCTTTATGATAATTTAATATATATAATATTTGTGTTAATAAAGGATTATTATTTTTTTTCCCTCCACTCCAGTGACACAGGACATATCTACATGAGTGTGGAAATATCCTTTGCAGAATTATCCTAGCTGAACCGGGCTAGAGTGCATGGTAGCTGTAGCAGGAAGAGGGCATAGAGGAGTTAACTATTCTCATGTTCACTCAGAATCTCAGACGCGTTTTGCAGGGCTGCTGAGTTTCACACTACTAAAACTTCCTAGTACAGGTACTAGCTAATTTAGAGTTATGCTGTTTATTGAGTTACATGATGAACTTTTTTTTCCCCTCCTGCTGAACTTCAGTGTGAACAATAAAATCTGTATCTTTTTATCCTTAGTTATTGAATTTTCCCAAACTCTTGTTGCTCCCAAAGAGGTGTGCCATATTTTGGCAATTGAGGTCACGGAGCCAAACAGAGGTTGGGATGCTGCAGAGCAGCACTGAGCCCTCCAAGCAGGTCTTAAAACTCCGGACATCTTACCAAAGCCTCTGAGATCTAACTTGTCCTCCACCAAAGAACACAATGAAAAGAATTTTCTTATAGATTTTCTGTTTTTTCTTTTTCAGAACTGTGTGTGCAAAGGTAAAAATCCCTGCTTTTGTGATAGCATGAAAGGTAATAAGGTAAGAGGAAATACATTTTTTCCCTTCTTAAGATTAGTTTATACCAGCAAATTGTTACTATATTAGTTGAACTTACATAGTGAGTGGATTTGTTGTGTGATGGTATTCTGTCAACAGAGTCTGTGGAGAATTATAAGAGGAATACCTTACCTTACAAAATATCTATTAAAATAACTCTAGATGCACTGTTCAACTAGGAAGATATTTAATTTTCTTTTAATTAAAAATGCATTAGTTCATGTTTAAGGTGTTGCATGATATTCAAATATCAACAGAACAAGTATCTGAAGCACTAGTGAAGCACTAGGTCCCTTCTACGAACTCTTAACACAGAACACCCACAGACAGCATTACCCCAGCAGCAGCTTTCCTATTACACATTTCATACTATCGTCAACAGTCATGTTCAGAGCCTCCCTCTCTCCATCTTTGGATCTTGCACAGCTCCCAGCCTTTTCTAGATCCTGAAAGGAAGCTACATGCACTGGTATTAAGCAGATAAGTCTCCTGCAAACAGAGACAAGAGGTGAGTTTCTGGATCCTATTCAGAAACACCTTGCCAGCAGTAAGGGGACAGCGTCAAGTCAAAAGTAACAGAGCTGCAGCTCTGCCTGTTGCCAATAGTAGCTTGGCAGAACTTCTGTGTGGCTTTTAAACAAATCTGAATTACACAAATGCCAAAAATTCTTTCAAACTCTTGCTTGTAGTTGGAAAACAACTGATGCACAAATGAAAGGGACATTATTAAAGAAATCATGGCTGTAATTCAGGCTAATTCTGGACACAGTGATTGGCATACTAAACCTTAAAATAGGTTCCAGCCATGCACACACTAGGATGTCTGTATAAGCTTAGAGCTGCGATTGCTCCCACTGATCCATACATCTGACTGGTAGAGAATTACTCATATCTTCCTCCTGTACTTTTACTGCCAAGAGAGTACATCCTATCGCACCTCGGTAAACACTCCCAGTCTTGCCTGTAGAAAGCTCAGTTTCAGTGGTGGAGAAGAGTTCTTTAAAAGTAAATTACATATGCATTATTAAAGCATATTTTCATAAGTAGGAAAGGAGAATACTCATGTCATTAGTAAAATCTATGTGTATTTTTCATGTTCTTAGTTGGTCTAACCTGACTTCGATCTAATCAGTGTAAGTTGGGACCAACTGAAAAATTAGAACAGATAACTTAAGCTGCCCACTAAAAGGGAAACATTCATAAAAACGGACACCAGCAACTTATCTTCATCAGTTGCGCATTAAATCAGCTGAGCACTTAAAAGGTTATAGTCATTGTTTACACTGATAAAGGTTTTTAGGTAGCTTTGGGAAGTCAGGGCAATTAAATTAATCAGTTTCTTTTAATAACTGTAGAATGTTAAGAAATTGGCCGTGACCATAGCTGATCTGTCCAAAAAAAAAAAAAAAACCCACCGAACAAAGTGAGGATAAAATTACCCGTGCTATAATGGGGATGTGAGAAGGTGTTGGGAAGAGCGGACAGCTGCTCTCTAGACAGAGAACACTCTCGCTGCTGCTGTAAGGGGGCAGCAGGCTCTGTAGAGGAAGATCAAGTAAGGGTTTGATTTTTCTGTGAGTTAGTACCTCACCCCCTCCAGTGGCAGTTCTTGGTGTAGCCTTTGGGGAGTTTTTTGCCTTGGACTGTGCTAGAGGAAATAATTGAACTACTTGTTATAAAAAACAGCTACGCCAGTTTATAATTCGGAGCTCACAGATACTTCATAATGCACTCCTCATCTTTGAGTTGTGTTCAAATACTCCGAGATTATCTTCTATGCTTATATATATGTATATTTTTTTAAATTCTGAAGCTCTTTTAAATTTAGTCAGTTTGGGGTATTTTAAGGGGCTAGAATTGGTGAAGGGACAAGCCAAGGTGTTTTCATTTCCCCAAGGCTTCCCTTGAATCCTCTCTCTTGTACATCTAAAAATAAGATACCAGAATTTTTACACAGCAGCATTTCAAATACTTTTTTGCATAACTCTCCTCTGATAAAGCCATAGGAAAATTGGATCAAAGAGAACTGAGAACCCCATCCTCTCTGTCATCTGTATGATGTAAAACGTCTTGGACAGGCAGCTCTTCACTGATATAAAATTGAGCACTCTGAATTGCTGCTATCTGTAGAGCTGAAACTGTTTTCTGTGAGCTTCTGAGCTTGAAGCACTGTATTTTCACCGGGATAAGATTTGTGTCTTCATTGTATTTCACTAAAAGCCTACAAATACTCCTGCAGCTGTAGCTTAGCCTCCAGTATTCAGTTGTGTAACTTTAATCTTCTGTGTTTCCTCTGTATGGTTTAGTTATTTGAACTTGACCTTAAAAAGACATAAAAAGGAATTGAGTGGCTTAATCTCTGAGACTCAGAACACAAAAGTTGCCTCTTAAAGGAAATGCCTTTTTATTCTATTTGAACAGTTTTGTTGTGTTTGACTCATACTGTTTCTTTACGTGGTTTGCATTAAGAGGTGAACTGATGGTTTGGAACTGACCCTTCTGTACAGCAGCAACCATTAAATTTGCCAACTACAAATGGGGAGTGCCATGTTGGATTCAGGTTTGTGTTGTTCATATGGGCTAAGCACATTTTAGAAATGTTAACAAGGAATGTACATCAGCTGCATGATAAACTTTTCATGCTGCCAGTTAACTTCTGCACTCTGCAAAAACGTGAGTACAGACATCTGCTGGTATCTTCATCCATGCTTATTAGCATGCTACTTCGGTTGTAGCACATGGCCTAGACAACACATAGACAGCACCGCAAGAACAGGTCTGTATGGTCAGGGATAATGTAATCTGGTAGTAGGCAAATATTTTGCATACCTCTTAACTTATAATGAATACCTTAGAAATAAATTATTAAAAGGATAATTCAAGAGTGTTTTAAGGACTGCTTTCTCTTAACGTTTACAGGGTGAAAAAGGCTTCCCTGGCATTCCAGGTCCACCTGGTCTTAGAGGCTTTCCTGGCCCAGAAGGGCCTCCAGGGCCACAAGGACCTAAGGTAGGTTCCCACCTGTTTCTGTGCACATGAGAGAGAAAGAGACTAGGTTTGTGTTTCTCTGTGAGAGTTGTAACTGAGCACAAAATTATGTGGGAAAATGAAACCTTTTTTCAGAGTCTCCCCCTTGGTGAGGTGTGTTGTGTGGTCATCAGCTTCACTGTTCATATTTGACTGAGTAGCTGATATGAACATGGGCTTTTGTTGTCAGTTATCTGGAGGCCAGTGCTAAAGCATCTGAATTGAACTGCCAGAGGGAATGCACAGGGGTCTAACTGATTTTTAGTAGCATAACTGCAATTTTGTCTTAACAGTGCACTCTGACACCAATTGCTGGAAATAGAGAAAACAAGCTACTACAGAGACAAATAGTGAAACAAAATAGACTTAAGAAATATTGACTGGATAGCTGAGTTTTAAGATAGATCTTGCCGTGTTCAGATAATATCAGGTGTCATAGTTGCCTGTAGTATGGGGAGAGTGGGTTTGGTGACTTGGGCTTTCTTTCCCTAAAACAGAGACCAAATAAGGATTTTTACTGACTCCTGAAGGAATAGAAAGAGCAAATGTATTAATCATTACAAATCGTTTTATTTATATTTGTCTTGAGGAACATCACTCCTGTTGTCGTCAATAAATTGATTTAATAAATTATTTGTGTGTAAGTATGGCCTGAACTCAGCCACCATATCAATCGGGAAGAAAGACCAAAGGAACTGCCACAATCACATCGTGTCTTGGACGGGCACTAATGTGGTCCCAGCTCTTATCTACACCTTTAAATAAATGTTGTTTTTAATTCTCTTCTAGGTGTTGCTGCAATAGTCTATGCTATCTTTTTTTTTTTTAAATACTTTGTGGCATTAATATTTGCATTTGAGCTCACATAAGTTGATGAGCCATTTATTTAAACTCCTTGAGAAGTGTTTAGTAGAGCATTTCCCCTTTAGTAAGTTATAATGACTTCTGAAAGAATGACAAGAAATAAGGATAATTTAAATAGCAAGGGCATCTCTGTTAGCCTGTATGTTGTGTATTATAGTGTATTCCAGTTAGCTTTTCCTATCCCAAGGCCTGTACAATACATTAAAATGAATGCCACCCAGGACTTTAGGAGCTGTGCAGTTCTGTTCAGTTTCCCGTTTGCTTTCTGGGTAAAATAAAAATTGCTCCTTACTATCAATAAAGCTGTAAATTTTGAAACAATTCTATCTAGGTTCTGCTCAGACTGTGCCCTGACCTGCTTCACTGTCTTCCTTGCAGCTCTGCTCTTCCATCCTGCTTAGCTCTCTTTCAGCCTCTGGATTTCCTTTCTGTGCAAACACTGGAGGGGAGCGCAGCTGGTGTATGCATATACCTGACGCTATGCGGACATCAATTGTGCCTGGGAGCTGAAAAGCTCTCCTGAGTACCAGTGAGGCTTCCAGCTATTTCCTCCCAGAGAATCATTTCCAGGTCTTACAGTTTGAACAGATCCATAGCAGCTGCCTTCTCAACGTACCTTGACTGTTATTTTTTGACCTGTGATGAGATATATATTCCCTGTAAACACTAAAAGAGAGGTCCAGAGGCCAGGATTTATGCACATTGTATTAAACACTTGTTTGTTTTAGTGACTATAGTGCACAAATGATATATTTATTTATATAGTTGTATGTGCACATGTTGGTACTGTTATTAAAAATTAGTGCATGTTATGTTGGTATGTGTGCAATATGTCAATTATACTAAAATAAGTTGTTTTCCATGTGGTTTAGGGTTCTCCAGGGCCTATGGGCTTACCAGGATCTAAAGGTATACGAGTAAGTATTTCTATTTTAAACAAACATGTATGCATTAATGTCATATTAAATGCTAACTTGATTCAATAATTTCTAAAAAATAAAAACAATACATTATATATGATTTTAGTATATTTTTAAAACTTATGACTGAGTGTGCACATGCATTCTCCAGCTTTTAGAAATTACACCTTTTTTGCTACACGTTATATATAAGGTCCATGTTGTATGTATTTAATATTGGTGTGTGCTGTGAATGAGTGAAACTAGAATTTCATAAAGGGCTGTTGAGAGGGGGTTGTTTGGCAGGGGGGATTTATCTATGTTTAGTAGTTCATAAGCTACCGTTACACTTGGTACACATTCAGAGAAAGTCAGGTTAAGGAAGATAAAGTAATGAAATGATGATCTTTTCATAGAATCATACTCAAATTCCTTCTCACAAATAGAACAAAAAATATTACATCATGAGCTTTTCCCTAATACTTGTAATGTTCCTCCTCTTTTTTTATATCATTAGGGAGTCCCAGGAATACCTGGATTTTCAGGACCTCCAGGTCTTCCAGTAAGTAAAAAGAAATCTGATTTACCCAATTTCTCTCTTAACACAGTCTTCAGTATGTGAATGTCCTCAGCCAAACATGCTCACTGTAGCGTCAACGATGGCATCATTGTCTCTATCAATTAACCTAAAGATAACTATCTTGGCATCAGTAGTTCTTATTCCTTGTATTGGTTGAAGAACACATTGTAATCTGTCAAGTCTTTGTGAAATTCTGCTCCAGCATAAACTGTTTCAGTGTTGCTGTAGGGGAATATGAATGTGCAAAAACAAAGCTTGTGTCATCCTTGCACTTGTTCTTAGGGTGAGCCGGGAACTGTTGGTCCTCCTGGGCGCCCGGGTGTTCCAGGATGCAATGGCACAAAGGTAGAAATCAAGCTGCTTGTTATAAGCGTGGGGATTGTGTTTGGGCTATGCTTAGGAACGGCCAAAAAGCATTCCTAATTTTCCCCCCCCAATATACAACAATTTTGATTTGTTTTGGTTTATGACTTTATTAACTAGGACAATACTCACTCATGACAATGGCCAGAGGGAGAAAAAGTGCTGCCTTTGTGTACGATAGATAATTAGGTAATACATGTTAATGGCCTTTGTTAAAAAGTTAAGAATTAACCTGATATTGCTGTTTTGAGAGATAACATTTCTTTCATTAAAAGTTCAGATCTAATCAGTTCAGCCCAACCAATCTGCCTGTTGAAAGAGGTTATAAAAGAGAGAGTTAATTTTACCTCACCAATATCTAGCTTGCAGTGATAATTCATGCATCCTGAAAGCAATTAATAGAAAAGGCTTAGTGTAAGGTTGCAGGCTGTTTACTCGTTTTGCTTTGCTCGTAGCTCTCGGCATTCTGAAAGTGGAAGTCAGAAGAAAGCCCTTTACAGAGAATCGTACTTTTCTGGTGAAACAGTGGTTTGGCATAGCCAATAAAGTCTGGTCGCTGGGCAAGAGGTCAAGACATGCACAGTCAGGCTGTGACCCACTTAGCAAATCTAGTGGTAGTGCAATTTATAATTTTAGCATAATAACATGAAATGTCTTTTGTAATCACACCTACTGAAATCAGTATCCAAATAATAATATACATTAACAGTCACCCTTACTACTTCCAGGGCGATCGAGGTTTTCCGGGTCCTCCAGGTAGAAGAGGTGCTCCAGGTGTTCCAGTAGGTGTCTGTGAAGTTCATGATTGTGCGCATTTCTACCAGATGCGGCCATTCACCGAAAGAGCATAAAGCCTCGAATTAACTGGTCTTAACAGCACTTACTTATGGGTTGGAAAATATAGTTATCCTGTTTTATTAATATAAAAACTTGTGGAGATAAGAAATAAAGGTTAAAAGTGATGTCTAATCTGTTGCATGTTGGGCCTTGACTTCTTAGGCGATGAGTGCATGCAAATTCATCAACTGCTGTTAGCTCTTTAGTGTCTCAAGCTGGGTATTCAAAACTGCAGTCTCAAGAGATATTCATGAAGATTTACTACCCAAATTTCAAAAGGTGTCCAATATGTATTTAATAGATGCCAGTTTCAGTTAATGCCTAAATATCTTTGAGGATATTGCCTAATGAAGTCAATAACAGAACCAGGAACCAAAGCCAGATCTTCTGGTTATGTCTCCATTGCTTTAACTCCAGGTTTTGTTTTTTCTCTGTCTGTATGTGTACATATATGTATGTACACATACATACATACATACAAAATTCTTCTAAACAGCAAATGGAAAAAGGGATGCTGCCTATCAAGTTCCATTGGCTTCAAATCTGATACTTTCTAAACATGATCTTTAATATTCTACCAGCAATCCTGTGGTGGTTTTTTTTTTTTTTTTTTTGATCAAGCTTTAAAACTGCATTCACCTGTAATATTGTGACTGTGAGACTGGGCTACTTTTTGACAATATGCCCTTTCTTCTGAAATTGTAGTCTGGCACAGCAAACCTAAATGTGGCTATACACCGAGATCGTTGCACTTAGAGAATGTCTTGAATGTATCCTTTCACCGTTGTCTCTCTTGTCTTTCTGTTTTTGTGATATGATTGTTGTTGTTCTTTCTAGGGTATCCCTGGTGTCAAAGGAGAGAAGGTCAGTTTTTACAACCTAGTATATGAAATATTTAGTGGTGAACAAAATTCTTTGTGTATATTTGCTGCTGGAAAAGCAAATATACACATGGGAAATAAAAAGTTTACTTTCCAGAAGAAGGATCCACAAACTCTGGTGCCTGGTCTATACTAGTCACGTTCACCCCAGGGTACAACACAGCATTTCTTTTTCCTTTAGCTACTGTTATTGCGTTTCATAATTTTATTCCTTTCAAACACACAAAGAACTAAGCCCCTCTCCAAAGCAGCTTGAGAATTTGCCTGGAAATCTACAGATGCACTACAGAGTGTTTTAAAAGAAAAAAATATGAGAAAATTTTAAGAAGGTCAGGACTGTGGGTGAGAGAAGTATGTATGGCTGAAATGAAGACTACTCCTAACATAAAGGAGTGATATGCCTGAAAATGGTACATTCTATTTAATAAAACCTTTTTTAAAAGTAGAACTATCCATTTTGGGTAGTTGCCATTGTTATGGAATTCCGATACTGCTCCCCCTGCCCCCCCATATACTGTATTAGAAGAATTGAAGTCTTAAATTCCACTAAAGAGTTCTACAGCATAACCTTATTGTACTTTTCTTCCTAATTGTCCAGGGGTGCCCAGCAGATGGATATAACCAAGGCTATGGTGCAAAAGGAGACCCTGGGTTGCCAGGAGTGCCTGGACTTCAGGTAATTCAGAGTTAAGATAGTGAGATATGTTCGTTGATATGTGTATGTGTGTGTATATATAATTTTACAAATATGCGTCATTAATTTCTAAACCAGAAAATAACTCTGTGTCTCTAAATACTATTAACTTTATATAATCTGGCTAATATAATAAAATATATACAAAAAATTTCTTCTGACTTTTCAACACTTAGAGTACACTAAATCAGTAGTAATTAGTTTTGCCATCAGAAACAGTAGTCTCCATCATGTGTTAGTAAAGTGGGATGGGAAAATCAGGTGGCAGACAACCTGAGAAATCATATACAATATTTAAAGTAACTGAAACGACTGAAAATTCTAGGATACCGTAAAGTCATGCAGTTAAGCCAGGTAGATGTGCAGCTAGCTATGGGAGATGAAATTATTTTTCATGAATACATGCTAATATACTTTGGAAAGAATAATTTGATCAGCTTATTTACGTTACTGACTTCCTACTCCGGAAAAACATCTGGGCATCAATGGGAGCAGTTTAATAAAGACATCTTAGTCAGTGGGCAGGAGATGACATAAAGCAAAGAAAATACTAGGATACTTAAAGAAAAGTGTTGGAAAAAAATGCCAAATTCAAATGTTCTCATGATAGTCTGGTATACCTCCATGTAGATGGTTGTACTCAGCTCTGATCACCCAATCTCAAAACAGATACACAAGAGATAGAGACAAACAAAAATATTTTAGAAATGGAGAGAAATTCCACATGAGGTAAGACTGAAAAGATTAGTTCAGCTCAGCTTCTAGGGAAGCATTAGTACAAGACACTATGATCCATATGTACAGAACATAGAAGAAGGCAGAGCAGACATTTCTTTTAACCCTTACAATAAATGGAGAACCTGCATTAAGTTGAAAATGGACATTTTTAGTTCTCCAAGTTTTAAAGTGTAGAATTTATTGCATAGAATATCCTAGAAAATAAGGGCTTAATAGGGTTAACAGTAGCATTATGTGGATAATGAGAGCGTCCATAGTTGCATTAAATAGGACTTATACTCCCATTTAAGTAATTTAGTTTTAGAACAGATAGGTATTTTCATATTTCAAATAATATACCAACCAACGATGCAATGAGGAGGAATTATACTTCTATATTATCCTGAGACATGAAAAGGAAATCCAAGGATAGTGCTGCTTCTCTGGTTATTATTCAGTTCACTGAATTTAGCATTATGAATTGTTCATAATCTTGCCATGGCGTTTATTCCTTTTTCTTTTTAAATATACAGGGTTCCCAGGGTATTCGAGGATATCCTGGGGAAATTGGACCACAGGGCCCTCCGGGAGTTTCAGTGAGTATGAACTTGTGGGTATGTGAAATCCATGCCTTTACGCACACATCTATATTTTTTTTCTCCAATTTCTTTTGATTATTTTTATGCTTGATAATTTCCACATTTTCAAAAGTATTCTCATCCATTTAGGAATAAATTTTCATTTTCAAATAATTGCTTATAAATTCACATGACATACTAATGTGTAGAAGTGCAAGAGAGATATATCTGTTTGCAAACAAGATCGTGTAAACATTCGACTGTCCTTTGCTTTCACAACAAATTGCAGCTGTAAAGGTGGAAGAATGAATAAAAGTGTGATATAACAGAGGTGAAAACCGTGTACTTGGAACCTCCTATGTAGAACCTGGTAGTCAGCGGAAATGCCCTGGCCTAATTAACTGGCCTAAATTGGTGCTGAAGATTGTAGTGTTTTACACTATGCATCTTTCTTTCTGTAGGGAGTGCCAGGGAGAGCAGGACCTCCAGGACCTAAGGTAGTCTCAGATTGGTAATAAAAATGAAAAGTTCCTATTTACTGTAACATCTGTTCACACATTTTATGAGTATTTTTTTAAATAAAAAACACTAACATTTGGGTCTCTTTCACAGGGTCTCATGGGAATGAAAGTAATTGGAAACAAAGGAAGAAAGGTAATTGTATAAAATACTTAAAACATTTTTAAGGTTTTGTTGCCATTTTCTGCTTTTTCTAATATATTATGGTGGCATGTTTGGAGAAGTAAGTACTGTGAAATAAAAGAATTTTCAGTAGATACATGAAAGTCTCCTATTGGAAGATAGGAACATGACAATTAATATCTAAGGACAAACTGTTTTCACATAAGAACTGATGATATAAACTTCCTGATAGAAAAGTAGAAACAGGCTGATAGTTTAAGAGGAGCCAGCAGTTAATATTTACTAACACATCTCATTAAATTAATTTGTATAACGTTAGCACACAGCATTCGTAAATGCTTATCCAAGCAGGTAAACATTGATAAATATATAGCATCTGTAGACTCACAACTTCTTACGGTGAACATCTTCTCCGTGTCTGCCCTCTTATTGCTAGAAAAGCTCAAGAAAGTCTTTCTAAGAGAACCTTCCAGGTTTTGAACAAAAAGTCAGATGATTTGTCTTTCATATTCTTACTTTGTGTCAAACATAACTTACATTAAGATAGAAATGTATATCAACAAATCTATTGTCTCCTAGGACCTGATCCTGCAATTGTATCCGTAGTCAGTTTTAATGTCCCTGCAGGATCCCTTTGAGTACTTGGGGTATCACAAAGTTATGCTAATTGACCTGCACAGATTCAACTGCAGGCTGAAACAGCGTTATCTGAAAGTGAGATTAATTTTGATTTTGTAATTATTACCAGGAAGAATTTTCTTGGCAAAATTTCTGTAAATAGAATTGATGACATCGAGTGAATAGTAGCTCACTTGATGTTGGCTGTGAAGTGTCTTGCTTCCTTATGGAGTGCTGCTTTCTTTGCAGTTAAGTTTCAAGTGCACACTTAAAATCCCTTAAAACTATGGATAACCTTTGAGCTCCACAGAAAGATCACATTTAGGCCTTTTCCTGTTCTGAAAGATCTTTAATGGAAAAGTATACTATAATTTTGATGTTTTAGGTCAGAATCACATGAAAGCCAATTGTATCTGTCAGTAATACATTACAATCATCTACTTACAGTATACAGACTGCAGTTTTGCGGGTGTCACTGAAGACACTGCATGTATTTTATTGACTGACTTACTCAGACTAGGAGAAAAACTACAATAATTATAAGGGGATATTTTTAGGTGATTTGGAGATAAAATGTTCTTATAAACTTTTAAGTAAGTAATATTAAAAATACTTTCTCTTTAAGCTAATTCTAGATACTTGAGCATAAATCAGTATAGGCATTTTTTAATTTCTCACCCAGAAAGAGATTGTCATAGAAGCCTTAAGTCCTCCCTATGCCTTTTTATGGAAGATAAATAACAAACAAAGAGAAATGTTGAGTTCATTAATGGCTAAGCGTAATGACAGAGAAATGTTCACAAATTTGAAAAAATAGGGATAGTAATTTGAAACAAGAACAATATATTATGTGCAATTGCTCCATTTTTATTTTTGTTTTCAGGGTGATATTGGATTAACTGGACCTCCTGGACCACCAGGAACCGTTATCGTGACCTTAAGTGGACCAAACAACATGACGGTAGTAAAATTTGTCTAAGATCAGATACAGATAAGCCATCTTATTGTTTTTTACTTTGAGAGAAGACAGCTTCATCTTCACTGTTCTGATACCATTTCCTTTCATCCATTCTAACTTTCTTCCTGATTTGTTTATTTAGACAGTGAGCTCTTCATAGAGCATGTCTGTGCAGCCAGCTCAGCTGAGTCCTATGTATTCATATGCACATCTGCATGATGCCAGTGGGATGTTAAATGCTTATTAGTAAGCCATCTGTTGTGGAAACTCTGAGTACCTGAAAAGTAAATCACTTTTAGCTTGACCAAATCAACAAGGATTTTTTGAATAGCCATCAAAGCCACAGCTGTGTTGACCTCAGGGTCTTGTCACTGGAAGTGTTAAGACTCTCAGCTCTAAATCCATTTCAGAAAAGCTTGCAACATACTTGTATACGTTTAATCATTTATTTTCTCATTCTTTTTAGTAGAGCATGGGTACTCATGGAAAGCATTGGAAAAACAATAAGTATTTGAGAAAAGAAATACTCTGATTCAACTTTTGTTTTAAATATTGCTTTGTTAATCAAAAATTTTCTATTTTGCCCTTTCAAAGAACTTAAAACTGTATATCAGCTACTGCTGTTTTAAGTCTTCACATATTTACTGAGCAGTTCTCCCCGATTTTTGTTTCATTTTTCCTGATCTAATTTTCATGAAGTTATCAACCCTTCTTCTCTGTTACGAGCTAAAAGAAAAAGTGAATTCTACATTAGGACAGAAGTGTAGAGGAGAGAGAAAGATTACAGGAGTAAGCAAGGTTCAGCTTTAAGGGAGAGTAGCTCTTTCCTGTTTAAATCAAGTGCTGACCACCTGGAGCACTTTCTAGCCACAGCTGTGGCAGTGTATTAAGGGAGAATGGCAATTTTTCAGAGGCATAGAGCACTGTAGGTTTAAAAAAAAACCAAAAAAAACCCCTCAGAATTCCTCACTTGTATAGTTTGGGGCATAAGTCCAGCCAGGTAATAGGTAGGTAGTGGATAAAGTTTGGTTTTACAATGAGCTTAGCATGTGTCCCACTACATAATAGTACTACAAAATATGGCAACCTAATCTTGAGCCGACAGAGGTGTGGATCATGTGGGTAGTCACTGACATTTACACATTGGAGAAAACTGTAGCTCCAGTGAGCACCTAAGATTTATTTGTTTTTCAAGTGGTATTTGTTGCCAGTCCTGTGGATATTTACTACTAGGCTTTTGTGTACAACCACAGGTGTGTCCTTTTGAAGTCTCTATGTTTAGAAATAAGTGCAGAGCCAGTTTCTGATTCAGACAACATGGACTAAGCACTCATATGCAGTTCCTGTCTCTTAGTCATTTAAGTAGAAGCATCTCTGCTTACATAAACTTGTTGGTAATATAAGGTCTTCCTATTTGTAAAAATTCTGTGTTTTGGTAAGCACAGAAAAATGCAATACACCATATTGAATTTTGACTTTCCTTGTGATAGGACTTGAAAGGAGAGAAAGGAGAAAAAGGATCAAGAGGACTTCCAGGACCAGTGGGGTTTGCAGTAAGTGACCTGAAGTAAATCCCTAAAATCCAGACATTCAGGCAGCATCACCTAGTAAATGGTACTCTTTAGAATCCACTATTTACATTGCTTATTCTGACCTTTAATGAATAGCTATTAGTAACAGTTTAATTGGACTTCATTTTTATAACTTCTGAAGATAACAAAGTGCTAAAAGACTTATTTAATTTAGAGTCTCAAAATATGTGCGTTTTGGGGGGATCTTTGTTACAGGGACCAGTTGGTGATTCTCGGAGTGAAAAGGGTGACCAAGGAGAACCTGGAGCACAGGTGCGTGCAAACAACTGAACATATTGATATACTAGTCTTCCCTGAAAAGCATCGTTGCACTGGTGTTGCTCTCCAGCTTTTATTTCAACGCCATTCAGAGCAGATTTTCTGTGGTTCAAAAGCTCTTGTGTCTGGTAGACCGAACTTGAGATCTGAAAGTCAAATGACTGTTCTTAGAGGTTCATGTACCGTGAGTACATGAGGTAAAGATCGGTTGGTGGTGAATGCACTTCCATTTGTTTTGTTGTAAGGGTTCTGCTGTTAAAATTTTGTCAAAAATGTACTCTTTGGCCACATACTAGCTTTGTAGTGCCAGTATTTGAGTAAAAGAGAATAAAAACATTTGTTTTAATTGAGGTGGCAGACTTGCATGAATATGCTCAACCAGCAGGTTTGGGAAGATCTGAAGGAAGTTATCATAAGAGTCATTCTGTTAATAGGACAGTATTTTACACTGTTTTACTGGCAGCATTAGAAAATTCATATGTTTTTATTTTATTACATATACTTTTAAAAATAATTTACTTGAGAATATCTACATTTTGAAAAGAAAGTGGCTTTGAAATTTTTGGATAAAAACTTCTGAGCAAAAGATGCAGATTCTTATTGACTAAACCTGATGTGAATTCATATCAGTTTATCTAATATGTAGTCAGGGGACAACCCTAAAATATCTAAATAAATGAAAATGTTTTGTGACATTTTCTAATCCAACATTTTGATTCCTCAATTCCAAATACAGGTTTATACATTTTTAAAAGCAATATTAAGAAGAATAATTTTAAAATTAAACATTTGATTCAACCTGAACATGTATATTATTTATTAACTTTTCCTGTACTTCTTGCAATTGCAATAAATTTATTTACACAAGAAAGGGTAGCAAGACAGGGCGAGTACTGTGTTTAGATAGCATTATTACAACTGAAAAAAAAATGCAGATGCTCACTTGTTATTTTTTATTACTACTGTAGGTTATGAAAAACTACATTTCTATTTGAGTTACTGGTGTAAAGCACTACAAGTTGTTGTTATCCAGTGTGCATTATTCCTCCTCCCTCTTCTGTGCTTCTGTATCATGTTATCTGTTTGCAAAAGCCCTGTCCTGTCAGGCAATATTTTTTAGAATGTTTCTTAATAGACCTCTCACTTCCTTGTCTGAAGTGGAAGTAGTGGAGTACCCTTGCTCTCCTGCCTGTTGGCGCTGAAAAATGTAAGGAAATACACATGGTATTAACACATCCTGACTGGTTGTTCTGAAATTAAAACAAAATGTTTCCTTTTGTATTTTAAGTATGTAAGTGAATACAAAATATCAAATGATTGTACATTTTAGGTGTTAGAAAATAAGAGTATGTTGTGCTGTTGAGTCTGAGATGCATCTGTTAGTTGTGACAGCATTATTTTTGCCAGCTCTGCCACTTCTCTTACCTTTTGCTAGGTTCTGCCGTCTTTTGAGTATTGCTGCTTCTTCCAAAGTTTACATTTTAACTCATGGTCTGGCCAGCCCTTTCAAAATTATTTCAACTCTTTCCTTGATGTATTCTGTGCAAAAGAAACTTTTGAAGTGTACTTTCTTCTCTGTTGTTCTGACCTCCTAATCTTTCACCCTCTTTTTATCTTGTCACTACCTTCCTAATATGCATTTTAACAAACCAAGTTTTCTACATTTCCATCTTAAAGGTGCCAAATCAGATACCCTTACCCAAAATTGTTCTCATTTCTTACTATTTTTCCCCCATTTTTCTCCCTCCTCTCCCTTCCCTTACCGTTGTCTTCTGTTGTTGTTGTTATGAATTATTTAACATGTAGTGTAGCCGCACTAGAGGCCAGGACCCCAGCAGGAGGCTCTCTGAGGTGCTGTATGCCACAGAAAGCAGCAGACACCTCTGGCATGCTATCTCTTTCCATTCTCACTTTTCCATTCACTGTTCTACTTCCACTCTGTTTAAAGTGCACTTGCTATCATTTTTCATTAAGTAATTTCTCTTCAAGGCATCTCTTAACCCCATTTCCTTTAATTTTTTTGTACTTTTTTTCTGTCAGTGTCTTTCCATGCTCACCTTTGTGGGGCCTGCTGGCTGCTATGTTGTTTCATCATAGTCTGTCTTGCTTTTGCGGAGATCTGATTTCTTTTTTTTAACTGAGCTTTCTGCATTTCTCTGAAACTTTGTGCTGATGAAGTGTCTGCCTGCACTAATCCTTCATAGGAGGAGGGTTCACGCATTGTTAACTTTTCAGTCCAAGGAATGTCTTACTCTCTGTTTTGTAAAGTTCTGTTGAACAGTGGTTCTGATTAGAAATAATGAGCATTTTAAAAATAACCTAAATTGCTTTTCTGAATTCATAAAGACATGAAATACAGTTAGGTGCACGTCATTTAGTCATTCCGCTCTTAGAATGCAGTGACATTTCTTTTGACTATTTCTTTTTGTTTTTGGTAGGGTAAACCTGGAAAAGAAGGTGCCCCAGGTCCACCTGGCTTACCGGTAATGAAGGAAGCCTTCTAAATGTTTTCTAAGTAGCATATATTTAAATAACAATATGTTTATCAGGGTCGTACTTGTTACAGCTTTTTCCCATTGCAGTATGGATTTGGAAATGTCGATGTGCGTACCCTGTGAAACATTCCCTTTCATACAACTGGCCTTGGGACGACGTGTCCCACAGGTTTACGTAGAAGAGAAAGGCTCAGTACATAAATCTTGTCTCCTCTTTTTAAACAAGAGACCAACTGCTTACTACTGACTGTCAGATGAGTTTGAGACTAAGTTATAAAAAATTAACTTTGCTGAGTTTAACTCTGGTCAGTCACATCAGTCACACTGAAATTTTTGCAAGAGTCATACCTGCACTTCAGCAGAAATCAAGAAGCAAAATGGATAGTTTTTAATCGCTAGCCTCAAAGACTTCTCTCACAAAAGAAGTTATTGTCATGCTCACAGCCTTTCTGGCCTGAACCAAGATGACTGATAGATATTAAAATTGTCATCTTAGAGAAAGTGCCAAAATATGATTCTTTAAATATTCTAATTTAAAAGCTAAAGTTGTCCAAATATATTTGAAATACCTCATTCCATTAGTTAAATATCAATTCTTTTATATTTACCTCACTTCCACTTTAACAATATATTTAGGGTCACAGTGACCTTACAAATATGTTATCAAAACTCTTATTGTCAGTATAGCCCAATTTCACATGTCTTACTGAAACATCCTCTTCATTGTGTAAAAACAACCTCAGTGCCCAGTCTAAACACATTCCAGTCCGACAAAGAATGTGGGATGACAGACCAGAAAACTTTACTGTGTTAATACTCAGCTAACAGAAAGCAAATGTTCTGTCATGTCAAAGGCAAGTCAGTGTTCCATGCCCATTTCTGCATTGCTAACTAGCAATGCATTCATCTGCATAAGGCTTTGAGGAACCAAAGTCCCTTTTCCTCACATATATACACTGTTTTCCATCCTGGCTTGCTGAAACCTCTCAAGAGAGATCCACCATCATCTTTGAGACTGCATAAGTTCTAGGAGAGGGAATTGCTAAATGTGAGAGTTTCAGATTGTGTTCAGTTTTTGCCCTTTTGGAAACAGTAGCTTTCAGAGGGAAAACAAACCAGAGCCGCCTACGCTTGTGCTATCCGTAGCATTTCCACCTTGGGAATGGTGGAACGTGCCATGATAAGGCAGGCTTGGATGTTAGCCCTGCAGTGTTTCGCACAGATATGGAACTTTATCCCAAACTGAGTCATGTGAGTGGATCTCTATAAGGAACTTCTCACAGATTTCTCCCCTGAGCATATCACATTCATCTTGCCGTCACCATTAAAGCTTTCAGTTTTGAATCCTATTGATGACAGTGGTAAAAGATTAACCCTCCTAATAATTCTGTCACCTGCAGGGACAGAAGGGTCAACAGGGCAAACCAGGGTTGGCTGGCAAACAAGGAGCTAAGGTATTGTCTAATGGTTTTGTCATTGCTTGTAACGATGAATGCAGGGTATGTTTTGTGGTTATCATATTGCCTTGTTTATCACTGCATATATAGTATGTTTTACTTTACTTAAAAGCTGACGGCTAATGATATCATTGAACAGGAAACAGATCAGCTGAAATAGTTGATATGTCTGAGTAGGTATTTATCTATGCCTGCTGATGCGTTCCTGTAGTTTTTGGCTTGAGTATGTGGTGAATAGTTGGGTCAGCAACAGAGGCAGATGGTGGTAAAGGACTTATCAGGCGTAGCGGTCCTTCTTGCACGTTATGACCAATGTACTGAAGTAACAGGGGGTATCAAATGAGTACTCGTGAGCATATTTTTAATAAATAAATTTAAAGTCCCATTTTGTTTTCAAATGAAGGGGACGAAAGGAAACACTGGTCCACCTGGAGCTTGTGGTCGAGTAAGTGTAAATTATCTTCATCGTATAATTTGTTTTTCTAACCCTTAGAATAGAAATAAGCCAGCCTGACTGTATGTGGCAAAAATGGATGCCACATGATGCTATAATCAAGGTACGGTTTTCTCAAAGTAGCAACACTGATGGGGATCTCTGAGGTGTGACTTCCCTTCATATGTACCTGAATGCAATATAAGAGCCTCACCTCAGTTACAGCAATTTTAGCAGGAGACTAAACTGTCACAGAACAGTTACAGAAATTCACAGGAGTTAATTTTTAAAACAATACTCTAATCAGTTCCAAATGTGCTGTTAATTTTAAAATGTCAAGACGACATTTAAAGAAGAACACAGGAGCTGTGAGTAAAATTTCTCTGTCATCTCTCGTGGCATCTCATGCCACGATGGAAACCTTCTGCCCAAATTCTTAACAAGTGACTTTTTTTAAAAGCTGAATCATTTGTGATATTGACAGAGTAGTACAAAAACATTGCTTTTCTAAGAATGAAGAGAACAAAAATAAGAACTGTGAATTTTAATTTTAATCACGTTTATATTCCTCTTAAAATTAATGTTTTGTTTGTCCATTAATTTAAATTTCAGTGTGACGTGTGTATCTTTGTAGTGGTGCCCACGCAAAATAATGCAGAAAAGAGCAAGAAGTTTGTAATTATAAAATAGCAGAGTTATAACTAATTGCATTTTGATTATGCCTGTTATTTATAGAAATTCTGGAACATAACGTTAAGCTACCATAAATTAATTACATGCATATATAAAACACATTACTATAAGCATTAATACTCTTAAAGTCGTTGATTTTGTCCATTTTCATTTATGATTAATTAAGAGTGGTTTAGGTACAGCTGATGCTGCCTGGAGGCAGTGGAATACACTAAGTTACTCCTTCAGGTTCCTTTCAAGGTTTTTTTTTTTTTTATTTCATGCTACACTAATATTCACGATTGGGTCCTCAACTCGTACCTGGCCTGTATGACTGCACCCATAGACAAAGGAGTTCTCTGGGAGTTGAGGTACTGAGCTGAACGTTTCAGCCCCATCTATTTGTACAGGTCTGTAGTGTTACGCACATATAGCAATTTCATTTCTGGCTGCTTGTGAACAATTAGTGTATGATTAGAGAGGCTTCATGTTGTCACAACATCAAACTGATGAGTGAAATCATAATGTTGTTCTAAACAAATACTCAGTATGAGGCACTATGCTTCTCTCTTCATTCTTACTATTCGTTCTTTTCTTACCGTCTTTCTATTAAGACAGAGTATTATGATGAAGTGGTTGGTGAAAAAGGAGATGAAGGACCCCCCGGACCTCCAGGACCAAAAGGTCAACGTGGTGTGCCTGGTGAGTTATACATGAAAACTCCAATCTTTTAGCCCTTTGTCTACTCAAAGGGCTTGTAGCAAGCTAGCTTTTTCACAGTGTGAGCACCTGGCAGTCTGCTGCTGCCTTTCCAAGTTGGTTTCTAAATTACTCCCATCAAATTGCAGAACTGAAATTTACCCGGAGACTTTCATTTATCGTCATATTTTCTATTAAAAGTAATGGAGCTGGCACACTTTTCTGTGCGTGTAATTGAATTGAGCACCTAAGCTCATTTACATCTTGCTTCATGACTTTAGTGGAATACTACGGCAGCACATTATTTGTGTATGCTGTAGACTAATCATCAGGGCTGTAATCTCTTGTTAAAGGTCAAACTAAGATTTGTTGTAGCCTTCACAGTTTGTCTTATGCCATTTTTATTGCCTATCCTTCCAAAATAATAAAGATCTGCAAGTTTGTTTTTGTTTATTTTTGGGCCATGCTGTAAAATTAAAATTTATTATTTGGGCTATCTCACAGTGTAACAAAGGTTTGTGGACTGAATTCTGAGGCAGCATGTTGTAAGCTGCTTGTCTCATGCTCATCCTGCTAAATGCTTGCTTACTTTTCTTTGAAGTTCCAGTTTTGTGAACATTTATGTATGTGAGTGATCACTTGCCTTCACTCCTTGCTTCTGTAAATCTACTGGAATGCATATATCCAAGGGATTGTGATTGTAGAGAAAGGTGGTATCTTTATTAGAACAAGAATGTAGAATAGAGGCCAAAACGAAGCAAGAGTTCAAGCCTGAAGTCCTTTTCAAGTAACTGAGTGGCATCCCCACCTAAAATTAATGTGATGGATGCTATACCTATTGCACGTGTCTGTCTCTTGCTGGGTTTCAGTGGGAATTGTCTGTGTGCAACAATTGCATAAATGGTTGGCTACTCAGACAAAAGCCAAATTCTTGAAAGGTAAAAACAGCTTCAAATGCAGAAACCCAAAGTTTGCAATCAATATTATTGTGATTTTGCGGAGTATGCAGTGGTCTAACGGAGATTCTAAATACATTGCCTTTGCAGGGCCAAGGGGTCCTCCTGGAGATGCTGGTAGACCAGGTATGTGTATCCTGGAGCGCAAAAAATACATTGTTCATCCTGTCTATTACACTTGATCAACTTTGTGAAATCTTTGTTTCAGGTGACTTTAAGCTTATCTCTAAATGGCGAAAAGTCGTCACCCAGAAGTTTTGATGTGCCAGCTATTTAGAGAGAGGTTAAAGAACATCTTTTTTTTTTTTTTTTATTTTTACTTTCTCATTGTGATTATTTAATATATCACAATATAAGAAAGATTTTCTGGGTGAACTCTGGGACAGCATACTGTAATCTGTTTGTTTTAGACTCATCCTACTAAGTGCTTGCTTACTTTGCTTTGAAGTTCCAGGTCTTCAATTTTTTTTTTTTGTATTTTTTCTCTTTGCTTAGGTGTGTCAAGACCTGGTCTGAGAGGTCCCCCGGGATTTCCTGGCCCGAAAGGAATTAAAGGAGAGAAAGGACAATCTGGCTTGCCCATTGTAGGGCCTCCAGGACTACCTGGGATTACAGGCAGGCCTGGTTCTGTTGGATTACCAGGTGCCCCGGGAGTACCAGGTGATGTTTCAATATTGTGTAACTGTATATGTAACGGACAAGAAAAAATTCAGAGCCATCTAAATATCTGATGATTGAAATTATATGAAAACATGACTTAAGGAGCATGTTTTGAGTAACATGGTTGACTAGACTTTCTTTTTGGAAATTTTATGCTTTAGAATATTCGTGAAAAAGCATACATAATAAAGGGCTGTGCTCCATTGCTAATATGAGGTTCTACAAGGAAGATACAGTGACTTTCCAATATAAAGAGGACTGGCCTTTTTGTGTATAAAAATCTGCTACATAAAAATGGGAAAGAGTGATGAGAGAACATCTGTTCTTAAGGGTAATTCTTCCAAAATTTGCAGTGAATCTGTAAAAATAAATTCAGAAAGGGCTAATCTAAAAGTCATAGAAATAAATTGCAAACTTCCACTGGTCATAGTGGACCGTAGAGCAGGTTTGAAGTTCCAGCAGCATGTAAATAAAGTGATAGCAAAGGAATAGGTGAACCAGTTGAATAAATGCAGTTGATAAAACTTCTGGAAATAAGTGCATGAACTTCAACTCTTTATCTAGGAGTACCAATAACATCACATTTCTTTCATATGTGGTATGGCCGAAACAAGTTCTCCTAGACCAGTTTCAGTGGTTTTATGCTTCTCTTTTCTCTTTCCCCCTCACTCCCTCTTTTTTTTTTTTAATATATCTACCCTTCAAATATATTGCCCTAGGAAGAGCTTGATGTATTTTCTGTTGTTCTAAAGTAATAGCAAATACCTCAGAATAATGCTATCAAAGACACGTGAGCAGCATTAATAGCTTAGAATGAAAAGTTTCCTTTCTGTTCCTAGAAGAGAAAGAATCCTTTCTGTTTTCTGCTGATTCAGATAAAATGTCAATACTTTCCACAGCGGGAACTATGCTTTTTAAAGGTAGCATCATGGCTACACAGGTGGATCCAACGGTCTGCTGAGATTACCTCAGCATTACCAAATTTATCCTTGCATGCTTCCAGCTACAGATATTTTGGATTTGTCCAGGTTGTTCTTTCTTTTAAATGAGTATTATCTCCACCTGATCACTGCATCTTCTTTCCCTGTCAGCAAATAGAGAATTGTCTGAACAGTCTAGTGATGCAATGGTGACACACTCATCTCGTTAACAGGTAGAGTAACATTTAGAACTGGCCTACCAGGACTTCCTGGAGAGCCAGGGTATGTGGGACCTCCAGGACCTCCCGGAGATACTGGCATGAAAGGTCAGTTACTATGTTTACAAACAATGTTCTTGGGATTGGCATGGTGTTCACTCAGATGTGGAATAACAAGATGTCAGAAACACCACCAACGCTTATCCTTATGCAGCAATATCTTCCATTTTCAGGAAAGCCGCTCTAACTTAGGAGAAATAAAGACAGGAGTAGAAGAAAGATTATGTTCAGTCTCAGTGTAGGGCTGTATCTATTCTCTTCCTCTCTGTCAGGTCTCATTTTGCTTTCATGTAACGTATTTTTCATATGGAAGTGCTTTCTCTGAGTGAGATCAGGACTGGACTGTATTGGTAGCTACTGGTCCTTCCTTTTCAGCTGAAAACCATAGCTGAGTGGAAAAATTACTTTTGCCATTTCTATGTCCTTCCTGAAAACTATCATTCAGAAGTAGATGGTACAATCTGGCAATCTTCACGAGTCCTCATGAAAGTCAAAAACCAATTGACCTCTCATGACATTTGATGAGTTCGGAGGGTGAAGAAAATCCATTTAGGGTAGCAAGATGTCTTCCTCTCTTAATGAACAGCAAGTAAAAAAAGCAGCAAGTGTGCCAGTGCTGCCTACCATTTGTCCCGCACTGCATCCAGGGTGTAGATCTCCACGGGGACAAACAATGATTACAGGTGGGTGGGGTTTTCACCTTCCCCCAGTGTTATGTCTGTTGACTAACAGTTGCTCTTTGAGAGTAGGAACTAGAAATAAAATCCTTTTCCAACCCCCAAAAGTATATCAATCTCAAATCCTTTAGCTTCCTCCTGCAAACATCACCACAGGAACTACTGAATCTCTGTGCCACCTGCCATTCATTAAAGTCTCAGGCTGTTACTGCGCCATGGTAGTTCGATGCCTGTGTCCCTTTCCTCTTTTGAGAGAATCTGGCCTATCAACAGAGTGTTTGTATCCAACCAGTTCACTGAAACTAGACTTCTAAAAATCTAGTGAATGTTCCTACATTTTCAATTAAATGTAATCAGCTCTGACTCACTGTCTGACCACAGGAAAATTTATACTGTGTTGGAAGTGATTTTTTTCTTAAGGCATGCAAAGTTTGATATGCAAACAAAATTAAGGCCATATTCCTACAGCTCTGGCCAAAATATATCAGCCATCCTCTATACTAAATAATGCAATACATTAGTTAAACTTGGGAATAACTTGCTGTAGAACAATTAATAAATATATAACTTCATTCTAGGTGATGAAGCTTGCGTGTGTACTGATTGCAGCTATATTCCAGGAACACCTGGTCTTCCTGGTTCTCCTGGGCCACATGGCCAAGATGGCATACGTGGTAAAATGTCTTGGTGTTCATAAGGGGATAGTGGGACATGCCAATGCTTTCGGTTTTTGCATGAGAATCAGGACTCATGCATGCCCACAGTATGCAATATAGGCCTGTGTTCGAGATCTTTGATCCTGAGGATATGATGATTTAATATAGCATTGTGCAGGTCTGTGCACTGATAGGAGCAGAAGTCCTAAAACAGCTGAAGCTAGAATAATATTGGGCTGAGATGCAGCCTGAAGCCAGGTCAGTCTGTGCTCATGCAGTAAATGTGAGAGACAGTAATGTTCAGGGCTAAGTGTGGTTATCGGAGCTTGTCAAAATCCATTTCCTTGTTTCAATTGTTCTGTACAAAAAATGCTATTTCTCTTGCAGGTAGAGAAGGAACACCAGGTCCCAAAGGATCTCCAGGTTCTCCAGGAACACCAGGGTTTCCAGGGGCTCAAGTAAGACTTGAGTTTTTCAGGTTATTTTTCAGATCCTACAAAATTATTTCAGAGAAACTTCTTGGCTGGTGTTACATGCAGTGGCATACTAGCTGATCACAACAGCCGTCTCTTTAATGATGGTAATGAACGTGTCTGCATGGCAGGCCTAAGTAGTGATTGCAGTGTGAACATAGTTGACCTAGCTTTAAATAAGCCTAGTTTGCTCAGTGCAGTAGGAAATTCAGCTCAGGGTACAAGTCTGATGCATGAGGCTGGTAAATACCTGGGCAATTAATCTGTGCCGTATTTCAGGATGGCTAGACTGCTTATACCTGATCTGGCTAGTTTGCAACTAACTCGTGGATGTCTACATAATGCCATAATCATGGCAGTGGCTATAAAGCAGATAATTTGTGTGATCTTAGTCAAACCTCTCATATGTCTTGCGTCCAGCAGACTCGGGGCTTCCCAGAGCTGCAGCTGCACGGAGGAACTGGCTTCTCATACAACTCTCTTCAAGGATACAAAGGACGTCCCCTCTTGGGGAACTTGCTGAAGAGAGAATGCAGACACCTGCCACAGGCATACCACTTGGCTCTTGTAACTTGTGCCTGCAGTAATAATTATTTTTGAGGATTTACTATCAGACCTCTTCAGCACTGCCCAATACAAAACAGTCACACACAAGAATTCATTGTGCTCAATGCCATACAAATGCAGAATGAAACAGCCTGCTAACAAGCTTTTCCCAAAGGTTCACAAGAGTTCATTAACCCAAGATCACTAGAGCCCAGTGTGCTTTCAGCTCCACACTGTACCCTGCGGGGGAAAGAAGAGAGACCAGGAGTTTACAGCAGACAGAGCCAACTGTGGCAGCTTTAGTCCCTGGGAGGTATCTCCCTATGGAAGAGAAATCTTAGATCAGATGCTTTTAAGGTATTTTCTTGTCCTTTCCTTTGTGCCACAAAAGCACAAACACGTAGCTAACAGTCTGATCCATTAAATGATCCTGCATTATTCCTGTTTATAGTAGCGTAAATGAGATGATAATCAGGGCCAAAAAGAGTAAAGGCAGAAAAAAAACCCTGCTCCTTGAAGTGTGCACTTACTGAAAATGAAATTGAGAATAAAGAGAGCCACCCTCAGATATCTACTGTAAAAGGAAAGCTTGAAAACAGTTGGCATGTGTCTAGCACAGAAATTCTCTTGATTGATTTGTTCCAGGGACTTCCGGGTTTTAAAGGAGATCGAGGACATAAAGGATCAAAAGGTGATCCAGGATACGTGTATCCAGAGGGACCCAAAGGTGAACAAGGAGATCCGGGGGCTGAGGGAGACAAAGGAAGAAAAGGCTCAAGTGGATTTGTGGGAAGACCTGGCTCTAAAGGCTCAAAGGGTTCTAAAGGCGAACAGGTGGGTATGCACTCTTTACAATTATTATAGCACTCATGGAAAGCTATGTCAATAATCCCTGTACGACAGTCTGTTTAATCTGTTCAGATGTTTTACCTGAATATCCTCTATCTGATTTAGGCGTAATGTATTCAACTATAGCAGCTAATAGGCAAAAGGAGAAATGAAAGAATGAGAGTAAATATTCCTAGGTAATACCAGCAAGAGATGAGCTCTAGTAGACTCATGTTGCTGGAAAAACCTCAGCAGTCAATTGTGCTGTTGGTTTGGATATTTAAACTGGAGCATTGGCTTGACTTCCTAGGATGAATATGAAAAAATAATAATGGCAGTTTTCCTGTCCACTCATGATGCTTAAAATGAAAGGATCATCTTCTCCAAATAATTCATGTTCAGTCTTTAAGAGTTAATCTTTAGTCAGGGCTGAGAGAAACGATAAAAGCTGGGAGAACCCACCATGAGTCTAGGATCCTTAGAGCAGAACTCTTTCTTCAGCAGAATAAAAACCTAACAATTGTTGTGCTGTGTTTGTTGAAAAACTGAAGTGGTTCAGACATAAGTATCTCCAAGCCTATATTCAAGGAGAATCAGAGCTGAGTTTTCTTGAGTTGTCTTGCTGCTTTTTTTTTTCTCCCAGAACTGATAAAGAAGGTGTACAGTATAATGCCACAGGGATTGAAAATCAAGCTCTTTAAAAGAGAAAGAGTACAAATAAATATAATAGAAAGGATGAATAAATGCCCTCTGTTTATAACCATTGTTATAAAAATCCATATTCTTTTAATCAGAAGTCATAACTAAACCAGAGGACTAATTCCTCTTAAGTTAGCAGAGGTACTTTGTTGTTAAAATAATTTGAGATTATAGTCGTGCAGAGGATCAGACATTTTTTTATAAAAGCTGGCGTGGAAAACGAGTAATGCTCGGTATACACGTATGTGTAATCATTAATAGGGATCGGCTGGCTCAAAAGGAAACAGAGGACTGCCAGGATTGCCTGGTAATCTTGGTCTCCCTGGAGAGATGGGGCTTCCTGGACCGCCAGGATATGGACCACAAGGAACAAGAGGTCTCAAAGGTTCTAAAGGAGTATCTGGTCCACCTGGATTACCTGGAGAAGCTGGTTTGTAACTTCTGATTTTACCATTCTTTACCTGTGTTAAAGAGCACTTGCTTGAAATTGCAGAGATAGGATTGAAGGCACAGAAATGATTTATGAAACATAGGAAGCTTATCTTGGGATGAGATTTCCATTTCCAAGCACTGTTCCAATTTTGATCCCACTGAAAACAGTAGGGACCCCATAGCATGTTTAGCCCAACTTCTTGCACAGAGCGGGGTCAGCTATGAGATCATACCATGTTACTCAAGGCTTTATCCAGTAGGGTCTAGACAACCTCCAAGGATGGAAGACTGCATGGTCTCTCTGGCAACCTGTTCCACTGCCTGACTGTCTTTACCATGGGGAAAAAAAAAATTTTTAATACAGAGCCAGTCAGCATTGTCAGTATAAGCTTAAGTAATGAAGGGAAAATACAAAAGACTTGGTCACTTCTGAGTGCCAAAAACATACTAGTGTATTTATAGCCAAGTATAATCTGGAAGAACTCCAAGATGGACAGAAGACCTATAGTCAAGACATCTTAAAGAGATTTTTGTACTTTAAATCCATGTGATTGTGGGTTTTTGTACTCATAACTGCTGTGATAGATTGGACACCATATGTCTGAGCTATTGACATCTGATTTAAGATGCAAGTTTGCTATCCTGTGTGATGAAATTATCAGCATGTATCTGTTTGAGTGTTGAGAATAAGACATCTTTGAGACTCTTTCTGGTGTTGTCACCTTGCTTCCCGTACCTAAAAATCTAGAAGAATCTGTTGGACGTATTGTTAGTTGTGAGATTTTTTGTTTCTTTTTAGTTTCTTCTGAGGGCCTTCAACACTGATGCTGGCAGTAGCTCTTATTCAGTGGCTTGAAGTCTTTCCAGTCCAAACCAAATGTGGGGTCGTTGATATGTTTTCACAGTCATTTCATCCAGGAGGGCATGACACCTATTAAATCTTTATGGAGTGGAGCTGCAGCTGAAGCATCTCTTAATTGCATCATTTTTCTGCTGTCTCCATGCTTCCTTTTCTGGCTCTCCACGAGGCTGCAGGAGGGCTGAGAAGAGAGCTTGAGATTGGCTTGGTATCAATAGAATACTTTTGCTATTACGAAGCCAGAATGTTAAGGCTTTTCAAAATCTGTTGGAAATTCAGATGGAGGGAAAGTGTGGAAGACTGCGAGTAGATTACTCACCTGTATTTTTAAATGCTTAAGACTGTACATTTCCAAATGATAAACCTCTGTAAGCTTTGATTATGTATTTACTGAAGGTTTGAAAGGAGAGACCAGTATGATAACTCCATTACCTGGATTACCAGGACCACAGGGGCCAGCTGGTTTACCCGGACCCCCAGGAGTGCCTGGTGAGTATGTCTACGCTAAATGCAGCAAAAGTCAGAGATAATCTGGGTAGGGTATCTCTCCCAGCTTTGGCCAGATGAAACTGCTGGGTTATTTTGTAACTGTAAAATACCATAGAACTGACCTCTGTGATGCAGGAACTGTGGAATTAGCCATAACATTTCCTTTCAAGAAAACTAGGAGCAAAGAATGCAAATGTGAATAGGAAGGGCACGGGGGACATGTCCACGGTTTGCAGTATGGCAGGGATTCCAAGCAGTACTATGCTATGACTCAGTTCCTCAGACAACCAGAAACCTCTGGGGCACATGCTGCAGTTCATATATCCAGGAAGGAGCCTCTGGCATAATTTTGACAGGTCCTGTCCAAAATTATGTTGGGACTGCTGCAGCCCTCAAAGAAGGAGGATCAAACTTAAAGCATTCTTAAGCTTCCTGAAACCCTTGGGCTGTCATATGCCTTATAGGGGTACGGTCAGAAATTCTCTTAAGGTATTTGCAAGCTTACTAGAAAGATAATTGTATGACTGAGTTTTTCCAGGTTCTTTTTTTAAGTTACTATTACTAACTATTGTTCTATGATATTATGAACCTGGGTTTCCTTTTTGGGTGGGTTTTAGGAGTGGTTTTTTTGCTTGCTGGTTTCTTACATGTTGCAGAATTTATGATGCCCAGAAAGAGAGTGAGCTAGATCCAGGTTAACCGTAAGGTCTCTTTGCTTTGGTTTTGTAGAACAAGAGTCCTTAAAGCTGCCCTGAATAGCGTGGGAGAATATTTTTTCAGCTTTTTGGTAGCTTTTATTCTTACCCTTGCTTCCATTCCGAGCCCGTAATATGTGTTTGCATGTTCTCAACAAGTAGAAAACGTGTATCTGCGCATAGTTGTTTGCATAAGTCTGAGACTTGGGCAGATTGCATAAAGGCTTAACTTACAGACTTGCGCCTGGTTTGATAATGTGAACAAAGAGATCACAATTAGCATTTTAACTGTGAGAACCTGTTGTGGAGGAGAAATAGTGCCTGTGGTCTAATGAACTTATCTACAGTGATGTCCTAATTAATAATGGTAAACTAGTGAATGCCCAATCATTATATTTTGAAGTTCTGTGGCAAGATGCATCAGAGCTCACTTATTTTCTTTGTATAGGTAGAGTTGGAGCTAGAGGTCAGCCAGGTGATTCAGGGCACCCAGGGCCAACAGGTGACACAGGCTTTCCAGGGCTTGGATTTCCTGGAAACCCTGGTCCAAAAGGTAAAATGCTTTTTTTTTTTTTTTTTTCCCTTCTTTCTCTTTTTTTTTTTTTTTTTTTTTTAAACTGCCTTCTACTGGTTTGTTTTTTTTCCCTCCAGATTAAAGACAATGAACAAATTAAAAAAATGAATTAACATTAGTCAGGCAGAAGTTTTTTAGTCCTCTTAGAATTTTCTACCTTCAAGCTTATAAATAGTAAGTTTACAATATTTTGAAGTATTTCAGAGAACCAAGTATCAAAGCTGTCAGTAGTAAAATATTTTAAAAGATGTTTCTAAGGCTTTACTGGCAAGAGGGTACCCTCTGTAGAAGTGCAGAGATATCCGAAGCAGAGAATCTACTTCAAAGAGAGCCTGTAATTGTCAGAAAAGGGACAGGACATTGAGGCTTCCTGCAAAACTGGCCAAACAGTTGCAGTTCATCTGAGTGCCATGCTTACTTCAGATGGATTGTCTTTACCTGTGTATGTATTACAGACAGAGAGCTATATAAGTGCTAGTATTTTATTTTTAATCAACTTTGGTTATGTACAGTGCAGTACCTGCTCTACTGTGCAGGTAATAGAAAGTGTTTTGAGTGCTGTGAATGTGGCCATTCCTCATGCTGTCATGCCCCACTTTTAAAATGTCTTTGGACACTAGAAATATTTGGAGCTATTTCCGTAATCCCACCAGGGAAAAAAACAAAATTTGAAAACTCTGACACTGAAAGCTCTACCTTGTTGCTTTTTGAAGAAAAAGGTAAGGAACAGATACCAGAAATGCTTCATTTACCAGTTACTTTAATCTGTTTGTTTTTTTAAGGCAGGCAAAAGAAAACAAAATAACTGAGCCGTGTTACAATCAGTATTGAGTGAATATGTAAGGAATAAGATTCAGCCTGTCACGTCAGCTCTGAAATCAGGATGCTGTCTTTATGTAACCTACGTTAGTGTCAGAACTTTATAACCACATCCATACAAATACCTATTTGCAAAATAACCATGGTGATAACCATAGCATTTTTACTGCCATTTGATTCTCCTTTTGCAGGAGATAAAGGACTTGCAGGAGGAAAAGGGTCACCAGGTTGTGAAGGAAAGATTGGAGATCCAGGCCGATCTGGAAATCTAGGACTACCAGGAGGAAAGGTTTGGTTAGAAATGCAGTGCAAACTTTTCGATAGGTCCTATTTATTAAGTGTGACGCTAAGCAAAGTAAGAAGAGGTGTAAGGAGTATAGTTTCTGTTTCCTAACCAGTGACACACAAAAACTGAGACAAAATTGTTTATAAAAGGGGGCTCAAGCCAAAATTTTAAATCCAGATATAGGATCCAGGTGTTTGGGATGCTTTGAGAATGCAATTTTCAGAGTGCAAGGAGGATATTTATTGCATTACTTACAGCAAATAATTAAGGTCACAGCTTCTGAAAACGTGGTTTTTCAGGAATCGCAATTAAGCACATTTTTGATGGAGGCAGATGACAAGTAAATATACATTCAATGCAAGGAAGTGCTCTACTGAGCTGAAGCCTGAATGAAATAGGTTGGAGGTAATATCTACAACCACTCTTCTTGATTAACAGAAGCTAAGCTACTGATGACATATGTAAGTGTAGGACTCTTGGCTACTCTCTAGTCAGGATCTAAATTTTAACAAAATAACACTTGATTATCTTGAAAAGGTGGCTTTTCTTTTTTCTTTTTTATTTTTTTGCATCTGTCCATATTTCATTACCTTTCGTGTCTTTCTTGACGTGACAAACAGTTATGTCTGCCTTATGTGTTTTTTTTTTAATTATCTCTTCTGTACTTGAAGGCATCAAACAGCTGGATTTTGAGTGGCCTTTGTGGTCCAAACGAACCATCAGTAACTGGTATAAGCTTGGCTCTGCTGGCCTGCTTTAAGATCATATTCATTTGCTGGTACTCAGAACTCCACTAACCAGCATTTCATTCAGCCAGTAAGAAAAAGGAATCCAGTCTTTCCTTTCAGGGACTCTGGACATTTGTCACAAAAAACAGTCTTCATGGAGAAAAAGATGTTTGGAAGAATGATAGAAAAATTAAAACAATGACTGAGTATTCTGAGACACATCCAGCCTTGATTATTTAAATAAATATTTGGATGAAAATATGACTATTAAGAAAATTAAAGGAAAAGTTGTACTTGCACAGATTTCAATCCATTTTTCAGATACACAACCAAAACTTCTCATAGTTACAGCAAACATCATAATGCTGTACTGGCCAAATAGAAGGAAGTGCCTTGCACTGCTCAGTAGCAATTTCTGTAGGAGAGTAAGAAGGTAATGTTCAAAAGCTGGTTAGATGAATTATGCTTCTGATGTGGGACCTCCAGCTGGGCAGTAGGGAACATCCAGTGCTCTACTGAATTGGAGCCATTACAAATGGTAATGTGAAAGATCCCAGGAAATGGTGGTAATTGCCTAATATAAGAAGATGTCACCTACAGGATGGATAAAGTGATATTTGTCAGATTTACAAAATGCACTGCATGTGGCTTTTTAACATTTCTATGTGTGTTGCAGGGTGATCCAGGCATGGTTATTCCTGGAGAGCCAGGTAGAACGGGTTCACAGGGAGGCAGTGGCATTCCTGGCCCAAAAGGTGATACTGGATTTCCAGGACTTCCAGGCCTACCAGGGCATGCTGGACGTGATGGTGATGATGGCCTAAGAGGTACTGTGGTCAAATAAGCACTAGGAACACAACATTTTACATCTATATTTTAAGGAAAGGGAAGCCAAGTCAAACAACGTTCACTCAAAGCTTCAAACTACTGTTTTATCATTATGAAACCAATCTCCTTTCTTTTAGGAGATCCTGGCTCACCTGGAATTCCTGGGGAGCCAGGTCTTCCAGGGAAGCCTGCCAAATGTCTTATTGGACTGCCAGGTTTGCCAGGTGGCGAAGGAGCTACAGGCCCACCAGGTAGGACTTTCTGAATTAAATGTGCCGTTTGGCTGGGTGAGTCTCAGTGTTTGTACCTTACAGAGGTCTGAGGGAACTGAACTTGTTTATGGATATTGGTTATACAGTAGTATGCAAGAAAATGGGAGCTCAGTTAAAAGATCCATTGTCTGCAGATTGAAGGGAAAACATGTGGTGAGTTGGCTCCATGGTTTAAGATTCAGATTCCATTGTACAGCACAAACAGTAATCACAAACTGGCCTAAATTCCACAGGAAAAAGGATATTTCAGTGACCTCTTCTTGTATGGGGCTGAGTATAGGTTACTTAGTGCAATGTAAAGAATGGAGGACAGAGGAGGAACAGAGGAAGAGCTCAGCTATGTGGAAAAGAAATTCAGGGCTTCATAGTACCTGCATATACTGTTTATGATATCCCTTCCAAGAGGGGACAGTCTTAAGCACCCAGCTCAGTCCTTTCCTTTTGGAAGATCTCAGAAGGATTTTTTTTTCCCTGGGAGATGTATGAAAATGCAGTGTTTAGAGGATAAATGCAGAACTGTTTTTTTTTCTGAGAAACAATAGGATTATCTGCTCTGTTTTTTATTTGTTTTTTTTCTTGGTTTGGATTTTTTTTCAAATCTCTTTAAGAACACCTGAATAAATATGTTTTCTTATAGATTTTCTATAGAGCCCTCATGCAGGCAAAATTCCCAGGGTCCAGGAAGAGTTTCATGTTCATGATGGCAAGCTCGAGGTGATGATGGTTTCTTTCCCAGAAAGATGTGCCATACATACTGTGTCATGTTTTTTTCTTAGGAGGAAGAGGTATGCTAGGTTCAAAAGGAAAACCAGGTCCTCCTGGCCTGGGTATCCCAGGAATCTTTGGAAATCCTGGGGAACCTGGACTAATAGGCTCTCAGGGAAATACAGGATTACCTGGTCCCAAGGGACAGCGTGGAAGGCCGGGAATCTCTGGTGTGCCAGGTAAGGATTCTGCAAATACGTATTTTGACACAGAAATTAAGTCAATCTCTGCAGAAGGGTGTCAGTCATGATTTTCCAAATCGAAGATGCAGAAATATTTTCCAAATAATAGACAGATGCTCCGCTTTCATATGTCATTGAGATCTATATGGAAAACAAATCGATCCGCATTCCCTGAACAGCAAGGATATCTTGAGGTTGTCATGACGCAGTATTGAATTTTCTAAAGCAGCATTTTGAGAACAGGATACCTGCTGTTGTTTTCTGTACAGCAATGTCCTTGCAGCAGGATGTTAACTAGCTGTCATTCAAAGTGACTGCCCAGCATAATGGAGCATTGGTAAAAGTACTTAGTAGAAGTATTTAGTAGAAGACATTTAGAAGAAATGGCTTCTAACATTCAGAAGAATGTTAGTACTAGCACTCAGTAATATTTAGTAGAAGTTCTTATTCAGCTTCCCTTTTCAAACAGGTAACTTGTCAATGCCATCTTCTTCTTCTAAAAAAGACAAGTTCAGATCTTGAATCTGTTAGAGTTGTGACTCGGATCAAACTCTGTCATGTTAGCCAGAGCTGAGTTTAGATTAGGCAGGTAAGTAAATGCCTGTAGTTTTTTTTTCAGAAATTTGTTCAAAGTTGATTTGTAGAAGGAAACAAATCAGGTATGTAGTGCTTCTTATTTCTGACAAAGATTTTTCAATATTCTCAAATCCTTTATTATTTTGTGGGAAGGAGATGATACATGCCTTTTTAGAGATACAACCTGTAAACATGTAGGGCTTGACTCAGCTGCCTAAACATAGGCATCTAGTGTCATTTGAGATGAGCTGTCATATTCCAGCTGGCCTCTAACTCCTGGGCCAGAGAGGAACAGCTTTCCCATACATCCTGTGACAGATCTCCGAGCCCTGTGTGGATGATTCAGATGCACAATACTCACTGTCAATTAGACCGTTGTTACTTACCTAGGTTGTTTGAGGTTTACCGTGTGTGCAAATGCTATTCATGTGGTTAAAGACTACGAAACTGGCTTCTACAAGTATGTTAAAGATATGGAGGGGCAGAAGGGAATAAAATGAAAATGAAAAGATGCAACAAACTGCTTAACTGACAGGCACAGTTATAATTTTCTAAAGTAATGTTCTCTTTCACTGGTCAAATACTAACAAAATACGTTCCTGCTGCTTCATTTCTCTAGGCTTAAGGGGAGAGCCGGGTATCATGGGCCCACTGGGAATTCCTGGACCCCCTGGCGTGTTTGGAAGCCCAGGCAACCCGGGTAGCAGAGGCAAGTAGCCATAGTTTTATTTACCTTCATTATTACTTAAGAAGACTATAGGAACTTTCATGCTGAAGTAGTCTTGTGATCCATCTCGTTGTATGTTATCACTCCTGAGTACTCCTGTTGTATAGTTAATGACTAAAATTTCTTTGAGTCTTGTTAAATCCTTGACTTCAGTATGTTGTGTAGTCTACAGACTAAGTGACAACACATTTTCTGTTAACAGTTTTAAATTGCCACCTTTTCAATTTCTCAGGTATTTGTGAAAATAGCTGGGAATGTTGCTAGCCGAAAAACAAAGCTTTTTGTTCTTTTTTTTTTTTGTTATCCCATTTATTTTCAACATATTATTATATCTATTTAACTATATTTATACTCATTGTAAGAAACAATTACAGTCTCTTGCCATGATCCATGATCAGAGATGTTTCATTGATGACTGCAGTAATTAAAAAGCTGTTTTAGGTTGTTACCTGACATGTATATTTACATATTTAGTTACTCTTAAAGACAGGAGTTTCATTGATTCCTTTACATACGTTATCGGTTGGTCAGATTTCCTCAGAATAATTATTTTTATTTTATTGCAGGTTCTTTTGGCTTTCCAGGACTAAAGGGAAGAAAAGGATTTCTAGGACAAAAAGGGGAACCAGGTGATAAAGGTTTTCCTGGACCATCTGAGACCTTGGTTGATATTGGGAATAAAGGAGAACAAGGCTCAAAAGGTATGCATTGTTGCTCTTTCATTCAAAACTATGTTGCCATTCTGGTGGGCTCTAACACTTGAAAGAAACTGATTCAAGTGCTCAAAGAATTAACAATGCTTTGAAATAATTAGTGCATTGTAATTGCCTTTTTATTAATTGAATAGCTGGATATTACACTGAATATTTATTTCCATTTTAACAAGTCCATATGCCTTAAAAATCCTATCAGTGTAATGTCAAATCGGTAATAATATTTCGGTAGTACTAGGAAACTTGCATATATGCATCCTATATAGTCAAGTTCTTACACATTTAGTAGCCCATGAACACAAAAATGGGTGTGTTCACCAACTAGATGCTGGACTGCAAAGAAATTGAGTCTATTCAGAGATATTTGACTGTCAGAAGAATTATTTTGTTTGCAGTGTCAATGTAGACTCTCTGTATATGAGTTGTACATGCTTAGCTAATGTTATCTGGCTTTTTCTGTAGACTTTTCCTGTAGAAACTTTCAGAAACTTACATTTGTGTCCATATGAGAAATACTAAAAACATTGACAGTCATGTTGTGTTTTGCTTTTGTTTGTCTACGAGCTGAAGATCCTATATTCCATTCTGCTTCTCTGCTATTTTAATAGGCTTTTGCCCGTTTTCCAAGACATTGTTTTTTAGTTCTATTTTTGTGAAACTTTGTTATAGGATTTCAAGGAAGGATGGGTCTAAGAGGAGAAAAAGGAGATGCAGGTGTGCAAGGACCACCAGGTCTTGTTGGGTCGGAAGGAATACCTGGTCTACCAGGTATGCAGTATCAGTATTAAAAATTGCTGTATCACATGGAGGGTAGGGATTAATATTACCTCAACACTAACATATAAAAACAGCTTCAGTAGCAAAACTACATTCTCTGTGTTAACTCTGAAGCTCTTTTGAGTATTCTGAAGCTGAGCAATTACAAAAACTGCTACTTGAAAGTTATAGTAGCTACCACCAAATGATTATTTGTTTTCTTGCAAATACAGACCATTACCTGATCTAATTTGAGGTGATAAATAGGAAACTTTAGGCTCAAATATCGGTGTCTAAACCAAAGACATGAAAATGGTTTCTATTTATTCATCTTACAGGTGTCAAAGGATTTATGGGTCTTCCAGGGATTCCTGGAGGACAGGGATTCTCGGGAGCACCAGGAAACAAGGGGGACATGGGAATTCCAGGTTATTCTCTATCAAGTCTTGTTACAAATTCATGCAATTGTGTAAAGCATTTACACAGATCTGAGCAGTTACTGTAAGCACACTACACAATACTTACTCAGACTGAGACTTCTACTTTCCTGGACTTGTATTTTTCTACCCACCCACACAGCTGCTTGAATTGCAGAATGTAGTTCTCCCTCTCTAGTTATGAAGCACAATGTTAATAAATATGTTCCAACTGTCCATCTCAGCATGCAATCTGTAATATTTTTTTGGAGGGTACAGGACAAGAATTAGTCAGGGTATGGCACTATATAGCCCTTCTACTTAGCTTTGTAATCAAGTGCTAGCCCAGTGATCATAAGTCTTTCTCTCTGTAAGCTTTAATTGTAATTATAAATAATAAATGAAATACAACCTCTTTAATTTATGTACTGGTAAACGTAAGCACCTCTTTTAATGTGCTTAGAATTAAAATCACTTAATATACAAATCATTTTATCTCTAATGCAAAGTGAGCATCTGAAAATACAAGTAGAATTTCGCAAAACATTGTATGTTTTGTACAATTACGATCCTTTGAAGAATGGTATCAATATCTGTGTTTTTCCAGGTCCAAAAGGCCAAAAAGGATCTCCAGGCTTTCCAGGACCATCAGGTGACCCTGGGCAAGTAGGCTCTGGTGGCACTCCGGGTGACAAAGGAGACCCTGGCTACCCAGTTCCTGGGCCTCCAGGAGAACCTGGTCCGAAGGTATAAAGGCAGTGGACATACTGTCGTATTGGCCCATAAGCAGATCCTTTGACTGTAGAAACAAAATAACCTGTAAGCAAGACCTAGAGAGGCTGCAGCAGATAAGCAGATTATTTGTTAGTGATGAGAAATTCTAAAATCTTATGTCAATGTTTAGGAGAATTTTTGAGTTCCTTATAGTTCATTTTTCTCTGTGTGCAAGAATGTCATATTTGTAAAGAACATCTTGGAAATAACTTTGATGTTTCTGAAAAAGATACTAATCCGTTGAGAAGTTGGACTTGCACTTAAAAAGCCAACAGTAGGTATACTTGTGTATTAAGAAGTACACAAAAAATATTTTAGCAAATGCAAAAATTATGATACCTACAATTGTATTGTTGGCTTTTGACAGTCTAGTAATATCATTATGCAAAGATGAATTGTTTTCTTAGCAATATATTTTTATTGTTAAATGGAAGTTAGCTCAAATTCGTAAAATCTTACTCCACGTATTCTGATTGATGAATAACTGGAAATCTCTTTACATATGAGATTCTCTGAAATACATGGTTCAAGCTGTAAATTGCACCATGTGCAATCTATCTGTTTAGTTTCTGTATTATCTGGGTAGCCACAATAGGACTAGTTTGCAAGTCAGTCTTAAATTTCCATAAGCAAACCCAATCATCTGTCTGCCTCTATTCTAATCCAAATGACTAAAAAGCAAGAATTTAGGGAAAAAGGTGCATTTCAGTGTTTTGCATATATGTTTATTATGTAAGAAATGTATATTTGGATCAAGAGAGGAGCTGTTAGAATACAGTTGGAGAGAAGTCTGTGTACAAAGTGCTGGCAAAAAGAGTACCTAAAAACTGAAGTCAATTTTGTACAGATTAAACAAATAATATCCTTATCTAAAGAGTCAGTGGTATTATGATAAGACTTTGTATTAGTCTACTTTATTTTTTTTCTGAAAATCATACTGAACCATGATTATACTCTCTTAACCTTTAAAATTATATATACTTTTCTGTTGTACAAATTTAGAATGTAATGTATGTAATGATAAGGGATTCTTTATCTATTTGTGCTTGGCTGCTGTTTATCAGGGAGATCTAGGTCCCCCTGGAGGTTTAGGCAGCAAAGGAGAAAAAGGATTCCAAGGTCAGCCAGGACATACAGGAGTACCGGGACCAGATGGGATCAGAGGAGAATCTGGTGGTGCAGGAATCCCAGGTATGTTTTGTTTTAGAGGGGTGGTGAGGTGCTGACATGCCTCTAGAAGAGAATTTCTCAATAAACCACAGAAGGTGCCTGTGACATGGCACGTTTATACTCAAAGCGTCTCCTTTGTAGTCAGCACAGCCAGCCTAGCTTACATCGGCTAAAGCTCTGTCCCAGCTCTCCAAAACAGAAATGACAGCAAAGTTGTCAAGCTGAGTCTGGGTCTAGTCCTGAACTAAATTCCAAGCAATAGCGTCTTTTCCCCTCTCCCAAACTCTCTTCTTACAGGGGAACCAGGACTTCCTGGAGATGTTGGTGCTAAAGGACTTCAGGGCGTTCCAGGACGAATGGGCATTACAGGGCCTCCAGGTATGATTTATAGCACCTTCCTCAAATCACTGTCCTCTGGTTTGTTACTCACTTCATGCATTGTAGTGACACAGTTGATATTCCTGCTCTTGCAGTTGAAGTTGGAATCTCTGTTTATGCAGGTATGAGGCTCTGTTCACCTTTTTCAGTTCCAACTAAGGATCCTTAACAGCCTATTTTTAAAGTATCAGCTCAGCTCAGGCAAGAGGCTTTAGTTCTGTTTTCATTGTTGTAAAACTTTCTGCTTTTTGTTTTCATCCAGAAGCCTCAAAGAGAGGTGATATCCGCATAAATAGTAAGAAAGGCTTGTTCTAGCTCCTTAGACAGAATAATAAAAATCTAGCTAGACAATGAGAAGAATAGGGAAAAGACAGAGTTGCTGTTTTTAGAGCAACAGAAAAGACCAAACTTTTTAAAATATACCTAAGTGGAAGCATATAAATATGCAGTGGCAGACAGGTATGCAATACAGACTTTAATAAAGGGAGTGCAAGCTCTTGTCTTCAAAAAGAGCATTGAACGCTCTCATATTCAGATGCTCAACTGAATTATGTGGTAGTTTTGTAAACTTGAGTGATTTTGCACTGATTTATCAGCAGAGTTGGCAAAGATGACAATCTACACCTTACTTAGAGAAACCTTGAATTTGTAATAAACCTCTGGAGAGAAACCATACTGCCTGTCCCACCAGCATGGGTTAAATCAAAGGCAGGGTCCTAAAATGTCTCTGAAAGACAGGAAGCTATTGCCTTTGAAAATAATGAGGGTCCTAAATCCATTGAAGTCCAGAGAGCTCAATAAAAATGAGATACTGCTCTTACTACTGTTTATCTGACCAAGATAGTTGCAACTATCTTTGAAGTAGCTGCACTAATAAAATTTTAATAAAGCAGACTCATTTCTTCTACTATTTTGCATTTCGAAGGGAGATGTGGAAATGATATTCTGGCCCATTGTAATTCACAGGTACTGTTGGAGACCCTGGAGAAAATGGACTTGTTGGTGAAAGGGGTAATCAAGGTCGGGATGGTATGCCTGGCACCCCAGGAGTTAAGGGGGAACCAGGTACAGCAGTGGAATATGTTAATTCTATTCAATCTATTTTAAAATTGCTTTTCCCCTGCCCCCCCCACCCCAAGTTTCCCTTGTCGGTTTTGGGGAGGATCACTAAGGAGCTTCTGTGGAGTAAAAAATATGTTGGTAGGTAGAAGGTTCTTAACTTTTACATAATTCACAGGCTTTCTATGCAACTGTTGTACATACTGTCAACATCCCAAATGCATACATCACTTATTGTACATGTGATTTGTCATAGTTTTCCCCCCAAATGTTAATGTCTGCAAGAGCCTGAGTATTGATGTTATGTGTTCAATCTCAAATTGATGAAGAGGACCAAAATCCTTTTAAAGGAGGAGCCTCAGATCTTACCTAGACATACGATATAAGGGCTCAAAGTGATGAATGATCACACTTAGATCAGTACTCAAGTTTTCCGTGACTTAGCCCTAGTGTTGTAAAATCTTTCAGTTAAGTGTCACTCCTGATGTCATCAATGTCCACAGATAGATTTATTTCTCCATTGCATTCTGATAGAAAGTGTTTTCATGTTTTAGAGTGAAGGTGTTTATTTGTATGTGAGTATAGAAAAAGATACTGAGCAGATATTCTCTAGTATTTAGTAAGCTTTTCCATATTATGTTTTCAGTAAACACTGTTATGTAAATTCTTTTTTAGATATTTGTGTTGTTTGTTTTATTTTTCTTACTAGTATTTTTCTTTATTTTTTCTTAGTATTTTTCTTAGTAGTATTTTTCTTCTTTATTTTTCTGAGTAGTACTTTTTTCTTAGTAGTAGTATTTTTCTTGTGTTTTCTTTCTTTTATTTTTCTTTCTGTCTGAAAGACAGACAAAGTTTAGTATGACAGAACGTACCTCAAATACGACTGGGAAAAAGGAGTTCTCACTTTAAAGAAAAACTTAAGATTTCATTTGTATTTCTGGATAGAACCAGTAGAAGATAAGCAATGCAGACGTTTTACATATAACTAAAATATCGATCTTAACTTAGTGAATATTGAAGAAACATATGAAATTTTAAGCAGCTATGATGTTTTCTATCAGTTATTCAGGACTGTTAAGTATAACATGACCTAATACTTTGTAGGGGCACCAGGCAGAGGAATCCCTGGCCTGCGAGGTATTCCTGGTCGTCAAGGTGAGTTATCTTTTCAGGTAGCAGGAGCTTCGTTGTTAAATATTACGCTAGTTATCTTTGTCGTTAAGTCACATTGTCCTAAAGGATGCTTAAAATGGCACAGAGGGAGTTAGAGGAAATAAAGGGTGATTCTGCACTTACAATCAATGATTTAGTCAACAGTTCTTGCTTGTAAAGTTAAGACTTTAAGAAAGGTACAGTGATTGTATTTTAATTGGGTACCATCTCTCCTTTTATATTGACACAGTCACAAGAAGGAAAAACAGTTGACTAGGGCAGACACTTCCTAGTTTTTAGGTTTTGTACTTCTAGGACTGGTAGAAATCCATTGATGTGCTTTACTTATTTAAAAAAAAAACAAAAACAAAAAACAAAAAAATTCACTCCGTATATAAACCATTCACCTTAAGATCAACATCAGAACGAACTGAATCCATCTGGAGTATTTTCCTATTATACAGCACTCATATTGATACTTTTAGCTAAAATTTATTTTGATAGGATTTGCAAGTTCTGTTGTTCAAACTAGCATTTTTTTATTGCTGCATAAAGAAATATTCTATACTCTGGTCTTTCTACCATCTGCTTTCAAATGTACTCCTTTGTATGAGCAAACTCTGAAGTGGAATTTTAAAAGAAAAGCAGTTTGTACACTACATTGCAGTAAGTCCTGTCTTCCCACAACCTTTTTGCTCTACTGTCACAAGTTGGCTTTTGGGGCGTCTCCATACTAAAAACAATGGCTGAATTCCACCTTGGCAGTACAATAAAAGCACATATTCTGTGTAGTCCAGTTTCTAAAAGCTATCACACCATCTCACTATCTTGACAGTTCTTCCCGAATGTATTATGTAATATTTATACTCTGCAGGGATCAAAGGGGACATGGGGCTGCCTGGTTTTCCTGGGCCACCAGGTATGAAAGGTTGTCAGGGGGATCAAGGACCTATTGGACCTCCTGGCTTGATGGGGTTCCCTGGATTCCGAGGTGCAACAGGCATGGCGATTCCTGGCCAAAAAGGGAATAGAGGTATTGCCGGTGCAGATGCAAGACCAGGTGCGTTGTTGTAACTCCTTATTTATCTGAAAGGATATACTGATAATTGAAAGCAGAATGTAGCTTGTAGCTTGTCCAAAATTCAAGATTGAAAAGGGTTCTGCACCAGAGGGCTTCACAGTTACACAGGTAGTTTTTTTATCAGGTGATGCAATGTTACCATTGTAAACACCATAGTTTTCTGTGCACTGTGATGTAAATTAAAAAAAATGCTACCGTTTGTCTCCACCCACTTGCTTTTTCTGCTTTCTTCCTCTGCAATCCGTAGAGCAGCTGAGAGCCAATTTTAAAGCAGTGAGGTAACAGGAGTGTTGTTAGAGGTGTAACTAGAACTGAAGGACACTTAAAGACTGTAGAGTTTTAGAGGATTGAAAGAACTCGGCTCTGATCTCAGGTTAAATTAACAGGCTAGGGAAAAAGGAGTCAAAACAATTTTTTTTTTCAATCAGTATATTTCCTTGAGAATCACTGAGAGACAGTAAACATCAAGTACTGTAACAGAGTCATTGAATGTTGTACTACATTGTATGCAACGTTTGTGAAATGCCATTGGCAGTAGTCCTTACTTATTTCGGTGTTTCCGTACAGGTACTCCTGGTTTTCCAGGGCCTCCTGGTCTTCCCACTCCCAGCATGAAAGGAAGCAAAGGTGTTAGAGGGGCAGATGGCATACCAGGGCCAACAGGTCCAAAAGGCAACGTTGGTCCTCCAGGTCCAAAAGTCAGTGGAAAGGAATACTCCTTGTTTCTAACTTATTGATAATTTTCTCTTACCATAAAAAATACACCTGGGGAAAAAAAAAAAGACTATCTTGTAATAGAGGAATGATATTAAACTGGATATGAAAAATAGTTTTTGTGGGCTTTTATGGACCAAAAAGGCATTGTATTGTGAAATTCTGAGTTGTTATCTCCTTGTCAATTTTGTGTTACAGAATAATATTAACAATGGTTTGGCTATTTCTACCATTGTCACAAACATAGCATATAATGCTTCTAGTCAAAGCATGTTCTGTGGACATAATGCTTTGAATATTCTGAAGAAAAAGAAAATAAACTTCATAGTGTGGAAATGCTGCTTCCTATTTGTTTATTGATGTTATCTGATTTGCAGGGAATGGAAGGTCCATCAGGTTTTTCTGGTGCTAGAGGGGATCGTGGATTCATTGGATTCCCAGGGGTAAAAGGTATTACTGTATTTATACACCTTTGTATGCCAAATACAGTTATTTACGTGTTGTGTTATTGTACTAGTGCCAGGCAGGGTCCTACAGACATAAGTCTTTTCTATAAAGAGAGCAGGATATAAGCCAGGTATAAATGAGATCCCTTCACTAAGGGAGCACGTTTGATCAGCCGTTGTTTTCTTTGAGTTCAATGTTATGGGTATGTCTAAACTAATGTTAAAGTGAGGACGGGCTGAAACTTTAATGGCCCCCATTAAAGGCAACTTCAAAACAAGTGTGACCCTAGGGCTTACCAGTGGCTAATGCTGTGTAAGGACTTTGGACTGGATCTACTATTGCAAAATGCCGCACTAGAAGATGTGTTTTTTGGCAACCCCTTAGCTACAGAACTCAACAGCATTGATCGTAATCGCAATACAAAGCCCTGGGTCTTCTGTTTGCCATCATAATAGGCCCAGTTAATGATCTAATTCAATAGTTTATCAGCAGATTAACTGTTAAATTCATTGCTTTCATTAACTTTGTATTCCTGAGGGGTTAGCTAGATCAGCATCTGGCTAAAAATCCTTCTAATTTAGACATTTTTCTGGTCAGTGATTTAAATTTGATACGGATCTGCATCACGCAAATATTTTCATTTTCAATTACAAAATTTACAATGACATAAAATTGTCTTTAGTTGCTTAGCCTATTGGTTTGTGTTCCATGTTAATTATTATGTAATTTAAATTTGTGGTTCTAATTTTAAAAGTCATTACGTAGGCAGTAATTATACTTTCTTAAGCAAAAGCCATCGTTCCATGGCATAGTAGTCAAGTCTCCTGACTTGATGACAAAACTATTTTTTAATTACCAGCAGAGCTGTGGAAGAATAATCTGGATACAACTTCATAATCTGAACTTTGAAAGAATTATTTGTTAAGCTTCAAATATTTGAAAAACTTTACGACCCTCCTAAAAGCCATGAGCATAACCGACATTTGGGTTTGAATGGAGTGAAAGTGCACAGGATCACTGAAGGCAGCGCTTGTCCTGCAAGCTCAATAAAAAAAAAAGCTTAAGACAGAAAGGACATAGTTTAAAGTTAAGAATTTAAGCTAAGCTTATGGAACAGGCTATTATATGGGGACAGGCGCGGAAACATCTTGTAAACTGACTGTATTTGACCTATAAATAATAGAATTAACAGACAAGATTTAGAGCTCCACTCTGATATTTCAGATGAGTCTGCTGACTGTGTCAGTCTTTGGGAAGGCTGCATGGATCATGTAGGATTCTTAAGTAAGCCTCTGAACCTCTGCGGTTATTTCAACACTTCAAACCAGATATGTCTCCAATCTCCTTTTCTAGGAGAAAAGGGTAGTCAAGGACCTCCTGGACCACGGGGTACAGAAGGGCCAAGGGGACCAAAAGGCCAACAGGGTAACATGTTATTACAACCCTTCTTATTATAATACAAGCTGACTTAGTTTGGTTGTGTGGGTTGTTTCTTTGATTTGCGTGATTTTTTTTTTTCCTTTTTAATATGCAACAAACAACTCTTCATTATATTTTTGCTGCTAGGTCTACCTGGAGTCCCTGGGAGAGTATTCTCTGTCCCAGGAAACAAGGGGCCTCCTGGACTACCTGGAAGACCAGGAACACCAGGTGATCAAGGAACTCAAGGGATTCCTGGACTACAAGGTGGGTTGTTGGGATTTTTTTGTTTTTTCTTTTTTTTTTTGTTTTAATCCCTGTACATGTTTGTCTGTGTCACTTAATGAAACATTTTGGTTTGCCAGGTAAACATACTTCTACACAGAAAATCAACATGTCTTTAAAAAATTCCTCTCTATTTGAAAATAGCTCTTGGTGCCATGTTAACTGCCTCATATTCAGAATCTGTCTCATTCCATCTGTCCACCACCCCCACAGTCTGCAAGTGAATAAGTAGTTCCCTCGACTAAGGCTAGGCAAAATAATGGAATAGAACATAAAGTTTAGACAAAATGGTCACTGTTTTCATATGAGCAGGATCATGCTCAGTATGTTTGTCATCTTGGGGGGGGGAAAAATACCACAGGTAATAAAAGTACTGTACATATGTCGCAAATAGATTATCCCTCTGGTTGTTTGGGGAGGTGGAAGGGAAGGAGAGGCTATCTACTCCTCGAGTGGCACTAGAAATGAAGCCTACCAGCACTGTGAGGAATCTGGGAGCAAGGAGCAGGTAGGAGGAGGTGGATGTACAGCAAGCAGGTGCTCAGCCACTCTCTCACACCCTCTTCACAGCAGGAGGGAGCTCATCAGGGAGCCAGGCCTGCTGGAAGGCATGCGTCCCTCAGGAAAGATAGAGCTCCCTCAGGAAAGATAGAGCTCCCTCAGGGGTAACAGAGAGGGCAATACAGAATTCTTCTTCTACGCTTTTTTTATAGTTGTTTTACAAAGGAGCTGCATTATTTATGGAATTGTGAACAGTGACTGAGATTATTATGGCTTGTTATTATATTTTTGCAATATTTCTGTTGTACAACAAATGCTAAAGGAGAAAGCTATTTCCTTTGATTTTTTGCAACCATTCTTTATGAGAATATTTTTCTGCAGTTCATTCCATAGTTCCTTGTCATCATCCTGATATGAAACGTGGTGACACTAACACTATAGATGCCAAGTCTCAAAGCTTAGCAAATTGATACTGATACTGATTAAAATGCAGCTACGTTCAGGTGGGGATTTTTAACTTTATTCATAAACTGTTATTAGAATCTGGAATAATTACTGCTATATTACTTTGTTTTTTCCTGATCATAATTTAGGACCTAATGGAGTAAAAGGTCTACCAGGAAGTTTTGGGAGTCCGGGTCAACCAGGATTGCCTGGTCCAAAAGGAGACAGGGGATTTCCAGGACAAAGAGGTACAACAAAAAAGACATCTCTAACTTGTGCTACTGAATTTGCAGATAAATTGTGTTCCCAATTTCTGTAAATCCTTCCTTTTGCATATATTGAGGTGCTGTAACATCAGCAGTAGCTCATAGCCACAAGCACATGTGAGCACATGCTTAGCTTTCAGCAGATGCATGTTCACTACTGAAATAGTAATTTACAAATTTTATTCAAAAATATGCCTTGGCTGCGCTTCTCTATTAAGCACGTTTACTTACCCATTTGAAAATCCATTTAAATCCCTAGGTATCAGTGTTCCTTTACACGAGAGCAAATGGAACTGAATCAATATTAGTATATTTATTCAAATATATGTATATATATATTTGTGTGTGTGTATATATATATATTAAATATAACATATAAATATATAATAAATATGTACTTAGTCACTATAAAATGTTTCTACACTACAACTCTCCCATAAAGAGGATCATGATTCTTTAAAATTTCTCACTATTTCACAAAACCATGCAATGTAAAATTTCCTGATCTTGGTCTGAAAGAGCTAATATATCTAGCAAGAAATACTACCAATTTTCAAGTTTGATCTTCGTATTGATTAATTTGGGGTATTTTTTTCAAGTGGCTCCACTAATTTAAGTAAAGTAAGAATGCAAACAAAATGATTGTATTTGTAATCCTATTTTTTTTCACTCCACAGGACCACCTGGTCTGATTGGCTTTCCAGGTCTACAGGGGTTACCTGGATCACCAGGTGTTATCACCCCTGGTCCAACAAGAAGAGGTTTTATCTTTACCCGGCATAGCCAAACAGCCAAGATTCCTGCATGCCCCCGTGGGACATCGCAGATCTACGTTGGCTATTCGTTGCTTTTTGTACAAGGAAATGAACGAGCACATGGACAAGACCTTGGTACTGTATTAGTAAGAATTTCAGACCACTTTCTGTGGAGCGTAGTAATGCTAGGCTGCCTTCATGAAACCAAACCCACAGTAAATACCTGAAATGAACATTAGTTACAACCATCAGTCTCAAGAGTCTCACTGCTTACAGTCTCACTGCTCTGAGAAAATTCAGGAATCATAGTTTGAGAGACCGGTTTCTCTCTTGCACTCCTATACTCTTTTTGCTATCCCTAGATGTTTTTCAGGAGAGGTTCAGTTACTTACGCGTAGATGTGTGCCAGATAATGGCTAGGACATCTGCTCAGGGCTGGCAGTAACGATATAGGGTCTATGAGAGAACTCTGCTTTCCTGGAAGCCAAAGGGGATACTATAGGGCATCTAAAGTGGCACCAGAAGCTTGCATATCTGTATATCTGAAGCAGGTAACTGTATCCCTGCTGCTGTGTCAAAGACTGATATAATTCAGCAAGATATTATTGTTTTTTAACACAGATTTTGTTCTTAGCTCTTATTTGGGGGGGGGGGTGTACGTATATAAATATTTTATATTTACCATAAGCATTTTGCTTTTGTATAGCTCCACTGCACAGACACTTTTCTTCTCTTTTTTTTTTATAGGTACGAACTTTTTAAATTCTCACCATAGTAGATTGGATCCTGTCATGTGTCTCTTCTGTTTGATGCGCTAAATATAACTGCTATTTGTCTTGAACTTTCCTCTTTCATTTTTTAGGAACAGCTGGTAGCTGCTTGCAGCGATTTACCACCATGCCATTCTTATTCTGTAATGCCAATAGTGTTTGTAGTTTTGCTTCTCGCAATGATTATTCATACTGGCTGTCGACTGCAGCAGCTATGCCAGTAGACATGGCACCGATTTCTGGCAGAGCCCTGGAACCCTATATAAGCAGGTAAGAGTACAAGAATCTTGGCTCTTCTGGCCTGGAGTCACACAGGCAACATAATTTATTTTGAACGGCAAATCTCAGAGCAAGTTCTGCCTATCTCAGCCGGTACAACATTGTTTTCAGCCACCTGATTTTTAATTACTCACCCAAATATTTCAGATATTCAGTGATACCCTAAGAAAAGTTAGATTAAAGCTAGAGTCCCGCAGCACATTTAATCTGCATAGCTGACATGAGAAAATAACATACAATCTCCCTGTTTTACATATCTTTAGAAGCAATTGTCATGTATTTTAGGAGCAGGCTAAACTAAAATAAGGACACAGTATTGGAATGTGGTACAAAGCAAGCTCTACTTCAAATTATGTTTAATATAATGACTGTAGTCAGTGAAGAACTTTAGACACTGTGGCTGAAGGATCTCTCCTATGATCTCTCCTATGAATCACCATTGTGTAAATGTGGTCCTTTCTAGCCTGTGCTGCTTTAGGAAAGCTAAGAATGAAGGTCTCATAAAGGAGGAGAGCTTAAAAAAGCATAAAAGACCAAGAGTAGCAAACTGAAAGATGGGAAGGCAAGCTTTGCACTCTGTCTTCCAGCCTGCACTGCCCAGTTGTTGCAAACTAGTAGTTCATCTTCCTAGTTCCTTCCTTTAGGAAGTAAAGATAACTTTTTTTTTTTTTTTTTAATCTGAGCAAATGAAGGTACAGGTAACAAATGTTGATCTAAACCATAGTAACATAAAGTAGTGAGCACATGAATAAGGTAAAATTTAGCTCATTACTTTACTAAAGGCAAAATTAGGAATCTCAAATGTCCTGGAACTAACCTCCTTTTTTTTTTTTTTACCAGTTTTTGTGTAGTGTTATTGGTAGAGATAGCAAAGCAGGTATTTGGGTTACCTTCAATTTACTTCTCATTAAAAAGAGAAAATGTTGTGTGCAAGTTATAACATTTATACTAAGCCTTGCAATTAGCTAGTTATTATTCAAGCAGGTGGGGGTGGGGGTTCACTTATGTATTTTCCTTCATCTCTGCACCAAATGCATCTGTGTTTCTTCTTACAGGTGCATTGTCTGTGAAGGAGCTGCGATGGTAATTGCAGTTCACAGCCAAACAACTGTAGTTCCTGCATGTCCAGAAGGATGGATGTCTCTCTGGAAGGGTTTTTCTTTTGTTATGGTAAGGGTATTATCTCCTCTCACTTTCATTGACGTTTTCACCTGCTCTTAGCTGATTTGTTTGTTTTTTAATAATTGTGAAATTTTCTTTCCCTAGAAACAGATAATAATTCTATTAACTCTTATTTAATGATAGAAGCATAGGAACAACTATTGTGATATGCCCTCAATAATAGGTGACAGGAGGAAAGGGGGAAATGATGAAAAGAAAACTGTAGAATTTTAGTCTGACAAAAGTAGCTGCCCTGTCTCATTCTCATGCATCATGCAAAACTCTAGGAAACATAGGTTTGGGAAATGGGGTAGCTAGAGCAGTCGTGAACACAGATATGCAGAAGTACCTGAGGATAAACCACCCCTTCCAGCCAGGCAGTTCTTTTATAAACCAGATCTTGGGGCCAAACTCCACGGAAGGTTCAAATCAAACAAAAGTAGTCTGTTATCTACAAAGAAGGGCTTCAGCAATTTTGATGCCATTAAGAAGTGTGATCGGAGAAAGTTCATAGTATACTCCCAAGGTGAGGAGAACTGAGTATGGGAATAAGGATGCATCCATACTGGGGGACGTAACACTTCATCTTTGTTACCCCAGCTTGTGAGATCCCATAGGAGTGCCAGCAAGTGAGGGTAAATGACAGAATAAAAAACCCCTTTTGCAAGCCCACATTCCTATTTGCATGATATGAAGTCTTTTTAGGTCTAGTGTGAAATTTGTTTTATCTCCCGGAATTTGCCCTGAAGTAGTAGTAAATATATTGGAGGAAAAAAAAAAGAGAGAAATGTTTTTGCAGCAGCTGGTTAAAATCATTTGCTTATTTCAAACATCACCAATTTTAATTGTAGTTTCTAGCGAGTTTTCTGCTACTGTAAGTTATTTCAGGAGCATTTCTACCAACATTTACCAAAATCAGAGAAGGAAAATGATTCTTTGCTTTTTGTGTTTGGAGAAGCAATCAATGCAACAAAAAATATGAACAGAGACAGAACAGGAGATTTGGCTTATTTGTAATTAGGTTTTCAACTGGACAGATGCCAACTACTTTCTAGTCTTTGTACTAGGTATGGTTTTCATGCCATTTCACAGAGCAGTAAAAGTCCTTTGGAGGGGCTTAAGAAATAACCATAACTGTGCTTGCATTTTCATAACGCTGCTGTGCTTTATTAGGAGTCTGATAAAACTTAATCTGTGCTGATTCTTTGTCTGAGATGTATCACACCACCTATGGTATGTTTTCGAGATTTTTTTTTGCCTGCAGTTTACTAAAAGCTGATGGACAAGTTCTTATTAAAAATTTACAGTATACAAGTGCTGGCTCAGAAGCTTCTGGCCAAGCATTGGCATCGCCTGGGTCTTGCTTAGAAGAATTTCGAGCCATCCCATTTATAGAGTGCCATGGCAGGGGGACGTGCAACTACTACACAAATTCCTACAGCTTCTGGTTGGCATCACTAAATCCAAGAAGAATGTTCAGGTAAAATGTACTTTCCCAGCAGCCCAACTCTTCCCCGTTTCTTGCATCTTACCTGTCACATCCATGCTGCAGGTGGCTAAGGAACTGCCTGCCTAACATCCAAGGGCTTCCCTAGTAATTCCCCTCAGAATAGAGATCTCCCCTGGCTAGGAGGGTGCTGGAACAGCTCAAAGAGGCCTTAGCAGATCAAGGATTTGAATTCCAATGTCTATAATTCCATCTCCAAACAACCTTTTAAATGCAGTGTGTTTTCTGATATAAGCAAGTATAATGCCATTGTCTTCAGTAATTTGTCTTAAATTTTACAATAGTGAGTTTGTCGCAGAATCTGGAGAGGAGTCATAATGTAAGGTTAACTCTTTTGCCTAACTTCACCTCTACAGCAGAACTCAACCGAAGGGAGAGAATCAGGTGCTTTTCAGGTGCAATGTATTCTGACCCATTTTAAACACCTTGGCTGGGAAGAGATGAATTCTACCCCAATTTATGTCCATTGGCTGTAAAAGAGTCCGGGCAGCTACCTCATACATAGATGTCTACATTTGGAGAGATAAATCCAACACATTATGTCTAAAAATCAGATTAGCCAAGCAAATCAGTGTGTCATGGCTTTGATCCTGCACTAATTTCCACCTTCTGAAACCCTAACAATTTCAGCATGATTTCTAATATACATTAGCACATAACTGGGCCCCTGTATGTTAGTTTGGTATGGAACAGCAAAGCTGGATGATTTCTGTAATGCAGAAAATTTGGTTTCATGTAATCCTGGAGCCATAATCTGAGGTGGGTTGGGTGTAAATTTGCAAAAAGTACTTCTACAATATCTATACAAATTCAAGTCTATTCCTCATGGGTATGCACAGAGCTCAATATATCCCTGTGTTCTGAAGATATAATTCTCAGCATGAGTATTGGTATCTGCTGATACTCACTTCTTTCCTCAAGGCAGTTAACTGAGCTCATCTGGACCACTACAGACTTTCCATTGCTGTTCCCCTCCATATTAAGAAGAGGAAAAATACATTTTTAAGAACATGAAGATCCCAAGTGCCTGCAGCCAACCCCATTTAAGTGTCTGAATGTACTTGAGTTCAGTTATGTACAGTAATGCCTTTTTATTCCTAGTGTGATTCAAAATTCGTGTTCAGGACAAGGAACCCCCTGAGCAAAAGAGATGGGGGAGGTGGGGTCAGGGGAGGAATAGAGAAAAGGGCAGAAAAATCCAGTAGTACGAAAACTTTCAGCACTTCTCCCTGTTTTTAGGAAAAAGGCGAATGTTTGTTTTCCCTTTCTTTTAGGAAACCTTTGCCACAGACTTTGAAAGCAGGAGAATTAGAAAACATCATCAGCCGTTGTCAGGTCTGCATGAAGAGACCAGTCTAAACAATGGGCATCTCTGACAGAGCGCAAAACTGCTTTTATTAAAAATAATTGCCTATTTCTGAAGAGCTATAATTTATTAAAGCCCAATTGCATCTGGAAAGAAAATTATAAATTGCCAGTGCAGCACTATGGTGAGGTAGGGCAACAGTTTGACTTTTTTCTTTGGCAAATAACAAAGCACTTTGTTGGAGTAACCTTGTAATGACAGTCCTGCAGGGTCTTCTCCTGAACTGTGTCATTTCTGAGCTGCATCTTCATGATAAAACTGTGGCATTGCCAGATCTTTAATGAGAGATGTTAATGCTGCCTTGCATCATGTGCTTTTCAAACTGCAAGAAAAACTAAATGCTGTAATATCAGGTTACAGGTGTTCAGTGTTCAAAGTAGATATAATTTAAGATGAAAATCTGGGACTTCTGAGAGATGGAGTTCAATAGGAAATCTTTTTCAGTGCACTTTTAAATATATATTGATTCATTTAGGATTGTTTTGGTTTGGTTTTCTTGTCTAATAAACAAGTATCCTCCCTACTTATCTCATCCCTCCTCTGGCTGAGAAACAGGAATACAATTTTTTTTTTTTGTATCACTGCAATAATAATGGTTCATGACTAGCCAGAAAGATAGCTACGCTATGCTCTGGGTAGACAGTACAATGGTGATATGCACTAGCTCCGTTCTCCCATGTAACTTTGGCTAAGGGCTGACTAACTGAAATTTTTGGAGGCTTCTTTAGGTTCAGTGGCTTTTGACACAGATTATAAAAATCTTTAATTTCTTAACAAGTTGACAGTATTGGGCCTTTATTATGATTGCATGCTTCTGTCTCTGCTGAAGAAGAACCATCATAATTTGAAATGCTGATGGAATTTGCAGTTACTGTATGGCTCAAGGGCTCCCATGGGATTATCAGCTTAGCGCATGCCCTTCCAGATGTAATCTCTATCTTACTTTTTTATTGTATTTTTAATACAAAACAAAAAGTAAAATATACACATTTTACAGTATTTAATATTTAAATATTTATCATAAAAAATTCTGGAAATGAAATCACTTATTCCATCCAGTTAAATGCATGCATCTAAAATAAAAAAAAATTGATTGATACTTAAATTGTACCATCTGAGCACTGGCTTATACAAGAGAATACAATTGTAAATGAACATAAATACTTGAAAAGCACTTTCATGTACTCATATAATTTATATAAAACTGCAGCTCTTTTTTTATATATATTTATAACATTGCACTTGCAAGGCTATTTAAAATTGTATTGTTAACATTTAAAATGTTAATAATTGTTAATACTTGCACACAACTGTCAATTTCAGTATTTAGCGTTAAAGAAGAAGTCTAATTCATCTAAAAAGTTCTGTAAATGCATCATTTTAAATGTAGACTCTAGCACTTCACTGAAATAACAAAGATTTCTCTTTTAGATTTTTTTTAAGCAAGTGAAATTTTCTATTCACTTTCTGTTAAAATACTTGCATTACGTTTGTCTTATTGTTGGAATTTTCAGTGTTAACATAACTAGAAAATAGTTGTATCTGTATGTTTTTATGTCAGTATCTTCTGAAGAATCTAATTTGAAGACAACATTTATGTGGATTGAATGGATATTTAAATTTTTTTTTTTCTTGAACAGATCGTAGTACTTCTGTTTGCAAGAGGTAATTGTGAATTTGCAGGGTTTTATGAAGAATCTCTATGCAGATGCACTGCTGACAGGATGGCACTGTCAATGTCAAGTTAATATTTAATCTTTCATTTGAATCATGTTTGGGCATGGAGGGGTTCTTTAAGATAATCACATGTTAGCTTTTTCCCTAAACTCTGAAACCTATTTTAAATATTCAGAGATGAAATCCACACCTGTTGCTTAGGGATTTTTTTGTTATTAAGGCTGGGCTAACATAAGCATCGCTAGAGTCACCTAAAGGCATTGTGTACTGTATACAGCTCATGACTGGGGAGACCCTCTGTAAAGCTTACTAGTAAAATACAGAATTTAAGTACCTGAGGTTAAAGTCTGCTGGAGATGGTCAGCAGAATATAATATATAAGGAGAAGGGAATAGGTTATGATTTTAAACTCAAAGTTAAGTTACAAAGAGGAAATTATGTCTCTTAATACAGCACATACGTGTAAGTTATGCCTTGTTCCCAGTTCTGGATTCTCTTGCTCATTTATTGTGTGTCCTTCAATAAGTTACAAAGTGAAGATTGCCATAAATACCTTTGGATTTTGAGCGTTCAACCTCAGGCTTTCTCTAAAAACCTGAAACACTCCAAACTTGGAGAGACACTTATGAGCATCAAACCCAGCATATTAAAAGGTGACCACTGAAAATCAGAGAAAAACTTGAAAAATACTAATCTTAATGTATCTCTGCAGCTGCAAATCATTTTACTTCCTTATTGCTAATGATTGTTGTGAGATTAATTAGCTCATGTCTGTAAACACTTTGAGAGCCTTAACTGGAAAGTGCTAAGGAGGTGCAAAATTTTAATATATTGTACTGAAAGAATGGCAAAAATGGAAAAAGAAAAAGGAGGAAAACAAACCTTCTGCTAAATACATCCAAATAAAAATAATTTTGAATAAAAAAGACCAATTTCACTTGCTTATTTTGTTCCTCAGAGTGCTAATGATCTTTTCCAGTACCTATGCATAATATAAAAATACTCAAATGCATGATAATGTTATCTGAATAAAAGACAGTAGGTGGGGCTTGCCCTCAGGAAAAGCCCCTCTTTCTCCTACTTAGACTGTGCTAGAAGTCTAGCAATTCAATGTAAACACAAGCTGGATGACTGTACCTTTCCTTTTAGGTATAATTCGGCTCGAGATACTACAATGAGCCTGTGGCGGGCAGCAGTTTGGATCTGGAATGACTGAGCCATGCTTTTCTTATTCTAATGGGTAGCAGAATCATGTGCGTGAAGTGCAGGTGGCTTGCAAGTTGCTGTTGACAGAAATAGCATGGCAGAAAGGATTGTAAGGACAGAGAGAAATACCAGGTAAGCTGAAGGACGCAGCCTCCACTTGCGCAGCCCAGCCCAGGCCCAGCTGCATCTAAGCTCCACGGAGGCCCTTAGACTGGCTGTCCTGCACTGACCTGAGGTCTGACCTTGCACTTGCCTAGCGGTCACCAGAGGGACAGCAGAACCAATTACTGCATCGCCATGCTCGGTGCCCTGGCACGGCGCCCTGGTCAGAGAGGTCACTGCCCTGCCATCTTGGGATCACCCAGAGCCCCCAGCTGGTCCACAGAGCCGTCTCCCTGATGAAGACACTCCCAGCTTGCCTTGGGAACCTTTGTAACTCAAGATTCAAGAAAGGGAAGAACTGGCCACCATGGAAGACAAATCTGTTATTTAAAAAAAAGTAGGACTTGTAGTGTGTCCTCACATAGATGACAGTACCCTGGGGTATTCTGTAAGTATACACAAACAGGTAGGCTGTGCACAGCAGAAAGAAAAGGGCACATCTAAACTTTTAACCAGCATTATTATTACCAAGATTTCAATGTGAAAATAAGGAATGTGTCTCTGAAAACCAAACTAAAACGTTGGAACAAAGGGTGGTTTAAAACATTATTGAGGGTGGCAGTTCCACTGAACAAGAAAATCAGGAATATCAGTGGAGAGACTTGTAAACTGTCAAAGAAAATGATTTACGCTAGGAGTTCTACGCGATGAAGGATTTTGAAGAACGTCCTGAAAGGGATGTGGATACAACTAGGGTACAGCTGTGAGCTATTCTTTTTGAGGTTAGACGTCAGCTATATTGCCTGGACAAGCTGACATAGTAGGTGTCTCCCAGGGATGATTTGTAACATGAAACTACACTAGACATGGCTGATGAGGCTGTTCTTGAATCTTAGGATACCTAAGATTTACCTTGGATACATTGTAAGAATATTAGTTACAATAACACTTTAATGAAAAATAGGGAGCACAGTCTAATAAGGCTAATGGGAAGCTGTAGCTACTAAAGTTAGGCATGTTTATTAGCAGCATGTCTAACTGCTTGAATCCAGGAGTAAGCTGAACATCTGTTCTGACTGATAAGCTAATTTTTGATACGTCTTGGAGCACTGGAGAATTTCCTGCAGGCTAGAAGAAAACTGTTGTGTCATTATTAAAAGTGATATGAGACTGGCAGTTGGTGTTGGCCTACACATAGTATGCAACAGAACACCTAATACAGGAAGGTAATACAGTGACAATGCCCATCAGTATATGAAAAATAAATTGGTCAAACTAACAATCATTTTCAATGTGATTATAACTTTGTATCATAGAGGTAAGAGTAGTGCTAGGATAGATATTTGACCTTCTGTTGTGTGACAGACAGCTCAATTTATAACTTAAAGTCATATATTCAGTAGATTAAAGGGTTATATGATTGATCTCAAGATAAAATGATGTAGGGGGAGTTATGGCTGAACGGCCATATATCTAGTGGGCTTCAGGGGTAAATTTTTGGACTTGGAGATTTTTTTTTTAAGGACAAAATCCTTACTGATAGTCTGTAAATCTTATGGAGCCTGGAGAAATGGTAAAAATGAGAAGGACTCTCTCTAACACAAGGGTTGGAATTGCCTGGTAAGATGTGCTTGGGCCAACAATTCGTGTTTCAAGAAGGGCCAAATGTAACATCATAAATCTAGAGGCAAATAATGTATAGTTTTTCGATGCTATGCAGCTTTATTTTTAACTGTGTTTGATGCCTACTCAGAGATCATATTTCAGACCACTTGCCTAGGCGAAACAGTGCTTTCAGCATATATAAATAACAGAATTAGCAAGTTCTAGAAGTTCTAGACCTTGGGTTGATGTATTTTCCAATACTTCTGGCATTTCTACTCATTTTCATCTCCGGAACATAACTGTGGCCATTAATCACAGTACAGGGACACCTCAGAAGCTTTTTCCCTTTGTTCAAGAGGTTCTGTGATGTACGATAGCTTTTTTTTTTTAAATGCATGGAATTGGCAAATTGATAGTTACCCCCACCACAAGGCAACAGCTGCTCTTAGACAGCCTGCGTTTTAAGTGAGGTTTGTTCCTGCCAATTTCGGCAAGGGTCGGCTGACGAGGCCCTGAGGAGCGTTACGCCGGGCCGAGGCGGCGCGGTCAGGGTCTAGTCGGCACGGGGAAGGGGCAGCGAGCTTTGTACGCCCTGCGCCTCAATGAGCCGCTTTCGCTGGCAGGTTTTCCACAACGCCCACGCGGCGGGGCGGGGGGGGAGGGAGCTGCTGTAAGGAGAAAGGCCACTCAGCGCGGCGCCCTTTGCGGTGTGGAGCCTCCCTCCAGGCCGGCTCCTCTGAAGGGCGCGGCTGCTTCGGAGCTGGCCGGTCTTGGGGGAAACGCGCCCTGACGAGGCCGGCCTCGCCACCCGCGTAACCGGGCCTCGCCGCGCGCGCGCGCGCGCCACCACAGCCCGGCCGCCCAGCGCGCCTGCGCGCCGCCGCCCCCCCCCCCCTTCCCTCAGTAAAAATGGATGCCCTGCGGCTACTCCGCACGTGAGGTGTCGGCGGGAGCCGCTTCCGCCCTCTTTCGGTCACATGACGTGCGGTCCCCGCCGGCCCGGCAGCCCTTACGGGAGCCCGATGGGGACAATCAGGCCTGTCTTCGTCTCTTGCCTGGGGAGTGCGGTGAGCGCTCCTCGCGCCGCTTAACCCCTGCCCTCCCCCCCGCCTCCTCCGCCGCCCCGCGAGAGGCCGGAGGCGCGAGCGCCCGGAGCGGGGCAGCAACGGCCCGCGCGGCGCCTTCCCGCCCGCCTCGGGGTGAGTACGTGCCGCCGGGGCCTGGCGGCAGCGCTCCCGCCGCTCAGCCTGCTGCCGCCGCCGGTGCCCGCCCCCGCCCTCTCCGCTCAGCCGGTGCCCCCGCCGCCCGGCCGTTACTCGCCGCCCCCTCCGGCGGCGCCCCTGGCCCAGCCTGGCTCCTCCCTGCCGCGCCCCTCCTTTTCCCCTCCGCCGGTCCCCCGCCTCGCCCGGCAGCTGCCCGCTGGCCTCGGCTCGCCCCGACCTCCGGCGGCCGCCCCGGCCAGCCCCCCGCGGCCTGGCGGCGCTGCCCGTCACCCCGTTCGTGGCCGCCGCCGTCCTTTGGGTGCCGGCCTCGCTGTCTGGCAGCACCTGTGGCTGCCCTCTCTCGTATGCCCGGTTCCCTAGGCGCTCCCGGCTTCTTTATTCCCGCCGCGTCACGGGAAACGTTGGAGCAGCAGGATGAGCCACGCTTGCAGCCGCCTTCTAAAGCGGGAGGTTGACGGTGACGGCAAATTTGGACTTGTCTTTTGGAGACTTGGCCCTTAAGGGGAAGTCTCCGTCAAGAGGAATGAACGCTGAAAGGGTCACTTCCCGCGGCTGTGAATCCGAGTGACTGCTGAGTTCTCGTGGGCGCTCCTGTGAGCTGTGGGACCGCCCACTGGAGATGGGGGCTTTTCAGTGGGGTAGCAGCAGAATCGCGCACAGCAAATTCCTGTTTGACCCTCCTCTGACTTTAATGGACGTCAGTCTGCTGCCAAGGCGCTCCTAATACGGTCATAACACGAAGAATATCTGGATGTTTCAGAGCAATGGTTGTCAGACTGTGCCAGTTTATCCCTTAAAGTTTCTGATATTTTTCTACTAACCAAAAAGTGTTTTGCGTTAATATGTCCAGTTGGAGTTTCTGGTCGGCTCTGGAGCTTCGGAGGGACTGTTTGCAAAGTGTAACAGGAAAGGAATTCCTTGAAAAGGAAGCAGCCTTATGAGTTTTGTGATTTGATAGCCTTGTTTATGTCTAATAGGTGTTTTTTGGGTTTTTTTTGTTCATGTCATGCTTGTGCTAAGGTAATGTATTCTAATAGTTCCACGTGTGTAACTGTACTTTGCTGGACGCATTTCACTATTTAGCTTATACGTAGTTGTTCTATCCCTCAAATTGTTCCATTAGTGATTTGTTACATCATAGCTTCTGATCCTGAATGATTCTGTGATGTCCTGACAGTTTTAGGAAAAGGTCTTCTGGATCCCATAATGCATTTCCCTAGCTTTGCTTAAAGTCCTCATCTGCTCCTTTCCCTTGTCAGTAGCTATCTATAGACACCTGCCAAAGCAGCACTTTGTAGCTGTTGCGCCCTTGAAGTGACCAGATCCGGAGCAAATAACAACGTAGCTGCCGCAGCTACTAATTCAGTGCAGGCTGTACGTCCTGCTCTGACCTGAGTGCTGGCACAGTCATGCTGTTATCAGTACTCATCTTCATATATCTCAAATTAACTTGGATGCTAACATTGTGAGATAGTAACGTTCCTAACTGCAGCACAGACGTGGCCAATGCCTGATTACTGCCTGAATGTTGACAAAAAGTCATCCTTCAGATCCATATGCATTGCTTCATCCCCATCTGTTCTGGTGCAGCTCCTGTTTAGAAAGGGAGGCAAGGAGGAACCCACATGACTTTTTGATCACCTCATACAACTTTTCTTGTTCTCTGCTCCCTTATCCTCCGCTGGATTTTTGTACTTTCTCTTCTTCTTTATAAGCCTATGACACTTGTCTGTGCTCCAGCTGCTCTCTATCCTTTCTCTCTCTTGTATTTGTGTTTGTATTTTTACTGTCTCATCACTCCCAGACTTTTTTCTGTTCTCATGCCTCTTTACAACTACTTAATTCCATAAATATCAGTCTTAAAATCCTCTTTCCTCCCTGATTTAGTATCATCTTCTGTAAATATGGTTTGTCTAATAACAATATTACAGGAAACACGTGACTTTGAATTCAGTTCTCTTTAAATAGTTGGGCTTTTTGTTAACAAGCACTGTTTAAATATTTTAAATTTTCATTTGCTGAAATTCAGTGCTTCTTGTTTTGCTCTTCTCTTGTAAAAGACGAGTCGGAATAGAATCAATTCGCTAGAAATCACAATTTTGAATGCCAAGGAGTAGGCAAGAGTAGGAAGATACTGAACTATTGTATCTGTAGGTGCTTGACAGGTACAGCTAGACCCACACTATGATATTTAGTTTATAAATAATTTATAAAGTAACTATTTTAATGCTATCCTTTTTTTGTATGTGTTTTGTCTTACAGCTAGAAAGCAGCTGTCATGTTGTCCTATGTCCAGAAGCAATGCCAAACATTAGGGAAGCTGTGATGTAAAGTAAACGGTGCTGCAGTGTAGTGATACTTGATTGCAAAAAACAGATCTGGGCAGATATTTCAAAATGAGCAAGTGAACAAGCAGTGAAACACATTTCATCAAGTCTTATGAGCGGTGACTATTTCATGAACTGCTGCCAATAGATGTTCTTGATATTTTAAGTTCTTAAAACTCAGTCTTTTTATTGATGTTATGAGCTGTACTCCTATATACCTGGAAATGTTTTACTGATTATAGACCCTGTTTTGGAATGGAAAGCAGCTTCTGAGATGTGGAAATCTCAAAAAACTGTACTTTGTTCATGTCACTGGCTGATCTAGCCTGTGTCTCACAAGAGGGACAATTCTAGCTTGCAACACCAAAGGACAGGGGTTTAAAAAAAAAAAAAAAGAGTGAAACAAGCATTTTGAAGCAACAGAGCTGTTCAAGCACCTCTTGAGCAACATACAACATATATTCAAACAACATACACATATTCAACATATATATAAACAACATATATATTCAAGTGTTTAATTATATGGATTCTGACAGTTTCTTTCACTTGAGAAATACAAACAGTAAGAATTAATACAGATGGACTTGTGCATCATTTCAGGTGTTTTCTTTACAGATTGTTTAAAAAGTTTGCATAGAACAGAGACCTCCTTGCCTTGTCCCTGACCCCTAGCTCTCCTACTGTGCTGGGGTGAGTGAGGCTTTCGGATGAATGAGGTTCTTTCCTTTGCACTGCGGTGATAGAGAAGTTCTGAAGCACTGAGGATCCCTGGATGGATTCCCAAGTGGATCACATCTGGAATATGCTAAACCTGTTCATTTAATATAATCTTATACAATCCAAATCTTTCTGTATGTTTCTTTCTGATGTGTCAAGATTACTGTTAGTTTGATGATGAGATTTGATTGATAAAGACAGGAAGTGTTGCTTCTGTGTGGTGCTATCAAGCATATCAGTAACTTAGTCTCATTATAATTATATGCCAACAGATAAAGGGTCGACTAGGTTCTCTGTATGCAGATGGAATGTGCAAAATAGATAAAGGTGTCCTAATGTCTTGTGGTTTTTGAGAGACTTCAGAAAGATTGTCTCTGTTTGGAATCTGTGAAACTATAAGGTGTTGTAAGTATTTGGTTCCTTTTTTTTATACCCCAGAAGGTTGGCTTAGTTTGGTTCAGTAGGAAATAGTGCGCCTATACTGTTTGAAAGCATTCAGCATCTTCCCAGTATATCATGGTTGCAGCCTTAGCACAAACACCAAAAGATAGCGTCACAGAGGCTGATTTTTCCCTTAGGTGGATCTGTCTGTTTCAGAGCAGACATTCTGTGGTGAAGCGGTGAGAGAGGAACCTAGGGTATGTCTTTATGTACTAAGAGCAAGTTATGTTAATTGAGCATGGTGGTATGCTACTGAAAGGATATGGTCTTCAGACTAGAGGTGTCTTGCATGGCCTCATGTTGAATGGTGGGCAGAACGACTTGTAGTTTGTCTGACCTGCCGCATATGGTCTGCACTGAAACATTTTGTTAGCAGAGTTCTGTATGTTCAGCATACTAAAGCGCGCACGCAGCACCAGACATAGCCTTGCTGCCAAAAATAGTGAAAGAACATAGCTGCAATGGTAGTGGCAAAAAATGCCCTTTTGCCAGGATTCATTGCTTCATTTAGGGAACTACTTCCAATAATATGACTAAAAGAACTCTTGCTAGCATAAGCTATGTGTTTTTTTTTTGTCAGTGGATTTGCCAGGATAGCTCTGTGTGTGTGTGTGTACATGTGTATGCTATGTATATACATATATACAGATTGAAAAGACCTCACAGCCATTGCCTAGATGCAAGGCTTCTCACAGCTGAATTCCCTTTCCAGCCCCACTCCAACTGCAATATCAGGATTTCTCTTTCTCTTAACCCAAACCCTAACCATAATTTCAGTGTGAGCCAGCAACAAGGATCACTAGCCATTCTGCAGACAAAAAATTTCTCACAGCTTAGCTCCCATCGCAGCCTATAGTTACCTTTAGCAGCCCATTTTCAGCCCCACTGTGACTGCCGTTCTAGGCTTCCTCCTTTTCTCAACAGTTATCTGAACCTTCCTGCCCCAAAATAAGTTGTGTCAGTCAAAGCCTTGAACAAGGTCCTCTAGCCGTTGCCCAGAAAAGAACATCTTACAGCCCACACTTCCCTCTGGCAGCCCCTTTCCAGCCACAATCTAGCTGTAGCTCCAGGATTTCTTTCTCTTAACTCGAACCCTAATCCTAACCATAATCTCAGACTGAACCATCAAGGGCCAACAGTTGTTGCCCATATAAAAGCCTTTTCACAGCCCAGTTCTCTTAGCAGCTTCCACTTTTCTGTGGCGGCTCCTTTCCAGCTGCGTTCCAAGCGCTGCTGTGGGATGTCTTTCTCTGCTCCCTACCCCTAAAAATAACTGTTATCCCAGTCTGAGCCTTCAATACGGCTTCCCACCAGTTGCCCAAATACTGAGCTTCTCATAACCTGGTTCCCTTTGCAGCCTGTTTCCTTCTCTACTCCAACTGCAGCTCCAGGATTTCTCTTATCTGAAGAACCCTGACCATAACGATAATCTAAGTCAGATACATTGACAAAGCCCCCAGACTAATAAAAAGTTTCTCATAGCTGTTTTCTTTGCAGCCCACGCTTCCCTCTAGCAGCCCCTTTCCAGCCCCACTTGGACCACGTTTCTGGGCTTTTGCTTTCTCTCAGCCTTAACCCATACAAGAGCTGTAACCTCAGAGTGAGCCTTTGATATCCACCTGCCCCCTCCCCAGCCATTGCCTAAGTGAAAAGCTTCTCACAACCCAGATTGCTTGCAGCACACACTTCCCTTTGGTGGTCCCTTTCTAGCCCCGCTCTAACCACAGTTCTAGGCTTGCTTTCTCTCGACCTGAAGCCTAACCATAATCTCAGTCTGACCCATTGACATGGCTAACTGGCCATTGCTGGATGAAACCTCTCTCATTACTGAGTTCCCTTTGCAGCCCCTAGTTTCCATTAGCAGCTCCTTTTTAGTCCCTCTCCAAACACAGCTCTAAGATTTCTTTTTCTTTCAACCTTAACCTTAAGCCTTCCAAAAAATGATTATCTTAGTCTAAGCCTTTGATATGACTCCCCAGCCATTGCCCAAGTAATAAGTTTCTCACAGCCCAATTCTTAGGAAATTCCCTTCTCTTTCTAGGAAAATTCCAATATAAGTGGAAAATATTGGCAAACGCTTTTAAGCTTAGATAAGTGCTTATTCTTTCTCTGCCCCTCTGGTATGTGTTTTGCAAAAGTAAGATTTTCATTTATGGGAAAATTCAAAAGTGAAAAGTTTACAGGATTGCTTTTGATTGGGAATGGTTTGTGAGTATGTTAAGTGGTCAAACTGATTTGACAGGTGGCTGATAGGAAATTCTGTACTGGTAAGATTGAGTGAGATCTGTTTGATTGATAGCAAACAGAAGGCTGTTGCACAGGCCTAGTCCTTTCTTTAGTTTCTCCTCCTCAACATGCAGTTTTGTAGGCTTTATCCATTTTCTCAAATGTTGGTACAGTGGATCTGTGTAGATACCAATTAATGTTTCTGATTTCTCACCGATCTCCAGAAAACTTCTTACTAGTCTTCTCAATGTTTTTTCTTTCTCTGCCAGCCAATGCAGGAGCAGTGTATTACTTGCAGAATTTCCAGGGCTTTTTCTGTCACTGTTCAGTTTGAGGACTGTTAGTGCAGTTTGGAGTGTTGTATAAAACGTACTTCTGTTCTTTTGTCATTACCCTCTACCTCAGCCTCTTGTGATTGGACTTCCTATGAATTTTATCCTATGGTTTGTTTCCCTAAATAAGTTTGTTCGGTTAGGATCATCTAACACTTGCCTAGTGATCTGAATGAATTTCCTCTGGTCACTTGCTGTCAGTTGTATATATTGCCATTATAGCTTTTGGTTTTCTTTTACCAGAATGAGTGGGGCTGCATTTCCATCTCCAGCTGCTGAGATGGCAGAAATTAATCGCCTTCAGTATGAAATGGAATACACCGAAGGAATCAGTCAGCGCATGAGGGTCCCGGAGAAACTCAAAGTAGCTCCTCCGAACGCTGACCTTGAGAAGGGTGCCCAAGAAGGATTTCCAAATGCCAGTGTAACTATGCAGGTTCCAGAGAGAATTGTAGTGGCAGGTATGTTTGTATCTCGATATAAGAAAAATAGGCAAAAACTTAAATTATTTCTTTAAATGTCTAGGGGCACAAAAATATATATTGATATATTTTAAAGGAAAAACCTGTAAATGCTTCCTAGTTTTCAAACGGAAATTGTTGATCAACTTTGACCTGTGAAGTTTCTGAAAATCTGAAAATACTTCTTGAATAGGTTCGAGGTAACTTGTAGTGGAGACAGTTAATGAGTGAATTATGAACAGAAAGTTTAGTCGCTGACTTTTCATTTTACTAAACCATTTCTGGATTGTGAGCAATAATATTTAATTTTTATTCATTTACAACTGATTTTCCTAATAAACTATAGGCTAAAGTAACTGTAACAAGTTTTGGGGACGTACTATATCTTAGCTGTTTGCTGCTGTTTAGAATGTATTTGATTATAATCAGAATGCTAATTATGTTTAGGATCTGTCTATTATTGGGTGAACTCTATTGATAATTCTTTAGTATATATGGTTGTGGGCTTTACAGTGAGAGATCTGGAACAGCTGAAAGCCTTACAGTTTGCAAAATTTGTGATATGCGTATATTTTATGCCTAAAGAGGGAAATTTTCAAACTCACCAGTCACTATCTTTGTAAACAAATAGAGCCCTAGCAGGACTATGTCTTGAGATAAAAAATGCCCTTACTTATAGTAACAGGTGCTCAGGATTATTCAGGGTTATTTTACTGAGAAATGCTGCTCCAATAACAGTGAATTAATGTGGTCCTCATAAGAGGTTTAGACACAATTTTGAACATATAAACTATGTGAGAGAAAGGAATATCTAATTATTTGGCATAGTCAGGGAAAGTGACTGATGGCATCTGATGTTCTTGCAGGTAACAGTGAAGACATTCCATTTTCCAGACCACCAGACCTTGACCTTCTTCAGTCTACTCCATTCAAACCACTGGCATTGAAAACTCCTCCCCGTGTTATCTCTCTTAGTGATCGACCACTAGATTTTTTGGACCTGGAAAGACCTCCGCAGCAGACACCTCAAAATGAAGAGGCTAGTATTTATTTTGCTTTTTCCCTAGTAGAGCATGATCTGTTAGAGAAGAAAACCGGAATGACCAATGATGTCTCCACTGCGATCTGGATCTACTTGATAACAACATATATTGGGAAGATATAAAAATATTTTTATAAGCACTATAGTAGTTCTAATGATGACTTTTAAGTTCTATATTTATTTTAACTGACAGATGGTTAGGAGTTGGCACGCTCAGTAAGCTTACACAGTAGGTACAGAAATCAAGTCATAATACTTAGAATTACTCAAGATATTTTAACAAAAAATTCCTTTTGACTACAGAGAAAATTGCAAGGTGGTTTTTTTTTTTTAATTTGCAGGTTATCAGAAAGCAGAAAAGCAGTGAGATTTTTCTGACATGTATAGTTAATCTTTGGAACTCACTGTCATATGATATAACAGCACATAGAAATAGTGAGTTTTCTTTTAACGAAACTCTGAATACCGACTTCAGAGAGTGGTGTAACAGTGGCATCCAGATAGATGATATGTGATTGACATTTTATAAGCTGAAAAATATTTATGAAGTTCCATATTCTGTAGACTCATAAAACACAATAGAAATATATTAATAATATTAATCAAAATGGATTACTTTCTTACACACTGAAAATTCTGTTTGTTCATACATTTTGGTACCAGATCACGTGGCTAGATGAAGGCAGGACTGCAATAAGTTTGAAGCTTAATTTTTAAAGGTACTAATGTCAGATCCTGTCATCAGATGTTTTCTTCCTAATCACTGTGAAACCCATGAAAACATCTGTTTTTATCTGAAGGCTGATCTAGCTTATAAATCTTCAATGCTAGACTCCTAAGCCTCTCTTGGAATTCCTTGCCTTTTATCTCCCTCTTTTTCCCCTTTTACATAGGTCCGCTCAGTGGGAAGACTGAAGAGAGAACGCTCCATGAGTGAAAATGCCGCTCGGCAGAATGGCCAGCTGGCCCGCAATGATTCCATGTGAGTAGAGCAATGAAGTGCAGTGACACAACTATACCTTTGTTACATGTTTCTTCTCTATGTCCTCATAATTGCTCTTCTAACTAATATTTTGTGTGTTGTGGCAAGTACATAGTTTTAAATGTTATAAGGCTAGCATTTTTCTTAATTTTTACACTTTTTATTTAGTTAGATGACTTATTTGTGAAGTAGTTTCCCTACAGTGGATGGGTGGGAGCGTTTGTGGGGTTTGGTTGGTTTTTTATTTATTTTTTTGGTCAATTTAGTGTTTTCACTGTTTACTGTAAATTGTTACTTTAGGTCAATTGCTTTTTCATTGTATCCGTTAGCCTCTGAATATAAGAGATATTCAGTTCCTTATCTGGTATAATACTTTTTCCTACATTTTCAGATTATGTGCTCAAAAAAGTTGAGTTCTTTGTGCATCAGAAACGTACCCGTTTCTCTGACTATAGAATGTGAAAGAAAACATATAATAACAGAGAAATATGTTTATTTCTCATAAATATTGCAATAAGTCATTTTTGTTTGGTATTTATATACTTAATGTATTGGAATTTCTTAATCTTTCGAGATCAAAATAACAGGTACCATTTAGAATCAGAAACTTCATCTATTGATACCATCTGAGGTAGCAGTTCTGATGGTGCTTTCTGGAGACGTATATGTCTGTATATTCTGATTAGATATGATAATCTTTGAATAAATGTGGTACATTATAAGTGACAACATCCTTCCACCTGGCAATAACTTTTTTTGCAATATAAAACTTCATATATTTGTCAATCAAAGTGATTCCTAGTACGGCTACCATAAAGAAATCATACAATCATTTCCCCAATGAAAATGTTAGATACAAAACCTAAGAACGGGATTCATCTGTCCAAATATAGACTTTATAACACAAACATCTATACTGAGCTAATCATCCAAAATTCCATCTTCAGTAAATAGAAGAAAATTAGTGCATTTCATCTGACCTCCTTAGGCTCTATCTATTTTTAGTCTAAAATAGATCAAGTGAATTATGTCCTAGAAATGCCTATTTTCTTCTGTTTACAGTAAGGGCACTAGGAGGTTCTACATGTATTACATGCATATAGTCCACCTGTGAGTTAGCTTATGACTGAAACAGGTGAAATTAATACCACTCTGATATATCTTTCAGACAGATGTTATAATTTTCCTTTCCTTTCTCCAAATCTTGATGAAAACATTCTTGCATAACATCCTCTTCTTATTTGTCATTTCTTTGGTTCATACAAGCTTTATAAACTGCGCATCTCTAGGCACTCAAGCCTCCTGAGTCATATATATTCACAGACTTGGCCAAAGCAGAGTCATGTTTGTAAGCACCTGACCAGCTTGGTATACAAATGTTCTAGCCACCTACTAAATGCCCAAGGTCCCCTTGGCATCAGTCATCCGGTTACAATATGTTGGACCAGATACAGTAGAATCACACTGCAGGAGTGGCCTTCAGATGCCTCTTTGATTATCTGCATTTCATGCATACTGGAATACATGACCACCCCACGATGGAAGCTGCTTGGGAGTCAGTTTACACCTTTGGCAAAGCAGAGCTGGTAACATCAGTCTTTGATACATTGTTGCACTTGTGCGTGGGGGGGGGGGAAAACAGATGCCATTTGAATTCTAGCAGTTTCAACTGTATGCTTGCTCCCCAGGTTTGTGTACTTTTCTGAAAGTCATGGGCAGCATCTGCCTAGCTGACTATGAGAGAAACTGGCAAGATCAGCCTTGAGTGGATTTATCCAACTATGAGATATTTCTTGCATGTGTTTGGACTTCTTGAATCCTAAATACTGGCAAAGACTCATCTGTGTGCTTTGTTGTGACACTGTAGCTATATGTGGATTTATTGGTTTAAACCAATGTATTATTTGCTGTCACAAGTGCTTAATCTACTTGTGGTCCTTCAAAGAGGCTTAGCAGTATAATAAGAACTTGGAATCCTTTAAATTTAAAAAGGATGTGATCACTGGAGTGTTTAACTGGTAGTATGCATGATTCAGTTTATCATATACAAAAACCCAGACAATTGACACATCTGGATGCATCAGTTTTTTTATTCTCTCAGTGCCCACGCTAATACCTGCATAACATCTGTCAAATGCAAGTTCAAGTGCTGGTCAGTTTCCATTATTGGGCAATGTTAGAAAAATGCTATAAACTTTAGATTGATGAATGATTTGGGAAAACAGATACGGTAGATATTTATCTGCATTTGCACTTGAAAGAAGCTATCGCAACCGTTGCTGATACACATGAATGTCTGTATCAAGTAAATAACATCAGAAGTGTTGTTATTGGAACAATCCCATAAGGGTATGTAAACAAGGCAGCATCGATGCCCAGTTCTTTGTGATTCTGCAGTTGTGGTCTCATTTTTGGAAGGAGAGATAGGAAATACAGTTAAGGAGGTCCAGTCCTTTCCCAACTGGCAATTCTTTGATGTTAATGCAGTAGGCATAGGAATATTTTCAGTGACTTCACAAACATAATGAATTTTTCTGTGAAGCTGATCCTTGTTAACACCTTTGCTTTAGTAATAAAATTAATTCAGTTGAGTGCAAAGAATTTTCTTGATATGCAACACTTTGTTTTCAGAATATTTCTGTTGTGAGAGTGATCCAGAATCGCTCCTCTTTTGTTTGTACAAACACTTAACAACTTGCTAATGCTGAGCTGCTATAGCTACACTCTGCTAGCAGTGTGGAAGAACCTCTCCTTCACTACAGCATTGCACACTTGCTCACCTGCACCTAATGTATTTTAATAGAATTTTGTATGTCCCTTGCCCTCTCAAGTACTTGTTTTATTATGACAGAAGTTAAACTATGCCTCGTGTAAATCACTGAGGTTCCTGTAAACTGCTGCTTTTTCTGTCATTGTTGCTGCTGCTTTTGACTCACTACTATCCAAAAAAAAAAAAAAAATTCGAACGTGCTGTGGCATTTTTAGTGATGCTGAGTCTGATGTTTTCCCTCACTTGGGTTTTGTCAGTCTCCAGGTAGAGAATGTGACTGTACCTGGCTAACTCTTAGAAGAATGTTCTGTGAATTTATCTTATGAAGATATTATATTCAAGGTGGAACTTGGCTTTCCTGCATTTGTGTGACCCACATAAGTCTTTAGTACTTGGTGAAAAGGTATCGCTTTGCTCTTGTTTCTTCACAATTTAAGCCCACAGAAAATATATGGTAAACTGCAAAAAAATTGCAATCACCATCTGAATAAAATTGTAAGTCACAATTGCACAAATAAAATTGGTAATGTGGCATTATATTTTCATTGTGGTAGCCACCTCAAAAAAGATACCCATGTGGAAGTGTTATTCAGTGGTTCAAAATAGTCAATACAAGCAAACACATCTATTTCTGTATCTAAATTATGCTACCTCAAATGGTTCTGGTTATCACCTAGCTTACTATTTCTGTTAGAGGCACATAGTCAATGAGATGCATTTCTTCTAAGTTTAATTCCCTTGTTGATGAATTAAAATAGATAATTTCTACTATGGATATATTCTTTACAGAAGATTTAATTCTACGTCTGTTATGTCTCAGTTATATAACTTAAATTTCTTTTCCTTACCCTCTAGAAATAATTTTTTTTCCACTGTGATGCAAAAACACAAGAAACCAGCTGCTCCTAAAGTTTTTTTCCAGTGTTGTTGGCTGAAAAGATCATCTTTGTTCTAATTATCGTAATGAAATATCCTTGCTTTGTCAAAACTGGCTTGTCTTTTAAGCTCGCATAGTGTTTGAAATGTATTACCTCTGCAGCAACAAGTGTTTTGGTATGCTAACTGACTTGGCAAAAGTCAGATTTTTGTTCCTGTGTTTGTGCTAGTCTGGTTCACATCTTCACATGGGAAAAACAGTCCAGGTTTTACAGTCAGTGTCAAGTTACTTCAAATGTTCAATTACTCTCAAAGAAAATACCTTGGTTTTTAATGTTTGTTTCTCTTACTTTCTTGTTTCAACTCTATCTAGTCTTACTAATAGACATGATAGTCTACTCAGATGCCTTGTTAAGTGCCCCATTGAAAATACTTATGGAGCATTGTCATTCAGAACTTTTGCTTCCTAAACAGGAGCATAATCTAGTTTTAGTCTGGGACACTATTGTCTTCCTCAGACAAAATGTCCAGATGTACGCTGTAAAATTCTGATGCCTGACCTACAAAAATGACACAATTAAACTTTCTGGAAAAGCTTGTCAGAGTGAAGCAAAAGAGTTGGTTTTGCTCCTTGTTACTGTGTTCTCCTTGAGGTACACATGACTGTTAATTTTTTTGTTGTTTTTCTCCTCTTCTCATACAGTTGCATGCAGTGACTGCTCTGAGAATTTGTTGAGAGTTGGGCTTCATTAAAGACAGTAATTCTCAAATGCTTTTAGAAAATGGAGGCTAACAAGTAGGCATTTGCTTGTAAAGTAACTATCTATGTAGCAATAATGACAGCTCTCTAAGTTACGTTCCCTCTATTTATAAGGATGCTTACTTAAGAGATTACAATTATTATTCAAGGTTGCACAGATCAGATACTGTCCCAAGAAATAAAATGCCACGGTTCCAGTCACCTCTTTCGACTAAGGATTGCACGTAAGCCTAAATATTACCTGGTATATGAAAATCAAGAATGTATTTAAATATATAGCTCTCTGTAATACTAATTTTTCTGACTAAGTATCAGTAGTTTAGAACATAAAATTTGAAACAGCCTTTGCTACACTGAATGCCTGGTTTCTAATTTTGCTGCAGGGTTTCTCAAACTTTTTCTATGTAAGTTACACAGGGAAAAATTCCCAGATGTAGAAGGAGAGGGAGAGTTGCAACTACCAGCAGATATGTCAATAAAAAAAAAAAAAGACTTGTTTCTCCAGTTAATCAAAAGCAGCCAAAGAACAAAGAATCAAACAAACTTAAGCTATTTTGAAATTGAAGTTTTGTGTTGGCTGTTGCCAGCCAATGCTGAATGCAAGGGTTCCATTTCTAAATCAGAATTAAACAAACCACTAAGAGTGGATGAAAAAGCAGAGCGTTTAACTTTCTGCTCTCTCCTTTCTTTCCCTTAGAAAAAACACATCTCCCTAGAGAGTTTAGTTTCACAGTTTGAGAAATGCTGTTCTTCAGGCAAGTTGTGGGGGGGGAGAACGTGATGGTTTGCACATCTTTAATGAGACCACAGTCTATCCCTACGATTGAATTCAAAGTAACTTTGATTAGTTACATCTGTTTACACCTCATTTGATATATCTGGGACTATGAGTCAGAGGAATACCCGAAATAAACCCTTCGCCCTGTGTATATCATAAGTGTTTTGACCAGGCTTTTGGGAGATTACTGCCAAGCTAGAAGCTTTACATGCAGTAAAATACTGTTGAGCTCTTCCATAGTATTCCTGTAATTTCTTGTTGTTTGTTTTTTCGTTCCAAATCCGTATTCCTTACTGGTGCTTGCATTGTAAAAAGGGAATGCTAAAATAATAATTAGCTGGAGCTGTAGATAGAATCGTTTTCAGAAATCTGAAACAACATTATACTGAGGACTAAGAACGTTTAACTGCAAACAGAGGAGAGAAGGGGGGTAGCCACAATGTCTAATGATAAACCATCATGTTAAATGTTAGAATTTCTGATGTCATCTTGGCAAATTTGTATATTGTATATTTGCTTCCTAGTATTGCTTCTCCATAGTCTCTGTAGTAGTCCAAAGGACTACCACGAGTTTACAAGTGAATATTTTTGAATTCTGAGAAAGGAGCATGGAAAAGGAATTTGACTTTTTTATTTTGTTTCTCCTCACGTTCCCTAATCCTGAAATTTGAGCTTCTCCTATAGTAATTCTCACTTTCAGAGAGAACCAAAAAAAGAGAGGTGTCTCTCATACTATGCAGTTTAGAAGGATACCAAGTTAGCAGTGGTCTTTATGGAGAAAATTGAATAATTTCAGTTTATATCTTGGAGAAAATAATCTCCTAAATTAAATGAAGTGATTTAGGAGATTACTTAATTCTTTCTTAAGAGAATAATTAATCTCTTGAAACTGTCTCCTCTTACAAGCAACCTATAAAGCAGTGAGCTTACAGCCATCCAATAACTGGACCACAGGTTTCGGAACTTAGTCTAGTTCTGAAATCTTGCCTTGATTTTTCCTTATTGTAAAACTTCCCATTTACTCAGCACAGGTGAATGACGCAACTGCTTCAAGAGAATTTTGTGCGGTTTTAGTTCAATAGGTAGTAGCTACAGAAGCCTTTGTATGTATGTAACATTACTGTGGTATTTACAGTAATAGCAATCTGGAAGGTGGGAGTTCTGTAACATCCTCTAGTATGTAATATGTCTAAATTCTCTGTACGTTTTTTAAGATGACCCTCAGCCTATTCTATAAACTTTTGAGGTCATGTTTTCCATTAGGATAAAAAAAGTTGCTTATAAAATATACTATGCTTTCAGGCCTGCAACTCTTCCCTCAAGCTATGCCTTCAGCTCTTCCTTCATTTCCCTCAAGCTAGCAAATTTGCACAGAGTAGAAAGTCTCATAAATTCACTTGAATGTCAGTATTTCCCTACTTGTCTCTGCTTCTTGATTATTTGCTAGTGAATGTTGGGATTTCCAGTGCAATTCAGGAGTAAAATAGTGTGGCTGTCAACACTGCCCTTGATTGCAAAGTACAAGTCATTATAAACATAGAAAGAAGATGGATTCTGGGTTTTTTTTTTTTCCTCCTTTTTACTTTTGGGGGGGAGGTCCAAGCTTACACCATGCAAAGATATTTGTACTTCAGTTGACAAATACTGGCCATTATGAGTCAAGCACCAGCTAGTGCACTCTTTGCACTTCTCTTGAAGCTCAGGATGGCTGTGCCCTTCTGTGGGTGAAGTGACGTTCTTATATGCTTTTAAGTCTTTTTCAATAGAATTTTCTTTCTCACTCAGTTTTGTGATCTTGGTGACAACCAGTTGCAGAACAGCTCCATTCAAAATAAGGATATCTAGACAGCTAGAGTTTTGACTAAGCCGGAGATTATCCAAATATCAAGCCAGCTTCCAAGCACCCAGCCACTAATGCTTTACTGGAATATAATGATTTCTTAAAAGTGCCAGTAAGGGTGGGAAGATTTGTATTGTAACTACAAAACCTGTTGGAGCAAAGCACGGGTGGGAAGCAAAGAAGATCAAAGGAAATATGTTGAATCATAGATAATAATCTTGGTATAAAAACTATCCCAAGATTTAAAGTGTACAGTGACTCTTACTTTCTCTTGCCTTTACATATTAACGACTAACTTAACAGAATGGCTTAAATTTTTAATTAAAATTTCTATATTTGTTGTTGTTGTGTGTGTTTTTTTTTTTTTAAACAAAATGCCTTGATATGTGAAAGCCAATGTGGATAATGTCAGGTCAAACATGAAGAAAAATCAGTAAAGCAAAGGCAGTTTATCAGAGTTCATTTCTGTCTAATAGAGATGAGGTTTGTATAATCCTGTAAACAAAACTGTCATGCTTGCATTCTGTATATTTTTTTAACTATTGCCTCATAGTCAAAAGTTCAGATCAAGTAACTTGTTGTCACTGCGATAAGAATTCTGTGCTGCTTTTGAATTTCTTGCAGTTGCCTTTAAACTTCATTCACACATACAATACTATCTTGAACTTTAGTGAGCCTGAAGAAAAAATCCTTGCCTGTTGCGAGACACTTATGTGAGATTCTCCTCATTGAAATAGGCTTATGTTTTCAAAGCAGATTATGGATAGGATTTTTCTTAAAAAGCCAAGGCTTGTGAAGCATTTCATTCATGTCAATGAGGACTTAACTGCTGACTTCAACGGGTACAGAATTAGCTGGGCAAGGACTTTCTAAATGTATCGTGTATAACAGATTGAAACTCACCCTTGCATTATTATGTGTGTATGTTTCTGAAGAGCATGTATAAATGTAGTTCACAGTCCTTATACTACTGGAATTTGGGAGTGTTACTGTATAATGGTGGGAGAAAGGTCAAACCAAAAGCAAGCAATCAAAATTTTGGAATGGGAACTATCTGAAAAGCTTTTTTATTTTTATTTAAAATCTGACTGCAGTATTTCTCTCTTCATTTACTGTGCTTATACGAACAGTGTGACACCATCACTGCAACAGGCTCGTGTCTGTCCTCCCAATATGTTACCTGAAGATGGGACTAATCTTTACTCTGCTCGTGGCATTTTGTCGTTTATCCAGTCTTCCACTCGTAGGGCTTACCAGCAGGTCTTGGATGTGCTGGATGAAAATCGCAGGTGATTGGTTGTCACTGATTCTGCCAGCTTTTGCTGCCTTTTTTTTTTTTTTTCCCCACCTTTTTAGTGGAGTGTGGTTTCTGTTTATTAAATAATGAGATGAAATTATTTACTTTACTTTCTTTTGCTTTCACTCTTCATAAGCAATTATATTGTCCAAAATTCACATTTCACAGTGCTTCTTGATTTCAATCAAATATAGCATTGTTTTGATTTTACTTCCAAATAAAAATCAAAATAGGAAGTGCTAATTTGTGGCTGCCAGGGTTTGTGCTGTTCACAGGTTGTTAATGTTTTCTGCAATTAATGTTTGATCTCAAGCCTATAAATGTAATAGCCTTGTCTACCATTTTCTGTTGGTGAGTAATGACACAAATCAATAAGATTGGGTTGATATTGTCATAATTTATTGAAGCAAATGTACAGAAACAGGGTAGAATGTTGCGCAAGACATAGCGGATGCTGCTTTTGGAAATGTGCCAAGACTTTAGACCGTGTCAGTTTATGTTCTGGCTAGTTGTCTCTGGTTGCTACATGACTGATGGTGACCATCGCTTTTCTGGATATTTGCTAGGGAACAAGAACGGAAATACATGTCTACTGAGGAGCTGGTTGCTCCTCTGTTCAGTGCTCTCTCTATTTTGATGGATAAGCAACCCTTGCTGTGATCAGCATATTTCCACTCTTCAGTGGAGTTTTGCCCACTCACTGAATCCTTGGATGTTTTTGATTTGGCACTTCTAAGCATTAAAAGGATGTCATGTTTAATGCTCTAGGAGCATTTATAGAGACTCATAATGGCAAGGTTAATTTCCCAAATGCAGTTTTTCGTTTCAATAGCATGTTAACACAGAGATCCAGATAGTAATTGCATGCAGCTAGTCTCTAGCTCTTGCTGAGAGGATGAATTGGAGACACTGGGAAGAATTACTCTTTCCTCTTTCAGTTTTGCCTCTCTATGTCAGGAAGTCCTTTCAAATTTCCCCCCTGCCTCTGGTTGCTAATATGCTGGCACTCTTAATGTTTTGTAGCATTGAAGTTAAACAATTTCCTTTTTAGTTGTTTTGGTAAGAAAATGTCACTATTAAGCCAATCTTATTGTGAATGTCAGTGTATTTGTGGTCAGTTTTCAAACTGGCATGTCCTCTAGCTCACCATGTTTGTTGCCACAACAATATCTGATTGCCCATTTTAAGGTCTGAATTGTGCAGAGCTGCAGACTTGCTGACCTTTATGCTCTTAACCTGAACTTAACCTGGAGGAAAAAAAAAAAAAAAAAAAAAGAGATGCTCAGTTCCCATTGAACTTCTGTGAGTTGGGTGTTTAAACCCCATCTGAATCCTTGAAATTCCAAACTGTAGCTGTTAAGATTTTGATGACTGTCAAAAGTTTGGTGGATAGTAATAACCTTTTCTTGTCAGTACTAAAAGGTTAGATGGAATTACACCTTTTTGCAAGGTTAAGTCTTACAGATTAGGAGGAATTCTGCTGTCTGTGCTTAATAGCGCTCACTAGGCATATTTTGCCAAGGGTCCCTGTTAAAATGTAGACTGAAATTTTCACCCTTTCTACAGTCTGCAGTGAAGCTAACAGGTTTTGTCCCTGATTTCCAATGGGAATGTTCTTGCCCATATTTTCTTGGATTCTGGAAAATATAATTCTGTATGCTGGTGTATATGCACTTCAAACTTAATTCACAATTAGCAAAAAATTTCCAGGGTTCTGAATGCTTCAAAAGCTGCTTTCTTCTTTCTGGTTTTGCTCGATTTTTTTGAGGTATCCTTACTAAGTATGGTAGAAGAAACTGGAAACTGTTGCTATCCACCTATGAACAGATCTTGCCAAAAATCTTGAAATTATCAATAAGGTGCCAAAACGTATTCTGTGTGGCTGGGTATTTAGATACCCACTCTGATTCTAAAACTAGCGTAGGAATGTGAAATTTGGATGATCCACTTGCATGGTTGCAAAATATTGTTCATTTTAAATTGTTTATAGCTGCACTCTGTTCTTTTGCTCTATGTAACGTGCTTTCTATTTCAAAGTAAGCCTGATCTGTTTTAACCTTTTTTAATCTTTATTACTAGAAGAGATCTTTTAAAATGAACAAGTTCTGACTGTGTGTTATTCACTGGAAACATTTTTAACTTGTTTCATGGCTTGCTTTTCTTTTCTCAAAAAATTTTGCAATTGTTTTCCAACCTGCTAAAACTCCTAACGGTAGGTGCTGATTGTATTGCTGCAAATAATGAATTACTCCTGATTTTGTCAGCATTGCTAGCATCTTAGGTTATTCAAATGAATGGCAATGTAGTGATCACGATTTGCACTGTGTGTTTGCTCTTGTGTTTCCTTCTGCTTGGCCAAGGATGCTAGGTCGGTTTCACTTTCCAACTCTAACCAATTTTCTGTTTCAAGTTCTGTAGAATGAATACAGGGCCAAAGCTAGTGTCTTTTAAAGGCTGATCTTCTTTTATGCTCTAGGCGAGGCTGCATTCAAGGAGACTTTAGAAGTGTCTTAACTCAAGTGCAGATCTTAACACAACTTTATTCATATATGAAATTGCCTTTTTTTCTGTGTTTTATTAATCTGACTTATTCTTCACCACTTGAACCAAAAACTTTTCACAAAACAATGTAATTTTTGTTTAGGAGAGAACTATAGGAGTTTGTTTAGTACTTCCTTTGTTCAAGATAACCCTTTCTAAACAGCCACTCTCCTCCTCAAATGCCAGATTTGACACGCTTCAGGAGCTGATTATTTTTTATATTGAGCAAGTTGACAAAGTAGACATAAAAAGGGATGTGAGATAAGACTACAGATTAGAACTACATGTCACTTTGGAACAGGGTACTATGAGCTCAGAGGAAAATGAGATCGGTCTGCAGATGTGAGGAAGCCTGGGAAAAATAGCCACCGGTTGCTTTGTTGAAGTACTTGCGTGTAATGCTGAAGCTAGTAGGGAGAGCAGTTTTATCCTGTCGCTGTGACTCTTCAATGCACAAATCCTTTCCGTACTTGAGAAGCTCAGCTTCTTTACCCAATTAACCTTCAGATCACTTCCACATAGTCCTAATGCCCGTTCTTAACGGCCATCCTGAGATTTCCAGGGGTGTTTCAACGTATGAGAGGTCAGCAGAGCTGCTACCCCTGCTGAACAAGGGGAACGTGCTGGCCAGTCTCTCATGCATGTGCGCACAAACAGCATAAGCTGGACCCATTAGCCATAGATAGGTGGACTATCCGTACTAGATTATCCATGCTTGTCTTTTTCCTCCCAGACCACGTGTTTATGACTGCATCGTTATTGTGGTATGTCTGTTGCATGCTCTGCTCTAAGCAGAGGAAGACAAACCACATTCGTTTGGCTGTTTCATTATTGTCTGTTTTCCCACTGTTAAATTGCATTAGTGTGCCTTCCATTCGTGTTGTAGGCGGCCACTGCATTTGCAATGAAATAGTTAAGCACTGAGTATATTTGGCCTCAGAGTTGTGGCTTCTTCTGATCATGTGTTAATATGTAGGATGGTAACTGAAACAGGTAGCCAGGAAATTCAGAATTTTAATGCAGTTTTGGCATAAATTTTTTTTTAAAGAAGGCCATGTATTTAAGAGCTTTACTGAAAATATTGTACGTTTACAGAAAAACTTGATACTGATTTTGGGGGTAAGGCAATCTCACCTAGGCGGTCACTGAGCTAAAAGGAATGTTTGTTTATTAATATCTGAAACCAAACAAGTAAATTGGGTGGGAGAGGCAGAGGAATATTCTGGTGGCTCTTTTGGGTCCACCTGTAGATAAAGAAAATGTGAACTGCAAAGAAAGAAGTCATGTGCAGCTTTTTAAAGGAATTTGGCTGTGTTGGGAAGTGGGATTAAAGACTTGATTTTGGATTAAATTAAGTGCCTGTTTTTGATAGACCCCTAAGTATTCTAGTTCTCCTTCTGTGCTGTTGCCCTCAGCAACCTCCAAGCATGTGGCTTTTCTTGGAAAGGGTAGCGTGTAAATTAGTGCTGATTATTTCTGCAGCATCTACAAAAAACATTGTTTGTCACAAAATACCAAGAAGGCCAAGATTTTGGGAAGTGTTGGGGAACATTTAGAATCTATGTAATGAGAGGAACTGTTGACATCTCTTAGGTGGCACGGAAAATGCATGCTGGATATTGGCATGCTGGTGTTAGCATATCTGCTAATTAAGTGACTCATGTTTGCAGAAAAACTCTGGAATCTATTCCATAGCTGCTCTTTGCTATATTTTTTTTTTTCATTTTTTGCAATTATTTCATTCTAGCATCTGTCAGACAAAACTTTAGATGAGGTGAATTATTTTTCTGATTAAAAAATACAAATTTGATTTTTGATAATTTTCTGCATCACTTCACTCACTTGGGTGAGAATATTCATTTATTCTGTGTTTTGGGAATAGGGTTTTGTTTTGTAAAATAACATCTTACTGGCTTATCTTGTGTGCTAGCCAGAACAACATTGTGGTATGCAATGGGACTTTTTTATTTTTAGTTTTATAGATGCATATAGATCTTCTGAAACTGGAGCACTTAGATAGTGCTAGTTAGAGCAGGACTTCGTCCCAGGATATATTGGGCTAAGTACACGCTGAGACTTCTAGATCCTGATCCTTTTAAATGAAGCTAGTGGTTATGATATTTTTGCACAGTGGTTGCTCATTTCCAGGCCAGACCACAGTATTCTCCTAGCTACCTCAGTACCAAGCTTCTGCCTTCTATGCGTACCTGGTCTAAAGATCTTAATGCCTAGATTCTCTCTTTTTCTTTTCTTTTTTTTTTAATTTTAATTTTAGAGCCCATAATGTACTTGGGTTAAACACAGGCTACAAATTCCTGCTGCTGGCACTGGGGAAATGAAAGAAATTAAAAAAAAAAAAAAAAAACTCTTCAGGGGCTTTAAATCTTATTACACAACATAAATGTGAAACAGTAGTGCCTCATACTAGAGGTACTGGAAATATATAGTACTTGCTTGTCAGAAGCAATTGCTGGTACTCATGTGTCAAAATCAGGATGCAGTAACTTCTTCCTGATAAGTTAGGGCGTATTATATAGTTGCAGCAACTTAGAAAGCGCTAATGTTTTTTTTCTTTTTTTAGGCAGAGAGAAAGAAAAGGAAACCAAAAGAAAATGAAAGAGTAACACTTAAAGGGATATTCATACCATCTACTTTAAGCTTTTAGTCACTTCTCTTGGAGAGATCTGCCTCTCTCTTGTGACTGTACAAGGTCTTTAAGCTACTAGCTCAGATTTTCTAAATTAAATCTATCTCAGATGAACAAAGAAAAGATTAAAAACACCCCTTTCCTTAGTGGGAGGAGAGGAGATTGAGGAGGTGGTTAAGAAGGCTTTAACAAATATGTGTGGATATATATTTCTCCATTGTTTCATTGGTTTTGGGTGGGCTTTTGTTTGTTTTGGGGGGGAGGGGCTTTTTTGAAATCTGAAGTTTCCCATGGTTATAAGGTTGATGCCCTCCTTCCAAACTTTTATTCCAACAGCACATCTTCCATAAATGAAGCTATGCCATCAACAATTGGCCTACATGTTGACAGCTGCATACAATTTGTGTTGATTAAATGAGAGAAATATGAAAGTACAATTTACAACATATTATATTGTATTGAAATTTATACAATATAAGTAGGAAATATTTTGATGTTCCTTTGTTCTATGTGTTTTACCTCTTCTTTCTGTCTGTCGTTTCACGTTTCTGTCTTGTGCTTTCTATCTACAAAAACCTGCTATAGGCCAGTGTTACGTGGTGGGTCAGCTGCTACCACTTCCTCTAACCCTCATCATGACAACACCAGGTAAAGAGTATTTTTTGTTAGCCATGATACACTAGTTCCGATTTTAAAATTTAGGCTTAAGTTTCCCTATTTCTGGGGAAGTCCTTTGTTTTAAACTTAATGCTCACTGTCACTGTTCATCTCAACTCTAGAGGTACTTTGGGCCCTTCTTCCTTGTCGATCCAATCCACTTGCAAAAACCTCACATGTCTAATAGATGGAACGTGTTCCAGAACTCTAATTCAACATAATGTGTCAGGGAGGCTTTTAGGTTACATTAGCAGTATGCTTATTTCCCCCTTGGTGGTGGCTGAGCTCCATTTTCCTCTTGCTAGAAAATCTGGCCTTGAATCACCTTATTCTTTTAATAGTGGCCATGTGTCCGTAAAACACAGGTATTTTCAGTAATATGCTTAGGATTTTTGTAGCTGGCTGCATTTTCACTGCCATTATCTTAGTAAACTGACATCATGCAGTGGAACTGGGTGCAAGTTTGACATGTGGTCTTATGGTCTGGGCTAAGGAAAATACATATTCCCTTCCCTCATTCCCGCTTCCCACCACGCTTCTGCAGTTTTTTCAAAGTAGAGATTGCACTCGTGCTTAAATAGATGCTGGATTCACGTAGGTGATTCTTCTCTGACTCAGCAATTGAGTTCTTGTGATGGTCAAAGAGGATTATCTGAAGGGATTTCTAGCTGGTAACTGTCTTGATTTAATACCTGGACTAGATATGTTCAGAAGTTAGTAAAGCAGCAGTGATATATTGTGAATTTATATTAAATTTTTGTGACCTGGAGGAATGTCTGTCTGTCTCATTGAAACAATGGGCCTTTTCACTTTTCCCAAGAGGTGGTAAGGGACAACTGTGCTGTGGACCTGGTGGAATTTTCTAATTTTTTTTGCCATCTGCTATAAATAAAATGGCTACCAAAAGACCCTCCTCAAATTTCTCTGGCTTTCAAACGACTTGTAGAAGTAAAGGGAATAAGTTGAAATGGAAGAATGAGCAACTGTATATGTAAAAATAATAAATAAAGATACAAGCACTCTCTCTAAGAGGTGTATAAAGTCCTTTGCTTTCCACAGTATCTATAGTATATGTCATGAAAGTTTTAGGATAGACGGCCATTACCCAGTTAAAGTATCAAGCCTTTTTGTTATAGGAAAGAATTTAAGTTTCTTGTATTTATCTTCAGTCTGGATAAGTCTTTCTCATGCAACAGTATGAGGAGGGAAGTTAGAGTTCTGCAAAGCAACTGAGGACCACCTGAGAGAAGAGAAAAGCTTATGAATTGATTTCCTGAACTGTCTCTGAGATTGTTTACACACAAAATCTCTCAACCTGAGTTACCTTTCTGAAATATGAAATGTGTTATTTTCTTTCTTCTTCTTGTCTTCCCCCATTTACCTCCTAAATTTTAGAAGAGATACCAGTGGATCTACAAAAAAAACCTTTTTGCCCGGATTTGTCAGAAAACTTGAATTTTTGTGCAAAGCTTCAGGTTGTTTTTTTTTCTTTCTTTTTTTTAAGCAATAGCAAAGTTCACACTGGTTTAGTATGAACTCAAATTTATTTTTAAATAATCTTTTCTCTGCTGAATTTGTGATGTGAACTTCACAGCACTGAGGAAATAAAAACCAGTTTCAGTCTCTTTAATATTGCCCAAACTGAAAGAACTATAAGTAGTCAGCAGCATAAATTACAATGGAACTGATGTTGAGTCTCCTTATTTTAATTATATTAGACTTCCTAAGTATAAAAAAAATTATTAATGGCTTTAATGAGAAATTGTTTTACTTAACACAATGAATTAGCAAAACTTTTCTTGTCCCATATTATGTTTTTAAAAGATCTGTCTTGTGACAGATGGTTGCCTAATGAAATATTCCTGTACTAAAAGTCATTTTACCCTGCTCTGTCCTGGAGAAGGTTTCCCTCTCCCTCTACACCTCCAACCCCAAAAAACACTGTTCAAAAACTAATTAAACTCCTAGCTTTTATACAGTGTTTCGCAAAGATCTCTTTGTTATCTAAGTCCAGACTAATGCAGTTCTCACTTAGAAACAACAAGAATATTTTCATGAGCAATGGAACAGCGAAGCTTTTGAGAAATTGTATGTTAGGAAAAAATGTCATGAACTAAGGGTGTTCTGTAGAATTTTCCTAAAAGCGGTGGAAAAACATGCAATGCAAAACTATTAGCAGTGTTTAAGTGCCTCCTGTAAGCTTACAGTATTCTACTTATATTCAGAGTTAACCTTAGTACGTATCCAAGTTGACCATTAATGTAACTGTGTGACTAAATGATAAACATTCTTTTGGGATGTTTTTTTTGTTCTGAATTTGGTAGCTTTGACATGTATTTTGTTCAGTTTCCTAACCTGTTTGCAGCAGTTGTCTGTACATCCTAACGGGAAAGAGAATGCAATCAAAAAGGGGAATTAATATTGGATATTGAAACTTTAAGATAGTAAGTGAGAAACTCGGTGATAAGTACGGCATTAGGAACTACTTTTACCTGATATTTGTTGGAAAAGAATCTGGTTAAGAGGTAGCATTTAGATGATCAAAACACATATACTTTATTTAAACTGTCTGCCCTCTTCCAGCTTAAAATAAACATGCTGTATTTAGTTAAATAACTCATACTGGAGATAGAAATAATGGTTTCTCTGAAACGTTCCTTGCCTTAAAGTACAAGGTAGTTTCTGCATTAAGAAAACTGCGAATTGCTTTGGAAACAAACTTCTTTTTAATGCATGTGAAGTTCAGCAGGCAGTGACTCTGCACTAAAATTCTTCATTGCAAGAGTCTCAGTCTTTGCCTAAAATACTAAGATTATTGTGCCCGAGATCATTAATCTCAGTGAGCATCCACTTGAAATATTTAATCAGTTACTAAGTATAAGACACAATTCTTTCCAAGTCTTCATCTGATTGTTTCAGATCTGTTGCAGGTCTTTTGCAATTTTGGCACTTTTAGCTCAGGCAGTTTTCAGGTGTCGTTAATCAGTTGAATACTGGAAACAGTCTTTTGAGAGACCAAGCCATAGAAAGAAGTCTATGTGTGCAGAAAATCTTCAAAAACATTTAAATGTGGAAAGCCCTAGGTTCAGATGCAGTCAAGCACTTACCCTTTTCATATATCTATTTGTGCTTTATTTTGTTAGGATCCTATCGAAATATACAACTTTGTAAAAGCTGGAAAAAGTCTTAAATTCTTCTCCCCATCACCACCAAAAAATACATCTACTGGAACGACCATAAAACATAGTATTTGATATTTTGCTGTATGGATGAGACAGCTAAGCTGTATCTCCCTTATTTGATAGATATGGTCTTTCCAACTTGGATACTACGCTTGAGGGAACACCAGATGACATGACAGTTGTGGATGCGGCCTCCTTAAGAAGACAGGTATGTAAAGCACAGTGGTCAATAACATTGAGTAAATGCTGTGGAGGTTAAACGAGGGAGCAGGTTGCCTGTTGCAATATAACGGGTATGGCTGCAAAGGAAGCCATAACAGCTGTGGTGAGGGATCCTCTCCGTACCTGCTGCTGGACTGCCTTCCCATACCCTGTATCTGATAATCTGGAGTTTCTGACTCCGTTTCTGCTCCTGTTTGTCAGGGACTGCAAGATCTGGTTGTTAAGTCACTGAAGGATTTTAAATCCTTGTTAATTTGACTTCCTACCATCTGTATAAAATGCTAATTGTATATGCCTTTACAGAAGTTTTGAGAGAGTCCGGCAATTTTAATAAAGCACTGAAAGCCTTTATTTATTTTTAGATAATCAAACTTAACCGCCGACTACAACTTCTGGAAGAAGAAAACAAAGAGCGTGCTAAAAGAGAAATGATCATGTACTCGATTACTGTAGCTTTCTGGTTACTCAATAGCTGGCTTTGGTTTCGGCGCTAGACACAGCTCTCCAAAGGATTTAATAGTTGAAAATATAAAAAATTTGCAAAATTCTTTGGTTTTGTTTCTGACTTGTATGCTGTTTTATAATTCATACACTGGAAACTTCATCACAGAAAAAGGCAATAGAACTGCAGTGTTAAAGGGATACTTTGCTGTTCAGTTATGCTGTATTTAACAGATTTGCATTGCAAATACTTGCAGTATCCTCTCTTTGCATGCTTCAGTGTAAATATGGATCAGCTGATTTTAAAATGAAATTGCTTCTTGCAATGTAAGGACAGTGACCTACAGAAATAATCACTGGATGTTTTGTTGTGGGAAGAGAACAAAGGGAATGGGTTGGGGGAAAAAAAGATTTAAAAAAATTGTTTTTTATTGTTCTGTTATTAGAGGCAGTTAAACATTGCACTTGTTTTCCTTTAGTCAGACTAGTTACAGAGGTGTACCATATTCAAGAGTTTGTCCTGTTTCATGAATATGTTCCTTGTTTAAGCACATGTTCAGGTCAAATAAAAGGTATTCTTTGCTAACATGCAGATTGTCCAGAAGTGTGTAATATGTATTTTTTTATTTTATCTTTAATTTTGCAGATGTTTTTCTATAAAATACGTTTGTAAGCAAGTCAGTCTGTGAGTGGTTGAAAGATTATGGAGTACAAGGTACTGATGTAGCATATTTAATAAAATAACATTAAACAATGTTTTGTTTTGAGAGTTTTAAGAAACTTTGCTTAGTCGTTGAAGTAAGTAGCAGTGATGAACTGAACAACTCCTACATAGCATTTATTCTTGCAGGTGGGCATCCACTAGCCTGCTGCAGTGCTACCATCCCTGAATGCAGTAGGCTTGTTGCTGGGGTGCGTGGTGGGTGTAGACAGGTCAGCCCTGCACCGTAGCAGGGGGAGTGGGTCTAAACCTCTCCCAGCTCAGTTGCACAAGCTGCCACCTTTTTGGTAGCTACCACCCTCGACACGCTGCACGGAGGAGCGCTCAGCCACGGTACTGCCTCCCAGGTGCTGGTGGCTTCCTCAAGCCCTGGGACCACAGCAAACGTGGAGCTGCCGCAGCCGCTTCCCTGCGTGCCTGGGTCCAGCTGTCAGGGCAAATGCATCTGGAAAAGCTGAACTGAGGACAGCAGTGATATCAAACCAGTACATTAGATGGACCTTTCCTGGGACGGCTTTGTCTGTGCAGGACCTTTTCTAGACTGGTGAGAGAGGATGCTACGTACTGGCTGCAAAGGACAAGGACAGGGCTGGCTCTCTCTGAGCTGTCCTTGGCACGTCTTGCAGCAGCTGAGGCTGCAGAGTGGTATCACAGCTACCTTTGGGCAGAGATGCACCCTGCAGGGGTAATTGCTGGGGTTGGTTTGGCAGCCCTGCAGCAGGGGCCGTGGTGGGGCAGCGCCCGGTAAGGCTAGCGCCTCTCTCCTGACTGGGGCGCAGGGAGCTGGGGGCCAGCAGCTGCCGTGGGGCTCCCTCTTCCTCCTGCTCTTCCCCTCGGCTGAGGTGAACGAAATAAACCGCCTGGAAGACTGAAACATGGCAAACACTTGGGTGAGCAATACCTGATTTTGATTATGACTGTCTGCTGTTTGAATTTCACAGTATTTATTTGGGAGGATGTAAGAGCTGGGAGCCCCCGGTACCGACCTGGATGGCGCAAGCAGCCAGCCAGGTTCCCGCTTCCCAAAGGCAGCAGGGCAGGCTGGCCAGGGAGCCTCGGCACCCGCAGCTTTGGTGGGACCCTGCGAGCTTCTGGCTGAGGAACGCTGCTCTCATTGGCTTCGCGTGCCGTCACCACTTAAATACGGCACACCATCCGATGCCTGGCTGCGGCAGCATCTGTGCACGTTTGCTGTGCCTGCTTCCTTGTGCTTTTCTCAATTTGAGTACTGCACACGTTGTTTTCTAAAGCTTTGTTCGCCTGTTCCTTGTATTACGTGACTCCACTGGTGGGCGAAGACGTTAGCTGCGCGTGTTTTCCTACCGTGAACGTTAAAGCATGTGCCTCTTGCTTTCAGCCACAGACAGGGCCCAGGGCAGGGCCTGCTTTGGGCGCTGTCCTTCCGTGCGTGCTGTACCACGGCGGCCGAGGAACGCGGAACGCTTCTGCCGGGACGCGCGGCCGGGGCGGCGTCTTTCCCGGCGGGGCGGGCAGGAAGCAGAGCAGCTCCTTCCGCTCTGCCCCCGCCGCCATGGCCACCGGGCTGCTCCTGCGGGCGTCGCGGCGGCTGCTGGCCGCGGCCGGGGCCGGGGCCGGGGCCGGGCGGGGCGCGCACGGCCTCCCGCCGCGCCACAACAAGAAGCGCTGGCTCCGCGCCTACCTGGAGCAGCAGCGGCTGCAGGCGCCTCCCCAGCGCCGGTGAGAGCCGGCGGCGGGCGGCCGTTAGCGGCGGGCGCGGCCGTTAGCGGCGGGCGGGGGAGGGGGGGGGAACCGGCCCCGGCCCCGGCCCCGGCCCCGGCCCCGGCCCCGGCCCCGGCCCCGGCCCCGGCCCCCGAACTGATAACGTTAACAGAAAGAAATCTCCATTTAAACGTTAGGGGGCCTAGGGTTGATCTTGAAAAACAGAACTGTTTTTCCTGTACCTGGAAGTTGGGAAATTGTATTTGTTCTGAAGACCCTGAAATAATATCCTTATTTTCGTTCTCTTTTTGTAGTCTCACATGTAAGGGGCTTGTGATACGGGTAGCTGCTCGTTCCGTTTCTGAATTTGTTTTCTTTTCTGTGTCGGTAGATCAGAGAAGCCCAACTGGGATTACCATGCGGAGATACAAGCTTTTAGCCACCGATTACATGAGAATTTTTCTTTGGAGCTTCTCAAAACTGCGTTTGTTAATTCTTGTTACATTAAAGCTGAAGAGGCAAGGCGCCAAGGACTTGGGGTAGACAAAGAAGCGGTTGCCCTGAATCTCCAAGATAATACTAAACTTTCAGAACAAGGGGAATCCTTTTCACGGTCTTACCTCACACAGTGTTTTGAAGGCGCCTACCCAAATTTACCTGCAAAGGGAATAGGAGCGCTTGTTGATTTTCTTACCAGTCAGGAACTTGTGTCTTATGTGGCTCAGAACCTGTCCGTACAGGACCTGACGCTTTGCGCAGAGTTTCCTGTCCCACCACGTGTGCTGCAGAGGACGTTCTTTGCTGTAATAGGAGCGCTGCTTCATAGCAGTGGGCCTGAGAAAACAGAGATCTTTGTCAGGGTAAGTCGTTACTTGTGTACTTTTGAACTAATGACAGTAGTAGAAACATCTAAGGGTTTCTGTCAGAGACTACAAGAAAAAAAAAAAAAGGCAGCAATTGAGTATATTCTGGTGGCCAGAGATCCAGAGGGGCTGACAGAAGTTTAATGATACCTGCAAAAGCACAATGAGGTCTGTTATTTGTCTATTTTCTTTCTTTTCCAAAAGCATAGACTGTTTAGATACACAAGATCATTTACTTTCAGTTTATAACAGTGATATTTTAATATTTGCTGACACTTGCTAAGGGTAAATGTTTTCTTACTTTTACTATACTAACTACTAAATAGTGAAACCATTCCAAGCAAGGTCACATGTTATATACTTTCAGTTTATAAAAATATCTTACACTTAGCAGGTGCTGAATTTGTAAGTCTTGCGCTTAGGACTGCCAACCCTAGAAAGGTATTTTCATACAAAATTGTTCGGTATTATTGCTTGATTAAAATGCAGTGTCACAAGTGGTTTGGGCAGGTACTATCCTTTCGATTGTGCTTTTCACTTATTTCTAATTTTGCAATGGAGAAATGTCTGCTAAAATCTTATTTATGATACAAGACAGTCCTGAGGTCTTTGTAAGAGCAGGAAGCAGAGAATGATCTGGACAGGTGAAAATCCCAGGAGACTGCATATTCTCCTCAACTTGTTTCCAAAAACCCTCTGAGGTACCACTGATATCTGATTGGGACTGTCCGCTAATAGCGCTAAAGTGCTCAGAGTGCTGTCCTTCTCTCAAGGTGGTGCTGTCCTTCTTTGTATTTGAGCAGGTTGACTTTGCCCAGGATGCCCATCCTGTAAGTGGCTAAATGAGAAATAGATCTGCTTAGCGCTTAGTAGCACTAGTTAACTTTACTTAGGAGTGATGTAGTGCTAGGGCTGTTTCATAATTGATTTCAGCAACTTATCATTGACTGTATTAATGCCTCTGCATGTTGTATTTTTATTAGCAGGTACCAGAAGCTAGAGCCTTCATTCGCTTCCCATTAATGGTAACTTCTAAATATTCTCTGTCTAGGATTTTTTAATTCCTCAACTGATTGGAAAAGACCTGTTTGAGATCTGGGAACTTATAAATCCTATGGGCTTGCTTGTGGAAGAATTGACCAAGAGGAATATCTCTTCTCCAGAACCAAGAATTACCAGGCAGTCGGGAGTCAGCACAGTTCTGCCAGTGTACTTTGTTGGGTTGTACTGGTTAGTACGATATTAATCCCGAGTCAAATGGATGTAAGCTGGGGGAGAGGGAAGAAGGGAAGATGGTCTTTTACTTTTTACTCATGTGCTCTTTGGTCCAGATATTACAGAGAAGAAACCGTATAGTGACTTTCATATAAAATAAGCTACTTGAGCCTTGTCAGTGACTTGCCATCATGATGCTTAAAAAGATTGTCTCAGACTAAAGGACTTCACAAGCTGAAATGGACCCAGGAAAGAGTCTTGAGTGTATCTGCTGATTGAGCTGGCCTAGGAACTTTGCAAGTAACATAACTGAATAGCTTTGGAAGGTCACAGCTGATTGCAAGGTTAGGGAAGGATAAAGAGGGACATCAAGAGAGTTGGAACTGAGGAGAGGCTCCTTTTACATTCTAAAGAAGATTTTTAGTTAGGGGTCAAATCATGGGCCTTGTAATCTAGGCAAAAGGGCTGGTTTGTACTCAGATAAGATTTAGGAAGTGGCAGTTGTCCCTGGATTGCTTGTGTCTCAGGCATGGTCAGCAGCTGTCCTGTTGTTTTGTCCAGTGGTCAGATTGCTCCACTGGAGGAGGACAAGACCTTGTTCCACCAAATCCCACATTGCTGCTTTGCTAAGTGAGCTACTGATAAATACATGAGAAGGAGCAGTTGCCCTAGCTTGTGCTGAATTATTGTGCTTTGGTTTATATGCTTTCTAAGAGTTAATATCATGTGTGTATGTATATGTATGTGTGTGTGTATATATATAAAATAGATATCTATATATACACATGCATACACACACGTGTGTGTGTATAAATATATATGTAAAAAACTTTGGATTTTTTTCTGGAGGCTCTGCATTCTCATCATGAACCGTTCCTATTCAGTGCCCACAGATGCTGTTTAAGCAGAGAGCTAAATAACACAGCAGACTTCTTTGTGAATCCTATTGAATTTTTAAAAATGTTCTCCTACCAGGGGAGGAGTAAACATAGAATTGTTTTATTTGTTGCTTCAGCTAACCAAAAATGACAGACTTGCGTATTTTTAACAAGGCTAACAGAAATTTATCAGTGTAAACAACGAGTAAGGTGTTAGGAATCTAAATGAACAGAGTAATATTCTCCCAGGATGTAGATGCATTTCTGATTTGAGTTTCCGTCACTGAGTATACAGTCGCTTGCCTTTATAAGAAAGACCAACAGAGGTGTTTGCATTTGTATGCATACAGAAATTACCTTCAGTATTCACAGGCATTGGAGGAAAAAAAATTAGCAGTCCCGTATTCATAGCAGACAGTATAGTGCTCAGGTTTTTATGATGAAAATATATCCTTAATTATTAATTTTGTTTTGTTTTGTTCTTTTTAGTGATAAAAAGATTATAGCTGAAGGTCCTGGTGAAACGCTGCTTGCTGCAGAAGAAGAAGCTGCCCGTGTAGCACTGCGGAAACTATATGGGTATACAGAGAATAGGAGACCTTGGGATTACTCAAAACCCAAACAAGGATGGGCAGTGGAAAAGGCTATCAGCAGCAACTAGATAATAAAACTATTTCTAGTTTACGCTGAGAATTCATAGCTTCTGAGCTGAATATAGATGCCTTTTAGAAAGCGAATTTCAGTTTGGTGTTCCAATCTTAGGTGCCTGAAATTTTCAAATCAACTGTGGTATTAATATTTTTTCTGACCTGAATTAGTCTTTTGCACAATGTTTAATACTTAGTCATTTTCCTAAATATAACAAAAGCACTCTTTTTTCTGAATTCATGCCTTTTGGTTGAGAAGTTTTTCCATGCATCACAGGAGACCATTCTTAATGATGTATGATAATGTGTGATGAAGTCGTCGTTCTTGAGCAAATTCACTATATAGAAAAAAGGTTTCATGAGTATTTTCCTGGGACTTGTTTTGAGCGTCTTGTTAATAAGATCACGTGAATTACGTGTGCAGCATTGGCTTTTGAGTTGCATCTGGTTTCACCTGTCCTTGACATGTCAAAAACATGCAATATGATGTCCAATATATAGACGCAGTTGGTAATTCAAATTAAAAAAAAATGTGTAAATGGCACTTTTGTGGTCTTATTGCTTGCATACAACTTTTATTTGCCATATTCATTGGTTTCTACTGTAGGGAGTACACTCTGAAAGAGGGTGTATTTTTAGTAAAAATTGTAAAAAGGGAAATAAGGTCATGAAGGTCTGAATTGAAAGAAATTGGAGAACACTGATGGTAGGCTAATGGATGATATATGGCTTGCTTTTTTTTTTTTGATATTTTTTTCTGTTTAGTCTAGGCACTAGATTTTCTCCTGTCTTTCAGCTGCTTAGTTGAGGTAGTCATGTGACTAAAATACTGGATTCAGTGAAATCTCTGTGTTTATTTCTTGTTGTGGAAGCAGTTCGACCCTAGGTGTCTGAGGAGCAGAGATTCACGCGTGTATAACAGCAAAATTAATTATTTAATTAAATGACAGAGCAACAGCTTGAGCTGGGTGCCTCTGGGGACCCAGAACAAAAGAAGTCTTAACTAATTATACTTTTTACAGTCTTATTTCCCTGCCTGCCAGTGAAAGTCTCTCCCAGTCTTCTTTATGGAGTCAGTGGTCTCTTTCCCTCTGATTGGTTCACATCTGCATCCCAGGACGGTTGCTAGACGGTTGCCGTGTTCCTGCTCCACAGTGCCTTATCTTATCGGAAGGTCAGCTGTTACCTCTGTTCATTCTGGTCACTCTGTTCTGTATCCTTGAAGGCTGGTTCTAGCTGATTTTGCAGTCGTGTTGTCAGCAACTTTCTTCGGGTTACAGTTCAGTCCCGCGGCCTGCAGACTTCACCTGCTTTAGGCGCTTCTGCTAAGCAAGAGTCAGGCTTATGCTAAGCTGAAGCTAAGTCAGCTACAATTCCCTTCTCTAACGTTTCTTTTGCACCACTTCTAGCTGTTTTAATGTAACTCCATGTAAATTGAAAGTCACTTAGGAATAATTCACCTGCATAGTGTTCCTATTAAACTTTGTAGAAACTCATGTTCTCTTCTGGCATGCATACTGAAGTAAGACTGATGAGAACATTTAATTAGTAAAAACCTAAAGGATAATGTTTTCTGGAACTTAGACAGCCCTTTCTGCGCTCAGAAAGGTTCTGTATCCAGGTCAGTTGTGCTGTTGAAATACTTGTTTCCTCAGAACGACAGCTGTGTGGGAATGCAGATTTGTCAAGGCTCCCTGCCTGGGGCATGTGCAGAGGCGCCTTATGCCAGGGGTGAATGCCTTTGCGGGGTTCTCAGCTCCCAGGAGATGATGTTCACCGCAATGAAATGGATTGGGATGGTCTGCCATTTCTGGGTTGCTTCTGGGTACTTTTTAAAAAAATATTGGGCCTATGCTATGGTAAGGAGTGTATGATTCTTGGAATTGTTTTATTTCAAAATTTAGTTGCTTTCTATTGCAAATTGAAGCTGAGGCTAGAAAGGAAAAAGCTGAATGTAAGACAGTGGTTGAAGAAGTGTTTCTTGCCTTAACCCGTTGTGAGTGCTGATTGCATAAAGGCAACAGGTATATGTGCATTTGCTACTTGAAAAAGAGAACATGCAGGTTGCCATGCAGAAAAGCTTGGTGCTGCTGTCTTTAACAATGTGCATCCATTGACTTAGGCCCCCAAAATGCGTTTATCTGAAGGATGCTTAGCAGTGAAAGATCCCAGGCTGCAGTCGTGGCTGCTCAGCAGGTCTGTGATGCAGAGCAGGAGGCGCGTTCCCTTTGACTCCACAGACCACCAGTGTATCCGGAGTGAGCATGAGATTTAACTATACTATTTGATGAAAAATTTAGTAGTAAATTCAAGTAAAGCAATTAGTTGTCTGCCATTCAATCATGTCCTCAGTATTTATTATAACTTGCATCCTAAGCAAACGTAAAATGCTTATGCGGCCAGATAGCAGGGAAGTCTTTCTTCTGGTTTCCAGCATGGGAAATTGCATGTATGAAAACTTAAATGCACAATGGCGAGCAGCAGGATCATCTAGCATAAAATATGCAAAAATACTAATTTTAAGTGGAAAAAATTCAGCTGGGTAATCTTTGATCGCTTGCATGAGCGAGGCCAACAAGACTACTGTATTCCAGGGGAATAATAGCAGAATTTCAAAAAAGGATAGGAATTCCTCATCCTGTTTTTAGTTTTCAGGTAAGGTATTTCTCATACCTTTACCTACGTTAAAAGGACAATAGTGGGGTTTTTTTATATCCAAAGTTTGACCTACCTACTAATTTTATATACCTATTTATCTGTTTTAAGAGAGAGCAGAATGAAAAGCGTTTTTCTGGCAGTTTACCTAAAAAGAAATATTTAAGATCTGCTTACTGTGGCTTCATAGCTTGGAATTTGGAGATAAGTCCTAGGAGAAGTGGATCACTGAATAGAGCACTGGAAAGAAATTGAATAAAGCAAGGTAAATTGATTTTCATCATATAGTGTATGTGTGGGACGTCTTCAATTCAAGAGGAAAGACAGTTTGGGGCCATGGAAAGGATTGGGTTTGTATATAGGTGTGAGTGGAAAAGATTGAGTTTTTATGAGACTATGCACCCTATTTTCAAGTTTCCAAAGGTTAGAAAAGCATTTGCTATAGTATCTGTGCTTTAATTTCTGGCACCTAAGCATATGTTTAAGGACTTATCATTGTAATAATGGGAACATTTACATACTTCAAATTAATAACCTTTTTTTTTGGGGGGGGAGGGGGGGAGGGTCCTAAATCATGAGCCATAACCAATATCTAAGTGACTTTAAGAAATGGTTCATGTATACAGAAATCAGAATCTACAAAGTCTGATAAAATGACTGACTGCTTTCCTTCTACCAGAAAATTTTTTCATGAAATTCCATGGTAGTTTTCTCTGTGTCTGTCATATCAATCCTTTGTCTTTTTCTTGAAAGAGTTTTAAAACTGACTTTGTTTTAAGAAAGGTGAGAGTTCTGCTGTGTGCGTTCCAACTAAGCAATGAGGAGAAAAAACTTTTTAATATGATTGCATGCATGTTTTTAATTTCTTTCTCTTCTCAGTAGGTGCTTTTGTGGCTGTGTCTTGAACTGTTAAGTAACATAACCTCTGCTCTCTCTATATCCTTGTTTTCTGTTGCAGCTTCTGGTTACAATAACCAGATGTGTTGCTGTTGTGGGGGCCTTCTCTGAAAAGCCCAGAAGTAAGTCTTGTGTTCACTGTAGCTGTGTATGTACTGTAGTTTTATTTTTCTGTCCATGTTAGTTTGGAATTTGGAATTGTCAGTGAAAAGCTAAAGTTTTTATTGAAATTTCTTATGCCAAACACTTGCTTTTCTGTGATAAATGGAAAATTTAACTAAGCTGCTCTCCTGTCACATTGCTATAAAAAGCCATGAATTAAAACATCAAAAGATGTGTTTTTTTTTTTTTTATTTTTTGATGATGGTGATGATGCAGTACAGAAACATTAGAAGAGTCCTACTTTTTATCCTCAACTCTTACTAAGTGCTGTGGTAAACTTTTAACAGGCTCGATCTATGCAGTTGCTCTTCTAAAGTATATCTGGGCTTAGATATAAGTTTAACACTGAGAGATGCATTTACTGTGGAGAAGTAAACATCCCAGGGCAGGTTGATTCCACTGATCTAATGGCATTTGTTTTGGTCTGTTTACTGTTTTGATTTGCCTAAGATGTTATTGATAAATTAGGGAACTAAAATGGTCACCAGCTGTTCAGCAGAGAGCCACCTGTCATGGTGCAGAGTTGCACAGTGGAAACGCAGTCAGTCAGCGTGACGGGATCAGGGCGCCGACGGCTCTCAGTTGCTCTTGAAGCCACGGGGCCGGGCTGCAGCGCAGCTCTTTGCCGCACGCCTGGCAGCCAGCACTGGTCTTCCTGGCAAAAAGGTAGCTCCAGGGAGACAGTAACACGTAGTTTCTACTTTTATATAGTAAGTACTGTGTTTCTGCCTGCCTATTGGCAGTTACGCTTGTGACTGTTGGTCGCTGAACTTCTGTCTTTGTGTTCAAATATGCTATCTGTATTACTAGAACGTGGGTATTGTAGGACCAGAAGGGACCTCCTGGGTCATCGAGACGGTACATCACTCTTTTGACATTTCCCTATGCAATATGATCCTTTTTCTAAACAAACTGACCTCCAGATTAAAAGCAGTTAGGTCATTTGTTCCTACTGCTCCATCCGCAACTCTGTTGCAGAACCTCACTGTTCTGGGATGGAGACTAAACATTATGCCTTACCTCTGTGTTTACCGGTTGTGCTCTCTTGTCCTTATGGGGGTGTTCTTTATCAGAACAAAGTCTGGATTTTATTGAAGTTGGGAGAATTTTGCATTTAATTCCAGTGAGACTGAATTTCATGTGCAGTTTTGGAGATGCTTGATATATCCCTTGTAGGCCTTCTCCCTTGCTCTGTAGTCCTATGTTTTCCTGTATTAATTAGCCTGGGATGCTTATACAAATCGGAGCAAGGTTTATTTTAACAGTAACTTGACTAGCATATTTTAGATTAATGATTACCTGACATGTATAGTTTAATATTCTTTTTGGTGAAGGCATGATTTTGGGTTAGAGTACTGAATTTTGGTAATTTATATTGGCAACAAAAAATAATCTCATCAGTAGGTAGGTGCGTGTGCTTAAAAAGTAGTATTCTCGAGCAAAATCTAAATGACTTGGCCAATTTCTGTGTAGCATGCCTAACCTTGGAAACATGAATACTTGCAAAAAAAATTTTGTAAAAACATTTTGATATCTGACTTGAAAGGAAGTTCTTAACACCCTTTAATATAAGTTTGATCAGTAAAGAGATCATAGTAGTTGGCTCAAATCCTTCACTTCTAGCAACAGAGTCTATAGTTTCATGATCCACGTACGTTTAGATCAGTATTAAGTCAAGGCTTTGATTCATCAGTGCCAGTGTATTTGTCTCTTTCTGCAGCCTGTGGCTAGTACTTCGGTAAAAACTTAAAAAAAAAAAAAAAAAAAAAAGGAATGAAATAACAGAATAAATACTTAAGCCACATGTCAAAAACTCATTTCCCACACAAGTCTTAAGATGAAATCATCCTTGCACACTGCTTTCCTAGTTTTAATGCTACACTAGGGTATTTGAATGTGCATGTCTTGTGGGTTCAGTTGGACTTCTCACAATATAATGGGAATGAGGATAAGACGGGGGGTGGTGATGTGGTATTCTTAACCGGCCAAAATGGTACCAAATGTTTTACAAACAACTAAGGGGGTACAGACTGGGCTTTTAAAGATGTAGTGTTACATGTTACTGATACCAAATAACCTCCAGCGTTTCTCTTCTTAACACTGTTTTCTTTAGCTTTCAGTGCAAATTTTCTGGCCTCTTGAATATGAAGGTTTGCGTCCTGCCACAGATCTGTGTTTTGCATCTAATGTAGACAAAGAATGGACAGTGGACAAAAAATATAGATGATCAAGGCCCAGTTGCCCAGGAAGCAACCTTCTGAAACACAACAACAGAGTCTTAAAGTCTATTCTTTGCAAAATAGTGGTCTTCTGCTGAGATCTACTTGTCTTGGATTCAGGCTTACTGCATAAGGTCATCTAATTTTTATATGGCTTGGTTTAGTCAAGAAAACCTTAATGAAAGCTTCTTCTAACAGAAAATGCAACTCTATCAAAATATATTACAAGCTGTGTCAATTTCACCACGTTTTTGTTTGAGGAAAAATTTTAAGTTTTTTTTATATTTTCAATATTTTTGATTTCCTTATCTTAAATGACTTTTTAATTTTGTTCTAAAACGTATCCAGAGAAAAATCAAATTCTCTGAATTATTTTCCAGAATTTGTGACACATTTCAAATGTTCATTTAATATTGTAAAGGAAATGCTGAGATTTCAGTTCTCAGTGGAGTTTAGTTCTCATCCTCCTTATACCTACCTCTGGCCTAGAAGTTATCACTGATTTCCCCACTTCCAGAGAATGATGCCACTGTTTAAATAATATCCATAAAGTAATAATAGACCTCTGCTCTGTTGAGCTGACAGTTTTGTGAGCACAAATCCAAATTTTTAATCAATATCTGTGAGGTAATGCAGAAGTTATTGCCAGATTAAACAAACAATTAAGTCAAGGTCAAGCAAATCCATTCGGTATTCCTCAAGGCTGAAGGACGCGCAATAGCGGAACCCTATTGTCGAACTTTAGATCTGAACCGATGAGAAAAAATGAAGAGTAATTACAGTTCAGAGATGCTGTTCTGCAGTCTGTTGCTGTGGAGTATCTTCTTTATGGAAGCAGTCCTACGTAACTAAGAAAATACTAATGAAACTGAGGAAGTAATAAATAATTAACGCTGAAATTGAAGCAGGAGAAACGAGGTAGAAGATTGCCATCAGAGGGCAGTAATCTAGAAGTTCTATTTTGGGCCAGTAAAGAAGTGCAGTTATATTAATGACAATTATGATGGAAAGAACTAGGAGGCACAGCTTCATTCTTTGGGTTGTTGGCAGCAATATCAGTGCTTAGGATGATAAAGTTACAAAACCATTTGTAGAAATACTTCCCGCATCAGAGGATGCTTAAAGAGGGGAAGAGACCCTAGAAAGAAATTGGCTTAGTTTGAGAGTTGAATGCTAATGAGAATTATTCTCTTTAATTTCAAATGATCTGAAATGAGAGTGTTTGCAAAATATCTTGATTTATGGTCCATTAGGAATAAAATTGTTGCCTAATCTAAAACTGTATATCTGAAGTTTTGCTTACTCCATTACACAGGCCTCCTGCATCAGGTAACAACTGTGACAATGAGCTTAGTAAAACTACTTTTATAATTTGATCTGCCTTTCATCACTGGGGGCTAATGGTTTTAGAGCCTGGTGTGACTGAAGTATCATTTTCTGTTTATAACATCAGACTATAACTCGATTTGCTTTATGTTTTGTTGTTATTGGAAATATTTATTAAATATTTCATTTCCAGCCCAAATATCATGAGAAGCTATATCAGCATGTTTTCAAACGGGCGGGCGTGTTCCACAGCCTGTATCCCTAGCCCAATGAGACAGCATTTTGGAGGAAAAACTGACTTGTATATTGATGTTTAGCAGATGCGTGCTGGGCTTAGGAGAATTCGTTATTGCTTCCAGTACTGAAAGGAAAATAATACCTTTGGGACGAACATACACTTGATGCATGTAGCCATATGCTTTCACTTCAAGGCCCTTTGCAGTGCAGATTTTTTTCCTCTCTGTTGCTTGGAATTACCCATAAAAATCAGCACTGAGACTCAGTGTTGAGTGACTTCAGGCATGATGGCAAAGTGAGGTTGGTGACTAATTTTCTTGATTCAGTCTGTGTGCAGCAACAATAACAGATAGGCTGATGAAGTTCATGAGTTTCTGGATCAGTAGCAAAACTTTTGATTATTGCCAAGTTTCAAAGCTAGGCGACTTATTTCCTGCTTTATGTCTTTGAAGATTCTTGCTGAATTTGTAATTGTCCATTCCAAACTGGTTACTTTCAACTCTCTACTGCAAGCTGGGCTGTAGGATTGAGTGTCTGGGAGACCATCAGGGACCCAGTTGAATTTGCTTGATCTCATTACCCCATGAGAGAGAAAAACAGGCAATTGAAGAATAACAAGTTTGAACTTCTCCTTCTTGACTGGAGCACTGTGGTCAACGTTTCCTGGTAATCAAAAACACCAGGGCCTAGGTAAAATGGAATGGGGAGGGAAAGAAGTACGATAAAATTTTGGAATGACTCTCAGAATTTTCCCCTGGAGGAAGAATACCGCTATCACAGAAGATGTTTGCTGTTACTGATAGAATTCAGTGTTAGACTGTTTGACTCCTGCCAGACTCTTTCCAAAACTTACAAACAGTGCTCTTCGTACTTCAACATAATTTCAATTTTTGATGCATAGCATCATGTCCTTTTAGTATGAAGATGCCATTGCAAAGAGTTTGTGTTGACAAACCATTTTTTTGATTTTTATTGTAGAAGGGGATGAAACTGGCTATAGGAGGGAGCAATGGCAATGACGGCCATTGCCTGGCAGAAGGTTGTGTGTGTGAGGAGTGTTAAGAGGCTCCCTAGCAAAGGTGGGGCGCTCCTAGTGTTTCAGAGCAAAGCTCAAATTGTAGACAGTACTCTGAAAACACATCAACTGTTGGGTGTTCAGTTTATAACGTGGATGAAACAGAATTAAACCTTTTGATAGGTGAGTTTCTATGGTCGTCTCTGGATGGAGCAGGAAAGAGTAGGAAGGTAAAACCAGAGTTTACGCTGGTAACATGTACAGGTCAGTTCGTATTTATTTTTTCAGCTGCATCAGCTGAAAACTTTCATTAATTACCATGAAACCTTTCTCTGTGAATCATTACTTCCCTTAAATTGTTGTATGTTTAGCACAACTACACTCACAATCCTAACTCTGAATTGCACAACGCTGTGGTGTGGGCCCTGCGCCTGGAGCTAACTGCAGAGCACTGAACTGTGACTGTTAGCTAAGCAGCCCAGAGGGGCATGCGCCTACTGTATCTCTTGCCTGCACGTGTGCACAATTCAGTTAGGCCATTATCTGTGTGCAAAAAAACGTAAGATACAGGGACAGATAATTTAAGGTGAAGGATAATGCTGGCATCAACAGAATTTATAAACTGGCCATGAATACATCGAACCTAAAAAATCGGAAAGCTGGACCTTAAGTAGTGAAGTCTGAAAAAAAAACCCCTCACATAGAGGAGCAGGACGCAAAAAACTTACCAAGTATAACTCGATAATTTAGGGAAGTCTTTAGAAAAGTCAGCGGTAAACTTAGAGAGCTCTGGGGGCATTTTACTAACATAGTTACAAGGGACTTGGCTGAAAGTCCTGATTTGTAAGAACTACTGCATTTGGCTAATAGCTTCTAAAAGACTTTTGTTTCCATATTTCTGGATGATGTATTTGCTGTCAGGGTCCTATTTCCTGCCTGTTTTCCTCATCCATGGTACCCTGGAGGAACTTACCTTAGTTTCATGCATTTGTTTAAAAATCTTTTTTACTTTGGAGAGTGTTTCTTTAATTCCTGTGTCTGTGTCAGTAAGACCTTGCTCTGTAATACATAAGAAATCGCTCTAAATGGGTGTTTCCCCACAGATTCAGTTTTTGCTGTTTCAGTGTGTTTGCTTATTCTCTTCCATCAACTCCCTTGTCCGCAAACAAACCAAACCAAAAATAAGGTCGTGTAGTCAGATTGCAGTAATGTTCCGAACACTTATTCTTTTCCAGTTCCCAAAATACATTATGTTCTTTCCAGTGGAATATTACTAGTACTATGCCAGCCATGCCTTAATTGTTCCATTTTTATTTTTTATTTCATTAAATTAGTTTATTAAAACAGGTAAGCATTAAATGTTCCTGTCACGTCATAAAAAAGGTGACTTTTCCATGTCAAGTCTTCTTTAGTTAAGTCACGTGCTGAGAGAGCATTTCTCTCTTTCCTTTTGGTTTAAAAAGTTTTTCTGATTGGCAAATACTTTCAAAATCTGCATTTTCGATTGAACTTCATATACACTGTTTCAAAGAGGCACGCCTGTCTGTCATTGCCTCTTCACCAGAAAATGAAATTTTAGAAGAAATCTTAAATCTTTTAAAGCTGTTTGTATCTACAGCTATGACTTGCAGTATTGAAAATGGCCAGTTCAAGGACAGAAACTGAAATGTGCTCTTGCTGTACAGCAGAATGTATGGAGAGGCCTAAATGTCATGAGCTTTACTTCTCATATGAAATTAATTATTTCTAAACAGCTAGGAAATGTGGAGGGTTGTCCTTTTACTTCCAAACCAAATGGCATGGAGAGAGAGCACTAAAAGATTAGTTGTAGCGGTATTTTTCCGTGTGTGTGGATGGAGATTAGGTTTCTCCTGCAATAGAGCCTCCCTTAATCCTTGGTAGCTGCAAATATCCTCTTATCTGTATCTATTCACAGCAACTGCATTAACCTTTACTCTGTTCCCCAGGGGATTTTTTTGGTTTGTTCTGCATCTCATTAGTGCTCTCTTACTTTTAACCTGTTAATACTGCCAGTCACAATGCCCTTGGTCGTCTGCTCCTTGAATAATGGAAAGGGAGTTTGGACATGATCAGTTCTTTGGGATTCTTGCAAAAATCTTGACAACAGCACCTCTGATCTTAAAAATTACAGTAATGGCAAACATTAGATTTGATTTGAAAGATCCGGTTTCCTTTTGTTGGTCAACTTTTAAAATACCTTCCTTTGGAAACTGTGTGACTGAAGAACTTTGTTTTCCCACATTCACATTCCATAGCTTATTTTCTTTCATTCTTCTCTTCAAATATCTGACATCTGAAAGCTCTATTTCCCAAATTTTGCTGTAGTATTAGGTCTACCCATATTACCTCTACACTGAGATACTATCTTTTTTCAACCCACTTTAAATCTAAATGGATGGTTCACTGATTTCTGTCATACTGATGTTTGTATGTTCATTGATTTATTCACTGTAGTGTACAAGACTGTTATCAAGCAAGATACTACACTACTGCATTGGAGGAGTCACTTACTGTCTTAGTGTTTTAGATAACAAGAGTGCACCATAGGTATTTGGTGGCTTGTCTTGTTATTTTAGACTGAGTTCACTTTTTTTTTTCCTTCATTTTGAACCTTTCACATCTTCTTTAGATATTCAGGGTGACTTTGTAGTCTGCTTCTTGGTGACTTTGTAGTCTGCTTCTTTTTGACTTCAGAGACCTGCTGCGTTGTTGTGGTAGTACAAGACTTAGAGTAGACATTTTTTGGACCCATTTTCTGTGTGTAGACTCCAGTTGTAAACAGTACTTGGGGATTACCATGAGCACCACAGTATGTCTGTGCACAACAATTAAAGCCACTCCATAGTTTCCCCAAGACAGCATTCAAGTGATGTTTATTAAAACAATTAAAATTTTAGGGAGGTCTGAAGAAGAACATGTGTATTTTGTAAAGCATAGGCAAAAAGTACATTGGTTAAAAATATTACTTCCCCTGTCTATTCTAACATTGCACTTCCCTCAGGGAAGATGCTTGTCAAATTACCTGTAATTCTCTTCATCAAATCTGAGGCAGTTCTAAGATAGCACTAACATAGTCGTTTCCATAAATTAGACTGACTAATCAATAATTCAGATTCATTAGTGGAGAGGAACAAAGGCCTTTCTTCATTCCCATGGGAGTTCCGCAGAAAACAGACAGGAAATGCTAATTATCAAGTGGAAAAGGTACTGAAGCAACGGACTTGAAAATACAAATCTCATTCACAGCTCAGTAAGTAAGTTGTTAGATAAACATTAGTGTAAAAATTGAGTTTTTCCTATCCAGAGAACTGGGAGAGCATCTCCCAGCTTAGTATTTAACGTAGTTAAATAGTAAATAATTTTTTGGGTGGCTTAGATATCTCTTTAGATTCTGTCTCTTCCCCTTCTAATTTAGAACCAGGCATTAGACAGAGTGGATGCCTTAAACTGCCGTCTCTAAAATCTTTCATATCTTTGTCTCCTAAGGTCATTTGTTTGCTTCTTCCTTGCTTTCGGTCATAGCAGTACTTATCCATTCCTCAACCTCTCCCATGTACGTACAGGCCCTAGACTGCCTCGTGTATTGCTAACGTTCCCACGGAGCAGTTCCAGTAAGTATAAAATATGATATGACTCCCCATTTTTTGGTATTGCTCCTTTTAGAGACAAATGTGAATATACTACCCTTTCCGTATAAAGGGTTTCACTCTCCTCTGGCATGTTCTTCTGAAGGGCGGCATGAAACAACCATTTGACAGAAAGCCCTGTGATCTGTGGTACAGCTTATAAAGCATCGTGCAACTGCAGGAACTTGCAGAATGATGATAAAACTAGACAATTAAAAAAGCAGTAATAGAAGCACTGGCACATATCCTAGAATAAGGAAATGGTACTATAAGGATGAACTGAAAAACAAAATACGAACATCTGAAGTACAAGGTGTTCCTATGACAGATGTTTCGCCTTCACTGCAACTGTATGTAGGCATGTTCTTTCCACTACGTAGTCTGTGATTACAAACTGGAATATGATCTGGTACACCTAAGGCATGATGGAAATTCAAGAACTGTGTCAAATAAAGAGACAAGGTTGAAATATTGATAACCTTTCAACATCACTGATCAAACTAGAAGGATGCTTCAGAGCTATCAGATTTTCTTAGTAAAATTTAAAAATGAAAAAATTGGTTACTTTGGAATAAGACAGTCTGTTGAAAAGGCCTCCTTGGATACGAAAGCCTCCTGTTGAACTAAACTGGATTACACTATTAGTTGGGACAATGCTACATTCAGAACCACTCCCCCCGCCCCACACTGAAAATATCAAAACTGTTCTGCACTGGTCACAGTACCTGAAGGAACTTCTACTTCTTAACACAGTAAAGCAGTTGAAAACTTAGCGAGACAGGCCCAAACGGTCCCCTAATCGTTCTAGTCGAGCCAGGAGAAGACAGTGTTTAATTAACAACTATGAACAAAATTTAAATAAAAAAGAAGCTGCTCAGTCTTGTGAATGACTTTCTAAACAGCTAAAATTCAGTAACAGGATTAATGTCTTTATTTCATTGATGGCTATATATGTTTTTGATTTTTTTATGAGAAGAAAACAAAAGCAGAAGATGAAGAAAGCATAAGGAGAGTGCTTCCATGAGAGAAATGTTAGAAGTTAGTTTAGATGATTTGAGAAAATAAGAGAAAAAGAGAGAGGTGCATAGGATAACTTCTGTGGGGAAATCTCAGCCTTCTGTTGCAAAGCTGCAATTAGATTCAACTGAATTAAATGGTAATAGATTTAGCTCAGGCAACAGGAATCATATTTTTAACACCACTAACATAAGGATGCAGCCACTTCATTTTAGTTCAAATTTTCCATTCAAACAATTGAAAAAAAATTTAGAAAAATTAATGACTGCAAGAAGGTTATTTAAATTATTATTTATAACGCTTCCTTCATTCTTTAGACTTATCACCAAGAGAAGAATATCAAGTTAAGAACAAAGACTCTTAAAAGTATTTTTACCACCTCTGATGTTAATCTGTTGTGTTTGAAAAGGTATTCTACATCTTTATGATCCTTTTCTTAAAACTACTCTAGTTTGTTCAGATTAGTATGAAAGTTTGAGTTTACTCTGCAGCAGGAAGAGTATATGTCTTGCTCTTAATGCCTGGTATCTGGCTCCCCAGAGCTTCAAACTGTCACTTAGAACCTGCAAAAGCTATTGTAATAATAAAAATGTAATACGGTAGGTCATAAACTGCTGAGGAAAAAGATTAAGGAAGAACTGCTATTGCTGTCCACGTTTTTCTGTTCTCTTTGATAGTTCCCGCTCTTCTGCTAGCTCTTGATTTTGTGTCTCTCACCTCATACATTCACCTTCCTCCACGTCATCCTCAGAACCAGCACTTCTGCTTTGACTCTCTGACTTTCATTGCTGTGAGGGCTGAAAATCACTTCACATTTCACCACGTTACTCACAAGGAATTAGATGTATGACACACTACCACAACATGACACTCGGGAAAGTTAAAGACCACGAACTTGTGCATTGCAGAAAACCAAACAAGCTGAAGTGATTGTGCCATTCTTTTTACTGTGAAGTCTGTTTCTTACAAACAGCTGTTATGGGTAAAGACAGGGTTATGAATCATTTACATTTTCTATTATGTTAATATCACAGCAGCAGATGGAAAATGTCAAAGGGAAATGGCATTTCTAATAAGCACAATTTTGTAATTCAATCTTCTTTGTTTGACTATTTCCCATAGTTAAATTTTCTTGATTTAAATGAGTGTGAACAATCAATAATGATTTGTATAAATGTTACTATATTTTGTTATTTTAATCTTTTAATAAGATGTATCTTTTTATTAACAAGAAGATATTGCTCTAATACGGCCAGGCAACGACACTTAATTTATACTCATTTGACTGAATCTTTAATAGAGCGTATCAGTGAACATTCCTATCAGATAGATTTGCCATGATCTTTGTTAGTATTTTCAGAAAATCCTTCATATACAAATCTTGCAGTAGCAGTTTAGCCCAGATCCTATATACCTAATCCCAGGATTAATTTTGTATGCCCATCAGTAGTGAAGCAAGATGGTTTAATAGCCCATTAGCCTTTCTGCATGATCATTTTCCTGTCACTTAGCCTGCTGGCTTAATTGCTTTAAAATGGATATTATTGACCTCAGTCCTAGTGACAAACAGAGGCTGTCTTATTCATCTCCCAAATGTACATTCTGAGACACTTCTTTCTTTTGGTCGTGACAATAATTTCCTCAGTCTATGTGCTGGTAAATTATATTTTATATGCGTATTATCCCGTATTTAAGGGCTTACTTAAGTTATGCCCATGACTGAACTAGCTTTTAAGTTTTGTTTTTTATGTAAAAGGAAATATTGCAAGAATAAGAAACCCATTGTTATTACACTTTTTGTTAGGAAATCAATGTTAATGCTAAAAGCTGTAGCAGGTGCAGCTGGGATTAAGCACTTTCAGAATAAACAGCTGGCCGGTGTATTTCCGACCACAAAAGCATAAATCTGATCATTAGGAGGAGAGAATGAAGAATAAACTTGGAGAGAGAAGCTGTAGGAGTAGAAATTAAGGTTCTAAGGTAGAGAAACAGAAAAATACATCAGGAAAAAGAAAACTGAAGAGTAAAGCCAATGTAGGGTTTTTATTAATGTATATTATTTGTGCATTTTTCTCCTCAGTGATTAACAACTGTTCATATATGATATTCATGCAAATATATTCATGACAAAATTAAAGTTGGATATTGCCATTTTAGCTACAAAGCACCTATGACCATGGTTGAAACAAAATCAAAATTGTATTTAGTTCCTCTCTGCTACAGCAGATGCTCTAGCCAATTATTGCTCTCCAAAGTATTTTTCAATTGAAAAAAAATGTTTTTTAACCTTTAAACTTTTTCTTTTAATTTAGGTCATCTGCTCATACACAAAGTGACAATCTCCAAGGTTAGCATGTTTAACAGAAGGCAAAAAGAAGAAAACTTCTGAATAACACGAATAATAGCATTTCAGAGAGAAGTGAAAAATTGAAGTGAGAATTTGCTCCTTAAATGGCTGGAAATATCTAATGCTTTCTCTTAAGAATCCTGGATTGTTCATGCATTTGTGATTATTTAATGATTTAATGATATTTATTTTTCACTATGAAAAACTCCTGACATCTGTATTGAAAATATCTGAGATCAGTGCATTATACCCTGGCTGATCAGCTCATGTACATGAGCACTTCCAGAGAAACCAGTGGAGGAATGCCAAGTTACTGATGCTGAACACCTACTCCCAGATTTTTAAAAATAAAACTATGAGGAAAACACTGTGTATCAGATCTTGCTCCTACAAAAGCCAATGCTGAAATAGGTGCTGGCGTCAGAGATGCAAAACGTGACCCTAACTATATGGTATAGGCGGATCATCAGACCTTAAAAGATGTCAATCACATGGCGTTGCTAGGCAGTTTTGCAAAGCAGACCACCAAGAATAAATAATATTCAGTAATTTCTCTTTAGAAATAACTGGCACTCTGTTGAAAAACAGTCCTTCAGACCCTGCACCTTTAGAAACAACAGACCCACTTGTTGCAGCTTAGTGGCGGACCCACGGCAGAGCCCAGGATGCCGCCAGCATCGCGGGGCCGTCGGCGCCCCCTTCTTTCCTTCGATGAGGAAAGCCCCCGGGTGGGCACTGACAGCCGCGCTCACCGGGGCAGGCTCTGTGATCTCAGCAGCCCAACCAGCCGGAGACCCACGGCCGTGGCGCTCTCGCAGACCGGCGGAGCCCGTCCGAAGCGCTGCCGGGAGCAGCGCGCGGCCAGCCGGCGGCCGTTACTCCGCCCGCCGGGCCACCGCGCCTTTCCCGCCCAGCGCAACGGCCGCGCCTCGCGCTTCCCGGCACCACCCCCCTCCCCCCCTTCCCGCCGCGCCCCGCTGCGTCACGCCAGGTAGCGGCGAGGGGAAGGCGGTCGGGTAAAAGCTGCGTGCGTCCTCCGGCGCGGCAGGGGGCGCTGCCGCCGGCGAGCGCGCCGGGCGCCGCCGCTCCGCCGCCATCTCCTTGTCTGATCGGGTAAAGGTGTCGCGCAGGTTCCGCCTGGGCTCGTCATTCAGCCGCCCCCGGGCCTGGCCCCGCCGCCGCCGCCGGCCTCCTCCGCGCCGCCCCCGCGCTGCCGCCGGCCGGCCGGCGCGAGCGGTGCCTCGGCGGGCGCTGGCTGCCCTCCCCGCCCCTGCCTGCCTGCCTGCCGGCCGCGGCCGCCGCTCCCGCCGGCCGGGCCCCGGAGCGCTCCCGCCGCCGCCGCCGTCGGGGTGTGAGCGGGGCCCGGCGCCGTGCCGGGCCGTCCCCTCGCCGGCGGGGCGATGGCGGCCAGCGCCAAGCGGAAGCAGGAGGAGAAGCACCTGAAGCTGCTGCGGGAGATGAGCAGCCTGCCGCCCAACCGCAAGTGCTTCGACTGCGACCAGCGCGGCCCCACCTACACCGACATGACGGTGGGCAGCTTCGTGTGCACCTCCTGCTCCGGCATCCTGTGAGTGCGGGCGGGCCCGGGGCTCGCTCCCGACATGGCGGGTGCGGGGCCGCCGCTGCCCGCGGGGAGGCGTTTCCCGACGCCGAGGGGAGCGGGCGTTTGCCTGCAGCCCGGGCGGGGGGGGGTGCTGGTGGGGGGGAGGGGGTGATATGTCGTCTTCCCCTGCCCCGCACAGCAGCAGCAGCAAAACCTCGAGTTTGGAGATACGGTTAAATCGGCGTTTGGAGAATGCTTTTGGGGAGAGAGGGGAGCACATGGCCCAACGGCTCACTTTCCTGACCGTCTCGAAGACATGGGGAGGCTAATGCTGTATTGAATATTGAGTGTTTATTGTTTAAAAAAAAAAAAGTTTATTTAGTCTTAAGATCACCAGTGTAGCTTTTAAGATATCGGATTAGACTAGATAGTTTGTAAAGCAGCTCTATAAACTCTAGTTTAGACTGCAATCCCTAGCTTTAGTCTGTTTAGTGTACTTGATTGGAAAATGTCATAGTGTTTTGGGTTTTTTTCCTCGAATTTATTATTTCCTGCAAAATTATACATTATCTTTAAAAAGGGATTGGCTCTGATAGACTGGCTTGCATTTTTCCTGTTCCTCATTCCTGTATGGGCCTCCCCCTACTCCTCCCTCTTCCACCCTTCTGCTGAAGTAGTGTATATAAAACTAAAACAGTTGAGATCTGTCAGTTCTGAATTTCAGTTTATTCCTTTAGGGTATCAGTTATGCATACATAACTTAAAGAAAAATCCTACTATGTTCAGTGATGCTGTTTGTATAGCTAAATCTGTTTGCTTGTTTATGTTCCTGTGACATTGGGCTTGTGGAATGGAGAAGAACCAGAGAAGTGAGTGAAGTAGGTAATAAATATATCAGATAATTTAGATTTGTGTTTGTAAGGGTTTGGGTTCATGAAAAGTATTTGTGCGCTTAAGGAGCTAATTTCTAGCTCCTTAGTAAGATACACTGAATAACTACCCCACAGATGTCTTCCAAGTAAGATCTGTTTGCTTTTTTTTTTTTTTCCTAAAGAACAAAGTTGCCAATTATACAGGGATTCAGAACAAAGCAAACATGTTAAGTCTGTGCTGAATTTACGTGGAACAAGCTGCCTTTTGTGCTAGCAGACTTGTAATTAGTCTTGGGTTTTTTTTTCCCCCTTCCTCTTCTTATTTATGTTTTGTGTAGACTTCTGAATGGGCTTGATGCAAGTATAAAAAATACATTCAGGTTGTGGAACTGCAAAGAGTTTAGTTTTTGACATGTATATTGTACTTAATCAGCCAGCTCTGCCTATTGTTTGTTCTGTTAGCAAACTGTTATTTGTGCTGGCATGTGGAACTATTTTAAGCTACTGCTCAGAGTTTGTTTTATGGTTACACATGTTCCTACCGGTTAAACTGACAGCATGACAAAACTGCTCCATGAGAATACTTCCTTTTATTTTCGGGCTTCTTAACCTTAATAGACAAATATATTGTGAGTGTTTTTGAGACATGTAGTATGGGTTTGAGAGGATTTGTTCCTTGTATCTGTTGGCCAATATGTATGGTCTATTAAAGTCTCTAGTCCAGTTTACGGTAGCATAACGGATGCACATGCAGTGAACCAACCAGTAGGCAGGGGACAGCTGTCATTTGCTTTTAAGTTGGTCGTCCTTCAGGCGTTACCACGCTTAAAGAGAGCAAGCCTTCTTCTAAAAGACTTGTCAGTGCCTTAGTATTCTAATAAAATGTAGATAGTTCTCTTATTCTAAATATGCAGTGGTTTTGTCTGTCTATTTAAAAAAAAAAAAAAGGAACCACGAACAACACTATTAGTTGTTACAGCTAGTAACACCTACCCTTAGAGGTGGAGTGAAGAGCCGCTGAAAGGACTTCTTAAAATTTTGTTCTGAAATAAAATATATGCTCGTTCTCTTTCATGTTGGCTTGCAAATGCTTTCAGAAGTTGTGCATGCAAGATTGCATATAATGGTTAACACCTAAGAACCTAGCCAGTTGGATATTTTTGTTAATTATGAGACTTAATGGAGAGAGAGGTCGTACTTATTTCAAAACTAGAAATTATTTTTAACACTTGAAGCCTTAAAGCCCAAGGATACTTCTGTCAGAACAGATGTGCATGCAACTTGTTTATTAATGCTTTTCACTGTAGAGTTCCACAGTGAAGCAAAGTGACTTGGGAAGAAACCACAAAGTGGTAAAGGAGTGTAAAAGTACAGCTACTTCTGTAGTTCTTAATAGCTGTTTGCATTCAACCTCACAACACTTGCTTTACAGTAAGGCTTTAATAATATTATTACTTCATCTTGTTTGTATTCTCTATGAATGGTTTGCATTGCTTCCTGTTTTATTAATTTTTTTATTTATCTGTTTATTTAATTATTTTCTAATCTGATACAGGAAGTATTCTTCCAGTCTAATAAACCAGTGCTTTCAAGTATGAAGTGCTCAATTCAAAATACAGAAAGGTTGCTACATGATTAGTTTCCACTAAGGATTTTATGTGTATAGAAAGACAGTGACGCTAATTATTGCTAGATTTAATTTTAAAAAAATTACCTTTTTGGTCATCTGCTTCCAAATAGACTGATTAGCTTGCTCAAGTGCTGCAAAAGCAATGAGGAAAAATGGTGACTTTGTTATGAAAATTCTCGATCTGACTTTAATATGAAAGCTGCATCTTGTTCAGTTAAAAGTATAAATAACATAGGATGTCCTTTTCCGTGATACATAAGGTTTAAATTCTCTCATCGGATTGGGTTTACCAGGGGAAAAGTTGGGCTGTGTAAAACGGAGCAGATAGGAGAAAGTATATGGATAGTGACTTCATCTTAAAATATCCGTACTTGTCCTTAAATTCCTCTCATGTGGAAAGAAAGCATCATACAAGCTGTGCATAATTCTGCTTTCTGCTATTGCACAAGAATGGAAGCGTATGTAGAAATACATACGCAATTTTTACCAAGAGTTGTAGAGGATAGCCGATAATCGCTATATTATCAGGTCAAAGGTTATAGTAATACAAAAGCAAAAGACTTCTTTTTGTCATAGCAAAACTGTATCTGAGGAATGTTTCCAGGTTTGTTTTGGCAGAACAGTTCTTGTGGTTTGGGGAAATCCTTTGAACCAAAGGATTGGTAGCCATGTCTAGTGTGCTTTTGGCCATTACTGTGTATCCTGTCAGTGACAGCCTCCCCTTTGTTTTATCAAGTGTTTCTCTGCCTTGCTTCTCTGCTATCTGTGCATGTCTCTGCTTTCAAACCCTTCTGTACCTCTTCTCATCAGTCTGCTCCTAGCTTTCACCAATTAGCATGTTTTGAGATTCTTGAGTAGAGGAGTTTCTGTTTGACTGAAGGAGTCCAGTTCTGGAAGTTTCATGTTGTTAGAAACATTTCCCATTCCTGTGGGAAACTTTTAAAAAATATACTGGCAGGGTTAAATCAGGTATAATCTAATGTGATCATTTGCTCCCCCCCCCCCCCCCCCCAAACCAAGTTTCTAAGGAAGTATCCCATTCAAATGCTTGTGCTACTGGCTTGTGTCAGTAAGGAGCAACAAAGAAAATTTAGAATGTTTTATTACTGCAGAGTGTGCTAAAGCTCCTTTATACTATGATACTATATCTTGCAATTATGGGACTGTATGGTATTCTTTTAACTTCTTGTATAACATGCCTAAATGAGACTTTAAATTTTCCTGGGTTGGGGACTCCTGTGTCAGCCAAACTGGAATGTTTGATGGCAGATATCAGTAACAAATGTAAAAATATATTTCTTTATGTAATGGCTAATTATTGTCCCTTCCCTCCCCCCAAAAAATTATTGCAAAAATTAAAATGTTGTGTATATACAATGTTAAAGCAAAGGTAATTCAGTTTGTGTTGACATGACATTCCAGTCCCCTTTTTCCCCTTCTTAGAAGCATGTTTAGAAAATGATTCCATATGTGTACGTATATGTACATCTCTGTTACAGTATTCCCTATGTGGCTATATTTCTCTTGTTTTTTAGTGTGATGACTGGGGAGCTAGGGAAGTGTGTATACCTCTGTGAATACTACACAGCTGAGAAAGGAGGGGTTTGTTAAGGAAAAAAAAAAGTTAAATTAACCTTGTCTGCGCTTCTAAATGTGCGTGTGAGCTTTTTGCTGGTGAAAATAAAGTGAGCTTGTGAGATGGTAGAGGGTCTCCAGGGAAGTGTGGGGAATGGCCAGTCCACTGCTTACACTTTCTTTCTTGTGATAACAATAGCATAGGAACAATGATGCATACTGTGACACTGGGACTTTTAAAACCTCATTTTCCAGATACTTGGGGATGTAGAGTGCTCCATGATGGCTTGGGATTTGAGTTGCCTTACTAACTTCCTGCTTCTTAGCAGATCAGATTCTGCTGGCTTAGGCTTGAGATCGCGTTAGAAGCTGATACGGGGTGCCATTAGGGTGCTGAGTTGCTGCCTGATCCCCTCCCCTCTCATGGAAGTGACCCTCCATCCTAACAGAAACTTCTTTTTTTTTTTTTTTTTTTTCTTTCCCCCTCCTTCTCTCCTCCTCCTATCCCTGGCCAGTGTTCTCTGAAACTTTGCTAACACTTGTTTGAGGTGAAAACGGGGATGACTGTTCTTTTCTCTGCCAGCAGTCACAAGTTCGATGATAATTTGCTGTTAAATTACACTAATAACAAACGTTCAGTGCTTATTGCCAGTGTTTTGAACGTTGATGTTTAAGTTACCGGACTTCAGAATCTTGTATCCGTAGTTTTAAAGCTCACTTTGTTTGCAAAAGCGCTGGACTCTGTTAACAGAGAGCATCAGAATAACTACTCTGGTTAACTTTTCGTGTAATAGGCTGTGTCACTGGCAGCTTGGAGCAGTTCAGTGGAGGACGGCCTCATAGCTGAAAGTTCTGGCCACAGTGCAATTCCTCTGAAATAACAATTGCTATATGTGAAGAAGTCTGCGTATATGAGTGGGATCTAAGTATGGAGCATTCGAGCTATGGTCTGCCGGGCAAGTGCAGGCTAGCAGAATAATCTGACTTGAGGAGAGGGCTGCATTTTGGGTTAGTGCTGTGGTGGCATCTGGCTGCTGGCTTCCCCAGGAGCTCTCTTGCAGAGGCAGGAGTTGCTGGTACTGCTGCGTGTGTGTGGGTCACTAGTGTTCAGTACTGGTATCCGTGTAGCCTTGTGAGAAGGAAGTGAGTGCTAGTGAGGAGTACATGCCATGCTTAAATTTGTGTGTTACTGGTCTTGACTAAGGAATTACCTGTTTTGCTGCCGCGTAGACAAGGGAGACTGTAAAGCACTAGCAGTGTGTGAAACACTTGACGAATAGATGGAAAGAAACAATGGAGGAGTTAAATATATTTTTCCTGTGGGAAAAGGAGGTTTATCTCCTCGTAAGGGATAGTTGTACTTGGCTGTGTACCGGTAAGCTTCCTCCATATGCAGATGAGTTGTTTGTGAATCATTTAAGTCATCGAGTATTTTCTGTAGATAAGCAAGGGTAAAGTATCAGAATTTTAAAGTAAGAGCAGCTTTAATACTTAGGTTTGGTTCTCGAGTTCTGCTTCATAAATCCCACAACTGTTCTGCCTTGGGGAGATTCTGGTCAGTTTGTGGGGATAATGTGATTGAAAGTTGACAGTAGGTACGTGTGCTTTCCACCACTTAAGTAACTTGTGCAGTGCCTTTGAATTGGAAACAATTCCAATTGATATGGAAGCATATGATCATCATCAAGCATATGATGTAGCACTTAAACTGTATTCATTGTAAAAATGAATTTCCAGCAAAAGATAGTGTGACTGTTTATATGTACTACGCATGCTGAAAAACATGGGAATGCGTTATTGAATAATCCTAGCTTTTAGAAAGATTATGTCATAATAGTTTATAGCTATCTAACTGTGAATCTTCCTCAATGAGAGAACGGTAAATTGAACAGACTAAGATAGACAGAAACACTTTTATACTTAGCTTAAAAGCAAGGGGCAGTGATTATGGCATAATATTTAATGAAACATACCTATGTGAGATGTCAGCTGGATGCCACTTTTGTTTCTATGCTGTCCCTTAATATGTGATTCTCCAGTGTGGCTTAGTGAAATGTATTCAGTTGTGCACACACAGAGCAAAAAGTTATTTTTACAGGGGAAAAAAAAAATCTAATGCCAGCAGCAGATCTGAAACTGGAAGGATTTTAACTGCATAGAATTCTTAAAATTTTTTTTAAGTTGATATGTCTTAAAATGAGAATTCAGAAACATTTAGATAATACCATGTTTTAATAATAACATTGCTTATTTGTGAAGTAGATATGCATTTGACTCACAACTCAGCGAAAGAAGTTAGGTTGTTAATTTTGATTTAATGTGGAACTGGGATATCTTGAAAAGTTCATTCACTGAAAAAAAGGCTAAGTAGAATAAACAAACTACCTCAACCTTTCTCGCAAAACTTAATTAAACTTCTGCCCCCTTGCTGAGGTGTGGAACTCCTCAACCATGTAGTCTAATTTTAAACACTTAATTTGCTTAAGCAAATAGCTTTCTGTAAACTTTTATTTCTTATGCCAATGGGTTTGCTTATGACTTTAGCTTTCAGATTACTCTCAGTCAATTTCACTGTGTTTCTTGGCAAAACACAGTGAACTGGTTATCCAAGTGTTTCAAATATTAAGTGTTTTTAAACTTTTTTTATTGACACTTAGGCTAAAATGTACTGATCAGTGTTCTAAACAGTACTCACTTTTTATTTCATTGTTTAAAAATGTATTTTTTTGAGAGAGAGGAAGAGTTGTATTCTTTTTACAGGTACAGCGTGAATTTAGGCATCAAGATGAATTTGCAAAGTAAAGTCACAAGTGTGTGTGTGTGTGTATATATATATATATATATTTTTTTTTTTTTTTTCTATCTAATCAACCTAACTGGAAATTCAAAGTGCTAAATGTTCACTTTAAAAATTCAATGAATATGAAGGTTACAATCTCTTTAACCTTTGGTGCATCAGATTTTTCTCATCCACTGTTTTGATGGAAAACAATTCAATTTACAGTTAGTGTTCGTGGAACAATCACAGAGAGTAGGGAGTATTAAAGAAAACTACTAGTCTTCTCTAATGAGATGTCAGCAACTTGCATTCCTAAAGGCATTCTGAACCAGGTTTATAATTAATGCTAAGTAACAAATGTAAGCAGTAAAGCTAACTCTTGTTGTTGATTTGTTAGTAATTTGTTAGCTCTGTGTTACTTTCCTGGAAACCTTGCCCCAATCTCCTTTCTGGAAACTTTCTTCTCCTATACATAGCAGCACAATTTTTTGTAGCTATGGGATATCAAAGTAATGCATATTAATTTTTTTAAGATAGTGTCCCATAAATGCAGGACTGATTAACCTGAGTGTTAAACTAATGCAATTGTATTGCCTTAGCTAGTATCTCTACAGTTTGGCATGTGTAGGCTGCGGTGCTCTTGATTCCATTGAGCAAAACATGGTTAGATATTAATTGTGAGTATTTGTGGGCAAAAATGTTAAGTTAGCATGTGTTTAAAGGAAAAGTTTGAGGAACTAACAGTTCTTACATTGGCAGTGTTGCTCAGCAGGTTTTTTCCCTATGCTCGCAAATCTTGACTGAACTGGATTTGACGAGTAAGGCTTTGGCAACAAAACTGACTTGCGTTTTTGTCAGCATCTGTGGTGTGGATGTGAGACTGGTGCTGATTTTTGCTTAAGGCAGAGCCACTGATCCATTGAACTATTGCCTTAATAATGATAGCTGTCATTTGAGAGCATAACCGAAAGTCTTCCTTTAGCTTCTGTTGCTGTTACTTGCACAGTGTTGAGGAGGAGGAAGTCAGACCTTATGGAAGAAGGGGCAAAAAGTAAACTAGAAAAAAAGATACTGGAAGGTAACAGGAAATAGAGATTAAAGCAAGAGAAAAAGAATTTGGGCTGGGCAGTTTAGTTTAAGAAATCTAGTGATTAGGTAGAAATTGTAGTGAAGATAGGCCCATGTAAGGGAGGAGGGGAGGGAAAGAAAACAATAGAGAGGTCCAAGATTCCCTGACAGATGGAGGGTAGAGACACGGGTGAACAAGTTTAGGGAAGTAGTGAGAGTTTGGGGGGGGGAAAAAAAAAAGTCTAATTATATGTTCATAAACTTGCACAGAAAGGGCTAGAGTTAGTTTGCATGTACAACCATAAACATTGGTCTCATCTAAAATTCAGTTACTTAACTTTTCACGCTAAATGTTACCTTAAGACAAGCCTCTATGTAGTGTTGTGTGGCAGTACCAGAATAAGTGCAATTTCCAGAGCCAGCTCTTAATATTAAAACTGACTTAATTTTGTTTGTAATGTTAAAGGTGGTTGACAGGTTTCCAGAATACTGACTGAATACTTCTTGCTTTTTCTTTAGACGGGGCTTGAATCCACCCCACAGAGTGAAGTCGATTTCAATGACTACTTTCACACAACAGGAAATAGAATTTTTGCAGAAACATGGAAATGAAGTAAGTATTAAATGGAGAATATCAAGTGTGTGGTGGCATTTTAATGTCATACTTTGAAATACTACTTAAGCAAAACGTGAGTGTTTTTTATAGCAAAAGGTAGATGGAAGCCTTCAGTCATTTGAAGTGATACCTGATGAAGAACCTCATTTCACTTAGGTAGATGTCATCATTACTTACACGTTGTTGCACAGCCTAGACAATCTAGAGTTGTATGATCAGTGCTTCTGAGCTGCGTTGCATGTTGCTTTTGCATGAAGCAGTGTGCACTTGTCTCTTTTCAGCAAGTGTAGACGTTGAGACTGACTGCAGCGGTGTTTCCTGAAAGATTGTACTGTGACAAAAAAAATTGCTTGCCTGTAGATGTATTTCTACAGAGTAGGTGTCAAAGTCTTACAGCTGCTTCGATGGCCTCTTTAATGAAAATATATCAATATGCTTAAGGTCCTTGAAAAGAGGAAGAAAGGGTTTTTTTTTTTTCCCCCTTTAAGGACTAGAAAATAAGCAACTGTATTTTTAGAGTGGCTTGGGGCAGCTTTGGAGAAGAAAGTTCCTGTGGGTGTGGTGGTGTGTGTGTGGTGTGTGTGTTTTTTTTTTTTAAATGAAAATTAAAGCCAAGGTAGATCTTTGATACATGAAGCATGTGAACCCTGGATGTGGCTATTGCTCTCCTCAATTTGAGGATAAAATGTATATACTAATATACTACAGCACTGACAATCTAGAGGCAGCTTTTGGTTCTAATTTTAATGATAATTTTATTGAAAAAAGTTCTACTTTGCTTTGTTTGGAACTGTGTTCTGTTTTGGCGAAACTATTGATTGGAGACTATGGAGCATCTTATTGGTATCTTCTCTTGCAGATTTGTGTGGATAAATCCAATCATTAGCTAAAATACTGATACCTAACTTTAAATTTAACCCAATTCATAGCTGTCAACTTTAAGAATGAAAATAAAGTAGCTGTTTCCTTCTGTCCTTGCAATAGTATGCATTATTTATTGGAGGGTGTGTGTGTGTGTAGAAACTGTTAGTGAACAGTTCCTTTTAGACAGAGCTAGAATAAGATCTGAAGTCTTCTAGACGTTATAAAATATTCTTAATGGATTTAACTAGTTTTTTTAAGATGTTGTGGCATATTAAAGCTGGGTAACATTGTGTGTGATATAGCATATTGTTGGCCTTTTGCATAGGGAGAGTGATAAAGGCAGTTTTCCTGAGTTTTGATAAAGTATATTGGTGGAGTCTATTGCCATAAGATTAAATTGTGAATTCCAGCTTCATTTTAAGCTTCAAATTTGTAAGAAAGATATTTATTTTGATCTCGTTTTTTCCTGAGTTTGCGGTGGCTAGAAATTGCAACCAGCTCCGCTTACCACTGATTTGAAACCTTAAATGATCTTTGCTCAGTCTGAGTGTTTTTGCCCTTCAGGTTATAGTCCTGACTACCCCAGCATCAGAACTGATGTAGTTTATATATCATTTATTATCAACATAGAAACATGTAACAGCTATTTAAAATGGTATAGCATGTTTGGATAGCAGGGGTCTTTGTTGTGCGTATTCCTGTTATTAATTAAAGTATTGCAGTGGTTTGAGCTACCTCATACTTGAGATGTCCTTCTAAGTTAATTTAATTTTGGGGGTATTGGGAGGGAGTGCGTTGCCTTAATTCTAAAATAACATAGAACAGATATTTTGAGAAATCTATAGTTTGGTATTGCTAACTCATCTGCAGGCATAAGTTGTTGTTCAGACTCTGTTTTTGCTGATATTTGGGTTAGGTCACTTCTGCAGAAAGAATGGAAACTTGGTCAAGCTGATACCCCTCAAGAACCTTCTGGGGTTGCTTTTGAAGGATAAAAGCAATTTTTGGTGGTTGACTTGGGAGATAGGATTTTAACCCCTCCCACTATTTCTTCACGTAGAAAGTTGAGGTGTTTCTGTACTGTGTATTTACATGGTAGGAATAAAGAGGAGAGAGTGGCACAGGAATGCTGTTGTTTGAACACTCATAATCAAATAAAGTTAAGTTGTTGATTAGACCTCTAATTCACTAGTGTAATGTAAGTAGAAAGTGAACTCATGGTAGAAAGTGGAGCTAGTATGCATCTCTTGTTGCCATTATATCTATGAATATTTATTTGGGGCTTACCAGATACATAGCTCTCTCTAATACATTTCTGAAAACATTCAGTGTCAAATACTTTAACTTTCAGATAGCCTTTTCTAATACCTAAGTAGTGCTAGGATATGATTGTGATGGTCTTGTATTTGGAAAGTGTGTATTGCTCTGCAGACAAAGAAGATATTTACCTAAGCCAATGAGCAGAACGCTGTGCAGGTATGTTCAGCTGCCTGAACTAAGTTTGACAGTGCTTAGTTTCATTTTGGTGCTAACCTTCAGGACTCTTGATAGCACCTGCAGATTTGCGCAAACGTTTCTTTCTCCTTTCCCCAACTCTGGATTCCAGGAGGACATAAAACTCCAGAACCGCTACCAGTATGGGGCCAGTTCAGAGCTGATGTTTGGCCTGATTCTCAAATCTCCCTTAGTATCAAATATGGCTTTCCTACCCTGGAGTGGAAAGGGTAGGAGTAAGCAAGAGCTGGTGAGTCCTGACAGCATGAGCGGTGCAGCCAGGTGTCTTTGAAGTACATCCTTACTTCTCCTAATATAGTATAGAGGTACATGAGCTGACTGTGTATAGGACAATGTCGTCGTTCAGCAGGATTTACTAGCTTGGGCTTTGTGCTTATGAAAGCAGCTATAGCTTCTGGACCAAAACTGACTTTGAAATCAGTATGCTGGAAGTATAAAATTCTTTTCACCTATAGAGATTAATGTATAATATTGACATCAGAAGTGCTGAGATACTAAACAAAGCTATAACTCGCTTACATAACGGAACTGTTTCCAAAGCTGTCTTCCTGTGGTGAGCGTTATGTTTTGGAACATAGTTTTGTTGTGTGGTAATCTGTAGTTTTTGCACTGTCAGGGTTACGTTTGGTGCGTAACTGAGGATATTGGGGCAGGGGGGCAAAGAAATCTGATTTGGCATTTACCAGACTCCTGAAAGGTAATATCTCAGAGCGTTTTGAACTAGAGATTGATCTGAATAATCTTCCTGTGCAGTAGAACGTCCGGATCTAAGCAAGAGGTGCTCTCTTGCTGTAGGTCTAGTGGTATGCCTTTTCTAGTCCAGGTACAGCTTTTACCAGCAAAAGTACTTGTCCTATTACAGCTTTTCTTTGCTCCGCTGCCTTCACTGCATTGTAGCTTTGCTTTGCTCTACTGTCTTCAACGCATACAAGAGAACAAGGCTTCATGAGCAAAAGCTTAGTTTTGCTGGCCTCACTGAATCTGTTATTCCTAACCAGCACAGCTATGCTAACAGCAGTTCCTAGTGTGGTGGCTCAGCATGTTGTGCAAGCAGAAGGCCTTTGTTCATCTTTTTAATACCCGCCTTCCCACACACACTGAAAATCTGTATCAGTGAAATAGTTATGACATGGTTAAGCATTGTCTGGTGTTTGAAATATGTAGCACTGCAATAGAGGCAGCTGCCGTCTCAGATTATTTCAGGCTTCCTGCAAAATTAGACAGATGCTACTGGATTCTTCTTTACTTTTTTTTTTTTCAAGTGGTTCTCTCCTTCCCCTCTCAACTCTAGAAACAAAACCAAAAGCCAAAAATGTATGCAAAACAGTAGAGTCTGTTTCTCTCATCCTTTGAACCCTGTCTGGAACTCCTGAAAGCACGACATGCTATTAGGAGGCAGGATTTTTAAACCTGAAGCCTTTCTGGCCAGGGGTGTGTGTGTTTGTATCCCATCCGCTACACATCCTGTAGAGTTTTTTATACCTTAATGCCAAAGCTGAAAACAAAGGTAGTTAGTCAAACTGTAGGACTACAAACCAAGATGATGTTTGGAAAACAAGAATAGGTAATTACCTATGGGTAATCGGCTGTTATTCTAGTAAAAAAAAATTCTCCCTCAAACATAATTTGCTGTTGAATGTGGATTCAAGGAAACCAACAGTATCAAGAGAAATATAGGTAAGACTTTGTTGTAACATACAGTATGCACTTGGCCCAATTTTTCCTTTCTACAGTATATTTAAGTTATGGCAACTCACTATTTCTGCCTTTCTATCCTCCTGGGTCTTTATCTAGGTCAGAGTGAGTAGGTTGAAGGCAGTTATGATTCTCTCTTGTCTTTGCATGCTGTACTTACTCATCTAAATCTGAACTTCCCAGTATCTAGTTGCCCAATGTCTAATGAAGTCCCTCGCAGGTTTGGAGTTCATTGGCAGAAAGCAGGTGCTGTTCTTCCCCAAGCCAGTTGTAAAGGGATTCTCCTGAATTTTCTGAATTTCACAAGGATAAATAATGCTGAATCTTGATTTCTACTTATTATTGTGAGCCGACAAGATAGAACTTGGTTTTATCTCGTTATTTAACAGTTCCCACAGTGTCCACTGAGAACTAGTAGGGGCAGGCAGAACTTCAAAGTTTTGCTCTTGTTAACCTTTCCACAAAAGTAGACTTTCAAATACTGCGTGCTCTTAATCATTCTTTAATCGTTCTGACTTAAATGTTGTCTTAGTGGTTGTGTTTTGTTTCTGTTTTGTTTTTTTCTCCTTGCCACATTGATGAACCAGTGGGACATGGACTAATTATACCTTGCACGAACAGTTGACAATTAGTATGGATTGTTGGATGTGTTCCACTGTTTCTAGGGGCTCCAACATAATCTGAATGTTTACTCTGGACTCCAGCTTGCCAGGCTTTTCTCCTCTGAGCAGCGTTTTGTTTCAATAGAGCTTTGGTTATCCAAAGGAGTACTACAGCAAGGCTTGTGGTGAGTAGCAGGGCTTTTGAGCAGCAGCTTATTTCTGCTGCTTTTGCAGAAGCAACAATATTTAATATTAAATGGCTGAACCAGAGTGTCACCAAGGAGATGGTGAGAAATAGAAAGATTTCAGAAAGCTATAGAATTTATAGGCCTGGTCCTTCAAAGGTGAAGTTGTGTAACTTTGTGATAAGGTAGGATGCTTCTTTACGTATCATTTGCAAAAGCTGAGGAGTGACTAATTCTGTTACATGGGAGTTTAAGATGAAACTGGGGCAGCAGCATTATCTGAATCAGCCCTGCAAATCTGATTAATATACAGAATCATTACAGACCAGAGAGGAGGTTTAAAATCCACATTGTTTGACATGTCAAAATCGAAATTCTCAAAGCGTATGTCATTCTGAGTTTTTGCTTCTTTTGAAAATTAGTCCCTTGGAGGGGGTAGGGGCCTTTTTTGGTATAGGTCCTAGGTTTATATTTGAAAACTAAATTGGAAGGAAACCGCACGTTTAACGGAACTACTAGTCTCTCAGAGCTTGGTTTTTGTATGGATTTATGTGCCCTTTCCTGTCTTTTTGCACTTTTTTCCCTCATGCCATAAGTAATAGCTGGGCACAAGTCAGCATGTGGTATGAATGACCAAGGCCTTGCTTGTTCATGGGTCAGACCAGACATAACATGCAACTGAGGCTCATGCTGAAGTATTCTCTTCACTGAAGTTCCTAGTCTGGCTTCCTACTTTTTCACTAACTTTTTGTTAAAATTAATCTTTTAGTATCTCAAGTACTGTCAAATCTGGGTAGGGGTTTTAAAAGCTGTGATGCATGGAGGGTGACTTACAGCAAGGATCTTTATGCCAAGGATATAAATGCTAAACGATCTTTCCCCATTAGAAATCACCAGCAAGTTATATGCCACCAAAATCCATTTATTGATATGCGTATCATAAAAATAAGTCTTAAATAGCTTTGAAATAAAAAATGTGGTGGTCTGGTCAGAAAAAATATTGGCATTTCTTACTTAGAGAACAAACTTTTCTTTGCACAAGAATCAGTACTGTTAGTGAATTCTTATTTTAAGGCTATGGAAAGGTAACTGTTTCAAAGATAATCATACAGTGATGCAATTTCTGTCTCTGACCATAATTAATGTTTTCTTGTATTTTAATTTCTAACTTTGATTTCATTCCATGGTATCCCATGTGGTAACAGGCACAGCACACTGCTGTTTGCTTGGTGTGTGTGTGTGGGGGGGTAAGTTTCTTCTTTTTTTTGATGACTGAAAATTGGATATTATAACTGGCTTGAGGCCTAATCAATGGGGTATTGTGGACCCTTGTCAAGTCAGATGATAGCAACAAAAGTATAGCTAGAAAGAGCATGCAGGTCACTAACAAACAAGTAGAGACAACGAGCCTTTTATTGTGTTCTGAATGGTCGCTTGGAACGCGGCTGGTGTTCAAAGCATTGGGTGGTACTTTATACAGACATAGACAAAACTGTGTCCTTTATTAGTTTGTCTTGTGATATTAAAGCTTTATACAAGCTGGCTTTCTGAAGAGCTTGTCTGTATTTAAAACTTCTAAGACATTGTACTTAAGAGAACTCTTTCTATAAAGAAACTTGCATGAAATTTAATTTGCATCTCTAAGTTTGCAATTTGCATGTCGAAGTAGTAAATGTTTTAACCAGTGTTTGCATGCTACTGCTGTCAAACTCTGCTTATTAAAATGAGTACTTCTTGCTGAAATGTGTGAGACTAAGTCTAGGTTCTTTTTGGTGGTTGTGTGTTGTCATGGTGCCACCTTTGCCCATTAGTAATACTCTTCTCTCTACTTCCAGTAACAGAATCAATAAAGAGTGCTTGGCAGGTTAATTAAACACTGCTATTATAGTGACTTAAGGCCTATTTCACACTTCTTACTACTCTTGTATTTAGGAATTTTAAAAAAATTAATGGCTCCAAGAAACACTTTTGGAAGCCTGCCTTCTGAAGGTTTAATAGTGAAGAATTGACACCTTTTTTAAAAAAAGCTTGCATGAAACATCATTTTAAACAATGTGCTTGGACGAGTGCAGTCTTCCTTGATACCTGTGTGCATGTTCACAGAACTATTATCTACCCCACCTGTGTAGCTGGTGAAGATCTAAAGTCATATGGGATCCAATTTGCAGATTTCACCTAGAAACTGCTGGAGTGATCAGGTAGACCCGAGACTATTTGAGATGATTCTTGCCTGCCCCTGCCTACCCCCGTTTAAAAAAACAAAAAAAAAAAACAAAACCCCACTAGGTGTGTCAAAATGGAGATGAAGCAAGTAACACGGAGGTAGAAAGGTGGAAAACTGAGCTGTGTTTTGATTACTGTTGTGGGTTGATCTCGGTGTGAGTTTCAGTGGTACTAGTAACATGGCAATTGAAATCAGTTTCCTTGATCTGACCTGCCCTTCTGTGTGGTAGAAGGGGGGAAGAATTTCATGGCCTGAAGTGGGTGAGGAAGGGGACCTCCTCTTTCAGGTGCCAGCCTATGCTTAGACTGGATGTAAGCTCATCATCAAGGTACAGCCCTGAGTGCTTTTCTGCTAAGTGAAGGCTGATTCTAACGCTTGTCTTAATGTTTGTCTTAATCTGTGCAAAATTGTCTCTTTCCTCCAGTCTTTCTGATGTTCCTCCCAGTGTTCAAGTCCATAGTGAAGAGTTGGCGGTCCTGCCAGCTCCTGCTGTCAGACGTTCTGTAATCAGCCACCAGCAGGGCCTCTTTACTCCCCAGCTATCACATGCATGCCACTTTGTACAGTTATACTCAGAAAGGATGTCCATTCCTCTTCTGGAAGAGGGAATCCCTGGCAAGGTTTTTAGGAAGTCTCCTGCTTTTGCTTGAACTTGCTCAAAAATGGAGAAAATTTGACTAATATATTACTCTAGCCCTTCACATTCTTGCAATGTCTGTTCACCTAATTTTAAACATGGAAATACTACTGGCTTACGGCTGATAAAGTGAAAGATTGCCCTTCTTTGTTAAAATAGTACTTCATGCTTTTAGCTGTTTTAGGAGAGGCTTGAGACCTTTTTTTTTTAAACTGAGTTTATAGCTTTTAACTTCACATGAATTTAGTAATTTTGTGTCTCAGTATTAAACAGTTCTTTAGTTTTATATCATCCGTTACCAGACTAAAAATGATACCTTTAAATATGCAAACTGAAATCAGGGCATTGAATTTACCCCTTTTGGAATAAATTTACTGAATAGCTAGGAGGCTTAGTTAAAATCAGACCAGTAGTTTTCACTTTTAGTTGAGTATCTAAATTACTGATTTATAGCTACCCTTTGATCATAGCATCTGTTTCCCACTCTCGTTGTCGGCCTCTATCCAGTAGATTACAATAAGGACTACTAAATGTTGGACACGTGAAATGAGGCTGAATGAAACGGAGGCATAAGAAAGCATGAAATATACTCAGGCTGTCTGTCTCATCTTTCTATTGCTCTAAGTGATCTTTGAAGTGACCTACCAAGTTTATGAAAACTGACCACCAGAGCTCCCAAAGATGCAAAGTTTCTGCAATTATTGTGAAGTTAGCTGGCCAGGTGAAGGAGGGGGAACCCACCCACCAAGTTAGTGTCTCTCTGTGGAAGATCATGTAGTGCAAGTATCACAACTACCTTCATTTGCTGACTTCCAGGCTGATCAGTATGTGCAACTCTAGTTGCTTAGAGTATGTGCTCCGATCATGAGGGTAATGCTGAAAACTTGGTACTATTGCAGGGATAAAGAGAACACTTCCAAGAGTTTTAAAGAGGGATGGTCAGGACTATTTCAGACAAGGCTGCAGGAAGAAAGGAGATGCATCTTAGAAACAAAGCTTTTTGACTCTTGCTTCTCAGAAAGAAACCTGTTCCAAAATAGCAGAGTCCATTTTTAAAGAACGGATCATGTTTAGTGTATTGTTTGAATGCATATTCAGGTTACTTGTGGAGAAATCCCTAAGTGCCTGAAGAAAACCTGATGTTAATTATGTTCAGTATCCCCTTTGTGTTTTGTTTGGTTTTGAGAAAACAGTCACCTTTCCTCTCATTTTGGTCAGGAATCAAAGCTGACCATACATAATTGCGTATTGAATATTTTGCAATCAGTTGAACTTCTGCCGATTGACAACTACAACTAGAAAGCGAATGCAGAGCAAAATGATTTCTTCCCTCCTTTCTCTCATACCCCCACTTCAATTAAAAGTAATGGTATCAAAATTGTATATTCAGTTCAGAGACTGTATCATGCTAAGAAAGGTATTTTTAAATTTTTTCCTATTCCCTAATATTATTTATGAATACTGAAACTTGAGAATATTTTAAACTCTGGCATCTGGGACAAAGTAAAGTGGTAGATGGGATCTGGGGGAACTGTTTAAATTCTAAAATAGAGGTAATAATATATGTGGAATTAGGTGGAGGCTCCTAGAAATTACAAATAGAAATTAGATGCTTTTCCCCTTCCTGAGTACGTATCATAAATCTTGCGCAAAAGCAATATTTGACAATGAAATTGGATGGTAGCATTTGCTTGCCCTGTAGTGAGAGGTGGTCTCACAACTTTAACTATTTAGACCAGTATAAGGTGCACTAGTCAGTTGTTAGAGATGCTCAATTTGGAATGATTAATGTGCAGAATACCCTTTTTATGGTTTGATCTATTAACTGTTGTAAACTCATTGAAGTTTTGAATTAAAATATTTTCTTTGAATAATCAGTCTTTTTTTTTTTTTTAATATATGTATATAAAAGGTGTGCAAACAGATTTGGCTAGGACTATTTGATGACAGATCATCAGCAATTCCAGACTTCAGGGATCCACAGAAAGTAAAGGAGTTTCTACAGGAAAAGTATGAAAAGAAAAGATGGTAAGATAGCTTTAAAATCTTTTTGATTTAGAAACTATTTTTATGGAGATTGCTTCTCTGACCAGGTGTAAAAATTAACTAATGTTATTCTTGCAATCTTGAATGTACTCTCCGTTTTGTGTGCCCTTTGGCCTCAGTCACATAGCCATATAAAGTAAAGGACTTCCGAATAAAGTCCAGAAATCATACAGGAAGTAGAGAAGGTAAACTATTTAAAGAAGTTTCTCAATGTGTAGTTTATCTTGATAGGACAGAAATGGTTTAAGGTGGTATTGGCAACAGCGTAAAGGTAAGTTTTGCAGGCTGTTATTATGAAGTAAAGATGCATGTGATGATGCATGTGGTCTTAGGGGCTGTAGAAATTGAAGGCTTGGAATTCTAGTCCATTTTTTTAAAAAATATCTGGCATGTTTAAATCCTAGTTTAAATCTAACTACTCGTAGAATTTGTTGCTGGGCCAGTAGTTAAAGTAGCAGAGCTGAGATCTAGCAGTTTTTATGCTTCCAGTCTTGTAGATGTTGGGCAGAACTCTTCGTGTTAAACTTATAAAAACAGTTCCTCTTGTTCAACATAGGTATGTTCCTCCAGAGCAAGCAAAGGTTGTGGCATCAGTCCATGCGTCCATATCGGGGTCTTCTGCTAGTAGTACAAGCAGCACACCTGAGGTGAAGCCACTTAAATCTCTTTTGGGAGAAGCGGCACCTGCACTGCACTTAAACAAGGGCACACCTAGTCAAGTGAGTAAATAGTAACAGAGCTGAAGAGCACAGAGCTGCTCAGCTGTACGTTTCTCTTATTAGTACAATGAAAACTTTAGCAATAGCAGTTGCTGCCTAAAAATATGAATATCGCTAAAGACAATTTTATGTATTTTGTAGAAGTACATGGGGTATTGAAGATCAAGCCCTAAGTTAAGCTTGTTTGAGAAGATGCTACCTTGTTATTGACCAAATGAACTTTTAAAATGGTTATTTTCTCAAAGCAGGATCGTTCAGTGTGATTGACAAATTTAATGATGATTGGTTTTTGCTCAAATGTGTCAATACTTTGAATCCAATGTGCTATATTTTCTTGTTTTTTTTCTTCTTTAAAAGCAATAAAATGGCTGATACTGTTAATTGTGAAATTAGTTGTATGTGGGTGAAAAGTGTGCGTGTTCACTCTTACTTTTCATGCATCTGCGACCGTCTTACCAAGTGACTTTCGGAGTATATATGTATGCTGTTATGTAAAGCCAAACAATACTATAGCTTAAGTCTGTGAGGAAGACTGTTTTTGAAAAGCTGTTTTACCATTCGGGTACAGACAACTCTTGAATGGACTTCTTACAGACTCAAAACCCAGAAACTTGCAACTTGTAGCCTTCCTATGAATTTTTGTTCTCTATTGAATTTTAAATGTTTTTTTCCAGAATGCAGTGAATAGTTTTTTTTCTAACTTATAAAATTAAGTTTTATTGCCTTTATTTAAAACTGCAAATACTGTAGAAATACCTAATTTTGAAGTTGCTTGTTTATTTGCTGCTACTTTATTCTTCTGGGCCCCTTAAATCAGTGGAAGCCTGCTGCACAGTTCTCTTAAACATGCCAGTGTCATAAATAGAATGCCTGCCTCCTACTGTAGGAGGACGGTCTGTGCTATATAGAGCATCATTAATAGGTCACTTATTCCTGAAGTTCTTGTCTAAAAAAAAAAACCGAAAGAAAAAATGCGATTTTATTTGATAAACCTTGTGGTTTGCAAGGAATGATCAATCGGGAGAATATTAATATAAAACCGTTCTGAAAGTAACTTGCTCTGTCCTTCTGGCATCTTGCAAAAAGTCAGTTTGGCAAAATATTAACTTCTTGTTTGTTTAGCTAATTAAAATGTTGTTGGTAGTCTCCTGTTGTAGTTCGATCTCAAGGACAGCAGCAACAAGAAAAGAAACAATTTGATCTCCTCAGTGACCTTGGCTCAGATATCTTTGCTGCTCCTGCTCCTCATTCAACTGCTACAGCAAATTTTGCTAACTTTGCACACTTCAACAGTCATACAGGTAAGTATTCTGAGCAGACTATCCCTTTTAAATTTGTAAAATTCTGTGCCTTGAGTGTTGTACTGCTTAACCTTTCTTTGTAAAAATCTAAAGGAAAACTTGAAAGCAAGCGGTCATAATACTGTGGGTGGGTGCAGTTTTTTCTTTTTTGCTTTTCTTCTTTAGGCAGGAATTGCTGTAGCTGTTTTCTATAATACATATGATTCAGATGTTTTCTGCCTACTACCAGGACTTAAATTCTTCGGGGGAGTGAGTGAGAATGAGTAACATAATGTAAGGAGAGGATGATATTAGATCTTCAGTTTTCTTTCTGAAAATTAATGGAAAGAGCATTCACAAGAAAGAAAGTAGATGTAGAGACTTTAAAGGAGTTCAAATACACTGACAATAATTATCAGTTTGTTAGAGGAAAAACAAGGCTTTCTCAGTTTAGGGAAAACACTTTTTTTTTTTTTTTTTTTGTCTATAAAGCCTGTGTGGGTAGTATTCTGTAGTTTCAGGAAGAATAAACAAGCCTTGAATATATGTCTTGACTGAGGATGGGGGTGGACTTGAATTCTTAAAGAATGTCTTCAGCAAAATATATTGAGCCCTCGGGGTTTATTTTCAGCTCAAAGATCTTGAACCATAGAAGTCTATTCTAACTAAAAGTTGTTTCTGTGGTCACTGAACTATGTTGTTGTTAACTTGCATTATAATTGTGGGAAAATACCTTTGCCTGCCTTGTCTGAATGAGCTTTTCATCTCATTTTTCTGAGAGAAATTGATGCTGCTAACACAGTAAAAATAAGAAAATTTTCTTAAGTCTGAATTGAAACGGCTAAAAGCTGAGATGAACTGTGGTTAAAGGAACACAGGTCACGTACCTGAGGAATTGAGCAAAGTATCAAGGCTTGCTTAAAGTTAACTTTTTAAAAAATATTGTGAAATGACTGGCTGAATTCTGTAATGCTGAATAGGAGTTGCTGTTGCAGTGTTTTTTTGTAAAATGCTTAACGTAAGCTTTCACGTTAATCATCATCTTGGAGGTATATTTAATTGAGAGAACTTGTGCTGACTGGCCAATATTGCAGTGTTACTGAAGAAGCTGCAGATACTTAACTCTTTCCCATAATTCTAATTCTATCCAAACTTGTGCTGAATCATTCTATATTTATGTATGCTTAATTATTCTTCAGGAGTTTCAGGAGGTGGAAGTTCTGTTAAAGCAATATTTCAATACTGTGCTCCAAGTCTAGACAAATTTCTGCTGCATCTCTTCTGGGTAATAGTTATAACAGTAGGATGCAATGTAGTCACTCCAGAAGAAAAAAAAAATATATTAAGATTCTGTTAATTTCTGGTTGAAAGGAGTGGTGAAAATCAAAAGTGCGAGGAATATCCAAATATAGCAGATGGTGGTCGTTCCCTTGACTCCTTTCTGTAAATTTTAGGACATGAAACACTTTCAGGGTTTGAATTAATTTCTAAAAAACAAAACCCAATTCCAAGCATGTGATAGCTGAACGTATATCACAAACCAGTTTTTGTAAGGGTGTGTTCTGATTCACTAGTATAAAACATTCATAAGGTTTGTATTGTGTGCAGTAACCAAAGGGTGGCATTAACTAAAACTGGTAATGAAAGGCTGCAGACTCTTCCCTTTAGAACACAAGGAGGAGGGTTGGTGAATCTACTAACTTTTGTAAAAATAAGTTTTAAATGCTCACTTAGTGAGCTATAAACATGTAACTTGCCAGCCAGTTGCCTACTCTAGCAGAGGATGGAAGATCTTGCATTTGATCCAGCGCAACTTTCTCAGAGCCTTTGGCCTATTGGCTGGTGTTCTTTGAGGCTTGGTGCTTTTTGCTGCTCCTGCAAAATGGAGATGGACTGTTTGTCTTTCCTATATGTACACTGTGGTTACCTAAATAACTTGCTGAAGACGACCAGCAAGGTTAACGTCTGTTTAAGTAAGTTGCTTTTTCTACAGTTAAGACGCAACTGAGTGTAGAAGCTGGGAGGGAAATATTCAAGAATCTCTGCTGTGATCTGTGATGTCCACATGTAAAGCTTGAAAATCATGCAGGCAATGTAGTTTCTGATTGTGTTCCTTTTTTTTAAAGTTTCCTGATATACCATGCTGGCTCAGGGCACTGCTGTGTGTTGAAGTGGAAACATGCTGACCTCCCATTTACTCACTTGCAAAGTTCCATCATTTCTGCAAAATGATGAGATTTTGGAGGATACTATAGATAACTGTTCTCTCAGTCTATTGCTTTTTTACTGCTAATAGTGACAAAAGAAATTAAGAATTCTTTGACATGCAGACATTCTATAAGCTTAAGAGTACCTGAAGAAAAGACTTTAAAAAGGCATGATAACACAGGTCCACTCTGTCATGGATCATGAGGAGAACAGACTTAAGTGAGAATAAATGTAGTAGTACAACGCAATTGTCTTCTGGAGAATGATTTTAAATTTCATAAGTAAATAAATGCAGTCTTTATTTACAGAGGTTCTTGTTTTGGAATATTTCATGCCTCTCTGCTGCACTATGTAGGGTAAACCCCAGAGAAGGATTTGAGCAAAGACTGTGGGAGCTGGCCTGTATTGCCATGGCTATGGTGGCTTGGAGGTTGGACCTCCAAGCTAGCTTTAGCCAGTTGACTTTTGTGCCGCCTCATTGATTTGCAATCACAACGGCAGTTGCAAATGTAGACCGATCTGTATTCCACCAAGGTTCCTTTGTTAGTGTTGTTCTTGGGCTTCTGGGTAGAGAACTTAATTTTGGAATTGACAGTCCTTCCTTAAAAATACGATGTACGTATCGTACAGACACAGGAAAGTACAGGTCCTTACCTGGTCTTTACTTTTGTGTTATTTTCTCAGGGTAAAGTTTGAATCTGTGTAAAACACGGGCTCTCTTATAAATCATGCTTTTTGTATCAGCTGCTTGAATAAAATATTAAATGTAGACTGTAATGAATACATTCAGGTTTCCAGTCCAGACTTGAAAGGTATCTGATTCATGATTCTTCACATAGTTCTCTGTTCATGTGAGTGGTTCAAATACAAAACTTTTCTGCAAATCTAGGAGTGACATAAATTTATTCAGTAAATTAAACACAGATCTCCAAGTAGCTCCAACCCAGCTGATGCCTCACTGTAATAGCATCGTTTCCGCTTTTAATGAAATTGCAGTTGAATTCTTACAGTGGAATTTGGAGATGAAGTCTTTAGAATGCTGTCTGTAATGACAGAAACTACTTTTCTTATATTTTCGTGAACTTTTTTTCCTTGCTCGCTTTAAAGGGGAAAGGTTTAGGGCTGACCTTTCCTGAGAACTTGCTTTCTCTCTTCTGCCCCTGCGCCCCCCACCCCCCACCTTGCTTGTTGGCTTTCATGAGCACTCTTAGTAAAAAAAAAATTTATCAAGTAGGGTCGCACCTTGCCCTCTCCCCTGATGCCCCACATGAAGGGGAAATACTTGTACTTGCACTTGTATTACTAGCATTGTACACTAATTTGTATAAAAATACCCTTTTAGCTTATAAACTTGTAGTATGGATGCATTTTTAATAGAAATAGTTCAGTGAAATAATGCAACCTTTTCTTTTAAGTAGCCAGCATTGCCTATAGCAATATTTAAACCATCGCCGTTGTTTCTTGTTTCCGTGTATACTTTACTTGACTGCGAAATCCCTCCAGGCTAAACTGGAAGTGCTGACCTAGTAATAGAATGAGTGTATTCCCACTGTTACGCTAAAAGGCATTTTGTGGCTTTCTTTAAAGAGTGACTCAGGTTATCTGTTTATAGGGTTTTGATTTATATGTGATTTAAAAACACTTCTGCTTGCTTGTAACAGTAGCTAAGACTTTCAGGGCAGCTTATCGGTTATATAGGCAGCTTATCAGGTATGTAGGCACTCAGTTCCTATTGAATTTATTCATGCTTGAATGACCAGCTGTTTGAAGTTAGATGGATTTTTAACTTTTATTTCCTCCTATAGTATGGCACGAAAGGAAGGACCAAACTGAAATTCTGTTTGAAATTTCCTTGGATTTTATTTTGTGGATTCACTCTATGAATGTTATCTTCTTGACATTGGTATTGATTTTCCATATTTCTGTCCTTTGATTTAGTTTTTTTGTAAAACTCAGTTTTCTAGTAAAATGCATTTATAAGCCTAGCAGAAACTATTCAAGTGATGCTTAGCTAAATCTCCCCCAAGAAAGAAGCTCTTTGTATAAGAAGAATTCAAATTCTTAGTATAAGAACACCTTCTAATTTTTATTCCCAAACAAATGCTCAGTTAGCCCACAGATCCTGTTTCTGGGAGGTGGTATTTAGAGTGATACCTTGTTTGGCCTCTACAGCTATGCCTTGGTGTTCTGTACTCTTTGGTCGTTTATTCCCCCAATGTCCACCCCAAGCACTGTAGGCTTAAGCTGAACTGGACTTCATTTGGTCGTGTAGCTGTGAGGAGTAGCATGTGTGAGGAGGAGAGAAGAAGCAGTAGTAAGTGACCTAGGTCTGTGATGGTGGCCTCTTATTTGTAGAATATAATGTCTACATTTTATGTAAAAAGGAATTACAAGGTAGGGCACAACCCTTGGAGGCTGTCATGACCATTAATTCACTTAATACATCTGTTTTTGTGTTTACTTTTTTTCCCCATATCCATTAACATGTTTTGTTCCTTTGCAATTTACAGCGCAGAACTCTGCAAATGCAGGTTTTGCAAACTTTGATGCATTTGGACAGTCTAGTGGCTCGAGTAATTTTGGAGGTTTCCCCACAGCAAGTCAGTCTTCTTTTCAGCCCCAAAATACAGGTAGAACTCCTAGCACTTTTGATTAATACTTGATTGAAATAAACCATACCTTTAGGTTGGAAGGCACTTCAGTTGAGTTTATTTCTTGCACCTGCCTGCTTTAGTGCAATCAAGCCATTTGAAGCTCTGGGGAAACTCAAAATGAATTCCCTTTGTTTGGTGTTGACTTTCTTTTCTTTTCCTTTTTTTAATGCTACTGAGAAGTCTGATTTATGGACACTGTATGTTTATTGTTAGCTCTACACCTGAAAGAATAATAAAAATAGAGTACAACCATACTGCTTATAATAAATATTTGAATTGACTGTTTTCATCTTAGAAGGGTTTCAGGAAACCCAAAAGCACATCAGGCTACTATAAAAATAAAAACAGTCCATGTATGTGTGTGTATATATATATAATATATATGCACACGCTTTACTATGTTTGGCTGTCAAAGGACTTCATGTGTAGAGACTATTGCTAAGATTTTTTTTTTTTTCCTTTAATTTGATCATGCTTTAAGACTCTTGCTTGAGCTTACACTTGCTGTTTGTCTAGATCTTTGGCTGACTGACTCTTTTCCTTTTTGTTTTTTGTTTTTTGTTGTTTTTTTTTTCTTTTGAGTGTGGTGTCGTTTTAAACTTTCTTTCAAATTTTCTTTCTCCCTTCTTATGTTAACTTTAACCCACACACAATTTTTGGCTGTCCAGCGTTCAGAACGCTTTCATCTAGCTGCAGTTTTGGTGAATTTACTTCAGCTTTTCCTCTCCAGGCTGTGCACAGTAAGTTCCACGCAGTGGAAAACTCAGCTTGCTTCATTGTATGCCATTGTTGTGTAGCCTTTTTCAGTTCTACTACTGCATATGTCTTAACTTCATTAAGCTATTTAAAAGTTGTGTGTCTTGTTTTTTGTGAAACCAATTATTACCTATTTTATATTTAATGTACTTAATGGAACAATTAAATTTAAATGTGACTTGCTTATATTAATCTAACACTCTGGACACTGAACAGTTAGAAGCTCATAGTTTCATATGTAAATATAAATTCTGTTATTTGGACCTAGCCAGATTTTTCAAATTTACTTACATATCTTTGAGGTCAGTAGAGACTTGATGTGAAGAGAGCTGTCTCCCCCTTGACTCCCACCCCCTCCTGATTGGATGCAGTCTGGAAATCGGAGAATAAAAAACTGAACTAGTCTCTCTGAACCTTGGCATGGTGTCATATCATACTACTGTTGGACTTCTAGGCTGTGTTTTTTGCCTGGAGTAATGACTGACATCTGAAATGGTTAAACATGCTATACCATTAAGTAAATTCAAGTAGTAGCTATTCATTAGACACACATGACAGGAAAATGAAGATCCTGCATTTTGAATTTTTAAAATTGAGACCAACATATATTTTTCTAGCAAAATGTTATTGCTGTGAAATTACTTTAACAGTTAATGGGCAGTGCATAGTTTTGCAAGATCTAACTATGACTGTGATCAAGCTGTTAAAGTTTTTTCTCTGATCTAGAGACTAAAAATTATAAATTAGTTAATCTGATGATCCAGCATTAATTTGAAGGATATGAGAAAGGGTTTTAAACCTGTGGGATGGTGCAGGGGGAAGATGTTGCCTCACGTAACTCCAAAGAGGTGGGATTACTGTGCTGCCGATTGTGGTTGGAGAGACTTCTCTAGCTTTGAGTATCAATCATGTTTAACTTACTTTGTTACAGGTGGAAGTGCTGGATCAGTGAATGCTAACTTTGCTCACTTTGATAACTTCCCCAAATCCTCCAGTGCTGATTTTGGAGCCTTCAGTGCTTCTCAGAGCAACACAACGGCAACCGCAGTCAGTAAAGCTGCAGTGAATAAACCGAATCTCCAGTCAGCAGACAAATATGCAGCACTTGCTAATTTAGATAATATCTTCAGCACAGGGCAAGGTATTAAATTTTATTCTTTGACGTGTTTGTACTAGAGTACTTTTGTTCCGTATCACAAGGAATAGCGATGTCTGTCAGAATAGTAACTTACTATATTCCAAAATGTCTGTTTTTGAAACTATCAGTGGAATTTCACATATTTAAATGCTGCTGTGCGCCCCTAGCGTGCAAGACATGAGTTTAAAAGTAACATCGTCATTCCAAAAGGATGCCATCAGACAATGGCTTTTTGGGAACCTACTTGCTGCCAAAATGAAGAATTCTAGGTTGAAATGTATAAATGATTAGTGCAGTGATGTGTGTGTATTTATTTATTTTCTTATTTTTTAGATACTTGAGCTAAAACCTATGGTGAAGTTTCTTTAATGGAGAACTGCAGTTATTACAAAGAACTGCAATAGTAGCTTTCTCCTGACAGAATTTCACCAGCATAGAGGTTGATTTTATTCTTTGTATTGTTGAAGCACTAAACAAGCTTCATCAGCTTCCAAAAATATTTATATGGTATGTGAGTCTGTTAATCATTACCTTAAGTTTGTAGGCACCTTACATTTTCTGCTTGGGTTGAACCAGTGTTAATTGGCAGTGGACAACAGTTCTGCCACAGCTAAAGTTGAAATTATTTTTATTTTGTTAGCACGAATGCAAAATTCAGCTTTAGTCTATGTTCAGTACAAGCCTACAACAGGGCTGTGTTCAGTTAAGTCATTCTGTCTCCTTGGCTTAGCAATCCTTATGAAGGGATAAGGTATAGAAGTATAAAAATTCGAAATACAGGTTAACTCTTTTAATAGCAAAACTGCACAGGGTATAAGGAGCAAAATAGATGACTTGAGGTCAGCCCTTTGGTAAAAGATGCTGTGGTATCATACCTTTCTTCCTACATATTGTCTACAAAAATCTGTGCATATCTTTTGAGTTCCATACTACTGTTGATGTATGGAAAGATAATACTTTGTTATTCTGTCTGTTTTTGCATCTTCTATTTCCCTTTATCGTGGTTCTTCGTACCTCATGGCATCTTACCCTATTCACTTGATGCCATAAGAGTAGTCCTTTGAGGACGTTTATGCAGAGACGTTCTGTAGAGAGTGGCTGAGAAAGGAGCATCCTTAATGATGCTTGTAAATGTAAATTTAGGAGGTGGAAAAACTTCAGTATGGATTTACCTAATGCTATGCTATGGTGACAAGACTAGGTATCCTGTAACTTTTTTTATTGCTTCTCAAATGATGTGAAAATTGAAGTGTTGACCTGTAATGTAGAGGTTTGTTCTGAAATGGTATTTGCATTTTAAAAAAAAAAAAAAGAATTCTTCTAGTTGAAGAAAAGACAAAAGTATGAAGTCACTATGTTCTGGGAAAAGCAGAGGCTCTTTGGAGCTGTAGAATGTCTATAGAAGCATGACACTCTGTTAATAGCAGCGGCTTGGTAACCGTTTCTTTTTCTATAGGCCATAAGGCCTATTTCATTTCTAAGTTGGAAACAGAAATCTGTCTGTGAACTTACATGTAGTAGTCAACATTAATAGAGCGGGGCAGAAAGTAGAAACCTTTTTCGTTATTTTTAATCTGGTATCTCTCTTTCTAGGTGGTAGTGAGCAAGGAAGTGGCTTCAGCACTGTAGTGACAGCATCAGCAGGTCCTGCTTTGTCAGCCTCAAGTCAGTCAAGTGCATCTTCAGACAAGTATGCAGCTCTAGCAGAATTAGACAGCGTGTTCAGCTCCACAGCAACCTCTAGTAATGCATATACTTCCACCAGTAATGTTAGCAGGTACTTTTTATTAGAAGTAATAGACTGTAAATAGACTTCATCAGTATATGGAAAAATAGCTCAAGGGAAGTTCTTTAAGACTGGTTATATGTATATTTTTTCCTTACCAAGAATAAGGAAATAGTGAGTTTAGAGGTACTGTTGAAACTGTCTTTTTTAGTAATATTACTGTCTGTTAGATGTTGAAAGAAGAAATGAATACTGTCTGTCAGCAGAATGTTCCCTGCCCCTTTCTAGTCATTATATACTAAACCTCTCAGATGATAACGCTTTTCAGTACAGAATATTTGCATGCAAACTTGATCATAGCATTATCCCTGGCAAAAGGTTTTTGGGATATTTGTAGTGTGCACGGTGCTAATCATTAAAATAATGAAAAACAAATGCCCATTACAGCTATGTTTGGTATTGCAAATATCGCTAGAGCTTTTGATTTGCAACTTTATACCGGTGGCCTCTATTCTCTCCCTTGCTGTTGGTGGAAAGGACTTTCCATTGCCCAGCACAAGTATGTTAGTTTCTGACCCTGGCATCAGGTGCTCAGTTCCTGGCATCAGTGGATCATATAGGAGTTTGCAAACTGTGCATAAGCATTCCTCTTCTATTCTTTTACATGCCAGCAATAGTTGTAGGTTGTATTTAATTGTTAAAAAAGCAATACCGATTTCACTGAATGTGTGGATTACTTTCAGCAATGCTTTTGGAACAGTACCCGTGGCTGCTACTGCACAGACACAGCCTGCATCTTCGAGTATGCCTGCTCCATTTGGAGGTATGTAAGTGTTACTAACACTTTTGCGGTCTGTAAGCAAACGCCTCGGTGCTATGCTTTGGACACTAATGATACTGAAGTTGATAAAGAATGACAAAAGATACGGTTGTCTGCGTGGGTGATGTGTTGCAAGTTAATTGCTTTGTCAGTTGTTGAGTTTTTTGTTTTTGTTTTTTGTTTGTTTCATGTCATTATAGATATTCATATATCTCTGTGTAAAAGTCATATAAATGTAATGCAAGCCAGAATGACTATTTTTAAAAGACTATATATTTTGTTAAATATTTTTTAATCTTTCAGCAACACCTTCCACAAATCCATTTGTAGCGGCCCCTGTTGCCCCAGTGGCACCTTCAACAAATCCATTCCAGACGAGTAGCCGAGGAGCAACAGGTTAGGAAAAAACCTCTACTCATTTAAGAAATTTACTTTCAAGGCTTGTGTTGATTCTGTTTTCATAGCTCTGTAATTTGTTTCTTAAAGGCTTTTTTTGTATTATCTGTCTTTAGTATTTATTTGACAAACTGAGTTTGTTCAATTAGGAGTACAATAGTTATGAATAGGATGCAAAAGTTGAGCGTGTTTTTTTTTTTTTGAGATTAGTGATATTTTTGTTGAGCTGAGGACATTAGCTTCCTGTTTCTGACCAACTCCTAGAATTTCAAGATTAATTTTGACATTTTTATTTTTCAAAGATGATCTGTTTTGAGGCATTTTGATACTCCTTCAGCTATTTGTAGGTTGCATGCTGCTGGTTTGGTACCTTCCGAGACTGCAAACTTGGCTTTGAAGTAGGCTTCGTGGTAGATTGCTCTAAAGTTGGGCATCTTGAAAGCCCTGCTGCCAAGTGGGTAGAATTGAATTGTTTTTCATTTCCAAGTCCTGAAAGCCCTCAAAACCAAGGCTGCCGAAGAGCTGGAACTAGAACTAGGAAAGATGCAACTTTGGGGACTTTACCTACTCACCAATCTCTTTATTCAGTACCCCACCTAAAGAACTATGGAGTGGTTTAAATGAAAGGGGGAAGGGAAGAAAGTGGGATATTTCAAAATGTGCCTAGACTTGAGCAAATGAATGCATCTACTGTAATGAGGAAAAAAACTAACTCAGTCCAAAATGTCAGTTAGATGAGTTTTGATTCCCCCTCACCCCATATATTTTAACTGGATTCTGACTGGTTTAACTGATTTCTTTCTCAATATTTTGTTGCTGTGCTGTATGGTGTTTTACGGAGTTAATTTGGGGTAGATTTTAAAAAAAAGATCAAAAAATACTATGGAATATACTTCAAAGGAGTCTTTAAAAACCTCTTAGACTTTGCAATGGATTGGGAGTTCCTATTCTGCTTTAGTTAAAATACAACTCTGGTATAAGCTATACAAAAGCCCATACGCTGATACCAAAGATAAAGATTGGAATAAAGATTGATTCTGGAGAAGCACTAAAAAACTACTTCACTTAGACTAACGTGGAGATGAGCATGTTTACAGGATCAGTAACTAATTATACAAATGTGTTAGCTGAAACAGTAGGTGAATTGGAAGAGTCCTTTTTTTCCCCCCTTCTTCTGTAACAGCAAAATAACGAAGTTCAAATATAATCTGAACGCTCATGGTTTACATCTAACTTTCTCAGGCTTCTGTAGGTTTATAACTTCATAGACAAAATAACTTAATCTTTTTTAAAAAAACAACTGTGCTTTTTACTAATCACAGATTTAATTGCATGTTATTTTGTGCTTATTTTCCTTTCTTGAGGCACTGTTAAATTTTGGCACTTTTATCTAACTGGGCTTCTTTTTTTCTTAAATCATTTGTCTGCTCATAAATGCATTTTAATGATGGACTGTGCTCAAAGTTTTTGGTAGGCTGAACTAAACTGATCAGGCTGAGTTAGACTGAATTGATCAGATTCATATCTTCTGCTAAAATGAATTCTTTTTTCAGTTCCTTTTGGGGTACTATGAAGCTAAACTTACTCAAATATTTAGTCACTCTCATGACTACTGCCCTAATTTTAGATCATCTTAAAGAACTTGTAGCCTTCAGAAGCAGCCTTCTTAATGGACTGAAGGAAGCTATTTCAATGTGGATGTCTATCAAATGGCAATACAACAAAGTTAATTGGATAAATCCACTTAAAATTTTTGAGCTAAACCCCTCTACCCTTCTTTCACCTTCTAAACCTTGCTGCCCTTTGCTTGTAGAGGCTTCCAACACTTTTGCTGCTGTACTGAGGTTACATACTAGATAATAGAGATACTGACTGTATGTAATACTCTACTTTCAATGTAAGCTGTAAATGTGTAGCTTGTCCTTTATGCTAAACTTGCTTTTTGCTTGAGCTTTGCTATTTATTAGATGGGAGATTTGATTTGTAGCATTTATTTCTAATGGTATCTTAGCTGAATTTGTTGCTGGTCATGCTATGGAAGAATTATTTGCTTTTAAGTGTTATGCATATGTAAAAGTAGTTATCTAAGAAATTATTCAAAAGTGTATAAACGATTTGACGTTGTCTGGTCTCTTTGTGGCTTCCATAAGGCCTCTCGGGAGCAATGCACTCTCACATATTTCCTCAGGCTCACTTTGGTAGGTGGCCACATTTGGTATTAAGTTTCGTGTGGCTAACTGTTTTTGCTTGTAAAAGCTTATTGGCAGCTATCTGGTTCTCTGCACGTAGAATTTCAGTAGGCTCTTTCTGTCTTTTAAAATGGCGTGGGTGCGGGTATTTGGCAACTGAGGAGGAGAGGGGGAGAGAGAAGCATAGACAACTTGTGTTAAGCAACTAAAACAAAACCATTATTGATAACCTCCATGTCACAGATAATAAGTTGAGTGACTCTTGAAGTTTTATACTCATAGTAGCTTGATGCCTTTTGGGACGTCCCAAGTCACTGCTCATTTTGTGCTTTTGGGTTGGCTGTTTTAGCAAGTTTTCCTGTTGAACAGATTCTCTGCTAACTGCAAGTTGAGAGCAATGTTAGTGTGTTACTTTAGTATGTGCTTTTATCAATAGGTGTTATGTATAATGTCTTGCCCTTGAGTAATTTGAGGGTAAACTGATAAATAAGCTATATTTATAAACTACTTTTTTTTTTTAAACTGGGTTTACTTAAAATCTACTAAAACTTGTAACATTTCAAAAGAACAGTTCTGTTTAATGTTGAACTGGAAGAAAATGCCCAGGATGTGTTTGCACGGAAAAGCCTTCTGTATGCTACTCCCTACTAGAATAACTTTCCAAAAGACTTAATAATGGTTTTGTTTTTACATGTTTGCACTTAATATGCTCCTGTTCATTTTTATGAAGGCATGTGGAATTGCATATGTGCTGTACGTTCTTTACTTGAGATGTTCAGCAGAGAATCAGATGAAAGGAATTTTTTGTTGTTTTGTTTAATTCTTACCTCAACAGTAAGAGTGTTTGCAGTAGGAAGTCTATGTGCTAGTAATTGATGTGCATGGTGAGGGTTTTCTTTAAAGTGACGCTGAGGATGGGATGAAGAGCAAGGGGATGCATGTATCCCATGTGACTTTTTTTCCTTTGACTTGCAACTTGCTTGGAATTAGGGAGGTATTTTTATGCTTTTCTTAGTGGGAGAAAAACAGAGGGGCTTATGCTGCTTGAAAACGCTTGCTTCTGATGTACACACTCTTACTAGAAAAAACTCTGGGGAAGTATTTGATAATGCAGAAAACGTGAAAAAGAATCCCCTTTTTAGAAAGCTTGTCTGAACGTTTGCTGAACTAGCAAATTTGAAACGATTCCATTCATTTTAAAATGCAGAAGTAAATCATGCATCTAGTTTGTGGCAATCTGAGCTGACAAGTCAGTTCAGTGGCTGTCGAAGTCGAATCGAACTCCTGTGTGGTCCCTGAGGTGTTAGATTACTGTTAATACCATGTAAAGAAGAATCTCCTGTCTCATGAAAAAAGCAATTTCTTGCAAATAATTTAATGTTATTTTTCCCTGCCAGCAGCAACATTTGGCACTGCATCCATGAGCATGCCTGCAGGATTTGGAACTCCTGCCTCCTACAGTCTTCCTACTAGTTTTAGTGGCAACTTCCAGCAGCCTGCATTCCCAGCCCAGGCAGCTTTCCCTCAACAGACTGCTTTTGCTCAGCAGCCAAATGGTAGGTTTGCATATTTAAGATAATCTTTTTTAAATGAGAAAAGCATGGAGAAAATGATCTGCTTTTACGTTACCAATAAAGGCTGGATATTTATTTTTATATGAGGTTAATAATGATGAGGAGGAGGGGTCCCATACTATATGTTGGCTCTTTAGTTGACTTTTCCGGGTTGACTTTGCACAAAGGCATAACTGAAGTTTCACCCTAATCTGATACTAAAACGATACTGTTCATAGGTTTAAAGGTTTTTATACAGGAAAGTTGTTTGCGTGTGTTTTTTTGTCTTCATTTTGTAACCTGTTGTAGGTTATAATGTTACATAGACTGCAGTGTCTGCAACCTATTATAACACTTTCTCCAACTCTATAGGGTACAGGCAAGACAAAATTGGAAAGTACACTTTTTCTCCTGAAATGGAAATGATGCAATAACATCTAAATAAAGTATATATGTAGAAGTTGGAAATTGGTTAGTTCTGAACAGTTAGAAATAAAACACAAAAAAGCCCTATTTTTTACTTATACCTGTAATGGTGTCTTATTGTTCATTATTGTAAGTTTTTTACCTATTAAGAAACTTTTAGCTCTAAGGTATTGACACCTCTGTGTCATATAAAGCTTATAATCAGCAGTCATGCTGTTATCATCTCTGAGTGCACTGTTGATGATAAAATATTAATAGAAAAGCCATAAATCTGTGGAGCAATCTTCCAGAGAAAACATCAAGGAGATCTACTTCTGGCTTTCTGGTTCTCCGAGTAAAACTTTTTTGTTGTTGTTGTTACAGACACACGTATGTACACTTTACTTGGATAGTATGGCACTAAACTCTTTATAGAACTGAAGATGATTCACTTCTGTCTGATTTCTGCAGTCCGTGTTACTGCACACTGAGGCAGACTAGGAGCATTCATCTTATCCAGTAATACAGCTGAGGTTACTGAAGAAGTAACCCCCAGGGGAGAGTGGTGTGTTGAAAACTGTTTTCCAAATTATTTTTAATTACTAAACAGGGGCAAGCTCTGAAAACAGAAATATTTAATTGGAAAGGAACACTTGCCATGCTTAAACAGTTCAACTTTCTTGCTGTTTTCCTTTTCAGCCAGTGGGCTTCATACCTGGAACACTCAAAGTTCTTACTGAACTTAAATTTATTTCTAGTCTATGAAATGTTTTTATTTCTACATTCGGGCTAGTTGGGGTGGAGGAGAATGCTGCCTATTTGCATTAGAAACGCGTCGTGCTAGTGCATCTGATATTTCCTTAGTATTGAAACCAACTTGTACATTTAAGCAGTCCTAATATAAATAAAGGTTGAGTGATGAAGTCCAAGTTTAATATTGAAATATTCTTATAATACTATGTGTAGGCTATGTAGCACCTGCTGATTTGGTGCAGTCCAAGCTTGCACTTGTTTTTGTGGGGGAGCTGGAGTAAAAAAACTCTGAAGATTGGTTACTAGTATTAATATTTTCACTGTTATCTTTCCAAGGAGCAGGCTTTGGTGCATTTGGGCAGGCAAAGCCTGTAGTAACTCCTTTTGGACAAGTTGCAGCTGTTGGAGTATCTAGTAACCCTTTTATGGTAAGTGAGTTGATGCAAGATATTAATAGCCTCTGTATGTCTAAAAGGGGACATAAGGTATAATACTTTAATTTAGAGAAGCATGCAGATTGTTTCCCTTTCAAAAAGGGAAGGTAGCATGTGACTCCCCCTAAATGCAATTCAGTAGTCTGATGACATGCATTCATAATACTACTGAAATTGAAATGGAGATACAAACCTACTGTGCTCTTTAAGGTAGTGCTGTTTGAGAGCCACCAAAAAATTAAAAGCTGCAACATAAAAACAAATCTTACCTAGTAAGTTTTTCATTTGATATACCATGCATCTAGGATTTGTAGTATGGAAAAAAATTTTAAATACTTGTCATCTTTTTTTTTTTCTTTTTTTTCTTTTTTCCTCAAGGCTGGTGCACCAACGGGACAATTTCCAACAGGAAGCTCATCAACCAATCCTTTCTTATAGCCTTATAGACACTTTACCCAAAAGAACTCTTATGTGGTCACATAACATCTCTGCGCCTCTTGCACTGTTGTCTTGTTTCACTGATATTAGCTTTAAACACACACACAAAAAAAAAACTCTTTAAGAAGTAAAAATAAAAGCCTGCATTGTGTACCTTAGGAATAAAAATATGAAAGAAAAACAAAACCACCCCCACCCCCCACCAGGTAATAATGTGCAAAACAGAGGGCTGTGGTAACATCCTTGAACCTGTGAATTGGCAGGTAAAAAGTAGCGGTATCATGTATATTAAAATTGGCTAATAAGTTATTGCAGATACCACATTCATTATGCTGCAGTACTGTACATATTTTTCTTAGAAAATAGCTATTTGTGCATATCAGTATTTGTAACTTTAACACATTGTTATGTGAAAAATGTTACTGGGAAATAGATCAGCCACTTTAAGGTGCTGTTGTATCTCTTGGAATGAATGGGCTACATCATTTTAACCATTGGTATTGGAAGTCATAAAGTTAAATTGAAGGTTTGTTCATTTCTCAAAATGTTTTCCTTTCCTAAGAGCTCTTCTATTTATACATGCCTAAATCTCTAATGTTAGAGGGATACCTGTCTGCATAATAAAGCTGATCATGTTTTGCTACAGTTTGCAGGTGGAAAAAAAATAAATATTAGAAAAAACAATTGTGTGGCGTTATTTCTGTTCAGTAACATTTTATTGGGTTAAAATGCACATATCCTGAATCTCATACACATTAACTAAAGCCATATGCTCAGAGGTGAGCTAGGCTGAAAATTTGCACATGTTCAGTCTTGGATATGTTTCATGTTTCTTTTGGTGTCCTTGTGGTTAAACCTGCTGTTCTGGCTGAAGTGAAGTGACCTATTTAGCAGTAAATTGTTTACGTGAACTTGGATTATTTCAGAGCAGCTGTGCTGGAGGCACCAGAGGAGGGTAGTAACTTGAGGGGAAAGGGTTACCTAGGATAGATGCATAATTATGCACAGTTCATGTCTGAGTCTTTAAATATGACTTAGCTGTGATCAGAGCAGTGTGTATGATAGCAGGCCAAGCTACCACAGATGTACTAGTGCTCTTTTTATTAAAAATGTATAGATAATAGTAAAACCTCCCATAGAATATTAAATTCTTGTGTGTGTGTGTTTTTTTTTTTTTTTTAAATTAGAATGTTTTCTGTTATACTAGAATGGAGTTTGTAGAGTAAAAATGTCTGGCTTCCCTAGCCTGTAAGAGGAAGATTGCAAGAAGCATATGGTAACTCACTGTATCAAAATAGGTGGTGGTAGGCTTAAGCTTAGAGACAACTTGGCTTAAATTGAAGTCTAATACTGGCACAAAGCAAACAACTGTAAATATGTCATGACTACATAGAGTTAAAATAAGATTTCTGACCAGCTGGACAGTGATGTTCTGACTGTTTTCAAGATAACAGGAATGAATAAGATCAGATTTTTTTTTAGATGAGTTTTGAGAGAAGGCTATGGAAGCCGATTTGAGACAAACGATAATTTTTGCAGGTAAGCAATTTCACTTGTAATATGGACTACTTGAGTATTTGACCTGTTTATTTCCAGGAGAAGTGAAAGATGTGATCACTGCTTGTAAAACTTATTTTTCTTAATTTGTGCCTATGGGGACTAGGAACTTCCGTATCTTACCTTTTTCTGAAACATTGGAGAGCCCACAAAACTGGGGACAGACCGGTTGCATAAGAGGTTGCTTACAGTAGTATTCCTTGCTTAAATGTCAGTTCTGTCCTGTTAACACTTTTGAAGTTAAAACTGTTGTTGTCAGATTTGGGGTGTGATTTTTTTTTTTTTTTCCCCCCCTTCTCTTTCGCAAGGGCTGTTGGATGGATAGGATGGGTGGTTTACTTCCCAGGAGCCTTTGGGAAATTCACTAAACAATTCCCCTGCAATTGAGGGTTTCCAGGATCTTAGTGGTGCCCTTGGTCTCACTGCTGTTTTTAGTATGGCATAAATATGTGTAGTTCTCCTCTGCTGACCTTACGTGTTTTGGGATAATGACTCGTTAGTGTGGTAACAAGTGGGGAAAGCGAGAGTTCAGAAGGATTTGTGGAAACCTTCGGTATACTTGCAGCAGGGAACTGGACCGAATTACCCAGGTACCTCATCAATGAGAGGAACAGCCCTCTGGGAGGCGAACAGTCCTTTGCTCCTGTCACATAAACTGAAGTAAAGGCCTTGGACAAGAGCTAATGAGATCGGAGTCAGCTGCAGTTGTTCTGATCCAAACAAAGCTGGGTACTGCTAAAGGACCCTGAGCAGAAACTGACACCATAGCTGTTTTGTTGGTTGAATTTTTTTTTTTTTAATGATAGCTGTATTTACAAAATTAATTCTTGTCATAGAAACTTCTGTAGTTAGTTACTCGCACAGTTGCTCATATAATTGGCATAGTTACCAAAAAGCCATACTTCCATTAGCTTTTCAGTATCCTCTTCTGCTTTACCACCACAGCATTTCACTTTGTAATGTACCAGCTTCCTTGTGCACATATTAATTTGGAGAGCTTCTATATTGTTTCTTTTAGTCCTAATATATTAAATTCTTACATGTGTGAGGCACATCATGAAACAGTTCCAAAAGGGTAGATGTGATGCCCAGGTACTGTAGTTCTAAATTATTTAACTGTAACGATTGCAGAATTCCCAGGTACTGCATAGAATCAAATACTGAGGCAAGAGTTTAATTAAAAAGGGGCCAAATCTAGTTGGAGTTACTGAAAGAGGAGAACTATAAATCTGATGCAGATATTTTGATCTCTTGCAGGGAAAACTTCTTGGGGCATAAAAGTAAACTCAAACAACTTTAAAAATTGTTTTTAAAGGAACTTATCATTTTGACTCTCTTGTGAGCTGAATAGGGAGAAATATCAGTTATTTCTTACTCTTGGCAAATTTGTACATAGTGGTAAAGGAGCACAATGGAATTCACGTTCTCATTCCTCTCTAAAGTGGACGTTGTCAAACATGCATTAATTTTAATTCTATCTAAATTTAAAAATTTTCCTATTTTACTAAGACTGCCTTATATAGAAATTGAAATGCCTCCCCATGTTTTTAAAAAAAAAAACAAAAAAAAAAAAGCACCAGTAAGGGTTGAGGGTTTTTTGCTTCCACAGATCAGTATATGTGGGTCCTAGAAGTTGTCAGACATAATTAAGGTGTATGCTGAGTCTCTAAGCTAATCTCTCTTTATCAAGACAGACATTTAGTGTGCTGTATTCATGCATCTTCAACCAATTTACAGCAAAATTGTCACTGCATCAGTAGCAGTTTGTCTCTAATGACATGTATTTTTAAAGTCCTGTAACTCCAGACTTCAGAGGGATGTATTATCTATGTGGAGTCTGAACTGACTGCTTTTCGCTCACTAGCAAGAATAAACTGAAAAGACAGTATTGTTATACTATATGGTATTGCAGTAATCAATTTTTGAACATAGAGAAGTAGCAGCTCTAGAAAAATGATTTATTGCTATCTGTGATGACTCGTTTTTAAAATGCATGTCACATCTTACAGGTGAGAAAAGTGTAAGCCTTGAAGTGTTTTGTGGGAAGCTGTCATGGAGAATATTTTGCTGCTGTGGGGTAACTGCCTCGTTAGAAATGTGTGAAGGTGTTACGTGAGACTAAAGCTGCCTTCAGTTGAAATCCTCGACAGAAGTGCAAGCTCAAAGGTGTTTTTCCTCAACTCTTCTTTGAGGTTCAGGCCTCTGAGTGCGCTTGCCTCCCACGGCGTTCATTGAGCACTAATGTAAGTTTTGATGTCAGGCCTCTTATCATTAAATTAGAGTTGAAATAGAGGGTTGTTTGAGGTTGGGATTAGAACTACTGGGGAAAATGGTGCTGGGAGGCGGGGAAAGCAAAGCTCTTTATGCTCAAGGCATATAAACAGCCCGTTCCACCACTTGATCGAGCGTTGTTTCCCCTAATTCATCGCTCAGGTGATGCGGCCTTCTGCACTATTGCTTGCAACCATTCTTTTCATCTCTGTTTTTCTTCCCCCTTAATTACCAATACTTTCCCCAGTCACACTGGTATTTCTGCATTTGACGGAGATAATGGTGTGTGTGCTTCTGATCAGGAAAATCCCAGCTATGACTGTAAAGTAGCTGCCATAAATGAGAAACTGGGAAAGGGGATGGGGAGGAAGGAGAAGAAGAGACAAGAATTGTTTTGGTTTTGTTTGTTTTTTCTGTCAGGTGAAAAACAGGTGGGTGTCCCTTCACTGCCTCTTCCCTTCCCTGGCAACCGTTCCCCGGAACGGTCCCAGGCTGTACAGAATTCGGGAAGTTCGGCTGCCTGACAGTCCCTTAGGAAGTCTGCTGTGGGAGAAGGAGGGAGAGAGAACGCACCCTGTTACGTCCTCTCGCCACCTCAGCAAGGCAGCAGGACAGCTGCCCTGCACTGACTTTTTTTTTTCTTTTTTATAACGTCAAATCTCTTCCCTGACCAAAACTTCCCTAAAACTAATCTTGGTCGGGTTGGTCATTGATGGGCTGTAAAATATTACTGAGATTATCTCTTATATTCCTGTGAAATGTGAAACTCTGTTACTTGCTTCTGTGTTCCATGTTGCAGCATGCTCTTGAGATACTCTTGCTGTGGAAAGTCTGGCTTGGCGAGCAGCTGCTTTCTTTAAAAATTCTCTAGTGTTTGTCACTGGGTAGCTTATCTTTATCAGCTTTCTTAATACAAGTCCAATCAGGTGTGACAGTTGTGAAAATTAAACTTTGTGCTTTGAACGTCCCTTGACATACTGTGGGCGTAACAAGAGTAAAGACTTTCATCTTTGCCAAACAAATCTAAGCTTCTGACCACCCGCACGTTAGTACTGTTGAAAGTGCTCCTGTTCTGCCTTGCTGATCATGCTGAAAAGATGAAAGCTTTAACTTGGACTTCATTCAATATGTATGTTTAAACTAATTCCGAAAGTTGCCTGAGAATCGTGAGACTAATATTTCCAGAATTAAAGTACACATGAAACTACATAAATTAGAATGACCCTAGTAATGAAGACACTTGGGTTACCTTTTACTTTGTTTCCCAGTTCTGTTTAGGGTATTCTGATAAACTTGTGAATAGTAAGCTTTTAAATAAAAGGAAACTGAGTAATAGGGAGTGATTCTTTCCCTTTTGCTTTACAAAACTATTCTTAAAGTAATAGCAGACGTGCAAAACTGATAGGACTAAAGGACAAGTGGGTTATAGTGGCTACCAGCAGTTCACTTTAAATGAACCTGCTTTCAAGTGAGTAATTTGCTACGCTAGCTCACTAGCTAATACCCTCCAAAAAGCTAACCTCAGAGTAGAACCCTTGTTTGGAGGAGAGTAAGGGACTGGGGAGGGGTGTGAGTAACGACGCTTACCTGAGTGCTGATATCCAGTCCCAGACCTTTGGAATCTACTACAACAGCAGTTAAAATTGTCTGAATCACCAGAGCAAAAAAGTTGTTGAAGCCAAACATTAAAGCATAACGCTCCATGCTTAGATTGACAGCAATCTGAAACCTAAAAATGAATGTACAGGTTAACTTAAACTGTGGAGAACATGAACGCTTGCACTTTCTTTCTGAGAGAAAGTTTGGGTATGATTTTATGTGCACGTTGGAATCTTTGTAGGATCTTCCCCAATAGCTCCTCACTTGTAGCTATTAGGTGTGTGTGTTTTGAGTGTGTGGGGGGTGGGTGGTTTTGGTTTTTTTTCTCCTTCCTTTCCTCAACAGCTTCTTTTTATAAGGCTGGTTTTTGGTTTTGCCACTTTAGCCACATATATCCTGCTTATCCTTTTTTTTTTTTCTTTTTTTCTTCTTTGAGTGGATATTTCTGCTATATGACTGATAATGAACAGACTTGGCTAGAAGTTTGTTTTGTGGTTTGCTTATCTCTTTTGATATCTCAGTGTACCCTGACTGTGGAAGGATCTGATTTTCAGGTTGTTGCATTTGTATGTAACCCTAGATCTTTCTGTAATTCCCATCTAAGTGCAGACTTCTGACGATGCTTAAAAGAGGCCTCCAGCCACTTGGAGGATTACATATTCAACCTTTTTTGAACCGCATCTTCTGAAGAAGCGTGTTTCACTTTCCTTCATCTACTTATGTGATATTGTGTAAATGATGTGAAATGCAGTAAACTGAGAACATTCAGAAATGAAGACTTGCATATGATGCATTTAATGTTTAGCAAAGATTTGTACATAGATGACTAGGCAGCTCGATGCAGAATAAGGTAGTTACTGACTTGGAGTAAGCCATTGCAATGGTCAGGTCCTATGCTCTTAAGCATAATTTTATATAAGCTAGAAATAATATAATGTGCTGCTGTCCTGACCTGTTCAAACTCTCATTTCAAGGGAAACGCTCAAAATTTTCATAAGTGTGAAGTATGAAATGAAACTAATTAATTTAAATCAACTTAACTGGAACAATTGGGTGGGTTATACTTACGTTGCTATTGTTATAAGGAGCATATAGCATGACTTAAAAGCAAGGTAACCAGCGTAACATGCCCAGATGTTCTCGGTAAAGTACATGAGAAATAGAGAACCAGCATCCATTGCAGAAAAAATCCCCAAAGCCAGTTCTCCAGAAAGGTCCCAATTTATTTTGACATATCCAACTGCCATGGATGTTGCTGAACCTAAAAACAAAAACAAACAAAAACAAAAAAAACCTGAAAATAAGTTACAACTGCAAAACACAGTCATTCCTCTAGAGCCATAGCATAATTTAGTGAATAGATCGTGCCAGTATCTCTTGATGCTCTTTCTTAGGGCCACAATGGGCTTTGATAATGCTGTAGCTTATTTTCTGTTAGGTTCTTAGTCTTCTGTTTCCCTTGTTTATGGAGGTTTCACATACTGAATTACTCCAAGAAAACATCTCATGCCTAAGGCTGGAGGCAGCAGTGCACTGTCTGTTGTGGTGTTACTCCATTTTGACAACTGTGAGTAAAGGGAAGAAAAACCCCACCAAGCTTTTTCTGTTAAAAAGTGCATAATAGAGATCAGTTCCTTCATGTAAAGACCTTCCTGAAATGAAAATCTGCTGTACTCCTTCCTGCTCTTATGAGATGATTTTTTTTCTTTTAAGGAAACTAGCTTTGGTTTCTGGTGGAGGATTTTATGGGCTGCATTTCTCAACTCTTCTCTGACCATCAGCTCTAGTAAAAACCCTTATTTGAATGTAATACGGTATAACTTTAACTCCAATGTCTTAATTTGTATCTCAAAAATAATGATGAGGTTTACTTTTCTTCACATGTCAGTTCTGAAAGAAAGGACTTTTACAGTAGTAGAAGGTGTCCAGCTGTATCTTGTCCTTTATGTTCCTTTTGCACAGAGGCTCTTGCATGTTTCTGAAAGCTTTGAAACACAGTATTCTGAGGTTTGGGAGCTTAGAAGGAAAGAAGTCTGGTTCCCACACGTTATGCATCAGCCTAAGTCATGAGACTCCACTGAGCAGTTCCTGGTGGGTTGGGGAGCAGACAACTACTAACTACCCAGATTTTTCTCAGGCGGGCTGGCATGCATTAGTGCAGAGCTAGACTCTTTGCTGGCTGCAGGTGCTCTACAGCATAATTCAAAAGTCAAAGTAGGCCTGCCACCTTGGTCCCATCACTGCTGTAACCAAGGGGATTCTAGTAATTAATAGTATTTCAGAGTATGGATAACACTCGCAAGTGCCAAAGGGCTTAAAAACACAAAAAGCCCCTATGAGTACTGCTCAAATAGGTAATCTCAGAAGTTTTGGGGTAGCTTCAGCAAAACACATTCCATGCTGCTTACAGGGAGGAAGAGTGAACTGACGGTTCCCTGTAGGAATGTGAGAGGGGGCTGCAGGTACAAAGGAGATGGATCTGTGGCAATGTGAGCTTGAAAACAAGGCTCTGTTGGTGCTGCACAGCTATTTAAATGAAGAAGTGATGCTTTGAAGTGGCTGTAAAGCAGAAGGCACACAAGTGAAGGGGGAGGCCATTCAGTTGGATCAAGTAATTGTAATGAAAGAAATCTCAGAATTACAGAATAGCTGAGTTTAGAAGATCTCTCTTGGAGATCATCTGGTCCAACCTCCCTGCTCAAAGCAGGTCAGCCAGAGCAGGTTGCCCGTGACAGTGTCTAGCTGAGCCTTGAATATCTCCAAGGTTGGACACTCCACAACCTCTCTGGGCACCCTACTCCAGTGTTTAATCAGCCTTGCAACAAAAAAGCTTTTTCATATATTTAAGTGGAATTTCCCATATTTAAATTTGTGCCCACTGCCTCTTGTCCTGTCTCTTGGCATCACTAAGAAGGCTCTGACTCACCCTTCTTCCCCCCTTTTCCCCCCCACCCCAAATCAGATATGTATACACAACGATAAGATCTCCTCTGAGGTTTCTCATCTCGAGGCTAAACAATCCCAGCTCTGTCTCTGTCTTCGTCATGTTCAGAGGTAAACATTTTGATCAAGACATGGATGCGCTTGCAGAATGTTGAGGATAATTGATCCTGAAATGATTTTAATCTATGTTCTAAACAAATTATCTAGAGCATTTTCTCTGTTAATATGCTGCCTTTTAATTCTTAAGCCACCTGGTTTATGCGTTTTGGGGGGGGAGGAGAAGGCCAAGTGTCATTGCGCAGGTATTTCAACTACTTACTTGGGGTTGAATTCATGGTTTAAGCAGAGCTGTGAACATAAACTCTTAACTCTTTGGTAGAATAAGCCTGTAAGAAATATTTTTATATAAATATATATACAGTCTTTTTTTTGATTGTTTTTGAGGACTCCACCTCATTCTGTATAATAAGAATGTACTTTGCACGTTATTTATAGGCGGTTACATGTTGGAGGCTGCTGTGGTTTGGCCCTTGACTCTCATGGGGAAATAAACAGAAAGGCACCAAAGATGTTACTAAAGAATGCCATAAGGGTATGCCAGATCAGAGGTAGTTGCTAAAGTTCTTTTACTTACCTAAAAAAGTTGCTATTGCTTCGGCAGCTCCATTATAGACCGCAGAGCTATGAGAGGGGGCTCTGAAGTCCCACAGCACTTGGATATAGTTCACAACCTGGTTAAAGCCTGCTGTGGCCAGAGCCCACCACAGGGACCAGTAAAGAAGTTTTCTAGAGCCATAGCAATCCCGTAAGTCCCAGCACAGCTGCACCAGCACCCTGAGTGCCTGATTCTGGGGCTGGGCTTGGTCAGCCGGCTGCTCGGGTGTTGGTCTTGTGTCGGGTGGTGCAGGGGCTCCGTCCCCCTGGCAGCCGGAGGGCTCGTTGGGGCCGGAGGTACTTGACTCTGGACTTTTAACTGTTCCGTGGAGATGTTCTGGGGAAGCGTCTTTATGGAAGAACATACTCTTCTGGGGCGTTGGGAGGAAAAACGAGCACGCGAACGCTAAGGATAGGGAAGCCAAAGTAATGGCGTTGAGGTGGAAGTAGGAGACGTGGGCCAAGGAAACCAGAAGCTGTCCCAGCACTGCAGCAACGGTGGCCGCCGCAAGGGTGATGCTGCGGCAGTAGCTGGTCGCTTTCTGGTAGTGCTCGGTGCTGACGACGCTGTAGATGTAGGCGTAATAGGCGACCTCGGTGGCTGTCACCATGCCGTAGAAGAACTCCACCACCTGCATGGCCACCACTCCGTGTGCAAAGAGGAGCAAGAGCCATGTGATGATGAAGCTGACGCCCTGCAGGATGATGATGGGCTTGTAGCGTGCGTAGTCCGTAATCAAGAAGACGGGGAAAAGGAGCGCCAGGTAGGAGTACGTCCAAACTGGGAAAATCTGGTTTGTCACCTAGAAGGCAAAAGAGGAAATCTCTATTATTTTTGGAGGCTTGTGATGATAGTATCAGAGCAAAAGGGATGGTGACAGGAAACCTTAATTTGTGCGTGTTTAGATTGCCATAAAGTATACAACTGCAAACGCACTCCTTCAGTAGGCAAAGGGAAATACTGCAAGACTAACATTACATAAACGTGCAGACTGGCTTAAAATACGATCAACTCCAATACAGCTAAAGGCCTATGAAGAAACCAGATTTTGATGCCTAGCTTTTTGAAGTGTAACAGCTTTTCTGTCAGAGCAAAGGGTCTGTCTAACGCTAAATCCTATTTCCAGCTATAGCTGAAAATGAATGCCTATTTAGCTTTTCCTATACTTTTGGTCATCTCTGCCTTTTGGTAGAATTAAGAAAAAAAAAAATTCATATCCTTCTTACCATGGGAGACCTGAATCTGCACATCCTGAGTCGTAGCTCTTACTGCTAGAAATACCTTATGAGTAGTCTTCTAATTTTATGCATAGGAAGTAAATACAAGTCCTTGATGGAAGAGTGTTTGCATAAGTTTTAGTTGTCCTTAAGTGTATAGGTGCTCTGAAAAGGAATTATCTGCATTCAGCTTGGATGGTGCTGTGTACTAATCTCTGCTAAAACTCAATGTTTGCCTGGACAGCTTTGACTACTGGGGCAGGAGTACCTATTTTGTTAAATACAGTCATAGACAAAGTTCCTCTGGTGATGTGGAAGATGCCTGTTTAGGGGAGGTCTTAACCAGCAGTTCCTGAACCTAGTGGGATGTTAGTTTGCGATCACTTGCTTTCCAGCTTAAGCAACTGGACTTGAGTGGAATTGTTTCAAATGTTGAGGGAACAAAAATAGCTGGATTCCTTTCTCTTTCATTTTGTGGTGTTTACTTTCTCTGAACTAGTACTGAAATGAGTTGCATGATGAGCAGCAGGTTCACCACAACTTGCTGGGTGAATTCTCTGGTTTCTCTGTTCTTCAGGTTTTTTCTAATAGTTTGACTAAAACTTGTGGAATTAGTGCACTGTGAAGGACAAGTTGGCTGAAAAAGCCAGTACCTGCACTGTCCTTATTTTTTGCATTGAGCATTGTTGCTGAGATCACAGAATCACAGAATCGTTTAGGTTGGATGGAGATCATCTAGTCCAACCCCCCTGCTCAAGCAGGGTCACCTAGAGCATAGTGCCCAGGATCACATCCAGACGGGTTTTGAATATCTCCAGGGAAGGAGACTCCACCACCTCTCTGGGCAACCTGTTCCAATGCTCTGTCACCCTCACAGTGAAGAAGTTTTTCCTCAGCTTCAGATGGAACTTCCTGTGGTTCAGTTTCTGCCCATTGCCTCTTGTCCTGTTGCTGGCCACCACGGAGAAGAGGCTGGCCTCATCCTCTTGACACTCCCCCTTCAGATACTTGTACACGTTGATGAGATCCCCTCTCAATCTTCTCTTCTCCAGGCTGAACAGGCCCAGCTCTTGCAGTCTTTCTTCATAGGAGAGGTGCTCCAGTCCCCTCATCATCTTGGTAGCCCTCCGCTGGACTCTCTCCAGTAGGGCCATGTCTCTCCTGTACTGGGGAGCCCAGAACTAAGAATTAAGGTGAGCCCAGAACTAAGAACTAAGAATCAGAATTAAGGCATCCTATCTGGATGTCTGTTTATTGCCTTTGAGAGAAAGAAGAAGAAAAAATCCTTTTTTGGTAAAAATGTAGAGAGGAAAAAAACACGGGTGGCTTTTTTCAGAAGAAACCTTAGGTTCATGCTATGCTAGCAGATTGTCTCAGTATTTGCTAGTATAAATCAAGAATGATTGTTCTTTGTATTAGCTGTATGTTGTTTTACTAAGCTTGCGTTTTCTAATTATAGCGTTAGCCCTGCAACTCAGCTGCTTGTTAACTAAGGCCCCTTTGGCTACAACATGTGCTCCTGAAGCAGCCAGTGCTTAGTACGGGAGTAAAGCAAGGAAACTTAAAATATATGCTTTTGTCAAAACTTTTTGTATGTGAATCTGACCTGTACAGGCGAATGAATGCATAGAATAGTCTTGTAATACAGGTGGTAATCTAGCTGCTCGTAACTGCTCGTATGTAGCTTTCTTGCTATTTCAAATCATTGCTTCACTGTCATTGTGATCAATTCCACAGTAAACAGAAATAAATCTTAGTATTGCTCCTCCTGCAATTCTGGAGAAGGATACTTTCAGCAAAGTCAGGTCATCTAGTCCCTCTCCATTTCCTAAACAGTAGTTGAAGCTGTTTTAGAGCCCTAAGAACGTAGGGACTTCCAAATTTTGACCCTCTGCAAAAGGGGAGCATCCTTATTCTTTGCCAGAAGATTCTTACTTTATCTAGAGAATCATATTTATGCCTGTATTTTTGAGTATTTTATTTCCTGTTCAGTTGTTGCTGTATGGTTTAATGCTTTAAATATTCCAATTACTGCTTTAGAGAGTAGTTACGTACCTCCTCAATTGTTAGGTTTTTGTCTGGTCCAGTTAGATAAGGAGTGAGAAAAGGTTCCGATGGCCTCATCGTGGAAAAAAATCCATTGGCACAGAGGATCAGTGTGGGATAAATCCAGCTGCTGCTGATGGCTTCCTTGTAGCAATCCATAACCTAACTGAAAGGGTGAAGAAGTAAACAAAACAGGAATTTATAAAGGTGCTCTCTACAGTGGGTACAGATTCACTGGTAAGTTTGCATGTTAACTAATCCTACTTTCGCTACTGTTTCTCTCGCCATATTTCCCGGTAATCACAGATACAGCTTGTAAATGAACAACCTGGGTCAAAGTACACAAGTGGTGTTAAATTCCACTCTTTGCGTCATCTGTTAAGGGTTGTTCTTAATGTGTATCAAGGGTTGTTCTAAATGACATACTTAGAATTGAGTGCATGATTTTAGTGAAGGAATGAAGCTCCATTACAGTCTCATTTCAGAATAAATGGATTTGCAAACTGTCAGATTAAAGCTCATTCTCAACAGGCTGGATAGGGCTTTGAATTGCCTTCTGAGAACCAAGTGGAACGATGAGAAGTGCAAGTCTGTTTGCAGAGAGTGAGAGCCCCCAGCCAGGTATCCATCGTGAGCTGGGTTTCTTCAAAATACTTTAATACTCGCCATATTTCTTATGCTTTGGTGATTAAAGTGGGCAAATAAAGATGCAGAAACAATTTGCTCTTTGATTTTGCTAATTATATCTGCTTGGGCTTAGTAAAGAAGGATCTTCACTTCACTTTTGAAAGTGATGATCAAAATGGGAAGAATGAAACTTGTTTGTTTACAGTAGATGGTAGTAAAAAAAAAAGTCTAAAAATTAATTTTTAGAATTTATTTTACTTGTTTTCACTTTAGAAATTCAGTTCCACTCTTCCTGGGAAAACAAATGAAACGAGTGTCCTGGAATATATAGGAGAGAGAGCACTGAGAGGCCAGAATCAAGCTGATGGAAGCTGGTTTTTTAACTATTCAATTCCCCTATATAGCTATCACTTTAGAAAATATGTCTTTATATAGCACTACAAGAGATTATATTAAAATTTCCTCTATGTTGCTGTATGTCATTAAGGCAATATTTGTGTGACCGTATCAGAAAAAGGCCAACCCTAGCCTTGAAACTTGTTTTGTTGTTTTTTTTTTTTTTTAAATCACCTCTGGTTATCATCTTCTATAAATCATTGTTTCTATGTATATAGACAAAGTGTTATCTTTTAACTCTTTAAATTTGCCTTGAAATCTTTTGATATCCATTACATCTTTTGAAAATGAAAATATATTAAAAACTGGATGAATGAGCAATGACATCAACATAAATCTTGCATCCCTTCCAAATGAGATTAATGTGAGCAAGTGAGAGTAATGAATGAACTGTCAAAGCTGTGACTGTGGTGCGTTTATTGTGGATCCATGTGCAGTCTCCTCCTAGGATGACTTTCTAGCATGTAGAGTTAGAAACCAGCCCTCATGATCTCAGATAGTAAGAAATTTCTAGGTCTTTTTAAAAATGACTTGGGAAATGAGCTTGATAGAATGTTAATTAAGAAATATTCATGACAACTCTTGCTTGCAGAATTTGTCTCGAAGATTACCGGGGAAGCCTTTTCCTTTGAAAGCTTTGTCTGCAAAGTGAGTTTTAATTTGAAGATAGAGCCTTAAGACTTGCAGTAGCTAATGAGTCATAAAAGCTGACATGACAAAAATGCAATCAGTTGACTGCATTTTTGTGTTAGTTAATACCTTTAAATACTCTGGCCTCCAATTCACCCATAGATCACAGCACATGTTAGGAAACATGGGCTGACGTTGGCAGCACGTGACTCTGCAGGTAGCTCAGAGACCTGCAGGCTTGCTGGGTTTCTTCTGACTGTACTGGCATTGCTGGGAGGGTAGGAAGAAAGGGCATGGATTACCATATACTGTTAGTTGGCCAGAAATTATTTCTACATGTGGACCAGTCTGTGAACTTATCTCTGTGGTAAATTGACAAACTTGTAAGAAGCTTTTTATTAAAAAAAAAAAAAAAAAAAAATTACTGAAATGCCTGGGTTCATTAGAGGATGGTGCTGAAATCTGCCCTTGAGGGAAGGGGCGTTGTGGGACATGTGGTCCCACACGGGAGCAGCCAGCGTGGCCCTGGCGCAGGGCACCAGCAACCAGCACGGCTCTGCCTTGAACAGAGCTGAGGCTTGTTTTACAGCTACAGAAGTATCTCACACCACCCTTAAGCGTAGTGCTCTGGACAGGTGCATGTTTGGAGAACCGAGGCTTATCTCTGCCTCCATGTTTCAAGCTCTTTACAAATGGCTTTGGAGAAAGGGAAAAAGGACCCATGGAGAAAGCACTGCTCGGTAGGTCTGCTGGCCTCCTGGAGGTGGGCTGCTGTCTGGAATTTCTTTGGTAACCCACACAGTGCTTCAGTTGTACCTGCCTGCTTTGAATACAGAGATGTAACTTGCTTGCTGCCTTGTCAGCCTTATTGACTTGCTGGATTGTATCCTCAAGGAAGACTTGTGTCCCGAAACAGTAGTGTTTCCAAGGCAGCCTAATGGCAGTTAGGGTTGTACTCTCATGGGGTTGTAGCTATGGGGAGTGATGTGTTCAGTCCTGGGGTCTTGCACTAACCGGAAATCCTTCAGCTTGCCAGGAAGACAGACAAGCTACTACAGGCAGCTGCAAGGCAAGGAGAATTTATTTGATATTTCCCCTTCCTGAGGTCCAGAGTCCCTGGTCTAACCTCGCTTACAACCTGCTGGGTCTCGAGTATCTAGTCTTCAAAGAGTGTGTGAGCACACAGGTGGATGGATGTGTGCATCTTACTGTTTTGGGATGAACTCCGCAATCAAATGCTGGGTAACACTGATCTGGAGCTGAGAACCCCGGAGAATGTGAGGCCTTACCTTTCTGTTGCGGTTGTCTTCCTCCTCCTTCACCCTGCTCTTCCTAACGCTAGCAGCCTCTCCTGTCTTCCTTCTCCCTCCCCACTGTGCTCCCCCAAACTCCCAATCCCAGAATCTTCCTTTTGGAAATTTGAGAAAATAGAAATCCAAATATATTTGGTTTAAAAATCTCGTCTATTTTCTGAAAATAGTTCTCTACAACTAAAAACTAAATACGTTGTGCTTGCTTGGTCCATTTGCCTTTTAGTGGCATCCCCTATGCATTGAAGACTGTGAGCTCTGACCAGTTCAGAATAGAAGAACTTTTACCATTATTTGTGTTTTCCTAGCTCCTATCCTGAGCTTACTGTTGTTAACTTTTTTCCTGTAATGGCAAAAAATTTCACATGTTGCTAGCATCTGCCTTTGCCAGATGCTACCTGTAGAGGAATATTTATGCTAACCTTCTGTGCTGAAGACAGTTTGAGATCTTGGAGCTAGAAGTTCTGAGTTCCAGTTAACTACCAGTTCCAGGGCCCATATTCAGTCATTTAACTAAATGTCTCAAAAGGAGATCCCTACTCATGAGGGAAAGTAGAAGAAAACAGTCCTTGCTCTATTAATCTCTGTTCCAGTTTGTTGAGGCAGGAATATCATGCCTGTTCCTCAGTAACAGAAGATCCATACTGTGCACAGTATTAAACAACAAGCCTAGAAAATGAGCTGGCTTCGTGTAATCAAGTCCCACCAATTCTTCTTATGATTTAAAACAAATTGCTTCACTTCTGCTTAATCCCACCTCTGGGCAGTTTTCCAAGTTGCAGTATGTGACAATTGTATGAAGTGCACAAATGTCTGCACCAATGATAGCTTGTGTCTCTACAGTAAAAATATTTTTCTGTAAATGCTAAGTATTTTCTATTTTTATTATTTAGAATGTAGTCACTGGAAGCTGGAAACAAAGTGCAGTACAGAAATAACTTTAACATATGGATATATTTTATATTGAATCAGGCATTGCCATGCAAACTCATGTATTAAAATCTCTTCTGTTCTCCCAGACTCACTTTCCTTTGTGCTGGACTAAATTAGTTACAGGACTTAAAGCTGCTTAATAAACTCCGAGATACTGACCCTGCCAAATCCTTGGCGGCGATCAGTGGACCTTCCCTTCTAACTTGGCACTCAAAAGTATGCATGGTGCTAGCTTTTTATTTAAGTTTTCGGTCGTCTTGGATGTCCCTGATAGCCTGGAACGTTCCTGTGCAGAATCAGCCAGATTTCTCCACAATGCGCTTTGCTGATCTTAGTCCACGCTACTTATTCCTCCTCCCTCTTTTTTCTTCTCTCTTTTTTTCCCTCCCTTCTCCTGTTGAAACGGGAAAGTGCTTGGTCCTGAATGTAATTTAATTGGAAGCACAAAGGATACGAGTGGGATTCTTTTTTTTTTTTTTTTTTTTTTCCTGATTCTGAAATTCTTGCTCTTCTGGGTTGAAATCGCTATGGATTCAGCACAGTGTTCAGGTTGCAGCTTTCAAACGCCAGCCAATGACTGTGGCTTAGCTGTGTTTCAGTTGAACCTTTTCAGCTTTACTCTGCAAGCCCTGTCTTTCTAAACCGCTGTGCGTCACGTGGGCTTTTAAATTAGATGAGAGGAGTCGGTCACCGTATCACCTGTAGTTAGGAAAGAATATCATGGTGCAAACGACGCTGTCGTCCTTGGTTTAGAGCAAGGTACGTGCAAAGGGGGGGGAACAGACCCTTCACTTGCCTGCATGAGCAAATCCGCATGGAAGCGACTTGCCAGCACTGTATAAAAGAGCTGGAGCAAGCAAGGCAAGGTGAACTCTTGTTTTTTGCAGTCATGGCACAGTGGGATGCCAACGATGCTTTGTTTTTGTAGATAAGTTGTTGCTGTTAGGTTATTTATAGGCAAGCAAATAAGAATCTAAAGCAACTTATTTCCTATAGGCACAGTGCCAGTATGATGACCTCTTTCTTAGCTTACGTATGTTGCAAAGCAGTGCTGTAATGACTCAGTAAAACTCTTCAGGGCTATGTTGTATGTTCCTCTTGCGCTGCTGTTCCCCACGTGCTGCAGTAGGAGCTCTTCTCCTGCGAGGGCTTGGCCGGGTGAGCCTGCCTGCCTGTCACAGCCGTGTTGTATAGACAGCTATGATATGCTGTTTTGATTTGTGTTCAGCAAGGCTGAGAGGCTCTTCACAAAATCTCAGTATTTTCCTTTTGCATTTGATTGCAACAAGCATGCAAATGCTTCTGAGCAAGAAAATCCCAGCTATGACTGCAAAGTAGCTGCCATAAATTAAAAACTGGAAGGAGAGGGGAGAAGCAGAAGAATTAATAAAAAAACCACATGCTATAGAAGCACTGCTTTTTCTGGAGACAACAGACCTTCTGCTACTTTGTCTACCCATGCAAAATCTTAGTTTTTTCAGCAAACAGCAGATCTTTGAGGGGCAAAGAACTACCATGTTGCTTCTAATCCTTATTCCTCTTATTAAATGTCAGGGGGATAGGGATGAGCAGAATTTTTTTTTCTCTACTATTGCTAAATGTAGAAGTAGTTTCGTTACCAGCATGTCCATTACCCACGTAGTCATGAATAATGTAAGTAAAGAGTCTGAGTTAGTCCTGATCTGCTTTCACTTGCACTTTTTAGTAGTGTTACCAAACTGGCTTCAGTAAGTAGACCATGAATTCGTATCGCAGTTTCCAACAACAGTAGCAAACCTATTTATGAAGCGTCATACACACTCCTGGCCGTAGCTGTTAATCTTGTTAAGTGACTTGTGCCTTCTGCAGGCAGCATGTCTGAATAGCTTTAGTTTTTTCAAATCTGTGGCAGCAGGAATGTGTCCTAGCTGAGATACCATTTGGCAAATGCAGAAGTTGTCAATTTGAAATGACTCCAACAGCCCAGTGGAACTGGGCTGACTGAAGTTATGGAAGCTGCGATGTGAGATATCCTACCCTTATTAAAGTCCCCAGACTACAGGCAGAAAGACTCTTACTCGTGTTAGAATACAAATCAGCCTTACTCCTGAGCTGGAATAAGAAGGCAGATGTCCTTGTTGCTTGAACTGAAGTAATTCAGTAATTCAAGCTGTCCCTTATGGTCCTGGACTTCCCTAATACCAAACCATGTGGTCATGTTGATTGTGTCTGAAAACCAGCCTGACGTTTTGGGCAGAGAGGATGTTAATGAGGGTCCTACTAACTAGCAAAGGCTGGTCAGATAGCAGTGCCTGGTTATTTAGGGTTTGGTGCATCTGTCTCTAAAAATTCATAGTCCAGCATAAATAACCCTAAATGCTGTACTGAAAGGCAGGAGGGAAGAATAAGTCACACAAGTGAAAAGCAAGATCCCTTGTTTTCTGCAGAAGAAAGAGGAAACTAACGTGTCCTTTGGAATTGCAATTTTTTTTTTGGTGAATTTTTAAAGATGACCTGGCTAAGCAGTAAATGGGAAGTAAGTTAAGAGCACTTACCTGAATTACTATGTCCAGTCCCAGGCCTTTTAAATCCACTACAACTACTGTAAGAATGGTCTGAATCACCAGTGCAAGGAAGTTGTTGAAGCCAAACATCAACGCGTAGCGCTCCATGCTCAGATTGACAGCGATCTGGAATCTGACGTGAGACTGGCAGGTCAGCTTCCCACCCCGCATTAAGGTGCCGGTGTAACTATCGCTCTCCGTTTAATTAGTAAAGAGAAACAATTCATACACACGATAGGACAAGGACAGGGTAAATGGTGTTTCATTTGTTTGCTTGGTCTAAACAACGTCTTGACTAACCTAGGTGTATTTTAACACTGTTGCTCGTCTGTGTTTCTTTCCCAAACCACATTATCAGGTGATCTGCTTTATCCAGTAGGATATCAGATCTCTTTAATCTTCTTTTTTTTTTTTTTTTTTTTTTACCCTCTTTACCTTCAGACTGTGCCAGTCCCAGCCAGATGATCTAGCTGCTCGCCTGTCATTCCGGTCTGGGCTCTCATAACCCTTGGCGATTCTGGTAGGGCTTCTTCTGAGTGCTTGAGCACTGCTTCACTTAGCAGGCTTGTTTAAAACTCTTAGTAATGCCACAAATTATGTCCTGAGAGGTTCAAGTTGGACATAAGGAGGGAAAATAAAAATTTCCCTAGGGAAACTGCAGCACTGGGCCAGGTTTCCCAGACATGCTGTAGAGCCTCCATGGTTGGAGGCTTTCAAGATATGGCTAGACAAAACTATGACCTGGTATGGTGTTGGCAGGAGTTCTGCTCTGGCTGCATGGTCACCATGGATTTCTTCCAACCAGCTTTTCTATGATGATGTCACTTTTTGCTTTGCAGTTTGACATTGGAGGTAGTATACAACTTATTTTTGTTGACAGCCTGTAGATTTCCTTTCCAGTATTTCTTTGACAATGTTGTGAAATCTGTCCTTGCAATATCTACCTTCCATGCTTCTGTCTGATAGTTTTTCTTTTATGGTTGTTTAGAAGGATGAACCTAATGTGACTGGACACTTAACTGCTTAAAGACAATGATACTTATGTATAGCATTAGATGACCTACCTCTGAATAAGAGGAAGGATGTACAAAATAAACTTAAAAATATCTTGTTACTATTGTGCAGACTGTACGGGTTCTGTGCAAACTGTCAGGGTTTATACTTACGTTGCTATTGTTATAAGGAGCATATAGCATGCCTTGAAAACAAGGTAGCTGGCATAACCTGCCCAGATGTTGGCAGTAAAGTGCATGAGAAATAGACAACCAGCATCCATCGCAGAGAAGACTCCCAAAGCCAGTTCTCCAAAAAGATCCCAGTTCACTTTCACATATCCTACTGTTAAAGATGCTACTGAGCCTAGAAAGAGAGAAGAACATACAAATATTGTATCTATTGTACAGCGAAGTTTTAACACCCTCATGTTTCAAAAGCCAGCACTGAATAATTAAGTAGAATTATCTGGAGTGTTTTCAAAGTATTTCTAATCATTTCTGAAGTTGTGCAGAAGACCAGTCGCTTTTAGAGAACAGCATAAATCAAGTCCCTCTTGCTCTTTTCTTGGTGACAAGTCTGATGTGGTTCTACTGCACTTCTTTCATATAACACTTTATCTGATGGAATCACTTCTTAGGTGAAAGTCCCAGCATATATCCCTACAGAGCAAATTAGGAACAGATTTGGTTAAAGGCAGATGGAAAAACACTTCTCTATGACAGCTAAAGAGACAATTCTTCCAGCTTCTACTAGTTTACCTCACAGCTGAGATAGTAAACTTACCGTCCAGCTTAATAGTTGACTTCTGTGCAGCTCATAAAGGGGCTAAACTGCCAAAAAGGAAACTTTGTGAAGCATCAAGTAAGTATATTCAGGGAAATGAGAAAGGATAGGCACTGATTAGCAGCTGGTGGCTCTGCTACAAAGACACATCTGTTGTAAAGATAAGCCATCTGACTAGGCATCTTAGGGGTCTTGCACAATTCAGAAACTTCTGTACCTCCACATTGAAAATCTTAAGGCAATTCTAAGAATAATTCATCGAGGCACTACAGGAATTCCGCATTTCTAATGCATGATTCAGGCGATCTGTATTAGTTGTCTACCCTGATGAGACTGATTTTTATCTTAGGAATACCTTTCCTAAGGTTTCCCCTTGGTGATTCAGATTACTCTTAAGCATTAAGTACACTGTAGACAAATACATCTGACCCGGTTGGTCACACTCCAATGTCTTGTGCAAGTCCTTTAGTGCAGCAAAATCTGAGTATGTGAAATGCTGCCAAGTCAGGGCGGTATCCCCGACGTTACTTTTGAATAACATTACATTGTTTATAATGTGTGGACAACTGCTTCAGGTGCAAAAGAACAATGGTTACCACCAGTAACATAATGAATTCAGCTCATACTCTTTCCACAAACCTCAGTGTCTTGGAATGACTGAAATTCTTTGCCTCCGGCTGTGCAGGAATATTTCACTAGAGAAAGACCTTAATGAGAGTTTTATATTCTTTTCATATGAAACATTTATGGAAAGCTCCTCTCTCCTTCAAAAGTTGATACTATTGCTATGGGAACCACAGTGATGCTTATTTGGAAAAAAATAACCTTGGCAAAAGAAATATTGGTGTATCTGAATGAATTTAGCAGCTGGATGCAAGACCCATGTGACTTGCCCACTCTTTGTGGGCTGATAAGATAAAGCTGGGTGCCCCAGTTGGACAGAAAAATAGAACAGCTTGCATTTTCACTGTTTTGCACATCCAAAAGACAGAACTTGACTGTACAAAGCATATATTGTTTTTCTGAAATATCTGCAGTGGACTAAAACCTGCTAAAAAGAACTTTAGAAGCTACTTTTGAGACAGTGTCTAAGAATCTATCTTGTTAACTTACTCAAAAGAGTTGCTATTGCTTCGACAGCTCCATTATAGACCGCAGAGCTATGAGAGGGGGCTCTGAAGTCCCACAGCACTTGGATATAGTTCACAACCTGGTTAAAGCCTGCTGTGGCCAGAGCCCACCACAGGGACCAGTAAAGAAGTTTTCTAGAGCCATAGCAATCCCGTAAGTCCCAGCACAGCTGCACCAGCACCCTGAGTGCCTGATTCTGGGGCTGGGCTTGGTCAGCCGGCTGCTCGGGTGTTGGTCTTGTGTCGGGTGGTGCAGGGGCTCCGTCCCCCTGGCAGCCGGAGGGCTCGTTGGGGCCGGAGGTACTTGACTCTGGACTTTTAACTGTTCCGTGGAGATGTTCTGGGGAAGCGTCTTTATGGAAGAACATACTCTTCTGGGGCGTTGGGAGGAAAAACGAGCACGCGAACGCTAAGGATAGGGAAGCCAAAGTAATGGCGTTGAGGTGGAAGTAGGAGACGTGGGCCAAGGAAACCAGAAGCTGTCCCAGCACTGCAGCAACGGTGGCCGCCGCAAGGGTGATGCTGCGGCAGTAGCTGGTCGCTTTCTGGTAGTGCTCGGTGCTGACGACGCTGTAGATGTAGGCGTAATAGGCGACCTCGGTGGCTGTCACCATGCCGTAGAAGAACTCCACCACCTGCATGGCCACCACTCCGTGTGCAAAGAGGAGCAAGAGCCATGTGATGATGAAGCTGACGCCCTGCAGGATGATGATGGGCTTGTAGCGTGCGTAGTCCGTAATCAAGAAGACGGGGAAAAGGAGCGCCAGGTAGGAGTATGTCCAAACTGGGAAAATCTGGTTTGTCACCTAGAAGGCAAAAGAGGAAATCTGTTATTGATTTCAGGGAAGGGAGATTCATTTGTTCGAAATGGCTTTGTAGAGGGAAATTCTTGCTATGGAAGGATTAATAAAATATACAACCACATTGATCTGAAGCACTGTATGTTCAGCAGGCAACAGTATCTTTAATTTTTCCAGTTCTTTTGATATATATTTTGAGTCTACTTTATGCCACCTCTAGCAAATTGTAACCTGTAAAAGCCTTTTGATATCTTTGCTTTTTGTCTTTTGGTGGTCCACACAAAAGAAAAGGTAGAATAAAACCATACCTCATCTATGGTCAGGTTTTTGTCTGGTGCTGTTAGATAAGGGATTAGAAAAGGTTCTGATGGCTTCATCATATAGAAGAATCCATAGATGCAGAGGATCACAGTGGGAAAAATCCAGGTGCCGCTTTTTTCTTGTGTCCAGCAGCCCATGACCTGCGCAGCAAAGCTGAGGAAGGAAGAAGTTAGGATGGTACTATTCATGCAAGCAGAAAGATGCTCTGTAATTTATCTTTGTTTTGTGGTTTCTAATGCTAGAGTGCTCTTTGGTTGGCAATGGGAAAACATTTTTCTTTATAACTTGAGTGAACAGCTTTGTGCACCTCTCATTGCTTCTATGACTTCATGGATGGTGACCTGGAAGATCTTTAATGGGGAGATGAATTATGCTGTCATTCTGCACAGGCCAAGCAGACCACAGGAAAAGCCGTCCTAGACAAAAGTCAGCGTGGACAGCTGAGTACTGAGATCTTATTTGACACTATAGCTCATCACTGCCTTTTTGAATCAGGAGTTACTAGCTCAAATTAACAGATTTCCTTGTTGGCCTCCTTGTTGTGTATTGCTCTCCTGCAAGCAGAGAGGTGGGAACTAACGGCTGAAGGAAGTATGAATGGGGTACATGCAGAGGAAATGCGGAGAAAGTAAGTTATGCTCCGTATTCATGTTGGTAGGATGCAAAGTTACTTAAGAATGTGATACATAAAATACAAGACAGCAAGGGTTTTACATTTTATGTCATAACTTCACACTGATGTTGCAGTTGCCAACAACCTGACGCACTAAGAAATGGATGTGGAGCCAATGGCTTATTGGCGTAAATTAAATAACGTGCATTTTTTTCATTTTGTGCATGAGTTTTGAAACCGCTGACGGAGTTTACAGCAGGAATGAATGTAGCTATGTCAGTTCTGCAGTGTGAACCACTAGAGGGCAAGATGACCCCAGCAAAGGAAACGTGCGTCTGGGTGGAATACGGGACTTGTTCAGAGCGCTCCAGCAATGAGGCACTTCTCCTTCTCCCTTCCCTGCTGTCGCAATCGCTTCTGCTGAGAGCGCTGCTCCGGCAGTTTTGGCCCTGCCCAACCTTCCCACTTAGACCATAACATCCCCTTGCTCTCCTTTCACGTGACAATAGTTAAGGTGTTACAGCATCCTAGTGCTACGTGAAAGCATGTGAATGCTTCACCTGGTACGATGAGGTTATAAGAATGGTGTCCAGAAGTGGAAAGAAGGGGGGGAAAAAGTGTCTTTAGCACTCTAATGAAGAATGGTCGTAAGAGTTAGCTCTGTAACCGATGGAGGCTATATTTTTCACTCCCCAGGTTAGATTCTTGGATTATGCTTGCCCTAAACAGTTTGAGGTCTTGCTGTGTCTGCTTTGCCCCGGCAGGCCGTGTGCAGCGAGTGCAGCAGGCCTCACTACAACGCGCTCTGCACATCCTCTGAAAACGCCCTGCGTCTTGGGGCGCTGGAGAGGCCCAGCCTGACTTCCAGGGCCGCTGGATGCTGCGGCGCTCCCAGGGGCTCGCCGGGCGCCTCCGACGCCGGCAATCTCTGAGGGGGCTGCGCCATCGAGCACAGTAATCTCCTTGTTGAGCTGTGTACAGAAAAACTTTAAACTCACCCTGGTGACAGCGTCCCTGCAGTCGCAGTGCATGTGCTGCAGCTACCGCATCTGTCTGTTTGGTTTTTCCTACTAGAAATGTACCTCTTCTATAGACATGCTCTGTGAGGAGCCTGTGCTGGCCTGGTAGATAAATCAGGCAAGAAGTTTCCTCCTTGATTTAAGCAGCCGTGCAGGCAAAACCTGCCACCGGTGCGGAGCTGGGCAGCGGCGTGAGCGGAGGGTTTGTGGGAGGTGGGTGCCGCTCGCCCGCCCGCCTGCCCGCTGCCGCCGGGCTGCCCGCTCAGCAGCTCGCTTCGCACCTGACACCACGGCGGCGGCAAAGGGCGCTGTGGTGGAGCCGGCTCGGCTCTGTCGGCCTCTGGTATCACAGCGCCTTCCGGCATCTATAACCACAAACCTCTAACAGAAAGATCCGTACCCTGCTGCTTCAGCAGGGAGGGATCCAGCTTGCTCCCTTTCATTTACCCCTTAGGTTTAGGTTTGTCTTTTATAATTTTTTTCCTGAACTTTTTGAGAGATGACGGGATGCCTTGCTATCGCTCCGCAGCAAGACCTCTCCTGTTTCTTGTTCCCCCCATCAATTCTTGGATCATGCCAGAGCCGCTGGCTCTTTTCCTACGCAGCCTGACCCACTCCCCCCCCACCCCGGGCTAATGCGCTAGGCTGCTCTCTCCTTTCCTCCCTCTTTCCTTTGTCCCTGAGGGATTTCTGATTTCTTATGCTCAAATATAATCATACCTTGTCTGCTGGGGCTCTTTCTTTTTTGCTTCCTTGGTAAAGGTCCCCTTTTAATATCTCTGTCTCCTTCTTCTGGCTGTCCTTGTATTCCAGCTACTGGACTCTAGTTTTATCGTGCTTTTCCTGTTCTTCTGGTATTTCAGCTGGCTCTCATGACACCTCCTTTGAAAATATTTCCGGCTGTCTTGCCTTCAGCATCCACCTTCAGCACCCTTAAAGGAACAGCCAGCTAATCCAGGCCTGTTCTCGCTGTGACGGGTCCCAAAGGCAGCAGTCACTCAAGACTGAAACCGTGGTTTAGTGCTCGACTGATACAAACACGACAGAGCTGATCCTTTTCCCAAAGAATTTCAGATCTCTTTAATGGTGTAAATGGTTTGGGACCTGCCTGTGCCTGAGACTGGTCCATGTTAAGGATGGTGCAGTAGCTACACCTGGGCAATGACAGAGGTGAGAGAGAACTGAGACCAGTGTCATGAGGTTAAATAGCTTCCTGGCTGAGTATGTGGGGTTTCGTACTATTCTGAGAGGTTTAAAAAGTAAAACACTGCTCCGCTTCCCCCGACTGTTGTTTGTTAGCAAATTTCTCAGATCTTTTGCTTTGGCTAGTTCTCATGGCCCCACTGAAGACGAAGCAGATGGCCCCATGCTCACCTTCACGAGAGCCTGCGGCACTCAAACAGTGAAGGATGCGAGCTGGAGCATGCCGATTTGCACAAACTGTACGTACCCGAGCATCAACACAGGTCTCTCTCTTTTTCTGACAGCTGCCTGTCTGATAGCATATAAGCCTGGAACAAGGGATATAATAATCTATAACATATTTATAAAATGAACTTAAATGAAATATTTATAAGATAAATGTAATATATATTTAGTAATTTAGGAATGTGGTCGATACAGCAAGAAAACAATAAATTTGCAGCTAACACTGAATTATCCAATAATTTCTGAGAAAGCATTCTTAGTGCCTGAGCAGTAAAAGGATGGGGTGACATTAGAATGGGGAAATGCATATGAATAAGAAAAATGTAAGAAATTCCCTGTTGGGTCAGAGCAGTGGCCCAGCTAGGCCAGTATCACGCCTTCAGCTGTGGCTTCAGCTGGGACACTTTTTGCAGCTCTTGGCCTCCTACTGCTCAGCCCTCAGAGTTATTGGATTAGTGATGTTAAAGGGTACTTCCCTGCCTATTGCCTTTAATCACCTGCTTATAGACTTGTTATCTGCAAATCTGTCTAATCCTTCCTGAGCTGGTGTACACTTGCGTGAGCTGTTGTGCCATTTGTGAAACTAATGTGTGACAGGGACGTAATAATGCCTGTTGGCACTTTCCCTGCCATCAGTCACCGGCTGACAACGATGCTAGAGCTCTTTTGGTTCATGCTCGCGGCGTGTTTACTTCAACCTGCTGCGATAGGTGACGACCCCTTTGAAAGGATGAGACTTTGCACACAATTTTGTTCTCGAGCTCTCTTGTTGAAGTACAGGGTAGTTCTGTTGAAATGAACAGAGCTACTCTGGGTTTATGCTGACTTAAGATCAGAATCCAACCCAAATTTTTTGGTGCTAAAAAAACAAAGCTATGTTTTTCCTCTAATGTAATAATGAGAAAGAATGAGTTAAGTAACTTCCAGTTACTGATGTTTGGGGTTTTTTTCTGCTTTCAGATCCCCTGTCTTTCATCGTCTGTTAGCTCTTCTTTCCACGCTCCTTGGGCCATCTCTTTTGCACAGAAAACTTCGTCCTTTTTTCCTGACTCATGTCCAAATAACAAACAAAAGAAAGACTACAATGGGCTTATGCACTCTTTTGGTCAACTAAAGCCCTATGTCATAAGCTGCTTAGAGCCAGGCTCAGCTGCTGGATTCCAAGGGGTCTGTGCTTTTTATGCTGAGTTTGAATTTAGTGCGTTCTGGAGTTGACGTGTGTACCCTGCCATCACCCTCCCCCCCCCCCCCCATTAATTTGTAGGTGACATCCAAATTCTATTTGGGTTTGGTGGGGAAAGGAAGACTAAGTAAGATCCAGAGAAAAGGTCAATTTTATAGTAGTGGCATACCCTAACGAGTTAATATGGGCTGTAATGCATTAAGGAGACGGGGAAACTCTGGAGAGAGGACAAGGGGAAGCAGAGAGCAAGCCTGCAAACCTCAGTCTCCCTAGGACTTCTCCTGCCACTGCTGCCTCCAGGCCCTTGGCTCTGCACCATGTCCAAGAGCCTCACATTAGCTCTCCAAGGCACCTCACATTGGGGCTCTGTCGGAGCTCGTTCTCAAACTGGCTAGTTGGCTGCTGACTTGGGCGTGGACTCTCAGCTCCCAAATCATGCCTGTTTCTTGACACCTACACTGCTTGGGAGAACAGGTATTGCAAATCAAATGGAAGGCTTGTACTTTTCAGAGACTTTGTACTATACTCTCTTAAAGAGTTGTACCAGATAAAATTTACTGTAGCTAATACCAGAAATTTTTCTTAATTGGTGGTCAAATACAGTCCATGTACATAAAGATCATAATGCCAGTTATGAAGATTAAACTACCTCTTTGCTGGGGTTCTTCAGACTCAGGCTTTTTCACAGAGCAATTTAACTTCTTGATTTATGGATGAACAGATCCATCTCTTTCTCGTGCACTAAATGCCTATTTTGAGAACTAGCAGCTCTTTGCAGTCTGGGCCTAAGCCCCGCTGTGCTCAGGTGAGGGTTTCCATTACTTGCCTTTCAGTATCTGGAGCTAACAGCTGAGCCTAGCAGAGGCGAGTTCCTAGCAAGATATGGAAAGGATGTCCAGGCAGATCCTCAGCTGGAATTCATGGCCCTCGATTCATCAGAAATCCAGTTTGGATACAGGCCTGCCATGTTCAATCTATGAAAACTATTTGCGGTGACTAAAGGTAATAGCTCACACTAAAATGAAATGAAGCAGATATTTTTGCTCTTTTCTCCACCTGAGGCTTATGGAATAAATTAATCCTTGGTTTAACTCTTCTGAACAGAGCTCAAAGGAAGTCTGAATGGGGTGCATGCAGAGGGAGTGTGGAGAAAGTTATGCTCCGTATTCATGTTGATACAGGCAATACTGGGAATCTAAACTAAATCTAATCTAAACTACTACTTGTACCTTTTCCAGCCATCCGGAGCATGGTTGTTGCCAACTGGGATTTCCAGCAGTCTGCTTATGACTTTCATCCACTTAATTCCTCAGAAGGTTTTTTTCAGGTAAAAAAATTGTTTAAATCCTTAAATATTTTCAGAAAGTGTTTTTCTTCAAACTTTTTTTTTCTTCAGTGTGTCATTAATCACTTTTGGTCATTTGGGGTTCATTCTTTTTCTTACAGGCTTTCTTTGTGGCTGCACACTGGGATGCCTGTACGAGTCAGGACGGGAGCTCTTGCTGGAACATGCTACCAAAGTAGCCTGGGGCACACAGGGCTTTTGTGCTGAGTTCTGCGATGTGTTGAACCTACTTTGTTTGAGGAGGCACACTTTAGCTCCCCGTTTGTACACTGCTAGCTTTGCACCAGTGCTGGGTTGAAGGAGTGCTTTATCTTGTTAATCTCCCAATTTTTATTAGCTATGGAAAGTTAACTTTAGTATCTTCAGCTTTTCTGAGAATAAAATTCCTGGTTGGATCTTCTTGGTTTTGGTTGTTTTCATTGTTGAATTAACGCAGATCAACAGGTCAATTGCAGGTCAACATCTCCGTATTTGTGAGTAGCGTGGGGCGTAGCACCCAATTTACAGCAGACATCCCCTAAAAACTTTGCGAAAAATTCACAGGGAGGTACGGCCAGGGAGCTGCACTGTGACTCTCTAACTTGCTGTCTTTTGTTTAAAAAAAAAAAAAAAAAAAAGCCTGTCACACTTTGGTGGGTTTCCTAGTACTGATGTTTCATATTGTCTGCAGACTGGGTTTGTTAGTTGGCGAAGAACCTCGTACTTTCTGGTTTACTCGGTGTGGCTAGCTTTCTCTGTTTGGCGCAAAATACACCTTCTGCATTGTAATTCCCAGCTGAGGGAGTGAGAAGCAGTGGTCCAGAGGGGCCACTGAGCTGAGCTGGAAAACATTCAGGGCTGTGAAGGTATCTGTCGATACTGTTCTGCTACAAAATTCACTGTTCAAAGTGATGCTGTTTCTGAGCTTTGAGCCATATTCCCCTTTGATGTATAGGCCTGAGAATGCTAGAATGTTCAATTTCAACGCTTTCACTTTAGTTCTTATGGTTCAAAACTACTTGTGAACAAAGAAACAGGTAAGTCAAATAGATAATAAAACTTCCAGACTTGAGTAGAAAGATGATATTTTAAGTATGTGTTCCTTCTTGGCATCAGGGTCTATTTCTGTTGCAACTGTATCAGTAGAAAAAAAATTGACTTAAAACCATTAAGACAGAAAGAACCTAAACCCAAAAGTAGTGTGATCCCACAGGAAATTGGAGAAAGCCTTATGGAAGGCAGGGGGATATGTCTGCAATGGTTTCTTTTGTTTTCCTTATGTTTTCCTGCCAGATCATAAGCAGAGGAACTACTACTTCCTCAGTAGGAGTCTGTGGGAATTTTCCTTTTATTTGAACTTATGTGGTGGTTGCTGCAGGTCCAGAGCTGACACGTGTGCAAATGCTGGCTGCAAGTGGGCAGTACTGGACTGGTTTTCCTCTGTCCCATACACTGTGTCTGCCAGCTTGTACAATGGTGTGGAAGTCACTGGTGTTCAAAGAGCAGTCTGAGGGTATTTCTGGACTAAACAGAAGATAAATGATACTAGTGAGAAAGAAGTGGCTTGAATTTTTGTTGTGACTGCTAAACCATACTTCACCTTCACTTTAAGATTGTCAGTGTGGTTCACAAGTTGGCTTTGAACTCTTCACTTCTGCAAAAAATGTGGTTGAGAAAAAAGACATCTATTTTATATGGCTACTGAGAAAATCTTGCTCTCTGGTAGACTTAATATTTTAGTACTTCCTTTAGTATATGAGCTACATGTTGTATGCAAGAATGAAACGATCCTTCTCAAAAAATACCCAATGCTGTAAAAGTCACAACCTGTTTTCTCATCAGTGCCGACCACAGATCCTTCCCATGACAGCTATGTTCCACGTGACCGGTGAGCCAGACAGGGTCAGTGGGTGCCTTGCATCCGAAGAGAAGGTTATTAGGTAAGTGGTCTCTGGATACAGAACTTCTCCCAACTTTGCTGATTTTTGTTTGTTTTCTGTTTTTTTGCAAATCCCCCTTTTTTTTTCATTCAGTTCAACCAATGTTCAACCCTGTAACAAAATAATGAATAAAGATAGTTCCCTGAAGAGATGAAGAGAATAAAATCTCTTAGGCTTTACTTTTAAAATTTGTAGCGGACTTAAGTGACATGTAGATGTGTACAGTATGCAAATCCTAGCACCTTAATTAAACAAAGAAAACCAAAAAACAACCCTCCTGCGCACACCCCCCCCCCCCAAAACATCAGTCTCCTGCTCTGGGAAGATCTCTACTTGAGGGTTAAACATAGTCACTTTGTCATCCTATATGCATTTATTGTAAAGGTGCCATATAATCTAATTCAACATACACTTTTAACTTGTCCCTGGAGCCTTTTTTTTTTTTTTGATTGCATACTGTCTTGATCTCCAGTTAAGTAACACAAAGGAAATGATATATAGGTCAAAGAAATCTCATTTAAACTAGTTAATACTTTCAGTGACTAGTGATGACTTACTGTGGATTGCCAAAGAGACGAGATGGGAGGAAAAACCTGAGTGTGTTTCCAAGTAACTTTCTGTGTTGAAAGAGCACTTTGAGGCGTGTTCCTTCCTATACTTGACCTGGTTATCCTAAATCCACCCACTGGCGGCAGATTTTGCCCTGTCGTCATGGACAGGCATTTCATTTCAGAGTGAAAAAATTTGCATTTGCACAACTTGTGTGTGTAGGAAGTTTCAGCTCAGCACCTCCGCTCTACCTTTTTTTTTTTTGGCCTCAAGGTGCATCTCACATTACATGCTGTGTGGGAGACTTTAAACCATTGCGCCTGTCCAGGTAGGGCAAAGTCCTGCTGGCAGAAACTCTGTTGTGTTTTTAAGAGCCCACATAACCGGCCAGATACTTCATCTGATGCTAAGTGTCTAATGATAGTTGAGAGACATTTAAGCCACAAATGCTGCTAGTGTTTGTTTAAAAGTGAGAATTCTTGTACTCAAAACGTCCTGGATTCTTGTGATACTTTTATTTCTTGCTAATACAGAAAAGTTTGGATAGCAGGGTCACTAAACGCTTGCACTGGAGTGTGTAGTGGAAAGGCCTTCTTGCACAGCAGTAAGTAAGTGTTGGGTTTGTTCCTTTCATGAAGAATAAGATTTTTTTTTTCCACATGGCCCAAGATTTTTCTCTCTGCCCTCATTTTCCTATTGGTTCAAAGAATAGTTGTAGTCTGTGTCATACCCCAAGGGTCTTGCCCTAGTTTTAAGGCTCTCGATGTGTTAGGTTGTGTGCAAACATAGACTTCCTTGGATCAGAAAGCAATTTTGCTCCAAGTCCAGTAAGTTTGGGTTAAAATGTTCTAGTAAAACAGAGTTCAGTATGGAATAGCAGATTTTTGTCAAGCACAGATTGCTTGGCCTAAAACATCTTGTATTTGAGCAGCTTTTCTGGTAGATGAAAGGGTGGGCTCTTACAGAACAAGCCCTCGTTGTTTCCAGGAGATCCCTGAAGCTCATCAGCAGTCCTGCGTGGTTGGGAACAGCATCTTCCTTTAGACTCTGGCCAGAAACTTAAGCAAAAGGGCACTGTTGTGGCTGACTGGAGTTGTCCAGTGGATAGTGAAGATTAGGCCAGCAATAATCTGGGAAGGACTTTGAAAATGAGGACTAGCAAGTTATATTTGAAAGATCAAATATAGCCTCACAGAGGGAGAGAAAGTGACCCTGGCAGAAGCATTCTCAGTGAGTACCAGGAGCAAGACTGCCCCTGTTAGACCTCCAAAAAGCCTCTTGCAGAAATGAAGAGGTGAAGAGCTGAGGAACAAGACAGGAGTTTTAGGCAGCTTATAGCCCTATGCTGTTATACTGAGTATCTCAGTTGCATTGTGCAAAAGAATCTGTAAGAGTTGGAATGGAAGGACCTAGAGTTGGAGTTTCCTTGGAAAAAGAGCATGAATCACACACAAAGAAAAGCCTGCTTTGTTTGAACATCTATGGTTCAAATCTTCTCCCCGCAGGAAAGTCCCTATTACATAACTCTGTGTAGTTCTGAAAAGCTATAGCAACTGCAGCGCAGCAATCTGACCTGAGAAAGCCTGCGTCCATGGTTACTCTGTCAGTACTCATGCCACTGAATCACTGACTAGTATTAACCAATATCTATTAAAAGTAAATTCATTTTTTCTTTGTTTGGCAATCTAAAATAACCAGGTCTTTTTGGATATTTCTAAGCTGGTCTTCCAGTAACACACAACAAAATCCCAGTTCTGTTAAGAATGTACAAAGTAGCCCAGAGTGACAAAGTCCTCCAAATGTCAAGTCTGATTTAGTAAAACCTAGAGTCAATGAGTTCTCTTGGCCAACCTAAAACTTTGCCATTTCAGATTACTTAGCTCTTCTTCCTTTTTTGGTTCTTTTTTTTTTTTAGTTTTTTTAAGTTTTTTTTTATACTTTTTTTCTTTTTAGATCAACTTAAAGAAGAAAGCACAGAACATTAAAAAAGCTTCACACTTTCTAAATTATTCTCTTCTAATTTTCAGACAAAGCTATTAACCGTGTTTGACCTGAATTTATGAAAAGCTTCAGCCTGTGTACAATTACATTTCATGTAAAATTATTAATTATTTTATTTTTTTATTTTTTTGCCCAAGGCATAGTATTTTTTTCCCTCTTTCTGAATTCAGTGTTTTGTGTGTGCTTGTTTTTGTTTGTTTGTTTGTTTTGTTAAGTGCAAAGCCTCATTTGTCCATACCAGAAGTGACTTCATGTTCCGGCTGTGGATTTTGGTCCCAGCCGCTCTGGTTCTCCAGGTCCTCTTGGAAACTCTTGGGCCATGTGATGGGAGTGGAGAAGCATTGATCCCACAGAGAAGTGGGGAAGTGAGGACTAAAAGAAAACCAGAAGTTTTGCGCTCAGCTTGGGTGGGTTGCGTGATGACTCCAGTGCAAAAAGGTTGCTAATATATTTGTTGTGGAGGTTCCAGGATATTAGGTTGTAGTAAATCACATTTATTTTTTTCTGTTTGTAAGTAATTTCCCCTTTTTTTCCTGTGAATGACACTTTGTGAGATATTGGATGTATCCTCTCAAGTGATTCCTTTCCTTCTTCTCCATTTCTGGAGAATTTATACAGAAAGTAGGCATTCTCAACTTCTCTGGTCAGAAGCATCAGTTGAAATGTGTTTTCTATTATGCTTATTGTACCTAAAGACATTTATGCCTTTAGATTGGAAGGGAAGACAAGCTGTAATAAAGTGAATCTAATGCAACTTAGAGCTCATCTTGTCAAGCAGCTTTTTATTGTTTCTTCTCCTGATTTCTCTTGCTTTCCATCTTCATTCTTTGCCTTCAGCTTTTTGAGAGGTCCACTTCAGGGAACGTGTTGTGTGCTATCACAAATGACAGTAGGGCTGAATAGGGTTAATTTCAAAATTTGGAACTCCTCCTGTAGAACTCCAGATATTCAGCTCCTGGTCCCGTACGCAAGTAGCAGCGAGCAGCTGGTGGCACTAGGATGGATGCTGCAGATGGACTAGTCTCCTCACAGCCTGACCTTTTGACAGATCAGAGGTTCATTTCTCTCAACAGGCATATAATTTGTCCCTAATTACATCAAACTAATGTCATTCAAAAACACTTCTAGACTTCCTCTCAAGGTGCAACATATAATTAGTGAAAACTGTTTTTGTTTTTCAGACAAAGATTTTTGGCAGTCAGTCGAGTAAGTGTTGAACTGTCAGAAATCACTGCATTGCATCACAGCCTCTAAAACGACAGGGAAATTGAGCAAGCTACCTGTGGAGCTCTTGTGCTCGGGATTCGTTCCACGTTTCATCATCAGAGGATTACGCGATATTGCAGTAACTCCTGATTTGGCGCTGTTCCTTTGTGCTGGCACCTTTTCCTGCCCTTTGCTCTGTCAAAGTTTTCCTGAACAACTGGAAATTACAGAAGGGAATTTTCCCTGTTTAACGCTGTTCTTCCTGGTTGATCAACTGTATTGCTATAATGCTTTATATTCAGCAGTTCAAAGGGCTGTAATATATAATGAAACAACACTGTGCGAGGCTGGATAAAAATGGAAATTGGAGTAAACTGCTTCTAGTCAATAAAATTGTCAGTATCTTTCTCATGTTGTTATAGGGAACAGGTTTTAGACAGGGTCTAAAAACTTAAAGGGATTTAAACAAAAAAAAATCTTTCATCTTTAACACTAGACCTTAACCCATAAAGAAGAGGCTATAAGCTGCAGTTTATCAATCAAATAGTTGACCATCACAAAATCCCTCTCCTGAAGTTAATGGGGTGCTTTAAGCCTTGCGTCTGCATAGCTGTGTTTTGGGATCTCATAGCAAAGCTGCATAATCAAATGCATTGCCATCATTGGGCCACAATTTCAAAACATTTCAAACTGTTTTCTAAACCCTATACAGTTCTGAATTTCTCATGGGTATGCAGATTTTCATATGCAAGTGTTTTTATGGAAGCTGATACAGATTTATTTATGCAACTCCACTTGTACATGCAAATCAGCTGGTCTGCTCCAGCGCTGCATCATTCCCGGGTTTCGCAATGGAGAAGTGATGGGACAAGCTGCTCTCCCAGAAGTAATCCCCTTCCGCTGCTGTAGGTGTGCTCATTGAGACAGAACTATAAAGTCCTTTTGGACTATCAGCAGGCTATTTCTTGTGAGTAAAGCCCCTCTTTGTGATAAGAGAGAGGAAGCGCTTCACACAGGGGCAGCAGCCTGGGGCTCCTGCTGCGGTTCTGCAGCCGCTGTCCCCTCCTTCCCCTGTTGCCGGTGCCGTCTGCCTCCCCGCGCTCACTTGTCAGCTTTCCTGCTCGCTTTCCCCAAACTGCTCCGCACCTTGTCTTCCCGTGAGCGTATCGACAGCAAGAGCTGGGTTTGTAAGCAGGGACTAAGGGGAGGAGACACGGGAGAGAGGAGAGTCAGCAGGCTTCAGCGAAGTAAAGCGGAAAGGAGAATCTGCTGTGACAAAAGCCTTAGGAAGAGGAAAAGGTGGGCTTGACCGCAGCTTGGGAGGGGAGGCAGATGTAAGCCGCCCCATGGGATGGCAGCGCAGCGGGCTGAAAGGGGCTGCTGGAGGCCTCGCGTCCCCCTGCCGCTCAGGCAGGGCCACGTTCGAAGACGGAGCAGGTGGCTCGGGCGAGTTTTAGGTATTTCCAAGGGTATTCAGGTGGGGATTTCACATCCCCGCTGCGGCAGTAGGGCCTGCTGCTCAACCACCCTCACTGCAAAGAGGTGCGTTTTTCTCCTTTTTTCTTTTTTTTCCCCCCCTTCTGTCCAATGAGAATTTCCCTTCTCGCCACCTGCCCTTTTGCTGTGCCTCCCGGGGAAGAGCCTTCCTCGCCCCGGCAAGCAGCCAAGGGGACCGACTCGGCCCCCCTCGGCCTTCCCGCTCCAGGGGAAAGAAACCGGTCCCCCTCGAAAGCAGGGGCCGCCGTCCCTCCCCACGGCGTCGGCGCCGCCTCCTCCGCATGGCGGATGAAGGCACGAGGTGTTATTAGCCTGCTGGGGGCCCCTGAGGCCCAGCACCCCACACCGAGCCTGAGGGGCTGGCTTTTTCGCTCACCCGGTCCTCAATCCTGATTTAGTCGCGTGGGCGCGCGGGGCAGCCAGGTGGGAGCCTCATTAAGTCGAGGCAGCTGACGAGAGGATCCGAAGGTGCTTTCCCCTGGCTGCCGGGAACCGCGGCCTCCCTGGGGCGAGCAAGCGCCTCCCTCTGTGTGTGTGTGTGTGTGTGTGTGAGGGGGGTGTGTGTGTTTTTTGGGTTTCTTTCCCCCTATTTGTTTGCGTTATCAAGTTGTAAACTTTAGTGAGAGATAACCCACGGCTGTGAGTCACATCAGGACTTAACAGGCAACTTGCTTTAGCCATTTGTGTTAAATCTTGTGTTGATTTTTACCTACTTTGCGCGAATAAACGGAGGGCGCTTCGTACGTGCCAAGTACAAACACAGGGGCGTCCCTCCTGGAGGGGAGGCCTTCCTCATGGGTTTTGCTCTAATTTTAAGCCTTAAGCAATCAAAATTGCTAACTCAAACACCCCGCAAAGCAAACGGCGCCCCACGAGCTCGCGGCCCCGCTGGTGCTCCAGCTCTGAAACCCGCCAGGGCCCTGCCGACCCCTGGGTAGGGGCACGTAGTGGTCTCCATGCTAAAGGAGGATGATTCTGTCTTCAAAAACAAACAAACAAGCACCTACACATAATGGAAAAGGAACATAACGACTGCAGATGGTAGACTTGGAAGGGAGTCTCAGGAGGCGAGGCCACCTCCATCTACATAACTGCCTCAGTAATAACACACAAAGCCAAAATTGCCCAGGTAATGGTGTTGGAAACGCTGCATTTGGGTAGGGATTTAATAAATTGGGCCTGATGAGGAAAAAGTAATTGGGGGGGGGGTGGTTGTTGGCTTGGGAGCAGTCTGGGCAGAGGAAAAGAGGTGCCTGCACCTCCGGCGAAAGGGGGGGGCTCAAGGACAGAAAAAAAATGCAGAAGAGGTATAAAATCAGGTGGAGAGCAAAGACTAGGGTGATCCTATGGCGCAGGACCGCCTGCGGCCGAGCTGCAGGCCCCCAGGGTGCTGGAGGGACCCCTTGGGCAAAGGGTTGAATTTGTAAGGAGGGACAGACATGTACCTTAGTACTAAGTGGAAGAGGAAAGGTGACAGAATTTGAATTTAATAGCACTTATATGGGTGACTTAAGTTTTCTTGATAGTAATATAACCAACTTAGTAATGTAACCAGTGTATCAACATTAATAACAAGCAATAGAATTGCAACTCAATATTACTTGCAATGAAATGTGAAATGACTGTGTAGTGATATTACTATAACAGAGATGTGTTTATCAGCAAGTTAAGGTGTTATTAGTTTTTTAAAGATGGTTTTAATGTAAACATTATTGCTTCGGCAATACATCTCCATCAGTTACCTCTCAAGCCTCCAGTCTGAAGGGGGAGAGAAGGCCTTAGGGAGCAACAAGTACATTGTCAATACAGGAGACAAACTGATCCCTGTCTTAGAGCTCTGTCTCTGTCAGCAGTTCTTTAAATTGGTGTTTGCATAATGCTTTTGATGCTCATGAAACAAATCCATGGGTAAGAAGACATGGCCACTATCGGGATGTTCTTAGTAAATCCCAAAGTGGCTGAAGACTTTCCTAGTATTCATACTAGAGAGAAATGGGAGGGTGGAAGGGGAGGAATGAGGGATGGTAAGCTAATGCCTAATTTTCACATTGCCTTAAAGGCAGTTTCTTGGTAGAGACGGAATGCAGCGAATTCTTAAAAACAAACCAACCAACCAAAAACCTCAAAGACTATTACTGGATAATCTGGGAGAATTTCCGAATCCTGTGTAGCTTCCATGTTATTTAAAAAGGGGGGAGGGAGGGTTAAGAGAGGGAGAGGTTGGTTTATTGCCTGTACCTGGCTGCTGCTTAGTACCTCCCAATCCAGAAATGCTTTTAAGTGGTTCATATTTAACCAGTCCTATCTGTCTGAAAAGGAAAAGGCTGCCAAGCTAGATTGGATCATTTTGGATGCTGTCATTCTAGCTAGCTATTTCGTAGCATTGACGAGTGCTGACTTAAAACAGTTCAGACACGGCTGCATCCTGAGACATGCGGTGGCACTGTGCTTTTTAGCCTTGTCTCTTTTTATGGCATGCTATTACACGCTACAAAGCAGTAATAAAAAGCAGTGTACGTCAGGGTGTGGGACCTTGCCTCTTCCTCTTTTCCTTGGCCAGAGCCAGTGGCTCTGAGCAGAAGCCTCTCTAACATACATGAAGTTAGGCATGCTCAAGGCGGCTTTTACGCACCCCAGCCATATAAGCTTGCCTCATTCTGGCTACTATATAGAGAAATTGATTTCCTTGAATAATGAGCTGTTTTAGAAAGACTTTGATTTCTTACATTTCTAGGAAGAAATAACAGGATGGTATCCTTTGTGAGAGGCATAGGACTGACAGTTTCTGAAGAAGACAGCTGTGAGCATCCATGAACAGACTGTGACTCCGTGCACTGCTCATGTCCTTGAGCTTAACTGAGAGAAACTACCTTTAAGCTTGGGTTACTCTATAACCCCCTGGAGCTGGTGGCAGCTCTCATGTGGCCACCAGCTCGCCAGGACATGACCTGCAGCCATCCCATTCACTTCGCATAGGTCACTAAACGGCATTGGAAAGTAACAACCTTCACCAGCAGCTCAAACAGAGTGTACTTGCAGTGATGACGCAGACTCTCCGCGTGGTTTTTTTCTGAGCTGTGCTAGGTAGTTTTAAGATTGTGTCCATTTTAGTTGGATGTTCAAGAGTTGCAATACTTGGCAGGGCAAGGCAGTTAAACACAGCTGCTATTTATGAAAAAACTTGGATGCATTCTGTACAGATTCAATAGATAACCTACCTCCTGTTCCAAGCTGCTTTCAAACTAACTTGGTTTCAGGTGTAATAGCTCAGATGTGTAATGACCAGGCAGAAAGTGATGGCAGTAAGTATACAATAAAAAAAACTCTAAACAAACCCATTTCTATGAATACTGAATGTGGTCTACATGCACTCACTAATACTACAGCCTAGAACTAAGAGAGCTCAGAAAGCAGTAATTTGGGAAGTCTGATGCTACTGCGTTGGCTCACCAGCAAACATGAATGCAGTCCTTTCCTATCGCGGGAGACAGAGCTTCCCAGCTTCTGTGAGGATGCTAGGCTGACATGATTGTCTGGATTAGGCCCACCAACTTGGGTTTACTAAACTAGAGCAAAGCAAATACGCAGTTTTTGCAGGTAACATTCAGATTTCAACTTTTCTGATTTCACAACCCACACTCCTGCCCCTAAAAATACACATATGCTTCACCCACAGAACCATTACCTCACAGACTTTTATTTCCTTTTCTTTTTGGCTGAATTTTTTTTTTCTAACCTACTTTAAAAAAAAAAAAATCCCCATTGTGCTGCTATCTCTGTTTATAGCACCAGGAAGGTGTGCTCGGGCCGTATCGGGCACAATGGAATTTGCTGTGGGGAAACCCGGTGAGGAGAGTGGAACCCGCCCGCGCGTGAATTCCCGCGGCTCCTGCTGCTGCTTTATAAGGAGGCATCGGAGCGGCAGGGCTGGCAGCTGTGCCAGAGCGCCCGGGAGCACAGTCGCTGCACGCAGTGAGAATGGCTGCCTTCAACTGCAGGAGCTTGGTGTTGGCCTCTCTGTTAGCGCTTCTGGTGCTGTTGCTGTTTGGTGCCTCCCAAGGTGAGCGAGCTCGGGTTGTTCGGCCCTGGAAAGCGGTGCATGGCGCTGCTCCGCTGCATGCCAACCCCACTGGGGGGATGTGTGTGTTTTGTGTGTGTGTGTGTATATGTGCACGTGTGGTCTCTCTCATCGTGCTGCCAGATATGAGGTGGAAGGACATTAAAAGCATGCTGCTTAATCCTTGCAGTCCTACCCCTTCTCTTCTGCCAACAGGGAGTTGGGTAGTCAAGTCCTAGGCAGCCTGGTCCGAAGGGCTTTTATTTACCTCACTGTTTTCCTTCATTCCAGCACAAAGCAACCAAGACTGCTGCCTCTCTTACAGCAAAGGGCGCCTGCCTCGGTGGGCCATAAAGGGCTATACTGAACAGCTCTCCAGTGAAGTCTGCGATATCAGTGCAATCATGTAAGTTACTTTTCGGGAGATCCTGTATTTCTTCTGGCAGTTATGTATTAGCCTTAGGATGTCTGTTTGGGAGAAAAAAAAAAAGATTTGAATATTATAAGGTTGATTTTCTTTATCTTTTTCAAAAGTTTGAGTAGATCTTATATAATACTTGCATACAAAACATTGCAAGACCTGTAGTTGGTAGGGACTACTAAATCACAGGACAGCTGCGCAATGTAAATACTAAAGCTGGTAGTTTAGGAATCAGCTGTGTAAACAAGGATGTGCTTAGTCTTCAGCTTAGCCTAACTCTGGCCTACACCGGATGTTCCCTTGCCACAACCTGTTAACAGACACAAGTCACGAGCCCTGTCTTAATTCACAGAGATCAGAAATTGTCTCACAAGGATTTAGCCCTCCTAAATGCTGATCTGTTACCTTAGCTTGACAGAAGCTGTTCTCCTTAGTCTCAAAATTATTTCTTGCATCCCGCAAGGTTCTTTGTCTCAATGTCTCCAACAAATTGAACACAGTTGTACAGTGCAAAAAATGATCCCCAGGACTAAAGAAGCTATTATGTTTAAAATTCATTAGGTTTTTCTTCTTGTTCATGCAGTATTGGGGAGGGGGTGTGTAGCATCCCTTATCTAACTGGGGTTTAGAAAAGTTGCTATTCTTTATATGGAGTAACACGACAAATTGTTTTTGTTTCACTAAATACAGCTTCATAGTATTTTCTAGCAGAGTTTTTACAATTATTCACTAATATTTTTACCATTACTTCTTTTCCAGTTTCCACACCCATAGTGGACTGAACGCCTGTGTAAATCCTAAGGAAGGCTGGGTGAAGAAGCATCTTCTTTGGTTGAGGTAGGAACCTAGAAATCTAAAATCTGTTAGGCTGATGAAAACAGAGCATATATGAAAGGTCTTTTCTTACATCTCCTGGAAGCCACTTTGATGGCAATTCTGAACGTGTTTGTTCTTCTGTCTCCTATCAGACATGGTTACTTTTTAAGAGCCCTCTCTGGGACAGTCATGTCATAGGTCCTTCTCCTACCTGAGCTATTCTTCCTATATTCGCTATTATCTCGGAGAGAGAAATCTACAACTGATCTGTGGCTGAAGTGATTATTTATGTGCTTTCTCTCATTCCTTTTAACAGCCATAAGCTCAAGAGGATGTCGATGTGATGTGGTTTCCAGCAGGGAACTAAACACAGACGTGGCTGAAGAACCACTAGGTTCAACCTCTCGGTTGAGATCATTGTCTTGTACACCGTTGTGTGCTTACTCACCGCTATCTCTGGCTTCTTTGGAACCGTTGAACTTCTGAAGTTGATTCATATTGCATCACTGTTTTGCTTGAATTAAGCATTTTGTTAAAGTTTCTATTTTACTTACTAATATATGACAGTAGATTTATATTCAGTAAAGACTACCTTAAGCTATTGTACAGAGTATGTATTCTATTAGGTTTTTTGCATAGTTGTTTTGTATGTGTGCTGTGTGCTATTCAGCATATGTAAAGCAGGTTATTTATTCTGTTAATTTTGTTACTTCTTTGGCACTTTCTTGTGCCAAAATGTTTCCTTTTAATTCTAGTTAGCATGATAATACATTTTGAACTGTTGATAAACAAATTCTGTTTGTAAGAAAAATGGAAATTGGAGACTTGAAAAATAAATGAATCTGTCTACATGCGAGATATATATATATATATATTTTTTTTTTAAATCACAGAAGGTAACTTCTCCCTTGAAATAAATTCCTTTGCTTGTGAGCCTCCAGCTGAAACAATTAGGCAAGCATATTCATATTTGTTAAAGCCACTGCCCAGCTTGTTAACTCTGTTTGCCCTATGGGTACCTACAATCTCCTTAGGATATATCCCTTTTCCTCTCACAGACAGCAGCTACATATGAAGCTTTTTTGATGAACATGAAGACCTATTCTTGGCTCAATCTCATCTTAACTAAACTTGAGGGAATTTCTCTTATAAGTTCCTGTGTCTATTCAGGAGAGACCTTACCTGTTACAGGGCAAGCTTCTAGTTCATTCCAACTGAGAAGGATTATGATTGTGCTAATGCTGTCTGCTGTCTCTGCTAAAGGTCATCTCTGGAGGAGAAATTTTCAGAGGGGCATTACAAATGATGCCTGATAAAAGCAATGGATCTTTATGGCATACGGTGTGGGCGCAGGATGAAGCGGGGAGGCTGCTCTGCTCTTTAGCTACATGGCCCATGTGGACTTCAGGGGTGCAACCAAGCAGGCCACGTAGGTGTCATCTTCTCACTGTCAGCACTGGAGTCTTTCACATAGATCTATGCTCTGATTCTTGGTACCTTTTACTCACAGAGGTAGAAGCATCAAACATTTGGTAGACACTCAGCTGCAGCTACGTGTTTCTTGATGTCCTTGAGATAGGAGCTGATAGGTTCTTTTTATGGTGGTTGTGAATCTAAGGCTGTTGACTCTAGTTTCAACACCTGCCAGAACTTGCGCAACCTGCTTGTGGCCCTGGAAACCTGGGAGCTTGCAGTTTGCTGGGGGTGAAGCGCTGAAGGAGCAAGATTAATTGGTTTCAGAGTTTCTAATAGGTGGATTCCATGTCCCTCACAAAGGATATAATGTAAGTAGCTATAGCCATCCCAGAGAGGAGTCATTACCTAGCGCATTCCTTGGGAATTTTGGGAATTCCCAGAATTTCGTAAGAGGACTAGAGCAAACTGCAGAACTCCTTCGACCTTCTCTGCCAGCATTGGTGCGTGTTCCCATATGGGATGACCTAAGAGTTCAGGGGCTATCAGGCACCAATAAAATGGAACAGACACAGTTAATGGACGCATATGAAAGTGTCAGAAGTTGAGGTTCCCCAAGCCTACCTTGAAAATAGATAGGGTGTTTGAGGGAATATTGGGATAAAAACAAAGGAGAATACTTGGTTAGCTGCTGGCAGAATCCTAAAGGTGGTGCCCGCCACTGACACAGGTGCTGAGGTTGGATGGGCAAAGGTGCGGGGCAGTGAGGTGGGGAAATGAAAAGAAGGCCAGGGAGGAGAGAGGGGTGGCAAAACAGTGGGCGAGTTGCTGCAGAGGGTGGTAGAGATTTTAGGCACCAGAGCTATGTATGAACTTTGTGCAGAAAAGCCAGGAGCCAAAGGTAAGGAATTCAAAGCTGAGGAGCAGAACAGGAAAGTGAAGACTGTCTGAAGTTGAGTGGGTGGCTCTCTTTTCACAAGCCCAACCTGTAAGTAATGTTCTGTATCACTTCTGCAACTCCTTCTTCCTCTTGTCAGCCACAGTTCTATCTCCACAAAAGCTCAGGTGCTCTATCCACCGAGCTATGACTTGTGGGATTTTTTTTTTTTTTAAGTTCCTCCTCTTGTAGTTGAATGTTTTTTTATAATCGGCCTCATTGGAGGAAACAAAATCACCTGAAAATTGGTTCCTATGCTCAAAAACGTAGGTTGATAAGGTTGACAGGCTGGGAAATTCCCTGTAAAAATAACATGTCCTTTCATGAATTCCTCAAGTTGCAAGCAGGCATTGTGAGTGAGTGCTGTACCTCCACAATCATCAGATCACAGGAGTTGCATTTTTCTGAGCAAGTAACCATAAGTGGCAGTAAAAGTTCTGATAGCTTGGAAAAAGATGACCATTTCTAGGAAAATCTTGACCCTGATTTCTTTGGGGCAGATGCACCTCTTCTGCATTTGTGTAGGTGAGTGTATTTCCTCTATATCTTTGGGGATTTCTTCCTTTTGTTTTTTTTCTTTTAAATATTTTGTAACCAGTTATTTTCTCTTGCAAAATGCTGAAGAGCCTTGTTCAGAGCTCTGAACTCGAGATGGGGGTCTGAGGGCCTTCCCATCAGAGTCTCAGTGCAATTTCATATGTCAGTTCCAAAGTCTTGTGCTCTCACCCTTTTGAGACCAGTTCTCCCCGATTCCTGCATTTGCTGGAACATCAGTATTGACTCCTGTGCACGTCTTTACTTTCTGTTATTTTTTTCTTTTTGCCCTTAAAAAAAAAATCATCCTTTTATTTTCTAAAGCAATCTCACTCCATTCCCACTCAAGACATTATTTTGAGATCTTTGTCAGAAAACTTTCTCTTCATATATGGAATCAAAATTTTGATTTACTCATCTCTTAATATGTTTTTTTCTCCCACTCCAACACAGAGTAACCATGATTGTTGCTGTTCTGGCACACAGAGAAAAGTGCCTCCTAGGGCTGTCATCAATCACATGGAGCAGCTGTCAGCAACTGTGAAATAAACGTTATTGTGCAAGTTGCCAGTTTAAGAAATTCAGCTGTAATATGACTATCCTTGGTTACTACTGTCTGATGCATAAGTAACCTGTGGGCTAGTGGAAAAATGTGTTTAAACGTTATAGTTTCCCTGTTTATATCTGTGGACAGTTCTGCAAAATTATCTTAATGCAAAAAAAGCTATATAGAAAAAGGTATACAATATGCATTTTTATCTGTCCTTGTACACACTCTGTGTTTAAATATTCTGAACGGTACATGTTAATTAAAGGTAGCAAAGATATTGATAAAAATAACTTAGGATTAAATGGACAGTGATTTGCTAAAGAATAGCAACCATTCTGCTGCTTTTTGCTGTTAAAACATAAAACCTGCTGTATCTCATGAGTTACCACCAGTATTAAGTTATTTGTTGAATTATTTGTTCAGTTAATTGTATCTCCTAACCAGCAGTTGAAGACCGTTGTTCCTCATCTCTTTTTTTTCCAGCTTCCACACAAAGAGGGGTCATAAAGCATGTGCGGATCCAAGATAAATGGGTGAAACCTTCTTCTGAGGTTTGAATGCTTTCAAGCTTATTAGCTTACTGAAGACCGAGCATTACTGAGCGCGCTTTGTGACAGCCACACTTTTGAGCCCTTTCATAGTGGTGCCGATAACTGCTCCATTACTTTGAATTACCAGTGCCTAGGAGCCCACATGTAACTGAACTTCACTTTTGATTAACTAGAATAAATAGTTCAACTGTAATTCTGCTTAGCAATAAATAGGGGAACTCCTGAAAGTAGATGGGCTTTGCGCTTACGAAATTGTCACTTGATTTTAATGGCATACACCTAACTTGATAAACATCAAAACAATACAGGCAATCAACTGTAACAAGTCTTCTGTAACTTGATCTCAGTTGTTTTATGCTCTGCCATTCTTATCAAGCAGTAGGCAATATCCCTTGCCAAAATATGAATCATAATAGAGGTTTTTAGTCTGCAGATTTCTTTCTGTATCTTGTACGCATTTCCATCATCATACTTCTATCTTTTTAGTCATATTATGCAGTCTGAATGATAAGTTATAACTGATTGGTTATAGTTGTGTGAATTTACATATATCCAAGCTATGATCTATGTTCCTATGATTTTGTGGTTGTATTATTCTTACACGTGTCAGCTTCTCCTGTCCAGTGTTGCTGTCCTAAGCCAGTTAAAGGTTTTCAAATTGCTGTTTGTTCCTTGTGCATTATCGATTGCAGATGACTTACAGTCAAAGCTCACCAAGAGTTATTGGCATTAGTTAAAATGTTTTGTGATAAACATAAGCAAATCAATACATTACTTGTCATTGATGATAGGTTTGAATAATATGTTAATCTAATACATTACAGCTATACCTCTAGTGGAATGTTGCTTATAAATATGGTAAGTCCTGAATATTTCTCTGGCCCTGCTTGCCTTAACACTACTATTTTTTTTTTTTTTTTAAGGGAACGGGGATTTAGACAGCATGTTTGCTTTTGGACCTAACCTGGTAAGGTTGAGCTAGATTTTTCCATTGCTACTTACCTGCACTACGACAGATATGAATAACTCACGGACTGAAAAATATGACATGAGACAAACACAAATTTCAAGGAACTGATAAAGCATCACTGAATTCCTTGGGCCAGTGAATTTGGCTACTTTAATAAAGCAGTTTTTACAGCTATGTATGCCTTTCTTAATTTTTCAAACCAAAAGACAGAGGAAGATACAAATTCATGAAGTCTTTTGAAATGGACCTAGCCAAAAGACCTAGCTGTACAAATGCTCTCTGGAACTCAGCACAGATCAGAATTGACTCTTCTCGCACTTTTGCATGCTTGCTACTGATTTATTCATGGTTTTTTCCCTGGACCATTGACATTTGAGGTTGATCAGTCATTATTCTTCTTGAAGTAAGAATTATGTAAAAGTTTCTTTTTCATCTCTACCATGCCTATTATATCTTCTGTTCCTGTGAATATTAAAATATGATAGATATGGTACTGTAGCTGCTACAGTGTATTGAGCATAGTGTATTGCTCATATAGTTACCATTAATAAAACCAGGCAGTCTTTTGTCAACAATAGTTTCCTTGAATTTATAGCATCATTCAAAGATTATGCAATTCAAGATGCATGTTTAATGTAAAGATACTAGATGAAATGTAAATACTGTATCTTTAAAAAGTAAATACTTCACAGGAAAAGTAGAGTCTAAAATAGTATTATTAATTGTTATTACTATTTCAACAACAACATTTCCCTAATTTTACTTATATGAATTCCACTTATCCCCAAAATAGAACAATAATTTTGTTCGTAAGCATCTGTACCTCCATTTATGTGTTCTTGGAATTTTGTTACTCTCTACTGTAAATTAAAAATGCGGGTTTTTTTGTGTGTTTTTTTTTTTTAACTTTCTCTGTCTCAAGGCAATAATGGGTAGTCTGGGTTGACAGCCCCTGAAGAAACAGATATATATAGTGTCCATATAAGGCGTTTTGCCTGGCACACTTACAGTGCATGCCCATACAACTGCACAGACAAAAGTGAGGAAAAGAGGCATTGCTTAGCAGATTTTCCTACACTAACAGTACCAGCAAAGGGATATGAAGATCCATGGAAAAAGAACTACTTGTCTCCCACAAGAGGTGACTGAAGTAAATAGGAGTTGAATTTGCATGGTACATATTCTGTGGACAGAAAGTCTCTGCCTCATTCTCTGTTAAATCTGGTTACTCTCCAATTGTTAATATTGTCATTAGCAGAGAGGTCAAAGGAATCAATGAGATACAGTCATGAGGGTTGATTAAATATGCCATTAATTCCTACATATACTAATTTATTTCTACAGTCAGAGGCCTATCCTACTCTTTTTGCAATTAAAAACAATGCAAATTCACCCTGGGGGGGTCTCATGGACTTACTATTTCCTAATATTTCAGGAACACGGATGTTTCATTCTAGACTGCTGAGATCCACCTAGTGGGATGCTCGAGATCCATCTAGTGGGACACTTAAGAAGTGCTCTTGGCTGAATCTCTCTAGGAGCTCTGGATCCAAGCCATTCCAGTGTACTAAGCTTTTCAGGATTTTGTTGTTCCACAACAATACTCTTTTCTCCTGGAATATTTTGATTTATCTAAAACCCTCAATCTTTACATTTTTTTTAGAGTGATTCTTTTTTCTAGCCCTCAAAATTACAGAGAAAACCTTAGAAAACAAAAGATGAATAAGAACTCAGTTGTTTTTTTTTTTTTCACATTTCTTACACTGAAGCTAGTTTCATGATTCTGTGATATCTGACCTGTGCTTTTTGAGCAATAGCTGTAGCTGTAAAATTTCAAGGTAAAGCTATGGCCACATTTCCAAAGTGGGCACTTTTCTTGCAGTGAGCACTATTTCAGTTATCAGAAATGATGATGTTGAGCTACTTTTCAATCAACAAATTGCAGTTCTAATTGAAGTTGAAGATTTGCATATTCTTTTTGTCGGTTTGGTTTATGGCTTTTTTCCCCTTCCCTCCTTTACTGCCGAAGATGGATGTAATCACCCACAGATTTCAATGAAGATTTTGCTTGCCCAAGGGCTAACATTAACTGTTGCCTATGCCATAGTGAATGAGACTCTATAAGAAGGCACACACAGACAGTTGTAATAAGATACCAGATATGCTCTTTTGTTAGTTTGGGGTTTCTCAGATGTGGTAAATACCTTACTTGGTAATACATGCTCATGGAGAGAAAGGGACAAACCAGTTACTGTAAAAGGAAAGAGAGTGGCCCTGAAACTGGACTCACCCATGAGAAAGGCTGAATGATAAGGTCCATTTAAGAAAAGGTTACAGGACAAAGTATGTAAGAGAACAGGAAACCCTGAGACAGTGGAGTAGCAGTACCATGTTTAGTGATGGCATGCACCAAAGTGTAGGAAACAGACCACAAAGTATTTCTACTTCTGATTACACCTCTGTGTATTTTTGTGATGTGAATTATAACTGTCTTCTCTTGTGGAATAATGTCTGCTCATGAGCCTGAGCAAAACAGTTTTATGTGTAGGACTGTCCAGTACAAATTCATTTTAAATTTTGCATCCTCCTCCTCTACATTCTGGATGATAAAAGTTAATCAAAAGATAGCTTGTTCTTCAAAGAATACAGCTTGCAAGGAGACAAACTGTGTACCACGGAATCATAAAGTAACTACTCAGGTGAGAGTAGATAGCCTCATTAGGTTGCAAGGATAGAGAACCACTGCAAACCTGTAAAGACTCATACCTGGGTGGGATAGTTAGGTGTTATGAGTGCATATGAGAAGAAAGCAAACGTTGCCCTAGCCTTCAAAAAGGGCAAGAAGGAGGAGGACCACAGGCCCCACAGGAGAGAACTACAGGCCAGTCAGCCTCACCTCAATCCCTGGAAAAGTGATGGAGCAGCTCCTCCTGGAGGTCCTCACTAAGCATCTGGAGGACAAGAAGGTGATCAGGAGTAGTCAGCATGGATTCACCAAAGGGAAATCATGCTTAACCAATCTGATAGCCTTCTCTGATGGGACAACTGGCTGGGTAGATGAGGGGAGAGCAGTGGATGTTGTCTTTCTGGACTTCAGCAAGGCTTTTGACACTGTCTCCCATCACATCCTCATAGGTAAGCTCAGGAAATGCGGGCTGGATGAGTGGACGGTGAGGTGGATTGAGAACCGGCTGAATGGCAGAGCTCAGAGGGTTGTGATCAGCGGCGCAGAGTCTAGTTGGAGGCCTATAGCTAGTCATGTCCCCCAGGGGTCAGTCCTGGGTCCACTATTGTGCAACATATTCATCAATGAACTGGATGAAGGGACAGAGTGCACCCTCAGCAAGTCTGCTGAGGATACAGAACTGGGAGGAGCGACTGATACCCCAGAGGGCAGAGCTGCCATTCAGAGGGACCTGGACAGGCTGGAGAGCTGGGCGGAGAAGAACCTCATGAAGTTCAACAAGGGCAAGTGCAGAGTCCTGCACCTAGGGAGGAATAACCCCATGCACCAGTACAGGATGGGGGTTGACCTTCTGGAAGGCAGCTCTGTGGAGAAGGACCTGAGAGTGCTGGTGGACAACAAGTTGACCATGAGCCAGCAATGTGCCCTTGTGGCCAAGAAGGCCAGTGGTATCCTGGGGTGCACTAGGAAGAGTATTGCCAGCAGGACGAGGGAGGTGATCCTCCCCATCTACTCAGCCCTGGTGAGGCCTCCCCTGGAGTGCTGTGTCCAGTTCTGGGCTCCCCAGTACAAGAAAGACATGGAGCTTCTGGAGAGAGTCCAGCAGAGGGCTACCAAGATGATGAGGGGACTGGAGCATCTCTCCTATGAGGAAAAGCTGAAGGAGCTGGGACTGTTCAGCCTCGAGAGGAGAACACTGAGGGGGGAAACTGATCAACGTGTACAAGTATCTGAAGGAAGGGTGTCAAGAGGATGAGGCCAGACTCTTCTCCGTGGTGCCCAGCGATAGGAAAAGAGGCAACAGGCACAAAGTGCAACACAGGAAGTTCCATCTGAACATGAGGAAAAACTTCTTTCCTGTGAGGGTGACTGAGCACTGGCACAGCTTGCCCAGAGAGGCTGTGGAGTCTCTTTCCCTGGAAATATTCACAAGCTGTCTGGACAAAATCCTGGGTAATGTGCTCTAGGTGACCCTGCTTGAGCAGGGGGGTTGGATTAGATGATCTCCACAGGTCCCTTCCAACCTCAACTATTCTGTGATTCTGTGCGTATCTTGAGTTGACTGGTCAAGCTATCTAACTGGCGATGGGTTCAAGTAAGTGGTCCAATTAACAGTGAAATTGCCAATTACTGTGTCAAGGTTAAACTAGTAGTTAATGTTCTTGCAACATCATTGGTCATGTACAAAGCTAGTGAGACCACTATAGCTTTACGAAGTAGGCAAACAGGAACCTGAGAATGATAGATATAGTATAGCAGATTAAGTCAGCTGTAGAGTGGTCAGTATGGTGACTTCAGCTATTCACTCAAAAGTGACAGTTACCTCATGTACAAATAACTGTTCTGATACACCTGTATTTCAGGAGTGTAAATCAAGACTTTCATTTAAGTTTGTCATGCATATCTCAAAAATAACAATATTCTGGCAAGATACCTTACTGCTGTGATTGATTTTTTTTACATGTATGCTAGAACTGCTTGAAAAATGTGATTTTTCTATTCTACTAGGCATCTGAATGTTTCAAAGTGTTATAATAAGGAATAAATGGTCAAAATGTCTTTCAGAGTGATAATCCAAATCTCAAAGAGGTGCTCTCTCTATAGCATTGCTTGAAATTGTTATTAGAATAGGCAGTAACGTTTAGTTAAATTGAAAGCGTGTAGCACTGTATTATTGTTAATTACAATGGATGGGTGACATGTATAACGTTTTGAACATTACATGAAGTACATCAGCATGATGGTAAGGCAACTTAGGAAACATGAAACGCTGAGCCAATACAGTAGGCCTACCATGTTTAGTGAAGGCATGTACAGAAGTCGAGAAACATACAGGTGTATGCAAATACTTAACACATTTTTGGCATCATAGAAACAAAATAGGAAAGCCAAAATGAGTTATTTTGACTTTTTAAATTAAAAATGATGGTGAAATGAACACGCTTTGACTTTAGTGAAGCCGTGTTTTCTAAAAGGAAGTGGCTTTCATTACTTATGTTTATCAACTCTTTGCTTCCTCGTGTCCCAAAGCGGTTTGACACAACGGTATGTTAGGTACACAGAGAAGAAATGCTCCTGTTTTCCTCAGCAGGTGAATCAGGACAACTCACTGGCTTTCGTCTTGCAGCTCAGACAGTCTGACCACAGAATTTGTGTATAATTACCTGATTTTGTCAGCTTTGCCATCTTAACTGGATGATACAAATCTCTCATTAACCAAAATGTCTTCAGCCACCTACAGTCTGGACCATGCAAAGAAAGATAAAAGGCTTTTCTGAATTCTTCTCAGAGAAGGTAGGAGAAATACATGTCGGTTTTTTTTGCTTTGAGTCTTTTCTGTTGGCAAGATTAAGACAGGAAAGAAGGCGCTCTCTTAAAAAAATGGATAGCAAAGGAAAACTTTTTCAGCTAAGTGAAAATTTGACTGAAAGAACTAAAAATGTATGGAATTACCTGTTTGCCTGGGAAAAGCAAGCAGTGTGTCAGAAGTTAAAGATGGAAGAAAAGAGCAAAAAGGAAAAATGTTGTTCTCTTCTAAAACTTATTATTGTTATCTCTGGTAGGTACACAACACGTGTCTAGTCATGTTAACAGAAACTTGTAGGTGATGTATTTCATAGGCAAATAGTAACTATGTATTTTTCATTCTGGATAACCAGCCATGCAAGGATGAAAAACAGAGAATTTCTGGAAAAGATAGTGCTTTGCTGTTGTGTAATATGCTGTCAGCTCTGTCTCCCAATATAGTGGCTACGTAGCAAACAGTAAGCTCATGGAAATTCATGTTCATCATACAGGTAATAGAGTTTTAACATTCTCAGAGCTGTGGTGTCATGATTAGCATTGGAGATAAACAGAAATGAGCAGAAATGAGAAGCAGGTTTAACAATGCACGGGGAAGTGCATGTCTGCATGGGCATATGTTTGGGCAAGAGGAAATAGGGACCTATTCCAGAATAAAACAACTTTGAGAAGTGCTACATATTTAATTAGCCAAGCAGAAAAAAAGGAAATATCAGAGCACAAGCTTTCTGCATCTGATAGACCTTGACAATTATGAAAAAAGGTAACGTGCAAAAAACTCCCCTTAGTAGAAGTTTGCCACACTCATGACTAACGTAACAGAAATAGGAAGTGGCTTTTTGCATCTTTCCCTTAACTCAGACTACTCTTGGGCTGGCCTTTCTGATTTAGTTCAGCATACCACAGACTGACCTACTTGAGAACAAGTGGGTCATGATACTACTTTAAATCAGGAAGCCTAAAACCCACTTTTCTCTGCAAGCGAGAGTGTGCTTGAGTAAGAAACACTTTCTTCTTTTTATTCTTCTTAGTCTTCGTAGGATGGTACTTTGGCTCAAAAAAACAGAGATTTTCAGAGTCTGTGATGATAGCAAGAAGCCCACAATTCTCAAGAGGAAGCTGTTCATTGAACTGCATTAATTTTGCCTGATACTGTCCAATACAGTTGTCTCCACTGCTCTAGATAGGTGCATACTGGAGCCTTTCGAAGGCTTTCAACACTGACTGATAACGAGGCTTACAGCATCTTAACTTTCTGACGTTCCTGCAACCTGCTGACACAAGCAAAAAATGCACACAGGGAGCAACTGATTTATAGGTTATCCTTCTAGGCTGATAACATCAATACTTTTGATCTCTGAACATCAAAGCTGATTATCTCATCCATCGATAAAAAACTGCTGCAGATCCTGGCCCAATGTCTCAGCATTTCACTTGTCTTTCCAGTGTAGAGGTTTTTGAATTTTATACAGTGTCTATGCAGTTTCTTTGAGGCTGCCTTTTCATTGCAGACATGTTGTGTTACAGTCTTTGGATGCTAAAAACCTCAAGGTACCAATGTGCCCCAGCAGTCTCAGTGAAAATTCTTCCTCCTAAAATTATGCACTAGTTGGCTATTTCCCCGAACTCTGAAGTGTTGCATTTCTGCCTAACTTTGTATGCCTGCAGTCCCATAGTAGTGGTGTAGCTGTGATATAAATGAGGAAAGGTCTGTAGGGAGAGGTGATGCTTTTTTTTTCTAGACTAAGTGATGCAGGTGGGTAAACCAGACAAGCTTTGGTTAGAAACTTCATAGGAATACCATAAGCATTTGGATTACCACAGACTCATCCAGCTCTGTGTCTCAACAAAACGTTCCTTCTTTTTAGAAAGCTTATCTTGTCTATTATGCCACCACTGATGTAAGTTTTAAGTAGTGAAGCTGTGTGCTGGAAATGTCCAAAGTGATCCAGGCTATGAAGTATCAATGGTTTTTAGACAGCAGTGTAACTGCCAGGCTGTAGAGGACTCGTAGCTGACCCAGACGTCTACACAGCAAAATGGTCGTAATGTAGCATGTTTGTAACGTAGCTAATACGGGTAAAAACGGCAGTGAAAATTTAGTGGTATAGACCTCGGGTCGGTCTGCCTACCCACCTCTGTGTATCATTAGTGTCCCTGCTTGCCTAGTCCTCCAGTGATTAGCTGCGTTCAAGTCCTTTCTGCACTCCTTCACTGCAGTTGTTACCTAGGCTGCCTGAAGCTTTCCTAGGCCACCCTACCTGTGCTATGAATGTGGTTCCATTTTGTCAGAAAGACATACAAGCTGTTAGTTACTTTATATGTATTTTGCACACGTGCCCGTACTGGGTGGCACTCTGGGAAAAAACGTTTCTCAGCAGAGTGAGCCACTCATGTGGTCAGCAATTTTTCCTAGCTTTTATACAGGAATAGAGAGACTGATGCCATTAGCCCACTGCCTCTTTGGGACAGGCTGCATAGAGGCTGCATAGAGAGCTAACAGCCTTTCTGCAGTGACTCCACTGTTCCCGACTCTTGTGCTTAAAGAGGCAAGGAAAGGGGGCAAGAGTCAAGGCTGGTCTCCTCCATGATTTCACTGATCAACTTCTGAGAGTTGTTAATGCCTCTTAATATCCTGGGTGATGATAAGCTGTGAGGAGTGCAGGTTTAGATGGAGATTTACAGCAAGAAAGCGAGGAGAGAGGGTGCAGAGGGCTGCCAGGTGATGATGTCATGCGGCTGTGAGGTCATTCCATTTCCTTCTTCCCTGTTGAGACTAGGGTGACATTTGCCATATCCGTGTCTCAGGGGAAAAGAAAGGTCCTCCTTGGCACATGATAACAAAACTTTGAAAAACTTATTTCTCAAGAATATGACAATAATTGATGCAAGGAAGTAAATACAAACCAGAAGTACAAGACTGAAGAGATGCTTACTATATGTAGTGGAACTGGAGATATTCCCAGTTTATGCTGTATCAAGCCTTTAAAGTAAAAAAAATTAACTAACTAAAAAAATTAAATGCAACACTGCTAGCTACTGTTAACTAATCTGCTAATCAGAAAGGCTGCATGAATTTATATTTTCAAAGAACAGAGGGGAAGGAGTTAACGTAGGAAGTGGTATTCGTGGCATCTCCATTGTTAGCATCAGGTAAATTAAAAGAACAGAAAATGTTTATATTCAAAAATTATAATCTGGGTGGATACAGATTATGATAAACAAATACAAAAAGCTAATAAGAAACTAGAGACCACCAAGAGCAGGGGGTTGGTCAAAAAGCTATTTTTGAATAAGCTTGTTCAAAGTAAGTAAATTCAAAGGAAAAGCTGTTTAGCTTAATTGGGAATGATTGTTTTCAGTGAAAATACTTCTTATCTTCCTCAAGACAACTGGCTTTCCACATACCAATAAGACAATTAAAAAAATTAAAATAAACAAATGGAGACTAAAAGCCTGAAGACCACTTTGTCTCCCAACCATGTCCCAAAGTAAATCTGGAATTGGCTATTGTGTTTTACTTCCTGACTTTCAAAAAACCAGAGGACCATCTTCAAAGGGAAGCAGCAGGGGACCATATGGACGTTTGGGAAGAGTCGTGCGTTACTGAGCGCTGACCTGGACTGCGCTCTGTCGACCTGCTGTCAACAGTGAGGGCTGTGAGAAGATTTACTAAATCAACGTGTTGTCTGCTTCCCCCTATTGATGAGCCATTCTTGCGTGAAGCTTGCCTCAAATTTTTTGTTGTGTAAACCCATTATCTTTTAATGAGTCCTTCTTGGTTATTGCCTTTTCAATACATTAACTTTTTTCTTCTGTCTCTGATGTAACCGCATTTTCCCACTCATGTATCTGTCTTGAGTTTGCCTTTAAAATATTTAACTGATTATTTTTTCTTCAAGTATTTTTTTTAAGCCCTTGGACTTTTTTTTTTTTGGTCACTGGGTAGGTATTTGATTTTCAAATGGCTTTCTAACGGGGTTTGTCAGGCCTCTTAGGGGCTCAGATCCTTCATCGCTTTCCAGTGCGGTGCAGCTGAGGCCTGCGGCGCCCGTGCGCCCTCCTGCCTGTGCTGCTCCTGGGCACCCCGTCCCGCCAGCAGCTCTTCTGGCAGCTGCTGCGAAGCTACACAGGGCGGACGACGGCCGAAGAGCCTCGGCGATAAACCTCCGCACGTGGCAGAAAGCCACGGCCGTTATGACGGATGGCTCCGCCAGTGTAAAACAAGCAGTGATACCCCCCGCCGCCGCCGCCACCCCAACTGTTAACGAGCAGCACAGAAAGCACAAAATGGCGCCGGGCGAGCAGGGCCGCTGCCGCCGTCCCGCCTGCCGGCCGGCGCCTGCGCAGCGCGAGTGTTTGCGGGTTGCTATGGGAGCGGGCCGAGGCCGGCGGCCGGCACGGGAGGATGCGGCTGAAGCGGCTGCTGCTGCGCTATTACCCACCGGGTGCGGAGCGGGGCGCGGGGCGCGGAGGGGCGGGGCCGGGCCGGGCCGGATCGCTGCCCCGCGCCCGGCTGGCGTCGCGCTGCCCCTGCAGCAGGCGGCGCCGCGGGCCGGGCCGGGCCGGGCTCCGGCTGCGGGCCCACGGCCGGGGCGGCCTCTGCCCGCCCTGGGCTGGCGCAGGCACCCGAGGGAGCGCGGCTGCCCTCGTGGCCCGAACCCTGGCGGGCGTGCTCCCTGCTGCCCGACGCTGTGCGTTGTCTCAGAGCACGCTTGCCTAGCACGAGCTAGCGGCTCTGCACACCCAGCTAGTTACTGAGAACTCGGTCGCAGCTTCTCCGCGTTGTAAAACCCCTCCAGTAATAAGGGTTTTCCCTCCGCGCCTTAACTGCGCTGCATGTAGCAGCTTAGAGCAGGAGTAAGTAAGTGGACCCTACGCCTGCTGTTGGGGTGAAATCTCGATTTCGGCGGTGCGTTTTTTCGGCGCTTCGGTTCGGGTGTCGCCTTCCATCTAGGAAGAGTTTGCCACAGGTCCAGAGATGGAGCTGGTGGTTTTATTGTTGCAAGGCAGGACGGTCTCGTTCACAGCCTTGTTCCTCTGTAGGGCAATAAGGAGTTAAAAAAGTCGAAGCACAAGTCACAGAAGTGAGTAGTTAGCACCAAAAATGCATGTGCATTAGCAAAAGACCACTTTGGTAAAAAGTTCGCTTATTACTTGTTCTTCCTTTCTTTGTTTTGTGTTTTTCCCGAGCGGGCCCGTGCTTCAGAAAGGTGTACTGCCAAGCTGCCTTCGCGGTTGATCATTAACTACTCAGGAGACTTTAGTGCATTTTCTTATGTAAAATAAGGGAGAGATGACAAATAGTGTTGGAATGCCTGATGTAATAACAGGCTTTTCTGCCAAATTAGATATTTTCTTACAAACTTGGTAAAATGCAAAATGACATGAAAATTCATCCAAAATGTCCTTAACCAAGAAGCAGCAAAACTCTTCAATGAATATTTTGAAACAGAAAACAATGTGGTTAAACATTTTAATACTTCAGCTCAAAGTACTTCTTACTTTGCCAAAGCATACCTGGAAATGAGAAGTGTGTTATCGTTTTCTATGCCTTACTGCACATAGGCCTTTGCAAGCAGAGAAGTTAAAAATAACAGTTTTTGGTAAAATGTATTGTCCAAATTGCTAGGAGTACCAAACTACAACAAGTATCTTCAGGACAACTTGTTTGAAAATAGAGCTGATGAAATCATGCAAAAAGTTGTCAGAAAAAAAAGGTATTTTTTTCCAGAACTGAAAATGAATCATAAATATAGCATTTAGAATATTAATGTTTAATTTCTGTTAGCATATAAACACATAAGGGCTGCTCATCACTTGGCTAATTTATAGCAAGAACTGTCACTGTAGTTCTAATCTCATGAACTGGAAGTAGATCTGCTGAAGTCAGTAGAGTAATTAATGCAAGTGGAGCATTGAGATCTACAGTATGCATCACAAAATCCTTAACATCTAATTAAGACTTGTATATCTTTTTTTTTTTAAAGGAATTATCCTGGAATACATACAAGGCGGTGAGCCGAAGACCAGATCTATAGATCTACTTGATCTTAGCCCTAAGTAAGTATGATTCTATTTCAGGAAACAGCACTATATGCTGTTTTATAGCAGGCTCATATACAACTCTGATAGTTTTAAATGTAATTGAGGTCAGTTATGTCTTTTCCACTGAAACGAACAAAAAGAAAAAAAGCAGTCATTTGTTCTGCTTGTATTTTAAATAAAAAATTTGCATTCCAAATGATTATTACTGTCATGCTTTCTGCCACCGTCAGAGGGGGAAGCTCTTTTTGCTTATGGAATTATGATTATCAAGATGCTTGTACAAAGCCAGCAGAAATGCTGAGTTTTACGGTGCCAAACCTGTAATGTTATAATTAGCGATAGTTAGTTCTTAGGTACTGTAATAATATTTCTGTTCAGGATGTTTTTAAAAAGCGGGTCTGATTCAGCTCCCAATTATACTACTATACATGAGCGTGTTGAAATCACTGAAAACAACAACCAGGTAAAAGTTCAGATCACTCCTGTTGAATAATTAATCCCCTTATCTCTAAGGTAAGATAGTGCCAGATAGGTAAGTAAGTGTTAATATTTCCCTCTCATATATCCATGTGGAGAAACTAGGTATCTGCTTCTGTTGAAAGTAGTGGAAGTGTTGTGTTTCTTTTGTTAGTAATCTAGTTATAGTTGGGTTCTTTGGAAGAACAAGTAAGAGTGCATAATCTGATTTTCTAAGTTCCTGCAGATGATGATGGAAGCTGTAGGGGTTTGATATATCCAAAAATTAGACCCTGATTGACCTGACTGAGGAATGGAATACACAATCTGTTTCAAAGCCAAGTTTAGAATTAAGTTTTAAGAGGATATCTTTGGCTAAGATCGAAAGCAGTAATCGCTTCATGAGGAAGCAAGTAAAGCTTATTATGTGGGAGACAATCATCAATAACATCTAGCCCTGGCTTTCAGACAGTTGAAAGTCACCAATCTGAAACTCGGATCTGTCATCTTTGCAAAGAGTAAGACAAATTTGTTACAACAGTTAGTTGAAGGAGAGTTGACTTGGCAGGTTAGTATACTGAAATAGGTTTAATACTGCGGCATGTAACTTGTGCAACAGTGCTTGGGAAGTTCTTTGACCTACTGACATTTTGTGCAGTTTGTGACAGAATATAGTTATATCTCTAGTGCATCTTTTCACAGAACTTTTTGTCTAGCATCAGACACCATAGAAAGATTATCAGGGTTATCAGATTTTATGTACCTCCTTTGGCTAAGGTCTTCTGGGTACCGAAAAAAGGAAAAAAACAAAAACCAAAAGCAAAATGGAAAGCTGAGAGCCCTAATATAATTTTGGTCGTAGTAGTCAGCAAACATCTCTACACAACTGGATCTGGTTGGTTGAGCTTCACAAAAGGCTAAAAATGGCACCATTAACTAAAGTTGCTAAAACCCATGGAGCTTAGATAGAGAGATATGAAGTAATATGATTGCCTTGTTACTGACAGTCATATGGAAGAGTGAGTTAGTGCTCTAACTGATGGGTATTGTCAACTCTCAGTGTTTCTCGTGGATGGCCAGAAATTAGCAGTTTTTCTGATGATATGAAAAGCAGATACGATTCCACCAACTAGATGTGAAGCACTTCCTGAGGGCTGCATGAACACCAATGGACTGTGTACCACATTTTGGAAGTTATTGCTAGACCTAGGAGTTATAGAAACAGGCATAATTTGTAAAGCCATGGGCAGAAATTATTTTAATACTTTCATATGTATTTTATCATGTTGTTACTTCATGTGCTTTGGGAAAATTTATGAAACTCCAGTTTAATCCAGGTATTTATTCCTAAACTATCAATTTTGGAAACTTATCTCCCCTGTCTGACCCTCTGTGGGAACCCTTTGAAAGGGTAGAGTTCTTGCCAAGCTAAGATTTTTAAAAGCCAGATCTTTCTGAACTGCCGTACTGAAGGAGAGAAAGAAGTACAGAAACGAAGAAAGATTTATTCATGGGTCTTTAAACCATTATAGATTGAGATACATTTTATTTAATTAATAATTTTATGTAAATAATTGCTTACATATACTTCTCTGCAAGTAAACAATATGTTTTCATAAATCATAACTATTGTCAGAGGATGAAATCTGTTTTTTTAATTTTTTTCCATAACTAGCACAGATGTCATGGCTTTAGTAGAAGAAATACGGAAAGGAGAACCTCTCATCACAGCTTCGTGCAAGGAACAGGTCATACATTTAGTACGAAGATTGCAAGAGAAGCTTGGGGAACAAGAGGATCGCAAGTTCTATCTTTTTAAGGTCAGAGGCACCTTAAAAATAATTTTGAGGATTTTGCAATGTTTCAGTTGTAATATTGTGAGTATATTTTTACTGACGTATGTTGTAACTGAGCACAACATTTGGACTTTATGACCGGTTTCTCAGTTGTTTTCAATCACCACTGCAATGTTTAGAGAGACTGAGTCTGGCCTGGTTATGTCTGCTAGGAATTCCCCTAAAAGGCTGGAGGTATAACTGTCCCTAAACACGGTTTACACAGACTAATGTACAAGGGTGTGTTTTCGATGGAGAAAAGTAATTATCTTATTTGTCAAATGACTTTGTGGACCAGCAACACCCAGAGTTGTGTGTAAACAAAAACTGTGAACAGAACTCAAATACATTAGCTGATGGGAAAGGCCCTGAATATTTTTTTACACATTTTCTTCTATGTAAATTATGATTATTTTAGGGATTCTGCTACATAGAGCAGCGCCGCTTGTCGTTGCTTTCTGCCAGCTAAGGGGATGATAGAGAAATTCAGAGATTTTCAAGGGTTGGGGTCGTATTGACCTTCTGTAGTGGATTCTGCCGGTAAGACTGGAATAATAGAAGGTGTTTAAAAACAAAAAGGTTATTAGCGATCTTTCTTACTGTTTGGCTTGGAAAGCTGACGAAAAGGTAGTAATAGGAATGTCCCCAATAGTGTGGATCTTGTAAATGATAATTTATTCAGTGGTTCATTATCTGGAGATAATTTGGAATTAATAAAATGCCAGGCCTTGCAAACATCATCTTTGTAACAGGCCCAAGGCTAGTAGTAACACTTAAGAAATTTTCATCTTTTATTTTACCCACATCCACCTTTCTTTTCTTTGAGTAAATGAGGTGTAGCTGATGTGTTGATAGCGTCTTGTGTTAAGTAAATTTGTCACCTTGTAAGTTGTAAAGGTTTGAATATACTGATGGATCTTCTGCTTACACACAACACTTTGTAGGCTTATTTTAAATAAGTAAGCTTTTTAAGAGTAATGACTAGAAGTGACCTCTCTGCACTTAAAGTCCAGTCTTCAGTCTGTGGGAAGAAAATAGATTTAACTTTAATTATGGAAAGAAAAATAATTAAGTGTTGTATCTTTATTGTGTCAGCAGATGGCAATGTGTCACTATTTCAAATTGTTGTTGCACACTAGGCTATTGAGTATTACATTGAATTTAGACAGAAGAAGAAGTCTTGCATTCTTAGTCCTTTTTTATTGGTTTATTTGGTTAAAATCTTAACTTAAAATGTTACAAGAAATAACTTGGATTATTTTGACCAGTAGGACACAACTGGTGAATAATATAAAAGACTTGTATATTTAAACTTGGAAAAAGAGCTGTGTATAATAAGGAATCTTAAATTTAAAGAGATTTTGTTTCATTTTAAGGTATACTCTTGGTTGTGACAATGCCTTGCTTTTCGTTTTTTTAACGTTGTTCATCACAGGCACTGACAAATCTAATCAGTATTGACTTATTTCCTTCACTCGAGTAGTCAGAAGTGTGTGAGCATAGCTGGTTTTATATTTCAGTTCCATTTAAGGCATGTAAATAATACACAAGTATTAGAAGCTGCTGATCAATATGATCATGCATCATTAATATGATGTGGCGAGACTGTGGTGAGGTGGGAAAACATTTTTCTAAACAATGGTCCATATGTTTACGTTGTTTGGAAATGAATATTTTTTCCTGCTGCTCAAGAGCATAATCTAAAAAGAGTATGGAGGCATTGATGTAAACCCATCTTTACTGTAATTTCCAGTAATTGTGGTGACGGTGTTGTTAGCCACCCAGCAGAGAAGGAAGCTATTGTAACAAATTCCCAGGTTTTAAACTATTACAAACCAATGGCATGCTGCACTGATCTGCAGATTTTTATCTTAGGGACTGGAATAGCGGATTTTGCAGAATGGAGGTACGTTTTTTTGATATCACTCTAGGGTTTGATTATTGTACCACTTGGCACAAGCAGCTCTTGCTGACTTAAGAGTTCTGTAGATGAAGCAACTGCAGCATTGGGCCTTGAAGGAATAGGGCCGCTTCTGTTAGGAAAAAAAATTGTGATCTGAAATTGAACATAAATCCATCTCATTTTCCCCCCTTTTTGTTCATACTTGTTAGATATATTTGTTGTTCAGAGCTGCCTGCACAGAGCCTTAGAAACGTTAGGGATCAAATTTCTATAAATTTCCGTAATTATCCATGCTCACGTGCAGACATTTGGATACTGTGCGTGTTTGAAAAAAGCAAAATATTTTTGTCATCTCCACATCTTTATGGCCCATTCGCACTGCTGTAGCTGAAAGGACAACTTGGCTTGCTTTCTGCAGAGAATAGAAATTGCTCTTTCTCTGACATAAAATACCTTTCTCTCTCTGTTGCTCTGTCTCTCTCCCTTTCTCAATCCTTCGCCTGACCCTTTGTTGTTTTTCTTCCATTTCGATCAGTTCCTACTCTTCTGAGATCTCTTGAGCTCCCTTTATTTTCCTTTCTGAATATATGTCTGGCAGCTGAGAAAGACGTAAGAAAGCAAGAGATAAGAACAAAAAGTTGAAGCTCTGGTAGTATGTCAGTGGTTAAATGGCATCGCTCATAAATCATGTCTTCTTCATTCTTGATGCTACAGAGAGGACCTAATGGACCACTGCTGTATTTGCCGTGATTTCCCAGGTTATGATTTTATTATACTTTAGACTCAAGCAGAAGCCAGCTTGTGACAGATGAAAGTTTTTCAAACGCAAACCATGTTATACAATCACCAGGTTACTGAAACACAAACCAAATGATACTTCTTTCTCATTTTTGAAATATCATAGCAGATTGACTTTCATTGGGCAGTGTTTGAAGCTATTTTTGATAGCTATGTTTAATAAAATTTGAAAGGTATTACTATAGGTATGAAGTAATTTACATAAAGAATGTACGTTGTCTGACGGAAGGGCTTAGAACCAGTGTTAGAAAAATAGCGGCCTAAATAATACCTAAATAATACTGGCAGAAATCTCCTCTTTGAATTTTGTCCTGATAAGCCTCTTTGTTTTAGTACTGTATGCCTTTTTTTGTTATGACACAATAGGAAGGAGCTGCACCTTTAATGTTGTTCTTCGCATTTTTAGAATGATACCATGTACTAGCCAAAAGCATCCGATAACATAAAGGATTCAAAATACACAATTCACCTGCATCCTTGAGTAACTGCATAAGGTTTAATAGCAGTTAGGATTTTTTCTCATGACTGAATTCATCAGGCATGGTCCCCTCACCCGTTTGTTTTGCCTTTTCAGCTCTGGTGTAGGTTACTTTGCTGGTCGCAGAGAAAGTGGAGGAAAAGGAAACATGGGGAAAAGACTATATAATTTTCGCAGGGGTAACCTGATGAGGCATGTTTTTTTCCAGTTAGCAGCTAATGTATTACAACCATAATTGCTAAGCTAACTGGAGGAGGAGAAAATATGAAGCTATTTAATATTCTGAGTAATTTGATTTTATGAAAAAATTGCGTCAAATCTTATTTTCTTCTCCCTCTCCCCCCTTCTATTTCAGGTGCTTAGGACACACATATTACCACTGACTAATGTAGCATTTAACAAATCTGGTTCCCGGTAAGCTGTTTTTAAATTCAAAATATATGATTACTAATGGAAGTTTTGTATTTGTAAATTAAATTGTAAGCGAATTTCAGTGTTCTTGTTTTCCTGAGAAAAGAAGTCAGCCGTGCTGCTTCTAAGCAACTTTAGATTGGTGATTAGGCGTCTCTGGGAGATCCAATAGGAAATGCAAAGAAGTGGCGAGTGAGATTATATAATTTTTTTCTCCCGAGATGATAGCTTGTTGATAATTAATGCATTTAATAAAGAAGCACCTTTATGGCAAGAGAGTGAATGTCGTTAAAAGCAAATGAGTCTTTGACATAAATTCCTTTGAGACTTTGTAGTGGAATTCGACGTTAACTGATTTCACTCTGGGTCTAGGCCTAATAATTTTTCCTTTTGTGTCTCAAAAGGAGCAGCTGAATTTTTAATTGAAATGCATTAAAGATTAGAAATAAATTATGTTTTATGATTAATATTTGAAAAAAAGAAAGAAAAAAAGAAAAGAAATGTCCATGGTCATTAATCAATATTTTGGAAAGAAAGAAAAGAGTCAGAGGCTGAAGCAATGCTGACTGAAATCTGTGGAAATAATTAATTTGGCACCAGGACCATTAAGATATTGGTAGCATTCAAAAATTATTTTCTCTTTATTTTAGCTTTATCACTGGAAGCTATGACAGAACCTGCAAAGTATGGGATACTGCATCAGGAGAAGAGTTACGTACGCTGGAGGGACACAGAAATGTTGTCTATGCAATAGCTTTCAACAATCCCTATGGGTAAATATATTTTCTCTGAGATGCACCATAATTGCTAATCATACTATTTTGCAAATTCAGAATTATTACTTGAATTTTAACATACGATAGAATTTTTGTTCTCAAACCAAAACTTTCAAGTTGTGAACTGGAAAAGTTAAAACTGTAGCTAATAACCACGGGAAGACACTGTATATTATTTGTACAAGAAATGCATTCAAGCATGTTTTCTGCTTTAATTTATAAACTGATATTTAGAAATTCATAGTTTAAGTTTCATTAGGTATTCAGTATCTTGAAAAAATGTATGTTACTCAGTATAAATAACATATTGAAACACAGATTTATTTCTGACAATATCTGTGTAATCAGTTGTGTTCTAGATGTTAATCATTCTTTACTGCCTCCGTGTAATTGTATATGATACAAGTGAAATACCTATGACCACTTGTTTTGCCTCAGTTATAGAGAAATAACATTTCCATCATAACAAAAATGGATTTCTCCATTATAATTTAGGACATGATTTGAAAAGTCAGAGCTGTTCATAAAATCTGCAGGGTGCTGCTGTATGGATCTCAGATATGCATTTGTGCATCTTTTGTTTTCTGCAGTAACTGTTTGCCCTTGGTCAGAACTGCCACCGGTTAAATAAAGGGAATCACATGTTAGGTGCTGAAGTTTTATTATCGTCCACTTCCGGAGGAAGCTTTTGTGTCAAAATAATCAGTTTGCATCTCTGCAAAATAAGATAGAAATTAATTTGTATTTTTACACTGAATCACATTACTTTTTTCACTGTCAGATGTCCTATTTACCAGTTAAGCAGTACACAGTTAACATCAAGAAATAAATGTTAAAGATGTGTTCTTAGGTTATTTTGAGCATCATCAGTTCCTTCTAAATGGAAAGACTAGAACCTACTGTGTCTTCTACTCTGGTATTGTCCTTTACTTTAAAAGAACAATTTATGAAATTGTTCTACTTAGTCCAGAGGAACTACGTATGACAAAAATTTGTGCTGAGATCAATAACTAGATTGTGACATAAAAGCATAAACGTGGAGAAGCAAAATGTAGCAGATATCTGCTATTTGTATGAGAGAGAAAAGCTGATGAGACTCTTGAGCTCCTTTTAAATTGAAAGTCCGGTAAAAAAAGAAGGTTTTTCTGCTAATCTCTAGGTTTCTGTACAGTGTCCCTCTCTGCATTTCTGGGCACCTAACTTCAGTTCGGTCTTGCCCTAGCTGCATTTAGTTACAACGCTCCCATTGACTTCAGTGGGAGGAGAGCTGGACTTTTGAAGTTTGGGTAAGCTGTTTATAATAATGGTTTATAAAAGTGTTTATGAAACAAACCAACCCTGAATTCATGCCAGGTCTGTTTGATGAAATGATGGTACTTTTGAATATGTCTGGAAGCACAGCAGATAACCTCACCCCTAATATGAGTTATTCATCAGTTATGAATGTGTGCTGTGCTACTGGATAGGCGCAGTGGCTGTTTTAGAAGCTATGTCAGCTCTTTTTTTAATGTAATATCACTTTCATTTGTGAAAGCCTGCTCCGGGATCTTGTAATGTGGCAAAATGCACCAAAATGCATGCAAGAGCAGAAATCACTTCATGGGCTTCTTGCGAGGAACTCTTGATCTGTTGACCTGTGGCTTTGTTGGGCTTGTACAGAGGGTGCGTGACTGCCGACCAAAGTGATGGAAATTGCCCTTTGCTCTGTGCACAGGAGCACAGGGAGAGAAGTTCCCAGCTACCATTTTCTTCTTTGCAAGTCTGTACAGGAGCAGCCGCTACCTATGGAATAAGTGTATTGCTAAGCTAAGAGCTTGCGCCTGAAAGAATTTGAAGAAATATACTGCTGTTATGCTTTGAAGATAGTATATTGTTTCTGTGATTTCTACTGTCTTTGAAATCAGAGTTTCTCTTTTCTTTTCTGAATAAAAATGACAGTGTTTTTCCATTTAGCGACAAGATTGCCACTGGATCTTTTGATAAGACCTGCAAATTGTGGAGTACAGAAACAGGAAAATGTTATCATACTTTCAGAGGACATACTGCAGAAATAGTGAGTACATATGGACATTTCTTATTCCTTTGCATTCCATGCAAAGTCATACATAGCTGTGGGCTCCAAGTGTCCATGAGCTAACATTGCAAGGGGCTGCTATTTGCATCTATTCTCACATTCAGACATTGTGAACATGTATGAAAAAATATTCTAACCACTCTTAAGAAATAGAACAAAACATCGTACACAGTTTGAGAGGTGATTTTTAGTCTTGTCTTGTTACAATTTCTCGTTTGTCAAATGTTAACATATTCCTGAAAACAATAGAACAATCTGAAATTTCAGTTTTTTGCACATATTATTCTTTGATGTGTTTGTTTTACCCATTTTTTTCCTAGATATTTTATACTGCCTCTCATATTTGCATAACTGAATACACAAGAACATCATTGCTTGTATTGCTGTCTTTTACGTTATGATTTGTACTTTTAGTGCAGGACTGGTGGGAGTCATAGAAGAATTTCTGAAATAAAATAGCATTTTAAATATGTTAACTGAGAATATGTGGGATACTGAAATGCCAAAGATACACAACAACAAGACAGTTGAAGCTTAGAAATTGAACTCAGTTTCCTTTTCAATGCACTTGGAGCCCTAATAGCAAAAGTAACTGTATTGATCCACAGCATTTCAGTTTAAAAGAGCAGGACAAATCCACTGAAACACTGTTTCAATGCAGAATATATTTCTGCATAAAAGTAGCTATAGAATCATTACTTATTACTAAAGCATTTGTGGAAACCGTTTCTGGAAATACTCTACGTTAGATTTGTAGATTGCAAGGCCTGTAGCTAGTGTAAGAAAATGCTGGTTTGCCTTGGTGGAAGTCAGGGTTGGTTTCAGTAGGTTTTTAGGTCTATAGATATTTTAAGAGTTATCTCTTAACGATGAAAAGCTTTTGCTTACTGAGATAGTCTATAGTGATTTTGCTTCTACGAATCAGGTAGCTAAATATATAAAGGCCCTTTCAATTTCCTCTGACTTGCATAGGGGCAGGATTAGGCCTAATGTGTTATGAGTCGTGCTAACAAATAATTGGTAGAAGAGTGTACCCAGTAGAAAATTCTGTGTTTCTCTGTGTGAGACCTGTTTCTAAAGGAAGACTGTTACTGCGTGTGATGCATTGCTGGCAAGGGCATGTCCGTGTCTATTCAATATTAAAAAAGAAAAGGGCATCCTAATGACAATGCACCAGTGACCTCGGTTACCGTTTTCCTTTTTATGTAGCACCTCCTCTTCTTTATTAGCAGGACAATCATATTGAATAATACAAAGAACAGGGAGGTGACTACATCCTTTTTTAATATGGAAAATGATTTAAGGAAATTGAGGAGGTTTCGTTCATGCTTTTTCGTTATTAAATAAATATGAAATGGTGAGGACACATCCAACCTTTAGCAAATAGCCTAGATAACAACAGCAGTTCAGTTAAGAGTGTGAGCGTACACGGCGTGTGTGAGTCAAATATACACACCTGGTTTGCCCCACACTGATCATGTTAAAGAAGAAGACATCCATCAGCCCTCCAGTGATGTTGTTAGAGAGGACAACTCTCAGCCAGACTGAACAGTAACAGGGGATTTCAAAGAGGTGTTTGAAACAAAGAAGGAGAAAAGAAGCATGAAAGAAGCAAGGCAATTTGTAACAAGGGGGAGGAGACACTGGCCTGGAAACAGCAATATTCAAAACCTGCTTTGGCACTGTCAGAAGTGGCCTCAGCGGCATCACGATCTCTGCGTAGACCAGAGAGCGCGGCCTCCCTGTTCACCATCTGCCTCCAGCTAGTGGGTTGTCAGTACAGGGTATATCAAGTAGTACCTCTCAAAGGTGTGTGTGGATACCTTCTCTCCAGCGGATGGATCAGCAGCTGGTAGGACCGCACGGTTCCCATAAAGCCAGAGCACGCACATCTCCTACAGGATGTGCGTGTGAGCAGGGAACCTGTGCTCCTAGAAGAGAAGGTGAGCGTGTAACCCACGCGAGAGGGGAATGTGTGCACGTGTGACAACGTGAATGTGTGCGTGTGATTAAACCTTTCTGGGGTTACAGAAGGCTGTTTAGAAATGTGTAGGTGTTTATTAACATTATATAAGTATCCAGTGTTACATCTCTGGTTCTGATCCTTAATGTATAGTTCTCCGATTGCCAATTAATCATTGTTAATACATTAATAAACTGCTCCAATCCTGATTTTTGTTTTAAACTTTGGGAAATAAATAGCTTTTCTCTGTGAGGCAAAATGAAGCACCTAAAAAGTGGATTTTAATCCAAGCTCAGAAAATAATACAGAAAATGTTCCAGTAAGTCTTTTTTTAACACATGATCATTGTAAAACAGCCAATTAGTCCAATTGATTTGAGCAGTCATCCGAGCTATGTGGTTAAGATTAGTTGCTTTCCTAATAAACTGTCAGAACCACCTTGCAATTTTCTGTAGGTCATAAACTATTAAGTGGGACCATTGTCATATTTAGAAATATTAATCCTGACCCATGGTTTTCAGAAAACTTGTATAAATCATCATCTTTTCCTTTTTTCTCCATTTTTTTGTTTTGTTATAGGTGTGTTTATCCTTTAATCTTCAAAGCACCTTGGTGGCAACTGGAAGCATGGATACTACAGCCAAGCTGTGGGATATAGAGAAAGGAGAAGAAGTAGTCACTTTAAGTGTATGTTTTCCCCCTTTATATTTTTAAAGGTTTTTCTTGCTTTTTTAGTTTTCTGACTGAGATAAATAACAATATACTTCTTAATTTGCATTTCAAAACTTGCAGGTGGGTTGCACAGTGACTGCAATTAAAAAAACAAATTAAAAAACTTGTCTAATTCATTATCTGTCACTGCAGGATTGCTCATACCACTTTATTGGTTAGTGCTTAAGTGACGTGCCTGATTTTTGCAGTTGTTGGGATATTGACTATTCCACAGCCCAGTAGATTTTTCTGTCAGAATTGTGGTATTGTGATGTAGTGGACAAGGCAGTAACTAATGTATTAAAGTGTTATAGAAGGATTGTGCAACAATGCAAATAAAATGTATTTGATTTCTTAAATGCTACTGGAAAAAGCTACCTATTGAACAAAGGAAAAGTCTTATTTACATTCTCATACTCCTTTTTTAAAATCCTCTCAGGGGCACTCAGCAGAAATTATTGCGTTGTCTTTTAACACCACAGGAGATAGGATTATCACTGGCTCCTTTGACCATACAGTTGCAGTGTGGGACGTTGGCACTGGCAGGTACTAAAGTATTAATAAATGTCATTTTGCATTTCATGTTTTAAAGACAAATGAAAGAGACAATGTTGAGCTGTGAATTACAGACTTTGCACTTCTGCTTCCTTTTGGGTAGGCATTCCTTCATCTTTCCTTTTGTTACTTCTGCTCCCTTTCTCCTTCTGAAAAGGAACCCTGCTCGTCAGGTGATTTTCTATGCATAAGGTTTAGTTTTTTTATTCTAAATTTCCATTTTCTTGTGAACACTAAGGAGGCGGATGGAATGGAGTGATCCTATGTTTGTTACTAGGAAATTCTCCAAACGAGAAGATATTTTATCAGTACAGAAACTCATGGTTTGGAGGGTGTCTAGATTTTCTAGATGGAACAGACTGTTTAAATAAAAAGAAAAGATATGTTATGTTGTAGGAAATTAGTCTGCTCGCTTTATCTTTAAAAAACACAGAGGGCCTGTTTTGCTTCTCACACTGCTTTATGTCAATATAAATTTATAAAGAGGAGAAAATTTGATCCCTCTGACTACAGAGAACAAAATGTCTAGTTTATGATGCCAGCAAATAATAACGTAGTAGCTAAATACTAGGTGGTTATATTATCCTGACAAATCCTCTTGTTTTTTCAACTGGAAACTTGGTATAAATAGAGTAATAAAATGGTTGCCGTGATTACTGACAAAGTAATTTATGAAAATAAAGATTCTATTAAATTTTCAGAGACGATGTCTGTCTTTGTGAGAGCAAGGGGAATATCTCTGTAATTAATATATGAAGGGAAAGTGTATGCATAGTGCTATCTTGGAATAATGAACTTAATAACGTGTATCTGTGTATCGCTTCAAAACCAAAGTAATTGTGATTAAAAAAAGTAACGTGCACATAGTTCATCATTTAAGGCTTGATCCTGTAAGCTTTGAGCATATATAACTTAAGCAGTTTAATGTTTGGCATGTAAGTGCTAAGGAGGCGCTCCCTCAGCAGGTCGGGCCTTTGGATTCAACGTTATTGTACAGCCTGCTGTTCTTGCAGATATGTTTGTGGGAAAACAGCTTCTGTCATGTTCTCATCTGAGCCCGCAGTGAAGTCAAAGTCTTAGGATTTTCATGTTGCATTCTTTTTTTCTAAGAAACGATTGTGGACTTCACCACGGGATCAAATAGCAGGAAGTGGGATATGAGGGACTGAATTAGTGTTTAAACACTAGTAGCTCTGGTAGGTAGCTAGTAGGCAGTATAATTGGGCCAGGATCAGCATTCAGTCTTTTAGCTGGCAGTGAGTCGTGTACACATTTAGTAATAGAGAAGGGTTGTAGTTAAGAAAGACTTGTGAGCAAATCATGCTTTTCTGAATCCTGGTTCAGGGAAATTTGCAAAAATCTTGTATGTGGGGTTATGTGTGCTCTTTTCTTTCACCGTATGGAATATCTGAGAAACGTTGCCCTGCAAATACGAGCTTGGATGATTGAAGTTCCTTTCAGTTTTGCTAACTGACTTTGATGAACACCTGTGTTGCTCGTTTTTTTTTTTCCGATGGCTGTCCAGTATTGTCCTGAGGGAGCCGAAGTAGGGACAAGAAATTTAAATCTCAAGAAGGTTCAAGATTCAAAAATGTTTAAAAGTTAAGAAAAAAGGAAAAAATAAACGAAAGCCTGTATTTCAACAATAGTTTTGGCAATGACAAATACAGTCAGCTCTGATTCATTTGAAGGTGTTTTCAGAGCTCCATTTGATAGATTTAACAGCCCGTAACTGGGGTCAGGAGTGGGGGACACCAGAACACTGTGAGAGAGTTTCTTCTTGGTTACAATTATGGTGCAAATACTAGAGCATCCACATATTAAATTTCACTGTTTGTGAATATTTATACCAGTAAGACTTGTGGAAGTTGAAGGCTGAAGAAGTATTATCGTGACTGAACCTTAATTTTTGTGGTATTTCACAGCCTTATTATACAGGCTTTTCCTAATTGCGAATGTCTCAGATTATGGGTTCTGTGAGACGTGGTCCCCACATGGCTATTCGTTCACCTTACTGACTGGAGTTCTAGCAGGTTGAAGCCTGGACTGCCTTTTCACAATTTGGAAATCAAAATGTTTGTCATGATTAGGTATTAGTTGTTACAATAACAGCAATCTTGATCACCAAATAATATATTCACAAAATTAAGATGTTTTCCACTGCTATTGTTTATTGATTTTTCTTTTTCCTGTAAAAAGGTCTGTACAATTGCAAAAGGCTCACATTGTTAGAAATTCAAAGAAGTAAATCTACAAGATGACATGAGCATAGTTAAGTTTTTGTTATCATAAACAAATAGAAAATTCATTTGTTCAGATTTGCGTTGTGATCTGTTCATTCAGCGTATACGTTAATTTAGCTCTCCTATATCTTATGCAACAAATAAAAACAGCATTTCAGTTACTTCAGCTAACTCATTTAGTTGTTTTTCTAGTCATTACTTTGTCCATTACTTAAAGTTTTTTTCTATTAATGATACAGTGATACTAGAATTGTAATAATATCTTAATTTACTAATCCTTTAATATATCTATCAATTAGTCTCTTTTAGAGTTCATTGCTTTATAGGCTATTAATTCATAGTGAGCACTAGTGGCTAATCGTACCTCTCTATTCAGCTAAAGCTGATTGAAGAATTTAATGGAGCTAGCGTTGTCAGTCCTTGCGCAGTAAGAAGTTTAGCATTAATGAGGATTAGAAGTCATATTTCAGTTTTGCCCTTGTTTCTCAGTTACTTGAGTACCTGCTCAAATTAAGTACCTGATTAAGTCCCAGTTGATCTGCAGTGGATTTTATAAAAAGATTTAAAAGACTTTGGTGATACACAGTTTTAAAGATACATTGTTTGCAATTCGTTGAAATAGGATACTGGGAGATTAATGCGGAAAAACTTGCTGTTTGTACTTTGGATGTAGATGAATAAAAGAAATCTGTCTCTGACATTACAAAGCCATAACATTTCACAGGGAATACATTCATTAAAATGCTTCTTCAAGAGAAGAGAGGATTCTTCCATTTTACTCCTTATTTCCTCTCTATCTCAAAGAGGAAAAATGGAGGTGATGTAGTACTAGAGTGATAAATGAGCTGTATCACGCCATTTAAGCGCTTTGATGGAAAAAACAGTGATGACTGGACACCTTAGCTATACCCTTTTACAAGCTTGCTTATAAATACATGCCTGTATCAAAATACACACTAAAAATGTTAATTTTCTTTTTTCCCCTTCCCCTTCCCCCCTTCCCCTCCTCTCTTCTCTTTTTCTAGGAAGTTACATACTTTAATAGGTCACCGGGGAGAGATTAGCAGCGCACAGTTCAACTGGGACTGCTCTCTCATTGTTACTGGATCAATGGACAAAACATGCATGGTAAGGAATTGGAAGACGGACTTACTGCTCCTGTATAAAATCTCTCTTGCTGCAACAAGTAATTTATTATCAGATTTCATGCAAAATATGGTGAATCCCTGTAGTTCTTGTTACAGATTCAGAAAAACATTGTAGCTTATTTAAAAACTTTTTCTATAAATTAGCTGAATGGTTTATAAGGTTGCCCAGTACAGCTAAACTGGAAGGCATGTTTTACATTACATATAAATTAGAACTAATCTATTGCTTTAATATCAAAGAGAAAGGAGGACTATTTTACAGTTCATGTCATGGGGTGTAACTCAGGGGTTATTGCTTCTTGCTTCTTGTGGCACAGCCATCAAATGTGACTTTTGGCCGATCCGTAGGAGATAGTTTTTTAGTCAGGAATGTCTGATTTTGAGTGTTAAATTGCAAAAGGTATACATATCATTGGTGAGAGTTTGTCTACCCTCATCTGCACATTACTGAAACAGAATTGAGATGGAGCTGCTCAGAAGTCTGCAAATTTGGCCTGCTAGCGTTTAGAGTGGAGCACCCATATTTATAGCATCCTTTATTTTGCCCTCATAGATGAAGCGATAATATTTCCACATTCAACTCTTCAGTTTATTGTAGAAGAAGGTGTTACTATGAGGGTGGAGTTTTGCTTGTCAGAATCAGAGGAGGGATGGAGGAATTGAGTGTCTGACGTACTGCTGAGGTCCAAGCCTGCCATGTCGTGTGAAAGCTGAATAGCCTGAAAGATTCCACAAGATAAATTAATGGAGTCTCATCTGAACGGATATCTTTGTGTGTCATAACACAGAACTTAAGTAAACGGGAGATCATGGTAGCTATGTTTAGGAAAAGAAAGGAACTAGGAAAGCAGAATAAATTCCAGGTTTTTAGTTTTGACTAAGATGTGCACAAGGGTGAGTGAACTGAACTAATTTGATTGGCTTCGCTTCCCTAGATCCCACACAGTGTGTCTTATCGCTCTTGACAATGGTATTGTTTCTTGATTAAGTAGCCACTGCTTTTCCTTCTTTTTAGGTAGCATAAGCAGATTGTAGTAATCGAGATAGATACTGGTGCTTTTCCCGAATTTGATTTTTCTCTCTCATAGCTTTTTTTACTGCATTTTTAGAATTCTTTTCAGCTTAGTTGCTACTGAAGTGTTCTCATCAGCTACTTTATATAAAAATCTTTTATAAACTGGAAGAGCACCGTTTTAAACTGGTATGTATAATTCATTAAAGAATTTACAATCCAAAGCAAAACCTACAAGCTTTTTATATGAACTTATTAATATCAGTGAAGCCTAGTTAAAGAATGATATGTACTTTTAATTCTTATTTAATCAATATTCCAAAATACAAAATATATTGGACTACATTAAACTCTAAGCAGTGACTCTTTATTTATTTATGTCCAGGTTTCACATTAATACATCTAGTCAGACATCAGAAAGGCTCTATATATGTCACATTACTGATCAACTAGATACCTATCAAGGAAATTAGTCCAAATAAGCACAAAAGTTAGCTTTATCTACCTACAGTAGTTTGGATGATTTGTTTATTTATTGCTATGCACCTGCAGCTGTGGAATGCTATGACTGGGACACATGTAGCAACTTTAACAGGTCACAGTGATGAAATATTGGATGTCTGTTTTGATTATGCTGGCCAGCGTATTGCAACTGCCTCCGCTGATGGTAAGTGAAGTGATTTCGATTGGGATTGCTATAAGGATCGCAATGGCAGTGTAAAAACACATTTGTCCTTTTTCCTTTGGTTTTGCTCTAAATGCAGCTTGATCAAAGCAGAGTTTCATGACTTGAAACCACAGATCAAGCTATGTTTGTTTCATTTTAGAAAGTTATCATTAAACTTAAAAAAAATTTCCCCCCTGAAAATTTTCATATTTTTCTCACTTTAATCAAATCAAACCGTCTTTCCCCTTTAACCTCAAGCTTGTAGGGAAATAATTCTCTTGTAGCTGGAACTATATTTAAAAAATATAGGGAAGTAGCTTTTGAGTGAAGTTTGGTTTAGGTGGCTCAAATTTAGGCCTAAATGAAAAAGGTGTCTGGAAGTTTAATAGTGGATTTGCTACTAGATCTTCCTAATACACAGCAAGAAAATGCACAGTAAAAAGCTAGTAAAATAAACAATTTTGTTTTGTTATTGGTATGCAGCAGATTTTGTGTGCTTATTATTTTTTATGACTCACAATAAATAGCTTTCTGTATTCACCTGCACAGTGTTTTATTATAGCACATAGTGATGATGCCATTTTTTTTACCTACTTACTTAGTGTATTGATTTTGCGCTTTCAGGAACAGACTAGATGGGGGGCACTACGTGGATCTGATTTGCTGTAGTTGCTAAGTTAAGAGAAAATACAGTGTAAAAATCTTTCTGAAATGCAATGAATAGCTTATTAAATATAATAAATAGCTTATTAAATGCAATAACTGTCTGAAATGTCATGGAAGCTTTCTGAATATAATGTAACAAGCTTTCTGAAAGTACAGACTAAAATGGTCCATGTTCAAAGTGGACATTTTACAAGTTTCACTGCAGAAACCATTATGAAGTTAACCTTTTCCAACGATATTACGGATACTTTTTGATAATCTTTTTCCTTGGGGAAAACTGGTAAGATTGCCATCTACTTCTGTTGAAATCAAACCTGGGGATGAGGCCCTTCCAGCCTTGTTAAAATGTTCTTATTAAAATACATGCTTCCGCAGAACAGTCACAAATGCTTTTCATCTACCACAACAGGATCAGGAAGAGTTTATAATGCAGAAACAAAAAATTGCATTGCAAAGATAGAAGGGCATGGAGGTGAAATTTCAAAGGTGAGTTGTATGAGTTGCACTCTTTCGTATTTACTTCTGTGTGACAGCCAATCTACCAGTTATTCCGTAACACTCAATAAGGTTAAAGAGTAAGTTAAGTTTTTTTAGTCTCTTGATGACATCTTAAGGCCATTGCCTTCTGAGACTTTTACCATCACCCTCTTCCCTTGCTTTCACTAGATCTACTCCACGCCTGATTATGGAAAGGAACAGAAAGAGCACGTTTCTGTGGCAAAATGCACGGAGGGTGTAATTTGTACAAGGGAATTGGAAGCCTAAAGCCCATTTCAAAAATCACTTGGTTATGAGAAGAATACTCATGTACTTCACCAAATTTCCTCAGTTTTCAGTGCCAAAGTTCAGTTCCAAAGGCATTTAGTTAGCTCTGTTTTTTTAATTTTAATTAATGTCAGTAAGTAATCAAATTGTTACTTAATTAGTTTAAAAAAAAACTTTTGTTATTTAATCCTCGTAACTTTTCTTCATTCTTTCAAATGGTTAGGTTTCATTAGCTCTGAGGCTAGCGTGCTAAGTTTATGCTACTTTCTCTTTGATGCTTTTTGTAAATGACATACTAATATTTTGAAATTAGAATAGTTCTTCATAAACAAAACTCACACTCTTTCCTTGTGTTGATTTGGATATTATAATTACTCTACTGAGAGACTGTTAAGTTCAGAAGGGCTAGTCTTTCCTCAATATATTCTATGCAATACTTCATACTCACTGTGCACTGAGGAATGCAGCCACTGTTTCCTGAAATGTGGAAGGGTTATTAGTGCTGGCATGGATTTCTTTGTTGGAAGTGAGAATTTGCTGATCTGGGAGCATTCTGAAAAGCCAGTCTATTTCTGCAGATGTTCTGCATGGCTGCGATCACTTGGGAATGTTATAGCTTGGAAATTTCATTTCTGGGGAGCGCGCATGTTGCCTTCAGTAATTAAGCAAGATTGAATTATATAATAAACCTGGTATTGTCTGTTTAGTCTTATTAAAATATATGTGATTAACTGGAAATGCATGCAAACTTGGCAATGAATGTTTAACAAAATATGAAGACATCATACAAAATAAGTTGCCTTCAGTGGGAATTTGAATATTACAGAGACATTGTTATTTAATGCAGAACTCTATAAAATATGCATTTTGCATAGGAATAATGATGTTTAAATACAGTTGTTACCGTTATAGAGCCAATGTGTTTTGGTGGGATAATATTCCAAAGTCCTATTCCTATGATGAGCATTAATGTTAATGTGGATGGGCCTTTGTACATAAACAAAGTTTCCAGCCACAGCAGTTTGTTGGGGTGACTCTAGTGGTATACTGCACTTAATTTTAGCTGAAAAACCAAATGCAAGAGTTTCTGACTTCCAGTTTCATGTTCTGATCACTAGATATGCTTCCTTTTCTAGGCATATTGACATGCTAAATAATATCACTCTTCTATTTTTTTTTTTTAAAGATATGTTTCAACCCTAAAGGGAATCGTATACTAACAGCCAGCTCTGATAAAACTGCTAGACTCTGGGATGCTGCTACTGGACAGTGCATTCAGATATTAGAGGGTCACACTGATGAAATATTCTCCTGCGCTTTCAATTACAAAGGCAATATAATCATTACAGGTAACTAATATTCTCCCAAGTGGACTTTTTTCATTTTTTAGACTCTTATACTTTAAATCTTGTTATGTAAAAATTTATTTAGTCTGAAAAATGTCCTGGGACCACATCTCAAGTGCAGGTACCAGCAGTGTCTCAAAATATAGTCAAGAAAAGCTAGAAACTCACTTTGGAACTGAAGCTTAAGTGAGTACTGCCACGATCAAATGTGGATAGAGGCATAGGCATACCCTTCCACCTGTCCTGTGGTCATGTATGAGTTGCAGACCAGTTCCTAAGCCATGTTCTCACACTCCGTTGTAGTGAGGGAGCTCTGGATATGAAAAACATAAAGTTTCTTAAATGGGAACAGACCTTTTGGGTATTTGGCGCTGTGCTCTGCTCAGGTTTCAGTCACTTCAGACAAAGAAAGTCTTGGGAGTGGGAAAACACATGAGCAGAGTATTTGTGATTTTTTTTTGCTTGTATCTTTTGGCCGAACCACCAAAATATGGGGTGCAGGATGACCTCAGCTAGAAATACCACTGCAGGTCCCGCTGTGTCTTGCTAGTCATGGGCAGAAAAGGTTTGTTTCTCTGGATCGTCTACATTCCAGATAGCTGTTGATTTAGGTTTTTAACAAAAATGGGTAAGTTATACAATACAGCCAAAATATTTCCTCACAATGTGTGTTTATTACTAGGGAGCAAGGATAACACCTGTAGAGTATGGCGCTGACTGAAGACAAAGAATGATCCAGTTTGGTACGTGCCTTGACCAACATCATGAATTTCATAGTCAATAAACATTAGTTTTTCAGATCTGTTTTCTTCTACCCTCTTTGTTGGGTTTCAGCTTTGCTGAAGTAGATGAGTTACCTAGATGTTGACAGGTTTGAGTTCACTGATGTCTGCTAGATGTAGAATTGTAGAATCACAGAATAGTTGAGGTTGGAAGGGGCCTGTGGAGATTGTCATCTCCAACACCCGCTACTCAAAGCTGGGTGAACTAGAGCAGGTTGACGGGGGTTGTGTCCTGTTAGATTTTGAGTATCTCCAAGGATGGAGACTCCACAGCCTCTCTGGGCAACCAGACTGTTCCAGTGTTCAATTACCCTTACAGTAAAAGAAGTTTTTTCTTATATTTAAACTGAATTTCCTGTGTTTCAATTTGTACCCATTGCCTCTTTTCCTGTCAGTGGATATCACTGAAAAGAGTCTGGCTCCATCATCTCAGTTACCTGATTATGGATGAATCCAGTAGGCTGGCCCCATTTGTTTGTGTGTAATGCTTTTAATTAAAAAATAACATTATGTTACTCTCAAGTGTGAAAGGTTTGTTCTTATGCATCTCGTCTGAGTAGTTGTGTATTTTTTTTTGTTGTGTAATAAAGGATTGTGTTAAAATGACAGTTATGCTACTTGTAGTGCAGTGGTCCCACTTGATGTTTTCAGGGAAAAACGTTAGCAATCATTTGTGAACTACACTGTTATTAACTACCACACGCAGTAGCTGAACTCCCATTCCCTCCCCTTTCACACTTGCCCACATCTTTCCATTAATTTCATTCCTTTCCATTCATCCTTCATTCTTCCACTTTCACCTGAGATTTTAAAAAAAAAAGTTGAGTAGTGACACCAACTTTGAATCCTGGCCCAAAGATTGTACCCCGCATGAAGAAACAGCACAAACCAACAGTTTGGAGCAAAGGATCACAACATGAACAAAGCAGTGGCAGGGGAACTCATGCAAGTTGTTTACCACCATGCAATGAAATCCCACTCAGGCTTATCTCTCTCCAGCAATTGCCAATAGGTTTCACCTGGGCAGAGCTCTCCCCGCCTGCCAGCTGAGCACCTGGAACTGCAGCTGCTCTTTGCAGGGGGTAGCAAAGGAGCAGAGCCTGACTGGTCAGTAGTCCTGGCACCGGTGCAGGGGCAGATGAAGAGGCAAGGAGCTCTGGACTGAGTGAACTATACAACTGGTGAGATGGTGACTGAGAGAGAGAAGGAAGCGGGTGGCAGAAAATACAGTTGAAGGTATTGTATTGCATATCTCTGAGTGGTTATACACTTCTCAATGTTATATTTAATATGTAGTTACTAATGCTGGTGTGTTCTGACTCTGAGTGCTGGCTCACATTGTTGTGTGTAAAGGCAGGAACAAAATTGCCTCTTGTTTGACAAATGTCCTGGTCATTCCAAGTAGAGCCATCTTGTGGGAGAACTTGGCAGTATGCTGCAGATCGTTCAAGGTTAAACCTTTACCAATAGGTAAAGTGGTGGATATCAGTGTTACAGTAATGCTTGTAGTGTTTCCTTCTGTCTTGTACAAAGACTTCTAATTTCACCAGAGCATCTTTAATGGGGCAGGAAGAGCAATGCAGTTCTGTCTGTGTCATTTTAGAACTGCCCAGTGCCCCTAGATAAATTTGCACCTGTACTTAGAGATGAGAGAGAGAGAGAACTTCTATCTAACAAAAACAGAGGAAAACTAGTATAATGAAATGTGCATGAATACTATTAAATAATTAAAAACTGAAATTTGACCTTCCATGAAACCATCATAAAGTAGCGAATTCTCTGGACCCCAAATAGGAAGTAGATTTTTGCTTTATCTTTCAGGTTGTGTTCTTTTCTGATGTCTTTTCCCTTGTGATTTTTCTCTTATACTATGCTAGTGATTAAGTGAATCAAACATGTGTAGTAGCTTTTGGCTTCCAGCTCTTCTTGTCCTATTTTTATAACAAAATTGCAAGTGACTTGTGGTTTCATAGCCTGACTCTCAGTCCAATGCTTAGTTTGTCTGGGTTCTATTTCTGGCTTTCCCTGGATTCACTGAGTGACTACGAATAGAACGACTTTTCAGTCTAAGGGATCTAGGTTTCTTACTCAAATATGAAATACCTGCATGTTTGATGTGATGCACAGCACTGCTGAAAAGCTCATAAGAGGTTAAATCTTGGTGGCTCGTAAGACATTAAGTCATACTGTAGGTACCATCATGTAAATGCTTTGATGTTAGGCTCTCCTAGCACCTTGGTTTACCCGTTATGGTATGAAACCGACTCCTTTCTCTAATTCCTTTTGAGCCCCCAAGACCAAAATTGCATGTGTATGTGCTATAACTCCATTGTCTGGTGCCGTTTTAGTCCTACAAATACATCTGGATTCTGTGCTGCTTGCGCTCTCCAAGTGACCACTGTAATCACTGGGCAGCTGGAGTAGGATGAGGCTCTCAGCGTTATCCTGAGGTGCTGGCAACTTGATCCACTGCGACTTTATTGAGAAGCATTACCATAGGAGACACCTGAGGTGTGCCTTAGTAAGGACTGTCACTGTGGAAATCAGATTTGCTTTATTGGGCACCTAGTCCACAAAATCCTTCCATTATATACCTCTGCAAATATACAAGTCTGTTTTGCTGGGAAAGAAGCCCTCACCTTATTTGTTTCACATAACTTTCCTGGGATGGAACATACATTTTACAAGACAAGGACAAGGTTTTCTGTGAAAGTGTGTGACGCGTACTTGGACTCTTTGACATAAGCTTTTTGTGTCTCTTGAAATTCGAAATTCTTCTCTGAATATGTGATATGTGAGGATAACAATACTCATGCCCACTCATGTTTTAAAAGTGGCTTTTAGTGAGAACCTCCTTTTCAGTTCCATGTGATCACTTGTATTTCCTGGGTACGTAGTGAAAGGATGTGAAATATATCCTGCTTGGTTATATTTTCCAGTTTGCTGCGCTTTACTGTCTCATTTTCAGCAGAAGCTGGGAGAAGGGCACAGCACTGCACAGCTAATCCTGTTTTTGCTACAAATCATTTTAATTAGTTTGATAGTCCAGCTGCCTGGTTTAACCGTCCGTCCTGCTAAATGCTTTACAGCTACAAGCTATTTTCTGAGGGTCTGTTCCTTGTGATGACAATGGCTTTAGAGCGGGTTTGAAAAATTAAAGCTAGTGGTGTTATGAGTCTGCTCATAGTTACCGAAGGTAAGGAATGGCTCCGCCTTGAATTAAACTTCTTAAATTGGCTCACGCAGATGTGCCCTCCCTCTCAGCTGGAGATTTTATTTATTAAGAAGCCCATGTGGGCTGTTCGTTTCAGCGTTGATTGTTTTTCGGACGTTCTGAATGTCGGAGCGCAGGACCCGTGGTGCTGTTCCTCTGCCTACCTGTCGGGCAGGTGTGGAACCAGACTCTGTGTGAAACCAGACAGGAGAATCAGTAAAAATCAACCTCTCCAGAAAAGTTACCTGCTGCGTTTGATAGGATAACTGCAAATAGATGACAATTTTTATCGTGAACCACTATCAAATGATAGTGCCGTTCATTGCTGATATTATTGAGAAGCTTTAATGTTAGCACAAAAGAAGATTAGAGTTTTTTAGATTATAGTTTAACGGAAAATTGTAGTTTTTCATCTTCTAATGATTTCAACATTGAAAGCACCTTAAACAAAACCAAACTAAAAAAAATAAAATTTTAAATACTTATTTTTCAAAAATACTCTACTTCCACAGAGTAATCCTCTTATGTTGGAATTCATGTATCTGCCGGCCAGACTGTGCTCTTTGTTTGGGCGGGCAGCAGAGCCGGCAGGGCGGAAGGCACCTTCCTCCGAACGCCGTGAATGGAGGGGACCGCGGGAGCGGCAGCGCAGGCGCGCTCCAGCGCAGCCCCGCTCCCTTTGCAGCAGCGGCTATAAGCAGATGCTGGGGCAGGTGTAACTGCTGTTCCCATGAGCAGTTGCTGGCTGCTGGGAGTCTCCTGAGCCTCACGGTGCTTGTTTGTTTAGTAAACCATGGTGCATCTCTTTCAAGTACTTGTCCAGCCTCCACTTGAACCTGCCTAAAAGTTCTGCATCTGCTTATTTGATAAAGTGCCACCTCTTTTTGTTTGCCTTGAATCTGGCTCCTAGGAGTTTCATTTCACGCGGCCTAGTTCCCGGTACTGTGCAAGACAGTGAGCAGCCACCTGCTCCACACCGCTCATGATTTTTAAAGACCTCTCTTAGCTCACCTTTAAACGGAAAGGCTGAACTGCACATAATTTACTCTGAGATGTTATCTAAATTTGCATGCACTGTGAAGTTTTCATTTCCGTGTATTTAAAAATGACTGTAATTTTTTCATCATTTTTAATGGTGGAAACTGTTCCGATTTACCCAGCTAACCTAAGTGTTAATTTCCTTTTCTATTTAGTGATAGAAAAATCTTTACACTCAGGTAGTTGGGCAATAAATATCTGTGCAATATCTGCGCTTCCTCCCCCCCCCCCCCTTTTTTTTTTTGCAAGTAGCGAAAGAAGGCTAGAGTAAATGCTGATAGGGATTTGGTGCATTGGAGTTATTCTGGGGCTAACTCTGAAAGGCAGTGAAACAGGGTGATTTCTCTTTATTTCACTGCGGTACTCAGAAAGTTATGATTAGCCTCATATCACTTGGATGAATTGTGGAACCTGAGCAAAGCCCTGGCTTTGGAAGTGAGGTGAGACCTGCAGCTTGCTCTGCCTCGCTTTGGCTAGGGCCACGGGTCAGGTTTCTCTTTCAGAAGCAGTAGCTCTGACAAGCTACAGGGACAAAACCCATATTCAATTGGTCAAATAAAATGCATCACATTCATGAACTTTTTCAGAAAGACAAAGAGGACACACGTTATAACATAAATTTATTTCTGAATAAATGGCAACATTAAGAACTACTGTACAGAGGAACTGCATCACACTGTTACAACTCAGTCATGATATTTGTGCTTTGTAGGATAAGTAAACATTTAGTCTATCACAGCAAAAATTTGTATACTGACCGCTAACTAGATTCGGTTTAAAAATAAATACACTTTCCCATTTATTAACTCAAATAAAGCACTTTCAGTCTATAACGCTTCGTGCTTTTTATTAAGTTTCAGCCTCAGAAATGCCGAGCACTCAGAGTTACCACTCGTGTTAGTGGGAGTTATGGGTATTCAGCAGTTCTTAGGAATAGGCCCCGTGACTGCATGGTTACCTTTAGTGTATACAATAAGTTGACCTTTGTCTTGACAGTAAAGTGACCTTCGTTGTTTTGTATATGCTGCAGAGCAGATGTAGAATTAGCCGTGTTATTTCATCTTCTGTGTTAGATTTTTGATTCACTGATGGTTTGCATTTCTTAAAAAATGAGTTTGAGGAAATCGTGCAAGTTTAGGAGTGGGTTTAATGACAAAATTGAGAATATGGCTCTTTTTTCATAAATTATTTAAAACTACTTCAAAATCTTCAAAAATATTTAGTGCAAAAGGATAGTTTTTTTTCAAGAAATATTACAGAAGCATATACTGTTGTATGGAAAATAAAACATCTCTTAAATATTTATTGGGAAAGGCAGCCAGATTTTCTATTGCATGGGTGCGTAGAGACAAAAGATAAATACATTTTCAAAGAAACAAATCACAGAAGAGCTCTGATGTGATAAGTTATATTTATCGTTAAATTCAAAACCAATCTCTTTGGCAGAGTCAAAAGAATGCATCATTAAGTGCATGATACTAACATCATCTCAACAAGATACCATAGTTATATCTTATCAAATAGTTATATAAATGCTACGGTAACGTGAACTATCATATATAACCCAAACATTTATATTCAAAATGAACAATTATATGTGCTGCAAGATTTTAACAATCATTTTGTTTTCTTGTAAGTTATAAAAACTAACATTGCTAAGGTTCTTATTTATGCCAACACAATTCTCTTTTAGATATTTATTCATCTTCTCTTATTAACAATTTATTTGATTAAACTGAAATTAAAATAGTATTTATTTTTCCAGTGCTTTTAACCAACACATAGTGCTTAACATAGAAGCACTTTTATATAACAATTTACTATCGTTACTCCCTCTTACCAGATAGGGACACTGAGGCACAGAGGTGAACTGACTTGCCCAGGGTCACGTAGCAGGACCGTGGTGGAACGGGAATCAGAATCCAGCTCTCCCAATCCCCAGAGCTGTGCTCTGGGATCTACCACTTGCAGCTATCCTAAATTGCACTGCCTCCAAGAGAAAAGGAATCCACATTTCTGAAGGGTAATACTTGAGAGTCTTTTTCATTTAAATTTGGTTTCTTGAGAAAAAGAAAGGAATGGGGAACAGCTATGGAAGAGAATCACATGGAAAGAACTGAAACGTTTTTTCACGTTTTATATCACGTGTTATTGTGTTGTCTAACTGCAAGCATCTTAAGAGTTCAAAATTTTTACCCCTTAGAAGACTGCAGGGCTTAAAAATTATGTATTTTTGTATTACTGATCTAGGGACCTAAGTCTTCCTAGGCATCCTGGAACACATTCATGTTCTAATAGTTAGGCTGTACAAAGACTGGTGTTTTAAAACTGAATTTTAGTGTACTATTAAATTTCAGCTGGTTGATTTAATCCAATTGATGAAATTGGACACATTAAATATTAAATTAAGCCTTTACTGTATAGTGCAATAATTCAAAAGGCTAAATTTCATCCCTTTCTCATACAGTACATTCTATAGCACAATGTCAAGAGTCCCTCATGATACAAAAGATACGATATACCTTGGTTTCACTTTGCTCAGTGTGTAGTTGTGGAACAGATGTGTGCTGTTTCTGTAGACTTTGTATATCTTTGCTTGTTTTATTCAGTGATGTTTGGAAATCAGAGCGTTACACAAACCACTGCTTATTTAAACTGGATTTAAACAAAAATGCTGAACAGGTCAATTTTCTTAACCCAATTCGAGAAGCCAATCAAACAGGCTTGGTGTCATCTCTCTGCCTTCCTCACTGAGCTTGCAGTACTGCACCACAGCATGAAAGATATCCCCCACTTTCCAGGACTTCCGTTGAACTAATTGCACAACATCTAAAAACTAAATAAAGAAAACAACACACTTAGGATTTGGTCAAGGTTTTGTTTAGTTTTTGTTAAATGAATACATGCAAACTGCTCTAAGACCATCCTTTGTAAGTGCACTACTGTATCACGCAGTGGATGCACATCACAACAGAGTAACCTAAGGATTTCTGTAGGCTATCCCAAGACTAGTCTAATCTCAAGACGTTTTCTAAATCATCTGCTCTCATAAATTATTTCTTATTTGTTGCAATGAAATTGAGAAAAGTGAAAGTGAGCCTGATAAACGATTGCAAATTTCCTTGTTATCTATACCTCACTGTCAAAATAACGGAAGTGTGACTATTCATTTTAAAGAGACGCATTCTTTCTTCATTACTTTTAGTTACGTTTTCATTATATTAAGTTCCTGTATTTCCACATACACATCCCACAGCATTTGAAATATTCTCACGATACTGGTGAGGGAGGATTCTAGGTGAACTTTCTACACGTGAAGATGTTTGCCACAATTTTGGCTAAATCACAGAGATGATCTGTATTTGCTTTTTCTTTTTTTTTTTTTCTTTCTTTTTTTTTTTTTTTAACCTCTGTATAAATCAGGGGTTAAATACATGTTCTTAAGCAGCTGGCAAAAATTCTGAATTTTGTCCACTTTGTACACAATAGTGGGCTTCAGTGTCATGCATCTGGTCCAATTTTTTTTCTGAAGCTTAGAAATGAAAATCAAAGCTTTTCATAAACTTGAATTTCACAATCAATATCTAATTAGCTTGCTCCTTCTACATTTCCAGTTTTAAACCATACAAGAAAATACTGTGTCTCTCTAGTTAGTGTAGCTGTTTGCTATTTACATACTGAAGCCTAAACTTTTAATATGTATCTTAATGATATTTAATAGGCACACGATTTCCAAGAGCACTGTTGTAGGCAGGATGTGCTTCATTATTCTCTAGTGTATTTTTGCAATTGAATTAACTGTTTGCCAAAGCACATGGGTAAAGCTGACAGCTGTTTCTTTAATTAGATGCAATTTGGACTGTTGCTGCTGAATGCAGTTTAAATTATGTTTATGATTCCCAAATGCATGTACTCAAGAAAAATCAAACAATATGTCTGCTGCTCAAAATGATCTTTTCATAGACATTATAAGACCAAAATACTGATTTGTAATACTTTTTTCATTAATCTATTTGAATACCATAACACTTTTTGAAAGCTTTAAGGCCTAAGTCATTCCTGCTCACCATGGAAAAGGGGCAATTTTGGTCATCCCTGAAATGTAGGTGGCATTTGGCAGTGTCTGCAGTGGAGCGCTAACTAATCCTGCTGGGAAAGAAAGTGTCTGTATTTCTCGTGGTCGTTTTGGACTTCAGGGCTGCTCTTGGCACTCTGGCTTGGACTAATACCTCAAAAGGTTCCTCTGTTCTGCTGTCTGTCTCTCCCTCTCTGGAAATAGATGCTGCTTTCAGAACGGTGACTGGCAGAGGGCAAGTGACGTCTGCCTGGGATCAAGAGGGCACTGGAACATATAGGCAGCGTTTTCTGTTGCTGGGGGGTGGTGCTTCTGAATTTCCATGCCATGATGCAAAACATTTCAGTCGATGATTCTCATTTTCCAAGTAAGAGATGTCTGATTGCAAATATGGCTCCACTAGAAACAGTGGCTGGTCACTGCTTGTGCCAAAACTGTATCTCAGGATAACAACGGTATAAGGATATGCCTACACAGATGGTCCACCCTGCCTGTCCTCTCTGAACTTTCAACCAACTCCAGTGCAGAAGTGTTCTAGTCTTGTTACGTGTCACCCCAAACCTGACTTAACACATTGCTGATGCTTTATTTTGCAGTTAGCAGTGGGCCCGTTCCTTGTTGAGCAGCAAGCTCTTTCTGCCAGCATAAAGCGACTATAAAGCCAGTGCGTTTGGCCAGGGTAGGTTTCACCTAAATACAGGAGGAACTGTGAGGCCCCTGCTGTGCCCTGCTGTATCCCTGGCTGTAGCCATTTATGAACAGGCAGGTAGAGGTTCAGAGCTGCCTGAGGCAGTGTTGCAGGCAGAAGCAGACCCTGCATAAGGATTAAGGAATCTCAAAGCTGGTGTAAAGCCCATATGAAATCTTAAGTACAACCTATGTCTCATGTCATAGTCTGCTCTTACTGTCTGTCATTGATGGGCCCTCTGTAGTAGAACTTTGTGTGATGTCTACACTGAAGGGATTTTTTTAAGCTACACATTTAAACTCCATGTAAACTGTCTGTAACACTTCAAATGCACCTCTATAAAGGACCTTTTCTGTTAATTCTGTCTTTGGCATTGCTACTCACCACATAGCTGATCTGAGAAAGGGAACTCTGATTCATTAAAGCATGTAAGACTGATTTTGAAGAAGGTCTCATTTTAGATGGTCATACCTTTTTCTTTTTTTTTGCTCTACCACTAAAAATCTTCTTTCATGTGCCTTAAACTCTGAGGTATTTAATCCTCTCCTCTCCCTGTCTAATTAACAGTTGCATTGCCATCTTCTGTAATCAAGATCTTTGGGTTTTTTTGCATCTGCATTTTAAAATTCAGTAACTTCAATCCAATCACAACTGCTACGATGCCTTAAATGATTTAATAGTATGTGCAATCCTGTAGATACTACCTTTTCAATTCTGTTTTCCTGAGACTTCTTAAAATAGATGGTTGGAATTCCAAGCTCAGAAGCAGCTATCCACTGAAGAGTGGCTCGCAGCTCTGCATCAGGGCGTTCCGGTTCCAGATCAAAGTTTATCACTAGTAGGTCCTTCTGACAATTGGCTGTTCCCACTGAGAGCCCAGAAGTACTTTCTGGGGAAAAAAAAAACAAAACAAAACAACAGTTACTATGTACTTGCTTATTTTAGCTTCAAATTCTAATCTATAATTGATATGGTTCAACTTACCCTCTATATTTTCTGTCTGTTCTTTAAGGAAAACCTTTTCTTCTACTAATTCACTTAGAAACAAACAACAACAAAGCTTATTAGTGATACTTAGGAACAGTCTACAACATTGCTTCGTGATGGATAAACTTCTCCCCCAATGCAAGACTTTTCACCTAGAAAACTGCAAGAAAAAATTTACATAGGATGAAACAGTAAAATGCTGAATATATTACAATAATTTCATCTGTCAATCAGGAAAAGCCTTGGGAACTGCACAGTGTTACTCCCACAATAGGATGAACTGCTTATACTGCATGCACTGTGTATTAACGCTTCATTAGGATGTGTGTATCTTTACAGTTTATATAATGATAAAGCAAATGACATAGCATGACTTGCTGTGTCTTACCATAACCAAGGGGGAAGCACTGAATTTCCAAGGTGTGTATTTTGCAACGTTATAGTCCTTGGCTTCATTTTTTTCAGTCTTGCTTTCTAATTTTCTCTCTCATAGTTGAACACAGTTATAACTAGCAATGACTTCAGCTACTGCTGATTTTAAATATATTTATTAGCTGTTTGGATAAATAAATTCTGTTTACCGTTTGCAAAAAGTTCAGATGATCTTCATTTCCTATGTACTATCATTCTTCTTGTTGAACTACAGGAAACAAACTCCAGATATGTAGTCACTGCTTTATCTTCCCTTTCTGAAGACTATATCTGAAGACTCATGTACATGTAGCAGAAGACTGCAAATTTGGTGGTGATAACATAGCTATTTCATTCCTTTCATCACTCCTGTAGGGGACAGCACTTAAAATACACATTTGCAGACTGTCCCATTCTGTCCTCAATCAAGAGGAACAGTGGAAGTGCCAGATTACGTTTCTAGGACGGGAGGACACTGCTCTTACCACCCTTCTTCAAAGGATTTCAGAATCTCCCCCAAGGTTTCAAAGGATCAAGATTATATATACTTTTGTAGTGGTTGCTGCCAGATGTGAGAGGAAAGATTAAAATGGCAGCATGCAATGTATGATTTGTCATGACTTAGAAACATCGGTGCTAATAACATCCTTCACATCCTTTTTTTTTTCCCAGTTTTCTGTTTGAACAGCAGAAGTATTCTGTCCCTTTACTTTGATTTCTGGAAGAACAAACTGCACCCGAGTGGTGTTCTTGCCTTCCACAACATCTGTCCTTCCAGGATCGCCAGCCTATTGGCTGTCACCAGAGAACACCCACTGGCAGCGCACTAGGAATCAAAAACTTAGTCCCTTTGTCTTTGGAAAAATAAGAAAGGAGGGGACATCTTTAGGAATGTGCGTAGGAGCTAGCAGTGCCTACTGTGAAGACGGGAATCTTTTAACGAGGTTAGGGTCCTAATCAACAGCTGAAAGAGAGTGCATGTAACTCTACAGAAACATGGATGCCCAAATTACTTACAAAAAAAGAGCTTTTTGGAACGGAGAATGGTTTGTTGTTATAGTATAGTCTGGTGTGAAGATTTTCTGCTGTCACTGACTTCACAAGGTTCTCATTTTCTCTGCGTGATGTACAATACATACGCGTCTGCAGTAGCCATGCCCTGACTGCCTCAGTTGGTTTACCATTTAGCAGCTGGCAGGTTATACCATGTTTCAGGGTACCAGAATCTTTACGCAGGTACTTGCACGTCTCTTGATAGTTTTATTGGTATTGAGCATGCTTGGTAGAAGCATGCCCAGAAACAACAGATAAGAAGTACCTTGGGCCAAATTTTCCTTCTTGAAAAAAATGTTATCACTCTTTTTTTCCTATACCTTAAATTAATTGATCTTTCTTTGCTTGATCTTACTTGCTATTACAGTTATGTTTCAGTGATGTTTGAAGTTATTTAGAGGAAAAAAAGCTCAGAGAGTGGGAAATGGATAGTTCAGCAAACTGTCTTTTGGGCAAAGCAGTTGGTGGATCCATATTCTCCTGAGAGGCCCACCTGGTTGGGCTTTCCCATAGTCTTTCACTCTGCAGTGCTGTCACTCTGCACAGACACCTGCACGTGGATTTATTTTTCTGAAACTGATGGCAGGCTAAGCAGCAGGTGCAAAGCAGGGCTTGGCACATTTTAGATGGCATAAATGATTTGCAGTTAAAATTAGACTAAACATCAAATCTCACTTCAGTGACTACTTACTTAATCATAGGAGAAGATGGCATGTTCTCCTGATAAATTTCCAGGTCCATAATGCCAAGACTGCTAGTTGTACTGCTGTTGCCATTGCTGACAAAGCAAAAGTTTAAATATTAGTGCCAAGCTGCACCCAACATGTCTCCGTACATATCTTCTTATTTACGTACAAAGCAAAGTGAGGGGGGTGCCCCCAGTATGCAAAGTTCCACAGAACCATGTGTGTTCAACAAGTGGTTCCCAGGATGAAGGATACTAATCTGTGCAAAATAACGAGGCTTTTCTTGAAGTAGATCTAGATGGATCATGTATCAAGTGATGCTATGAACTATAAAAAACAGTGGACTCCGTTCTTGTGAATAGCTTATCCAGTGAACGTTTGGCTTCCAACAGAGAAACAATCTGCATGCGTCCTTGGAAAGAAAGACTGTCAAGCATAGAGATGTCCTGGAAAAACCTGCAGAGATTCAGATACCTCTGAACGTGGTGAACTATATCAAGGTATTTGATTGCCCCATCGTATACTTACCTCAGGCCTGTAACCAGGAGCAGTTGCAGCATATGACATCATACCCCCAAATACTGTCAGAGATCTGATGGAACCCACAGGTACGGGGATGGTCCCTTACATTTCTGCTACTCTGAAATACTGAGATTTCAATTAAATTTTTTTAATAGTGACCCAGTAATATGCAGAAGTGTTCTTTTTGGCTACTTCACTAGAATGAAGTGTTGCACCTGAGAATATTTGCAAAGAATAGTACTAGCTCACCTTGTAACACCGCCACGAACTAGACAGTGAATGTTTATGTGGATTTCATAATAGTCTGATAAACAGGTTATGAATTTACTAGCTACAAGTTGATTAGCACCAACAAATTCTGCGTGGTAATTAAATTTGAACCACTTAATTTTTACTAAAAAAGCAATTAATAGTATTTTTCCTCACATCAGAGTATTGACTAGACAGTTCCTTTCTTCATCAGGCTTTTCGGAGTCAGTGTCAGTATGCTACGCGTTCAGACTTGCTGTATCAATTTCTGTTTCAATGCAGAGCCAAAAGGCACAATACATGAGCTCCCCCAGACTGAGTCTGTTAAAGGCTGACGCTGCGCATAATGGGATGAACATTCACCCACACGGACAGACAAGTTTCTTTCACTGTTTTTTAAGCTAGCCAATGGTAGTCTCTGACATGCAGAGGCTCTTTCCTTCTCTGCTTCATTATCGTACTTCCTCCCTCCTTGTCTTCAGAATACCCAAGAGAATGACATAATTAATTAGCTACATTTAAAAAAAACTAATCTAAGGGCATATGAAGTAAAAATCTTGCTCAATGTAAAGTGGTGAAAGGGCTACGGTCAAGCTAGCATCACCTCATATAAGCTCTAAGGACTAGATGACATCTTTAAACGCATGGCCTGACTTAGTAGCGACAAAAAGCAGAATACTGCAATGCGAGCAGTGGCGTTTATGCCAGCTCAGGGAGAACCCTGCCACCCTCTGTCGACCCGCTCCCCGAGCTAGTACGAGCAGAACAGGGCTCTGCCCCTGCTCTCACTGCACTGGTCCCTGTGGGGAACAGCAGTCTCGCCAGTCTCGGCTAAGAAAATGCCAAAATAAGCGCTATGCAAATGGTAACAAATGAAGCAAATTAAAGGTCGCGGCAACTAGCTTGTCTGATGGCCCTTTCAGAGTAGGGCTGTGAGGTACTTGCTTATTGTGCAGAAGATTTTCTTTGACTCTAGCCGCTCACCAACACAAAGCCCTGGCTGAGAACCAGAACGTGGCTTGCTATTTTGAAAAAGGAAGAGACGGACACTGTAGCTAAGCTGTCTGCAGTGTTCTGAATATACCTTGAGCCACTGCCCCGCGTTCCCAATGCACTGTAATCAAATCACTGGCTCGATCGATTAGATCACACTGTATGTTGACCACAGACAGAACATGGGTACCTCAGGGATCTCTCGCTGAGTTGCAGGTAGCTACTTGTGTCATCAGGATTGTCCTCGTCGTTAGCTAGCTGGGACCAGCTGCCAGTGCTTTCCTCACTGCTGCTGAGATGGGTTGGAAATTCTTCAGCTGTTTTTGCCTCTGCTACGATTTCAGCATCTGGTCTGCTCTGAGTACTGCTGCTGGTAGGGTGATAAGGAAGGCATATTGATATTGTAAATAAAAAATACAAACAACTAGCGCCACCAATCTTCAGGAAATACTGCTCATTAAAGTCATCCAAGCTGCAAAATTATACGGTAGCAAGAGCTTGGATAAGCTTATAATTCATATGCAAAGACCTGATGTGGTCAGGATTCCCTTTAGATGTGGTCAGGATTCCCTTTAAAAATGGTCGTCTTATGGCTGCTATACATAAACACAAAACAAAATTAGCCATATACTGAAATATGAATAGAAAAGGTTTAACTTGTACAAGGTTTCACATATGCAAAAAGAAGCGCTCACGCATAGGCCTATTCCTTAAAGAAGTTTGGTCAATCAGTGGTTGAAGTGGCTGGTATATGCTAGCGCAGATTAACAGCACTTCTTGGAGCTGTACCCGGGCACTCCACTCCTGTCCTACTAACGGGTAAGTTCCTTGCCAAGGCTTCCTCCTCCCTTCTTAGGATCTTTTACTTCTATTTGACCACTCATTAATGATTACATTAATAATACACCTAATTATTATTAGGTGCATTATAATGTACCTAATACTTGCACATACATGAACATTTTCTCCATTTTCTAAATAGGGGAGCTAATAAAGGATAAAGTCTAAAACATGCATTACTCCTTGCCTGGCTCTTCTAATGCCAGCAATAATCTTTAGCACTTGAGTGACACAGCGTTTTGTACTTTCAGTTCTGTACAAACATTTTTTTATCAGTATTTTCAGATTTTTTTTTTTTCCAACTCATGGTATATAACAGTAGTGTTAAATTTCAAAGAGTACAATTTAAAAATGTATTAATCAAGAAGTAGAAATGCAAAATACGTATTTAAGCAAATCAATTTTTACAATGAAGTAGAGTATGTGAGCAGAAGAAGACAGTATTAACATATTTAGAAGTGAAATGATGGCAAATAGATGGATCCCATTTCATCTCATCTGAGATCTGCAGGATCTCTGACTGGAGACCGAGTGCCTTCTAGTGTGATAACTATGTCCACATCCCTACCTCCATCTGACATGAAGAATACCAACTTTTCGCACAGGGCTTTCACTGGTAAAGCCACTTTCCAAAGGTCTTTTTTATTTCTGTTTGTGTATGTCTCCCTGAATTGCTTAAAATACATTTTGCTTCATTTAAATACAGCAGAAACACTCAGAAAACTTAGTACATTTTAAACAAAACTGAGCTATTTTAAAACAATATAGGAAAAAATCTACAACATTAGGCCTTTATGACAACACTGAAGCCTTTTATAGGAAGTCAGCAAGTTAAAAAAAAAAATTACCGTTCATCATTCAAGACCAGCAGGTATCTCATTGACTATTTAAATAAACACACTTAAACATCCTCACTCTCTTATTTGCACCCAGCTGCAGAGTTTGAAAGCAAATAATGTAACAGAAAGTAAAGGTAAAGTCTGCTGAAGCGCTGCGGACGGAGCCTTCCCCCCGCCCGCCCGCCCGCCGAGGGGGCTCGTGTATTCTGCTGCAGGCCGCTGACATTTCCTACTTTCCCTCCCAACAGGACTTTTACAGGCTCCCGCATGCATATATCCTTATGTGGGTCCCTCTCTCCCATAAACAAGCTTCCAGCACTTCTACGCTGTTAGTGCTGCAGGTCCAAAAGAAGTTTGGAAGTAAAATCAGGAAAGTGTTGTGGGCTGTGAATCACTAATGAATTTTAGCTTTCTGTGCTTCTTGGTAGCTTTCTTGAAAAGGAAAGCTGTGCTGCTTAGGTTGGCGATGGACAAAATGGTTTTTTATTGGCAGGTATGAACCCAAACCTGCAGCCCAGACTACCTTTGGAGGCAGTTTCCCAATATGAGGGGGAAAAATAAACTTTTGTAATTCTGCACGCTTGACATATGTATGTCTCTCTCTCTCTCTCTCTCTCTCTCTCTCTTTCAACTACGTTCAGATAGAGCATTTTATGTTTTGTTATATTTATAACAAAAACTATGTTTACAATAACTTTTCAGAGCCAAACTGGACTGTGCAAGGCTTACCAAGGGAATTCTGATATGCAGGCAGAAAAGAATATAAGAAAAAAAGAAAAAACTTAATTGGACAATAAGAAAAAAGTAATTATACCACTGCAGCAACCAAGTAAGAGCTAAAGTACAACTACAGTTGTGTTATATTTACTGGATGGTTTGCATTTGCAACTTTGTGATCAAAAACAGAGTTTACTGGCAACCGGTGTCCATGTGAAGGCTGTAACTTCTCTAGACTTTTACCTGCATTTACGGCTGAGGAGCCCTGTCTTCAGTTAGAACCCCAGTAATTCCATGGCTCTCAAATAATTAACTTGATTAAGAGCATACTGAAACCACATCATTGTGGATATCTCCTTTTGCCATGCTCTGACTCTCAGGACAGCTCCTGAGAAGTTGCTGCAGTAACACTGGAGTACAGAGAGAAAAGGTACTTATTTGCCTGAGGGCCTCTGATCTACCAGGCAGTTAACAGCCATCAAACAACCAAACGCCCCTTCCCTCACCTCTCGGGCACAAAACTCATCATCCTAACTAACGTAAACCCGCTATGAAACCAGGTACGAGGGAATGTTATCAAAATGCTTTTTAATACAGGGCAGGTAGCACCTAATACTTAGTCCAAAACATATGAGAGTTTGGGGGGTTTTCTTACTTTGCATTTTGGGTTTTGTTTACATGTCACAATAGAAATACTTCAGGCTGGCAGTTCCCTACTTCAAACAGGCTGCTGGAACGTTTTCTGTGAATCTGTGACCGGACTGGGTCTGATGCACTGCCGACATAAATGAAACGAGTCTTTTTTCCTCACTGAAGACCTTTTCCTCAGGCGTGCATGGCTTTCATTTTTTGATAATGAGCACATACCTGCTTGGTATTTTGCCTGGAGACCCGTCTGCTTGTATCTACACTAACAAATAATTTCATGTGGTAGGAGCAAATCAGTAGATCAAAGCAATTGGTGCTGATGTTTTTATATCTACATTATACACGGGGTTTTACTTCTGCCTAGGCTTGATCCAAACGTCCATACTGCAGGTGGTTCAAATTGACCAGAAGAACCAGTGGAAAGTTTGTCTTCCCGTGAGGGTGAGAGCCTGCTCGGCGCATGCATGGAGCACGGCGTTCTGGTTTAGCTTGTTCCCAAAGGAATCTACTTTGCGCTCCGCAAACAGAACCAAGGCATGGAAACGGGGACAAGCTGATTCAGAACTGCCCTGCATCATCAAACCAAGGAGCTAACGTCGCTGTAGCCTCGAGGTGCTAATTCTGATCTACCAGTACTATTACTTTAAATTTCCAAAAGCCACTTCACCAACTCTACATCAAAGGCAGAGGAAACGCTGTTACTTGAAGTGTTCATAAGCTGTGCAGAAAATAACTTTATTTTCAAACAGTCAAGATTCCAAACAAGCAGATTTCTAAATGCATCTTATTAAAAGCAGGTTGCACGTGAAGGAAGAGGAAGGTTAGTGGGGGAGAGTCTGCATGAAATAATAGAGGCACTATGCTAATTATCCACCTAATTGCTACCATACACAGGGAAGTACATGCTTTCTCACTTCAAGCAGAGCATTGTCAAAAGCCAAAACACAGCACTGTATAAAAAAAAAAAGAGCTACAAAACAGGTTCTAACACTAGCACCTGCAGTCTTGCAAGCACTCTTGAGATAACGGTGTGCTGCAATGCTCCAAGTGATTGGCAGTTTAGATACCATTAAAGTAAGAGATACGATTAAGAAGCATAGTTAAAAATAGGAATGCCTTGAAGGAAAGTACTGCTCTTAACATCCATAGCAATCTTCTACGTTTGCAATCCACTGTAATGCAGCAGGGCTTTCATTTTGCCTTAACCAAAATAAGCTGCAGCTTCCTCAACAAAAGAAGCAGCTACAAGGAGAAGGTGGTAGACTGTGGCATAAACTCTATGAAATGAAATTTTATTCTTTTTTCTATCTAAATTCTGCCAGAGCAGTCTGGAACCAAAGGAGGTGAGGGGTGTTTTTAATGTTAGAAACTAGTGTTAGAAACTAATAAAAATTCTTTAGTAGAAAAAAAAATTTACTTTCTGTTCCAGACTGTAAATACAAAGCAGAACTTCAAGCTGTAAGAAGCCTGGTCTGCTTTCCAGGTACCTAAGTGCATGAATAAGCATAGTAGAGAGCTAAAGACAGGAAAGGAGAAGGAATAGCAGGCTATTTTCTCTTTTACAATAAAACTGATTCTTTTTTAAAATTGAGATACTAGCTAGTTGCATCCACCCATGCCTATAGATGATGCTTGGTAGAACCAGCACTAATCTTTAGAGGGCAATGTGGCTGCAAGTGAGTTAGTGAGATTTTTTTCTGATGCACAGCTTCCTCAGTTGGACTTGGAGACACCTATCAATAATTTGAAAAGCAGTGGACATAGATGATGCCATCTATGAGAGTCTGGAGAGCAGTACAAATGAGGCTAGAAAGACCAAACTTTGTTGGTCTCTCCTGTCTTGACTGTGGAGGACAAAAATCTATAAGGTAAAATTTACTCATCTGTGTGGTATTAGACTTGGACCTCAGAACCATCATATTGTCATGTTCAATACAAGTTCACCCCAGAAATCAGTACTGCAATATATGACTCAGTGATTTTATGCCATTAGAAACCTGTAGTGAGAACTTACCTGATTGTTTCTCAAAAAGTGGTTATCGCCTTATTTTCTTCCTTCATCAAAGTATTTTTTACTGGGAAGTTAAAACAAACACCTAAAGCAATGTGCTGATTTATTTATTTTTTTGGTCACTTACCTATTTAGTAGGGAACTGGAAACCGCGTGCTTCCCAGCATGTGCTTCTGGAGGCTTTTCTTTGCTTAGATGCTCCTTTTCAGAAGGGCCACATGAAGTTAAGGCCTCTTCTGGCTCATCTCGCTGATCAGTTTCTATTTGAATTAATGGCACTTCCCGGTGCTGACTTGCAGGGAGGGATCCAGGGCTCTTAATAAGCTCTTTTTTCTCACTCAAACTTACTCCCTCCCCTTTGGGTTTTGATTGAATCTGAGCTGCGCTCTGGCGATGCTTGCTTTCCAGCACAGGTTCTCGGCTCATGTGATCAAAGGAATCCTGCTGGACAACAATGAAATTTTTACCACTTTCCACGATATTTGCAGCCAGTCTGTTTGCGTATTGTTCCACGTGTGGTGGAGAATCACTGTGAAACTGATCTGCCTCTGCAACCTCTGCCTCATCTGCTATAATTTTGTTTTTACGCATTAGCGATTCAATAGAGTTTGCCCATGTCTCATGAATCAGCATATCTGTTATTTGGTCAGTCTTGCATCTTTGGTACAGGCATGAGTCAGACTTGCAAAGACCTGAAGAAGCCACGGTACTGACTGGCTGTACGCTTAAGGAATCCTGGTGATGGCGGGCAAATCCATCTAATGAGTTTGCTTTAACTGGGGTATTTACTGTTAGTCTAGAGCATGATGACCTGCTGTCAGGCATGGAGGACTGCCTAAAACAGAAAGGTGTTCGTAGAGAGGGTGGCAGCAAACTGCCACACCAGTCCTTTGAATTCCGAGGGGAAGAGGCATTATCTTTGTTTTCCTTTTCTATTTCTCTCAGCATATACCTATAAAATTCTTCTGTTATGCTTTCTGTGCTGGACTGTTTGGATGGGCAACTTGGTTTTACATTAAGATGACTATTCTTCTTGGCTACCTGTTGCAAAGCAGAAGTTAAGATGTTGTTTGCATTTTTTCCTGCATAGTAATCCAGTAACAAATCAAAGCCTCTTCCTTCATTTTCCATCTGGTTCACCATAAATCTTGAAAATTCATCTGTAATGCTTTCACAGCTAGACTGCTTAGAGACAGAACTTGTCTGGCTCACAGGCTGACCAAGAGCGTTCATCAGGCCTAGGGTATGGAGAGAGCCTTTGGAATCCGCATCTTCCTCTGGTATGCTCTCGCAACTCGATGCCTTGCCTCGGCTCCATCTTTCACAGTGCAGCCTGCTCCTGGGATGGTTTGGACCTTGCCAGATGCTATCAACCACAGAGAGTTCGGTGAGGTTCATGATCTTGGCAGCCACTTCATTTGCAAAGACACTGACAGAATCTGGTGTATCCTCAAGGTTTATAGATTCATCCACTACCCGATTCATCAGTCTTTCTTTTAGCTCAGGATGCTCATCTGTTTTCCTTTTGATCTCGCTAAGTCTAGGTGCCCTGTGCTTCCGAACAACCGAACCATTAGTCTGGGTTTCCTTTTTCCTTTTTATGGTTCGGCATGATAAACTCTGGGTGACCAGATATTCATTGCCTCTTTTCCATGCACAGAACCAGGGTTGCTTTCCATTTGAGTTTTCAAGACAAATGGCAGCTATTTCTGTTGCCATAGAGACCACTGTTTCTGCCAATTCTTCTGCAAAATCTGTTATACAATATTTGTCCCTTGAATGTTTTACCTGTAGCACAGGCTGAGAAGGAAGCAAGACATGGTTTCCTAATAAAGACAAGCTAACTTGGACATCATTATTTAGCACAGCATCATGCTTATGCTTGGCCTGGTTTCCCGCATTTACAGCGGCATCAGAAGACAGTTGTTCTTGGACGCCGTGCTTGCATTCATTGTCTGTAAAGGCATTTTCTCTGTCTGAAAACGATCTGTAGTCTTTCTTCTTTTGACTGTTACTCTGATTTGGAGATTTGTAACAGTCTCGTGTGGTTCTTTTCAAATATCTCTTCTTGGGAGATGTTTTTGCAACAAGTGCATTATGCCCAGTAGCTCTACTTGTTGGTCCTGAATACAGTGGGACGCTTTCCCTGCTATTTACATCTCTCATATTACTTCTGCTAGTGCTTGTGACATTTGCAAGATCTTCGCTAGCACTTGCACTGTCAGAGGTATGCATTGGCTTCCTAGCAGAGTGATCAAGGGGTCTGCATGATGTTTCATGTGGTGTCGCCTGTGTTGACCATCCTTCTCCTATTGTTACTTTCTCTGCTTTTGCGCCCTCAGAGAGGAAAGGGGAACACTCATCAGCATGTCTTATATCATTCATCTTCTTGCAAGTGAAATATATCACATTAAAAAGCAACTCATTTGCAGTCTCCATGAAAATGTCTTGTGTACTTGAGCCGTTTTCTGAACGGGGGTGTAACTGTCTCTTCTTCCTAACCTCTTCTACAGAATGTCGTAGAATAATGTTGGATAAGTTTTGTGCAAGTTCATCCCTGATAACTTCATCAGAATGTGGAATCCGTGGCCTTGCTGCTGTTTCAATGATTCTTCCATTTATGGACTCCATAAAATGCCCTACGTTTTTGTATGTATTGGGCTTTGTCAAAATTACTGATGCCTCTTTGAGAAGTGCCTCCGCAATGCTATCATTCAACTTCTCCATGCTGCTTCCTATAGCTATGCTACAGCGAAGACTAATAGCTGCAGAAGTCTGAGCAGCAGACAGAAGTCCACTTGAAGTTGCAGGGTACTTTTCTTCCTTTGTTTCCCCCAGACCACAGACTGCTACAGCACTTGCTACTTGAGTCATGCCACACAGTGCAGATGGAAATGAATATTCTGTGCCAGCACAGTCATCAAGTACCTGTGAAGACGCTGTCTGTAGCACTTCGTTATCAACTGCTCTGCTTTTAGAGTCTGTGGCTTCTTGATCTCTTCTGAATTTCTCTGCAGCTTGGGGACTTGAAATGGTTCCAATAACTGTGGCTGCACAGGCTAGAGCCACTTCCAATGCGCTCTGGGGGTGTTCGTTTGAATGTTCCTCCTCAAAGTAGTCTGAAACTTCAGCAGAACTTTCTGATTCAGTCCAGTGGCACAGATTTGGGAACGCAGATCCTGGCCATTCTGATACATTCTCACAGCTATCTGGACTTTGCACTATGACGATCTTCGGAAGTTCATTCCACGATCGGGAAGCTGTTGTATCTTCTGTCTTACAGGAGCTTCCAACGGAGATGCTAACAGCAGCCTCGTCAGTGAAAGCGGGTTGAGACTGTGACAGTCTAATAAATGCATCTTGCAGAACAGATTCTGCTAAATTTGTGGCATACTGACCTGTTGTCGCTTGCTCGTTTTGCAAGGGCAGATCAGCTTTCCTAATACCTGTACCATTCTCCACATCTGTGTTACTGTCGTGTTTTGCTTTTGGGTCATACAGAGGCCCCAGTTCTTCTTTAGCCATTTCGGTTAAAGATACATCTTCTAACACATGCACTGAGCAGGAATTTCCGACCTTGCCAGGCAAATCATTAGTACTGAGGGATGATGTAGCTCTTCCAGCTAATTCCTTCTGCCAGGGTATTTCCTGGGCTGACTTATCTTCAAGTTGTAAGCTGCTGTCTTCAGCCACAACATTCACAGCTTCAGAGACCCTAGTAGCTGTGTTATCTTTATTAATGCAGTTCCCATCAAGAACAAATGGCAACCTGGCTCTTCTGTAGTGGGGATTTTCAAATCCCTTTCCTTTATTTTTTTTGAGATCTGAAGAAAGTTCAGAAAGGCTTAATTTTTCATGACCTATTAAAAAAAAATTAGACATTAGTCTTTGCAAAGCATCCTGTAACTTTGAAAAGAAAATGGCTGCATAACTGCGTAGCTCTGTAGAACTACTGCACAGCCATGTATCCTTGGCTTTGAGCAACAATTTAAAAATATGAATCCTTATACGTTTTCTAAATTAGAATTAAATATATGCATGCATTAACATCAAGTGCAATTTATGTGAAGCACTGCCATGGCTGTTCTGCAGTATGAACAATGGCAGAATTATGCTCAGTCTCACTGCTTTTACCGGTTTTATATTCATCAGCCTCGTTTTCATCTTCGAGGTGCTCAGATGCTGTGAGGAAATCTTCTTCTATTGAGGACACTGAACAGTTTGTATCATCCTCGGGCTTTAAGACATTAGCTTCTATCTGCAGCTGTCTCTCCTGCACAAGCTCAAGTCCAATCAGAAACTTGTTTATTTCAAAGATGATGCAGCTTGTGCTGTTTTTCCTGTCCCCCCTTGCACACTGAACCAAGCAGACATCTGCCAGCCAAGGACACTAGAGGGGAAAAGAATCTCAGAGAGTTATTTAATTAAAAAATAAAACTTATTTTAAGCCTCCCTCTCTATAAATACCTCAGGAATGTTCTATTGCAAGGATGCAATACAATTTGTCATTTAGCTGTTTGTAACACAGTGTGCAGTTACATATGTGCTGAAATAAGACCATATGGAATGACATCTTCTGTTATACGAGCATTTTAGTACAGAACTCTGTTGTATCACAAGGGTATCTTTATTTTGTTAAAGTTATCCAGTTGTTTGTTTTTAGTCAACTTGTTTAAATGACAGAGCCTTATTTGCCTTTAGCTACGTCAGGTTTAGCTATCCCACACGCTGTTATTAAGGCCCTTTCACCATCCAGTGCTACCTGTGCACTGAGGGAGTAGTTTGTGGGCCTACATTCCTCTTTGGGATAACTTGTGCCGCAACGCTTGTTTGAAGGCAGCCTTGTAAATAGTGGCTGTTGAGGTTGTTAAGAACAAGTCACCTTCAGTTGTTCTGACAGACCATTTTAAAATACTGTATTTTAAAATTCCTGTATCCGTGCAAAGCCTCGTTATTTCAGACAAGTGTAACCCCCAATTGAAACTGGGGCTGAGCATTTACATCCAGAACGTACCAGAGAAGTGGTCCAGTAAAGTAGAAAGTTGGACAGGAACTGAAAGAAAGGAATTCTTATCCTCATTTTACTGCTATTAAAGCCTTTGGATGTTTACACAACCCCAGAGCTAAGTGAGGATCTCTGCACGCAACTACGTTTGTGGGTGTACTCTGAAGCAAAGCCAAACCTCTGCAGCTTGTGCTTTAACTTGAGACTCACAGGACGGAGCCAGCTTTCAGTGGAACCAACTCTCGATCGAGGTGCTGGATTTTAAGCTGTGCAGAAATAAGCTGTGCATTTGCACAGTACCCAGCATAACGTAACCCCAGGCCAGCTCTTTGCCTTTGGGTGGGAATGCAAGGCACATCTCGTAATAATAGAGTGGGATGAGTGTTACACTGGAATAACATGTTTTATTAGCTCACTCTTCCTTTCCAACTATAAATCATCTCCGAACAGAAAACCAGATAGACTGTTAGAAGTAAAGCACAAAAGACAGATTTTTGAACCAGCTGCTAAGGAGCTGTTGCTGAATCAGACTTGAGCGTTCATTGTGCTGTGAAAAATATTACTAAATAAATAGATATAGTCTTAAATGAAACTGCAGTTTCCCCAGTCCGCAGTTTGCAGGGTTGTACCTGTGAAAATGGGCAGCAGGGAAAAAAAAATTCAAATAACAGAAGTACCCAAACCTAGGCAAAAAGAGTGACACTTCTGACGAATGCAGTTCTCTGGCAAGCCAAAAAAGTATGCACAAACACAGCACTAGCCCACAAACCTCGCTCGGTCTCAGTGCAGAAGCTCCAGCTGTCTTGCAAGCGGGAAGTCCGGGAGAGTTCTCATTTGTATCTCATTTGCACCCTTTCTGTGAAGACTGCCAGTCATAATGGCCACAGTCTTTCAGAGATGTGGGCAACTATTCACTTGTTTAGGCCTCAAAACAGCCTTGTGCGTACCGCAGGGGCTTCCTGGTACTTCTGGAATCCCACTGCTCCCACCACAGGTTTGTGTGTTACTTTTTTTTAAATCTTTCTAAATTCAGCCATTAGTCACGAGCGGCAAGGAAGCTCAATAACCAGACAATTTCTCTCTTTACAGAGCAGCACATTGGTATAACACCAAATTCAATGATGTTTGCCATATAGCTGTTATGGGGCCTATTTCATGAAGATTTATGTGCACAAGTTCATTTCAATGGAAAGAAGTTTTCTGCTGTTTTCTGCAGCAGATGGAACTGGAGATACCTGTTCATGTTTTTAAGCTTGCTGAGAATGTCTCAGTTTTTTACTCCAGGACAACTCTGCAGTTTTAGTGAAGTTCATGTCTGGATAAATGAGATGAGAATCAGAATTAGGCCTAAATTACTAAGATATATTCATTCATTCTTCTTGGCACAGAAATGAACAAAAAGGCATAACATATGATAAAAATGTAAAGAAAGAAAAAGGGTTTGGTCATAATAAGTAGTTAGGCTTCTGGAACTTGTGTATTAAAATGCCTTTAGGCAAATGGTTTCATTTATTTCCTTTCTCTCTGTGATGCTAGTAGCAGGAATTCTTGGCCTACAAATCACAGATATGGACTATTTCATAGGCAGTAACAGGAGTGAAGGGGTTAGCATGAGAAATCTGCCTTTAACTCCTTAACAACAATACATTTTAATTAATGTATTAATTACATTTTAAGTTGCACAGAAGCTAAATGAGGTATCAGCTCTGATATGGTTAATACATCTTGGTATTTTCCATTGGCACAGTCAGCCTTAAGGTAGCCTCCAGGATCTTCAAGTCCTATCGTCAGTTCTTTTCTGAGGTGCTTGCGTGGGAGAAGATGGATTGGAAACGAAAGTGGGAAGCAGCAAGACTTTACTTAAAAGGGAGTCTGTAGGAGCTGTGCCCTAATCCAGCCCTGTGTATATAAAAAGTATTACATCTTTCCTTCTGCCCCCATCTGTGCTGCCCTTCTGATTCCTGCTAGTCTTGAAATTTGGGTTTATGAATCATCTGTGCCATCAATGCCTGCCTTCCCTGGAGGATCAACTGTTAATATGACTTAAAGCAGTATCAGCTGCCACCCAGATGTCCATAGGAGAATCTGTCGCCTATCTTTGTTCCTCCTTCCTGCTTAATTTAGACCTTTCTGAACAGCTAGACTAATTTTTTGTGTTTGCAAACACCCACCCAGTTCTCAAACTGGTATATGGTCTTTGCTTTCAGCTTCCCCTTTTTCAGTTGGCAGATTCCTTCCTTCACATCTGTGATGTGATCCTAAAGATAAGTGTATGGTTCCTACCTGGGGAACTTCATAATCAGCCGGAAGATTTCCTGATGTTAATCCACTCAGCAGGACTATTTCATTTTCCTTTGGTGGTTGTACGTTCATGGAACTGATAAGTTTGGGGAGATTTGGAGAGACGCCGATCAATCTCTGCAGTATGAAAGACAACAGTTTGCTCTCAGGTAACAATCTCTGAGTTGCACTATTGTATTCATAAATATTACAATAAAATAATTACAGGCATTACTTCCAAAAGCTTACTTAAACTTACTACCTTGAGTCCGTCAAAACCTGGCAGCATTAAAATACACATTCTTTCTTTTGAACCATGAGACAATGACCACTGTGACAGTATAAACTTCTGTGTAATAAATACTCCAGTAGGACAATCTGTCATCCCTTAAGCTGTCATGTTCTAAACAACTTGACTGTCTTAGCGCATCGAAATGCTTGACCTTCCTACTATGAGTTCCTAAGAGACTCACTATGTATACTATGTTTGTTGTTCTCTACAACAGAAAAGATTCAGTAAGTATGACAGAATGGGGCATATCTTTTAGTTTTCCTCCAGGCATATGATAAGCAAGAAACTGAAGGGAGAGTTAGCTAGAAATTGCTGATCCAATTAATACAATACTAAACCTGGAATAATAAAAAATTTAACGCACAGATGGAGTTTCCAATTCTCAGATGCTCCAGTGGACACTTTCATGACTTTTCATTTGCAATGATACAACACCTCTCTATCTACTATGTATTTGCTAGAGCCAAACAAGCAATAACATCAGTAATGCTTTGTTACGCAGAATATTTGCATTGTGATACTGCTAGCAGTCCCCAGTCATGTGCCAGGACATGTCTGTGCTCAACAGCGTACAGAGGCAGACCAAAAGGACAATGCCTACTCTAAGAACGCTCATAATTCTTTTCTGCCAAGGGTCTCACATGCTTTGTGAACAGGGAACTGAGGATGAATCCTTACAGAGGGACTAAATACCACCAACATTTTATACGTGACCACAGCACATGAAATAGCAAAGCCATTAAGGGAGTGCAGACCTCTCACATCCAACACTATGCTTTAGCTACTGTGCAATTCAGTGATACTTCACTTTTTCCTTTTCCTCTTCAAAATGATAAGCTTGCAGTACTGTTATTTTTCCTCAGAGTGAATTAAATTAGATATAATAAAACTTTCTCGCTTTGCAAATCTAATTCAATTTGGGGGAACAATTCACTTTTCAGTAGACTGATCTTCAGCTGAGGCTAAGTATTTATATTTGACACATCTAAATTCAGTGCTTCAATTCAGTTTGACATTTTAGTATAGCACAAAAAACTTCTCATCCTTTTCTTTTTTTAAATTATAACCTTTCTGTTATCACATACATTTCTCTACTTATCTCTATTTTCTACTGCCTAAATTGCCACATTTTATCAGATTTCTTAGGTAGGAAATCATGACATTTTGTGTATCTTTTACTTCACTCCCTTCCCTTTTGTTCGGAATACAAAAGGAGAAGTCTAGAAAGACAACGCTTTAACACTCAAAAAACAATTTAACCCGTTCCAAGATCCAGAGGGTAATGTGAAATCCTAGCAGAGAATAACAGTACTTACCACTACGAGTTATTTGAGCAATGGCTCCGCTAAAATCCTTAAATTCCTTTTATGAAATGCTTTCACCATATCAGTGTGTTGCATAAAACGGACACCGCTCACAGCTGATATACACAAACCCAGTATGGTACATTATAAACAAAGATTGTGATGAGGTGACTTTCCTCTTGGCGGGGGGGGGAGGAGAACACACACAGTACCTGTGCTAGCATTGAATGTTTTATTCTGTACACTGAAAACGAAAGGAAAAATATCATCCTCTAGCCATGCCTAACAAACGTGTTGACTCGGCACCAGAAACGGTGTTTCTAAAAAGAAGGGGCCAAACCTGGCGGCTCAGCCCGCGGGTGTCCCGGGAGGGGGAGGCAGCCGTGCGCACGGCCGGGTGCAGCGCTCGGGCGGCTGACGGGGCTCTGCTCTGAAGGAAGAGCTCACGGCTGCGCAGAGCACGCGAGCTCTGAAGGCACCGCTGCTGCAGGGCTGACGGTTAAAAACCATGCAGCTGTTTTCAAAGGTGATTTGTGCTTGTGAGGGAGTAATCTAATTTCCTGGTATTATAAAGAGGAGCTGCAGAAAGCTAGTTTAACTTGGCTTTTACATAGATACTTAGCGCTAACCTACAAGTAAGAAACCTTTGATGTTTCCTCAGTCCTTCCAACTTGCTATAGCTTTTGTTCCTTAATAAAAAACAGTGTAGCACTGTAAGCAATAAAACTATTTATTGCTAGAAAACGACCCAATGCTTCTGTGGATTCAGTAAAGTTAAACCTTTCAATCTGTTCTGTGCAGTCAACCAGCTGATTCAACAGAAAAATCATTTTGCTGCAAGAAGTGGTAATTATTTTTGATATCTGAATTTTCACAGATCCAGGATGTAGAAAATAGCATGTAAAAGCAATCCCTGCTAATTAACGATTTCCAGGAGGCAACTAGGTCCCACCATTGGCTGTCTTCCCATGAATTAAAAGTGCTCCCAGCAAAATAACCTTCATGTTTGACTGAGGAACTCCCTGAATATTGTCAGGAGATCCCCGCTTTGTTCATATACCACATATTGCTGCTGGTAGCTACACACCAGTTGTAGACGCCAAGCCAGGATGATGGAAATGGAACCGAAAAAGGAAGGTGTAAGCTCGAAACTGACAGCGGGCCATATGTCTAAAATACGACATCCTGCCCAGATGTGAGGATTTGTTGGAATGGTATATATTTTAAATAGCATGTCTATGATGTAATTTGTTTTACTGTTTGTACCTTGTTTTTTAAGAAAACCCATTTCTATCCCTCTAAACTTTCAGTTACACAGGTGAAGCACACCTTTAGCTCTGTTTGTTCTAGTCTCTTCTCATGACCACACAATCAAACCACCTGGAATGTGACTCATTAAGACTGGTCAGCTGAGTAAGACTTAAATGAGTAGAAGTAGTGGTGAGGGCTTTTGGGCAGTAGGAAGGAGAGAGCTCAGTTTTTTTTCATGTAGTGCTATGTGAAATTAGGTAGTTAGATATATGATATATCCATGGTTGCATTTCTGAGGAAACTGAGGCTGAGCAAGAAGTCTACTCGCAAGATAAACAACGTGAATTTCCAGGCTGCAATGTTCTGGTAAGTGTATCTATCTGGGCTAGGAATAAAAAAAAGCTATCAGCTGTAGATTGGTGTTTAGATAAATTCATATTCCTGATTCATTGTTCTCCGGAAGAGTTAAAATCTAGCTGGCTTTGATTTATCTTGCACTGTATATACCATACGGTTTAGATCTGGCTTTGTACTGGAAAATCCAGGTGCACTTGAATATACCTATCGTGCATGTTATTGAGACCTAAACTGTTACCTGTTTCACTTGCTCGTCACTGCAATCATCTCTGTTTGCATCTAAATTCACAAAACAAACCTGCAATAAGAAAAGAAACAGTAGCTTACAAAGTCACATCAGAACAATAGCAACCCTGCTAAAGTCAATATAAATTTATTTTCTATTCTTATGGTTGAAATTGTGAAGCTTTTTCATAATACTGGAGCTGTAGAAAGGATAGCAAAGAGATAATAACAGAGTAGATAGTAAGTAAGGAGAAAAAAGGGACAGAAATAAGAGTCATGACTTTATCTGCTCTGACAGCTAACTTGTCTGATGAATGGCCAAATCTTGCCAGTAAACTGTAACATGCAAGAGATGAGAAAAGATACAGAAATGTTAAAAATGCATTTGATCATATATCGGGTAAATTTGTCACGTCCTGTCATTCCAATGAATTCCTCTTTTTCAGATGCTTGTTGCTATATGCCTTGTAAGTGCATGTGCTGCTCTATGTGCACATTTTTAGTTGCTTCTAGAATTTCCTCCACATCACAGAAATACTGTAGTATTTTTCCCAGCCTCTGAGGCCTGATTCAGCAAGGCTCTTGGGCTCGCGCATAGGGGAGGGGCGTGCAGTCAGTGCTGAAACTGAATAGGACTGGAATAAAACAAGGTGAGCACACGCTTATGTGTTTTTGTGAAATGAAGCTTAAATTCTCAATTTGAAATAACAGGTATTTTCTCCTGAGCAAGCATTGTCAGACTGCTCTCCTCTTTCAGTAAGGCTAGTATTACAAACTTGGTGATAATCTCCCTTTGCACAACTTGGCTGTTTTGCTTAGAGGTACAATCCAACAGACGCTGTATAGCACAAACTAGCTTCTTTCATTTATTTGAAAAAGAAGGAAAAGGGAAACTAAAATTAGCTAAATAATCCCAATTGGGATTACTTTTATTATTTAACTAGGAGTTTGAGTTTACAGACTTTTTTTTTTTTTAAACCTTGGTTCATTACCGAACGTGCAAGCAGAAGCTTTCAGCGATACTAACCAGGCGACAGAGCTACAGAGGTGGCAGAACAGTTTACTATATAGGTGATTCATTGGAAAGTACTGCTTTTAACTAGGATGTGATTTTTTGCCCTTTGTCTAATCATTATCTACTTGAGCACCCACTTAATAGTACTCAGAAAGTTCAGGTCTAAAGACCGTTTCACTTCTGAAGAACTTTCCTTTTCCTGTGGCTGGAAGGCCATGCTCTAATTTTCAGAAACAGAGTCCCTCCCCCAGCTTTAGTTCTGAGTTAAAAGCAGGAACTCCAAAACTAGGCTGACTGTCTTACTTGTGGGTGTCGCAGAAATCTCATGAGAAGTTGATGAGAGTTTGGTGTTGTCCCGATTTTAAACCCAAATCGGGTACATATTTGGGGCTGAGCTGAAGCCAAAGTTTGATCCCATATTAATTGCAGATCCAGACTTTACCTTCTAAGAGATGAGTCATTTTTTGTTCCTCTTCACCTAACAGTAAATGCTTCTTTCCCTAATTCCACATAAAATACTCTTAGAAAAGCAAAGTGCTCTGAATTGCTCCCTTCACCAAAACTGTTGTTAGGCATCCCAGCTCATGTGTGCGAGTTTTCACCCCAAGACAACGCTGATTTCAGTTTATATATGCACATACCATATGTACAGATTATGACCATCTGCAGTAACAGCCAGCAAAACAGATGGAAAGATCCAGTCAGACCTCCCAATATGAACCAAAAAACACCCCCATCTGAAAAGAAAGCTTTTTGCTCTTAAAAAAAAAAAAAAAAAGGTTTAATGCATCTTTATATGACCATAAAAACAAATTTTCCACCATTTTTACAAGTTAAAGAAAAATATTTCTCTGACAATGTCAACCATCAGAATTTGCCACTTGTCATCTGTGTTTTATGCATGGCTAACTTTTAAGAAGTAGTTATAGAAATGCCAAAGCTATAAAGTATTAAAAATACCCTCTAGCAATACAGTGCTACAGTTACATAATATCCTGAACATGTTAAGGTTAATTATAGAGACAAAAAAATCTCTCTTACTTTCCACTGGGATTTTAAATGTTATTATCCAGGCGATAGGTGATTATTACAAAGCATTATAAAATTATGCTCTCGATTTATTTAACACCCCTGCACACATGCTTCGAAATTCACAGCTGTCTCCAGTGCTAAGTGTACACAGGTACGCTGAGGTGCGAGCACTTAGGAGATCATTTGGCAAGTGTGGTAGGAGTGATTGAACGCACGCTGCTAAGACACCTAGTCCTCTCAAGCATGCTCACCACTGTCCTGAAGGAAGGGCTGTTCCTGAGGAGCTTTGCTTCCAAGCTCGTATGTCAGCATGGTAAGGTCTGGTTTTTGCACTGGATTCCTTGCGAGCGCTCTGCGGAAAAACCTACATAGGTGCAGTTGTGTCTGTGCACGTATAGACAAAGGCTCTATTTTCTGGTAAATCTTGTTCTGTCATTTGCTACCTACCTGTTGGTATAACGGCACATATCATGCCTGTGTTATATGCTGCTGCTCTTAAAAGTGACATCCAACTACCATCCTAAAAGTATGCTAGTTCCAAGCAACCAAAAAATTGTCAGCTCTGTTTCATGTGGTGTAGATGGCATATAATTCTCTAATGGCTCAGTAGAAGAAAAAATACTATGTGCAGAAATATGTTGTTTAAAGTTATGCCCTGTTTCCTTCATCTATTTTTTATTTTATTTTCAGAACTCAGTGAACTTATTATATGCCTACAGCAGTACTGAATCTAGTTTCCAAAGACACTTGACGGTCCAGATTCCATTGGTATTGATTACACTGTCTTGTCAACGCAGTCTCTTAGCATTTTCCTGTCTGTGGATTTTGCAGTTGTAATTTATAGGCAACTTTTACAGAAAAACGGTTTTGCACAAGGGAAGGACTCATTTACTTTTTGCTTTCCTTCTGGTATTTGCTTTGCGGTTAGCCCTCCTTTGAGCAAGATGTTGGCCTAGCTGACTGCCTTGATCATAAATTAATTCTACGATTCCCTCCTAACATGTTCTGTTCTCCAGCAAACGCACTGTAGGATGCCTGTTCTGGAGACACTTCACTAGAGGTGCTCAAAGAGCAAAGACTAATCTGAAAAATCTCTCTGCCTACCTAATACAAAATCTATTAAGTATGTCACTGACTGGTACTGGTTGATGAACTTCTACTAATTACCACTGAGACCTCCATCAAAACAAGGCAAAACAACACTAAAGAAGAATTCATAAGCTGTAGGAGGGAAATACTGCACAGATTATGAAGAAAAGGTCAGGTCAGTATCAGCTAGCCTCAATTTAATGCTGACTTTCTACCCTGAGATCAGATTCAGGTTAATGTATTTTAGCTTAACTTAAATAGAACCTGACCTTGTCCTAATCACAATATATTTTTAAGTGTCAATCCTTTCCCATACACCTGTCCTTTACAGTAGCTCACATCACTGTCTTTTTCCCTACAACCATTTTGTTCACTTCCAAAATGCATCTACTCTCCTCTCATGCCGAGCTACTATCGGGAAACCACGCAGGAATGTAGAGCGAGATACTGCCTTTTTGTTTGTTTAAGAAATGTTTATTTTGTGGGGAGAAAACAAAAACATTAAATGGCATTGCATAACACCAAAAAAGATCTCCTTCTCCTGCCCCAAATTCTAGGCTTACATACTGCAGTAGTCATGCTCAAGTCTCCCGCTAGAGGCTAACATCTGCTTTTGGCCCAGTTGTGTTTCCAGGGTAGGAATACTGCTTGCTCTAGTGACAGCAGTGCTTTTCTCTTAGGGAAGCTGCACCACTGCAAGCAAATCCAGGCTCTGGATACTGGCAGGAAGTGGTACGCTACCTATCTGGAAACCCTTTAATACACAGTTGCATTGTAAATAGCATCATCTTTACTCATGCACAAGAGTCTGCATAATAATGTGAGCAGGGCTCCGATCCCAAAGCCCCCTCCCTCTTCATGAAACTCTCCAAGGACTTCTGCTGTGACAGCATCCAGCAGAGTATCACCACTAGCGAGCTGAGCTTGTTGCTTTGAAGAAGCCTTTACCTTCCACCAGGATCATTTAAGAAACAAATAGAGATTGGGGCGGGGGGGCCTACACAGCATGTTAATTCCTGGGACTGTTAAGAGGCGTATGGAGTAAATTCTCATGAAAAATGTTTTCAGGAGCTGAACTCTACTCTTGACTCTGTGTAGAAACTGTGCAGACCCCTCGGTTTGCCCTGTCTGCAAATTGAGAATACTACTTCTTGAATTAACAACATGTTAGGAAATAATTTGTTTAAAAAGTATTTAAAGATTGAATGTATTATACACACAATAGTATACCCATTGACAGATGGAGCAGTGGCCTCAGGGAACTGCTAAAAGCATAACACTTACTGTTTTCCCACCCTGGAACAGTCAAGCAATTTCGGGTTGTTTCACAGTACTGATGCAAACAAACAGCTTAATGACAAACAAGGAAATATATTATTGCCTCCATTTGCCTTACTGTTCTGTTCCAGCCTGTATTAACCAACCCTGGCATACTGGCATTTTAATATCCCCTACTTTTTTAAAAAAAAAAAAAAAAGGCACAGAAAAACTGTCTCAGAGGTATCAACAGTAATTTAACATTCCTCCCATTTTTCCTAGATATATATTGTAGGGTGATGCCTATTTCAGCTTCACGGTATTTTCCAAGGCAAGAGATCACTAAGCTCTTTTTCTGTTTGTTTCAGGAAGCCCTAATGTCTCTCTTGATTATCTGTATCAGCCTTCGCTGGTAAGGAAGGGCTTTTTCTTTGTCCTATGTAACATTATTTAGCTTTTCATGGAATTGAAATCAATCCTCCCTTGTTTTTTTTCCCCCCAATTAAATTAGTATTTTTAATTAAAAAAAAAATAAAATCCATCCCTTTTCCAGCGCCCTTCTATGACAAAATACTAACTCAGCGCAAACAGCTGAAGGCTGGGCTCATACTGCCTCAAAAGCAGTAGTTTCTGGCACAGTGCTGTAACGGCTAAGAGCTGCTAGCTGCTCTTTTGGGAAGAGAAACAGCTCTGAGATGCTTGGTCCCTTTTCCCCCAAGAAGCATGAGTTCTTCCAGCTTCCTCTTATGGAAGAGGCTCAAGTGAAAATCCACTATGTTCCTCCACCAGCAGTATGTTTTCATGAGATAATAGCTGTCCCATGCACCTAACTAATATAGTAACTCTTGTAAGTAAAGTGAGAGCCACGGTCTTGTGCTCTGTGCTGTAAAAACCTGTGAACAACTCCTGCAGCACTTACGCTTGTCTTTTTCCATAACCTCCAAATACATACACTATGTACAATCCTCCCAAATACATTTCAATATCTATCTTAAAAGAAAGGAAAGAAGGCACAGGACTTGAAAATTAGGATTACACAGAGATGGCTTACGCAACTTTAATTCTACCTCCTTGCACGCTTGCCTTTATGCAGCACAGTGAATCTCTGGCTGATTCACTGAGCAGGAAGATCACAAAAAGGCACAGAATTAGGAAGAAGCAGAGAACAGTAAATATGCCATTTTCTAACGTTTAAGTTCATGACTTTGCCAGCAAAAGGATGCCCTTCAACATGGTTTCTTCTGTTCTAATCTCTCAGTGGCAATAGGTGGAATACAGCCGTGCAAAGGCAGTATCAAAATGCTGCAATGGTGGCAGAACGAAATTCAACAGGCACAAAGCGCTCCATTGCTGTCACTCTACTACTGTTTATCGATCTCTCCATCAGCTTTGGACTAGCTAGCCCAGGGTCACATGCCATACACCTTAGCATAGGCTAAACACCTCCAAACTCGTGTGGACTGGCAGGGAAATCCTGCAGAGCCCACCGTGCTCTCTGCTATCCTGGTTCAACTACCAGGATGTAAACCTTGTCTGGAGACCAAGCTTATAAGGGCTTTACGTGGCAGGTCTGCCCTGTGCTGCTTGGCTTCTTTTGACCTCTCTCCTGTCTTCTGTCACTGGACCAAGCCTACTTTGACAGCCGGGGGGGGGGGGGGGGGGGGTAGAGGAAATACCTGGTTTGCTACTGTGCTGCAACCTGCCTGTAAAACGCCTGTCTAGTGTCCTGCAAACGAAGTGAAAAGAAAATTTGCCCCAGGAGAGACTTGGGGGAGGAGGGGGGGGAGAAACAGTTTATCTGTCTAAGCTTGTGGAGGTGCAGGGTATAACTGTTTGCCCTAGGAAGGTAGAGTTACTGCTGAGCCAGACAGCTTTTTTTTTTTTTTTTTTTAAATATATATATATATATATATAAAACCAGCTGATGAGGATGCAGCCCCCACGGGCAAAGCACTGAAGGAGAGAGGGCACCTCCGCGGCAGGATAGGCAAGTTAACAACGGTGCGATGCCTTGCGCCTTCGGCTTTCCCTGGTGACACCTGGTAATTATTTTGTTCACTTTAAATGTCTCGTCGTTAGCATCTGCTATTGACAGAAATCCAGTAGCGGGAGTGGGACGGTATCCTGTGTGACAGGGGAGCTGGCTGTCTCCTCGCTGTCCCGGTTCGAGTGATGCAGGTATGACGTTCTCGCAACAGGGCTTTTTAATGAGCTTATGACTACGCTTGTTTGTACCTTCCTTTGCTCTTTGTGCCCAATGTGAGTAATGTGCATCCTACATTAATGCAGTGATTTTATCATGATTAACATTATCCTTTGAGTAACTAAAGGCTGAGGGTTTATTTCCATGTTATTTCCCCTCCCCGTGTGGGGAGGAATTGTTGGTTCTCGGGATGTGTAATGTTTCTTACACGCTATTATGCTACTGAACACTATCTCTTTCTTAAAATGTGAAACTGTGAAGGTACAGTTTGCAAAGCGGGCTGTGAAATCTTACAGCAACTATGACTGTTTCAACAGTTGTTTTTACAGATTTAATGGAGTGTCTGACTTTATTCATTTCTGCTCTCAAGAGTAACTCTGTGATGTGATAGCCGTTTTGGAATTCTGAGCCCTGTTCTCATCTTAATTTCATCTATGCAAAGTAGAAAAAGAATATAGTGACTCTAAATTTTTATTAGAGCAAAGCCAGGGTCTCTTGGCTTTAGAAAGATAGTTTAAATCACCATAATTTCCCCACAGCACAATAACCAAATATAGTTATTCCAAGTCATCACTCACTAGAATGGAAAGTGTCTATTTTGTAGAGTGGTACAGCTGCATGTCGGGTTCCCTTAGGAGCTGAAGTCAGCAAAAGCCCTAGGAAAAAATATTGTTTTACTTCAAGCATCTTTGAGACAAAGCAAACTGTAGCCCACAGGAAATATCAAAGCAATGGCAATACGCCGTATTTTCTCCAGAAACTTTCTGTAAGCTTTGTCTCTCTGAAAATGACCAGCGACATTTACATATTTTGATTTATATAAGGATGGCATAAAATGCCTTTTCCAGCAGATTCTAACAATGCAGCCATCTGTCTTTTCTGTCTGTAAGACAAGTTAATTTGTTTTGATGGTTATCAAAATGCTGATCCACAGAGCTTCCGAAAAGAACCATGCATTTATTTTTGCTCCAAATATTTCTGCCAGTTTTTGTTTAAATAAAAACACTCGTAATTCTTGTGATATATAGCTTGTCTGTAAAGAACCCTAATTACTGATGTCACTGTCTGTCTTTAAACTTGCAGCTTCTTGAATCTTGTAAAAACAATAGAGTTTCAACTCTTGTTTATTTACTTATTTAGAAAGACAGGCAAAATAGCTGTAAAATGATGATTTCTAGGTGAGCATTCTGGAATGTCATATGAGAATACCCTCTAGTTAAACATTAATCCAGCTATCTCATAATTTTGGGGATCCTAGGACTTTTTTTTAGCATCTGAGGCTTGTAGGGCTTGCATGAATACCCAAAAGTGCTTGCTTGTGTGAATTTTCTGGGATGCTTGTGGCTTTGGCCAGTTCCTGGCAATCTGTTACTAAAACAAAGTTTTCGTACCTCATGCCTGGGGCCAGCATGGCTACACCTCTCAGAACAATTTTTGCAATCTAATTATGTGCTGAAAGACTGCTATGAGGTCTCACTGTGACTCAGTAAGGCTTTGGAAAGTTGAAGCCTCCCTTCATTGCAGCCTCAGAAATCAGGTCTTGGGCAAATTCAGACTTTGATGGAAGTCTTGTTATCAAGGACTTGGTGACTGACCAGATGAATATGCACGTGTCGGGTGTCAAAACTTCACACAAATGGCTCTGCACCCATCAAGGCCAAAGGCAACATCCAGTTTGATATTTCTACCCTTTGCTTGTCTCTCACTAACACTGAAAGGCTTATGTTTCTGTGTTACCACTTGAGTTTACAGATAGAAGTCAAAAGTAGGTTTTGCTGCAGAAAGAATACCAAGTATTACTGCTGGTGTGTGACTATGTTAAGAACCTATAGTTCTTAACTAAGAACTTAAGTACCTATAAGTCTTAAATTACTTTTTTGCTAGGCCTTTTGCTTACTAATTTTCCTTCTTTCTGTAGCCATTTAAACGTCAAGTGCAGTCTTAGAGGATTAGACAATAGAATTGTGACAGTTAACAAAGCTGAGGAATCTGATTTCAAGGCCACTCTGATACATGACAAATCTAAACCAATGAACCATAACTGATGCCATCATTTAGCTTTATTTAAGTTAATCTTGTCTTTTTTCCATTTCCTATATTTCACGACTGTTAGCACAGAGAAACTATGGTTCCATCGGACCATTTCAGGAGATGTTACTTTCAAGGAGGGTTGTTCCTAAGCAAAACAATGAATATGGATCTGAGACCACTTTGTGTGTTGCACAGAAGCCAGTCCTGCTCCTTCTCCTGCTTCCCTTGACCTTTCTCTCAGCAAGGCAGGCCAGAGCTGCCACTCAAATATTGATATAGCCTGAAACAGCATGTTGGTGACAGGGTTGCTACAGAAAGGCAAAGATAAAACTCAGTGAAAAAGTATTTTTAGACATCTCTAGAAAAAAAGATGTCATGGAAATTATTGAAACTTTCATTCTTTAGGTTTGTAAGTTGTCAAAAGAGTGTGAAGTTTGAACTGTTGTGGTTAACTACAGGCTAGCCACTGTTAAACATTTTGTGTTCCTTGATGCATTTAGTTAACAGTTTGGAAAAACAACCAATTTAATAATGAAACCAAGGTGAAAGACTGACGCCCTGCAGCTTCAAATTTCCAATTGTCTTGGCAGTCTCTGCCCAGGTCCCTGTTGGTAAGCCAAGCAATGTAACTGCCCATAGTTTATAAATCCAAATAGATGCATTCCTTAATCTTAAAAGCAACTGAAGTGGGGAATTATTGGTCTTGGACATATGGAGAAGAGAATGTTTATGGTACGTTATCAAATGTTCAGATTTTTTGGACAGTTGAGTATTTGTCTACTATTTCTATAACTCTATTTAGTATAGTATTGCTCTAACTACTATAAAAATCAGTTATTTTTTCCTGAAGACATTTATATGTCATGTAGATGCAAAAAAGATGATTTAAAAAAAGAAAGTACTTCAATCCAATCTCCTTATCTGTGCATATCAAACACTTCCATAGTGCACTAAAGCCATTTTCAGTGCTTGAGAGAAACGATGAAGTAAATGTTGTTAAGCCTCATTTGAACATGCAAATGATTTTGCTAAACAAAGATGGCAAGTGAAAATATTCCATAGCAGTAACTATGGGAGAATGACTGGTCTCAAGTTCCAGCTGCCCCAGGTTGCTGGGACATATAAATGAGCAGGTATTGCCAAGGCTTAAGTACATCAATCAGATAGAAACAGTAAATTTTGTATTATACAACCGGATATGAGCTGTTAGATCAGAAACTAAAGCAGAAATATCTGGAAAAAGTGTGTTTTCTTTAACTGAGTGAGCTGGTTCTCACTTGCTTCTACTACTCAATAGTGTTTATCACTTCACAGCTCCTGGGGTGATATCCAATATGATATATTTCTCCCTTCCATAGTATAATAGTGTGCATAATAGTTTAGTCTGTATTTCTCATTTTTATATCGTCTTTTGTGCAGTGGGGCAGGTCTGCTCCCTATGGCTGTCCCCTGGGCTTTGGTGTCTCCATTCTGCGCTACAACAGGGAGAAAGGCATGGGGAGGTGGTTGTTCGTAGTGCAGTAGACCCGCTCAGCAGCTCCAAGGTCTGAAAACCTAACCCAGAGAGCACGATGGGGATGTAAGTTTACCGGAGGTGCCTCACCAGCCGGCATATGTGGAGACTGAGTGTGCAGTGAGTAGGTGGCATCGCAAAACCTTTTGTGCTTCCAGGAAATTAAGTAACAGTGTTCAGCTCTTCAACTCAGTGGGCTCAAAAATGAAAATAAACACATTCATTAACTGCAGGTTCTCATTCTGAAATCTCTAGATGTGAGGGCACAGCCGCAGCGGCAGGCAGTGAGCATTACTGCTGTAAAGCTGTCAGAGCGTAAGTCCTGCCAAGTCGGATGCTGCCTTGGTTCAAAGGCAGGGACTCGGCCAGGGTTTTACAGCTGCAGCCACATCACTTTATGTGGGGATGTGCTATACCTGCCAGTGCTAGTGAGGGATGTTGTGCCTCCTGACAAATCTGTACTCAAAGCCTTCTGGGCAAAGCATTTCAGGACTGGGTCCACCGGATGAGAAAGCATTTGTCTCCAGATTGAGGCCCTTTTCCTGCTGGGGCAGAGTGATCCTTCTGTAGTAAAAGCATGCAATACAGTAGGTTCTCTCCTTTTGAGAAAATGGAAGTGGGAACTGATTAAGGAAGAAAGCACACAGATCTGATGGTGGGCTTTGACTGAACTCAGTCGTATGATAAATATATATCAATCTATATTAATAAGAATCAGACTTATAAGGTCTAATTGATTAGGATAATGCCCTAAACTTCTCCCTCTCCCTTCAAGCCCATCCTAACTTTAATACTTTTTCCTGCTCCCTGTTTCATGAGATTGCTAAATTTTTAAACCAAGATTGTTATGTTTTCTCCCCTTTGAAAAAGAATTCCTTAACCTTCCCTGCACTTGCACCCAGCCCCTAAAAGATCCAAGTACTGCTGATCGTTGTTACAAGCAACAGAAAACACAACTTTATAATGGAAAAAGTTTGGCAACAGCGTTCTTAGCTCCACACACTTCCATGTCTATCAGAGTTATGCTGTGGATATCTCTAGATGAAGTTAAAGTGCAAATAAAAGTCCACTTACTCTGTGACTGAACCAGTGGGTTCTTTACAGTACTTTTTTCACGTAAAACAAACTCTTACAATACAGCTAGTGGTTTCCACTGCAATTTGGAAGATAACACGCCCACTTTAAACGCTGAGTGTGAAACACAAGGGATAGTCTCTAAATTCAGCCCTGATACAGCTTTCAACCTACTAACCTCCATTAGTCCACTTACAGAAGGGCCACTGAAGTTAAGACATGAGCTATTAAGAAAACAGTAACATGAAAGCAGAAAAACAGAAATGACAGTGTCAGGCCTGTCAGAGTCGAGGATTGTTCCAGAATTAGGAGTGGGTCCCCTCTTAACAGCATGTTCCAAATGAAGGGCTGATTGTCCAACCTCACCAGCTCCATCCTTCACTGTCAGCTTTGTTCCTGCTGTGGCTCATCAATCTCTATTTTCTTCATTTCTGACTAAATAAATTTCTAAAATAAAGACAACATACGCTTGCCAGCAGCTTCAGTAATTTTAAACTAAACCTTTAAGGACTGACCTCTGCTTCTGCTGAAGGAGACTTATGTAGCATCTGTCTTCTCATGTTGTTATGAATTCCAGGGCTGTTCTGCCCCAGCTGTTAGACAGGTTATAAATAGGTATAGCTCTGAAGCAGCAAGATTACTTGAAAAGGACGAAATATTACACATTCTTGTTCTGATGAGATGCTCTGGAAAATGGTCAGATGAATTTCTGAACGGTTATGTGAGCGCTAGAATTAACAAAGCCTGCTTACCTACATATTAACATTGCAAAGTTAACTTCTTAGCATCTAGAGGTGCAAGCTCTGACTGACGCTTTTGCTTCAGTGGTGTGTTTATGAAGGTGCTGCCTTGTCTTGTTTCTCTGTTGTGCAGCAAGGTGAGTTCATGCTCAGCTGCTGCACTTATAAAATCTCTCAGCTCTACCCATTTTCATAATACTCAAATGATCTTTTCTCTCTGGAATCTCTGTACAGTTGTTAAATTAGGCAGAAATCAGTCAGCAAATTCAAAATCTATTACAGGTTGTCACATGGGCCCACCTAGACTGCTTAGTCTCTTAAGCTAATGTCTTTATTGGAAATGAAGCTCTAAGCTCCAGCAGAGCAGTAGCTTAGCTTGGCATGTCAAGCACATCAGAAAGCAGATCTGGTGAACTGCAGAGGAGTTACAAGAATATTGGTGGGGCAGAAACGTCAATTCCTCCATCTCCCTCTGTCAAGATTGACTGGCAACGCAGTCTATCTCCTGATCTGAGCTACCCACCCTCCAACCTTTTTTGTTCTTCTCACCTGCTTCCCACAGACCATCAGGGCTTAAAATTTGGCTTGAAAAAAGCTGAAGCCCAATGCTCAACTTCTGCTGATGGTGTCTGTTGCTGTGGGAAGTTAAGTTTGCCATAGCTCAGTCAAATCACGTGGCTCCTTTGCCTCTCTGTCTGAGCCTCTTGGAGCCATCAGAGGAGGCTCTGTTGTCAAATGTGTCCCTGAAAGGAGCGGGTCAGTAGGTCTGCCTGCTTTTGCAGAAGTAGGGTTTTACTTTGGTGCTGCGCTCTCTCCCTATTTTTAGAATGATTGCTTTGTGTAAGCATCCATTTAAAAAAAAAAAATAAATAAAAAATTGTAAGATGCCACCATCTCGGATCCCACAAACTTTTTATGAAAATGAAATCATGAATCACCATCCTTGCCATGCTTGAAGAATGTGTTATTCAGTCATATTAGAAAGATTCATCAAGTCAGTTAATTTGACATCTTAAATATATGCTCTCAAAACCCTAAATGCCACTGCATAATTAAAAAGGAAGGCATGATTGAACTTTGAAATTTCCTTTTTCCCTCGCTTCTCCTTTGTTTGCTCTTCTCTTCTCTTCTTGGATTTGCTCTTTCATTGCTCTCAGTTGAACCTGAAATTATTACTGTTGGTAAACAGGCAACTAGAAACCATAATTATGCTTCTGTAGTGAGGCTGTAATCCAAGGTAGATATTCTCGATTCTTAATATGTAATCAAGCTAACGTAAATCTAATTCAACCACTTTGTCAAACTATTTTCATGCACACAAATCCATAGCTACTTTTGAACAGTGTTTTGCCTAACTACAGTTATTTTTTGACAGATCTAGGTCTCGCTTCCGGTTGAAGTCTAATCTATTGATTTCTAGAATCTGGTATGAAATACTAAAGATAAACAGATAAATGATTTCCGCTCTTACAGCCTTCTCTGAACATCTTTCCAAAGAAAAAGAAAAGGGAGTCTGAAAAGACGTTTTTTTCCCCAGATATTCTGTTCAAGAAGCAAGCTAGGAAATTGTTTAAACTGTTCATGATGCATACAGAGGTTTCAACTGGGAGATCATTTTGGTGGATTTGACAACCATTCTCCCTAAATGCTTAGAAAGTTATGTAGAAAAATATGACTGCTCACAATTTGTACATTGTTGGCTGAAAAGAACGTGGAACATGTCACAGATAAACATCTGCTGGCATTTGGAGCAGAGGGCCACTGGATCAGAATGATCAATACCATCCCTAATCCCTGCGTGTGATGTAATTCTGTGCGTTCTGTGCATTCGTCCATTCTTGCAAGCTCTGTATTCCAAGAGCCAGACCACACTTTTGCTGAAATCATGGATGCATTTCTACTAAATTAAATAGCAGCAGACGGAAATAAAGATCTTGCTATCCAGGAGAGTCAGTTAGATTCTTAATCAGTCCCATTCTTAAGCTCTGAAGATCAAAAAGCCGAGGTGTTCAGTCCACATAGTTACATAAATGCAGTTTGAATATTTAGCTGGGGAAAAAGTGTCCGAGTAATGCCTCTTTTTACAATGAAACTGTTAAATAAACCAAGAACTTCCTAGCTTCCCATTTATCACATCTGAAATTACATATCTGGAAATTACAAAGATGTTTCTGGTCTGAACTTTCTTTTTCTCCTAGACTGGGTTGTATTGGGACAACGCTTGCTTTCCTCATGGGCTTCTTTAATCTGTAGCTCCACAGCAGCTGTGCCCAGAGGACTGCTAGGCGCCCTGCTGTGCTTTCTGTGGCTGAAAGCACCATCCTTAATTGAGGCACATACTATAACGCAACAGAAAAGGGCTCGGATGCTCCTAAAGCCTTGGTTAAAGTCAGGGCTTTTGTAGCTTCCAGTTTCTTTGCAGAAGAGCAAAAAGATAAGAAATTCTGGGATACAATCCAATCCTGCATTGGATCTTTTTGGAAAAGGAGCCAGAAACCTTTGCCCGAGCCAGTTTCCTGCAATGCTATCAGCAGTGGTAACTTAGTGGTGAATTAGGTGATTTCAGAAACACTGTGTGGTGGGATTCTTGATGGTTTTCTGACTTGACATTTTCAGAAAGTAAAGCTTCCTACACCCCAGAAACCCTCATTCTTGGTTTCGCATAGATAGTGGCAACTGTTTGTTAAGCTAAGAAAGAAATGTCATATGCTAACACTATGATGGTAAAATGGATGCTGTATGGATAGCTGTAGGTGATCTTTCAGTTTAAAGTGCACGTGAACATATGCTTTGTATTAATAAAGTTCTACGATCCAGAGTAAAACAGTTATGGCAAAATACTGCAGTGCAATTATGTGTAACTTGTAGTGGAAGTTAGACTTCATACTCTAAATGCTAAGCAGGCTGGGACTGGTACTCAGATGTGCAAAGCTACTCACAAGTGTTTCCAACCCTAGCATGTTCTTCACTCTCTCACACGGTTATTGCGTATGTGCATCTGTGTAACAAACAACTGTTCATTTTACCTGAAAGAAGCTTTATTGTTGCAGCCAGCAAAAGACTGAACTGGAATAGAGGCAATTAGAATAGCTGCCGGAGGGCAGACGGATTCGCTCAGGCCCACTCAAATTTCTCTGCTCTTTAAAGACATGACTTTGCAGACACACGCACCCTAATGAAGAGGAAATTAATATTATTTGAGGTAGGAGCGTGTGTGTGTGTGGTGGTGTTGTGCATATAGTTTCATCATGACTGATGTGCCATCCTCATTCAGCTTCTTTTTGTTTTTAAACTGTGCTTCTTTAAAGTATCTTCCTGCAGAGGAGTGAGGCTTGTCTTCTCCTTTACATACTTTATAATCTGAGTGTCACACTTTTCTGTGGTTTCTGGAGAGACAGATTCCAACTGCTCGTAAACTGCCAACTTAAATTTGGTGAGTGTTAGGTGATATCCTATGGATAGGGTATGTTTTTTTTCCTCTCCTCTCCTTTCCTTTTTTTGTTTGGTAATTTCTATTATTTAGCCTCCTGTTGCTTCACCTCCGAGAAGCTTTGGGAAGCAGGCAGGATTTTGTTTCGTACCTTGCTATTGAGTTGGTGTGCCATCGTAGGATGGAAGAAGGCAATCGTGTAATTTCCAAGTATCTCCCTTTCCTGAGCATTGAGACAAATTCCTGGAGAAGAAGGATGTGTTGTAAGGACTGACTTCTCCTTTTTGTACAGATATGAGATTCTTGGTAGAAAGGAAATAAGGAAACTGAAAATTACCAGTTGCTGCATATCAATTATTTGCTTTTAGATCAGCATTTTTTCCCCTCACTGACTAAATTTTGGGTGACACTTATTTTCCCCGCCACTGGCTTTTATCACTTCTATTTGGAGTCACTAATAGTTACAACTAACATGCATAGCCCAACTTTTCGGGAGATGGGAGACTGGGAAGGGTAAAAGGGGATCTGACTCTCTCCTTCACGTGTGGTAGAATTTGGTCCTTAATATTGAAATGGTTAAAGAGGACCTTAAGATGAATATATCTTATGAGGTGTTTGGAGTAGTAAGTGACTCGGAATAAAAAAGCATCCTCTGGAAGACAGAACTAATTATCCATTAAAATTTGGATGCAATGCCTGTCTCACGTTAATTTCCATGCTTGCCAAAATGATTCTGGCAGAGAAACCAGCTGTAATATGTAGGAATAAAAACACTAGTTTGGAAGTACTAGAAGTGCCACGCAGCTGCTTGCAAAAGGATGTACACAAACAGAAATGCAAGGCAGCAGCATTATACAGGTGGAAGAATTTACAAGCGGCAGCCCCAGAGTACAAAGACCCTCAGGTGCACCAGCTGTACTGTAATGTAAATAATTCAAAAAGCTTCATGAAAACTTCATGATAGGGGACCTTGTCCTATACCAGGATACCCTCCTGATCTCATCAAAGTGAGATTAGATACTGCAAACTGGGAAAGGTCTGTTCTAGTCAAAGAAGTAGGACCATGGCGCACTCTGCCAATAGTTTGTCTGCCCTGAATTCTAGCAGGATGCAGAGCACGTGGAAACACAGCAGCTTGTGGCTGAGTCTGAGCAACCTGTAGCTGAATCTGAGCCTTTCTTCTGCCCGGCAATCCTTTGTATGATTACAGGATGACAATTTCCCTCTCTAGCTGTGAGTGGAGAAAGTCTTTTTCTACTTCCCCTGTATTCCTGTTAGGACAGCCACAAAAATCACATTACTCCTTTCAGATCCTAAAATCCAAGGGGGTCTTTCTGGCTAGTGTATATGTGCTATGAAAATAACAACCCATCTTATTTCTCTGCAATATTTTCTTAGTAAACACTTGCCTTGACTTTGAGATGGACTTTCAGATTGTGGAGGGTAATGGCTTTTTAGCTAAAGTAAAAACAATATGTTGAATTCTACACCTTTTAATGCCATGTAGGCATTATATGATTAGTTCGATTTGTGCTTCTATCAAAGCTACTGTAGCTTTTGTACAGATGCAGAACATGGGCTAAGTAATTTTGGCTCAGGACACATCAGGTCAGTGGTGTGAATGCTCACAGGTCTCCAGCATCCTGTGCTTAGCTCATCCTTGCCCTGTGCTCGGATCCTCATAGTCTCTCCACAAGGAAACAAGACAGCAGACCTGTAGACGTTTGTGAGTTTATTGTGCCTCTTGCCCCTTAAAACTTATAACCCATAAGTGATACCAACCCTCCACTGACACTTCCGTGCAGTTTGATGGGAGTGCTATCTGGGACAGATCACCTACACCTGAAACGTATTACATGTAAATGCGAGTCTGTCTTCAGAAAGACCACATTGATTTGAAAGGCTGAGCAACTTAAGCAATTTAGCAGCAGCTAAGTGGGCCTATACTGTAATTTATCAATAGTGCTTAGTGCCAACCCAGAGCTCAACGGCAGGAACAAAGTAGCAGAGCTCTTTGAGAACATGGCAACTCATAAATAAGGTTACCCTCTTAAAAATCTCCCTTTGCCCTCCCAGTAGGGCAGGCAGGAAAAGGGGGCTGGGAAACAGCGCTGTGGAAAAGGAAGTGCCTGAGCACGTCTCCTTTTTTTGCTCTAATCCCCCACGTACCTCACTGTTCCGACACACAGGATTCAGGAGGCTCACTTGCGTGAGAATCTGTTTCATGAGCTGCACAATCGCTACCTATCATGCAGATAGGCTTTCTAACTGCTCTTTTTGCAAGCTGTAGTAGATTGTTTCCAAAAGCAGTCAACCCAGTATATACTGTCTTCTGCGAGTCACTTAAGTTCACACAAGTAAGGTCCTGAAGTGACCCCCTAGCTGCTGTGACTTCCCAGCCCAACCACAAATCTTTTTTTAGAGAATGCTATATGTTGTCAGACGGATGTGTTATGCTGATTCCAAGGCAGCCTTTCTCCCTCTAGCATTTTTAACAGGAAATATACCTGAAATTTAGTCCCAATTACTTTTCAAAAGGTCTGCATCTCAAATGCCTTGGTGGATTTATGGGCCTTGACATAGTAGAGACCGTTCCTATTTTAATGGCTGGACTGCATTAGTGAATCATCCAGAGTCATCTCCTCATAATTCACAGCTTCAAGAACAGCTGTGAATGTTTTCTTTCCATTAAGGCTTATTCCTTTGGGTATAATGTAATTAATTGTCACTTATGACTTAAAGAAAATATGCCAATAAATATTTATGTCACATTCACCATCTGCTTTCCCTGGTGCCCTGTATACACAAAGTTTAACAGTTACGTTTCTATATGCCTCACACTGTAACTCATGTTAGAGGGAGCCTGTGGTTATGACAGCGGCAAGCAGTTATAGATGTGCGCTCTGGGGGCAGGACAAGGATCCCACTCCTTGATAAAGGAGATCATGGAGGCACTGTGAATATAAAGTGTGAAATGCTGAAGGGGATACAGCTGCATCACCACGCTTGATCCTCCTGGTGTTGGACAACACTATTTATAGCATTGTCAGTGTTAGGCAGGGCATCTGGTTCTCTCACATAGAGATATCAAAAAAAAACTGCTGTATCAGAGAATCATGGAACGATAGAAAAGATGATGAAAGATCTAGATAGAAGATTAAAGAGCATCCCAGTCTTCAGCTGCAAAGGAAAGGAAAGCTTACTGTCACTATTCTTCCCCCACACAATTCATAAGGTATAAAGTATATATTTGACTACTGTATGCAATATGTCTGTGGCACTGAAAATGCAGAAATACAATCCTCTAAAGGCATATTTAATTTCTGCCTGAATATTAGCTCATATATGAAGATATCTTTTTCTGAGCCAGATATGTTCAAGAGCAAAGAGAAACATATTTTACAGATTACACAGGGAATCCTTTCTTCACAGAGGCCAGTGCTCTTCCGAACTAGCTCACTCTACCTGCACTGGGTTCTGTAAGAGACAGGGCAATTGGTGAAGAGGGGAGTTTCTTAATTTTGTGCACAAGCTAGAGGGGGGCCTCTCTGGAAGGTACCATGCCTTATCAGGGCAGCATGAACACCCACACATGCCTGAGAAAGGGCTGAGACTCAATGCCACAATTTAGCCAGCAGCTATTGATTCCTGCTCCTTGGCAGGATATAATTAAGGTGTTGTCAGGCTGAATAGGAAGAGGGGACTTAAAACTAAAAATTCCTCTAGTAATTATGGCTTAGATCTAGAAAGCAACGACTGGATTTTGATTTCTGAAAGAGATAATGCTGCTGGAAGATGCCTCAGTAGCTACTGAGTGAAAGGTAAAATAAACACTCTTCTGTAACACTCCGTCTATATGGCAAACTGCTGAGTACGCGCACGCAGGGAGGGTAAACGTTTTAGAATGTAAGGTTGCCTAGTTTGTGCAGACAAATAGGCCTTTGCTATGCCTACTAGGAAACGTTAATCTTATCCAAACACAATAAAACAAAACAATTGTTTTAACTATGGTCACCGTTCAGGAAAGTATATTTAGGGATTTTTCTGAATGATGCCTTAAATCATACATATGGTTTTGATTAAAAAACAAAACGACGCAAACAAAAAAAAAAAACTCGTTTGGAATTCAACAGTGTACTTCCGTACTTTGCTTACGGAGAGCCTTCCTGGCTACCACCAAACCTGGGAAGAAATATCCTCCTTTCTAAACTCCTGTCAACTCCTCTAAACTCTAAATCCTAGATCTTTAACCCTTCAGTGAGGGGTATACTTTGAGGACTCTGGAGAATGCACTGGAGATATGGGCGCTGATGAAGAGGACAGAGTGTCCCAGTGCATGGATTTTCATTCCCTCACCTAGTGACTGCACTGTTATTAGCTAGTTACCTGGAAGTCATTCTAAAATCAGAGAGGCTGATGCAAAACATAAACATGTTGTATCTAAACATCCAAAGATATGTAGTGCCAAATCTCTACCAAAAGACTTGGGTAAAGAAATGGATGAAAACCACTCTTAACCTACTTTGATTCAACTGGAAAGTACTCTTTTGTTCCTCAAAGTACACCTTGTCAAAGATCCCCCTTTTCTGCATATGTTATCATTCAATTTGAATTAATTTGTGAGAGCAGTTTCCTGGGATGTGTCTGTTCTATCCCTTGAATGAGTACTGGTGTTGTCTGACAATAGGGTTTCAAGGATTTAAGGAGGAATTGCCCAGAAATGGCAAGTACTCCTACTCTTGCATATGGAGAAGACTGGAAGGAATTTCAAGATTATTTCAAGAATGTTTTTAAATCTTTAAACCTTTTATTGAAACTTCTCTCACCTATCTGTCTGCAAAGCCAGATTTTTTTCAGCTGTAAGCCATAAAAAGCATTTTAAAATGAGCTTTGCAGTCCTTGACACATCCTGACTCTTTAAAAGCTGGTATCTTGTTAGACCAAAGAAACAAGTACTCTATTTGGTTTTGTTTTTTAATTGAAGAGCTGGGAATCCCCACCTTCCATATCTATCACTGCCACTTAATGGTGCAAAGTTTCTGTTTCTCGTTCTCCAGGATACTTGATGTAAAATTTTGCAGTATTTACATAGAAGAAAGCTTTTCTGGTCCAGGTCTGGAAATCCTACTACCCTTCACAAGGAAAAATACTGATGGGGAAGGGAAGAGCCTATTTTCTCAGAACAGTGGTTCTCAAGTGCAATTTTTGGTAGGCTGCCATGTAGTGGAAGGCCTGCTTCCCAGCCTCCATGCTGGTCATGTGAAGAGGGAGAGGGCATGATGTTGCATTTCATAGGGAAATTATGGGAGACTGGGTTCATTTTGAGAGAGGATCCTTCTTCAGTGCAAATATCGCTTCCAATGGCTTTTCTATCGGCCACGGATCACTAGTTTAGGGCATGAAAATCCAGAGAATTTCTGGAAGTCTCACTGCAACTCTAGGTAAATGAATGCCAGGTGTCTTACAGAACTATAATGCACCCACCTGCTTTGCACTCTACTTGCTTTCCAGATTGCTTTTTTCCTTAAGACTTCCTAAAAGATAAACTCAGATTTATCTATAGCAGCCTGGCAGTACCACCTTAATTATGATGATGCTTACTGCACCAGCATTGATGGAAAAGAAAAATGTCAACTCTTAGGATCTATTAAGAAGAGTCATAAATGACTTTTTTTTGGGGGGCAGTATTAAGACTTTGTGCTTTAGGAGAGTCTAATGCTAGAAGAAAGGAAGCAATTCCTTCCTAGAGAAAGGAATTCTCTCATCTGAGAAAGGAAGAATTTCATTTTCTCCACTTAATCATATCTGTTTAGCATTGGGACTTAAATATCCTATGCCTTTGCAGGCAAACTAGGGACAGTGCAATTATCAAGTTCTTCTTGCTAAACAGTGTTTGTTTAAAAGCAGGTTCAAAGCTGGGAACATTTGATGCAGGCCCAGTGAAAGAAATAGTCAGCAACAGTGAAGTGAGCAAAGATATATATGCGTGAAATGACATCTGTTCATGGGTCTCTCTGTGGGGTAATAAGAATTTTCATCACGTTTATAAGTCATTTTGTGCAGCTTATGAATGATTACTTCTCATGAATCCATATATTTTATTAAATTATGTGAATTTTGATTAAATTCTCATTCAGTGTAAACAAAAAAAACAAAGCTTCCATAATTAAACTAGCCTTAAAATTTGTATCATCTAATTATGACACTAGCACAAAACTATATATCCTAATCTGCAGCAGTAAACTGCTGCAAAACAATATCACTGTTAATTAAACTCGGTTTAATTTAATGTTTAGCAATTATTCAAATATTCTCTGAAGAGGGAAAAAATTAGATGAACTGCTAGAGCATTCTACTATGTACATTGATAACATCTGTCTAGGGAAAGAGGCTCTTTGAGGGAGTTTAACCTTTTTCAGCAGATGGCATGGCAAAATCTGATAGGTTCATCTTAAATACTGAAAGTAGCACGCTTCAACCTAGGGACGTTATGAAGAGAGTTGGTAAGATGCTTTATTCCAATACAGAAATGGAAACAAACAGCAGTGCAATCTAGGATTTACCTTCACTCTTTCCCACTGTGCCTTCTCTTCCAGCTCCGAGAACCCTCCTTCAACTGTTCCTTCCCGATTAGCCTCGGCTAAAAGTGTCCTGGAAATCCCTAGATATCCCTAATTACCTAAGACAGTTAGCCCTGTCCGCCTGCACTAAATCCCAGTGTGCCTCATTTGATTTTGTAAATGGAAACACAAAGAGCTTGGATAAAAATTACTCCTTACTCATGCACACAAAGTGGAAATGGAAAGTTAGAACAAGACAATCTTTCAAACTCTGTTCACATCATGCTCACTCATAATACACATAACATTTCTTTTCATAGCCAACCTGCCAACCTATCAGAACTCTCCAGTGGAGACCAGGCGCCACATCTAGCTATTGTTTATCCTTATGATTTCTAGTGCCGATCCTGGCTGTGGTCATCAACCATTCTGGCTGTCTACACCCAAAACTTTATTTGCTCATAAATACTTTTAGCAAACCAATAAGGTTAATGTCACCAGAATTATGTAACATAATTGGCTCATAAATTGGCTCAAGGTCTCTTAAGTTCAGTAAGAAGGGAAGAACAGTAAACAGAGAGGCAACCTAAGATTTAAGTGAAAAGGCTCTATGCATATGAACAATAGACCAAGAGTTTTGAGATGGATTAGGAGACTGATAACGTTTTTTTTTTAATTGGTAGAAGCAAGTGACAAAGCTTTTAAAGCAAATCTAACACACTAACAGCCATTTCTTTCTTGAAAGAAATTTAGTGCCTACTGGGCTTTGAAGGACCTTTCACATTATGATCATTATACGGCTCAGGTCAAAGTCTACCTTGAGCACTGTACTAGATAGGTGGTAGCTCTGCCAGTACAGTAATACTGGAAGAAGCATACTAGCTAAGGTTTCTGCCTCTGGCTCAGGTAAGGTAAAAACAGAGCTGCCAGAGCCCTGAGGGCACCAAGAGGCACTGATTGCCCTGCCCAGGCTAATGTTACTCCCTCCCCACGCCAAGACCCTGCAGACCCAGGAGCTGCGTTTAAGCTCAGACCAAGGCACCAGCGCTGCCTCAGCACCAGGGACTCACCAGGACTCAGGTTACTGCCCTGCTGGGGGCTGTGGGACAGGGCCGCTGCCTTGCTGTGCCCTCCGCACCCAGCTCTCCTTCCCGAGGGCAGCCGCCCACCCCGCTGCTTCCAGACAACAGGAGCCCGGCTGTGTTAAAGGCACGTTCCTGGGGCAGTTCAGCTCCACTGCTAGGGACCGCTTTCTTAAACCCTCAGGAAACTGTTAACTTTGCTCATCTAGAGATGGGGATATAGCAGGCTGAATAAACAAGTCCCCACACTTATGGCATGTGCAATCCCTAAGGGCTTTTTCAGGGAAGCTGTGGACCCCCACTTTGCTGACTTTTTAAGTAATGACCTGATTTCCCTGTAGTAAGGGAAATAAGTACAATTCTCTGGAATGGGTCTTTGCAATGTGTCACAAAAGGGATATTTGTACCATACTATACTACAGGTGCTTCTACTATTTCAGAAATGAGTATTGTTGTACAAGTTACCCATTACTTAGGGATGGGTTTGGGGCTTTTATGGTAACTACTGTGAGCGGAATTGAAATTCGGCTTGTGTTTCTGATTAAGTCATAGGAAAATAGGACAGAACTGTAATTTCAGTGCCTACAATGCCTTTCAGTTAGACGAGTAATACAGATGCTCACATAAAAGCCCCAGTTAGAAAATTAAAAGCAGGTATAGGGAATTTGGTCCCCCATCTTATTTATGCCCACGATTCCAGTGCAGCTGACCATCAGCACTTGTAACAAGCTATCACCAACAAGGAAGTCTGGCAGCAACATGCTAATGTTGGATTAAATATGGACACACTAGCAATTCTTTTATTATGACAGGGAACCAGAATTTGAAATACTAAGTAGCAAATATATCATGTGAACACCTTCATATCTTCAGAGCCCAGGAGAATATTTCCAACCTAAGCAAATAAGAAATACAGCTCCTCTGACGCAATTAATTATGTTCATATCATAATGCTATCTTTTCATTAGCCAGTTTGCAGATTAATGGTCTATGACATATATGAAAATGCCTGCTCTGCTTAAAAATTCTCTTTGGAAAAGCAGCCTGTTATAATTTAGTTAAATGTTTGTTGTGGAAACAATTTGACCCTAGGTTTCCGAGGAGCAGAGTCTCACGCACGTAAAACAGTGAAATTAATTATTTATTTAAATGATGGCACGACAAAGTAACAGCTCGAGCTGGGTCCATTAATGTTAGTATACTTGTGAGCATAAGTAGGATAGCCATGAGTCTAATTTTATTTGTACTAAATGTGCTAATCTGTAATGGGATATAATGAACATAACATTTATGAAAGCTATGTTCATATAGTCCTGTTGCATTTATAGTTACAGTAAGACTAGACCCCTTACAACTACACATGAACTTTTCCAAATGAAAACCGAACACTTTATAACTAAATGTATTACCAGATGTCTTTGGAAAAAGCAACCATTAATGATACAGTACATCTGAGATTTTTTAAATTCCTTTTGCTTCTTCAAACCTAATGGAACTTTCAGAGGTGGCTGGATTAAAACATCTCTGGCACAACTGGTTAAGAGTAACTTGCACAATATTCCCCATGAAAGAGAGGGTAGACTATTTTCTCCTAAGCGCAGTCTGGTTTGCTGGCTAATTCAGAAGCTGGGGAAACTATTCCATATTTGTATCTTTCTCCCTCCTTATTCCTGCAGCCTCTACTCATTTAGTGTCAGTCATTGGCAAGGACACGGAATGAAATGCTTTGAAAGTTCTCAGTGTGACTACTGAACTAATGCTTAACCCTTGCACAACAGTAAGAGTTTCTTGTTTCCTAGTTTGCTCATGTACTCAGCATTGCCAAACGCACCACTGAAGTACCTCAAGGTGGGGTGAGCAATTCTGGAAAAATCCTGAGTGTGCTTACACTTTGGTCCACATATTGAGCCTGATGACTAATGTCAAAGTTTTCCAGTGTATTGCTTGTATCTAGGCTCCTGTATTAGTTGTGTAACTTTTCAGGCACACAAATTAAAGCTCTGTCCTTTACATCCTCTACGATTAAATCAATCAGGAATATGAACAAAACTTCAGTTCTGCTCATAACTGTGATCCTAAAAGAATAACTTCCAGGAACAGACCAAGCACTAAGCTTCTAGGCCACTGAATATCTTCTCTGCTGGTGTGAACAGTGATGTTTCAAAATACAAAACATCAAAAGTGATGTTTTAACTTCTTAGCTTCTAAATTAATGGTCTCTCTATATGATATTTTAATTTCTTTTGATAAATTATTGTACATTCTATAAATCTCATGAATACAAAATTGTTTCAACATAATTTCTTTTCTTCTATAGTGATTATAACTGTAAATTGCAGCGTCAACTAGGTACTAAAATTTTGCGTGGAAGATTGCAAAAGCTTTTTATGCGTGTGTGTTGAGTTCGCGCTAAGCTGTGTTCACAAAGCTGATTGTCCTGTATGCACGCTATGCAGGGAGTGAGAAGGCAATGGAAAAGGATGACTTGGCAGATCTTATTTCAAACCATATCTTAATATTTCTCTCAGATAAGGAAGGGGCCTGTCAGGATTTTGCAGTTTAGGGTGGACATTAGGAACTGGGGCAGTTCCACGTCTTGGAAGCCTGTTGGGGTGCCTTTGCCTACCCCTCTGCCCCTAAGCGGAACTACACCATTTTGTTGCAGTAGCAAGAGCTGCTTTTTGTCTTATTTATCTTTTTTTCGACAAACGGGAACTAAAAGACTACTATCACCTTGCATGACTTTGCTAGGGAATCCACCAGTTGTGGGTGTTCAGCACATGTGAGATTTGGGTCTTTGACTGCAACCCCACATCTGAGAAACTCCTCAGGGGACTCAGATGAAAAATCTTTTCAGTATTTCTGCCTCTCCTCCCACATATGATAAGTGGTAGGAGTAATGCTTATTTTCCCTACAGGGTGACTGAGCAGGGCTAGATAAAACCTGATTTGCATTTTCAGATGAAAAAAATGTTTTAGTGGCAGTATTATGGTGGCTGGTGTGTATCAAGCAGCAGTACTGGCTATTTTTAAATCAAATTTGAGAAAATCTTGCTTTAATAAGCTATCTTTTCTTGGTAGCTCCATCCTATCAGAGACAAATAATGACCTCTTCCTATTATGTTTGAAGAAACATGAAGGATAAAGTCAAAGCTCACCATATCAAAAAAAGAAAGTACCTTAATCATTTTTATATTATTTTTAGGACTATTCATTTGCTCTAAGAAAACAAGCCTTTTTTAAGATGTGAAATACTAAAACCAAGTGAGTGTGGTAAATGTCTTTTGTATTGAAAGGAATCCTTCCCCATACTGAACAACAACAGGGATACCACCAACTACCTGCATGATTACCCTGTTCTGGCTAAGAACCTATTCAAGATACTGTTTAGGTGATAGTATTTCAGCTGTAATTGAAAAATGCTGTATACTTTCAAATACTGTGACCTTCTTGCTTTGGAGAATACATGCAGGATGCTTGAAGACCAGGAAACTCCTCTTTATGTCTAGTTTTGGGAGTCTTGGAAATTAGCACCACTAAATATTTCCCTTTAACAGCTCCTTCCTTGTTTCACCCAGCATCATCCAAAATAGAGACACAGGCGAGATATTTAGGGTCTCACCTTACACCTTGTGTGGCTGCTTTTATGATTTTTTAAAATCATATTTCCTATATTGTCTTTTCTGGACTGTCCTTGTTTCTTTGAGAGATGATTTTTCCCTATGAATAAGAGCAAAAAGCATAACAGGAGCCTGAGGGAGCTCGCTGAGCCTGCTGGTGGTGCGGGTGCTCCTCCACCAGCCCTGGTGGAGGACACAACTTCTCTGCTCTCAGCTCTGCCAGTGCTAGCAGAGCGGTGGGGGTTGGGATTACACCGGGTATGGCTAGTGCTGTTCTGGGCACCCTTCCTCACCCCCCAGGCAAGACACAAGGCCTCCAGTCATTGCTGCTGTCAATTCAGTTCCTTGACAGCAGGCGTATGAGTTCACAAGCTACAGACTGAAATGTCTGTGTCCTTGAGGGTCAGACTCTATAAGAGCCCTCAGCTGGTCTTAGGCTATGCGTGGCATGAGTGGTGCTGGAAACCTTTAGCCTGAGATAAAACTGCTCTTTTCTTAAACCCTTGTTGGCTCACTGGGGTCAGGGGATAACAATCAAGTGGGATTCCTAGTAAGGATCTGTTCTCCTGAGGCCATCCTCAAATAAAGAATTATTACAATCATAGTGAAGTACTGCCATCCAGCTTCATGTAGATAGTGTGTAAAGCAATGTTAACAACTCCTATTTATTCATACACATTCTTAATCAAAAGCTATTCTTAACTTAACTGCATTATAACCCATAACACTGAGATTTAATTTTCATTTCAAACGTAAAATAATTCTGCTTGAGTTCTTCAGCAGCTCCTTCTCACCTAATATGGAAAGAGTTTTCTCTTTAATCGTATTGCTATGCCTTCAAGAACATTTAGCAGCCTTTTAAACATCTGCTCTTCCCAACCTGCCACTTAACAAGTTATGGCTTAGAATAATTTTCTCTTTGGCCTATTTTCCTCTCTTGTTAGTTGCAGACTATCAGCATAATAAAATATGGAGGGCCAAAGTCTGAAGGCTGAATGTGGGGAAATGTCTGAAGTAATCTTTATTAATGTACTCTGTATAGAAATTTGTATGCATTTTTGCTTTGGATGCTTGCTTTTATCATAAAACTGGAAATTAGAAGAATCATAGATAGATTACTGTAATTGCAGTGCCAGTTAGTAACTGACTTTTTTTTAATTTAATATGTACTGTTGTTGCCCCACATCTACCCAAATAGCTCTCAATGGACTTTTCCCCAGCAGAGATTCAAATGAGTACTTACTGAGGCACAGTTGCTTTCTGACTTGTCTTCCAGAAAGCCGATTTGGCACGGTGTCCTCTGATTCTGCAGCCAGTAGTCTGTTGACTCGAGCAGACTGTTACTGCAGAGAATCTGTTAAAACAGTTAAAAATAGTTAAAATAATGTAAAAATTTACTTAGTCCTAATGTGCTCTGGGGGCCTGAACTCTACCATTGGAGCTCAAAGGGAATCTTGCCTATAAAATTTTGTTTGGGACAAGGTTAGGACCCCTGTTCCTTTTAGTCCTATCCAGTTAACGCAACTGGGATTCAAGTGATTTATATAACCCCATAAGTATTAGCCAATTTCCTTGAACTGAAAGTCCTTGAAGATATTTGAAGGAAGATGCCTACCAAAATATTTGTATTGGAAAATATAGCTGGGAATTTTGTTCTGTGTTAAAATGATAAACACAGATCTTGGCAAAACTAATTATTTAATTATACCCAAGTGTACTGACCTCCTGGAGGATCTGAGCTCTCTGTACAAAATGCCTGTCAGCCCAGTTTGCTCAGTTAGGTATCACTTCATACAATTTAAGGAACGTATTTCAGTTACTGTAATAGTCTGCTAAATAGAGGAGCAAAACAGAAAGGGAGTCTATTTGGATAAATTGATCTGCCTTTTTCTTCCGTGAAAAAGGACGCTTAGTATAGATAACTGCAGGGAAAGAATAGCAACAGTAATGATGGTACCTGTAGAATATTTTATATGGCTAACCATCTTCCCTAGCAGCAATGTTAATATGCGTATTTGTGATAAAGGATGTGTTATTTTATTCATATTTCTGGCAATTCCTGCATTGCACAGAAATAGGCTGCGCTCTAGCTATTTAGCCCTTAATTTTAATAATTATATTTTAAAATATAAATGCTGCCATAGCTGGAAGAATCTAACCACAGTGTTTTGCTTTATCTTACTGTATATTTTGCATTGACACACCTTTGTCTTACTTTAGAAATACTGAGGAACATTTGACCTGTAAGCCTAGATCCATTGCTTAGTAAGAGAAGTGAGAAGAACTTGTGAGGCCTCTTCATTTCTCAGGGAAGATGACTGAGTATGGAAAGCTGATCTAGCCAGCTGACACCATTTTCTAATACTTGCGGACAATCCAGAAGTAAGCTTATTACCACCCACAGACTAACACCCACTCTAATTTTACCTCTCTGGCAGAAAGCCAGATTGATAGCTAATACTGCATTCCCTGAGGATGGATGAGGTAGTGGGGAACGCATCTCCTAAATTTAGCATTTATTCTGTGCTTACGCAAGTGAGGGGCTTTGCAACTTTGTGGTGTTTTTTTCTTTATCATGCAGAAGAAGGGAGGTTTATATGCAAAGACCTTCTGTACCTCTAGGCCTTGGTTTCTACCAAAGAGCTTCAGAATATAAATGTTTGAGGGCTCACAAAATACTCATAAAAAACCACTGTGCCCACGGATTTTGTTCTGAGAATGACAAAGGCTTGTGAATGCTTCACATCTTCGGTAGCCTCTTCTTGGGGCCTGCTAGCTAATCTTGTTTACCAGTTCAATGACTCTGCACTCAATAAATTTTATGGCCTTCTATCTCAATGAGAATAGATTCCTGCCACCATAACTAACTCTGAGACTAGATGGGGAAAATAATATATTCCATATCCCATAGAAACAATTTCCTGTTAGCATTATAAATTGTTACTCTTTTTTTTTTGATAAACATTTCCAAATGTGGCAAAATGGAACCATTATAAACTGAAGGGTAAAACACAGAATCAAGCTTTTTTTTTTTCTTCTTTATATACCTCCAGTTCCAAAAAATGCTATCTCCTGAGGCTTTTATGAAGACATAGAACTGAAGATACATGCATATACATACACACACTTATATACATATTATATATATATGATTTCAGAGTTCATCTGACTCTGGAGCTTCTTATCCTCAAGGGCTGAAGTTCTAATCACCAGTTTGACATAACTTTGCATATCTAGGAAACAGTCCCTTTAGCTGAAAGAGCTCTTACTGTAACAAGTAGACTCATTAAATTTCCTTAAAAATCATAGCAAATTTGTCCTCAGCTTTAATCACTTTAGATCTTTCTTTCCCAAATCTCAGCCAGTTCCTGAGAAATTAGATTACACAAATTATTGCGTGGAAAAAATTTTCAGAAACCCTGGATACTCTTCTTGGTCTCATAATGAATTGGTGTGCAAACCTAACTTCTCATCAGAACAGCTGGATCATAGCAGATGATTACTGCAGATAGCCCATGAAATGAGCTGGGTAGTCTAAACTTCACATAAGTTTCCTCCTGTGGGATGCTGATGACCCGTGGCACCTCTATCTCCCTTTCAGGGGACGTTTTTATCTGGAAGCAAATACTGGTAACACAGCAACAGAAGAAATAACAAAAGCTTCAGTCAAGCCATAGTTGTCAACTTTCAAATCACTCAAGGATGGTTTATAAATTGCTACATCTTACTATACATTTAATTTATGTATGCCTCTTTTCATGATAGACTTTGAAATTGGGGGTAGTTGTTATTACACGGAAGCTTTGGAGAGCATGTGATTTTTAGCAACCTCGAGGAGATGAACATCGGCAAGATGATGTTCTTCCTGGGCCAGATTCTGCTCTCATTTGAGCACGAATGTGTCTGTGAATGAATTTGAGAATGTTGTCAGAAATGTGAAGAAGGATGCAAGACGAGAGGTCTGAGATCATAATTCTCAGTAATTTGGATTTGAAGGAATTAGGTGAGAAAAGTAAAACAGATATATTCTTGACTGCATGCAGCACAAGCTGGTGGAGGTCAGGCATCTAAAGAATACAAGTAGGCCCAGAGTCCTTGGGAAGGCTCTGGAAATTACTCAGATAAGACAGCTTTCTGGGAAATTGAGACATGCAGGAATATGTGGGAGAGGCTTCCTTGCAGATGTCTCTGCTTTACACGGATCTGAACAGTGCTTGGGAGAGGGAAAGTGACATTTAGGGCAGGAGAGACAGGGATGGAGGGGGCAAACTTTGGATGAGTGTGAACTCTACCTTATGAGATGCGAGTTTCTGCATTAGGATCTCTACAGATATGTCATCCCTCACAACCTTCCCTCTAGAACTTCTTCTATGGAGGAAGGATAATCTGGGCCACTCAGCAATGCTGAATGCAGTAGGGTTTCATACTCCTGCAGTACAAAAATCTGCATATAGAAACCATATGAACATTTGGACACACCGCTTTGGTAATAGGCAGCAAATATATCATGGTCCAAGACACACACATATATACAAAGAGTGAACCTAAGACTATTCCTAGGATCTCACTATTGTAAGACAATTCTGCCTGTTAACTAGGTGCACATGTTATATAAAGTGGGTGTGTGTGTATGCATTTGAACTTGCTAGGATATTCATGCTTTTAAGGAATATATTGAAGGAGCTGTCCTAAATTAACAGGGCTAATTAACTTCTCAAATGCAGTGTGAGCACAGTTATTCCTCAGAGATGTAACTCTGCCGGTACACTCTGATTGCCACTTCCGCAATTAGGCATGTCTTCACAAAATATATTGAGCTGATCTGTATCAAAGGATAAGAAATCTAGACTTGCACTACTTCAGCTGTCAGTCAGCATCCTTAACTTGTATAATGCCTACGTTTTTATGGCGAGTATCACTGCTTGCCAAAATTTCCTCCTCCTATCTTGTAGTTTTCTTCATTCTTAGCTAATTGAGACAAGCTCTGGGCCAGCTCCCCTGGCATACATCCTCAGTAATTTTGCTGAATTCAGTGAGGTTTCTTCTGATTTACAACGATACAAGTTAAAGCAGAACTTGATTCATTGACCGTACTTATGTGTAACAGCTGCACACGCTATACTGCTGTCTATCTGGTGCAGAGTGGGATCATCACGCTCAGAAAATAATTTAGGATGAGTCTGCATCATACATTAAATGTGAAATCAGCAGTAATTCACGGTTCTAAAAACAAAACAAAACAAAAAAAAACTTTTCCACTCTCATCCAGAGACTCAGCCGTCAGCATTACTCAGTGTGTTGTGAATCAATGAACTAAATCAGCCTCTAGTAGAGTGTGGATTGGAAAAGTCACTCTTTCCCAGAGGAAAATATGGCATACAAGTTTAGTGTAACAGCTTCCTGCTCCCAGATTTAGATCATAAGACATTAAAATAACAGTAAATATCTATAACCAAGAAGACATTAAAAAGGCTCTGCTCCACAAATGAAACATCTGCGTCTTCATGGCTGATCATCTTAATTGTCTTGGTTAATTACTACTCATCAAGAAAGATATGAAAGCAGGACATACAGAATAAGATGAGATATCAAGGGGCACATCTTCTGCATTTGTTCAGATTGGTCTGCGTGGCAACGGACCACATCTCATATGGTTCCTGACAGGAGTCATTCATGCCAAATACTAGTATCTAAACCTGCAAGTGAGCTATTTAAACCATCTCCTTGTTGTAGGAATCCATGGTGTTTCACCCCAGCACCAGTTATACATTTATCTTAAAAATCGCTGTAACTAACATAGGATAAAAGAGAAGGTAATGGCCTATTTTGATAATTCTGTATTCTCTTCCACAAAAAAGAATACTAACACATTCTGTGACAGTGCTGTAAAGAAGACCAAAATATCCTGCTGTTTGTCAGAAGTGCTGGCAGAAATGAATCACTTCTTTTAGTATTCCTAGAATCATAAAATTGACTTGACTTACAATGAACAGTTCAAACGTAAGGGATCAGACAGATGAAGCAGCTCTAAAATATGTGCTAAAGGCTAGCCTTTAAAAGCAATCAGTGCTTCTGAAGGTGACCAAGCTGGAACGTTTATAAACACAGTGGCGTCACTTCTCATTGCTGTGCTACTGTCCTTCAGTTTTATGTAAAATGGTCAACTCTGAGATGAAACCTAAGGTTTTCCCCCAAATTATTTGACACTGTTTTACATGCTTCTATAAAGATGGAGATCCCAATTACAGTAACAGCTTTTTCTTTTTTAAAAGGTATTCTCTTAAAAATAAACACTTTTCCCCTGAATAAATGAACTACTGACATTTCACCTTTTAGCTGTGCTGGGATGAGCTGGAGATGCCCAATCCCAGCATAAACATAAGTCTATTGAGATTTTTTTATTTCATTGATTTTACAATTAATGAAATGTCTGAACACAGTCAATACTCACCCCCACCCAAGGCAGTTTTCAGAAGGACAAGGGAAATAAATCTTTATCTTCTGCATGTTTTATCTTTCTCTCTCTGTATATATATGCATGTATATACGTGTGTGTGTGTGTGTGTTTGAAAAAAACAAATAGAAAGGTTTTTTTTTTTGGTGGAAAGGAAAGAAAAAAATAGTAAGAATTATGGGAAAACTGAATGAACTGTGAAGCTTTATAACATCTCTGTGGCAAAACAAATGCTTTCTTATCAGCTCTACAACTATGCCTGTGGGAGACAGTAGAGCTCTGCAGGTTATTGCAAAGTGAGAGATGATAGATGGCCTGCCATCCTCCATAGGTCTTTCACAGTGCCCTTCCCTTAGATCATGCCACCACAATCTGACCCTGGGGAGCAGGAATGAATGGAAGCATCCAGGGTCTTCACCTGTGTATTCTCAGTTGTACTGAGATACCTATATGCATAAATTAATGTCAGTCGTGCCTGGCTCCACCTAATAACATACAGACACACACTTACACTGCTTTTCTCTTTTTTTCCATGTCCTCTAAATTAAGTAACTACATTGAGTAACCCATTGAGGCAATGACAACAACAGCAGTCAAGCTATGTTACCTCCTGAGCTGCTAAAACCCATCTAGTCAGATACTAGGGAAGCTCTGTTTCATGCAGGACACTATATCATGTTGAACTGAGAGAAGCAAAGTTCTGGACCTTCAGGCTGGGTCCTAGAAACTGGCAGCCTATTAAAGAGCAGTCCTGAAGGTATTCATGCTACGTACTAGTTGTGTTTCCTATTTTCAGATAACAAAGGAAAATAGAAACGTTCAGGCAAAGTTTACCTCTCATGGGTATAATATGTTTTAGTGCCAAATAAGCGTAGACCATGTAGCCAAACTTGCAAGATACCATAACAGTACTCAGAATTTACTCTTCTGTATCAATCCCTATTTTTTCAGGCGTTAGTTTAATTTTGTACTCCCAATAAACATGAACACTAAGAAGCAGAGCTATAACCTGGGATAAATCTGCCTTTGAAAGTAAAACAAACTTAGAAGTTACCTTCTTACATGCTGTCACAGAGCTTCCCAAACTGCTTCCCGAACTGTCTGTGCTGCTGCCTTGGTGCTCTGGGACTTCATACATCAGCGGAGATTCAAAGCTGCTGAAGAAAAAGAACAAGAAAAAAAAAAGAAACCCCCAAAACCTTTCCAGTGACTCAGCTACATAAATAACTGAAAAGATGCCAAAAATACAGTTCAGTAAAGAGATAAAAACTAACCTGGATTACAAGAAGTTCTCTATAGTCTCCTTGCTGATATTACTATTCTATTTATTATCTTAATTTTCCCTTTTTGGAAGACTATCCTCAGCTGTCATACTGTGAATACGAAATAGCAGACCAATGCCTTTTGAAGACTGAAGGATAGCACTTAGCTGCCTATAATTACGTCTGCCTGCCTTGAATGACACAGTAAAGCACGGTACTAGCTTCTTTTCATAAGCAAGCAGCTTGGAGCAGCAAATGAAATATGTGCTGCATTAATTCAGCTTGGTAGACAGCATATAAAGAACTGCTTGATGTAGTTCATCCTCCTTATTATCTGTCTAGATTAAAATGTAAAAACACAACAGGAGTGGCTGAATTCCATAATTCAGGCAGAATACCTTGATATATTGTAGGTTTAGAGCGAAGGTAAGTCATGCACGTACTCCGTTTTGTGAATCAGTTACACACAGAAGAACTGTATTTACCTGGGGACTGTACAGATGTGAAAAACAAAACCATAAAAACAAGCTCCCCCAACCAAGGTATTTGCATGTGCAGCTGGTACCACTCCACAGATCCCTTTAGGAATAACTCAGGCCAACCTTGTAAGATCTCCCTCCATTTAATAATTGAACTGTAGCAAGCTTAGTGAAGCTTCTCTCTCTAGACGTGTTGTGACACCCATTAAAGGCCATCCAGTGCTAAAGGCCTGTTTCTCCAGAAATGTATTAGGGAAAGGAGTATCCTATAGCATCTGGTCCTGCTTGCCATACTGGGTCTCTGGAGTGCTTTTGATGCATTCAAAGTCATCTATGAGAAGATGCAGAACACACATGGTAATAGATCGTAACAAGTGATCACGTTACCATGGCTTAACTCTTCTCTCATCAGCTCAGCTTGGATAACAGACCAAATGCAACTTCCTAGTCTGACCCAATTAGAAAGTAAAATGTATTTTCATAAGTCACCTTCACTGGCGCTTAAGTTAATGTTTTAAGAGGAGGTCACTTTCAGCTATTTGCCCAAATCCACAGTCAAACATAACAAGGCTATCCTCACCTCAAAGATTCATATACGTATATTTTACTTTATACTGTGTAGGAACAGGTATCGACACATCTACTTGCACTGGTAAGTAACATGGCCAATAAGGGTTTGGGCAATATATGAGGTGCTATTCCACAATTACAAAAAAAAAAAATCAATCTATATGTGCTAGAATTAGAACAGTGAATAGAAAACATAAAACTAAGCACTTATTAATTTCACGGGGGAAATTTTATGAAATGCATCAGAGGACTGAATACAGATGTACAAATGAGACTGGTATACTGGGTTTACTTAAAGCGTGACACCACTTAATATCCTCTCAGATATCAGCATCATTTGCCTCTAGAAGGGGGATGTTATTTACAAAATACTGCTCCCTTGCTCAGATTATCTAGATTAAACCCTAATGTTTCTGGGCAGTAATTTCTCTGACATTTGACAAGGTAAAACAGCACTTTTACAGATTGTGCCTATATACTCTGTTCTTTAACAGAATGAGGGACAGTAAACATATGAAGTCATTCTGGTTTTATATCTTCATTAAAAATAAGAACATCACATTCAGCGGGTCAAATACCGTATTAAGTGAATTGCCCTCCTTGACAAGTCCACATTTAGACAAGGCGTAGCCTCTGTACTAGGTACAATTCAGTACTCCCTGAAGAAGCTGTGCACTGCCTCTTTTTACAAGACGCATCACTTCTCCAATCTAATAGTAAGTTACAAATCAAGTCTGACCTTCAGGTTGAAGTATAAGGTCCATTATTTTTTCATGCTCTTCACTGAAAGGAAGACTGAGTGACTTTGCCACTGTTTTGTCCTACGGGGAGTTGATATGTTGATAATGACTCTTTTCGCTATCACTTACAATGTGTGCAGGTAACTGAACCCATGGTTGGTGAGTCTAAAAGCAACAAAGATGAGAGTGTGGCCACTAACCGAAGGCCTTTTTGGGCTTAAATTAAACAGTACAAGTAGAATAGTAAATTAAGGCATAGCTGGAAAATATATTTAGGGAGTCATGTTCTGGAGGATTAACAAATTCGTGTTATCTCTGGGTGGTTATCTCAGCAGACTGTAGCACACTGTATGTTCCATACAGCAGTACAGTAGTCTTCCCAATCATATGTAAAGCAAAAAAGTCTGTAATATCTCCTTGATCCTTTAAAATCTGTCTTCTTCCCAAAATAAAAACCTGTTTTCATTTGCATGTATGGAAAGGCTAGTTAAAAGTATGTGACGGGTGAAATAAAAGTATACTACCATTATATGTTTTGAATGAGAAAAGACCACATCTCAGACTGAAGTTCAGGTAACTAAGAACAATTATCAATGGAGTTACTGAAATCTGGTAAACATAAAATTCTGTCATCAGCTATCCCAGTCCTCAGAGCTGTATTTCATGTTAAACTGACTACTTAGGGCATAGGTAAAATCAGCAACTGTGTTTCCCAGCACAAGGGACAATACATTCAGGAGCATTTGCAACGTTATCGGAGCTTCTTTTTTGTCTTAAGGTTCGTGGTTCCTGCTCTGTAAATGCAAAACAGAACATTTATTCTCATGCTGCATACAGTTCAAACCAAGGGTAGTGCTGTTGGTACAAACTCCAGCCTGCAGCCTTGTTTGCAAATAAGTTAATCCAGTCAGGATTCAACAGACACTGAAAAGTGGAATAATTTTAACCCAGAAATGCTAAATTATGAGAGCTATATTTGGAAACAGCTTTAGATTCCATACCCTATTTTTCAGTGAGTTTATGGCTGTGCAATTTCTAAAAGAAGTACAGAGAAGAATACGTTGGCTACCATTGATGGTCAGCCACGTGAACACCTCTAGGTATCATGCACAACAGATACGTATCAGTGGATACTAATTGATGGAAAAAGAGCACCCAGCTGAGCTTCTTCAGACTGGGCATCCAATGTCACAAAGACTCTACAACCTGAGTCTTTTTATAACGCAAGCAGGTGTGGTGTATCAGATTCTGCGTAGATACCTTCATGTTCGCAGCTCTGTCAGTCAATACGGAACTCCGCTTTGGCTTTTCACCACCTCTTTTTCAGTTATCTCATCTTATAGTAATAACAAATTTTCCTCTTCTCTTTCTTCATCCTCTGGGCTCCCTTCTAAGTCGTAGTTTTCAACACACAAGTGATGTCTGAAGAAAGAGCCTCCTCAGGCCGTTCAGCTCTGCCACCCTCATTCTGTAGCAAAGCCAGTAAGATGAACCTACTTTTCGTTAACTCCCCAGGGAAAAGTTATTCTGTCTTCCTGAAGCTGCCTGTTCTCATTAGTTCTTCAGTAACAGGAAGCTGAAAGAAACTACTGCAGAGATGCAGTAATGTCATCATCAAATGATCACTTTGCATTCATGCACTATACTCATTACTACAGCACAAAGAGTTTTTAAGATGTCTTTTCAAGATGTCTGAAGCAGACTGAAGGCTTTTCACTACCACAAGGCTGAGCAAGCTGTTGAAGACTTCAGGTCCTAATTCTCACCGTTGCTTGGCTCCCCTTTATTATGTGATGGAGAGTGCTCATCTGACCTAGATGTGGTCATCTGATTTAGAGCTATCATAGGAGGCCTATTAGGCTTAACATAGCATCTCTGTTAGAGGGTGGTTCATTTGGGGACTACAGATAGTACAGTGCTTACTAGAGAATGCAAATCTTCAGTAATATCTACTAAAAATATTCTAGTTCTCGTGGGAGAATATCACATGCACTTCCTCTTGGAAAAATTTTTCCTTTGGTGACAAAGATACTAATTTACAACGCACCTTTTGAAACTGAAGCTGGAAACCTGGACCATGATCCAGGGGTGAGAAATACGCCAATTCCAGGATAATATTTCCATTAATAAAAGAGTCACTTATTGGCCACCAGGTGCTGTCTTACCAATGTGTGAATTATGACTGACACTTTTTCCTACATAGCTAAATGCTTTTATTCAAATGAGAACAAATTTCTTGGAAATTAGAGGACGGCAGCAAATAGCCGTCAAAGGTTTATGGCACTAACTGTAACAAAAATACATCCTTTATTACAGACTAAAATGCAAAATAATAGCTTCTATTTTCCTACCTTAAATAATTCAAAAATACTGACCTTGGTGACTCAAGACTCAATCAAAAGAACACAGCTGCTCCTAAAAATAATTATCTTTGCAGATGTGGCAGATGGTGCTAAATCAACTAAGAAGAGGTAATTTAAAGAATTCCCTAGGTTATCACTACAGAAAATTAATCTTGTGAAACAATATCAGAAGCTTCAATTTCCTACCATCTTGAACAAGCATAACCAGCTTCCAAAAACTTGCTATTCAGTAATTGTTCCTCAGGAGCAAGTTCAATAAATAAGTGACCATTATATAACTTTTTTAGAACTAATTCCATTATAGCCTACTGTTTTTCATCTTTTAATTATGATCCCTAATCTCAGCATTTTGAACATACAAAACATACTGATCCATGAAAAACATAGTCTTGATCAAGTAAGCAAACTGAACAAACACTGTGAGTGTTCTCAGCGCAATTAACCTTATGCTATAGTTGGCCAGATTTTGAGTATTTTGCTAATATTGGTACTGAACATCACCATCAACAAAAAGATATAAAACTAATTTTGAAATAGAATTACATGACAAGTGAAAGTGTGGCAAAATTCTCCAGCATGTTCTTACCTCTACCCTCACGAATAAGCCCAAAAGCTACTCACAAGCTCCAAGCAAGGCTGGTGGCTGAATCCAGACCCTAAGCAAGCAGCACTTTTGAAGGGCATAAAGCATTCCAACATCATCCCTTAATCTCAAAGACCAAAGCTATTTCAAAGCAGACAGACTAGTCACTTTCTTCCTTGTGCTACCTTTCAGATTTTCTTTTAAATTTACCTTTTCATGTAAACAGGTCAACAGAGTCACTAGCAGTAAAATCTTCAGGTATAACATTGTCAAAGTTCTTATTTTAATGCATAGAATTGGTTTTGATTCACTTTGAACCATGTGTATGCTTCAATCAGAGCACAGATGGTTATTCACACAGATGCTCTATAAATACCTCAAACAAATGTCTTTCTGATTTTGCTATGGATTTGGAACCTGCGTGCAGAATATAATCACTGGCAATATCAGGGTCTAATCTTGTACGTTTTCATAGACTCGTTGCAGCCTCCCTTGGGTGCTACTGACTTCACCAGCAACTGAAAATACTGAATACTTCTCCTCATCATCCTATCATATCATATCTATACAGTCTAACAGGTACAGGAATGCTAATATTACAGATGAGGGCTTAAAAGAGTACAAGTTTGAGTGCTTTATACTCAGATTGCTCTTTTCATCATGTCTTCTATGTAGTTTTGATTCATGTTTCATTTTTATCAGAGTGATACAGCTGCAAAAATGCCCAGTCTTCTGCTACGTGCTAATGAAAAACAAGAGCAGAGAAAAAGCAAACCATTCTACAGGGAACTAGACAACGAAAACAGCCTTCTCTTTTCATGTTCACAGAGCCCTCAATGCCCTTCATCCTATTCCAAATTAAAGAAAGCAAATAAATCTGGAAGCCTCAGCAAGCATTAGCAAAGCTCAGCCTTGTTTCAAAGCATGATTTAAAAATATTATAAAAGAATAGACAAGTTTTCTGAAGAATAAATGTAAAAAATGAACTAAATTTTATATAATATACTTAGAAATACTCCTTCCTCCCTTTATTTGTTGACTCCTTAAAAGGGATAGCAACATTTTATCTGCAAGTTTGACTTAAACTTCTTCACATTTAATAGCTACAGCAGGGTATACTCAGATTAAACAAGACAAGAATCAGAGTTGACAATCAGGAGCTGAATGACAGGTTATTGAGGGTTTTGGCTTTTTTTTTTTTGGATAGCATAACTGTATTTCATCAGTTTACTGACAGAGAGCTGGCCCACACAAACTGGGCCTTAGCAGACAGCTGAGATGCATCCTGCCTTTCTCCCAGCTGTTGCTGGATTTACCACAACTTTAGAGGAAACAAAAGGAGAAATCTGGAAGGACCTTCTTATGCTGGTAGAAGAACAGCTACTTTCTAGGGAAACCTTTGAAAAAGGACAGACTTGTACCATATTCAAAAGAGACTACAGAAAAAGCACATGAGGATCCATGAGATTTCTTCTAGGGTCAGGAGTAGGGGGCAAAACACATAAGGCTAATGAAGGAAAATGGCTAGGAGAGCATGTAAGATGCAGTATTGGTAATGATTTTTTTGAAGGATTCCTGATTTGGATGATTTTTAGAAGGCATAAAAAGAAGCCCTGCAGACCAGCCAAGGTCTGATAATGAGTGAAACTGACTGAACCTGGGAAAGATTAAGGAACAGACCTTCTTCAGAGAGAATTCAGAGAGGGCTGAATGCCTGCTCCTGATGCAGATGGACAGAAAAACAGCTGAGACTGTTTTTCTACCCTAAAAGCAAGGACTAGAGTGCAAGATGGGAAACTAAGGCATAACTGAGGGTTTGACTTCAGGAAAGGTAAGAAATCTTGTTAAAGGAAGGATTCTTATTTAGTCTGTATGTTTTTAACTTAAGTGTGTAGTGCTAATCAGGAAGATGATTTGAGAAAGGTACAGATTGAGTCTGCTACATCTAGGCACAGGTATTACGGAATAAGGCAGTTTCACTTCCTCTACAGCAAGGCAATAAGCCTGCTACTTTTTAAGCGTGCTGAGTCAGAAAGCAGCAATATGAAATCAGAAATACTCTTAAATACATATCGCACAAATATTTCTTATTCACTTAGTATACATAGGTATACTGTACAAGAGCACTTGTCCTTTTGCTGTAGAAAGAAAGCCTTAAGGACATAGAGGAAACACTTGCTCTTCCTCTCAAACAGCAACGTGCATGACTGTGTATTCATTAATCAACTTATGTTACTGCTACGCTTTTGATGGCAATGCCTATTCTTTGGGAAACGAGTACAGATTATGTTAGTGCAGCACAGTGTAATTTACAAGTGTGGGACATGTCTTCTGATCTTATTACCTTTAAAGACAATTGAAAAAAATGTTGGGAAACAGCTGGAATCTGGCGAAACTTTGTCCAAATTAAAAACATTACAAAAGTGCCTGTAGCTCCCACAGATTTTAACTAGAACGGCAAATTCTCAGCATTTTCAAGATGAAGTCAAAGATGTTGCAAATCAGGCCATAAACCACTAGTTATGTTTTAAAAGTCTGGCTTAAATGTTTTGTGCAATTAAGAAAAAATTGGCATTCTCTGACTGCCTCTCTCTCTCTCTCTCTCTCTCTCTCTCTCTCTCTCTCTCTCTCTCTCTCTCTCTCTCTCTCTCTCTCTCTCTCTCTCTTTGGTATCTACAAACTTTCAGGTGGGCATTTTAGCAGAACTAATGGAGAATGAGATAGGAGGAACCGATGATTTAATGTGGGGATGTTAATCTTGGCTTAACTAGTTTGTTAAATATTTTTGGCATCTCTTGTATATTGTATAGTCAAACTTCAGAGCCAAGCTCCTTAATTGGCTTTTGCTGCATTCCCATGCATTGTTTCTGATTATGAGCATTAGAACAAGAGTCAAATATGGACAAAATAGTTCTCAGAGTGCCACATGTGCAATCAAATATTTCACTCTCTGACCTTTCTTTTCTAAAAAAGCTACTGTTTACAGACACCAGATCTACTCTACAAAAGCTTTTCATTAATTAAAGATAGATACCAAGTGCTTCTGAAAGGAAGACAAACGTGACAAAGATGTCTAACTTAAAAGCAACTGAGTATGTCGTGAATACTTGACTAGAAAATGCATATATCTAATCAAAACTTTCTAGATGTTCTAGTGTTTCCCTTTTTAGATTGATTACAAATCGAATAGAGTATAAAAGTGTAATGAAATGTAGTAGGTACTTAGCATTATGTGTGTGATAGGCAAGTGAATAATGCTCTCATGTTTTAAATGAGGTCCTTCTAAAGTTCAGCAGGCTTTCTGAAATTCTTTGCACCAGCTCTGCTCAGGAGTATTAAACTTGGCTTTGGAAACTCAACAGTAACATAGTGCAGACTTCTCCCCAAATATTTATGGGAGAAGCTTGGGAGTTTTCTGCTGTCACAGCATCACTTTCAAGTACCTTAAAAATGATAAAAGAACTTACAGGGGGAAAGCTGTTTGTGAACAGAGGCTGGTGATGCAGAAAAATTAATGTTTAAATGCAGAATCTGAATTGGGAATAGTTTAGTGTCTTGAAGTAATTAGGAAAGCTTGTGCATGAATAGCCAACAGACCACAATTTTATGCTGTATAGTGTTCTTTACTACAAAATCATAAGACTGTAGAATGACTTCAGCATAGTGTAGTTGAAGAAACAAAAAAAAATTCCAGGTTTCCATATTATAGAAGTTAATGTTTCTGAAAACTAAATGATAATAAAAAATGATTTCAAATACATGAAGCTGCCACAGAACTAATCAGTAAAGCATGATAATTTTTTTAGCATCTTTGAGACACACAAGATAATGACAGTTCAGGAAGAAAGAACAGGGAATCTGTGGCATACAACTTGCTGCGCTGGTGCTATTCCAAGCCTTTTATAATGTGGGGGGAGTGCTACCGCAGAAAAGGAATGTAATGCCTTCTGCCGCTCTGGCTGTCATCCCTCCTCCCACCAAAAAGCCATTCAAGTCCCTGTGCTACTTGGGTAGAGTGTTAAGTGGAATGGGTCAGACTATCCTTACCCTCAACATAATGGTGGCTTGCAAATGTTTTGGCTTCTCTTAGATCTTTTGTTCTGGCAGAAAAGATATTTTTGGAGCCAGCTGCCTCAATTCCTCCCTTCCAGCTTCCCCAGAGAACCAGGACTTGACTTCTGTGAGCAAAGCAGGAAGCTTTGGTGCACGTCTTTCCATGGAGAGTATAACCTTCCTCCTCAGCTTTCAGAAATAACTATGAGCCAATTATGAAATCACTTCTACAGCTGTAAAAATGAAGACAATTCATAGTCTACTATGTCATCCATTTCCTTGGATAGGAAGCTTCTTCAATACATCTATATATTCAAAAATCAACCGGCTAAAGCTACTCTGTGAAGCTGTGATGTTGATCACTACTAAAGTAAACTTGTTTCTGATAAATATTTTACTTTAATAGCATCTAAAGTACTTTCAAAAGTATCTATCTACTAAATGTATTCATTCTTCAACATCATTTTCATTTCTAGCCCTTTCTATTTTAATATAGAAAGTCAAACTGGTTTAGAGTCCTGCTAAAATTTTTTTTAAAATTTTTAGGATTATAATAATGTTCATAAACAAATATAGGGTTTTTTGCCTTAAATAATGATTCCAGGAAAGTAAAACAATAATCTAAAAATAAATGTTGTCATCTAAAATATTTTCAGAAGTTTCATATTTTCTTTAATCCAGTATTGTTTCTGTGACCACCTGCAGTTATGTTCATAAACTATCTAGTTAAAATGTCAGGGTACGTTCTGAAATTATTTTAATGCCAAAGAATACATTCTGTCACTGCTTATTCACAACAGACCTTATTTTAACATAATTTACATGACTGAAACATTCCTAACAATTCTGTTTTCCTACTGATATTCCACTGGAACACAAATCTGATCAATTTTGATCCTAATTAATTGGTCAATAAACAGTAATCTGTGACAACTTATACGAAACAAGGCCTCAAAACTGGCTTGCTTAAAAGTGTACCTTTTTTTTTTTTTTTTTTTTAAAAAAACAACCCGCTAACATCATCAGAGATGTGAACAAAATGAAGCTGCCTCTCTGATTATCTTGGCTTCTAATGTGATGAAACATGCTTTTGTATACTTCCATCAAGATCTTACCAACCCTGTCTTTGGGTTAGTTTGCCTGAATCTGTGACACTTCTTTTCCATAGACTGTCCTGTCTTTAACAGGACTGAACAGTAGGGCTACAGGCAACATTCTCAATTTGTTGTGCTCTTGTACCAGCATAAAGAAAGCATGGGGTTTCACTCCGAGAAATTGTGTGTGGTTTTTGGTTTGTTTGGGTTTTTTTGGCAAGGTTAATCCTTCTCCTTTCTACCTGCTAAAATCTACTGGCTTTCAGTGTACGTGGAACGTTATCCCTGAAAGCCTAAAGATGAATCAGACCACTGAGTTATTAATTTTAGATAGTCTACATTTTTTTTTCTCTTGGTAGCATGGTGTTGATTAGTTGCAGAGCTTCTTCAGTCACTGCTCTGCAGTGAACTTCCGATTAACTATGAAACTCTTGTGGTAACTGGGCCTGAAATGCTTGACCTGTTATCCCTAGGATGCCCAGGTCAAGCAAGGCTATCTATGCCACTCACTGAGCTCAGGATATGCCCTCAGATATCCTTTTCATGACTTGCAGTGGAATTAGGTGGGTACTTGCTAAACTAGTATTCTTGCCTAATGCAAATATATACACAAGATTAGGTGTAGACATGGAATTTTTTAGTTATCCATTCAGAAATCAAGATCGGCTCTGGTTGCAGAGAATCTGAGAGAGATGAAATTGCTCTTTGATGTCACTTGTTCTTTTTCCTGTTTGGTCCTTAAAGATAGCAGAAGTGCTTCTATTAGAAAGATGTTTTTAGTTCCAACAGAGACAAGTTCACTTGCACCATAGTCTATGAATGACCCAACAATAACTTCGGTGAAGCTGACTAAGTAGTTGGGTCATACACGATGATATCTAAATCTGGTGTCTGTACACAACACATTAGCGTCTCAAGGCTTTTTATTCTTTTTAAAAAAAAAAAGTAAAATGGCAGTGTGAAATTCCTGTATTTTGTAATGCAACCTACCCTGTGTTTTGGTCACTTGGCATTTTACAAAGTGAACAGTAGATGCTCGTTGTCTCTGGAGCAGGGATGTGATCCTACCTTAGCAGGGCCCACTAGTAATCATGCTTTTCCTATTAGCTTCAGTAATAGCAGAGGCAGGCTCCTGTCTCACATCTTTAAGTATATTTACATTCTACTCTGCTCAACACTGCAAAGTCTAAGTTCTTTGGATTCTAAGGAACAGAGAAGGAGATATGCAGTTAAACTCAGGTTTTGCAAAATTACTATTGCTTTACTAGTGGGAGATCACTGTAAGAACTTCAACTGAAGAAAATACACTGTAATACAAAGGTCTTGTGTTTAACCAAAGTAATCCACAGCAAATTAAACCTGGTCCTGTGGTGTCATTCTTATTTATTTATTTAAGATTACTGAATTTGGGTTATTTTTCAATCTATCCCTTTTTTTTTTTTTTCAGTAGTTACTCAATAATTTTGCTACATGTGATACCTTGAAAGCCACATCTTCTAAATCAGAAAATCACGTACAAGGCAAATATGTACTTGCCTATGAATTAGTTTTACTTGTATGCAATAAAAATTTGCTCCTGATGGCAGAATCCAAAGACATACATCGGTATTATACTCAGATGCACCGTTTCATAACGTGCACTATTGATTTCCATAATCTTAGAAACATGGCTGCACTTTAAGAAGTATCAAGACCTTGCATTTGATAACTACACTACTAATTATATCATGCAAACCACTGACAGTTCAAATACCCTACTTACATTTAAGAATGTGAATAGATGGCCATTGGTTTTCACTGGATTTATGATTTGTGTTATGCACAGGATTGAATTTATTGACATGTACAATGGGAAGCCACGATCACATGACCATTTAACTATGGTCCTTAATAGGCATGCTATCACTTTTATATTTTTATATATTCAAGAAACAGATTTTTCTTCCAGTTGAGGGGAGGTTCCCATTCCAGAATTTGTGTGAGGATGATGTGGATTCATTCAGTATGCAAATCTTTTCCTTTTAAAAATAAGAGCTGTTCATTTTTATTGTTTGTCTACAGTAATAATACACATCAGCAGAAATTATTTTGCTTTTATATTGTCAAGGTAATCTATAAGCATGTTGCTGGACTGCTACCCTGCTGATTTGGTCTCTTCACTTTTCAAACTTAAATAGCATAGACGGTTATAAATTAATCTTAGGGGAAAAAGATACAGACCCAATTTAAACAGGTCTCCAAACTAAGAGACAGTTTTTTTCACTTTCCCTTTAATATTCTGGAAAGCTACTGCATGTCATAAGCAGTTTCATGTCTCATGGGAAAACGGTGTGATTGGTCTATGAAATTCTCAGGAACACTGCAATCTAGGTTTTTCACTGCCGAAACAAAATACAAGTCCAGGCCTGTGGGACAATCTAAGTAAAGTGAGCTTTCACTGAAGTGAAATTATAATATGCAAAAAACTTAAGATTACTGCCCAAACAAGGACTGCAGCAGGCCAAGGACTGGCCTGCTGAACGCACCTCCTCTCTCAACAGTCCTGTTTCAGTCACAACTGAACAGCTGCACTGAAGCTTTCTGGACTTACCTAGCACACACACCCTGTGCTATGGCTCCAACAAGAAAATTCACCTCCAGGTAGAAGAACACTATGCATCTGATGGGTTACTTAGTTACCGCTAAGTAACTAATTCCATATAATATCCTACAACCTGGGTGGCTATTCTGTTTTTAGGAAAGTCAGGCATCTAAGTTACATGATCTGCCAAGTCTAGGCATCCTAAATTCTGCACGTCTTTCCGATTAAGACATTTTACCTGTATTACAAAGATGCCTTAGTTCAATGAATTCCAGATTTTCAACAATTCATATTTTAAAACAAACTATTCCAGAAAACAATTACAAGTCTTGTAGAAGACTTGAGAAGCTGGTTGTCACAAGTGCATGGAATCAGCTCAGAACAGAGCACAGAGGACAAGTCCCAGCCTTAAATGGGACCATTACGATTTATACAGGACTCTTATTGATGGCCAGTTTTGAATTTCACTAACTGGGAACTGTGCGCTGCAGCACCAGATCACATGCTAAATTTTTTTTTCCAATTCCTTTTTATCTCAGCTATAAATTAAATTATATCAAGATTCAGAAAGAAATCTTTCTTAGATAGCAGTCGAGAAGAATTTATTAGATGTACAATAAAATGTGATGCCACAACCAGAAGAAAACATAGCTTTAACAAAAAACCACTGGATCTTCTTTATGTATCATGGGCATGGGAACCAGATATTTAATAATAATCGGTTAAATCTTGAATTGAAGAAAAATTAATGAGGGATGCTAGAGAGACTAAAAAAATCCAAGGTTGACAGGACTAATCAAAGTCCTAAAAAAAGAAGGTTTAAAATTTATACTTGGCACCAAACAGATCCTAGCAATTGCAGTATTAATCGGCATGCTTTAAATTTGTACTAGTTGTTTAAAAAAATAAGACAGAAATAACCAATATAAACTTTTCCATCTGTTTTCCGTGAAACAGGAGGAAGGGAAGGTGTAGTACCATGTAGGCAGCCCTGAAGCACTATCTAGTCCATTGACAAGCGCAGAGGAGGTTTAAAAAAAAAAAAAGTCTGGAAAGAAGCTTCTGACCATAAGCTCCCCATGTATGTAAAGTGTTTCAAAGCGCCCGGCCCCTACCAGTGCTAGGCAGGCAGGTACAGGGGCCGCAGGACAGGTACCCCTTCCTGCTCCTCCTTGGAGAGCAGGACCCAGCACCAGCCTCAATCCTGCACAAGTACAGGAAGAAGGAGAGCTGATGCTGCTGCACTTCAGGCAGTGGGCTGGTGATCTGATGTTGTTCTGATATGAGAAACAGAGTTTAATTCCTTTTTCTTCTTCTGAGAGAAAACTGAAACTGCTTTTCCCGCTTCTGAACGAATGGTCAAAAATACCTGGCTATTAGGGCTCAGGCTCCTGATCCTGATCTCGAAGCTGCTTCCCTGATGTTAAATAACTAAGCGTTAATTGGCTCTGGGAGGCAGTGCTGCCGCACTCCAGCCTGAGCTTTAAAGACTATGTAATATACAACTGTCTAATGGGAGGGACCATTGCCTGGATCCCCGTGAGTCCAGCTGGTACCCTCACCCCTAGGTCGAGCTCTCTGAGCCTCTCCTATCAGCCTGTTCTTGGCTCCTCAGCACCTCTAGCAAACAAGACAGCCTGCATATGGGACTTACGGTCCTGACTTCTGGCTGTTCAGGTGCCCATCGTGACCGAAAATACAGTTCTTCAGAGGATGCTCTAGTTTGCATGTTTGTGGGCCCAAGTAGCTGAGGCATGACAGCCACATCGGGGAGTGACCTGATGCAGGGTTTAGTGCTAGGGTTCCTTACCGGCAGCGCAGAGAAAGGCTCCTGCTAACCTAACTCTGCCCCGCTCCAAACTACATTTAACCACAGAGAGTAAGTAGTTAGCCTAGGGCTGAGGAACGAAACAACAAAACTTTGCTAACCCAATAAGCGTGCTTACAAAGATTACTGGAAAGAGCTCGTAGCCTAAATCATATACAAAGTGAACACAAATTATGAACACATATCAAATTGTCACCGATATGTGTTGCGGCTTCTCAAATCTATCCTCATGGAAGGACATTTGAAGGAGGAAAGCACTGAACAATGAGGAACAAGGGTGGATACATATGGGCAGAACTGCAAATGGAGTAACTGACAGCGTTACAGGCACTGCAGTCAGAAAGGGGAGAGGTGATGGATGGGAGTCGAGCGAGAACCGAGAGAGGGGAGTAATGGATGTTTTGAGGAACAGAGGTGTGAAGTTCATGTGGGAGGCCAGGGGAGTATGGATTAAAGAATTCAAAACTGAGATGAAATTGGTAGAATAAGAGAAGCGTAGACGTAAGTCTGGAAATAAGCAATAGGCTTTTGTTGCTATAGTGCATACTGTGTTAGTGAAACGAAGCATAGAATTTATATAGTTCATTTCTTCACTACTTCTGCAACTCTGCCTCCTCCTGTCACCCCCAGCCTCGCTCCTCAAGGGATCAGATGCCTCATCCACAGACCTATGACTTCTGGCATTTTAAGTTCCTTCTCTTTTTAGCTGAATTTTTTCTCCTCTGACCTCACTGAAGCAAAAGATATCCCTGAGAATTGTTGCCTATGTTTGACAACGTAGGTTAGACAGGGTAATGAACTGTTAAAAGAAATTCTCAGTGAAAATAGGCTGCTGCACGCCATTTCAAGAATTCTCACCACTGACAATCAAACTGACAATGCAAGCTGACACTTGAGAGAAGGTACTGAATCTCCAAAATGATCAAATTGTAGTCAATATACTTGCCGGCCACTCCACTCATAATATCTGGTAAATTCCTCTGCTAATTTGCAAAAGAAAAGCATTTCCAACAAGAATTTAACTGATTCCTCTCATAGGGCTGCTCTACTAGTTTTTCTACTTGTGTAGAAAAGCAAAATCTCATCTTTGTATGTGACACCAGCTACTGCTCTAATGCATGCAATTATCTTGATCATAAGAGCTCCAACACTATGGTCTTGTTCAGGGGATTTCCTCATTTACCCTTTTATATAAATATGACTTGTAATACATGTGTTCCTCTTTTACTCACAGAGGATGAAGAACACGGAGGATGGATCTGTAAGCTATGCCGTCAGTCTCGCCAAATTCTACCCCTCACCTCCTGAGTAGCTCAATCTTTGCCTACTTCATTCCACTCAGCCCTGACGATGGTTTAAAATAATGTGCTAATACTGACCGCTGTGCGTTTATGTACTGTTGGTCTATGCTTTTGCCTTCTCTAATGATTCCTCCAAAGAAACTGCCAGACCTAGCTTAGTCCCTTGCCTATTAAACATCATAATTTGTGGTCTTTGACTGCAACTTTTTCTCCTTAAAGGATTAAACTTTTATTTCACTCATTCCTAAAAGCATCTTTCCCTATTGTAGCACAAAGTCACCAAGTCTGTTCCATCTCCTATATAATAACTGGACTGCTTTGCTGGACTATAAGAGCAGCTGTTAGCTGAAACCTGTGACATTAATGCTACTGTGCAAGTTAACAACTGAAAAAGTCAGTGCCATATGACTAATGTCTGCAAGAAATGTCTGATACAGTCGCAGCTTTTGGATCTATTTTTGGCTTTGAATATCATAATTTACTTTTTTGCATCTGTGGTCAGGCCTACCATATTCATCAAATGTAAAAAGAAGTTGGTTTCCTACAGGGACCTGTAAGGTCAGAAAGGCTTTTCTTACCCATTCTCTGTGCACTATGTGCTGAAGTGTTCTGTAATGCCAGGTATTACTGAGATGTAGCAAAGATATTTTGTGCTGGTGATATAAAACTCTTTGTAGTACATGGAAAGCGAGTTTCTAAGAAATAGCAGTAACTCTTTCAACTTGTCTTTTCACTGTTTAAAACATAAAACCTGCTACTTCTCATCTGTGCTAGCTGGAGATGCATTTTAATTCTTTTGAATTACTGCTCAGTCTAATGTCGCTGCTAAGCCTCAATTGAAGAACATCGCTATTATTCATCCTTTTCTTTCCAGTTTTCACACAAAGGGTGTGTTGAAAGCACGTGCCAATCCAAAAGACAAGTGCCTGAAGACTCTTATTTCTTCATCAGCTAAGAAGACTTTCAGATATACAGGCTTGGCCAAAAATTGCGTCTGTCTCGGTTTGATGAGAGGCTTGAGCAGATCAAATACTGCAGTTTTACCAAAAGGGGTGGTTGTATCTCCTTAGTCTACTGTGAATGAAACAGCATTCCAAATAGTCACTTGCTTACACAGGGGACAGACGCACAGAAGTTCCTGGCTGATATGCAGAAATTTCAAGTATTTTTCTCTCACCTCTCACTGAAGAGGCAAAGTGGGAGCCGGTATGTTTAAAGACTTAATGAGGTTTAGTTTGCTATAAAAACCAGAGTTATAGATCAGAGTTCCAGGTTCCCAACTGTGATGTGTACCAAAAATGTCTTTTAGCCCCTTCAAAGTATTGGACAGAAAATGTGACAGCTAATAGTTTTGTGCAGATCTCTGAAGCTGCTCATCTGATCCCCAGAGTAAGTGTTCAATGCGGGTAGCTACTGCCAAAAAAGCAATTTACCAATAGATGCCTCAAAGGCCAGCTGCCTGCTCTGCTGCGCTCCACAGCGGCTGCAGGCATCCCGACACATGGCTCACGCCTTTAGCTTGAGATATGGAAGCAAGGGAAGGCACTGAGCAGGAAGCCAATATGCACCCCAAGTTTACGCTGAGCTCAGGCAATGATCACAGTTTTGGGGGACACAAGTGTGTAACAGGAGAGTGGGCGAGGTAGGCAGAGCTTGGGTCTTGGTTTAGGAAGCTGGGTGTATGTGGGTAGGTTCAGGTGTGAATAGCCACAGAAACAGGCCCAGTCCCAGAGTGATTCTGCAGGGAAGATGTGAAATTCTCTTTGTTTTACGACAGTCCAGCAGTGAAGACTTCTTTCTTTAGGAAGGTCTACAAAGATAACTCCCAATTGTTGACACTGATTGTTCTTGCTTCTCTGCAGCTGCTCTCACTAGTTCCCTATTAAAGTTGCCCAGATAGATATTGTATGGTGGGCACAATGAGCAGAAGGTGAATGAGGACAAGTTATCTGTGCCATGGCTTGCTCCCAGCTGTGTTATTTTTCCCCCCAAGTTTTCCTGGAGAGGACAAGAACAGACTGAATAAATTGATCACTGTTTAGCCACCGTCTTTCCTGAGATCCTTTAACCCCCTATTCCCAGACAAAAAGTGATAAGGCTAATCACTGTACAGCAAGGAAAGGGTTACCCTGATTAATTAATAACAAGCAGCTGTCAACATACCAGCTGCAGCAGATAAAAGGGCTGAAAAAGAAGGCAGTAGTTCCTGGAGCAGGGATGGCTGACTTGCTTAGGCTACAGGAAGAAAATCTCTTGCTCTTCAGTGGGGAGAAAAAGGTATGTTGCTCACAGGAGAGAGCAAATGAGTGGTAACCCTTGGCCTTGCCAACAAAAAAAATGGACTTGTGTTTTCCAGGTAATGTGCATAGCTGGGCAAAGAGTTGACCACATGGCAGAGCTCTAGAGCAGAGTAAGACTGGCTTCTCAAGATGTTTTATATAGCGATGAAAAGCCCAGCCACAATTGTGTGGAGCTGGTAGACAGGTGTATCGATACGAGAACGCAAATGTTTAACAATGGAGGTGAGACTGTAAGCAAGGAAAGCAGCAGCCTGTCTGACTTGTTTTCAGACCTTCTTTTTGGAAGATCTGTCTTAAATTGACCCAAGATATGGGGAGGTCAAGACCCATATCGTTTTACCCAATTTTCCTTGTAGTGTGTGAAATATAGGATGTCAGATTAGATAATCTAAACATCTCTCTGGCTTTAAAATCTGAGTCACTTTTATTTTCAGACTGAAAAGTCTCATAAAACATTACAGTTTGTAAAATTTCCTCAGTGTTTTCAGTGTTTGAAAATTGCCTATAAAAATGCCTTTTTTTTTCCTTTTTTACAAAAAGGAAAAACTAGATTCTCCCAATTTCACACTGAAATGCAAATAGGAAAATCGGAATGGGCTCTTTCTAGGTCAGGTAATAAAGATAAAAATGTAACAAAAACATTATTAAACTACAGTCAGTAAGTAACTATTGGTATGAGACCCCAATCAGTCAACTCTCTGAGGAGTTGTTTTAAAGCCTTTTGTTTCCTTTAAGCAAAATAAAAGTAACTTGTCGTGCAAGTAATTACTCCCCATGTAAATGTAAAAATTACTCCCCCCACCCACTGGGGAGTACTCTGGCTCTTCTATATCTTTCATAAGGTGTTTTGCTTCCTTTTAATGCTGTACTCTCCCCAAATTTTATGGCTCTCGCTTTTAGCACCTGTCTCCTTGGGGCACAGCACTGGAAGCAAGCAAAACAAAGCCAATTGTAATCACTTGTAACATATGCTCTTATCTCTGATAGTCTCTATTATACTTAAATGGTACAATTTGGATAACGCTCTTGTCTGCTTGCTATCATGAAAACGCAATTTGCTGGTGATAGCTGGAGATTGCTTTTAACCACATCTTGCATCTCCAGCGAGTTACTCTTATTTGTGCATCAATTCCCTTCTCAAAGGAAGTTTTGCTCAAAGCTGTCCTTCATAAATGATATAAATACATGCTAGGTGAAGCTTCGATAATAAAAGTACAGCAACGCTTAGGTTTTCTTCCGTTGCGAAAAACGGCGCACGGGGTAGCGCGTACGCACGCAGAAGTCATTTAAGCAGCACATCATAAAGGTATTTTATTAAGAGCCCGTTAGCTCTCTGCCTTCCTAAGACGCTACAGTACTTAAAAACAGCTGCCAAAGCGAAAGGCGAAGACAGAAGAGAGACGGAGCCGCTTCAGAAACGCCCTCCGGCTCCCGCATCCGAGGCAGGGACAGAGGCGCGGCGCTTCCCTCGCCGCGGCCGAGCGCGGGCTCCCCGCGCCGCTCCGCGGGGCCGCTTCCCCCCCCCCAACCCCGCTCCCCCTCCGCGGCCCCTCTCCTCCCCGGGCGGGCGGCCGCCCGCCGCCGTTACTCACCGGGCAGGCAGGCAGCGGGCTCCCGCCGCCGTTACTCCCGAGGCGGGCGGGCGGCGGCCCCTCGCGCGCTGGCGGCGGCGGCGCGCGGGGAGGGAGGGAGGGAGGGGCGGGCGCGGGCCCTACCTGGCAGCCGCGGGCGGGGGGCGGCCAGGCGCGGCGGCGGCGGTTGGTGGGCTGGCGGCCATGTCGGGCGCGGCGGCGGCGGGACCCTCCGCCTCGGCAGTGTCCGGGCAGCGGGAGCGCGGCCCCGGCGCGCGGCGGCTGCGGCGCGGCCCTGCCCTCAGCCTGGCCCCGCCCCCGGCCCGCCCTCAGCGCCGGGCCGCCCCCGCCCCCGCCGGCTGCCCGGCCCGGTGTCCCCGGGCGGCGCGGGGCTGGGGCGCCGGGCCGGGCCGGGCCGGACCGGGGGCGGCGGCGGCCCTGCTGGAGAGGCGGCAGCCGTCGTGCCCGGCTCCGGTGAGAAGGGGCGAGCGGTACCGACCGCTTCGGCTTCGCTGTGCGTGTCACCATGCGCTTAGAGCCCCGGGCCCTGAAATCGTGTGATTTAAAGATTTAAATGAGAGAGGTTTCTTTCTTTATCTCGCTCTCTCTCTCTCTTGAAGACGAAGTTGCTAGTTGAGATGAGATTCTTTCTGAAGCGTTGTATTCAGACACGAGGCTCGAGAACGTAGAAGAGCCTACTTACATAACGACAGCGCGTGTCCTCGGGGTTTTTAGACTGTTTTATGCGATACTCTTGCAGCAGCGTTCCCCTTCCCGTCCCCCTTTTTTAAAGTTCGTTTTTGGCCGTACTACGCGCCTTGTGGCTGGGCTTTGTCACGCTTGTGCATCGACGTCGGAGGGTCTTTGCAGAGCAAACTGTTGGAAGTGGTGTCTATGTGTAAGGCATGGGGAGCTGAGATGCAAAGCGCCCGAGTCGCGCCTGATGCCGGGTGCAGGCATGGCACGTTTGGGAACTCGGTGCCGCAGAGCGCCCGGCGCCTCCTGGATCAGTGGGAGCCCTGTGGCCCAGCTGTGAAGCTGCAGCCTCCAGGCAACTGTTGTCACCTCGTAGTTGCTGCCAGGATCCACCTTCTACTGAGATGTGTTTTCAGTACATGTGTGATCGGAGCCTGAGCTCTGCTGGGTCCAGGCGGGTGACACAGGCATGTTGCTGGTGCTGCATATGTAGCAAGCGCTGTGCTCAAACAGAGGAATTCAGTAGCACAACCATTGCAGGAGCTTATAACAATCTACAAATATTGCTGGAAACTTGATGATGTATGGCCAGCCTGCTCTTTAGTCGTTGCTGGGTTCAGAGATGTGCTGGGCGAGTTCAAAGCCAAAGAGGAAGGCAGGTGGCAAGGCCAGCTAAAGCCATAACTTTGACGACAGTCTCTTTTTTTCAGCAATAGAGACGCAGGATATTCCTGCCCTTGGTCTGCGTCGTTGCTGTGTCTTGTCTGCACCTTGCTGTTCTCTCAGTCAGGACAGCATTATGAAGCCATGAAGTTCAGTGTGTTTGGGAAGGGGCCGATGCGAGTGGAGGGAGTTATTCTACATATAAAATAAGGTTTAGTTCTCTAGAAGTTCCTGAGGTTGCTGAAAGTGCTGAACTTTCTTAAACAACTTTGCAGCCAGAGGCATGGTATCAGACTAACCAACGTTTTACTCCTTTTTCTCCTCTTGAGAAAGGCAAACTGAAGGGTGACTTCTTGGTGACTTTTTCATAGCCAGCAGTAAGTGGTTTTTCTGTTAATTTTCAAGTACCTGTTAAGACACTAAGCCTGTGGATTGCCCCTAGTGCTGCAGTGGTCATATGTCGACTTGTGAAGAGACGGGTGAGGGCTGGCCAGGCTGAGAGCTACATGATGGCTAAGAGTAAGTGGGAAACGAAGGAATGGGAAAGCACTGTTTTTAAATAGAACGTGGTGGAGCTTAGAAAACTGAGAGACAAAGCAGCCTCTTAGGGGAGTACTTGAAACATGCTGGCCTAAAGGCAGCCCATCTAACAGCATGAAGACCTGAGGGATTTACCAGGCCCACGCTGACATGGGTGCTAGATCTAAGTGAGGGGAAAGTAATGAAATCCAGAAGAGCTGGAGACCTTACCTGGTTAAATGCAAGCCCAGTTTAGTGCTGAAACTACACTGCCTCCGTGGATGAAACACAGCATGTGACTATCCCCACTCTGTGATATTTGAATGTCAGCCCCTCTCTTACTGCATCAGCGCTGTGCCATACCTTTCTCGCATGCTTCCAACACTCCTTGTAGCCCTCCTCCTTCCTGCATACTGGCTTTTCCAGTTGCCTTCCCTCCTCCCTAATTCCGAAAATGCGCGTCCCATGTTTCGTGGGTGCTCGACTCCCGATCTGCTGGGTTCCTCCACTCAGTCTCTCTTCAGCTCTTCTCTAAACAGTCACTGTTGTCCTACCTGTGTAGTCCCTAATGTCGTCTATTAACTGCTACTTTAATTTTATCCATCCTCTCTACATTGTTGGTACATGACTCTGCATCAGATCTCCAGCTTTGTGTTTTAAGTGTCCTGTTTTCTCTCGTCAGGGCACTCCCTTCCTGATAAATTCAGCCCTATTGCTGCCTGGCTCCTAATCTTTCACACAGTCTTCCTCATTCAGTAGCTTGTCTGCTTCTCTTTCACTGTCACTATCTGATCCTTTTTTTTTCCTGTCAATGGTCAAGGTTTTTTCCTGTCCCAGACATTTACTGTTGCCTCAGATTGAATCTATGCCTGGCACTCCGTAGGTGTCTCTTAGGCTGCGTTTGGGCTAGTAATTAAAGCTGGTCAAGGCCTGTTCTCTGGTCCCATGGGCACAGAGCAGGGCATGGCTTGTGTCTAAACTCACTTCGTTTCCACAGCAGTGTGGCCTCAACCAGGGTGTTTCTTCTGAGCAGAAAACACCCTAATAATTGAACAGTACAACTGATCACGTAGCTGTGCATTGCCGCTGTTTACGCGTGTAGACGTGACCGACGCTACCAATCGCACAGCATGGCCATCTGTATCAGTCCTCAATACACTCAAATTTCTTATAGCCTGACCTCTCTAATGCCTGCCCTTGGACATACCTGGGCATCACAACCGCTCTTCATTCTGTTTATCCCTCAGTTAGTTTTGTGATTTTTATGTACAATAATTATACCTTCTTGTCACTGCCAAGGATAAGGCCTTTAATGGTAATGATATTATACTTTACTTACCTGAATTCTTCATGGATTGTGGAGAAGAGGCTTAGACATTACTTGCCTACAGATGTTCTTTTTCATTATTTCACACCATCTCCCCTCTTTATCTCTTCTGTTACTCTCCTTTTGCCTAGCAGCATTTTATTCTTTTCTCTCTGTATTTTTGCTGTTCTCTCCCTTACATCTCATTTCCCCTTTCAACTCTTCTGCTGTAAGTTGTTGAACTCTCTAGGCTACAGCTTCCACATTCCTGCTTCTAGGTTTCAGAACAGCCTCTTCAGTACTGCTGAGATGCTTTGCTTGTGTTGCAGAGAGGAGGACAGACACATCTTAAGCTAGGGACAATTTGGAGAAAGGAAATGCCCGTCTTCTGTTAGTGAGGTCTGCACCCTGGAAGTTTTTGACAGCTTCTTCACTTTTTAATCTTAGATTGCCTGCTGATGTGAGTTGTCAGGAGTGGGGGGGCTCTGGGACAGCGAAAGAGAGAATGAAAAGGTTTTCCCTCATTAGAGGTGAGGGGTATTTCTTGCTCACTCTCCCTCGTACATGTAGTCTTTGCTCCCTGCCATGATGTGACTTTGAACCATGATTTTTCCATCACGTACACTGCCACTCATCCCTCTCGCGTACTCCAGCAGATAGCACTGAGATTACACCAGTACTGGTTCTTGCTTTGACTTTTATCACATCCTAGCAGCCAATTTGAAGCCCTCTGACTCTCATCCTCTAATTTGATTCCTTCTCTCTGCATTAGGCAGTTGTTTGTCCTGCTCTCTACTGTCTGGCACTATCACCTTGCTAAAATTCCACTTCTTGTGCAGACGTGGGCACTATCTCTCTGTTGCCCAATCCTTGCTGTTTCAGGCTGCCAAGAGTAATTCTGCTTTTCTTCCGATTGCTCTTTTCATGGTTTCAGAGCCCCTCTTTGATCTAGCTATTCTCTCTTGATTTCCTCTCAATCCAGCAGAAACTGTCTCTTTTCAGGTAGTTGACTCTCCTCTTCTCTGAAAACCCATAGTCTTTATTTCTGAAGGAAATAGCCACGTATGACTTTGTGGCGTTGTTCTCATCTTTTGATAATGTTGGTACATCGTCTAGAAACCCTATTCTTTTTCCTGGAACCTGACTTGACAGGACAAAAGGGATTACTGTCTCACATTGACTTATTTCAGAGCTGTCATTGGGAGTATATTTTTCCCCCAGCTCTTAAATATGAATTGGCAATAGGAAGAGACTAATCTGGCAGTTTAGTTAGCTCAATCTATCTTTTATATATCAGTCTAGGACAGTATTATTGTGTTGGATAACAGAAAGTCAGGGCAGAGAACATAAGCACCTTTGCAGGGTATAGACTCTTGCAGTTTGCCTTCAGATTTTGCCAGTTTAGGTTATTATGAAAATGTCCAAAGGGCTATTTAAAAATAACTAATCAGCCCTTCTGATGGGAAGTAGGCAGAACAGAGCACACTCCTGAAGCGTTGCTAGTTTGAATGTGCAGAAGCTGAAACAATAGTGCCCAACAGAGCTGCCTGTCTCATGAGAAAATGTGTCAGTCGCTCTTGAGGAGGCAGAGGGAGCCAAACTTGGGTACCGAGACTCAGATTTGGTGTTGACGTTCTGTTCACGTGCAGCAAAAAAAACCTCTCTGTGAAAACTGGGCTTATGCATGACTTGATTTTTCTCAGGGATCCTATCTAGATTAGATAATAGACCAGTCTGTACTGTTTCTAAAACTGAATGATGTTTTCAGGAATTCTGTAGGAGTTTAGGAAGAGCTGAGTTTTACTATTCACTTCCCTTTACTTGTCATATGAGTTGCTTTATTACAGAAATCTCCTAATTAGAAGTAGGACCTTGGAAAATTTAGCATGTGGTGTGTATTTAGAAAAGTAGGATCTAGAAAGCTCTCAACTTAGTATTTTCTGGACAGAGCCAGAGTATTTCCAGAACCAGATATGACATTGTCAGATCCCCAGTACTGTGACCATTGTTCCCCCTCTCTTAGGTAATAAAAAAAAAAAAAAATCATCCATTTAGAACAATAGAGGCCTTTGGGCACTAGTGTGATACAAATAATAGTATTTTTTTAGTGCACCTCTATATACGCTCATTGTCCATGTTTGCTGTGCAGTTACGTAGGTGTGTGCACATAAATTACTCTCTTGATGGGATGTGTAGCTACTTTTACGCAACTGCAGTAATGCCCTTGCCAAAAGAATTTGAAAAAGGGGTGCTATATGTTTTCTGTGCAATTGTTATTTTGAAAAGTTTGTTGATATATAGATCATCTGTCTGACATTATGGTTTATGTGGGCTATAGTCACTAGATGTTTGCTTATTGCAGTGGGAATTACAGTGCACTGTTTTACTATGTACTTGATCCTCATGCATAATTTATTGTCTCGTGTTTGCGGATTATTGATGAGGTTGCTTAATTTCTCTTTATGCGGTTGCGCTTTACACTGGTTGAGTTCTGACAATGTAGACGGGGATGTATCTCCTACCCAAATTATCAGGTCTATTTTACTTGTAGAGTTACACTGGTTAAACTGCTTGCATTGAAGAAGATTTAGTTTTAATACATTAATATTTTTTGGATGAAGACCTTTTTGATAGCTTTTTTTACAGTTTTGGTGATCTCGTTACAAAATCTTGTTAGAACTATACAAGCCTTTTTCACCTTTGTTGAGGTGGGTGTCTGGGCCATAATTAATGCACCCTGTGTTAACAAACCGGTGTTGAATAGGTGTCATAATGTGCTGTAACAGGTAAGTATCATGAATGATTTTAGTTTGTATTAGTGCAAATTAGTTTTCCATTTAGTTCCTAGGCCTCTGATGCTTTAGAGGAAAATGGTCTGACAAAGACAGCTATTGCCCTTAGTTAAAAGAGAACAATCAATGTGTTTTTTGTCACTTAGCTCCAGACTGCATCGCATGGCTCCCAATTTAATAAATGCAGATCGTTACCATAAAGCATGGGTGTTGGGTGTATTTATTTTTCATCTATATACAAGCATAACTACAAAGAAAATTTTTTTCTAAAATAACTTCACAATTTTTGAGTTAATTTACAAATTTAAATATTAAACCTACACATTTAGTCTCTCCCCGTTTTTTTTTTTTAAACTCCCAAACCTGCACTTTATTGTGAGCCTGTGTGCATTCCCAGAAAAGATGGGGGAAGAGAAGATCGAATTTAAATTCTGGAAGATAAATCAAGAATATTAAGCCATTCCCAGATTTAAAAATCCTTTGGGGAAAATAGTTTGCTGTCAGGCGCATTCCAATAGAGAGCTACTACACAAGAGTATTTTAGTTGATCTCAACTGTATTATTCCATAGGGAAAGAAACTGTTGTTTGCAGTAAATTCAAGCTGAGCCATTTAGGGCCTGTTAGGTCAAAACCAATACACTCAATTTTATTCAGAATTGAATTGGAAGTTGATAATAATAATAATGGCTCTAGGTAAATGAGCCATTATCTGTAGCATTAACTGAAATGGTCTAGGCATCTAAAAGTGATGATACAGGTTGAGTAGAAAGTAGAGAGAGACATTCACACACATCCTCTGTGAGTTCATCTGTGCTGTTCTGGGTTTTCGGAAACAGATGTAAAAACATTTTTTACTTCCTGTGCTTTCTAAGCCTCCAAACTTAATGTCCCGTTAGCTTTGAGAACGCGCCGTACAACCGCTCTGTGCTCAGTCTTGTCTCTTCCTGTGGCTCTAGAGGTAGTTCGAAGTCCAGGTACTTATTTATAAGTATGCGACTGTATGGGCCAGCTTAATTTTGAGAATACATGTGGAATTTTCAAATTCTTCTGAATAATTGCTCTGTGGGATGGACTGGAATTTGGAGTCTTGCTCCAAAATGGGATTTGGAATTGAGTCGTACTGAAAATCACTGGAATTTTTCAGTTCTTGATTCTATCTGCACTGTCTCCCTGAGGCTTTATATTTTTGACTGTTCTCTTGGGTGAAATTTTCAAATGATGGAAGCAGCTAGTGTTTAAGTAGGATATGTTTTTTATCTCCCTAGAGAAGAGGTCAAGTTAGAAGACATGCTGAAAAAGCCTCACAGCAGCTATGAGTGAGAACTGTCCGCTTTTCTTCATGTGGACAGGCAAATAGAAAACAAAAAAAATCAGGAGACAACAGAAAAGGAGTCTGAAGAAGGAAATTTAAAGAACAATGCCAGTGATAATCCGGAAGGAGTCTAATTTGACAGAGTTATCTGTGGCTGTTAGCTATAGTGTTCTGTGCTTTCGAAGATGGTCACTGAGGCATTAAAATTACGTGGCTGGCGAGAACGTACAATTAAAATAGGAAGAAAAATGATTTACTTTTTTCTGGGATAGATTTTCATGTAAGTGTATACCAACTGCTGTGTGTTTATTTTCTAGGTAAATTGTATATTCATGAGATGCAATATGAATAAGAAATTGCTCATGAAATCTATTTGAATAAATAACAGAATATGCTGACAATGAAACGCAGGTGTATGAAAAGAGCGGGACAGCTGCTACCAAAAAACCCCATTCATTTTCGACTGTACACTGTCCTTTGATCTCATTTTGGACATCTCTGGCTGAACTCTCAGGAGAATAACAAGAAGCCGACAACCTTAATGCAAGCCAGAAAGACTTAAATAAACCTGAAAACATTGACCTTTCTTGTTTTTTGGTACTTTCCGCAGCTAAATTACCATGTACAGTTGTTTAAATGGCTGCGGGAGGGGATATTGTAAACAGAGTGCCTACACTCATGTACAAAATCCTATGGAGTTGGAAATGTGTTTCAAAATGACTATGAAAGTGATTTGCCTCACCACAGTAGCTAATGGTATTTCCAGAATCATAAATGTTAGTTGTTAAACTGAAATGCGTATTTCCACCGTAACAGGTACAGCTCAGCCACTGGCATGAAACCCTCTCTGCGCAGCCCCTTTGACGTAGTTCAGGCCTGTGCTATTTTATAATGAAATTAAAATAATGCAGTCCCTGTGCCAGTAGTCCTCAGCATTTGCTCAGGTAGCTTATAAAGTTGCCAGTTATGAGAGAACTTTTTGCAATGTCCATGAGAAAGTAGGATTGCATAAGGGCTGTAAAAGTTGCCTAAACTTGAAATAGCCGGAACTGAATGAAAAGGTGTTTGTAGGCCAACCCAGGAACAAGAGATGTGTAACTTTAATAGTGAGGCATCCTTTGGGAGGGTATCAAGAAGACAAAGACGACTCAATTTATAGCTTTGAAGGAGAACAGAAAGAATTTGTCTAGATTGAGGGTGTGGTTGTTTAGAATTTAATGAGATGGTGAAATAATTTTCTGTTTTATGAGGAAAAATCAGAATTAAATGTGGAGGCAGGTATTTTAATTCACAGACCTCTGCTTTTGAATATATGCTTTTTGAATTCTGTCAGTGAATTTGCACTTCAGTATTTCAGTTGCTTACATTTTGATATAGGTGAATGATAGTAAAAATTAAGTGAGGCCAATGTACTTTTGCTATGTATCTGATTTCTAATTGCTAAACATAGAAGTGTTTGGAGCATAGAGAGATGCCTCACTTAAGGATATTACTGAAGACCTATCCAGGGAGTGGTATGTTTGAGAGATAAGTGAGTGATTCATGTCAAAGTTGAATGCAACTTCACTTGAATTGGATGAACTGCTAGTGACTGGAAGAGGAATGAGTGAAAAATCAAAAAAAAGTTAATCTTTCATTTCCGGAACTTTTATATGGAACGCTTTGACATACCTTTAATTTGTCCCTGTTTTGGTAAGGAGGGAAAAGGAGGGGTATAAATGGAAATGGTAAATAATGATTTTTGTCTATAGAAAACTTTGGACTGCAGTGGATTCAGAGTGCTTTTACAATGCTGGTTGTAGTTGTTTGAGCAAAGTCGTAGTCACTTCTTGTGAGTTGTGAATTTGTGGGGAATAAAGGAATAAGATGCGCAATGGGACAAAATCAGTCATACTGAGCCTGTTGTAGACATTCCCAGAAACCAGCAAATCTTTGATATCAAATATTTGATAAATATTTTCTCAGTGCTAGTTTGGTGATAGTTTGGTTTTACTCAGGTCTAGTTTGTTTGTTTGGTTGGTTAATTTGGTTTGGTTGTTTTAAGCCTTAATATTTTCACCTGAATTTTGTTTATCAGTGGTTATGTTGATGCATTGTCAAGGTGGGCAGGCCTGGCAGATGACAATGCTTTGGGAGTCTGAGAAATTCTAGCTATGGCTAATGAAGAAAACGTAATGTGTGTAACAAGGTCACCTCACTTTGGTTGGCGCTGAGCTCTTCTGAGAGCTCTCTGGGGCCAGCCGACTCCTGAGCAGTGCGTGGGTAACATCACAGGCTCAGGCTGCTCTTGCCGCCTGCCTTTGAAGCAGGCAACGTTTCTAGTTTGCCGCTGTACAGCTACTTCCATATTCTCTTAGCGCTTCTGTTGCTTTGAAACTCAGATTAGTCTGTCAGTAACTGATAGTCTCTGGAGACTCATCAGCAGAGTAGCCACATCATTAAACTTTAATCAGGCCTCAGTAATTCAGTGGCAATAAAGAAGCTTGCTTTTGCACCTTGATATGTAGAGGGTGCGCATACATAACAATATGTCAATGGGCCTGACAAAAAGTAAAAGCGTTTATTGTACTCCTACAGGCTTCTTGTAAGGATTAGAGTTCATTACACTTGCCGCTAATCTTTCAGTTTTCCAAAACTGAACTGTATTTATTTTTGAGTAGGTAAGCATTGGTAAATTACTTGTTTTATTTTGGAACAGGAAGAATTAGAGGTAGACGGCTTAAAAAAAAAAAAAAGGCATTAATTAGGATTTATTTTTGAATTGATAATATGTAAGGATAAGAGTATTTTGCAGAAAGAATAGAAATCAAGAAAGTAAATGCTAGTAGACTGCAATAAACGAAATCAGTCATATACATTTAATTTTAAGTATATTAAAATCAGAAGGAGGTTTTGTTATTCTTTAACAATCATTTTAAACTTAAAATGTTGCAGTGTTGCTGAAATTTGCAACAAGTTATTGTATAACTGGTATGAAAATGATGATTACTTAACATTTTTAAACTGCTACAAAAGTCCAGGTTCTTTCAATTTTAATGTCTCAGAAGCTGCGTGACCACCCTAGAGAAGAACACAGCATTCCACCACGCACATGTTTTGTGCTGAATATTTATCACATGTAACTTTGGCTTTTATAGACATACTTAATAACTTTTTCCTGCATTTCCCGTGTTATGTTTTTGCTGGGCAAGATTTTTCAAAAGCAGTCAGAATTATCCAGGCTCTCCCTGCTGACTGTCGTATGAGGAAAACTGTACCAGTGAGATTTTTAGGAGTTCAGCTGTCAGTCAGTAATTGATAATTCAGTAATCTTAAGAACTATCTCGTCTTTCACTTTTTCCACAGATCTCTTCTCTTCGTCATTCTGTCGTATTCCCACTCCTCATCACCTAAAAGCATGAAAAATACCATGCCAGTTGCGCTACCTTCTGCAGAGTGAAGTTGGACTTTAATTATAAGCCCTGGATTGGAGTTACCAATTGGTTGGGAATCGGCCCTTGGTTTGGAACCTGGAGAAGCCTTTTGATTCTAGGTAAGCCATTTCTTAGGCACAGCAGGATGGAAATCTTGCACCAGACTGAAATTAAATGTCTTCTTCATAAATTGCACCTCTTTTCTCTCCCTTTACTGCATGTCTTGTACCATACAATTGCTGTATGTATGTACACTGGATCCTTGTGTCCAGCAAACACTGAATTATCTGTACAAGAGTACAGTGCATGCATGAGAAATGTAACTCTGTAGCCCATTGTTACAATTAAGGGTATATTTCAATAATTTCCTGAATTTAGGACTTTCATTTCACTTTTATTTCAAAAAAAGTCAAAATGGAATAACAGTAAAGCCATGCAAAAACAGCTTTGTAAGAACTGAGTTAGTGCTTCAATGATTTAATTAAAGCCAGATAAAATTAGACCTAGTTTGATTATCTTTTCCCATGGTTCTCAATTATAGATTTTTAAATCTTAGGGAAAGGCTAAGCTAATGGTAATTATATCATGTCTAGCTTCCCTGAATGGTTTCCTTTCTTATTCTGTACCACACTGAATAGACATCTTTTTGGTGGAGTTCTGTCTATCCATCTATCTATCTACACATACACGCACATATATGTATGCATCTGTGCATATGTGTGTGTGTATATATATATATATATATGTATATATATAAAATATTTGGAGTACAATTGAGGAGTATGCATTTACCCACTGCTCCATGGCACATACTCTTTTAAATGGTCAGTCTTCCGAGCCAAAATCCATGCAGCTGTTCCCCTAACTTTCATACAGTGCTGACCACTAGGTTACCCCGTCAGGCCCTGCACTTACAAGGATTGCTCTTGTAATCAGTGGCAGAGCTCTCTTGGATTTCCCTACCAGAATCTGAGTGTTATAAGAAAATAGTGCATACCTGGACTTGTGAAATGGCTTCATGAAAACCTTGGGACACCCATACTATTTTTACATCAGAGGCTGCATTTAAGCACATTGAAGGGGAGAGAAGGGAAATCAAAAATTCACATTAATATATGGTGCCTGATCTGGAGGTTGCGTGTCAATATATGTTTAAGTGTGAGGATAAAATAAAAATATTTGAATATATATCTGCATTTATATTATCTAATATCTTGTGTAATTTTCTGTAAGTCCAACTTTTATGCAGTGACTTTTATCATGTTTGTAGGAGCAATTCTTTTCTGTTTGGATGTAGTTTATTGATCTTGTTTCTCTGTGGAACGTCAAAATGCGTTGCATGTAAGGAAGCCTAAACTCTTAGGAAGCCTAAACTCTTCTGTAGTACTGGTGTCAGGAGTAGGTATCAGAAGTCTGGAAATCCTTGTAGCAAGGATCTTTCGCCATACATTTATGCACATGGAGGAGGGCTTGATCGTCCCCTTTGATACAACGTTAAAGGGTGAGATGTTGACCAAATTGTTGTTTAAAATGACAACCAAAAAGGAGAAAAATGTTATCCTCTCATATTCTAGATGTAAATCTATGGCTTTAGTCAGTGTTTAATCAGGGATAGTCCTATTTTAATACAGCTTTTAAACCATGTCCTTAATGGTAGAATATGAGCATCTATAATTACGGTTTCTCTATGTATAACCCTAATTTGTATTCTTTCCGTACGTTCTCACAAATGCTTTTAAAGAAGTAAAAAATATGTTCATAATTCTCAGTGCTGTCACGCTGGACCATCTTTCCCAATGACTACTATGTGGAAATAATGTTGTGCAAGCCTGCTCAGTACAGTTATCCTGGTGTCAGGAAAGGTTTTCTGAAAGATTAGAGCATCTGTGCATAAGGAATATTACAGGCATAGACTGAAACCTCTAAGTCGATTACTGAAGCAGTGGGAATAACTGTTTCATGGTTTATGTTTTTGCTTCAGTTGGTTCTTATTAAAATTTTTTTGCTGTTTTTACCTAAAAATTCAGGGTTTTATTCCTTTCAAAAGTAGCCAGAGAACTGATTTCTTTTTATGAAATAACTCTGAAAGACTGTGCTATTCTGCCTTAATAAAGTTATTTAAAGCTTGTGAAGACACTCGCATTGGAAGTATTTAAAGTGTTTACCCATTAGTTTTTATTCATTCCCCTGTAGGTAGACTTACAAAACAATTGTTTTGGCACATTTCTTTAGAATCATAACATACAGGAAAATGGCAACAGCAGACCTTTTGCATTAAAAATTCTTTCATTCAATAGCTTTGGTTTCAATTTTGAATAATTTAGATGCATGTAACCTCTTGCAGCTACACAGATGCCAGGATCCTGCTTTCACTGAATAAAAAAGTAGCCTTGACATACATCTCAATGGGAACAGTAGTGATCTCAACAATGGGATCACTGCTGTAAATTAACTCTACTTTTCTTTCTCCTAAGAAGTGTGAAATACTGGAATTTTGGCTTGTAGGTTTTTAAAAAATTTAAAGACAAGTTGTGATTTCATTTCTAAGCTTCTGTTTGATTTAAGGGAAAGCAGCAAGAAATAAACCATAGTAGAGACTTATGTTTATGCTCTTCAGACTTGTTTGAGTTGTGACTGGACCACAAAGGCTACTGGCTTGACGTGACTGAGGATGATGTGATCCTACTCTCCTCCCTGTGTCTCGTGACCACAGGGCAGACTCGCGTGAACTGCTGTTAAACTCGGCCTGGGTTCTGTTTTGTGCGAAGTACAGTGTTTTGCATGGATTCACAGCTCAGTTCAGTTCTCGGTCTCTGAACCCTTATTGCCCGAAGGAGTATGAAAGCAGAAATAGGAATAAGGAAGTATAAAACTAACTTTATTTTTTTTGTCTGTGGGATATCAGCCCAGTCTTTAGGTTTTAGGAAAAAAACAGGCTAGCCTTGCAGTTTTATTGGTGCTTTTGGCAGAGCTACTTTTTGTCTGTCACCAGAAGTAATTTCCAGATGTTCTGGTTCTTATAGAACCATGAAATTTGTTTTTTCTTGTCAGAAAACACTTGCTAAGAAGCACATTTTAGAGCAAGAAATAAAATTATTGTGTGGGCTTGTAGCATGCTGCAAGTACAAGTAAATTACTCCATTTTTCAAAAGCTCATTTATAGTAGTCAGATTATAAAGCAGAAGACTGAACTTGAGAACGTTGCATTTTTTTCTGACTAAGGTGATAATTTGTCTTTAGTTTGTGTTGAGATCTTACAGCCAACTCAATGTATCACATACTCATAACCCATCCTATGTGGAAAAAACATTTACTGCTTCACAAAGTTACTTAGTTATGTAAAAGATTTATTGCTGTAGCAGTCAAGTTGTTATTTTTACTTCAAATTAAAATTCAGACAAATATTGTTTATTGTTCTGAATGTTCATCTGTAAATATAGTTCAGTTAGATAAGATAATCTTTTAGGATGCTAAAACATTTGTGCACAAATTCTGAACGCATAGAGGAATCTATTAAAATTGTTAAACTGTGTTGCTTTCAAGAGAAAAAGGTAACAGATGAGAGAAACAGAGGGGAAGTATAACCAGACTACAATATAGAGAGAAACAGATGGAGGATATATATACACACGTGTTTCATAAGGGTATGAAAGGTGCAGTAGAAGAACCATGTTGATATGTATGCATGTATGTTACCTCCATAATTCTCCATGTTTGATGCTTTGACCTTTAAAATTACAGCAGTGTATTGAGGGGAACAGTTTGATGTATAGTAAATGTATAGACTCATAGGATAATCCTGGTTGGAAGGGACCTCAGAAGGTCATCTAGCCCAGTCAATACTTCAAAGTCTCCTAATTGTTATTGCTTTGGAAATTTATACTGTGGTTTATGTGTTGCTAAGCCATGAAATTCTACAAAACAGGGCTGGGAAAAACCATGAAAGATCATCTTTTGTCTGAAGGTAACGACAGCTGTACTTAAGCAACTGTCGAGAGTAGTTTGCCCAACCTATTCTGAAAAATTCTCATTGCTAGAGATTGCATAGCTGCTGTGGGTAATCTGTTCCTATGCCTTAGAGCATTGGATAGGCAATGTACTTCAGCATTATAGCAATGGAGAGTACCTTTGTACCACGATTCAGAAGCACAGAGTGCTCCCTGAATTAAAACAGCAGGAGACAAATAGGCAGGACTTCATTTATCTAATTATCAAGTTCAAGATATTATCTTACTTTATGTTCCTCAAAAGGTAACTTCTGCTACATTTCTGCCGTGCTTTGAACTGCTCACTGTCATAATAGCCACAAATGAATATGTATATTTTGGGATGTTTCAGTTGGATTCATTTAAATCAGGTCTAGCTGAGAGATACTGAGCAAATCATAATAAAAGGACTGATCAGAAAATTGTTAAGTGTTTTTAATTGTTTGGGTGTATGTGCTTTAACTCGAGTGCTTTTAGAAGATGAATCATGTGGACCTGTGTAAAGTATTTGTCTTGGTTGTGATACCAGTGCCCATAGCTGTTATGCCAGATTTGTGAAAGTTAGGTAACCATTAGCTAAAGCAGTTCATACAACTATGAAAAGTGCAAATCCATATATCCAATGCAATTTACAATGGATCAGAAGGACCGAAGGCAGAGCTTGCTGAATGATAGTGAAGTTGGGAGAACATCTGCATGGAGGCTTGGACTTTGGGAATACAAGTGCAGAATTCAGTCCATTAACCCCTGTGTGAATAGCCCCCCTCTGGGCTTTCCAGTGCTCCAAGACAGTTCAAACTGAACACTAGAATTTTGTTGAAGGAATATTGCTCTATTATGCTGAAAAATGCCATCTGGTTTCTGCAGAGTGGAAGCCTAACAATGTTGATATTGCTGCAGAAGCCCCTATGAGAAAGTCTCATCTTTATTCTTGTTGGTGCTAAGAGTCATCATGACTTGCTACTTGCATGAGATTGTAGGCAAAAATATGTCCTGCTAGATTATCTATTGCACTGCCGCAGCCCAACCCACTCTGCTGCTAATATCAGGTAGGATTATAAGCATCTAAAAGAAATGAAAAATCAAATCAAATTGCACACTGAGTGACTCGATTGCATTGTCTGTTGCATAGATGTGATGACATGATAAAATACTGTCATCCTTAGGCAGTCTAAAAGTAATAACTAGCAATTTATTTGATAGTTCTCTCTTTCGGCTCAGTCTTTGTTCCCAGTCTGTACAAGAAGGGGTATTTATCTGCCTAAATTTAGCCACCTTAGTTGGATTTCTGTGTTTGGCAGCTTGTCTCCTAGTCTCCCTAGGAGAGATGGAAACTCCTTCGGAGGACTTTTGAGTAGGTGCTGAACTTCAGTGCTCTGAATCACTGTCTGGGAAAGCCTGGCAACACCTCCTTCTCCTTGTTATGTAGGGCAAGCTGTCACTTTAACACAATTATTGAAAATTAGGCAGTGTGATTTGATATCATGGGGACCCTCTGTCCAAAGCTATTGAATTTCCTGGATCTAAGCTGCTTAACTTCATGTTGCACCTCTCTATTCCCCTTCAATGCTTTTGGGATTTGGGTCTTTATATGTAAGGGGCAAAGTCAGGATAGAGTAATGTTTAGGAGAATTAAAAAAAAAGATAATATGAACCAGGGGTCCGTTAGATGTCCTCTGGGATCTGTCTACTCTGATTTTTCTTTAAATCTCTGAGACTTCAGGAATAGACCTGGTGCCTGTCCTTTATGGCTAACTATCACTCCTCACTGGAGAGGTAACAGCACACAGATAATTTTATAAAGAGTTTTTCTGAAGTTTTTCATTTTCTATAATAAAAAATATAGTTCAGAGTCCTGCCTCCTGCAGAATTCAAAAGCAAAGTGCTTAAGATAATGTATGAGAACAGGACAAGTGTTTATCACCCACATCCTCTAGTACTCTCCCTACCTCTAACTATTCTTAATACAGAGACAAGCTGAGGTGCTGTGGGGTCTATGTGATCAGTGACTGCTGATGGGTACCTCTTCCGTGAATTTGCCTGGTTTTCCTTTTAATCCATGTAAACTTTCAGCATCATGTGGTAAGGAGAGCCACAGCTCGAGTACTTCTGTGTGGGAAACCAACTCCTTCTGCTTGTTTTGAGCCTGGCTCTTGCTAGCTTCATTTGAAGCCACTTAGTTCTTGCAATGAAAGAGATGGTGAATGCAGAGTCTCACTTCACTATCTGTGTATCGTTCACGGATCTGTAGACCTAGCTCACATTTCCCATATTTACTTTCCCAGATTTCCCAGTCCTCACTTGCTCTGTTTAGGAATGGCATTCCCCACCTTTACGCAACCTTGTTTCCCTCCTCTGAATTTTGTCTAGCCCAGCATTTTGAGAGGAGGGGACCAGAAGAGCCCACAGCACTCCCCCCACCTCCTTTTTGCTCTCTGGCAGGTTTTGGGCATCATTTATATAACGTTTTCCAAAGGTTTAGTACTTGTGCAAATTTGAAACAGCATAAAGCATATGCACAAAGGTGCTGCTCCTGAATTTTAGTTTCCTCTTCTAAAGCACTGAAGATTGGCAAAGGAAAGATTGATCACCAGTCTTTTTTTTATTTGTTTTGTTTTTTGTTTTTAGAATTGTTACATGTTTTCTCTTTGGAAGGGCCTCAAGCATGGTTGAAATGGATGGAAAATTTCAGCCCTATGCTGACTCTGGCAAACGTATGTGTAGCTGAATGAAGGTTGTGCGTTGAGATACGCTACCTGAGGCACATTACTTGCTGCTCTGCAAAGGAGCTGTATATAGAGTTGAGCTGCCAAATATAGGCCTACTGCTGACTTTGTCTAACTGCTTGGCTGCTGTCTTTTTTGTTTGGTGGGTGAGAAAGCTGGCAGGAGAGTTCCTATGCTCTCCCTCTTTCATCATGTTCCTGCAGAACCGTTTGAATTTGCTACAACATATGTATTTTTATAGGAATAATAACCGCATTCATATGGCCTCATGCAAATCAGTGCTGAACCTGGATACTCTTCATTCTTTTGCTGTATTTGAAATTTACTGCAGTGAAATGACATACCGGCTTCTTTTCCTGTAGTAAAAGCTCTTTGGACTGGATTTACAGGGCTCCTATGAAAACTGCTGCAGAAGAATAAATCCTATTAAGGAATTTCCAAAGCCAGACTGAAGAGCTGGCAAAAAGATGGGTCAGTTCCGCTAATGAGCTTTTTAACTGTGTTAACATTTCATTCGGGAGGAATGACCTAGACTGGTGAGCTGCCCGCGGTGTCTGCAGGGAGGGCAGGACGGCGGTGGTGGTGGCTGTGTGCCCACAGCAGGGTGGCCATGAGAGAGGAGCATGGTGATGTCCTGGTTCAGTTACCCTCACACATTTTGTGATTAGACTGAACAGGCTTCTCCCAACGGATTTTATCTGGTGATCTTCCTGCAGAGGGGCTAGATGAAAAATGACTAATACTGGACAGATGTGTAGCTGCTGTCCTAAGTTGTAACCTAATTGTGGCACAAAGTGTACAGCAGCTATTGTGTTCACATGAGTAGTTTTAGCATAAGATAGCTACAAGCATTTTAATTGCTTGGTCAGTCAGACCTCCACCGATGATATAGCAGAGGCTCTGAGTGGGCAGACTGACACATATTGGCGCTAGGTAGCTGTGTCAAAGCCAACGTCCTTGCAGTCAGTACAGCTGCTGTTTGCAATGCACGACTGCACAGAACTGGGACCCAAGTGATTAAACAACTACAGGTTTTCTTCCTAATTTAACTGTTGGGGCACAGTGACTTTCCAGGCTGCTGCCTATGGATTCGAACAGTGATTTATTAGGTCAGAGTGGCCATACAAACTGCAGGACCACAAGTATAAACTTGTAAAAGAACCCTGGCCCTATGCTTTTGAGAATGGGAGTGTTAAGGGTTAATGAGAAAAGGCTGTTTCCTAGAAGCAGTAGGTGCTGGCCAAAAGTACCAGGCAAGTTATTAGAGAGCAGCAAGCAGTTCCCAGGAGCTTAAAGACAGCCTGGTGTCTGGGATGATGATGTGGCTCAGAGAAAGCAAGAGCTACTGCTGCTAGTGCAAATAGAGAGGTCAGAAAGGAAATCTGAGTGTACAGAGAATTTGTTGGAGTGTTATTTATGTAATAGCACGAAGATAACTAGAGTTTCATATCCCGGGCGCTGCTCCTTTCAGGCCAATATCAAAACCAAACAAGCCTAAAGGAAAGGATAAATGAGGTGAAAGATGGCAAGTCCTGGCTAAGAACAAAGCCAAGGGACTGGAAAGTTTACCCTGGATGAGGTGGGGGGAAGTTTTTTGATTTTTCCTTTTTTGAGGATGGGGGGAAGAGGATGATATGTTAAGTGAGTATATAGTGCTGTCAATCATTTATATAATTTCATTGGCTCACTGTTTTTGGTATACGCAGCTTTCCTTCCAAATGCATGAATATGTAGAAGATGAAGGGAGGTAATATGATGTGAGACCTAAAAAGAAGCTACAGCGAGTGAGGTGTAGTGAAGAGTGGCGCTACTGATGTCAGAAATCTGGGGGAACAAAATCTGTGCCAAAATCAGTTTTACTTATTTGTGTTCACGGTTACCTGGTAAAGCTTCTCTAAAGCTCATCAGAAGGAGCAATGGGTTTAAATGGTAGGATAAACCTAGTTACAGCTGGGGTTAACAGTTTGCTGGTTCAGCGCCATGACTGTCTATTGTTTTAGTCAAATGGATATCGAGGGTGCATGCTCATTTTCCCCTGGTTTCATGCCCAGGTCTAAAAAGGATTTTAGGGAAGAACTGCTACTCCATCCACAATTCCTTCCTCATCTCCTCGTACGGTCTGTTGTCCAAAATAGTAGGAAGCCATTGCTTATCTGTTAGCATCACAGCTATTGCGTGAGGGATATTTATAACTAAAGAGAGTACTTTTAAAAATGTAGAGTTCTCCTCTTGAACTAGAATGGCTTACATGTTGTTACTCTATATGGAAAGGTTGTGTTGAGGATGGACCCAAACCCTGACCTTTACTGAGAATGCTCCACATGCAGTTTCGTGCTTATGTGGGTTTTTGTGCATGTTCAGAATATCGGATAAGATACGGTTATTTAAATAGTCTTTAGGACTCTTGGTCTTTAAGCCAGACAATGAACAGATAAATATAGCCCAAGAAAAGAAGCCTGAAAAAGCATTCAAATTTATAACACAAAAGCTACGTAGGAGGATAATAAGGTTTTAAAGTCAAGCAAAGACAGGAGAAAAAAAATTAAAGTCGCTTTGTGCTTTTAGTCCTCCACCTGCAGCTTCCTTGTTTCAGTCTGTGCTTCCTTCCACCCTCTCATCCTGGCTGTGGTCCCACCTGCCAGTTTGCCTTCCTTGCCACATTGCCTGGCTGGTAGGAGCAGAAGCATTGAAATGAAACCCAGGCAAGAGCCCGTTTCTGCTTGCAGTTCTGTGCCTATTGCCTCAACAGCCTCTGCTGGAGCTGCTCAGAGCCAGGAGACTCAAAACCTCTGTAATGCCTCTGACTGAACATACATGAACTGAATTTTTCCACAGACTTAAAAGAATGGGAACAGTTAAGTATTTTTCGTAGAAATGAGAAAAATAAATTCCTGATGACACAGAAGGCCTGTACAAAGAAAGCTGTTTAAGAAAATAGTTGCATAGGCAATTTTGTTAATAGAGGTAAAAGAACAGTTTCTACAAATGATAATTTTGCAAAAGACTGAACTACTTCTGATTTAACGTTCCAAAAAAATCAATAAAAATTGCTAGCGTGGGACAGATAATGTGGGAAATCTTCAGCTTCATTTCTTGAAATATGACGACGAAGTTATTAAATTGCCTGATGCTTCCATTGTAACAATGCACATTATAATGTTATACATTAAAATGTTAACTGTAGGCAGCACTGCTTGCTCGGATTATTATTTTCATTTACATCCCTCTGTTATGATTTTGATCGCAGACTTCCCCAAAGATTTTTCAAGTGTATGAATAAACCCCGTTTCGCCCGTTCCCAAGCTGCCCTGTTTTTTCCTGATGAAATGGTCTGTGCTGATGAGAATCTCTGAGTTTGCCGTTTACTGGCTAGGCCTGAGCCTTGCTTAAGAGCATTATGTGATACAGTACAACACATAAATCCTTAGAATAATTTAAATATATGCTTGTTAGGAATTATTTGCTTATTCTTGATTACTGGTTTGCTCATAATCAAGAATTTTGGCACCAGAAAGTGAATACAGTTATGTAAGTTCCATCTTTTTTGGTGGGGCGCTAAGGACAGAGATTTCCCTGTATATTTAACTGTATATCAAACTATTTGTTGAAGGAAAGCAAGTTTTGTTTGCTAACGTTTTTGTGACCAAGAAGATAAAAATAATCAATATGTGACTGTGTGTAGAGCCTTGTTTTGTTTGTGTTTAGCGGCAAGCTGTTGTTTTTGGCGAGTTAAAGAAACTACTCAATGAACCTTCCTTTGGGTAACTGTTGGAGTCTGCTGTGCTTGCAACATGAGGAGCAGTGCAAAATAACAAAAGAATTTTTGAAGTGGAAGGGGCCTCTTCACTTTTTGAGACATGGTCATCCACATTAACAAATGAATTTAATTGTATTCATATCAGTTTTGTTGCAAAGAACCGGCAGTAAAATTGCCAAGTACAAATTTCCATACTAGCTGCCCAACGATTTGAAAACTCCAAATTCACAAGACTATTTAAACAATCTGGTGATTAAAAATATGTTTTTGTTTCATATTCAGCTCTGGATTTGTTTTTTAAGGCTTTGAAGTTTACTTTTTCTCTCAGTCATGAAAATGATAGGATTTCTTGGCGTTAATGAAAGCTGAGGTTCTCGGTGCCTCACGTCAGAAGCGGAGCCTTTCAGAAGTGAACCAAATAGCACAAAACTTGCAGCAGAATGGGGAACAAGCAAAGCTGCCTTGATGTTGCGTGGACGTGTTGGTTAAGCAGCTCTGTCCCTGTTGTGCCCCTGCCTTGCCCTGCGCTCCCCTGTTGCTGGGACTGTTCCAGACCTCCGCTCCTGTGCAGTGCAGCCCTATGTGGTGTTCACCTTTCACTAGGTCAGAAGAACCTCGCTTGTAGCAAATGAATAAAGTATGAATTCAGGATTGCAAGATCAGATGCAGCCGAAAGAAACAAAGATCTTCTTAGGAAACAAAGGTCCTGTTTTTATGTGCAGATTCTCTCTAATGAGGGAATAATTGAGTGAGTAGAGGCTTGCTGGGATGAGCGTGATTCGCATTGACTAGCACACCTCTCAAAGCTCCGTCTCCAAACAACTGGCATCCTCCTTAGACTGCCTCATAGTCAGTATTTATTTTGCTATTTAAGTTTGTTTTATAATCCTGTCAGGCTGAGCCCCAGTGTCCTCAACTTGATAGCACGTCTCCACAGGAGAATCAATAGATTGCACATCTCAGTTGCTTGAACCCCTGCAAGCACTGTCTGGTCTCAAGTGCCTGGCCATAAATTACCTTGGTACTTTAAGGTACTTTTAAGGTACTTTGAGATACTCCTGTGATTCTGTTCTATGTTTTTGACTTGTGATTGAAACTTTTCACGGGTTTTGGGGGTGTGTAAACTTTCAGCATTAGAGCCTGTGTCCACTGTAGCCAATAGCAAATTGCTTAAAAATGTCCAAATTGAAAACAGCTGTATATCTTTTCAAAACAAAATACTATAGTGGATGATAGGGATTTAGTGAAGATAACTAGTGCCAGAGAGCTGAGTGCGTCTCAGCTGTAGCGAGCTGAGCTGCCCAGCCGGAAAGGCAGTACAGGGAGTAGGAGAGAAATTGCAGGTAGGTTTTTTGCTTGAGGACTTGTGAAGCTGCCTGGCTCTGACAGTGCTGGCATATATGTTGTGTTTTTCTGCAACTGTGGCACTTGCGTTAACAAACACTTAAAAATGACTCCAGCAGTGTTCAATTTGTAACTGCCAAGGTAGTGTGGTGCTTTCCAGGATGATACAGACATGGGGCCAAGTGAGTCACCTGCGTAAAGCTCTGGCTGGCAACATGTCACCTACAGGGCCAGAAACTTTGCCGCTGTTTGGTAGTAAATGCTAAACTTCTTACAGCTTCCCAGATTTGGCCTTGGTCAGCATCAGGGTGTGGGAGGCAAGTAGTGCTGATCTTGTCACAGTTATACGTGCAGATATCAAGACCTACTTTGGTAAAGAAAAATACTTTTTTGTTCTAACATTAAGCTGTCTTAAACATTCATAGGGTGGTGCACCTTGCTTGGCACAGCAGTCTGATGGTTGCCCTACCAGGAAGCGTTTCCTGGCATGCATGAACTGTAAAAGGTATTTAAAAAAGAGATTTAATTACAATGATTTGTTTAGAGCCTCCTGCTCGCTAGAACTCTGTATTGCTAAAGATGGACTAATTATTATAACAGCTTTCAGAGATGCTGTAACTTGCATATTTGGTTGCATGGCTTTCATTCAGGGATCCAGAAAAGGATCCCATATGCCCAGTTCCCTGGGGACTTCTAGTGCCCTGCAGCTTCCCCTTCATTTGAGGGCTGTTCTCAACCCTCGCATGTAAAGAGGTGCATGCATGATCATTTTGAATATCCGTAGGGTGGGAGACTAAAAGACCGTGCTTACATTTGAAGGAGAAAAAGAACTTGTGATTGTCCAAAGGCTGCGAAGAGTACCCTTACCAGAATATAGCATAGTGATGACAGAGTTCATTTATAGGTGCATAATCAAAATTAATCTACAAAAACACATGCAGAAATGACATAGGGAATGAATGTGTTACCAAATTAAATCTTTACGGAGAGTTTTGAGGCCAACACTTGCCCAATATTGAAAATGTGATGGACAAAAATGATAGCTGTTATCAGTGTTCCCCGTCTACGTAGCTGGAACTGCTGCAGCAGAAAATGCATCATGCAGAGGCTATATCAGGCAATTTAGGGGTAGAGACGCTCCAGCAGTGACCACTGTGGCGCCGCTGCTGCAGGGTGCAGATGCCTGCCCATGGCACTGCCCCGAAGGCTTCCAAGTAACCCATATTGAGCACCAATACTCAAAACAGTTGTATTGTTTGTCATTCTGGGAGGAGAAGTACCTATGGTGATTTAACTGCACACCCATCTGCATCTGGCTATATGGCTGTTTTGCGATGTTCAGCAAACAATATTCAGTGATACAGGAGGGGGACCAGACCCACACATATCGTGCTCGTCTTTGACACTGTATTATTTATACTTGCTTAGCCACATCTAATAAATCTTTTTTATTTATAAACTTATTTACAATTTGAATGCATTAATGAAAAAGTCATTTTCCATAATTATCTATCTGAGAATAACAAGACCTTTCCTGTATCTAGAAGCAAGTCCTTGCTTTGTTTCTTTGAAAAAAATTTTTTTCTTTTAAATCAACCGGTGACACTTGCCTATCCAATTTCACTGGGAACTTGGAATGAAACGCACTTTCCCTGAGTCACAAGTAAGGTGGTTGTGTGGGTGAAAGGTATTATTTAGATAAATAAATGATTCCCCCTGTTAATTACAAAGGAAAAAAGCATGTGTGTTTCTTTTGTAAATAATCAAAAGCAAAAAACGCGTAACATACCATTACCAGAAATGGATTAAAATCTGTGGGATTTTAATTCAACTACCAGTCATATAAAGGAACGTGGGCTAAGTGTGACAGCAAGTGCATTAAAGTGTATGTCATTAAGGAAATACTAATTTTTGCTTTTCTTCTTTGTTGTACAAAACTTGTCTTGGTTGTTTTCTTGCCAGTACATAATTGTCTGCTATTTGCCAGTAACTCAGCAGTCAGTATGACTGCTTGGTCAACAAATGAAGCGAGTGTCATGGCACGTAGCTAACTGCCTTGTGGCTGCGAACTATGACCCTGAAGGAAGGAGCAGCTGCAGAAAACTGCAGCTTGTGTATAATTTATCTCAGGCAATTTCTAGGTTATCGTTATCACTATGAGTTAAAGTTCTGCTTTTCTGCCCCAGAAGATCCCGGAGAGTCACAGATGTCTCTTGGCAGGTGGCAATAATGAACTTAGGACTTAATGCTGAGAAGTCCAAGCATCCAAAAAAATTAGTGGACTGCAATCCCTTAAAACTTAAGGGGGGTTTATAGCTCATATTGCCTCCTTCATTGGTGAATATATTTGCTGGGAGGATTACATGTAGAGGTAAAAGTTATCTGGTACAGGTCATATTCTGGTACAGGTCATATTCTAAAATAGCCCTCAGGCTCATCCTCCACTGACCAGGTGGTCTCAAAGTTTGTGGTTCGTCCATGCTGTGGAACACTGATTCTAGATCTATAAAATATTGTCTTACCTTAGGATACGGTTTCTAAATGCATGGAAGTCTTATCAGAGGAGATAATCTTAACAGCAGCATAGTTCTGTTTTTATTATTGGAGATATTGACACAAATTTGCATGATGTTACAGCCTCAGAAGAGCTCAGTAGGTAGCCTTCAATTTTTTTAGTTCAATTTCGTTGCTGTTGCTGTGATAGTTGAATCTCTTGTCTTCCATATACAGAGTGATACTATACTTTTCTAAAGCGTGGCCTCGAGCTGGCATCTGGATCAATAGAGTCATGCTAATGAAAAAAATTATGTTTCTCGTGGAGTAAAAGTGAAGGATTAAATCATGATTCTTAGGTGCCGTGTTACTGCACCATAGTTCTTCTACAAGTGATTGGGGAAGGCTGGTGGGATACAGACAATGGATAGGGATTTCGGACCTGACCCATTGTTCAGTGTTTGATCCGGAACTATTTTATGAAAATATAGCTTAACTACTACTTCTGCATTCAACAATAAAACCCTTCAGTCCCCATTCCTCTTTATGCAGGAAATAACTCTTTAATCAGGACATTTATGACTTTTCATTACTGTAAATTGTAGACCTGTCTCTGAGTTCTTGCATCCCAGCTGAAATGTTCCCGGTTGGCTACTCTAAGAATATCTACCTTTTAAACACTGTCTAGATAAAAACATTTTATCATTTTAAACATTTTAACATTTTAACATTTTAAACATTTTAACATTTTAAAGGGTGTAACCCACCCTTTTCATGAAACAATTATATTCCACAATTATCTAAATGAATTTCTTCCAGGTTGTTACTTTTATTGGGACAGTATCTCAAACAGTGTTTGTCACACCTGTGCATTCAGTTCTGATCTCATGCTTGCTAGGTGTGCAGAAGGAGCCTCAACAAGCAACTGAAATGGAGGTTAGCTAGGCTGAAGTTTACTTGTGTTCTTTAGCAGGGAAGTGCTTTAGCAGAGCCCTTAATGACAGATTCAAAATGTGTGCGTATGTCACTAATATGAGGTTCTTCCAACTAAAGAATGTTTTTAATCAGAGGTTGGACAGTTATGGATTGGGGAAATAGAGACAATGATGGGAATGAGCAACTTCTAATACAATGGAAGTAATAACCTCAATACAAAGCCCTTTGGTTTACACAGTGCATGATGGTAAGCTTAAGACACACCTTGTTTCTTTATCACATGAGAGTCAAACTGCGGCATGCACTAGAAAAAGAGGATTAGCTGCACTGAAAAGAAACTTAGGTCAAGAAAATTACCCTCATGCTTTAGAGATCTGAAAAGATTTTCATTTATTCAAGGGGAAGTACTTAACAGAAGAACAGCAAAGGAGTAGTGGGGAACAAATCTCTTACCAACAGGCTGAAGTCATGGTCTTGGGCCATCCTGGCAGGATGGGAAGGTATCTGGGTGCAGAACTCTTCATGGCAGCCAGGCATCCCATGTTTTTGCTTCTTTGACCGGATATAATGAACTTGGTCCTTTGTCAGGAAGGCTGCTAAGCACATAGGGGAGAATTTTGACACTAAATGGAGACAGTGTATTAAAGAATCTGACAAGCAGGCTTGGAAAGGATTAATTTAAACATATTATACCTTCTGCAGAATGTGAAGAGAGGAAACCAAGAGAAAATATTTAACGCTTCTTCTCTAGAGGCAGATGCAGATTCCCGATATGGAAGCTGACTTGTGACTCGAGGAGGAGGACCTGCATTTTATGATGCTTCTCTCAATATTTCTATTCCAATGTTTCATTCTAAGAATGCAGTGCACAGGGAGGTGACCCACTCAACTTCTCCCTGGTTGCTATGCTATCCTGTTTTTTGGTTTTTTTTTTTTTTTTTAAGAACTGCATCATAAACAAGCATCAAGGATCAAAAAGAGAGTAGTATGTTTAGCCCAAGGTTGCTGTTCAGTTATTATAAAAATCACTTGCTTCTCTGTGTTAAAAATTGTATTTTTTTCCTAATTTGGTCGATTTGATGTCTATATTGATTTCTTGATCAACTGTACTTTAAAGGGCCTCTTAGTATTTCTCTGTGCCTAATGGCTTTGGGAAAATTTACACAGTTCTTACATCTTCAAAGAGACAAAATTCCAAAATGGATTTAAGTGAAAATATTAATGCACTAGAGAACTGCCTGAGCAGAAGTTGCTGTGACTTCTGTAATTCCTATATTTATTTTTTCATGCAGTAAATCTCACCTACTCACACTTCATTTATCAGCATGTTCAGTATAATCCTCAAAGGCTATAATACTGGAATTTTTGTTTCTGAGCATGACTCGTGTTTCTGCTATTACTTGGAAATTAGTCTATATGTAATTTCTTTAAATTTCTTTGTGTCAGAATCAGATGTTTCATTTTAAAGGAACAAGCCCACAGGGCTTCCAGATTTTGTCAGTGTGCAGCAAGTAATTTCATGAGCAATGTCTTTAATATCAAATCTCTGTGGTATTTTAATATTATCAAATTTTACTGTATGACACAACAAGATTTTTGACAAGAGTGATTGCATCTCTGGCACTAGAAGAGAAAGCAGCAGGTTAGATTTCCTGCAGTATTTTTTTTATTATTCCCAGCTCAAGGACAAAGACATGCTCTGTAGGATCACCTAGAAACTTATTTCTGCAATTGCAGTGAGGATTTAAGAAATCTCTTTTCCTTCAAGTGCAACTTTTAATCCCTAAGAATGTTAAGAAAGCCCACCTCTTGCTTGGAGGCATCTGACTTGTGAGGAGTTTCTACAGCAGAGTGGTACTCTTTCTGAATCTTAACTCCGCTGTGGAGAAAGGGATAAACCAAAGGGATACCATCCATCATAGCTTGCATGACAAAGATGTATGCCTTATTTACAGTTATTCCTGCTAAAAAGCTTGCAGGAAAATAGAAGAATTAAGGCTAAGTTATTCAAAAATGTGTAGTTAAACCTAGATGCAATCTCAAATTTGGACTGTAGTTATTCAGTTTTATTTTTATAAAGTACCTTGTCTCCTGTGGATGTCCTTGGAAACCAAGACTAAACAGTTTTTCGGTACTGAAGTGCCCTGTTTCTCTTAGACATATTAAAAATACGCAACTTATACTAGCTCTAGATATGTAACTAATCGATTTTAAGCATTCCTTTTGAAAAATGTACTCTCGTCTGTAGAGAAAGTTAGTTGTAGAGCCAGTCCTAGAAAGAAACTTATGGATTCCCTGTGTCATGTCCTACCACCCCTGAGAAAAAGAAAGATTACTGTTACTCTGATCTGTTTACAAAATATTGCAGTAAGGACTAAATACCCTATCTGAGCAGAGGGAGGTAGACAAGTTGCAAAAGATCGGCCTGCAGGGATGTAAATCAGACTGTAGGAAAGACCTATGAGCAAAAAGCTGTTTGATTTAATCAATATCACAGGAAAAGACAGGTAGAAATGCTGCACGTGACTACATACGCTTGAAACACTGTAATGTTTCAAAACCTCCTACAACAGTGTTAATTCTGAGGCCAAGGCCACCTTATAGCGCTTGTAGCATTAATAGAGGACACAATATTTTATATGCAGGCAATGCTATTATAGTATATTCCTTCTGTTCTCCCATTGTCCTGCAACATCTCAGGAACTTGAACTCCTCAGCTAGTCTCTGACCATCACAGCGATCACTATGAAGGCATTCAACTCTATTTCTTTCCTATTAAAAGTTTCTCCAGTTTACTCCACTGCAGTAGCCTTTCTCCTCAACGTGGAGCAGATGGCATGGATGAACTTGGAATATTATTTTTCCAAAAAGGCAGAAAAATAGCTTCACATCATATCTAACAGACGAGGCTTTGTCTATTCTGTTTATTCTGTGCATCCAGCCACTTGAGCCTGATGTATCCTATACTGATATTCCAACCAAATGCCCTTTCTCGCCCTGAAGAACAAAGTAGGTCATGTATCATTGTAGTGCTTCCCTGAATTGCAGAAGTTTGAGTGCAAATCTTTTTCTGAATTTGTGTTTATATTTCTTAGGTCTGTTGACTCCCTCGTGTATTTTATTTCTGGCATCTTGTCTCTCTCTTCCATGTTGCAGGTAAGAGTATGCTAAAAGTTGCCCCACAAGAGGTGCCCTTAGCTGTTAGCGTCGTGATAGTTAGCTCTTTCACACCTTTCTTTTCTTCTCAGAAAAAGGAAAGCACAGTTGCCCTGAGAAACACATGAAAATTGGAAGGAGTTACAGATGGCACTGTCAAATAACCAAAAGAAAAAAAATAATATCCCATCTATTGCGATTTGTCTGGCAGAACTTAGAAAGCTTCTGCCATTTCCCTGACACTGTGCTTTAGTTTAACCATGGCACTTGGACAAGACTTGTCATTTAGATGAGAGCCAAAGTCAATAGAGAAAGCAGAGCCAAAGTCGATTTATTAGTTTGGATCAATTCCAGATGAAATACTGCTGTTAAAAGTTTTGATATTCACTTTATGTGATTCTGCAGTTGCTGTAACCTACAGGAGCTTGAGCCAACAAAGATGTTTCTGGTTTTATAAACAAGGTTTTTCTGCAGTTAAGATGCAGTGTCTGCTCTCCTAACAAATGGCTCACCTATGTTGGTAATAAAACTCTCTCTGTTTAACTGTGGCATTAATCTCGGCTGATTCTTCTTTTGCAAAAGCACCCAAATAAATGGAGCAACCATAGCATTCTGTATGTTAGATGCACAGAATCAATTCCCCGGCTTCTAGCCTTTTAAATTTCTGCATTATATACTGTACAGCAGCCATATGTCTTTTAAAACAGCATGTTGCCATTTCAGGTGTAATTGGTTTTATATCATGTTGTTTTCAGCAGGTTTTTCCTCTGTCTATACATGACTGAAATCACTGCAAGGTAACTTAGACGGTGTCCTATATCTTCAATAATTAAAAAAAAAAAAAAAAACCTAAACTGAGAATAATATGAAAATCCTGTTCTAATCTGCATTGGAATAAATCCAGAATATGTCAGTGGAGAGAACTAATGAAAAGATTTGTGAAGAATTTGGTTAACAGTTGTGGAGAAGGAGACAGAAGAAGGATAGCTCAGAAGACAGGCTGTTAACAGAGAGCTCAGAATCCGCACGTTGTTACTTGGATGCTGAACAGCTGAAGCAACCTGCAGAGAAATCACTTTATCTCTGTGCCCTTTTCTGCTTCCTCTTTCTGCTCTCTTTGTATCAAGGCTATTCAGTTAGATGTCATTGAGGTCCATGTGGCATTGGCCGTGCTCAGCAGGAAGCAGTGCACAGAGGCCGGCTTTGCTGGACGACCTGTGTCCTGCACAGCTCTGCCACTGTGGAGCTCTTTGTCAGTATGGGGACACAAAATGTAATGCATCTGATGGGACAGGAAAGGTTATGATAGTGCCCCAGAAAGTCAATGTGTTAGGTATGATACCTAGAAGCATGTTTGTGATGCATCAGGTTTGGCCACGTGTTTGTGACGTTGACAAGGTCTATTACGGAGTATTTTCGTGATCTAGACCCAGAACAGAGCTGGCCATTTGAGATGCTGTGATTTAGAGTATGTTTGCAGGAAGACGAACTGTCTCTGATTCTTCAGACATACCTCAGAAGATGAAGAGGGTCACAAACCGTTCTGTGAGTGTGAATGATAGAATGACTGGAAAAAACATGGTTTGGAGAAGGAATGGTTTAGTCAGTAGTAGAATAGGCTGAATTACCTTATCGTTATGTTTTTTTTTTCCTTTCTTTTTTGAAATGTTTTCTTGGCGTTGACCCAAGGATAGCTACTTTCATAAGAAGTACCCCACAGACACAATAACTTTGGATGCTTCTCTTGTAGAATCCTTATGTTTAAAAGGAAACAATCACTTTGAAACAGTTAGCAGAGGGTCTTGTGGGTGCTAGCCTTTTTATGCTGGCCTGGGGTTGTAATAGTGGTGAAATACATGGGCGCAAGGGGACCCTTGGGTGGTGCAGAGCTGCTGTGATTGGGTCATGTATCTCTTCCATATCTCTGTCCTACTATATAGGGTGGGCAATCACTGGTGGTTTGCAGCAGCTTTTTAGGACCTTTACAAATGATGCAATTAGAGGCTCTGATGTAGGATAAGACGGAGACCGGTGCTGATTGCTTGGGTAGGGAAGTAATTGAAAGCTTTCTCGCTTTCCCATTCAACAGTGGGAACCACAATGGTAATTGGTCTACTTAGAGCATTCTTTTCTCCAGAGAACTTGTCATATCTTAATGGCTTTCATACTCTCTAATTTCTTCTTAAGTTTATAAAGTACTAACTTCTTAGATCTAAGAACTAATATGTATTGCTAGGTTTGGTCTTAACAGAGATGGGACCTTGGAGAAATTGTATAGCGTGGGTGGAATTAACTATATCGTTATAGCTCGATATTGAAAACAATAAAGGGAGTAGGTATGTACTGGGAAATAGTTTGAGAGCACATCGTTGGTAGGAACAAATGTACGATGATGAGGACATAAATCCAAAAACTCTGAGAAAGTAGAAAGGAGAAATAAATCAAGCAACTCAGTTTCTAGAGGTGCCACAATACTATTTCTTCTACTGCACTCTGAAGGGCAATGAATGTGGTAAGAGGCTGATGTGAGACTAAATCCTTCCTTAGAGTGCTCTCACTGGAGTCAAATTTAGAAGTGACATGCATATTAAAGGGAAGCGTTTGAGCCGGATTTTCAAACCTGTGCTTAGATTCCTTAAAGCACATCAATGCAACTAAAATAAGTAGCTGGACTTCTGGAATCATTGGTTATCTAGGCTTCTCCCATGTAAAATCAAATATATACAAACAAAAATTAGGAACCTAATTAAACTTTAGGAAAAACCGGAAACTTTCTATTACTCTTCAGGAGGACTGCCACCCTGGATCTTGGAGGAGAAATTTCTGTTGAAACATAAAAATATGTGAGGGAGAACTGCACTCATAACGTTCAGTTTGCTTCTAGTTCCCTGCGGGGACATAATGAGCCCATGCTGTAGGTGGTGGAGGAGTCTGAGAGAGGGAAGGCTGCCTGGCTGCGAGTCAAGTCTGCCTCCCTTCTGGTAAACGTCTTGACTAAATGGCTGACTCCTTTGGAGTGGGGTTTTTTAGGGGAAGAGTCTTCTGGTAGAAAGGTTCTGCACTAGCTTTTGTACCCTGAAAAGAGAAATTGTATGAAAATGGGTGTGCATTCAGGTAGAACAGAAGTGCTGATTAGGAGTTAACATTTCTTTTCCACGTGAACAATAGCAGTCAACGGGCAAGAGTGTTGGTGTGTGTTTGACAGAAGGAAGATTTGACTGGAGGAGCTGCCTGGTGTGTCAATGCTCTGTTTCAGCTATGTGCTTGGCAGTAGTTGTGATATGATTGAAATTCTCTGCTCTTCTTGATGAGTTGATGCTAAACTTCTTGACGGGTTAGTTTAATAAATGAGCGGCATCAGCTTCTACTAATGTAGTCACAGTTGTGGGTCCCATCACTGGCAAATGTGCTAGTTATCCTTGGTGTGTTAGGGCATGCAACAGTCTAATTTTAATCTTAAGTATAGGTAGCATGGGATGCAAAAGGTTGCTGTGTCATAGAATTAAATAGCCACTGCCTATGAGGCTCAGCTGCAAGTAAGGAAGTTTTCCCCCACAGGAAAACATCAATACTATTTCCTCCCCCCTTCCCCTAGAAAGGAGTTTTTTTTCCAGGATGTAAGAGGAGTCATTTAATTCAAGGAAATGCAACTGAGCTACAGGAGCAGTTTTACTGTGTCAGACCGAAAGTCTGTTACTCTTGTCTCCAACTATGGAAACAGAGAATAGATGTGCAAGTAGAATGACAGCAGAGCAATTCATTCTCCTAGCCTTGGGAAATCTGCACTAAAAGCACTACCGAAGGTAGAGACTGCCTAAATTGTGTTAATATCCCTCAGTGGACCTATTGTCCATAAAATTGATTAATTCCTAAATTAGCATGAACACGTAGAAATCAGTGACCTCTATGCTCTTACTTTCATTGAATATTTTACCTACACCTGTAGCACAATCAAGTAGGCTTCCTAATTTTATGCCCATAGCAAGATGTTTCTTTAAATTCTCTTTGAATGGCCTTGTTATGGTTTCATATTTAACTTTCAGAGTTTTTTCTCTTTTGTATGTTTTTTACTTTGTGTGACTTCTGATTTTTGAAGGATTGCTCAGCTATCCACTGAGTGAAAAATCACCCCCATTTGTTTGCTTTGAAGCTAGTTCTAGCAGCTTCAAAACACTTCCCTACTTCCAGTAGTGGAAAAGAGAACAAATGATTCCACCCTCCCCTTTCGTATGTGATGGAAAGTCCAGTGGTACAGTCCATTTTTCTTGACTGTTTTTGATTTGTGCTGCAATTTTAAAAAATTCTTGTGCTATGTTTGAGAAAATGTTTCTAGTAAGAGGATGATGTATTTCTGCCTTGGATATGCCCATCAACTGACATCGTTTCCTTCTTATTTTTCTTTCAGAGCTTATTCGTTACTTATGTTCTGTAGTAATTCAAATTACTTTCCTTGATTTTTTTTTTTTCAAGAGAAATTGGGACTTTCTATTGCGTTGCATACAAAGGAAATGCAATTTCAAAAGTGTTATCATACAAAAAGAAATCTCCTCTGGCTCCCGATTGCCACCAAAGTTTTTACCTGGCAATTTTAAATTTGTTGTAGTTTGTATTTTCAAACCAAATTTCACACTAATATTGAAGTTCAATAGAAATTGAGACTATACAGCATCTCTCTTCAAAATAACACCTTAGAGGAAAAGCAGATGAAGAATTATTTATCCATTGGGAAAGTAACACAGGCTGTTCTTCCACAGATGTGCTGGCCATTTTGTATTCTCTTGCTGATTCTCACAGCATTTTCTGCCTTGAGTTACTTCTTGCCTGTTTCCTTCTCCCAGCTCACTTTCCTGTATTCCTGCTTTCTCAGTCTTCATTCAAATTGGTATCACCTCCAATATTTATTAATTTCATAACTCTTCTTGGAAATTGCGTATCTGCTGATGAATGGCAGGTAGGTGTTGGGGTGGTGCTCGGGGGAAAGAGGTTGAGGCAAGAAGCTTCCCCGGGAGTGAGTGCTGCCTGATTGGGTTCGGAGCTGCTGGTTGCAGAGACCAGCTGCTCCTCCCTGCCAACTCGCCGAAGCTTCTGCTTCACTTTCTTTCTCAAGCCTGTCTTCACTGTGCAAAGCTCAAGGAGCATATTTTACAAGAAACTGCATTTCTTCCTTTTGTGCCCTATAGGGTAGTTTTAGCAAAGGATGGATGCTCATTAGGGCATTCTTTCTTAAGAACTTCTTTGTTAGCCCTTCTTTATGGTATTTAGAGGTCTTTATATAAAATACACTCAAACACACACACACACAGTCACTTTACATATAATCAACTATTGTTATTATACAATAAATTGAGTAATGAGCACAGGGGCTTGATGGTTTGGTTGCTACTGCTAGCCAAATCTTATTAGCAAAGAAAAGCTAAAGGTTTCAGTGACCGGTAATAACGGTGGCATTAGAATGCCCTTTCTGAACATATTATTTTTAAACTGTGTGTGCATATATGTTCATGAGCCCAGTCAGGCTTGTCAAATCTACTATTCTAAGCACCTTCCTCCTCTTTCTTAGCTGAATTATTTATGCAGCTAATATTAAGTATGCTTTACATATAAATGTTTCATATCAACTGAATAAAAAGTTCCCAGTTCTCAGTCCCTCAGTACTGGCCTAGGTAACTTGCCTAGTTTCTGTCTTTAGAGGCTTCCATTATACGTAATGAAACCACATTGAACCTGTTACATATAATGAACAACTTATTGAAGATACGAAGTGATTAGTGACCCGACCCCCCCATTTGCTTTTTCGTGACTGAATTGTGAGTCTTCATCCTAGGCTGGATGAAATGAGGCTCTTGTTGCAAGAGATAAATAGCATTCTCTCCCTGAAAGGTGAGTTAATGAGGTGTGGAAATGAGGCTTTGCCAAAGCCTCCACTTCACATGGGACCTCTTCCACACTATTAGGTAGTGGAAAACTCCAGCCCACGTGGAGCAGCAGGGTACGTTGTTAAGGAAAGGATTTGGACTAGTTTAAGGTTTATGAATAAAGCATGTGTGGGTGGATGTGTTTTTAATATGCTCCAAAACTTGGAAAGGTGGGTATTTTTTATTCCAGCAGTAAAGAAACTGAAATTGGCATTTTGAAAACATATTGCATTTACAGTTTAAGACGGCATTTTAGATAAATTCAGGTCTGTTATGCTGTTCAGTGGATACACCATCTGGTAACTACTTTTTTTTTTTTGTTGAGGTAATTATTCAAGTATGTCGTATAGCAGCATCCCTAAACAGCATCCTTCTATTTGGAAGGATGAAATGTCAGTGGAATTAATTGTCAAGTGTTATAAATAAAGTTGGTTCCAGTTTTATGACTGCACCAGTGTCACGTGTTCACTAGCGGGCAAAGTTAGTATTGAATCGAGAAATAGTCATCCACCTGTATATCCAATATATAGTAGTAATACGCTGACAGTAAATTTGAAACTTTCATTTATATAGAGTAATGAGCTAAGTGGGTGCCAAATCCAGTCCATTTTTTCCGATAAACTCAGTGTGAAATCCATAGCCATAGTTTTAAAACAAGTAACTTGTATCTCGATACTACTTAATACTAATACAAGTATAATAGAATTAATATTAAGACAAGTAACTAGCTATTATTTATTATTATATAGTTACTTTAGCTATTATTTATTATTATATAAAGTGCTATTAGCTTTTTCCAGAAACTTATTAATTATTCCAAAAAATTCATTAACTTACTTATGCATGTCATTGAGTCAATAGCCGTTACACATTTCTTGCCAGACTGTACTGCTGGCCACTTTAAATACTCTGGTTTGATATTTTTAAGCAAACTCTGTGCTTGATCTTGGAGTTTCTATTGGACTTCTTTGGGGAAATATTAAAGCATGCCTCATTTTAAGTAGTGACTGCAGAGGAACTATTCTAATGTTTTAAGTACTTTTAGAGTAGGTTTGTCTTATCTATGTTGCCTGTATGGCCAAAGCTTCAAGACCCATTGTTTACTTCCTCCTGTGGATTAGGTTGAACCTCGCTTATTATCTGTTTGGAACATATGCACAGCAGATCTAATCTGCCTTGGCTATCTCTAGCAGTACTCAGTCCCCACTCCACTACTCATATCACAGCCTGCTACCTGGCTACGCATGTTCTGTACAGCATTGCACAGGGAGTAAAAACCAGGAAAAGGGGACCCACCTGCACAGTTTGGCTTTTAAAAAGCCCTTTAATTGCAGCCAAGCAGTAATTCATAAATGTACCTAGTGAATTTTAGGCCCCCCTGTTTTCCTCTAAAACATTCGCAAGTAGATTGCACATCTCACAAACATACATATTATTCAAAAGTTGTCAGTGAGGAATATGTCGATGCTTTTTGACCACAAAAACCTGGTTGCCAGACATGGCACGTGGGATTGGGTTTTGTTGCTATGTGGGTAAAGCATGTGTGGGCACTTGTGATAATAACCCTCGTCTCTGAAAGTCAACTTCTTAGCCTCTCTGGTGGAACCGGGAAATGAACTTGGTTACTTTTTCTTGTTTTATCACAGGGGCGACACATACAAATATCTGAAATCACGGCAAACTCATATATATGTTTATGAACATTTTAAGAAATCCTGCCTTTTTTTCCTTGTTTTGACATTTTATTAAGACGTTCCTGTTGTATTAATTGTGCTAATGAGGAGGAGTTCATGAGAAAGATTAATCCACATCAGAAGTCTGGCAGTGGTGGGGAAAAAGGTACTGTCTTCAGTAAAATAGTCCCAGACATTGATGTTAAGAAAGGTATCTATATAGTTTGTGGCCCAAAAATAAATTATAATGAATTCTTCCATTTTTCTACCCGGCCTATGCAGGTGGCATTTGGTTTTGAGTTCAGTGAGGCTGCAGATGCGCTCCGCTGGCCAAGCGTGCTTTCCAGGGGAGTGGGCAGATACGGTGCTCCAGCGCTGCCTGGAGCTGGGCGAGAGCGATGGGGAGCGTCCCCGAAGGCAGAGAGGGCTCGGGGCCCCGGTGCAGGGGGCTGGGCTGGCAGAGGGGAGCCCCTCAGCCCACCTTCGTTTCAGACAGTTGCTCTGGAAGAGGGGAGCTGATGGAGATGCTGCTTGCTGGTTCATTTGGCTTGGGTTTGATAAAGACTTTGAAGGAACAGTTCAGGTTTCTCCAGTTTGTGGGGGGAAAAAAACAATAGTTTATACCATTTTCCTTTTGAAGTTCGGCTCCCTGTATTTTACCAGAATAGCTACGACAATTAGGATTTTACTCCTTCCATCTCCCTGTCACAGCCCCTCAGCCCAACTGGGGCCGGCAGGAACACAGTGCTTGCATACAGATTTTTAGTCCCAGCTATGTCAAAGCGGACTCAGATGCAGAAGCTGTTCAAGTACCAGGCCAAATCTGTATTTTTGTCCTAACTTCTCTCCTCTTTATGCAGTTAATGTTCTGCCCTGGCTTGGGTCGCCTCTCTCGTAGGGCCTGAAGCCCTGGTTAGTGCCTGGGGTGAGGGGAAGGTCAGTGCCCAGGTTGACCTGGGGCTTGTATGGGGACGCTAGCTGGAGGAGGAGGACAGAAGGCCTGACCCCTGGCTGCGAACAGCTAACTAGATCTTTGTCTCGGTTCATTTACGTGTTAAAGTTTACTGCTCAGCTTCCCAGAGCACCTGCCCCAGGAGGAAGGCCCTCACAGAAATGATGGCAGCTTTCTCTGAGGGAGTAATTTGCCATGCCTCCTGCTACCATATACAAATGCTAGGCTGGAAGTTGTTTCACTGCAAAGTGAAAGAAGAGGTGAGATGTTAGAAACATAGCTTCATTACAGCCTAAAGTGTTAGGAAATGCAGTGCTGAAGAAGGTGAACAAAACAAAAGTTATTTAAGTCTAAATTCTCGTAGTGAAGGTTGCTTTTTTCTGTAGTAACAGGCTTATTTTATTTTGTGTTTTGCAGTACAGAATAATTAGCATACTTTTCTGTTAACCTTGCCTTTCTTAAATCTGGGAAAATACCATGCCTACCATGCAATAAAGTTGCTTTTCCTCCTCCTTGACAACAGATTTGAGAGACATGACTTTCTGTTGCCTAACGTCATTGCTTGGACACTGAGACAATATTCTAGTAGCTGTTGAAGGATGATGCTTTTGATTATACTGTGTGATTGCATCAATTTAAGTCTGGAAAGGAGAAAAAAAAAGTAACTTCTGTGTAAGTCTGTACACTTTTAAGTCATTCAGGGCTCTCAATTCACGGAATTTGAACATGCTCATCATCTCGTCGGACTGCAGCCGATATTCCCCAGCTAGAATGGAGAGCTCTCATTGTCCGTATTTTGTAGGGTCAGTTTCAGCTATTTTGATGCTAAATGTAACTCAGTTCGGGAGCATTTGGGGTTGGCTAATTCCACCATAATGCATGGAGGTCAAACTTGTGTTGTGAATTGTTTAGCCATAAGCCAACAGGACAGTTCTAAAATGATTTTGTGACCTGAGAATTGAATGTTCCCTTTAACCTTTTCTCACTAAAAACGTCAGAAGTCGCATCTTGCCTGTGGCTTCTGCGGTAGGCAATTTGCTTCCTGTACTAATGAGTGCTTATCCATCTAGATAGCACTGAATTCAGCAGAAAAGCTTTATGTAAATTTTCGATGGATATAGCACATTTGTATCCTTTCTAAATAGAGGAAGATAGGGTGGAGAGGCTCCTACTTCAGCATACAGCCCCCAGAGTTGTTCAGGGTTCTTGTATATGTTCTTCTATAACAGGGTTCTTCTATATTGCAAGTGAAGGAGGAAAGAATCTGTAGAATCAGTTTAATTATCTTTTAATCTCTCTGAATATTAATGCAATCAAATTATTTAATTCTTTATCTAGCAGTCTATTTCCACAGCACATGCTTAGCTCGTGAACTGGGCTGGAAGGAGCCATGTGATATTGCTGTGAGCTTATTCAGGCGAAAAATTTTTTCTGTGCAGAGCTGCATGTTACCTGGAGATGTTCCTTCCAGCTTTTAAACAAAAATTCGTGGTGGTGCCTGGGAAGCTGTGCTTTAAGTGTGAAACTACCTTAATGGCATCAAAAGTTTGATGACACAAAAGAGAGGATCTTGGGGGGATCCTTGGGGACACAAACTGCTTGTGCAGCTTATATCCCAGTGGGCAGGTGTGCTTATGTGATTCTTCAATACACATTACTATCTACAAGGTCTGATTGCAAATTTTTAAGTTTAGTTGTTTATATTTTTAAAAGGTGAGATCATTTGTGAACTCTACCTTTTTTCCTCCTGTAGTTAGCTATGAGAAGAATACCTGAGTTGTAAACAGGGCAGATGTGACAGGAAATTCATAAGGAGACAATAAACATAAACCTGATAATGTAATTTAATGTGCTTATGCATTAAGTATTATTTTCTAACTATAACTGCAGTTCAGCTCTGAACCCTCGCTCACTGAGGTCATTAGCAGCGTTGCTGCTGTCTGCTGTAGGGCTAGGAACAAGTCCTCAAAGGGGGAAAATGAAAACCTGTGCCACTGTCTCAACAAGTACTTGAAGCTATTGCAAGCTGTGGGTTCTAAAAAATTGCCTTTCTGTTGTATCCTTTCAAGAGCTTGAAATAATAACTTTTTCCCCCCTCTGCTAATTGTATGGTTTTCTGTTTGGCAAATTTTGACTCTTTTCTTTCTTAGATTTTTAATGGAAATTGAAGTTACAAGATGTTTTCTGTGCTGGTGAACAAGCTGTGAACAAGCTCTTTATCTGTGAACTTTTTATCTGCGTTTGAGAGTGAAACATCAGGAAACAAAATATCATAAGGCTTTTATGAGCGGGGGTTATTGTTTAACTGCTATTTTCTTCACTCTTTTGGTAAGGAGGTAGGTATGAAATGTTTAGTTTGCAAATTATCTCCTTTAAAATGTTTATAATAAAGAATTAGCAATGCAAGCACTGGCTTATGAATAAATATTCACAAGTGACTAGCCAAACTTACATAAAATAGCTATAATGAAAGAAATGGCCTTCAAAACAAAGCATTTCATATAACAATGCCAATTCAACACAGTAAGAACTTGATAACTCTTGAAAATATTTCTAAATGAATACACTAAGAAACGTGACAAAACTGTTCTTATTATTACAGAGCAGTAATTCCACACAGATCTCCATGGGGCAAGATGCTATACAACGTGTACAGAAGTGAAAACCAAGCTAAAACAGATTTTTCATGTTAGCAGATGTATGAGAGATGAAAATGCATGACAAAAAAATGTGTATATATATATAAATTTAGGTAGTCTTTTCCAACATTGGACTTTTCTCCTTAATAATTCTTCTGCAAAGAGAGTCCTCCAATATTAAAGACAGGTCAACTGTGGGAGGAAAGGCTCTGGAGGGAGAAAGGAGGGAGCCTCTGTGAACTTTTGGTGCTCTCCTCCCCAGCACCGAGCTCATTTGTTCAACTACCTTGTGGAGCCAGACTGGGTCGCTGACCTACCCGTGTGGCGACAGTTGCCCCAAACAGCCAGAGTGCTGTTAATTTACAATGATAATTTAAGAATTTAAATTTATCTCATTCCTCCAGCAAGTTATGAAATGGCTGCTCTTTATAAAAATGACATCCAAACAAATCCTTGAAATGTAGAGGGCCCTGCTACATCTGTGCTTACCAGCCCAGCCCCTTCTGGGCTAGGTTCCTGGCACATTCAAGGTCAGTGAAGAAATTCTGTTTTTTTCCTCTGTTGGTATTGTTTTAATTGCTTTAGCGTATTTGAGTCCTAGTGATTAACAGTGACACACAGGCTCAGTGACGTGACTGAAGGAAAAATATTAATATCACAAACTGCTCCAAAATAATTCAGCAAAAAAGGAAATGAAGCACTTTCAGCTCTGGGATGAGTAAACTGGCACATAAGAGCTCCCATCCTTGTTTTAAAAATGGTAAAACAACAAAGTGCATGATGTCTTCAGCAGCTTGGAGCTGTAGCAGATTTGGACTATGCTAATCTGCCTGCTTCTTAATGCTAGTTGTAAAGTACTGGGAATCTGTACTCTAGCGGAAGAAAACATTTAAATCCCGTTTTCACTTCTGACATGTGAATAGTTTTACTGAGGTCCATAGTGTGGCTTAATAAACATGCAGCAATGCTAGGCTGACATGTTTACTCTTCTGATGTTCCTCCCCAGCTCCTTGGGACTCGTGCTGGGGATGCAGTTAATTCAATTGCAGAGAGCCTGGTCAAGGCCTTTGTGTCCCAAGCCGTGGTAGAGAGCTAGTGACTCTTCTGCAAGGTGCCCAGCAACTTACCGCAGTGCTGCAAGCAAGCCCAGGCAAGAAAAGTATTTTGGGGTGAAAGTGTAGAAGAACGGGAGCCTAAGGGCTCCGAGGTGTGACATCAGGACTGCTTTGTTCGGACTGAGCTTAGTCGGATTTGAGGGTTTTGAGGCATTTCCAGGGAATGGCAGCTATGGCTTACAGGTGGGAGGAAACAAATAAGAGCCAGAGGAAATAAAATCAGTGCTGGATGATTGATCTGCGTTGTTACCTTGCAGCGAGGCTGTAGGAGGGGTTTTTCCTGCCAATCCATTTTTTATTTTGTCAGGGCAAAGCTGACATGCACCTCCCAAAGTGTAAAGGGAAATGTGCACTGCCGATAAACAGTGGGAATGAGCCTATGGGGCTAGCAAAATTAATTTTCTTGTCATGTTGCATTGCTTGAATTGTAAACACCAGCACGACTAGCTGGTGAATTATCCAGTTTCTCTCTCTTGCATGTAAGGATAGTAGAGTTAGTCCTTTTCCTGGCTTGATTTAGTTCTTCCTCACAGTGCTTAGGTGTCGTTAAAGGGTTTGTGTGGGTCAGGAATGGTTGAAGTGTAACTATTCTAACACTGGCTGGCCTATTGCTAGCGATTTGTGAGTATTGAGATTTGGGAATATAGCAGTTTCTCTTTTCCACCTTCCTGAAATTAGTTGAACTTCTTAATTTGCCTCCTGGAAACCACAGACATAAGACTGCAAACTTAAACCTCGTTGCTAATGAGACTGTAGTAACTTTACCTCAGAAAAGCGTATAGGTCGCAGCCATTTATGCCTGTAAAACATCCAAAGACGAGAGAAAAGCTTCTATTTTCTGTGTTATTCACTCTTATCATGGTAACTTTCCCTTCCAAGGAAGACTAGTCATGTCACTAGCCTGTCTTTAGAAATCTCTGTGCTTTCAGTAGACAAGAATGAATAGGCTTCCAGTTAGAATTTCTCCTGTATCAAAAAAAGAAGAAAAAAAAGAAAAAAAGAGGGGGGGAAAAAAAAGAAAGCAGTCATACTATATTCCCACAGGGAGAGCATAAAATAAATCTTCTGTTCTGTAGGGGACTACCTCCAATTTAGGACCTGTCTCTGCAGAAAGAGGCAGTTTCTTGCATTTAATAGAGAGTATAGAGTTGTAATAAACACAAAATACCAGCACTTCCGCCTATTGCTTAGACTGTTAACTCTACCTATTGTACACAATGCCAGTAAAATAGGATCCATAAGCCCTGGGCTTTCTGCATTACTATCGTAAGCCAGGTAGTGATTTTGTGAATTTTTCAGCACAATTCTCCCCCCTGGTAAATACCAGTTCATAGAAACAAATCTGTCTGTGGCAAAGGGTCTGTTTTGGCAAAATTTTTATTAAAAGGCTTTTCCATTTCTGGAATGGAGCTCCTACCATTCCTCCCTCTTCCCTGGCCCACACAGTCAGCAGCTCTAGGACTTAACAGTCTTCACTTGTGGTACTGCAACTCGAGAGCATTTTGCATCTCCCGGATGAGTGCTGACATCCTCTGGACGATTGGTTACCCTGAGATGTGGGTTTTCGCTGTTCTTTGGAAAAAAAATGTGAAAGGGCAGTTTTGTTTTGGTGTGAAAGGAAAACAAATGTCAAAACTTTGAGTGCCATGTAGAGGTCTTGTTTTGCAGCAAATTTTAATAAGGACAGCTGCAGGAGAAACCTTCCTACTAATCTGAGACTCTCACCCATCATTGCATCTTATTAAATGTCAGAATGAGTAGGTGGAAAGGCTGCCGTTCTGCAAGAACCTGTGCTGTTCGGCGAAAACTGCTGTGATTAGATGTATTAACAGCAAGGTCAATGGTGGAAAATAGGATATATGCAAAGATGTTTGTTTCTTTTGAAGAATACAGGTAAGAGTATGTTTCTGTAAGTATGTGCTCATCCTGCTTTCCCCTTGCACTGAAATGAAGCCTACGTATGTTTGACTGCTTGCTGTATAGATCTTATTTGTGGAAAAATGTGTCTGCAGTTGTAAAGCATCAGCATTATCTGTTTTATCCTTTTCTCTTCCTTTAAAATACTATGAAGTAGAAGTACCCTTCTGCAGTGCCCTGTCACATTCAGTTCCCCTGGTTCCTTGCAGACTGCAAAATGGGATGGCAAATTCACATTTACATTTGTAAAAGAGCACCCCTGAGTCATCTCTAATTCCAGAGCTGCCTGATCCCATTATCCCAGTGCCCTGACGTGGGAGAGGCAGTTGATACCATCCAAGTCTTGTGGGGCTCTGTGCTACACAGCTCTTGACATAATAGTCTGTGCAGCAGGCTTACTAGGGCGCAATGACAAAAGCTAGGGTTTCTGAGATTTTTGTGGCCTAAATCCTTAATTCAAAATCTGTTAATTGTTTGTTACAGATATTACAGACTATTCCCCACCTTTGAGTTGTATTTGTGTAGCTACCCATCTACCTTTTATTCTTTCTCTGAAATATACTTTTACCAATGAAAAATGGTGAATACTAACAGAAGTGAAAACCTAAAGGGGTTTCACAAATCCTTTTTTTTTTTAAATATAAATTTTACAGGTACTGTGCATTTGCTTATTTCATATTTCTTATACTGCTGGTGGTGTGGAAGATTAGACAATGTTGCATGATTTTATTAGTCTTGTAGGAGCACACTATGTGGTCATGGAAATGTGTTTGACCTCCTGTGGCAATGGTGTATATTGCTTAGAAAAGTTACTAACAGCACATATTGAGAGGAAGACATATATATCCTCATTGTAGGCAGTAATTCAATTTTGCCATGACATTAGTTTCTTTCTTAACATACACACAAGTAAGCTATGCCCAAGGCGACGTCCTGTGTCTTGTGAAAGATCTGGGAAATGGACCCAAATCTTGCATCTCCTTCTGAAGACCACCTCAGTTAAACGTCTCTAGCACTATATGAGTCCCACCGTGCTGGAGCAGGTCTCCCACTGCTGTTCAGGTTGTGGCAGGGAGAAAAGTGGGCATCTGCTTTGCATTTCAGTATTCGCACTCTGATGTTAGTGGATCTGTGTTAAACCCTCCCTTTTCACAGGTTCAGTTTCACAAGTTTTTTCTTTTTTTCTTTTTTTTTTTTTTGGTTTCCTTTCCTGATCTGTGTCACAGACTATAATCTTTGCCAATGAAAATAGCATTGAAAAGCTGTAGAATATTGAATCAATCATGGTAGGAAAGTGAAAAACGATCCTAATGGAAAGTATACTCTAGAAGTATGCTTTCAAAAGACGTTAGTTTATTGGTATATTTGGATACTTTACAGGAAAGTACATACAGGAATTAAATGTACAGGTTGTGTTTATAAAGCTGTGAACTTTAATGACATAAACTCAAAGTGGATATTTCACAGCAGATGGAACCGTACAGGGAAAAGCTACTGTACAAATAGTTGTATCAGTACCACCAGCTGTCAGTATATTTTTGGATTAGTTTACAGAATGACTTGTCTCCCCAGTTAAGAATAAACTAAGAATTTTGCTTTTCAAAATAAATAAAAAGTCACAAAATCTAACTTAATGAGGTTGAAATAACTTTTATAATAAATTTTAAATAGCTACAATGTTTCAGATAGCCTCAATGGATTTATGCTGCTGTACCTGTCTAGGATTCAATACAATTGACCTCTCTACATGAGGTGAACTGACTTCTGTAGGAAGAATCTGATTAACCTGGAAGGCTTATAAAGCAGCACAAGCCCATGCATATAGCAATCCCGGTAATCTTCTTGTAGCCTTAAAATTGCTTTTATAGGTCTAAAAATATGTCATTTTGAATTGTTACATCTATTCACCAGTAAAACTCGCTTTACTCAGATGGTCTCTCTAACATCTCTTTGTTTTTCCCAATACTGGGCTTACTGTCAGCACTCAATATTCAGCCATAATATATTTAAGGAATTATTGTGGGAGCAAGTTCGCTGGATCAGGCAGTCCATTCTTAGTGTGATGGAACATCGAATATTTCTGACAAGAAAATACAAAACCTCATTAAGGTAGGGCAATGTGTCTTGCAAAACCTTGTCTCTTCTCATCTCTCAATATACACTCTTTTGTTATAAAACCATCTTGGCTGCAAATGGTGCATTGGTGCATGGGAAACATATTCCATGTAATATGGAAATGCATTGTCAGAAGCAGCTTTTAATCTAGGTGGAAAGGCACGAACAATGAAATTCAGTGAGAAAACACGGAAAGGACAAAGAGCACCCTTTCCTCTTAGTTCAGAGGAAGACTTTCTATGCAAGGTGAGGGTAGCACTTGTGTGTTTGTCTATGCATGCCTGCATGTACATGCATGCTAAGAGATATTTGACATCTTGTTAGTAACTCAAGCATGCAAAACAGTTTTTTCGGTAATGCATTCTGTTCCTGAATATTTCTATTTCACTGCATTCAGGTGTCTTCCTTCAAAATTCATACTGTAGCTTTCGGACTTGTTCTGAGAAAAGAAGGACGAAATTAGCTGTGGTTCCCTGGAACTGTTTTTGTCCACGCTATCATCATCTTAATTGGTTACTCCAGTCTGTAGTTTATCACTCTCTGCCTTTAATCTTTTCTTCCATATATACTGTCCCTTACACATATATTTTTGCTGTCACTAATTCCCGACTGTATATGTATAGTATACCATTAGGTGCTACTTAAACCTCTTCAACATGACAAGGAGAAGCACCCAGATTCTGAGCAAGGGCTGGCACTGAAGCAGACGTAACGGTGACAGGCGGGAGCTTGTGTAATCAGTCGTATCAAAACTTTGCTAAAAATGGAGGCTAAGATATGGGCCATGGGGCAGACTTTGTTGGATGTGAAATGAGAGCAGATCTTGACAGGGCAAAGAAGACATAAGGGAATTCCAGAGTAGCTAATTTCTAATGATCCTACCAGCTCAAGCCTCCTACGTGCTGGTTTGCAGCACCCTCGCTGTGCCCCGTAGGTAACTAGCAAAAACTCACTAACAGCTGGCTTTCACTGATCTCCCTCCAACTATGAGACTGAAAACCACTGCCATTAAATCAGTATGGCTAGTCCCCAAATATATGTCTGTCCTTGTACTGGCTCTGCTGCTCTATTTTCATAGGATTTCAAAACTCACTTAATTCCTCTGCTTCCTAATGCTATAAATGACCCTAATAAATGTACTGCTCTCATGCAGGAGTACTGTGGAAATTAATGTTGGTAAAGTACTCTGAAGAATGTGAAGTGCTATAAAGTATTGAGTATTATGACTACATGATATATTACTCTGGTTGTGTGGTTAGTCTCTCTCTCTCTCTCTCTCTCTCTCTTCATTTTAAGCATAAAGTCCTTTTTCATTAGTCATGCATCTTTCTTCTTCATTAGTTCACTTTGTCATTGTAGAAAATCATTGTTTTCAAACCATTATTAGCAGTATGTTTAAGCAGTTTGAGTTGAAGTACTTATGAGATTCAGTAAGAATCAGTTTGTTGCTCAGCTTTCTGTACTTCTTCAGCAGATATAGTCTGGTGTAATAGCTTGGACTTACGAAACAAAAGGATAGATGGACTCCCCAAAGGCCGCCAGTCCCATATAGTGTTATGTGTAGCTGTTACAGAGAACTGGTTCTGTAATGTGCATTGTGATAAAATAAAAATGTTGTGCGGAAAATATTTTTCCGTTATGTAGTTTATAAGTGGTTAGGAAATCGTGGACAGGTTTTACAATTCTACTGTCTGGGAAAGGAGGAGTCAAAGGAATTTGGGGGGTTATGCTTTATCCTTTATATTTTCTCTTTTGTTAGTATGCTTCCAATACTAAATTCAAAATCGTGCCAGGATAAAGCAGTGTCTTTCATTTTGGGGTTCTCTAGAATTTTAAAGAAAAATGTTTGAGAGCTGCTAATCAGGAGTATGTTTCGCATCTTCAGATGGTAAATCAAAATAGAGTGGGGCCGAAGGCAAATCTCTCGAGAATTCTTGAGGTAGTTGTTTCCCACCAATCTGTTTGCGTGCTGGTGTGAGGTCCTAGAGATAAAGGACGAGTACCCCGACAGGCATCATTCAGAGCCTGTTTGACTAGGGGCAGCCCATGACTTGAATTAAGAAGATGCCTCTTGTCCCAGATTGCATTCCCTTTCTTTACCAAGTCGAGGTAAGAGTGGTTATTCTTTCTGGGAGGGGGAGTTCCAGACTGTAGGAGTAGGTCAAATCTGTCATCCTTCCAAGACCTTCATATTTTCTCCATTCTAAGTTTGTGAAAGAGATGTTTTTCCAAAAATAAATCTGAGAAAGGCCACCAGGACAGAACAGTTTTCTTTTGCCTATGTATGGATGCCAAGAACAATTAACATTCTTTATTCATGAGCATAAGTTTTACCTTTGGTGTTACTGCTATCTGGTGGAGACGGTATGATTAGAATATTAAGTGGTTGTGGTTATAACCTTAGAAAAGATTGTGGGAGAGGAACTAGGGGGTGGAGGAAGTGGCATTTGTATAAATGTGAAATCAACTTTATCTAAGTCACTGAATCTTGAAAGCCCGTGACTTGATATCCAAATTGATGAAGTATATTTTGATATTTTTACCGGCTATCAAATCACATGTGAAGTTAGAATAACTGGTTTATCAAGCACCTTTCTAATATGTGCTGTGGAATACAAAGCTGTCATCTGGGGTAAGCGAAATGGGAGATGGGTGATGGAATTCTTATGCTGCTGAAATTGTAGCGTCCTTGAAATACATATTATGGAGTGCCTCAAATGTAGGAGAAATTGATATTTAAACCCCATTTTTGACAGAGGAGGAAGAGCTGAAAAGGAGAAGTATGTTTTACAGAAATAATTATGAGACTTTTCTTTTTGCACATAGGAATCCAAATTGGCAGTTCACATGAGTTATAATGCATGTGTACACATCACAGAAGGACACGCAAAGATAATATTTGAGTAGGGATGGAGGTGAATTTGCCGGGTAAGAAGTTAAACAGATGTGAAAGATAATTGAGAAATAAGATCATTTTATCAGATACTCCAAAAGCCACTAGCTTGCCTCTGAGCAATTTCACTTAGGGGAAAAGCCAAAGGCATCTATAAAAATATATGAGAATATATGACAAATGGAAAGAAGAGGAAAGCTGGCAATGAGGAATAAAATAAGAGGCTGAGAAATGTAGAAAAATGATTAGATATGCCAGTGCCAAGAGAAGAAATTTATAGTCAAAGAGCAAAGGATGATACGGAATAAATATGTGGGAATAAAAAGAATTCCGTCTATGCTTTCAGCCTGTTTTAGGTTTCTTGCTGTGTGCTAAAGGAAGGTGTGTTGATTATTTTGTTACTTATCTGAGATTAAAAAAAGGTGAGCTAGAATTCACTAACAAACTCGCACGCATCGAAGAGCTTCAAGAGAGCTGTCTGTGCAGACGACTGACAATCAATCAGTTTAGTTCATTCCAGAACACTGGAAGAATTGCACAAACTGGAGGAAAGCTCATGCTATGCTGTTTGTGTAGTGGTGCAACACAGGAAAATCAGTCATTGATTCCTGGTATAGTTTTTCAATAGCCCATTCAGGATTCAGTAATAAAGGATTAGAAGAAGGCTGTAATAAAAGAAGAAATAATTGCATTGCTAATCAACCAGAAAACAAAGTTAGTTTGAAAGGATCTGTTTATTCTGTCTATTGTGATTATATTACAAGGTAGGCTGATGAAGGCAATACTACTGACATAATTGTTTTTTATAGAAGATCTGACCTGACACTATTCAGCATTTTGAATATGAAATTAGAATGGTATAAAATTAATCTGATACATACTGAATGGATTGAAATCTGGCTAGCTGTCAAATCTAAAAATGAAGTTGAAAGTATTAATGACTGTCAGGGAGGTATCTTGTCACTTCTCACATGCTGTGGTATTTGACATTTCTATCATTGTTGAAATAGTTAACAGAAAATAACTATTAAAGCTGCTATGTGACAAAAGCCAACAGTCCAACACTGTGACAGGGCAATGTGAAGTCATATGTCTAGGACATGAAGCCCTTAGTGAGCTGCAGTGATCAAAGGGACTAATATGATCATTAGCTGTAGAAAGAGAGGGCATTTCAAGTGGGAGCAGAGGTTATGCTTCATGATTAGCAGTGGTCTCCTGGTTCCTGGACCACTGTGTCAAATTCTGGGGTAATACTGCCGGGAGAATCTGGATAGGGAAATGTTGATCTAATAGCGGCAGAAAACTGGAAAATAGGTCTTACAGAGTGACTTCAGAAATTCAAATAATTTATTTTACCAAATCACTCCTGAACTTTCTCCTAATGTTCTCTTTTATGGTTTTTTTTTCTTGTCTCCTTTAATAGTGTAGATAATATGTAGTTGGAACAACGCGTGGGTTGTGGTTGATCTTCAGCTTCTGGTATTTTTGAAATCAGGATTAGATTTTTTTTTTTTTAAGAAGATGATTGTTCAATTCTGTTTGAACATTAGCCTAACTTTCCTTAAACTATGTTACTATAGTCAAACGCCAGTCCGTGTTATTTGGGAGGTCAAAGTGCTCATTAAGAGTAGGATCCTCTACCTTTCGTGTAAATGTGAAAATAACACTAAATCCAGAGAATCACTTTTTTCTGAACAAAGTGAGATTCAGAGTCATGCTGAAGGTGAAATCCCATAAACAGTAAACTGCTAAGTCAATTTTTTGTCAAAAAAAAACAGAGAAAATGTCCTTTCTTCTGACTTTAAGTCAAGATGTTACAATTCTGTTTGCGCGCTCTTGTTTCCATGGAAACAGCCATTCTAAATTTAGGTAATATTCTTTACTCCTATATTGCAGTTAGACTTTGCATAAGCCTGTGTGGTTCCATGGGTCATCAAGGAAATTCAAAATACAGTTAGATAAAATGTACACATCAGATATGGAGAAAGCAAGGGAAATTTTTCAAAGGGAATGAAAAGGAGAAATCCAAGCTGTATGAGGAAGCTCTGGGAAGCTCTGTGTTTGATTAAATTAAATGTACTATCACTGGATTTGGCTTAAATAGTATTAGAGAAAGAAACAGTCTAGCAAGAAATGGATCTCATTTAACCGAGATGTGTAACTGAGCTCTTCCTTCTGGATATTTAAATTTGCAAAATAATTAAAACATAGTGTCACATGCTCTGAAGTAGAGGCTATATAAACGAAGTAGAAAGGTAGAGATGGCGCAGCAAATTGGAAGAGAGAGAGAGGTCTGCCCTTCAGTCTCTAAAAACTAGAAAATTTCATCAGTGTTTGTTATAAAGAAGTTACCTGAATAATGTGATTTATGGAGCCTCACCCATGAAGGTCACACAGCCTATACTAACACAGTAGTGTCAATGTGTTGCACACAGCAGGTAAAGATTGAAAATGAGGGGAGATGTTATGCTGTCTCAACTGCCAACAGGGCATCGGCGATGGAATACAATTGTCCAATCCGTAGTCAAAGCCAGGAGCAATATCCCTGCTTTTGCAAAAACTGGAATGGCATCTCTCAGCATCCGGGGTTGTCAGGATCCTCTCCAAAAGACGGCGCTCCACAAAGGTTGGGGAGACGTGAGAGAGCTTTAAGAATCCCAGCTTTAGGAATGGCTGTGCCCGAGGTTCGGGATCAAATAACCGCTCTACAAATATTTCTGGGTGCTTTATTATGGATGATATTTAGAACACAACATTGTAAAGTGCATAAAATGTGCCTGTAAGTTTAAGTTCTTAATATCAAACTCAAAAAATCTGCTTTATTGAATTTAAAAGGAAGAGATGCAATCTGCACAAGTTATATTCAAGGAGATTCAGTGCCATAAAGAGTAACTGAGCCAGTTAATGGGATCTGGCAATAGTAGGGGGCCTAAAGAAATTATTGTGTGCATATGTGCATGTTGTTTTTTGGTTCGTGGCTGGGCCCCAAACAGCTCTCAGCAACCGTAAGCGTACTCACTCGCATTGACTTATCTGAAGCAGTAACCAAATGCTCATCTATAGCACTGCATGTCTATGTGCAATTATATTAACAAAGCTCCTTCAATTACTTCTCTAACAACGATAAACAATTGTAGAATGTGAAATCACAGACATTATATTGTTAATTATCATGTGCTCAAACTAATAATATTCTTGTAGAACTAGTTGTGTTTGTCCTCTCCCTTGTTCTCTTATTTTTAATTGTGTTCATGAACTAAAAATTTTAATTAATCGGTTTTTTGGTTTCGTTTTCTGTTGGTCTTGGAATATTATTCTAGTTGTATGGATATTTGTAAATAGCAAGCACGTTATTATGTCATATGGGAAACGGAGTGTATTGGAGCATGCAGTTGAAAAATGATCTTCACAAGAAAAGTAATAACGCTTCACTTACGCTTGCTAATAAGAGATCTGGGATAACTTTCATGATACGCTTTTAGGGAATTAACATAGATCCCCAAGTGCCTGTGCCAAATTATTCCTTTTCTTGAATAAATATGATTAAAGCGGCTCATTTAGGTTTACGTTCATTAAACTGAGTAGTTTAAAAATATTCTAGCTGGAGATTAATTTGTGGTTAACATCTGAGGTGAGTATGTATGAAACGTCCCATTTTCAGAAGTAATTTGAGCACTTAGGAGAGTTATTCCCATTTAACAGGAATCTGGGGTGTTTTAAACTTTTTTTTTACCATTTATTTCTGGAAAATGCCAAAAATACTTTGAGTGAAACACCATATCTCCTATTAGGAACAGACATATTTAAGATTTTAGAAAGGATAAAATCTGAAAATAGAATTGTTTGGCAACTTCATCTGTTTAACGCACTGAAAGCTACCTTTGAACAGGGCTTTTATATGCAACATTTGCATGTTCCGAGAACGTTACCGTAGGGCCTAGCGCGCCCGCGTTCGTCACCCGTTGTTATGGCACAGAGAGGGGCGAAGCAGTGCTTCTGGCCGCCGCGCTGCCCCACCGCAGCGTCTCCAAAGCCAAATGCTTACGCCGGCCTGGCGGGTGCTGCCCGTCGGCGCGGGCGCGGGAAGGAAAGGAGCGCAGAAGGGTCCAAACAAAATGGGGACAGGAAGAAATGAGACTTTTCGAATAGTTCTTTCACGACTGAAGGTATCTTTTAATGAGTGTCAAAAGGAGATGTTTTCAAAATATTTCATTTAGTTGGCCAAATCCAGCAATGGAGACGAGACAAAAATGTTTTCAAGTCGCTTCAGTATTTCCTGTAAAACAATCCTACAAATATCTGTGTTTCTTCCTGAAACTGGAACACGGTGTTCCAAAGCGAGGCTAACCTACATTCAGTCCATCTATATTAAATCACTCCTAGGACTCCCAAATAACTGGGTTTTTAATTAACTTTTAGCTGTTGTCCTATTTCTAGCTGTACCTGTCCTGTGGCCCAGAGTCTCTTCCTGCCTTCTGCTCTTGCCCTAGCAAACACGGTATTTCCATGCGTGTCGGCTGCCCTGCTTTGGCGCTCGAGTTGCTGCCCCGTGAAGCCCGCCGTGGTGGGCGCGGGAGAGCTGCCCCCGGGGCGGGCGGTGGGTGGCAGCGCGGGAGCCGGCGGCAGCCCAGCACGCGGCCGGGAGAGCATCTGCGCTCACAGCACCGCGTGGCGAGGGAGGAGCTGCAGCTCCTGGCTTAAACCTCATACAAGGTCAGCGTAGTGAATTGAAACCCTCCGAACAGTTTTTATTTACTTTTTCTGTATTATTCTCTTATTCTTTATTATTTGTTTACTCACTACAGTTCTATTATTTTCCTGTTTTGGCAGTGTTAGTAGGAAATGATTCTTCCCAGAGGCTGCTGGATAGGTACATAGCTCAGATGCTCTGAGAAGTCTTTAGGCCACATGCTGGAAAGCCTAGCGTGCGTCCTGGCCTACCCTGCGCAGCCGTCTGGTGCTCTGCCACCTCATCCTGTGCAGTCAGACTCTCTCCAAAGTATATATAGCTCCCAGCAAGATAGAGCCATGTGTCTGATCCACTCGGGTTCCTTGACTCCTTTTGATGCCCCCGACAACACGCGTTGAAGCTGCCTCCTCTAAGCTCACGTACGTATTTGCTAGAAGAGGCAGGGCTGTTTATTTTACTGTCTTAAGCTTGTATGCACGTGGCGAGTTACTGGGAGGGAGACCCAAGACAGCCAGGTAAGCCCTTGGCTTCCCAGAGCAGGCCTTGCTGGGTGCCGTGCCGCGGCGAGCCTCGGTCTTTCCCTGTGGGCTGTGACCACGGTCTCGAGCGCTGTGATATAGTGCATCAAAAGCAAAGCTTGTTTAACATCTCAGATATTTATGAAAAATCCAACATGGACTAGTCCCGTTTGTGCTGTCGGTTATACAGATGTTAAGGCAGGAACGGCCGTTCCCGTGTAACAGGAAGCAGAGGAGAGCCCTGTGGGTTTTCTCTGTCGAACAGAGGTGTCCTGTGCAAAGACACTACTGCACAGCTTCTCCTGACCTTCCTCAGCCTCCTACTTCGGCTCCTGCAGAAAACCCGACCAACAAGAACAGCCCAAACCTCAAAGAGCCCCTGCCCCAAGCCCAGGTACTGAAACCCCTGCTGACTGCTTGTTAGGGACATAAAGTTTTGCGCATTGCTTTTTTTTCTTGCTGAAAACTTTTTTGTAGTGGACAGCAACTTTTAAAAAGAACAGTTTATAATATTGTTTGGTAGGAGACAAATATTTTGCATAGCTCTGATCAGTCATCTGTTGATTTTCTTTTTTATTTTTTTGTTTAATGAATGAAGGCTACACAAACCCTGCAGTTGACTGTGGTTCGTTTGTCTCTGATGCAAAACCCTGGAACGTGAGTGCACTATAGAGTTTCCTTTTATAAAATGGAGGTTATAAACAATGAGAAAATCCCTTTTCTCCCTGGAACAGCAGAACTGTAATTATCTTTATTTCTACTACTCATTGGCTGATAGGTAATCTTTTATCTCCCTTTCTGCCTCCTGGCATTTGTTACAGCTCTTATGAATAGATTAGACTCACTTGTAGAGAATGTGATTTGTTTTGAACTCACTAACTCACTCTATGGCTAAATCTAACCTCCTCCTCCCTCCCTCCCCCCCTTTTTTTTTTGAGGAATTCCCCATCTTGTTACTGGTCATCCTTATTTTGAGACTAGGCTAAAAAGGAATTTATTGAGACTAATTAAGTAGCTGAAGTGCTGAGTAATTGAAAGGGAACCTTGGCGAAAGGAAAAGGAATGGATTGATTTGCACGGTGTAGGCACGCGACTGAATATGGTAACATCACAGCAACACAAGTCATTGATCTTTGGCTAAGGTGTAGAAAATGACCGTATATATGTTTTCTTAGCTTTGATGTTGTATCTTAGGAATATATAGCATTTTAAAGTTGTTTCCATGCATGGTTCAATCTTTATATGCAACAAGTATAAGTTAAACAACAGGTAAAACCAGATGAATAACCTGGGTCAAATCTAGCTTTCAAGAATGAATATAATTCTGCAGTGACATCAGAACTGGTGAAACCTAGGGATATTTTAATTTTAGTTTATAGATTTTATTTGGGTTTAATCAATATGAATTGGTGTATGATTGGAACCGAACCCAAAGAATTTTTCTCTTATACAGGAAATTGAAAATAGCTCTTAAATTTCATAAAAAAGCATAAAAATTTCTTCTGTTATCTAATGTAACTTAACAATGGAAGAATCCAGATTTCCTTCTTGTTCTTATACTTAGCAATAGGTAAATTCAAAGTAAAATTAAAGGCCCAAGCCTAGTTCATAAAGGTAGTTTTTCCTATTTGTTTAATGAGAGCATTGTTAAGCTCAAAATTATGTGTGATTTAAATATAAACATACTGGATGGTTGTATTTTATTGTATTTTCCAACTTGTAGCTATAGCTTTCACTGTATTTTTAATATTTTAAGACGAATAGTGCAGTAAATTTTACAAGAAGAAACATTGTGCACCAAGCTCATAAAGCGTGAAATGGAATAGCATTAGAAAAGACAAGCATGCCATGCACTGAATGACATTATCATTCTGTTAGCTGCCTGCTGCACAGTCACTCTTGGCTGACTTACAGACCTAAAAGTATTTCTGTGTTAGCTGGAAAAAGTTTATTAGTAAACTCTGCTGAGAATCAGGAAAACTATTTGCAGAATAAGTGTCTTACTGTGTTTGTCCCACATCAGATGAGCCTGCATAGATTTTACATTCGATCTAGAAAAAGAAGGAAGTAGTTCTTATGCACCAATTTGTATATTGGAAAGCTAAAATCAGCCTATGATGTTTGAATAGCTTTCTGTTATTTTCTTTGCAATCCTAAATAGGAATGTAGAGGTGAAAAATATACAGTACTTTTCCAAAGAGCAGAATGGTGGGTTGTTATTTTGCTCTTTTTTTGCATTATCAGTCAGTCACTATAATGCTGTGGGAGGTAACACCTGATGCTGGGCTGATAGAGACCCCAGCTTCTCGCCAGGGCTCCGTTTGCTGTGTTTGCCAGCCTTAGTGTCAAATAGGATGCAAATATGACCAGCTTTGAAATCTTAAGCTGTGTGATTGAAGGATTTTAACTCAAAAGACATCCTGGTTTTTTTCTTTTGGGAGATTAAGAAGACGTATGTTTCTGGATATATTTTAGGTAATTTGTTTATAGCTGAATGTGCGCTAGGTAAATAAATATAGGCAAGATATTTTTTTCAGTATGATTTGAAAGGCTCAGCTTTTAATAAACAGCTGAGCTGTTGGATGACATCTTCCAAGCTATCAGGTGTCTGTGTCTATTAAAACAACAGATTTTGATCTATGTATTTCTCTTCATTGCAGAAATATAAACAGACGCTTTAACATTATTCTGCTTCAGTACTGCAGCTATTTGGTGAGAAATTAGCGGAGTGGTACATGATAAACAGAGACAGCCATAGTAGCTGTGGCGTCCCTGAGAGCTAATCTGTGAGCAGAGTTGGCTTTAGCTAGAAGGTATACATTCAGCTTTCATCCGAATCGTGCTGATGCTACAGGAATGCTTTGCATACGTTGTGGGGAAAGTGGACACGTGGAGAGGCCAGCTTCTTTGTAGCCTTTCAGCGCTCATCTTAGCCTGTGGAGAAAAGAGATGCCTTTTTAATCCCTTTTAACTATTCATTACAGTGTGCTTGTTTGTATTATGTAGGTAAAAGGGAGGACAAAGCCATTGTATATTTATTTAGTGTTCTTGGGATTTTTGTAACAACTCTGATAAGGCAGGTAATATTTGGTGGTCTTTATAATTTGAAATATTTTCAAAGAAGACTCCAGTTCCCTGGATCAAATCAAATAGAACTGATTGACAACATAAATGTGATGGAAATTCAAGAATCCTATTGTCTGTTTGAGTGAGCGTGTACGTGATCTGTATTTACTACAAAAGAAGGGAAATACGCACAGACTTTGCTATTTATGCTTCTGCCATGCACATCTATGGATGTTCTTTACCTCAGCAATACAGTTTGATCCTGTATATCTCACCTACATAGTACAGGACATTTCTGTCCTATAATCATGTCCTTGCTAAAGGGGTTTTGTACAGATGGTTCGTTTCAGAGTTGTCCAGTAATTTCATGTGAGGGTGTGAAATTTAGTCCACTCACTCACTTTTGAGAATAGAGAAACCATTTCCTACACACCTTTTGTCTTAGGAAGACTAGTTTGTCTCAGAAAATTCCTGTCACTGGATAGACCTTGGTGGACAGAGCTGGACAGGTAATGCAGCACATCATCCCCAGATCCAGATCACTAGCCAGGCAGAGACCTCGACGGGGAGGTTCTACTACAGTCCTCGGAAATGTGCTTTACTTTCAAAACACTATGTGAAAGTGCCTCAGGAAAATACAAAAGCATTTTCAGGGTTTCTTTTACATGAAATGTTGGAAAACTGTAAATTTTTGGATTAGGCTGGTTAAATAAGACATTTGGAAAAAACTGTTGAAAGAAGATTCTGTAAAAGTATGTATTGAAGGAAATTAATATCCACATCTGAGGAAAAAGGATTCACAGTTATTGGAAAAAAAAAAATTGTTCTGAATTTTGTTGTCTGCTGCAGTATTCGTGTCCAGAGCTTTCACTACTCTTCCGTCTGACCATAGCTAAACTATTCTGGGTTGTGGCTTCCACCAGCACTGTTTGGGTCATCACAGACATAGCTTGCACGTAGAGACTCTTAACGGTGTAGTGGGAGGTCATTGGGAAAACTTTGGGAAACACTCTTAGGTTACTGGGCACCTATTCTATTAGCTGGGGAATCAAGGAGATTCTTCACCTTAATGCTTTAGCGTGCTGCTTATGACTCTAAATTAAGAGGCTTTGATTTCTGAATTATGTTGTGAAAAGTCAGTAAACAATTTTGGCAATTCCTTATTAGGTCAGCTAAATTACAATTCTACGTCTGCTGTCAGTGAGTGATATGAAAGATAACAACTCAGCAAAATCTGTAAGGTAGGTGTGCGTTGTTCTAAGGCTATGCTTCACACACTGTATTTTATTACAGTGAGAGTCATCTTAGGAGCTGTTCTCTCCTCTTCCATGCTCTCATACAATGAAGACCAAAGTTTGCTGTTTTATTCAAGTGGAGCGCTATGTAAAGGTGGACTGCAAAGCCCCTGTTTGCCTAGAAGCCCTACTAGTTTAAAAAAAAAATCCTGTCATATGAGCTAAATCTCGTTTGAACATGAGAAAAACTGAACTTTAATGATGTTACCATCATGAAAAATAGATTATGCTTTCAGAATGAAATGTGACATGAAGAAAAAGGGAAAAAAAGTACCAGATTCCCTTTATGAAAGATAATTTTGCTCAAAAGAGGAATTCTACTCAGGGAAGTATCTGCGATGTTTTCCCACAGAAATCGCAAATGATGTCTATAGAAAAGAGTGATAAGTAGGTGCAGTGATAGTTTATGACAATAACCACTTAAGTGTGATTTCTTAGTAGTTGACCGAGCAAGGACAAATACAGAAATTTCTAGGTTCTGGTTCATGATTTGTGCGTGTGTGTGGGAGAGGGAGGCTTAGACATTTGTGTATTTTAAGATATGTATTTACATTTCTGTTTGGATACAGTTGCTGAGTAACATTTGCCCAGGATCCTATATACTTCATTCCACTAGTGTTAAGCTGATATTTTGCAAAATCACAGATTTATTCTTTCTATTTGTACAGTTAAAGATGACTGACATATGTAAAAGTTATTATTCCTGGTCATTCATTCCTTTTGATATAATACAGGAACATATAGGCATGTTTTCCCTAGCTAAAGAAAGTATTTACTTGGTAAAAGGAGTAGCAGAATCTTCTCTGGCACCAGATTCACAAATTTCCCCATTTCCCATCACTAGTGTACTGAGACATGGAAATATTCAAGTTGCAATGTTTGTTTATATATCATCTAAGAAAACCTTGTATGTTTGCTAGAACAGGCAAGAAATGGAAAAGCTTTAATAATTTTAGAAAATTACGTCTTAAATAAATCTTTTTTACAAAGGGTCAAAAGCTTAGCATGTTTCAAGGAAAGGGCTTTTCAGAAGAAAGTCATCTGCATTCCTATTCATTTGATGAGAGTGGGGAAAATGATCTAGAATGGAGCTAGTGAATTTAGAGAGAAGGAAAAGCAGAAAGCCTCTTTTATACATTTTCTGGAAGCCTCAGAAAAGCCAAACAGGATTCTCAACTACTTTTGGTTTTGAGTCAAAGGCCGTAAGCCTTCCCAAATGGGCTAAGGAGAGAAATGTGGGCTTGTGACTCATTAATACTAAATAAAGGAAAAAAAGGGAGGAGGATCCATTCTTTACCAAATGGCTGCGTGAGTGAGGTGAGTCCTGCTGCTCACCTTCACAGCAGCCCGGGGCATAGCATTAGCACACTCCTGACCCGTCAGCGGGCTTTGCAGGTGCAGAACAGCTTTATTTCTTTTTCTCTGAAAAGTGGGGTGGAATGAAGACCTAAACACATACAAAATTATTTGATTTTTGTTTGCCAGTGTAAACAAAGAAGATGAGAGGGACAAGCCTGGATTGTTGATCTAGTCAACATTTTAAATTAAATTAGTCTCCCTCCACTACGCTTCCCCCCAGCGCTCTGGCACCGCAGCTGACAATAAGCATTTTCTGAAGTCAAGTCGATCAAAACGCTTGATATGTACAGCAGTGCTGTCAGCGCTCTCTCTGAATCCATCTGTGCAGTGAGGCTGAAGTGACGGGGAGGCCGTGGCGCTGGCGGGAGGTGAGCTAGCTCGCGGCAAGCCCTGTCCCACCGCTGGAGGCATGGGGCACAGGCAGGCCCACTTCAGCTGGCCCATGGCAGGCTGCGCTGGGCAGCGGGTGCTTCAGTGGTGCTGTCGGAGGCTGCAGGGCTCCTCAGGACTCTCTTGGGTGACTCTTGTGCAATTTAGGCTGCAACACGTACCCAAGTTAGATGAAGCATATTCTGTTGCAGGCATACCTTGAGAATCTCTGCTTCTTCTGTACAGCTGGGTGCTTTACTTGATACTCAAAAGCTTTGCAGGCTGGTGCATTGCACTACAAATGGTCTTCCTACAGCAGGATGATTTCCTCAAGCTTTTAAGCACTGCTGTGCTAAGTCTGCACCTGCTCAGATGAGATTTTGCCAAATGTTCCAACTATCAGGTCTATCTCAGGTCCCTGTTTGCGGAGATTGTAGAAATACTCAAATGGGACTCGGACGTCTGGTTCTGTTCATGGCTCTGTCACTGACATAAGAGGTTATTTCTGGCTTAAGATGCTTTCTAAGAAAGTCATAGTCAGCCCTGTGCCATTTGCCCTTTTCTAAAATGGGCAGGGAAGCTGCTAAGGAGTTTGGAGATGTGTACTTAAAAGTGCTATGCAATCAACAGGTCTTTAGCAAGAGCCTTTGCGGGTGTTGGAAGCTTTCTTGTTGGAGGCTCCTGTCTTTGGTATTCTCAAGTAAAGGAAGTCCTAGATATTTTTCACCAGTTTTGATGCCATATTATCTTCAAATATTATGACTAACTACTTAGATTAGATCTCCAGGGTGCAGGAAAAGTACTTCGTGTTGGAAACTGAAAGCTTATAAATAATAGCCTGGTTCCAAGAGGCTCAAAATATTCTCCAAGTTATCCTGAAGAACATTTAAGAAACATTCTTAGGATAAGCAATGTCCTAAGCTTACAGCCAGTTCAGGATCGTTTGGTCACAGATGAGTGAGGAGGAGTGATGCACTTCACTCCCTAGACAGAAGCAGCAGTATGTTTTATTGATTTAACAGGGTAAAATCGTGAATAAGACAGCGACTTAATAAACCATATAGAAACCTTAGAAACCATATAGAAAACTACAGTTTTCTAGAATGACCACTGGCATTATTTCAGTCTGTCTAGTATCTGTTACTGGTGACCTAGTATAAAGATGTTTTCTGTCTGGTTCTTTAGTCCTTTGCTAATAATTCCTAAAGTGATTATCTCTTTTTGTTCTCTGTTAAGCAATGTGTCAATATTTATACAATTATCTATCCCAAGCGCAAGATCTTCTCTCTGTGTGGCAATAACCAACTAAAATCTTTTTATTTGTAGAGTGAGACTGATATTTTTGCTATGCATATTACTTGATGTTTATTGACATTGAATTTGCTCTGCCATTTTACTGCCCAGTCAGTCTCATAAAGTATTTCTGTAGCCTTTCACGGGCCCTTGGTATCATGAGCAAATTTTGCTACTTTAGTAACAGGTTGTAGATTTGAAAGATTTAGGGCTCGACATCTTTGAGCACCAGAGCTCTGCTTGTTTAAGGAGAGGGTGAAAAGGTGGGACCCGGACACCGAAAGGTAGAGATCATCAAAGTGGATTGTTTCTTTCTTTTGCCTTTGTCTTCAGTGGATCATTTTGTTCCACTTCTTTGTGTGGTAGAATGGCTTGAGGTTGAAAATAACGGGTACCTGAGCTTACTCTGAAGCCTTTCTGCCAGCTAGGAGTTTTGGCCAAATGGGATCTCCAGGTTTATAGCTGGAATAGAGACCCTTGGTGCTCCCGAATGGGGAGTCTAGGTATTAGTATAAAGTAGCTCTGGGAAGTTAGGGAGATCCCACCATCCTGAAGTTAGTAGGAGCAGATCTACTCACTGCACAACTATATTTGTTCCTCAATTTGATATAAAATTCTTGTGAATTTGATTCAACACTGCATGCTTTTGAAATGCGTAATATTTTCTTTCAAGGCAACAGAAATGCCTGTTCTGACTGAACATAAAGACCCCACAACTGTCTCTGTCAGTACCTCTTGGCAGATAACCTTAGTGATTTACGGTGAGCTCTGGATCTGGCACCTTGTACCCCAAATAAGTCAATTGGTTAGTATGGCTCTATAGTTATAGCTGTGAAATGCTATAGTTCTTTGGGAGAATCAGTAGATCTTGTTGTCTCAAAATACTTGTTTTTTTATACAACAGATAAAATGAGTACAAAAGGCATGTAGTTTAATTGAAAGCTATATGTAATAGCTGAAATAATGAAGTCCATAGGGTTTCTCCATGTAGTAATCTGTTACGAAAGTCGATGGCAAATTTATATGGAGAAGTGGTGAATAAGAACCGTAAGGCTTGGCCAAAGCAAAATTATTAACAGTAATCTCTTTAATATTAACAAGATTTTATTAACATAGTATTTAACTCAATGTCCACTCACCGGTTTTGAATTTCTGTTACCCATTGTCAGTGTTCTGGAATTGTTTTCCAGTTACATAGTTGCTACTTGGAGTCATTTGCCTCAAAACAGACCCTGTAGGTAGTAAGAGTTCGTATAAGAAAGAAATAGTCCCAGAAGAGCACTTAAGTGCTTTTGGTTTTCCCCTTTCTGTTCTTTCTGGGGAAGCAGAGGGGCTCTCCGTTGTATCACAGAGTGACTCTTTCCTTTCTCATAAGCCCTGCATATGCAACAGAAGGAAACAAGAATTGCCCTAATTACTCATCCTTTGGGCCTTGGAAGAATTGAATATTTTGCTATAAACATCAATATTTGAGGGAGTAAAAAAAAAAAAAAAAGCTTTTGTGTTCCTTCTGGTTTTTTTTCCTATGTTTTTTTCCCTTTACCTATTTCAAACATTCAGGCTTCATCTCAGTCATACCAGTTATAGCTCTTTGGGGAATGCTGTGAATTTGCTCCCTGCTGAAGAAATCTCCAGAGTGTCTTCATCTTAAATAAAGACTAGAATTTTGCAGCTGATTGAACATGAGGGAAAGTTCATATTAATTAGCTATAATTTTCCCAAACTAATTTCACAGAAAATGATCTTAAACTTACACAGTAATATGCATCTATTTGAATCTCCATGGAGTTGTTAGACTGATAAATATTTTAGAAGGAAGATCTTGAAAGGAGTTTAACATCAATACTAACACCTTGCTTGCTTGCATAATAAATATAGCAGTAAATCCCAAGATATACCTGTGAGTTAGACTGAGCAGATTCTTTACACAGATTTTAGAGAAAAGGAATGCTGAGCTTTGAAGTATTCGGTGTGCCCTTCATTCTGCTCCAGGTGAAGGGCATGAATCTGACCGCGCTGCTAGTGTGATTGGGAGAGGCAGATTAAGCCTGGCAGCCCTGCTCAGGGAAGAGAAATGGCATGCGTGAACTGAGCAAGGATATGGGAGAAGGTCTGTCCTCTGCCTGTCTGTTCGGATACTGTGAGCCACTTATGCAGTAGTGGAAGAAAGAGATCACTTCTAATGCTGGGGATGATAGAGTTTATCTTAGTAGATGGGCAAATAATGCAATTGCACAAACTGCTAAGGTTAGCAGTAACGTAGCTGAGATACTCTCGTGTCTGGCCTGAACAGTGGGAAAGCGAGAGTCGCAGAGGGAGCGCAAAGCCACCAGGGAAGTACCAGGGCTGTTGTTGTTAACGCTTGTTGCTGTATCGGCCATGAGCAAAGCTGCTGGCTGGTTTGGAGTTTGTTTCAGGATATGTCTGCTTACCAGCTGCTATGAGGGGCCTACGTGTTTAGTCTGACCTTGGATTGCAGTTAACTTAATGTAGAGTGTACCTGTTTTATCAAAGGCCCTTCCTTGCTCCAGGTTCTTTCTGATACTTTTTTTTTTTTCCCTCTCTCTCTTTTTTTTTTTTTTTTGAAATCCCTTGCTATTTCCTACTCTCCTTGCTGGCTGCCAGGCTGAGAGAAGCAGCCGTGTGAAGGAGCCGTGCTGATGTGGAGCTCTGCCGTCTCTCTGCCATAGCTTGTAACGCCTCTTGGTTGCTTGATTTCTCTCCTTTTCTTCGTTCCAGATTATTGGGAATCATCAGAGAGATATTTGCCTTCTCTCTCCCACTGCCCCTGAAGGGTTATTGTAGTTTCAGTGAGAAGTATAAAAGCCGCTGTACATGTGTGTATGTCTAGTTTCTCTTCTGATTGTTACATTAAAGAACATTGGAAGAAATGGCTGTAAATGACTAAGAATTGTAATTACCTCCCAGTTTACTGTGCTTCTAGTACTAAATCTGTCTCTATATCTCTGTAAATTGACCAATTACTAAAAGTATTGTCTTTACCCAGGAGATGGGGTGATAAAGCTCCAGAACAGAGGCATAATGTTAGGGGATGGGTGTTTTCCTATTTATATGCAAGAGCACAAAAAACCCAGACATTTAAGATAATCAGAGGATACATGCTGTCATGTCTTCCTCTTTCTCATTTTTAACCCATATTTTTGGCTTACCTTTCCTCTGCCACTAGGTCAATCACATGGTTTGAAACCTGGCAACACTGCAGGTTTTTTTGGATATTACTCTTTTTTCCAGCAGAGGCTACCCCTGAACTGAAACAACAGGCTTGTGTGTCGGGGTGGCTGCGGCCGAATCCCTTGCGTCCAGCTTTGTCCTCATTGCCTTTGTTATGAGCTAACCGATGAATTGGGCAGGGGGATGAGGGAGAAAGAAATCCCTGGGTCACTGCAGTTATCCCTACGTCCTGCAGCATGAATTTGGCTCTCTGATTCTCACAAAATACATGTGTTCCCTGGGAACTGTTCTGCTCCTTGTTAGGGCTCTGCTGGTACCAGGGGTAAAACCTTCCCTTCCCGTGCTCTGGGCCTGGTTTGTCCTGGTGGTCTGGATGCACGTTTCTCCTGTGATTACTCATGGTTTTGGCTAGGGGAATGAGTAATGTCATCATCCCAGTTGGCTGGGGAAGAAACCTAGGTCTGATAATGCAGCTTTTGACACCTGATCAAATAAATTGGCTGAGAACAACTGAGACGCTGCCCGCTGGCCAAGGGCTGCGGGAGCTGGGTCTATTTTAAGCAGAGCCACAGAGTAGTTAGCATTCTGAGGGCACGCTGTAACTAGCAGCAACTCAAGTGATCTTTTCTAGGGAAAGTGGTTTCGGGTGTCTGAAGCAGCTACATATGTTAGCTTTTATTGCATGTAAAATGATAATGAAAAGATAAACTGAGGTTGTAAAATTACGGCAGGTTATAGTGATCCTTTTTTTGTATGTTCATGTTAGACAGTAACCCCTTATCATATTAATCTTCCTCTGAAGCTACAGCAAATGGGTCTGATGTTCATGCCATATCAGCTGCTAGTATCATGCCTGCTGTAAGAGGCTAGCAAACTGGCACTAATTGGTGCCAGTTTTCCAGACACCCTTTTGCTTCTTTTCAGCTTTAGCAGGATTTTTTGTGCATACGTTGATGCTTTTAGTTAATGCTGCGCATGTTGGGGGGGGGGGGAGAGCAAAAAACAAAACCCAAGAAAACCCACCCATATAGTTTTATCTTTTTTTCTGAAGGATATAGAGTCTTGTGGGTTTTACAGTGTGCTACCCAAGATCTGAGCAAAGAGACTGACTTTACTAATGAACATGCACAGGACCAACTGATTATTCTAGTGCTAATTAGACCTCTGCTTTCTCATATGCAAATTGCAGGGTCAAATTGGGTGACTCAGCTGTCTGAACCTCTGATTTGCACAGGCAATCCAGATTTAAGCAGCTGAATGACAACACCTGCGGCTGCAGATAACCCTGGCAGTAGGAGGGAATCATTGGATAGAAATGATGAGCATGCACAAAAAATATCTGCCATAATCAACATGCAAAGGTGTCCAAAGCTGAAGAGAGTGATATAGTTTGCAACCTCGGTCCACTTTTTCGTTTCTTAAAATGGTTACAGCAGGACAGCAGAAAGACATAAAGAAAACCAACCCAACCCCAGGCAGCACGGAAGGAAATAATTAGGACTGGAGTTAGTTATCATACAACAGTAATTATGGAACAGGGATTTGGGCTGATGTTCTCTCTGGAGGCCAAACTGTGGCATCTCAAGGACAGATGTATACCCCTTTTATAAATCATGCAAGAAGCTGTTCCATGTCTGTCCCCAGGTGTTTTGATGGAGAGGCTGGCTTTTAAATGCTTTGATTTTTTGACTCTATGGAAACAAACATCGTTAATATATCTATAGGTGGGAAGCCATTGTTGCAGTCATCTTTTGGCACATACTGTCTCTGATGTTCAGAGCACACAATATTTGTCTGTTGATGAACTTTGCTGTTAAGAATATGTTGAAGACAAACAAAGAAAAATCCTTGCCATAGTTGTTCAAAAATCAAGCTCCTGGTAGTTCCAGGAAGCAATTTGTTTGTTTAGTAGCTAGAGAAAGGTATTTATGGAATTTAAACCAGTTAGCGTTTACCAGTGAACTTCTAGTCAGCAGATATGCAAACAAAGAAGCAATGATGGTGTAAGTAGGCCTTAGCTTAAATCTCACAGGTAAAGGCAGGAAGAGCAGAGAAGGTGTGGATGGCATGAACTTCAGTGCAGGTGCTCCAAGACCGTAGTCTAGTCTCTAATCCCTGCAGTCAGGAAGACACAGGCATAGGAGAAATGGCAGCTCTAAAAGGGGTGGAGGACAGGACAGAAAGAAAGAGGATACTTTTTGCAGGAGCATAGAAAGGAATGGATCTGTGGGTCTTGGATGTGGCAGTGGATGCTCTGTTCCTTTGAAAGAGGGAAGAAAATGACAGGAGTAATCAGCCTTGGGAAGGAAAAGGGAGAGAGAGAGAAAGAGAGAGACCCTTGCTAGCCCAGGAGTATTCTGCTTTCTCCCAAAGGCATTGTGTGCTCCCTGGGGCCTTCCCAGGCCTCCCACCGCTCCCTGTCGGAGCATCCTCGAGGCAGGAAAACTCACTTGTGCTGCCAGGCAGGGAAGCCTTGAGCAGCTGTGACTGGGCAACCCAGTGCTGCTGCCCCAATTCCTACCAACCTTCCCGGGCCTGAGCGCCTGCCAGGGAGAGCCATTTGCTATCTGCTCCTGCTGCCTTTGCTCTCAATGCAGAAATGGCAATTCGTCTCCTCTTGCCTTCAGGCATGCTGTTCAGCAAAGGGTTGACGAGTAATGCATACCGAATCAGCCGTTCTTCCTGGGACGGTGCTGCATGCCGCTGCCTGGGAAAGGCTGCATGTGGTTTTGGTGCTTATATAAGCTGCTAGCAAGTTATTGCCTGTCCTTGCATCCAAGAGTGAGAATGGCTGTTTGGTGTGACACTTAAGCAGGGAGTAAGACTCTGCTTTACCCTTATGCATATAACTTTGAACTTTGGAACAGTAATAATCAACCTCTATTTCAGCAAAATATTTGAAAATTCCAGGGATCGTCTCTGTTCTGCTAACTATATCTGTTACGTTGCAGGTATCGTTCAGGTTACGTGTGCTATGTTCCAGTCAAGACGAAAGCAGAAGTGCACCTCGGACCTAAATAAGGTAAGTCATCACTGTTCAGATCTACTTGCAAAACCACAGACCTATTTTACTGTTGAACCTTTGACTTACAAATCAAATCTCTCAAATAACCAACTGCTCAATTAATTTTGTATACTTTTTAGGGGGGTAATGTTTTGGGTAAATTGTCTTTTTTGGTCCTTAAAATAATATGGAATGTCAGTTTAAAAAAAAAGTAGAAGGAACAAAAAAAAAGGATGTTCAGTCATTCTGATAGTGAACTTCTTGCACAAATAGCCTTTCAAAGTTTGCCAGGCAGAACTTGAGGTAAAAATGTGAAGTTCAGGCCTGGATTATAAGAATATTTATATATGCATATGCTTCAGCTGTGCCTATGGTCCTGTTAAAGTGAACTAAAACTGTTCCTGAAAGTAAGTTACATCTCTGAATATTTTGGTCCATGCTCCTGAAGGGCTGAAATGCTTTTTGCGTTAGCAGAACGACTGGCTGGAAGGGCAGGGTGAGGCTCATTTGTAGCCAGGTTTTCGACTGGCTATTCCAAACAAATTTTCAGGCAGCAAGAGAGGTTTGTATAGTATCTATGGGAGTGGCATCAACATCTCAGCATAGTTTTTCATTTTCTAAGGAATTCTAGACTGAATTCATAAGGGTATTGTTGCGTAATAGCATTTATATTAAATAACACTTGTGAGGTTTTATAATATTCTGTTCTGTCTATGTCAAAAGTGAAGCAAGTTAGTCAACTGAAATAAGACTTAAACTGTAAGTTTAGTTCAGCCTGATGATAAATCAGTGAAGCTTTTATGCAGATAGGCTATTACTGCAGTTGTTAGCCTTGAATTTTTCTCATGTTTTAATTTATTTTTAACTCTCTTAACTTTTATTCATTTCATGGAAAGTGTTAAAATGTCTACTAGATAGAAATCACTGAAAATTATCAACAGGAAGATTTGAGATTAGTGCTGGTTTTGAGAGGTTTAGAAGATTTAGCTGGGAGATTGTTATACCTGGAGGCACTGCAGGATGGAATTGTCTTGCCTCAGTACTCTCAAAGATTAAAGAAGGAAATCCCAGCACTTTAGAATATTTGCTATCTTCATATGTTGGTAATCGCCTGTGAGCGTATAATAGGAGATAGGTCTGAACCAGAACCTCACATTCAAACTTTGAGAAAGTTTGGATACAGGTCCAAATTTCATTCCTGTTTCAGCTGCACATAAGGGCAGTGAAAGCCGTAGTGGCTTAGTGGTTTTCAGCTTTATACAGCATGCAGAAGACTTTCAAGAGGCTGTTAGAGCAGTTGTAGAGGTGAAAAATCTGTATGCCATTTGAAATATATTGAAGTGACTTTTTTAATTTTTTTTTTAATTTTTTTACTTTTCCATATATATTTATGTGACTGGAGAAAAATCATTCATTTTCTTCATTTATGAAATAGGAAGATTTTTCTTAAGGTTTAAGGTTCCTTACTAACTTGAGGGAAAGGAAATGTAACGTATGCGGTGGTCAGCTAGGAGAACGTGTGCTATCAAAGTACTTTTCTTCTCAAAGCATAATTTTCTTCTTTTGGACTGTTTGCTTGTTTAATTATCTTTTAAACTAAAATAAACCTTTATTAGGATTTCATGCAGTCATTGCTCAATCACAGCAAGAGACCATACGGGATGTGTCTCATGCTGATTCAGTATGTTGCCATATCATGGATGCCGTTATTGCTGTGCTTGACTTTTCAGCCTTGTCCCTGCCAACACACCTGAGACATGGTGCCGTTCCAGCACAGCATATTGTCTGTTTTGTCACCTTGTACTGCTTAGGTGAATTTAGAACTTTTTAGGATCTCCCACAGGGTTCACTGGTGCCTTTTACTCTGAGGTCGTTCTGCGTTGCATTCTGACTTTCTCGTGGCACAGATTTGTGGAGATTTTTTCTAAAGAGAATTAGACTCATCGAATCAGATTGTTGCAAGTGTGTTTGTTCCTCAAAATGCTGAGCCTTGCCTTTTGAGACTTGGGGCTTGAGGGTACAAGTCACTGTTCTCAGGTAGTAGTGTAGGTCATACGGAAACTCTTCATGAGCATAACATTGACATGGAAACATAGCAGTTGTAAAGAAAGTGAGACCTGACAGAATTCCCAAAGCAGTCCAGTACTTTTCTTTTCTTTTTTTTTTTTGAGTTTACTGTTTTGAATGTGGAAAAAACCTGGTCTTTAACCTTGGAATTGTGTTCTCGCTGTGAATTACACAGCTCTTCACTATCCTCTCTCGCCTTGCTCAAATACTGATTGTACTAAATCTTTTCAGAAGAATTTCCTGTCCGGTGAAAGATGTGTAAAGAAGAATTTTACCTATATTACACCCTAATGGAGGGAGGAAAAGAGAAAGCGTATGTCACAGGCAAGACAAAACCGCTAAATATTTTAAAAGCCCTAGTGCCGTATGTAAAGGTGTGGTTACAGGGACTGTTCAAGGAATAGCTACTTGGTTAAAGTAAAAGAACAGGTAGGTAAAAAAAGAGTCTGCAGTTTTTGACAGTGCACATGTAAGGCCATAGTTTGTGTAAATTTTCTTGTGTGCTCTTTCCATTCGATTGCAGATGTTGAATTAAGCTGGTATGTAAACAGTAGAATAAAGAATCAGCAAAAATTACTGTGGTATTTAATGATATGTATTGACACGCAGGAAAGTTTCAAGACTAGTCTTCGCTTCTTTTAAAAAATAAAATGAAATAAATTTGTTGGATTAACAGCAAGAAGGAGAAGCAAAAGAAGAAACCTTAGATGGGGGGAAAAATCATTTGATTGTGATGGTCATTTTATATTTTCTGTCGCTGTGGGAGGTGCTAGCGTGAGTGCTTTTTATATTGATGTCTTGTTGCATATGTTCAGCAAACTGAAGAGTGTGCATCTCTGTCCATCTTTCAAGCTGCAGTGTGTATTGATTTAAGTGAGGTGCATGAATCCCAAACAGTAGACTAGGGAGCAGCTGCTCTTATCGGAGGAGAAAGTGGGAGAAGTTGGAAGAGAGCAAATGAATAGTGGAGTGGAAAAAAAATCATATGCACTTTTTTAACAGTTCAGCCATGGCCCTCTCAAGGCCCTGGATGTTTTCTGAACAGCAAGGAAATGAGGGACTGACTGACAGAAACTGAGATCTTCTCAGAAAGACTACTTCCCTGGAGTATAAAAAGTAGCATGTTATTGGGCCGTTTTTAGATCCATTGAATTTTCGAAGCAATTACCATCTCTTCCCGTAACAAGTATTTTAAATGTTTTGAGCCAAACATTTTCCATCCTAATCTTGCTAATGTTGCTGCCCTTCTGGGAAACAAAATGGAAAGATAGCAGCTATGTTCCAGCTTTTTGTCACCCTGAGCTTGAGCTGAAGCTCAGTAAAAGCTAAAGCCCAGTAAAGTCAGCCCTCAGTTGATCTGGGGGTGGGGGACCACAGCCCGGCTGCGTTTCATTTCTAACCTCAATGATGTGAGTGTTTAGGAGTTAGCTTCCGAGGTAGATCTGATTGATTTATTTATTCTTATACCAATGTCAAGGAAAACTCTGGCACTGGACAAATACCAGCTCTGAATTCCCTGCGCACTTCCATGCTAATGGATGAATATTGTGGGGCAGAAGAAGGGAAAAGATCGTTACAATTCAAAACACATTGCATTTTTATTCACAATTACCGTAAGAGTATGAAATTACTGAATCCGTCTGAATATATACACTCTGTGAGTGACAGCCACTCATTTGAAATTACAGTGCTATACAGGATAGCACTGAAACAGGTTTTAAACCTTCAGTGTGGCTGTAGAGCTTCTCACACAGGGCTTCGACCTGTTGTAACTGCGAATGGCTAAGTTTGGCCAGCTTCTGAACAGCTGGGTTCCTCTACCGTAAAGCAATAACTTTAAAATAATAGCCCCAAATACTGCAGAAGTTGCATGGTAGGCAACCAGTCAAAAACATAGAAGCACAGTGTGAATATTTCTATGAACAAATGTGCATATTCACTTTGTATTAATGACCTTTCTGCAGACGGTGCTGCTGCAGGCACGTGTTAAAGCCCAAGGGCCAAAGTAATAGCAGGATCTGTTGTATTGAACTGTGGGCAGGGAACTGAGCTTCTCTGGACCAGGGCTCTTTCCACACTGATCAGTGAAAATATTAACTTCCTATTGTGAGAAGAATTCATGCAAAATCTTAAATAACATTTCTTCTTTAATCCCAACAATATCTGTCTGTATGTGAATAGTAGGAGTAACTGGACACTAGCTGGGTTCAGACACACCGTTGGTATCTCAGTGCTGTTGTATATCTTCGTAATATTTAATAAAAACTTACCTATGCAGTCTGATGAGTAACTTTTGGGTGTATTAATAGCCAAGAGACTCTCAACACTATTGAACTTCTCTATATTCATGGGCTTGATTTAATTAAGAATCTGAAACTAGACTTGCTCATGTACCTGTTTGCATAAGGAAGCCTATTAAGGGATCTTTTTATTGTGTTCATACATTATCACTAAGTAATAAGTACCTGCATGATAAGAAGGAGTCACTTGTCTACCAATGACTCTGCACTAGAAATCTTTACTGAATCGCTTCTAGATTAAATCCTGCTTGTAAAGTCCCTTCCCTCCATGGGACTGAGAAAAATCAATGAGATGTTTAATGAACTTGGAAAATTCTATAGTGAAATTCATACTTACTGGCAAATCCTTACATTTGTCTCGGGGATTTCCCACTCTTGTGCTACTTCTTTTCTTTTGCTGTTTCGTAACTCTTTACCTGTCTCCTCTCTTTCAAGTCTGGGTGAACTCCCAGCTCTCTTTTTATTTAAAAACAAAAAAAATTTTTTTTTGAATTATTTCTGTAAGGTTGATATTCTTTCCTTTAATAGGACCATAAAACTACACCCACGAGACTGAATAATCCTTCTGCTTTCGTCTCTAAAGCTATTAGAAAAATACAGTTAGACGATAGACTTATATTACCATGTCTAAGTTGAGGCTATTTCGAGCATCAGGCTTCCGTGAGATGAAGATAAATTACCTGTCTTGCTCTAAAATCAGTTTGAACGTTTTGCTTTTGCCAGTGACCCTGGTAATCATCATCCCAACCTCACAAAATCCATGATTGTCTTGTAATCCATTTGGAAGATCAAACGTAAAGACGACTTAACTCTAGACTGTGCTAAAACATTTTGTGTACGTGTGTATTTTTTAATTTAGCTTTTGAGGGGCCTCCTGGTGGTAGTTTGTTTTTATTTTTTTTTCTTTTACCACTTACCAAGCTGTTAGCTGACCTGCAGTTATAAGCAATTGTTCTGTCTTGAAACATGTAGTTTAGGGGCTGCCACCATTGCCGTTAACACAGTGCGTAGTTTTAGGAATCGCACCAGTGCAGTTAAATAGGGAGCTTTTATTTCTCGTATAGTACATGAGCTAACTTATTTGCAGGTTCTCTCCCTCTGGGCTTCTGCAAAGCACTGTTAAAGCTATGTGTAAACTAAGCTGGAATATTTCTTGTGTCTGGTACTGTCAAAAGATATACAGTGAGCATTTTATGGAGGGCTGAAGGGTAGCCAGAACTATTTCCAATGCCATTCCTGATGAAGTGTTTTGTAATTTTAGTTACGTTCAACTGATATGGATAGTCTATCCTTTAATAGTCTATAAATAATCAATATTATCTGGTACAGCCTGTCTATAAAATTGTTCAGTCTGCTGTTTGCATATTAGGTTGGTAATAAAAGCATTGAGAAGAGAATCAGGACCTTAGCATTTAATATTTTAGTATCTCATTCATATGTGCTGGGAAAAGTATTCTGCAACTTGCTGTGTCTAAAATGTGAACTTTTGAAAGAAATTGATTAAACTGTGAACAGTGTGATGACATTTCATAATGGTAACAATATACGCAAATTGTAATCATTTGCATTTCTTTTTTATGACATCTGGAATATTCATTTCATAGGTGCTTTTTTTCTTTTCTTTTCTTGAGGAGGTACAGTTGTTAGATTTATACAGGTAACCATGGGTTTCAGTTTGTTCACGTCAAATAATCTCCTCTCTCCCACAAGGCAATGCAGGGGCAGTGCAGTGGATCTGAGGGACCGAAGCCTTGGGACATGCCGTTCCGTTTGCCCCATGCAAGTGCGTTGCTGCTGTTTGAGGAGCTATTAAATAACTGAGCATGAAATGAGTTTGGCTTCAGTTCAGTTGCAAAAGCCTGTCAACAGAATGAAAGAAGCCACTTCTCTGCACCTTACGTGGCACATGCGGCACTTTTTTGTGTGTCTACCCCACAGGTGGAGGAATGCTCACCCCTGTACATTGAGCTCTTGTCCCTAACTGGGGTCTTTTCTGCTCTGGCACAGAGGGAGAGGAAAAGTAGATGACCTAAACCGAATTCTTTTCCCTTCTTTTGTTTAGGCCAGAGAGCCAACAAGCCAGCTATTCCCACGGCTCTAATTACGGTTGAGACAATGTGTATTTTACAGAAAGTAAAAGTTCTTGCCTCAGCAAACAATTCCCTTGGGCTCAACCTTTCAGAGTGAAATTGCTGGTTGTTTGTTCTCTCCAGGCTTTCAAGTTGTTCACCAAAGTATGAAATGACTGGGAAGTAGTAATGAATAAGTGAGCCTTTTAGCTTTTGGTGAGTCTTAACTGACATAAAGAAATGTTGGTTCCTATTTGATTGCTGTACATAATTATAAAAATGAGGTTTCACTGCTTTGTTCAGTGTTTCTCTTGGTTTTAGGAATGGTTTCTTTGAGGCAGATGTACTGTGGACTAAATACTTTGGTTGGTGGGGGTGGTGCCAGAGTAACTTGTTTCCCAAAGTAGAGAGTAAATCTGGCTTTCCAGTCCCCGTGTTGCAAGAAGCCAGACTACTTGGTCCTTGGTGTGAGTCAGAACAAACCTGGAGTTCTACTTGCGATTGCGAAGGCCGTCGGGAAGGCAAAGGGACGTTCTGGATTTGTGTTGTAGGTTCAGTGGCAAGAAGGCGACAGGAATAGTGATTTTTATTTGGTGATTTTTGCACTGCACAGAGACCCCTGGGTGAGAAGGTCCTTGTGTGGGTGGGAGAGCAGCTGGGGCCGAAACAGCATTCCTGCACCCCACAGCTGCTTCCATTCATAGTGCCTTTCTTTCTTTCAAATTATTGTAGAACGCTATCAGAAATGATTAGTATTCAAAGGTCAGTAGTGGTTTCCACTTAATTAGGTCTATAAACTTTTTTTTCTTTTTTTTTTTTTAAAGAGAAGGCTGAGGAGATACTTTGAGACACAAATAGGACCAAGGAAGAGTGGCTGTAGGGTAGAGCAGAGGCCCACTCCTGACCTGCCGCCTGAAGCCGAGCCGCCTGCCCTGCCTGCGCGCGGGTCCGTGCCTGCACCAGGGCTGTAAAGCAAGTCAACCCAAAGCCTTCCTGGGGCTGGGTGCTCCTTGCACCTCTGCTGAAGGCTTGAGCAGGGAGCTGAGACTGGTACGAAGGACAGGGCCCCTGTTGTTCCTGGAGGTATTTGGGTGTCTGCCCAAAGATGCCTCTGGGCGCATCAGGTAGTGCACCCAAAGTTGAGCTGCCTGGGGCAGGTTGGGCTGAAGCTTAATTACTCTTGCTGTTTAAATAAGTCAAACGCTTGTAGTTTTAAAACCTATCTAGAGAAGGGTGGGAATTCACTCTATCCAACACATGACTGAGTTTGTATATATCACATAAACTAACGATAGATTCCTGTTTTCCACAGGATCTGTCACTTGTATATGCCTCAGGATAACTCTTCTTTAAAGAATACAGATATTCCACTGTGTAATTTCTGTACCTGCACCCTTCTTCCTAGTGTGTTGTTATGTTGTATCTGTTTAATGAAAGATCATCAGTTTAGAGAAAACTGCTGTGATTATTTTATGACTTTTCTTCTGCCATATTTATTCTAGGTCTTTCTGATATATATAGCTACCTGGGATCTCACTGCCACTGAAATTAATGATTGCTTAGCTCTTCTCCATCCTTTTTTCACGTGTGTATACAGACAGATATTGCAATAACCTTTCTATATTTCTGAAAAGCCCTGTCAACACCTTCAAAATCAGACTTGGCTAATCTGCGTTAGCAAAAGCCTTTAATTGCTTTGTACATTAAAGTACACTGTGTTGAATACTGGAAAATAGGGTTGGTCACTTCAGTTACTTAAAATCAGTTCAGCTAGGATGGCAAGAGGGTCTGAAAATGAACAAAGAAATTCTGCAACATGACTATGTGAAATTATTAGGAAAACTGTGATAGTGTACATGCACATGTAAATACCTATGCCATTTATTTTCTAAAATGGCACATAAAAAATAAAAGCTCTTTGAAACGTTCTTTGGCTTTTTTCCAGTTTCCTGTTAAATAATTCCTTTTATTAGCTTTTTTGAGTTATACATTGAGATTGTAGTTGAGTTAAAGTATTACTGCTGATCTAATATATTTGCATTTATCCATGCTTTCTATTTGGTTATCTCAAGCAATCTCATGGGCATTAATAAATTAAACTCCATGACCCAGAAGCTGGTAAGAAGGGATTAATGTTCCTAGTTTTTAACTGTAGGCTGAAGTTAGAGCAAGGGGAGAAGTGTTGGTAATCAAATGTTTACCATGTTTCTGGAAGGTATTTGCAAACTTTGATCGTAAGACTACTGAACAAATATATAAAAACTAGGGTAGGGAAATTTAGTGGCCTGATAATGACTAAACACTAAGACAGTGACAGAATCAGAAGTAGAATTTAGAAATATTGACTCTCAGGTTAGCACTCTAAACACAGCAGAGTGCTACTTTTCATTGGTTTAGGCTTTTATTCTGATTGGTAATTCAGATTTTAATCTCTGGGAAACTGAGGAATTTTACTTTCAATTAAAATCCATTAAGAAGGATAGTCTGAAGGCATTTCTAGGAATTGATCCTGTCTGTCAGTCTTTATAGTGCTAAGTTTTGTCAATGCACCTGAGAAAAGCTGGAGATTAGAACTTCCCTGGAGTATGGAAATGGTTTGGAACCCTCAGTGATACAGATAAGTTTTATCTTTAATTTTTATGGTATTGTGTGTATCAATATCATTAACACTCCTCCTCTGTATGCACTGACATTTTTATTTAATTTCAGTGCAATATTGTCTTGCACATAATCTGGGTGAGGAATGTTGAAACCAGGTTCTTATGGGTAAGTAAGTGAGCTGGCCGTTCTGATAACGATACTCACTTGTGCTGAGTTATTAGCATTCACATGCCCTGGACTGTGGAAATCTTCCACTCTGTTTTCACGTGTGTGGTTAGTGAAGTGTAACTCTCTTATCTGACTAGTGCAGATGTAGCCAGAAGAGCAATGATATGCTTCTCTCTCAAACAGACTTTCTCCTTTTTCTTCCTCTTCAGAAAGGTCGTTCTTTTTGAAACTAAGGAGATTTATTTTGTTAATGCTGATAATCAGAAAAGGTCTGTGCAGGGACAGGATGGGTTGCCATACGTTCATGTGGGCAGCTCCACTGGAATTCATGGTGCTGCATCCCTTATAGGACCTAGGAGTCTGGTCTAGAAAGGTATGGTTTGGTATGCAGATACACCACGAAAACTGCAAGGTAAAATTTTAATTCCAGATTTTTTTAATTCACTGAATAATATTTTGGGTGGAAAGTCCCTGCTATGTATAACCCTGGGTTTGGAGTTGATTTTTTTTTTCCCCTCCTTTATTTTTTTTTAGTCACAAACTTTAGAAGAGCTGCTGCTCATCATCAGTGCAGCTTTGGATGTCACGAAAAGATCAAGGTGGTGGTCCCACTGAAGGCAAAAGGCCAGTTCTGGATAGTGGGTATCCTGATATCCTGAATGTCATGGTTCAGCCACCACTGAACATTTTCTGAGGAGCACCCCTTTGTGCCCTTCTGGATCTCATTCTGGAGCTGTTAGTTCTCCCGATGTGTCACATGGAGGGCCAAACACTAATACTTAGACAGTAATCTTCAGCATTGTGGCACCTATATATCTTCACAGATCCAACCTGAATTTTCTGCCTGTCTTCAGTGTTTGCTGTATTCTGCAGGGCAAATTACTGAGTCTGTTTATTGTAACGGCTGTTGTGCAGTACTTCAGCAAAGTAGGCCCTTCTGATTTGCAATCTGCATGCCGGTACTAAATATAAAGGCTCAGCTCATCTCTGCTACATCATGGTAGTTAAATTAGAGGGGAATTTGGCTCAAAGCCCTTAAGGAAACTAAGGGAGCACAGAGAACTAAACGCTGTTTCTGTTGCCAACACTAAATAGCTTAAGTTGATACAGAGAAAGATTTCAAAGTTGAGGGTCAAGGAATCCTTCCTAAATGCAGTGGAGCTGCTCTGTAGCAGTCACTGCAATAGTAACAGCTCCTTCTGTGTGCCTTTCAGCACCAGGCCTTTTCTAGGAAAGCAACCAGGTTTGCCCTTTTTACTCCCCATCTCCTTCTTTTCCTGTCTATTAAATGGTAGGCGTGACCATATGCACATAGCTCCTGTGTTCAGGGAGGATGTCACTTGGAGTCTCTTGAATATCCCACCCATTTTAATAGGAGAACCACACACTGCCTACAACTGTAAGACATGAAGGAGGGTTCGGGACTGTCAAAGAATGTTGTTTCCTCAGCAATAAATGGACACAACAGATCATCCAGACAGACAAACCTCAGCAACAGAGGCTGAGAAATGTCTCTTAAGATCCCCCTCCAGTCATATAAATAAAACATGATTTTGGGCAGGACAGCTCTCTTAAATATGTAGTTGCCTAGAGATGCAGATACAGAATTATTTGCATTAAATAATATGTAGCTTTGGTATAAAACTACTAAGGAGTGCCTTACTCCTAGGACTTTGATGGTAATGAGGTGCCTGAACTGATGAGATGGTCTAACTGCCTTTAGACACCTCTATGTCTTTGAAAGTCAGGCCCTTTGCTGTTTAGTCACCCTTCTAGTTGCCCATTCTATTTCTAGTTGCCTAGAAATAGAAATAATAGTCTTTTTCTTCCTCAAAGAACGAGTGCAAGGAAAAGTATATTGAAAATACGTACGCTCATCCTTCAGTAACTTTACACGCGTGTGGATTGTAGGAGTATTTTTTGAAGCATAATGCTTGCTAGTTGCCCTGCAGTGTTCTTTGTTGGCTTTATTGAGAGTTAAAGCTCCATAATAATATGCCTTGAACAGAGATCACTACGACTCTTTGAACATAAATAGTGCATGGTTCCGCCCTGTTGCCACCGTGAAGTTGTTGCTGTTGCTATTAATTGATGCACTGACAAAGGACGTGCTGTACTTTCAAGGCGTTCGTGTTTTCAGTCCTTCATGGTAGGATGCCCTCTCCTTCTGTATACAAAGTACAGTATGTGTGCAGATATTCTCTCTTGTTTATATATGATGGATGATATACCTCTGGAAAAGCAGTGCTGTTTATTTTGTGCTTTGATACGAAATTGGAACGTGGATAGAAAAATGGCTGCTTCTTTGTGTTTTTAGTTGCGTTTCTGATGACAAAATAGAATCCTGTCAAATGTCTCTAAACCCACTTTGTAGAGCAAAGGTGTATGGTACATTGTTGATGGAGCAGAAGAATAAAGAATAAAATATACTTGAAAGGACATAAATCCTTGAACTGCCTAAACAGACATTGCTGAACTCCTGCTATTTAACTTTCCAAAGAACAAGCAGCTATAATCCCTTCTTTTTCATCAAAAAGGGCAGCTATTGAGAGAAGTAATGCAAGTGTCATCTACCTGAATTTACAGTAGCTTTCATATCTGCTCACAGGCAATGTTCAGCCACCTGTGATTTCTAAAAGAACTATAGGCTATGATTATCCGTATGATTTAACGTGTCACATAGCCTTCTTTCAAGTCATGAATCAGAGTGGTCAGGAAAGCTAATATTTCGCTCCGGAAACTCTCTAAGGACCCTCCTACATGGGTCTTTTTTTTTTTTTTTTTTTTTTGGTGAATAGCCTTGATTAATAGCCAAGTATATAAGGATTTACATGTTTATTAACTTAGTATAAGGGTGGGATTTTTTTTGAGAGGGGGGAAAAAGAAACCCCGCAATTCCAATCAGAACATGATGAGACTTGACAAGGCGCTCTAAAGAGTCAGTGTTTCTAAACATGCTCATCCAAGAAATGGGTATCTTGTAATCTTCACTGAGGGCATTTGATATTAAAAAAACAAAACAAAACAAAACCCAAACCCCACAAATTTGCTTCCCTTTTTCTCTATATTCAAACTAGGTGGACCACTACCAGTAACATGACAGAACGAGGGCCTGTAGTGGTGAAGGGAAACTTTTTTTTTTTGTATTGGTGGAACAGTCACTCTTCCAGAACACATTGTTAAATGAATTGGAAACAATTAACTAGGAAGTTCATAATGTTCTCAATCATATTGCATATAGCAAGGCAGAGTGACAAGCAGATGTCGTCAGTTGCTAAACAAATGAAATAATTACTCAGGTATGCAAGAGTCTGATTATTTTCAGAAAAAAATGAATCTGAAATAATGCTAACAGCTTACCACAGATCCTAATAATTACAATGTTCTTCATATCAGGTTGCTCTGGAGAGCAGTGGCTGAGACTAATGATTTCCTTTCTGAACAAAAATGGAATTAATTATCTACAGTCTATGCAATGCACTAGACAAATGTAAAATTCTAGGAAGCTAGAAGAATGTTAAGGTGAACAAAGTCAATCTGGAAAAAAATATTCCAATGAACCTATGTTTCAAACTTTAGTATTTGACTGGATTTCTTGGCTTACAGAAAATAATGGCAATCAACGAAAGTAGCCTCATGCGCTATGACACATGCTCCTGGTGAAGTAAATTAATGTATAGTGTTGGATGGGTAGTGCAGAAGAGTTTCAGAGCAATCCAATGTCACTGAACAGAATATTTTTCCTGTGTTTCTTACTTAAGAGTCTCTGAGTTTAGAAGCAGTTTTATGTCCATCTAGTTGGAGAACAAAAAAATCATAGGGCTTATCTACCATCCAGCTAGACCTCGTGAGGCTAAATGATTAGCCTCAAGCCATCTTGTAAATTAATGGAAGAGGCAAGAAGTCCCAATACCTTTACTTTTTCAAACTATTTCTGCAGCTTCTTTACGAAGTACAGTGAAATCTGGAGTGTTCAAGGCACAAAGGTCGGGTCTAAACACTTGAATAATCTGTAATCTGGCTGCCTCCTTCCCTGTCTACATTGACCAAAGTACCTATGGTGTTCAGTAGTTGTTCCACTGATGAGAGCTTTGAGGAAGCATCTCTGTGTTATGTATGGAGTGCTGTGCCCCAGCTGATGAAAATAAACTAACATTTACTTTCCAGTCCTGCAGGCATTGTCAGCTGTATTTAATGATAAACACATGAAAAACATCATTGCCTTCAGTGCAAATACTTCAGTGCAAATGTTTTTAAGATTAAACACAGGCCAGAATATTTATGATATCAAGGCTTTACAGAAATATGTTAACAAAAATAAAGTCAGAGATTTCCTTAGTAGTCTGAACTGCTTTAGAGCTGGTCAAATACTCTGGGAATATTCCTGCAAACAATCATGGATGCTTTTTTTCTGATGTAGATGATTTTGCCTATCTAGTGCCTCCCCTCCCCTCCTCCCCCCCCCCCCCCAAAAAAAAAAGCCTCTTCAGATTTCATTTTATTGCTAAAACTATCCCGAGTGGAATTTTCTCAAATAAAAATTGATATCCAGGGAGGACTTCATAGGCGTTAGTGTTAGAGCTTACAGATTTCATCAAGAGGCTATTTGCTCTGTCTCGTTGTTTTGAACCTTTCTTGACACCTCCCTACACTAGTATTAAAATCTGACTTTGGACAAAATGTAAGTACATGACCTTAGCCCATGTGGTTTTTAGGAGCAATGTTGGGCTGAGCTTGGGCTGCAGTATTTTCCCTGGGGAGGTGTCAGACACTGAAAAGCATGTGTGCTGCACAGTGGGTGAGCAACGTGGACCACAAGACGAGGCTTTTTGCTCATCCAGTACATTAGATGCCTTCAGGAAGGGGGAAGGCTCCTGCATATGGCTATGCTGTGTGGACATGATGGGGTTTTCAGACGCTGTCTTGATGAAGGGGTTGGAGTTTGGGCATATGCTCGCCCTGCTGTATCATCATTAAGTCTCATTTTTCATCGGAAGCCAGGTTACTGCAGAGCTAAATTGCCTGCTTCCTCCTTCCCAAGCAGAAATAAAGCACAGCAAATCTCCCCCTAATCTGGGCTTTGAAAGTCTCTAGGGCAGAAAAACACAATCTGCTGAAGATCCGTGGGTGTATGTTTGTGTAGGAGAGACAAGGGGCAATACAGCTGCAAATGCCCAGGCAGGTGCCTGGAAAGCTTCAAGAGCCCTGTGTTGAGCAAGGTACAAGTGATGTCACTTTTTCTTTTTCTTTTTTCTTTTTTTTTTTTTTTTTAATCTTTGTGTACTAGGTAATGGTTATTCACAGCCAGTGTTACCAGGAGCCAGAGCTGGTCTCCTGTGTTGCTCTCACTCTGCTATCTCTACCCACCTCTGCCAGAGCGGTGTGTTTCCAAAGAGCGCCCTGCCATCTGTCACCTCCACTTTGGAAAATTTAGGGATGAGGTGGAGGAGGCTGGTTTGCAAAAATGCTGTGCTTACTGATTGTGTAGTTTTTGGGGACCAGCTTGATCATGGAAATGTTTTGTTGCACTGCCTTGACATACCTCTTCTGATAGTGGTATATAAAGTATGCAAGGGATTTATTTTTGCTTAATGCAAGGATAGGCAGCAAACTGCTCTTTTGTGTTGTGTAATGATGAATATCCTATAAACCACTGTTATCGATGCTCTCCTGATAGTGAGGGTGAATACAGAAAGGTTTCTTTCTGTCTACTGACAGATTTTTAAACAATGGTAAGCTACTCCCTACATATAAAACTGGAATGGAACTGGTAGAAAAAAAAATACATATGTGTAAGAGGCAATTACAGGTTTGCACATTGTGCTGAGACATCTGTGGGACACAGTTGCTGCTTGTTTTTAATGCATTTTCAATTCTGTTTTTACTCTATTGAATAAAATAGATGTCTTCATTATATATACATTGCATTTATTGTTTAAATATGATAATTCTAAGTCAAATCTTCTGCAGGATGTCTGAATCAAAACAGTTTAAGAAATATATAAAAGAAAATGGTAAATATGTTTTCACAATTGCCAACTCCTGCTAATGTCAAGGTCAGAAAATCCCCACAGATAGATTTTTCTCCCCCAGATCCTGATTTGAATTACAATTTGACTTGTTGGTATGTGCACACTGTGTCCTCTAGTTACTTGCAGTGGAACTTAATTTTAAATGTATTATAAAAAATATATGGAACTGAATGTAGAAGTGGTGTACGTGAACTTCAGAAGAGTTGCCCTCCCACCAGGGCTCCATTAGATGCTGGGTTGCTTAACTATTAAAAAAAATCCTGGCTGTACTTAGAGTTATTAAATTGGACTGTTCCCCAAATTGATCTTTTTAACTGATATGAAGACTGTACTACTGGATCCAGCCTCTGAAACAAGGCTGAAGGATTTAATCACATTTGTTTTGAAACCAGTAGTGTTATGACTGTCTGTAATGACCTCAAAATGAGACAGGTTGTAATGAGTTTCAGCAGAGATGGAATATTGCAAACTCATAAAGATGCCACTTTGTTCAGAGTCAAACTCCTAGAAACATGAAAAAAATTAGTACTTGGTCTCACTTAATAGTCTTTTTGCAGTAGAAGGTTATTGTGGCATTTCAGAGTTGATCTGCCATGTTGAAACATCCTGGATCACAACCCATCGAACGACCATGCTTTCCATTCACTCATATGTGTTGGGGCTCCTGTCTGGAGCATACTCATTAGATCTCCTCTTGGAGTCCACACAATGACGAGGTTTAAGGGTTTTTTTAACTACTGATACTTGCAATATCTTCCAATTTGTCTTTCTACAACAAATCCGCTTGGTGAAGAAGAACACTCTGACCTTGTTAGGAAATTATGCTTCCGTGGCAACCTTCCTGCTCCTTCAACTCTTAGTTGATATGAAAAAAAAAAAAAAAACTGTGAGCATCAGGATGGAGCTTTATGTCAGCTACTCAAAAGTTGACTTTTTTTCCCGAGGAAGATAAATGAGACAGTCTGGCAGCTATTGCCATCGACAGGATGAGTTTAAAAATATTTTGGGTTGCTTGTAATGTCAGTATCAGCAGCTTTTCTTGGTTTAGATAAGTAGCTAATTTGATAGCAGGTGAGAAACTGGCAAATGTGGCTATGTGTTGAGGGTAATTGTAATGCCAAATTAATTATGGTAGCTAAAACTTGGCTATGAGCCATGCTATATATTGATGTAGCTTAGAGCATTTTCCCTATAGAAACTAGATGAGCACTGCAGCTGGTATATGATACTGCAGATTAATTTAAGGTATGATTTGTGAAGCACTTTCAGATAATTAGTTCTTCTAAATTAGCATGTTTGCAAGGCATAAATTTTACTATCCATTAGGGAAAAATATGCAAAAATATGGTATTTTGTTGTATATATCTAATTGTCTTTTTTCTTTTCAAATTTGAAATAGGTAAAGACAAACCTATAGTGGGTACATTACAGTAAAGGAAAACAGATTATTTAAAGTACCTTAAATTGAATGAATATGTGATATCTCAGATAATGTCCTTTATAATGCACCTTTACTTCCTTTTTGCCAGGCTAATTAAAAAAAAAATCCATTTTAATTTGTCACTTGTCTTGGTCAACATGCTGATGTAGAAGTAGTGGATGGATTTAGATGTTTTATTAACTGGCCAGTAACACAATGTAACAGGCAGTATTAGATTCCTTTAAAATTGGTATTATTTTCTTGAGTGTCTTAAAAATGTGCTGAATAGAGGATGCATATTTTTAGATAAGCTTTTTGCTACCTATCAATGTGCTGAGTCTGTGAAGTGCTGGTACGTAACTTCTGTAAACTGTCCCCACTGGACACGTCTGAGTAAATCATATTAGCCTGACCTTTTGGCAGACCCTGTAATTCAGATGGCCTACTTAGAGCTTGTTTTGAAACTAAGCCTAGAAAATACTCAATCTTCTCTCATCTTAATTGTGCTTGTTAAAATGGTAGATGGTGAAGGAAGACACCTGCAAAAAGAAGAGCTATTGCTTTCTGAAACTGTACCAGCTGAAGCAATTATGTCCCTTAGCAGACTGTGGGATTGTTAGCTCCCAGGGAAGACATTGTTTAAAACTGGTTTAGGTTTAAAGCTAGTGAGATCTTTATTTCTGCCTGCTGTTAGCCTCCAACATGATACTTACTGAAGTCTTTCTATGGATTAAATTAAATCATGTCCTCACTCTCCTAGCATGTGTCTCCTAGCCTGAGACACGGAGGGTGGCCTACGGTCTCCTTTCGTGCCCAAGCTGATGTCTCGGCTCCCCATGTTGCCTCTGCCTCTTCCGCGCACTCATGGGATTTCCACCTTCCTCCAGGGCTGCTCTTTCCCCCCGGCATTGCTGCCCTTCTGATCCTCTGGGCCTCCTATGTTTCCTGGGTTGGCTTCAGCAATTCATCATCTCTAGCTACCACCTGCTGGTCTGTCTATAGTGAGTCTAGCCAAGCCTTGAAATATTTATGGGAACTCTTGAAAAGGGCAAACAGGCTGTAGCCAGGTTCAACAGTGAGGTGGAACTCCTCCCCAAAACCGCTGAGTGGGATACCAGCGCTCAGACGTCAGGTCTTGACCTCTTTCATCTCTGCAGCTTTTTTTGATCATGGCAAAGGCTTGAAGATACCCCCGCTCTTCTCCAGATGTGATTTACTGGCTGGTCTTCCCAGGCAGCTGGGTTGATGCTGACAAGGTCCTTGTCAACGCTGGTGTTCCCCACAGGGGCTGTACGCAGTACAGGCTCTCGCTCCCCTGGAAAACCATGAGGAGCAGGAAAGGACAAGATGTCTGTGCTTTTGGGGAGACAGTACTGTAGGTCCACATTAGGAAGACTGACAGAGAAACCAGAAGGAATAATTCATTTCTTTTTTTGAAATCATCTATTACAGTAGTCTGTTTGTTTGTTTTTCTTATACTCCTCTTTCCCAAAGAGGAAAACTTCCTAGTCTACAGACAAATATGAGAGTTGCTTTGTTTGGGCCCCAGCTGGATCTCCACCTTTTTTTGTTCAAGCAGAATGACCCAGTCAGGGCTGTTCTATAGCATGTTACTTCATGTACAGGAATCTCTTTGTACTTAGGGTGTTTGTGTGCACGCATGTGTGGGTGAGAGGAGTAGTGCGTGCCCGTCTTCTATGCCTCTGTGGAGGCTGTGTAAAATCAGAGCCCAGTGCTAAAAAGCACCCAGATGTCAGCTCGGGCATTTAAGGGCAGCTTCCAGAATCTGTATGAATGCATGATTTGGGTGAAAACCGTGCTCTTTAGATGCCGATGGCAATGTTTCCATGAATTTCAGATATTCCAAGATTTTACCCTATGTATTTTGGTAAACTTTTAATATAAGTGTCACATCATTATTGGTATATTTTAGGACATTATTTACTTTACCATATTGAGCTAAAGAGAATATGTGTAGTTACAGTAAACATATTGAACTGAAGTTTGACGCATAACAAAAATGCCATGCGTTTACATCAGAATGTCCTTCTTATCAGATTTACAGTATTGCTGACTGCAGAGGTCTGTGCAATACTTGTTTTAGCAAATATTATATTTTCAGAGCCTGTTTGTTTACAAATCTAGGTCAGCTTGCTTGGCAAACTGGTAAGAAGGATATGCTGTAAGACTAGAAGGTGTCATTCTTATAAATGATAAAGACATTGCGTTTTTCATACTGATAATACCAATTTTAGATTAGAAAGTTCTGAAAGCTCTGAAAAACAGTAGTTTGGTGATGTCTCTTCATTAAAAATATTTTGCCTGCGTTATGTAAAATCCCAACCTCATTTTTATATAAAAAAATATTGAGAATAACTTTCACAGAGGCATTATTCTCCCAGTGGGGAGGATAATTTGAAAGACCAGACTCAAGGAATTTATGACTTTTAATGCAGATATCATCTGTGGAAGAGAAAAGACAGGTTTTACATAACATTCAAGACATTCTCATACATTCAAAAATATTCTTTTGGAAATTTAAATTGATCCCAATCCTTAAGTACAATCTAAAATAATAGTTAATCCTTCCTTTTCCTTACTCTTTAGAATATACAAGCTGCGCTTGACAAAACAGTACAAAAAAGGAAAACCTTCTTTGTAGGTGTGCTAGCCAAACTTAACATAAGACTTTCTGAGTGCTCCAAAAGTATCACAGACCAGGAGGAACCATGTTGTTCAGGGACTCTAATTTCTATCAGCTGATTTGAAGGAATCAAAGCTATTTTACTCTTGGTTGTATTCATTCACATCACAGTTAAAAGTAATATTGGGATATGGCTTGCAAGAAGAAATGTATTTTCCCTTGAGATTAGAATTTTCTTTCATCCACACTGAGGCTTAACCAAGTATTTGTCTTGGATAAACCCACACCAATGGCCAAAAAGCAAAAGTGTTGCAAAGAGATTTCCTTGTGGGAAGATGGGATTAATTCTAATCCCAACCATTGTTAATGCCTGCATTTTTGATTGACATATTTTCAATGTAAATGTATTCTTCAGTTCTCTTTGGAGGGGGCTGTTCCCACACAGCTTCATGGTTAGAAGGTCCAGGTGGTTTTCCGTGTGCTCAGCCAGACTTCATTTTTCTCTGTCCAGCTGCTTTTGCCTCATGGAAAGGTTCTTACTTGACCATGCTGAGTTTGTTTATTTTCAGTTGTATTTTCCTTTCCTTTTCTTTTTCCTTTTATGATTTTTATGGATCAACAGATGTTCATGAAAACAGGGTATTTCTTTTTAAGTGTTCTCTCTGCTCCTGCAGTTCTTCCCCACTTGAACTCAACATCTTCTCTGTAGTATAACAGTCATTTGCAGAAACCAACTGTGGCCTCAAATGAGGCATAAGCAGGAAGAGCAGATGAACACTAAAGCATAGATCACATTTGCATGCAAATATACCATGAATAAGCTAAGGGAACAGCTCTCTCCTTGAAAATAAACACACTAGTTGGCAGAATTAGCATCTAAACGAAACCCTTTCCGAATTTTTCTAGGAGGTGTCATTTGTTTTTTAATGCTACCCAGTTTTATACAATTTCATTTGTTATAGGTATTACGGCCTTAAGTGGCTGATGGATCTTTTTTTCTTTATTAGCAGATACTATCAATCTTGAGATATGAACCTGCCATCATAGGATCATGGGATAATTTGGGTTTGAGGGGACCTCAGGAGCTCTTTAGTTCAATCTCTTGCTCAAAGCAAGGTCAGCTATGGGATCAGACCAGATTACTTTATTCTTGGGCTTTATTCAGTCAGGTCTTGAAAACCTTCAAGTATGGAGACTGCACTGTCTCCTGGACAACCTTTTCCACTGCTTGATTGTCTTCATGGTGAAAACATTTCTCTTTATATACAATTTGAACTGTTCTTGTTCCAATTTATGCCTGTTGTTTCTCATCCTTCTGCCATGCACAGCAGTGAAGAGCCTGTCCCTCTCCTCTCCATAAGGTTACCCAGTAGGCTGTCGCTAGGTCCACCTGAAGCCATCTCTTTTTCCCCATGCTGATCGAGCCCCGTTCCCTCAGCTTCTCCTCAGAGGGCAAGTGCTCCAGCCCAAAACATCTTGGTGGGCCTTCCATTGAACTAGCTCCGGTTTATGGAAGGCTTTATTGTTTTGGGGGGCTCAACACATAATTACTATCTACAGCTCTTATTTTGCGCACAGAAAGAATGTTGCATTTCCTCTTTCAGCCCAAGACATGTATCCCCTGTGTAATTCAGAAATCAACTACTCTAATAACTAATACTACAGACATTAGATAGAATTTTTTTTTTTAATATTAGATCATCCTTTAAGCTAAGTGAAAATCATAATCTTGCTGGGTGTCAGTCCAAACAGCAGGTCCAGCCCTGACAAATAGGGAAAACCTTGGCTGAGTTTTATGGGAGACAAGGGAATACAACTGGAGCATAACACTGGTGTCCAGAAAGGAAATAGGACATGCGCGTTCCCATGGGTTCATATAGAAAGCTGGCCTATTCTACTCCAAATTTTTTTTTTTTAGTGCTATCAAAAAAGTTCTAATAGCAACCATCATCACATCTCACTGAAATCCGTAGAAGGACTTGACTCAGGCCCTAAGTCTGCTATCCGGAAAGTTATTTGCCGAGCCGACTGGAAAAAACAGATGAACACTGAGAAGGAGAGGAGGCAGAAATGAGTGACAGGAGATGGGGAAAATCCCTGATTCTGTTTATCTTCCTTCTCTTCCTGGTCCTTCTCTTCTATGTTCATGTCTTTTCATCTTGAGAGCTGCTGGAGCTATGGGAGAGTCCAGCAGCATGCAGTGGGGCAGTACAAAGAAGGCTAGCATTTGGGCATCTCTTGCATCCTGCATCCCACTGCCATCTCCCACTGCCTTTAATCTTTTAAAGCCTATTTGCACAAGGAAGCATTTGTGTTCTTTGTGCTTAGGACATTTCTGGAAAGTGAATCTCCCAGTGTGGTAAGTGTGTGCTGCGATAACGCTTGTTTTCATTTCTGTTGGTCGATCTGGAACTTTTTCAGTCCCTGCACAAAATATTAGAAGTGAAGCAAAGGCTTGAATTTCTGCTTTGATTTAATGGAGCCTCAGAAGAAATAGTAAGCTAGAAATCCCTATTGCTGCCTTGGGTGCTGTATTCCACCGTTTTCTAATCAGACATACATGAAAGTCCTTCTGAATAGCCTTTGAAGACAGGACTGAAGAAACTGATAAATTCACTTCTCCCCCATGAAAATGACCTTTTGCAGGGGCTGAGACATTTCCATCAGCGTATATTTTTCCATTAAGGTGTTTCTTCTTTTCTTTTTTTTCTATTTAAAGGCTAGTTTCTCATAGGCTTTGAAGTTCAGGTAGAAATGAAAACAGGCTTTCAGTATCTCCTTAAAATCATTCAAAATCTTGGAGTTAAATAGTGCCTAATGATCTTTCCTGCTTGAAACTCGCCAGGCTCTTGAATGAGATAGTGTATAAACTATTTTGGTATTTCCTTCTAATAAAAAGTTGAGGTGTTTTTTTTTTTCTTGTTTTCCTCTCCCCTGGTGGAGGCAGGATGAAGTCTTACTAGAGGAAGTCTCATTTTGCTTGTTACAGTCTGAATAATGAGCGCTCATCATTGGTTTAATTTGAGAGCAGTTTAGAGAATGAGCTTGATTGGGAAGTACACTTTTGCTAACAAACTTTGTTTGTAACAGATATTTTGCAATAAAACCTGGGCTTTTAGCAGAGCCCTTACAGAAGGACTTGCTAAGTGCTACTGAACGGTGTGGAGCTGGTTCTAGAGTTACCCCATCCTGAGAGATGGTTTGTTCACTTCAGTGGTTTAGGTCAACCTCTAATACCTTTGTGGTTAGGTAGCTGAGTCACGTATGGCAGCAGGCAAGTCGTTGTGGAAAATCAGTTGTTTGACAAAGAGTTTGAGGGTGTTGGAGATCTGTAGGCAATCTGTAGAAGTGGCGTTCAGAGGAATAAGTGTTAATACAAGTAGCGGATCACAAATATTCACCACCTTTTTCAGTAAAAGCAATACTTATTTTCTTCATTTGATTCAGAGAAAGGCTTTCAAATAAGGAGGGGGAGTTCAATTAAAAGTTGATAGGATTTTTTGCTTGAAAACTACATAAGCGTTTTAGAAAACCTCTTCCTGGGTAACCTCATCTGCATTGTACTAGCAAAACTGGAAACAGACAGTAAGATTTCAGCTGCACCTCTGTGTTGTCCAGCCATTAGCTGACTGAACATTAAAGAACTGATGCCAGCTCCCGCCATCCTGAGCTGTCACACATCAGTTCAGGCATATGAACAAACCTTCTGCTTTAACATTAACAAATGAACTCTGGAATGTATATTCATTTTTATAGAAATGCTATCATTTTATGAGAAAATGTTTCCACAGTACCAGGACATGTGCTACTCATCTGCCATGGACCATTCACACTTTTCCAGAGTTCAGGACAGGCTGTGATGTTGGAGGGTATACCCTTGGGATATACTGCCAGGAGAATACTGCCTTTTAGACATGTATTTTCCCTGCTGTATTCAGAGGGCAAGTTTAATCAGTGTATTGTAAAAAAGGTAGCTTGAAATATTCATTTAGTTCAGATCAAGAAAGATGACTGCTTAAAAAATGATGCTACTTCATACAGCTTTTTGAGCACTATTTTCTCCCCATAAACCTGTCATTCCTTTAAGTGATAATCCTCATTTCTCTGTTCAGAGCCAAGACGATAATTTGGTTAGGAAGTTGTATTTGGGTGTTGTGTTTTTGCTATAGAAAGTTAATGGGATTTATGCAAAATTTCTTGATTACTTGAATAAATGTTCTCCCAAGGAAATAAACTTTGATCTTAATCTTCACATTTAGATTTGTAATGCTCTTGGCAATATACATCTACATGTATTTTTCAGTCATTGCTTTATAATTGAAAGTTTCACTGAGATTTCTTTGAGTCTACAACGCGTTCCTTATAGGTATACCCTGCAAAGCTTATTTTCTCTATTTCATAGGTCCTCTGTAGTCCTAACTGCAGGAAAGCGAAAATGAAATTCTGAACATACCTCATTTTATTTCTAAGAATAAATTGACAATAGGAACTACTTATTGCAGGCTGCTAACTTGTATGGCCTTGCTGAGCGCATCCACTAGGTCTACTTCAGACCCAGAAGTAAGTAGATAAAATATTAAGTAGTGGTGCAAGTTCTCAGAGGCATATATCACCTCTTCAGCTTCAGTGATGGCAGAGCTTGTTGAATGCTAATCATGTTCAAAAACCCTACAGAGGATGCTGTAGGAGATGAGGAACAGTTAAGGAGAGATAGGCTTTTATTGCTAGTGTCAGAAGAGTGTGTCTGCATCCTTGTCTCTCATTTAGTTTTTTCCCCAGAATGGCCTGCGTTTTTATACCAGAGTCATCATGTATAAATAGCAGATCATTATACAAATGAATTCTTGCACAGAATCAAGTCCCAAGTAGCTGTTAATTTCCTCCCTTGTTGACTGGCATAAGTTTGTTCCTTGGGTTTATGAGGTTAGGTGAAAGCAGAATAACGTGGGGAAAAGTGAGAGGAATACACATCTCTTTTTCTTCCCTATCCTCCCCCTTTTTCTTTGCTTCTCCTTTGGAAAAGTAAGCCAGGATCTGATTTTTTGTTCCTTCCTTTAAAAACAGCAAGATTTGAAAGGAATTTTTACTATTCTGGGTCATTTCCTGGTGAAATGTTCCTTTTTTTTGCAAAGCACATTTTTGAATTCAAACTTGAAATAATTTCGCAGCGGTTGCTGAGCAAATCTGGTGATGAGAGGGATTTAGTTCTTTGCTTCTTGGATTGCTTGCCTTATAGCAATTATAAATGAGAGTGTATGTTTTGAACTTCAACCCATAGTATGTCACAAGCCAGTTTTTGGAGCCATGAGCTGCATGTTACGGACTACTAAAAAAGGAAAAGTCCTGCTGAACTCAGCCTTTTATTAAACATTATAGTTGTATTATCAAAACTCTAGTTTGTGAATTGCAATCAGAGTAGCATATTGCATGCAGTCATGCAGCCTCAACAAAATCAATAAATCCCACTTTGACAAAATATTATTCTCTTTACATCTGCATATGTTGTGATCCCTAGCTCCGTTTTTGAAAAGAATATTATATCTCAGCCACCTGATATACCTTGGCATATCTTGGCATATCGTTAGCCACCAGGACATGCTGTCTTGTACTGTGAGCTAGTAGAGTGCAGAGAGGTGTTTACTGTTCTCCTCACTTTCCTACATCTTTCTGCCTTATGGTGGGTAGGCTTTACACAAAGTACGTTTTCTTTGGTGCTGATGGCATATATGCCAGTCACCATGCAGGATGCAGTCATGCTCTGTGTTGTCTGGCACAATATCTGGCATTGCAGGTGTCCGCTTGGTTGCGTGTCAGGGGAGAGAGGAGTCATTTTTGGCTTCCTTTTCATCACAGCCTTAGAACTGGTGCAGTGGGGCTTGGGGCTCCAGTGGACCAGCCCTGTCTACATGACATGGTGCTTGCCCTGGGTTTTTGCAGGTCCCAAGGTTATATCCTGGTAGCCCCTGTAGTCAGACATGTTTTATTTTAACTTCAGAGTGCCAGAAGTAGTGTGAGGATTGTGTTACAACCCACCACGTATTTTTATAGAACTATGCATGGGGTATGTATTGCATCACCTGGGGGCATGGCCTGAGGGAGTATGAAGGTTGTTTGAGGGTGCAAGACCTGCTGGGGTAGCAATGAAGTATTGTGTAGGGCAAAGGGAGTTCAGTCTGACAGAGTATCTTGTGTGTACTGTCTATACAGAATGGTCCTTGGAGCAATCTGTCCCCAGATATACAGCAGCTCTGAAAGGCAATTGGTTCATCCAGTCCAAAAATAGGGTCAAAGCACAAACTAATATATGTTAAAATGTGTATAGAGAAAGGATAAGGGTATGGAATGAACTGAAGAGAGTAGTTACATAACTAGATAGGTGTACCTTTTCTCTACAAGGATGTGGAGTTTGTATCTGCATCAAGAGATGAGATGAGTCGTCGTCTTTGTTCCAGTGGCTTAAAATTTGCATCTGACTCTGATTTGAATTTCCTTGGCTTCCAGACGCTGCTTTTTCACTGTGATGTTCTCTGCCAGGGAAGGGACTTCTGCAATACCTAGTATTTTCTCCCTGAGCAGGCTCTGTGCATTGGTGTGGTGACTTGATTACATTTTTTTCTCCTGATTAGCATTTTTAGGTTACCACTTGTGAAGAATTTGCTATAATCCTTGAATTATCTCAGTGGCTTTTTTTTTTTTTTGGCATCGTGTTCAATTTATCAACATCCTTTAAAAAGGATAAGTAGTATGTAGTGTTCCAGTATCTGTTTACATATCTATGCTATATATAGTAGATGTTGGAGGCTGAGTGGCTGGGAAGTAGCTTGGCAGAAAAGGATTTGGGGGTCCTGGTGGACACCAAGTTGGACACGAGCCAGCAATGTACCCTTGTGCAAAGAAGGCCAAAAACATCCCAGACTGCGTTAGGAAGAGCATCACCAGCAGGTCGAGGGAGATGATCCTTCCCTTCTACTCAGCCCTGGTGAGGCCACATCTGGAGTACTGTGCCCAGTTCTGGGCTCCCTAGTAAAAGAGAGACATGGAGCTGCTGGAGCGAGTCCAGTGAAGGGCTACTGAGATGAGGAAGGGACTGAAGCATCTCTCATATGAGGAAAGGCTCAAGGAGCTGGAACTCTTCAGCCTGGAGAAGAGAAGACTGAGGGGGGATCTTATCAGTGTTTGCAAATACCAGATGGGAGAGTGTAAAGAAGATGGAGTCAGACTCTTCTTAGTGGTATCCGGAGAACAGATAAGAGGCAACAGGCAAAAATTAAAATACACAGAATTCCATTTAAACACAAGAAAAAAACCTTTTTATGGTGAGAATGGTCAAGCACTAGGACAGGTTGTCCAGAGAGGTTGTGGGGTCTCCATCTTTGGAGATATTCAAGACCCGACTAGACACAGCTCTGAGCAGCCTGCTCCGCTTGACCCTGCTTGGAGCAGGAGGGTTGGACTAGGTAGTCTCCAGAGGCTCTTTCCAATCTCAACGATGCTGTGATGTTACACAGCTTCCAAGCTCTTGTTATCAGAGCCTTGTTGCTTGGGTTATTTGTCTCTGAGACCCTCTGATGCTCTTGATCATCTGCAGAGCTTGTGCTTTGCTTGATTCACATCTGTCGTCTGCTGGCATGGCTGATTTACATGTTTCTAGAAGTATTAAGAAATTGTCATTAAAAAGGCTTAGGTTTCAATGAATCCAAGTCCTCAAGTGATCCAAATCACTTTGTGTGATTTCTCTGTACTGCTACTTACTACTGCGCTAAAGTTTAATCAGCAATGATTTTATACTTAGAGCCAGATCATAAATGGAAAAAAAGTAGATCTGGTACTAAATTCTGATGCCTTTCTATAAACTTCCTTATTCTGTACTGATTTCCTCAATGACAGCTCCTTCTTGAAATCTACATAAGGCTTGTTCTGTTGATATGCTGTATAAATATTTAAAATCAAAATATCATCTATTACTGAGCAATAGAAGTCTATCGCATTCATATAGTTACCTTATATCAATCAAACTGATGAGAGGAGAGCCCTGGTTCTCTAGCAGGACTTTCTTTAGTGTTAAATTCCTGCCTTTAATGGAATTTGGTGAGAGTTTTTGATGGCCAACCTGGAAAACTTTTCTTACAGAAATAGTTTTAGTTTTCCCAATAGGAACACAGTGTCCCAAAATAACTCTCTAATGCATCTCTATCCACGCAAGAAGATGTAATCTCTGCAGGCTGGTGACAGCAGAACTAAACTAGTTAATTATTTCCTCTCGTCAAGAAAAAATAACATCATGCTTTTATGATGGAATAGCTAATTTATGATAGCCTTGGAGAAAAGACTCACTGATGCAATGATCATTTTGTAGAGTTCAGTTTGGCTTTCCCACTAAGAATAAAAATTTGCCATGGTACAGAGATGTTTTCAAAAAAACCCAGTTTTCTTAGCCATCAGATCCATTGCAAATATGTGAGCTGAATTCTAGCCTGTGCTCATTTCCGTGACGGTATTTCAAATTATTTGGGCCCTGAGTTCAAACTACTAGTGACGTATTCTTCAGGGCTGGATAGTGGTGGGAGGTGTTTGTGTTTGCACATATAGTTGCATGGTGCTCATATATGTGCCTGTATGTGAGAAAACGAGAGGTAAACAGCCTTCTAACTCGCTAGCTGGAGCAACCATTTGAGTTGGGCAAACTGGGTTTAAGTTGCAAAGATGCCCATTGTACTCTGAAATACTACGTTATGTGGATATTAGTGAACAAGAAACAAAAATCTAACGATTATAAAAGTGGATCAGAGAAGTGAAGATATAAAGGAATGCTGAATTCCTGCTACTAATATGTAACTTCCATCTCTAGCCTGAATGGATGACTCAAAAGCAGACAAAAAAAACATTGAGTAACTCAGCGTTGACAACTGGATTAATGAATCATGTTTAATGTTGCAGTTACTTCAGGTTGTTCAGAGTTGGTATCAGTGGAATCGTGCCCAGTTAGCCTGGTTACACAGGAGAAGCAGCTTTTCAGGGTATTCTCACATTCCTCATGGCTTATATAATTAAGGTGTAATGCTAGAACCTAATATTTGAACTTTCCTGGATTCCTGTGCATGAAAGAAACTACCTGAAAGTCCCAGTCTGATTAACAAGTACTGTAGAAAATGTTTGTCTCTGATATGCTCAACAAAAGGAGGGTTTCCAATAATCAGAGCAGATTGACTTCCGCTAAATAGTTTTTCTAGAAAAATTGGTATTAGTTATGGAGTGCAAGCATATAGCAGCCAGTTTCTTCTGGAGTAATTTTGCAGTAGAGAGTTCGCAGCAAGAAGATATATAGATAAGCTCTTTCCTTTTCATGCCATTCAACAGATAACCTGAAAAGAAGCAGGTCAGATTCTGTTGGCCGTTACGCTATGTAAACGGAGAGGAACTTCGCCCGAGTGCCTCCGTGTTCTTCAAGACAGTCTGATACTCTCTCCATGCTCTGAAGAGCTCGTAAATTACGACTGTGCCTGTCTTCCCGTGGAAATGTCTGATGAAGAAAGTATTTGTGGTGTTCACGCATAAATATTGTTGTGTTGAGTAGGCTTCCATCTACATATAGTTTCCTCCAAAACAGTTCAGCAAGAAGTTGGGATTTGCTTTACTATGCCTGTGCGGATTTACCTAGGGGTTGGAAAATTTAATCCTTTCATTACCACAGGCAGATATGGATGCCACATTACTGTGCAAGGCAGTCCTAGCTATACCACTTCCCTCTTTATGTGAAGTTCACTCTACCAGTTATTTATAACTTCTTTGAAATCCTAAAGGGATAGGGACCGTCTGTGTGGACATGCAGTGCCCTTGGTAACTCTGGGATGCTCTGTGCAACAAACAGGCCAAGAACTTCAGCTCCCATCTAGACCTCTCCTTGCACCACAAATACCTTTTAAAGATTTACTGGTAGGAATTTGGCCTGAAAAACTGTCCCTGCCACTGCCTCTAACTTTTGCATAAGTTTCTGTAGGAGTTGTAGAACATAATAAAGGTCTGGCCAGCTTGTCTATTTTCCTGCATCCCTCTCCTGACATACAGAACTGAAGTAACGAGGAGTGTACAGCAGCATGAGGTCAATGATGTGCTCTTTTTCGCAAATTAAAGGTAAGGTGCTGCACAGAAAGCTGGAATAATTCAGTGGGCTAAACATGCGATGCAGTGATGTAGATGACTAAGGGCAAGGAGGTTAAGCTTTCTAAGCACTCCTGAAGATCAGTTTGCCAGACACCTGCTGTTTGCTTTCTATTTTATGGAAGTGGGTCAGGAAGCAACTGAAAGCTGTCTCTCATGCTTGGCATTTGTTAGTTTTAGTCACTTTTTGTTCCTTTTACTGATGGCTTTTACACACTGATGATGTGGAAAGCTGCCTTGAAGACATTTGCATTTGAATCGATCCAAATATGGCTATTCAGGGGGAAGGCCAGGTCATATAAAAGTCAAGACGTTCCCTCAGTGAGATGGTTCTTTCTCTGAAATAAGCCAATAACCCATTTACTTGACAGATTAAAATGACAGATAAAATTCCTGAGGCATAGTCATCTTATGTGAGTTCAACAGACTGCAGACGTAAACGGCCTTCCTTTATGCCTGCATTTGCCCTCAGGATGCTTTTGTTTTCTTGAGCTATGAAGGTTGAAGCGACAATCTTTATGTATTATTAGTTCTAAAGTAAAGGTGAGAACTCATGAAAGGGTTTACAGACATGCTATGTTAGAGCAACAGTGATACTGGCTAATTGGTTCATGTGGGAAACTTACAGGTTGGTTGAACACACATGGTACATGAGCAAATGCAGAGAACGAATGACTGCAAGACAAGTCCACGTGACTACGACGTATTAGGTGCCATAGGGCAGAACAGAACTGATGTGAAACTGGAGAGTTGGCTATTTATTAAGAATTGCATGACCTCCGGGTTTATACCCAGAGTCTGTGCTGTAGCACTCTTCTGGAGTAGATGGGAACTAAGTAGAAAATCTGTGTGGACGTGATGATGACTGCAGTAAGTATCTCTCTTTGGGAATTCTTGAATCTCATTCAAAGGAGTGGCAAAAGCTGAAGTAGCTTAACTTATTTAAGATGACAATTACTCCTTTTTTTTTATTTAGCTCGTTCTCAAAGACTACCTCTGAGATATAGCAATATTGGTTCTTATCTCTATTAGAGATAACAACTTTGTTTGGTATGGATGAAACTAACTGTAAAATTTACCCATCAATTGGCAGTCTAAAGATTAAGGGACGACATTTGAAAATTCCTCTTGAAGAGGCATAAAGGGAGAAATTCAATACACCCCCAAACCCAGTCATTTTTGAATATATCCATACTGCACTGATATGAGCAGTGTTGTAGAATAGCTAAAGAATGTCTTGAAGTCTAAATAGACAATGTAACCAACAGTGTTTAGATAAACACCTAAATTCTCCATTGGTTGTCAGGGCTTTACATATTAGATATATGGAATTATTCTATATTTTGCTACATCAGACTCTGGAATTAAAGGGCATCATGTCCAGACTGATTTTTAAAAAGAAGTTTTACAATGCCACTCTGAAATAATCTCATTTGTGGCTAGGGGACTGCAGGCTTCCCTAGTGATCTGACTGCTGTAGGCTCCATTTTAGTTTTAGCAGCGCAAAGTATTTCATATCTGGACTACACTACCACTTTTTCCTGAGAGTCACTGCTTGCTATTACAGCAGAGGCTTGAACACTGTTCCCTGCCATGGGGAATTTGTCCCCCCCACCCCTTTTCCTTTTGTCATTCCTTTTTCTGCCATTCCAAGCTAGCAATTTGATTTTGGTGTGTATGATCTCTGTTTTTGTAGCTATTCCAGTAATAATCTCTCTACTTTCTGCATAGGCTTTTGTCAGATTAGGATTTTTTTTTAACACCCTTGATTTTAAATGGGAAATGAAAAATATAGGGTCCTGATACTTAATAACTAATTGTTGTAATAATTCACCAGACTGTGATGTGCCCCGTAAATTATTAAGTAATTCTAATTGTTAACAATACTAGTTCTACGCTGTCATGAGCCATTAAAACTTGATAACTCACTGCAAATCAGTCTCAACTATCTGAGCGCCTGGTGATATAGTGTTATTTTAAATTCATTCAGGCTATGTTATGGCAACTGCATAATGCTAACATTGGGCATAAAAAGAATTACAGATACCTTTAGGCAGGAATAAGAGTACTGCCATAACCTTTGTACAAATTGCCTTTATACAAGGGAAAATATGACATTAGTCACTTGTGGAAAGCATGGTCTTTTTTCCTTTTTAGTCAGTACAATGCTACTAGGAAAGAGAATTAAGCAGTTCAGTAGAAAATAAAGGCAGTGCAAAGATGACAAGGCAAAGAAAGTAGCTTTGTTGAGAAAGACACCCTCCAAGACTATTGACTTAAAACAGAGAAGCATAAAGAATAAGGGTGGCTTGAAAGTGTCTGAATTCTCCTGGTGTGCCCTGGCTTATATGTGTTTGCTCCCAGCTTGAAGGTGGCACCTTCTTCAAGCAGTAACAGAAGCCACATTTGTTGCCATCCTGTGGCCAGATGGCCACGTGTCCTGGGTTGGCTTTCAACCTGTCAAAATGTGTAAGGGTGATTTCTTTTCAAAAAGCAGAACAGGCAAGATACTTGCCATGCTGTTTTCTCATGGCCTATGTATTTATTTATGGTTTATAGCAAGGCAATGCTGTGGTTGTGATGTAGCAATTGCTGACTGGATCTGAGATTTTATGTAGTGAGTAGCTAGGCACTGCTTTAACAATAGTACTACTCTGTGGATTTACAGAAGCCACTAGAATAAAGAAATGATAACAAGACCAGAGTTGTCTGTTGTGCATGCACAGTGTATCAAAGCATGATGCATAAACCTTGGGTAAAAATAGGAACTGGAGCTCCCTCGCCAGCGTTATGGAAGGACAAACAGTCTGCCCAGAAATGCTGAAGAGGCAGGCTCGTGTTTATGGTCTCTTGCTTCACACTTGAGCAGATCCAGGGCTGCTCCTGGGAATTGCTTGGGCAGCTGCAGGTCCCTGGCATTTCTAAAGAGAGACCTGATGAGCTCTACAGGGGAGGAATGAAGTGAAAACCATGCTGAGCCTTCCATGGGCTGTCAGCTCCTATTAATTTCTTCAAGGTAGCATGCCTTGCATGTAAAATATCATCTGGTTTTCCAGTGCTGCTTCTGATGCTGTTCCCACAGGCCCTATGACCACGTACAGCCCAGCCAGGCTGACTAGGCTGTAACATCTGTTGAGTCTGCATCTGGAGACTCTGCTTTTTTTCAAAAATAGGTTGCCTAGAGTGATGGTAACTACATACTGCAGCACTTGCTGATGTGCTGTCCTATATCACAGAGACACTGCTGTGCTGCATGTGCTGGGTAGGCATTCTTCAATTTATGGTTCCCTTCCCAGCATGACTTCCTGGGCATTTTTGGGCATGTCAGTGAGAATCAGCAAAATGTAGATAATATTGCAACCTGGCTTGCTGTGGGAGGGGAAGGCGCAAATCCATAAATAGCTAGGATGTGCTCAGTTTCTTTGATTGATAGGGAGGCGTTTGTTGGGAAAGAAAGTGCCCAGAGAGTTTTATGAGAATGTTGTATTTCAGGGCTGAAAGCGGGACTCTGTCTGGTATGGAGAAATGACTAGTAGTTCACAATCTTTCACTGAAGGTAGGTAAATGAATACCACTTACCCACCCAAGGGATCTTAGCCATTTAAAATCTATCTGTAAGTTGTCACAAGCACTTACTGCTAAGGGGAAAAAATGAACAAATAGCTATAGAAAATCGCTGAAAAGAGGCAGATTGTATGCGTGTTATAAATCTTAAGGAGAGAACGTTTCTCCACAAGTTCTTAATAATATGACTATACTGTTCCACAGTGTGTGATAATATCTCCTTTTGTTATGGAAAGAAGGCTGTTACAGGAATGCTTTCTGAAAAAATGGTCTTAATATTAGGATAGAAAGAGTCACTGGTTTCTTACTCTCATTTTGAACATATATTTATATAATTATTTTTAAATTCTTTTTCCTCAATTAAATCATATTCATTTTGTATTAGGAGACCAATTTTGTGTAGTCCTGAGTTCCTACAGAGCCTTCAGCACTGACAGCAGTGATGCCTTCAGCCCATTAGAGAAATCTCTCAGCACCTAGCAGGAGCAAGCCCTTAACTTTCAAAGTGTTTTTTTTATTTGACTTTAAGAGAGTTTAGAAAGGCTTTGGTTGATACTGTGTAATACCTGGGCATGAGTGTCTGTATGAAACCAGAAGAAAAATAGAAGGGAAATGAAGACTTGGAAATTGTAGAAACCTTCTGTTAAAACACAATTACCCGCTGGGAAATGAGAAACAAGAGGAGAATAATTGAGTGGGACAGTACAGAAAATCTATCTTTGCAGCACATTGAGCAGGGCATATTTCAGCTGCACGGCTGTTATTTGAGCATTGTTATTTATCTGTTGGTTACTTGCTTCTGACATTATCACGAAATTGGTACCACTGTTTGTTGTCCATCATTCATCATTGTTTGTTGTTCATCAGCATTGTTGTCCAGCGTTCGTTTGAAGATGTAGCGTCTCCTACCTAGGCTCTTACTTGGAAAGCACAACAAACCAAATTAACCATAAAGTTATCTCATAAAATAACTCAACTCACAGAAATTGAAATGTGTTTGTAAAAGCTGTTTAATTATTTAGAGTTTTTATCTCAGATGAAAATCATTGTCAATTTGAATTGCTTTTAAATGTCTATCTCATTTTGGACAGTAAGGTCCTGGGTGAAGAGGAAAGAGAGCTGACTACTGGCCTGTCTTCTGAAGGATGTGTTGGGGGAAAGGATACAGCTCAAAGAGACTGAGAGCTAGTGTGTGGGCCGTCATAAGGGAACAACATGGAAATGGTGGAATCACCTGGTGGGTGAGCAGCATTCAGTGCTCAAAGAGGCTGTGTTAGTTGGATTAGAAGTCGTTCTTGCTGTCACTCTCCGGAAGCTAAGGTGGGGTTTGTGCTGAAGGCAAAATGCTGTTACTGCTTCACTGAATCATTTCTCACCATCTTTCCGGGCGAGCTATCAGGAGTTTGGAAAGATCTGGTGCAAACATGCTGTTGGCACTTCTACTGAAGCACATATTTAAATGTCTCTGTGAAAAACATTAATAGTTCTATTGTCTCATAATGTTTAAGAGCTGCCAGACGTGTTCAGTGTGTTTTACACTATCAGCAGTGTTTCTGTGTGCGTTAAATGGTAGCACCATGGAATGATGTAGTAAAACAGCCTTTTTGAAAGCTGCAAGAACAAGGAACAGCAGACTTTACAAATAAGGTCAGTCTTTAATGAGCTGGATTACAGGCTATTGGGGCCTGAGGCACAGCACATATATCAGTGCAGCTGCCAGGGTTCTCAAAGCAGCTGTTACAGTGCAGACTGGAGCTAATAAGCCCTTCTGAACTACTGATGGATTAATGTATCCTGAGATACCTCCACTGTGCTGATGGGGTTGGATGCAAAGTCTCAATTCTCCAGATAGACTATTCAGCTTGGATTTAGCCCAGTGGCTGCCAAATATGGTAGCAGAGCCAATGGTAGTGGCTGTCTGGGGCTGGAAGGGGATGAGTGTTTCAGCAGCCATAGGACCTGTAGGACCTGGAGGAAGGAGAAAGAAAAGAAGCGATACCAACAGCAATCCTGGGTCTTAAGAGCATGCATGGGAGAGGAGAGGGAAGAGCCTTGGTCCTAGCCCTAAGACTGGGTAAGGGGCAAGAGCAGCAGAGTCAGGAAAGTTAACTAACTTATGTGCAGAGTGGCAACAACCCCTGAAGAGCTTTAGTAGTGCTGCTGAGCCTGAGCTAATAGTCTGCTCAGCCCCTGAAGCAGCGGGAGGCACCGTGCAGGGATAACACAGTGTGGTATGCTGCTGGCACAGGCTGCTCCTGCACAGTCTCACCAAGGGATGATCCTCTGTCCCCAGGCGCGGGTACGTGGCATTGTTGAGCAGCCGTCTACAGCCCAGGGTAGATGCAGGAGGGCGTTCAGGCCAGGGGGGACTGTGTGCCACCTTTGGCTCTCTGTGCATTGGGAATGTGAAGCGTTTGTACAAGGTCAGGCCAGATGTCCATCTAGCCTGGTAGCCTGCCTCCTACAGGAGCTCCTGCCAGCAGGTCCCAGTAGCCTTGGGAGGAAGAGGGCAGGGCAGGTATCTGGTGATTCATCTCTTGGAAACTCTCTCATTCGAGCATGCGGAGAAGCTGGCGCAGCCTACCTACTGTAGGCCTCATGTGGATAGTTTATCCTTTGGGAGAAGCAAAATTGGTGGCTAGACTGTGATCAGCCGCTATTTCTGACCCAATCGCCTTTGCAAACGTGGTAACTGTAAGTGCCTTCTCTTGTCCTCCCTGCTGCCTCCAGCTTATAGGATAATGCAGGCACATAGGTACTTCTGGAAGAGAGTTTTCTTATGTTTTGCAAACTTTACTTCAAAATATACTCCACAGAACTTTATTTTAAATATCATATTTTAATATCTATATAAACAGCTGACTACTATGAATCTACCATAATAAATGTGAAACAAAATATCACTATGTACTATTGTTGGCAACGCTGGCTTTTTAATAGGATAGTACATAACGCTATTAGTGACTTCTCATTAATGATAGCTGGAAAATGCAGGGACAGGGAATTGTCAACATTTTCAGCAAAGTTACTTATTTCATCGAATTGTTCTGGCCTGTGCCCCAACTGCATGTATATGTTTAATCCAAATGTAACATGAAATTAGGAAAAATATGATGCTTGCAGTGGTGGAGGGAGCATAGACTGGTGGGTACATTTATTACCACCTAAACTTGGCATTTCAGCAAAAAGGAAAATGTACCAGATGGAGGATAAATTGATAGCTGGTTAGTTAAGCAAAAATACTGGTAGCAGATCTTGAGTCTGAGAATGGATTTAGCAAAATAGGACTAAAAAGGTCTTTGCGTTGCTAGCAATATGTGTGCCTTTTTTTGAAAATATATTGTTTCAAAGGAAGCACAGTGAGCTAACCCTGCCTTGAATATATTCAATGATATAAAGGTTTCCTGTCCCCTTATCTGTTTAGTTAAATGGATTTGACTGTGAAAAATGGGTTTGCCTTGAAAGTGCTTTAAAACAAAATCTAGTAAGTGGAATTTAGTTCATATTAACTAAACAGTTCTGAATACAAATCATCCATTTCTTCTCCATCAGGAATTGATTTTTGTTAATATATATCTTTGGTATGCTTATTGTTAGAGCTTCTGCTGTGCTCAGGATTTAAATCAAGATATTAAGTATCCATTATAAAGAAACTAAAGAAATGGGCTACGAGTAGGGTTAGAAAAAATTAAACTGCATGTGATTATCTAAATTTCAATGTAGGAAGTTTGTTTCTTTTTTCATTCTGTTCTAATGATACGGAGGGCGAAGAATAACTTTTGTTGCTGACCCAACTGGGCAGCGCCCAGCCCAGCATGCCAGCGAGTGATTTGGGGAGAGGGATAATGAGGAAGCCCAGTGGTCCCAAAACTCCAGGAAGCAAATGTTTTTTCTCTTGCAAGTGTAGTCAGTCAGTATCACGGCAGCCTCTAGGATTTTGGCTGTTTATCTCTCTCTCGCGCGCGCGCGCGTGCGCTCTCTCTTTTTCTCTCTCCCTCTCTCTCTCAATCTTTTTTTTTGATTTATTTTGTTTTTTTAAATAGCTGAAGGGATTTGTGTGAAGATTAAGAGCCAGAGTTGTAGCATACTGTGTAGGTCTTCTACTCTAAAAATGTAAATTATCATTTGCTTACACAAAGTGCAAATTATAAATATGCATTACTTTTTAGCATTTAATAGGATAGTGTCTTGGTTTGGTGAAGCTCCAGTGGTATGTCAACCCTGAGCAATGGGAATACTCGTATAAAAAGCTCCTTTGGTGAGCAAGAGTCTGAAAAATATGGCCCTCAATCTTTATGCAAAATCTCACCATCAAAGACAAAATAATTTCGTGAAGGACAAAAAGTCTGTTGGGGTTTGCTGCTGTATTTATGTTTCCATCTGGAAATAAATTGTGTCGAAGAGTGTGTCCACTCAGTTCTTTATGAAGTTGCCAAAGTTGAGCTCCTATCAGGCCAGGCAGCAGTTGACTCATCTGACCCTGGAGGAAAAATTGCTCAGAAGCTTAGTGTACTTTTAACGCTCAGTCAGGGATTACATCTGTGCCAGCGACAGCCTGCAGTCTTGGCTGGCTTATCAAAAGCAGAGATCCTGGAAGGCTTCTTTTGGTAGATCTTCCTGGTAAAGGTGTTAAAAAGATCCTAGGATCACATGGGCAGAAGGAACAAGGCCACTGCAGAAAGGGAAAACACTGAAAGCAAGTTATTTTAGCTGTTGGGATGCCTAAATGGCTCATGAGATTCAGACACAAATAATTTGATATTGGTACTGAAGGAAGGGTGTATGTGATTCAGGTGGAGAGCAGGGAAACTAGATGGAATGGGAACAGAAACATAAGCTGCAAAACTATACGATCAAAAGGTTTAATAGAATGTAAAATATTATTTTGGAAAACTTAGTATGAACTAAAGTGCAATTGTGTATGCATCTCATTGCTACCAAAGAAACAAGCAGGGTGACTTAATGGGAAGCATACTTGTAATTTTTCTGGTTGAAATTCAGGTAAGCCAGGCTAAGACGTCTAATGGGGGGAAAAAAGGGCTTTTGGGGATGATTAGAAAGTTGGGCCACGTAATCAAATTTAAATTGCAGTTTGATAACATAAATACACAGCTGCAATTCCACAAAAAGACGAATGGACGTTATAAAGAACAAATATTTGACAATAATCCTCGGTAAATCCTGGGAGCGCTGGGCAGTGGAATTAGGCACATCCAGAAATATGCTCTAGCTACAGTTTCTACAACATTCAAGCTCAGGCTAGAAAGGAGATTGGTGGGAATGCACAAATTTTAATGCTCACAATGGGGAAAGCGCTGCATATTTAAACTAGTAACATTAACCTGTAGATTTTAGAGGGTATCTGGAATCATAAGTAAGGACAGTGTGTTCATGGAGCTTCTTCTTACATGCACGTGTGCACAGGAAGGTGGTAGATTCCCTAAGATAAGAAAAATGGTCAGATATCTACCTTGAAGTCCCACCCTGGGACCTTAGCATGGTGGCGGAGACAGCCAGCTGAATTACTCAATTTGAATAAATTTTCAAACAAATAAAAACTTCTCTATTTGCAGCCCTCTTATGGGGGAAAGTCTGGTGTTCTATAGATAAATTTGCTGCTATTCACAAGTATTTATGAAATTACTTTTGAACATGTTTGTCAATTCATATTTGGGTAATAGCAATTTTCACTTAAACAGTTTCTTGCTTATGAGAGTTTGTGGAACTTCTAAGCAGCGGGGTAATGGATGGTGGTAGTGAATAGTTCATTTCTAGTCTCAGAAAGGGAAGGCAGCATTCCTGATAAAATTTGGGCATCAGATTTTTTTCTGTTTAAATATTTCTTAAAAAGAAATCTTACCTCAATGTGATAGCCAGGAGAGAAAAAATTTGCTTCTCTTTTTATCTTGTTAAGGTAACTTTTCATATCTCCAGTTATGGGATACTTCCGAACCACCTGACAACAAATTCACTTTTCAAAGTATCCTTTTTTGCTTGTTTTTCTGAGCAACTGCGTCTTGGTTGCAAAGTGTGTGTGTGTGTGTGTTTTTTCTTTGCAAACAATGCACAGTTTTGCTTAAGCAATTAGGCACTTACTGAATTTGTATTTAAACACCTTTTGGCAGCCTCCAAAATGTTTGCTTTATATGTTTCTGCGCATCTACCTGGAGGGATACGTAGTTCCTTGATGTTGCGAGGCTGATGTTGCCTCACAATAACAGAAGTCCCATGGCTCTTGTAGTGGCATTGAGTACAGGGTTCTCTGCTTCTTTCTTCTTCATCTTGTTCTTTGGCTCTTGCAGCAGAGTAAATCTGAAATCCACTTGCTTGGATTTTACATTGCAGCTGATCGCTCTAGTATTTTGCCACTCTCATGTGCTTGTGGCTGGCATCAGAGACATGTCAGCCTGTTGTCTGGTTACTTTCCCATTTCAAACTATTTAAACCCAATTCAAGAATAAAGGTTTATTTTGCGTATCTGTTGGGACTCAGCAAGGACTCTGTTTTCCATTGATTTTATTTATCTATTTTAATTTGGAGATATGGACAAGGGATGGCTTCGCTGCATCTTGTTAAGATGCAAAGCCTTTTATCAGTGGTGGTGGCTGAGTTTCTGTGCTATGCATGAAGGTTTAGTATGCACAAGGATTCTGTCTGCCCAGTGGGAGAACTAAAATTCAGCTTCTTTGGAGTATTTGAAAGCTATTTTTGTATTTATGGCTTTGTTTTGTTTCTCCTGATTGTGTGTGAACCAATAAAAATAAACAGTTTGGTTTGTCAGCGTCAATTCCAGGACAGAGGTGTTCCTCGTGTAATGAATCTCTGCAGTTACTATAACCTAATGAAATCAAATGTACGGCATTCACAGAGATTTTCAAGCAGCACCAGCCCTAATTGCCTTGTTAATCTTACAAAATTATGTCCTTTTCTAACTTTTGTTTAGAGTCAGTCAGCATAAAAATATTCCTCCTGCTGAAATAACTTCATAGGCAAAGTTCAAGTGAGCAATTAGTGATTGCATCTGTTTTTGAGTTATTTTCCCAGCTTGTGGTAGCTCATTTAATAACCTTTTAAAATTCTGAAATATATCTCAAGGCAGCTGTAACTCTCTTCCTCAAATCTATTGCAATTTTCAAAGTTCTCACCTTTCTGGGACCATCTGTTTCTCTTTTCCAAAGATTCTGCAAAATTCTTGGCACCCCTTGAATGAAGCCCATGCCTCCTAACACGGAAAAGTGTTCAGGGAACCCACAAATAGAAAAATTATGGGAAGAGTCTAACTCTGATATTAAAGCTAGTTTCCATTCAGTGACCATTGCAAAAATAAATGATATGCCTCAAAGCACCCAAGTGAAGCATTATGTATGTCTATCAGCTCTCAGTCACTCACTCACCAGACAGCACGTAAAAATCCGTTCCAAGAATACCAGCAAATTTGTTAAAATTGGCAAGCCATTATCAAGGTCCTATCATAATTCTAATTCTTTCACGAATAGAGATGTATAATGCTTAAAACAGCATCAAGTCTGTATGTTCTCTAAATTATTCCATGAATAGATTTAGGGAGTCATTCAAAGGTTTTCTCTTTCTTCTTGTATTGCTGTGCTAATAACTCTTGAATATGAGTTGTCTTGTTGCATGCTATTTGCCTTAATGCTCAGGCTCTCACTAGATGTTGACTAAATATTGGTATTGTCAGTCTTAGCTTTCTGGATTTACTTCATTTTTGGAGTTATGAGTATGATAAATCAAAAACATATTTGAATATGCTAGCGTAAACCAAGAAAAGAATGGTAAGAAATTCCACTCTGGGTTACAAGAAATTAGATGACTAACCTCAAACTTTTAAAAAGCTCCATTACTTTTATGAAATCACAAAAATTAAAATATCTAGAATCTGAAAATTTTCTCTGCACACTACAGTTTTAGTATGCAATTCATCAAGTTAGAGAAGCTACTCTGTACAGTACAGTTAACTGAAGTATTTAATGGACTCAGCTTACCCAGGTTTTTTCCTCTGTGCCGTTGCTTTCTCTCCCAGAAAGGGGGTGGGCAACTGTCTTCACTGAGATGGTCAACTATCTACAGCAGCTGTGTCTGTACAGACAGATTTACTCAACATTAACCTGTTTCTAAGTATTTGCTGACATTTTTATTGCCACCTTGAATTTTGTTGGGGAAAAATGGGCTTAAAGATCAGCAATTTTCTTAAAGATTATCACACTTCAGCTTTGCACTCCCAGAGTGGCTCAAGTAGCGTTTCTTTTGTCTGTGGGATGTAACTTCCTGAAAACTGTTCCTGAGCTGCATTTGCTATCCTTAACTCCAGATCCCTGAATCATATAATTTTCTGCTTCTGGCTTGATGTTTCTTTGCTGAAACCACCCTTGAACGTAGGGAAGAATAAAAAACACATTCCTGCTGTGCTTCACCTGTTTTTAATCCATGCTGATGCTAATTTCATGCTGGCATGTCCCTTTACCTGTGCTGAGTCCTTGAAATTCAATGGAGGTACTTGCATCCTCAGCATCAAACATTGGACTGTGGTGCTAAGCACTAGGCAGTTATGCTGCTGCCAAAGGCTGGTGTCCCGTGGCTCTCCAGCTATCGTGCATGGCTCCTCCAGAGGCATTCACGCAGTTAACCCAGGCTTTTGATCCAAACTGTTGCCTGAATGGGCCTATTTCTATTCATTGATTATCCAGGGAACTTGAGGAGACCAGGACCCTAATTTAGCCACTGGAAGGTGCTCAGACCCAGATAATATTTGCAATTATTTCCCTCATACAGCTGTGGCATGTGGCGTGATATGATGGAAACATTCACACCTTTATGCCTATGCTTTGTAACCCAAGGACTCTGATCTCCGTAGACTAACCTAAGCTAGCCTAAAACTAACTATTCTAGTAGCCTAAGTCCTGAGCCTGATGATAAATCCTGTCACTGGCTAACTTAGTGGCTTGAGGTAACATGTTTTCCTCTTCAGCTGTGGCTATCAGAAGCTGCAAAAGCAGATGATTTAGATCTGAATTTGTAACTCAAATGGTATTGATCATGTAATCTTTCCTGTTGTTACTACTAGATGCTTGCGGGCATAGACCTATGCAAATACTATATATATAAAATAGATATAAACACACTTCTGCAGTTTTAACAAGGAATTCTCATTGCTGATTTGCTAATGCAGCATCGTCTGAGAACACATTTGTTCAAATCTGTAACGATCTATTGTATGGTATGCAGGTCACCTGCATGGTGAGGTGGCCTGGCTCAGGTCCCCACCTCCATACGCTGAAGCAGTGCGTTTCTGCTTGCCAAGCAGGATGGCAGCCAGCTCCTTTGTGTTCGAGCGTCCATGTGAGAATGCGAACGCCCTACGGTGAGCTGCGCACGAGCGCGCTTCGGCTTGAATATGCATTCCCGCTGATGATCTAATTTGGCTTGGAGTTTGTGCAAACAGCCATCTTGTAATTCCTGGTCCTCCGCACTTCCATGTTCGCTCAGATGTGTGATTGCTACATTCCTCTTAGGGGCTGTGTTTTTTTTTTTTTTTTTTTTTTTTTTTTAGTAACAACCTATCTTTCCTTATTGTCAGCCCTCTGTATCTGGGACAGCTCACGAGCAGCTCGTCCGTTGGAAAGCAGTCTTTTGCAGACTTCACTAAATCTTACTGATAAAGCAGTGACATCAGTGAGTGAAGGAGGTACTTTAAGCACAGAGGCTACCAAGCCTATCTCCTTGTAGCTTGTATGAACCCGTCCATTGTCAACCAGCGTGACCTGTACTTTTTGTTCGGTACAATCTTTTTTCCTTTTTTAGTTTTGAACAAAAAAAATTTGCCTTATTGAAACAGTAAAACAATGCTGTATTGTAGGAAGTGCACAGTGCTGGCTAGATGAAAAAAATTCCTTGGCACATACTGCGTGTCTTCAATATGTGATCATCTCCTGACCTCACGCTTGCCCTGGGTCTTAGCGACTTCCCTGAGCCCATGTTGTTTGTGTCCCTCATGGGAAAGGTGGACTGCCCTTTCTAGCTCTCGTCGCTTTTCTTGCAGGCCTTCTTGCCTGATTGCTGATCCAACAGGAGTGCAGTTGTAGGAACAGAGATGAGTTTTACTGAACACAGCTGTGATGATCATTCTCTGTTCACCCATTCGCCTTACTCATTTGCTCTCTGGAGTTGTTACAACATGCAAATATACCCAGGAGGATGCTCCACCTTCTTGGGGGCTTCTCTAAGTTGTCACAACATTTTATAAATTGGTATCTTATCGGAGTGTTCCCTGTACCTTAATCTGATCAGCCCTGCAGGTGTCACAGACCACAGATGACAACGTTAGCACTTGGCACGCTTTTTTCCAGTCCTCCTCTTCCTACATGTTATCATTTTGGCAACCCAGGGGTGTTTACACAAGAGTGTCCATCTTCCTTTGGAAGAGAAGAAACTGGTTAGAATAGCAACCCTAGCAGATGAAGTGGAACCATCTGCGTATTGTATCCGTTCGTTGCTTAATAACTAAGTGCCTGGAACTACTGTAAAGGAGACTGTGCCCTTTGGTGCTCACTCACCAGATAAGAGACAAACTAAGAACTATATGTATATCTTCATCCCTTGAACATCCTCTGTGGACTGATGTCCTATTACAAAAGAGCGGTGAGTTTTCCACTTTAGCCTGCTATCTTGCAAGTGGATTCACAAAAATGGGTCCCCATATGCATGTGCAGACCCTCTGAAATCAACCCAGGCTGACGAGGGATACGTATTTCCATTACAGAATATTCAGTGTGAGAGACTTTGGAAGGAAATGTGGCTTGAAAGAAAGGATGTTTTTTCCAATCTCATTTCAGATCTGACATAATTCTGCTGCTTTCAAAGACAAGCGTGCTCATTTCTTTGATTTATTTGTATTATTCAGTCTCTAGCCCTTGTTTGTAGTTCCTTATGCAAAATTCAACACAGTTGCTAAATTTGTGGCCCTTGTGTTTGCATTTCGTTTTCCCATCAAATACTATTTTGCATCTGTCTTATGAAGTATTAATTCTGCCCTTTGAGAATATTTTATAAGTATATTCAACTGCAATGAACATTACTGATCAGGAAAGGCTTTTTTAATATGGACTGTGTAATCGTGGTCAGCGTGGTCTTTATCCAAAACCCATCGAGCAGAAAATGCCCAAGGGCTTCACCAGTCTTTAATTCTGTCAGATTCACATAGAAATGTTCACATAAGAGCCTGAGTTGTTGTAGCCCTGGAATGTGTCTCTCTGTTGGAATGTTAAGAGTGTGCACGCTGTTTGCAAGAAAGAGAAAGTGAGCTTAAGAAAAAAGTTAATAGTAGCTTAAGATTAAATCCTTGTTGAGTATATATGATGTTTGCAATGAAATAAAAAAAACTGGCACTGGATATTTTCCTAAATAAACTATTAGAATAAAAAAAATCAGCATCACCTGGAACATTTTGTAATTTCTGCACAAAAAGAGCACTTTCTGAATTCTGCCAAGACATCACATTTGAAAACTAGGAATTTTTTTGAATTTCTCTTATACCATTATTCATATTCATTTATAACTGAAGTTTGAAGTTTACTAAGACGTAAGTTAAAACTTGCATTAACCAGCTACATTCTAGGTTGCGTTGCTCTACAGAAAATTCAAATTCTTTTAAAATTAGTGTGATTAGCTAGGCTAGCTGGTTGGATGCTTCTAAGGACCAAGTGATCTTTTTTTTTCCTCCCAGATCTAATATAGATAAGGGGGAGCTGACTGGACACAATACGAGAGAAGGCAGATAAGCTAGAAAAATAGTCATTGGTAAGGAAAACCAAACGGAACCTTACCTAAGACGACAGCTCATGTGAACAAAGCAGGTAGACTTCCGAAAAGTATACACTGAGTTGTTTAGCAACGGATCAAAGAAGTGAAGTCGAATGTGATTTGACCCCCAAAAGGTGCAGTTGCCTCAATATTTGTTGACACTGGTCAGCTTTATGGTATGTTTTTTCCTAATGATTAAAAAAAATTCTTAGATTTGTCTACTGAATGTTAAAAATCCTCAAGCTGTGGGCATACTCTTAAGCTCGATGGGGCTGGCTCTGGCAAGCTGACAGATGGAAAATCTTATGAGATGGGAGAACTGTATCCTACAAGTGAATATCTGTTCCTACCTGAAGTCCTGTTGCTTTCAATGTATTAACCTGAGCAGCAGGATTAGATCTTGAACAATCAAGCTATATTTCATCTTTTCAGCTTGAATCTACTCATTCTTTCAGCCAAAAATCTCTTCAGTTTAAGCTGTGCTGGCGGCAAGCTATTGATACCAAAGCAGCTTAGGAAATAGGGACATCAAAAGGAAAAGCAAAATAGAATGTAAAATAAAAATACAGTAATTTTTTTGATCCACATTTTCAAATCTTCTGCATTTTGCTATTCTGGCCCAGAGGCAACAATTAAGACTTTCTGAAGAACTTTCCTGGGCCATGGTTACTGAGGCTGCCCTTACCTGGTCAAGTCATGCCAGTGGCACCCAAAGACTCCCTGCGTGTAAAGAAATAAAATTAGGCATCTTTTTTAAAAAAAAATAAAATACATATATATATATATATATATATATATATATATATATATATATATTTCTCACAAGAGCCAAACTCCTGCACAGAAGCAGACGGTTTACTTTAAGGAAATAACCAAACTAGGGATCAACACCTCTGAGCTAAAATTTCTACAAACACAAAACAAAAAAGACAATTCCTTTCCTGAAGTTTCCTATTAAAGGCACCTACAGTTTGTTTCCCAGTGAATACGTTATCCCTTACGCTCCCGTGACTACCACTTAAAACCTTTCTTACTTTGTGTGCACTGATGCCTATGTCAGAAGAGCCTGCAAGGCTTCCCAGCATGACTCTGCATGAAGGAGACCAGAATCAAATGCAGTTTCCCATATCAGCAACCAATCCAGGCTAGTCCTGGTGACTCATCCTCTTCTTTCGGCAAGAACGATGCTTGAGTAGTCTCAGTGGTGGAAAGTTTTAATTATACTTAAGTGATTAAATCAAGCTCCAGAGAAGCTCCTGTGGTCCTAGAATAGCAGCAGAGCAGCATGAAGGGGCTTGACTGATTAGGTCTCTTCCCTGACTTTAAAGCCACAGCAACCTGATTGCGAAGACCTCTTGCTTGACGCCACGAACACACGGTTTTACGTATTCCCCATGGACACTTAGCTCCTGTGGCCACAGGGAGTTAGAAAGCCTCAGGCTGAGGCCATCAAGAAGCTGCTTCCCAGATTGTCCGATAAGGATCCGCCATAGGGTTTTATGTGCTGACTTTAGCACCGACCTTACGATGCTAGCTTGAGTTGAACGGTGGGTCTGGCCCAGGTGGACAGAGAGGCTGCTGTGTCATGTGATACTTTTCCCTAACAGAGGAAGTTGGTTTTCTTCTCTTTGTGTCCGAGGTATCTGTTACAACATGCCATGGATGTCCAGGTGTATGTTCGGGGGTTCTCTCCCTCCCCTGCTGCCTCTTGCAGCTGTTTTTCTTGTCAGAAAATATGGCCGTAGAACTGAGACTATGGATCAATCTGAGCATGAATTAATTAGTAACTGCTCATTTTCTAGAGAGGCTCTTCTTCTAGTTTACTGCTTTCATACAGTGGACTGTCCATGTTACTTGTGAGAGCCCCATTCCCCTTCACTTTGTGTAGATCCTTTTAGGAACTCTGTTAGATAGGAGGCCTATCGCTGGAAGATCCTTGAAAATTTTATTTAGTGCAGTCAAAAGTGTCAAAGCAGCTAATTGAATGCTTTCATCTCCATGACTAATGAAAGCTAAAGTTACTGCAGAAACACGTCACGGGATTTCACAAATTGTAACTAAAAATAACAACCTCATTAAATTTAAAGGTAGTTAAACTTCGGTGCAGGAAGCGTCTCACTGCAGGAAGCTTTGGAAATGCTTAAGGAGGGCACCACCACTGAACATTTTGGCATGTTAAAGCATACAGACTGCTTCTGCGTAAATGCCTCGGAGGTGGGACCAGAGCACGTTTGTCTGCAGGTGTAACAGTGAGTTTTCTGTTTGAACAAAGAATTGGTTAGGCATTCGGAGGTTTTATCCAAGGAAAATAATTCAGCGTGTCAGCTGGTCGTGAGTGCTATTTAAGAGAGAGCATATTGTTCTCCATGTGCTCATCCCTAATATTTCTTTCCTCCTCCCAAGGTTTGTGGGGTCAATATAACCTGAATCAGAAGATGGAAGCTGTAGGCAATGTTCGGAGGAACTGTGCACTAGTTACAGATTTGTGGCTGCAGTGGCAGCTGTGTAATCATAGAAAAAAATCAGTTTCCTTTTATGAATCAGTTCAGCTCATCCATCCTATCTGGAAATCTGCCCCTCTTCTGTTATTGGTAAAGCTCATCCTCTTATGCCAACAGACTGCTCCGTTTTCCTGTCTTTTGCTATTCGTCTTTGTCATCTTCATTTTGCCAGCTCTGATTTTCCCTTTGTTCCCTTCTCTCTCTTCTGTCTGTGATGACCAAAACCTGCAAACCGTATTCAGTTCTCCCCTAAAACACATCTCTACCATCTCTTCCCTACAGAAACATCTTCTGATAAAGTGCTGAAAAGTGTTAATTTTTGTATTATATTGAGCTCACCTTGTATGCCGCTCTGTGAAATAGCCATGAAGGGTGTTTCTTCCTTGTTTTTATATAAAAACCTGAAGTGGATGGTAACTTCCTGTGGCTAAATCTAACTTTTCATGAGACTGAGTGGTTGACTTTGTAGGTAGAAGATAGTTTAGAGCTGTAGGGGGAGAGTGGAGTTGGAGTAGTTAGGGCTATAGGTACTCTCTCTATAATGACAGAAAACATATATTGTTCACACAAATATGGTATAAATAAAGTGGACATTTATGTCTCTTCTAGGAAATGTGCCCATGCACATAAAACAAACAGTTTTATGACATAAGCCTGTATTCTAAGCTTAGCCTATTGCCTTAGTCTGTGATCCTAAGCCCATTTGATTAGAACCAAGGCAAAATAAAGTTAAGCCTGATTATTGACTGTTGCCATCATTTTAATCGCCCCCTGAAAAGTCACATTCTGATATAGGCATAGGCATAGATTTTAAGTGGAAGCCCTTTTTTTTCAGTGGGCTTTTAATGAGAAGTACTGTGAGATAAAAACTTAGTAGACATGGAAGATGGAAAAAAGGGTCATGGAAGTCAGAAAGGAAAATCTCTGCTCCATTTCCTATCTATTCCCTTTTCATGTCTTACAAAAGGTGGAGATTCCTGGCAGACACCGTTTGCCCCGTTCTTACTTAGGAAGATAAACAATGAAAAGTTTGAAGTCTTTTTTTTTTCTTCTCTTTTTTTTTAGTCAAAATAGCACTTTTAGCTACTGCTTGTTTGAAATAAATGTACAATCTAGTTTCTCATTCTCAGTTATCATTTGCTTATCCCTTCTTATGTTTTACCCAGCTAGTTTGTTCAGTTGAGATTTATGATAAACTCTTTTTATGGTTTTCTCACAACAAATATGATTTCTAGTGGAAGTCACTGCTAATTTGGGATATTTGTCAGTCTGTATCTAATGTAGTAGCTCTCCAGCTCAGATGTGACATTTCTGCAAGTATCTTAATATATACTGAGTCTCTCGAATCCGCCCACTGATGGTTTTACTTCCTCTGTTTGATGGTCACAAATGCCTTCAAATCTGCTGAAGTGGCAGAAGTGAACGGGAATCATCAAGCAGTATGTGACCATGTTATTGGGGCTCCACCTTACGGTAGATCAGAGCAGAATGGCAACGGCATTGTAACTTTTCCAGTTTACAAGTTACGGAGAAGAAATTAAAATGACAGTGAATGAGAGAAAACAATAGCTTTAAATACATTGCAGGATATGAATGCAATGTATTTGCCATTGTAAGCATAACACTGAAAAGAATATGGGAACTTAAAACTTTTTAAACATCTTATGGAGAGGGTTATTTACTGTACCTTATTATAAAATTTCTCCCGCCTTCTCCAGAGATGGAAAAGGTTTGGTCTTATTTAACAGGGTGGATTATAAAACAGCTCTATTACGAAGTGTTTGTTGCTGAGTAGGAATTAATTTTAAACTTAATTTCTCTTTAAAACTTCAATGCATGGATGTAATCCCTGGGAACAGGTTGACAGGAACCTCTTGAGGGGATTGCTTTGATTTCTGTGTAGAAATCAGAGGCACAGTATATAAATATATGTGTAAATGGCAGATTATTTTCTGAATTTAACTGAGCTTTGGGTTTCATTTTGCGGGGTTTTAAAGATTTAATAGATCAAAGCCTTAGATGTTTATGGTAGGTAAATAATAATATTTAGGTCACAGATGGCTTCAGAATGCCAGGGCCCAACAGGGGATAGCTGTAAAGCTGGTCTCTGAGCCAGAAGAGTTGCTGGTACAGTGACAGCAGACCCGCTGGCACTAACTTTGATGCCTTGTCTCTGCGACAGCAGGAGAGCCTCGGATGAAGAAGCATTCTGCGTTCCCAGGCTGTCCACATCTCTTGACCGTGGTTCTCTGTACTTCAGCTAACTTAGAGTTAAGAAACTGCTCCTGAAAATTAGGTGCATTTGGGCTTCCAAAGGAAAACGTGTGTGAAAATGGCGAGCTGACTTTGGGCCACATTTCACTCAGACTCAGTTGTGCTGCAGATCAGCTTGCAGAAATCTGCAACACTTTCAATAGTCGGTGATAAATTTTGCCCTTAGTGATCTCACATGGACCGATCGCCATCAGTGTGGCATATTCTCCCTATGGAGGAATTTTGCTGTTGGATATTTGCTGTACCCCAAGGCGTAGAAACTAAATTTTTGCATTTAGTTGAGAGAAGCAATAATAAAAAGCTTTGCTTTTGGAGAATGCATTTTAACTCGTTACCTTAAGGTCCATGCAAATTAGAAGTATTTCTTATATTGTCTTCTACACAGCATCTTGCACTTTATCAGTTGATTTGGCCTGAACATCACTGTGTGGGCAATTAGCAAAAAAATCACCTTTTAAATAATTTGTAATCTACAGAGGATGAGAATGAGGTCTTGATTATCATATTTAAGCAGAAGAATAGCAACAAAAAAAGAAGATTCCAAAAGAATAGTAATAGTAGCTGGATTTTTTTTGCATCATTACCTCTGTGCTGGGTAATGAAACTAAATCTCTGAGCTTTCTGAGATTTTTCAGGCAATTAGCATTAATGTTAGTTTCTGTAGCTTTTAATAGGCTCAGAAGACCTATTTCTCCATTCTTCACCTACTCCAGCTCCAGAAGTTGTGCAGTAACCAAAAACATCGTATGAGTAACTCAAAGTTTCAAGGACCTTCGCTGTCTTCCTGAAAGCTATGTGCAAGGATACAGGCCATCAAACAACTGGATAACGTCAAAATATCCCTAGCAAGCAAAGAAATCTCTTCTTCAAAAACTGAAACTGTAGTTTAGCTTTTGGCTTTTCTTGCACTTCATTCATGCAATTTTGTTTTACTCCTTTTATTGAACATCAGTTACTGAAGATAAATTTCCCTGGAGTTTTTTTAAAGACTAGAGTGTGAATGAGATTAAACTTCTCTCAATTTATGAGAATAAATGTAACCCAAGTTCATGGAAATTAGTTAAAAAAGATGATGGTTGAATTCTGCCTTCAGATTTCTGAATGAGGCTCTTGGGGACCCTCTGTGAGAGAGAGACGAATGGAGCTGTGCTCAGAAATGGTTTTATCTTCTCTGTTGCATGTTCCACAAGCATCTGTCTAATTTTATATATTTTGTAGTGAAGCACAGGACAATATTGGTTTCAAGTGAAACACTAATATCAAACTATCACCAACTCTATTTGAGAAGCAAATAATGACAGTTATTGTTTTGCTTAAAAATTTTAGTTTTACTTTTACTAATTACTGATATCTGTTTCTTTTTTTGTCATCTTGATATAATAATACCTAAGAATGGTTTACACTGAAAAATCCTCTTCTGTTGCCGCATATAATACTTCCTATAATTTAGGTAGCCATTGTGAGTATTCTGAGTAGCTCTCTTCCTTTCAGTCTTGAGCTCCCTTTTTTCTGTCAAATTTTTTAGTTACTTCTATTAACTGAATTAAAGAAGTTACTCTGAATCACTGTAAGCTGCTGTAAGCTCCTCTAAGGGGTCCCACTTTGAGCAGTGAGCTGGCCCAGATGACCAGTAACCCACATTGTTCGATGAGTCTGTGATTCTGAGTTAGCTGATATTCCTAATATCCCATTTTATAACACAGCTTATTAAATTATGCTTGATTTAGTTTACTATGCTCTGTTAGGTTACTACATCCCAGTAAAAACCTGCTGCATGCTAATACGAGGCTCAGCGCGCTCAGGAGAAGCCCATGAGAACACAGTTGCTATGTGATAGGCTTTTTTATTTTTTTACGATATGCTTTAGTGTTTAGCAGTCGTTTGACTGCTGGAGCACAACATAAGGTAGATAAAGGATTACACAATGAAAGGTTTCCACTAAAAGTAGTTCAAACTCATAAACAGCTGTGCCTAGCCTCTTGCTTACCCTCCAATTTGCTATTTGCACAGATTAGGCATGCCATTTATTCAGTGCTCACAGTAAGTGGAATGGACTTCACTGAAGCTAGCCCTGACAAACGCTTGTGCTTGATTTGTTGCAGTGCCTATTAGAGGAGCGCTCCTGTGCTTTCTAAATTGGAATAACTTGTTATTGAAATGATTTTGCCTGAAACATTCTGTAAGCATGAGAACGAATCATTTTTGTTGTTTTAATGCTGATCCTGATAACAGAGTTTATCACTTGTAGTTGAGTGGCTTTCTGTGCGTGTTTAACCAGTGAAATAGGTCAGGCTCAAGCAAAGGCAAAATTACCCATCTTCATCTGTGGTTTGCCCGTATGCTGAAATACGCATTTTAATAGTTGAAAATCAGCTGAGGGAAGAGGCACACAAATTTTAAGGTGTTTTTCTAGTATTTTATGTTGACTGTAAAGCTCCAGGCGTGAACCCTGCCTACTTATGTTCAGCTCATTGGTGTATATTTGAGAAACCCAGTGAATGCATTCACTTCTGCCTTAAAAGACTTTTGGAATACAAAACTTAAATTCTTCTTTTAAAACTGCTTCCCTCCTTATCATAGCAAATCATATCAAGGAAAAAAAGGGGGGGGGGTATTTGTAAATATTCATCATCCACTATATAAATCAAATACAACATGCATAGGTGCTGCACCAAATGTTGCTCTCTGTTACAGCAGGATAAACAAAGATTGACTTTATTAATGTCAGTTAAGTTAAGTTAATCTGATTTGTAGTAGTGGCCCTAAGAGCGTTTTTGTGTGTGTGTGCATTTGTAATACCAGTGTGTGCAGGTTTTTGTGGTCCTTGGTCTTTGCAGCACCAGCATGATCTGTTTGAAGAAAGGGTTCAGCTTTCAAATTAAACTGCACAATTTTAGTGCTTTGGGGTGCCCCTGACTTTTATGCAGTTCCTGTGAAGCACCTATTCAGAACGTGAGTCAGTATTTTCTAAATGGGAATATCTCAAATGTGAAATCCGGCTCTCTATTCATGGAAGGAAATAGTTGGTCCAGTTTTCTCACGGTCACTCTGCAACTGCATTGTTTCTGGAGAAGAGGCTGGAATTTAACAGAAACCATTGCACTTCTCCAAATTACATCCAACCTTGAAAAGTTTCTCATGGAAAGGGCAAGTGTGTTTCTCATTTCCTTTACAGAATAGTCATCAAAAAATGGTCTCTAACATGCAGTCTTCTGGGCTGCGTGTGCATGATTAAGCCCACTGCAGGAAAGTCAAATCAAAGCTGGGGGGGTGGGGTGCAAATCGGCTGCAGCAGGTACTGCCCTGGGGCTGGGGTCAGGGCCTAGGAGGGATTCACAAAAAGCCTGGCAATAGCTGACCAGATCATATTGGCAGAAAATTCAGAAAGCTTTAAAGATGATACGGGTATTATATTTGCAGACCAGTGCAGAACATGTGTTTGCTTTTTCTTCCTTGTAACACTTTCCTAGTGAAGCGATCTTGTGACAAACCCTGCGCTGTACTGTATCTGCATATGAAAACTCTGTATGTGGCTGGTTTGCTCACCTGGCAAGGTGATTCTTCCATACACGTGGGTAGGTAGTTTCAGTCCAGAAGCCTTTGTTTTACTTTAACATGTAACAGCAGCAACACCAACAGCAGAAGCGTGATCTCCATGGAAGTCCCGTGTCCATCTTGCCAGAATGGCAGCTCCCTTAGAAGAGGGGAACGGATGCCTTACCTTTTAAAAAGGCAGTGCCATATGGTACAGATCAGAGTAGATTTATGTCACAGTGTGTAGACACAGTTTATTTAATAATTGCCTCATCTCCTTGCTCTCCACCGTATTGATATAAGTCGAGAATTAGCTGAACAATTATCTTCGCCAGTGTTATCACATGGTGTTTTCCTGGCGTGTGTTGTCCGTTTACCATCAATTCCTTCTCCTGGTGCTGCAGTAGTGTTCTGTTGCTTTGTGGTTGATTTAACACTTTTTAAAATATTTGAATATCAAATATTCTGCTGCATTGGAAAAATGAGGAAGATAGCACAGCACATAGGTCTGAGAAAACTAAATCTTTTAATGCATTTTCTTAACACTTTCATTTGACTCGAGAAAAATAGTGCACAGCAAGTTGTTGAAGGTTTTCTCCTTTTTTCCCTTCATACAGGGGTTGAGGCTCAGTTAAACATCTGAAAGAGAAAAGTACTCTGTAGGCTGATCCACAAGAATAAAAACAGTATTTTCTGTTATTTGAAGTACTAAAAAGTAGAGAGCTGAGAGAAACAAGAGGAGAACTAGAACAGTAAGAGACTGGAATTTGTCTCTCTTGTGACCTTTGGTCAGAGAAATGTTGTTATTTTTGGCAGTCTCCCTGGTCTTGTTTTCCTGCTGCTTCTAAGCCAGTGGGGGGATTTTCACCTGTTATTGAAAGGGCATATTCATAGCTTTCAGTCTTAACTGACTACAGCAGCTCTGACACCTTTGTCACCTACCTAAAGGAGCAACCTTTAGAGAGAGGTGCTTCACGCTGTTTGATCTGTCCATTCAAATGCATATGGTGCTTTCAAGCAGTCTTGCATTGCAGCGAGAGTGACTTCACTTGTATCCTCTTTTTCCTGCCCTTCATTTTTCTATGACTCTAATGTTAGACCCCCCATAGCAGCTGAACCATTTTAAACCCATGTTTCTCCCAAGCTTAGTGGGGATAGCCAACGTCTACGCTTTGCTGCGCAAAGGAGAGCGCTGCGGTGGCAATTGGCTAAAAGGGGTGAAGAGCAGGGTGGGAGGGACGGAGCTGCAAGGTGGAAATGAAGCAGCTGCTGGTTCTCGCAAGGACCATCATCTGTTGGACAGACGGGCAGTCTGTCCTCCATGAGTGGCAGAGGCAGGTATCTTTCGAGAACACCGGGGACCAAACTTATTACGTGCCGGGTCCTCCTTTTCCTCATGTCGTAGTTATCAGCAGGCCAGCATATTTGCAGTCAGTGTAGGATGAGATGCTTAGTGCTCTTAAGCCTAATAGTTTTAAGTGTTTCTGTAATTTATTAAGGTTTTTGTTATGGTTTTAGTGGTGTTCCACAGCCGAAAGAGAGGAAGAGGCTAAGGTGCCAAACACTTGTTTAAAATTAAATAGAATTTAAGTGCTTATTGCTTTTAGAATAAGGATAGGTTATTGAGAAGGGCTGTCCAGGCCTTAATTGCCCATAAGCTGCCTTTGATATGAAATATTTGGTAGTGTTATCTATCTGTTAATGATGTGTGACTTCTGGTTGTTAGGAGTCTTCTTGCTATAAGAGCCTGGGATATTGTTTTAGTTCATCCTGTAAAGCTGCTGGTCACAGAGAAACTTGCTCTGTTTGTTCACACAGGAACTTTCCCTGTTTGCTGTCCTTTTGACTGTTTTATCTGAGGGTGGACTAAAGCAAATAGGTGATACCCTGTAAGTCAAGACTGAGGTGTGTTAGCAGGATCAGGGTGTATCTGAGAGCTTTTTGGCCTGTGTTAACCGCTTCGCAGGTCAAATGGAGGATTCGTGTTTCTTTGTCCAACATGCTTGGTCAGTCCCAGCGTTTTCCTTTTTCATGTTACAGCTGTTACCTGCCATGCATAATATTTAATGAGAAGCACTCTTACGAGGAGAGCGTATCTACAGCTGTAAAACAAAAAACACAAAAAACCCCCATATTTTGTATTTGCAAGACTTAAAACTTGTTACCAACTACACTTTCCTGTGCTGTACCTCTTTCTTCTCTGCTGCCTGTTCTCCAGGAAAACTCCTAGTAATAGCTCCTAAAATGAATTCAAGAGAAACTAATCACCAACATGAGCTCGATATTTCTGCTTTCTTGTTTCTTGGTGTTTGTTTGGCTTTTAAATTCCTCACAAAATGAATGATCAATGTCTTCTATAGGTAACATTTTTGCTATTAATCATTCTTTGGAATGTCTTCAGCAGTCTTCACTCAGAATTTTAAATGTGATGTCTAATCAGAGGGATAAAAGCATATAGTCAGGGGAGGCAAAGCAAGCAAACAATAATAATGAAAGATTAGACAGAACTGATTTATTCCAGTTATTTTAATTTCTTCTATGAAGATGTTATGCAAGCTCTGTTAGCCTGCTATCCAAATTTTCTCTAGATATAGGTAATACCATACAAAATACGTATACAGAGGGTCACCTGGCTATTAAAAATAAGGGAGGAGAAAGATAATTTTAAAGATCTTCATAGTGTTATCTGTGGAGTGTGCTGTGATTCAACAACTCACAGCTGCTTCTTTCTGTGTTGTTTTACATTGGAGTGGAAGTCAGTGCTTTATAGTGTATGAGCCTTGGAAATACAGATTTACTCTTTAAGAAAATGTTGCACCTTGAAGTTAGGAAGGTGTGTGAGTCACCATGCTCAACAGGATCCTCTTCAGAAAGCAGAAGCTTTACATCTCCACATTTATTCCAGCTCTTTTCTTCCAAGACAGAGCTGCCACTTTTCTCAGAAATAATGTTGTCATAGTGTACTTGTCCAAGGTATAAGCAAAACAGAGTTTTGTAGGGAAACAGTATCCTGTATTAGATAAAGTTAGAAAAACAGACAAGCGTTTGGGTACGATAAGCCTTTCCTCAGTATTGAAAATTTTAGTAAAATGTCTTACATGCACCAAACAGCCTATTTCCAAAAGCTGTAGATTGTAGTATGTTGACCTCTTCCCTGACAGGGAGTTTCTTCAGTAAGAAACTGAATTAAAACTTTCCTCCAGAGGCAAGAGGTCATAGTCAGACACTACGTAGCTGAGAGGGGGGTGGCAGGAGAGGGCAATGTTTGGCAGGGAACAGATGAAGGGAACAGCATAGGCTCCATGGACAGAACGAGCTGGTGGCCAAGGAAGGAGGAAGCCCCGTCAGGCAGCTGGCAGATGAGCAGGGCAGCTGTTACACCAGCTTAATGTGACGTTTCCTTGGATATGATGTTTTTTGGTATAGCAGTTGTGCTTGAGACTCACCAGGCGGGATGGAGCAAAGGTTTCAGATTTGAGCAGAGGTGCAGCCAGGGCCAGTAACAGTGAAAGCAGAGCCTTTGTGTCGCTGTGTCAATGGCATTTCAGGAGCTCTTAATCAAGCTTTACCTTTTTCTGCTGTAGCATCTCAGAACAATAAAAATAATCTATCATTAGGAAGGGTAGATGTCTGCTTTTAAAGTTCTCACTGTAAGCCACTGGTAAAAGCAGGGCAGGTGGCTCAGAAGAAGGGTGTTTCTCTTGCTTTCTTGACATGCTCTTAGAAGCTTCCACCTGCGAGCATCCCTCCACCAGTTCATTCAGGTGATATCTCCTGTTTGCTTGCTTTATTTTAATCCCTACCAGGCCTTTGGCTGTCAGTGAATCACCAGTGGTCCCTCTGTTTGCTAGTTTTATTTGTTAGTAGTTTTTCTCTTAGAATTTCCAAATGAGGTCTTCCTCTGGCAGCCCTAGATAAATAATGGGTCCGTAGCTGGATTCTGAAAGCTCATCCTCTTGTATACCAAGTTAAGGCAGTCTGCTTTGGTAAAACATGTAGACTTCTCCCTCTCCCCTCTATCCCCAGGTACTAGAGAGACTTTACTAGCCATAGCGCGGAAGAGGTAAACTAGATAACAAGTAGGAAAGTCACTGGCTGAAGAGTAGCTAAAGAGTCCTGCTTAAGGTGGCAGTCATGGCTGTGGAAGAGGCAAAGGGAGGAGGAATAGAAATAATTGTTTCTTAGTCATTATAGGGTTCACTGTTCATACATACCCTTTCATTTGATTTTTGACCAAAGGAAAAGATTTTGATCACAAGATGTAGCTATATTTTTCTATTCCATCAAGACTATAATTGTTCATAGGCACCGAGTATATAGAAATCAGTGAATCTACCAGAGCCTTTATCCTGGTGTTTTTGTTAGGCTGTCTGAAAACGGGGAGCAAAATGGCTAACAGAATTGCATTTAACTCTGTTGTAATAAAAACAAATGGGACTTTTTACAGATCTAGTCAGAGTAATGTACCTTGTTTTTCCTTTCTTGCTAAAACAGCCAGAAATATATTCAGATAATCCATCCACAAATTTTCAACTTATTTCAATTTTATACCCACATGCCAAATGCTATACTAAGGACAAGTTCCTTCTTTGTAATATTTGTTAGCTTTCATTTGCCTATGGAAAGCTTATAACGTTTTGCATCCTGATAAAATTACTTTTAGTTTTGCATATACTTGGAACATTAAAACAGAGGAACATAAATGATACGTAATATTACAAGAACCAATTATCTCTCAAGCTATGGCAGTCTCTGATTTTCTAGAGCTAGCAGGGATCTATTATTTAGTATGACAGAATGCTGCATTTCCCAGTAGGTTTTATTGAACGCACGTTCCAAAGAGAATTGTTGAGATGAGTCACTCAGATTGTACACCATTTATCTCTTATTAGCTCATCTGGAATACCACAGTGAGTAATTGGGACTTTCAGTGTTTTATGATATTAATATGCAGTGTGATGCGCAAAGGCTTAATTATTTTTAATTGAGCAGTAGTGCAATATCCATTTCCTTTTAATCCAAAAGATTCTGTTGGGCCAAAGACAATCAGAAATACAAAATCCTTCTTGTGATTCATTTTCCTCTGTTTATTTCAGTTTTGACAGTTGGAGTTTTTCTCTGGTGACAGGCTCAATGACTTGCCAAAACAAAGAATTTTGTATTTTGTTCTTCTTTTGAGTTACGTTTCTGAACTCAGAGAATGCATAAAGTTATATCCTGATATCTGCAGAACTAGCTAACTGTGGCAATGGGTTTTGGTACATCACTTCAAGCTCATGCTACTAAACCTTTACTTTGCCCAGTCAAATGAGCTAGCAGAAAAATCAATGCACAGAGCAGAAAAACTGTTCTGCCTTCATAACGCTCTTAGACAACAGCTAAAGAGTTCATAAATCTTATAGGATCACCAGCATAAAACACTTGAGAGCAGAAAATCAGAAGCATTATTTCAGCATCTGCAAGGTAGCTTGTGCATCAAAGACACCTAATGCCTGAAGTTGTCACAAAACACAACTTAATGTAAAGAAACAAAGCAGAAAAGCATTGCACTGAGATTTCCTAAAGGTGGAGGAGAATGCTAGTCTTTAGAATGAAGTATTTTGCAAGTTAGCCAGCAACAGCAATGTTAAGGACCTGCACCAGGCTCTTATGAAAGCATCCAGATGGGATGCTTCCCCAGAGAGAAGACATGAAGGCAGAGCGTATGCAAACTGTGGTTCCCAGGGGACACATGCAGAAAGCTCATGAGCATGTCTGTGTAATATAAGGTAAGCCCAGACAGGCAGGTACTGTTTGAGCTCATGTAATAATTACTCAATTTGCTAATAAGCTTCACCTTCATTTAGCTGCGCATTGCTACTGGCTCTGCTATAAACTGACAGTGTTGAACCTTACTAGAGATGAAAATCCCCATATTTCCAGGGCAAAAAGTCTGAGGAAGGGGAGTCTGCCCTTGAAGAGAGGCCATGGTCATCCTTGAGGTCTATCTGGTTATAGGCTCTCCCTTCTCCTGGGAGATGGTTTCCAGGCCAGAGCTTGGTCTATCGCTGTGCAGAGTTCTGCTCTGGTGTGCACCCGTGGAGCCCCTTCAAGATGCGACTATCTCACATACAAGCAAGGTGCTTCCATCTTGAGGGAGGGTGTTTGGGATTTTTTTCTGTCTTGATTGCTGTTTCTTTAATTGCCCCTTCCATCAGCCTTTTAAGAGGCTTCTCCTTTATACCTGATAATTACCCTCTGTTCTTTACACTCTGGTCTTAGAAACTGAGTTTCCGCTTAGAGAAGTGCAATTGGTGTCTACTTTGAATATAGCCTCTGGGCAGGAAAAACGCATCACTGAGTTGTAGCAAAAGCTATTTCAAAAGGGAGTGCTGAATCAGTCACCCTGTGCACACAAAATTCGGGAAAGCTTCTTATTCCTTGAGTCATGTCTTCTAGTTAATTTATTATTTTAATACAGTTACTCTTTTCGAAAGCTGGCTCTGATAATGAGAACTGCTTCCTATTTTATTGGGATGTGAATGTTCCAGTATTTGTATTTGGACTTTCAGAGGCAGGTCTGTTTTGATGACTGGATTTTGATCCTGTTCAAGAGACGTGCAGACCAGTAACTCATACGTTCAGTGCATGGTTTAAGTGCAGCCCTTTCCCATGACCAAGCAAGTTTAGAAAACTGATTCCTTGTACGTGAAACTGCATTTTTAAGAAAATGCTAATGGTCTGATGCCAGTGGAAAGTATCAGCTGCAAACAAACCAAATTCACTGTTCACAGACGAGGAAGACAGAGGCTGTTACCATGGACACAGGTGAAGCACAAAAGCCAAGGTAGCCATGTGCCAAAATGCTAACAGAAGTGTTCAGACCTGCCCTTGGGCTTAGTACCAGGGTAGCAGGTACTTGAAGCAGGAGGAGGTGAGAAACGGAAGAAATGCAGGAGAGGCATGAGCTTGGAGGCAGAAATTCACTGTTAGAGGCTGGCTGGGTGGGTGAAGATGTTCCTCTGCTGCGAGTGTCCCATGGCTGGAAGCTGGGCTCTCACGGTCCTGCCAGCACAGCAGTGTGCTGTTGCACCCTGTAATCCACTTTGAACAAAATTGGGGGAGTTAATTCTAACGGGCTGATTAAATTGCTTATATTGTTATACTAATTTATACTATTACACAAATTGCTGCAGGCTGCTTTGCCTGAAACGTGTCAGGGAGGGAGCACACAAGCTGCTTGTCTCACGGATCCTGGTGACCTCTAGCTGGTGGGCAGAACAGAGCAGATGCAGACAATAATGTCATTATCTTATGTGTCAGGCTGTCAGGCTACAGCTTTAGAGAACAGGCAAAAGGATGAATCATTAATTACCACAAAATTATTAATCGTGGTTATTGTTGCAATGTCTAAGGGCCAGTCAGCAAGAGCTCCTTGCTCTAGTGGCCACAGGATGACCCAGAGAGCAGCTGCTCCCTCCTGTAAGAGCCTGGGACCTACGCAGGGAGGGCAGCACCGGAGTGCACAGGCACAAGTGCCATCAACAGCAGACAGCATATTCACGTCATATTTATCTTTGATTTTTTTCCAGAGAGTAATAGATGTCTGTAGAGAACCATCTGAGGGAACAGCCACGTCCTTTGTTTGCCCAGGCAGGACATGAGAAAACAGGGCAATGTCTCCCTCCCAGGCTGTTTTTGTTCACGTTCTGTTTGTTGTGATGGCCATATCACGATATTTCTCCTCCCAGTGTGATGTTACTGTGCAAACCAAGCGCTGATCGATGTTTTGACTCTTCCCATTGGAATAGCAACAGGATGCTGTCGGGAGGCTGCAGTGGGGGTGGGGGGTGTGTGGAAGGGGGATTTGATTTCACACTGCTGGTGTGTATTTCTGAAAACTACTTTTCAACCAGAAAGTGGAAATGGTATTTGACATACTGAGAATCATCAGGAAAAAACAGAAAGGACAGTGCAGTTTGTTTCGTGAGAAAATGAACAGAAATGATTCTGAGCCCCATTTGTTATGGCTAGAAGTTGCTGGAGTATCCCATATGATCAACAAGAATGCTGTGCGTGCTCAGAAGCTTCTGCTGATGATTAGTACTAAGAAATGAGGAAAAAAAAAACTTGCCAGGGAGGGGTAGCACAAGGAAAATAATTTCTATTTTAACAATGCAAAACAGTTTTGAAATTACATAGTTTTTCTGGGAAAAGATACAGAATTTCCAAACCAGAGAGTGGAGTTCATTCTTCCAAGAGCTAAGGGAATAAAGTTACTTTTTTCCTGAAATAGCTTTCCCAAGTTTCTGTATGTTTTATTCAGACATCTTAGAACTGGCTTGTTATTTTATTCAAGGGAAAGAACCAGAACAGGATCTCAGGTCATTTCCTTGTTGATGTGGTTAAAAGAAACTTCAGAGCCATAATAAGCATACTGAAGACAGAAATCTTGGAAGGTGATGGAATCTTAAGCCAGTGAAGATGAAACATTTTTGAAAACTCAGATGCTTTATTTATTCATTATTATTTATTCATTTTGGTGGTAGCACCCAGACAACTTATCAGGATCTGTGCATTATTATACAGGCTCTGTACAAACACGTGTGGGTGAACAGTGAGTAAGGGCAGCCTTGGGTCCACATGGGGTTGACAACTTCCGTGTCGGGTTGACAGAATGACAGTTTGCATCCCCAATGGAAAACAATATGGATGGCTTTGGAAGACTCTGCCTGGGCCGCACCATAGGTTCCATAGGAATCACTAGAGGAGGAAGTCAGCCCTTCGAAAAAAATCCATGAAATTCAATTTCTACTAATTCTATCTCATTGTCTATAGGAGAAGAGAGAGTTATGGGGCTGTGGAGAAGTTGTGATGCTGTTCCTCAACCTAGAGGTCTCTAGGATCTCCGGAAATAGGTAGATCTATCTCACCGCCCCTGTTACCCCAGAAGGTCCCATGCTCACTGCAGCACAGTTTATGGAGTATCTGTCTGTCCATTAGCCTCCCTTTTCTCATACAGGGAGGAAGGAGCCTGCATCAATCCCATGCAAGTTATATCGCATTATTAACATGATAAACTCAATTTCTCCAAAGTCAGGCCATCTGTGAAACTCTGGCCTGGTGCTTCTGTGTATGTGACACACGATATCATTCATTGCATAATCAAGCATGGTTGTACTACACGTTCCTAGGCCTCCTGCTTCATTAAGTCACAAAATCAGCCAAGCTACCATTTCCTGAGATGTCTAGGGCCTGTTTTTTCCTTGTGCTTATAAATGTACATATTTTTACGTACAAACCAGAGGTCCCAGTGGTACCGTTGTCAGACAAGATTGTTCAGTCTTCTGCAACTCAGGGGAAAAAAGTTTCAAATCGGGCTCCCTTTGCCAAAATGAGGAAAGCACAATTAACAACTAACTGGGAAAAGAGAGTGGTTTAAGTGCCTTCCCAGTGGAATTAATCACAGGACAACCTCACCTCTGGGGAAGAAGGACCCAGGATATTGTTAGTGACCTTCATCCGCAGGGATGAACATTCCGAACAAGACAAAGCGTAGAAGGGTGAGGGCAGCAGAGGAGGAGCTATGATTTTCAACCCCGAGGAGCCTTCAAGCCCCTGCAGAGCACAGGAATGCCAAACAGCTAGAAGGAAGGGAGTCAGGGGAAAGGCTTTGGGATATAAAGCATATGGGAAACCTTGAAAGGAAAGCCAACGCATCCTTTTTAGGACATTGTGACAATGTATCACAGGAATAGATCAGGATAAGGGTAGAGACTCTAAGGAGGTGGGCCTGCAGCTGCAATTCCCTAGAGGGAAACTGAGGCACGTTGAGAAATGATACTCGGATAAGAACTGTAGCGCACATAACGGACAGTTCACGCTTCTATTTAAACTGACTCAATTTAAGAATTGTCTTGGGATTCTAGATTTTTGGGCACATCATGTTGTCAGCCTTGCTTTTATAGTATTATACAGGCCTAAACGTAAAGTAGTTCTTTCTTTGTCTTTGCCTCTCTCTCCTTTGCGTGACTACAGCATTTTAACTTTGCGTGCAACATGCTCACAAACGGATTTGCAGAAAAAGCATTTTTTGTATTTATAAATTAAGTTACTTAAATCTACACTCTTTGAATTGCACTACTGAGCGAATTATTAAATTATGTCCCAAACATTGAGGTTGAAGCAAGCACAGAAAGTTTGTGAGTTTGTCAGGAAGTGCCTAGAGTTTCAGCCAGCTTTGCAGCCCAGGCGAAGGCAATGACCCAGTGCGTACGGTTGTGAACACAGTATTTATTATTTGGCCTTTTGGGGATTATCTCTGAACTCTGTGCTCAACACTGTAGTTCAGGCCACTGAATAGAAAAATTTCAGGTAGCTTTTATCTGAAAGGGATGGTTCTCCCATCACTGGTTTTGTAGGGATGAAGTGTCATTGATTCTTTTTCACTCTCCTTTATATGAACCCTGCTAGAAGAGAACATTTATATGGCTCTAAATTTATTTCCCTTTTATTTTTAGTCGCGATACAGAAGAAGTGTCCATCTGAGGTCATAACAAATGAAAGGGGAATGCAAGGGGAATTAAGAAATTTGAAACTGTTCCATGCCATGAATCTAAGTCACCAAAATATGATAAACAGACTGTGAACTTTTGCCAAAATAAATGCGTTTCTTTGTGATTCCCCCTCTCATCCCCCCATACTCTTCTGTTTAATTGTTGCCAACCTTGATTTTTACATGCGTTCACCTCAAATGTATTATATTATTTAAGCCTATACAGGTTTGACGTTAACATGGAATGATAAATGGACAAACAATTCCATTAATTTTTTTGCAGTGAGGATGTTAGATTATGGAATGGAAACTATTTCTTCACTCAAGGATATTATATATGATGGTGCAAATGAATACAGTAGAAATTTCTACTTTTTTCCAAATATATCACAAATGGAATGAAAAAAGGGAGTAACCATGTCAGTGAGGAAAAGACGTAACATAGTATGGAGCAGCAGCAAGAAACTATGGAGCTTAAAAAAGTGTATCTGAAAAACGAGGGGGGAAATAGTAGCCTGCAGCAGATTTGCGTTACTTGCGTGCACCATGAGACAGCAGCCGCTGCGAGGCCCTCGTTTTCCAGGTGGGGATGGCTGCGCCTCCGAGGGCAGCGCGACCGCGGCCTTTGTCAGCAGCTGCGGCCGCGCTCATGTGTGCGACTTGTAACGGCCCGCAGCTCCCGGCCTTGCTCCCTTCCCCTCGTAGACCCGGCCCACAGCTGCCAGAGGCTGTCCTGAATACGCAGCCGCAAGAGGACCCCATGAGTATGGGTGTTTGCATGTGCTCATGTCCATGGGGCGGGTAACCCTAAATTGAGATGGCGACAGCATTAAGGTACTGGCAGTCTTAGCTTTGCAGATTTTATGGCTGATCTGTGTATTTGGAATTGATTTGATGCCATAGATTGGAATACTGAACCCTCTTAGGACAACGGTTATTGGTTGCAGCTCTTTAATGGCACAAATATTAGTAAAGCTATTACCTAGTTACTTGGCACCATCTTCCCAGATGATTGATGTATTGCAGGTGATGCCTTTGCTGCAGCACAGCACAGTTTTCCAAGCAGGAACGGGGGGTTGAAATGAGATCCTAAAAAACAGCATTTGTGCATGTAGCATTTAGTGACTATTTAGAAAAATAATTTAATTTTATTGCAGAAAGTCCGCTAAGGAGGAGGCCAGGAAATAAATGAAAGCAAGGATCGATCAATCATTTGTTGAGCTCAAGGACAATTAATCATTACTCTGGCAGGATCTCTGCTGTGGATTTGCAGGACTGTGTTTTAGTATGGTAGGCAATTAAGCACATGCATTATAGAAGAAAAAATTAACTGGTCCTTTTTGTAAAGCATTCAGTGCAGAACATTAACTGCAGTATCTTTTTAAACAAGAGAGGGAGGCTGCATGCTGAGTGGGAGAGGGATGGGAAGCGGGATCTCCCTTGCCCACAGCAGCAGCAGGGAGCCCTTCTCCAACTCCCTCCCCAGCTCCTTGGACCCACTCTGGGCAGTAGCCTGTTCCCTGCCCTGGCTGAGGACAGCAGAAACCCGGAAGTTCAAGCAACCACTTATAAAAGATCTCACTGACAATAGTATGCGTGGAATAAAACAAATGAATTTAAAATGGGGCATGAAGAAGTACAAATACTGCCTTAAAAAAAGATATAGTGATATATGCGATATAAACTGTATAAACTTAAGAAGAAGCCTTCATACAGAAGAGTGCATGTTCTAAAATGTTAGCAGGTGGCTAGCTATATAATTTAAAATGTATTCAGAGATGCATTTTATTCAAACCTGAAATGTTGCATTGCAAAGGAGTACGGGTTTCCTGGCACACACAGGTGAGATTCTCAGCATAAATATAAATTCAGTGCCAGAGCGATCCTGTCCCCTAGCACAACCCTTTTCTTATCACCTCAACCCACCTCAGTGTAGGCCGAAAAGGAAGACAGTTTGAGGAAACAAGTAAAAGGAATCCAACAGAAGAGTAAATCTTCAAGTGCATCAGGTACAGGAAGTCTGCCAGAAAGTTTACAGGGCCAACAGATGATCAAGGCATAAAAGCGGTGCTCAGAGAAGATAAAGCCATTGCAAAGAAACTAAACGAACTGACTGTTTTCACTCTGTAACAACCCAAAAGTTTCCCTTGGCGGAATCTGCAGGAATTAGATCTTTGGATTGTGATAGCTAATTCAATGAAAACATCATTTCGTTGCTCAGTAGTGCCAAACGTTAGGAATTACTAAGGAACAGAGAACAAAGCAGAGAACATCTTTCGCCCCGTTGAGTGAATTGATGGTTCGCACCTTGAACGATCCCTGCTCATCTCAGTAAGAGAGATCAGAATTGGAAAAAGTCCAGAGAAAATGCAAGATGATTAATCAAATTTATGAGATGGCTTCTGTCTAAGGAACAACTCAGTAACCTAGGACTGCATACCAGAAAGAAAAAAATCAGAGGCTAGGTCCAAATATAATCAAATACAATTTGGTGGCTACCTGAACTAGATCTCATGATTTAACTGCCGGATACACAAAGTTCACTGTTCCTGATTCTTCTCACCTACAGCCCCTTTCTTTTGATTTTTCTTTCTGTGATCTCTGATTTTAGCCTGATACGGGATAAAAGCGTTACGCTGCCTATCAGGTGCACCACTTGCATGCATGTAGAGCAAGTGAAGGGCCACAGAAAGGTCTGCAGAAGTCTGTTAACATGGCATGCTAGCAGGCTGTGTGCGTGTTGCTTGCTTGCTTTCTAAAGTAAGGGAGTTAAGCTGGGGTTAAATTATGCAGAAAATGATGGCTGTGTTTTAGACTCCCTCTTTGCCCAGGGGATGTGGGGCTGCTTTTGCCAGGACTCAGGTCCTTGGTGACGTTTTCGGGATTGCCGTGTCTCCCGCTGGCGGTACAGTTCCCCGCAGGACCAGGGCAAGGGGAGGGCAGAAGCTAGGGCTGCTTCCTCCGTGAGGAAGAAGTCTTTGCCAGGGATTCTTTTCCACTTTTTTCTCTCTAGACAGCTTCTGTGTCAGGGCAAACAAGCCCCCAGGGGTGGCACTTGGGTGCTGTACCCCAGGCGCAGAAGGCAGTCTGGGGGGCTGCATTTTGCCGCACTGGTCAGGAGGAGCGGAGGGGCAAATACGATTTCTGTCTAGCCTTTCTGGAGTGTGCCTATAGTAAATGAGGAGCTACAAACTTCTAGTGTGATATGAATCAATGGTATAAAATACCAGCATCGTGAGGAGCTGAGAGGATATTCTACAGTAAACGCACTCTTGTCCGTGCTTGCCTTTTTTCGTGTTTCTTGCAAAAATGCCTATCATCAAGAGCTTTTGCCCGCACAGCCGAAGGGAGCTGTGAGTTGCGGTGCTGGTGTAAGCGCAGCAGCTTGGCTGCGTTTCCTTGCAGTTCTGCCTTTCCCGTCGTTTGCTCTGCAATTGCCAAGACGTGTAAAACACGAGACAACAGAGGGGCAGCTGATGGCGAAATGCTTTGGGCCCCGTGAGTGGCGAATACACGGGAATGATGGCAATCTCCTGTGTGGCGCAGAGGAGCAGCCAGAGGGAATTTCCAGAGGTTTTTTATGTCTTAACAGGAAAAAAGAGAAACAAGTAATTGAAAATTCAGTGCGGCTAAGACATCTCTGTAGGAGATTTTTTTAAAATAATGCCTCTGAGCAGCATAAAATCAAATGTATTATAACAAAATAACGTATTTCACTTCTCAAATTATAGTGCTTGACCTCGATAAGCACTTCATAAAAAGCACATTTAAAATAAGCATTTACATGTAAATTGCTGTGCTCCTTCAGAATTAGTGAATTGAAAAATGAGTTAATAGCAGATTTTAGTCATAAAAGATTCAGGTTTATAAAAAGGCTTGGTGAATAACAAATCTTCTGTGGATCCCCTTTCTTCTACACTGCGCTGAGCGAACTGCGTTACAGTTAGCAAATCCTTTTCAAGTTGTAGATAAGCATTACCATACCCTTTCATGCTTGCTTAATGATTAATCTTATTCAGTGTTATTACAGAACTTTTCATAGAAATTAACATTTCTTTTATCTTAAATTAGTGAACTGTTGTTACTTACTGCACCATCAGTATGCACTTATTCTTGCTTAACTTACTGATAAACAGACATTCAAGGTTATTTTAGTAGCCAACGATCAGCTGTCAATGTGCAGGTGGGTAGAAATGTGGGCCTGTTAACAGCAAGATCATAAATTCGCAGGTATTCAGTGTCCTTTTGTGGGTCCTTGTGCTGGTATCAGCCTGGTCGTACTGGAAAATCCTTTGCTAGGAGAGATTTAGGGTTCCTTTGACGGTAGGAAAAGCTTTCTGTTAATATCTAGGAATCTGATACTAGAGACAGAGTTTACTTTGCAGACCTAACCCAAACTTCTGCATAAACTTTTTCTGGCATTATCTTAAATACAAATTGTAAATGGCAGCTATGAATCAGCTTTAGGTAGTGAGTATAAATCAAAGCAATTTTTCCCCTGAGTGAAGCAAATATACCATTTAAACCATTTTCTAGTTAGGCTACAATCTAGCAGCACTCAGCATAAGACTTTACAGTCCTGAAAATAGCAAATATCCTAAAAAGTGACGGCACCATGAAACTTCCTGGGCTTCTCCAGTCAGACACAGAGGAACTGAACAGCAATTCGACAGCTGAAAGTATAGTTATATGATGGAGGATTTGGTTTGTTAGCTTGTCTGGAGATATTGTGACTCTGAATCAGACCATGACTTAAGCATTTCCCATATTAAAAAAGAAAATGGCAACGTTTTCAAGCTAGCTCAAAAATGAACTGTCTTGAAAAACCTGTTTCAGAAGTAATTACTGAGACTTTCTGATTTTTTTTCTTTTTTTTCTGTGAGAGAAAACTCAGAAGCTTTGGAAGGGGGAAATGGATCATGAAGGTAGTGAACAAACAGAATTGGTGGTTGTGGGGCCTCCAAGGCAAACACCGTGGCTATGTTCCTCAACGCTTGGAGAACTCCAACGTTTGACTTTACTCAGACTCTCAAAATGAACTAAACTGTTGAATTGTATTTCACTGAGTTTTCAGCCTGAATTGTGCAACCTTGGTAGTAAAGGGATTTCTGTCTATATGGAAACGATTTGCTTGGAATGAAGCCTGGATATATTTAAGAACTTTAGCAGTGATGAATCGGCCATGGTTCACTGATTTAATTCAAAAAATGCTCACAGGAGGACATAAATACTGCATTAAAACTAAGCTATTAAAAATGAAAATAATAAAGATTTAAAAAGAAGAATGCAAAGTGTTTTCCACAGTAAAGGATACATCTACTTGTTTTCAGAAACAAGTGCCAAATGTAGCAACTGAATTCTTGAAGCAATTTAATATCTTAATAAATAAATTTATTTCAGTCTGTGATGACTACGCATAAGGTAAAGACACAGGACAAACCTAGTCTTAGCTAGTAGTCTGTGGTGGCAACATAGCTTTTCATATCAATACCATTTTAGCTATTTAAGGGCAAGGTCTGAATCACTGTTTTACATCCAGTGCAAGTCAGTGTGAAAATAAATCTTATCACTAGCATGCACACAATTTCTATAGCACAGCTGTTGTATGGAATCATATTATTGCTGGATACTGTTTATTATTTTTTGATAGAATGGAAATGTCAGTACGCTCCAGATGCTTTCTTGCAGACTCATCCTAATTAGACCTGTCAAGCTTCCTTGTCTGGGGCTCAAAATACGCTAAGCCTGGTCATTGATTCTCTTTCGATGATGTTAGTTGACATCAGCAGTTTTGTAGTCAAAACAGTGCCATAAATATCCTTGTGTTATTTTCAGATATGAAGATAACACTAGTTAGAGATCAGAGCAGTTGCTGCAAATAAACCCAAGTTATTTTGATGCACACTAGAAATAGATACAGAAGATGGAAATAAAGAGTTAGGGAGGATGTTTTGACAGGAGTTCAGTTCAGGAATAGCTCTGGGTTGTATCTAAATTGTAAAATACAAAGGGAAAATAAATGCAGCCTATCTGCATAACCGCTGAGCCATTTGGCGTGAGACTGCCCACTTCCTAAGCTAGTTATTTCCCTTTCTTTGGTTCTGGACATGAGGGTTCTCCGTGGGTTTGATGCTCACTGGCAACACAACCATTAGATTTAGGGGTAGAAGCACAGCTGCTTCTGGGAAGGAAAGCCCCCATGTTGACAGTGGATGCCAACCCACTGCTCCAGCTTGTCTACTCCTCTTGCATTAAAATTGAAGATTTCTATCTGTTACTTTTCTAAGACTTTAAAAAAAAAAAGAAGAAGAAGAAAAGAAGACTCAGGTCTATCTAGTTTAATGGTTTCTACTGGATTTTGACGTGCTCTGAAGCAAGTACTGGCTGGCCAGCAATCACTTGCAGCTCGGGAGCAGAAACCTTTTCCCTCAGCCTGGTCAGCTAATCAGTGATCAGCACGATGGCAAGAGCCTCTTCACTCCATGTCTGCACTGTCTACCTCATTTATCTCAATAGGTAAAGGTGCCAGTGACCTTTCATGTCCTGGTTACTACCTCACTGCTCTTTTGGCTAGATAGCTCCTCATGCAGTAGTGTTAAGAGGTGGATGAGTACTTCTCTGATTTTGCTGAAAAGCTCTAGTTTTCCCAATAACGGTTCTTGGTACCTTCAGCATTATCTTCAGATTTATTTCTAAGGATAGGCTGTATGATTACGCTCTTTAAGATGTAAACGTTTTAGTTAAGATATGCTGATGAATAGCTCAAGTTATGCTGTTGTCATTTGTGACAAAGCTTATAGGAGAGAAATGTCTATAAACACGTGCAGCTGTGTACGGCTGTTGTATCAACGGTGATGAAGTTTTCCCCAGGAGACTGTTGGGTCCAAGAGACTTAATAAAAAATAGATGCTGAACCTCACAACTTCATTGGAAAAAGTGTGGCAGATGGCTCACTTGTGACTTTTGTGAGACAGATAACGTGAGGGAAGGAAGAGACACTTTATTTTGGTGGTGTCAAAGGGAAGAATCTTCCTACAAAATAACTTTTTGCAGAGTATTGCATCTTTTTTCCCTGATTATAAGAACTACTAAAATTATAGTTCAGCTATGAGAGACTTTTAATTCTAAATGGTTTGAAATCTTTGCTGTTTTCACAGGAAATAACAGTCTTTTGTCCTTTATTTTAATTTTCAAGCTGTGAAGAAAGTTTGTAAAATATCTCCTACTTTGTTCAGTTTTTAATGGGTCCCTGTTGACATTTCAGAATGTTTTCAGTGGAAAAGCTAGAGAGTATTCTGTCATTTGTTTTTAGGCTTTTTTTTTTGGCTTTTTTTTATATTAGGCAAACAGCTATAGGTAAGTAGAAGGGAAGAAAAAGATTTAATATTATACCTACTGAGAAGTAATGTTGCAGCATCAGGAGCCACTGCAAATGGTAATTTCAAAAGCTGTCATTCCTCCTAGTAGCTGTGGCAAATTGCACATCTGAGTATCTCCATCTAATCTTACTTACTGAGACAACAGAACTTCAGCACTGGGAAATTTTCCTTGAAGTTAAATGTCAGTTCTGATGATTTCTTTTTTACATAAAGTTATTGAAGGAAAATCGAAAACTAAATCAGCAATAAAACTTCTATTAGTTTTCAGCAGTGCCCTCCTACTTAATTCTGTGTTTTATGTTTCAGTTAGACTTTTTTATTTTTTTTCATCTAGGACTGCAAAGTTTGAGAATTTGTTCACTTGTGAAGTCTATTATTTGGGATGACAGCTTGAATGATTGTAAAAAGTAGAAAATAACAATAACATGCTAATTGGCTCTGGTGGCAAGACGAATGAATTGAAGTAAAACCTTCAGTCTTCCAGAGACTTTGATGCCAGCTTTCTCTGAAGGTAGATTGATAAAGTTAGGAGAGAGATAATCACCAGTAGGAAGGAAAATCCTCACAGCTTTTGTTTCTGCTCCCCTTCTTATAAGGAACTCTTCTCATAAGAAACTCTTCTTATAAATAAGATACAATTTTAAACATTTTTGAGTCTCTGTCTACAGCTGTCTGTCTATCTGAGTATGTATGAGCATCTTCAATAGCGTTTAATACCCGTAAATTCTAAATCAGCTCTAAGAGATGAGGCCGCAGCACAGCTCCGTTGGCCTTGTTCCGGCGACTGCAGGTCATATTATAATCTTATAATGGTCGGTGTAATTTCAGCCAACATCTGAGAGGCAGAATGTGTTCTTTGTAGTTAACTTTGCTCGGCGGAGGGGTCGCTTGGAATCTAATGTATGTTCTCCGCAGATATACCGGCAGTGCAGGCTAGCGCAAGTTCCTCATGATACTAAGTTATCCAGCATAAAAATACTTGCGTTTGAAAAAGCAAACTGAGTGATCAGCGGCCGGTTTTAGTGCGGGATGGATGCATAGCTGAACTGGAGCTGGTCACGTGATTTTGCACAAGACGCCCTCAGGGTATAACAAGGGGTCCCCCGTGGGGCTGCTCTTCATGGAAGTGAACTGGTGTTGATGGATCTGCTTAATATGCTTTATGTTTAAAAAATGCCTATGCACGTGGAAGGCTGGTGGACAAAGTGGCAGGCCTGTCGTATAAATAGTGGTGATGTTTCGCACTGGAGAAAGGAAGATTGCTTGTGTTACATTTGAACACCTGCTTGAGGTTTGAAATCAGCGAGGATGCATTTTTCTTCTCGGTGTATCTTCGCCATGGCAAAGTTGCAGGGCTGAAGTGAAAATCGTGAACAGTCTTGTGCAAAGCTGGTTCTGTGGCAGTTCTGGCGCCGCTGAAAGACAGAAATCCCAGAGGAGTGATTTGTAGGAGTTTCCCAGGTCCTTCAGAACATGATTTTCCTCTTTCTCTCACCCCGTTCAGCGGCAGAGGTGCAGCCCGCAGCGTCGCAGGTGCGGTGCCGGCGCGGGGTCAGGCGCTCCCCTGGCCGCGGCGCAGGCGCGGGAGCTCGGGGCTCCCCCTCCGCTGAGCCGGGTACCGCCCGGCTGAGGGTGCTGGGAGCCAGCCCGCGCGCCTGTCCTGAAAAAAAGAAAAAAGAAAAAGAAAAAAAGAAAAAAGAGAGAAGGGAAACCCCTCCTATTTCTCTCAGCTTCGACGTGAGAGTAGTAAGAAAGGCTGTTGTACTGGAACATCCTACGTAAGTTTATATCGAGCTCTATACAGAGCTTTTAAATGAGGAGGAATCATATAAATAGATGGGTAGGAATTGAAGCCACCAGTCTCTGCAGAAGTGTTCATGTGCATGTCGTTGGCTGTGCTATTTCTTGTGCGCTGCTATAATGTCTGTAGTTTTATATCTGAACCTGGAAATCACTTTTATTTTGTGATTTTATTGTTTGATTAGTTCGAGCCATCCCCACACCTGACCTGCTCATGTCAGCTGTCGTGATCACGGAAGGGAGTGTTTCTTTAAGAGCTCGTTGTCTGAAACTCATTCACTTAAATTGCCTAGTGACTATTTATAAGTTATTTATTCATTTGAATTACCCAACAAAATAGGGAACCTGATCTTGACTGAGATTTTATAGGTTCTTCTGAAAATAGTAGTAACATGAACTGTAAAATCTGTGCATGGAACCAAAGAACAGGCCATCACGGAAATCAGCAACACCGTTTCCATGGAAGGTCAAAATCCTTGCCACTTCACTAGAGAGACTGAAATGAGGAGGAGCCATATTTAAGAAACTAAAGGGAAAAGAAAAGCCGTGCAGGTACAGCAAATGATGTATTATTTCGTTTCAGTCCTGTTATTTGAAAAGGCATGGACCTTAATTCTTTACTCCTGGGAACATTAAAAAGAAAAATAGTCTGCTTTCAAGAGTTTAAAGTGAATGTATGTAGACTTCAGGAAATTCTAGTGGTCCCTAAAATGCTTAAATTCATTATGAATCTTCATTATTTTAAAGGAAAGTGCTGCCTTCCTGTTGGGAGGAGGGCAGCTTTTGAATAAATGATTTTCTGAATTTCCACGCTTACTTTGGATCTCTATATCCTTAATAACATTGCTTAATTCTATAATTTCCTTGAAATTAGCTTCTTATATGAGAATTTTTTTCCACTCCTTAGATTTTAGTTTATTGTAGTAAATATCAGTAAAAAATCTGGCTTTATCTACTTTGGCCTGAGATAACTCCATTGAAAGGATGTTTTAGAACATTAAAAAATGTATTATTGCCCCTAGTAATCGCTGAGGATCACAATACTCTTTTGACCCACCAGTTCCAAAAGCCCGTAACTGAAGTCTCCTTTGGCACTGCAAAAGTGTTCAGTGCTGTCTTTTAACAGTATTTTTGAAATAAATACAGTATTGGGTGAATATTGGATTCATTTAGTTTTAGTAAGATATTTTTATATGGCTGAGTTATTACCTGCCTTTTTTATGGTACAGGCAAAGCATGTCATAGCTACGCCATAAGCAAAAAGGATTTTTAATTTGTAATAGATTTCAGATACGCAGAACTTACTGATATTCTTAATGGTTTTTGCTGGGACCACATGTAGAATAGGATGCCACTGAATGAAAACTGGCCGGAAGGTGCTCTCAATTTGTTCTCACAGTGCTGTTAAATCTTTTACCTACTCCAGTCGTCTTTTTTTAAATTATTTTCAAATGCTTCTTCCCTGGCAGCACTGAGCTAATTTGCAGAGTGGAAGAGGAAGATAGGAGGTAATTCCATGAGAAATGCTTGTTTCTAGCCTGATCAAAAACGTGAATTAAATGTTATTCTAACCTAAACTTGATATGATTATTTTAAACCTATGAATATATATCTTTTGCTCTAAGTATGAAATACGTTGATTTAATGAGAGACGAGTTATGGCAGTTTAGAGTTCTGAATTTTGGCTCATGTGAGCCGTGCCGGGGCTGGTTGTGGTGCAGACGGCTGCAGGCTGCGGAGCCCGGTGCCCCCTCTGCTCTGCCTGCAACTGCCCCCTTTTCCCTTCCTGATCCCTGTTTATAGTGTGAAGCTTCTTAACAAAGTATATCTGAAACTCACGGACCTGGTGTGATCTTTTTCTTTCTTTCTTTCTTTTTTTTTCTGTGACTTGCTATTGTGGGAAACCATGTGCCAGTGGGTCGAGAACCTCCTCGGCCGTAGTCAAGGAAAGCAGAGGTCCTTTACTCCCGCTTGGTCGTTCCCAGAAAAAAAGCAATTCATCGTAGGTCTTCCAGAAGCAAATAAAAGTTTTCTGCATCTAAGAGATACGATCCCCCCTGCCATGTTATTTGTCTTTTGTCTTTAATCATTAGAGGTTGGCTTAAGGCTGATATTGTTTGATATCCCTATCAAAATTGCTATCGTTCGTTACTTTTTTTCATGTTCATCGAGACTGTGAGAGGTAATAAAGTCACGGCATAGTAGTGCTAAGCTGTAAAGAGATCTTTCATTGAAAGGAGAAAGTTAAAGGCAACAAAGAAATTTTATAACTATATATTAAATCAGGCTAGCGAAAAGGGGGGCCAGCATATTTTAAGATTTCCTTTTTTTCTTTCATCCGACTTAGAAAGTCTGTGTTACAACTAGTCGTTTTTTAATTCCCTGCTGTACTCTGCCGAAAATCAGATGCGCATTTATGTCCGTATGTTGGTTCTGTTTAGTGTACAAAGGCAAATAACAGAAGCTCACACGATGAGTTCTGGGGCTAGTAAATCTTTAGATCAAATAAAAGTATGATAAATGTGAGCACCAACACAAAATACCAATTGCGTATTAGGCTTTATTTTCACAACAGGAGGGACGCTGTGTTCGTGTCGAGGCCTTTACAAGGTGCTTTGTCATTTCTAGAGGCTATCGACCGCGTTGCTGAATGCCTTGGTGCCGCGTTGCTGTGCCGACGCTCTCTCCTTGTCTAGACTGTAGCCTCCGATGACATATTTTCCAACAGCTTTCATCTCTCCTCCATCAAGTGACATAAATATTTACCTGTAGTATCAAGGCTAAATTACAGAGCCGTTCCTCGTTTCATGATGTGTTCAGCAAAGTTAAAAAAAAAAAAAAAGGACGGGCACGGTGTTGCACTGGGAATTTGTGCGTTTGTAAAGGCAGCGCCCTTGCTCAGGAGGCAGAGGCAAAGCCGAGAGACCGGCTGAACCCCTCCGAACACCAGAGAAATCGATGAAGAGGGAGGCAGCTCTTTCCCGAAGGTGCTGCTGCTGCGCGGGCGCTGGAGAAGCGGGTCAAAACCTTTCGCTGTGAGGAGAAGTGGGCAGAGGTGCCCGGGGCCAGGGCGGTTTGGCGCGGGCTGCCGTCGCAGGCTGCCTCCTTTCCTGCCCGCCTTGGTCTGTCCTACGGGGCGGGCGCCGCAGCCCCGCGCGCGCTGCCGGGACTCTGCTGCCAACAGCAGCCCGCTGCGTTCTCACGCCTGGCCGTGAGAAAGTACTGTAAATTAAAAGGAAAGTTCATATTGTTAAGTAATATAACTTTCGGTAAAGACCAGGCCAGAGATCAAAAGCTGACCACATATTCAAAAATTTAGAAAACGCTACCAGTTCAGGCAACTTTAAGGGAAAAAACAAGTCTCTGGCCTCCTCTCCAGAGCGCTTCTCAAGGCTGGTGTATGGTCGAGCTCCGGCTTGCTCTTGCGTTTGCTCCCTCTAATAGTAAAACTTCCTTTGGCTTCAGTGGTGTAAAATCAGTCTTTCAGATCTTCTCCGCCAAAAACTATTACACATTTGTGCGTTACAAACTGATGCAGCAACACCCCCAGCAGGTTAGCACCTAGGAAAAGTTTAGGGTTCACGTTCCTGGGGATGGAAGAGGGAAGTAAGTAATAAATAAGGATGAATTTTGCCGTCTTTGCCACATAGCGTTCCCATGGAGCTCAAAACAAATTCGTAATTCAAAACAAATTCGTAATTCAAAACAGCAGAGTTTGGCCCAGTGAGGCAAACTGATTTCTGATTCTTCTGAGAGCGATGAAATGAGAAATCAGATTTATATCTGCTATATTGCTTTTTCATCAATGTTGAGAGTACAAAACATTTCTAAAAGTGGACTGCGATTGCCCTTGGCTATATAGAAGATTAGTCTTCAGAAGGAAAAAAAGCTGTGTCCCACTTTTAAATTGTTAATATGTTGTACTGGCAGAAATAGTTTCATAGAAGCATCGAGAAATACTGTTAATGACTGAAAGAACCTCTTGCGATTATTTAACTCTGGTTTATGTAAATAGAAATATGCCTTCACAAATTACATTCAGTTGCAAAGGAAAATATCATGGGAGAAAATTGTAGAAATCATCTCAGACTCTTAGCTATATAAATCTGATCACAGCTTGTTAATCTTGGGTGTGTTTAGTGCTGTTTTTTAAAAAAAAAACAGTAAATAGTTATGCTTTAACTGGAACTTATTAAAAATAGATATAAAAATGTTTTTAAAATCAGAAATATACTGCTATGATGAAGAGGAAATAAAAATAAGCTTTGTGCTATTTCTGTCAATCATTTTTATATTTATTCCCACACTGATCTAAGGAGGAAAAAAGTTATTTTCAGTGTTCCTTGAAGCTATTGCAGAAATCTCAGTATGCTGCAGAATTGAGAGTCGGTATGTTAACAAAATGGTATGACAAAACACTTGGAACTGAATGGTCAGCGCAGACCAGAGAGCCCTGCTAATGCTTACCGTTCCCACCGCGAACAGTCAGAAAGGAGGAACGGCAGGCTATACAGATGAGTACAGACACGCACCTTTCAGTGGAAGAAAAAGACACTAGTTCCTGCCTCTTCCCACCCTGCTGATTTATCGCAGGAGCAGACTATTAGCAAGTCTGTGTTGAGCCAGGGGTTTCCAGCTGTTCCTGCCACGAGAAAGCTGTCAGTAACACTAACTGTTGGGTTAATGCTGACCACGGAAATGGTTTTCCATGTGCAGAAGAGCATCTGAGGAGAGGTAAGGGCCGGTAGCGTTGGCGCTGAGGGCAGGCCCAGCGGCTCTCGCCCTCCTTGGGGACAGTCACAGCTCATCTGGGCATGGCCCTGAGCAACCCACCGCGGCTCTGAAGGCAGCCCTGCTTGGAGCAGGACACCTCCAGGGGGGCTGCCCAACCTGCGTTCGTCTCCGATCCAACAAAACAGTAGGCATTACTAGCACGACGTTAATGTTGAAAACAGTGAATGCTTTCCAACATGACAAATGATATTAAAATATTTGTAAACTGCATTTAAAATACAAGTGAAAAGGAGGAGTCAGTTCCTGATAGCTTCAGCTGAATAGCTGTTTTACAAGTGTTCATTTGCAAGCTACAATAAGGGCTTTCTCTTTGCCATACAGAAGCTTATTAAGTGCACCGGTTTTTCTTCCATGTTTTAGATGCCAGTTAAACAAAAGAAATTTATTACTACGCGTAATCAATATTAACAGTATTATATACTGTTCCCAGATAATAGCATTTGTTGGAAAAATGGAGGAGCATTAGCAAAGAGATTTATCAAAATTAAAAGTTGAGAGTAATTGCTATAAAATAATATAGTTTGAAAATATATCTATTAGATGTATCTAATATATCTAATCTTGTTTCAAATCTTCCTGCAAAATCCATGCAACTTTACAGTGTACAGGTAATGGGAAAGAGGCGGGGGAATCATGTTTCAAATCCTTGAATCAGGTCAAATCAAGAAAAAGGATTTTTTAATTGCATTAATTTGCCAGAACTGTAGGTTCATGATAAGGGTAAATTATGAACTCCCTGTATAGAGGGACTTGAACTCCCTGTACAGAGAAAAGCTTTAGGTACAAATGAAAAGATACGTCCTGTAGCCCAGTTCTCATCGCCAGGCTTGGCAGTAGGATGCAGTTTCTACGACAGTTCATCCAACTTTGACTCTTCCTCCTTCTATGCTACACAACCCTACTTTGGAGGACGTGCTATGAATGTGTCTGCTTCCAAACTACCAGTATTTTTGTCTTCCTAGTGAAAATAAACCCCTCTAACTCTAGTTTTTTGGAATGGAGCTTTGTCAGAGTGTTTTTAATATAATAAAAAGGTTTTAATGGATAGACTTCGATCACTAGAAGAAGTGATCCTGGCCTACTTCTAGGCACAGGAACCGCAAGTCAGAGCAGACGTTAGGAAAGCCAACGCAAGCAGCGGGGGATTACTGAAGAAGCTCTGAGCATGGGAGAAATCTAGTGCATAGCTTCAAACCTGCCTACCTTTGGTACCGCTCACTTGTAGATCCTGGCTGCTGTGGCTCTGAAGTCAAGTGGGGGTGAGTGTGCCAGACTAGGTATCACTGAAGAGGCTCGTTGCATGGCGTGCATCACAGCGACATGATCACAAAGAAAGTGTTTGGTAACGTTAGCATTAATCGTGTTTATATCATGCCAGTATCATGGACAGAGCCCGCAGCACCATTAAAATAACGCTCCAGTGCAGTACTTTTCAGTGTTTCATATGTAACTTTTAGATAATAGTCGATAAGCGCTCTTCTGCACAGCCCTGCGAAAGGAGAGAAGATGAGACTGCAGTTTGGGGCAGGTTGAAGTTGACTGGGAGAAGTGTGTCTGGAAGCAGATGTACAGAAACGACACTCCCCCCACATACCCACCATTTAGTAGTGAGGGAGCTTGCGCTGCTGGTGCTGGGGAACGAGTACTGGCTGTTACTAAGGCGTTAGAGCGCCCATCCTCATCTGTTCCCTGCTGATCGCCATTTATTAATTGGCAAATATGTTCTTCAGAGTCCAGAGGAGATGGAGTAAGAAACAAATAGCAGGGCAGCTAGGGTAAGCAGTAGATAATAATCTCTGTTTTGTGTGCAAAAAAGATGAGAGAGCAGTGTGTTTCAGGGGATACCTTTCTGTCTGAGTTGTAACCTGTAATCCTAGCAATAATGTTAAGACTCGGAGCATCTGAACTGAAGGAAGGATGCAGATTTTCCAAATTTAGAAGTCTGTATGGAGCGCAATTGCCTCTCCATGCTTTCCTGTGTCAGTCAATTTAATTCTAGCTGACAGCAGGGAGAAATGATGTGTATCGAATAAACCTGATTATGTGAAAGTTTTCTTTTTATCTGCAACGTCTGCATTTCTGAAAAAAACAAATCTTAAGCCACCTATAAAATTGTTATGTTTTGCAAGTAATGATGTAATGTGCAAATGTTCAGAACCTTCCACATTAGATAGAAAGGTGAGGAAAATTGTGTTTATTTTAGAGAATTTAACGACTAAACCTCTCCTCCTTTAGTTATATTGCTTTTATTTTTAAACTCTTATTTTCTGTTATGAAGAAGACAAAAACAAATCTGAAAATGTTTTGTTTGATATTTTGAAACTGAGCTCACCAACCAAAATGGCTGAAACGCATGTAAATGAAGGAGGAGGTGTTCATAAAAGAAGCCAGTATACTAGTATTTATGTTGTGAACTGCTGCACTGCTTATTCCACTCCTTTTACTGGAGCGCACAGTGAGCCCCTCAGCTCTGCTAGGCTGATCACGTCTATTCGAACAAAGGACAGACGTAAGAAAACAAAGGATAACAATGAGAGTTTTAACTCTTATTTCAAAACCATCTTGGTTGTCAAATAAAAACAGTGTTTCCATGTTTAAAGTGTGTTAAAAATATGCCAGACTGCAAGCAAAAATGGTCCGTATCCTGTGCACAAGGCATATATCAATACTATTAGCTTCTCTCTGCTTAGCCTTGGGAAACAGGAAGGACAGAAATGTACCTAGTTGCCTTTCTTTAAACACATCAGCTATCCTGTTAGAAACCTGGGGCAAAAATAGCTGTATGCCCATATAAGCCCATAAGAATACAGGCCAAACCCATCAGGCTGAAGAGTGGCTAGATAAACACCATTAACAAACTGAAGAGAGTTTCAAACACCTTTCTGTGGCAGTGGCCGACAGCAAACACATTCATGGAGGCTTTCAAGCAATCCGTAAAGAGAAGAAAGGACCACGTTCACAATGCATGTTATTACTAAGCTATGTTGACTGGGCCGATCCTTGAAGTAATAACCAGGCCCGTGCAAAGCAAACTACTCTGAAACAGAAAACCTTGAATTAGAAAAGCGAATGGAGGGTTGAATCATACCCTTGACCTTCCAGAAGCATGTTTCATATTTTTTTTTATATCAAAAAGTTCCTTTCTGTGACAGTTATTTTACTTGACTGTATTCAAGAGGCTTAAGTACTGAGGAGCACGAGGGTACACTGAAAACTGGTTATGTTTTAGATGTGAATCTGAGGAGTATACACAGCTTTTCAAATAATGCCATTGTTATTAAACTTACAGCAAGAGGCTGTGCTGATTGTTGTCATAATTATTTTTAAAAGCCAGGCTCAGCGGTGGCGAGCTCAGGTCAAGGATGAGCACCTCGTTACTGTGTACGTTAACTGGAATAGGAAACCAGTGAACGGAGGAAAGGACTTGCTGGCTTCACTGATTTTTCTCTTTAATATATACTGACTCGGCATTTGGCTACTAGCAGGTTCTGCAAAATCCTCTCACAGGACCGACTGGCTCTTTAAACTAGGTTGGATTCACAGTCCACCGTTATGTGCTTATCTGTTCTTTGAATATGAAGGGTTCCCTCCTTCCCTGAAGCTGTTATAACTCTGGTCAGAACCTTATTGCAATATTTTTTCTTTTTTCTGAAAATGTGCTTCATTACAGACATGGCTGACAAAGTGTGGGTGGAATTTTTTCCCCCAAAGGTAAGTACTGAAGTCCATTTTATCTCATTCAGACTTTACTCATTAAGATTCAATATTGACCTTAGCAAAAGTCAATAACTGCTTATGTTCAGTAGCTTACAGAATTGGAGGGACTGGAGATGGATGGGACTTATTTTTGTCAGTTTGTTCTTTTCCACCATTTTGAGCATATCAAGATTCACCGTTCCTGAGTTTTAAGAATAACCATTTGTCTTGACCAGAATATTTTCTGTGTGAAATCAATTAAACTATGCAGTAGATGTATCAAGAACATGACAAACAGTACAGCAGGTACTAGACGTAGCTTCAGAAATGATAGTCGTTCTCTTTGGTAGTGTGGATTTCTCTTTACTGCTAAGTTAACTTGAGTGATGTGCCAGAGCCTCCTAACTTGAGACCTTTCTACACTCAAAAACTATTAACCTGAGCACAGTGGTATCTTTCATTTGTGGGCTGCTGCAGTGAAGGCTGGATCTTGAGTCAGCACCAAGTATCAGCTATTCCCAAGACTAGCCAAAGAAAGACACCAGTTGGATACATTTAATTCTCCCACTGTCTCCTACAGTTCCCCTTCTATCATTCCCATAAAGCAACACAGTAGGAGAGATTTCATGGAAACCTCATTTATTTGAGACGTTCTCTTAGAAACATCCTTTCAAAAATTTACTGGATTTACAACATGGTATAGACAGGTTTCAAAGCATATTTCTTCGAATCATTTCAGTGTAATGGTATTTAATGCAAATATATGAAAGTTCACATGTATAGAAAAGAACAATGAATGTGAGAGAGGTGTCCAGGTCTCCGCTTTAGACAACTATTAGCCTTACTTGCTTCAACTTCCAGAGGAGTTTCTGGTATGAAATGGTCCTATTCCAGAAGGTTCAATGAGTCTTGTCCTTTTAAAGATTCACAGTATGTGCTTTAGTAGTAGCATCCTGTGTCGCATAATGTGATTTCTGTGTGTCTGTGTGTTTATGTCCATATACCTAAGTATGTGTATGGGACTTTTTTTATCATTGAATCATTTAAGTTGGAAAGGCTCTCAGGAGAGTCCAGCCTCTTGCTTAGAGCAGGTCCAATTACAGCAGGTTGCCCAGGGCTATGTCCAATCAAGTTTTGAACATCTCCAAGGAAGGAGATTCCCCAGCCTCCCTGGGCCCCTATTCTAATAACTGACCACCTTTGTGGTCATTTCTTTTCCCTTACATTGGTTCAGAATTTCTCATGTTCCAACTTGTGTCCGTTGCCTGCCTTTCTTCCACCAGGTGACTCTGAGAAGAGTTTAGCTTTGCCTTCCCCACACCCTCCCATTACGTAGTCGTAGACAGCACCAAGATTTCCCCTTACCCTTCTCTTCTTATGTCTGAACAAACCCAGTTCTCTCAGCCTCTCCTCGCATGGCATGTGCTCCAGCCCCTTGGCCATCTTGGACTTGCCCCAGTATGTTAATGCCTTTCTTATATTGGGTCTCCCAAAGTCGGACACAGTACTCCCACTGCAGTCTCACAACTGTGAAGTGGAGGAGAATAATCATTTCCCTGGACCTGCTGGCTACAATCTTGCTCAGATAGCCCAGGGTGCTACTGGCTTCCTTTGCTGCAAGGCCACACTGCTGGCTTATGTTCAACTTGGTGTCCCCCAGGACAACCAGGTCTTTTTCTGCAGAGCCACTTTCCAGCCGCTCGGTCCCCAGCATGCACTGGTGCATGGGGTTATTCCTCCCAGGTGCAGGACTTTGCTTTTCTCTCTGTAGAACTTCATGAAGTTCCTCCCAGCCCATTTCTCCAGCCTGCTGAGGTCCCTCTGAATGGCAGCCCTGCCCTTGGGCCTGTCAGCCTTTCAAAGGAAAATTAAGATAGGAAAAGCAAAGGAAAAATGGTCAGATCTAAACACTCTTCACTTTCTCCTCACTCTCACAAGGAAGGAATAGAAAATCACCCTTGCTTCCTTCAACTTAAAGAAGGTCGAAACTGTGTATAATCAGCCTCTCTGTTCCCTGTTGTTTTCTTGCTGCTTATGACCAAGAGCTTTCTTTTTTGCTTCCACTGTTTAGGAACTTTTTCTGTTTTAGCAGCCTAGATGCCTGCAGTAATATGTTTGCAGAGTTAGAAACAAAACAGACATCAGATAAGAACAAGGATTTTGCTTAAGAGAATATAATTTAGAAAGATAATATTGATTGACTTGAGAGAAGGGAAGGGCTGTATAATTCAAAGGATTCTGCATTCCTGGAAGCTTGTCCAGCTTCAGCAACTGCAGTCATAGGTATTCTGACCTTTGAGCGCTACGGAAATATCTAATTTGTTGTAATACACCACCTTCTTCTCACATACAGTAATTGGATTCCTCAGTTATTCATATATATTGTCCTTGGACTTGCAATGTCTTATTAATTGACTTTTGTTGCTTTAATTATTAAGAAGAAGCTTTGAGAAGGAATGTCTTCTCAGTAAACGTGACCTTACATAAATCTGAGCTAAAAACTACTGCTATCAGAACTGTCACTGAGTACAATGGTAGTGCCTGATGGATCCGGTAACTCAGGAAGCAGAAACTTTCTAAATACAAACTTTGAATTCTTGGGGAATGGCTTACAGAAGTTCCCAGCTATATCTTTTGCAGCACATGTGCGCATTTCTACTATGTAAAAAGAAAAACAGAATGAAAAATTGGCAAAATAAAATGAAGCAGAAATGAAACTGATTTCAATAAATGCTTTTTTGATATTATCAGATTTTATTTTGATTATGGCTGTTGAATAGTGGACAAAATAAGCATATACAAATAACAATAGACTGTAAATTAAAACTAAGAAGTCTTAATGGTGCTGTATTAATTGCTTGATACTTTTATGTAGAGGTCAGCTGCAGAGATTGTTACTCAAACACAGCAGTGATAAATTTCATGGCTACATAGGCAGAAAAACCCCACTCCTTAATAGATAAAAATCAATTTTGCTGCTAACGTACACAGACTAAAAGACACTTAAGGCAACCTTATTAAAAATACATAAACTTGGGGTCAAAAATATGCCTTAGGATAAACACTAGCAAAAATATGAACATTTCTGTTAGATGCCACTTCTGTCTGTTTTACCTTTACTTCTTTATCTATCTTAAAGATGCAGACTTGAGGAAGGGCTCCTTCTTGCAAAGTCATGAATGTTGCATTTCATTGCACCGTGGAGTGAGAGCCTCTGGAAGCAGGACAGGCATGGCCATTTTCCAGGAAGTTTGCTTTTGAGACCTTGGAATTAGTGAAGTGGTGGAAGTGGTGACATGTGTGGTGGGGCAAGGAGCGTGTAAGTTCCAGTGGCCATGAACAGGAGAGGACTTCTAGTGAAAAAATGTGTTAGACGGTGACATAAATAATCCAGCTGATGTCAAATGCAATGCTAACATGGATTGTGAATCCTGCAAGAAACAGGTCAGGTTTAAACTGTGTTTAGAGGTGCAGGCATTCAGACCTGCTGCAGAAGGTAGGCTACACCTTATAGGACTGGCCTCCTAAAAGTTCAGTGAAGTCTGTAAAGAAAGATTTTTAAATTCAGCTTGAGGTTCCTCAAGGTTTCTTTTGTCTCAGGGAGATGTGCTTAGGCTTGTTGGATTTGCTTAACAATAAGGCAGTCTTCCTTCTTCCCTGCTTTTAAATAGCAATATTATTTAAAACAGAAAAGACAGCTTTGACGCTGAACAAGTTCTGCACCCTGTTAAAAGCCAGTTTGTTCTAGATTCTATGAAATAATATTTTGAGCAATGGCTTGTTTGCTTATAAAATACGTTTGCCTTGATAAGTAAGAAACTGTGCACTGAGATGACCGATAAACCATTCAACGTTAAATAGTAATTACCATGTATGCGCTGTGAAGTGAGGAATAACAGTGATGCAAAGAAGAAAAACAGTTACTCCAGAAAGGAACCGGCCCTTTAGCCTCTTGAATGAGTGAAAAATTTATCACAAATATTACTACCATATGCGCCAGTTTGCACCGAGTATCTGAGAGTAAAGTGTGTTTCTCATTTTCTGGGGGAGGTCAGCACTTTGCAGGAGCTGATTTGAACACTTTAGCTTTCATTTGGGACTCCAGATGTGTCACGCTCCAGCATTTCTGGCATCCTCTCTCTGTCTCCACTCAGTGCATACACTCTCTCTTTTATGATTAGTAGATATTTCTTTAAAAACTAATCAAATATAATTTCTGAAACATAATTATCTGCAGATCCCTCAACCCTCAGGTCAGTTTCTGCCTTCTTCAGAAAATACCACAGATATATTCTGCAGCATGAGCTTTTTGGAAAATTAATATCACAAAGAAACAACTCTAGCGAAGTAAAAAAACACCCAGTAATAAGAAATACAGACACCTTCCTTGCAGCAGTGTCTTTTCTGATGACTCTCCCTGTCTCTAGAACCCAGTTATACTTACCTCTAGGGGACAATTATGCTGTAGTCTTACCTGCCTATCAATCCGGGACAGAGATGCAGACCTAACAGGCATCTTGAGGAAGCATTGCTGTGCTAGGAAATCGGCTACTTTGGACCTTTCAGTGGGAGGTCATCCAGGTCCAGCACTTCTTAAGTTATATTAATAAGTATCATCAATTTATTCTAGGATCCAAAACTCACTGATGAAACGATGACTGTGGTAGGTTTTGGAAGAAGACATCAGTAGACTCCCTGTGCCTATGTAATTCACGGTAGAGAGAGCTTTTAAAAGCCCAAGAAGGAAATCCTTTAATTCAGAATAACATTTTTCTTAGCTTTTAAACGCTTAAAGAGAATTTAGTATCTTCAGTCATCCTCCATCTAAACAATGTTACTAAGAGTCTGAGTTTCTTATTAAAGGTCTGAAGTAAGTAGGACTATGTAAAACAAAGATATGGCTCATGTTTTCATGCTGTCTTGGGTCGAGGCTCTGATGTAAAATAGAACAATTCTTCTGAAAACAAACCTTTCCTCAATTTAACAGTAAAACCAAACCCCACAATTTATGGCAGAAGCCCAGCTAAGTCTCAAAATCTATCCTAATAGAAATAGAAGTAAAGAAAATAATTGCACCTTGCATGCTCACACATTGCAAGAGGCCTTTTGAAAACATTTTAAATAACCAGTCAAATATAATTAAAATATTCTTAGTGACAGTTCATTAAAAGCAATTTTGTCCAGTGACGTAAGATATGGCTAAACCATTAATGCAAGTCATCGGCAAATTTGCAGGAAAATCAGATAAAACGTACATCACACTGATATTGATAAATAATCTTTGGGAAATACTTATTCCAGGATATTATCACATCTGCAGCTTAATTTAATTTCTGTTGCTACAGAGACACATTTTTGTGCTGCACCGCGTGAATCACAGAGCTCTATTTAACACATGTTTAAGCTATGAATCTCATTGACATTGACTTAATTCAAATGTTGCCACAAGATATAACAGTATAAGTCTTCAGAGTTCCCGAATACATAATGAAATTTGTTTAATATACAGAGATTAAGGTCTTGATTCATCCAGGGATTTAAATGAAGGAGTAGTCTCATTTGAAGCCAGCAGGACTGTTTGAGTTGTTAAACGAAGGCACAATACTTAATGTCTGAAATTGGAGCCTAAAATAGGATTCTGGAAATAGATCCATAACTGCAGTCCTTTAAAACTGTCTGCTGTACCATTAAAATTGTCCTTAATTAAGAATTAACGTTGTTATCTAAAGTTGAGAATTTCTAGTTGACTTTTTTTTTTTTGTAATTGGTACAGTTTTTGCTGTGCACCCTTTAAAAGGCAAAAAACAAACAAAAAAAAAAGTCAGCTCAGCACCTGTCTGCCAGTGCCAACTGCACCGAGCCCGGAGGAAAGGGCTGTGCAAAGCCACAAAGGGGAATTCCAGCTGGGGAACCTATGGTCATTGTTTTTTCGCTTTTTCTGCAAAATTACAAATTCCATTCAGAGGCAACTAATCCAAACGTTATTGATTGATGTCTATCAGAGCTGCTAGAATGGACAAGTTATCACATTCAGAAGGATGACTCTTGCTAAAAATTGGTGTATTTGCAGAATCAGATACACCATAATAGCAGATTAGATTTAGAGCATTTATTTTTGTTGTCTTTCTTTAAAAAAAAAAAATTCTTTTGCCTGTAAGTCTGCCTAAAACACTGCTGAGAAGTCAGTTTTTTGGTTTTTTATTTTTTAGTTTTCCTTTTTCTATAGCCTTGTTTGGCGCTTACCTGCATAGGGAAATCAGTGCAGCACTAAGGTATGAATTTTCAGTGTTTATACAGTGCAGTTTAAGCCCTGTTAGACATGGACTAACCCAATTGTACAAAAAGGACCCTTCATGAAAAATAAATGAAACCACTCATGCAATCAGTACAGAATAGCTGATGATATACTTTTTATTCAAATCACAGTTTATTTACAATAACTGTCTTATATTCCAATGCTTGTCTATGCACATCAACAGTTTGCATGATAGTACAGTGGGAAGCATAATTCCCACTTGTTTGAATTGTTGATTTCTTTGAAAAACAAGTTACTCTTTCCAACACATCAGGAAAGAATTCAGTCGTTTGTAATGCAGTGCTCCACTAGTGGAGCCCTTGTGTCCACACTAAATGTGTTCAGTTTTCAAAATCCTTAAAAACAGAAGTGCGTTGTTCCCTTTGGATGATCATTTTCTGAGCCTGAGAAGTGCTGCCATGTGGTAGGTTCCTCGAGCAGGGTTTTCCCTGGTCAATTCCCTTGTCACGATCTTGCCTTCCATTCCTGAACCAATCTAGACTCCTACACCTCCTGTGAGAAGCTGAGAGGTCAGTGGACATGGCAATATATATTTTTTTCATGTATAGAGTCCCTCTCTGGAGTTAGTCGCCATGCTACACTGATACTCATTTTCTGAGGATTTCAATTTTTAATGTCATTGATAACAGCACCAGAGCAACCACCAAATTCACATGACTTCATTGAGAAACCTGAACAAATCCTCAAGCTCAGTTGCAAGAAGTCCTTATAAGGGCTTTCAACATCTCTGCCTCACCCTTGCAGTGGCTCATTTCAGTACTTGCTGAGCCTTGATCTACCCTCAGGCATCAAGTCCAGAATTGCTATTTTCTCCATCAAGACAGTTAGTTGTTGCTAGGGCATAAAATCACATCTAAAACCTATCATCCATCTGATACATTGCAGAACACGCAATACACATTAGCTAGATTTCAGAGAAATGCATTTTTTCTGTATTAAACAGTGAACAATTAAATAGTTCAAATTCAAATTCAATAAAAAGACCACAGTGGAACTAGGCAAACATTAAAAGCTTCTCAGGCATTAACTGCTTCAGTGAAACCTGTGAATTCCTTTCAGGTGTGTTTGAGTATCTGTAAGCACACTGAGATTCAGAAGTGTCTGTCCCTGTATGTTTCATCCAAATCCTGCATTTTATTCTGTACAGCTACTGGTATTTTTAAAAAATAGCAGCAAATGGAACTAGCAGTGAGGCCAGTCAGCTGGGTCGCTGATTAATTCTGTATTTAGACACCAGCAAGAGATCTCTTTAATTTTTGTAATAATTTGTTAAGGACATTCACAAGCTGTATTATAGCATATGGTTGGAGCATATGGCCATCAAGCCTCACCATATGGCTGAGCCCCGGCTTTACCCTGTTAGCTATCTATTCAGAGGCTAAATTAGGGCTTGTGTAACTCGCCAGTGCTCAGTGTCGGGGGGGTTGCAAGCCAGACCAGATCGCTTTAGGTCATTCTGCGGTTGGTGAACTGAAGTTTACCTCCTCCCGCAGCCATGTCTAAACTATCAGCTCGCCTTGTAGGGAAAACTGCTGGCTAGGAAAGAAAGAGAAATCTGCCCAGCCTAATGCGTAGAGGTCATCAGGAACTGAGAATTTCTTGCAAAGCCTTTGAAAGAAACATACTTTTGTTTTCTTGAGATTACTTTGGGAATATTTTATATTTTTTTCTGAAAGAAAGAAATGCAGATGGCAGGGGAGGAGACTATCTCAAGTTTTAAAAGATGTGAGGCTCCCGAAAGTGTCAACATAGTTGGTGGTACTGGCTGATTCGTAGAACCGCTCTTGCAAAAGTTAACCGTGCACAGACTTCTCTTCCCCAAAAGCAAGTCAGCTGGAAGCTGAGGGGTTTGAAGAACCGCACCGAACTTCAACCCGGCTATTCTGTTCTGTCCATACGTAAATGAAAAATAGCTGCTGGGCTACCTTCAAAGAGCAATCTCTTCACTCATCCCAGACTTGTCAGATCAGTCTTGGACATTGCAAGGTATTTGTTGGGGCGAATCGGTCACAGCTGAGGAGTGCAGCCTTTTTTGCAGTCCTGATGCAGCTACACGTGCCAGGTACCAGCTTCTCTCACTGGTTAAAGGGCGAAGTGGCAGCCCGCTCCCTAAGTAGCACTGTTACCACAAGAAGCACAAAGGCCGTTGCTCCATCTCAAGCGAAAGTCCTCAGTCTGGATTTCGTAAAAACCTATTCTGTTCAAATATGTTAGAAACGGGTAGAAAAATAAGTGGGAAAGTTTTTTTTTTTTGTGAACAGAACTAAAATATGAAATGCAAGGAGGGCAAACGAGAAGAAAGCACTCCTTGCGCTAAGGCTCTCAAAGCACCTTTAGTAGGCTAGTAAATGAAGGCTTATTCAGCTCATTCTTTCCCAATTAAATATATGATGTCTCCACAGCAACAGCCATTTTGTAAGACGCATATATTTCATGGTGTTTCAGACACTGAACGGCTAACTAAAGGGGAGGGGGAAGTGCCATAACCGTAGTGCAGGTCTTTTCATAATGCTTTCTAGGGAAAGGAGCGGTACCTACTGCCACAGAGCGACAATGTTCCTGAGAGTAATGGCAATTTTAAAACCTCTTTCCTTCTTATACAAATTATGTTTTTTCCTTCTCAGTCCATGCTGTGTTTGCTGTATTGTGCGATGAGATGCAAACTTTAAAAGAGAATTTTAAATATAAAATTAGAATACAATTTGATATTGTATTTTTCAAGTCATGTCGTTACAGAGCTACATTTGCAGCAAGTCCAAGTCCTTTTCAAATCACTGAAGTCACCGCAGAGATACTAATTTGTGAGAGCCGAGGCTCTGCAGTCGGTCTGTTGTCAGCACGCTGCTAAAAGCAATTGCAGAGCGCTGTTTCGGCAGCACGGCTGTTGTCGCAGCGCAGTAGGTGCTGTGCAAGTGAAAGAGCACAACAGCTACCCAGGAAAGATTTTGGAAATTATTTTCGTAACGACATTTGTCATCGATCACGTGAGGCCAAAACCCTGTTCCACTTCTGCACGGCGCACGTCCCAGTTGGCGCAGCGTGCAGCAGGTATCGGTAAAAGGTTGATCCAAGCCCCGCAACGAAGCAGAGAAGGGTTTTGACACGCGCTTGGGGGAACTAGAGCTGTATTCGTGATTTAACCCCCCGCCGACACTTTTAGAGAGCCTGGCGCTGTAAACCTGGTGGCAAGAGGAAACCTGGTAGAAATCTGCAGCCGTTCAGCGAGGGGACGGGGGACGCTCGGCAGCAATTTTGGTCACTGTTTCTGAAGGCAGTTTTCTCTGACCATCTTTCCTTCAGCTGCTCTACAGCGTCCGTTTGATGCATGCGGAGATAGGCAGTGTCTCTCCCCCAGGCTCCCCCAGATGGCTGTGTTTTGCCTTGGAGAGTTTCTGGACGCGGCGTGGGGAGGGGGAGTCACTCGTGCCGCTGCTCGGGGCCCTCCGGACCTGCGGCCGCGCAGCTCGCGCTCCTGCCGCCCGCGCTGGCGGAGGGTGGGCGTACGCTGAAACGGGGGACGAGGTGATCAGCAAAGGGAGAGCTGCCTTAGCAGGAGGCCGGTGGGTACGCTTAGCTCGTGGAGCCTCCCAAACCGGAGGCTGAGAGGGCCAGGCTTGCTCGCTATAAACGCTGCAGAGGTGCGTGCTAGCCCGGGGAACGGCTACTTACGTAGCGCTGAGCACAGAAGCGTATTTGTAAAAGCTGAATAAGAGTGCATTTAGAGCAAAAATTGGAATAAGAATTCTAAGTTTTCCTAAGTGTGAGGCTCTGGAGCTACTTTCCAATAGGAGCAGAAGATTAAAATAGAAATCCGATCAGCTTAAAGGTGGAGCTAGCCAAGCTGAGGACGGGTGCCGTCACAGGACACCACCTCAGCACTGTGACAAGGGGATGTGCAGCCTTCCTGGTCAAAGTCCCTTGCTTTGCTGAGGAGAAAGGGGAAAGCCGTATTAGCGGCTGTCTGGGGAAAAGCCTTGTTTCTCCAGTAGCGTGTGTTAGGGAGGCTCTGGGCCGGCCGGCAGCGCGGGACAGGGAGCGAGAGACACGCAACCAGCTCTGCAGAAGCGGGGAGATAAACAGGTATCAATAGGGGATGCTGCCAAGGTTCCCAGGCTGGTGATTGTATTTTTGTCCTCTGTTGAAATAAGATACAGTCACAGCTCTGAAAAGGACTGAGATAAACCTAAACCAGCCTTTGTGTTTTAGACCAGCCCACTGTCCATGCCCAAGGAAGTCTTGTCCCCGAAGTGAAAGAAAACGTGCAGGATAACTTTTCCATCACAGAACAGGAAGGTAAAATGGCAAAAAAGTTTGCTGATAAAGAGAAAATGTAAACCTAATGCTCTGTTAGCAATTTGTGTCCACACGAGCAGCCCGGTCCCCTTGCTCGTGGGGTGGTATGGCAGGCTCCCTCCAAAAGGAGCCCTAGAGCTGGGGCCAAGCCGCCACGGAGGTGACATTATCAGCAGCCTGTGGTATATATACATACATAGATATGTGTGTGCATATCTACAGGCTGAACAACAGGCCAGCTTCAGCCTTATTTGGACTGCGGCCTCAACAACAAGGCTGAACGAGGGAGAGCCCTGCCCCGTGTTGGTAAGAAAACTGAAGGGTGACTTTCTGTGAAATGGAGCAGGTTACAACGTGTGTTCCCTCGGCGACTTCTGTTATTTTTCTTTTTTGTTCTTGAACTATTTTGAGGTTTATTTTTCTTTGTCTCAACATGACAGCCTGGGTGCTAATTTTATTACCTATGTCCCATGAGCTCCAACAAAAATCTGTGGCTGTACTACGCCTGAAAACAGCGGGTATTACGCACTCTTGGAACCGGTTTCTGTTGGAATTGGTACTTAGCACCAATGTGTGTTATGCCAGTGAAACCCTCGGGGTAGGAACAGAGGATTGCAATGTCCTGTCTGTCAGGAATTGCCCCAGGCAATTGTAATAATGGATTATTAATCTCTTTGAAGGCCTTAATAGCTAAAATACAGTTTTATATATTTTCAGATAAAATATTCTCAAATATGCCTATATGTCAAATGCCCCAACGAGAGCAACACAGTCTCACCAGGGCATTTCCATGAAGGAGGACAGGAGCTCTGGGGTGTTAATGCAGCTCTTTGAGAGGCTGAAAATCCCTGGAGGGAAGCAGAGTGCAAGCCCCTTCCAGACTTCTGGAAATTCATTTCCTTTTCTCTCCCCCACTGCATGACTGGAGGGATAGGGGCAGGCAATAGGCTGGTTTCAGACAGTTCAGACGTGAAGTTTGGGAGCTCACGCTTTCTCGGGGCTAGAAGACCTTTCTGTTAACAGGTTCTTTCCTCCTGACAGTGAGAGAGCCTGCGCTGGGTGGTGGGATGGGATAGACTCAGGTTACGTCTAGCTCTGAAGGCTTCTGGCTGAAATTTTAATTTGTGATAGTATTGTATAGAGACAGTTTTTTTCTAAAATCCTGTGAATCCTCTTTTCTTCAGAAGCTCTGCGCTATCAGATATTCTTGAGGGAATTTTCCTCAAATGCATATTTTTTTCCTTTGGATAGCACCTTTAATATTAAATTGTGAAAACTGTTCTTTATCTTACACTGTTTCCTTCACTGCTTGGAAATGTAAAATACCATTAAGTTTCTCCCCACAGTTCAGGATGTTTGGTCATGACACCTAGTTTCTGACTAATTTTTACTTCATTGTGCTTCTAGTCTGTGGTTACATCTTTCTTTCTAGGAAGGAATTTGTTCGTTATTTAGGCAAATACGTCAGTGCCAAAGAGCGGAGCTACCTTGAACATCACTTGAGAGAACATACAGTTAAAACGCTCATCATCTTAATTCAGTGCTGTACAGTTAGATTACTTTGGCTAAGGACTACCTAAGAACACAGCAGGTTATAGAGCAAACCACTGGTCAGAAGGGGCAGACTTAGACCACAGGAAGCCATGGCTTTTTTTCTCTAGAGGAAATTGCATCAGGCATCTCTCTTCCTGCTTCAGCTGCTGATGGGAAAATTCTTAAACCTGAGCTGCAACCATGGTGATTTTTATGGAGGTGCAGGATACTACTTGTGTGAGAAATCTGTCTGCCTTCGTCTACAAAAGAATGAAACTTAACTTGTCTGCATTGCATTATTCTCCTGGTTACAAAGAGGCCTCTTCTCTAAAGCGTACTTTATGCTACTGTAATTCATAACGTGCTCAACTGCTCCAAGCTTGGCCCTATATACTATCAATCTATGCAGTATAGGAAAAATAGTTACTAGCTTCATAAAAATGAAAGATCTAGGTAATTCTATTTTAGCAAATGGGCACACATTTTTCTAGGCCCAGAGCATAATACATTCCATATCGCATTTCCTCAAAAATGCATTATATGCCAAGAAGTATGACCGTTGCACTCTTTTTCCCTGGTATTACTGCCCTTCAGCTTGGTCATCTATGACCAACTGGCTCAAGAGGGAAGTCTAGTTAGCAAATGTTAGCAGATGGGCCCTATTTTACAGTCCTTACCTGTCATAAGTAATCCGAATGAAGCCAAAGGCATGTCCCTTATATACATATGCAGTGTTTTTATTGTGTTACTTAAGCTTGATCGTTACATGAGTTGCAGTGCCATCCACTGTGGCAAAGCCATTAGGGAAACAACTGCTCTTACTTTGTTATCAGTTCAGTAGATGTGAAAGTGATTTATTTTTATTCAAGCAAATACTTTCAGTGATCTTCAGGCTACCCTTAGATATTAGGCATCTATCTATAGTTATGATCTAAGAAAAGATTGGTGTTAGCCGATGGGCTCACATCTGGATGACTGTCCCTTTTTAAGAAGAATTCTCTGATGCTCTTTGTCATCCGGAAGCAGCCTTCCGAGTAGAGCTGGGTTTAACGTATCTTTGTAGCACTTCCTCAGCTGGTTTTTCCTTATGTAATACAGTTACTCACCAGTTTGAAAGACTCACATGAATAAGGATTTTAGGATCTGGATACTCACCACGGAAGGAACCTTTACATCACAATAATTTATAGCAGTGTTGCTTCTTGAGACTGTCAAAGGAGTTGTTACAATGATAAATACCTAGATTCCATGACTCTTAACATTTATGTTAAAGAAAGCAGCCTGTGAAGCCACCTGTACATGAGCGGTTGATACAGTCCGATGCCCTGATTGGCAATACATTGCACACGGGTTGTATCAGACTTAACGTGCATGTGATTTTGAGATATTTGCACAGTGTGGTCTGCATTTCAACGGGATTTGCACGTATCCAGCAGCCTCCATTTGAAAATCTCAGAGAGTGTCTCTAGTAGTAGAATGACAGTTTATTGCTGCTGAAAGCCACCCAGAACAGTGGTGCCTCTGTGCAGGAGATCAAAGCTCCCCAAATCAGGATAATGGCGCTTAACGTTTATAGCTGAAACGGGAAAATCTTTCCTTATTTTTATTTTATTCAAAAATAACTTTTAAAGCAAATACATAATCCTCCATTTCCATGCTCTTAGTCAGCTCAGCCACGATGGGAAAGAGTGATGAAACATTCTCAACCTGCGTTTCCTAAACTCTCGGCTGCATGGTGAGGAGCAGCCAGTCACCAGGGCAGGTGGGGTTTGCTCAGGAGGAGACCTGCCCTCCAAACCAGGCAGAAACCACAGCAGTGAAAAGTGCAGCCCCGGGGTCCTGACTGAGAGAGCAAAGATGCTTTCCTTGGAAGGGCAGGTCATGTGGGGTAATTGGGAGGACACAGAACTGGACACAGAGCAGCTTAGAGTCAAATTGGATTACTGCAAAGGCTGTCAATAAACAAGACCTGAGGACAGGAAAAGGAGGAGAATTAACAAGAGGAAATAAAAGTATTCTTAAAAAAAAAGTATGGAATTTTGAGCAAAATGAAACAATAATCAAATCAATGCTTGTGGAAAAAGTTCTGGTGCTTTTTAATGTGCAGCATAGATCCTAAAAGACAGCAGTGCATTCTGGATCCACAACATCCGCTATGTTTTCTCATTAATATCAGCTTAGATTATTTACTTTTCTAGTAATATTATTAGAAATAACAGTAAAAGCAATAATATGCAGCCTCAGGGTTTAGTGTCTAGGTAGGAGCAGGCTACAGACCTTTAATATTTGTTTGGAGCATTTTTTGATTACTATCATGGTGTTTATATTCCTCTCAGCTAACCACAACTATGCAGGATATTGTTCTTTCCTTTCTAGCTATGGTTTGGTTACCTTCTGTCGGATTAAACTTCTTGTAGGCAATGTCAAGAAGGCTCGATCTCTTCATCTCCTGCTGTCATCATCCTCTGGATTAAAACTTCAAGCATTACATTACATGCATTATGCTAAGGCGTGCCTCTCCCTACGTGTTTTCTCCCTGCTGTTTTTTTAACGTCCTTCATTAGCGTTGTAGCTGGCAGCTTGGAATTAGTCAGTAGAAATGCACTCCATCAGCTCCACATACGCGACTGGAGTCACAGCAAATCAATAAGGTGTTGTGCTGAACAACAGATCTAGGCAAATCCTACAGCAGGATTTTAATCCAGCAACTCAAGGGTATCAACCTCCAGAACTCTGGCGTAATTGCAGACAATCAAAGAGAGGGTTATGCATTGTTGCACTGTCTCAAATCTGTGTAAGACAAACTTCCTGAAAAGCTCTTAGTGACTGGCTCAAGTTCAGCTGTGGGTCCCACCCAGGCAAACTCACAGAGATCAGTGCAGTCAAGAGCGTCAAAAGAAGGAAACCAGAAGAAAACTGCTCAGGCTGTTGTATTTGTCCTTAACATTTTGTGACTGCACTTCTGTGTTTTGTCACTTCATTTTATTATTCCGTAAACATTTCATTTCCGCATCTAGGCCTCCGAACACTGAGACTGTTGCAAACAACTAGCAAAAATGTCATGTTTGCTTCAAACTGCTTACAGGGAAAACATCTGGTAGTAGGGAAACATAGTAAATAGGCAGGCAGAGTGCTAAGTAATAGGGATATTGTTGTTCATGTCACAGGCAACAGTCACAGCCGAGTGAGTGCCTTGTTAAAGGGAAAGAAGTGGTGCTTTCCCACAACTTCATCTTCTTATTATAAATTCCAGCCGCTCTCCTGTGACCTCAGTGCATGTTTGCTCCTCACGAGGGGCTGGCGGGCTGTAGCTGGTAGTCTGAGCTAACAGACGCACCATGTAAGCCACAGACTTCATCTGTGTTTTGCTCTGGCTCTGATTTTTACCAGTCCCTTGCCTGGGTGGATATGTGCACTCGAGTCTAGTGTTGTGCCTCAGTGCTTTCCCTCCTGCACTGAGCAACAGCTGCCCTGCCAGCTTCTCCTTTCACTAGATATTTATGTGAAAACCTCAGACATTAGCTGCACAGCACTCTGAGATAAAATATCCTCTCCATGAAAAGAGAACCTGTAAATAAAACCTCCTGATAAATCAGTTCCAATATGAGCAACAACAGCTTTGGTATGCCTTGTCTTCTTTGGAAAGACATCTCCTTATCTCTTTTGTGTTATCTCTAGTTATTATTCGACTGGCTGTAGACACTGGCCTAAATTTGGCTGTAAAGCGGAAAGGAGTTAAAAGGGAATAAAGTGATTATGCTAGTGATAATTTACAACCCATGCATGATTAGCCAGTCTTTTGGGGTTGTTACTGCTGTTGTAGGTAATGGAGAAAGCTTCTCAAGGGGTTTCTGCTCTTGTGGTTTTTTGGTTCATTGGATGGGAGTTGTACATTGGCCGCTTGTTCTTGCCCTGAGTCCATCTACAGCCTGTCTGTCCCAGTGGGGAGCAGTGACAGTGCAAAGATCTGCTGTTAACATAATTTTTGTAATTCATTAAAGGTGAGAAATGAAGCCTCTGTGAATTAAATCGTTCTGATGCTGAATGCTCTCCAACAGCCTGTCCCCTAGGGTTTGAACATTAGCCAAAAGAAAACCTGAAAGCATTTGTTTTTATGTTGATTTTGTAGATTCTCAAAAAACCACAACAAATATGTTCTCTGTTTCTCTCATGGTATTTCAAAGATGAAAATGCCCACGTCATTTGTGCCAAGGTACAGAGAACGCTCTGATTTCCTGTTAAGGTAGGATGATATTTAATAATTGCACTTATTTCCATGCTACTGAGTAATTCATATCAGCTTTTTTCACTGATGGACAGTGTCAAGGCCTTAGAAAAATATCATCATTCTACACCTGCATTTTTTATAAATAAATGACAGAAAGGGGCTAATGATGGCATTTCTTACAGTAATTACATCAGTTAAGGTAATGAAATGATGTAGGAGCTTCATTTCTACAGTTCTTCTCCTTTTAGATCCTGAAAAAATTCACAGTGGGTCAGAGGCTCTTTTCCAAAAAGGTAGCGTAAAGTTTACGGTTGACATGGTAGGGTTTCGAAGCAGTTACGCAATAGTAATTAGGAATACAATTACTTTCATTTTTTAAATCCTGTTGTTAAATGTACGTTATAAGGGGAGCATTCTTCACAGCTAATAAACACAATGGTATTAAAACAGAACAGCAGATTTTTAAAATGTTTTAATACAAACAGGTCCCTTCACCTTCATTTCTGATTTGTCCACTGGTATCTCTCTGCTTTTTGAGAGCAAGCATAACGATCTTGGCTGTATTTTAAGAGTAACATAGCTATGGTTCTTCCCAGATTAAAAGCAGGCTTGCAAGATTAAACGCAAACAGAGGTTACTGGCTAGGCGCTAGTAGCCTTACCCTGTATGCAGAACTGTATCAAAATCTGTGAGCATTTCAAAACTACTGTCATGCTGTTCAGGAGATGTTAAAACCTAACCATAGCCCATAACCTAATCCTAAACAATTCTTAACCAAAGGCAGATGAGTATTTAGGTGCCCAAAAGTAAATGCTCTGTCCTGGACTATGAATGCAGCAAACCCAAACTAAAACAGATTAAGCACTTTAGGTAGAGATCATTAACTAATGTGAGTCCCAAGTGTTTGTCAGTGAGCCTCTAGGTCCCCCAGGGAAAGACAGGGCCTGAGCACCCCGCTGCCCTGCGAAGAGCGAGAGGCCAGCTCTGCAGCACACTGCAGCTCAGCGGTTCTTGCATGTGTTGAGTTTTGGTTTCCTGATAGGCAAGTGGCCCTGTCAGGCTCCCGAAAGAGGTGGCATGGGGGGATATTCTACCTCTCCTAGACCTAACTGCTGACTCCTAGGCGCCTACCCTGAGCACACCGCCTTTACTCCCGCAGGACAAAACCCTAACTAACCCTTAGCCAAACTCTATCCCAGTTCTTCATCTGGCACCACTGACAATGTGGCTCTCAGAAGTAAATATATTGACCTGACCCATGAACTGTGTTTTTACTGAATATTAACTGGAGCTGGAAACTTACATTGAGCAAATGGGATTTGTATAAAATAAAATGGCTAACATGGAAACAGCATGAGTTTCTAAGTGAGTTTACTCTAAATGTGCCTTAGGATTTCAGTATTATAAATCACAGTATTTCCATTATTTAATTTTAAATCTCAACCTTTAATAGCCTCATAAATTCAGTGTTCCTTTTAATTACTGTTTATATCTACAACAACAAAAAAATAGGCTCAAAGAAAAGAATCAAATATCAGAACCTGGTTTTGATTAGAAACATTCATAATATTAAAATAGACATGTTGCTCCTAGCTGTACTGTTTGAATTATACATTAACTCATTTCGTCTTGTTTCTTTAGTACTATTTTGGGTTATTTTTTCAACTATTGATTTACATTACAAGTGCAAGCTGAAATTGCGCTTTTTAATATTCAGAGATAATAGGTCAGCTGTATAATTCAGGAATTCATCAAAGTAAACACCATGCCTGGTGTCGTATTGGCTGCTCACAGACTAGTGAGTGCCACTGGGACAGTGAGTCAGAACATTTCCAAGGGGTATGCAGAAATTCAAGATTCAGAAATAGAAGTGTAAATTCTAATGCACTATGGATGACAGTCAGCTAGAGGGCATGTCAAATTCAGAATGGCATCCTAAGGCAAATATGTGTGCTGTTAATTATGCCACTTCAATTTATACTAAGTACTGGATCTGTAATATTAATGCTATGTCAGTCATTCATTTTTCCTGAGCTGAATTACAGGCAGTATATCTTGCATCGTTTTCCAGTATGCAATGCGTGTGACAAATTCCTGTTCTGCTTTCAGGTGAGTGCATCCACAACACAGCATCGACTAGTGAGGAATAACTTGACTTAAACATTACATTTCGTTGAGTCTAGCAGAGATACTCCTGCCTTTAGTTCACCCCTTCCTGTTTTACTAGTAGCAAGTGGCAAGGAAGAACCTTCTTTTGATTCACTGTAACAAATAGATTTCCCTTCAACCTGTCTCCTTCAGTTCCTCCTATGGAGGTTGCAAGAAACCAGCACTGAGAATGGCTGGGGAAGCACACTCCATTGCACTATTGCAGTGTGGCATATAGGACAAATTTGAATTTCTGAAGCTGTTCAGCCAAGGTGATGTTTGCCTCAAATTTTTTAGCCCTCTTCCACCTCCTCTGCCTGCTGCTGTTGTAGAGACAGAGCTCGACTCTTCTCCCACAGTCCCTGTACCGAGGCTACCTTTCATTCCTGGGGAAAGTTTTAGAAACTTAACTGTTTCGTTCAAGAAAAGCCGAGATACGGTTTCTTAACAACGTTACCATGGTCAGAGCTTGCAAACGCTTGTGAGTTATGGCTAATGCTGGGTGCAGAAACAGCTCTTTGGCAATAGTTAGTACAGGTGTTGTCTGACCAAAGCTTAGTCCCGAGGTTGGAGGCAGTCATTGCTTTTGATCTTAAAACGGGATCACACAGCAGAGGCCACAAGAACTAGTTTGCGGATAGCATTAAGGTCTCTTTCCTTGATTTAGATCTGAGCTCAAGTTAGGCATATGTGTATTTTTTCGTTATCTTAAAGGAAGGATGAGGTTTAAGGCTGGGCGCTAGCTGGGCTGATGAGCTGGGGGTGGAAGTGGGCAGAGCAGAGACGCTGGTGCCCATGTGCTGTATGAAGTGCTGTAGGTGGCTGCGGTTCATGGCATCAGCAACGTGCCTAGCACTAGGGTGGTTACGAACCGATACGTTTTGGTTAGGTTGAGATCTAGCCAGACTAATTTTATAACTGTGAATAGAAACATAACCCTTCATTCCCATCCTTGGCTCTCATATGTATTACGTATGTATTATCTCATATTAGGTACTCATATGTACAGGTTAGAAGCAGGAGAGAAAATGACTAGAAGAGAAAATGACTCTTGTGACTCGCACTTCTTTCTGCTGGCTTTTTCTCCTTTCTCTTGCCAAAGAAGGACCTCGTCCTCATGTCCATCAACTGTGAGTCCGCCCGGTTCCCGTCAGCCCGCAGCCGTGGGCAGTGCCTGCCACCCGCCTCCCCCAGCCCCCCGCTGGAGCCCCCGGCGAAAGGGTCCCATCCCCACCTCACCGGAGCCAAAACAGGGCTCGCCTGGGACACGGCCTGGCTGTGGCGCTTATCAGAGAGTGATGACCTCAAGGCGACCAGTTAATCACGGCTGATTAATTCATTAGAAATTAAACTGCTGCCATCGCTCTTCTTTCCTTCCCGTCACGAGACATAGCCCATATTCCCTTTTGAAAGAGTTTGGTCTGTGCAGAGCAGAGCAGAGCAGAAGGTAAACCTATAGCTTGTACTACTGCAGTGCAGAATAGTATGGGGATGTTTGTATATATATACAGTATCGTTTTAAATGTATATGTGTGGGTATATATGTGTCTCTTTATACACACACACACACACAAACACACACACACACACATAGAATATTTGTCAGTATATATAAATAAATGCAGTGTTTACATATAAGCTTGAAATCACAAGCACTTGCTGCCCAGAACCTAAAACAACAGCTTTTCACTCAAATTCACAGAAAGAAAAATATGGAAAAATATGGTTTTAGCGCCATCTTGAGGATAAGGGACTGTAGATGTTACTGTGAGGCTAGATGCTGCAAGGTGTGTGTGTTGTCCACAAGGAGAAGGGTTAAATTGCAGAGGTACGAAACGGTTTCAGGCACTTGAGCTGTTGTGAGGGATACTTTGAGCTAGGTAATCGTGTAGTTAAGCTTTTCTTCAACATTTGGACCAGAATAAACAACAAGCTGCAAAGCCTGGATACTTATTTGTTTAGTAGGATAGGCTGCAGACAACACCTGTACCTTCAAGAGGGACTTCCATCGAGCTATGCATATTTAAGAAAGGAGCCTGGAATGATAGGGTTGGCAGGAGAAGAGGTCTGAATTAAACACTTTTTTCAACTTTTTCCTTTAAATGTGGTTTGCACTTTTAAGACTCTCCTGAAGTTTGGAGTTAGGGAGCTGGGGAGGAAGCTCCATTTCAAAACCAAAAGTTAGTTCTAAAATTGGACTTGCTGCATCCAGCCTGAGGGGCTTTACAGACCTGAAATAAAATCCAGCTGAAGCCGCTAGGTATCTCTGCTCGGCCTGACAGCTGTCCTCCCATTCCCCTGCTGCCAGAGAAAGCCTGAGGGAAGAAAGTTTTTCCATTCCTCTGGCACCCGAGAGGATCTGCACTGAAGCATCGATGGTAGCGCTGCGCACCCCGGGCCGGCAGGGAGGACCTGCAGCCATCCCCTCCGTAAAGGCTCTGACGTGGTGTTGGGAGCTCGGGAGCCTGGTTAATAGAGGAAATGCCAGAAACGCTTGTCGATGTGCAGCACAGTGCACTACGATCCGTTCCCGTTTGAAGAACGAGGATGCTGCCGTCACCGAAAGGGAGCTCCAGGCCTTGTGGGCATTAAGCCGACCGCCTGCCAAAACTGCTGCGAGGCACCAGTGAGCCTGCAGGAGCCAGGACAGGAGAAGCACGTATTCGGGCAAGTCAAACAGGCCTGATTAGTTTGTCAAGTTGCCACTGATGCAAGGAAAATACCAAGTGAAGCAGTTAGGGGCAGATGGTTCAAGTAGGAAGCATACAGAAGTCATATTACAAATATGCCACCCAGCATCTGCGTGTAAAGGATGGGAAAGACAGAGAGAGCAATGGGAGATCAAGCTTCGACCAGCTACTGCCACCTCTACCTCGCTCTGGCCGCAGCCGGGTTCCCGCGGCGGGGGTGAGCGCCTCTGGGTCTGCTAGCTTTGTGTGCCTGCTTTCATACGCTTCCTGCATTCAGCAAGGGGCTGTGGTAATACGTACTGGTCACAAAGCATTAAAGCACACGGCAATTCCTCTGTCGCTCCCCTCGCTGAGCACAGCCCTGCCGCACCACACTGCCAAATGAACTGTGCGCGACGGCAGTGATTCCTGGTCTGCTGTGCCGCTGCGTGGCCGCGTGAAGGAATGCATGGCTGGCGCTAGCAGTCCCCTTGGAGCTCTTTCGCTGTGATAATCCCCAGAAAAACAAAACAAAACGTAAAGCAGGCCATGTCAACAGTGGCAGCGCCAGCACAGTGATGGGCAGGCGCAACTTGAAATGACAGTTTCTTCCTTATAAAAACTTCTGCAGTATATGAACAGGTCCTCCTGTTGTAAACTTTTCTATCATCTGTTACGCTCTTAGGGGAAAACAGATTTTAATAACCTAAATCTTTTTCATTAGTAGTGGAAACTTTTTTCCTGATTGTTAATGAAATCTTTATGTTTGGACAGATGCCACAAATTCCTAAATATGTCTTTACCATGCTAGAAGTAATATTTTAAATATAACATTAGCTGAAGGTAAAGCTAGGAGGTAGGTACATTGCATATAGTTGCTTTTTGATTCCCCATAAAAGAAATGCCAACAACTGCAGTACAGTAGCTGAAGCGTAGCATTTTTCTATGTATGAACTGGATGTTGTCCTTCTATTTCTGAGCAACCCCTGATCTATCCTTTCAGGAGCACTGATCAGCTCCTGGAAAGCAGACAGCTGAATTTAAAGAAGTCTTTTTTTTTTCTTTCTTTACTATACACGGCAACTTGTGATAGTCCTATAATGACAAAAATTGGGACTGGGGAGAGATCGCTAAGACAGAGTTCAGCAAAAGCTGATCTGCAAGCTGCAATCAGGAAGGCATTGCCAACAATTATGGCACGAATGACCTTCCAGTGTAGCTGAAAATGATGGCAATGAAAATGAAATACACCACTTTATACAGAGAATTTGGGCTGGAGAAAAAGTGAGATTAAAGTGGGAGGAAGACTATGTCATCTTTATATTGGGTTTTCCTGTTCCTTTTCTTCCGTTTGGTTTTATTTTCTCCCTTTCTTCCAGTTCTTAATGTTTGGCAGTAATTCAATAGCATATGTCTAGTGGCCAAACATGCAGTATATCCCACTGAATTCAAAGGGACTCTTAAGATGTGGTGCCTGCTTTAGTTGCTTGCTAAGATAAGGCCATTAGCGCTGCCTTTTCACTGGTTATTGTTCTCTCTAGGGACATGGCTTTCTGCTGGTGAGGCTGCGTCCAGTAGTTCTCACTGCACTGAGTAAGTGTATTTTAAATTAGCAGTGTATATACAGCCATGGGTGGGTGACAAGGAAAGTAGAGAGCAGGACAGCAGTATCAGGCCTTGGCGTTAATCCCATCACATGTGCTGTGCCTTCCACTATACCGGGCTACAGTTTGGCAGGATTTCATGAATTTTCCTGAGAATAAAATGTGGCTGCACATATTTTATGTTTTGATATGGGGCTGTAAAGCAGTCTCTGGGTGGGTGCTTCTCACTTTCTCTAGATACTTCCTTGAACCTTTTATTATGCAACGAAGAAAGCAGAGGTATCTTGTGGGCTTGCCTTTTCCTTTGTTCCTCACCAGAGATGTACCACTAGCAAGGAAAGAGTCTTCACGCTCTTCCCCATGGTAATGCCCACACACATCTCTTCAGGCAATGCAGTTAAGTAAATTAAAAACTGTAAAACTGTTGAAAAAACTGGTCCCCAGATTAGCTCAAACTCTCCCATCAGCGAATAGGGAGGATGGGACAAGATTCTGCCCATTCTTGCCTGTTGTCTACCTTCTCCCTCTGGCTGCTGCCAGGCCAATAACCAGGCGAGAAGCTCAATTTCACCTCTTGAGTGCAAGAGCCACTTAGCACACACTGTGGTATAAATGAAAGTATTAATTCCCACTCTCCTAAGCAGATACTGAGGATACAATCTAGCTCAGTTGTACTAATGCTCAGTCAAACTCATTGTCTCTCACTTGTTAGCATCAATACAGAAATTTTCAGATGCAGGATGTAGTCATGGATTTCCTCTCAGTTGGAATAAGAGACTGGAGAGAGCACGGCTGGAGTTCTGTTGGTCTTTGCTGTTGGTGTGAATGCTGGGAGCAAAAGTACTGCTCAGTAAAAGGGACAAAATCAGCATGGTGAGCTAAAGCAACTGCTGTATCAGGGCCAGTATCTCTATATAATTGAGATAAATTCATCAGGTAAATCGGGCAGAGAACGGGGCAAGGTGAAAATCCTGGCGGGGAGGAGTCTATAAGGGATAGAGGGTTGCACTGCACAGTGTCATCCCCTGTAGCTATTTGCCTTTATGGGACTCACAAGTTTCTCAACAAGGGTCTCCCACAGGGGGCACAAATCTTCCTTTTGTAGCAGGCCTCAGAATAATCCAAGCTGTCTGCCAGTGGTTAAGTCCAGCGCTTTAGCAACAGGTGGTGAAGCTGTAATTTGCTCATGTCTGTTGCCGTTTCTGGGGAGTCAGTATGTATTAATTGCTAGAGCTGTGTAAACCGCCGCGCAGGGAGAGTTGGGTTGATGGCTTTCATCCAGGCAGCCGCTGCACTCGCTCAGGTGGCTCTCTGCAGAGCTGCGCAGAGGGGACGTGAGGATATGTGGTAGGCCAGAAGGGGTTTGGGCAGGATCCCAGTGGGCAGGAAGGCAGGGATTTAAAAGAGAGGGAAGAGGTTTCGTAGGTTCCTGTTAGACTGAAAGAGGAAGGGAAGAAAGAAAAAGACAAAGGAAAGCTGGTTTGTGTCTAGAGTATTACCTTGATATCTGTTTCAGTTCCTGCTATACTATAGACTTCATGCGTGATTCAGACCATGTTTCTTAGTCACTCAGGCTACATCTATAGTAGCAAATTTTAAAACTAAAAACCCTGAGAAATTTCATAGTCGCCAAGGCCAAGAGGCATAGAGCAGCTCACGTGAATGTTAGTGAATTTGTCTTAGCTTCCAAAACAGACAGACTTTATGCAAACTGCCTGTTGCAAATGGTGTGCCGTGGTCAAGAGGACTGTACAAGTTCCAAAGGTAAATTTTGGATATTGAAGAAATCACTAAGACAGAAAGCTTTGCTTTATGCAAAAGGCAAGTGAAATGAACACAGTTCTAGGTGGATGGGTACTATAACTGGTTGTAGATATCACTCCCATTTAAGACTAGAAAGGCATCCTGCTGCCTGTGCATGCTGTGTCATCATATAACACATAAAGTCCCCTCTGGAGAGCAGCTGCAGCTAGTTTTGCCAGACATCAGGATGGTGGACTTCCCAAGAACATTTTCCATGTCTTTTCCACCTTCCCCCAAACCCCACTTCTCCTTTGGCTCAGAGCAGAAAGGTTATATCATTTTCCAGAGCTGTCATCCATTTTTGAGTACTGAGAATGAGTATGCATGAAGGGGAAGGAGAAGTTCACAATCAGTTCACCTCCACGAAAGGTGGTACAGGGTCTTAATTTGACTTAGGATATGCTGCCTTTATACCTCTTCTTAAGGATGAGTTTCTTCTTGTGGAGTAACTGTTTGCATGAGAAGGTGGCTTGGCAAGTGCCACCTCCCCACAGTGGCCGTGTGAGGACCAGGCTGCCTAGAAAACACCACCTCCGCTTGTCTCTCTCCCGCGTTGAAGGAAGGCGGGAGATTTGGGCATTCTGCTCTATCTGAGATGAAGCAGACCTTGAAAACGTTTTCACTGAAAAAGCCAAAACACGCCCTCACCTGCATCCCAAAGCAGAGCAGCTTCCAGTTTGGTCTGGCATTTTATTCAGAATCCCAGCTCAGTCCCTTTAACCATCAGGAGCCTAGATGAGTCTCTGCCCACCTGTCCTGATGGAGTTACTCTATTTTGCTTCAATAATTCAACACTAGTAAGGTAAGAAAAAGTGATCCTGACTGGCTCTGTCATCAGGTTCTTCAGGCAGTCGATCAGGATCTGTCAGATGTTTGCTGTAACTGATGCCTTCTCATCAAAACCTTTGGTTTTGATGCAGCCAGCATTTTACAGTGAAAAAGTGTTTCATAAAAAAATGCCATACAGTACTTGCAAGATTTACCAGGTCAAGAACTGTGAGCTTTTATTGCAGAATGATGTTCAAACGAGAGGTTATCAGAAGCCTCTTGGATCCCCAAATTAGCAGCCTATGTAGTGAGCCTGATTCTGTCGCATATGTTGCATTGAACTCAATGGAAGTTACACGTGCTTGTACGTGTACCCATCTTTGTATGTTTTCTATGAGGTGGTTTCTATTTTCCCTCTAAGAGCCAAAGTACTCTCCAAATTAAAAGCAAAGAAAACCTGAATGACTAACTTAGCTCAGTAGTGAGCTTACGCCTTCCCAACAGAGTAAATCTCAGGAATATACTATCAGGTAATAGAAAAAGTCTATACAATCAGTATTGTTACTGAATCAATGCTGCCTAAACCCTCATGATACATTTATGTTTCAGTAATGTCTGATTTATTATACTTGAACATTTTATCTGTTTCATTTCTTTCTAGATGCACAAAAAACAGGGATAATTATTTGCTGTTCTTCAGATTCAATCAGAGCATGAGCTGAGGTGTAGTTTAAAAGGGCCTGGGAATACAGACAGTAGATATTACTTAAACCTTTGCTATACTGAAGCTCAGGGATAGTTTGAAGCTTGACAAGACTTGAAACATCTCTCCAAAATGGATTAGTGGCTGATACCCAGTTTGAAGATGGCTGCACATATTCCACTAAACCTAGAGTCACTCTTTTTGGTTATGCTATCAGTATAAAATATCATCATTAACCAGACTGCTGAATGCATAGTCTAGATTAGCTAGAGTTGATATTTTATAAATAATAAAACACAGTGGTGTGTGCAAATCATCGCTGTACATATTACATTGAATGTAAGATTGGCAAGATCAATTTGTCAGCATGTACACCTAACTCTGAGTAATATTCTGAGTGTGAGGAGAGGCCTACAAAAGCATATCTGAAGTACCTACTTCATCAGATTGCAATACTGAGGACACTTATTATCGCATTGAGCTACTGTTTTGTGTTCTGTAAATTACTGTTCACTTAGAAAATAAATCCTTAAAAAAGCAGTTTAAAACAAAAAGTATATAACGATGAGTTACTTTTCAGAGGAATTTCTTTTATTACGTTGTTGTTGCATGGCACTAAATAGATTACTGCAATTCTCTCCAAAGAATCATCATTTAGCTCCATCACACTTTGAACTAACACAACGGTGCAGGTTGTTTAATGTTAGTGTTAAAGACTGAGATTAAGCTGAGATTACGTGGCCGAAATGCCCTGCGTGGGACGGGCTTTACCCAGCAGATCTCCGACTTGCTGGAAACGCCGCGATCCCTGCGGGAAGCTCCGTCCGTCGGTGGTGCTGGCCCTTCCTCCTTCCCCACTTGTGCTGCCTTTCCCTTTGCAAGGGAATGAGCCAAAGCGCAGTGGAAAGACTAGAACAGATGCAACGGGCTTTTGGGAAGGAAAATTTATTGACAAGGTTTAAGCCATGTTACGCCATCATTTGTCTAAGAGGGTTGAACGGTGGAGGCACTTTCTTCATAGGAAATCATTCCGTGCTGCACAGTGATTCCCTGGCTGTTGGCCAGAGGGCTGTTTTGAGCGAGTGATTTATCTGAATCCTTTGGAATTTCGCCCCTGTATTAACGTTGCAGCAGTTTCTTTCCTTTGTAAATTTGCGGTAGTTACGTGTTGCTCAGGATACTTGTGTCAAAACAGTTTCAAGCAAAATGATTACACGGTCAGCAGATGAGCTGTCCTGGGTTTTTGTCACAACCCGTCTGCCTGGTTTAAGTGGGCTTCCTGCATCGTGCTGTTGCCTCTTTACCGGGCAGGCAGCAAAACTGGCTGCTTGCGCTTGGTGTCCTCATTCTGTTTGACCTTTCGAGAGTGTTATTCCAGTCTGCACGCTTCCCAATTTGTGTTTCCTTCTGCAAACATCGTTTGCATCTGCTGCCGTTTTGGCAGCAGGTGCTGTTGCGCCGCGAGCTGTCCCTTCCTTACCGCAGCGCACTCGGCGGGCGGGCTGGGGTCCTGCTGCGCTCCGGGGCGAGCCCCGGCGCGCGCCTCAGAGCTGGGTCCCGCAGAGATCGGCACATAGCGAACCGGGGAGACGTATAGGTCTCGGACCTGTATTCAGCACGGGAGGGCTAACCCCGTATGCCTGAATTTGGACTGGGATCGGATTAAAGGTTATAAGTAAGGCTGATCTAGACAATCCTTTTCAGGCTCCTTTCTAGTGTAAGTACTTAAAGTGCAAATATTTTCCTTACAGGTTTTATGTTATAGTCCCTCTTGTTTACGCTGCTCTGGATTAACGTCCTGCGTTAGGATGAGCCGGACACAAGGTGTCACTGTAGCATAGCAGATGGTTAGTAAGGCTTTGCTAGTACAGCATCTTTTGTCTGTTAATACAATTAAAACCTGCCTTCTGGTGGGTCGTTTGAATAGCTAATTGCAAAAATTCAGGGCAGGTCACATCTTTTGTACCTGACTTATTTCTCAATGAAGTCTTCTTATGCTATGACTGGGGGGGGGGGGGGAGGAGTTAGTATAAATGACTGAAATTAAACATGTGACAGGCTACAAATATTGTCGCACTATGTTTGAGAAAGAAAGGCTAAGAAAGTAGGATCTTAGACTGGTGGGGGTGAATTAATTTGTGCCAAAATATGAGACGCGAGCGTAAGCAAAGGACACAGCATGTGAATTAATTAACTCTTCACAGTGAGGAGCCGAAATATCTAGATGCAGTGGTGCCTGTGCTCAATTATAAGAGGCATAATGACTGGTGGGACAAGAAAAAGATGGAAAAGCAATATTAATGAGTTCCATTTTGTCTCTCTTATTGCGTGTCATTAAATATAAAGGCAAATGCCTCAAAAAGAGTCAGAGCAAAAGCTGAGTTATGAATTACCAAAGGATGTGGAAGCAATTCAGTTTTGTACCCCAACAGGGGGTTAGGATCTGGGGAAGAAGGGCCTGTTAGAAATGCGAATAAAAGGCTTCTAGGAAAATGACTCCTAGAACTGTGAATATTTATCTCTTTGAAGTATGCATTAATGGGTTTTGGCTAAGATTTTTCAAAGAGGTTAAGGACTTATCTCCTACTGAATGTCAGTGGCATTTGGACACTTCACTTCTTTAGTCTGCTTTGAGAATCCCAGCTTAGAATATTAATTTTAATTTATCTTCTCCACTGCAGTAGGAGGGAGCAGACCCATGACAGAGAAGGGAACAGAGAATCTGCAAAAGAAAATAAGTTTCTTTATATTATAGTCTTTCTTTTTAAATTATTGTACTTTACCTAATCTACTCAGTCAAAAGTATATATAACAGGTGGCTGAACAGAGGATATTACCTTACATGAAGCCCTTCCCTTGTCTGACTGCCTCTCCATATTGCACTTTGCACTAAGTGGAGGACACTGGCTAGCAGATAATACAGTAAAAAAAGAAAAAAAACAACTTTGGACACATTTCTTAAAAGGACAAAGGGAAGATGGAGCCTGTTTATGCAAAGAACTGGTTTTCTCAGGTTCTAAACCAGCTGTGACACCATGCTGTCCTTTCAGAGATATTTTACTGGGCAACAGATCAGTGTTGGAGGTCAGCGGAGCAACAGCAATAGATGCATCATATTCTTTGGAGCTCCCTGGGGGCAGGTTGGGACAATAGTTAGGAAAAACTGCAAGATCTGGGGGAATATAACTCATGCTGTTCATGTGCTTCTCTCTTTTGCGTTTCTTTTTCATATCATATATCGTAATGAGGGAAAAGACCCATGCATGATACTGATATGAGAGTGAATAAAATGCCAGAGGGCAGTTTAAGCCCTTCAGAAGGAGAGGATGTTGAAAAGGTGGTTTTTTTGCATATTGACAGTGGCAACACAAAGTGATGGAAAAGCCAGCAAAGAAACACCATTGCTGATCCCATGTCACATATGTTGTGACATGTCCCCGCCCCAGAGGCTCAGTATTGCAGTTAGTGGAAAACAGAGGATAGCCTTGCTCCCCTATAGCAGTCTAGTGACACTGTGGGTTTTAAATATGCTTTATTTTATCTTTCCTCAAAGGAAAACAAGTAGGAACATTTTCTTTCTTGGAATGAATTGGGCAAAAACTGAAACAACTTACCAGTGATACGGTGGTATAAAGTATATTATATTGGGTTTGGGATTTTTTTTAAATCACTTTGATGCTGAAGACAACATAAAGCATAAATAGGTGTGCTGCTAGGAGAGATTTAAAGTAGATAAGTGAGGTTGACTAAAAGGTCATTAAGAGAATGAATGCTGAAAAAGACAGGTACCAGAGCTGGAACAAAGCCCGTATGAGTCCAGTGAATATATGATTTCTAGCAAATGTTTGCCACCTACAGATTTTTACCATTACCCTTGGTTTAATTAGCAACAGGGTTTTTTTATAAAAATAACTTAGGCCCACAAATATCGCTGGTGATCAGTTATTATTACTGAAGTGGTTGTTCCTAGACAAACACCCAAATCATAAACTTGGATGTGTGTAAATCCAAACTGATTGTTTGCACAAAAGCAGTAAACTCCACTCCTGACAGAGGCACAGATTTTTCCATGTATATTCTAGTCAACCTGTCACCAAACCCATCTGTTGTATCTACCTCTGAAAAATGAACGCTGCTTCGCAGTGGAGAAAGCCCTGAAAGCATAGCACTATATGTGTTTTTAACTAGTTTTGTGCAGCCTGGGCTAAGGAAGCCATTTTAGGAGATGATGAGGTTGAAGTTCCTTCTTTCATGCTAAGGCTGTGACGTGCCCAATACACACAAACTATAAGAGTTACCTGAGCATCAGGGAAGGGTTTACAATGTACAGGAAATAAATGAGAATACAATTTGTGACATAAAGAGCTAAGAGTCTAGTGGTATATCATCATTATCTGTTGCCTCCAAGCTGATTTGCTTCCTACCAGCTTGAAGCATAGATAAAAAAATTTTCATGGTTGCCTACAAAAAGATACCCTGAAGGATACTGATCAGTCTTCTCCAGGTCTTCTAAAGGTGCTGAATATGTCCTCAATGTGACTATGTGAGCATCAGTAGCTGTATTACTGTAGTGCCTAGGAGCCACCTCCCGGACAGTAAGTCTGTTTTCTTGGTTGTGAGCAGAAAGGGAATTCCTGCCAAACAGCTTTTACAGTCTGATAGGTAACGCGTGGATCCATGCAGCTGGGGGATTACATGGAAGTGATGAGCCAATATTTGATCAGCGTGAGTGGCAACAGTCCTAGTGCATCAGCAAGCTGAATTGCCCTCAAACCTTTGGTAGGCCAAGGAGAGTTTTAAGTAAGGATTAGAAGGAAGATATTGGCATAGCTTTGTAGCTCCACTGAGCCCCAAAGCTGCATGGGAGAAAAGCACAGCGATGCTTGTGAGGAAACCTGACAGCTGAGTAATCAAAAGGCATGCTGGATCTACCATCAGTGGAGTGCTCTCATGTCTTGCTGGACCAGCACCCAGATCTGTAGCATCTTTAAAGAACAGACTTTCCATTGAAACAATAGGTTATGAAGTGGGGAATTTCATAACTTCTGGGTTCCCTGCTGCTACAAATTTTAGTTTTGAGCAATTAAAAGTGCATCATAGTATTTGACCCTTTAAGCAGCAGTGAACTATGAGGAAACTATGTAAACTCCACCTTAACCAGTCATGCGAGGATATTCCAGACTTCCCCTCTGAGTCATCCTCGTCTTCCCTGGCAGAGTGTTTGTCCTAAGAAGATGCTTTTTCAAAGCAAGGCAATCACTTTAAACTCACTAGGCTGCTTTCTTCATAGATTTTAATGTTTTGGCAGTTCAGACAAACACAGATTAGGTGTGGGTGGCACTATTCCCTATGTGAATCATACAAGGTGGTTTAGAAGTATGTCGTCATCTGCTTAATGTTACCCAAATAGTAATCCTACTCTGAAGTACTGTCATTTGGCCAGTCTTCCTTTCTTGCCAGTCACACACTACTGCAGGGATATATGCCAAGATGCTGCTGCAAAAGGCAGCAGACCTCTAACTAGTGCTGCTGATCTGGTCTTTTGTACACAAAGAAGTAGGGGAGAGAGCAGGATAAAAAGCATTTTTTTCTGTTATATGCAATGTAAATATGCAATAATACATATGCAATATTTTGAGGATCTCTCATTTTGAAATTCTGGCTCCAGTTTGGGCCAGCTGATTGGGAAAGAGTTAAGGAGAAGACCTCTTTGCAAGTACTTTTGAAACACAGCACATCCATTGCACCACACCGGAGGTCCTGCAAGAAGCCAGCAATGTGAGCTGAATGTGTATCACCTTGACCTCATGACCATAAGAAAAATGGTCAAAGAATGCTGTTCCTGAAGGCATCATTCAGAACACCACATGGTCAGAACATGGTCAGTTGTTAACATTGACCATGAGTCACAAATCTGATATTGCAATTTGAGGTATTGAATAATATCCTCAACTCCTGATTCATTATGGCATTTAAATGTCACAAGTAGTGTCCCTGACTCTATTCCAGAATATATGAGTTCAAATACCCTTCCAAAATAAACAAGTGACTAAGAGCCATAAATTCAGTTCACCTCGACTGCTAATAGTGGCCAGAAAGACTATACTTTAGCTCTTCTGGCAAGCATGAGGTCATAAGTATTGCAGTATATACTGCCGCCCTCGAATCTCCTCCCTGTTTCACTCTGCAGATGCCAGCATTCATCTTTCACCATTTACTGGAGGGTTAATTCTGTTCCGGACAAAGAGCGCTGACGTGACCTGACAGCTCTAGTTAACCAGCATGGCAAGGCTCTATTCCTTGAGGCACAACTTGGGGATAAATTGTGTCTGTGGCAAAGTGTATTGGCAAATATGAGTGATCTCCCCCACTTCTGCTCTAAAAGGCACGTTTAGCACTTGAAGAAAAGAGGACTTCTCCTGTGCAGGCCTGAGAGACGTGCACAGTGCTTACAGCCTTCATCTCCTGGGGGTAAGCCACTACCCACTGGAAAGCAGCCTCTGCACACTAGACATTTTTCCAGAGCAAAATTTTCAAGTTTCCTTTATTAGTGCACACCAAACGTTCTGTCTCCAGCACAGAAAAGTCGTTCGTGGTTTGGGGCTGGTGAACCAACGTTTTCAATGGATCAGCTTTTACTGTGCTGGACCACCTTGGAGCCTGTGTTCAACAGCAGATACACTAAAAATCTTGGCTTGTTGCCTCGGCCACTCACACAGAATACCATCTGCTGGAAGAACTGTATTTGTATCTACTCTGTGCATTTCCTATGAGTTGTGTTGCTTTTAGTTAAACTTGTTTATTTTCGAGCTCAGAGCACTGCATGCCCTCAGGACATAGATTCCCGCATTGTTATTTCGTCTTTTTAGCAGTGCCAGTAATGATTTGCAATTCCTCAGCTTTGTGGAAAGATGCATAGTATGAGCATTCGCCCGATCTGAACAAGTCGTTTTGACAGTGGACCCATTTACCAAGCAGCAGGTCCAAATGCTGACTGTGGACACCCACATCAAAAATGAGGTCACTTGTACATGCCAAGAAGCCAAAAAGAACATTCATGTGCCAGAGGAGAAAACTCTGCATAAGGTCTGAAACTCATACTTGTTAGTATGTAATAGGCCAAGTATGATAGTTGCAGGGATCTTTTTAAGTGGGCTCAACACTATTAGATTGTAACAATGCTATTTATTTTTTTAGACTTGGAGATTAATCTTGATCATATTCTAATATTTACATCTAGATACAGAGGTTTGTTAAAAGAAATCTGAGCAAAATTGTGGGGGAAGGTTGATTCTGAAGTAAAGAAATATTCTTGCCAAAAGCAGGTTTATTTTTTCTGTGACTACTATCTGTTATCTGCTCTGTGCATCTGCTTGCATCATTATGTTACTTTATAAATACTAATCAATGAAATGCAGTAGTTGTTGATATAAAAAGCCAAATCCACTGGGTGTGAATGTGATTACAGAGTCATCCTCTAAATTGCAGTTGCTCCTTTTCCTACAACAGATTATAAAGTATAATTTCATTGGCTTTGCAATAGTCACTCTTGAGTTACACATATGAATGTGAATGGAGAGTCAAGCACAGCAAAGACTATGCAAGACTTAAGCAAATAAAACAAAATAAACCTTTACAGACATCTCCAAAACAAGGTGTAAAGATTAATAGGGAGAAGTGCTCAAATTAAAGCAAAATTTCATTTCAGCTACATACAACTTACAATGATTTTAAAACAGGAAGTCAAGACACAGTGAGATGTTATAATACATACTAACAGGCCGAAAACAAATTCGTAGATGTCAGCGTCAAAGCAAATTAAAAAAAACCAAGCACCTGAATACACTCGCTTTTGAACTTATGCAGAATCCTCTGCCAGGCCATGAATGAGATGCCCTGCTTGCAGCGCGTGCCGTGGCAGTAGGCGCTGGGCTCGTGTCGAGTGAGATATCTTGGGCGATGGTGAGGAGAGAGTGGAACTGCCAGAAGAGCTGTGTAACGAGAGATTTCCGCACGAGAGGGGCACGACTAATCGCCACGTGTTGTGCAAGGCCTGAAAGGACGGGCTCCGAGTACACGTCCGGAGGGTTAGCCTCAGTATTCAGAGGAATTCGTACAATACAGAGAGTACAGATAATGAGCTCACGTCAGCTGAGAATAGCTCCAGAAAGCACACTGATGTCAAGCAAAAAAAGGTCGTCCAGAAGCAGAGCGTGTCTGTGTAAAACAGGTGAGCCTGAGCCAGATATACAGAATTTCACAGGAAAACTCAGTGGAAAGGAAGGGAGATGAAGGCATTTCCATTTCTGAATAATGTTGTGAAAACGTACCGCAAGAACGGTTCCATCACGATGGGTTTACTAGGAAACGGAGACACGTGCTGGGGCCCCAGCTCGGCGTGTCGGAAGGGAGAGCAGCCGAGAGGACCGGCCGTTCACATCGCCGCGTCCCCTCGCAGTAACAGCAGGAACTGTTTTGCTGGCCTTTGGGGGCATTACCTGCAGTTAGCTCCCTGAAGCGGTGAACCGTAAATAAATGTCAGAAGGAGGATTTTTAACAAACACTCTCAAAGTGCAGAAAGGCAGGTACCTGGAGGCTGATTTAAACTATCTGTGTGCGGTGCGGACCAATGATATATTTCATAAGAAAAAAGAAATAACACAGAGAAATATAGGAACTCCAAAAGGCTGGAGCTGAAGTTCCAGCCGTTTCTCAAGCTAGTTGCGTACTACGCAGTGCCTAATGTACAGAGCTCCCTTTCGAGATAAAAAACTGTAACATTAAAGTCAACAGATGAGCGGGCCAGAGCTGCAAGTGCAGCAGGCTGGTGGCCCATCTGCCATTGCTCTCCCCTTCCTCCAGGACGTCCATGGCACTCAGTAAGGTCCTGCATATCGTGGGGTACCCTTCTTCCCCTCTTCCCCCTTAATTAATTTCCTTTTCCACATAAATTAATTAACATACTTTTTCTGAGAAGAAAGTCTTGGGGAAACGTCCTGTATGTGACTTATAATGTATATTTTCTTAAATTTCATCCAAAGTTTAAATTAGCATGCTAAGGCCTGTTCTTTTTGTCCTTGTGATTCTCATTTTGAGCGACTATAACAGGATTTCGGTCAACTTACATTTGATCTAGGAATTTTGCTCTGCCTTCCCAAGAGTATAGGGACTATGGCACAAATGCCAAAATCACTAGTTTCAATATTTACAGTGCGTTCTGGTGTTAAGTATGTATGTGAAATCCTCAGCTAAGCTCCACTCTCTGGCATATGTCCAATTCTAAACTGATAGTTAAGCTCAGACTATCAAGACCAGGTTAAGCAAATGGCACCACCTATTGGCTCAGGTGGTGCCAAAGCACAGATTTTGCAGTGATGCAAAAACAGATGCAAAAAGAGAAACGGAGCTGCCAAATTTCATGCACAAGTCTGAGCCATGCTGTGATGGCTTTTCAAGTTGGAAGCTAGACAGGCAGAATTGCACTTCTTTTGTACTTTTAAACATTTCACTCTGTCTTCTCTTAGATCATCTACTACATTTCAAAAAAATATATGGCTTCAGTTACAAATCAGAATTTTTTTGTACCTCTAACTTGACAGAACAATACTGAGTTTCAGAACTGACAAGCTCTTCTACCTAACAAAGTAATTCACTGCAAATGATTTAATACGACCTGAGAGAGCGTTTTAAGACAGTAAAACTGGCTGGCTGGCTGTCCTATGCGGCATTCTGTCTCCTAAAAGATTACAACAGGATATGTTTGACAGCCTTCATTTCTAAAATCATTCTGGTAACAGTTATATATACAAGAATTGCCAAACATAGTATTACTGTAGCGCAATTTTCACATTCTCACTTAATACAAGTGTACAATACAGGTGACAAATTTCATTGCAGCCTAACAGTTTAAGATGTGCAGTAGATGTAATATCAAAAGTATGTCTTAAGCTGGAAGTGGCATTTTTAACATTTTGCAGCTGAATACACAGCCTTAACAGTGTTTTGATCTTCCTGTAGCAGGACATGAGAAATGCACACGAGAAAGCTGCCTCATGTTCTAACAAGACATTTCCTACCAGGCAAGCATTTTCCGAGCTGCATTCTTTGTTATTTGGAATCAGCACAGTGACAAGGACAGGACTCCAGAGAGTTTCGGCAGGCTCTAGGACAGAGAAAGTTTCAAGAAACTATCAAAGTTCATAGTTTTCCTTATTAGTAGTGCCAGTCTTCCCCTTTTTCTCCTCTTCCAAGCCCTGTTAAACTGCCCATGTGGTTCTGATCCTAGCAGTTGGCGAAGATGGGCTCAGCTCTGTCTGTAGTTGTAGTCATGGTGGTGCTCTAGTTACCTGCAGTCGTACAGAATCATGACATCTGTAAAATTCTCAGATAAAAGCAATCTAAATAGTCAGTCCTGTTTAGGCCTTGCATGCCGTATCTCCACAACCACCCCGAGAACTATGGAAATAGAAATGCTGAATAGACATCTTCCCTTGGAGCTTCAAGACAATGCCATTATGTAATCTTTATATTTTAAAGATGCCAGGATTCTTTACGTAGTGAATCACCTATCATATTCTGAGTGATTGTAACTTGGACAATAATAGCCTTTCTGCATGTGTTTAATATGGAGTTGAGGAATATCATATCTACTGGGGACAGTTAAAGAGGTTTGGTATTTCTCCTTATGGCTAGATGGAAACAATTCTGGTGCCCAAATTCCATAACGTTCAGTAAAGTTCTAAAGGGACAGAAATGTAAAATCAATTATACAACTGCATGGTAGTCTATTATGTACCGCATATTATATTATTTCAAACAAACCATGAAGAATCCAAGATTTTTCTTTTTTGTGGTAATTTTGCATCTGTCTTTTTTTTTTTTTCTATGAATATATTCCAAGGTCAGAGTGTGGGTTGGGCTTTTTTGTCTTGTCTCTCGTGTTGCTCTCACAAGCCAGTAAAATATAAGGGAAAGTTTAGATTCTATTAAAAGAAAATGAAATACCTAGAGTTGTACTGAGTGGAAAATACATCAGAAACAAATTATTTTGCTGGGCTGGTCAGTCAAGTCTTTACAGTCCATGAGCATCTGTGACAGCCCATGGCAACCCTGAAAAAGGAGAGCTCTTTACACCAGTGATCTTTAAGAAGAGTCTGAAGAAACAGACTTAACGTGCATTTTTTCTTACTTTCCCTTCCTGTGTGGATATTGCAGTTGTGTCAATTAAAATTCAATTGCTTTGGAGGCAGAGGGACTGAAATGTTGCTATCCACACTGGGGGACAGAAAGGACCAAGGAGCTATACTTCATGTGCCCTGAATGAAGAGTCAAACCCATTCTCCATCTGGCTAATGGAAGTTAGACAGAAAAGGATGTAGAAAGGTGTTTCTGTCTTGAAAGAAAAGGCATGTGACTCAAGGAAGCCTTCAGTGTTGTAACAGGGTTACAGCAGCCTTACTGAAGCTAGTTATATTAGGAACTGAGTCTGACCGGCAAAGGAAGACCCGCAGGCAGCAGGCAGGCAGGCACACCTGCGTGCATTTGTGCTGTGGGGAACCAGTTATAAGTAATCCTCTTGCCTATATTATTTCTGGAGATCAGTAGAAACCTCCCAGCAATTAGTTATTTCATTCTAGAATCTGGAAAGGACTTTTAAAAAATTCGTACTCGTGACTGTGAAGTTCCAGCTGTGCTATTAATTACAGAAAGTGGCAGCAACGCTTCCCTTGTTACATACATTTTTCAGCTAGGAAAAGAAGCTAGATCATCCAAGAGAGTGGTGCCATTCTCCCCACTGAGCATCGCTGCCCCAAGATTGTCAATCTTGATAGAGCAATAGTGACCATTATTCAAGAGTAAAACCGTCATTAAGCAAAATTTTTCAGTTATGAGTCTTACATGAGTAAAGCAAACTTTTCAAGCTAATATGCTTGAAATAATAACTAGCATCTTTGCAGATGATAAAGAAGAAGGAACAAGAATCATAGTACTATTTCTTTAATAAGCATTTGCCAAGTGAATCATTTTTCTTCAGTCTTTAAAAAGAATGGCTATCATTACCACATCCCATTTAAGCATTCAAAGCACAGTGAATCTTAGAAACTTTCCTTCTTTTATAGAACTTAAATGACGAACTATTATTTACAAGACTGTTGTTCTATTTTCTGGAAAATTATCTACGTTAATTATCTGTGTTTCTTCAAAAAATATATGTTGGCTATTCACTGAGAAATGTTCTCACTAAGGCGTGACATCAAGGAGAGTCTTTTTTGCCAGCTGAAAATTGCACTCCTTCACAGCAACCCATCTTATTCTTTACTATTAGTTGAAGGTAGCTATGTGAACTAGACTAAAATGTTCACTGCATTTTTTCAGTGTGAATATATTTTTTCTGCTCCTGTGTAGTTGCCAACCTGTCTGCTCTCTCAAATGTTATGGGACTCAGACAATTTCTAATGATGACAAAGTGATTCAATACTGTCTATGTTTATTTCTCCAGGAACAAGTTGCTTTAGCAGAAGCACATTTGCAATGTGCATGACCTCTGCTCTCCTTCACAATTCTTTTTGACAATATGAGGAGCCGGTGTAGCATTTTTAATAGGTGCTGTATTAACCATTGATACCATTATACCTATCCAGAGGAAACGGTAAAAAATTCTCAAAAAGATGTATTTGATCCAGTCTGAGATTCATTCTTTACATGAAGTGGTCAAGCAAATCAGAGAAGCCCCAGAAGCCTGTTTCTGAGAGACAGTGGCTAAAGCTTGAGCTGATTTCACCTGGAATTGTGGATCTGAGCTCCTCTCTAAAAAAGAACATGCAGAGGAAAGGGAATCACTAGCACCAAGTTGATACTTCTGGAAGTATTGGCTCAGATCTGTAGGACCACCGTGCCTATACCAGGAAGGGGAGAGAAGTGTCTTTAACATTATGTCTGCATTTCTGAACTTCTGGGGCCGCGCAGTTCATTGATGTAATGCAGAACAGCCCCAGGACATTTCTGCCTCTCCATGGTCCCTTAAAAGTTATGAGCAGCCAAGAAAAACTGAAGAACTGAGTACTAACCAGTATTAACCATACAATAAAGTTGGCTGAAGATGTAAGCTAAAAATCTCACACTAGTGGGTGGTACAGGTTAGCAAATAATGACTTTTTAATGACCATCTTTTCCTTATTAAAGAGACACTCTGTTTTTGTCCACCTTTGCCACAGCAGGACAAGAATACAGCTGCTGTCACAGCTCTTCAGAGTAGCTTCTCTGATCTTCAGAGGGAAAGTTTTCTGTCATCTTTCTAACAAGTTCCATTTCAAATCTTTCTATTTAAATCTGAAATGCTGAAAAAAAATATTATTTTTCTGACTTCTGCATTTTCAAATCAGGTGAGCATCTCTTTCCACTGTTTCTAATGGAAAACTGGCTGAAATGACTCCCATTCATCCAAGCAGCAGCATCATTCACTCTTTGAGCATGAATGTGACTTCAGCCTCTTGCACTAGAGCAATACAATTGTTTTGCACTGCATCACAACAGATATTCATGAGTGCTTGCTTCATTTATTTATTTATTTATTTAGGCAAATGACCATAGAATTAAATTGACATGATCAAAGAGAGATCTAGAGCCTGCAAAGCACTCCTTAACCAAGAAGAGCCCATGTTTTTGTTTAAACTACAGTTTTAAAATAATTCTTTAAAGCAGTTGTTTTAAAGCAGTTAGTGATAGTGAGAGACACAAACTGGAACTGCAGACTTGACTTTTAGGGAGTCTTGGTTGAAGACCCAGAATGTTGTAGCCTGCCTGGCCCTGTTTCCTTAAAACAGTACGAGCAGATTTCAGTATAAAGGCACTTCCAAGTTTGGAGACATACATATTAAGTTCTGAGCGGAACCTGCTTGTGTGAACTCATCACTAATTACTATCCTGGTAGTAGGTTTTGGAGTAAAAGGGAACAAAAAATTCTCACACAAATCCTGATAAAACAGGTGCTTTTGTGATCAAAATGAACTGCAGTTTTTGGCAGCTAATACTGATTAAAGAACTATGGGTTAATAGTGAAAATAATGTCTATAGTCTGATTGTACAAGCAAGCTATTTTAAGTGTTGCTTTTGGAAGAAATGTATCAGCATATTACATCTTAAATCATCTAGAAAAATGTGTTCCTTGGGGTTTTTTTTTTCCATTGAATGAAATGTTGTGTAAAACAGAGAAAACAGTTCTACCTCCTTATATGTTTTTGGTGTGTCTTCAGGGCATTGCTATTTATTTTGCAAGGTCACTGTAACTGTATGTTATTCATTTCACTGAATTTTTTAAATATGGCCCAGCAACTATCAATGAAAGTGACTGATTGATCCAAATGCATACTACTTTTGTCTATTGTAGGCTACAGTCACTGTTATTTCATTACTATTTCCCTTCACATCAGATTTAGCTGTTTTGCTTAATTACAGCTTTAGAGGCAGTAGACTTGGAACAAATTCCAAAATGTAAAAAGAGTCCAGATGATTAAAAAGTAACAACCGAATAAGAATGATTATAAAAATAAATAGTGAAAACAACTAAAAGCTAAAAAGTGACACTGCAATTTTTTGATATCCAAGCATAGTCTTGATGGCTGCACATTAAAAAATGGATTTATTCAGTTTTTTGGTCAGATTGTATACTGGAGAACTACGGAGCTGTTTTTTTAAAGGAAGAAGACTGGGAAGATCATTTAATCTCCATTTCACGTTTCACACACATTTTCTCTTACTGTGATTGCTGAATAGTGTACAGTGCTCCAACACAGCAGAAAGGGTTGGTCTTTAGTCGAAAGGGGTTTTCGTTCAGACTCCCATCCTGAAATTTGGATTTGCTCATCCAAACCTCCCTCCCAGTTAACATGTGTTCAGGTTCACGATCTCAGATTATGATTAATAGAGGACTAGGAGCCTGTCAGGAGACAGCAACTTGCTGGGGCTTTTCTGGAAAAGCAGTCTCAGCATGATTTTGTACTGTACATTTGGCAGATGTGGTAACTGCCTACACTGCAGCAAGTTCCCCTTTCACATCCTCTGCTGCAGCTGGGGTGGAACGTTCTTGGAAGACCTATTTCCATGTCTGCGCCCCAGCCCCTCCGCACTCTTCTTCGTGTCTCGCAAGGTCATAAAATTACATGGAGTAGAGCGTGTGTTTATGTATGTATGTGTGTATGTATATGGATATAGATGCATTGTGATCATGCATGCTTCAACACCATCCTGTTCTGTTTTAAATGGGATGAAAGTGCATCTAAAACACTTTCACAGTACCCATGTCAGCCCTAGAGCCAACAGCCAGCACGTTATGCCATGTCTGAACTTCTCTAGGAGGCATTGCCTGTGTTATAACCGAGAAATGATTATATTGCTGAAAGCTGCCAAGCCTAAGGGCCCATGCCCTATGCATGCCTGCAAGGCTGGGTTGTGTGTGCCACCCGAACTGGCTGCTTGAGTTAAAATTGCCCTGATCGACACATGCAATAAGGCTGTCACAGTCTGACATATGTGTCTGTTCAGACACCATATTTTGATGCATATATGATTTACTTCCATTAATCTCTTGAATATCAGCCTCACACCAGTGAGAAGGGCCTGCCTTCTCCTGAGAAAGTTAGCCCAGCTAGGACATTTGAAAAGGGTATCTAGCATAAAGCTAATTTTAGAATCTCTGTGGTTTAACCTCTGCTAGCCAGTGTAATAGCTAACTAACTGTGCTATCATTTATGCTGAACATTTAATTAAAAGCAATTTTCAGATTATTTACTCCAATGGTTTGGGCCATGGAGTGATGTGCCAGCATTCCAGCCACGATACTTCCGACTGCCTGGGAGCTGCAGGCCCGGCCCTCCTATTCCACAGAGACAGCCGAGCAGCAAGGTGAGGAAGGAAAATCCCCAACTCTAGCTCATGTTCATGGGTAAAAAAAGATTGCCAAACATCTAGAATATGTAAAGGAATAGAATCAGATGGCAGGAGAGCAGGAAGCATCCAGGAACATAGCCAGATGCTGTAAATTCCATTTTCTAGTGCAAATAACAAAATATACAGAGGAGGAAGCAGACTGATAGGAATAGAGAGATGGAAGGGAGCCAGTGCAAAGCACTGAGCAATAAAATCATATCAAACACAGACGAATGTGTTCTAAAAGATGTACACTGTTCATTTGAAAGCAGAGCTATTCAAATGCCACAAGATATGAGAAGTATCTATTGATACTAATCCTTGCATCATAATGTCAAAATAGATTTTGAAGTCTGCATTGGTTTTATATTGGGGCCTGTAAGATCTGACCAGTGCACAGCTAAATAAGTGTTTAGAAGAAGCTTGTGGGAGTGACTTTCTTAGACACTTCCTAATCGTATATTTTTAATGCATTTAGTTATGTTTGCTATTCAAAAAAGATTTGCATTTTCAGGGTGGATTTCAGGATAGGCAAATAAATAAGTAGTTTTAATTTGCAAAACAAGAGTTCAGAATAATCTGTAGACTTTAAAGTAATGCAACCTGTCAAACACAAACACAGAATTTAAGTGTATCATAAAAGAAAGCTGCTGAGATTTTTTTCAGATTTTGCTCCTGCTTTCAGATTTAAATGTTGGACATCTTTCACAGAACATATGATTTTCAGGAATGTGGGCATACTGTTTATTTTCACAAAAATGTCGAGCAGCCATGATTGATTTCAATGAGAAATAAGAATACTCGGCATTTCTGAAATTCAAGTTAAAGCTGACTATAACCATGTTAGCAGGAGTAGGAAGCAGTAGGGGTGGATGCACAAACCACAGCAATTAGTGGTGAGGACCTAACATCTGCACTCTGCACATCTCAGGGGTTTTACTTAAAGTTAACTGTAGTTAACTACAGTGGACTTCAGTGGACATTCAGTCCTGTGGACTGAATGTCAATTAGCAGTTGGAGCCATCTTCTGATGTCTCTTTATTCGGAAAGAATCTAGTTCACACACTTCAAGAGCATTGCGCAAAGAGACCAAAGGTTGGTAGGTCAGGCTAATCCGAAGACTTGTTTCAAAAGCACGTTCTTGATCCAAACCAAAGTACTCTTGTAGCTGCATCTAATATTTTGCAGAAATTGGCCTAAATGTAAATTTCAGATTTCCACACTTTTCAGAACTTGGAACAATACTGACTTGGACCTTCCGGTTTGCATTTACATGTGGCAAAGTTGCCCCATAGCCTTCACTCCTAATTCTCTGTGGATCTGAGGACTCTCAATACCTACTGATTCCAGTAATGATTGATACTCAGTATCAAACAAAATGAGTTTCTTATGCCTAGGGAGAAAATGATGCAGTAAGCTAATACCTTTAACATTTCATAAGTGGTAACAGCAGACTTGTGCTAGGGAATCAGTACATGTTTATAATACTTTTTCTGAGTGCAGCATTTTGAATTGAGATTTTCTACAAATAACACTGCTGGAGTGCTGATTGTGTGGTATTTTGGCAGATTCATGTGCAGGCGTCAAATAGGGAAAAAAATGCCCATGTAGCTGCTGTAACATGTGATCACTGAGCAGTACAACATCCAGCAATAAACATGTAAAAGAAACCACAAAGGTTGCGTTTGTTCACTCAATAGCATGGGATTGGAACCAGAGTAACTGGATAGTTTAATATTCACATATATAACAGAGAAAAAAAAAACTCGTCACTACATGGAGCAAGATTTCATGAGAAGCTGGTTTGCATCATCTTAAACTTGTTTGAAGTGATAAGGTTCTTCTCAGGAAGAGGAAAGTGAGTGATAAAAGCAGCTACCTACTATGATAGCCAACAGTGGGATTACGAACAAGACCCTCTGCCCTGTACAGGATACACCACTTTTAACACATCACAGTCAAATAGGATTTCCTCTTTCTCCGGGAATCAGTTTGTTTTGCTGCTTGCCTGTGACTGGGAGGATGGCCCCAGACCTCTCAGATATACAAGGAAAGTCTAAATCAGCAACAGAAATTGGAGACCTGCAGAATGACTTGCCGCTGGCGTCCCTCACAGCTCCCTATGGTATTTTGTCAAGCATAGCTCAGCCAGGCCAGAGTATCTGAGTGAAAATATTCAGCAGTGGTAAAAACAAAAGCCCACTTCAAATGGATGAACTTTTCAGGTAATAGCATAATGTCAGCAGAGTCTGAGCACATCACAACTATTGCTGCTTACTGGCTGTTGCACAATAAATCATCACCCAGCTCCTTGTCTCTTCCTTGGTGCAACCCAAGGTCATGACCAGGCTGGATAAACTAATCTGTCAGCAGTTCCCAGAAAGTCTCCGACTCAAGGCACAGACCTCTGGCCCACTGAGGTGAGCAGCTGTGCCCAGGCTGGGCTTTTTGTATGAACAAGGGAGGTGGTTGCACAGCAACTTAGAGGATGCTGAAGAACAATAAAATGCTCTTCATTTCTTCCCTATGCCAAAAAACCCACAGAAGTTCATTCTTTGCAGCAAGATTTACAGAAGAGTGGAAAACTTTGGCCCGTGTACGCTTTTGGTCCCATTGAGAGGTTTTATTCCCTGACCGCATCCAGGTATATTGGCCAAGATGAAAAGCACCATCACAGTGGTGTAGCCTCCACAGCCCAACAAGTGATATGCTATCAGTGAACAGAAAAGCAAACAAATAAAGTATATGACTGAATAGTTTCCATGCACAAACAGCTTGGCAAAGGAGCAACATATTAAATGTGCAGCGGAGCCTAGATTTTCACTTAGTTAATTGGAAAGAGGCTTGCTAGTACAGATGCCATGACAGTGATTGTCTATATGCAAGAACCCAAGCTATTAAAGGAAATTCTCATACAGGAAAATCAACAGCTTCAAGCTGTTCGGACCAGTCACATTTCTGAGCACATTCTGCTTGACAATGTGAAAAATGCATCAAAGATTTATTGTCACAGGAAACTGACTGCACATCTCTTTCATTAAATAACTTATATTGTCATTTGTAGCTAGCAAAATAAGTGAACATTAAGTTAAATGACTTTTGAGCCAAAAAAAATGCACTTAAGCTACATTCTTTTGCAAAGTCTGGAAAGCCTGGGTGAAAAACAACTATTTGTCTGTACAACATCTTGTGAAGGAGACCACTTTCCTGTATATGCCAAACCGGCTAACACAGTGTGTATTTGATGGATCCTGAAAGAACAGAATGTCTCGTTCATTTACATACAGTAAACACATGTTTCATCCAAATAGAATTGCGAAATAGTTTTGAAATCCTTCTTTCATTGCAGCTTGGAGAATGTTGGCTAACAAGAGTCCCAGAAGGTTGTATTGTCTCTTGTTTACATGGGAGGATTAAATTACAAAAAATGTTTTGGAAAGATCATTTCTCTTTTGTTTCTTGAGCACTTCATTTCAATTAAAGTACTATTTCTAAGATTAAGCCTTAGATACCTCCAGGATGCATCTATTTATAAACTTATGCTTTAAAGTAAGACAGCTAGGTTGCCATACATATTGCTATAGCCTGTCCTTACCAGCCCAGTTTAGATGAAATTTAGAAGCTGGAAACACTTCTGTCTAGCAGTCATAATTCTGTCTGCATTTATCTGGCACCAGCTTTGCTTGCTCTTGCTTTTGATTCATTCTGTATTTTCTTCTCCAAATATTTTCATACGCTGAATACCTATAGTGCTAATGCTGACTGGCTGGGTAGTTGTAATTCTGACCACTCATGGGAGTAGATGTTGAGGCTGTTCAGTACTTTGCAGGATCAAGTCCAAAGGAGAAAACTGGTACAGATTGGTCTATAAACTCAGCATAGCAACAGCAAACCAACCCTCTATAAAAAGCTGCCTTGAAGAAAACGTCTAGTAAAATCTGCAAGTCCCAAAGTTTCCCCAGGACTGATGCTGCAGAGCAGTCCAGGCGATAAGGCATACCCAAAGGACAAAAATCAGAGCTGAGTGGATTTGCTATTAAGCTTTTACTTCAAAACCAGAGTATAATTTTGAAATAGTCATTAAGTGTAACAAGCTTGGTGGTCTCTCTTCAGTCTCTAGTGGCTAGGGGAATCCACATCAGAAAAGCACCACACACCATCTGACACAGTTGGCAGTCGTGGCGGCATAAGAGGGGCCCAAGGCTGAGCCTGTAGCAGCTGTGGTATAACTTCAGCGGGACATAGTAGCCAAGAAAACTGTATGCTCTAATCAAACAGACCTGGCTTGTGGAAACCATCTCAGTCCACAAAAGAGTAAATTCTATGTGTGATCCAACATAAATTCAAACAACGCTCACAATCTTTAACAGTACCTTTCCTCAATAAACAGCTTTGGTAAGATTCTGTGTGTTTTCAGAAACACTGTAATAATCTATGCAAACTTCTAAATGCAGTGAGTGGACTGGCCACACACAGAAGCGGGTCAGACAGAGGCCAAGTCTCATTCACCCCTTCAACTGCATTACAGTATGTGTAGAGTAACATTGGAAAGGAGGCAAGAAAGGACAACAAACAGAAAGCGATGCAGCCAAGAACAGCATTTTTCATCTTTAACATTAATACTTTGTAAATTTTATGATAGGTTTCTCATTATGCCCTTAAACAGATCTGGTAATGAATTACATAAATCATTTAATGTCCTTGTAGCATTGCCATATTAAATTGATTTGTGAGTGAACTGAGGTGCTGGGAAAGCCTCCGACCCATCCAAAGGTGCAGCTCCTTTAGGGAGAGCGCTGGGTGGCTCCTGCAGGTGCAGCAGGACTTCCTACCTGGCCACGGCTGCTGCAAGGGACCCCGCCACCGCACAGCCCACGAACAGTCCTGCAGGCACAAGTATTTCCCTGCTTCCTTCCAGACCTCTTCTGCTCCTCTATTCTCTTCAGGTCCTGCAAAGTTCAAACTTCTGCTTTTGGAGAGTTGTAAAACACAATAGGTTAAACCTGCTAGCATCAGGTTTAGTGAAAGTGTCACCAAAACTTAATTTGATTGTCGTGGCCCCTTAAAGGTGTATGGTTACCATAGGTGTATGGTATGGGAGAGAATCTAATCCAGTCTAGCTCTACAGCCACACCAGCCAGTTATCAAAATCAACAACTACTACTGTAGACCACGGGCAATCTGGAAAGATAAATTCTTTTACGATTTGCCTTTATCAAGAGAATATGTCTTATAAAATAGGCCCCAAATGTCATTTGTTTTTACTTCAGCTCATACTCTGTGTGCTTCCTTTTTCTGATAAAGAAAATAAAATGTTCATTAAGTATTTAAGGAACTGCATGAGTCAGAGGAAGCGTGCACAGGCTTCACAGTGCAGGGTAAAGCACTACTGTTAAATTTATCGGTATCCCATTAAGAATGACCTGCGAAGCCTGAAAAGAGTAGATTTTAGCCATGGCTAGCTCTTTGTATCTACTCGGAGTAATTGCAAGACTGAAGCTTTTTATTCTATGAGTAATCAGGAACCATAGAAATGTTGATGAAAGCAGTAGCTTAATGCTGCTCAGTTATGGTACGTGCATAGTCATTGAAGGATCAGCTCTGAAAATTCTTCTGCTCTTTTAAGGCAAGTGGGAGCCAAGCAAATGCAAGAGAAATAAATAGAAATTTTCAGTACGTAATCTGGATGTACAGGTCCTCCTAGAGGAAGAGCAATTTAAACAGCTGTTACTGTCTTCCACAATTTCCTTCTTGAGAAATCAGTGTCATAAACTTCTATAGGAGTAGAGCCTGTGTTGTGACTCAGTAGTTGTTTCAAGCTGTACATAATTAGGCTAAATCTGCTGCAAACATCCCTTAGTTTCTAATTCAGATAGAAATAATGCAGCTCAAGTATAATTTGATTTACAGCTGATGAGCACCTTGGGAGGTGCTTTCTAAAAAGAGGGCATTGCAGAAAGTCCTTAAGGGAGTACTGGGGTTAAATATACTCTAAGAGTATAAAGGAATTCGGCAAGTGGGAGGAAGGCAAAATCAAAGAGTTTTTTTTTTTTTTTTTTGGTAGAAAGACTAAATTCAAAGGCTGCACTCAGGAAAAGGTTTATAAATGTACTGATTCCCTGGCAGATTAGATATATGAAAGAGCCCCTATAGCTAATGAAAGCCAGTTTCAAGCCAACGGCTGCAGCTCACTTCTAATCACAGCTGAGAAGCCTGTGGCCAGAGGGACGGCAGGGCCTGCCGGGGGCTGATGGAGGTGTTGTCCACGTACTTTAAAAATATTCTTAAACATCCCCAGCAGTTCATCTTGGGCTGAAAAAGTCCTTTCACAGATGGTCTTTAGGCCATAAATTTTGAAAGATTATCAAAGGAAACAAAACCTGTTTCTGTTGTTACTGTTTCCTGCCCTTACAAGCAGCGCCCCTGTGTGAGCAGCGTTCATCTGCTTCGCTGAGCCAAAACCAGGGGCTCAGCAGCAGCAGTGCAGCAATTCAGCTGCAGTGCACTTCGGCCTTGCTTAAAGTTTACCTTTTTTTTTTTTTGAGCCTGGAAAAGCCAGAAATAGCACCGCTGTTCAAAGTTAAAGGCCAAACAGAGAAAGGCCACTCATTGCACGTGTTTCAATCACTGGCTGATAGTGACTGCTGCCATTAATATTGTGCAGATTTAGGCATTTTTCTCTCCCCTCTTACGAGCATTTCAGATGTGTCTTTGGTTCATTTTTGCCAGTACTGTAGCGTAGCTGTCCAGCTAACTGTAGCACATGATCAAAAAGGGGAGGGGGGAAAAAAAAAAAAGGAAAGACTATATTGAAAGCGCATCACAATATGAAAGCCAAACTTGGCCGTGTCTTACCTTCCGTCCGCCCCGAGAACCGAGCCCTGAAAGGCGCCTGACACTTGCGCGCGTCAAAGCTGAAGATGGGGCACCTGCTGTGTGCTGAAGGAAAGAGGCCTCTCTGCTCGTGCCTCAGTTTTAACGCGTTTCCTGTCCTCTCCTGGGGTGCAGAGGAGAGCCCTGCCCCAGCAGGGGAAGGAGCGCTCAGGCAGCGCGGGGTGCTAACACTCGCCTGAGCCGAGCAACCCTGGTGTCGAACTTCCACAACCACGTTAGGTGCAGAAATGGTCGGTTCCTTCCCTTTGTAAGCTTTTTTTCTAATAGCCAACCACCCCGTGCGGTCCCCGTGGGGACATAACGTCAGGGCTGCCGTCTCTGACTCCTCTGACAGAGCACGAATGGCAGCGGCAGGGAGAGCCCGGCCAGAGCGGAGACGTGGGTAGTGGTGGGCTCTGCCCCAGGCTTTGGCGGGCACCAGGCAGTGGGGGGACGGGTCCCCTAGCAGCTCGCCCACGTTTGAGAGTCAGCTGAAGCCTTCGTATAAAGGATCTGAGGAAATGGCGAAGCCTGGCTTTAGACACAGCCTTTTTGGGCTCAGTACCTGCATGGGATGTCTTCAGTGGTTTGTGATCGCCGCCTCAGAGCTGCCAGGTTGTTTGGGGTTGTATTTGTTTTTCCTCTTACGCGTGTCTCCTTTACTCTTTGATGTTCTGGTTTTCGGTATTTCTGTTCCGCTGTCCCAGGCATCGCCCAGAAGTCACGGTGTCTCGTTCACGCGTTATGTGACAGTTGCTCTGGAGGGAGCTGGTATTTCCCACTGTTCACAAAACAGCGATGCTTTCCTTTTCGTGTTTGCCGGTATACAATTGCTAGTTCACAGATGAGCACTGTCTGCAGCATTTTTGCCAAGCCGTCTTCTTCCCGCCCGCCGCTCCCTGGTCCCAAGTGGCGGGGAGCACCCGGCAAGGCCGACGCCACGCAGAAAGGCTGGATAATCTGCTCTTGTGGCAGGAGAGGGATGTTATTTGAACTTGGTGTAGAAGGTAATGAGGTTTTTGCAGTGCTAATGATGAGACTTTTAATTTGGTAGTGTTGATGCTGGATTTTTTTAACTGGCTGTTATTTCCAAAGCTTCACTGCTAGGAGTAAAATCTTCGGCCACTGTAAATTAACACTGACTTCCCTAAAGTTATATTGATTTATACATGCCAAGGCCCGGGCTTCGTATCTGCAGCCATCTGCTAGCACCTACTAGAATTTAAAACTTGAGAGAAGCTTTTTTTTTCTCTTGCCTCCTGCCTGCTGACCTCAAGGTGTGATGAAGCCTGTGCAGTCTAGTCATACGATAGAAAGCTGTTGTTTTAAAACGTCAGTGTTTCTAGTTTGGCCCAGCAGACAATCAATCTAACTTTGTACTGGACAGCTCGGTCCCATTAGTTATAATGTCAGCGGCAATGGCAGGAACGATAACCCTCAAGGGTTAACGGAAATGTGGAAGTGATGGACGTTTTTATATGAGTGCGTCAGGCTTGAAAAATGACTGTGAGCTTCTCAGTCTTGCTAGGTCAAAACCCTGAGTGTGCAAAGCACCTCCCATCCTAGCAGATAGGGTTCAGGGGTGCAGCAGTACTCACCCCTCCCATAGCAGTTGATAAGATACAGCAGCTCCTGGGCAGCAGTGATTCCCAAATCCATCTGTACCATCTCACAGGCTTCTGTGACGGTTCTCAGTGGACAAAAAAGCACAATTGTGCAAGCTGGTGGAGTAGGGTCTGGGAAAGGGCAGCTGGGAGGAAAAAAATGAGGGAACAAGACGGCTACCTGACGTTATGGCAGCAACAGGGTGGCCCATCCGCCCCCCAACACGGGCAGTGACTCTCACCGCCAGCTCAACAGGACTGAGCCACGTGACTGAAAGGCAGTTGTAAGGGCACTGCCAGGAAACATGCTAAAACCACCAGGGCACTTCATCCCCCACCAACACTGCAACAAGCAGTGATGCCCAACCAGGTATACTTAGGATCTCCTGACTCACTTAGTGCCATAACAGTCTTCAGCTGAGATCTTTCAGAAAAGAAAGACATATACGGCTATGAAGCATATAAGCATATACCCTACTGCAGTACCCCTCGAGCAAGTCACAGCCCGGGATTTGAGACAGTGATCCTGGGCCAGCCACCGCTAACTTTTGCGCTAGACCAGGACTCTCTTCACTCCAGAGTTACCTCCCTTAGTATGTCCCTTGCCAGCCCTCTTGGCCCTGGCACAGCCCTTTGCTGTATGCATGTGCTTTGGAGAAGGGGCCAGGTGACTCCCAGGGGAAGAAATGCCGATATGCAGAGTACTGTCTTTGTGCCGCTGCTTCCTCGCACAGGCCATACAGGCACAAGCCATACAGAGCTGCTCCTCCCATATTGCAGCTCTCCCTCTAGAAGTGTAAAGTAATGAACAGTAATTTCCTTATGCAGTGCTTTTACAGTTTATGAAAGGAGATACAGTCCAAAAAGTCAGTATGTTAATCTCCTTTCAGGCAGCTCTCCACTCCACTCTTGAGTATTTCTAATAGGCACAGTAATCATGCAGTACCAAAAACACTGCTCTGCCCTTTTGGTGACAGATTGTAACGGTCATAAATAATCACTGAATCCATGCTAACTAAGAGGAGCTCATTCCTTTGCAGTCCCAATAGTGTGTCACTTCATGATCCATCACCGTGTCTCATCAAAATGAATTGGTCTTTTATCTTTCTGTTCCTGCACATTAGCAGCCATTTCCATTTTCCTCAGATGAATTTTATAACAAGGTTCAGTGACGGATTCCTTACAGAAATGGTTTCAGATTTTCCAAGGCACAATGGAGGAGAAAGAACGTCACACAGACGGCCTGACGATTTCTGCAATGCCGTCGGGGTTGCACAGACTGAAAATGTTTCCATTCTAAAGACTCTGCTTTGAAAGAGCTGCTTCACCTTCTGAGTTGCTAGTGAAATAACTACGTTCATGCCACACTGACATTGGTACCGCACATTAAAAACTGACATGAAACGGTTGCATTTGACAATATGCCTTCCACTGGCATAGGGTTTTCCTTCTCAGGTTGTAGACATTTGCATGGCATAAACAAAGCTGCTGCTTCATCTCTTTGAGAAGCCCCCAAATCCTAGTCTATTGCACATTTTCGCACAGATCGCTTTGAGCTTGCTTGGATGAAAAGCCAAGAAGCACTCCTAAAAATTATCCGAGATAGAAGTAAATGTACTAATGATCACTGTTTTCCCAATATTTGTGTCTAAACTGATGGCCAAATGCTTGAACTTTAAATAAAAAGAGTCTAGACACACTGAACATTCACTCCCCAGACAGTTCACTTTAGTGTTTTGTTTGGTTGTTTTTTTGTTTCGTCTCATTTCATTTTCAAGAGCTCTCAGGAGACTTCATGGGACTTTTCTTGAAAATCAGAAGTAATAGCTAGTTCTGGCTAACATTTCTACAATTATAATTGTATTAATGAAGTGATTCCTTTTCTACTGTGATAAAAGTGAGTTCAGCATCATGATCAATATTTTCCAGGTCATGTAGAACTGCCATAGGGAGGAAAAGTAAGTCTGCTCACTAAGCATTGTGCTGTTAAAAGCACTGCATAAGGAACTCTTTGCATAACCAAATAGTGCTTTAGGTTATGTCAGCGTTTTATCCAGTGGACTCACTTCATTCTTCCTTACACACACTTCATTCTCTTCTCTTTCATATCTGAGCAGAGCCGTTAAATGGGGCACTTTATCACAGAAATCATTTGCAAAAGATTTTTAACGTTTTGTTATGTATTTTCCATAACTCTCTCCTCATTACTGATCATTTTATGCTGTTTCAAATTATTTCCCTTCATACACCTTCAGAACTTGCAATGAACTTTCAGTTTCTGGGCCCATGGGGGACACACATCACTAAAAACACATCCATTTGACACACTGTCCTGAGCACTTCCATCCAATAAAATCAGCTATAATCTGCTGCACACAATTTCTGGAAGCTGATTAGATTGCATTGCCTAATCTTTTCTCACAATTCATCTTGCAATTTTCTTTGAGGCAAAGCCTCCCCTCCCTTCCACCACCTTTCTAATAATCCACTTTTCCATTATCCCTAAATTGAAGTGATAACAAAGTTTGAGTGTTGCATTAGGTAGTACATCAGGTAATGAAAGTTATGCACATCTTGTGCACTTCTGCCTCAGTGCTGGTAATATGCCTACACTTTTATGGCTTCATGTAACGCCAGATGCCTCCTGCAGATACTAGCCCACAGCAGTGGCAGGCCATGCCCAATAAAGGAAGGACTGAGCTATAGTCAGCATGTTTGCATGTGGTCCACTCAGACTTTTGTTCAAATGTTCTTGTGTCCCTGTTCTCAGATATTTTGACTCTCACATTTGTAGAAATCATGCAGAAGAAAGGAGGAGGCAAGGTGCCTAACTTTTTACAAGAAGGTGTTATGTAAGATCAGAGTAGTGAACAGGAACAGGAACAGGAACTGCTTTTGTGACCTGTATTCTAGCTGTATTCTAGCTGTTTGCAAGGTGGGAGCAGTGAGCCAGCCCTGGGAACGAGTTGTGTAGGAGCAGTGAGGAGCTTCCATCTTGGGTGCACTTGGATTCAGTGGTGGCTTGGGTTGTGTGATGTTCACGTGGGCACACACTGCAGGTTATTGTCCATGACTGTTGTTGTGATCTCATATCGCCTGGTCTTAAACTTTAAACTTAAACTCTTTTTCTTAATACTCATTCTCTGATAGTTACCAGCATTTCCTGGCTCTGTGCCAGCTTTGAAGAAGATGAGGTAATTCAGTCCAATGAAACAGACATTTTTGGCAGGAAAAAACATGGCTACTCTTTTGCAATGGCTTATTCTTCCCTTCAACTGCTTTCTTTAGGTGCAATGATGGTCTGCAGAGAGGGTAGTGTCAACCCCAGATCTGGCAGACAAGGCAGCAGTATAACCCATGGCTTCCTTAGATAAATCACATTGAGAGTTAGGAGTAAAAGCTGAATGTCTATTTAGCAGGAAGAGTGCACCTCCGCATTGTTCACTGTATTGAGCCCATGTGGAGTAGTACCTTTGATGTATAAAAGATGAAAGTCTTTTTTTTTTTTCAGTTCTGAACTTGTTCTATGACTCTACAGTTAAGCGTCTTTCCTTTACAGACTAAGAAAATTTTGCATGAGTGTTGTTGGATTTGCTCCACAGGCAAGCTGTTTTCATTTAAGATGTCTTTGTGTGCTGGCAACCTTGTCTGAAGGTTATTTCATTTTATTCTCCTTGATCAAATGCTATTCACAAAACGGTGGATGTCACGACCCAGTAATCCCATTTAATGAAATGCAATGTCTCCTGACTGGCTAACAAAGGGAGATACCATTCAAACATAATTATTGGACCATAGCATTCAACTCGTGACTAATATCAAATTTGAAATAACTCTTGGTTTTCTCCTTCTGTTCACCTTGAATGAACATTAAATTGATTAATAGATCTAGATATCATCAAAGGCCTGAGAATCTGCACACACACTATAATAAAGGCAAAAATCATTGCTGATGGATACATTTAATTCACTTCATAATGCATACTGCTAATTCCCTTGTCCCTTGAATGATCTCAAGTTAATGATGTTACAAATTTATCTCCTCAAAATAATTAACTCTTATCAAAATCCACTATATTTAATTTACTCAACCATAACAAGCTGGTGTTCCGAACATACTTACAGTTTGTCTTTCATATCAGAAATATGAAAATAAATGGAAAGAAAGAGGACCTAGATCCATGAGTGAAATTTAAGATCAGCACTGCAACACCCAAATCTTGTTATCTTGCTACTTACAAGAATCTATAGCCTTGAGTGAGGTTCCAGCCACAGGAAAAACAACATGCCTAACACCATGACCCACAAAAAGCAATACCCTACCCCACGTTGGCTGCTGTTTGGAGTACCAAAGAGAGTGTCTGGCCAGGACCTACATCCAGGGCAGCAGGAGACATAAGCTCTTGTGCAGGATGGGAGTTAAGGTTCCTGATCAGCAGTGTACTCTCAGGACTTCAATAATCATATGCCCAGTAAACATTGAGATGCCCAGATATTTTTATTGATGGGAATTTAGGCATCCCAACACGGTGTTTTTAGCCATGAGTTTCGTACTTGGCCAGTTAAGATTGACATGGATTAACCAGCTAATGACTGGGAAAGTGATCAACTCTTTAGTACCAACATATCCACATGGCAAAGAAAGATTACCTGGCTGCTAATGTTGCAGCTCCCAAAGTGAACAAAGAACAGAGACCATAGACTGTACTGGTAGAAAGGGCTCCTGGCATTATTGGGCAGAGAAGAATATTAACCTTTGTGTGCTGATGACAGTACTAATCAGTAATTTAATCCAGCCTGTTTTAAATACCCTGGAAAGTCAGAAGAGAAGGCACTCTGTGCTTCCCTTCCTTTCTCAAGGATCATCTGCAGCTGCTATATGTTTCCAAGCAGCTGCAACATTTGTCCAAGGAGGATGAAGCAATCTGTTCAGTGTCTACATACTGGTCTGAGGAGTGCTTAAAAAAATCCTTTGTGATGATCAGCCCTTTCTAAAATTCCTTGCTAGGGGCCAGGTTCCACCTCCATATCTCACACTGCAGAGACCTCAAACACACACACACACACAAATATTCATGAATACCCAAAACCACATTCACCACTATGATAAAAAGCCAGTGGTGTTTCTCAGCACTGGCTGGAAGGGAAGGAGAGGGAAAGAGGGCTCAGGGCTGACCTACCTTGCCACTGAAACAAGCAATAAAGCTGCCATTGCTTTCAAAGCACAGAGGTCACCGTTCAGCACTTCTGAAAATTTCCTTCCCCAGAGTCTATAAATATCAGCAAACACCATTCAGTTTTTCTTCACTTGCCTATGGTGACTTACAACAGCCTTATTTGTATTCACATCCAGGATTTTAAGTACAAATTCGTGGCCGCCTGCTGCCCCGGAGCCGAGTCTGTCTGAGCGGAGGTCAACAGGGCTAGCTGTCACCACCGAGGTTCATTGCCGGCAGCTCCCTGCCAATGCTGAAAACGAGCCACCGCTCCTGGCGTCGCTGACACCAAGCAGAAACCTCATTACCTCTTCGCACTCGCAGGTAAGAAGAGCCTGCCACACAAAGTCAGAGACAGACCCTATTGCAAACGCATGGGGGGGGAAGTCAAGGAATTACCAAGAGGTAACAGGATGGGTTCACCATTGGCTGAGGGAACGGTGGGCCTCCCCGTCATGGCATGGGGGCTAGTCAAAGCTTTGGCTCGAGTAGCACGTTTGCGGCATCTGGCTCTACAGTATCCTTGGGGTGGGGGGGTACGCAATGATCAAACAGTAAGTCTTATGATAAACTCACTTTCTTGGATTCCTGGAATTGGGGATTTTTGGGATGCTCCCCAGGGATACCATGAGAGACAACAGTCTGTGAAAAAAAGTGACTCCTAAAAAGCACTCCTAAAAAGCGACTGCAGTGGCTAACCTACAAGCTCTGCGGTGATTAATTGTAGGGGTAACAACAGAAAAATAACTCTGCAACAGTAAAAACATTCTTTTAAAGGGTAAATACATCTAAATGTGAGTGAAGTAATTAAATATTTAAGTGAAGGCTTCAAACAAGTGTCTTTTACCCTATTGGGTGTGTAAATGCCACCTATATTTTACAATTTTATCCAACTTACAACTTTATGCTAGTGCACAAATCCAGCATATGCTAAAACTAATGAAATCAGTACTTATGTACATATATAAACCACCCCGGAGCAGCTAAAGCTTGCTATTAATGAAACTATTAAAGGCAGACAAAACAACATTCAAAATAAACTAAGAAATAATATGATGTTTACAGTTATTAAATAAGTTACAAACAACTTATTTAGATGACCACTCTGTACTTCTGTTTTACATGTTTATTGCACTCCACTTTCCCTCAGAATCACTGGAAAATCAATTAAAATTTGTCTGATAGGATCATACAACTTTTGGGGGAAGAAAGCCTGAATCTAGCAGAATGGATGAGGTTGTATTTCTTCCCTTACTTATTTGGCAAAGGCAGTTTTATTGACAGCCTTGATGCCCAGAAATTTCTATTGACCAGATCTCTGCAGCGTGAATAGGTATTTCAATAGTTCCCAAACTGTTACAGGTCAGCGCCTCCAAAAAAATAAAAGAAAAACAGCAAACCCAAAATGTGAATGATAAAACTGCTTGGTGCCTTTTACAGCAAAAGGGGTGGGCAAAAGTCACTGGCACGTAAACCAAGGGAGGGCTGGCAAAACCTGTCTGTCCCCAGCCCACCCCGTGCAGCTCAGGCGAACGCCCGGCACCGGTATGGAGCCCAGGACCGCGGCTGCCGCTGGGACCTCGTCCTGCATCCCTCAGGCACCAGGACCACTGCTCAGGAGTGTGCGAGGCGCCCGCAGTGGGGCTGCAGGCTGGGAGAAGCCAGCGGTGAGTATTTCTCCAGGCCAGATAAACGCTGTTCCTGCAACTGCTTTAACCAGTTGCAGCCCCACGGACAGCGGAAAATATCTGAACTATGTGACCACCTGGCAAATAAAAATTTTTCCTTTTGAGGAGAAAAGTGGAATACCATTAATTAAAAATATTTAAAATACCATTCAGCGTTTGGTTGGGTTGATTGTTAAAACAGCATAATGTGGTTGATGGATCCCTGGTGTAAATTAGCCATTTGCTTCCATAAAAAGGTATTATGCACTGCCGCTCTCCTAGGCAGACTCTCTGGGCTGCACTGACAGATCTAATCAGGTATTTAATTGCGTTCTTTCAAAAGTGAACAGGAAAGGTATTCAGTGACCACTGAAGACATTTCCAAAGGAAAAATACTCACTTTCTCCTAAAGAAAATGATTAGTTCTTTTGGGGACTATGTTATTGAGAAGGATTGGCCGTAAATGTGGATTGCAGATGATTTACTCTATATCCTGGGATTCTGGGGATGAGTCATATTACTGTACCAGACAATGGCTGGACAAATCAAAAAAATCTGCTTCTGTTACTAGGAGAAAGAAATATATAGCGGAAAAAAGCATTCTTCAGTGTGCTGATAAAAGCAAATACATATTCAAAAGACCTGTAGAACCATACTTGTTTACAGCACTAAAACAAAAAAAAGTTTTCATGTCTAAAATTTTCATATTGTCATATATATATATATATATATATATATATATATATATATATATGTATGTATGTATGTATGTATGTATGTATATGCATAGATATGCACACACCCGCACACACATGAATATAAAACTGTACATTTTGAAAAAAGGTCCCAAGCTCTGGATCACTAATGGACAGGAGGCAAATTCTAGAAATTTGCTCAGTTTTGATCTGGCTTATGACACTCATTGATGAATAACAGCATCATTTTTAAGAGTTCAGTTGTGATAAAAACCTGAAGGTTAACTGTCATGTTTCTGTGCTATATCAGAGACTGTAAGGGACAGGGGTGTTCTGCTGAGAAAAAAAAGTCAACCACTTGCCACGTGCTGGTATCAAGGAATATTAAGTATCTTCTTCCAGTTCACTGAGCCCTCACAGATTTAAGATAGACAAATATAGCTGTCTCTAGCAAGGTAATACAGAGTGCAGGCTATTTCAAGAGGAAGTCTAGGCGAAAGCAAGCCTGAGGAAAAATGCTGAGCTAAATTCAATATGATGTTGTTGTTAATTTCTCCATTCATTAAAGTAGACCTTAGGAAAGGAAAGTGAATTTAAGCTTTCCGATGTGTGAAATATACTTGAGAAGCAATTGAATCAGGCAACTACTGACGAGAAAGTACAGCAGCAGCTGAGTTAACATTTTCTAAGACAAGTCTGAGTTTTAGGAGCGGCCAATCCAAGCGGCCACGAAAAGGAAAATGTGAGAACCACATTTTGAAATGGGAAACTGGCAAAAAAAAAAAGATTAATATACTTTTGGAAGTGTGGCCCTTAGGTATGAAACTACTTGAGTGAATTTTCAGCAGCCTGAAAAGCGCCGTGTCATTAAAAGTAGTATAGATCTATGGACAATCACTGTTCATACTTGGCTCAGGATAAAGAAAAGCACTTCAGACATATACTCCATTGAACAGGTACTGCTGTTCACAAGACTGCTTAAGCTGCTTTTACTTAAACAGAAGCCCATCATAATATTACAGAATACTTTAAAAGTGCTCTGTAATTAATTTGCAGAAATAAACTAGCTAACGATGGCTGAATCACGGACTTTTGTTCTGCAAAACCCCAAGGTGACCATCCCTCAGAGATGCTCAGCCCTGGAGAAGTCCCAAGGCAATGCAGAGCTGCAGCCTTGCCAGGTCCGTGCAACGGCCTTGCGCTCAGGTCCTGCCTCTCCTTCCTCCGTCAGGCTGTCTCCGAGGGAATCCACTGCTGATGGCCTGACACCTTGTCCTGCTTTTCTAGGAGTGATGTGGAGGGTGCACATCTGAACTCTGCTTTCAGCTCCCCTTCAAGTCAACAGCATGAGCATGTTAGAGTATTTCTCTTACTGCAATCCCCAAAACAGTGCTTTTGGGTGCTTTCCAAACCTCCAGAGAGGTTACCTGTTTGGAAGGCAGGGCAGCAGCAGCCCCTGGAGGCATGCCAAGTCTTCTATGAAATATCAGCAGCACTGCCACATGAAGGTACCAAGAATGTGACAGAACTAATAACGGAAAATGCCACTAACGTTTCTATGCAGTTAGATACTGTGCTGCTTCTGGCAGGCAGCAATAATCAGATAATCATCCATTCAAAGCTAGACTGATGAAAAAGAGACTCTAAATAAAATGCAGCTAGTGCAAGAGAAGAATGCAAAGGTCCAAGTGACTGTCCCCCTCCTTGGGGGGTCGACTGCTGTGGGGACCCCGGAGCCTGCTGAGAGCCATCGGCGCATGCAAAGTGCTCCTGAAACCGCCCGGTCTCTAGCAAACAAACTCTGCCTGCTCCAGCATTTTGCAGCATGGCCTACTGCTAAAATAAAGAAACGTCTGAGAATGTGGAGAGATCTCCATTCAGATAAATGCTAGGACCAAATAGTTGTCGAAGGCTGAGCCCGAGCAGGTAAATGGCAGCTATTTTCCTGGAACGCTGGCTGTTGCCGTTGTCTCAGCACAGCTGTACTTTCAGACATCAGGCAATTCAGGTTTAGGTGCTAAACAAAAGATTTAAGGAAGGAGAATCTTCCTGAGGGAAGGAGAGGAGCCAGGACAGATTTCTGAATGAATGTACATGCTCAGAGTTAAAGATGTGAAAATGTCACCTGCTTGGGACATGTTATTTTGGGAGAAATCCAGACTTAGTTGTCTTTCTTCTACCAAGTCTGTAAATGTTATTCTGACTCCTCTTTTAGAAATAATATCACATCTTGTGCAAACGGAGACTGTAAAAATTTAAATTAGCTACGTGCTTTATTTGTATTATTTATTTGTGTTATGATGCTGTGAAAAATTGATTATACATTCAACCCTCACAGCCACAGAGTGGCTGCAGAGTTTAATGAGGACACAGCTGAGATGCTGGCTGCAAATGCCACCTGGCTTCCACAGTGTGATGAGCTGAAAAGAAAAAATAGATGTTCTGAGCTGGTCTCGATTTTGGAATGATTAATAAAAGGCAGCTCCAACACTTGTGTTAGGAAAGTGGACTGATGAGTACCAACTACACTTTCCTGTCCTGATTAATCCCTGTTAATAATGCCTGGCAATAAAAATGCAAAATATATTATAATTTAAATAATATTGACACAGAGAAAAATTATTTCAGATTTGCAGATAGACATGGGGTGAGGTAGGCTTTGCACACGGATGTTAGGATAGTACAGAAGAAATGGTATGAGCTCAGCAGAGGCCTCGCGCACTCGGGCCGGGGTCCAAGGGCAGACACCTCTGTGCAGGTCTCAGTGCAGCTGGTGAGCAAGGTGGGAGCAGACCCCCAGCTGCAGCCCCACCGTGCAGCAGCACAACGACTGACCTGGCCACCACGCTCAGCCCGGTGGGTCCCCTGATGGGAGGAAACTCAGTGCTGAGGAACTAGCCCAGGAGCAGGAGGGAAGGAAAGAGAAGAAAGGAGTGAAAGAGAAGGAAGGAAAGAAGGAAAGAAGAAAGGAAAAAGAAAAGGCAAGAGAGGGAAGGAGAGAGAGAGAAGGAGAAAAGGAAAGAAAGAAAGGAAAAAAGCAAGCAAGCAAGCAGCAAAAGGTTTGCATCCTGTCCCTGGGCATTCTTCATCCTGCTGTAGGTCATTTCAGCCAAAAATGTCAAACTAATTAGGAGAAAATAAGATCTAATATGAAGCCGAAGCCTGAGACTGCAGCCTCATCCCCAGGTGAGGTTTGGTGATTCTTTTGCTGTGGAGTAATTTGTGTTTTCTTTGCTTTTTGTTCCTCTCTCTGGTTTTAGCTGTCATCAGGAGGGAAAACAAGCCCATTCTGAGGATATTACTGAGGTATTACCTTTAATGGACCAGTATTCAAGTTTGTTTGTTGTTTATATTAAGAGGAGCCTGATCTTGTTAAAAAGGCTAATATATGCTGCAGATAAAATCCTATCTAAAGGTCTTAACTGTTTGGCTATTTATCTACCATGGTGTTGAATTTAGTGTGTTATGTCTGAGGTATGCTGCCAAGGATAGATTTAGGTTGTAATCGCTGCAAGAGAGGAAGCTGAGCTGTCTCCTGTATGCAAATCACTGAAGACGTTAATGGCCATCAGCAAATAATAAATAATCCTCCTAATAACGCCAGGACTCGTTTCTTGTCTGTACCAAATTCATTCTTAGGAACAAGTTGTAACTGAATGTTACTGTTTTTTTTTCATTTATATAGAAATATTCATTTAACAGACTTTGATCCAATTAAATGCTTTTTTTCCCCCCCCGTATTTGCCCAGGTTTCACAAGAATAAGATATTCTACTCAGGTATGTGTATATACACTATAAGAAATACACACGCTCACATCTACTATTAGTCTTTGTTCTGCACCTAATATTTTTCCAGAAAATGTTTTTGAATAGGAATTTTAGGCAGCAGAAATCTAAGTTACCCATATAGCATAGCTGAATTCCAGAAGTTATGGCCATGTGGCCAGATATGCAGCTTGATAGTTTCTTGTCTCACAAAATTGTACCTTCTCACTAGCTGTGAGTGGATAAATCACTGCCCATCACAAACCTTTCTGAGCTTGTGTCACTAATCTCTTGTAATACAGAGGCTCACTGTCTCCATTCATTGTCCATCAGATTTGAAGGTACCTTATTGATACCACTGGAAAAAAAAATCCTGTTCAGTTACACGAGGTCATTATCTGGGATGAGTCTGAAACTGCCATGGAACTGGAGAGTATAGGCACCAGGAGTGTTCAGCTAAATGAGTACTATCTGTGCTCGTTAAGCTGATGATGTTTACAATAGATAACGCTGCCTGAAAAAAAATAAATTTTGTCATGGATTTGCTATATTTGGCCATATTTTTCTGTGCAATGTTGGCAAAAGTTTAGCTGTTTTACATAATTACTAATAATTCACTGAGATACAGATTGGAAATGTTGAGGTTTATGACAGCAGATTAAGTGGCAGTGGTGTGATTTGTTTGTACATATTTCGGTACTGCATCAGTAGCCAAAGCATATACTGAATTCCTGGGTGACTGTTTTGGTACAAGCAGTAACATAAGATTTATTCCTTTTATCATTTGGCAAGCCACACATATTTGGATAATAAGTACCCAAACACAATTAGCATTGTAGATTACATAGATTAATATAGTTAAAGTAGTTTTGAGATAGTTAGATAGTAGTTTTGAGATAGGAAAATGGAGCAAATATAGTGAAACATCACTGCACTGTCAGGAGTTCAAATACAGTGAAATATGGAGTGGAAATATGACAAGTAATAGCAGTAAATGCAGACACAGCTGGAATGGTACTGGAAAACAGGACACCTAACACTGATTAAAATCTGGGCGCACTAGGTAATGTCTGATGCCAGTGTTGTTTCTTATAGTGGTCTCCATTATGGTTTAACAAAATAACTTCTGTGAGACCAAAAGCACATTAGTGCTGGCGTACCAGCAAGCCCCACTTAAGGAAGAGCCCCCTCTGCCCTTAACCTTTGCAGCGGGCTTCCTTCTCTCCAGCAGCTTTCCAAGAAGTACAGGTGATCCAGACCCTGTAGAAACACACAAACCCCCAGCCTGCAAGCTTTTCAGTATCATTGCTTTCATAATATTTACACTGGCTATTTTTTAACATAAAGGAGATCAGGAATTTACAACTGTACCGAGGTAAACATGAGGAGCTTGGCAAAACTCTCTGGGCTTACACTAAAAGGACCTACTGTTAAACAACAAATACCATTGGTGGCAATATCCCATCGAAGAGTAATGCTGGACAACTCTGAGCACATTTGCATTGCACACTAAAAAAGGTTGCCAGGCTGCCCTCTAGACCAGATGCACCAACTAGCCATCTCATGGATCTGTAAGTCTGGCCTCATATATTGCCAAACATACCCTAAAAACTGCACATCCCCACATGTTAGTGGCCTGACATCCTCACTGCCTCAGAGTGCTCTCAGAAGCACTTGAAATACTTTTTTCGTACTAATAAAAACTAATTCTTTTCCCAGCACTATCAGCTACGAGATTTGATGCTCGAACACTCTACAGTGCCCCATCTTCTCTTTAATTGGTGTTTCAGCTGTCAACAGTGCTCACCTGCAGCGAGTCCCAGTTAGAAATCGTTACTTACCGCTGCTGCTACAGCAGAGAACTGTTTATTTCCCCATGCTGTTTCTAGACCAGAAAGTAATCACAAGATCTAAAAATACTACAACGTGGTAACTGCTATATCTGACTGAAGCAGAGCAATCACTGAGCATTGCTTTCATCACATCTGTGTGTAGATAAGAATATTGGTTTGTTCATGAAATCATGCTTCTGAGTTTTGTGCTTTTGGGTTTGTTTGTTTTTTTTTCCCCCCACATCACCAGCTGCAAAAGCATAACAAGACTTACCAGGAATAGCTGTTGAACACGGGGTAAGCGTGGCACAGCACAGAGGGATCTTGTGCACGTCTAAGAGACGTAACCAGGTTATAAACTGAACTCCGGACATAATTTGATTCCCAGCTTTACGTGGTAGACCAGGTCAAGCAAATACAGAGCGGCATGTATCTCCCAGAAGGGCTCAGAAAATCCCACAAGGTCTGTCTCTGTCTAAGCACCTAAAAATAGTCTAACGATCTGTCCTCGTCTTGGAAAAAAAAAGCTCTCCATTGATTGATTTTGAGCACAGGCTCATAAAACGTGCACTGCATCCTCTCAGGGAGCTGTCATCACCTTGCTGTTATCATGAGAAAATGAGTTATTTGAAACAAACACAAGGATGTGCTCTGCAACTGGGTGCGAGGCTTCAGGGACAGCAGCCTCCGTGACCTGAGTTTGGGCCAGCCTGGTATCATCGCTGCCCGTCACGGAGAGCCGAAATCCCACCAGGACCGTGCTGCGGGGCTAGCAGGGGAGAGTCCAAGCTCGAAAGGCCAGCCTCCAGCTCGAAAGCCCAGGAAAGCCTTCAGCATATAATAACAAATAACTTGTGCAATATTTAAACTGCTTTTCACACCTCTCAAAAACCAGACCAGGTCTGGTTACATCAAGCCAATATTATTTATGTGCACCGACACCTTGATATACAAATAGAAAACTAAAATGCACTTGGGAAGAACATAGAGCTTCAAGTTGCTTGATGTGACTCATATTATTAATTATGCCCTCTGTTTCTGGCATTACGATTAAAGATTATCAATATCCCAGGGTACCATGCAGATATTTTATGGAATCATTAAACAATATCACAGAAGAATTGCAGCCACATCATTCAATGTGGGATGGCATTACTGTAAGACATAAAATTGAACAATCATATGCTTACTATTGTGATTTACAGCATGTGAAATCATTATATTTTATCTTTTAAAAAAAAGAGAGAGGAGTTCATAGATGACCCTGTCCAAATAAATAATAAACAGCAGGAAACTAAGTGAAGGGTTTATTTTATGTACAGTAATGAAGGAAAAGCGATAATTCCTATGACCAGCCAAATGGTATTGATGATGAATGCCAGTTTTGGCCAGGTACCAAGTAAATCAGGCACAGGTGTGAAAATGGTAGTCTAAGGGAATTAATGTAATAATTTATTCTCTGTTTTTTCAAGCATACTTTACCTCTTGCCTTTCAGTTTGCATCTGTTTTATTTTTTTATTTATTTTTTTGTATCTCTGCTCTTTCTGTGCCTCAATGGACTGCTGAGAGTGAGTAGAGTCCCCCTTGAGGAATTCACATTATTTCAGTGAATTATACACGTTTCTTGTGTATACAGTCTGGGGACTTTGAGCTTACAGTAAATGACATTCATTGCTTTACTCAGGCAAAGCTTTACTGTTCTTAGAATCATGACTGATTTTGTTGTATGAGACCAAAACCACTAGTTAAGAAGCTGTTAGGAAAGAATACTGTTAAACTACAAACCAAACAACAACATGTTGCCTTCCTATGTTTAATGAGATCTTCATGTCCTTACCTTGCCAGGTTTGGGATTCTCTCAAAATTGAGTATCATTCCTGAGACTTAACGATGTTCATGTTGGGTGAGTGCCAGACCTAAGTGAATCAGAAATTAAAATATTTAGTGAACTGTGGCATTAATAGTAGAAATATATAAATGCTTCCCAAAAATATCAAAAGTCTTTCCAAAGAGGGCATCGCACTGTGGTAAGCAGAGGGAGATTGCTGCCAGAGAATATTGAAACATAACGTAGAAAAAGCTATAGAGGAAAAATCAAAGCTTTTCTTGATGAAGTCATCATTTGATTAAATGCACAGCAGGTATCGTTGGCTTTAATTTAGTGTGGTGTTCGGATCTGTGAGGTTTAAATCTTAATCCTGCCTTTCCACTGCCTTGTGTTATGAAGTCACTTGCACCTGGGAGAAGCATTTTCTGGTCGACTGCAGCATGGTCCCAAATGCGAGTGGTTTGTCTTACTTCACCTGCTCCCTCAGCCAGTGCAAGACGTGCGATCAGCGCGTGCACGGTCTCCTGTGTGCTTTCCTGAGGAGGGCGAGACGCAAGCGTACGGCGGCGAGCGATGCCCTGTTACAGTCTGCACTGTGGCAGAGGGTGCGAGACAGCGTCCAGCCCCGCGATGCGCCCCGGGTGCGGGGCACGCGCCTCTCTGCGTCAGCTCGGCACCGATAACCCGCCTCTGCCGCGGAGCAGCTGAGGAGAAAATATGAAGGCGGCTGATGACGCTCATCTCGCCTCACGTCTTCTCACTGTGTTGGAAACAAAAGCCTGACTCCTACAAGCCTGAAGATTCAACAAAGGTAATGTTTTCTGCCAATAGGACCATTTCTCAGGTGAGGGGCAGTCCAGCCGGAGGACAGCGCGCACCCTGACGCCCCTGCAGGGTGCTGCCAGCCCGCGGCCGGGGCTTGGGAGCCCCCGAGCTCGCAGACCTGCCCGCGGGTTACAAATGCCCCAGTTTGTGCCCCGTTTCCCAGTCGGCACTGTCAATAATGCAGCCAGCGCCCCCCTACAGCCTAATTCACCCTGTGACTGAACAGATACATTTTGAGGCTGTGGTCTCATAACTGAAATGGCTGAAATGATTTCATGAGGGCTGGAAGTCTCCATGTAACCTCTATCCACAAAATGGGCTACAAACTTCCCCACATCCAGCAGCAACATATTTTATTCCCATTGGTATTTGGAAGTAGTTAACTTGGGAACTAGAGGCACTGCTCCTGCTTTGCTGAGGCGGCAGCTCGATGCACTCAGGACCAGTTAGCTCCCTGCCGTGACCTGACAGTTTAATACAGCACCCCGGGTTATACTTGGAATGCATTAATCTAAAGAGAAAAGACACATTATTGAACAGCACAGGAGTACAGTGTTTTTTATCTCTCTGTTCTCACACTCTGCATCTCTGGGGCTGTCCTGGCTCTGGGGCAACAGTTGTTGAAGACTACTCTAAAGCAGCTGCAACGCCTCAGCACGTACAGAAGTTGCCAGTGCTCTTTCCCCCTTCTATTTAATTGCAGGATGCATAGTTGTTCAGTGAGAAACTGGGATGCTAATCCAGCCACTTTTGCAGAAGAATGAATACAATTTTCAGACAAACACTTCAACTTCCAAATGTTAGCAACCACCACATAACTGCTTCTCTCTCTCTTCCCTGCAACAGCAAAGGCAAATCAGTTGTTCCCTTAAAACAAATGGTACAGGAGAATGTGTCTCAGAAATACTATTTTAGTATTAAGAGTTTTAAAAGAAAAGCTGATGGTCTTTTTGTGAAAGAAATAATGTTTTAATAGTTACCTCAAAACTGCACGCCGCACCATGTAGCCCATACACAGAGGAAGGCTCTGCTGAGCTGGCTGGGGCTGGAAGATGCCCAGGCTCCGGGAGGGTATGCAGGACACAGCAGTTGCCATCGCATTTAGTTGTGTTAGGGTGATGCCCCCCAAACCCCAAATGAGATCAAGACCCAACACACTGGAAATAGTGCAAATGAAGGGGTGATTCCTGCCTTGCGTTATTTACAGATTAGATAGCCGTGGCAGTGGGCGGTGTGAGTCTGGAAATGTTGCTCCTATTGGCAAACAGGCGAGGAGCAGAGCCGGAGAGAAGGGTACAGCTGACTTCTCCTTGCTCCGTGGAAAGGCCCAGCACAGCGCGTGCCTCAAGCTTCCGAGGTAGAAATCTGTGACAGAGCTGGCAGTTACATCCCTAGCCCTCAAATCTTAGTCCAGGGACTGAATTAACCTCAACTTCTCACCTTCACAAGCCAACATGAGGAAAGGACGGCATCCACGCCTCAGAAACCACCCAGCTCTCCTGGAGCCTCACAGTTTGGGTGAGACTGGCTGTGTTTGTTACTCAGACTTCTTCATCTACTGTCAAAAACTGCAATCGGCAAGAAGCTAGCTATTGAATGGAGAGAAAGGATGATGTGCCTGGTGACACCTTCTGAAACCTGAATAATACTTCCTTCTTTCTTTTTTCTTCCCCCCACCCCCTTTTTTTTTTTTAACTACCCTGTCATTATTGCTCCCTGCAGACTTGCTGCCAAAAGTTCAGTAACTTCAGTGGTCAAGACTTGATTCTTAAAACAGATGCAAATATCGCTCTCGTTTATGCAAGACCTTGAATAATGTTAGCCAAATTCCCTCTTTTCTGATACAACTCAGCTGACTTAGAGGGAGTTACTCATGTGTTATAGCAGCATAAATGAGAGGAAGTTCAGGTTCAATGCTTCCTTTTCCAGCTGCATCAGATGTTAACTAACACAGCTTTATTCCCTGATCCTGCTGAAAGAATTGATGACGGTGGTACACGAACAAAGACGCCTTCACATGCACAGAGTTGTGTACATTGTTGTTGTTAAACAAACATGCCCATGTTAACTTCAGCTTCATTAAAATACAAGAAAAACATTCATCCTGGGATCTCAGACAGGCAATTGATACAAAAGGATGTGTTCCAAATATTAAAAAAAAAAAACCCACAAAAACACTCCAAAATAAACAACAACAAAAAAACACCGTAAACCCAGGGAAGGTAAATACCCAAAATTATAAACGTTAAAAAAGAAAATATGCTGTGTCCTGCCTAGTACATCTTGAATCATGGATAAAAGGATTTAGCATTCTTTTTGCTCTGTCCACTTTTAATAGGAAAAATCCAGGTGCAGATGTGGGCTTGATTCCAGTGCCAAGCTGCCTGTTCTGTTTAATAAAGAGTTTAATGCAATTTAATCCAAAGAAGCAAAGAGCCTTAAGACACCAGCACTAGAGATACAGAATCCTAATTAATTTTCTGGTGGTCACAGTTGTCACAGAGATTCCCCTGCTTGTGCTTCTGTTAACATGGCTTAAGAAAAAAAAAAGCCAATAAATTCTGTGTTTGCATTCAATCGCAACTCCTAGGGAGATGATTAATATTTATATAAGAAAATAGCATATTACCACACCAGAATTATTCAGCTATCTCCCCCTTCCCCTTGCTTTCTTCTGCCTGCCCATGAGATTGCTCTGTCATTAATGAAGGGATAAGCATAAATACCTCTGACCAGTTCTGCCTCCTCATATGTTGATATGGCAAGTCAGGAAAGGCAAGTAGAAAGAGATACTCTTACCTCTGCCAGCAAACCTGCAGGGGAGCAGGACACGAGGGATGACACCAGCCTGCACGCCACAGGCCCTTCCTCCACGGAGACACCATTACTGGCCTGGGAGGATGAGCAGGTCCCCGAAGCTCCTGGGACTGAGACACCATTTTGCAGCAAGCAGGCGCTCTCCGTACGCTTACCCGGGGGAGTCCGATTGGCATTGACAGAAAAGACATGAATTATTGCACACAGAGCAGCACTTGCCCCCACCACTGTGCAACACACAGACAGGGCCACGTACTGAGGCCAGGCAGGTGCTCAGCCAAGGAACCCAGAAATCTCAAAAAGTGAGTGAGTCGAGAAGGTAGCAAGTGACTGAAAGCATTAGTGGGACGTTCAGTGGTGGCATGAAGAAATCCAGCAAGTCAGCGGCTGTGACAGGAAAAAGCTAACAGGCACGTTAACCAGGGCAGCTGACCGGAGGTATATCTTACTGTAGGAAAATGGTAACGGTAAAGAAAAAAAAACAGTCTTTCCTGGGAGGCTGTGGAAGAGGCCTTCCCAAAATATCTATAATTTCTGCTGTGTCTGTAAAGTACTGAAACTGTCTATACTTTCTGCGGGCAGTGTCTCTCGCAGATTGGAAAGTGCACAGCAGCTACCTGCATTTACACCATCCAAAAAGCTGTCCCTCAGGGACAGCATGGGGCTGGCCCAGACATACTTTGAATTAGTAAAACCAGACTAGGAAAGACCAACAGCTCACTCCAACTCAGTAAGCAGTTAGCAGATTGCTTCAACTTTGAGACGGGCAATTGATGACGGGTATTCCTTTGGTAATATCCTGTTTGCAGGTGAGGTAAGGAAGAGAGGGTTTAATAAAAAAATGCAAAACCAAAACCAATAAACCAAAAGGGTCCAACCCTGAACGCTGGAGGTAGTTCCTGGTTCGCATCCCCGGTGTCTTTCCATCCTGTATTCCGCCTTCGGACCCTCCCGCTGCACTTTGTCCCAGCCTCGTGCTGCCAGCGCCGGCTCCTGGACGTACTTTACTTTGCTCTGTTTGCAGCTGCCCTACGTGTTGCCCCGTGACCACGTCAGACTCCAGCCTCAGCCTTCACCGCCAGCCCAGAACCAGAGCAGCGGCTCCCTCTGTCCAGGGCTGCTAGCCAGGACCGCTGGTGGGAAGGGGGCCAGCCGCCCCCGCCGCGCTGGGAAGGATGGAGACGCCAGGCTCATGTAACCACCAGCGTGTCAGCACCTCTGACCTTGGCACTTTTCCGTGCCATTGGTGGTGTGCAGTCAACATAGATCCGGTGAGAGAGCCTAGTCGGGGACACTTCCCACTTGAACTCATTACTAATTTGAACACAAAGTAAATGGAAAGTGAATCTTAAAACTGCAGTGGAAATCATGGTTGCAGTATAGCAAGATGGCTCCCGGGAGAAAGATCACCTCGTGCTGTTCTCTGCCTTTGTACTGATGGTTCAGGTACTTGGCCGACATGAATGTGTTTGTAATCCCTGCCGCCTAACGTTTTCTCTAGGAAGATGGTAGAAAGATTGGAGGCTAATGTTTGTTCCAAAATGCTGCGGATATGAGCACCTGGAGACCTGCTATGGTTTTGAAAGTTAATTATATTAAAAGCTTAATCAAAATCAGCTGTGGGTGCTGTGAGAGTAATTACAAGAGGAATGTTCCTATTTCAACAAGGCAGAAGTGCATGTCTAATCTTAAATACACTATCAGTTCCGGTTTAAAGTAAGCACCTTACGTATTTTGTTGAATCAGCACCCAGATATCTAAATGAGATTAATCCAGTCGCTAGGCTGTGTTTAGCACCCTATCATCACCTGCATTACTGTGGCTTTCATAAAAGGACATGAGGACTAGGTAACCCGAAAATTGCACACTCCTGCTTTGTTCAGACTTGAAAAGCTTTCCCTAACTTTCTTCTTCAAATGGAGGAATAGCTTCTCAGGAGAAACATGGCTAATATAAAATGACAAGTTAACACTGCGTAACGCACCCAAAGCAGCTTGCGTTTCTAGCACCCATGCGTAGTTATATGGACATTTTAAAAGTCATTTATGCTTCTAGGAACATACACCACACGCAGGTTGCCATTGCCTGCACATTTAGTTCTGAACTGGGGTGAAGTTCTGACTGAGAAGCACACTGAGGGCCACTCAAATAACGTATCCCCGGTTCGATATACGCAATAGAAACGAGCAAACTCCAGAATGTGTGATCTGCAACCGTAATGTCCCCGTTGTAATATGAGGACAACATACCAAGTTATTTTATTTCCTCCTGATTCAAAAGCCACATGGCATTTGCTGAAAGCCAGTTCAGTTTTTCTGAATGTAGTAAAATATCCACTGCAACAAAGGATAAGGATTTTCTGCTGCAAGAAAATAACATACATGTGATAATTTGAACAAACCGAAACCCTTTAAGGCTCAAACAGATTGCATGTTGTTTTTTCCGAAATCACAGATTGTAACACATGACAGAAGTAGAGCATGTTATACAAGGTGTTGTTATTAAGCAAACAGGGAAAAACACTCAATGGCCAGTGTCTGCCTGTTCACTGAAAACAGTTTCATTGCACGGGTTGGTCTCACCTGTATCATTGTCACTCCCATTTAAAGATACCTAAAACAAAATGAGTTCCAGTGGGCTCACATGCACTGATAAAATGCATCTGTTCCTAATCTGCGGAAACTGATTTTATGATATTCTAGACAATTTTATGATATTCTAGACCATGCACAATGTAAGAGTAAGAGCTTTTATATATGGGACTGTTCAGGAGCTGGAGGTAAAGGCTGGGAGGGTGAAGTCCCTCTCCCCGCTGGCTGCAGGCATTTTCCCTCACATTGGCTTGGGCTCTTGGCAAATTGGTCTTCATTTGAAAATGTTCAGCTCCTGAATTTGCTCTGTCCTCTGCTCTCTACCCTCCCCAGACAGCTGGACAGAAAGTTACTGCAGTGACTGAAGGTGCATCCTGACCTAAGAAATCTGCCAAGAAAACTGAGACTCTTTAAACCTGTCTTTAAAACAAGCCTTTTATAGCTACAGAGTTGGTCATATACAGAAAATTTTATTATTCTTCAAATTATTTAAAGGCCAGTGGCGTTATTTGCCAGATGACGTGGCTGCAGATCATTACCTGGGAAACAGGAGTCCTTTCAGCCTGGAGTTCATAACGTCCTGGGAATCCCTAGGGGCCGTGCGCCCCGGCAGCGTGGGTGCACGGGATGCTACCAAGGACCGCCGTGGGCTGGCCATCCTCGTCCAGCACAGCTGGCACCGCCGAAAAATGCCTGTACCGGAGCGGGAGAGCCAGGCTCTTCCTACACAACTTTCTGCAACGCTTCTGCCACACTGAGCACTGTTTGCACTAGCAGAAAGGGGTGGATTAGGGGAATAAAGAGGGTTTGCCGAGAGAGAGGAGCTGTAGTTGAGGTGGTCAGCTACGGCGTCCCTTGCGGTCCCGCTCGCCCCAGCAGGGTGCCGGTGGGAGAGCCTTGGAGCTGCGCTGCGCCAGCGTTTCCTGTGCCGTCAGGCTGTCCGCGGCTGGCTGTCCAGAACACACAGAGGAACAGCATGCAAAACGGACAAAAATCGCGCTGTTTCACAACAGACGTGATTTGTCCAAGCTACAGCGAGCTTTTTTCTTAATGACTACCTGGAAACAGCGGCCACGGGGATCGGGTGCGAGCGGGGCCCGTCTAGACGCGGCCGCTAAACCCGAACCTCCTCCCGTGCACGCTCGCCTCCTCCAGCCCCGTCAGCGCAGAAAAGCTGCCCGTTTTTGTCGCCGCCGCCGGGACAGAGGCCCTGGCTGCTCTCGCGCCCGTGCGCCGCCTTGCCCGAAAGTTGCATAACTGCCCCACAGCCAGCCCCGAAGCACTGCTCCCCGGGAGCCAGCTGACGTGCTGGACGTGGAGGCCGTTCCTGGAAAAAATACCTCAGCGGCCGGCGGCCGCACGGCACACGAGGCCACCGCTGCTCTTGGCACCTCCCGGCCGGAGGCGGTGGAGAAGCGCCGCGGGCGGAAGGAGCAGCCGGGGCTCCTCGCCTCCCAGCACCCAGCCCGCACCGACCTCCTCCCCCGGACGGGCCCGGCTGCACCGCTTCCTTGCAGGGATCTGTAAACCAGGGAGTGGCTTTAGTCACGTGCCATGTTCTTAGCAGACATTTTAAGTCCCACTTAGCCCATCAGCTTAAAAACATGAATGGAAGAGCTGAAGGTATCATCCTGAATTTCCTCATGATCTTCTCTTAAAATTCCCCCACGGCTGACACTTACGCTCGGGCTACCTAGGACTACGTATTTCACCAAGCTCATTCATTTCACTGGTCTGAGGTGATCTGTGGTTTCAAAATCCTGGTCTCTGAGGAGCACACTCTCCTCCTGTCTGGGAAGTGCTGCCTCCCCCGCGCGCCTCTGGACCCGGCCCAGCACCCGGGCGGGCGCCCCGCGGGCCCGCGCCGGCCCCCCGGAGGTGTTGGAGGAGCCCGGCCGGCGGCGCGGCGGAGACCGGGCCGTGCCACGACCCGCCGTCCAGCGAGGGTGGCTGAAGCGTCTCTGACGGCGTGACTCCGCTGCCCTCGCGCCCCACGAAGCGTTTAACGCCGCAGTGAGGCCTGAGAGCGGCCGGGCTCGCCGGCACGGCCTGAGCACCCGAGGACGTTGCGTAAACCGTTCAGAAAAATGTTTGTGACGCTCCGTTTTTAACAAAAAAAAAAACCCCAGTGTCTGCATAGACCGTGCACGTAATGCTCTCCCAGTTAAAGAGGAGAATGATTTGTTGCCCAGAAGGAAGACATCAGAAATAAATGTTTTAACATTACTGAGGGGATTATACGCAAGAAGAAAAGAATTCAATTTGAGGTTTTACTTAAGAGGCAAAAACACATCAAGGCCTGATCTCGTTCCCACTGATATCTGCAGGCCTTCGCCAGCGCTCTCAGTGACAGCGATTTTTGTGTCTGAAATTTTACTCCTCCCCTCACACTCACTTTCCCCCATTCACACTCCTATACTCGGCAGCTCGGCCACTCTTCAACCACAAAATTTTCCACCAAGACATTTGTAAAGGTTGGGTATAGGGAGCTAGAGGAGAGGCGAGGGGCATAAAGAGGTCCATCCTGTGCTACAGCGAGCCCGTGTGAGTGCTTCCTACCAAGAGCCACTTCCAGACTCACCAAACTGGGATGAAGCAGCCTGACAGCACCCGGCTGATCCTCCAATGCTCGTCAGCCTCCCACCACTCCCCTCGAGACAGCCTGACCTTGGGCAAGTAATTTATCCAGGCTGTGCATCAGTTGTCCCTTCTGTAGAAAGGGAAATTGGCTTTTACCTTATAGGGGCATGTGGTGAAGCTGCAGAGTTTGAAGGCTGCCAGGAGCAGACCCGGTACCAGCACGGCCCGGGGTCTGGTGGCGCTCCGCGGTGCGCTCCCCAGGACCTCACCGCTACAGCATGTTTCGTAAAGACGATCAGAAGGTCTTCAGACAACAAGGACAAAAATGTCCCAGTGAAAAATAGACATGAGATTTGCTAGCATTCAAATTTTAAAACGTAATTTAAAAATTCAAAATGATGTCGCCTTTGAAACAGCAACTCTAGGCAATTAGCTCAAACGAAACAGAGCTGAAATAAAAAGTTAGTTCTTATCAACTCTTCTCCTGCCCACCAGACCTTTGCAGGCCAGGCTTGGCTTCTGGTTGCCGGTTGCGGTTCACTCAGTGGCTTTCTAAGGTGCCGCAAGCTCTGCTCTGCAACCACTGCTTGCTCCAGGAGCAACCTCTGCAACACCCGCAGGCCCCTCTCAGACATGTCCACCCGGGACCACCATGAGCCCTGTCCCACACCAGGGCTCTCGCCTGGCCCAGACACATCCCCTGGGAACAATAATCCGGAAACGCCAGCATGTAAATAAAACCACTGCCATCCACTGCGCTGAGCGAGGCTTCTCGTTACTGGGCAAGAGCAAATCTATTCATGGCCAGCAGGGATGGAAAAGGGTAAGAAATGTGACCCGAGGTGAGATCCAGAGAGGCTTTCCTCACCTGGGAGTGCTGGTTTGTGCTCGTATCTCCGTCGCGAGCATGAGCGCACGTCTACAGCTCCGTTCCACAGCTAAGGTAACAAAAGCAGTCTCTAGGATGGCTATCAAAACTCTACCCTCCTATTCGGTTTTCTGGATTTTTTTTTTTTTTTTAACAATAAAAGGCTAAAAAGGCTAATATTACAGTCCTTTTCTCCCCCCGCCCCTTTTTTTAAACACTGAGACTAATTCTCAAAAACAGCAATTTAAAAGGGGTGGGAACCCCTAGGTTTGTGCTATGGGAGCACAACATACTGCCTTGCCGGGGAGGAAGGGCCGTACGCTGGGGAGCAGCACAGGGACAGAGCTAGTGGGACCGCACCGTTTCCCTGCTGTCGTGAAGGCAGCGAAGGAGCCCGCACGGGCCTGCCGATAACGGCTGTTCCGCCTGTGCAGACTCATCAGTCCCTGCTGTTTTCTGTTCTTCCGGTGGTCTAACTCATTCCGGCTCTCTGGGCGACCAAGTGGTAGCTCTAAAAAGTCTCGTCTCAAAATATTCATTTGTGGACGTTCCTTAAGCAGCCTTCCTTGCCAGATATTATTTCTGTTAATTGGGCCTTTGGGCTGCCTGATATGCTGGAAAATTCACATTTTTCTACTCTTTTTCTTCTGCTTTTGAGCTGTTGTGTTTATTCAAGATGAAAGCCAGCTGTTATATTAATAAGAGAGCTGCCTTTCCTAAAGGGAAACATTCATCAGCACAGAAGCAGACGTTGTAGCTTTGCTGCGAATTACTTAAATTCCTCCTTTTTTCTTCTGAGCAGGAAATCCAAGAAGATGTATTTCAGAGCGATAGTATTGTGACTGCAGAGTAAAAGCTATTTACCCTAATCCCTTTAAAAGCTGGTAACAGGGATTTAAATGCGCTGAAGTTCGAAAAATGTTTAAATTTGAAGGGAGATGCAAGTATAAACCTAAAATATTTTGAAATAAGAAATGTTTGGATACTTTACATAGGAAATACATTTCAAATATAACACAGGTGATTATTATCAAATCAGCTGTATTTTTTCCATGCCCTATGGCTATTGATTTTCCTACAGAGCATCTTCTCAAAATGCCACTTGTAACATTTTCTACTGATTTAGAGTATAATACTTAACACTGAAATTTTAAAAGTTCACAAAACAGTTGCTGAGTTATTTTGTGTAATAAGTCCAGGGGTTATCGCTATAGGACGGGTGTGCCGTGACAGGGTGACCCTGGAGCGAGCCGTTCCTGCACATCTGGGCTCCCTGTGGGCTGTTGCTGGGGGGCTGTTTTGGGATTTGCGGCTGTGGGGCTTGGCGGACCTTGCCCTGGGGCTGGCACCGGCGAGGGAAACGTGCTCCACAGCCACCACGGTGCCAGCAGGGCAATAACCTCGTGCTCAGGCTTTCTTGGGACTGGTCTGGGCAGGGGTGAGGCTTTCAGGCAGGGGTATTCGCGTGCCAGGCAAGCAGCCGCTTCCAAATGGAAAATCCAGGCTAAAGGTTTCCCTTCAGAAATTCTTTCTCTATTTCTTTCTTTCTTTCTTTTTTTAACTGACATGCTGTATCTCTGTAGCTGAGATTTTTTATTTACTATAAAATCTCAGAAAACTTGCCTTTCATTACTCCTCTCACGTCTTTTCTGTTTTTCTTTCTTCTCACAGTGGCAGGAACAGCGCTGGTAGGAGGGACGGCACAGAAGGAAAATGCAGAATGTTTTCTCAATATGAAAATCCAGCTGCAAAATAGAAAACATTTTCAGTGGAAAAAATGACTTTGAAATTCAGTTAAGCCCACTCTTATTTCCCTGAGGCTGGAAGCGAGAGCAGCTTCCCTGGCCACCCCTCCTCGCACCCCCCCCTCGCTACCACCCTGCTCCAGCCTGTGGTCTGCACCCTTTCTAATGCCAAAGATGGGCTAGCAATTTAACTTCAGGAATGTGACTTTTTAGACAAGTACCAGAATGCCCAAGCCTCTTACACAGCCAAATGAACACTTTGAAAATATCCTTCCCTTGTATAAAGTATAACCTGCAATATTTGAATAAGTAAGGTATACGTGAGAGATATCACATGTTCATAAAAACAATTATAATCACAATACCTCATTTAGGTTCTGGAAAACTTGTTAACGGTTTCATGCAATTATCTGTTTACACAGACTTTTTATAACCGTAATATTAAATATTTCCATTATGCCATTGCTGAAATATTTTAAAAATTAATATAATCTGTTGTAACATAAAGAAGAATACGAGCATAACTACTTTGGAAAATACGTTCCAGCTGAATGAGCTAATTAGCTTTTAATAATGAGACCTAGCCAATGCATTTACCAAGCAGGCTACTGGAGCTTAATGATTTCAAAAGCTATCACATTTACAAGTTAATGTAGTGTAAATTATGCATGACCATCTTATAAATAAGTGTAATAAGTTATTTCCTGGGCTAGTGTTGTCTTAAAATGAGGTTCTTCTGAAAAGTGATTTTAGAAATAGAGCTTTGTGTGAGCCCGTATTTACTGTCTTTGTAGCTATTTCCAGATGAAATTTTGTAAGTTTGGCAGTAGACAATCATTCACCAGCCCAGATTTCCTTCAGTCCATGTCACTGCTAAGCCCTGAAAAATCTCCCTGGTTTAGGAGTAAGCAGAAGCTTCGGAGGCACTCAGTTTAATGTTTAACATTTCTCTTGATGGCAGATATTTAGGGCTAACAAAACCAAAGAAGCCTCCTCTCTACAAGCAGCAATATTAGCTTTGGCCTAGCAGCGGTTTTTGGAGACGTGCAAAACTGGAACAAAAGCCACCTATGAAAATACATTGCTATCTACTGTGAAAAGTACTTGCCCTTCTTCCTTCTCACCTTTCTTTTAGTAAAGAAACTAGTTCAAAAGAAACTTCCCAAATATGAACTACCAAAAAAAAAAAGTGTTCAAGCACAAACTATTTTTTTGTTTTATCTACACTACTCCAATCTACAAATTCTAGTTCTAACTTAAGAACAGCAAGTATGCATACAGTGCAATTGAGATGGGAATGCTTGCATGTTTAATTGCCTATGTGATCGACATCTTGGCATGCTTCCTGATTATTTGCTTGTTTTCTGGTGGATGATATTCTAGCTATTTTCTCTTTTTTGTTATTTCTGTTACCAATATGGCATCCTAGATCATTAAAAAACACCAGCCTTTTCCTGTAGAACAGCAGCCTTTCCAAAAAAGAAAGAGAAGAAATCCTTCCCATTCAGCTGTCATTATTTAGGACTGTTTTGATTTCGTTAGGTTTACTGGAGTTTTGAGGCCGCGGCAAGATCTCGTCAAACCTCACAAGGAACTATGTGGTCCTTCTCATATTTCTGATTAGAATAATTAGATACAAAATTTTTTTTAATAGAGGAAACAATTGATTTCACAATTGCTGGTTGAGAGCCAGAGTATTGTATTTTCTCTTGAAAAAGTAACTTGGCAAGATTTATTTCTATGATCAGGAACTAGGATTGGAGGGAGCTTATTTAATGAGCGATGTTCCTCTTACTCACTTGTTACACAGGGAAGCTGTTCAGTATAAATTTGAATGAGCAGAGATTCATTAGTGCATTAATCTCAATCTATCTGAAAAATTACAACTGCTTCATTAGCAAGGTTCGTTTGCAAAATAATAAAAAATAAGCTTGAATCAGTGGATTTCCACCAAAACGTATGCCGCTTACAGTAGAGTTTTTCTCCTCAGAGGTCAGCTCAGGAATGTGGAAGGAATCCTCAAGAGACCCTACTTATTACCACCAGTCTCTCTGCGGCTGGTAGCAGTTTAAGGTGCATTTTAGCATTGCTTTCTCAACCAGAAACAGGCAGCAGACTGTGACTATCTTTAGGCTGATATGTGGACATATATAGCCACATGTGTGTGACTTGCATGCACCCGTGCACATGCACACCACACACACACACACACACACACACACCAGTCCAAAATCTCTCCCTGCAGAGAGAGGAAATTGAAGAAAAAAAAAATCCCACTGTTAATTAGGAAAGGAACATTAAGTTTCTAAAGGGGGTCAAAAAGGCACATACATCTGTGAGGTGAGGTCTACCACTTTGATGTTTGCCTTTACCTCAAGGCTTCTTGGCCATGCAGTTAAAGTTCAGTTTTGCAGCAAGAGCAGAACAAAGCAGGAAGGTCAGCTGGGCTGCAGAGGGATGCCAGCACTCAAGATGCAGCTGTATAGTTGTTTTGCAGGAATGAAGAGATGGGCAATGCATACTTCTCCCCAAAAACCTTTATGGATATTTAGTGTTTCATGAACCAGCAGGTTCATGGTATCACCTACCAGCAGGGCTTCAAAGGACACCTCCATCAGCTCATCAGTGATGCTCAGGTTCCAAAAACAGACTGGTATGGTTCACTTACAGGTGTCATAAAAATAGTATTTTCCCAAGCAGTACCAAGGTCCTTGAGGAAGAAACAAGGAGCATCGTCAGTATTTGGGTCTACCTGTCAATTTAGGTTCTATACCCATCCCCAGGGCAGATGAAAAGGAAAAAAAAGTGTTTGTCAATCATGCATATGACATACGTACAAAATGTTGGGGAAAACCATTGCAGACTTGTACAAACTCCAACTTTTTTCCCTCCTTTGATTAGTAATTTTTTTAAACATTTTTAAACCATCAAGGTTCACCACGCAGTCCTATCAAGCTCTATCTAGGCAGACAGCTTATGAATTTTCAGTCACGTGAAGAACAAATGGGGAACGTCAATGCGGCACTGAGCTAATAGCTACTGTCTGGTGTTTAACACAATATTTTCAAACCGTGTGTCATCATGTTACAGTCTAGAGGAAGCCCTGGTGCAGACAACTGGAAGCAGCGCCAAGGTCAAGTAAATTAGTAATTACAATCAACGAAGTTATGTGCACAGCACACACTTAAGTTTCTCCTGCTCTTGTTTCTTTTAAATCAGTCTTTGCCTTTGACTGTAAGCTCTTTAGAACAAGGAGGTTTTTTTGCAGTGTTTGGAAGAAGACCAGACTCTCCCCAGTTCAGCATTTGCCCCCTGCGCTCACCCTGAATGAGTGACGGCTTCCTCGGCCTCTCGGCGTTTCCCCGAGGCTGCCAGCACCTTGGTCCGGGAGCTGCACGGGCTCACATCCCACCAAGCCTTTCCCGTACCTTGGCCCCTGACTCCACCAAAACCAGAGCTGCCACCTGCTCTCGCTCCCTCTGCTCGACCCGATCCCCAATTCTGGGCGGGCGCGTCACCCCTTTCTTTACCTGCTTTTCAATTCACAAAAATCTCCTCTTTTTCCTATTCAGCCTCTCCAGGATGATCTAACTTTGTAGAACAGATACTTTGAAGCATCCTTTTGGGCAGAAAGGCGTCGGGGGCACGTGCACGGCGATCCCATCACCGCATCTGAGCATCCCACACCGCCAGCAGCCCGGTGATACTCGTTTTTCCCGTGGCCAGAGCCAATGAGCTTTCCTATAAGAAAAAGGATGAAGGTCTCTTGCTGAAAAACAATTTAAGGACCATACAGAATGAGGGAACACACCAACTGGATATGCGCGAGTATCATTTCTCTAACGCATCTGCTTTAAGATGTGCTGCTGCTATGTGTTTTCTTTATAATAAGTGCTACTTGAAAAACATTTTTCTCCTTGTCCTTCTTCCTAAAAGTCTCTGACAGTGCTGTTTTTCTCAGAGCCTTATAATTATAATTGTTTTTTTTAATCTCCTGCTTTTGTGATACATTAAGTCTCTCGTTAGTTGCTCATCCACTAGGAATTGGAGATGATTATCACTTTGCTGCTTTGATATTTTACTTTGATATGATAATTTACTTGATATGATAATTACTATCTAGATATTATCAATAACAGCGTTAAGCAGCAGCCTGAGCACCCTGGCTGTAATTTGATGGAAGATTTGTGGTTCTCCTTGTCCGTCCCTTAAACATCGATCTTCCCACGTAGGGAATCTGCCTAACCCCTTGGGTGAGTTATGTTGTCCTACAGAATGAGAAGTGACACTTTATTCCAAAACATTAAGGCTAAGTCGGGGTGTATAAACAGCATCTACAGCCTTTATGGGACAGGATGGTAGTACAGGACTTGTTTATGGTCCTGAATGCCCACTTTGTTTGGAATTTATTAAGCAGATAAACAGCACGAGCAGTAGTCAGAGCCTGTGTTTTATGTCCTGTTGTCATAATTCAGTTATAACGCCTTTAAAACTATTTCCAGCAAGCTTTGCTAATTGATAGTGTATATCTGAGGGAGGGAAAAAAAAGTGCCTGTTTTCACGGAAACTTCTATTTTTTCCTTTTTTTAAATACAAGGCTAAAAATAGACAGGCCTCCCTGCTAACAAGTATCAGAGCCGTAACTGAAAAAGGAGTAACGCCAGACTTTTTTGCTCACCCAGTCTTTACTTTGAGAAGACGGCCACGTTTATTTTTAAAGGCAATACCAGCAAAATTCAGCTGTTGTTCTTCACAAACGTTCATGTTAGCATGTTCCTTGCTTGTGGTGAATGTCACTGCATTGCCCCGTGTCTCTTTTTGAGTTAGGAGGAGATGAAACGAATGTGTGTCACCTCTTTTCACGTCCGATGCCTGCAAGCCCCGGCCTGTGGGCCGAACCCCGGGGGGAACCTGCTTTTCCACCGGAGTGAAGTCAGACCCCAACTAGCACTACAGCTACTACGGCGGGGAGGGGGCTCTGTTTGCTGGGTTCATGCAAGCCTAGACCAAAATGATTAAAATCCCTTATGATCTGCACGTACAGTGTCACTGTCACCAAATCCAAAGCCAGATTCCCATCATTTTATAACCCCCCCCCACCCCAGATAGGCTGCCAACCTGCACCTGACCAGGGCTGAGGCAAAAACCTCTGTGATCCTTCACTGCGTTTGCTAAATATATTCAGGAGCATGATGCTCACAGACATGAAAATGAGAAGCAACCCTAAAATCCTGCCTGTTTGTATTTGCAAGACGCTTCGTATTTGTAAAAGTTTCCAGTTTGTGGACTCTGCAGCTCACCAGCTGGTTGCTTGGTTGCGTAGCAACTTTCTTGTCTGCCTCTGCTTGCCAGAATCAAAAGGCCGCGTGTTGCATACAATAATTAAGCTATTTCTTGGTTTAGAAGGACCAAAATTCACGTTATTCCCTGAACTGTTATCTGATCCCAGGCTCCTACCTAGACAAAGAGTGATATTCATAGTACAGAAATCACAGCTCTCTAATTTGCCTCTTTTTTCCCCCTTTAAACACAGTACGGTCGATCCTGTCACTGGGCATTTCCTGCTTTGCAAGGAAAGATGAAAAAGGTACCTGCAGGCTGCTCCGCAACAGCTCAGCTCGTGCTGGCAGAGCGCTTGAACAGAGTAGTGGAAAAACTAGCAAGACGATGGGGGCTATCCTTAGGCAGCAGAAACAACCCCACAGCTAGACCCACAAGTCTGAGGTTTTGTTCCGAGAGCCCCTTTCCCCCCTCCACCAGCCCCAGCCCCAGCCCCAGCCCCAGCCCCAGCCCGGATGCTTTTCAAGAAAAATAGCTGAGGCTGCGCACGTCCTGCAGCTTGTTTTCCCACAGGCTGGATTTGTGCGGCAGTCGTCGGCGTGTTGTGCAATCCGGGCTGGCCCGGGCGCAGGGCTGCGGTCAGACACGGACCTCCGGCCCCCGACGGGCTCGCGAGAACCGTCCCCTCCGGGCCAGTGCCTGCTGCCAGGCAGAGCTGCTGCGAGCTGCACGTAGCAGAAAAGGGCACCTGAATCAATGGGAGCTTTTGCCTATTGCACAAACACACACCCGTGCCAGGGCAGGATGAAGAGATGCTCCCGATTTCCAGCCAGCGGAGCTGCCCCCTCGCCCGCAGCAGCCCAGGCTGCACCACCAGCGGCGGCCCCGCGAGCGAGCTCTTGAATACGCCGTAAAGATCTAAGACCTGCCTGCAAGGATGACATCCTCCCCAGACGTCAGTCGAAGATGAAGGCAGTTCGGTTTGCAACATGTGAAGCGTAGCATTTAAAGCACAGATGGCACCCTGGCACGTCTGGAGCGCAGCGTGCTGGCGCCGGACGACTTCCCAGGCTGTGAAAACACTTTCTAAAGACCACGTCTCTCCTGCTGCCACCGTCGGAGCGCGGCTTTCTGGCCTGAGCCAAGATCTTAACAGCACATTGCATACAATTTGAGACGCCAAACCCCAAATGTTTCACCCCTTTGCTTGGCACTGCCGGAGTTGGGAAATTAAATATTAGCTCCAGAGTTAAAACTGTCTAAACTTGCCATTTTTCCAGTTTGCACAGCGCACAGTGTTTCCCATCAGCTATACACTGGTAACTGTTCAGGAAAAGCTGAGTACTGGATTAACTTTTACTATTTAGACACCACCAAGAGTGTCTGTAAGGAGAAGTAATCTGTTTTATGCGGCTGACTGATACACCTGGGGAAAAGTGACACTCCTCTTCGGGGCGCAGAAGCCCCCACTGAAGCCTGCGTAGTGCTGACACCGCTTTTATCGGTTGTGTTGAGTTGAGGACTAGACCAGTTATTTTTCAGCTCTTGGCCAAAGTACCGTGAGCCTTCAGGATTCCCCGCTGGCTCGTAGCAGGGTTGTGCTCTGGGAGAGCAGCAAACCCCGTTTTGACCCTCTCAGGTATTTCTCACAAGCATAACATGGCATCACTTACCGCGGAGCATCCAGCCCGGCCCTTCGGCCTTCCTGCCGTCTCCGGGGACCTGCTCCGTGGGTCTGACGCAGCCACCCTCTCATTTAATTGGTCTCGCAATTCAAACTCGCCCTCATACGCTTTGCATCTCATAATTTTCAGAGCACAAAGTCACCTGCGAAGAGCCCCTGGGGGACGCTGGCTGGTGGCCACGTGTCCCCGCGGCGCCAGCACCTCGGCAGGGCCGCGAACGCAGCCGCAGCAGGTTAGGGCCCACCGCTTTTCCCAGGGCTGCTGGGGGGGAAGAGCTGCTCACCTTGCTGAAGCTAGCCCCGCGGTCCCAGGAGTCAAACACCGAGGAGCTTCACAAGATGAGTCCAGTGCTGGCTTTGATCTGAAATGCGCAGTGGAGAAAAGATGGAGGACAAAAGCCCAAATCTTTCTTCCTAGTTTCTATTTAGGTGCACTACTAAAAAATGCATTTTTGGAGATGCTGTTTGCATTAGTTTCATCCTAATTTTGCTGCTTTTTGACATGAAAGAGGTGTTAGAAAACTTATAAAACCATAAACCTGAAGAACTGCTGCTTACAAACGGCCTTCTCACTAGTTTCCTTTATTGGTGAGGGAACAGAAGAAGCAAAGAGAGCACTAGAGTATTCAATTGTCAGCTGTAATTATGTCTACTTAGGTTGAAGAAACTTGTGAAGAGCTCTGTCAGATTTTTACTGTAGAGTTAAAGAAAAAATAGCTTATCCTTTATCTCCTTCATGTCAAATTATAAAATAAACATAAGAACAGTTAATAAAAATATTTTACGATGATGAATTCAGATCTCTACTGCTCAGAAACAGACCACCTCAGGATTTCGGTATATATTTGGCAGTAGAGGAACGGCGATGAGCGCTATTCATAGGCATCGGTTCTGTGGATGGGGGCAAATGTCTAGTTGGCAGCCAAATAACCTCTGACACCCCCCCTTCTCCCTTGTGCTACATAATGAATTATCTTCTTGGTAAATGCCCTCAACTCATAATGTGAAGCGACTGCCGGGAAGGGATGGAAGCAGGCAGTGAGAAGAGCAAACTTCACCGCTACAGCCCCTGCGCTGGGCGCCTGCATTTCGCATGACCTCCCAGCGCTCTCGGAGCCTTCCTCCTTTCCTGCAGCTCCCTTCCGTTCGCTGGGCTTTGAGTGTTTTTGAGAGGAGACCAGCTGCTCTACAGCAGCAGCAATCTGCTAGCCAAAGGAGTCAGTGCTGGTGAGGGGTTTGTTTTTCACCCCACCAGAAAAGAAAAGAGAGGAAAAACAAACAAACAAACACACACATGTTGTATGCTTGCTCGGCAAAGCTGGATTAAAGTAGGTAATAGGAAGAGGATGAATAGCCAGCTGAGGACCGGTGTGTGTGGGCTGGGGGGAGGGATTGGTTATGTCACACCACACCTTGCCGAACAGCTATTCTTTCCTCATTTTAACGGCAACCAGCTGCTCTGCAACAGGTCGCTCCAGCAGGACAGCGATGCCCCAAGCAGCGACAGCCGGCGAGAGCGGGCGGCCTGCTGAGGAGGTGTCAGCTGAGCCTGGGAAACGGGCTTTGGTCAAAGCAAAAGACCTGCCAAATTGGAAGGGAAAAGGGCTATTCACCCATACCCCCAAAAAAGGGGTTCAAGCAGATTAATGCTGGATTAGGGGTGTAAGAGGCTCTCTGCTCAGCGAGGCCGGGCAATCCCGCTCCCAGCCTCGCTGCACTATCAGCAGCTCACGCAGTTCAGCCAAGCGCTGACGTGGGGCAAATCACCGCCCCCCCAGGCCGGGGTGCAGCCGAGGTGCCGGACACCAGCTGGGGCGTCCCCGCGGGGCCAGAGCTCCCCGGGAGCCGACCGCCTCGGCCCGGCCTCCCGCGCACCCGCCGTCGCCAAACCCGTGGGGCAGCACCCACGCGCCATCGCCGGCACCTCGAAACGCTCCCCCCCCTTGTCTCCTGCTCACCTGTTTTGAAGGGAATTATATTTCCTGGTGTTTTGCTCAAGCTGCGGTTTTTTATTCTTTTCTATTCTGCGTTGCTACGAGCAATCAGCATCTGCTTTCAGGTGTTTTCTTCACCTTAGCATGTAATTCAAGGCTCCGTATGCGGATGTTTAGCTGCGCTCAGGGCACTACATCTCATTTGGGGAGAGGGAGGGCTTCATCCTCTGTTCTTTTCTGTATTGTATTCTTTTCTACTATTAGAAAAGGGGAAAATTGCACAACTGCAGGGTAACGGTCTCTTTCCTTAGACATACTCAAGGGTGGGTGGACACCCGGAAGGACAAGTGCTGTCTTTGCCTTTTCTGCCACTGGTTTTCCTCTGATTTAAATATCACCAAAAAAACCAAGGGAAAAAAGGGCTGCCCACTTCAGGCTCCCCCGTTTCATAAATGAAATAAATGAAAAACCTTATAAAGATGAACTCAGCCAGAGAAACGGCCTTGGCAGCTCACCCACCTACCCAGTCTCAGAGCTGCAGCAGAGCTCCACGTGGGAAATTCCTGCTCTGCCCGGACCTAGAACAACGAGGATCCAAAATCAGTAATTTGGGATACTAATTGATTTGCAGTTACATTTCTAACTCTTCTTACACATCTGTCCAATAAATGTCTTGAAACCAGGGAACACCTTCATATAGGGCACCAGTAATCTGCAGTGCACAGGTAGGTGCGTAAGGATGACTAGATGCGCCAATTAGCAAGTATCGATTTTAGAGGGAATTAGGTACCTAAGCACTGCTTAAAATCTGGCTTCAGCTCCAGGGCGCAGCCATACTGCGCTCCGAATATTTAGCAATGCAAACCATGGCTGGCTCCTGCTCACCCTGAGGACGCAGAGGCGATTAAAGATTATCTCAAAAACAGTTTGTTTCATTAAAAAGCCCATATGCTCCAAAAAATTCAGTCCACCCACATTTCCTGCTAAGTGCCAAAAACCCGCAGAGCATAAGTAAACATACAGAGTGGGCCGGCGGCTGCCTGGAGTTTCTTGGGGGATTCGTTTAGATGAAGGAGTTGTAAAATCCTTCTTCCGTCATCTTTCCAATTAAAAAAAAAGAAAAAAAGAGGGAATTATTTCGTTAGGGCCCCTGGCAGGTCCCCGCTCACCGCCCTCGCGCCGCCTGCGGGCTTGGGCAGAGAGGTGTCTGCTCCGCGGGCTGGTTGCTGCGCGGGGACTCATGTGATGTCTGCGGGGGATTTGTGCCTGGCCGGGATCTCTCACCCGTGCTGGGAATTTGCTTTGCATCCACAGAAGCACTGGCAGGACCTTGCCCGAGAGGTGGGCTCTGCTTTCCGCTGGCTGGGCCAGCTGTGCCTACCGCCGCCCGCGGCAGAGGGGGGCCGACGGGCACAAAACCGCAGCAACGCTGCGAGAACGCTGCAATGTGGGTACAGAGCTGGCGTAAAAACGCTGCCGCGGAGCGACTTGCATTGGCCCCGCGTTTCGAGGCGCCTGTCTCCGCCGGGCACGCTCCCCGTCTAAGGAAGAGGAGAGACAAAGCAACGTACTTCCTGAGGAAAAGCAACGTACTTTCTTCCTCGCCCTGCCCGGCAGCCCCATGCTAGAGTCTCGCTCTTCGTTTACGGCACTTCAGCGGGAGGATGAGGGAGCCACCAGCCGCTCGCCGAGGACAAGCCCCGCTCAGCTCGCCCGGAAAAGCCCCTCTTCGGGCCGCGGCGGGGGCTGACGGAGGGCGAGACGGCGCGCTGGGCGCCCCTTCTCCAACGGGACCGCAAGGCTGCCGGCGCGGCCAGGGCCAGCGGCTCCCCCTGGCAAAAGGCTCACGAAACGGGAACACGACGAACCTGCTCTCCGCTCAGAGCCGCGCGCTCCGCGGTCCTGCTCGGCCGTTTTTACACGTTCAAAATTTCACTCCAAAGTACGTGAACTTGGGCCAAAGACCGTGGGCCTCGGTTTACTGATCTTAAGTGGTGCTTGTTTGCGCGAAACGTTCGTAACAGCTCCTCCTGCGTTGTACGTGTCTTTACGTGCCAAATAAGAGAGAGGCATGAAAATAGTCAGAGACGAGCCATGGAAAGGCAAGGAGTCCTCATGCCCTTTCCCCCGCCATCTATACGGAGGCACGACACAGCCCTTCTCACCTTCTTCGGATTATTTTTTCCCACCACAAGTATTGCTCTTAGGCCTCTGACTTCCTACCGAATGGTATATCTGCACGCCGAGACCACCCAAGAATAGGAAAGTTTGGCAGTGCTTTGCGGTACAAGAACTATTATTTGGAGGGACGTTGATGTAAGATGAAGAACTCGGGTTTAAATAGATTTTTTTAAAAACAAAGTCAAAGAAACAGCAGGGTACTGAGCTAAGGTCTCCAGAACAGAACCTCCCCGCTGCCGCGTCCCCGAAGGGCGCCGAGCCCCACCGAGGACGGCCCGCGGCACCCTCGGCGTTTGCGTTAGAATATTTAGCACCGCAGTTCCCGTTTCTCAGGAAAAAAAAAAAAAAAAAGTTACAAATCAGCCGGCAGACCGAGGAGGAGTTTCGCCCCCGGTTCTCCCAAGACGCCCGCGCTGGTGCTGCCTGCGCGGCCAGAAGGGAGGAATCGCTGCCCTCAGCGAAGCAGCGCAACGGAGGGAGAATAGGAGCCTTTTTGGTCCGGATGTGCCCAGGTTTTTTTTCCTAATACGTCCTCAGCACCTGACAACTTACAGTAGGACTGACAGCAACCGTCTAAACAGAGCCTAGTAACCCACACCGCCGAATCCCGTCAACGTTCTTCCCGCCTAAAATATTTCCCATGTTTAAACAGTGTGACGCTTCCTGGAGGGTGTTACATCTCACCTGTAGTTTCTGCATCCTATTCAGGGGAATGCTACGCACAACGCTATTCTTCTGAATATTTTAAGAAAAAAAAAAATTCAAAAAACACCCTTCAAAACAATTCCCCAAATAGTTGACTAGTCTACTGCTTTAGCAGAACATGAGTCGATCCCGAAGCAAATGATGACGCTGAAGGATGCTTAACCTAAGACTCTGTTTAGGAGATTGAAATGAAAGTGCTCTGATTTTCAGAGCACCAAAGAATACTGAAAAGGCACCCAATACGGCAGGTGAGGGGAAGCAGCCACGCGCCAAACTATACAGCACTCTCGGCCAGCAAACACAGAACAAACAGAATTACACATCATTTTCAAACACTCGTCCATTAAGAAAGACTACTCCTTGATCAGCTGCAGTAATCGCCCGCTGGTTGGAAGGGTGCAACGTCTTTAACGCCAATAACCCCGCGCTTGCACAAGGGATGAGGACATGTTAACAACTACCACGGCTCTATTTTATGGTTCAGGCAACAGAGAGCGGCTCTGATAGCACCGCTGCTCCCCACCACCGCGTTTCTGAAAGTGGGGTTAAGTACTAACGGCCGAAGCCCATGGCCTTGGTTCGCACAAGCAGTCCCCTCAGCAGCAGCTCGTGTCCCTGCAGTGTCACCACCGGTCCCTGCAGTACCTTGTGTCCTCCGGGAGTGGGACCGGCCTCCGACTCCCGCGGCCGGGCCGAGGTGGCACTTGTAAATTGTAATATTTATCATAGAAAAGTAGTGAACTAGCAGAGCTTCAGAAATGCTCTCCTTGCCAGGGCTTGAAAACAAAAAAGGCAAAACAGAACTATTAATTAATAACAATAAAGTCCTCAAGAGAACAGAAACCTGACCTTTCTTTCTGAAATCCTATAAGCTCAGATTTTAAGAGGAATGTTTTTACAGCAAACTTAAAGTGAGTTGTGGTTTGCATTTATGAGGCATAAAAATTATTAGACTTTTTTATGAGTTTTTTTTTCCGTGCTCCATCATAAGAATTTTTATATCATCTTGTTGTGGAATTGGAACCAATTAAGTGCTGAGCGCGATAGCTGAGCACTTATCACCGCTAACTGAGGGTGGTGGTGCCCGGGGCCTTTCCGTGCATCTGATCCTGCCCCAGGGAGCCAGGTAAGGCTTTTCCTGGGGCAAGGGAAGTTTTACCTGCCTGTGGCTGACTACCGCTGGAGCAGTCCTGAATAAGCCAATACAAGACACAGGCTAAGGAACCAGCTTTGCTTTGCCGGGCCAGGATCAGGCTTTTTGAGGACGTGCAGAGACAGGGCTGGGAAGCAGCAGGGCCGATCGGGACGTGCTGCATCTCTCGGGAGGGCAGATAAGGGGCTTTTCCAGCCGGCAGCATCATCTGCTGCACAGAGCTCATGGGAGGAAAGGGAGGCTACTTGCTCAGCTTTAGCTTTGCTGGTTAAAAGTAGACACTGTGTGCCAGTGCCCACTTTAAGGCTAGTTTGGGTATATTTACGCTACATCTCAGGAACAGCAGGCACAGCCACGTCAGGAGCAAAAAGCACAGCTGGAGAGCACTCTTATTTCGTGGTTGCTCCTTACTCAGATGGTTGTTTGCCTGTTTTCCACAGGCTCCATCGCAGTGGGCACCAGAGCATGGCACAGCGGGTCCTTCCAACATCATATCCACTTGGCAGAGAATAAAAAGTCAGAGGTTAAACAACTCACTCTAAACAAGAAGTCGAGGCTAGGAGGTCAGCATTTGAAATAGCATAACGAACTAGTTGTAGATGGTGTTAGCTGAGTATCTTCAGTCTTCAGCAGAGTGGGAAATTTATGGAAAAGGCCTGAAGATCAGCATCATTTCTTTCCTACAGCAGCACTATGCCTGTAATATGGCAGAGATATTGGAGGGTTGTGTTTGGGGGTTGTTTTTTTTTTTTTTTTTTTTTGAAGTCCTCCAGCATTGCATGAAAGTACACCAATGCTCACCTAGAAGTAACCTGAAACCATCTGCTGCAACGTCCAACCATATTGCTTCACTATTAGGTTACTACATTTTAATAGCTGTAAGCCCATTGCTATGAGTTTCGATGAACTATGTTTATTGAAATTAAAAACTAAAGTATCAATTCTTAGGACAACATTTTGTATTCCATTGCAATAAGTGTTAATTTTTTTTATGGACATTTATGGAATAACAGTGCCTTTTGATTAGCTAATCTTCTGAAATGAAAAATGTAGTCATTCTAAGCTGATCAGTGCTAGCTAAGAAGAACAGGGAGCAATAAGCAAAGAAGGAACACTAGGGAAAAGATCTCCACATTAGTAACTGCCTCTGTATTGTGCAATTTAGTGCAAATCCCAACAAAAATCCAGTTAAAGATAGCTTTATAGAGGTGATGTCAAAACAGTGGGCATATGTATAAAACGAGTTCACCAGGTATTTTAACGGTAACAGGCCACAGCCTCTCCCGACGTTGCTTCCAAGGATGAGATTTATGAATCGGCCACGTTCTCTTCCTCTTGCAAGAGGAGATGGGAAGACTTGCTCTGATGTGGCTGTAAACTCTGCTAGCTTGGAGAAGTGGGAATGGAAAGGGAACAGTAGACACTGCAAAATTTTACTTTCCTTTTCCAAAGGAAAACAGCCCTTTCTGGCTTTTCACCTCTAATTTCCTGAGCAATAGTTTTTAAAGCTCCTAGGAGCTGAAGCACTGAAGATGTACAGGATGAGTGCTGTTCCACAGCTGGGGCCACTGGAGAAAAAAGGCACAGATCACAGCACTGGTTCTTCCAGTGCCTCGTAGCATCGTAACGAGCTAGTAGGAACAGTTTTTGCTGAGTTCAGTCTGTTAGCCCAGAGCAAACCCAGCTGCAGCACTGGGACCCAGCGTACATAACTCACTCCACCAAGGGGATATATGTCTGTGATTCTTGGCATCATGGAGACCCAAGTGCCACATTCTCAGATGAAAATTGGGCACCTATAACCATTCAGGACATGGACCTCAGAAAGCACCTCTTACCTGCACCCATGATGGTCCTGACTCTCTTCTCACAGGGCCATAAATCTGGAGTAAATTCTACACACTCAAGAGAGTTATTCCAAGACTAGAAAAAAATGAGACCATCTCTTACATTTTTCTAATTCTCCATATATGAATCAAATATAAGTGACATTGCATTAACCAGAGTGTCATCTACTTGCCTAGCTTTTTGCATTTGTGGTGGTTATCATTAAAAAGTCAGGCTGCATCAACTGTTGCTATCCATGGCTATCTTGTTTTTCCCAGTGCTGGGAACAGGACCTATGCCATTTGCCCATCTTACATCTGTAGTGTTACAAAGCAAGCCCTTGTAGCCTACAGCTGAAAGTTTATTGTAAGAGTTTCTTCAATCAATCAGATTGATTCCACTATAGTAACACAGTATTTGGGCAGCATTAATAGGTACACGGTCTTTGTCAGGCATTGTCGTCTTAACATGCAGAGCATAAAAGTAATTCAAAATTAGACTGATGACTAAAGCTGCAACTAAAAATGTTGGCCTTAAAATCCACTGAGTCATGTCATGCAACTGTAAACTATGTCCCTCTGCATTACTTGAACTGCAGTTTCCCAACAACAAATAACAGTCCTACAAATGTAATTTAAGTTCGTGTTCTAAATGCCCCTAGAGTTACACAAACACTGATTACCTGCAGAGATCAGAGAGGAAATGTTCCTTTCCACAGTCTCAATATTTCTAACTTTACTGAGGAGATGAAAGAAGATGTTATAATCTCTTCTGCCCAGCTGTATTGCACACACATAATATGGCATTTGCTTTTCTTCTTTCCTATTTAAATGTTTAGCTTAATAGGTCATAAAACAAATGGCATCAAACAAAGAGAAGTTTATGTTGTTGGAAACTTCATTTTTTAACTCTTTACTTTAGGTGCATTAAACACTGCCTCGATCCCTATTAGAATTATATAAGGCAGTAAATGCCCTAAATTGCCTATTGGGCACTTCATGGAAAAAAAAAAAAATTAGGCAATTTCAGCCGTCCTCCCCACAGTCACTCCTAGTTCAAAACACAAACTGAAGCACAAAAACCTCCCTCAAGAATTTTCACAAATGTCATAACGGGAATCATATTGTGCCAGCTGTGAAAACTATTTCTAGGCACTAACATTTGGATACCTATCCTTTACAGTTGCAGGAATGTCACAAATTCTCACATCACGTTTTTGTACATTGCTCTAATTCATAGAGTGGCCAGTTGATTTATTTACCTATATTCTAACTTTCCAGCGTTAGAACAGCAGCCACTTTAGGACCAGCTTTCAGTTATTGAGAGATACCCTGGAAAACCAGTTAGTCATCCTGACTTCTGGTATTGGCGCACCACTACGAGGCCAGGCCGCCGCGGTCCGGCTGAGCCGGACGCCGCACAGCTGCAGCCCTACCCCGGGCAGCTCCCCACTGAATAGACGAGATGGAAAGCTAATCAGAGGGCAGGCGAGAGGGAGGCGCGTGGGATCCAGCGACAGGTTAGTGACAGAGTCAAATCCCCTATTTCCTTTTCAGCTGCAACGCTGGGGCAAGGAGAGGGGAGAAGAAAGTGGGACTCTGCCTCTCGTTTTGCCACTTACAGTCAGTGTTTTGCACCCGGGGCAGGCCGCTCTCTAAAGCCGGCTTGCATGCAGACCCCAACGTCAGTCATCCATCTCAACCCGGCCGGCACTGGGGCCAAGTCACGCTCCTGGTGTCCCTGGTCAAACTGGTAAGTGCAATCCCAGCTCCTCGTCTGGGGGAGACTGTCTAGGACCTGCAGAGTGCAGGGGGGGCTACCAAAGGTGTGTTGTGGGCCAAATCCTTTTTGAATCTCCTTTCCAGTAACTTAGCGTGATTCCTTTGCTCTGAGACCTGTGACTCACCAAGGCAATGAACTCCATGGGAAAAAGGATTCGTTAACAGAAGTACTATTAGGAGGCTCTTGTGTACCCTTGCGCACGTTGCAGACGTGGGCAGACTCGTTCGCGTGGAACGGGGAGAGGGGAAAACGGCAGGAGGGACGGAGACCCCTGTGGAGCAGTTACCAGAGGTGAAGCCCCGCTCGGACACGTCACTGCCACGCCACTTCCCTGGCCCATGAGAAGTCCCCTGCGGCCCTCACATGGCTCCTCCAGACCTGCGCAACTGGGCCTAATTGACCCGTATGCGTCCCGTCGCTACCGGTATCTACTTGAGGGCTGCAAAAGGTACAAAGCTTTTCAGTAACAGTGATCTTGGCAAGTGAGAAAGGCAGCTCCCAGCATGCTTTCAATATATACATATTTTGGACTCCCACCAAGAGTTATTAGTTATTAAGCAGCAATGAGATGAGGCCAGCTTTAGAGTACGTTTGTTAGCCATATGATATCAATTAAGTCTGAGTCTTCTGACTGCAAGGAATTGGCATTACCTCATACACAAGCAGAATTAAATTCCTGCTCTACCTCTCCCCGTCCTTGAAGTCTGTAATGCCAAATTTCTCCCACATTCCAGGGGGAAGGTTGCAGTTATGCTGAATATGTGGATGCCTTTAATTTGGATTTAATAGAACCACACAGCAAATGCTTTGGCTGTAATATGCAACAGCAGTAAAGGATTCGCTTGGCCATGCAATGCTGAGTAACATATTTATTAGTCCACTGAACAAAATGTGGGCTTGTCCACCTGCCCATTGACTTCAAGGAAAGAAGATGCACTGGTGAGATGTTATGCTTCTTTTTACTTGCCATATAAACTGAGGATTTTCTTTACTCACAAATAAAGTGTTGCCATCCGTTACTGGAGTGTACTGGAACTAGGAAAGCCTTCCTTTTTCAATACTTTGCGAAGCCTAACACTGCCAGCGCTTGGGCTGAGCCAGCCAGTCTACTGTCATTAGCATTACTGGCAAACCTGACCAACGAGGGGGACCAGAGACCATAAATAGGACATTGAACGGGCAGAATGTGGCTGCAATTTTTACAACAATGAATAAAATTAATATCGCCTAATAGCTCTTACAGAGCTGTGCAATGAGTTGAAAATTTCAAACTTCTCACACTGGGGAGCTGTTCATATCTCAAACACAAACATTTGACACTAACTGGAAATCCTAATGGAAAGACTTAAGACCTGTATTGACAATACAATGTCATTTTAACAGATTTTGAAATCTCCCAAATAAGCCCCCTTTAGTTAGATTTCAGCACAGATCTGTGTGTTTGTATAACAGGTATGACCTGGAAACGCTTCTTTGATACTGCACATCAACACGTTTCCTTCTGTTACATATGTGGCTGTCAAACCACAGCAACCCAGTCCTGCAAAATGGTGCAAGAACCTAAATAGAATATGTTGTAAACAGAATTGCTTAGCTGCATGCCATATTTCTTTTTGAAGACAATTTTATTTCTTCCTGACTTATTTTTATCAGCCTTGTCCATTTTAATGCCAACATTGTAATTTAAGACTGAAACATGAAGTGGGAAAATACTTTGCCAAATAAGTTGGCAAGGGTTTTGTATCTATGGTGTTATGCAAAATACATAGACTCAACTGTTCTGTCAGAACGCAACAACAGGAATAATATCTAAATAAATTGCTAAATCAATTGAAACTGATATATTCTAGATTAACAACTCTCTTGCCAATTAATGAAAAAAAGTCTCGCTTTAAAAACGTCTTTTTCACCATAATCCACACAATAATGCTCACCTGTGCCTTCTCCACAGCATAGTCTTTGGCGCAGGTCACGCCACCCTCAGACCTGGGCATCACCAAAGCCTCCATGGTTTCAGCTGTAGTCCTCGGTGCTTCAAAACCTGGACCCCAGGGAATAGGAACATGGAGGATAAAAGCATGGAGCCTCCTTTATGTCTTACTGTCATACAGACTTTCAGGAGAGATTTCCATAGAGAAGAGGTGATGTTCAAATAACGGTGAAGTCAAGTGCTACTGCCCAGCAAGGAAGAAGTGAAAAGGGCCATCTTGTTGCCCTGCGTGTCCAAACATGGAGCACAAACGGTCTCCTGCCCAAGCTCTGGTGGTCAAAAGGAAAAGTACAGACCCGCTTAGGGCGCAATTATAGTGTGTGAGACAAGCAAGCAGCATATGATAGAAAATGTGCTCTTTTGGGGTTGGTTGGCTTATTTGGCAGAGAGGCCAGTTTAAGGGGTGGGAAAAAAGTGGAACTGTGAGGGCACCGCAGTAGCAGAGCGAGGCTGCTGACTGCCGCATTCAAGTAAGAAAACTAAAAAAGGTCCATAATCCTGGCCACAGAAAGCTCAAATGAGAAAACTGTGGTGGAATCAACAGGCTGAGACTCGGTATCAGCAGAAAGAGGACTTCAGCTAAGATGTGTACATCCTCCCCAGCTCAATTCATCATTCAGTTCCATTTTTAGGGTTTCCTGCCCCTGACATACACCCTCTTTTCAAGTCAAGTCCACTTTTATATTACGTTTTCGGCTGACATTCAATTGTCTTAACCATCGATCTGGGGGTCTCCTTCCCAGCTGTGCCTTGGCTCTCTCATTGCATGCCCTCCTTTGGCTGCTGCAAGCAATGGCAGGGCTTACGGAGACAGCAGGAGCCCTCGTACGAGCCCCCCTGGCATTTCTGGAGTGCTCTAATACCACGCGCTCGCCAGAGATGTGTGTAATCAAAGGCCCTGCCACTCACTGGCAAAATAAAGCTGAATTAAAGTTGTCTAAATAGCCTTAAGTAATTTCTTTTCCATGTAAAAGAATTTGAAGACCAGGAAAAGAATATGAGTACTTGACACTAATGGAAGGATTTTAGAAAGACTCTCCCTCCAGGAGTCATAACAACAATACGACAGAGCCTGAGTGACAGAAGAACTCTATTACGGGTGAAACAAACTCGTTTCTCAGATGTACGTATGCTTATTGAGTCAGGATGTACATGGAAGCAATAAGGAAATTCCCAAAGGGATTACAGAGGATAACGCACTAGCTTCCTCTCTGCTAGATCCATGCGCTGGGACTAGGAGACATTTCTCGCTTTTGTTGGCAGTTTTTAAACAAGCTTCTACCCTGCCTAAAAAAGGAGAGAGGGTGAAAATAGTGAGTCCGCAGCATCCCGAGAACAGTGCAAGGCTCGAGGTCCCTGACCCTCCTCCGGCCTGAGAAACTGCTAATGGACCACCAGTCTTGCAGCCTTCTGGCTGATTTAAAACATTCCCGCTGGTGCAGGTCTGAGTTTCCCTAGCACCAAGGCAAGGTATCTGCCTGGAACGGAGCCACCAATCTATGAGAAATATTGGGAGTTTTATGGCAGCTGGCCCAAGGACCATGCCAGGAAAGATTTAATCATAAAATAGGAGCAGGTTTTCTTTATCTCACTACGTCATGTTTTTTTGGCACCCAATACCTGTGAGTTGCATTGTCTTAGTGTTCAGCCCTATTTCTGAAAGGGAAATTGTGGTATTCCCAGGGGAAATGCATTACTTAGTCCCAGCAGCTGAAGGAGCTGGGCGTTAAAAAAAAGAGATTTCTCTATATTAAAAACATATCGCTCTCAGTTCTGGAGGTTATTACAGTCGTCCCAAAGCTACACATGCAGAATTCAGGCTCCTGCTTTCACTGGCAGGAAAAAAAATCGCTCGCACTCATTTGTGCAGTTGTGTTGTATGGCATGTATAATAACCACAGGCTGCGTTATAGCAAGGTTTGAACAGTAGCAGTGCGCTGTGCACACCTGTGGCTTGGCAGCTTAAAATTCAGCCCTCCCAAACTCAAGCCAACAACGGCTGTAAGCCTTTGTATGCTCGTTCTGTAAACACATGCATACACCTGCAGCCTTACTCAGGTGCACAGCGTACACTTAGATACATGTAAGCTTTCATTAGGTTCTGCATGGTCCAGCATTACTGCACCTATACGTTATCATAGCTAGCTAAATCAAGAGTGACCACTGATAAAAATAGTCCAGATGCACAAAGAATGGACAGGAAAAATAAAGCTGAACATACTTTGACACTATTAAGCAAGTAATAGGCAAGCCTCACATGAAGTCTCACTCAGGCTGAGTAATTTGTCAGTATTATAGAGAGTACAGAGCAGAACTTGGAGACCCATAGTCAAGAAATAGAAATCAGTAATGATATGCTGAGTTTTTTCCATTACGAAGACGCTGGCTTTTCAGTGTGAGGCAGAAACAAGCGCAAGAGCACATATTCAGTTGCAGAAATGAAGCTAGAACATGAATAAATGGGGTGATATTTACCCATTCTCACTATATCAGAGCAAAGAGCTGTGCTTGTGGGATTTAAAACATCTTTAAAGAGTTACGATTGATTAAAAAAAAAGTTGCACAGCATGTGCTTAACCTATTAACTCGTTGCCACATGCTATCATTGAATTCAATAACTTAATAGGGTTCACATACAGACAAGGTATTTCTATGGAAAATGAGAACATCATATGGTCCTGGATGACATAAATAGATTTAAAAAGGCGTAAACACTCACATTTCAGGGCAGACTCATGAGCAGGGAGAGGCAAGTGCTCGCGGGCAGGTTAGTGCATCACAGGGACCAGGCTCTGAAGCCGTGAGCACCCGCCCCTGCCACGGCCCCGGTCCCCAACGAAGGGGGCCACGGGGCTGTCTGCTGTCCTAATTCCCGCATTACTACAGGGTTACGTTTTACAGCTTACATTTTATTGCGTCTTCCTACATTTACATCTGAGAGAAAACAGTATTTGTCATGCTTAAAGCGCACACAGGAATTTTTGGCTGCTTACCCACGTAAACGTAAAACTGCCCAATTTGCCACGGGTTTTCCACTGGCGTTACCCTACCAGCGCCCAGGGCCTCTGAGCTGGTTCACGGGAGCCCTCGTCGGGTGCTCGGGACTACGTTGACGGGGTCGCAAAGCCCCCAGCCTTAGCTCTGCCATGAGCCAATGCACGATCTAGCAAATCGCTACCACTGTCTCGGCATTTTCTGAAGGCATCGCTCTGCAGCCCAGCGCCACTGCTACTACTGCGCTGCTATCCCCAGGAGCCGGCCAGTGGCACGGGCGGCCTTTGGCGCCACCGTGGGAAGCACCAAGCAGCTTGGGGCAGGTCCTGGATGAGGACCAGGGCAGAGAGAGGGGAAGTAATATCTATTTTTTGACATTAAAGAAAAAAAAAAATTAACCGGTGTTGCCAAGGAATAATATTGGGTGCTATAGATTGCAAGATAGCAATGATATTTTAAAAGTTTGCATGAAGCTTGCCCTTAGCCATATGGGTCCTAACCCAAGGCCAGCCAAAGTTGCTTTCCGATGGCTGGCGCTCAGGCTTTGATGTAAGTCCATATTTTACATAGAAACCCACAGTGCAAAATTTACTCAATACATCTCTTTGTAATGAGTGCTTTTCTATAAAATGTGGAGCAAATAAGCACTTATATTTTTAGGAGCATTTTAAATGTTTCACTATAAAATTTTACTGTGTATTAAACTTAATTACCAACATTAAACTTTCAGTTCTTGCACCTCTGCATACTGCTTTATTTTTGCTTTATAATGCCAGATGGTGTAGCTATTTATTTTTATTTTGAAATTTCGATTGAAGCTATTCAATTTTTTTTATTGGTGGTGAGTTAACAATAGAACCTGCTTCTGCATTAATATTACTGACAGAGACTGCCCAGGCTACATGCTGCCAGTCACGGCTGGCAACAGGCACTGGGATTCTTTCTGAGGAGAGGCTACAGTAATCATAACAAATGGGACTGAAAAGTACCGTCTGCTAGGACCAAATGTTGAATCAAAAGCACATTTCCATTTTGGAGCCAAACCTTTCTTGAAGCCAGGTTTTCAGAGATGAAAACATTACATCACCTTGAGCGGAAAAAGAAAGGATGCAGTAAGAAATTTTAAGGCAAATAAGCCTTAGGGTTTGCCAAGTATATTACTTTTGACTGTTATTATTAATTTTATCTATGCATTTATGGAACATCTTTTGCATTTGCATACCAAACATATTAAGCCCCCAACTCCCTATGAGCCTCGACTGTTGAAATAGGAAACTACAGAGAAATAAAAAACAGGATTTCTCTGAGTGGTTTAGAAGTACATCGGTTTTATTATTCTTATTCTTTAGATCTGAAAACTGAGTTTCTTATTTATCTAAAAGTTGTAATAACAATGTGTTTTCTGGTAAGCTTAATGATGAGCTCTGCTAGCCATACAAATATAACTCACTGGAAGGATATGCCTCCCTTCAGAGAATATTCTATTTATTCTTTATGGGAGGAAGCAGCTGAAAAATCCAGGCATGAAATCATATTATTCAGTTATGCGCTTTTTTTGTTATATTTATGGTCTCTTTGGTAAAATCAAAAGAATGCACTTCTGTGTAATGGGGCATAGTTTGAATGGCACAGTAACCACCATACCATAGAATTTGGAGTTGGGCTGCCTGATTACAAAAGCATGTCCTCACTTGAATCTTTGCACAATGCAGCTGTTTAAATCACTGAAAGTTTAAAAGTGGAGTCACTTGAGAACTAAAATTGCATGTGATGGCAAAATGGTAGAAAATATTAAGCCTGGGCTGCCAATTTCAGAGCTATTTCTAGAGGTCTGAGAGCTTACTGATAAAATTATGAGATGCAGAACATGCAGTATTTCATTAAGTCATTTTCTCTTGCTTGCAGCATAAGATTTTATGTCTTGGCACTTCACTGTGGGACTCCTTGAATTTAGAAAGAGGTACCAACAAACAAGAGAGCAGACTAATGAGGTTTTGAGGAACAGAGCCTACTACCTCTGCTGGTTTGCTCCTTGGATATGCTGCCTGCTACTCTGTGTTCATTTAGTACTGTAGTGTACATATGGGACAAAATCTTACATCACGCGCTACAAGTTCCCAGAGTTTTATTCCTATAAGAAACCACACAAGCCTTTTTATTTTCTTATTTTTCCTCCTCACAGAAAGCACCGAGATCAAGTAAGCCATCAAAGATGTCCAAGATGATTGATTTTATGGCATTAACTCAATAAAACCAATTTTTACTAGGATGCTTTTGATTCTTTCCTGAACTACCTATACCTAAATCTTTTTCCCAAAGTCATTCCCAGATTCCCAACTAAGGACTAAGGCAAGACTCCTCCACCCAGATAATATACACTGAAAACACAAAGAGTATGCCCAGCTGACTCCTCTGGGGGAGCTAAAAACAATCACACATCTGCCCAAACTATGCCGATATAAACAACCATGGAGAACCCGTGGGATTTTTGGCCACACACAAAGCAGGCCAGCAACCCAGCACCAGGTCACCAGAAAAGCCTGGGGATGCAGGCAAAGCAAGAACCGCTGGCCATGGAGGAGTCTGCCCGAAGCGGCAGGGAGCCCACCAACCCCAAAATAAGAAAGCAAAACACTTCTATGAATGAAAATGAAAAAGGAAAAAAATGAATGGAGTCTATGCAAAAAAAGTAAAAAGAAACAAAGACTGGAGCTTATATATATGGCCCTCTTGCCCTCTCAACTCTTTCAAGACAACTCTGAAAAATTATTCAGTAATGCATCAAGTTTAACAGAAGGAGGTAAGAAAAATGTGGTGGTCATCATTACAGAGCTAACGTCTGGCCATGATCTCCTCAGAGTGAGATCTTCCACACCAGTTCTCCTCTCTGAGCTGGAGGGGACACAGCGCTGCTGCAGGTGGCCCTGGGCACTCAGAACTGCTCCCGTTGGGTTGCATGGGCTCATGCGAGGTCTCAGCACCATTTAATTTCATAATACAAAAGTCCAGCATGGGTCTATGCAGCCCTTGTATGTCAGGCTCAGCTTCAGCCCCCAGGAGCTGCAGGATGAGCAGGTACCCTGTGGTCCACGTTACTTTGAATCCATTCAGGTTTGAACCCACAGCCACACAGAGATCAGACCCCTGTTTGAACCTTTTAAGCTGTGGTGATAAACACACACATGCACTGCAGTTTGGTATAAATTGTCTCAGACGAATAACTTAGGAGTTTGTAAGCAGCAAGTGAAACAAATGTTGTAATGCTCCATCTCTAAGGTTTTACAGTGACGGTTTCAGTGCCAAAATCAGACAAAGCCTGTCAGATACCATTAGGTAATCTCAAAGCCATCTCCCCTACAGAAGGAACGTCTTAACTTGTTGGAGCAGCTCTGCTCCTCTCAGACGTAGGAAAACATCTGCGCGGAGGAAGCAGCTCATTCACGGGGATACTCAGCACCTTGTGCGCCCTTGGCAAAGAGTCACTACTGCATTTCTCCAGGACGAGATTTTTCAGGCAATCAGTTAACTCCAGTGAGGCTGCAGGGGCATCCACCGCTGCAGCACTTCTCCTTCATCACTCTTCAAAGCATTGCACAGTTTCCACAGGACGGGTAGTTTAAGAAAGAACTACCAGACACCACTACAAGTCTGCTGCTTCCGTTTTTCAAATATTATTTAACCCTCTTCCCTGCTGCCAACAACATTTCAGTAAATTCAATAGCTTGTGATAACAGTGTGCCACCTGTTAACTTTGCACAAGGATGAGGAACTTGGCTTGCAAGGTAGTAACCGTCTGTACAGCCTCGAAACTACTTAAATAGGAAATGAATAGAAAGGTTTTATAGAACTGAACATTGTAGGGAAACAAGAGTATCATGCTTTTTCCTTCTTAGCTGTTAAACTGTCTTTTGAGTTACAAAACTTTTTTTTTCAACGTTTACAGCTAGCTAGCTATTGTTTCACTCATTTTTATTAAATCTGAGCGTATGTCAGCTCAGCCTGTTTTGATTGCCACCTGGACGAAAGTTACTAACATCTTGCATAGTCTGACAACGCTTAGTCTACAAGATTCTGTTTCACTTAATTAACTTCACTGGACTGATCAAACTTATTTTTCTCTCTGGCTAAGATGCACTTAGCCGCTTGTCTAAAGCATACAAATTATCTCATAGCCTAGTTATGCTGCTGACACAGGGTCATGAAAAATGTGCCAGCAAAACAGAATCCCCAGTGCTCCAGCAGACAACAATGAACCTCATATTTCACTATAACTTGGCAACTAATTCAGAAGAAATACCCAGGGAGAGGAGACGTTCTCTAGGATTTCAAGCAGAACAAACCACTGCTGATGAATTGGTTGAGACCCGCTGCAGAGCTCAGGCGAAATACAGGCAATTTGAAAACTCTTTTGTTCTTAACCTTTCTAATAGAATAAATGAGGATTTCTGTAAGTGAGGCACAGGGAATGCAATAACATGCTGCACAAGAACATGCTGGTTTAGGAAAGCTTGGCACAATTCAGCATCACTTCACCCTCCAGATATATGAAGTGTCGTCAGCCTTCATGGACCATCACAGCATTGCAAGGTGAGGTGAGAGGCGCGATTCAGCCAAATCACACCAGAAAAATTCAGACAACCAGACCTGGCAGGCTTCCTCCAGCTGCTCCTACGCACCGCAGGTTCCCAACCCAAATCCCTCTCCAGGTCACTCAAACCCCACCTCACCACTGCCTCCACCCTGACGGCCAACCCTCAGGCAGTCACCTCGCTTGGGTCCTGTTGCTGCCTGGCCCCAAAACTGGGGAGAAAGGGAGGATCCCACAATGCCTTGTGCCCGCACCTCCCTGAGGCTGCGCTCCAGCAATTGCTTTAACGACTGTGTGAGACGACCACTGAATAACTCTGTAACACCATGTCCCCATCGGTCTGGGCCACGAGCAGAGAGGACCTGCCAGCGAAGCACCGCTGGACACTGCTGGCAGGCACTGAGGCTTCGAGCAAGGCTGCCTCAGGAAGCGAGGTAACACCTTGGCGCTTACCGCTAACAAGCTGCAGACAGCACGGGGCTGATGCAGAGCTCTGAACCACCTTGCACGACAGAAGGATTTTTACTACTTTTCACCCCCTGAAATGACCGAGCAGAGGACTGAAACAACGCTTTGTCCAAAGGAGAGTAGACAAACCTGCTACAGATGGATGCAGCAGGGCATGCTAAAGCCACCTCTGATCCAGGACTTCACCGAACCACTGCTCACCCGACCTGTGAGAGCATAGCAGGCCACCAGCAATGCTGCGGCTGTCCCGTTCTCATGCCCTTTCCCAAAGCATCCTCTGCTGGGCACTGTCCCAGCGACGTGCGCGCTAGCTGGCCCTGAAGCGGTACGGACTCAGATCCCCTCCTGTCTGAATACCTGTAATGAGTCAGTTAATAACTGCTGGGCAGTTACACACTGGAGATTCCTACGTAAACAGGGAAAAGAAGGGTGGAAGGAGGTTGTGGCCTTTTACACTCTGCTCTCAATAGTCTCGTACTTCATTGTTTAAACACTACCAAAACAGGGGTAGGAAAAGCTGTATTCTTCTGACAGGTCACACAAGCGCGAGCAGCTCGTGCCACCTGCAGAAGACACCGCGCCAGCTCGGTGGCCGAGCAGCGACAGGGACCCTCCGTGGGGACGCCGGGCAGGAGGAGCAGGGCACTGTGCCTCGTCGCTGCGCGACGCCGGGGAACGGGACGCCGGTCGCTAGCCGCTTCTCGTTATGGCAGACTCGGTTCCAGCAGACCGAACAGCAAAGACTATGAGAAACCGCGAAGGCGACACACAGGCCTTTCTCTGGCGTGCGCAGAGCTGGCTCCAAGGAAGGTGAAGGGAAATCTGGAAATCCTGGAGAGGATGCACCAAGGAGAAGCTGTTAAAGCACAGTGCATTAGCCAAGGGCACTGTCATGAGGTATCGCAGTTTCAAATTTCACCTGTTTCTACATTTGGACGGGCTTGATGTCTTTTATGGATACAAAAATATCCCACAGTTGACTATGTCATCGTTTAACCTCGTTTTTCCTTTCTAGAGGAGTTTCCTTTGAAGTTCCTCTGAGTATTTTATTATTCTCTTGGGTTCTGGAGTATCTGTTGTTACTTGACACCACCAGATCTGGAATCCATTAAAGAGGAGACTGAAGCAAGGAGCAGAGAAATGGCAGTAAGTACTCAGGATAATGGCCACAAGAATTTAACCTGACTTTGTAAGAAAATTATGACCCCGATTAATTATATCCTCACCGACTAATTATATCCTCAGTAGTTACATCTAAAACCATTTATGCTACCTCTAAAAGAGACGTAAACTGATTTAAGATCGCAGTAACTCTGTCATTTTTTCATGTATATGTGATCCATACCAACTTTGAAAAATTACTTGTTTTTCAAGAACAAAATCTGTAAGGCTAGGCCAGCAATCCAGTCATGTCCATAGCTCTCAGGAAAATTATACTGCTCACAGAAAAAAAAAATCTAATCCACGTTATGCATTATTCATAGGATTATAACGTCTCTTCTCTTTTTGACAGCAGTGCAATTTACAGGAAAATAACAGGGAATGTACTGCTCAACTCAAATCAAAACAAAATAGGTAACTTTTTTCTAGTAATAGCTTCCTACTCCACTGATGGTGGAAACAGGGATAGAAAAGACACGTTCCTGTCTGCACAGTAATATTCCTCCTGCCATTCTGAAGACACCCTTGGGTTTTGTCCACATGACATTCGCAATAACTAAAAGGTACGTCTTTGCCATGAGAGCTGGGCTTCTTCTAATGGCATGCCTTCAGTAGGTGCTCTCATCTGGCCAGCGTCATTGCACTAACATATGAGCATTTTTCTCCTGTTGAGGAAACATAAACAGCTCTTTTTGCATGTGCCTTCTGCTACAGACATTAAAAAAAAAAAAAAAAGAATCAACCCCCTGGCCCCCACCTTTCCAGCAATACTTGGAAATCATGTCTTTTGTCCACATGACCTACTGCTGAAAAACGTTGCTGTGGTAGGCTCGGGCTTAGTCTGTCAGCACAGCACTAGCAATATCTTCAGATAGGCTGCTGGGATCTGCTCACTCGATAGAGATTGTTGCTCCAAATACTCTTAACAGCTTTCCCAGCTGCACGATAGAAATCTCCTTTCCCCCTCCCACTTTTTTGGAAAAGCACGCGTGGCAATCCACATCCCTCTGGCTGGGATACGCAGTTTGACGCTCCTCATTCTCGCAGTGCGATAACTCAGACAGGGAACTATTTGAGATCAACCAGACGACGGAAAAGTGGAAGGGGCGGAGGTGAGAGGAGGATTCAGGGCAGCCTCGAGTCATGGGAGTGACCTGCCCACCAGCCTGCCCCACCGGCAGGTGGGAACACACTCCCCAGCCGCCGCCGCCACCGCAGCAGCAGCGATCTGTCTCGTGCGGAAACCATCGCCCCCATGTCACCATCCACACGGGAGCGTCACCCAGCAGGTTCACGTACCCCAGCGAAGGCTTCCCTCTCATCAAGTCGCGCTGGCGGTCTCTGCTGAAGCGGACACAGAAAGCTCTCAGATGGCTCATCCTCATCCCCCAGCCTTGGCCAGCTACTTCGGTTTGGGGAAGCCCTTCAAAGAACAACACGCTACCCCGATGTCCACACGGCCAGTTCATGCTCACTTCGCACCCGTCTGGCCCTGCCCAGCAGGCCTGGGCAGGCCCTCCGTTACTGCGTGGGCATTTCCCTGGAGCCAGGCAGCTCCAAGAGCTTCCAGCTCTGGTCCTGGCTGCAGCACGTGGTCAGCCTGCGTGTCACGTCCTTTCTTCCAAAATATTTCAAGACCCTTTTCAGAGAAGGCACCACAAAAGACAGGATAAAAAGTCTCTGAACATAGAACTCTTTTTCAATAAACCACCTATTTTCAAAGCCTTGATCAAAATTAGTTATAAACCTAACTGAAGAAACCGTTTTCATAGCACTTATGAATCAGTGCCATACAAGAGAGGCTTTCCCAGTCGTCAAGCTTGCTCTCCACAATGTAGCTACGACAATTCAAACCGACGGCCTGACCCCACTTCCTTCAACAGGCTCCTTCAATCAACCCGCCAGAGCTGCTCCGTCCAAGCCCAGCCTTCGGAGGCCGGCTTAGCTGCAACGCTCGCGCCCTTGGCACAGGAGGCACCGGGAGCCCGTGAGAACGCAGCGAGCCAGTACCGTCCCTGGCTCACCAAATAAGAGACCTAGCGGGGAGGTCCAGGTGTTTCTGCCCGGCGCTGCTCCAAGGCCAGCCCCGGCCCGACACAGCCCACGTCCCCAAGCCCTGGCACCTCCGCCAGCTGCTTCCCCGTTGGCAGAAGGGAAGTGAAGGAAATGGAGGAGAACTGGGGGAAGCCCAGCTGCTTTGGGGTGGTCAGAAAGAGTTCCAACAGGCAAGAAAATTTGCAGCTGCTGATCTCAAGTTGTATGATGAAAGGAAGGAAACCTGTTAATGAACTTTATCAAAGCAGGAACTTTTAAAAAAACACCATATGTCTGTTAAAAATTACATGAGGAAAAAAATAAAATGAAAGGGTACGCTCTCTTACTGTAAACTCTTGGCACACTTAACACTCTAGTCAAAAGGATAACATAACCATACATTTAACTTATCACTTCCCAATTACACACAAATTAATAACGCAAGAAAACTTGGTTCAGAGCTCCCCCTGCCATTAAAGTCAATAGGGAAAAATGAACACAATCATATATCATTCTTACAGCAGCTAATTGGGCATGGAACTGGCAGACTCTGGTGGCAAATGGTAAATAACACATATTATATAGGAAATGTGGCGTGTATATGACAAGTTAATTTGCTTCCCACTAACGGAAAAGGGCATTGAAGGAAAAACTTGGCCATTTATCTGAATACTAACATGCAGGTTTACCTTCACACGTACACCTCCCATTACATGCATCCATCATGTAGAAAATACTTACGTAGAACTATCAAATTTCAAAGTGGGCCAGTGTAAAAACGTGTGCATGTGTACATAGATATATGCATACATATACTTGTGCACAGGGGAGAATCTTACAGTTTAAATAAAATTCAGTGTGAATAAGCTGATACTGAAGTCTCAACGCTTACAAGAATAACAACTATATGTAAAACATTCTGAAAGACTAATATAGGGTTATCGCTACATCAAGGCTTTTTGAAATGTTTCAAGAATGATAAATACAGTTCATTGGCAATGTACAATTGCTTTTTCACGTAAAAATGAAGACAGTCACTACTAGAAAATTAGCTGCAGAGGGTTTTTTTGTTTGTTTTTTTAAACTTTAAAATGTTCTTAGCAGACTTTGAGTTTAAAAGAGGAAGGTTTTTCTCCTTCCCTACAAATGAAAAATCTCTGTGCTTCTAACCCGACCTTTACAATTCTTGAGCAACAGTCATTCACTCACAGCCCCACAGAAGACTTGGTATGGAGGAACGGAAGAAATTCAGACCTCAGAGCCAGAAAACTCAGCAAGCGCTTACTCACATATAATAATTTTTTTTTTTTTTTAACTACACTAAGGAGAAAGAAAGTAAGACAAAAATTGCTGTGATAAAACGCTGGTCCTGTTGCACATTGATGTTGGGGTCTAATGAACTAAACGCTCCCTACTTTTCTCCAGTCCTAATAATGCACTTAGACATCTGACTTCTTTACTCTCTCCCCTGCAAGCAGAATGGGGACAGAAACCCCCCATGCGCTTTCCTGGCTGACACGGGAAGAACTTGCTGACCCTCACAGGCGCTCTTTGGAGTTGAAAGGCAAAGAAAAAGTCTTTAGTCAATTGGAAGCGATTTCTGACACAATTTTTTGACCTTCTTTTCCAATAGGTTAATTCAAGAAAAAGTTTAACTCAGTGCTTCAAGGATAAAGTTACTTTCCCGAGAACAAGAATCTTCTCCTTTGTATTTTATCATTGAAAATCCTCATGTAATGCACTGCCTCCAAAGGCAGAGGAACATTGCCAGAGCCACCATGCCAAATGCCGCAGGATCTGCCTTTGCGAGGGCTCCTCAGGCTCCCGCGGGTCGGTGTGACGCCCGCAGAGGAAGCGCACAGGAGCACGTTTTCGAACGGACGTAAGCAATTTGCAACCAGGCAAGCCCCATGTTCCCAAAAGCATCAACTTCTCCAAACCCTGGCCATGAGGTACAACGGCCCAAGACCACAGTTGAGCGCCGCAACCCCCGCCCAGCTCCCGCTCGCTGAGCGCATGACTACACTCCTGGAGCCTTCATCCCCTGACAGCAAGCCTCAATGTGGAAAAAAATTTAAATTCAAGATAGCTTCCTAAAATAACATTCCCGGGTTGTTCCTGTTCTGCATGCCACCACACGGCCCCCCCCTTCCAGACTGAGCAGGGGAACTACCCCATGCCGCAGGGGTGGCGTGGGCCAGCACCGCTAGTTGCAGGAGGGATGAGGAAGAGGAGTAGCGAGACATGACTTCAGGGCGCAACGCGGAAAGCCATGTCTGAATAATTCTTTGCATTTCCACCTAGGGTTGCTGAGTATTGTTGCCATTGCTCTGGTAAAAACGAGGCCAGCACTGTTTGCATAAATTTACAATGTCCTTAAACCAGGTATTCTGGACATAACCCACACCCACAGGTAACTTAGGGAGACAGGAGGCATTCAGGAAGGACTGTGGTGGAAAATAAAATGGTTACAACATTTCTGTCCAATGTGGCTCTATTCTGATTTGTTTGTTGGAAAGGGCAGGCAGTGTCAGCTGGAGGGATCACACCGCCCCAAGGCAGGACTACAGCCCTGACTTTCGAGTATTTGGCACAGAAGTGGAAATCCCAAACCCCAATCAGCACATTTAGCCCTCTCCTCCTGCAGAGGCAGCCCAGTACGCGCTCACAGCAATCAGCTCGCGACAGGGAAAAGGCCTCCCAGCTACCGGGCGCGAAGGAGCTGCCGTCGGCAATCTCACCTCTCCCCGCGCTCGAGCTGCCGTCGGCCAAGTGCTGGGGTCACAGTCCAAACTCTCCCTCGTCAAGAGGAGTGTCTCACTGAGCGGATGAAATACGGCATTTCAGATGCTGCTTCATAGCAATTTTGGTGGCAGAACATCCAAACAAGTAAAGAAACTAAAACATGACTATTGCTCTGCAAGAAAGAAAATCATTTTTTCAAAGTTGGAAGAAATTAGCAGAATTTTGCCTCTGGTTAGAAAGACAGATAACCTGCATAACAGGATTCAGATATTTATTTTAAGCAACGGACAGCCTATACATGACCTCCAACTTCTAAATGGGAAAATTTCATCTTTACACTGAATCACCAAGAGATTCAGAGAGCAACAATTCTGGGAATATGCTGAGCTGGGTGTTTTTATTCCCCCTCCCACCATTCAATGCCAGACCTGAACCATTTGTGATGCATATAACCAGGGCAAGAAATTGTTCCTATTCAGCAGAGCTCATTTAAACTCATTGCTCAGAGGGGGGAAAATAAGTAAATCTCTGGCACCTACCACAAAGCAGAAACTATAAATTGTGTCCACACATAGAAAAGTTAAAAAAAAAAAATAAAAATCTCTTAGCAATATCTCACCTCAAATATTTAATAGAAAACCATTTAAAATTATTAAAAGTACTTCTCACGGAGACTGATGTAATACTAAACGGAAACAAATTAACATTTTCATTCCGCTAAACCAATGGAACGCAGAACTCACACACTGAGCAAAACCACGTAGGGATGCATTGGAAAGACAGCCTAAAACTCCCAAGCTTTAACTCAAACTTGTTTTTTTATTAAAGTATGAATGCATTTATGCTGAAGAATAGTTTACATACATTGTAAAGCAACAAGCATATTTTCAAGAGGTGTGGGCCCTCCTCAATATGTCTCCATGCTTATTCTACATGCTTGAACGTTGGACTCACACAAACACTCTCACACAAACATATATACCCACAAAACACAGACAGAGAGTTATCTGCTTCAATCAGCTTTCTTTTAAGGCTTCTGTAAGGTGCCCTAGTGCCCCTAACATTACCATGATTAAGAACAAAATTGTATAAAGGAGCAGCATTACTTGCAAACTGTTGATCTGCTCTTGGCCTTAAAAAATATCAAGTGAAACAAGTTTTTCCTTTTATTTGAGTTTTATTAAACATCGGCATGTAGGAAAGGCAGGACTCTCTATCTGCGAACAAGGGAAGGTATAGGGATCTTAACACGAGCTTTTCCACCAGAGCAAACGGTCAAACCTGACTCCAAAGGAGCATTTTTTTATTTTTTATTTTTTTATCGTTACAGCAGTGCAGCTCCGGCTTTGCGACTAGGCGGCACCACCACCCCCTGCCCGGGCCGAGCGGCCAGCAACGCGGCGCACCACGGCGTTGAGGCTGCCACGCTCATACCACTTCAAACCTGAGGTCGATGAGAAATCACAGTTCAAATACTGACAGAGCCGAGCGTCCGAACGACATCGCTCAATTCTTACCAGTGGGCCCACTTCCTACGGAGCAAATCAGGGTTTGAAACTGCACAGGTAACGGTGCTGGTTCACTGGATGCCTCGCCATCACGGGCTTTTCTCCCACCCCTTTTTGGTATCCTGCAGTAGATAGTCTGAAACTGCAGCTACTGGTGCTGGGTGAAAGACGTGGCTGCAGGTATATTAAGGAAATAGGTACAATGAATAAAATAAAGGATAGCATATGATATAATGTGTAAATACAAGCATCTTTTTTTCTTTTTTTTAATCTGTGAAATGTGAATTAACTGCAGAATGCCAGGCCGTTAGTCTAAAAGGCTGCGTATGGCTGTTTTAGCCTACATAGGGTCAAAGGATTTTGCGATACATTGTGGAGAAAGGTTCTCCTGGACTCGTTAGGGCTTTCCTGTCCTACTCGCTCTTGGGTACCAGCATCAGCCCCTAGCTATGAATGCCAGAGCAGCAACTAATAAAATTGCCTGACTGCTTTTATAAGACAAATAGGAATGAATCTACTTTGTAGTATGCACCTGAACTATTGAGACGAGAAAAGGTCAGTGATGAGTGGGTGAGAGAGACTGGGGAAGAAAAAAGAAGCTTTTTCTCACGTTTACAACAGCAGCAGATTTCAAGGTAACGTAATTACTTTAATGATGCATATCTTTAGGTACTGAATTGCTCTTTTGATTTAAAAAGCTGGTCAGCCAAGTGTTTGGCAGTCTTTTCATTCCCCAGTTTCAACTGTTGCTTATTCATCTATCAACTCTCATTCCCTTGGCCGTTTCCGCCTTTGCTGAACTGTAAACGTGTTCAGTCAGCCATCGTCAGACTCGAACTCGTGAGACACTTCCTCTGATGAACTATTCCTGTGGATCCGGCCATCGCTTTTCATGCTGTGAAAAGTCTTCTTGAAGGCCTCCATCATGGCATGGGCCAGCTTCTTGGCCTCCAGCTTGCTCTCACACTCTACCGCATGGCAGTCCATCTGGTAGGACAAGTCATCGTTGATCTCCCTGTACACCCAAGCAAAGATGTTTGGGCTGACGTTGTGGTCAGCAGTGCAGTAGGCTATGCGTGCGACCTGAAAGGTATCCATGTGGACCGTTGCCTCACCTTTGAGGTCCAGGTGGTGCAGCCAGACTTGGAAAGGGCGAATTTCCAGCAGGGCATTCGCTGGGTAAACATCCTCCCTGGCAAGCGTATGCTTCTTCCATAGTTCGATGACCGGTTTCTCTGTGCAGCCTGACAAAAATTGCATCCCTGTTGTGGAAACCTTACCCAAATACGTCACCTGCAAAGAAGAGTAGAGAGAGGTGAAATACAGACAGTAGACTCTAGTGTTGCTTTTTTGCAGTCTTAGGGAACTTGGTCCTTTACCTGGGAAATAAAAGCAACATCCTTCCCAGACTTCCCTATTTCTCCCCCATCACCTTCAGAAAAGCAGTTTTCAAACTGGTTTCCAGGTATCTGCATCTTCAAGTGGTGACAAACCCAGATATTAAAAACGTTCAGTCTCTTTGAATCTCTCAGCATTTCACTCTCTCAGCCCCTCTGGAGATCCCAGCTTTAAAGCCCATAACTGCACCACCAAGCTTGTGTCAGGAAGTCTAAGTGCCAATGCCCTGTTAGGTGCCAGTGGACTAGACCCCAGGTAACTGCGCTGTTAACCATCGCTTTTTCTTTTCTACTGTATTCTAATGGCTTACTTGTATCATATTTCAAACAGTAATAATAGGGAGACTGAGACATTCTCTGTTTGACAGCATAAGGCTGCAGGGGATCAGAAATGCATGATCACAGCAGAGAATTTTAAACTATTTAAATGTATTTTCCAAAATGATCCTGTTTTTCCACCACATCCACTATTTCTACTGAAGTATTAAGCCAGGAATAACTCAAAACTGTTCAAAACTCTCTCTTCCCTTGTGAGCTGCAGGGCTGAGACATTACTTACATTGATTTAAGAAAATATGCTGTTAAAAAAATCTAGTATTAAACCCAGCTTAGTTTAATCACATCATCTCTTTGCTTTTATGTCTAGCTCTGTTGAGTAAATATCCTGTTAGCCAATCTGTACAGGAAAGCAATGAGTCTTGACTGCCATTGTCATATTTTGTTCACCAAAAGTTAAATTCACTGAAAAGCCCATATCAAAATGCCATATGAATCCCATGGAGAAACATTCCCCTGCGGCCACACAGCTTGCAAAGAGACATTCTTCCTCTACACTTGAATGGAAGATTATTTTATCTGGCAAAAGAGAGATTTTCTCTAAAAAAGATAGATCAGCAACTAAACAAATACAATTATGCAGATGATTCTATTTATTGCTGTTGTCAGAACGCTGCATTTAAGAGCAAATACATGAAAGCAAAATTACTTCTACTTTGTCTCTTGCAGCAGTAACTGCGTGAGAGAGACTCCTAGGCCTCCTGCTCAGTCTCTTATGATCTCACGGGCACTTACTGAAGGTTATACGTTTGCTTTTCAAAATAATTTCTTCAAAATGCAGTGTTAAATACATGGTGTACAGTTATTTTTCTCTTTGATGTGCATTTAGAAATGTAAAGAAAAATATGAGATTTCCAGATGTTTAAACATTTTTAAAATCTTATCCACAAAGAATATAAGTTTTTCATTTCACACAAACAAAATTTTCACCAGAAAAATATTTTGCTGCAATCATCATAGGTTTTGTTAAACTCAGAGACCTAAATTAAACCATACTTAGGAATAGGCTTACAAAACATTACTTGGAAGTCCATGTAGCTTAACATGCCAGCCAAGAAAGCAGTTTCATAGCACTGACATTTCAAAATAGGAAGTCTTATTCTTTGCCTATAAATACTCATGCTTTGCATGGGGAATATTTTAAATCTTATAAAGCTTTATGTTTTTTCAACAGTGTGAACCACAACAGCTAGAACAGTTAACAATGCAAGACCTACCAGTGTTTTGTTTTATTTTATTTTATTAGTGATGAGAGCTGAAGTTCCCTCAAGTGCTGCAGAATAACTTAAAGGAAAGCCTCAGGGCTCATAATGCGAACCGAGCATATACAAACAGCACATAAAAGCCCAAGCAGGAATGTGTCTGCAAGCACACCGTGGGGTAGTTCAACATACACTCGCAGTCACATTGTTCTGAAAACAGCAAGATCAGTGAGCCAGTCTCCATGTTCGCAGCTATTCAATATATTCTCCAAAGGTTCGGTCAGGACCATTTCATATTTGCAATTCAGCTAATAAAAGGCTAGAGCACACACTGCAAATTAATTGCGCGCTTTGGGCCGGATTCAAAGCCCCCTGCAATAGGAGAAGTCCTTCACTGACTTCAAAGGGATTTGTGCAAAGCCTTTTAAACCCCGAGGAAAAGAGAATTAGCCTCTCGCTCACGCGCTTTGTCACTGCCCAAACACGACTTCGAATCCCAGGCTGGGAGAGATGCTGCCACCGCGGCAGCATTTGCCCTCCCCAGTGGCTGTTCAGAGCACACGGGTACTGCTTGGGACTGCAAAGAAATGCAAATAAACATCTATCACCTGTGCAAAGCCCAAATCCCTGCAAATGCAAGGTATTATTTCATTACTGGCTTGTCTGCAAGAGGAAGACATTCCCAGCACATGAGCTGCCCGGCTCAGCGGCGTGCGGAGGGGAAAGGGAGGAAAGCTCGGCACATCCCCAACGACACATAAAGCCCTTGCGAGGCCGTGGCAGCACAGACATTAGCAAGGGTCCTCACAGGCAGGTAGCGCAGCTGAGCTTGACGCTGCACATCCACCCCCAGCACCCCGACCTCTCCATGCGGACAACTACAGAGCGACGCTCAGGACAGCTGTAGCAGCAGAGGGCTGGAGCTGGTTGTCACACGGGAGCACAAACTGAATTTGATGTTCTCTCCTACAAATAAAGTTATTAGATGAAGAAGAGTGATGAATTACTCTGAAAACCAGAAAGCGGCTGAGACAAAAATAACTAATAAGAAGAATGGGATGATGGCTTGTTTACCAAAATGGGACTGAATAGTCGGACTTACTGTCCCAATTCTGCCAGAGTCTAACTGTGTGGAAACCTTTGGAAAGTTGCTTCCTTGAACAGCACTTTGGATCTCCGTTACATACATTCGTTTTCCTGAGGATACATTCATCAGTATTTGTAAGGTGCTTAGACATTTCAGGGAGTCCACAGCAGATAGATTATATAAGCAAAACATCTCTTCTAGAGTTTCTTCTGTACTACGTGTGCCACGTGGAAACATCAACATCTACTAATGTTAGGTTTTTTTAAACAGATAATCAAATATTTCCTACTTGAGATACAAGCATTTTGGAAAAGCAGCTCTCCTGAACCTCTTAGTTGAGACAGACATCTAGCATTTCATTGCTTGAAGGTCCCCTGCAAGGTACAGAACAGGGACGCAGAGCGCCGGCAGGAGTTCTTGAATACTTGACACAAAAAAGCCACCATGCCTTTCAGAACAACGATTTCTTCATGGTTCAGTATTAGCTACGTGTTATATGTCATACACTAATCCACCTAGAACTGGCTAATTTAGTTAGCAGCATGTGCATAATTGCAGGTACTTCACCAGCATAAACTGAAACTGGCAACAGATGGATTTGCCGAGCGGCTCTCGCTGGGCTCTCAGTCCCAAGGTTATCCCACACGTAACGCTGCCGGCACTTTGGCTCCTACTCCCATCGAGTCTCACTCATACCTGCCCTTAAAGGAACTATCTTATTTAAATGCACAGAAATCGCTGACCACACGCTCATTAGAGTAAAGCTATTAAGGTCCACAACCATTTTGCTTTCCAACTTCAAGTTCACCAAAGAACAGATTATTCCTGCCTTTGTCCTCCTCCCCCTGCCATGCCACTGCTGCCAAACGTACATATGACATGAAATACAGCTGTGGTTTCAGCACTTCTGTGCTTGCGAAAACTCAAAGCTTTAGTAAAAGCCAAGATGCTCTGAAAAATCCCTTATTTTGCCCTAGAGACTAGCCAACACCAACGTCAGTATCTGACTAAAGTGCCCTCAGTGGGAAACACGGTGCCTTTTGCCCTTTTGTAACGTAGCTGCAGCTAGCTGACACATGAAGATGCTTCGTGTCAAAGCACATGAAGATTAATCGATGTCATCTGTCGTGTCCAGGACCAGGCGTACAAAGGCACACTGCTGTTTTAAACCATTTCCGTCCAGTAAAGTATAGAGAAAATATACGTTTTACTAACTGCGCTTGATAGCTTACACACTTTGAAAAGACCAGTGTAGCAGCTGCCATAGAAATTTTCACTTTTAGCGCAGCCCAATTTGTCAGATGTAATAAGGGAGATTTATTTTCTGTGCTCTAAATTCTTTTCTTCGTAATTGACTTCACATTGTTTGCTGTCAGCGCATTATAAGATGCAGAAGAGCTCACAGCTCCTGCCAGCGTCCAAGTGCAAAACCCTGAGGACCCGACCACGCCACGAGCGCCCTCAGACCCGACTCCCCTCCGCAGGCAGCGGCGGTCGCACTGACCGGACAGACCCCAGGGCAAACCCGCTCCCGACTCTGGAGCCTCAACTAGGCACACCGGGTGGGTGGCACAATTTCTTTGTCTCCCTCTGTTCTCCATCCCCACTCCCTAGGTTATCACTGCTCAAGGAAACCAGAGCCAGCTTGAAAAGAGGCGTAATTACTGCCTCACGCAAGGGCAGATGCTCTCCTGGCACAGGAGTTCGGCACAGGAACACGTACGCGCACAGGACCCTGCACTCGCTCACTTCTCAAGAAGAAGATCAAAGGATCACGTGGAAAATGAACTGCTTAGTTATTTTAGTAATGCGTTTATTCCTTCCACAACAGATACCAGAGGTCATTCCCAAAATTAGCCAATAAACGGAGCTAATGCAGAAAACGGAAAAAATTAAAACCAACAGAGCACTAAACCTGAGCCATCAACAGCTTGCCCTGCATATTTACAGTCACCAAAGTCCAGGCCCTGCTGAAAAATATCAGCTATATTCTTCTCCCAGGCAGCACAACCACAGCACGTTACAACACCAAAGCCAGGCGTCCGGGCTCCCGCAAGGCTGGCTCCAGAGAGCCATCACAGGAGCACGGCTCGCTCTGCAAGCCGGGAAAGGAAGGTGAAACCCGGCTGAGAAGCTGAGACTCCCTTAGAGGATCTTTAATCTCAAGCAGAATCTTAGTAGTGGGCGACACCGTCTCTTTTGTCAAGCTGTGTTTTTATTCTTTTAGTCTCAAATCTTGTCTAGTTGCAGCTGATGTTTGATCTGAAGCAGTAAGATATGCCACGCTCAGAGGTGAGGCAACCGGGGTAAGGAGATATCTTAACAGGTCCGTCTCGCAGCAAATTTCTTTCACTGCTCCACTTTGCACCCTTGGTGTATTTTAATATTCAAATTGTAAAAAGTGTAATTGTGTAAAGAGAGTTCCCAGCTTCCTTGGCTCCCCACAGACAACACAACTACCTGCTCCCAATCCTGCTCATCTCATAGTTGGCACCGTTTTCTCTGCCCCTAAATACTTGATGTTGACTGTGGTTTTTACAAGTTGATAAAGGATACAGTTTTTACTTTTTAAAATGCAGACACTGTCTCTTCAAACATATTTAATCCTCTGAAATTGCATGCAGTGGATAAGAACTTACATTTCACTTTTACCTTAAACAAACAGAAGACGAAAAAGCAGGAAGTAAAACTTTCGTGAGCATTAGGGGTCAGACATCAGGACACTTCAAGTACAGACACTGAAGTAAATAAAGCAAGCGGGACTGGGAGGGATGGCTAGAAGTGACTGTTTGATGACAGCATAAATTATAGCGTCTCCCTCTAACCTGAAGGAAAAAAAAAAAACCAAAAAATAAAACACAAAAAAACAGTTCCCGCATAGAAATGTCAACTGCTGGCGACGCTGCCAGGCTAAAGCCAACTTTCCACAGCTCGCTACCAGCCAAAGGAAACTAACCGCAGGTTCTCAGTCGCGTCGGGGCCTTTTACAAACCCTCTCCAGTGTTTCATGTGTGAATCCCAGGGCTCCGCTCTCCGGTTACAAACCCGTTTCTGCCTCCCTTGTCGGCCTCGGGCCCAATCCGGCTCGGCCCCCGCGTGGGCAGCTGGACCCCCCTCGTCCAAATCGAGAGCCCCCAGAGCATCGTTTCTGCCGACCACCAGGCTCCCCCGTGCTTTCCTCACGCTGCTTAACGTACGTGCGTTTGGTGGTAACAAAATCTTCAACCACTCACAATCTCAAAAAAGGAAGAAAAAAACATCCAGGAGAGGTAACTTTACGTTTTGTACCGTATTATAGCTGCCCAACAACAAAGCCTTCTGCAACTGACTTACCAGTTCGCTCGCCATAGCTCCCGAAAGCGTTCGGAGATGTGGTAAGCGCCACAGAAAAGCCCAAGCACATGGAGATGGCAGAAATAAAGCCATTTCCGCTTACGGAGAATGGGGAAACGCCTTCGACTGGGTTCCCCCTTTTCCTGCCGGAGAGGGAAGGTCCGCGCACAGACGCAGGCTCTGCGCCAGCTCTCGCGGGAGCGCTGCGGCAACAGCCTCGCCTGGGCGCTCCAGTACCCAGGGAACGCCAACGCTTCGTGGAAGATGCTTTCTCTCAAAATTTCCCCTAATGTTTTTACCTTTTTGTTTGTTTGTTCAAACAAATCACTCACCCTTTTCTTGTCTTTTTTTTTTTTTTTAATCCTTTCCTACTGCTTTTTCCAGAAAGGAGTGAGAGAAGGAGAGGAAAAGATAGAAGAGAGAGTGAAAAGCCCACAAGAGCTTCATCTTTAAAAAGCAGGCACTTTCTGTTGATGGGAGTATTTTTTAACAATTTCAGTAAAAATGTTTACTGTCTTTAAATGTCTGTCTTTTTTTCCCTCAAAGGAAAATGTGCACTGAAAACCACCCACTCCGTATGAATTACTGCATGTCTTGCAACACACAGTATTTCGAAGACAGGATAATCTGACCCTATCTTTCTGTCTGGACAAACTCATCCCAGTATTCCCTCACCAAGAAACCAACACATGTCTGGGAACAAGTCTGGAGAGGCGGATGTCAAATCTTAAGTCTGTGAGAAAAGAAATATTACCCTTTTTTTTCCCCCCCTCTAATTTTTGCATATAAGATTTTCAGGTGCAGAATCACTTAAACAATGTGGACTCTAGCCTGTCGCGTCTTATCATGGCCTGTACCAACACCATAACACACAGCATTTCTTTTTTGAGACATATGCAGGGGTCCTCCTTCCAGTCAAGGATGACAAAACAACTCCAGTGGAGTACAAAATCATTCTTGAAGTTCTCAGGCAAAATTAGACTACCAAGTACAAAACCAGCCTAAAAGTAGCCTCTCCAAATCCTCCTCTGCACACAAAGGGCCAAGATCAGTATTCCCAGCCCCAGAAGCGGTCCCAGGGACGGCAGCTGCAACCTTGGCAGCTCGCTTGCTTCCCGCATTGCCATCACCTACGAGAAAGCCCTCGTTACACCTAGGGGTTAGTTCTTGGTTTCCCAACTTCACCTACACACCACAGCGACTTTCTGTGCTGTCCCTTCAACACATTCATTTGCCAAAAGTCCTACGTGGTAATTTGGCAAAAATATCAACACGCGTTTCTTATTATGAATTGCACCAGAACACAGAGAGGCATACAAATACTATTTTGGTTAGCAATGCAAAAAAAAAAAAAATCGCTTTAAAACATCTTTCATTAACACACACAGTTCTTGGCGCAGACAGAGCACCCCATGCCAGAAAGGGTGTCAGTCTCCCCACAGAACCGCGAGCGGTTCAGCTCTCCTCACCCTCCACTAGAGTAACCCTGCTGGAGGCTGGTGGCATCGAGATTTAGAGCAGAAAAGTGATTTTTGGCTCCGGAGGAAAAACAAAAATATCCCAGACATTCCGTTGGATCACTAAGCAAATATCGTGAACTGCTTTCAAGCAACGTTTGCTCAAGACCCAACAAACTAACTCAGTTAATAAAAAAGCAACAAGGCTGTACAGTTTCCCTCTGGTCTGTCACTGCATCCTTACCCGGGCTGCAGCGAAGCTCGCCAAGGCCTTCGCAGCACAAACACGGGCTGCTCTGGGGGAATCGCTGGGCTTCTCCACACAAAGAAATACTCAGTAAACGCAGTTATGCGGCTTATAGGAATAGGCAAAGAACTGTTGTATTTTGGAGAAGAAATCCAGGGTGAGAACAGACTGACCTGGCCAACTGCTTAATGGAAAATAACCATCAACCCTGATAGCTGCCCTCTGATTTAGGGAAAAGGATCACTATTTAACGTCTGACTTATTTGGAGGAACCAAAGAGCGGCTCCAGAAGAAGCTAGAAACGTCAGCACCTGTTTGCCACTTCAGGCAAGAGCCCACATCTCTCTGACCTCTTTTGTAGGAACAAAGCTGAACCTAAGTCTTAAAATAAGCCTAAAATTTTTCCCAAAACTCAATAAAATAAACAAAATCAGCAAGACATACATTCAAACCTTTACATCTTCAGAACTCCTTCACAGAAACAGTTGCTCTGCAGCAGCTGCTCCTCTGCTCGAGGTCCATCCCTCCCCGAGGCCTGCGAGCTCTTCGCAGGAGCCCTTATTTTTCCACGTGTTGCTCTGATGTGACGGTGCACCACTTCCCCTCTTATCTAAGTCCCAGAAAGGGCTCAATATGCAAGCAAAAGAAAGGTAAAGGGATAGAACTGGGTCGTCACTTCGGACATAACTCAATCCTCCAACTAAATTCCTTTTAAATGATGCAAAAAAGTCTGGTTATTTTAAATCCATTGTTATTCTTTCAGTTTTTAATAGCCTCGACACCTTCAGGTAGCTCCAGCTGGTGAAGGAGGAGGAAGAGCTGTGGCACTGTGAAAAAGGCCTTTTCTTGAAAAAATCCTCAGCTCCAGTACAGGAAAAAAATACCTGCCCTGAGACAGGAGAGCCATATGCCAACCTCCGCAGCACAGCCCAGGCGGGGGAGAAGAGGAATGCCGACATTTGGCAAGTTTAATATTTAGTAAATAAATGCACTGGAAAAGAAAAGATTTACCATTGACAACTTAATTTGTAGACTCTGACAAAATAAAAGCAAACAAGAAAAATCCTGCTGGCTCCACAACACAAATAGCCAGTATGGGATAAATAAAGAAGTAAGCAGAGCTCTCCGCTGGAAACGCGGTCCTGAGAAATGCAACTGTCTGAGCTCTTCACCTTTCATCACATCAGACTGCTGCTCAGCAAGTCCTGTTGCAAATGATTCTGGACACTAAACCACAGTCCTCAGTTAGACCTACGAGCATCTTTCTGACATCCAGCAATCAGGAGCTGCTGCCCAATTGGCAAAAATGGTTCAGCTCAAACACAACCTCACCAAGAGCCAGCTCTATGTCATCCTCCGCGTTGTTTTCTACAACCTCCCATTAACAACACAAGGATATGCTTTTGCATTTAATTTTCCACTGGACAAGAAACTCTTTTTGTGGTTTGGCTTGTGAGGATGAGTCTAAAACGAAATCCAACAGAATTGGCAAATTGAAATTACTTGCACTTGGAGCTGCTTGGGTCTCAATTGGAGTGGAAGATTTCCTCGGCACCATTTAAAACTCAAAAAATCAATTAGTTCTAACACAGACTTAAAAATGTTGTATTGTAAGACATAACTGAATGAACATAACACAGATCATACGCGACCTCAGCAGGGCTGCTGGACACCCTACTGTACAAACTGACGATTGCTTTTATTCCTAAATATTTTCTTTATCTTGTTAATTGCTGCATTTCATTTTGTTAATCTTCCTACTTTGTCTCCTTTCATTGCCTCATAGAATTTCCTTTTTTAATGCTAAGTTACCACTGAGATGAGGTTCATTCTTGCATATACCAATTCATTTCCCGCTGTCCTTTGGGAGTCTTCCCAGGGCAAGCAGAGGAGATGTAGAGGCAGTCAGGGGAGTGAGAAGAAAACCAACTGTGCTTCAGCTACTAGCTGCAATTCCTTGGAGTTTTCTTCAGAGACAAAATCTTTCCAAAATCTATCCTTAGGCATCTCAAAAACTCCATTTTGACAATGTCCCCTCTGCCAGGAGAAAGAGGCGTAACTTTGCACGACCGTGATCGAGAAACATCTATCTTCATATTTATGTTCAAATTATATATGAGATTTTCTGCTATATGTTTTAATGACATTTACATGGGGTAGAAACTAAGCATGGAATTAGTGAATGTGAATTAGCATGTTTCAGAAAGCTTTTTGCTCCTAAGTTGCTCACAGCTGTTGTCTTATAATGAACGAACGAGTGAAGGAGCACGCGGGTGGAGGGGGAAACTGGCTGTTTGCTTCTACTTCGCTTTACTTTTACTTCCTTTCCAACCTACTGAAAGCTCCCTTTGGCACCAGTCCTACAAAAACTTATGCAATTGAACTTAATGGAGCATACATAAAGCTGAGTACAAGAAAGGGCTGCACAGCTCAGGCCATGGCTTCCACCAAGCTATGAGCATTTTACACAGCATTTTACATATTCTCCAACACTTTGGACATGGAAATACTACCAGAAAACCATGCAGAACCCAAATTTTTCAGGATCTTTTACTGTTAAAAGATGTGTCCTAAGGATCTCCTTCTTTGAGCATTCTCCACTAAATCCTTGCATTTCCTCTCATTCTTCCTTTTAAAATAAGATGCCGAGCAATAAAAATGAACAAAGTCTGCGCTATTAGGATTTTCAATTCTGGATACCAAATATCTTATCCGCACTTGCTGCATGGTACAAATTGACAATGCCTGAATTTAAGAACAAAAGGGAAAGGAACGAGCTTCAGTGACAACAGAAGACGACTGCAAAATTTCTCTGTATTTCAACAGAAGCAGCAATAGGCCTACACTGCAGTAAGGATAGAAGGAAAGAAAAAAAATAAGAAAAAACGAAATCATTTCAGTTCTTCTTCCCCCTGAGGGCTGTAAGACCAGTCACATTCAAAAAAATTATGAAACAAACCACCAGACAGCAGAGACTCCCAGGAATGGCAGCACTTACTTCTTTTGCTATTCTCCTCCCACAGCAAACGAAATGCATTCCCCGAAGAGAAAGGGAAGACCACAGAAATACTGCCCCCGACATAAATGCAACTCTACCTGCATCTGCAAAGACTCTTATTAAGTACTCAGTCGTTAGTTTTACATCTTCTTCATGCATCACCGTGTGAAATGAGTTCCGTGACTTTGCAAAACCCTTAGAGATTTTTACAGCTGTCACAATTTATAGCATCTCTGGGAAGTCTTATTCCAAGGCTGCAGAAGAAGAAATACTGTGCCTACACTGGGCTGAAGCTGTTTCGCTGCAGCAATGAAAAACAGACTTTGTGTATTTCAACTTAATAAAAGGCACTAAATACATTATTAAAAAGAAAATATAGTTAAATAACTCTTTTTATTGCTAAGAGAGTCCTTAGACAAATTGGGCTAATTTATCATTTGTGTTTGCTTTATCAAATTCTGGATCAGGGCCACAGCAACACAGGCTCTGCACAGACAGAAAGAATACAAGGTCTTTGCTGCTAAGGTTTATGACACTATTACCATTTAACTGAAGATTTCCCACTCAGCAAAGCAAGGGTAAGTTAGCAGACTAAACAAAAGATTAGAAGAAAACAAACACGACCCGCAGAGCACAAGGCTAGCAGATGATGATGCCATAGAGATTTTAACTCCTGTCAAAAGTCGTGGTTCGCCAAGTCTCCAAGTCCTATTTTCACGACGGATTTAGTGTTGGCCTGCATCTTCAGCACCGCCCCACTCTTCCAGTTTGGCTTGGATGGATAACGTCTTCCCAAGGGGTGCAGAAGGTACCCGGTGCGACCCCCAGCCCTGCGCGGATGCCCCGCGAGCTGGCTATTTGCACGAGGTATCCGAGCCCGGCAGCGGTCGGGTCCCTCGCTGCCCCGGCGAGGCCCCTTCACGCAGTGGCTCGGAGCAGGAGTCTCCGTCCCTCTCCAGCTAACTGAATCCCAACATCCCCCACGCGCCTCTCCGAGGAAGCTCCACTGCCTCCAGCGTCGTCTCCTGACACGTATCTCAGCTCGAAGGCGATGAGGTCGCGCAGCAGCCAGGTGAGCATCGTCCGTGCTTACCTGAAGCAGAAACGTAAGCGTGCAGACCTCTGTGGTGTTACCACCAGCCAAGACGAAAGGCAAGGCGAACCCTGGGTCTGCAGGGCTGGAAAGCGGTACGCGACGTGGGGGACTGCTCTGAGCAAACGTGGGCAGGGCAAGGGGCGAATGGCGCACCACGGCTCAGCCCCGCTCACCAGTCACTCGCAGCGGCTGGGCAGCAACCCCCCCCAGCAGCTCCCTCCACAGTCGCAGCTCATCTCCTTGGGGCTGCGAGGTCACCGTTTTTACAAAGGCCAAAAACCTCATTTTCATCGTTTCCCCCAGCCCTGAGGTTGACTTTGCAGAGACTCGGTGACAAAATCTATAGCAAACAGCCCTGCTGCTGATCCATCTGATGCTGGACAAACTGGTACAACTTTTAGAGAACAAAGGAAAAAACAAAACTATTTATGATGGAAATTAACTTCTCACTGGTTTTTTTTTCCTTGGTATTTATTGTCTTCATGTGACAATACATACCTGCAGGTAGAAATACAATAATCAGTAACATTCTATAAAGGAGCCAGTCTGGCATCTCTCAAGCAACCAAAACAGCCATCTGGATTTAAACAACAACAACAAAAAAAGCGCTCCAATTTACATTTGCAGGGGATCTCTGTACCTGTATGAATAACAAGAAAGAAAGGATATAGAGACACAGTGGTAAAACACAACAAAACGATGGCTGAACCTGTGGAGCACCACAGGCGTCCATCCTCTATATCCCATATGGCTTTTAGAGAACTTTGGGTAAAAGAAAATCAAGAGCAATGCCACTCATTCCTATTTTCCGCCTTTGTCTTCGCAGCCTGGCCATCACGGGGGCTCAGGAGAATACCTTGGGGCAGCGAGCCCGCCGAGCGCTTTGCCACCATGCTGGAGAGGCGTTTCCTCCAGCTGGACTCTGGCTGCCTGGAGGCAGCAGGATCGCTTCTGCATCGGGCAGCACTGACCTCCCTCCCTGTTGTCTCTCTGCTCAGTGACAACTTCCTAAAGCAGAGGATGCTGCAGGTTGCACAGGACACTCTCGAAGCAAAATATACCCTCCCTACAAGGACAGGCCATTCAGTAGCACAACAACCAAAATAAGGTCTTGAACACCCCAAAGTTAGTAACATATTGCTAGCTATGAAATACATATCTGGCAAAAATCTCAGAAGTCTGATGACTCAGTGTTGTCTGTATATATAACTACTTGAATGCTTTCCATCAACAAGGTGTTTCACAACCCTCTAGCAAAGAGAGCTTCATCTTTCCAGTTTATCACCAACCTATATTAACCATTCTCCATATAGCTATTAAAAGTATGCAACAGTAAAAGCAGAGCATTTTAAGAGCTTAGTTGCCCCACAGCATGTCAAAGCAGTAGTCCGACCAGCGCGTTATGCTTTCTCCAGCACTTTCCAGCATCAAATACGCAGAGGAAGAATAAAGAAGCAGGGCCCGCGCTGACACAACCCCAAGGCAATGGCCAAGACTTGGCAAAACCACCCACGGCAGAAGGTTTTGTCTTCCTCAAACTGTAGGAATCCACATTTTCAAGGCATTTCAGGAAGCTCCAGGTCTTTAGAGCACTCGCTCCATTTGCTTTGGGATACTGACAGAGAGATTTTCAGAAGAGCAGAGACAGCAGCATGTCTAGCCTTATAAGAAAAGCTGATCACTATTCCACTATCCAGAAATATAGAAAGAAATTTGGCAAGAGAGATTAGTGTTTGTATTTAAAAAAATGAGGAATTACTGGACTTTTAAAATTCTCTAGCTTTCCCCAGTCAGGCTGAAGCAAGCAAAGTCAAAACACTCACTCTTTGGGAACCTGGCTCTGTTCTGCTAGGAGATACAGTTGCACTTTCAGTCAACAAGACTGCAGCTCTGGCTAAGCCTCTCCCAACAAGCTGTGTTTCCTACCAAAGCTATTCTTATTTCAGTTAAATTCTTTTAAATAGAAAATAACATATGTTTTAGTTATGCACAAGCTTACATGAGACAGCACAATAGAGAGAAAAGAGCATTTTGGTTAACGTAGGGTTTATGTTAGATTTACTTATTGATAAACACGTAGCTATTTGCAGTAAAAGCAAACTATACTACTTGTCCTGTCATCTGTCTCCAGCCTTGCATGCACACCTCTCCTCTGCTGCCTCCTCACCACAACAAGCCGGTATCTCTTGATGGGCAGAAACCTGGTTGAAGACTCTTTAATTACAGCACAAAGCCAAAAAAATAGCATTAAAGTCAAGCCATGCTTGGAAAAATCAGATCTGAATAGGCCAACCTATCTATCTCCATGAGGGAATTTTGTTTACAAGCAAATATCTTGCTTCTACCAGAAAGTCCCCCCCCCTCCCCCCCCCAAAAAAAGTCTCTTACTCCAAGCAAGGGCAGCCAACAGAAGACAGCTGCTCTGGAGGATTTTGTTTACATTTTCAGGAGAAAAGGCTGAGATACAATTTAGTCCCTATCTGAAAAAACAACAACTGTGGCAGACAGTATAGATAGGTCGTTCTAATTTGTCTTCATGTTTTGTCACTGGCAAGGTAAGAGTTTCATTTTCATTAAAAAATTGTAGATATTAAACAGCTGCATCTCCCTCCTCACAAAAGAACCAAAGATAGATTACAAAAATCTCCACATTTCAAATATAGCCACCACAAGAACAACGCAGTCCCTCCCAGGGCGGCGTACAGCCAGCAAGCTCAAGTGAACTGGAACATACTCCTTTTGGGTATGAACTCGCTAATGCCCAGAAATTGCTTTAATACATCATCCTGTAATGCTTGTCGGAGCCTACGGTTTCTAAGATCCAAAATTGTTTGGCAGTGCCTATAAACAACTTTCTAGCTGCATATATAAAGTGACACTGTGCTATTCTAACAGGATATGATATACACACACACACGACAAAATAATTCCTTTGAATTATTTATAACATCTTTCTTCTCAAATAAGCAGTTAACAAGCTATATCATTAAAATATAAACAGCAGCTGCTTAAATGTCCCAGCATAACCCAGCTCCAGAGTTAAAACAGGTGATGAACAGTGCTATCAAGTGAAACTGCAAAGGAAATTTATGGGGGAGCAGTGGGATTAACCAAACGGAAATCTGGCTACCTTAGCCATGCAAAGAGCTACCCTTGCAAAAAGGGACACGGAGTTTTCAAATGATCACAGTGCTCAGGACTTTCCTTATATGTCTCATTCACGATACGGCATCTTTATAAGCACTGTCCTGCTAATGCCATGCCAGCATGCTGCCTCCACATCTCTTCAGAGATGGCCGTGTCTCTTAGGGAATCATGACTGCCACTGGCTGCTAGAGATGCACCCAAGCTGCAGGGTCCCAATCTCACACCATCACAGTACCACAAGAGCCACAAGCAACGAATCCCACACTTCATGTTTATTCTGCTCATCGGCTCTTGTGCTTGTCACTAATGCCACTGAGTGGTGACGGTCACGAGCAGAGGGATGCCTTGAGGAGCCAGAACCCAGTGCTTGGGCTGCGGATACCTAGCAATCATTCACATGCTAATGTGGGATGAAGTCAGCCAAACATTATGCCTCACTCCCAACAAAACTGGAGGGAGCTGCTTGGGAACCAGCATCTACCACAGGTCCATGAATGCCTGCTACAACTTCTATTCACTTTGCAGAGTAGGTCCTGGCTATCCAAGCACCCAAGAATTAGCATGTGTGAAAACAGGTCTCCAAATACAAAGGAGAGGCATTCATGAAGTACAAGTAACTTCACTGCTTTCTTGCATCTGCTTTTCTTTCTCCTTGCCATTACAGACACCTTGCTTCATTCCATCCTAGCCATGAAAACAATGCTGGCAACGGGCAAGTGCTGCAGCAGCCCAGTCTGTTGCAGGCTGGGTGATGCAAACAGATGTGAGCTGCATCTGCTCAGGACACACGTAGGTCACAGAGCGTGGAAGCTAAGAAAACCACAAGTGGGAATTTGATATAGGGAAGATGGAAAGAGCGTGAAAAAGGGAAAGATGGCATGACATGACCCCAAGGAAGCCCTTGTTAGATATATGCAGCTGGAGTTCCTAGGATGGAGAGCAAATCAGAGCCATGCAGGTGTCCCTGGATGATCTTTAAGGACCAATACTCTCAAACGCCTTACAGCAACTCAAATGGAGATAATCTGGTCATAAAGAAATTACTAGATTCAACAGTGAAAGGTTTACCCAGACATTTTTAATTTAAGATATTGGGAAGAAACTTTAGAAGGTGAACAAAAGAAATCCCATGGAGTGGTCCAAAGAAAGCACACCTCATCAGCGGGTCATACCATAGAGTATACCAGCCAGAAAAGGCTAATAAAAACAGAGAAGCTGTGAGATCCCAGCCAAACTGCCACCCGTGCTCTCCTGGACGTGGCCTAAGAATACAACGGCACAGTACCACACATACATTGAAATCTGCCCTACTTTATCTAGGCTGCCGCACTTTGGAAAAATACATAACTAACACGATTAGGTTTAGGAAGCAAAAACTTGAGAGAAGGCAAATATCACTTTGGCTACTAGTAACAGATTGGGTTTGGACCTGTCTTACAAACTGTCTGGAAGAGGTCAGGCAACCAAACATTTCTCTGATGTACAGCAAACTGCTTTGGAGAGTCTAAGGAAAATCTTTTCCTTTAATGCTTCAGGCAAAGGACACATAACGTCCTTCCCACTTTACAATACTCAGACTCTTTTTATACAATGTGGTGTCAGCTGTAACCAAGATTTTGCATTTGAAGTAATTAAATCAAAGATGAAATGACAAGAACAGGTTTCATCTTGCTTGTTCTTCTTCCTGATTCCAGTGAGTTAAGCTGCCACCTTCAGGCACTTCCTTCTGTGAAATGAAAATGAAACACACACACACACACACACACACACACAGTAAAGGAATAGGAAAACGTAGCTAAGGGTCTCCTGCAAACATGGAAAAGGAGAAGGCGGCTCTGGGTTTTGTTAGCTGGTCCAATCATCATCTCAGTCCTGGAAAAAATCTGTAGGAAACTACAGAAGACAAACATGAACACATTTGTAGACGGGTAAGGCCACACACAACAGATTTCCTAACACTTAAAGACAAGCTTGACTTAGATAAGTGTACAATCAGTCTCTTTGATCCCTGCATAACCTGTAAGGGAAGATAAACTCTTCCAATGCAAGTTTCTTTTACTTCATACGCTCTTCTCAGCAGATGATGAAAACCCTAACCATGTCTGAAGGACATTATTACATGCCTAGCGCTTCCACATAACCAAACATCTCCTGTGCTGAAGACCCACAGAACTTTAGGTTAAATGGAGCTATTACTGCTGTCTTTTCCAAGAAATGATTAGCTTGAAGTTACTAAGAAACCACAATTTCTATTTTAATTAAAAAGACAGTCTGATGTCCAGCTCCTGATAGCAAAGCAACAAACATCATGAACTTACCAAGGCCATAGTAAAAATGACCTTGGAGTTTCCAATCCTCAGTGTCAAGCCCATGTGAATTTAATCTATATTTTAGCAGCAGATAGCACACCAGCGCTTTTCAGAGTCTCTGCTCCCCCTGTAGTGACTACATGCAGACGCTGCAACAGCAAAGAGAAACACATTATTTCGACATCCTGAAACAAAGAGAGGCTTAAAAACTAGTCAGGATACCCAGCCCAGGTAAAAACAGAAGGTAGAGCTGCAGTCCCCAGTAGCACACGCAAGGCAGCTCTTGCCAGCTAAAGCCACCAAGGGAAAACACACAGTCCTCTCCTCAGCAACAGCATTATTAATACTCTTCCAAAAAGTTTATAAGACCTAGGATATGGTCTTGCTTGATCTATCAGAACCAAGATAAATATCCATAAAATAACTGGAAGCAACTGCAAAGCCCTGGCTCTTGTTCGTGGCATGAATACCAAGCTGTCAGACAAATGTCTCAGAAATATTTCACACTGCCCCCAAGTTATTTCCAGCCATCTCCAAAGAGGAAGGTTGTTTGGGCTTTGACCCGTTCTGCGCTGGGTCACCAATGTTTGTGAAGTGGAAGGGAAGAAACAAATACGATTTTAACCTCTGACACTGAGCACGGAAAGCAAGCAGAAATGGGGCAGCCAGCACAGCCCGTCGCACGCTGGTGTCTGCTATGTGAAGCAACCCCACCATTTTAATGAGGAAGCCTTTCTGATCTCTGTCCCTGCAGCCTCTTCTTCAGCTGCACAGTCCATATCCAGTCATAGTAAAGGACCTGGACTGAATGCACATCTGGGAAGCTCAGAGACCTGACCAAAAAAACCCAAAAAACCAGGTTTTATGAATTGAGTTTTCAACGTGGAAAGCTGGATTTAGTACATACAGCTAGATGCCTGGCACATAGGATTTATGCATAGCGCAACAGTATATCAATGTCACGTAAGGAAACATAGGTCTACTACAACATCACACTTGTGTAAGAGACAAGCGTGAGGGCGCAGTGCCATGTAGTGAAGGAGGACCATGAGCCAAGATAAAACTGCACTTGTTCCTGGTGTGGTTGAGGCCCAGTTGCAACAGCTGCGTTGCCTCAAAACTGAAATGGACAGGGGATCAGAAGTCCTTTCTGTTGGCTTACGGAGTCTCCTGGCAGGATCAGACCTAACAGGAAAATGCCTGGTCGCACAGAGATGACACACTTGCTTGGGTGAGTCAGATTAGTGAGTCAATGGCAGAAAGTTATTGAGCAAGGTGTGCATGATCTCTTCTGAGCTGACGGGAGCAGATGGAAGGGAAAAGGACACTGCACATTAAAACAGTGTTTTCAACAAGGCCTGGAAATCCCGAGAGATCAGACTAAGAGCTTGCTTTCACCATGCCATTAGCACAGGTGTAGCACAAGCATCTCTCCCTTCCCATTAACCTCGTGCGTCCCCAAAACGTTCCTGCCTGGAGCAGGCTGGTCCACGGGGAGAACAAGGATGCAGAGGGGACGTGGTGGCTGGCTCACCAGCGTCACCAGCTCCCAGCAGCTTTCTCCTGCGCAACTTTGGGAGGTCATTGCCCCTGCCATAGCAATAAATGGAGGGCTCCCAGGGTCTGAGCACACCTAGGCTAGGCCCTGGGAGTCGCACTTTTTCTTTCTTTGAAAAAAAAAAAAAAATCCAGAGTGAGCGAGCAAGGTATTTAACAAGGTATTTAACAGCTCAGCATTTTGCGACTTATATTTGGGAAAGCATATGCTTTGGTTGTATAACTATCAGGCATTACCGATGGAAACTCATACAATAAAGTGCAGGAGGCCACCACGTTACATGAACAGAGTGCTAAAGGTTCCCAAATGTTTAGCTTTGCTTCTTTAATGCCTCTTTCAACACCTAAACCATCACTGGAAATCAGGCTCAAATAGAAACCTGAAAGAGAAATTGTGTTTTCCCATGACAGTCCATTGCTACTTAGGAGGAAAATACAAAGTGTTCTCTTTGTTTGTTAAGATAAAAATGAAAAATGACTTCCCATTTTAAGTCTTTTAAAGGATAAGCTATTTCTGTTACACTGCTGTTAAACCTGTTTATAGTTCTACTACCATGAAAAAGAAACATCACACTCCCAGAATGATTGCAATTATCAGTCATTAAGGATGCAGCCCATATTGCAGCATGAATCCCTTATAAAAATATTACGACTTCAACTGATAATGTTTAATTTTATCTCAATTAAGCAATATACTAGAAAGTAATGGCCTTCTTTGCAACTGGAATACAAATGAAAAAGCATAGAACAGATCTTCTTGAAGTGTTTGCGTGCTAATCTCCAGAGTACTTAATGTCACAAGACGACAGCCTGCATGTGTACCCATATACGCAGTCGTTTGTAGGATAAAGTTCTGTAATCTGAAAAGAGCCAAAGATTTCTGAAAATATCAAGTCAATAGAAAATATGATTGGCATTTGCAGTTACAAGCTATAAGGAAGTATTTTAAAACTCAGAAATTCCAGTCCTGGCCTAAGATGACCTCCCATCACAGGAAGCTGACATTTAAAAGATTGTTTAGAGAAAGTTGGATGACATCTGTGCCCAGTGCAAGTCTGTAGCCACCCAGATGTCAGTGAAGCTACATCCATTTACCCTACCCAAAGCTGGGTGATTACCACCAGGCACGATGCAAAACAAGGAACATGCTTGCAATGGACGCGACCAGCTTCTCCCCTCTTTTTCAAAACCAAGCATTAAACTTAACAATACTCTGTGACAGGGAGACTCCAGAGGGAATCAAAATTCTTTCTTAGCTGCAGAGATATCCCATCTTCATTAGGGAACAGAGCTCTATCCAGTGCATTTATGCAGGAATATTGCCAAAGTTCTTGCAACAGCTGCCTTCACAGTTACATATGTAAAATAGAAGGCTGGCGTTACCGTTAATCTCACAAAAGAGAATTTGATTGATATCACATAGTTTGAATAGTAATTATACTATAAGCTAGAAACTGTTCGCTATAATAAAAATGGTTATAAACAATTCTAGATCCACAGAGTATGATGGATGATTTGTTATGACACTGAATAATGTTTTAAATATTGCATTGCCTAAATTCCAGCACACAGGACCCTACAAATTTAGGGTAACTCAAATTTGATTTACACAAGAGGTTTGCTTGACTGAGAATATCATAATTTAAAAACACGAGTACAGACGTTTGCTCACAAACGACTTTGCCAACAAGGTCAATTAAATACAATGTTTTATTTGAATTCTGCTCAATTAGAAAACAAACAAGCTACTGGGGTTTTGGTCCTGTAAGCACAACATAGTCTCTGTCGTCATGAATCTTGGAAGCAATACTAAAGATGGATGGAAAAACTAGCACTGCCCAAACAGCAACAGGTTATATCCAGCAATGCATGTAATTGCCAGAACATCTGCCTCCCACACCACCGCTCTTGACAATGGCACCTTCTGGGAAACAAACATCAGATCAACAGATCAGCCAAAGACCATTTTCAAGGATGTTTTCACTCTTTAATCCACCTTTGACAACAGGTTTTCTGGTGTTCCTTTTTCTTTTTTTTTTTTTTTTTGTTTCCCCTCAAATGTTTCCTCCTACCATTTCTCTGGAGTGAAAATGATGGAAAGATGTTGGTTTATTTTTGTTGCTGCTTGACAGCTAATCAGATTTGATATTTATATTGTACCGGGATAATGAAATGTCAAACTGGATATTATAATATATTTCTGAAGATAGTAATTTAACCTTCAGCAATTCAATTTGACTTGATGCTGTCTATACACTTCCTCGTAATTGCGTTTCAGATCCCAGCAGTCTGCTGACAGAAATAAACCCTTCCCCTGTTGGATTGCTGGGTCTTGAGTGCCACTTGCTGGCCAAATTTAAGCTCTCCTGGTGCAGGAGCATCTACCTTCTACCTAAGACCAGGCGTATGGACGCACGACCCATCAACAGAGGTCTCTTAGAGCCTACGGTTTGGGACACAATGGAAATAATAATTCTGCAGTTACTTATATGACAGCCTTGCACTATGAAAATATTTTTCTTCCTTACACAAACGGTGGCCGTGGGGCTCTGAGGACCCTCACACGCCATGGGTGAAACTCTGGATCCAAGAGCAGCGTCCGTCTCCACTGGGGCGACACAGCGGTCCCACAGCTGGGCTGTCACGTGCACCACCTCTGCGTGAGCTGAGCACCGAGATGGGTGTAACCCACCTTCACCAGTGGGTACCTTTGGATCTGGACACACTGAGGGGCTCGTATTTATTTATTTATATTTAATCCAAACGTCCAGTTCCTCTGCATCAGCCAATGTGGCTCTTTCCAATGGCAAAGGAATTGAAAACTAAGACCAGGATGTGCAAACAGCAGCTTGCAAAGTGAGGAGCATCTCACCATGGCACTACTTGTACGCTGCCGTCATGGGAAGATGAAGTACTAGTTATGCACTTGTAATACCTCGTAACTCCAAGCTGGAGCTGAACTTGTTTCACTCTGATCAGGCCTTTCTCAAGGGCCAGCACCCCCAGCACCGTTGTGAAACCTCTGCTTCCCCTTGCTCAGCCTCCAGCCAGATGCTGAGACAGCACAGGGCATTTTGGGCTGCCCACTGAGCTCCTCTCCAATGCCACAGCACCCACGCTCAGCTCTGCACCATTGGAGACAGCGGGAGGCAGCAGCAGGAAACGGTGTGCGATATGAAAGAGGAAGCAGAACAGCGGTAAAGGAAAAGATGGAGAAAATCAGCTTATGCATGAAGCATGTCTTTGATCCTTAAGCAAAGAGGGAGAATTTCAAGTAAAACTGCAAAAATTTGAGAACTTTCCTACAATCATCTGAGTAAGTTGCACTGTTCCTTTTCCTCTTGAGTAGCACAGCATATGGGAACAGAGAGCAGGAGAGAATATCTTGGGCGAAAAATATGAACTATAGAAAGGAGATTACATTATGTCTCGCAATGCCAAACATACATTATTATTCAGATTTTTATTACGAACTCTCCATATTGCTGGCCAGCCTCCCAGAATACTCTTAACCTCTTGTTTTCTCTTGAGGGTAACTGGGGGTAACTGGCTGATGGTAACACTTAATAAATGTAGTCAGAGTGCACTTTCATGATGAATATTATCATCTGAATAAATCCCAATCTTGTCAAATTAGCTGAACATCCAGCCTTCTCCAATAACCCACCCACACCAGTTTAAAGAGATGAAAAAATTCAACCTCATTTTAACTTGATATCAGACCATAAACAACTGTCAAGTACAACACAAGGCAGGAAAAGACAATTAGTTCTTAATTCAACAAGACATTAACTCATCCTACATCAATCCATGCCACTGGGCTAGACTCCTGTCCTGACGTGACGAACGCACAGACATGAATCGCAAGGAACAAGAAATTGCCTGTAAAGCCTGAATTTGCTGCATGGGAGAGGTGTACCCATGCAGGAAAACCTCGGAGGCTCAGGACGTATCAGCAGTCATGCTTGTATCATTCACTTCAGCTGCAGCCTGGCATGCTTGAAAATTTATAGCGATACAAGGTAAAGCCACTACAATTGTGCCAGCACAAACGTATCTTAAAAAAAAAAAAAAAGAGAGAGAGAGAGAGAGAGAGAGAGAGAGAGAGAGAGAGAAGGTAAAGTTATCAGACAAACAAAACCTAGATTCTGCACGAAATCTGTGATCTTGCTCTTGCCTACGAGTCCCTTGCAGGAGGGCCTGGGAGAAGGGGCCATGTAACGCAAAGGCTCTCTGCAGAAATAAACAATGACTGATGGTGTGCTGGAGCCACCCCATCCCTCCTCAACGTAGACCCAAGCAAAGCCCTGAATGCAAGATGAGAAAGACGTCAGTGCCCGAAGAGCAGCAGCCAGGCAGAGCTCACTAGCTCGTTACAGTTCTCAGACTACATTTGCGAAGTGTTTAAGCACAGGAACCTACCACATCCTTTGCGTAGAAGAGGAAATGCGCTATTGTGAATGATTATAAACAGAAGGCTCTTGAAAGACCTCATTTCCCAACAGCACTTCCTAAACGTTTGCATTGTGCTAGCTGAGGGGTAAGGAGGAGCGTTTACTGCCGAGCTCGCCCCACACACGCACCCAGGGTGCTCGCAGGCAGCGCGTGGCTTTACTGCGTCGGCCACAGCCGGGGCAAAGCTCAGGGTGACAGCTGCCACGGCCGGCCTCTGCCTCAGCTGCTCCTGGGGCTCATCTACAAAGGGACTGTCGAGACTGTCCCTTCCCCGGCTCAGCCGGAGCGGTCTCGTCCCCAACATGACCGAGCACCGCCACCAGGGACCATGCTAGGCGCTGAAGCTGGCCGGCCAAAGCAGCTGCCATCACCGCCTCTCCTCCCCTTCAAAATGTGATTAGCACCTCCATTAACGAGAACCCTAAGGTGAGTGCAAATAGGGAGGGAAGGAATTAGGGACATTTAACTCACTGTCCCTACTGTGACTGGCCTGAAGCTTCTCCTAGTTGTGAAAGTGTAAACAGCTCTTTCACCAGCTCGTTTTTCAGCTTTCAATGGAGAGAGAGAAGCAGACGTTTACCAAAAACAAACAAAAAGCCTGAAAATTCACAATAGGTGGTTCCTGCTCTGAGGCAGCTCTAGTTTATAATCTTTTTTCTTTATTGCTATTTAATGACTCATATCATGCTACTCTTTCCCCATCTCTAATGCCTGCTGCTGAAATCTCCTCTAGAGAGATACTTGGATGCCTGAGGGAAAGTCAGACAGAAAGATAACTACAAAAAAAAGGGGGAAAAAAAATCACTGGAGTCATCATTTTTTAAGGCTGCACAGAAACAGATAAAGCTCCCGTTACCAAGATTAGCTCACAGGGTACAGTATACGAGGAGACGGACAGACCTCTTCACACGGCATGACAGGATGAAACTTCTTCCACCACATCTATATCGCTATACATTAAATAAGTATATAAATGTGTATATGCACACATGCACACATATATATGTCACAAACATACATGAAAACCTCTTTGAATTTAGCTGAATTACTTTGGATTCACATCCTGAAATCTAAGAGCTGAAATAAGCTTGCTCTGAGACTCGGCAGCTGGAAAATCCAACCGATCCTCAAAGGAAAGGTGCATCCTCTCAAAAACAGATGTCATCACAGCACAAAGACCCATTAGTTATCACCTAATTTCATGTGCGCTGAGCTGCTAAACTGTCACAAGCTGGTCCTTTCCCTATTTCATCCTTACGGGTTATTTGATTCACCTTGGCTAAACACGAGCTGAATTATTGTACAAAGCGGACGAGCGGCCGAGACGTTCACACCTGTAGCTCCCCTAAAGAGCGCACAGCAGTCCAAAACGTTGCGTTATGGGCCGGGTCCTATCAAAGCAATTAGTACAGCCGCCTCCAGCTCTCAAACTCTACGTAGTAAACGCACCGACCGGACAGTTGTGCTTCCGCCGAGGGCCGGAGCGCGCTGCCGGCCGCCAGCCCTGACAGCGCGGGCAGGGAGGGCCTTTTATACAGCGCATCAAACGGGAACGCCGGCGGTCCAGTCCACGGAAATCAGTGAAGCCCTCACGGTTTGGCAGCTCCGCCAGCAGGGGTGCCTCGGGGATTCCCCTACAGCGTTACAGCTAAGGGTTTAAAACCGAACACCGTGTAAAACCGGTGCTGGGGCAGCCGCCCCGCGGGTCCGTTCAGCGGCAGGCGACTGCACTCAGGCTGCAACTGCCAGGACTCAGTAAAACACGCGTAACAGCTAACTAGCTGTCAGCTAACTAGCGAGGGGAACGCTCTGCGAAACGAGCCTGGCCCGTGCTGGTGGCGACGCCTGCCCGCTGTCGAGGCACGGGCAAGAAAGCTGCTGCGGCGGGCACCTCGCGCCGCCCCGGCCCCGCCGCCCGGCCCGCCAGCGCCCGCCCCGACGCCACCTCCCGCGAGCCCGGCCCTCGGGAAGTGCGGGGGGCGCCAGGGAAGATCACCGCGCCGGCGCCCGCGCGCTGAGGGAAACTCTGCCGAAAGCGGCGGCGATTTAGTGCGTTTTCCTCCCAAGAGCACCAGGGCCCTTCAGCCCGCTCGCTCGCAGGCGCGATCAACTGCTCCAAGAAACTCGCCGCAGGGGCGAGCCCCAGGCGTCCCTCCTCTCGTGCCGGGGATCAAGATTTTTCCCTACGCCTGACATCTTAAAACACGGCTCGGTTTGCCCGTAGTCACCCCATGTCCCGCTACGCTTCCCCGCGCGCGGCCCTGGCTGTGGGGAGGCAGGCGGGGACCAGGAGGCGCCCGGCCTGGAGGCCCCCCGCCGCGGGCGGCCGCCCAAACTCTGCGTGCCTCTGGCTTTCTGTTCTGGCCGCGCAAAACCTCCGGCAGCATCATTAAAGGACTGCCAGCGAAGCAGGGCACCAGTTTTCCTTGGCGATTGTCAGAACGCCTCTCGACGCTTGCAAACGCCCTTCAAACAGCGCCAGATTCGCACTGACAGAGGAATCGAGGCCGCGCTCCACTGCTGCTCAGAGGGCAGAGCTGGGGCGCCCCAGCGACGCCCTCCGTCCCGCCTCGGCCGCCAGGGCAGGGCAGGCAGCGCTGGGCTGAGACCCGCGCGGGCGAGCGGCGGGTCGGGCAGCACAGCCGCCTGCCTGATGGCCGCCGGTCCCCAGCTTTCCCTTTCCATTGACAAGCAGCGTTCAAGCGCGCGTCAAAAGGACCTCCACCGGCAGAGGGGATCGGATGACCCCCTTGCCTTTACTCAAGGGCGCTTGAAAGTTTTCCCTGCTGAATTTCATCTCCCCGATCTCCATCATTAGCTTATTTTCATCTCCGCCAGCAACAGCATTTCACCCGTCACGCCTGGGACTCCGTCGGAAACTCAGACACCGCTGGTGGTAATAACCCTCCGCAGGGGGGGGACCCAGGCCCCGGGTCAGACAACGTTTTACCAGTTTTGTGATGTCATTAAGGACCAGGCAAAACATTTGTGTTTGCCACAACTTTGATGTGAAATGCATTTGAATGAAGTAGTTTAGGCTACGCTTGGGGCAAAATTAACCCCCCCACACACACAGGACACAACTGCGTAAGAAAGCAAATTCAATTAGCTTTGCAGAAATCATTACAGTGATCCACACAGAAAAACATTGTTCACTCTCCGTAAGAATGGCTAAATTACAAAGACAACAGTGAAACATTATAGCCAAAACACATAATCATGAAAGAATTCAGAATTGTGCCTTGCGGCTCCTGCAGCCCAGGCCCTCACCGGGTCCGTGCACAGGACTCCTACTGCCTCCAGCAGGGGCCTTTGGCACGGAGGAACCACTAACTAGGGAGAGGCCTTTAATCAGTATCAATTCATTATTTTATGGACTGTTTATATGCTAAATTATTAATATAACCGATACCAATTTGATACCAATTAATTTAGGGGAGGGGGAAGTCTACTCAGAGTAGACTTGGTGATAGAAGATGGAAAGGGTTCCATAAAAACATTTTAATTCCACTGAGAAAGGTATTAAATATATATATGTAAAAACATATGCATATACACATACATATCCCCCAGCAATCTCCAAAACCAAATATATATCTTCTCAAGCGTGAAAATTGGAAAGGGAACCTAAAGTTGTTACCAAAAGGGGAACTAGGAACTTTCTTCGAAAAAGAAGTGCAAAATAATGAGTAAGTATCAAAAATAAATTAAGTGTTAAAACTCTTTCCAAGATTCAGTTCATCTGTTAGATATCCCTTTTCTTGTATCCTCTTTTTTCTGAATTTGGCAGAGGGGAAGATAACCCACCCTCTTTCTAATCTGGTGTGCAAGAATGCCAGCTGGCCACATGCCCTAATACCTTCTCCAGTATCAGAGACCACATTCCTCCTCATTTTGTAACGTAACATGCTTCTGTTATACATTATTAGTGTGCGCAGTGGGACACCTGCACGCACGTAGGGTGCACCACTCCGACACCCCGCGACCAGAGGCTGGAGGAGAACATGCCGTGCTATTTTTCACAAAGGATTTGCGCTGGTCTAGCTATGGTAGTTTTGAATCTGCAGATGTTTCTGATACTTTGAGGAGAGCAAGAGAAGGTTTGTGTATTCATTAAATATGAACTACTCTAAATATTTTGCTTAGGAACTATTTCTTAAATAAGATAAAATTACAGTCAAAGCAACAAGTGTTTATTCATCTGGTTACTCCAAAAGCATCTAGCATCCCAGCTCTGCAGGAGGAACCTGTTCCCCAACTGTGATCCATGGCCACGCTCCAGCCACATGTTAAAAAGACAGACAGACAGACGGACTTCTCTAAATTTGTTTAAATCTGGTTGCAACTAGTTAACATGATCCAAACTGCAAGTCAATGAACGCAGGGAACCGACAGCACCTGAAACCTGTGCCTCCCAGGAGCCAGAATACAGGAGTGGAAATAGAAATAGTATTCACAGGACATTCCAAAAGATATTCCACAGGTTTGCATGAATTCAGTATTTCTTAACAGTCATGCTGCCTGCAAACACCACCTGCTCTGTGTACATGGCGGCCATTTATCCTACAAAGTAAAAACCCTCTGCAAGAGAAACTGGGAGGAAAGGCCCGCAGACGGGCACGCATGCTCCGCCACAAAGGGTCGTCGCTTCGGCCGCTGGCCCTCGGTTTGCTCGCGGCACCGCAACATGCCCTGTGCTGTCAAACCCTGGACTCGTGCCTATCCTTGGAAATACACAGGAATAACTTTGAGAAAGTAAGCACATACATAACACAGACCTGGCTGTAAAAATAGCTGGTTAAAGTCACAAGTTTTTTAAAAATACAGACTTACTATAAAAATTAATGTGTTTTATTTTCAGCACGGTTAATGCAGTGCAAGATAAAGCAAATTAGAAGGAAATCATGGACAGCTCAGTATCTAGAAATAGCCGTGCAATTCTGTGCCAGAGTTCGGTTCAGTTTCTGCCCTGGAATGACTCCAGGTTTACACCAGCCTGTCAGACTGGAGTTTGCCCCCATATATGTGAAATCCATCCGAGTCAGTGCAAAACCACCCCACAAGAAGCTGAAGAACTTGAAGAATCTTTGTCCAGCAAGAGAGTTGCCAAGAGCGGCCCAAGGATCCCAGGCAAAAATACTTTGCTGTGCGCAAGCATTCATGGGTGGAAAAAGTGCCTCCGAAACAACTGCAGATGGCAAAATGTCAGAACACAGAAGCATTGAAATTATCTCTCTGCCCAAAGTGAGGCAAAAAATGAGGACAGTGCTTGCAGCTGCTGCCGTACCCCACTCTGGCCCATTAGAAACCTGCGTGCTGCACTCCCTGCTCCTCCTCACCTAAAGCTGGCGGAGGGCCAAGACAGAGCCATACCCTGATGGCCACCACCTGCCTATTTGCTTTTGGTTTTTAAGAGACCGATATGCCAACTACGGTCTTGCTGGAAAACAAAACCACATGTCAAGCACGGAGAGCTCCTCCTCTGCTTCTCCTCTGTGGCATGGGGAGTACCTCCTACGGACTAAAGCAGTTCCACAAAGCCATTTTAATCGGCGTTTTCTGCCCAGACAACATTTTTCACTGAACCCTTTATCCATAAGAGACTGTTCTGCAAAAACTACCAGAAATTAAGTGCTTTAAAACTAAGAGTTTTTCCTGGTTTTCGGGTCCTGAAGTGGCAAAACTCTGCCCAGGGTTCATGCTTGTTCCCCTCGCTTTCCCACCCTGAAAAAAACGAGATGCAGAAAAGACAAGCTCCAATGGAGTGGGCAAGCAAAATCCTAGCTGGCCTATCAGATGTTTTAATCAAGCAGGCAGGTTGTAAGAGTACAGGGAGCAACCAAAACACAATGTCACAGGCATAAAGGGCACATTTTGCTCTCCTTCAGCTCAGCTCCAGGCTCGTCAGGCCTCACCCAATCCCATTCCCATGGGAGCCAGCTCAGAGGGAGAAAATGAAGCAATGCAACCGGTATGAGTGCCCTTGCTGACCAGCTCTTGCTATTCTGTTGATGAAAGCTGTCTATAAATCAGCACATCCGGATGACAGCAAATCGAGAAACATTGCGCAAGAAAAAAGTGAGACATTTTCTTGAATGACAGAGGTGTGCAATAGCAGCAACAACAAAAGAAGGCTGTCTAGAAACACTCTAGGTTAACAGAGTTCTCTGTAAACTCCTCCCTGCTACAATTCATATTTCTAGAAGACAGGAACACAAAATTATCCTGAAGGAAAAAATTACCCCAAAATGATGAAGTCCTATCAGTAGTCATGTAGCTGCGCAGCCCTTCCCCTCCCAGTGAGCGTTCTCCAACTTCTCTCCTCTTGTTGTGCACAGTCTAACCCACATGCACAACAGGTTCACATCTAGATGGAAAACATTTCTTTTTTCGGCAGGTTCACTTAGATTGCTACTATATCATTCTACACATTTTACAGCTTCCCTTTTGCTTTGCCTCTTCAGATCATCCTCATCTTGGCTCTTCACTGTGCTGCATGCAGCTAAGGGAGGGGAGAGGGTGGAGGAAAAGGAAGGTCTGGTTTGGGCTCCAGCCCCCCCTTTGAGAGCAAACAGCTGAAAGGCAGTTTGGGGTCCTGCTGCAATACATGCTGCAGAGGGGACACTGCAGGAGCTCAAGGAATACAAACTCTTTCCAGATCAGCTTGGCAAAGCTCAGCAGCAACATGTAACATCACTAAAATCCCCAAATCCTTCCACATAAACAGTGCAGACACCTACTTTGCAATCTGGGGTCTCACATTAAGAAATTTATTATTGTCAGCATGACTAGGGGCAAAAAGGTGTTTTTATCTGGGTGACATTCTTCAAAATTCCTGTTTCTATTCCTGCTACAACATAACTCAAAAATATGCATCATATTGACTGCAAAACAGAACGAATAACACAGCGACACCCTTGATTTTCAAGCATTTCAGAGAAAACGGTCACTGAAGCCTACACCCCACATCCACACAGGACATACTTCACTTGTCCGACTCGCACCGGTTTCTCGAGACCAGGTTACTGAGCCCGTGCACCAGAGGAAGGGCTGTGCCTGCACACAAAATGCAAATCCTGGTTAAATCCTTGGGCACGTGCAGCCTGAGGACAGGGCAGAACACCACCACTAAGTCATCTGTAGCCCTTTCAAAAGGGACACCAAGTGGGCTCCAGAAAATCACGCTCCCTGCCAGTGATGTTGGATGCCGTAGCTCAGGGCCCACGGCGCTGAACGCGGGAAAACCGCCCCACCGTGTCCACCAGTCAGCCAGGCGGCCCGAGCCTGCCTGTGATAACGGCCGGGGCCGAGGCGCGAGGAACGCTTTTGAACATCCTGCTCGTTCTTGGAGCGTAGCATTATTTCTGTCATCTGTATGGAATTATTGCCTTTTTCAAATTTGAAGCTTGGTACATTTTATTTCAAGAAAGACTTGTAAAGTCATCTATGTGCTATTCATTTCAACAGCACTCTAAAATTGCACAACAGTCATATGATCCAGCGTGTGTTTTATGAGACAGACATGACACACGAAAATTAAAAACAGGTTCCTCGTCTGGAATAGAGAGAGGAATTGCAGGGGAAAAGAGGAAAAACAATGAGAGCGCGTGCCCAAAGAGCAGGGTGGAGGAAAGAAGGGAAGGAAAAAACAGGATGAGGCATCAGAGTCATTTCATCCTGCTCCGAGTGAAAACAGCTTTCATTGGTATGAAAGACAATTCATTTGCATAAATTTACTGCAGAATACAATTGAACTATGCTGCCGCATTTCAGGGCTGGCACTGGAAATAAGGACAGCTATGCACATGGTCCAGTCATTTATTAATAATTTATTAATAATTTATGAGCAAAACTTTTCAACTGCCCTTCCTTGCACGGCAAAAAAAAAAATTGTCTGCAGATATTATATACAAAGAGAAATAAAGAAAGTCTGGTTTTAACCCTTGGGATTTGGTGTTTACTCTGAAATCCATGTTTTAGGCACTCAGTGAGTATCTAGAGGTATTTCCTATGCTTGGCCATCCCCTCGACTGTGCAGCTTAACATGGACTGCTGAAGCCCATGGAGAGCGTGCAGGTATTTTGGATATCTCATCGATCCAAGTACGCCTCGCACTTGGACTGGCCCTCCAGACTGCCAAACTGAAGCACGTGTAAGACAACTAGCAGGTGCAGTCATTCTGGTCCGTTTAACCGTGGATACACGTGCGTTGCCATGTACGCATCATCTGTTGCGCTGGGAACAGCATGGGCAGACAGGGACGCATCCAGTCGGGGAAGAACGGGCACAGCAGATGCTTCTGCAAGCTTTTGCTGAGGTCACAGCTGGAAAGTCATTTTTTACTTTTTTCGGCCTTACAGAACTAGCTGAGACAAAAACACGCAATCTTTCAACCAGGTGTCCTTCCTTGGTTAAAGGGTTTTAAAATTAAGCACTTCTATAAAATTAGGTAACACAGCAGGTGTTATATTTACAGCTATCTGAGCATGAACAGAAAGACCTGCGGTAATCAGATCTCATGCCTGAAGCATAAGAGGATCCATAAAATAATCCATAGCTGAGATCATGCACCAACTCGTTCACCCCACACCCTTCTAAACCCTGCACAACCAGCCAGGTGCAAGTAATGTATTTGTATTTACTTTTCAGCTTCTCTCTCTTCGAGGTACTCACCACTGGAGGTCAAATACAGAATAAGATGACAATCTAGATCCATTTGTGTGGGATAACACACACAACTGTATCTCAGCATATAGAGACCACGGGGATACAAGCCTGGACTAGCCAAAATACTTGCACTTCTCCAGGCATCTAATACATGCCACAGGAACCCTCAAACCCCAAAATGTTACTCCAGATATGTGAGCAATCCTTTACTTTTGCTGCCTCTTTCATTAGCAATAGCCCTGGAGATGATCAGCAACATTTCTTAGGTTAACCTACGTTGCATTACACGGTTATAGACTGTTTCTCAAACGAGTTCACCTCTGTGAGGCTTTTTGAAACATATAATTTTAAATGGATACCATCACATCAATATGTATTTTATAACAGCCCACCTTTAAAAAGTATGTTTCAACATAGATGTTGATTTTATGGAGAACTGAATGCCAAGAAGTATAAAAATACGCAACAAAGAGAAGAAAAAGATTTCCTTATAGTGAGGAAAAAAAAAAGCCTTTAGAGACAAACTCTAAGGAGTCACTTTTATACCTTTTGTTCTGTGCCTACCCAGGACGTGCCAATATAAAGAAGAGCAAAGGGTCTTGTCTCCCCAGTCGTGGCTGCAAGTATTTCTGCCAGTAAATGACTACTTTAGGCCTACTATTAGGCCTATTTGCATATGCAAATATCAAACAATCAACTGTACAGTCATGTGCACACAGTTTCAAAATAAAAATCTGGAAAGTCCAAAGCTAAACATGAAAAATCCTAATCCAGTGTAAATCAAGAATAAAAAGTAGTGCTAGCAGCCACTTAAAATTCTTATCCCAGAAGGAGGAGGAAGAAAAAAGGAAGGCGATGCTCTCTCAAACACAGGCCCCAAGAGAAATAGTTAACCACTGTGAAGTTTCAAATGGTCTTTCCCTGCTTTGCAGCTTCTTCTGTTAATAGCTGTAATGCACAATTTATCTTTATTTCTTCTAGTATCTCTGTATCTACAAAATGCCAGGTTCAACATCCGCTTGTCAAGGCTACGCTATGTAACGGATAGAAAAGGAAAGATAACAACCAGGAGTCGTAAAACGCAATAGTACCCTTCAGCAAAACTTTACTACTACCAATATCAAAAGGAGATACGCCATGAACTTCAAACAGAAAGCAAAACTGTACCTAAAATGATAGTTCTGCATTAAAAAAATAACTTCCAGCCAATGAAACAGCATGGGAACTGTCTGTATGAACAGGAAATTATATAAAAATAAATGATCTTAACAGAATCCACATTCATTGATACTCAAGACCTACACAAAACTGCTTGCTTCATACTCTCCACTGCTTCTAGCACAGAACGTCACAGCAAGACGCTGCCTGTCTTTTCTCATCTCAGAAGAGCAATCAATCTCCACTCAATCTAAAGAAAATGACTGAGGGGGGAAAAAGGCAATAACTGATTTTCTTCATGGCACTCTGCAAAGAGGAACAAAAGGGCCCCAAGAGAGTATTATTTCTGTGGGCTTCAAAAGCAAACAGGAAGATGATCCTTATTTGTTCATAATTTATTTGTTTAAAAACATTTTTTTTTAAATGGAAAATGGCTTGTTTGAACCAATCCTCTGGAGAATTTGTTAAAGGACTGTTCATAAATGCGAAAGTACTATCTTCTGCCAATGCTACTTGTGTAAGATAAATCCATATTGCTCACAGTCCTGTAAAACTGCCTTGATCTACTTCGAGGCAGGCACCGATTTTAATTGTCTTGAAGGTTGCTAAAAGCATCACAGAATAACCTGGAAATGTTCTCGCGTGCACACAACTCCCTGTGTGCACCTCTTACCGCCAGGGAATATACACAATTTGATGAAATTCTTCACTTAAATATACACAAAGGTCAATACACCAGCGTCTTTCTAAAACGTCCACTGCTGTGTTCGAGTCTGAAGCACTGGGAGACAGCAGGACAGTCACAGATGGACTCAGATTCTAGTTCTCCATAATACGTTTTGTTCTCCTTAAATCTATAATATATTTTAGCCAAAGTTAAATTCTAGATCCCCCTATATTGAAGTGGGCCAGGTGAATCAATTCCGATTCACAGAAGCTTTGATATAATGAAATAACTTCCTTTCTCACCACGAAGAATCCATCGTGATTGAGCCATGGCACTAAAGCCAGAGTATACCACTATATATTCAGCATTACTGCTCTCCTAGCGTGGCTACATATCGCTACAAAATAATTCAGAGACAACTAGTACCATAAGGCCAGGGTCTGTGTCGTCCAGGCAAAATCTGAAATCTGAACTGAAGCTGCCTGTCGTTATTGAGAAATCACCAGAATAGAGGACTTCTAAGGCTGCACTTCCAGTGATGGGAAACCTGAAACTACCCTTGTACGCCTCCATTCCTTGAATCCTATCACGTGGTTACACAGAGTAACTGGACACGGGGGCCCGTTAGTGACCTGGGCACTATTAGTATCTCGAAAGGGAATCGAGACAACAATGGCCAAAGGGGGAGAAAAAACCACAATGGCAAACATACATGTTATTTGCAAGGAATGCACTGGTGGTTTTTTTGGTTTCATTTGCTACTAAAGAGTCCTGAATTTAAGACTTGGGAATAGTAGCCTGAGCCACAAACTTTTTTAGATACTGAATAAGCATCTTAAATTTCTAGAGAGATATGCGTTGGATATGTCAAACTGCTCCAGACGTGAAAAGCCTATGACTTGCTTTGTGCTACAGAGCAATGGCTGCAATCATTTATATGATCTGGACATTCAGCAGGAGAAATACAAAACAGATTTGACTTGGTAAAAACAATACGCCTCCTATATTACAAAATATGTAACATTTTATACGCAACACTCCTCCCATCTTGAAGGAGCTTAAAACAATGCTTTATATTACAGTGGCGTGATGTAAGAGCAATTCCACAAGTTTAGTGTAGTTGCTGTGGAGTTATATTGCTATAAAAGGAACAGGGAATTTGCTTGTGAATACACAGCACTCCATTAAAAACATCTTTTCATATGCATATAAGCAGGCAGCACTTTCGTTCTTTCACCATCACCTGACCACATACCCTAAATACATTTCACGTTATTCACCACATCAGCTTTGGAGGAATTAATTGGAAAAGTAGCCCCAAGATGTGAACCAACACATCAGCATAACCGAACCTGAGGGTTAAACCACCAGGCCTCTCTAGATCATCCACAATGATAATCCTCATTTATACCACCTGCCAGCTGGAAATAAAGAAATATTGTTCATGAGGCTACGGTCAAGCATGACTGCAAAACAGTTTGTCTGCATACTGTCCAATTTCAACAGGAACATAAGATACTAGGGAATTAGGCAGGTTTTTCTAGAAATTCCCTGCCCCCTTTATAACAGCTTTTCTGAAATAAAATAGTAAAATTCCTCTTTATCATACGGGACTCTTTCTAAGAAAAGGCACTGTGCTATAGGGATAACATCTCAGACACCTCACTCGCTTCCTAAGCATTGCACATGTGACTGTGAGCCCAGCTCTCCTGCGAGCATCATAAAGCCGTAAAGGTACAGAGCTCCCATCCAAGGATCATATCATGCTAATGAGTAACTGCTCCGTTAGCCACATATTTATGTTTTAATTGCACTTTCTTGGCTCTTAAAGACTACGTGGAAAAAAGAACGCAGCCCTTTGCAAGTGAACGCAAACTTCTGAGAAAGCAAGGAAGGGCATTGCTCAATTCACACGCAGGGCTGAATTTGGCACGCCTGTATTTTTGCATTGTCATGCTCTTAGAAGAAGAAAGCATTTATTTAAAAAACGTTGCCAGTGTTTTGCCAGAGAAGAAGGGAAGGCTTCCTTTTATGTACTGGGAAACGTCATTCATTGTCTATGCAATTACCAAGTACATCAACAATGCACTGACAGTAGAAAAAGAATCAATTAACGTACAAAATACTTAAGCCTTTGTAGTTGTCCTTCACATAACACCCAAACTTTAGCTCCTTCCCATACGTTGTTTAAAGGCATTGTTCCGTGAAGGATGTTCTAACACCAACCACATAATCACTGCCAAATTTTTTTTTGTAGTATTTTGTTTTGTTTTCCAAGTGAAGGTAGTGAGGCATTGCAAAGACAGATAGGACAGGATGGAACTGAACTGCCTTTGATTCACTGCGCAACTATGGATTAGTCACTTAACCTCCCCGAACGCCAGCCTGCCCACATGTGAACTGGTGCAACTGTGCACAGGATTGTTGGGAGGATTAATCAACTGACACTAAAATGCTTTGAGATCTGCTCAGTAAAAATTATTTCTATAAAAGCGAATATGCATAAAATGCTAATTGATGCCAGCTGGCCTTTCATCTCAGGCAGCAAAAACAGCTTCTTACCACACGTTTCTTTCAGTGGGCACAGACAGCATACTTTTTACTTCCGATTCCTGAGTTTTGCCCTAAAACATACAAACCATTTGATTTTCAAGAATGCTGCAATTAGGAGAATGATCCAGCAAGATATTTCAAAGAGTACCCTGCTTGCCTTGCTGAAAGCAAAACAGGTTAACATTGTAATACCCACACTGAGAAACTATCCCTGTTTGCAATGTACAGCTCTAAATTTAGGGCCTTCGCTCTTAAAAGGTTTGCAGCGTCCTGCCTCCTCTATGAGCCTGACAACCCAGTTACGATTGCCTTTGACATGAAGCAGAAAGCTGCTGCTGTTGCTGGACTGGCCTGATACGACACAGCATCACCAAATTAAAAGCAAAAAATACATATGTGTATGCATATGTGTAAATACATATGTATGAACGTACGTATGCATGTAGTTATTTTTCTTTTGATTTTCTCTCTCTGCTGCAAACCACTGTGTCTTCGGGAGCGTCTCTCTCAGCTGCAGAGACTTGGAGCTGCTCCACCTGCTCATGTTTGCTGATAGAAGCCAGAGGAATTTTCACTTCATCTGTTTAACAGATGCTCAGGCTCTTTTCTCAAGACATGTCATACAAAAATGTCTCCAAAATAATTAGCAGGATTTCAGTTGGCTTGACTGTGATGGCTGCACGTAAGGTACAGCTCAGACAGCTCTTAAGAAATGGCAACTCCAGAATAAGCGTCTGGGACTTTAACGGCACTCATTTAAATCTTCCTGCATGACACATTTATAGTTTTCCATGTAGTCGAAAGGGCAAAAGGGTCGGTATGCAGAAAGCTGCTACAATATGAGAAACATCACGCACTTCTATAATCTCTTGCACTCATCCTGACGTAAAGGTAATTGATAATTGGCAGCAAACACGGCACCTAATTCAAAGAGGAGGAAAAAACCTTTCACAAGTATATCTGTAATCACAATCTCTACATCTTCCACTCGAAAATAAGATTCACCATTTTACTGAGGAGCAAACTGGAATAAAAATAATATTATGAAATGTGTGGCAAAGTGGTGCTTTAATGTTTAATTGCAGGACGCACCTCCCGTGGTTGTTTGCCTCACGGCACAAGAGTCAGGCGGGGTTCTTCATCTTCAAAAGCTTGACCCTGCTTTAGTACTCTTTACTCATCCTTAGCATGGCAATCATCAGTCTTGCCAGACTGAATCTAACGATAGAAGACGACTCAATTGTAAAATGAGACCTTGCTGACAAATCTGAAGAGACAGCAAGGGTGCCCCACAATTGTTCACAAGGCTCACACTACAAAGTCCAGGGGCTAAATTACTTGAACTTCTCTCCCCTAGTTTCACGATAGACTTCCACAATATGAGTCTTCTAGTTTCACAATGGAGGACTCAGAAGCTGAAATTCTTTTGTCTGAGATAAGAGGAATTTAATTCCCATTTCATAACATCTTGATGAAAATATTTAAAATGGCCATGAGTTACTGATTTCCGATGTCAGGCCTACAGCAACACTGCAGGCCCTCTTTGAAAGGGCCAACAAGGTGGATCTAAGAAGCGAAGATAAAACTGTTCCGGTTTCTCCCGCCCAAAGACCCCCCAGAACTGTCTGTTTTGTTTCATTTTGGGGGGGTAGGAACGCTTTTTTTTACTGCTGACTTACCTCAGTTATCAAGAACCCAGAAGTTGCAGAGAAGCTGAGAAAAACATATTTGAATAAACTTTCAGGAGTTAATTGCAGTAGATTCCCCTGCAGTGGATTGAATGCAGTTTATCTTAAATTTAATTTACTTTGGAAGAGTATCCAAAGAAGGGTTTAGTACGGTTTAGCTAATACGCTTTTCATTTGTGAGTTTATTGAAATCAAACTACCTTTTCCTAAGTGTATCAGGTGCTGCTCAAACACAGAGCTAACAGAACGGATGATGCCTGCAGACAAGCGCGTGTGACCAAGGACAAGAGTCACCAGCAACACGGACAACCACGGGAGAGCACAAGGAGCAGTGGGGCTACACTAAGGAGCTTTCTCTTGCAAGCATGGGAGTTACTGCTTCATAGCAATACAGCCAGAACTTGAGAAGCAGGAAAGCGCAAACATGGGGCCAGATCCGCGACCTGCTGTTGATTTCTGCCAACCTCCCCAGGTGCGGGGCCATCACCTGATTCACTATGATCTGCTCCAGATTTTTCCCAGGCAGCTTTGGTGACTCTGCCAGCTACCAGGGGCTAACGGAAAGGCGATGCCATCGATGCAAAGGCAAGTACGAACTGACCAATGACCCCACACCAAGTGACCACCTTCCCTTACTGCATAGATGGGTCAAACCCTTGCTCCCCTTTTCTCACCTCTTCTGGGGGGCACCAGGAGGAAGAAAATTATAAAAGCTACTCTGGGCGTTATGAAGGGTGCTAGGAATTATTTACAGCTGCTGAATGGATCAGTTGTACGTTTGCACAGGCACAAGGATGGAGACACTGGCACAAGCCCTCTTGCCAGCAGGCCTCCTCGCGGGCCCTCAGTGGGGAGCAGCAGTAGGGACACGCACCCTCTCTTGTGCTATGGCCCAAACTCTTGGACCTCCTGGGCATCTCTGGCACATGCTGCAAGAGCGAAACCAAATTTGGAGTCTTCCCAGGACCCCGGTAGCTTGCAGAAATGGGCTTTCCTCAGCACAGATTGCCTTCCTGCATAAATCTCTATAGAGCAGGAGCAGTCACAATGGTCCTGCCACCTCGAAGTACAGAAATAGCCCTAAACAACCTGTTTTTTCTCCACAGTACCCAAAAGAGACAGGTATAGCAAGGGCTGGGCACTTCTCTGACTCTTCCCCCTTTCCCCCGCACCTCCATGCCGTGACACCCAACCACCTCAAAACAGTAACTGCTCACAACAAACACCGTCTCACGGACATTTAGACCTGAGCAGTCTATGCACGGGAGATGAAGGACTTCCCTATGACAGGCCCTGGCTGCTTCCTCTCGTGGTGGGAGTCAGCTTTACATATCTTTGGAAATCTGACCACAAGGCCCCAGAGGAAGCCAGTACTGGAGCACAGAAACGAGTACGGGTCTTCCTGCTGCAAAACAAACCTGCATTGTCAGCCTTGAATCACCTTCCAGACCAAGTTACAGAAAGAGCCATAGGCTAGTCCCTTGCTTCGGGACAAGTATTACCCTGGAGATGCACCCTATCTGCATAAAATGATAATATTAAATGAAAAAAATATACATGGACCTAGAGATTCTTTCAGGATAAAAGCTTCAGAGAAAGCAGTCCATCACTACGTCTCTGGTAATTAAAGTCATTGAGTTTATCCTCAGTACTTCTAAGGACGGACTGTAAACTATGCCACACACTTAAATTATATACTCTCTAATATTATATACATACACATCTATATGTATCTGTATGTGTGTCTGTACGCGTGTGTGCATAAAAAAAATATACTCCCATTTTGGAATGCAGAGAAATACAATTTGTTTGGTTTTCTATTAAGACCTTCAAATACAACTCGAGACAAACCTCAGGGGGGAAAACATACCTCTCTTCAAATCACTATCAGGCTGCTTCATGTAATAAAAAGCCCTTCAGGAATTATTTAATATTTTTAACACTTCAGCCTCATAACAAATGAGAAACAGCACGGCTTCACATGTGCTGTACTCAAGTGCTCTGAATTCATTAACAGATTGCTTTCAATAATTAGCAACCCCAAGTGATGCATCAAGCTAAAAGCCCAAATTCTAAGATGATATAGCTTAACACAGCCGTCCTGCAGCCAAAGGAAGGAGGTACATGAATTTATACCACGGTGAACACAATCCAACAGTAATTCTCACGGGGATTCCTGCCAAAGTGGTTACAAATAGCTGAGAAATGTGATATATATATATATATATATATATATTGTGTTATTTGTAAGAATGTGTCAGATATATCAGCACAGAGAAACTAATCCTAGCCTTTAGATAATTTAAGTCAAAAAAAAAAAACAAAAAAACAGCTTCCAGTTTGTTTCCTGTCTATCTTGTCCTAGCAGATACTCAGAATCACTTTCAAGGATGGTCTCAAAATAATCATGACACAAGTATTATCTAACCTTATTTCAGCTTGTCTTTTCCTTATTATCCTTCCCAATTTGGTACTCAACTGCATGATCTTTAAACACAGCTTTCTATGACCTTAGAGATGTTAATTTAAATATATTTCTGACTTTAAGCTTGTTTTTTTTTCTCTCCAATATTTTTCAGAAGAGGAAAGAAAAAGTTTAAAAAATAGTGAAGCAAAACAAGTCCCTTCCTTTTCTAAGGATAAAAAAAATCCCACCAAGCAACTACTCATTGACCAATATTTCTCAGTAAACAGTTCAATGACTCTGTCATAGAAATGATGCAAACTATCATCTTACCAACTGCAATTTATATGATAAAGTAGCAGACATTTTCAACTTACTAATTCTTCTTCCAAAACTTGCTCAGTTAACTTAAAGTAGTTTCCTTCTACTTGATATGTTTGTACATGGGGACCTATTAAATGTGAGGTCGTCCATGTCCCAAGTTCATTATTAGTTATGCCACCTAACTTTTAAGAGTACTTTAATCAAAGACCACGTAACTGTGGACTTACACATGAGCAAAAAACATGCAGAAGATAATGAATTAAGGCCATCTTCCAACTGATTAATTCATCACTTTCCTCCCAATATGCCATGCTGCAGCAACCAGAAAGCAACCCTGACCTCTAACCTGCAAAGTAACATCGGCTCCTGGAAAGGGTAAACCCTACTCGCACTGGGCTTCAAACAATATTCGGTTCCGTCAGAGTTAACAGGCACTGCCAATTCATCCTTACAAATTTTCTTTCATTTTCACTGATAAAAGCTTAATAAACTTAATTCCAAATTTACATTGCTGTGAAATTCAATAAGTTATTTCAATGACAATATATATATCATTTAATAGGATCTTGCCATAAAATGACTAAAGGTGAATGCCAGATATACTTGAATTCATAGTATAAGAGAAGTTCTTACCCAAGGAAAACGTACTGGTTTCTAGGGCAGACAGTAAACTTTAAGAAAGGAGACAGATTAATTGGGGGAGGGGGGGGAATCATATTTTTGTTGCTCTTGTTATTCCTGTACAAACTAGAAATGCTCAGAGAAGAAAGCTCCCTGAATTACCACAAGCCTGAAGTCAGATATTCACAATAGATTACAATAAAGGTGGTTTATCAGCACTATGTAACATACACAGACTTAAAATTGCCCAGAAGTATGCCCTGAAGATGGTTATTTTTATGAACATTTCATTAAATATACAAAAAAAATGCTTTTATGAAATGAAATAAAATATGCATGTTAGTAGCAGTTTCAGACACTGACATCCGTCTCCAAGAATGGAAACCCCTTCATCTCCCAAGCTAACATATTTATACTGTCACCCAATATTGCAGATTATATTGCAGCAGAACAAAGAGCACAGGATTACCCTTGGGACCAGGGGAAGCAGGGCTGGCACCCACAGGACTGTCTTTTCTTTGAGGACATAAACAACGTGTTTTCATTCTAACGCTCATCTACGTTCCCGCAGCCGGTGCCGCTATGAGCGAGGCCGGCGGGATCTCATCCAGACAGAAGAATCACAATTCAGCCTCCTCCTCCTCCTTCTCCTCCTCCTCCTCCATTGGCCTCCACAACAGGAAGCCGTGAGCACATGGATCAGCCCCAAATTCGGACCGGCGTTTCTGCGCGCAGCACAGTGGAGAGCAGAGACCGAGCATCGCCGCGAAGGCTCGTGATGACTGAGGCCAGCGGGTCTCAAGCCCCACAGCCCAGTTTTGCAGTACTCTAATGGCAATCAGAGCATTTCCAGGCTTCAGGAAAGAGCACTCTGAAGGACGGTGCCCGCTCTCAGGGGAGCCCCCGCTTCCCCACGCTCTCCAGCCAGCATGGCCGCTTCGTCTGCCCCCACTCACACAAATCACCGCTCCGGCCTCGCTACGATGCTGCCACACGGAGACATCTCTCAAGGACGCGCTAGAACAGAAGAACTGACAGCAACTGCAGCATCTGTTCGGTATAACTAGTGCAATAAATTTCAATCTCATTTTAATTTTTATATGTCAAAACCTATTAGGTCTTAGATATTTGAACCTTAATTATTATGGAACCAATTAGCTCCTATGACCAGAAGGCCTTGCATGAGCAGCTCTGATGAGTGCAGTATTTTCTACAGCATATAAAATGAATATTCTAAAAAACTCATAAATATCTAGGACTTTACAGTTGCCATCACACTTCATACTAGTACCTTTGCTTTGTGCCAGATTGCACAAAGTAGGACTTCACCCTTTATGAGCACATACTGTATCATAGTACATGTTTGTGCAATTAAAGATTATTTCCTCAGGAATTTTGAGCATTTGGAGTTTTCCATTCAGAAATTATACTTTTTTTTCCCTACAAGACCACAGCATGTGTTCTGTGCTCTATTATTTCCTCACTGCTAGATTTACCACACTAATTTCAAATCTGCAAAGTCCTTTAATAACTGAACAATATTAAGCGTTCACAGTTTCCCGTGATCTCAACAAGGTCTGGTTAAGTTCAGTAGTTCCGCAGATATGGACTTTTTATTTAACGTTCCTTTTCCTCTAATGCCGACACTAAGAATTTTTGCAGTGATCCAACAGCACGAGCATGAGCAGATGCACTTTTTTATTGCCTATACACATCCCGCTCACCACCACACAGTGATTTTTACTGGCACTTCAAAGTTGTCCTGACGTACACAAATGGAACCATATTAACAGGTTCATATTGACATGCTTAATTGGTCATTACTTGCATTTCACCTTAGTTCTAATTATACTTCCATATAATTCTGTGGTTTTCCCAAGCCTACGCGATCAAAATTTCAGTATTTCCTATCACAGGCAGATTAAATTGTTTGTAAATATTTTTAAATATTTTTATTGAGAAGACTATTGTAATATGCTACCTTCTACAAAGATGGCCATAACTACACAAGCGCACGTACACTGAGAACTGGGGTTTCTAGAACTGGCATAAAACACATTTGGGTTTCAAGATACAAAAGTACTTAATGGAGTTTTATGCACTGAAGGAATTTCATTAATATATATTGCTTTTTATTATGTTTTAATCAATGCACTACTGCTTAACAGAATTCTATGTTTTAATGTTCAACATGTTTTTTAGTTTTTCTATAGCCTATTTAACCTGCTGTACAGTCTCCCTCAGCTCCGACCTTCGCAAGCCAAGCTGCTGACGGAGAACGGCAGCCACCTTCCCCCTCACGGTAGCTGGCCGCAGGGGCCAACAGATCCATTTTAGAAAGTGTTTTGGGATCTTTCTGGGCGAGATCTACCACGTAAATAAAGTAACACAGGTTAAGGAGCTACAGAGCACTCACGAGTGCACAGGCCTGGCCTCCTCATCAACCCGACAAGTTCTCCAGTTGCTTTCACCGGGCCAGAAGCAAGGTGAAATTCAAGCAAGGTCAGCACTCGCTCTCAGCCAAGTCACACACAGGCTATGGCCTATGTTATATGCCTGCTTTCTTCTTTGGGACTCGCTGAACCCACCACGGGCGCAGAGCTTTGGCCATGACAAGAAACCCATGGCGCAAGTTGGTTGTGCAAGCAATACCACGCATGCGCTGGGGCGAGGGGTCTGCACTGCTAGGTGCTGTGACTTTTTATTTCCTTGCTTTTTTAAAAGTTTTGTTTGGGAGATATTTTCTGTAACCTACAGCCCAGGACGACAGGCTTAGACACACGCACCTCAGTGAAGCCTGGCTTACCCCAGTGAACGTGCTCTCACCATGTCTCACCATGGTGGGACATTTCTGTTCTATCTCTTAACGCAAGATAGGGTGATGCTGCGAACAGGTCACCGCGCCCGAGGGCATGGGCCCCGGCCCTTGCTCCGGGAGGGATGGAGGAGCCCCCAGGTGCACTCACGCGCAGGGCTCGCCAGGGAGCTGCCCGCTGCACGCAGGAACAGCGCACGGGAAACAGGGACCCTTCCTCCCAGCCCAGGAGAGAGCACAGCCCTCCTGGCCTCCCGGGGCAAGCCCACACACACATACTCTTTCCTATAGAAGAAAGGCAGTTAAATCAGAAACATGATGTGGCCTGTGAAGGACAAGACTGCTTTTAGACAAAAACTTCCTGAATACCACGATGCCCTTTACTTGAACCACTGCTTGAAAAATGTCACCAGTGCAAATGCTAAGGGAAAAGAAAAATACCAGCAACATATCTGACAGGACATAACTTCTAGTCCTCTCACAATACATTAGTCTTACAATGCCACCTCACCAGTAAGCAAATAAAATTATGCCAGAATACATCCAATACAGCACAACACAACACTGTAGAAGGTCCTACTTAAAGCAGGCGCAGTTTAAGATTTATTCAATTGCTTTAGCTAATTTATATTGTCTGCCTGAGACTCCTGGACTTCAGGAAATGAAGCATTATGCCACTTTAACAACACTCTCTGCTTGCATCTAACCTTCCTATTTCTATTAGCTCCTCTGCACTCAGTTAAAGCATAAATCCTCCCTGACGTGAATGGGCTTTCCATGCATGAAGTACATAAAATCATATGCAAGAGAGATGCGCACTGAAGCACTGCTCCTCATCTGCCAGCCGTTGTGCAGGACATGATGCGTGAAGGCGGCTGGCATCCTGCACGGCCACGCTTTGAGTAGATCTGGCCACACTCACGACAGAGCCAAGAGCAAAGCTCTCCTTAACTTCCCAGGTGCAGGACAGGACCTTGCCGTACGATCACGCTCTGAGAAGCGCTGAGCACACACAGCTCTCCTTTTTTAACACTAAGGCAGGACTTGGCCAAATTCTTTAAAGCATTCTGGGATAAAATCTCTTGTAAGCCTTCAACAAGGGCTTTACTCTTTACTTTACACTATGCTTCATATAATACTATGTGGGAAAAAAAAAGTAAACAAAACACTTAGTCTTCATGTAGCATATTTGTTGGGTCATTAGTTTATTTGGTGCACTTCAACTTTTGACAACACATCGTTAAAGCCTACGTATCTACCACTGAGCTCTGAATCTATATATACTGAAGCTATTAAGATCTGTCCCAAGCAAAATTCACATGCTCCCTTTTGGCTCATTTGGTGAGAGGAGAAAGAAGCAGAAAAACAAAACAGACTACTAAAATAACACTTCTACTTCACAGCAAAAAATTGTAATACTTAAGCATCATAACAGAAGGCCTGTAAAGAAGCAAGAAAATAAGCTCTGAGCTTCACATTCACATTAAACATGGTAGAAAATAAAGGGCTGGGGAGCGTTGTCACAGTTTACTTTGTTTCGCTTGTTTAATATGTTTCTTTATTAAATGAATGGTCATCTTAAAGTTATGAGCTTACAAAATAGCGGTGCAGACCATCCAGCTAGCTGGGCTTACATTTACACCTGGCTAGAGCTGCCCTCAAGGGAATCATTCTTGACCGTGCTATAGCTGCAGAGAGAACATTTTTATTAGGCTTTATTCGGATAAAGTGCGGTGGTTTTAAGAGCACGTGCAGCTTCTAACCTGCTGTGGTTCGAGTAGCTGAAGCAGCAATAAATGTTTAAGAGGTGTAGGATATTGAAATTTATCTGCGGAAGTTTAAATAAAGCAGTAGACCATTAAGCACCAGAGATATCAGAAAAGCAAAGGCATGTTCAGAAAGGTCCTAATACATGATTTCATACTGACCAGAATCTGCAATATCCATAGTATCCACAAAACCTGCATGTTCCTTTCCTCCGCGCTAAGCTCCACACTGGAGGAGCCGTTTCCACCCACGGGGAAGGAGCCCGGGAGACTCTGGCCGCACGTCCCAGCGACCAAGAGGCCGGATTCGACAAGTATGACCTGAGCGACAACCAGGTCCCTCAGCTGCCCCACAGACCCGAGCTGCTCCACTTGCGCTGGCCATCACTGCCCCTGAGGACTTGCCATCACCCCATAACAGCTCCTAATGAGCCCCTTCCCAAACAAGAAATTGCCAGGTTCCCTCCTGCCCGTGTACGGCACCTGGATTTCCCCAGGCCAGCCGGTTAGGGCACATTTACAGCCCTTCTCAGCCAACAGGGCAGTACAAAGAGACAAGAACACCTTGGTCTCTGGATATTGAAATGAGACAATGTTTGTGTTAGGTTTGACATATTCAGTGTCAAAAAAGTACAAAACCCACCTGTAACACACAGCATTTTGCAAGCACGTGGTGAGACACAGTCCTGCTCCAAGGTCTTTGCAATCAAAATTAACAAGGCAGAAATACAGAAATAGACAGTAACATCTGAGCAGATGTTATTTCTAAATGACACTCTTACACAAGAGATCAGAAGCAGGTCTAGCAGGTCAACTCTAAGACAACGTTTTATTTATTTAATCAGTACCCCAGTGAGAAACATCTCATTTCTGTGGAATATAATCAGAGCACTATCAATATTGGTCACTATTAATCCCATACATTTATTACAGACTTTTACCTTGCAGACTGAATTACAGTCTCTGCTACATTGGTGCAAATCCCATTGCACCAAGGACGTCGAGACAGTTTCACATGCGCAAAGATTTATTAGCAAGGTCTGCAAAGGGAAAGGGAAAACTCTCCCCAGTGGCCAGCTAGGAAGAGAAGCGACGGGGTCCCCAGATGAGCACCCTCCAGGCTCCTCTCCAGGTGTCCCTCCACAATACCTTTCCCATAGTAGCACTGTAGCTTTTTCCCTTAGGACTGACTGCTCAGACACCCTACCGGCTGTTCCTGCTTATGCTACGCTCCTGGCACTGTTAGCACGGACTACCACGCGCAGCAGTGCAGGGCAGCTGTTGCACGCTGCTCGGCTGTCAAGCATTGCAAAGACAAACTATTGGGTCCCCTAACGTAACCCAAAAGCTACAACCAAGGGGGCAGAAAAGGTAAGGACGATGGGGCAATCACCTCCGCAGAGATCCCACCGTCGCTACGCTGTCGGGGTGTGAGGTGCAAGGCAGGTACAAAGCGGCGCGGGAGCGACACGGGGCAGCCGGCCCTGGCGCGGACCCAGGATGCCATCCAGGGCTCGGCGCACGACGGCTGCCGACGCTGCAGCCGCACCGGTGAGCGCCGCTGCGGGCCCAGTCGCCTTCTGCCTGGACGCAGTAAGCACTACCACACGGCAAACAGTGCAGTAATCCTTCCTGCTGCCTTGTGAGCGAAGCGACCGTTCAAGCTGCTCTGAAAGACAACCTCCATTTATTTATATCAATTCTTCACTGTTTAAGTCTGCATCAATATGTGCACGATTTGATTTTAAAATGCCAGTACCGCTCTAAATGCCATGTATGCAAATCATTTCTCAGCCTTAACCTAAGATCTGTTATTGCAGAAGTTTCAAAATCATACCTTCAAAGCCTGAATTAATAATCTTACCAACTGAATGCAGTAAGACAAGTGAACAAGTATCACGCCTGCAAACACCATGTCACAAAAATATATTTTGCCATTTAATAAAAGCATATTCTTAGGAATAGTATTATTTGCACTGCTGATGTTTCTGCAATCGTGGCCTCCCATGCTGATGAGCGTAGCTCATCCAGTGGTGGGAACTGGAAGCATAAGATCGCCTCATCCAGGTGGATAACAGCTTCTGAAGGAAACTAGTCCTGAGTTGAGCTACTGACTTCAGTACCGACTTCACTTTGAGGAGGCCTCATAATTTAATAAAAACGTTAAATCTGTGACACCACTTCAAAAGTTGCAGGCAATGCTTTTAACCTCTGTCCTTTTGCATTACAGCAACAGTGCCTGGAAACGCAGCAGCGGAAGAGAGAGAGTCATCTAGCCAGTTCCCTTCACGCCACCACCATAGCTGCAAGGGACAGAAATCAGGAAACATTAGAATCAGTGCAAGCCGATTAGGACATTAGTGAGGAATAAAATACGCAGAACTTAAACAAAACCTGTTAAAAGGCACAGAGAAAGCATACATTTCTGGGTAGACAGCAACCTGCTTTCTGGAGATGTTCCGGATTTTCAGTTTCCGTCTGCCTGTATGTAGTGCTGCGATAAGGGAAGTTTCCAGCTGAAATGCGAGAGCGCACACTGCGTTTGGTGTGAAAGAGCCACAAGTAAGATAACCACTGTCAAATCCAAATCCTTCGGATCCAAACAAGGAAAGACACATTTCTATATATGCACATCCACATGGCACTCATGTCAGTAAACACAAACATGCTCCTTTTAAATAAGGGCAAATTAGGAACCTGTGATTTTAAACGTGGTCCAGCTGAGGAGGAGGAAAGACTTATTCCTACTGCCAGCACCAGGACCACCTGGGCACCCACGATGACCGCTCCGCCCAGCCAACATGGGCAAACATCACCCCTTCTGTCCTGCTCAGCAAAATCATGCCAATGAGTCCAGAGGGTGGAAAAAGGCAATGGCACAGCCAGCCTGAGCACGCAGGGGTGGACATGCCAGGACAGGAGCAACCAGTCTGAAGCCTTCTGCTGTAAGTAAAAATTTTATTTCAGGACACATGATGGCCATGAAGTTACATCAGTTCTGGAATTGGGCAAGGAAGAGAGAAATGTGTTCAATTATTTAATCTTCCAGACTTTGCAGGGGTTCCTCCATAGATTACTTCACAAAAAATATTTCTCGGCTATTCCTAAAGCCATCACATTCAATTATAAAATGAGAACGGATCTCCACAGAACAGTTCGTTGCTTAAGGAGTCAACAGCAAAAGCCAAATGAAAAAGAGAAGCCTGTGTTGTGATGAAAGGACGAGGAAAGAGCAACTCCCAAGAAAGCCAATGCCCAGACCTCTGAACAGCAAAGCAATTGCATATGTCAAGTTCCCTTAACACCATGGTGCCAGCTGAGGCTTATGTTAAAACAGTGCAATAAAATGAGATGTCTGGAGCTCTGTCAGAAGAACGATGCTATCTCATTAATGGGATTATGCAGAAAAATTGGAGGGATTTCAGTGAAGAGGAATAAAACGATTAAGGATCAAAAGAGTATGACTCATGAAATAAAGTAAAAACTGAATGCTGTGCTCTTGCTTAAAAAGCCAAAGTCTCATGAGAGTTAACACTGGACACACCGCAGCATTTCCCCCACTTACAACCTGGAATAACTGTGATAGATCAGACCGCACAGAGAGAAAACTCTTATTATAAAATATTGGCTTTGTAATGGCAACACATAGAATCACTCAGCAAGAAAGTAATAATTGGAGGGGAGAGAGGCAAGGCGAGCTAATTACCTAGAAACAGCTGGAGGATATAAACCCACTATGAGAGGAATACATTTAGTCAAGAAAGAAAAAAAGAAAAAAAGATTGTGAATAAAGAGATTGGATAAAACCAGAGCTCCCATAGCAGTCACAACTGCTATGTTACTTTGCAGAAGAAAAAAAATACCAAAACCTCTAATTATAGAGCAAGATTCTCTGCACTGAGGGGTTCAACATCTCTCTGCTATCCATCTTTTCCAGTTGAAGAAATGCAGGTTGAATAAAAACGCTCATTTAAATTCTATACGCGTTCTGACTTCAGAAAACATTATTACCTCTGAACTCTCTCACATGAGGGGTGGAAGGCAAATACGATTCACAAAGTATCTATGATAGCAAACATTCTCTAAAAATTCACTACCTGTCAACATAAAGACAACAGACATCATCGCAGAAGAGCGGATGCTATGAGTTAACGCACTAAGTGCATTAGGGCCTGCCTTCACGGCGCCGGCATAGGGCAGCGGGGCTCAGCGCTGAACAACGTGCTTGGTCCTTGGCTACTGCGGCAGGTAAAAGTCAAACAAAAAATGACATTTCACAGCGGGAAACTTTGCTGATACAGTGCAGGGACCTGGAGGTGCTGGTGCAAAGCGCTTCACAACGCACCCACAACTCATGTCATGCACCCATTAAGCCAGCAAAAGCAGGAGGAAAAAAAGAGCAAACAAACAAACCAACCAACCATGAAGCAATTTCTTCCAACCCCATGTCAGTCACGTCAGATCTCTCTCTAACAACAAAACCACTCAAAAAGCGCTTACAAGCCCGTAAGCGCAGCACATCCTGAGCTGGGATGTGGCTCCATCCACAAGACCATCCGCAGCTCTGCCAGACGAGGCTCCGTTAAACAGCTCTGTCAGGACATGCACCGGGAATGGATTTGTTTGCTTTTTCTATAAAGTTTCTTTCCACAGAAGAGCACCCTCAAAGCACTTAAGCTGTTAAACTTTAAAGAAGAAATAAAACTTGTTCAGAAGTTGTGCTTTGATGTAACTGGGCAAATTAATCTTGCTGCTTAACTGATTCAAGGCCTAACCGCCTTTTTTATTTCCTTAACTAATCAACCCCAATTCTTGGCCTGCAACCCTATTTCAGTAGGATTATCTCTCTCTTACTGCAGCTTTCTATATACAAGTAGCAGCATTTGGCCCTTCCGGTCCTATCTCGGTACTGGCACTCACAGAAAACAATGGCTGTGTTTACAATTAGTGACTTTAACTGCAAGCAGTTAAAAATCTTCTGCAATTGGCATTGCACCACACACCCAAACCTGTTGTAGTGAGGCCCAGAATTTAATTTAGAAACCCCAATGACTTTTTTGATTTACAAACCTTATAGTAACACTAGTAGTCAATGAGGTTTCCAGAATAACAATGACAACGTTAATTTGGACCCTTTAGATCCCCCTTACGCACGTGGGACCTCCACAGCGGTCTTGTCCCTTAAGCTTTTACTCCCGAGTACCTTGCATCCAGCATGAGCCCGGGTCTTCATAAGCGGAGTTGTGGTGCACAGCTCAATAGCTTCTGGTTCGTGGAAGATCACAGTCGGGAGAGGCTCCTTCCGAAGAGTTAGCACATTCAACTTTGTCTTTAGCATGGTCTGAAAGTGCTAAACAGAGAAAGAAAAGCAATTAACTTGAGTTCGGGGCAGAGGAGAGATGGAAATCAGTAACTGCATCTGTTTGAAGGCGTTTCATTTGCTATTCAGTGCCTTGAAAATTTCCAAGGGGGAAGGTAAGATGTTTTATAACTTATGAAGGTGAATATCCATTATTACTATTAGTAATGAGGAGACTGTTTTTAATTAAAACAAGACATCCGCACACAAAATGATACGATTCAGGCTTTTTTTTTTTTTTTTTTTGGGGGGGGGGGGGGGGGAGGGACACCACCACACTCAATCCATACTTGCCTAATTTAACATTAGAGTTCACGTGCATCCCCAAAAAGCTCTAAATTCAACTTCCATTCACTCCAAATCCCAGGCATGTTATAAAAACTGTTCACAGGCCCACTTCCTCTACTAATGACAACTAATGACAACAGGGAAAAAACAAAGTACTTCTCCTTTTTTCATCAAGGACCATTTTAAAGAACTATGGTTTCATCCATTCATGTTTTTCTTTTCTCGGTAATGAAATCTTATCCTGTTGGCTTTGGTAGAATTTACCATTCCCATTGGGCTAAATGCCTCATCAGTCTGCCTTTAGCATCCTCCTCTTCCTTTACAAGCAACAGCTCCTCTGGTCCCCAGTGTAGATGCCACTACTGGTACATAACTAATAGATGCCATTTAAAAACTTGCCACTCGCTATAACAAACAAAGAAAAAGAATTCCCCAGGCTCGGATAAAAACTTTTAGAAAGTAAGCGAGCAGAGATGCTGTTGATGAAAAATTTTTTGACACTTGTTTGAGAGAAGAACGCCAAACCTTGAAAAATTTCCACATCAATTTTGTGGAACCAGTCGAGTCAGAAACGTCCCAACATTTAGATGTTTCTTTGAACTGACCTTGATTTTAGAAACTGAACATTTTCACTTGCTACTACGTATCTAAGGGGCAAAAACATGCAGTTATGAAGCAAATTAATGTAGTACTCCCAGCAAGCAATATCCTGCAGCTCTTTTTGAAGAAATGTGCGTCTATTATAGCTTTGTAACTTGACTCTTATAAATCAGCAGTTACAAGACATATGTGCAATGACTCCAGATTACTTTTATCAAAACCAAACCTTATGCTCTGGCTTTTGATGGGAGATTCTTAACTTGTTTTGCAGCCACCCCTTCCCCAGCCTCCCCTTCCCCTCTGCGAGGCAGGGGAGCATTATGGGGTCTGGTTTGCCGAGAGAACAACCCTAAGCGATTTCCCAGAACCATACAAGAAGGCTGTATCAGAGCTAGAAATTCAAGTCGGGTCCTTGCTTTTCAGTCCTGTGCTTTAGGTGAGCAGAGTGCCTATTAAACGTTTTATTTATACACAGGGGATGAATCCAACTATTTGGATTTTATGAGGTTTTCATATGGGTTTTTATGGATTTGAGTTTTCCGTTGAAAATGCATGATAATTTCTTGGCAATAAACTTCCTGTTTAATTTCATAAATATGTTATCATTAGCTAACTGAAAGCCTGTTAAAACAGTACGCTCTTCTGAAGCGGTTTAATCCTTAGCTCATCAGTGCTTAGTTCTAATGGTTGTTAGGATACTGGATCTACAGCATCTTAAACACTCTCCTAAGCACATTCAAGGCATAAACATTAACAGTCTGTGAATATAATAGTTGCTTTCCTAGCTCACGAATGAAGTTATGGCCTGTCATAACACTGCTTGGGGGCCTCCATGCTGTTCACACAAGCATTCAGGTCTCCAAGCCAGTGGAGAAACCTACCCACATTATTTTTCATCTGGCTCTAGCTCATATTACACGTTAGTCCATTCGCTCTCCCAAACGCACCTCCAGCAAAAGAGCACTCTGTTTAAGATGATTATACGTTAAAGAACAGTCTTTGACACATGTTTCTGAAGATAACAGAGCTCTGTGGGCCAGGATTACTGAATACATGGAGAAAACCTATTTCTTTTCTCCTTTCAGTCCTGATCAAGAGCCTTTTGTTTGAACGTCCTAGGCTTCGGCAGTGAGGTGGCTTGCAAAGGGTAAACAACAGCTTAACGCCCCTGGCAAGCGCCAAGTGAGCTCCAAGTTTGAGCCCTCCTGGGCTTGAAGGAGGGTGGCTGATTATCAGCAGCAGAGCTGGGCTTGTGAGTCCCGTTAAGTGACAGTTATCTACTGAAACTGCACCTCTCCGCAATGGCTTGAATTGCTTTTACATAGAGGCTGCAGTCCTGTTAACTTGCCACAGGGACAAGATCTTGTTTCTTCAGAGGAAACCTGCAGAGCAGAGAGCGTGCCGGAGATCGGGAAAGCCACCGGCGGTGGCGGGTACCAGTGATCCTCCGACAGCATGACCCCTTTGCGAACCTAGGCAAGGGCTGTCCCAAACACCAACTGCTCCCCTGTGTACGCAGGGGCAAGGAAGAGAAACGTGGAGGTAGAAAACTTACTAGGATTTATTTTTAACCTGCAGTAGTAGTGTTTTGCTGGCAGGCCAATTCTGGATCGAAACAGAGTTTGGAATATCAAGGAACATCAGGTTCAAGGAGATCCCACCCCAGCATTTAACCTCTCCTTCCCCGGGTGCTGAAGCAGCTCCATTTCTCGAGGTGACCAGTTCACAGAAGTTCGCAAATGTGGAATGGTGCTTCCACTATATATTTAATGCATGAAAAAATTCCTTTTAGCCCCTCTGAGTATTGAGCTCAGACCTCCAGTGTCACTGATCTCCTCCACCAGTATCTCTATCAGCTTCAGAAGGACTACTGACGAAGTTAAAGAGAATGCGGCTTGACCAAAATGAGGAAAGCTATGAAAGTGATCTACATTTTTCATGTTTTAGCAACCACATATACAGACTTAAACAAGGAAAGGACTACTCTGCCTTACAAAGGCAATTCAACACTTGTATAAGCAGCCGGTTGGAGCGGTTAAGTGCCAAAAACCCCACAGCACGATTGGCAGCAGACAGACAACCAGCTGCCAGAGACGTGCAGGACTAATGGGGGTGGACGCAGAAATGTCCCTCCTAAGCAAAGGGGTGCTCTTGCTCCGGCCCACGGCGCCTGGCTGGTGCAGAGAGCTGCGCTACCTGCGGACGAGTCTTACGACAGTTGCCGAAAGAAAATCAAGGCTCTGCCAGCAGACACCACGTAGTGAGACCCCAAATAAGCAAGTTAAACACATGCTTAACTTTCACCATGTGAGCAGCTCCAGTAAAGCACACGTGGGTAGTCAATGGGATTATTCATGTGCTTAAAGCCAAGAACAGGATAAAGTGCTTCGCTGAATCCGTTCCTTAGTTTCCACTCCAAACTGGCATCTCCTGCGGAAACTGTTGGCAAATGCCGACCTATAACAGTAGCCAATGTATTTTTTAAGAAAAGACATTAGCTTTCCAGTGCTGTGAACCCAGAATATTTCTTTTAAGTGCTTTACGTTCACAAAGTTCTTGAAAAGCATGACTTTGGCAATTGAGTGAATAAAGGTTCAAGGAACATTATACCACTCACATTTTATGTGCCAGAACCACTAAGTTCACTCGGTAGCTCTTACAGTGAAAATCATCAAAAGAAGAGATTATTAACTGGCATGATATAACAGCAGTTCAAAATGGCACATTATTCATCGTTCATCCATTTAGACGGCGCCACTGATATATAGACTTCATCTTTACAAGAAATGCAAGGAGCAACGCAACAGTAACAAACTGGGAGCAAGCTTTAAAATTACATAAGCAAACAAAACAGCTTCATTGCCAAAGAAAGAATCAGGAAGCTGCAATTAGCATTGTATTTTCATATTGGCAGAAACCCAGTCAGTGTAAAATTTAAGTAAAGCCCCTAATAACATGGAAAACTCTCTCAACACAAAATGAGGGTTTTGATCAAGGACTCACGTTCCATCATTTTCTCTTGCTTTTAGTTTACCAGTCTCAACGGCATCCTCTCTCCTCATAGAGGGAAACTGAAGGGCACATAGCTGCGTAGCCCAAACCCTTGGCAGGCTAAAGCTGCCGCTGCAGAGGGGCAGTGAATACTTTATTCCCAGGGACCTTCAAAGTGTTTCCTATTTCAGTGGTAACTTAGTCATCACCAGCCCTTTTAGCTACAGGTTAACTGAAGGTAAGAATCAAAAATTTCTGACTTTTCTGAATTGTCTTCAACAGAGTACAACACAGCGCAACAAACACCAAAACGGTAGGATATTAACTTGTGTACAAGAGCTATTTTAAAGCTCAAAGTCTCTGAAAGGTGGATTTGCGGCAACGAGAAGCAATCCTTAGGGCAGCTCACCTTCCCGCAGCACCTACAAAGGAATTTCCACATGAAAGCCACCTTGGAGCACGAGCAGAAGACTATAAGTCACTCAAAGTCAAAAATAACCTCTCATTTCGCTACTACAGTGCGTGCACTTCGTCCGCCTGTGAAATTCAGGTAGCTCTGGTGGGAAAGCCCAGCCGCGCGCCAGCAGCATCCCACAGCAGGACGCAGCAGCCCCAGACAGCAACGACGCAACCGAGCCCAGCAAACCCCCAGAGAACTGTAAAGTCCGAATGTCCCCTTTTCCCCTACTTCCCGAGGGATCCGATTTCCAAAATATCCCGTTTGCACATATAAAAACCCTCCACTGTTGCTCATAGCCTGAGGAGATGAAAACAGCACAGTCCTGTAGCCGTACGCTTAGGCTTTACCAGCCCTGGCAGGAGCAGGGCTAGGAGGCGAGGACCACCCCAGCCCAAGCCTCCAGCTTTGCTGCAAGGAAAGAAAAATTCTGATACTGCTCATAAGAAAACTTCTCCCTTTCAAGGCTTTCTGTTTATTTAAAGCAAATGCTGTGCAGTACAGATAAATGTCACATCTGATCCACTTCTTGTTGAACAAATATTGCTAATACACTTTAAATACTTCTTTCTCCTCCCCCAGAGTAAACTTCACTGCGCAGTATTTACTTATCCTTTACTAGCAGTTCATATAAACATTGCACTGAACACTACAATAAAACTCTCTGCAAAGGGGATGGAAGCACTTATCAAAGTCGGAAATCATTCCACCAGCATTTGCGCTCTGTAACACAAACCTGACCGGCATGCACGAATCCAAGAGCACGTCAATCATGTCATGATCCTTCATACTCGAGCAAATCTGGCCTAGGTAATCTTTTTGAAACCGATCTAATTCCAGAAAGCTGGTTATTAAAACTGTATCTCATCTAGCATGTTGAAAACAGATATATTCTGCTAGCCAATCAAATCAAATGCAGTCACTCTCTTGCAGATAACAGATAATATTTAAATAAAAAAGCAGCTAATGATGTCTGAATTTGTTTCTCAATCACAAAGAAACAGCAGCGGGCACAGTGATGCAGGGCACTCGGCTGCCAGGGCACCCCTGCACATTTTGGGAGCACGGGAGCTCTGTGGCTGGCCCATGGCCTGATGCCACTACTTACCGGGCATGCCCGTGCAGAGGGCATGGCCCATCCCCAGGACCTTTGGGCAAAACACTTGGGAAACATCATGCTACAAAAAATGACCCCACCGCAGCCCTCCCAGAGGCCAATGCCACCCTGCAAGTAGCAGAAACAGAAGCAGCAAACCCATTTCCCTCCTGCCCCACTGCTCCTCCAGCCACCTCCCCAGCAGCGTGGAAAAGGGATGGGCAGAGTGGCCATCAGAGCAAACAGGATGCCAGGCTGGAGAAAGGAAAGAGCCAGGTGACTTAATGCTTCCCAGTGCCAGGCAGGGAGTCATCTCCTGTCATTAATGGAGATGACAAGGAGGTCAAGGATAAAGCTCTGGTGGAGAAACCTATAAGGGAAGAAGGGCACAGGACAGGAGGTGGAAGAGCAGGGAGACGATGACGACACAGGAACCTTTTCAAGACAGCAAGACTAGATGCAACGTGTGGGACAGGAGAAGCTGAAATCAGTAGGAGGAAACAGAAATCAAATGTCAAACACGCTTGCAGCAAAGATGCCCATAGGATCTGTGCACGCAGGCACCGAGAGCTATTTCATCTCGCTGCAACACCGGTTTCTAGGGGGAGATACTGCTTCTTGTTGTGGCAAGAGCATCTTAAAAACAAAAAACAAACACCGTTATCAAGATTTCATGAATAAGACTTACACTCCCTATCAATACCCCGATCACACAGCTGCCTGTGTGACGAGGCTCACATTGCCTTGTTTTCTTACAAGTTTAAAGAATTTCTGTTTCCTCGCAGTTTAATTCATGTGAAACGTTTTGTTCTCAGAGCCTGTGTACTTGGAGTTTGCTCTGGCCGGGATCCTGCGGCTCGGCTGCCAAGCTTATGCGATTCCAATCAGCAGGATCGCTGCCCAAACAAAACACAGCCCCAGATACAAACACCCTCCAAACTGCGGGGAACTTCAGAGCCAGAGAACTGCATGGCTGATCCTCTAATAGATCTCTACGCTCAGCCAAAGTAAACCCCCCAGAACTAAGCAAATCTCAACGTACAGGATACTCAGAGACAAAATCTCCAGTTTAGCAGCAATTGCTCAAAACCTGAAGTCCTGCTACAGAGATCAACAGCAGAGTAGGAAGGAGTCAACATTTAGAGGACATTAATTATAATAATCATCATCATGAAAACAATAAATAAAACATCCTTAAAATGTCATCTAGTAGGAGGTAAAAAGAAATCAGTGTTAAAATAAACAGTATTTTGGTCTGTCTCTCCACTAAAGTACCAAAATTACCAGTCCATTTTTTCGGTGGAAATTAGGCATGTGGATAGGAGATAGGCATGTCAATATGCATCTGTTTGGATTTGAGCTTTTACAGTTCATTGCTTTACTGATGACTGCTAGACGTATCTTGAAACGGGTTGCAGTTTCCAGTGCCTGGTTTTAACAACATATATTTTGTAACTAGAACAATTTTTTTTAAACCATCAATAGAAATAAAGCTTACCAGCTTTCACTGATTAGTTGCTAGTATAAGAAAGTAGTGACAGCTGTACAGCCTGCTGCATTAGCTGAGCTGTTCTCATAAGTAAGTGCTTCCCAAACCTTTGGCCTCACATATCACTCTTAACCCTCAAATTTTAATCTCTTCTGTGTTCGCATGCAGCTTTTTAACCCTCTAGGACTGCCAGTTGCGTTGTCCTGCTTAACCTCGTAGCGGCTACGCTTAGCACGGCAGAGCGCAACTTAGCCACCATTGAACGAGTTCTCCTGCCACCCAAACCCCATTAGCAGACAGCTGTGTTGTGTATCTTATTAACTGCAATCATTATTAATAAAATTTACACTTGCAATAACATCTCTATTTTACTTCCTTCCCATCCTTGATGATGGTGGCCTTTAAACTACGTTCAGAAGTCAAACAAAACCAGCCTGGAAAGCGCGGCCCCACTACACAGCACTACCTGAAATTAATGTCCTCTCCTCTATCCGCTGTGCATTTTCTCATCACCAGGGCTGCGGCGCGTCCCAAAGAGCGCTGTGCCTCCCTGTGCAAGCCTAGATTTTTAAATTAGGTTACAATTCCAAAAGTACCAACGTGCCAAGATTTCTCTGTGCAAGCTCAGGTATTTATCAGTCCAAGCATTTTTCTAGCCAAACATCAGCCAGGACACAGGCACGAGAGAAGAGGAAAGGTAAAAACAGGGGAAAAGAAGAGGGGAAAAAAAATTAAGAAATAGGAGCTGACAAGAAGAGAGAGAACAAAATAGGACATGCAGTGGCATAGATCTGTCAAGTTCATTCACTTTTATTTTGAGCTGATCTCTTAGCTGCTTTCCAACATATTTTTCCCCTAACACGAGTTTCCAGCATTATTTGGTATAGTCGGCCCAGTGTTAGAACAATGGAAACCTGCTGCATGAACAAGGCTGTTGCGTTTTCAATTTGCTCTTGGAGGCTTTCCAATAATTTCTGTGTCAGAGGATGCTTTAAGAAGTTCTTTCTCTACACTGAGACTTGCAGAGCAAGCCCAGCTCATACAATACCTGCCAGCCAGCCTCTGCATTCCCCAACACCCTTTCAAAAATAGCGCTTCAGTCATTCCCTCATTCTTCCCCTTCATTTTCTGCAATAAATCAATAACTTGTTAAGCAGTTATGTAGTGCAGTGACCTGACCTTGCCTCCTGAAGACAGGTCCTCCGAGCCCGGGATATCGGTTTGAATGATGGAGGTGTCTGCTGCAAGCAGGGAATGTGCCCTGGTTACTTGCTAGAGCTTATGTAGTGCCTAACACTATGCAGAAACAAGCGGTGCAAACCCTTGCCAAAAACGCTTATGTGCTTGCTTAAACATAAACGAAATGAACTTTTTGGATAAGACCATTCAATCCTTATATTTACAGCTATGAGACATAACGATAATCTATTCCTTCCTCTAAAGCTGTCCATTTTATCACCGACCTCAGTCAGACCTCTGATGCCAATTTACAGCACTGCGGAAACGCTCTCAGCATTTAATCCCGGCATTCCCGAGCGTCTCGGAGAAGAGATGTTCCTCTTGCCCCCAGATGAGGCCCTCTGCGCGAGACAGACCTGCTCCTTCAGCCAGTTGCCCTCCTTTTTGGAAAGCCTCCATCAGGGCCGTGCCACACCCCCAAAAGCCCCCCTTTCTCAGTCCCCCAAGGAGATGCCATGCGGTTCTGGCCCCCACTCCCCACCACCCCTCAGAGTCCCCCAGGACCCACGCCATTGCTGATGCACAATATAGGTGAGACTTGGGTCCTACTGAAGTAGGGCTGCATAAGGGGGATTTCACACCGGGTCTTCCTGGCTCTCACAAGCCATGAACGAGAACAGCGCACAGGCCAGCTTGCATCAGCAATAAGGGCGCCTACAGAAAATGATAAAAGACGTCCTTCTGCAATGTGTCTAGTTAACTCAGTGAAGCTTTAGAGTTGGACAACTGACAGGATTTGCACCAAGAAATCTTTAAAACAAAAAATTAATTTACATTCCCGTTTCTCCTGCAGCTTCATTGCTCATTAAGTTGAGCCAAGTCAGATGCAAAATTATGCTGCCCTTTTTTTTTTTTTTTTTTTTTTTTAAAACGCAGAATGATTTAAGTAAGGTAGCTGAGACTGGTCCTCCTCTTTGTTCATGCTAACCTACTGCATGCATGAAACAGCCCTCTCATACCCAAGCGTTGTAGAAAAAGGTTAAATCTACAGGCTTTTCAAGGTTTTTTCCAAAGTAATTAATATTTTCTGATGTTTCCACTTTTTCTGAGTGCCACAGGACAAGTCCTTAGCACTCGAGGAGAAGGGAGATAAGCTTCCAAGTGCTCACAAGTTAAGCACCCAAACCCAGAGATATTCAGAAATTCCAGCAGCTCTGTAAAACCTCAGTTTCTTCTTCGCCTGTCAAAAAAGTTCAGATATTTTTTGCAGAAGCCTAACGAATCCCTCTGCTCAGTATTCAGTATTAAATAAAATGACTAACATTTTGAATCTTATACATATATATACATAGATATATACACACACTCACGGTTCTTAGGAAAAGAGAAAAAAAAAAAAAAAAAAAGGCAAACCCCTCCAGAACAGGAATAAAACATGCACCATGCCATTCACCCAAAAGCCCTTCTCCCCTCAGGGGACAGTTAACATACCATCGGCAAGCACATACGGGACCAATTACCAAGAGCTGGCTCCTCGCGCAGGCACCACCGCGTCACTCGGGAGGAATCCACAACTGATTAAACAAACTCAAGTAATTCCACTCTGGAAACACGTGTTCGGCCCTCACTAATTCCCAGTCTTTAGGAATCCCATATGCCATGAAAAGACTATCCCTGATTCCACAAAAATCCAAGGCAAAACAAACATTGAGTTCAACAGGAACAGAACGAGGCCCTAGCTTTACCGCTGCTATACACGTGCTACTACGCGCACTCTTATTACTACGTTTTACAACAGGAGTTAAACATCGCTATTTCAGTCTTGTAAGTCAACGTAGCCAATGGGATGAACTGCATTGAATTAGGGACTATCCAATTGTTTAATTTAGACCAAACCAAACAAAAAGCTGGAAACTATCCAAGCGTTCCAAAACCAGCATAATTTTAAGATTTCAGGACTATTAGGATCATCATTCAACCTTCTACGCTGCGATGGTTACTTCCTGTTTTTCCAATAATTGTACCAACAGACACTCACTGTTGTCCGAACCGCTCCAAGTTTCGCCTGGCGCAGCAGCAACTTGCAAGTTTTCCAAGCAGAAAACACGTGCAGAACAAACACTCCCGCACAGCGGCGGAGCAGCAGCAAAGGCACATCCTCATTCTCTGCATGTGTCCTCAATTTTCTTTTTTTCCCCCCTGTTGACTGATGATCACCTTAAACACAATCCAGTCTCAGGCACTTAAAAACCCAAATAATTTTGCACCGAGAAAAGCTAGTCAATTTTGAATCTGGGAGTTTTGATTCAACTTTGAGCAATGAAGTTCCAGGAGAAACAGGAACGTAAATGAGGCAGGTTCGTTTTCTTTTTTAAAAGGTCTCTTGGTGCAAATCCTGCCAGTTACCACAAATAAAACTGCAACTTTTTTCAGGCTTAAGAGAAATGAAATAATACGGAACATAAACATCCAGGGAAAACGGTCCGAGCTTTTAAAGCTCTGAGCTTCTCTAGGTCTAATCGGTAATGACTAATATATACTCCCATAACATAGCATGATTGAAATATTCTGAATATCCATAATGTTTATGGTCTCCAATTTACCTACCCCGGCAGCTAGTTACAGATGTGAAAAAATAACAAAATTAAAATAAATGAACTGCCTGCCCAACACTTCCCCACTGTCTCCTTCCTTTGCCCCATTCAATTTAACTTATAAGCTTTACTGATGTAGTTTTTCCAGCATCCTTCAAAGTGCATAAAACCCTATTTCTACAGGAGACATTAACAAGGTGGCTTTTAATCAAACTTGATGCATCTGAAATCTAAATTATTTACCCTGAAAGAGAAGGGACTGAAAGAATTTAGGAGCCTCTGATAAAATATTAAAGTATTGAATCTTGTGAACACCAATTAGTCATTCCTTTAGAAAAAAAATGCTTCAAGATAAATATTTTTTTAATGAAAAGAAGATATGTATTTGGCTGAAAAAACAAACTGTGATGCAAAATGTTTGAACAGCTTTACAAATGCAGTTCTCTATAATTATACTAAGACTGCTAAAAATTCCACTTTTACAACCACCACCGCCACAAATAAATAATTGCCAAAATAAATCCAGCAGATTGCCATGCAAAAATGTGTTTTCTGTAGCTTAGTCTTGTGATAATTTTACAGCAGGTCTCTCTGCTCAGATTTGCAGCTTTTTTCCCTCTGCATTCTGACCACTAATCTTATAATTCACCTTCTCTTATACTTGAAATACTTTATGCCACAGCCTTACCGATAGCTTCTGAACTGCGCCTACCTAAGCTACTTGCATAGGTGCAGCCTATATAAAGGAGATACAGTTCTTTCAAAAAAAAAAATCTTTGGGCCAAAATGATAAGTGATGTAAACGAGAGCAACCTGGTCTAAAAAGAAAAAAGACTAATTCTAAGCACTTATTGACACGAGGGTAGCCAAGGACCCTGCAGATAGGAGGCAGACGGGAACACACACACACAGACTGAGCATGGATCGCCAGTGCTGCTTCTGCCCCAGTTCTGCAATTGGGAAGGAATCTGTGGAGAACTTTTCAAGGGAATTTGCCAAGGTTCCTGGACTCTTCTGCATACATTTCCGGGAAATATTACTGTTTAGTTCATCGTGTTTAACGCAGTTCTCACTTTTGGAAAGGCAAAATGATTTAGAAAGTAATCAAAATAAACACTGACCTATTAGCTAGTATCATCAAGGCCAACTACTCAGAGAGAGCACCATCATCAAAAGGGAACCTCAAAGAAGAGCTCCTCTGCTTTAAGCTACAAGGCACACAAGAGTAAAGGCAAGGCTACAGAAGACCTTAGGGCTCATCACCACTCACCTGTATTAGATTTTCCATTACAGCTGCTGCAATTCTCAAGCCTGCCTGCGGCAAAGCTTCCTTTGCCTACGTTTTTTCCAAGCACATTCAGCACAAAATGTGCCGCATGGGTACAGGATAAGGTTTTGCCTTAGGTCTAGGCTTGGGAAGTCAGAGCAAAACGCTCAAAATGGACATTTCTCTACCTGAGGGTTGATCAGAGGTAGATGCCAGCGGTCCATTTTTCTGCTTTCTGAGGGTGGCCATTATATAAAGGAAAGCCTGTAAAAATATTTATATTGTGGGTAAGTTACTTTCAGAATCCAACACTGTAAAACATTTTTGTTCAAAAATACAAGAAAAAAACAGCTCAGAAGCAAAGCTTGAAGCAGATAACCTCAAAAGTGGAAAGTCTGAGCAAGGTGTTAACTGAAGTCAGAGATTTTGAGAAGGAACTTAACTCCACACCAGTCAACCACTGCCACACAGCCCCTCAGATGCAGAGACCTTTAACCTTACTACATGATTTTCAGTCTCTAGATAGCTTGAGGAGTGTAAAGCATCCTTCTTCAATATTTATTCAATTTCAGATCCCAGGTTCTCTGTCCGGAATAGATTTTCAGATGACCTTAGAAAAGCTTCTGAAATTACATTAGCAAAGATTTGCATGCACAGCAATTTGCACAAGCCAAACCTACAGTTCTACAAGACGATCAGATAGACAAACATCTGCCCACTCAATTCTGAGCGGCTGAGGAGAGTAAAAGACCTCTGATCATTCAACAAAGCCTGTTCCCTCTTGGGTGCAATCCAGCAACCACCACAATCAAAATATTCCAAGTTTTGTTTTTTTCACATCTTTAACTGTGGGTCGAGCATCATGTGCATCTCAGTGTCATCTATATTACAATGAGCACAACACAGAAAAACAGAAGTTATAGAGCTAAAAGCTCTCCCTGCAGAGTCAGGAACATAAACGTAATGACATGTTCTGTTGTTCAAGACCAGGAAAGCGTATGCAGTTATTCACAAAAGATGACAATAGTTTTTGACTTTGACACAATGAAAAAAAAAAAAAAGTAACAAGGAGATCTGCTTAAACACTGGGTTTTACAAGGAATGGATTTGTAGAAACAAAGGTCAGAAATTATTTAAAAACCACGATATTGCAGGCATTGTTCCATCACTGGTATAAAGATGAGGAGGGAACCAGCCTCTCCAACACGTTAAACAGGGCTGTGGTTATAATCACCTGTAGCATCTCTAGAAAAGTGATTAGTTCCAACTCCTGCCCTACAACATGAGCATTTCCACTTTAATGTTTCATCTCCACTACAGTTAGAAATTAACAGACTCTTGCAACGATCTATCTATGCTATTCCCAACCTGAGAGAGTAAAGCTGCTCCCAAAGCAGATTTGAGATTGCCTTTTATGCTTATGCAGCAGACGAACCACAAATGCCATTCACCATTAAGCCACCAATATATAATAACATTTAATGGTGCACTATGTGCCTGAATGGGGAACGGGTGCAAGCATCTGTATAGAGCACAAATTATTTCATCAGCTTCCCTACAGTTTCCCTCCTTGTTTTCCTCCCCAAACGTGCATTTCTGTACTGGAGAATGGAAGTAAAATGCAGCTCGTGGGCTATGTATTTGCTGTATTACCACCACGGACCAGACAACACTGGGGAAGAAAGAGGGGACAACTTTGAAAACTGTGTAGGCGATGAACGCACCATCGAAGAGATAACACGCACAGAGCTATGGCAACTCATGTCATCAGCACCCCAGTGCCCTGGCCTAGATGAAAGACTCCCGGGCGCTGCTGCCCTGCAGTAGGTTAGATGTAACGAGCCTGACCACCCGCCACAGCTGCCCCACCATCATCAACGGTCACGGGGAGGAGGGCTGTCTCTTCACTTCTGTAGATCGCTATGTGTGAATACGGAACAGAAGGGACAAGCGATCCTAGGCTCGTTTTTCCCCAGCCCGTTCGATTTGGAAGAGGTTCTTCTCCAGCTCAGCGCACAAAGTATTCTGGGTTCGGCCTCTTTTCTGTGTGGCATACGATCAAACCGTATTTAGCAGAAATCCAATTCTTCTACAGAAACTGCACCTTAATAAACTGCATCTTACTTCTCTTTCTGATCCATGTTCAAAGGGAGAGAGTACTACGTGGCTTCCCAAGCTATTCCTTCATGAACATTACTCTCCATCCAGATCCATTTCAAATTTTAAAACCACATTCGCTATGGGGAAAAAAAAAAAAAAAAGCACAGCAAAGAGGCTAAGTTGTCTTCCCATACTATAGTCACTTAATAATCATAAGCAATTTCTCAGAGAAGTCCTCCAGGCACAGTTTTAATGTTAAAGCAATTCCATTCACTGATGCAGAGCCGATAGCCCAGCTCATTAAAAATTACAAGACACAATTTCAAGAACAGCCACAATTTATGGGGCAGAGAGTTCAGTCACGCTCCACACAACGCCGCAGCTGCGCAACACCAACCGTCTCTGATGCTCCCTGAATTCAGCGCTGAAACTCCTAGTTTTGGGGCCCAGCTGCCTAAGAGGCACTAAGGCACCCTGCAAGGCTTCCTGCTATAGCAACGAACAACGCTTCTTGTACCTGCAGCTCCCCAAGAAGCTTAGGTAGATAGAGAAAACGTGTGAATCCCACCTGAGTGACAACTCCCTCTTGGAGTTAAGGGCTTACTCCCATTTTGCCAGCTATAAAACTCGTGGGAGAGAGGATGGTAGGAGAGGCAGCTTTGTAATTACACTATTTACCTCGCATGTGGGCAAAGAACATTCAAACAGCTAGTTTAATTAAAAATAAGGACATGAGTCCAAAATGCTGGGAGAGCTCAGACTGCTGGGGGCAAAGGGATGGTTGTCTCACTCCATGCTGCTGGATATCGGGTGCTGGTCGGCCGGGTCAAGGAGACATTGACTTGCCATCCCAGCTAAACTAGATGCTGTATCAAAGCAAGACACTGTCTATCCAGAGTACGCTCCTGATCTATACTGACTTTGCAAACGTCACATTGCTCTGTTTAAGGCTTCGCGTTCCTTTCTGAAGGAAAGCCTCATTTCTAAAAAAAAATAAGCCCACTAGAAGAGGATTAACTACCCTTAAAAAATACTTAACAACCTCTTTGCATGTTATCCAGTGGCCCGTACATACGCCAGATGAACAGTGTTTATTTAATGCATTATCGTCTTCTACACTTCTGTTTAAAATCCATAAGCCTACTTACGACTAGTCTGAGACATGCAAATATCTACAGCTTACTCAGTTCAAGAATCCTCTGCTTTCAAAATGTCCATTCAGCAGCCCTGCCAGATACTGTTTCACAATACTACAGGCTCACTTATTCATAAACAAATCATTAACATTCTTGACATAAATCCATAGTGTACAACAAATCCCAGCTATGATAATGTTTTACTACATTTGCTGTGCCCATCATGAATGGGAGTTCTGTTCTCACAAAAAAACATCCTCAACAAATAAAAGGCAAATTATTCTGTGCGAGAAAACTGCCAGTATGAAACGCTTATGCGCAAATTACAAACTAATTATCAAGTTCATATAGTAATAAACCTTGTGTTCGGTTAACGAAATCAGCTGTCACAATTTAGGCAAGAAATTTCCTTGCAAGGATTCTTAATAACGAACAAACTCCGATGGTTACACAGAGCATTACAGACTTTCTTCATTTTCTCCGCTACAAGGGAAACCTTTCACACGTTCCTGGTTCTCCAAAGCAGAGTAGAAGAGTCATTTGAAAAGATTTTTCTAAATCCCTTCAGCGTTCACTCCCTTCCATAGATTTATCGCCCTATATCAGCGGTTTTCAAGCCATTGCAGAGCCAAGCCCTGCAATGATTGAGGTCCATTTTTACACACGCGCACACACACAGCAAAGCTTAAATTAGATCAATTAAGACGAATGGAACATTAATTAACACGTCAAGGGCGGGTTGCCTGTTCTCGCTCAATCTACTGCAGCGCCCAGCAGCAGTTTAAATCGGGTTTCCCCACAAACGGCTCGGCAGCTAAAGCCTTTTGGGGACGGGCACTGTCACCCGCGGCGGCTCGGGGGACGAGCGAGGTTACGGACCCCGTCCGGCTACGCGGCATCCAGCCGCCAGCCCTCCTCTGGCAACGCGGGGGAAATCAGAGATTTAAATCCTTAGCGTTTCCCTTAATTCGCCTCCTTCGCTTTCAGAGGCCCCGCACCGCTCATGTTCAAAGCATTAAAAGAAAAAGAGCAGAAGACAGTTAAACTTTCTGCCGGTGCTCTCGGCAGAGCACAAACAGGCTCGAAAGGGACGGCGTTTCTCAGCGGGCTGATAAACACAACACAGAGTGTTTTCTACGCTGGCTGCCAGCTCGACCCAATAAATGAAAGATGTTTTCAATTTGGGAGAAGATGCATGTGCACTGAAACATTTAATATTTAGCAAAAACCAAATGCTGCTATCTTCGGCCTCAGTCCTGCAAGAAATTAGGCCCTCGCTTAACGTTCAGTGAAGCGGCCCATTGGCATTCGTGACGGCTCACAGTACGTAAAAATAAGCACGTGGCTAAAATTTTGCCGAAATGAGGCCTTTGTTGTTCTATAAAAGTGTGCATTTACTTATAATTAAGTTACCGCATTTACTAGGGGCATGCCCTCTCTTTTTATTATTTTGATTGACACAGCTTTTCCCTTTGCAGCTTGTTTTAGCTCCAGCTATGTGAGAATTTAACTGCAGTACACACGCTGCAGCCTATGACTATATATAGCACAAATAACTTGCAGTCTTTCGGCCTTAACTGAGTGACATTCCGTAACTCAGGACAGCGATTTACAGGATATATTTGTGGGTTTTGCTATGTACCCAGCTGTCTAAAATATTTCAAGCCTGTCTTTGCCAAAGAACGCAGCTACCAAAGAATTACTGGAATTGTCTCGCCTGACTTCGGTATCACAGAGGTCGGCATCCTTAGCAGGTCCTGCTTTCACCTCAAATCTCCCAATTGTGTAACATATCTGTTAGCGGGCGAGCCCCACCGCGACAGCGGGGACGCCAGCGGCCCGAGGCACCCTGGCACAGTCCTGCCCCATCCCTGCGCCACCCGCGTGCGGCGCCTGTCCCACCCTCGGCACGGACAGCAGGATTCGGCTGGGTCTTGCGAAAAATACATTGGTGATGGCATTGGGGGGAGAAATAAAGACCTTCCAAATTGTGCATCAAACAGCTGCATGTCTCCTGGTGCTCTTAACAGATGCTTTCTCACCTGGCTTAGGGTTCAGCAAGTTTGCTAGCTATGTTTAGAAACACACCTTGCTCCGGGTCGCTCACGCTTGGGAAGCGGCGGGTCGCGCATGACCGGCGCGCAGAGCTCCAGCAGACACGCTGACCTCACCTGCCGAGTTTTATTTGCACTAATGCCATATTTTGTCCACCGGGCTATTTCCTTCTCCAAAAATCAGACTCAGGCCCGTGATCCAGCAGCAACGAGGTCAATATTTTAACAGTGATTTCCAAGAGAAGCAAACCCAAACCTGAATCTTTGGAACGCTCTTTGCCAAATCTTGCCATCAGTGTTACCAAAAGAAAAGGAAAGATCAAACGGGCTGGCTCGGATGGATTGTTAGTCCTATACCTATGACTACTAACATCATGTATATAGATGAAAAATTAGGAAATGCTAGAAAAATGCAGAGCGACATTAAGCACACTGGCACATACTGAAAGTATGTACCAAACCTTTCCTTCAACCAAGAAGCATTTCTAAGCTGTTTCCTTTACAGCTAGTTGCTTGGTAGGAAATGCTGTGCTGCTTAGACAGAAAAATATTTTCTTTTCCAGAAGACTCCATAAAATCCCCACACAGAGCACACTGTGCATCTTGATGAGAATTAATTACTTGTTTCCTGCAGTAGTTTGATATACAGCTAATCCCCCCACGTTGTCTAAGCAACTTATTTCCTCTAGTGAGCGAAGAGCAGCCTAGCTTGCTCGTCAACAGAAAACAAGACGGTTCAATTTAAAAAAGAAAAGGCAGAGCACTGGCAACACACATCTGCAGGCTGTAAAAAGCTGAAGAGCAACGTTAGAAGATGCAGGTAGACGCACTTTGTACATCTTCCAGTTTTTTCCATGCAAAGATATTCCAGAATAAAATGTTACCAAATATAATGAAATTGAGATGTTCTAATATATGAAAACAATGTCATAAGCCCAGAGCTATTAATTCCTAAGAGCTGTGGGCTATAGCTTATCATTATCATCTAGAAGTGAACGATAGCTGTAACAGTCAATTCCTTTTCTCCCCAGTGACTAAATCATTTATTAGCTAAATTATTTATTAATGTAAAAGGCTGACATTTTCCAGTTAAGCTGATGAGATCCTGGAGGTTCTGATCATCCAAATCCCGTATTTGTGCACAATCCGTTGCCAATTAAAAAAAACTAAAAGGAAGCAGTTTTTGACATAGCGATTTTTAGACTGAGCACTAATGACCAATTTAGCATTAATTCTAAGACATATCTATAGATACACACTAGGAATAAATGTTTACAGCAGTAACCACACAGTTTTGGAAATGACATATTAAACAGAACACTCACACTAGGAACTGAAACCGGCTGAAATCCTCCCAGCTGCATTGCAACTCATCAGGTCCCCGGGTGAGGACCGAGCTGTTGCAAGCCCCGTAACGCAGCCGAGAGCCGCAGGCAGCACCGGGGGGGCTGGCGGTCAGAGGAAGGGGCAAACGGCCACGAGGGACAAGGAATTGCGTTCCCTCTATCCAACCTGCCCTGGTGACCCTGTGCCACGTCCAAAGCGGATGGACACTCCCCTCCAGCAACTAACATCAGCGACGGGTGGAGAGAAATGCCAGATATTCGTAAAAACAATCTTTATATTGACCCACTGGCTTGGAAAATACATGCCGTACAATTAAGACAAGCTAGATAAGGTAAAACTTCAAAAGTCCATGGAAGTTCAGTGGAATCACATTGGAGAAGTTATATTGCATGGACTAGTTGGCTCCAATGTCACTAAGAACTGGCCAGATGCCACATGCTTTCTTTTTGCTTTATTTTACGTTACTTACAATTACTTTGCAAAACACAACCATTAGCTAGAAAAATAATTTTTCTTTCAATTTCCAGGTTTGCAGAGTAGAATGGTATTAAATATTTTCTACAGCAAACCTTGAATCTGCACAAAGGACCTGGAAAACACAGGTGGAATAAGCAACACTGATAGGAAATCACAGCACACTGTTTACAATGCAAACTCACACTGTTGCAATACAGCTCCCAGATCAGATCTGTCAAGACAGGTAAGCAAACGAAGGCAGCAAATAACAAGCTGGTCTCTAAACTCTCTTCCAAAGCCTTGTTCAAAGGCTGGAGCAGTATGAACATCTGCATATACCAGAATTTTACGAAGAACACAGTTACAGCCCAAATCACTACGACTTTGTGCATTATCAGGCCAATTCCTTGTCCTGCTGGAGACCTCCTAGGACTTCACTGTTTCTGCACGCAGGTCCCCCTTACCGCAGAGATGCATTCAGCAAGGATTAGAAGGGGCAACGACTATGATAATAACTGCAGACTAAGAACCACCTGGGCAAAGCAGGTGATACCTCCCCAAAGCAGAAGTCTTGCACCTGCTCTCCACCGGGGTTACCCCAGCTGCGACGCGTAAGGGATCCCCTGCACAACGTCATTGTAGCACTGCCACCAGGCTGACCTCCTTTTAGGAGACAGACTAGTTACCCAAAGGAGGTGACGATATGCTTAAGAGTCATCCTCCACACCCACGGGGGAACGCACGGACTCGCTGCGCTGCATCCGGTTGTTCCTGTTGCAACACAATCCCTTGCCCACCCGGGGCGTCCTGGCGGCCCCTCCCTCTGGTCGGACACACGCTGCCCCTGCAAAGTCAGCCTTTATCCGCTCCCTCAGCTGGAGAGCCCTCATAAAATAATCCATATCTTTAATAAAACTATACTGTTGCCTGTTGACACCTACTAACTGAGATGCTACAATGCTTAATTTTTCTGGAGACTATATTTCATAATAGTCACCACTGTGGTCAGTGGCCTCACAGCACAGCTGCAATGATTAACAGTGACTCACTCAGTCATCCGGCTCTTCAAACTCGCAACATCACTTTATTATCCTTATGGAAAGTGCACCAAGTCACGTTTGCACCATAAGGACCAGGCCATTTTTAAAGCAGGTGTTTCAGTCTAGTTTTATTCAAGTGTATACTAGGTTGTAAAACTCAGTCAGGAGACCAGATTTTAAAACCTCCCAGGAAAGCTATTAAAAATACTCACTGGATAGATGTGGGGGTAATAGGGAGGAATATAAGACCACTTTCCTGTGGTCCCACTATGGATTTGGGAGTGAGAAGATGTTGGGAACAATGGTTTTTTCTCCTAGCATGAGGTAGATTGTTCTCCAAGCTTACTTCTGTAAGCAAGGCTGCTGGGCAAGAAACACTCCCCCCCCGCCCCGCCGAGAAACGCTGAAAAAAATAAGAAGTGGGTTGGCATTTCATCTATTTGTTTCTTTCAAAAGCTTAAGAGAAATCTTCTCTTCCCTGAGAGAACAGAAAAGATACCAGAAACGTACTGTATTCACAAACAAGGGATAACAATTTTCAACTGAAATCTGAAAATACCTTTTAAAGATACATTTCAGCCTCGAAGGCCTTTGGCAAACCGCGTCCGGCGTTACGAGGGAGCCCCTGGCCCCGCAGCGGTGAGCCCGCGAGGCCCTGCGCACTCCTCCTCCTGGGCCACCGCCTCGGCCAGCTGGACGCAGCCCCCAGGCAGACCCTTCACTGCCTTTCACCCGCACAGCGGGAGCAAGCGCCCGACAGCAAGCCTTATTAGCGCTGCCATAAATATTTTGTAAGTGGTTCCCCTCCATGAAACGAGCGGGCGCTGAGCTCGCAGCGCGACACAGATGCTCCTCTGTCAGACACTTTGCACCAGTTATCCAAACAGCATCGCAGCACAGCGAAGAATGACTTCGGTAACAGATGCTTCCAGAAAAAGAGTAATACAGAAGTGATCAGTCAGGCTCTCCTAAACATCTTTTCACATAATCACATGCATCTACCTTAAAAAAGAAAAATCAGATAAATCATTTCAGCCTTCATATATGCCTTCAGTTCCCTATCAAAATTCGGATGCCCAAAGGGCTGCACCCCCAGAGAAGGCCATCCTAGCCCCACATCTCGCCAGAGCCCCAAGCCGGCAGGGCCCCGAGGACCAAGCCCACAGCTATGCAGGCTAGAATGCTACTGCTTTTTGCAGGATTAGAGGTGCTCAAATGTACATGTTTCTTCTCAGAGCAAAGGAAATCCAAAGCAACTCTACTGACATTAGCAATGGCATTTAGATTTATACCAACGTTATCCAGATCTGAATTTGGACCAAAAAAGAGCTACATAAAGATAGACAGGGGCAAAGTTTATCCTCAAGTGAACAAAATGACATCTATATGGACATTAATAGCTTCTGAAATTCTCTAGGTTGATACAACATTAGCGATTCAAATGCCAAACCACATTCACTTTGTTTTTCTTGGAAAGCTTCACATACACGTAAGAAAACCCCCAAACCATACCAGAAACTAAAGGTCAGGCTGTTACTTTCAGAATCGGCATAGTAAACTGCAGAACAAACAAGTTACAGACATTTCCCTGCTTATTGCTGCCCATTGCACGTGCCTGTTTTTCTAATACACTATAAGCAGCCAAGAATCACTTCTGATGTAAAGAAGTAAAAATCCTAAATTGAAAAGACAACATAAATGCCCTCAGAAAATCATTTAAAATATGTATGTGTTTTTCATAACAAAGTAGACCTGAGCTGTTTCAGTGCAAAGTTTCCCCAAAGAGGGCTCTCGGACTGTGACCGCTCTCCAGAGCCCTCAGGAACCTCTCCACTCCTAACAGCTCATCTCATCCTCTCACCGGAGGGGACATCTAGTTTCCCTCACAATAAGCTCTGCAGCTCTACAAAGCCTCTCACATTAGTCCAAAATCTGCTGAGATTCTGCCTTTTTGATAAACGTCCCCAGGTGAGCTCTTTGCTTCAGACTGCTCTTTGCCCTCCCCCATCTGGCACCCTGAGCAGGAGCCCTGTCCATGGGCTTAGGAAAGCAGCATGAGCTTGTCCTACCATGGGACTGAAATCCCCACACTGCAGCTCTGGGAATTTGCTGAAACTCCTTTCAGCTGTCGCTTGCAACGCACAATCTCTTCAAATGCTGCTCTCATTAGGAGAGATTAGTTTCCACCAGTTCTGCAGCCGAGAAACTTGTCAGCATTTTGAACATACGAAGGATGCGGAAGAGTGACTTCAGAAAAGGAACAATTAAACAGTGACTAATTAAGATTTCAGTGAATATTTTTTCGTGTCCTGAAGTGCGAGGGCTTTCATCACCCCTGATTATGAAAGGCGGTTGTCTCATTCGTTCAGAGGCTGATCCAAGGCTCACTGTGAGCAACGGAAAGGCTGCCACTTCACTTCTGCAGACCCCAAAGCAAGTCCAGGATTCCTCACCCAGGCATTTCCTACAGCCAGGCAAGGTTAGCCTAGTACTCTTTCCACTGCCCATCAGCCATCTACAAAGAAATTTTCTGACTTCCATCCATCATAGCAATTGAGGAGAACAAAATACCAAGTCCCTTGTGCTTGGATAGCTGCTTGGAAAAGTGCTTCCCATCACTGCGCCAGAAACTGTAAAACAGTGCAGGTGAGGTGCAGGGAGCTGCGTTCAACCTCAAAGCTACAAGAAAGGCAAGGACTGCATACTGGAACGCTCTCTTTTGCGGTACAAGGCAACAGCAGGACCTATCGTAGCTCCTGTGACCTTTCCAAACATGCAACATTTCCTTCTATATCAACTCTGCATTTTGAGGTAGAAATGTAAAATATTGCCCTTTGAAAATGTTATACATCCTAGCACCAAGCTTCAGGGTTTAATGAAAAAAATCTCTAAACCTAAGATCAAAACAAAGCAGTCTCTCATATGAAATTGCTTCCCACCATTCCTTATAAACCATTGAAAAATTATACTGCCATCTCAAACGGCAAAATAAAAGTTAATGGATTCAAAGGCATATCCCTATGCATTGAGAAAAGACTGCACTCCTAAATCTGTGTTTTTGAGTGATTTAACATACATTTATCAAAGCGAACTGTCCAATTTTGTAGAAAATAACATCCGTTCTGCAGAACTCTGCACCTGATGTTCCAGCAAGAAGCAGGCAACAGAAAGAGGGCTCCACTTGCCGCGTAATCCAGACCACATTATACCTCAAATCAATTCATCAGAGGCTGTCAGCAGCTTTAGATGATGTACTCTGGTGGTCATACTTACCTGGAATCCCTTAACATGAGCGCTCCCTGCCCGCAAAGCGCAGTCAGGTACTACACTTACGCTGCGGCCAAGATTGCCCAGGACCTTTCTTTGGAAAGCCAATTTAGTTCTCCAAAGAAAATGTCAGGAACAAATTAAAAGTGCAGTGTAACTAGATGAGCTGGGTATGTTACTTCCATATGACTTACTGAGTGGTGGAAGCAGTGCAGCTCCCCGGTGATCCAAAAAGAAGAGCACCAGACGCTGGACCTGCAAAGCCCACATATATTGTACCTTCCGTAGGGTCAACACCTGCAAGTAAGGCTCCGGTTTTACAACGAGCTTTGCACCCCGGAAAGCCCAGCTTTGGTTTTTGTGGCACTGGGGGGCTTTATGAACTGAGTAGCTTGGTGGTATTCTTTGCTTCAAAATAGATTTTTAAACAAGTTACCCAATTCACGTGTGATCCTACTTTTTCTTTCTCCTCTTCTTCTCATCTCCAGGTGCTTTAATCCACTGGTTTTCCTAGAGAGCATTTAGTTTTGGAGGGATCAAGCACTTTCTTTTCTTTTCTAGCTCTATGTTCACCGTGCTCCTCAGGTCCTGCCTGTCCACCCACCCGATGCTGGCAAACAGCAAACACGTGTGCTTTTTGCCGACTGCAGAGGAGAGCCTACACCTGCCATGAAGTGAACGCATTCCTCTCTAGAAAGCAAACGTGCTGCAAGAAAACCCTACTGGCGTTCAAGGGGAAACTGAAGGCACCATCTAGAAGACAGAGTGGGTGCAAAGAAAGACCGAAATGCTGACCGGGCCTGGACCTCAGGCAGTTTTCCCAGTCCTCTTGAGAGATGCAGGGTCACAAAAACACCTCCACTTTTCGTAGACACAGCCCAGCCAGCGAACGTGGGGCGGCTCAGAGCCAGGGCCCTCCTCCCGACCAAGCGTCAAAGCCCCATGTCTCGTCCTCGGCTGGACCCTCACCTGGGCCACGCGCTATCCTGGGAGTCGCTGCCCGGTATGTTCTTCATGACCTACCACAAAAACTAACCAGCCAGCACTTCAACAACACTGCACATCTCTCTAGCAGTGCATTTTAGCAGGAGGCACCAAAGCTGTCTTCATTATCAGGATTTCCTCAGACAAGCAGCACAGAGCTCAATAGTCCCTTTCAGCCAAGCTATCAAGAGGATCGGCGTTAACTTTTCAAAATGCCCTTCCCTCCACTTCTAACCCAAACAGCGGCACACAGCTGTGGAAAGCGAAGCCTGCACAGATCGGCACTGTGCAGACGCCGCCTTAAAAGCGCCGAGAGAAAAAGCACGCTTCTATACATCTTGATTCAAATCTATAGATATTCAGGCATTTCACACAGAAAATTCCTGTGGAGTGGAAAAAAAAAACAAAAAACATTGATTTAACAAAAAAAGCAAATGGATTTCATATTATCCAGCAGTGCTGGAACCAGCAGCATAGAAAGCGATGTGGACACTGCGGAGTAAGAGAGCAAGCCAAGTGTCACAGAAATATCTCACTTCATCCTCTACATGCAAACGCTTCTAGTCTGGGCTCACCTTGCCCTTAAAACAGCTATATATGAGAAATCTGTTAAATTGCCTCTTTCTGTGACTGGAAGTAATACTTCCTATTTCCCCCCACAGACCATCCCATGAAGAGCTTCACTCGGCTCATGAGACATCTTGAAATCCCTAGCTGCAGAGCAACCCACAGCCAAAGTCCTTTCTCCAATCTGTGTTTTGTATTGGCTTCTTCCTGCTGATCTGATCCTGAAGCTGATGATTTTGGAAAAAGTGAAAGAAATCCTCTGCCGTCCTCAGCAGAGTGGCTGCCCAGTGAGCCAGCGCGACGGCGCTCGCTATGCCCTGGCAGCCAGGCAGCTCAGTGAGCAGCAGCGTGGGGTTTGCACAATTCCCAAAATGTACTTTTCTGGTCAAAAACTGGAAAGCATAATAAATTCCAGATGGAGAAGCTAAAGATGGGCAAAAGGTTCTGTGAAATAAATAGTCTCAAATCAGGGAAAGAGAGATTAAAACCCTGTTTTGGAAAAGTTTGAAGTATTTTTTTCTAATGATTTTGCTGTTTGTTTTTACACTCTCCAGCTCCAAGCGGGAGCCAGAAGAACCAGCACACCGTGACAAAACTCTTCTTAGGGTATTTCTCTTCCCAGCAGAAGGAAATGCTAGAAATCTGAGGACAAGACTTAACATATTACTGGAGATACTTAACATAACACTGGAAACCAAGTTCAGCATATTAATTTGGACTGGACAGTTTTTATAAATCAACAACAGAATTTTGACCAGAATGAACTTGGGGGGCAGAGAGGAGAGGGAGAAAACTACCTTTTTCAGCCTCAGGTCAGTATCATCATCATCATCATCACCACCTGAAAAAGCACACATTCATCCTGACAGCAGGAAAGCTTGTCTCCAGCTACAAGAAAGCTGCACAGAAACTCAGGTTCGCTATGGAGATCCTCCCCTTGCAGAAGGAAAGGAAAGCTAGAAACTTGCAGGCTCAGAGGATCTATCCGATGTTGGCACTGTCACCACGGGAGTCCCATGTCCTCCAGACCCCAAACTCCTCTCCCCTGGCCCCAAACAGAGGCTCTGAATACCTGAAAATTTACTCCAGAGTCATTCTGAATATTTAACACAAAACATATGGAACATCCATCCGCTTAAATCCAGCGGTCAGCAACCCAGGGGAATGGGGAGAAGAAAATAGCCACAAATCCGAACTTCGGGACGTTTGATTAACTTTCTATCTGTTCCCAATGTTCTTGGCAATTCCCATTCACTGCGTCTGGAGAAAACGTTTTCACATGAGGAGACATTTGAAAATTGTCTGACATGACACAGACCCAACATTGAGAAGGGGAAACAGCACTGAGCTACCGCACTGAGATCCCAAAATAAAAAGCACTACACTCATAACGTGGCTTGATCATTACAACTTAAATTAATAACTCAGATCAAAACTGAATTTGTTAGCATTGCCTTGAAAGTACAACCAGCTGTTAACTTGAGAGAGGGGAGGGTAATAGCTTAAAAAAAGGCTCTGACCCCTTCCAGATCTCCTGCTCCCTCAAATCAAGCACAACTGGACTGGGGGGAAACCTGTGGGGGAACAGAGACAAACAGCAAGGAACAGTTTGCCCTATCAAAATTTTTACATTTCCAGATTCAAATTGGAATTATTACCAGTGATAACTGGTTCATCAGAAAAGCAGTTACCATTTAAATACCCCCAATGAAAATACGTATTGAGGATCTTCTAAGAGACCAACATTTCAGAAGACATCATTGAACCGCTAAGATAACATTCAATGTAATAAGATTAACTTAATCATCCTGACTCTCTGCATAATTTTGTTGAAGTGCCATCATTAAGATGGCAAAATACCAGAAATGCGTGCAACTTTTTTTTTTTTTTTGAAGATTTTGTGAATCAAGAATTACGCTTCTTAATCAGGATTTTCAGTATTTCAGCAGGAAAAAAAAAGTCACGAAAAGCCATATCTGGTCTTCTTGCTGCGCTGGGAATGAGGCCACCTGTAATCTGGTCAAAGAGGTCTGATGCATTCACTCAGAAAGGACCCAAAAGACTGACCCTACTGTCACCTGTAACCTTTTCCAGCTATTATTTGAAGAGCAAATAAGTTGAGTTATTATACCGGAAAACAGTGTAAGAAATAAAGCAAATATTAAACACTGCTTCATGGGACTTTTCAGTTGCACATTTACATGCCTCTAGGCCAGACCCTCATCTTGCTTCCATAGAGGGACAAATCGCAAATGAAGCCACCAACGCACAAACGTGAATGAGGAGACGCCAATGTGATGCCACCGCGGTCTGGCAGACTCCACGGCGTCGCTCAAGTTAATATCCATCCCTTACAAAAATTATCATTCTTGGAAGGAAATGGCAACGCTCTGGATACGTTAATGACTGCCCTGCTGTTTGTCATCAGGGAATAGAAAAAACAAAAAACCAGGCAGTTAAAATTTGGAACTATTTCGGCTGAATTCCTTAGGCTTTGACTGCCTTCCATCAAGGAAATCACTGATTTTTTACTCCTCTTGGTCATCAAACAGGCTGTTAGCTTCATAAGCAGAAACTGCTAGTGTACTTCATAAACGAACCTTTAAGATCATTTCCCAGAGGGCTTTCTACAAGGCAGTCACCAATTCTGATTTTCTTTTGGTCACAGAATGCTTCCCCAGAGCCATTCATTTTTGTTTTAAATAACGTTAAAAAAAAAAAAAAAAAAGAACTGCCCAAACTAAGTGGTGCCAGATGAGCTTTTTTGAATTCACGGTGCTTGGATTTCTGACAACTGTAAAGTCAGAGTAGCAAACTAGTCTAAAAACTTTGATGCTTTGAAAGATATCCTGAAGCTACGTAATGCCAAAATATCATGCCATGAGACTTCCCAGATATGAGCATTCACATGATTCAAGCTTAAATTCAAGTACATTTTACTTACTCCCTCTAATATAACATTTAATACAGCCAAAGTTCAGTAGTAGCAGTATCAGACCGACTATACATGTCTTGCAGCAGTTTCTGTCTAGACAGCTGTTTGTATGCTTTACACTTTGAATCTGTGGTGGGGTTTTTTTCCTGGAAAGGATTACTCTGTATGCGTTTAAAAAATTGGGAAATATTGTTTCAACTGACTGAATACTGCATTTTTTGAAGAGACATATGCATCACATGCGTCTGACCACCGGACATACAACAGCAAGAGGAGAACTGGATTCTGAAAGCATCAACAGCACCCAAAACTGCACCCCATGCAAACAGATACAAACAGTGTCATAAAACTGGTGACGGAGACGTACACTCTGTACCTGTGATTACCTTGAAGCCATCACGTACACTTAACTCTGCACAGACCAGAATTTCTTTAGTAAAGAGTCTCAATTAGCCTGATAAGGAAAAGGTGTTTTCTGTGTACGCTAGAAGGTAGTGGACGCAGGTATTTCTCAGCTGTCAGTGATCCCCAAATCTAAAAATTTCAGTAGATTCAAAATGCACAGTCCCAGGGTACAAAACCCACAGAAAAACAAAGGATCCATGCATCAAACCTGCAAGGGCGGTACTCACAGATGTGCCTGACAGTAAGCAGCAAGACCTCCACTACCGCTTCTTTCCCTTACTTCACTTGGATCAATAGCTGCATCGTGTTTTTATTACTTTGTCTTAATGCTGTGGAGCTAAATTGCATCAGTGACTCAAAGACGATGGCAGAGCTCCCTTTACACACACACATGCACACACTTCCCATAAATTTGTCAGGGGTAGCACAAATTATGCGACGGCAAAATTAAGCCTTCAGGTTCAAGCAGTCAGACTAGCTCTAGTAAACCAAGGACCTCGAGCCGGGTGCCTTACGTTGCGCACTGTCTTCCCTCACGTCCACTTTACCTGAGCTCTCCCCAACAGGGTTTCACAGCATATTAGAAAACATGTGGAACGGTATTCTATGAAAGAAAGAAATTCTGGCAGTATGAGAATATGCTGCAGCTATCTGCTATTAAATACTTGCCCAGGAATGGCCCACAACCATGGGCTTTTGGTAAGAATATCAAGTTTTCAGAGGAGCAGACAGAGAATCGCCAGGGTCCTACCATGAAGCACTTGATCATTTGCACTCATCTATTAAGACACTTCATGGGACAACATTCAGAGCAGGAAACAGTGGTGCAGCCAGCCTGGATTGAGGATGATGACAGAAATCAAACAAGCACTGGCCAAAGACAAGGCATCTGCACCAGAAATATTTTCTTGTCCAAGCCCGTGCAGCCAACGGTACAAAACGGAAACAGGCCCTGCTACACGACACCAGCGTGCGTTACCTGACTGCCACTTGATTTGAGCCCACCAGCATTGATCCATACAAAATAAAAGCAGGAGCCATATCCCAAAGGAAGTGGCAGCACGGCCCGGTGCAGATGCCCAGCGGCACAGCGCTGCCTCCTCTCTCCTGCTCCCACTCCAGGAGGAAACACATTTGGACACCGCGATTCCTCTGCCCGCATATGTTAAAGAGAAGTAGGAAAATTTTAAAATAGGGCTTATAAACAGCATGGACTCAGAAACTATGCACCCACTGGGATTTATTATCTAGAAGCAACGTCTGGCATCAAGCTTCCAGGAAAATTTAGGTTTCAAAGCAAATACCAGTCATCTCGTAGACAGGCAAATTAAACTTGCACTGAGACCTTGATTGTTTTCGAAAACCACTTCAGAGCTCTTCACGGGAGCTACAATACCACCAGCTGTCTCCGAAATCCCAGCTGCACCACCGGGAGTTTGTAACCCTCGCATGCTGCACCAGGCACAGAGAGTACATTTGCAAATAATTGTAAAGAAAGATTTCAGAACATTCTCGGCATTGTTTCAGCTAGAATCGTCAATACATTCTCTGCAAATCCTGCCATAAAAAGCATTGCCGAGAAGCTGCGGTGAGCCAGCGCATCGGCGTCCTGGCATTCTCCATAGGAAGTCAGCTCTTAAATATATTGAACACCTCTGGGTAGCTGTTCCAGCAGAAGAGATGAGGTCCTTTCACCTTCCATACTTTCACTGACGTTTTCTTGAACGCAAACCAGGAACGCTCCCATAGAAATTGGAGAGGAAAAGGATGTTTTCAAAAGAAATGCAAAGATCATTTCTTTTACAGTAAGCATGAATAATATGCCTATATTACCTGTGAAATCACAATCTTCTTACATGCTGCACCAGAAACTTAGGTGAACCCTACTGCATATTCCCTCCATGCTCCAGCTGCGCAGTTTCTTATGTCGCTAACAGAACTGTCCCACTAACTTCGGCAAAAACGCACATAACTGAGATGTTGCTACAGGTGAAAGAATGGCAAAAGATGAAAGGAGAGGAAAAGAAAAAGCTGTCTTCACTGTATTAGATTTTCAGGGAAATTCCAGAAACCTGGATGTTTAAGTTTCTCTCTTATTCTAATTCATTGAATTCAATTCAATGTATCTTCCAGCAACAGTAAATATATGAGACAATGGAGGCTTCTTCCTTAAACAGCAGGACTACAGGAAAAGCTTCAATCAGAGAGAGGTGGAGTGCAGAGCAGAGCAGCAAAGCAGATCGGGATGGGGGCTTTTCACAGCACCGACACTTTCTGCCAGGAGCGGCCATGACAACACCAGGGGCCTGTCCATCGCCTGCCCCAGGGGCACGGGGTGCTCCAGAGGGCTTCACCACGTTTTTGTAACCGAATTGATGATGATGCCTCATTGCTTTATTTCTATTGTGTAGACCTCAGCTCTGCTACTGCCCTCAATATTGGAAGTCCGCTGCAATTGCTGTACATGTCTGGTCAAAGCCAAAAATCTCAGCACAAACTGTGAAACCTGACAGCACTAAACGCATCTGGAGCAAAAGCAGCTCTTGCAGGAACTGCCACAAACCTGGACCACACAGCCGTGCTGTATATCCTAGAGGGGCTGACAAAGGAGACCCTCACGCAGCGGGTGACCACAGCACCCTCTGGCAGCAACGAGACAAACGCTCGCCCATCGCGACACTCACTCCCGGTCAAGTCACACATACGTAGCTCTCCTCAACACTGAGGGCAGGGCTAACCCATAAAAGCAGGCAACCACTTCTAAAGTCCGTTCATACTTTTTCTAACTGCACCAGGCCAAAAGAAATACTCACTGAAGGATGAAAATATTTTCATTGCCATTTTACTTATTACTTCATGCTGCACTTCACCATAGTTGGAAATCAGTCCGAGACGCATCTGGGACAAAATTACACCGCATACAGTTCACGCATGAAAATATGAGGAAAAAAACTGTACCAACTCCATACTTTCTGCATTAATAATACTGCTTAAAGGAGAGTCTAGTGAAGATGAGATTGGATGGGCCATTGTATTTTCCCCCTGTTATTCTAGGGTAGCAACTTAGCATAACAGTAATCATGGAAGACACGAGTGGAGACCCCAAGAAGTCATCTACTCAGTCCAACACCCTTCCTCACATGGGTCTGTCTTGTCTGTCCCCAAATCCTACTGGCAGTGGAGACTCCACAAGCTCTGGCCACCTCCCCAGCTTATGGAAAGTCTCCCCTGCTACAACCTAATGCCTGCTAATGAGACTCCCAAAACCCAATAACCAAAAAAGAAAAAAAAAACACGAAAGTTATCCCTAGCACACTCTGGAAATGCAGGTCCCTGCGGCAGTGGTGGCCCATCCACCCCCCCAGCCTGGCTGCTCCCCACATTGTTTCCACAGCAGCTGAAAACTCTCCTTCCTCCGCTTTCACTAGGAGGGAAGGGGAAGCCGTCTCACCGCAGAGCCAGACCTGCGCGGGAAGAGACAGGGAAACAAAGTCAAAGTGCCTGCGAAGAGGGATATACGGGGAGAGGGTGGGTCAGCGGTTGGGGGAAACCTGCACCCGGGGTCGGGTGCACCCGGGCTGAGGAGCACAACTGGATGGAGGTGGGCGAAGGGATGGAGGCACGGGGACACCTGCAACGGCACTTAGGTGTTGAGGGGGAAAGGGGAAAAAACAGAGACAAGGGGTTCAGAGGAAGGAGGCTAGACCTGGAAATGCTGGGGCTCACAGGAAGGAGGCTGAGGTCAGATGAGGAATTGCTGCGAGGAGACCGTCGCAGGACAACGAGAGGTGGGGTCATGGGAAAGGAACAAACAGACCTTGGGCGAGGACAAGGGGCAGGGGTGCCAGGCAGGTGAAGTGCGCAAGCAGACAGGTTAGTGATGCATCCTTCCTCCTTAGTGGTGCTTATTGCATTCATTCTTTCCACTTTTTGCTACATTGTTATTTAATCACTTGTGTGAATGAAGAATTATTGTGGGCTTATTGTGGCTTTTCCAAGGCTTTCTCCTTGTCCTCATTGTAGGAGCTGGGAAATGTCAAAAGCATCATTCATTCTGCAACTTCATACCCTTCTGGCTTGTTTTTTCAGAGTACCTACAGCTCTTTATGTGCTCCACCTGCTGCTCCTGTTGGCATGAATTGCAGCTACGGATGCTCAGCATTTTTGCCAAAGGCTGCCTAGAGTCTAGACAACCAAAAATATGTGGCACAAAATTTGTGGCCACTGCTGAGCAGTTTGGTTTACATGGCTCGCCCCCAGTGACAGGTAGGAACCATGACCCCAAGAAGTCATCTACTCAACCCAACACCCTTCCTCATATGGGTCTGTCTAGTCTATCCCCAAATCCTACTGGCAGTGGAGACTCCACAAGCTTGGGCGAGGACAAGGGGCAGGGGTGCCAGGCAGGTGAAGTGCACAAGCAGATAGGTTAGTGAGGCATCCTTCCTCCTTGGTGGTGCTCTGCAAGAGGTAACCTAGAGGCCCACCGAGATCACCACCTCCTCCAGAGCACCGTCTTTCACATGCGCTCCCTAAGACTCCCAAGACACGTGGGATGCAATAACATCATTAAGGACTGCAACGTAATGCATATGCATGAGGAGTTAAGGAGAAGTTAAGGTTACACTCACAACCTTATTCTGCCTAACACAAGCACTCGATTTTTTTTTAATCTCGCTTGCTCTTGTAGGCAATGTCATATATTCATGATATTCATATCTTGGTATTTTTTAACACCTCCTAATTCCAGGAAGCGGGCATGTAACCAAGCCATACAATCCTGACCGTCACACCACTGTTGCTTCAACTTTCCCTTTCTTTTTCCCTTTCCTCAGCATCTCTTTGCACCCAACCGTGGCATGCGGCATCACCTCAGGTCCTTGTCCCACAGCCACCCCCATGCTAACGGCGTGCCCCCAGGCACGAAACAGGTCCCCTGGGCCTCTTAAAACGGGCCCAAGAGCGTGAAGCCCTTAGCGCAGATACCTCGTTGCTTTAGGACAGAGCGCTTTCGAGCTAACAGTGGAAACCAAACTAATTGCAATACGCACACATAATTTTCACCCTCGACGCACAAACTCCGAACCTGGCCCATCCTTCCTGCCCACGAGGATCACGTTCCTTGTGCTAGTTAAAAGTATGTCGTCTTAAGAAAACAAATTATTCCTGTTGCTGGCTGGTGTGGAATCAAGCTGAAAGATCAGCTCAAACTTGGCTTCGGTACCAACCCAAACCAAGCCCTTTGCATTTTCTGCTCAATTGGTATCAAAGCAAATTCTCAATCTCAGCTGCAAAAGCAACAGAAGCCCTTCACTGGCATCAGCTAAGACCAACGACTCTTTCAAAAAGCGCCCAGCTCCCTCCCCTCAGACGTTTGCTCTGGACACCGCAGGCAGTCAGCGCGGCAGCACTACCGAGCGAGTTGGATCTCCTCGCTACTTTCTGCCTGCCTCCCATCTCCGCACGACTTCCCTCAGCCGCAGCTCCCGCCCGCCCGCCCGCCCGCCCGCAAGGCGCGCCCCGCGGATGCGCGCAGCGGCGGCCCCAGGACACGCACACGGACACGCACACGGACACGGCCGCCCTCCGCGCCGCGGCGCCCCGTCACGCACCGGACCCGCCGCTCCGGGGCTGCCAAAGCGCCTGGCCGGGGACCCACGTCCCTCTTCCCCGAGGGGCCGGCGAGCGCGGCACCGTCCCCGCGGCGTGGACTGCTCCCGGGGCGCGAGCCGCCCACGCAGCCCCCTTTTCCCCCCGCGGCCGCCCTGCCGCGCGCGACCCCCTTCTCCCTTCCCCCCCCCCCCGCGGGGGGAAACTCCCGAGTGCAACAAACTCGCGGCGCGGCCCCCCCGGCCCCGCGCCTACCTGCAGCCTCTCCGTGGCCGGCTGCCACATGGTGCCGGCGGGCGGCGGCGGCGGCGGCGGGGACGGCGCGACCGAGCGGGCGCCGAGCGCGGCTCTCTCCGGGCGCGCTCCCCGCCGCGCCGCCCACCCGCGGCTCCGCCCCCCGCCCCGCCCCCGCGGGACCCACGCGCCGCCCCCGCGGCGGGGCGCCCCCGCGGCGGGGCGTCCCCAGTGCTGTGGCGCCCGGGCGTCCCCCGACGGGCATCGGCCCTGTCCCCGGGGCGGAGGCGCCTTCGCCCTCTGCGGCCACGGGCTGTGGGGACCCTCTTCCCCGGGTCACGTACAACGCTGCTCCGTGGCCGTGTGCGGCCAGGTGTCGAGCCCGGTCCGGGCTCAGGAGCCCTTCCCCGTCCCCACGGGCAGCTCTTGGTCCCGGCTCGCTGGCGGCGCTGCCCGGGCGCGCTCCCGGGACTGCCGCTCGGCCTCGCCGTCCGGACGTGCCGGCGTCGCGCACAGCCCAGCACGGGCCTCGCGTCCTCCTCCTCATCTCGCCCCTCCGGCCGTGGGCAAGGGAGCGAGGTATGGAACGGTGTAACCCCCCTCCCCGACAAGCAGACCCAAGACTTCCGTTATTCTGCTCAGCAACGTGACTCATAAAAGATGCAGAGCCAACCTGAGAAGGCAGGGAACGGCAGGCGAAGGTGTATCGCTTGCAGCTGATGTATTGGTTTCCAAATGCTGACTTCGAAAATGCATCTTCTGCCATCTCACAGCGATCCTGGTATGTTTCCTCAGCAGATTCGTCGGCGTCGACTGGTGTCGCAGCTTACCCTGACCAGCGCAGGAAGGCAGCAGGTCTCCAGGCCGGCAGGACAGGGAGGGCTACGTTTTTGCTGGCGGCAAAACGGGGGGGGGGCTCTTCAAAAAGCCAGAGGCAAAATGAACGGGCCCAAACTCTTTTTTTGGCCTTCAAAAGATTGAAGATTAAAAACTCCAGAAGTGCCTAGCTCACTTTGGAGTTTGAGCCATGTTTTAAGAGGGGTGGAAAGCCTGGAGGGCAGGACCTCCCTGCTCCTAAGGCACTCTCCCCACAAGGCCCGGGTTTGCAGTGCATCCGGGGTCTCCGGAAGGACGCCTCGTCCGGCAGGAGCGGCGCAGCGTGACTGCCGCGGCGGCTCCCAGCGCGCGGCCCTTCCCGGCCTCACCTGCGAACGCTTTTCTGGCTCAGGGCCAGAATAGCGAGTTTTCGTTTTTTTCTGAAAACCTATCGCCAGTGCTGCCCTTGTCAGCAGCGGGCTAATTAAAGCAATTCAAGGCTTGCGGCTTCTTTTATTGATACACCGAAACGGCAGTGAGAGGACAGACTGAGCGCAGGCCCCCCCGGAAAGGGAACGACTAACCCAGCGCCTGGCGTCTCCTCCGGGCGCGCCAAGCGAGCGGGGCGTCCTCGCGCGGCCCCTTCGCCCTGCCCTTCCTTGCGGCTGGGGTTTACGTTTCTGGCGGCCTGTGCGAGGGAGGCTCTTTCTGAAAGCCTCTCTCTTCCCCGAGTCAACGCTGAAGCCGTTTGGTCAGGCCCTGCCGCAAGGGTGAACTTTCCAGGCATCGCCGCCTCCATCATCTGGGACTGCCCGCAGCCCCGGCTGGCGGCAGCGGCGGCATCCTGCAGGGGAAGTTCAGGATGTGCAATCAGCACCTGAGGCTTTTGGCTTCTTATTTACACAACTTTAATACGAACTAAGACAACTGGGGGGAGGGGGGGAAGAACCCTGCTTTTACTGCGAAGTGGGCCGCATGCTATTAGAGTAAACAGAAACGATCATTGTTACTTTAGTTCCCAAACAATGTGAAAACTAATGGGAGGGAAAAAAAAAAAAAAAGGCGTGCTGTAGGCTTCGGCCGGGGATGGCGAGAGAGAGGAAGGCAGGAGGACGCTTACAGGTGCCGAGCGGGCCAACCCCGGTGGGAATTCCTGCAAGCCGAAGGGTGCTGGGGGCAGCAGGTCCACGCAGGCGCCGCACCGCTCGGCGGGGGCAGCGGGCGCAGCCACGGCTCCGGAAACCTTCCATGGAGCGCGGGCGACTTCCTCTCGTAATCTGAATAAAATGAGGTCATTTGTACCTAGACTTGCTAATGTTTTCATCCAAGCACAATTTTTTTATTGGGTATCTGAGCCGTTCCACATTAGGTAAGTTCTGCTCCCAGCCAGTGAGAAATCTTTTGCCTTTACTTAAATAAATAGCGTGAATTCATATTTCCAGGATGTGCCGTGTTCCAGAATGTACTTGTAAGAAGATAGAGGCATTTTTCTATTAATTTTCCTTTTACTGTGCCAACTTCTGGAGTTTCTTTTCTTGTAAATGAGTTAATATAAAGATAATTCTTTCCAAAGACTGCAATATATTACATAGGTTAGTCACACGTCTCAGTCTCCTTCCACTCTGCAGTCACAGGACAGAAACACTGAAGTCGAGGCTGTTCTGTCATTTCAAAGAGGAGTATTTGGTGCAATAGGACCAATTTCACTTTTATTAATAAAGTAAATTTGAAGTGTTTCCAAGGACTTCAGGATATTCATCTCTCTTAATAGCTCTTAGTTATTTGGTTTGTCTTCCTTTTGGATCATCTCATACCCTAATATAATGTGTTTATCGTAACATCTTTTCAGGATGGTGCCTCTGCATTTGAAAACAAAAATAAACTTGCTTTTTTAATGTAGACATTGCCTTTTTAATTAACTAAAATTGCCTAATTGCCAGATGCCAGTGAATTATTGAACCTCACAAGCTCCATTTAGCTTATGGGCATTATTATGTCTCACTGAAAAATATTGCTAGAAGACTCATTCTGTTATGTAAATGCTTCTTCCCCAAATATTGTGCAAACTTTGCAAGTTCTGCTTCCAAGATCCTTATTTTGATTATGCAAGTTTACAAAGTGTACGTATGAGTCATTAAACACATCTTTTCTGTTAAGAATTCCGTATACCTTGGGTTTTGCTTTTGCAGGTAAAGAGTTGCCTCATTAGCTAATTTAATGTTCTACAAAGTACTTTAATTGATAACACCCTTCCAAAATCTAACTATGCTTGTTACTTATAAAGGGGGTCACTCCAAGCAAATGCTGCCTCCTTGCATAAAGGAAGGACACCAGATACGTATGAATTTGCTAATACCCTTCTGAAACAGTTTTCTCCCTATGCAACCCAAAATACAGTATACCAAGGAATTCAAAATGTTTTCTTTTAGCATATTATTATATTTTAACATGCAAGTTAACAATGAGGGATGCATAACCCTTAGCAGGTGCAGTCGGATCTACAGGTCTGGCTGTATATCCCATAGCTGTGAACTGCCTAAAGCTATCCCGTTGCTATATATGTTGTTATTAAAACAGCAATTCAACAGCTAAGACGTTTTATTCAAATACCAGCAAAATGCACACCGCTTATCTCCAGAGCTTCTTGGTTTCCTTTCAGTTTTGGTAAACTGAAAGAGAAATTTATTTAGATGCTTGCTTACTCTGTAACCTCATCAAAGCAGTTACCATCTACTTTTAGGTAGTCGTATTTATTCTGATTATTCGGATGCCTTGGGATGAGTCTGCAGATTTGAGACTGCAGCTCCACCAAAGTTAGTTGAGCCCATTTTTGGCTCAACATGCATCTAGCTCATTATCCTCTATACAAGTATTTTAAAATGGAATTGGGAGCTGCTATAAACCTGAAGCAATGTGGTGTTAATGATTTGTGAGATGGAGACAGCAGTAAGTGTCCCAGGGGACAGGGATAGTTCAGACTGGTGCAGCAGCCAGATGAGCTGGGCTTGTAGGGTATAACGAAGTCCTGATTGCCAACTGGTTCGTGAAGTTCTTGCTAGTGTTACCGTAGTAACCAGGTATCCGTAATGACCTGTTTTGGTGCCAAAAGTGGTTATATTTATGTTTATCTCGTCAGTGGTAACTATCCCACTGCTTTCATGAAGTACCCGAATAGCTACTTCTCTTTTACCAAAAAATAACTTGGAAGATGATTGCAAAGATGTCTGGATTTATAAATGAATAAAACCAAATAAATAGAGGTAATGAACAAGCAGTGACCACACTTACATGATATCCTTTTTGCTTCTCATCTCTTGGTCTCATCTTCAGAAAGGAAGGTGTCTGGTCTCACTTTTCCTTTGCGCTGGCAGCACACTAGTCCCACTCACAACAGCAGTAAAAATAAGAATAACAGAGATTATGGTAGGTCAACAAGGGCAGAATGGAGTACACCAGAGAGGATCTGCAGGGACTTAAAAGGCTCCCGCAGCCCTGTGCAGCACAAATGTGTGGTAACAAAGGGCCCAGCACCTTTCGTTCCCGGTGCTCCTATCCCTTACGCCAGGCAGGTCCCCCGTCACTGCCTGCCAAAGCGCCGGAGAGCGAGAGCACGGGGGGGGCTTCCGCCTCCGGGGAAGTACCGTGTCCACCTCTCAGAGCTGCAAACCCACCCACACCACAGTGGTAATATTTCAGGTTTTATTGCTCCCTTTTTTTTTTTTTTTCCAGCCAGCACAAGGAAGGGAGGGACACGCCGGAGGGTTTTGGCTGGTGCCAGGTGGCACTGGCCCGGGTCCAGCCACCACCATTGCACCAGGTCCCTCAGCCTCACCCATCCTCCCATGACAATGACACTTCACAGACATTTTCTAGGGACAAAGTTTGCTTTCACACACTTGAAGAAGCTCAAGTTCAGCTCTTAAAATGCCAATTAATCTTGTAAGCAGCAGAAAATGCCAGAGACAAAATCTTTGGGCTGACACCTGCCAAATACTGACATCTTCAGCCTCTCCGGGGCAATCATCCCACATCAGTTTTATACCAAGATAAATCTTCACAACTCCTGTCCATGATGCTACTCAGTTGCACAGATGAGAATCTATGAACTTAATTTGCATTTCTTCTGATTTTTAGCAACATAAGCAAGAGGAGAATCATGTGTATATACTTAAACTCCTTCTAGGGAGAGCACTGAAATCAATGGAATTATAAAAAGGAATAAGGAATCATAGGTGATGAACACACATTTGGGCAATCTTAAATGCACTGGGCCTTCCCTTAGAATAAGAAAATTTGCTAAGAAAAGAGGATTTTGACACTCTATGATCCAAACTGTTGTTTGCAGAGCATCATTTCAGCCAGAAAGAGGTTTGGCAATCTGTCATCTAGATTTCACAATGTGCAACTACTCTAATTTATCTGTGAAAATAGGAAGTTTGCTAGGAGCCACACTTCCTGTTTCAGTGACACATACCCACTAGTTACTCCTACGCATAAAGAGGGAGGTGACTGATGCAGCAGTTGTGCAGATGTTCACCCTTCCCTCAGTGGAGCAGAGGGACGTGAAGAGCCACTGTCAGACCAACCAACCAAAGGCTGCTGGGCACATTCACGCACACGAAGCTTCTTTCGTAGCTAAAACCAGATAATGTCAACGTTACATGGCTGAGATGTCCAGGGCAGAGGCTGCAATAGGATGCGAAACAATAATAATGTCATTTGTTAAGTGCAAGCTCACTGTCCTCTGCAGTCAACAAGCGGTACCAATAAAAACACCGCTGATGTCTGACTATGTCAAAGTGCGCAGAGGGGCAGAAAACCAAAAATGCTGCAGGACAAGGGTGCAGTAACGTCTGTCCTGCAGTGATTTCAGACTATTAAAGTGTACGAGACAGGATACAGGGCTGAGTCCAAGGCTGAAGCTGTGCTCCAAGGCCCCCAAGGCCTGATTAAGACAAGGATGCTGGGTGCATCGCAGAGGCCGTAAATACAGATTTACCAACCACCCAGAGCAGCCTGAGGAGGGCCCTGCTATGGACGGTAATTTAACGGGACCTGAGGAGGGCCCTGCTATGGAGGATAATTTAATGGGACCCGAGTCCCCCCCCACAAGCTTGTGGGAACCAACGTGAAGGCAGAGCCTCCCCAAAAGTCCAAGGCTGAGGCCATCAACATTTCACACAAGATTTTACCAAGTTTTTCAACTCAAAGGTGAATGCCATAAAAACGTAAAATGTCTTCAGTCCTAGAAGAAGCAAAAATGCATAACAGAAAATTTACTAGTCTCAAAGGTACTTAATTCAGTTTACGCTTATACTTGAGCATGAACAGCCCCCCAATATAAGTAATACAACCGCGCTTCGGTGCTTCACTGAGTGAGAGGATTCGCGGCTCCCATGGGGCCTTATTTCAAGCTAAAAGTAAGTGGTTGGCGACACCGACCAACGTGTGGCGGACAGATGGGATCAAAGAATCCATCGCACAAAATGCCAATGTCATGTGGCCACAGCACGTTTTGTTGAAGTAACACATCTAAGTGTAATATATTTTACTCATCCATTATGAGAAGCTGGATTTGCATTTTTCTTTTTAAAACAGTATTACAAATTGTCTTTTTAGAGAGTTTTAAGAGTTGTGTGCTTTCCTCTTTGGTGCATAACAAAAAGGAATACAGGCGCAACATCCTCGTGCTAAGGGAAAGGGATTTGCCAGCTATTGCAGCAGAATATTATGCAGAAAATTGCACTCATAAATCACCCCTGACATTGAAGTCTGAGGAAGAGGGATGTAAATCAGAGGCAACACATAAAGGAGAGAGACAATGAATTCTCAGCAACCTCAAGGCTGAGCTGCTTTTGAACGAAGACTGCATTTAACTGTTAATTTGAAGCCTGATATTTCTGTGTTTGTGATTTCTGCCCTTCTTGAAAGGCACTGCCAGATGGAAAGAGAATACTTTTATGCAAAATCAGGGCTTCTTGAAAAACAACTGGAAAAACATGAGTAGTGGCAGTGCTACTGCCAGTGTATGGCAGTAGTTTTATAGGGAGTTTTTTTTTTCTCTTTGGACAGGCATGCCATAATATGCAGCAAAACTGAAAAATATTAACCAATTTGTACAGAAATTTTGTACTATATTTCATAAAACTTTAAAATGTCATCGAAGCACTGCTGCATTTACCATTTGATAATCTATTTCAAGTGAAACCTCTCAAAATTCAGCAACATCTATCGCTAAGTAAATCACAGCTGTGAGACATTTTGATTTAAACCTAACATGTCTTAAATCTTGCATGTATTAAAATATAATAACTCTTCAAAGCTATCAGGAATTAAGGCCTCTCCATGGAATCATGAAACATTTTGTCTGTGGAAATGAAGCGGTGGTGGTGAAAGATGGAGGCAAAACTGTTATCTCCACACCTAATTCAGTGCTCCGGAAATCTCCTCCAGGCTTCATCCTTATTATGTGCAGGGTGACACAGGGTATGGGGAAAGGGAGAAAGCAGCATGCTGAATACTGGAGATAAAAAAAATCCGGCCATCATCTTTTATATGCAAAACAATTTCAGTTTCAAATTCATGGCAAGATGAAAGCGGAATGCAGTAACAGGCACGTGTGAAAATAGATCCGTCCTTATTTACGTGAGGTTTCACCCGTTTTGTTTTGACAGATCTGTTCTACGACGTGCAATTACCAAAGGCAAAACAACTGATACACATGTTCAAAGTAAAATAATAGGAGGTATTGGCATCATGTACAGATCACAAATAAGGCATTATGGATACCACATCTTACATATAAAATCCTTGAAAGAAATTATTCTGCATCATGACGGTTATGCCTGGCTGCCTTCTTCACACGACAGAGGCAATACAGCCAGCCAAACAGCTACAGCCTGCTCTGTAGAACAGCTACAAATACCATACAATAAGGCCTAGAGACGCACAGTTTTCATCACGCTGATACTGATTTCAGATCCCTGTAGCCTACACGCGTGTTGCACTGTTCCCCTGCGGCACAGCTATTCCCTGCGGGACGTGGCCCCCCCCTCCCCAGGGTGTGCAGGAAACCCACATTACCATGGGAAAGGACCTGTCTGCATTCTCATCAGAAAGTCACATTTCGCAATGCATGTGTGACCTCCTCCAAATGGTTTCAAAGACCACCCACTCCTCTCTTCACTGCAAGTCTGCATCTCCCAATGCCACGCTAGCAGAGCTGCTGGGCAGCATTTCTTTTGCACCATGAGCAACAGCCTAAAACTCTACCTGAAAAATAAATACAGAGTGGATTGACACGCATTTCAAAATCAGTCTTCTATGAAGCCATCAGGTCTATGGCAATATGAAAAGTAACATTTCCAGGCGTGCCGTACGCGCCTGTCAGTGCTGGAGGATGGAGCAGGCAGACAGCAGCCCCAGCAACAGCCAGAGCAGCCAGGGCAAGTCAAAGAGAAGGATCAAGCCATTTCCCAGCTGCTGGCCAGCCCATCCCTCCTTTCTGGCTGGAGCAACAACAATGCCAGCCTAGTGCCAGCCCTCACACTCCCAGACACACCCGACAGAAACGAGATAGCCTGGGACGAGCGGCGTGCAAAGGAAATGCTCAAACACAACCCTACATGCAAGAGCGCGGCCCAGCGTTGTACAGCAGCGGGCACCTAGCACCTTCTCCTACCTACTCAGCTACATCAGGTCCATGTGGTACCCAGGGGTACCACAGCTTCCTGCTTCACTTTAAATGCCTCTTCTGAAGGGTCTAGTTGAACTTGATCTTGGCCTTGAACTTGGTCTTGTTACCTGAGAGAAGAAAATACAGTCACTCTCCTTGCTTTTCACAAAATACCAAGGAAAGAAGCCAGTTGCATCATTCCCTAGTGTCCTAAACTAGGACATTAAACTGGAATTGAATGCTTGAAATGAAAGAAGGCTTTACTAAAACAAACAAAGATGATCAAGTGAAAGCTTCTATCCGTATAACGTGGTCAAGTCTGCTGTTAGGTTTACGTATATAACTCTGAGGGCTGGAAAAAATAATGCAATTACAAGACCTACTATTAACTCTACTTTTTTTTTTGGGGGGGGGGGATTTGCCTATATTTGTCTTATCCCTCAAAAGAGGTTCATGTACTCTCTCGGCTAGAGATGTTGGTAGATAAAATCTTCACATCCATGTTCCAACTCTTCCTGGGGATTGCTATGGGTCAGCATTACCCTGTTGTAATTTCAAAGAAATTAACAGCAAAAGCTTAATACTCTTTATCTCCCTGTGTCATGCAAGCAGCTGAGTTGGAACATACGAAAAAAGAGATTTGTTGTGAATTTTCCTTCTTTTGTAGCTGCTGCAGTGAGGTCAGGGTATTCTAGGCAGTCACTGACGTGGCTTTACACTTGATACTATCATCTGTTCCATCCAAAGCTTCGTATACCAGTGAAGAAAACAGGTATGGGTGGATATTTATTTTCCTTGATCCTTCTGTATTTTGGGTTGGGCTTTAAACTACAAAATAGAAAAATATGAGAACTGAAGCCTATATGTGCTCTCTCTAGTTCAGTTCTGTAGAAAATAAGCCGACTTTTAGGAGAGTGAAGAATCTATATACTTGAACTATTATTTCTCCAATAGGAGCCAAAGCCAACCTCATGGAAGGCGGATGGAGTAAATGGGGCATCATGCATGAAATTAGTCTCTTGGCCCTAATAGTCATTACTAAACTATTTTTTTTGAAGCTTATGGTGGTCAGATTTGCAGATGAAACAGAGTAAGAGCTGAGATTCTGCATCTTGGTTTTATAGGCTCAAGGGCATGAGATATAATTCCCAGAAAGCTATTGCAAGTAAATACACTATCATATTTCAATTCTTTCAATACCAGAACTTTTGCTAAACCTTTAGATGGGATCCTTATTTTTAAACAGCCTTCCTGATAGTATGTTAACAAATTGCTAGTTGCCCAAAAGGCAGCTAGCCTAAGCAAAGAGCACAAAACTGTTGGCAGTGAAGGTCTGTGGTAAGTGTTGTTTCAGCATTCCACAAGGCGTTGATCATATCCTTCACCCTGGCTGAGATTTGCTTTGTTAGAAATTTATAGAAATTCATAAATGTCATATGTACTAAACACAGTTTATGTAGTTAGCCAAATAGGAATTTTGGGAAAATTTTGTTTTAGAATCATGGACATATAAAAAGCCCTTCATGAAAAGATCTCAGAACGTTTCAGAGACATTCATTAGCTCTTGTGGTGCAGAGAAGGCAAATTTAATTACACATAATTTGAATTTAGAATAAATTGCCACCTTGTGAATCTAAGGACTGTGCTGACAGTCATTTAGCAGATTGGTCGGAGGTTCGTGATAAGAACTCAAGAATCTCTTGCAGTGTCCTCTCCTGCAGCTGTAGAGCAACCAGTCTGAAGAGTGAGGCTCCACTTCTCCCTTTCTTGTGAATAAATTCACATGTCAAATCCATATGGTCTGACTCATGTTTCATCAGAAGCATCTTGTCCTGATATTTTGACATAAACATGTCCTATCCTTTATATTATTACAAGCTGTAGATACTTTCTTCCCAGAAAGAGTTCCAGGCAGTCTTGACTTTATGTTTCTATCTTAAACACCCCAAATGGTGCAAAAATGCAACTATGCCAAAATGCTGAGTCTTTGAAACAGGGAAACAATAGGAGGCCACCGCTTGGGGATCAGAACAGGGCATTCCTGTAGTCTACAGACCACTACGGCTGTTAACGTATCAGTCCCTGTGACATTCAGGCACTAACTGTTTACAAGCCCAGTTAAGCAGTGTCATGCTGAGATACTACTGCTCTGATGCAATCATCTCAGGTGCAGTGTTTCATCAACAGAAACATTTATGGAAAGGAAGGAGAAGAGATTTAGCTGAGCAAAGACTTACAGAGATAGGTACATCAGGAGAGAGTGATAGGTTCATCCTGATCTGCCTTGGCAAAGAGATTCACAGCCAGGGACTCTTCATTGACCAATTAAGATCTGTTTTTCTTGCTCGTCTTCATATTTGGTATCAGCAGCTGCAGTTTCTCCATAAATGCTAATACCCTAGAGTGCCAAGGTAGAAGATAGAGCATAAACAAGGTGAGAAGGAAGGGGGTGATTAGGTTCCTTCAGGATTGATGGATCAATGTCCACTCAAACTGTTTGGACTGGATGTGAGAACCTAGTGTTTCCCTGCCAAACTAACTGTAATCGCAGCTACTACATGCCAAAATCATGTAGGTTATATTGGTCTATTTTCTCTTTCCACTGCAGCTACACTCCTTGTTGTTAACTTGGGCAACTTGTGTCTGCCTCATAGGCTCAGATTCCAGTCGGATTTAATTCAGAATAGCTCAAGTCCAAAGAAGTCAATAAAAGGCTGTGGTGAAGATAACACATTCTCACTCTGAATTCTTTGAGCAGTAGTAGGCCGACATGCAAGTATGATCACATGCATACAAACACAAATTTGCTCATACAGGAAACAAGAATGGAGTCCAAAGTGTAAGACGCTGCAGATCCAGGGGATTGTCCTTATGTGTACCACTCCCAGGAGGTAGAAGAGATGTCACAGCCAGTTTCATAAACTCTCTCTGTCCTGACGCAAAGAGCTACCTCTGAAGGGAACAAAACAATACACAAGAAAATAAACTAAAACATTAACTTCAGACTGATAAATAGATCCCTCTCAGTCTGTAGGACACTAGCAAAAAGTCCAGGGTCACTGAGCTAAAGCAGATTGTTTCCTTTAGACTCTTCCTGATCTGTTATTGAAGCAAGCACAGCAGACCAGCTTATTTTCCTAAATGATTAACTTTGCTGCCTTTTCTGCTGAGCGCATCAGATAAAGAAGTTTATTCAGTTAGCTTATTTATTTACATTCCTTTGCCAAAGATCTCACCAAACAAAGCCTATTTGATGGTTTATTCTTTCCTAAAAGGGAAGCTTATTTATAGTAATCGTCTTATCATAAACTCCTTAAAAGAAGGCTTTAGAACTGGAATTCATAATAACAGAGCAACCTGACTTTTCCAGAGAGGTCATTTTTTTTATCCATTTTGCACTAAGCCCAGATGGGGCGGGAAGTGGCATAACCACTCTGAACTTTTGTTTTCACTGGTTGATGCTCTCCCCATTAGAAGAAATCACCTTCACCTAACTGGAGCTCTTCCAAATTCTGAGCAGAAAAAAAGGATATAAAGGATTCAGGGCATGGTTCGTGCAAAGGGTGCTCTGCAGGACAGAAGTTGCCTGAGGGGGATCACCTCTAGCACTCCAGCAAGCAAAAAGGGAACAGGCAGGTATCGCTATGATAACTGCTCCTGAGCAAACCCTCTCCAGTAATGGGCATGTCAGACTGAGAAGCTTGTGGGAACCTAATGAGAGCTCACCGTACTCTGCTCATTCTCATAAGCGTAACAATCGCTAGCTACTTTTGGCAGTAGCATAATCCAGATTGCTCTGACTTCAGACTTGGGCCAGTCCAGTCTCCCTAATAACAGGGTTAAGGAGGGCATAAAGATGGCTCAGAGCCAAATTTGCCTCACACCATCCCTTCTCCAGCCACACTCTACAACTACACAGTGTTTGCGGATGCTCAGCCAAAGGTCTCGGGGAACGGAAGACGGACTTGCCGAAGAAGACACGAGAACAGGCCAAAGCAAAGATCAGCTCCGTATTTCTCATTTATTGTTGGCTAGGTGTTTGGCCCTTCTCTCGCTGCTCATCTACCTATACAGAGCATTTCACGGAGGCAATGGACTCCAAGAGATAAAATGTATTTTAAACAAACAGAGAAACAATTCCCACATTAACTTTTTAAATGTAAAATAGAAGGTGCCTGAAAGCCACTTCCATAACCTAGTGCAACTCCTTCACAGTCGCCAACGGTTCAAAGGAGGGCTTGAGCACACACTGGGCTGGCCTGAAGCTCCCATTTCTTACGTTAGGAACCTGGACAAATTCATTAGCTCGTGAAAATAGTCTCATTTTTTAACTATCTATAGCAGGGAATGGTCCAAGAGACTAAACCTTTCCCTGAGTTGAAGTGTTTTTCATTTGTCTCCCATGTTCAAGCAGGAAGAAAAGGTCCCTGGGAGACCCATACTTTTGCATCTCCTCTGAGGTCAGCAATATGAGAGCTGAGTACATACAAATAGCAGATTTCTGCCAGTATTGAACAGCAGGTGAAATCTGGAAACAAGGCAGTGCAGCAGTGAAAGAAAAAGGGTGAAAGTTTGATGTCTGATGCAGCAAACAGCTCGCATAAAACTGTGCTGGAAGATGGGCTTGATTTGCTCAGCTTTATGGATGGGATATGCCTCTGTCTACTGCGGGGTGCAGGTCTGCTCTGCCAAAACTGAATCATTGTGTGCAAAACGAGAAGGGAATCTCAGAGAAATTTTTGACACAGAAGGATTTAGCCACATGAAGGGACAAAGTTGACCCCTCTAGGCATAACTCCGACAACCGAAGGAAGGAGCAGCTATTTAATTCCTCTCAGCCTTCCTCTCAGAGAATAATTTTCAGTGATGTTGAACTTATTCCTCATCAGGCATCTATTGCTATCAAAAAAAGAAACTATACATCTTCACAAACCTGGTGTCTGCTCAAATGTTTCTCAACAAAGACCTGCTGGAGAAAAGCTAACCTGTTTCCAAAAATTAAGCTGAAATAGGATGAAATCATCAGTGCTGTGACCAAAGCTTCACTGTAAGAGGCTTCACTGAAGCAAACGGCATTTACCAGTGTTATGCACCTATGGTCAGATGTATTTTTGGTTTTCGATGTGGAGAAACACCCAGTTTCCCCAAGGATGTCACAAATATCAGCTCCAAATTCCCATTGTTTGCAAAGGGAGTAAGCGTGTAGAGGCTTGTGCCATTTGAAGTGGCATCTATGTGGATTTTACTGAGCTTCAAAGTCTTTCTGCTTCTCATTTTCTTCAGATTAGTGCAATAGTTAGCTACATGTGCAGGAGAGGGAGTAACAGCAAAAATAGACTTGCAGTATTGGTGCAGGATTTTACCCAGACATGGATGCACAATGCACCTGGTTAATCATGGTAGGGGGTGCCTCAGATCTCCTCTCAAGTGCTCATAAATCACCTATGTCTCCCTTTGCGCTCCCTGCTTCCCCAGCCATTAGTTTCTCTCTGAGCCTATCATTTGATTAATCTGGTAACAGAAACAACGAAAGCTGAGAACAAAGAGAGTTCAGGCAGGCTTCCACTGGATGCTTCCCCAAGATCCCAGCTGGTTCAGGATCACTTCCCCAAACCGCTCGTTCTTTGTCTGCCTCACCAACGCAGCAGGAGGGCTACTGCCAACCGGTATTTATAGCACGGAAATGAGCACTGCCGGTGCGGGACGCTCGGGCTCTGCACGCCTCGCTCACAGCAGCGCCTCTGCTGCCGCCTGCCCGGCCCGGGCTGTCACTACACGCCCAGGCACAGGGACACGTCGGGATTTTCTGCAATGGCTCTCCAAAGTGGACGGTGGCTCTTTGCTTGGCAGCCTTCTCCGGCAGCGAAGCTGTATGGATGCCGGGCCACAGTGCTCAGGGAGCAGCACGCCGCAGCATGCCCATGCGCCATGGGGAAGCAGACACCCTCCGTCTCGGCAGCAGCTCGGGTTTGTTCACCAGCTAGCTGGACCCCTCAGCACCGTAGTTTTTTCACCATGTATTTGAAAGAAAATGAAGTTTGCTAGAACCTAGGGAGGATGGAGTTCCCGCTTCTCCCAAGCAGAAGGTCTGCTACTAAAAACTGGTTGTGACACGGGCCACACCACTGGGGAAGCAAACTTGGCAGGCTGCTCTTCCCCCTGCAGTCACCCAAGAAGTCAGGCAGACCTCACCTGAGAGGCCCACACATGCTTAATGTGGCTTATGTATGCGGCTTTAGGCAACACATGTTTGCTAGCTTTTATTCTCAACTGTTCCCTCGGGCTTTCTCTTGTGTATATGCATCATACTGCAATTAGCCCAACCACAGGGACAGGGAGGCTGTCTTCCTCCTTTGGACCATCATCTTCCTAATTCAATGTAAAAAATGCCCTTTTCCTGTTAGCACATATATCACAACTTTGAGCTATAATTGCAAGTATCACACCACCCCAAGAAGCAGGTAAGATCAGATGTCTGTGGTGCTTTGGGAGAGGCCCTTGGGTATTTCCCAGCGAAAACAGGACCAGGAGAGGGCAGACCCTGGTCAGTCACAAGCAATGGAAGTGAACAGCAAGCCCCGAGATGGCCCTGGGCACAGGAGGAGCGGGATGCTATTAGCACTTTGCCAGGGAGAAGAGCACATACAACCACCCCTTTCTACATCTGATTTGCAGCAAGAAACACGTGTGGGCTATTAAGAGCAGGTGGTATTTGCTATACAGCTGTATTTGCTCCCTGTATAGAACAAATGCACTTTGGTTTGGGAAGAGCATATGGAATAACCGGTGTCCTTTGTCTCCTTTGTCTGCCTTTGTATTTATCTTCAGAAAGGCATGATGTAGCATATAAAGAGGGTAAGCAACTTGTTCCAGCAGCTTCACAGCTGGGATAAAAACTCAGGATGGGTTTCTGCCCTCCAGGTCTAAGGGCCAGTCCATCTGGCAGGCAGTGCGGTGCCTCACAGATATCTCTGAAGTGCACAGACACAGGCACAGTGCATGCATTACATGCTGTCAGAGTTCAATAAAATAAATTGAAAGGAGCAAAAGTAATTTTCAAAGCACAATTCACAGGAAGCACAGGATGATTTACAGAAGCTAGAGACTCCAAGCTGACTGGAAAATAGCTCCTCACAAATTACTTATCTTTCAGGTCAGTCACTTGAGAGAAATATAGACTAGTCTGGTATCCCTCCCGAGGTGTGATTTGTAGGCAGAAGGGCTACTGTTCATTGCAACATCTCTCTTGCAAAATATGGACTATGAATATGTATATGTTCCTTAGAACAACAGAGTTGCTTGTTTCTATACGTTGTATAGATTTGTAGCTCTTCAAAGATAAACCAATATTTTACCACTGAAAGGACTAAAAACTCAGAAGAATTAGTATTTCTTTTCTATCTGATTAGCAAATCAGTTATAACTCAAATGTATTTGCACCTGTTCCACAGATAAGCCAGGAGAAAGAACATAGGCTAATAGCTTCTTTCTGACTGTTACTCTGCTGGGGTCTTAAAACATACCCACACTTGGAAGTCACCGTAAACAAAAGTTTCCATACCACAGATAAAGCAGCAGAAGGGAACTTTGTTCCCATGAAAAAAAAAAAAATCCACAGGGTAAAACTAGTCTGCCACCAGACAGCCACCAGATGCAAATGCTGACATTCTGTCTTAGCAAACTGTACCTTAGGAATAGAACGTGGCTTCTTTAGGCCTCTTTCTTGCAATTATTGTCTTGGGCAAACATCAGTAAAAATCCACAGCAGCGGATACAGGAGGTCAGGAAAGACATTGTGAGTTTTTAAGAGGCATTTGGCATTTATATAACTCAAATACAGCATGGTCTTACTAACCCGCATATTCACCATCCAGCCATTCCTAACAATAATAGGAGATTTTTTATTTAAGCAGTGTTTAAATGTTTAAAGTTTGGCCCATTTCTCCTTACTCTCCTGACTTCTTTTGGTGAACTAAAACATAACCTCACAATGATATTTACATTTTAGTAACACTGGCAGCTTGATTTACAATAATTTGTCTACCTCCTGTCAACACTAATTGTTCAGGGTGTGGGAAATAGATTCAGCCTCTGTAACAAGAAGTAGAAATGCAAAATTAAGAGTAACATACCAGATGTGCTCTGCCCACCTACACAAGGCAGTAAAACCAGCGGCAGCTTTTCTGCTTCCTCAGTTCCTTCTGTTGTCTTTGTCTTTAGTGGCTGATCTGAGATTTGGAGATGTCAGTATTGACTAGTGAAGGGAAGGACTCTTGAGGCGCGAGATACCTTCACTCAGAGGGCTATCAGGAGTCTGGGTTTCCCTGGGGACATCCTTGCTCTGTCTGGAAACCTTGTCTTTGTGAAATATCAACATTTTGGACACATTCCATGACCGCCCAACGTTAAGAGATCAAGCAGAGCGTAGCCCTTCAGTGCTTACTCAATGTCTAATATAACAGTACTGATCGGATCTAGCGCAGCACCACGCAACAGCATCTGTAGGTCGGTAGCTACAACAATTCACCTCTACAGTGCTCAGTCTTGGGTACCCCAATAGCAGGTCTCTTTGAAACCAACCTGGATCAGGCCTACTCATATCACTGAGTTATCTGTGACAAAATCTTACTCTTGCTGTAACTCGGAGCCCAGATTTGCAGTCAAATCCATTCAGGAACAGGCTGTGGTTCATATGGGTTGGACTGCAGGACTGCATCTTCACTCCTGCACTGTACTTGCCTCACTGTTGAAAGGTTATCATGATCCTCACTTCTGAGGAAACAGAAAATAATGCATATCGGTTTTCAGGTTCTATCTATGTTCCACTACAGGCTTCACCCCAAAATGAGAATTTGTTTTAGAGCTAACCAGAGTACAGCTTTTCAATGCAGGTCATTCTAAACTAAGCCAAACAGAGACTTGAGCCTAAGTTCTCCACTTCCTAATCTAGTTCCTTAAGCACTAAATTAGAGAACAGTAGTCAGTCGTCTTCCTTTGCCTTACTCTGAAAGCTTAAACAGACAAATTACTTCACCAAAACCGTCATATAGTTCTTCCTCTTCTTTCCTAAGCTAACTGCTGCCACGGTAACCTGCCTTGTTAATTAAGTCTGTTTTTTTCCTTTTCAGATTAACAGCCGTAATATCTTCTCTAGGCATTATTTAGAGCATATTATATACTCAGGTTCTTTCAAATTTATAGGCAACACTGCACTTTCAAATGAAGGGAAACAAAAGGAACAGCTGCAATCTTCACTTGATAACATTTATTAAATATTTTTTGAAATAAGCGAGAATTTTAAGAAGCCGATAAACGATCAAATACAGCCACAAAAAGAAAAACCCATACTGATCATAAATAAGAAGCACTATGAGAAATACACAATATTTAATGAAACGACACTGTACATTAACAACCTTTGGGAAACAAACAACTCAAACTATATGCTTAGTTTACGCACAATATAAAAAAAAAACCTGTAACCTTTAAAGAAAAATATAGATTCGGTCCAATTGTAGGATCCAATCCCATGTACACTGCAGTCAGTGGAAGTTTTCTCACTGATGTCTATGTGTAGCGGATCATGCCCTTACTTCGCCTCAAGAGGCACTTTAATTATTATACAAGGCTTAGCCTAAATACCATTACAAAAATGTCAAACATCAACTCAAAAGTATGTTTCAGCAACTTTCAGGAAACAATGCAGAAATAAATTATCTATCCATGCATGGAGTAAGGCAAAAGCTAATTCATTCAGATTAGGAATAATAAATTTTACTAGTTTCTTTTTCACAACACAAACATTTTAGACTTCTTTTTAATTAATGGATATATTATGTATCATATTATGCTTCACATTTTTCCTACCTCTACTGAGAAAGCTGGCACTGACATGTCATAAGGAACTCTTCATTAATTATTTTCTGTTCTGTAACAACCACAAGAAACTCATCTGGGTTTAGTAATAGTGTCTACCAAGAAAAAAAGCACACACTATCATAAGCTTATAGTTTACAGAGCTCAAGGTACATTAAAATGTAATCCATGAAGTTCACGAATTGTCTTTTAAAATATTCTTCCAAACTAAAAGCTGCAGAAAACTGGTTCTTAAATATTCTACAGAAAATTCTGAAGCATCTAACATTTTAAATTGCTTATGCTTTCTTCTTAAAAATATTTAAATTAGGTTAGTAGCCCATCCTTTTGAAAAATAACCCCAAAAAGATACACTAGATTACAAATCTTTTGTTTTAATCAGTGTAACCAAAGGTTTGTCATCTGGGCTGTAATCTTCATAAGCAATGGGAGTTGCATCATACATTGCAGGTCGGGATTTCTTGCCAAACCTGAAAACGAAAGAAAGCTTTTGGTGACAAACAGAAGTATGAACAAGTTAACTGCAATAACGCACTGAATTATGGCATGCTGTTGGAAAGAAACCCAGAGAACCTAAGTAAATTCTAGGTTACATTGCAACATGCCAGATGTACAGAAGTTTAAATACCTAAGCTGGAACTTTCAAGATATATGGATATCAGATTAAAAAAAAAAAAAAAACACACCTTCCAGTAAACACAAAATAGATTCCATAACAAAGTCTACAGGAATTCTGCCACTGAATTGAGCAGTGTCAGAACCCATGAAGTTTGTGGAAGCCACAAGTGACAATGATACAGTTTCAACAAGGCCAATATTTTATTTTAGAGCCTGCTGTAACAACCAACATTTTCAAGTGTATCTATGAAAAATAAACAGACAGGCACATCACATTTGCATTTGGAAATGCAACAGTTGTACAGTTAATTGAGTTCTAACCTGCAGACAAAGCATGGAAAGATTAACTTGAAGTCTTTTCTCACTTGACATCCACTTGAGAAGCAGGCTGACGCTATCAACATGAGGCATCCAATTTGCGCAACTGACAAAACTAGTGGCAGTTAGGATACTGCAATGCCTCATAAAGATACTAATCTAGCAAAGTTACCAGATGGGACAGAAGCAGGTAAGCAGTGCCCTCCTCCAGCACATACAGAGCTAAGCTAGGTGCCTTTGCACTGCACAGACAGTCTATGGCTCTTCGGATCATTTATTAAGATACAAAAATAGTGCTATAGTGCTAAAAATTCAACTTGAAAGCGGAAAGATGGCTTAAGTGTTCTGACTACAATTACAGGAGCTTTAAATAACAAAATAGGATCGTAAGAAAATGAAGTCAAAAAGGATCAAGTCTACTTTCCTTATAAATCTGATGCAGAGAAAATATTAGCATAAAAATAGAAAGTCTTATTTCTCCAGCAATCCACACAAAGGATTCTTTTTAACCCCTTATGTACCATATGAACTCTACATTAGTCTAAGTTTTTCACACTGGAAGGTGAGATTCAGAAAATTCAGATTTTTAAGGATAATATTTAGACAAAAATAAAATCAATACTACTTTTTTCCAAAATATCTATGCCATTTCCTAATTGCTCCAATTTAATTTTCGGCTGTTTTCAGTAATCTAGAGCTGTTAATAAAACTAAAATGTCTGGAAGTGTTATCATTCAAATGGTGGAAATCTCATTTGTCAAAGTACTTCAACAGTAAATAAGCCCATAATGGATACAATTCCATGCATGACTGTCTGCTCTCTTCTATAGCTTACAAAAAAAAAATTACGGATAGGCCATGTGCACTCATCAACTTCATCATGGATGAATCTGATTTTCTGTAAACAAGATAAAATTTTAGGAATCAAATGAAGGAATCAAGTTAAGGCATCTTACTAAATCAGAGGCAGTGGGGAATTCCCCATTCCTCCATCCATCCATTTCCACTCAATTTCTTCATCATTCTCAAGGGGTGTAAGGAAGTAGTTTGCATCTTTTTAACAGATGCAAACAACGATGAAAACTCCCCAGTGATTTAAGTCAAATTTTGCCCTTTTTGACAAGTACAGAGAACACATGGTTTGCTGCACATGGTGAAACAGTACAAAATGCATCCTCTTGTGTAGGTCAGGGTTGACATGTGCCTCTAATCAGAAAACGCTGAGAAAAGACCACAGCACATATGCTAGCTGTTTGTGGCCTGGCTGAGCCATCCAGCTGGTAGCCCATATTGCTTTGATCAGGGAGCTGAGAAGCCAGCCCTGCTCCTAATGTTCAGCAGAGCTAACAGAGAAGGCAGAGGTCTGAAAACAGAACTGTTAGATGGGGAGTCCTTGTCCAATGGACATGTAGCTAGTAGGGGTTGCACACAGATCTTATGCTATTTGACATGTTAATTGATGATATAAAAGAAAACATAAAACACTCGCCAATACAACCTGCAAGAGAGACAGATTAAAGGGGTGCTAAATAGTGAAGAGTTGCAGGTCCCTGCTGCAGAGCGTACCGGATCAATGAATAGACTGCTTACAACAAAAGCAAACACAAACAAATGAAAAAAGGATTTCTTCCAGTATGACCAAACACAGATACTCAACTATGAACAAAGAGTGTATACTGGATGGGGAAATCTCTATCCTGGGGATTACCGAGTCTGGAAAAGACTAAAGGGTCATGATGAATAATCAGTTTAACAATAGCTTTTAGCATCATACTGTAACTGAGGAAAAAGTCCAAGCTTGAATTTGTAAAGAGAGCCTATCACTAGGGCTAGGAGGTTCTACAGCCTCTACGTTTAGCACTGATCTAACCATTAGTGAATTATGATATTGCTCCAACATGTACTTTAGAGATATTTACAAGTTGCAAAAGGATCACCAGAAAGTCAGGGAAAAAAGAGAATTCGAAAATGTACTTTGTAATGAAACACTGAATGAGATCAACCTGTTTAAACTTGCAAAGAGAAACTGAGGGATCTGTGACAATTTTGGGGACAGTATATATTTAGCACAGGAATTCCTGATACAGGCAGCTCCATGTGTGTGTGCGTGCAAGTCCATGTGTGTGCATGCATGCGAGAGACTGCCAGCCCCTCTTCAGCTGTGGAACTGGGTTGTCCCTCCACTTCCTTAGATGGAAATTTGCAAGGACAGCTAACCGCAGAGACTCAACCGCCTCAGCGATCCCATTCAAGAAGAGCTTCGAGAAAACTGCAGTGCTGAACCCTAAGGAAATGGTACTCCCCAACCTCCATAGAATAGATCGGAGCTTGGAATTTCCCCAGAAGCAGAAGAAAGGAACCACGTGTTGATCCTCTCTTCAGAACCAGCAACTCTGATAAGGGGACCCAGAAATAAAGGAATTATAAACAAGAGAAGAAAGAGAGAGGGATCAGAAGAAAAAAAATGCATTGCCAGGGGAGGAAGGGATTATTCTTTCCTCCATAGGAAGAGAATAATGAGAATAATACTTTTCTCTCCATTATTCAGAGGAGAAGTCACACACAGGAGTAGGTATCGTGCACTCCTTAATACAATTAAACTGTAATCCTAGAGTTCCCACAAAGCTGTGACTGGCAACAGATGCAGTTCATCAACTGGCACATGCCCTGGACACCAGAGCATGTGCGCATATGACTACACTTCCTCAAAGAGGTAGCTGATTAAAACTCATCACCGAAACCTATGCCAGGAAAATGTAATAAAAGAAAATTTGCTAAAGCTAATCAGATTCAGGAAACTTGGGACACTGCAGTCTAACATGATAGATTCAAACCCAGGAACATGGAGAAAGTGGAGTGGAAAGAACCTTAGCAGGGCTGGGACAAGATGACTTACTTGGAGTCCAATGAATCAGACTCCTCAGTCTGCACAGAGATTGAAAAAGATTTCAGCGCCTGAAAGCTAAAATTAAGCAGAATACAGGAGAAATAGTGCATAAAGTCTAATGATAATGATACTTACACATAAGTACAGTCTCTCTAACTGGATATTTCATAAATTTAGTATGGTCACTTTCCTAAATGATATGATCTAGGTTCAAGAACAGTTACTGCTTCCAATTTAATGAAGTCTTATAGCTGCATTAGTAAGTGGTCAACTATTCCATTACAATATTCTCTTCTGGCCTTTAAAATCTATGAGCTTTAATATGAAAGGAGTATTTCTTTACTCTTGGCATAATGAATGCTAAAGAGAGGTGTGCTTCACTTCTTTAGAAAACTAATCTATTTCTGATGTGCTAATCCTTAGAACATTCACTAAGTAGACATTTTTTAATAATGACGATCCTTGAGCACATTCACATCAACAAGTACCCTGATCAGTGAAGATCAAATTATAAAAATGTTTGGGAAAAAAACCCTGCTGAGAACTTGACTTGAAAGAGGAAACAAAAACTGAACAAGTAATCTTAAAATAATTTACTAAATATGCAACAGGCATCCACACGTGTTCACCTAACGATGTTAACAGAAATTTTATGTTAAAAGAAAATAAACTACTTACTTTTCCTTAGGCCTACATTTTCCAAAACGACTAATAAGTTTGGTATCTCGCTGGGAAAGGGAGTGATTTTCAGAAAGTGCTGAGAAACTGTTCTTTGATATTCAGGTTTCTTAAATATCAGTTTTGAAAATTCAGACCTTAGTTTTCCTAATATGTGTATTTATGAACGTATGCAAAAAAAGCTACTGAAGTTGTGTTCCTTTTCCTGGACTGAAATGACCAAAGCACTGTTTTATATTTTCCTAAAATAGGAAAAGAAAAAAAAAAACCCACAACAAACTTCACGCTAAAGCTCTGAACTACCTGACTTAGTAGTGCTATCTTGGATTTTTATAAGGCATCCATTCCCGGCAAACTTAGCTCTCGTTTCCTTCTTCAGAAGGAAGTATTAAGTGAAAGGAAAACATTTATTTTCATTTGCCTTAAGTAGAAACACCTTTCCTCAAGATATGGAAACCCTTTACAGGTTCCAACATTGTCATTTTTAGCTGCATAACACGGATCTGAAAAATCACCACAAATATATCTCAATCTAAAGATTTCTTGGTTATTTAACCTCAAAGCAAACTTGTTTTTTCTAAAGTTCCGTCTTTAGTAATAAATGGCGACGCATTCAGAGTAATTCAGAAAGTAGTAAGACAGACCTGAACCATCCCAGCTTCCAAAATTTGAAAGGTCTTAAAGAAGAAATCTTTTCCATAACCTGTCTGTGAAACCACAAAAGGAAGGGAAAATTCAGATCAAAAAGCTCTTGTCCCACTAGCACACTGTTTCGTGGTGCCCTTGGATAAAGAAGTGCCAAACTTGCTTTGAGAAATAAATAGGGAAAGCAAGGTTTTTCACACTGCTCTTCAGGAGACCATTTCCAGTTCTGGGGGAAGTGCAAAGTACCACTTCAGCGAGTAGTAACTGAACAGGGAGGGTGTATTCCTCACTGCTGCAGTAGTAAGAGGAGACATGTTTAATTTGAAAGAGTAACAATATCATTTCGCACCTTGCTGTCTACCCTTGGAGATGTGCAGTATAAAACAGTGGACGTTCACAAGGCCAAATAATGAGACTAAAATAACTTCCTCTTCTCCCAATATACCACTGAAGAACAAGGAGTTCTTGGGATGCGTATGGTGTGGAGATGCTGAGCTCCTAGGGGAAGAGATGCTAGGCTGAGTGGCAAAGGAGACTTCACAGGAAGGATTAACGCTGATTTTATTTAGAATATGCTAAATAAACTGCACAACTTTCTTTTTTTAAAATATTTCCTGACTAATATCTTTTGAGGACGAACAAATGTTTCATTGTAAATCTAGTTGGAACAGCTTAAAGAGCTACTGCCCACAGCTTAGATGTGATTAACTGACCTTCGGGAATCCTCACCCATTTCAATGCAAACTCAAATAACTTGGATAACTTCAGTGGTGGTACAAATTAATCCATTTCGTTTTCACTGAAACTGAGCTGGAGCATTCAGACAATCAGTTTCCGGCAATCTCCAACCAATATGCAGTCATTTCTCCATCTCAATGCACATGAAAGTGTCTTCCTCCATTCTTTTAAAAGCATTTTAACGGTAATGTATATGAACACTCTTTGTTGGAATTCAAAATGACCTTAATAAATTGAAGAAACAGGAAAAGGAAACAACAAAAATGAAAGTTCTACTCTATTAAAGGAAATGTCAAATACAGAAAAAGCAATACTGGCTAGAAAGCAATATGGCACAAAGGATCTTTGGGTGAGGAAAAGGTCTAACAGACCACAGAATTAAATTGTCAGTCAATAGTGTAATGCTACTTCAAAAAAAAAAAAAAGCATATGAACAGGAATAGGAATGCCAAAGATATAGAGGATGATTACTCAATTCATTTTGTACAGGTAAGGCCTTATCTGGAGCATTATTTCCAGTTTTTGGGATCACCCTCCAAAAAAGATTTAGACAAAGTGGAACGTGTCCCAGGGAGACAATAAAGAAGTTAACGTAACATGATCCAAGAGGAGACACTGAAAGAACTGGGTTAGTTTAGTCTAGGGAAGAGAAGATTTAAAAAAAAAAAAAAAAAAAAGAGACACCTGATGTTTGTGATTACTAGTAATGGAACGATAATCGGTTATTCTCCACGACAACTTGAAGAGCAGTAAGAACAAACTAGTCTCATTTTTAGTAAAGAAAATCTAGGTCGGATATTAGGAAAGCACTTTCTAAATCTGTTCAACATCTCCGGAGGTTTTTAAAGACAATTGTCTTTAAAAGGAACTAGGTATAATTAATGCTACATCAGTGCAGTGGGTTGCACTTGAGCTCTTGAATGCTTTCCTGCCCTACTTTTACATTATTCGCTGACACCCAATGCCCTGGCTTGCAAGTGTTCCCTTGAATTTAAACGTTAAAAGGTTACTATCTCTAGGAAAGCAAGAATGATCCTCGTTTGAAGGCGAACAGGGGCACAGAAAATAAAGTGATCTGAAAAGAGTCTCATTGAATAGCCTGGTAAACTAATCACAAATTCAACAAGTGGCTTTGCTATCAAATTACTCAAGTATACTAGTTAAAGAATATTTACATCTCAAACATAAGATCTTTCTGGCTGAGAATGGCACCTGCCTCTCCTCACCAGTCACACCAAATAAACTCAGAATAATTCCCACTGTCTCTGAGGAGTTGTGCTGAATTACTATACTACACTTCAGCTGAGAACAGAATGGGGATCAAAAAGCACAAGAAGCAATGCCGATGATCCTGTCTTTTCACAGACAGGCAGTCGATTCTGTCAACAGCCGTTAGATGCACTACGCATGGACTGAAATGACATAGCATAACAGACATTTCGGTTAAATTACCATTCCCACAACAAACCTGGCATGTCGGATAGAAGCAATTGCACTACTGAATTCACTGTCAATGCTTCTACAGTTGTAAAATTCTTCATAGGCTGGCCTGGAAGAGCCTTGATACTCAATGCGGCTGATGCGACATATTCCCACAATCAGGATGATCAGCATCAGGACAAACGCGACACAAAGTGCCCCAATTATGATGTAGAGGGAGTGACGAGGCATATTTGTTAGACTCTCTGCCATATGCCCAGACTTCCACTGCAGATCTGCCAATTAGAAATAAAAGGTTATCGTTAATTAGTACTTTATATCCTTCCTGCGGAATAGAATTATTTTGTGTCATTCACTTTCAATATTTCTGTGGAGACTTTTAAGCTCAGGATACGCAACTTCAATCTTTTCAGACCCTGCTATGGATATGATGCCATGCCTAATGTGCAGCAAATTTGAATAGCACTATTCTGATCCTTCACCAATCTTTTCAAAGCTTTTTAAGGTGAGAGGTGATCAACTTACCTAGTTGGATCTCCTATGTAACCCAAATCATAGCATGTCATCTAGTTATATTTCACTAAATGATATGCTCTATAAAGACAGACAGTTTTTATGCAAAAACTTCTAGTAATGGAGAATCCACCACTTCTCTGTGAAGTTTGCTCCAATAGTTAGTAAACCTTCCTATTAAAATGTGTGATTTAATATTTATTAAATATATTTGGTTTTTAATTTGAAACACTTTTTGTTATGCCTACCTCCAGCAGACTGCGGAGACTTTCGTCTCCCTAAACCCTAGACACACTGCTTTCCCAGAAGTACTCAAGTACTCCTATTCTTGCCTGAACGTTTTTTCAAAAAGAGTGAGTCAAGACAGAGATCACTCCCTTTCTGCAACAGCTTTTCTTTTTTCTCAGTTCTTGAACCATTTTGTAGATCTCTCCTGCACCTAAACTGTTTTCAACAGCCCTTAAAAAAAAAAAAAAAGTGTTCTAGTATCAGTCTTCCAAGCATTCAGTACTTCCAAGGACACAGCGGTAAAAGAGGTTACACCTCCTTGCTCCTACTCACTGCTCCCTTCACTATAAGTTTACCAGTCCTATTAGCCCATTTCTGTCACCAAGGGGCTTATTCACCACCACTTTGGAATTTTGCCTGGGCCACTGTTTACTGGATACAGTTCCCCAAAAGGGAAGGGCATCAGTAGGAAGGTGCTACAGTACGGAGCCTTCCCTCAAGCAAAACTCCTCTGAGACTTCGCAATGGGGACCTTAAAGTAAAGCTAATCTGAAGGAGGCCTCTTGCATTTTAGGTATTCCAAACCTTTAAAAATATCGCTGATAAACAAACTAATGGGAGAGTCTATCAGTTGTCTGTCTTCAGCTCTACTTCCTTTACAGTTCATTTTTGGCACTCTACTATGATAAATTGTTTCGAACTAGGAACGGACTTGACGAAACACTCTTGACAACTTTCTAAGAGTGTCAAATTTCTGTAATTTCTAGCAGGTGACTGTTTCTTTTTCAAACAGACTTCTGCTTTTCACTGCTTTAGAAGCTTCCTCTTCTTAATGACAAACACTGTTGGGGAACAGGGCTGTCAGGCATGTGCTCTGGGGACGTTCAGATTTTCTTAGAAGCCACCTCTCGGGGATTTTGATGATGACAGGTAACTGATTTGAACACTGCCGCTAAAAATCACAAGTTTAGTGGCACCTGTGAAGAGAATCTCCATCTATGGCATAAATATATGGGAACTGTTTTTTAGAGAAAGGTTGGGAGAACATGTGGGATACATCTGGGCAGAGCTTGAGGAAATGGCTGCTCTCTGTCACAACAGTAAAGGGCTATCCCAGAGCACCTCTGAGCTTGTGCTTGCTCATAGTCTGTAAATGTGAGTGGAGTGCAGGGCTGCTTTTCTGCGATTTCCTCTTCATAGATCAATAAAGTTTTGATTAGCCTGAATCATTCAGTGGTTTACTGTTTCTGAAGCGCTGCTGCTGCAGTTTGCTCAGTCTGCCTGTGAGGGAGCGAACGCTGCTGCGCTGGGTTTGGTTTCGGACCGGATTCTATTTTTGTCCTGCAGCACATTCGTCACACATAGTGGTTTCTGTCAGGCTGTCAGACTAGGCCAAATTCAGATCTAAGGTAAGTAGATAAATGGCAAGACAGTTCTGTTTTAGACTCCATGTCTTACATCTCCGGGTAAGGACATGAGGAATTTCCTCATTCTTCTTCCCCAGATAAAAATACAAAGATTAACAGCTTATACTCCAGAGATTAGAAAGACTACACGACAGCTCAAATTTGCAGTGCTCTCAGTTGTCATAGTAATGCTAATAAAATTAATTAAGAATTAGATTTCATTGAGCACAACACAGTTCATACTACAAACACTCTGTAATGATAGTTCCCAAGTAACAACCTAGCTTGGACTATCTTGCTAACTATATTAATAGGTAGTTAATAGGCAAAGGTAATGATATTAACAAATAGCCAGCAGGCATTAGAGAATTTAAATGAGCTATCTTGTAAGGGTTTTTTTACACTGAATAGTCCGTTATCTTTTTGGCCAAATGCATTTCATTTTAAAAGGACAATTCTCCTCTTTATAATAAAGACTGATTAAATCCTATTGTTATTAATTAAAATTGCTAGCACTGGAAAGAACTACAAGACGATATAATAAAAATCAAAGTTCATTGCTACACAAATTAAATCCACTTCTTGACTAGTTTATTGTATGTATACAGAGCACTTGACAAGAAACTAAAGAGTACAATTTGAAGGAATATAACCCTTAAACTTGTTATACTAGTCACTTCCAGCTGATAAAGCATATTGCTGGTGAAAAAATGGGAGCTACCAAGAATAAATAGAAAGCTGTTCCACAAAAAGGACTAAATACCATCAGCCATCTTCACGACTAATAACAGAAAATTACAAAAGATAAAATGCAATCAATTTAGTCAATTCTCTCTGTAACACCAGCTCAGCCTCCCTCTTCAGAAGTCTATCTAAGGTTTGACTTCATCATATGTCTTTCTCCTGCATGCAGAGGGATGGTCCAAGACAGAGGAAGCCAGTATATAGTGTTTAAATTTAATTTTCCAATATGTTATTAATCATTATGCAGAAATTGCTGAAGCAATAGGATAAATAAGACAAGGAGACACGGAGAGATGAGCAGATGAGCACTAAGAGATTCAAATAATGAACTGAACAGAAATCCACTGCATCATTGACTCAACTTCAATGAGCTCAGTCATGCTGCACCTATTTATAAAGGAGCTGGATGTGGCCTTTCTATTTCTGTAGGCGTGATCAGAATTGGATTTGGATCAGCTGGTCAATTCTTAGCTCAGGGAAAGAGAGTGAGCAAAAGAACTTCCCATAGATACATAGTTCTCTTGAAAAAAAATCTGAAGATCACAATGCTTTCAAATCCTTCCTGCAAAGTGATTTCTCCAGAAATCAATCCCTCTCTACTTGCATAATCCTTTATACACCTGTTAAAATCCAAGCTCTTTAGGAAAGCTTCTGCAGCTTTGAGTATAAGCCACAGCATTGATTACAGAGCCTGCATTTCCGTACTTACATCTGACTATTGTGAAGTACCATGGATCCCATAAACAACACATGATGCTTTGTCAAAGTGACTTTAGTAGTGAGGGAAAGCTTTTTGAAGAAACTACTGGTAACTCTCAAATTTTAAACTTAATTGTTTTTCAAAATATGTATCTATGTGACTGTACAAAGGTTTTCATTCCTGTAAAACTAATCCAAGTCAGAATTCTCTAGATTACATTTTTAAATATTCCTAATATATATATATTTTACATTTTATTACCACATATATGCACTGTATTAGCTATCTTAGCTTGTTTGGTAAAAAATACAGTAATTTCAACCTCTTCAATTGAGAGCAGTTGACATGAACAATACAATACTATACAGTGTAGTCTCCAAAAATTGAGATGGAAAGAAAAGATCTAATATTTCTGTCGAAGGATCAGCCCTGCAGTGTTATCAATGTCATTTAATACTCAGATAATTCCCTGCCTTCTGAGCAAATTAGTCAAAAAAAGACTTAAAATAGCAACAACAAAGTGCTGTTGTTTCTCCCTATCATCTTAACCTACATTGTTTACAACTGAGAGGTATGCAGCTAGGTATAATCAGGTGCTATGCAGAGAGGAAATACTCTCTAAAGGGAGCCAAACTCCTTGCTCAAGAGAGCAAATTTTCAAGCCCAGTTTGATCCACTCTCTCTTGCAGATTTTCAAACAGGGTCAAGCAAGAGTTGATGTTGACTGCTCTCAGATGTAAGCTTGAACCTCACCCATTGTCTATATATAGTGCTTTGGGGCATGTGTTCCTCACAGCCTTGATTCCTCCAATAAAGAAGTGGGAATCATTAAGTAGCTGTCCAGTAGAAAAGATTCCTTCCCCTCTTTGTTCTGCTTATCACCATTTCCCATGCATTTACATGTCTCTTATTATGTATTTGTGGGGCACAGAGCCAAACTCCGAGTGACTCTAGAGCATGAGGGCCAGGGGAGGATCCCAGAACATACGTAGAGCGCATCCGCAGGGCTCAGGAGTCATGCTGCGCTCCCAGTTCCCTTTGGTATCTGTCCGTTTCATTACGTAAAGGACACGTAATGGTTACTGTATCAAAGCACTCCGGGGGGGGGGGGGGGGGGGGAGTATGTTTCCAGGACAGTCATTGCATTCTCAAAGAATTAAACTCACCTCTCTGTCAGCCCACTACTTACTAAATAACAAAGGCAGAGTTGCACTGCCTCGATGATTAACCTGGAAGTGCATGTTTCAGGTATCACTAACAGCCTGACCAGTAAGAGCTCATTTGAGCACCGTACAGCGTGAACAATATGGTATATAGAGCATACATAGCATATACAGCATCCTGGTCCTGAGACTTAAGCAGCACAAAAAGTAGCAGTGCACGCCGTTCACAGAGACAACAAAAAGGGGCAGTGCTGTCACCATCTCTGGACTAGCTATAAACACTGTTCTGCAGTCCTCACATTTGACAGAAGGTAAAATATTTCAACAGCCTTTCATTCAACAGGTTCTCAAAACGAAAGAGGATTTTCCACAGAAGGCTGGAGGCAAGTTATCCTTCCATGCAGTCATCATCATCAGGGGTGCTTCGTAATTGTGTTGGTCTGTGATTAAGTGCTGAGACTGAATTCACAACCAGCAATTAAAGGGAGAGAAGGTCACAAGCCAGCGAGCACTTTCACTATAAACCTTTGGATTTACAGCATCAGTCCAGATGTGAACAGAGTCCTCTGAGTGAACATGTCAGGATTAATGTCAAGAATAGAAACAAACTTAAAGAACAATGGATATAAGTTTTACTTAAACTGATAGGTTTAGGTAGAGAAGCTTGAAATCCTTGTGCAAATGAGATAAAAAACCATTTTTTATTCCAGCCTTTGTGTAGGCCTGTTCTTATGAAAGTACAGTAAGCATTATCTGTGTCCCTTTTCCTGTTTATTTTTTTAATCTATCACTTATACCTGCCACAGTAGCTGTACTGAGGGTGTAAACCCCCTCATGCCACCCTGCATATCTGTATAATATCTTGAGGGGATCGGATCCACGACCACAGTATCAAAGCATTCAAGTAGTCAAATACACAGCTAAAATCTCTACTAAAGATGACATCTGTAGTCCAAGAACAAGACCTCAGTGAAATATAAAGCTGCTCTGTGAGCAGCAGAACTAATGAAACCAAATTTCTGTTTTAACTCTTCTCTTCCTCTGATGGACTCTTTAGTGCTCAATAAGAGTGAGCTTACACAGAAGCTCTTCTCTCTGCTAAGAGGTGAGATCACTCTGAAGCCATTCCTTGCCCAGACCTACTAGTAAGCCTTCTTTGCACTATTCTTACTAAATTCTTAGGAAATACTTTTCTCGGAGATTTCTATCTTTCTAACAAATCTGGTGGAAACTGGAATAGTTCCTGCCCAAGAAGGAGATAAATGCATGCATACAGTCACAGCATGATTACATAGGATTTGTTTCCCTAGGCAAGCAAGCTTAAACTTGTTCTGCAGAAACACTACTAGAACTGCAGGTACTCAGAAGTCAACACGAGTCTGATAGTACCGTGTTTACTGCGCTATGGGAGTACAGTTTACTCAAGGTAAGTATGAGATAAACTTTGAAACTTAAGCACATTTAAAAAGAAAGGAAATCCTTAGTGCCCAACTATGAAATAGCTTCTCTGAAAATACAGTCCAACACACCTCAAAAGTAGGGCACCAGAAACAGAAGTTTCTAACTTATGTGACCACTTTCAAAATATCATAGCCTAAGATAAAACGCATTTAACAGAATGTTGATAATTTACAGAAAATTCAGGATATTTGTGCACATAGGTATTAAGACACAACTATAAATGTATTTGCTATAATCTCTGTATCATTTTTACACAGTTTCTAGGACAACTAACTACATACATATTAAAAAAACCTTATAAAGTTTTATAAACTTACGTATTTCGCAGTTTGCGCCAACCCACCCATGTGGACAGTGGCAGGTATAACCATTGGGCTGATCTATGCAAGTTCCAGCATGGTGACATGGGTTGCTGTCACAGTCATTTATATCAATTTCACACTCTTCACCTTATATCAGAAAAAACAACAACAACAAACTTCCATATAGCGGCTGTATCGTATCAGGTACGCCATCAATGTTATTCGATTTTCCTCTAGCTGCCTGATAGCTTACTACTCAATAGCATTCTCAGGATATCAAAATTATTCTATAAATGTTTCAAGAAATAAGTCTCTCAGAGCCTCCAAGAAGGATATACTATTTTCAGTCAACCAGGTGAAAACAAAATCTGAAGGCTGAGTGCCTTGACAATCTGACTCACTCAGACTGTCTCTAATTTCTTTAAACAATAAACATGTTTGTCTTTCCCACTTAAAAGGGTTGTAACAATTTACCATGTATATTCTGAAGTTCTATACAGTAATTACAATTATAATGTAGATAATCAGTGCTGCAGAGAAACAGCCATTGTACAATAGAAAGCCAAATCTTTTCTTAGAAATTGCACTTTAATTATCACAGAACTAAAAGCATCATTTGATCTACAAAACAGCTATGAATGGATTCATCCGTTACTATCAAACTGGATATTACCTCATATGACTAATAGAGCATCAGGCTGTAAATTATCTTGACAGCAGATATTTGGATTGCACCGATCATGTCAGTTTAAATACAATGCAAAAGGATTAAACAGGCTGCTTATCATTACTCTAAAACTGTAAATTGATTCATAACTAGCACTTTAAGGCTCTTAGCAATTGCATATCAAGGTAACAGAATGAGTTCTTTCCTCACCTCACAGTAACTAATAGGTCGAGGTTAACGCATTTGCCAGTTTCAACAGTGTCCAATTAGTGTACTGGCTTACCTGGTAGCGTCTTCAAAATGTTATTTTTGAAATGCAATCTAGTCTCAAGCAAAAATGTCATAAGGACTGTTAAACAGGTGTTAGCTTAGTGAATTCTCTTTAACAGATATTTTGCTGCAAATGTTTCAAGTTCAAAGCAGTTTTAACATCAATGACTTTTCATTCTCACAGGACTGATTACAATTCAGCAATGTCAAAATTAATATGTTTCCTCAAACAAATATAGCGTTATTTGGCATCTGGGCACAGTGAATAACAACTAAACATTCTGTGTAATTCACAATTACTTGCCTGTATATCCAGGTGAACAAATACAAGTAGCATTTAGACCTTCACTGTCACAGGTGCCACCATTCTGACAGTTGATGTTAACACAAGGATCTTTGTACAATTCACAGTGCCTTCCTGAAAAGGTAAAGTTAACAACCGCTGTTAACCATACTGACAGTCTGAAATCAGTATGTGCGATGTCTTAACTCCACCTGGATGAGAGCAATGATGTACAGCTTCAAAGCCTAATTGTCCCCTGTGACACTCATCAAATGACAAGACATTGAAGTCACTGACAAGTAAGTCAGGGTAAGATTAGCCTTTGCAAATCAGTGCTAAAGCCCTAAGTTTTACGGTGCTTAAACTTTAACATGCATGCCGCCCCTCACCCACCAAGGACAATGGAGTTAAAAGAGCTAGGGCAACTTCTGCTCTCTAACAAGAACTGGTGGACGATCTACGGAAAAGCAGTGGCATAACAAAGCACAAGCTGATCAGCTACTCTTCAATATAATTTAAACAGTAATTGCCCTCAGTAAGAAGTTTATGTAATAACTTTTTAAATAATGTACATACATAGTCTGATGCCTCTCATTGACTTTTGAGGAAACTGAGAAGAAATATCATTTAATAAGCCAATAAAATGAGAAATCAATTTATTCAAATATAAAGCTAAAAATGAACACTTAGGCTGGTCAGCTTCAAGTCTGTCTTCGATTTTTCATTTTCACATGTAAGCTAGGTGAATTCATTAGTTTTGCTTTGCAGAAGACGGTACAATCTGGAATACAGAATTAAAAGCACAGCAGACTGCCACCTGGGGACGGGAGGCAGATTCTGATGCCACTACTTCATGCATCATTTTCTCCGAGTCTACTTTCCAGACAAAAATAGAAAAATCAACATGTGAATGATCTAATCAGTACATGGATGGCAAAAAAAATGAACAAATAAATGTAGGTATGTGAATAACGAAGGATTGGGGGGACGTGGTATATAATTTATCTACTACAGAGAAATTCACTTGTATTCAAAATACCTGCTTAAATTTATCCATTAATGTTAGATTTAAGCCTAAGCCTAGGTCTTATTAGCATTCTTTGCTTGGGAATGAATCCAAAATGACCATTTGGCTAAAATCAAAAATTATCTTCAAGTTTTCCTGATCTTAAGCTTACTGCAGCAATTCCAACAAACTAACCAAAAAGCAGGACAGGATTCTGAATGCTTCCATGTAATTACATCTACAAATCACAAGCACACATTTTTCACTTTTTAAGATGGCTCATCTTTCTACGTCCTTTCCATCCTACAAACTGTAAAGATGCAGACTCAACCAAGAGAAGGAAGCATAAACTCATATTGTTTATTATGTATAAAAACTGCAATACAACTTGGACATCAGGAAAACATTTCTAGTGACAAGGCAGTGAAGGACACTGATGGAATACGTTGCTTGTGGAGATTACAGAACCTGCAGTGTTGGAGGACTTCAAGAAGCGGTTAGACAAATGCATGTAAAAAATGGCAATACATGTAGCTGATTCTGCCTTACTCCTTCCCAGCCTTGTTCATGAACACCAATTTTATTGCAAGGGAATTGGAAAGTCTGTGAATTTGAAGTTGCAGAGTTTGAGAAATAGAACTATATATGGGTAAAATTAGTGAGAAAACAGAGCCATTTGGGGAAAGAATATGGGAAAGAAAAGTAATACAAAAATGTAAGAAACATGGCAGATGGACACACACAATGAGTGAACAGATTAAAAGTAATGAACTTGATTCTCTAACATTCAACACAGCAGCATGTAGAACAATGTAAATGTACTAAAGTCACATAAAAACAGTCATTTAAAGTACATTTAAGAGCAATAATTAAAAAGTTATGAAAAAAGAATGTATTTTAAATACGTATTTATATTCACTATACACCTCCTGAAATCATTTGGTCAGCCTGTCAGTAACAATAAGGCAAAGCACTCTAGTTTGGGCAGCAGAAGCTGGCAGAGCAATAAGCCCACACGCACATGCTGCCGTAGACTTCAGTTCAGATCAGCGGTAACATCTCTGGTCTACTTGCCAGACAAGACACCCTGAAAAGGCAGGCAGGGGGTGTAGAGGAGTAAGGGGGACAGCAGACAGGGAGGCCTGGGCTGGTATTGCTAAAACTGAGGCCTCTAATTGCCCACAGAGTACCTTGAGGCAGGGTACCTCAGCTCTATTCTTTAGCATCAGTCAGCACTGGTGCAGTCTGGAGCAAGAAAGCAGGTGCCCCGAACAGCAAAAAGTGCTTGCAGGAGCAGGTTCCCTGCTGAATGAACTTCTTATAAGTCAGGTGCTATACATGCAGTGCTTTCGCCTGCATATACAGCTAGGTTGAGAACATAACAAAGTCATAACGTTATGGTTAAGGGCTCTTTAAACTGTCATGAAAAGCTCAGGGTCATTTCCTCACTAAGCCTCTGGAATGATGAATTCTTCATCTGTTGTCAAAGAACAGTGCGATCACCAGCATGCAATATATATTTAGCCTCAAGCAGTCGCTAACTGAGTAGTACTCCTCAACACAGATAAGGATTGATATTCTTAATGAGAGAAATGCCTGAGTAATGTTCCTTAAAACACAGTCATGCCATGTTAAAAAAAAAAAATATATATATATATGTAATAGCAATATCAGATAAAGTTATTTTCAAAATGTTCTCACAGCATGATTCAAAGCAGAACACACAGAGCAGCATTTTAGCCCTGCAAAGAGGGACGTACCACAGCAAGCTGACATGTTACTCTATCTAAAACTGAAATCTACTGCAAGATAAATTGTTTTTGTACAGCAAAATGTGTACTTTTTCCTTATTTTATAAATTACTTAAAAAATTCTAAAAGCTGATCCCATTATAACATATATATGATTAGACTCATTTAACATGGGAGAACAGCCCCAGAACTACTACTTTGCCCAGGGTTTATTCTTTCTTTATTTTGATTTCAACCAAAATACTTCCATATCGACTCCTTCAGGCTAAACTGTTTCAAGTACCAGTCTTTCATTACTGTGTTTTTAACTCACTTCACTGGAGAAAATCCAAAAAACGATTTGGGAAGCCCTCCACATAATGACTCCCATCATTAACTGATGAAAAATTTTATCTAACATTTTCTTTTAAAAATCAATCACATTCTAACATGTCTTAAGAACAGCTGAAAAAGGTATGTCTAAGACAAACAGAGAGAAGCCATTTGTACCCTTAAAAGGCCATACATTTCTCACATGAGCAACCAACTATACAGACCAGCTAAATCGGAACTACTTATTTGAATAAAGATTATGGCATCAGGATCTACTTTTGTTTCCATTTACTTTAGCTCATTTATTTCTTCACAATGGAGGGTATTGAATATCTCTGTAACAAAGCCTACGATAAAAAACATGCAGAAAAATTCAGAAAGTTAGAGGTAAGACCGCATTTTACCTTCATATTCAGCAAGGCACACACAGTCATAGCTATTGACAAGGTCTCTGCAGGTGGCTCCATTCTGGCAGGGTGCAGAAAGGCATTCATTATATTCCTCTTCACAGTAAAGGCCATGGTAGCCTAAATCACATGAAGAGGAAATAAAACATGCTATGAAACACTTCCCAATAACAGTCATCAACTAAGCCACTATAGATTGTGGGCAGATGTTTGCTAATTGAAACACGCTGTGCAGAGAGATAAACATTAACACATCAATTTTAAGGACATCTGCCCCCCAGCTAAAATTACCTCCCCCCCCCCCCAAAAAAAAAAATTAAGGGGGTACAATGTACTGAAAGAGCCCTCCTCAGTCACTTCCATTGTGGTAAACAGCAGCGAGGCAGTAAACACAGTGGCTGGTGACCAAGGCCACTATTAACAAGGCAAATTACTGCACTCCGATTGTAAAATGGAATAATCTAATAACCGCATATCTGCCACTTTTCTTGGACACTCACATCACCACAACTTTTCATCAGTGATGCTAATTATACAACAGGAGTTGGAACGATAATGTATTTTAACTTCAGTGCTGTACAATGGTGCTGTCAAAGCACCAGAGAAGCATTAAGATGCTCAATATTCAATTTCCCAAGCGGTAGGCAGGCATTATAGTCTGATTATACAGACAGAGAAAGTAGAAACACAGAAAAGCCATGAGACCTGCTAACAGTCACTTACTACATCAATCATACCACGAGGTAAAAAAGCAGGAGTTAATCCACTTGAACTAGTGCTTTTTTCATGATTTGGTGTATCATATGATCATCGATCTTAACAGCAGTTGAAATTACCTTCTATATACAGTGCATCAAGTCAAAGTAGTACCTACCCATATTAAATAACAGCATAAATTAGTATAGTGTAACAGAAGAAATAAGTAGTTAAAATGCTAAAATATGTTTGCTTGATAATATGGATGTTATTAGTATTACTTGGTATCAAATACAAAGAACTATAAGCCTGATCACCTTAAGGACAATTATATTTGATATCAAAAAGCTTATTTCATTCTTCTTTAATAAAAATGTAATCTGGATCTACTGATGAAAAGCTTCCTCTCTTCTTTCTTCTACTTCAGCTACACTTTACTTTTTTTTTTTTTTGTAAGCTAGGGGCTTTCCAATTCCAATAACAATGTCTAAATATATAGCCAAATAATACATCAACAAAACAAAAAATGTCGCTCATGACGCTTAGTAAGTAGAAATAATGTATTTAAAAGCAACATAAACACTACTTTCTCCCCGACAGATAAGTATTGGCAGAGAAGACATGTAAAACTGCTGGTGTGTTTGACCAATGAAAAAAGTACTAAACAATTTGCTGAAGTCTTTCTGAATAGTTTTCCCATTGCTCCCTTGAGGGTGCAGGGATTGCTTCATTTATAAAGCTAAATTGTCTTTATGGACAGGTTTAGAACTTAAATAATAGTGATTTTTCTATTATGTAAAACAGATTAAACAAAATACGCTTTTATCTTTTCGAAAGAAGTAACGAGTATGTTTGTACCAAAACATTCGTCTTTCATAACGTTTACACTCTTCTTGGAAATTTTGGCAAAGGACTCAGCGAACAAACTTTTATGTTTTCTGCTACATCTGTTCAACTATTAACTACCTTCTGCTAACAACTGCTAGTCATAGCGTCTGACTTGGGGCATCATGCAGCCTACCCAATCAAGGACCAGGAAGTTAACATCAACTGCACCACCCAGGTAATTAACACAGATAATTGCCTCAGATGTGTCAGCAAATGGTTTGGGTTCAAAGGGTAGAACCATCTCATCTTTAGCCATCCATGAAAAGGTGAAGGAAGAAATTCTAGCACGCGTACTATTGCCAGAGGGGAATGCCAAAGATGCTTTGTATGAAGTGATTATTTCACCTTCTTTTTGCTTTTGGACTGCGCCTGGAAATAATGTAGAGTAGGGATATTTTCTTTACCTGTTTTAAATAGAAGCTTGCTTATATTCCTTCAAATCTGCTCAATGTTTTTGAAGGTCTATGTTACACATGAAAACAGGCAGTTTTGAATATGCCTTCATATTAAAACACTGTTTCACAATGAACAGTCATGCAGAGAAGCTATGTCACTGTACCTTAGCACTGCATTAGGACACCCTTCCCACCTCTACCATGGATTAATTTCAGTTAAACCAGTTATTAAACATCTAACTTTCCTGACTCTTCACAGCTGATGTCCCCTTCTCGACCTCCTACGAGTGTGATGTAATATCATGAAGACGCATTTGTAATCTATAATATTGTGCATTGGAACAGTGTTTATATGCTTTTTAAAATCTTGATTTGCTCATTACATATACCTATAAAAGCAGTAATATATGAATGAAGATACCATGAATAAAGATGCCATGGAGAAGGTGGTCTGAAATACAAAGCGCAAACTCCCCATTGTAATTGTATTTCTTCAAATAGTCTCTAGTTAGTAATAAAACTTATGGACATGAAATGAATATGTCTTTCATAAAAAAAGGAACCAAAAAGAGGGGCATAGTCTGAACTTAATAACTGCCAAACTATATTCAATCTCCTGGTCTAAGTTTTTCCCCAAATTATCACAGAATCATAGAAAATAGGAAAAATGGCAACTCCAGGCACCATTTCTCTCTCCCAATTACAGATAACTAAAAAAATCAGTGTATGAAGGTACAATAGATGCTAGTAGGCCACAAGCTGTTATGTGCAATGTTACCCATTTGCTTTTGCACAGAACTGTCTTCTTATAGTAAACTTAGCTAGATTAGCGGCTTATTAAGAAGCATTTTAGAATCATGTTCTCCAAAGCTGTTAGCCAGGCAATACAGAATTAAACTAAACAGTACGCTAATTTCTATTATAGCTTATCTAGCTTATGATGAAACAAGATATCCTTAGGTAGTGACATCTGTAGCCAATGTACAAACCACAGAAATTTGAAAACTTAAAAAAAAAACATGTGGGATTTCCTTGTGTTCAATACAGGGGTAATTAGATATTTTGAGAACATATGTTTTGACGTGCTGTTACAGTTTTCACCCCTCAAAGGGAACAGACTGAATTTTGTGACTGAATAGTTGTCTGTTTTCCAAAAATCAACATAAAATACCAATATCACCTCTTTGCTATGAGGTCAAGCACTGCACAGTAAGGGAAAAATATTTTCTCTCTCCACGAGAGGGCAGATCTCACCTACACACACTATTTCACCCTCACTGTCCTTAGCCTGGTACCAACAGATGAATTCTACTTGAATTATCTGTGAATGGAGGGGAGAAAAAAAAATTGAGCTAGGAGGCATTATATAATTCTTAACAAGTATTTCTCTTTTGTAGTGCTGCTTTTTAATGATACTGATGAATAAGCCATGTGTTATTTTGAATTCGTATATGTACCTTCAAAAATACTACATAAATCATTTCTATACTTTTATTAAAAAAATTAAACAGAAACAGGAGCACCTTTCATAGATAACTTTAGAATAACAGACTCTAGTATAGGTGCTCCCTCTTTTTCTAACACCACTATAAAGATTCCATTGCTTTTATACTCATGAGCCATGCCCAATGCAGCTGCTTGCATCTTTTGGGGCATACAGCTTTTCTATGGACGTATTTAGAAAGAAAGAAATGATATCTACATTGATATCACTTCTCCACATGCTGTGTTCTGAGCAGAAAAAGATATTTGACATTACAGCTTCAAAAAGGGCAACTAAAATTATTAAACTCATTTCTCCAGGTCATTACAAAAGTGAGTATTAGCACCTTTGTGCATGCAAGCAGAACTTGCTAATGACTGTCCCATTCTGATGGGCTCTCTTCAGGGGCTGGGGAACGGACAGGGAACCTGGGGGGCGGGGGAAGGAGGAGGAACAGCACACAAAAGGTGTCCCACATTACCTCTCTTCCCTCTAGGCAACTGTCGCATCTGCTGCTCTTCTTCATAAAGAAATAGCTCTATTGCCGCTCTTCTCTGGATTCCCAAATCTTTCTTTCTCTTTTTTTTAACCAACAGGGAGGCTGCCTTGAAGAGGCTGGATGTTTGCCTTATGCTCTCTAGCACGGTCTACAGACAGCTACATGCTTAGGTGAACTCTCCTTGCTTGATGGCTACGTTAAAAATTGCTAACAGAGAGAAGGTGGAAAGGAACACACAATCTGGGTCAAGAAGGCTGACAGAAAGAAGCCATGGGCTTTGTTAAAACCTTCAAGAGCAGTTGATGGGGCAAAATATACGGCTGGGCTTGCTCACCCCTTGAGAATATCTGCACTACTAGGTTAACAAAAGACAAAGGGAGAGGCTTCCTCTACCTTTATAAATCAGTAAAGAACAAAGTAGAAAGCTCTTGAAGCTTTTCTTCCATGCTAGCTCCTCAGTAGTGATTCCCAGGGCTTATCTACACTTACCGCTTCAGCAAATCAAGATAGAAGGACAAAAGCCCCATTTTTGTGGGAAGGCCAAAGGGGATACAATGCAAAAGAACTGTGCTTTGCAGAGTACTCCATCAATTCATACATGATCCAAACTTAAACTCTTCAGAGAATTACGTATCATACAGTCAAGGAGGAAAAGTGTGTTCTGTTAAAATCTGAGACTACATAGTAATTAAATAAGTAAGAAAGAGAGAAAAGTTGCTCCAGATGGCAAGAAGGTAGGAAGGCATGCTTATCAGCCACGGCCAGATTGCATAGAGGGTTTTGTTAAAGCAGAGGTGAGAAGAGGATGATGAAACAGAGGCAAAAGAGGGCTCCCAGGCAGTCTGGAACTGGAATTAACCTAAAGCCACTTCTGACAGAGCTTGCATTTCCTTTCCCAGCTTCAAAATATGGGAATGGAAAAGACAGAGTAAAGAAAAATTGCTACTGCTACGGACAGATGTTGCACCTGCCTCTGCAGATGCACTGAGACAAACCTATGCTCCTATGCCTGTCTAATTAAGCTACATGAGCAAAAAGCCACAGTAAAAGAAACTTACTCCTCGGTGTTACATCTGAAGTTGCCACTACTCTCCATGCCCTGAAGAGAGCTGCTCCTCTTCTTAAATGTTCTGTCTGTGCTATTGTATATATTTATACAGTAGGGTGCAGGTATTTATGTCTGTACATGCAATTTGTATTTTCAAATTCCATTCCTCTATGTCTTTAAGAAAATCAAATGCAAAAGTTCACTGCTAGATAAAGTTATTCAATTTCTAGATAGATTTTTTTCCACTTCGGGCCAGACAAAATTAAAAAGAAATTCAGGAACTAAATGAATGTTTTGTGAAAAGACACTGCAGGGGTCCCACCGGTTTCATGAATCAGGCTCTAAATAAGCAGTCCAACAAATGATCACAAGAATTTTTCTTAACCCAGAACAGTTCTTGAGCAGGTGATACACATGAAAACTCAAGACATTTAAACTATGAATCAAATGTCCAAACACTGGGTATTTCTTTGTTATTTTATAGAGGACCAGGCAATAAGGAATAATAATTTATTCCCAACCTCTCTGCAAGGTTTTATCTTGAGATCATCTTTAGAACTGCGTAACTCTACACTGCATGACCCAGAACCCTGAGCAAGGCAGATCGAGGAGACCCAGCAAAATCAACACAATTTCACATGGATCCAAGGATATGCTCAACGTGATTCCAAGCACAGAACTGGGACCTAAAAGGACAATGGGCATTCATGTTAAACTAATAATTTAACTTCTTTTAATCTCACTAAAACTATTGCATTGATATCCTATTGCACTGGAAGGCAGGCAGGCAGTATGCAAACAGAAAACAGGAAATGTTTCCCCCACTAACAAAAATCCTTGCATTCAGCAAATCATTTCTGCTCAAAGTTGAGTTTGTAGCCTTAGATTTTTCCTCTCCCCAGTTCAGTCCTGTTCTTAGGAAAACTAAGGCTGTAAGAAGTTTAAATATAATACAATTCATTGCTAAAACACAACAGCAAGGTTTCTCTGAAAAACTGAGAACACAAATATCAAAGTTATGGATATGTCACCTGAAACCTGATGCTGACTGATCAATGTTTTCTGTATGTAAGCATACAATTAAAGGCTTACTGGTAAAGTTTCACGTGCAATTGAAAAACAACACATATAATAGCTACTGCTGTATGTATTATTGTATAGGCTTTTGAATTCCTCAGAGCCCTCCCAGCAGGACATTTGAAGAAGTCCTATATTCAACTCAGAAATGGCTTACGCATTTTATTTTGTTTTTCCATTTTGAAAAAGGAACATTCAAAAACTGCTTTTCCGGTTAATTTACACAAATTAGCTTTTTTATATAAGATATTAGATCGCATAGGTTATCTAAAACCATGCTTACAATGAGAGCCAACCCAACAAAATAAGTTGCAAATGACTGGTTGTATGTGTTCTGCAAATTTTGCAGATATGCAAGTATAACAACTATCATTTATCATTCTTCAAATCTGCACACTGGTCAGAAAACATGGAAACCGAACTGCCTACCAGGCAAGGAGACTTTCAAAGACCTTGGGCTAATTGGAACTGTTTAAAATTCCTCTCTTGTTTAATTTTTGAGGCAGAAGTAACACAGATGAAAATCCAGCTGACACTGTATGCCTGCTGGTAGAAACAGTGCATAAAGAAAGGACAGCATTCAGGTTGCAGATATAAGCAAAATTCTGCAGTCCTTTGCCTCCGTAATAAGAAATGTCATCTTCTCTCAGATACCTCAGAAACCTCAGAAAAAGAATTCAGCTTCCTAGGACTGACTACAAAAAATTTAGTGCAATTGATGGGCTCTGAAGGTTTCAAGACGGTATGTTTCAGATACACTACCTAACCAATACAGAAGAGCATTCTAAAACGTCATTTGATAAAATTACCATTAATATATCTAAGAAACATTGTATACAAATACAGTGATTGGCTTGAAAATAAAAGATCCCCATAAAGGAACTGTGTAATCAAGGAGTCGGGACACGGCAGCTGAGAGCCTGGAAGCCTCAAGCTCTCAAGAGGCAAAGATCATTTCTTTCCCACCAATATATGGTAATAACTCTATGCAGTCAGAATATTTATTATTAACCGTTGATAATGCTACCAAAACACACACAAATCATATTCATCCATTTTGCAAGTAACGCAACAGTGGCTGCTAAGGCCTCTGCAGGCAAAACTGTGAACAGAACCCAGCTTTTTAATACATCAGAGGCATAACTCATCTACTTTATCACGTTGCCTTTTGATGAAGATACCAAAAATGTGCGTTTGCCCATGCTCTACAGCCCCTTCTTTTCTTATTTAGGAATTATAACCTACGAATCCTCAAATTTAGCTGTTCATGTGTGCCTTATAAATAACTATACAGACCAATGGCAAAGTGTGTGTCATGCCGTCTTCCAAATGCTGATCTACAAAGTAGTTAACTATCTGTTATGCTTTTAACTCATGAGGAAAAAGCCTGAAGATGATTGGTTCCAAACCTGCTGACAACCTACGAGGAAAAAAGATCCCCCATCGGGGGGGGAGCAACCTGCAAAAACCATAATGGAGAACAGATAATAAAAAGACACAAGAAAGAAGGAAACAAACAATACTGATTATTCCTACCTTGCTACAGCTGAATTGCAGTTGTTTAAAATTCTTCTGAAGTAAATTATCCATTTATCATGGATAAATTCATGACAAACTCTCCCAATTTGACATTTATTTCTACTTCTATCTTAAGGAAGTAATATTTCCTTATTTGCAGAGGAAAGCCCCTCTAGAACAAATCTGCATTTTTAAAAATAAAGTTTACAGTGGTCTACAAAAGGTTTGGAAATACATAAATCAATTCCTTAAATGCTTCATATAACATTTCACACATGGAGCAACACAAAACAGTTCAACTAAAGAAGCGTCATACATGGTCTTGGACGCAACCTCTCTGACTCATGATCTGGCAAACTTTTACTTGCACCAATACTGTTTAAATCAAAATAGGTTTCCATAACAGAAGAGGTGAGAGATTATTTTTAAACTTGAGTGCCAAACAATTATTTTGAACAAAACTAATCAATAACTTTTATTCAGATTTAGGTGATAAGTTTCAGGGGAAAAAAAGAATTTATTTTGCCAAGAATATTTAACTAGCTTTTTGTTGTTTGAACTGCAAGCAAAGTGCGTGCTGGAGAAGATTAAAACTTCCCAGATTTTCTTCAAATTGGAAATACCTGGTTTTTCCTACAGTGGATGACTTCTGAAAGAAACCTCATGCTGGACAGCTCCCAGTACCCCAGTTCAAAAATCAGATCCCTTCTCACACTAGAAAATGAGAAGCAAATTTTTACACTAACTGTGAAGTCCAGATTTCTGTTGATTTGGCTTATCTTCTCCTGGATTATACAAGACTACAGTATCTCTTTCTGTGTTTCAACTTCTACAACTCAAAGCATTTGCTTCCTGTCAGTTCTTCTCAGAATTTGTCAGAGCATGCACAGCACTGGTATTCTTAACATAGTTCTTCATCAATCTTTATTTTTTTAATCAAATGTTGTTTCAGTCACATATCAGAAAGCACTTACAGATCAAAAGACACTGAAATACTTTGAGGACTTTCCCTGTTGTCCAGTTAGGAAGCTCCTCATCTTAGCAGTTTCTCCAGCCTCTGTAAAGATGTTTCTTAACTGTGCCCTAGCTGCTTCTACTGTGAATAGCTAGAAAAACAGCAGTTTTATGTTCAGAAGCTGAACAAGTTGACAAAATAACTAACTAGGTGGTCAAAGAATAGGATGATGCTTCCACAGCTCTCACATTGCTACCGGCTGAGGTTTTCTTCCTGTCTCCCTGGATTTTTTTTGAACCTCAAATCGATTTATTCTTTTTACTCCTTCTGCTATTTAGTTCTACTAGAGGCTGGGAGTGGAAAAGAATATCAGAAATGAAGGGGTAAATATTGAACTATACAATCCTCAGTTCTAAAAATGAATTTAGACAAACGGCACCTGGCAAGTTCAACTACCTGCAATCAAAAAGTTATTTTTGTCAGATATGGAACTAATTACCAACTGATAAGGATTCTAGTTTGTTCTGCTGATAAAACAGGATATGCTAGCTATATTTAAATATGATTAGGCCTGTTACTCTTCATCTCAATACCCAGTACTATTCTCTAGGGGTTCCTCCATTATGCAAACCAACAGCAAAGCAGTAAAATATTTCAAAAAGACAGACTGGAAATTTGTAATGAAAGACTCTTCCTCTTCACCCCCTGAAACATATATTTAAAAAAGCACCTAAGGAAATAGTACTTTTGTCTGACATAATGCCATTCTTCAGCCCAGAGGAAAACTGCCCGTACCATTCATGGAGTCACCTGAGATAAAAACATTTGGTGTTACCTAAGGAACTTGACATCTCTTGCCACGAAAATATACTTACCCTCCAGTTTACGAAAAGCTGTCAGCAGAAGAATTCAGGACACACCCTGAAAAACTGTCCATAAGATGGAGGCTCTTTATTTTATTTTTTTTTTGGTGAGTTTCTTATAATCTTCCTTGTGTAAGTTCATGTCTGCTGGACAGCAAGTGAATTCTGAGATAATACTAATATCGTACGTATAATCTGCCATTTCACATTCGTATTTTTTCCTTTTATAAAAAGGAAACGTGATTTAAGTACAAATCTGTCAAATACAAATTTCCATTAGGTTCTGTCCACTTGAGAGTACCTCTCACAAAGAAAATTTCTGATAGTTCAAGTCCTTTCCTTGTCTCTAAGTAGCAGTGATCAACTTCCGACACTTTTAAAAAGTGCTGCATTAGTACATTTTATCAGAGATTCTCTCTATCTAGAAACAAAACTGGTGCATTCCACTGGAGAAACAATTCAGCACAAAATGCCCAAAGGGTAGTGTTTTCTATACCAGCTAAACTCAGAGCTATCAGAATCAACGCAAAGAAAACTAGACAGTCTGGAAAAGTTACTACTGCTCATTGAACTGAGTTCCAAAATTACCTTTGCTTACACGCTTTATAAAATTTAGTGAAAACATACTTCACTGTTACATTACGCTCTTGATGAGGATGACTTTAATATGTACACACAACCTTTGTAACTGCGACAAGTAATACATAGCTAGCTGTCACGTCTAATATCAAAGTATCTTCATTTCAAAATCAAAACACATTGCAAGAAGAACATTTCAGCAATAGTGCTGTGAAACCACACAAATGTACTGTGGCTTCCCTCCCCGGACAGCACGCATCAGCTAGAATCTTGCTACCCAGCAGGATTCTTTATGCTGCCGCGTTCATAACGCTGAAGCCTGTTCTTTTAACATTTATTGATTTAATGAGTGATGACTTATTTTCAAAAACCGATCCATTGCTCCTACAGAATGATGAATGCTTTCATCCTTAGGCAGTTTCAAACTTTACTCTCAACAACTGAAATTTCCTCAAAGACCACACACATCAGTTACTGAAAGTAACGCTCTGAAGTGTGCACTCTATATGCCATCCAAGACAAAGACATAAGCTGATAATTCTTTCCTGGGTCTTCAGGGATCCCTTTGCACATGAAATACCAGTTTTACGGGCTACAGAACATCAGATGAAAGCTCACTCCTACCGAGGAAAATAGGAAAGTTCTCTACGTTTCACCTTGCTCTAAAGACATGAGAAAGGGAAGCAGCAAGCAGTGACATCTGACGTTTCTTCCTCAAAATGCCAATAACACATTAAAGTCAAATTAAACCAAACAGCTATTTTTACTTTCTTTTTGTCCTACGCATCACTACTCCTAATCTAAAGAGAAAAGTATTCTAGGAACAGATTGCGGGCTTCTTTCTAGACAAGAAAGGAAGCTCCTTTCTGGAAGAGAAAAAAAGTTTTCTTGATTCTATGAACAAGCCAAAGGAAAACATCTGGATGCTGAATGTAGTAACATTCAGACTGGAAATCTATGTGAGTACTTGCCTATTTTAGGCAATATGTTTGCAATTGGTTTGCTTCCTCCACATCCTACTAAATGAGGAGGAAGGGAAAAGAGGCGGAGATGGAGATTTGTGACTGGTTTCCTTAGAAGCCAAGGCAAAGAAGCAGAGAGCAGGCATAACACTGAGCAGAACTTCAGACTATAACATCAGATAACAGCGTTATATAGAGCTACTAACTATCCAGTTTCACTCCTTTATTTTTGCACTGTGGGGATATTTTGCCCCCTTAGTTTTTGCAGTTTTCAAGTTTATAGCTTCATAGGAAAAGGCTATTTTTTAAAAGAATAGTGCCATAATTTTTCACATGTAAACAAAGATTATTGGTTTTCACTGCAAATGTTTAAGTAGCAGTGAACGTGCAATAAAGTATACTCTTTTATTCCATTTGTTTACAAAGGCAACACATGATACCATTCGTTTTAACTGCTACATTTACCCATTAATTTTCACTGCTGGAATGTATAAAGGAGCCATCAGCACCTCAAAATGCCTGGATACATTGGTACAATGAAAAAGAAAAAAATCTGGAGTTGTTAAGCAAAAAAAAAAAAAATAGTTCCTTCAAAGCAACCCAGACACGATGCATCGCTAAGCTACTTTACCAAAGTTACCACCTGAGTCCACTAGCTACACCCACCTGAGCAGAACCACTGGAACTACCAAAGAGAGAATTTATATAAACACAGATGGCAGAACTAAACCCTTTGGGGTAATTTTTTTTCCCCCCTTCAGTGCCTATGTTCAGTTACCTTGTGTTTCCACTCCTTGCCCAATGATCAGCTTCACATTTTCCATTCTCTCTACCAAATTTTGTAATTTCAAGGACATTGATTTCTCACCTTAAACAGATTTATCCTGCAGACTAATATTTTATAATACAGCTGTAACTACAAACCAAGCCACATGGAACTCAGTGGGTATTTTCAGTGCTTACCCTGCAATTTCTGATTTTCCAAAGGGAATGTGTAGATTCCTATTATTATTTTAAACAGATAGAACATCTGATCAATGTGTTTTATATACTGAAAAGAAAAAAGGAAGTAATTTTAAACTATATATTGCAAGCCTCACAAAAAATATTAGAAGATTTACAAAACATTGAACTGTTGGTACAAACCAGGGATACAGAGGCATTTGTAACTGGTTCCAACACTGCGACAAATGCCGTGTGCGCAAGGATTCAGAGCGCAGAAGTCAATCAGCTGAGCACACACAAGTCCCGTAAATCCAGGACTACAACTGCAGGAGAAAGCCAGTCTATCTGCATAACAGGTTCCATTGTTTTGGCACGGAGATGAAGCACAGGGGTCTATTTTGTCTTCACAAGAGGTTCCTAAAAACCCTAAAAGAAATAAATGACTTTGGTAAGTAAACACTTTGGCACATATACAAGTTTAATAATTAAAGTAAGTTAAATTAAAGCCATTGGCATATCTGTATTTGTATTTTTTATTCTACGAAAATTACAAAAATACAGATTTCCTATATACATAGCATTCTAATTTCACCAGCTAATTTTACATGGTATAATATGACGTGTTTCAGGTAGAATCACAGGATCATATGATAAAAGCAGCAAAGTGCAAAAGATTTGCTGAAACTGACACTGCTTATCCACTTTCTGAAGGGGGAGAAGGAGGGGGAGAACACCAAAACCGATCTTGTTTCATTACTGGTGACGTCTATGATAAGAAGAACAGCCTCTAAGAAGCACATGAGTTTACCTGAGTTTCACTAAGAGCAATTCACTTCTAATTAGCAGGTGAGAAACTGATTTATTGAAACAACATCACGTAAAAATGAGATAAAGGAAAACATACGCTTGCGAGGAAGATTTTTTTTTTTAATGAAATGTAGAAAAGAATGAATACTTGAATAAGTTACAGTACACTAACAATAGTTTGTATCCTATATATCATATAGTGACGTTTGAAGTATGGCTATTGTACCCTAAAACAAAACAGAAAAGAACATTTGAATTCTACCACCCTTCCAAATAAAACAGTAAATTAGTTTTTCCATTTAAGTATAAAATCTTTTGATGAATGTTTGGTCCATTCTTACAGATCGTGGCTTTTCAGGCTCAACAGAACAAACACGCCTAGTCAATATTTCCTGGAAGATCCTATATGGTAAAACAGTTCTTAAAAGTTCAATGTGCTAATCACTAGGAATGACGAGTTAGGAGCAAATCAGGCCAGCCTCCACCCAAGAGCTGTCAAGCTAGCTAACAAATCCACTGTAATGGAAAGGATAAACCAAAGCAGTCATGCCAATCTAAAAAAACAGAACAGGCCACATTGCCACTGCCGCTGAGGAGACTGCAATCGCATTTCAGACACCCTTCAGATACTGGAGGAAAAAATAATCAAATGCATGAAAAAACTGTGCCAGGGCTCATAAAAAATATTTAACCAGAAAGAAGAAAAAAAAAACAAATATCCCCTCCAAATGTGCCTGATGGTGAGAGAAAGGATCAAGATGGAGGAAGTAGCTTTGCTCTGTATAACAGCCTGCAAATGACTCAGAGCATGAAAACAAACAATGACAGATGACACTTTGGATTAAGTCCTATCCCTGGTGGAATGAAGGGGATTTTTGGCCATACTTCTACAGTTTTTTGTATCTATAAAGTCTAACTACTGGATTAAAAGCAGTTGATGAATTAGAACTGATTCCTTATATGTTATAACGGTTGTGAGGAATGCCAAAAGTAAGACAAAATATCACATTTAATACATACTTTTCAGCATCTCTTGATATCTATTACTGCCTGAGAAAGTATTTTCTTTATTCCAAACAACAACATTTCACCTGCAACTAAAGTATACTTTATCAAGAAATACTTTTAAAATAATTTTGACAGATATGTTACTTTAAGGGCATTTTGAGTTTCTTTCTTTTCTAATTAGTCATGATTCACATATCCAGGTGAATTAAATTGTAACCTGGTTTTACAGTAGTTCTACCACTGTAATCGTGAATAGCAGGACAGAAAGTTGGCATTTCTGAGAACAAGTGCATAAAAAGAAATAGATTAATCTACATTTTAAAATTTAACAATACAAAACAAGCATTTACCAAAAAGTTCAAATTCTACAGTTTTTCTTGACTGATCTGAATCGCTAATAACCCAGGCCAGAAGAAAGATCTAGTGACCTGAGTACAGTCTGTCAACATGACTGAGCTCCAAGACCTGAGGAGCAAGTGAGGGCCCTCTGCTGAGATAAACAGACCAAGGATGATTCCAGCATCAAATAAAATGGAGACCAGCAACTCATTCTACATACCCTCAAGGTTCTCTCAAGGAGACACACTCCATTTTTTCTAGATCCGCAAAATCTCAGTGAACTCCATGAGCAAGAGGGAAAACGGAAACTAACCGATGCTGAGTAACCCACACAGAGCATACTATAGTGATCTGCTCAGAGAATTAACACAGATCACTGCGATTAAGGAAGAAATGGAAGGGTCGCAACTGCCCTGTGGGTTCCAGAGAAAACGAGGACACCCGTGAGCACTGTGGGCATCAGGCTTTTAGAGGCACCCCGAAAATATTGGATTTTGGGCAAATGATTGAAAAAGTCACATTTTCCTCAATTTTCATAAAACTTACTTCAAACAAATAAAAAAACCCAAAAAGAAAATCTCCAGAGCTACAGACTAAATTTTTGTTACTTGTAAGTAATTTCTAATCTTAGCAACAGTCCAGGGAAGCAAAGCAGAGCTGGCACGGCACTGTCCGAGAACATAGGCAAGAGACTCCTGCCCTCTCCATCCTCTGGCTCAGAGGGCTCCACCGGTCTCTTCAAGAAAACCTGACCCCGATGTTAAGAGGGAGAGCTTAAAAACAGCTACTGTAGATTCCTGTATTAGAAGTCCTCCTGTAAGTGATCACTGTAAAACCATCAGAAATTGGAAAGAATGGAACCACTAAAACCAAATACATAATTCCAGCAACAGCTTGCTGACAAACTGAACAAGCCCATGCTGCATTATAAAATCCCAGACAGATTTAAAAGAATCTGCAAAGACTTAGAACTGTAACCATGAGCAGATCAGCCAATGAGTCCATTGAAATCTCTACACCAACTCTGAAACCAGATTAAAAAGGATCAAGGAGATCTGAGGTCACACAATGATACCGATGCTGCTTCACTATAACCTTTTCAACAATCTTCCCTACAGAGGGACACTTACCGGCAGATGGCTGATGTTTCAAGTGACAAAGCACTTCAAGAACATACGCAGGTTTAAAATACACGAAAACATGTTGCCCTTGTACTATCTTTGACTGTACTGTGAAACGTGTTTAGTTCACGCTGGAAGCTCAAATCTTATGCATGAGTTGAAAATGCCAGAATCAACAGCGAGTACACAGCTGAATTGAAGATCTAACATTTTGGTGTTTCTTACTCTACATTTAAATCAATATCAATAAAATCACTGAAAACATGGAACACAAATCATAGATTCAACAAGTAAAATCAGAGGTACATTGACAGGAAGCAGAATAAAATGCTGGAGAAAAAGGAAAATCAGGTTTCCATTTATCTACAGATAAACAAGCCCTGCATTTTTCTTCAGCTATCTAACACAAAAGCATCTAGGTCATTATTGGTATAACAGAGACATGAGTAAAATGTAAATACTGCCAGTGCTATAACATATCTGAACGCAAAATTTACCAAAGCAGTAACATAGAAGGTAAAGTGGAAAGGCAACATTAGGAAATAACTACACTGCTCAAAGACACAATAAAATATTTTTGCTTACCTATGAGTCAAGAACAGTAAAACTAGTAAGTTAGGGTGATATATTTCATATATTGCTACAGACCTCCAAGGCAACGGCAGAAAGAAGATCAGGAAATGTTTGTAGGGACAGAAAAGCTTTGGATAAAAGATAGATCTCTGATCATGGTGGGACTTAAATTATTTGGCTACCGAAAGCCAAGAGCTATGCAAAAATCAAGTTAAGCATTTTCTGAGGGTACTGTACAACTGCTTTTTATGTAGTCTGTGGAACAACCAACTTGCCTTGCTATCATGTTAGACCTAATTCCAGGAAATACACAAATGTGAAAAATTAAGTTTTCACGCTAGGACTGAACGCTAGGACCGGTGATTACAAAATCTTTAGATTTCAAATACAGGGGTAAGCATTAAAGAAATACAGGTCATTTTTCCCTTCAGAAAATTGTTTTATGAGACAAGATGTCTCATGCAATTTCACCAGAATTTTGTAAGGGAAAAAAGAAACTCGGCATAAGGAACAAGAAATAATTAGAATTAGAATGCTGTTTTAAGACTTTGACTGAAATTCACCCTGGCTACTACTTAACAGATGAAGAAGAACAGAGGCTAAACCAGTTAAAGCATTAAGATGGCTTTTAAAAATAGGAGCAATTTGAAATGATGCCAGGTAAAAACATTAGATTAGCAGAAAGTTCCAGTAACTAAACAGCCATAAGAAAATCTGAATTAACAACAAAGTGTTCTTCAGGTAAATTAAACTCTATTATGGTAATACGAAGAATTCAGCACTCTGTAATCACCAGTAACCTTGGGAAATCTTATATATGCAACAGCTGTGTGTCCTACTTTCACAGAATCAAGATAATAAATAGCTTTATTGTATGCAAACCTAAAGAAGTTAGGATCACATTTTCAAAACATAATATAGAAAAAGGCTTTTACATAAACAACAGAGCCCAGACAAAATAAAGACCGTGAAATTTACACTATTCCTAACCTAGGCAACAACTTCTGCTCTCCCTGTCACTTTAAATTCACGGAGCTAATATGCATTTTCTAGCTGCTATTGCAAATCAACACATACAAATCGCAACATAGCGTCTTCTTTAGCTGTTAAGCTGTGTATTTGTTAAACCACAGAAACCACAATAAGAACATTCAAATCCACTGGTTTCCACTTACGAGCAGCTATTTTAGAGCACTTTTGCTCAGTGTGTCGCTCAGCTATAGCTACTTGCCTAGTGAAATGAAAATGGCAAAAGGAAAAGAAAATCAGTTCTGAAAAGCAAATTTCAAGTAATTTAGAAGGTAAGCTCCCTAATTATAACATTGTTTTCTCTCGATTTCTTTCTACAGGGTGGTTATAAAATCCATTACAGCTGATGAGTATTTTTCAAGATGTATTAATCTGAACAAACAGATTTCTACCATTTCTATCCAGGTACAAAAAGTAACAAAGTGCCATCAAGCTAAGCTGAAGTTTCATATGCTTGGCCAGGTGAATGCTTACTGTTTTTATCAATGATTAATGTTTTCCTGTAACACTGGATATAGTTCCTCTGAACACATCACCAGGTTATTAAAACTGTATGCAACAAAAACTTCAGAAACAGCTTGCAACAGAGGTTTAACTTCTTCCTTATTAATAACTGATCTGCTCTTTGTTTGCTATAATCTGGCTGTTCTCAAAACAACATTCCACTATTAATTGTTTTTAATATTATCTTATAAATAAACTTTTCAAACGCTCTTCAAACATCTAAAGTACTCCAAATATGTACATATATACACATATCAATTGTTTCACTTTATCAGCTTGACAAAATTTGCATGTGCAAAGAACAGACCAGTGTGACTTGCCTTTCCTCACCACAAACTGTGATCGGACCTTTTCAGTATACTTTTAACTGTGTTTTCAATGAATTTAGTAATTGTGTAAGAAAGGTCTATTAGCTTCTCTCTCTCTCTCAAGGATATATTATAATTTCTTTCACTTATTTCCAGTCCCCTTCAGCATGTGTTTCTAATTATTATTTGCATACTGAATTCCACTTCAGGGTGGTTTCAGAACTTATATAATTTTAGTACTTCTCACTGATTTAAAGAAATTGAAGTAACCAAATTTCTAAAATGAGCAGCACCATCCCAATCAACTAGCATTGAACGAATTAAGATTGCTGTTAATACAAGAGTATGTAATATACTACAAAAAGCAGAAGAAAATCAGAGCACATATCTGAAAGAGCGATATGGATATTTATGGAATTATTCTGAGTATGAACTTCAAATAGCCATGGTCATGTTGACATACTTTTACTACGCATGGAGTTTTAGGACACCTAGAAATGTATTTGCAAGAGCATTTGAAGGTATATTCACTAAATGTGTTTTTATTGTCACAAAACTTTTAAATATGATGATCAATGATCCATATCCCAGTAAACAAGACATCCGAAACAGCCTCTTCCCAATAATTTCTGCTGCATCAGTATTAAGATTGAAAATTTTGAATAAACTTATTCAGTGTTAAGCTCTTCATTATGGATTTGAGTGTAAAATCAAATTTCCTCTTTAAATAAGTTGACTCAACATCTTCATATAACAGTTTATTTTCTGACATAGTCCTGGCATGTTAAAAACTAGAATATATTACACAAAACGGAACTGTTAAGTCTAAAAATACACTAAATTCAGCTTTATTAAAGGACACTTAAGAGAGTAAAATTGTCTAAAGAATACTCATGAAATGTTCATATTCAATCCAGGCTTCTCTTTCAATGCCTCAAAAGCTCACCTTCCATAACTTCTCACATGCTTCTTTCATAAACCACAGATCTCATTTGTGAGATATAGGTGTACCACGTTCATATCATTCCTCATTATTTCCAACTCTTTCTTTTTTCTTCTGCCATCTTTATCTTCTTCCTTTGCTATGCTTTCTCTCTTCTCTTATCCTTTTCTGCCCATCGACATTATATCTCCAAATTCTCCAGTCTTTTAGTTTTTACATACATATGAGCTCGTAGGCTGACCTTCCCCCACCGTGCTGAATTAGCGCTTCAGAAAGAAAGGCCTCTTCTCAACGAGCAATTGCTATTAAGCACAGTAGGAGAACAGCAGCTGAGCAAGAGATCTCACTTAAATTGGAAACAGTTTTTTTTTTTTTTTCCAGAAAAGGAAAATTTGAGGACACTAAAAATAACAAATCTGCAAGTTACTGCACCTGCAATTTTCAATTAAATATTCTTTATTTACAAAAATAATCAAAACTCTTCAAAACGCAAACTAAAGCTCTCAAAATATGCCTGTATGGGAGGATAATGCTTCAAAAGAAGACAGAAGAATCACAGCAAAGGCTGTCATTAGTAAATTTAGAAATTTTATAAATTTTGTAGCATCTAGAAGATTAACCCTTTCCCTCCCTTCACAAAACAGCCGAATTCCTCAGCCTGTTGTCATTAGTATATCTTCCAGAACAACACAGGAAATCAATACCTCATTTCTATTAAACCCATAGTCTTCTCCAGAGCAAGAGCACTGGTCTTCTGGTCTTTGCAGACAGGGCAAATGACACTACTGCACTGACAGTCTCCCTTCTTTATGCTGAGGACATGTATGGGAAGTTCAGCTGCAAAATCTCAGTGGGAGCACTCACTGCTCCAAGCACCAGTAATTATTAACGAGTCCGGGAGAACCGTCAGGGCTGCTTTTGAGTTACCACAGGCTTACTCAAGAAGAGCAACCATACATGCAAGATGGCACTTGCTCGTGCAAACCGAGAACGGTTTTCCCAGATAACGCTCATGTGCAAGGGACTGAGAATCAGACATGGAGTGTACAAGACTATCCTTTCTAGCAGAAATAACTGCAGCTCCATCCTAGCTCCATAATATGGCTGCTCTTAGAAACATGAATGATACCTTGCACGAAAGTTTCACGTTTACCTGTTAATGAGGTCTATGGGCAGAGAGATACTTTTAGGAGTTGCTAAGTAATTTTTTTCTTTCCTCTGGAAGAGTTAAAGGCATATTGTACCTTAAAAGAAAACTCAGAAACCACAGAAAACCTCAAGAGCCCAAGAGGAACAGGAACACAGGTTTGCAAGACATAATAAGAACAGAAGTACCATCAAAGTAAAATACCAAAATATCAAGAAAACGGTACCAATGTGCCCAGAAGGAAAAAGAGCAGAGCGCTGAAATGAAGGTACCAAAACAGGCATACCTGAAGCAACAGAACCAAACTGGAAACTGAGTAAACCTAGATCTGGATTAGGCAAAGAAAGAAGGCAGAAGGCAAAGAAAGAAGGCAGAAGGCAAAGAAAGAAGGCAGAAGGCAAAGAAAGAAGGCAGAAGGCAAAGAAAGAAGGCAGAAGGCAAAGAAAGAAGGCAGAAGGCAAAGAAAGAAGGCAGAAGGCAAAGAAAGAAGGCAGAAGGCAAAGAAAGAAGGCAGAAGGCAAAGAAAGAAGGCAGAAGGCAAAGAAAGAAGGCAGAAGGCAAAGAAAGAAGGCAGAAGGCAAAGAAAGAAGGCAGAAGGCAAAGAAAGAAGGCAGAAGGCAAAGAAAGAAGGCAGAAGGCAAAGAAAGAAGGCAGAAGGCAAAGAAAGAAGGCAGAAGGCAAAGAAAGAAGGCAGAAGGCAAAGAAAGAAGGCAGAAGGCAAAGAAAGAAGGCAGAAGGCAAAGAAAGAAGGCAGAAGGCAAAGAAAGAAGGCAGAAGGCAAAGAAAGAAGGCAGAAGGCAAAGAAAGAAGGCAGAAGGCAAAGAAAGAAGGCAGAAGGCAAAGAAAGAAGGCAGAAGGCAAAGAAAGAAGGCAGAAGGCAAAGAAAGAAGGCAGAAGGCAAAGAAAGAAGGCAGAAGGCAAAGAAAGAAGGCAGAAGGCAAAGAAAGAAGGCAGAAGGCAAAGAAAGAAGGCAGAAGGCAAAGAAAGAAGGCAGAAGGCAAAGAAAGAAGGCAGAAGGCAAAGAAAGAAGGCAGAAGGCAAACATTCAAGAAGCAAAGGAGTCAGCAAGACTGTGGGACCAAACGGCATAACACACAGATGGCCAAAAACAAGTAAGGAGACAAAGGAGAAGGGCAAGAGACACTGTGCTGCTGCAGTAGAGAAGCTGCTAATTTTATAAATAAGAAAGCTGCACATCAAGTAGTGGCACATCAAATAATCTCTCCATCTCTCTAAGGAGAGCGGCTCCAGAGAGACAGGAGGGAAGGTCTCCCTCTCCTGTGCTGGACCTGGTCCCCAACGCTCAGACCTCAGGCCTGTGGCAAACACAGGAGCTCATGCACTTGCAGGGCAGCAGCCTGCCTTCAGCTGCTCAGGCCCTGCCAGGCGAGGCACAGCCAGCCGCCTGCCCCAGGCAGACTCACCGGCTAATCGTGGCCCCAACCCTGCAGCATAGCCAGCACATGAACGCCTTTTAGCAAGGCCCCACTAGGCGCTGTCCCCTAGCTGCAGCACACCCAACTGCAGAGATCGAGGTGGCCACCTAGGGACGTCAACCCACCCCCTGCCCCAGGGCCAGGCAGCATCTCCATCCGTCATAAGAGAGAAGCCAAGAGATATGGTTAGCATATTGAATAACAGGTCAGCAGGAGCAAGTAATTAGGCCATACAGAGAAACAAGTATATCAGTATTAAAACAGCCAAAACAATCCCAGTAATCATTTCTCCAAGCATTTATTACTGAAAAGATATTTTGCAGTAAAGCATCCTTAAATTAAGATACCTGAACTGCCTTCCTGGGAAAAATGCAAGTAAATTAATGACCAAATCCAACATCCAATGACTTCTCCGTGAATTTCACTACTAGTTATAAGGCAAACAATTTTCAAAATTCTTCCAAACACCAGATCTACGTTGCTATCAAAATATCAGTGTCCACATTTCAACATAGTTGTTAAGTGGGTCACTTACTAAAGCAAAACACTCCAAAGAGACGATGAATTAGTCTGAAGAAATTACATATAACCTTTTATTGTTAAGCAAGTGTATATTACCAGAATAGTTATCAAAGACTTGTATTCTTAGAGCAAGAACAAGTTGCTGAAAGGATAAAAACAACATCCACAGATAAAACAAGAACAGAAATGTAATTAGTTCAAGGTTCTAATCTTAATCATAAATAACTAACAAAAGATCTCATAATTGAGGGCTTTCACTCCTGGTAATTTTTTTATGAGCAATTTAGGCATCTGCCATTCCAGTCAGCAAAACGTTACAAAAAACATATGCTTTCAGCACCACAGTGTCCTCATTTCACATAGTTACATTGGCAGTGTTTAGTAACGCGAATCACTGAAAGGCTTTCATGTAGAGCAAGCAGGCAGTCCAAACAGAAAGGAGAATGAATTAAAACTTTTGGGGGACTGAAAACAGTCCGTTAGCTTTGAATTACTATACACCTTTTAGCCAACTGACCCAGATGCAGCAATGCACAAACACTACAAGGTGGGCGGCTTTTATCACATGTATTCTGGACAACACAAGAAGTGGGACACATGCTAAGGCTCCTCAGAGTCTCTCCTCTTTCTCCCAAAGCTGTAGTCTTATTTCTACTGCAGAGATGCCAGGGAACAGACAGAGCATTTCTGTTCAACATATACGCTGAAACACTAAGCTCTAACCATGCTTTTCGAATTACTGTTGAGGATACAAATTGTGCCTAAGGCAAAATTTCAAATATATTTTCATCTAAATGAAAAATTAGACTAAGTACACCCCACAAAACACCAATTCATAGAAGATACCGGATAAGTCATTGCTCTTTACCTTCTGGACACTGACAACTGAATCCATTGATACTGGATGAGCAGGTGCCTCCATTTTGGCATGGCTGCTGGATGCAATGATCAATCTCCGACTGGCATAGCTCCCCAGTGTAACCTACAAAACAGCACACGACATTCAGAAAATAAGGTTGTATCACTATATGTACTATTGTGTCACTCAAGTAGTACTGTTACTTATCTTGAATAAAATTAACTAAAAGTAAGAAACAGAACCTAGAATATACTTAATTTTTTTTTTTATAAAATGAAATCTTTAATAAGAACTTATACTTCACTAGAGAAACCTAAATAAATAGTGGAAACCTAGAAATCACAAGAAATTGTACGTCACCAGCAGCAACATTCTGACAGCACTAGTACAACAGGGGTTGGGGATGGGCTCTCACAGGGAGCCATATAACCAGTAAAGTAGCCCCTTTTGAATGGTGTTTGAATGTATCTTGAATCTCAAGTCAAAATCCTTTAAAAGGAAGACTTTAAACAAGACTTGTCTTTCTGAATTATTTGTGCATATGCTGAATGACTGTCATTTGTTCCTACTTTTGGGCTTCAGAGAGGGTGTTTATTTTAAGTGGGAGCTGTGAAGAATTGCTCAGCACAGATGCAAACTCTGCCAAATAAGCTTCCCAAAGTTCACAAGCTACAGATTGTGTGTAGTGTACTATTTGACCGTAAGTTTGCTTTGTTCCATATGTCTGAAGTCTACTGAAGTCTGTCTGTCATTATCTAAATGATTAAATACTCCAAACTTAAATTCTAACACCACACCTTCCCCATTCTGATTTTTATTTTGCTTCCCAGAAACTTTCTTGGATGCATGACTGAAACTACATTACACATACAGGCACTTTATTTTTAAAAAGTTATCCCAAATAAACTTGTAAACATCATCAGTAACAACCATGATTAAAAACAAACTATGACTAGTTAATACCGTTAATATAGCGCTATAAATAGGTTAGCTAATATAATGACTCCAAGGAGGGATAGAGGGCAAGCCTGGATGAGGATTTTGCTCATGCAGGGGAAAAAAAGGAAAAAGATTCTTATTTTGATTAAATAATTCTTTTTAGTGCAGTCAAAATTAACACTTATAAGCCTACTTGGCAAGCTAATACTTACACCTGATCAAATTTATTGATGTCACCATGAAGTAGATCTGAACATAGATTCTTATATTTGGACTTACTGCAGTTCTCCTCTAGAAAAGGATCTGTAAGACTTTTGCCTCCGCGTACCTTACTATCTCTACATGCTACAGAGAGGCAAATTATGATCCTATTTTCTGCAATACGAATCCTGGAAAAAGAAACTGTTTTATCTGGATTAACACCCATAAGTCACCTAAACTCAAGAGGCAGAATGAGACTGAGAAACAGATCTCTGCTCTTGTGAGGCAGTGATTTTCTGTAATTCTAATGGGTCTCAAATTACCATAAAATTTACAAACACTGAAGCAATGAAAAACTACAGAAAACTATGTCAATCAATCTTTTTCATCTACAGGCTTTGTATTTTTTCAAGTACTCACATTCAGCTGATATTTTTATCAACTATAATACAATACTGAATATGCTTAACTCATTTAAACATTTTTCCATCTTCAAACTGTTACCAAGTTTGCGAAAGCTAAAAATTACACTGGAAGTCAATGTGTATCCAAAGGAATGTTGGCATAGAAAGGGATAAACGGTTGCGCTGCTCTGAAGCTTGCTAAAAGTATCATCTACGTCTTACCACTGTCATAACAGCTTGAGGCAAAACTCAGGTATTTTATGTCAGCTTTGTGAAAACAATTATGTTCTATCTTATTATTATCTATGCGGCACATTCTCTCCAAATGGAGGCAAATATTATATGAGAATTTAATAGCAAATAATGTGCTACAAATCATGAGTTTCTGAGCAACCATCCTAGAAAAAAAGCAGTTTGTTCTTCAGATACACTAAGAATCATTACATCTATTGATTTTGTGCTGTTACAAATCTTCATAGCTTTTCATCGTAGCAGGATCAGAAAAACATGATTCTTTCCAGGTACTAATGGTTCTGAAACTTGCAAATGGAGGCCTCTACAATAATTATACTTTTATTTTCTGTCTTTAATAGTTTTTTCTGCACAATGAAGATGATCTTTTAGAAACTTATAATTACATGAAGAAGCTAGTTTCTCTATTTTTTGATGTACTGGCACAAGTTTGAAAAAAGAAAACAAGACAAAGCTATGGGTAGAAACACCAGGCTGCTGAAACTAACAATGATTAAGCCATCTCAGTAATTATAGACATCTGCAACTAAAAAAAAAGAAAAGGGGAAGAAAAATTATTTTAAAATACTTAAAAGCTAAACCTAAACTGAATGTGTGGAGGCCATGGAGCACCTTGCAAGTTCAAGAACGTAATAAATGAAGTTAACTCTACTTTGCTTAGTGAGAATTACAGGGGAGCTCAATCATACTGTGACTCACCAGTGAAGCCTTCACATATGGAAACCAAATACTTTCACGTCATCTACTGTAAGCTTTATGCTATAACACAAGAGGTAGCAGGGTTTTTTGTAGAAGGAAAGATTTGGAATGCTGACATAACACAATATATTTTTCCAGTAGGATCTGATAAATTTTCTACAGACAAGCTGAAGAAATAATTATGAAATTAACAGGACACAAATTATAATACTTGAGGAAAATCATTTTTTAAATGGAAATACATTTCCAAAAAAATAAAGCAGAAATAGATTTTGTTCAAGAAATTGGCATGTACTTATTCACCGTTTCCTTTCCACGAGGCACCTTGTGGTATCAATCCAATGTCTTTTGTATACGAGTTAACACTTCATCAAATAAGCAACTGAAATGCCTGTCCCTAACAGTGACTGCCTTTTTACCTCATAGGGAGCTTTTAAAAAATGGATAGTCTAAATTCTGAAAAAATAAGCAAGTGCTTGATGGTACAGATATCTGTCAACAGGTGTTTTCAGAGCACACAGATTCCATTTTTTTCTGGCTAAAATTGGGTACTTAAGTACTTCTGAAAATACTACTAAGTGCATATCTCTAGCTTATGGCAACTGGCAATTCAAAGCCATTAAGAACTTTACTCCAAAGTGCTTTTGACTGAAGAGTATCTGCAGACTACAAATGAGAACAGTTGTGTTACAGTCACCTGATACAGCTTTGGGCTGTGTGGTTTCATTATCCAGATATGCATGGTTTCATCCTGGCCCTGTTCCTCTTTTCTTCAACGAAGAAATTAGAACACAGGCTCTATCGTGTATTACCTGCGCTCAGACAGGCTTCCTATACCCTATTCCAGTCCTTGTGCACTTTAAGCAAGTTAATGCTTGCACCTATAATAAATATAGAGTGGGATCACAATAAACAAAAATACTTAGGTATTTAAATCATTATACCAGTTATATAACATTTGCTTGATCAATGCTTGATCAATTTGCTACCTCACGGGAGGCATCACAGACTTACACCTCAGTGTAACAGTGGAAGTAATAACCACCTTTGGAGTCTCATATGCAAGTGGGAAGTGTGTCTATGTTACTCTGCGAAAGTTAGCTGTACAACATCAAAGTGTTCAGTTTTCCTAGTGGAAAAATTCTTAGGCTTTCTGGTAAACATATCAGAACTATCAAAAGCATTCCCCCCCAAAGCTTTCTTTACCAAACAAAACTGAAGAATTTTAATAGAAAGCATATACTGGCATTGTTTTGCAAGCCTTGTCTGTTAATTATCCAAGTCAGTGGCATTTTAAATTAAGACAGGAAAACTATATTCCAATAAGAATTTTCATTTTACAAAAAGTGGGCAGTTGGACCCAACAACAGTGAGGATTTGAGAGAACATTAAAAAAAAAAAAAGTATGTTTGTTAAATACAACTACAATGAGTTTTTCCTCACATCACTGAAGAATTAGAAGTTGCACTTATTTAGTCCAGATCACAATTTGGCACTTTATTTTCAACTTAAATAGGTATTTTTGTTTAGTTTTTTTATTATTATTTCTTCTGACATAGGGAATTTGAAAATAGCAATTTCGCCAAATAATACTTGATGTAGACAAATTTTCAATATATCTATCTGGAAAAAGGTATAAAACATAATCCTAAAAATAACTTCCTATTTTCTAGTTAGAAGCTCCATGTCAAAATTCGAAAGAATTCTGAATCAACTACATTCAACATGACATTAGTAGTACGGATTGTTCCAGTTGTTCAAATTTCAAGTTTGTGCCACTCTAATCTTTCTCTCCTTAAATGTACTTTGCAGTTAATAGAATTTAAACAATCACTCAATTGTATTTACATATACTGTTAAAGTAACAGTTGATCTATTTGCATATTTATGAAATAGAACAGAACACACACGTGCTCATAGGGAGCTTATGATCTAATTTGCAGAGCAAATTTATTATAAATTCAGGTCATTTATATAAAAATTAAAATATAAATCACTTCTTTGCTGCATATTCAAGAGAGTTACTCTAAGCAAACAGAAAAAGAATGGAAGTCCCAGAGGCTTAACAAGTATATTTGAAGTAAACTCACTGTTTTTTGGAGGGAATGAAGGGAGCTAAACAATTTGCCACGGCTGAAGTTGTGAAGTAAGGAGTTCACAAAACAATGAGAGGACAGTAGGTGGCATCACTTGCACTCCCCCAGCTTCCGGTTTAGTCATGTTTCAGGCTGGTACTTCAACATAATTTATAGCAGCTAGAAGGTTTCTCTAGTCTGCACTAACTGCATTAATGTTCCAGATAAAAATAGTCTCATCTTTAAGGGAAAAAAGGAACACTCACGACATGGCCCCTCTTTCGATGGAGAATAAAGCAAGCGTTGCTACGTGTACCTCCTACATACGTTCCATCCACACAAATAAATACCCACCCCATATTAAACTGTATCTTTCAATGACCATTTAGAGACAATCACCAAAACCTGATTAAATCTGATTTCTACTACACAACTTTTATATTCTGCAGAGCCTAGAGGCTGACTCTGTAAGTCAGATAATTTTTTTAGATAAGTTCTCTTCCCTTTTCCTGTAATATCAACAGACCAGTTAGCAATCTCATAATTTAACAGCCAGTAAATTACTCAGGTTTTCTACAGACCTGAAAATGAGCGGTAAAATGCTTGTAGGAAGTAAAATTACCTGCTACTGATCTTATTCTTAGCCTGCTCTTATTTTTAAATAGTTTTAGAAAATATATATCGAAATGACTCTTCTGATTACTGAGTTTGTCTTTGAAACGTAAGATTCAGATAGCACTGAGTTTACTATTTTGTAAGGAGGCTTCTCCATCAGCATGTAATATTAATCTACCCTCCAGCATTCAACTACGACCATTATATTTAGTTTAATTTTAATTCCAATTAAGATGTCTATAGTCATTTGATCAAATTTTAAAAAACAAACGTGCATAAAGTAAGTTCAAAGAATACATGTATTTGATCCTTAATCAAATCCACAAATTACTTGGTTTAGCCTCAGCACTTTTTAAACGCCTACAACATTCAAGTTAATTTTGAGGAACAATCCAGCAGCCGCATAGTTTGGAGATAATTTTTTTTCCTATTTGACCAGGACATCTGAAGAAAGGCATTTACTAGTTACAGTGAAATGTAACATACATACTGAAAGGTTAGTTATAATACATATTTACATACTAAAAAAATAGACTAAGGAAAAGTTGATTTGAGGCAGCAAACTAACTCCTATTTTGCTCATCTCTTACTGTTAAAGTTCTATTAGTTATGAATAATTCTCTCCTTAGGTTATGGTTCAGATGTGTGGCAGCATGCTTTCAATGGCACTGTCCACAGGTGAAAAAAACTGGCTTTACGTTCTTGTAGTTTTTCCATTTCCTTCTTTCCTAGTATCTGCAGATGCACAGTTCACTGCTCTGCAAAAGATATGCACAGAATGTTAAAATAAAACTGCATTATTCAAAATGTAACGTAATACCTACCAGCCAGGCAACTGCATGTGAAATTTTTTCCATCATGTTTCTGTATTACATCCGTGCAGGTTCCATTGTTCTGACAGGGCTGCCTTTGACAAGCATCAAATTCTTCACATAGAGCACCCAGATACTCATCCTCACAGTCACAGAAAAAAGTTGCCTGAGAACAAACAGAATACGTACGTCACAATGAATTTGCAAAGATTATGTTTTCATCGAGTACTCTACTGAACAAAGTAGTCTTTTTTGGTTTTCTATTTATAACAAAAGCAGCTGCCACAAACACATCAACATGAATTTCGGCATAAAGTTGTCCATTAAAATACTAAATCTGCACCAATCCTTCAGTTAAGATTTTTAATGATGTCATGGAATTTCATATAAGCAAGGAGGCTGGGATCAGATCCCTAACACACAAATCACTGAATTTTTTCTTCTGTTCTGTTCCAGAAACTAAATCTATAGAATGGAATAATGGCCAAAATAAATAGCATGCAGATCTACCACAAGAAAATCCTGCAACAGAGATGTACCCCTATGTGTAAAGGGCAGGGTTGGGGTCCCAGAGCATTACTTCAGGAGTTTTAAATAAAACCTGACACAGACCTTCAATTCTGCTAAAAGAGGTCTCTTCTGAATATATTTGGTACATTTTCCAAACTCACCATCTAATAACAAAGCAAATGGCACTATATCTGTTAAATACCTTTAGTAGGCACAACATGGCATTCTTCATTTTTGTTAGTAATAAAATAATTAAAAAATAGCTTACAAAAATCTTTTAGAGCGCTGAAGTTGCTAAGGAAGTCTCTCAGACTGGAGGAACAAGGAAAGCTCTCTCATCTGTAGTACCCAGTTAGATTAAACAGCTTACTTTCTTTGTTCATTAAGCACTAGATGGCAACATTACTCACTCTCTCATACATTACAAAGCCAGATCACCGCTGGCAAGAATGCAGCTGTTTCACACAAACATTGCAATGCAAAGTACAGCATGCGCATGGAACTAGAAACAAAGAGATGGGTTTAGTACTTTATTTGCTATTTTTACTTGTTTTCTGTATATGAATAAACAGCTGTGCATTAAACATAAAAGAAAATAACAATCCTCATACAAATAAAAACTGTACTCCATAAACCCAATATTTCATTCTTTCTTAAAAAATATTACATCGGTTGAGTCTAAACAAGTAATAACATATATCTCCCAAACTCAAAGTGATGCATGTTATTTATCAGGAGTGCTAAACACATGGTCTATACATGGTCTGGTATTTGCCCAAGCCTGCTTGTAAATCAACTCTGAGTATCTCTCACATTAGCAATGACAAGTTTCCAAACAAGGCTGCAGTTCAACCGAAAGGCCGGACAGGCACGCAAAATACAGTCAAAAATATTATAATCATATCAACAAATACTATACTCATATGAATTATCTTCAAGTAAGATAATTCTATACTACATGCTATAAGTTACTATGCTATATGAGCTGCAAAGATCAGTGGCTAACAGGGTGAAACAGATAGCACTTTTGTCTAAGAACTGAACAACTAGCAAAACATACAGTAAGTATTGGCACATTTCCCTGTGGCACTGGTGGAGAACAAATCAGCTTATAGGTCACTTCAGTACCTAAAGACAACAGCCATCAGTGGATCAAAATCAGTGCTGTCCTCAACATCTCCAAGTATTATACAGTAGAGATGAGGACCCAAGTAAAGAGTGCACATAAACGTCTCCTACAGTATCCTTCAGAGCTACTTTAAATCCTTTTGATACTCAGATCATTCCTGGATTGGAGTGTTAGGGTTAGGCTTAACTACAAAATCAAGGCTGCTGCCTGTAGGGCAATGAAACCAATTACTGTCTCCATAATTCACCTGCTCTGGATGAGCAAAGTGAGACACTATACTAACCACAAGTCTGCATTATTTCTTCTATCTGCCTTCCATGATCAGTGAATTCAGATGTCCCAAAATAACCACTAATACCACATACAGGTTTTTCACTGAAACACAGTTAAAGAATGCATCTCCAATCAAGCCAGTTTTCCTGGTATTGCAAGATTGTTTTTTTCCCCTTCTTACAAAACATTTGTGGATAAATGCAAAAAGCCGGTCTAGTGACAGTGGATATAGAAATAAAATAGTTCAACACTTTCAAGAGTGCCAAGATTTCCTATAACAGCACAGATGAAGCCCATGAACTGTACTACTAGGAATCTCCATGCCTAATTGTATAGTCTATTTTCCTTCCATTCTTCTCATCTAAAACTAAAGACTAGACAAATGGCAAAAAGAGTGCATATTAGAAATATAATTTCCAATATAGACTCATTTTCAAACACCTAAGATTAGATTACCTAGCCTGACTCGACTATAATGGGAAAAATTCCCTTAGGACACCACAAACATGGTATGCCTTTCCTTGTTGTTGATATCATGCCAAAGGAATCAAATGGAAGAGTTCAAAGAGGAATAAACTTTAACATTAAACTCTAGTCTAAAACGGTTTATCTATTTCTCCGAAAGTCATTAGTAATCTCCTACATTTTTATATATTGTTAAAGATTATTTGTAGTTGATGCATAGTTCTCATTTTTTGTCGCTCATTATAAAATTACTGGAGATACATGCGCATAAAAAAATTATGCTCTTTAGCCTACAGAAATAATGGTCAGGTCTGAACTACAGAACTACCATCTTATCAATATAATGTATCAGACATTAAAATAAATACAGTACTGAAGTCTAGAATAATAGTGTCTGCAAATAAATCAAAATAAATACACTCCTTAGAGTATAATTGAGAGTTTAATTATAAATGGGAAACTCTACACTTGACTAAACATTAGAATTCACTATAAAATTTAAATTTTATTTCTAATAGTTTTTAGATAGCACCTGCAAATTTTACTTTGTACTCAAGTATCTAAGCATGATTTGTTGGGAATACTTCTTTTAAATATCACGTATTGTCTCTCAGAAATAGAGATTCCCTCTGCACTTACATAGCCAAGACTGCGTACTTTGAATATTCAGTCATTCTCAGATTAATACCTCAATTTAAATAGTTTACGTTCCAAGCTTTTTTAGGTTCTTTTCATTTAAGCCGATACAAAACAGGAATACACTGATGGCATTGTGCTGGTATTACTACTGCCTTTTTACTCTTGAATAAATATTTGAGTTTTAAAATAGACATGAATACATCAGGAAAGATGCAGGCACCACGTCTAGATTCCATTCCATGTATGCAGAGACTGAAATCCTGATATCATTTTAAAGCCTGTTTCTAGTCCTTGTGCGTGCCCTGAAAATGAGAACAGACTCATCCATGTCTATGTGGCATTAAAGACAGCCATAAGCAAGAGCTCCAAAGAGTATAATATTTGCCATCAAAGTTAACTCTTGTCAAAACAGAGAGGTGTCATGCGTGGTAAGCTCAGGCTCGTGACCTGTGCACAGCACAGCACTACCTAACCATTCGTTGCAAGGACAGGCATTATCTGTATCATTCGCACAGATACAAGCTCCACGGCTTTGCCTGCACTAAAATCTCTTCTAGAATGCACGGAGAACTGCAGCAAGGTCCCTTGAGTAGCAGGGAGGGACCACAATGCTCACAGGACGGGCAGCGGAGCCAGCAAGCCCTGCGTTCAAGTCTCTGCTACTTCTGGACCTGAAACAGTAAATAGAGCAGAGTCTGGCTGTCCCCTAGTTTTGGCCATCTCTGTATCATGTGTCACGGTGCAATGGAGGCATGCACCACCTTGTACAATTGTAGCGTTGGACCTCTTAAGACCATTAACTACGATGATCTCCTGAACGATGTAAACTAGGCATTCTGCACAGCATCAACAACTTCATGTCTTCATGCGGTGCATTTCCTATGGAAAGTGAGACATATTTCGCAAATTCAAATATCAAATATCAAATCTAGTGAGAATTGACATTTGAGTTTTAATTTGCAAAGTAAGTCTCCGAATTTGAAATTCTGCTTAACATTTTTACAAAGATTTGATTCAGCTTTGAAGTTTGCATCAGACTCCAAAGCAGACTTTGCTAAAGCTCAGCAGTGTTCAAATCTAAAGTTTAGGAACATATATACAAATGAGTAAGTTTCTGTTGCAGATTTTTGTTCTGTTGAGTAGATTTCTGTTGTAAATTATGTAAAAAGGATTATGCTTGCAAAAAGCATACTGGCATGCTGCAAATATTACTGAAAATAACATTTCTTCATCTCCCTGTGTTCCCAAAGTAAAGCTCTTGACTATGCAAGACATTCAGAGTATTAATCTCTGCATTATGTATGGCAGAGTAAAGAAAAACATAAAACTCAACATACATGTTGGCTAGTGCCTTCCTAAGGTTTAATCACGTGTGCTTGAAACCAAAGCTAATTATTATAATGGTAGGTATTAATATATTTAAACAATGCAACAGTTAGGCAATTAAAAATGTCTGGATAATATTGATACTTCTGTAAGAGTATAATATATGGAAACATTTTACCATAAAATATAGTTAACAAAAGGGGTTTTGAAAGCAGCAAAAGAGAAGCATTGTAGCACTTTAAACTGAAACGTCTAATGACAGATAATGGTTCTGAGATGCAGACAAGTTATTCTGTAGAGAAGATTAGGTGTCATCGTTTTTATTAGGCATGTCATCCTTCCCAAATGATAGTATTAATTTTTTTCTTGACTAAGTGACATGCGTTAGCATATTTGAGGAAAACTAAATACAGAAGAAACCACACACTGCCACAATGCTAGTATTGAAGTCACTATCTTAAAATTCCAAAACAATAATCTACTATCAGTAGATAGTTTGTCTGTGTATTTTACTTGACAATGGAGTATAAATCCATATACACACAGAAGGTATGCATCACTCTGAATGGCAATAAAACAAGTTCTTTCTAATAATTTATTAGACGATCCATTTCTCTGTAAGCATTGTATTATAAATGTAGTTGGAATACATTTATTTTCCTATTTTGAATAAACAGAAGTGATAAAGTGCTCATCAGAGTCTAAATTTGAGATTAAAGAGAGAACATAAAAACTCATCATTTCTTACTAGAGTAGAGACTGGTCCTTAAGACGACCAGAACAAAATGCATGCCTGTTCTTCTCTTGTTGAGAAAGACATTCAGTATCCATTGAAACCTTTACAGTAAATTATTATGTTGAAACAAATGTTTGAACAAAATGTTACTCTGAGATGAGTATATACTTTGTATTTAGGATTATTTCACATTTAGAAACTTAGTCCATTTGCAGGAGGACATGTCTTTAGGCATAAATGGAGCTTTTTAAAATTAGCCATTCTTCATATAATCAAGTGGACTTACCCCACAAGCTTCTGGTCCATATAGAAGATGTATGAAATATCGCTATTCAGTTCAAACAGTTGTATGTCAGTGCAGAGGTAAAGGCCAGTTATTTTTGCGTTAATCGTAAGGATTCTAATTCCAACTAAAAATTTTGTATTCGTATAGTCTGCCCTTCCACATTTAAACGGTTATGGAATGGTGCAATCTGCAGGAGAATTTACTATAACTCCATATGGACTAAGCAGAATTATGGCTCTCAAATCCAACGGATATCTACAATTCCACTGAAAATTCTACGCAGAAGCAGAAATTCACACCAAAAAAAAAAGAAAAAAATCTCCCTTTGGTTTAAGTACTAAGGTTTCTCCTTTTCATTCGCAGCTAACTTATTGGAGGATCTGGTGTAAAGCTGTGCATATAAAGGTGAAAATGATTTTCACATTGTGATGATGTCATGACCAGTATTACCCTCCTGACACATTCACACTATCCCTGTGGAAGAATGCCAGGCACAGCAGCAAAAGAGGGGTACAAAGTTCATACAAAGAATAGAATAGGAGACAGTATCACTTTGACTCAGCATCATCTCACTTCGCAGAACTTGGAACAAAGTGGTGAATTTGTGTTCTTTTCCATGACAACAGTAATTAAAAAAAAAAAAAAACCTGTCATTAAAAACTCTCATGTTTATGTCCACATTTTATAAAAATCATCTAGCTGAGTAGAGGCCGACTTACCTTTATTTGGTAAGGAACGAGTAAAAATTGGGTTACTGAGTAACTTCCAGGTTCGGCCAGAATTTGTTTATAGTTTCACGCTTTCCACCAAAGACAGTAGGCCACTACAGTTATATTACCGCAGATTGTTAATTACAGTTAACTTTCCCACTAAGCAGATGTGTTACAATACTCTCTAGCATTAAACTAGATTTGAAATAAAACTATGAACTACGTAAAAGCACAAAGACAATCATTAATCTTCTCGGCACTGGAAGCAATGACTACAGCAGCCAGCGTAGCTCTTAGCTTATTCATGGCGTTAGGTCTTTTACGCATCCTCCTAAGGACTTGCTTTGCATCCTGGAAGACTAGATTGCACACACATAATGAATTACAGATAAAAACAAACAGCATATCACAAAGGGCATGCTGTAAAGCTAAAGAAAATTAAAGTTTCAAGTCTGCAAAAAAGAAATACAGAAGGTGCATCTTATGGGAAACTCACACAATGGCTGCTACATGTTCAGCATGTAATTTTGACGGTTGTTTGCTCCATCATTAGGGAAATCATTATGACATTTTAGTGCCTATCTCACCTAAGATGAGTTAAACTGACAAAAACATCCTGCTTAATGAAATATGCATCTTCTGTTTTTAACTATGTTGTTTATACTGTGACTGAATCCGTTTCCTGGCTTAAATTCTATTATGGAACTAATCTAGAAAAGAATAAGGAAAACTGGCAAATTTGAAAAATCACTATGGCTGAACATATCAAATAATCTTTTTATTCTCCCTGGAGCAGCAAGCTAGTCATAAATTACCAACATTTGGAAACACTGTATCAGAGGCCCAGCCTAGAAGGCTACCTGGAATAGCTCTAACTGCACTGAAGAGAGCCTCTGGAGACGTTCTTCCATTTGTTCAAGTTCTAGAAAATCCAGGAGTAGTTTTATGACAGTAAACACAAAAGCAGTTACATTTTTGCACTTGAAATTTGATTCAAAAGGAAGAGATATCAAGGATACTGCTAATTCTATTTCTCTCTGACTACAATACACTGGAAGATGACTCTGAGAAAGAGATTTCAACATGATTTCTTTATGTCTCGTAGCTTCAGCTACGGTGGTGTTAGTCAACCGGAAACTACCACATGACATGTCAGAAACAGTACCTTAATAAATTATCTTGCTATTACACTCAGGTTCAAAGAGAGAACCAGGTGGAAAAAAGATTATGAAAAATTCATGACTTCTGTCCCACTAGAGAGCTCTGGAAAAGAACAGGCTGTGTCTCCATGAGGGGGGGGGAATCCTTTGTCACCAACAGCTCTAGTTTTAACTTTTAATAAAACTTTCTACATCAAGATTGAAAGTGGTGATGTGCAGGTTCTGATTTCTTTCTTTGGAGTGGTATAACAGCTCCCTTTTCCTGTCGCAAAGCCAATTTGTCTTACATTTTAAAAATTATTTTATTTTTAAATAAAATGCTATGTCTCAAAGATTTATAAATAATGTTTTGCTATTAAAGGTAATATAAATATCTTCCTTAAAAACATAGAACAAAGAAAGATATTAAAGCTTCCACATGGATACAAGCATTAATGTCTTCTCTCTTTGCGATATATAACGTGGAGTTAAGAGAAAGAAATCAGAGACATAAGAATGGACAAATAATAGGAAAAACAGAAAACTAAATAAGACTATCAAAGACTTTAACTCTCAACTTGACAAAAAAAATGGAAAAACGGAAGACCTTTTGATATGTCATTGCACAGAGTAATTTCAATATATTATTTACATAAATCAAATCCAAAATGCTGAATTTCTTTAAAAAAAATGTTACATTTAGCAAAGCAGAAAAACTCAACTGAATTATGAAATAGGACACATGTATCTGAATGAATAACTTTGTTGGATATCAGCCAAGTGGTATGGCAGGGTAGCATTTACTCCTGAAAGCATCTTGCAGTAATTGTGCTCGCACATTACCTCCAGCATTTTAAATTTTCACTTTTGAGAAATGAAGGTGGTGCTCAGTTATTCCAGATGTTAGCGCTGCCGTGCATACAGAGACAATCGCAGCACTTTAATTACTGTTGTTACAATCCAAATTTTCATTTTTCTATCAAACACACTTACTGAGAATTTAAATCAGAAAACGGTAGCAGATAAACTATCGTAAACATGCTTATTGAGAATTTAAATCGGAAAATGGTAGCAGATGAACTATCACTGAATTGCCTAAATATGCCAAATTTTCTATGCTCACAGCAGGCTCACAGCTGTTAATATTTACTCAACAGCTACTACTGCTTTTACCTCCCAAATGAATATTAATAAAATCCAAGATTAATTGTGCATATTTGTGCTGCAAATGACTTTTAGTCCATGAAATAAAATCAACGTATATAAAAGGTAACAGAGAATATACGATCTCATTCAGAGAAGGCTGGTCTGGTTTTGTAAAAGCAGTGTACCAACTGAAAGTTTAACACATTTGGCTCTTATTTTTTCATGTTACTACATCACACAAAAAATTCACAGTGGCCAGGGGAGTTTCTATCTCTATTGTAGTCTCTCAATACGGTATTATTTAAAGGAAAGAGCTGTACAGTGAAAACTAAATGAATATGCTCCCTACTCAGATAAAGGCAGGACAATTTTCAAATATCAAATTACTTCACTCTGTTTCTTCCCATAATCATGTTCAGACAACTCCATGGCACTGTTTGGTAATTTGTGAGGAAGCAATTACTGAGACGTATGACGAGAGAAGAACTAGACTACATCAGACTAGACAAAAGAAGGCTGAAGCTTCACAAACTGGAACCCATTGGTCTGGAGACTGGGGATCCCAAATGGTCACAATATGCTTTTCATCTCACAAAGAAACACTCCTGTATAGCGAGAGTCAGATGTAGCACACGTCACCAGATACTTGATTTGAATATTTGTTTTTATTGTCAGGGCAGTGTATGACACTCTGCACCTTATACCAGGCATTGTCTTACTTTTAAGTGCTTGATTTTTATGAATGACAAAAATAAATTCTTCATATTTAGTAACATCTGTGGGCTTCTGAAGCCCATCACACAACAACAAGGAACACACACCCTCAACGTATCAAGTACGTTTTAGCCTACATTTGTATCACCACGTAATTTCCACTCTACAAAAAGATCTTGATAGGTTCACCTTACCTCATCTGGTTGTGTGATACATTTTCCTTTCCCCGAACACTGGAAAGTATCTGAATCGCTTCCCACAGGCAAGCAGGTACTGACTTTCACTATCACAGTCAAGCGTAAAGCCACAATACATTTAGTAACTGAATCATTCAAAAAACCTGAAAAAACGAACGTCAAGAATTGTTAACACACAAGACAACATGCTAATACACATTAATGCTCTACTGCTAGACAAACAAAAGTAAATTCAACAAAACTGTCAGCTAAGAACACCGTTGCTCATATTTCATAGAGACCTTTCAAAATTCAATACATTTAAATTCAAACTGGAATACAGTTTGGAAACATGTCAAAATACTCATATTGAGCAACAAAAGGAAGGCAGGCCTGTAAAACAGACCTACCTTCAGGGCTCTAATCTGCACTACTTAGGAAAAACTGACTTCAAAAAAATTCAAAAAATGGCTTGAGATAATCTTTAATTATTAAAGTACTTGAGAGTCCTGTCCCATTTGGCTAATTTCTAGGAAAAAATACATAGTTAAGCTAAGGCATTCGGAAAGCACATATCAGAGCACTGTAATACATCACTGACATAAAAATAAATAAAAGCCTAATTTTACTTTATTTTCTGTTGTTTTTGTCTCCTGCTATCCTCTTGGTAATTTAAAAAATGTATTTCCTTAAGCTTTTCACGACAAGAAATGCTAAATCAAACTTATTTAAATTTTTTTACTCACTAACTTCTAAAAATTACTCTATAGATAGAGTTAAAAAGCATACAGAGCATAAACTGTATTACACTGGTAACAGACGAACAATTTCTTAGCTGCGTTTTGATGGAGTTTGCAGGGAATACATAAACAGCCTGACAGCATTTCTTTGTGTATTTGCAATACAAGTATTTTCAAACGTCTAATCTAATCAGTCTATAAGGTGATATACTAGGCATAAATGAACACCACTGAAAAATGGGAACATTTGAGGAAGAAGAAGAAAATTCATGAATCTCTGGCTAACACCTATAATTGCAGGGAATTCAAAAAATAGTCAGTTGGAATCTATTAAACATACTGGAGCACAACATCCCTATCGCTCATATGTCTAATAGAGTTTAACATGTTGACTCCCGAAAAAAATAAAGAAAAATAGTAAAAATAAAATGAGGCACATACACAGTCCATGAAAAAGGAAATAAAACTAGAGGTCATGTCAAAATACATATAGCTTGTTTCTTTACTTCAGCTGACGTACAACTGCATCGTTCTACCACGGTCTCTAGAGTCCAGGGTTACAGCCCTTCTGCGTGCAGCTGCTTTTCACTGGGTGTTGGTGGTAAAATAAATATGCAGTGACACAAAAAGTGTGGTTTTTTTGGCATAGTGTATATAGTGCATGCAGAATATACTCACTAAAAAGAAAGACTCCTCTATTAATATTTTGATTAACCTAAATTAAACTTCACCCTCTGTAATCTAGGTGGACCCCTAAGGGTCCAAGACTGGAATATTGGTATGGAACGTTACAGACACAGTCATGGTGGGATTATACTTTTCATTAGAAATGAATAGAGAGATTAAGGAAAAACAGATGCTGTTTTTAACTCAAATATCCTTAACTTTAAAAAGAACGATGGTATATAGATGCAGGAAGTATATGACACAGAATAGTTTTCCTAATATTTAAATTTGAAATTCTACAATCCATTTACTGTGTGAGCCTCGGAGGATCTCCTAAAACGTAATCCAGCTTCTTGCACTGGATACAGTACTACATTTACGCAAAGGGAAAATTCATTACAATATAAACATTTGTAATGAACAGTAATGAAACAAAGTTCCAAGCAACTGCCTGAATTTTAAGTGAATTCTCTTTCCAGAACCGCTACCAAGCATTGTTTGCATTCTAAATATGGAAGAGTCAAATATTACTAATACTGCAAATTCCATAGAGAATCATATGGGAGACTTCCGTTCACTGCTCTCAATTTTTAAGATTTCACTTTTCAATGCTGCATCCTTTTGAACAATTAGTTGTCTATAGTAGAAACCCTGACCCCTAAACCATAACTTCAAAAGTAGGAAAATGTAAGGTCCAATACAAATGTCATCAGCTTGAGTATAACCTCTATGAGTTAGCTAAATATTCTAAAAGATTGGATAAAAATGTATTAGGTATAGTTCCAAATATCTAACGGCCTGCTTTGGCTAATGAAGATTATCGTAATCTGCTGACCTCTTCTAAGAAAGCCAATTTGTTCTGACCTTAATACACAGCACATTTTTACCAATCTGTTCAAAGATGCAGCCATGATTATTTTCTTTAACAACAGAACATGATTGTCATAGGTCATCATGCAATTATATGTGAATGCTTGCAAGAATATGGTATTTAGAAAATGTCTTTGGGTTCACATTTGCTTGTCTGAAGCAGACTGTTACATATTCTTCAGGACAGCTCCCTAAAGGGACATTAAAAACAACCTTCTTTGTACTTTGAGTCTTGTTACTATTTTGGTATCAAAAGCCCTTAGGCAAACCACTGACGAAACCATTATTCTCACTGGAATGCCACATATTTTCCTGCAATTTCTAATTATCTCACCTAATTTCCAAAGACTAGAAAGATAAAAATACAGCTATTTATTTTCACTCTATAGTGGTTACGTACAACTTTCTGAAATCTCTAGGTTTTAAGGCTAGAAGAACCCTGTTTGAACATCTAGTTCTGACTTGCTGCTTAACTCAGGTCATAGTAGTTCAAGGGATTCTTGTAAGAGTGACTGAACTAGAGTGAGTTTAAACTTCTATTTTTAACTTCTACTTAGAAGAATAATTTCAGAAGCACATTTACATCTCCCGTCATTTCAAGTCTGAAGAAAAATATTACAGCTCTTAACAGCAAAAAGTAATTTTGTTCAGTTTTGACTTCACTGGTTTTCTGAACTAGTTAAAAAGTAATGGTATCAGAGCATTTTAAACTGGAGATTTTAAACTGGAGAATTCAAGGTTGAGTTATTTACAGTAGTATTATGGAAATAATTTTAAAAGCTAATAAATGAGAATGTGAAGTGACAAATCATTTATTTTGTCAGAGCTAACGTTTTCAAGCTTTGTGTTCACATAGTTGATAGTCTGAGAAGTGCCAGTACGATTTCACTGGCAGCATGCATGGTAAAATACACTACAGCTCATCCCATCCCATCCTTGCAGTTTCATCTTCTTAAGCCTAGGAGCAGAGAGCACATGTGCTCCTGTTTCTCTCAGATTAAGAAAGTTGAGAAAGAAAAATAAGGAATAAAGTCAAAATACAAAATAGCAGTATCATTTGTGTCCAGGATTTTCAGCAAGATCAAATCATGACATTCAGACTACCCACTGTAATTTTTGTCCTATTCACAGCACATGCTTTCTGTATTTAGTTAGGATTCTGTACACTAAAATAAAAAGCTCATATTCACAACATATATTTAGTAAGGAGTGAGTACTTGTTTGTTATCCCTATATCTGCATAATGCTGCCATCCCTTTCTTGCTTATATGATTGTCAGCAGTCTTTCTGTAAGTTTTGCAGTACCACTTGAACAACATGAAGGGTTTTTTTGTTTTGTTTTGTTTCAATTTTTTTACAGAAGTAGTATTCAAACACTGATGGATCGACAGATTTTGCTACACTACACAAACTCAGTTGCTTCCTTGGTAGTCCCTATTTGACTGATACCTTCCTTCAATGCATGGCAGATCGTGAGGTCAGTAAGCTGGTCCACACTGGAACGCCAAAATAAGAAGGAGAGAAGCTAACAGTCCACCAACTCAGGACATTATCCTACTGCATACCGCACTATCGAAAGGCACAGGGCTGAACTGAGAAGCATAACAAACCCTTGGCAGGCACACAATATCATTAAACACAGAAAGACTCTCCCCCATGTAATCGTCTCAAATGTATTTTTCTCTACTCTAGTCTTAACATATATTCACCTACAGCTGAAACAGCAGATCACTGTTTTATAGCAGAAATACAGCAACAGTTTCCTACACTAAAGTTCTGAGGTCCTGATTCACAAGATTTAGTTGCTTCAAGTCAGACTTGGGGAAGACTGTAGGTCTTTGAGTCCACCCAAAGGTTCCTCAGATGACCGAGAACGACTGCCAAGGGGCTTGGCCACTCATTTACAATCAAGCACCAGTCCCCCAGTTTTTAAACTTATTTTTAGCTTGGTTTTCCAAGGAAATGAGGCAGCAATGGGATGTCTATCAGTTTCCATCTGTTCTCTTTTTCTCCTTCAACACTTGCCCACACCAAAAGCTTTTGGGGTCACTAACCAACTTCAACAACATTGTACAAAGCAGTAGAGTCCTCAAAGATACTAAGTTCCTACAGCTTCCCTGCACATTATATAGCCTTTGAATTAAGGGTATTGGTAGGTCAAAACAGGTAGGAAAACAAAAAAGGGCCCAAGAACAAGATGATGCCATTTCGCCATACCTTTCCCTGTAGATAGGACAGTCAGCCCTCCGTTATTAGGAGAACAGGACACAGATATATTCAAATACAAGAAAAAACAGACACCGTCACTGCGATGACAATGCAATCCATCAGTGCGATGGAGTATCATAACGGAGCTATAACACTTGCAGACCTGATTTTAACTTCCAGAAACCGTACAGCTGCCATTAGAGCATATTGCATCACTGTTTGTAAGGCTTAGTGACCCAGGATAGAAGCTACGCAGATATGTCTGCTAGTTCATCCACAGATAATAGCAAATCAGAGAACTAACCCAAAGCGTCAGGGCCAATAAGGCCTATTAGTGCCCTTAGGGCCCCGACACTAACGCAGTTGTACTGAACCTCAAATAGTAGGTCGGGAGTCATTTTATAATTTATGTCAGGATCAGATCATATATAAGCAGAAAACAAGAAGAAACAGGTAGTCAATGATATTCACAGTCTTCGATGCACTACTTCTATTACATCAGTACCATAGGGTACTCGTACAGAACATCTGAGATCATTCTCTAATGATACTGCTAGGCAACATAGCAGCTGGGGATACAAAAATACAGCTGCAATAACAAAACTGTCATTTTGCACAAAAAGAGCGTTATTTTAACTAGTAAAACTTATCAAACCCCCAGCCTGCTATACAGATCAGCATGCTTAATGTGATTAAAGTGATTTGTTACAGAAGCCTGAGTCAGATACTGCTTTGATAGTATCGTATTTGATTCCCTTTGCTATAAATAGAATTTAATAAGAATCTCTTCAAGAACTGTTTCCAAGTACTTTATTTTTTGAAAAGTCACACAAAACCCATAAATGTAAAGACTAACTATTTTACACTGAAAAGTGATGGTAAAACTTGTCATTTTGTCTTTTTTTTTCCCCTCACATTGATACCACAGTCTCATTCAGGTCAGAAATGGATATGCTTTCTTCTGTCACTATCAACACTGAAAACTCATCCTAGATTCTGAAAAATCAAACACACACTTTTTTCCTCATACATAATCACCATCACAGCGAAAAATATAGCTGTGCTGCTGGTCAAGTTATGGTCTCAATAACACTTCCGCAAAGCCATTACCTACTGATGTGTATTAAAAAGAGGAAGATTAACAGTCACAAGGTTATATGCAGATGTAACAGAAAGTAAAATTTAGGTTCAAAAATTTATTACAAAAACTTTGGGAAGAAATATCATACAGCTCGACTTTCAAAGTGGGAGCTGAGTTTTGCAGGGCTGATAGTTAAAAAGCATTTATGAACTGAGCAAACCAGTTGGATTCACTTAGCATACAAAAACCTCCAAGCACATGTTGCATTGCATTTCCACTATAGAGATGTTTGCGTTTCACTACTACTGAACAATTGCTGAATTTGATAGCTTGACTGGACCAAAACTCATAATAGGATTAAGAAATAGTCAGCTAGCAAGAATATTCTTACCCTTATGAGACCACTTGCATACAGCTTACTTAGGGAGTGTGACATTAATTTAGAGTGGGACCTTCTGCCACGGCTTCAAGGGCTCTGCTTACTGAACAGGATAATGGTGAAAGCCCATGGAAGGGTGGCAAGACTAATCGACTCACAGATTTCCTTTATCAGAATGTCTCCATTATATGCTTATTTATCAGCATCTCCACAATGCTGCCAAGTTGGCAATGAACTATTTTTGGGCACAAATGTAGACCACCAGAATTTCTGATGCTACACTTCACAAACACAACAACTGCACTGGAATACGAAAGACAAAGCCGGGCCTGTGATAGGAAGAGTTGTGGTAGACTGTATGGATGGCAAGGTTAACAAGGATTTATCTATCTACAGTGACTGGTTCAGCTTGAGAACATGAGTGATTACCCTACCTTTAAATACACAGCACATACTGTACTATACAATAATACAGTACTAGCTGATGACCTCTGAGCACTTTACAAGCTTTATTAAGATGTGCCTCACATTTTCCTTTAAATTATGCATTAGTATCCTCGTTTTACAGGTAAGCTTAAGTGATCTGCCACAGTACAAACAACCAAGTCATCAACCGAATGCAAATATCTTGACTGTGAATTGGTCACAAGAGTTGTATTTGAGTGAAGAGAAATCCTTAAAAAAAAAAAAAAAAATTCAACAAGTATCACCAATGCAAGTAGATAAGCCTCTAAACATCGACTCGAAAAATACGCTTCCAGAATTACTTGCTAAAAAGTAGCTGTAGATAAAAATAATTCGTGAATACTTTACTAAAAAAAACTCTAAAGAGTAACCATTGTGTAGATGTTAGCTTAAAATGTAATACAGTATTTCCAAAAAATCTGTATAGTCTCATGATTACATCTCCTTATTGTTGAGAGAAGGCACATGTGACTTGATAATGAGGGGAAGGGCATGATACTCATTTGAACTACACCTTTTTTTGTATAGCCTAATGGCCTGTTTTAGATTTCAGGTGTTTATTTTTTGTCTTAAAAGCCCATTCTTTGAACAAGTCATTGAAATCAACACTTCATTGAACTTTTACAGCTGTTCACACTTTTGCTGCTGCTACTGTTTATTGAAAGGCCATTTTCTGCAAGATTACCCCTTATGCCCAACTCCCAAGGGAAACGATCACAGTTCACCTCAATACTGCCCACAGCAGGGCCCTTCCAAGCAAAGGGCACACATGCAAATAAAAATCCTAATAACTGGAGCAGTATGCACCATGTTCCCCCCAAGGCTGACTTGCACAAAACTGTACAGTCAAACACACACAAGTTACTGCGCCTCAGCTGAGCGGCAGTAACTGCGTGAGCACTCCGTCTGTGGCACACGCAAGGCAATGCAACAATTTAGGCCACAATGAAAGAGGGTTAAGTGAAACGATTTCACATATTCCATGGGCTAGGAGATCACACAGATGCTCAGCTGACACATGGTAACTTGTTAAAGCTAGAGTAACTTGATTACGTGGCTTTCAGCGAGCTTCAAGTCACACATTTCCTATTGTGAAATAAAACTGTCCTATTTCAATGCTACTTAAGTAAATAAAATTTTGACATGCAATAAACCACATTCTTTCAGTGGAATCAAATCTGCATGTTAAATATATATATATATATATATATATATATAATATATATATAAATAAAAAAATAACAGCAAACATAACAGGCACACACCATTTAAAAGACATGGTTATAACTTGTCTCCTAGTTTTCCTTTTTAAAAACACTTGGAAAAGCTTTGTGGAATTCAAGCAAGCTGCCTTATTGTAGGCACTTGAAAAGCATCAACATTATTAATTTTACCATAAAGATGTTATAGCCTGTGTTTTCAACTGAGTTTGTAAAGCTATCAATTTGATTTAAAGGAATACTTTACAATTATAGTTTAAATCAGTTACTTGAACTGTATTGATCTAAAATGTTGGACACCTTTTAGAAAACCGGATTACACTTCTGATCTGCCTCATTTTTCCTTTATCACAATCAAAATGGGAGACCAAAATAAACACTATAATATAAAGCTTGTGCCAAAGAATTCATTTTCCATTTAGATAAAAATATTTTGTTTCCGTTCATACTAAATACTTCTGCCTTATTATCTGTGAGTTCTTATCAGAAAAAAAGCAATTTTGTTTATAAATTTCTTTTCTTTTCTAAGTAGACAATAAACTTAAAAAAACGAATGTAGCAATATCTCATGAAAGCTGCTTTTTCAAGCTGCATCATGGAGGTGCTAAATAAAGCAAGACTCTCAAGGTAAATAATTTCAAGTCATTAAAAAATATTGTTTTATGACTGTAGATATATAAACTTTTCTATCATATTATCAATGGGGAAATGGAGGTAAAATACTAATGCCTCACTGTCTGTCTTTGCTTTGCTATTTTTCTGGAGGACATCCCATTATTGCAGCTTCAGCAGTAGGCGCACAAAGGCAAAAAGCAGTTTTTTAAACCCTTTTATCATGGAAGCAGTTGAGAAGTGGGTTTTGCCAACATATTTAATATTCTAGTATCCATGACAAAAACCTGAAAACAGACAGCATTATACTAGTGGAAGAGTAATTGGTTTTTTTTGTTGTTGTTGGGCGGGAGGAAGGAGATGGGTTGCATGCACATAGTCACTCCATGCTCCACGTTATGCCCAAAACTCAAGATAAACGCTTCTTAAAATGTAAAGTGATAATCATGCCGCATGTAATTTTATCACCTACTTCTGAAATTCATCAGAAAAAATATCATAAGCTATGTTTCTTTTCATTGTTAGTAGAATTGCACTGTTAAATGTTATTTGCTAAGGAATTTTTTGGAAAAAAAAAATCAATAGGCGATCACCCTTTTTTAAACTGTATATTTAGAAAAGCTACGGGCAGTTTTGAAGTGTAAACTGTTAAATACATATTATAGTTTTAGTCACATTAAGGAGAGTTGGTAAGTGTCACAGAGGGGAAAAGTTAAAATACAGTGTACCCATCCTCAACAACCAAACTTATACCCGAGCTTCTGTGAACAGCCAGTTGAGAAAGACTTCAATTTAGGAGCAGCCTACTGTTTTACAGAGGATACAGACAATCCTCTGTAAGCAGAGTATGTCCTACAGCATAAATTCCTACCAAAGCAGTACAAAATCAGGCCAACTCTTACACCTGCTCCAACGTTACTTCAGTCAATTACCTCCGGGCAGACTGGAAATGGTGCAAACGTAAACTGACTCTCCTTCTCGTGGTATCGTCTGAGTCACAAAGCACAGAACACTTCCCGCATTGAACAGGAATATTAACTTAGGATAAGAATAAATTAACAGATTCTTGGGGAAAAAAAAAAATAGATGGTATACGGTCACTATAAAACTTCCAACCATGTGAGTATTTAAAGCATAAAGATATTAATGCTAGTATTATGTATTTTGTTTGTTTTTACCATTTGGACAGCAGACTGTCTATTTTCAGAATAAATATTCTAATTTTCAATTAGAACATAATTACACTTTTGGATTAAAAAGATGCATGCAAGAAATCACAGAAGATTTTTGAGAGAGTTACTGTACAAGCTGAAAGTGTCCTTCCAAATCCTTCAGTAAGGCCCTTCAAATTTTCAAGAAAAACATTAATGCATTTTCTCAGGTGATATATATTAAGTCAGTCCAAAAAGTCTTACTCATGTGCAGAATATTTGAATAGAAAAAGATAGACACGTTGCTGGAATCAGATTCAGTATATTATTCCCAGCATGACAGAAGTACGCAATATTGGCTGAATGAGAGTCTTAAAAAAAAAAAATCTAGCAAAACAGCAATTTCAACTCACTGTAGAGATCCTTAGCTATGCAGGACCTATAAAGATTCACGAGAATTTCAGTCCGAAAGACTCATGCACAAACTAATGGTATTTCAAGCTATATTCTTATCTCATTTTTTCAGACTTGTAAAAATGCATTTCACCTGATTTCAATTTTCCATAATATATTGAAATAAAGGATAGGCATGTGATAATATCTAGGTAAAGCTTTGCAGTTATTCATTTTCATATGTTCCAGTACCATTATTGGTAGCATACTATAAAGATTCTGGATTAAAAGAAGTACTGCTGAGATATTTTATAAATACGATGAATCGTTTATACAGGAGTCACTAACTTCAAAGAACGCTGGGACAAATACTGTGCAGCTATAATTCCACTGAAGTAAAAGGCAGACTTTCCATGGCTTAGTATGTTTTAAATCTTGACCCTTTTGTTGCCACCTCTTATGCAAAAACATGCTGGATCCCTTCCTTCCTCACTTCCCAATGACCTTTTTGGCAAATCTCTGTGTCCACCTCTAACGCTCCATCTCCCCAGGCAGATAGTTTTGGGTAGACTGAATACACTTGATATTCAGAAAAAAGGCCTCCTGCAAAAGACATTTTTAAAAGTCCTGAAGTTGGGCACAAAAATTTTGAAACTCTTGGCAACAAATAAAGCATTTTTGTTGCACACAGTTGGGCAGAGATCAACCGTTCACTTTACTTGTACTATATAATAATCATCCAGTGATTACTTTTGCCTAGTAATAACTTGGCATTAAACACCACCAGCACCTTGGGAAATACTATCTGCTTTATCTACTTCTAATCCAACTAACCTCTCGCATATAATCAGTACTATTGCAGGGGCTCACTTCAAAACCTAACTTACTAGTCAGAGGAAAAAATGAGCAATAAGTGAAGTTTCTAACAAAACATAATACAACACTTTAGGAGACTGGTACATGTCTGTGGTATGAAATCCTACAAAAAACTCATTAAAAATATTTGAGGAAAAGCAGTCTCAGTGTGAGACCATCTTATGGAATCTACAAGCCAATCCTCAAGTTAGCACTCTTTTATTATGATTTATTTGAATGATTTAATTGTTGTAATTTAACAACATAACAATCATGTTCCATAATCATGGCATCATAGCACATTTCCTGCACTGCAAAACTCTGTTTGCAGATGCAGTAGCCGTTTTGCAAGTCATATTATAGAAAAAAGTTCTTTTATACTTAGTTGTACTTACATGTTTCTCCTTCCCTCAAGTTATTCATTTGGAAAATCTACGGTTGCTGGGCTTTTTTTACTTTCTCTGGGGTAAAGAGTGATATGATCAGGACATCTATTTTTATTTCTTAGAGATAGCACTATTTCCTATCTCTAGGCACTGTGCCCACCTAATCAGAACCTTATTCCTGTCTTTTGAGTCCTCTGAATCTTGTCTAAACAACTTTAAACAAATGTTAATTTTGTTCATTAGTTACCATGAGGTAACACAAAAACAAATATTTCCCTAAATGTTTTGTCTTTCAGACACCAAATTTATTCAGGAGGATTTGCAAGAGGTAATTAGGGTACCAAGCTGAATGGTACCAAACTTTGAGGTGACACTGTGAGAAGTGACTCAAGGTACAGATCAAAAGAAAAAGAATACACTAATCTCTCAGATCTTCCTCTTTTTTCTTTACCAGTTCTAAACAGAAATTTTAAGAAAGGTCAAACAAAACTGATTTGCACAGAATTTGCTAATTAAGAGAAGACCCTGTACAAACTCATTTGAATAAACAGATAAAGACTGGAAAAAAATATAACGCAAACATATTGGCTGGCATGCTCCCACGAGCAAAGCATTGCTATTCTTACAGCATCCTGTAATACCTTGTGGCATCGTGATTGTCGTAGCTTAAGTACCACCAACAAATGAGCATGTTAAATCACTTATTTTCATTCATTGTGGCTTAGAATAAATTTGTCCTGCATATCAAGAAACATGTAGGATGCTATCCATGAGAAAAAAAGAGCTCTACGCAAAATTCATTTGATCTTGTTGAAAACTAGAAACTTAAATGAGGTATGTCAGAAAATTAACAAGCCATTTCTAGCCATCTGGATCAAATCTGAAGTAAAGATAGAACTATTTTTATATAAAGCTTAGCTGAATTATGGATTTCAATAGCGCTCAGATAAAAATAGGTACTCCATACACCTACTGATTGAGTTTCATTCCGTTCCACAGCCAAGAGTTATGCTTTAGTGGATAAGAATTAATGATGGAAAGCAAGCAAAACACTTCTATATAATTGAGAAGAAATCCATAGGAAATTCCTTTTTCTCTTTCCTACACTAAATGCTGACAGGTCACAAATATTTTTAAACTAACAAATCAATATTTCAATTCCCGTTTCTTTAGTATTTCACCCTCTTTCTACTAAATACAAGGAAATTATTATGGGAAAAAGCTATAACTAAATAGAGGTAATGTAAAAATTTACTGTAGAAGACTTTTTTCGTCACTTAAATTTGATCATACTATTAGTTCTGATGTGTTAATAGTCTAAAGATATACAGAGGGAATGTTTCATATTCATTTTCTATCAAGAAAAATCTACACATAATTTCAGTATCAGGAAATTCAGAAGATCAACCAAGGAAAAGAGATGGGTAGATGAGAAGAGAGCAGAGGATGCTGTCTGCCTTGATGTCAGGAAGGCTTTTGACACTGTCTCCCATCACATCCTCCTAGGTAAGCTCAGGAAGTGTGGGCTAGATGAGTGGACAGTGAGGTGGATTGAGAACTGGCTGGATGGCAGAGCTCAGAGGGTTGTGGTGAATGGCGCAGAGTCAAGTTGGAGGCCTGTAGTTAGCGGTGTCCCCCAGGGGTCAAGTCCTGGGTCCACTATTGTGCAACATATTCATCGATGAACTGGATGAAGGGACAGAGTGCACCCTCAGCAAGTCTGCTGATGATACAGAACTGGGAGGAGCGGCTGATACCCCAGAGGGCTGTGCTGCCTTTCAGAGGGACCTGGACAGGCTGGAGAGTTGGGCAGAGAGGAACCTCACGAAGTTCAACAAAGGCAAGTGCAGGGTCCTGCACCTAGGCAGGAATAACCCCATGCAGCAGTACAGGCTGGGGGCTGACCTGCTGGAAAGCAGCTCTATAGAGAAGGACCTGGGAGTGCTGGTGGACAAGTTAAGCATGAGGCAGCAATGTGCCCTTGTGGCCAAGAAGGCCAACGGTGTCCTGGGGTGCATTAGGCAGAGTGTTGCCAGCAGGTCAAGAGAGGTGATCCTTACCCTCTCAGTTGGTAAGGTGAGGCCACATCTAGACTACTGGGTCCAGTTCTGGGCTCTCCAATACAAGAGAGACATGGAGCTACTGGAGCGAGTGCAGCAAAGGGCTACTAAGATGATTAGGGGACTGGAGCGATTCTCCTAAGATAAGAGGCTGAGAGAGCTGGGCCTGTTCAGCCTGGGAGAAGAGAAGGTTCAGGAGGGATCTAATCAATGTTTACAAATATCTGAAGGGAAAGTGTCAAGAGGATGAGGCCAGACTCTTCTCAGCGGTGCCCAGTGACAGGACGAGAGGCAACAGGCACAAAATGGAAAAACAAAGTTCAGTCTGAACATACAGAACAATTTTTTTTTTTTTTTTTAAACTGTGAGAGTGATTGAGCACTGGCACAGGTTGCCCAGAGAGGTTGTGGGGTCTCCATTCTTGGGGATATTCAAAAGCCATCTAGATAGGGTCCTGGGCAACCCGTTCTAGGTGCATAAGCAGGGGGGGTTGGACTAGATGACCCCTAAAGGTCTCTTCCAACCTCAACCATTTTGTGATTCTGTGAAAATGTTTAAAAAAAATAGACGGAAATAAAATAAAAGGCCTTAGGAAATCTGTATTACTGAAGATGAGCAAGATTATTAGTACAATTTTTATGAAGTATGCTTGGCATCACAGTCATCAAGGAAAAAGTGGTTTTTCACCTCATATAAGCTAGCACACAGTAAACAACTCAAGGTAAAATAAAATCCCAGCGACAAAGACAGCCGTAGAGAGGCAAGCAGGTCAAGGCAAGCTCTATGAAGGAGTAAGATAGTATCTGTTTTAGGTACCTAAATTAATAGCCTGGGCTGTATGGCACATACAGTCACTGGTGACTTCACAGAGCAACTGGGACCCTCTGGTTAGGAGCTTATTGACCAAGCTATGCACGTAGTTAGATGCCCCCGTGAGTGCAAGAAAGTTGCAAGTTATCCTGTCTTCAGTAAGATTTTTACCTGCTTTTACCATACGTTAACTACTACAAGGCAAAAACAAAACTTTACTCCAAAGAAAGACACATGAGAAGAGTTTTAACTGTAAAACATTAAATGTAAAGCTAGATTAAAAGAAAAACAATCTTGAAGGGAAGTAAATAACAAAGAAAATGTAGGGAACTGGAAAATTTGAAGGAAATAACTGTCACCAAAAGAAGCCACTGCTGATGGTAATTAAATGATTACACTGACAACTCTCAAGCAGTATCTTTGCTAAGTAACAACTCAAAAAATGAGAGAACATGGCACTTCTGCATTTGGGTTTCTCTCTATAGTAGATCTACACTTAGAATTTGGCCCAGTGTTTCTGCATCAAAATGCTTTTAATTTTACACTTATTAGCATGACAAGCTGCTGAACAACAATTTGTGGCAGCTTATACTTCATTATAAGATATATAGCATTTCAAGAAGATTACAATAAATGCTGTTATTACAATGACTTTGGTTTCACGCCATAATTACAATAAACCATCTGCCCAGAAATTTCTATTAAGTCTATTGTTCATGTGCATAATATTGATTTAAATGCATTCTTTATTTCCCATACACTTAAAAATAACGTATTAGCCTATTTTCATTCCACCCCTTCCACAAAGATGCTTAAAGTTTAATTGTCCAATGAAACATACAGCGTGTTTCTAGGATTTAATATTTACAAAGACAAACCTAGAGGAGTAGAAGTGGTGCAAATAAATATTCTTACAAGATCAGATTTCCTACAGTATTTTAATATAAAGCTTGTACAAGCTTAGGCTTCTTTCCAAAGTATTTCATGATATAATATTTGACAAAGAAAAACATTCAACATTGGGAGGTGTTTACCAAAAGCCTTACAGTTAATCAAAGTGAAATATAAAAAATACCTTTCATTGTCTGAAGTTGTCAGTATCCAGATTTTAAATTAGATAATGCCACTTATGTAAGTATTTAGTGCCTCTTGTCTGCTTTGAATGAACAAAATTCCAAAACATGGCCCCGCTATCACATCTGGATTTTTGAGCACTACTTAACGAGAATTATTTCTGTGTTTCTCTAAACGTTGGGTAAACCATCGACTGTCACCTAGAGCTAGTAAACAGAAAACTAGCATGTTACTCACCAATAAAGTAGTTGTTTCCTAATGCAAGCATTTCTTCAGAAAGAACAAGTCCACCCAGTGCCTGGAGGAGGGTTACACTTCTGCCATCTATAAGTGAACACTGTTTAAATCCAGTTGTCGTCACTTTCCATAGCAGGATAAGAGAAGCTGTAGCATCTTGCCTTATACTACGGAAAAAAAAATTATAAAAATAGTTACATTCAGGGAAATCAGCATTAGCAGAAAGCACATCACTGCAGAACAAAAGCTAATCAACAGAGAAGGAAAACTTAAATATAGCAAGCATGGAATCTAGCAAAGGCTGGATGCAAATAAAAAAAAAATTTGATTTTCCAACTTAAAAAAAAAAGGTTTTTTTCCCCCCAAGTACTATCCATGGAAGTAGAGCCACTTGCATAACGTCTTCTGTTTTCAACATTTCCACAAAATTAAAAAAAAAGCCTCACTATTAATATTTACATAACGGTATATGTAAAAGCAGATATAAGCATACACTCTCTCAATTTCTAATTCTTGAGGGACAACATCTTAATGTCCAGTAACAGTTTTATATAAACATTACATAACGCTAAAGCAGCCTTCTTGGCTGTTTTTATTAAAGCCTTTTCACCTCGTACCTCCCTTCTACAACTACCATGCTGTCATTTTCTGTAGCTGAAATATATCTAGCCCTCTTGTTCACTGAAGTAATGATATTCAACACTTGGAGACTGATGCTGGCAGAAATCGTCATTGTTTGATATACTGGATCAAACATTCGGAATAGTTCATTCTTGTAAATTAAATGAGTCACGTAATGCTCCCAAGGTCACTGAGTCTGTGGCGACTTCCTGCATATAGACGGACTGGATAAAATACATTATCTACAACTGCATATATATTCTCAGTCCTACATGAGGAAAGTTTTTTTAGCAAGTACTGTATCTATATCAGTGTTTCTTTCCTCTCAGAATACTTTTTCAACTCACCTCCATACAGAAAAAATAAAAACTTGTCCTGCATCTGGCCATTTCCCAAATATTTGCATTAGTTCCTTCTGAATGAATTCGAAATGAGTTGGAACAATCCTTCAAAAATTCAAACACAACTGCATCTAAATGCTGAAAGCTGCTAATTCTCTTGCTAAAAACAGGCCTCCAAATACAAAGAGACGAGGCTCTGTTCCACAATTTCACGTATTGAATTTTTTTCAGTCTTCCTAAAAAGACAGAGCAGTCTCTTTCTCGCCATTTCACGTTTGTGTTCAAAACAAAAAATACAAAATTTTCTGATCATATTTGACCTGAGTTGAGAAAATGCTGAGACTAAACCAGCTAAGAAGGAAATTTTTGACAATATTTTGGGTTCTGCTTAAAAATGATCCCCATCCCCAGAGCTGACCAATTCGCTTTTAATAAAAACTTCTGTTAATAAGAGCATGATAGGAATCAGTTTCACAGTTTAGGTCACATCTGACAATCAAAACAAAAGAAAATCATTAATTCAAAATTATTGTGCTTACATAGGTACACAGCGATTGAACTAGAGATGTTATAGAGGCCTTTAATACAGGACTTGCAATGAAATGAAGAAAGATACTGCAAGTGACTGGGAAACTGAGCTGTTTCAGCTGGAAAACAGTTTAAGCACATAACCATCATAACATAAAAAACAGAAGTGGCATTCCAACCAGCTCTATCCAGATTAACTGTCAAAATAAAATACTACTGAAGACAATACAGTGTAAAAAAAAAAAAAAAAAATCAAAAATGACTGTGTGTACTCTGCAAACTACTTTTAAATAGTGCCCTCCATCAAGGGCTTTAACTACAGCTGTAGAAACTACTAACTTCAATGTATTCTTGATTTTTATCTGCTTACAAAGTCCAGCCAGACAGTGGACCATGCTCACAGACCCCATCCTTACTGAGCTTAAAAGGCTCATCAATGAGTGTGATTCAAAGTTCTGCAGGAAGAGTAGGACAGCTCCCACTTTTAACAGCTCCTGCTCCAATCTGTCTGCAGTTTGTCTCCTTGCATCAGTTTGTTTTTCCTCCGAGCATGGCCTTTTATAACAGAAAGCTGGGATTCTGGCAGATAAGATGACAGTATGAGAAAAGTAGGCTAGCTGGGGAAAATCTAACTCTAAAATAGCTGTAAAGTTGTGAGCCAGAGAAGAGCCACGTTGGTAGGTTTTTATTTGAAAAAATTTCCAGTAACAGATTTCTTCATCCCAGTTGATGATATCAGATCTTTGAAGAAGTTAGACTCAGTTAATTAGAAGTTATAAAGTAAGTATTTGATAGAAAAAGTGAGTAAAAGAATTAATTTAAATTATTCAAAAAGGCGGTTTGTACAATATAGACATCAAAGATTGATGTAGATTGTTGATAACACTCAAAGCAATAATCCAAAAAAAAAACCAAATACAAATATAAATAAATATATTTATTTCTATAATCAATGAGAACTACTTTCCACCAGCAAGCGCAGCTTGCAGATTAAAGAAAAAAGACAAGCATCCACTGCATGAAGGAGAAAAAAAGTCACACTTTCTCAAGTCAAACTGACATCTTCAATATGCCTTTCCTAATTCCTAATGTATACTGATGGCTCAGAGACAGTTTACATGCTTACATCTTCTAAAACACGAAAATATAAGAGGAAAGTTATACCATGCAAAGAGCTGTGCTGGTGCTGCTAGATGCCTGAAGGCTGTCTGAAGTTCCTTCACATGCTTTAAGTCATTTGACAAATCTGCCTCTCTGAAAGACAGTTGTCTAAAATATCCAGGCAAGTAGTATTTTTTTATTCCATCACATATGACAAATACTCTTACTTTATTGATGTATTCTGTGGAACTTCAAAGGAGATAAGCCGGCCTCCAGCAGAAGTATTGGAACTAGCATTTCCACAAGCCACATCTGGGGTTATCTGTAAATAACAAAAAAAAAATATATATATATATATAAATATAATATATATTTAACACTAAATCACAAAACATCACTACAGAAAACATGTTTGTTTGTTTGTTTTTTAAAAAAACACTACAGTGGTAATCCAACAGTGATTATCTAAAAATTACCAGGATAATTTCCTGGAAGAGTTCAGAAACTTTCAAAATTAATTTCAGAAATACTCTCCCACCTGCTCTAACAAGATCCACTATGAGAAGAACTACTGAATGGACAATCAGTGCTTTTAGATAGGAAAAAAATTAAGAGCACAGTTCAGAGTGAAAGGATGTTTTTGCCAAATCTCCAATGCCTGCTAGGCATGGAAATCAAGTGATTTCATCAACCAGATCAGGACACCATACAGGATGTTGTAAAACACAAAGAGAAATCATAGACAGACTCCTTAATTATCCATATCTTGTAGAGTGATTATTTCACAAAGGCAGGTTGAGGGCCATTACTATTTCCAATTTTACTTTTATTCCAGATATGTAATGTCCTATATGGCACAATTGGGTCTTTCTCTCATCTCCATCAACACCATCAGTAGTTTTAGTTAAGTAGTTTTCAGGTATCTTCATCAGCTTGACTATGAAATATCACACTGCAGTGCAAAAAGTGCATCAATTTCTTCTTAAAATTCCTAAACAGGTTTTGCAATCTTATTTTGTCAGTCATCTGGAATATGTTATTATGTTAGCCTTACTGGCAAAGTGAGACTGCAACCTGACACACTTCCATGAATTAATCTTCCATCAAAGGAAGAGCCAGAATCAAATTTGTAAGTGAAAGAATAATTCAAATTCATATTTTAAACACTAATATAAAATACCTGTGAAAACATGGAAAAGAAAAGTCCAGAATATTATTTAAGTAATAAATATTTAATGATTCAGAGGTGATTTTGATTCAGGCAAGGCAAATGCTCAATATTCACACTTCCTAAAAATGCATGGATTGCTCAGGTCATTTCTTCATTGTTGAATTGCCTGGTAGATATAAAATGAATATATATAATTTACAAAAACAAAATGAGACATAATGTTGTTGAATTTGCTTAAAGAAATTTGGAAAGATGATAACATACCCACTACTATTTCTGAAACTTGGATTTCAAAATTACAGAGCTAACCTTCAAAGCATGATGAAACTAAAATGAATTTGGCTAACGTTCTTCCTTTTACATATGCAAATGGTCAAACTGCTGAAACTTTCATTTACTGTAAGAATCTGTGCGCCTACTGGGAAAAAAAGAAATAGTATCTCTGCTCCCATACAGTTATACCTCAGCTAAAAAGAGACTCAGAGTTGTTGTATAGTTTTACAATTTCATGCATCTATTAACTTGGAAAACAACAAAAAAAACAGAATGTAATTTCAGCATTTCATTTACCTCTCCATTAGAAATTTGTAGAGTTAAGTATACAGATATCTGACACTAGAATAAAAAACAACAAAAATTAAAGAAGCAAGAACTGAACAAAATGGCTGCGTAATGGACAGCTGAGACCCAACTCTTAAAATGGAAACAAAAAAAAACAACCAAACAAGAAGTATTTGGTTTGCAAACACATAAGAGTAAGAATTATTCAGCAAGGATAGCATACATATGAAATATTTCAATAGTAATCAGAAGAGCTAAGGGCAACATGCAGGGTTTTGACACTTCCACCAGGAGAGAAAGATGTCAAACATTATAGATCTAACTAGTAACTGTTTGCAATTGGCCCTGGTTTTCATGCTCTACAAATCTGATAAAATAATCGTCTAAACTAGTAGGACACTGAAAAACAGGATTTTGTAAGAGCTGAAAATTGACTTTTTTCCATTAGAAAAATCTGATACTTGGATCAGACAAAAACACAGGAAGAAGCAGCAGCACTGATAAGGAACAAAAAATGGTGCCAACAGCATCCTATTTCAGATAAATACTACTAGGGAGACAAAAATGACAGCTTAGACACCTGAATTAAGAAATAATTTACACAGCGTTTCCCCACAGCAGTGGGAGATTTGTACACATTCCTAAGCGTGTCTCTGTCCTGTCTTAACAGGACTCCCTGCCAAGCCAAAAGATCTAAGAACGAGGGCAAAGACAATCAACATGTTACACTACAAAAAGAAACTCAGAAGATGAAAACAGTCTGAGTCTCACTCAAAAAAAAAAAAAAAGAAAACTAGTAGGAGATATTTAAAACTGAGTTCACTGGAAAAGAAATTGTTTTCAGAAGGTTAAACAAAGAGCACATGATAACCACTGCCTTCCTATACTAATTCCTCTTCAAAATTTATGAAAGCAAGATTTCTGCAGTCCAAAATACGAACAGACCATTATAAATCATTTAAAGATAATCTTTAAAAAGCCATTACATACAGACCCAATGATATCAAGCTCTTCCAAAAATTCCCCTGAAGCATTCAATAGTACAGAACCTTTACCCCAGCAAGGAAGCCCCTTGAGAAACAGACCTAGAGATACAACAGCAGTGAGGCAGCTATTTTAAAAATAGTCACCAAAGAAAACAAAATCTTCACAAGCCATTCAGAGCCTGAAGTATGCCTAGGAGCTGCTTACCAAGGTAAGTTCCTATATCAATACAGAAATAACCTCTTCAATATATTATGCATTTTAAAATGTTTAAATACCAAATTGCCAATACCAGGACACATGGCATTCCTCTTTATACCAGTGAATCAGGATAAATGCATCCCATAAGTTTTTATCTAAATATTCTTGCTTTTTAAAAGAAAGCATAATATAAACAAAACCGCATTTCTGTCTCAAAGATTTTAATAGCGTTAACTTTTTCAGTCTTTATCTGGGCAAAAAAAAAAAAAAAAAAATCATCTGAGAAAGCAAGAGTGAAGTCCCCAGAAAGAGATATATTCCTAGAGTCCCTATAGGTACCTTAAAAAGACAGCAATGACACAGCAAGAAGATTACTTTACCAGTCTACAGCAGCAGTATAGATGAGATTGAAAAGGAAATCAACTGTGGTACCTAAAACACTGTTCTTCCTTGTTACCCCTTTTGTTAAAAAAATTAAGCAACATGAATTTTATAAATACTCTCCTGCCTTACCCGCCAATCAGAAAAAGAGATATGTATGGTAATTTAACATGTGCTGCTCACAAGCCATAGATCCCAAGACAATATTTTTCCATGACTGCCTTACTATTTTGGTAAATTAAGTGTACTAGGCTTTAATTTGATGAAGCTAAGAGAAGTAACATACAACATCTTTAAACCTATACTTATGCTAGGATACATATATGCAGTCTTTCACTGCTGAATGTAGTTTCCTGGAGATATCTGTTGTATATGAAACGTCACAGTATGTTTCGTCAAAAGCTAACCAAACATGTAGTCATAATTCCACAAGGCTTTATCAATACCGTCAGACTATTCCTGAACAGCGCAAAATGCAGCCGTTCTAGTACAGCGAGAGCGTTCATATTTCTTTTGTATCTCAATGCTGTGAGTTTACAGGATTAGATAAGAAGGCTTTACTACTTGCAAAGTAGTCCATACTGTCTCAAACTTAAAAGCGGTCTGTAAGTGGAATGATGAAATTCACATTGGCCTTAGCAATTCTCTGCTAGATCTATTAACAATGCAGTAATGAATACTTCTGAATACCAATGAATACTTTCAAACGCTGGAATAGGTTGCCGAGATATCTTGCGGAGTCTCCACCCTTGGAGATATTCAAGGCCCAACTGGACACAGTCCTGAGCAACCTGCTCTAGCTGAGGGGGGTTGGACTGGATGATCTCCAAAGGTGTCTCCCAAACTCAACAGTTCTGTGATTCTGTGAATAAAAGTTCACCACATGAGCCAGTTTCCCACAAACTCTTTACTCGTGTAAATTGCCGTTGCAACTTCAGTGACATTAAAGCTCTCACAAAACTCCAGATTTTCATTTTGTAAGTATCCGTAAAGGTTATGCAACTAAGCATGTGTGCATACATATGCACAGTCGCGTGCACGCGACTCGTCTATTTTGAAGCAACACTTTCCTCCTATACTAGCTGTAAAGGCTCTCTTTTGCCTTTCCATCTCAAAAAGCCATTCTCCTCTTTTTACTCCTAACAGGCAACTCAGAAATCTGCCTGGTCTTGTTCTTGCAGCCAAAGCAAAGTAGAGCAAATTAGTCTAGAATTAAACAGAATACATGAATGCACACAGCATTTCTGTACTACACATTATTCTTGAACTAAAGAGATAAATATAAACGCATCTTACTGAAAAGGGTCAATACAAAAGTCAGTGCTTAAAAAACACCACAAACTCTACGCTTAAAAAATTAAAACATATTTGAAAAGACAACAAGTTAACAGAAAGAGTATGAAAATTAGTTCTTTGAGAAAAACAAGGTTATGTTCTGCGTAGACTCCCATGAAAGATAGTTTTGCCATTTAGAAAGAATCTTCCATTTCTTCAGTAGTCGTCAAGATGAATGCATTACAAGGAATGCTCTTGCGAACACCAACTCTTTCAAATCTTTCAAGGCACTACATATTAACTCTTAATTCAAAAAAAGCAAGTTTCGCAACTTGCAGCTTTGCCTTTTCTGAATAGGAATCTACTTTTCAATCAGGATTAGGCCTGCAGGATTTCTTCAACATGTTAAGAGAGACAAGCACTCTCTTTTTTTTTTTAAGCAATGTAACGTGCCTGTCAGCATTCCTTATGCAAGAGGAAAAATACTGTAGAAAAACATAAAAGAGGTTAGATCTTGACTACAAAATTTTGAGCAGCTATCTGCAGAGAAGTAAAAAGGGAGAAGGAGGTAAATAAAAGACAAACTAACAGAATCAGAAAAGAGGGATCGATTACTGTCGTCTTGTAGTCAAAATGCAATAATCCAGGATCATCTCTGGCACAGAGGCAAATCCCACTCACACAGGACAAAAGGAAAAGCAGCCCACTTGCTCTCTAGCGTGGTTAAACTACCGCTTCAGAAAAATCTAGCGCAAGATACTTTACCCCCATGTGAGCATATTTGATGCTACTCTCCGGAGTTTCATAGAGCATGACTCTTGAAAGAAAATTGGAACAGAAAGAAAATAAAAGCCTACTTCCAAAACGTCTCACCAGTGGGAGAGAAAAGTAAAAGCGTCTAGAGTAGGAGTAGTGCCTCTCTGAAGAGCACCAAGGGAAGACTGACAGACTGCATCCAAAAACAGCATCAAACGAAGAAAGCTTGCCAGTTATTGTAGCACTTTAAATTTAATGTAAGGAAGTCTGCACATCTACCCAGCCAATGCTATGACAAGCAGTTTGTGTTTCTTCATTCATCTGAGCTGAAGTCACTTTGTGAAGTCAGCAATCATACTGTAAAGAAGATCCATTAAGAGAAGATTTTGATGCACTGCAATCCTCTAGATAACTTCCTATGCTTGCTGAAACATATACCTCTTGGTATAATACTGATACTATTATCCCGTGTAGGAAATACCATGTTTCAGTAGCGTTATCTTAGGCAACGATACTTTCTCAGCTAGATTATCTGGGTCATCACATTAGTCAGATGCCTTCTTGTCTCAAGCTGGCCATCAAAACGAATGTCAACTTCACAAAACCATTCATTCAATCAGTGTTAGTTCCTTGAACAAATAATGGCCATTTCTTATTGTAAAGCATATGGAGCTGTTCTGAATAATACAGAAAAACCACTATGGAAACAATCTCCTAAAGCAAAAATTCAACATACTCAAGTCTTTACATTCAGACTATGAGTTCAGGTCACTAGAGAGTAAGCTAGGAGGTAACCTGGAAAGTCTGCAAGGTTGGCCACAGATGCTTCTACTACTAAAATAATGAAAGACAGTCAGCCTTTAAGTTTTAGGTCCCCCCCCCCCCCCCCCCCCAATCTCTCAAAGATTTCAGGGTGGGATGATTCCTGAAAGAGTAGTTAAGAATCCAGATACTTTTTAAACAAAGCACCAGACTACCAAAAAAAAAAAAAAAACCCCAAGCAACAAGTACTATTGTATAGGTATTCCTATCCTGAAAGAGGATGAGAGTTTTGATTTTAGTAAAGCTAGTATTTGTGATCATCCTTTAAACATCTTTCAGCAATGGAACGCATCAAACGATAGCTTGGGTGAACTTCACATATGTTTTGTTCAAGCAGGCAGAGCTTCACGTAAGTTTTGTTTGAGCTTTTAGAGATGCTCTGATTTCTGCTTTGAAAATAAATACATTAAAGGGTGTAACTTATCCAGAGACACTTACGCTAAGTTGTTATCCGAATGGTCTTTGCACAGAAAGTTTCGTAGGCATATATTGTAGAGGAGAGATTTGGTGAAGTTACAGAATGATCCCAGAAGGAAGTTAAGATTATTGCAATAGAATCTTTTATTTAATGTCCTCTACTTGTTTCTATGCTATCTTTTTTCTAAAAGCATAAGAAAAATAGAGGCTTCCTCACCCATTTTCAAGTTAAGGATTTCCTAAGCTGTATTTTCTATGTATGTAGTGACTTCAAATGGTTATCTCCTCCATAATTTTTTTTCCATCTCCGCCATAGCAGACTTTGGCAAAAACACTGCATGAACATTTAGTAATGCACAAAGCAGTAAAGATTCAAAGGTCTCTTTCAAGCAGAACTATTTCTCAAGAATATTCAAGGTACTGCAGAGCAGCAGTAATCTCACCCTATTTCAGGGGTTTCCACCTGACCCAGGTGTTCTCCTTTTAAATTGACTAAGAACACGCATAAAACAAACGCTGTCCCGATTTCAAGGGGAATTACAAGTTTATTGTAGTCTCTAATCACTAGTTTCAAAAGCTAAAAACTGAGCATCAGTATTGCAGTATAAAAAAAAGTTTAGGACCCACTTGCTTAGCATTGCAGCTCCCGACTGCACACCTGGCAAATCACTTTACTGCTGGAGACACTGAAGCGCTGAGCAGTAAAATGTGAACAATACTGCTGATTTCCTTTGAAAAAATTTTGAGAGCTAGTAAAAGCGATATGTAAGAGTAGGGAACTGCTATTCTTATCTTATGATTTTGTATACAGAAAACTTTGTTGCATCCATTATTTGAGTGGGATTAGTGATTGTTTCTTTTTTCTTTGATTTTTGTCGAGATAGATCTTTTCTATACTGAAATATGAACGATCATTGGACCAGGGAAACCTGGATTGCTAGTTGTATCTATCTGGCAAGCGGAACAATTTACTTGCTCAAAATAAAAACAAAGTTCCTTTTCAACAGCTGAGCACAAAGATAAATTCCTGATACATGACGGAAACTATTAGAGGGGAACATTTTTTCCTTAATGGTCTGGGTTCATAGCCCCTGATTGCACATCAGAAAAAGATAGACTAATTCCTTAAAGCAAGAGCTGTCTAAGAAATGAAATCATCCCCTAAAAACACCCATATGTTTTCAACTAGTACAAAAGTTACAGAGGAAGTCTAGTCAAGTACGCATTGCCAAGCATGTCCCTAGTGTCCAAGGAAAGGAAAAAAATGTCCAGTTGTCACCACACAACATGCTTCTCTTAGATAATTTGCTAGTCTCAGGTGTTCATTTTTTCCGAGTCCATACACCTTCCTGAAAGAGCTTCCATGCAAACTTTGCCCCTACAAAACAGTGAGAGCTTTCACATGGAAAGATTCTGGTAAAATTTCTCTCTGAGCAGACAGGCAAACAGAGTATGAAGAACAATACTCTACTTGCAGGCTCAGTATAGAATGTGAAAGCAGCTTGACCTGGAAGATTTCAACAAACAAACAATAGTAATAGCAGCTTTGCTTGCCTCTGAAGCTCAAGAAAGCTTAAAACAGTAGATTTTTGAAATACAAATCCTATAGTTACCTTTTTTTTTTTCCCTCTCTCTTTTAGAAGAGGCCAAAAAAGGATCTCGGTTAAGCTTTGCAAGCTAAGAGAAAAGGGAGCCTCTTCCTGCTAACACCTAACTCTTTGCTCTCGAAGCCTCCACCAAGGAAGCTTTGGAATGGACCTTCAGGCAAATCAGCATCCCCTTTGCTTTCATGTAGATCAGAGACAATGTTTAAATCAGCATCTGCGAACCCTTCTCTTACAGGGAAGCATCTCTCTTGCAATGGCTTCCTAAGAACAGAAAAATCATTACGCTACGCTAGATTGACAAAAATGCAAGACCCATCACAACATCTTAAAAACATATAGACACATGTACATATTCGTGTTAATCATGCAATTCTGATTTATAAACTGTTTGTATTTCTCAGCTAACAGAAGACACAGAAGGGTGGATTTTAGCTACTAAAATACCAACTTGTCATCTACCTGCTTAGCTAAAATGCTTAACGAATCTATATAAAGTGCAAACCAGGCAGAAGTGTTACTTATGCAATAAAATATCAGACCACAAATTGAAGAACAAACAAGGGAAATCTAACACAGGAAAGGGCATGCCCTTAATTGATCAGGACATGCAGGGATGACACTGTGTCTAATCTAAGTAATAAAAGCAGATCGTCTGTTTCTGCTTCAGCGCTCTCTCTCTCTCTCTCCAAACTCCATGCTCTTTGCCTGACATATGTTCCACTGTACAATAATAGATACAGTAGACAGTATTTTAAGAAACAAAGCTCTGCTGTTCTCCAGAGTTTGCTTACCATAACTCCCACTGAAACAGGACACAGTGAGTTAGAAATGCTTGGTAGCCTATGCTCAGCCCCTATAATTACTCGTAGTCCAGATCTAATCTGCGGGTCATACAGTATCAAGCATATATTTCATACAAGTCGGTTTTACTTTCAGAAGTTTATTTAAATAAAGCTAAAGTAGATATATGAATGACTTTGTTAGACCAAGCAAATTATGATGAAGAACATAACTTTTTTTCACAGATTCAAATCATGCCTGTTCGCTTTCTTGGCTTTGGAGTGTGTGAATATACCTCAGAAGAATCCTACTCCTTGAAACACTTCAAAAACAGATGCAACTGATATTTTATGTATTTACTCCTGAGTAAACTCAAATGAAATAACTTTCCTCTACAATCAATTTTTTATTAAGAAAAAGATGTCAAATATTTTAATTGTCTACTGAAATTAAAATACTTCTTCACCAACAGGCTTCGTTATCCCTGGTGCTCATTACTAAGTTGGCCTGAACAAGATCAAAAAAAGGTACCACCTCTACCCCCAAAATGAACACCCCCTTCCGCAGCTTTAAGATGCATTCTGCACATACATTATTAGAAGTGGGTGTTCTCTGGATCAGAGCTTGCAAACTTCTAGTACCAACTGCTGTAGGAACGACACATAGAGGAGTATTGGCTTCACATCTCCAAGAGAACAATGCAGAGACCTCGCAACCATCCTTACAGTGACAGATTTCAAAGAAGAAGGGAGGAGGATGGTCATGTAATAGAATGAACTTAATACACACATTACAAAGATATCAAGAGGTAGATAATTGATACTTCTTTGTTAAGGTTATGGACATACATACTTCCCACCTATAATTGGTTTTCACATGTAACAATTAATATTTAGTTGTAACTGGGTTAAGTTCTCCTACCTTTTTTTTTGTTTGCAGATATTAACATCTGAGCAAGACGCCTAAGATTTGCTAATAAAAGAATGTAGAAACAGTAGAAAGCAGAGGTCATTTCTTAAGGATCTTATGTTGTGTACATTCCAGATACTGTAGTTTGTAGATTTACTAAAAGGTGCAATAAGTGTTTACAACTTTCTAACTGCTCCGATAACCCAGAAAATATATACAAAGTGTATGTTCCTCCAACAATTTTCTCATTCTTTCAAACATAACTCATTTGTCTTTTCTGTTACTTATATTTGTTCTGTGTCATTAATAGTGTTGAGGCAAATAAATGTTATATTTTGAACTGTTTTCCTTAGTGTAGTGTGCAGTATGATTTACACAAGCAATAACATACAAAATATGAACTGGATCTATTTAATCCAAACTATGGAGCCCTTGGGAGACAAGTCTGAGCCATCAAACATGTAAACATGTGTGATAAAGCTGATTTAAAGGTAAAAAAACCAATAATTTATGCTAACATGCATAGACAAGACCAAACCGTATTACAATGTCTATAAATGGATCAGATATTGCAGGCCATCATAAATGAAGTCTACAACATACCTGTGATGCAATGCAGTATCTTGTAAAAATAAGAATTTAATAAAAGATCAGGCAACTGCAGACACTGTGCACTTGTGTCTGCTGTTTCTCTGAAAACATCACACACTAATTTCCTCTAACTTCCTAGGCATCTTCTGGGGGATCTATAAAATTAATCGGTAAGTCTGAGATGCTTTCAATCAGTTTCCCTGTCAATGTGGACAGCTAAATCTGAAAATAGTAATTTACATCCCAGTATTTATTATGAAATGTAGAAAAGACTGACTGAATCCTTGAACTTCTGACCAAGATAAGAGACAATACAACATTTTTACATGGCAAAAAAAAAAAAAAAAAAAAAGCATATCTGAAAATTTTTTTTGAATAGGGAATAACCACATATTTTAAATATGGAGTAACATGTTGCACTGAAAGTCATAACAAGTGAAGATGAATTTCTAAGACGATATCAGAGCTAGGCAAGCTGCTGTGCAAACATGCAGTTTCAAGGGGGAATTCAAATACAGAGCCCACAAGCAGAGCTATAACTCAAAAGGTTGTATGTAAATATGAATCCTGCTGCATGCAAAAATGGTTATTTTAAATTTTTACTTCACAACTTTAGACAAAATAAAATAGAGTTTCCTAGAACTAGAATGTCAAATCCTAAAAGAGCCTATGCAGGCCCGTACAATCTCATTTCCTCCAAAGGATATTGTATAAAAGGCAGAGATACTGAACATTCTTCTAATGTGTGTTCATTTAAAAAAAAAAAAGTCTCAGCCATTTTTCTAAGATTATTAATAAAAGTGGTTTCAGTTGTTCCTCCCTGTCCCTCCCTCTACAGCTGGGCACTGTGTTATATATTGACTGCTATTTCTAATCCTCAAATAGCTATGTTTTCTTAACACTACAGGGATTCACAAAGCAACATGGGACTGTAACTGTCAATCAGAAAAAAAAACATGTCAAAAGTACTGCTGTAATCTTTTGTTTGTCTTGAATTCATTTGATGTTTGGAGATATTTGCAAGGGTTGTTTTTCATGAATGACGAGAACAAACAATATTATTTAATTTCAAAGAAATACTCACTACAACGTATGTAAAAACAGCCTCAAAAAGGCCAAGTTTAAGCCTGTTACCCTTAACAAATGTCAGTTTTGTAGTGGTTAATTTTACCAGAATAACAATTCAGAAATCATATCTTCAATCATCCCATGCAGTCATCCATGACATTATACACAAATGGCAACACAATGATAACTGTTAGACATTCCTTTGTGTGGATTTCTATTTAAACAAAACATTCTCACCTCTATTTCATCCCATTTCAGATCTACAACTTTCTGTCCTGCTTTTGGCTGCCACGTAGGTAGTGTCATAGTTGTTCTTGAGCGAGGAAGAACAATGTCGGGTTCCAAGGTAGATGAGACCGGGCTGCTTTGCCTGGGTGATGACGACTCGGTCTGTCCAGAGACTGGAAGGCTGGGAAAAGAGTGTTTGCAGTTTGTTCCTTCGTAGCCCTCACTGCAGACGCAGAGGTAGCCATCACTGCTGGCGCTGCAGTTACCATGGTGACAGGGGTTGCTGGCACAAGGATCTGAAATAAACTGGGGAAAAAAAACATCATATGGGTCAATTATTGCATATGACAGATTTATTTCTGAGCTTTACAAAGACCATAAAACGTATTTCTTCACTCTCTCTGGTATTTATCTTCTAAATACATTTATGGACCAAATTCATCTTTGATATATCTTCAAGAAAGTAAATTCAAAGGATTAGAGAAGAACATAGATTAATATGGTTCACCGCTCCCAGATCATTTAATGCTAATTCACTGCTGATACTGTCAGTAAAGCAAAGTGCTAAACACAAAAGGGAAGCGTGGCCACACGCTTGTGAACACGCAATGTGAACAATTCACCTTGTTCAATTTTCAAGAACAGTCTCAGAGTAGCCTCTGTTGGGGACAGAACAAAAACCGAGAAACGGGATGCAATAAGAGAAGCAGGCATGGGGCACAGGACACCTACAGATCGCCAGGCGATGACATGTAGCAGTGGGTCACCACAGTCAACCACAGTCACGGGCATAGCAAGTTTAATTTGAGAACAGCTATGCTTTTTGCCTGCGCTTCTTTCAGGGGACAGCTGTTTCAGAAACTCATTCGTCTGATGCTGGAAACTTTCAATCAGGAGTGGCTGGGGCAAAAAAAATGATTATTTCTAAGACACCATTTGTGATAAAAAATAACAAGGCTGAGTTTTGTGATGTGGGAAAAATGCTGTCCTGTGCTTGCCTGTTTTCTTCTAATTTCCAGTTTAAATTTATCTACAGCCCGTTTGTACTCCATTCATATGCCACTATTGACTTTCAGGTCAAATATTTCTTCCCTCTTCCAAACTAGCATTTATATCCATAATGTAGTTACAGCACACACCCACCCACACCCTCACCCAAATTCTTCTCAAGCTTCATTCGACAGACTAACCGAGCCACAGCCTCCCCCTGCAGAAGGGGCCTTCCACTTGCACCACCATACCAGCAGCCACATTCCCAAGCTTAGCTCCGCCTTTGGCAAATTCATCCACACTTTTGTTCGTCCTGGAAATATTTTCCCTGCTATCACCTGAGAAATGTTTGCCTTAGTAAGACCTACATCACACCTGTGACTCACTGTCATCACCTGAGCAATTAATACAGCCAGGTCATTCCCTTGATTTGTCCTCATATTAAAGTGATAACCCATCACTTGAAATAGACTTTCTTAGTCTTTAAGTGCAAATTTCATCCAATTATTCCAGTGCTAAAAGTCATGCTGTTTTTCCTTGCAAAATCTTCCAGCCCTTCTCTGCATAAGCAATGCTTCCTATTATTATATTTCTCAATAAAGCACCATAGTTATCATAACTAGGAGTTTAATAATAAAAATAGCACACACTTTTTATTACTATAGCACATATCACTAACGTTTTAACATTCACACCTTTCAAGCATGCACCACAAGATCTTAAAATGCTCCAGTTTACGTTTTTGTTCATTAGCGCTCAGTATATTTTTCAGTTCCATCATACTAGCAAAGCCAGAAAGCTTTTCATACATATGTTGCTTATAAATTAGCCAAACAAAATTGCCAGTCATCTAGAAACAACCTGGAATAGCTTTCCCCTTAGCAAAAAATTTCAGGCACTTAAAGTCCATAATTACAGAATCTTCAGGGCTAAAAACAAATTTTGGGTCTACCCTAGGAAATTTACTTTCCCATCAGTTCAAATCAGGGTACACCAAGCCTTGATAAAACACTTTGTTATTATATAAAGCAGTACTATCATCGGCCTTGGCTGGAATTTCTCCCTTGGCTGGAATTTTTCTAGATCGTAGCAACGTTTTTAGACAGTAAAAAGAAGAAATACTACTATGAAATGTAATTTTGAAAATAGTTGATTATGAATGTTGGATTTTGTACTGACGAAGAAGAATTAGAGCTAGAGGCCATGCAAAATATATGATATACTCATTTATCTTACAGTTTAGATACAGCTCAGATGTTATTCACGTTGCATGGGCAGACATATCAATATATATTAGGTGATGCATTAGACATCAGGTCAAGCTCTGACTCTTCATTTTTAAAACCCAGCTACACATAAATATAAATATTTAAATATGCAGTTTAAGTATACTTAATATATCAGGAGTCAAAGTGGTATGGATTTTTATGATGTGATGGGCCTATGTCCTAAAGTCGCTCTTTCCTCCAAATTGACAGAATGGATCAGTTCTCAGAGGATACTTACTAGATCACTTCTCAGCAAAATAATATTTGTATATGATAGAAAAGGAAAGAACAGTTTCCAGGAAGAAACACAACCCAGTTCTGTTCCACAGTTTGTCAGTTACATTTTCAGGTTGCTCCCATCACCAAGAAGCAGAGATTTTCACAAAGTTCTCTTTTCCTTTAAGAGTTTTGAAGATAAAAAGTGCTGAAGTGTGAACAAAGTTCTCCGAAAATTATTTGCAACAGTTTTTCATGTTCTAGTTGCTTGGACTAGATCCAATTTGAGTTTCAAAGACATGCAGCTCTCCTATTGCTGGCTAAGCTCTTTGCTCATGCTTCCACAATTAACGCAAATTCACATCATCCTATCTGTGATTAATGAATTAGCATTAATTCTATTTTGAGGAAATTTAATTGCTCTAGTCACACCCAAATGTCATTACTGGCAAAATTCTGTAACAAGAAAGGACACGACTTTTTCAAGCACTCAGAAAGGGCACTTTTTCCCCCTCTTTGGTCAATATAGCCTTTCTTTTTACAAGCACAATAATCAGAAGTGCTCTCTGATGCACATTATTTGCTGCAAACTGTTTCAAGTTTGTCTAACCCCAGAGGTAAAGAGACACTTATGGACACCCACCACTCACTGCTCCAGGCATCCGGATGCACCGGGCATCCAGGAGCCCTTTGTGCCTTGCGAGTCCCCACTGACGTTCCGTAGGCACCCCAGTGCAATTAGGACTGTTCAGTTCACGTGAAGAATAAAAAATGCAGGTGTAGATACAGAACTTTAGCCATGCACTTTGTCACAATTGAATTTTATAACTTATTTCACAGAATTTTAAGATAACCTTCCTTTTTTTAAAAAAGTTATTATTAATTCTAAAGCTCTTTTTTTTTTTTTTTTAAAGGAGGCTTATCAAAAATGATATCCTTTGTGCACACAATTTTTCTGTTGAACTAAAGAAAAGTTCATTTTGATCAGCAATTACAAAGAAGCAAGGAAATTACTTTGTGCTGGGTTTGATGTTTCTGTGATCCCCCTAGTCGTCTCCTAGCTCAGTGGCATTAAGAGATAGCAACCACTTTGAGAAACAACCTGACATAGTCAACAACATGGCTACATTACAAAATGGGTAGCAAAATTACCAGACAAGGCTTTTAATAAAATTTTGAAATTCAAGGAACCAAGTGAACAAATGTCCTTGGTCTCAAAACTGAGCGCTGATGCTAAATATATTGTGAGTAAACTATTAAGAAGGGATATTTTTTAGCCTTTCCTTGTGAAGTTCACAGCACTTTGAAGCAGTGTTGCACAGAGAAAAGGAGGAAGCACGTAGCGACTACATACAGCCACTGATTAAAGATGAAAACAATACAATCACTATTAAAAAATTACAGATTATTTTGTTCAGAAGTAAAATTTCAAGAATCTTGATTAAGCAAGTATATCTGGTATGCAGGTCTCTTCTTGTTTTTCCTCCATTTGTCATCTAAAATTCTGTGTTCATAACACGCTCGTTGCCTAAATAGGCACAATCAGCAGTTATTGTACCTCGCTGACAAAGCGGAGCTAAAAATTGTAAGATGCGTTTCCTTTCAAATGCTATTTTATATGCCCGGACAGCTATAAGTTTTGCAGTATTCTTCTCAGTAAAACCTTAAGATAGATTCATACCAAGGTGCACTCGATATTGCAGTTAATTTTCCAAAGGCAGACAGAATATGAACACATCCACAGTACAAAAACTAGCCTTTTTTTTTTTTTTTTTAAAAAGAATCACACTCACAAACAAGGATTTTATTCTTGCCACGCCAGTCAGCCCAATCATTTCATAAGATTTTTGCTCATGCTAAAATACTGCAAGATGTACATTATCTGCAAGATCTTTTTTCCAGTACTCCTTCTGGAGACACCAACTGCACGATTCAACACACATCCCAATCCAGTCTCTCCACACAGAGTTCCATTCCTTCTATCTGGAGACAGTTTAAAAAAGAAAAAGAAAAAAAAAAAGCTCCAGAGAACTTCAAAAACTAAAACGTTAAGCTTAAAGAGAAGGCTGTAAATGAGCAAATTACACTCCATGCACAACCTGCCTTCCACCTGAGACTCTTTTCAGGTGTGCTAGTTAAAAAAATAACTTTTGGCTGTTGTCTACAACCACACACAACAAAATGCCAGCTTGCAACTTGTCTTCAATGAAATACAGAAAACCCAGAGTGAGTCTAGCCCTCAGATTGGGGATTCAGTTAATTGTTTAAGTCCGTTCTACACAGCCTCAGGCAAGCGGTTAAAAAAGCAGAGCTGCCACAACAATGTCAAAGGTTGATATTTTATACCTGCATTCAGTAGCAGTCACAACCTCCGAAACAGTTTTCAGATATTAAAACCCAACAGAGACTAAACGTTTCCCATTCTTCAATGGCTTCCTGAGAGTTTTTCAAGTTACACAACAAATAGTTGTGTTTTTCAAATATGGAGCTTGACTATAGCTGATTGGGATGTTGACAGCTAGTTTCTTCACACAGTAAAAATAGGTCTTAGGAAATCAGTACAAGAAAGCAACCCTGCACCTGAACAAATCCCCCTGTACAAAGGCAGATACCTTCTCCAGGAAAAGATGATCCACGCTGTACAACTGGCAGAGGAGAGGGATCAGACACAGCAGTTTGAAAGTACGTACACTGCATTAAAAGTTATCAGTTGATGAAAATTTCAAAAAAAAAAATTAAAACTTTGCCCATAGTCTAAGACAGTATCAGGTTTTTTTGTTTGATTGTTTTTTTTAAATAGAAAAATTTTTGGAACTAACAAGTTCTTTCATATAAGCAGGTCTGAAGTATCACACTATCTTTGAGTATTCACCTATTTATGAAAAATATGTGGACACAGACCAATCTTCGGCACAGCAATGGCAACAAAGTTTATCTAGAAATATATTCTCTTCAAAAGAATGGTTTAGTTACGTTCAAACTACTATTTAAGCTTAGTCTGGTTCAACTTTTCACACAGTGAAGTTCTGAATCCCATTCTATCATGCATTATATATTGATGCAAGCTAGGAAATGAAACAAAAGAGAGCAGGATGAATTAAAAGAAAAAAGTCAAATGCTCAAAAGAGCATCCACAGAAAAGCACTGAGATGACTGTATTAACAAATGCATTTTCTTCTATTTTGAAAAAAGATTGTCTTGTAATTCAGTGGGACTGAGCAAGACATGTGAGTTCAATTTCTAACTGTCCTAGAGACAACCTGTTTGACTTCAGGACACTCGGACATTATTTCTGCCTCTACAGTTTCCTAACTGTGAAAAGGAGATTACACTTCCCTTCTCACACTGCCTGTATTGCCTAGCTAGAAAGTAATTTTTCAGGGGTGGGAAGCACAGAGCCAGGTGAAGTAACTCACAAATATCACTGAAACACAAATCAAAATAATAAGGAAATAAATCTCAGTATAGGAGGGCTAAATCTGTAATGTGTGCCTGCTCAGGCTGTTTGAGTGATGCAAGCGTGTTCAGACAGACATTCAGCAAAGATTCTTTAAAGTTAGGAAGAAATTCTCAGCTACATGCTGTTTTCTCATTAACCACACAAGACAGTAAAAACATCGATATTGTACGTTTAGACCCTATGCTCTTCAGTCAAACAAGATCTGCTTGAAAACAAGTAGGTCGAAGAGTACATTAACATTTCAACTGTGATTAAATACAATAGAGTTAAGGGTGACTAAAACACTGTAATTATGGGAGGGTTGGGATGAATGAGATTCTTTATCTCACAAGAATGCAAAAATTAACAGAATAACAGTATCTTGGACCACAAAAACCTCTCCATCTGAAAAGCTACCTGCAGTTCCTTTCACATATATATTTAAGAACGCTCTGGCTACTTAAAGAAAATGCAGCAGAACAAGCATTGACATAAAATGGAAAGAATTATGTGTTGGAAGAAATACAAGTTTCAAGCTAAAAAAAAGAACAGAGAGGCTGACGGGAGAAAAGTACAACAAAACAGTCCTTTTTATGGGCAGAATAGGGATGTACATCTCATCTAAAGTAAATCTGTAAAAAAAAAAAAAAAAAAACCAAACAAAAGACCACAACTACGTGAGCAATATGAAGTACACAGAGCAGTGACTCAAGTGACCAGTTAAGCCACACGAGGAATGCCCACACAGTAAGATACACCTCTCTGGGGACATATGTTAGAAGCACATTACTAAGGTTTTCATAGTTAAGCCCTCAAAAATTAGGAAATAGACTCGGGATTTCTTGCAAATAGAGTTCATAGCTTCTCTCACCTACTTTACATAAGAAATCTTTACTTCCCTGATAACATACAATATTTCCCATAACTTGCCTCGTTCAGTGTTTAGCAAATAAGACAATAACCAGCAGCTCCCCTACAGCATAGATAGCTTATTTCTTTCAGTCATTAGTAAATTTATTTTCTCTATACCTCTAAGACAGGAACCAATGCACTCAGAAGTGACAAAATTGACAAGAGTGTAAGGAGATTCTGGGTCACTGAGCTGAGAAGTCCATAACTGGATTTTTTCAGAATACTTGACACTTTATTGATCTTTCAAGATATAAGGGACCACGCCCAATTACTTTAATTGCAGTTTTGAATGTTTTCACAAATTAATGCTCAAATCTCTCAGAGATCAAAACAATTAGGAATTCACAGCCACCTATGCTAAGCTTCTTAGCTTCAGAATGTTAGTTTACACGGCCATAGTAATACAGAGGAACTTTAACCAAAACTTTGTGCAGGACAGCTTGAAGCCACTTCACGGTTATTAAAACCTTTTACTACAAATGACATTATATATATAGATACCAGTTGTTGTTGCAGCCTTGATACATTCCCAGAGAACAGACTAAATAGACTAACTAGCCCCTTACCCTAAAGAAGGCAGTGACCCTAGGGAAAAAAAACAGTCTATTATAATTAAACTATATGTTCCAGAAAGCCAAGTTACGGTTACACAAAGCCCAGCTTTTCTTTACTTTGGGGTGCATAATTTAGAAACCAGGCATTCTTTTAATAGGTGGAAGAAAAGATAAGGTAAAAGGTCTTAAATACACAAGTTCTTTTTAATATTCAAAGTTTTAAAAAAGTATTCACTATCACCACATAAGATAAGACATGTCTGCAGGACTGGCTATTTTTGATCCCAAGGAGCAGCTCGCTATCACCTGAGTTTTCAGAGCAACTCACAGCTCTTCAATACTCTTACCTTCTCTGGTCAACAGAGAAAGGCAGATATTCTCCAGTGGGATCCACATCTTCCTTTGAGGAAAACGAAGATGAAAAGACTGCAGAACTCTGGCTTCTGTTCTTAATTCTGTTATGCAACTCACTCAAATGCTTACATCTCCAACAGCCGCCATCTCCTCTTCGTATTTCTCCTTGGTGCTATTCCATTCACAATTTTGACACCAACACGCAGCAACAAAATTTCCGACTGAGCTCCCATGAGCAGTGCTCTGAGAGAGAAGCTAGAGAGGAGAACACAGGTCCAAACTCGGTGGCTAAAAGTATCTCGCGGAGATACTGTGGAGAAAGCAGATCCCAGTTTCCAAAAGAGTCTGTGGCTGTGTGAACCCTGCCCTCAAGGGCAGGGCCAAGATATAGGACATAGGCCTTTGTGGTACAGTGGTGCCTCCTGGTTCCTCCTACGTTCCTGCAGGCCCTCTGGAGCAGGCTGCTCTATGCCACCAAGTCTGCCACCCTGTGCAAGGCAATCTGGTGTTGCAGCAGCTTGTCCATCGCTGCTGGAAGGAATTACGCAGGCAGTGCTGCCCCACAAGGGGCAGCTGCTTGGCTGCACCTTACTTGGATGTCACCAAGTCCACATAGGAATCAGAAGGCTGCCGTTCAGCTTAAAAACAAAAACGTGCCAGTATGATGCTATTTGATACGAAATAGTAGCCATACGCTACGGACTACATCAATGTGAGCCCTGGGTATCAGAAACTTTAAAGAATAGGCAGGGGGACTGGCCAGGCCAGGCAGTAATGGAAAGCACAGTCTACAGAAGCCCTGGAAACCAGAACAATCATGGCTTTCTTTCCCATCCCTGAAGACAGCATAAGCAGGACAAAACATTTTATATTATATACAACATTAATACAGCAAATACTTCAGTTTCAGTTATCAGGAATTCACTACGAGCTGCAACACAGAACTGGAATTAATCAAGACTTAGACTAATGCCAAGAACTCTATCATACTGAAACTACAATGCAAGTAACATCTTTCTAGAAATAAACATTTCATGTTTTCTTTCAGCAATTCCACTCAATCCCCCAGCTCATCAAGAAAGATATCAATAACTCTAAAGAAGAACAGTAACCCCTACCAGATAATTCAGAACATTATTCTTAGCTTTAAAATACTGCTAACCATGAGCATTTGCTTCCAAAGCTGTCATTCTTGTTCTACGAGTTTTGAATATTCCGGCTAATGAAACTGGCAGGAAATGTAATAAATGGATATAAAGCATTTTCTTTACTACAATGAAGCAGCAAAAAATGCCTAAAGAAACTGTCTGTGTGAGAACCAGATCACGGCTATTTGAAAAACCAGCAAACATAACAAGGCGACTCTTAAACAGCATGATAGACTTAAAAAACAGAGCTCTGGAACACGGGTAAGTTCCCCTCACATAGTAAGTTACCATAGAACAACCACTTGGCAATGCCTCTCTTCGGGCACATTTCTTCCTTGAGGCATACTGCAACAGCTACAAAATAAATAAATAAATAAATTTAATAAAATAAATTAAGACCGCTTCCCCTCTCCCTCAACAGAAGGAAAATACCTATTTCACACTAACCACAGAGTGCCTCTAGATGTAAGCATGCACAAAAATAATTACTGAGGAGCAGCTTACAGTTTTTCTTATCTTTTCTCATCAGTTCTTTTTTAAATATTGTTTTTGGTACATTTTCCTTTATTCTGCTGGGAAAGGCTAACCAAATTGTTTGATGTTTGTCTACATATAGCTGATTCAACATTACACTTTCAGCAGACAAACTAAACCAACTGTATTTTTCAGCAATTCCTGTGCTTAGCAAAGATGCTTTCTAAAGACAAAATCAGAATATCCATCTTGAGGATAAGAGAGGTCAACCATTTATCAGAAGGGAGGTAAGTACCACCTATGGATCTGAGCAGATGAGCATTGATTTTTTTTTTTTTTTTTTTTTTTTAAACCCGCAGGATCATCTCATTTTGCTCTCAGTAAAGGTTTGCAACCTACAGTATAATTGTTAAATGGCCCCGGTGGAACTCTCACTGCTGTTAGTCTCATCATGCTGAACAAGTGGTAAAAGTGGTGGGAAATTTTGAAGACTAAGTGCTAATATTGTTATAGAAAGGCAATACATTTGTTTGTTTAAATTTATGCTATTATTTTGCAATGACAACATCACACTGAAAAAAAAAAAATCACCAAAAGCTCTTTATTCGTAACATTGTTTTCCCTTTTTAGAAATCTTTTTCATTTTGAACAACAGCAGGAGGCACAAAATATTTTAAGATACTAAATTAAGATATGTAACAAATGATATGAAAAAGTATAACATTTGTATTTCTAGAAGTAACTGCTGGTTTCAGATACTGAAATTAAGTGAATTCCATTCTTAGAATAGGATTAGAGTGTATATGCTAACTCATTAATTTATCCCAAAAATGGCATCTAGTATGCAATAAAACACATTCAAGCATGGGTTCCAACTCATAAACTTAACTTTAAAGCAAAAGATTAATTAATTCTAATGAATTTCACTTTGAAGATAAGCATACAGGTCAAAGTCTAATTCAAGACTAATAGCATTACATTAAAATCTTAGGGATTCTGCCATGAACACTCCGAGTTATGATGAGATCAGGGTTAAACCCAAGGAGGAATATAGTTCACATTTTTATGAAATAAAAAAAAATCCCAAACAATTTGCAAGTAGGATTTGCAAAACTGACTAAAGAAATCACTCAAATATTCTACTGAAAGGAAAAAGAAATTGAATTCCTACCTCAGCTGTTTTTAAAACAGCATCATTCTGTAGCCTCTCTTCAGGTATGACAAGTTTTACACAATTTATTTGCCTGTCTACCCCCACAAGTTTTGACCTCAGTGGATGAATGGAGCCAGATTTGATAGTTTTCTAGAGATCTCAGAAATAATTAAAACTGTTACTTACTTTGTGTGAAGAAGCAACCAGGTAGAGGATCAAGTCTACACAAGCACCCTCACTGGCAAAAAGACCACAGCATAAGCTCACACTTTATTATACAGCTAGCTATCTAAAAGTTAAGCGCCTCCATGAAGTTCAGCAACAGGAAGAGAAACAGGGTTCTCATTTTCTTTGATATCAATGCTCATCAACCTCAAGACACAAACTGATAGAAAACAAGACTTCATTAGTTCCAGCGCTCATGGCATTTCTTGTTTTAGAGGTCTGAGGCTTCAGCCATTCTCCAGATGAAATGCACTAAAAACAGTCAAACAGCTCTTGTAAGAACAAGGGAAGAACTAAACACTGAACCATGCCATACCATGATGCAGTTGCACTATCGACAATCACACAAACAATCCTGAAAAACTCAACAGATGCACAACAACCGACTACTCTAACTTGTTTTCCACAAGAGGCTATGTTAAATAGAAAATGATAATAAGCTCATACCATAAAGCAACTAAGAGATGTGACATATTTATGTCCACTGATATCGCATTTTTCAAATCAAGAATGAAAAAACAGTTAAAAGCTGGGGAGCGCGAGAAGAACAAGTTACAGTCATTTCAAGCTACAATATGTCAGAAAGGAAACTTTTTACCAGCTGAGACACTTAGTAATCAATAAAACAAAAAAAAAAAACACACACTAATATGCTAAGCCAAATAGAGCATTACCCAGGTTCTCCTGGGCTTGTAAAGTAGTTTTATTTTTTCACTGTAATCAACATTACTCCACTCCTACTGTGCTGTCAATAGTAGCTCACAATCACAGGTATGCGTTCTCATGATTTTTTCTTATTTCACATACATGAACATTCTGGTAGGTGAGAAGGTAAAATTCATTAATATTATCAAGCTGGATAAACACGGAAAGAAAGAAAGAAAAAACTGCCAATGCATTCTCTCAGTGTTCTTCGTATTGCTGTGCTGGATTAAGTTACTCCTCCATGGCATATCTGATATCATTTAAAAAAAAAAAAAAAAAAATCAATCCACATGAATACCTTGATCGCTTGGCCTCAGGTTTACAATTCTGAAACTCAGCTACATTTTGCATATAGATATTGGGGATATGCACCAATATTCAAAATAATTAACATGCTGAGCAAATCTGACATCTAAATGGAAGCAGGATCCAATGAAGAGGGATGCCAGTCTAAAATAGCTACCTTCAGTTTTGAGTTTGGTGGTTACAGGAGACTAGGACTCACAGCCTTCTTTCTTGGACTAGGAAGCTAAGCAGTGTTTCTTGTCACAAGCGATTAGCTCACTTTTTTCCTTTTAAGACACAGCTGGACAGAGACAGTACAGAGAAGTCTGCATCTAACCTCCTTACCAAAGCACCTGCCTGTACCTAAAGAGTGAGAGATATCAGTTTGCTGTCTTCCTCAGTTCAAGGAGTTTCAAACCAACATTTGATATATGACTCAGTCCCAGAAGACCTTTAAATTCGACTTGAATTGGACTAAACGTTTGAACAATGTTGGGAACAGAGGTAAGAGTAGACCACTTCTCCTTGCTTACACACCATCACTCACTCACACTGACATCTATTCCCACCTCATTCTTTCTGGCCCTGATTCTTCTTGCTCTGTGAAAGCAGTTTAAACTATGACACTATCTCACATTTTATGACAGGCTAAGAGTGAACTCAGTTAGGGTAGAGCAGCTAACATACAGTACCTTGTTAAGATATGACAACAGCAGCATATGCTTGAACCTTTAGAACAAGCAAGTCTTCAGATACGTAACGTAGGCCTTTATATTCTCTACTTGGATGTAGTGCTACTTTTGACCTCAACTGAAATAGCTGTTTTGCCCAAATGGCATTTCTTTTTTTGGTCAAAGTCAGTCAATCTTTTGAGGTTTATCTTTTTAAACTAGATTTATCTTATGGTCCAAAGTACCTTTTAAAATTCTTACTAAAATAACAACCTTGATAATCATTTTTCCCCACAACAGACACAGTACCAATTAAGGGTTTTATCATTCTAGTCTGTGCTAATATCTTTTTTTTTAATGTCAGGTTTTGATTTTTTTCTTATAATTTCAGCTTCTAGATCACTTTCACAACTCTTAGTTATGAGCACACACTTTTCACTTCTTTAACGCACAGGACTCTGCCTTCCTGCTAAAAAAGTTCAAGCAGGAAACTACCTCTAAAAGTTCAGGTCTAGGGAAATGGAAATTCCATCTTTTACTCCACTCCTCTGCAACAGTGGCATCCAATCTTAACAAAACTTCTGCAGCAAATTACAGGAAGCATGTCATTACAAATAGCAGAATTACTCCTCAATGGGGTTATCATTTTTCTTCTTTCAGACATGTGAGAGATGACTAATGGAGAACTGTTTGTCATAAGATCTTTTTACTGGTGTCTCCAGGATGCTGTTTATACATCAATGTTCAACATTTTGGAAGACAAATGTAGAAATGGTAAGACGAGTTATGTTTCAGTAAACAGTGCTCTGCAATTCAACTCCTCTTCGATCATTTAAAATCTACCTTAAAGACTGAAACTTTATTACCGAAATTCATTACAGTATTAAAGAATGCTTCCTGGAAGAAATATAAGGATTTGCCCCTTTTCCCCTCCCCAGATGAAGAGGGATTTAAAATGCCCCTCTAGGACATTGATTACTTTTGTTTCCCCCCCCCCCCCCAATTTACTCTTTCAGTTGATCTAAACCTTGGAATCCACCAAATCCAATGCAGTACTCTACAGCCTATTTTACTAGCACTTTAGAAAGCAGGACTTTGAACTAAACAAGTCCTCCTATGAAATCTCTTCATAAGGTTATGTATCAAATTACTTTTTATCTGTCAAACTACATGGTACACATACTATCATTTTACTCTCCGCTATGTACCCTAGCGATAGAGTATTTTTTCAGTAACGCTACTTTACAGTTGTTTCTCTCATTTGCATAAATTTCTCTTTTCCTGATTTACCATCACTAGCATTAGTGATGGATCCATCTAAGTTGAAACTTAGGTCACAGATCCTTCCCTACATTTTTAATTTCTCCAAATCCTTTATTGCTCTCTCTAAATGATTTCAAATCTGCAACCTTAGCTAAGAAACCTAATACTAATTTAGGTCTGTTTGGCCCCGTCCCTTAATGTTTTCTGCTACGAATTAGGTTAATCAATTTCTGCACTCAGCAATATCCTATGACATCTAAAAATCCTATGGCAGTTACCAGAACTGTAGAACTTTCACGCAGAATGAGGAAACACCTCCTTTTGTTCGATTTAAACTTAGTGCCTGGTCATTTTATTATGTCTCTACTTCTTAACCTATGATAAAGTAAGTATGTTGCTCTCTTCCTCATATCACTCCTGATTTTACAGACTTCTTCCATAACTGGTTTTGGAAAAGAGGTAAACAAGAAAAGTCCCAGATATTCAGAACTCGTTCCATACACCTTATTATCATTCTCTGTCCCTTCCTGAGATGGCGAGAGAGTATTACAGAAGTGGGCATACTTTGGATTCACAGAGTGGCATAGTGACATGATCTGGTTTTTTTTTTTTTCTCCTCTGGTCCTTTCATCATCATAATCAGAATAATAAAATCTACTGTTAAAATGGCTCTCATTTGTTTCTCCAGTATTCATCACTTCCTATCTATACCATGCATAACTGTCTCTTTCTTTCTACTTGCTCCAGCCAAGGACAAAATTCAGTGCCTCCACTGGTTCACACACAGACACTCCTCGGCTCTGTATGTCACTGTTCTCCTGCACACATGTACAATACCCCATGGCTATTACCCATATGAATCAGGAAGATAAGGACTTACGGATCTGATCCTGATCATGCTGGAAAATTTCACACTGAATGCAAAGACCATAGCAGCAGAATTCGATATGCTGCAGCTAGCTCTGATAGCCATTCATGAATTAGACTCCTGTATGCATGCTTGCATTTTCAGTAAAAGTTCCCACATAGTTGTTGCAAGATTTCAGTAATTCTTGTAACATTTATTTTTAGGGAAATCAGAGCTTTTAAAAGGTACTCTCCATACTGATTTATGATATAATGGCTTGCAAGAGATATGAGAATGTCTGGGAGCTGCTCAGAAGTATGGGGAAAATTTTTCTGGATTTTCTTTTCCTCCACATCACCAGGTTTTCAGGGGCTGAAGCCCTTACTTCCTTTTGAAACAGCTGCAAGAATTCAAGAGAATATTTCCTGCTAATATTGAAGAATTCCAGGACCATACAAACAAAAGGAAAAAAGAAAAGAAAAGAAAAGACTATTGCATCCAGACATACATTAAATCTTCACAGTCTTGGTCCTTAAAAGAAATAGGTCTCAGTTTGAAAAATGGCACTGAAATGATGCTCAAAGCCTCAGGGCCAGAAGGATACAAGTACATAAAAGTTACTTCTATTCTTATAGCCTACTCTGCCGAAACACTGACTTACTGTGACAGCACCAACGAAAGAGAAGAGCAAATGAAACATTAAATTCTCATTTAAATCAGAAGTCTTTTTGCTCATTACTGCCTTCAGCAAGCTGGAATTCTGCTTCTCTGTCTTCTTTTGCTATATCAAATAGATCAAAAGGACAGATCACTAGAAAGTCTACCACATGCAGTTAAGACACACAGCTTCAAATAGTGTCAACACCTGCATAAATAATCAGTGAGAGCAAATACATAGTACAGGTATACACAGCATATATTTCATTACACTCAAATCTGTCATGTCACTAACAGCTTCCCCTTAATTTTTTTTTATTTCAAAAACAGCCTACGAGGAACGGACTAGTGTCCGAGACAGTTTTACTGGAATTTAGTGATTATCTACAGTCAGGTTAAAAGACAACTCAGTTCTGGTCAGCCACACCGGTCCTGAATGGTTTCTAATAGTAAAGAGAGAAGCCTGCAAACCAGAGTTTTAAGGGATCTTTGTCTTCCTTGGCTTGTAGAAGAGTAGTTAATTTGAAAAAAGTGAGAGACTGAAAGGCCAAAAGAAAAAAAAAAAAAAAAAGAGCAGGTGGTTCCTGCACAAGCTTTGTCACACAGCTTTGCCAGCGTTATTTCCAGCTTGCTCTGTCACTTCTGCTATTCTATTAGCCTTTACTCGAGCAGACTTCAGAGTTTATGACGACATTCAAGAATAATTTGTTGCACTCAAAAATGCCAAGTAAAGACAAATTATTGATTTTTTTAATTTATGATCTCAAATGGGATTTGAAAGAGTTACATATTTCCTAATTGCACAGAAACATTTCATGCAAAAAAAAATTAATTATATAGGGAAAAAAGTCAATATTAATTAGTTGAAATACAGTTTTAAAATGTTGAGTCTCTTATCTGAGCAACCAGCTGCAGAAACCTTCTCCCTCCTAAACCAGTAGAAGTACAGCGATAAATTCTGTAGATATACCAATAATTCCTTGTTGTGCCATCTACCACCCTGGATAAGAAAGCCACCCTCAACCACAAATGTGTACAGAGATCTGCCAGGCAAATACCTGCTAACTGAGAGGCCAATACCACAAGCAGATTGAAGCACCATCCATCCTGTCCTCAATTTCTTTCATATCCCTTCCTTCAGTCCACACAGATAAAAGTCAGAAAAAATAAAAGAAAAACAAAGTAGGTTTTTTTTTAGGTGATAAACCATCTGGTACAATGCCTAAAATAATTACTCTGTTTCCCCTAGAATAACTTTCCATATGTTGGTGACTTCCCATATTTTCTCCTCCCATGATTCAACTAGCTTGGAACTGAAACTGCATGCTGGAGTGCTAGAAATAGAATTACATTCACAATTTAGGATACATTCTACCACTACTGTACTTGTTCTTCTATTTAATGGAGGAAATTTTGTCTGCTGGTTTATTACTGCACATCACTATCAATTCTTATTAGATTTCCAATTTGCAATAATCTTGCAAAGCAAAGCACTATCATATTGAAATTGGTTTTGTTCTTTTTTTCCCTTGTTTTTCTTTTTTTCTTTTAAATACAAACCACCACACTGCTAAATCCATTCTACCCATTTAGCCAGCTCTGCTTATTATAGAAAAATTTACAAAACAGAATTATCTCTTTATCTGCATCCCAGTAGACATATTCTGTATCTTCCTAAGATCAGCAAATCCAGTGTACTTTTTTTTTTTTTTTTTTAAATACTAACCTCATAACTCTGTGTTCTGCTTACAAGGAAGACGGCAACCTTTCCCTTATGTATTTTATATTTATCATAAAGAGCTCTTGCCAGATTGTGGAGGCGGGGGGAAATGCCTATCAGCCTATATTATGCCCACAGGAACTACATGATTAATTCTCTCAGTGATTACTATCAGGTGCACTGATTAGCTTCTCTGGGTTTTCCAACTCTGTCAATCCATCTAACAAAATGTACTACTTTTACCTACAAACCCCATCCCAACTGTTATCAAGTACGTTTCTATTGAAGGTAAACTAGACTAAAGTTGCTAGTTAAGCATGACAAAAATCAAGGCCGAACAGGACATTCATTAAGAAAGCAAGCAATAAGGTAACTAACAATATGATAAGACAGCAAAATTTAGCCTTGAAGAAATAAAGATTGACACCTTGCAGCTGAAGGAATGCATAAAACACGTGCTTAACACACATGCATCTACATAACTGGATGACAGAAGTTCTCTCGATTTACCATCTGAAGTCTTTTCTACAGCTTAATGAAGTCAATGCAATTTTTTTTCACAGAATAATAAACTTTGTATTAAGACTTTAGAAAGCTTTCAATTATTCCTGCATTAATTCACACATATGTATGCATGAACATTCAAATAGGAAATTTCACCAGACTGTCTAATTCTTGTTCTCAGTTTTATTACTACTTTTAATATGGCAGACTGAGTACTTCTGTGAACACATCATCAGGGCACTCTCAGAAACCAATACCTGTGTTTCAGAAGCATCAATAATATGACAAGAACACCCTCATATCCTCTGGCAGTACAGAAATAATTTAACAGTGCAATCACCTTCCCAAGGCAGAGGGAAAAACTGTAGCAAATACACCTCACATTCCTCAAATACAGCAGCACTCTCCCAAATTTAGTACGAAAAAGTCAAAACATGTGGTAAATCACCGAACTACAGAAATATTCTTAAGGAGTTATCAGTCTGCACACTGCTTTGCTAATAGTACAGTTTCTCTGGCCCCTGTGGTGAAATCTTGAACTTAACATGGCCTCCCCTCTCTACCATCAGTATTTCCCACAGAGGGAAAGCTAAGCATCGGACAGCATGCATGGGCATCATGAAAGTGCACCGGGGATGAAAGGGTAAAAAAAATAAGCAAATTGAAAGACAATGATGATTCTAGCTTTCAAAAAAATGTTTAAGAGCAAAAGCAAAATTTGAAAAAGAAACAGTCAAAATATAAACAACATAAATATAGATAATAAACTCATAAATAACCTAGTTAGAACCACAAAGATTACTGTTTTCTTTTAATTCTGTTGAATAAAATGTTCTACGGATTACTCTTGTTTCCTTTATTATTTCCATCTGCCTTCCCACCTCAATCAAATGGGAGAATGTCACATTTCACTACAATGCTTGTTTCGCTAAAAAGGGATTTACTCCAGTCGCAGTTCTTGGATAGCAACAGAACACGTTACGGCGTGGCTCAGTAACGACGGAACGCATCGCTCTCAAGGAAAGGCTTCCGCAACTCATTCTTGAGTCAAGAAATGTTCATTTCAGACACTTCCCGCTGCAGCCTATTATACAGCTTCTGCTCTATTTTAGGTCAAAACTCCCTTCTCCTACCCCTAATCAAAGCTAAATTCTTAAAATATGTCTTAGCAGAAAAATGTGCCTTTCTACCCACTTGTTATAACTCCACAACTAAGCATCAACAAATTTCCATTGTAAATATTTAGACATGATTTTACCTCATTATAGCAGCCTTTGAAATGTAAAGCTTATATTCATAACTCCCTTCTTTTAAAGCAAATGATGCCTAAATTTTCCTAGCATTTTCTTACCGATAAGCCATACTAGTAAATTTCACGCTGGTTAAGAGAATTTTATACATAAAGCTAAATGATTTTCAATTATACTTTTCCATTTCACACCTGTTCCCTAAAAGGAATCTTATTTTAAAATACTTTCAACTTTTTCTTTTTCTTTTTTTTTTTTAAAAAAACTCAGAGCCCTTTTATCTTTCAAGACTCAAATCAATATAGCAGACGTTTACATTTACTTCATCACAACAAAGAGTGGATTTACATTTTCTCCACTTACTATGAAGATATGGTAAGCTTTTGAAGGATGAGGCAAAATGGATTTTTTTTAATCCTCTACAAAATTATTTGACACAATTACAAGTGAGGATTACCTGAAAGAAATAAATCTCACAATCTGAGCACTTCAATATTTTGTTACCTTGCAGGCTGCAGAATCATACAAACATTGAAATAGCTTTCTGAAATCAGCTTTTGACCTTCAGTCTACTTCTACTACATGTAAGCCTTTTAAGAGTAGGTAATAACAAAAGGCAATACAAATTCTTCTCAGAGAAGCACAGAAAACATTTGACATACAGCTTTTCTTACTACCCTGAAGTGTGAGGGCTCATAAGAAAAAACTAAATGTCCTATTTCTCACAAAGCCGTGATGTGACCTACTGACCAAAGAGAGCTGAGGACAGACAGTACGGGACAGCTCCAAACCTTTGCACTTGCAGAAAACAGCCCGGAAGGAGGGAGCTCAGGTTCACGTCACACAGAGCCAGTGTTCTGATGCTCCAGGATGAAAGCTCATACTGGGCAATGGCTGCTGCTTCAGCCCCCAAGAACAATATTTCAATGTTTTTAGTTTAACTCAAATTCCATTATTTGTGAATCCTGCATTTCAGACAGCACAGGAATGCCTTAACTGCAGAAGAAATATTAAAGTGTTTCAACTATTTCTGCTTCCCAAGAAATCAAAGTTGAATATCATGACTCATTCCTCATTTTAAGTAGATTTGTTTTGGGTTTCACTTTAATAGCATCCTTGGAAAAGGCTGGACCTAATGCAAGGCAAAGTGTGATACTCAGAAAAAACTGCTACGGCTATATGGTTATTGCTCCATTTTCTGCAAGTGTCTTGAATATTTTAAGTATTTTCTGTTTGCAGAATCAAAGTAGAAATATCAGCATACATATTTTTTCCATTTTTACATGCTGTCAGTGTAAGAATGACCAAAGCTTGGATTTTCAACTTCAGTTCACATACAAGAACAAATGCTATAGTTTAGCACTGCTGAGCAACAATACAGGAAAAGACCTAAGGATGCACCATGACACTAAGGGAACCTAGTTCATAACATCAATGAGAAGGCAGACCAATTTCCCCAGTTTGAATGGAGCGTCAATGTATGCATTCTTCCATAACCCCCAAACTAGAGAAACGCTCATTTATTCATGGACTTTGCAAGCCTGAAAATGTATCCTAAGGCTGACTACAAGGCAGAGGCCTGGGAAAGACAAGGGCAGGAATTCCACTTACTGGAACAAGTGCAGGCCGAGGGGGTGGCATGAGCAGAGGCCACCAAAGTTTTGCTCAGTCTAATGCTGGGATGCTTGCTGCAGAAACAGCTACAACTTAGATACGAGCTTCAGTTTGAGGCACTAGAAGTTGATTGCTAACAATGCAATACATAGTAGACCGCTATCAGCCGGCATATGATTTTCTTTGGTGCCATGGTATGTTCATGGACAATAGTTTTAAGGCTACCTTTAGGATTAGAGTTAAAAGGATATTTTAACACGTTCACTCTTTCAGAACAAAACAGTGGTGACAGCAACAACATAAAAACACTAGACTTCAGCCAAAACAGACATAAGACACGTATTTTGTTTCATAGCCTTCTATTATATAGTATAAACGTCATTTGCATGTACTTCATCATAAAATATTGAAAGCCAATGTTTTTGTGTCTCTCAAAAAAAAAAATCAAATTAGATTACCTTCATCCATATTTTCTCATTTAAACACTGTGTTTTACTTAAACTACTAGTAAGCTGGCCTACAAAACACATCTTCCATTATAAATTGCTTGTGCCATGGAGAAGCAAAATTTTCATAGCATGCTTGCTAGTTAATATTTGGTAGAACAAAAATCCAATATAAATCGTTCTAGATACAGCCGCTACTCGTAACTGACGCATATCGTTTGTCCCAAAAACATGACCTTTCAGAAAACGCATTACAATAAAATGACACAATCTGTATCCACAATGATGAAGTGATTTCCTCCTAATTAAGTACTTAAAAGTGTAAAACCCTTCAAAAAATTGGAGTACAATGACTCAGTGCTTCTAAACTAAGGAAGGAAGGCTTCAACGAGAGGGTAGTCTTTCTACATCTCACGCTACAGTTTCTAATTACTGTAAAAGGAAGAGGAAAAAACCACCAGAATCAGCTAATTCAGCATCTTAGATTACAGCAATTAACCTCAGTTCAGTTAACTTGATGCAGGACATCTGTTTGTTCCTTACCTTTCTATAATCACAACCAAAATGCCCTTTATAACGATTCTGCTCCAGTAAGAGATAGATAAAATAAAAATATTAAAATCAAACGTTTATGCAGTAACTGCCAGTAAGAAACAAACAAACGCCAAACCACCCAGATACCAGAGATAACCTTCTCCTGCAAGCCAAACTTAATGCCAGTGTCTCACGCAAGGTCTTGAGGCAGCTACTGCTGCCTTGCATTTTATTCTAGCTTTGCCAAAAACTTCCTATGTGACAATAGGGAAATAAATGTATTTTTCACAGGACATCACTGCACATCTTATTTTTTGTGGAACTATCTATACACTCACAAAAATAGATAAGCTAGGTTATATAATTTCACAGTAGACATACATAAATGTTGCTACAGTGTAACTCTCCTGCCTCTGCATAGGCAATTCTCACTAATACAACCCTTCTAAAAGAAGGCAAATGCATTCCTGAACAGTTTTGCTAAACTGAAGCCCAAAACTTATTCCAGCAGAAACTGTAGTACCCCTAAAAGACTTTTCAAATATATTTTGGCATTTCCAGGAGATGAACAGTTCCCTTCCATGCTACCTTATAATATTATGATGAGGATGACACTATCCTATATTATAGACAGGAACTGATTATTATAAATGTATATACTTGTGATAAGACGTGAACATTCCTGAAACTTGATGACCGATACTGCAGTTTCCATGTAGTGAGGCAGGTCCCCATCTGTACAGCAGAAACAGAGATACAGGAGATCAAGATTAATGGTCGTGGTTGCAAATGAGTTCTTCTACGGTTTCTCATCTTTTACCTGATGGCAGGAAATAGATAGGGGATAGGAGGGACAGATATTTTTAAGTTCAGCCCAATACTACCAGCCGCGCTTTACTTCTCAACAAGTGTTACCTTACTGACAGTGTACAGATTGATTCCTACTGTATGAGTCACATTCCTCTCGTTTTATTTAGATTTGAATAAAGGCTTTATTTTCTCCACTACATTTCATTAATTTTAACAATTTTCCTTTCTCCTCCATTTTCTTTGTGTTCATGGCACATTTTGGAGATCTCTTGTCTAAACATACTCTCATGTAGTAATGGAACTGAAAATCATTACTAATCTCTTCATTGAGCTGTCTTGTCTCCAAAGCATAAAAAGTATGCCTGTGCCAAGAGTGCTGCACTGCCCAGAAAGAACATTCATTAGCTTAAGAACAGTAACCAAAACAAAGATGCTATCATGATTCAAAAATTGAGAAGGTTTTGACCAAACGTGCGTGCGAGTACGAAAGACGAGATACAAATATCTGAATTAGAGAGCAATAAGAAAAGTCTCACAAACTATAACTGGTTTCTTTAGCAAATGGCTTCTTTTGAGCAATATGCTAAAGTTTAGGCTTTTTAAAGCTAAATTTCATAAAATATTACTGACAAGTTTAAGAACAAACGTTATTAAAGTTATCTGCTCGTATAAGAAAGTTTTTTTTAATTTCACCTTACTGCAGTAGAAATAAGTCTGTCTAATGTGTAATTTGGTTCCTTCTTTCATGTTCCTATAGACTTTACATAGCTCTGAATTGCCATAGCTAACCAAACCAGTCACAATTCCATACTTTGTGGAAGTAGGGAAGAAAAAGTCTATGGACATTTTTAAGTAAGGTATTTTATTTGAAGGAAGTATTTTTAAGAAGGTACTTCCAATACACTTCTTTTGAGGATGCTTACTGAAGGAAACCACAATGAAAGGAATAAAGAAATGATAAGAGATGGCGTCCATTTATAATGGATCAGCTGCTTTGCTCTGTATTTTGCAAGGCAATGTATGGGCAATAAAGTCTGTATTTTCCATTTACATAAAATCTTTAAGCTACATCACTTTGCATATTCCTGCACTAAAAAAAAAAAGAGTTAAATAAAACAATGGCAAGAAACAGCAAGAAATAAAATCAAGCTTTTTGCCAAACTCAAGGGAAGTGTTTACTCAAAATTTGTTTAGCAGTCTACACCAACTTGGATTAACATCAATGAAAAGGTTATCCCACAAAAATAAAGTCCTTTTTCCACTCAGCATGTTGTCTCAAAAAACTGAATTAAAGAACTGTGTTCAGTACAAGTGCAACTTCTGCAACTGAATCAGGGCTACAAATAAGATGTCTCCTTCACACATTACTAGCTGAAGTAGTAAGAATTCGTGTTTTGACTGCACTGCTAACGAAGCACAGGATCTCATGATTCTAGGGACTATATACACACACTAACATCTCTCATAAAAGCTTCCTTTTAACTGTTAAATCTTTTTCTTCATGGGTAGCAATAGACATTTCACTTCCCAAACAGGAATCAACCTTTATATCATAATCCTAAACTCGATGACCAAAGTGGGACCCTCATGGAGAATTCCATATAGAGCTTCATAGAAACACACTGCAGATGCACTCATATAACATCTGAAATACAAAGAAATCTCTCTGATATACTGCTCTGTTTGTATGTAAAGAACTAGACAATACACCAAAAGCCTTTCCAACAAGAAAGGCCAGCAGAGACTAGTGCTGATTAACAGTGGAAAGCCTCCTTCACCCCATGCTTTCTTAATATACACTCCCACATTCACCCCACATTTTAGAAACAAAGCGTGAAGCAGATTACTCTGTGCTCTCCCAAAGCACAGCAAACAAGTAGCTTGGGACCCTGCATCTTTTTTTTTTTTCTTCTTCTTCTTTCATAGGCAAGATTCCAGAGTTCCAACAAAATCTGAAATATATCAGGTCTTATATATATGTGTGTGCACACATATATATATATATATACACACACACATATACATACATATAACATGTAGAAAAGATCAGGTCAGGTAAGACAGTAAAGAATATACACACGGGAAATCAGGTCACACTTGTCTGAAATAAGAAGTGGGATAAATCTACTGAAGTGAAATACTGCCTGGTTGTTAAAGTGGCAAAGAGAAAGACAAAGCAACTGCAAAGGGCTACTGCATGCACGCGTGTGTGTATATAAAAGCATGTGTCAGAAATGGTTAATGGTACACCTCTATTGATGTTTAGCAGGACCAAAACAGTAATTTCAGCCCTGAGAACATGAAAGGTAAAAATACAGGAACTAGGAAACAACATTCAGACAGCAAGCATGAATCACTGACAGAGATTATTTAGCAGAATGCATGCAATTCCCATGGAATCTGGTTACTATCCCTACATAGATGTCATGCCAGTTTACCCGAAATCAGTTTTGTTTAACTGATGCATGCATTGTGCCCAAAGGACCCTTTCATAATAGGGTTTCAAACAGTTATTTGAACTTACATTGTGTCTGTAAAGTGATGCTTTTCTCAGCGTACGTGAATTTTATATAATTCTAACAGAGAGAAATTTAGCCTTCAAAATCCTATGCTTTCATTGCTGGAGGAAGGGTGGGAAGAGAGGAGCAGTCAGGGCAAGGGGATTATTAGACTATGGAGATAGGCAGCTTTCCCAGTAACTTTGGAAGACAGCCCAAAATATTTCACGTTCATCTCTTACTAACCAAGCTATTAACTGTATTTTTTTCTAGTCTGTCATGGCAAACTGGTCATGGAACAAACAGCGTTAGGTCTCCTTGTCACTCCATCCATTTTCTTTTGTGATGAACTGGAACCTCCTTGGCACAAGCATCATTCTTTTCTTCTATGTTTGTACCACAACAAGTATAACAGGATCCTTCCTAATCATAACTTATTTTCCAGATGCTGCAATGACACATATGACACAAGTAGAGGCTTACAGAGAAGTACTAGCAAATGGTGATCTTGGTTGCAAATGGTGATACCACGGCTGCAAGACCAGAATCTCTTCTTTTGTGAGGTTATTGCAATGAGCTTAAATGACCTAAATTTGACAGGCTATGCAAACTCCACCCCTCCACGAGACAGATCAGCTTGAACAGCTCTCAGCATTAGCATAAGAGCTTTAGAGCATATTTTATACCATCTGCTTAAAATTGTCTACCCCTAGAAGCACACACTTTCCTTTGCTGACTATTAGAGAACTCAAACTTTGTTCCTCTGAGACAGAAACTTAAATTAAATAGTGTGAATAGTCTACCTCCCCCCACCCAATGTACTCATCTTTCAAAAACGGCTTATCAGCTTTAACTGCAACAAACATGGCCTTTGGCTAAATAAGCTAATTCTAGCAACAAATATGTATTGATAAAACACATCCACATATTTTAAATCAAGCAAACATATTTGCATTAGCATGGCTTGTTACTGATAGTAAGAGTGAGAAATTAAACGGAAATTTTTTTGTATGTAGTACCTCATTACGGGACATTATTTCACAGATAAAGCACACAATAAAATGCTGTTAAAGGGACGCATTTTGTTCATTGTTTTAACACATTTCAACTTTCCACTACATTGTTTCACGGTGTTGTACAGATCACTCATCTTTAATTGTTAACAATTATTATGCTACTATTATTCAGTCTCATTTCAGGGACTGCTTCCGGGTGCACAAACACGTTTACTTATTTTATCGCTATTTGAGTTTAAAACATTTAGTTGGTGTTTTGTAATCTCATGTATTGTTTAGGTACTTTTCACATGTAGAGCAGGTCCAGCCACGCACAAGGGCAAGAGTTGCCCACAGGGCATCTCTTCATATTGCAAAAAGTTACGCAGTCTGGCCAACCAACAACGAAGAGCACCACTGACATGAACGATGTAGTCAATCTACAACAGATCATCCTCATCTGGGACACTGTCTTCCAAACACTAAGCAACCAAAAGATCAAAAATAAACGCTTTCTTTCTCAAAACATACCTCCAATTAAAATAAAAAGTATCAACTCTATGGTCTGTTCCTTTACCACCAACGGATTAAACCCTCGTCCTTTTTAAATATCTACATAACCCTGAGCAAAACTGTACAATGCAGCAGCATAACATGGCATCTACATCCAAAAGAAATACTTCAACAACTCAGAAGTTCTATTTGCAGGTAGCCTAGGAAAAATTACACTCTGCTTTCCATCTATCCTATCTGAGAATAGCTATCACAAGAAAGCCTAAGTGCAAGAGTGCAGTATTTTATATTATGTCCTTAAAGTCTGCTAAAACTTTAACTAGCTGGAATCGAAAACATGTGACCCTAAATTGAGAAGCTGTTAAATAAAACATGTAGGAACACACTTAGAGCTTTCATTTGGAATTCTATTGTGGCTATTCTATGTTTAGAGCTTAAATGTCTTGAGAATTGCCTCAGGTAACCAATGAAAAAGTCTTCAGGAAAATAGAAGGTGGTAGTTCAGGAGGCAAAATATAAATAAATCATATTTTGAAACCCAAGATTCCTACAGCATACATGAAGTAGGAAAGTAACTATGCTATTAAAAGCACGCTTCATTATAGCCAATAGTTTACCTAATTCAAATTATTTCTCTATTTACATTTAATAGTGTTTAACTCTTCCAACTGATGTTCAGAATGAACAACCAGATGAGAGAAAGAAACACATATGGACATGAATATTGAAGTGTGTTAGGGAAAAACTTGTCTTAAGTTTTGCTGTCACATTTAATTCTTATACTTAGAAGAAACGTTCAAAAAATAACGCCTCCTTATACACCTTTTACTACTTTGCAGCTGTATGCAATAACAATCACAACTCTAGCCAACCCTAGCGGAGGCTGGGAATTTCGCTCTGAGGGGCTGCTCTTCCATTATTAGACCATTCAGTTAATGTCGACCCTGATATATGAACCAATACTTCTGGGAGAAATCAAATCCTGATAGTCTGACAGAAGAGGTAACTGAAGACACACTTTCCTAATATAATCTGCATGCTCTCTGAGGAAGAACAAGACAACACTGGGTTTAACAGCCTTCGGTCATAAGCTTACCACCTTCAGACACTTCTTGTTAACTTTTCCCATCTAGCATGGCCTTAGTTTTTCAGAAAACATGCTATGTTACAAGACACTACTATATTCAGTTTCAGAAAAATTAAAATGCATGTACACTTTCTGGAACAATAACAATGAAAATAAATCTGTTATGACAGCCCATAACAAGATTTTGGAAAACTGATGATCATCATCTTCTGAAGCTTTATCTTACAGGTAATTTCTGGCATCCCCTTCAGACCTCTAAGTTTCCTCCTGCAATATCAATGCTATGTTAGACTCCCATCCAAACATTCAAGAGTGTTAATCACGAGAGTGCTGATTAGATTCATATTCTAAATTAGTTTTTACAAGCCCAATATTAGTATAGCCAAGTTAGGCTGGTTTTTTAGGGGAGGGGGGTTTCATTAAACTTAAGAAAAATCTCTTTGGTGTCAGTTGTTTGAGCTGGGATCAGGACAATACTTAATGTTCCTGCTCCAAAAAAAATATTCCATAAAATGTCAGTAACAAAATTGTTCGACTTTCCACAGCTGCTTTAGCATGTGGAACTATGCATATAACAAAGATAACAGCAATAGAAAAATCACCAGGCAAAAGTGTGTTACTTTCTTGTTGAGAGAGTTAGACTTAAAGTAGCAAAACATGTTTGAGAAGTATCACTCTCTATGTACTTACTTTTACCCTCTGTCAAGTACAGATGTTTCTTCTAGTAAGCAAACTTAGAAGGATGCCTTTTAAAGTCCTTTAAGTTTACATCGCATCGCTCCAGTAAATAAAAAGGCCCAACACTGAAGATTTAAAAGGGGGGGAGGAGGAGGAGAAGGTAAAAAAAAAAAAAAAAAAAAAAAAAAATCATGTTTTACATAGTTTATTATTATTTCCCCCATAAATTTAAACCCAAAGGTCACCCATATGATGATGGTCAAGTCAAGGAGCAAATATGAACCTAAATATTCTGATTTGCACTTCATCAATAAAATTATTTCTCTTCTCCAGTTTAGCACATTAATTTTAAAAAATTAGTCCCTCATATGCAAACAATATGTTCACTCTTTTAGGACTATGAAAAAAGTATGCCATTAAAGTTACCCAGATTTCAAAGTGGAAAAAGTAGCCATTGGTACCGAAATACTGTATATGAGGCAAAAAACATTTAAAAAGCAGTATTTTTGTCAGGACGGAGTTTCTTTTCAATACTGAGCTCTCAGTCAGGTTGATGAGACAGAGTAAGAATAATTTTTTTTTTCCTTTAACCACAGATAATTCAGGATGACAACCTACGTTTTATTGAATAAACAGTCGTGACATACATTTAGATTCAATTTCCACATAATGCATACTGTCATACTTCTACATGTCTTTTCAAATTACAGCACATGATTGAGAATGTGTCATCTTAATGAATCCTATGTGTAGGATCATTTATTTTATAATGAAATCAAATGAAAACAAAGTAGATCATACCGTATCAAAAACTCTTCAATAGTTTAAAGGTATCTTCATCAATTAAAAATATTTTAAAATTAAGTCTAATGTAACTGGCAAGCTATCTCAAATAATGTTGAAGTGCATATCAAACTAGGGTGTCAGGTATGTTTAGGGACAGAATTACTTCTAGAACTACTAGAAGCATCATGATTTCCATAATGCTGACCAATGAGCACTTCCTAGCATTTTTTAACACATAACATGGAGCAAGACTAAGCAGTATTACTAAAGAGCGTAAGGCAAATCCAGAAATAAATTCAGACTAACGAGCTATTACCACCAAATGCCGTCTTAGATATGCAATGATTAAGATCTTAAAAACACACACCACGCACACATGCAAAACACACACACATTCAAGCTAGGAGATATTAGAAGTGACACTTTCCTGTACCGCCAGGTTGGTTGAGAGTAACAGAAACAGTTGTAATACACTTTGATTATACCGTCTTGAAGTTGTAAGTAAGAGTAAAGCAACCCCTTTTTCCCAATTTCCTTTCAAAGATAACATGCACACTAGTAATTTTAAGAATGACTGAATCATTTTACATTACCATTAATAGGAGTATTTTTATATTATTTATTATTAAGAAGAATAAAAGTTATTTCCTTCTCTGAACACATCACTTCAGAATGCCTTATCTGCATTCAGTGAGTAGGGATTTAAAAAGTTACACCTCAGCACTCCAGTCAAAGGTAGGGAGGTCGAAAAGCACACCTCCCTGTCAGATGGGCAAGCAAGAGCAGGCCACAGAATGCCGGAAGAGATGCAAGATAAGTTTTTTTAATTTTAAGAAAGATAAAAGTACAGTGCAGTCATACACACTGTTTTTTAAAGCAAGTAATAATTTATTTTGCAAACTAAGTATAGGTTGAAGTCCTTAATTAGACATAAATACAGAAGAGCACATTTCAGAACTAGAAAAAACGTAAACCTAGATTTCAAATCAGAAAGATTGTTTTTTCCTCTAATTCAGAAAAAATTTCCTTCTTTTAAATAAGTATAATCCTGTTCCTAATACATGTAAATCCTTTAGATTTAATTCCTTACATATAAACCTGCTGCTCTGTATCTCACTTGAAATACACTGGGAGAGAAATTGTGTCACTGTCTAGGCTGCTGACAATTTCCCTCCCAAACCCCCCCCCCCTTTTTCTTCCTCCCCTCCAAACCATAGAAAACTTTACACAATTTTAAGCACACAAGTCATTAACCACTGCAGCTTTCAGCCCAAAAGCAACCTTGAATTTGTACTTACAACCATGATAAAAGCTTCAAAGATTTCATTTAAAAAAAAAAATTGTTAAGAAACACACGTTGGGCTTCTTACAACATTAATAAACCATATTACTAACAAATTTGCATCTCGGCAAGAGGAAGCTAGAAAACTTATTTTACCTATAAAGCACACTATAATCTGGTATGGCTGACGGTATTAAACCAACTATTATTTGAAATTGTGCACTCCAGCAGAGTATCTCACACTTTTAGTGGTAACACAGAATTCATATAATACAACAATGAAACTGGGCAACTAAACTAGCATTCTACCCGAAGTAGACGCTAGCACCCAACTGCCAAAATTGTTTATTTTGTTTCATAAAGGTAGGTTTGAATATAAGACCTTAAACAGATTTTTTGTCCTTTTTTGAACACAGATGCAGAGACACATGCAAGCTACTTTTGCAGAAATACATCAATGGTTGGTTTGATTTTTAGCTGTCAGTGTAATTTCTCAAACTTTTTTTCCCGTCTAACTTTATTGCTATCATCCACTGCAATAATACCAAAGTAAGCAAAGTTATTTCCTTACATAAGTGAACTTCTTTCCCTTTTGTTCCTTTTTCTAATTCCTCCTTCCTTTGCTGCAAGAGATCATCATATGAATGATCAATATACATGACCTCTGTGCAGAAACAAGCGTATGACAGAAACTTCTGTCATTGCCGAAATCAGCAGAACACAGATTAAATAGCATTTGAAACCTAAACTAGTCATCCTTTTGTAAAAGGAAAGTTATTTGCTCTCCTCGCAGGTAGCGATATCACAATGGTATATCGTCACCGTCATCCTAAACACTTTTTTATAATCCCAAGTTAAAGAAACGTGGCCAGAAGTGTTTACTGTTTCCTCCTACTCACAAAAAGACAAGTTCACAAACTTCAGCTATAACGCCAAATTTCCTTGTTTTAGAAAGCTTACCTTATTTTTACATAAAGGGCCATATTACATTTGCTTTACTAATTGAACACAACTCAAAGAATTGTAAAATACAATTAATGTAGTAAGAATATTTCAGGAAACTGAAATGAAAGGCTGCAGGTAGCATTGCAACATGATGAGAATTTGTGTTTGCTGAAGAAAATATTTCCTAGAGTGAAACATTTTAATAATCATTGAATTATTATGATCAGAGATGTATTTTTATCTCCATTGATTTTCCGATTCCCTTGGGACAGGAGCTGCACAGTAACAGCATGCCAAGGTTAGAGGACTTCACCAGCAGTCGCTTAGCAACTAGCAGCCTTGCCTAGCCTGAAGGACAGGAAGAGCACGAGCACAACAGGGCAGCCTCACTCGTATCGCGATGCCCAACAGGGGCAGAAATTTTAGCGCTCTTAGCACCATAACTCTCTCCTAATAATGACTGGAAAACTCTTCCCACCATATTAGTAGATTTTTTTGTCCTGGATTGTCTTTTCTGATAGGCAACAGATTCAGTCATGGAAATTAATTTGCTGTTGAATCAACTGCAGATCTGCTACTAACCAGGCTGGTACCAGGGCTATTTCCAACAGCTTACACAGGGCTATTGCTCCTGCTGTACCAGAGAAGCACCAAGGACCACAGCCTAAATAAGTTTGTAATAAAAGGTGAGTCTACAAAATCTGATTGCAGCCTGTTCAGTATTTGGCCGTTACTTTACCTAATACCAGAATATTTATGTGCAATCGGATGATTCTTCTTTGTAAAGAATGGTTCCATATTATTAGGTCTTTCTACTGTACTTTCTCTATTACTAGGTTTTTCTGCTTCAGTCTTCTGTGGATCCTACAACAAAGCTGTACAGGAAGACTTCACAGTGATATCATTTAACCGCTTTGCATGTGCATTGGTTAACGTGTGGATAACTCAAAACAGGTGAGATGAAGAGTTGCTGATTAGTTTCCAGCCAACCCAAGGAAATCCACTGAAATAAACCAATAATTTTCAACTGGACTCATGCAGCTGAGATATCACGTAGTCTGTCCTCTAAAATTAAAAAGCGTATAAAATTTATTTTTCAACATCCCTTTAATCAGAAGGTTTAAAAATACATCTATCAACAACACATCAATATGAAGTGAACACTTTTCATTATATTTTAAGACTGCAAAAACAGTTACTTAAGAGACTGCTATATATAACCAGAGTGCTTGTAAGTATTTCTCCTAAATGATGAACTAGAGCTGAGAAAGTTTATTTCATTCCTAAAAAATCAACTAAGCATTCAACCATTCAGTTGAGCCAGCACCAATAATTTCCCCAAAGGAAATTGGTGTAAGACGAGAACATGCACTGTCCGTTATTTATTTGCCCAGCTCTGCAAAAAATAACGCAGAGGGATTTTTGTGGAAAAATCCAATTGTTCTCATCACATTTTATTACCAGATGGATCTATTTCTAACAACAAAAGAAATAGTTTGTTTTCAGAATTATATACATACGCTGCAGAAAAATAAATGGATAAAGCAGTATATTTATTACAGGAATAAGAAGATTTCAAATTTCTCCAGAACAGAGTTTTTTAATTATGATTCAAGATTAATTTAATGATGATTTTCATTCAATGCTTTTCACTGTAATGCAGCAAGTTTTATTTAATATTTAAATTTTAGAAGATGGATAAAGAGAAATACTTATAAATAATTAGTCATCCATATTCAGGATGAACCCTTAATTGCTTAGGTTAGTTTTAAAGAGACATAGACCTTTAATGAGTAGGACATATTTTAGCACAATCTAACAGACACCTACAATTACTGAAATGTGAGGGCAATTCTGTGACTCATGTTTATTTTGCATGCCTTGGTCTGACAGACACCTAAACGTCTATCTGGGCACCAGTGTCAAATCTGTTATTAACAGACACTTATTGGTCGTCTCAAATCGTCAGACAAAGAAGTGAACTGACATGGAAACTGAAGTAGCAAGTCCTGCCAGATTTGTCCCAGACACATTGCCAGGACACGTTCTCTGGTGCCCTGTCTAAATCAAAGACATCAGCTACAAAACTCTACAATTATGAAACCATAATCTTAAAAGTGTATTTGAATCTTGTTTTTAAATTCTTGTTTTTAGCTGTTTCCCTAAAGAAGGGATAACATGCAGTACCTGGTAGCCATTAAGAACACTTTTTGATTATTACACCTATTATACAAAGTTCAAAACTTCTTTCTATGAAAGCAGATCTGTTATACCTAAACAAAGTTACTTGTCTAATTAGTTAATGTATGCATACTCCGATTCCTAAATTTTGCATTTTTTTTTGAAGTTTTAAGGCAATTCCTATTTACAAATTAATAAAGAAATGCTAAGATGCATTTTGTGTAGCTCAGGGATAGTTTCTACAGCTCATTCAAAATTCTTGAGCTCCAAAACACTTCAGCCAACCCAGACACCCGCAATAAGTTAAGCGCAGAGGAATGGACAATTGAACAAAGCCTACCTTTCCTATAAATGCCCTGTCTCTGATACACCAACAGTGAAGCTGACACTGCTGTCAGCACACCAAGACTTGTTCCTTTTCAGACTGTGCACACACGATCTGTAAGGAGATGCTCCTGGAAAAGGCTCATTCCTGAGTAGCAGACAGAGTCACAGAAGTCAATGATGGTATGAGATCCAGGGGCCCAAGAATAAACAACAGATATGAATATGTATTCCTCAAATGCGATGAGTTTATTCCCAAAATTTCCACGTATTATTTCCAAAAACCTAACTTCCAAGAAGAATGTCGACTTCATCCAAGTCCAGAAAATAACTACAGGTGATGATCTAACATTAGAATAATGGCTTCTGCAGTGCCAAGGCAGTCAACTGGAAAAAAGCTGAACACAAATCAAACTCTGCAGTGAATTGTCCTGGCAGCTAGGGAATGACGAACAAAAAGATTTCTGCATCCGTAGGTTATTGTAATAATAAGGAGCATTCTGTGAAATCTCCTAGACAGAGAATTAGAAGAGGCTCATCTCCATGTGAAATAAGAGGTACTTCACATGGATGATTTTATAACTACATTCACCTTTCAGACACTAGCAAACTTTTCACATTGTGAATTAACCACAGTAGGGATGGGGAAATCACTGGAGCTGGCTCGGCAGGGTTAATTCTGTCATGGTGCTGCATTACTAGCTGGCTGCAGTGCCTCAGCACCACATGCTTGGGACCAAAGTAATTGTGCATGGAATTGGCAGGGAGTCAGGAGTTTTGTTAGCTCCTGATCAGCACCAGCCATTCCAAATAAAGCTTGGCTCCACATAGACATACGCAGGTGACTCAACATGACCCTCATCAGTACTCCAGGGTTTTCTTCCATGGTGGGTATAGCACTGCCCCAATATCCAAGATAATGGAAAATAAACTACCATGAGAAGCAAGATTTTTTTCCAAAGCTTTCCCAACTCAGCTTCAGTATTATCCTATGCCCTTTGTATACACTTCCTTCCCCCTAAACACGTTATTAGGAAAAGAAGAGGTTAAGTAGACCAACCTGTATTAGAAAGCAGACCCTTTGCACTGTTACAAGTGCACAAATAAAAATCTACAACAACATCAGAAAGAACACCTGTGCTCGATGTGGTTGTCACTATATAGGGAAAATGTTTCACTGTAACACTATAAGCAATAATGAGAAGAGCTTTCACTATTCTTGACCATTGCAGATGTTCATCGTCCTCACAGGGGTACATACCCAGGGACACAAAACCACTCTGCAGAAAGCAAGACAAACCGGATGAACTATCCGCTAGAATAATATCCTCTGACAAGGTAAGGCAGGGAAAGGAAAAATAACAGGGGGACCAAATGAAAACCTTACCTTGCCACAACTACATACATAAGCAAAAGTCACCAGACTAAGTCGTCTACTAAGAAAACTTTTGGAATAAGTCTGAAATAGATTATAATGGAAGTAAATTAGTAGCAGGGAGGGGAAAGAAACTACAGTACTTATCAGCTCTGAAGAGTGCCTCTATGAGCTCTAAAAGGTCACCAGATTATTAGACTGCACATGTAAGTTCAGAATACATTTGAAACTAAAATTACAGAGCCCATTTTGTGGGCTGAAGGTCTAGGTTTTTCCGCATACTAACAGGAGGTTTGCAAAGCGAAGCATGTGAGCACGTTTTTTTCCACATTATGCTGATACAAGAACTTTTCATTTTGAAGAAAATTGAGAAACTTTCTAGGCCCAGATTAAAAGCCAAGCCTTGCTATATCAAGCTTCTAAACCTTTAGATCAGAAAGATAATGTTAACAGATCAAGCAAGAGGCCAGGAAGAAAAAAGGGGATGGGGGAAAGGGTCTCCTCCTATGTCTATTAATTCCCTGAAGCCAGAACTACTTTATAGGAATTATCCAATAACGCGAAGTTGCAGATATTGATCACTATTGCAGGCTATTGATCACAATACAGAATCAGCTGGAAGGAACGGAAAGAGTCTTTAATCACAAATTTAAATGCATCTATAAAACAGATGCTTGTTATTTTTTTTCTCCATTCAATTCAGAGTCATATAATAGCTTTTGCTTTTCAGTCACATGGAAACAGGCATAAGAACTTATCCTATAGCAATACACAGTGAAAGCATAAAATACAAGGGTAGATAGGACAAACTGTGCTTACCACATCTATATGGCACAGCACAAATGACTCAAGATTTCTGAGAAGGCATCTGAAGTGCACAGCTGAAGTTAAATCACATCAAAGTACCTGAAAAACCTGAACACAATGAATTGTTACTGAGAAGAAAAGCTTAGGAACATCAAGCATCACCCAGTATCAAAAAATTAAACTACAGTAGGCTTACCATTTTTAGTGTATTTATATACACACACATTAACAATGGGTGTCTAGTAGAATTTTTAAGCTCATATATATATCACTAAGGATAACTTCTACCCAGCAACATTTTAAATAATTATTATTGCACAGCTTCGACAACAGATTATTCAAAATCTACTCCAAAGAGCATTGAAGATAAATGAATCAAATTGAACTGATTCAAAGATAATTGAATCTCAACTTTTACTCACACTGCCAAGGTGCACTGAGTTATCCTAAGCACAAAAAGAAAAGAACGTTGCTGCGTCGTCGTCGTCTAGCTTGTTAAAATAGAGCAAGAAACTGAATTGCACGACAGTAACAGAAACACGCAGGACTTCTGCCATCTAATTTTCCATAAAGCATTTTACTTTAAATACTCAAAAGTAAACATTTGTTCAAAATGATGCCTCAACAGGAATTACAGGTACAATTTCTACTCTCCTCTGTAAGCCATTCTCCTCAGCTGAGTGATGGGAGCCATCTACTTGTTCCAGAAGTATCAAAACAGAAACAGTAAAACAATTACCGAGCTGTAACTTGGCAATTCTTTACAGACCTTAGTCCCTCATAAATTCAGTCTGATTGATAAAAATGAAAATTAGCAGTGATGAATGGTACACAATGACCTCTGGCAAACTCTGCAAAACTAAATTGAAAAAAAAAAAAGCCTGAAGAATCATCTCATTCAATCTGGACTACAAAAATAGATACAATGCACTTCCAAATTGATGCAGATAACCATGCACTAGGACCTTACTGGAAAGCCTGCAACTTCTACGTTAGTTATTGGCCAAAGTGGAAGGAAGGAAGATCTAGATTCCAGTTCTTCAGGAAAAACCATTCTTAAATAACAGTATTATTTCAAATTGGATAGAGTTAAGAAGTAAGTCAAAGGTACGGAAAATAGTAAAATTTGTTAAGCGCTGGACAAATTTAGTAATGCTCTTCAGAACTGAAAAGTTGGTAAATATTTCTAACGATATTAGACATTCCTAGAACTACTACTACTGAGCAATATCTGTGAGAATTTCAAGGTTTCTTTAAAAGGCATACACAAAAACTAACTGGATCACTCTTAGTTAGTCCTCTGTCATTCCCCATAGAAGGCAAATCACAGGTGATAAAGAAAAAAGGAAGTGAAATGAAATATAATTATATTTAGAAAGTCATCAGTAATAAAATTAGCTATTTTTTTTTCCTAGGTCAAGTGAAACTATTAAGATGATCTTCTGTTTTATATCTGACATTATGCCTGGAAAGTTAGTTCCTTGTGCTTACACTAATGACCTGTAACCTCAACTGATTCTGCCTTTTCCTAATCCTAAAGGGAAATAATTTAAGAATATCCAAATGGCATACTGAAGGAATAGATGAACAAATAAACACTTAGATTACAGCCTAAGGTATGATCTCCACCTGAACTACATTCTGAATATATGACATTTTCTTAGTCACAAATCTCTTCCTTGTGTACTTATACCTTAATGACAAAACTGTTTTTTTAAATCATTTTTACTCTTCATAACATCCAGTTAGTAGTAGGAGACACCTGTGGAATACTATGGAAGATGTCTAAATATCTGTCTGCTCCTTTATTATAGGACAAGAACGTTTTTTACAAGGAAGTAAAATTTAGATATCCACACAGACAGCTATAAAAATAATTTAGGTTGCTAAGTCTACTTTAACAACAGTACACAACAGAATAGAAATATGCAAATTCGTAATCCTTTTATATCCAGAAGAGCAAGAAAGATAAAGGAACACCTGGAACAGCATGCAGCATCATTAAAGCATTTACGTAGAAACTGAATTACAGGCAGGTACTGAAAAAGGGCCAGTCAACAATCTTTAGGAAGAAAGAAAACAAATTATCTTAAAGTAAGGGATATAAGCTTTATAAGTGCCTCTGGCACGTGACAACTTTTTGTTAGTACACTGGGCAGCAAAGACCAAAAGAAAAAAAAAAAAAAGATCAGTAACTGAAAGCCAGCTGGATTCAGGCAGCTTGAGATTTAAAGACAGGAAAGAATTTGATACAATGAAAAAGGAGGATATTTCAGATGTAAAAACAGTACAGAAAAGGTAACTTAATTTAAAGTTAACTACAGATTCTAAATTCAGAACACACAAAATCTGCATCCCAGCACTGTTAAAAAGAACTGGCAGCATTTCCAGATCTATCTTAACAGTTAGTTTCATTGACATTTATTTCCCTAAACATAAAGGCACACAAGCAAGTTAGTACAGAATAAAACAGGAGATCAGCCTGCAAAGCATCATGTGCTGCTCTGATACCTACCTACATGCACATACTTATGCAGTTGTACTACATAAAACACAAATAAACCATCTCAAACCAACTTGATTTACTACAGGGTAATGGCACGAACGTGATAACGTAGCTAGCAATTTAAACCCTAGATCTTTGCAGTCTTGCTTTTGTGCATCCATATATTGAATTTCTTCTACGCAATACCTTCACAACAATACCTTTGAACAACAGAAACAGGCTCTCATTCATGATATTTCAAAAAGCTAGAGAAAAATAAACTGAGAAGACCAACAACTGATACTCCAATTTGAGCAGGCCAAGTCTCAGCTCTGTTTCTCATAGAAACACTCCTTGTTTCTGGTGAAGCAGCCTCCCTACTGTAGCAGCAGTGCCCGGTCAAAGATCTGCGAACATGGCACCTTGAAGCCCTGAGCTGTGTCACCCTGCTCTCAGACTCACAGAATAGAACTGAAAAGCCATAAGACTCCCAGAATAACCTGAAGCTCTCAGGCCTTCACAGAACTGCCTTGCTGAGCGTCGAGGAACTTTCAGGAGCTTCTATAAGCTAGCAGCTCTCAGGGCTCACCAGCTACTTGCAATAAAGGCCCCAACTCCAAGTAGGGGTTTGCTTTCATACCCAAAGCAGGGGGTTTAGGAAAATCCAAGTATATAGAACTGGATGCAAGTGTATTTTGAAAAAAATGTCTTCAGAAGTAGAAATCCCAAGCTGGACGCTGCTGCAGTCCTCACTACAAAGTGAAAGCGTATATCACGCAGAAATCAACTAAGCTGCTGCTCTCATGTTTGCTATGTCACTTACACAATAAGCTTTATTAACACAGCTGTAATTCTTCAGTGCACTTTAATGGATTATCTCATATAAACATAAGATACAGATAAATCACTCACTCACTAATATGTCACACTAAAAGAAACTACTATATGTTCCTAAATCAAACACAGTGAGGTTTTGGACCACATCTGAGTTTTCGATGTGGTGCTGATAACAAGATTTAATAATCACAGGTATATCCAAAATCGATGAATCTATCACCCAGCTCTTGAGCAGGCCTTCGTGGTAAGGTAGGATCACTGTAACTATTAATTATCTGTCCTTTCTCTCTTGCCTGCAAAGCGGTTAAAATCTGGTGTTGCAATGAGCAGCTGTTTGACAGGTGGAAGGGTAGGTTGATTTTTATGTTCTACCAAGTAACTCATATAAATTAGAAATAAGTAATACAGTCGTCCTTGCTCCAGCATTTATTCACCTTAAAGAAGTTCTTTGGTACATTTCAGGAGCACCAAGAAACCCAAGCTTAAATGAATAACTAGTTCCTAACTTTGTCGGTAAAAGGAATAAATGGAATGACCCTGAATCTCTTACATGTGAAACAGGTATCATAATGGAACCTCAAGCAAACCTTCAAAGAGGCTCATTTTTAAGCATGCCAAGTAAAAGCCATGTCCCTCTGCACTCTCAGAAAGATTACCAAGCATTTCTATAACGTTATCCCAGTACCTTTCCATTCCTTTAAAGAGGCAAGTCAGCCAAGTTTTAATGTTGGAGTCCTATTACAGTTATGTAAATTAAGTCTTAATCTGTCCTTCCTTCAATTAAACATGTTAATTTCCCAGAGGATGCAGCACCATTTTCTTTGCTTGTCACATATGCCACCGTTATACAGTAGGCAGCAGCCTTAAAAATGAATAATCAAGGGTCTGGTCCTACAAACGCTACCTATGTCAGTAATCCTCATGTAACTAATCCCATTGAAATTCAAAGGGATACTCAAATGACAGAGTTTCTCAGGTCCCCACACAGAAGAACATGACCTTGTTGTTCCACAATGATAATGAATGCCAGAAAACAATTGTACTGCAAACAAATTAGAAGCAGGATTCTCACTGCAGAGGGCAACTAACTCTTAAATGACTAGACTTCTAGATGGCCAGCTTTACCCCCTTTTGTTTTTTAATTGCCATTTAAATCTGCCTGAGAAGATATTACAAAGAAGTACATGTATACAGACAACCACGAGTTATTAACAGTGGTAAGCCTGTATGGAAACCTAAGCCATATGTTTTGGTTTTCCATAAATTTAATTCTGATAACAGGTATTTAGTAATTTGCCTAATATTTCTTCAGTAGAAGACCCCACCACACATCTGATAAAACCTTTAAACAAAAAAACAAAAAGGGAAATAAAAGGTGCATGAAGTTTTAAAGATTTGCTGAACTTAAAGCATAAATCATTAGGGCTGAATAAGAAAGGTAAGAACTGCCATAAGGGTTCATGGCAATAGCTGCCGTCCTTATTGACAAAGGTCACTATCAAATACTTCAAAGGAAGGTCAGAAAAAACACACTCAGTCTGGAAAATTACAGAAAATTGCCCCACAGATTTTTCTTAGTCACATTAGCAATGACTAGCTGATGCCCTGAAGAATTTAACTGTTTCATTCCTGTTTTTGTAAAAACATACTAGGCCTTGCCACTATTCTTTTGTGAGCGCTCATGCTCGGTGAGGAGAACTATTCAACGTGCTGCCACTTGAACACACGGGCCTTTCTTCCCAGATAATCAGCATTTGCTTAGAATATGCAGGGCTAGCTCTAATGATTCCTTCTCTTGTGCACGTGTCAACAATAAACTTCAGCTTTATTAGGTCCTTCTAATTTTTCAGTACAAAGGACCACATAGTAGCAACCCGGACTGAAAATGAGGCTTGTAGTAATAGAAAGAATGGTATCTTGCTCCTCTTTACTGCTACTGGTCTCCGAGTTGCTCAAAAAATCTTACTAAACTAGCAACTTGGTTGCTGTTGTTAACCAATATATCAAGTACAACAAAATCCCTGAGATCACTAGCATTCAGTGACCTTAACTCACAGAACAACCTTATTTTCAGTCAAATTGAATCCTCTTCCTACCTTATTCGTGAACACCTTATTCACAAACACCTTATTCGCAAGCATATCTCTGCTACGGAATTCTTTAAAATATTGATCGCTGATCCATCACCCCTGCTTCCAGTGGGAAAGAACATTACGCAACTAGATTAATCAATAGACTGCTAGCCTAAACACTTGGCCAGTCAAAGAAACAGTCTAAATGGTTGAAAAATTTTTAATAAGGAGGCTCTTTTCCTTACAATTTAAGTGTATTCTGACAGGCCACTGACAGGTAATTCAGAATCTGACATTTCAATACAATTAATACAATGCTTCCTTATAAAAGGCTTTTCACTCAACAATCAAAGCTTTTGCAGACACTCACAAACTAACCTTTTGAATATCAAAGATTATCTCAACTCATAGAAGAGAAATCCAAGAAAAAAGAAGGTAGGAGATTTGCGCAGCGTGACTCAGCAAGGCAGTGAGAAGTCCAAGCACCTGATCTTCCAATTCCTTATCACGACACTTCACAGCATGATGCTTCTCTGTAGGGTTCACAACTATTTAGTCAGGTTTACATCCAAATATAATACTACATACTTCAGTATAATTATTACACTTACAACACCCTGTGTAATTGTCTAACGAACCATGGCAAAGTTGAAAAACAATATATGGCAGCCACATATATTGCTGACCTCAAACAGATTCTATACGGCACACACAAACCAGCTTCTGAATGCAGGAGGATTTCTATATAGGAGATTTATTTAAGCAATAGATCAAATTAATTTAAAGAGTTTCCTTATTAAGGAGGCATTATTTTTCCTAATATGTATCTTGATGTGCGTTTCCACTGTTTAAAAAGTTGGAAAACTGCAAAAAACGTATTGCACTGTAAGGTCTTTTTCCTAAAAAAATTGTCATTTATGATTAGTGTCGCACATACTGATAAGTTAAAATTTTTCTACCAGAATGTATTTATTTCAATGTTTACAATATCCTTGTATAATACAAGTTGACAAAACTGTACAAGGGAAAAAAGGTAATAAAACTTTTTCTGCATAAAAAGCAGAGAACTAATTTAAGCCTCTTAATAAAAGATACACTACAACGTAGAATGCATATACTAAATTACTTTTACCTTCAGATCCTGACCTAAATGCCTCTAAGAAATCTTTAAAGAAATTAACCATACTCTTGCCAAATGCAGTGCTTTCAATTGACATAGATGCACTTTAAATAGGGATACTTTCATTTTGGGATCTCTACTCCACAATCAGACACCTCGGGGGGGAGGGGGGGGTACTGAGCTTAGTTCACCTATATCAACTGAAAGGTAACTGTAAAGAACCATTGTGGATATTATTGAAGAATTTCTTGTAATGCACAGTTGCTATCAAAAGAACAGGTAACCCACCAGTACGCATACAGAATGGAATTCAGCAAAACACAAAACAGGCTATCATTAGAACAACCAGGACCTATCAGGAACAGTATGATTTATTTAGTCTATTCATCTCAAAAAAGATACCGCAGGAAAAAATAAAACAAAATGGTTGTTACAGGCAGAGGGAGGGAAGAACGCAGTAACTCACTTTTGAAAGGAAAAAAATACACCAGGGAAGTTCAATGAAATTGAAAGACAGAAAATGAGTATCAATAAAAGGGTATTTTTCCATGTAATTAATAATATGTTGGACTCATTGGAACACAAACATATCAAAGCCCAAAAAGTTACTAGGAATAAATGAGGGACTTGATGTGCAACAAGAATACACTGAACAATGTCAGAAAATATTAAGAAAAAATAGAAGAAGAAGAAGAGTTCCATGACAATTGACACTAACTGCTTAGGGCTAAGTGGACGCTACTTTCAGCGGTCCCATGTCTGTCTATTAAAATGGGATTTCTTGCATCGTCATCTTAGGTATCTGGTCTCGTCATTACATAATCAAACTGAAAACCTGCTAAATGCCATCAGAGGAACACTTCTGGCTCCTGTAATACTGAACAAAGTCACACAATGCCACTATTTTGAGCAATGTTTTGGGGTTTTTTTTCCCCCCATCCACATCCTGTTTTTTCTTATCTTGTATTCATGTGGGGCGTGATGACCACTTTTTTCTCCTAATACACTGGGAATCTCCTTCATTGAAGAGGCTTTCCATAGTTATAGATATGCAAATAACAATATAGAGTTAGGTATTAAGTATTTCAAAGAAAAGTCAAAAAAAGTTAGTTTTTAAAAAAAATCTATTGTTGCAAAGTAATTCTCTCAGATGAAAGCACATTAAAAATGCCATAAAATATGACATATGAAGAGTTGAAGCATCTTAGTATAGCATATATTCTTCTAGTATATACTTCACATCCAATCTGTTTCTTTACAATCTTTAATCACAAGAAATAAGTCAAGCACACGCTTAAAAGTTTTACTTACACCATGGAATTTTTGAGACTCAAATAATTTGTGCTACATAACGACCTGACCATTCTTCTAAAAGAAGTATTTTGGACAGATTTAAAGAGAGTGTCTGAACAGGTTGAAACACAGACTGCAAAGGTTCACAAGGGTTCACGTACAGATAGTGATAGCCAAATAATAACTGCTAATGTAATTGAGACACTGAGTTATTAAATTGTTTCAGTTCTATTCTACAGAATTTGAACGGTTCAGTCAGATCCCACGGTAAAAATCATAGCACAATTCTTTATTCACAGCTTTGGAAACTGCAGTATTACAGTTCTCTTGCTTACAAATTTTCACATTATATACTTTAAGAGAAAATGCTAGTTTGAAAAACTCAAATTTCTGACCAGAAACGTACTTCTGCTATACTTACAAGAAAAGGTTATTATAATAACTAAAATAAAACTGAGCGAAGAAACTATTTTTCACATTCATTTATTCTGTGTGGATGTTCTCCATGTTTGACACATAGCCACACTGCAGAACTTCATCAGTTCCACTGCAACCAGAGATATCAATGTTCATGAACTATCTGGACAACAAATAATATCAGTCACACAATTATTACTTTAAGAAAAAAAAAAAAAACTCAACCATGACTATGAAATGTGAGTGTACCAGTTTGTGACACAAGTTTGTAAACAAAGTGGATGGAAGTTAATAGTGAAAATTTTTCTGATGTTTTATCTAATAAAAAAATTGCCATTATAAAACTGCAAGCACTGCACATGAGTTTATTGGCTTCAACATGCCATTTACACTACATGCAACTCATACATATAACAATATGGAAATAGTTTAGTAGGCTCTCCAAAAAGGGGAGGTAAGAATAGGGAAAAAGAAACAGGTAAACATGAAATCTAGAAGATATACACATGTATGCACATATACAGAATCACAAACAGAATTATAGAGTGCTTTAGATTGGAAAGGACCTTAGGTCTGGTCCTACCCTGCATTTAAAGCGGGGCTAATACTAAGCCAAGCTGCTCTGGGCATTGGCCAATCAAGTCCCAAATCTCGAGGGCTGGAGATCCCATAGCCTTTCTGAGTACCTGTTCTAGTGTTTAACCATCATCATAGTGAAGAACTTTTCTCCTACTGCAGCTTGTGTCTATCATCTCTCATCCTTTCACTGATGAGAAGATAACTTTCCATAGTTATGGAAAGAAGAGTCCTGGGAAGAATCCAGTTCCATCTTCTCTACAAACACCCATTAGGTCGTTGAAGACACTAACTAGTTCCCTCCTTAGCATCCTCTTCTCCAGGGAAAAGAAATTCAGCTCTCGCAACCTCTTCTCATACATAGTGTGCACCAATGTAAATACTTCCGTTCTGCAACTTTAAAGCACTGTAAGAGTTAGTCAGCAGGAAATGGCGTGGCACCCCTGGAACTCAAGCTAAACTAAATCCAAATACTCAAAATAACAAGCTCTGGAGCACCTGCTAATTGTACAATCTAATATTACTAAAGCCGAAAGAGCAAATGTCACATAACAAAACACTGTAATCACAATGACCACATAAAACCTTGGGTTACATCCTTTAATAAAGGACTGAGAATGGAAAAAATAGCATTTCAAATATGCTGTAGAACTCCTTTTGAATTCAAGGATTATTTAGAGGCCTTTCAGTAGGGATGGCAGCACTTAAGAGAAAACAGGAACTCATGAAGAACTCATCCAGATACTAATATGAAGGTGAGTTAGTAGTTCAAGGATGTCCTCGTTTCCAGTAACATCCAGCGCAAACTGAAATAACCTGGCCAAAGAAACGTTGTGTTGCTTACTCAGAAGTATTAGACTGTTGAGTCAAGAAACAAAAAGCCTACTCTGTATAGCAGTGTGCTACACCTGAATTTCTGCATTCAGCATTAAGCAGCACATTATCTGAAAGCTACTGAGAAGAGGAACGAATCCAAAGAAAAGGAAACAAAAAACCCAGCACATGAGGAAGAGGCAGAGGGCACAGAGCCAAAAAACAGAAATCATAATATTACAGTGTGTAAGTGTTCAAATACTGTGACCAAGAATAAATTCACTTGGTATAAGAAGTACAAAAAAATATGAGAGAATGAAGAAAAACAGTTAGGCTGAAATTCAGGGAAAAAAATAGTGCAAAACAGAACTTCCTAGAGGAAGTATGTAAATCCACACTACCTGAGTCCTGATAAAACAGCAAGAAGTTTAGTTCAACTAAAAATTTAGCAGCAACCGCAGGTTATGAGGATATTTTTCCTAACTTAGGAGACACTGTGAACTTCTGAATCAGATGAAAAAACACCTTTTCTCAGGATGCTTTGAAACAATTTAAAAAAAACAAAGACATTATTTTAATGAAGAAATTTATTTTAATGAATGACCAAAAGTACATTCTAAGAACAGAATCAGAAAGAAAATTTACTGTCCATCTGTATCAGTTTTTGTATCAGTTCCTTCTTTGACTGTTTGAACTCAGAGTATATCATTTTTAAATCCCATTTCATACAATTTGTCCACAATTACACATAGAAAATATTTTCCACTGTAGATGCAGAAACCTAGTCATTACAGTGAACACAACAAACTTTTCCCAAGACCAAATAGACCTTTTTGTTAATAAAATAATTACTTCCATCCTAATTCATGAAGGCTATCAGATCACTGGCTACCAAGTCATTCTCAGAAGTAAGTGGCAGGTATTGCCGTCGCTCCATATTTGACCAATCAGAGACTTTACAGAAGGAGAACTGCAGACAAGTCACAATGCTGTACACCTGTGTGAACTAACTAGGAGACAGTACTTGTTTTCTAGTTTTGATTGCTGGTAACAGCTATAAAATAAGGTTTTTAAACATAACTTAAGGAATATTAAAAAGCACTGAACTAAAAGAGCGAGGAAAGTTATCAAGCAATGGAGAAAAGAAAAAAGCAGAAGCAGTAGCTAAAAAAAAAAAAGAAGCATGTCTGACTATTCAAAAATGCATTAATAAAGTAATGTTTCTTCACAAGATAGTCTTTTAAGAAATTAGCACTAGTATAGCATCTAATAAATACAATGCAATTATCCAAGTTCAGATTTTGTATTTTTAAGCAAAGACAAGTCTGTCATGAAGTTTTTTGTTTCCTGTTTAGTTATTTTGTCCTTTATATTTCTAAAATTATTTTATGCGGCACTAACGTCGATCATTTTCTGCAAATAAAATATAACTTTAAGCTGAACACAGAGGATGCAAAGGATAAAAAAAAATTTCCTGATCAAGAAAAATAATTCTGATGGATTTCACATGTGTTATTAGAAATAAAGGTTAAAGATTTCTTTTTAAAGTAAAATGTAAAGTAAAGGGAGTCTGCCGGCATAACTTCAAAATCATCTGTTACTCATTTTTGCTTGTTTCAATTTATTTCACCAAATTCTCTCAGCATAAAGCTGAGAATTTGCAAGTTTCAGATACCTGCAGATGGGCAGTTGAATTTATTTTTAAACAACTTCATAAAGAATATGTGCAATTTCTTTGCTCAGACCAAATTTTAAGATTCTTCAACACATTAATTCTACTTATCTTTTATACAGATCAGAAGCATGGTAAAGGGAAGTGGGAAATAATTCACAACCATGAAAAGATGTGCAGTTTAATGAGAACAACGTCCCACGATATGAAAACAAACAAGGCATAATAAAATAATCCTGAAGTCTGCAAAACAAACTATCCTCAAACTGCAAGTAATAGGATATATATGCATATACATACACATATATAACGTGTGGTAGATATAGTAAGAGGACCTGTTATTTCTTTTTCTTTTGCTAAATAATTAGTTATTAAAGCAACTGTAACACAGGATCGTGGAACTGGTTCAAACCCAAGCTGAATACTCGATTACAGGAAAGCTGTGGATTTTTAGAAGTATCTCACGTGCTTGTGGTATGACAGTCTTGTTCTTTGCCACTTTTCCCACTCCAACACTAGCATCATCAAGTGTATCAAAAACAGTTACAGTAAAAACTTCAATAAGAAAAACTTTGGGAAATTTATGACTGTGACTGTATTATCAATCTACATCACGTACTTCACTGTGCCCATTTCACTCATGGGCACATTTAGAACGCTTCCCTTCATTCTACACCTCAGCGCATCACAGCAGAATCAGAGAAATGTTGCCTTCAGTACAAGAAGTACCATGAAACTAATTCTATGTTCCTGGGGAGGTGGATTTCCCAAAGAAGTCCAAACTCCAAAATGCAAACTCACCTTCCATGATTACAGTATTTAAGCATAACAATTCCTGTTCTTTTTTCCTCTTGGTATTCCCTTCCCTGGGTCTAACTGTTCAGCAACAACCTCAGCAGTCAAGTTGAAAATCTCCTTCTAAATATAGCTGGATGATCACCCCGATTTAGCCCCCTCATTTTCTCATAGGCTGTAAGGGTTAAAAAAATCTTGTATCTATTATCATTGAATTGGAATCCTTTAACCAGCATACATGACTGTTTTCACCTTTCTTTGTAGGAGCTTAAACTGCTAGGTGTCTGAACAATAGCACATTCTAAAAATTAATGTATTTGTACAATATTTATTCATTTCCTATCAGGATAAAACTAGCAAAACCTTCTTAAAAATGAATAAATCATCTTTTTTATATTACCCCTTTAAAAAACTTCCTGCTCTCTAGTTAGTTATAGTTGCATTTCAAAACCAGATTAACTTTTCATAGTTGGCTAATGCCCATACTTCAACTGCAGACACAATAGCTAGAATTGATGTTCGTTTATTTAAAAGCTTCCCTTGCAAAAGTTATTACTCTATATTTTATTAAAAAAAAAATTATGACACTGTAAGCCTCTTCATGTTAGTGAATAAAAACATAACTGCTGTGGAAATATTACTCATCTCTTACATTAGAAGAATAATTAAAACCAGTGCCCTAGACACAACAGTTCACAGGAAGCATGATGCCAACAAGTTTTACATTTACTAAGTTTTTTAAAGGATCATTAATCACAGATTTCAAACACTAAAACCTAATAACAATATGCAGAAACAAACATACTCCTCTCTCTCTTTGTGGAGATTTAAGCATAGTGAACTCTTAAGAGGACAAGAGCTAAAATTAGCCAAAAGCAGTTCTACTTAATCCACTTTAATCCCTTTGGATTTTACAGAATCTCATTAGTGTTAATATTTTCACTTTCATTGTTAGACCGAATCAACTGCGACATTTTGAGGCAAGCGCAGAACTCACTGCAAAGTACTCCTGCTTTACAATGACTTCCATACTCACTTATGCATTAAGTCTTTGGTACATGTATTATCCCTTTCATCTAATCAATAGCACGGGGTTTGGAACAACGTGACCAACGAACAATAAAAAGTAAAAAGCAGAATGAGTTTACTTGAATTCGTTTAGTTCTATGTCAAATCCATCTCAGTGAGAAAGCACTGTCCAAAGAAATGGTAGCTGATCCATATATTCTTTTCTATGTTACTGCTATAGAAGGTAACAGTGCATCATATACATATGCAGGAAAGAAACCTCTTTATCTCTGCACCTTCTTTCCTTTATCCAAAGATAGAGAAGATTAACTTTTTGTGAATTTCAGAACGTGGTTACAGAGATTTTTTTCATCCTTAGTAAGTAGGCACAAAACAAAATTTGCAACAATCATCAGATGACAATCCAAATTAATTCAGGTTACATTAAATCACAATATGACCAAGCATATTAGAAAGATGCTAGTTATTGTGTCTCCGTTTTTATTTTAGATCTACCAAACGGAAAGACATTATTCCCACACTGAGCGTTTTGATCTTTCAAAATTCAAAATCAATCCAAGAAGCACCTGAAACGTGGGAGCAAACACAGCTAGCCTATCAAAACGACCACAGTAAACGCGATTTAATTATTAGTATTCAATACAATGTAGTAGCCACTTTCGAGGACCATTCTTTTCACCGTAAAATGAATTAATACCAAACCAAATGCAAACACTAGGGGGGTGTGGGACGATTATCACTATACTACCGAGATTAACCTTGGAAAGCTGTTTGCTGAGATCACATCCCCATCCTCGCTCACCCTTTCACCGAGCCCTTTACGTGCTTCGGCTTCGAGAGGAAACGGCGCTCCACGTTTGACCCTCAAGCCTACGAGCCCGGGGACGCACGCCACGGCATGCCGATGAGGGTCCAAGCTCAGTTACTCGGAGTAACATGATCCTCTTTAAATGTTTAATAGCATTAAGAACTGCAGCCTCTTCGGAAAGTCGGCAAGCCCGCCGGCGCCTTGGGCGGCCGTTAACGGCCGCGACCCGCGCTCGGTGCCAACGGCTCCCGCGCGGGGAGCGGTGGGGGGGGGGGGAGGGGAGGCGGCCCGCGGCGGAGCCCGCGCAGCATCCGCGCAGCGCCGCGGAGGGGACGCCGGCCCGCCAGCAGCGCCGGGCGCCCGGCCGCCGCCCCGCGACGCGCGTCCCGGGGAGGGCGGGCGGCCCCGCCAAGGCATTCACGACGGAGCGGGCCAGGGGGAGGCGGACCGCAGCCCGAAGCCGCAGACGGAGCCGGGGACGCCCAAGGGCGGGCACGGACACAAGGACAGGGCGGGAGGCGAGGCGCTGAGGCGGCGGCGGCGGCGGCGGCAGCCGCGGCCGAGGGAGGCGCGCTCCGCCGGGACCGGCGCTCTCCACGCGCCCCTTACCTGGCAGGAGGTGCCGGTGACCCCCGGCGGGCAGGCGCAGCGGTAGGCGGCCTGCGGCTGAGGCAGGGGCGGCCGCAGGCGGCGGGGCGCCGGCACGGCAGAGCAGGTGCCGTTGTTGCGGCAGGGCTGGCTGAGGCAGGGGTCCTCGCCGGGGGGCGCGGCGCTGGCCGGCGCGGGGAGGCAGGCGCGGTGCTGGGCCAGGGCGAGCAGGAGCAGGAGCAGCGGAGCGGCTCGGGGCATGGCGGCGGGGCGTCCGGGTCTCGGTGCCGCTCCGCTGCGGGCACCGGCGGGGAGAAAAGGAGGAGACGGAGACGGCGGCTGCCCGGCTGCTCCCTGCCCCCGTTCCCCGGGCAACGCGCGGGCGGGGCCGGGGCGGGGCGGGGCGGAGCAGCGCTGCCGGCCGCCTGCCCGCCTCGCGCCCGGCAGGGGGCAGCCGCGCGCGCGCGCCCACCCGCCCACCCACCCACCCGCCGCGCCCGGGGAGGGCGGCGCGAGCGGGAGCCGTTGGGGGGCCGTTATTTCACCGCCAGGGCGAGCGGTGAAAGCCGAGGTGGGAGCGGGCGGCGGCGCCGCCGGGTGAGGAGGCCTGGCCTTGCCTCGCGGCCGGCAGCGGGAGACGGCAGCCGGACCGCGCACCCCTCACAGGCAGGAAACCGCGCCGTTTACTGGGCGAACTGTTTTAAAAACGCAGCAGCGCGTTAATAAAATGCCTGACAGGCATTCCTGATATTGCAGTGCCTTCGGTTTAAGTAACAGATGTAAACGATAACGTAACAGCGGTCGACGTCTCGGGGCGCGCCGAGACTGAGCTCTGCCCTGGATTAGGCGAACGCTGTGGAAAACAAGGAAAATCCTTGCTTAGGAGAACTCACCGTTTGCTTTTTATTTACTGTTTCGGAAGCGTTACTTGTTGATGATTAATTTAAAGCTATATTAAAGCTATATGCTTAAAGTGTAAGCAGATTGCATAAAAATTACTTCTATCAGTTCTCATATTACAAAAAAAGTATAGATATTGGACTGCCATATTTTCTCTACTGAGATTTTCTACAGCTGATTTTTAAAAATCGGTTTGTATTTTGCTAATCTTATTGAAGTTTTGGGGTTTTTTTTTACTGCCTCTGGTTGGAACTAAGATACGTAGTCTGTAAATCAGTCAGCAGACAGCATGAAGATAATCTGCACTCCGACCTTTTATTCATTTGCTACTACAGGAGTGAGGTAATCAAGGACTTCTCAAACCTCTGTCATGGGATTAAAGGAGAATGATAATATTATTGAAAGCAATGTGTTACACTTCAAAAACCTTTGCACTTCTCATACAAATAAGACTGAAACCTGCGTCACTGGCAGAAATAATTGGTGATGCTAATTGAGCTGAGCTGAACTGAAAAATCATCTGGATTTTTAGCAGCCTGAATACAGTACTAGATCTCCCCCGATCCAAGTTGAAGTTAACTGTCATTGCTTTTCCATTACCTCACGAGTCTGTCTGTCTGTCGGTCTGTCTGTCTGTCTCTCTGTCTCTCTCTCTCTCTCTCTCTCCCCCCCCCCCTTTTTTTTTTTAAACTTTCCATACCTTTAGTTGTATGTTTTGTGCCACACTAGCCCCCTCTGCTGGTTTTATTCTTACCGGTTTCCTGATTCTGGTTTCACAGTTTACTCAAATAGATCTGATTGATTTAATTCCCCTCATTACCCCGATAACACTGGGTTCCGATGTTTCTTACCAAATATAGGCACTGTAGTAATGCAAATAAAAAATAATGTTAAACACGTTTACTTGAATGAAGTTGCTTCTCTGTTTTACAACTGTCCTCTCTTTAAGGTTACCTTTTCCACCAGTATTTGTCCATCAGAGCCTTTCACATGTTGAGACAGAAAATTTGCTGTATTATGTAGTGTGTTTTTTCCAAACAGTTTTGCAACTGTCTCACACCATAAAAAACATGTCCTTAATAATTTGCTAAGCTTGTTCATAAGAATGGCATGGAAAACAATGCCAAAGGCTTTGCCAATGTCCAGTTACGATAACTACCTGCTGCTTCTGTCCTATTCACAAGACCTGTTACCTTGTCCTGCAAGAAAATAATTTGATTTGACATAATTTGTTATTGATAAGACTACAGGATCTTCTAAGTACTCAGAAATAACTTGCATTTTTATATATATGTCTATCAGTATTTTGTGGCATTTCACATTAAAGCAACTGGTCTGTAATTCTCTGTTCTCCTTTTCAGTATAATTGTTTGCTCTTTTCCAGTCTCGTAGAACTTCACTCCTCCACACTAGTTGTCAAAGATAGTTGTTATAGCTAGTTTCAGCCAATTCTCTAAACAGCAAAGAAGTAATCAGACCAGCCAATCTGAAAATATGGTCTCCTCTCAAACCCGTTCTTTCTTTCTTTTTGCTCTAGTTCTCGTGGCTGAGATCGTGTTAACCAACTGACTGACCCTTGTAAAGAACAAAAAGCCTAAATAGATTAGGTGACCCTGTTTTTAATTGTTTAATTGAAACCTCTTCCCTTAAGCGTTCAGTAATTATGATAGAATTTTGATCCATCTTAGGTTTTATGACTATACGTATAAATAATTATTGGAAAGACGGTTTCAAGATAGCCAGCTAGATGAAATAATAAATTCTGTTGTTGTAGTAACACGTGGTACTTGCAGAGGCCAACAACTTTAAAAATAAGCCAGTCAACCAATGCAACCAACGGAGCTAGACATAACATAGTATTTTGAGTCAAATTGGTCATAACTGTGCCACATGAGTTTTCTTCACATTTTACAGAACATGTAAGCAATGTTTGCATTGTAAATGCCCTTTTCATAAGGAAATGGTTATTGTACAACACAAAATATTCATGCTTACTTAATTCAGTAGTGATTTTCCAAAATGCCATATCTTTTTATGCATCTTAATGTTTCAGTATGTACAATTTAAATAATCTCATCGTCAGCTTTCCCCAGACAAATTACTAATCTCTGAATTCAACAAGGAGTGAAGTTGTCTGTCTTCATTTATACTTGCTATAAGCTGAATTGTATTACTAATCTGTTTATTAGTGTGGTTTAGATAAGCTACGTTGTAGCTTAACTATTTACTTTGATGGAGGAGTACTCATACTCTAGTGGCTTGAAATAGGAGTTTTTGCAGAGATTTTTTATCTGCTCTGATTAAATATTTAGTGAGGAACAAAATTCTCCATGATTTCCTAAGAGGAAGTTATAGCCTTTAAGTGTCTATCATAAAACACAATGCTATGAATTTTTTTCTAAATGATAATAATTTCTTTTTTAAATCACTTACTATTAGTTAATTTTTTTGTTAATAGTTATTAGATGAGGGAGTTTTATAGATGAGAGAATTACTGTTTGGGGCCTTTTCTAAGCAGTAGCTGAGCTCTTATTCTTTTCTGTATCATGTTCTGTGCCAGGCTGCAATCGTGTCTTTATGGTATTGGCTCACAGAGTACAGACTTGACATTTTCCTCATCTCTTGCTCAGCTTGTGCCTACTTTAAAGCACCTCCGGAGGTGTCACTTCCAGTCCACCGAAAGAATGGGTTTTTAATGTAATCTGAGAAACTTCAGAAGGGTCCTATGCATGCAACCAGGGTCAGATTTCCAAAATTGCACAGCATGTCCCAATCCAGTATCCAATAGGTGCCAAAGTTAAATCTGTTTGAAAAGCTGACCCTGTCCCTATATTGCCACAGTCAGTGGAACTATTTGTGTGTGTGTGTGTTTTTCACAAAGCTTAAAATACATTTATTGAGAATATTTTTTACATATATTCAGTTTTTTTCCAAGCATGTAGCTTCCATTGAGGCACATTATATTAATATAACTGTTGAAATGATTTGTGCCTCAATTTATCAAAGTACTGAAGTACATGTTTAAGCACAGAAGTCAGTAAGAATTCCAGCCTTTGATGTTACATACTCAGGTGGTTCACACTGGAACTGACTTTGGAACTTACTTTACTTTGATGTTCATGGGTTTTGGGAGTGGGTTTTAAGGCTATAGGAAAAGCTCAGCTTAAGGCTCTGAACAGAGATAAAGCTTTAAAAAATGCATAGTTCACTGCTATACATCAATGAAACTAATACAGCTATAGCTAGAAGTGATTAAATCCTAAATCACAAATACAATAAAATAACTAAGAGAGAATGTATAGGTTTTCTGATTTCGTCTCCAGCTCTTTTCTTAAGCTGTGACTTAGGCTTTGAAAAAGTGGCCCGATGTGACTACAATTTCAATAGAAATAAAAATAATATATCATTCATACAGACAGTAATTTTTACATTGAAACAGAGAAAATGTAAAGCACAAATTATTAAATAATGTCAGATTTATCTTAAATCTTTATCTTAGAATTTACATAGATTTTTCAGCAACTCAAATGACATGCCTAACATGATGGCTACCAGAAAAAGTATTTGGCCATAAGAATTTGGATAAAGTATTATATCTGAAGAAGAGCTATTTTTATGTCCAGTACCTGACTGACTTTACATTTATATGAATTTCAAGGTGCACATGTCAGAGGACATAACGTCTATATTCTGGTTTCCTGGAAAACCTTTACGTATCAGAAGATGTACATAAGGAGAAGAGACAGACAAATGAAATCTTGATGGATGTTCTACCTGAAATAAAAGCAAGTCACAAGGTAATCCAGTGAGAAGTTTTAAGGCTTTAATGTCTAGCTTTGTTATTCTTTTCCCAAGCTGTAAATAAAAAGATGATGCTGCAGGTTTGAAATTTTGTGGTTATAAAGGAACGGCACCTGTAATTCTCATGGCAACAGCCAACAGTAAACATATCCTAAAGAGAGAATGCTTTTATTGTTTATGCTTCAACACTATATTTTATAGCAAATCCAAAGCTGAATTTATGTGATATTAATAATGTGGTTTTATGCTATTATTCTTTCAGGCCTTCATTTTCAAGTATTCATTTTCATTCGAGTTCTTCATTTTTTTTATTTCTTAGTAACATCACCCTCAGTAGATTTAGAGTTTGCACATAAACACTGCCTTTTTTAATGCGTGTTCTCTTACAAATCACTTTAAAGTAGTAGGTTATGAATGAGTCCCACCTTGTCTTTAGGATTTCATTCTCTCCCCAGGCACTTCTTTCAAATAAGAGATGTACAGCTGCATCTCACTCAACATGGATCCATGAGCTACGTCCTCTCCTTCATAGCTTGGACCTTCAGGCTACAAATTAACTTATTTAGTGCTGATCATGACTGACAGCCTCCTCAGCACCATCCACTGAGAAGGGGAAGTGCTATTGTCCAGTTTTACAGATCTGGCTCCCACCTGGATCCTGAGCTGTTTAGATACCGAACTGCCTTGGAATCAGTTGGATCCATGCCTAACATCCTACAGGAGGCCAGCAGCGTGTAGAAAACTCATCCTAAATCGCTAGACTACTGAATGCTAAAGCTTGCCGCAGAAAGCATAATCAGGCCCTAAATTCAGTGAAAATTAAGAATAAACATGGTTTATGTACTGCTTACAGAGAAACAATGAAGCCAGTATCGCATGCACTTATACTGAAATATGGGGCATTGCACTGGTTTATTTTCTGATACTTGTTCCAGGTTTAAATGAAAATAAGTTGGACAAGATCAACATTTTCAGCCTCACACACAACACAGATAACATTTGCTGCATGATTAGCCTTGTTCTGCTCGGTACTGTGCAATATACGTTATTAATGTCAACTGAAAGTTAGGGGAAAGAAGACTCTAGAGTTTCAAGGTACTAGTGCCCTCCTCAAAGGGAGTGGATGTGCACTAGCATTGGCATTCCATGTAGTTAATGGTTGGAGTTAATGACAGCCTGCTATATATTGTATCCAGTGTTTCTGAAAACCTTTTGAAAAGAAAATAGTATTTTAAGACAATTTAGGGACTATTTTCATTGGGCTTCCCACATAAAGAATCTCCCTCAGTTATTTTATGTCAATATTATAAGGTATGCATAAATTGCAGCATCTTTGTAAGAGGTATACGGTCTTTATTTAAGGACTGCAAGCAATGAAGGCTCTAGGTATATTTTTCTCAAGAATTTAAATCTTATTTCTAATCTGAATATGTCTAGTTTCATCAGTCATCCATTGGATCTTGTTTTACTTTTCTCTGACAGATTAAAGAGCCACCTGCTATCAGAATAATTTCCTCTATGTAGCATTTTTACTTCTCTAGGTCATTCTACACTAAGCTGCAAGAAACAATTAACTATTAGACCTGATGCAAAATGTATTACTAATGCAAATAGAAATAAAGATTCTTAATTGCTTTCAGTATTCATAGCAGGGTACGTACACTGTATGGTAGGTGTTTTATTAGGCCACCTGCAGCATTATGTAAGAATAGCTGTATCAGTTTAGCCCCGAATGTCTCTTGAGACTTGAGCAGACAATGTATAGATATCCATCATCTGTGTCTTAGTAATAAGAATCATTCAGACTTTGAGATCATCAGACAGAAAGAGATTTAGAACATATCATACCTCAGCTAAAAAATTCTAGGGAGTGGCTTGAACATGTCAGCCTGATTTTTTTCTGTCAGCTAGTAGATCCTATCACACTAGCAAGCAGAATTACTCCCTTTACTCTTAGTTCTAGGTGAATATGTTATACATTAACATTTTATGTTTCTGAAAACGGCAGCAAAAAATTAATGGGAATCTACGGTACCAAAAACATTTAATAGCTTATCTGCATCTTTATGGCATACACACAAAACATTTTTTGTATTAGTGCAGCAGTGACAACTATCCATACAGTCCTATTTTCTAGCATAAGAACAGAACAACAGCAAACAAACAATTTTTTCTTAGTAACTTCCTGCCTAGCTTCATAAATGGCTATAAAGTTCATGCTCTTACATGGTTTAACAAGTCAATAATTCAAAACAGGAAATGCAGAATCCTTCATTTATATTCCATTTTCTGCTTTACCTCTTTTTTTTTTTTTTTGATTTGAAGTGGATGTGTGCCTATAAACAAGGAAAGAACGCATACTTAAAGGATTCTCCAATGTAGAGCCACATATTTAACTCTCTAGGGCATAGGTTTTTGTTCAAGTAATGAGAACTCTAAGTAATAAAAACTTGGCATGCCATCTTAAAGATATACGTCTGTAATTATCTCAATATCTAGTGCGTATGCTTCTGTTGCGTACTACAGTGTTACAAATGACCTTTATCAGTCAGTCATGCTTTTCCAAGCTTCAGCGAGTGAAGTTTTTCCATGAGGTGGTACCTCCGTAAATGAAACTATTGCTTTTGGCAGGAAGGCTGGTTGTTTTTCCAGAAGATAGTGTCAAGGTGTTGATCACCTACTTTAAAGCAAACTCTTCCTTTATTCAGTGATTATCAATTCTACAAAAAAGCTGGCCTAAATATCAAAAACCAGAGGAACAGAGATACTGACGTTAGGAAGTTTACTGAAGATTTGTAAAGAAAGATACATAAACTCTAAGTTTTACATTTCTGCAGCTACAGTGGTGCTATGCCTTGAAGGACAGGGACAGTATGAGTGTAACATCATTATAAGTATAAAATTATTAAAACATTCTCTGTTCTGAATATGTGATCCTCATTCATAGCTGTAAATAGCTGTTGGCTTTAGATCCCTAGTTTTACAGGTATTATGCTACAGATAAAATAATTTTAACTAGAAGTTTTCAGGGAAATGGATCTGACATTTGTAACTAACTTATAACTGGAATTGTTTCTTACAATAAATTTCTTATGTGTATATATATATATTATATATCATTAACTTAAGCTGATTATATTAGAGCAACAGATGAAGTGAAAGAGTTTTGAAGGTCTTGGTTTGTTTTCTTTCCAGAAAACAGTAATTTTACTAAATCAAATACAAGTTTGCAAACAAGAGTGGAATCTTAGTTATAGATCACGGATTACTTCTCATGATGTCTGGTTTTCCACTCTCATGTGAATTTTTTATACTCTGCATAGTCAATAATACAAGATATTAAGTCCTTCTCCTTATAAAAAAGCATGTGTGAGAAATAGCAGTCTGTGTTATCCATTTGACAGCCTCAGCTATTTGCATAGATGGTGTAGCCCAGTCTCTGGAGAAGATGACACATTGTTTAGAAAAGCAACAGCACAGCACATATCCCTGCTATGTACAGTCTAGCAGCAAATGGAAAATATCTAGTCCTTGTTGCTCTAAAGAGGAAAGTCAAGTAGTAAAACAAAGTTCCACTAAATGACAAGTTAGGCAAGCTCCCTATGGTTAGGTTGAATTTGCCAGTAACTTTTATAAATGGTCTGGGCCAAATAAGAAAAATAATTGCACTGAGAGTAATTTTACTATAAAAACCTTAATGGAACATGCAGATTTACTGTTTGGTTTTATTGATATGGTATAATACAATGTGAATATTATAGTCTAGACTTCTTAACAGTCCTTTAGATTATACGAACCATAATGTTTACACTATGTTATATAGTATTCTGATCTTCACATTGATTGAGCAGTTTGAGAACAGAAGAGTTTAAGAATCAAATAGGTGGACCTCAAAAGAAATAACAGAAGGCAAAGTGTTGACACAATATTTATATCAACACCTACTGAAAAACTGAAAATGTTTATTTCTATTTGAGAGTTTTCTAAAATGCTAAAATTATTGCTGCTAAATTCATTTATGCTCTTATGGTTAAATTTTCTCTTTTTCTTTTCTTTTCTTTTTTTTTTTTTTTTCTTTTAAAGCTCACAAAAAAGTCCCTGGCAGCTAGTAATTTCTTTTGCTCCTGTCTACAGAATGGATAACAGTTCTGAGATACTGTACTTGCAACCACATTCTGTTTGAGGCCGTACATAGAAAGAACAAAAAAGCTCCCTGTTATAAAAAGCTCACCATCAAAGCACAACAGAGGAGAGCCACGGATTACAGAAAGATGACACAGCACAAAGAACGCAAGGAGACAACATCAACCATCATGACAAGCCATAACCATAGATAGGAGTTGTCATTTACCATCATCATTTTTTGAGTAAACTTTATGGCCAAGAAGCTTTTTAAAGACAAATCTGAAGGTGGCTAAGGTAACTTAAGAACATGTACAGATGCAAGATAAAGAACAGGAGGTGGAACACACCTAAATGCCACATTAAAAATGGCAGGAAGATGCCAGAAAAACTTTTGAATGTTTAAATCCACTTAAAAAAGAGAAGATGCAGCACTATAAGGCCCTGCAGTTTCCTGGCAGCTGAAGCAGAGTCCTACAAAGCTGAAGCTGCGGGTCATGAGTAATCTTCAACAAAGACAACCCTTGTCACTTCCATTCACTTTTTTGGAAAATTCAGAAAATCCTTTTTCTGCATATGAATTTCTCCTTTTGAAGTTATTTAAATTGATATAATATGAACAGTGCAAGACTCAGGATGTACATCAATTTTTTTTTTTTTATTCTCAGTCCTTAGCAAACGCACACATGGAGTTTTGATTTAAAATTCTGAAGATAGCCAACTAATTGTAACATTGCAATTTATTTTAATAAAACAAACAGGTTTATCCATTTGGGTCTTGAAAACCTCCAGGGATGGAGACTGCATAACCTCTTTGGGGATATGAAATGAAGGGTGATAATCCCTTCCCTTGATCTCCTGGCTGTGCTCCTTCTTAGGCAGCCCAGGATGCTGTTGGCCTTCATTGCTGCCAGGACAGATGGCTGACCTGGGTTCAGCCTGCTGCTGACAAGACCTTCGTGTCCTTTTACCTCCAGCCAGGTACTGCTCCAGTTTCTGGTCTACTGGAAGCTGCTGATGCTGTTGGCCACTAAGTTGGAAATTACCAGTCTTAGATTTCAGTGTTACTAAAGGTGGGATAATTTTGCAGTTAGAGAACCATTATAAAGAGATTTTTTTTTTCTCTTTTGAATACCATTTAGAATTCCAGTGTCCCAGAATAAGGCTTGCTGCCTTTCACACCAAAGGAATAACAAAACTGTGTGAAACTGTTCCAAGTGATTTATAATAGCAACATCAATACCTGTCAGTAAATTAAGCATGCTAGTCCACCAAGTGAAGATGAACAAATAGCAAATATAATTTTTATAAGCAGCATACTACTGAGGATAGAACTGCAGGAAATGCTGACTTCAAGAAAGAGATTAACCAAAGTCTTCATGGTTTCAGTACACAGGAGAAGTACTAATCTGTGGAAGAAAGGTAAGGAGGAGGTTGGGGGAAAAAAAAGGGTCACTTCCTAGATTGGCTAACTATTTCTGGATCACTGCTTGCATCATCTGCCTGCCAAAGGAAGCTTCTCCGTATGAGAAGACCTAAGAACAGAAGAGCTGTAGCTCTGGATCAGACCAAGCCTATATTTAACCTAGAATACCTTAGATGGCCGCTAAAGAAAGAGTAAGACAACATCTAAGATATTTGCCTGAAGTATTCTCTCCATTTTCAACTGTCTGTGGCTCAGGGGCCTCCTAACCCAGAGGAGATTTTAGTTCAACTAAAGTCAGTTTCCCCCCCCCCTATAATCTGTTTCCAACTCACTATAAAACATCAGTTAAGGTTGCTGTCTTCCCTGAAAGCGTGGGCTTTACTTACCAGGTTACCAAAGATCTATGAAACGTAACCTGATTCTGTCAGAAACAATTATACCAGAGACCTTCAACATACACCTCATCTGCCATATGAAATAGCGACAAGAGGCCATAGGAAGAAAGAGGAACAAAAAAAAAATGTACAGACAGGCTCCTGCAAAGCAGAAATACACGTCTATAATATTTAGCTACTGAACTGAATGCCACAAAGCAAAGTCTTTTTGAATTTTGTTAGCTCTTTGCCGCAAACTAGCAGCAGAGCTTATCCTAGTAACTTTCCAGACTAGGGTGAAAGTCTAAAAATTCCCTACTTTCCCTCGCTATAGGATCTCACCATCCAGGACACTTTAAAGCATACAGCAGCCATAAGCTAATGAAATCTCACAAACTTTTCTCTCCATCTTCTAGTCAATTGCATCTTTGGGAAATACCTGTTTAGATGGGATAACTACATCATTTTTTATTACGTCCACAGCATCAGCCTGTTTTGACTGTCAGCATGTAAATTTAAACATGAATATTTCCTTATTTTTGCTAAGGGGCACCTCTTCCTTCCCATTGGCATTCTCAGGAAATAGGTGCAGCGTGCTTGCTACTTCACAAAATGATTTGGCAAGTCAACATTTTCCCCACAGGCTTATCCACCTGATATCTGTAATAGGGCTTCAGATATAGCCCTGTATATCCTGTACATTTTACAAGCTGAATGTAGTCAAGAAGAGAATTTGTTTGTTTGTTTGTTGTTCTTCTCCCCCCCCCCCCAAACCATGTGCTGCTTATAGCTTGGACTGGACAGTTTCCTCCTTCATTATAGGAAGAAAGCATAAGATTTAGGAATTCTCCCCCCCGCTTCATCTCTTTTGAATTTGGGTTTTGTTTTTTTAAAGCCACGTTTGCAGAATTTAATATTGAACTATGGCTACAGATTTATCAGGACCTTTTTTAATCTAATGCCTTGAAGTACTGGATACATCTTCCCTGTTTTTCCCCTCTGCTTTTTAATTCTTCTATTTATGGTTTGAGATTTCACTAGCAATCCCCAAACACACACAGCCAAGGAAGAGACCCAAGACCTGCTTCTCCTCCACCTACAAAGGAGCTTGATGTCTGATCAAGACATGCACATATCAATAGCAAGAGACAATAATGTGATATCCCTTTAAACTTCTAGATCTTCAGGCCACAGAAGCATTTATTCTTTGAGCTAATTGCTGTTAGTCATAGACAATATAACTAATAAATTTGTTTTCTATTTGCTGTGTAAACATGCATCAGTGTTCTGCTAAAAAGTAAGCAACTAGGCAGCTTATGCCAAGTGTTGTGCTGTGTGTCAGGTGGAGCACTTATGGGAGGTGAGTACTGCTCTTGGGGCAGCTTGACAACATTCAACTGAGAAAAGATATTAAAAAGCACAATGAGCTGGGAGAGATACAGCAAGCTGAGAGCATGCAGCTGTGAAATTCCTGCAGGATCACAAAAAGGAGAGGACTTTCCTTAGGACTCAGTAAACAGGGCATATGAGGAGACTAGGAAAGCAAAGTGGGAGAAAAAGAGCCCAGCTCTGGAAAGACTCAAGTGGCAGTAAGATTATTTTCCTCCAAGCTGTTTATTGTTCTCTCTCTCAGCAAATCTAACTTAAAAAAAAAAAAATATATATATATATATATATCAATCAATCATCTATAGTTCTCAAGTCAGGTAGGGTCAGCATCTCTGCTGAGACTTTTCTAACAGAAGTTAGGCTTCTGAGATCACGGGACCTGGTGCTGCTGACATGTTCTGAACCCACATGTGTTATAATTAGACAGGCACAAGTCTTTATGAAGAACCTGTAAATCCTGCTTTGCTTATGGGACATTACTTCAGTTTTTGAAGGGGAAGTTCTGCCTCTTCCCAAGGAGAACAGTATCTGCTGTGCCCTACAGAGGTGACCAAGGCCTGAAAACTGCTCTTTACCTACCCTAACAGAAAACAGAAATCCCATCTACACAGCCATGTCCTAGGAAGAGAAGGTCGTCCATCAGGTAGACCTGTTGCACAGGCACTATTCCACTATTTTACAAATTTCCCATTAAATCTCCCTTCAGGCTGGATCAGCACACTTTTTTTTTTTTTTTTTTTTAAACTGCCTCAATCACGTACTGGCTAGCATCTTTCCCTCCTTTTTTAGGATAAGGCGGGGGCAGGGGGAGGAAGTCTTTGTAGTACCTTACAGGTAGAAATCAGCCTACCTCCTTGTCATGGTCTGACTGAGTGCTAGGATGCTTACAGACAAAGCAATAATACAGTTTCAGCAACCTGCCTTCAGCAAGGTATTTAGGTGGAACAGACCCCAGAAACTCTACGGATGACAGACCTACCTCCAAGCAGTGGCAGGAAAAAAAGGTCAGAACCAAAGTGATCCAAGCACTTGGCATTTCATCATTCCTTGTTCTTAGGCATTCATATTTAAGTAGAGGACAGCTCAGTAAGGTAAAGCGAGTAGAAAAAACAAACATACATATGCTTGAGAGAAAGAAGGGAGAATCGAGACAGTTAAATTATGCAGTAAGTCTGCATATAAAAATTTTACTATCTGATCAAGCTTTGGCACTGGCAATAGGATTTTACACATACCTGGAATTGCTTCTTGTACATCTTCCTACAGAATATGAATTAAAAAAAAAAGCACTACAACATAATGAGTCATGTCAAATGTGGCCAAGAGCTCAGATTTTATCTACAATACTTAAATGTTCCTTATACAAAAGATTTCTGTATAAAACAAACGTTTAATAAAAATCACCACAGACATAGCAGCTATCTGTGCTTGGATAGCCACCTTCTCATGAATTAACTTTTACTGCTCTTGTTAATTCAGAAAGATGCAAAACTCATCCAAAATAACAACTTATGTCCAAACAGTGTTCTCTAAAACCAGCCAAGTTTTACCATTTTAAAAAAGCCTCTATTTTCAAAAATAACACTTCATTCTGATAGAAAGATATACAAAGCAGTTCAGTACCAAGCAGTCTACCTGTTCTTCTGAGGGCTAGTCATTAACAGGCATATGAACACACCTTCATTTAATTTTAGTGAACTTGCAAAGTTCCTCAGGAGGAGGAATACCAAGCATCCTGCCCTGCTGCTCCCCTAGCTCTCAAGTACTCCTAGATGTTACATTTCTGCTTCTAGGAAAAAAGCAGCAAGTTAAGCCACACAGACTGTTCTGCTAAAGCACTGGAAGCTTGAGGGGAAAAAAAAAAAAATCATTTTTTCAGGCTAAATATATCCCTGGTCATGCTAAAAATGAGAGCCAGGATAGCAAATCAATTGTCATGGGAGGTAACTGGTTTTTTCCTTCCTTTTTAAATAGGCATTCCTCCCCTCCAAAAGGAACTAGGTAAACCAACAACTTTCCCACTGAAATGGAGTTACACAAATGGCTATTTCAAATTTGAAAACACCTCAAAGTCAAAGAAAGCCAGATTTTGGAGGGAGACAACATGGGTAAAAAAAATATCAATACACATGGTATTTTAATGCAAAATATTAGTTTTTTTGTTTTTTGTTTTTTGTTTTTTTACACAAGTCAGTTTTTTTAAAATATAGAACCTTAAAAAAAATGAACAAATTGCTATCCACACACTATAAACATGTCTTTGTGCTCAGTTTGATCAAGTCATCAGAACAATTTAAACACCAGTCCATCATTTAAACACTGCCTTAAGTTTTATGAAAACTACACCGCACGGTGCACTACCATCGTATGTACAGCGTGAAGCGCCTTCATTCAGTTTTAATACGGTAGTTAACTGCTTAGTTAACAGGTTCTTTGTGCAAGGATTTCACATTCTACTCATGGTCACGACAGATCTGCATTACATTTCAGTGGCACTGGTATGAGCAACCACATGTAAATCTGTGAATGTTCACTGTAAGAAATGTCCATTACATGTATTGAAAAACATATTCTGAAAGTACAAGTTCTTCAGCTAGATAAAAGAAAACTTGTTATTGTTAGTTTAGGGGAAATACTAGCCTGATTAGCCAGAATTTAACAATTACTAAGCAGTGAAATGAATTTTGATTTCTCAAAGTTGAATAAAAGTAATTAACTATCACATTTTTAGAGAGATGAACTATATAGCATGTACATCTCAGGATGATTTGTAAATCGCCCCCCCCCTTTTTTTTTTGAACCCATAAAGGGAAATTTTTCCTTTCTAAGTTGGAGGTCTTACAAGGTCTTGCTTTAGCAGTAAATCATCCACAAGTTGCAGGCTGTTAGCCAAGTAGATTCAGGATGATTTACTTGCTTTACAGTAATTTACACAATTGAACTTTATGTATACAGTACAAAACTATGAACAAAAAGGTGAAGCAAACTTTTTTTATTTATATTCAGGTAAAAACATTAACCTGATGAAGTAAATTATTGCAGATTTGAGAAATCAGCACATAAAACAGTTGGACAGAGCATTGCTTACAGGTGCTTTATCTGTGTCAAAAGACAAAGGCTGAACTGTTTCTTCCAAGCTAGCGCTAGGAGGAAAAAAAAAAAAAAAAAGGAGAAAGAAAAACTACAAAAGTAACCAGGAACTTAGATCAAGAACAAGAAAATTGTTTACTCGAACAGGGAATGAAACAGCAAATTTGTCTTTTAAAAAAAACCTTTACATCAATTCGAAATGCTCTGGCCTTACCACAATACAACACTGGCCAGCCCAAGCTGTTGGACTTCAACTATGTGAAAGAAATGAATTCTTCCTAGCCTCTAGTAAGAGGCTTTTGCTGCCTGAATCACTGTGTAAACAGCTCTAGAGCGTCACCTGGTAAAGACTGTCACCAGTATATCCTACCACTACAGTAAAACTAAGCTATAAGAAAGGTTCTACCTAGTTACAAAGGCTGAATTATATTGACAATATATATTTGATTTCAGTAAAATTTAAATTATCTTAATCAGAGAAAAAGAGGCATGGAGCAGTTAAATGCCCATGCTAACCAAAACATAACAATTGTTGAATGTTGCACACAAAAAGAACCAAGTGAATTGCACATCAGACAATACATGAGGATGGGTAAAATTAGAGGCAGGTGAGGGTACACAGAACTAGTCTACTAAACTAGATTCGTCAAATACATGGTGTATTTTAATCTCTGTACTTATGTACAAAAGTTGTCTTTGGAGGAAAAACTTCAGACTTAGCTAGATGGATACACACAGCCCAGTATTAAACTGCACAGCGACATTTATTGTTCCAGCCTGGAAAAACATCCCTTTTTAAATTTCACACAGCAAAGCAAGTTAAAAACTTCACTCATCAAATAAATGATAATTTAAACAAGAACTTGCTAAAGAAACCTTGTCACAACAACTTTTTAGGGCCTGATCACTTTAAGTCCATGGGGGCCTTTAATGAATATCAACCAAGTGTCTTTGTTTATAATCTGCAAGCCGTTTTTCTACAACAAGAAGGCGTAACACGTTTCCTTGACTCAGGTGATACATTTAGAAAAGAATCATGATTTTGTCTTTTGCTGTAACAGGCAGACATTGCATTTTTCATTGTGATCAGGAAAGATGGAATGACTGCTGCCCTTCTCTTGCAGCTATCAAAAGTTTTTCACGCATTATCTCAATAGTTGAATAGTCCGGCAATTTGAGATAGTTCACACAAGTCATTACTGAGGGCAAGAAGTCATCTGGGTTTTCTGTAGACTCAAATGTCTTGCGTACAATTGTCAACGGAGGATTCAAACTTCGAAAGCCTATTAACGAGAAGAGAGATTCAGAACAGCATTCTTCCTGAAAACCCACAATTAACATTGTATTAATCCAACAGTGACAGAAGCATGTGCCCTCATTATGTGACTTCTCAAAAAAAGCTCTACTTTTAAACTTTTAGCATATGGCTTCACAATGCCATATAGCAAACTAAAAAATACTTGAAATCCTCTCCGATTAGTTTGTTTCCTTCTTATTCATCTTGGGAAAACCAGACAAGTCTGTTTTTAAATTCTGGGTTCTTTATGGGGGGGGGGGACACCCCCCACCCACACACACACAACAAAAAAACCCAAAACTATTCCCAGAATAAAAGTTGTAAAAGTTCCTCGTTTTATGCACCTTTTTTTCTTTTCCTGTAGCTAAGGTTTTTACACTCCTACTCCTCAATCCTGTCTGTACTTTCTCCCTCCAGAAAAAAAGCTTTAAGAAGAATACTTTTTTTTTTTTTAAATCAACTGCTTTTCTAAAATCACTTCCTTCTTATAATGTTAATTCTTTAAGTAGACAAAATGGAGACTGTAAGTAATGGAATAGATGCATAAATTTTTTATTTACCAAAACATTCAGCTAAAAATACTGTAAGAGGTATACTCTAAAAGTTTCTTTTTTTAAACACTTCAGTATTATGTATATTTATATTAATGCAGCAGAGCTGATCCCTAGCAAAGACAGGAAATTCCTCAATTTTCCTCACTGCCTGCTTTCTAAATTCTGAAATTTAAAAGGGACGTAAGGAAAGTTTATCATTACGCTCCTACTGTCTCCTTTCTAGAAAAATAAAAAAGCATAGTAAGTTTGTTTCCAGAAAGCACTACTGCTTGTTGTTGTCACAACTATTTGTTGTTGTCACAATTTACAGCATATACCTCTAGCCAAGGAACACAGGATGGGGGGGGGGTGTTTTTGTTTGTTTTTTTAAAAGAGAAGTTTGAACTGTTCTTTACCCTATAGTAGGTTATCTAGTAACGATTTAAACCATGACAGAGAATCATTTGAATGAAATGTCTTGAGATTAATGCAAAGATAAAGATAATTCTATCTGGAGTCTACTCAGCCACTTCTAAAGTTAGAAGTGTCAAACAAGTATGAGGCTCTAAAACAAATATACAGATAAGTAACTTCTGCCTTTACTGAAATAATCCCCTTATTCTGAAATGCATTAGTAGTACTGATTTCATATAGAGATATATTATAAACAAAACCTACCTCCTACAGGCAGTCTGGGGCTACCGGTCACAAACTGAAGGAACAGCCTTTGCTGCTCACTATCAAAACTACTGAGAATTTCAAAGAGATATTTCACTGCTCGACTAAAGAGGGAAAGAAAGTCAGCTTTTATTATTTTGTTTATGGTTAAAATAATTGCATCAGATTTACAATCAGTTAAATATTAGAAAGGCCATTTTCAAATAAATTTTATATAATACTAAATGCCATTCAAGTTACAGGAATATCAAATTATTCAGATGCATGTTTTCTAGGGCTAATACTTAGTTTTAACAAGACCAACACCATGTTACCTGTCATGTGTGTAACCGTGATCCGGCCTGCAACATTCCATCAATGTCTTTGCATCCCAAGTGTCCGTCTTACTGCCGCACAAGAGCTGCTCCAGCTATAAAATTTAAAAACAAGGAATTTTCCCTTCCCTTTAGAAGTGATGCAGAAGTCTACTTTCCAGAATGGTTTGTTGCAAATCTACCTCAGTCGCCCTGTGCAACCTCTCTAGTTCAAGTGTAATAGCAGCAACAGAACTCTAGATCTCATACTTCAGTTCTACTGAAGAAGAGAGCTTGTATTTCAAACTACTCCACTCCTATCCCTTAACATAGATCAACTGAATTTATGCGTTTACCATGGGCTAGCATCAGCATTTTAACATTTCTAAGAAGCAGCAAGCATCAAATCATGCCACCAACCATGGAACAAGAAAACAAAGTACAGCATCACTTGTACTACAAAAAAAGAGAAATCTGGTTAAGACCATTAGGATACAGACCATACAAAGTATTCACGTTCCTTACTGGTCTTAGATTTGTTGCAGAAAAATAGGTGATGGTACGATGGTACTCTCTGAAGTACCAACAGAAAGGTATGCAAAAGAATCAAGATAAGCTGCTGCAGGACTGAGTTATTAGGAGACTAACATTACGAAGCATCAAGGGGAAAAAAAGACAGCTTGAAGACTTGGTTAACGCACTGTTTCACTGCGCACTTAACGTTCCTTCATGAAGTTAAAGGTGCAAGTCTTTGAGAGTAGACAGAATCTAGGAAGCACATTATTCAAATAAACTCCTCAAAGGCAGACAAAGTAATAAAACATCCTCTTTTCTAGTGCAATCAGAACTTGGCCTCAATTCAGTCCATATAAGAGGTAAGAATTTTACAAAAATAATTAATTTGGTGGGCGGTGAGAACCAGACATCAAGACCAACTATCCTATTCTTTGCTCCTTCTTCCTCTGTTCTTTGTTAAAAAGGCTTTTTCTTTTTTCCTCCATAGAATGTCCAAGTAACATCCACGTCTGTATCTGCAACTAAGAGCAACCGCACTACAAGGAATTAGGTTCAATTTCCATACCGTTATAGAGCCTAAACACAAAATTGAAGCATTCTTCTAGGGATAGCTGGTTATATTCGATTTTAGAGAAAACTGAGCTCTTCCTAATAGAGGAATTAAAACAACCTGCCACTCAACAAAATCTTAAATACTTAAGTACACAATTTAAAAGATTGATTTGTACTGCTATGCACCATACATTTAATTAGCTTGTGTTAGGACTGCACAGTATCCAGACTGTCTATACATATGGTCATAAGGCATAACGGCATCAGTTCAGAACACATTTACCAACCTCCTCAGGATAGAAATACTGAAGATGACTGAGGGGGAAGACAGATTCAAATCCATCTCTGAAGGAGTCAAACTGTCTGGCAACACCTTCATTTAGTGCCCAGAATATAACCAACTGCAGGGGGAAAGAAAGAAAGAAAAAAAAAAAAAACCACAGATGAACAAGGGAAGCATGGGAGGATCACTACTATACAACAGACTTTAAATATAGAAAAAAAGATACGCAGAAGTCTGGCCAGATGCTCACTCTAGTGGCAGCAGAGCTAACTGATTCATGGAGTGGCTCCACAGCATTGCATTATTCTGCCTTATTTCACAAGCTCACGCTGCTATGTGTGTGCAAACGTAGTGCTACTGCAGTGCAACATACATGGTTGTAAAGAAAAAAAATAAAACCCAGTTCTTTCTTATCTGCTCCATCATCACAGAAGTAATTTCAGTGCAAACAAAACTCATGTTTAGATACCCTAAACATGCAACTAAAGCAGAATTTAAACAACTTGTGCCTTGATTCTTGAGGAAACAAGTCTAATACTCAGAATTCTGAATAGCTGGTTAAATTAATTCTATTTAACAGCAAGCGTGAGCCTTGTTCAAAAATCAAGTATTAGATATTATTACAAATCTAATCCAGGTATTTTGTCTCTGTATATTGTTTTCTATTTAAAATTCAGCAACTGAATCAGAAATCTTTAGGGTTATATTGACAGTATTTATATTGGTTTTCCCTGGCCCCTTTTCTAACATGCAGTTAGAAAGAATAACATGGACTTCAGTCATTTTGTTACATTAAATGGCTTAATATCATAGAAATATGGAAAAGCTAAATAATTTCACGTTAAGTCACTGATTCGGTAAGACTCTTGAGACAAAAGACAGTATGAGGTGTTTGTTTATGTTTAAGTATCTGCAGTTACTCCCTCAGCATTAAACTGCCCTTCCAAAGAGGACAGTGCCTACAGAAACAATAATCTCAGTCACTTGGGGGCTTGGGGGGGGGGGTAGCACAAGACAACCCAAAACAAAAAAATCTATTTTGTTTTCACACTCCTGCAGCCAGTATTTATCCACAAAGCTCACAATTACGTTATACATGGTAGACTGCATGTAGCCAAGTTCAGATTCTTTTGTCAGTTAGCACTACTGAGGATTATGCTTGCCTCGGGTATCCTCAACTGTAGCAAGGAACGAAGGCTGCTTGTAAAAGATGCGTTGTCAACACACAGCTACTGGTTTCTAGATGTGATAGAGCTCTGACCTGGAATGCTGAAGCAAGCTTCAAAAGACATTTAAGCATGCATCTGAAGGTGATAAGAACTTATGATATTGCTGGACTACTGAAACAGATATTTAAACACTGTTCCAATAATTAGAGTTACTCAGTCCAGACAACTCTCACAAATGAAAGCCTATTAGATTCTGTTAATAAGTTTTTCTAGGGAAGAGGTAATCATTGCATTTCAGTTAAGATACATATCCTACTTGCATGCATGAGGTTTTCATACTGAAGAGCAAGTTGGTAAGCACCAGCAGCAGAGAAGGCCCTACACTGTTTTAGTAGTAGACGGTGCTGACTTGAAATTGTGAATATTTTCTATGAGCAGGGGTGTATGGCAGAATTAAAGTGCCTTACTGTCTTAGTGGATTCACAGAGGAATCCAAATTGCTTTGTTAAGAACTGTACTGTGGAAACAAACTTTTTTGTCTTCAAATCTAGAATAAGCAAGTCAGTCTCTATCACTGAGACAAGAAGAAAAAAAAAGAATTAAGTCTTTCAGTACACTGGTAGCTGAAATAGTTCTATTTTCTGATTAAGGCAGTGCTTGTGGAAACAGTCTGGGGTTGGGAGGAAGAAAGGTAGCATGAAAGTAACAGCAGGATATTCTAGTTTTATAAACTAGCCTTAATAGTAATCCAAACAAGATTTTAATGAAAAGGACATTTTCAAGAGCAAGGCAGGTATCCACACAGGAAGGTGTGGAAGCTAACTGATAAATCAAACGTACTGTTTCAAAATTGCAATTCATCATACTCATGATACAGAGGACATTGATACTCTCTGAAGTCTTTTCTGTTTCCTTCACATTAAGTCTGTACTGCAGATTACTGAGATCTAGTTACGTCTTCTCTTTAAGGCAGGAATATAAAGATAAGGAAAAAAACTGTGCAAATGTCTTTTAAAGCAAATAGTCTTGAAAAAAAATCTACAAACAAGCAGAAAGCAAGCTTTCTGTAATCCACATTTAAAATACCAGAGGCCTGCAATAGGACAACTACACAATAGCTGAAATGTCTGTAAGCCTTCATCATGTATCAGACACTTGAAATATGCGGTCTAGAAGAAGTAACTGACTGCAAACTGTAAGTCAGACTTGAAAGCAAACTTTCTCGTCTTTCCTTTAAGTCAAGGACACAAATTCCATTTCTAACAAACTACGCTTGCTGGCATTTCCCATCTGTAAGTCTGTAAACAGCTTTATTTCCAAATACATTTAATTTTGGGTGTTTCTTGATCAGCAGCATTCGCTTTTAAGAACTACAGATATGAGAACTGGATATGTGCATAACTGGTTACATCTAGAACATGAACTAAAACTGCTCTTAACATTCAGTTGTGCAAATTGTGGAATAACTTTGCACAAAGTTCTCAGTTGGTATCTAGGAGTTTGAAAAGTGCTCAAAAAATCTTAAGTCCTCTGAGAATGAAACTGGTAGTAGATTAACCTGCCAGAAAATCCATTATTTAGAAATTTGAATGTAACATTTTCAGGGTGCAATCAGCCATTCTCATCTCCACCCTCCTCATGACTTTGAGGCAGTATTTTATTCTTCCTTCCTTTCTCCATCTCTTTGCCAATCTGCTTTTAGTCTACTCCATTTAATACTTCCTTATGCAGAAATCTTTGTTCATCAGTAGTGCCCTTTTTAGTTTTTCTAGGTTTGGTTACAGCATTTCTGAGACACTGATTAATCAAGATGCAAGCATACTGTCAACTTATTATGGCGCTGTTTTCTCCCATGTTCCTTACCTAAAGTTTTTAGCATTCTATTCGCTTTAATTTCTACTCAGCATTGAGCTGACATGTTCCTAAGTCTGACTCAAAGAACTTCAAAACTAGTAGAGCAGTTCAAAGCCGGCTGAAGTGTGGTAGCAGGTGCTCCATCACTAGTCTAAACATTCATTATCATATCAAAACATGGGCATGGGCTTGTTAAAAAATTCTGAAAGCCTGCAGCTCTATTTATTCCACTTACTACACCACTTTATAGCCACAAAAAGCACAAGTCTGAACACTGCTTTATGCATAAACCAGACAATTCTGCCTGACAAAATTTCAAGTTAAGGTGCATCGGACTGGGGTTCAAACTCTTTCTTTGGTAATGAACTAGAAGAAACCAGAAGCAATTATCAGGAAAAGTATTTTGCTGTGTCCAGTTCACAAGAATGAACCGAAATACATTTGGAAATAAACAATTTGGATGTAAGGTGGGAAAGAACTGAAAAAAAAAAAAAAAAAAACCACACACACAACAGTCCTAGCTTTGCTTTTACATACTCTGAGATACTCCTCTAAATTGTGGATGGTGACTGGTATATCTTTTCCCCCTTTTTTCAGCTCTATATTAGGAAACCCAGGAAGTGTGAAGTCCAGCCCTAGATCTTCCACTGAGCAGCCATTCATAGTCAGAGCCTCCAATGCATACTGTAGACTTTCTTTGGTCTAAAAAATACAAAATGAAAACCAGTAAGAACTCATTCCTATCAATTTATCCAAAAGTTATAACTTCTAAAACAGTTTTGACTAAGTGAACGTTTCTATAACAATTATATTACTTTTAATACTGTTACAGTACTTGCTTTACTGTTTTTCCAGTATAAATAACCAAAACAAGGAAAATAAACCATCTTAAAAATGGATAAACATGAAAGATCACAACAGTACAGTTTTTTCCTAGCAGCTCTAGAATATTTTTTTTAAACTTCTTGCATGTTTTAAGTTTAGGAAATACTATTGCAAGTAAAGGAGGCATGTGTGAAAGGCTAAGGCTCTTAGCCTATGTTTTTTCTTACAATAATTAACGGCATTCATACGTGGCATGCATGCCGACATTTTTCAGCTTTTATCCATCAGGATGCAGACTTTTCAAACTCTTACTGGGAAATCAAAAGCCGTGACCAAGGAGAAAAGGAATGAGGGGGTGCAGTGAGGAGGAACAAAGGCTCACAAGCTTATAACTTCACTAGTAACAAAGCATATGTATTGAAAGTAGAAACTATATTACTACCATCCAACCTATTAATATTGGATGCTGAAAAGAGCATGCATGACAAAAGCCTTTTATCACCACCCTGCAACAGTGAAAATTACTGTTTATAGTTAAGAGTGGGTAACCTATTGAAAACTAAGGCTCTTCCCTTTCTGTAGAATAGCCTGTATGTTTACATACAAAGTGAATTTATACCAATTCTACATACAGTTTTTTTTCCAGTGGAAAAAGCAAAGGCATTTCTAAAAAACAAATAAAAACAAACACACAGAGAAGATTTAACTCAACTAACAAAAGCCAAGCCTTCTGCATGTTCAAAATCAAGGATAGATTTTTTTCTTTCCCCCTCCTGATACTAAAGTCAGTTAGTCTTTTCAAAGTGAACCAGAAGTTAATTTATAAGGACTTCTTGCAGTTTTCACTGTTTCTAGCTTGTGTTTAATCACACACTGTGATAAATTTCTAACGTTAAGAGTCCACATTACTCAGAACGGCTTAATGATTAAGTTTACAAAAAAACTGCTATTGTTATAATTACTAGCCACATCAATACTATTCCTTCTATTAACATGAAGTCATTATCACTATTATCACCAATATTAAGCACCACCATACACTCTATTCAATTATGGGTACTTCATAAAGATGAGAAGTGTGTAAAGACACACTCTTCCTTTTTTAGTGTTACTGTCCCACCTGTGTTTTGTCCTGCTCAAGTCTTTTCTTTTGTCTTACAATATCTTCAAGATGGTATATTGATTTGGCTACTACTGGATCAATACTGAACAAGTCATGTGATGTCAAGGAAGTCTCCTGTCGTAACATCCATTTATAAAAAGGAAGTCCAAGAGGAAGGTCCACCTGGGAATTGAAACATGTTTTAGTATTGAACTCTTAATCTTTCAGAACTACAGTATTTGGCTATTTTATGCCTTGGCTAGATCTAGAATACTGAGTAATTGATAGTTTTCTCACATACCAAAACACTGAGTATTTTCACTTGAAAAATTTACAGTTGACAAAGCACAATTGACTGTCTGGGCATGTATGCATTAGAGCAATCAGCAAGTTATCAGCTGGTGTGGCAACAAATAAGCTCAAAATAATTTTGAAACCAGTATAAAGAGAGATCACAGTACCTGATAGGAATTAGCTTTTCCATTTTTCAGCGTAGACTCAAAAAATAAGTCTAAAGATCTTTAACAGACACTGCCCCTCCCCCTTAAATAAATTTAAAGAATGCTGAAGTTGAAAAAGCTTCCATGCGACTCTTAATGCTATTTCCTCCCCCACCAACAAACCAAAACTAGAATCCCTTTAGAATCACATTTTCTATTTGTTTTATTCTTACCAGTCTAAAATCCATGATGGCTTTGGCCATTAGTTTTCCCAGAAAGCGGAACTTCATTTTAACTTTCGCAATGTGAGCTGGCTTGGCTGTTCTACCAAAGGGAAGTGCGAAAAGGCCTTGAAGGTTATGAATATACTTGGTACCTTCCTGACTTCCTGTTGGAGAAGGAAAAAAGGTTCAACACTTACACTGCTAGCTTCATTCCAGGGACAAGTTTGAAAGTAGATAACTCTACAAAAAGTTTAGGTTATGGTTAACAACCAACTATTATTACTATTTTTTAAACAATCTCACCCTACCGTGAGCTTATCATCTGACCAAAAATTTAGGCACTCTATCAAAAGCTCTTCATCTAACTAAAGTCCAGTTAGAATCAGTCCTATATTAGATTGACATTGATAGTTCTGGTAGTAAAACATTTACCTTTCGGATTGGCTAATGTTACTTCTTCTCCCCTCCAGAGGCCTAAGTCTGCTCTCTGTAGTTCCTGAGATACAAGTGCATAGAACTCTAGCGTGGGGCCTAGGCCTGTGCCAACCTTCAGAAGGGAAGACAGGGTGCAAGGGGAGGAGAAAATAAACAAAAAACAAACAAACAAACAAACAAGAGTCCGTTAGGTCAGTCTGAATGTCAAAAACTTTACTTAGTCTGAGATTTATGCTACATTAGAGGCCATCACAAAAAGCCTCTAGAGAACCTAACTACCCCAACGTTTATAATAGAATTGAAAAGCTTAGGAAGACCACATATCACAGAGTGGGTAACAATGGAATAAAAATATTAACCACCTAAAGATCGTACTACAGAAAGGGAAGTGCAGTTGTTTGGTTAGAGTTAGAAGAAACGCACTCTTTAGAATAAAACCGATTATGAAATTGAATAGAAGCATGCAGAGTTCCTCCTAGCAACTAAAAACCATAACTAAGCAATGAGGGATAATTAGACAGAATTTTGTGGCACCAGTGAGGGGAAGGAAGAGAGTCTGACCAAGTCATTCTAGGGAAGTTGTAGCTTTTTGTATTAATCTTCATTAAAAAGGGGTTAAATTAGACTGCATTGACATTACTTACTTCATTCTCATACTGGATTTCCAACATGGCTCTTGAACTGCCTAGATCCTGCATCACAGATTCTGCCTGTTTCAACAGCTCATCTCTGTTCACAGTGCGCTACACATTATAGAGAAGTTTTAAATAGTGAAATGATGTCTGTAAGTCCCAATTCCCAAGACAGTTACAACAGGAAAAAGTTTAGTTATGCAAGCTTTTCCACCACGTGTTAATAGTTCAACAGTTCAATAATTAAGTTTATACTCCATTTGATTACATTCTTGCTTCTATATGAAAACAAACTAGCATTACAGTACTTAATATAAAATAAAAACCAGTGCCTTAACAGTTCTATCAGTGAAACTTAAAACAGCTACTATTCTTGTCCAGGATCCAGCAACAGGACTACAACATAGCAAAGAAGTGTCGTGATGTGACGTTACATACCTCACACAGATGTGAGAGGAGTCTGTCTGGGACAGCAGAGTCCCAGGGGTCAGTCCTTTCCCTTCAGTTTAATGTTTGAGAAGTAAAGTAGCTCTATAACCAGTTGCTTAGAAAAGGTGATGTAGCATACAAGCTGTTAGCCTGTATTCACATAAACTTTCTGCTCTTCCCATCACCCCTGAGCTAATACATGGTGCAGAAAAACAAGATTAGAGATGCTGAAGTTCAGCAACTTAAGAACAGAATCCTCTTCCCTTCCAAATTCGGTAGTGGGGAAACTGCAGGTTTCAAAAGCAGCACTGGGATTTCTATGTACTGGAAGCTATATTCTAGTTAAATTAGATTCTCATGTCTCTCGTCTTCCTTCCTGAAGGTGTCCAAGACCATACAGCACTCTATACTATACAGCAGATTGCATCTCTCCCTAGACTCAAGGCAGACATCCAAGACTCCCCCAGTTTAAAACAGTCAAAGCTTAACTTCATTACTGCACAGTGACAATAGGCTTATATGCTCTCTCAGAACGTTAAGGACAACATTTCAGTTTATTCAGGTATTACTTAAGCCCCTAAATCCTACTGCCTGAATTACTCCGGATTTCTACCTAGAGTGAATCAGAGGTTCAGAAGGCAATCTGCCAGTCTACAAAAACAACGCTAACGTAACCCAAAACTGTTAAGTTTATTTTAGGCATAGCACAGAAAGTATACCAATTTCAAATCAAAATTAAGCAGGCTCAGGAAAAGCAATGTAACATAGTCTAGCCACTTCTGCCATCTAATGGCAGATACCTAGAAGACATGCTTTATGCTTTGGGGCTTTTAAAGGAACAAAACCAAGCCTCCTCTTCAACTATGCTACCAAAAATTGAAAAGTAAGTTTGCTCACAATGACATTCTTAAAGACAACGGCAAAGCAAACAGGTCATTCATTCCATTTATGAACGGGATACACTTACTTTTTTCCTGTCCAGTCGTGGTGCCACTCTGCTATCCTGAGAGTCTGACTGATTGATTTCTGGATTAGTATCCAGTAGTCTCTGCATGGCTCGATCACGATCAAAAGCAGTTACATAAAACAGCATTTGTCGAGTATCAAATGGAAAGAAAAATGGGCTGTAAAGAGTGTTGGATTAGTTATTAGCTGGGATTCAACTAATATCTATTGCTACAGTTTGAGAAACAACAACAGAAAACTAGTATGCCTGAAGCTAAGGCGTTATTAAACACTAGTAAAAGCAGTCTCCAAAAGGAAGCCTCCCAGAACACACTTTTGTTTTAGTTACGATGCTTTTGAGCAAAGTCTTGAGATCGTATTTTAAAAAGCTAACACAAGGACTCCAGAAAATTCTCTTCCAGAAAAGCAATCAAAATATTTGAATGCCTTGGCTATACAGAGATTATATCAAAGTAAATATTCATTTACTTGTTCATGCCTGCTTTACAGTTAGTATATTAATTCAGATCAACTATTTTAAGACGGTGACTCAAGGCCAGGTTCTTGGGGAAGAAATGAAAACCTATCTACAGCAGAACCGGCATCTACCTTCCACCATTTTCAAAAATGCTTTGAAGAATCCACAGAAGACTAGTATGCAGAGAAGCTTTCTATTTTATCAGTTCTACTATTCTTGAACACGTGCATGTTTACAATGTAGTCCTCCACTGACATTTAAGTGAAATGCAGTTTTATGGAACAAATATGCCTACAGATAAATATACATAGTAATATGCATTAATATGCACAGGCATGTGTGGTCTGGAATGTTAATGAGGAAATTGGGAGATCTTATTTTGAGACTGGAAGACCAAATAGTATCTCTAGAGTAGGTGTTTCCAGTTGGGAGACCCAGTGTTGCTTCAATTACCATACCTGGAAAAGCCAAGAATGTCAACTCTGATCTCTCTTTTTTATCTTCCCCCCCATCCCAACTGCAAGAGTTTTACAGCTTATACTGTCTATCAAGATACTACAAAGCATTATAAATACTTTACAATAAAGTTATACTATGTTTATAACATTTTTACTTTTATCATAGACGCACTTAACATTAAACATTTACAGTAATTTAATTTAACATTTATTATTAAAATTACATTTTCCTTTGTACCATATTGAATACCCCAGGATAGATATGGTGGCGCAATAAAAACGCCATTAAGAAGTTAAATAAAAGAACACATGACATTAAGAATTAAGTATTTGTATTTCAACAAGAATTTACTCATTAGCACCTGTAAGCAGTGGCCTAAACTTCGCAACTAGTCTTGTCCATCCACATCTGGTTCAAACTACACAGTATGGGTGTAAGGACTCATCCAAGCAGCACTATGTAATTTAAGACTCCTGTGACTATATTTTACTCTCCCCCAGCGGCCCAGTCAGGAGGCCTAATGAACTCAAGTTTGAAATACTATAGGGTAGGTCATTCATACCATGTTTTTCCAAGCTCTGTCAGCCAAGTCGGTATGTTTCCCGTCATGATTACCAAAGGGTCCTGAAGCTGCCTGTTTGCTTTTGCTGTTAGTTTACTGTTGATAAATTCTGAGGTTGGAATAATCTCCTTGCAGATTGCGTTCTGTGATGTTAAATAACAACATGTTTCTAATTAAAAAAATATCAGAGGCCTTTTACACCTTTAATCTCCTTTGGGGGGTTGGGGGGGGAAGGACACAAAACCGGAAAAACCACAAACCTTACATTGTCACTTGGCTCAAACAGAGTATGAGCTATGAAAGACTGAACCGATTTCGACTATTCATTTACTTTTTATGAAGGATACTGCTTTTTGAATTTAGAAGGGTAAAGAGCTTGGAAAATGTTTATTTTGACACAGTCAAGAGCATGCACGTCTGATCCTTAAAAATTAAAGCGTTTGTCTTACCGTAAATTAGAGAAAGAGGTAGGGAAAGAAGATATTGGCACTCCCCTCTTTGGAGGGGTAGGGACGAAAGATTATTTCAAGAGGTTCTGAACACAGTTTTTCATATTGAATAGGAAAGTGATTAGAAGTGCTCTACTCACATCATACAGGTAATACCAATATCGACTGATAGCATGTAAAACTCTCAAAAGAAGAATAACATCTAATGATGGATCTTCAAATGTTATGTTTTCAGGTGGAGCAGATATGAGGTAAACTTCCAAAGGATTTAATACCGAAGGACATACACCATCTAGCAGCAAGGAAGAGAAGAGTTTTTTGTTAACAAAGCTAAGTCACTTAAGTCTTCCATAGATTTAAGTATTTGGAGCCTAGGCGGTATTTTTCATTTATATGGCATTCACTCAACTAAAACAGTTTATATAGACAATATATAATAGACATAGGTATATAAAAATTAGAAGTAAGGCACATATTACTCTTCTTACATTATGTACGTTTTAAAAGAAACGTTTACTGTGGCATCTCCAAACACGCTTCCTCCTCACGCTTTCAGAAATGTTACAACTGCTCTGACATACTACCTCAGCAACATACTCACCATGCCACAACTCATCATGCTTTTTAGAATTTCTAGGGGAGGTTTTTGTAGGAGCAGTTTGTGCTCTTCCTCTTTTACCACCAACACAGTCCTTATTACCATCTTCATCCTCCCGCACGGGTTTGTACCTGAAAAGAATATTAAAATTTTAACAAACATGTACGTGAAATATCAACCCACATGGAAGCAAAACCAGTTGTTAAAGTATTACTTCTTTGATTAACAGAATTTTACTTCAATGACAATTAAAAGCAGGAAGACGAGAACAGTGCATTTGGATAGGATCCAGCCTTTGAAGCTAGGCCCTCTGAGGCAAAGCAGGAGGGAGGAAAAATGGGGACCCTCCAGCTCCGTGAACCAGGAGAAGCAGAAGGCATAGACAAATTCCAAAGAATTTGCTTTGAATGACAAGTATTTAAATATTAGTAAGAAAAAAGACACTGCTGAAAGTTAAAGTGTTTGCCACAGACATAGGCCAAGACTGCTCCCTACAGCCATACAAACATATGGTATAACCAGAGAATACATTTATCTGCACAGTAATTAACTATAAAAACCACTATCAAGTTGATCATTAATTGCAGACTGCAAACATTCTCTATTGGTTGTAGCTAGTTGCCCAGTGCTAGAGAACGGGTTTTTTTGTATATACAACTAGAAGTTTGGATAAGTTGGTCGCCAGCTTCTCGTTTTTCTAGTCAACTTACCAAATAGTATGTGTTTTTGTCCAAATCCCAGCTCTTCCCAGTGGGTTGCTTTCATCGTCTGTAGACTCCCTCTCCTCCTCAGCTTGCAAACTGTACTGCCTAACTGCTTGATACACAGTCATATTATACGGCAGCAAGTGATCTCCAATGTAAAATTGTAGTCTATGTCTCACATTACCTGAATTTAAGAATTGAGCAGCCTGGAAAAAAATTAAACAACAAATTAAGAAACTGGTTTGTTAGCTTTTCTTTAAAGCTCTCCCCATGCTGTTTCCCATCCCCTCCAATCAAAAGCTTACCAAAGATTCATCTATTTCTTCATCTGACCCATCATCATCACTATCTTCATCATCTTCTCTAACTCTACCATAACCTGAGGAAAGAGAAGAAATACATCCTTATATATTTTTAAATTAAATGTAGTAATATCTTTGTACTGTGATAAACTCCAGGTGATTTCAGTTCCAAAATACATCAATTCAAGAATGAAAGGTTCAGACATGTTAGGATAGGTTTCAGTATCAACATCTGGCATCAAATACGTCACACTATAGACAATCTGATAGTCAACTTGATTATATTTCTGTTGGTATTTGGACTGAACTGATTACAACAGGAAAAAGCATCCTAGAAAACGTAAAGTTTCCTTTTAGCTTTACTTTCCTCTCTGTGAACTAGATACGTTTTTAGGTACCATACATCTGCCTTCAGTATAATCCTGTCAGGTGGTTTGTTTGTTTGTTTTAAAAACTCTGTCGTACAGATAGCGCTAATTATCTTAAGAACCAAAACACACACATGACTGCATAAGATATAAATACCTCTAACTACAAGGTATCTTTCAATGGCCTGTACCAAAGCCAGAGGATCAATCTTCACAGGTCCACCCTTCCACTGTTTCACATTAGCACAGTCTGGATGTCTTTGCAGTTGGCATTTTAATTGATGTGTGTTGAAGAATTTTAAAGCTTGGGATCCTCTGTTAAGAGAAAAACTCAAAATAATTTGTGAAAAAAGTTGCTACACAAAGAAAATCTAATAACCATCACCGCATAAACAATGCATTAAAAGAGCCTTATGCATGCATTTGAAAATTTATTTGCTCAGAGCAAGATTTCTTAGCTTCTCTCTAAAAACATGCTATTACGATTTGGATAAACGTATTCAAATTTTGTTCTACAAGAACACCAGAACCTAAATTGAATGAAATTTCACTTCCGATGAATGGATCAAGAGAAAGTTTAGTCAGATGTCCAATTAAAGTATGGCCTACACTGACCATCTCTTATGTTTGAAGTTGTTCAGTGGTCAACTGATGACACATTAAGTTTAGCCTTTACCTTCAAGGCAACAAGGACTGGAATTGGGAGTGGAAAATGCAAATATCCATTCATGTTATTTTTAAATAGGGACCTAAAGGGACAAAACTAAGCACTTACTTATTCTTTTTTTCCTTACCAAACTATAGCTGACATATGAATTTCCATGACATTCCATCTCGCCAAACTATAGTTGACATATGTTCCATCTCGCCAAACTATCAATACTTAAGCTAACCGTTTTTATACGCAAGCCTCTTATCTTGGGCTGTTTCTACCTCCAGGTACTAGTGAAAGACTACCAAATTTTAATGCCTCAAAATACTCATTGACAGAATCCACAGTTAGACTAGCAGGCAAACAATGCTGCACTGTCTGACTTCCCATGTTTAGTTTGCTATTAAAGAAGAGGTAGCAGAATTTTGTTTTTTATAACTAGTAACTTAGTAACTTCTGTAATTCCCCACTTTTTACAAAAGTAGCGCATATTAGAAAGCATTACAAGATTACAGAGTACATACTATGTGTAAAAGCCAATATCACTAATTCCTTCAAGTATTAGGAATCTGTACATTGCATTCATTCCCATGGATTCTAACATTTTTGCAAAAAACAAGTGTTGAACTTCAGTGTAAGTTACCTTACTGCTACAGTGAGAGGCTTTATACATCTACTACAATGGATGTTCTGTCACAGTTGGTGACAAAAAATCCACACTATCTTACTACCTGAAACAGAGACAGAAGTTTTTAGCATTTCAAACTTTTAAATTTAAGCTACGTGCATTTCATCATCTTCCAAAAGCTAAAAACATAACCTAGTCAAAGACAGTCTAAGAAGGTAGTGCTTTAAGAAGTGGAATTTCCACTTTGCATTATTTACTAAGAATGTTAATATACTGGGGAATCTGATGCTCAAAACTTGAGCACAGATGTACTATGGACTTTATTTTTTTTTTCTCTTTAAGGAAAGAAATAGTTTATGCCACCAGCTTTAACCTTTTTAAATAGCTTTAACTTGAAAGCATTCACTGTACATTAACAGGAAGTCAACAGTAATTTCTAAGACCTGACTTCAACAACTCCTCCCCTTCTAATTTCCATACAGTCACACGGATAGACCTATAATCAAGCTGTCCTTTTAAAGAGCACCAAGAAATACTTTCAAAACTTATATGCAACTTATATCAAAATAAGCTTATTAGTTGTTATACACTGAATCAAAAATAGTGCTGATGTATTAAGGAAGAGTACAGAAAAGGAACCGTAGAAGTAAGTCTTCATTCACTCAGTTTTGTTACTTAAAACACATATATATAAATTGGATCCTAAATTAAATTTATCTTAAGACACAGGGCAGGTCTACAGATTTTTTTTTTTTTTTTAAACTACCCAGGTAGTCAGCAGTTATCGCTCAACCCATTATCAGCCAAGAAAGAAGAACTTGTCTGAATAATGAAGATCAGCACTGTAACACAAACACTCAGGAGTTTATTTCCACACACACACACACACACACACACCCCGTAAGAAGATATCAGTGTCTCTGTTAGCAATAAACAACTTAGTTCTTTCCAATGTTTGTTACATGGCAGCAAGGAAGAAAATTCAAGTTCTTAGTTTGAAGTAAAGAGACGCATTTAAGATTACACTTCCACCCCCAATCTATGGGGAAGAAATTTCAAGAGGGTAAGCAAAGATTAGTTGAATATTCAACCTTCTACCAACAAAAAAAAAAAAAAAAAGGGACACAAACAATAAAAAAGAAAACCCACAAAACCTGTAGGCTTTTTTCTTTTTTCTTTTATAGGGCCAGAAACGTCTGTTATCTCTTGAAACTTTCAGCATTGGAACAAGTTTCACAGAACAAGAGCTTCCAACAAAACTGTTACCTGAGCATTAATCCTTACCTGCTCCCTGTTCCATTTCCACTAGGGAAGTCATGCACTTTGACTGGAAACTGTTCCATCTGACTGAGGCAATTGTTCATTTTGTGGACTAATGCCAATAAAGGTGCATTTTCTAATGGCTCTAATCTTCCAAGGGGTTCTTCTCCAGGAAGCTGAAATATGTTCAAGTCTGGGTTATGTGCTTTAATGAATTCATTTTAAAAAGAATCAACACCGTGACTTGTTTCAAAATACAGAACAATGAAAAAAGGAAATTAAAATCAGTGCTCTGACTTGAAGTACCTGCAGTATCAAGATGACTAGTTGATACATAACAAGTTTATGGAAGACTTGTTTCAAAGAATGCACTTCTTTCTCTGTTCAGATTTAATAGCCTTACAGATTTTAAGCATTCACCCTTTACTATGAACAGTAAGCTTCATGGAAGTTGTAATTACTTTCTCCTCTTCCACATTAAAGTTCCTTCTTTAAATACTGCAAGAAACTGGACTGGCCAGTTTTAGGACAAAAAAAAAAAGAGTAAGGGAGAGATTACTATCCAAACACTTCCCATATCAGCTTTTTAAAATTGGGAACAACTTCAAAGTTGTTTAAGACTCAAACAACCGGCCATTTGGGAAACAACTTCTACCTCTGTGCGCAATTTTCTCTAATTACAGGCTAGTCTACGGAATTTATGACCTGTAAAGACACAGAACCATATAAAAGATGTAGCATTAAACATCTTAACCACAGGCAAAACATTCCTCGCGTCCTCCATCCTCAAAAGGTCAGATACATACAATTTGAAACAAAGACCACTAAAGAATGCCAAAATAATAAACAGGAAAACTTACTGGAGAGGAAAAAAACACATGAAGAAATCTTTTCAATCTGATATCCCTGCTTACAGCATCTTTCTCACTTTTAGATGTCAAATAAAGCAGCAGTTGTTTCACAAACCCACTATGCTGGATTTCAAACGAGGAGACGTCAGACTCCGAGACAATGCTACGGATTTCTACAAGGCACTCTGTTCCACCATCCACCTGGAAAGTACATTAGTAATATTTCACTTTACCACACCCCAGTATTACGGAACAGCTGCAGAAGAGGAAAGGGGGTATAGGGTATAGGAACTCAATACAAGCAGTGACTGACCAACTAAATAAACTTGATATAAGCAATTTTTCTATTCACAAGGAGGCATTACAGGTGATATCTGAGATCCCCCCTTTTAGAAATTGGATCCTGCCTTTCTTTTGTTTCATGCAAAGTAAAGATGAGCTCCAAATAGAAATTAAAGGAAAAAAAACACTAGTTTAGATTTTACAGGACATCCTTGTAGGAGAGAAGAGGGGATGTTTCTACACATATTAGTATTTCCTTAGATAAAAGGGCAGGCCATAACTAAAATAGCTAAACAGCTGAGAAGTTAGGTTTAGATTATCTGTCCAAGGATCTCAGTAGTATGAAAAGCAAGGCAAGTAGCACAGTAGCCTTTTACTAAAGCAAGGTTCTAAGTCTTGAGATGCTAGCAGATTTGACCAAAGGTTACTACATTTCTTCCATTCTTTCAGCAAAACGCTACCCTTTTTTTTCCTCTCCCCTCTGCTTGAAGTTCTGATTACAATCAGTATTTTTCTCTCGGAAGAAAGTCAATTAAAAATGCTTCAGTTAAACTTTCAAAGTTGAAAGAGACACGGTTTAAGTGACGCATTGCTAGGAAACAAGAATACCCCCATTAATGCTAGCTATTTATCACAAGAGTGTTTAAGAGCTTATATACTAAACAAATCACTGGAAGTTTAAGAAACGCTGTATCATCGTTTAAGGTAACAAAATCTACACTTGTAGTACTGTCCATACTGTCTAAAACGGTCAGCTTTTCTCTAGAAGCATAGCCATATCCTTCCCAAATACTTCCACTGCTTCCTTTCCCCTTCCCACTTCCAAACAAGTTTTCCATTTCTAACCTGGAGGTTGAGTTGTTCAGTTGCAGTGCAAAGTCTCTGTAATACATTTAGTGCAGGATTGCTTCCATCCATGTTTTCAGAGCTAAAATAACGTTCTACAAATTTATGGGCTTGCTCCTTAATCCAGCCCTTAATTTTTTCTCTGGAGAAAAAAAGAAAAAGGAAAAAAAGCATGTAAAAGACATTTGGCTACACTTGCTATCTGCATACTCCAGTGTACAAGTAAACACAGCAAGAGCACCGTTTCCCCCATGTTTAACAGCAGTCACAGACAGCAACCCTTCCCTCTTACTCAAACTCAATAAAGATCTATTTCTACCAATTTCTTCTTGTACCATTTTCCCAGCATCTTACTGTCAACTCTTCAGTTTCTTTAAGCTATTAACGGCTACCTTAATTTCTTCTTTTTTTTCCTCTCCCAGAGTTATTTACTTTGTTCAACAGTGTTTACCTCTTAAACGTCTTTGATACAAGCTACCTAATCAACTCATGGCTTATCATTAGAAAGCAGACAACTCAAAGTCAACTTCACACTGTAAGCATTTTGATTTCTTGTGCATGTATGCATACCTGTTATTGGAAATGGTATCCTTGGAAGCAGCCCTTGCAAGACCACTAACTCCTGCTGTTCGCGCTGGTTCAATATTATTACTGTTGGACTGTGTGCTTAATCTTCCCCATGTTTTAGGATTTAAACTTGCCAAGAAGGAAGATTTAGGAGATTGAGTAGTTGTAGGGCTTTTAGCTGGAGGAAGCAAAGACAAGGTTAAAAGACTCTCTTACAATCAACAGGTTTGTTAAAGCTGGCACTGCTAACAGCTTTTAAGTTTACTTTGAATTTAAAAGGAGTTAGTTGTTATTTTAAGATTATTTTACCTTGATTGTCTACTTTATCATCATCTCTTGGAGGAGAATATTTTGGCCTCCTTGGCCCTCGTTTTGGCAGTCTTTTTCTCTTTAGAACATCACTCAGTCGTCTGTCCAAATTTAAAAATAAAGCAACATGTTTCCATCCACCACATTTATATGCATATTCATCCCTCAGTTTAAGATATGCCTGCCAGCTATTTGCTCAAGAAGGAACAAAGATTCCTTTCCATACCACGGAGGGAAGGAGGGGCTCAGTTCTGGGAGAGGGGGCCTCCACTCTAATTTATGGGAGGGACAAAGTATCTACTCCATCTAGTAAGAAGGGGCTTTGCTTGCTGGTGTTACCCTTCCCTGGGCAGGCAGGTACAGCCAGCAATATCACTGAAGAAATGCTTCTCATAATCATCATGTTTTTATATGCATAACCATCTGGCTATTCATTTGAGTGACTGCCTTTAAACAAAAAACACACAAATCACTACTGTATAACCACCAAAAGACACCAAATAGTTGACGCGTCTCCCCTATTGAAGCCCAGCAAGTACTTTTTGAACAATTAAGTTTCTACTCACCAACCCCTACCCTTCCCCAAGTTGACATATTTCAGTTCTAGTTCAAGTACGTTTCCTTATTATGCCACTACATAAAGAGAAATATTTCCCCCTCAAAATAAAGGCAGGCAAACTGTGTAACAGTAATATAACGTATTCCTACGAGAGATCTGAATTCTGCAAGCATTCAAAATGGTTGCATCCCAATAAAACAACCTAAGCTTAATCTCTTTTCCCTCCAGTAACTAGCTGGAAAGAACACCATGCACCATAGCTATCATTTTCCATTTCTCTGGGAGAATCACTTTGTCCTCAGAGTTACTCGAGGCTACAGCTTCTGCTCCTGGCATCCTCCAGTCTCTTCCCAAGTGGCATGGATTGTTTTGTCTCATTAGAGTATAACTAGTCACCGGTCATTTTTAACATTTCATATAAAACTTATCAAAAATCACCAACTGACAATTTCAACATCCACTCTATTTTAGTTCCTTAAAATGAAAATACCACAGCAAAATGCATAGATTCTGTAGCAGCTCAAGTCAGTCAAGACTTTTTCTCAATATTTTCAGTTTCTTTTAAAAAAGTATTTTGTCTGCTGACTGTAACGGCAACTAGAATCAGTGAGGGGTCAACTGCTCAAGAATCAGATCGTTTGTTCACAACAAATAGTGCACTTACCCCTGCGGGCTCAGATCCAGAGAATCTTCCCTGCTGTGTTGTAAGCTAGGGGAGCCCAAATCTGCAGCTGCATTACTGGCAGCAGTGGCTGTTCCAGTGCTTATTGTTGTAGTGGTACCCAGCGTTCCTGACCCATTAGTGCATACTTTTGGTGGGCTTGTCAGCAAAGCCTCAGACTCCGCTAAATTTTTCACTTGGTGCATCACCCCTTCAAAAAACAAAAGTCTTTACGCTAATTTTTTTTTTTTTTTTAAAGACAAAAATCTTGAATTAGAACCTCTGCTTTGAGTATTGCAGAGTCCTTCCCCCACCCTGAGCACTAACACTGAATAAGTAAGTTTAATCCTTTCTGGAATAAATTAACCTATGTTATTCACACAGTAGTGAAATAAATAAAACAAACAAACCAACCGCACACACACGCACAAACCACGACAGCAGCAGGAACAGCAGAGAAAAAAAAGAATCAGTAAATTAAAACAAAGATTTTCTACCAAAGAGTCATTAGCTTGATTCATTAAAGACTCCCATGTAATTTCAGCAAGCATTCTTTCACCTAAATAGAAGTTGACTGGCTTCTAGTAAGTCTGCTCAAACTTGTTTGAGATCTAGGGGAAAAAAAAAAAAGAAAGCAAGCTTCCCTCCTTCAGAGTCTTGGCCAGCTCCTTCCCAGTCATATGAGTACGGTTTGCATGGATTTGCCTTTAGCATGCAATACTAACAATGTTAAAATCGGGAAGGGGTGAAGAGGGTTCCCCCCACCTGAAAAATACTAACTTAGTAGGGAGGGGAAGAGAGAAAAAAATAAAAGCACAATTTACCTTCTCTTCTGAAGTAAACGCTAAAAATGTCAGGTAACTTTTGCATTAAGATCTCTGCCATCTGAAGGGCTCCAACTACTATCTTAAGGTCTTGACTCGACAGCATAGAGGCAATATGACTAAAACAGATAATTTGTTAAAATTACGTTTGTGTTTTACTTTTTTGCTGTTTTAAAAATTAAGCTAGCTCATTTTGCATATATTGTTAGTACTGGAGACTGAAAGCCATCAAATTTCATTAGGCTTTTGCAAAAGCCATAAATAAGAGGTTGGAAAAAGTCCTTTTCTCATCTAAGTCACTTGCAAAAAGTATTTCCATAGAAATGTATAAAGGAGAGTAGAAAGTTTTCTTCCTTGAAATTAAGTAGCATCAGAGAACTTTGTATGTGTAGCTTTCCATAGGCAATACATCTAGTTCGCTTCCTACTTTCATCCTTTTGCCTAAACCCTAAGCTTATACTGTGTATGGGGTGCTTCATGGATAGAACTAAACTTACCATTTGAATGCCATGAGGATCTGTTACTTGTTTAAATCATATCATTTCAAAAGTCACCTTGCCTCACAGAAGAATTTATGGGCAAGTTTTAGAAATCAGGAAAACAACAAACAGTCATATTGGACATTACTGGCCATAGAGGTAACTTGGTTTCCTAGGAAGGACCTAGATTGGTCCTGCTGCAAAAATCAAAGTTGCAAGAAACTCCTGAAGAACAGGCAACTTCAGTTTTTTTTAAAAAAAAAAAAAAAAGCTGAACTAAAAAGCACAACATTTTCTTTAAAAAAAAAATTCAAGAAAATAATCACAAGTTTCAGTTGCAAATTCAAAATATTTCATGACCGCTAATATACTCACCTTGAAACAGCATGGTTTTTCAGGACATCCTTCAGAAGTTCAGCATCAGCAAAATAAATTATCCTAAGAATTGCTCTAAGGCACTTGTGTCTAACAGCAGGTCCAGCTGAAGAACTATATACTTCATAAAGAACTCCAAATAATGTTTTGATAAAGGATTTAGCCAGCTCTGGGTCCTCTTTCATTAGCTGTGCTCGAGCATCATCCTTCTTCAGTTCTGAATGTCCACCTGTGAGAAATTGTGCACTAAATCACTGCATAGCTCTCTGCATCTCTGCTCTATTTACTTTTTTTTTTAATTGAGTAAGTTTAGATCTCAAACCAAAAGTATATGTTAGTTTAAGAGCCAGAAGTCAAACTGACAACAAGAATGTAGTTACAAACCTTCCCATTTTCAATGACATAAAATTTTATTTCTTTGATTTTCTTATACATTTCTGCACGATAGTAAGAAGCAGACTACTGCCTTTCCCTCATAATCCTCATTAAGAGGACTTTTGTACACAGGCAACAGTTTCAGAAACCCCCAAGCCAGGAACCTCCCTCTCCCCTTACAAAAATTTGTGCATTTTCAGTTCCCAGAAAGAGCTGGCATATTAAAAAGAATACATTTCAGTAGTCTGAATTTTGTTGTAAAGTCTTCTTTAGTCAAGCAGTCAGAACAGTCTGATGTCCCACAGCAGCAACACAGAACATATTCCTAGTCATCAAGGAGTAGATTGCTGAGTATCGTAGCATAAGTTGGCAATAGCCAGAGAGGTCAGATGTCTTCTCATAAAGCTGTACTTACTAGTGTTCGTATTGGCTAAAGGGTTTGGTTTTCGCTGAATGGCACGCGCTGTTCCAGTATCCTCATTTATTTGCTGCATAGAATTAAAATCAATAGTATAGACACGCCCAAGCGTAGACAGACTTATCTCATCCTCACCAACCTGATGAGCCGCCTAAGAACAAAAACAAGATTTAAGTCTTAAGAAAACCCTAACAAACAGGAAGTCATAGGAAGGCAAGGAGAAGGACAACACAGTAGGAAAAGCAAGACTGACACAAGTACAGTAAAAACAGTGATTAAGCATTCGAAAGTTCATCTATTACTGAACACCAAAACAGGGCAGTATTACAACAGGAGGTTTAAGAAACTCCTGTGTTTCATTTTGGAAAGAATAAGGCTGATGAGCATGTTTTCAAAACAGTAAAAAGAAAAAAAAAAACAGCAGTCGCTGCCTGTACAACTGCACACGTTTCAAAAAACATCACCACACAAACGTGTTCAACTACTACCTCTATTATTCGACTATCAATCCTGTTATAGGGATGCCAAAGACCCCTGTCATCTCGCCATTGCCATATTGCACCATCTGTATTTTGCGCATTTCCTTTCTTTAGCATAGTATCAACAGCAAAGATCCCTTCTTTTGGCAGACAAGGCATCAGTTCACTGGAAAGAACATTAAAACAGCATTTTACTAGAAGTACACATGCTAAAGTTAATCTGATCTGAAAAACGTTGCCTTCAATTTAGAGAATTTGAGTTAACATACCAGACCCAAAATCTAAAACTGTGTAACTCACCAAATAAGAGAAGTAAGCTCATAAAGTTCTTGAGGACTTCGTGGAACAAGGTCAATTTGTTCTTGACAACTCCCATTTGAAGCTCCACAAAGGAGGAAGTGAAGCGTTTCTGCAATATCTATAAAAATTACTTTTCATGAGATTGCCTGCATCAGAACATGAACCCCATTTTGTGCTGGATACTATACAAGAGAGACAGGCACTGCCCTGAGCAAAAACAGACAGAATAAAGGACAAGAACCATCTCTTTGAACATGACAAAAATATGTTTTCAGACCTTTTTTCTGTTGTTGTTAAAAACATTAGGATAGGAAATTTCAGTAAACATGCAAGGGCAGGGAAGAGTAAGAGTGGAACATATCTGGACTAACAAATCAAAATTTAGAAGATAGGAAGAAATGAATGAATGAATATCAAGACACTTAAACAGCTAATTTACTTTCCCGCATGCTTTTTTTTTTTTTTTTTTTTTTTTTTTAGAAGTCGCCCTTAAACCATGTTTCTCCCACCTGGTAAATATTACAAGAAAAATATTCAACGAGCATTGAAATAAAAATAATTTGTCTGACTAATACAGACTCAAAACTAGGTGGAGCGCTCCAGTACTAATAGTTAGAGACCAGGAAAGAGGCAGGGGAGGAGGGGCAGAACATACTTTCAAAAGTTAACTAAACTTTATATCCCAGAAGAAGCATAATAAGAGAGACATGAAAATAAAGTAATATCGGTATATAATCAAGTGCACCAAGTTCCATATTGACTATAGGCATACACAAACTCAGAGGACCCGAAGAACATGCAAGAACAAGAACTCACTTTGCTTCATAAGTTGGACTGCAAGTGAAGGACAATTGGAGCACATTAAGGAAAACATGCGCACCACCATGATGAACATTCCTGAGCTCAGGATAGGAGGAGTCACTACCAAGAGTTGCTGGATATTTGTTAACAAGTCCTTGGAAGCAACCTGCTGCAGCAAGTTCTTTAACAGAGAAAAGAGAAGTTAAAAATGCTAATCTGATTTTGAAAGATAAGCCCTTGAGAGAAAGGGAAGAAAGGAGGAAAGAAACAAAAAACCCACCCTCAAAAAACACACACCCTTACCTCCTCATGCTGGAAGTTGTCCACTAGCCGTGCAAAACAGAGACAAGTGCTTTCAACAGACTTTTTGTCCTATTAAAAAGAGTTAAATATTTGTTTAATTTAAAGATTTTAGCTTGCATCAGATTAGGCTGTACATACATTCATAAAATGCCTCCAAAAAAGGCCACTTGGATCATATTTTTCAGGGCAGTACAGCTGTAAAACCTCAGAATTCCAAGTTCATTGCATTGATAACAGCCTACCAGATCTTCTCATGCGGCTGCGCTCCTGCACAGTCTCTGGAAAACACCTCACACTTGCAACACATTAAATACCTTTAGGGACCTCCCTGGCAACAGGGAGGTAGAAGCACTACAGGTTTTGAAGAACCTTATCCTTGGAGAATTCTCTGCCAAGGTAGTCTACTGCTGCTCCGGAAGCTGTGTAGATTCATCATGCCACTTTTGAGGCATCAATGCCAGTTAAAAATGCTGTTTTCCTCCCATACCTGTTGCTAACGTACATCAACAAGTGGACAATACAAGTGTTTTGTACTGTCCAGTATTTAGCGAAGCTCTGTATGCTACAGGCTCTCAAGAATGAGAAAGCTCAAGTATAAGCATACGCCAAAACTATTGATTTTATATTGTTACAAACTTTCTCCATGAGATATTAAAGGATACTCCAATAATCAAGCTGGATCTGGTAATTAACCTAAGGGCAACGAGATCACCACGTATGAGCTACTTGATTTGGTTCACTCATCTCAGCCACCAGTAGAGCATCAGAGGGAAATCTGGCAAGCTCCTAGAAAGCCCATACGCAAGCACATACGCAAGTCCTCAAAAGGTAGTCTGGAGAGAGTTTATAATTTATTGGGCAAAGCAATTCCAAATTTCAGAAATACCAGCATAACGGTTAAGGAACTTGTGCTAACTCAAGGACTTTGAGAATCTCACGTCCCAGCTGAAAGAACATGTTTAGAGAAAGGCTTGCCTCCTCTAGCAAGTCTATTTGTTGTTACAGGAATTCAGGTAAAGAGGGATTTCTCCTGAACCACAGTTATCCACATAGGAAGACTTCCACACAGGAATACTTCCAGATTCATTTGCTGAAACAAGCATAGGAACACTGGCATTCAGTGTTTCTGCAAAGAGTCGTGGAGAAAAAGAACCTCCTCCCACAGGAATCTGAAGTACACAACACCAGAGTGACCATGTAAAAGATGAGCGAAAAGATGAGCGAAAAGATGAGGTCTGTATAATAGCCTTTTTAGATTCTAGAGGAAGGAAACAAAAGGGAGGAGGGCTACAAAGCCGAAGTGACAGGAGACACCCTCATGGTTATTGTTTCATTTTAAAGCAGTTCCTCCTTCAAACTCTGAAGAGACCCCTGAAACTATACACAGCTTCCAGCTGAACTGCAGACTTCACATATTGCTTCAGGTTGCTGCTTCTTCAGAAGAAGAAAACACTCCAAAATCTAGAAAGGCAATACTGTTTAAAGCCTATCAGAACCTCTCCTTTTTATCTTGTCAGAGAAACCTATTCTGATCTTCAGGGTACCTAGCTATCATCTTACCACAAAGAGAACTGAACAACCCAACACAAAATATAGGTAGCACACCTCACTGCATTTTGTTATCGCTGCAAAGTCCTGAAGCATTGGAAAACAAAACTATAGACAATGACTACATGAAGACTGTTTTTTCACATGCAGCGCAGCTGAGACATCAAATCTAATGACACCAAGACAACAAAGACTGCTCTAAAAACAGCTCAAAGAGTTAACTGAAAAGAGCTAAATTAAGATTTTTTTCAGAAAAATTCTAGCTTAAAGTTTTTTGAAGCCTTACTTTTGTGCACTGTAGCCTCTCTTCAGAGGGCAGCAGGCAGTACCCACCTTGCTACTGCTGAAAATAGCACTCCCTAGCCTTTCCAAAGCATCATCTAAAGCTGACACATTTGACTTCCATGAAGCTGCCTCAAAGACTTAAACAGTCTCTTAGCAAGACAACATTAGCAGAATTAAGAACATCACAAGAACATACAAAAAGCTTCCCTGGAGGCTTTCATTTAGTTTTAGCCATTAAAGAAAAAAAATTCATTTCTCCTTTCTCACCTTGATTCTCTTCAAGAGGGATTTGCCAACCAAGCAGTATGTCCAAATCTGGACCTCTTCGGGTGCAATAGTCATTATGAGTGCTCATTTACGAACATAGAATCACTGCAGGATAGGCAGATCTTTAGAGCCTCATAGTTTAGGATTCAACATTTCAAACCAAACTATTGTGCAAGAGTAGGAGCTTTCCTTCTAAGAAGCATCCAAACTTCCCAAAAGGCCAGTTGCCAGAAAACATGTAAGCTTAACTGACACTGAAGCAGCTTTACCTAGTTTAAGAGTAGGGGAAAACTTTAGCTCATTTGTTAAGAAAAAAAGAACAGCAATGCTATTGGGTTTCTTCTTAACGGTAAGTAGTAAGTAAAGACTACAAAACCACTATTATTCATGCTCAAAATTCAAATTAACAGGGCTGTCATGAATGAAGCGTGTTCACAACAACAAGGAATCTGCATGTACGTCAGAATAACATGACTTAACGGTACAGAAATTTTAAGACATTTATCAGATAATTCATTGTAGTGGCAAATGCAAGTAATACACAATAAGAACAAGATACCTGGAGGCAACTTTATACTACATTTAGGTCAAACCAAAGACTTACTGTTTCCGTAAGAACCTCTTACCTGATGGGTTAGCCTTTGTGTAAGCAGTGGCAAAGAGTCTGCTACAAAGTGAAACTCATCAGGTGTTATACTCTGGCAGCAGTTAGCAGCAATAGCTAGTGCGTTCCTCTGTGCATTTATGCTGAAGAATTCCAGATACAGCAAGCAGTCTGCCAACCCACCCTGTAACAGATAAACAGGCAAACAAACATTTTCATTCTCAGCATTGCTAAAATTACAGAAATTAAGGACTGTAATTATCTTAATTCAGAGAAATTATAGATCACCAAGGTATAGATCTGACAGAGATACAAACGCTTTCTTCTTTTTCTGTACTTACTGCCTGCAGAATAGCTTTACTATGTCTGCGTGATAACATCTCCAGGGCTGTCAGTGCCTGCTCTGCCACATCAATGCACTGAATAACTTGCAGCTAGAATAAAACAAGAAAATTTGTAGCTTATTTGCTAAACCAGTTTGTAAGAGAAACTATCTTCATTAACACTGGGACAGTTAGCCTGTAGTGAGACACAGGCTAATGCAGCTGCACTCTACTTGCAGCCAAAGTAGCCAATTCAAGGCTAGATCAGCTGTGTAGCTAGTTCAAAAGCCTGCAGTTTGTATACATTACTCTTTGCAACACAAGTTAGACCAAGTTCTCTGTGAATCAGACAGTGCTTTTCAGTAAGAGCATGAACAAGGAGTAAACCTGTTTTAAAAAGCTTATCGTGGACTATGCACTATCTTGTAAGCTATGGAAAAAGCAACTGTTTTAAGGATAATCCTGAGGTCAGAATGTTTTTCAGAAAAATTTTGTCTTTAAATAAATACTTTTGCAATTCATTTTACCTTTTCCAAGAAGACAGGAATTGCATCCACTACTACAGCAGATGACCTGGGAAGTGCTTCCATCATGTACGTTAAGGCCCGACAAGCATGGTTCATCTATGAAATATATGGAGAAATTTAAGTTCAGATGACACACTTTTCTCCTTCAAGAAATTTCTTCTATACTACAAGTCACTTACAATGTCAAAGTTGTGCTCCATCTGCAGCAATGTTATCTGTTATTAAAAAAAAAAGCAGTTATTCCTTAATTAGCAAAGTATCAAGATATCAACATAAATAAAGGAAAAACATTACCACAGCTTTTGACCCAAGATTAACTTCAATAACGATTTCAAGAGAGCAACTACCTATTTTTTGAGCAAAGTATGACCTCAAAAACCAGAGAACACTTTTTTTTTTTTTAGGCATATATTTAATTGCGAAATATACCACTCAATTCACATAACATTACTCAAATTACACAGCATAGGCTATGTATCAGAACAGCTTTTTTTTTTTTTGGTTAGAGGCATTTTTTGGTTAGAGGCAAATTGTTCATTTGCTGGAGTAACATAAAGGCATGATCACATTTTAAAAGAAATTAACCTGGGTGAATACTGTGGAAGAAGGCACAATTCTTCTACACATTATTCTCCTGGATCGTGTCTTTTACAAGAGCCACTCGCATCCTGACAAGCATGTGATGTTTACAGAGTAGGATTTTCTTTATTCTCTTAAAGCGCTTCTGTTATTCTCACCACAGTATCCAAAGTCATACAAAAGATTACATTAAACTAAAGTCACTGCGTTGTTTAAATCCCTCTAACAGGCCCACACGTCACAAAGCCTACAGATTTTGCCATTTTTCTGATTAAACATGCAGTGAGCTGCAACTTCTGCTCATTTGTGGACAGTGCTTGGTTTTTAAGTTTGCAATCCTACTTCTGTTCACATTGGACTACTTGCTGCAGTTTGTATTGAAACTTAAATTTTTAAGTTCCCCCAAGTGGAAACTACTACCAACACACACAGCAAGGATCGTTTTACTCGTATCCTCCAATTCCTACCACAGGAGGAAAAAGAAGCTGCTGGCCATTGAGTCTAAGGTGCAACCTAAGGGCTCTTTAAGGGGAGCTCCAAGTTCCATGTCTTTATACTCTTAAAGAATCACTGACGACACCCACAGACTACTGCCCTGAAAACTATACAAGTGAGAAAGGAGAACAGGAACTCTTTCTACTCTAAGTATTTATGCTTTTTAGGCCAGTACTAACCAAACGGATCCCAAAAATAAATAAAAAATATTTCTATACAGCATTATATGACTTATTTAGACAAAAACAAAACACAAAAATATTTACAGATACTAAATAGCAGGCCAGGAAATAATACATTGCTGTGAGCAAGGAAAGACATAGTATTGGCAGACCGTAGAGCAAGAAAGCTGTGGAAGAAATTAGGGCAGATGCCAGGTGAGTTTTTACTAGGAAGTATCACACAGCACACTCCTCCTTATAGTGTTGAAACAGACCCCTTCTATGTATTTGCAGGAGCAGTAAGAAGTCACAACATTTTCTATATACCCATTCACATTATTAGCTCTTCTTTAATAGATGAAAATTCATGTTTTAAAAACTGTGCATGAAGAACTACGTTGAAAAAGGGAGGAAAAAAAATCTTGTATATAGCACCTCTCAATGTTACCTCCAGCTACAAGCAAACAGACCAACAAATACCTCTTGAAGTTAAGAATATTTGATTTAAGCAAAATATTGACTGGAACATCATGACTTCCAGTAGAAACATAAGATTTAATCTTTACCAAAGCTGGTACAACACTCTTGACTGGAAATCCTCCTAATGTTTCTTCATTTCCCATGACCAACAGCTGGCACATCTCAATCACTGCCTGCAGTTGCTGACTTTCATCAGTGGCTTGGAGACCTTGTAGAAGCTGTTGGGCTTTAGAACCTAGGTATTGGGGGAAAAGATATTAGAAAAAGACATACTAGAAGACGTAAATATTCAAGGCAACTGTTGTATTTCTGCCAGAATGGAAGACCAGGGATAGTTTGCTCTCCTCTGTATTTGTAGTTTCACTTCCTTCCTCAGCCATAAAAAAGGGAAGGAAGAAGGGAGACCAAACCTCATTCTTTGCTGCCTTTCTGGTGCGGACTGGTCAGCATAGGGAGCTCACCACACTCCGCTCACCATAGCATCGTGCCAGCCTACAGCAGGTGACAGAACCCACACATCTTCATCTTTATAAAGCTAAGGCCTTCAACAGCCCCCCACACTCTCCCTGGATAATACAGCACACTGAGTACCCATTAGACCCCTTCCTTCTTGGCAGGCAGTGCAACAGGCTGCCTTTGGCTCTCCTGGAAGCCAAAAGGACTTAGACTGGAAAGCACACATCTTATCCAGCTGCATGATACAGATATGGTAGAACAAGAGTAAGGACTGACGTTCACACTGACACACTGTCTGCAAGAAAATCTCTGCTAGACAGCCAAGACACTTCAAAACTATGACCAATGTGCCTTAGGAACTGGCACACCCTAACAGCTTTAAGCTAGCTTATGCACTGACTTAAAGCTAGCAAAAAAAACAAGGGGTTGGGGTGGGGGGGTCTTTTGTTAAGGAGCCCATCATGCAAAGTAAGCCCAGAAAGGGAGAGAGAAGGAAGAGGTAGAAGGGAAAGAACCCTCCCTTCCCCACCTAGATAGAAATGTTAAGATGTCCAAAAAAAAAAAAAAAAAAATAGATAAGAAATAGGGCTAAAGCAAATTTCTCTTCCATATAGGAAGAGAAGCAAATTAATATGACTGACTAGTGGTCTACCACTATGGTGGCATGGAAATCTCCAACATGTACACCATTTATAATAAGATATGTAGCTAATATAGATACTAGGATTAAGTAGGTCTGAATTCTCCTAGCCTGGAAGTGGAAAGAATTAAGTCAAATTAGACAAACTTTGCTTACTAGCTCCACTTCCAATTGTCCTGTGGAAGAGCTGCGACATCCGAGGACCAAGAGGGCCAAACAGGTGAGGAGGAAGACCCCTAGCCTCTAATAGAGCTAAAAGCAAACAGAGGATAACAACCATTGTCAAAGCTTCTACATAGTTTTTCAAAAGCTTAAATTCAACGAAGCTACAATTTCAGGCTACAAGAATTTTGATACTCTAGGAAAGAGGAATTAGGATTAGGTTACTGCATCTACCTAGATTTCCGAAGGCATCAAAAAGACCACCTTTCGGGACCTCTTTTTATTTATTTATACCAGGGTATTCAGGCCCATAGAATTTAAGAAGTCACCCACCAAGTTTCTGGAAGTTGTGTATTTCACAGAACAAATCTAGACTACTAAACTGATACCAGAAGTCTAGATCTAGAATACCAGACATACTAAGCTGCAATTTCAAAACTGAACTCAAACAATAGTAAAATAGATTAAACTTATCTTCACATTTCCAGTGAACAAAAAACTGCTTATTATGGGAATCGAGCGGGTAGCATAATTACTCTGAGAGGACACAAAAAAGATTCACAGCTTTATTTGCTGATGGGGGGGGGGGAGGGGGGGGAAGAGAACTTTGCCAGGTATTAAGACTGCTGGGAAGTATGTTTAAAATGGTCTTCCTCTACTTTGGCTAGATGGTTAACTGGGTGATCCTGATTTTTAATTGTAGCAAGTCTGAACACTGCTGATCAACCTAAATAAGAATTAAAAATAAAAAACAACTTAGCTCAAAATTCCTAATGCACATCTATGCTTACAGATGACCTATAACCAAGTGAACTGGTAGTGATTCAAGCACTCATTTCCAGCATTTCCATGTTAAAGATTAAGACTATCCCAAATCTATCATTTGTAAGGGATGATCTCAGAGCTCTCTGCACTATAGGGGCAAAATCATTCAAACAGTTGCATGACATGCAGACTGAGTTTATATCCGTCTGAACTCTCAGACTATGAGAGACCTGAATCCTTCTACATTGCAAGCACAAAAGTGAGCATTTTAAGAACATTCAAATTTTGTTCAGGCAAAGCTTATAGCAACATGGGTATCAATGACAAGCACAAAAAGTATTAACCAGAAGTAGGTAAAGTAACAGCAGGTCTAATCAGGCCTGAAAATTGAAAGTTTATTCTTATAAAGAAATATTTTCATATTCGCAAACTAGCTTACACATTTAACAGGACTGAGTTCCTAATTCTTTCCCCTCATCTCATCCTAGAGGGGAAGGGGGGGAAAAAAAAAAAAGAAGTGATCAAGCATACATGAAGTGTATTACACTACTAAATGAGTCCTTACACTACACTGCCCCTCCAGACATTATATCCAAGTTCTTGCATCTTTAGTGAATCAGAGCTTGTAACTCCATACTTCAGAAGAACTACAGTAAGCAAAGCATCACATTCACTGACAGAGACAAGCTGCAGGTTTCCAGCTATATATATATATGATCTCAATCATACAGAACTTGTTGGACCCTGAAAATAGCCACACCAACACGCAACAAAATTGTAAATATCCACTTTCATACCTTGTAGCCTTCCCATTTCTGAGTCATCTGACTCGCTTTCTCCAGAGGTTGTCATACCTACAGCCCCAGCAACAGAACTAGAAGCTAGAAGAAATAAGATTATGATTAGCAAGTGTTGAAGTACCTGTAAAGCTACAAAATTCCCCATCAACTCCAGCATTAAGAAAAACGGTTGTTAAAATACTCTGCACTTAATATTGCTGCAATTACACTTCCGTAAAATTGTCACTCCAAATAAACCAATGCCTGTGTTCTGCTCTAGTCCTTTCCAAAAAAGGAGAAAGGCCCGATCAACCCAAGATAATGAAAAATAACTAGGTCAGCAAACTACCTTTCATATATATATATTTTATATATATATATATAGATAGATTTTTTTCATATGTTAAGAACTTTTTCCAGCATTGTGCTGCACTTTGTTTCAGTTGATTTCAACTTATTGCAGTGATGTAGCTCATTTTAAGAGCAGAACATTGATGTTTTCTACAATCCAACAGAATTTTAGAAAAGCTCCTTTGAACTCATTGATGATCAGGACCAGATGATAAATTTAAGTACTACGTAATAATACGACTGAGGGATAAGACACTCAAGCGCAAGTAAGGATATGTTTCTTAACTCAGTGACAAATTCCTCCAGTACAGATAGGCTACCAGTTTCAGCAGAGAATTATCAGAACCTTAAAATACTTTCTAGTAGTTACAAAAGAGCTTTTACAAGTAAACGCATGTCTTCTACAATCTGAATAATTTGGTCTTTCTCTTCAGTTGACACTACGGTAATTTATGTAGCATCAGCTGAAATTAGTTTAGTTTTCAGGCAGCCTCCTTTCCAGGTCTGCTTTATTGGAAACAGCTTGGCAGCTATGAAATAGCATAATTCAAACTTGTACCAGATGTCTAAGAGAGCAGATTCGAATGTAAAGGTTCTCTCATTCAATAAGCTTCCAAAAGCAGTACCAATTTAAATCATGGTTTTCTCCCAGAACGTAATACACTTAAGTATTTTACAATGCTAAGAAGTTGTATCAGAACAGACACGTATCAGAAAATATGCTACAATGCTGCAGTTGGCATTTCTTCTTACCTGCAGCCCCCTGGGGAGCCTCATCTGTACGTGCAGCTGAAGAGTTAACACCATCCTGATTGTTATCCGGATCAGCCATCTTCTCTTGTCGGCGAGCTTCAGCTGCTCCTCTTTTGCCCAGGCCAGAGCCTCGCCGACTAAAGAGTCAAAAAACAAAGGTTTAGGAGTTACAAACTAAGACTTAATAATGCAAAACTATTCAAAAGAGTTATATACATTTGCATAGATCTTTACCATAAAGGTGCACAAACCCACAAACGTGCATTAGAATCAGTCTTCACAAACTTCTCCAACTCCCCTTTACCCTCCAACTCCTGCACTATCAGTGGTTTGGCTGTATTAATGCACTATAGCTATGTCCTCACATAACACCCTTCAAGACAAGGCAGCCTACTAAAATATAAAAGTCAAGATGATCAACATTAAAACAACTGTTAGCTACAAATCACGTGCACTTCTCATAAGTATTTTGATGACACAGTAGTTTTCTTTCTATAAGAGTGTTAAACAACTGAAAGGCACAAAGAGAATCCTGATGATCAGCTCAGTTTTCAGTGCCAGAGCAAGTCGGAGGGTACGGGGCTTTTAAAGTTTGCTTTTTAAGCATTACAACTGTCATCACTACAAAAACACACGCCTACAAAGACATTAAATTCAAGTGCACATTTGACAACAGGATCAGACTTCAGGAGCTTTTTAAGGCATGAAAGAGGGACAAGAAGTTGTACTGAAACTACTAATCTAGTTGAGGAACGGGGGGGAGGGGGAAGCTTGTTAGGCTTCATAAATCTAGTGTCAAAATATATACAGCCACAAGTACTTCTTGCTTTTCATCACAGGATGCATTTACTCCTCACTCCCCTTTAATCTACTGGACTTTTAAAAGTATTAATTCAAGACTTTTTTCCCCCTGCATCAGATGACATATCATGTACTAAATATTTTTAATATCAGCTGTTCAGAGGCAACCGATGACAAGCAGAGTCAGCTTGGAAATATACACCATTAAACGGTCTCCTGTGTGACACCATAAAGACCTTTTTATTTCTCAAAATATATTACAAATAATAAAATTGACTAACGTAGTTTAGATTTCTGTATCTCTTAGTATTTAATCTCTACTATCTTTAAACACTCTCTCACTAAGGAAAGGATTATTTGAACTTGAGATATTAGTTTTGGCCATTTCTTCCTCTACCCGACCTCACCCCCTGAACCGGGGGAATTGAGGAAAGGCTGGTGGTAACAAATTCTACGCATATCCACGATGTCTGCGTACATCACAGCCACTCAGCAGGCCTGTAAAGCTGCAGCTGCTTCTCCAATACCAAAGTAAGAGCTACGCATAGTTAATTTCACACACAAAAATATGAGCAATCTGCTGCAGCAACCACACTTCATTCTCATCTGTTTTACCTGGTGCTAGCACAGGAGCCCGTGGTCTTTTGCCGTGTGCTCCGCCGCAAACTGGGGAGCTCAGCAGGTGGTGATTCACTGCGCTTCTTTGTAGATTTTCGTAGACCTAAGTAACATGTAACGAATTAGGAGAGTAAGTCTTCAAATGCATAACAGTTCTACGAGGAAATGAAAGGCAACAACTTCTACATAAAAACTGTATGAGCTGACATCAGCTCTTTTAGCCACCTCATTTTGAACTGCTGCACCTGTAAGGGAAAGATTTAGATACTTCTTCTTTTAGTCACTATTTCGAGTTAACTACTACTAACCTCCAAGTTGTTACTTGGACACCTTTTCCTAACCTTTACTCTACAGCTTGGAAATCTTTTTCATGCTAAAGAGGTACTACGTTATGGGATGCAAGTTTCCTATTTCCACATGCTGACATTCAACACACCTAAGACAAAAAGCAGTTTTAGTTTTGAGTCGGAGAGAGAAAGAGAAACTATATTGAGGGGCGAATGTCAAATCTGTTCTCTCCCACCTCAAGTAAATCTGTGCAAAGTAAACGTAATAATCGTCTTCACCAACAGAATCATTATTTTAATCACAGTCAGTTTGATCCACATTACTACAGCTCATTCAAACCTGCCTTAAAACCAAAGCAGGCCCCCCTCCGTGAGTCAAGAACTGCTGGTGTTCAGAGATCTGTAACAGGTACTCTTTGTGTTCTTATTTTAACTATACCCCTTCAGCCCCCATCCCTGTCATAATGTCGCTTTAGGTAACTAACCAAGCATCGCTTAACTGTGGGATAGAAGTTCTCAAGTTTTAAGTTAAAAATATTTGCACTGTTGAGAACTGACACAACTGACGTTAACGTGCTCCGAGTCAGGAAGCCACCATTGCGATGGCATCTCCCACCACAGAACCAGGTGGGTCAAATACATAAAAATTCTGCAATACAAGATTTTCAAGTGATGAACAATCCTATTACCAGGCTGAAATACCCCAAAATATAGCTTCCAGACATGAAGGTTGACCATTTAAGCATGAAACATTCAAAATCTCTATCAGATTCAATCTTACATTTCAGTCCCTGCCTCCCTCGCATTTAAAGAGAGAAAAGAAAAAGTCCCAGAACACCCGACTTGCACCACATATTATTACAACAGATGTAAATGATTTTGAAAGGATGAGAAAGTTGTGTCATTCTGCCCTCTTCTGGTAAGAAAGCAGAAGAAAACATACTTAGGCATGCAGCACTTTAAAAGAAGCCAGATTGATAGTTACTGTGCTTAATTTTCTTACTCTAAAGACAAAACAAAAATCCAAGAATGCCGAGTTGCAGCACTTTGGGATGAGACTACCACGCAGTTCTGGATCGGATATTTAACAGAAGGGGGACAGAGAGAAGAGCTAGGTCAAACAATACTGGATTGGATCAAGGAATACATTAACTGCATGCAGCATTAAGTTCCATACAAATGAGGGATAACTCAAAATTCACGTACTGAATTATGTATCTAGCTTATTAACTCAAGAAACTCCACAACCTTAAGAAGCCAACTAACCAAGCACTGACCTGAAGAAAGCCATCATCTTTAGTTTTTAGATGGTCTGTAAACACAAACAAAAATACTGAACACTTTTCTCAGAAATATACCAGCGGCATTTCTACTAACATGTTTTCAAATCATCAACTCCAGCGCAAGTTGCTGCAGCAGAAACAGGCGATGACTCCAGCCCTTTTTAGGCACAGTAAGTCTCTTGCCTTATGGGTCGAGGGGTGATAAGAATTACAGGGAGATACAAGACAAAAAGCAGTTTGAAATGGTAGCAGCAAGATCCCATACCATGACTATCTACTCAAGTACTGGAAGTGCACAGACGCAACAAAACTCTCTCCTTATAGCCAGTTACATTTTACAACACAAAATGCATACTTTAACTATCATTTCAATTATAGCACAGTATTACTCCACAGACAAAACAGATGAACATCTGGAATGGTAAACATTTAAGTACCAATTACACTACTTTTCTGTAAAACAGTACAGTAAAATTCTAGAAGCGAGGTGTACTTTTGCTTTATGTCTGAAAGAAAGAAAAAAAAATTCGCCCTGTCGCAATAGAGCTCACCTGAAAGTGTGTGCATATGCACAAATTCTTTATGTAAACCTGCCACTTACTGTTTCAAATCTCCGGGTACTCTGTTTCACATAGTCAAACTTACACATTACTCTAGTTCCTATCAGCTAAGTAACAGACAGTGAGACGCTTCTGTTGTAAGTGAAATAAAACGGGCTTAAATTAAAATAGGATTTAAACTAAGGGCAAAGGTTTCACAAGACAGCAGAGGTAGCTTAACAGCTTACTGTTGTTTAAAGGTACGGTCACTCCTGCTTTACTACCCTCAACCTGACCCCTTGATGCGCAAAATTACTCATTTTTTGTTGAATTAATATTCCGCCAGTTTGGTGAGCTGAACTGGCTCAGCAAGGGTCAGATGTGTATAGACACAACGAAACAGCAGGACAACAAGGCTATGAAATGGGCTGTCTTTTTCTATAAGAGGCATCAAATTATTTGAGCCATCTCCTTAAACTGAGTTACCTAGGTAAGAGTTAGTGAGAACGTAAGGAGTTACTACAGCTCATCCGCCAGTAACCTAAGTGGCAACTTAAAAGATGTCTCAGCCTGAACACCCAGACCCGAGTTAATGTTCTCCTACTACTAATTGAGAACATTTGACTCGTCAGATCTTTTTCTTTGTTTCTCTTCTCCCAAGTCGGCATTTCTCTACCTCTGATGCACCTACCAGGGCACATATGCGCTTCCACCTCCCTCTATTCATTTCAAAGGTTAAAAAGGAAGTGATGAAAGATTTTTTTTTTCCAGAGCTTGCTGCCTTCCTGCTGTTCGTAAACACTCTCTGCCCTTGAAGTTCATTGTTTGAAAAGGCTTAAGTCAATCTTACTACCCGCATCTTTTGCGAATCCTTTGAGTCTTCCCAGTGTTGTAAGAGCAGGGCTGCTAAATACTTCAGCATGGAACTGAGCCTTCTTCCCTTCGTTCACACTGCTGTCAAAGTTCATTCTTCACCGTAACAAACCGCCAGCGAGGCCTCCTCACTGGGAGTTAGTCCTGCGCCTCTAAAAGCTGCAGGAAGAAAACAGCCCTAGCCTGAGCTGGTAAATAAGGCACAATCAGTGTTCAGAGCGATGGGATTAAAGATGCCCTGCAACTGTTGGACAAAGGGAAGCACCAGTCATGCTGCCATACACAGAGAGCAAGGGCTTTTTGCAAAATTAGTTTGAGGTGAAGTTATTTACCCAGCACTGTTTCTGTATATACAGAGCTATCATTAAAAGATCAGTTTCAAAGGGCTAGAAGATATGAACAGAGATGGACTTCCAATAAACTGAAAGCAAATTAGGTTTAAGCAATTCATATTCAATCACTGCAAAAAATTTACACATAAACTTCTGAATTAGAGTAGAGCTATGGGTTTCCTTATTAATGGCAAGTGGACATATTGCATACGCTCTGACATCATCTTATTTGCATGCCAAACACTCCTGTTACTGAATCTGAAGGAGAAGATCCAAACAGGCAAAACGAGAACCAGTGCAGCCTAACAGAAATCAAAATTAAGAAGTCCTAAGAACACCTTCATATTTCAATGTGTTTACCGGTCATCGTTTTTTAAAAGGTATTTTTGCTGTAGGAAGTAAACTAGTTCCAAATGCAGCTGTACCGCATTCACTGATTTTAACAGCATGAGTGTGTTACCCAAGTCGAAACAAGGTTAGTCAGACTAACAGCCCATAATACCAACAGCCTTTTGTTTGCAATTCAGAAAAAAAAATAGATCAGCAGAGATTTACTTGTTAGGATTAGAAGTTTAGACTTCAGCCTGGCTCCTGTCTTGGGTTGCTTTCCTCAAGTAATAAAGGTGGGGCGAAAAGGGGAAGGCAAGATCATTCTAATACTCCCCTCTCCCCACTCTCTTCATCCATCCCAGTACCAATCCAGACATCCCCAGCTCTAGATTATAGCCCCATACAGCCCATCACCACAGTTCAACCTCTTATCTCCAGCACAGTAGTCTTATTTCCTCAGCCCACCAGTCCACAGCTCTATGACCATCACACACACAGCACCCTTCACTACAGCACATCCCAGTCACCCACAACCTCAAACAAACTAATTCAGAGCTATGTTCAGATTCTTCTCTCCCTCACCTCTCCCAAGCTCCTTCAAATCAGAGTTATACTACATTTACGCTCTATTATCACCTTCATATAGCTTTCCAGTATATCCTAACAACTCCAAAAAACCCTCCCAAGCATCAGGCTGAAGCGCGCAGTCACCAACAGCTACCCTAACGGTCACCCTGCTCTCAGCACTGATTCAACCACCATTGCCAGCTTCTTCCTATTTAAGGACCACAGGAACACTACACAAGAAAGAGTATGTGGAGGCTTCCCTAATAACGCAGGCATAATTATATATTTTTTAATATTGTTACATAAACAGTGAGTTGACCTGATTTGCAATATTTAAGAAGGCCCTACAAAATACAGTGCCAGATCAAAAGAGAGTAAAACAAAACTTACTCCCCCCTCCTTCCTCCCCCCAATCCTCATATTTAGCCATAAAAAGAGGTTGGGGGGGGGGGGTCTTCACTCTAGTCTGGTTTTACTCCTTCCAAATTTACAAGCCTTTATTCAATGATGTCACTGCTCAGTTACCCCCTAAGATTAGACTGCTGTGTAGCTGAAAACTTTTGAGTCACCTTGGTTGTACTTAACACCCATCATTTATCTAGCAAGGATAGGACAAAAGAAACCTTGGTATACTCTCCTCTAATATGTGAAAGGCTCCTGCAAGGCTCCTGTTTCTCCTCATTCTTCTTTTCTGTGGAGTAAGTCACCTCAGCTCTTCTAGCTTTTCTTCCAAGACCATAACTACTAATAATTCATAATTATCATCAATGAAAAAAATCACCTGCTTCTGCTCCCTTACCCACAAAGGGCATTAGCATCCCACAGAAAAAGTTTAACCTGACCCTTCCGTCCTTCCAAAACATCTACCTTAACGATTTCTTCTTTCTTAAGTATTTTCTAGACACTTCTCAAAATCATTCAACTTCTGTATTTTCTTAAATTATTCGAAGTACTAAATAGTAGTCCCAATATTTTTTTCCATTACTGAAGTTGTATGATAGACAAGATACCTTTTTTATAAAAGGATCAACTTTTGTTGTTTGATCACTGATGTAGTAGCTATTGGAATAACTTTTGCTGTGATCTACAACAAAATGCAGAGGTATTAGACATTTTAGACTTCCAAGTATCACCTGTTAGTACTTTTTTTCCTTTCAAACTGGTGTGTCATCGTTCTTTTTTCCCTTCAAACTGGTGTGTCATCTAGAGAAAGCAACTTTTTTTTTTTAAGCATCTAATGAGTCCAGAATGACTCATTCCCAGTGATTTTTACATGTATACATACACACATACCTACAGTCCCCATTTACTTGGCTTTGTGTCATACTTAAATGTCTTAGTTCAATCTAGTTCTATATTTTTGCACAAGCTGACTTTCAGGTTGCCAAAGAACTAAAGCAAGTCAAGCGGGCTTCTCAGTACACTCATTGGGGGGATAATTTAGGCTTGTATTCTCAATTTAGGCTTGTTTTTCAAGTCACTGATACCCCCACCTTAGATTTACTTTAGAATCCCGTTGTGCTATTCTGCCCTTCTCGCTCCTTGCTGGCAGGTGTGAACAGTCAAAGAAGCTACCTTCTGTCTTCACCTTCTCATTGTTCACTTGGAAACGAGAAACAGCAACAGGGAGGAGCATAATTTCCTCTGACAAAAAGTTGCTCATAACTCAGAGATAGACTTAGCTAAGAACTTGTTGGTCAGCCCTGTTCTTGCTTAGTTCCTCCCTACTCACTTCACACTGTGCCAGTTCAGAGTTCCTTCTCAGGAACCCACCACCCCATCCACTTTTGGACCACGGAGCATGCAAGATAAAGCCTCGACATGCAGGAGAGCGACCCCTTTCCTCTTCTCCAATACCTTCCTTCCTGAATTAGGTTAGCTTATCCTAGAACCAATACTCCAGTCATGCAAATTATCCAGAACAAGTCTGTTAGGTCAATTAAATCTATTTTGATTATACAGGAAGACATCAAGTTCCTCTTGTTTATTTCCTGCCATTAGTATTAGCTATAAACACGCCCCAGTTGGAACAGGCGACTCACGATCATGCCCAAGTACAGGAGCAACAGTAAGCAGCTTAGGAGTTCAACTTCCTACAGTAAGAATACGTGCTATGAATAAATATTGCAGTACACAAAGGCAGTGTAGTGCATTCTTATGAACTATGGAGTTTAGACAAATATTCTTCAAGGGAACAGTGCTACATGCATATCTGCACACTAACGAGCAGGGGCTCTACTTGGAAACAGCCTATACTCTTTAATGATAATGTCCAAGCTGGGTACATCCTATTTAAACTCAGCACCACAGAGAGGGCATGTTTTATAATAACAATTAAAAAGACAAAAATGATACTAAACCTCCAGGTACTTTTAAAACTAGTGCTGCAGATTACTGCTCTTAAATCAACATCAGAGGTCCTAAACACAATAAAGAAAAGAAGCAGGAAAGCAGGCTCAAAATAAGAAACCACGTATTTCTACTTGTGTTTCAGCATCCATAACTCCCGCTTTGGGATAGAAAATTGAAGAAATAATAATAGAAAAAAACTGAGAAAAGTGAATATAATCAAAAAGGTTTTTTTTTAAATATATTTCTTCATCACAATAGCATCCAAGTATCTTATATATTTTACTATAAAAATTGATATGCAAGATAGAGATGCAACTTAAATCCACAGAGTACAGTCCATGTACTTAAGTCACTTGCTTCAGCTGTAAGTAGTCTCATTCACAGCTTTACTTAAAGGCTCTGTAGAATACACACACTAAAAGTTATCTTAACCCTAAGAAAACACCGTGAAGCCTGAAAACACCACAGGTATTTGTTTAGAAGATTTCATTTTCAGACATATATGCTTATTCTTCCACAAAACCAAGCAAATATCTTTAACTTACTTGCTAGTTTAGCCTGTAGTCCTGAAGGTCCAGGTTTCGATGTCTCCGACTTGGAAGAGCCTGGTAGAGACAGTTTTGTTTTAGGCAGGCTAACTTTTGGGCTGAAGCGAGCAGCCCAGTCAAACTTTGAAGAGCCACCTGTTTTACTCTGTTCTTTATCCCTGCTACTCCTTCTTGGACTGGGACTGGATGCAGAACGGGAACGTCTAGCCTTATTCTGGTCCTTTCCCTGTTTTACTCTGGCACCCTGAGGAACAGTGGAGGAAGCAGAGGCAACAGCAGAAGAGGAGGAGGATGTGGAAGCTGAAGAAGAAGAATCAGTGATGGTGCTACACCCAGCTTTGGCTGAGGTCACCGATTTTGAAGCCAGCTTGGAGGGTTTTGCTGATCTCTCTTCAGCGCCAGTTGATTCAACTGCTGAAGCACTCTTTACACAAGATGGACTCTCTGTCCTTTTCCTTTTCTGACTTCGGGAGCTACCAGCAGCTCCACCCTTTCTGGTGTGAGCCTTGCTTGTTGAGGGCAATTGTGTACACTTCAGTTGTTCTTGGTCTAAGTGTCTCTTCTTAGATTTAGTATGTGGCTTGCTAGTCTCCAAGGAAGTTTCAGTGTGCTGAAGTGCTTTGGGTTTTTTAGCAGAGCTAGGAGAATTGGTCCTGCTGTAATCTGGACTAGCACTGCGTTTAACTCCACGAGAATTGTCTTTCTTAGGCACTTGCCCCGTTTTTTGCTTTTCTGAAGTACTGACTCTTTCTGGATCTTCTTGTTGTGGTATTATAACAGCAGATGAACTACAGCCTCTGCAGAGGTAAGCAGGAACAGCATTAGCGTTGAACTCAAGAAACCTGACACCACTGCAACATTTTTGCAAGATAAATATGGGGATTCTCTAATAGTAAGGGAAACTGCAAGTAACAAACTCTGTCCACTATTAAGTTTACACCCAAACAAGAAAAAAACATGCTTATATGAGAACAGTCACTTTGCAGATTTCAGTGCAAAACAACAACAAAAAAAACAACTTTGCTAGTTATAGTTTTCACGCTTTGCTAGTGTGAAAACTACAATAGCAGCAAAATAAAAGCATAGTACATTGCTCTTTAAAAAAGAAAAGGAAGATGAGATGACTTGGGTAGGTTTCACTATTTTCAAATTTTCACAGACATGTAGAACTAGTTAAAATGACAAAAAAAAGCAACCTTCAGGCCACGAAACTACTAAATGCTTAAGAATATAAGCTCCACAAGAGAGCAAAAAGTGTTCAGTAATGCATAACTAGTCATAACCGGATTCTAGTTCAAGGAAGGCTTTTTTTAAAAATAAATGAAAGCCTCGATCTTATCTCTTATGTTGAAATGATGGTAATTAATCATACACAAAAAGGGCAAAATTCTCTTTTACATGATAGAAGACTGTTTCAGTGTGTAAGTACCAAAGACATATAGAGAGCAGATAAAATGTGACCAAGATGATTACCCTGAATGCAGGCATATTTTAGATTACAGGTTTCTATTAATATAGGATATCACTCAGAACTACTTGGGCCATCTTCCTCCAACAGGTAGGAGGCAAGAGAGAACCTCTGAGTATTCCAGGACTAGTTATGTAGAATTCAATCCCTCCCATCACTGAGGGGATACTCTTAGTTGGTGAATTAGAAGTACAACACACACACAAAATGCAAAACACAAATACATCCACCGAATGCTGCGCCCAGATTAGTTTAAAAACTATTAGTCACACATAAGAACTCCATATAACTAGATATATTACATACAGTTGTGAAGCGCACTTGTTAACATATGAATATGAAGCACAATTACCTTTTAGAAAAGTGTCCCTTGGACTGCTCAGTAGTAGTATTAGACTGCACTTTGGGTGTCTTTGAAATAGATTTTCTACTCTCAGGAGGGCTATGTGCCTTATGTTTTGCCTGCCCTAAATGTGACCTGTCAGCAGAAAGTCAAAACAGAAAGCTATCAGGATTCTGAAATACAGATACAAACCTGTAGGCGGAATTTTTTTTTGGAGTGTTTACAAATACTAGTTTAACTAAAACTTCAGTTTTTTCCACAACAACCCCTTATGTTAAGGCAGTATTTCAAAAGAATCACTTAGCTTCGTCATAAATCACTACCAATGTAACTAATTTTAAAGCACGCTATTATTTACACATTTAAAATAAGTCATACATTTTCTTACACCTGAAGAGCAGATAATCCTCACATTTCTGTTGCGCAAGCTTACTCAATTAATCCCTTAGGCATTAAATGTTTGCTAGCATGATAAGGCACAATATTAGAGCACCTGTCAAGGAGACAACTTTTAAAAAGATACATATTCATCAACCTCAAGATTCCATGCATTAAGACTGAATCCAGTTAAAAGCGTTTACAAGTTGGTCTCTTCGATTCTTCTTAAACTGAAGAGCAAACACTTAAATGGGAATGCAACCAATTCCACTCTGTGGGAAGGCTCAACCTTGCCAGATATTTTATGTCTGCAACTCCACCAGCCCAATGGACTGAGAGCTGTTTAGCAATACTGAGGTAAGAGGAATGCAGAAATGCATGCTACTGCTGAAGGTAGTCAGATGAGACAGGAAACCTGTGATGTCAGAGAAAGGAATGAGTTTCACATAGATAAGCTATGAGAGTTCTTCAAGAAGCTTTCAGCTGCGTGCAAACAGTGGTTTACTGTATAAGCTCTGACTGGAAGACAAAAGAAAACTTTAAATTTATTTATAGTGTAGTAGTATGTTACATTCACATATTCCATGTCTATTTTCAAAACCAATAGCTATTACCATCTGCAAGACTCAGAAGGGATAGCTCATCAGCATTTAAAACAGCACAGTATAAATACTCGCTGAGAGAAGGGACATCTCACTCGAGCTTCCCTAGATAAACTTTTGACTCAGCTGTAACCAGGAGAACTTTATAGCTCACAAATCCTACCCATGCAGGATGTCTTAAGCACCGCCAACCTTTACCAAACCTCATACAAACTATCCTAGTATTAATGCTGGAAAAAGCAAGGTGTCAAAGTTAAGCAAGCATTGGTTATTATCAAAGAATCAGTGATTACATCATTAACTTTAGTCCTTTGAGTTCAGCTTTGCAATTATCTTTGAACTCTGAAAGAGTTCTTTTCAGAACTCTGAAAAGATGAATTTAAACTGCATCTTCTCCATACTGCAGCCATTTGCCTTCGTTTCTCATGCTAGAGAATCTTTATTATCAAAATCAAATCAAATAAATGCAAAAGTTAAATCTTAAGCTCATAATACACTCCATCAAGGTAAACTTGGGAACGTTTCATCTAATCCTGACTGTTTCGATTTTTATTTTTCCAACAAAAGGCATGAAATTTAATTTTCCCCTTGAAATGTTTTTATTACAGGAGTAACAGAAGTTATTACATAATTTACACTTGGCAGGAAACAGATTTTTACGTAAGCTAACTGATCAGCATTCATTTATTCTGAAGTATATTCTAAAAAGTTATTTTCCCTTTAAGGTTTGAGTTTTGTTGTAATTAGAACTGGATTCAACCTCATGCTTTAAGTACTCACAGAACACAAACGATTAAAAATCTTTTCAAGTAAGAAATAGTAGAAGCAATATGCCAAAACATCAAGTGTTTAAATCACACACTGAAGATTTTCAGCTTGTTCCAGGCTTCACCCCTCCACCTTTAAGCCCTTCCCTTTGGGTTCTTACAAGTTCTGCAAGCACGCTGTCCCATCAGCGTCCACAGATAAAGCTACAGCCCTACCTGTACAGCAGGGATGTGGAATTCTGTATTGTGTAAACTACTTGCATTTACTTTATTCTCTTTATCAAACCATCAGCAGCAATAGCACTTATAATCAGGTCAGAAAGGTTACACTGGAAACATAACAAATGGAGAGTCAAAACTCAAGAGGTTTTTTGTTTGTTTGGGTCTACTGTGCTCTCACTTCTCATTCTACGAGCTTAATCATTCACCTCCCATGTGTGGCAAGGAGAGGGCACACTAGGCAACAGCAACTGCACATGCAGTAGCATGGTGGTTAAACAAAAGGAGTATTACATTCACTCCCCTCCTCTAAGATTTATATGACGGCAAATAAACTGTCAATTTGGAGAGACTACAGGATACAGTTAAAGGAACCATACCCCAACGAACAAATATCATTGCCCCAGCTTGTAGTAAGGCTGTGACAGCTTGCTTATAAAATCTTGTTAAGAGTTAACTTGCACACAGAGTTAGTTAAAATGGGTCTGATGAGCTAGAAACAAGAATAAGGTTTGGAGAAATAAGTGCTGGAAGATTAGTTATTCCTGTTAAAGACTGTAAGCTCTCTGTACTTTTGCCCATAATTCAAGGCTTTTAGCTCTCAAGTTATCCAGTTAAAGCTCGCTATACTTTTCAATTAACGTGTCATTCATTCAGGAGCTGCATTTGAACAAGTTTTCCAGCAACGAGTATTTTCTCGCTAATGATGAGGAACAAAGAGAGAAGTATTTACTTGTGTTTGTTCATTTGCATTGTGAGGTACAGGTCCAGGAAGAGTGAGAGCTTGCTGCACCTTCAAGTGCTGTTTCCACACCTTAAGATGACAGTTTTACAACCTACACCAAGACCTCACTCAGCTGGAGGGAGCTATGCACTGCTGCACGTTTAAATTCACAGGCAGACATCCAGTTTAAAGTAACACACTTCACTAGACCCATCATTTCTTTTGCAGTGTTTATGCAAGCAGTCTTTTGGAAACGGCCAGCCTTCAGCCTTTCTTAGCAGAGCCATACAGAACCAACTAGAACCTGCCCTCAAAGAGTTACTCTGTACACACTAAAAATATACATACATACACACACACACACACCCTTTGAAGTTAGTGCATGAGCAAAAAGAAAAGTTTCATCTAAATCATGTTCATCAGTAGCTCAAAGTGAAGCATTAAATACTCCCAAGTCTTTAAAAAAAAAAAAAAAACCACCCACACACAAACCAACACACACAAACCTTTTCAGCACTGTCAAAAGTGGAATAAAAAGCAATAGCACAGATCAAATAAACTACCTTCTCTCTTCAGAAATACTCCACCTGTCTTTCCAACCCTATTCCACACTCCAACTGTCAGTATTCTGTTAAAGGATTCAGCCTACATAGACAAAAGTGTGATGTGTTGTTAAAAACATACATATATATTATATATATATATATATGTATATATATACACACACACACACAAGTTAAAATGTAACATTTCTAAATGGTACTACTAAAAAGGATGAACAATCCAATTTACATTTAAACATTAGATTTAGTTTTTACACAAATCTCAGGTAAAAGATTAACAAGTTAACAACACATTACCAAGACTGGTCCTAAAACAAATTCTTTCAGAACAAAAGGAGTACACCTGTCCAAAAACATTATTCTTGTTTGAATGCTTGAAAAAGGTCAGTCTAAGATTTATTCCATATCCTGTTCTTACATTAGTGTCCACTATAGAGCTTATAAAGGACCTCTGTTTTCTCCTGTAGTCTCCAATACAAAACATACAGACATAAGTATTTATTGTATTCTGAAAGCTTAAAGTGTAGCTGAAGTATCAGATGTTCATACACAACTGTAACAGCATGACGGTCATTCCTGTCAAATTGATATCCTACTTAAAACACTTTTTTCCCCATGTTTTTTGGGGAGATAAACGTGTATTTTGCATTACTAGTACATGGTTCTGGTACACAGAACCACTTCCATCCCTCCACACCAACAATACCCCGAAGCATTGCTTGTAACTGAAGGGAACAGTTATTTGCACCACCTTCAGAAGAGATCTTGTGCACCTCAATACCACTTTCAGAATGCTCCCATTTGAAGTAAATGCCAGTGGCTTGGAAACAGTCTATGGCCTCATAGGAATTTAAGTCACAAGGTCACAAGTCTTCAAAATATATGGTGATAACGAAGACACAATATTAAGAAAGTGACAATGAGTGCCACCAATCTGGGGAGGGATGGAAGAGCTCCAATCACTTAAAACAATTTGCTTCTTGAATCAGTGAATGATAGCACAAGTAACGGATCACAAGAAGGCACCAAAACACTGGATAAGGAACTTTATTGTAAGAAAATAGTACTAGCCCTAAAACTCTTCAATTTCTGCCTGCTTCATCATAGAACTTCTCCCTGGCATTCTGCTACAGAATTTGAAGAAACAGTACATATCAGAATCCCCTACCTCATCCCCAAAGAACTTGCCTCTCAACTCTTTATTCTAGATGGTACGTTATCCACCCCACGTCAAATTCAGGGCAGAAGAGAAGTTGTTAGGAATAATATAAGCCAGAATATTCATTCTGGTTAAGAAAACACCGAATATGCAGAACAGGATGAAGGGTTCACCATGCTAAGGCAGGCAACATGTTAAAGGAGGAATATGCTCCAGAAACAATGCTAGCCTGCAAAACAATCAAGCACCTAAGGCAGTCATTTCCCTCCCTCTTTGAGCTAAAGGAGGAAAGGACAGAAGCCACGTTTGTAATCTACATTACCATTATCTATTTTTCCATTTGTGTGGTATAGATTAGTTTAGAAAAAGCAAAGCTGTCTATCTGCCTATTGAACTATTTACCTTGAGGTTCCTTAGGAGAACAGCTAACATCTTTCACCCATCCAATAGTGACCCTGTTCTCAGTTACACTTTAACCTAGTAACAAATACACCATGTCTTCTTCATATGTTAGAGGAAGAGTTTGAATCCTTCATGGAGGAAACTTTTCTGTGTCACTGTCCTGCAGCATTCTAGTTCTCTTATACCAGAAGAGCCAAGCCCTAAAAAGCACATATTCAAAAAACTCCACCAGTAATACCCTGGAAGAAATAGAAATAATACACAGACAGGTGCTGCCTACAACGATACCATAATCTTTCTTCAGTAGACTAATATTTTAACTAAATTACAGAACAGGCATCCACATAGTCCTCCATTACATGAAGACTCTTACTTCCTGAATTGGCCTATCAGGAATTACACAGTCAGTATCCACAGGAAAGTTGCAAGGCTCTACTTTGTTCTGCACTATAGATGCAACTACTTACAGAAAAAAAATACAATTTGGTCCACTTGCTCACTAGTATGAATATATTAAGGGATGACAAGCCTATTGTTCTTGAATTATTCAAAAGCTGAACACAATTAACATACAGTGCAAGGGAACAGAAGGAAGCTAGTTATTTAGTCTTCTCCAAAAGGGACACAGATTTTCCTGGTATTTCAGGGACCACAGTTCCCCACCCCCACACACAAATTTTTGTTATTGGGCAGGAAAGAGGGGAAAGAATGTTATTAACTGCAATTTGCACGCTATAGCTCAGTCACACTTTTCCCCACAGATCTTTTAAGATATTATAATGCATGTTCAGGCCATGCATGCTTTCAGGCCATGAAACACCACCACAGGTAGCATTTGAGGGAAAAGAAGGTTTTTTACTCAAATTTCAGTGCTTGGATTTAAAGGAAGAAAATTTAATTCTCTACCTAGATCATATCAGCTTTGTTTTTTATACGTTAAAATACACTCGTAGATAATAATCATACCTTCCTCCTACTGCGTCGTCTTGTGGCTGGGCCCCAGCAGTGTTCCTCTGTGAACGTCGCAGTGACCCCCCTGGATTGTTATTAGGCCGGTTGGACATTGGCACCTCTCTCCTGAAGGGACATACCCTTTCTAGACACTATCATTCACTGAAAGACAAAAGAGATATAGTCACGTGAGACATGCAGCATGAAGACTCATAGCTATATCTCAAGAGACAAATGTAAAATGCCACAGTTTACACAAAAAATGGAAGACAAAAAAAAATCTTGGAAAAAACTAAGTCTTTCTTTACAAAGTGAGCTTCTTATGAAGGGTATTTATCTCAATAGACAGCAAACGAGCTTTTAAGTATATAAGGCACACATATTACTTGCACTGTTTCTTTCCTGGTAGACTTCTATAATTGTTTTATCTAAGAGACCATATAAATGCAATTTAGGAGAAACTGTTTGTCAATATTTATCAAAAACACACTAATTACTAAAAGTCAATGCTTGATACACAACCAGTAACTTTCAGAGAGGAAAATGACAATCTCAGTTTCAGGAATTGCCAGCAGTATACACAGGATTAAAGAAGTAACCTAACTACTGTACTTTTAAAGAAGCTTGCTTTCTTATACAACTTCTATCTGTGTTTAAAAAAAATAATAATAATAATTTCAGAAAAGAGATATAACTAAGAATAAGACATTAGCAGTCATAGGTGCCTAATTAGTGGGGAAAAAGCTTACTGTTTTAGACCAAAGAATTAATGAACTTGCACAATTACTGCAAGAAATCAGTATGATGGCCTTGCATTACTACTTCTGGAATATTTCACAGAATTACTGTGAGAATTCTGGAATTCTACAGATATTGTTTTGGTAGTCATTTATGGAACACAACCATAATGCCTCAACCACAGGCTTTTCAAGCCTGAGCCTCACTTAATCACTCCAGTGAAGAGAAATAATTTCTGTATCTTGTCCTAAATTGCTATTTTCAAACAAAAAGCATAGAGCTACGATCAGCAAATCCAGTTTTTCTGTTTTTAATTATGTGTAGAATCAAGTTTAAAAAGAGAGAGAGGGAGGGAGGCAGAGATATTTGCAGGTAAAAAAAGCCACAACAAGGGAAAACACTGAGTTTTTTTAGACTACAATAGTCCACATGCTGATTCAGTATCTGTAAGATCTACAGCACAGTAAGAAAGAAGTTTGCCAAATAATTTTTAACAACATTTCAGCTGCAGATAAATACCTAAGGCTCAGTTCAAATGTTAATGCCTCCAGTGAAATAACTCTGGACTCCTGGCATTGTCACTACAGCCAGATAATGCTTTACAGACTGTAATTGTCTGCTCCTCTGAAAGGAGTTACCAAAAAGGAGCAAAAGTGAGAAGAAAAAAAAAAAAAAAACACCCAGACTCACATACAATATCTTAAGTTGTTCTATTTTACTGTAGGTCACAGAAAACTAAGCATTGAAGTTGGTTTAGTTGTACTACATACCTTGTACAACACTGATAGGAACATGGATACAATCAAGACACCTGCACGGTACAAGAAATTAAGCAGCCAGGCTTCCGGTAGCCTAGATTCAGTCTTGTTACCCTGTAATGATACCACCTAGTACTAAAAGTTCTTGGCTCCACAGAAAGGTTTATAACAAAACAAAATAGTTTGCTCCACAAGATCTGAGGGGTGCACCAGCTTGCACCCAGACTGGTCAGGTTGAGGAGCGTTCAAGTGGCAGTGTTCTCTTCAGAGTGCAGCACAAATGCAAGACAACTAGCACAGTATTAACCGAGCCAAAAGCCGACTGAGGTTGTAGTGCTACCTACAGGGTCTAGGCAAAGTCAATCACAGGCACTGTCAAGTACTGATGAAGGGAAAATGCACAACAACAGAACTGCTGAGATTTTACAGGCGGCCACAACTGCGAACGGAATTGTTGCCCCTTAATCTAGAATACATAGGATGACGTCTTAATATTATTTGGAAATCTGACTGCCTCTCATCCCAGTATACCGGCCATAAAAAGAATGCGCATTCCACAAGGATTCATTCTGCAAAGAGCAACACTCACTCTAGAGCTCTACTATGTCAGCCTCATGCTTTCCCAGCTAGGATCAGTACCATGGGATCCTCAACACACCTGAAGAGTAACCAGAAAAAAACATGACACCTGAAATACTGGATCTGTCTAGGGAAACTTCCATTTAATATTGTTCTGTGGGTAATAGTGACTTTTTACGTAGTCCAGGCTTGAGTTATGCTGCAGAGAGCATTGTCATATGCAAGCTATTCAGCTGCACAGGAAACAGCAATGACAGCTGTCCTGTACAGAATCTGCCAAGGCAGGATGATGTCCAGTTAGTCCTCTCTATTCAGATCTCTCACCACACTACACTAAAACACTCAGTTACCACACGATTCCCGATTTGCCTTCATATATAATGCTGGATTGGCTTTTTTTCCCCCCCCTCTCCTCTTTAGATACCTAAACTCAAGGAGCTGCTCCATATTCCTAACTAACGATGCCAGTGCACGGACCCACAGGTGTTCTCCTCGTAAGTAAAATCATTTCAGATGGAGGATCAACTCTATAAACCAGCATTTCAAATAAATCCCCATCATATCTTCTGAAGACATGTTACAACTGAGTTTTAGTGACCACTGCTTGATTGCCACTACCAAAGAGTTGGTTTTGGTATTTTAAAGAGAAGCAACGTGAATTAATTCCTGTAGTAGCAAGGCCTAACAAACATACCTATTACAAGTTTTACAGCTACAAGTTGTATAGCTACCACAGTACTTGGAAAGGTTCCACAAGAACAAGATACAACCCCCTCCCCTCAGCTTGCAATAGAAGCCTTTTGTTTACCTTTTCTCTCCTGGAAAAGCTGATGGGAAGTGATCAACACTATCCTGTATCTTGGAAGGCAACAGAGGAAAGAGACAAAACTGTGGAACAAATCTGTATCACCTTTCACCACCATAAAGTACTCTGTAAAGGATAATGAACTGGATGTAGGCTATGATGCAGAAGAGAGAATGAGTAAATCCAAGCACTACAACAGGCTCTCTTCCTTAATCCATTTGGATCAGCTCTAGAACTGGCTTTGAAGTTCTTTTAAATAAGAGTCTTGGTAGCACAATGTTCTTCAGGGGCCTGCACTCCAGTTCATTGCTCAAAGTATGCCTAGTATCTCTGCCTATCATACACCACACTACCAGGCCAGTTATCTGCTTGGAGTTAAACTAAATTGGATGTGCCTATGTTCCCTTTTGTACCTTGGTCCAAAGGTAGTGCCTTACCTGATGCTGCAGCAGTGATCCAGCCTCTCAAAAGTGCAAGGCCTTAGTGCCCTGAAGTCAATCTTAGGCAAAAAGGGAGAGAAGGAAGAGAAGACAGAAGGATGTTCAGATGCCTTGTAATTTTAGTACATTTTTTTTCCGACAAGTTGTATATCTTACCAGCCAGAACTCAGAAAGAGTTTAGTGTACTTATTGAAAAGTATTAAACCTAAGACTTCAGATCTTTTTCTGTCACTTCAGCGTAGATAACAAATTTCTTGACAAAACGTCAACTGTAATGACTCTAGTCAATTAAACGTAGAAGCAACACTCTTAAGTGTGAAAGTACACAACACACATTGAAGAGTTTGAGACTTTTTTAAATGTAGCTGAACTGAAGAACTTAAGCAGTTACTAAGCGATATGCTGTAACTTCTTCGGATCTACATTAGTTTATTTTCAATTTCATAGCTGCACCTCATTTTTGTTCATAGCTTTCAAAGTTCTCCTCCTTTACCTGCAAACATACATACCTATTTTCTTGCCTTGCAAGCAAGCACTTGGCAAGCCCTCACTCAAGTATTTCTACTTTACCATCTGACTCAAATTCAGTATTAAGAAGCAGAATTTTTACTGCAGTCAGTTGATTTAAACCAAGCCCTGTGCAGCTGATTTTTACACAAATCATCTTCCTCACTATACTTTCTCAGTTCAACAGTTATTCACTCTGCCCACTTCCTTTTGCATTGCAGCCCTCATCTTCTAAACGTAACTGAGCTTTTATGTCAAAGCTCCATGCAGGCAGAAGCTTGTATTCTTAGTTTAGGACACCACTGTCCCTTCTGCTAGTAGAAATAGTTCTTGGAATAATTTAGGGAGTGGATAGAGCAAATGTGGTCATAGAGAATTTTGTAGGAAATCTCTCATCTCCTGAGTTCTCCTCCCTCCCTCCCTTCAATCTGAGGGCAAGTTTTCATACACAAACAAGGGAAAGAGAGTGTTCCACGAGCTAAGTACAATACGGTTGCTGGATTTCAGTGGCCTTTATGCAAAGCCTACGCTATTCAGCTGCATGAAGACACTGGGCATTAAAGAATAATAAGTTTTCCCTTCTTCCAACACAGAAAGAGCAGCTCCCACTTATTTTCTTATCTGCTTTATTTCCATCTTCCTCCCCATCACAAGCTGTCTACGTGACTTCAAGATGCTACAGTACACTGCAGCTTACCTACTATACCGCATGTAAAGTTTCTACAGTGACTTATTAGATTAACTTTATTTTGATGTAGAAACTGCACAAAATTCCACCGACTCACACATAAGGCTTGCTTAGACTTTTTTGTATTCCTCCTATTCTGAAGAAAGAACAAGAAAATACAAAAAAATCCACTATTCAAATTCAATACAATTACAAAAATTTTCAAAGTAAAAAAGATTCTACAGCCTCCCAGCACTGTAACGTTACCTTAGTTGCAGGGAAGACAAACTAAGAATCAAGAAGTTTCTTATTTAAAAAAAAAAAAAAAAAGGATGTTAGGTGGTAAGGAAACAGATTTCTACACCTGCTCCAGCATAGGATTTCCACAGACTTAGAAGTAGCATAGTTATTAATGTCTTCTAAGAGAATTAATAAGATATTGATGGGAAGACAAACAGTTAATAGCACACTGAGACAAACTCCTCCTCAAATCCGGTGTCTTTCTGACGCAGGGTTCAATCTGAGTACAAGTTAGAATCACCCAAAAAGCCTAGGCTGGAAGGTACCTCCGGAGATCATCTGATCTAACCTTCTGTTGAAAGCAGGGCCTTAGATTAAATGCTAGAGCTCTCTAATTCTGCTGACAAGTGATAATTTCTGAATCAGGAGGACTAGATATATTCTGCAAGAGCAGAAAAGGTGACTCACAAGAGAACCCCTGAAGGGAGGGAAAAGAAAAAAAAAAAATCAACAATTAAATAAGAAATCAAAGTATCACGTCAGGTATCAGGCTGTACAGAGGAAACACTAACAGATTGCCAGAGAAATAACATTTTAAATAGAAGCATCTGATGAACAGCCATGTAAGAGATGTGACTTCAAGTAACCTAAGATCTCAGATCTGTGTAGATGTACAGTTGTGCAAGGACACACTCCCCACCCCTCCTGGGTGCAACATTTGTAAGCAGAAAAGAACCAGCTCTGGCCCTGCTCCTCACTGCAATCGTATGCAGTTCAGAGAATGCTCCCTCCCCTTCAGTTCCTCGATATTACAAGCAAGTAACCTGGACTAAGATGAGGAAGAAAGCACGTGGGCACAGACTGCAAGTATCAAAGGACTTCAGTCACTGAAAAGGTTAGTCTTCCATGACTAGTTCACACATCCACTCTTGCACTGGCCAGCTTTAGACTGCGTCCAAGCTGTTAGCCAGAGAGATTTTTCTAACTGCTGACCCCTTCCCTCCCCACCAAAACAAAACAAGCAAACAAAAAAAAAAACCCACCAACCTTCAGCACAACTTTGTTCCCAGATTCATTTGCAATGGAACAGTTCTTGTGGCTACTCTGCAATCATTAGGTTGGAAGAATTTCTTAGCCATTGCAAAATTAGCTCATATATTATATGCTAAGAGGAGAGGTATGGATACTGCAGAAAAATTCTCAAATTCCAGTGGACCATAAATATATTCAAGCTACAGACTCCACAGAAAGCAGTCAACAAGGGAGGGGGAGTTATCCACGTCTCCTCTGAACTTACAACATGGGCAGCCATCTGAAGATTACAGTACCCTTTGGGATTTGCCACATTAGGGAGAAGTCAGCTTCTCCTTAGACCTTTCAAGGGCTCAGACCTCACCTACACTTTTAGTTGACACAAAGCTAGGGGCATTCTAGAAGGCTACGCTCATGGACTCAACAAAACAGGTTGCTAGGAGCTTGAAAGGACATAACCACCATGTTAAAATTCACTGGACTACAGAGTCTACATGAATACGTCTATAATGACCTATAGAAAGGGAACAGAAAATTTTGGCACAAGAGAGAAAGGGGAAAAAGAGCTTAAAAAAAAAAAAAAAGCTTTGCTTCATTATATTATGGTTCAGAATTAGTGGGAATTATACCGCTAAACAGCGGTTAGAATATCCAGTGCCTCAAGATTTACAAGTTCCTAGAGCAGACAGGATCACCTATTTGCCTCTGAAGAGATGTATAACAGTGCTCACTAGAAGAGTGCCCAGACTGTTAGGATGGACTGGGTGATCTGACAAGTATGCAACCCAGCCCAGCAAAGCAGCATCCTTAACTACTGACTTCCATTTGGTGAAAGGACTGGAAGATACCTGTGCAAAAGATACTGTAACTTGAGAAGGTGTCTTCTGGGGAACTCAGAGATCAAGTATAGTTTAGGGTATTATTTAAATACACGCTACCGCACACTCTGGAGTTGACAAAAACAATCTGGTGATGGTGGGAAGATATTAGAGTTGCAAAAACTGAACAGTCTCCCCTTGTTTGAACAGGTCAATTGAATTCTAAGCTTGAGACTGCAGAGAGATTTTGCTGGGTCTGCTAGGGAAAAACAAACTGAAGAGGTCCTTAGTGACCTGAAGGAAGCTCAAGACCTCGTTCCATAAAGATCACTGTAAGACCTTGCACCAATCCTTTGTTTAAGGAGAGAACAGTGAACTGGCCTATATCACAGCTAGAACCTCAGTGGGTCCTTCTAGGCTGTGGAAAATCCAAACTGAAATACCAAACAGGACTCAAGGCTATAGGAAACCACAGGTCGATTGGATTGAAGTGTTAAGAGATGGTTAAGAGACTGGCTAATATTAAGACCGTAAAAGCCTCAATCCCCTATACTCTTTTCCTCTGGAGCTGCAGAGGCCACAGTCAGAGGAGGCAAACTAAAAGAGTTACCTGAAACAAAGATAATGCTGTTTGAGAGCATCCCTCTTCAGTTCTGCCATCTCATTGCTTTGTTTATGCTATGTTAATCAAGGACAGAAGACATACAAGAAGTTGTTTCACTCTTCTTTGGACTACTTTGGTACACACACAAAAAGCATTCAGATATCATCCAGACCTTGTATCTGCATTCAAAAGAGAAGTTAAAAGTAGAAGGCATTTCATTTTATCCTCTTACTTCTCTATAGTTCAACATTCTCTCTCATTGTCCAAAGCAACTATTCATCTGCTTTCTGGAAATATCAGTAATGGAGCTAGTTTTTAAAAAACCCAATCCCTTAGAAGATTTATTTACAAGAGTAGAATTCAGAGAACTCCAAGAAAAAAAACAGTGTGTTACCCTTCCAGAACTATGAAACTTTGTGACCTGTCAGAACTGGTTCAGTAGAAATTATTATCAGTATATTGTTCAACATGAAATCATTAATGAATGAAGGGAATGCTCTCAATGGCAGAATGCCATGACTCAGCACTTCAGGTGTTATAAACATGAAAGTTTTCTTTGTAGTTTTAGTCCTCAGTGTTTTCTTTTTAAAAAAAACAGCTGAACTGCTACAGTTTACTGCTACATTAAGCTCTGTTGCATAATTCAGTCAATACTGCAGCAGTTAGTCTTCGTAGTTGTAAGCAAAAAAAAAAAATAATAATCAAAAGCATAGGAACCCAGAAACCCTGGATCAATTTATATTCAATAAAAGAACGGTCTAATCTGGATAGCTGCAAGTCAGCCAACAATAGTTCAACCTCAGAAAAAGCCCAGAGAAGCCATCTCAGTTGGATGAAAGATTTGTGTTGGCACAGGGAGAGCCAGTGTATATAAACATCAAAACCCAATATAGCAATAGAGCTGTAGAACACTTAATGAGTTCTTGTCTCTATTTGTTCATAGATATTTTCCTGTTTAGCGCCAGAACGGGAAAGAGAAGAGAAGGAGGAGGAACAGATGCACACAAAGTTTATTCTTCTGTACACTGGTGTCGCATCACAAAATGTCTCTGCCAGATCACATGCTATAGCAAGAGCTTGACTTCACCTCTGCAGGAACTTCAACCTTATTCCTACTTACCAAAAAGCTGCTAGACAGAGAAGCTTACACTATGAGTCTCAGTAGGCAATTCTGTTTCACTGGTGCTAATACAAATGCAGTTGCAACTTGTTAGCAACAATGGAAACAATGCTCTTAAACTTTTTTCCTTTTGAATTAAAGGACAGCTGCTATCTCTTCTTCAAAGGAAAATATTTTCCAACAACCAGCTTCATTCTGGGTAGAGAGTTCTAGATAGAACTGATAGGAATTCTTCTTTGTTTCTAACAGATCCCCAATTAAACCCATCATAAGCAGTAAAAGTCAAATCTCATCTCTCCTTCATTTCCAGCTTCTCTAGAAAGCCATATTTAATACAAGCCAAAACTCACCATCTGTGTGGGCGTTTAAGCCTTCAGTAACCAAAAACAAAAGAACAGAAAGTCATGATGTCTGGCAAGCCTGAGGAAGAATATTACCTTTGGAAGATGGGTATGAATTTGAGTAAGAGGCTTTTACCTTCTGTGAGAGATAACATGTAAGCAAGCACAGAATCATTGATGAGGTGGAGATCATTAACACTGCCAGAACAAAGGTAAACTAGGAATTGATCAAATAAGACCAAGGAAACAGGTTTGGGAAAGTCAGAGAGGGGGGGAAAAAAAAAAAAAAAAAAAAAGGGACACATTTACTGTCAGTGAAAGAAGATAGTTGAGTGATTATCACAACTTCAAGTTTAGAAGTTGAATTTCAGTATCTTCATGCAAGTGAACCAAGAAATATCCATCAGCAAGTACTCCAAGTCTGCCCTAGCCAAAGCTTAATGCCCAGCTACCTTTGAGCCGTACAGCTCCATTTACTTCCACATCGTGAGTTTGAACACAAAACCTGCTGCTGTAACACCAAGCCTCTTCCCCCCTCTAATCCCACAGAACAGACGCTGCCTTATTTGCAGTTTGCCATCCACATGCATCTGGCACTTATAGCCCTGTAGTGAAACAGGGGCAACAGCACTACAAGTCAAATATGGATAAGGTACACACCTATGTCCTACCTGCAGAGGCTGTTAGACAGCACATGCTCCACATTGCAGCACGGCAGGCTGCTTAAGCCCTACCAAATACCTCAATTTTTGCCGTGTTATCTTAAATTAGAGAGGGCCAGGAGCTTAGTTGCTGGTGAAATATGGCTTGGCCACCCAAAGTCTAAATCAATGTAAGATGATCTTGGCAATCTTCTAGGTAACTTGGGGGGGGGAAGGGAAAAGGAAAATGAGAAGAATTTAAATGAGCCACTAGGATGAAGAAATGTAGAGTCCTGATCTTACAGAAGTTACTGCAGGAAGAAGAAATAAAATGTTGATCTGTACAGGCAGATCAGAAAAGTGCCACAGATGAAACCAAGATTACAGCTTTCAGTAGGGGTGCTATGTAGATTTTAGAAAACAATGAGGGAGGAAAAGAGGTCTTCATTCTGGTAACATCCAGTCTCAATTGCTGCATACTAGCTTATATACAGAAATGCCAAAAGTTGCGAAGCCTGTTCACTCATACCAGCAGCAATTAAGGAGCGATACTTGAAAGGTAAAAGAACCCTGGGTTTCCAGAAGAAGAAAAAAGTACTCATATGTTATCTGCTTAACTAACACGGTTATCTGCTTAACTAAGACATCATTCAGAAAAGTTTTGGATAAATTAGGAGGTTGGGGTTTTTTTTTTTTGGTTTGTTTGTTTTTAAAATCACTGATATTTAGCAGTTATGCGACTGGACATCCACTGAGGCTTCCCTTCCTACCATTTCTCAAAGAGGTTGTAATACAAGTGCCAAAAGAAGTCATAGGTGTAATGCATAACAAGATTCCTATGCCACATAAGACAGTCAAAGGAGTGTTTTAATTCTAGTTCTTCTTGAGGAAGAAATTTAATTAAAAATTGGTTAAGGTTCAATTCCTGCTTCCTCAGCGCTGGATTTGTATATGAAGCTTTAGGTATCATAAGGATACTGCAACAGAGATTTTAAAAAACTGCATGTTTCTAAACGAGGTACTGCTCAAAACATTGGCATCTTTGAATTAAATGCCACAGGTGCATCTTTTCAACCAAAGAAAAACAACTCTATACATTGACATTTTACCTTGCAGTAGCATAACTAAAAGTTCTTGCATACATTTATCAAATTACTAGCACAAGACATTTATCTTGCATCAAAACAAGAACCAAACTACTTACCAAATATTCTTTATAGAGAAACAGAAGTTCCATACTAAAGCTGAACCAAAAAAGTCACACCCAGAGCAACACCTATTAATATACTGAGGATTAAGCTGTCTTTAAACTGATCCTATCATCAATAGGATCAGGATTGCACTGTGCTCAGAGCTATTATTTCATGATAACTACATGCTCAAGAACATACAATATTAGCTTCCAAAACTGCATTTTAGAAAGATTCCAGTCCTTACAGTTGTAGAAAAAAGTTGTCAAAAAGCCCGGGTTCCAAACTTCATACAAAAAAATCAAACAACTTTATGACAACGTTTACTGACAAGATTGTCTACCTCCCTCCAGCTTTACACTACTCGTCTCATAAAATGAATGCACAGAAACAAGGTGTTGTACAAAAATATGGGTAAAGCACATATATGTCTATAGAGCCTGAATATGGAGAGTTAAAGCACTGAACTTAGGAAGTCTAAAGAGTAGAGCTCTTCCTAGTGCATTTTAGCAGGATGCCAGACTTTGTCTTAATTTTAAGCTAGACAAAGGCGTGGAAGTTTTTAAATACAGATAAAAAACGTCTGCTGCAAATTCCTCTCTTCCTTCCTATCTGTGCAAGCATCACTAGCCCTTTCCTCTGCTCTACCGTACCTACTTACCTCCTCTCTCTCCCAGGCTACTCAACACACTTTCCTTGCACAAGCACCCTGAATAATTATGGCCATATTTTACAGTTCACAAGATTAACATGCTGATGAAATACAGTGTTTTTCCTCAGTGTCATAACATGGTCAGGCTTGCCACAGAGTCTGAAGAATTCCTTGGTCATTTCAGAGGTGGGGGAAAAAAAAAAAGAATGCTTCCTGCCTGGTAAAGAGACATTATTCCAGAAGATGCTGCCTAAATCTGTTTGATATATTTTATTACCTCCTAGCTGAACTACTGCTATGTAATGTATTGAAGGATTCACAGACTCCCAGCAGTGCAGAGCCAGAGATCAGAAAAACATGAAGCTTTTCCACAGCTCCAAGATACTTACAAAAGAATGAGCAGAGCTGTAGGCTTTCTATGGCTTAATCTCAGGACACCCAAAAATGATTATTTAAGAACCAGATATTACAATAGTAGATTTGATAATCCTTTGCTCTCGCAATTTGCTCTGTGTTCCAACCGGAATACTCAAGAGTTGCCTCCTATATAGGTGACCTTTTGTCCTACATTAATGTCCAACTGCCTTACAAGCAAAGCCACAACCTCTCAGAAGTTGCATACTGATTCTGCCTTGGCTAGAACTGAAAGAGAACATGGTGGGGAGGAGAGGAAAGGAAAACAGGGTTTCCCTGTAAGTACTTTCTGCGTACATCAAGGCTAGAACACATGAAGCAAAGCTATGCATCCACATTGTTAGGCTCCTAAAAGGCAGAACTGGAAACATTCAAACTTCACTTAAGTCCCGAACAAGATATTTTCTCCCCCTCACCCTCCCCCAAAAAGAAAACACACACACACAAGGCATTCATACAGCTTCAGAACTATTCTGCACGTCCTCCTTGCTGTTTATTTTAAGCCATTTAATAAAATATACTAATACAAGAAATTCAAGACAACCAAAAGATAATTAACTGGAGAGGGCAGCCTTATCACAATACACCTCTCTTTACAACACTTAAGTATAAAATGCACAGGGAATAGAGCGACTTAAGGTGAAAGATTAAAGAAAGAACATGAAGCAGGTAGGCTTAAGCAGAAAGGAGAAAATAGCTGTAGGCCCAACACCTGCTGGCCCAGAAGCGAGTACAGTTTCTTCCTTCCCTCCCTGCTGCACAGTATCTTATCACATCAGATGCAAAATTTAGTTACATCATAAAGGCTGCAGCCTCTCCTTAATCTTATATTTGTTCACTATGGAGAGATACTTACCTAGGAGCATAAACATCCCCATCCCACACACGAAGAATTAAATATTCTAGTAATGATGACATCATCAGTACCTCTACTTCCCCACCTCATATTTTTGGAATACTGCATTTATTTTAACAGTTAGTTCCCCGAATCTCCAACTCCCATTTGGGACCAAAGATGCTAAATTAATTGAATGAACTTTGGGTCTTTTTCCTCTATGCTTTTCAAATGCATTTGTATGTTTGCTTTGTATTTAAAGGCTCCTCTGGCAGAACAGCCTTGGGATACAGATACCATGTACTGAACTTTGAAAACAGTCAAATCCATCTGGCATGAAGTATTTTTACAGACAATGAAAGTTAAATAGCTTGATAGTGCTGCTTATCAAAGTTGTGGTAACTACTAATAAAAAGTTCAAACTGTTTATTATTGTCTATTTTGATTAATTAGAAAATGGCTTGTATAAAGCTTCTAAAACTGACTTTTCATATCAACAACCTGGTGCTGTAGTTTCAAATACCAAGGACAACATATGCCATTAGTATGTACTAGTATGGAAACACTTCTTACATTATGCAACTACATGATACAGTCTGAAAGGTTTTGTTTGTTTTTCTTAAATAAAGAGACTTTTCAGATGTGGTATAGCACTGTAAATATGGTTATGATGGATACTTTTCTAATTCAAATGACAGCATAAACAATCTGTACTCATTCAAGTGTGACAGATGTTCTGAGCCAAAAACACCTCATTTTTTTATACCTCCATCAACGAGCTTGACAGTAATAATGCTGAACTCCACTTCTGAAAACCTTCATGCAAGTTTAGCTTATGACTAAAGTTTAGTTCAGACTAAGAGAAAACCCAAACAAGCTAGTCTTAAGGGTATTTGAACCATCAGTCTGCAGTATGTAGTTACTCAGCTGAAGCCACTGTAACTTCCAAATGGTACCACAGTACTGGTATGAGTTTAAGACCCAACTAGATTTCTTGAGAGACATCACAGTGAACGTAGCCACCTCAATCAATCACAAAGAAAAGTTAATTCACCTTATGCAAGAATTTTAAGCGAAAATCTTATGTACCTGAAAGTAGATACTCTCACACCACTACATATATTTACTCAAAATTCCCATTGTTAAGTATGTCATTATTTCAGGCCCATAACCTTACATAAATGCATTAGCACAGGGATACAGTACAAGTCAACGTTTCACAGTCCAACGCCTATGCAGGCCATTTTGATGTTAGAATTCAGCCTATCAGACTTTGGGAGTTGTACAGATGCAGCCATTTATATTTTGACCAAGTTATACAGCCAATTTAAAATCTGACACTTTGAGCTGTCACCAACCCTCATCTATAAAAGCTTTTGGATTCTGCTGAAACAACCTGAAATTAGATCAGTTTCTCCTCTGCTCTCCCACCACAAATATTTTTTGGGATACACTCCCACTCAAACACTCTAAACAGAATATCATCCATCCTATAGAAGCCAGAAGAAAGGCAGTGATACTAGGACAAAATCCTGCTCCAATCTGTGCATGTACAAAGAACAAAACAACTTAGCTGATAACCAGTCACAAATCTGTATTTTACAAATTTTTCCCACCTCAAAGTTGGGCAACTCACTCCCACAAAAAACAATCACACAGCAAATCTATACCGAGATAAGGTGCACCTCTAGTTTGCTGCCATAACCTGGAATATCATTAGGAAGTAACAAACTACATTGATTTTGGACATACCTTGACTGACTAAATTCAAATATTTAAATCACTATATTCTACTACAGGTTGCGCTTCTGCTTCTAGCTGCCACAGGTAGAAATGCAAGTGTGGATACCTAGACTTCAACTACTTACTTTATGCTCTTTATTGTCAATGGAAAGAGCGGATTCTTCTATAGCCGACTTTTTAAATAGGTCAGATAACATGCATAAGTCAAGGATAGGGGCCTACCTGTTCAAACTCAGCTATGTCTCAGACAAGCTATCTGAGAAATAGGGGAAATACAGCAGTTCACATCTTTTCTACTCATCATACTCAGTGATGTTACAGAGGATTGATGAGTCAGACTGAAAAAGCAAGATCCTTGAATTACTAGGGCTTTGCTGCTCAAAGCTTAAGTGTGCTGGGTTAATATCTTTAGGACACCTTCCCTTCGGGAATTAAGTGTACGAGATCCCTGTGGGAGCTACCAGCTTTAATAGTATAGCTATACCATTTATGGCAACATGGATTAAGTCAGTGGTGCAAAAAATTGCCTATGTAACAAATGCTTAAATGTTCCTTTGATCTTTCTCTCTTCCTCTTAACTATGTCTCAGCTGGCAACAAGGTATTTTAATAGTACAACTATTTAAGAAAAGGCCCATTACTGACAGTATTTCCAGAAATAGGCCCTCTCCTCTTCTGAGCAATTCAGATTCAATATTAATTCTTTCATATACCTTTCACAGGAAAGCCTATCCTCCTTTGCTATGCTAGTAGTGCCATGAAATCATATTTGCTTACTCTATGAAGTGTTTAGACAGACGTTCGCACTGAACAAGAGTTTAACAAAAAAGAGTAAATACTCTTTGATGAGGACTATTAACGACTACAGCTTTTCACCTCTGTCAGTTTCAAAGCAGTCTGTGGTACAGCAGGCAAACTACAGCAAGCAACAATACTGTTGTCTAAAGTAGTTTCATCTTTCAGACACAGCTGGAGTTAAAATATTCACACGCAGCTACTGTGGTTGGAGGCCCAGTGTTGAGAAAGACAGTTGGAAATGGCAGTTTCTGAAAGTTATGGGTGCTAAAGCATTTGTAACACTTTAAGGCAGGCAGCAATCTTACATTTGCTACAGAATAAAATGTAGAAGTTTTGATTCAGTAATCACAGGACAGGAGCAGAATCCTGAAGTGAAAGATTATTTTTGAAGGTAGAACTCAAGACACTTGATACTGACTATTGCCAGGCTAATGGAGGATAAGTCATCCATGATTTTATTCCTGCTCTGTTGAATTCAAAACTATTTAAACAAGCAGTTGCTGTTAAGTAGCATCCAAATAGAATACATCATCACCCAAGTTTAGCAGGAAGTATGTGTAATGATGAACAGACTATTATCCATAGAAGGAAACTGTGAAGAGGAAAGTTTTATTATTATTGTTATGGTCTTATTTCAACATAACTACAGAGGTGATATGGCTATCTAAAAGTCAGAGCTGTTCCCTTGAAATGCATTTCCCCCCGCCAAACTATCAAAACTCACAAGTTTCCTAGTCCCCCCTCCCTCCTCCTAAAATAATTATGTTTCATACAAATATGAAACAATAAATCATTCTAATGAGAAACTTGCAATGCAATGAAGCACAATTATACAGAACAACAAGAGATCTTCTATCTGGGTACTAAAAACAATGAGTTTTGCTCTAAGCCAGGACCTTGTCAGTTGAAACAACTGTTAGTGACCGCATGTGCCAGTTACTTGGGGGGGGATGAGGGAGGGTGAGAACACTGCTTAGGTGCACTGAGTAACTGAGAACACTCCCGTGCCACTGTACAAAGTATTCATCTGGAATACCATATCCTGTCACAGTTGGCCTTGCTCAAGAGAGATGAATTCCAGTTGAAAGTACCGAAGAATGCTCTTACAGGAGGTGACTAATAATTATTCAGTCTGGCAACATGAAGGTTAAGAGGATATAAATGCTTTCTGTAAGTGCCAAGAGTAAGACACCAAGAAGAAGAGAAAATTACTTAAAATGAGAGGTTAGCTTTGACAGAGCGAGCAGGTAAATATATACATTATATATATGCATACACACACACACACATATATATATGTGTATGTATAATCATTCAAGCTGGAAATTAGATTATGCTAAAATCCAAGAAATGACATGCTGAAAGTCTTTCAGGGGGACTGAAAAATAAGCAAGAGGGGAATGGGGAAAACACATGAGAATTAAAAATCACAACCACATATACTCTTTATTGCTTTTTAGGTGGTTGCAAGTAAACTAGAGATTTAAGTGATGTACCAACAGTACTAGCGGATTACATTTTTGACCCATGAAGTCTCTTACAAAGCCTATTCCTATATAGTAGTACTGTATCACCCTTCTTACAGGCACATAACTGACAAATATCAAGCTCTTATGCTCTATTAGACCAACCAATGGAGATGAGACAGCTTGTTCAGAACTGAGACACTCAGGTACAAGAGGTACTCCAGGGGCTCACTTCCTCAAACTGAAGATCTTCCCACTAAGGAAATAACTGAAACACCATCCTCATTACCGAATCATCCACTGTTTATCAGAGGGTAGACGAAAGCACAGATGACACCGCAAAGAAGCGATGCATACCGTCTGCAGTTTGTGATGAGTTTTCCTTGTCTTGTCCCCATGGCACTACCACTGGTAAAACAGTGCGGAGGCTAAGGGAAGAAAACTTGTTCCAGCCTTCTGCTAGGAAAAAAAAAAAGGGGGGGGGGGAGAAATGGAGGAAAAAAACAAAAAGGGAAAAAAACTTTCCTCATAGCAGGTTACTGCAGTAAGCAGTGACTTTTAGGATAAAAAAAAAAAAAAGTAAAAAAAGTAAAAGCTTTGGATAGGGTCAACCTGTGCAGAGGTTGTTTATCCAGCTTGATCCTTCTGTTGCTGTGTCACTCAGTGCCCATATGTTCAGGTTTGATATCTCCCCACTGGGGAAGCAGGGGGAGGGGAACAGAAAAGTGCCAGAAGTCTATACATTCAGAAAACCAAAGCAGCTACTCAATTTTTTGGCAAGAGCTCTATACAGAGCTAGCAGACAAAAAAATACAGCAGCACTATGAAAAAGTAACAGAGATCTTGTAATGTTATTCACAAGCATATAACACAATTGATATCCGAGGAAGGGTTACAGAAGAGAGAAAGATGAAAAAAGTTAATTTTGTTGTTAGATCAATTAACAGCGTCACCCATTATCTAGTTTTTGATCGGCTATCTCCCTGAGCTGACTTTTCAACTAGCATGACATAACTTTTTGTTGAAAGTCAATACACAAAATCAAAAAATCTGTGAGGAAGAAACTATTTCTTGGTTCAAGGCAAACACTTCTAGAGGAGGACAACCATGAAAGATACATTAAGCAATTCTGTGATGCACAGCAACCCACTTAACTTACCTCTGATTTTAGGTTTTTTAAAAGCTCCACTACCACTGAGATGAAAACTGATTGCATTAACAGTACAAGTACAATCTAATAGGTTTTCCAGTAATTTTAAGTGGCTGCGGAACACAGCAGCAAACAAATAGATACCACAGATAAAGGCAACACTAGTTTAGGACAGTCTGACTGCTAAGAACAGGTCTAGAGAATTGATACAAAGTGCTTCTGGTGACATTACAAGTGCTACCAGCAGGCAGCATACTTAAGAGTTAAGTGTAACATCTCATCTGCCTGAAACTGTCAGAAATCCAGACTTCACCTGAATATGTAAAGTAAAGAATTTTGAAAAATAGGTGGTATAAGTGCATTGTTCACCCACTGAGTTCAGTTACCTAGTAGAAATCTACTTTAAATAAAGTTACAAGAATAGTTTTAACAGCTTTTGGCTAGATTTGTCACAGAGGAAAAAGTCTTATGCACCCAGAGAATACACTTTACTCTTGACAATCTCTGGAGGCAATTAAGTGTAGCAGCAAGTGCTTGTTGTACTATATTTCAAAAGTAACAGCTGAGATTACTGCGCTTGTCACTTTTTAGGTGGAGCCTGACAGCCTTCCAAAACTTTACATTAATTTTAAATGTTCTTTCAAAAATTAACTCCTAACTAAAAATACATTTACCTCAAGTTTCCAAATACACAGCTCTCAGATTCTAGCTTACTTGAATTCATGAGCATACAGCACAGCTGAGCCAGAACCTTCAGGGCCCACTCCATGCAGGCTCCAGTTCAGTTTCAGCAGCATGTCAAGAACCTCTGTGCTATACAAAGGAACATCATCCTTGCTACTTTGACCATACTGTTTGAGTACCCAAACATTAATGAAAGGCAAATTCCACAAAATTCCCTTTCTTCTTCTAGTTAACCTGTAGAAGTTAAATTCTATCATCTCTCAAGAAAGTATTAAAAATTATAAATTAAGTTTGTGCAACTGCAGTTCTCTTACAAAGTTTCTTCCGATTCAAGATACAAACCGCTGATGAAAGTTTTGAGCTCAAGTCTTCCGGTTAAGAGCCTAGAAAAAACCATGGCTAACAGCTACATCCAATTGTGTGTCTATAAGTACTTGAGGTAAATGAGAAATTGAGTGTATGCAGCAATATTGTATCAGCTTAGAAGCTGTCATATGAGAAATCTGAAGAAAAAAGCATATTAACTATCTTATTTTTGGTAAAGAAAAATATTTACTCTTCTGCCAAACTTTTTGTAACAGAGTCAAGGAAAAGAAAGCAACTTTTCAAACTCACATCCATAATCTTAAGGCATAATGAAAGTCTTCATTCTTACTGCTACTGTTTTATTGTAGAAGCTGACCATCTGCTAACAAGGCAGAATATTACCAGAGTAAGATATGGTGACACACATCATTACAGAAACACACACACACGGGGCGGGGGAATACAGTAGTAAAACAGACTGTAGCTGTTCTTCAAAGTATGATTTTTTTTTTCCTCCAGTCTGAATCCTGTCTTAAAGCTTCCCAAAATTTTGCAGCTTCCACCAATTCCTTTAAATGAGATTCAGTTGATAAGGTGCTCGCTACAGAAGTTTTCTACTTAACTTCAAATCAAGTTGCATTCTAATGTAGACTGCTGGTATTTGTGCTTTTTCCATTACTTGATTGAGTTGATTTATTTTGATTACTGGTGCTAAAGAACAGAAATCTAGCTATCTAGCTATGCAGCTTCTCTTCAGGTGCTATTCACTGAAGCTTTTTCACAGGGATTATGACTGTCTGTATGCTCTCATTCAAGTTGGTGATTCTCCCCCCGCCCCCAACCATGATGGACAAGTTCATCTAGCTACTATACCTGAAACTACTGCAAGGTCAAAACAAGTGAAGTTTTAATGAGAAAATACAGTTCCCACTCCGTAGCTTGATTACAACAGAGACACTATATCCTAAAAATAAAGAGGAAGAGAACACTTACTCTGTAAGGCTGAATTCCAAGTTTGGACTCAGCATACTGCATATTAATATGCACCTTAAGTGACTTTTTTCATTAGTTGTCTTCTGTAGATGCATATAGCTACATTTCACCTGTGTTCAGAAGGTATATTTACATGCACACCCTTTCCTAAGATCCGGGATGGACTCTCTATGCTGAATAAGCTAATCAGATAAAGGATTTGACATTAGAAGACAGAACACTATTAACACAGATAAGACGCAATCTTCTAGCCCCACTGTTAACCGTGTCTTATTGTATAATTTTGTCAGAAAACAAACTTCCATCACAGACTCATCCTTTACAAAGGTATGATGTAAAGGGAGGTATCCTTAGTAAATCAAGGATTTAGAATAAGCATCTATTCTTTATTCTAGCATCAAGAATATTTAATGCAAGTCCCTTAATTGTGCATGTATTTTTGTTTCCTTTTTTTTAAGTCTGCCAACACTAGGGTTACTATGGATTTATGGTTTAATTAATCCTCACCTTTTGTTTGGTCTCTCAACATAAGATTTATTGTTCCTAAAAATCTGTATTCTCAACTTTGAAGATGCTGCATAAACATGCACTTGTTTTGATTTCTACATTTATTCATCTGTGCTCAGTCTTTCTTTTACATTAAGGCGATCTTAGACTAAGAGATGAGGCACAGAACTGGCTTCAAGCACATAAAATCCCACGGCACAAAGATCTTTTTTCATATCCAGAGTGGCTAAAACAAGCCATAACAAGCTTACAGTGAAGCAAGGAAGACACAAGTTTGACATGGAGATAGAAGAGGGAGAACAAAGAAGCATGCATGCCTTTTTAAAGTAAAGATAGCAAAGACTAGACCTGGCTGCCTCGGAGCATAAGTATGTATCAGGTGACCTATGAAGGTTTGTCCCAAGGCCTATTTTTCTAATGGATTTACTTTTAAGAACTATCCCTAAAAAGCAATCAAATTAAAAATTATTCATTACAGTTACTGCTCTGTATTAACAATGAGTGACACTGACCATGTTTCAAAAAGCATTGAATTCACAGTAGTCATCACAAATCTCAAAGAGCTGCATATTGCTAGCATTAAGATTCTAATGGCCATCTCATGACTAGACTGCCTTACAAATGTTCTCCAACACCTCTGCCCCCAAATCACGTATACATATCAGAAAATGGAGAATGTGTTCACATCCTTTCATTTCCACCTTTACAAAAGGCTAGCAAGTAGTTGCTCTTCCTTACACTAAGTTTACTTATTTGGATGCTATGCAGTAAAACAATAATTGTCAATGACAAGTTATTTTGAAAGCAGAATGCACATGAAATAAGTCTTGCCTTTCAGAGCTTAAAAAAAGCACAGCTTTCTTGTTCAACAAGTACCAGGGACTTCAGTTTCCATTTTGAAACACCAAATTGCTCCCTACAACTCAAGGTTCACATTCCAGCAGATGACTCAGATCCTTTCATACCATTTCAGAAGATCAATTCTTTGCAATTCATCATACATACAGCTGTGTGGTGAACACCTTAAAAAAAAAAAAAAAAAAAAAAAAGCAGTCCAAACTGCTCAGAAAACATTAAGAAAATTGTGATTTTTTTTTCCTCTTAAGAGAGCACTGTAGTGCCACACATTATGGAATCCTTTAATTCTCTCTCCCCATCCACATTTGTTGGTTTGTTTGTTTTCCCTTTTGCTTTCTTATCACTCAAGGAGATAGAGCTATTTTATCAGCTCTGTGATCAATGAAAAACTATTTAGATTACTTACTTATTCAAGAGCAAGACTCAGGTGGGGAGCTGGATTAAATGACCTCCAGAAGTCCTTTCCACATCGTTATCTTATGAATTATAACAAGAGGTTTGGTTTGGGACCAAATGAAGGAAACTATGGCTTGCACTTCACTGTTAGTACCTCTCACACTTCTTAAATTTAAAGTCCAGTGTTAGATCAGGACAATCAATACGTTCTTGATACACACGTCCTTCTTCCAGTTTTTCCTTACAGGAGTCTTTACTTCAAAGGTATATAATCTATTGTTCTTATACACTGCACTTTTCAGCCAGGTTTGTACTGACTACATTCGTGAGTCAAGTAAGACTGGCAACAGTCAGTATATTGCAAGACAAGCCTTATTATAGGCAGTGAGAGTAAACAGATTGGTTGTGTGTGCTAGAACCCTGGCTGCCAGACAGAATTCAAGGAGAATATGATTGCATATTTACATAGTTAGATTCTACCAACTTGATGAGAAAAAGATCATCATATGGCAGGATGAGGACAATTGCCACTCAAAACTAACCTTTGCACTAAAGCAACCACCATGAGTGTCTAAAAGCATCCAGTGGAGAAGTTAGTTGACTTATCTTTCACACGGACTGTACACTTCACATCACGTATAACTAGAAATTTTCTATTTAGAGAAGAACTTATGTTGAATTTATGTTTTAAAGCTAGCCATCCTGCTTAAAAAAAAGGTGATGTACAAGCATTTTATCACAGACGCTTGATCACCAGTGAGAAGTATGAAGATACTTTTTCTTAAGTAACAAAACTATTTCATGCAAATTTGAAAAAAATTATCAGGAGGGGAAAAAAAGAGAAAGCAAATGTGACTTTGTTTTCCAGTTGCCAGCCACATTTGCTCAATTAAAATATCACTATGAAAACCCTCAGCAAATTGGTTTATATACTGCGATAAACCTGCCATGATACTTTTTGTAGATTAATATCTTAAAAGCAAACTTAAGTTTACAGTAAATATTACAGAAGGAAAAAAGGAAAAAAAAAAAAAAACACAACACAGACCCCCAAAGGTAATCTGTTACCCTACCACCACAAAATTCAGAAGTACCACTACCTTCAGAGACTGTACTGAAGTGAGACAGTGATGGCTTGATTAAGAGAGCTTCCACTACTAAGAATTTGCCATGAAGTCCACAAAGTGCCTTATAAGAAGTAAACATCAATAATTTCACAGGTGAGGAACAGTGCACAGGTCTTCTAACAGACTAATTGAAGACCCCAGAAACACCCTAGGTCCAGTGGTTCTTGACCACTGGCTAGCACACATTGTACAACCTTTGGATGCTCAATACTGTCACAATGATCTACAGTGTCAGTGCAACAGAAGACAGACCCACAATCAGAAATGTTCTACACAATGCTTACTAATTAGAGAGATAGAAGATGTAGCACGGCCTATAAGTACAGAGCTAACACATAGATAGGTCTGAGATTCATTTACGCCACAAATTAAATCACAACATGTAGTATAGTCAGATAAGAACATTCCTAATCATGCTTCAGCTTCATTGCTTAGAAAGGAAAGGAATTTTAGTCAGGTTATCTTATTGGATTGTCTCAAAGTAAATAATTGTACTTATCAGTGATAGCAGGACTTACACGAACATACTTCATGACACTAAAGTCATCGGTCTTAGGTTTTAGCTAAAGTGCTATAGTAGGAATGCAGGGCCTCTGCATTTCCCTTCCTCTTGCTTATAGTTTTGGGTCTAAACTTAGAAATGATTTTATGAAAGACTTTTCATTTCAATTTTTTATTCTAGAATATTTGCATTCTGGGTTTGAAGACAAGTAGTCAAAATGTAATATGCAAAGAAAAACAAAAAAATGAACTTGTGTCTGGTTCCTTATTGAAAATGGTACAGTTCTGTTTATTCATTTACTAGAAGGGTACAGGTTGTTTCCCTAATGGTCACTTGGGGCAGGAGAACTTTTGCAAGACTTCAAAAAGCTCCATTTTTATAAGCTCCTACTCAACAGGTCAGCACTCTTACTGAAGTAGACCTTCTACATTAAATAAGTAGTAATGCCACATTGAGAATGACCTACAATTTTTATTTTCTATTAACAGCTAAAACCTGAGCCATCTAGAGACTGGAGAACATGCAGTCTTGAGAAAGTTGTCCGTACAAGTTTGCTACTCCCATATAGACCCTAGGAATGAAGCAATCAGACAGCTGAGATTTCTAGCACAACAAAAGGAAATGTTGAATAGTAAATATTAAAAAAAAAAATCTTCCATTTTAATATCATAACTAGTGCATATGCAACTAAGCCATTCACAGTCAGCTAGGTTTTAGGAATGCAGAAGCAATTACACAAGTTGAAAACATGTAAGCTTCTGAAAGCTATTGACTATGGATTAGTTATAGTATAAAAATCAGTGTTCTGGTGGGTAGAAACTATATAGTTCAAATACAACAGTAACCGTTAAAATATCAGCTGCGAAAAACTGAAATACTAGCTAATGTTTTCATAAATATTTAATTACTAACAGTATTTATTAAAATAAGTTACAAAAAAAGTTTTACCATTATTTAATTCAATTTTTCTAATACTGCTTTCATGTTTTGTATGCTCTGCAGTTTTACTTTTAGCTTAAGAAAAAACTTAAATACTTCACAAATCTGTCTGAACAGAATTCAAATATCAGGTCTCAGTCCACATTAAAAAAAAAAAAGTATAATTAGAATTCTAGGACTTTTGGGGGTGGGGGGAAGAAGGAAGGGCACAAAGAGAGAATTGGAGAGAGATCAGATAAAAAAAATCACAGCGATGCTGCCTAGTGTTTGAAGTCTTACAAAGAAAGTATATCCACAGTGGCAGTTTCACCAAGAAAAGCTCAGAAAATTAATTTAAATTTATGTAATTAAGTTCCTCTTCCTTCACATTATGAAGGATGGACTTCATATTTGTCAGGTGATAACTATTCAATTCCTTTTTCTTTCACCCTTTAAAGCACTATGAAGCTCAATATTCATCATACACAATACATAAACTGTGGAAGTCATCCTGTTTGAGGAAAGTTTTGTGCTTTGGTGTCAGAACCTCTGAATCAATATTACTTCTGCTAAACAAGACAGAGGGAAAGAAGACAAAACAGTCTTCTGCAGGAGGAAAAAAATAAAAAAAAAGAAGTGATTATTAGATTGCTGCACATCATAAAACTACCCTGAAAACAAACTGAACATACTCTATAAATGTTTCCAAGTTGCATGCCAGACTTGCAGAATAAATTTAGGCCAGAACCAAGCACTCATTTCTCTCCCGTGTATAAATGCGACACAATCAGGCCTCACATGCAGGCCTCTCTCTCCAATACAGGCAGGACCTTTGTTCGATACGTCGATGTTTTTCCCCCAAAGCCCTTGACATAACTTTCCATTCTTCCCCCTATTATTTTCCGGTTCACAGTCTAGACTTTCGGGCTCCCACTCGCTGAAAACCCCTGACTGTCGAGAAAGCCAGTGCACTCGGAATGGGGGGGGGAGGGGGAGGAAGGGGGAACAATAAAAAAGTTGAACAGCAGGAAGACGGGCCTACAGGTCTGGTGAAAGCCCCGGGATCGGTTTGCTGGCCGGCCCGGGCCGATCGGGGCAGTAAGCGGGGAGAGCTCGGCGCGGTGCCGGCAGCACCCCCAGGCCCCTCACTGCTGCCCGCCCGCCCGGGCACCGGGAAGGAGGAAGAGCGAGGCAGGAAAGGGAGAGCCCAGCGTTTGATCAGCCTCCAAGTACGACGCATTATGCAAGCGAGCGCTAGGAACCGGGGAACTTGTTTCTTGACTGAAAGCAACAAAAACAGCAGCCCGCAAACATTAACTGGGAAAATAATCCCCCTCCTGGGTAGTCGGCACTGTAACTCCAGCCCTACAGGCGCCTCCATTCTCTGCCCACCTTCTTCCTCCCTCCCACCCCCCCCACCAAAAAAAGAAAGCTTGTGAAATATGGACGCCGGCCGATTATTTAGCATTTTTATCGAGCCGGGGAGGGGAGAGGAAAGAGGAGTTGCTATTTTTTCCCTTCAAGATATTTGATAGCTCCTTAAAAAAAAAAAAGACAAGGAAGGGGGAAAAAAAAGGCATTAGGGAAAAGGGGGCCAAGGGGAGAGGGGGAGAAAGGCGACGGGGAAGGGCATACAAATCGGTACGGCCGTGTCAACACTGACACTGCCCTTTTGTATCAGCAGCCACAAGGGCCGGGGAGGGCAGGCCGCGCTGCCACCGCACGCCAGGCCGCCCGGGCGAGCCGAGGCGAGGCGGCGGCCCTGCCCGGCGCCGGGGGAGCGGGGATGCCCCCGGAGCGGGCTCCGGCGCCCGCCTGGCCATTTTGTCAGCTCCATTTCCCCCACCTCCCTCCCCTCCCCTCCCCCGCCCGCCCCATCGCGCACCCCCAGGCCCCGCCGGCCCCCCCCCGTTCACCAGCGCGGCGTCGCGGTATCGCCCCACCACCACCCCAACAATGCTCCGGGATGGCGCTGCTCCCCTCCCCCTGCCCCGGGCCGCCGCGAAGGGCAGCTCGCCTAACGCTGGGATGACACAACAGGGCCGCCCGGCCCGCAGGCCGCCGCGGGGCCCGGCGCCGACGGCGAGGCGAGGCGCGGAGGGAAGCCCCCGGTACCTAGTTTGTCCCGATGCGGCCTCCGCAGACGCTCCGTGCCTGCCCTCCTCCCCGGCGGCAGCCGCCTCTTTTCCCCCTCAATTATCAGCTGAAGCCGCAGCACCGAGCAGCGCGTCGTCCGCCGCCTCCGCTGCCGAACCCCTTCCAGCGGCGTGGGGGGGGCGGGGTGGGGGGGGGAGAAGGCCGGGGGACTACTTTCTGCCGGCGCCGGGGCTCCGCCGGGGCCCGCGCGCCCCCCCCCGGGCCGCACGGCGCCCGCTGCCCGGCCCGGCCCGCCGCTCCCCTCGCGGGCCCCCGCTGCGGCCGTGCGCTCGCCCCGCTCCCTGCGCTCGGCGGCGTCGGCACTCGGCTGGCAGTATCCCTCCGCCGGGGTCGTCACCCCTGGGTCCGCGCGAGCGCTGCCCGGAGCTGGGGCTGGAGCCGGCGGCGCGGGGCGCTGCGCTGAAGGGGTGCGCGGGGCTGGGCGGCGGTGCGGACCCGGACCCGGACCCGGACCTGGATCTGGATCCTGCCCGGCGGCGGCAGCGCTAATCTCGGCCGCGCTCCTTTAAGAGGGGGCTGGGCTGCCGGTGACCCCGCGTGATATCCGCCTCTTCCTGGTTGCCATAGCCACCGCCCGCCAGCGTCCCAAAATGGCGTCGCTGCTGCGGGAGCAGTTGTTCGAGACGCGCGGGCAGGCCCCGGCCCCCAGCAAGGACTTCTGCCAGTTGCTCGTCACCCGCCGCCAGGTGGGTGCCGGGGCGCCGGGCCCTGCCGGCCGCCGGGGAGGGAGCGGGGCCCCGGCGGTGCGGGCTGTGGAGAGGCCTCCTGAGGGGAGCCGCGGCCACGGTGAGCGTGCGCTGCCGGCAGGGTTTTTCTCCTTGTACAGGTGAACAATAGTCTTCGTCCCCACCCCGAGGAGCCGGGGGCGGGGGGAAGATTGTTGTTTACTGTCCTGAGCTTGTAGGAAGGCGTTTTGGCAGGGTTTGGGGGGTGGGAGGAGGCAAGGTGCTTCAAAACGCTGACTTGGGAGCCTGGAGGAGAAAGCATGTGCGTCTGTGGTTCCGTAACCTGAAACCGAAGCCCGTCAGCTCTCAAAGGTCTCTCGAGTAAGTGATGTGGTGGCACCGAAGCCAACCAGACCAACAGCAATCCTTAAATTATATCGCGATGTTCTCCTAAGGCAAGTTTAGAAGCCCTCTTAGAGTAACAAGACTTACAACAACAAAGTCAGTAGTCTAAAAACTCTTTCCTGGAAAATAAGATCAAGCTGTCTCTCTGCAAAGAGAGACTGTGTATGTTTTACTTACGTTATGTGAAGGTGTTTAGGTATCCTGCCTTTTGTTGTGTGCAAGACTGGTTTTCAGATAAGGGAAATAGGCAGTGCTAAAAAAAAACCTAGGTGATATCCCAGGATTCTGAAGATGTTTTCTTTAAGTGTACTGCAAAATATTCTATAAGAAGACTTATCAGTACAAAACTAATTCAATGTTAATTTCCAATGAGTAATATCTAATAGCGAAGCAATGAGACTTGACAAATCTGAATGTAAGTTTGTAAGAGTGAGAAATAAAAATTATAAAAGATTTTTTTGTTTGTTTCACTTTGACCTGATTTTGACTGGATTGACTTGTAGGAATAAGAGATGAACACAGTTTTTTTTGTTTTTTTTGTTTTTTTCCCAGCCTGGACCTAATGGGTTAGATGTTGTGAAGGTTCAAGAGTTTTGCTGAGAAAGATTTAAAATGTCTCAGAGGAACACAAAAACCCCAAATATTTTGAAATTAGGAAGAACTTCTGGTTTTGATTTATTTTCTCTAAATAAACCAAAATGGTGAACATATTTTTCTCTGGTGGTGTGGGAATTGTCAGGTCTGCAATTAGGAAAATAAAGGAAAGGTAAGGGGGCAAACTGAAGTTAAGCTGTAGTTCCAGCTTAACTGTATTTCATATGCTACTTCTTGTTGTCTCTTTGATGCCATCGTTTTCTCTTTAAATTCCCAATGTCTGTAGTAGTTTCAGAGGGGGCCTAACAGGGACCTGTTGGTTTCTTCCCGAAAAAAAATTTTTTTGAGGCAGAACTTAGAAGGCAATCCTAGGGAGCTTTGAGTTCCACAAAAGAATTGAGAGAAACCTTCATGCTGCATCGTAGCTGGGAAATACGTGCTTTTTCCTCACCTGAAGCCCTGCAATGTGGGGCCAGTCCTATTGACCTCATAGGAATCATATTCATATCGGCGCTGCATTTCTTCATGGAATATGTCATCCAGTGTTATGGATTTTTTTAACGTTCATTTTTGCACTTGGCTAATAAAAATAAGGCACATATTTCTTATTATCATCTTCAATTTAGTTTTTTCATGCAGATTTCCTTTCAAACACTTCAGATATCAATTTTTGGTTTTGTTTTCAGCTGTCCCGATATAACGCTGAAAACAAACCAAAGTCAGTTATTGTAAGCCATGCAAAAAGCTCTGTAACTGTGAGTGGAAGTGGAAAATTATCCAGTAAATGTTTACTGCACAAAAGCATTACTCTGAAGTTAGTGTAACTGAAAAACAATTGTTTTGGATGATTTGGAAAAAAAAATGGTTTTGATTTCGTGATAGTAAAACTATTTGAATATGATGCAGCAAACATACGTATTTGAAGAAAATATCGTTGTATATCTTCCAAAGCTTGATTATCTGAGTGCAGCAAACTTTCTGATTCAATAATACTTGAATTAACTATTTCTGAAAAACACTAACTTTGCGTAAATCTTTGCAGCCTTTACTGCTGAACACCTAAAACTTAGGATGCTAGTTCGCCTTTTTGCAAGCGCAGAGGGTCTCCTGAGAAGAGATCTGTGACAAAAATAGTAATTCATTGCGTATGCATCAGTGAAGTGCCAAGTTATATATTGTGCAGAATATGTCTAGCTGTACTGTGGTACCATCTATGATTCTCAGTTGTTGGTTCACATTCCCAGTATGCTATTCTGCAGTCTCCCACGAAATGATAGTCATTGCCTGAAAGACCTTACAGTCTAAGCCTTCAACCTTACACATAGTTAGATGAATTGTAAACTTCGCTATTTTGAATACTCCCATTCTTCTAAATCAGTGGTTTCAAAACAGTCCATTGTCTATTTAAAAAGGGAGTTTGTAGCTGCATGGTGGATTTGTGTGAAGGCTCCCATATTTCTGAGCATGTGTCCCTACTGTGAATTGTCTACTTGGGCTCTGTATGAGCTGTAAATTCAACTCTTTCAGAACAAAAGTATTAATTTCATGGGCGTGTGTTGTACAGAGTGCATATACCTGAATCATGAACAGGATGTCCAAATATCTATGGACTAACAAATCAAGGTATCACAGAACCAGAAATCCTGTACAAATACAGAAGGCCTTCAAAATTTGTTAGGACAAAACATTGCGTTGGACAAGGAGGCCGTATCTGAAGAAACAGGTATATAGCAGCATAACTGCAGCAGGCTTTGTTTTCAAACAAACCCTGTGAAATGTCTCTTTTTCACTGTAGCAAACTGACATCTTTTTTCCGTCATGCAACCTGATATGTTAGGGATGTCTTCCGGAAGGTATTTTTAAAGTCTGGCTACTGCCTCATGATCAGTACAGTAGGCCTAAATTGCTGGGTATTGCATAATTAAAAATAAATTATTTGGGACTGCTCTAAATTAGAAGAAAGGACATCTCTGAGAGCAGAATTAAACTTACACTTAAAAGTTTGCTGAGGCTAGATGCAGAACAACAGTCAAAGCATATACAGGAGGCGAAAAGGGTCCCTAAGGTATGGTAGTGCATGCATGCACATTCTCAGCTTGTAAGCATGTGAATTATGTTATTATTGCAAAAATACATCAGAACATATGTTTGTTTATTCTTCTTGATATTGTCAATTGCAATAGTGGCAAGCTGTGCTTCAGCGTGTTTGTTCGTATCGAACTCTGTAATCTAGAGGAAACCAGGACACCTGAAAGACAGAAAGCAAGGCTGTTGCTCCTGCTACCCGTGAACAAGATATGGGAAACAGAAGTGCAGGCTACTCTGAACAATCTTAACTGATGAAATTATAACAGTAGTTTGAAGAAGTTTTTAAAAAAAAAAAAAAAAAAGTGGGGGGAGGAGGAGAGAAGAGGAGGTCTGGAAATACATCCGCTGGTCTGTTTGGATGTATTTGTGGCCAAAGGGTTACCAGGAGTTTCTACAGACTCTGACGATAACTTTCTTTTTTTAGAGATTTCTTCCATCCCAGAGGCAAATCCAATTGCATTTCAAATACACAGCTGTTAATCAGGACTTTCTAAATAAATATTTGCTAGTGAGTACTGAACGTATGCATGCCCATTGAGAAGTTAGGAAGATACCAGCTGTTTTCTACATAAGTGACACTGGGGGAAGAAGGTTAAAGAGGAGTAGGGAGCCTTGTAGCTCATTGCAAATGACTTTTCTAGAGGTTGACTGCTGAGAAGTACAGGTCCATAAGTGAGTGTTTGCAGTATACAGCTCAAACAGTTGAACTGTGTAAAAGAGACCTGTTGCGCCATTGGCAAAAAGGAATTTTTTCGTCAGGTCGCTTTTTTTAAGGTTGCGATTGTAACTTTACAAATGCTGGGAAACTATTCCACGTATTCCTCCTGTGTGGGCACCCACCAATTCCACTGCAGGAATATAAAACAGAAGGAGACTTATTAAGTTATCAAATCTTAGTCCCTGCTGCTTCATCCAAACACAAAATAGATCTTCATAGAGCAGAGGTTACTTGATGAGTTTCAAGGGCAGCTAGGTTTTTTGCCTCGCTACCCCTCATGAAACAACTGCTCCACGTTACCACTTCTCTGATGGTTAGAAGTGCAGTTATACCAACTAATGTACAGCCTGAGCGTATGGACATCTTTTAGCTTAAACAGCGTTTTTCTCTTGTGTTTAGCTAGCAATGTGTTTTTTAGTAACTATGTCCTTTTGATACTGTTTTGTCTGACTAAACAAGCAATGGTTTGGTTTGTTTTTCAGTCTCTGCTTGAGAAATAGACTCCATTTCCTGGTCACTCTAGTGTCTTTTCTCTCCATTTCTTCCTATTAGAACTTTTTTTGCTCAGCAATAGTGATGCACTCTTATGAGTGCATTGTGCAAAGGCATTGTTACCTCCCTATGTCTTCTGAAAAAATTCTATATGACTTGAATATTAGGATTGTATTGAACTTTCTCTACTGAAATCACATTAGTGCTTCTTGATCATCCTGTGATCAATTAGTGTTCTAATATCTTTCTCTGTCAACTTTGATTTTATAAGATTTTAACAGCAGAAATTACTATTGCTAAATGAATGACCTTGCCATTTATTTTTCAATTTCATCCTGCTCCTTTCTCCAGTATGCTGCTGCTATGCTAATATATATGGGTGTCCCTGACAAAAAAAGGGCACTGAAAAAGAAGAGGTATCTTCATTTACTGATTCTTTGTTCTGGTATTATGTAAGAACATTGGGGTTTTTTTTTAATTATTAAAAAAGTGCTTCGAGTTGTTATGGAGCAGTCAGGTGTTACACGCCATGATAAGCGTACTTAAAAAGAACACGCTTGTCCGTAAAATCCTTGTGTGTACTAGGAATCCTGCTAGAATTGGTGAGAACAGTGGATAGTATTTGTTTTGGGTGGGTGTGTATAAAATTATATAGAATAGGAATATTTCCTGTCATGGAACTGCCATCAAGAAGGGAGAATTGTTTAGCATATGCCTTTCCATCTATCTTTCTTTGTGCATCTTCTTCAATCACTCTTGAAATGTCAAATCAATTTGTGATATGCCAATTATAATTTGCCAAGGTTTGTTACAAACCACAATAGACTTTGTTTGTCAGTATCAAGCGGGTGATAAAACCTATAACTTCCAACATTAAACATGAAATTTTATTTTGGAAGGTTTTTTGTGGCTATCTTGAGTCATCTCATGTGAATTGTCTAATGGATGATAAATACAGGTTTTAGAAATTGCAAGGTAGAGGAATCCAGATGGTAGGCTAGTATAGAAAAAAGCAGCCACTCATTTTGGTCAAAGAAGGAATGGGCGGGGGGGGGGGGGAGAGAATCTGGTGCTTAATCTGCTTATAGGACAGGCTGATAACTAGAAAGATGAGGCTGATAACAAAAGGAACATAATGGGAAAATGATCTACTAAATGTGTAATTAATACTAGCATCTGTCACCATTTAACAAATGCTGTATGAAGCGGAGGATTGTGTCATGTTAGTAAAATGTTTAGCTACTTACCCATAAAAGAAATGCACCATCTGTATGCAAAAATTAATGTTTTTCTATACAATATTTCATATATGATCTATTCGTACAGTAGCCAGAATAACCGTATTTTACCAAATATGTAACTACAGATTTGTATATATGGTCAGAGATTAGCAGAGAGATTCTATATTTTTAACAAATACATACACTGAGTATTTGCTCAACTAGCTGTCCTGTACATAACTAGGCAAACAGTTCTGATGACTGTTCTTGTTCTTTATCCATTACTGCTTCTATTGTTTATTGTTCACTTACATTTTAAATGAGTTTCTGATTAATCAATATTCTAAGCACAGCATACTATTGTGGAAAAATAAAGTTGTTTTCTAGCCTATTTAGTTGTAAACAAAAATTCTGAACCTACAGCAGTTAAAAATCATTTGTTTATTGCAAAAAGGATTTTTAAAAATGAGTCAGATCTTTAGAAGTCCTAAATTTTCTTTCTTTCCTTTTTTTAGCCTGCATACATGCACTCACGTGCGTGCTCACTCGCTCTCGCGCTCTCTCTCTCTCTTTAAAAAAAAAAAAAAAAAACCACCCTTGTACTGCCATGAGATTAGTTTTTGGGTGTGTGGATTGTTTTTTGGGGGGGAGGGTTATGTTTTTTGTTTTGTTTTTTTTGTTTGGGAGTGGGTGTTTGTTTGTTTTAACTTCTTCTGTAAGTGTTCATCTCCATGAGCTAGGGCAACATCTGTCTTTTCTTCCTATCTTCCACCAACTATCTGGGCATTGTTAATAAAATTGTATGCAAATTTAGGAAACATTAGGTGGCTGATTACTGCTTATGGCTTTTCAGCAGTTTCAGATTCTATTGAACCTGCAAGGGTTGTTCCTCCATTTTGGAAAATTGTGCTATAAAGTTATCTAAATGTTCCCTTTATATCATGGGGCTTCTTTTTAAATCTTAAATGATGACACTTGATATAGGAACTATTTGATTAACAGATACTTCCATTTGAAGTGATTAAGCCAGAGGAATAGGAAAATTTGTAACAGATATTACTATAGTAATATAAGTTGAAATTAATTTCATGTTATGTGAAACAATTTTTCACAAGATGAATCTTTACTTAAAATCAAATTTATGGGAGATGGAAGGATTTCTGTGAAGCCAAGGAAGGAGTTGAAGACTTGAAGACTACAGGATAAAGACCCTTTTCAAAGTTATGATATTTTATTTGCATTTGAAACCTGAAGGATGCCATACCAGTTACTGCTTGCTGGACCAGTATCTAGTCAAGTGTCTCACTTGACATTTCAAACAAAGCTTGGCACCTTAAAGAAAAAAGAGCACAAAACATTTGCTAGAAGGGTTTAAACAAGCCAGTTTTGTTATAAACTGTTTAGAGGATTTTACTTGCATAAAACCAGTAATTTTTTGTTGTTGTCTTTCTTAAACCATCATAGTTTCAAGTCATTTTGTACCAGCTCAGGAATTGCTCTGTTATGCTAAAAAAGTGTACCTGCAAAATAATTGAACATTTTCATGATAGTGGTGTCATAGGGTATTAAGTAATTATTACCAGAAGGATGTTTACTAAGCCTAAAATACGTAGGAAAATCTCATTCACTTTCCATTATGCCTACTTCAGATATCTCAGGAAACAGTATAACTGCTTGGAAAGTGGAAATAATTTATTTGGGGAAATTATATGTGAATTTTATTGTCAGATGTTTTTGGCTAAAACAAAAATATTTTGGTTTATCAATGCCGTTATGTTTTGTTAAAGTTTGGATGCCTGGTAGTATCTCTCACTTATTTCATGATGCACCACCTCTGGCTGTACACAGTTGCTAGATATTGTCCATATAATTTTGGGGAGATTGGAGAAATCTTTGATCATGATGCGTTATTGAAGATGTAATCAACAGAAGAAGCCAATTGATATAGGAAAACTGGGGCATTCAGCAACTGAAATGCAATTTTTGTGATACGTTGCACTAGCATTTTCATTTCTAGCTGAAGTGTTTGTAGTTCAGGGCTTTTTTTATTGGTGGATCAAAGTTTTTTTTTTTTTGCAGAAGGCTGCACTTAGAACAATATACTCTTTTTTTTTTTCTTTTTTCTTCCCTGAAAACTCAGTTCTCTAAATCTTTTCCACAAACAATACTGAATACTCAACCTTGAGCAACGTTAACTTATGAAGTATAAAGTAGAGATATAACTGATACTGAGTCCTCTAAGTGTTCATTATATGGAAAGCTCGTTTGTTTGTAAGCCTACTGTAGTAGGTTGTATAGCCTTATAAAATTCCTTTTCAGCAGGGTTTGAGCCGTTATTTGAAAGTGCACTGGAATACTTATTCGTAATGGTTTCAGTTAAAAGACATTAAGGATAATAACATAATTTTAGTAAATTATTTTTTTTACCATTATTTGCTATTTATTTGGTTTCTTATATCACTGGAAGCCTAGAGACAATTTTTTTTCTTCTGTCTAGGATGATTTTTGTCCACTCTTAGCTCATTTTTAGTATATGAACAGTGGTATCACACTGAATTACAGTGTTGAATCTCCTGTTGTATTTCAAGTTTCCTGCTTGGCTTTAACATTTGTGGCTTCTTTCAAAGGTACCACACTTGATCTAGCTCTGTGTACCAAGAAAGATTTTCAGGTCATGCAGGTGTAAGAGTTTCAGGTAAGCATGCCACCGCTACCTTGTGCTTAGTTAAGTAAAAGTTTCCTACTGTACCTCAGCGTCTGTTGTTTACATACTCATTCTTGTCAGTGCTTGTCCTTCCACAAAAGGATTTAGTTATATTCATCGCTTGCCTTACTTTGAGTAGTGTGTCACCTATCCCTGCCAGTGTTTGTCTTGGGAAACCTCAGGAGTAATTCTACTTTTGTTTTGCCAGAAATAAGTTTTAAGAGTTCCTATCTGTCGTCTTGTTTCCCTTCTTCTTGCTTCAAGTAAGTGAGATAACTTTTTCGTCTTCTTCTGTTGACTTTATTAATAAAGAACACACTTTCCTTATTTCTTTTTCTGTGTATCTGATGGCTTTTCATGAGGAATGCTTCTATTTACATTGACTTGACTAGCTGTACCACACACTTACATTTTTGTTCAGTTCTCAAAAAAATTAATTAGCTATATGCAGTAGTGTGTTTAAGGGAGGGAAGAAAGAAAGAAAAGTAGTAGGCAAAACTAGAAAAGGATCAGAATTTTATCACAGACAGTGTGCTAGGATATATAGGGTCTCATCTGAAGATGCACCAGTGTAATTTAAAAACTGTTTTTAAATAAGCTTGCTGAAGCTCCTCTAAACTGCTGTATGGAAACTTATTGTAATGATTTACTTGGTTTTGATCGGGAATAAATTTAAACTAAATCAATCTATGTTGAACTGAAATCGGCCTAAATTAAACCAAAGTAAAAGTGTCTGCAGTTTTTGGATGGGCTCCACTAAATTAGATTAAAACTGTACAGTGTGTACAACCATGGTAAATGTCACTTATGGGGTGTACCTTTTCATAGAAAACAAGAAATTAAATTTGGATTGGACTAGACCAAACTAGTGTTTGAAGAAACACAGAAAGAAAAAACAATTTTCCATGGAGCATAGTAATCTGTGGTACTCGGCTGATAGCTGATGGAGGAAAAAGGGCATATCTGTCTGCACAACTTTTTCTGAGTAATTGGAGACCTAGATAGGAGTCAAGTATAACAGAATGACTGCACAATGTGATGGCTCCGTCAGTGTTCCTGTTCCTGCCAGTCATCCGATGGTGTTAAAGATGTACATAGACAGCAAGGGAACTTGGAAAAATATATTGAGAGTGTCTGTGTATTGCTAGAATATGTAATCAGCTTTTGGGGGCCAGTGCAATAGACATCTCAAGAATTAGTGAAAGAAGTCAGTGTTGAAAGTATGCTGACAACACAAGAATGTAGGAAAGCAGTTTTCGGCAGACATTAGATTGGAGGCCTATACAATTCAGGAGTGTAAGAGTTATCCAAGAAGAGAGTTGTGAGACAGTTGAGCTAAGACGTGGTAATCAAAAGGTTGCTAGTTACATGCACAGACTCTGGTAAAGGAGGTGCAGCTTCCCTAGAAAAGAACTTTACATTAAAACAATGTATTGCACTCTAGGACTTTGATATAGATAGCAGGGGAGTCTGTGTTCTGTTGTTTTGGTTCTCTACCACCACCAACAAAAAAAAACAGCAGAAATTTAAAGCATAGACCACACCTGAAACTGTTTTAAAAAAAAAAAAAAAAGGACCTTGAACCTGAAGGAAGAAGGAGGAAACAAACTGCTTCAAGTGAAACCTGTCAGTGTCTTAGCCATCTAGGAAGGAATGCTATGTCTCACACTTAGCTAGCATCCTTTGTTCTGTTAAATAGTGGAATAATCTCTTTGTGGCGGTCTTATCTAGGTCTGCCTGTTTAATCATGTTAATAAATGGCAAGTATCACACACATAATTGAAGATTCTGATCCTCAAGAGAAATTCTTTATTCCCTCTGACAGTGTTGCTTTCCTCTCAGCATGCACCCCTCCCTTCCACACTGTCTCTCCCTGTCCTGTTCTTGTATTGTTTCCTCTGATCTGTATGCACAGGTCTGCATAAAGGCAGAAGTTAGCCTCCAAAGCACCTGCACTGTAAGTGTCTGTGATAAAATAAATATCTTTAGCTTTTATTATTATTATTTGTTGTGCAAGCTCTGGCAAAACAGATGAGGAAAGATCCTAATATTGGAATAAAGCATGTGCGTAACTGAGAGGAAAAGCAGAGACCGTGTTAAGGCAGCAGATTTTTTGATGAAACTTAACTACTTTTGCATTCCCCAAAGGAAAAGACAATTTTTTCCCCAAGCTTTTTATTCCCTCTTCCTCCTGTATTTCTCTGAAATATTTTTCAGATACCTTAAGTGGAAGCCTTTGGCAGCTGGATTCCCCACCACCACCAGCTAATCCCTTAGGTGAAGTGACTTGATGTTTTTTGAATATATAAGTGAAGCAGGGGAAAAATGAAACAGCTTTGTAGTTACTATATATGGAATTTTAAAATAGTGGCATTTTTTCCCTTCTTCTCCAGCCACTTGAAATGCTTGTTAATAGCAACGCTCAAAATATTTTTTAATTAGTCTAGAAGGTTGTCTTTCTGTTTACCGTTGTCTTCACAGTTGTACTGTGCTGCAATCACTGTTTTCTTTTTGTTTGTTAACCAAACTGTTTTATCTTTTCTTGCCATTAACAGTAATATTCCCCACCCACCCACCCAAACCAAATTGCCCAAAATTTCATTCTGATGTTGGCCTGAAGACATTTTTCTCTTGCAAGTCATTTTCTTTAGGGCAGGATATTAGGCTTTGCAGTTGAAAGTCTTTGGAATATCTAAACTGTGCATCTGATAGAAAGCTTGAAAACCAGAACCACACTTAAATGCCACCAAACATCAGCTTTATTCTTGCAAGGACTTTCTGGAGCTCACTAGCTGTAGACTCATATTTTTAAATCATATGCTTTTGTCTGTTAAATCTGAGGAGCTCCAAGTCCCCCAGATTCACAGTGAATTAAGGATACTCTTTTACTAGAGCTCCAAATCTGAGAATAGTTAGGCTTGCAGTTTCTCTTCAGTGTCATATAATAGTTAAATCAAAGGCTTTACTGAAGTTCCAAACTAAGTTGTTCTGTGCTTGAATTTAGATGTGCTGCGAAATACACCAGTCTAAATGAAACAGTCAAACAACTACTGTGTGTTTGAGAATTCTAGCATTAAGGAGGTCTCTTGTATGATGCTTCTTCATCAAATCCTGTACTTCAGGAAGAGGCGTACAGCACAAGGGCCAAGACTTCTTTTGGCAACCTCAAGATTTTGTTAGTTCATTTGCTTGTGAGACTGCAGCCAAACCTGGCAGAAAACCTTCCTCCCTTCTGGGAGGGGAGGAGGGGACTAGTTTTATGGCAAGGCTGGTGAGAAATCAGTCATCAAGTGGCCCAACTGGTGGGTTTGTGGGCTCCTCATAGACTGAGGAGAGGAACAAAATTCAGGGGAAAAAAAAAAAGGAAGCTCATGGAGAAGACAACCTCCTTTTTGTTAGAAAGTTTTGCTCCATTTTGTGCAACTTTACTGTGAGTTAAACTACTGGAAACTTTTGTTTTGCACCACTGAAAGGTGTGGGGGTTTTTTTTGTTTGTTGTTTTTTTCCCTAAGCTGATGCCTGTCTCCCTCTGCACTTCGGGATATACAATCCCGTCGCCTGCTTTGCATTGGCTGTGGTGCTTATTGGGCTCTTTGACCTGTTTCAGCAAACTAAACTAGTAATAGAACTACTTTTTTGCAAAGTAGTTCTTGCTGGTTTAGTTGACTTGATTCACCACAGTATTAAAAAGCACTAAAGCCATGAAAGGAGAACAATAGTAGAGCTGAGGAAAAAGGAGAACTTGAGAGGGGTGGTTTCCCCTTTAACTGATTGTTCCTGATGAGATTGCTTTAAGCCTTGCCATATAACTTCACCCTTGGATTTCAGAGTCTGATGCAGATGCATGTAAAGAATAATCACTATGAATAGAAGGGATCATTCTCTAAATCATCATAATGAGCTGTAAGAAATGCCCAATTTTAATGTCCTCTTTCCCAGAGGTGTAACGTATGAGTATGAATCCTGAGGAAAATAGTATGGTGGCGGGTCCACAGTCATATCCATTTTGCTCCTTAGCGATGCTTCTGAGAGAAGAGATGGAGACTTTTTCCTGTCTTTCAGCCTTAATTCAGATATGCCCATCATTCAAAGCATATAATTTCAAAGCTCAGGGCAGAAGCTTGCTCAATTGATAATGAGAATTTGAATGCCCGAAACTGGGTTTTGTAATAGACCTGGGCTGCTTGACAGAAAATTTATCTTAGACGAAAATTGTTGCAAGTGACATGTTAGGAGACTTGATGTTTTTGGAGTGTCTGTCACTGTGAAAGGGGAGCTACTATCCTGTGCAGACGTGATCCTATGAATGTACACAACAAAATAATAATGTTCATGTCTTCCTGTACTATTGCAAATGCAAGTCTGGAATTGTGTAGCAATTCTCAAATAAAGCACAGGTGTTGTAATCCCTACTTTATTACCTGACTCCTTTTTTTTTTTTTTTTTGCAAATATATTTTGCCAGATGCAGAGCAAAAAGTATCTGAATGTACAGGTGTAACAGGTAGGAGTTCATACCTATTTGATTCAAACTGTGCCCAACTTAAATGTAAAATGGCATATTTACATGGGCTTTATTTAGTTTCAGATTGAATGACTCTTGCACTGTTCGACCTAAATATGTTTCACTTTCTGTTCCAATTCCTAGAAAGGTTTCCTTTAAACATTTCTAGGAACTCTGAATAGATGAAGGCTTCATTAACTGCAACCTGTTGATGGTCTCTTTGACCTTCTCCTGTGGAGTCATTTAGACCTGCTTGCAGTTTTGAGGCATGCAAGTACATTTTCCCCAGAAATGGTTTAGCCCGTTCTGCCAGGCCGCCATTGGCGAGCGAGCAGTGTTCATGTTCTTGCACGTTATTCTGAGATTCCTGATTTGGTTAATCTCCTTTGGCCAATCATAACTAACTAAAAGCATTAATTGGAAATGTTCAAAATCAAGTGGAAAATAAAGGCTTTCTTTCAAAAAAGCCTTTAGAATAAAAAAGGTCAAAGCAATCATAGCTATAAACACCTATTTTTTCCTATACTTCCATCTCCATATGATAAAGACTTTAGATTGAAGAAGGGTTATGGGATTTATCTGTCTCCAAGACTGTAGGAAATGTGTTTTACATTGTAATAGTTATGGATTAGTTCATGGAGTTTGCAATCAAGACCAAAGGATGGAAATAGCACAACTGGTTTGTTACCTTCTGCAAGCTGTAAAAGCTAGAGACATTAATAGCTGCTAGATCTTTCCAAAAGCAGGTACAGGTCTGCAGTTCCTACATGTATTCTCCATAGCAGCATTATGTGACTATTAGTCACAGATTTACCCTAAAAATAATTATTTAAGAGTAAATCTTAATTTTAAATGTACCATAAATGGTCTATTTTTGACTTGAATTTCATTCAATATATTTCAAAAAAGTACAATTTTTTTACATATGAATTTCAGGAAGAAATAACAATTAAATGTAAAGGTGATTGCTTAATCCAGGTAATTCAATCTTCTCTTTAAATTGCTGCTAATTGCAAGAAGCATTTTTCTTAGGAAAATACTGAAGTCCATATTTATGTGCACTTGTGTTTATAGTGTTTACTGTTTACTAAAACAGAGTGCCAATTCTTTTTTTTTTTTTTTTAATAGAAACCTCTTTTAAAGGGCAGGAGGTACAAATATGTACCAGTAACAGTACTGATTCACACTGAAAGAAGATGTTCAGAAGGGCATTTTTCCTAGCTACTTCATTAGAAGTCAGGTGGGGACGTTGTCCCTCAGTAGCTGGTCAGAAGTTACAAGAATCTATAGGAGCGACTATGTTGCAGCAAGAGTAGCTTGCCTGCTTCACTACTCCGGAAGAGTTGCAGGCTTACTTTAGTTGGTGAACATATTAAGACTTTCTGCTGATGTCCTATAATTAGGAGGGAGATTGGTCTTGCTGACTAGCTTGTTTAATTTATTGTATTTACCATTTCATATATTGTAACTATTCTCAATTGCCTTTTGTATAAAGGACAGTGAGGGAATTATTAGAAATAAGCTGCTGTGTAAATGTGCTGAGATCATGGTAAAGATTTTCATAATAATTGTTAAATCTGTTCACTCTTGTATAGGGTATAACTATCATTTTCTTTAACTACCTCACAGTTGTGAGATGCCTGTGTATCACTTGTTACACTATACAAAGGCACAGTGGGAATAGTTGTTTTTACAAAGGATATTTTTTCTTGACAAGAACATAACTTTTTTCTGGAGAAAGGAAAAGAAGATTTAACTGATTCTTCAGTTCTGCAAGATCTGTGCTGTTGCTTTTAAGATAATCACAATATTATATTTGTAGCTGTATATGAAACAGTTGCATATGCTTGTTGTTATTGTGCATCAACAACTTATCCCACGAGGTTCAAAAGAGTATTTACTTTAGACTCGTGTCAATGCAGAAGGGTAGCCTCCCTCAAGTTCTTTATAAAGTTATTTAACATTTCATTTTAGTTCTTCTGCAAATACGTCTGTGTTATTGGTGCTGCTTGACTTGTGTCGAAACTCAATTTAGATATGGTTGTCTCTTCTTGGTGACAGGTGAGCAAAATTTTTAAGGCATGTATTTTGCGTTTTTTTTGAAGTGACTTAGAAGCCTAAACTTTGTACACTTGCAAAATGAGCATTAAAATTGGTCTAAGCCTACAAGTTTTTATTGTTGTATTCATTTTTCTCTTGTTACTTATGGCAATTACAGCTGTAGTGTACACGTTGCTGCAACTGCATAAAAACCTTTACGCTACTATAGCATCGGCTCCTTAATTAGGTAAGGCTACAACGGAACAAGACTAGAAGCAGCTATGACAGAAGGAGCGCTTTTTCATGTCTAGAATTGCATCTAAACTAACAAGGGCTGGAAAGATGAAGGAAGGGAGTAAACTGGTAGTCTGCACTATGCTAACTAGTTGCAAAACTTAAATACATATAGACAAGACATTTGACTCCTTTGTAGATTGGAAGTTGAGCTTAGGCTCACAAGCAGTTAGGCTACAGACTAGCCAATACTGACTTCAAGCAGTCAAACTGTGAAAGATATTTAGATCATAACTTCAGAAAGGCCTGTCTTAGTTATCTCCTTGAAGATGTTGCAGTATTGCTCATTTATTTCATTTCTGTTTTGTAACAATTTATGTGGAGGTGAAATGAGAAATCTGACTACATGAAAACTGAATGCTTTAAAAATGCTAGATTTATTGGAGATTGCAGCGAAGATGCTGAATATTCTGGAAGAGGAAAAGATATATAAAAATGAGGGACAGAAGCATTTGAATATTTTAATATTGAAATGAAACAGCAAGATAGAGCCAACATAAATTTTCTGTAGTCTCCTTCAATCCACAAAACCCAGGCAAAAGCAGAGACTATTAAAACTTGTGGAAATATAATGCAGTATGGGGAAGAGGGAGCTGGGCTGACAAACAAATTGGGAAAAGTAGTTTAGTGGAGTAATGATGCTAAGAGTAAATGAGAGAGCGATCAATTTTTCAGTAAAGAAGCAAGGCTGCTTCACTGCCCAGGGGAATGGGCGTTTGCACTGCCGTGAGAAATACCAGGCCAAAAAGAAAGACTTGGAGTTTAGGCCATTTACCTGGGACAGATGAAAATAACTGACTCTAGATCTCCTAAATCGCAAAGCCCTGTGTGTCCTAGATTTTGGAACTGCTCTGCCCTCTCCCCCAATAAATAAATAGTTATTTAAAGTAAACAAATTAAGAGGAAAATGGGGGAATTGCCAAATAACCAGTAATGTGAGATGAAATTCTGAGGAACTAGTTTTGCTAGGCAGAGTAGGAAACTGAGTCTGGAAAACTTGGGAATGCCAAAAATGTATATTGGAGAAGAAAAGTTTCACAGATGTGCCTTTATAACAGGACTTCACAACTCGCACCAACTGAAGTTTTTCTTCAGTTTCCTCCAAATGTTTCTCTTTATATGAGTCTGTCACACGAGGCATATGTCTCCAGTCGTATAGCCTCAGAAACAGAGAACACTAAGAGGAAGCGGAGTCCAGCGTCTTTAAAAGATGGCTCACCATATGACAAACTTCTAATATTATTTTATTCATACAATGTAAATAGTACTATGCTTCTGATGATTTACAATCAGATTAAATTTGACAATAGATCCTTCCTGAATAATTTAGCTGTTGATACTTTATCATTTATGTATTTGAATTGTTTTCTTGGTTTTAAAAAATTGCTACGACTTTTTAATCCAAAGCCTCAGTTGGGTGCTGCTGTGTGTTTTTTGTGGTGGTGTTTTTTTTAATATTTGGTTCTGCTCATGCTTTCATCTTATCTGTTTTTTTCATGAACAAGTACCAGTGGAATTAGCAATGCAGTTGTGAATTGCTTTAGCGTTTGCTCCTCCAAATACCATCCAGAATTAAATGTGTTTATGGTAATGACGATGCACTAGTAATACTTTCCATTCTTCTTTTAATCTGTGAAAAGTATACAAATTAAAGTAAGTTGTAGCCAAAATCTATATGTATTTTCTTTAAAATAAGCAGCCTATTCTAACAGATTATCAGTGTAACTAGTTTGTCCTGAATGCTTATACTTAAGGAAAGTTTGGAATGGAATAACGTTATAAACAGTTCATTCCACTGCAAATCAAAGAATAATTGTCTAGAAAATACATAGCGGCATTTTATATGATGGCCGCAAGAATTTTTTTTTTCCCTGTGCCTCTGCATGTTGATCTGTGTTCCTGTTCTAACGGATAATTGCGTTGCGCTGTGTTTTGTGGTACAGCAAAGATGATGATCAGAGGTTACTGAAATGTATATTCCAGTACTCTTCTGAGCTTTTGATGTTTCAGATAGTATTAAAATGCTTTTGCATTTATAATTACACAAAGGTACTACAACAAAGTAACTTTTTGTAACCACATGAAAACATCTATATTCATTGCTTTAAAAATAGGACAAAAGTATTTTGTTTGTAATGCTGTTGATTTGGGGTGCTCCCTTTTAAAGTTTTGGAAAAGTGAGGGGGGTTATATAAAGATAAAAACTTATATAACAGTTTATATACATACATGTACTCTTTTGTGTATATAAAATATCTTGTACATCTGTGTATACATAAACATAAATGATGGATAAATGCACTCATAATCACAAAACATTAAAAACACACACACACACACACATATATATGTAAATATTTCCTGTGGAAAGAAGTTTATCTTGCTTACATCAGTGCAGAATTTGGGCCCATCTCTGCTACCTGTATACATTTAATTTTTATACATCCCAGACAGAAAAATACTTATTACATTATAACACATCTCAAAACTGTAATATGTTGTATATCATGACTCTGCTATTTTATGAATTAGACTTCTAAACTTGTGTTCAGTTAAATAAATAAATCTCCCCTGTACAGGGTAAAATTTGTCAAAATGAGTAACTCCATGTAAATCGATTGTAAAGGTTGTAAAGAAAATGAGTCTGGAGAATGTTGGTAAGTATTACAATTCAAAAGTTAGAAATCATCTGTCATCATTAATCAGTTTTGGTAAGGTGTGTGTGGATGTTTTCAGTTACATTTGGCATTTCCATGTGAAGGAATGGCGTTTTTTAACCAGGTTTATTTTCTCCTTAAACAATTATTTTTCCCTGTTTCATAAATATACTGTGTTCTTAGTTCTGCCCCATACTGAATGGTATACAAAGTGAGGAATATGTGGAAAGTTGTCTTTTCTTTCCCTATTTGCATATCATTTCTTTTGTCCTTATTCTCCCCTCAAGTTTCCCATAAATGGGGCAATGAAAGTAGCCCTCCATGTTCATGTTTCCTATATGGTCAGAGATTTTTTTTTTTTTTTTTTTTTAAAAGCGGCTTTTTGGAAGTACAGTGTAATGGTTCACTGTCGTTATCCCTGCAGTGGGCTACAAACGCACTAGGGCTGAAGTCTTCCCAGGTAGTTAAGATCATCATTGAAACAAAATGGAAAGAAGTGTATAACATCTTTTGCACTGAATTCTCATATTACCACTAGTATCTTAAATGACATTATTTTAGCAAAATGGTAGTCTATACTGTGCCTGTACATTACAGAAATGTTGACTCTGCTATTATAAAATGTTTCAGTGGTGCAATTTATTTCTAGTATATTAAATTCTAGAATGCAAAATGGGTAAAATGGTTTGTTTTCCTTTCAAAGAGGCAAGTGCAAAAATAAAGATTGTGTATGCCATTAAAAAATAGGATGAACTTTTGGAACGGAGTAGGTGGTTGGTTGGTTTGATTGTTTTTAAATTCACATAAAGGTTATTTTACAGAACATTGTGGAGAGTTATTTGAAGTTATCTTGTGTGTTTCCTGTCAGAAATATGATTTAGTAATTTTGATTACCCTGTAATGATACCCTAGCCTTTAGAGACATCAAAATGATGATCTTTAGCTGGCTATATTTGACATTCAAATGCCAAATGTAGATGTTAAGCCTTTAATTGTACATATTTCCTGTTGCTGTACATGAAATATCAAATGGATACAAGTAAGGCTTGAAAAATAAAGAAAGGATTGGTGTGGGCCTATTTTGGCAGACGGTCTAGAATTTGAGCTTTTGGTGTAAGAATTAATTACGAAAGTGAATTCAATTTATTGGAAATTACAAATACTGATTTCTCCACTTTAAAATCTGTATTTTGACATTGAAATACTGAAGAGATCTAAAGTTGCATTCCATGCTGCAAGATGTAAAACGCTTTTCAGGTCTAAGATTTGTAAAATAAAATTAGTTAAATCAATTTAACTCTGTGTTCTTCAGTCAGTATATGAGAGTAGTCTTCTGTGGTTTATTGACAGGTAAATCAAGGTTTGCTTATAATTTTCTTTTTGTATATGCCAATAGAAAAGTAAAAACATGATGAATGTATAGTATGTATATGTGTGTATGTGTGTATAAGTATATACCTCACTAATATTCTTATTTGCCAATTTTATCTCTCCTCAGTGTGTCAGGAATCTCCCTATACATATAACTTTATTTAAAATTCTGACTCTTCTCTAGCAAATGAAAATAAAGAAAATAAGATTAATGTTAGTAAAAATACAAGGAGTTTTTTTGTTTGGTTGGCTTTTTTACCTTACCTACAACAGCAACTGGCTCATGATTTTTGGCTTGTAGTGTGATTTTTGCTAGACAACACATGTGCAGGAAGAGACATGAGTATGGCTTTCCTCTCCTGTAGACCCAGCTATGACAGCAACAAAATCAAAGTAGATATTAAAAGCCCACACACTGTTCATGTACAAATACAACATTTTAAGAAAACTCTGGGAAAACAGCAGCTGGCTAGAGCCCCTTCTCCATTATTTCATAGCTACCTCATTGGCCATTTATATTACTCTCTTGTGTCAGTTGTATGCTTTGTAATCTAGGCTTTCTTTTTCTTTTTAATTTTAACTTTAAAAATGTGAGTTGAATGTGTACAGAGCAGCTTTTTCCTGAGTTTTAAGACAGTCTAAATTCTGAGATTTGAACAGTCTTATTAATTTCAATTGGCTCCTAAGAACAAAATGTTAAAATGACAATTAAATTTTCAGTGCTGTCATGTTTGAGCACCTGAGCAGCTGAATGGGTATATCTGCTTAGGGCGAGTAACTTACTGTCTAATGAGCTGTACTTCTGCCACTGAATGCAAAATGAGAAGAGAACATTTATAGTTTTGCAAGTTGAGATGTCATTAAATGTGTATTAATTTGTACAAACCATTTGCATGCAGGAACTGAAAACATTTTTCCTTTTTATGTAAAACACTTCACATTTCTCTAGATGCATTATGGGATGTTTACTCTCCTTTAATCTGGTAGACGACTGGTAATGTAACCATGGTCTGATCTCTTATGTTCTTGGGAATGCAGTAATAATTACAAAACCAGAGTCCTAAATCCTAGTAATATATTTATCTAATGGTACTTGACGCTCATTACTTCTTCCTTTTTCTTCTTCCCCAACTGTAGGTAGTTTTCAGGTGGTGGAAAATCTCTCTTAGGAGTGAATTTCGTGAAGCAAGACCTGGAGAAATTAAAGAATCTCATGAGAATTTTTTGGATGATTCATCTCTTCAGAGTAAGATGACAAAATAATTACATATTTGCTGTGGCATATAATGGAATAATCTATGAATATTGATCTGTAATAATTTTTGTGACAGATATGTGATTTCTTAGGCTGTCAGACTTTTGTATATAAACTCATTAATATAAATTAATGGATGGATATTGGAAAAACAAAAAGGCATAACAGTTACTGTAAACGTGGGATAAATCCCAGCAACGCTGATAGTCATTGTAAGAAAATAACAGAATTAGTAGCAACAGAAATAGAGCAGAAAGCAATATTTTCATTGCTAATAACGCAGTAGCCCCTTATAATGCTCTGTGCTGTGCCAGCACAATTATCTTTATGGCCATGTCATGAGGCACATTGGATTCACAGCCTGATTTAACATAAACAGCATCAAAAGTGGTGCTGGTGCAAAGGGTGCAACATGAGGTTAGGAATATGCAGCGAGGTTAAGGCAGTCAAAATGCAGATTTATAGAGCTTTTTTCCAAAGCCTAGAAGTCTCTTTGTTGATTTGAGGGGATTGTTGTCAATAAGCTGTTTGGGAGGGGACGGGGCGGGGGGGAAGGGGACAGGGATGACTTGACAGGTCACATGAACAGGTCACTGAGAATATCAGAAACAACTGTATTTTTTCCCAAACTTCCATGGGAATGCATGCCCCAGTTACTGATCTGCTGCTTCTTATAACTTTCATTATAAATAAATAATTTCTTTTAAGAAAGATGTCATGTCCTAAGTTACTAGTGCTTATGGCTCATAGAGGAAATGGTTTCCTGAAAATACTAAATCAAAGTTGGACTTAATTCAGTAGTTGCAGTTAATAGTTGAGCTCTATAAGCTATGACCTGGTCTGAAGAAGGAGAACTTGATGACTGCACCTGACTTATCAGATGGAGATCTGAGACTTATACCCAGAAAAACTAAGAAACGCTCAAACACCTTGCACTGGTGAAATTTTCTTATAAGTTGAACTTGTACTATTGTTATGTGCAGACCTAAAAGAACTTGAGTTACGGATATGACTTCATATCTTTCATGTTTTTATAGTGATTTTTAAAGGCATGTTATTTCCAAATGATGAAGCCTGGTCTTCCTCATAAATGGATTTGGTAGACATCATCTTTTCCACATCTAGGCAGAGTAAGAGTGCTGTCCCAATCAGTAAATGCATCTTGGATGATAGGAGAGAGGATAAAACTTTTTCCTCAAGGAAAGAGTTCCTGCTAGTTCCAAGAGTAAATATGCCTCTTTCTTCATTTAGGGATGGAAACAAACCAGTTCAGGTTTGCTATGCTTTGCTTGTTAAAATGTGCCATTGCTACAGCTTAATGAGTCGTCTTCAAGGGATTTTTTTTTTTTTTTTAGCCCCGATGAGCTAATAGATTCTGAATTTTTGTTTAGTGTGTGTTTCTGATCCCCACGGTAACTTTTGAAACTGTCTGCAAATTTCAAGCAATTCTGACTAAAATCATGACAGTCTTTTAAGCAGCTGGGTGGGGAAGCTGTAAATGAACGCCGTTAGTGCTCCCATTGCCAGAAAGGCTGCGCATTCTGAGCTCAAGTTACGAGATATAAAAGAATATGCAAGAGAGACTTTGTAAATGCCCAAACCGTGGAAAAAGTTTGTGAGCAGTCACAGCCCGTAATAAAACGAATCTTTAATTCCGGCGATTACTACTTATTTTGACTAGAAGAGGAATGAAACAGTAGAAAACAGACTGCCTGTTGGATCTTTGGATTTGGTTAGTGCTCAAGGAGTCTTTAAATATATTACATTCTTTTGCAATGGGTGTTTATAACTACTCCATTATTTGATGCAAAGGAAATTTGCACCACTTTTTAATTTGACAAATGTGATTATCAATTTTTATAAACTTGAGCTTTCTAGGAAATAGTTCTCTATACTTTTTTTGACAGTAGTTACACAGAACTTATAGCTGAATTTTAGTAATAGGTTTTAGTGGTTTTTGTCTTCTAAACATGAGGGTTTTTTTCCTTCTCATAAAGTAGGTATTTGATATTAATCTAATTTTACAATAAAACATCTGTGTTGGATTATTTGGTACAATGATCCAAATAGTTAAGTTATTGCTAACATGCCCAGTTTTCTACTCTTATCCTGTGTGTTTCTAGTAGACTACAAATAAGATCTGCCTGCTTTTTCTTGAAAAGTGTATTGGTGATTCTGAGGTTTCCCATCCCATAGGAGCTATTGAAAGCCATAGCTGCCATCCCTTCCTGACTTTTAGTCATTTCTTCCTTCTTTCTAAATTATCTTTAAAATCATGATTTTTCACCTGGTTTTCTGTTTTAAAAAAATATATTAATATAAAACACATACATTTTAACTTCAGAAAAATGTTAGTATAAAGAATATTATTACAAATAATACTTACTATGTTTTTAAGAAGTAATATTGATGATATTTCTGTCTAACTCTAGCTGTTCCATGCAATCAGATGCTTGTACATCTCCTTTTCAACTCCTGTTACAGAAGCCCTTCTGCTATTTTCCCTGAGTATTCAGATTTTTTTTCCCCTAAAATTCTCCAAAATACATATACTCGAATAATATCCTAAGTAGGAGACCTAATGACTGTGCTGCTTGCTACTAAATCTAAAAGCTTTTAAAGTATTACTTCCATACTGATGCACAGAAACATATTTAGTCCATTGTATACTTTAATATGCATTTCTGATTATATGCAGTTCTTTTTATTAATTTTTTTGAGTGTTTTTTTTTAGTTTGGAGAGGAAAATGCATTTGCAGAGTACATAGCACAGAAAGAAAGCCACCTTTGTACTGTAAAATTCAACAATAAAATAGTCTGGAATATCTTGGAAAAGCGCACTTATTTTTCAGTTTAGTTTCCTATGCTGGAGTTTTATGAAATGTTATTCATCTACTTGAAATGTTTTCTTTCTTTTCTTTCTTTTTTTCCTCCTTTCTTTTTTCTTTTTGGACAGTGACACAAAATATCATTTATTTGTTCTCATTATAATAGAACTAAAGAGATTTTATGTATGGCTAGATCTTCATTATGGTTTTGTAAAGCTGAATTCATTAATGAATTAAGCTCATCGTTAATGCATGATAGCGTAAGCTAGAGAAGAGAGGTCTATTTACATTTCTGGATGGATAAACAAATAGTACAAGTCATCATGTACTATGCATTGCTCTTAAGGATGAGAATCTTACAGACAACCTGGAGTTCAATATCCTTTCACAGTTGGTTCATCATTAGTTGCAGATGCATCTATAAAGTAAGATAAATACTGTTAAATGTATATTAAAACATCTAAACCAGATCACATTATTATACATTATTATTTATAGAAATAAATGGTCGACTCTCAAGAAAACCTCAAGCAGCAGCAAATATTCACATGGCAGTTTGTTTAATCATTCAGCATGAAATAGGTGCACATTACAAACATCGTTGTTGTTGTCATCGTTCCCAGCATGCCGGGAGTTGGATCATTATTACCTACCAGTTTGAATTACATAGGCCAATTTTTAGTTGAGCATGTAGGTTATTTGGTATTTGTATAAAGAACTTGAGCAAAATAACCAACTATATGGAGCTGAGATACTTGGAGAGCAACAAAACAAATGATAAACAACAACAAACTGTATATGAATTTGCAATATAATATAGCAACAAAAAAAAAAAAACTTGCACAGTATTGGGCCATCTACTCAAAGACGTGAAAGAGCAGTAAGGTGATAGCCTTCTTTTACATCATTACCTTAGGAATATTTGAAACAGAAAGAGAAGGAAAAAGTCAATCAGAAATATGTCTTAACAGTGACTTCCTAGAATTGGGAAGGCTTTGAAACATATTAACTATCTTTTATAACTAATCTGACAAAATATTCTGGAAGACAGACTGCTGCAAAAGAATAGGATGTGCTTAGTGACTTAATACAGTCTCAGTTTCCATGATTGTGTTTATCTCTCTTTTTATGACTGTAAGATGTACCAGAAGATATACTCTAGTTGGCCAAAAATACTTTGGATGTATTAGAAACATTTCATTGTAAATAAAATAGCAATTCTGCTTTAGTTTTGATTCCTGTGTCCCAATATCGGAAAAGTCCTTTACACATCTAAATGATTATATTCACGTCATTTTTATTTCGGCAACAACATACAACTTTAAAATTTACCACTGATCATTGATTAAAAGCATTTTAAATTGAATTGAAGATCCTATGTTGTAATGAACAACTGTTTTCGTTAAGCAAAGTTGACAGTTCAGATAAATGAGCTGAAGAAACAGTTCAAAAGCGCAAGTTGAAAGTTGGACACTGAAGCAAAAATAATTAATTGTATAAATACAGGATGAGGAGTAGCACACTAAGTAGCAAATCTATAGAAAAGAATTTAGGGTTGTAGTGGATCACAAGGTGAATGAGTCACAAAATGTCATGTGCTATGGTAGATAACTGTCTTCAATTTCATTTCAGTGGCTTAATTGAATGCACATAAGGTAAGAAGCAGAACTAGAGGGCCTTGACATTGTAGCCATCATTATTTTCCCCAAAGCATGCAACTGAAGTGCTTTTTCTAACTTATTCCTGAATAAATAGCACAGGGTTTTTGTTGTTGTTTTGTTTTAATAAACTTTACACACACGCGCGCAAGTACACGTTACCTGAAAGAAATGGATCTGGACAAGTTTCGGTTCAGATTTGCTGCTGTTTTGATGCTTGTCAGCTGAGGCAAGTTTGCTCTATACTAGATAATGTTTTTGTTTGTTTGTTTTTTATTATAGCCTGCTTTTACTACACAAGCTTCCTGGATGTCACCAGTCTGAACACAAAAGTGAAATATATTATATTATGAATGTTCAGTATTAGATACTATATCCTCTTTTCTCAAGAGAACATTCAAAACTTCCAAGCCAATCTTTTTTTAAGGTATAGGTGAATAATATGGGATTATTGGGAAGAAATTTCAAGCTTTTATAAATCTGTTGTCTGTTGGGATTTTTTTTTTAATCACAGTTCAAATTGCTATAGTATTTGGTGCCAAAGTCCTGGAACATGTCCTCAATCTGTGCCGAGGTAACTATGACTTCCTGGAACGGCTTCCTGTCCCGTTGCTCCTGTACATCATTTCCTTTCTGGAGCTTGAAGATATTGCCAGGCTTTCTCAAGTTTCACACAGATTTAAAATGGTAAAAAATAAAAAAATAAATTATTTTAAAATTGTTAACTTTGCTGTGTAGCATGCTATCTTTGATTCATCTCACATTTTAACATAATCATCCTTGTCTGCTTCACCTTGAGTTTGTGGCTATAGGGTAATCATCTATATACAAACTGCTGAATGTGTGTAACAAAAAGTAGATCTTGGGCTGTTGATCAGAGAAACACTGTGCTTACCCTGCAAACTTTTTGTTTTATGTAACAAATGCAACTATCCAGATAATCCTAGTATAACCAATGGTTGGGTGCTATGCACTACTTCCAGGATCAAATATTTGAAAGGTAAAACTTATGTTCTGTATTATATATACATAGTGTATATAGTGTGTGTGTATGTGTGTATATATATATTTTTAAAATAGATACATTATGTAAAATGAATTATTATAGTGTCTAGGAGCTCCAATTACTGACCAGGATCCCCTTCTGCTAGACTCCTTTCAAACAAAAAATCAATGCCATTCCTAGACAGCTGACACTTTTAAGTCTTTGACAAAAGTTAACAGTTATGAACAAATACAGAATACAGGAGCACAAGGAAAGTGTTTTGTTTTGTTTTTTGGTCAGCGGTATTAGCACAATAGCAGCCAAACAATTGCCAAGGTTTTGTTTGTTTGTTGACCTTGCAGCAAAGAGTTTTAAGAAACAGAGGAGAAGAACGAAATGACTTCATGGGTGCTTACTAGGAAATTCTTTCCAACCATCAGGAAAATATGGGAAATGGGATGAATGAGCTCGACTGAAAATTTAATGAGTGAATAATGGAAGTTGGTGCCGTTGGCTGAACGGAACTAAGGGTAGCCTCTTAGTGCTGGATGAAGGATAACAAATAGGGAAAGGATAGCCTGGAAGTCCTTAAGAGTGAGGACCAAGCAATTGGTGTAAAAAGAGAAAAGTATAGGATAACTGAGATTGGAAGGGACCCTGGGAGGTGATCTATTCCGACTTTCTGCTTAGTGCAAGGTGAGCTAACTGGAAAGACAGAAAGATAGCATGTTCCACGCATGATCTAGAAAAATTATTTTTGCAGCTGCATGCTGAATACCTCAGAATTGCATTTTCTATCCTAGTTAGAGCAAAAGAAAAGGCTGCTGTGGTAACTCAAGTATGAATAAAGGGTTTTAGTTTATGAAAAGTAGGATGATGAGCATGTTAAAGAGAAAAAATAACTGGATTCTTGTCTCTGGGGGTGCTGTAGGAACGTAGAATGAAGTCTGTCAAGTTGGGTTGTTTACAGTCACTTTTACAGTCACTGAAAACTTAAATCCCGTTGAGACCTTAGGATGAAGATTGAAAAACAAATTTAGTCTTTGAGTCTAATGTGACAGCTAGATACTGACTAAACAGCTTCAGAGAGACAGATTAGCCACTTAATTTGGAGAACTCAGCATGTTTCTGGTAGACAGTACGTCTCTGAATTGTCTTTTGGAATGAGGTTACTCACAAGGTTTATATTATCTGGAGGTTATGTGGCCCAAGATTTCAAGCAAAGTTCTGCTGAAGATTGTTGACAATTCAAGAGGGTAAGGTTGTACTGCTGTCTTAAATACTTTGGTGAGAGTGAGTTCAAGTGAGCACAAGAAATAGAAGACCATGTAAAGAGAGATAACAGAAGGAAATGGCATGATAGGAAAATAGTGCATGTCATGAATTAAGAGATGAAGGGCAGATGGAGGGGTAGGCAAGCTTAATGAGTTCAGAGTTTTATTTCTATTTCAGTTTAAAGGTAAAATTGTTTATATTGTGATGGGGAAACAACCAGTAGTGGATGCGAGAGAGAATAAAAAAAAAGACTAAAGGAGAGGAGGAGAATGGACAGAGGAAAAGATCAGGAAATGGTTTATTAGTCTATTTGGGATTCATCTGTCATTTGCAGAGATTGATTAGTATAGGATTAGTTAGTGTAGAGGGTAGTAAACTTTTCATTAGTTTAACACAAAGCCTTGGATATAATGGTATTTAAGGAAATCCTAGAAAGAATTAACTTGCATAATAATAATGAAGGTAAATTTTAGCACAACGAAATACTCTGTTACAACTAGTAACTAGTAAAGGAAATAATCTGTTACAGCTAGAAATACCACGCTTCCTTCCTCACATTCCAGCAGTTTATTTTTTTTTTAAGAGATTAAAAATGTTGTCCTAGTACTAAGAGTTTTCATTTAGAAAATTAGCAGCATAGAGAGTGCTACTCTATATGAGACTGTTTAAGTTATTCAGATTCTCAAATAGGTGGAAATAGTATATTGAAGTTATATTAATATTCTAGCAGATTTTGAACTTTTACTACAATTAAAGGGAGCACAGAAGGTGGAAAAGGAAAGGAGGAAATTCTGGAGGTTTGTGCCTCACATGCACAGTGCCTGGAAGGGGGAGAGGGCTTCTGTGCTGCCTTTTTGACTCCTTAGGGTTAGCAGAGTCCTGAACACCAGTTCCTTCAGCTTAGGAGCAGGCTCCTGCCAATCTCTGCCCTTGCTGCTGAGCCCTGACGATGAGTAATGATCTGAACGGACTTTGCACTCAGGATTGAAAAATGGGGTGTCAAAGGCACTGTACTTCCATCCTGTACCATGTGTCCACGTAGGCTGAGCAGAACAGAAATTTTTATTACACAAAGCATAGCGTTAGTTTTTCTCTCACTGCGTAGTTCCAAGTATTCAGATCCCTTCAGTATGTGATTTGAAGTGTTTTAGATTTTCCCAAGGTGCTGCTTTTAAATAGTGCAAAAGAAGCTCCTTTTCAAAAAGAAACAATCTACAGAAGCCCTAATTTGGACACCCCTATTCAAGCATTGCATGAGTTTTTGAAATACACTTTCAGTAAGCTCTTATATCATGATATCTGCCAACACGAGCTTAGCACAGGATTTAGTTTATACCGTTCAGGATCTTCAGATGCTCAAAAAAGGCAAAATTACTTTTAAACTACAAAAAGCAAAATTGCTTTCTATGAGCTAAAAGAAGCTACTCCCACCAGAGGGAGCTAAATTCCCAAAAGCAGAAGTGAAAATGAATATTTCCTGAGGTGGACAGAGAAGCAGCTGTACCTGGGGGTGCCCTGCCCTGCCCTGCCCTGCTGCGCTGGCGTATGCCAGTGTGGCCCCACAGTTCATGCCTTTCTCCTGATTTACAGCAAGGAAGATCTAATTGTTACTATGCAGTTCAGAAGCCATTAGCACAGAAGAAAACAGTAGTAATGACTGGCTTATCTTCTGACTGGCTGTATTTTTTATATATATCCATATTTATTTAAATATAACATTGTATTTGAAAATACAATATATAGTGCTAAAAGTTAGTCTTTGCTATTTTTTTTACTTAATGTCTGTTTTTCATAGGAACAGCAGAACAGTTAGAGAAAGATACCCAGCAAAAATTTAAAAAACTATAAAAATGCATCTATTTTTATTTCAGGACTTCTGCAGCATTTTTTCCCCAATAATCCCTGTTTTTTCTTTGCTAAAATATGCTAGCATATTGTGTGTGCCTACAATATGATCATTCTTATAATTCAACCAGAACAGAAAGAGGACTGCACTGTGGTCTGATACGGCCTTGCTGAAGCTGATGAATGAAAAGGTTCAAAGTATCCAGTTGTTGAAAGGGGAAGTAATATATGACTTGCTGCTGTATCAGCACTTCCCACAGGTGGGAAGACATAAAAATAGAAGTTATACCAGGACTTTTGCTCTTCTATTTCTGTTACTAATTATAAGGGACAAACCTGTCACTTGCATTGGTGTAATCTAATAGAACTCTACTTAAATGTGCAATTATGCATTTAAAAGACTGGAGCATTTAGGAGAAGGATCAATGTTAATAGGCTCTGCTATCTCTTACAATGGTCAGATAATATATAACAATGCAATCTATTTTCCTAATCTTTTTGGTGATGGATATGTCTTATCTAACAAATTACATCACTTTTTCTTATTATTTTTAATATAGTATTTCTGTTTATGGAGTCACTCCATAAGAGGGAAGCATCTGCTGAAAAAACAGACTTAATCCCTACAACTCTTGGGAGGGCTTCATAAAACTGCATTTTTGCTATAAGTGTTTCTATTGTATGTGCGTACGTGTTGTAAAAATACAGGCTTCTGATAAACTCCAAAGGCAATTGTGAATAGTATCATGAACAAACACATTTGGTCTCTTTTACTTACCTTGAGAACAGGTATGTATTTTTGATGTGATTTCTACATTGGGCCAAGTTCTGTGCTATAAACTTACCCAGCCAGCTTCATTGATTTCACTGGGGCTGCAGGAACTATGTACCAGGAAAGAATTTGGCATTATAGCTCCCCTGTTCCAATGCAGTAGAAATGCCTTCAGTATCATACTAAAAGAAACTATTAGAATTTTTCAGAGAAGAATATGTAATATCTTGCATTGGCAACGTTGGACAAAACTTCTGCTCATGCTGTTGTGGGTTTCAGCTAACACTGTGTCTTTCAAGATAGTAGGTGGGCAGCTTACACTTACAGTGACCTTCATACATGGTGGTTGTGTTGTCTAATCACATTTTGTGCAGTTAAAATGATCAGTGAGCAATGATTAAGCCTATTATGATTTTTAAGCCTCTGCTTTCTCTTATGACTAGATATGTAACAGTAACACGCTATGGGAAAGTATTGTGGAGAACTTATGTGACACAATTACACCTGAAATGAGAGAACTGGCACAGGAAATGGGCTGGAAACAATTCTTCTTCACAGACAAACTTCAGCTGCAGCTGCAGCTCCGAAGAAGGCGGCAGAAAGACGTTCAAGAGGAAAAGCTAACTGAATAAAAGATGCATTTTCTCACTGAGGCAACAGTTGTAAGGTGTGGATTTGTTGTTTATCAGGTTATATTTACTGACTTTTCTTCTTTATTAGGGAAACTAGGTTAACTGAAAGATTAGAAGAATAAAACCAAAATATGTCTTGCTAGAGGCCCAATATGTAAATAATATAATCTTTAATATGTTGGGCCTCTTGAAATTGTATTATACTGAGCATGACAACAGTTACTAGGAATAGAAGAGATTGTGGCTCCCTTGTACTTTGTTCTGACTTCTTACGAATTTTTTATACGTACCTAGTCCATGTTTGGTAATAGATGCTATGGCATTGTCATCATTACCTTTATAGAATAGAGAAGAAAACCATCAGTTCTTACTACAAGAATTGCTGATGAATGCTGAATTTTTACCGTCCACCATAGTAAATTTTCAGCGTTTATAGGCAAGTAACATATGCCTGGTTCCAGTTTGATGTATGTTAATATGTTTTTAAATTAACTAATAACCTTCAAGCAAATAATCCCTTTGTCACCAAGAAGAAACTTCTTTGGTTACTGAGGGTGTGAATCAAACCATCTTCCTTGTCTTGGGACAATCCATCAAAATCATGTTTGAGGCACGCTGCCAAAATGGGATAGAGGCAAATTTCCTTAATCTTGCTGATGAAGGAACTTCTTAGAGTAATTGAATTCTGTTGTTAGTTGTATATTTGGTAAGAGATATTTGCTATCTTCTAAGACCACAATATTGGTTATTTAAGTGTGTTTTAAACCAAAGGCAGTTCTTACTGACGTTTTTGAGATACTCTAACAACCAAATTCGGTAATTAAGAGGTCAAATATTACTACTCTGAAAGCACTGATTAATTAATTTACCATTTGCCATTGACTAGACTTAAGACCTGAGCATTAAAAACAGTGATTACAATAATATCTGGAGGGTGTACTCAACTTCCATTGAGTTCACTTAGGTTGCCTACATAAGATCTACAAGTTAAGGCATTGTAGTCTTTAAAATCATGTAAATGATTAGCTCTGTTTAATCCAAAACGTATTATAATCATCTAAAATGATTATAATACGTAGGGCACCTAAGATTAAAGGTCAGTATCCTTGTAAAAGTGATGTGATAATATATAAGCAGACTCAAAGTTCTACTCTAAAATTATGCAGGAATTAATTATGGCATCCAGGCTAACAGTGACACTTGTACTGATAAATTATCAAATTCTACCTATAAAAAAAAATTACTGATTGCAGTGGCATTAAATGACCATTAGAAAACATTGATTTTCTTTAGCTTGTCTCATTTTCGTCAGTGCTTTTGGGAAGTTCTATTTTTTTTTTTTTTTTTTTTTTTACTAATTCTTCATAATGCTTTTTTCCAGCAAAAATGGTAATGTTTATTTTTACATAATACCAATTTTTTACCATTTTCTCCTCTGGGCATGTATTCACACCAATATCAATATTCAAACCAGTAGGAAAAAATTCTCTATTTAAATTATATGCTGCATATATGATACAGACATAGACATTTTAGGCAACTATAACTTTATACTTTAGTTTATAATTTACTTGTTACTTTTAGTCAGTGATATTCTTTCTGCTTGTTAAGTTCCCAAGATTTTACCTGAAAAATTCGCTTTCAACATATGCCATGTGTATCTTTGAACCAGATTCAGTTAAGGTAGGTCCCTTCAGTTCAGGGCTGAGGTTCTGTAGGCATTTAGGTAAACAATTTTTTTAAAAATCGAGAATGAAATATGAATTTAATAAATCAGTTAAAAACTGTAAATAAGGGGTTCTTATTCTATTTCTTTATAAAGACAAAAGCATAGCAGTATTTTAAACGTTAAAAGATATTTGCTAATTTATGTTAAGAATATTTTGTTTTGTAACATATATATTGGTTATATGGTTATATATATATATGTGTGTGTGTGTGTGTGTGTGAGTTATATATGGTATATTGTATATACCAATATTCTTGAAGTGTTTGGTGATGACAGATCTTTAGGTGAAAAATTTGCTCTTCCAACATTTAAGCACATTCTTTTCTCTTTGTGAATATTTCCATTTAGGTCAATGACAAATTCCAATTTTCTCATGGGCATACAACGCTGTATTCACAAAATTTCTCTTCCATGTAATAAAACACTATGAACTGTAGGCTTTTTTCAGACAGTTTTAAAGAACTATAGTATATGAGCAAAGCTACTAAACAATAGACCCTCTTTTCTCACTTTCTGTCAATTTACCACCAGTTAATACTTTTGTTAGTTGGTACACTCATAACTAATTCAGGCAGTCCCAGGTTAGGAAACTAGAACCTATGCGAGCCAGTATGGACTGACTGAATATTAATTGAAATTTCTAATTTAATTCTGTTTTGTCAGCCCATCTCCCTGATCAACTATACAGCTGTCCTTTCTATTAGAAGAAATGAGAATAATCATTTTGCAGGAGAATCTCCATTTTTTTAAGTTTAAAAAATGACCTGAATTGGCAAATGAACAGAAAGTGAAATTTCAGGTGATGTAAGTTTATTCCCAGTATACAGCCCAGTAAGGAGATATACTGCTGATATCATAAGAGAATAAATTATTCATTACAGAAATATGCAAATAAAATTGTTTTTGACAGAGGACAAAGTGAAGTTCTAAGTGTAAAGGATACATATATTTCAAAGCAAAAGAAGCAATTTGATGAAAATATCACTTCAGCAAATATATATATATATATGTTTCACCAATAAAGGATACTTCAGTTAAAATCTAGTAGCAGCATTCACACCAAGAAAACATTAAACCTGTAACTAAAAAACTGATGTCAGAGCATAGTTTACATGAATATTTTCTCCAGCAACAAAACTGATTTCAAGCAATTACTGCCTGCTTGTTCATGCCGCAGGTTGCAGTTCACTACCATCTCAGTCGCTTTAATACCAATTTTCAGGGTCACATCATACTATACTATATCGCTGAACTGACCTAAGTTTTGAAGTAGTTTGGGGTTTTCTTAAGGTTTTCCTTTTTAACTTGACTCACTTCAGTGATCTATTTTAAAGTATGTCCCTGCCAACGGTTGCAGAATTGCAAAACTAAGAAGCTGGTGAATTACAATACGGAACAATGTAAGTCAAGGTTCAGAACCTTTTTAACCAGCCTTGCAACTATGAAAGAGATCTGTATACTTATACTCTGTTTCATGCCGAACTGCCTGCCAATAGTTGTTCACTTTATTTTAATAGTATCAATTGTTTTTAGAGAATTTTGGCAGTGTATATCAGTATCAAAGAACCTGATTTATCATGAAAAGAACTTTTATAAAGCTAACGTGACAAAAAGAACTGCAAAGTGACTTTTACTTGCTATAGGAAAATTAACATCTGCTTCACTTCCCAAAGCTGAGAAAAGTATGTCTTGTAGCATCACACAAAACATACCATGCTGATCATCTGGTGCTTGGTGTTGTTTAAGACAATTCTTTTAAAGATTTTAAATGGTCTTTAGTTTTTCCATGCTTTGTATTATCTAATTCTCCAGCAAGTAAACATTAAAAAAAGTGACTAGTCTTAGCCAGTTCACGCTGTACTTGTATATAGCAACACAACTGATCATAATTTAATGTTGTTTTGTTCCAAAATTCAGTTTAGGAAAACTTAACATGCTATACTCTAGTTCTTTCTAAAATGATATTTGGTCTCTGTTTCTTTAGTATTGGTTACTTGAGGGTAAACAATTCCCACGGAAGGAAATAAAAATCATACAAAGTTCTACAATATGTCTAATTGTGTAAAGCAGCCAGGAACTGTTCCAACTGTTTCGGGAATCATTTTCCAGTCTGGGAAATCCTTGGTGAAATGGTTCAACTGTAATGCATCAAACTATAAGGCAGGTTTAAGAAAATGGATATGCCATAACAAAATGTTATTTTCTCTCTTATATTTTAGGTATTATGTTAGGGAGCTATTAAAGGAGCTATTTTGCATGTAAACAAAATATTTCTGTATCATAAAAGACTGCAAACTAGAATCAGACCAAAGTTAGCTTTCCAAAGCATAACTTTAAAAATACAGAAAATATTCGTACTGATCTCAGATGTCTTTGTACTTGCTGGGGGTATGATGAGCACCTCTAGGTCAGTTATATCAAATATGGCAATTTACCTTGGATCTGGTCCATACTGATATAGCTAAATCTCAGTAAGCAAAATCAGAAGACCCTATATGCACAGGTCCAAATTCTGTTCTCAATTATATCAATATAAATCATGAATAACTGCTCAAATAGTTGAACTGAAAACAGAATTTCAGAAATCAGTCTGTCTGAACATGGAAACTAGTGTATGTGGAACTCGGACAACATATCATCAGACTTAGCAACTTATAATTTCTTTTGAAGAATCAAATTAGTATTTTCCAGCCATTTCCTGGTTTTGCTTTTATGTTTATTTTACTTTAGGTGCATTAAGCGTCTGAGCATTTATAATGCAGCCTGTATAATGGGCCTGTACTTTATTACAGCCTGTATATTGAGGATGGCTACTTTATTATGCAGTTGATGATTTAAACAAATACAATAAAAAAATCCTTGAAATAGAGAGCCCTTTCAGAAAAATATACGAATCTTTTCCAATTTTTCATTACAGAAATAGTAATTTTAAGACATTAAATTAATTGAATGATTGTACTAGTATTTCAGTGGTACTTGACTAGCCTGATAAGAAATACCATCATCATCTCATACTCAGTACCTAATCTTTTTATCAGCTAGCATACATAATAGGAAGGTTTTCCTATTACAGGTGTGAAGGTACATCCTTCACACCCAAATCAGATTCTCTTCTAGGACTTGTGTAAATTCAGAGTAACTGCACTGCAGTCAATGTTGTTTCACCAGTGTGTAGAGGTGAAAAGTTAAGAGAATCAAGGGTGAAGTTTTCTACCATTGTTCAAATTTTAAAAGACTGGCAGTGTGCTTTTAGTCTATATTTGTTATAAAGTAAAAAATCTTAACTCATTTTAAAAGCGTATATCTAATAATTTATTAGCATTTTGGAGCATGTTTTGTTTTCACTTTAGTACAGCTCGATGTGATTGGTTCCATAAGAACGGCTTTATCCTGCCACACAATAGAAACATAAAACCAAGAAATTCTGTAGAAAAAACATCTGTACCGTTGCTCTATACTTGTGCCTCTTCGGTAGATTTTTCTCTTGGCTGTTTCTTTTGAATGCAAGGTTGGATAAATAAAAATATTATTCCCACCATGTATAGCAAGCCACATATGTAAAAAGAAAAATCATACTTTTGTGTGATGTCATAGATCCAACCTGCAAAATAAGGACAAAATATGTTCATTGCAAAGCTTGAGAACAAGAAAAATCGCATGGGAATATACAAACAATATTGCACATTTCTCTCAGGACATTTCAATCAAATCAATGTTTTTCTTGTGGAAAAAAAGATGGTGATTGTGTCCTCCTTTACATGCTACAAATGGGAATGTATTAACAAAATATTCACCACAACCCAGAACTAGTACAAAACCTACCCCATCATTTAAGTATTATGGAAGTCTTAATACGAGAGTTTAGCTCCATGTCCTCCACAGTCCTATGAAGCCAAGCAATGTCATCTCTAACGCGGTACATTTTTCAGATATATAACAGATCTGTCTCTAAAAGATATTTTGGAATCTCAAACCATTTCTTCCACCCCACTATTTTCTTTGCAAAATGCCTGATACTACTTCTGTATTACGCAGGTTAGATTGAATGCTGTGCCTTGTGCAAGCAAACACATTTCCAATAGCTTTCTCAGGGACTCCGATACAGATAAATGCTTTTTCAAAAGACAAAATCTCAGTACTATGATGACTCTCATTTCAACCTTAATTCCTTGGAAAAGGCAAAACTACCTTAAAATTATTTCCAAAAGGTTTGAAATCACTAAATAGTGAAATTCCCTTGAGCCATGCTGGTTGCCCTGCAATGTAACCTTAAGATCTGAAGCTTATTTTACACCAAATAATTGCTTCCTATTTGCTTCATTACTAAAAACCAAATACAAAGATATGTTCAGCATAGACTGAGAGGTGCTAAAAGAGCGTATAATCAAGTAAAACATTGCTGCTTCTCAATGAATACTGAATGAGCTTTCTTCTAAATCATTGTAGCTCTCTCAATGGTGGGGAGAGAGAGAGAATTGTTGTGCTGCTAATAGCTTTAGTTCAGCCTAGTGCCATCCCTTGCGGACCATGACCATTACTTATAAGGTTTCTTCATAATTTTTTTTTTTTTTTTGATTTGCAGGTCCGTAAAAGCCTGCCATAGTCTGGCTTTGGTACTGACAATCAGCACGTATTTCTGTCCTGTACTTTCCCATCTCTTTCTGTGGGTAAATTTATAATGAATGTTGTTTCAACCTAAGTGACTTTAGGGATGACAGGACATATGCTTCTACCTTCTGCTGTGGATGGCAGTAAAGATACTATGGGCTGTGCAGCCCCAAAAATAGATATTGCTGGCTGAATGAAAGGCAAAGCCAGATCAGCTGAGAGTAAGTTGAATCAACACATCCATTGGCAGCTTACAGTGGTGAAGCCCAAACACAGTTTATAGTTCTTGGGGGTAATGCCTTGGCACAAATAGCTGCCTATCCTGAAAACTCTCTAGCCATCATTTTTTCATCTAGATATAGGCATGAGTGTGTATGTGAATAGAGTGCATATACTACACAGAAAACATAAGTTAACCTGTTCTCTTTTTTAAAAAGTATATGATAATATTTTAAAGAAACATACCATTGAAAGGATAGCTTGCAATAGATATGAGTGATTTGCAAGGATGGTAATTGGTAATGTGTGAATAGTGAGCTGGTAGCCAGCAAATGTAATCTGTAAATATGTACAATGTAAAGATGGAGGTTACAGTCCACTCTGGAGCAGGGGTAATTTTGTTAACTACATGTGTCTGCAACATAAGGAAGATCAATAATATAGACAATCACATGGTTATATAATACAAACATCTGTTGGTAAGAAATTTGAATTTTTTTACCTGCAAAGGGTGGTCCAAGCAATGCAGATATTCCATTGGCACAAATGATGATGCCATAGGCATTTGCAAGGTGTTTAGTTCCAACTAAATCTTCAGTCACAACAGGCATTAGAGAAAAATAGCCACTAGAAAATCCTATTAGAGCACAAATCACAGCCAGAGTAATGTATGTTTGCATTAATGGCAAAATAAGAATACAGGCAACCAGGGTAAAGTTAGCTAGGAGGAAGACATTCCAAGTGCTGATGCAAGGTAAATCAGAGATGATTCCAAGGATCACTTTACCAAATATATGAACAACGGCAATAATTGATGTCAAAGGAAATATATTATTCTGACTTGATAAATTGTACTGCTTCACTATTTCTGGAAGATGAATAAAGGGAATGACAAAGCTGCTATAGGCAAACAAAGCCCAAATTATAAAGGCCACAAACACTCTATTGGTAAACAGTGATGCAGCTCCAAAGTAACTGGAGTACCATATTCCAAACCCCTTCCTGACTGTAACTGTCAGCTGGCTCACCGTCTTAAGAATGCACAGTCCATACATGTTCTTTCTCCTTCTAGATTTACCTCCATTTTCTGTGTGTTGAACACTGTCAAGCACTTCTTCATTTGTTGCATCTTCTTTTTTTTCCTGTTCTTCATTTAAGACTCCATTAGATTTTATAGTCTCTGTGGAATGGGACAGAGCTTTTGCGCAATTATCCTCACTATTATTTCTCACAACATACTTTTCATTAACAACCTCTTTGGGAGAAAGTGGCCTCATGAGTGCTCCACAGACACAAAGGTTCAGAGAGATCGCACCCTGGATGAACATTGCATTCCTCCATCCAAATTCCACACACAGATACTTCAGTAAAGCAGTCATTAAGAAAGCTCCAAAGCCTGTTCCTGTTGTACTGAGTCCTTGTGCAAGTGCTCTCCTCTTCTGAAAATACTGTCCCACCATGACCACTGCAGGTAGATAAACCATGCCACTTCCAACACCTATGAAAATAAAAGTTGCAATCAATATGAACTTTCTGCCAGCAAGACAAAAAGCAGCAGCAAAAGGCACATCATTAACAACAAACATAGCAGATATATTCCTAACTTTTGTGCAAGTAAAGTAGTAAAATGAGGAACAGATCAAATCAATTCAATAGTAACTTTCATTTGTTACCTTGTAGCATTTTCCAAAATTTGAGATATTCATTCCAGTGAATTCCAGTTATTTAACTGCTAGAAAAACCGAAACACATTGACGATAAAACCTTCATTTCGGTTCAGTATGATATCACTGGAAAGCACCAAAGATCCCACAGTAAGTCAGTGACAGTTAAATATGGAGACAAATATAAACAAACCCTATTTTGAAGTATGTATATTTGTAATACTTGCATCTGACGGTATCAGTGACCAGAAATTGCTTAGGGTCATGTGTTATTGCTTTTGCTTAAGTTCACCAGCAATGAAAAGCTACAGCTGATTTTTCTCCTTGCTTTGTAATTCCTGAGCCACAGCGACAATGAGATACGTTTCACGAGTGAGCGAGTGGCTTTAGCACAGCGGTGGGACCTTGGGTAGCGTTCAGGCTTCTCTTTGGACACTCTTGAGCTAAGGCAATATAAGGAGGGGGCCACACAGTTGCAAATATGATTCAGTAATCCTCAACGATAAATAAATAAATACTAATGTTTATTAGTAATTAATGATATTGATTGTTGATAATAGTAAATGATAGAATTTTTAGTAATAAAGATAATAAATCCTCAATAATCTGATTCAATAATCCTCAAAAGGCATCTTCTTAAAAGGAATTTTGTAGGAAGTCTGTCACTTGTAATTAGAAAACAGGCTATTAATGATACTTATTTCAAGCAGAAAGTTTTGAGAGTCCTGCAAACACATCGTTAATCTGCCAACTTGTAACAGATGCACACTTTTTCTCACTGCAAAATGTTTTCAAAGTCACTGTGGTCATAATTTAGAGCAGTGTTTCACGCTTAAAAGTTTTCCTAAAGAGCTGGTAACGAAGCTGCGTGACACGCTGCAGGCAAACCTGACCGAGAAGAGCTGTCGCTCCAGCAAAGTCTGGAAAACCACCTCCAGACCCCTCCGAAGCACAGCGGTCAGACCTGACCTGTTTTGCCTGCTAGAAGCGTTTATTTCTTTGCTATGCAAAGAAATGATCAGCTTTTACTTGGCACAAGCTTTCCCTCACCAAATCCAGCGAAAACTTTTCAGGGAACGTCTCTGCCCTCTAGGAGACGCCAGACTGGCCGAGGGCTGACCTGTCTTTGCAGCAGACTGTGAAAAAACAGCTTTACAATCTCCTAGTTTCGCACCGCCCAGCCTCGCGCTAGTATTTACCGCACTTCCCTGAAGTCTTGAGAAATAAGGAATTCTATAAATTGTTATTTGTTGTTTGTGTATTCGGTGGGCTCCGCAGCGAGACGGGAGGTAGCGGCCTGCGCCCGCATACCACCTCCACGTGCAACTACAGGGCCGCGGGCGTCCTCGCTCCCTTCTCTTCGCCGATTCGGGCCCGAAACGCCCTCCACACGGGGCGGAGGCCGGCTCCTCGGCCCCCGGCAGGCGGCAGAGAGAGGGAGGGCGGCCGGGTGCGCCGGCATGGGCCCGGCAGCCGGGGGCAAGAGCTGGCGGAGCTGCGGGAGAGGAGCCCTGCCGAGGGGACGGGCGCCTCGCCACAGGAGCTCGAGGCGGCAGCCGGGAGACGAGAGGAGAGGAGAGGACGGGGCGTGAGGGGCCGTGACTGAGCGGAGGGGGAGCGAGGGGACGGTGAGTGAGGGGACAGGAGTGAGGGGACGGTGAGGGGACCGTGAGGGAAGGGTCATGCGTGAAGGGACAGTGAGGGGACGTGACACTGAGTGAGGGGACAGTGAGGGGACGGTGAGGGAGGGGAGGGTGAAGTGATCATGCGTGAAGGGACAGTGAGGGGACGTGACACTGAGTGAGGGGACGGTGAGGGAGGGATCATGTGTGAGGGGACAGTGAGGGGACGTGACACTGAGTGAGGGGACAGTGAGGGGACGGTGAGGGAGGGATCATGTGTGAAGGGACAGTGAGGGGACGTGACGGTGAGGGGACGGTGAGGGGACGGTGAGGGAGGGATCATGTGTGAGGGGACAGTGAGGGGACGTGACACTGAGTGAAGGGACGGTGAGGGAGGGTACGGTGAGGGGACAGTGAGGGGACGTGACAGTGAGGGAGGGGACGGTGAGGGGATTTGACGGTGAGGGAGGGGACGGTACCTGGCAGCCTCACAGAGATGGAGGCAGCACCTCAGGCACCTCTGCACTGGTTTGCTGCCCAGAATTACTCTGGCGCCAGTATCTCACTTTTCCATCTCATGTGGAAATTTGCCTCAGATTTTTCTGAAAACATAGTTTTTTACCTTATTTTTTAAATTCTCTGTATATCTGCCGTCTTTTTATCTGATTTTTTTTTTTTTGGGGGGGGGGGTAATGCTCTTTCTGAAAAGCAGCAAGGGTTGAGAGGAAGAGAGTGCGCTGAATACAGTCCACGTGCAGGTAGGCAAACCCTGCCAAAAGGGCAGAACCTTGCCTGTAAGTGTTGTTCTTTGCTCTGGAATTTACAGTATGCTGGTTTAAAAACTAAACGACGGTCATAACTGTGATCCTTGTTAGATTCAATTCTCTTCTATACAGAGAGCGAGATAAAAAAATTACATACAGAAAACCTGCAGAATTCGGTGAAATTCTGCTCAAGGTTTTTTTGAGGGGATTGGAGGGTCTTGAAGCTATTACCAAAGCTACAAGTTTTTTTTCATAGTGGTTCTGTCACATATAACATGGATACCACGCTTCGTTTGCAACCACAGCTGGCCATACTGTCTACGGAGTGGATAATATTTTAAAGGCCCTTGAGCTCAATGTTTCTCAAGCAACAATTAAAGGCCAAATTTTATTTTTCTTATTTGCAACATTTAAACATTTAAGGTTCATATCTATCTCAAGCTTCTTTTTCCAGAAAGAAGCCGTGAGTAATAGAGGCTACAGCAGACTGCAAAATTTAGTAAAACAGTTACCTAGTGATTGTTATTAAGCAGCACTGTGCCCTAACCAAATAATCAAGTCCTCCAACAAACCTTCAATAGGAAATGATGTTACCCATTTCTCCCACCTCTCTCCCACAAGTCTGCAGCAAAACTAGTTGCTATTCATTAGCGGTTATTGATCTAATCGGAATAACCTTTATTAGAAGCTACACATGAAAAAAGACTGTATGCATTGTCCTGATTCAAGCAGAGCAAATCTAGCAACAGGGATTCAAAAGAAGAAACAGACACAATAACCTTTTTGCAAAAAAAGACATGCTTATCTATTTAGTTTCTTTCTTCATTAAAAACATAGACGTTACACTCTTTAAAATGGATTTTGAAACAGCACATAGTTATCACAGTCTGGGATTCCATTAATGTGGAGCAGCTCCTGTAGAAAATATTAGTTGTTTCTTTAAATGACAAAGAGAGGAGTTAGCTATAAATACAGCTCAACAGTATTTTAACTGCCTTTAAATTGTACTTTCTAGAGTTCTGGTTACATTAATTTTTCTGGCGTCTAGTATATTCCTTTGGGAGAAACTGATAAAAATATCATCTTCACATGGTAGCTTTTCATGACAACAAAAGCCATTGGGTCTGATCCACTGAGTAAATACAGAAGTTTCTGCAAAGATAATAGGCTGCAGAAAGTGTGAAAGGAAAGCGGTAGTAACTCCACTGAAATCAATGGTGTCTATTATGCCTACATTAGCACATAATGCCAGATCATCTCAGAGCTGAATAATCTAAAACCATAAGTTAAGTTACGCTCCCTAATTAAATCTTTTTTTTTTGTTTTTAATTGGGAAAAATGATACAGGAACCAGTTTAACTTATCTCTTTGCTCGCCAGATAACTTTGAAAAGGCATTAAAAATAATTAAAAGAACTTTCAAATGTTAATACAGCTTACCAGCTGTCACTCCAAATGTAATGAAGAGGCAGTGCACATTTGAGGCATAGGCACTCAGTATCCAGCCTAGGGCATTTAATATCCCTCCAATTATTGCTGTCTTGCGGCACCCACACATGCTAATGAATAAACCAATGAAAGGACCTGTTAAACGACACAGAAAAAATGCTAAATTATTTACTTAAATATCTATTTGCACTCTTTAATAATTTTTCACATGAAGATTCTTATCTTATTATATGTTTTAAACAAAATGTTAAACATCAGGCTACTCATGCAATTCAGTTTGTTTTCCCTATTACTGTTCAAAATTGTGGAAAGAAAAATTCAACCAACCAACCAAATACTTAGCAAATACCCCCTAGGGCCTAAAATCAAAATTGCTCTGTAATGAAGGAGCAGGTTTAAACAGAGGAAGAAACTGAAACCATTGTTCCTGATACTAATACTGTGCTAGTGCAGTCCTTTTTTACATATAACTAGAAAGTAAGCCTTTTCAGTTCATATTCACTGGAATATTTTAGGCAGACCTAAGTTTAACTTATTCAAAATTAATTTAGAGAGAAACAGATGTGTGTGTATGCATAACACACACACACACAAAAACACACACACATATATACACACCCCTACAGATTTTATTTTGGGTTGATCCAATCCCAATTAAAAAAATAAATTTTAGTTCAGCTGGAAAACTTAAATATAAATTAATTCATGGTCCAAATTCAATATACGACTCCCTCCCAGACAAAGAGGACTACACGCTCCCCAGATGATCTCTTTTCTTCAGTCTACTGAGGTCTTGAAGTCACAGGCATCCTTTCCTGCTTGTGCTGACTCCTAGTCTAATTGTTTCTTCCACCATCTTCCCTGCTGTTTCCTGTTCCCTCTAAGTAAAATTTGTCCTGGTGACTTTAAAACAGCAACTCAGGAGAACTTGTTCAGCTTCGCTAACAAATATGAAAACTGCAAAAAAATATTTGAGGGCTCTGAGTGCCAAACACATTCTAAAAATCTATGTAGTTCTGAAATAAATTCTGCTGGAACATACCTACAATAAGTGTAATGCCCATGCTAAGGGAGCTAACCCATGCTGTTAAGCCTCGACTTTGATTAAATTCTTCCAGCCATTCCATGTTGAGGATTCCAAGGGCCATTTGGGACCCCATGATAAGAATGTGTACAAGGAAAGAGGAAAGTACAATCATCCAAGCCCATCCTCCATCGATGTTTGGATTGGGCTGAACTGTCTTACTTCCATCTTTTGAGTCATCTCCAAAATCATATCCAATATCCTCTCGACTAGTATACATTTTCTCCACAGTATTCTGAAAAAAAATAATACCTTCAAAATGCATACGAAATTATCAGATTTTGTAGTTTGATTACAGTGAATAATATAAATCACAACCATATTTCACCATTGTGTTTTAGTGCAATTCTCAGTTGATAACTGGGTTTTCATTGTTCAAATGTAAAATGCTTGAATAACTCTCTAATTTATGCATTTCTTCCTGTTTCTTATTATCATGGCTGTCTACGTAGGAATACTTATGGGTTTACAGGAGGTTGCATCATTTCCATTATGACATAATTTTTACTTACTTGTATATGACTGAGCGCACTTACTCTTCATGGGCTGTCTGTGGTCACAAAGTAAGACTGGTCTCCTCCGTACATGTATTTCCTCTTCTGTATCACCTCTGCTGTCCCAGTTAGATCATGTGCCTTTGCTTCAAGTTGATAAAGCTTGGAATAAAAAAGGAGATCATGAACAGGCAGGTAGATGAAATCACCACATTTTGTCAGAGGAAACCGGTTTTGAGATGTATTTCTTCAATAGTGGAAAGATAAAGAGTCATGACAAAGAACGATAAAGATTATCAGATTCTTGATGTTCAGCATGCTTTGCTTATATAAATTACAAAGAAGGGATTGTTACTACCTCTCCGTCAAGCTTTAAACTTGTATCAGCGTCAATTTGACAAATAGTTTGCTGTTATGCTTTCAGTTTCCATAGTATTAATCTGTATAATCCTGTTCAAATCAATGAATCCTTCCAAATTAATGCCAGTGCTTATCAGAATCAAATTAACTGGCAGAGTTATGTGCATAGGTATGTAGACTCAGGCCATAATACCTTAAGTTGATTACTTTGATTTCTTCCATTGTTAGTGCAATTGAAGATTACAACACAACGTGAAAACAGTCTCAAAACAATTTGCAAGCAATTTTTAATTGAGTAACAGCCAAGGTGCAGAACCAAATACATCTTCCTTCCATCTGATTTATCCTGCAACATATTGAAATGTTTCATGACTGTGGAGCACCACAGGGGTTTCCATGGAGACCAGAAATGTAATGATACAAATTACCAGATATGGTAATTTTTTGTCTTCTTTCGGTCTCTGGAGAACTAGAAAGAGCCATCAGCTTCACAACAGTCAAAAGAGAGAAGGAAGCCAACACAGAATTTAGAAGCAATGAAACAAAATTTATATTTGGTCTTCTGCAAACTTCGCTTATTATAACATTATGATTATTGAAATACCATTGACATTAGAGAAATTAAATCCAATCTTTAAATATATATTTATTTTCTATTCTTCAATAGATAACACATTATTCAAAATTAATTAATGAAACGCCAGAGAGGTAAAATTCAAATAATGTAATAGAACAAATTCTGTCTTAGTCAGCAATATCTTTGGGTAAAGAATAATTCTCACCGAAATACTGCCACCCATTGAGACTATCACCTCCTGAGGGCCTATAATGTGGTGAACCATTTTAACAGAAGTCAGTTGTAACAGAAGCAAAGGTATGGCAAAGAAAGAGTAATTTCTATTCTAGATTTAAGGGAGCCCTGGAAGAGGTCTCTTCTGTGCTAACTTGTGAGAAACTTCCAGTAAAATAAATTTTACGTGTTCACTGAGTACAGCTGTTGATGATGCCTAGTAAGAACTCTTGAAAATGCTATAGACTTCAGGGGCCGATATGCCAGACTAAAGAAGGGATAAGGGACAACTCAGTGCAATCCTTTCCCCCTCCCATCTCTAGTTTAGATTGCGAGTTCTTAGGATACTGCCTCAGTGAAACTAACTGGGTAACCAATAAGGTAAACGTGGGAAAAAATGCAGACTCTCTAAGGTGTGCAGGTGCGCCCTTTAGAAGTTTCATACCGGCTAACCCCAATTGTCCAGGAGAGAGGGTTCTTGTACAGATTTTCATCAAAGGCTCAAGAAAGATAATTCTGGTATGTCTGTCTAAATAATTCCAGATTCCATTAATAGGTACTAATGAAAGCTCTTCAGAGAGCAGCAATACTTCAAGATTTACGACAGCAAACTACTTTGCGTGTTTTTCTCCTGCCATCTTTTTTTTTATTTTTAACAAAAAGCCTTAGGAAATACTGTAATAATCAAATTAAGTTATCAAAAATTGTTTTAAAACCTATTATGTATTCTGTCAGCCCTCAGAGGTATGCCTCATAATACTGGGCCAGCTCCTCAATATTATAAATTGGCAGTGAATGGAATAACTCTGATTTTGGATTAACTGAAAATTTAGGCTGTTATATTTAAATACATGATAATATTCTGCTTCTCAAGTTATTGCATTTCCAAACTATTTTACGTCTTTCTTATTGCTAGATAAACATACACAAAAGGCTTTGAAGTATTTCATACTAGTATGTAGCTGGAGTCAGAGCTGATTAGCCAAAGGTACTGTTTCTTTCACAAACAACAGTGAAAAACTGCTCATATATGTAACCTGTCTGAATTGGCTGCTAGAAAAGTTACCTCCCAGTTAAGTACCACATACCCCTTACTTGCAGTACGGGCACTTGCATGTGCAGCCATGGGCAGCCTGAACATCTGTTTTCCTCCAAGAGCAGACTGATTTACCTCATGCACTGAATTGCAGCTATAATACATTGTACTCCGAGTATAAATTTTTCACATGTGGATATTCTTTATGGGCTAAACTATCGTTCCCAGCTTGGCTGTGGAGGAGAAGGGAGGACTTGTTGACACAGTGAGGAAGCACAAGAATTGCGCACATCCAACACTTGTTCCACAAGCAGATAATCTGGGATGGATGAGTAGTAATCCCACTGAGTAGGCATACTGAAATGACTTACTGGCTTTTTCCTTTTCAAAGCAAGTGGCAGAGAGAAGGGGTATTATGCTTAGACATAGACAACTTTTTGGACCTCTTACATGGTGTTTGAGGCAGGATTCTACATATGATGAGAAGGATGGCTGGCGAATAAGTCAGAGCCACAAAGTGGTACAGACTTGCTTTTGTATGTCAGAAGACAGCCTGGGAAGAGCTTAGTTAAAATTGTAATTCATCTACCCTTTACAGGCCTAATATACTAGGAGCCAGATTCCCCACTGATGTAGTTTATATGACTATTTACAGACCTAGCCCACTCACAGGAGAGAGAAGTACTAACTGCATAAAGGTAGTAAAGACAGTGAATAATCATGCTAATGGAAAATAATGAGGAATAATGGAATGAAGGAAAATTACAAGGTGTTAAACATAGCCTGCATAAGAGTAACAAAAATGTACGATGGATATTAGATAATGGAATTCAAAATTATGTAACAAAAGACTATTCAGAGTTAGGATTAAATGTGGAGCCTCACCTTTCTCTCTCCTGCTCTTGACTGTTTATCTCTGCACCTGAATACTGATACTGAATACACATTTTTTCTTCTTTGGACAGAGAATAAATACCCCTTTTATATATTTTAAATAATTTGAAGCAAAAATAATTGACATTGGGATCCAGAGCTATGATACTCACCTTTTTTGCAACAGCAGAAAAAGTACAAACTTACTGACAGGATGGGCTAAGATTGATTAGATATAAGTTAATGTCAGGCTAGCATCAACCCACACGAAGCTTGGAGAAATGTGTATATTCTCTCTTTGAAGAGGATTCTTGCTTATTAGTACTTTTTTACTATTAACTTCCCACGAACCTCACAAGTTCAGAGTCTGCTCCGTAAATACACTCAAAAGCAGGGAAGGCCATTTCCAATAACTGCACAAACTCTCAGCCACTCGTGAAAGCAACGATTGGATGTCTGGATCTCTCCTCACTATTGACTCATCACCCCATAGCCTATCGCACCAGGAGAAATGCACTTACCTATGCTCTACGCACTGCCAAGAACATAATATTCTGGAAGGCGGAGAAGCCCGGGGGGCTCTTTGTAACTGTGAAATCCTAGAGAAACTGCAATGAAAATGACAACAGCTGGTTTGTGAAGCCACACACATTTCTCCCAATGAGCAAAGTAGCGAAGACTCACAATAAGTGTTTGAACACAGCCCCTCGTGAGGGACTGCATTTAAAGATAAGAAAATCTGGTTTCTTGTTTGGTCACCTAGAGGAGGACTAGATTTTTTTTTCCAGAAAAGCTTTCTATACTATATGAGCACTTAATATGCAGAGATCCTAGAAAACTGGCCCAAATGTTAGTGTCTACACAGATGTTGAACTTTTTGGAAAATCTGACTCATGGGAAAAGATGAGCTATTTTAGGGACAAATGTAGGTGCAGTAAGAAGACCAAAGTTAGCAGCAAAGTTCCCTGTACCGTCAATGGAATTAAGACTCTCCAGGGTGATGATTTAGAACTGCCTTCCAGTGTGCAATTTTTGCCTGTTTGTTTGTCCTCCTTCCCCACAAACGTCTCAACGGAGGAGTTTACTACTTCTAGCCTTTGTATCTGTCATCGTCTGTACAGTCCTCAACCGGAAAGAAGAAACAAGAATAGCAAAAGACAGGTCATAAAAGTCCCCTAGAAGCTTCTCTCAGGCATTCTTCCATATTTTCCTCCCAAATCCAAAACCACTCTGATTCTTGAGTGACTCAGTTCAGATGTAGCCTAAAAGGTGCAGCTCCCACCAAACAAGTGCTTGTGCTAGATGGGTTTCATTGTATTTAATAGGTGTTTTCATGCAGACCTTCTAGGAGTCTGCATACTCAATGCAAGCGAGTGAGCTGAGCAATAGGAATTAGTGGAGTTTCACAGATTTTGAGGCCTGTGGAACCATCTAGTCTGACCAGCTACATAATCTCAGGTCTTACTCAGAATATTTTACAACTAGCACAGTGTCATTGACCTAGATCATCAGAAAAACAATTGATCTTGATCTAAAAAGTCCATGTGATTAAGAATTTACATATTCTTTCTCTTTCAGTACCTGATTGCCTCAGTGGTAAAAAGCGTAGATCTAAACTGTACCTTAATGCCACTTCCAATGGGTAAGTCATAAACGCTTTATAAATACTAATGACTTTTGCTTCCCATTAAAGATACCACATATAGTCATTTGTCTTTTGAAGACACATATAAAAAATATTGTTAAAACCATAGTTTATTTTGGATGTCTCAAGTTCTGGCAGTCTAACTTCAGCTTGCTAGTATGACAAGCACTTCTTTTGTCAATGACTTCCTTGGAGATGCAAATACTAGCCACTTCTGCAAACCAGAGCCCCAGTGCCGAAGTCTGCATGCCCAACAAAGAAGAGGAAAATAGGGGTATCTTAAAACCTTTTCAGCTAATTGCTAGGGTCACAAGAAAGCAGAAAGTGAGTGGCAGGTCAAAATTCAGACTCGGGCTGCTGCTCCCTCCCTGCGGCTCTGATGGGGGGATCTCTCCAGGACATCCTTCCGCACTGTCCTGCCCTCAGCGGCGCACGCGGGCGGGTGGGCATCCCCGGCACATCGGGAACAGGCTCACATCGCTATTTTTCTCCTCCTGGTGCCTGGGGAACGGGCAGCTTGCATCTAGTGCTTGCATCTCCGCTTCTAAAGGTTACGAGGTGTTACTGGAGGAGACTGAAGGGGAGAGGTGTAATTCCCTCTCCCGCCCCCCAGATTGTAAATTCGGGGGCTTTCCACGTTCAGCCTTCCCTCACACGTCAATTAAGGTCTTCTATGCAAAATAATGTTTCGGCGCCCCCGGCAGGGAGGGTGGCGAGCGCGTCCCCGAGGCCACGGAGCGCGACGGGGTCGCTGCGCGCCGCAGCAGCGGGCGGGGGGCCCCGGGAGGCCCCTCGCCGCCGCCGCCGGCCCCGGGGCGGTGCGTGGCGGCGGCCCCGGCCCCGGCCCCGGCACCGCCCGCCGCGCACAAAGGATGACCGCTAGTTACCTCGCTGCGGCGGCCGCGCTGCTCCCAGCCCGCCGCGGCCACGGCGGGCCGCCGCCGGCAGCGCTGCCCGCGTAGCCCCGCGCAGCCCCGACGCCGGGCCCAGGCTCCGCGGGCCGCGCCGAGCCGCGCCCCGCCCGGACCGGTCCGCCTCTGCCCCTCCCGCGCCGCCGCCGCCGGTGCCGGTGCCGGTGCCGGTGCCGGTGCCGGTGCCGTGCGGCGGCCCCCGGCTGCCCGGCGGGTACTCACTGCTGCGAGCGCCGGCAGCGCGGCCGCGCCAGCCCGCCGCGGGGGCTGCGCCGCTGCGCCCCGAGGCGCAGGTCTCCGGCGGGCTCCCGCGCCAACCTGCGCCCGGGCGCGCTCACCTCCCGCGCCGCCCCGCCGCCGTTTATTTTCCGTGCACGCCTGCGACCCGTCCCTGGCCTTTTGCCCCCGGGGCAGCTCGCCTTCTGCACGGTCTTGTCTCCATTCCGTGCAATTTCAAACCTCCACGCTTGCTCATGCCTACGATACCGGCTAATTCTGGTTTGGCGGAGGAGATTTGCAGTCCTCTCACATGCACACTCTTGTGGCTGAATGAAGTTTATCGCTGCCCAGGTTATCACTGGAAATTTGCGTCTGAGCGAGTTAGACGATATAAACCAATAAAAGCAGCCAGGATCTGGATTTTAATGGCCATGGGTTTCAGTGGACTATATTAACTTCAGTGAGACTGGTAGAGTTTGTGTGGCTTTGTTGTATAGTTTATCAGCATAATAAATAATTTTCCATAAATATTCCTCCCTTAGAAGAAGAAAGGAGTTGTAGAAATATCCTTCTAGCTTTTCAAAGTAGTATTTGGCCCTCAGTTGTACCTTTCTGAGTCAACTGTCCTATTCTCATAGACATTAATGAGGTATACATACTCCAATATGAATATTTGAATATTTGGAGTGAATTTATCCAGGCTAAAGAGACTGTATTGCAGAGATGCAGCAATAGATGCAAGCTTCCCATTCCCCAGGCACCAAGAAAAAGATTTATCTGAGCCTGTTCCCACTGTTCTCTGGGAATGTCCAACCACTTGTGCGTAAAGCTGAAGGCATAACTTCATACCATAGCCTGTGTTATTTCAGGTCAGCCATGACTTTGTCTATCCCTGTCTTGAAAACCTTCAAGGACAGAGACCCCACAGCCTCCCCGGGTAGCATGTTCCAGTGCAACACCATCCACATAGTCCAGTCTAAACCCAGCTTGTGGCCTCTGCCCCTTGTTTTACCATCTGCCACTACTCAGAAGAGTTTGGCTGCATCATCTTTGTCACTACCCTTCAAGCAGTTGTAGACTGCTATCATATCTTCCCTTATTTTCTTCATTTCCAGACTCATTGAGCCCGGCTTCCTCAACTTCTCCTCACAAATCCTGTACTTAGGCTCCTTACCATCTCAGTAGTCCTCTGCTTGACCCTCTCCTATTTCTTGACATCCTTCTTGAACTGAGGAGCCCAAAACAGGAGCCAGTATTCCAGGTGGGGACTCAGCAGTGCTGAATAAGAAGGAATAATAATTTCTATTCACGGGCTGTCCATGCTTCCCTCCTATTGCAGCCCAGTTTATGATTTGCTTCATTCACAGTGAAAATACCCTGTTGGCTGATATTCAACTTCGTGACCACTGTGACAGCCACATCCTTTCCAACTGGGCTGCTGTTCAGCCAGCCTGTACTGGTGCATGGCACTACTCCACCCCTCGTGCAAAACTCTGCACTCTTGTTAAACTTGAGTGAGGTTTCTGTTGGCCCAATCTTTAAGTTTTGCAAAGTGCTCTACCCTGAAGCTCCATTGTTTCATGTGAGAACCACCCCTCCTAATTTAATATTGTCTGAAAATTTCCTGCAGGTGCTCTCTGTCTTGTCCTCTCAGTCATAGCGAAGGTAGTGAACAATGCTGGCCCCAGTATTGACCTCAGAGTGGAGGGCTTGCTACGGGCCAGCAGCTGTACCTCAAGCCATTAATTGCTACCCTTCAAGCCCAGCAACCATCTGATTTTCAATCCATCTAGCAGTTCATTCATCCAGACCATACCTCCTCAGCTTTTTCCTCACCTTGGGCTCTAACCACCCGCCCACCCCTGTTGCTCAAAATGGCAGCTGTGCTGGAGAGCGTACAGACTGCTTTCAGCCCTTTGAAAATGTGTATTGATGAAAATATAAAGCGCTGATTTAGCTTCCCAGCACTTCTCCCACACTACTGCTGCAGTGCTGATGACTCTCTTTCCTAAGACTCTGTCATTACGTCCCCACTCTACTTCCCATGAAATAGTAGTACTGCAGTGATTGATAAGGAAATAAAGATTTGAAATAACAGTGTGGTCACTGCAGCTTCAAGATACAGAAAAGAGAAAGCATCATGCTCTCAGTTTTGTTCAGTCCTTGAACATTTAACCAGTGCTAGGCATCACCAAATAAACTGGCTATCCCTTGCTACACAGATGTTGTTAAAAGAAAGATATTTTATGATATTTAAAGATTTCGCCTCCTCTTCCCTTCAGTTGCCCAAAAGAGTTACTGGATAATTTGGTATATTTTGAAGGGCATTTCATGTTGGGCTTGAGTTTTTTAAAAGAGAAAACAAGATAGAGTTAATATTTTCACTTGGTACGGAGATTGCACTGTAGTATAGTTTTCTTATGCCCCAAAAGCTTGTGGCTCCCCTTCATTACAGGGGCTCCAGCCTGTCAAACAGAACTCTTGCATATTTTCTTGTCTTTCCTACTGCCTTTCTGAAGAGAATCCTTGGCATCTTTTGAGGATTTCCCGCAGTGCAACATTCTCAAAGAATACACCAGGAGGGCATGAACTCTTTCAGCAATCCCCCTTGCCTCCTCAGATGATAGCTGCAGAATCTTACCCAAGTGGGAAAGACTGTGAACCATCCTGCTATCTTCAAGTTCACTCAAGACTGAGTGTAGATCATGGGAATGGAATTCCAAAGTGGAAGAAAAGCAACATTTTATCATTGCTGGCATGGAAATTAACATTCTGACATTAATTAGTTGTCTTTTCTCTTTCTTCCCTCCCCAAGAGCTGACGCATTACAGCAGCTACAGATATAGGAGTGAACAGGAGAGTGTCCAATTTTCTTAGATTCTTCAGGGACATCATGTCCAAAAAAATCTTGCCTATATCCTGAGAAAGATGCGGGAGAAAGCTTCCTGAAGTGTGTTAAAAAGGCAAAAGGATGGTCCTCAGCAGATGGGGATGCTGAAAAGAGAAACAGTCCTGCCTCAGAACAGGATTCCTATTGATCAAATGTCATACTCAGATTCACACCAGAGATTCCCCAGCAAAACTGAATATTGCTATTCCAAATGTGGAATAGCAATAGCAAATGTGGAATAGCTATAGCAAATGTGGATTTCCTCCTGCCATGGGAAGGGGGAGTGTGGCAAGAAAGGAAGGGGGAAGCAGTGGGAAAGGGACACTGACCTGGAGAAGGAGCCTAGGGAGCTGGCAGGGGGACATCAGGCTGGGCAGGAGTAGCTGGCTTCTGCTGCTGAATTGAACTGTTGTCACCCACATACTTTTAAGTCCTTCAGGAGCAGCAGTTGCAGCAAGCCCAGGTTTCCAGGGCTCATTGCAGATAAGGCTGTGGGAAAATGGCTCTTCTGCTACTCTTGATAGTCAATTCCCTAGTTCAGAAGTCACAGCACAGGGCAAATGGCACTCGCTTACAACACAAAGGCAGATCGAATAAAACAGTGTAATCTGTGCTTTTCCCCAGGCTCCATCCACTTTTTATAGTGTCCCACAGCGCACTAGGTGAGAGATCCAAGGATGTGGATTGGCAAGAGAATTGCCACAATAAGGCAACAGCTAGCTGATGTCTAACTTGACTGCCAGACTCTTAAATACGTAAGTTTTCTGTGTGTCCAAGAAGATACAAGACAAGTATGTTGATCACTGGAAAACAGTATAGTATGCAATGTGCTCTCAGCAAAAGTTTTCAGAAATCACTTTATGTATGTGTGATCTGCAGCCAGTTACTAGTGTGGACATGCCTTGAAGCCCAGCGAGTGTTCAGAGCGTTCCTTGCTCTGCCAGAGTTCTTTACAGGAAGGGCTTACATTTCTTTTTGTGCAGTGTTCTCGCCTTTTTTTTTTTTTTTTTTTTAGTTTCAGCTGTCTTCATTAGCAGTCAAAGTTGCATTTTGAGTAGGTAAAATAAACAATCATCTTATCAAAAAAATCCTATTAGTTGTGAGTGCTGTTGTTAACACTAACATGTTTTGCACATGCTGGTATCTCTCTCCCTCTTCTTGCTGAAAACATGTTAGCAGAAGGGTGTGGTTGCCGGAGGTTAAACTTCACAAGTACCCTAACAGCAGGCAGAACTCAAAGGCCTTCCGCCTTCATTCACTGTTGCGCGCATAGTTACTTCCTCTTCTGGGTCAAACCTCTGTGTTATAAAATACCTCACAGTATTCTGTGAGAGCTGTATGACTTGCTCATGGGTAGCACCAGTTGCAAATATATTCCAGTAAGGTCAAATCTAGCATTCAACTAGTCAATAAAAGTCTTGATTTCACTGGTGCCAGGGATTAGTCCTTCGGTCTGTAGCATTCAAATCATAGTATGAATCTGTGTGCAGTAGCTTTCCAAATTTTCACTCTTGAAATTCATTTTACTCTAGTATGGTATGAAGTAAGTATTTTGCATATTCTTTTGTCTGTACCAATAAATTTGTTCTCACTGTAGATTAACTGTTCTAAGTAAGTTACTCACTTCACTCCATAATTCGCTTTATTCTTATCTTGATAGGCTCTTAAGTCAAAAGAATTGCCCGATACGTAAACAGTTTGAAAATATATGAAACATTATGCTGGTAAACTCTGAGCTGTTGTGAGGTGGATTTGAGTTGTGTAATTTTTTTCTGTTACTTTTTATTCCCTAGAGCACTAATGCCAGTGTTGCACTTGTTGATAAACAGATCATGAAATACGACAGCTTTTATGAAATGCTAACATTAACATTTTAATGACTTGAAGCTTATAAAATCCTCAAGCAATAATATCTTTTCAGAAAAGGTATTCTTTTGCCACAAAAACTGCAACAATAGAAAATTCATGAGAACAGAGGAAGTAAACATGATCAGAGACGCAGACAGGAGAGATACCTTGTCCTCTACTGGAATGAGAGCTGTAAACACTTTAGCTACACTATAGTAGGTAACTTACTCAGTTCACAGCTAAACTACAGGGGGCTATTTGCAGGTCAAATCTCCTAAGGTCACCTGCACCAGTACTTGAAGCAGATATATTTTCAGGTAGCAGGAAGCTGCTAGGGGTTCCTCGGCTTTCTGCTCTCCTGATCTGCGCTGGTGGGTTCGAAGGGCCAGAGCACGACTGATCCGTGCCACGGCAAGACACAACGCAGACGTTCAGCGACAGTCGCTGTGAGAGTTCAACCAGACCTATCTGTACAAAAGCTGATGTCATCTGTCTGGGGTAGATTCATTGCCTCCATCTCAAGACGTGTTTTAATGTCACTTCTTCTTTTTTTCTTTTTTTATTTCTGTTCATATAGCACTTAGCACTTATATTTTCAATGGCTATCTTTTTCCCTGATAGAGGAAAAGACAATACTCCTTGGACAACTGTTTTTCCGTCTTTATTAAACTGCTTCTAGTTCTTTAGAAAATGAAAATAAATTCAAATAGGAGTACAGAATTGAATATATTTATTTGTTAGCATGTTATAAATTTCAGAAGTAAGCTCAAACATTCATAATAAGGAAGGAAGTAAGGACTGAGTTCCGTTTCTTTGTTGGTTTTACATCTTGACCGGTAAATAGAAGGGTTCCTTTGAAACTGATAAAAGCACAAAATAGACAATTGTTGCCTTGTGCTTAGTTTGTCCATTTCCCAGCATAAACATTTGCAGCTTTTCCAAGTCAATCACACTTGCAGTGCTACATGATTACTGTGCCGATGTACATATGAAACCCACAGCACATTTCTCCTTAACCCTTCTCAGGGACCTTTCTCCAATGAGCCTCGAGTGAAGTCAATGTTTTGGGGGGCTATCAACTTTTGATTCTCTGCCTTCAGTGGTAGCCCCACAGATACTGGGCATCGGGTGCCTGCTTCCAAAAAGGCGTTATATACATCAGAAACTTAGCCTTCTCCAGTAGCTCTCAAGTAGACGGAGTGTCTCATGCTTTTGTGACCTGGAGCAGTTCTTACATGCTGCGCGTGGCACACAGATGACTATCTTGGGTTTTCTCACAATGTGACGAACTGCAAACCAGCAAGAACAAAATCCCATACAAACAGAAGTGAGAGATTATTCGTGTGGATATCGTGATCTGGATCATGGGGTTTTTTATACGGAAAGGAAGTGTTTCCAGATTTGGAACAGTTATGGTCTAACTGTCTTTGGGGCAATAAGACTTCTTTTGAGATAACAGGGTGAGCTTTGGGGTGTAAGGCCTGAATTCGTGCTTTGATTCCTAAACAAGCAGTGGAAATCCCGTGGCACCAGTGAGACTGATTCCCTGTTTCCCTTCCACAGGGCAGTACAATATAGGCTACTTTGTTGCATTGTCAAATTAGTAATTTTTTGAAAAAATTTTACCATTTCTGTTACTTTTGCTATTTATTTTAGACTTTTTTATTGAAACGTTAACTTCCTTGTCTGAAGAAATCAGCATTGTGAATGGAAGAAAAAAATAAATTAATCGAAACTCAATTGTACACGGACATGAAGTTAAATAACCTGTGTTCATTGTTCAGTCATGAGGAACACAGCAAGTAATCTAGCAGAGGTGAAATTTTTGATTTTGGGGCTTTTAAATTTTAGAAATTGCTTCATATTTGCTAATATAATGTATTAACTTGTTCTTTTTTTCAAATTTGATATTATTACTTTATAGGATGTGGTCTCTGATTGTTTTCAGAATCTGCCTAGCAACAAAAGATGCTCTCACTCCCTCTACTGGATGATAATAAAATAGCTTTCTTTCCCTTTTTGCGATATGTAAGTAATACAAATAAGAATTTCCAAATAAGAATATATCATGATTTGTGTTTAAATGTATAATATGTGGTGTGTTATATTAAGTAGTATATCATAATAAGAGATATTTTCATAGCAATGTTTTTTCTGCAAGCGCACTGGTTTTAGAAGTGAACCTTAATGATATGATTTGTAAAATATATATGCACATAAAATATTTACAGATGGGAACGTACATGTTTAAAATAACAATAAAGGCCCAGCAGTTAGGATAAAAAGAAACCCTAATTTCAAAAGTAAAATACAGTATGCTTAATGTGAACACAGGAGTGCAGGAATTAAGCTTGCATGTTGGTATTTGCTTGATTGATCCTTGATATAAAAAGCATGGGCTTTTTATTTTAATCCAAGTGTTTCCAGCATTTGTGTTGTTCACATTAAGAGAAAAAGGAGGTTGCTACAACACTTGGATCCAGTGTGTATCCATGTTTTTCTCAAAATTAGGGTTTGTTATGATCTACTGATTTGCTTCAGACTCCAAAAAAATTTAAAAAAAAACTTCATAAACATCTTCTGAGCACTTTGCTCAGAACGCAGACTGCTTATGTAAGCAATGATTTACCAAACTAAGTAATAAGATATAAGCTATTAGGTATAAGGTACATAATAAGAGTAGTGGAAAATATTTTTTGTGTATTACTGATTAAACTTCCAGAATATGCCAATAATTACCAGACTTCTAGTTTCCAACATATAATTAAGAGACTATTGTTTCTAGCCTACATTCCTGTTACCATTTTCAGTGGAAGGTTTTCTTTTCTTATTCTGCTCCTGAGCATCCCTTTAACCTATTTTTCTATTTTGTGGGTTTATTATCTCACTTTTTGTCTTAATATTTTTGTTTTTCTTCCCTGTTGCTGTGCAAAACTTCCCATAGGTAGGTGGAGAAGCTGCCAGGACAAGGGAATTTGAAAGGAGATGTGCTTGTGCTTACCTCCACCGTCTTCATTTTTTAGGGAGAGGGGCTTGTACCACCCGCGGTCGCCGTTTTGCACCGAGCGTGTCACTGTGTGTGTTTTGGTTGATTTGTTTGTGCGCGTGCTGTTCTTTCTCTGTGACTAAAGGGTAACACAACTATTCAACAAGTGTTGGGAGACAGTTCTGGGTTGCCACCGTCTCAGTCGAGTACCAGCAGAAAGTGGATCTCTTACCGTGTGCCAAGAAGAGAAAAACTTACTTTCTTGTACAACGGCAGTGACTCCCAGGCCTGAGCACAGCCCTGTGGTGCAACGAGTCCCTGGAGCTGCAAGCGCTGTCGGCAGCGCAGAAAGTTAAAGCGCAGGGTGAAACGGCGTGGCAGGAGCTGGTACAGAAGAGACGGTGGGACAAATGCCAGGGTCACCTCCTGACGGCGTCTGCGTCCCAGCAGGAATAGTGGCGGTAACAGGGGTGGGGACGTCGGAGAGTGGCTCCTGCGGCCTCCGCAGCAGCGCTGCCCTTTCGTCCACGTTAGAGACGGGCTTGCTGGAAGGCACCTCCGCTTTGGGGTCTGACGAACCGCCGACAGCAGCTGCGGAGGTCGGGCAGCGCTTCAGGGAGGGTGAGAGCACAAAAAGCAGGAAGCAAAGCGCGAAAGGGACAGTTGTCCACTGGCTGTTTGCACCATCAGGTGGGGAGTGAGAAGTAGCAGGCTGCCGGCCAGGAGCACGCGCAGCCACCGCGTTCGTTGGTAATGTGCTCTCCCAAGTGCTACGTTCCTTTCCCTTTAGCGTAATAAAGAAGGTAATAAAGATAATCAGTTTGTGAGGGAAACAGCGCTGGCTGCTGGGGCAGTCAAACCAAGTTGTTACTTCTCTCAGATTTCAAAATGGAGCCTCCAGCTACTGCTCCTTGCTAGTTTTAAAAGCAGATGCTTGGAGATGGCCTCCCTTCTGCTGCTGACTGCTACAGCAGAAGTGTTACCCACCCACAAAAGAAGAAAAAAGAAAAGAGAAACTCTTAAATATTCTCTAATTGAAATCAGTTGATTATCTTTGGAGTTGCCTTAAGAGGCAACGCAGATGTCATTGTAATGCTTTTTAAAAAATGAGTTAAGAAAGGAGTTTCTTGCTGAACTCTTGCAGAAGCTTCATTCTGGAAGCACTGGCCTCCTTTGTTTACGTTACAAAAAGCTTTTTCCCCAGATTAATGTGTTCCTGACTTGCAGATGATGGTTATTTCAGCCTCTTCCCATTTTTGGGTGCCTTATCTCCGTTTTCAAGATTAAATATTGCGGATCCACTTCTCAAGGTTTTCTTTAAAAAGAAAGACATATGCTTTATTCAGCTCATTTTGTTAGTGACCTCACAGTTATCTGTGTTTGTATTTTTAATTAATTTCTTAACAGAAATGTAATGAGAATCTAATGAGAAGCTACAACTGGTATTAATGAGGCTTCCTGGAAGGCACAGTCACCACAAAATTCTAGCATCCATTAAAATAATAAGGTTTCTGCCCCTCTAGTTACTGCTTTTCCCAGGTGGAGATATTTCCCTCTAAAAGTCAAGAGTTTTTCGTCCTTTGTCACGGTGCTGAGCGCTTTCTCTGCTGGTTCCTGCAAATGCAAAACCCTCCAAAAACAGACATTTCATGAAGCAAGGTGAAAATGAGGTTGAAATGGAGAGTGGCCGCCTTGTCGCACCAGGGGGTGCTGTTCCACACGGCGAAACAAACACAGAACAAAATGAAAACAGCAATCACTCTGGAAAAACAATAGCTGTCTTTTCTGAGTGCCTGCCGCTGCAGTCTGCAGCCATGCAGCCCTTGGCAACACACTGGTATTTACTAGCGGTCAAATAGTTAGTAGAGAAATTGATGCTGCAGAGTCCTATAGTTAAATAATTTTACATCTGTTTCTTTCTTTTGTGTATGCTAGCATTTGGTACATATTCGACTTTCTTTTGGCATGGACAGAAAAAGCTGCCTGTACATCACATGCAGATGTGACTCTTTTGTCAGATGTAAATCAGGAGTAATGCTTATTAAATTAGTGGAATGAGAGCAATTGGTACCAGAATCAGCCACATAATGGTTTCTGAAAGTGGTTATTAGATTATTTGGCAAGGATGTATAATTCAACTATTTTTAGCACTACTTTTAATCAAAATCCTTCCGAAGTCAAAAGAGGTGAATTAGATTTAAAATATATTTTTAATTCCTGTATTAGTTTACCTTAAGGCTTCTGACAATTTACTTAAGTTTTAATATGCAATTTAAGTAAAGTCATCATAAAAAAGTGGCTGTATCATTCAACAAATAGTTATTCTAGATCCCCGGAATTTTAGAAAAGTCTATTGCATTAAATAAGAGCTGTTAATGCTTGTTTAATGGCTTTCATATGCATAATTCAAAGCGCTTTAGAAATCATTATAAATATCATATTGTTTTACAAATAGCGATATTTACATCACAGAGAAGTCAGCAGAAACACCTAAAGTGGACAACTGAGAAGACTGGGAATAATGAGTAAGTCCCTGACCCCATTTTAGTGACTCTTTGAACCAAAAAGCGGGTAGTCTTGGTCAGGCCGCCAGGCCTGATCATCCTGGGCCTTTGAGGAGGTTACAAATTATGTGTAGCAAACTTTTAAAGCTCTGGTGTTCACATCAGGCTCTGAAAGTTGCCCATAGCGTGAATATTTATTGAAATGTGCCTACATCAGTTAGAGAGGAGGATTCCTCGCTGTCAGCTGCAGTGTTCTGAGAGCAGAGAATACAGTAGAGAGAGTGTATGTCTGGCCCCCATGTTAAAGTAAATTATCTTGGTCTTTCTCCCTGCAGTTCTTCTGAGGAGGTGGGGAAGATTCTAGGTCTCACCTTGGCGTCGCTTTTTGACAAAAAACTTGTTGAGCTAACTAGTAAACATTACTTCATGATGAGGTCTTCAGTTTCTGCAGTTTCAGCAGCTATGGAAACAGAGCCAGTTTTATTCTGTGACTAGCCAACTGCAAGCCTTCCTTACCATCTACAAAGTTAGGACAGAGTCCCATGGCCTGACTCTGCCAGAGCGCTCCAGGCAGTTTTAGGTAACCGTTCTTACAGCATCACTTGTCAGGCCAGGGTTCTGACTTGCGCACGAACGGTACAGAGAACGCTCATCAGCAGACTGCCAAGTCTTGGTTTCAGCGGAGAGCGCAGTGAAAGAAAACAGTTACTAAATCGTTCAGATACGAAATTATTTTAACTAATTTCACCCTCAGTTTCATTCATCACTAATTAAAGTTCATTAATAAATAGGAAAAAAAAACAACAAAAGCCCTACCCATTGATAGAAAATGTTTTATGAAATACTTTGTTTATAGTAAATAGGATAAACTGGAAAGAAGACTAGAATCTGCAAATATATGCACTGACTCTAAAAATTGCCAATAAGTCTTTCATGGAGTTTCCTAAAAGGTAGAGGTCTCATTATTGCCTATTTAGCAAAGATCAAGTCCATAACCAGTTAACACTTAGGACGCTAATCCGGCAACGTGCACATCTGGGATGTAAACGATATAGATTTTTTTCTGGAGATATTTATTTAATTTGGTTGTTTTTCTTATGTTTAGAGATCTAGGTCTCCATTTCAAGTTGCTAGCTATCTTAACTCTCTTGTTTTGCGAGCTTATAAGTCTTCTAATATTTTGGAAGTCTTATATCTATCTACTTAGTCCTTTCTGAAATTCTGTCCTCTTTAAGATATTTCAAATTTAACACCTAAAAATTGAGATGCTTTGGTAGCAGTACAGTGTATTGTTAAAGGTATCTGTATGTGGTTTTTAGTACAGTTAATAATTCATTTTCTTACAGTTAGCTAGATCAGACTGCAGCTGCTCCATTGAAATCTGTGGGTGTTCTAGCCTTGACAGCAGCGTGAGCCTGGCTGTGCTTTAACCTAGAGGCTGTGCGGTGTGTTCAGCTGTTTTTTACCTTACTTAGCTGCCGATGATAACATCACACTAGTCAGAACAATGAGGAGGCAGAAGCAAAGCTAAAATTGAAGTTTAAAGATCTGACTCATTCAGTTTCTGTCACGAGAAGGTGCAAATTGCACTTCCTGAGCTTGCAGCACACCTAGCAAACCTCAGTTACAACCCAGCCCAAACAGGCAATGCGCTATGCTATGAAAGGGCCTACTCACCGGCTCAGCGTATGCCCATCTCACTCGCATGTTGTTGACCCCTATCGCGGGTTTTAAGGTCTGCAATGGCTGACTGTAGAATCTCAGCAGACAGAGGTCTCCTTATAATTTTCCTTACTGCTTTTGTAATCTTTGCTCGCTGCCATCCGTAGAGGGCAGGTTGTAGTATCAGTATCCTGACAATCTTCTGTAGAACAAGAACTTGACCAACCTAGGAGCCTTGCCTTCTCTGCCCTTAACTTTTGATATTGATAAGCAGAATAGTGGTAATTACCAACCTTACCTGTGGTGATAGCAGTATTTTGCCTGTTTTTCTCAGAAATAGCAGTAAACTTGATTCTCAGATGTATTTGTTTCATCAACCAAAATAATTTCATGATCCCAATTCCATATAATTATTTGCAATAAAAATAGAGAGCTGATAAGTGCTCTAGGGTCCTGTTGAAAGCATGTTGCAACCCTTCTCAGGTCATAAACCCTCTACAAGAAATATGAACAAACTGGAATGGGTTGTAGTAGTGTAAGTCAAATTAAGCTTATACTGTGTGTGCGGATAGCCACGAGGTATGCTCAGGAGGAGGAACCAGCAAAAGGAAATTCTGCCTGGAAATCTGTGGTAGCTGGAGCAAAGGAGGATCTTTCGAGGGCAAGTCAGGGAAGACTGTCCATATGCTTTGCCCAGTGCCCTTGTCATCACACAAAGTATTCTGGTGCAGATACTCGGCTTGCTGGATGCTGTCTTCTACATAGCGTGCAAGGCTGCCGCTGCTGGTTAACTTGAAAAAAATAAGGCATGCTCCAGGTAACTTTTTAGGACATTTGTATATGGCTACTTTGGGGGGATGGCTGTTGTCATTCTAATGCTTGGAACCAGAATTTGGCTCCCAAAAATTGAGGTTTTGCAGTTGTTTTGCCTACCTTTTCCAGGCCACATATGCTTTTCTTCCGCACTCCAAATTCACTGTGTGCGTTTGAGATTCTGAAAAAACAAGAAGAGAGTCCCAGGAAGGATTTTTCATTAAAGCTGGGTTAGTAGTCCAATGATATTGTTATTGATATGTATTTATCTCCACAGCACTTCGAAAGTGCTTTCTTGAACCTCCCTGAACAAACGGAAGGCTATAGTACGCCATATACACAGCAATGATTCAGTTTTAATTTGATGCAAAAAGTTGAGTAATAAGCAGCCAGAATGGGTAATGCTGCTGTAGAAGGAGGTGTGTTTGCTCAGTCACACCTTGTATCTTATTTATCTAAGCTTACCTAACTGAGTGCCATGACCTGTAAGAATCACTCAACATACTACCCGTTGGGTAATCTTTTCCATAGTCCTTCTCGTATTACTTTTATTATCCTGTTATTTAATGGGATCTATCTCTAAAATATTTTTATATATTTCTCAGAAGATTTTAAAACGGTTATGAAGACTTTTCTTTGTGCTAGTTCACTTGGATGAAGGGGCAGGTCAGGTGAACTATATGCAATTACATAGCATATATTATTCATGCCATAATAAAAAACCTAATGAGAGCTCACTTTTTTCTGGTCTACTCTGGGGTGAAATAAAGACTTTTATAAAACTTTCAAAGAGGAATCCTAGAACACATATTGGGAACCCAAACAATATTGAGAGAGTCTTGGAATTTCCTCCCCAGATGAACCAATAAAAAATTGGACAAGTGAAGAAGTTCCCTTTTGTGCTAAAGAGACTCAGAGTGGCTCACTTGTGTATAATATGCCCTAGGCTACTAATGAAGGTTCTCTTTAACTCAACTATTAATTAAAAATATTGCATTCTAAGTAAGAGCATGTTAATTCTGTCACTTTTTTCTTTATATAAAATTTGAAACAAAGATGGTAAGCATACAACAACCATGAAATTATCATATTCATGCAATATTTTTATCTATAACTTGCTATTATCATATTGGTTGAATCTGTGGTGGGATAACAAGAGGTAGGAGCTGAACATATAGATTAAGAGTGCAATAAATTTTCACCATGCGCTCCGGTTACTGACTATGTTCTAGCGATAAAAGTGTCTGGAGATACTTCTACATATAGAAACCTTGTGGATTTTTGAAAATGTCACCTTTAAACATTATTACTACTGATAGTTTTTTCAAAGTTAAGGATGTAAAGGGCTTTTTAAATGATATACATATTAGAATTAATGGTCTCCTATAAAGTACAGTGCATGTTGTAAATACCTACAGAAAGACTTACGTTCTAAAACCTTAAAGACATCCTAGCCAGTTAGTTTTTCAAAATATTTTTTTTATTTTAGCTTCATCTTAATTTCTTTTGCTTCTTCTTTTACAATGAGTAGTACTTTTAACAACACAGAGGAGGAAACAGAAGCATGAATTACACTACTGCAGTTTCAACAGAGAAAAAATACAAGGTAGGTTAACTATTGTAAATGTACAATCAAATTGCACAGTATTCCTTTAATTATCAGATGTTAATAGGCATGAGTGTACTGTTGAAATAGACATTATCCCTTTTTTTTGAATTTCATGTTTTGCAAATAAAAGCTTGGATATTCTCTGCATTCAAGTCTTCACTATAAAGGGATGAATTATGACTACAGTTTGTGTGGCACTGAAAGCACAGAACTGTAGTCAGTAGCCTAAACTTCAGATCACTGTTCTCAGCAGTAAGAAGAACAATTTCTGGAAAATATACTTTTATTTTATATTTAAACTGTGCAGGATATATTTGAAAACTACTCTTCAAACTCTTGAATGAGTCTGCTCCCTAAAGTTTTATGATATATGTCTTTAAATATTACAAATAGATTAACACTTTTCAAAAATGTCTACTTTTGAATTACTTTTAGATCATCATTCTCAAAATTTAAGTTCACTGTGTTCCTATACAGACTTTTTGTATGTGAAACTTCTCCAGATGACGTTCCTAAATTTCAGAATAGATCATTGGTTTGAAAACAAGGTAGTTTTGAATATGTTCCATCTTCTTAACTTTTTACCTATACATTATATATATGTTTATATATAATATACATATATATATATATGTGGTTAGCAACATTCTTTCTCACAAAATGATTCTAAATAAGACTGGGACACAAAGCTGGAAAGCATTTGGTATAAATTCCCACACTCCCATTACAACCTAGTCTTGTCCCATTGAAACCAGCAGTAAAACCCCTTTTGCTTCAGTGGAAGAGAAGCCATTACATTAGCAGGAATTGTAGGTAATTCTTCTGGTGTCATGTTCCTCAGTTTCTGATCTAGTTATTTACATTTAAGGACAGTAAAGAAAATAGAAATTCTCCCTCCAGACACCTAGGTTTCCTTTGTTTTTAGTTATAGTGAGGGTCATTGTGGGCCCAGGTGGGAGGGAACAGAAAATCAGATATCAGAAGTTTAGATCATGAAAAAGAGAACCTCCTGGGAGCATATATAATAGTTGTGAGAGGAAAGATGTTGTCAGAATGTAATCAATTAGGACACTTGCACGCTGTGGAGAGATGATTGTCTTTAAATAGCAAGGGTGATTGTATTAGCCCTGTATTGCAACAAAACATTGTTCCTGCAAATGTATTGCTAATTATCATACAGGTGGCAGAGAAACCTGTAGACATATTGCAAACGTGGATAGTTTTCCAGATCTTATTTAATCATCAGTGTGACCTTTTCACAAGCAGTGCCTTTCTAGCATCACTTTGTAATTTACATTTTTCTGGTTTGTAACTGTCCCATGTTAGACTTATGATTAGGATTAGGCCAGAATCAGAACTGTTTATGTGGTGATAATTAGGAATGGGATTCAGTTGCCTAAAAACAGACTTCTAGTGCCTTTTGAAACACACTGAGCTGCCTAAAACATCCATTTGGGGCTGTGAGATATGATACAGGTCCTACAGGAGACACTTATTCTTCTGGAGCAGAACATGCTTGCAAGGCAGGATACTCTATAGCTGCTTGTATTTAGGCAGATGAATCCCCTCACCCTGTCCCCAGCAGTCCGTGTGGAGTCAGCGCTGTCACAGCTACTACCACAGCTGGAAGGGGAGCTCCTTCTCGCATCACGTAGCAGTATCACTCTGACTGCATGAAGAACCATCTGGTCTCCTTAGAGATGGGTGCTTCATCATGACACTGGCTAAGCTACAGTGAATACCCAGCCCTGAATATCAGGTTGGCCTCCTCCTCTCAAGAGGGTGGAGCTTCCTTCTGCTGGGAGCTTGTGCTTTCTGCTTTGTACTACCAGACCCCTTCAGAGGCCAAATAAATAAATTTATATACATATTTTTACAGTGAACAAACTTCACTTTCAGAGTTTTAGTTTATTCAGATTATACAAATTTTGCAAACGTGTCTAAGCAGTGTCGAAGTAAAAATTAGTATGGACCCTTGAAAATCAATAGATGTTGCACAAAATAGGGGTAATGAAAGATAGTAACAAAGAGGTGAGAGTGAATGGTAGTCTGATTTTTGTTTCTCTTAAATCTTTTCTATTTGATTTATCAGTGTAATTCCCTTCACAAGTGCCTGAAATAGTATGACTAGCATCCATGTGACTTTATTCCTTTACATTTGCCAGAAAGTGGAAAAGCTTTACTGCTAGGGATAGTCAAATCAAAAACTTCAGATGAAATCTGTGATGCTTTTAAAATTAAGTATAAGCTTTAGCTTCACATTTAAATACTGCTCATGCACAAACAGATTTCATTTCCTGTCAAATTCAGTGTTAACATCTTTTAAGCTTTTGTAGTACTGGAAAATCTTGTGCAAGGTGAAGACTTTTATTCTCTACCATATGTATGTACTCAGTCAGTAGAACAAGCAGGGAGATATAGCACTGTAGTTATTTAGATCCGGACACTGCTACAAGAGAGCTGAAGAAAAGTTTCCCAGAAAAATAGCAGCGTAGCACAGACTGACACGTAATTTAGACTCCACAGTATGTCATGGAATTGCTGTAGTGAAGGCCATGAAGTTTTAGTTGGACAAATGGCTAAATTAGGGTAAGCTGTCTCCCAGTGCCTGCCAAAGCTGCTCTGGGTTATTTTGGTAGAATAGTCTACCAAATGAGGACAGCTCAAAGGTCACATAAAACTTTGGCATCTCAGAAATCCTATTTTCCTACAGTCAGACAAGTAAAACCTGTGAGACTTTGTTTTGGTATTTCTTATCCACATACAAGTAGAGTTGAGCTAATGAAGTAACAGGAGTATAAAGCCAGTCCAATCTCAATGAGAGGAAAAGACAGTGATATCCTTTATAAACAAAGATAAAACAAAGATCTTGACTCTATCCTTGTGCTTGAACTTTCAAGTTTGCAGTGAAAATCCTGCTGAAGCTCTGATATGGTGTGTCAAAGAAGGCCCTGACATCCCAGAGTGCATTTTATCTTGTTTTTTTACACAAAAAATATTTTTTACTTTTGCAAAGACTGGCATATATATGCTAAGTGAAAAGAACCCACGGATTTCTAAGCGGAGAGGTAGTATAAGGACATATAGCCTGTAAAACTTCTGCTGTAATTTGACACTGCTGAGTATCTCTATCGAATCAGTTCGAGTTGTTCACAAAGAGATTCACTGCAGCCAGACACATGGATTTTGATCACTCCCTGCTAAAGTTCCTTCTGTAGTTGTAGCTTGCCTCTTAATAGCCATCTTCCATCTGCGCACAGAGCTGCGGTTTCCACTAAATGCTGACTAAGAACGTTACAGATAGCGTGGAACCCCTGCCCACACTGGGTGTGAAGCCCTGCTTTAACGTGCCATCGAAAAAGGCTTGCATGAGCAGGCCCTGTGGCTCTGTCACAAGAGCTGTGAAAATTCATAAATTGAAATTTTGCGATTTGCCTGCATACCTTATGTCTAAACCACAGATAAGACCCTTAAGCTACCGTTTCCTCTTGCCCGTACGTAGGAAATGACCAAGTGATAAACTAATGACTAAGCAAAGCATATACATGTAGTTATTTTTGCACATATAAGGTTGACTTCTAGGGCCACTGACAAGCACAGAAGACAGTGGTTTAATTTTACTAGGTCTATTCTGCATGTTGTAGCAACAGCAATAGCAGTTTTTTGCTTATTTAAGGCATGTTTTCAATGTGTTCATCCGTCTACATAATAGACAGAAAATAGAGCGCCTGCTATGTATATCTATTTATGGCTGAAGTAACTAAATGCTCCATGTGCTAGATAGATTATACTAGGAGACCAGAAGGCTGACTTGTCACAATGCAGTGCATTTAAAAAATAGCTCCAGACAACATTACTGACACCATTGGTCTGAAGCCGTATGATTGTACAGAGCCTCAGCGAAGACAGAAGCTGGCGCGTATGGAATAGTTTGAAGGCTCAGAGCCATAGTGCTACTCTAAACTGATGTGTTAGTGTTAGCAGGTTGTAAGGAAGAAGTTGCTCTGCCTTACATGAGAGATGCTGTAGTCTCTGGCCACTGCTTTCTCTTTTGCTTAAATAAAAGGAAAAGTTTTAGTGTTTGTCTTCCTTTGAAAGTACACATGCAATGTCTGTCCTTGGTATAATCATCAAAATAAACCTCCTATACTCCATGTTTTCCCAAATTTTTTGCAGCATTTGTAGAACATTTTAAAGCCTACTTACATTTCCTCTGTGCATCCAGACAAAGGCAACGTATCAATGGAGATTATGCCACATTCTTGCACCATGCAGGCTCAGTAAAGAGATGCTGACTGTGCCCTGTTCACATACGGTCTGTATGCAAAAAGGTTCTTGAATATGACTACAGATGAATTTTGTAAAATCTAGCTACACAGTTTTGTCAAATCAGAACTTATACCCATTAGCTGTGTTTATGCCTTACTGTTATCTAACAACCAACCACAGGCTGGTCTTAGATATAATAAAAATTAGGCCAAATGTTCTGCTGCTGCGTTCTCAGAAGCAGTTGTGGTAGCCTGGAAACATACTTGTCTGTGGTAAACCTATGGCTAACAGCTGAGCAACAGCAAGCTACAAGCAAAATGAAAGCTTGCGTGGAAGCTGTTTTATGACTTTTGAAAACAGAAATAATGCTCTGAAGTTTCCTAGATGCTTTGGGAACGCTTAAGCAGTAGTATTTGTGTACCTAAGTTCTGTCTTAACTGATGGTCACAATGGAAAAGCTGAGTATCCTGCAACTTTATAGTATCTTCCTTGCCTCTGAAACATCTTTTTTCTGTTTGTGTCCTGTTCTCAAGAATTAAATTCATTCTCATCAGTCATGTGAACTTTGGATAAATACAGGGAATATCCATTCAAGATATCTGAAGATTAAACACAAAATAAATCACACATTTTCTCAAGGAAACCCCGCATCCCTGATAAATATCAGAAATGCAGACCTTGAGACTGCTAAACTTCAGTGGGGGACAGAGGCATATAATAGAATGTTTTCAAAGACTTTGTGCACATAACATTTATATTTCTCCTTTTTTTTTTTAGGATGGTAAGTAAAGAAAATTGCTAGTGATAGTTAGCAAATTTAATTTGTCTTAAAATGAAAAATAGTATCCTGCTGACAAAAATTGCATATGTTGTTCAGGACTGTGATCTATTTGGATATTTGAAAGCAAACATTCAGAGCAGATTAACTCTTACGAGGTGCTAGATAGAGACTATCATCAATTTACCGTATTTTCCTAATGGATATAATACTTCTGAAAGATTCTAGAGTCGTGATTTTGGAGGCTTACGTATTTTGGCCATTAAGATTATCGTACTGCAAGTTGATTTCAGTACAGTACTCATTCAGTATAGACTGCAAATTGAGGGACCATCAAGAGAGCTGTTAGATGTCTTTATTTGCCTGTTCTTTGATTTGCACGATGCAAATGAACCAATCTAGCTATCAAAATAGGTGCTTTTTATGATGTGAATACTTTTCATTTCCAAACTCTGTAAGTTCATTACTCTGCTAAACAGCTATCAAAGGGAAACGGTTAAGGATATGCTTACAGATTCTGGTATGACATTCTTCCAAACATGAAAACCAATCCAGCAAACGTAAAGGTTACAGTAAAATCAGCTAACAAATGTGTGCAGCCAGACCTCTCTTACTGCGAGTAGTTACTAACTGTGCTTGTGGTGGTGGGGAAAAATAGCATGAAGCTCATTGTGAGAAGTCTGATATCTCTGGGTTTTTTTTTCTTTCTTTCTTTCTTTAACAGGACCAGAGAGCTACTTTTGAAGATCTAGAACATGTTGAGTAATTCATCAAAAGGAAAAGGCCCAGTATTACCGCATGTCAAAAGTATAGTAAAAACATCCCTTTATACAACTGATTTCATTTTTATTGCTTCAGTTAGGTTGCTAATACCAAAGGCAGTTTGGAAACACTCAGATAAAAAAAGTTCAATATTTTCTCTTGCGCCGTCACCTCCTCTGTTGGTCCCTCTTCTGCAGCTTTGGTGTCATCTACTATACAGTACAAGCACTTGATGTGAGAATGCCATAATTTGTAATTTGGATAATGTTTGGAGTACAAGTAACAATTGGGAGAAGTACTGATAACTTTTGATGTTGATGGCACTTAACCAGTGTCCTGCTGTCTGTGATGGCCTTTGCAATGTTTACCACTGGTGCACTCAGTGAAACACAAAGTCATGATTTGTGTTTGGATTATAACAATGCTTTAAAGCTTTGTCTGTTACTGAGAGAAGGCCTAGAAGAAAGACCTGGAGATATATTCAGAACAGAATCTCCTTACCTAACTGTGCTTGTCGCTGCTTTCGCCAGAACAGCTGGAATAGTTTTAATTGTAGTTCTTATAATTGTCATTGTAATGCTGCTGCTTCTTATGCAGAGAAGGAAAACATGCTGGTCATCTCAATAACTCAAACAGAAAGGGGGAAGGGGAACCATCATTATTCATGGACTGCAAATGAGTTTGCATCTTCTGCTACTGTTGATAATAACAGCCGTTGGAAGACACCCTGCTAACACTCTTTTACATTTATCAGCCATTGTTGTTTTGTCATTTGCACAATACTTTACTTTAGCCCTGTGGTTTATGGCCTGCAAAACAAAGAACTGCGAACCAAGCTTTTCAAAGGCAAAGACTTAGTTCATTTACTGACCACATGACAAACAGTAATGACATAGCAGCTGTTTAGCTTACTGAGTTAGATAACTAGTCCTAAGTGTAAAAATCTAGCTCTTCCAGCTTCTCAGAAAATACACTCATCCCAGCACTGTAAAACAAGCAAGCAAATAAACAAGAAAGCTTTCGATACTCCTGCACAAAATGTTGTTATGGCACTAGCTGGAACCTAAAGGAACTTAAACTGTTCGATTTTAACAGTTTTCAGATGCTTGTTATTATGGCCATAGTACTGTGAGGTTTGCTATGAAACAAGATCAAGTAGAAAATTATGTATAAAATGGCATGTGAAAACGCTACAGGTTTTCCAGTGGAGATCTAAAACAGGATTTATCTTAAAGGCAATGCAAGTCTGCTTTCACTGAACTGCAGTAAGAGTGGTGACTGTTGGGAGTACAGTGGAAGAATCCAGCTACAGGTAACTATTCTTTAAACAGGAAAAAAAGAGCTGTAAAGTGAGTTGGAATCACAGCCTTTCCAAGTGGAAAGTCAACTTGCAATAGTAATAGATTTTTTAAAAATATTTGTAAAGACGTGTGCTGTCTGGTCTTCACTTATTATATTTAGAATAAGGAAGTCTTATTTAGATTTTAGTGAACTTCTACTAACTTTTTGTGAATTTGTCCCTTTCAGCGTTGAATTCTAAAATATTCCAAAAATAGCAACATGATTTTTTTTTAATTTAAAGTCTGGCTGCTACAGACATCACGCATCATTGGTAATGATTTGCAAAGCATAATTTTCTTTGTTGGATTTCAACTAGAGAACGCCTGGCATTAGTTTACACAGCAAGTAGGAAGGACATAGAGGTCATTCATAGTCTGCTTTTGGTCATTTGCTTTCTCACATGATTTATATTCCTCTACACAGTGCTATAGCAAAGACCATTTACGATTTTGTGGTTAAAAATGTGTGTTGATGTGACTGTAGGTCAGTCCAAACATACACAGCTGTGGTCATGGGAACTGAATTCTTAAATAGGATTTATCACAGATGCAAAACATTTAAACGTGCACTCATTCTAAAATTGTTTACTTTTCAGACAAAACTAGGACTGAAAGACTTCAAGAAGTAATCCAACCCCTCTCCAGCCATGTGATGAAATACAAGATGATGCAGGCAAGATTGCCTATATCTAGGCCTGGAGTGTGGAACGCTTTTCTTGCCAGTGTTCCAATAGGCCTTTGAGTCCCACTGGCAGCTCAGACGTTGGTGTTACACAGTATTGTGTCAAAGCAAAGTTAATAAGGCAGAGTCCATCCTGTTCTTTTGACCTGTGATCCCAGGTTTCCAAACTGTCCGGCTAGAGCGTGCCTCTAAAAGTTTGCAGGACAGGGTAGTATAATTTCTTATTTCTATGCACAGTCACTCTTTCCTTGTGCATTTAACAGTTGTATAGATTCAAAATCCTTAGCAATTATATCTTTGTCAGTCCAGTAAGTAATACTTAGCTTTCTGCTCTTTTTTTGGTCCTATAAGGAATATGCTTTTCACATGTGACTTTTCAAATTTCCTTTGGATTGTTAAAAAGAAAGAATATTTTAATAGCTTAATTAGGTATCATTGCTTTCAGGTCACTTGCAGAGGTAACAACTTTTTCCATCAAGTGGTTCCAGTTGATTTGCAAAGCTGCGTTACTGCTCTCCCTATTGCTGCTGAAGAGTTACTATGGTACCCTGCCCAGCCAGCTTGCAGCATAGTGTGTTTCCTTCACAGAAGGTAAGGCTACATAGCTAGTAAGGGTGGGACTCCAGTGTAGCCTACACAGGGCAGCATGGGGAATGATGATAGTAAAATCCAACAGCTTTGTTTTGGCATATGCTAACAGATTACAAACCCTTTACAGTTGAGACATCCTCTGGTTGCAAGCGCAAGCTTACATGTTTGTCACTGCATCTGGAGACTAGTGCTAGTTGAATTATGCAAGCATGTGCTACATCCACAACTCCATTATGTTTGTGAATATACCTGAAATGAACTTCTGTGTAGTATTTCACATAGCAATTTTTTCCTTGCATGTCTTTAGTATTTTTCATGTTTATATTTATAGGCTTAATAACCCCTTTCCAAAACAGTCTCTCCTCAGCACTGGGATTGTTGACTGCGTTCTCTATAATATTTGTGTGACGGGTTTGGTACACCTCACACTGCAACAACCTGTGGGGATAAAGTAATGGAAGAAACCCTCCTCCATACTTCCCCAATGTGTAGCTTTACAGCTGTCTCCCTTAGAAAAGCAAGTTTCTTCCATACTTTGGTATAGACTATCTAGGACAAACCTATCTTGTTCTATAAGCTATTATTTCCCTCATTCCTATTCCCACTCATGTACTAATTTTATCCAGCGATGAGTTCTTGATTTAACAAGGGCGGATATATTGTTCTTGTGGCACCTCTAAATGTGATTGTGTTTGAGGGAAGGGCATACAAATTTTTTACCTCTTGACTCCCCACATCCACTATGTGCCCTGAAAGGTTGTATTTTAGAGTAAGGTAAAGCTATTAAAACCTTTGGTCGTATTTTTCATTGTAAGAGAGACTGCCTCAGCATAGATATTTGAAATATCAGACTAATTTTTGTTGAAATTTTTTTCAGCATTGCCAACCTTAAGAAACCAAGTCATGAGTAAGTATACCAGAAAATAAAATTTCAGCTTTTAAATCATTATAAAATTAAAGGACAACAGATCTGGGGTTCGTTTGCCTTGTAATGTTCAACCTTTCAGGGTATGCTTGCCTTCAGGTTTTATATATATCTTCGAGGACTAAAAATTATTTTTAAACAGACAATTGATTTTTAAAATAAAAGCCAATATTCTTCCTAATAATAGCACCACATAATCCTATCCCATGATTCTACGATGAAGAAAACAAAGATATTGAGGATAAAATTTTAGTAACTGCTGAATTACTATATGATTCACTTTATATTTACATGCTTAACTTATCACATTTAAATTTGAAAGCATTGGCCTTGTATATATCATGTTACATTTGCAGCTCTAACAAGCAGCTGAAAAAGAGAAGAAGAAAACTGCTTATTTAGCAGTAAGTTTAGATGAACCAATGAGATCTTTGATTGAAACTTAAAGTGCAAAAAAATGAGGAAGTATGAGCCCAACCACTTGCCAATTTCTTCTGTGATCAGGAGGAAGATAAGCTGTTTTCAGCTTGGCATTTATTTTAGTTTAGTAAGGCACAATTTGCACAGTAACCCAAAACTGAAGCCAGCTGATAATAAGCTCCACTTCACCAGTTGGAATGAAGCCCTGAATTGTAGGTATGATGAGGAAAAAGTTTCCTGCCTCACTGTACAGAGTATGTAGAGAGTAATGACCTGAAAAAAAATGGCCAGAGGTTTGTGTGCATGCAGATCCCTGCTTGGAGGCTAGGGCTGCCCAGTGTCCAGCAGGCAAGCCCGGGGCTGCCCACACAAGCTGCCGCTCTGCTGGCGCTGTGGTACAGCTGCCTGCTAGGGCAGGGGCTGGTCGCTCCAAGGAGCCTTTCACATGGCTCTGGGACTGCACTTTCATAGGTGCCTTGTTTAAACTCTGCAGGTAGTGAGGAAAGCATCCTTTGAGAGTTTTGGGGATGCTAGAAACATCCCATGAACTCTGAAGTGTACGGTAACATTTACTAAACATGTCTTCCAGAGCTGCATGCATTTCAGCATCACTGAAAATGCTTATGTAAAAACAAGAAAACAAGCTATAGCGTGATACCACAGTTCCATATTAGCAATGGAGTTGAAGTCAGGCAAATACTACAAAATAAATCAAAACAACAAACATTTTAAAATTGTAAATTATTAAGTTTATTTTCACCGTAAATAAAATGAAATCCTGCTGCTTTTCTTATTTCATCCTATTAAACATGATGTTGGAATGGGGGAGCAGAGAATGTAGAAAGAATCCAGCTATAGGGAGGAGGGGAAAGACCAAGCTGATTGATGGAAAAAAAGTGCTGTGTGCTATGTGTTTGAAGGTTGGAGTTGTGCAGTATGGCATGTATCAGTCCACTCTGAGTATCTGCAGAGAGGCCTGCAGAGTCTTTACAGCTTGACATCGTTGCAAATGTAGTAACAGATTTAGAGTAACCCTAGTGCAAAACCTGCATAGTCGTGAAAACCGTGTCATCTGTACAAAATTCTGGCAACAAGAATGGAACGATTGAGGGCCTTTCTCTTCTGAGTGTCTTTTTCACAAGCCCTTGCTGCCCTTGCAAGGAGTCTCTCACTCCCTAGATTCCAGGAAGCTGTTCTCAAATTTCTCTTTATATTTCTCTTACCTCTTTGGGGTTGTAGTCCTAGGAGCAGGTGGTCCTAGGTTCAGTCACTAGTGCAGATTTATAATAGCTGTTATTACCATAGTAATTTCAATATCTTTTAAAGGAGGAGTTTCTGATTAAATAAAATTCCAGTTGATAAACCTTTAAGATATATCAGGTTTTTCCATCGTTTAATCATTAGTTAGGTGATCATAGACCACAAGCTATTGCAACTAGAGACCTTTTCAAACAAATATACTCAACAAGTTATATTTAACAAGATGCTAAACATCCCAGAAGCATCAAATCCTTATCTCCAATACAGCTCTTCCTAATGAAAATAAGTGGCAATGCCAGTGGGAATTTTCATCAAGTAGACAAAAGCTAACAGAGAAAGTAACTCAGCTCTGACTTTTTCCCTATATTCTACATGAGAGTTCTAAAATTGCTACTTTTCCTTTGTTGTCTTTTTATACTTTCCCTATTTTCATACTTTCCCTTTTCCTCTGCTCCCCATATTTCTCCCTGCCCTTTCTCTGTATTTGTCCAGACATCGATCCATTTTATAGCATCAGAGAAGCTCAAAGAGCAGAAGCAGCCTCCCTGCTTTCCCACAGTGAGTAACCACAGGCCTTGAAATGGCTAAAAACCATATGCCATATAGAAAGAGAGACATGAAAACTGGTTGTCCTTGACCTCTTTCTCTTTGGTGAATTATGATTGCTATTGTTGCTTATGATATAGTTGGATTTTGTTAATGGAGAGGATGTCCTCTGATGAATTCATACAGAGGGTTTCAGAATGATGATGTCTGTTGATGGGTTATCATTTCAGAGAATCTAGGTAGAAACACCTGAGCATGTATCTTCGAGCTTGCCTTCACTACAGAAGTTGTACTGTCCTGCAGAGCTTTTCAACACCAGTTCCAGGAGGCTCTCTCAGGCAATGTGGTTTTGCCCACATTTAAAGATAGGCTAAAAGATTTTACGCATGTTGATTGAAAACAGGCCTTGTGTTCAAATAGAGTGGAGGCTAGGTAGCAGTTTTAAGAGACCAGTAAATCTGATCTCTCCCACAGGAGCTAACATCTGTTGGTAATGACTGCATTCAATGGGTTAGTTTTCCACATTTTAGACGTTTTCAGGAGCAAGGATGCTCATATACATATTTTTACTTTTTAGTGTTCCAATCCTGAAGTAAAGCTGGCATCATGTATATCATGATTACTCTCTCTCATTGTCAAAGGCAATTTGTTCAAATCAAAGGCACTCAGCTTACAGGTTTTATGTTTTGTTCCCTGTATTGGCAAGCACAGCAAGCAGTGTGGACTCTGACAGTGAAGCAGTGTGCTTTTCATTGCCTTTTTCATTGGCAACAGAGATTCTGAAAGTCAGTTTATGCTCTTAATGGTTCTTGTTCAACCAGGTGCTTGCTTCCTAGGCTTAGAGCTTCAGTACACCCATAGTAGGGTCATATTGTTTTCACTGAATTTGCAGTGATGTAAAAGACTGAAATTTAGCTTGGGAAGGAAAGAAATCCGTTCTGAGCTGGGTAAAGAGAAGCTGAAAGTAAATGATTACTCTCCAAAATAGATTCACACTCAGTGTTACGTACTCCTACCAAAGATGGTTAGCCCGTTGCTGGCAGAAGAGTTTGTGAAAGCATGTTCTGCTTGGATTGTTCGACCCCGTCGATCCGGACCCCAATCCACGAGCTGACTTTCTGGCCTGGCTTCAGCCCTGCTTTGTCACTGTGGACCTGCCAGGCAATGCCTGGCCTGTAGCTGACCTTGGTTAGCCTCACCAGGCCTGATCCTGACCTGCAGATTGACTTCCCAGCTTGACCTCGGACTTATCTTATCACCGCAAATTTGCCCAATGATCTGGGCTCTTGGTTGCCTGAGTTAACCTGCTGTCACCCCCGGGCCTGCCCTGCTCTCCTCACTCCAGTACTGCGGGACAGAGCACTGGCTGGTGAAGCCCCTGCCCTGCTGGCCACGTTATCGTGCTCAGCTTTTGGGTCCCCATCCCTTAGCGCTAGCCCTTAATATTTATACCCTGACAAGGACCAGCCACTGGTAGCAGCGTGGTCTTAACCTGGCTCCTGTCAGTCTAAACTAATCACAAGCTAGTGTTAAGAGAAGGCAGTAACCATGAAGATGGAGTTAATTCTTCCAGGAGCTGTTTCCAAAAGAAGCACCTCGACCACAGAGACTTGTTCCCGCCCCTCTTGTGCCAGCACAAGTTTTGTGCAGCAAGGCAATGAACCAGAACAATCAAAAGCCATAAAATTGTTTTTTGAAGAAAATAAAGCATGGGTCTACGCAGGGGCGGGAACAAGCACCTATTGTTGAGGGGAGTGGGTGAGATGGCTTGTTTTAGCAGGATTATTGGCTCACAGCAGCTTGAAGTTTGTGAAAGTATGGCTGCAGGATCACTGTGGTCAGGGGCTTTACTGTGATCACACCAGGTCTGTGCAGGATCCTGGAAATTTATTTGTGTGATTGGCCTAGACTGAAGTGAGTAATTGTATGTCTTCCTTTCTGTTGCTCCCAAAACTATCTCACAGATGAAGGCCCTGCTGCAGCTGCATGCTGCAACTTGCAATGTAGAACTATCTGTGGTTGTTTAGGCCTTCCTTACGTTAGTAAGCAAAGCAGAAAACATTCATCTGGACCCAAGTCTTCAAGGTGCTGAGCATACAAAGTTCATTTTCCATTCCTATTGAATGAGTGGAGAGTCAGGACCAAGTAAATGTTCTGAGCTTGACTTTGCCAATTGAATTGTGTGAGGATCAGTCCATTTAGTAGTGGTTAGTTGTTTTTTCAATACATAATATTCCTGTCGTTCTTTTCAAATGTCTTCTTCTGTCAGACTCAGAATGAAAGTAATGTCATGACTGGTTTGAATCTGAACCAGGAATATAGTGTTCAGAAGACATTAACCTCTGACATTAACTACATAAAATCCCCAAGAAAAAATTGTCACCATTGTCCATACTTGTAGCAGGAAAGATACTGATTAGTAAGAAATGGAAACTTAAGGTTCTTGATCATTAAGGTGTTCTCTCCAGATGTGGATTTAGGCATGGTGAGGAAGCTTGCTCTGTAGCTGATTACTCTGGATCTCCTTAGTGTCTTGGTATCCAGCTCTTATATTAAGCTATCTTATTTGTTTTTAAATAAGGAAGGAGGGAATTTTTTTCATAAGAACTGTTAAAGCCAGAACTGCTCAGCAAATAAAAAGTTATGTTCAACCTAAGCAAGTAAGAAGCCTTTAAGAAATAGTCATCACAAAGAATTTATTCGGTATCTGATAGAGAAAATACATTTCATAAATAACTCCTTACTCATTGTTGGATATTCATAACAGAACATTTGCTTTCTTCTCTATTAATGCTGAGGAATCTGTTAAGGACTTAAATAAAATGATTTGCTTCAGCATTAGCCAGCACTTTAGCACTTGCATCAAGATTGCTTTATTTTAGAAACTTCTGCAGTTCTAGAATATGTGAAATATCATGGACATAATTGGGATCAGTGAAAGGGCAGTGAAAGAGGTAGCAGAGCCAAGCAGGCATGTGAAACCAGCTGCTAGTGTAAGTAAGGAAGTAAGGAGCAAGTGATGAATGGTATCAAAGGTAGTAAAAATAAGGACTGTGTTCATCTGGAATAGAGTCCCTGTTGCTTGATCAGAAAGAAGCTGTTGTAGATCTTCTTGTGAGCTGTACTAAATCAAATTGAGATAGTGTCAGATAAAACATTTTCCTGGATATTCAGGAAGGAAAGGAAGTCCGAACAGATGTTTTTTCAAGAGTTTGGAAGTGATGGGGAAAGAGATGGAATGCTCCACAGACAGACGTGCTATCTGGAATTTTTATTATTTTAACTATGTTTTATCCTTTTGTCTATATCCACCTTGATGTTTTAAAGAAAAGTGGATACAGTCGTCCTATCCTTTTCCTTGAAGTCATAAATAATGCGAATAGAACAGTGATTGATCCAGACCTAGTGGTCATTACTTAAAATATCCTCCACTTTTAGATAAAATAATAATGGTATCTTTCTGTCTTTAGCATAGATTGAAACTTTAGCACCTGAGCAAACCAGCAAAACCTGTAAGAAATTTCTGGTGCTTGTGAATGGTACTACAAAGGTCCAGTGAGAATCACCAAATAGATGAATGTTTGCTCTGCAGTGCAAACTTTTGGAAAAGGTACTACCAAAGCAGAAGGTGATCAAATTGAAGTAACTGCTACTTGTTGATATTTACTGCATAAATGGTAACAAATGCCGGACACCACCAAGCTGTTATCCATGAAAATACAGTATAACACCAACATGATGATGATTACAATGCAAACCTTTCTCTCTATGCTGAATGTAACCCTAGGCTTTGCCTTAGGCAAGGAACCTTTGCACTTCCCCAGACGAAAAATTCTCAGTGGAGAATTCCTTAGGCAGCTCTCAGTCTCTGGCAGCCCTCCTCTAGCCTCAATCCACCTGTAGTTCTGAGCTTTCTCTTTCTCTCAACCCTAACCCTGTGTTGAGGCTTACCCAAGATATTCCACACAGGCATTATCCCTTTTATTTTGTTTTCAAATCCTTCAAGAGCAAATGAAAGAAATTCACCTGCAGTTGGTCCACAGCAACACTGTTTTCTTGTCTGGTGAGCACTTCCTCAGAGTAATTATACTTTTTTTGTAAGCCTTTTATCATCTTTCTATCTGACATTCCACTTCCATTTGTCTGACAAAAATTCTTCTTAGTTGGGATTACCCATTTGTGCACGTGATTCTGGGTTCTGTTCCCAAATGAATCACTTAACCTCTCTGTCTTTCTCTCTCTCCATCCATAAAATTAGCATAATAATGCTAATTTATTGCAGGCTATAGTTAGGCTCAATTAATGTTTGTAATGATCTCTGAGATTGTTGGATAAAACATGCTGTAAAAGTGTATTATTATTGTTAATAGAGCCTTTTGTACAACTGCACTCTAACAAATTAGCACTACCGTTTCCCACTAGCTTTAATCCTAAAATTTCATTGGAATTCCTAAGGATTCAACGGGAGTTGGGATACTGTCAAAAGAACAGTTTCACTTGGGAACATGAGAGAGCTGCAGAGTTTGTGTGAAGAGAAATTATGTTATTTTCATAAGTGAAATAAGAATGAGAGCTTTTTAAAACAGTTAGGACCTCATCTACACTGACTTCAGTTCCACTAATTCAGACTTCAGCAAGCTGCAGTCTTTTAGAATGGAATGGCCTGGGCTGCATTAGCAACAGCATCTCCAGCAGGTCGATGGAGGTGATCCTTCCCCTCTGCTCAGCACTGGTGATGCCACATCTACAGTGCTGTGCCCAGTGGTGGGCTCCCCAGTACAAGAGAGACATAGACCTACTGGAGGGAAGTAGCAAAGGGCCGTGAAGATGATTAAGGGACTGGCGCATCTGTCGTACCAGGAGAGGCTGAGAGAGCTGGGGCTGTTTAGCCTGGAGAAGAGAAGGCTCAGGGGAGATTTTATCCTTGTGTATAAATGCCTGGTGGGAGGGAGTAAAGAAGATGGAGCCAGACTCTTCTCAGTGGTATCCAGTGAGCGGATAAGAAGCAGTGAACACAAGCTGAAATATAAACATAAGAAATAACTTGTTTGTAGTGAGGGTGGTCAAGCACTTGAACAGGTTGGCTAGAGGGGCCGCAGAGTCTCCATCTTTGGAGAAAGTCAAAGTTCAATTGGACACAGCCCTGAGCAACCTGAGCAGTTGACCCTACTTTGAGCAGGGAGTTGGACTATGTAATCTGCAGATGTCCTTTCCAAACACAACCATTTAAACAAGTCTTTAACCATGGCAATGAAGGCAGTGTAAGAGAGTGGTGGTATACAAATCTCAAATTATACCTTGGGAGGAAGTGATCACTACTTTGGGGTTCATAATTAATACTTTTGGTTTTGGATTACATATAACAGGCTAACAGCTGGAAGACAAAATGGAAAACTGCCCTCCCATCTGTCAGGAGCCGATGAAAAAGGAAGGAGCAAGCTTCAGAACGGGAGTGCTCTGGAAAAAAGGTTAAAGCAGACCTACTAGCTACAATGAGCAGCCTAGAGTTAGGAACATAATGGATAGCTCAGCCTGAGGAAGTAAGCTTAAAATCAATTTTTGTTGCTAGCGTTCTACATATGTTTTTAGACTGTGTTTGGAGCTGTGATACACTCATCTATACACATGGTTTTTAGGAAGTGTGATTTCTGTGACCTATTATGTGACATTTGATTTTATAACTATCAAATGCTAAACAGTTTTCTTGGAGCTTCCAAAACATGTTCTCTTCTGCTAGCATACTTTAGCTTCCTACCCCTGCTTGTTCTGGCACTCATGTTGTTCAAAAATAATTTCCTTATGTTTTTAATAATGAGGAATGCTTGTTACTCTCATACTGTCTGTTCTCCAAAGCAGCTAAATAGTTCCTACTCAAACTTCATGGAAAAAAAAAATCAGTGTCATTGGGCAGAGAGTATGCCCACAAAACTAATCCTGCCTGCAGTCATAGGTTTCAGAGGTCACTTTAATCAGGAGTTTACAAAAGGAATTTTTATGCTGCTTTACCTCTGGGGCAATGTAAAATTACCTTTTTTTTTTTTTTTTTTTTTTTTTGCGAAGAACAGATTTTATGTAGCGTTTATGCATCCAAACATATTTTTACTAGTTTTGTTAGTAACTAAAGTCAAAACTTTGAGACCCGTGACTGCTCTAGAAATTTCTTTTTTTTCAGCCTAATTCTTATTACCCTTCTTGCCTACTGGTTAGTGCTCATAAGAATGGCTTGGCTAAAATGTCTGTATCTCTATACGGGATTTTGTGTGACTAAGCGAAAAAGGAGTCTCTTTCCATATTGGATCTTTGAGTCTGTCTTTCTATAAAAAGAATGTCTAGCTCTTAAACCCAGAGGAGAGGAAACGCGTAATGTGTAAGTGGAAATGCTGATCAATGTGAAAGAAGTACAGAAGTGTAGGTGTGCGTGTCAAGCTATTTGTGCCATTAAATACAGAGAAAAATAAGACTGATAGAAGTGATAATAACAGAATAAAAATGCAACACCTAAATTCACTAACCTGGTAAATCAGCCAGGACTGATTGGAGATAGGAATCTGAAACGTTTGGTATACTGTCTGGCAGCAGCTTACAAAGCAAATAGGGTCTTAGGAGGTATAATTAGAGGAGATACAGTGCTCATTCAGTAGAGGTCATTAAGGCACTATTCAGAGAAAAAACAAGTCAAAGCCACTTCTTGTTATTGCTAACTATTTTGAGTGTCATGTTACGTGGAAAATACAGAACTATAGCCTGTAAGGGTGCATGCACATATCTATATTAAGGTATTGCTTCCTTCAGATTCTGTGGATGGATTTATATTTTTTAAAGAAATTCCCTTTGCCATTTGTTTACAGTGAATCCCAGGAGTTCTAATCATTAAAAATGATTTTATAGTTTATAGAGTACTAAGCGGCTGTTAGAAATGTTTCACAAAAAAGTATATGTAGCAGCTCTTTACCTTAATATACCTTGATATACCTTAATACATGACTTATCTGTGATTGTTCAGTTTAGGCAAGCCCACACTTGCCTAAGTATACCGTATGTATATATAATATATATACATGTCATAGTACCTGGATACAATGCAGTGTATCACAATGCAATACATAATACTCAGATACCTGCTGTTTTTTAGAATCTCAGTATTTGTCTTTTTTAGAGAGCAACTGCCTTCAAATGCTCCTCTGCTTTTAACTTAGTAATGCTGAAAAACAGCCCCACATAAACAGGAATAGCATGATTTTGAACTCACTGCTGCCCAGACCACTGAGGTATTATTTTCATGGCCTGTTTATGTGAACGTGGCAATTAAGAATGGGAGACTGTAAAGCATGTACAGGAATAACTAAGAGCAACTATTTTCTCGCCAACCATCCCTCACTACAATGGCTCTTTCTCTGTCTCCCTATTATACTTTTTTTAATATATAAATTAGGTAGCTATTGCAGTCACTGGAACTTCTGGGAATATATCTGTGATTATTTTCTCATTATAAACACAGCAGTTCTATACTTATTTCACAGGAAATAATGGAAGAATTTGTCTAGCCATACAGACAAACATAAGGTGTGGGAAAGTCTGGGAAAACTGTCAGCACTCAAATGATGTAGTCCACATCCTTGGGGCAACTTTGGCTAGATACAAACACAAATGAAAGTCTAGGGCATGTCAGCTGGAATGGGTATAAAACTTTGGCCCTAGAAAGGCAAACTGATGAAATTCTACAATCAGTCCTTCTCTTTCTTTGGCCTATTGTTTCTTACAGCCCAACAGCAACTAGCTGAGGTTTCACTACTGAAGGAAGTAGCTTCTAAATCATGTAGTGGGAGGGTTCTGGAGGGGAAGGAGTTTGATCTGAGGGCTGAAAGTTTGGGCAGGCATATAGGGATGCTTTCCTGAATATGAGTGTTAGGTCAGAGAATAATTCAGGATCAAGGGGATGTTTTTTCTTTTGCAAAATAACTCTAGTTTTAAACTCAGTATTCATTAACAGTGTAATTTTTTGCAATGGCACTAGTAGAATGAGGAGATAAATATAATTGATGCAGCTAAATTCAGAGGCTGAAACAGTCATTGCAAGAGCAGGTTTGTTAAAAGGCCATAGCCAGTTCTGGTATGTGCTTTCAGAAACCCCCACCCTGGATTCCCAGCTGTGCTTCATGTCCCCCTTTCATACCTTTGCAGGGATGGGATCACAGGGCAGTTGACTACAGTTTCTTGAGTCTGACTGATTCTATGCTTGATTTTCTATATCTTGCTTATTTATGTGATAAACAGTTTAAAAAAAATGCAAATACTGAGGTGGAAATGAGCTCACATCCATGAATGTCTGCTCATCCATTTATTTATTATGAAGCTTAATTCCCACATCCAGGGTGCCCTCTATAGCTAGAGGGACACTTTATTCTCCTGGTCCTGTTTGGGCCCATGTTGAATAAAGACAGGAGTGAGCTGATCCATATAGAACTGAGTGTCTGTCACTATTTTTTCAAGGTCTGCTAGTCCTCTTCTGGATATTTACTGCTACAAGGTTGATCCTTGGCAGACTTCCCAGTCCACCAGATTGCCCTCATATACTTCCCGCTTGGATGACAAGGTGTGGTACTTTCAGACAAAAATCAGTACAGTTTCAGTTGTGTGAGTCTTTCTCCCCACCTCTATCTCCTTGTGCTTCCATTCCCCAGATTGCCTGTCTGGAGGAGTAGGACTTTTCCTCTGCAAAACGATATACCACAGGGTGGAGGCTGCAACACAATGATACGAAGACTCCTCTTTCCTCCTCGACTTTGATAAGCGATCACATGTGAGGAGAGATTGGGTGTTGCTCTAGAGTTGTGACAAACAGAGAGACATGAAGCATGTTTGCAAGTAGGACGCTTCAAATTGGAAAAGCTTCACAACACGAATGGCTTGCGAGACCCAGGGAGGATATTTGAAATAGCCTCCCTTTAAGATGACTGAATAAAGAACTGACACAAACTCACTGCACGGGCTGACATAGTCCTGAAGCAGCTGAGGCAGGGAATTTTGAAATCTAGTATCAGGACACCCACTGCCTAGGCTTGGGACTATAGCAGCTTCAGTACAAATCGAGTTAGAGCTTAAACCCAAATTTCTGACCCAGACATAACATACAATGTGAATCTATCTCTGCCTTGAAAATCTGGGCCTACTTTGTGCAACCTGCAAGTGCAATTTTCTGAGTTTTTTTTACAAAGTCAGATATTGTACGTCTGTACGCGGGCCTGGAATGTGATTTCTTGACTGAAACTATGTTGAGCCTGAAGAAAAACCATTGCAAATCTAAGCCTGGAAAATTATTACTAAGCACAGAAAAAGGCTGATTAAAGCAAGAGGTATGCATAAAGGTTTTGGAGAAACTTGCTTCCCCGTTCAGTGTGAGATGTTTATTCTGCTGCTGTGTTTGCTGCTGGGAGGCTTTTACTCCTCCCTGAATCCAAAACACCTTGCTATTTCTCTGGCAGAACAGTACTTCTCTGTGAGAATGAGAATGCTGGCCCCAAGAATGAAGATAGACTGGTAGTGAGACCCTGCTGAAATCTGCCTTTTGCAGAAAATTGTTGCCCTGAAGCAAACATAACATTTGGTTCGCAAGATCGTACTGTCACATTTTCTTGTTAACCATTCAGTAGACTGCTACGTGAGGCCCAAAGCTTCCCCTCTTGAAATCTGCAGGAACTTTACGCTGCATTTAAAATGGGTGTGAGCGGGTCTAGTGTATACACTTTGCTAAGAGATAAACATTAAAAGAAACTTAAAATGAAATCATAGTTAACATTTTTATTTTGAAGTTGATATATAGTGGCATCCAAATAATCAGACAGCTCTTCACTGTAAAAAGCTCAAAACAAACAAAAAATTTAAAAAAATGATTGCTAAAGTCCTAACTTATTTTATAATCACAAATTGGAATAGCAGTTGTTTTTGCTGGTCTGGTCTCCCTTTCCGCTGGCTGCGTTCCATTTCTGTGTGACAGATGTGCTATTTATGGAAGGGGATTCTGAATATTTTAAAGCACTGACTGTTAGGATCGTCTCATTCCCAGCCTTTAAAACCAAAGAGAACAGAATGCCAAACAATTTTCTAGAGAAAAATCTCCAAATTAAATATATAAAAATATTTAGTCATTTAAAAATAAAGAAGGAAAAAAAACCCATTATGTCAGATTGTATATTGGGTATCAGAAGAACCTAATTCATATATAATAATTACATACAGTAATTGTAAGTCATTCCTGTGCAATGTTTTCTGATTTAACCCAATAGTTATTATTACTGGTTTTCCCTTTTAAAAAACAGACACTGTTTTAGGGAAAAAAAAAATTGATGAGGTACACAGGTTCCTGAGAAAGAATGTGTGTCTGAAAATTTGGCTGTTTTCTTTCCCAGCTGTATTGGCAGGTCTAATGAAAGATAGTGCTTCCCCATAAAAATCTTGCTTTACAAGTATCTAATATATTTCATGTTCACTTATGCATAAGGCAAGCAATATTTGAAACCTTTCAGTGAAATAGTTTCAGAGCTGGCACATTAATGTTTACCATTCTGGTTATGTATTGGGTATCTGTTTGGGGGTATATTGGGTAGAAAGATAAAAGGCATAAAGTCATTGGAAGTGTATGTGTGGGAAAGATTCTCTATAAACAGATAGACCTTGGGGTTTATTTTACTTCACCTGATCATTTAGCCTTTTGGGAATGTAATTCAGGTCGTAGTAAGTTGTGCTATGGGGCTCTCGTTCTCCCTTTGGAGGCATACTAACAGTGAAAATAAAAACAGTTTTGCTTATTAGGCATTTATAAAAATTCAGATAAGCAGTTTTTAATGCTTTTTGCTCTGTATATTTTTCATTATGCATTTCAAATATTTTATTGTATTTGTAAGTTTTCTAGAGAATGAAGCATTTTTTTTTAACATTTCCATCTACTTATTTATAAATATCTAATTTCCGCAGTTACACTCATGCAATCTCTGCAGAGGGTGATACCAATTTAATGTATGCAGCTGAACAATCTACATACTATTAATCCCAGAAGGTAAAGGAAAGATGTTAAGCAGGTGATGTGACATTCATTATTATTATTTTTGCAGCTGTGGTTTAATATTCCAAAATGATTTTTTTCTTCAAAAAGACGACAGCACTTTAGTAGCTGCCTTGACCTCCATGATGTCAGAATGTCATTGTGCAACCGTAGCTAAGAAAAGCCTCTGAGAAAAAACAAAGGAGCTTTGCATCTCCCACTAACATGAGATGTGCATATACAGTACGTAGCATTTTGGAATTCATACTGTGGTAGTGAGCTGTTGCTTTCAGTTTGATTAGACAATCATTGTTTCGTTTTTCCTTGCTTTGACAGTGAGTATGCTTGTTTGCTGCTTAAGTCTTCTTAGTGCTATCTAGGTCAGTATACTTAGGATAGCTTTTATGTTCTGTAAGTAAGTCAGACAGATACGGTGCCTAAAAAAGATCAGCATCAAATTTTCTTATATTTATTATATTTAGGATAGAAAAATATTTTATAATTAATCAGAATTGTATACCACATAGCACCTACCATTTCTGCATTGCAGATATATTTAGCTCTAACACTGCTTGTGGTTAACAGGGTGTAGCGTAGACACAGACAGCTGATCATGCAGTCAGACCCTGTGCTTGTGTGGTTTGTCAATACTGCTCAGGATTTTGATGGACTGTAAAAGAGAAAAAAAAAGAAAGGAAAGAAAAAAGAAATGTTTTATTTGTATGAACATTAGATCTTTATTATGATATTTTTCCTATCATTGTCTTTTTTTTCTTTTTTCCTTTTTTTTTTTTTTAATTCTAACGCTTACAAATTAGGAAAGCACAGCAAATGCATCCAGGATCTAATATGTGCTGTGTGAAATCTTTCTTCGTCAAGAGGATGTTACTGTAGTCAATCCAGCCTTTCTCCAATAAGCAAGAAGATTATTTTGTTTTCATCGGCAGGCGGACTCGGCTATTGCACAGACAGATTTTGATAAGAGTTTGAAATGCCTACTACTGTATCATTGTAGAATTTGGAGTTTGCTAACAGTGTTAGTGACTGGAGCTCATCTTGCATCACCAGTTGATGACAATTTTCTTTGTTCCCTCCCACCCAGTTGAACCAAGACTCTGTAGCTGATATGCAATGTCACTTACAACATTAATCAGATACTGCATTTAAGGTGAGCTGTCCCTTGCCTCCTCCCTTACCAGAGCTGTGCTGCAGTATGTATCTTACTCCTGCAAGCCTAAAATGGCAGGCAGGATTAACGTTGCTTGTGCTGTGTGCATGCTGTGTATTGAATTCATTATACCGTGCCTAGTATCTCAAATGTGAGTATGTAAATGGTCTGTGTGCCATATCATGCAGTAGTGAAGACTGGTTTATGCTTCATTACAGGCATAGATATTTGAGCATCACCTTAAGAATTCTTTTTCGTTTGCAATGTGGTGAGCTGCTAGCTTGTCATCACATTCAAACTACGTTATTAGCCCTTGGAAAGGAAAAAAAAGAAGCAAACTGTGCTTCCAGATGGTGTCACCCTTTTTCTTCTTGCATTTACTGTAGTTTAAATAATGTATATTGTATTGTTAATTAATGTGAATATCGAATTAAAGCACTTGAAACTTACATATTTATTATGCAGGTAGGAGGCACGTCGAATCTATTTTTAACTCTTACGCAGTCCACGTTGTGCAATGGGCTTTGGTTGTCGAGTTTATATTTTCAGCTGTGATATCAATAGGCTGATTTTCAGTAAATGTGACAAGTGGCCTTTGCAGTGGTCAGGTTCGAGCTTTGAACCCTCTGAGGAGGAGAGAAAAAAAAAACCTTGTATTGCAGTTTCGGAAAACCTTGGATGAAGACTTTTTTTTCCCCCTACTCCTGCTTTCCCTACTGATAAATTCAGTTCTCCTGATCATGGTCTATTCAAGCTGCTTCCCATCTGATTTTTGACAACTGCTTCTAAAAAATTATCGAGAAGACCGAGAATTCAGTTTGTCTCCATCGCTCTACATAAAAATGGCTGAGTGCATTGCCATGCTAACACTGCACTAAGTGGTACACGCAGGTAGGTTGAGATTTGCATGTTTTACAGATTTCTTCGTCAGTGTTGCAAGAACATAAAATGGGCTTTAGAATGTAGCTTTCAGTTTAAAAATGCATTAAACTGTTAACTGGAACCAAAATAATATTAAATTGTTTGGCTTCACATATTGGCATGACAATTGTTTTTACCTGTTTTAAAAAAATCTATTGTGAAAGTAGAGCAATCATGTCTGTTAAAATAATCATATGTACTAAGGGCGTGGCAACGCTTCTGCAACAAAAGAATTTTTGAAAACCCTACTGATTCAATTACATTTTAAAGCTGACGATGAGCATCACTGAGCTTGCAGTTAAAATAAAAAAAAATAAAAATTAAGATAGATAAGAAAAAAGAAAAATATTTCAATTCTGTTGTAAGCGGTTTCCTGTGCGTTGTGCGAAATCTTAAATAAAGATTGATATGCTTTAATACTTATGTTTTCAGTATTGGATGCAAACATAAACCTGCAGTATTTCTTTTTATTTTAAGGTAGAAGGATTTTAAAGAGAATGATTGATATAGATGGCCCTGTCAGCTTAAACTGAGTATCAGTAAAAAGTGTGTTTTTACTTCAAACAAAAAAGGTTATGAAATCAAAACTAGGCAGCCTTAGGTTCAAAAGCCTGAATTTGAGCATTAGAGAATAAAAAGAATTATGATTATTGTACTACTAACACCAACTTCTGTAACATATTTGTTTGAGATTAATACTGGGCCAGAACCAGTTTCCTTGGCAACCAAATCCTTTTAAAAGGTGCAATAGTAGTGGTGTAAAAGAAGTTATTCTCTTTAATACCAATACCACAATGCAAATGGAAATTTTGCAGTTAAGTTTCTTTTCAGTTCTAAATGAGAATCTGATCTCATTTTATGTTTCCATGCGGCTATCATTTCTTAAACGATGCCATGTTTATAAAGCTGTACACAACAGAAAACTGCTTTTTACCTGTTTTGCATTGATTATTTCCAGAAACGCACCCAGATTCTTTTTTTTTTCTTTTTTTAATGTAGCCTAGTCTCATATGTAGGTCAAGGTTTGTACTGTGTGTATATAAAGCGATAGTTTCATTATCACCAGGATAAAAGTATCACTGGAACATTTAGCAGCTGAGAAATGCAGAGAATCAGAAGTATGTTGAAACCCCTTTGCTGAATTCTGCCACAGTAATGCTAATAAACCTTTTTTAAACAGTGGACGCATTCTGAAGTTCAGCTAAAGAACTGTGTTTAACCATACTGGAAAAGAACTTGTGTCCGATCTTATAAACAAGCCTTTATATAAGCTCACTTGTGCTCTGCGGTAATTTACTGACCACATAGGTTTTGCAAAATATAAGTATTATAATTCCTTATTTCCATTTTTTAGGTAACATTTTAAACAATATCAGTGAAGTTAAATCTTGTGTGTATACCAGCGTTAACATTTTATACAGTATTACATGTTACTAAATGTCTCCACTTAACCTATGAGACAGTGCATCTCCTTATGAATCTCCTTTGTACGTGACTTGAGAAATTCTCACTACTGCAAGGAGACTTTTGCAGCAGGGTAGCCATTTTCCTTTCATGTCCTTCACTTAAAAATGACTTAGTATATTTTATGTGGATGAGGATCCAGCATTGAAAATCCATGCAAAAGGTGTATTAGAAGCACAGCCAATTATATTAATGATAGCCTTGACAGTTTCAGTGAGACTGAACGAATTCTCATTTATTTTAAAATATAGCAGTTCAGTGTATTCCAAATAAACAGTGTATTGCTGTTTAGGAAGATGACTGTTGTCATCTGTCTTGATAGGCCAATGCTTAATAGTGATAATAAAACCATTTGGTTCGTAATTACTAGATTAGTTTGACACAGTGCAATCATATTTCCCCATTCCACATAAGGAAGCAGAACTGAAAACATGATAAACAGCATCTCTCAAGTGACATATTAAAGTTGATTTTTTTTTGTAATTTGATTTTTCTCCAGTAGCTTGTCTCTGATATATTGTTTTTCAGTCTGAAATATTATTTGAAGTACGCGCTTCCATGTAGTTACCAAAACCGTATTTCTTTGTTTATTTCTTGTGTGGTTATTTTTAAAGGAAGTTGCTGAGCTAATGCTATGCAGCAGCAATCTGTTTATTGCTATTGATATTTATCTTTAGAAAAGAAGTGGCACTTCTAGTTAAACTGTTTTTATTATGTCTTTGTGTTAAAATATATGCACTCAAGGCATTTAAAGAAAGCATAGCTCCATGACACGAGCATGCTTCACTACGGTTGTTTTAAATCCATTTGCAAATTCGCTCTTTTGTTCGAGGGTGCGAGTCCTCTTGTAATTAATATGACGGGACTCAAGTGCTTTCATGGCTCTGGAAAAACTCTTTGGCAGCCTGTGAACGGTAATTTCTTCTAGCTAAAGAAACTGATTAATTTATTAAGGAGCATTCTAGTAATTAGCAATCTGTTTCCAGTTTACATCATACATCGGGTGCTGTATGTATTTTAATGGCAGTTAGGTCTAGCTGACGCAGGGTGTCTGAATGTTAAAGCCAGAGGTGCCGTAGGAAATCTCGCATAAACTTTGTGCATGTTATTCTCTCTGGCTAAGGGGGCTAACAGGGGTACCGAGGAACAGGTGCAGTTTTCTGCACCTCAGCACGACCTGTCAAATGTTCGTGTCAAGGGGGCAGGCTCAGGTTTTTTGGCCAGTTTTATCCTAGATGCCAAACTGAATGATATTCAATTCTCCTTTTTATAGCTGAAACCTATTCTTTTACGCATGTAAATTTTGCTTCTGCCCAACAGAAAATCTACCGAAAGCTTGAGTGGACACAAAATCAAGCACGAAATCATTCAGCTGGACACTGTCATGCTTACTTTTAAATGACCTTTTCAGTTAAGGTTACTCCTGGCTCTAAACTTCAGTTTCATTTGCAGGTCTCACAGTGTGGAGACAGTATTTGTGTTTAGACAACATTTGTCAGACTATTGCACACAGATTCTGGTAGTAATGAACAGATACCGCTTAACCCTTTGGGGGCATCTGGTGCGTCTGTTTTACTTTATCATGTACAAGGTTTTATGAGGTATAGGGTTGTATCGTGCATTAAATTTGATTTATTATGTATAGTAGTACATCTGAATTCTAGCATTATCAAATTTGGGGGTTCTCTTAGCTGTGATAAAACCCTTTACCTGTTGGGTTCCTCCAAGTCTGGTGTGAAGTTTCCCATTCACCATACTTTGACAGTGACTTATGAATATAGATGGGCTTATGACTTTACTGGTGTTTGAGATAATAATAATGGCTTAATGCCATTTTTTTTCATACTGGCCTTTGTTACGGGGAGATGCATGTGCTATAGACTGTTTCAGCTAAAACAAAACAAGTGATGGATGCTGTAGTTATTGTATACAGTTATCTATGAAAGTATAGTGGTATATTTGCAAATGGAAGATGTATTTATTTATTCTTAATTGCTGCTCTATAAATGCCTATCAGCTGAGTCATATGGCCTTATGCATAAGATTCTGCAGTTGCTATATGGAACAATTTCAGATTTTGTTCAGTATCTTCAGAACAAAGACTGTTCTGAAGTCTCTTAGTTGTTCTAAACTACTTTCACAGTCTTATATAATAAAGTTATTAGGATGTTTGATATATAGTAACATGAAACTGGGATGTTTGAAAACAATGAAGAACCACTTAAGCAGAGAGATACAGAAAGTCTATTCCAGAGGACAAGAGTTGCCTAGAAAGTCTTATCTGTGATAAAAGTGGTCAGAAGTGGCAGGATGGAAAGATGAGAAAGAAAAGGCCCTTTGAGAGATGACAAAAATACTTGGAGGCTTTTAAAATAAAAGGTAACTTCTAATTGGTTTCTGAAGTTTATGTGGAGTCAAGGGAGTTGCCCAGTGATGAAGATCGTTTCCCCTAGTACCATGATTTGTTTTCTTAACTGGCAAAATGTGATAGCTAATCTTAAATACACTTATTTTTCACTGACTTTATCTTGTGAAACTCAGGAGCAGATTGCCTGAGAAAACTATGAAGCCTCCATTACTGGATGTCTTATTAGGTAAATGTGTCAGGAACAGTTTGGAGATAGTTGGGATGGCGAGGGAAAGGGAAATACAGCTGAGGCCTGCTTTTAGCCCAGTTTTTCCAATAATCTCGATAAAGAAATGGTTTTAAACCTCAGTTTGAAAATGTCCTTAGATTTCAGTCTAGAACATATTATGAAACATTATGTCCCGTTTGCACTACACAGGTTAAACCATAATGAAACAATGCTGGCAGAAGCAGTATTTATAATGGTTTGATTAACAGTACTGTTTTATTGCTAATTAGTTGCAAGCCTCACAGATCTAGATTTCAAGCCGTACAGCATTCCAAAGAAAGTTTAGATGAGTTACACAATATATCTGGAAATTAGTACTTGTCTAATAATGTAGTCATTAAATTTGGGTCTTCCCCTTTGCAGGCTGACACACAGTAGCCACAGAGGTCACACAGTTGCTGAGATGATTTTGCTGAACATACCTGTTGACACCACTTTAAAAAGACAGTAACAGACGAACAACCCGATTCTAGGCGGGTAAGTTTATGGGGTGATTACAGTAAGCTGAAATGTCTTTAAAACTTGCACAGAAATAAAGCTAAAATATTTAATGCTTTAAAAGCACATTATATGATTTTTTCCAATTAAATATCTACCTTTTTTTTAAGAAACATTTAAGATTTTGTTCTCACTATTGTACTGCATTCCTATAGTCAAGTGTCAGTGTTGTTGGATTTTTCCAGCTGCTGTTGGGTTTTTATTGCCAGAGGTTGGAGAACTAAAATCTTACAGAATAGCTCCTTGAAACAGGTTGCTGTGGCCTCCATGAGCTGTACAAACCAGACATATTGGTAGGCAAGCAGCAAACCTCTTGAGCTTCCCAGAATGTTAACTCTGGATGCCGGGACTCAGCAACCATTACAAACCTATGCCATACAATAAAGGTAGTGCCCATTAGTGCCCATGTCCAATTTTAATCTTGCTATTTTGACTGAGTTTTATATAGTTCATCTCATAAATGACTAATCTTTATCTTTATATATGACTGTAATCAGGGGTAGTAAAAAAACCTTTGAATTGTGACCTGCAGTAAGCACTTAGTAAACTCAAGCACAGCATTGTGACAAATAACGAGGATTTTTCAAAATACAATTTTGCATTTTGCATGACTTTTTCAAATAATAGCAGTTTCCTTTCTATCTTCTTATTGTGAATTCAAAATAATCATCTGGGTTGAAATAAGCATGTCTGGTATATGTGCTTTAAGATATGTATGTATAAAATGAAAGAATCTGAAATCCTGGTAATTGATTTATTTTGAACCTGATCCTTTGCATCATATAGTATAATTTGCATCGTAGCAAGGGAGTAGTTTCATTGATTTGAGTGGCACTATTCACACAAATTTCTGTGGGAAATGGTTTGTGTGTTCATAGTCATTAATGCTGAAACATCTCAAGATATACATAGGTAATTAAGGCTATCAGTCAAAATGTAAGATAAGGAATCATTTAAAACACATGTACACGCACACAAAACATCAAAAAACCTTCTTTATATTCTAGAATATCTCAAAACATTATCTGTTATTAAGTTTACTGTTAATACGCAATGCTCTATGATATCCAGACAGGAGATAGTAACAGATTTTCAGAGAAAACAAGATGGCATTGGCAGTTTAAATTAATCAGTGAAACATGAAAATTAGATAACTTGAAGTTACCTGGACTTACAGAAGCAATGGGCTGCAAAATCTAAATTCTACCTATTTTAAGTAAATGATCATAGAACACGTTGCTCAGTATTTTTTAGATAGAATCCTGGGCCATAACCTGTTTCCTTGGCAACTACATACGAATAAAAGGTACATTAGCAAAGCTGCAGATGTGTGTTAGTGAATGCTTATTCAGCCCAATGCATTTACATAGCATGTGCTCATAATAATGCATGCATCTTGAAAATCACCATGTAAAAAGATTTCTGGGCATGGCCCAAAATGGATTTTTAATACTCAAAGATTTTAACCTAAAACCTAAACCGTGGAGATTTCCACGGAGATGGAAATCTCTCCGTGATTTTTCACTGAGCTTTAATTTGGACTTGCAATAACTGGACAAAATTGGCGTGGCAGTTTTGCTGTGCAAACCTTTTCCCAAGATTCTGAATACTTACAGCCCTCCTTTAAGACAACAAAATATGGAAATTAAGATATCTGGTGTCTTTCAGAAATGCTCAGCCATTCTAAATTGAATCTTGCAGCAGCATTCATAAGCAAATATGATTATATTGCTTGACGCAGTGACAAACTAAAGCTGTTAAATAAAAATGAAATTCCTATTGCTTGTAGCACCCTCATTCTATCCAACATACCCAAGCTAAGAGATACAACAATAAAATGCTGTCTTTTGACAGTCAGCAACAGAAAAGGGGGAAAAAAAGCAAGAGAAATCTGTAGAAGAGATCAAAACGGCAGCTGTTCATGTACTTTCAGAATAAGATTTTGATGTAGCATTTAGGCAGTACTCACACTTTCCGTACACTTTCTGGGTTTGTATAGTATTATTTTACTTTATATTAGTGGCTTTAAAAGAAGCTTAGATATATATTGGATCAATTTTGACACGTTTCTTTACTGATTTGAGCAAAGTTATGTACATTTTGGCCTGTCTTCTCAAAATATTCATTTGTATATAAAATGAAAGACTGTAGACTTCTCTTCAGGTTGATTATATTACCCCAAGATGAAGCATCTTTAATAGTTAAGAAGCTAGTCTAAAATGCCAATCTTTAGAAAGACAGAAAGGAATAATGGGAGACTGCAAGTCTTGAGCTTAAATTCAATTGGTGTAATCTGAGAAGAAGTAGTTTATGTGACCAGTAGCCTAATTAAAACCCTCTTCAAATCAATGAAAAGACTCCCATTGGCTTTTTGGAGTATGGCATAGGAGAGAAGGCTTCATAGGTAACAAGGAGTTTTAGCAAATGAACGTTACCCTCAAAAAACGCTGAACAGTTCTGTAACTCTCAGCTGTCAAATATACAAAAATCTGGTATCAGTTTGAGGTAGTGTGAACAATATCATGTGAATCCGTTCATGATCCTGAACCATAAGCCATATTGTTATATACCATCAAGTACTGCAATACTATTAAGCCTTTAGGTTGAATAAGCATTCGGGGAAGTATTGGGGAGATGTAAGTCAACTATTTTTTTTATTATTATTATTTTTACTGTCTGTTGCTCTCCAACTGATCCGAGCTCACTGTCAGGCCTGGGTAGCTCACATGGTGGCAGGGCTTGCAGTGCAAGTCAGAGCAGGAGCCACTGAGATTCTTTTCTTACTGCCAGTTCCCCCGGCAGATCTGGATCAGCTCTCCCAGCACAAACCTCTCTCTCAGCTGCTTCTGAGGTCAAAAATTGACCAACTGAATTGGAATGTGAAAAGGCCTTCTCTTCTCTAGTGCTTAGGTGAGGAGACAGAACAACCTGCTTTCCTCTACAGTCCCTCTTCACTGCTAGAGCGGAGAGGCTCTTGCCCAGCTTTCAAGCTAGAAGCGTGCAGTGGGATAGAAGGAGAAGGAAAGCAGGGCTTCGGTGGGCAGCATAGCTCAGCACAGAACAGAGCCAAAGAACTACATGATACAAGTGCATACAGTCAAAATTGTGTTGTCACAACAAATGGTCACACTTAAGATGACTGAGAGTAATAGTTAATATTTGTGCTATCATTTAGCACTTTTAGCATGCTGAAATTCACCAATATAAGAGCAAAAATACAAAAATATTTTGCAGTTTTGAAGAATGTTGGAGATCAGCGGTAGCCAGCAGCCAGCATCTTGAAGCTTCTAGTTTTTTGAAATGGCTGTGCCTCGCCATCTAGCAGGCCAACTAAATCAGGTTATTGCTATGCATGTCTTGCCAGGGGAAGGGATGCAGCTCTATTTTGAGTCTAGCAAGATTTGTTACCTCAGCTGCAGCAAAGGGCAAGAATGGCTGTACTGGCCTGGTCCCCAGCACACCTGGCTGGGAATAACAGTGGCCCCCCCAAGCATGCAATTTGGCTGCTGCTCTTGTGGATGTTGATTCAGATATTCAAAGGATGTTTCCTCTGAAATTGGAAAATGAGAGGCTGGATTGGACTAGTTTTATTTTGTCTTTCTGATAACTGAATGGGCAACAGCCTACAACATAGTAATTGTCCAAAATGAACAAAAATTAAATGTTTAATTTGCTACTTTTGCTTAAAGCTATTGAGATATATCAATTCCTACTTTTCACAGTCAACAGAAAAAGGGAAAATACTCAGAGTGTAAACATAGCTTCATGACTGCAGTTGATCTAAGCTAGCTAGGACGGTGATGCGTCCCAGAAGTGTAGGAGGCTAGAGAGTGGCTTGTCAGCAGCACTTAAAGTGAAGAGTTAAAATGGAAATAATATTGAGATTGTTCATACAGAGATAGTAAGATGTAAAGTCAGCTGCTTTTTAGTAGCAGTACAACATAAGCTTCTAAATTTTGAGCAAAAGAGAAGAATTTGGATTTATGTCAGTTATTGTACTTGCTTGGTTTTCTTCTTCAGGCTGGTGGAGAGACAAAGGTATAATTATACCTTTAAAAATTACTTGTATTTATTTGTGTTAATGTTAATGGGACTTATGTTAGGTCATGACTTGTACGAAGCCAGTATAACTTGACGAAAGAGTCTTACTTTTGTGCACATGCGCACCTCACAGTTTTAGAGGCAGGTAAGTTCTACCTGGCTCTCTTCTTTCCCTTCCAGCCCAGGATGAATGGGCGGCTGCAGCAGGTCACTGTATCTCTGGCTCCTTCCCCTTTCCTCTCCCTCTGCTGAAGGGTGTCAAAGAGGAGGAGGCCTAAGCAGAGGAACTATTTCCTTTGCTCCCATTACAGAAAGGGGAGTAAAGGCACTTTGGGCTGCTGAGTCCTTCCTGCTCCATAATTCAGATTGAAGTGCTGGTCTGTTTGAGGAGTTACGACGAGCTCTGTTTTCCTTCTCAGCAGCCTCACTGGTTGCTTGGACCCCAGCAGGGAGAGCAGCAGGGAAGCCAGTCCATCCAAGCATTTTTTTCATGGATAGACAGGCCTTCACTAGGCATTGAGCAGGAAACCATCAAGCCCTGACCAAAATCCTGTCTCTCACAAGGAATTTGCACAAGCTGGTAATGCTATATATACTGTTTCCTGCTATTCTTTAAGAACTGAAACTGCTTAACTACAGAGGAATATGGAGACTTTTTTTTCCTTGGTAGTTTGAAATACTCTTAAGGAAAGAATACCACATGCCACGATTTGCAGAAGTGAGATTATCAGACTTCAGCAAAGCGTTCAAACACCACCACTTCAGCAGCCATTTTTATACATTTTTGGTTTTAAAAGAAGTAAAAGCTTGCTGTTTTTTTTTTTTTGGGGGGGGGGGTACCTTGCAGTTAAACTGTAAAAGAAGTAATCCACTTTTAAACCATTCTGGACTTATATTTAAAGAACAAAATATTTGTGTGATGTTATGCACAATGATTTATATGTCTAATGGGAATTGGTACGCATACACTAACAAAATTGCTATTTCTTCTGATATATAATGCATATGGTAGCTTACATGCTGAAATCAGGACTGCAAGTGTAGACAAATCTCCTTGTGCAATTTATTTAATCTGAGATTAACAGATATTAATGTCGTCAATTCACACAGGTCTGATTGCAGCACCAGTTCCTCCATTTTCTTTGCATGTAAATGGTATTACATGAAGCATTATAGTGGGAATGTAAAATCTTGGGTGCAGCCAAGACAGTCTCATAAAAAATTTCTTACTATGAAGTATATTTTCAATATACAAGTGGTCAATGAGACTATGAATTCCAGATAGCTCAAGTTCACATATAGAAATTAAAACTGTCAAATATTGTCAGCCAGAAAAAGTGATTCTAAAGTGGCTGAGCTAAAATTCGCGTAAGAAGATACTCCATTGATTAAAAAAAAAAATCTGTTTTCTGCAACTCTGTTATATCACCTACAGATATGGAAACTGCCAGGACACAAAACGGTCAAGCACCGTTAGGTTAATATCTCTAAACTGGGGGTATACAAATAATTTGTTATACAAATGACAGTTATCCCTCTGTTTGCAAAACAACTAAAGAAAAATAGGCCTAATTAAGGTTTAATGAGAATTCATAACATCATTTTCCTTAACTTTGTTTCACATAATCTAAAACAATACTTGTATTTGTTGCTGTTCAGTAATGCATAGTAATTTATTTCTTTTAAAGAATTGTAACAGGTTTAATTTAATCCGTATTTTCTACTAACAACACATTCTTCACAAATACTTCTGAGGGTACTTTTGTCAGAAGTCTTCATTAATACATGCCAATATGCACACCTAAAACAATACAGAAACAATAGTAAATAAGAAAAGTCTAGGATTAAAAGTAACCTACACATGATCATGAAACTCTGCTTCTCAGTTATGTAGTTTGGAATAAAAAAGAAGGCTGTGATAACCTTGCTTTTGTTCTTCAACTATTTGTTCCACGTTTCATTACCAACAGCTACTGATACTGAGCTATACCTCAGTTTGTGGTGAGATGAAAAAAAAAAAAACACTTTGGGGTAGTAGAGTGTCCTAAGTTAAGATATACATTGCTTCAGTAGATGAACTTCTAAATGGGAATTTCAGTGATCCAGAAGTGATAATGAAGTTCTCCACAGACATGTTCATTATTTCTCAGCTAGACTTTTAATGTGGATTGTGTAAAATAGTGGGAAAAGGGAGAAGTTTAGATTATCACTGAAATTCTGACAATCCCCTGAAAAGAAAAAATATGTATTTCCATATCTTTTAAACAACTAAGAAATCATACGACAATTCCAAAGTAGAAAAAAGATCATCCCTTCTTAAGATGGATCTGTTTATCTAATGGTGATATTAAATTTTTCCTTAGATGATAAGCAGCATTTATCAGAGAAGTGACTTCTAGCAACATTATAGCTTCCAACCTACCATGGTGATGATGACAAAAGAGTTCATGCTTCTGGAAATTTTGTGTCTAAAACGAACCATTGCCTACTATTCAGTGCTTCTAACTCATAGGTTTAGATTTTAAAACAAAGTCCAGCAAAAGCCCTTGCATGGTAACTTGTAAAAATGAATACAGATTAGTGTTGGTAAAATTAGTCCAAACTTTAAGGAAAACATCCATTTGCCTAGATGGATGCTTCCCACCTGACTCAAAGCCCAATTTTTCTCCAAGTTTCATGATTACAAGTACCTGCAGAAACAGGTTTTGCAGTCTATTTAAAATTACAGAGAGATAATATATAGACAGACTATACCAAATACATTGGAGCAAATAAAATGCTTCTGGCCAAATAAAATTACGCTACTTTCTTCTTCGTTTAGGCTTTTTTAGCACTTCATAAGCACTAATAGTATTGTTGCACTTGCTTCCTAAGGCAGTAAATATTTGGATGAAACCCAAATTAGAGACTAAGACTACTGCTTAAAATAAACATCCTCATGGCACCTCATAGACTTTTATGTATACTTAAAAACAAGAAAGCTAGTATAATCAGATAAGGAAAAGAAAGTAAATGTGAATGTACTTCAAGCTCTGAACCAAATTTATTGCAGATATGATTATTTGGAGGAAATATTCCATCTCTCTCCTTTTCAGTGGGAAGTTGCAGAATTTATGTCCTGAGCTACATATCTCCCTAGATGCTTTCTCTTCTCCATAGGAGAAAGGCTTTGAAAGAGAATAAGGTAATGAAAAGGTCATTTGTTAGGTTTAAAGGAACATTAAATAACGTGAGTTAAACTGCGTTAATGATCATAGAGCAAAGGGTTGGATACGGGGAACACTGTATTTCCCCATCTTTCTGAGCTTGGAGAATTTCTGTATAAACAACCTGCCTAATATGCAAAATATCACAGAAGAGCGTGTTAATTTAGCACAAAGCATTTGATGCAAAATAAATATATAAAAATACTGTAGCAGTTAGTATGAGGAAAAAGGGAAGCCACGAGAGGCACTGAGAGCAGCCTGTATTTCACAAGCCACAGACCAATCTGATTACCAGGGATTATCAAAGCAAAATGGCTGCTGCGCTCGCTGCCCTGTCTCGCAGCTGCAGGCCCTCACCCTGCGCGCGGTGTGCAGGTCCCGGCGCTCGCAGCCGCGCAGCTCGCCGAAGCCGCCGGCCGCACGCCACAGCAAACATGGCACCCGAAACGTCACCCTTCGCCCAGGCACCAGGCGTGCTGCTCCACACAGCTGCTGCCTTTGTCTTCCTCCCTGCTAAAGAAAACCAAGAAAAATACATTTTAATTGGCACGTCGCTCAAAAACAGTGGCCTATTTGACATCTGAGCATAAAATTACTTAAGCGTTTCTGCTAGTGCTGTCCTAGGTTAACAAGCACTGCTTCCTCAGCTAAAGATTTAATTTCATGCAGAGTACAGTTATTACCCATAAACAGGAAGCGTCTTAAGTTATCTAGACAGTTGAAGGGTTGCCAAACGCTTGATGTCTCAAGAGGCTCTATTTCACGACAGACAAATATACTGAAATGAACGTGCTGCATCAGGAGCTTATATTTCATGTAATTCACATAGGATTAAACAACAATTGCATTTTAACTCTGCGGTAGCTCAGAAAGCCTTTATTTCACATCTTGCCTTAACAAGAAAAGGGCTTTTCTTGCATGCGTCCAGCTCCACCTTGTGGGCAAAAGATGAGAATGAGCTTGCACTGACTCCACAGATCGACCGCTTCTCTCAGCTTTCCTGGGCGTCATTTTAAGAATTTCAGTGTTTCAGTTAATTAAAAGTTTCAGAAGAGATATGGAAAAAAGTTGAAACCTTCTGACATCAGAAAGAACTAGACATGCAATGGGAAAGGTATGTTTTGAAAAGATTATTTGTTAGAGTCAGATAAGTTAGAGTGCCAAATCTTTCCACTGTTACAGGAGATAGAGAGTCAGGGCATTGGTTTTCATAGTGAGATACAACTTTAAAGAAAAGTGTAAGCCTTCTCTGAGCACATTGATAATGTTTAAAGGCTGTTTTCCTTATGATGAGAAACTATCACAGAAAGTCTAAACCAGGAAGTGAGAGAATGAGTTAGGGATGCTAATACTGAGAAAGAATTACAGGTCTTGGAGCGGTTCATCTGATGACTGCAGAGACCTACCAATACTAACATAATCTTCTTATTTTAAGTTTCTCATTCCTGGCAACAGTCTGAATTAAAAGTCAGAGGAAACAATGTGAGGCTGAAAAAGAATGATTTAAAGTTTATAATGCTTATGAGGCTGTATCTAATAGAAAAGGGAAGTGTTATTCTAAATTAACAGGGAAGGATGAAAGAAACAAGAGTCTAAAGGAGAAAAAATATAAACATACTTGTAGAAATAATGTGTAGCTATGTAGACTATAACAATAAACTACAAGCCTTTGCAAGCTATTAAACATAATTAGACCTTATTAAAACTTTGCTGCACGCCTGGGGTTGTAAGGAAACCTAAGGAAATCTGGTCCAGGCAGCACTACGTAGCCATCATGCCCAGAGGGAGTCAGTGAAGTGTTTCCATAAAAATCTGTGCTATAACCATGAAAGTGATTGCTTGGCAGTAAGCTCTGAACTAACAATTACTCAGGTGTCGAAGGATCAGGATGGTAGAACCTGTGTTTTTTCAGGGGTGGGAACTGTGTTTTTGTTTTGTTTTGATGCCTGGCCCTATTTCTGCTCAAGAATAAAATAGTGCCCTTTAGGAGAGTTAGGTACAGAAGAATGTTATTCCTTCGTTGAGGAAACAGGCTGGAACCAAAGCAGAGGTATCCTTCAAAGTATTTTAACAGAGCGTAATGAAACTAAACACAGGAAAATTATGGAGGGAACATGTTTCCATAGTATCGTGTTGTTAAGTACCAGAAGGATATTAACAGCTCTTTTAAAATCTCAGTAGAAACGTGTGGAACAAGAAAACAGGGAGAGAACTGTTATTTCAGTTTATTAAGTATCTTGTCATTTGTTATTTTGCCTGGGTACTGGCAGCTCTAACTGCCATGCGGTATTTGTTGATGCCGCTAGCTTCTCTTTCAAGCTTAGGGGACAGAAGTGGAGTTACACAGTCCCTTCCTCATATGTGATGGGTGCACTGGCCTGGCAATGGATTTCAAAAGCTTAGCAAGAAGAAAAAAAATTCATAGGCTGCAACTGTTCTTCTTCAGTAGCAAAAATTTTAGTACTTGTTATATTTGGTATTTATAGGCCAGTAAGACTTCTTGTGAACTCTCTGCTCACTTCAAAGTAATGTCAATATAAAGGTAAGCAGTAGCTTCTTCCCTCTGCAGTGTTCATGCAGAGTTGGCTCCTCTAATATTTATAACTAGCAATATCATCTGTGAGGCATAACTAGTCAAATTTGTATTTGGATGTGTCGATCTCTGATCTTCCAGTTAACCTTTAATGTTATTAATTTTCACTTACGACTACTTTCCTGGCATGGTGTCTCTGCTGGTGCCAAAAAAAAGGTATCACTATAGTTGAATCAACCTACTGAACATTATGCTTAAGATCCAGATGAATGTGTAAATCTTATTTCTGAAAATGATTCAACAACTTTTATGATAGGTTGAGTCTGTTACTGTTTTTCCAGAAAATCTGCAAGTAGTAACATACAACCTAAAATTTTGCAGGTCAGAAGCTAGATATCTATAGTTGCAAAATCCTGCAGGAGCACCAAAGGCTATTAAGATATACCACCAAGGTGCCATACTGATTACAAAGAAGTTACTTTTATCTGGATTTAATGTAAAAAAGTATCAAAATAACACACTGAATCTTGCAAAGAAAGGATGACTTAGCAGACTGAAGAATTTAGCTGACCTTTTAAAAGGTCAAATAGTCAGAAAATGGGATTTAAATAAGTTTTGGGCAACATTTGATAAATACTAGAATTTCTTCCACGATTCTATAACAAAAATCAGACAGAAAAATAGGAATATTTTAAATGGACTTTCCAGGGTTGTAAGAGAAAATATATAATAAGGATTCATCAGAAAAGCCTGATTTCTATGCATCTTAATCTCAGTAGGGCACCCTTGGGAACTAAAGAGCTGTTGTCCTGTTGCAGTACTTCCCACCAACTGCAAACAGAATGTAAAATGTTCCTAGTATGTGTGTACTAGCTAGAGCATTCTGATCTTACAGCATTTCACAAAAAAAATTCGCAAATAGAAGAGGCAAGGCAGGTAAAATAAAAGATAGTAGAGAATCATTACACATATGAGTAAGTAGACTATTTGAGGAGTGTATCAGCTGAGACAGATAAGCAAAAAGCGTTGGCTCTGAAAATTAATTTACTCCAGAGTTTTTCAGTATAATCTTTCAGCGAGATATATAGCAGATGGTTTAGCACACAGGGAGAAAATAAATGTCCAAATAGCAAATGATAGTTTCTACTATCTTTACCCAAGGAATCTAGATTGATATTTTACTGAGCATACCACGATATCTATGATTCAAAGACTACAAAAACTGGCAACTTACATACATGCAAGTAGAAATGGAAAATACTTACGTTTCGCTTAAAGAGGATAAATTCTGAAAAAAATAGTTGAATAACAGGACGCCTACTAAAAATGCTCAGGTAACGAGTTGTAGGCTCTGTGTATAAATTCCTCTTAGAATAGAAGTAGCAATCTGATATATTCAGCAGCAGTTATGTCGGATGATATGTCTTTGAACTAAAACCAGCTGTCTACTACAAAGAAACAGAAAAAACACAAGCGTCTATGGGGGAGTTCATTGGGAGGTAGAATTGACAGCATTTATCTTCTATACTCAGGAAATAACTCTATCAATAGCTCCTTTTGTGAAATGTTTTTGATGTCTGACAGTTGTTTTCTAGTACTACATCACATGAGCAAGTCAGACGTAATCTCAGACATTCTCAATGGGAAAAAAGAATCAATTAAGGGATTGTGGCTACTTGCTTGATGAAAAGTGTTCTTGTCAGTTTTCTTTATGTAGAAGACCTGATTCACTAGAAGCTGTCTACAATTACGTATGGGTTTGCAGATACTGAACCAAAGGAGACAACCATACTTAACTACTGTGAACTTCAGGTCATAATTCCAAGTGAATCAATACCATTTATCTTAAGCTAAGTAAGTGTAATGAACAAACATCATAAAATATGATTTTAAGATTTAAAGACACAAAACAATGCATCTAGATTTACAGCTAGTGCAAGTGACCAGATAATCAAGATAATATGCATGTCTACATTTCTGTGACAGTAGTACTGATGAATTCATTTCTTGATATCCATGGCATATTTATGCATCAGAGTTGTTTTGCATGAATCACAACTTAGAGGTTTCTTAGTTCTGTGTATTCACAGTTCTCAGTCATTAAGCTACATTAGCAGTTTTAGCCATTTGCATAGATAATACCTGTCTAATAGAAACAGTGGCAATGTTGTAAGGTACAAATTTTACCTCTAAGCTTCATCTGTAATGTACCCAACTATGATATTTTGCAGAGGGCATTGGGATTGTCTTCATAGTAGGACTGTCATTCTTTTGTGTATCATTTAATTAGCAGCGAAGTAATCAGTGGATTTGTGCTAAACTGTCTAAAGTGCGAAGTAGATTAGTTTCAACAAGGGTATGTGTCCTATTACTTACCTTGTGATAAAGACTCCATGTTCAACAAAGAATTACTTCCTAACAGCTTGGATGAGAGAGCCAATGTGTTCTAAATGACTATTGTTGTTTGCTTAGTGAATTTTAATTTACTCTTTGGATCTGACCCACCTTAATAAATATAATTAGCATTTTTAATGTAATCTTTTTGACCATAAGGGCTAGATACTAAAAGTTTTTAAGCCTAACTTTTAAATTTGGAGCACTAGATGAAATGTCCACCAGGTATTTCTAACTTATTAGATGACACTTCTCCACGGTGCCCCGTGACAGGACTAGCGGCAACAGGCATAAACTGCAACACAGGCAGTTCCATCTGAACATGAGGAAAAACTTCTTTACTGTGAGGGTGACTGAGCACTGGAACAGGTTGCCCAGAGAGGCTGTGGAGTCTCCTTCGCTGGAGACATTCAAAACCCGCCTGGACGCGATCCAGATGACCCTGCTTGAGCAGGGCGGTTGGACTAGATGATCTCCAGAGGTCCCTTCCAACCTCAACCATTCTGTGATTCTGTGACTACAGTGTGTCACTATTTTAATCTATATTACAAAATATTTGTAGTTGGTCGCTCTCTTTAAGGTGCATTTTGATTATATGAGTTGAAAGAAAATGTCTTAAATTAATAAATGTGCAGATATTTTACTGTAGTGATTGGTAAGTGACCACAGGACAACAATTTCTGGTTCTGGTGACTTGTATCAGAAAAGGTCAGCAGTATTTGAAAACACAGCTTGGAAGAAGAACAAACCTCACGCTGTGGTACAGATCTGAATTTTAACAGAACAAAACAAAAAAATCATCTGGTTAAGTCAGAGATTTTCTCCAGATGTACTCTGTCAAATCCATCTATTATTTTCTTCAGTATATTTTTCCATCGTATTTTGCATCTTTTATCTCAGTTAAGTAAACTGATATATTCATACAGTACAGCCTGGCTAATATAAACTATTTTCTCAAGTCAAAATTAAATCTCATTACATAAGTTAGCCGTTATTTAATAGCATTTACTATTGCATTGAAATCTTACTATGTGATAGAAATTAAGAACAAACACACTATCATATTACAAACTGTGAACATAGATAAATCTAAACTATAGTTGAAGAGAAAATATACTTTTATTGCTCTCCACTTGTGGTTTTACTCATTAAACTGACAAAATTCATAACATTCTCAGTCATTTTAATGTAAATGCCATGTAAATTATCTGTCTAATAAACCCTAATCGCTATTTAAAAAACAATAAAGGAATTACATAAATAATGTTGCACATGCTCCACTACTGTTTACAAAATAGTGGTGTTTGTGCAATCACTGGTTCATAAAGCCTTGTCCTGTAACTGAAACTTCATTTCACAGGATCTCTGATTCCTGTGTGAAATGTTATCTTAATAAGGAGAGCAAATGCAGTTGTGTTGTTAAGTGATTAACAAATGGCCTCAGAAAACAAACTCCTCAGCACCCACAGAACGACAGCAATTCAACCTTCCCCATAAAGACCACCAAATGACTCAGCTGCGTACTGGGGGAATTACCTCGAGGGTTCAGGGAGCCCTTTGGTGTGAGCTGCATTGGATGTGCCCACTGGCAAGTCAGAATGAGGCAGCTCTGAGACCCAGGGCCAGGGGTGCCAGTCAGCTTACCCCAAAAAAGCACAGGTTTGGCTACTGATCCACCTAGGGACAGGTAAGAGCCTCTGGCTCCTACTGAGGAGCTACAGGAGCTCCTGCATCCTTGATCTTTGCATAAATATTTATTGGGAAGTTAGCACAACCCAATGAAATGGGGCAGAACATGCAACCAATAGACATGATGAGGCATCAAAGATAGCCATATTAGCCAGCTGGGAGTAAATAGTTTGTAGCCAGTGATCACCTTGTATATAAATCACACCTGCTAGCCTGAGAAGCCAGATTACCTTCAATATTGTTTGCATGAGCAAACCTAAAACTCCTACCTTAAATTATATAGCAAAACTATTCGTTCTTAAAACTTAAAAATAAATATAGAACTATAAACTCAATCTGTCTTTGAAATGGATGAAAAATGCCTTTAAAAGATGCTTACATTATTTGGTTTTTTTCTCTTGTAGATGACAGTCATGTCCCATTCAAAGGATTTCAAGGACGACTTTCACAGTGACACTGTACTTTCCATTTTAAATGAACAGCGCATTCGGGGTATTTTATGTGATGTCACCATAATTGTGGAAGATACTAAATTTAAAGCCCACAGTAATGTGCTGGCAGCTTCAAGCCTTTATTTTAAAAACATCTTCTGGAGTCGTACTATCTGTATTTCAGGCCATGTACTGGAGTTAGATGATCTCAAAGCTGAAGTGTTTACAGAAATTCTTAATTACATCTACAGTTCTACAGTAGTTGTTAAAAGGCAGGAGACTGTAACAGACCTTGCAGCTGCAGGGAAAAAACTGGGAATATCATTTCTAGAAGATCTTACAGACGTTAATTTTTCAAGTTCCCCCTGCCCCTATGCATACTGTATTAATGAAAAAGGAACTGTCAAGGAGGAAAAGCATGAAAAGAGACATGAAGACTCAGCTGTCACAAATGGGCCACGAATTACAAACGCATTCTCAATTTTTGAAACTGAAAATAGTGTGTTTTCTCCACTTGATTTGAGAGCAAGCTTTAAAAAGGTATCTGAGACAATACAAACACCTAACATCAGCCTCGACAGAGGTGACATTTGCAAAGATGCTGAATCAGCCAGTACATTAGCTGAACACTCCTATGCAGTTTCTTCAGGGGGAGATGCTTTTCAAGGAACATCTTTTTTTGAACAGGACAACAGCCCTTCATATAAGATAGGCGAAGACCATTATGAAAATCTCAAAGCTACACCACTCATCCAGCCAGGAAAACAGACCTGTAGCACTCCTAAGACAGCCTTTAAGTCCCAGGGTGCTAGTTTGGCTATAGCAAAAACGTCAGCCTCTACAGTAACCAATACAGAAGTCCAACATGAAGCTGTTACTGATCAAACAATTATTTCTTTTCCAAAACCTCAGAATAAAGCAGGAGATTTCCACTTATCCAGAGAAGAAGAAAACAAGTCTGCTAGCATCCCTGTCTCTGTGGCAACTGTGGTTCCACCTGTTTACAACTGTAACTGTTGTACAAAATCATTCGACGATAGAGCTTTACTCAGTACTCATCTTCAGCTCCATTCAGAGCATCAGGAAACTTTCATATGCAAATACTGCAGCAAACAATTTGCAAATCTAAATATACTGGAAGGTCATGAACAAGTCTGTATGAGATCAAGTAGTTTATCTGTTCACAACGGAAACGAACAAAATTTTTCAGATAACTATACTGCTACAGACGGAAGGAATGGAACTTCATATGCAAACACAGAGCCTCTATTGTCTGAAAACAGCATAACTGATTATTCTAATGCAAACTGCACTTTACCAGAAACGGATCATTTAGTTAAAGTTGTTGATGGGCAGATATTATACACTTGTATAGTTTGCAAGCGTAGCTATGTAACATTGTCTAGCCTTCGAAGACATGCAAATGTACATTCATGGAGAAGAACATATCCGTGCCACTACTGCAACAAAGTATTTGCATTAGCTGAATATCGCACCAGACATGAAATCTGGCACACAGGAGAAAGACGATACCAGTGCATTTTCTGTCTTGAGACTTTTATGACTTATTATATACTAAAAAATCATCAGAAATCTTTCCATGCAATTGACCATCGTCTCTCAGTAAACAAAAAAACAGCCAATGGAGGCTTAAAACCAAGTATGTATCCATATAAACTTTATCGACTTTTACCTATGAAATGCAGGCGACTACCTTATAAGTCCTATCGAAATTCTTCATATGAAAATGTTCAAACAAGCAGTCAGGTTAATGAATCTACTTCTAGTAACTGTTTCATTCCCAGTTCTCTTAGTTCTGAGTTACCATCACTGAATTTTCAAAGTAATATATTAACAAACAGCAGAACTCTTGCCTTGGATACATCTTCACGTAATGATACAGCATCTTCTACAAATACTCAGAATTCTTCCTCCTGGGGAGTAGGTATATTAAATTCTGACCTGCAAAGTGACTTTTTCACTGCAGAAAAAACAGTTTCCACTGTTGCAAATGCTTCTGGTTCTCAGGAATGTGATTCCTCAATTGTGTCTTTTACTAATGTGAAGGAAAATTCAACCTCTGTCATCAGTTACAGCAGTTCTGCACCTTCTGTTATAATGCACAGTAGCAGAGTTTCATCGGTAATAATGCATAGTAAAGCAGTCACTTCTGTGGAAAATAATAAGGCAGAATCTTCAAATAACCTGTCTAGTCAATCTGTAAGTGATGATTGTAAACATGGGTCAGATAATTATGGCAAATGCATTACTAAATCAAAAACCATTAAGGAGAAAAAGAAAACACTGCTGTACAACAAAGCAGAAGTGAGTGAGGATTTGCAATACATCACAGGAGCTGGAGGTTCATCTAGCAAAACAACAAATACTGTTCAAGAGTCAAGTAAAACTGAAACATACATTGCAAAGCCTGCCCTACCTGGAACTTCTACCGACAGTAATGTTGCTCCTCTTTGTCAAATAACAGTAAAAATTGGAAATGAGGCTATTGTGAAAAGGCATATTTTAGGATCTAAACTGTTTTGTAAAAGGGGCCGAAAATCTAAATATGAGTCTAAGCAGGACAATCTAGTTGAGGAATCGGAAATGGAGATAAAAGAAAGAAGCCCGTCTCAGCTCTACAGCTCAGAATGCATGGAGCTGACTGAAATGTGTGATGATGTAAGTGATCAGGATTCCAGTGATAAGCCCTGGAGACCTTATTACAATTACAAACCAAAAAAGAAATCTAAACAGCTAAGAAAAATGAAAAAGACCAAATGGAGGAAAAAGCATGGAAATAAGAACACCATTACGGAAAGTCACAACATATGCAGTCGAGAGTATGCCCTCAGGAATGCACCTGAGGAAAAGGGGATCAGTCAAGAAGAAAACACAGAGATGCCTAACCTTCATTGTGAGCTCTGTGAAAGAGACAAATCTTCCACTGCAGAAAGTCAAGAACACATACACTGGCATGTAGCTACTTCAAAGCCTTACATTTGTGAATTATGCCAAAAACAATTTCAAAGTCCATCCACCTTAAAAATGCATATGAGGTGTCACACTGGGGAAAAGCCCTACACCTGCAAAACCTGTGGTAAGTGTTTTTCAGTTCCTGGAAACCTACAGAAACATGAACGTATTCATTTGGGTGTCAAAGACTTTGTTTGCCAGTACTGCAATAAGGCATTCACTTTAAATGAAACACTTAAAATACACGAAAGAATTCACACTGGAGAAAAGCGCTACCACTGCCAGTTCTGCTTACAGAGCTTCTTGTATCTTTCTACCAAAAGGAATCATGAGCAAAGGCATGTACGTGAGCATAATGGAAAAGGATATGCTTGCTTTCAATGCCCCAAAATTTGCAAGACAGCAGCTGCTTTGGGAATGCACCAGAAGAAACATCTATTCAAAAGTCCAGGTCCACAAGATAGGAAAGAACATTTTTGCAGTGAAAGTGCTAAACTTTTGGAAAATCAACATTTCCTTGGCTCAGAAGGGAATGAAGTGAGAAATATACAAAATATAACTCCAGAAGTTATACTCTGAGTGATGGTTGTGCAAAAGAGGAGAAAAATCCAAATATATATATATTGGACAAAATGCATTGAATGGGGAAACCTCTCCACTCAAATCAGTATCATTTACAAAAATAAAGATCAAATTTCTTCATCTAAGTGTATGTCAATATATGCAAAAGAAGAAGGGGAAAAAATTACCGTAAAGAAAAACTAGTATTTTGCAATAATACAAACTTAATGTGAAAGAGAATGAGAGCGTGACCCAAAATACTTTTGCCACTATAGACTTCTAATATATACATACAGAGAAAGAAGAAGAAGAAGAAGAAGAAGAAGAAGAAGAAGAAAAGACTGGTCAAACCCTACTCCTTAGCATCACAAGAAACTAGCCACTGAACTATTTCACAGTGCTGTTGTTGAGTCAGAATCATTCTGGACATAATAAATATGTAGGTTCAAAGTATACTCTGTAGAAGGAAACTGTGCTGCAGAAACCATATATTGCATTTTTTAAACAAAAAAGTAATGTGTTTATAAACAAAATAATTGTGGTATAGTGTATTCTGAAGTGAAGGTGGGAAACGTTTCATGAATTTGAGTATGCTGAAGTACAGTTGAGTTCTGGAACGCTTTTCTGTAGCTCAGCATTTACAAAACATACAGGAGTATAAATTTCTTTACCTGTCCGTATTCAATTTTGCAATTGCCGTGATAAACATTAAGTCTCTGAGTGCTAATGTGGAAAGTAATCCAGATTTATCATATCTCTGAGACATTTAATAAAGATTCAGTGCAACTTATAATAGTCAGTCTTCCAAACTGCTTAAATCCCAAAAGAGTCAACCATCAATGGCCTGGTAGGGCTATTCAGGTGCATCTGTCTGAAGAAAATCCTCATGCTCTGTTCCCATAATTAGAAAGTTATGAAACTGCCCAGCTTAAAGAAATCATGTATATAAACTTCCACCTCCTGGTAAGCGAGCAGCTCCTGCCTTTTAGAAAAATAATTCTTTGCAGGAGAAGAGGTGGAGATTTAGGCAGAGAATCTCCCCCCTCCTCCTCCTGGAATAATTCCTGGACAGCAAATGACAGAGCTACTCCCAATAAATTTGCTTTTGGGAGGAGTAGGCAAATGCTCATGTTCTTGCTTCCATATATATCCCTGAGGCAGTCCCTAAACAACTGGGGATAGGGCCAGTTTGTGGGGTTCTTCATCATCCCCATGCCTTAAACACAACATCTAACCTTCCATATGTCCCTTCCCAGTGATCCCTCTAAACATGCCAGCATTTCACCCTACTCAAGCTTCTGCGGGGAGTCCCTGGTCCCAGCACAGTGGACCCATAGCAGAGAGGTGCCAGGCACCAGTTCCTAGAGGAAGACGTGTTGGCCCCTTCACCTCTGTCACCCTGCCACACGTGAGGGTTATGGCGAGCCTTATGGTTCGATGTGATGCTAAGAATCAGGAAAAAAAGGCTTCTGGAAGACATCGCTAAAATAAACCTTACAATTAATATTGTTCTGTGAAAATATGATTCATTTTAAATGAGATGAAGTGATTTGAAGAGACGAAGAAGGATATATGCCTACGAGTTGCATTTTATATGATAGGGCTCTGTTGTACTGTATCTGCATTTCCCATTAGTCATGTACTTTGATCTCTATGAAGTGTTAAAAAAATAAGTCAGGACAAAGGTTAGTGAACCTCAACTTCATTCTATGTGCAAATATGGTACACTTTGTTTACTTACTTTGTTTTCTTGAATATTTTAAAAGAAACTATAGCTTGGGTACAATAAAACTACAAGTGAAAAGATAATACAGTATTGATTTAAGTAATAATATAGTCCACTTATTTATTCTATCATTGGTGAATGCTGTGAACCCAGGAGAAATTTTTGGTTTCATGGCAGCTTTGGTTCCATTTAAATAATAATATAGAAGAATAAATGTAGGAAAGTACGGTGATGTTTCAAAGAAAGTTCACAGGAGATATTTTCTAAGTGGGCTTGTATGATGTTAATTATAGACCAAAGCAAATAAGGTAGAATATTTATACATATAAAGATAATTTTACAGATATTTTATATAACTGTATAGTTCATAAGAAAAATATTGATAGCTTGTGTTAGGTTTGGGGGTTTGTATATTTTGATAAAAACTCAATGACTTTGTAACTCTGTATATTCTCTACAATTTATAGCAAAGCAGTTTTAAGATGGCAATGTCATGTTTATAGTTCAATTGTGGCACTTTTACTACAAGTAACACGTTGCAGTAATGAGTCAAGTATTAATGACCAAATTAGAATTAAAGTAAGTGTAAGAGATGGTAAATACTACACGTTGTCAAAGACTGTAATTTGCTACATAATGCATCTGTATTTTTGTTTAGAAGAAAATATTAAATGCAGATGTTAAGGATTGATAAAGAGTCTAATTTTATTTTCAGAAAGAGTGATTATAACCCTGTTTTTGCTTGATTAAAATAACCTCTTCCTATTTTTCTGTAAGTCTCTCCATTTTTTAAATTATGTTAATACTTTTACAATCTCTATAATCCAGAGATACGTATCTTCTAATATGTATTTCATTATAAGATTAAGCAACACAGTTACCAAACATTCCCTTCATTAAGGTCAGAACAATGAATCAAGGACAGTCCGGACCTCAAGGGAAGTGATGGTATCTCCTGGCATCGTACCATTAAGGGTGAATGCACAGTGCTGAGGTGAACAGAAACTACCTGCCCAGTATCTCAGAGGACCTGGAAGACAGGTGAACTACTTCTAATGCTTTTCAACAGATTAAACGTGTTTTTATGAGGACCGAAACTAACAATTTCAAAAATTCTTATTTTTCATTTAAATTCTGATGGTAACTTTGCAGTATAGATTGTGTGTTTTACACACTGTGCTTCACATCTTTTGGGACTACTGCCAAGACACAGTTCAGAATGCAAATATCTAATTTCCATATGAAAAGATGAAGATAGATACAAAATAGAAGACTATGCATATAGTCAGAGTACTCCTGTCTTCAGCTAGGTGTCACTAGCCATGCTTTAAAAATTAAGTTAAAGCTAAATTATGTAGGTCATTTTGGGATGGTCCTCAGCAGAGATGTATAACTGAACAAGAGAACCAGAATCTGAACTCAGAATTTGGCTGTATGTATTTTCTCTCCCTATTTCAAATACTAATAAAACAGACAAACGGATCATCACAAAGTTTGTGCATCTAGACAAAATGTTAGTCAACCTTCATTTAAAATATATGCAAAATTAAAACAAAGTCACTGAACAGTACTGCTGTCATCTGTGAAATGAGATAATCTGATATGGACAAACTGCAGGCAGAAGTGTTTCAAGTAAGCTAGTTAAGTATTATCATCTCTTTTGTTTGTTCTAAACTTCTTCAGCATAGCATTTACCACTGACAGTTCAACACCTTAGCTAATGTCAAAGGTTATCTCACAAGACCAAAATGCCCCTACTTACATCCTCATTTTCACATAAATAAATCTTTGCTATAAGTTGCAATTTATAGCACACCAGTCTTTGCCGTAACTTTGTCCTTAGCTGAGCAGATCTACCTGTTAGGTAGATTGCCTTAAACGTAGCTTCATGAGAGGGGCCAAAAATGAACATTATGCAATCAAAAAAGTATTCTGTATATAGTATGTTAGATTAAAAGAAGGCACCTTTAAAATAAAATTGATTTGCCAGCAATTAGACAACAGTAAAACTAAAAGTTACTTTGATAATGTTGACAGAAGGCCTGTGTTTCAGAGGAAACTGATGCAGTAAATTGTAGCTGTAATCATTTCAGATAACTTTTGATAAAGTATGTAAGAACTAGAGGTAGAGATATGTGATCTAATTTTTAAAATTTTGCAATACACAGTTTAACCATAAAACTTCATTTTCAGGATGCTACTCGGTTACATTTTCCAGACTGAAGTTTTAACTCTACCCGGGCTTGTCTCAGTTTGCCACGCATACATTAGTTAGGGTGGCCAACCTAGTGGAAACCAACTGTAGATAATCAAATTCTCAAGCTATAGCATAGATGAAGTTCTCATTTCTAACAGGGAAAAATTCAGCTTATGCAAACGGTTTCTTTGTGCAGATTTGGGGTTTGCATGAATGCAAATGCCTCTGTTACCAGCACGATGAAGCAGCTTATTCCCCATCAGCCCCATGCCCTGCAGGTTGATCGCTCCACCTTGAAACACGCACCTCTCCTCCCCCAGCCAGGATGGGGGACCTGGGAAGGAGGAAGCAAATTCACAGCTGGGGAAGCAGGAGCAGTGGAGAAGCTGGATGCAGGAGAAGCCACCAAGCAACAAGATACAGCAGTGGTCTGTATCGATCGATTATATCATAGATGCAAGATCTGCGGGAGAGAAATAAAAAGTGGTCAGGGAACCATGGCGGAGGATGTATTAGAGACAAGTGACTCACGCTGGCCTGAAAAGCTCCAAACTTGGTTTTGCTTCAGCAGAGGGGTGGACTGAAAAGGGTTTTCCGTAAGGTGCAAGAATCCCAAACTTCTACTAAGTTACATTCTAAAACAGGTTTTCTCTTGTCAGCCAACAAAACGACCTTCTGTTTCTGGAGGTGCATCGGTGACTAGAGGGACCCGCCGAAGTAGCGCATGCAGGGCCTGGAGGCCGATGGCCTGCCAGCGTCCACTTCCGAGTTTCAGTGACCCGGATGTGCTGTCTGCAACAGAAATTTGGTGGATTATGCAGATATAATGAAGCCGTCCACCACTGACGCTGGGACTGGGGTAATTACGGACACAGACAACACCTCAGAGAATTTCAAATTAGGGTCTTGTGTCTTCAGGAAACATCAGCGTAAAATTTGGTGTAAAGGCCTTTTAATTCTTGGTGAGGGTAAGCTGCAGCACTTTATTTTTAGCCTACTAACACGTTCAGTTCATTTAGGACTCTGGTGACTGAAGAGCTGCCCATTTTACTTCACGCGGAGTCACCGTATTTGTTTCCTGAAGAAGCACTGAAAGCTGAACCAGTTTCTACTTGTTTAATGTCATTTCTTGTGAGGTTGAGAATACAATTGTAAATCAGTAACAGGAGGAAAAAAGAGATACAACAGAAACCACCACACACATTTCATTATGCCCAGGAGATTTGCGCTGCGCTATGCCAGCAATCAAAGCAGCGCCACAGCTCGCTTCAAACGTTCATTAACAGCTGAAACTCCCTTTGTCTAGTGTAAATGATGGGAAAAAAAAATTACGGCGAGCTGTGGAAGCGGCCGAAAAGACCAAGCCAGGGGTATGGGTCTACGGGGGTGAAATCACGACAGACGCCGTCGCTCCCCCACCACGGCGGAGGGGGGCGCGGGGGGAGGGGCGCCCCGCTGCCGCAGTAACGGCCGCCCGCGCACGCGGCGCCGCGCCGGGGGTGGCGCTGCCGCGCCAAGGCCTGCTGGGAGGGGGCGCGAGCGCGCATGCGCCCCCCCCTCGCTCCCCGCTTTCGCATGGTCGGTTCTGTCGTGCCTTCCAGGGGCCGCGGCCAGTGGGAGGACGGGGCGGGGCGAGGCGGCTGGAGGGTGTGTGTGGTGGCGGCGGCGGCGGCGGCGGCGGCGCTCCCCTCCCCTCCCCTCCCCTCCCCCCCCCCCGCGGCGCAGTGCGCAGGCGGCGGCGGCGGCGCTGGCGCGATGGCGGCTGAGGACGGAGGGGATGAGGTCCGAGTGCTGCAGAACCTGCGCGGGAAGATCTGTAAGTGCGGCGCTGGGGCTGGGCCCAGCGGGGCCGGTCGTCCTGCGCGGGGCGGCCGCGGGCAGGTGCCCGCTGCTGCCCGGGGCGGCGCGGGCCGCCGCCGCCGCCTGCGCTCCTTCGCGGCGGGGCGCGAGCGCTGTGAGGCGGGCGGAGGGGCAGGTCCCGCGGGCGGGGGAGCGGCGGGGGGGCCGCGCGGCGGGGCACGTGCTGCCGGCGGGGGCGCCGCGGCGGGCGGGGAAGGGGCGAGCGGCCGCCGGCCCCCCGGGGGGGGGCGCAGCCGGGGGGCGGCTGGAGGCCGGAGGCCGGCGGGGGCTGCGGAGCATCCGCGGCGGCGGCGGCGGCGGCGGCGGCGGCTCTCTGGAGTCAGCCGCCGAAGAGAGCGGCCCCCTCCCTGCCCAACCTCCGGCACAGGAGTCTGTTTGTCAAGCAGCAATTGCGAAATTATTGATGTTCAGGAAGTTGATGGTAAAAGGCCGTTCTGGAAACGGTCACTGATGTTTCTATTTCTTTGTGTAGCGTTTGTGTGTGTGAGGGAGAGGGGCTGATGACTTTTTTTTTTTGGTGGTTAGGAAGCGCTGTCTAAAAATACCTGTACCCCAGTAACACGGCAAACCAAAGGACGAACACTGTGATGCACTTGGGGAGGAGGGGAAGAGGAGAAAAACAGATAATGGGATGTGGCTTGCAAAGACCTCAAAGCAAGCAGGAGAAACAGGATGTGCAGTGGCTTCCTGAAGGGGTATCAAAATACATTCATACAATTCAGATGTAACCCATTTATTTCCTTTCTCACGCATTTGTTCGACTTTTTTGAGAATGAGATGAAACAAGCTGAGTTTGAGATTGTACGGGGACAGAGGATCAGTTATGAACACCTTTTGAATGATCAGATTTATTTGAGAAGTGAAATCATATTTACTTATATATTATGCCATGTAGTGTAGACGTGAATTTGTCCTCAGCAAGTAGAAGACTCGGTCATGCGAACAGGAGATGCTGTTAAACAGAGCTGAAGGTATTCTTCATCCAGCGTTAGCTATAGAGAACTGTTGCTCACAGAGCAGGCTGAACACACGCTTTCTGAAATTTCATGGTGTAACTTATTCACTGATGCCATTCTGCATCCTCATTTGATCATAAGATTTTTATCACCACAGCAGATCAGAGCTTTAAATTATGTGATACTTGAACGAAATTTTCTCTTAAGTATTAGAAGACAAGAAATGAATTTCTTAACGCTGATGTTGAAATGAGCTTTATTGCATCCCATTCATGTGTTATGAATAGCCCTGCAATTGCGTTGTAGCTTTGAATATTACCACAGTCAATTAACTGGCAAAAGTAATGGCAAGCAGAGGATTATGACCTGCTTCCTAGGGAATACACAGAGAGTTAGTTGCCAAGAACATGGAAGAACTCTAGGAGCAAATTTGAAAAATGAGTGGAAGTAATAGCTGTGATAAAAGGAGTTTCTTGAAACACTATATGAAAATGTTACATTGTTACAAATGTAATTATATAATCGCCCCTGATTACCAGTATTATTACCAGGTTTACCAGTAGCAGACCTTACATTTGTAAAAATTTCTTATAACATGCTTTTCACAAGTAGAATAAGTCTTGTTGGCATGTAAACTGCTACAGGACTTAATACTACTCATTCTGTATATGTTTCATGACAGATCATGGTAATTTTAATGAGGTAATGTCAGTTCTGCATAATACTACATGTATAGAAAACGTGCATCATCTGTAGTAATTTTTTTTTTTTACAGTACATAGTTAGATGATAACATTACTAAGTTTACTAAGATTTATACAAATCATCACAAGAGATTCAGAGTTGAGGCCCATGCTTAGAGATGACTTAAGTAGCTTTTACATATATAGCAATGAAAAAACAGGATAGGAGTACGTCTGCAGTCCCTGATATAATATATACTATGTGGGATACCAGTGTTTGTAGACAGTCTCCTGCCTCTGGCTTTCAAGTATAAGATGCAAGGTGAAGGTGTGATCCTGTCTTACTAGTCTAAAACCCCTATAACTTTTTATTTGAAAATGTAGTTTTATATTTTGGCAGGTTTTCACCAGGAATCTGCTGAAGTCAGGTAGTTTTTTTTTCTTGATCACAGTTCTATATTGGTGGCTCTATTTTGTGTGTCATGGCAGTGGCAAAAGCCCCTTAACTGTAGTAGGTGTTTGGATATTTTCCTGTAGTTCTAGGCGTATTTCATAGTTTAGTGTTCTAAGTTGTATAACTAGCTTCTGAAAACGCATATAGTGCATTTTTATGTGGTAGATAACTTTGGTTACTTTAGTTTTTTTGTTACGTTGTTATGTTTGCTGAAGGCCTGTCTTAGTGGAGCACTCTGAAAATATCCCTAATTTGTCATCTCCCAGAACTTCTCATTGGATAAAATTTGGGTTGCATTCTATTTCAAACTTTTTGAAGGGAATGGTTAACACCATATGGTTATCTCAGATTACGCTGCCCTCCTCAGTGGATTTAGTTGTTGCTGTACAACATATTTAGTCTCCTGAATAGAATACTTTACACTTCATGGGCATAAACTTATTTTACGTTTCTTGATTTCGGGTTTCTGTCAAAGGATGAAAAATAACTGTACACTTATGTTCCATTCGCAATATCTTCTGTTGAGTGAATCTGTCCTACTTGCTGCTTTTGCTTAGGTTCTGATGCGCTCTTAAGGGTGAACGAGGATTAACTTAATGTTTTTGTACTGTATCTACATTTAAGAAATGATACACAAAATGGAGAGTGACAGGACTGTTATGTTTAGTGGGCTGCCACACTGCTATCTTTACTTGCTTCTATAATGTTAAGATAATATGGAAAATTGGAATTATTAGATGTTAAGTAACTGAATTCTCATTGCTCTAATACTTATGTGTCACGGTTTTTCCTTTTGCTTGGGTTTGATCTAATCTTCCTTATTTTGAAGTGAGTGTTTTTTTTTCCCCTAAATATTTATATAGGGAACCTAAACACTATTTTATAGAAATATTTTAAAATCCAAACTAATATACTTAATTGGCCAAGGGTTTTTATTTCTTGTTGTTTTCCCAAAGTAAGCACTTGAGTGGTGATGAAGTTGGTTTAAAAGTCATGTAAGTAGAAGTAATTAAGAACTTCTATCTTTTCAAAATAGAAAGGTAGACATTTATTATTTTAATGATGCATTTCATGCCTTTTCTGTTGAATTAGACTGCTAAAGGTGTCATGTGAGAATAATTTCTGTGTTAGCAATTCAGTGACTGAAACGGGTGAATTCATATGGTCAGAACAAATTTGTCTGTATTGTTGCTGCTATCCAAATCCTTTCGTGTTTTGCTGTTTGGACCACAAGCTTTTCTAAGTGAGTATCATGTTATAGATTTTTCAATGATAGTCACTGTGAAAAGGGTTGAAGTACAGTTCTACAGTTAAAGCTAAAATTGGTTTCATTTCTCTCTTCTCCCCAAAACAACTTTATTTGGTGTTTCTGACTTTCTTTCTTACTATCTACACTTTCTAAAAAAAAAACCCTTGGAAAACACTGGTATACATTTCTTCAGTATACTTCTCTCTCACTTCTCTTTATTTCTCTTTTCTTTTGAACAGCAGAACTTACGCTGCCTTCAGAATGCCTTCATCATTGTCATTCAGAATTGCATGCTTGAGGAATAAATTGAAAATCAGAAAACTCAGGCAGAGATGTGTGTTGTTCATACTTGATTTTTATCCAACCATTATACACTTAGGATCTTTTGGGGGGGGGGGGGGAGTTGTTTGTTTTTTGTTTGTTTTTTTGAGGAAAAACTGAGACTTACCTGCGTGGGTTTTTTTTCCCCCAAGAATGTAAGACTCTCGAAAGAATTGGACCATTATATGGCTGAAAAGTCTCCCACAGTAACACGTGTTAGGAGGAGTTTGGAAAGATGTGAAATCTCACGTTCGGTATTTTAGCTGATAAGTGATAGAAGTTATCTTTACCTCAGGATGGAGGATTTCAAAAATGATTTTAAATGTGTAAAAAAAAAAAAAAAAAAAAAAAAAAGCCCTCAATAATTTTGAGTTTGTGCATTCTTAAAACTGGACATTTTGGCTACAGAATAAAGGCTTTTATCTCCATAGGAAATTAGAGCTTCTGTTTCTCCTATTCCTTTGGGTCTTTTAGTACTGAAAGACTGCACTATAGCAGTAATGAAAATTGTGAAGGTGTATATGGAAATAGTTGATTTGTATTCTTCAAAGAAAACGGAAAACTAATATTTGTAATCCCCTTTCCAAGTCCACTGTACTCTGGCTTTACAGTGCCAATAAAGTAATACTAGAGCTTAAATATTTTATGTAAAAATAGGATGATTAAACTACAGAATATTAATGAAAAATTAGAAGGTCCTTCTCTGGAATAACTGGCATATGTAGGTCATACATATTAATTACAAACTACAACATCAGAAGCCCTCTGAGGCAGAAGCTATTTTATAAATGTTATTTTAATAAAACATAGGATGATGTTCAATCTCTAGCTTTTTGCATTTTTTTCTACAGTATCTCACTTTAAGTGTAATTTTGAGTTTAATCTCTTTTTCGGGATCTAGTGGCATTAAAAACCAGTTCTGTTTTAATCTGTCAACATTAAGCATGACATTTAAAAATATGTTTACTTCCTCCTCTCCCACACCCAAGTTGCTGAAAAGCTCATTGATGTTTCTGAGAGTAGAAGTTTTGACAGTGGAAGAGTTACTTAAATGTCTGTTCATACTTTCCATCAGTGTACATAAACCTGACTGTGAAAAGGCCATACAGAAGTTCAGTCTCTGTTCTTGTTAAACCACCATGTTCTCTGCTGGGATGCAATTGTAGTAGCCTTTGAAATGTCAGGTATTACTTAGTTAATTTTCAGGACTGTCAGGCATTTATTTAATTAAAAAAAAACCAAACTTCTGATTTTAAGTTTTAACAGCATAGATAATGAAACTTATATTTTCCACAGTGCTTCATATCTGCAATTCTTTAAAGAAAGAACAGGTATATGACATTTCAAAAATAGTTTCAAGCAGTGATCTTTGAATGTGGAGGTGATATGGCATTACTGAGACACAAGTAATTAAAACTCAGTGCTTGATGTAGTCTTAGCCCTATTGTCCCTTAAAACATTGTGTTAGAAGTTTAGATAATTTTGCTTCTATGTTTTATTAGGAGAGATATTTCTGGTAGAAATGTAAGGATGAATGCAATTGTAAAAGCTGCTGGTCAAGACCTAATCTGGAACACTTTATGCAATTCTAGTTGCCACTGTTTGAGCTAATAATTAAAGTGGAAGAGGTACAACAGAGAGGGGCAACTCGCCAATGGAAGCCTCTCGTATGAGAGGGGACCGGAAAAGCTTGCCTTATTTCTTGTAGCAGAATAAAAGCTGAAAAGGGTATGATTGCTGTCTGCAAAGACTTCCAGAGGGGAAGGAAACGCCAGAGGGGAAATAACTATTTAAACTAAATGATAGTATTGCCGTAAGCGTGGAAGTGTACAGCATTCAGATGCTCGAAGAGCTTTCCAATTTGAGTATTGGGAGCTCTTTTTAGCAGTAACTACTTAGAAGTAGCAGTTTCCGGAAAGGGATGTCTAATGTCCAGTGTGTGCTGTTGCAATGGGCTAGATTCGGTACCCAAAAAACCTTTGTGTTCCTGTGCTGACAGTTACCCTGGCTGTAGAGCCTTCCTTTTCAGCTTGTCCTTTTCCATATTGCATTTAGCCAGTAGGTGATTTTCAGCTTTCTCTCCTAGGCCAGACAGTTGAGGTCGGGGGATAGTACTCGTAACTGAACCTTTGAAAATGCATCATTTAAGTTAAAAACAACTATTTTTTGTGGAAGATGAATAAGAATTGGATGCATGAGATCTTAATAATCAGTTTCCTTTAACCTAAATATTTCTGGAGAAAATATTGAGTGAACAATAGCTCAGTCAGATCATCTCTTGGTCTTATGACCTAATACCATATCACCTCAGGCTGCAAGCTTCTCAGATTTAGCAAGCTGGACAGGGTCAAGCCCAAGATGAGACCTCTCAAGGGAAAGTGCAGGTGCTGCAGGAAGTGGTGTTAGTGAGTCAGTGCACTGTTGTCTTCCTGTCAATTTCTCATCCCACATGAAGCTGGGTGTAGCAATTCCTGTGTACATATTGGACCTTATAAATGTTATGAATGACTGAAATTATTAGGTGACTGTATACTAAATGAATGGAAAAGTAAATTTTGAACACTTGTTCAGACTGTAACATTCTTGTGCCTAATAAATTGTGGGGGAGTGTTCCCCTAAGTATTTATAGGGTTTTTTTAATTTATTTACAGGTGAAGCCAAACATTTAGTCCCCAACAAAATGAGAGATGTTTTCTGTACTATAAACTTGGACCAAGAAGAAGTTTTTCGTACGCAGGTAGTTGAAAAATCTTTAAGGTAAGCTTAATTTTTAAGTGGAGATGGTGAGCAAGACCTCCTCAGTCCAGAATGAAAACAAGATATATATTTATGTGTGCATGTGGTTTTGCTTGCACCTCCTTAAAATGAGAGCTGGCTTGTGAAGATGACTCAGAAACGTTAGAGCAATGTATAAATCCTGAGAGTAATTGAAAGAAGGCAAAATTGAGGCTCATGAGTAGTACAGAGCTTTTAAAATGAAATATGCTAAAACGAATTTCACTGTTGTTTTATTCTGTTCCTTTGGGCACCATAACACACTTTTTCTTGCCAGGCTGTTTTCAAGGGAAAGAAATCTGCTGGATATTTGTTCTCCTTGTCATTTGCTACGGCTCACATGTGTTCTGTAATTGAACTATATTGGTGGAATTCTGCTTTTGGTGTCTGTCTTGTAAAACCTGCTTCTAGAATGAAGAAACTGGAATTCTTCCATTTATCAGAGCTTCTTATGGTGTGGGATATCCCCCTGAATAGGCCTCATTCTCTCTTAAAATTCTTATTCTGGGAACTGTAACCTGTACTAAGGCAGACTGGCTTGCACTGCCTCCCTGAACGGTTAGCTGTTCATTCTGCTTGTGCCTTAGAGCTTTAAGAACAACAACAAAACAGTCATGGTAGTATAGCTGAAGTAGTATAGGCTCTTGTACCTCTTGAAATTCTAAGTTCATTGATGACCCGTGCTGAAGCACTATTACAGCTGCATCCTCCAGGATATCTAAGTGACAAGTTTGATTACTTGGAGAAGATATTAAGCCCTCTACAAATCCAGAAAGCCTGTTTAAACTGTTGAAAATTTTCCTGACTCCTGCAGTTTCCTGCAATTTTGTTTTTAGGGTTTGTTCTTTGAGCCATCTCTCTTGATGCTTCCTGTCCAGGAAAAATAATACTGTTCATATGGCAAATTTAAATAGGGAATCTCTACTTTTTCAGAGCATCACTTCACAGCCTCCTTATGTCTATGTGTGAACAGCAAGCACCGCATACATGGAACCAATTAAATTCTGAAAACGTTTGGATCTGACTACAGCAGTTGCAGATTAAATTGCAAATTAAAAATGAGATACAGTTGTCATTCCTAGTTGCTATTGACTCACTAAGCTGAGAATTAAAATCGATTGCCAGAATAGAATCAACTGCGTAGTCCTTCCAAAAAAAATGTCAAAGAGACTATATCAGTAAAGCAGAAACTTAAAATTTCCCCTTCAAGCAGACAATAGTTTGGGTAAAAGGGAACTCACGCTTTTTTAACGGATAAGAGCAGTAGTAGCAAGATCGTCAGATGCATCATTTTCTTTTTTTTTTTTTTTCCTTGGTTGCTACATGGGATGAGAACTATTTACTGGCATGCAGTTTTAAAGCATACCAAATATGTGCATTTCCTTCATATCTGGAAAAAGGACGCACAAACGTTCTTTTTCAGTGTGTTAGTATGGTCATGTTTTTGGCATGTTTAATAATTGACACTGTAGAGATTTAAGACTATGGTTAGAAAAAAGACACTTCACATTTAATTTTTGTGCAAGTATTTCTATTAAATTTCTTTTAAAAATCATAAAATGGATGTACTTTAATCACCTGAGCACAAAAGAGCTACTAGTTGCATAGTAAAACATTGATAGAATAAATCACCTGTGATTAATCTGAAGTATTTTTTTAATAGTACTGAAATATAAAAGAAACAAATGAAAACAGTGGCATTTGTATGTTACAGAACAAGGAAGAAAAATCTCATGGTAACAGGGTAACAATTCTGAAGGTCTTAAGTGCGCATTGAGAAAATTTTCAGGCAATATAAAAGTTATATGCCTAAATGGAGAACATCTTATTAGCAGTTAAGACAGTGTTCTGAATTATCCTTTCCGCATAAGTGCCTTTCTCTTTCCATTGACTCTGTAGGTAACTCTCTTTGATCCTCTAAATTATATCTATATTTAGATCCACATCATGAGTAGGGTTCCATACATTGATAAGATGTAATAAAATAAGTCCTCCTCTAGTAGCGTTGACCCAAATTGGATGCTTACTCTTGGATTACTAATGTGTATTATGAAGACTAAAACTTATTCCAGAAACTTATTTGTGCCATCTTGTTGCTTATTATTGTGTTAGCATAGAATGCCATACTAACCTAGAGGTACTGGAAAGAAAGATGTCTCTGCTGTCTTATTAGTCTGAAAAATTTTTAAATTATTTTTCAGTAAAGCATAGTACAGTATAATTTCAATAATTAATACACCTTTGAGTTTAATTGTTCTCTATTATTTGATTGTTTTTCTTAAATAGGCTACTAACGGTCTGTTTTGGTCACTGTGTATTCTGGATGCAAATTTATACTAGTTGCTATAACTCCAAACTGTAATCTACAAATATCCTCTAGTTAAACATCTGTTTAAGTAATTATCACTAGAATTAAAGTGATCTTTGATTCCAGTGATTGAAAACTAACAAAGAGAATTATTTAAAAAAAATGTGTGAATAAATGTGGGCTTCCACCAGCACTGGGCTCATGGTTAGAGCATAGATGTGAAGTAAATGACTTTACAAAGTTAGAACAACATGAATTAACACTGAAGTGAAAGAATGATATTCTGACTAATGACTTAAATGTTCCCTGACACTGTAGGGGATTCCAGTGGGTTTTGACGAAATTGAGTATTTTTCCCCGAAAAGTTTAAGCCTCCTCAAAGTGCCATGGTCGAATAGGAGGAATTGGGGAGGGTATATGTGTGGTAGTATGCGTGTAGCAGTTTTGTTTAAGCTAAGCTCACTCTTTTTTCAAACTAAACTTGGTGCAAATCAAGGTAGTAGCAAGAATTTTATCTCTTGTTAGTATAACTATTCTTTTATCAAACAGCATCGAGGTGTATTGATCAGTTTCTGGCGGTGGAGTCCCACCTTAACAACAACAACAAGGAAGGGAAGAGCAAATGAGTGAAGTGATGCATTTAATTTAATCTCCTGTATTACTCTAATCCAAAAGGCCATCCAGTTCTTCTTGTATGACAGTGCGATTTTTTTTCCCCTTGAATTAACGCTATCTTCTAATTTTGTATCCATCAGTCTTCAAAGTTCTGGCATCACAGTCACAAATGAAAGTACCAAACTGACTGAATCCTCGAGGAACAGGTGGAGGAAGTTTTCCGTCTTAATTATTCCTCATTGATATAAACCTATTGTACCCCTTCAAACAGTTCTGTATCCACCTCAGAATTTCTTTATTAATCTTTTGTATTCTTCACCTTAAATTTTCTGTCTGTGCCTAATGCTTTGCTTAAAAATAATCAACAGCTGATTCATAAACTTGTCATGTTACTGTGTGTAGGGAAAAGTATGTTGACGTGATAAAAATGTTTCACCTTTTATTTATGCCCATACCTGCTCTTTCTTGAGCTATATTATCAAAATTGGCTTATCTTAAAAATAAGAGTTTATTCCATCTTCTTTGGTCTGAGTTTATTGTGTCATTACGGTTAGAATGAGCAGCCAAGGTGATAAGGAAATTGAGACTGCTAAAGGTAATGCTCATAAATTTATAGCCTTAGTGATGGAGCTGAGAAGAAGAAAGAACCCAGTTTCCAAAGTCAAAGTTGAATTTCTTGAGCTTTAAAAAAAAAAAAAAAAAAAAAGAGGAGGGAGGGACTGAAAAAACACTAGTAAATTTTTCAACTGAGAACTCTTAAACAGATTGTCTGTCAATGTAATGCAAAGGCTAATGTTGATTTGTATGTCTAATTTGAAGCCTATTGTAAGAGTTCTGTGTTTGAACACAAACATTTTTACTTGAGAAATTCCTCAGAGGATTCTTGTGGTTAAAGCTTTTATTCTAAAAACAAGGTTCTAGATAATTGGACTGCTAGATATTTCACCTGTGTTTTTTCTCATTCTTTACATTAGTTATTAGCTTCTCTCCTAATTTTAACCTAATGAATTATTGACTGTTTGGGTTATATTTTCTAGTTATTTTGGAGGGAAGAGAGGAGGGATGTTCTTCCTGATACCTTTTTAGGTAGGAAATATCATTAAATAGGTTGTTTCAAACATAAGCATGTTTGTACTAGTACTAATAAACATAAATACGGTAAAAACACGGAGTCAGAAAGAGACATATTGGGTGGGGGGGAGCTAACCTTATTTCAAATTTTTCGGTCCACCTGTCATTGCAATATTCTTTAGAAAGAGACTAAAACCAGTGTCTTGAAGTTGCACACCTTTCCTTGCTGATGATAATGCTGCATTGTAGCTGAAAGCATTTTAAGTCTGTAAGAATCCAGTAGTTCCCAAAAGTGAGAGTTTTTGGTGTGCGCGTTTGCTTTTCAGAATTCACAAATTGCAGTGATGTAAGTAACAAAATGGTTGTTCAGCAGTTTTGAAATCCAAGCTTCTGACTGCTGTCTGTGATTGGGTCAATAAGTACTCCTTCCTTTGGAAGCGTACGTTCCTTGAGAGCGAAGATACACATACGCATGTCACATGATGTAGCTGATGTCTGCAATATAGCAGGACCCAGAGCCTTTTTATGTAAGGCGCTCTCCAAATACTTCTTGCTATTTATTAGTAGGGCTTCGATGGCAGTGAACTATAAATACCATACTGGACTTCATTAGCTGGAGAAATGCAGTGACCGACCGCTTCAGTCTGCAGGAGAAAATACGTATTTGAGAATAACGTTTCTTTTTCAGTGTTCTGTGTTCTAATTGCTAAAACTTACAGCTCTGTTTTACAGGCCTGAATCTTTGAGCATCAAATCTGGGACACAAGTTAGATCTAAACAAATGCTGGCAATTTAGTGAAGTAATTCATAATTTGTGTTTTAATATAATTTAACAACCTACGGAATTGAAAAGGAGAAACGTAAAACTTGTGAGCTGCTCAGGAAGCCATGTGATTTAAAATAACGTGGATATAGTTAAAGTGGAATAATTTAATTGTTTGGGGTTTTGTTTGTTTTTGAATTTGGAACATTCTAATAAAGTTTTAACTTACAGTGTTACAGTGTGTTTTGTAATGAAATGGGTGTGGGTACCTCTGATAACTAAGAGGTAGTGTAGTAAGAGTAAGGGCCAAAGTTTGACTGCAGTAAAAATGCTGCTTTTTAGTGTTTGTTCTGTATAAATTATACTAAGCATTTTACTATTCTAACTTTTGGTTTTTCTTTTCAGCCCTTATTTTGGAGAAGAGTTTTACTTTGAGATTCCAAGAACGTTCCAATGGCTGTCCTTCTACATTTATGATAAGACTGTTTTACAAAAAGACCTGCGTATAGGTAAATTCTGGGATATTCCCTACATCTTGCATGATTCCAAAAACGTTTGGTTATTTTCAGTATCACTATGTGTAGTTTAATGAATGCAATTATTGAACTGATGCCTATTTCGAAAAGGTAATGCATAGTGTACTTAAACCTAGATATTCCTTTAATGTTTGGGAAGCAGAATCTTCTTGTCTTGTCTTAATATATTAATTTATTAAAACATGTTCATTTTGTTAGGATAATAGAGCACTTTATAGGCTTATTCAGTGTATTTTTTTCATTGTCAATGGAGTTTTTTCTCCCCTTCTGTTCCAATAAAATATTTGAATAATTGTCGCTACTGGTAGATCTGTAAAGAAGGAGCTGGTTTTGCAATTATAGACTAATGCTTTAAAATCGTTTGTATTGTTTTTGTCTCTGCCAGTGCAACTTGTAAATCTGGTGACTAATAAGTTGCTGAAAAAAGCTTGATGTAGCTTACCTGAAAAATTAGAGATGGAATTTATTTCACTGCATTATTGCCTTATTGCAGCTGGTGTTTGGATAATAGTTTCTATAAAAGCTCCAGCTAATAGTCTGCTATGGGAGTAGTCCTCACGTTATTTGAATTGAGGAAGGAAATAATTTGCACCAGGATGCCAGATAATTTGGTATAATAACAGCTTTCCAAATAGAAATTGGAAGAGCAAAAGGCATTTACCTTCAATTTCCTATTTAAACATTCTTTGACACTGTTACTTCTCTCTTAAAGCTTTATTATGTTACCTTATTTACAGCTACAGGTGCACTCTTTATTTTACCTAGTCTTATTATTTGTGCTATCCAAGATAACACATCATAATTAGCTTAATTGGGCTTTATATTATCTCTTTTGCTTTTTTACTTCTGTTCCATGTTCCTAGTTTCCTGTTTCCATGAGCTTTTCATATAACATCACTAGCTTTAAAAAATTAAAAAAAAAAGAAAATTAAGGCCTCAGGTCTTTTGAACTATTTGACCTATTCACATGAAAGTGGTATTTATGCCCCCGCCTTTTCTTTTCCCCCCCCCCCCTTGTCCTCAGGAAAGGTATCAATCAAAAAAGAAGATTTATGCAATTACACAGGCAAAGAGAACTGGTTTTTGCTTCAACCTATTGATTCTAATTCAGAGGTTCAGGTAAGTATTAGATTGCACATTTAAATTTTTTTTAAATTAAGTATATATAAGTATATGTAATGGTAGAAGTTTATATTGAACTGTGGCAGATAGAGGTGAGCCTCTGTTTTATCTTGTGAGTCAATTGTCTTTCAGCTTGATTAAAGAGTAATGCGTACTCCGCGTTTCTAAACTAGCTATATTGTTCCTTATGATTTCAAAACTCATACTTGAAGTAACTGTCTGGGAGATGTCTAGCAGTATGATATTGCATTATCTAAAGTCTTTGGGGCGAGTGGAGCTATGTACTTGAGATGGAGGAAGATGTGGGAAATGACTTTTTTTTTTAAATCAGTTTTGTTGTTGCCATCTGAAATTTGATTATGTAATATGAAATAGTAGCATCTCCAAAACTGGAGTTTTTTAGTGCAAAGTCTTGGAGTTGGCAGTGTTTGTATCTTTCTTTGAACTTTCTAGATAGGAATCCTGCCTACTTTTATAAAAGGTGAATGCATGGGCAGAATTAACCAACTGTGTGCTGTAAGCTTAGAATATAGCTGTTGGGGCATACAAAACAATATCTGAACTAGTATCACTTTCTCTTATCTGTTGAAAATTGGGTATCATTGTCTCATTCTTCTAATTCCATCATGTAATTGCACCAAATATTGTAGAAAATCCTTTCAAAATATAAGCTGAAATACTATTTCTGCTTTGACCTACGGGTTATCGTGCGTGCTATAATTTTTATCCTCATTCATTTAAAAAAAAAAAAAAAGTTTTGTATGTTTTGGAAATAAAATTTTTGATTTTCCAAGGTTTTGTAGCTCACAGTTGAATGTAAGCTCTTATTGATACTGTCCTATGGCTGGGATGTGTCAAACATGCTCCTGCGTGACTTTTCAAGTACAGAATGACATGTTGCTGCTAAGGTGTAAGCTGTTCATGATAATCTTTCCTTGAGTTAGAGCATTTGCATGTCTCTCCTCTGTCCTGCCTCCTTTTCCCATGGAAATTTGTATAGACAGAGCTATTTCTGAGACCTGTTCCTATCTGCTAGATTTAGCTGAAGTGTACTAGTTGCTTCAGAAGTGTCATAGTGTACTGCCACTTAGACTTAAAGCCTTATTCCAGTAAGGCTAAAAGTAGTAGACTTTAATTGCAGATGAGATTTTATATATATATATATATATATATATATATATATATATATATATATATATATATATATATATATATACACATACATGCATACATACACACAGAAAAAGTGCACAGATGTTTAAAAAGCTAAGTAATAGTTTGAAAAAGAAAAATAGTTTAAGTATGCTGTGCTCCTTACAAGGCTAAACATCTAATTAACTTTTTTTTTTTCTGATTACCTCCATATGAGTCTTTCCCTTTTGAAGGGTACAGGGATGGCTCTGAAGTATTTTATATTCCGTGGCTATATGCAGGATATGTCGTAATTTCTTTTAAAGAAAAACTATTTATTTCAAGAAAATTTTGCTTTATGTGTACCAGGAATCTATTTTTCATATGGGCAAATTTTCCTCTAAGGAGTAACTTGTATATCAGATACGTTAGTCATGGAGATGCATATTCATTTTGCAATGAATAAGTTGAATATTGTGGCATACTTGCGGATGTTCAAAATCCAGACCGAGTCATCAAGCGCTTTGGCATTGGCTAATGTCTTTCTTCTGATAAGCTTATCTTGGATTTTTCTTCTTTTTGTTTGTTTTTCTTTACACTTCCAGCAATTCTCGTAGTCTGTATGGGTCTGTATGTCCACCTTTGTAGGACAAATGAAAGTAGGGTTGTAAGAGATTTGAGTTTATTAATGAACTTTGAAAGTTTCTAGAAAGACTTAAGTGTATTGAATGCAACATTTTGTTTTTCCTGGAATTACTAAGAATTAAACTTGCTGATTCCTTTAAAATAAAAAAAAAAAAGGGAAGGAGCGGGAGAGAAACGGAGCAGTCATTTCCTAAAAGAACGTTACCCATTATAAATCTAGGACTTCTGTAGGGTAAAAAAGCACAATGTACTGCTAATGCAAAAGTTGTATACCTGTCATCACACATTCTAGTTCCACAGCTCTATGTTAATACTGGTAATCTGAAGTGGAAGTGAAGTGTCAGTTCAGCAAAGTAAAGGCACTTGCTTGAGTTTAACATAAGATTTTGGTTTATCCTAACATAAAATCATTATGAAAACAATAGAAATCTGTCTTGAAGTTACGTTGGGTTTGTATGATTTCTTTTCTTTCCTGTTCTTTGCTCTTTCCTTTCCACCCTTTCCAAAATGGAGATTACACAAAGATACTACTGTATGAGTTCATATTATTATCAGCTGACTTTCTGTTTTTTAACCAATCTTATTTAGTTGATTTGATTTGCTTTTGCTGATTCATGAAAGCGTGCCGATTAAACTGAACTACCTGAACCAAATACTGTGGTTCAAATATGTTAAACTGGTGGATAAGTATCTTTGCATTTTAATAGCTGTGTTGGTGGATATAATTGCATCTGGTATAATTATGCCAGTGTAAAAACTCAGTGGCCCAGATCCCATGTTCCTTTTTAAAACTAAGTCAAGCTAGAACTTATTCTTTTGACTCTTTTAAAAAGGAAGGGTTGAGGGGGAATTTCCGCTTAGTGGGAGAAGGAGGGGGCTTTCTCCAGCCATGGGAAGAGTATCTAAAAATTAATTTGCTTTGACTTTTAGTAAGCATCTATTCTGTGGGGGGTTTTTTGTTTTGTAGAAGGGGCGGGGGAAGACTTTGCTACTTTTTTCTTTAGTTTTTGCTACTGGTTACAATACTGTGAATGGATATTCACACTGTTTTCTTAGAACTTTTTCCTCTGTCCGCTAGTTCTTGAAAAGTGTACAGGAATGAGAAAGTAGTAAGCAAACAAAATAGAGTTTGGAAAGGTGAGTGGAGCGCAGTATTTAATTGCAGCTGGTGCAAGCCTATTTTTTTAAAAAGAAGCCTAGAGTTTCATAAAAATGAAGATAGCCTTAGCATGCTTATAAAAAATACAAATGCAATCCTAACAATTTTATTATCTTCATTTAGTTAATTTGAAATGAGGTCATATTGGTAAACACGGTCCATTATGCTGGCCATAACATGAAAAATATTTTGTAGAGATTTGATCTACGCTTGTGAAATATATTGACAAGAAATCTGTTATGTACTTCTAAGATTTTCAAGTGACATTAGTCTTTCTTAAAATTGATAGATATTTACGTTGTTGAAATGACGTACCTCTGATGGAGCCACCCTGGTGTTCGTGTCGAATGCCTAAGTTCGTTTGGAAAGACAAAGTGAACCTCAAGCCAGTTCGTAGATTCAAAACAGCTCAGATCTGTAATCCTAGGAAAGAAAGGTCTGGTGGAGAGTAAACCTTGCAATAGGATCCAGGTTGCACAAGTTCTCCTAATAGCATGGAACTGTGGGCCGTTCCTTTGTGCTGGGAGCTAGGTATGGGAGATAGTAAAATGTAGTACGTTTCAGAAACGTGGTATGTGTTTGCTCTAACTTAGACTAAGAAGCTGCAAAAAAGCTGATGAAAGCTCAGAAAACCTTCCTCTGGTACGTGTAGAGTTTTTGCAGTAAGCACACAGAATTAAGTGTTTTGTACCATACTAAATACAGGAATATTGTATAACTTATGGAGTGTTCTAGAGCCTCAGTTTTACTTTTCATATACTACAGGGCTTACCAGAAGTGCTTCCAAGTGGAAAATCTGTGTTATTTTAGTGGGTTTTTTCGGTATGAAAAATCGCTAGATTTTGGCTTTCATTTTTTCTTGTATTTTAGGTGCTAGCATGGTATGATATAAATTAAAGTGCATCTTTTATGGTACTAAAATTCCAGTAATTCAGTTGTGATTTTTTTTTTTCTTTTTGTGTTGGGGGAAATAGAAATAGGACAGACAGTCTAGCAGAAATACTGTAATCTACTGTCTTGCTTCCTAAGGGAGGAACTGGAGAATAACTGTTAGCATTTTTAGCTCTGTTTAATCCTTCCCCCCCGCCCCCCCCCCACCCCCTGCCCCCAGAATAACCTTCCCAAACATAGACTACCTTTCAAGCAAGAGAGTGTGCTTCTCCTCTTGAATATAAAGGAGATAAGGTTTTATGAAGAAAACTAATACTGTCAAAAGTTACTCTGTGGTATACTTGCGAGAGTATAATTCTGTATACAGAATATAGGCATAGTATATGAGTGCCTACAGGGGTAAATGTTTAAAATACAGTTGCCGGCCTGGTTTCCACTTAAGAGCTTTAGAAGTCTTGTACTTAGTATAAGTAGTTGCAAAATTTCCCAATGCAGAAATGATTCAAACATTGCAAGTGGGGGCGGGAGGGGGGAACAACTCTTAAAATGCTATATTTAAATATGATAACAATTATGAAATGAAATTATGAAACTCAATTGTTTTTGTGATTCTGACATTTAGGTTAGTGGTTTGGGCACTCTGTCTGTTCTGGTAACCTGGATGTGAATCTGTGCCCTGTACAGAATCAACAGCTCTGTCTCCTCCTTCTTGTCAGTATCAGGAAAGAAAATTGCCAGTCCATTTATAAAATGAAACTGGTACTTGCCTGGCTTTGTGAACTGCTTTGAGATCAACAGACCTACAAAAGTGCATTCACATAGGAGTTGTTCTTATTTGTCCTATTAGAATGACTGATTTATCTTGATATTTTGGTCTAAAACCAACCTGTAAAACACTCTTAAGACTCAGTTGCAAACTTCATTCAAAGCGGTGATAGAGATCTGCAGATCAGCTGCTTTAGGAGACCATCACACTGCTTTCAACAAATCAAACAACAGTGTACCCAAAACTGTTACTATTTGTCAGGAAAATATTCACTTAGATGCAGCCGTTTTGTTAGTCGTCATGGTGCTGAGTTTTGAACAAAATACAGGTATAGATAACATTCTCGAGATCAGTAAACTTTCTGTTGTACTGACTGCTGCAGAAAAATACATGACTTGTGGGGTTTTGGGGTGGGGGGTGTGTGTGGTTTTTTGTTTGTTTGCTTTTTTAGTAAAGGAAAGTGTGTTTAGGCCATTCACAAGGTCTGTTTACTTAACATAGTTAAGCCAGCTATTACAATAAATACTGCTAATACTGTCTCTTCATTTGTCACTTAAGAACTTGCCTTTTAAGGCTGTTGGCTTCCTTCTCAATATCTGTTTTTAGCCTGTAAATCTATTTTTGTGATAAATTCTCTGCTTGACAAATATTTTCTTAATGTACCTGTGTTCCACTGCATGTAGTAACACTTTACAAAACACTTGGCAGGCATCCCAAAATAGTTACATTTAAAACTTCCTTAAAAAAAGAAACTTCACTTCTCCTTCCATGTGACGTACAGAGAGAAAAATACAACCCTTGCCCCAGGGGATTTACAATAAAAACATTTCAGTTTTACGTCAAAACACTAGTGTTTTAGAAATGTGCACACGGTCAGCTAAGGGTTTTATTTCCATTTTAGGGTTGTAGCAGCAAAACTGTAGTTCAAATTGTTGCTTGCTTCCTTTGTAACACTTAAGTTACCTTCCAAGTCCCTTCCCTAAATTGTCCCGTTAGTTTTCTGGTTGAAGAGGAACCCTAATCATGAACAGACAGACTGGTGAATGTTCCGTTTAGCAAGTGCACCAATCTAATAAGAATAGCAGTACTGTATTAGACTGAAGGTCTCTCTTGCCTGGTGTTGTTTCTTGACAGTTGCTTATAAAGGATCTGTAGAGAAGAGTTTAAGGATTAGGGGATCATATAGAAAACATTGCCCAGAGTTTTCCAGCCTCTGTTGGTTTGTGGCTGATGGACTTTGTGAATGCAGGTGATGCAGTTGTAAAAAGTAAGTCTTAACTCTGAACTATTTCATTTGACTGGCAGGATCCATTGAGGCTGTTTTGTCTCTTTACATAGTTTTGCAAACACAGGAGTCTGTGCGGAGATGGTAAAGCATCCTCCCAGCCAACTCTTTAGTTTTATCTGCATCAGTGTCTCTTACATTTGATGTGAAAGCCAGCACAAATAGTCAGGAATGGAAAGGAATAGGAGTATCGTTCAGGCAGGTGTTTGGAGAAAGGCTGTAGTCCGAAGTTTTGGACACCCCAAGAAAGGTGCATGGCATGGCTTGGAGTTCTTGCAGCCTTTGAAAGGGTAAAGGCTTGTCCTTGCTGGTTTCCAGGGTTCATTTATCCATAACTTATGGATTCTTGTTTCTACTATGTTTTAGTAAGTGGCAAACATCATCCTACCATCTCAGGAAAAGAGGAGGAAGAGGCCAGGCTTAGATATTGTTATCTAAACCTTTTCATCTCCTTGGGTTGTATTTACTGTTCCATCAACACATCAGCCGATTTCATGGGACAGTTAAAAGCTGCACTAGAATAAGATTTCTGAAAGATGTTCAATCTGGTGGAGTGGACTGGATTTTACAACTGTGTATTAAAGGTTATTGGTTATGGCTACCCTATACTATTCTGCTTCTTTTATGTACCTAATTGCCTTGAGATTCCAAGTTCACGTTAGGACTCTCTTCTGGAACTCTTCTGAACTCATGCTTCGTTTATTCATGGGTTCTTCCAGCACCTTGGACAACAAGATTGAGAGGAGCTTTTACTCTTTGTACTTCCTCGTGCTGGAAAGAAATATTTTTTTGGTATGTTAGCTCTGTAGAGGCTTGACCAATTCATGCGTTGCTTGCAGTTCAGGGTGGTGATGCATCTCTTAATCACTATCTCTCCAAGTTCAAAACATGTTTCACGTACTGTACTTGCAGGATACATACTCTAGACTAGATATCTGCTTGAAGTGGACGTATTGGGATTACCTGAACAGGTTTTAAACTATAAACTATATTGTCTTAATCACTACTTTGAAAATATTTTTAAATGTCTCTATTTTAAGTTTCTTTAAAAATATTTTCTTATGTTTCTTGTTTTTTCAGGGAAAAGTTCACCTTGAATTAAAACTGAATGAACTGATAACAGATAATGGATCTGTGTGCCAGCAGCTAGTAGTACAGTAAGAAAATATATCCATCCTTAAATTTTGAGTTTGTTGTTACAACATGATATAATTGATCCCTTTTAATTCTGAATGCCTGCACAGCCTGGTACCAATAACATTTTCTTTTCCTATGGTGGAGGGGGAGGTATTTTGGTGGGGGAGCGGTGTTTGTTTGGGGGAGGGGGTGGTTGCCTTGTTGGAGGGAACAGGTATAAGCTCATGGGACTCCCTGCAGAAGTTTTTAGCAACTACTCATCTCTAGTTCCCAAAGCGCTCCCTCTTGTTAGGGCTCAGCATGGCTACCTGGTATCAATGCCTTTTAAGCCCAATTGAAATGGGTCTGGGTGAGTAAGCTAGGAATGCCAATTGCAGCTAATGGCTAGGAATTGCAGTGCTGCTGTTACTGACAGAACTGAGCTGTTGCTGGTGTTGGTGGGAACCTTCTGAAACTTCTTCAGTGGTAAGGTTTTGTCCTGAAATGTGAAGGTCCACTTTTATGTTTGCTTCAGAATTACTTTCTCATGGTTAAGCATGGCAAGGAGTGTCTATGAAAAAATAAAATACAGACAGTGCTTTTTGAGGAAGCATTACGTTGCCATGTTTCAGTAAAATTTCTTAGCAACAGCTCGAGGACTTCCCACTACCAAACTTAATTTGGATTCCAAAGTGAAAAGACATTAGACCATTCACCACCAAAAGCTGGCTGGAGTGTTATGACTTTTGTGCTGTATTCCAAACTTAATTTTTTTTGGTAGATGTTAATTTTATTTATTTGATTTTTTTTATATATCCATGCATTTTAATCTAGTGTAGTTTAATTTTTCCTGTTTAAAACGTTTTGATTTTGATATGATGAAGAAAAGTTGCTTTAGAAAGTTACTGTTGCAAATTGCAATTTTGAGCAGGAAGTGGTTTACTCACTGTGCCCTCTTTTAGGATCTCTTTATGACGGAGATAAATGATCAAAAGGAAGCTAGGGTTCTCTTGTGGTTGCTGTACTCACCGACTGAGTGACATGTGGAAGAAGACTGTGCGTTAAACACTGCAGTATTACATCAGCACTTTTGTCCTCATCTGAGATTATGAAATGAACAAGAGTTCCTTAAACTAAAGCTAGATATATATTAATATTTTAGCAGACTTGCTGATAGTCTTGAAATAACTGCCTATATATGAGGAACATCATACATAAATATATTCTGGATGAACGTGTGAGAATATGAAAAATAAGAAATCGCTTTGTGGATATAGGTTTGTAGAACTAGATGTGACGGTATTTTTTTTAGACCCTTTCAATTGTAAGGGAGTGTGAGAAAATGAAAGAATCTTGCATCTGTTTTCTTTAATGGAAAGCTTTAAGCTTTGGGTTTTTTCTTTTTTCAGTCTAGTTATTTTTTATATTTCCACAAGGTAATTAGTAGTGCTGCGTTTATTGCTACCTTTGGCCAGTGACTAGGCCTTAAGAAGTTACTGTGTTAGTAAGTACCATAGCAAAGCTGAAAGATAACAAGTAGCGGAGCTGTTGCTGAGTAAAAAGAGACAGAATATATACATTTTTTTTCTCCCCGTCTCTTCTCAGTCTATTCGAAACTCTGAACAAGTATAAAAGAAGGAGAGAAAAAAAAAAAACTATCTTAAAATAGGGGCTGTAATATTTCAGCCCCCCGTTCAGAACCATGTTTTACTTCCTGTTCAAATTAATGATCTCAATGTAACGAGGTAGAATTTTCTAAACCTTCAACAGACACATTTTTGTAGGATAAGAGAATTCCAGGTGCTTGTGCTGGCTGTGTAAGTTTCTAATGGATTTTCACTGTGCATCCCCTGAGAGCGCGTAAGTTCTGCAAAGATGAAAAATAGTAGCTGTAACTTTCGCAACAGAAGGTTAAAGATCGTATTAAGCACACAGACAATAGCAAGTAGTTCATGAACTGTGATTCTGCAGCATTATTTGGAGTCTCCAAGTTAACTTTTATTTGTGGCTGAACCAAGTTGGTAGGATTAGACCTGACTAGAAGCTTGATTCTGCTTATTATGGTTATGTAGATATGCTTGTGGAAGCTCTTTTTGTTTGCCTGCTGGATGGGTTTTATGATGAGGATTGAATTAAGAACTGAAGGTGGTTACAGTAGGAAGCAGCTCTTAACAGTTTGGGATTTAACCTCTCAAGGCTAATGCTGAAGGGAGGAAGGCATCGTTTCTCATGTTAATATATGTAGGAATGTCTACTTTTCCAAACAGGCGTTTGGAAGAGGAATGTGTGACTTGAGAAAGACAGTTGTTGTTGCGTCTGAGGAAGGGATGGTCAGTTGTCATAGAAAAAGAGCAGGGATGAGATTCTTCACGTTTTTCTTTTCCTTTCTTTTTTTTAGTGCTTAACTTAGATTCTTATTTGGGCTGTCTTACATGACTTTGCGTAAGGGAAGTAAGTTTGGGGAAGGACAAATATTAGTATCTCTGACTACGTTTATACCAGAGAAACTGTGGATAACAGTGAAAAAAAAAAACCTCCGGAACTGGAAGTTTTCTTCTTTCATCCAACCTGATAAAAAGCAGTCTTGGACAAGATGTACCGCAGGTTAATGATTGGATCTTGCTCGGAGCCAGGGTTAAAAAAAAAAAAAAAAAGGGGGGGGGGAGGAAGGCAATCCCTTAAGATGAGGCCTTCAGAAGCCAGTTACAGCTTTGAAGTTGTATAAACATTTTAAAAATTGGATATTTGATCTATGTTTAGAAACCTTAAAGCAAACGCAATTTAGTGCTTTCTGAAAATTTTGACTGAATCTTCCTCTGGTGTATTACCTTTATCAGAGCAAGTTGTTGGAATACGTCACTCCCTGGAGAAAGTCAAATTAACACTTGAAATTGCTTATCTCATATTGGTAAAGCGCTTACTCCCTTTATTTTTGGAAGCAGAAGCATACACTGAACCTTCCTCTGGTGAAAGGCTGTCTTGGGGAACACTTAGAGTGGGCTGAACCCTAATTCGATGCACAATTTTTGTATTAATGGAAAACTTACTGTTAAATTTCATGCAGATATACCCACAGACCGCTTATGAATTAAAATTTTGTTTTGTCTCTTACACTACTCATTTCCTTTCAAATGTGTGAATGAGGAGGGGAAAAAAGATAATGCAACAGATTAACTGCTCACTCAATGCAGACTCTTTTTTCAAAACCACAATGGCATGTATAGTAGCACATCTCACAAATACGTGCTTGTTGCTTCCCTTTCTGGGAGTCTGTAAAAACAAGTTTGCGTGACGATTTTTGCATATTTGCTGCTGCTGAAACTGACACTGGAACACTTTTTTTTTGGCCAAATCTGGCCAATTTGGATGGTAGTACTTGCCTCCTCTTTGTAGCATGGCTTTAAATCTAAAAGAAACAGTGGTATGTATTTGTAATATTAACACTGTTGAAAGGCCAGAAATAGCTTATTACAGCTAGATTTTGCCTGTTTTGCACTTGTGTGTTTTAAATGAGTTGTACTGTATACCCTCTTAAACTGAATTGTCAGTTTGTTACTGTATCTTGCTGAAATCAGCCATGTAAATCCCTCATAATATTTGTTTCTGCTTCCATAATGTCATTATCGTGAATACAACAATTTTTATGAAATCTGCAAAGCCTAATGGCTACAGCTACTTAGCTTCTGTACTTGGAGGGCTCCAGTGGGTTTGAATTGTGGCAGTACAGAGCCCATCAGTCGTTATGGAGGGGATTTACTGAGGGCTGTGGGTTTTTTTTAAGGACTTGTTTCCATCTCACAAACTGACTATATGCCAGTTTGTATACGAAAGGTTCATACTTCCTGTATGAAACTCCTTTTACAGACCTACAGAAACTCCTGAAACACATGTGAAGCAAGAATGAATGTAGTCTGAAAGGTCTGTTTTTAAACCATGAGCTGCAACTGATCAGTATTTTGAGAAAAGAACAAATGTCCTTTTTTACCTGTTGCTTAGACTTTACATAGAGATGTAGTAATTCAAAAGATAAAGGTTTTTACATTCCTGTCTACTTCTACTAACTTTAGGAGTTTCTGCCTTTTAAATAAAAATTGCTTGTGACAGTCTAGATAGACAAAAGCATCTTTCAAAGCAGAAATGCTTACCATATGCTGAATTGTATTTAATACAGTTGTCAGAATAGGAATGTGTATTTAGTGTTATTTTCCTTTTTGATTAGTCAAAGTTGTTTGTTTGTTTTGCTCTTGCAGTTCTGGCACCTTAGTATCCGATTCTTTGGGAAGGGCAGTATTCCCTTGAGGTTTGGTAGCTTATAAGCTTCATGAGGTTGTGCCTTTCTACTTGTTAAGTCTGCTCTAATTGAGCCACGTCTTATATCTTCAATTTTTTTGATGCATGTTTACTGAAGGCTGTTTGCTTAGTAGCTTAAATAGGTCTGCCAAGATTTCAGTCGTCTCTCTGAAGCCCCTAGGGAGTAAGAATGCAGCCTGATACTGCTGAGTTGCTGTAATGGCTGTCTGCTCCTGCCGCTTTCCTTGCACTGCCCGTGGAATTTGTAAGATCCTTGCATGGCTAGGTTCATTCTGGTTGCCAAATTGACTGAAAACTGGCTCAAAACCCAAACAGCTTTCTGTAAGATAAGCAAGCAGAATCATCACAGGTGATGGATGCAAGGCAGGGGTAAGAGGAGGAGGAGGAGGACTGCTGCTTTGGTTCAGTTAGGTTGGCTTAGCTGTACTGTTAAATCGCTAGGCAGTATTTGGCAAATGAAGGGATGGTTGCAACTGGGTAGCTTAGACTGAGAATTGGAAGGAAAGGAGGTTGAGTGAGCTAGGAACAAATTGCTGAATTTGCTGGATCTGGCAAGGAAAACTTGAGGGATACTAGAAACTTGATAGTCCAGTGGACTGGGACATTGTTTGTTTTTTGGGGTGTTGGAACAGGGTAGGCTGCCTAGGCTAGCTAGAACTTATTGCTGGCAACAAAACCAGGATTTGGGCAGGAGATAAAAAGGGAATGCTAGAACTGCCCACGCAATGAGACTGACTGTAGTATGAAATTAGCTGGAGGTGACAGGTCTGTGTGATGAATCTGGAGATTCTAGTTCTGCTACAGGGTTGTGTGGTTGTTGGTAAAGTGTTTTTCAACTTGCAGGAAATCGAAAACAAGTTTTTTTGTGTATGCTGCGGTCAAGCTGTCAAAAGACAGGAGAGGCCAGAACAATCTGTTTGTGTAATCCAAAGTAATGCACTGTGATCGTTTTTTCATGGTATGATCATATACATGTTTTTTCCACAGGATCCTTATCTGTAAGTATGTAGGTCATACAGAGATCAGAGAATGAATTTAAAACATAGTGAAAGAAGATGGTTTCTGTATGGCCTGGGTCTTTGTGCTAGAAAAATCCAGAAGCACAGTGAACATCAGACAGGAGACTGTAGGAAGAGAAATTATGTTCTCCTGGTTAAAATACCAGACAGATTTGACTTGGTCCATCTGCTATGAGTTTCCTATGAGATTTAAGTTGAGGCTACCTTACAGGTACAGCACTCAGCACTTTACACCTGAAACTGAAATTTTTTGTGAGCTGCAGATATTTGGTGTGTTTAGTGCTGCATAATGCCCAATAGTCTGAAAAAATCAAGTGCTAGCTGTCTCAAATCAGATACCCCAAATGACTGAACAGTCTAGACAGTTTAAGTTTGACACCGTTCTTCTGTTTCATAGATGTGTTGGAGGAGGAATCAATCAATGTTTGTGAGACATCTGGCTGTTTCAAGAACCCATTTAAATCCGTGGATTTGTAGTCATTTTAGGGTTCTCTGTGATTCAGAAATTATTAAAATGCTCAAGGCCGCACGCTTAAAAGCTGGAAGAAAGAATACCGAATGACTGTGCAGGGGCTAAGCGCTTAATGTTCCCTGAACTGGCAAAGACAAGGGGACTTTTTAGGGCGAAAATAGTATCTGGTTTATAATAGTGCGCCCTCCAAAGAGGGTAAAGTTGAAGCAGGAGTGTTATGTCTGCTGTTTCCCAGCTTGTGAGTGTTTGCGTTTAGAACCTTTTGATGTTCTTCTGATGTTGTTTTTCTACAGTACAGAAGGTATTTGCTTAACAACAACACATACCTAGTCTTATCTTGCTGTTATGTAACTTCCTTAAACTTGCTTTGCTTTCAGTAATGTCATAAACTGCTGTACAACTTATTCTTCTGAATCATAGCATTTAGAAAATGTACTTGATTATGAACTTTGCAAAAAAGTCTACTTTCTCCTTAAGTTGCGTAGAGTTGGGGTTTTATTCAAACTAGCTAATTATGGCAACCAAAGCTTATTTGCATCAATTTAGTTAAGTTCTTACCATAGATTATATATTTTAAAAAAACAGGAAAATAACATTCAGACCTTGTTTGTGTCTTATTTACTTATGAAATTCATAATCTGCTAAATGTTTTTGGACGTAAATACTGATGGGAACATGGCTGTATTAGAACACCATTTTCCTAGAAAGCCTGCGTTCTGCCTGAAGATTACAAATTGTTCTCGCTGTTCTAGCTCTCATATTTGGGTATTACCTGAAGGTTAACCAGCTTGCTGACCCAACTGCGCTGCTAGTAATGTTGTTGCGGTGGTGGTTCAAAGAGGTTCTTTTTTCTTCTAACTCATTTTACTTAGAATTTCACTATGCATTTGTGATTGTGATACTGGAATATTTTTCCTCTAAGCAATTCCAAGAATCTTGTTCTCAAAGAGCTGCTTAAGTCTGACTGTATACTTGAATGTTACCTCATGTTATCATCCGGGAATCTGTAGTCATGACCCACCTTCTGTGCCTTTATTATGTTAGATCAAAATGCATCAATGGCAGGACACGCTTAAAGGAAAGGATTGTTAGGGGTTCTTTTGGTGTGTCTTCTCCTCCTGCCCAATATATTGATTCATTGATGTCCTGCTTCCCTTTTCCTTTTAGCATAAAGGAATGCCACGGGTTGCCTCTTATAAATGGACAGAATTGTGACCCTTATGCAACAGTCTCTCTTGTGGGTCCTTCCAGGTAATGTTTTTAGTATAAAATAAATGAATCTAAAATGTTATAATCTTAAACTGGAAAAGAGAGTGATAGTTTTTCTTAAAAACTTTTAAAATACAGAGGTGCTAAATTATAGCATTATGTTTTGTTGTTCAGAAGAACAAATCTTAAAAGGCTTTCGGCATACGTCACGTACTCGGTTGTTACTGTTCGCTCCCCTTCCCTACCATACTCAGGATTGTGAGTGTTTGATCTGCTTGAACAGCCTGCACTAATCCAGGACCACTTGTCACTCAGTTCCTTCTTACTTCTCAGATTTTTGCACTGAACTTTTTGATTTTTTTTTTTGTCAAATTAATGTATAGGACAATGTGGATAACTACTTGTTCACCACCTCCTTTTCTCTGATTTTCTTAATGCATCAAGTTTTTTGCAGCAAATGTTTAGGGATTGGGAGAAAGCAAGAGAGGGGAGGCTCTGCTGAGACCTTTCTAATGTTGGGGCTTCCGGATGCCACCTTCGAAGTCCCCATAGTTTAAATGTTGCCTCCCTTTTTGGATCAGTAATCCTGAATAACTGTGGGGTGTTTTCTGTTTGTTTATTTGGGAAAATCCCATGTCCCACCCTGATCTGAAGCAAGCATCTGAATAGCAAATAGCATCTGAAGTAAGTTAGGTTTACATTGTTTCTTTTTTGCAGCCTCAAACACAAATCCGTTAGCACTTTCTCTGGTGGTGCTGAAGAATTGCTTCTTTGAACCCAGTACCTTTTCTAGTAAGCTTGTATGTTTTAAAGACTTTGGCAGAATTGTTCCTGGAGAAGCTCCAAGTGAAGGGGCGTTTTTCCTCCCTAGTAGTGGACAATCAAATTTGTTCAGTGTTTTTTGTTTGCTTGTTTGTTTTTAAGAGAATTCTGTCATTATACCTAGGAAGCATGGTCTTGATTGCCAAAGAAGGCAAATTGACATATATTTCCTGTTTGAGTCCTGTTATACAAAAGGAACTGAGTGAAGGTTGGTCTCATGCGAGTATTTATCCTCTTAATATGGGATTGTATGTGCATATCTGAGAGAAGCTGCTCCTCGTTAAAATTTTCCAGTATCGTTCACGTGTGACTCATGCACCATGAGTGGAATATTTATACGCTTAATGCCTCTCCTGAAAACAGTTAGTGGTTGTTCAGGATACGTTTTTTTTTTTTTTTTTTTCCTTTCCCTCATCTGTTTTTCTTACCATTTTATACTTGTTTCTTCTATAAAACACTTCTATGTTATAAAAACCATTTATTAGCTATGTAAGAATTTATTCTTTCAACATGTGAAATTTTGAACATGTTTTATCTATATAAAATACAGGGGAGTGGGGAGTGTTTGTTTTGTTTGTCCTTATGCTGTTTGGCATCTAATGCTAGTTGTGATTTCTTCCAAAGAAAACATTCGGTCCCTTGGTGTTAAGCCTCTCTCTGTAAAGAACTAGTAGGTATTTTCCCACCGGAAAGGGATGGGAAAAATAGAAATTGGCAGTTGAACAAGACCACAAGAACTCTGCTGACAACCTGCAGGCAGTGGTTAAGAAATTATTTGCAGATTTAAATTTGAAATGCTTCCGAAGTTGCTGATATACTTTAGTTGATAGGTGTTTGTTATGTTTGTGAACTGAAACATAAATGCCAGACTGGACAGATGCACATTTAAATAGATGCAGTTCTTGAAATTTCAACTTTTCAAGCTATTTTTTGTTAATGTTCTCCTCAGTGATCGAATGACCTCTAAAATGACAAAAATCATTTTAACTTAAATGCATGGGCCCTTCTTGACAATAGAATGTCTTTATAATTGTGTGTTTAAGTTGTCTATGGTAAAAATTTTACCACATTGGAACAGGAATGACCAAAAGAAGACCAAAGTAAAGAAGAAAACAAGCAATCCGCAGTTTAACGAAACATTTTATTTTGAGGTAACTTTTTGTCAATGTATAGCTCTAACCTGGTGTGATGTTCTGCCTGTTTATCTGTTTTAAGCACCCTTTCAACTGTTTTTAAAAAGCTGCATAGGAGTACCTAATGCAGAAGGCTCTCTGCAAACAAACCAAAGAGCTATAACAAGCCCCTCAAATATAAGTGAATGGATGCACTTACGGTGCTGGGGACTGCTGGGCAGTAGCATTCCCCTTCAGTAGCCATGTAGAAATGACTTTTTCTAATAAGCATATATGTGAAAGTAATTCATTATCTTGAACCACTTTGTATATAGTCTGTTGCCATCAGGAGGAGTTCTGAGAGAAATTGAGCCTGTCTTGTGGAACTCATTCTAAATATTTTCAAGCGCCTACAGCTAAAAGAAATACTTATTTCCTTAATGAAACAGTGTAGCAGTTATATCCAATAAAGGATAATCTTATGATTTGATTAAAATAACACACTAACTTTTTTGTTGTTTAGGATATGTTTTCAATTTCACTTGGGTTATCCTACAGTAACAAAATTATAAGTTTGATTCCTTATCTGATTTGTCTCTGTAGTGAAAATTAATATACAGTTTGGTTCATATTCTCCTACAAAACATTCTACTGGACTCTGAATTTTACTTCAGAGCTTGGAAAAACTGCCACAGATATCTAAATGTTCTTTTGTGCTGCTTTGTTGCACTGCAAAGGTGTAGGGCTTCCAGCTAAAAATCAGTAATACTGACAATGATGCAGAGGAACAAAAAAACTCTGAAAACTGGCATTTACAGATTTACATATAAGCATACTGTACTGTTCAGCAGAGAGTTTGAAGTAGTAAAAGTATTACCCATATCCCAAATGTATGATAATTTATTATGTTTATATAGATCCTGATCCTGCTGTGTGACTCCATTGAGAAACTGTTCCATATTTGCGTATAGAGTATCGCATACGGAGTGTGTTTCAGTTGCCATGTTAAAGATACTGGACGTGATTTGTTGGGAAGTTAGATATTAGGATGAAAATGTGTTTTAAAAACATTCCAGTAATTTTAGGACTTGTAAGTTATGAGAGTTAAACTGAGAATGCAGTCAGTCGAGAAGTGAGAAAGAATGAAAAGCAAGAGACTGCAAACTGTGGTGGTCCAGGGCAAGAGCAGTGGACTTTTTTTTGTTTGTTTGTTTCTTTAAGCATCTCAAGACTGGTTTTAATACTTTCTTGGGGCTTGTGCTCGAACCAAAGAAAGTCTTTCCAGTTTCATTTTGTAATTTTTTTTCTTCTATTTCTAATAGAGCTATTATAGCTGTCTTAGATCTCGGATAGTCTTCATGAGGCCTTCTTGTCCCCTTTTTCACCTAGTTTCTGTCAAGAGGCAGTTTGCTTGGTGAACTAAACTTTTTGCTTAGAAAAGGAACAGTAGCTACTTGACAATGTTAAAGATTTGATTTCCTTTGTCTTGTTAACTTACTAAATAAGACAGTAAAGAGTTTGTTAATAGGAAGATTTTACTTCCAGGTAACCAGGTCCAGCAGTTATACCAAAAAGTCCCAGTTTCAGGTGGAAGAAGAAGATATTGAGAAGTTGGAGGTCAGGTAGGTTATGCAGATTAGAAAGTGACTTATTGCATCATTAATAAAGGTTTCAAGATGATAAAGGTTTTATTGTAGTTAACTCCAGAGAATTAATGATCAGACTTGATTTTTAAAAATAAAAATAAAAACCACCCTTCTAGCTTAGAAAATCACCCAAATCTTGTAGTGTGTTGCTTACAGAAGTTGGAAGTTACTCTTTTTTTTTTTTTTATTGTTATTATTAAATAGTGGTAGAGTATACCTAGCAGCCTGAACTTTTTTCCTTTGCCTCTGAGTAGAGAGTCACAAGGGCCTCCTGTTCATATATACTAATTTGGACAGATTATTGATAATAGGACTTGTAATGAGGGATGACACCCGAGGCTAGCCTGTGGTTTCAAATATGATTGGCTATTTTCAAAAAATAGAGGGAAAAGCCTCTTCTGTGACCTTCTTATGGTTTGGCATTGCTCTTTAGGAGAACACATATGTGTTGCATCTTTTCCTTGCAGATGTAAAGAATACCTCATTGTATATTCTGCTTTTTCTGCTCCTTCACCGTTAGAGCAGGTCTGTCTGTGTTTGTGCTTCACAGTTGAGTTGAGAGCCCCTACGTTCAGCTTTTCTCAAATGTACGCACATGCACACACCCTTCCCCCCCCCCCCCCCCAAATCTGGAGAATGGCAACAAGTCTTCAATTCAAGGCTAGCATATGTTTTCCAACAGACAACAGAAGAAGAATGCAGTGTTTGACTTTAATAGCCATTATAGAACTAACTTGGTATATGAATTTTTAATTAACTTCATAAACTTCTTAATTAGAATTGTATATTTCATTATAGATGCAAATAAGATTTGGAAAAACAGTCATGCCCCAACAAATCTAGTATTAATTTTTTTTGTTCTTCTTAACATCTGCTGTCTATCAGAAATATCAGAGAGGTAAGAAGTAATAGAAAAAAGGTGCATGTCTTTGGAGTCTGTGATTCCTTTTAAGGTTATAAACATGAGCTGCTGTTTGGAAAAACAAGCGCATGTGCTGGTGTGGCATTGCAGTGTGCCCGATTTTAGCAGTAAGATAGGGATACGTAAATATGTTGGTTAAAAATTTCACTTGAATTATTTGAGAAGAAACGTGGACAGTTTTGGGGGCGGAGACTGTTCAAAATACGTATATATTGACAATATCACTTTTCTACTGATGTGAGATCTGTGGTTCTAACTTTCACTGTTTGTTGCTTCATCTAGTCTTTATGGGTTAATAAGCCATTTGTTTGATTCCTCTTGATATATTTAAAATGGAGTGAGATTTCTAACATTTCCTGCCTGCATGCATGTGGATTATTGCTGTAAGGCAGTTACTAGTAACTTGAAGATTTTTTTTCTGTGTCTCTGGGGGTAACGTTCTTACTTGAGTAATGTTCTTATTTTCAGGGTTGACCTTTGGAACAATGGAAATCTGGTACAAGATGTCTTTCTAGGGGAAATTAAAGTTCCTGTGAAGGTGTTAAGAAACGATTCCTTTCAAGCATGGTGAGAAATGGCTCAAGTGAACTTGATTCTACCTTGCTTATCTTCCCTTATAAAGGCTATATTTTATTATTCATTAAAAAATTGTCTTCCTATGTGAACTATTCTAGTCTAGTTCATCTGAATAAGGTTAGAATTCTGTAAATGCAAGGTGCAAAGCATAAAATGCCTTTCTAAAGGGTTTCTCTGCTGAATAAATTAACCTTGCCAGACTGTATGTGTAGTTCTCCCCTTCCCCCAATTTACCCATGCACACAAAATAGTTATAGTTAATGTGTTTGAGGGTTAAGTGCAAATGCTGAAGAAAGGGAAGTTAGGAGGAAAAAACTATTTCCATTAGAGAGAATAACAAGCTGTCACACTGAGCCTAACTGACTCGCTCAGCTTTCTGAATTTTGGTGAATCTGTGAATGCTCTTCAGCTTTAACCCGGAAACCTGGAATTGCGTTACTTGTATTTAACTTACTGAATCAGACTTCTAGAACAATTGATGAAAGCCCATATGGCTTTTTTTTTTTCTTGGGGAGGCAGAGGGGGTCTCTTCTGGAACCAAACCTATGTCATTTCAAGAGAGCTGACATACCTTGTCCTTCCAGCTTTCAAGTGAGTATGAAGGGAATTTAGGAAGAAAACCCTCTGCTTATGACGTTGTAGCAGCCTCTCTTCCAAAGATCTTACAGGCAAGAGCCAGCCTCCAGCCCCTTTACCATCCCAAAGGCCTAGTGGCAGAAATAATAAGCAAGACAGACTCAAAGGCCTTTAAGTGTGCAAAATATTCTGTTTTTGGTGAACCCTTCAGTTCGGAGAAGACAGCGGAGGAGCGGAAGAACCACAACCCTCATATATCCATGTAGAAAACAAACAGGAAGGAAGTGAGGAAACAAGAACTAAATGGAACACGGGTCTCAGACAGGAACGGTTATGGCTATGCTCCACCTACCCCTCTCAGTCAGTCTCCAAGGCTCTTAGACATGTCTAAGTTGAACACTCTTTGCCAATCTTAGTGTTTTATTATGTTTTTTTTTTACTTAACGGATCACATTGTTGTTTGTTTGTGTCAGTGTTGTCAATTTTTTATGTAGCGTATCGCAGGCAGACGCAGGCTCGTTCTGCCTACATTGTGAGCTGATCAAAAGCCGTGCGACCGTGTTCACATAATGACATGCCTCAGCAGCTTGTTAGGAGAGGTTCTATTAGCATGGACGCATTACCGCCATATTGCGTTCATATAGCTTTTGAGTTATCTGGCTCGTATCTAGCTGACGTGAAGCATGGATAGAGAGGTTTGTGTCTGCTAGTATGCTTTGTAGACGTGCCTTGCATGAGCAAATCCTTATATCCGATAACGATATATTTATCGAAAACAGTACTGTGATAAAAACAACTAGTGTTTTGTTTTGTTTGTTTTAGACGTTTACTAACTTGCATAAAATGTTTTAGGAGGATCTTTAGAAGATAGCTGGACCACAGCAGATAAAAATGGTATTACTAGTACTAAGTATTGGGAAAATGAGCTTGAGGGTCCTAATGTCCAGGAGAAGGATCTCTTCTGGCAAAGACTTTTTTTAAAAAAAAGTCTGATTGTAAAAGTACAAATATACTTTTGTTTTTTAAAAAAAGTATTATTGAAAATAATATTTTAAGATATAACGTTGAACATAACCTGTGACACACATGCCTACTTGAAAGCTGTTAATGTTTTTATAGGGCTGCACCTCCTGTTGGAATACAATTGAACTCCATCAAAAGCCAATGAAGATTTAATATATTTTGTTTTAAGAGTAGGGGAAAAAGCACATAAAAGCATTAAAAACCTTTTGTTTTAATTTTACTTTTTTTCCTCAGGAATGCGGCCTGCTAATATTAATATATTTTACAAGTTTCAGTCTAGACCATTTAAATTCTTGATTCTAGATGTTCCATCTATAATGTCTGACACTTACTCTAAATATAACCTAGATATAGTATGAGAAGGTCCAACTGCATTTCTGACTATTCATGTTTTCCCAGCTGAGCTAGAAGAAATGTATATTACTTCTCTATTGGGAAAGAAAGGATAAATGAATGTATGTTCTATTATGTGCTGAAAGTGCACCAAATGCTGCTACTTTGTTAGGAATAAACAACAATTTTGTTTCCCTTTTTTTTTCTTTTTTAAAGTGAATTTCTTTGTCAGTTTTCAGACTGAGTTAATGTGCACTGAAATAGTTAAACATACTTTATAGTAAAATCAGACAAATGAATGAAATGTAAATTCTGTTGCTTTCAGGTACTTACTTCAACCAAGAGAAAATGGAAACAAGTCTTCTAAAACTGATGATCTGGGATCACTTAGATTAAATATTTGTTATACTGAAGACTATGTACTTCCATCTGAATACTATGCTTCTTTAAGAAACTTGCTGCTAAAATCACCAGATGTTCAGGTACTTCCATTGAAAATTTCTTTTAAAACAAAGATTTAAAAATGGATCATGCCCTCTTGTAAGAGACTATACTTGGAAATAAGTACATCTATAGTATTTTTTCATTCCTTTGCGTTAGTTAGTCCTGTCACAGCAAGGTGAGCAGCTTTTGGAGCGTTTCTTTCTCCAAAACACTTAATTTCTGTTCTTACTTTAGAGGAACAAGCAGAGAAAAGTGAAGTAACCTGTGCTGTGCGAATAGCAGTTTTTTGTTGTTTCCTCTTGTCAATGTTGTCTTCTGGCACTGGATGTTATTGGCCTCACTGGATTTAGTGGTTTTCCAAGGATGTTGATCCATTATTGGCACTGAAGGGGAAGATATTCGCCATTGCCAAAAGTGGTCTGCTTCAGAATTGGTTTCTAATTCCACCTCTTCTGAATTGTTTCTGCCTTCCCCAGTGTGGTGTTCAACATACCTGGATTTCTCACTTGGGCATAGTGACAAAGGGAAGTGTGGTAGATGGTTAGCATAGCATTGTGAATTGGGAATCAAATCATAGCAACTAGACTTTATATTTCCAGGTCCTTATACACTTCTTTAACCTACGTGAAGTGTCATCAGAGGAGAAGGAAGGTAAACAGGAATCGGATTTTGACTAAAATTTGTGCTAACAATACTCAAAAGCTACTTCACTGTAACTCGAGAAGAGCTGAGCGTATCTAGTGGCAGAGTCAGATGCAGTCTCTTTGACTCAGGTCCTATAAAGACATTACATTATGGCCATGCAGGTGCTTACTGCCTCTTATTTGGACTTGTGACAAAGCTATATTCTAATCCTTTGGGGAAAACAGGAAACATGCGTAGATGCTGAATTTCAGAAACACTTGAATATCAGGAATATTTGAGTAGATAATAGCCCTTCTCAATTAAATTTTTCTATAGAATGGAGACTTGTAATTGTCACGTTATACAGCAAATGCTATTAAAATTTTTTGTGACGAAGCTGTGTCTGTAGTTTTTATTAGATTTGATGCAGATCTGCAGTTTGCCAAATATAAGTAGAACGTTCTGTTACTTCATTCGTGATTTCTCTTTTGCTCTCACAGCCAATTTCTGCATCTGCTGCCTACATTTTGAGTGAAGTATGTCAAGACAAATGTGATGCTGTTCTGCCTCTTGTAAGATTGTTGCTACACCACCATAAGCTAGTTCCATTTGTCACTGCAGTGGCAGAGCTAGATCTGAAGGACACCCAGTATGTATTTCATGTTTAGTGATTTCATGCTGATTTTATTTATTAGAATGTCAAAGGATTTCATAATACAACACTGATAAGTAGGCATGTCAGATTTCCTTTCTGCACTATTGAAAACTGACTAAATACATTCCTTTTTTTTAATATTGATTTATAAAAACACTTACTAAAATCACATTGAAGCTGGGGATCAGCGTTACTAATGAAGTGTGCTATTTCAGATGGAATCATTTGTCTGTAAAACTTTTTTGGAGCTGGTGTACAGGTAAATGTAGCAAACTAGAGTTGTGTCCAAGAGCAAATAGTTTTTTGTTTTAAAATATCAGCATTTGGCCACTCTTCAAATTTTGGTGGCTGCTGGAATGATACTTAATATTTTTTAAATTGCTAAGAATCTCATCCCGTTTCCTTGAGTACATGACTTACGTGAAGGGTACTGTTTTTCTTCGAAGGTGCCCTGTAAGTGTTGTGCTCTCCTTTGTGCTTGAAACTACCACCAAAGGAGTTTTTCCACGTTTTTACATCTGTAGCAATGTATGGTCCATGGATTTGCAGCTCTGTGGTTAGAGCTAAGTAGTGCCCACTGAGATGCTGAGTCATGTCCAGTGCAGTTGTGGAAGGGATTTTATCACCACGGGGTGCTTCCTTGCAAAGCTGACTTACTCCAGATTTCAATAAGTTGAGACAACTAACTACATAAAAAGAAGTAACTTGCATGAAAAAAGTTTTTGCACTGCATTTTGGTGCACACATTCCTTTCTGTTATATTTGCACTGTAACTAAGAAAGATTACAGCAAATACATCAGATCAGACAGACTTATTTTGCCAGTGAATGTACAGCTGACTTAGTTTTTTTCAGCTACACTGACTGAAAAGCACAACCCTAGAGTAAATGTGGTTTTGGTTGAAAAGTGCCTGAGTGTATCGATATGGTGCAGTAGTATGCTATTTATTGTAACTCTAATCGTTTGCTCACCAGGAGCACTGGAGTATTAAGATTGTACTGGTCAGCCACAAGTCTTCATTATTTTGGAATTTTCTCAAATTGTTTCTTTTTCACATTCAGCGTTGGATTATAACTTCCTTTACCATAAATTTTCCAGACTTTTTTGAATGGTTTTACCTTACTGGTTTTGGAAATAGCTGTAATAATGTGGGCTGGGTGATTGTTTATTTGGTTTTTTTCCCCTCTTTGTTCATGGATGCCATTGCAACCTGGATATCTACGTTCAGAAATTCCTGATGTATGTTTAAAAGAAATTTGTTTAACAGCGAGATAAAATATTAATTAGATTTTGTGACTGAGCTCCTTAGGTTTTGTGACTGAGCTCCTCCCGTTCAGATAACGTTTATTCTCTTCTTGCAGAGAAGCAAACACAGTCTTCAGAGGGAACACCTTAGCAACTCGATGTGTAGATGAAATGATGAAAATAGTGGGGAGGCACTACCTAAAAGTTACTTTGAAACCAGTTCTTGATGAGGTAGGTTATCTTGCTGAAACTTTGCAAGACATAGCCTCCTGAGGTATCCTGCCTCTTGGATAGGCAGCCTTCTTGTAATTCCCTGTATCATAGTAATCTTCTAGGAGGAGGAATTCTAGAGGAAAGTTAAGTTGAGCACTAATTTGCTAAATTTAGTGGGAGGAGTTGCTTTTTGTTATTTGTGTTCCAGATACTTGAAAATAAATAGTCAATGACAGTTGTTCCAGTCTCTAACTCACTGCTAAATTTTCCGACGTGATGCCTGTGTAATTGTTTTACATGCGAAGGCACACACAGAAAAGTGAGGATGATTACTGCATGTTGTTATGGATTGTTCAGGCGCTATTTAGAGTTTTCCCCCTAGATCTAGGACAGAATCCAATAGTAAATAGATGTATTTCCATGCTTTCTGTCCAAAAAAAAAAAAAGTTTTTAAAAAGGAACTCTTAATTCTGTTTTTGTTTCAGATATGCGAGTCTCTAAAACCCTGTGAAATAGATCCCATCAAGCTAAAAGAAGGTGATAACGTAGACATTCATATGGTGAGTTTCCTAATCTGTTTTCCATAATTGAAATTTTCTAAAAATATGATACAGACACTTTTAAAAGCAGCTCTGTGTAACAGAGAATGAGTAAGTTAATCCGTTTATGATAGCAGTATCATTCCCTAATGACTGATGCAGAGAAAGAACACAGTTGAATTTTTGTATCCCTGCGTATGAAAATAGCGACGGGAAATTAATTTGCTAATGGAACAGGGAGGAGGAGCTGAGCAGAGGATTACAGTCTTACTTACCAATTTGTTGTGTGCTGTGATGCCTAGTGTTCCATGTGCCACATCCAGATAGTAAAGTAGCTAAACAGCGCTGCTTTAACACTTTTCATTGAAGTTTTGCTTGCCACTTGTCTCTTATCAGAGGATGACGTTAAAAGCAATAGTAGCTGCAGCAAGTTAGATAACTACCTGCGCATCCCTATGAGTGTTCTCCTTCGTTCTAGCATGTTGTCAAATTACAAAAATGTATTTTAATAGAGTGCTATATTGTCAGAAACTGCTAGTAGACATTCAGGATGCCTTCTGTTAAAAATTAAGCAAATATCATCAAATTACCTTTTAACACCAGTAAACCCATAAAGATTATATGAAGCTTTTAAAGTATGTACTATAGTCAAATGCATATTCAAATAGTCGGGGAACGTTTTATAAATGGGTATTGTGTAGTGCTATGTTTGCATTCAGGGAAAAAAGGCATAGCAAAGCCTTAACAGTCTGAAAAAATATCTTTTCCTATAATTACAGGAAAATCTACGCTATTATGTAGACAAAGTATTCCGTGAAATTGTGCGGTCAAGTATAAGTTGTCCTACCCTAATGTGTGATGTTTTTTATTCTTTGAGGCATCTGGCTGCCAAAAGATTTCCAAGTAAGTGTGCTCTTACTTTTGAAAATAGTATTGTGTATGAACTACTTAATGCCGATAGTTACCTTAAAGGGATTGTTAAAATTACTGTTTTATCTGAGACTGTGCCCAGAACTACTTGACAAACGGACATTTGTTTTTCTATCAGTTTGTGTGTTACACTAAAGCATTGTGGTCAATTGGCAAGAATTATTTTCGGATGCAAAGAAGCAACAGGTCAGAAGTGCTGCAAGACACTAGCAAGCAAGGAACCAAAGTAAAAAGATGAGATACCAGAAGAAAAACGGAAGCAATGTGGGAAAGGATTTAGTTAAAAGAGGCTTAAAATTTAAGAGCTGGAAGCTGTTTACTGCTTCTAAATAAGAAAGACAATAAAAAGGAAAATAAAGTTGGTATTTTCATCTAACTGAATGAATTACAGCTCTTCACTATGACTAGCACATTCATCATGTGAGTAGTAAAGCTTTAAATGGAGACTAAGAGCACAAGTTTTGTTGGCGGGGGGGCTTGTAATATTTCTATGTTAAAATTCATTCTAAAAAAGTGTTCTTATACTGGTTACATTTCAGATAGTGTGCTGCATCTGAAATACTCAGATATTTAAAAGTCAACTAAAACCTAAAATATTATGTGATAGGCTAACAGATGAACTTCTGGGGCCTTCCTCTGGTTCATGCTTGTCACTGGAACTGAGGCCATAAATTCTTCCAGTTAAGACATTCCTTTCAGAAAAGCTAGCTTCTCAGACAGAGCAGACTGACGTGGTCATTAGAGTAAGAATGTGATCCCACTACATTGCTGTGTATAAAGGCGTAAAATACCCAAAAATAAATGTTAGATGAGGAAATGCTCAGTTACGGCATCAGAATTGCATAACACCATGGTTTTATGATGCATCTCAAGGTTGGAGTTAAAGTTGTTCAGATATGTTGACTGCATTTGTTGTATAGCTTTCATGTATTTCAGTTTATTGATAACTTAAGCTTGAATAACTCGATAGCCCTAATGTTTAAAGCCAGCTGCTACTATATTTTTTCTTTAAGTTCAAAATGCTTAGAGCCTCATGTGATCAGCACTGTGTATGTAAGTGCTTGTGACAATCACATTGTTACTAATAGGGGAGCTGATGAGCCAGTTCTATGAAAGCAGAGCTGCTTTTTAAAGAGAAATAAGCCCTCTGTTGTAGGTAGAACGCTACTTACCATGGTCACCTTTCTCATTTCATGCGCTTCATTGATTTTTTTTTTTTCTGTTCTACTTTAAAGTATAAATATCTTCTCTGACGTTATCTTCTTAAGGATTTTTATGTTGACTGTCTTCATTGTTTCTTTAAGTTAGTGCATGTTACATTTCATGGTTTTTCTCTGCAGATGACCCTCATGTACAGTATTCTGCAGTGAGCAGCTTTGTGTTTCTTCGTTTCTTTGCTGTAGCCGTAGTCTCACCTCATACTTTTCATTTACGACCTCACCATCCAGTAAGTTTTGTAAAGTATTGTTCTGTTTTATTCATAACTTTCAGATCTGTTTATCTGGGGAGGCACAAGTTACTTTCACTGGCTCTGTAACTGAGAAATAAAGTAAGATTACTCAATGTGTGTAGGTTGACTTTTCTGTGTTGTTCCGCACCAGAGGAACTAAGGCTTTTGCAGTTCAAATGATGTGCCTGGGGTGGGGAGGCGCTTCTTTGTTAGAACGGCAGCATGACTGGGGTTTCTTCAAGGCATATGCCTAAACTCCGTTGATTCCTTCCACCATGGGAGTTAACTATCCAGACGTGTCTTTAAACATTCTTTCAGTTGCATGTTAAATGGAGGTTGTGGAGTTATCTAATAACTGGTCTGTACGTTTATTCTGGACTTCACTAGTTGTACTGTCTTGCCAAGTTTTCAACATAATAGTAATAAAGTTAGTAATCTAATAATCCTGCTGTAGTTGTAATAGTGGACACAGGCCTATTATGTGTGTACAAAATCAGATAGACATACTTAAATAGAAAACTTTAAAGACCAAAAATAGGAAGATAAGAAAAAAATATAGTAGTATTTTCACATAATATACAGAATATGTATGAAACCATCTGCTCCTGAGGCTATTTTTATTTGCTTAATTTATCTACTTGTGTGCAGTATTTTCAAAGATAGCATCTTATTACTCAGAATCATTCAGTCATTTAACATTATGCAGTTTGTTATAGTAAAAGAGGATTAGTGGAATTTATCACTTGAGTACTGAACATCTTAAAGGGATCAGTAAGGCCCCTCTGGCTGTTTATAATCCTATGTTAAAATACAAGAAGGGATGTGGTAAACAAATTAGGCAGAAGCTTTAAAGACAAACTTTTAAGTGTGGCTTGTATTATGAAAATTTCCACCATTCATCAGCAGAAGTTCATTATCTTTAGTATTCAGTTTTGAATGTTTCAGGAGCGTTAGATGGTAATAATTTGAAGGAGCTTTTGAGATATTTCACAGGGAAAAATATTTTGTCATTCACTAATATTAAATTATAGTGATAACGAATAAAATTTAAAAAAATAAAACACTCTGTGCAGTAATCTTTACATATATACACAAAGCATAGGAAGCACCATAGAACCATGCTGCACATGCACTTTTTCCCGTTGCGAGAAGAAGAAAAGGAATAAATATGTGCGTCAGACTATGTTTTGTAATATAATCGCGTTTGTGAAATGTGCATTTTTAAATCAAAGTATTATCTGAAGTTATCCAAATATGTAATATAACTTCTCAATTTTCTTTTCTTTATTCTAGGATGCACAGACTTCAAGAACATTAACTCTTATATCAAAAGCCATCCAGACTTTGGGGAGTTGGGGAAGTTTGACCAAAAGCAAACTTGTAAGACTACTAATGTTCTGTCTTGTTTCATAGACTACGTTCTTTAGAAGTTTATTTAATGTCTATATACCTTTTATTTCAGTCAAGTTTCAAGGAGACGTTTATGTGCGAGTTTTTCAAAACGTTTCAAGAGGAAAAGTTTACTGAATCTGTTAAAAAGGTATCTGTCTACTTACAGATTTGTTTTTTGTATGGTTGGTGCATTTGAACACAGGCCAGTCTCAGTAATTGTCTGTGGTGTTATTGGTCAGTTTTCTACTAGAAATGCGAAAATGTTCTTGTGATCCATTCTAGGTGTTAAAAATACCATCCATGCAATAGAATGCACATAGGACTTGCACATTATGAGCTTAGCTAATTCAATTTAGAAAAAACATTTGTGTATTAAATGCAAGTCACTTGGAACAGGCTTTATTAGATCTGCCATTCAGAAGCTAGTTACAGAAATCTTCTGTAATTTGTGGACATCCCTTCTTACCTTGTTTCAAGACCCTGCAATGTATTTTCATTTCATCTGTTATCCAAAATCCAAAATAGTTGTTCTTTACTGGGAGAAACTCTACGTATGCGTTTTCAGAATAGCTTTAGTTTGTTCTGTTTTTTCAAGTACTATATGTTCCCCTTGTATTTTTCTTTTAAGTTCCTAGATGATGTTTCCTCTACTGAAAGTAGAGAGCCCAGTGGTCTGAGTGAGCCAGTACATCTAAAAGAAGGGTAAATAATTCTGTTTCTCCGATTCAAGATGTGACTTACCTGTTTTTCATTAATGCCAATGTTAAATTATGGTACACGAAATGTTTGATTTCTACTATAATATATTTCTATTTGTGCTAATTCTGCATTAGTTTGCAGAGTTTGCAGCTTTTGCTGCAAAACTGAATAATTCACCTTCTAAATATTGTAGAAAAAAATTTAAAGGTAATTTAAAACTTTTTAAAGTCTGCATTTTTGCTGTAATTCAATGTGTGCTCTGATCATTTACTCAGAACCATTAAAATGTATTTTAAGATAACACAAAATTCATTTAAAGTAGAATTGATTTGTGTGATGTTTAAGCTTAGCTGGGCACCTTATTATAGGGGGAAAAAATCCTGTAATTGGAATATTTAGCAGTAAATGGTAGAAAGCTTCTATAGAAATTGTGGCAAAAGTGGCTGCTTCTAAGAAACGAACAAACTGTCTTTTCTGATGTTGGTCAAGAATAGCTAGTAAATTAATTCAACCAACGTTTGTGTGTGTGCTTGGGTGGTGGGGGAGGATTTGTATTCACCTGAGAAGAGATTCAAAGCCATCACAGATTCCTCTGTGAAACAAGTGTCTGAATTTAAAATGAAAACAAATGTACCTCTTAGTAAAATACTTAATAGAAGAGGAGGAGGAGACAGTCGCAGTAGGTCAATGTTTAAATATATCGGAAGCTAATCAGCATCAGAAACTGATGGCAGTTTCTCCAAACAATAGTTTCCAGTGAGTACGCTTTAAACAGTACTGAGCACAATTTGTATCTACTCTTGCTGTTGAGTCTTGTTCAGCATCATTTCATTTGTATTCAGTTCCTGATGTAGAAAGTATTCAGTTCCGCATGTAGAAAGTGCGGGGAAGAGAGGGAGAATATCACAGCTGAATACACCTTACTCCCTTTTGGGAAAATTTGCAGTTCTGGATCTGAATAAGCAAGAACCCATCCCAAATTCACTGCTACAAACAGAATCTAAATTGCTTTTTTTTTTTTTTCCTTCACTCCTTGCCTTTTAACGGAGCCTTGTGCATGGATCACCATATGGGAGGTGATCATGAGGACCTGTTCTGAACAACTGATTAATAGAATTTTAATGTCATTGCATGACAAACAATAATGTGTTTTCTTAGCTAAGTGGCTTTGAAAGCTCTTTCAAAGATTAACGGCAGCATTTTCATTTGATTCTGTCTTTGCAGAGAAATGTACAAAAGAGCTCAAGGAAGGACGCGGATTGGTAAAAAGAATTTCAAGAAACGGTGGTTCTGTCTAACAAGTAGAGAATTCACCTACCACAAACAACAAGGTAAATTATGTTTATTTCACAGGACAGTTTTTATTACCAAACGCTTATATTTAATTCTATTGCAGAAATGTGTTTGTGGCATGTCTCTGCAGTGACTTCATGCTTTGTGACTGTTTACTGTACAAAACCAAAACATAATTCTTCGTATTTAGCTGTTACAGTTGGAAGAATTCTCAATATTTCCTAAGTATTTGCATCTGACTTTGGCTTCTTTAATATTTTTTTCCTAAAGTTTACAGTATTAATTATGTCTGCCCTGTTCTCCAAGTGCTTCCCATCTGTATCATAGAGTCCTACTTACCTTGCAGAAGGCTTCTACAGCAGAATGGTTGGAATTTAGTGTATGCAGTTAAGACTGGAAGACCAAAATAACTGACTCTCGGAGAGATCCACGGTCTCAGTCCTTCAAAGGTCTAAACTGTGGGAGCCAAGACTCTTAGCTTCTTAGCAGAGTTTTTGAGAGCTTCCAGGCTGGGAATACTGGCAGCTCTGAGAGCCTTAGTTGAAGCTACGGTTCTTGAAACTTCCAGTTCTGTGCAGCAAACTGGAGAACACGTTTTTTCCTCCTTCTGCAGCAAGGAATTTATTAAATGCTGATGCTGGACATGTTGGAGTTGATTTTTGAGAGCCTAAGTAGGTTGCTAGGGAGCTGGCAGGTAAGAGAGGTTTCCTCAGGAAAACTATTATCTGCTTTGTTGGAAGTTAGTTGAAAGTTGTTTCACAAAATGTTTGGTTTTTGACAGAGTCAGCATTGACTGAATCAGCAAAATCCTATTTCATCTGATGCTTTCTATTCATTTCTGTTTTACAGACGTTATTATATGTGTGTGCGTGTGTGTATTTATATTTAAATTTTTCCTTGGAAATGAATAAGATTTTCATAGATTTCTTTAATATGAAGTTGCGTATCTATGAAATACAGAAATGTGTACAGAACAGTCAGATTCTCCATCTCTTTGGATGATTCTTACTTTACAGTTTATTCAGGATGCTGATACAGCAAATCCAGAAGGCATTTCATGTACCGCAGCGTTTACAGATAAATCAAAATTACTATTTTTAAAAATGAAAAAAGAAATTTTGCCTTTGGCTAATTCCAGAACTGCTGAAGCTGCTTCATGTTCTTCAATACTAAGCACGTGAGACTGTCGTACATGATGGTTGTCAGTATCGAGTAACAAGCAGGTTTTTGTTGATGCCTGCATTACATTAACAGGCATTTTACTTGTGTTTCCTGCAATAATCTGGTGTAGTGCCAATGTAGTTCACTTGGGTCCTGCATCTGGATCACAGGAAGGTGTTTTGGCATTGGACGTACTACAGTTTTGATTCTCCAGGGTGGTCTTTTGACCGCCAGTCTCTTCTCAGATGGTAATGATGAACTATGAGATTAGGCGTGGATTTGGCATTTCAGTCTTGCTTTTACTTCTGTTTTTTAAATTAACGGTAGATGTAATTTAGAAAAAGAAAATTAATCTCATTTCTTATTTTCTTTAGAAGAAGAAAACATGCTAAGCTTAATTTTTTTATTTTTATGTCTTTTAATTGAAAAATGAAACCAACCAAATAAATAGCACCCTATACTGTCATATATGACAGATTCTGTAGCCTACCTCACTGCCCAGTTCTCTTTCAGTTTATTACTTTAGGGTTGCATCATATTAACTTAAGCAGATATATCAGTGAGAAATGACAGATTATTTCCTAATCTTTGTGCTTTGAGTGAGTCCTTTAGTTCTCTCATCATTAGAATATAGTCTGATTCATGTACCTTTTCTCAACAATTAAAATGCACGTTTTGTGAACTTAAACTCAGTGCACTGATACGATAAGTTATTTTAAAAAAATATATAGCCTTTTGGTTTACTCTCGTTATCTATTTATGAATTTTTGCAGATAAAGAACCAATTTTCACTATTCCAATCAAAAACATCCTTGCAGTGGAGAAGCTTGATGAGAGCTCCTTCAACAAGAAAAATGTGAGTCAAAAGTTGCTTGAAAGAAGATTCTAATTAGCTTAGTTTGCTACGATAGGCTTACTTAAACCTATTATTAAACATTTCACAAAAAAAAAAAAATCTTTTTGATGGATCAAGAGAAGAAACAGTTGTATGCAGTACTAGCTGGTACTCTGAACATGGTACTGACAATCTGGAGATTTAGGTCTTTGCCCTGATTGACTTGTGCCTTGCTTTCCAAATTTGTAGAATGAAGGTTAAAACTATTGTGACCTTATTACAAATCACTTTTATGCAAGCTATTATTAGTATATATTATACTGTGTTCTATTAGAAATGTAATACTACCAGACTTTTATTTATTCCTTTTGATGAGGATTTCCTGTAATACCTTTTGTCAGTTTAGAGACAATTCTCTTCCTCAAAGCCTCATTCTGGACCTGTAAAACATGAGTATTTCTGCCATTATTTCAATCCAATGTTCTTAGACAATGATAATAGTGCAGCTGTTACTTAGGCTGAGGATGGCTAAAGGGGAGGCTTTGGGAAATTTTCTGTTACTCGTAGGATATGAGGCACAAAGCAGTTGATGTCACGCTGAGCTAGGTGAACGAAGAGGACAGAAAACGCATCATGTTCTGATTCTTTAAGCATTCTGGTTTTTGGATGAGGAAGTGGGGTGGGCAGAACACAGGGAGCTGTCTTTTTTCCTGAATAGGGCTGTGCAGTATAACTGGAGAGAGGTGTCGGCAGGAAGAGAAAAGTTTTTCTCCCTTGTCTCACTTTTTGTCTTAATTTGTCTGATGAATTGCCAGAGATCTCGGATCAATTTTAAGAGATTCAGAGTTGCTCAATAATTGGACTCTTTCACTGAGCAGAATAATGTTGCATCTACAGATGTTTCAAGTACTACATGGAGAGAAGCCACTCTATATCCAAGCAAATAACTGTGTAGAAGCTAGCGAGTGGATAGAAGCGCTCTGCCGGGTGACGAGATGCAACCAGAAGAGACTTAGTTTTTACCATCCTTCTGCTTTTCTGAACGGGAACTGGCTCTGCTGCAAGGCTACCGTAGAGAACACAGTGGGCTGTGCTCGTTGCACTGCGTAAGTTGCTTCTGAAATAAAAATGTGTGTGTTTTGTAGGACAAAATCATCTGTTGATTCACTATAGAACTTGAGAGCCTGAAGGCAAGGCTTTCACTGTCTATTTCAGCAAACTTTGCTACTAAAAATGTATCTTATTAAGTAAGGCCCGGAGTACAGATTTTTAATACGTCTAGTACTTCATTAGACATCATATGAAATATTAAAGGTAGTCAATTCAGCATGTAAATCAAAAACATTGAAAGGTTGATCTCTTTACTTTTATGCTGAATAATCTATTTTAGAGCTGGTTCTGCTCTTCACGCTTAGATTACCTTGTGTACTACTACCATATCAGTACTTGATAGCAATCTTAGCAGTCTGTAGGTTTTTTTTTTCCCCCTGAGTGCTCTGGGAGAAACTGTAACATTTCAGTTCTGTTATACCACTTTGTGGCATTTCTTCTTCAGAGTGGCAACTTGATAAAATAAAAGGGTTTTGGTGCTATGCCTTTCTCTCTCTTGTCATCTGTGTTCTGAACTGTCAGTATTCTAAGTTGTACCTTGGTTGTAAGTCTGCACCGTACCAGTGGCAGCCCAAAGCAGCTTTGATAGCATCTTCCTTGCTTTTTGGCCTCTAATGTGCATAATGAGTGCAGAGCATGTTGGAAGGAAGACATTTGCTACACCTGTGGCAAACCTTGACTGGTGATAATTCTTCTTTGAGGGCTGTTGCTTTTAGTGCATTTAGGAACAGAGATGAGTGTTTTCTCAAGTTTATTCAGATGCCGAGTTTAATGCAGAAATATGACACACTCTCTAGGTCATTTATATGAAGCCATTGAAATAGCTTGCAGCGTAGGGCTTAGTCTGAAAGTCTATCACTTTCACTCATAACTTTGTCTTGTTTTACACAAACATCTTGTAATGCGTTAATGCCTTTCCTTAAGCTGCTGGCAAGCAAACAAATGCTGTAATTGTTTTTTAAAATAAATTTATCCTTAATTCAGTAGTTTGCATACCTTACAGATTAAAGGTGGCATTCAATTCTTGCAGAATATAGTTCAGAATAAATGCTATTAGTAAACTTTCTGCAGAATGTGTTATAATTCGAGATTCCTCATTTCATTCATATATTAGGTTTCTCATCAGTTCAGAAGCTTCCCATTCCTGAATAACTTTTTGTTTTCATCTTTCTGTTCCTGTAAGTGTCCTGATAGAAATATAGCTTGCCCTTCTGTTCTGGACACTTTTCAAGTATTTCAAATTTTAAAAGCATCATTTAATTGTCAGTTAATAACAGTTAATCTTTCTTTGGTATTTTAAAATATTCTTACTCTTGAAGTACTGAATAATAAATTCTAGTGTAAAAAAGGCCTTTTTTAGTACTGCTAAGTGCTAAAGTCCAGACTTAATCCCCTCAAAACTTTATATTCTTGTTTCTGTAAAAGGTTTACAATGAACACTAAATTTTGTGTAGCAGTTGTGAAGTTTTCTGTGAGTGACAGGCATAATAAAAGACTAAGTATATTGAAACTGAATCAGTTTTTATTTGCTTTCAGACTTTTTAGAGAATGAGTTATATTGACTACCCATCTCCTTGGTTTTTTTTTTTCCTTTTAATTAGAGATGTTCCTGCTGATACTCAAATTGAGATTGATGGAGATAGAGAGACAGAAAGAATTTACTCACTTTTCACCATCAACATGTCTAAACTTCAGAAGTTGGAAGGTATTTAAATAGTAATTCAGATCTACACTGGTACTGATCAGCCATAATTCCTTAGGCCCAAGATATCAAACTGATGTCTTAATATTTTCCATGAATGTAACAGTCTATGCAGAGTCTGTTTTTTTTTTTGTTTTTTTTTTTGTTTTTTTTTTTTTAAGTCTTTAGTGCTCTAGTATCAAACAGTCTTCAGCCTTTCCTTAACAGTAGGCATTGGGTGTGCACCTTGTTCTACGTGAATTTGCGTATAGGAAATCTCAGCAGCAGTCTGAATAAGAAGATACCTGCAAGTATAGCCAGTTACTCCTTTATCTTTGTTCTCCTTTTCCTGACTAGTGCAAGGTTTATATGCAGCGTGGCTGAGTTCTGAGAAAACATTGGTCTTCTGGTAACGTGAACAGGAGGGATCTAGATGCTAAAGATAAATATGCAACCAGTAGAGAATAAGCCACAAGAATGTTAGTACATCTAATTGATATTCCTTCCTGTTTTCATCTTAATCCACTTTATGTATAAGCTAGAGTAACTTTATATTTCAGAATTTCAGAATTGCCATTTACATTATAAGAGGTCTCTTTATTAAAAGTCAAAATTCTAACCTGATATTTGTGGTAATTTTTGTAGAGACTTGCGGAAGTATAGCAGTCTATCAAGGTCCACAGAAAGAACCAGATGACTATTCTAACTTCACAACTGAAGACTCTGTAGCAATCTTTCATACACTTAAACAAATAATAGATATAGTAGGAAAGCTGAATGACTCCCATGAAAAATATCGAAAGAAGAGATCATCTAGTGCTAAATATGGCAGTGAGTAAGTATCTTAAATCATTTTGACATACGTAAATAAGTCCAAAAAAAAAATCGCAGAATGAGGTCAGGCTCGTTGAGGTAACGAGGATTTAAGCCAAAGTTAGATCTGGACAACACAGAGACAAGAGGAAGATAAGGTGCGTCGATTTGCTGCATTTGTAATAATGAAACTTTTTACGAGTCATTAGATAATGTAAAAAGTTCCTCTGACATGGGATTTGTCTGTGTTCATGTTGAGATTCCCCTCAGCAGGTTGAATGAATCCGTTTCCTTGCAACTTAAACGTTGCTTGAGCTTCAGATGTTATACCTAACTGTGTGCATACCTTCTAATGTTTTTTAAAATGTTAAATGTCTTAATTCTTTCTTAACAGAAATTTTACAAAGATACTGAGTTATATAAAACTGTAAAAATTATACTGCGTACATATCTTTCATGCAGTATTTATGTTGTTGTTCAATTCACTTGCTATATTAAATAGAAAGGACTATTTTTGGTGATGTTCAAAGAACTATTCTTTGGAATGCACAGCTGCTCCAGAGCCGATTCTTTCATTTCTCTTTGATCCCAGCTAATATCTATAGAACAACGCTAGTCAGATTTCTGTTTTCTTCTTTGCATCAGGAAGGCTTGATTTTCCAGAAGAATGTTATGACATCTGTTTGGTTTGCCTAGCTTTAATATTTGGCCTGAGTGGTTTAGAAAAATTGACGTTTGATTTAGAAGTTTCGCATGAAAGCACTTGAGGTTTTAAGTAAACCGTCAATTTCCACAAGTAGTGGTAGAAATTGTGCAAAGAGTATGTTTGCCTTAAGTTAAAATTTGTATGATGAGAATAGGAAAGTAAATACTACCTTAAAAATATCTACATGTGATACTTTATTTTTTCCAGAGAAAATCCAATTGTTGGAAAAGTTTCCTAACCAAAACAAACTGTGGCTTATATGGATGAAGAAGAAACTGGAAATGTTCCTGGGTTGTTTTTGGTGGTTTTTTTTATTCATTACCTACACTTTCACAAAGTATTTAAGAATGAACATAAATGCTAGTTGTGTTGACAATCTATTTAATATTTAATAGAAAACTTTCTGCTTGGAAATCTGGTCTTAAAAATTTATTCCCATTTTGCTGAAGAACTTGAAATTCCAGGTTCTTGAAGTAATAGATGTGAATAAATCTAAATGTCTTTCTGCCATTGCTGTCTTATTGGAAAGAACTTTCTAAACAAATAAGCTTTTTAAGGGAAGAAAATCAATACAGAAATTGTTGATTGGATTACATCTCTCTGGGTGTATATATACTGCAAACTTGCATCAGTTTACCATGAGTGCCTGCCCTGCTGATATGGATCTTGAAAGTGAAATCTTGAGATACTATGACATGGAAAAATCTGAAGCTTCATATTCAATTCATCTGACTTTTTTTCTCACATTAGGTTTGTCAGGACTTGATTTGACTTATTCCTGGAGTCTTAGAAAATTATGCAGTATGTTGCAAATAATTTGGACAGCAGATACCAGTGTTAGTTATTTTTTTTAAGTACTAAAGAAGAAGAAATCAGGGAACTTATGTTGTGCCTCGTGTTTACATTTGGGGTGAGTAATATATGTAGTGACATTAGGCCATTATCTGTTTTCTTTAGGAATTTTTAAGGTACAGATTTTTTTCTTTATTTTAATAAGAAATGCAGGGTAGCAACATTTCCCCCCACCCCCAAAGGAAAAAGTTTGCTTACACACCGAAAAATTCAAATGTGAACAGATTGTGGTTAAGAAAGTACTGATCAACTTACATGATCCCACATATGATTTTCTTTTTCAATAAAAGTAATAATTCGGCCCAGCTTATCTTTTAACTACAAATCTAACAAACAATGCATCTCTAATGTAATCACTCAAAGCACTTTAGATATCTGGACTATCCCAGATTATTTTTAGATACTTTGTAGTATCTTCTTGTTATGATCAGTTGAATGATCAACATTGTTTTGTCAATGCTTAAGTGATATTTTTATGTCTTTAGTTATATAAATTCTTATTTGCCAGTTAACACAATTTTAAACTGGTATTCTTGACTTTAGGAAGATTAATTTTTTTTGCTTACTTCATCTGAGAATTTAGGTTGTGTTGAAAGAATATATATGTATAGAACCAGGAAGAAGCAAAGGTATTACTGTGGCAACTTTGCTTCAGCAGTATTAAATACAGTGGTACTCCTTAGATTATTATTTTTCTAATAATAATTGTCTATGTGTGGTACTTCTATTTTTGGAGCATTTACTGTGGGGTCTTTTTTTTTTTTAATCACGATTTGCCCAAAATAATTAAGAATGTAACTTACCAATAGAAAGAGTAGACATTCACAATGTTTGCAAAACTCTAATGTACACTATATGTTTGCAATACTGTTGTAGGGAGGCTTTCTACAGAAAGACAACCCAATTGGCAAAACAGGTTTGAAATGTCTTTTGAAATGAATGTAGCTGTTGTCAAAATGACTGTTTGTTTTAATACTAGAGGAACTATTAAGGAATATCTGGAATTCAGAACCAGCATCTGCAGTGTCACAATCATTTAATCACCTGCAGCTGTGTTTGCCTTTTATTTTATTTATATATATATATGTATCTGTATTCTAAGGGACTTTTCTTTAACAGAAGTTGAAATTAGGGAGGGAAAAAAAATCTTTATTAATGCCAAGAATTGTTTTGCCAAAGTCAGGTGGGTCTGATTAATTGCCATTAAAAAGCTGCTGTTAAAGTTGAATGCTGTTGAGTGTCAGAGTTAAGTTTTGTTGTGTATTGGCCAACCCTGTTGCAAATTGTCTGTTCCTTGGAGCCGTTTTCTGTTATTTTCAAAGTCAAATTTATGACAAATTAAATTGCATGCTATTGCAACATTTTTTTTTGAAAAATATGCACTTTTTATTTGCTTTGGTACTGGAATATCTAGAAAAAACAAAGGCCACTTAATATTTGTGACCATTAAGATTTAATTTCTCACTTAATAATTTTTTAAAAGGCAGTAGATGTTCTAGAATTTAATTAGGTACAAGTAGGATGATTAATAATAAAAGTTGCCTTCATTTTGATTAATCTAGAAAGAAAACATTGTTCAGTAATTAGGTCTATTTGGATTGTAAATTATCATTACTTTTAATTTGTATTATGATGATGTATTGTTGAATGTATTTTTATTTAAATTTTATTTTCTTATCAAAATATTAATGTTTTGTAACATTGCTTGAGAATAACTCACAAATAAATTTACAACAAACTTGATCTGCTGCGTATTTCCTGTGAGGCCTGGCTTTTTAGCATGTTCATTTATTTGAAGACTGAATCAGATGGAGATTTACATGCTGCAGTTGGGTATAACAAGATCAGATCAATATGACAGAAAAAGCATAATTAAGTTAAAGGATCTTGCATGGTCACATACAAAATTTTTGGTTTTTTTTCTCTCACCTGCTCTCACTCCTATGCCTATGGAAATTTTTTAATAAGGTAACTTTGTTGAAGCGAATTTCAATGTCTTGAGATGTCTTATTTCCTGTACAGAAAACTGAGCGTGGGAGCTCTTTAGTAGGAGTTACAATGCAAACCTTCCAGCCGTTTTGGAGTTGATTTTGACTGATTCTGAGGTAAGCTGCACTAAGGCCCAGTCTGGTCATACATTCATATGCAGAGATTCAGAAAGCGGAGGAAGTTAAAGATGAAATTGGAAGAACAGAAGGAGTTTCTCTATGGGCACTGTGTGAATCTTATTAAAGAGATTCTGTGATCATTATAGCAGAGTGATCTAATCTTTTCACTACTAATATGCCACCTTCTCTAACCATTCCGTTATTCTGAGTTTTTTCTAAGTCGTAATATGGAAGGGTGTTACAACCTGTGCTGATCGTGCTCCCAAGTGCTGGGCTAGGCTAACAACCATAGATACGTAATGCCTCTGTAGCTAGAAACTTTTTCCTAGAACTCTCAATTTTTGGAAAGTTAGTGTGCCAGTTTCTCATAGATAAATCTCTGTTATTGGGCTTTTCAAACTAATGTCTCCCATTCTACATGCAGATAACTATAGTGGTGAGGGGGAAATAAATTAAATACATACACACATTCATACAGTCTGTTGATAGACTATATGTAGGCAATAGAAGCAATAACATATGGAAAATGTTTACAATACGTCATCTTTGAAATACATAAATGAGCAGAAATTGAAGTACAAAATCTGCAACATTTAGTCATATGTAGTAAGGACTGATTCAGTATTTTTTGAAAATGGCATATATAAATAGAGAATAAAAAACATGCCAGTAAGCATCAACTTTCAGGACCAAATAAGGGACTTCTGGTAGAATGGAGAAATGCATACAGTTTACTTCAGGTTCTTCTGAATACTTACAAAAGTATATTTAGCTGAAGCTTTCATGATTTATGCATACTAAAGTAAAACAGGAGTCTTTTAATAGGTGTACAGTGGCTACCTCGGTATTACTGTATTCAGCCCTGAAGAGACTGCTCTTGGCATATTTGGCCCGTTCCTGGGATGCAGGAATACAGGGCAGCTATTGACAAGCTAGAGAAGTTTTCAGAGTAGACCTACAAAAACTGGGAGGAATATAGACTGTAATTCAGCTAAATTATTTAGTTTAGAAAGAAAAGTTTAAGAAGTCACTTTGTGTACCTAAACCAGGTACAGCTCTATAACACAGCTGAATAAGGTTTAACAAGATCCAGTGGCTGCTGTAATTTTTGTTTCGTTTTTTGTCCTTAGAAAATACGTAGGTTTTGTAAGCTTGTGATTTGTTAGAAACTCAGACAACATTGAACTGTTTTTAAATATTCTTTACATGAATTTAGAAGTACATGAAAATAATATTCATCCATATATAAAGACACTATACAATCTAATCTAATTATGACGTGCCATAAAACTGTAATGACCAAATCCTTTCACTGCTCAAGATCATGATTATTTAAGCATAATTATTATTGCAAATGCTGTAGCAGTTGTATATAAAGTCTAGTTAAGTTTGAGGGGGGGAAAAAAAGGAGATACAAGTCTTTGTTCCTATTTTATAAACAGTATCTATGTGGGGAGGGGGGTTGTATCCAAACAGCCAGTTTAGTTTGCTGTAAAGATTCCTGCCCCTCCCTTTTCCTTCATCCTCTATTTTTGGTCATTTTTCCTGTGCAGGAATAAAATGGAAAGAATGGTGGAACAACCTAAGTAAAGTTACTCTGAGACTTAAGACTTAGAAAGGTAAAATACATAAAAGAAATAAAAATCTTACCTGATTCCTCCAAAATAGCAGTGCAGAAGATTTTGGCTTTAGTTTCTCAAAATGCAGGCTATCCCCAGCTCTACTGCAGATTGGTTTTTCCATGACAAACTTGACTGTGTCAGGGAGCAGACAAAGACCACGTTTTTTTTTTTTTTTTTTGAGAGATACATGCAGAATGACAGAAGGCTTCAGTGCCAGTCAGACTCATATGCGTGTAGTGTTTTGCTCCCAGGCAAACCTTCTTGCGCCTACTGAAGGGTTACTGCAGTAGCAGGCTGCGACGCTTAGGGGTGGGAGCTCCTTGTGATTAACCACCCCCTGTTCAGCCTTCTCCTTTCCCGGACACTGGGATGCTGTTGCTAGGTGACAGAGAAACAGATTTCCTGAAGACAACCAGGAAGCGACAGAGGTAAAATCAGTAAGAGGGAAACTTGTGTAAGAATCGGCAGTGGTCGACACTGGCGCTCGGACCTGACGTCTGTTTCATCCGTAGACCTCCGAAGCACTTTAGGAAAGCAGAGTAAGTATATACGGTTTGGTCTCCTCTTGCCCTCTCTGGGATGGTAAGGTGCTGGGTATTACATAGCAATGCAAACGAAAGAGTCCAAGAGAAAGTATTTCTTCCCTCTAGTTTCTGTAACTTAAAAATATTTAAATGTTGCCACATACATGCACAGTGTTTTGTCAAACATGTGGTCATTGTAACCATTGTTAGTCACAGACTGACAGCTCAGGGTCACAGCAGAAGCTGAGAGGGTCCCACAAGCATTTTCCCCATGTGATAATGAGGTGATAGCTCACAGTTTATCTCACAAGTTTTATTTACTCCTGTACCTCCCCCCCCACCTTTTCTTCTGATCTTCCTGATGTACACTAGAATAAATAAAAGGGCACTCTGACTGATTCTCTTAGCTTCGTAGTTGGTTTAGATCCCGGTCAGATCTTCCAAATCACACCATTCTGTCACATTTACAGGGCTTTTTTTTATGATCAGACTTGAATTGCATGTATATATTCTGGCACTGCCTTGGCCAAAATCTAAGACTAGAAAAATGTGTCAAAGGCAACAAATCCATTAAGCAAGCTGTATGGTACATAGGACTCAACGTCTGCAAACGTGGATGAGGAGAGAATAAACTTGGCCTGTGCAATACCCTTTGTAATTTAAACATGGGAGCAAGGGGAGTTTCCATGAGGGACGTTTCTGAGGTTGTCTGTGCTGACCTCCCCGCACCACCCCGGGACGGCAGGATTTGCCAACCGAGAGGATCGCTTACAGGGTCCCCTCATGCTGGGCAGCTTCCAGACAGCTGTGAGAGGGCAAGGCGCTGAGACGGGCTTCACTACCTCACCCACACTTACAAGAGGTGTCTATAGTGCAAAATAGAGGCGAGGTTCCCCCGAGACAGTAACAGCAAAACAAATTACCTGGCTTTTCAGCTTTCAGTTCAGAGCGGAGCTGCGTTCTGAAACAGCTAATCTCAGTTTGTCCTCACAGTTAAATTTGTTTGAACTAATTAATGGAATACGAGACAAGCTTCCAACTTGAAAATCCGTCCTGTCAGGAGGGAATGGTAATGACTGAGCTCTCCTCCAGAAAGTAAAACAACTAGCAAACAAGCATCTAGTGGAGAATTAATCTTTTGGTACAGTAGCCTGGGGCTTTGGTGTAATTAGCTTTAACACTCTTTGCTTCAAAATGAGGGATGGATGGGCTTGGGTGTTGTATGAAGAAGGGAGAAGTTTTAAGCGTTCATATATGGAGTTAATTAAAATGTTAAGCGGCTCAGCAACAGTCAGTCTCTTGTGAGACTGAGCCTTCTCAGTAAAGCAGAGAGGTTCCCAGAAGCCATTAACGGTTTTCATAAATCTTTTTTAAGGAATTCCTTTCTATATGTTAGGTGTAGTGATGCCTGTTTGTTACACTGAGTAGGAGCAATGCACGATTCATTTAAGAGTCTGAATTACTCTCGCTTCTCTATCTTTGAACTCTCACCTGGACATCTATAAATGTCACATCATAGTCACCTGTCTGTGCTGCAGTACAGGGAAATGGAAGCACGTGGAGGGGGGTGTTTTTTAACTCCATTTGCTGTTCTGGATAGCAATGTATTTCTGCGATTTCTTCACTCCAGTCTCCCCTCCAGTAAGGTCTTCCAGTGTAAAAGTGATACGCAGTTTATTCCAGGACTCTTCAGCTTAGAGAACACAGTATGTTTCCAAACTGGCTGGTTTTGTTTTGTGTGGGTTTTTATTTCTGGACACAAAAGCTGCAGTTATTAACATTGGAGACTCTTTTCCATGTTGGCAATTGCATCAGGCAGGTTCGATTAAAATCTTAAGAACTACTACAGCTGGTATTGTCACAGGTGCTAGCATGCCACTGCAATACCTGTTTTCTGCACTGTCTTCCTCTGTTGCAGGCCACTATCTGCCTCTTACTGAGGCCTTGGTTATAACCGCAACTGTTTTATTAGTACTGGCCATTAATAGCACTGTTAAGCATATTCCTACTGGTAAAAAAGCACAGAGAGGCACAGATGATCTAGAGCTTAAGAAATAGTTTTGGCACAGAACTATGCTGACAAACATTACCTGCCTTTTTAGATGACTCTATGTTCTTTTTTTTGGCAGATAAATTAATTTGACACAGTACTCGAATGTTCTGATATGTTATCTATTGACAGAGCAAACAAGTGTAATAATACAACCCAGTATGTGCATTAGTTGGCCAAGATACACGCTTACATAACTGTTCTTTGCATTATCATAAAATCAACATTTCCATAACAATTTTGTTATTAGTAAAAATAATGTTAGATTCTGTGTTTCAGAGAAAGCAAGCTGTGGAAAAAACAACAAAAAATCTCAAAATGCTGTACAAGGAAAGAAGAAAGAAAGAAAGAAAAAAAAAGCCTGGTCACATCCAGAACTCTTCCTTCTTGCAAGATTCATGAAAAATCTATGAAAGGCATTGTACGTTCTTCCAAACCACTGTCAGTGCAATAATCAGAGTTTAGAAAGATGCATAGAAAATGAAAATGTGCTTACAAAGGTAAAGATGTATCTCTCTCTTCATTTGAACTGGGATTAGGAGTATGAAAAGAAAGCAACTATTAGGCAATTGTGCAAGTTTTCTGTTTTGAAGATGGGATGTCAAACACTCAGAGCTTTGGATGGGTATTCTTTTATGTCCCATAAAATCAGAATCCAGAATAAATTCCTACTGAATTACACTGTATCTTTGCTCTGAAATTATTCCAGAAATGTATACAATTTATAATCAATTAATAAAACAATATTCTGAATTTAGATACCTACTATTATGTACCTTGCCATCTACAATTGTCAAACAACCTTTTTTTCCTATTCTGTAGCATGCAATAGGCTGAGCAGCTATAATTCTAGCTGAACAATCATTTGAGTAACTGAAAGAAACTTGGTTCAAGTTCCTGCATTTAGACAGGACATCTTCAGTAAAGTCTGAATGAATAGAGCCGATGCAGTCTTCCTCTCTGCAATAATGAATTTCTATTTACAGATAAACACAGTGGAAAAAGTACATAGGGAAAACTCACTGAAAGAGCTGTTATGTTCTGTGCTACTCTTGTATGCTGACTTCTCAGTGTCATGTGAGCTACAGGAGTCTGTGGGGAACAAATGAATTTTAGAGTGCCAGGACAGTATTTTTCCAAAAATGCTTGTAATTTTTTTTTTTTAAGAGCTGTTTAGATGATAAAATAGCGCCCCCTCCCCCAAATAGTAGTTTTTCAGCTAATAATTATTCCTATAAAGCAAGATACACAGTGTTAAAGGTACCTGACTCTTACTTGCTGTGCAACTTTCACTGCTAATGTAAATTTTGGCCCATACACAGTGAGCGTATGAGTAGATGAGGTGAGAGGAGGCTAGTCAGGACATAAAAAGGAGGTAACACTTAATTTTTTTTATTTGGAAAAAATAGTTTTAAAACTCATCTCCTTCACGCTAATTATTGAAAGCAATGTCTCCTGCTGTGTCCCTCTCTCTGTCTCTCTTTCCCCTGCCCTATATGAAAGGACATCTCAGGCTTTCTGAACCAATTCAGAACTGTATCTCTGTTGAACTGGAGGCTCAGGAAAGGAATTGGTAGTGCCTCATGGCCCCTTATATGAAGGGGAGAGGTGCAAAGACCAGAGGAAGGGATCGTAATTGTTTTTGCTGACCACCTTTGGTATTTTACTGACTTCAGACTGTTTTTCTATCCCTGGCGTGTCAGCAACAGAGCAGTTCCCGTTGTTCCCACTTGTTGCTGTCTCTCCCTTCAGCTGCAGTGCACCCTGCACAGTTGTGCAGGAAAAGCTGCTTATAGCACTGTGAAATTAAGAAATCCAGGAACAGTTACAGGTTAAAACTTGCATTGCCCAATTATTAAAAAGTGTATTTTATATTTGCATTTGCAAAATGCATGACAAATGTGCTACATCTTGATGGCATCCAAATATAATTACATTTTGTCTTATAGGTTGTTCTAATGAGTTTTTACAACTGAAGAGGAGAATTGCATCTAGTTTCCCTCTCACCTCTGATAAGAACAATTAAAGACAAATGATATTTTTTGGAAAAGAATTATGTATCTGGGAATTCACCTAAGCAATCCAGCTAATCATGTAAGTTTAAAAAAAATAGGGAGAGAGGCAGCTGATACTCTACAAAGCAGAAATAATGTGCTTCAATTTCAGAAAATTTTTACTTTCCAAACATATGTTCAAAATTCAAGGATCCAGTTAAAATTATTAAACACCCATGTGAAAAGGTATAAGAAGACATATCATCAGAGACAGGAAAATTACATATACATTTTCTTTTCAAATTTCAAAATTTGTTTTTAAACTTTTCTAGATCATGCCTAGTCCCACTAATTCAGATTCACAAGTGCCATAACAGTTTAACAGGGGAGGGAGGAATATGATCAGGTACAAAGAATTGAATCTAAGAAGTACAAGTGTGTGACTACAGTAGTTGTTACAACCTTGTCGTTGATCTTTTCTAATATTCTCTTTCCTGATGCAGTAAAAATATGATAGCTGCTAAGAGCCTGTTGAGAGACCTTGTGGTAAGATAGGTCAGCAGGGAGAGAGAGAGAGAAGCAGTTTTGCATCTAAATATTTTCACTGTAGGTTAATTGTATTTCTCTCTGATTGGGAAATAGAGATTGGGGTTTTTTTGGTGCGTAATCTATAGTCCAGTTTATCCTCAGACTCTGCTATACAGCATAATGATGCTGCAGCTTGAGTCTCTCACAGCTACATATGGTGGGTCCTCCCAAGTTTACAGATCTCTCAACTCTGGCTGAGCCAGAGGCTCAGTGCCATCAAGCCAGTAATGTTCTTTCCCTGGCTGCCGACTATGAATTTGGGAATTGGACAGTGTGGATTGAGAGCAGTGTGAACCAGCTAAGATAGGAGCAAAGTATCTTTTTTTTTTTCACCTGATGTTCAGTGGTGAAAATTTTTTATTTCTATTCACACTTACTTCACGGCACTTGGAAAGCTGGATAGGTGTACCACTTACTCCAGAAATAATTCATTCTGAGCATGGCCCACAGAATGACTTGGAAATGATTTCCTTCTCAGCAACTTGAACTCCCTTGTTTTATGCTATACTGAGAAAGCAAAAAGAAGTCTTTGTTTAGCGTGCCGGAGTAGTGTGAGTTTTAACATTGCATAACTGAAGGTAAGAACAGTTCTGATTTAGAGCCTCAATTATGAGTTTTACAAATAAAAGTTTTCAAGTTCCTGAAGGTGAAGAAAATAAGGGATTGATTATGGATCATAAAATTCAGGTAATCTAGCCAAAACTGCTTTTTCTTAAATTAACTTTTATAAAGTGCATATTTAATTAAAACGATATACAGCATTATAGTCATATTTTGTCAGAGTGAGAATCCATGTTTAAAAGATCATAAAAGCTACGTGCTTAGAATTTAGGATGAGAATATAGGTTTTTTTTTTTTTTAATATTATTGTTACTATTACTTACTGTATTGTTCCAGTGTCAGAAGAGGGGCTGAAACTTATCAGATTTCCTCTGGTAGTAATTTTTTCAATTGGTAGTGTAGGAAAATGGTAGAAATGTATTATGCTCCAGTTACCCTTTCCTCATGGGGGTTATTCCCAGCTGTTATGGCCCTAAACTGTTCTTAAAATTTAGTAAAACCGAGCAGTCCATCTTAGTAGAACTGTTTAAGTCTCAACCACTTCCTGAACCAGCTATGGAAACTGTTTCTGGCAAACTGTTCCTTACTGCACCTTTTTCCAAAGAAACACAACCTGTGCTCTCCTAGAAAAGCAGCTACCTCTCTCCCTTCTCTCTACTCAAGCGGATATGAGAAGTCTTAGCTCCAGCTCGGGTTTTCTTGCTGGTTTGTCAGCCCACCCCTGGTCAGAACTAGGGACAGAGAAGACTTTTTCCTTTAGTTTTTTTGTTCTGTGGACAAGCTGAGGTGAATCAGTATTGTCCATCCACATCTGCAATGTCTCACTGTTGATCTTTCACATTCAAGCTGTGCTATGGGATATGGGAGTGTTTTATGGTATACCTCCACAGAAACGTCCTAAACGACATATAAAAGTAAATGCTACATACATATGTAAAGCTGCTGAGAAAATTATTTGGTTTTTTGGTTTTGTTTTTTTTTTTTAAATGGGGATTTTCTGTTTGCTTCATGCATTTAACGTTTGGAAAACTGTTTAATAATTCTGGGCCCCACACTAACAGCCTCGCAAACTTTAAAACAGAAATTGAAACTGGTCTTTCTTCAAATAATTACTTTCTCCTTATGCAATTTATAATAATCAGATATTCAAACCCAACTTGCCCTACTTATACAAGTGGAATCACTTGGAGTGATGGGAGTACTCTAAGGTTTCCTCTGCTTCGTTGTATTCGGTGTCCCAGCTGGCATGAGAGGGCTGGGAGGGCTCCAACAAATAGGTTCTTTGTAATTAAGCAGGATCACTGATGTAGTGAAATGCAGCTCCCTGGGGTTTCTGTCTCCTGTGATGTTAGTGAACCATCGGGGACGTGATAGCCTGATAATATTGAGGACAGTAGACCAGAAATTTTTAACTAGATAAATGCACTAAACTAATCCAATCCCTGTTGAATCAGGATTTTGATGATGTTACTGCTCCAGAGAACAGGAGAGAATGGAAGTAGGTGGAATTTCATTTTCAGTCCTGTTATGCTACCTTCGTACCTGTTGGACGGCGGAGGCTTGTACCGTTTCTTTGGGTATAAGAGAGAGACACCCTTTGTGTCTCCTTTGTGCTGCCAAAGATTTTGTCCTTAAAATCTTTGTTTTCATCTGACGCTTAAAATAATTTAAAGCATAATTTCCTTTAAATGCATACTATTAATATAACACATTATTTTAGTGTAACTCCATGACATTGTATCTTATTGGAACAGATTGTAAGTGTTGTGGTTCTTAAACGCAGCCTAATCAAGTACTCTGAAGTTAGCACGACGCCCCAGCTGGCAATACGCTCGGAGAACTTTGTGCAGCCGACGCACTGGAAGCTCTTGAGAAGAGGAAAAGAAAGGTACGCTGTTTCTAACTTTTGCTTGTAAAATTTAAATTACTCCCGTTAATTTGTTTGTCCTCATGTTAACTATAGCAGTCTGTCTTTTCAACTTGTGCATGAATTTCGACATTAACAAATTTACATTAAACTTCAAAGTAGGCTTAAGGAGATGGGGCGCTATTTTGGAAGAATGAGTTTTATATACTTTTTTTTTTTTTTGGATTAAGGTGAGGAAAGGAATCCAAATTCCTCTTTTCTTTTAAAATAATTATGGGTATTGCTTGCCTTGGTCTTATCCAAGGGAGCTGGGGCCAGACCCCGGCCCGGCCCCGACACCCCTCACGGAGCCGCCCGGCCCGGCCCTTCCTCCGGCCGCGGGGTGGCGCTGCGGCCCCGCTCCGCCGCCCGCCGCCCCGCCCCTCCGCCATGGCCGATGTGGAGGACGGGGACGAGCCCGGGGCCTCCCACTCACACCCGGGCTCCTCGGGCTCCAAGGCGGGCGCCGCCGACAAGATGTTCTCGCTGAAGAAGTGGAACGCGGTGGCCATGTGGAGCTGGGACGTGGAGTGCGACACCTGCGCCATTTGCCGCGTGCAGGTCATGGGTAAGCGCCGCCCGGCAGGCCCGGCCCGGCCCGCCATGGCCGCCGCCCCCGCCGCGGGGGAGGTGTCGCCGGCGGCGGCTCCCGCCCCGCCCGGCCGCCGCGCCGCTTCCCCTCGCGGCGGGGGCGGGCGGGCAGACGCGGGGGGCGGCCTCCCGCCCCCCCCGCCCCCCCCCGGCCGCTTCTCGTCCGTTGGCGAGCGCGGCCCGGCCGGGTTACGGCCGAGCGGGCAGACGCGCGGCGCCCGTCTTTCTGAAGAAGCGGTAGCGGAGGGACGGCGGCGCGCTCGTAGCCGCGCGCACCGTCGCTGAGAAGCGCAGCGAAAAACAACGGCGTCGCTTACCTGGCGTTGAGGAGACTCTCTCCGGGTGCAGCCCTCCTCACTGGCTGGCCTTCGTGCTTTCTGACCGCTTTGGGTCTTTGGAAATTCCGTAAATTCCTCTTCCGCTGTGTCTCTGTATCCGCCCTGGCCTCTGTGCTGAGTCATCCCCGACATAACTGCCCGGGAGCCCCTGGGTGGGTCGGCAGCGCGGGGCTGCGCTCGGCGCGACGGGTCGCCTGAGGTCCTGCCGCGCCAGCCCGCTCTGGCCTTAACCTTTGGTCCCGCTTGGGGACGCGGCAGGTGCCGGGCAGCCACTTCTCAGATCCGTGTTTTTACGGAGAAGGGTCGTTGGAACAGAAAAAGCACGCAGGTGTCCTGCAGGAAAGACACAGCCCAGACTGAGGCGGTGGGAGACCGGCCTTTTCTCTGAGCGTATCTTGAAGTTGTTCCAGGCCTGCTCTCAGGTGGTGAATGGAGACCAGCCCAGAACTATGAAATTGGCTTTATCTGCTAAAAGTAAACCGTAATTTTAGGAGTGAATTTGCCTGTTCCAGCTGTTACTGCTACTCTATGATTTATGAGAAAACAGAACTGCTGGAGAGGCAACTTCACTTGATTACTCAGGACTGTTACAAAAACAATCATTCCACTTAAAGGGAAGTGTAAAAAGTCCTCAAAAAGTCATCCAGATGTTTTACGAAAACTTTTAAAAGTGGCTATCGGCTTTCTCTGATGATTTCAGATGAAAAATACTCCCTTGGTCTAATTATGAAAAATTATAAATGAACAATTTTTAAATTTAGCACAAACCAGATTTTTTGAATGTGAAACTTTATTATTACCACCTTTAGCAATTTAATGTTGACCCCTGCCAGACCTGGTCTGGCTGCTGTAGATCCAGCGCATCTGCAGTAGCCTTAGGTTGGAGGCTGAGCAAGACTTGAGCTGGCTCTGCATATCTGAGGTTGGTTTGCCTTTTTTTTTTGCAGGGGAAGGAAATGTGAGCTGGCTTAATTTTCTTTACTGGTTTAACTCCTTGAACCAACTTGGGCTTCAAGGATCACAGAAGCACGAGGGGAAAGAAGCAGCAATGCAGAGGCGTTGTCTGGAAAGGGCAGGATTGCAGCAGTACTGACTTAATTTATTTAACCTTTCACAGACTAACACCCTTAGGATTGTGATGCAGGAGTTGGGGGGCAGCTTATGTTGGTACAGGTGTAGTGATTTGTGTCCTCAGCTGTCCGTGCTGCTTCTTTGTCTGAAACAAACCCAGAGCTGGAATAGGTAAGCTTCTTTTACAGCAGCTACTAGCCCACCGCAGCTTACTACCCAGCATACTGATGCGACTCCAGATCAGTTTATTTTGATGTGCCCTGCTGTAAACTGAAGCAGTTTGGCTGAATCTTCACTGCAGTTTGACCCCTAGATGCTATGGAATTATCATAATAGAAAACAAGAAACTTTACTTACTGCCTTTCTTTCATCTTCGTGAGGAAAGGACAAATACTTAAAAGTTTGGATGCTCTTCCTTCTGTATTAGCTGAAAAAGGAGGACTATCTGGCAGGTCAATCTGAAATAGAAGCACCTTGCAGTATCTGGTAGAGAAAGAAGAAATACTCGGACTGAAAGTCCTGTGTTATGTCAGTTCTGTATGTTGTAGAACAATGTTCCAGCTGTTGACCTGCAGGCCCAGTCCAGCCTCTGGGATGCTTTTGTCTAAACGATTACCTCTCCTTTGCAGGAGATGAAGATGTGTTTGCACTGTGTATGCTGCCATAATAGTTGAACGCTTTGCTGTGCACGATCTGTGCATGCGTGTCTGTGGCAGTCCAAGTTGGAGCAAAGGAGAAATGAAGGCATGCTTCCTCTGTATTTGTGTGGCCCGGTACAAAGCCTGGAAGTTGTCCCTAGTACATCTGTAATCCTGAATCTGTCATCTAGACCTGTAGGCACAGAGACTGGAGCGTACAAAGAAGATAAATATTTTTAGTTAGATGTTTTCCCCATTTATCTCCTCATTTATGCTATCAGACTGATCAGTGTTTAAAAATAGTTTGTGTGCATATGTCAGTATTGCAAAAATTACAAGCAGGTATCCTTTAAGGAAAACAAACATTTAAAAAAATGGTAGTAGTAGGTGGGGGTGAGGTGGGAGATGTAGAGGCTAAAGACCATCAAATTTTTGAATGACTTCCTTAAAAGGAGATGTTGGCATCTGAAAAACAAAGCCCTGTAATTAGGGTTTGGCTATGCGCTTGCTCTGGTCTTGGTATGTGCGAGTGCCTTGGCACAAATCTGGCTGTCATATCTGCAAAATGGAGAATACTTTTTTCAGCAGAAGTTGTGAAAATACTGAAGCAATGGAAAATAAACAAAAGTTGTTGAACAGTTTGTAGTCCTTCTGATCTCTTGCAGATACGTATTTCCTTGTGTCGTGTGCACTCTTTTAAATTTTAGGTGGGAGGACAGTTTAATGTTAAAGGGCTGATCCAGCAAAATGTTAGATTTTACCTATGTTCTGGAGTTTATACTTTCCTTTAACAAACAATTCTTCAGACAGTATCCTGAGCATCAAATTGGGTTTTGTTCTTGTTTACTTTTAGATGCCTGTCTTAGATGTCAAGCTGAAAACAAACAAGAAGATTGTGTTGGTATGTAGTGATTTCATTTGCTTGTTTTTCAGTTGAAGCTTTTCTCTCGGTAGGGTGCATTTTAAAGTTTGAAGGGAATATTAATTTTATTAAAGCTCAAAAGTGAACTGTGTTTAATTCTACAGTGTGTCCTCTTTTTACATTAGTAGTGCTTTGATTCTGTCGTTTTATTTTCAAGCACTAATAAAATTAGCGTTCGCTTCAGATATGACGTGGAACAAAATAACTTCAAATTTTCAATTCATCTTTTAGCATATATGCTATTTTCTTATAACGTTTGCTTCGTAACTTTAAGTCAACTTTTAAAACCCGTGGTAAACCTCTCCACACCCTTCTTCTTTCTGTTTTAAAGTATAGTGTCTCAAACTTAATCCGCTGTTATTTTTGAGGGTTGTTTTTTAACCAGAACAGGAATTACCTGTTCCAGAACCCTTAGTTGGCTTGATAAGTGTCCTATTTAAGATAATCAGAGAGTAATAAAAAACAAAACAATTTAAAACACTCCTTGCATGACTCCTTATGTTCTATTACTGTTAACTAATAGGCAAAAAAGCGAAGTGGCTAGTACTATTCAAGAGTAGACGGAAAATAGATCACCCTTTTGGTACGCTGAAGTAACTGTATCCTGTGAACAACTTCTGCTCTGAGATCCCATTTTGAGCCTATATGCTATGTCAAATGTGCCGCCTTCTTATCATGAATTTAAGTTTAAACACTAGATTTCAGATAAGAATTTGGTAATATGCTCTTTTGTGATAGTGAGTAGTGCATTGGCTGTATTTTGGTAATGGGGAAGTTAAAGTCAACAGAACTTAGCCAGATAGTTGTGCTTGTTCCTAGTCAGAATAATAAATGTGTTTACACATACCACAGACCTGTACAAGATGAGAATGTATGTATTTCTTTTCATTTGGAAATAAATGCAAAGATTGGTGAGGGCGAGCTGAGAAGTATCATCAGAATGACAGTAATAATCCAGTCTCAGTGGGTAAAGCACTGGTGATGCATTTTCTATCTAAACATCATATAAGCTTGCAATAGCTATAAACATCTGAGAATGAGAATTTGGACCTTGCTATACATGTTAACTGGACATCTATTTAAGACTTTAACTGGAACATTTTCTTTTCTTTCAGTGGTCTGGGGAGAATGCAATCATTCCTTCCACAATTGCTGCATGTCCTTGTGGGTGAAACAGAATAATCGCTGTCCCCTTTGCCAGCAGGACTGGGTAGTCCAGAGAATAGGCAAATAAAAACACTGGAAGTTTTTTTTTTCTGTTGGACTTGTTGAAATAGTGTATGTCTTATGCCATATGCTCATACAAAAGAAAGGAACAGGCCAGTTATGGCACAGTTTATTTAGTTTGTCTGCTACAAGAATGGAGTGGTTTTGTTGTGCACTCTCTGCTGTATTAGGAAGCAATGGTCAGTCTTATTCCAGATCTTTCCACAACTGAAAAGAGACGCTACATTAACAAACGTGTCTATTACGATTTGAGCGTTAACTGTATCGGTGTCAGAACATGAAATGTGTGTTGGTACAGATTATGCCCCAAATACGGTCTAATGTTTTTGGTTAGAGGAATGAGTTAATTCAAAAGGGAGATCTTGTTTGAAAGTCTGATATACTGTATAGCTCATCAGCAGGAAACAGACAGTATTGCCTAAATAATATTGCCTACAGAACCACAGTCAGTGAGGTTTGTTAGAAAACGTTTTGTTTTTTAATCTAAAATGAACAGTGTATGAAGCATTTATTATTTGCTTTTTCCATCACACTATACTATAAAATTGTCATTTAGGTTTTCTTTATGATTTAAGAAAATGTTGTTTTGCTGTATCTCACAATCTGTTGCTGTATAATATTCTATACATGATTCTTACAACTGTAGTATTAAAATTTAATCACGTTAATAATTTTTATTTATATTTCTGTTAAAGGTCATGGAAACATGCATTTTTTAATCCAGAGACTTCTGGTACAATGACACATCTTTGATATCTGTTAACTAGTGGTGTAAACAATTTCGCTGGTCAGCTGACTAATCTAGGAAGCAAGCAAACTGATAATGTAGATATCCCAAGGAAAGCAGGTACTTATTAAACCTAGCAAAAATGTTATAATAAATTGTGATTTCATCAAAAGTCTGTTACAGAAATTTCTTTTATCATCATTTGATCTGATACAATGCTTTTTGGGGGGAGTAGGAGAAGGGATTGTTTCATTGTTATGGAAATCCTCAAAATACGATCTTTTTTATGTGATCAGTCCTGTGTTTTTTATTACACACATTCAGCTGCTTACCTCTGACTTTGTATTTATCTCTTCCCGGAATATCCAAGTAATTACTCTTAATCTGAACATATGCGGGATTTTTTTATTAATCTGAACATATGCTGTGGGATTTTTTTAATATGTAATAGAGAGGTTGAATTACTACTTTAAGTCTGAAATGAATTCAGACTTAATAAAATGGTTAATAAACCTGGGCAGATGTGAAACATTTATTATGTGCGTATGATTATTTACCACAAAATGTAGGAACCTTAAACGTTTAAGTTGATCACTTCTCAATAGAGATATTTCTAGCTAGTTCTGTTTATTTTTCTGTGTATTTGAGAGGTGTAACTTCATTGTATAAAATAATTCCAACAAAAATCTTGATTGTTTCATCAAGCGTACATGGAGAGTTTAATATATTTTTAATACTTATTTTCTTGTTTTTAAACAGTTTTAAATCTAGCTTGTGTAACAAGTCTTATTGTACACCAAGAGAAATCACAATAATTCTCTGTTGTGTTGCTGCTACAACGTACCACATTGGTTATTGGTATCACAGATAATGTCTTTCAGAAAAATTAAACCAAATACAAAACAGGTTAATAATGAAGTGCCTGTAGCTTTTAGGCACGGCTGTGGCATGTTTCATCTTAGTTTTTTCTGTTTGTGTAAGAAGATTCTCTCCCAACGTGATGAGAAAATCCTGTTAGATGTGGAAGTAATTTTTAGCCATAGAAGTTAAACTATATATTATTTACCACCTATTTTCTCTGCCAAAATTTGGTCCCTAGTTCTATGCTGTAACCTCTTTTAGTTGCATCTGGTCACATCAGAGGATTTCTTTGTTCATTTTGCTTGGGTTCATGGACTGCACCAAAGGAGTTTTCTCTCTGCTTGCAGTTCACATATGTCACATGCATGACTACTAACAGCTGAGAATTATGGTTGCAGGGAAGTCTTCCTAAATGCCACCTCCAGCATGTTCTAATGCAAATGAAATATTAGGGAAGCAAATGCTAGAGTTGGAGCAGCTTAGAGTTCCTTCTTTCTTCTACCTGCATTAAATTTGAAGAAATTTTCGTAGAATAGAAAAAAAATACACTTGATTCACTTTGAAAGAGATAAATCTTTGAAGCAGATTAGAATCATAGAAAAATCTAGCTTGGAAGGGACCTCGGGAGACCGTCCAGTTCAACTTCTGCTGAAAGCAAGGCCTTGGATTAGACTGTCCAGGGCCATGTCAAGCCAAGTCTTGAATATTCCCAGCGAGGGAGATTCTACCACTTCTCTGGGCAAACTATTCCAGTGTGTAATTGTACTCACGGTGAAAAATCTTATATCCAGAAGACATTTCCCTCAATCAACTTTTGCCTGTTGCCTCCTGTCCTGTCACCTTGCATCCTTCTGAAGAGAGTACCTCCATCTTTTCTGTAACTACTTTTTAAGTATTGGAAGACTGAGATTAGATCCCTCACCTGAGCCCTCTCTTCTCTGGCTGAGCAGACCAATTTCCTTCAGCCTGACTTCATATGTCAAGTTCTCTAGCCGTTTAATCATCTTGATGGCCCTTTGCTGGACTCCGTATGTTTTCCAATGTCTCTTGAACTTGGGGGACCAAAACTGGACGCAGTATTCCAGGTGGGACCTAACAAGCACTGAGTAGAGGTTGCATGTCCCTCTTCCAAGCATGAGTTTAATAAATAAAGCTGTTCAGAGCAAAGGACCCTGTAAAATTCTAATACAAGAAAAGGTGCTGTTTCTCTTAGTCTCTTTGACTTGACTCCACTGTTTTTGACTGGAGTTATTAGATGTGCAGTATGGACATTTTCTGTGCAAATGGCTAAAATTTAAGAGGGCTGTGTGAAACAGAAATAGGGTGGTGTTAGACTTTAAAAGCAGATGACTCTAAAAGGTCTGTCTGTGGTACTGTACTATACAGCTGTTCAGATAGTCATGTGAAATTTTGCCTTTCAGAGAGATGTAGGCAACTGCAAAACATTACTTGTTCAAGGAAGATGCTTTTTGGAGGAATACCCATTTAGTAACTCTGTGAAGTACTGCTTTTCAGTTTAATAGAGATGGATGTAAACTGCCATATTGTTAAGAGAGTTTAATGTAGATCATTGCTAAATCAATGTGGCATTAGAAAGTTCACTGTGATACAGATCGAGTGTAGTCATTCTGTTTGCTGCTTCTTGTACTAATAAACCTACAGTCAACTCACAAGATTTTTCATTTCAGTACAGGTAAAGAAAAAAATTGTGAATACTTAAAGTCACTGAATTGCATTGCCTACTCATACGGGAAGAAACCTTAGTTTCTTTGTGGCTGTCAGTAGCTGAGATTCTTCAGCATATGCTGTTAATGTGATGAAAACATTGGTCTGTATATATACTTTTGTTACAATTTTAATAATCTTTAAGTTTTGTACAAAATTTCCGGAACTAATATTACATGCTAAAATGTTAGTTTGCATGAGTTGCTCTAAAACCCCATAATTTTATTTTGTCTTATTTTTCCAAATCCTTTTGTTAGATAAATCTTACTTTATTTTATGGGATATATATTTCAGTTTTGGCAAAAAATATTTACATGCTCTATCAGGAACTTGAATCTGTGTCATATCCCAACTGAGTACCCGAACAATTAAATTACAGATTCAGTATCTCTGGCTTCATTAGTTTGTAACCGTCTACCTACAGGCAAGCAGCTTTACTGACAGAGAACATAAAAGAAATACATTGTCGAATACCTTGTTGACCAGTAGTTAGCGATTCACCTGGAACGTAGGAGAATGATTTTCAAGTCTTTGAATATTATTTCTCTGATTTAGAGAACGCTAGCTTACATCTCATTTTTGCAGTGAGCTCTGCACAGAGGAGATAAAGTATCAGTGGAAATACCTGTGCCAGAGAAACTTTCTTGCGCTCCAAATCATACTCTCCCCTTCCTGGTATGCCGTTAGCATGTTTCTTAATAAATACCCACTCCTAGTACTTAGTTCAGGTCCTGTGTATGCAAAATTGCTCAGTTTAGCTTCTCACCCAATTGCTCTGTTCTATGAGAAGGCAACATTAACTTAAATAGCTGCTGATATTAGTCAATGGATTAATGCTCATCTGTTCTTCTCCACTCTTTAATAAATGCTGGGCACATTTGGATAGTTTGGCAAATGTAGCTAAAGTCGTCCCTGAAAAGTGACTGGAGTAATGACAGTCTGTGATGAATCTGTGTCCAAATATCTTATTGCTTTCACTTTTTTTTTTTTTTTAAAATGAAGTTACCCTCTTTTAGAGAAAGTTCGTGTTCTGTAGAAATCAGGAAAGACTGTAATCATGAGGGCAAAATGATTTTTTTAAGCCATGAATTGTCTTCCTTGTGCAAGTGCCATAACAATTAGGTATTTTCTGGGTTTGCTTAGACATGAAAGTATCAAAAGTTAGGTATAGGCTTGAGTTCACTCTTGGGGCGCCAACTACCAGTCATTCGTGGTGTTAATCTCCAAATTTGAGCTATGGTGACGTTTTTACTAAAGGCAAAGACCCTACTGAATTTTGGGACCTGAAATTAAAGCGTTTGTTACCTTCTTTCTTGCCTTTCTGCTCCCAGGATATAATTGGAATGTGCTGCTGCTGCTATGGGCATGGGATTTTCAGGAAAGCCATCAGGAGAATTCCACATTTCTTCCTTGGACTTTTTATTTTTTTTCCAAATTTCTTTACTCTGCTGGCTGTGTTATTTAGCCCTTTCTGTAACCCGCTTCTACCCCATGCTTGCATTTACCTGGCAGAATTAGCAATTACTACAGCGATACAGATGAGCGTACCACTTTTGGCACATTGACATTTTAAAAGTGATCATCCTCTCAATCACAGCTAGAAAAACACACCCATAATGTAATTTAGTCGAGTATAAACATGAATTATATGTCAAATGGATTAAATGATGACAGAGGATTAAGCATGTGAAAACAAAGTACTACGCAGTGGTAGGGTAGTAGAGTTAACAAAAAACAGCCAAAGTGGTAGGGTAGTAGAGTTAACAAAGAACAGCCAAGAAGGGCAGAGCACTTACTGTAAGGAGTCTTGAGTAGTGCCTCTTGTTACTCTTAGTGTTTAGCATTTGTTTCTCGTGATTCAGCTCTTCAACTTGCTCTAATCATAACAGTGAAAAAGAGAAAAGGAAACTCTCTTTGAGTAGCTTGACCCTGTTGCTACTGGAAAAAATATGGGCCTGCTTTTCCTGCTCCTGTGATAGCTTCCTTATGTCAAAGAGAGTTTTTAGCAGCTACATCCCATGACCTCACAGCAGAGAGGGGCTCAACCTGGTAAGTCCCACATATGATTTTTATTCTTTGGGAAAAAAGTGGGGCACAGACTTTCTGCTAGGCAGCAGCCAGTGAGTGAGGTCAGGTGGATTTTGGCTTCACTGGATTATAATCAGCTTTGTCCTTTTGTTGATGGCACCTCAGGCATAGGCTGTTGCCACCTTCTCGTCCTGCACTCATTATCATGATACAAGCTTAGTAGAGAAAATAAATTGAGACCGCCCTGTGGTTCCTAAATGGAACTGTCCCGGCAAGATTTGGCCAGTCGTTTGAAGAGTGTTTTCCTTTTTCTGTATGTGGAAGAGGAGATCTGGAATTTTATGCTATTTTATATATAGGGATCGTTATTTTTAGAGCAGCCGCAGTTCTTAGCCTCTTCTTCGTGTAATCCGCTTTCTGTTCCTTCAGAGGAAGCAGCGTAAGGTATCAAGGTTTGCACGAGATACCTGCCGCCCAGAGCCATTGGTGTCGAGCATAGCTATTTTTGGAAGTGTGAGCGCTCAAGGTCTGGATTGAGTGGTAATTAAGAACTCAACAACTCACGTTAGTCTGTGTCAGCTTTAGGGCTGGAAGATTTGTGATAAAAGCTTTTTATAAAAAGAAATCTCAACTTACGTAATTCTTAGTACAGTGGTGTTCCCTGTATCATGAGCAAGGGAGCTAAGATGCTGTCCTCCAACTGTGACCGGAGTGCCGCTGAGTTCGGAGTGTGCGTGTATTGCAAACATAAATCTTTGCGTATTCTCAGCAGCCAGGGACAGTGCATATAGAGGTTATCGGGGCCCGTTCTGAGAAACACCAGCCAAACTGTGTTTCTTTGGTGCTGCTAGTGAGTGAGAAGGTTCGCCTAGGATGTCATCCCTTAGCTATAGATAGCAAACTCAAAGCTCCTTACACAGAAACCTCTTACCAGTCACTTTCCACAAATGGTGCATGTACCTAAAGGTACTTAGTGAAAATCCTTGAGAGGTATTTAATGCAAAAGCAGTTAGTCTCTCTCGTGTGTTTCAAAAGGCCCCACACACCGCTAACGGAGAAGTGCAGGGCAACTGCAGCGTAGCTCTTGGGCCAGTTCCTCGTTTTGTCTCAGCCAGGCTCTGCCACCCCAAGAGCTTGCCAAGATGTGTGACATGGGGGGGCTTGACAACCTGATTGCCAACACGGCCTACCTACAGGCCAGGAAGAGTGGAGACGGAGACACCAAGGAGATGCAAAAGAGACGTAAGAGCCTCTCACTGCCCAAGGTTGACCAGTGTAAAGATGCTAGACAGTCCATTGTTGCTGATTATGAGAGCATCTGCGAGCAGCAGCCCATTGGCAAGAGATTCTTCAGAGACTTCTTAGAGACAGTGCCTGAACATTTGGTAGCTAGGGACTTCCTGGATGAGGTGTCAAACTGGGAGTTGGCAGAGGACAACGTCAAGAGCAGTACCATGGAGAACATGATCACCAACTTTCTTAAGACAGGCTCCAAAAGCTATCTGGGTTTCATGAGCTCTGATTTGGCCGGCAAGTGCCAGGCAGCCACTGAGAAGGACTATGAGAACATTGTGCAGCTAGCCAAGGAGGAAACCAAACTCTTCCTCCAAGGCAAGCCCTTTCAGGACTTCCAGGCTAGCCCCTTCTATGACAAATTCCTCCAATGGAAAGTTTTTGAGAAGCAGCCAGTGACTGACAAATACTTCTACGAGTTCCGGGTTCTGGGCAAAGGTGGCTTCGGAGAGGTAAGAGCTGCCCCTTTGAGGGTACTGGTCATCCCTCCCCTTTCAAGACCCTCAGGTGGATTTGCAACGAGGAGCTTGGCAATAAATTAAGAGATCATTTCAGCTTTTGCAAACCTTGCTCCTTCAGACTGTCCCATTTCTGAGAAGTTGGGCTGTTTGTCATCTATACGGTTGTGTAGACTCCAGATGCCAGTTAGTGAAGAGCCTCTCTAAAAAATGTGTATTCTATATCTATGCTAGTAAAGAAACGAGACATAGGCTGGCATGACTATCCGTATAGTTAATTATTAGCCTGCTTCTTCACACAGTTTTGGCCAGTGCTAGCTCGTACTATCCCATATAATTCCTAGGCAGAGTGTAGGGAATAGCAGAGATCGGTACTGTTCCCAAGCAACAGCATGAATGAGGCTTCCTTGCTTTGGGAGAGAAGAGAGTTTAGCTATAGTGATGCAAGCTGTATATGCCACTTATTATCATGGCCAGAGAATGGGTCCGTGTTCATTTTATTCGCTGATACACGTGTACTAACAGAATCCTCCAGAAATTTGCACAAGGCCCATCATATTACTAGTCCTGAACAAAACAGATCGTATTTCTTCTTTCCTTATCTACTCTACTAATGCTGTCTGTCACACCAGTTGCAATGAGCAGCTACTAAAAGGCATCTGTGCCCCCCCAGTTCGTACCTATTACTGCCCTTGATTTTCCACTCTGTATGCGTAAATTACTTCCTTACCTTTCCTTCTGCATCTTTCTTCTCTAGGTTTGTGCCATCCAAGTGAAAAATACTGGCAAGATGTATGCCTGCAAGAAACTGGATAAGAAAAGGTTGAAGAAGAAAGGTGGAGAGAAGATGGCCCTACTGGAGAAGGAGATTCTGGAGAAGGTCAACAGCCCTTTCATAGTCACCCTAGCTTATGCCTTTGAGAGCAAAAGCCATCTGTGTCTTGTCATGAGCCTCATGAATGGAGGGGATCTTAAATATCACATCTACAATGTGGGAAAGAGAGGTTTGGAAATGAACAGGATCATCTTCTACTCAGCTCAGATCACTTGTGGGATTCTACATCTCCATTCCATCAAGATCCTGTACCGGGACATGAAGCCAGAAAACGTCCTCCTGGATGATAATGGTAACTGCAGACTGTCTGATCTTGGCTTGGCAGTGCAAGTCAAAGAAGGAAAAGCCATCACTCAGAGGGTGAGTACAAATTGTTTGAACATCAGCAGTGGGAAGGGAAGCTCTTCTATTTCCAATGCATTACGAGTCCAAGGCTTAATTCCTCAGGATTTGTTCTGTGCTAAAGACCTTACGTGGTCATTTCATTCTAAGAGACAGGTGGTAAGAAGATTTGGTTAATTAACTCTTTGGATGCTGTATGTAGTAAAACAAGTTCTCTTCTTACAGAGAAATACAAGAATCAAGTTGGCCTGTTTTTTCTCTTAAGATAAAATACCAGTGAACGTAAGCATTTTAGAGATGCTAACACAAGAGTCGTCGTGACTTGGGCTATAGTGCCTAGTCGGGGATTTAACCAATGAGTTGTATGACTCCTTCTTTATTCAGTTTTTGATCCTAGAAGAATAATATTTCTTCCAGATTTCTCTAAGTGGTGGTACTGTTTGTATTGTAGGCGTTCGTGGTGCTGCCAAATAAATAACTGTGAACCTTCCTGAAGATTCATTCCTGAGAAAGTTTGCAGACACAATGAAAGTTTGAAAATGTGCATGCATGTGTATATGCATAGGAGGAAAGAGAAGGATGGCCAACTAGTTTTTGCTATGTGAATTAGTGTGCAGTACCTCAAGCCCTACCTGTGGTCGTCTCAGATTAAGCCTGATTTGTAATAGTGTTAAAGGTTTACACGAGAAAGATGTATCGTATAACTAAAATATGAAAAGAATATTTATCCTAAGGTATGTGGCGCTTAAGGATGTATATAATGAGTGAATGTTTCTGAAATACGTGCAAGAATTTGAAGAAATGGCAGCAACGTTATAGATATTATAAAAATCCCCAGGTTTTTAAAGTTATTCTGTACAAACTAAGGATAAGAGAGAAGACCTGCCAGTAACCTTTTGCAGCGTGCTTGAAATAAATACGTCTTTTGATGTTGTAGTTTAAGTAGAAAAATGCAGTAATTCATATTTTGAAGATATATTTTCTTCTGATAGTTCAAAAAATTTGTATTATGATTGTTTTTAGTTTTCAGTGAAAGAAAATACAGAAATTGACGTTTTATAAATAGGAAATAATAATAAAATGAGAGTGCATTGTGTTTTGGACAGATATCATGAGAATATTGTTTCTGTGTCCATTAAGGCAGATTTTTTTAGTAGAAGTTATTTGAAATGGAAATATTGTTTTGTTTCTACAGATGGCCTCTTGATCAGTGAACACACACATATCAGCTATAAACCTTACTGTATTTTGCAAATTATAGATACATGCTTTTTTTGGTGATCTAATCTGCTTTCTTAGTTATATTTTACTGTCGCAACAAGCCTTGTATAGATGACCTGTGTTTCAGTTTTGAAATTCTATTAACTGTGGTCTGAAAAATCATTTGGTCCAAAAGCAAGTTTTACTACTTCTAAAAATACAGGTTTTGGTAGAACGAAAACAGCAAGAGTGTAGTTAGAAATGTCTAGCCAATTCGATTTGTATTATGATGGAATCTGAAAGCAGTAGCGAGCAAGACAGAGTTAGTTCCTCCTCGTTTTCTGTGACAAAGTCATCAAGTTATCGCAGTGTCTTTTTCTTCTTCTGTAGTTCATGGTTTTTAGTAACAGTAGCTACAATGAATATACTATATGGTTGTAATATGTTAGAAGGTATTTCTGTTAAAGGCAGTTCTGTTTTCTTATAGGAAATAGAAATACGAGCGAGAAGAAGAATCTTTCCATTTTCTGTCTCATAAGTATGAGAGAGTTAAATGAACAATAATTCCCAGCAAAACTTTGCATTTCTATAAAATGACCCTATTTGAGTCATTTGAAACCTACTAAAAAAAAAAAAAAAGCCTGTATAAGGGCTAGGTATTACTATTATTTATTACAATGCCATGCATAGGAAAATCTGAAAACGCCTTTACAAAATTTGTCGCATTAAACCTCGTAAGGTACCTATGTAATTAAAAAAAAAAATAGTGCTATTAAATCGATTTTTGTTTACTAATCAGATATGTTGTGACTGTTAAAATTGCCAGAAAGTCTATACCACAGCATGTCTTTTGAGTGTGAGTACCAAACTGTCAGTATTCTAAAACGTTGAGCAAAAACGTTTGTGTAGGCATAGTTTTATTCACCCAAAGAGATATGGGGCCCCAAGACAGATTTAATTAAATGTCACCAACAGCACCATTTTGTGGGCAGAGTTTTATAAGGGCAGTTTTGGAGACTGAAGCAGAAAAAACATTCCTCCAGGCCAAATCTGTTTTTTAAATGTCATCAAAAAGCTGTTTGCAGATATTGGATGATATATCAGAACTGACGCTATAAGGCGATATAAGTTTATAAGTTTTATAATTAGTAATTTTCCATTACTAATTATAGGGGAAATACTACTGATCTGTAGTATAAAAAACTTTTAATTTCAACTGATCTATCTGTTTCCAGAGAATCGTTTTATTTAGATGGATGTTGGAATACATTCAGCTTTGCTCACCTCCCCGCCATTTAAACATAGTTCTGACGGCAAGGCCTTGCTAGCCCTCTTTCATGACTTGGTTCTTCAATGTCATCCTTAAAGTGCTGTTCCGTTGTACTAATTGAATACAGTCTAACTATGTTTCAGTCATATTCACAAATTATTCTATTGCCTCAGAGTAATTAGCTAGTTCCACTATTACAGACTGAAACCGTGGTTTAGCTGTCTGGTACAGCTGTGGTATAAATACTGTCAGCACAGATCTGCTGCCACAGTGATGATGGTCTTTCTTTTATTTTCATCTGTTCAGATAAATCTTTCCTAGCCAGTCTCACCCGTCTTGTGAAGAAAAATTAAAATAGTCTATTAGTCAAAGAGAAGGCAGAAATATACATACATATATATATATATATATATATATATACACATATATACACAAAAGAAAAAATCCTGTGCCGTCTTTATGGACAGTGATATATTAAAAGAAAAAGGTTGGTATTTTTTCTTCTTTCTGCTGTATAAGGATAGCTTATGAACTTGATTTGTTTGAACTTTTCATTTTATTTCTCGTTTTCCATGTTAGAAATGTCAGTGGCATCAACTGTTGAATAGCTTGTTTTGCTGAAGTGCTGTTCCAAGAGGGAGGGGGGAAGTAATACACTTTTCTGGGTGATATTTTAATAGTTTACTCACACTGAATGGATTTCCACAATGCAAGCTACCCTTGTTTTCAATAAAGCTGCTTTATTATGAAATCCTATTCATTCTGAGTATGGATATCCCTTTTTAGTCTCTCCCTGTTAAATAAACAAGCAGAATAGTGACTTTTCTTAAGTAGAGCACTTTGTTTCAAATTGTTTTTTATGGGTATGAACTAAATAGATGCTAAAAATAAAGTAAAATAATTAATTGTTCTCGAGAAACACCTTTCTCTCTGTGACTTAAGTTTTTCTTCCTGAGTACTAATCTTTTCGTAATATCTCTGGTTCTTTGTTTGTTAAATGAATCTTCCCAAAAATTGGTGAAAAGAAATCAACATTTCTGTTGTAAATAAGCAAAATAAAATAGGAAACTGTTCCATGCTGTTTATATATCAGAGGGACGCACATAAGTGAAGAAACGACCTAATTTTCTTATTTCTTGCTTTCTCTGAAAGCTGACCAATGTGATTTCTAGTGCCCCCATAGTATTTCTTATTACAATAAGTGAACAGAATGCTACATTAACCATATCCATTTGTTTTAGTAAAACCATGCGCAGGTTTTATTTAATTTTTTTCCAAGATGTAGAGAAGCAAAGTATTATTTCAGTAACTGTATACTCATATGTCTTCTTCTCTGAGTAGTCTTCTTTTACCACTTTAACTTGAGGAAAAAAATCTTTTTAATATTTTTCTAGCCCTAGTCACAATCCTGAAGAAAAAATTGAGAGTTTCTTTTCCTGTGGGTTTTTATTTATTTAAAGAAGTCAACCAGGATTTTATAAGCATCCAAGCACCTAATTTCTGCTGAGTCTACAGCAGAGAAGTACCCAAAGGTATTTTTAAAGAAATCTCATATATATACATTTAACATAATCCTATTCTTTAGTTTGTTCTAGATGTCTCAGAAAATAAATATACAGCTGATTCTATGGAATCAAGACTCAGCTAATCAGAGTTAATATTGTAACAGCAGCACACTGAAATTCTTTCCCAGTTGTTCTCCTTTTTTTTTTTTTAAATAAACAAGCAACAAGTTCATTATTTGATGCAAGGTAGATATGGAAATTCAAATGTATTTGCTTACATCTTAGCCAGATTTTGAGGAAGGCTTCATATTTACAGAACCTCCTGAAATGCCTTAATGATTATATACTTTTAAATCAGATGGTTTATTTAGCTGTCTAAATATGGAGTAGACATCTGATCTTAGGCACGTGCTTAGAAAATGTTCATCTGCATGTGTTTTGGCTCTAACTGTGCTGCTGTGAAAATGCCTCTTAATATATCATAGATGGTGAAACACAGTAACAGTTTTTTGGCTGTGAGATAGCAAGATGTTCACTGTCTTTTTTTTTTTTTTTTTTTTTAGAGATATTGTGAAGTAGAAACACTGTGATGACTTTCCTCATTCCTTATGCTGTGTTGAATAGTATATAACATATGGATTTATTTGCCTAATTTCTTGATTTCACTAGAGATTGCAAGAAAACCCCAACAGTATTTCTGTGAATTCTGAAAATTTTGCACACCTCTCCTGAGTGTACAAGCCATTAAAAGCAAATTTGTCCCAATTTGAAAGCATCAAAAAACTGCTAGTGTCTCGTGTATAAATACACACCACCCATACATCAGCAGGAGAATCTATAAATCCATTTGCAAATCTTGTTATGTGATTAGATTATCACATGGCACAAGTAGCGAGCGGCTAGTTAACGGGTTCCTGTTTTAGACATTTGCAACTTCCTAGTGGAATTTCTGCGAAACTGTAACGCTTATGCACAAAGGTTATTTTACCTGCCAAAGATTATTGTCTTTGCGGCAGGAAAGGTTTCTTGAAATTTGGATGGGTGATTTTAGTGTGGTTTTATAGAGTAGCGTGCGTTTATGCTGCAGAAGTACTGTGCTGTTGATGATTTAATATTTAAGTAATTGAAGGGGTAGCTTTGGTCTCCTTTACGTGTTGTCACTACAGGTACTCTTTTTGAGAAATACTTGGATGCTCTACACCAATTGTCTGTAATTGTTATAAATCTTTGGAGTACATTAACCCTGCTTTCAGAAAAAGAACGCTCCTTAACAAGGTCTAGAAAGAGCGTAGTGGATACCCAGCTTTAGTTTGCCCCCTCCTTTTCAGCTCCTAAAGCAGCAAGTAGAAACATCTTCTGACTCTCCATGTGAATGTCAGCCGTGTTACTTTGAACCTTCCTAGGCGGTTGTAGGTAATTGATACAGTAATAACTCTAAAGTTTATGAAACTTTAATTTCTCAAAGGTGTGCTGGTTTGTATTTTTGAAGTGCTAGCTGGTTATAGGATGGAGAAATGACCAAAAAATTCAATTTAAAATACGCAGGCTTGAAGAATGACAATCACGGAAATAAAGAAGTGTAGAGGGCAACTAAAAATTACTTACAGTGTATTTTTGTAGTGAAACAAACGTGCGTTGTGTGGCCTTCTGGCGAGATATACATGTACGGTCTGTCTAGAACTATGTATCTGCATACTTAGGCAGGCAGAATTTTTATTAACAGCATTAGAAACAGAAATAAACTGTTTGCCAATGATAATGAAATTATTCAGGACTTTAGAAGATATCATGATTTTTAACACAAATGTCCCAGTAGCATCTTTTTGGATGTGTTGATTATACAGCATATAAAGCTGGATTATATTTTTAAATTACTGCTTTTTAAATGTTGGAATTCTTTTTGTCTCATACCATTGAAATGCACAACAAGGAGAACTTGAGAGGCTTTGAAGGTGGTTTTTGCACAGGGGAAATGTTAGATTTTTGTCTAGTTATGCACTCATTTAGCTATCGTTTGCAAACCATCAATGCAAATGCAGTCCTGTAAACCTCTCAAGTTTTATCTGGTCTGAAAAATTGTAATGTACGTAAGATGGATATTTTTTTTCTCAACGCGAGCAAAAAGGATATTAATTTAAGAATGTGCTAACTGCTTATGACTGGTTATAGAAGTAGTTCTTTTTGCATATGGCAGAAATGAGGAACCGCCATCCCACATGCCAGGTTTCTCTGCTTGAACAGTTTGACCTGCTGTCCCTTTTCTCAAAGTCTCTATAGCTCTTCTCATTATACAGCTAGAAGTTTACCTGTTACGAGTCAAATGCTGGTACCCTTATCCATATGAGTAGTAATATTTAGTTTCCTGAGAACGGTTGTGAGAAAAGTGAGAAGGCTCTTCACAGATCTGTTTAGTACCCTCACGTCTTCAGTATATCCAAATGTACAGGACTCGATTCCATTTTACAGAAATCAGTGCCAATTTGCTATTTATTTCAGGAAGAGCTTTCTGCCCTTATGGGGCAGAAGGGAGATGATGATTTGGCACCAGCTTTCTGCCTCCTGCAGTTTTTGTGCTGAGCAGCTGTTGTATGTAAATTATGAGGTACTTTTGTGCAGACACACGTGAGCCAGAGGGCTTGACTATTGAATTAATAAATGTGAAAAATAAACCTATATAAACATATTTTGGTAGCAGTCGTAAAAGTACATTCATATCTTAAGAGGTTTCAGGCTTCTTCACGGTTTTCCTGTGCTCTGTTTTATATATATTGAAGGACATCATAATATTTTTATAGGAAAAACATGTTTTGGTTAAAATCTTATTCAAAATGTCCTTTTGCCCTCCTGTATGTTTGTTTATTATAAGATTCTATTTCTTAGGAAAACATAAGGAAATCTATTTAGATGTTCCTGCAAGTTGCAGCTTAATTTCAAGACAGTTGAGAAGCAGGGAGGGAGGGTTCAGACTTGTGAAATAAAAAACAACTAAGCAAGCATTTGTATAGTTGACCTTTAGTCATCACCACATTGCATTTCGATTGGATAACTTTCTGTAAAAAGCTGTCCTTCCTTTGTGCTTTTAAAAATGACAACCCTTCGTTTGTTCACAGTTAGAAGAAGAGTGGCTGTTGCTGCTACTTTACAGTTTGAAAACCAGCATTCTGCTTATGCATTTTTAAGTGTGGCATGTAAAATGGATTTAGTTTTACCAGTGTGACTTTGTTCTTAAAAATTTTGATAATATACCTGATATGCAGTGCCTCTTAATTACAGATATTTTTCATTTTTTATCCCTAAATTATATACTTTGCAAAACGAAAACCTTACCCACTCTGAATGCCATGATCATGAAGAACGAAGAGAACAGAGATGATTTGGTGCTGTCTTTCTGCCTCCTGCAGTTTTGGGGCTGGCAGAAAGGATACAAGAGTAGTCTAAAATTACAAGCATACAGTGTGCCCCAGCCAAACACTTTGCTGCACAGGACGGGCCACTGGCCACACATGTTTTTTCTCTCTGGGAAAAGCCATTTTGTCCCTTTAAGATGTACATCAAGGGTGTTTGCATGACTTTTAAGTGTGTTTTTTATTCAGTCTAATCTAACAATTACTAAATACTGTAAAATATTCTATTGAAAAGTAAAAAATAAGAGACCTTATCAAGTTCATAGAGCTGGTCAAAAGCTTAATTAAGCTCTTTGAGGTTGAAAAATGCTATGTAAGTGCTGTTTAGTCTCTTTGTCTTTTGAGGCTCATTTATTATAGAAACCAATATGCATTCTGGAATGATCACTTTAAATAAATGGTCTAATGGGCCACTTGTTGATTCAACATTGTCAAAAATGAGTATTTCATTGGGTAAGAAATTAAAAATTTGGCTGACAGTGTTTTTCTTTGAACTGCTGATTTGACAGCTTTGGCTAGAAATAGTACTGCAGGAACTACAAGCTATGGGATGCGCAGGAATGTTTTGTTTAGTACTTCTGCACTGAGCCAAAGGTAAGAGTCTGCTGACTGTGATGAATGGTGACACTGATGATGACATTTTTATAAAGACAAAAAACAAAATGCTGAAATTATAGACCCAAGCAAGCGAAAAGCTGTGGGCTTAGTTTTGTTTGTTGTTCAGCTTCAAAATCTGCTAGTGGAAGGGAGTAGCAAGCAGGTTCCAAATAAGCGGGGGTGGTTCTTAACAGACCGTGTTGTTAAGCTGCGGGGCTCTTTCTCAAAGGATGTTGGAGAGTCAAAGGATTTATCTGGATTTAGGGGGAGAGTGAACAGTTCATTGAAGCGAACTTTGTTGTGGGAAACCATATCTATCTCTGGAAGTCCTTGACCTGCAAACAACTGGAGTCTAAAGAGTATTAGAGATGCGTCATATATGCACGCTATGGTCTTGCACTCTTCCCTAAGCATCTGTTTTTGGCCAATTTAGGCAGTAAACTGGGCTAGGTGGGCCTTTGAGCTGATGCAGTGCCCCTGTTCCTCTACTTATGTGTAGAAGAATTGTACTTCCAACATCAGTCCTAATCCTGAAAGGTAACTTGGATGATGTCCTATGGATTTCAGTAATAGCAGCCATTCAAGCCTCATTGTCATTCCTGTTGCTTACCCTACAGAGGCCATACCTACCTTGGAGAGCCAAGTACGCTTCCTCAGTGTACCTTGCAGTCCTGTTCCCTCAGTCACACCTGCACAGACCATAGACTTTCTCTTTGTCCTCTTTCTGAGCGAGCCGCTCACATACTGTGCTATGGTACTGTACTAGCATCCATTATGAATGGTTTCATAAAGTGTACACAGAGCTAAGTACATGGAATTTTTTCTCCCTTATGAATATTGCTTATGGAATATTTAACAGTCATTAAATAATAAAGCCATAAACATCTCTGAAGTGAAGCATTATTATTCCCACATTATAGATGGGAAAAAATAGGAGAAGTTAAAGAAGGGAAGAAACTTTCCACAAATTTAAAAGGAAGGTTTTGTTACAGTAAGGTTAAAGAAACCCTGATAGTTATTGGATTGTAATTTTGTGGTTATGATTCTATACCACGTGTTCTGCATGTCCTGTATGGCGCCATCCCCATAATGTCTGATTGTTTCACTGTCTTAAAATGCATATTTCTTCTGATGACACCTCCCTGAGGTAGAGAAGTTAGCCAGTTCTGCAGTGACGGAGTTAGTGATTTACACATGATCTTGCAGAAAATAAGCAGGCAGATGCTCTAGTCCCCAAGGTTACAATTAGTGCCCACTTACTGGACTATTCTTCTTCAAGCTGTTTATCCCTTTAATTTCCATATAGTGTGAATCTAAACTGAAAAATATACTATACTCTGTCTATTTTTCTTCCCGTGAGTGAGCACAGAGGCAGCCTCCTTTTGCTATAGCACAAGTCACTTCCTCTCGCATTAGTGCGACTTCTGATGGCAGCTTCAATGATTACTAATGTCCAAGCTTAAAATTGTAAAGAAAGGATTGTGTATTTTTTACTACTCCAGTTACTAACTTTCATTCCCAGAGACAATTTTTATTTTCTTTTTTCAAATGGAGCAGAAATTTGTTCTGTCTCTTTTTTGCTTTTAACTGTATGCTTTGTTTTGTTTTTAAAGCAGCCATCTTTTCCTGTTAAAATTCCCTATGTGGAAATGAAGAAAACTTCTGCTCTTGAGTTTTGTGTAAGCGTGCGGATTCGGGAACTCCTAAGCTCCTGCACCAGCGTTGGCGTTATCTTTTCCTGCCACTCCGGACAAGGCCCTTACTCCCTGTGTTCTTCTCTAGTCAGTGGCCCATCAATATATCTGAAAGTCTGAGCTACGCATTCGCGACATGCTGACGTCTTTGTTGTGTGAGACTTTTCATGGGTGCAATGGAGAACGTTCCTTTGGGCTAATTAAATTTGATGTTATCTCCTTTTATAGAATAGTTGCTTATTCATTTGATCAGTTGCTTTCTTACTGCTGTCTGAGCATTTGGTAAGAGAGTGTGGAGGAACTGTAATTGTGTCACCAATTTAAATCGTGCTGCATTCCTCCTCACAGTGGCTCTTGGGAGAAAAATGAAGACTGAGAAGTGAGTGATGGAGGAAGATCAGTTGTTCTTCCGTACATCTAGGGCCTGTTGACTTGTGTGCAGAGAAAACTTTTCCATGCTCTGTTTCTGCATTCCTCCAGGGTCTGTTAAGGCCATTGCTGAAGGAATGGAGGAACAGCTGGGAAAGAGAACAAAGCAGTCCGTGGCACCCCTTGGAGGAAGGAAGGACTGAGCCCCAGGAAACAGCTGATAGAGCTAAACTCAGCTTGTTTTCTTCTCTGTTCAACAGTTCTTGTGCCATGGCAAACAAAGGATAGACATTCTGGTTTACTTTACTGTTTGGTTTGTGATATCAATTGAGTGTGCTTTGCAGAGATCTGTGGGAAAAGGTAGAGAGATCTAAATCCCATTTCTCCCCGTTTGCCAGTATCTGTGCTGATGAAAACTGCAGACAGTTTTGTTTTTCTTCATTGTATTTGTTAGAATCTAAGATATACCATGTTGTTCAAGGTACTTTGCCCATGTCAGGACAGTAGTCTGAATAGGATGTGTGAACACATTTAAAATTATGGACCTCGTTCTTCTGAAAGCTGTAGTAGTGTGCCAAGCAGCTTTGACTGTACGGAGAATGGAGTGCACTTAATGCTTCTCAGGATCACATCTTGTATTATTAAAAAATTATAATTATGTGGCCTTTTAAAAATTTATACAGACTCACATTTCAAAAAAGAAACATTTCTGTCCCTTCAGATGAATCATTTCCACTCTGCCCTGTCAAACCACGTTCAAAGCAACCATTCCACTTAACTGAAGTTCTTCACTAACGTATCCCAGGACAACATTTGGTCATTATATTTTAGATGTTTATGGAAAAATTATATTTTGTATTCCTCTTAAGATATGGAAGTTAATGGGAGAAATAGATCTTTTAGCCCTTGTTTATAAAAACAAGTCAATTAAAATTTGATTAACTAGACTTTAATTTATGTTTTTATATTTTGAACAGTGTATGCAAATACCACCATCACCAAAGATAATATTAGATGAAGAGCAATCAAAAAATGGCTAGTGTTGCACTGACTGCGTATCGGGAAGCTGTGTGCTTCTGCAGTGGCATATGGTTTCTGCCTTCTGTGGAAACGCTGGGGTAATACACCATTCTATGGCTTCTTTGTGATATCATTTTTATTGTGTCACATTATTATACACATATTCTACAGGTTGGTGAAGGAGTAATTACACGTATTGAGTTGTCTCCGTAAGATCACTTGAGCAGTCAATGGTATATGCACAAATGGTTCCTAGTCTTATTAAGCATCCTGCAGGCAAGACAGAAGGAGTATGCTTGGTCTCAGTCTCAGGCCAAACTAAGGCACGTTCTGATCGTATAGATTTGGCAGCCACAGAGTTCAACTTTCTTGGCATGTTTTTATTTGGCCTGTTTCCATCACAAGAGTGAAATGTATCTATATAAAGTAAGATCTAGTGTAAAAAGTGCTATTCATTTAATACACAGTTTCTGAATTTATTTATAAACTGTATTGTGTAAAAAACCAATTCTGCAAGGTCACTACAAATTAACGATTTAAGAACAGTATTTCAGGTGAGAAAAATGGCAGTAATTCATACTCAGAGGTTCCATCCTGAGAGATGGTCAGATAATTCTGATTGAATTAATTATTCAAAAACAGTCCATGGCAAATAGACTTCTCAAAAACTATGCATATATCTTTTTTTTTGTGATAACTTTTAATTCCTTTGCTTCCTATTTTCCCTTTTGTATATTTTAGTACAATTTACAGTACCTTTATTTACTCTTTGACCTGCTGAGACTAACTGAACTGGTTTCTCTGACTTTCTTTTGCTTTGGGAGTCCGTGGATATGTTCTCCACCTAATACGCTATTTTTTAGCCACTCAAACCCCACTACTACTAGTGAGATTTTTGCAGTTTAAAAAACTTGTTTCAGTAGGCTGGGAATATGCTTCTGTATCATCTGCCTAAGTAAACCACTCCTGAGTCATCAGGGGTTTGTCTTTCATATTGCCACGGGTTCTCGTCTCTGTTGAAAGATGGTCTGATTTTTCGTGTATTGTTTTCCGTAATGACTAGTGCAGGGATGATAGATTTTAGGTTCTCTCTAATGCCATCTACTCCCCAAAGATATAATTAAACCTTCACTTGAAAGGTGTATGTTCGGCAAGTTCCAGGCATTGAGTAATTCTCTTTCCGATATATTCCGGATCAGACAGAACCTTGCGCCTCATTACTGCTTGTTGGGGTGTGGGGTTTCTTTTGTTTTTTGTTTTTTTTTAACTTTACTGCTGCTTAAATGTTAAATGCTTAAATGGCTTTATCATCTTTCTTTCCAAATAAAATATTTTGCCAAAGTTCCAGATGGGTAGAATTAGGTGGGAAAGTCTAAAATTTAAGTTTTTTTCTTCCTATCTTCAAATTCTTATTTTGATAAGAACGGCAGAGACATTTATGTGTTTCTTCTCCTTGCTTGTCAGATTAAACGCTACTGTTGACTACTTGTGAAGTGCGTTTATTTCCAGTAGAAAATGGCAAAGTTTAAGTGTTTTTTGGGTGTCAGGGGATGTAAGATTAGATTTAGATTCCTATTTCTCAGCCTGTTTCTTGATTTTGAATTGTAAGAAAGGTCTGGAACTGAGAGGGATTTCTTTTAAGTTTACATATCGTGCAGTGTCATGAGAAAATCAGCTCTTCTTCTAAAACCCCTGAAATGGAACGGTTTGACATATCAGGAGAACAGTAACTCTTTCAAGACTTCTCTCAGGTTGAGTTGGATCAGTTCAAAACCAGCTCAAAAGATTTCCATGCTACTAATTCAGAGTTTTAAAATTTAATTCAAGTTCAAACTCTGACTCCACACACAGTCTTTCACTTAAATCTGAAGCGAAGTGTTTGTTGATCCACCTCTATTTTCTGTAAAACTGTTGTCATGCGGCTCTTTTCAGTCGGCATTTATGGTCTTGCTTGCTTTGTTCTTGAGAAATGTATGTACTGTGCCAGTGCACGGTTTTCTGCGCGGTGTGACTTACTGAAGGTTATGTGGGAAATGCGTATGAAATAGATTGAAGTTACTTGGGACTCTTTTCTTTTGAAATGGTTTCTTCTATGAAACCGTTTCTTCTATGGAAGAAAGAACGCAAGTGGAAGAAAAGAGGCGTTCCTGGAAGGAGCTGCCCTGAGACGTGTTCATGACCACACGCTGACATTCTGACTTTCCCATATCAGATTTATGAAGCGTGATTCACTGTATACTGAGGCTAAATTGCAGCAAAGTAGTGTCTTATCAGGAAGTGTATACTATGCTGTCAGGGTCCATTTTGATGATGATATGACTGATCAGTTTTTCAAGGTATTAGTGCCCTAAATTAGCTTCATCTTCTGCCTCAGTAAAACTAAGAATGTTTATTGCTTCCCAGAAGAAAAAAAAGACAAAGAGAAAATATTCCAGAAGCCTTTTTAGTGTCTGTGTTCACTAATCCAGAAGGAGCTCCGTATTGGTCCTTTTGTACCAGACTATCTCTGCTGCTTTCAACCCCTCCTCTCTCCTTCCGATTTCAGGATCTTCTGCAGCCAGACGGATCTGAGTTCAGGGTCCACATTTGAATGCTTATCTCCCTTTCTGAACGGACAAGTAATCAATAAAAATGTAATACTGTCAGGCTATCCCTCCATAGTAACTTCTCCTCAGATAAATTCAATACAAACAGTACAAATTACCTGAGGAATGGTCAGCTGCTGTAACGCCCCGTATGGCTTCCCTGCACCGAGGAGCTTCTGTGCTTTTGGTGAGGGAGGAGAGAGCTGACTTCAAACTTCTTTTGTTGTCGAGCTGGCTGATATTTTTGTTCTTCTCATCTCATTTATTTTTCAGCCAAATGGATAGCTTGGCTCTATATCCGTAAAAGTAAAAAAAATTACAGAAAGGGAAAACAAAGTGGATGTAATTTTCTGCCCATCTTTTACAATTCGCCTTATTTTGTATTTGATGTTAACATGTTGCCTTGTGCACCCGTTGTTTACAGTAGAGTATGTGACACGAGCTGAAGTTTATAGGAAGACTTGACTGTGAAACATTGTGCCTGAAGTTGCAGAAGTTATAGGAGTTACCCCAACCCACAAACTAGAAATAATCTGTTGAGCTGTACTTCTAACAAATATAATTTCCCCATGTAAGCTCTAGTGTTAGTTGCCCTTTTCTACTTCTGTTTTTCTTCAAAGTGAATCTCTTGGCCACTAATTGTGCTCTGGTAGCAGTAGTGATGACCATCTTGACTAAGTTTTGGGGGGATTTTGCAGAAACATCCTGTTTTCCTTTAAAATAGTCATACTAGTAATTCGTCATTTCCAATATTTCAGGAAGGTATAAAAGAGGTTCAAGTAACTTCTGACATAGTTATCGCTGTTAGCTGAATCTGGTAAATATATAAGCTGGGATAAAAATACAGTATTAGATATGGCAGGAAATATTGGGTGAGGTGAGGGAGTGTTGTGTTGACTTAAATCCCGCATCATCAGTAATGTAACAGTGCAACAAAAAATGTTCTTTCCTCTCAGATAAATCAGCTTACTAGAGAGGCAGCAGAAGCTATCTTGGATACTGTGTAGTCGGTCTTCCAGCTGGGAATGGTCCAGGCCTGATCTTGGGAGGAAACAGACAAATTCCCTTCTCCAAAAATGGTGTGTTCTCCTTCCAGAAAAGGGTCGATTTGTCCTATATTTAGTATTATTTGTTATTCAGAGAGCTTTGTTTCAGGTAGGAAATGTTAACTCCCTAGTTATTTCGCCTGATTGCATGTACAAGACGGTACAGTGAAGTCCTCTTGCTGCTGCGTTGGCTTAAAAGCGTTATAAGGTGACAAGAGGGTACGTATCTGCGCTCTTTCAGATTTCTTTTTGAAATACAAAAAAGATCTTAAATATAATTTGTTGTTTTATGAACACTAAAATATAAGGACATTTTAAAGCATTTTTTTAAAAGACTGAAAGCTGTAGGCGAAGAGCTTGCTTTGCTTTTAATTATTGTTGTGAAGAAATAACCAATTTACTAATTATGATTTTCGCTGGTTTACTTCCTTACGATGGTTTCAGAGTTTTCCTTGGCCCTTGATGGTAATAGCTCCTTCCAGAAACCAGCAGGGAGTGCGGGTGAGAACTTCCTAATGCAGCCCAGCTACCAGCATGATGAGAACTTTCTCCATTGGCAGCAAAACCCTCTGTTGGACCAGAGTTCTAACCCACTGAAGGGGGAAGGAGTAGATGCTTGTGTGTCTGGTTGTTGTTGTTGTTGTTGTTTTTAACTGTTCTTTTCAAAATGATTACCAGTTGTGTTTAGAAGACAAAACTAACAGTGCTATCTTTAACAGAAAGGAAAAATTCTAATGTGAAAGAAGAAAAGAAAGAAAAAGATTAATTTAAAAAGAAATTAATTTTCAGGCAGAAATTGCCCAGACTTTTCACCTTTGAAGAGCATATTTAAAACAGTTTCTCCATATGCTGTTTAGAGGCAAAAATAGTCTATATGCTAAAAGATATTACACAGATGCACCTCTATGTTATGGAGAGTCTCTAGATATAAAATGTATCAATTGTATTACTGATATTTTTGATGAATTGCAGACTAGTCTGCTTAATTGTATGCACTTTGTTATTAACTTTGTGTAGTAAATGTGTTTGTATGTTTGCAATAGGCTGGGACAAATGGTTATATGGCTCCAGAAATCCTGAAGGAAGAAAATTACAGCTATCCTGTGGACTGGTTTGCTATGGGATGTAGTATTTATGAGATGGTTGCTGGGCGAACACCATTCAAGGATTTCAAAGAAAAGGTCGGTAAAGATGAGGTTAAAAGAAGAACCCTGGAAGATGAGGTAAAATTTGAACATGCCAACTTCACAGAGGAAGCAAAAGACATTTGCCGACTGTTTTTGGCTAAGAAAGCAGAGGACCGCTTAGGAAGCAGGTATGCCTCACTTCCCAAGCTCAGGATAAGCCAGATTAATGCTGCAATAGTTGTTTTACACAGAAGGAGGTTAGATCTTTACTTTCTACAGAGTGCTGAGTCGTCTTTGACTTCCAGGAAGAGAGAAGTGGGAATTTTTTGAGATCATACAGAAGTAAGGAACGTTGTTGCAATAGTGCGATTGTCCATCCTCGTCCCAGAACGTTCACAGGAGTTCTTCTTTTGGTGTTTTTGTGGTGTTAGACTCTTTGCCTTCTGGGAGAAGGGAGCAGCCCGTTTCTGTTGCGTTTTCTTTCCTAAAGGTAAAGGATATTCAAGTAGATACCTGCTCCTGGGCTAATGCCGGCTGAATGCAGAATGCATGGTCTTTGGCTGTATCACTTACTAGCTAGAATGGTGCTGGCAGAAATTCAGATCTGCAATATGGATTTTCTTCTCTGCAGATATCTAACTTGCAGGGCTGCAAGTATGTGTTTCAGATGTTTTTCCAATCTAAAGGTGGACTAGGCACAGGGACTTGGCAGAAACACACAGGTAATCTTCTAAATTTGTGTTGCATGACAACATGGAACAATCTTGCAAAATGTTCGTCATGCACTGGCCTGATTAAGCAATTTTAATGAGAGGTAGTATACCATTAATATCCATATTCTCATTATTCTAGTGTTAAATGTAGACAGGTAGTTTTTGTGCCTGATGAGTTTTTCCAACAATTCTGCAAGGCTGCAGGAAAAAAAAATATATATTTTTTGAATAGCACATAGACTTTGTTTGATACAAAATGTATATTATTTTTAATACATTTTTCAAAAGTATTTAAAAATAAATTTAATCCAGAAACATTTAGAGCATTCTACCTTACAACTCAACATGCTTTACAAACATTTCATCTTACAGAATTCTGTGAAATAAACAGACTTCAGAATTGTGGAAATGGAAATTTAGAGGTTTTAAGCGACTTGCTCAAGTTCACAGAGTTAAGTCTGAAGCAAAAAGAGCAATAGACCGTTCACTTTCTCTAACTAGAGTCCCTTTGTCAAGCTACAAGCATTCTGTCTTTTTACTGTTACGTTGTTTCTCAGCAGTGGGAGAAACCTACGCAGAAAGGTAATTGCACAGTTATTTTCAATTTTCTGCCATTTAAAGTATTCTAAAATACACTTCCTCTGTATTCTTTGATGTTTATGCCTGGTGACGTTTGGGGAGAAAACTTAAGAAAGAATCTCATCTCTCTTCACTAAAATATCACCGGTCCCACAGGCAGAACTACAGCTAGAACAACTGTAGTGTCAGCAATCTGACGCTAGCATGGGGGAAAACAGGTATATGTTGTTGGTAGACTATAATGCAAGGAATATAGTCCTGCCCTCTGATTCAAACATTTTTGAGGGGACGATCCTGGTGGAACTTATAACCATGAAGCATGTCCTGTTTCTTGCCCTTAGGCGCAGTACTTAGAAAAGGAAGAAGGGTGCCTGGGCGTGATACAGAAAAAAAGCCTGAATGTACCTCTTAAACAGGGAGATGCTATTCCGGACAGCTCATCCTTTTGTAAAGATTAACGCTATAATTCTACTAAGGACAGCAAGACCTTGTGTTATCTACCTAAGTGCCTGTTGCATAAGTTAAAGCTGCTCAAGGACAGCTTTAATTTGTGCACTTGACATTTTTAAAAACTCCCACTTTGTATTCAAGACTCAGTGTCATTAACTAATTCAAGAAAGATTTAACCCCTTTTTTCTCCATTCCAGTTTTTTAGGATTGCACATCTCTGTCCTGCACCTTCCCTACTGTACAGGGAAATTGTTTATGGAGGAATATAAACTTGACAGAATTTAGACAAGTTCATTTGCTCTTTCTAATAAAGATACGTAAATATAAAATTCACAGAGGAAGAGCTCATGTGCATCTCCAGCTAGTTGGAAGACGCCTCAGTTGGTTCCAGCAGATGGCGTTCCTGTAGCTTTATGTTTCTCAACTTTTTCTGTTTCTGGTGGTGTCAGAAAATACATCGGTAGGAGAAACACTGCAGCAATCCATTCTGGAGTCTTCAGCAACTTCTGGTGCTTTTTGGTTTATGTTACAGAAAAGAAAAGCAAACTAAAGTGAAATTTGTGTAAGTGCATCTGCCCAGTAGGACTGTTGTCACTACTAGCCCAGTAGGGTCACAGCAACTCTAATGCACTTCAAGGTAACAGTGAATGTAAATAAACCACATCAGGCTCGATAGCTGCCTGAGTAAACTTGCTTGTCAGTCGCTAGTTAAATTATAAGTTGATCTTGCAAGACTATATACGCAGAGGTCATGACCTCTGTTGGCTTAATGTATATTTTTGTAATCGTCTTCATCACTGTGATGGCACTTTTGAGTTGAAAATGTCATTTCTGGGCTGCCCAGTTTATCCTGATGGCAGCATTTGTTATAAGTTCTTCAGGCTGTGGGTCACCATCCTAATCATGATGGTGTACAGTAGTCAGGGACCTGCTCAGAGGAACCAGGCAGCAGAGGCACAAAAGGGCAATTTTCTAAGGAGGGAGCTGAAGATAACAACTGGTCGTATCATCTCAGCTGTGCCTGGTTAGCGCAGGGCAGGCCAGAACTGTGACGGGGCAGTGAATGAGGAACTGTTAGTTAGAGTGGCAGCCTGGAGCTGTTCAGTGTTCATGAATGATATAGGTCCTTAAAAAAGGAAGGTTTTCTGTAGTCGCACAGTTCTAAGACTGCTTCTGTATGGTGCTTCTGCGCATTTGCAAAGATGAATAGCCTTGGAAAAGTCTTGCGTTATATTTTGTCCATAGAACATGCCATGATGTTCTAGAAATATTTGAAGGCTTACTCTTTACTACGTGTATGATTTTGTAAGGAAACTGGAAAAGCAAACAGGAACATGTTAACAATTACCATTTACTGAGGTCAAAAAAGTAGACAAATCTGTTTTTCCTGTGTTACCATTTTCAAGACCCAGTCCACCCACAAACACATGAAAAAGGATGTATGGGTGTAAAAATACAGTAATCCTCCCTGCTGCTCCTCCTTCCACTAGAACTCAAAACTCAGACTTCCCCTGCCTTGACGCTGCAGTTGCGTTACAGAACAAGACCCAGTTCAAAAGTTAGGGTTGTTGGTCTGTATGCTCTAGTGAGTATACAATTGAGGCTCAGATTATTCTTATTAGAACGTCCTACAGGTCTTACTATGGTTATACAATGAAACAATTCGCTGTTTTTATTTCAACAGAAGAGGACTGTAATTTTTTCCTCCCTGTGGACTGCAGTTATTCTTATCAAAGTGTACTTAAAATATGCATTTACAACGATTTTAGTCTTTTCTGGTTTTTATTCTTGGTTTTTAACCATATTAATAAAGGGTTATGTTTGTGCCTGTGACTGAGGAACAATGGTCACATTTTTGCTAATGTCATAATTTGTGAATCTTTTGCTTTAAAGCCTTTGCTTACTTACAAGAGTAGTTCTTTTGATATGAACTGACTTAGTCAAACTGGGAGTGTTTATTAGAGCTGCATACTGGGTTTTGCAGAATAGTTTTATGATGTGAATGCATAAGTGCTTTGAATGAAGATTAAAACCCACAAATGTCATTTGTCACCAGTTTCCTATTTAAACTGGTTTTCCTCAGAGTCAATCCCGAGATGTATTAATTCATTGTAACCCAGTCTAGAATTTACTAGATATGCTTATCCTAGCTAAAATAGAAACAACCGATTGGACGTTCATTATTGACAGTAAATCCAATATCCCTACACACACATAAATACCCATCCTGCTATATCTTCAGCTCTGATTAAAACATATCTTCAGATACGGGTATCTCACATGGTGCCCTGCCAGTAGCAGTACTGCAGGTCTTGCATGGCACCTTGCCCAGACTAATTTACCTTGAGAGGCAGAGTAATGAATAATGGGATCAGGATGTTTTCTGCTTCACAGCTATGCTTATATTGTGCAATGCAGCATTCTTTGGATACACACGAGATCTCTGAATGGCATGACATTGCACAATATATACTTATCCTTACTTTTAAATACTCTAATGTATACAACACAGACACCTGTATCTACTTGAAAGCAGAACATAGTACTGATTAACAATCTTGTGCTTTATTGCAGAAATGAAGGTGATGACCCAAGAAAACATAGTTTCTTCAAAACAATAAATTTCCATAGGCTAGAGGCAAACCTCATCGACCCGCCATTTGTGCCAGATCCGTCAGTTGTCTATGCCAAAGATCTTGCAGACATTGCTGACTTCTCCGAAGTACGAGGAATTGAGTTTGATGATAAAGATAAGAAGTTCTTCAAAAAGTTTGCCACAGGAGCTGTCTCTATACCCTGGCAGGAAGAAATTATTGAAACAGGACTGTTTGAAGAACTGAATGATCCTAACAGAGTAGATTCTGGGGGATACGCAAATGGAGGTGAAGCTAAGTCAGGAGTTTGTTTGTTATTGTAAATATGACATCATTAGCAAAAAGAGTAGAAACCACCCCAGAACTTTCCATATTTTTACACTGTTTCAGAAACTCAGTTTGTCTGTTTAAGAAGAAACAATCAATGTAATATGACATTAACAGGGTGTGTAGGACCACAAGCTGTATAGACTGTGTTATTTTCCTTTGTCCTAGCAAAGGAGATGATATTTTTATTTTATTGGAAACTTACCAACTTGAAGAGCCGTATGTCTCTAAGGAACTTAGATTGATAGAAATTCAGAAATACGAAAAGCAGTAACAGTGTGAAGAGGCAACCCCTTCTGAAAATTACTGACTACTATTTTGAATACAATCATTTCTTGGTTTTCTTTCTATTTTCTCGTTATTTCTACTAATGTTTTGTCTTTGTTCTACAGTATCCAGCAACATTTTTTTAATTTTTAAGTAATACGCTCAGTCAGACAATGGACCTCACATTCTACATCAAACTTGGAATCTTATTGGTTAGCCAGTCTGTCTGTGATTTTCTTCATTTCTGTTAGTTTTTGGAGGGTTAGATTGTAATATGTTCAAATTGTCATAAAACGTAGAAGACTTTACAAATCACTAGCAAATAGGACTGACAGGATCCAATTGTTTTCAAAGTTGACTTTAATAGAGTGACGATAAGATTGCACCTATTTAATTGAATAAAGCATTTATTATTATTAAGCGTATTTTTTTAAGTGATAACACCAAACACAAAGAATATATTCTTCTATATGAATACAAATTCTATTTGACAACAGATTTCAACCTTTTATCACATTTTCTGATAATGTTTCTGTATTTTGTGATTAGTGTAGGTCAAGTTAAACTAGAAATAGACCAAAATAGCTTGAAACTTGCTTTTTACAAGAAATGCATTTCAGTGTAACAAAAATATTAATTCAGTAGTCACAAATATTAAATACATTATACTATTAAGTGCTGTAATGGTGGAAAGGCTATGTATGTAAATTAACACCTCAATCCTCAGAGATTCATTGAATCTTACACAAAATCTTGATATATTTGTTGTATCTTTCAAGTTTTTGACAACCTAAATTGAATTAAATTAAATTAAATTATCTCTGTCAAGAAGAAAATAGATGGTAGCAGTTTGCAGCAACTTTAAAACTGATTCTGGATGCTGATTACTTTCATGTACCTTTCGTAATTTCCATTGGCTGAAGTGGACGTTGCAAGTGCTCCATTCCTTAGTGTCTTGGAGGCTGCTAACACGCTGTTCCTTGTTTTTCATAGAGCAAACTTTCGACTGAACGCAAGGGAATCTTTTATATAGACACCAGGGTTGAACTACTACGCTTGTTTTAAAAGAGGAACAACAAAAGATATGCTGTCATCTACAGTCACATCTATCATGTACAACATACAGCTTTAGTGATTATTGATAATCTAATAGCTCATTCCAAATGTTGCAGTAGTTAAACAGTCTTTAGTTTTAAATATTTTTAGATGATTTAATCACAACTAAATCATACATTGTATTGTTCTTCATTTTTGTATAAAGATAACTAAGCAGAAAAAGAACTGTTCCTTTTTTTTTCCTTTTAAATTTGCCTCTCTCTTGCTTTATATACTTAATTTTCAGGTGAAAAATCAGGAAAAACAGTGTTACTTAGGATTAATGATTAGTTCTGTTCATAAATTGTTATCAGCATATAATTGCGAGCATTTTGAGGGGAGACTTTTTATCAAATAGTTTTAAACAATATAGGCTGTTATGGCTTGGGCTTTTAATATGTTGAAAAGGATGATGCTAAAAGATTGTGAAAAGCAGAGGAGGCTGAGAGGAAAGATACGATGTGATTCTAAGGTAAGATGTGGTTCTGTCACAGAACTAGTAAAGCCGTTCCACTGTTGACCTCCAGTGATTTTATTTCTCTCTGCTTTCATCTGTAGAAACTCTCATAGAGTGATATTAGGCTAATATATTTAGTAATTTCAGATTCCCAGACATAAAACTTTATTACATGTGCATGTCAGCAAAAAAACCTATAAGAGCTAGCAGAGGCCCATTAGCGCTAGCGGCACTGAACTTTTGTCCTAAACAGGTGCACTTGTCAAATCCACAGAAATGCCATTTCACAAATCCTCTAGATTCATAAAGCAGGACTCTGAAATGGCTATACCTTTTCTAGCACATAACTAATTTTTTGGTATACACATGTTCCCATGTGGAAAGAAGTTATGAATAGACAGAACCAGCACTTTATGCCATGTTAAAATCATACTTACAATGCCCGGTGTTGCAAGCCTGGGTTTTTCAAAACATATTGCAGTACTGAGATACGCACATAATGAGATGTCATATGCGCATAAAATTAGGTTATTTACTTCTAGAAACGTTGTGGTGTCAATAAACCCCAGTAAGATGTATATCGGTGATCTATTGTGAGCTATTTAAGTGTTCCATGAATCGTTCAAAGAAGCACACTAGAAGTCCGATAATGCACAATCTGGCACAGTGTATTACAGAGAAAAAATGTATTAGTTTGACATTATTGGTTTTAATTTTCTAAAATTCTCTATTTCAGAGACAAGGACAACTCCTATTTCCACTATGAAGAGACAGATAGAGCAGAGCAAAGGTTACAGATGTAATTCTGTTAGCATTTTCAATGCATTTTTTAAAAATTAATTTCAGCTTCTTTCAAGGCATCTGTGAAATGCTCGGGTCTTTTCTTCTTCCTGCCTATCAGGTTCTTTGTTACACTTTTTTTAACGCCGTGCTTCACCTTAAAGAAACAAAGCCAGGAATCCTAAACGGTTTATGCCTGTGGTGATTTGTCCTATTGAATCCAATGATATTACTCACGTGAGTAAAATTGAAGGCATGTGTAAGTATGCAAGATCAGGGCCTAATTCAAAAGCGTTGATTAAGTCTTTGGATGTTTATAACAGAAAATGAGGGATGAAGTTGTGGGAGGAGAATAATCTTGTGGCTGTGGGATACGTAAGTGCTTATGGCAAAAGAAAATTATGTAACTTGAAACAGCTTTTTCTTCCTTTAGCTGTTTTGCTCTTTCCCCCTTTGCCAGCTTTGTGGCGCCTCACTTGCCTACCTCTTTTTAAGGCAGATAAGATGCATTCTAGTGTCAGTCTAATCTAAAAAACTAAATTGTGAACTCTATTGCATTAAATGCCATCTGTGAAAAGCTACAGAGTACTCTGGCTACCCTGCAGTGATTGTCCTTACAGTGCTTCATAGGGAAAATGGTGCTGTCTTTCCTGCCCTGTTTTACTTGGTATTGATACTAGAAGTCTTGACTGTTTTAAGGAAGTAGGCTGAAATGCAAGATTCTTAATGACTTGAAAACTATTCTTCTAAGAACATCATTTAAAGTACCCAAGCCAACATTCAAGAAAGGCTGCTGGCACAGAGAGAAAAGCTTTCCTTTGTTTCTCAAGTCTAAATTTTCTTTGACACCCTCCCCGTTACCTTTACCCTTAGCCTACTTATCTCATTGAGCACAAAGAAACCAAATGAGTATTACTATTAATATAACGAATTAATTGTCCATAAGGATTATTTTATCAGTAGCAGTAAAGCTCTAGCTATGCTCCAGCGGATGTTGTATCATTGCAAAGGCTCAATTAGTCAATAAGCGTCTTGTGTTTTGCAAGTAGTTCACCTTTCTATTTTAATAGGAAAATGATTTAGTAATTTGAACCTGCATGGAATTTCCGTGCTGTCCATCAGCATCAGGCATCAGCTTCATATAAAGTCAAGAGCCTCTTAGCATATCTGATTTTTTTAGGTAGTTCTTTCTTTAACCATAAACAAATTTCAATGCAGAAAGCAAAATGGAACTGAGATGAGATACTCAATTAGAGTGGGCGCATGTAAGTATACAGTATAACCATAAAACGTTGCATAGTTTTATATAGTTTTAATATCAACATTGCTTTTTAGAAATAAAATGCTCTTAATACTGTATTGAGATTATTGTTGCTTTCACTGCTTTTAAGAAAATATATAAAATATTCCTGATCTTAATATTCACATATAAGATTAAGATAAATAAGTACGCCCATCTCATTCACCTTTAAAATATTAATACCTTCTTTTATGCTATAATTGTTTGTGCAATTTATCATTAGATTTTTAATGTAAAAATATTTAAATTCCTTGAATCTGTCGATGCAAAATTCATTTTAGCTGTGCACAGTGGCTTTTCCCTAAAATATAATTTAAATTAAGTGTTAAGATGTCAGCAACTATGGCTAATATCACTGCAGAATTACTTAAGATCCTACAGCTTTGGTGGGTTTTGCTAAAAGAAAAGCATACATTTTTTTCAAATGACAAATATCAATTTTGAACTCTATAGATATCAGAAATTACTAGCTTTTTATATTGTGAATAGACCTGTAACTTATAATGTTAGGGGCAATGGCCACCTGTGATCATTTCTGCTTAGGGAGTACATTGAAACATGGCATATGATAGCCTTAGGGAGCTTCCTAGGCATATTAAAGAATGCATGGACATCAACTGAAACAAATTCAATTAAACATACAATTTTTTTTTATAATTAGGGTTTGCATTATTACAGCAAATAATTCCAGATGTAGCATCTCATTTTAAAAACAGTGACACAAAAAGATGAATGTTTCTTGGGAAATCATTGTTTGGTATTTCCCCGACTTTCATTTATATAACTGCCTGAACCTGAGCAGAGCTAATAAAGAGTTCTTACTGGTTAGTCCTTGGCACTTGCAGAAGTGTAAATAAACACACATGGGAGCGGAAGTCTGTTAGGCATCTCTGGCCTGGAAGGGATGAAGAGCAAGAATGCAGAGGGTGTCACCGTGTCTCTTGCAATGAGATGTCTCTTTCCCTGAATCCATGGGAAAAGCGCAAACAGCTGGTGACGAGTGTATGTAGAACCATTCTCTTGAGTTCATTTCCTTTATGTGAAATGGTATATTGTTCTTGCATTTATCTCCATATCTGTATCCTCTCCTCACACTGTCAGAAGGCTGACAAAATCCTGAATGAAGCCACTTTACCATTCAGGGAAACTTAATGTTAATTCTATAGCTTGGGCAGACAAAAGGTGCCAAAAAGAATAGCTGTCAGCACCAATTACCTTACTCCAAATGGTGAAAGGCTTTGGGGGAAAAAAAAGCATGGGAAAAAACATGAATCTCTTTGAAAGGGCTTCTGGGTATATTAGTTCTGTTCCTTTTCTTCTGACAACTTTGAGGCAACTGCAGTCGTTAATTCCTCCCTTCCCCTTGACCGAGTGCGAGCACAATCAATTTAACACAATTAGTTATTTTGTCCTGTTTAGGCTTTTTATCCATGCTGATATGGATATGATGATCTGAGCATTGTTAGTAGGCCAAATTTTTTGTAGGTGTTTTGTCTTCTGATTACACCAACATAGTGCTATTACAGCGTTTGGTAGAAGGGCTTATGGAGAATGAAGGTGTTCATTTTTCTTCAATACACAAGCGTTACTTTAAGCTAAACAAAACTAATTAATTTTAACGTGTATTTTACCAGATTTCTTCTTTACTAAACCTACATGTTGGCCTATATATGATTCATTCAAGTTGTTCTGACAGTTTTATTTTACAGAGTGGAAAGATACAGCAAGGCTGAATCACACACTGAATGCACATCCTTACGATGGGAGTTCCTCATGATGAATATTTCTGTGACTCATGTTTTTATAAAGAATGCCAAAGGGATGACCATGGGTATATCAGATGTCATAACTTGTAGCTCATTTTACAATAGTGGAGTAACAGTTTAGAAAAACAGCTATTGAAAAGGAATGTTCAGTTATGTTTGCTTTGCAAGACTGCATGCAAACGTGACATAGGATGTGCTAGACACGTCTCGTGACTCTTGAATCACTGGGGTAAAAGGTCTACCGCAAGTAACGACAGATTCGTTGTTAAACAATCCTGTCAGCAAGTACTCCTACAGAAGTATGTAATAATCTGACCAAAACACCTTTTGAGCAATAATGAAAGCTTGCTTTGAACTACATTGGCAGCCTGCAGTGCTTAGTTACACGTCAGTCTGTGGAGATGCGCTGATATAACTACGGAGATAAGTTGTTCCAACATCGCGCGCTTCTAAGGAGGAGGTGGAGTAGAGCGTATCACTGTAGTGGTTGCTTCTGGGGGCTTGAGCCTGCTTCTGATGTCCTCAGGGTGCGAGTCAGAAGTGGCTTCAGTGATAGCAAAGTGGGAAAAAAGAAGATGGAGAAAAGGTCATGTTGCCTGATGCACATTGAGTTGGTTCAGTCAAACTGTTAGGCAACTACTTGGCTAGATCAGATGACAGCAGAGCTTTACCTTGATAGATAGGGAAAGAAACGATCAGAGTGGAACCAGTGAGAGTATCTGCAACATACCAAACAGGGAGGCCACTAAAGCATTCCTGCTTGTGCACTTCCTTGTACGAAAGAATTCAACTCCTAAGTTTGGATGATTTTGTCATTATCAGTAATAGTGGTAACATCATGATTATCATGAAGCACCACCAGCACCAATCATAGATTTAACCTGTTCTTTTGTAATAAACTGGAGATGCATGAATTACAATCAGGTCAAAAAGAATTTTGCTTCTCTTCACAAAACGTAGTATCAACAGGATATTATGAACAACAGGAGGAAACTCTCTGCTGAGCTCATAAAGACGTTTGACAGAACGGTAAATTCAAATACGGTGCTTTGTTTGTAAGTCTGTTTTATTCTATCCTAATTATGCAATAATCCTATATGAAGCTGGATTGAAAACAGTCATTAGGGGAAGAAATTTTTTCTGATGAATACAGGAAATTTTTGTTCTTTTCAAAATATGTTTCCTCCATCCCTCCAGATTGACTTGTATACTGTTCCCCTTAGGAATTATGTATTAATGCATTTCTAGGGACAGATAAGAGACCACTTTTGACCACAGAACCACAGCTGAGTTGGTAAAAACAGCGGCCTTGAAAATGTGATGAGAGATCACAGTTAACTTTTGGGACTGGTGGCCAGCAAGGTGGAAAATACAAAAACAGGGTATATTGAAATTTATGGCATAGTTTAAGGAATATTTTTTTAAGCAAGAGAAAAGAGGGTCTGGTTTTAACTCAAATCAGTGCCTTAGTACACTTCACTGCACAGGTCTGCAAATAAATTATATCAGTGGTGCAGACTATTTAAATCAGCATCCTCATGGAAAAAAATATTCATCCTGATATTAACTAAGCTTTGAGCAGACTAGTTTAAGTACCCTGCTGCCCAAAGTGAAGGCAAGGACTTAAATCTGGATATTTGATTAAGGCAGGTCGGCTGTGCTGCCAGCACCAAATACAAGTATGTAAACTTCTGCTTTTCCACACTAACATACTGAAAGTGAGAAATGGTGATCTGAAATCTGAGACCTAGCGTCGAACTAATGGAGCTGTCAGGCCACACTTGCATAAAAAAGTTAAAGTTCTAGCATTCCTGAGAGGCTGTGAAAAGGGTGCCTAAAGATTTACATAGGTGTTATATTTACATTGTGTTTTGATAGAAGTAGATACTCAGATCTGTTTAATAAACAGTATAAGCAACAATATTCTCGTCACTGCTTTTAAGAATGTTGTATTCTTAGTTTGTATTCTTAAGAAGTCTTAATATTTAGAAAAATAATAAAATGTAAATGTAGACAGTTCTGAATTAGTTTCTACAGCTGCACAACTACAGCTGCATCTGCACTACTACTGCTGCTTATCCTATTTAGAGCAAGAAATTAGAAAACCTGATCTGTAGGAAATGGCAAAGACAAGACACTTTTTATGCTTCTCAAAGTAATCACTAAATTGTCTAATACAGCCTGAGAATCAATAGTTCATCTTGCTTTCCTCTCAGTAGAGCACTTCCCTTAATGAGAGGAGTTCTCTGTTAAATTTAAGCAATAGACAACTATTCAATTACTGTTTTTCCTGAATTTCCCCAGTTGATTTTTCTCATTTCTTTGGTTCTGTGGCGAACTTTTTTTTTTTCTCTTCCCATCTTTTTGTATCAGTACTGAATCAAAACATTATATTTTTTCATGTGATTGGAAATGTGGTGACAGAAAGATGCTAGGTGAAAGGCCACTAGCTCATGACCTCAAGCTGATCCAGGGCCTGCTGACCGTGAGAACTAAAATTGAATATGTACTCTCATAAATTCAGTCTTCCTTCAGACTCCTTTTTCACCAGTTCCAGGCAGGGGAAGGAATAAAGAAATGGATAGTCTGTTCAGAATTTTCCGTGTGCCTTGTACAGAGAATAGTGGATCAAGTGTTTTAAACAAAGAAAGGAAGGAAACTTTGATTTCTTGCCAACAGATTGAAACCTGCTGATCTCTTACCAAGCTCCTTGCTGCCAACAGTTTCCTCACCTAAAACAGCTCCTTTCCATCTGGTCAGCTAACAGCAGTGGGGAAAACAGGCAGTACAGAATGTAAACGCTGTAAGAATTTGCTCAATTTAATGTATGGACTGATGCACTTTCAAATTTAAATATAGATCAGAAAAAGCACACAGTGCCAGGTCTGGGGTGCTCCCAGATAGCTCATAACAAAACTCTAACTTTCTTTCTCTAAGGAGATGAAAGTTACTGTTTTTGTGAATGTTGATCTACTGCACAAAAGGCATTTAACTGCCTTTGCTATTGAACAGGCTCTGACCCTGATTTTCAGGATTTCATGTATTCTATTCCTTTAAAAAATGTTAAAGAGATTTACTGAATTAAGAAATTGAACTCGTCTAAAGTGATTGTTTGAAAAAGAAAAGTTAGCTGCATTGCAGGTATCAGTTCTGAAACTTGGCCTTCCCCAGTAATTGATTATTTAGTTATGATACAGTTTACACCATGTCTACAGTGTTTATATTACTGATTTCAGAGCAATCTAAGATTAAGTAGATGTGGACTACAGATATTCTGCTTATCTTTTTTCAGTGAGAAAGAGATGATAGAGATGTTTGACAAAGTCTGAAGCCAAAGGAAGACTTGCCATGGATTGCAGTAGCGCAAGGTTTTTAGCCTTTATTATGCTAATAAGCCAGAGAGCGGACATACGTGATGAAATTATCCTCTGTGTAGCAGAAGAGCATAAATCCAATGCACCCCTTGAGTCCTTTGTCTCCAGTCATATACATGCAAGACTAATTAATTGAGGCATTAATCAGCTACAGGTATGTAGCCCTTAGTTTAGAACTAAATAAGTTGGCAGATTTTTTAATATGAGAATTATAAATTAAAATAATAATGGAAATCATTGCATTTGAGAGAAAGAATTTGTAAATTGTGATCCGTATTGGTAAATACTGAGAAGAAGCCTCCAGTTTCTGTCTACTCTGTCCCTGAATTTCAGGTAGCTCTTCTGTGACTCTTGATTTTTCTGGATGGACACAGAGATAACTTGTTTTTATGGGTTCCATGGAAGAGCCACTGCTCCAGACTGTAAACCATTGTTCTGAAATGACCCTGATCTTGACATTATCTGATGAATAAACATTTTTAAATCAGTGTAAGACAGGATATACAGGGCTGTAAGTCTTCATTTTAATCAGGAATGGCATCAAATGCATTAATTGTGTTTTGTTCCTGCAATCTTCCGGTAAGAAAAAAAAAATAGACTCATTCTGTAAAAGCTATTATTTTAAATGAACAATGAATTTTTTTTTTTTTTTTTACAATAGCAAGCAAGGAAATGCTATTTGAGTCTTTTATCGAGCTAGCAAATACATTCTAATTTATAGTAAACCACGTGAACAATTCTTTTTTGATTTGTTCTTCATTTACAGCTATCTGTATCATCTGTAGCTATCAGATTGCAACTAATGCTTCTACCAGGAGACCTGATAAATAAGAGAATGAAGAAATAGTGTTTTAGACTTTGACATATATCTTTGGGTCAATCAGATGATATGCAAATAGTGAGACTGTTTAGAATAAATTTATTTTCCAACAATAAGTGAATAACATTTATGTAGCCTACAATCATAAAGCTGAAGCGGGAGCGCCTAACTTAACCCTGTATTCTTGTGTACTATGTTAGATGCAATTAAGTTTTTTGTATTGCTCTCTAGAGGGATGATTTAGCTATCAGTTTCTTGGTTGTTCAATATACAATTTAAAGATCCATCCATAACACTTTGTATAGTTTTCTGATTTCTAATGAAAATACAAATGTTTTTGTCAGTTTACAGGGCTTTTTATTTCATACGAAGAAGCAAAGCAACATGGAGAGAGACTCTTCCACAGCTTGAGAGCACGTGTACTCGGTAGAACTCAATAACAATCTTTTTATTGCAAGAGTCTCTATGATCACAGATTCATATCTGTATAATTCTAAGTGATACCCCAAGGATTTTTTGAAGGCAATTCTGCTGCTGCAGGTTCAGACAACAGCATTTTTATTTGCTTGTGCTGAATAGCAACCTTTTTTTAGAGCAGGGAACAGTTTTATGACAGAAAGTTAGAAAAACTATTTTTAACTACAGTAAGAAATGTCTTTAGGATTGTACATACACTTATAAAAAAGCAGAGCCTATGTTTTCTTACTTGAGCAACAGCCATGAGCTGTGAAAAGAATACTTAACGTAGCCAGATGCCAAAAGGATTTATTCTGAAATAAACAAATACTCCCCTCTCCACTGTGCCTTACTGGGTGAATCCTTCTACTCAGTTTTGCCTTCCTGTTGGGTAACTTTCAGCTGCCTCCTAATCTGTACGTGCTTTACACAACTCCCCAAGCGGTTCCTACGAAAACACCCTTATTTCTATGTTTCGGTCTGAGTCTTTTCTCTGCTGCAAGCAAACCCTTTTGTTTGTTTCAGCCTTCCTGCGAGCAGCAGGCTCCCTGCTGGCCCTGTCTCTGCCTGCCCTCCCCATCCTCTGCGCCAGAAGGGTTCCTCCAGAAAGCTTCTGGCAACTCCCCTCTCCTAAGAAGGCTGCAGTCAGGATAAGGGAAAAGGTAGTCCAACACACTGCTGCCAACACTGCATAGAGTAAAGTATGCAGATTCTACACATAAACTAGAAATATAAAAGAATAAAAGAAATACAACCTTTGTCCCATTGTAGTCATCGTTAACTCTTCAGTGGTATTTTTCCATGTATGTTTTAACTGCAGGGTAAGAAGTCTGCCCAAAACATGATTAAAATGGAAAGATGATGATAAAAATAATAAAAGATTACTCACAGCTTTGTAAATAAATGTCATGCATGAAACTGAAATTAATGATTTTTGCACCAAGATACAAACTTTTGCAAAAATGCATCACTGAGATTTGTAAAAGGGGTTCTGTGTCTTTCCATTACCAAAATGACATTAATGGCAAAACTGGACTGACTTCCGTTAAGACCAGAAGTTTTTAGATCTGTGTTTGAGAACACAGTCTAAGAATAATTACTGACTGTTCCTTATACAGGGTTAACAGTTCACATACCTTAAAAACTAAGTTTCCAAATGTTTTTCTTCCAGTTTAATTTATTTCAGGGTATTTATAGGTAGATAAGCATATGTAGATAAGATGGATTGGGTTTACATCTTCCTGGTAGTTTTAATTCTCAATCATTAAGTGAATAGGCCCAATTTAATATAAAAATTTGAAACCAAGCCTCATTCTAAGAATGCTTTAAAATAAGGAATGCTCCATTTACAAACATGTACTATAGCTGCCTTTTAGACTTCACTGTGGGTAGTACACCTTATCCTTATTTAGGATACTAACAAAAATCTGCTCTCTTTAAGATCCATCTTGACCACTTGAAAATTGCCAAAGGGGAGGGAATCAGGCATAACTGTATTTCTTGGCCAGTCTTAAGGCAGATATTTAGTGTTTCCTGGTGTTGTATTTATTTGATCAGTGTTTTGGGAAAAAGATAATGGATTTAAGAAATCTACAGCATAGCATACATTATGTTAACAACCTGAATTCTTTTGACTGTTGTCCTCTAAAGCAACCTATGCAATACCATTTCCTCTTGAGTGACTACAGTGTTTTACATGTGGTTTACTCAATTTACAAACTTAGGGGTTTTTTGCTGCATTGCACAGGGCAACAGCAGCAGTTGTTCATCTCTAGTATTGATATTAATAGTTTGTTTTCTGTGTGTCCAATTTCAGTAATCCAACTTGACATGAAGCGCAAGGATAGTGCTTTAATGCAGTGACCAACTATGCTCAGTATGTGGTTAAACACTAAGCACTAGGCTTTTTAGCACATAGGACATGCAGTTCGTTCACCAGCTTCATATATCATTCACCATGCAGTGAAACTGCACTGTGATTTCTACCAGAAATCACAGCCAGATTTGCTTCAGAGGATGACCGTAAGTACTTTGTTTTATTTGTATCATGGAATTATTTAAAAAAATCAATTTCTGTGGCCCTAATTTGTGAACAAATAGATCTAGATATAATCAATATATCTCAGACTGAACGTTATCATATGCAATTATGTTTGCACACATCTACACAAATGGGTTTTTATTGTGAATGATCTTCTCTTTGTTCTGTTAGCAAACAATTTAGCAAATAAATAAAAAATGAAGATTGATGGTATTACACCAACAAAGTACCCATTACAATTGCAGCAGGGGAAAACTGCAATAAAAACCAGTGCGTAGAACATTTAAGTCTATTGTTTACTACTCAGATTTTTTTGGCGATTAAGATTCTATTTTCTTATAGGCTCTGTGACTATAACAGACCACACTTCGATAAGAGTTTTCTTTCCCTTTTTCAGTGGACTGAACCCTGCTCCTCCTCTTCGAGTACTTCTCCTGTATGGGTGGTACCCCCGAAGGTGGTACAAGGGAACAGCATGGGGAGAGGACACAGCAGTTTTACTTACTCTGTGAGCACTTGAGTGTGGGTTTTTGTTATTTTTATCTGAAGTATGAATCTGAAAAAACTTTCCCTGAGTCACTTTGTGTTTAAAAATTTGTATTCCGCCACCATCTGGTAGACCCCACTGTTGCCCTTAAAATATGTAGAGATCAGCTAAAACTCCTGGTTTAAGTACATTTTTCTTTCAAAGGATGGCATCTGGTACTGGGAGGCAGAGTGAACGTTTTTAGATTGTGTTATGATTAGACCTGTCATATGTTGTTGTTCTAACATGAGAAAGGTTGGAAAATGCAATTTTAAAATGATTTAGAATCTTTATTTGTGGCACTTTAGGGAAAATCCAGTAGCACATACTGGGAATTAAACCTGCAGGAGTCTGCACAATCATAAGAAACGGGCATATGAATCCTGTGTACCTTTGAGAATTTAAACTATTTCTATAGTATCTGTTTATAAAACTATTTTATAAGCTACAAAGTATATACTGCTTTTTTCAAAACCATAGATAGTTAAAAACCAACAGAAATCAGTTGCAGAGAGGTCATGATTTGGTTTAAAATTATTTAATAATTTGCTGTAAGAGTAGTGTACTCTCTTACAAAAAATGCTGTAAGAAACCAGACCAAAAATAGAGTAATCTTAGAATTCCCACCCATTCAGAATGGAAAAAAAAGCCTTTCCATTTTCAAAAGTTCTCTTTTTCTTAAACTTCCTCTTGCATAATCACATAAATAAACAGACTGACTGCTTAACATAAAAAGTTAACATTATCTTAATTTGTGAGCTTTGTGAATTCGTGTGAGCATTCCACTATTTTGCTTACCACAGGGGTGCTCCTTTGAATGAGTCGGTCAAGAACAGATGCATGTAGGACACACCGCTGAAAGGAGCTGAACGTCTTCATTTGTGGTTAATCAGAGGTGAAGGTGCTTAGCCTTAAACAAATCTAACGTTCATGGAGCAGCAGAAACATTCCCAAGAGTTAGTAAATAACTCAGACGGCTACATTAGTCAAGTGCTGTTCCTCTATACCAGTTGGTTAATATTTTAATGATTTTAGTTTGAGGCAGCCTTTAGCAAGATGTGTGTATGTAATGTACACTAGTTTAGGAAGCAAAACAAAACATGCCTCAAACAAGCAGGTTATAATATAATTTGTAACAGTTAAAGGAATAATATATGGCAATGCTTTATGTAATACAGTGAACTTTCTGCTAAACAGTACATAAAAGCTAGCTTACTCTATTTTTTTAGCTGATGTTTGTTCAGGAGGACTAATAATAGGCTTTATGAATCACAAGCATTCACCAAGTAAGCCACCAGATGCTTTAAAAACATAACAGTTGAGATCTACATTGTTTGAAGTGAACATGTAAATTAGCACGTTTGAAATATAAATAGTGAGTCTTTAAAAAATGTTATGATAATACGCTGCTAAATATTTAAGATCTTTTATTCTTGCAAATACAGCACGTCAATTGCTGTATTAGAGAAAACATCTGTCAAGATCAAACTTGAATCTATCTTCTGGGTTTTGAAATGCATTTGGAATGCTTGACTCCCTCAGGATAGTCCCAAGGGAAAAATGGGATAGTCTTGCCCATGTTTGCTTACTCAGGAAGGCACAGTTTAGGCATAGCATTTGGTTTTCAATGAAGAGATGCTTTTTGCTCAGTTTTCCAGCTGGCTTGATATGGGTACAATTAAATCAAATGATTTGTTCAAGATCACTAAGTGAATTACTGACTTGACTGGGAGAAGAAAGTTGGACTGGGAAAACTCAAAATACTAGTTCCCATCACAAAACAATTTCTCAGTAGCATTTAAGTAAATTAGAGGGATAACCTATTGTATTTCACAGCGATATGCACAAAGTACCCGCGTCGTATGGACTAAATTTACATCAATAGGGAATTGTAGGCGCAGAAGGAAAACCGAATAAAAATTAACACTTTCATGCGATAGGTATCTAGTCAAGCATGCCAGACAAAAAAAGAACAGAAAAAGTTAAATGAAAATTTGTCCTCTTGTATTGTTTGTATATATCACTTTTAGGGGGAAAGTTTGGTTGTATAATGAGTCTTTCTTGCTTGTACTTCAACATTTATTAACCAGCCTGTGTGAACTATAATTCTAGGGTTTTTCTAATTTACAGGTGTCCAAAATTGGATTGTTTTTTTTTTTTTTTTTGCTTAACTATCTTTTCATTTTACATTTTTAACACCCTAGAGACATGTCAATGCTATCATGAGACTACCATGTTGGTTTGATACCATGATGTTTATCAGCAAGATTAGACTCACGTAAATGACTTTTGCCTCCTGCATGCATAGATTACTGGGTAATAAGGGTAGTAAGTTTTCATCTTCTGTGATGACAGAAATGAATTAGACATGCACACTGGCTCATAATCGGCCTCACAAAATTTGCTTATATGTATTTACCGGTGGTAAAGGAGCAGTGAAATTTGCCAGTTTCTAATTTAATTTCAGGTGCTGGGCATGACCATGCTCCAGTGAGGAGAGAGATTTCTGCAGCTGTCCTCTACCCACTCCTTTTTTCCAAATCCTCTCTCCCCTCTCCCAGGCCTCTATAATTCCCTCCAACCTCAAATTTTCACCAGTTTTTCATCTTTCTAGACTCTGAATTTCAACCTCAGTCTCCTGGCTTAGCCAGTGCTGGTTTCTCCTTGGCTTTCTGCCCAAGTCCCCTGCTGATCTCGGGATGTGGTTCTGCCAACCTAATTGTGGGCTGCTAAGGAAAGGGGTAGTCCCACCCCTCCTACTGTCTCCCTTGGTCTCCACTGCAAGCCAGTTCAGGGAGCTAAACCTGTATGCTTAGTTTTCTTCCAGTTCTGCTCTGAGTCACGTCATCATGGGGTAAAATGAAGGCCAATGCTAAAAATCACAACCAGAGTTGGAGAATGGAATAGTGAGGAGGGACTCTCTCTTATAGCAGCAGCTCACAATTACATTAATTTCATCATCAAACTGCATCTTCAGCCCCAATCGCTTGACCCAACCTTTCCTGTTCTTCGTCTTACCTCTCTAGCCCCTCTCCCTACCGGCTCCCCGTTTGCCCCTGCCCTCCCTGCTCCTGTTCCAGAGACCTGCATCAGCTACCACCAGCTGTTCTCACCCAGCTTTATCCTCCACCATGCTTTGTGCACTTTGCTGGCCCGCTGTAGTCAGAGGTTGTCTGTAACAGTGCTTGGGGTCCGTCGCTCAATTGCTCTTGACAAAATATTAGCTAAAAACGGAAGGAAACTATTTCACCAATTAAGACAGATCCTTTGTATTTATAAACCATCTCAAACCAGTTTTAGTTGTTTAAGAAGCACTTTTACTTATCCATATAAAGATTCTGGAAGTTAGCGCTAACTTGATGAGTTATAAAATGGATAAAAAAATCCAATAGTTATGGAGTGAAATTCCTTCATATTGAGCTTTCTTCATTTCAAGCTCTTTATATTAAAAAGAAGCAGTGAAATAGTTTTCAACAATAGTTAGGGGCTCTTTTTTCCTACTGTAAACAACTGCTGAATATCTGGGCAGAAGTCTCCTCTGTGTAACGCGAGTCAACTCCCATTGACTTAACAGAGGTTGTCGTGCTATATATGAGAGCAGAATCTTGTTTCTGCGAATAAAGGAGTTTTTTCAAGAGTGAGGAGACTCTGCACAATGAATGCCTTTTTAGCAGCCATTTCTGATTCATTGGCAGACTACCAGACACAAGTACTGTTTCTGTAGTCTTTTTACTCTCACAATGACAGACATTTTCTTTTACATTTTTAGTGGGAAGTCTTTTGTGTTTTTTCTTTTTTTTTTTTTTTAACTCATGAAAATGTATGTCTTGTGTTTCTTGGTATTTTGTACAATGAAGTAGAAAGTATTTCTCAGTCATAATATTTATGAAGTTGGTCCTTCCTGAATTTATCGTGAATCTTTGAGTTCCAATTTTAAACTGAGCTAAGGATAAAGAAGCAGACTGGGGTCTAGCTCGTGCATATGTCTCTTGCAATTCAAAAGCTGCTTTGGAACCAGGCTGGAGAGAGCCTGTGAAAACCTACAGCAGCCACAGGGAGCAGTCCGAGCGATGCCAAAGTTGTGTCTTGGTGTGGTCCACCCTAGACTGGCACCCAGAAAAAGAGTAGGTGGCTTCCTAGTCATCGGGACTCCTCTGGTGGGCCAACAAGAAATCCCCCTTAGCAACACAAAGGAAATTTATCTTAGGCTAAAGAACTGGCCTCTGTAGAACCTTTTGTGCTGTTACCTATAAGAATCTTGCTTCCTATCATATTTTATAGTCTTCCTAGAAATGTGCATTTTAAAAAAAAAAAAAACAACTTAGCAAGTATCTTATATACAATTAATAAATTAAATGGTTGGAATTTCATGTTGCATGGTTTACCTTTTTAATATCATCATACATTATTTTCTTGATGGTCAAGGTGATTTTCTTCCCCGTTGTGCTTTTGAAAACATGTTACCGGTTACACTGTTACAAAGATCAGCAGTGTAGATAAAAACTACCTTTCCAAAGAAATAGGAAATGTATAAACTGAGGACCATTCCTAGTGCTTAAAGGCGTGTAAGGTGATGAGTCCAAACTGTAGCAGTGGATGACATAAAGTGAACCTAAACCTGACAATCATTAGACATCCATATTCAGAACAACCAGCGCTGCTTGTTCAATTCTCTTTGTGGAGCCCAACGAAGTGTTTCAGTAACCACTGACTAAACACGGGCAAAATCCCTATGGTCAGTGGAGACAATTGGTCTTACTTTCTGGATGGTGTCTGCAAGCAGACAGCGCTGCTTACTGACGTGGCATCTTGGGTTGTGAGGTTGTCTGAGGGTAAGCAAAATCTTGCTGCCTGTCCATGCACAACTGGATTTCTTCAACAGCTGAATTAAAATGTATATTTAAAAAGGATATCTAATCTCATTTTTAAACCCCAAGCAAAGGTGTACCCGCTGTCTCTCCTGATATAAACTATGTAAATATTTAATTGCCCTCAGAGTCAGGAAATGTCAACATAGGTTTGTCTAGCTACAATTTCCAACTAATGGATATCATTCTGTCTTTATCAGTAAGGTTGAAAAGGTCATACTATCAAGATCTCTCTTCTGTATGTAAGTACCTATTCAGCGTAGTCAAGCCTCTTGTCAGGTTTTTCTTTCAGAACCTGAATAATGTGAATGTGTAAGTAAGTTCTGCATTGTAAGGCTTGTTTTCTACTCCCTGGATCATTTTTGGTACTCTTTGAACTTTCACTAATATTTCCACTTTCCTTCTTGTGTAAATATCAGAAGTGGATGCAGTTTTTTGGTAGTGTTTCTTCACCAATGTGTGCAGAGAGATCTGTTTTTACTTGATACATACTTTTTTATATGTTAGGTTCTATAAACTCTTTTTTGGTACAGCATTGTCTGTGCTTTGCTGAAGCAATAATTCTGCCAAGTCTTTCTCTGAGCCAAGAGAGAAAGCCATGGTCTACATATTCCTTACACCTATAAGTGTTTGCTTGTATTTGCATAGATGTATTGGATTTTAAAATGCGATTCAGATGAGTCTGTAGCAATAGTCTTCCTCGTTTACTACCTCACTCATCTTTCTATCCTCTCTAAACATTATCACTGAAGACTCTGTAACCATCTAGACTACTAACACAAAATGTCTTTGGATTAAGAATCAGCATCCTCAAGGATGCTCCTAGAAACAGATCAATTATTGATACCTTGCCACTGACAATTACATTTTGAAATGTCAGTGAGCCAGTTTTTGGTCCTGTTGTTTCCATATAAATCAGGTGTTTTTAATCATAATGTCTTGTGGCACTAAACCAATGGCTTGGAGAAATCCAGATTGTACCGCAAAAGTGCAATTACTTTTATAAACTGGATGTTTAGTTATTTTAAAAAAATTAAGATGCTTGTTTCTACCTGTCAGGGCCCTGAGTACACTAATAGGCCTGAATTGCCCTGCCTAGCCTCAGCTGGCCTTGATCCCCTTCCCTGCCCAAGCCTGGCCCCAGGCCCCATCTCCACCCAGCTGGGGCGTCAGTTCCTGCCCTGGGATGCTGCAGCGGTGCCGGGCTCCAGCCCCTCCATGGCCATAATGACCTTGACCCATCCCCGTGGCGGTGCCCGATGCTGGGGCCCGGGCTGTCCCCTGCTGCCCTGCTCCCTCAGGGGCCCTGGCAGGGAGGCCCAGCCCTGCCCCGCGGGGAGCTGCCGGCCCGCGCAGCGCCCTGATGCTGCTGTCTTGCAAGGAAGAAGGTGATGTAGGTCTGGAAGGGACTTGGACTCTCCAATGCTCCCTCCTGCAACTGCAGATAACCATATAACAGACCATGCAATTGTTAATACAATTTAATGAATGGCCAAGACTGGAGTATTGATCGACATTATTTTATGCGGGAATCAGTGCCTAGCTAACTGGTCTGTATTTCCATGAGTCAAAATGTTTACCCTTTTTTATTCCATTCAAGTCAGGATGGGCTGCACGAACCTGCTGATTTTGAGGTATAACATCAGACAGTATAACGTCACCATTTATGGTCAGACTAAGGCTCTGAACCCAGCAAAGCGGAGCGAGAAAAGATTCTTGATTTTTAAGATGAGAGAGCACAAAGTTTCAGCGGTTGCTGAATGACATGAGTTCCTCTAATATTTTGTTCTACGTTTTCTGTGCTGGTTTGTAAATATGAATATATTTTAATTTTCAAGTTTCACTGCATAATGTAGGGCATGCTCGTTCCTTACAGGCAACCTGATTGCTTTATCTGTATTAACTTCCCCATTCCCCAGTCTTTGTATCTAGCAAACTTCAATGTCATTGAATCAAAAAGATGACTATGGCATATTTTGCTGATGTATTATCCCTTAAGTGTGCAATATACCTATTTGAATAAACTAGGAGAAACAGTTGAGCAAAGCAGTTGTTGGAATGGAATGGCATTCCTTTTTCTGCTTGGTGACATTTAGAAGAAAAAAGAAAAATGAGGATGATCAGTGCGACACAGGATAAGCAGTGAGTGATCTAGTTTTTTCCTGCTATTGTTTTACAGCAAATAAATAGTATGATTTAGATGATGTACTGTAACAGAAGAAAGGACAGAGTGTTGGAATCTGACGTTCAGGAGGCAAATGGGATTATTCTGTTTTATGCTTTGTATTTCTTGCTTTCTGGCATGAATGATATTAGAAACATCATAAACAAAGATTTAAACTAACCATGCTGATAAACACTTAATTCCTCTTGTTTAAGACATCTCTTATATTGTTGCTCTTACATTTTTAAGATGTAGTCTTTTCACTCAGGCTTGATCTCTGCCTTACTGACTGAATATTTTAAGAGCTCCTTTGATGCAGAAGCTCTCGTGTTTTGACTGAGTTTTGCAAAGCCCCTAATTAATGTTTTTTTTTTCTTTTTTACACTGACTGAGGCACTATACGACAGATAACATGTTAGAGCTGGCGACGCGCGGCAGCTGGCACTAAGGGGAACTCTCAGCGTAGTAACAGAGGAAGAGGGGGAATCTAAGCTGTTGATCCACACTAGAGAAGTGGAGTCCGTCCCTCTGGTTTTAGATAAGAAATGGAAATATTTATTCCTGCTGTTCTTACTTTGATCTTTAGGAACGTGAGATGGAATGAGTTTTGAAAGAAGTCACGCTATCAGTACCTCCTTTATATCGTGTTTACAGATACATGCTCTTTTACCAAAGGTTTTGGCATTGTGGCACTCTTAAAGTACCGAGATGTGAATTATACTTGGCTAACCTTTCTGATTCCTTTTTTGACATAGTTGTGCCTGAGTAACACCGCCTGCAGAGAAGCATCTCTCACCCCCACCCTGGCACTCCGGCATCAGTCCGACACCATGAAACGCAACTGCAGCACGGCCGCAGCAGTGAGGCGACCGAGGGGAGAAAAGCCGGCCGCCCTCAGCACGCAACCCGTGCCTGGAGCGGGGCTCCTGGGTCCCCGGGGCGGCTGTGCTGTGCGCCCGGGCAGCGGGGCCCGCGGCGGGCGGAGGCTGCGCGCTGGCCGCCACCGCGGCAGGCTGCGCAGGGCCGAGGGGCGCAGGTGCCGCCGAGGCGCGATCTGAGGGAAGATCTCCCACCCTACAGCGCCTCCGCAACGCCCGAGCCCGGCGAGCGGCGCTCCTAACGGCCGCCGCCGCCGCCGCGCGCCCCAACGGCCGCCGCCGCGCGCCCCAACGGCCGCCGCCGCGCGCCGGGCAGGCCGGGCCGCGCGCCAAGCGCGCCGGGGCTCCGCGCGGCCGGCCCGCGGCGGGGCGCCGCCGCTGGCCGCCAGGGGGCGGGCGGGCGCGCAGGCGCGCGGCGGGCCGCGATTGGCTGCCGGCGGCGGAGTGATGCCGCCGTGAGTCCCGCCTCGCCGCGGAGGTGGGGAGGGACGGTCCCTGCGTGACTGGTCCTCGGTCCGCTCTCCCGCCGGGCGCCGCGGGCACAGTTACTTAGCGGTTGGGAGCGGGCGCTGGCGGCGGCTTTCTCTGCCTAGGAGGCTCCACCGCCGGGGTCGGGACGCGGCCGCCTTTCTGCCCCTCGCCATGTCCAAGGAGGAGAAGAAGCCCTTCCGCCAGAGCATGGCCGAGTGGCGGCAGTTCGTGTACAACCCCCGCAGCGGCGAGTTCCTGGGGCGCACGGCCAAGAGCTGGGGTAAGGGGCTGCCGCGGCGGGGTGGGGGGCGACCCGCCGGCCGGGAGGGGAGAGGGGTGGCAGCGGCCTCCTCCCCCCCCCCCCCACCGCCGCGGGGGTGCGGAGGGCCGCGGCGGCCAGGTGAGGCGGCGCGCGAGGCCGCAGCACGCGGCGGCGGCGGCGCGCGCCCTGGTAACCGTTACAACCGCCGCCGCCCGCGCGTCTAAAAATAGCCCGGGCCGTGACAGCGGGCGGGGCGGGGGGGGGGCGCGGGCGGCCCCCTGCGGCGCTGCCGGCCTCGGGGAGGGGGCCGGGGGCGCCCCCCGGAGCAGGTGGGGGCCGGTGGGGGGGGGGGGGAAGAGGGGAGTTTCTCGGAGCGCGTCCCGAGCTGACTCACCCGCCCGCCTCAGTACGCAAATGCAGCAGACGGGCCGGCAGGCTCCTCCCCGCCTTACCCGCGGAGGGACGAGCGGGGGAGGGGAGGGGAGGCCGCGGGGGGCGGCGGCGCCCGGCCCGCTCTTACCGCTCCTGCCCTGGCGTGTCCGTGCGGGCGTCCCGCTCCTCGTCGGCTCCGCCGTCTGCAGCATCGCAGGAAATCGAGAATGAATGGGAGGGAATTGCCTTTGTGCTGCTTGCCGTTAGCTGCAGGTCGGAGAAGGCAGGGAAAAAAGAAGCGAACAAGTTTGCGAGCTGCGGTTCTGGATGGTCTACAAATGGATGAACCCCGTGCGTCGTCATGTGATCCGTTCCCAGTTAGGGCTTCTGGGCTCTTATGTTTTAAAATGGAGCTTTTAAACGAAGGTCCTCTCCAATAAAGCTTGCGAAGGCAGTGTTTATTTTCCCACTTTCAGGTAGCCTTCCCTTTGCTTCTCAGAGCTGGAAACTGTTATCGTAATCTTTTACTTCCAATAAAAATATTTGGATTTTCTTGGTATGTGTTCTCCTGTTAAACGGTTACATAAATGCTTAATATTAGGATGTTTCTCCAGTCCTCATGGGACATATTTACTGACTTCAGAAAATGTTGCGTCTCCTCCCAGAACTTGGATATAGTTGGGATACTTAATAGTTGTGCTTACAAAGCCAACAAGAATCTCAGCATGGCGCAGAAGAACAAGCCAATACATCTTTGGCCTTGACACAGTCTCAATGAATACTAATGTTGAAACAGTGAGGAGGAGCCTTAAGCGGACTGTGCACGGGGTGTGCTTTCTTTGCAGTGCCAGTGTCTCCTGTCTGTCAAGCGAGGGCCCTAGCTCTGACATGAGTTCTCCTCCATTCAGATGGAAATAAGAGTTTGCAAGCTACTCTGCCGGTTGAATAGCAAAGGAGAGGAAATTTCCACTATGCTGTTGTCTAGCGGTTTTTTCTGTACAGGCAGGTTTCCTGAAGTGTGTGGGTTGGATGAATGGGTGTATGGATCACAGAAATCCTTTTGTGTCATGAATGCACAGGCACAGTGAGCACGTTACAAATTTTTGTAACTTTTAAGAAAGTAATGTTAAAACAGCTATCCCTGCTTAAACCTATCTGGTAGCATGAATCACTGAAAATGTTACTAGTCAGTAGATAACCCTTGAAATTGATATGACTAACTTAGCTGGTAATTGATTTGCTATGTTGCTTTAAAGCCAGCTTACTTGATAAAAGATGCTTTTCCATGTGAAACTATATAGAGAATTAGATAACAGTTAGAATAATTTTACTTTATCTGTTAGTTTTCTTCAGTGGTTTAGATGATTGATGTGTGGTTAATTATTTATCTTTTCCTTACCATTGACATTAAGAGATGACTACTCAACAACACTGTAGATTATCAGTGTCCTTTTGACAGGTTAAGGTCATTGGTTCTGGCTTTTCACGCTTAATACACTGTGCTTATTTGATTTATTTACCTGCATATATAAAGTAAATCATACTCTTTGACTCTTTTGGGGTGAGCCGGTTTCAGTACTCACCTGTTTTTTTCAAAAGCATATGCTTTCCTTACAAGCTTACAATTTCTTTAACTGGAGAACGTGCAGGGTTTGGTCTCACTTCTGCCCTTGCAGCAGTCATATGAGTTTAGAGCAGTCTCACTAACTGTTGTTCCTTTTATGTTGCTTGCCTCCGTTGTGAAAGGTGGAGAGGTAGAAGAGAGCTCTGGTTGCCTGTGTGCTGGGCTGTGGCATCTCTAGGGACAGCACGATAAGAAGTCAGTTGGCTCTGGTTCTTCCCTGTGTATTTCTTCCACACAGAAATAAGATAGAAGCAGTAGAGAAATTGATAAATAACTCCTTGCAGTTCCTATGTTTTGCCTGTAGCCTGAGGTTGTCTTAGGGGTTTATCTAAATTAAACTGCAAGGCAGTGGCTCTTTGAATCCGAGTGCCATGGCACTGGAATGCTCATCTTTCTCTGCCACTTCTAAACCAGGTTCTATAATAAGATCAGACACAAGCAGCTCCTGTTTTACCTTGTATTCACTTGTCATGTAACCGAGGTATGTGGCCTTTTGGAAACAGTTTGGTAAAACTCTTTACTGACTCTTGCCTTCCTTTAAGAAATGACTAGAGATTTTTACTTTACTTCTTGCAAACTGATGAGGAATGATTCAGTTTGAATCTCTGACAAATTGGTATCCAGATCTAGTAGTTTTCAAACTATTAATAGTGTCACTAAATTGGGTAATACAATAGGGAAAAAACGAGCATTATACCTTGAAACATCTGGCATAATCAAATGTATTAAAGATGTAGAGGGTATTGGAAGAAAACTCTGAATGGCTTAAGTTTGTGGTGTTCTCAGCAACACGGCATAAGTGGGGCTAATAACTCACAGAAATAAAGAGAAGGACGAGCAGTCTTGGGATTTCACGCAAGGTGTAATCAGGTAGGGCAAAGAAAAAAGAACTTGGGAGTACTGCCATGTAGGTCCTTCCCTTTTTTTTGGGGGGGGGGGGGGGAAGATTAGCATATTGCTCTACCTAAAATCGCAAGGTGCTGTGCCTCACTAGAATTACAGCAAGAACACCGAGATCATTATGAAAGTATTGTAATATGATGCTTGCTATGCACTCAGATGTGCTTTTTGAATTTTCTTGTGTAATCTGTACAACATAGACAACAAAATCTTTTAACAAAAAGTTAAAAATTGTGCAAAAAAGAAGGAAATAGACAATACACAGAGTCCAGCAATACTTGATTCACGGTCAGACTACCTGTCGTAAAGCTTGTTTAAGTTTTTATGTAAGGCCAGTCATGTCAAGGTGTTTAAGGTACAGATGACTGTCTTGGACTGCATATAGATTCGGACCTACTGAATGTTCTCTTGAATGCTTGGCTGTATGCTTCAACGCACAAATATGTGCTTGATTCAAAACAAAAACGAAAAAGCTCTCGTTTCTTAGGAAATTTCTTAGTTTCTTAGGAAACTTTCTACCGTGTCGATGGATATATACTCTTGTCAGTCTCTGTAACAAAAGATCCAGTTTTGTTTTTGCTTAGTCTTGTTTTGACTGAGTTCTTGATGGGGTGTATAGTGCTGTCAAAGTTTTAATTGCTTTTCTGATTGGATTTTTCTGCGCTTTTTATCTGCTCAAACATTGATTTGAGCAAAATTTGCTGCGATTTAGCTTCCTTCGTAGGCGATAGGAAGTTAAATATTCTGGTATCACTGTCAGTAGAAGCACTTACTCTAGAGCCAAGCTGTGAATCAGAAAGGTACACACTGTGTTATTTTGTATTGTGGCAGATGGACAGTAACATTTAAAAATTCCTGTGCAGCTGGGAATGTGACTGCAGTCAGAATCTTACTGAACTTTTTTATGATGCTGCCTATCATAAGAAAGGAATATCTGAGAAATCAGTAGAACCCTTTATTTTCCATGGCACAGGAAAAAAAGAAGGCTTTGCTTTTTCTTTTCCCTGTTGCAGGCGCCAGTAAGCTGTGATGGAACAGTGAGGGTTTGGAGTTTGTTTGTTTGATTTTTAATAATGCTTAATCGTGACACTAAGGACTGGCTTTTGTGATTCTTTGCAAGTATTGCACTTAACATTTTTGGCCCCTGGAGTGTTCAGCCATGTTAAATACAGATCCCAGGTTTGCTGTGAAATAAATTCTGCAGCATAGGACAGAGGTTTTCTTTCTTCCTGAAGTCTTCCTTTTCTCTCTCTCCCTCTTCCTAGCCCTCCAACCCTTAAAACTGGGAAAAATTGTCAAGAGAGTGAAGTTGAAACATGATTAGTGCTTATGTAATAGGAATGGTTATGTTAGTTCAAAGCAAGGAAATACGGCTGCAGATGGATCCAAAGGAATTCTTGATGTTGCTGGCATTGGTGGTAGTCGCTAGTAACAATACATATTTAAATTCCACTAGTTCAAGATACTGAAGAAGGATGATCGTGCAGGTGATAGGATTGATGCAGCATGTAATCCAACACACCATAAAGACAGCATTTCATTTTCATTGTTGCAGGTAACATTGAATAGGCGATTCCGTGTGCGTTGTGAGAGTGTTTATATATATCATCTATGTATATGTGTGTCTGTGTATACATATAAAAGCTCATGCCAGATTGACCTTCTTTTTGTCACTTTTGCCATGTAAAGTTTGAAAAAAACCTCATATTCTTTATGGAAAGCGTGGCCTGAAACTTGATACGTTGCACTTAATGTTTTCACCAGAGTCAGAAATTCTAATTTTTGTGTTAGAGAAGTGAGTGTTTTGATTCCTGGAAAGGAACGCTAACTAATCATGGTGCCAACGTGTTGGTTCAGAAACATCGGTTTTCCAGATTTGATTGTTGCTGTTCAGCGTTGTCAGGCTATGCAGGGTACTTGGTTACTGTGAATCCTGCCAAAAGAAAAAACCCAGGTATAACAGGTATGTTGTAATGCAGAGTTTTTGTCTGACAGTTTCCTTTTTGTGACAGTTTGTTTTAGAGTGAGAGACTTTAAGGGCTTGATGCAGCAAAAAGTTGTGCATGGTAATCCTTCAAACAATTGAATGAGCTGCGTGTTGGATGTGGTAGCTGTACTTTCCTTGGAGTAAATGTGGACAGTTTTCCACTGTTACTTGGGTAAGTTTAGTTTCCTGACAAGTAGTCCAGCATTATGTGAAGGTATTCTGGCAGAGCTTCTTGACAGGTTATGGCTTGTTTCCTGTGATTAGCTTAGGATAACTAATACTAATAGCCTCACAAAGAGCAGCTTACTCAGTTTGGGGCCATTGGAAGTTGCAGAGTGATTTCCCTCCCTTCCTCCCCTCTTTTATTTTTTTCATGTGCTAGAGTAGTGTTAAATGGGGCAGTTTGGTCTAGTGATCAGTGTTCTGCAGTGTACTTACCAGTTATATTAAAAAGGCTAATGATTAAAAAAATCATTGCTTTTTAGTGCTTTCCTGAACTGGAGGAAGTTAGTGGAGTTTTCAGGGCTCTGAACAGAAACAAGGTCTTTCTAGCCTTTTTGCTGCTGCATCCCTAGTAGATATGTTGCTGGGGGGGACAAAGACTCTCTAAAGGACTTTTGACCCTGTGATCTCCATCGTTAAGTCAATCACAGTGTTCAGGCATTGATTCTGATTCAGGCATTCCCTCTGTTTTCCTCTCCAGTGTTGGTGCTCCTGCTCAGGCTCGGGGATCACCAAATTTTATTATTATTATTATTAGGCAGCATCTTTCTGGAGTTCAGTGAAGAAAGTTTCCCTGACTTTTTTTGCTTTTAGGCTAATACAGAAGGTTCTTGTCTTACCTTGTCTTAAATGGCAAACTTTTTTCTGTTCCCTTGGAACTAAGATATTGATGAATGTCTCGGTCACTTAACAGAGAGCAGCCTTTTCACTTGGCTTGATGAAGGTGTATTCAAGAACTGATTAACTTCTAGGGATCAAAATGAGAGCTGAGCAAAGATTTTGTGATTATTAAAAATCACAAAATACATTGTGTATTAATTGGAGGATCACTGTCTGTTTTGGATCCAGTTAAAGCAATTGTGAACTTAGGAGTAAAGCAAATTGTTGGTGTCCAAAATGTAGGTGAAACTTCTGTTCCAATCTCTTCAGCTTCCTGATAACAGCCAAATGGCTAGAAATTTATGTACAAAGTGATTTTGCATCCTCCTCCTGTTATGTTTCTGAATGAAATAGCTTTTAAGGATGATTTTCTGTAGTTTAAGCCCCTGTGTAAGCATCTAAATTGCTAAATACCTCTGTCGCTCCCGTTCTCTTTGAAAAGATGAACGCGTTCGTGAGTCTCAAGTGATCAGTCTTGTCTTAAAACAAAATTGTGTGCTTTTGGGGGAGGGGGTAGTTTTGTATATATTCAATTAATAAAACAATTTCTGCAGACTCTTAAGTGTCTTTTATGAAGTCTTCATCCAGATAATGTAAATACTTCACCTCAAGTTGGAAGCTATCTCCAGATAAACCAAAATTTTAAAAGGTATTCTAGTAGTTCTTAGTACTAGGTATTCTCAGAAAGTCTGAAAACAAAATAAAGTAAATGTAGCAAAACATAATGCTATTAGCTTTTTAATTTTTAATGAGATAGGCTAATGTGAGTCCACGATCAAAAAGCAAATGATGCAAGAATGCTAAAACTTGGTTGAAAATTTGGTTCCTAAAATAAGCTAGCTCTCCTAAATTTTTAAAGGCTTTTAAGTGAGAGTTGTGCATCATGTTTCTGAGAATAAGGGCAGCAAGTTCCTTGAAAATCACTTCAGCTGATCTGAGTCTGTATCATCTGGAATGTGAGATTTTAAACTTTGGTGTGTCTGTTATCTTGTCTTTTCAATAAACAGCTGGTGTGATGTATGTATCCAGAGTTGCTGTGTATGCATGCGTAGTGGAAAAGGGGGCAAGGAGAGAACAGGGAAATAAATAGAAACACATCATCATGGTGTGTTTTCTGTCTGTTTTCCTAAGCAGTGGTCTCAGGAATTTGTTGCAGCTTACTGACAGAGAGGTACAGCACAGGCAAACTTATGGTAATAGACTGTTTTTTGGAGGCTATTTCCTGAGACTCTGAGGAGCTCTTCCTTAAGCAGTTGTCAAGTAAAAGCCAGTAAATTGTGTATAATTAGTGAATTCCAGGAGTGGTACTGGGTCCCTGAGGTAGATTTGTAAAGCAAGTGGATGTTTTAGGCAATGGCTTTTGGTAAGGCTGAGTAGAAGGCTTGATTTGTGTTCAGAAATATGCAACAGAAAGCATTTTCATCTTGAGAAATCACTTGTAACAGGAAGCATGTGTGAATGAATGCTGTGTGTGGAGTTGTCTCAAATAACAGGTATATTATTAAAGCACCAGTCACTCTCCACTACTTGTTCTTGATCCAGTGCAACAATTTTATCTGTTCACTCAGTTATTTATTCTTCTCCAACACCCCTTCCTTTCCTGATAAAAACATGTGAGTTTCTTAAACATTTGAAACTTTCCCTAATGGCTTGCTTAGTTGTCTTGACCAGCTTTGTCGTGTAGCCCCATGAGTGCCTTTTAGTGTTCTTCCTTAAAAATAAAGATGCCGAAATGCCAGATCTTAGTCTGTACAATTTAAAGAGCCAGAATGTATGAAACGAAGTTATTTTTGCACACAGTGTTATCCACTCTGCAATAAATGCATATGCTAGAGTTGTTTTTATTTATAACCAATTAGGAGTGAGTGGCAAGAGACTAAGAAGAACAACTCAAAGACTGTATTGCTTGTTGCCGATTTTGATTTCAAAACAGATATTAGAATCTGCTGAAAATAAAACAATAATTTTAGTTTTTCTTTACAGGTTTGATCTTACTATTCTATCTGGTATTTTATGGCTTCCTAGCAGCACTCTTCACATTCACGATGTGGGTTATGCTTCAGACATTGAGCAGTGATATTCCAAAATATCGTGACCGGATTGCTAGTCCAGGTAACTGTATTTATTTTTTCGTAAATCTGGTTCTGATTTAACAGCTAATACTTACTTGAGAACTTCTTTCAAGTATAAACTACCTGTGGGAAAGCATTGATTATTATTTCAGTTACTTAGAAATTTGAAAGCACAAATTGGTATGAGGCAAGGTACGTGGATTTATAGCATAAAATCAGTTAGTAGCTTTTTGTGCATATGTACTAAGCAGTGCTGGCTGTCTCTTAAGTCCTCTTGAGTTGAATTTTGTCGTTTATTTAGAATACGAGTTTCTCTGCATGTCAGCACAATATGTTGTTATAAAAGTGGGATTATCATTTTACAGTAGAACTGAGCAGAAGTTAAAATCAGGTTTTATTTTGCAGTGCAAAATCATGCAGTATTAGGTCAGGAGATACAATGATTAGTAAGATGAAACCTTTTTTTTTCTTTTTTCTTTTTTTTTTTTTTTGAACTCAAACCAATGTTAAGAAGCATCTTGCAACTGTATCAGTATTCAAGATGAAATGGAAGTTGCAGTTGGCCAAATGTGACAAATGTCTTTGGATTCTGAACATAATTCGGTTTTACCTGCTGTTTGGGCCGTCTCTAATAAGTGCTTTCTTAGTAGGAGGGATTTTTGAGGATTCTTATCAATTTGTTAAGCTACAGGGTGAGGGGAAATCCCTGCTTAGTAGAAAAGAGGCAGCTTTTTGGAGCATTTCCTTTGGGGTAGTCAAAGCCTTGGTAGTGTACGAAGCAGTATGAGTTCGGGGTATTAATTTTCATATTCTGGTTCTGAAATAACAGTTGTAAAGGATGTTTGTTTAAAAAAAAGTATATACCACAATTAGTTTTTAATTTATGAATTTCTAAAACATTTTTTGATTTAATGTTTGTTATTAAAGATAATTTATATGAGTAATTAAAGATAATAAAATTGCTTATCTGTGTTTTGATGTTTCTCCTTAACTGTGTCATTTTTCACTTGCAGTGAAACATGTCATGTTCCTGGCTGTAAAACTTTAATAAATTTAAAAAAAAAAATCTACACACAAAATCTGGATGGCGTAGGTCAAAGGTTTTACTCTTGTGTTAAATGTATTTGGAAATCTTGCAAGTTGATATATTTTCTAATTGATATTTGACTTGCTGTGTGCACTGGGATGTAATAGTATCAATCAAATTCAGAATAATTTTGAATTTTTTTTTTTTTTCATAATCCCCTTTTGGAATTCTAGGATACTGTAGCCTCTGTTACAATGCTAGGTGTAATCCTATGTTGGAGCTGCTAATTCTATTCCTCTCGTAGGCCCCAAATCCTGAATCCCACATGATCTGTGAATCAGTGCTTCTTAAAATAGCATTTTCTGCAGAATTTCAACCATAGTCTCTAGGCAGACTGTGATGTGCTGGAATTAGTGCAGGCCCTTCCTCTTAGGATTTGTATGTTTTTGAAGTTGCCCTAAAGCAATAAATCTCCTCAGATTAGTGTTTCATTTCTTGATGACTAGTTTACTTACTTTTGTGTGTCATATACATTCGAAAAACAACATCTAAGTCCTTCATTCAGAGTTGATCTATAGAAGGTAACAACCCCTTCCCCTCCACTCCCAACCCCTCAGTGTGTAAAACCCCTTCAGTGACTTCTCAGTCCTGTTGCAAGTTATCTTACTGAACTGGGATTCAACAAAATGTATGAGGGTCAAAAGATGACTGTGATGATGCAAAGCACTTTATAGCCAAAAACGTATAGTCACATAGGCTCGACTGGAAATAATTTAACTGCTGCTAGTGGAAAAGGGAGAATTTGTGATTTGTTGGAAATCCTACAGAAGAGGTAGAGTAAAAAATGCATAAAATTATGTATATATTTATAATCTATAAAATATTTGTCTATGATAAATTTTTAGTATATACCTTAGTTACTATTTCCCACTATGAAGTATTTGAAGTAATTTCTGCCTTTGCATGAGTGACTTAGTCATTTCTGTAGGTGAATCCCTGATAGACTTGAGCTGCTTAATTGCACTTTCTGTATGCTTTCCAAAAGCTTGCTGTGATTGAATAACTATGGTAAGGTATTAAAAATCCCATATTAAGACAACTTCTCTGACTTTCTCTTTCCACTATAGTTTTATTTTCTTCAATCTTTATTTTGTATAAAGAAGGCCTGATTTTTTTTTTTGTTTTGTAATTTTGGGAGGTAAGTTTTGTTTTCTGCCTTATACTCTTATCCACTTGTTAATCTAGTTTTAATTTGTGTTGCCAGAGGATAGGAAACTACATGGCATCCTAAGCTAATATAATTACTGGCTTCTGCAATTGCACTACTTTCCTTGTGCCAAATTTTTCATTGGCCAAACCATTTCATTGCTCTAGTCTAGAAGAAAACCAGTATGATAAAAAATATGAATGATTTTCTGCAGTCTCAGATCTTGGCTGTAATTGAAGAAGCAAGATGCACAGAGACTGAATTGTTAGCCACAGCTGCAGAGTTTTCATCCATTTGAATTAATTTATGTTAAATAAGAGTTGTCTTAAGGAAAGTAGTGTGAATAAAGCAATCGTACGCCCTTTGTTTGAACAGATTAAATATCTTCTGCAACTTATGGTGGTGTGGTGTTATTTTTTCTGCCACTTAACTTGTGATGAGTAATAGTAGTAGTAAGTATCATTGTTAGTGACAAGTCCTGATGGTGTTGGACCTTACGTATTTGCAGAGAGTATGTGTTCATTAACTCCTCACATAGCTTTCACCTGCTGCAAAAAAATTCCCTAAGATTCAGCTCTCTACCTTTCTTTGCCCCTATCCGGGGAAGGACAGTTCCTCTTCTCCATCTACAGCCCAAGCACCATGTCAATGTCTACCTCTTTTACCCTCCAACACAAAGCCAGATTTAGTATTCAGTAATCTGTGTGTCCTCATTTCTCTTGCTCGTCCTGGCTCCCTGTCTGTAGATTGTTCCTGTTCCAGTGACCCTCAGCCAGAAGTTGAACGGGCCCAGCCATAGGCCCTGAATACAGCAGACTGGGGAGCCAGTAGCACTGCTGTGTGTCACCCTGCTTGTTTTATTGTTTGGTGCCAGCTGCTTGTTGAGAATTTTCCTGCTTACCAGGGTCTGACTATACTCCCCGAGGCATACACCTTGAAAGCAATATGTGTGAAGTGGTTAATGAACTCTTGTATTTTCCATGAAACAGATGCAATCTAAACTTTACGTGGAAAAGGAGGAAAGGAATAACAAATCTCTTTTATTTTGATTGGGAAATCTTTCAAGCCGTCTTTATGCATTATAAGATTTTTAGAAAATACTTGGTTATTTATGAGTTCCTCTGAGATTAAAATGATCATCGCCACAATCAGTGTTGCCTAATGCTTTGAAGCATAACTCTAACTTGAGGTTTGTGTTTTGTTTGTTCTTTTTCTTTTTAGTTTAATCTGTTGATTATGGAAAATGCAAAGTGAATCGGTAAAATACTTCGACTGAAAGTGATTAAGCTGCTGATTTTGCTATTCCTAATCAGTTGGGTTTGGTTTGTGTATTACAGTTCTATGTTGGATTGAGTTTGTGTTAATTCATGTGGAAGAATGTCAATTTTCATAACTGTCTTTAAACACAAAACTGCTTGCAGTACTGTGAACTATAGGGATAGCATTGATATTTCTTTATAGATAGGTGCTTTTCAATTTATGAATGTGATTGTGAGTAGGTTACAGTGGGTTAGAGAAGAAGAGGAGTTTGGTCTTTTACTTGTGCATTTTCTTTTTAAGGACTCATGATTTCACCAAAGCCAGATACTGCACTGGAATTTTACTTTAACAAGAGTGACTCCCAGTCATATGCAGAATATGTTTCTACACTTAGACAATTTCTTGAAAGTAAGTTATTTAAAACTGCGCAGGTAATTCAGGAGTCTTACTGTCGAGTACATTAGTTTCCTTTTACGCATGTAGTGACTAATTGCTAAATAAAATTGTTGCAAGTTTAGGCTTGCTCTAGATTAGTCTATTCTTTTAATTACTTTATAGCACTTTTCAACAGTGGATCTCAAAGTATGCCTTACAAAAAAAGGTAAGTGTATCTACATATATTTTACAGACAGGAAACTGAGCATGAGGAACAGTGGAGTGCATAAAATAGGAAGAGTTTTAAGTCCTAATCATCTGTTCTGGTAATGTGTTGATGTAGATGCTATGAGAAGTAGGAATTTTGTGCACTAAGAGAATTCAATGTAAAATTACAGAGGCCATGTATTTGGAGTCAGCACTTATCAAGATTTAACTGATCAGTCTTTATCCAAAAGGCTTGCTACCTGAGTAGGAGATAATCCTTTAGTCTTAAGAATTTGAGTGTTTGCCTATTTAGAAACGAGGCACGCAAAGAATGAATTAATAGGATTTTATTCATCATCACCCTGATATGCAGTCGTTATAGACAGAAATATTAAAAAGTTGAAGTTAGAGAAAAGGTAACAAAGGGCAGATGGAAGGACAGCAAAATCACTTAACACACATGTTATGTATGTATGTGCCTGCATGTATACTTAATCTATAAATGTAGAAATTAAGCAAAAATATTAGTAAGTGTCACCTGTCAGAAGTTGTAAGTCAGAATTAAGATGGTTCTGTAGCGTCTCATCTTTGTGTATGCGTTGCTTTGTTAGCTACGCAAACTATACTGGAACCTACCTGGATTGAGCGCCTGTAGTTTTGGTGTTTCCTGAAAGGCTCTATGAGTAGACTTCCAGAGCTCTGAGGAGAGTTCCTAGGAGGGATGCTGCAGTTAAATGGGTTTTGGGCTCTCATATTGAGGATGAACCTTTACTCTGATTTTTTTTATTCCTCCCCTACAGCTAAGCAGACATAAAATGTATTAAATGTGAATAGATAAGCTTTTGTAACAATGTAAACTGTGTACTTTCTTTTGTTTCTAGAAAGGGCTAGCAGCTTCTAGAGCTGTAGACCTGTGAAATTAAAGAAGTGATTTGGAATATCAGTATAACATCCGTTGTACTACCTGATGCAGATGAGAGACAAGTTAATACTATCTGTTACTACTTTAAGTTTTCCTGTTTATTTATTTTAAAAAAATGTACAAAGGGAAAACGTGTTTATAGCTTAGTTTCCAGGTAAGAGCTCTGATTATTTATATTTTAGCACATTATTAGTTTAAAATTATTTACAGAACCTGTAAATAAGTAACAGTATTTAAGAGGGAAATAAGATACCTAATGCTCTGAAAATAGTCCTTTTAAAAAAAAAAAAAAAGCTTCTAAACAAGTAACAACTGTAGATTAGATGTTTATATAGGCTTCTCTATTTTTTATCTGCACGTATGCTTTACACGATTGATTTTTACAACCATTTCTATGTTTCATAGCATATGATGATTCAAAACAAGCCCAAAACATAGACTGCACACCAGGAAAGGTTTTTGATCAGAATGATGAGGCTGTTAAAAAGGCATGTCGATTTAATCTCTCTGAGCTCGGACAATGCTCTGGAAAGGAAGATAAGACTTTTGGCTATTCTAAAGGAACTCCATGTGTGCTTGTGAAAATGAATAGAGTAAGTGCATACTTAAATATAAATATATATATTTTTATATATTTTTTTTTCAGTTTTAGAGTGAGCTTTCCAGACTAGCACTGTATGAAGAATCACTGTAGAAAAAGACGGAAATATAGGTTCAGTTTGCTTCTCAAGATATGCCTGTTCCTGGAGTAGTGTAATTTACCGAAACGTGTAGCAATTCATGTGTTTCACAGAGTAACATAAAGTGAGATTTTTTTTTTTAGCATTCTAATACTTAGAAGCATTGGCCTCGATCAGTCATGTCAAGATACCTGAAAACCCTATTTTAAACAGTAGAACGCTCTTTGCTTATGGCTCTGTATAGCAGATTTCAAAACATTCTGTAGATAAAAGTATATTTTATTTCATATCTGCATTATAGAAATACAGTTAGAGTTTAATGCATTCTGTAACTTTTAAACTATGTAAGGTGATGAAAACTATACTGTATGAGTAAATATATCACTTTTCATAGATGTTATACATTACTTGATCTGCTAGCTGAATTGAGCCATTAAAGTTATATGCTTAATTTGAAATAAGAAAATACTCCTTGGTGTAGCTATTGTAACTATTTGAGCTTTAACTTAAAAATGCTTTAAATTTTCATTCTAGTCTAAAATTGTGCTTCATAAAAATGGCTCTTGACAGATTTGCTGCCTGTACGAATTCTGTCATATTAGGTGAGAAAAATTTTGAATTCAGTCTGTGAAACTGGAAGGGGGAAGAAGGTCTTCAAATATTTTTTCTTTTTCTCCTTTAGATAATTGGATTAAAGCCTGAAGGAGAACCATATATACAGTGTTCACCTAAGGTCAGTTCTGAATGCAATGAATAAGGGTGTAGTTAATTTTCCTCATGGTTAAGATGAAAAGTAAATGTAAATACTGGATCAGAACACTTACCTCACTTTCTTCATTTCTCTTAAACTTTTTAGACTCTTTTTGTTAACTTTTTTGTTTCCTGTTTTCACCTCACTGTACGTCTAGTTTAGTTTTAGTGTACTTAACTTCTTCAGCGTAGCTTTTAAAATACTCTCCTTTCATGTTTTTCCATCTTTTGTAGCTTTAAGATATATTTGAGCTACTTGACCTGCTGTAGAGTTGAGGAAAGAGCATACACATAACTTGTGCTCTTTTTTTAATTTTATTTAGTGTAAGTTGTGTTTCGTTTTTCCCATTTCATAACCTATATTTTTATTTTTCTCTCCATGCTGCAAGTGCACCTTAGACAATTTTATAAATGATGGGTAAGAGAAAGTGTGGAAACTAACGCTGTTAACTGTTCAAGTAAATGCTGTCCTCAAATCAATTATAAACAATTTATAATAACAGCAAATCTATACCTATTTATTGTGTACCAGTTGATTTAAAAACAATGTTTTCTTGACAGCTATAACAATTACTTTGATTTCTGCACATTTTTCCTAGTCTGCTTGGGGAGCAGTGAAAAACTTGGTAAGTTGCTAGCTTGAGCAAAGGACGCAGTCATGGCTCTTAGCTTGAGGTGAAGCTTCATAAAAATGCTTCATAAAAATGGAAGGCTGGGGAATTTCAGGAGATTAACTAGGCAAATATCTAGGATGAAGGCAGGTCATCCTAAGTGTTCCTATCTGTGGTAGGCATTAATTTTAATACTAGATTGTTATGTCTAATTTTACAAAATGTTCTGTTGAAGGAATGATTTGTTTCTCTAGAATAAAGCAGTTAGATTCTTTCTGTTTCTACTAGTCCTTTCTTTGTTTTTTCCGTCTCCAGTCTATTGTTTTTGTAATATGGTATTCCAGGTAGGACACAGTTTGTCTCTAGCTGAAGCATTGTTAATGATGGTTAGAATTTTTCCATCTCTGTCATCACAATTAAAGAAATAATATCTTCTAAGGTGAAATCTTGTAATGCCTTTTGTAATACTATTACTTTGACTTATTGTTTTAATCACTTTATTCCTTATATCTTTCCTTTTAGTTACTTCCTAGTCTGTACTTGTACATTCCATTCCTTGAAGTTCAGGGCTTTGAATTTTATGTTGCTGTTTTCAGCCCCCTTCTGTAATTTGTCAGATCATTTTAATGGAATCCAGTTCTCCAAATATTTTCAACTACTTATGACTGAGTGTTGTTCATTAATGAACTTTTTCTTACATCTAAGTCCTTATTGAAAACACTGAACAGAACTGGGCTGAGGAAAATCATCTTCATTTCCACCTGAAATGCCTTCTTATTCTGCGAGTGATGTGTTGAGTACTAATGCTTAAGTGATTTGTAAAATATTGATGCTAATCCCAGTTTACGATGTGTGTATCTCTTCAGTTTTCTTACGTGAATGTCCTGTGAGACAGTGCTAAAAGCTATACTAAACAAATCACAGACGCCCCTTTTTCTTATCTTCTAAGCGAAGTTCATTAGCAAAAAAAAAAAAAAAAGGTGAAAAAAGTGAATTTGGTAACTAACAACTTTGAGGGTTTTTGAGGGGAGGAGGAATTTTTGCCGTTTGAGATGTTTTTCAAATAAATTACTTGAATGTTAACTGATTGGTATATATTTTTCTGTGTCCTCTTTCTTTGAGTAAATACTGCTTTTTATATTCTCTGGGTAGAAATCTCTCTGATCTACAAAAGTGTCCTGTTTTTATTTTTAAGATTACTGCTAAAAGATCAAAGAGTTGCTTGATAGTTCTTCAGTGACGTCCAGGGAAAATTTTTATCAGGCTTTGTTACCTTGAATGCATCTATTTTATCTTAAGTCTATTCTTACTCTTGCCTGTCCTGGTTTACCCGCTTATGAAAGCGTATGTATTGGCTAGAATTCAACCTTTTCTGTAGAGACCAAAGTGAAAAATCAGCACTAGCATTTATCTTTTTTTTTTTCTTCCTATCTATGCTTCGTTTTCACAGAATTTCTCCTTCTTTCTACTTACACCCCTTACTGACTGAAAATTATTTTTTGCCACTTGAGTGTTTTTTTTTTTGTTTTGTTGTTCGGTTTTTAACTTTAAGGGCTGTGCTGTTCCTTTACGTCACCCCATGTGTCCTTGTTTCCAGTTCTGTCAGGATTTCTTTGATTCTTTACGATACTAGCATATGTAGTGGTCTCTAGCTGTCATCACTGTAGTTTCTTCAGAGTAGGAAAGTGAGTGTTGGCGATGTCAGACCCGGATCACAGCTGATTTTTGCTCCTGCACACTAGAGGAACTGATCTGCTCCAGACTTAAGGATCTGACAAGGAGAAACAACCTTAAAAGGATCATGCTTCCAAGAACTTTGACGCTCAGCGTTCTGGATACTTAGTTCTGAGATGGAAATACCTCGTTTCATGTTCATTGGAACATCTTGCAGCAGCACTCTTTCACGTTAAACCTACATTTACTGAAACACCAGTAGATTTGGTGCAAGGGAAAGCACTGCATGCATGGTTTTTTTTTTTCCTTAACTGTAGAAAGGGCAAATAATCTTAATTCCAAACTACCTGTATTTTTGCTGTTTAAGAGATGGTCTTGACTTTGTATTAGTATCTTTTTCTAAGAATGAAGAATGACTGTGTGGATAAGACTACTTTCCATGCCGTTGTCAGTGTAGCCAGCACCTAATTTACCCTGATCTTTGTGAAAGAAAGATCAAAAGCCTTACAGGATCTGTTAGCTGATACTGCTCTTTATCTTATTTCAGTTGATTTTCTTTAAACTGAGCAGTGAGCCTAAACAGATACATACAACTGATACCATTTCTTCTCAAATGATTGCAAATCAGTCTTACAATCATTTAACCTAAGTTCTTTCCTTGTGTCTTTGTACTTTATTTTAACATCTGCAAATTATTCTTTCTAAGATGCAGTCCTAATAAAGCCTCTGTGAGTGAGGTAAAAGCAGGTCTTTATCTGGCCAACTAAGGTCTGATTTGTAGATTTACTGCCTGCCATTCAGCTCGTTGTGGAAGTTGTCAGTGCTGGGCAGAAAATACGGCACAAATGATTTGGGTCTTAAAGGTCTTCAGCAAATGTAGCTTGCCTAGTTTTTAAAAAATTGTGTAGGGATATTAATGAGGCTAGCTAGCTCAAAAAAACCCCATAGCATTTGCGTGAGAGACAGCAGTTGCACGTCTGAGTGTCTCTGGTATTTTATTAATAGCCTGATGTGTACGCGTTTATGACTGCATGCATGCATTGTGTGCAACTACTCCAGAAAGCTCTATGTGTATTTATCTTTCCTGTATTATTCTGTGTTCTGATTTTTGTGACCACAATTTCAGAAATATATTTGAATAATGACTATTTTCAGCTGCATGAGCTGTAATTGAAATAGAGGATAATAGGGCAATGCATCACACTTCTGCTTAATTAAATTTGCTAACTCAAGGCCCAAAATATTTAATAAACATATACTGGAGAATAGCAACAGTTCAGACTTCAAAGGAGTGAGAAGGTGGCCTTACCCTAAACATTTTATGTTATGTTCGTAGAGGGGGAGGGGCGATTCTTGGTCTGTGGTTTACTTCTTTGCTGTTGGGTTCCCCTTCGCTCAGTTCTATTCCTGCAGTGTTTTTCTGAACTTTGTAGTGTATCTCTTTAAACTGCTAATGTTGTATATGGTACTGTAGAAACACCAAAGTTACTAATGCACTTTAAATTTGTGAAATACACTGAACAAGCAGGGATGTTCTGAAGATTATACTTAAGGTTTTGGGGGTTGTTTTTGTGGTATTTCTCTTTGTCTTGGTAACATGTTTACCGATGGCAGAAAGTTGCTTTTCAGATAGGTGTTTATGGTGCACAGAAACTCTAGCACTGTCACCGTTTTAAACGTAAATTTCCTTCTAAGTAACCTTGTTCCAATGACTGGCTGAACAAATTAGAAATGGTCAGCGTTGCAGGGAGAGAGCTAGAGTTCTTCATGAAGGGAAAATTTGGCTTCAAGCAGAGATCCATCTTTAACATAAACACAGATTTGCTGTTGCTTCACCAAAATACAGAGTCTTGCCTTGTGGATTTGGAGGATTTTAGCTTCTTTATGCTTTTATGTTAAAATGAATTATTCATTGCAATGAGTGTGTTTTCCCCCTGCCCTGTTTCCTTTGATTGGTAAGAGAAACTTAAATGCAAGCTGTCTTGACTTGACAACTAATTTACATATTACTGTTAATAATCTTCTTTACTGTAGCAAATGTGTGCAGCATGTAACTGTTTCCCAAAAATTAATCTCTTCTGGAAGCTGTTCTAATACTTTGGAGCTCAGTTACCTTTTTTTTTTTTCCCCAGGGATCTTGCGCTTTGCCATTGGGTTATAACTCTACTTCTGATATTATTTTTTTTAATGCAGGTAGATGTTAACTTTAAATTTTATTATCTCCAATCATAGGAAGAAGGCACAGTTCAGATAAATTATTTTCCTCCTGGAGGTTTGATTGACTTAATGTACTTTCCATACTATGGGAAAAGCTTGCATGTAAGTATTTCTTAATGATGGTCTTCATTTTGTAAGTATTTTGTTTCTTTTTGCATTTACTACTATCAGACTGATACTAAAGTTTGAAATTTGCAACGAGGTACCCATGAGGATTATTATATATGCAGAAGCTTCATAGTGCTTGATGAGATTAGAGATATGCTTTGCAGACAGGAGGAAATAAATTGGGCATCACTTAATGAAAAAAGGAAATAAATTGGGCATCACTTAATGAAAAAAGGCTCTGTGCCGGCAGTATTTAGAGAGTGTGCTGTTTTATTCACTGATGGTTTTTTTTTTTTTTTGAAGTACAGAGGAACACAAAAAAAATAAACTAGTTCCTCTGATTCCAGTACAGTTCCTAATGGTTAATCCTCGGGTTTTATGTTCAGGATATGAAGTTTATAATTCAGTATGGTTTTTCCACTGTTGGTTACACATCTTTTGTAGCTCTGCAGGCTTGTTTTCTATTCACTCTGTTTTGTGAAGAAGCGCTTTGAGGTAGATTTTATATATATATATATATATATATGTATATGTATGTGTGTGTGTGTGTATTTTTTTTTCTTTCCTCATCCCCCCTCCACTGAATATTCTGACCGTAAATTTTGTTTATATGTATGAAGAGCAGTTAAATTAAAAAAAAAAACTGCTTTGTGAATCCAGAATAAGTAGGGTTGAGACTCCAATTTCTTTTTTAACCTTAATTTAGTTATTTTTTCCTTTCTTGAATCAATCTATGATAACTCCATACACAAAATCCTTTCTTTCTACCAAATCTAAAATTAAATTGCCTCTTTCAGATGGAGTTATTCATTCTTAGTTAATAAACGACTTCACCACTAAGTTCACCACTAAGATAAAAATACTTTTTCATCATAAATATGTAAGGTCCATAGTAGACCACATTAGTTGTCGTTCCCCCAAGTGATTTTTCTAGTGCATTGTTAAATTGTTCATTGTTCAATTACCTTTCCAGTGTACTCTATAAGTTACTTGCAGCAGCTCATATCTTTACATAGCTTATCATAATCAGGCAGGTGTTTGTTATTCTTTAACATCTGCTTTCATGTTATTTGTCTGTAGTTCTGTCTCTTCATTTTGTTACCAAGACTTCTTGAACTCGTAAACCATTCATTTTTTTGTTTTCTGGGGTTTTTTTTCCCAATTTGAAGTGCTTCATCATTAGTATTAACTATGATTCCAGAGATTGGCATTCATCAGTCCAGCAATCAGAAAGCTCTCTTTCTATATACCTTCCAGTTTTTTATCATTGATTTGAGCCTTCTGTTCATAATTGTTTGTTGTCAACTTCTGCAGTCTGTCTATAGAGAACGTGCAAAGTGGTTGACACCATCTGCACAGTTATGTCAGTGAATACTGAAACCAGAGAAGCCTCTGTCATTTTTATGTTGAGAGGACTACATTTCAAAACAGGATGTCCTTGGGACAGCGGACGGTCGCTTATACTCTGAGAAACTCAGAGGATATGCTGTACCTTGTAAACTAGTTGTGTTCAGATGAGGTTGATCTTTGCCAGTTTTATTCTGAGGGTGTCTAGGCAGTCCAGTCTTGGGCCTGACACATCAAAAGCAATTCAGTACAACTCTTCAGGAGTTGATTTGCTTAATAAAAAGGGCCTGGAGCAGTGTTCAGGATCTGTCAACCTCCATTTCCAAAAGGTAGAGTCAGTACATAAGCTATCCCCTCTTGGGATGAAAGAATAGAGGAAGAAAGAGGGCACTGCTTCTCTAAGAAACACAAAATACAGCATCAGTAGCCCTTGAGATGTCGGGAGGTGGTCTGTACCAAAGATGGTACAAAGACCTTTGCTGACAAAATCCCTGTCTTACCTTTCCCATCAGTATAGAAGCGCTAAGTCTATGAAAGGAGAGTACTGAAGCCAGGCAAAACTCAATGCTATTCCTTACCTGACTTGTTAGCTGATTAAGATTTTTTTTTTTTTAAAGGAACTGGTATTCCTTTTTGGTGTTTCTGGTTCTGGATCCTTTCACTTTCACTCTGCTGTGTGAGATAAGGGCTGAGGTTTACTTGAGGGATTCTTGTTTATGCGAGGCTCAACTCTCATAACGTTGGTATATTGTGAAAAAGAAGGCAGCAGGAAGAGTTTTGAGAGGTTAATGTATTTGATTAGGTCTCGATACTGAATTGATTTCTTGGCTGTACCACAAATTTTCTGTGTTATATCTTTGTAGAATTGTTGAATTACTTTATTGTGTAAAAGAGTTAAGAGAATAAAACGAATCTTGCTGTTCAGGTGCTAAGGTGGGAGCCATGAAAGTACTATTATATGCAATTTTGCTGTCCAGAACAGTTGTTTGCCTTTTGCCACTCTCAGTGCAGTGAATCCAACTCCCTGACCTTAGTGATTGTTTCTTTTTTTAAAATGATCTGTACTACTTAATGAGGATGCTGAATATTCTTATCCCTTTTATATTGAGTAAAAGGCCATTTTGCTCCGATCTGTCTTCAAGACACCATAGAAATTTGTGCACCTGTTTCAAGTCTTGGAGACGAGAGGTTTCTGTGAGCGCAAGTGTAATTTTCTAATTGTCAAAAAACTTGCTTACTATCTCACACGTGGTGTTACTGTTGACTTGAGAATGTTGAGGACAACCTTGCCTAGATGCATTTTTTTCCTTCAGTTTGAAATTTATGGGGGCACAAATAAAGTCCTGCTCTAGTAGAGCCACTCAATGTAGTTCTTACCAGTCCTTCCCATTTAAAGATTTAAGTACATCTTCTTCCATGCCACCATTCTTTGTAAACCAGAATTTGAGTGTTCTGTAGTGCTTTCTTTGCTGGTGTGTGTGTGTGTGTTTTTTTTTTTTTTCTTACAGTAGAAGATAACCCTGAAAATAACAGAAGCATATTAAGGAGTCTCTGAAGTTAATGAAAAAAGCTAACCAGAAGTTTTATTCAATTAAAATTTAATGCTAACAATTGTAGAATATTGCTGCGTCATCTCTTAGTCCGCTAGCTTCTATGAATTTTATTCTTTAAAACTACCCACTTCTAAATGGGATAGGATGGAAGAGAAGCTAGTTTACTAATATTTGTCATAGCATGCTATTGGCAAAAAACAAACAAAAAACAAACAAAAAACCCAACAACACTTAAAACAGCGTATTAGAAAGGATGCATGCTATAACAGATTTTTAAAAAACAGAAGAGGCAATGTAATGGGTAGGAAAGCAGAATATAATTTCAGAGGCCATTTCACATAGATGTGTCTAGGAAATTGGAGAATAGACCCAATGCAATAGAAAGGGCTAAAAGTGTATGCCTCTTGAAAATCCTGTCTGTGACTGTTCAGTTATGTTGACTGCATCAGTTAGGAGATGGTGTGAAGAATGTATACCTGTATCTAACTTTGTTGAGGGGAAAAAAAAAAAAAAAAGAAAAGAAAAGTAGTCTTTCTTGGGTCAGACTGGACTTTGAAAGGTTGGATCTTAGTTTTTTCTGGACAGTGTTCTGATGGATTAAATGTTGATTGTTCGTGTTAATTGTTATGTTCAGATCACTTACTCTGGTATCTCAAATATTTTCCCCGTCTTTCTGTTTACTAGGCTCACTATTTACAGCCTCTAGTGGCTGTTCAACTAGCAATTAACTCCAACAGTACCAAAGAAGAAATAACAATTGAGTGTAAGATCCTGGGCTCACCTAATTTAAAAAATGAAGATGACCGTGACAAGTTTCTGGGACGAATTGCCTTCAAAGTTCAGATGACTGAATAGGAGGAGTTTAAAAAAAAAAAAAATCTCCACAAAGTAAACATTGTGTTGTCTGTTTTGTATCAGCTGGACCTGCCATTCTAGGATATGAGACCACCTTGGAGAATGTTCAGGTGGTATATGGCGTTCAGGGTAGCATAAATAATATGCTTCCAAATCGTATGTTTAAAATCCCTCAAAATAAATACCTATCATGCTTCTGCCTGCCCCATTTGAACAGTGTACAGACTATAGTTATGTCATTTTAGGGACCTGTAAATAGCTGTTTTCAGACACATAATAATGGTGATCTTTGTCCTGTTCTAAAATGTGGTTTTATCCCCCAAGTGAGTGTCTCAAGCTTGATGTGCTGTGCTATGTAAATATTGTATTGATTTAACACTGGTCTAACTGTCATATCTCAATGCTGACACAGTTATAGGGATAAATAATAAATGGTACCTGACTGACATAGTGATTTTTCTTGGAAGAGTAAAACACCTCCACGTAAATGTGTGTATGGGAGTGGGTGGGTGGATGGATGGCTGTGTGGAGATGCCTTAAATCCTAGATTGGGTGGGGTGGGAGAATTAAAATGGATTTTAAGAATGGGTATGGATTTCTGAAAGTAAGTGCTCAACTAGTACTTTCTTGTGCTTGTCACTGTGCAAGTATTGTGTACATGTAATTCTTGGTATAGAGTTTGGTATTCTAGCTGAGGAATTGAATCTTTTATTGTATTGTTAATTGCTTGCAATATGTGGAGCACAAATAAAATCTATACAATATTTTAAAACTTTCTAGTTCAGAAATCTAAATATAAGGCAATTAAAATGGTTTAGAGTCCTGGTAACAGTTGTACAACGGAGCCACTTGAAAGAAGTGGCCTTGCTATTATGGGAATAGGCTTTCATTTTCCAATAAAACAAATTCCTGAAGAAACGCTGTTTAAAAGAAAATAAGAATTGTCTTGATTAAACGTTCTTATGTTTAATTTATACGCTCTGTTTCCTTGCATCATTTTAATATGCTTGATATTTTCTTCCACTCTTTCATCTTGGATTTTCTGTGTGTTTCCTCATCTGCCCTTTAGAAAATTGCCCTTACCAACTGCCTTATAGAAATCCTAGACTATTGAGTTGGAGTATATATTCTGTTACAGGTATCGTGGCCTAGATTTGTTGTTACTTACCTTATGCCTCGTTCTTATAGTGTTTTTCAATACTCCGTTTAGACAAAAGAGGTGGATAATTAAGTTGAATATCAGTTCTGAAGTCTTAATGCCCTGCCTTGAAAATGTCTGAGGCCGATGTAAGCTGCGTTAGTGCAAAGTTTTTTATAAGCACCTATGCAAACGCACACGTGTGCAAGGCTGGATGAAGCTACTTTCAGTGGGACTTAAGCAGTGTGTTGATTTTCATTAAAAATTGATCAGTTCTGATCTGATGTAATTTAGCATGCCTTTTTGTTGTCTGCAACGAAAGAGTTGTTCTGTGTTCCTCACAAATATGCGGTGGGTACTTTTGTAATGATAGCATGCATAATACTGTGTAGGAATGCTCTTACCAAATCCAGTTACTGATGTTTAAATCTTGCAGTTTTAGAGCTGGGATACGTGGGTTCTTGAAGATATGACTAATCTCTGTAACATTACAGCCTTAAAATATTTTAATAGTTGTGAGGGAACTTGAAGTGTAGAGGTTACTTCTGAAAATAAAGAGTACCAGCTTCATAAAAAAAAGTCATTTCAGATTTGAATTCACTTAGGAATGGTAAGTTCTGGAGAGATGCTCAGTTTTAAAAAGAGCTGCTGCTTACAGTATCTCTTTTTCTACTTGTCTATGTAGAAAAAGCGTGAAATGGCAATTCTTCACTAGTATTTTCTGGACTGTTGGAACTTGGCAAACTTGTGCTCTCCCTAGATTTTGTGTAAGTTTCTTTTATTCAGTCACATAAAGATGATCCTTTGGAAACAAAACTTTGAAAGGGTTCAGCTATCAAAATTAGCGTGTAAAGTATATGTGAGTAATGAGATATGTGTTAAGAGAAACTATTTAAGGAATCAAACTCTGAAGTATTTCCTCGTTTTTATTTCTCTGTCTTCAGAATTTGAGCAAATAGCCTGTTTAATAAAGCAGGTATATTAGGGCACGGTATGATTATTCATTTTCTTCATGTGAAATTTTCAGTAAAAGTTCCTTGGGTTTAATTATAAATCATCTTTAAAGATTTAAAATTATATTAAAGTTTTTACTAAAAACCTGAGATGTTTAACTTTCATACTAGTAAATACTTATTTGTCTTACTGGGTGACTTTTTAGAGTCTTCAGGTTCGGAACGACGACTTCTAAATATTGCGGAGTTGCCAGTCATTGAAGCCACCTTTTGTGCCACCATGAAAATCTGCCTATATTCAATTCAGTTGAGATATCCTCTTCTCTTTGCCGTGCCCTGTTCCCACCACCCCACGCACACCCCAACAGGGGTAAAGGGGAAGCTCAGCAGAAGATTGTTAGACAAGAAAATTACCCAACGGTTTTATTTACAGTGATTATGCTGCAGATCAGATGATCTCAGGAGGACTCAGATAGATGACATGTAGTACTGACTTGCAATTATTTCTTGCTGGGGAATATGCTGCTTCTAGGACACTAGTAATTGGAAAGAAATCCATCCTTTCCTTTTGTACTGAGTGTCTCTGGTAGTTCCAAAGCAGTACTGAGATGGAGAAAGAATCTGGATGCAAATGAACGTAGAGGAAGATTTGTAGGTTAATGGTATTAGGTTTTGCTGTTGTTGTTTTTAATCCTCTTTCTTTCATGTTTGATGCCTTTAGCCAAGAGTTTTAGAAAGAAAATAGACGTCTCTGCATCAACCCCTATTGACTGTTTTCCTGTGTTTTAAGTGCAGTCTTCTCAGAGCCCGGTACTGAACCTGGATTTTCTCCTGTTTCAGGTTCTCTTCTCCCCCACTATGAAGCTTATTCAGCATAACTTTTGGATAATGTGCGACAAATAAAGCTTGCAGTCACTTTTTTTTTTCCCTTTTAAAAGTTTCTCGTAGTTAACTATATGGAGAGCATACTTTGTTTTTTTTATAAAACGAGATGGGTCTCCTGTGCTGGAAAAAAGTCTTAAATGCGTAATTTAAGGTATAGCTGGAAAAAAAAATAGATTTAGATATTAAGGATATGAGACAGGTTTGAGCATTCATTTCCGAAACCTCATAATGCTTGAAACTTTGATCCTAAGTTTATCCTTTTGCACTTAGAGCCTTGATTTAGCAAGTGAAACATTTTATCTCTTTGCTAGTTTTTTTAAATCTGCTACATGACTCAAAGTGATTTAAACAATTGCAAATGTTACGTGTTTGGATGCTTGATACTGATTTTTTTTAATGATAACTAAATTCATAGACTTTGCAGAAGTATGAGCATCATTTCAATTAACATTATTTGCCCACCTATTTGAAAATACTAGACTGAGTTTGACTTCTATATGCTATTTTTATTGAGCGTATATTCTTCTTTTTTTCTGTTTTTGGACTAACACAAGCTCTTTTTTTTTTGGGGGGAGGGGAGGGTTGTCACATTCCTTAATGAATTATTGTAGTAAGCTTTTTGTTACCACAAAAAGTGGACTATAGGAAAAATCCTCTCCTATCCCCTGCAGATGCCGGCTATCTCCAATGATTTTTTTTTTTTTCTCATTTCACTAATGGCAGACACTTGTTAAAACATGTCAGTATTCATGCTAAATCTGTTCTCAAATTACCGAAGCCCTTTAATGGATTCATCTTTATGTCAACACATGCTTGTATTCACCATACATGAAAATTAGTCCTTTTTTTGAGTGAAGATTATAGAAGAAATCGTTCTAACAATATAACGTACCATGAAAAATCTTAATTTAGACAATTTATTTTTTTGGCATTGTATTAATTGAAAGTTCAAGGCATAAATGTGTCTGGAAACAATGGTTCAGTTTTCCCCATAGATAGATGTTCTTGCTTTTTTTCTCACAAGTATAGTATAAAAACCTGTAAACTTGTCTTAATGGCCAGATGAGTTTTTGTTTTAGCATAGGGTACTTGTTGAGAGCAGAAAACTTAACCTAGCGCATGGAGGACTCTGGTTCTGCGTTGCTACAACTATTTTTTGCTGTTGCAAACTTGAAACTGCTCTGAGGCTTTGAACTAGTGGTACACACTGCGGGAATATAAGTCTTTTTATTTGGTGAGTAATGTTCACAGCACCCCCTGCATCAGTACTGACTTGTTTTTCTGTTTTGGTGGGGTTCTTTTTGTTGTTGGTTTTGTCATGTCTTAAGATAAATGATGGGAATGTACGTTTTCCTAGGTCTATGATATGTGAGCTTTTTCCCCCCTCCACCCTCAGTTTACTTTTGGAGAATATCCCTTCAGTACGAGAACCTGTATTTGTATTAGCCGTATTTGGGGTATTAGTACTTTAAATAATTTTTAACCTCCGCTATTTGACATCATGAGTCTTTGTGCTGATGTTTATTTGGCTACAGGTGTTAGGCAGCACACCATAAGGTGTGACTTTTTTTAAAACTCAGATGTTACTTGACTGTAAGTCAGTGTTGCTGTAAACACACATTCTGTCATAAGGCTTGATTTTTTTACAGTAGTCTTCGTTGCCACACAGTTAAATTACATAGAGTAACTGTCATTGTCTTGTTGTAGAAGAAGCGTTTTTAATACAAAAGGTCAGAGTCCCTATATAGGCTACTTCATACAGCCGCTCTCTCTTTTTCTGTCAAAATGAGGGAGAAAAAAAATTGGAAAAGCAGTACAGAAAATTCAGGTTGTTCTTCTAGTTTGAATTTTGTTAATTTGATGACTGTGATTCTTGCAAGTAAAACCAGTGTAACGTAAGGGTTATTCAAAAGCTTGCATGTCACTGACTAATTTGTTTGGATCAAGTAGATCTAATAATCCATGACTACAAGTAAGACTTCTTTGTCTCTTTAAATCTCAGATGAGCACCTAAAGAAGCTAATAAAGGAAGTTTCAAGATTATATTAACTAGCAAGTACTTAGATGTTTTTATGTGGTGCAGCTCTGAACTGTGAGTATTGAATGTAGCTGTGGAAGTAGTACCTCCTCTTGATTTTGTGTTAACTGAAAGGAACTGCTAAGAGTTTAATTTGGATTTGACACCAATTCCCTTAAAGGGCTGATGGGTATCAAATGTATTTAAGTCTTAGCATTTTTAATGCTATATTTATTTTGGAAAGGATACGTAGCTGTGTATATTTTGCATTAGAGAGGATTATAATCTTTTGGAATTGCTTTACAGTTGTCTGAAATAAAAACATTTGTGTGTTCTTTCTATACCCAAGTATTCTGTTACTGGTGAGCCTGTTAGTGCTGTTTCTATCTTTCTGAGACAAGGGAGCCCTTACAATGGTAACTTTTCCAGTTTTTATTGTCCCTAACAAGGTCCCTCTTAAACCTGCTGTGGCTATAGATTCTAACTTAAGAGACTGCCGCTTCACTCCTAGTTATAAATGGGACAGATGCATTTATTTAACATTTTAAGTGTTTTAATGGCTAATGCTTTGTGCCGAGTTGTGTGAACCCGTTAAGCCATTTTGTGAACGGGAAAAAGCATAATACATCAGAGCTTGGATGAGTTTTAATACAGGGAATGGTGTTTGCTCAAGTCCTTGCTTCCTTTGCTCTTTTTGCCTTTTAAGTTTAGGGAGAGGTTCCCGCAGGATTAATTAGGATAGCACAATGTAGGAAATTCTGTAAATTCCTCTGTAAACTTGTTTGGTTTTAGAACTTCCTTAATCTAAACACTACTTACAAGTGATACTAAATTTCAGCCTGACTGGTTTAAATGTTAATTTAAAACAAATCCCCAGATAAGGTTTAACTGGTTCCAAATCTTAATGCACTCTGAAGAAAAGCTGCGCAAGCGTCTCTGCCTTCTGTTGAGGTGGCAGGCACAGTAGCAGCTCATTAGTTTGTCCTCTTGCTCCCTTAGTTAATCCCTAAACAAACATCCTGATAGCTTGAGCTATTCAGTTAAGTGAAAGGTTTAATTATTTAAGGCCAACTATAGCCACAGGTATAAAGCTAGGAGGTTTTTGTGAATTCTCCCCTCATTCCCCATCCCCAGCACTTCAAGGGACTAAAACCCTGCATAGTGAGCCAATGAAGTACTGAGAAGTTTAGCTGCAGGAGGAAAGTGAAATGAGATTCTTGATCTGAATCTTGTTCTTCACTTCAGAAAAACAAGAGAAAATAAATTCATCTCCAAAAAAGTAAAGCTGAATTCAGATAAAGCTCTTCAGATGGTCGGGAGCTTCCTAGTTACTTCGTTTGATGTTTTGTGTGTATGTCCCCACAGTAGATGGCACTTGGATGCAGAAGCCAAGTACTATCTCCAGAAGCTATGCGGTTTGAACTGGAGGAGGTTGCGGTCATGTTGACAAGACTTGCAGGTTCGTTACAGTGCGGTCTCATCCACGGGCTTATAATGCTTGTGATACAGAAAAGTTGTTGTGTGGCAAGAGGACATCAATTGTGAAAGAAGGGAAACATTCCTGTAGGTAGCTTCCTCAGACCAGAATGATAACTTTGTGCTTGTGAACTGAGGCAACCTTTTCCCAAAGGTAAGACCATAGCTGGTAAGAAAAGGAGGTTATAATGTGGTCTAGTTGGGATTTAGGCGTTGTGGGTGCACAGGGGACAAGGAAGGGTTCTAATGCCTCTGTGAACTGTATGGTAACTTCCCTGCTGGGTACACGTATGACAGATTTTTGCGAAGCTGCTTGAAGCTGCTGAGAGATTGTTTGGAAGGTCCTAAGTGGATTACATTGAAACCAAAAGCATTACAGATAGAAAATTGTGAAGGCAAAATATACTCTCTTTTTAAAGAGAACTAAATAACCGAATATGAGCTCTTGTTGTAGCTTTTTGTGAAACGGACCACATGCAAAAAAGGTGAAGATGGACTTAGTGCATGGCTAAGAAAATCACATAGGAAAAAGAAGTTAAATTTAGGAAAACCGGATAAACCTTATGAAAGACACAGGAAGAAGAGATTCCTTTTAAGATCCAACTAGGTCAATACAGATTTAGGCTCCTATCACTTAAACAATTTTCAAATGAAGGATGAGGGGCAAGCTGATAACGCACAGAAGAGTTTGCATTACTGTTCAAGGTAATGCATTAATCTACAGGTGAAGCCTGATGCACCTCTTATTTTTATTAATGATCTCAAAGTATACAAAAGTAGAACACAGTCAAGAATAGCCTTAAGTAAGCAAAACGCCTTTAAGGAGATCACACAGAAATAATCAGCCCAAAATCAGGTGTGTACCAAAATGCTTGTACTTTTTAGGGGCTTACCTGTAATAGGAATATCCTCATACAAAGCCAGAAACGACATTTTTAGACACTGTTACTGCTTTTTTAGAACAACTTTTTTTTTTCCCTTACAACTTCTATTGTTGTTGTTTTTTTGTTTTTTCTTTTTCTGGGTTTTTTTGGTCACAGTCGGTACACAGGACCCAGCTCATGAGAGAGAGCTAACTGCCTGAGAAAACTTCTAGTTCTTCTCTTTGAGGAAAAAGTAAATAAGCATTCCCCTGTTGGGCTTTTTGTAACAGTTGTAATTTTACATGTCAATCACAGTTTACGGTGAGGGCAGCATGTCCTTTGTTGTCGAATGCATTCTGTAGATCATCTTTATTCTCATCATCCCGTTGTAACTTATTAGCAACCACCGGTGCCAGTAACAGGACATAGGTCATTGCACATGAGTTTCTCGTGCAAGAATCATATCAAAGTCCCTATAAATTTTTTTAAATGAGAGAGCATTCTTCCATCAATGTCGGACGTAGAACGGCCAAAGGAGATGCAGGAAGGGATGAAAGCATTAGATCAGAATAAGGAGCTGCTGGCAAATTTATATGACAAATACCTTGAAATTAAAGTCTGTCTTTTTTTTTTTTTTTCTTGAAATCCCCTGTATTTTAGTGAGCTGATGCATTTGTTTAAGGATTCACTTCTTGCTGCAGTGGTGTAACACACTGTTAAGCAGAAAGCTGCCACAGCGAATTTCACGTTTCCAAGTGCTTCAGTGTGCTAAACTAGGTCAAAAATTGCATAAGATGCCATTATTGGAAACCGCTGTCGGCTGACTTGGGCATAAAAACCTCAGTGGTGCAACTGGCAAATGCACTTTGACAAATAGAAATGCAGTCATGACTAAAACATGACAAGAAAGCTCTTTGAAGTCTCCCTAGGACCTGAATGGTTGTTGGAATTGTGGGATGTCTTTGCCCTTTGAGTTCATGTTCCTGCTATCTACTGAGCCAGAAATATTTGCTTGGCTTGTCAGAGATTTCACGTTGCTCTTGTCTGCAGGGAATTCGGACACAAGACTCCTTAACTTTAACTCGTTCTGTATTGCAAAAGATGTATCCTGTATATCCAGTTTACCAAGTTGGTTTTAGGTACAACATGTATAGCACACTGAAAATGATGGGAAGTTAAGCCTCAATAATAGCTCTTTCACTGACTGAACAGTTACTGGTGATTTATAATGAAAAATGAGAGTTTGTGGAGACGACTCAAAAAACTTGGGAGTTTCTACACACAGGAGCAGCCAGCGCTGTTCAGCTTAACGCTCATGTGCCCTGTGGGACATTCAGCATTGAGTGTAGCACTCGCGTTTTCCCTCTCTCTGAGTACTCTGTTTTTCAGGTTCAGCACAGAGGGGAATGTATGTTCATTGTATCATTCATGAATGTATCAGCCTTACATAATACTTTGCCTTTTTTATTGAGTTACAAAACCCTGTGTTAACTGGTAAGGAAAAACAAATAATTCTGGAAGTACATAGTACCACCGTCAGAAGCTGTTCAGCGTGCGTTCTCTTCTTTGTGTGCATGCAACCAGCAGCCGTGAAACGGGAGTCATTTGGTCAGCAACATCTGGTGGCCCTGTCTGTTTCGGTGGCCCTGTACCTCTTCACCATGTCCTGCAGCATGAAGAACAGAGCGTGGCCCACTTGCCTTCGGTTTTCTTATGTCGTTCTGGAGTCTGACGACTGGCGAGAGCACTGCCTGTCTTTTGCTTGCTTGTTGTTTTTTTTTTTTTTGGATACTACTGGTATTTTCTTGTCATTCTATCTTTTTCTAACACAAATTAAGCTAGTTAGGCTGAACAGAAACAACAAAATTCTGCCAGTTTAAGGGATTATTTCCATTAGCAATCGCAGAGGGATATATTTTGCTGTAATTATTTTAGTGCAGTATATTTAACTCTGAAGGGTGTATCATTGATAAAATATACCATTTGATGGATGCTTTTTTCCAGAGGTCTGAAATAGGGATATTCCTCTATCAAATGAATTAAGGAGACCAGTCTTGGAGTCTGGTGAGAATTCTTTGGACTCTAGAGATATTTATGAAGACTCTTCAGTAGGCAGTACGGTTTACCTAATTCCTGGATTTTTTGCTTCTCTGATGATATATACCCATCAATTATCATGCCAATCACACATTTCTCATGTTTAAATAGATGGCTCAGCACCATCCCCTCAAGGATACACACAGAATCATACACACTCATGTGGGCTGGAAGGGTTCTCAGCTAGTGTACAAACCTGATTAGGTCTCCGCCAGTGGGAAAGTTTCTGCCCCTCAGTAGTTGCACAAGGGTCAAGAAATATTGGTGTGATAAATGCTCTGATATTATAGCTCAGTCATTTGGCAATGGACCCGAGACAGACTAGACCCATCATTTAATCTTAGTAGTCTTAATATATTGTCTGATGTAAGAAAGTTGTAGGTAGCAGCTTGGCAGAGCATGAGTAAAGTTTATAAGCCTAGAATGTTTCCAGCTTGGCTTTCGTTGTGCTAATGAGGTGCTGAGAAAATACTAACATTGAGACACTTCAATAGTTAGACTAAAAATCCAGGGCTTTCCTTGGTGTATATCAGAATGCTAGCTTGATTGCAAATGGCTAATAGATGTATTTATGTACATCTCATACAAAGCCATCTTATTAGCAATAGGTATAGCTGTTTCTTATCTAGTTTGGATAATTTGTTATCAATAATATTTACTTACCTTGTTCATGATAGTGTTAAGATGATAATTTAAAAAAAAGAAGTCTTCCCCTCCCCCCCCCCCCCCCAAGTGCTTTACTGGTACTGGATCTTTTTTCATCTTGAAGTGTATGTCTGCAGATTCCCCAGAACTGTATGTATTTTCTTAAGCCTTCAGTGTAGGAAAAACAGTTAACATTTCTCGCCTTCTGAGGTTGGCCATCCCTTAGATCTTAAAGGTAAAACTTAAGTTTTAATTGAATCACTTTTAAAAAATTTAATACCATATAAATATAGATTTCATATTACTATATTCTTCATGTCTTAATTACTCTGTATTCTTTACTCTGTACATTCAGAATTTTGAAGTAAAAATCTTCCTTCCTTACTAGGAGACACTAGTTCTTATGGGAGTGGCACCTCGAATTTCTTCATTCCCAGTCGCTGCTGACTGTTTTAAAAGGAGAATAGATTAAAGTATGTATCAGAAATGACTTTTTTTTTGGTTTTGGGCTCTCCAATTCTAACAACTGGAAGCTGCTGACCTTCAGCATGCTCCAGACTGTGGAATTTCCTTCCAAAAGTCCCAAAGAAATTCTAATGGACGTTTGGGGGGGCGGGGGGGGGGTTCAGTGTGGAACGTGACAGCCAGGCCATACTGTCTAAATGTATTAGCACTGCAGTGTAGCAAATTAGCCACACTCAAAATGGTGACAGGATTGAGGCTCTTCTAGAAAGACATGAGTTCTAATCCTCCCCGGCAAATCCAATTTCAATTCATTTTCCAGACTTACTACAAATCATTCTGTAGCTGGAGCCTTTTATTGCAGGCAGCCATGAAATAAGTGATTTTTGAGAGGTTGAAGTCTGATCTTCTCTCTCCGTTCTAGCTTTGCTAATTCCAAATCATTAAAAAATTAGGAGTTTATGAATATTTATAAAAAGATTGATTTTACTTTTGTTTGCCTTCTGGTTCTGAGCCTATTTAAATACTGTCTGTGGACTGTTCAATGCAAATAAGAGACGCTTTTCTTCTGCAGTGCTGGGGCTTTATGAAAAGTATTTCTTACACTGCAGAATTAAAAATGATATTGTGACTAGCAGGTGCAACAGTGGTTCGCCTAGGACAAAATCACCATGCCTTACAAAGAAAACGTGCTGCACCGTAGTCTTGTTCAGCTCCTTATTTTCTTTGCGTAAATCTTTTAATGGAAACTAAACTGGGCTTTAAGAACTCGTGCTCGCCGAGCCTTGCTGCCGCCCTCCGCACCGTGCTGGCCCAACGCACCAGCTGCGCCCTGGTGGCACTTCGTACCCTCCTCTACCTCTTCCAGCGTCCTCGAGAGGAAAAAAAAGGAGCTGGGCGGCAGCTCGGGCGACGGCAGGGATCAGAGGGCACCGGCCGGCGCGGACACCTGGGCGCGGACGGGCGCGGGGGCGGCGCCCCGCCGGGCGCACCTGTGCCGCGCCGCGAGGGCGGCGCAGGCGCGAGCCGCGGCCGTTGCCCGCTGACCGTTGCCCGCTGACCGTTAGGCGCGCGGGCCGCTGAGGGCGGTCCTCAGCGTGGGCGCGGAGGGGCTTCGCGCCGGGCTGAGCTGCCGCTGAGCTTCCCCCCCCCCCCCAACCTCGGCGCTCGTCGTGGGCAGGTAACGGGGTGGCCGGGGCGCGGAGGGCGGCGCAGGGGCTCGGCGAGTCGGGGCAGGCCCCGGCGGGCGGCGGGGGAGGCGGGCGCCGCTGGCCTCGCGGGGCGGCGCCTCGGGAAGGGCGGGAGGGCGGCGGCGAGGCGCGGGGCCGTTCGGGCACCGGAGGCGCCGGTACCTTCGCTGCAGGGGAGCTGTGCTAAGTCGTAGCCCTAACGGCGTTAAATAGCGTTTTTATTAGCGCGTCTGAGGTCGTGAAAGAGCGAGCTCTTAGTCGTATCGAGCGGCTGAGCTGGTCAATGCCTGTCGGAGAGATAGGCAGTCGGTGGCTCTGGGCGTTGCTGTAAATTCTGACCTTGTTTGCTGCAGCTGTGGAGGAAGAGGTGAAAAATCAGTGTATCTAGGTAATGCTGGCATCGGGGGAAGGGTAGTATAGGACTTTTTGAACTAGCAAAAGGGAAACAGCCACCGTCTTGCTGCCTTTCTGTAAAAAGAGTGAGAAACGACTTTGGAAGGGTTACAACAGCGGGAGGCAGATTTCACTGTGCTGTGTGTTTGAAGCGGGATATGGATCTCCTGCGCTTCTGCCATTTTCCTTTGGTCCTTTCTCTTCCTGCGTTTCTTTGCTGTCCTAGTAAGCCTGCCTAGGCTTTTCCATGCACAGAGAGCTGCGGCATGAGCGGCCTGGGATGCTTGCTGTGGAAGAGCAAGCTCTGCCAGAGCTCATGTGGCTCTGCGTGCCCGCTGGTGTTCCCCCAGGTGCCCGAGAGCTCAGTCAGCCTCTTGCTGTTTAAGAGCAAACCGAGCTGGTGAGCAGACAATCCCATATCACGAAGACAAGAACAAAGCAAATTAAAACACGTAGGGGAACCCGACAAACACAGGGTACATCCTGGACAGAAAGACATGGTTTTTGGAAAGTAGAATCATGTGGCTGTTCTGGTTGTAAGTTGCCCTTCTGTAACAGTAGACTTAAAGTGTTAACATCTGCCTCCTATAAAGTGTATTGACATGCAAAGGCCTTTTTTTCTGATGCTTAGCCAGGGTGTGGACTTAAAAAGTATGCCAGAAACTGCAGAAACTGTGCTTTTCTTCTTCTTCTTCTTTTTTTTTTTTAATCTTTACATTTATCACAGAGAAACTTTCTGTGGGGTGCACACAGGTAATTACAGTGTGCCAGCTATTTTGTGTTGAGTTCACACCCTTCCTTAGTTGCAGTAACTTGTTCTCTTGTACATGCCCTCAACTTAGTCCTCAGTAGAGCATTCTGAACGCTGTTTGATTTCATGCTGGGAAACCAGAGGCTTAGATTGTGCACAACTTAATACTAGGATATTTTCTTCCCTGTCAGTATGGTTTACACACTTGAAACACTTTTAACCCCTAAATGTGCCAAGAAACTCAGGTCGTTATAGTTACGATTTTGAATAAATTACTTCTATCTTGTTTATGCTAGCAGCTGTTGTAATAATATCGTAGCCTGCTTCTTCTTACATGTAGCCTGCTTTTTTTTTTTTTAACATAGTATGGAATTTAACAGGATTTTTACTATTTAACATTTGCAAAGTAATGTTCAGTTGATTGTGATAGTTTAATTAAATGTAATATCTGTGTGTTATCATTGCTCCATAACCTAGACTTTAACATCAAGATGATAAGACCTTGTATTAGCTCTGGGGATGGTCCTTTGAACCAAGGGAGAGTATTGGTTAGTACAGAGGTGGGCAGTTCTGCGTTCGTGTTTTGAAAAGCAATGGTGCATGGATAATTTTGCCATTTTGTTACATCACTTGCCATTTCCTGCTGGGGGAACATGGGTTGCTCTGTTTGCCTGTTCTTTTTTCCTTTTGATGTAATTTCATTGTTGCAGGGTTTTATATCACTTCCTGCTCAGAAACGTCTGGGTCAAAGGTTTTCAGTTACAGTTTGTGGATCTGCGAGTTCTCTGAACAACTGGTGAAGGATTCATGAAATGTAACAAAGAAAGTCAAGCCTATTATCAGTTGTCTCTAAATCACTGTACAAGAGAAGGTATCACTATTAGAAATTGCTGAATAATGCTAGTCTAAGTGGCAGCTGTGAGAGCTACGCCAATGGGCAGGAATGCAAACCCTTTAAGAATTTGTGTGTTTCAGTATGACAGGCATGTTTAAGCCTATATGATAGGTGACAAGTATTGTTTATTCTGTGAAATATATAAGAACAGTTAGTTGTATTTTGTTGCCCTTCAACGGTAGTTTCGGTGAGGAGACAGTCCCAGTGACTAGTTTTGTTGTTGTTGTTGTTTTTTGTTTTTTGAATCTTTCAAATGATCTACAATAAGAGCTGTTGAATAGGAGATTGATATTCAGTAGTGCCCCACCAACAAAGATGTGTAATTTTCGTAGGCAGAAGATAGGCCCATTGCAGTAAAGCTGAGCCATGTTGGGGAACAACCTACACGAATCACACGCAGTCAGGAACATTACTCGTGACAGTGGACTTCCACAATGAAGTATTGTTCAAATCTATCCCCTATCCTACACTTGGGGTTGAGACAAAGTTTAATGAATAATAAACCTACACAATCTTGATATTTTTTTCTGATCTGTTTTTCTGAGATCTTTTTGCTTTCAGAAATGTCTGTAATTCAGCAAAATACAGCTTTAAAGCCTGTACTGCCCCCCTGCAAAAGACTAGGTGTGGACTTAATGTTTCTGTTGTTACCACTAGCAGAGAGAAACCTTAATGCTGCAACAGTTAGAAAACAATTGCCGTAAACCATAAGGCAAAACAGTTATCTTATTGGACAGTTAGCTGAAATTCTTACCAAAAGCATTTGTAATTTCAGAGAGGGCTTTTTCCACAGAGCTTTCCATTCTTAGAGAGAAACATGCACAGTACTTTCTTATTAGAAGAAAAAGAATAAAAGAGTTTTTATGCTTTAACATTTTCTCTGTGTTGGTTTCTTGGGGGGAGATACCCAAGTGAAAATTCAGCACGAAGAAATAAAGAGGCTACGATCAAAAAATGTGGATCCTTTTTGGATTCTTTGGAGGAGAGTATTTATCCCAACAAGCTTTACTATTAGTTTAACGTTCCAGATTCCTTATGGTGGCAACCTTGCATAGTATTTAAACAAATAAAAAAATGTACAGACGTTTACTTCCCCTTCCCTTTTTAATAAAGGAGTATCGTTATTACTAAGGTAAAGACGGTATTCTTGCACTACTTCAGCTGTAATTCTGGCCCATGGAAACCATGTAACAACTGTTTTCAATTAGTTGGAGCTTATTTGGAGCTAACTGAAGCCTTCTAAATGTGTTCATAAAAATGTCTTTCCTAATACACCAATGTATATTAAATGAATGTTTTCTAGGAGAGGTCTGCATTAGAGATTTGTTTTTATTGCACAAAAATCAACTTAGTTTTGCAAGTTTTTTTTCCTATTGTCTTCCAGTCTTTTTTTTTCCAGTTGATTTGACCTTAAAAATATTGAATTGTAGGGTGTTGTTGTTGTTGTTTGGGGTGCATGTGGGAAAACAAGCACTGTGAAATTACTCTGGGATTTTTGAATTTGATGTAGTTGAGGGAAAGCTACCACAGTTGATGAAGGGGAACTGTATTTAACTCTCCCTAAATTTTTATTATTTAGGTTCCTATGAACAAAATATGGGAAGAAGTTGGAAGGATATATACTTAGAGCGTACAGATGTTTGAAAGGTGTCGACAGTATAGTATAGAAAGATTATTTAGCATAAAACGCAAGGGTTGCACAAAGAATTAGGGAATGTAATACAGCATACTGAGAAGGGCCCTGTGGATACCTTCCCAGCAGACTTGACTGTTAAACAGAAAGACCTCACGGTTTTACTATTAAGAAACCAGAATGGAAAAAGCCTGTATGAAACATGCATTGTATTTTTACACAAAAATTAATCAGATGATTTTGAGGCTTTCTTTTACCTATCAACTAGATGCATTTCTTAATGGGATAGGAACCAGAATATTTTTAAGAGTTTTGTGAGTTACTTTGTCAATAGGTAATAGCGTTCATGCAAAAACGTTGGATGCCTGGGAATTGACAGGCAAAGTTTTTCTGAATGGTAAACACTCACCAACGAGGCTGCAATTGCTAGGTTTGTATGTTTATTTTCAAAGCATCAAACCTCATGCAATTTTTCCTGCAGTTTAAACCATAAAGTAGGGTTTTCCTTTTTTTTTTTTTTTTTTTTAAATGAACACATACTGTGAACATTAACCTTGAGCAACTTTCTTCCACGTTTTTCTTAAAAACAAGCCCAACCCTGTTGCCTTGAAAATCTTTTATTCTGTTCCTCTACAGTAAAGCTTTACTTTCCTGTTCACAAACAGCTGGATGTTGTTTTTGTCCAGTGTGTACATACTCTTCATGTCAGTCAGCTGTTTGCTGCTCCCTGTCCCCCACCCCCATTTTGCAATGTAGAATTCCCACTTGCAGCATCTTCAGTAAACATGGGATCAAATGAGTATACAGAAATAGCTTCTTCTATAAAATTTCCATTAAAAAAATAACAAGTATTTATTTACAAAGTGTGTACTACTACAAAGTAATATTTCCTATTGGTTCCAATATACTATTTGCTAATGCCAGTGTTCCTATTAGGAAAGTAAAACTTTGTATATTTATTTGTCTTTGTGTTTCTGTTTGTCAGTGTTTACTGGTGGTTTACTACCACATTCTCTTTATGCTACTCCTAGCCAAGTACAATGTGTTAGTAGAAACTAACACTATTTGATCAGGGGAAAAAACCAAGATAGTTTAATAGCAGTCTTTTTGCAAAAAGAAAACTTTGTAATTTAAAGGTATTTGGAAAGAAAAAATCCATGGAGAATTCAAAAATCTGCAGCAAATGTAAGATGAGTGGGCAGCTTGGACTTTCTCAAAGATGCAGAAATTTAGCATGGGAAAAGGGAGAAATAAAAATGCTTCAAGCTTAATTTTTGATTTCTGTAAACATGTTTGTGTCATACTGTGTGCCAGTAGATATTTTGGAGGGTAAGAATAGTGAATTAAAAATTTTAAATCTCATGTAGTTGGCATTACCATTAATTAGATTTTTCAGCGCTGCTTTTCTTCCCACCCACCAAGTTTACAAACCTTCCTTTGAGGTCAGCATTGAAAGTTGGCATAAAATTGTCCGACTGGCATCCTTCTTCTTAAAAACAAAAAAAAACCCCACAACTTCCCCCCAACCCCAAATAACCTTGTCACCTATTTCATTTAAAACAATTAATAGACTTTTAGGTAGTTTCTGCATTTTAAACATAAAAAGAATGTATCTTTAGAAGAATATAGCTGATGTTAAAAAGTGCTACTGTAATGGGAGGGGAGAAGTCACATTCTTTTCATCGTAATACATGTTGCAGTGGCTCTGTAACATTGGTTGATATGTAAGGGAGTTTTATTTCATTATTAAGGGATTGATCTATTGCCAAATCTTCTTAGAAGTGCCAACAGACGTGTACTGTTTTAAAAACTGTGCCTATACTTGCTGGCTAGTCTTTCCTCACGCTATGTAGAACATGCAAATACAAAGGCTGGTGCCTTATTTGCAGTCAGGTCCTGAGGGAAGAGGATGAACTCATATCCTAGTTCTTGCAGGCTTGTTCAAAGTAAGATTTTTTTCAGAGTAGATGTTTGAGATAAAGTCATATTGTCTGCATATATTTCTCAAGAGCAAAACCTCTCTATCCGAAGTATTTTTCATGTATATATCCTGGCTGTAGACAAGGGAATGTGCCTGAAACTTGTGTGATGCGTTTTGATTCAGCTGGAATTTTTGTGGGAAATTTTGGGAGATGCACTTAATCCCTGCATCGCTTGCAACCAAATCTACTAATGTTAAAGTTACATTACAGATGTAACAAACCCACCAAAAAATTGGAGACCCATTTCTGTGGAGTTAACTTTCTCTGGTCAATGTTTTAACTTGTGTAGCCGTTCAAGAGTTGTATGTGACCTAAAAAGTAGCTTTCATCAAACCTACGTGTTGCTGAAAGGTTGACGTTGAAACCAAATTTAATCTTCACAAAAAAGCAACGTAAAAGGAAGTGTTCCTACTGAGCTATCTTTAAATGTTGGTGGAAAGGGCTATGTGTATGTGGTGGGGGTTTCCTCTTTTATTGCCTTGGTCTTAGAGATGCGGCATTGCTGCTACATGGAAGGCATGAGAAATAAATAGTGCTAGGGATTAATTTCTCTGTTTCACACAGCCTGGATAACGACAAAAGCCTTAAACCAAGTCACTGGGAGAGGCTCGTTTTGTCTTGGAAAAGTTTCCTATATGCCACATAGAAGAGTTGGATTTAAATCCACAGCAGGATTGAAATATTAGATAGCTGTTTCCTGCTGTCATTTGGTGTGCACATTACCAAGTTAGGTGCCTAAGCCTGGAGAGCATTCTGCATTTAAGAATGGCATTTAGAGAAGTCAGAAAATTAAGTGGGGTGCCCCCTATTCTAGCCAGTACAAAATACTAAGAAGAAAGTCTGGACTACTGGGACGTTCCTTTATCTGCTTGGAACTGTGATCTGTGCCCTCCCTCCGACAGGGAGGTATTTGATCCAGGTCAGCCTGTTTCCCATAAGGGAGAAAGAAAAAGAAAGTTATTCATTTGCTTCCTATTGTTTCTAAGCGGGAGATTCCTCCCGCCCCGGATTTGGATGGTTAGATCAAATGTCTTGTCTTCCCAATTCTGAGGAAGGATTTTGGTCTCCTGCCTCTTTTAGATGAATGTCCTAACTGTTGGATGGTTGGATACTGTCAGAAAGATGTATGTAGGAAGAAAACATTTTGGTTGTGGCTGATCTTTGAGGTAGGCCAAAGTGGGAATATTAAAGGTGTTGAATGAACAAGCGCTCTCTAAACAAGACAACCCCTTTGATTGTTTGGGCTGAGTGCTTTTGGGAGGGTTCTCCCATCTGTCAGCATTAGCTGGGTTAGGTATCAGTGGATGCTAACTCAGGTAAATGGGTTGAGTGAGCTAGGAAATACTTGCATGCTGTACAGTAAATACAGTAAGAAAGGATGGTGATACATAGCAGAGGGAACGAACAACTGGGAATAAGCTGCTTTTTTGTTTGGCAATACCGCTGGGTCCAGAGGAGAACATTTGTTCACGGACTCATAAAAAAGCACTTATCAGACTAACTCCAAAGCATATATAGGAAAGATATCACCTGATCTGAGAATCTGGGTAAGTCTAAGGCATGAGAGTTTCAAGAAATGTAATGGTGTCAAGACTTGCTTCTAGGGAATACCTGCTAGCAGCAAATTATGCATGTAGAACTGCTGACATGCTTGGAAGGGTAGGTGTGTGACAAATTCTGAATGCTTTACTGGCATGTCAGTTCTGGACACAGGTCCAGATTCATCAAGTGGCACATGAAAAATAAAAATAAACACATCCAGGCCAAGTTTTCTTAGCTTCTCAATGGTTCATCAGAGTGCTGCAAACAGGCACAATTTTCCACTGCTGAGGGGTTAAAAAGGCCTTCAGCCATAAAATATTGTATAGTAAACAGAACATTGTCTCCTCAAAGTATGACTGTTGCTAGAATTTATTGTTCAAAACTTTAAAAAGCTCCTATAGTCTTTTTCCTGCTTCATTGTATCTTTGTTTGTTTGTTCTTAAATACTTAGCTCTTGACAGGGAGAGAATCTTGTAATGGAAAGATACAAATAGCAGGGTCACAGTCAGAGACTTGTTTTGGTTTGTTCACTATATAATATGTCCTGTAGTTTACTTGCTTTGTTTTTAAATGAAACCAAAACCCAAATGTCTTTAACTAATTAAAAGGAAAGTGTCCTCTTTAAAATGGGTCTGGATTATTTTCAGCTGTAAAGAGCCAGTTAATTATAAAAATGAGTATTGCCCAGTGCTTACTTTCAAATGAGATTAAATTTCAGCCATGCTCTTGTGTTAAAAGGATGGGTGTGGTCAGAAGAAAGAGCACTTCACGTTTTAAACCTTAATTGCTGAATTCTGACTTCAAGCATCGTTTTATGAATAAACTTGAGGGTGTTGGGTTGGGGGGAGGATTAAAATTTGGCTCTGCTGGGCCTTTTTGCATCATGCTACTCTAAACTGACTTAGTTAACTGGCACAAATCCCTCCATGAGTATTCTGTACACTCAGCAACTTGCAGCGGTTCAAGCAGATTAGAAGTATTTGCAAATCATAGTTTAAAAGGCCCCCTCCCCAACCCCTTAGCCAAAATGGAAATATCTTCAGTGTGGCTTGTTCCAATTTAATGAAGATAGTTAAAATCATGCCTTCAGTTAAATGCTAAAGCAAATAATGTTTACTTAAATAGACAGACGCGCTTTCTTAGGTTAAGTGGATTTTTGCCATTAATTCCAGTGTTGAAATGAGAAGACTGGCACAACTTTAATATAACTTTTAAAACCAAAATCCACAAACATTATGTCTGATTTCCACAGAGTAGAAAAATGCTGTCTCCCACTCATAATTTTTCATCTAGTTTGTGGTGGTGACAAGTTTTTCTGAGTCAAATTTAGATTGTTTTCAAGCACCACAAAGTAAGTCCAGAAAAACGGTTTACTTCCAATATATATAAAAGCATATATACATAGCATTATATTGCTTTCAGCCAAGTGCTTTTTGAATGTGTAACCGAAAAGTAGTGTTTCAAGAGACAGAAACATGTCACTTTTAAGTTCTACTTCAGCTACTTATGGACATTTAAATGTTACCTCTGCCTTATACAAGATACCATCTAGTACCAGTTGCTAGTTGTTTCATTTGAATGAATATTCAGAGTATTGCGTGAGAGATTAGAGGACAGTGGCAGCTGAATAGAAAATGGGAACACCAGTGTTGTGAATGACCATATTACTCTGGAAAATGTCTGCTGGTGGCCCTCAGAGGAAAAGCCTGCATGCTGAAGCAAGTGAACAAGGCTACTGCCATTAGCGGGAGCTCTGTGATTGCTTAATATTCTTGTTCCTAAGTGCTCAGAGCTCAGTTCAGATGCAACAGCTGTATTTGGGAGGTTCTACATTTACCTTTTCTTTTTTCTTTTTTCTTTTTTTTTTTTTTAAATATGTCAGCTAATATCAGCAAGGATGACTGAATGACTTGCCTGAGATTATATAGGGAGTGAACTATAGCTGGATGAGGACCAGAATTCTCCTAGTTCCCAGACTTTAGTGTAACCACAAGACCACAGTGCTCTAGTAGAACTTCATTCTCAACTGGAACTTGGCACAAAAAGCCCCAAGGGAAGAATTTCCTTTTGAAGTCTCTTTTAAGTGTTCAAACATGTTTTGTCCTTTGTATTTAACTAGTTCAGGAAAAAAAAAAACTTCAGAAATCGTGGTTCAGCTGTGTACATAAACGTTATGTGGTCCTAGACTGATTTAAAAAAAAAAAAGAAAAAAAGCAGCTAGTGGTTGATAGCTTGAATTTTGCCAGAAGGCAAGTAGCTGTGCAGTCTGCTGCTCTGAAGGAAATGGACATCAATGGGAGCAAGATCTCATGGAAGATCTTCCTCTTGAAAAGCAGAAAGCACAATGAAGCTAAGAAAATACCTTACACTTCAGAGCAAGAAATTTGTTTTTGCCGGCTTCTTACAATTCCAAGTGTTCCTCTTTTAACGATTGTTTAGATGAGTGTTTTGCTGGTTTTTCTTTTTATGCAAATTTTTAGTGGGAAATGTGTGTAAAGTTAGATATGTCCCCTAATGTATGGGGCCAGGGTGGGGAACTTTAGAAAATGTTCTATCCCTAAGACTGCCTTAGGATGTTCTGTGCATATCGGGGTATCTTTGATCTGCCATCTCCAATGAAAGCTGCCAGGATAGTTTTCCAAAAACAAAGTAATATTAAGAATAAAAAAATTATCTGCTTGTATGAAATATCACAGATACTACTATTATGGAATTATCAGTTTTATGCCTGGAGTATTTGTTAGCTTCTCCTCCTCTTACCACAAAAGTGAGCCACTTCAATCAAGTGCTTTGAATCCCTCAGTGCGAACATTCTTTTGTACTTGTAAAGCTTTTTTTCTTCATAGAGAGGTAGTGTTACAGATTTGGTTGAAGTGAGGTTAGCATATATTCCCTTGGTCAGCTGTTGTCTATGAGCCGTGTGCATAGCGTAGTCTAACAGTCTTGCCCAGAGGGCAAATAACATAGTAAGTGTACAGGAATTTTCTTCTTTGTGCATTTGCAAATCATTTGTGTAACCTAGATAGCTCTGTTTATTTCAGTGAGAGCTACGTCTAAATAACGGTGCCATTCTATCTGTACATGAAATGCAGGAGTTTAAACTATCTGTGTAAAGTTGCTACCTGGATGTTTTATTAATTTTTAGTGCAAGACTGTAGGTGTGCTTGAACGCTCCTTGCAGTTATACCTGTCCTGTATGTAGCTAGTCACGTGCCAACTCCAGTAGAACAGCCAGGTAGCTTTTTACCTAAAGCCTCAGTTTTTCTTACTAGTTCAGGCACAGCACTTTCAGATCATGTTGGCTTGAGTGCAGATTTGTCTGGAAAAGATAACGTGGACAGACCTCGTACTGTGTTAAGAGTAATGGCTGCAGCAATCAAGGAACATAGTTTGCTGCCATTGTTCAAGTGAGTAAGGTATTGCAAGTTGCCTAATCTTTTAAATAACACAGCCAAAGTCATTGTGTTCTGACAGCTAATATATCGGTACTTAGAAATAGTTCAACTATTTACATGTAGTATAAAAACTAAAAAGGAGTAACTTATTTATTTTAACTGGATTCACCTAATTAAAAATAGTTAACTTCAAGACTAGTTAAAATACTGAATGTTAGAACACCATCGGAAGAGTACCATCTATAGTGTATTTTGCTTTGCTATTAAAGATTTTTTTTTTAAAGTCTTTGTGATTGGATGTGATTTTAAACATAGAATATGGAGCCTCCTGTTGTAAGCCTCATTTAACTGTTCAAACAGGATTCACGTTGTGTAACTTGAGCCACAAATCATCTTAAGAAGCTGCTTGGTATTAATATTTTCCAAAGGCGCATCAAGGTGGGTCCAACAGAAGTTAACTATAACCAAGTTAGATTAGTGTATTATTATACTCCTAATCCAATTAGGAATTGTCAAAATTGAATTTTCTTCCTAAGTATCTCAACCTATGACTTTAAAAGTATGACTTGCCTGCCCTGAATTTTAAAATCCTGCCCTGAAAAGATGTTGCCCAAGATTCTTAACATAAAGACCTTTTTAAAAATATGCATGCTGTAAAATCAAATGGATTATAAAATTAGAACAATAAAGGAGAAGTTATACTGGATATATTGTAATTTATAAATACATTTTTTTCACTTATTTTTTTCTCTTTGAAAAAAAGCTGGTGCAGAGAATACTGCTATTTTAATCCTGACTGCTTAGTAATGGCTAAGAATAATCACTTATTTATAATAAATTAGGCCTGCAGTATAAATGAACATATGAACCTTTCAAAAGAGACATACTAATGTTATTTTTAGAGTATCTAAAATGGATTTAATCTATGTCAAGATTCATTTCATCACTTGCAATTTATATTACTTTAAGAATCTTCTATACAGCAAGTTGAACAGAAAAAAGCAAACATTCTAACAGCCCCTCTCCCTATAATAATTTTCATACAAGATATTTTTAAATAGCTATTTTAGCACGTGAACGTGCATGTACTTTTTTTTTTTTTTTTTTTTTTGTTAAGGTAGCACAGCCAAAAGACAATGCGAGAATCAGCATCTGTTGTCTGACCCTGTTTTCTTCTCCATCTGGTTAGGATAAGGGGAAGACAGAGACTTGAGACAGAATGTCCCAAAATGGAAAATGTGAACTTGATGTTTACTTCGCCAAATCTCCAGGGACTTTGTTCTTTTCCTGGTTGTAGTTGATAAAAACACTTTGCTCTCTGTCTGCATTATCGCTCTGTGTTCAATTACCAAAAGTTTTCAATTTCAACTTTGGAGGTGTTTGTTCTGAATCTTCACTGAACACTGCAAACAAAGGCAAGAAACTTAAAATCCAAAACAGGAGCTCTCATTAAGAACGTGTATGAGCAGTATTTCTTATACTCAGTTTTCTACTGTCTTTATTCTGGGGAGGAAGAATCTTCATCGTCATCCTCTTCATCTTCATCATTGAATGAACATGGTGTTTCTCCCCGTGATTCTGAGTAGCGTGATGTTGCACTGCTGGACTGTTGACTGCTAGGGGCAAGGAACTGCCCAGTTGCTAAGGCCACTTCAGCATCCAAACACAACCCTGGATTCTCACTATCAAAACAACAGAAATGTTGAATTTTAGAGGATTTCTCATGAAGGTTTAAGCTTTCTTTTTGGCCTCAGCTTTTCCCTTAAGAAAAGGAATGCTACCAACAAGGAAACATCTCAAACGCTTTACATGAAATACAGCAAATAGTTAAGAAAACTGCTGAAAACATTGGAAAATAGCAGGAAAAGAAGATTACTGGGAGGCTGCTCCTTGTGTGTGTGTTGAAGCTTAGGGAGAAATGTATCCACCACAATTTTGACTATACACAGAAATGTATGCAAAATGAAATGAAGCTATTAAACGTCCTAAGGAATATCCTGACCCAGAGTAATTCCACGCGCCCCCCCCCCTTTTTTTTTTTTTTTAAAGGTACAAGTAACCTCCAACCAAAGTGTGTGTGTGTTCGGGGGGAGGAGAGGGTTTTTTTTTTTTTTCCTTTTGGTTTCTTTTTAATTATGATTAGACAGTGTGGAAAAAATGTCTTCCATGAGACCTCAAGCAATAGTGCGTTGAATCACAAAATATTAATTTATATTCTTCATAAGTGTTATCAGGCTTTCATCCACATATAATTACCTATTTGTAGTCTGTGCCCAGACAGGCATGTAAGGTTAACTGGGAAAACTCTGTTCTTTTAATAAAGGCTTGGAAGTGATTCTACTCCTTTGAAGAATAGATACAAAATAATATGTTCAAAAATTCTGAAGAAGTTGATTTGGCCTTTCAAACTTAATTACTTTATCAAGTAAGATGGCCTAAGAGACTCTCTTACAATCAAAAACCAACTGTAGTAGGAAACATCTCATTTTCTGCTTGTAAATGGTATGAAATGGTGAGGTTACTGAAAGTACCACAAGCATATTACCAATATCCTTGAATTAGAAAAAGACTTCAGTTACCTTGATTTAGAAACAGAAGTGCCTCCTGCTACTTCCGTATGTGAAGCTGCTTGTGCTGAATTTGAAAATAATCCTTGGTTCATCCAGGAAAATCCTGCAGACATATCTAGAAAAAAGCATATTTGCATGTATTATAGTTACAAATTTTCTTCCTTTACAATGTTAAGCTTTGCATTCTATTTGGATTTGGGAATCCTTGTTTTAGTTTAGAAGAGAGGGTACCGGTAGCTTGAATGCTGCTTTTATACTGTAGATGTCCTGTTTAATCAAGATTAGATGCTTTTCTTTTCTTTTTAAAATAACTATCCCCCTGTGTTTGTGGATACGCTCTAGCCTTGCACTCCCTCATACTTAGCACTGCTCAATGCCCTCTCCGTTTCATCTCAACTGTGGAATCACAGCATAGCTAGGAGGAGTCTGAGGGAGAAGGAAAGGAGGACAAAAAATTAATGTACATGTGACTTTTGCATCCGGAAGAACTGTGATTATTCATATGAAACTATAGTCATATGAACCTGTCTGAAGTGAATTGACACTGCGGGTGACCCGAACAGTAGCCATATGCAATCACAGGTACCTGGAATTGAGGTTTGGAGTCCTTCACGGAAACTTACTACTACAGATCCATCCTATCAAGTGCTGTCAACAGCTATAAATGCATTTGCTGAAAGTATGACTGGAGCTGTAGGTGTCAGGGTTGGAGATGCTGCAGTGAAGGAGACAGTATGCGTTTCAGTAGTGCATGTGTTCTGATGGCTGAAGGCAGTTTCACCTTGGTGGTCTCATTGCTGGCTGTAACACAGACTCCTAATCCATTTTGACACACTTTGAATAGAAATGGCTACCAGCTGTGGATCAAACAGACCATATAAAAGATTTTGTCCTGGGAATATAAAAGAGACTTTTGCATACTGTAAGTGTGATTTGTAAGTCTCCTCTCTAGAGATAGGAAATTTTAGAAATAAAATGGGTAAGAGTTAGCTTTTAGGTTAAGGAGGAAGACAAAAGCTATTTTGAGATGGAATTTGGACAGGTGGATAAAAACACCTTATCTAGAAAACAAATGACCAGAAACAACTGTAAGTGGAATTAGGAACAAGTCAAAGAACTTGTTTTTCCAAGTCTCTTGTCAGAAATGTTCATGAACGGAAACAACTAACAGGTATTATTTGTTAGGGAATTTGAAAACAATGACTATGAGGGTCTTAAGTAACCATTCGTGTCTGGCAGAGGGCTCTTCGCAGATTTACTCAAGGAATTCAGTACTATTGCAAGATGGTCAAAGCTCCTTTCATCAAAGTAGAGAGAAATTGGTATGTAGGCCCCAATTATGTTGAAGAAGGAACTAGGCTCCCCTCCTCCCAGTAGCAGGGGCTTTTGTTTGGCTTCTACTTGTCTTGGAGTTGAGGTACCTGGGTGGCTATGGTTTCGCTGCATCTGAGTCTGGGCGTAGCTCTCGTGCCTTTTGCTGATTTCCCCCACCCTGACCGAGTATTCTGAAACCCCACAGACTGAAATTACTGATTGGCACAGCCACATTTCTACAGGAGATTCTGGCAATCTTAAGAGCTGGGGACTGAGCCTTACAGCATGCTACAGAGCATTTCTGCAACTCAAGCCTCAGCTCTTTGCATGCAACAAACTTGACAAATGTTGAGCTTTAAAAATGCATATCCAAAATAGTACAAGGAACATGGCATGCAATGCAATACTGTTGTTCTATTAGCTGCTTGGCGAACAAAACGGAAAGCTAAACACTTGGAATTAGTGACGGTGAGCATGTTCTAATAGTCTGAATACCTAGAAAAAAATCCTAAAACGCTGTATTACCCTGGGTTATTGAGGTGAACTGGAAGGGTTCTCTCCCCAGGCCTCAAAAGGCTGCTCATGAGGGAGAGCAGGTTTTAGGTGTAGTCTGTGGAGATGGGAGGAGAAAAATGCTTAAGGGGGGGAAAAAAAAAAAGTGCACATTCATGGTAGCCACATCAATACTGCATAATTATTGAAGCTAAAAGAGTATCCAAAACTATTAGTATTAAGTAATCATAAACAGAGACCACTTTCATAGAGCTGTTTTTGATAATCAGCTAGCTATGACTTTCAGATTAAATAGTTCTTTGAAAAGAGATGAGCAGTTTCTAACTGCTAGTATTTCAAGTTGCAGCTAGTAACCATTTTGGGAGAGGAGCAGAATTTCTCGGTTTTCTCTTTCTTTGTTTCATACCTCACTAAGAGAGCTGCTATTGCTTAGTTTAGTGTTGCGCTGAGGCATGGATGGTCGCAAAAGGGAACACGTCATCACACCTAAGATTTTTTTTTAAACCAAAATAAAGTTATAGAGATTGTCTAGTTCTTTTTTCACAGTGCTTGAATGGGGCTTCAGCAGGATGCATTAAATCTGGACTTACAGGCCTTACAGAAACCTCTGTTCTGTGTGGCATGATGGCAGTGAAGTAGAATTCATATTTCATCCAGAACTGCTTCAAAATAGCAGCTATGAAGAATAACGAAAAGCACTTGTTACAGTCACGTTCTCATTTGTCTATGTGTGGTCTTACTAAGTTTTAGTGTTCTGGAGATGCTACAGTGTACTGCTTCGGACAGAGATTGTTTTAACCAGGTTATTACAGCTCCCTCCACAGCCACATAAATTGGCTCACCATCCACAGGGTGCCACAGACTACCTCACTTTATGCCACGGAGAGTAGCAGGGAGGTAGTTTAAACGACACGTTACACAACAAAGGATAGCAAGGCTGCCGTTCCAGCAGCGGGTCTTTGGAACAAGACAGAGAACGCTAATAAATGGCAGCTTTAGGGTGATCTGTGAGGAGTGGCTAGATGAGAATAATTCAGAATGGACACAGTTGGCTGGCTTTCATTAAGATTGTCCTAAATCTCCTTTGGTTTTACAGAGAACATGTTTTGACAGCTTCCTCCTGTGGTTGCACACTGCTCTGAACCATTTGGAATGACAGCATTGTATTTCGGTTAATAAAGTGGATTAGAGATGTATCACAATGTTGTTTCCTGGCCTTTAGGAAGGGTGTACCTGTGTGCACATGCTTTGTATTCCAGAAGAATAACAAGCCACTGCTAGTTAGCTTGAGTTTTAAGAGTTTGGGCTAACACCTAGTTTTTCTTTTTGAAAAGCAGGATGGAGAAAAGTATGGATTTTAGGTATGAGGTAGAAAGAAGGTTCACAGATACGTATCACTGCCTTGTACTTTCATTGCCTTGTACTTGTAAATTCGGTTTTCCAATTGGGCTCTGAGGAGCCAGGGAGAAGAGGAAGTCTGTAAAAGATGGGAGTTTAAGAAGCCATTTGCCGTCTGGAAAGGACTGTCAAAATAGAAGTTCCCCACAGGACAGTACTTTGGATATGGTTCTACAACAGTTCGTGCTCATCTAATGCAGAAATAGGGCAATCTCCCCCTCTCCTTTACACTTGCATTGTGCTGGTTTGATCCCTTCGATAGCTACTTCTACATGCTAAACTGCCAGAAACTACCCTGCCGAATAAAAAGCCTGCAGATTAGCACCCTGAACCAGCTCCTGAAGGAGTCAGATGAAAGTGACTATGTTAAAGTTAAGAGAAGGGGTAGGAATGTGGATAATTAGGAAAGGGACCGGGAGATGACAAATTAAGCTAGTATCAGTGTAGCCTTAGAAATCACATTGCTCTTTTCACATTAAGAACCTGGCAAGTTCTGTGGTTGTAGTACATTCTGTTTCATGTCTGTCACTTTTTCTGGCTTTACTTACTTAGCTAAAGCAACACTTTTATGTTAATGTTTACTGTATATTTAAGCTGCTGTACCCTCTACTCTTGCTCCTTTTTGTGAAGCTAGTAAAGGGTAAAATGATGTCATATTTAGAGGTCTGTATCAGCTGCAAACAACAGAAAAGGGTCTTGTAAATCTCTGCCGCGCAGTTGAAGATATGTGGAATAATTTGCTTTACGGCGTTATGGTGCTTCAAATTTCTGCTGATTTCATGGGAGTCAGACACCTGAGGATCATGCTGGAGGAGCATAACAATGTAGTACCCAAAATTATTTATCTAAATAAAGTGGGTCAACAAAATACACATTTAAAAAAAAAAAAAACCTTTCTGGTAAAATGTTATGTAACCTGTAGAATACCTAAAAGATAGTATTTTTATTCTATTAAGGCACTTAAAGAATGGCTAAAACCCATGATGCTTTTAAAAGGAAAATACATGGATGCACACAGAATCAGTTGGCCTAAGTAGTTCCAAGCAAATTCTGTGGCGTGTTTAATGCAGCTGGAAAGTAAATCATTTCAGAAAAAAATTTTTTTTTTTAGCTGAGATGCTCCAGGTTTTGTTGTAAATTTTACATTTCTTTCATTGAACTGGTTTAGAACTGGAGTCTTCCAAGTGCTTCTCCAGTCCTATTAGCAAGCATTACAATACGAGTTATTGTTACTGTTTGGAAGTCAGTAATTATCTGAAAAAAGAGACCAGACTGAGGTCAGATTAACATTCTGCAGGAAATGATGTAGAAATAATCTCTGCCAGTGGTAAGCTTAGCAATGAGTTCATTTCAAGTAACTTACCTACTTAAACACATTAGAACGGGGCTGCTTTCTGCAGCAGTTAAGTTCATAGGGTCAGCTATCATGGGAAAAAACACTAATCTTTACTGTCTGTAATAAATTTACCCAGTGAATAAATAAGAGCTGTTGATTTGCTTTTCTTGTAGAGTAGTTAATTGAAGCCTGCTTACTTTAAGCGCCATCCTGAAAGCTACAGAAGCCAGCCCTGAATTCTGGAAACCAGTGATTAGCCTTGCATTTCACTACCCTTGCAGCATAAGAAACAAAGCATAAAGACTGCCAAGGTCAAAACGGGAAGTTATACTTAACTGAAGACATGTAATCAGGCAAATGCTGCCTTTTCAAGTATTGTGCAAAACATTTAAATCTGCCTCTCTTTTTTTTGTCAGTTACTGCCATTAGAAGGCTTTGCTATGCAATGCATACTGTAAATTCTCAACGGTAAATTTGCACTGTGTAATTCAGTTACAAGCAACAGATAGAAGAAACCTTTGAACTACATGTACATATTCCAGGAACAATACTTTCAGACTAGTTTACTGAGCGCCTGAAAAAACTACTGAATATAACCCATGTCTGAAGAGTATATTACTGCCTCAGAACATTTTGAATGAAAAGGCAAATAATTTCTCATGATTAAAATTCTATATAGGTTTCTGGCTGCTGATCTGCTACTAGGGGAATTACCCTAATCACAGCATTGTTTAAGAATGTTGTATCTTAGAATCTGTTTTTTCCATTTAGTTTCTTTGAAACACAGTACTGCTTATTCCTCGCTTCCACAGGAACATCTTAATTGTTTGTCTTTAATGCTTTCAATAAAAAATATTCCAGTAGTACACTGGCGTGATTGAGTTTATTAAAACAAACTCAACCAACTGCTAATCCCTAGTTTAGACATGAAGTTTTATTGTTTAATCTCTAAAACCTGGTTTAACACAGTATTTTCAGAAAGTTTAGAGAAAACCTATTCTCTGAAGATAAATTAATAAATCCTGTATTATTAAAATTAAATTGAAAATTTTATTTTGGTCTTCAATACAGGAGGGCAATTAAGTTATTCTAAGACTACAGCATGACCAACAGAAGTGGTTCTGTTCCTTCCACCTTTTCCGCATTGATGATCATGCCATAAGTAATTCTGAGTTGGGTCAACTTGCAAGGAACAAAGGTAGATAGATGGTAAAACTTCTCTTTTTGACACCAGTGCAGCCACATACAGGCTTGGTGTGCAATTTCAGAATTGACTGAAATAAAAAGATGAACTTTTAATTAAAAAACCTACAGGATAAAGAGACCAGGGAAACACAAACATGCTTTGATAAGCATAAGCACATACAAAATAGTATGAAATCTTGAGCCATTTAACAAATACTATTTTTAGTGAATGTAACTGAATTCTAACTTGTATCTTGCAGTATTTTGCCATGTAATGAATTCAAATAATTTATAATTCTCATGTAATAAAATCAAGAAAACAAAACCACGTTTAGCTTTATGAGTATTGAATTGTATTTTGATTAGCAAAAGGAATAGCACATGTAGCATAAAGCCTACATTTAAAAGATCCTGATACGAAGATTAAATGCTGCCAACAGAGCAGAAAGTTTTTAAAAAGTTAAATGCTTGAAGTTTCTAATCTTGTAGGAGAGATTAAAGTTTCCAATCTTTCCTGTAGGAAAGACAGTTTTCTACTACAGTCGTTAAAACAAGGCTAGTATCTAGTTAGTAGAGAAATCGGGCAACAGCTTTGTTCCCACTTTCCTCAAAAACAAAGGCCTGTTTACAGCAGTGCATCAGGTAAAACTTCCTTTAGAGATGAAGTCTGTCCAGAAAACTTAAGAAAATGTTAGGCCAAGTTTTAACATTTGGGTAGAGCAAAAAGAATGCACTCTGACAATAATTAAAGGAAATGATTAAATATTTAAGCAGCTCTAGTCTAATGATGCAACACTGAAGCATATTTAGGTGTGAGTCCATTAAGGTGTGACCTTGAAGCAGTTAGTTCAAATAGCATGAGTAGGGGAGATAAAAAGCCTCTGCATGAGAAACCTACTCTGGATCCGCTTGCTGAATTTGGAGATGCTCAGTTCTCAAACAGCACCTCCACTTCATGTCTTTTATCCGACTTATCACTGTTCTTACACGTTAAGTGAAAGTGTGAAAATTGTGTTAAGTGGAAAAAGTGTGAAAGGCTGAGCTAGATAGTAGCACAGCAGAACCTACAACCTATGTATTTGAGAGTTCACTGGGCACATCTGCATGGACACATGCAGACCTTCAGCTGTGCTTCCAAAGTCTCAGTAGAGCTCACCTAGCTCAAGCCCAGTGCTAATGCAGCTGGGCCACACTTGCATGATACTCAACCAGCTCAAGCTGCTCTCTTTCTTTCCTTCCCTCCTTAATACAAAGGAGAGGTTAATAGCTCCTCTCCAGTTTGTTCCTCCACATATTCAAAAAATAATACCCGGTGAAAAGTTGTATTATCTTTTAGATACTTTAATTTAATAATTTCTTCATAATGCAGCTCTCTCAGAAACTTGTTATAAATGATTTTAAGTTTTTCATGGGAACTTCGTAAGCCTTCCAAAACTAACTGTTAAAAAACAAACAAAACCTGTTCTATGTGTAGATATATATATATATATATAGGCTTCTGTAAAACTTCTTCAAATGCCACCTACCTATGTAGGTGACCATCATTAAAATTTGCTTCAGTTAGTTAATGTTATTAATTTTATCAGGAACAATATTTAAAAGTGTCAGCTAACTTACCTGTGATGTAGCCTTCTAAAGCTTTTGGCACCAGTGATTTTGCAGTTCTTAGGTCCTCAGCTGAGCATCTGCCTGCCTCAAGCCCAAAGGACATTCCCATTCTCTTCAGCACCTCACTGTCATCGTGAATCTCAAAAGTGTTATCGAAATTAAAGAGGTATTCAAATCTGCATATAAAAAGTCAAAGCGAGATGGTTTTGAAAAGAAGCATAGCTTTGTTTTTATTTTTTGATATGCAGTGAGGTAGGTGTCTGGACTCTTCATCATCTGTAAAGGGGCCTTAGAAAGTGCAGCATTTTTTTTTCTAGCATGTCTACAGGGTTTAAAGTAGTACTTTCTCAATTAGAGCAACTTTTCCATTGCAGGAAAAAAGCCTAAACTTTTCTCCCTCGTTAAACAGATTCAAAGGGGAAGAGAGAGGTCTTACTAAAACATTAACCTTCACTTGTACTAAAGCCAACACTTCTAAAGGTCACCTGCAGTCCTGTCACCAAAGTAAGAAAGAGTTTTGTTTTTGCTTCTTTTACATTTCACTTTCTGTTCTAATCTGCAACACACCTCCTGTGAACTGACCTATTTACCTTGGTATAACTTTGCTTTTTGGATGCTTTTTTTTTTCTTTCCCCAGGTAAATAAGCAGCTAGGAAGGTTCTGTGTTCAAAGTCCAGTATGTTCAAAACCTAGCATTTCTGCTGCAGGGCTCTCAAAAATGTTTTTCATTGCCTGTACCAGCAGAAATAGTAATAAAAACTTAAGACTGCTTTAACACCAGATGGGGTATCTAGGCTGGCCTTACACTACAATCACAGGCTGTTAAATTCCCTTAGCACTGGTCCAAGGATTAAAGTAACAGAAGACTTATTTCTGACTTATTTCCCAATCCGTCATTCTTCTGCTAACACAAACCCGAGCCTTGGAAAAGCCATCCCTCTAGAAGACAAAAAAATCTCTAAAAGATAACTTACTGGTGGGTCTTCCTTTACCTCTCCAAGCTATTGGGCCACATGTGGATATTCTTGTTTCTTTATACTAATTTTTACACCTGATTCAACTAACTTCAGCAAAGTTACAGGTCACTCTGTGTCTATGCACAAAAATTGCATCTACTATCAAATGTATATATTTCACACTAGGTATAACTCTCAGTTACGGGCACCATTTATTATGCAGCTCATACAGTGATACTTGTATAACCTATATTGTTCATACAGCTATATTTAATTAAACTTAACCACATGAAAAGGGAAATAAGCGTCACTATATCGCTATTGGTACAACTACGTTTATACTAGCAGGACTGATGCACTTAAAGTGATGCAACTATATTGAGACAAACGGGGTATGGAAGAACCACAGTCATACCAAATCCAGCAAGCTGTACAATAACCAAGTCATAACTGAATTCAACTATATGTACAGTATTAAAGGCAGTATTTACTGATAGTGCCACATCTCTCCTCTGATGTGTTGTCTTGGAATTGTCTATATTGCCAGATTTTGTTTGAAAAAAAACCCTCCACTTAAGAAAATAATAATGGTCATAGTATGCAAAAAAAACCCAACCAACCAAACAAAAAACCCCCACGTGTCTGTGTAGCTTGGAATTCTCGCTACAGCTATGGCCAAATACTGGATGTTAAGAAGGGCAGGGGGGTAAGAACAGGAGAAACTTACAGCAATATTTCTCCAATACAGTTTCTAGCAACTTGCAGCCTCTGACCTGGGAAGTCCCTAATGCTTCTTCTGCCTTTGTCCTTAAAAGCCACTTAAAGAAAAAAATCCTTAAGTGACATTACATGACAACCTTTCGAACCTGTGTAACTTTTGGGTACAACGTTAAATGCTGTGATTTGCATAGTTCAACTGTTACAAAACCACTTACATTCTTTTTGTATGAAATCTGCCACCTGATAAGTGTCTTTTAATGTCTCCTAATTTTAATAGCAAGTTTGAATAGCTGTTCTCTATCCACATACCCCATGCCACCCATGATTTCTTAGACTGCTATGACTCCACTGTCCGCTCTTTTCTAGGCCAAAGAGTCTATCTTTCTTTTCCTTCTATGAAAGCCTTTTCATAGCTTTAGTCATTTTTGCTGCCTTCCTGTCTCCCCCCTCCCCCCCCCCCATTTCTGCTGTACCTTTTTCCAAGAAATCTTGATCAGGACAGTATATAGTATTCAGATACAAAAACATGACACACAAACTAACGTTTTAAACTTTAATATTCCTTACTCTTTTTCCTAATAATTCGTAACATTTTTTTTTTAGCTATTATTGAGCAACGCACTTTTGTACCATAGAATGATCTAGTACAATGCCATCTTATTATTCAGTGCTAAAAGCTAGGGCTAGAGGCTAATATTGTATATGTACAGTTCTTCCTTTCCATGGATAACTAAATTTCATCAGAAATGAATTTCATCTGCTATTTTGTCATGCAGATGTACCTCATCTACTTAGGTCATCTACTTAGTTCTTTAGCTCTTCAGCTGGCATTCGTTTTAATTTCCTTGAATAATTATTGTCAGCTAACTCTCCCTCCCACCTTTGTATCAAGACGAGCCAGTGGGATTTTGCTGTTGCTCTCCCCTTCATTGTAATAACTAACGCTCTGGTTCTACCTTTTCTTTCCTAACATTTAGCCAGCTATTAAATTAATGAATGAATCTTCCCTCATTCCATAGTCATTTATTTTCTTTAAGGACTGCTATGGAGTGGCCTTGCAATATCAATCAGATTACCCTCTTCCACATGCTCACTGGCTCACAGATTTGGGGTAGCATGACTTCATTTGATTACAGCTACGTTATTTCTTCTATGTTGTATGGTACTTATTCACATGTCTGAACCTTTGTTGTAACGTCTACACATTAGTCTGTTTATTGATCAGTTTTTTAAAAATGGTGTTGTATTTGTCACCTTCCATTCTTCTAATACAAAGCAGTTTTAATATTAGCTTTATATGCTGCTTCACACTTGGAACGTCTTTATAATGCTAGGGTGAACACCATCTGTTCTGATGATTTGTTACTATTCTTCTTATTGAATTATTCAGTACTAACTTGGAGATAAATAAATTCTGTCAGATTCTAATGTCCAAATGCACATACATACAGACATAAACAGTTTTAACATGAAAATATCTTTAAGCGCCAACCTCTGAGAGTAAATCTTTTAGTTATGTACAGGGGAAGTCGTTTTTAATTTTTGTTTTTATACAGCTTGATAATATACAGGCCCTATAGATGCCTCATAAGCGTCCTGTTTCTGGAAGAAAGCTTTGTGTTTAAGAAGTGCTTCAGCTGCTTTATGATGCTATAGCTTGTTACGTGTTGTTCTTTTCCCTTTTTGGATACAACTTACTTACCTTTTGGAACGCTGCTGTCTTTCTTTTAATGTCCTGCTTTCTACACTGTGGTTAGCCATGCTGAACTTTTTTTTTTTTTAATTATTATTATTAAAAAGTCTGAGCTCTGCATTTCCTTTGAAACTCAGATAAGCCCCTGATGCATGCATGTGTTTTTAACCCTTTATATTTATGTATCTGCCTTTTAAAACTAGGCAGTCTGGTTCCTATGTCTCTCTCTTTTTAAGACTTCTAGGATTTGTATAAAAGCACCATGTACACCTAAAACATTTTTTTCTGTTTAAAAAGGACTTACTTTTTCAGATGCTTTCTCTTTTCAACGTGACTTCTGACTTTTTATTCTTTTTATCTGAAGGCTCTCTGGCTTTGTTTACTCCAGCTTCAGAAATGTCATTCCCAGTGTGCTGTTTGGCACACGTCTGCCTTCTCAAACTCTTAAGTAAAAATTGTCCAATAAACTCTTCATCTTACATGCTAGAAATTTCGTTCTGTTTTGGCTAGATGTAGGTAATTCCCCCTATGTATAATATTTTCCCAAGCAGTGATTTTTCTTTGGGAGATCCTCTGTAAATATGATTTTTGACTAACACTGTGATGTTATACTGGGTCATCTGTTTGCTGGCCTTTTCAACATCACCTGCTGGTGCATCAGAAATACAGACCAACCAACAGTTTATATAAACGTTGTTTGGGAGAAGGAAAGGAAAACCAAGTTTGCCAGCAATGGTGTTGGGCAGGGCAAAGTAGTTTGGCAAATGCTCCAAGAAATCGGAGCACTGGAATTCTCCAAGCTGAGTAATCACTTTGACGACTGCCTTATTCAGCGAATCAATAGAACAGTGGTTTAAATATCAGCAGTTTCTGGCACTGTTCATCTACACATTGCTGCTGCCCCTAATCAGTTACACAAATAATAATCACAGTGGAAAGCTTATTTAATTTGGATTGCACACTTCATGAGTTCAGGGTGATGTTAATATTGAAATCCAGTTATATAAACTGAAATACCAACAACTTAAATTATTTCACTGGACTCATTTTTAGTAGTAGTGTTTTCTTAAAAGTTTGTGAGCTGTACCCAGAGAGCCCAAGTTACAGTTTCATCACTGACAAATTCAAAGCAGCAATTATGAAGCTTCAGTGTGAAATCATTTCACTTGTTAATGACTTAAAACCTACATACAGAACAATGTTTTAAAAAAGTGCACTGAGAACTGCATAGTGTATCTATAAAATAAGGGTATAGTTAAGTGAAATCAATACTAATCTTAAAATTCCCAACTCGCTGAGCTGGAATCCTGGTGGGATTATTCCAAAAGTTTTGTCACAGAATATACTGGGCTTCAGTTACACGTATTCTACAATTTTGCTTCTACTAGTATTATCTTTTGCATGTTGACATGTAGGTAATGAGGGACCGTCTTAATGTTTTGTTGTATCTAAATTCACTTTGAAGTTCAGTACAGGATTTGTTTACTACAGAATGAAATCTGTAACCTATAATACCTGAAATAAAGTTATTTTCAGCTAATAAACTGGTCAGAAGCTGATTAACAGTTAAGATAGTAATACCCTATATTTTCAGTCATCCTTTCACAGGATGGAGAACATCATAAGCACCTAGAAGTATGTAAGTAAGTGGAAGGTTTTCATATTAACAGAAAAGAGTGCAACTATAGCAACAATAGATAACGCTTACACTGAAAATGTTTCAAACTTCTGCATCGCTTCCTTCCTTTTTTTCTTGAAGAAAGAGGTACAAACCTTTTGGTACTGAACAACGTCAACCATCTCTTTCAAAGCTGTTGTTATTACCTCTAGGAAGTTACTTTTGTGTTACATGGATCACCATGGATTTCTAACTAAATAGATTTATGCTATTCTAGCAGTAAAAATTCAGAAGCACTAGCATGTGACTTTGTGAAAAGCTAGCGCTGTCCTAGCATATAACTTTATGCAATTCCTGGTCTCGCTGTGCAGTGAAGGCCCCTTGAAATGTCATTCTGAAATGCCTTTTACAACAGTAAAAGTCAGCCTGTTTTGACTAATGGCTGTGTGGCTGCATTAAAAAATATATATATATATAAAAAAACTGAAAGGAAGTAACATCAAGTGGAAAAGAAATAAAGAAAAACTTAAATAAATACACAATTAATTTTAGTAAACAAACAAAAAATTGTTTCTTCAAAGAAAACGTCCAGTCCACAAAGAAAATAATATTCTAAAAGTTTGATTCCACAATACACTCACTTATCGCTTGATATGCTGCAGTCTATAACAGTTCTTTTGCTAGTGTTGACTATTAAGAAAGGCAGCTGTATTGTAGAGTTCAAAGCTGGAGGCCCTTGATTTTGCTGTTCATTTTGCTGATTTCTTTGTACCAAGTTTTTGAATGCTATTTGCTGTAAGAAAGAAAGAAAAAGCAATCACTGACGTTAAAATGAAGACATCAACATTTCCAGAAATTGGGACTTAATAGCTCTTATTTGCCAAATACCAGTATCTCCAGTAATTTTCTGTCAAAAATAAGTCTGGCCTGACTTCCCCTTTGCACTATTAGTGAAGCTGGCCAGGAACAACAGAAGTTAAACTCTATTTTTTCATGCATATTCTAATGCATATCCCCCCCCCACCCCCCAATCCCTGGAGATGAAACGAGAATGGTGCAATGAAGTTTGGCAGAGAATGCCTCCCCGCTCCTTTTGAAAAGGGAGTCAGACATTTTCTCTATTAGTTTATATGCATAATTACTTCAGACTGGGAGCCAGTTACGCTTAAACAAAAGTCAGCGGGAATTATGGCATTCCTGATCCATATCTTCTTCCCATCCACTCCCCCTTTTCTCTCCTCTGAATAGTTAGTTTTGACATTCTCCCCTTAAAGTTTTAAACAGGTGCCATTTATGGTGCCACTCCCTCTCTACTGGCTTCTTAGGTTCGTGTGTGTGTGTGTGTGTGTGTGTGTGTATGAAAACATATATTTTTAGGAAATGTGATTTTAGGATTGGAAGCAAGTCAGTGTGCTTGCCCACACTGAGGCATTATTTATTCCACTTAAGGCAAAGATGGACAGACAAAACCGAGAAGGACTGGTAAACTATTTGACAGTGACCATAATTAAGGATATAACGACAGTTGTAGATAGTAAGGAAGTGCAAATCAGTCATTTTCAGAATGGGGGCCTGACTTGCCTTGTTTTCATCAGGAGAATTTCATGTTCCTCTTAGCTGCTAATTTGTTTATCAGGTCAGATGGAATTATAATTGTACCCTCTACATACATAGAAAAAATATTTCTGATGATGAAAAAAGGAGAAGCATCATCATATATTTAAAGTTCTAGTGCATATCTAATTAGATTAAAATTGTATCATGACATTTGTACCACAGCAAAAACAAACCCCAACCAAAAAAACCCACCTCACCTTAGCCTTATTGGCTGTAACTTCATATAAAACTTTGGTTGTATTTAAATTATTGAAAGTGCACAGGTCAAACATTCAAGTTTAAGAATGTTCATAAATGTTTTTATAAAATGTCACTTTATAAACAGAGGTACATCTGAAATTTGGTATTTCTGCAATTTAAGCCAAAATTCAAATTGTCTCAAAGTTTTCTTAGGTGCTTATCAGAATGTAAAAGAGCTGGATTTGCCAGCCTTTCATTCTTAGGAGCCAAAAAATGTCTGTCCTCCCAAAACAACTTAGTACACATATTTACCAAAGTTGAGCTGTAGCTTGGTGTTTTTTTTTTTTTTTTTGCTTAGAATAAAAGAGACAATTTCTAGCAGGAACTAGTCAGAGAAGTGCACTAGAGCACTTTGAGCTGCTCCCAGTCTCCCTGCTGTAGGTAATGGTAAAGCCTCAGAGAACATTCGCAAAATTATGGTAAGTCAATAAGCTGTTTTACAATAGGAAAAAATGAACCAAGAAGCAAAGTGCAGGTAAGAGGTCCCCATATCAGATGCTAGAAAGGTCACTTCTGAAACTTTTTTCCCCCCCAGTATGTCATAGTAGTTAAATCAATCTAAGAAAGAACTTTAGAAGTGCTGATGTGCTGGATTCTTACTTGATAATTTCATTTTATCTATCTATCTATCTGTCTATATATAGAGAGAGAGAGAGATGAAAAATACAGTTAAACATACCTGCAACAGCAATTCTTGTAGCTGGGCTCTCTTTTGTTTTATCCGTTCAATCCGCCTCTGTTTCTCTATCTTAAAATAGAAATGTAAATGCATCAATATAATTACTGAATTTACCTTGTCTGTTTCATTGTGCCAAACTGAGCAGGCTTTAAAGCTACCAGTGTGCTAGCACCACTACCAAAATCCATTCTTTCCCTTTGTAATTGGTGGTGAATTCCATGGCATGGTAAGTAAATTGCAAGATCTTTTCACCCATAACCATTTGTCGTGTTTTCTTCTTTTTCAAATGGACTAATCACATGATGGTGTTTTCCAGGAAGGAGGACTAACAAGCTGTATTTTTTCTTTTTCAATCATCTTTAACTTCAGTAAAGACTCACAATTATTTCAAGAGACTGTACTATTTCCCCACCAATTCCTCCTCTTTTGTGTTGGGTATGAGTACCAGTACGAAAAGGAAGTGCTGATTAGCATTCGATTAAGCACTCTTAATCGAATTCTTCTTAAGCACTCTTAATCGGTTCTTGCGGTTGTGGGGAGGGCGCTCTTGGGTGTGTCCCTCCCCCCCCCCTTTGTAATTGTGCATGTCCCTCCTTACTGCTCTCCCACTTGCAAGTGACTTGAGATAAATGTATGAAGACTGGGCAGTGGATCATGTCCTGCATCTTTCTAATGCTGTACCACAAAGCCACTTTTTGTTGACTACTCAGCTGAGATTTAATTGGACTGACAAGATTTCAGCAACAAAGACAGGACAGAGGAATAACGTTTGCTTCATTTCATCAGCCTGGAATCACTTTCTTGCAGGAGTGCTAGTAATACCAGTTTACTGGGCAAAGCTGTCTTCAACTTGAGCAGTGTTTGGAACAGTAATAGTACTGCATCCCTATTGACAGTGCAAATATAACCAGTTATATTTTAAATCCTGTTTTTTGGGAAACACTAAAGAATTGGGCAGTCTTGACAAAGCTGCAGGGCTATCTGTTTTGCTTTAAAAATGTTTTTCCTAAATTATTCTGTTGCTAGCAACACTATATCACTGTTCTCAAAAATATTAAACTCAGCTTAAATTACCTTTCCATTCAGCCACTGAAACTAAATGATGTAATATTTTAAATCTTAGCTGACGTAAAAAAAACCTTTCTTTCTTTACACTGCTGATTTTTTTCCCCCAGTTCCTGTTTAAAATGCTTTCTTCAGAACACAGTACATGTCTCTGCTGGGACAAACACGTATCTCTTAAAAGCAACTGAATATTAAAGATTTAATTTAGATGTATTTTCTGTGTAACAGGCTTTTTCTGCATTGTTTTTTTTTTCAGATAGCCTTATTACAGAATTACATTTTGAGAAGAGTTGGCACTTTATACTGATTTATAAGGAAATTAATTTGCTGATTTACATACCATGAAAATTAAGCTTTATTTCCTAATATATCACAGGAAATAATATTTTAAGAAAATCTGCCCCACTTCCATTTTCTAATTACATTTTTCCATATGTAATTAGAGCCCAAAACAGTGAATGGCATATGATCATTGCAGGTGACACAATGAAATTCAAGTTTATTATTCATAACAATAACCTACACTGAGGATAATGCATTCCCATGTATGCACGTGAAGCACAGATTTATCAGTCACTTAAAAACAAGCAAACAAAAAAACCTCAGGCATACATACTCCTTGGGTGTATGTATTTTCCAAGCTGCTGTAATAGACAAGATGATAAAAGCATTTTTCTTAGTACCTCTACAAAGACAATAGATGTAGATGAACCTGTCCAACATAGATTGTTTTGTATTGGACAGGCAACCCACTCCCAGCCTTTTAAGGTACTTAATGCTACAAGTATCACAAATGTAATACATGTTAAGTTATATTTCATGATAGTCACTACAGCACTCTGCAGTCACTACGGTAACTTATGCTTTGTATTTATGGAGCATTTGCCCTGAAGAACAAGCAAGATTTCTGCATATAAATTCTGGCACCCTTGCAAAAAAGTGGTAACTTTTAGCCTGCAGGAAAAAACAATGGAAACCTTTAAATTTTTCCTGCCAGTTTGTAATTTAGTTGACATCCCAACACAAAGAATTATTTTTATATTCAATTTCCTTTTAATGGTGTGTCCAAGCACACGCATTAATAGCAAAATAAACTTCCTCCAAATGTATCCAAATGTACCACTTTGTCAGCATAATTGTACCGTAAATTTTAATTTCTTACAGTTAATTCAGGCTACTACTACTGTTATTCCTGACTTAGTCAGTGCCCACTTTTTGTCAGGTGTAAACAGTTTTACAAACTTCGTGTAACGTACGCTAAATAGAACTGAACTAAAAATACATAAGCATATCGTTTCAGTTTATTCAAATATGAAGAGTGATTCTGATACTCGCACATTATGAAAACAGAAATTAGGTTTACCACTGGGGAAAAAAAAAAAAAAAAAAAACCTCTTCTAGGGTAGCTCCATTATCACAACCCATCAACTATACAGAATTTCCCATCTCACTTTACCTCTAGATTCTGACATTCCTGAGCTGAGTTTGTGGGAAGGCCAATCCATCGGATTTCCTTTTTCTCCTTTGAAATTATATTCATCGCCATCAGCACATTAAGGGCATCATAAACTCTCCGTCTAATATTTTTCTGATCATAGGCCTGCTAAGAAAACAATGCCGTATTAATTACAACAAAAGCATCCCCCCTCAAAAAAGTTAAAAAAATTGAACCCTTCCCTCACAGATGAGTAAAACATATAAAGACAAAATGGCAGTTTAAGTCAGAGTGGTGCTAAAACATATACCTTCATTTATACTGGTTTTTGGATAGCACATAGGCATGTTTGTTTGTTTGCAAATGAAAGCCTGAGGCCTGCATGAAGCCACCGTGCAACGATTCCCAAGTTTGTTAGGTTGAAAAGCCTGTCTGGACCATCTCTGGTGGATATAATGAGCTGCATTTTTTTTTAAAGTGAATTTTGTGGCAGACTTTCCTATTTTGTTTATAACTTAGAGGGAGTTCAACTATGTTATTCTACATTTTAACATATTACTATATATATATGTGTGTGTGTGTGTATATATACGTAAAATATATGTATTTTTATACACACACAAACCGCTAATATCTGGGACATAGCTAAGTGAAGAAAACTATTAAGAGTGTAGCAGGACAGTGCAGAAACAAAAAGGGACAGAATTCCATGATAAAGCAGGCAATTTTGTAATGGTCTGAAACAAATTTCACCACATATTTGCTTACCGAATCTGTAGCTAGGTGGCTGTTAGAATTTGTGAATTCTGATACGAGCTCATCAGCGACTTCATTGTATGAAGTTGTTCCTTTACGTTGGACTTTTTCACATACTTTCATTGAAAAATGCCTCAGACCCTTCCCATTTTTATCTCCTTTTTTACTTCTCTTACTGTAAAGAGAAAATTAATTATTTAAATAGATTCATTTTTAGTAAGCTTATTTTGATACACAGCAAAAGGCTCTAGCTTTTGCAACAGGAATCAGGACTACCATATTATGCATTACCTAAAAAATAAAATTTGTATTTTGCTTTACTTTGGATCAGTTACTTTTTTCTCACAGGTTGGCAGAAAAAAATGCACCTGGGGCCTTTTCTCCTTTCTCTGCAGTTTCTACACTCTCTGTCTTTGGACACATCCTGCTGGGTAGATGCTAAAAAATGGATTAGTAATTAATCTCCAGGTAGTTACACAAAAGAACCACCTAAAAAATGGGAGAACCCCACAGGGTTCCTATATGCCTGGAAACCAGATTTAGAGACAATTCTCGTGTTTGTGCTTGAAATAAAAAGGCTGAAATACCACTATTTATGATACAGCAGACGCTACCTTAATTCTGCTAATGACTTAAGCTTAATATCTGTGCTATCACAATTCAGATTGACCTACAAGAATCTCTTTTTACAGAGTGAGTACATGTTCATGAGTTCTGTGGTGCCAAATTCATGACTGGCAATTGTCAGGGTTATTTTCTGTTCATTCTTCTCCCTCCAAAAAGGCAAGAGCTTAGATTAGGGTAACGAAGAATATATTATCAATCAATTGGGTTTCATCACACAAACTGGAATATGAGGCGGTCATGTAACTGAGCTATGGTTACACCATGCAATACTACAGTCAGATAGCACAGATTCTTAAATTATTTAAAATCCAGCATCCACTTTTTCCCCCATCACTAACAGAACATTTTCCAACTGAACCAGATGCTGCAGCCACTCAGCTCTTTGTTTTAGCAGTAGAAATTTTAGAAATCCAGGTTTTTTTTGCTATATATATTTTTTAATCTCAGATGAGAAAGGTATGCGCTACAAACTCCATTTAATTTTCAGATGACTGTAATTTGGGGGGAATGTTTTAATTTTAGATTTTTTTTGTTTTACATTCTTACAGGAGTTATAAAATGGGAACAAATTGTTATAAATAGTAGCATATAAACACATATGCAATCAAGTGTTTTAGATTCTACAAATTAACAATCAAAATTAGCATTATAAAATAAGGAAAATATTAAAGCATCTGGAAGAAAAATCCTCTGAAGACTGAATTCACAAAGCCTTAAACAACAAAACAAGATTATCTGGGCCTGGTAAAACAACGTTCGCTTCCAGTTCAAGCAGAGTATGTCTGAAGGTGTGTGCAAGGGGAGTTTTAAATTACCGAAATGTCAGTATGATAGCTAAAACTACATAAATTTAAATAACCTCAATGCCTGATATAGCACATTTATTTACTGTGACATTAAGAGTCGCCGGCCCTATTGCTTCAAACTTATCGCAGAGTACACAAATGGGAAAAACAGAACCTCTATTTTTCTAGTCTTGCCACTTGACAAAAAGGCCTAACAGACCATCATAAAACTAAATGAACAGAGTTAAAAAGCTGTGTCTACTTCAAGTGAATTACCTCTAGAAAGAATAGTTTTCACTAGAGAATTGTTTTTGAGTATCTAAATTTTTCAAAATCCTTATTAAGATTTAAAATAGTCTAATGTGATATCCTCACATTTTCTTTTTAATTAAGCATTCTATAGCAATATCATGTTAAGAACATGGCAAAAGCCAGTCACTTCCTAAAAATCTGCTAGAGCAATTGAGACTGAAAAATCATATCTCAGTTTTGACAATAACAGTAATATGGGAACTCAGAAGCAAAAATACTTTAAGCCTAACGCATGAGGTAAGTTACCTAACAAATCACCATTCTCCTTAGCATTTCTGTACAAATAAAAATTTGGCATTATATTTCAGCAGAAGCATTTAAAATGCTCAGCTGAAACTTTTTTTAAATTACAGAATTGGTTCATGGTATGTTTCAGAGAGACCTATAATTTTACAGAAAACATCAATGTTTGCGTTCACATTGGTATTAAAGGGAGCTGCAAAAGTACATCAGAAGGCAAGAGTAAAGCTTAGCACTGTCAACAGTAACAAGCTAAAAACATATTAAAATATAAGAATGTTTTTAAAAATTTCAAATTTACCTAAGGAAATGAGAACACTGGAAAAAAGGACAGAAGAAAAAAGGAAGAGTGGAAAAGAATAGTAGCAGATATTTTGGAAAGTCTAACCCCTATGCAATTAATCAGTTTGAATAATCTCTGGTAGGTAAACAAATTAAAATACCCTGAATGGATTCAAAGAACTTCTGGAAGCAAAGGAAAAAGATTATCTCATCACTAGTATCTGTCACATTGAAAAACTAGAACAATACCATTTCTGAAAACGTGTTTTAGTTGGTTTTCACGTCTCCAATTTTGTCTGTAAAAGTAAATAAAGCAAATAAAGTAATAACTACATGGAATAACATACAACATAGCTTTTACTACAGAGGAGTGAAAACTGCTGAAAGCAGGAAGTGGACACCCTTCTTTCTCAAAGAGCAGAACTGGAGAAGCGAACCAGGTAAGACTGACTGTATACATCATACATGTTCAGTAACACTCACCTTTCTGAAAAATCTGATTCTATAAATTCTCGAGTCCGTTTTCTGTCCCTGGAAGAGAATCAAAACTTATATGAAACTAGTATTTTATATCTATACCAATAAAATCCATGCATTTGGTGGCTAGCTAAGTATTAATGTTTACTGAAAGAAGAAAATAGCACACCTACAGTTTGACAGAATCTGAGGAAAAAAAGGTTAGGATTTCTGAGGCTGCCAGAGATTACTGCCAGACAGTTGGGTAATACTATTAGAAAAGTTCTCTACTAGACCGTAGTACTACAGGAAACCACCTAATACTCTAAGTTCTAGTTCTACCATGATTTGTCCATGTAATTTTAGAGAGCTCCCTTCAGCAGCGACTATAGGAGGTGCTGAAGTGAGCTAGACAACCAAATCCCATCAAAAGAGAAGCTGGACTTCTTCAGAAATCCCAATTTAAAATTCTCCCACATGGAAGGGCATAACATATGTCCTATAAAATATTAAACATTTTGGTATGCACAGCAGCATACAAGAGATTTATTTACTCTTGAGGAAGCAGTTGCCATGAATTTTGTATAGGAGTAGCAGCCACTAATTATTGCCAGTTTTGTTACAGTTCTGTTTGTTAGCTACAGCAAGTAGATATCAGAAGTTGCACTCCAAACTTATATCTTTTACGCTTGCATCTGATAACAATGTACAGTGGTTGACAACTGCCAGTAAATTACTTCAACTTTTTTTGCCCTGCAATTTCAAAAACAGGGCCCGCAGTGCGTATTTACGCAGTTAAAAAGCAATGTTGAAAAGGGGAGTTGAAAAAAACGTTGGATGTGAAGCTCTGTGCCATGAAAGCCTGCATATACTGGGCTGTGCAATTCAGAACCGTTCTCAATTTGAGAAATCCCGTCAGCGGACATCTTCCTCTGTAGCAAAATTGCCGCTTTTTTTCTCTTTGGCAATCCCTGTCCATGGTACTTGCCATTACAGTGCAGAAGCTTGAGGTAAGAGTGGAGCAGAGCTGGGGGGCTGAGACATTTGCTTCGGTCCTTGGGGAACTGGAAGGGCAGTGACAGGAGAGCTGCAAGCCAGACTGCCTCTGTTTGTAATGGAGCCCTGACAATGAATGTGATCTTGTCTCATTTGATTTTGGAAACAATTTGGAATCCGTGGAGTGGAGTAAACAATGGGAAGGCAAGGAGTCTGGACTTGTAATTCCCGTGGCACTTTCTTCACTAATGGCTCACAGCTGGTAAGGGAAGACACTATCACAGAACCTTCCCTCCTTGGTTCTTCAGATGAAAATATGATCTATATTATGGAGTTCTGTGGGGATTAATAATGATCAACCGGTGTGTCTGGAAAACATCTTGTTGCTTTTCAGAGGATAAACAACAGGCTCATTGGAAGTAGCGTGTCTAGATTTTGACACTATCCAAACAGAAGGAAGGTATTTCTCCTTGGTGGTGGTTGCACTGCCAATAGTTTGTCTCACAATCTACACTATTGGGTTTTGGTGAAGCTCAAGAAAGTTAATGGAAGATGATTCTCTGGTTTTGCAAGCTGTGAACAGACACTACAGCTTTTCCCTCATCACCATACTGAGAGGATTTCCTGTTACAATTCACAAAACGAGGTCATCTTTGACAACTCCTTCATCATATAAAATCAAAACAAAGTGGATTCAAAAGCTATCTGCAGAGATAAATACACATTCACATAAGGCCCCTCTTCCAAAGAAAATCAAACTTAAATACTGCTCAACTGGACGTGCAGTTTATGGACTTTATGGTGGGAATAGCAACTCTGAAGTAAAATACATAACAGACCTTGCTTAAAGCACAAAAGGAAGAAAGTCAAAGTACAAACATTACGCTCGCGTTTCTACCATTTCCTAGATGCTCCATTTTCCCACTTGTAAAGCTGGAAAGGCCCTACTAACACTCTTCACTGATTAGGAAATGACCTAGACGTGGAAATTACTTTTTAATTTTCAGAAGCACAGCATTAGATCTGTCTGAGATGATAGGTAAGTTCAGTAGTACTGGAATTCAAAAAAAAATCATGCAATATTGTGAAGATGAGATTTCCTTAGAAGAGTTAAAAATAGTCACGTTACTTCTAAGTATTTCAGAACTCCATGAAAACTTTGCGATACTGTAAAACAGTAATAAAAACACACCACTGATTACATTCACAATTTGCCATTACAGCTTTATTCTTCTTTATGCCTCTTGAAGCATGTTTGACAGCTCTCCCCCTGTTGGCACCTGCTCTATAACAAAGCTACTTGTATATGTCATCAATTTCTGAAAAAAGTGAAGGCATATCAATTTGTGCCTCTCCACGACCACACAGAAACAGACACTGCCATGAAACAAAATTAAAACAGACAGTGACGTGACTGGTGCATGTGACTCTGCGTTCACATGTTCCAGACATCAAAAATGCAGAATGCGCTAAGAGTACACGCCTTTCAACTGCGCAAGAACTAGAAATCATAAGCCAATATATAGATAAAAGAGTACAAACAAAGAAAAAATGGAACAGATCTGCAAACATCTTTAAATAAAACAAACTCCTTACCCTGGAACCCAGCCAGCAGCTTCTGTTATGTGTGTCTGCGTGACCATTGTTGCAGCTGGATTATAGGGACTCCCAATCAGAACACTCCCTGAATTGGTCAGTCTTTGTGATGTGCTTATGATCTATGAATTTTGAGGGAAAAAAAAACCTTTTAAGAAAACAGAGGCTAACATAACCAAAAATTCATATTAGCCATGGATCTAAAACAAAAACAAAAAAACACCGCCCCACATACAAGCTGCAGTCAAATATACTGAAAAGGTGTCATTACAAGATCTTCATATATGACAATAATTACAATGCTGTTAAGTTTAAGTTTTCTTCCTAGTTGTATCTTATTACTATATTATTCATATGAACCAGAGCTAGACAAATTTAAATAATTACTAGGCACAAAGGGCAGGTACCTCTGTCTACTTTTTTCTTCCAGAATACATGTAGGCGATTTCTTGCTCACTGGAATTAATAAAACCCCATTTCCAAAGGATGTGTGTGTGTCTTACAATTGCCCTTCTTGGATATCAAAGATAATCTGAGTCCAAATAAAGTATTCCCTGCAGTTTTTACCATTTACAAGATTTCAAGGCATTTCTGCAAGCTAATAAAATGACAACGCACCTATGAAATTAAATGGAAAGTCTGTACTTAAAATTATATCTCATCTATGCTAAATAAAGGAACCTGGTTTAGATGGAAAAGCAAGGCAGATGAAAGTTACTGGCATCTGTTGCTGATATGCATTGTTTGCATGGCTTGCTTTCAGTACAGACAGGCTTTACAATACATTTATTTAAAGCTGGTGGAACTCTATTCAAAGGGTTGATAACAACACTAAAACACTTGGTCTCAACTTTTAAATCACATCTCAGTTCATTCCTTAAAGTAGCTTGCCAGGAGAATTCAGAGAGTATGTAAAAATGAAACAGTATTTAATCTTTAAAATAAAATATAAACTACAAATTCTTTGTGTCAATATGGTAAGATTCATACCATAGCCTCCTTTACACTCAGCTTATTTTTAACTTTATTTTACTTTACTCCATACACTAGTTACGTTTTGAGTACCAACTCTATTAAATTTTGCATCTTTTCTTCACTATGGGTATATGGCAGATATTTTGTTTCACATCTACAGATATTTGTTTAAACAAGTAGAAAACATGGCATCTATCTAAAGATTTCCAGTTTCCTCAGCTCACTGAACATTACTTTACACCCTCCCAACGCTACACTGTGGTAACGTTTATATTTTTTTTTCCTGAAGAAACCAATTTATTTGATTTATTTTGCAAATGGACAGCTTGACAGAGAGAGAGATAAGTAAAAACAGAAAAAACAGGGAAAACAAAACACAGGTACAGGTTAGGTATTTGTTGTTTGATATTAGAGAACAACAGATCCCCAGCTGGATGTATTTTCATATCTACATGGAAGCACTATCAACTCCTATCAACTTCTGGCTACATTAGCTTAAAATCAGAAACGTTTCATGATAGAATGGTTGATTTTGAAAAGCCTAAGTTCAGCACTGCTATAACACTAGCATGTAAGTGAGAATCAATAATACAGCATTTCAATTAAATATTAATCTAATCCAGTAACTTCTTATATTAGTTTCTTGCAAAACTATAAATAAGATTTATTTTCAGTAAGCGTATGGCTTTGCCAGCACGTGGCTGACGCATGCCAGAGAGAAAAGATTTTAAACGTGCTGCATACTGAAATGCATTTCACCACATTCTACCCGCCCTAAGGTTTCACATTGCTCTATTGAGCAAAGTAAGTGCAATTTTCATTTAAATCATAATGCGAATGTATCATAAGAGTATTTTATCTGTAATCTCTCTCATCATAATTTTCTTGTGACAAGCAGTACAATACATTGAGGTTGCAAAATAATGTTGAATTGGAATATTCCAAAGACCAAAATGCCTCTATCGTTCTATGCTTTAGTGCCATCTAGTGGAAACGGAAAATAACAGCATACCCTTCCAAGGATCCCTGCCACAGCAAGGCAGCGCTGCTGCACTTGCCAAAACACCTTGCTTTGCCAGGCAGTTACAGACAGTACCCAGATACGTACAAGCACACAATCCACCTTTCTATAGCTCATTAACAAAGCTGCAAATTCTCGGATGCAAGGACACAGACATCACAGGTATAAAAAACATTGCATATTTGGGTATTTTCAGAGGACTGATTCCATTTCCGACAGCCAGAATTTTCCACTGTGCCCACAGTAATCACATAAATTCACACTGCATAAGATAAAACAGGAAAAAAATCCCATATCCTAATTCAGCAAAAGAAAAAAACAGCTGTAGGATGCAGTACTATTTTATCAATAATACTATGCTGTTAAATTCACTCATAGAGACTATCACTATTACCTGAGATGCCCTGCCTCAGCTCCCAGTCTCGGTCTACCACAACAGTAGAGTTCTGCATCTTACCACTGTTCAACAGAGGCAAGGAGAAGATGCATCTACTTTGCATCAGAGAACTCGTTCACAATCAGGAAAGATACTCCTTATCGTTCTTAGCTAACATTGTAAAATGATGTAAAATTGTAGTGTAATTGCATTACAACGTAAGGACGTCAGCCGTTTTCACATATAATGTGATCAAGGCAAACTTACCGCACGTAACACAAATTCAAACTACAAACTTTCAGCCTTCACCAGCACTTACTGTGTTAACTGAATCTAATGCAACCGCAACAAACACCAGTTATAGGGAGACCTCTTACAAACCACACTGTAAACCATGTGTCAACAAGCACATGCTCTGCTCTTTGAATGAAATTGCCCGAGTTTTTCACATGATGAAAAGCCACTGGAATAAACTGATGGTAACTAGCTTTCTGTACTGTTACTCATAATAAAGTTAATGTCAATATATGGATTACTCAAGGTAGAATAGTAAGCCAGGCTAGCAGGAGACAGTTTTATTCCTATCTGAACAAAAAAGTGAAACCATATGTTTAATATTGTGGAAAAATGCATGTCACATACCACTATTTTGAAAAATGTATCATTAGCAAAAGTAGCAAACTTTGATATAAAGTATGGTGGCAAGCAAATCCTCAGATACACATCTTAATATAGTGGAGAACTAGGCATTAATAACCAAAATGATTTTTAAAACAGAGTGACAATCACACAGGAAAAAAAAGGAGCACAGGCACAAGAAAGTATAAATCAACTTGCATAAAATTCTAATGAACACATTACATTTGTGATCATTCCACTGTTCATCTTTTGGTCGGTGACAGGAGATTTATGAAGCGACTAGTAGACAAGGTTTTAAAGTAGTTTAAAAAAAATAGATGCAGGGCTAAACTACCTGTTCTCAAGAACCACTCTGAGGAACCAAGCCAAAGTTTTCAGGTATGCTAGTGACCTCCAGGAACATCCTGATTTAAAGACAACAAAACTTGCTGAATACTTTTTGTAAGAACATGTTGAATGTAAAGAAGCAAAACGTTCCTGCTTTAGGGTCATCACATTCTCTATAACAAGCAGCATCTACCTTTGGCAAGGTCCTGAAATGGATGATCAAAGAGTCACAAGATAACCAGGCATAAGAAGAGATACTGTACAAGTTGAGCAAAAACTTTGTAGATAGCACATTCTGAATATTTTGCACAATTCTGATTCCTCTATGAATGTTAAAAAAGAGGGGGAAAAAAATCAAGAACAGAAAAATGAGAATTTCAACTATGAAAAATGAAGTATCTGGGAAAAATTACGCATTGATCACACCGGTCTAATTCTCTCCTTAATGGCTTATATCACCATTTAAGCTGGAAGCAAGGCTAGCAGTATTGCAGTTATATTTTGACTATATTTTTCCTTCTGTCACATGAAAAACCCTGCAAGAAGAGCTGCCTAGAGTGAGGCTTCACAGTTAACTTTAGATGAAAAGAGTTAGAAGAGCCTTATGAGTTCAATAATCCTCACGAGAAAAAAAAACATCATTTTCTTTCTGGTATCTTTCTGCTAGAGTAATCTTAGGTAGTTCTGCTCACGATATACTACAGTGTATTTATAACTACATAGCATCCAGTACAATACATCCAGTACTGATATTCGCCATTGTTCAATTTACTGTTCAGAAATTTGAAGATAAAGAGCTGCAAATCCACACCAAGAACGTTAGCCTCCACAGATTTTCACAAAGCAAATATAATTGTCTATTGTCCTGCCTCCATTAGACATGCATCGCTCAACAGCTTTTGTCACTTCTGCCAGCAACACAGGCTAACTTGTAACTAGCGGTGATTCTGCAAAAAACACCTTGAAAAGTCAGTGGCAAGAGTGAGAACTGCATTACCTGGCTACTGACTGCTCTCTCCTGTTCTTGGCAATTATTTATTGCACTCCTAGGAGAAGTCTTTTTTTAGTAGAACCATTCAAGGGAAACATTACACTGCGCACGTTATAGCACTACTCGTGTCAGTACCAATGCTTTCAGGAACATCATTTTCTTGGTAGACGGCCTTTGGCTAATATTTCAGATGAAGGACACTACACAATGAAGAATGCAGCTGGTGGGGGCTTAGGGCTGTCTGGCTACAATGCTTGTGCCTATCTGTCCAATTGGGATAAGAGCCATGGAGAACAGTAATAATGTGTGTTGGGAAAAGGATGCACAACAAGTATTTATAAAACACATCAAACGGTTCTTGTACATAGGCTAAGCATTTGGCAACCAGGCATCATGTTTCCAAAAGCAGTTCACTGTATTGCCTGCTTGTCCTCTGGCCACCAGAAAACTGAGAATGTTTCTCAAAAACAGATCATAAACGGATCCCAAATCCCTAAAACAGCATTATACTCTCATATAGTTACCACTGACAGGAAAAGACAGTTCTAAGACGAGTTAGTTTCAACAAGTCAAATCTCTAGGGACATGTCAGACACTTTTAGTCTTTGGCAATTCTGAAGATTTAAGTGGGGAGAATATGGCTTAAAAAACACGGAAAGAGTATCAATGACATCCTTCATGAGATTTTTCTCCTTAATACAATTTTGTGTAATAGGTAAAAGTGTCAACTGGTGAATTTCATATTTTTGCATGATGGATTTCCATTCAAAGCCAGAAAGTTAGGTATGCCCTAAGGTCATGCACAACGTTTTTGTTGGGACTGGCAGTTCCAGCATGCCAAGATCGCTGTACCTACACGTCATTACATTTCCACTGAGGTGGGGCACTCTGAAGTATTCAGTAGCCTTTGCAGCTAGAGCAGGAAGTCGCAAGTTCCTAGCACAGTTCACATCTTCATTTTTCATGTTTCCATATTACATAAGTGGGAAGTCATACATCTTGTTACGCAAGTTAGCATTACCAGAGTTGCAAAACTTACCATTTGGGGTCCAACATTCACATTTATTGGTCCTAAGGTTTTTGGCAAAATCTTAGTTGGAGAGTTGGTGCTGGAAACTGGTAATGTAATTATTGAAATATTACCTAAAAAAAGCAATAAAAACAGAGTTTAAATTACTTCCTTGCACAGTAACCCATGAACAACATTTTGGTGAATTCCCATATAATTTTAACACTTTGGAACCAGGTTAACTTTGTCCTGTTCACTGCAAATATTACCCTCACAGGGCATCCACCAGACCTTTTAGCAGATGTCACAAGGACACCTCACAAAATCATAAAGCTTCATTATTTTCCGTTAAAAATTACATGTCACCATTGCATTTCCATAAACAACTTCCTCTTGCCTAAGAAGTGGTGCAAACAGCTTGCCATGCCTCAGCACTACAAGTTAAAATTCAGGAGTATGCTTTTAGAAACAAGTTCATATACTCATCTATAACTATATGCCTGTGTAAAATCTATAGCCATAACCATTCCTCATCTGACTACTCTAAAGTAGTTGACAAACATCAGCGAAGTAAGTCTATGGTACCACTGTACAGACGGAGTAACCGAGGCCTCTGCAACTTGCCTAAAATAACAGAGCAGACAGCTGGACTTCAGGATAAAGTCAGCTGGCAATTCCATCTCTAACCCAGCCTGTTTTCATCATGTTTTTTCATTATGCTTTGTGATCTCGGATTGCTTAAGGATCTAATTCCTCCTGCCTTCATAGAGAGAAACACAGTTCAATCTGTAAGAGTCTCACAAATGCTGTTAAACAAAACTGTCATGCAGCACTGCCATTAGTCCATTTTTCGAGCCGCTGTGCACAAACTACTTGAAGTGGTAAACACGTTTATTTATCCAAGGACATTATGGCAGCAGCAGCTCCTATCTCTATGACAGTGACGGTGATGGAGCAGCTCATCCTGGGTGCCTTCTCTAAGCATCTGGAGGACAAGAAGGGGATCAGGAGTAGTCAGCACGGTTTCTCCAAAGGGAAATCATGCTTAACCAACCTGATAGCCTTCTACGATGGAATGACTGGCTGGGTAGATGAGGGCAGAGCAGTGGATGTTGTCTACCTTGGCATCAGGAAGGCTTTTGACACTGTCTCCCATCACATCCTCATAGGCAAGCTCAGGAAGTGCGGGCTGGATGAGCAGATAGTGAGGTGGACTGAAAACTGGCTGGCTGAATGGCAGAGCTCAGAGGGTTGTGATCAGTGGTGCAGAGTCTAGTTGGAGGCCTGTAGCGAGCGGTGTCCCCCAGGGGTCAATGCTGGGGCCTCTATTGTTTAATTTATTCATCAATGACCTGGATGAAGGGACAGAGTGCACCCTCAGCAAGTTTGCTGAGGATACAAAACTGGGGGGAGTGGCTGATACACCAGCGGGCTGTGCTGCCAGTCAGAGGGCCCTGGACAGGCTGGAGAGATGGGCAGAGAGGAACCTCACGAAGTTCAACAAAGGCAAGCGCAGGGTCCTGCACCTAGGGAGGAATAACTCCATGCACCAGCACAGGCTGGGGGCTGCTGGAAAGCAGCTCTGCAGAAAAGGACCTGGGAGTCCTGGTGGACAACAAGTTAAGCACGAGGCAGCAACGTGCCCCTGTGGCCAGGAAGGCCAGTGCTCTCCTGGGCTGCATTAGGCAGAGTGTTGCCAGCAGGTCGAGGGAGGTGATCCTGCCCCTCTACTCAGCCCTGGGGAGGCCTCATCTGGAGTACTGTGTCCAGTTCTGGGCTCCCCAGTGTGAGAGAGACATGAAGCTCCTGGAGCGAGTCCTGCGAAGGGCTACAAAGATGATTAGCCTCCTCCTATGAGGAAAGGCTGAGGGAGCTGGGCCTGTTCAGCCTGGAGAAGAGAAGACTGAGGGGCGGGGGGGAGGGGGGGATCTCATCAACGTGTACGAGTATCTGAAGGGAGGGTGTCGAGAGGATGGGGCCAGACTCTTCTCCGTGGTGCCCAGCAGTAGGACAAGAGGCAACGGGCACAAACTGAAACACAGGCAGTTCCGTCTGAACATGAGGAAAAACTTCTTCACTGTTGAGAGTGACCGAGCACTGGAATAGGTTGTCCAGAGAGGTTGTGGAGTCTCCTTCCCTGGGGGATATTCAAAAGCTGCCTGGACACAATCCTGGGCAGTCTTCTTCAGGTGACCCTGCCCGAGCATGATGATCTCCACAGGTCACTTCCAACCTCAACCATTCTGTGATTCTGTGACAGTTTCAAAGCAAGAGAGCTGTGAATATTGTTCAGTCAAATACCTCCTCCCATTCTTAGCCACAGCCTTATTCAAAATTGGGAACTACACTAACAGGTCTGGAAGCAGAATCAAGTAAAAGAAAGAGTTGCTACTGCCTAATAATCCACAGAGAGTCAATCTGGGTCTAGCTGGCGTCATGAGCCATGCAGATGAGCTCCGGAAGAGCTACTTAGCTCTCTTAGCACCCTAGCAGACAAAAACCTTGGGCGCCTGAGGGAAGAGGTTCGTTCAGAACAGTACAGCAACCAACTAGCATCCTCCCTCCTGCCCTTCCTCCTTCCACAGGAATTCACCAGCGTTCAGCTTCACCCAAATGGACCCGAGCTGACTCGGTGGGAGCAGATCTCTCTGTTCCCCGGTCTTTTCTGACAGAAGGTGTTCTCCTTCACTGCCTGGTTTTCTCCTTTCACTTGGTCCTGAATCACAGTCGTTTTTTTACTTAGCATAGCTATGTTCTGCCATAACTGTAAGGTCATAAATTCAGCAACATAATTTCTCTGTTTCTACCTCAGAATACTTAACAACAACAAGAAAAGATCTTCATTAGCCACAGCAGAAAAATAAAGTAAAAAAAAAAAAAAAGTAGAGAAGCAATGTCTTACCTTTATCAAAATTAAAGGAATGTAGATATCAGAAATATTAAAAACTTGAGAGAAGGATAGTCTAATGTTCTGTACAAACTGCTTTGATGTCTGGAGTAACAATACTAGCAAATATTAATTTAATTTTACAAAAGGCGGATCCGTATCTGAGACATCTTTAACAGCTGGCTAAAAATACTGAATAATCCTCTATTTCACAACAGGCTATCAAATTTCCTCAGTCACCTAACTTACTTAGAAAAAAGCTTATACAAACAATACAGAAGCACACTTACAAAACCAACTCCCCAGTAAATCTTTCCTCTAGTATGAAACACCCTTCTGAGGTTGCGGCAGAGTAAGCAAGATCACAGTAATCCATCATTTATACACGTTGCATTCACATTGTTAGCTCAAAATAGTTCTCTAAACTGGCTTGTCATTTTTTTCCTTTTTCTACTTTTTCAGAAAGTTCCGCTCACGATTGATTTCCCAACTTCTGCTTGCATATTCTCATCAAAACCTAGTAACCCTCTCATTGCATTCTGTTGTGGAAACTGATGTTGCCTGTCACTTCCTAGGTACTGCTGTAGGAATTTTCCTCTTTGCTGCTGCAGCTGAAACTTCTGACCCCTTTTCCTCTGAGATCAGCTCTCAGGCCATCTCTCCTTGTCTCCTTTTTAGCAAGAGAAAAGAAACGCATTACTTTCTCTGGTGTCTAGAACACGTCTATAAGGTGGCATGGAAAGTGCAGTAAAAACTTGAAATTTTAGCATTTAGCTCAAAGTTCCCTTATTCACAGGCTGCATCCCACAGTCATCTTCAGTAACACTTTCTAGCCTGCAAGAAGTCAAAGTGTAAGATCAGATCATGTAAGATTTACTGTACTGTATACTTAGCACTGCTAGTGCACCATTAAACATATGCATGTCTACCCACCATCCCAAATAAATCACTGTGCACGCAGCTGGTTGCTTTTTCAACATGTGACATATAGATCATAATCTACTTTCACTGGTAACAATTTTTAAAATATATACTTATGTATACATACACACTGAAAGCTGTTGCTTAATAACCTACGGCCAAAGCTACACACAACCACCAACATCTTACGGTAGCAGCACTGGAAAAACTGAGCTTAAGAACTATTGCTGCACTGTGCCTTCGTTTTTTGCAAGGCTACCTGGATAAACATGTAAGGTCACCATTATTTATAGGGTGACTTTAGTGCATTTGATACGTTGCAAGCTATGTAAACATAAGGCTTGTTCAAATTACTTGATCTAAACGTTAAAAAGATAGTAGTTTAAATATGAGATACGTTAAAAGTCCTTCTGGCTAGAGTTTTGTGTGAGCGATACAGATCTTGTTTCATCTCTTAATTCTTCCATGAATCCCCAGGAGGCAGTAAAAGTGTCAAAATGACATTAAAAGTTGATCAAGTCTTTGAAGAAATGTTTCCATTTCCTTTTCCCTCTCCTTTTAAATTTCTTTACAGGTAGATATATATGTGTGTGTGAACGTGCAGACTTTTAAACACAGATAGGATGGAAAGGGACCAGTTTCTATTTCTTATGAGTGAGGTCCCTCTCATCCACCAGAGAAAGAAAGAAAGACTGAATTTTCTACCGTAAGAACACTCATTCTAGGTCTGTGTCAGCAGTTGAACAAACAGAAATCAGTATTTAATCAGTTATGAACAAAATATTCTTTCCCCTCTGTTTTTATTTTTTCAGAGACAGTGGCATAGCCCAGGTATTCATGTGACCTCAACTGCTCCAAATATTTAACAGTAAAAACACTACATTTCCATCTCCCTTCACAGCAAACATGATAATTGGTTCAATTAGCTGCCACAAAAAGTTAATGCATTTCCAGATGTATCACACAGGCGCCCCAACCTGAAGAAACACATTTTGCAGACTACATACATCATCAGAGACCCTGTTATTTCTTCTGTAAACAAAGCTAAGCCCGACTTCCAAGAATACTGCCTGTCCCACCCATGGCTCTGCAGTGCTGCGGTCTGGTTCGGCAGAACGCGACTGCCACCCAAAGCCAACACGAGTCCGTGCCTGGAGCTGGCCAGCACCAATCCCTCTGGGTTAAGAACTCCAGGCTATCGGCCATCTATTGAAAATGGCCGCTTCAGCTAGAACCAGCACAGAAAGCAGGCACTTGCTTGCTAAGATGACCAGCTGTATTTTACACCAATTTTTGGAGGTTAGGTCACCTATTTTTGCTGAAGAGCTGGTAAATGCTGCAGTTTTGGAGGCAAGATAGTATTACAAAACAGCAAGCACCAGCAGAAACAACCTCTCCAGGTCTTATTCATAGAATAGTATAGAAAGAGGAATTAAATGTCATGCTCTCTGTAGATGATCTAAAAAATATTCAACAGATTTCCGTACTCATCTTAAAGTAGCAAAATGTGACCAAGCTGGCTTTATATATATACAAAACCACATAGTAGTTCTGAAGGCTTTAAACATGATCAGATGCCACACAAATACCAGGTCTTAAAAATGCCCATCATATGGGGACTGAAAAGAAAAAAATGATATTGATTCCTGTTTCACAGAAAAACAGCAGTGCATACAGTGAGAAGCTGAACACAATGGAACACACTAGGACCCCATCAGCTTCCTAGTCAACGGTAATTTTGTCACATGGATGGAACAGGTCAGGACAGACAGATCCAATTAGGATGATTTGTACAGTAACATTCAGTTCTTACATTTCCCAGTAATACTTTTGAGGTATAAATAGGTCAGTGTCATTATTCCTGTTTTACCTATTGAAAACTGAGCACATGGGAAAGAAACTCACTTGAACTTTCTGTCAGAGAGGTTTTATCTGTAATAGGTATGAAAACACAACAAACTGAGCATGCTCATCAGTTACGCACATTGAAAATCAGGATCAGGCAGTGGACGTTTAAAACAAAAGCACTTCCCTTGTAGACAAATTATTTTGCCATCACTCAGTCAACATTGTTGTTCTGTCTCACAGAGAACAACCAATATTGCTATTCTTTCCTATTTAGAAAAAGATAATCACTACATAATTATTATCCTTTCTGGCATTCGAGAAAGGTTTTTATTTGCTCGCACAAAGAATAATTCAATTTACATGATCTTTAGCTTCAAGCAGTCAGTCATAGAACAAAGTTATTCATCTTTATGTACACGTACCCTCACATGCATATACTAACTAAACATCCTACAAGACTTATTTTAGGTCTGTACATTGTATCCTATATACCTTGACTTCACACAAACAACATGAACTCTTGTAAGAGTAAGGAGCTGAAGAGTAAGGAGCTGAAGAGCTCCTTACTGGTTTTTTTTTGGTGCAAGTCCATCAAGTCTGCCGCTTAGTTGCAAAGATAATCAGAAACAATGTCAATCTGAGAATCTACAGCATCTGTCACAGCTAGTTTGAAGGAAACCATAGCTGATGGGAAGCACAGATCAACCAGCTGGAGTCACACACAATATGACCAAAAAAGTCTTTGAATTTTTAGACAATACCAGGAAAGTTTTGGCAATTTGTATTTAGTATTAAAAGCTCAGAAACAAACATCCATGTACTAATTACAACCTGGAAGACTTCTTAAAGTGTACCAATAAACAATCATTTAAAATTTAAATAACATAGCCTATTAGGCCTGCTTGCAATGACAAAGAAAACAGTTCTGAGTTATGAAATATGTGAAGTTCATTAGGATATTTTGCAATAATGTGTCTGTTTCCTCATGCTCCTCTATTAAACTAAAACATAAACTGAGCTCAGAAATCAGAACACATATTACAAAGCACACAGAAAAACTGGATATTAACATGCATGTGTATTTTTCAGTACATTTCCTATTTGTTTATTGTACAAACCTACCAGGCTACAAACATAATTTTAAATATTCTGTAGTCTGTAGGAGCACACGCACACACACACACACATTTATAAATGAATGAAATTAAAGATATCTGCAGAAAAGAAAAAAATAAAATGGAGCAGATGGTAATTCTATGTACTTCAGGCTTACACTAAGTTTTTAGTCTTTTAGTGTTCAATTTGAGACAAATTTATAGTTGGTTATAGTTGGTTATAGTTGCATGAGTCTCAAAATACCAAACGTAGGCCGACGGATAATCGATGCTGTTGTCTTAGTCATTTTAGTAGATCTCTTCAAGTACAAAATGAACTCCCAGGACTTTTCAGCTCTCAAGCTGAAACCCCCCTGATGCCCTGCTCAGATATTCAGCAGCACTGCCACTAAAACTCATTTAAGCCAACCTCATCACCGATGCTCGGTCCGGCCCCCAAGCCAGCACAGCTGCTTGTATGGCTAGGCAGTGAACTTGCTTGCTTTTGCCCTTGCAAGGGTGAACAAGTGAACGCCAGCTGAATCTGTTCCCTGATCCAATGAACTACATCCATTGTAGCCACATGCTAGTGCTAGCCACACAAGCAGCCACATACACAGCTATTCTGGCACAAAGCAAAGGACAATGTAAGAGCAGCTGTGAAGTGGCCAGAGCCGACTAAAACTGGCCAGAAGAAATGCCTATCAAACCATACTCCAAGCAAAGAACTACATCAAAAGGAAAGGCAGAACATGTTTTTATTCATTTATTTATTTATATAGAAAAGAGACTTGTCTTACTACTTCTATTACAGTAGTACACGCATACAGCAGCCCTGTGTTTTGAGTGTACATCCTAAAACCCCAGTCCTCCAAAGTGACTCTTGTATAAATTTCTTTCTGTATATATCGTGGTACCTACAATTGGAACAGAACGGACTCTCCTCATGTCCCCACTTGACTGAATTACAGGATCAGGACTTGGCAAAAGTTATGTACTGCATTAAAGAAAAGCCTTATTTTATTGAAATTAAGTTCATTATGAAGTTGTATTACAAGACAGAATTCCCATCCAAAGCCGAAAGATTTCAATTTGATCGGACTCAGGGATCCTTCCTCACAGAGCCTGCTGCAAGACTGATAGGCTACAGTTGGTCTCCCTTTCGCCTCCACAGCAATAAAAGGAAAATGCCATGTAAATTCATGGACTTTAAGAATATAATAACAAAAAAAGTAATAATCAAGAACAGATTCACTGAAACTATTATGTTAGTCTGCGTTATATATTTGAACGTGAGAATCAAACATGTCACTCCCATAGCATGCAAGTCATCCAGTTGACAATCACTGCTTCTTTCCTCCACGTGCTATTACTTAACTATCAACTTGCTTTTCTTGCACAAAAATGGATCAACTGCCATAGACCTTACTCAGATACAGACACTTTAAGTCAGTCAATTGATTTTGTTTAGGAAGCAAACAGAATTTCTAACCTGCGAAATAATCTTATCTTTTATGTGCAAGAATATTCCCCAGGAAAGGTACAAAATAGTTTTAGTAACTTCTATAAATTTTTGACAGGCACATCTTTACGTTTTCAGGTCATTTATTGAAAATCAGTCTGGTGCCCCAAGACAGTTTCCTGTATGTTTTATTCAACTGATCTAATACTCCCTTCCCTCGAGGTCATGTATGTCAAGTACTTTCAAAATAAGGTAAGTGAGAAAGAAACAAGAGCTCTGAAGCACTATAATTAAAATGCAATCTATCAAACACAAGTTAATCCTTACTAGACTTTTCTCTATTTAGAAAGGAGATGCCTATATCAAATGTATATATTTCTTCACTACTACCACCAGCTATGAGCTTTGATTGAAAAGACCTTGTTACAAAAGAGACATCTGTGTTTTCCGGAATCAAACCTTTATTAAGAGTTTTCCAACTCGAAGTCTGGTAAGATTTCCTTCCCCCCCCCCCCCCCCAAATCAAGCCTTACTGATCATTTCGTGTGATTTTATTATTGTTTCTACCTTAGTGTTTTTATGAAACACTAAGAAACTCGAATTAAAAAAAACCGAAAACCACTCTAAGCACTGTGGTAAAGCACGTACTCAAGAAGCAGAGATAAAAGCACCCGCACGCGCTCTGGGCATTCCAAGCGCACGTCTCACAGCGAACACTGGCAGAAGGCGCTGCGCGAGCTGCGCCGCTTCGCTCTCGCGCTCACTAACGGTTTCCTGCCGCGCCGCCCCTCCCCTCGCGGCGGCCGTTACGCCCCAACGGCCGCCGCCGCGCGCCCGCGGGGCTCCCCGGCGGCACCGGCCCCGCGCCAGCGGACAATGCCCGTCCCTCATCACCGTGCAGCTGCAGAGCATCGTACCGGGCCGCACACAATGCGATCCCGCCCGGAAAAATACAGGCGTCGTCATCTGCCGTGCTGCATCTCGCAAGTTTAAAATATGCCACCACCACCGCCCCGTTCCGCCGCTGGCCCGCCTCCAAGACCGACGACTCACCTAACGACCCGGGCAAAGTTCACCGCCTCGGTCCTCGGTGCGGGCGGAGAGCCCCGCCGCGTCCGCCGCCCGCGGCGCGCCCTCCCGCCGCCGGGGCCGCGGCCCAGGCGCCGAGGAGGGCAGGGGCGAGCATCTCCCTGTCCGCCCGCTCAGCCGCTGCGAGCCGCGCCGCCGCCGCCTCGCACCGTGCTAGCGGGACGCCTCAGCCGCGCTGCCGGCGGCGGCTGCTCCCGGCCGCACCGCGCCGCTGAGGGGAGGGGGGGGGCGGGGCGCGGCAGCCCCTGCCCCGCCCCCGCCTTTGTTACCCTGCGGGAGAGGGGCCAGGCGTGAGCAATCGCAGCCCGAGCGCAGGCGCGGCAGCAGCGCGCCGCGGGGCGGCTCTGCTCTCCGCTCCCCACGCTGGAAACACTTCCATTCGCACGCTTATTTCTACGCTGAAGCCAATTATTTTAAATCCCAGCAAGCTTACACAACAAGGAAATCTTAATATCAACGCCTGGAAATTAAATCAATTGATATTCTTTCTGCTCAGGCTGCAAACAAAGCCTCGGCGCAGGACGTCTCGGTGTCTCGTGGCGGCACAGCAAAGGCGCAGGAAAGGCCCGGGCAGTTTGCGTTGCCCCCCCCCCCCTTTTTTTTTTTTTAATTCCTCCATCACCCCCCCGTTCTGCACACCGCCCCTTTCACTCTAGATCTGGGAGGCGCACTGATCACGGCCGCGAAGACGGGTTCTGACAGCGCCGGAGAACCGAGGGGCAGCGGCGCGGCCGCAGCTGCAAACAACAGCCCGGCGCACCCCGCTCCCTAACTCCGCGCTGCAGCCTTCCCCCCGCTGCGGCAGCGACACGACGCCCGACGGGGAGCTGCAGCAAGCGGAGCGTGGACGTGTCCTGCCCCCCGCGCTGGCGGGCAGCCGGCAGGACCACGGTCACGTCGCCTCGGCCACAGCCCATCCCACCCTGGGCTGTTCTGCGGAACGGCCCAGATCAAGGGCAAAGCTTATACATCCGCAGTTGCCTCTGAATGTGCAGTTCCCTGCCTATCTTGTTTTGTTTAAAAGAATCCTTTGGACAGAATCTCCCCTTATGGGTCACTAGATGACTGCAGAAGATGACAGAGATTAATGCATTTTACTTAGCGCGCTGGATTAGAGTACTCACGTGATGGCACCGTACCTTAGTAAAGGCAGCACTAAGTGAACAGCTGAAAGGCAGTAGCTCCTTTGACTACTAAAACTATACGCAAGTAACATCTGGTTAACAAACCTTGACTTTACTAAAGGTTTTCATACCCCAGCAACTGTAACGCTCTGCAGGTATCAGGAAGGCTTAGGGACTATTCCCTGAACCAGAACGGAGCCCTCAAAGTTGCAAACATGAATAAGGAGGCACCTAGAGCAGGCCAGGTAGTTGTGTGGGACAAGTGATCAAATGGCAATACAGATATGCCTTCTGCTTGGAATCGGGAGAAGATTTTATTTTCAGATCAAGTTTTAGCTTCTGCTAAGGAGCAGTTTATTATTTATCCAGAAACAGGAGAGGATCAGCATGCCAATAATCTGTACATGCTTTTTGACTCAAACAGTCTTCTCATCACTAATACATTTATGTTTTACTGTAGCCCTTCAAAACACTTCTGTTATTTTTTCCATAAAAGCAAGCTGTTAGTCACACAAAAATTCTCAGAATACTAGATAGAAGAAAAAAGCAAAATGCTGAAAGAAGTGTTAGACGCAAAAAGTTCCATCCTCGGGCCACGACTCAAAATTCTTCTTTTAGAATTATAATATTGGAATTTACTATACTCTATTTTTAAGATTCCTAGACAAGATGCAAGAATAATTTTTTATACACGGGGACAGATTTTGGCCAAAAAGCCTTTAGTGTCAGATCTCAAAATGATTGATTTTTTTTTTCCTGTCAAGACTAATAATTATCATATTTAAGAGAAATCATCCAACACAAATGCCTACTGCAACATTGCCGTAACAGGAAGATCAAATTAGGCCCTTTTTATAAAATATATAAACAGAATTACAAAACTACCAATGTTTAACTTACTGACTGGGAATGACTCACTTAAGACACTATGATATCAAACATTTGAGAAAGGCAGTTTTCAAAATAAGCAACCATTTTTCACATGTTTTAAGATGTCAATCAATTCTTTAGGCGAGGCTGGAATGCATTCTCTCTTTTACTGTCCCAAACAGACTAAATTTGAAATTCTCTTGGCTGCACAGTTAAGTTTTTCCATGTGAATTCTACAGTGTGTCTGATTTAATTCATTCACAGCTTGAAAAAAATTAGCCAAAAATGGACTGTCACTATTCAACTGATTCGCCTATCTAATTATACCTATTTAAGAACTAACTTGAACTATACTTAGTAACTTCAACAAGTTTAAGTGTTATACTTAATAACTTCAGCAGAATGAGCCAACTCCACAAAGACATTTTGCCACTTAAAACAGGATTTTGTCTAAATAGTGGAGTACTTTAATTACTGCCAATTAAGTTCATTAGGCACCAAAGTTCTGCCGATACCCAGGAGCGTGTCGTTCATGTTAGCACTGAGCACAGCAGGAATTTCTCCCAACAGGTGCAACCTAGGTCACGATGCTAAAAGAACACCTAAGACGTACCTATGGATATATCCCCCTGGCTAAGAGCAGCAGCAATCACCTCTGTTGTTCAAAGACACGAGCGGAGGCATCCCTTTTTCACTCAATAGCCTGATGACAAAAGTATTCACTGAAGAATGAGGAGGACCAGGGCCAGTTTTTTCTTTTGTCTGGAAGAATTAAAATATAGATTTCATACAAGAATAATTTTAATCACTGGACCGCCAGCTACTTTCAGATAAGGAAATGAAGCATATTGAACCCAACTTGCCAAAGCTGGACAATTTGGTTTATAATAATGAAGAATCTACAATGTCAAAGACAGTGAGGGAAAGTGACTTTTAGACAGGGGATACCCAGACCGTGCTCTGAGGACCACTGCTGTATTTCATCCAACGGCTGCCCTCACAACAAGTTTTCCCTGTCATGAGGCAAGTAGCCTGATAGCCATCCTCTTGTGGCACTCTCTCTCTGATCCAGTGAGTATTTATTTATTCCACACAGAAGAAATAAGCTCCAAATGGAGACGCTCTGGCCAAAATAGCCTGTTGCCTCTGAGTCAAGACATTTCCCACAAACGTAAGAAAGCAGATTGTCTGTTGAACAGCAAAGAACTAAAGAAAGTGAACATCCTCCTCGGTTAATAACACTCTGCTGAAGACTGTGATACTTCTTCTAGGCATACCTAGAAAATAAAATCTAGTTCCCTTCAGATTTAGGCTGCAGATCTTTTTATATTATGAGGATTACAAATTTGGATTTATGTGCTGTGATTCTACAAACATCCTATTTAAAATATCTAAATCATTTGTAAATCTGTATTGTAATTTAGATACAGCTGGTATCTGGGAGAAATGCTTTTTTCCAGACATCGTCTATACAAGGGGGAAAAAAAAAAAATCTAAAAAGCCCAATTCAAAAAAAGTACAGCAAAAAGATCACAGTATTCAGTAATAAGCAGAGTAAGCAGGCCAACTGAAAACTGGAAAAAAAAAAAAAAATCACACCAAATCAAGCAACCAACCCCAGTCAACCTATTTGGGAACAGTAATTTAGATTTGCAAGTCAGCAGAAGGAACACAGCAATACATATTAGACTTGCAAATTAGGTTGCAATACCTAATTGGTTTTCAGTGTTAACTTCTGTAGCAAAAGAAACCTGAAAATATCCAGAGGTAATACTGCATGAGCATTACGGTTCCTGGGGAGAAAGATAAATGGAGCCCGATCAAAGACGGGAACAGCAGCAACAGAGTAGCAATTTCACATTGTCCAGGGAAACAGTCAACGAGAGAAGCCAGATTTTTAAAATTCAGCTTGGGAATGGAAAAAAACCAAAGAATTATTTTAAAGCACAAGGGTCAAGTGATTGGATTTTTTGATTATGCATTTTTAGAGCAAAAAGCTAGAAATATGCCCCTACGTAGCTATATAGAGTGATGCTAATGCTACAAAATGAGACTGCAGCTATATGAGTACAGAAAGAGCAGTGGCTGACTTGCTAAGTTTTTCAAGACATTTTCCTGAAGTTTGAAACAGCATCCTAAAAGATCCAGAACGCAGTCTATTCTCAGTAGGGAAAATGGCAGAGCATCGGGTTTACCTCAAACAGTCCTGCGTTTTTCAAAATCAAATCCAGCACACTCCAGTTTTCAGGACTGGGCAATAGATTTGATAATATAACAAAAGGTCATAATTCATTAAAAAAAAGGAGACACTAAATTTGCATGGAATTTCCAAAACAAGCTGTCTAACTGCTCAGGACTCAGCATTTGAATCTCAATAGTGTTCCGTTAATAAGGTATTATCATAAAACCAGTACGTTTGTACAAGAGGCAAATAACAATTAAATATACACCACAAATAATTATCTCTTTTTGGAAAGAAAAAAAAAAAATCTAAATGCAACTTTTCTAACCATAAATTTCTAGCACTTGCAATGAGATGCAGGTGCCCTCTCTCTTCTACTCTTCAAACACATCACAAATACACTGCATTTCCGTCCAAGAACGCTGCCAAGGCACATTCTGAACAGGCCCAGCAATCTGACAATAAATTGCCCTTATTTTTTAATCATATTAGCTAAGTTAACTTAAATAATGGGTAAAATAATGAAAAGTCCATTGATTGGCAAGTTTACCAAGCTTTGGGAAGAGACAGGGGATCTGAATGCCAGTTTGGAGGTTTTTCCTGCTTCTTAATTTCCAGAGCTCAATGTTGGACATACCAAGAAAGGTGAGGAAAAGGAGACTTCAGAGGGAAAGCGACAGACGGCGTGGATATTGACATGCAATAGGATCCGGCTTTATGGCATATTTTATTCTCCAAATCAAAACAAAGAAATATGTCATATGGTGTGAACAAGCTGTAATATGTCAACAGGGATGATAGTGTTTTTTAATTATACCTCAAAAAATCATTAATGCATAACATTTTAGACAATGCAGAAGAATGGAGGCAAAGCAATACATTCATCATCCCAGAAGCAAAATCTAAAGTAGACTGGGATCAGGATTACTGAGATATTAGTACTAACAGTAATGTCCTGTGCTTTATAAAGTTATTTAATTCAATTATTCTCTGCACGGATCAATTGCTCAGAAATTATTTGCAAATGCTGCACTTGTTTTATTCTTTCTCCCTAGTATTATGTCATAATTATCACAAATTAATGAACCAAGAAAGGTAATTATCTAGACAGTGCCTAACAAATCACTTCTCAAAGGCCTAAAACCAGTCTGTGGTGTTCTGCACACTTTAGAAGACTATGAAGGTACTGTATGTAGCTGTAGACATTTTCTGTTTAGACTCTCTCATTCTCTCCAGCTCTGAACTCTGATGCCGCTAAAATGTCTTGGTGAGCCAAAAATCACTGTCTTCTGGCTAGTACATCCATCTGTTCATTGCAGTGATTAACAGCAAATATTTAGAAAGGTTGTTCAAAGTATTTCATAAATTGTAGATCCTCAAGTCTTCTCATATTGATAAGGGATTGCAGTTGCATTTCACTGGAAGGCTACAGCTGTTCTGACTGACAACAGAACGTTTTAGGGTAAAAAGTTGTTTCATCTAGAAACGCAACATGAAATTAGGTGGGACAGAATATAATTATTATTGTAAATTGTCCAGAAGGCATATAAAAGTACCACAAGATTTTAGTGACCAAAAGTAATTAGGAGCTCCATTGTGAAAATCTTTTTTAAAAATTTTCTGTAGCATGGTGCCCTCACCTCTGTCACAGAGGAAATGGAGGAAGTGCTGAATGAATTGTCAGTGTTTTTATCTTCCTTAGGAGGTCACTCTAATGAACTGTCGTGTTTTGTCTCAGTTTGTGAAATCTCAAAGGATTATAGCAGTGCGGCTACATGAAAAATAAACAGTAAGAATCTGACCTACCTGTACTGAGCAAACAGCTGCAAAAGTCTAAGATCTTATCAACCAGATGCTTGTTACTCACCTTCTGCCAAAGGTTACTAACCCTAGTGAATATTTAGCTTAGTGAATGGAGAGAACGCAGCATGGTAATGGAGTCCACGGTTGCCTTCTAGCACAAACTTGTCTCCAAACTGGGAACTGCAAACTTTGCAACTAGGAGTTAAAATACAGAAGGCAGCTAAGTCAACCTAATCACCCACCACCAGCAGCAGAAGATCCTGCTCCCTATTCTTCCACCTCCATTCTTAGAGACCCTGCTCCCCTTTTCTCATGCTAGTTCCTTCTATTCACTGAACACTTAGCCAATTCAACTTGCTAACCCAGCAGAAAGTTACTCACACACCCCTTACCCCCAGCTGGATTCGTTTCTGCCAGGCTAGTGAGTTTAGTGGTCTAACGTGCACCAGGGCCAATACAAAGTAAGCAAGCGTCTAGGAGGGGCTGAGGGAAAGCAGGACCTCGCAGTTTCAGCCGTGGCAGTGACTCTTTAGACTGGCTTTGCCATACTGCGCAACTACTCAGCCAGGAGCTGAATGATTCCTCTCCAAGGAAGCTCATCTACTCTGTACATATCCCATCAATCTCAGGTTTACTGTTAATTACCTTTTATTTAATGGAGCCACTTTACAAAATTAGATGCAAAAATCAAGTTCCTGGCAATCTGCCTAGGGAGATTACCTGATCTATTTGGGCATCTAACATACACGCTCCTCAGGTATCTGCCCTTTCTTCCTTTTACGGCTATCCACCCAGCTTATGTTGATTATGCTGGAATACTTTTATTACCTATGTTAACAGAAGTTGAAAACAAAGTAGAAACAGTAAATTAAGGTGTCTAATGTCAAAAAAATTCCCTCTCGCCATTTTTCTCTGACTATCTTTCTGAACTTTGATTGTGTAGCTCTAAAAAGCGTAAGCCAACTTAAGCTTGTGCTGTCTCATTCTCCCTTGCCCCAGCTCCACCTCTTCAAACCTCCCATGCACCAGAACGGGCACTTGCCTGACTTTGCAACGCGCCAATCACAAAGCTAAGTACGACAAGAACATTCACTTTTCTGAAGCGTGAGGTTTCTGTTGGATCAGAAAAGCATCCAATTTCCAAGCAGAAGACAGTAACCTGCATCAATATAAATCCGTTTAAACCAGACCTGAACCACAGAGCATCTCCTGGAGTGTGAGTCCCTAGGACTTCCTCCCCTGGGGAGCACAGTGATCCCCCATGTACAGAGAGCCTCAGGATTTAATATCATGAGGAGCATGACGATACCAGCCAACAGCTCTGATTTCATTCAGTGCCACAAGCTATGTGATCGTTTATGTATTGAAGGAATAAAGAGTTTTCTCAAAATCAAAACTGTTTGACACTTAGAACAAACTACAAATAGTTTCATCTACCCTAGACCTTAACCAACAATAGCTAGGACTTAGTATCTGCTCACAACGTAGGTTGGCCCACCCTTCTCACATAGCAAATCAGTCCAACTTTCCAGAAGAGAAGCTCATCAACCTTTCTTTAATACAGCAATGCTTTTAGAACAGAGCTTCAGACTTTTCAAGTTATTTAATACATTCAATAATATCCTGAAGATAAGCTTTCTTGAGACAATATAACTTGCATTAATCACTTACTATTGCTAAAAGGAGGAAATTCCACTCTCTGACCAGTTCTGGAACTTGTGAGAGACCTCTATGAGCTGACTTTGCAGAAAGCTAATCCAGGAGGGAGTAAAAACAAAACAAACAACAAAAACACCCTGCCTCCCCCCGCAAACAAAGCAAAATCTGATTGCTTTTTGCTCGTTTAACAAGTTGAAACAGCTTACAGAGAAGTCTTAGACTGCAAATTCATGAGTGAGGAGAGAGAGCCATCAGACAAGTTAAGCCTGAGAAAGACTGCATAAAACTAGTAGCTCTATTAGTTCTAGCATAATCTTGAAGTGTTTGCTGAACTAAGTGTTACCTTAAGAAGATATTTCTACTGCCTTCCCTACTTGCTCGCTGTGAAGTTAAATAAGTGTTCTTTAAGTAGTAAACATCCCAAAATAGGTCCGATAATAATTTATCATTGATCAATGTCACTTTATTAAAGCACCACATGTACATCCCAAGGAAGACCTGGAACTCAAAATAAGTAACGTGTAAAGATGTAATGTGACCTAATCCTTGCTTTAAGAGATGTTCAACCGAAATAATTAACAAAAGATACAATCACCATCCTCATTTTATACAGAGTACTACAGAACAAGACACAGTTATATATAACATACAGTTATATTTTGGAATTCACTCTCATGCCATATCATGGACACCAAGCACAATTAGAAGCATTTTTTGACATTCATAAAGTTAGCATTCAAACACCATAACTCTGGGCATTCCTCTCAATTTCAGGCAGGATATTAAACTGCTAAAAGTTAAGAACTAACATTAGGCTTTCGAGATAGAAATTACTCTCCACATGATCACTGCAGAACTGACCGTACCTTTTGTCATAATCATGTACTTAAAGGCACTCCTCGAAGGACCTGCATATTACAGCAATGACAGCCTGCATAAAATCAGTGTAAAATAGAACTCTCCAAAACATCCTGTAAAGGTGATTAGTACAGACAGGCCAAAGGCACTACATCACCTACGGATGTGATCCAGAATTACAATTGAGACATAGAGAAATCGGTTAACTTGCTCAACATCACAAAAAAGTTGTGAAGTCGGAACATTTTCATCCCCATACAAGATCTTCCTCCTTCAGTAACATCAATGAACCATGGAGATGGTCACATTTAACCTTCCCTCCCCTCCTGGAGGATCACTAAAACGGAGCCTGGGAATTTTAAGGGGGAAAAACAGAAACTCAGCATATTACTCACTAAAAGAAAAAAAAAAAATAGAGGCTTATTTAAGCCTTTAGTTGTTTTCACTACAGTCTCTAATCATTCCCCTCTTAAAACCTGAAGATCAGAGACGCTTGCACACCAGTTACACAGCATTTATCATTGTGGATTTACGTAATACATTTTGAACTTTAAATTCTGAATTAACCACATGCAGTGAAGTCAGCAATAACATTCATTTACTAAATACAAGAAAAAGGCAAGTCTTAAAGTATGCTTCTTTTCTATGTACACAAACAGAATTCTCTTACCTTTTGTTGGACTCTGGTTCTGATCTATAAATCCTTTCAAGTCTCCATTTGTGGAAGTCACACCAACCTGAACAAAATATTTTTGCAGTCTTAAAATGTGATAAACCTTTGTATGTTTTCTAGTATGCAAACAATTATACTACGAAAACACGAATTTTGTATACCTGATGGTGAAAAATTTTTCAAAAACATACCAAGTACACTACTTGTCTATTATATTCCAAAATCTTATATTTCTCATTTTAACAAATGCCTAGGTTAAATAGATTTCTGCAACATAACTCAAAAAAGCAAAGAGGAATGAAATATCTGCTCCAAATTTCCAAAACACCATAATCCTATAGATAGTACAGTCTAAAAAGAGCCTGAGATCCAAAGCAAAGGTTCCAAAACATTTACTGCGTATATCTGAAGACAAGCTTTATTTTAAGTTCTTTTAAAGAACTTAATTAAGTTCTTTAACTTAGAAAAACCCTCAATATCCTAATACGGTACTATGCATGACCCATGTCACTGTCACCTCTGTCATACGGAGCAGCTGCCACCTGTAGCACAGCAGGAAACTACCCAGTCTCCAGTATTCTCAGTCCTAAGCCATATGACCTACGGATCTGAGAAGATGTGACTATTGGTGTATTTTAAACATATTCCCTAGTCTTCAGAAATAAACTGAGTCATATTGAGGGTAAATTTCTGGAGACAAAGAGGATTTAGATCAGGACAGAGGAGACGGGATGGTGCATCTCAGATTTTGCCATATATACAAAGCATGGAAATGAGTTCATGCTATAGAAACACAAAAGCTCACTGTTCCCGGCTGAGGGAGGCAAAAGATTGGAAAGTCCCTCAGATCCCAGCTAACAGGGGGTGGGCCCAGCAACAGCGGGCAATGATAAGGCATTCTGCAGCTGCAGAGCATTATGCTTGCACCACCTTAGTACACTTGGTGCAACAAAGCATTTTGTGTTGCTTCCAAGACGGAAGCTGTCATAAGCGCGGAACAGCTGAGCTCCTTTAGAGTCTGCTCAGAAATCATAGCACGATCCCTCCAGTAGGCAATTAAACTAAATCCCACAAGATCTTTTTAATAATACTGTAAGAATGGAATACTTCTGAAATAATTGGGACAAAGGGTTTAGATATCCAAGCTAAGAAAAAACAATTATACAATCAAGAATCAAATATTTGCTTTATTTTTACAAAAGCACATCGTAATAATGGTACACAATGCTAAGGCCACTCAGTAGAATTTTAATCACAACAAATGGGAGAATCACTTGGTTGCAAACAAATGAAATGGTAGTATCATAACACTAAAATAAACTATCCCAGAACAAAAAAACCCTACTCCAAGCTTTCAATTGCTAGGTTCAGCCAGAGAACTTGCATTTGGCAAGCGATTTCTCAGGGGGAAAATCAGCACACAACATGGTGACAAACTCTTTTGAAACAATTGTTAAGATTTTTCTCATCACCAGGAGCAAGAAATTAACCTTAACTGTTGCTGTCCTGTTTTTTCACTCACGGATTAGGTTTTTATCCACAAACTTTCCTCCAGTTCACCACTAGGGGCACAGCATCTGTATGCAATACATCATGCCTCAGAAATTACAGAATCCAATTTTCTTCAAGTCCCTGTGTAATATCCTGCACAATAGTTAATAAGGATGGCAAAATGGCTTTGGCACATCTGCCAGGCAGATTTTTTCTTTTTCTTTTTCTTTCTTTTTTTTTTTTTTTTTTTTTTTTTTTTACACAAATAGATTGTAGATTTTCCAATTCAAGACAGATCACCTGTTGACTACATTGATACACACTTAACAGGAATAAAATTAGCATTTTTCTGGTCTGTGAAAAACACTTTGATTTTAAGGAGCAAGAGTGATCTCATACACAATTCTACAAACACAGTTGTTCCCTGAACTGAATGTTTTGCAGCTACTGATCATAATCTCAGCTCTGCATCATGACACACTCGCACCACTTGCTGCTTGTTTCTTGGACTCAGAAACACAGCTTCACGCTATGAAGCTTTGTCAGTTATTGCTTCCTCCTATCTGTGATCTTTTAATACATTGTCAGTATCATCCATTCTCTTCCAAAAATCTCTTAACATCCCATCAGAAATTGTTCAAATTCCATTATTCAGTAAAGTCAGACAGCCTGACGTTATTCACGTTTGCTTCTTAACAGACCTGAAAACTTTGCATAAAACACTCCACAGTTTTCGGCCCAGTACATTTATTTTGGTTTCTCTTGACAAGTACACTGGGCTGAAGAGTGCAAAGCAGCTTCTGAATCACAGCATTCAGTCTTTCCACAGGGAACTGGGGTTGATTTCCCTTTAACTGTCCAATTTTAATCAACGTACTAAGTCAGAATCCTCAGACTCACCTTCACTGACAACTGTCTGACATTTTACACTACCACCACATTGTATGCTTTTACCTTTGCCGAGTTTAAGCAATTTAGGTTGTTCTTTTGGATTAATACTGTTATTAAAAATAGTCCATCCATGCCAAAAATATCAAGAGTGGGGAGGGGTGAGGCTTCTCCCTCAATTGAAAACAAAACAAAACAATAAATAAAAGCAGCTCGATGCTGCCAGAACTTGAAGCAAGAAACTGAAGTTTGTGTATAGCAGAAGGGAGGATGAAGAAAGCGTAACTTACTGGAAAAAGTAATCAGTAGCGCGCATTCTACCTTTATCATTAAATACTGCCTAAAATTAGAAGTGTTACATGCTTCCGAAAACAAACCCATGGAGATGCTCAATATAGTTCAGCAATTTATCTCAGAAGTTGTCCATACCGGACTCACTCCTTCCTCTCACCCCTAACTAGACTGTCCATATACTATTCCCAACTAGAAACCAAGTGCTCCAGTTGTTGTAGGCTACCATAGCATCCAAAGTTGCCTTTGAGAAAGGAAAAAAAAAATCTTTTGTGGAAATCTTTTCTCTCAGTTGTTCCCTTTTTTCCTTCCACTAGGTGGCAACGGTACATAGGTAATGAACGTGGCGTGTTGCAGGGGAATTAATGCGAGTGTCTGCACTTCAGCCGGGGGAAAGAGGAAGAAGATAGGAAAAGAAATCCGGAAAGTTTTCTTATCATGTTTTGGCAGCAGGTCCATACGGGGGGGGGGGGGGGAAGGATTCTAGTATTCTTCCATTCGGATGCTTGTGCTGCAGTGAAGGTTGGAAAGTTTAGTAAGCTGCACAGTACATCGCGCTGAAAGGATTGCAAAAGATTGCAAAGTCAAGCTGAAGAGCCAGGACTGTCTGATCATACCACTTCTGCCTATGCACAATAAATAACAACATCAGTTTCTGCTCAGGACCCCTGCCTCTGCAAGAAATAGAAGAGGATTTCAAATTCGAGTTTCACAAAAAGAACAGGGGAACCACAGGGATAAAGATCAAGTTTTAGATATAAAGGCCAACTAGACCCAAGAGAAATATTAATAATCATGATTCCCACAAATACCTTTCAAGATAGCACTGCAATCTGTTCACAACTGAATCTTCAACTCCAGATTTACAATTGTACATTTCCCCTATTGATTCATATCAATGATTCTACTAAACGCTGAAGATGATACACATATGTACAGCCAGCCCAGGAATACTCTTCGGGAGTTATTAAAAAGCAATCATTTACATTGTATTTTCTCAAAGATTTAGATGATTTAACAGATTCAATGTTTAAGGAATCGTAACAAAGTACTTCTTTTCTGTCTCCTGCTTCAGTAATTCAAATGATACAAAATTACAACAGAATTTCAGTTTACATAGAAAATATGTATTTTCAGGATGATGGCCCTAGTACAACATTTATAAAGAGCACCAAATGAACAGAGGCACTTTTCTCCATTTTATAATCTCTGTATGTATTTTCAGTCTCTTCTAGACTTAAAGTTGAATTTCATGAGAATTTAAATGTGAAATGACAGCTCTGAAGAAATGTGTCTCCTTTACAGAATAATTATCATATCTGACCACTCAAAAAAGCAATGTTTGATGTAATACTACAACGCTGCAGCAGAACAAGAACTTTACAGTACCCCACTACGATGTCAGAGGTCACGTCATCATCTGCATTTCTGTAGATTCCCATCACAATGGGCGCTTTTAGTTTACCCTTCCCTAAACCAAAACCAGCAAACTGAATCAACCAGGAAATAGTGGCAACCTATCTCCTGGCAAGAGGAAGAGATGCTATCTCTATTTCTCACAAGATGTTTGCAGATTTTAGATGTGATCCAAAAAGGATTTTAAGGAACAGAAAAGAAAAAAAAAAAACACAGTTGCGCTACAAGGAACCTATTTTTACTGAGTCCATATTTAAAGACCTATGGCTGCAGAGTTAGCTTACATAGGTATCTTTCATTACTTTTTGTATGGCTCACATATGGCATTTCTGCTTTACAATATGACATTTCTGCTTTACAATAATGCCCCAGAGTGTCTGGATTACGAGTTCATGTAATATAGCTACAGAGTATGGCAGGAACTGGGCTCCTGTTTCTGGCCATCCGCAGCAAGATGAATCCAGCCATGTAGGAAGACGAAGCATGCACTTGGCAGGCCTTTGCATCCTATTAAATATTTTCATCAAGTACTTTTTCCCTCCCATCTCCTAGCAGGTGACTGAGAAGTTTCAAAACAAGGGAAAAAAGAAATCACAAAAAGAGACTTGGATAGGATAAACTTTTACAAGTTGCCCCTGTAAGCTTTCCAGTCTTCTCCACTGTTTGACATAATGTTGACTTAGTGAGTTTCCCCCTTCAAGCCCTCCCTTTCCACAGAGGAAAGAGCTTCCCATTAACCCGAAAAGCTTTTGCTCTCTCTGCCCTAGAATTAATCCAGATTATAGCACGCAGAAGTTGTTCATCGCTAGGGAATCCATGAACTGTCTGGTTTTATAGCTTTTAGTCCCAACAGACTGATTTGCAGACATACGGTAGTAGTATCACTTTCATAAACAACTCTGGACCTAAAATGGGCTCTCTCATGGAATAGCTACTGTGCTTTACATAACTTTTTAAAAGTTCCCAGTATAAGACAGGTGCTAAGGCTTGTTTAGAAAGAATATATGAGTATTGTAATAAATGCTTTTTACCGTGTACTTACACTGGCCTTATGTTGGTCTTAATTTATCAGTTGTAGTGTGTGTGCATGCTGTGCCTAAAAAAAAAGGGCCTAATCTTTTTTTTTTTTTTTTTTTTAATGAGATCAAGTATAGGCCAACCTTAAACGTTGATCAAACTGAAACAGTATTTTAGGAAGTTGCTGCCTTTAGCTACTAGTTACTTCCTGCATAACTGAGATACCAAAACTGATCAAGCAGGTGCCCCGTACCTATTTCAGTCCAAAGTAAAGCAGGCCCACCTAACCAGCTTCAGCACTTAAACTAACTTATTTTCTTCCATATCGACCTGGGAAAGGAGAACTCTTAAAATCATTTAGCTAATCTCATCTGTGATAGACTAACCACCAACTGAGAAGCAGCAGCAATTATCCTTAAGAGTACATACATATAAATTCAGATTAGACAATCAAAACTAAACAGAGCTGATTCAAGAATCTGCTTGAGGCATATTATTACTTTGTCCTAAAAATAACTTTAACGGGTATTTGCTCTTTTTTTTTGTTTTTGCATTCCTCAATACTTTTGTGGTGCTTTCCTACCTGAACAACAGGTAGAAATGGAAGTGCAAGGCAGACAAGAAAAAGGCATTGTATGACATAAACAAAGAGTGAAATAACCCATTATGACAGGATGATTGAAATCACATCTGTGTACAGTGTATATGGTCAGCATGCAAACATCTCATAGCCAAGAGAATCTATAACTGTTATTCAACATTTTGTTATTCATAACTGTTTTCATTAGAATTCTTTTCCAAGGAAAGTCAAACTACCCTTAAGCAGTGTTCCACAGACAGATGCTAGGAAGTGCTTATCCTCTGTCCTTCTGCAATGGAACAGCCTGCTGCATTTACAGAAAGTGAGCAGCGAGTCTAGCCTTGATAATTCTCCCATCATGTACTTGAATAAAGGTTAGCAAGGAAAATCAGCGATGAGGAACTTGTTCATTCAACATATAGATGTATCTAGTCCATGGAAACGTTTTGCCACGTGTTTGAAGCACGAGGCCCCTGAGAGACAAGGCAGCTGAACACATACGCTGCTATATGCAAGATCACGAAGACATTTTGGACTAAACTTACTGCCCTTTGCTCCTGCAACATACTAAACTCCCTGTAATCCCTAAACTACTGTCTCCCAATTGAGGGGTAGTCATTTTAAAACAAAGAGCTGACAGCAACTTGATGGGTATTTATTTCATGATATATATACCTCTTTTAAGAGTTTCCCAGAAGCTCCGAAATCCAGTACTTTAGAGTTCTCTTTCCTTGATGCTTCAAGAGAAAGAAAAAGAGATGGAGATATTTCTGCAAAGAAACTCCACCGAAAAATTGCTTCCCCTCATCTCACTCTGCAGGTCAGCAAAAGATTCCAAATAGCGTTAACAGACAAACCTCACATTTGAAAGAGATTTTGGTTTCAGTCTGCAGAAACCATAGATATATGCTAAATCCTGCAACTCTGGAAAATCAAAAGTATTTCCTGGCCTTCTTAGAGCACTAGGAAACAGTAGGGCTGATACAATTGGCCTACATGTGTAGTTCTGACTAAGGCTGGGAAATCCTGAATAAGTGCTGCAGATTAGGAAAGAAAGTGTATGACCATTCCTGCTTTTACTTTTTTTTTTTTGGGGGGGGGGAGGGGTAAATCCTTTAAATCCCATAGTTGACAAACATGAAAACTGACTTCTACTTTCATCTGCACTACAGTAACAGGGAAAAAAAACTTTTAAATACATCCATAAGCATTAGCTAAATAACTATGTTTGTATAATTTGCTGCACAAAATTTCAAAGCATGCATACCAATAAAATATTTTTTCATAAAATAACTATAGCCTTGAGTTAGAGTAAACAGCAACACAAACATATTTCAATATTCAGCATGGGAATAGGCAGTCCAGAAAGGACGTGGAATCTGTGTCCTCAGAAGTTTTCAAAACCCAAAGCAGCCCTGGACAAAGCCCCAAGCAATTTGGTTCTAAATTCAACTGCCAAAGCACTTTGAGCAGGGCACTGGAGTAGATGACCTCCTGAGATCCCTTCCAACCGATGTGATTCTATGAATCTATCACGCAACACTCCACGGATTTTACTGGCTTTGGTATTTATCTTTTGACTGCATTTAATAAGAAGTCAAAGCAACAAATGGTTTAGATTTGTGCAGCTATTCCACATACATCAGTAGAACTACCTATTTATGCTACAGTTGAATATGGAGTATAAAATAAGAAAGTTAATGGGAGATGCATATATATAGAAAATTATTTTCTGATGTGGTCAGCTTGAATCAAACAGCCAAACATAAGAAAACCGAAAGCCTCACCTGGAGCAAATGACATTATTAAACTAACAATAACAATTTCGAAGCCTGGAGAGCTAATTTAACCAAACTATGCCCCTGCCATCACTCCAGTCAAATATGTACAGAAACTTTTGCAGTTACTGAATGACTGAACAGAGAGTCATCCTAGGGTTAAGGATGTACTTTCATTCTGAGGTTCCTGCTTCTTTAATCATGTTGATGTCGGTTCCTAAACCCCTCCAGATACAATTTGACAGGATAACCTATCCAAGACAGCCAATGGATAAATTGCTCAGTGCTCAAAGTAATACTCCACTCACTGACCGTCAAGCTTAATCAAAACTGTTCTCTACACAAATTGCGTACATCAAGAAGCACAGCTACTCAGGCAGAAAATTAAGGTCAAGATGTTTTCTATCTCATAAGTTTCTCCAGAACTGTGGATAGCGGGAGCAAAGATACAGCCTCTGGACTCCACAATACAGTCTAGCCTTATGTGGCAACAGAACAACACAGGAAGGCCCTCGATATTCTAGAAATCAAGAGTGCACAGACATTAGTAAAGAAATACGTTATCTTTCTGCTCTTCCTAGAGCTTTGAGACTCAGACTCACTAGAAGGATTTACTTTGGTGCAAAGCTGAGCTGCTTCAGCAAAATAAGAAGCTCTCTGATAGGTTGGGAGCAAGTGTTAGAGGAAACACCACCATAAAGCATTGCCTTAACTGTCAACTTGACCTACAGCTGAGTAAATCCCATATTCTTAAAGAACCTCTAGCTAGTTTAAATATATCAAAATACTTCAGGAGATGACAGAGTGTATGCAGTATACAAAAATCCTACCCATACAAGAAACCAAAACACAAAGCCCTTCAAATTCTGAAAGCCAGAAGTAACTGGCCGCATGCCAACATAAAGAAGTAATACACGTTGTTTAATTATAAACTTACATTTTTTGCCGTCATGTCAGATAGTATTGCTTTATATTCCGTAAAACCATAAGATATCTCTTTTCATCTTCAAAGAATCTTTAAAATGAACATCCTGTAAGAAAGTCAATTAAAACATCTTAGTTAAAATACAGTTTTAGTTAGCTGTCTGTCAGAAACCCTGCACCTCCAGGGGGTACTAGATGCTCTCTTCTGTAATTTGGGGTGGGTTGGGGTATTTTTGTTTGTTTGTTTTGATAAAATCACCAGAATAGTAAGGTTCTGCAAGGATCAGTATCTTATACATGGCTTGGAATAGTCAGAGATGTAAAGCATGTTATATAAAGGCCCAACTATATTATGTCATATCATTTTTAAAGTTATAATTAAATCCATGCAATTGTTTATATCTAGTGCAGACTGACCCTAAAAACTGGAAGTGAATTAATTCTTCCCATCGCTTCTTTAACCTCGCACAGCGGAGAAAGCTCCTAACTCCATCTCTGCAGACACTGAAAAATCTCTGCAAGATGTAGGAAATACTACAAAAATGTATATACACAGCAAACATTTCTTATTTTTAGGAAATCTCCAAGCAAAAACATTCGAGGTCTCCTTCACTTTTTTCATATTTTCAGGCTTTTTAATTAACCATATGTTATAGGCTTAATATTATAATCAGAATTATAATATTAGAAGTCCTATGGAAAGACAAACATTTTGCTATACTGAAGAATTCTTACAATTACTTCCTTGCTATTTTTTATCAAAAGGAGTCTTACAGAAAGATTTATAACAACAGACAAAATGAAAACAAGTTACAAATCAATGCTGGCAACACAAACTATTTTAAAGATAAACTTAACTTGACAAAAACTTTCAGTACTTTGAAAGGACTACTTGCTAATAAATGTACTACAAAAGACATCTGAATTGCAACTGGATGTACAAGAGAGGGAGGGATGTTCACACTTTCAAGCGTGGAATCAGCTCAGCAAAATCTTTTAGAAGCAGTATGCTAGCTACCAGCTGTGGGTCATGATCATTAACAGCAGAAACCACCAGCTGCAAAGGCATGGTGCAAGTTAACACTATTTCCCCTGTATCTTAATCTATGTCAGCTTTGAGTACGGCAAGTGTCTTCACTTCTCCCTTTTAGGAAAGCACCCAAAATTGTTCCTAGCAGTGCGCGTATCCATGAGAAACCCTATCATCACTGCATTCTTGGGTTTGGACAATGCAAGACTGGGGACTAAATCTGAGGACTTTCATATAGATTTCTCTGCTTATTCAGAGATCCTATCAACTCCATTGTTATTACAGTGGAAAAAAACTGTACTCAACTTAAAGATGTGATCCACTACCTGTTGAATGAATTATACTTTTGTCCTCCCTAGCACCCAAATTTTATTGCTGCTATGATTAGGCAGCTACTCCAGCATGTTAACACTACACACACTACACACTTCTCTCTGCTAAGACACTCTCCAGTGAAAGCTTCTAAGTTTTAGATGTGTTCCTTTCCCTGCGATAAGCTGAAACTCAGAAAGGATCCATTTCTTTCCGGTTAACGTACGGTCTCAAATTTTTCTGAACTACAAATAATACCTTAAAAAGAATAGCACATACATATAAAGTTAAGAGATAAGAAAAGTTGCGGGCTTGACCTACTAGCAAACCTTGAAAAACAAACTACTCCAACAATTTTACACAAGCATATATATGCTAGAAGCTAGACAATACAAGTTTTTTTGTAAGTAAGGGATATAAATAACGATAATGATGGAAAAGACGTGAAAAGGATGAAACAAGCAAAAAGGCCTGGAACAAAGAAAAGTGACAAAGGGGAACAACTGTTATCCATGACAAACAGTTCAGAACCACTGCAACATTAACGTTAATTTGCATCTCAAAATTGAGGTTTAATCAACAGTCCTAGCAGCAATTATTACAGTTGTCAGCAAACAGCACAAGGAGACTTACCCAATCAAGCACTACTGCCGTTGTATGTTTGTTGTTCACACAAAAAAAGTTTAAAATAACAAAGACTTGCACTTTAAGCAGGAAAAAAAGGGGACAGTGAAAGTGTAAAGGGCTGATTCAGTATCCTTTACATTGCAAGTTTCTATTAGCCAAGTTTTGAGCAGGAAGGTGATGGAGAAAGGTCACTAACATAAACAGAACTGCTATGCTAGAGAGCTGTAATACTTTCTTATAGACTATGAAACAAGGGATCTGCCCTGACTTCAGACAGGACACTACAGAAAGACATCTATTCACACTGTTGGGGAAAGGGACTACTTGATCTGTGCAGCAATCCTGAAACCTGCAGAAGAGCCACAGAAATGCCATAAAACTACAGTTGTTACGGAAAGCAGCAAATACTGCATCCCTGCACTGCGTCTGAAAACCAGGATCTGTGGGCACTTCCTTCTTTCCGCCTTCTTCCACACAAACTCTCCAAACACATCATCTAGCTAGCGCTCTGGCCAAAGTATATGATGTAGTGTGCTTTCACTGTCTTGCTTTAAGAGACTTTATAAGTAATTTACTCAAATAAAACGTAATTAGGAATACATTTGCTGAGCAGTTTTAACTTGTTTACAGATATGCAAACTCATGCAAAAGTTTCATCTCTGACAAGTCATTTGCCATCAGGCTTAGTGATCCAGAAGGTATTGTCCATGAACTATTACAGTCTTTTGCCACAATGCTCTTCAGCCGGCATAAACAGTTGGTATTCTTCCAGCTTTATGAACACATTTTGTCAAGCTCGAGAAGCCAGACTTTGTGACCCCACCATCTGCCTTGACCTCGTCAGGTTCAGACAAAAGAACCAACACAGATGGTCTCAAAATGGAGATTCCCTTCATTCCCAATTGCTATTTGACAGCTTGCGCCATACAGATAGAGAAACGTAAAACTCTATCTTTATGTTTTTAACTGGTTTCTACTGAAATGAAGCTGCATAAAGACAGGTTTAGAACCCAAGGCACATAACGATGGCTTTACTTGAACTTAACATAACCCCTTCATGATCCAAGCCTTGGTTTATAATCCACTCCCATGATTTTTGCCTTTTGGTCAAATAGCCTACAGTACAGTGAGCTAACTGAACTGTGCTAACTGAACACTGCAGACTTTGAGTTGCAGTTTCCTCTAGCACATATGTTGCCTAATCACTCATGCCAGTAACATTAAAAGCCAGCTTAGGCATTAAATTTAAAAACGTCTAGATTATCTAGCTCCAGTTACAACAAAACAGTACAAGAATAGATATCTATACCTATTCTTCTCTACAAGCTAACAGTCAGATCTATTCTGAAGTTTTAGTAATACGGAATAAGAATCCAGGTACTGGACATAACACAAAACAAAAAACCATTATCTGCAAAAAAAAAAAAATAATAATAACATTCCTTTGTAGGTTTATTTGCTATGGTCCAAAGTCTTAGTTTTAAATTATTCCTTTAAGAAGCACATATTGGCTAAAATCTAAGAGTAGACAAAAATAAAGCCTCATACCAGAACAGTCTGTTTTCTGTCCTTGTCAATTACTAAGTTAGCTTTAGCTAACTTTTCTCAGTTTTCTTTAACTCTCCTCTCCCAAATTCTTACCAGTACTTTAGGTATCACACATTCACAAAGACAATCACCGCACAAAGATTCTCCTCTAGATCAACAGGCCACCTCCATCTCACAACAGAAGGTGCAATTTAAGTCAGTATTTGTTCTTAAACATCCATAAATTATGACAACTATTGTACAGTTACCTGAACATTAAGATGAAATGTCTTAATGGAACACAGAAATGCTGTGGAGAGATTCTAGCATACCAGACCGATTTTTATTAACATCCAAGTATGATTTTTGCATGTACTTAATCAAGAAAGTTAAGCTCTCGTGATTACTACAAAGTGAAGATTATTCCAAATAACTAGTTCAGCTAAGAAAAGAGAAAAGTGTCATCCGTTCTTCAAAAATGAACCTATATGATGACAGCCTCTGCACTGAAAAATAGTCTGCATTCTACCTGCTCCTCTCTACACTAGTACTAGCTTTCAAGCTAGGGTACTACAAGGCTGATTTCAAAAGACAGGGGAGTAACAAAAAGATTTCTTGATTAATCAGTATAAGCTCAGTTTTTAACCACTAATTTATGCACAGGGTCTACATGGATTAGACCACCTGTTACACATATGTTGCCTCATTGTGTTTCACTTTTCAGACCAGTAAAATTTCATACTACCAAGTATTTATCAGAATTCCACCTGCTCCCAGGAAGCATGCCCCCATGTTGTTCCTAAAAAAAATTCAATATCCAACTCTTTTTATAGGCAATTGAGATTTAAAAAAAAAAAAAAGGACCAATTTTAGTGAAAATATCTGCACGTATTAGTCAGATTAATTTCTTAGTACTCCAAGAAACAAATACAATTTTGTTATCAAGTTTATGTAATTTAAAATAAAGATTTTACATCTTCGTAAGAAGACTTCAGTGATTTGTCAGCTTTTTTTTTTCTTGGGCCCTCTGCAGATGACTTAGACAGACCCAGTTTTATCTTTTATTTATATATACACAGGGAATAAACTTGCCTTACAAAGGAAGAGACAGGAACTCCCATATAACATCTAGCTTATTACTTAACAAAGAACTTCAAAAAGCCAACTAATGGATGTATTCAATTAGTCATACATAGAGTCAGAAATAAGTCATCACCTTCAGCTACCACACAGTAATTTTTATTTTGAAAATAATATTAAAAGAAAGTAGGACTCAGGAAACAGTTGAAGAACTCCCACCGTGATCTGCATAATGAAGGTCTTGCAGGTATTACAATATTCCCCTTCCCCCCCCCCCAGATTTTACCGTGTGCAACCATACACATTCAAAAAACTCCTAGTAGATAACAGACAAAGTGATTAGAGACTGAACAAAGCAAATCCAAGTAACTTGACTGCTAGATCACGCCAGGAGTTTTTAAACAGAATTAAATACTTGAGAAGAATAGTTAGTTTAAAAAGCTTCACCCTATAAAGAGCTCCGAAGGTTGGAAGACACTTGAACAAAGTACAAATAACGCTTCATCATGTTTCTACAAAGCATGGCTATTAATAAAACCAAATACGTATGCAGTAGTGATAAAGTAACTATTCAGGACCAGCTGATTCTGAAGTGCTTGAGGTTTAATAATTTTCATATAACTCATAGACTGCAACCTACCAAGCCATACGTACAGAAGTTTGACTATTACATTTCACAAAAATGAAATGACAATGACTGTTTTAAACCGTGATGCAAAAGGAAGATAAAACTACCTGAATCCAGTCTGAAAGTGAAGAACTCATCTTGTAATTCTGAGGAACCACCTGAATCCTTAAGAGAAATCAGAAGGAAGGAAACCAAATAAATACAAATAAATACCTAAGACTGACCAGTTTCTCCTAAGTTCCTGTGTCTGAGCAAAACTGCAGTGTATTGTCAGAACAAACGGACCCCTCTTGACAGCAAGACTAATAATGACTCAAGTCTACACAGTACGAAGCATCTGAAAAAATATATGAAGCCTGCATGCAAGTGTAATTAGAATAAAGTATATCACTTACGTTAAATAATGAACCACCACCACTTAGTCTGGTTTGCTGAGGATGTCAGGGAAACTGTACTTTTAAGAACTTCATGCAACATATATTGAGTCAACAAACGAATGAGATCCATTCCAGTACTCTCAGACTTGGTCCCAAACACTGCATTTCCATTACTTCCACTAATCAGTACATTTATTCTCACTACTGCACATACTATTACTTTTTCTCACTGCTGCACATCTTACTACATTACTGCTCACTACTGGCAACAGCAGTGACGATAGAAGCTACTGAGTATCTTGAACAGCATGGTGACTAGGAATGAAAATAGGTCTGAGTGGATATATAAGTGACACGAAAATACAATCTGAGAGTAAAATCCAAAACTGTAATCAAACTCGCATTCAGCATCTACCCAGCTGAAGGTGCCCAAAGTCTTCACAGATTTAACCATCACACGTTGAAGTCATCACTGTGCCTAGAGTTCTGCTGCTTGTTCAGTCCCGACAGTGCTGAGTAGCTTGATGCCATGCCTGCCTTAGGCCCAAAACCCATCCATCTATAACTAGATATTCCTTCACTCAATCTCTTAAACGTGCCCAAAGTCAAGCAAGTAGTAAGCCTAACTTATAAACCTAGGAATAGGGCAGCATTTATGCCTTATTTTAAAATCAATGAAGTAAGGAATGTCCCTTATCGCTCAAGTAAGGAGGAGACTAAATTAAACACACAGAATCATTTCTGAGTGCTTGAACCTGAGCTTAAGGCTGCTTCAGTTCCCCAAAACAGCTTACTGTCATTTAAGGTGAAGTACCTGGAGCTTGACATCAGATACATTCATGCAACACTTAAAAAAGTAAGATGATACTAAAGTTTCTTCACGAGTTTTAGAGTTGCTACTCCTGTCAGCACCCAGGTGTAGAGATACATTTGAAATCAATATAAATTTAGCTGCAGTTCTTTTAAGTAGACAATGTATTCTATAAGCTCATCTTTAGTTCTCTAGCTAGGCTTCTAGCCCAGGTATTTTTCCACACCTAACTACTTACTATACAGGGCACAACATTTGGGAGGTCTCCTAGCTCAGCGCAAAGAGGGGCAAGGAGGCAGCACAACATTCAGTCAGGTAGTTATAGATCATTTTAGCTGTTTGAGTTGCAACCCTACACAGATCATGACCACAGCGGTGATTAAGAGGGTAACATTGTATTAAGAAAAAGAAGCACAAAGGGATGGGCTCTGCACTTTCCAGAATGAGTGCAGAAAATATTTCGTCCAAGTCAATAGTAGTAGCTGACTACAGTGAACTTCACACAGAAAAAAATATTCCCAGAAGCAAGACAACATACAAACTGAGTAGCTCATAAAAAAGATTTTGCACAACTGAAGAACTTCAGGAACTTTTGCTATATAAGAAATAGCCCCTGTACTTTCAAAGTCACTACCCCAGAAACAGTTAAGAACATGCCATGCTTCCACAAATATATTTTTGTCTTAAGACGTTTCGTTTTAGCAATGGGTTGACATTTGAAAATAATTTAGTATTCTACATGAATAACTAAAGCAACTTGGTAAGACAGTCTTTGCCTATTGCCAACAATACATTAGCACCTCTTTCAATTAAGAGGCTCAGCTGAAAAGAGCTTTTTTTTTTTTTTTTTTTTGGCTATTGACACCTCAAACAAGCTTCTTGTTTCATACACTGTACGAAACACTGTTCATATACTGAATGACACATCGCAGAACACTGTGATGTTAATTTGACCTTGTAATAACTTTTGAGATTTTAGAATTTCCAGAATTATCACTACATTGACAGATACATGAAAAGGTCAAATTATCTTGCTGAGATATGCTTATTTCTATACCCTGTAGCTGGAAGGATCTGAACATTCAATGAACTGAAGATAATTCTACATTTGCATTTAATTAAAGAATACTAAGTTTTATAAGGATAAAGGAGTTGATGGAGATTTGCAATGACTTTTTCCTATATTTTGCTTATAATTTGCTAGAAACTTTGTTCTAGCTTAAAGCTATTATTAATTCTGCTCTTCTGTGAACTGCAGATTATTATAGCATTCACTAAACGGTAAAAGCTACAAAGAATTTCATAGTTCTTTAGTCATAATTCAGTACAACAGCAGAACAGGAAAAAAGGGCATTTGCTAGTGAAACCTACACTCTCAAATACTGATTACAGCACGCAAATTTACCTAAAGGGTGCAGTTCCACAAAACAAGTTGCACCGATCTAAGATCCTGTCACCGTAATCACTGCTAGAAAGGATCTTCCACTTTTCCCTGCTTCAGTACTTTCCCATTCCTTCCCCATGCCGCATGCTCTAACCAACTGACATTTTCACTTGCCCCTTCTTGAGTGAGCCAATTTAGCTCCTCATACCGTAGGAAGAGCAACTGGGGGGGGGGGGAGGGGGGCAAAAAGGGGGAAGAAGAAAGTCATTTTCTGCCTGCTGCAACTCACTGATTGTCCAATCAACACCTAAGCCTGAGCGCAGTCCAGAACGAACCCTTCAGATTTAGCAAGCTGTTTGATCAGTTCAGCCTGTTTTGTGAAACCACATCATGATTCAGTCCCTGAAAAAGCATTTATGATCTCCTGAAAAGTTACTCAAGAATTGAAATGTGACAAAAGGTTGGATATGGTTTGTTTCTATGCGGACTACTCCATTCTCCGGAAGAGTTCACTGGAGTGTGTACACGCTTCAAAAACTATGAGGAAGTTCTGGGATGCTTTGTCTTCAGAGCTCAGCCTTCTCAATTCCTTATAAAGGAGGAAGTAGAAAGACTACTTGCTTTCTTTCAGATTACAGAAGCCTGCTCTGCTACACAGAAGCAATGCATAGCTTCAAATTAAGCGTCTCAATTGTATATATGAAGAGTCCTTGATTTAAAAAAAATGTTAAAATGTATTCACAATTATAATAAGTCATATAAATACAGTATTGGACTGTATGTCTATGGGGAAAACAGAAACACACTTCTGCTCAAGTTCATAATTAAGGGAAAAGCTGCCTAACTCTTTCCATACACAATACATGGAGAGCCCATGCACACAAAAGGTTTTTGATTTCACTCTGGCACCTAATTCCCTTTTTGATTATAACTCCTAATCTCATACATAATTATTGGGACCATCATAATTTCTATTATAGGTCAATTAAAGTTATTCTTGTAATTACAACTATTGCTCACGTGGGAAAGATTTAATACTTGGATGACCATTATCGTTCTTTAGAAAGTTAATGTATTAGCACTCAAAGCATTAATCTGACACCGGTGGCAAATACTCATACGTTTGCTTTCATTTAAGGCCTTAATTCCTGAAAATATCTATGCACTGTAATAGCTATTAGCAAGTCGAAGAATTCATCTATCAGCTTCACTGATAGTTGCAAAAGAAAATGCATACCTGTAGCAACCTGCCAATTTCATTTTGAACATATGGCTTAGTTTTCCTTGTTTTTTCACTTACATCTTGGGGCGAAATCCCTGATAACAGAACAGCAGCAAATGAAAATAGTCACTTATTTATGCAGAATACACTTACTAACCCATATGAAGGGAAGAGAAGAGAAGACTGAGAGGGGATCTCATCAAGGTATGCAAATATCTAACGGGAGGGCGTCAAGAGGATGGGGCTAGACTCTTCTCCGTGGTGCCCAGTGACAGGACAAGAGGCAATGGGCAAAAACTGAAATACAGGGAGTTCCATCTAAATTTGAGGAAAAACTTCTTTCCTGGGAGGGTGACTGAGCACTGGAACAGGTTGCCCAGAGAGACTGTGGAGTCTCCTTCACTGGAGATAGTCAAAACCCGACTGGATGTGATCCTATGCAATCTGCTCTAGAGGACCCTGCTTCAGCAGGGGGGTTGGACCGGAGGTCCCTTCCAACCTTAGCCTTTCTGTGATCCTGTGAAAATGGATTATGAGTTCCTATCAAAGCAACCTTCCCAGAGACACTGCCAGAAGATACAGGCACCTGATGGAGGCTAATAAGCGAATTGTCTGGACAAAAGAACTAAAGAGGTTATAAGAAAGAACTGAATCATTTGCTCTTCCCACCCAAACAAACCTGCCAACAACAGGAACTTGATGAAACAGGAGAAACCTGACTTTCTGAACAGAAGAGCAAGCCTTAACTTCCATAAGGGGGGGGGGGGGGGGGGGAAAAAAAACAAGTTGCAAGACCAGAATTACAGTCATAAACGGACCTCACTCTACAGAATATAACAAAAACTTCACGTTAGGGGCACAAATACTCCATTCACTGTTGGTAAAGAATCAGCTAGGCAGGAACAAGAGGAGCATAACGTCAACTACCATCACTGCTTCTTCTTACCAATATTTGTGGAAAGTCTGATGCTCAGGGCATGCCGAATAGACTGAAATAATGCAGAACACGCTAAAAGAAAAGCATCGTCAGCTTTATAAAATGGATTATTTCTAGAAGCTATACTAACAAAGGTACGTTTAGGAGTTCTGTGAAAAAGCCTAGCAGTTTACATCTATCAGATATCCTAAGGCCTGTACACCAGGAAGATCACAGTTCCATGACAATTCAGAGATACCTCTAAAGGCGCTCTGCAATTCATGCTGAAAAGATTTAAGGAGTTGTCAATATCAGGTTGTCCTCTACCTCTCTAGTAAATGTTACCACCAAGTCAGGAAGGGTGAAATTAAGCCAGCACCTGAACTGCTGCAGTTCACAACCAAGCATATTAACACATACCAACACTAAACTTTTCACTGAGTTTCTGCTGTGACAGTCGATACTAAATGAGAGTTAGCTAAAGCATTAGTTTACCACCAAGTCAATGCTGCAAAGCTTTAAAATGCTCTAAAAATTTCTACAGGTTTCAATAAAGAAAAAAATTCTCAAAAGTGGCTTCAGTAGCCTGTTGATTTCTCTTTAGCAATAGCATATCTACATGGAGCATTTACCAATAGATTTAGACTGACAGTTCAATCACTCTTAACAGGTGGTCCTGTGTGGCTGGCATCCTAGCTTTTGGTCACTCATATACGCTAAGATGCTATTTCATAAACAGTTGTCTACTATGAAAGGCAAATAATTCAGAGGTCTCAAAGAGTTCCCAACTCCAAGACGATTCCAAAAACAGAGATTAAGCCGGGCACCACATTCACAAACTGTGTTCTATAAGGCCAAGAGTTTCTTCAACAGTATCAAATGAATAGCCAGATCCAAGAGAAATTATTTTCCATTATCAGCACTTTTCATTTAATTACTGTGATAGTTTCACTAGAAATATGTTATTCCAGAAAGCTGCACTTTCTAAAGTTTGATAAAAACTCTGCTATCCCCTCCAAAAGTCATTTGATACTTGCAAGTATACAGTTTCATTTGCTTAGACTGATTTTTATGCAATTAATACTGCAAAGCATATAAAAAACCTCAAACAATCTGTAAAGGCTTTTATTGGAAGTCATCATTTCACAGGGAAAAATCAGATAAAGTAGCAAAAAGTTCCATTAATAAAACTGTAAGTGGAAGATCACTTACTATTACCTTACCTTCTTGCAGGAGAGTTATAGTCTACAAATCAAGTAACAGGGGGGAAAAAAACCCGTGAATTTCATTTTAATAATGGATGTCAAGAAGATGTATACAAAGAATCAAAATAGGAAGTTCAGTTATAACACTGCCACTCCCCACTGCACCTCCACCTTTTTACAGTACTACCTAGCATACACCTAGTTCTTGAGATCCCTCAATAGGCATCTTATATATGAACTTTGATTTAATATATGTACTATTATTCCACTAAGGATTGTTTTCCACTGAATATCTTAAATTTTATGATAAACTTGTCTGATTGATTCAGATTGGCTTTGCACCCGGAAACTCCATAAGTTTATTTTCTTGCACTAGATCAGAAAAAGGATAATCAACTCACTCTATTTTAAAATTCACTATTGTTTCACTAGTAGTAGTCACGTTCTATGAATATAGTCAGAAAGGTGGGTGAGAAATCCTTAATCGTTATACCAAAAAAGCATGCAGAAAAGGCAATTTAAGAAAACATAGCAGAATAAAGACAGGGCTAAGAATGCTATTTTAAGGTAGCATATCAAGGAAATCAACTCCAAGAACTGAATTAGATTAGCTATAACTAAAGAACCCATTCTGATTCAAATTAGGACCCACGGGCGTAAATATTAGTATTTACGCAGCATGGGCCTCAGCTTCCCTTCCCTAACCATATCAGGTCACTAATTGCCCTTTGCTTTTAGAGAATTGCACCAAACTCTTCTAGGTACAATGAAGTGGTCTGCTCCCTTAAATCAGTTAACGATATACACTCTAGAAGGGGATGGAAAGTTGGAAATTTGGTTCCTTTTTTTGGCTAGTCCTGTAACAGCACTTTTAGCCAAACCCACAGAAAGATGCTGAAAGGCAAGGCCTTTTCTTCATTTTGAAGCGGCGCACAACTGTCCAGCAAGTGCGTCCAGATGCACAAGAGGCCCCTACAATAGAGTCCAACGTACACAAAAGCAGAAGCAAAGACTTCTCATGTAGCATCAGATCTCTTGCAAAACAGCACTATGCCTTTTGCCCAACTAAGTTGTTTGGCCTACCCCTTCTATACCAGGCAGCTGGGCTCAAGACGTATTGAAAACTATACCTTATCATTTTGTAGAGCGAGAACAACAATCAGAACTTTTTGCGGCAATGAAGAGCACGCCTATCAGTGATGCATGTTTTCTATAAAGCTAACTACATCAGCAAACTAATAGTTAAATAGTTTCTTTTTTCTCCTCTGTGCAAAAACAGTGATTTCTGTGCAAACAGGAAGTGGTTAAAAGAAAGCCCAATGAATTTGACAGTAAAATAAGATTGCTCTTAAATTCAACCCATATGAGATAATCTTGCTAATATTTAGTCATTTTCCATTTTTTCCTCAGTATAACACTAAATTATTCGCTCTATTATTCTTACCTCTAGTAGAAGCACTTGACTCTCTTCACAACAAAAAAGTTTTCAAAGAAGAGATATCTGTACTTTTTTTCTTTTGTGACTACTTCTCTTGTCAAGGCTTTTCTATAGCATGAACTTCTCCATGCTCTTTCAAAGCGCTATATTTAGCATACTAGATGCTATTTTGAACAGAAGCTACTGAAATTCAGGACTTGACTATGCACAATGGTTTTGCGCATACATGACACTGGCACAAACCTAAGCTGCTAAATAGAGTTCTGCATATGTATTACAACACTGATCTTCCTTTATGAGACGTTGTCCATGCATAAAATGATGTTTTCTGTAGAAAACAAAATATATCCTAATCAAATGATTCAGATTTAACCTGGGGAGGGCAGAGCGCTGGAAAATAATTCATTCATTTCTCTTTTAGTAGCATCAGTTCATAGCAGCATACAGTTGTTTTTTAATCAAAGATTACATCAAGTGGCAAGTAATTAAAATAACATCACATAACATATAGTTTGTTGACTTTTTTCTATCAGCAACGCTAAACTATGTAAGGGATAGCACTGAAAAAGACTCATCAACTGTTAAAAGTATTAACGCAGTTTCATTAAAATAATTGCATATAATCATTTTTCATTATTATACAGCACATCTGTTAAATTATATCAGCTTAACTATCATAAAAAACGACAGAGAAAATGAAAACCAGAGTCCTTTCTACAGAAGAAGGCAGCATATGAAGAAACCGTCCGAGCTCTCACACATAGTTCAGCACTATCTCTCTGCTCCATGGGGAAGCAAGTTCCCAGATGTGTTTTTTTTCTTCCACATCTCAAGGAAGTTTACTTATTCTATGCTTTCCTGCTATTGTTGTGCCATGCCTTTACGATCTGTATTCCTAAACCCGAAAGGCTGCGTTTACATTCGGACTCCTCTCCATCTTTAAACCCGTTTCGGCTGAAAAGTCAGAGGAGGCCTGCAACTCAGAGGGCACGGGAAGAGGCGTCTATTTAGTTCACGCTGTTATTGTTTTTCAAACCACCAACCCTCCCCCGAGAGAATCCGGCAGTCAGCGCAACCACGCGAGGCTGAACGCAGGGCTCGCCGGGCCACGAGCCGCTGGCTGAGCTCCGGCTACCGGGGGGTGGGGGGGGGGCCCCCGCCGCCGAGGCAGCGCCCCCCGCCCCCGCCGCGGCGGCCCAGCCCAGTCCGGCCCGGCCCGCAGCGTAGCGCTCCGCCCGCTCCCGCGGCGCGCAGGGCGGCTGTCACCCGCCGCCGCCCGCAGGTGCCAGGCACCGGCTCGACTCCCCGCCGGGCGCGGCAGGCGCCGCCGCCGCCTCCCCCGCGCGCCCGAGCCGCCAGCCGCCGCGCGGGGGGGGGGGGGCGCGGGCGCAGCCGTTAAACGCCGCGGGGCGCCGGGGGGGGGGGGCGGGGGAGGCGCCGCCGCTGCGCCCCCGCGGGAGGGGGGGGGGAAAGGAAGGAGGAGCGCGGCGGCGGCGCAGGCCCGGCCTAGGCATCGGCGCCGCGGCGACGAGACAGCGACGGTCCCTTACCAGACGGCGAGGCGGGGAGCCAGCCGCTCCGCCCGGCCCCGCGCGGAGAAGACGCCTCTCGGCCGGGCCGGCGCCGCGCACCCGCCGCCAGCGAGGAGGCCCCGCAGACGGGAGCCCGCCCGGGCCGGTGCGCCAGCCCCGGCGGGTGGCGTCGACTGCAGCTCGGCCGCCGCCGCCGCCACCTCCCCCCGCGCCCGGCCCCGCTCGCCGCCGCGCCGTGCTCTGCCCGGGTCCTTCTCCCCCGCACAAGCTTGGCGGCGTCTGGCAGCCGGGCGCTCCCATTGGCCGCCGCACCGCGTGAGCTCGGGCGCCCGCCGCGCGCTATTGGCTCGGCCCCTTGTGTGTACACACGCCGCCCGCCAATCCCCGGCGCGGCGGTGCAGGGGGCGGGGCGGAAGGGCGGAGCCGGCCGAGGGCCGAGGCCCGGGGCCGCCGTGTCCCCTGACGGCCCCGCGGCGGCGGCGGCGGCGGCAGGGCCGCGCCCCCTCGCCCCACCCCGCCCCGCCCCGCCCCGCCCCGCCCCGGGCAGCCCGGTAGGGGCAGAGCGGGCGGCGGGGCCCGGCGGCGCGGTGACGGCCGCTGCGCGGGCGGCGGGACGGGCGGCACTGGCCTGCCCGCTGTGAAACAAAGGCCGCCCGGGCCGAGCGCGACCCCCGCCCCGGCCCCGCCGTCCCGCTGCCCAGCGGTACCTGCGGGACCCTGCCGCTGCCCTCTCGTCATCAAAAGTTACTTTCAACAAAGCGGGATTAAGTATTCCTAAAGAGACAAAAAGAATAGACAAGTGTCTTGGGAGTTTTAAAAAAAAAGGGGGGGGGGAGCAACCCTAGACTAGTTCCGTTCAAAACCACGACGTGACATTTCTGAAAGAAACGAGAGCTCCAGCAGAGCGCTAGACATGCGTCCCAGGTATGCAGTAACTCTTCGTTTTTCTTTTTTTTTAATTCTATAACACAAAGTCACTCTAGTGCTACTCCGGGGGGGAGGGGGAAGGGAGTATTTGTGTGCCGAAACACTATTATTTCCATGTTTTAGAAATATCTAAGCCATACAGAACAGAAAATTTGCTAAATCCATGTTTTTCTCCCTTTACAGACAATACTAAAAGATAGATATGTTTGATCCTATCCCCCTAAAAACAAACAAACAAATGGTGTTCAGCTTGTAAATTAGGGTTCCTAAACTAAAGAGTAAGGAAATAATTGGAACAGGCAAGCAAGAACTGTGTGTGTACTTCACTGGGACAATTCACAACAGAAGACTGAGCGCGCGTCCAATATTTTGCTGACGACGTGTTTTCAGTTTCCCTTCATCCTCTATAAACTACTTCTGTCATATGCAACAAGATCTTTATCAATATTTGTAGTTTTATGCAAGACACCCTCATGAAAGCACTAAACAAAAATGCCAACTATTGCGTCTTCTCTCAAAGACCCTTGTAATAGTTCTAATCACAACAGTTAACAGCAAGGCAACTCAGACAGGCCCTGACAGAGGCGCAGAAGGCAGGCACAGCCTTAGAAAAGAAAGGAAGCAAAACAGAAGTAAACCAGGTTAGCTGGTTTACCGCACTGTTCAGTAAGTTACCTGTGCTGAACAAATACCTGAACTTGAAACGCAGCCCCAGTAAAGACAGTTAAGCTCTTTTTAGTTTCCTGTTCTGCTACAAGAAACAACTATAAAATGAAGTTGGATACTGTAACTGATTACGAATATGAAAAATACACCTTTGAACTATTATGGAGGAGAGAAATAGAATAAAGCACGCTGCTGTAGTTTGCACAGGCTTTCAACAGTGACCTGTCCAGAATGAGAGGGCTGTATACATAACGTGCATGTTCAAAGCTGCTGGAACAAAGATCAGTTTGAAAGACAGTGTAAGCGCAGTTACTTCTGTAACAATAAATAGTGGTATATAATGTATTAGAACTTAAATTCCAAACTTTATTCCAAAATGAGGACCACATTGCAAAACATCCTGGATTTGGTTTCTTATATTAAAAAAAGACAGCTGGGGAGACAGCACAGACTGAACAAAGGATGGATTTTCTAAGAGCAAAGCCTGCGAGGCAGGAGGTGCTGATATCTGCCCCCAGAAGCGGTCAGTGGTCTCCCAGCCTCCAAATACCGCCTTGCTCCCTCTAGCTCATCGTATCCCGTTCAGAGTTTTCCCTCCCTTTCACAACGCATCACCTTTCAATTTTCACTAGTTTCATCGCATTCTCGCTAGCCCCGAATTCTTGCTGTAATGACCTATACGAACGCCAGTCCGAACAAAAAATGCACATACTTTTCTCCTGCTGAACTTGCTATAACTCACTATAAAAACTTCAGGCTCACTCAAACGCTGCACAGCTGAGTCAGAGCACTACCACACTCGTGACAATCTGCAGGACTGACATGTTGGTGGGTGCTACAGTTTGAAGACAGAATGATGACTTTGTCCTTCATTTTTGGCTTGGACCAGGAATAGCAAGAAAATCTATATTCCAGGCAAGAAACAGTTCTTACCTTTTTTCACAGGCTGCTGTCAAATGGTGAGCCACTGGGCTGCTCTCTGATCTCGGATACAGTGGAACTAGCTGAAGGATCTTGCTACACAGACCACACCAAAAGGAGCCTAGCAGACTGAAAAAGCAATTTGGTATTTTTCTTTTCTTTTTATTCTTTAAACTTTCTTTTGAGAAAAGAACATGTATAAATGCTCTTGTCAAAAACACCTAAGAGCAACCGCATTTGTTTTGCATAAAATTAACTGTTGTAGGAGAAAACACCGCCTAAAAGAAAACAGTACTCAAAAAATCTTGGAAAAGTTATTTCCAGTGAGATTTTAAAACTAGCTGATTTGATTCTTTTCTTAATTATATGAGAAAACTTACACCACACCTACTCAACGCAAAATGATTTTATACCATCAGAAGATTATTTCATCTGCCCTATTGACATGCAATAATTAACCAATAGTTGCAGATATTTGAGAGATTTTTCATGTCACGTAATCTCACATGATAATTTCACCCCAATTTGGCAATTTTATCTATATCCATCAACACCATGTGAACCTGTGAAGGCAGAATGCCCAGAGATCATTAGCACATCTCTCCATTGAATTCCCAATCTTCGCATGCCTAATTTAAGTGCGTTACCACCCAGTCCCAAGCAGAACATTGACAGACAAAATATGATGCACCTCTTAAAATATTACAGTACAAATTAGTAATGTTTACCATTTTTGCATTATTATCTTCACTATCAAACTCGGCTGCTAGCAAATGTAGAACTGCATACACTTTCCAAACTGATGAAAACCACCCTCCAAGGCAGAATCTAAAATTAAGTTAAAAGGGACAAGTAACAGCTCTCATATTTTAAATAAAAGTTGATATTAATGAGCCTACACAATGGTCTCAATGCCTTTTAATGTAGTAATACTAACAAAAATTGAGACAGCAAAGGGTCAGTAAAAGTACATCTAATTGCTTAAAGCCTATTTCACATTCATTAGCAATTAAAGGGTATTAAAGTATCAGTATACTAAAAACTTCCTGAAAGGGTAAAATCAATTTTTTCTTGTAACAGATACAGAAAAGACGTTTACTCTTCAGTAATTAAAGTTCTTCAAGACGTACTGTCTATTAGTCTGTTCAATCTTTGGGTAGCTACACATCGCAAGCTACGGTAGATGCTCTTATCTCTAAAGGCAGCTCCATCTTGGCAGACTTAACAGCACCCCGTTATCTGTTTCAGAGGTGTACTCAGTGCTTTCAACCTCTCCACAGTGGAAACAATAACTTTAGAGATCATTTGAAAGGTTTGGCGGGTGAACATAACAGGGTCCTTCTGCATCTTTACTTTGCAGTGAAGTTTCTGCCTTAGAGATCTGAGGCTAGTGAAAGGAAAAACAGGTTAAATGTCTTGGTTCAGATTTAAACAGTCACAGCTGTAAAGAATTATTCTGAACAGGTCCTCCAGAACACTACCTAGACAAAGAAAACTGTTTAAGGGCTTGAGTGTCTTCCCTCTTGCTAGCTGTGCTACGGCAAAGGCGAACACCAGCACAGTGAAAAGGTCCAGTAGCAAGGCTCGTGGCGAGTTGTTCACTTGGCTCCTCTGGCAGTAACTCAGAATTGTTCAGATCTTAGATCTAATCAGCCATTAGATCTTCGGCTGTGAGCAGGGCAGGGGAACCCTAATCAAGCCCAGCAAAAACACAATTATGAAACGAAGATAAAAAGTCAAGGATCCTTCGTTAAGCGGATGATAGGTAGACTTGATGAAACTAAGCTCCTTCAGTCATAACAGCATAGAATACCAGCAAATTGAGGCCGCAAGCTTCTGCTCAAAATGCCAGACTCAAACCCTGGTCAGTTTGGCTTAATAAAACCTACTTGCCAATAATGAGTATTTTCCTTGGCAGTGAGGCTGAGATGACAAAGCAAATCACAAGCTGGACATGGGGTAGAAGCAGACGAGTGTTCCACGTGTTCTTTCCTTACACCAGAACGAGGAGCAGAGGGGCCCTTATCAACAGGCTAATAAGCCTTGGAGTCTGGATGACCACATTTTCATGGTCCAAAAAGCAAAGTTTGAAATTTCTATAGGTACCAGTCTGCTGCATGACTACAGATCAAAGAGACCCCTTTCCGGACTTCAGGTCAGGATTCTCATTTAAGTATGTTCAGGAGAGAAGATCTCAAGAAAGATGAGCTTTAGCCAGAACTTGATCCAGATCTGCTGTACATTAAGTAGCACATTACTACAGCTGCTCTGGATATCTCAGCTCATAACCACAGGAACAGTCAGGTTGACTCACTGAAGATTTGCTTAGTGGGGAGGGCTCCCTACCAAGTCTCAGAAGAGTTATAAGGCTGGGCCAGCAACATGGAGCTCACAGCAACGCTCAGTTTAATGATGCTTTAGCTATTATCTTGAGGAAAAAATTACTTGTGAGCAGAACTTACTTTCCTTCCATAACCAGGCCCTGTGTATACGCAGACTCCACGCTTGGCAAAAGTGCAAGCCTCTTCAAGGAGGTAAAGGCAGCTTATGTATATGCTCTTGAGAGTGCACACTGCATTATGGGTTGCCACACTGACCCATGGTCCCAATCAATTTGAAAGATACCAGGAGGAAAAAAAACAAAAACAAAAAATAAAAAAGTGCCAGAACATAGTACAGACTGAAAGAACTCTAGAATTAGCAAACCTTTCCTTATTTTTGGAGAAAAAGAAAAACAAAAGGAGATGAAGTAACAGAAAAATAAGGAAGAAAATAAAAGGTGAGTTAAGCTAAGGATGACAGATAAACACAGTCTAGTTTGAAGAAGAATGCAGTTAGAGTAGGTACTCCAACTCATGGCAGGTGACTTTGAAAGAAACCAGGCGAACGGGACATGATTTGAACGTCCACGTTTCAGCACATCAAGGATAAGTGGGTGATAGTTCCACCTCTCTTGGATAATATTAAGTATATAAGCACTTCTTGTCTCCAGTGTCTGTGGAACACAATCACCCATGGATTGAACTGCTATCATTTTGAAATGAAAGTGTGTAATAATTTTACAGTTTTGAAACCGATTTGCACATACTCCTGAGCAAATTATAGTGATTGGAGATTAGTGATAAACAAATGCATAAATAATTAACTACACTAATTATATTTAAAAAAATAAAAGAAATTAATAACTTCAAAAATAAAATTGACCCTTTATTAGCTAATAATAGTAGAACTTGATGATGGGCTTGAAAATATTAACACTACAGATTTTTAGAATAAATTAGACTACCTGTAATTACTTTTAACATATTCGCATTAACAGTACAAAAAAATGTAACTTTTTCTTTTTATAAAATTAAAAAACTGAGCTACCTACTAGATAGGTACTGTCAGCTACAAAATCCTGGAACAAAGTTTTTTGTTTTTGTTTTTTGTTTTATTTCATCTTAACTTTGTGCTTATTCCTAGGCACCACAAGAACGTCATCCCACAGCTTGGTCAAATGCTTCCTTATAAAGTCAACCAAAACATTACAGCAGTCTATGGAGAAGGTATCTTTATACACAATCCAGTCTACCACAAAAAAAAAAAAAAAAAGCCCACAAGCAGTCATTTTACTTTTCTTAGAAACACTTAGAAAAGTATATGTACTCGTTGACATTCCCTGATGATCAAAACTTCTAAAAAAAAAAAAAAAAAAAAATCAGAAGAGAGGTGAGTTCCTCAGTAGAAAACCCATCATAGGAAAACCCTCCCCATCTCCAGTACATGGTTATAGGATTCAAGCAGCTGGGCCACCCAGAGGAGGTCACTGAAGGGACACAAATGCTGCAGCTGGACTACAGCTGTCATAAGGACGATACGGGAGTGCATTATGGAGTGGTAAGTAATCTAGCAGTAAGGGGGTTACTGAAATACCGTACAACTTTATGCATACATGCCATCACAAATTTCGTTTTTTATTGTCCTGCTAATTTCAAAGTTTAATAAATATTAGTTTGAACACCTGGATTTTTCCATCATTGAAATGTCTATTTCTACCAGCGCAGAGAGTACTGCATTGCTTGTGTCCAAGTATCCATAGCCATTTTGTATTCTTCTGAGTCCTTTTGGGGCTCAAACACTGCTTCTACTCGTCTCAGCTTCTTTAGTTGTTCTTTGTCAGTCCATAATCCTATAAACAGAAAGTTCATTCTCAAGCTCAACTGCAAGTATGTTATTTTTGAGTTGTTTTAATTTATCTCCAAGAGATCTAAACCAGAAACACAGCAAGAAATCATGACAGTTTCTCTTTATTCAACCAACAACTTTCTCAGAGGGAAGCATATTTTTTACATTGTGAAACTCCATTCCAATAGCATCCACTTGTTTGGAATCCTGACAACAGCACATCTGCTTAACTGGGATAGTTTCCAAGGAACTGCACTGATACACTGAAGCTTTCATCAACAGCGTGCTTTCAGCCACAGGTCCCTCTCAAGTAAGAAGAGCCACAGAAACCAAGATTTAGCGCTAGTTACTTTCCTACTGCCTTTAAAAAAAATGGATAAATGGCAGAAAACAGCTGGTGTTACCTATCCAGGTTAATGTATGCTACTGATACATTCTTGCCTATCCAGGGCTGCAGTGGACATCTTAGACAGCTTTCTTGTAGTTTTAACTGTTCAATACGTCTTACCCGAGTATGTGATTTTTATCTTGGAAGCTGTGTTATGCATATATCAAAGCAATTCAATAAAGTTAGTATCAATTCACAAAATACTAAGTAAACTATTGAGCAATGCTTTAAGTAAACCATTAGGTAAAACCGCAAGATATTTTTAGTTTTAAGTCTGGTTAATTATATACATCAATTCTGTATCAGTGAAGCTGGATTTTTTTTCTGCCAATAATTCATTTTGTACTGCCGTTGTGCTTATTTCTGAACACCATAAAGGAGGAGGACTGAGTTCACAGACGACAGGACACAGCTTCCAAGTGAATGACACGGCTGCATGCAAGCACAGCAGCTTTCTTGTCACACGGTCCATCCACACCATGCATCGCTTTGAGCGGTACTAATATGGAAAAGGATACTGAACAGGGGGGTCAGAGAAGAGGGAGGGAGCAAGGATAGGATTCGTTTCTTCCTTCTCTGGCAGGATATCCTTCTGAACACAAACTAATCTTACAAACCTACACAGAGGCACTTTTCACATAAAGCACGCTGTCACTATTCATTTATGGAAAACTAACAAGCATACCAACTGCTCAGCAAATCAGGATATTATGCTAAAAATTTACCTAAGTTCCTTTATTTGGCTTTCTTACCCCACGCTCTGTTTCTCCAGTTGACTGAATATTAGTATATGGGTAAAAAGCACCACACAAAGGTAAACACTACTTACCTTGATTTCCCTCAGAAACAGGAAAATTAATCTTTTGGTGAGATTTTATAATTATTTGAAATTATGCACTTTATCTTGATTTTTTGTTCTCTACATATATACTTTTAATAATAATAAAAAAAACCCTGTGGTATACAATATATACATACCTGATGCAAGACCTGCTAGAAAAGCTGCTCCAAGGCTAGACATATCTGCAATTATAGGCTTTTCTATTTTCTTATTTATCAAATCAGAAGTCATCTGCATGACAAAGCTATTATTACTGACACCACCATCAGCTCTATGTCGGGAGAGGGGAAGAAAAGGTAAAAAATGGGTTGAGTTCAAATGCTTACTGTCAAAGTTTTAGAAAATAACTTTTTGGTTTTCACACCTGTATATTCCTGTCACTCATGCACAAATGTGTTTCCATTTTATGGGCAAATTTAGAGGCCAGTACAAGGAAAAAAAACACCTTTAAGGGGAGGTACGGGAGGGGAAAAGGAAGACATTGTCAAAAGTTTTTGAGAGTTCAGACTCCTAAAACGATTTATTATCCTGATTGAAAATGTTAGTGTTTATAACAGAACTTTTATAGGGTTATCGCCAGGATACGATAACAGTCAAAATCATTACGTTAAACAAAGCCTTCCAAGTGTTCTCGGATCTGGAAAGATAGGGTTTTCCCATTACTAGCAAATCTTTGGACTAGTAAGCTAAAATGCCTTCATAGTTGCTTCCTTTTATCAGGAGGATGGGAATGAGGCTTTCATCTACCTTTTTTTCTATGTTCTTCCTTCTTAATTGCATCATGTCCGAGACCCTTGTCTGAGAAAACTAGAACTTATCAATGTTGATCTTTAATCCGCTAAGAATAGTTCCTAGTGATGCAAGCTAATCCCTCTTGCAGTTGAAAAACAGCTGTAACGAAAAGTGATCTTTGAATTGTCATACATTGGTTTGCTGTACCACTGGACTCTAATACTACCCAGTTATGTAGCTGTTGTTCTACCAAATGCGGTACAGTAAAGACATCAGTAGGTTGTGTACAGAAAGCGTTGTGTAAGAAGAGTTTTCTGTTGCTTAGAAAGCTTCACCAATTTAAATATGCCAGTCAAAATCTATGCTATGTGTATGCCTCAGAAAATCTTTACATATATGGTTTGGCTGTTTCTAAAAGTGAAATCAGGAGACATTTGCCTGATTAGAGATGTTACAGGGTTTTATTTGTTTGTACATACAGTTAAGAAGTGTTATCTCCCCTACACTTTGGAACAGAAACTTAAATCTGGCAAAGACACTTCCTTAATGTCAGTGACATGCCTTTTTCTTGTTCTGTAAAAATAAAACATCTACTTCAGAGAAGTTACAAGAGGCATACACAAGAAAGAATCTGCAAATATTCACTTGTATGTGTAGCTAAATTGTGTTGCTACGTACTTTGGAGATTCAGTCTGCAGAGAGTGCACTCTGGCTCAAAGTTCCTATGTGCCACTACATTGGGAACGTGCTATTTTCACAGAACAGCTCAATGCTGACACGCCAGGAGCCCAGTGACCACAAGGACCAGCCTTTATTGGCTGCTGCAGACAGCTACAACACAGGACATGGGGACTGAAAATACGAGGGTTCTTTCTCTGTGCTTTCCTTGCTAGTGTTGAGACAAGCCAAAGGAGTAATAGGGGTGGAGCAGACTAATGAAAAAGATAGGAGCTTCTAGAAATCAGAGGCTGGGGAGAAACAAAGGATACAGGACAACAGCACAGAGGAAAGGGACATATTTAACAGAGGATAAGAACGCATTAAGGATAAAAACAAAAATCAAAGGGAATGGACAAATATGAAAGGTGCGGGGACAAAAGAACGGGAGAGCATTTTGCAAACCCACTGAAAAAGCCATCAAGTATATCTCATTTTTCCCTAATCCTTAATCCACATGCTAAGTCGCTACTGTTCTTAAGTTACCTCTCTCATAGTCACTGCATGAAGCAGTGATTTTGTATCGAGTAAAACAGAATACGATCACACAATTTAAGAACTACATTACAACGTAAAAGAGATCAGAATTCCAAGGTTCCCTAGGCCGTCTTATTTCTCCTACTTGCACACTCTGCATTTTGCAATCTCTACTTGATTTCTAAACGGTCAAATAAGTAAAATAAGCTTCCTAAGGAATCAGAAACTCTCAATACTTTGGATCTCTACTCCTCTTCACTACTACCCCACACCTGGCTGCTTCTTCATCTTGGCCCACTGTGTCCCAGGATGTCAGGGAACATACAAACTTTTACCTCCTCCCACCTTTGTGCTTTCACCTTCCTTCCATCACTCCAAAGCCTCCTTTCTCAACCGTCTAGAGGCCTGCCAGTATTTCTTTCACTGCATGGGTATGAGAATAAAGAACACGCTGCTCTCCTCTTAGTTCTTGTCTGTGAGATCACGATGACCCCTGGCTGTCAGAAGGAGCAATTTCAGAGAGCTTTTCTCAGCACTGGAGATCACTTCTGGTAGAGACAAGCTCTGGAATGACTGCTGTTACCACCAAGCTTCCAGTAAACATGTGCAAGCTAGTTTTTCAGCAACATATAATTCGACCAAATTTTTAAATTTTTCCAAGGGGCAGTGAAAAGCATATACTAGAGATCGGGGAACCTCACTAAGTCTCATTTTCTTCTCCAAAAACTTAACCATAAAATATTCTTCATAACAGAATAGTCTTCCTCTTGCCCTCACGAAACAGAATCAAAGTCTTCAGAAAAATTCAATCTGTGACAGACGCAGCACAAAAAATCCAGTATAAAGGGGGAAAGGATTTTATTGTAAAGGGAAGAATGACCTTCACAACAGGCATTGCTATATGCACCCTAATGCTACACACAAACATATATTTGCTCTCTTGTTTTTTGTTTGTTTTTTTTTTTTAAGTCAGGGTAAGTCTTACTCACCTACTGACAGCCATCTGACAGCCAATGACTTAATTAATAACTGACCCTCCTCCAGACAGCCTCTGCCGTCACTTTTAAAGTTACATCAATATTTGACCGGTAATCATCTATTTCTCAGTGGTTACAATAACACAAAATGAACAATCAAGTTCACGTTTATTTGACACATGAGAGTTTTAGTTAAACTGACAAGTTACATGGAACTTACCGAATAGTTCGAAGAGGAATGTGCACCTTCTTCATAATGATATCATAAAGCTGTTTGTTTCTTTAAAAAAAAAAAATTTAGTTCAATTAAACATTATATAAAGTGCTTCCAGTATCCACACCTTCAGAAAATAAATATAAGGCAAAAAAACCCCTCAGTTTTGTCAAAACTGCTGCACGAGCTAAGTTTCCAGAATGGGTAAATTTAAAAAAAAAAAAAAAAAAAAAAGGCTGAAACTGGCCTCTGCTATGCAACATCATGACGGCACAAGTACGGCCAAATCACATTCTACAGCAAGTCACCACAGAAGCTACGTTATTCCCATCCGAAATAGATCACAGGTCTTCATAGACAAAATGCTACGGTTGATGTAACAAGCGGTGTAGAGTGAGGAAAGTAAGCTGACAGAAACGTTATTCAGGTTTAGCCAGACATCCTTTTAAAGGGAAACTCTCAACGCTGTAAATTTCACTTGTTCGGAAACCATCCCATTTAATGGTGGAAAAATCTAAAACCAAAGGGTTTCTAGCCTTTTTCTGCTCAGGTCTTTGGATGAGATTAGTTACTCAACATCTCTGTTTTTAAGACACCCATGCTCCAGTTCAGTTCCACGCCCCATCAGCATCTGTTATTTCTCTTACAGTGAAAAAAAAAATTGCTTTAGAAACAGTTGCAGCAAGTCAAAATGCTACCTTCCTCAAGACATTCTCTGTGCCTCTTTACTGGAGGTTATGTTCACAGCAGAGCTGGTGACTAGATGGAAGGGATATGAGTGCTCCCTAATTGGCCACCCTGCAGTGTGAGCCAGGCTCAGACTACATTCGTTTTCGGTTCCAGGCATGCCGGCTGAGTTTGCAAGGCAGAACTGATCTGTTCCACAGTCAGTTATTGATGTGATAACCTCAGTGACTAACAGTAATATCTGGAAGTTGTTTTCCATCCACATCTTGAAAGATGTTTAAGATGCCTAATACTATATTTTATAAAAGCTCAAGGATACAAACTTCAGCCAAAGAGCTAACTTCCAGCTTCAAGGATACTGTAACACAGCTGGAGTGGGCTACACAGGCTTTCTTTCTGCCAAAACATCGTAGGAAAAAAAAGGACTAGCTTTAAACAGAGAACACTGTTTAGAATATGCCAAAAACGATGTAATTTAAGGATCCTTATTTGATTACTTAATAACAAAAACTCTGAATTAATACATATATACTAGTTCATTTGTAATGTTTAAAAAAGAAGGGAAGAAGCTAAAACTCCTCGTCAGTGTTACTGTAATGCGCTACTACAGTTTTTATTTTACAAATTGCCAAATTCTGTGTGTCCATTTGACACAGTTGATCAACATAAATAATGAATAGGAGAAAACATAAACAAAGTAAGCAAGCTGTACCTGAAAGCTACAGACTCCAATATAGCTCGCACAAGATGGTTTCTGGTAGTGGAAGGTTTCAGCCCCATGAAAGAGGCACATAGACACGGATCATTCACAGGAACCTACAGAAAAGGTTTCACAATGAGTTCAGTGAGTTATATTTGACGGCTTTTGAGAAAAGAGTCAAATAGTAAGAAAAAAATAACTTACGACAATTACAGGCAGCATAGTGAAAGAAGAAAATTGAAAACAATACGTAAGCAATATATAGTGTTATTTTAGCTACTCAGTGACGAGTTCAGTTTCTTTCAACAGCAGAAGTTTTTCTTGTGACTTCTAAATTCTATATACCAAATAACATGAATCTATAGGACTTCTCTTAAAAAAAAAATACAGCATAGACTTAAAGCATCTAGGACAGGGCACACATTACTGCTCTCTAGCAAGACTTCACTTTTTCTTTTTTTTATTTTTCTTCCTTTTTTTAAAACTTCTGAAACCGCTGAAAGAAAGATGAATCGAGTTTTAAATATGGCATTGAAAAGGCTGGAAATTATTTTTATTAATTTACACTACAGTGTTTTCAATGACAACAACGTAACAGATTCTGACTGAAATTCTAAGGATCACTAAGTTCTCTTTTCTTTTGCAGGAGAACTGGAGGACAGATCTATGAATCTCCTCTCCATTCCTCCTCCACTTTGGTGAAATTCATGACAAAATATAGTTCGCTGGTTCATAATCAGTTTGTGACAACATTAAATCTCCCACCCATTCTAGTATGTTTTTCGGGTTTTTGTTTTTTTTTTTAAATTGCAACAAACTCTTCCGGCTGTATTCTGTTAGATGTCAGTTATGACAACACTGATCAGACGTTCGAATTTCACGTGTGTGAAACACACACATACACTTATAAAATAAATAAAGAAAATGCTAACATATGTAAAAATAAGTATGTATGGATAGGTATATATGCAGCAGCCCAATCACAGAAAGTGCTGAACTACCACTTGCTCTTACATGGTACGTGATCATGCTCAGCAACTACCAAAAAACCAGGGGGCAGGGGGAGGAGACAGCTAGTGGTCAAAAGGAAAAAATCGGCATTTTATAAAAGCATCTAAATCAAAGAAACTTTTGCGTTTCAATTCAAAGAAAACAATCTGGTTTTTCATGTACAAGTACTCTTCCCATTCCGAGTGGGACCACTTGTCCAGCCCAGTAGCCTAATAAGGATCCATCGTTTCCAAGTTTACAGATTTTCATATACGAGGTAACACATCAAAAAGAAAGGGCTCATACTCAGCGAGTACCTGGAAAGAAGCACAGCCCCCCACCCCCAAAAGCCAATTTATAAATTTGTGCATATACATGCATGCCACACAACAAAAAGCCCTAAGTTTTTGCCACTAGTATCAATCCCAGCAAATCAAGTCTGGAAACCCGTTTCTAGAAGAATGAGTAAGAAGAAAAAAAAAAAGATTAATGCACATGTTTAGTTTCATATATACCTCCCTAAGGATGCTCCTCTCAGTGTACTGTACCACAGCAGTATAATTCAGTAAGAAACAAGCACACTTCTATTACATTCACACGGATTAGTAGAGAACATTTTATTCTATGAAGGAAACGAACACGTGGACTTCATACAAATTCTAACCACGGTCATTTTGAGGTCTAAGAAACATACAGTATAATCAAATTTGGGTTAGAATCTAGCTAGTGAAGTAGAATAGATACGTTACAGTTCTAGAAGCATTCAGCTCTGTTCACGTCCCTTTTCATACCATTTAATCCATTAAGTTTTCTAAACTGATCCAGATAGCGCTACAGTGAGTCTACTTGCTGTGCAGGTCCCACCAGGATAAGGAGGGCTTTTAAAAGGCAAAAAAATCCACTCTGGTGGATCCTATTATTGGTTACTAGGTAACAAAATTAAAGAGAGATCTTTTCAGAGTTTTTCCTAAGCACAGTTCCTAGATTTGTATTAGGCTTATCAGAGTTAGTTAAGAGACTCAATAGATGTTTACCAAGAAGTTAGTTGCAGTTCCTTCTGGAGACAGATTACCAAGAAAGCAGGAAAAATCCCACAAATCAACAAAAGGAGGCTTTACTAACTTCTCTGGACCTTGAATATTAATCGAATTAGAGGTTCAGAGAAGATTCAGACCAGCATTTGTCTACCGCAGGATTCTTGTTGACAAATACAGGAATTTGTGCAGCTCAACACTTGCTTTTTCAGAACTAATCACAGTATAAACATCACATAGAAGCATCTTAGCTTAACCAAGCATTATGCTTCTAAAAATAAAATTAATGATTAAGGTAACTGTTTGAGACAAGGGAGCTGGGCTCTCTGTAGAGGAAATTAAACTTTCCTGTGCCTTGTTCCATTAAAATATAGGTAATGTTAAGTCTCAAAAACCAAACAAAAAAAACCTGCCACACAAAACCCCCACAAACCAGCCAACCAACCAACCAAGCCCACCACACACTAGTCCTGGGAATGATCAAGTCGAGCATGGCTGACCAATGAAAAAACAAAAAACTACCTTTGGATCTACATAAAAAGATGAGATGCCAAAAGCATCTATGCAACTTTGAAATGTATGTATTCAAGCTAATGAATTGCTATCTTAGACTTCTAAGAGAAAACGGAAAGTGGTAATCTTTGAGGGAAGAGAAAACAACCAATGTTCAACTTAATGGCATTTCCTTACCTAGTGGGAGAACACAGTAACACTGATTGGTTCAAACCAGTATCACTTGCCTATACATCATGCGCGCCATCAACACCCTGTTCCAGCACATAAATAGCTTTCCCTTCTTCCTGTCTGGTCCTTCTGTTTAAAGTTTGTAACACTAATATTCCAAATGACAACTTAGCCACCAGGTTCTACAACACAAAATTTCTCCTCAACCGTCATACTGATTAGAAATGTAAAAAACAGTATTCTGCAGAGATGAATTGATATCATCATGCTGGCAAGGGAAAAAGCTAGGCTGATGTGTGTTCTCAGTCAGATTATCTCACATTGCTTAGGGAAGTAGCGTAACTAGATGAACAACTTTTGGAACTCTGCGCAACACCTAGACTAGCAACAGCTGCATTCGAAAAAAATATTTATTTCCATTTTGTACAAAGGTTTGTCTAACAGCTGTGACTTACAATTCTGTCATATTTTGTGGTGACAAATCGCTAACTATTATTACCGACCGACAAGTCTATAAGGGAAGCAACTGCTCTGTAGCTGAATAGGTAGTATGTCAACTCCTCAGGTATTGCAATTTGTCATTTAATGTATTAACCGAAAATTCCCATCAATTACATTCCAAACTGATATGCTAGACTGAACTGCAGCATCAATATCACCCTTTGTTGCCTCTGCACAAGGACAGTAACTCAGCTCCACAACCAAGCCTGAGAGGGATCACAAATCAGGGATGGGAAGGACAGGCATAAGAATACACAGTTTCCAGCGTAAGCAGAAGGTAAACAGAAAGCGCCCAGAGCTTGCGGCCTAAAGGGAACAAAGTAATCGCAGGAAGTCCCTCAAACAAAGAGGACGTGAGGAAGCTATCGAGAAAGAGAGGGGAGCAAAATGGAGAACAAACACCAGGAACTCCTCATTATATTCATCGTGGTCAGTAAAAAGAGCAACAAAGCACAAACCCCGTAGTACAAAAGGGGAATATATAATTCAGATTAAAATCAGGCACGTCGAAAAGCAATCTTACTCATATTTAAGCACTCTGATGAACTGCAACCTACATGCTGAAAAGAGGCAGAATAAAACTTTAGCCCAGTGCTTCGGAAGTAAAAATCTCAGCAAAGGCTCTGCATGAAATAAAGCTATGGGTTTGTTTTCTCTCTCTGTAGACACTGCCTGCATTTACTGTGGGGATGTCGCTTAGTTTATCTGTCCGTCGGTTCTCCATCGGCAAAACGGAACTAATTTTCCTAAGTTTTTTTCTTGGGGTGGGAGATTTTAAGCATTCAGATACCACAGTAATCTGCATGTGCTGTGGTGAGAGATACAGCCTAAGATCCTGGATACAGCACAGGTGATAGAATGCATGGTGACAAGATGCAAATTACTCTATGTAAAGAGGCTATAAAAATCCAATTAAAAGTATAACTTTAGAATATATTCTTAATTATAGTAAGAGTAACAATTTTACCTGAAAACTTGGAACAAAACAAACGCCTTGAGAATTAACAATACTCCGTGCCATTTTTGCTGTTTCATCTACATTGGTGAAAAGATCTGTAAAGATGCATAGGTCATACGCTTTTACTGTTTACTTTGATTTCTTCATAAATTAAGAGACAAAAATCTAGAGTTAGACTATTTCCTTTTGTAGTATTTCTCAAACCAACACATTCTAAGGGAAACCAACGCTCCTCCTGTATTTCATTTCCATCAGTAACATTTAAAACAAATCCTATTTACACATAGACTAAATTCAAAAAGATACTCCCCTGTCTTTTATGCTATAGCCTTTTAGTCCTCACATCCTGTAAGAAGGCCATTAGTTTTCTAGACAAACAGATATATATGGGAATCAAGAAGGCTAACAACAGCACTCTATAATTACATTAAAAACCTAGATGTTGCAAAACAGAAAGCACTTCCTCCCAGGATGCTGTTGTCAGCCCAAGCACGAAATGACTACAGACAAAGTTCTTATTACGGACCATCTTTTATCAACAGACTTTTTTTTGTTTTAAAATGACCGACACCGAAGTACAATTAAGGAAGGTCCTAATACCAACCTTTTTATAGACATTAATTTTAATCGCCTTTCAGCCTGATGCCTCTCCCTTCCAAACTATCTACAGACATCGCCTCTTTAGCTCATTCTTCACCCAGAGGCAATTCTCGTACGAACATCCACCTTCTACAGTATAATTACTAATTTCCTTATGTGGAAAGGAAATGTTATTTTTCATGTTTTACAGAAGACTAGATAAGTGAAGTCTATTGCTTTTTCTTGTAAATTCTCCTATCAAAGACAGTTTAATCTAGCTCAATTTACCCTTGGAAAACCTATTTTGGCAATTTACCATGAGTTTCAATTTACTCCCGTATCATTAATAAATTTATTTGAATGCACTGCAGTCTACAGGGCTAAGACTAAACCACATCTTTTTCTTTTTGTTATAGTTGCTGTTATTGACCTATATAGTACCACTACGGCAGAAGAGAGAGTGAAAAAAATAATTAACAAGAACTTCACCTTGCAATTTCACACATCACTTCTTTGAAACCCTTGGACAGAAGTGACCTGACCCCACTACAAGCAGCCCATTAAACGAAATTCACCGTGCGGCAGAAATTTCTATCTCCAAACCTTTGCTCCTACTGCATATTTCACCTTCACTCATGTGGCGGCTCATCATCCTTACTGAAAACTCGGTTCTGAGGCCATCGGCTTACCTTAGGTTCTTGCCCAGGCGTTTCTGTAGAGCAAAAGTTTTACCCTTCTTTTTAGCCGCAAAGCTGACGAACTTCTGTACTTGATATCATTTCCTATCCTATACTGGTCCTTCCAGTTAACATTCCTATAGATACATGCTTTCTCTTAAAACACTTAAAATTCAGCTTCTCTGCAAGCATATATCAGAAAATAAAAATCTCGCTTATTTAGACAGTTTATAGGAACATGTCTACTTTTTTTTCCCCTCCCTCCGCAACTTTCAAAATTTTTGCCTACGCTAGTAACAGTAGGTCACTTCCATATCAGTACTGGCTGGCTGAAAACCCTTTCATACCACTTGCCCTGAATATGCCAATAATAGCCATGTGAATTTTAGCTGGCAAGCTTACACCTGCAGAACTGATACCTTGTATCTGCAGGAGTGAGCTGCGTGTTGAACTGAGTAATTTCCTCGGAAGACTAGCGGCTGTTACTCCTTAGGCTCAGTCAAAAGCTGAATGATGAAGACCTGGGGATCAACCTGAGTCATACTTAATCCCTAAGGGCACATACTTGTGTAATTACGCACACATACGTAGGATTTCGGAGTGAGCTGTGCTTCGGAAAAACCTTGCTCAGATATTCCAAAATTTGGAAGACTTATTCCTTCTTCGCATCCCAGTAAGACATACTAAATTTCCAAGCAAACCAAGTAGATTATCAGAACACTGAGAAAAGTTGTCCTGTAAACAATCAGCGGTTCTGAACATCAACTACTAGAGCACTGGCACTTTTCTTAGTCTTTAACTGCTATGCAAATCTTTCCATTATAGAATAACTACAGCCAAAAGACATACTACTTCCATGTGAAGTAACGCGTACAACAAGGTTACTACTAAGAACAAAGTTCTTTAAGTCACGTTCATATAAATCAAATCTGTTGATTAATTCTTGAGATGTATAGCTACTGTTCTCTCAAAAGCATTCTACCAGTAACAAGCTTTAACCTAAACCCCATCCAACAGAAGATGAACTGTAACAAGGAAAGCCTTAAGGCAAACGCTTGTGGAATACAGCATTTACAGTCATGCTACCTGGACTTCAGTTTCCATGCTTCTTCTCAACTAAAAATTTAAGTCCAAATAATAGGAAATAGCACACCTACTAAATTCAGAAAAAAACCCTCTGCCTTGCACAAGTCTCCTTTACACAATTTCTCGCTGAAGTTTGTCATGCTCAGGATAATGCAAGCAAACAGTAAAATATTTCAGGAAAATAAAAGCTTACATATGTAAGGAGGGAGCGAGAGGTTGAGAGTGTGAAGAACAGGAGACTATGCAAAGCCAAGACATTAACTGTGTGCAAACCAATCCGAGGTATTTTAGGAGAACAGAAGACAATTCTACTTCATTAATCAGTTTTAGTTTTCAAATAAAGACGACTTACAGTAACACCTAAACTGTCTACATGCTTTCAGCACAGAACCTACTAATAAGGTTGTGGATTTTCCAGTGTCCAAAACACATAGGCTAGTTTCTTCAACCGCAGATAATAAAGCCAAGACCAATATCATGACTACAACCCAATAAGGCAGTTTCTTAAAAACAATGCATTTTACCCTGCTATAAAATTAAAAAACTACTTACTTATTTCCTGTGCCCATCTTACGGCAGTACCAACGTTCGATATAGAGCCTTCAGTTAAATAAACAACTTCTTCCCCAATCTTCCAACCAATCAGCGGATATAAGGCTTAATTATTTTCCATAAAACAAAACAAAATACCTAATTAAGTTAAATGCTTCCAGAAAAAACATATACAAACACCCCCAACAATAAACCCAATGGAAACGCAGTTTTTGTTCACTTCCTTCACCAAATTCAAGCTAAAACATCACTGATACAGGTTAAACTGTTTGTTTAAAGTTTACAAAAGACTTGAACATTAATTTATTAAGCCAAAGTCAAGCTAAAAATCACTATCCAATTACAAAGAAAGGTCTTTAAGCTAAAGAGAAGAGCTACTGGCACTGACATTTTCAAACGTAAACTTTAATTTAAACAAATTAAATAAGAAATTGTATATGCCCTTTTTAAAAAGTATCAACTTTATCCTATCCTGTTAAAATCCATCTAGTTCTCCTCAGTGCTTTCTAAGTCTGAAATGTCTTCTCCGAAACATAAAACATGAGGGTCGGGCTTCCAGATAGGAAACGGACGGATACTAAACAGACATATAAACAAAGATAAAGCAACACAAACTTATAACATAGATCCTATTCACAGGAGAGGATGAAACAGTGATATACTTTCTAAATTCCTTTTTCAATATACAGTGCTTTTTCATACAGAAAGCAAAAAAAGTTTCATGATTTGTTCATCACTGCCCGCGAAGGTTACTGCCATTAACTGTAACATTTTACCTACGTATTTGCCTAATATAAAAAAAAAAATAACACACACAAAACCCCAAACTCATTAAAAAAATCTGGTGACATGCCTTGTCTGCAGCTACAAAACATTAGCACCTCCAAGATTTACATGAAGGGATCTGCAGGACGTTACGATTTCCAATAGATAGTTTTGGCTTTGCAGTAGTTCAGGAAAAAAGCAATATTTTTTCCTCCTTTTCTCTAAGTAAAGTAGAAATACAGAGGCCAAACTCTTAGTTTATCTGAAACTATACTACAGCAACTTCCAAAGAGTTGTCTGCTGGAAGGTACTATCACATTTAGAAATAAACAATAACGAGGATAAACCTAATGATTTAGTTCTTTCCCCCCAAGGAAGTGTTGAAACCTTATAAAAATAAATAAATCAAGACTTATTACTTCAACACTCAATCTGAACACAAAACAACTTCTTTGACATGTTAGTAAGAACACAGAACAAAAGCCCCTGCAGAACATCTCAGCTTTACTTTGCAACAGGCATAGCTTCAAAAATTTGAAGCCTTCAAATTCAAATAGAAAAGAATACCTTTGTCAAATAACCTTTTCACAGCACGTCAGCTGTATGGTTAGGTATGACAGAAAACAACTGCCTTCAATGCTAAAGCAAAAGGACTTAGTATCTAGTTGGCCAGCGGATGTTTTCCCAGGTCTGCAGCTCAACAAATTGTTTCTTCACGTGGTCACTGCAATAAAACCTTCACAAGGCACAAGTACCACAACTGTCTTTCAAGGCCAACTTGGAGTAGAAAGAGCATCCAGACCTTAACTGACCCTGCTCAGGACTCAGAGATCATGGGTAATGCAACAAAGAAAACTGAGTCCCAGGAACTACAGGACCAGAAAAGCATCACAAGGATCTAGAAATTCTCTCTACTCCTTGCTAAGTACCCAAGGTATTGTTGTTGTGGCATATCTCCATCATCACAAAGTTTGTGTTTGTTTTTTGCAAAGCTGCAGAAGCACAATAAAAACATCCAAAACCTAGAGATGTAACTGTTCCCTCCTTACTAAATCTTGAAAAGCTCTCAGCTTGTTGACCATGGTTTGGTTATTTCATTTAGGAATAAAGGAAGAAAACAGATGTTGGCCACCATCATCCATATCCACTCCTTGCTTTATTTCTATCCGGTACAGCAGTAGTAGAGAAGAAAATAACTTAAGCGTTAGGGACTGACAAATCTGGGACTTAAGGGTTTCTCTCTCTCCTAAAGGGTGACTAGGGCCAACACTGGTATCCTTATACTTACAGGTCACGTGAGACAAGTAATAGCGCCCTCCAGGAACTTTCTCAGGGAGAATTTGCTCATATAGAAGCGTCTCTCATCTTTAGTTTGCTTGCTTATCTCCAAATGAATGGCACGGTAGAACTGAAGCACCTTCAGAAGCTTGGTTAGTGCTAGAGTCATTCTGCTGCTTACCAGGAAAAATAATCAGTCGGCACTATTTAGATTTAAGTTTGCCTCCTGATTAGAAAAAGTGATAAACATCTCTCCTGATCATTGGTGCAGGTCTCCTTATAATCCTTATTTGCTTTTGAAAATGAAGCTATGAAGAAGCAGGACCCAAGAACCCACTGAGCCAAGAGTGCTGGAGAAGAACAGTTAATCAGGGACAGACAAGTCTATTAGCTGGCCTTTCTGAAGACACTCACACCGAAGTTTCTAGTAGCGTAGCATCTAATCTACCTCTATAGAACTGATCGATAGACTGACACATTATTTACCCAAGGAGAGAAAGCACTTGGCAATATCACAGTTAATCAAAACTATCAGACTGCTGGAGAGGTAGATTTTAAATCTATACCTCATGCTGCCATCACAGAATTGTGAAAAATATTATTACTTGAGGAATTTGGTTTGTTTTTTTTTTTTTTTTTAAACTATCACATATACCAATTACATGTAGATCAGAAATTAGAACAGCAGCTAATGAGCAGCTCCATGCAGGAGGATTCCATAGGGATTCATCTTGCAGTCTTAAATACATATGTCAACTTTAAAGATAGAACACAGATTACATTTCATACTCAGGGCACTGAAAAAACTAAGTGCCTACCTTGTCCTATTAACCTTTGTCCCATGCCACGTGACAGCCACAAAACAGGGGAAAAATAAATTTTAACACAAGTAATGTAGCCTAAAGCAGTACACGTTTCATAGCGCCGACTTACAAGATTTCAACTCCTAGCAGATCACAATAGCCAAAGGTTTTCTTAAGACAAAACAAAGTGGAAAAACCTTATCATATGTTTTTCTATTACATTTCTATGGACTACATGAAGTTGAATACATAAGCAGAAATATCATCATAATGATATAATGAATTAGCCTAAAAAGTGCTTGGATTCATAACAAATTAAAAGTCAGCACTACTCAGTTTTGATATATCTCAGGTATTTGCCAGGTCCCTTCCGACTCTAGCTGGTAAAAGTCTCCTGAGTATCAGTCCCCATCCCATTTTACATTGTAGGCTTCTAGAAATCAATCACTGCTTAAAAGTATGACAGACAGTGAGAGACAGGGTGTGCAGGCAAATGTAATTCAGTATCGGCTGTTGCTCTCTTGATAAATAGCCACCTACAACAAATGAACAAGCCTGACAGAACACAAATGTTCACAACTACAAAATTTTAACACGCTAGAAAGACAGTGGGGAGCCTATTTCTAGCATTTTAAAGGAAAAAATAATTGGTCATCCTGCATATCTCACCACAGGCACTCCAAAACATAAGGGCTCAAGAAGTGGAACTTACAGCCATCCACTGGAACACTGTGATCTAAGATGACAGAGGACCAATACCCTTTTTCTCCATTCCTGTACTGTATAATACTGCTATGAAGAAACAAGGAGAAAAGAGGAGCGCACAGGTGCGTGCAAAGAGGAGAGAGAAGAACAAACAAGAAAAGATGCAGGCAGCTGACACAATTACTACTGATACTATTCAAATTTTCTTCTTGAGAAGTGTATTTCAGGACAACCAAAATTTACACTTCTCATTACATATTTCCACAGTCTTCTGTTCTGACAAAGTTTTCAAGCTGTCTTTCTACAGTTAAAGACACAAGGAAAAGTATGACTGTATTTTATTCCTTTTTGTCATTAAGAGCTGAAAAGTAACACTAAAATATCCTAAAAACAAAATTTCACCAGATTACCTCTCCATGATGCAAAGAGATTCCCCCCAGTATTGACGTTCCAGAAAGCACCTGTTCCCATAGTCAGTTTAACATCTCCAGGGTGAAAGCAGCATTCTCCAAACATGGCTGCCTGCTGGTCAGCTACCTGCCATACAAACAAACCAAAATACTACCAAGTTAACGACAAATCCATACAGATGCTGGATTTTAAAATATCAATGTAACCGTTTCGGAGTTTTGAATATAAATAACCATTCAGAAATGAACTGAGCATTAAGACTTTTATCCAACTTCTTAGATATTCGTAGGCCCTTCTAACAGACACATGAATCACTAGAATTCAGCTATATGAGGTTTAGACTCTGTATGAATTTTTGCAGCATTATTTGCAACACTGAAAAATGCGTTATGGAAACAAATGCGTTTTAGCATTTGACAAGAAGGATAAATAGGGATTTTGCAATCTCAGGGAGCAGAAGACAGTCGCTCGGCTTGAAGTCCTCTCCCCCCGAAAACAAAGTTGAAGTTTTGAGGTCTCTACTTCCTTTTTCCCTGCTTCTACTCTTGTACCAAACCATTCCATGCTCATCTTTCCAACAAAGACGACTGCTAAACGTATTTGCTGCTGTCTGCTTCTTAGTGAAGCAATTAAATTTACAAGTAAGTTGAGTTTACAGTTCTTTTAAAATAGCAAGAGGAGTTCATATTAAATAAGACAGATGACATGTTTTCCATTTAGCTCAGTTCAAACAGATTTTCTGACAAGCTATGACCTCATAAAAATAATGGGCTTTCCTCATCCAAATCCTAACTACTGCGACAAGAAAATACTATTCTTAACGTATTTTAGGGAGGAAAGACGAAGGAAGAAAGTAAAAGAGGATCTATTAGCAAATACTCTTAAAACTTGTGTAGAGTCCTACTGAAGTCAAGCCAGAATAGATTCCACTGCAAAACCATTTACAGAATAATCATTTTAAGGTCAAAGAGCAGCTCGCAAAGAATGCAGCTCTGGTAAGTCCTATGTTCAGTACTTAATCATATGTTCATCTTACCTTTATGGACCTTAAACTCTAAAGGTCTCTTTTCATTCTCTGCTCTTTTCTCTACTCCTTCCCTTAAGTTGGGAACTGAGTTTTTGGAGCAAAGTTCAACAACCAATTCTACTGTAGTTAAGTCATAAAGCAAAAACAGAGAACACCTACTAAATAAGCAATCACTAGATCCGAGCTAGGCAGAAAGAATATAATTACAGAAATATAGATTTACACAAGAAAACTTTCCACTCACCAATGCCAGTATTGGAACAGGTACCCCAAAAATTTCAGAGTCAGATGATCCAAAGTTGAAGCTTAAAACAAACGTTAAGGAAAAACATCATAGCGTTGACTCTTTTGTGAAACCAAAACCCTAACAACATAAGGACTGAGGCTGCATCGTACATGGAAGGCAATGCTACTGATTTATTTTTAAGGAGCACATTAAAACAATCACTTTAAGAAAGACTTGGCAAAAATAAAAGTTTTGGATACACTTTTAGAAAGATACAGCTGCATACAATCATAGTATAATTTATTTTGGTGTATTTATATATTACTTTGTGCAGACGACGTAGTATTTTTCTAAAGTCAGTGAATTTAGTAGGTATCATGTTCTTTTGAACACGCCTTCATAGTTACCTTGTGTCTTTCACTGGAGGATAAATAGACATTGGTATGGAAAGTAACCTAGACAAAGTGGGGTTCCAACATTTCTGAAAAGGAAAAAGTAAAAGTGTGAGTGATTCTCTCAGAAGTACAACAAACAGCAATAACTTTTTTCTGAACAACACGTACCGTAAAGGGTTCAAAAAGCCCTGTAGAACTGGCGTTTGAGTAATCTGTAGCATATACAGAACCTACAACAAAAGAGGAACAAAATAAGATTTTACATCCCTAAATATTTAAGAGTCCTTTGAAATATTTTTTTCTAAAAATCTCAATGGTTCCCATTAAATATAAACTCAGTTTCCACAGGCATAAACTCATCATGATGCCATAAACATATAAAACAGAAAGTTTACCTCTCTCTCCTTAAAATAAACATGTATAATTACCTCATTTTTGCTCATATTTAGCGGCCCAGAAGAGAGCTGATGCTCTTGACAACGTGAAGAACACTGATTGCATCAATGTCTATTATAATCTATACAATTGCTCAGGCATTAGCCCTCACACAGGTAATTATTCTGGAATAAGACCCTATAATTCTTCTGGATTTGTGACAGGATTCTACAATATCCCGAACGTCCACTGTTCGGGCCCTGCAAACGCAGCCGAGTTCAGACACTCACTGCTTTTCCCCCATCAGAATATCTGAAAGACCTAATAATTTAAAAATCAAGATGACTGGGGGGGGCTGGATCACGACGTACCTGGGGAGGCTTAGGGAGCTGGGTTTGTCCAGTGTGGAGAAGAGGCAGCTAATGGGGTGGAGGTGGGAGAACTAACTGCTGTCTTCAGCTACCTAATGGGTGGCTTTAAACACAACAGAGCCCGACTCCTCTCAGATGTGCGCAGTGGAAGGACAAGAGGCAACAATCACAAGCTGCAGTAAGTGAAATTCCAGTTGGATGTAAGAAAAAGAATTTAAAAATGTGTGTTGTTAGGCACCTGAACAGGTACCCAAAGAGGTTATGGCATTTCCATCGCTGGATGTAATCAAAGCTAGACTGGAAAAGGCCCTGAGCAACCTGACCTAACTTTGAAGATAGCCCTGTTTTGAGCAGGAAGTTGGACTGGATGACCTCCAGAGATCCTTTCTAACTTAACTTTTCCCACAACTCTATACATGTTTCTGCCACCTAAAGCCTAACATTTGATGGTAAACTACACATGCCTAATTCCTTCAGCCTCCACTAGTAATATCTTGATCTCAGTTTAGTTTCTGAAAATTGCCTCCCTCTTGAGTAACTAATTATGAACAATTCTTTATTCTTTTGCACTCATAGGTGCCTTTCTTCTATCAAGGCTAAGGAGAAGTTCTCATCTTCTCCTTCAAATCTTAAAGGTTTAAGAGGTGACCATACTGAGTAATTCTTTCCCTTCCTGACTTCCCTTTCCAGATAGGCCCAAAGAATAATTAATTCGGAATTATTTTTAAACAGTAAACTTCTCGCAACATTCATCAATTATAACAAAAGCAAAACTGTCTAAACATATTTGAATTCTAGGAAATAACAATGATACGTAACGAACGTGACTGCTTAGATTCCAGTATGTTTTATTCACGTTTAAGAATGACTCTAACGTTCACCTTTAGTCAGCCTATACAGTAACCATGTGTCAACCGTTCCAAAGCAGCAGTTATTTTTTTTGGCAGCTTCTTCAGCCTGGGAACAAATAAACATACAAAAGAGCGTTCGCAACTGGATATTATAAGATGAACACAGTTCCCCACTCCTTATCTCATTTTCTTCATGGGTAATATTTACGGCCCTAGAGAATGCGTCTCCAATTGCCAATATTTCTTCTAACAAGGATGATCCTGCTATAAGGAGTGCTTTTTCCCCCCACATCTTACTTAACATTATCCTCCAGAACTACTGTTCTTGCTCCTAACAGAGGATAAACAGTTTCTTTCGGTGGTGGCCAAGAAAAGAAGAGCGTGTACTTCATCTACCGCAGTGGCATCAGAGCTCTAAGAAGGGAAACTTTTTAGTCACAGTTATAACAGTGGTGGAGGAGTGGTGAATAGAGAAAACATGGTCCAAAGAAGATCGCACTTTCTTTAAAAGTAACAGAAATAGAAGGAATAAGTATATATTAAAATATGCACTTGAGAATCGAAAAAGGCATAGGTCCATCACCTTCTGGCTAATAATGTTTGTAGAGTCCAAAAACATTTTTTTCTGATTTTTTCTTTAAAATAGGAAATTCAGGTTTCAGCTAATTTTTACCAATTGATACTGTATACAGCTGGAGAACTCAGAAGGAGAACATACAAGCTAATTCACATAGAACATGACTGAATGGATTTTTCTCTGTAATTAAGAGCCAGAAATTTTGAGTTTCTAGGTTTGATTTTCATCTACTTTAAATAGCAATGCCTAAGAAACTTATGGGAGAAAGTTCATCTTATGCTGAAGACTTAGCAGCTGCATATCCTCCAGTTCTGCAGTTTCATGAATTCATACCTCGCGTTTTCAACAGGTCCACCAACACACCCAGGTAAAAATTACATTTGACGTTCTCAGTAGTTTTATGACAGAAAATACCAGACAAAACTCAAAAAAAGATTTTTTTTTCCTTACACAGAAAAAAAAAGAAAGAGGATACTGCTTTATAAAAAAAAAATTGAAAATTAACACACAATTAAAAACGCCCACAAATTATTAACATAATAAGAAAAAAAAAAAAAAACAAAGACAAGGGTAAGGATTATAGTTAAAAGTAAAGCAACAATTAGCTCAGAGAGTACTCAGTCTACAGATTATTCCAGCATAAAGTGGAATAAGGTGGACTAGAAAGGTAATAGTGCCGGCTGAAAATCAGTTCAATTACCATAAGAAACTTGAGCGCAAACAACTTCAAAACAAAGTACAATTATTAAATCTAAGATTATATGAAGTAAAATAAAGCAAATTAACTGATTTGATTATGTTCCTAAACATGAAAAAATTTCCTACTATTATATGTTTTCAGACTCAGAAGGCAAAAGTTGAATAAAGGGGAAGAGATATTTTATAGACAGATACGCTTCAAATGCTACAGAGATAAAAAACAGTCTTTCATGCAGGTTTATTTGAGGAAAAGAACAAGTAAAACAAAATTGAACAGGTTACAAGCAAGCCAAGTCACTAGCCATTATTATAACTGAAAAAGGTTATTATTTTTCTTCTTACAACTTACCTCATGTATGTTTTTAAACACCCATGACAACTTCATAGAAGCTTGTTGTGTTGAAAAAGTGAAAACACTTGGAGCCAAGTATCGATCACTTCCAGTCAAGAAATGAAGCACTGTAAAAATAACATGGACTACCTGTTTCAAAGGAAAAGAGTTATTCATTTTTTAATCTCTTCTTTTAAAGGTTTCTGATTCATCTGTGTTATCATCCTTAAGCAGAACGGAAGGAGCTGACATAATATTAGATCAGAATGCTAAAATTCTCTTAGAGAATCATTACGCATACAGTGTTCAAAAGGGCTCCTGATTCTAATGGCTAGAGCACTACTGCAGAGAAGAGGAGCTGCACTAACCAAGTCTGCTTCACTGACTTCTACTGGCACACTGCTAGAGACTGGTCTGCATTACAAAAGGTACTTCACCTGCATGACTACAACATGCAATATGGTTGGTAAGAGTTGCATACCATCACTCCAATGAAAGTGCCCCTAGAACAGACAGCCTCGATCATGTTTTAATAGCGATGTTAATCAAGTTCTCTTTCACCAAAAAAAATCAGTAGCAAAACCAAGAATATAACTTATTATTGCGGATGTGCTAGTAGGATACTTACAGAAAAGTAACTTCAGTTTTTCCACTTAAAGCGAACCTTTCTCTTTTAAAGGTAAGAAGCACAAACCGTAAGCCGCATAAAACTTGCCTTCTCCAGATAATCTGAACAAAGTGTACATAAAAAAAAAAAAGTCTACCCAAAACATTGCCAGCCAAGAACTAGCTACATCCAAAATCTATGCCATAACAGTATTAACATGCAAACTTTTAATATAGCAAAGAGACTAAGTAACAAAAGTAACAAAAGGTGCGACAGACCTGCAAATATCTTTTCCCATAATTAATTATCTTCAGGCAATCAGCACTGCATTTTTTTCCTGCTACCATTTCCCACACTCATCTTGCCCAGTTTCTTTTTAATTGTTTTTAAGCCACAGCATGTTAAAAGGATATTTCCAAGATTTCATATATTGCCCTTGCTCTTCATAAAATGAAACTGCTTAAATGTGTTCAAAGCAGTATCTATCTTAGACAGTACAGTTTTACCTTCAACAGAAGGGACCTATTCCAGGAATTCACAAGTTCGGCACTTCTCAAGTCTTGCCAGCTTATAAAATTATGAAAAGGTTTCCCTGTCCTCCTAAAAAACAGTATTTGAACGTTCCCATTAGAAACTACAGGAAATACTCTGTCCAAAAAAAAAAATCAACATCATGCACTATTTCCAATAAGGACATTTAACACTAGTTCGATTTTTAAAATAAAAGCATGACTTCCTGCTAGATTTGGGTTAGTAATAGACACTTGACCATCCTCAGTGTAAAGCTTCTCACCAGAATTAGATAGCAGAAAGAAAAACAAAAAAACATCAATTTTTCCACAGTGCCAAGCACAAAACAAAAAGAACAAATTTCTAAACTGTTCTGAAGTGCTTTAGACTGTCTCTGTACAAACACAGCAGAAAATGACTGATGTTTGCTGCTCCAGGTTGTGGCTTGACTTGAAGCTGAGGATTCCTACAAGTGTTTCCATCCAGTCTACGGCATGAACATGAACTCATTTTAACCAACACGCTATATACGTACTTGTGCCATGTAATGAAAGTTGACCTCTGGGTTGAGATGCCAAGACCAGCAATTTGCCTCATGTGAAGTCCTGCAACTAAAATAAGCAAAAAAATGCAATAAATTAAAGGAACTGACAAAAATACCACATTTCTAATATAATAATAAGTGTACAAAATGCTCAGGAAATTTAATAGAATATAGAAGTTTACAGCTGGGCCAACTGAGTGACCAGAGCAGACCTCAGAGCCAGACTAACTTATTCCAAAGCAGATAGATAAACCTATATATCTTATAAAAGCAATTTTTGCGCACCGATACCTTCCACCTTTGGGAAGGCCTGTCTTTATGTTATCTGAACAATCCCAGAGAGAGGCAGGCACAAAAGCACTACAAATATTAGGCCTCCAGAGCAGAAATCATAAAAAAATGTGGCTTTCACGGGGAAAAACGTGAGTGAAAGCACAAAAGAGGAAGGATAAGTATCTTTACAAACTTAAAAAACACCTCTCAGAAGAAGGAAAAAAATTCCATAAACAAAACTTGATTGATTCCGTAGGCAGTAAAGAGATATGTCTCAGTATATCAGGATTTTTGAGAACTGTTTTTGATAATGACATGTCTCACCTTAAATACTATATTCCTTAAGTAATTTTTTAAAATTCTTAAGAACAAGTTTGCCTAAACAACACATCACTGAAAGGACTAAAGCATGCTTTGTATTCAGAGGAACTAAAGCGTACATTTGACTATACACTGATTCTGCTGATACAAACAGTCAAACAAGCATTTCAAAATATAGTTTCTAATGCATCTAACTTTAACTAGTTAAATTTGTCCCCAGCAATCCTCAAAGAAGCTCTGGTCAGCTTCCACAGTATTTCCATGCACGCCTGCAAAAGCAAAACTACATGAAAAGAAGACACATTAAGAAACTCGCCTTAAACAAAACATAACCTACTTTGTTCAAAGTACTGCTACCCTGAAGATCTCTCAACCTATTCATCTGAGCAAATCATTAGTTAACAAGGTCCTGTTCATACACGTTCATGTGATAAACTGCATGTACAGAGTTATTCGCTTCCATAAGTACTTATTGTAGACCCTATCAGCGACAACTAAAGATGTTATTTCGTAGAGGAAGGGGACATGCTGCTCTGCCTGCATTTCTGCCCCTTCCCTTATATAAGCATCTGTGCACTGATGCAGTCAAATAGCATCAGCTGAAAGTCTAATCGGTGCTTTCACAAGACTCCCTGCTGCAACTGACTGCACACGCTTTGCTGACAGCGATAGCATAAGGGAAGAGGACCTGGGAGCGGGTGGCATGAGAAAGGCAGCATTTCCTTTTCCTTACCAGCTGGGTCTAAACTGAAAGCAAAACTCACTGCTGATTCAAGTGGTGTTTCTTACTCCTCCCCATCTCCACAAACTGCATGCTCCCACTTTCCCTCGTGACACCTGCGGTGCTCTGTGGATTCCTCTGTGAGCAGAGCCCACTTCCATTAAAGAGAAAAATAAAACAAAAAGATAAAACGTGGATAGTTTTCTGTGAAGCAAGTAAGCTAAGCTGTCCCATGGAAAGGCTGAACAAGCACGAGACCAAGCGTGAGAGTGGGGCGCGACCATACAGCCAGGAACAATTTCCACCTTTAGGACAGAGCTACATCAGGTCATCTGCACGTGGAACCCCATACTTGAGCTTCACAAACCCTGTAAATAAAGCTATTCCTGCCTTTTTTCTGCTTTCAGACCTTCGTTTCTGTCCCCGGTACCATACACTCTCTCACACCAACACAAACGTTTATGTAGTCCTGCTGGCATAAACAACTGTGCAGTGATTTCACTCAGAAAACTACTCTGGGCTTGAGACAACCCTGTCAGAAGAAGCAGTCCCATTCGCCTCCTTTTTACAGCAGTGTGGGCTTAACGCTCACTTATGCTTTTGTTATACAAGCACTTATAATAAATAAAAACAGCTTATAATAAAATAAAAAATGTATTTATATAATAAAATAAAAGTAATAATAAAAATAAAATAAAAATAATAAAATAAATAAAAATAGCTTACTGACAGTGCTCACAGCTTGGCCACAAGGAAAGCTTCCCCTTTTAAAACTAGCTGAAGAATCTTGCAGGGCAGGAAGCCAGCAGGCCTTTAGAGATGCGGGTGGCATGGCTATTCCTGAGACAAAACTGTCACGGCTGCTGAAAATGAAGACCAAGAGCCCCCAAAATATCCACTGCAGCTTACACCTGGTAGCGGTTACTTTCCCTGTCCCCTAGGCTGCCTCCCAGGCTGGGGCACCGCGAGAAAGCAAGAGAGGGTGCAGTTGATGGGTCCTTGGCATCAGTGTCGTACAGAAAGTAATCCATTCTGGACCTAAGCATGCGGAGCTGGTGTAACAGGAAAGCAGTGGGAGTTCTGGAGAGCGGCGAGCGCCTGGTTAGAGCACGGGGAACATCAGGTTGCAACAGCGGGGGGGAAAAACAGTACAGGTACACAGCACCCCCTTTTCACCCTCTCACAGGCTCATGCACACAGTGGCAGTAGAATAACAAAGAGAGAATTGAGAGAGGAAAAAAGCCTATTCTCTGTCCATCCGCATACAAAGAAGCACTCGGGGGAAGAAAGAAGAAAGGTGCTGGGGAAGGATGCATAAAGAAAAAGCTGGAGCAACAGGGAGCTGTCACCCACACGTACATCTCCTGTGCACACCGCTGCTCATTCAACCTCAATTCTAATCTGGCTCTACTTAAAAAAAAAAAAAAAAAAAAGCACTAATTGAAGAGCCCTATTTTACATAACGACTGGACAAGCTATAAAGTATTTGGTAGTCCTGTACTCAGTAACAAAAGTCTCAGTGCATGGCGCTTTTTATGAATAAAAATAACCAACAGCTTAACTATTTTTAACAAATGTAAGTAATTTCCTTCTCAGAAACTTTTTCAGCCGTTACCTTGTACAGCCTCTTTTACCGCACCGATAAAGTGGCTCCAAAGAACTTCAGGATCTAATTCAACCCAGCCAGGATGAGGATAAAGCGATTCTAGCTGTTCACAAAAGATGAAGAGCACTATTATGAGACCTCGTTCACAGAAACTAACGCTCTTAACAAAAGTCTGTGCAACGTGCCTTTTTTGTTTGTTTTTTAAAGTTTCTGAACACACGCTCGTGCCTTGCGAAACACAGCGTAACGCGGGTGCCCCATCTCCAGAAGCCCTCCTCGGTTCCGGCAGAGTAAAACAGCCTAAAATCGCAGGGATTAGGGAGCCCGCAGGCCCAGGTTGGGCTCCAGACCAGAGGCCGGACCCCTGCGGGCCGACGCCTCGGGGCGGGAGCAGCGCGCCAGGCCGCTGGGCGGCCCGCCGGCCCTCCGAGGGGTGGTCGGCAGACCTCAAACACCCCAAAACCAAGCCAGGCCGAAGGCCAAAGACGCCTCCCACGCGGCGGGCGGCGAGGTGGGGGCAACCGCGCGCGCTGCCCCGCTCGCAGCGGCCGCGCCGTTGGCAGGGGCAGCCGGAGGCCGGCGACCGCACCGCACCGCCCCGGCGCCCCCCGCCCGCTCCGCGGCCCGGCCCGGCCCAGCCCGGCGCCTCAGCGGAGCCGCCCCCGCTTCACCTTGCGGCAGCTGGAGCCCCTGACGGCGGCCGCCCGGTCGTAGACGTGGCACTTGAGCAGCGTGCTGCCCACGTCCACCCCCACCACGAACAGGGCGGCGGCGGCGGCGCCCTCCCGCTGCCCGCGCGGCATGGCGATGGCGCAAGGCGCCACCGCCGCCCGCCTCAAAACGGCCGGCCCGGCCCGGCCCCGCCCCGCCGCCGGGAGGGGCGGGCCCCCGCCCGGCCTATGGGCGCGGGGAGCGCGGCGGCGGGGCCGCCCTGCTGGCAGGTGCCGCGGCCAGTCCCGGCGGCGGCGGCTGGAGGCCTCGGCGCGGCCGGCCGGGGCAGGGGCCCGGGGCCCGGGCCCGGGGCCGGCGCCGCCATTTCAGCCGACGCGGCCCTGGCGGCAGCGCCCGCGGCCTCACCTGGGAGCCCGCTGGGCCGACGCGGACAGGGCGCGCTCAGAGCCACCCGAAAAAACCCTGAACGGAGGAGAAGGAGCAAAACAAAACAAAAGGAGCGTTTAGGCGGTGCCATTTCTAAACAGAGTTACACACAAAACGCCCAGTCGCCGTCTTTTAAAGGGTTTCTAAAAGAATTCAGTGAGTGCCACTGGAAAAATCTCATCACCACGTTCATGTTTACTCCCTCCGTGAGCAAACATGCAGTTTAAACCCAACCCCTACTGAGAGCAGGACCACACGGAAAAAAACCCACTCCTGCTGCTGCCTGTAGTTGGCAACAACGGCTGGGTACAGGCTGCTCCTGGGATTTGCCCCCGCAGGCTGAGAGTTGCACCCAGGGAGCAGATTAAACTGAAAACTTCGTTTGCAGAAATTCACTTGCACCATTTACCTTCCTTCGTTCAGGGAAACGTTTTACAAAACTGGTTTTGGAACAGCGAACACAAGAACAGTGAAGAGATGGCCCCGTTTCACTTAGGCAATGAAATCCAGGATGCTGGACCCCAAGCTCGCGTCAACAGAATTTTGCTTTAACTCCCATTTAGTTAATAAAATAGTTTTAACCCCCTCAATTAATTAGAATAGGAAAAGCAAAAGATGCATGCAAAGTATTTTCCCCCTCGTTCAGCCCCTTACAAGAAGCTGCCTTCTGCGCGACATTCTTGACGTTCTCTCATCTTTAAGCCAGCAATATTAACGGCAGTGGAGAGCGCATACGGAGGGGATGGATGCCCCACCGCGCACCGCCAGCGACCTTTGCCACGGCCCACGGGCGAGAGCCGGGAGGCGCTGCAGGCAGGTCAGACAGCCACAGCCACGGCTTCCTTAACCGCCCTCCTGAAGGAGCAGCTCGTTAGAAGTCACCACCTCTTCGACTCGTCCTTCTTACTGAAAACTCAGGTCTTTTATTCAGTCTTGCAAATTTTAAGAGTCTACAGAAAGACAGAAAACTAACACATTTATGTCAGAAAGGCATCAAGTACATTGTATCTGATTGAGATTATTCTTCAAACTATTTTAAGTTTTCTGTTAGTTTTGGTAATAATTAATTATTTAGAACTCCTAAAGCCAGCTCCCTGAATAAGATTCAACATGTGTAGCTGATAAAAAAAAAAAAAAGGCTAAAAATTCTCTCTAAACATTCAAATCTAAGAAGGCGTAAATAAAATAGGGAAAACAAATCCTGACATCCTTAATGTTTTTCGCATACAAGTGGGGGCATTTCTTTGCAAAACAAAGCAGGACTTCAAGAAGAAAAAACAGGTGCCAGTTACTTTTTTTTTTTTTTTTTTTTTCCATTTACAAGCTCTTAACGCAACAAGAACATACTCCTCTGATTCACTGTATTGCATGGAAACGACCATAAGCTGATTTCTTTATGCCAATCTTAAACTTTGTTCAGTATATTAATGAGAACTTAGATGTATCTTGGAAAGGAATGAATACCATATAAACTTTGGAAAGATGGTAACGTGACCTAACTTGTGTAGCTGCAGTCTACCTACAATCTCAGTTATATAGCATGTATTAAAATTGCTCAACTTCAAGAAGAGACTTATGAAATATAAATTCTATATTCTTATTCTAATTGCAATGTGATACAAGCAATGCAATAAAGGCGGCAACAGTTTTTCCCACATACATAGCCTGTCCATACGTGACTTACTGGGCATTAGCTTACATCATTTTTTCATAAATATTTTAATTCCTCCACAGGCACTGTTTCTTCACCCAAAATCTCTGTCACGCTCACAGAAAAAAAAACGATGACAGTTTTTCAGTCACCAATATGAGCAAAGCCCCAACCTGAGTTTAGCACAAACCCGAACACATTCATTTGCAGCGAGGATGTACTGACAGCCTCCAAAGCTATTTTATACTGCACTGCCACACCGACGAACAAGCCCATATAACCTCTACGAGGCAGCCATCCTGGTCTTCCGGTTTAAATATGAGCATGCACGTGCCGTTTTACTATTCCATCAGGTAGAGAATTTACACACCTAGAGTCACATACCAATTACTGCAGCAGCTATGTACCATACTTCTGCATCTTCTGGGTTGAAATCCTCGGTTTCTTTCGTCTCTGGAAAGTATGATAGGTCTTATCTTTTACTGGAATATCAAATCAAATGAAGGAGTGGATGCACTCCAGGGACTCGTCCAATGCTGCAGCAAAGGAAAGGAGTTACTAAGTAAAACCAGCCAAACAACAGAACATCAGGGACAACAAGATCATCTCTGGCAGAGATGACCAAACCTGCTTCATGAGTAATTTACACCGAGTATTTGTGAGCTATGTCATCATGCTCAGCCTGTTTCAGTCAGGAACAAGTACGCTTCAGAGGACACCAAGCCAGGAGATTTTGCTCCTGTAATTAAAATAGGCCTTGAGAGTGCGAAAGATCCCAACTATTAGAAAGAGAGCTACCTTGACGTTCTCTATGACTGGGACCTTTCCAAATTATTAATTAAAATGTATTTGGAACAGGAAATAATTTCAACAATTGTTTTTTAAGGTACTCTCGGACGCATTTCTACTGTGCGGCCGTTACATAGGAGCCAGTTCTCTTGCCCTCAGGCTACTGGTACGAATCAAACTTGCCACCTGCCAAGCTAACAGGATTTCAGCTACTGAAATCTAGGAGAGCAAGACCCAAAGCTTGTAACTCATGCTTTTCCTCTATGTTCCCCTCCTTAGCTGTACTTTGTAAGATGCATCTGCCCTTCCACTGCTGCTCCAAACTCTTGTTTGGCATTTTACTTCTTCAGCTCTAACAATTCTGAGTTTTAACACACTATGTGGCTTGACCTCAGTATCTTCAACCGATTTTCATTTGCATAAGCAACAGCCCACTAATTTCTCTCTCTCCATTGGCTGTGCAGCCCACAGGCATCATTCTTTATGCCTTGCCTGGGAACTTATCAGACGACCCAAAACGAAAGTGATGAGCTTTTGGCAAATTTTGCTGTAATAATTTAGCATGATCATCCTCAGCAGTTCCTCCTGCTCCCCTGCCAGAAGTTACCACTCTCCTTGAAGTTAACAGAAAGAATCACATACAATAACATCAGGTCATCTAGCATTTTAGCTTCATGGGTGATTTGAGTTTTAGGCAGTGATGGGGATGTTTCTTAAGCAGTCCCAGTCTTGCTGAACAATCCCACGCTCATACTGCTAACTCTTGTAGCAACACACCTTTTCCTGCGGCTCCACGGTGAACTCATCGAGCTGAAAAATAACACGGGGAAAAGAGTTTCAGTCAGAAGAATACCTCAGTATGGTTCATAATGTGGCCAAACTAAGCAGATCTGCACAGTCAAGGGGGAACAAGTAACACGAGACTGGTTAAACCAGCATTTTCACTGGAGAACTGCACATCAAAACTGTGCCTGCATACGTTCAGTTTGGTATTCAAGTGCCTGAGGCACAAGCATGCCTTCCTTTCTGCCAGGTCTGTCACAGAGAAGTGACCTTTGAGTGAAGTTGAGGTGGAGTTCAGGACAATAAGGTTTTAACACACCCAACTCTTAAGAGTTTATCTGCCAAAGCAAGTGAAGTAAGAAGCGATATACTGATTTTGTAATTGTTCAATTATTTCCCTGCATTTTTAATCCATCCTTACCAACTCCTGCTTCTTATTTGGGGTCATGCAATATCCGTATACAAGATAAAGAGACACCTAGAGGATGACGGACATAAGGAATTTGTGCTGAAACAGAAATTGTGATGAGGACTGAAAGTGATAAATGACAGAACTATGAGCAGCTTTGAAAAAAACAGAAAGAGTCCTATATATATATATATATGTGCATGTGTGTGTGTGCGCACAGGTACACACACACATGTACGTATTTGAATAAAGCGAGAAATGGTCATTTGGACCTAGAAAGTCCAGGGCTGAACACTCTTTAAAAAGAACACAGATTTCAAACTTTGGAAACTCACAGAAAGGGTCTAAAAATAGAGGTAAATGGCCATCAGTGAAGCTTAAGTAGAAGGAAAAGACAACGGATACGCTGGGGGCTAAAGGGGTGAAAAAGTACCTCAGAACTGCTGATTCAGTAAAACTTTATCATTAAAAAAAAAAAAAAAAAGAGGTGGGGGAAGGACAAATCTGAAACAGAAAAAAAAGAAAGGAAGAACAAACCATCTAAATGCAAGCTCAGTCAACTCAGAGGCTTCAGCAGCCTACGGTGTTTTCCATTTATATTGCTGAATTAAGATTCACAGGACTGTCAAAGTGTTTCAACAGTTTCAAAGAAACATGTACTGGCAGAAACATCAGGAGCTAATATTAAATGTAATACTTAATGTCTGTTTTATCCCCTCAGGCGTGCACAGGTTACTTTCACAGAGACCGCTTACCTTCATTGGAATCGCATTTTTTCTTCCTTCACCCTGTAGCCTCAACATGCTAAAGGTTGCTGATTTTGAAATTTGTTGCTATTGTTACTGGCACAGAAATTGTATGTTGACTTTTGTTTGCCAGCCTTTGTCTATCTTTTCATTACAGTATATACAAAACTAAGGGTGATGATCAACTTTCATAAAGCAATGCTGAACTAAGTTTTACTTGGAAAAAAAAACCCAACAAAGTTTCACTGAAAAATTCCTTCTCTGTCCTTTCAAATACTTGTTTGCGCTTGATGACATTTGGACTAATTCTGTTTTTTGATTTGTACAGTCCTTCAAAGCATAAATGAAACATGAAGTTTTTAAAATTCAGAAAAATAAGAGTAAACACCTCAAAAATTGGCAGCAATAAACTGTCATTGTACTCAAACTATGGATTCTTTTGTTAATGAACAACTACTTACCTCACAACATCCAATTCTTCGAAATACATATCAGCTACACTCTCAATATTCATGGATCCTCACGCACCTGAATTTGGATTCTTTTGGCCCAAGAGTGTGTATTCAGACTGCCCTTATGCCCTTGGTGTCACTGTGTCCCCTTTCCAGAGGCAGAAAGAGAAGAACATAACTGTCTCTCAGTAGTAAGGAAGGCTGATTATGGAATACATATGGAGATCACATTTCAAACAAAAAAACCCAACCCTTTACTATAAAAGCAATCATTCCTTCTTTGGGTTTCCTCACTCCTAGGGGTCATCTATATCGTAACTAACTGAACTAAACAAAGCTAAACAAAGTCACGTCATTTTTTGAAGTGTCACTTCATTTATTAGGCACAAACTGACAAATTTTAAAATTATTCCTTTAATTTGTTTTAATTTTCTGTAGCACTATATGTATATAGGACAAGTCACAAGGTAGAACTTGCCACACAAAGTTATTGAAGTCCATGGACTAATAATTCAAAGATTGCTCCGGGAATGCAAGCTCGAATCTTGATATCTTCATGTTGAGTAATATGACCCGAACGCATGTACCAATCCTTCACTGTTGTTCTATACAGATTACTGCTACACAAAGTTGCAGTAACTGGTCCTATCAGAGCGTGCTCCAACCTTTCCTAGTGACTTGAAACAAGCTAATTCACTGAATAAATCGTGAGATGGAAAGTAACAGCTCTCCATCTGAAAATCCAGCGCTGTGGTAGGCGAGAGAGAGAGAGATCCTAACAAAGTTCATGACTCACAACTAAAGATAGTAAAATGAACTGGCATGACTACAGTGCTCATTATGTTTTGAAAGGGAATAACAAGTAGAGTTTGAACACACCCTAAGTGACTACTGGTCAAAGAGAACAAAATTCAGCATGTGGAATATAATTACAATACAAAGGAGAAGAGATTCAATTACCCTCTCTAAAATAAGAATAAAGACTCATAACTAGTTGGGCAGTTTTGAACCTTAAAAGCCTGCTATTATAAAATATTTTGGATGGTGAAATCTTATTATGAAATATGATTTGCTGTTTCTCCCTTTAAGAAATTTAAACACATTACACTGTAGTAACGTACAGTTAGTCATGCTTCATTTGGAGGCCTTGCTACAAAACGATGCCACTATTCCTACTCTACGGCAGTAGAAATCTCAGCAGTGTTTTGCTCCAGGTACAGAAAAACGCTTCACGTAAGGGTGTCATTTACGTCCAGATACTAGTGACTCTTCCGGCTTTTCAGCGATCAGCTGGTTTTGCACCACGCTAAGAACCGCTAGCCCTGAACTTGCTGGAAAGTAATCACTGCCTTTTCCACTGCTTCCTTTTTTAATCTAACAGGTGACAGAGGCCAAAGAAATTTCAGAAGATCAGTAAATAGTTAAATGCTTTTTTTGACTGCAGAGCGACCAACAGCCTTTGGAACAAAATTCATATCTTTAACTGAGTAGAAGGTGAAAGCCATCAAGAAACAGCTCAGAGGAGGTGGGCAGTGGCTGTTCCTGGGAACCTCAGAAACTGGGCTTTATGACGTTTAACGTATATCTGAAGCTTTCAATTTGGAGCATACAGAAGTTCCCATATAGTACATATGTGAAAATAAAACAGTGAAAGTAAGTAACATTTCTTGTTTCAATATTTAATCCAAGCAGACACAGACACAATTTATAAAATTATTCTATTGCGTTAAAGTTTTATATAGCATTTAATTCTTATGAATGTTTTTCCTTCAGTGTATCATATATTCATATTTTAAAATATCTTTGCACAGTCCTTTGTGCAACTACATGCTAAAAATCTGCAAATGCACACTTACACTAAACAGCACAAAAAATACATTCTGTATCCATTCATAGGCAAATTTAAAACATTTCACTTGGCAGATAAACAATGAAAGGTTATTAAAAAAAATCAGAAACTACAAAAATGCGCACATAAAAGTCTTCCCTTTTGGATTTTTAGTAAAATACTGCTCTGTATAAGATCTAATGAAAAATTCCAGTGCTTACAAAATACTTCATATTTATGAGAAAAACAAATGCTTAAATTTATACCTGTATGAATTAAACGCAATCACATAGTTAAAATATAAAACCAAATAACTGAAATCACAGGGGACATGGCATAGGTCAATGCAGATGTTACATGTACCAGGACATGTAAAACTCTAATCAACTGGGCAGTCAATATATTGAAACTAAAGGCAGGGGACTAACACAATACGCAGCAGCTACAGTTAATAAGTGTTCAACCAGCTATGTAAACTATATATAGCATTTCCAAGAGAAGAGGCAGGGGAGTCAGTCTGAAAATAACAACTGATTAATGAAAAAACGTTGCTGTATTTACCGGAATTAGGAGTATAGTCCTCTTCACAAATTTGTTCATCTGCAAAAACTGGCTATCCAGATATATGGAAATTCTGCAATTTTAAGTTCAGAATTTCAGCAGAGACTACAGTATCTGTACCAACCATAAACTACTTTTATGATGACACAACAGGTAAAATTTAAAGGGGATTGGAATCTGGGAGATTAGGCAACGTATGAATCCAATCCAGTCTAATCTCCATCATGGGAATTTCTAAACAGATCTTTTCTCTGGTGATCAGACAATTCATGTGGATGAGGGGGCAGCTACAATCTGCGTCTCATAACTAAATTGCATATAAACCCTTCTAGAATATTAGCATGTCAGCAACATGTCAGTATCACGTTACTGATGACAATAAATCACTGAAGAGATCAGCTTTCCCTGCGTGGAATATGGCTTCAAAAACCTCTTAAAACTAGACAACTATAAAGAAAAAAAACAACAATCAATGTATTTTAAAACTGTATATAAACTACTCTACAAGGTTTGTGATAATAAAATGAATTAAAATGTCTTAGCTTTATTTTTACCTTTGTGGTCCTTTTTACAGGGCTTGCTGCTATCCTACAAATACTGCTGTGGCAACAACTGTTTTGAAGAAATGAATTAAAAAAAAAAATCTCATCAGATGATTATGTGAGTCTTGATTCTAAACCAAGAAATGGAGGCAAAGAACAAGGTAGGGGGAGAACTGAAGTATATGGACTTGCAGGTCCAACATGAAACCTGCTTGGAGGCAACCAAATGAATCGCTAAAGATTAAAGTGTGCTTTATTACTAAGCTTTCTGAGCTTAGAGAAAAAAATATTTTCTCTGGAACAGATTAGAATAAAGAAGAAAATGAAACAAGATCCAAGCAAAACATCAGTAAACAGCACCAACCCGAGGCATATGGGTTAGAAATAGTACAGAAACCTTTCAGCCTTCTTTTTTTTTTTTTTTCTCTCCCATATGAACTAAACACAATGGCGTTACTTCTTAAAACACAGCTCCCTCCAAAAAAGCAAGTCAATTTTTTGTCTGGATATTATTACGGAATTAACACTAATAGTTTATGACGATTTAATGTCAGTTTTGCTACACAGAACTTCTGCCACAAAATTAAAAATAAATATTAAAAGTCATCTAACAAACAAAACACTATACCATAGAGAAGGTTTCAGGGCACAGAATGTTGGAGGGAAAAATGGACTCTGAACAAGCATAACTTTGACAGCCATACTATGCAAACAGACATCTTTATACTCTGCTCATTTTTGTAATTTAGAAAATTTCAGGATTCCACTGGCATTTCAGGGGGCTATGCAGATTTGTAGTAGATATCTGTGTTATTTTACCAAAACAATGAAATTAATAAAGCTACTCGCTCAAAAATTTAAAGGTACTTTACCAGAGAGGACTCTAATTTGCAGATGTATTTTTTATTCAATGTATTTTATAAATTAAGCTCCTGGAACTGGTTCTGCATCAGCAGCCACTTTCTCCACTCTAATTCTAGAGATCTAATAACATCTAAATTCTGAAAGTTGTAAAGTTGTCGGCCTTTGGTATAAAACCTAGCAGTCCACAGTTATAGCAATTTTGGCAGTTCCACTGCAGTTAAGTTCTAGTCATGCTGATTCAGATGAAAAAGACCTGGAGAGCCAACATCAAACCTGCATTTGAATAATTTTTCCTTCTTATGTCATTACTCTATTTAAAAATAAGCTAGAATACAAAATGTCATACTAAGCAATGTTTGATGCCCAACTTATTACTGCTCCATATCCCACCCGAAAAGCAAGGCAATTCTGAATTAGGGTTGCCACTGTTATTGCTGCTCACCCAGTAGAGTTTGTAAGCCACTGTTCAGAAACCTAGGCACAATGGATGGCATGGTAACCTTAACTCAGTATTTCCTGGCTTTTGTTAATTTAATTATTAAGTTTTAACATAATTTTTATAGTTTTCATAACGACCTGAAAAGCATAGCAAATAAAATGTATTTCATTCTATAATATAAAGTGGCTGGTATTTTAATAGAGCTTTCTGATTTTTTTAAATGATGTAACATAACACTGGGGGAAGAATTAAAGATAAAATCCACCTAGCTACCATATTTATTCTGAAGATTTTGGTGCGCCAAAATTGACAGCCAGCTTTCTTGGCTTTCGCTTGCTGGAAGGGTTTGGTGTTGATTTGTTATGAGGAACGCTTGGAGTAGTCACATGGTCTTGAAATGAAACAGTGGATTGAGCAGCTTGAGTAGATTTTAAAGGAGCTGAAGAACTATCTTGCTGAATGTGGTCAGAAGACACTGGCTGTTCATTCTTTAGTGGTGCAGCTTGAGGGGAACTCTGAAACTCCTTGAGCTCAAAGTTTTTCTTGCTAGCAGCCCTTTTTTTAGTTACCTTTAAATTAAATAAATATTATTTAACAGAAGGCATTCTCAAAAAAAAAAAAAAAACCCTGCAAATATTCCACTATAAAAAACATGCATATCAGTTTTTATAACAATTTTCTAACACTAAATAATCCTTCACAGGGGGTGTCTTTGCATTTTTCATGTAGATACTTTTTACAAATATAGAAATCTTGAGACTAACCTGCCAAACTTACCTGCAGAGGTATAAACTGGTTGTGAGTACCAACTGGTATAGTTCCTGCAAGAGGCACATTTCCTGGATAGGAACCAGGATAATAATGTTTGCCATGAACAGGCACTGGAGTTCCCCATGACACTGGACCAAACATGTGAGATGATGGAGGCATCATATTAGCTGTGAAAATAAATAACTGTTAGCTCTCTTTCCTCAAAAAGAGGATAGCAGCTCCCCAGAACCCAAAGTACCCTGTTTCTCCTTCCAGCAAGGCCTATTATTCTTCATATTTATTTAAGAATAAGTAAATACCCATAAAGAAAACAGTTCTGCTTTTAGGGAACTGCATCTAGATAATAGCACAGTTGAGAGCCCTGGATCACTGTATTTGCATTTCAAAGCATACATAAGCTCGTCTGGATGTCACATCCCTACCCGAGTGACCTGTACTAGCAGAAAGGAAGTTTGGGCTATCCTTCTGGAACAAGGCAACAATATAGAAAACTCGGGGGGGGGGGGGGGAATGAGATGTAGCAGCTGCTGTATATGTTACTGGGATACTACAGTGGTGCTGAGTCATTAATTACTAGCTGTGGATGTGAGCTTTAGTAGAATACAAAACAGATGAGAACCAAAAATGCCACAGGGATTTAACAATTTAGTTTTGGTTATTTACCGTGCTAATGGCTGACAACGTGCAACAGGACTGTGATGCAGCACTTCACTGAAAGTTGATTCTAAATAAAATTACTAATGGATGGAAAAATATTAACTATTCAGGCAAACAAAAAAAAATGTAGATAATCAAGGAAGAGACTTCTCATGAATACTAGATTGGGACTATCAGCTGACTGCTCACTTTTGTTTTGAAGGAGAAAATCAACAAACACATATCTCTCCTATGAAGAAAGGCTGAGAGAGCTGGGCCTGTTCAGCCTGGAGAAGAGAAGACTGAGAGGCGATCTCATCAATGTGTGCAAGTATCTGAAGGGGGAGTGTCAAGAGGAGGAGGCCAGCCTCTTCTCCGTGGTGCCCAGCAGTAGGACAAGAGGCAACGGGCACAAACTGAAACACAGGAAGTTCCACCTAAACCTGGGAAAAAACTTCTTCACTGTGAGGGTGACAGAGCATTGGAACAGGTTGCCCAGAGAGAGAGAGGTAGTGGAGTCTCCTTCCCTGGAGACATTCAAAACCCGTCTGGATGTGATCCTGGGCAATATGCTCTAGAGGACCCTGCTTGAGCAGGGGGGTTGGACTAGATGATCTCCAGAGGTCCCTTCCAACCTTGGCCATTCTGTGATTCTGTGAATGGACAGATACATTCTTGAAGAAAAGAAGGAAGGAGCAATAATTAGCAGTTACGTGATTTTTGTAGTAAATTCATTTGCGGAATCCTGAGAAGAGGTTAATGAACCTTTTTCAAAGCAGTTCAGAGGTACAACTACGTATAGGAAGACCAAAAATGCTGCTTTCTGGAAGGCACTCAATTTCATACAAAAAGTGGTACAATTATAGGCAATTGTGATAATATTTGAAACGTGCATAAGTCAAATGCTTACCAGGAGGGGGCTGTGTAAAGACTGGAGGAATAGATCCAGGTGGTACAGGAACTCCCAGAGGTTGATAATTTGGAAACACTGGTGGAGGTGGAGGCAAAGGGAAGTTCACTCCTATGGAGCTCTTTGAAGAGGGAAATGATGCATTACAAACAAACTCAATGCAATAAGGAGATGCAAGGATTTCAAACGATTTTTTTTGCTGTTCTCACCAATCGCTGTAAAGCAAAAAGCGCAGCTTTTTCCTTGGCTTCAGTTTCAGAATGACACTGCGGTCCATGAACCAACAAACCATTGGATAACTTTATGTGACAAACTGTCATGGTCTAGGAAAATGAGATAAGATTTTTGAGAGAATTTATGCTGCAGAAACAGCGAGTTGGAAACTGAAAGAGACTATGTTTAATCAATATTGCTTTGGGAAAAAGGAAACAAGAGGAGCTAAGGTCTTACTTTTAGATGGTTTCCAGTGACTAGTCAAAACGTTTATTATAGGACAGTTGAAATGAAGTTAAGAACTTTAACTTTTATAAAAAATAAGCTTTACCTGTGGTGTTTTTAGGAAAGAGAAATCAGGCTGTGACATTCCAAGAAGAGAACAAATATGAGAAAGTTCGGAAACAGGAGTAGACAGTGTAGGCTGTGGACCGACGAAAGGGTGACCTCCAGTTTCCAGTGCTGACGCGTTCTGGGGGCCACCAGTGCTATGAGGCTTGTTCATATAAGCAGCTAACAAAAGGAAAACAAAAACAAAACCACACATAGTTACATCACAATTTTTTCCTCCCAGGAAAAGGCAGCAACTTTGTTATCAGCAGAAAACAAAGTATATGATTTTTCTCTTGTATTTTCACATCTGACTTGAATACAAACCGGAAGATTATACTGTAAGTTTTTCAGTTCTGAACGAAAGAAATAGAACCGAAAAAGATGGGCGTTTTAACTTCATTCCGAAAGTAAGTACAATACCAGTTAGTTAAGTTCATACTAAACTGTCACTGTAAGGGGAAGCTCTGAAGTCTAAACATACCCATTTTTTTCGTTTGTCTATATTGCAAGGCAGCTCCATGGGAATCCTGTCTACTAGGGGGAACAGGAAGATCATTAACTTGGGATTTCACTTCATTCTTGGCTTCCAGGTCAGAGCCGTCTATCTTCAAAATTTCTTTGAGCATCTGTGTTCCTTTCTTTAAAAGAAAAATAAACCACTCAGGAAAATGATGGTCTTGAGATAGCACTGTCTTCTTAGTTAACTCTGTGAATGCCACAAACGAAAATAAAATTTCAACAATTATTACCCTATCAGTTACATTTTACCAAAGCACAGATAACAGCATCTTACCAAAAACAAATAGGTTTTGTTTATTTTCTTTGAGAACAGCTGATTAAAAATTCATCAATATGTTTAAGAAGGCAATAGGAGGTTTCATTGAGTTTCTTTAAATAGAAGCTTGGATACTAAGATAGCAGATGCTAAATTGTCACGTAATGATTCCTGCAGTTTACAGACCATAGCAAATGACTGTGGTGACAGATGTTCTTCATTTGTAGCTCTGGCTTCCTTGGAGTTAGTCTGCACTTCATTTTCTTTGGAAATTTTCAAAGAAGCTAGGAGGCTTTCAAGTTCATTGTCCTTCTTAAAACAAATTAAAAAAAGGTCAATTCAGTATATTACAGGCAGATGCAAGAGGAAGGCTGTATTAGTTTAAGCTTAATTGTATGCTGATTCAGGCTTTTTTTCCCCTCCTCTGAGTTCAGGCAGATCAAAGTCATGCCTAGTCAGAGCGTGAACAGATAGCCACAGACTAGATAAAGTTTTGCATCTAAATTACAAGCAGTGACCAATAAAGAAATTATTTAAAAAATGATGAAGGCTATTCAGCTTTGTCTTGTATCTGCTATAGCAAATAGCATGAATGTGCACACGAGTCAACAGGAATAACATGGAACAAAACAGCTTACAAACTGAAGTTATTCAAAGAGTACAGCAAAACGAACTATCTAGAGCCTACCTTTCCAGCTGTAGAGGGACCATCAAATGAAGCCTTCTGCATTACAGGCACACTGGGACTTTCATTTCTCTTCAAGAGTTTGACATTGTACTTATTCAATCCTGCAAAATTCTGAAACAAACTGCAGCACTTATTATGGAATATTACTCCTGTACTACTAGTTCTAATACCATTGTATTAGAAATGCATCTGCAGATAGCTTTCACAAGCTAATATTGTTAAATGACTTCAGCTTACTGAAAATCCACCATTTGTATCTTCTCATTACACTACAGCTTTTAGTGTCTAAGAAGAATAGGAAAAAATAGGACAGGTATAGAAAGCTTCTGAAGGCTGCTCTTATTATTTGATATCATCATTTTATGTGTTCTGCTGTTTCCCTCACTTTATGCATACAAAATTTCTAGAGAGAGAGAGAGAGGAAAAAAACCTTAAAAATAAAATTTACCTAGCAAAAGAATCAACTAAAATGCCCAGTAAAGAGAAATCTGTAGAATGATTAATTAGATCAGAGTAAAACGAAAAAAATAAATAAAAAAAATACATTTACTCAGTATAGAAGAATAAATTACCTGTTTATTTGATATCTTATTATGTGGTTGACTTTCACTTCTTGTACCTTTAGAATCTTCTTTAACTACAAATAAATCATGTAAAAGTATGCTTATTCCTCTGTAACGATCTTAAAAATTGTAATAATAAAACTCAAGATTAACAAATCCATACAAGTGCACCAAGTTGCATTAATTTCAATGCTTGCATCATCAAATGCCATTCTCATACTTTTCTTGTAGGATAAAGTAAACAAAGATTAAATGTATGCAATAATATACCTGTAATTTTATTTTTCTCTAAGAAATATGACTGTCTGCAAGCAAATTTAAGAAAAGAAGAAAGCCTTGGCTTTTAATCAGGTGAACGGAAAGTCAACATCATGAAGAGGTTTGTTAAAAGTGTTCAATATTAAGTATGAAATAGCCTACTACACAAACCAGGAATGGTGTCTGACAATAACACGTGCAATGCAGTGCTTATATAACCGTAATACATTATTTTCTGTCAATAACTACAAAACTCAATAGCTATCTCAGTGAAAGTCAGATAAGCAAGTAAATTTCCCCAAAGTTTCTAATTATAGTACTTACACTTTTTGTATGGCTCCTGTTTTCTTTGCTGGCCTTTAAGGCTGCTCTCATTGAAGCCTGGCTTGTAGAACTGATTGCCAGTTCCCAGCTTGATTTCCTGAGGTAGGACTGCACCCTAGGAATTCAAAAATCTAACCTTAACCAGTAGGTTACACATCTGTCATTTACATATTAGTCCTTTATTATTACTTCTTTTCAGAGCTATGCGTACCCTGGGTACCAATACCTTGATTCAGAAGGCTAATCTTCAACACTAACGGGAAAGTTTTTCAACATGATGAACTGATGTATAAAATTAACTACATTTGTATTCTGAACCCCACGGAGCTGTTTAAAGTTTTTATACTAACCTTCTCGTGCATGCTTTGTTGAATGTGGTAAGATTTCCCAGAACCCTGCAGTGATTGCCATATGCTGCAGAATTCATCATCTTGCTTACTCTGTGCCTGGTAAAATAAGAAAAAGAACATCCCAACAACTCAGCACCTGTAACCACAGCATTTGAACAGATAAACATATACAAAGACATTCTTAAGATCCAAGCGCCCAAGGTTAACTGCGCTCAGATGACAGATTATTTTCATACTGACACTAGAAGAACTTGCAGGTATTTAATTCTGAAAGTGGGCTACAATGTATTTATAGTACCACTTTTCCAAAGAATCACTCTTAAATTCTAATCAGCTCAGTTTGGTTTGAGATTGGTCTGGTTATGTTCGCTTACAATTTGTAGAAGTTATCAACATGGAAAAGATCACTGAGCATAATCAAACTAAGATGATGACTCAAAATGGTTTCAAAAGCATGTTCTCAGATTAGTAGTATTCTTAAAAATTTATTATTAATGCCTTATTTTGTAAGCACTAATCAGGCAGGTTCAACTGCTTAATAAACTCATAGGCAGGTTACCACAGAACTGAAGCCCAGCTATGTAAATAACAGCCATTTTGAAAATCTAGTATCTAAATGAAGTAACACAGGAAATCACTCGTTCAAAAACCTGGACAAGTTCTGCCCCAGTCTGTACCTGATTCACAGCATCTGATGTAAGAAAACAATGCTACCTGTTAATCACGAGAAAAGGACTCTCGCTCTAAATAGCGGGCCAAAATAAATATTAAGACGTTCAGCTCTAATACTAAATGAACGGGAACACTCACTTTATTTTTCTGATTTCCACTCAAAAATGATCCTTTCTGGGGTGAACTGGAGTTGCCCTGATTTTCAGCCCTGAGATTGTAATGCTGCCTTCCACTCAGCTGCTAAAGGGAGGTGGGGTGGGGGGGGGAAAAAAAGAAGAAGAGGAGAAGTGTTTCATTGCTTAAATTCTCTTTTGGAAAACACTTTTTCTTCTACAGACTTACAAAACACGAGACAATTCTTCTGAAACACACAAATAGCCACGTGATGTTACCCATTAAGCTTTTTTTTTCCCCCCTCCAGAAACAACTTAATAAAAAAAAAAAAAAGTTTAATTAAACCAATGAGAGACCCCAATTCACCTCTTTGGCATTTTTCTTGCTTTACTATATTTTCAAATGAAACAAGTCAGTACCAAGAAGCAAACAGACATGAAAATCATGTGTTCTCTTTCTGAGTTAGCATACAAGCTTGGTCTACCGGAAACATTACCTGGAACACAGCGTTAAAAAAATGACTGCATCTCTGCCAAAACAAACTATTAGTAACAACTGTGGTCCCACCTCTGTGGACTGACTGCTTCTTGCAAACCCAGACGGAGCTACTCAATAAAACAAAACAGCTCTCAATCAGGAACTTCTGGTCACTTTCACTATTGTACGAACTAATGTATCAGAAACAAGGGTTACCTGCATACGCTGAATTATTAACTTACAAATGAAATTGCCAGTGCCAACAAGGATAACAACCACAGTCATAACCCAGGTTCTGTGGAAAAAACACTGGTTTAAACAGAAAACGCTTACTTGAGTAGGAACAAAAAGGGAGCGAGGAGAATGGTTGAGACCTCCCAGATGCACTTTTTGTGAACATACAGATGATAGATCAGACGTGTATGAATTGTAGTTATTTACAGCTGGCTGGGGTTTAACTATGGCCGTCAGTTTTTGATTTCCCATTTCTGACCGATTACCATGAGACAAATTAATTAAGGCACTTGATGGCAGACGATAACCTCTGGCAGGTGAGCACCTAAAGAAAGGCAAATCAAATCATTGTTCCAATTATTTTAATTGTTGACATTTCAATACATCTGAGTTAAGACTACTGTTGCCTGTATGCTAAAATATAACGATTCAAGTTTGACCAGTACAGGTTGAAAACTGCACTGAATACTGAAATCCAGTACCACTACACACAATGGTAGTGCCATTGTGCTCCGCTTCTACCTCTGGCTTTCAAAACACTGAGAACAACAATTACTAATGCTCTTTGAGCTTATATAGCCCTTTTCAGTGCTGAGCTCAAAGCAATTTTAAAGATGATTGAATTTTTATAGTATAGTCCTGCAGTATGTATTTCTGTGAAACATTTACGAACGGAACAAAAATTATTTTTCTTTTGCTGAGGTGAAAACTCAAGCCGGGGGCAGAATTATAAGCCCAAGTTAAGCAGCAATTTAGTCGGCTGCATATCTTCCTTTATGATTCTGAGCCTCTGAACACTGAAGATAACTTGTGTTCTTGAACACAAATTCCCTTTTGCGAAGGACAGGATTGTTATGCTTGCTGAACACATGGAACAGCTAACATTCTCCTATAACGTCTGTCATACAAGAACTTAATTGATGTAAGACCAGCAGCAAAATTAAAGCCATTGGTAAGTAGCTGCTTATTTCGGTACACAAGAGTTATCACACTTCAGAACAAAAGCACTAACCATGCCTCCACCTCCCTGAGGAACAATTCAGGGTTTTAACACTAGTTAGAATTTAGTGCCTAATTATCAACTACAGGCAGTTCAGAGTCACTAGCCTACAGAAGGACAAATGATTATTTTATCTAATTTTTTAAATCTATATGTTAAAGACACACTGATAATAATCTGTTTCATACATATTTGCTTATGAATACAGTTAGATCTAGTGCTTTAGTCTGCTGGCTCATGTCTGCTTTCTAAAAGGTAATAGCTTCTAAATAGGCAGAAAAGCCTAAAGAGCATATCCAAAATATATCACGGTTCATAAGAATTATCTCTCCTCATAGAGAAGCTCAAAAGACAAAAACTGACCCAGCTCCTTTGAGGAACAAAGTCTTAAAAAGAAATAAAACTACTCATAAATGTAAACCAAAGGCCAGCAGTTGAAGTCATCTATACCAATGGCATGAAATGACTACGAAACCCCACACACAAACCTTATAGTTAGGCCTCCAAGGAATTCTTCATCAAACAAAACTTCAAAGAGCACATCTGTTTCTCTAGTGGCTATAGAAAACGAAGTAAAATGTCATCCTACATATGTGACAGTTATTATTTTTATTTAAATAATTTAAATTCTGCATTGTTTATGCAATAAATAAGAGACCAAAACCTCTAAACCATTAGCAACAAAGATATCTTATTCCTTAAATGAAGCATTTCATTAACAGCAATTTGGAAATTCTTCTCAAAGAAAGTTACATTCGGCCGCCCCTTAAATATGCCTTTAACAGAAACGTACCTTGGACAACAACTTATGAACCTGCTGACAGAACTGCAACTTATAGCAGTCTGTGTCTTGCAAACAAACAGTCATTGATATTAAAACACCAGAAAGGAGATACAAGCCATCCTTACATTCAGGCAATCTGGAACTGTCACCTTCACAATACGTTCAATAAATCTTGCTCGCATAATAATAGACTAATGCTGCTTTGAAATTATTAATAGACCATAATTGTAGAGGAAAAAATACCTCTTTAAAAAGCCTCACGCAAACCTAGTTTATTCAAGATCCTGTTGGATGCAGACCGAGTGAGAAAATAACAGCTACAATGCCAGGCTACAGAAACAATTTCTATTACTAGATCTCAAACTTTCATGTAACATCTGCTTCACTGAATCCTTTTGTTTATCTGAAAGAGACTTGCAGACAACCTTGGTGTCAAAGAATGTATAAATACAAGTCATTACTGGAAATGGAATATCACAGAATAAAATCCAAAATCCAAATACAAAAATTTGAGACACAAATCACATGTAACAGAATTTTACATTCAATGCAAGTATTAGGGCAAATACTTTGTTCTTTTTGGTTTTGCTACCTCTATTTCTCTTTACTTTTTCCATATTCTCCTTCCTTTACTTTCCGCTTGGCAGTCCTTGTTCTTTTTCATTGATCTCTCTGCCTTTTTCATATTAAGAAGGAACAAAGGTACGTAACTTTGTATTCAAAGTACAGCTGCCTAACACATGACATTGAAAGAGAAGACCTGTAGGTTTAATTCACAACAGAAAATAGCTTACTAACGGCTTCAAGTTGCATATGCTTCTTAGGTGACAAATTTTCATAACCATTGAACAAAACACTACTCTGCAGCCTGTTTTCACATCACTAGCTTAGCTATAATGCTGTAACCACAAAGAAAACATTACCTCCTTTAATTCCTATAATGGTACCTCGAAGACCGACAGGAACAGAAAAGTTCTCTCTCACATTGACAACACGGTCAAACAGCCTATACTCTGCATCTCGATCTGGAACAACTCCATTCTGTTGTTCTAAAGGCTGAAATAACCAAAAGACTACGTTAGAGGTTGGGGGGAGGGAGGGGTTAAAATTCAAATGCCTTTATAACAATATAGGAAACACAGTATAACACAAACTTTCTGGAAAAAATTGTTCAAGAACATAGAAGCCTTCTTCCCCAGACACAAAGCAAAGAAATATGGTTTTTTTCTTGCAACGTTGACTCACTGCTTTTGCCTGGGAAATAGCAGCGCTGCGCGTGATCCAAGACAGACCAAGGAGATCAACAGAGACAAAATAAAACTGGTCAGTGATACCTGCCTGTATCAGTAATATGGGTACCTATGAAATACCAAGCAACATTAGCAGTTGATCAGATGTCAAGAACTGAATAAAAAGCAGAATAAGGAAAAAGGGACACACGCAAAGTACATTTTATTCTGCCTTCGTTATATACCTGTGAAAGGAATTAAAACTGTAGGAGCATCAAGGACAGAAGATAAAAAGGAACTGAATGTCTGTATAATACTTGAAGGAGTTTGTAGTTAATAGAAATTCTTTCCCTTTAGAGAGGGGAGATGACCACTTTCAAAATGATTTCCTAGAAGGCATCATAATGGGTTTTTTTTTAAATTAATACTGTCCTGTGATTCTGCTTCTTGAAGGTTGATAACATTAAGCATAAGTAAAATAAATATGATGTGGATAACTTCATTTTCAACCAAAACCTTTTCAAGTCACTTACTCTATATAGCAAGTGAGGTTTCACGGTTACTCGCACCTTCTTGTTGCTCTTTCTCTGCTAAAGGAAAAGAACAGGTAGTCATTAAAACTGGGTTTCAGGTTTAACAAAACATCAGAAGATATAATGCAGACATTCTTTTGTTTAGATAAAGATATACAATACAGATTTCACGGAGCGTCTGAGATGACTAGGTCCAGTTTTTAAAAACGTGACTGACTTCCTACAGAGGAAGCTTCCGTTGTTTGACTAATTCCAGAATTCACACCAACTTTATCTTTGGGTCCTTCCAAGCAATTTCTAAGAAAATCAGCTCACTATTTCAGGTGGCTTTGCCTCTCACCTTTCCTTTAGTAACTTCCTTGGCCTCTCTCTGAGTTGAGTCAAAGCTACTACTCTCAAAGAAAGAGCCTAAGCAGAAAGATTATTAATGCGCTCTTACAACGTAGATCATCAAAGGAAGTTGGAAGTTCAGCTCTTACATTACAGTCTGCATTCTTTTTCTTTAGAATGACAGATAACCTTTAAGCATCTTATTCTATTCCAAAAACTTGGAAAATAACCAACAGCAGCATTTCGGTTGATCGCTGCTTACAATGATAACGAGCTGCATACCTTGCATCTCTCTATTTCTTCTTCAATTTTCTCAACAATGGCTGCATCCAAGATTTGTAAGTCACAAGATGAGCGAGACAAAGCAGAAACAGGATGTGCCTTTAGCCAGGCAACGATTTCTTGAACTTTCTCAGCCCTAAACAAAAAGGCTGTTGATTAAAATCATTTAAACTGACAAAGCACTTCACTACGTTCCCTGATATTTCAGACAAGTGCTACAACATAGGCACAACGCTTGTATACATTTGTGAAGTAACAAAACCTAAGATTGTTCTAAGAGTTTATAACAGGGATAAAAAACAAACAAAACCCCACAACCGAATCATGCAATACTGTTTCAAAAGTATAACCTCTGAAATTTTGCCTCAGCCAAAAAACAATATTCAAACCCAGAAATTGTTTGAAAGCATTCTGTCTGTAAAGTCTACTCCATAAATTAAGTTTGTATCCAACGAACTAACCACGTCTGGCTGCGATCGAAGGTTCTGTGACCAGCTATTTCTCACAACACAGTAAGAACACACTTCAGGGCACGCTTTTATGGTAAAACAGAGCACAATTCTGAGATTCCTACTACAGAAAAGTCCTATGATGGTATGTCCACCTGGCAAAGGCCTGCACAAGGCAGGATCATGCATTTGTATCAACCCAGGCCCGTCAACACGTTGTACTGGCTAGCAGTAAAAGCTTTTTGACCATTATTATACTGTATCTGGAACCAAGCTTGCTCCTCGTCTTCCTTTCTGAAAAGTCTTTTTTACTTTCAGCTTCCAAATGTAAATGCTAGGTGAATAAGTAGGTGCACAGTTGGTCGACTATGTGAACCGATGGGAAAATACAGGGTAAGCTCCACAGAACTGACTGAATACATACAAAACACATGTAAGCACTTGAGATTCTGTATGCGTTATTTTTCAAATGCAAAATCACCTTAAACACTTGAAATAATTATTGCTTACTTTCAAAAAATGATCTTTTGGTGACTCTGTGACTACTTCATACCCATACAGTATTGAAGAGTACTTTAAAAGCAAGACTTAAAGTACCATTGAAAATTAAATTTCTCATTTATTGGACTTGAGATAGGAGTCGGTCAGAGACTTTGATTCCACAATTAAAATGTAGAACATGCTGATAAAATTGTCATGGTGATCACTGAACAATCACGATGCTGAAGAAACAAAAAGGTTTCAGCTACTCAGCAGCCACTAAAGGGTCACCACCAGTTTCAGTACTGTCAGCTCTTCCCTTTTCTTCTAGAGCAAGTAGAACAAAGCTGGCTTACCCGTTTTCATCCTCACCAGGCCAAATGTCATCTTCATAGAATATATCTTCTTGGCTGTTCTTGGCTATATAATTAAATAGCTCAGGCACCCTAACAAGTGGATAAATGGAAGACAGATTTAGGTTCACCTACTGCAGAGATGCGCATAACAGCTTCACCAAAACAAATCATGATAGGCGTCAAAATTTTCTGGAGCCCAGATTTTTGTTTGTTTTTTGTTTTTGTTTTTTTTTTTTTAACTACAGTTAACGTCTTACTGTTCACTTGTCAATGTAAGCTGCTGACAAAATTATTCCACCCCAAGTACGTTTCAATAGAACTGAAAAACCTGCAGAACGAACAGGTCCAGTCTTGGAAGGAGAGAACATTGGAAGCAAGGAAATTCCATCAAGCAATCACCAAAAGCAAATTCATCAGTTCTTACAAGACCTGCATCCAGAAGGACAAACTCTTGCAACTGGATGGTTTGCATCAGTTGAGGCTGGATGGCTTAGATCAAGTCCATATGCAATACCTACCTTTCTAAATATTCAGCAAGTAGTTGCTCTACTGCAGAGGAGTACATCCATTCATTTCCAACTTTCTTAGTATAGCCAGGAACTTCTTCATTTTTCTTATTGAATTTCAGGTTCAGCCCCACATTTGCTTTGTGATCTCCATGAGGACTAGAAATTAAGAAAAAGTTCATTAACTTGCAATAATATAGGCACATAAACCTATACGTGCACACACATACATCCTCAGACTTGAAACATGTAAAAGGTCAGTTCACTGTACTGTTTCCTTATTAGTATCGCAACAGGTGTAAAGTTCCAGGTATGGTAGCTATCTCTTACCTTACTGCAAATGAGGGTAGGGAATATTTTACCCTTCCTTAACTGAGATCTAACCAACCGCAATCTATCTACCTGGCATTTACCACGATGTAGAAGTACGTCCCTCAACCGTAGTAGAGCACGTGTACACATAAAGTCACAATAAAATGCTCGTGCATCAAACACTACTTTACTGAGCTCTCCTAAGAAACCACAGTTCTGACATTCAGAGAAACAGGTATTTTCTCCCTTATACATTTTAAGAAGTTTTAGTCCTAACTAATTGCTAGGGAAAAAAAAAAAAAAACCCACAAGTAAAATTATTATTCCTTTATATTAGAGCAATAAGTACAATACATTTAGACCCCAATTCTACTTTTTAATCAGCAGGACATATGCATTTGTTTAGCCTACATGGGTTGATTTGTACCAAACCAAAACGCATTTTCCCAACCGGTTGGAAAGGTTTTCCATGTAAGTTTTTTAGTGTCTCCTTCCACTGGCGGGTTGTTACACAGATCTTTTTCACTGAGGAGACTTTTAAAGAAAAGTTCTAATCTAAATAAATGCTCAACTGAAAAAAGTATTTTAGCCTAACGATCTACTTAAGAGATGGTTTTATATTTAACATTAACAAAAGAAAAACCACTATTTCCTTTACCTCTCACCTCAGGCAGGAAAGACTATTGTAAAAACACTTAGAATCATGAACTCTGAGCAATACTTTGTTTGATTGTAGCTATAATAGGAAGAACAGGAGCTTGATTTCATAAACTGAGAGAAAAGCAGCTCCTCTTTGAGAGACTCCTCAAAAACACAACGATACAGAAGCACTACAGGATTTGTATAGATTTTTCTATTTTGCATGTCCTAGCAGAGATGTATTCAGAACACAGATTTTTCTTATGTGCCTGAGGTGAACTCTAAACTGCCTCTAAGGGAAGAGCTTCCCCCTATTTTGGGATTCCTGTTCTCTCTTGCGGTCGACTCAGCAAGCATTTAGACAGTGGTACAGGCAGTGACATCCGTCTGAGCCAATTTTCAGCATCTGACTGGCATGCATCTCTATAAACATGCTGCTGCGCGCTCTTCGGCAGCTTTGAGCGGCACGTAAGCAACGAAACAGATTTATCAGGGCAAAGGGATTTTAGCTATCTCTGCATCCCTGTCAGGGAGCTTTTCTGGTGCTGTTCCTGTAGCCCCTCTCCAGCTCTCTAACTCCAGGACGCGTTTATGGAATTGGATGGAAGTTTTGCTTCTATGATGGTAAACCATTTGATGCCCAGCTTCCAAAGGGCAAGCAGGAGACAGTGTTTCCAGCTTCTCCTTGACTGAAATTCCATTCTGTAGCACGAGCCACCTTCATGTCAGTCTTCTCTTATTTTTAAATATTTTTTCTTCCAGTGAAAATTAGTTTTAAGATTACTCAATCGTTAACCAATAATTAGAAGAAAGAACAGGAAGAAAATCAGAACAAGTTTTAGGCACAACTGAAACAAAACATTTGTCGGGTGCAACTCCTGTACGACTTACGCAAAGAGCTAACTAGGAAATGCAATTTTTTGTCTTTCTAGAACATTAAAGCCAATAGAGCTACACTCTAGTAACCAAAACTTAACAAGATGATATGTTTATGGTAGGAAGAAAACACACCGCACAGGAATTTAATTTACAGCAAACATACTCTAAAGAAAGTTTTTAGATCAGAGATCACAGTTATACATTGTTGTGTACAAGAACAGCGTTAAAACATTGCAGAATCCCTGCAGAGTAGTATTAGAATTTTCAAGCTTCTCTACAATCAAAATTCTCCAATACATTTGTACATAAACTTACTTTTTCTTTGATCCTCTTCCAATAAAGATACTCCCTGTAAATCTGGAGACAAGATAGCCGCTTACTCCGAGACGACTGGCCAAAACATAGGCAGGATTGTATTTCACAGAATATTTCTTTAAAAAACAGATAAACAAAAAAATATCGGCTATTCCCAAAGGATAAGGATTTTCACACAAAGGGCAAAGGAGTAACATGGAAACATCCCTTAAAGAGGTTTACCACTGCAGAATACATTTGACACCACGTTTAAGCTTAGACTACAAAACCCGAAGCACTTACATGCTGGTTCTGTATTAAGGGATCAAGCTGGGGTTCACACGGAATGTTGAAAACTACCCGAATTCTACCTTCTGTGATCACATCGTGTGAATCTTGAACCTTGGAGAGAAACAAAACACATTAAATAGCTTTAAAAAAAGGCAGGAAGACTACAAGACAATCTTGCTGCAGTATGGCATTCAATTTTCTTTGCAGGCCCACACGCTGCTTCCTTACAGAGCCAGTCAAACAGTATTAAAGGAATCCGTGACTTAACATTGCCCAAAATGGGAACTACACATATCGAAAGCTAGCCCAAATAATTACTAAAAATAATTCTTCATTCAAGCTACACAACCCTTATCCTGTTATGCCAGCAACAGAGTCAGAGAAAGCAGAAAAATCCCTACTCCGACTAAACCACCAAAGAATCTTTGATTTAAAATTTTAGCTAGCAAAACGTAGTGACCAATACTGCCACAGAGTACCTTTGTTCATTTTCGGCTTGAAAAAATAAAGAAATCTAAGGGGGGAGGGGGGGAAATCTTTGAACTAACTTCTCCCATGCAGCCATAGTAAGGAGATCCCAGCATAAAGGCGGTACTCCCAGGAGGAAACATGTCATCCAGAGTTTTGATGCTTGAAAAACGAGAGTCAAAGGCTTTGATATCCTATATGAAAGAGACAAAATTCATGCTATTAAAGTTAAATATCTTTCAGTTCCAGTAGAATCATTTAAAAGTTCATATAAATAAATGCTTATTCTAAAACATCTTAAAAGTATTCTCTTCAAATCTGAAACGGTTCCTTGAAGGCAGTGAAGTTAAGGCTATTTTGTAACTTCATACAAATGAAGTCACAAAAGCAACTATGCTACCCGGTATAGCACAACTACTGTACTGCATTCAAAACATCAGTCAAAAGATGACAGAAACTTATTTTTTTTCAGCAAGAAGGCTAAACTATGCAATATGGTCCCAACTTCTGGGACAAAAACCTCGCCTCCCAAAATTCCTCTTTAAACAGTTTAAAGAGGCACGTCATATTTTTATTACAGTAAACAACACACTAATTCAAGATGCTCATCCATTTTTGTTTCATTCTTTTGCTTTAAAGGAGCGTTTGTTCTTTTTCCTCTTAACGGAATAAGGGGCTATGTGCAAGGAGATGCTGAACTTGCATACTTACCTTGACAACAGTTTGGTAAACAAAGGGAAGAACTTGTTTTGACCACTGCTTCTCCAAATAAACTTCACCATTTTGGTTTAGTTGATATCTATTACCAGTGAGTAATTGAGCATACACAACTACTGATGTTTCATGAATAATTATTCCTTTTCTTCTCTGGTAACTGAACACAAAATAGAACGTTTAGTTTGATTACAACATACAAACCAACAGGGTGGAATTGATTTATTAAAAAAAAAAAAATTTACTCTTAACAAAGGGATTCTAAAAGCTGGTTTTTATTTAAAAAAAAATGCCCAGAATAAATGGCTTAACCAACTGCTTACCTATTGGTATGGGGCCATCACTATGTAGTTAACTGTATTAATTTAAACACATTTTACCTTTACAGTGGATAGGTTTAAAGGTAATTAAGGCATTTAATTCAATTGACAGATAATAGCATGTCATGGTACTGTAACTCAGTTGAGTTCCACTAGGCGCCCACACTCTAAAAATGTGAGCTATAATCAAATTTAACAACGGTAAGCTATCAGGGTTGTGCCTTGATATTGTATGACTCCATTATACACTACCTAAAACTGAGGATTACTAAGCTCAGAATGAGAAAATTGACTGGGAGAATAGATACTTTAACTCATTCCTTTAAGAACTCTTTCATAACATCATCTGATTTTAAATACTAAGTGACTAACTCTACACATATTGAAATCTCAACAGATGTTCTTTTATTCCAGTAGACTCACCGAACTTTATCGTCATATATGCAGAAACTCTTGTCTGCTAATTAGGTCTATAATACAGCAACCAAACATAGCTAAGCTATAAAACGCAAAGTTACACTTTGATATTGAAAGTCACTTACTGTTCGGAAACTCCTTGAACTTCTTTTAACCATACGTTTTGTTCCTTATCTCCAACATATGCCACTTTAGTTGGGGGCACTGCATTTCCCATGTACAGCTTCTGTGTTCCATGTGGTTCTTCCAAATAAAACCTTAAGAATATTTTAACAGGTATGAATTTACCCACATAGGATTAATCCAGACATAACCAACCGTGAGCAGAACTTAGAGCAGCTAGGATTACTCGAAGACACAGAAAACGTATAGCACAGATTTCTCTACCAGCTTCACAACAGGCCACGCTGTGTGATTTTTATTAAAAAAAAAAAAAAAAAAACAGTGCATGTGTTGAAAGGAAGATTCTAGAAAAATGTTCTCCCTTCATGTTATTTGCGTGGATTTGCACATGTGCTCTTCCCTCCTCAAAATAAGAACGGGCTCTCCCAAACTTCTACACTAGAGCAAAACACTGGAGGGCTGGGCTTTTACCCAGACACTCAGAGCTCAAAACAAAGCTTCTGCCACCAAGCAGATTTTGATACATCTGGACTCATTTGCTGTTAATATGTACTTAAAACAAATTCCTCAGGTTGTACAGAAGCTTTGTACTGAATAAAACAATTCACCATCTATGAAATCTCTCTTACTTAGTTTCTCCATCTGATACAGCAACAACTCTGGCTTCTTCGAGGTGTGGCCAGTTAACAAAAACGAGCTTTCCAAGGACCAAACTGGCAACATTTTCTACAGTCTGGGAGAAAAAAAACTCCACAAGTTACTAATTCTTTAACATATTAGAATGATATAAAAAAAATCTGAACTGTGTACTGCATTAAAAATTATTCTAATTAAAGAACAGCATTTCTTGCAGAATAAAAAAAATAATTTTAGCTTATTGAACTTTACTTTGATATCTTTTTACATATACTCTTCGATTACAAATGATCAAGAAAACTGCATTTCATTTTTTAGGATGGAGTATCATACTTCAGGTGGGGCTTTTTATATCTGGCACAATATGTTAGTTTTAAGATCTGTCTTTCAATTTCTGGAATAGACCTCCTATGTGCCCTTTGCTAAATCACTTAGAACTATTTGCATCTCTGGGAATAACAGTACTCAAACTGACAATGTACTTTGAGATTATTAAAATATTTTGTATTATAGATTTTACTGTTGTATCTTACTGCAATAAAGCAGCAGCGCTTCTGGCCAGCGCTGTTTTTACCCTTGCTAGCATCTGTAATTTTGGTCTTGTATTATGTTCTTTTTCTAGTGAATTTGCACTACTTTTTAACCTATTTTTTTTTTAGCTTATTTAATTCTCTTTTCCACGTATCTTAAATATTCACCTTCCTCTGTCCTTGCTTTTCTCCTCTCTCCATTCCATGCCCCCCACCATCTTTTTTTCTTCTTCCATTTCTTTTCCTGCATTTGCCTTTTGCTACCTGACACTTTTGATATGAAACATTGCTGAACCTTCAAGAGATTCTGAAAAAAATCTTTTTGCTTCTCAGTGTTTCTGACAATTCATTCGTTCTGGACGTACAGGTATATTTCAACTTATGAAATGAGAGGTAAATTCATCTACCTTATAAACAGCATTGACAGAACTAATTAAGTTTTACACACTTATACCTACATTTCATTTTGAAACCAAAGCATTACTAGTTAAACAAATTTTACAAAAATCTGGCGACACTAACTTAAATTATTTAATCAGTATAGGAGATTTTCTTGAAGAAATGCTTGCTGCAGTATTATTCCAAGTATTTTTGTCTTATAATGCGCTATTAAGAAGATAAAGAATCAACCTATCAAATTGGACTATTTAACAAGTTTTGTCTTTTTTATGACAAGCATATTTTTTTAAAAAGCCAAGCATTTACCTGTTCTTTTGAATTCTCATCAACTATAATTTCTAACATCATGTTTTCTCCATGGCTGCTTTGTTGAAACACCTGCACACCGCTTTTCTTAAGATAGAACTAGATAAGAACAAAAAGAGTACATAAAACTTGCTTGAAATCTTATGTAATAATCTATTAAATACAAATATCAGAGAAATCATTTACCTTATGTTTAATGTGCTTTAAAGTAGGAAATCCACAGAAATATAACGCACTCTTGTTGATTTTAGTTATTTTATTGTGGGTTATTTCTACGTGCCAGGCATCCAAAGGAATTGTTTTAAACCTAAAAATAAATTACAAAATTTTGCTCATACAGCTTCACCGTGGCTCTAGAAAGCACTTTTGGACTTTAACAAACTGGCATACCCTTTGACTTTTCTATATGGTGGCTATTACTTTGTGCCATTTGTGTAAAATCCTGCACAAAGGACTGTGAAACCCATGTTATTTCTATAAAGACACTACTCATTACAAGAAAGACAAAATTTAACTTTTAGCTAAAGCATGTCACAATCTGGCTGTTTTAATTCACTGTTATATCCAAATTCTAAACTAGCAATGGTTACACATGGCATCGCTCATCTTTATAGCTATTACTTCTTCAAGTGTAATCTTGCAACAGTCATTCCTCTTCCATTTTGTCTAAGTTTGGTTACGATTAACGTTTCATTTCCATTTAATCTTGACACCTCAGTCAGTGTTAAATAAAGCGGACTGCTTTCAGTGAGAGGAAAATGAATGAAACACTTGTGTTTAACTCTCTGCACTGGATCCTGATCCAAACAGACAATGGTTTACAAATGATCTGGAATTAGCGTGCTGATGAATCGCCACCACTGTCAGGTGTTTATACCAGTCTTTCATCCTCTCATGTCTCACACAAGCTTTGGCTAAAATGCTAGAGAGAGTATTCTAAATATTTTTAATCTACTCTAAAATAGTTCTAATAGTATTACCTGGAATGACACCTTTCTATTGCAGGGAATTTTTCTGGCCACGGTGACATGTACTTGAATTCTGTATCTTTGTCATACCAGTACATTAAGCAAGCACTGTGAGTATTTCTCCGTTTCTCCTCCTCTTTTAGGCACTTATTACACGATTCCATGGCCTGCAGCAGTCGTTTCTAAATTTAAAGAGAAATTAACATAGGTGAAACTGGCAACAAAAACGTGCACAAAAACTTCTGTCCTAGGAAGGTGGATACCTGCACTTTTCTGGTTAATGTGATCATTGTCTAAGTGCAGCCTCCCCTTCCCTTCCTCATGTCCCACTACCAGGAAAGTCGGACAATCACAATGGAATAGCTTTGGAGGATAAAGATTAGAAACATATTTTCAAAAATGTAAAGTGCTAGTCATATTTTACCTTTTACAATTAACATACAAAGAAATATTAAAAAGGTGTTACAGGCTATCATAAAAGTCGGTTCTATTCTGCAAAATAAAAACTGAAGAAGCTTCAAGCACCTACTGGTCATTCAAATAACTGTCCTCTTTCTTGAGGAGACTAAGTCCCATCAGCCTTCCACTGTGAACTATGGAAACAACCAATAGGCACACAGCACTACCTGTACATAACTTAATATCAAGTCTGCACTTTTATTTTCACCTACTCTCTTGGGTGCACTCAAATTCAGTTTGATGAAAATTGTTATCCTCTATGCAAAAGGAGAATCCATTTATTTTATTCCTGTCTTGAACATTCTATAGTTCAATTTGCGCTTCAGGTCTTTTGCCCGTTGCTGCTGCCCACACGAAGAGACGATTTTTTGTAAGTAGATTTTTTTTAGGTTTTTTTTTTTTTTATTTTACTTACAGATGCTGTATTTTTGTATGTTTTTAGGAACAGGAAATTTTTTCCTCAAAAAGTCCAAAACTATTATCTGATTAAAAACAAGAACAAGCAACAAAAAGAAAGCCCACATTCTTTACTCAAAACTTTTCCCAATTGAAGCTAAGTTTGCTGTCAGTAACTAAACGTAGCCTTCAGTTTCCAGGCAACAAACATCTGCATTTTTCCATGGTCTTATCAAATGTTAATTGAAACTTCCACCTAATTGCAATTGCAACTGCCGATTGAATAAGAAGTTTAGCAGGAGGTTTGTTTGCAAGTGTTTATAGATAGCAAATATTAAAAGAACTCACCTCATCAATAAATGGGATTAATACGACAGCTTCCCATTCTTGTTGTTTTCCGTTTAAGTCAGTTTTAAAATCTGGTGGATAATATTCTATAATAGGAGAGTCTTGACTAATCATCAAATGCTAGGAAAATACAATACAGGAATCAAACAATTTCACAGACAATTTAACACTAATTCCAGGAAGGCAGAGAGGAAGTTTGATACTAAAGCCAACTTAAGGCTGAAGAGGAAGTAAACATCTATTAACTGTTCCGTTCAGAAATTCCTCAGTGAGTTCAAAATTTTGTATTTACTAAATTACTTCACAATGTATGAAGGACAGTAAGAAGTATTTAACCATACACCTAAATTCAGAGGTAGAATATAAATAAGAGGACATGTAAAAATATCAGAAAAGGAATTCATTCAAAATAAAGCAAACAATAAAACGAGAAAGTTATAGATGAATATTATTATAGATGACTTTAATTCCAAACCCTACCTGGTAACATTTAGGTAACAAATCTTTGCTAGCTGCAGGAAGTACAGCAAGAAGCTGTTCAAATGGCATGAAAGGTTTTCCCAGTTCAAATTTGATTTTGAGTTCACTGATGTTGCGAATATCTGACAGATAAGGTGCATAATGATACGGATAATACCTACAGAAGAAGAACTGCTAAGTTATTTGAGTTAATCACAGTACTGCAGCATTCACAGATCAGAAATAAGCAAACCTACATTAAATGTTCCCAACATACAAGGTGAAATTTGCATTTTTCTTACCAGCTCCATGACTGAACTCCATGGTAATAATAGTGCAAAATCCATTGTATTGCCTGGACATAACATTCAGCTTGATCAGCCAAGAAGTCACTTAAACAAAAAAGACAAGCATTTCTTATTTTCAACAGCCTATAAAAATTACTTGTCTCTTTGTACATAGGAATGAAGGTAGAGCATTTTGGAACTCAAACACATGGCTTTCTCGACCATTCAATAGTAAGGGACTCTTTCTCTCCGGCCCTTAAAGACTTGTTATGAAAATCTGACTCGTATCTCTTTATGCATCAGCCAGAAGCATCACAGCTACAGTACACTGCCAAGAGTTCTCTTCCGCCTTCGGCATGGATGACTGTTCTGACTTGTGTTACACATACGGAAAAACTTGTCTCTGGTGTTTAAAAAAAAATAAGTAATTCAGCATAGACTTACTCAGAAACTACTTCTACGCCCATCTTAGTCATGTAGTAAGTTCTCTTGTATTGCCTAAACTCAGTTTCAAACAGATCATCATCTTCTGGTTCATCTTCCAACACACCTAAAAAAGAAGCCATGAAAAACTGCCTTAGCATTAACTTCTCTACTATAATAAGGTTTCAAGACATTTGGTTTTTATTTGATGCTTTTTTCCTCAATTCAGTTAAGGTGCTTGTTCTTTCCTTGTACAGAAAAGAACAAAAAACAATCAAACTAAAGCTTTAGCTGGAGAAAGTTTGGAATTTTTTTGTTTTAAATAAAGATAGGCAACCCCTTCTGTGGCCTAATTATAAGAACAGAAGAGAGTAAGAGACCATAAATCACCAGAAAATAATTTTAAAATGTTTAAACATTTTAAAATTTATTTTTAACGACATTGTCTTGTATCACTGAACAATATTTATACATCTGTGATATCGCACTTCACTACATGAGCAAAAGATATTTCTTACAAGTGGAACGTGTTTAAAAACACAGTCAACACCCCTAAAACTATACAAAACGCCAAATCAACAAATCTGTTCATTTGTCCCAATCTGTATAGCAACATGCCTAGGCAAATAATTAAAAAAATAGCATTAAGATTTACTCATTCACTCCTTTAAATTAGGCATGGAAATACTGGGCAGGTAAGAAGCACTTCCAAGGCTTTCGCCCCACACCCTCTTACGAGAAGCCAGTAACGTACACTTCCATTTCCCAATAGCTGGCTAATAAAACGAGATTCATTTAGATTAAGGCTGTCTCTGGCCTGAAATACCTATAGATCTTCTAAATCTATATATAAATTAAGTTTTTGTTATAGGCATATGGAATAATTTGCACTTACTTCTAGAGGTCACAACTTCATCTTCATTTTTTTCTAGAGCAGCCAAACATAAAGAGTTTTCCTGAGCCTATCAAACGAATATTTGAGATTAAGTAGAAATATAGAATAAATATGCACATACCTAATTCATAACCATACAATCTGCAACTCAAAAGGCTGCAATCAAGATGTATATGCCTAACTATTATTTCATACTACTTCCTATAAAACTACACTTCCTTCCCTTGTAATTGCCAGAAGAAAGTGATTCTATCCATACACGTCAAATGAAAGAGCAGTCTCATAAAATCCCTTTTTTTTTTTAATATCAGATTTTAATAGAGTTCAAATCACTTTTGTGAGAAATAAGGGCAGAAAGAATGTTTTACGGACTCATACAGGCAAAGTATTCACTTCATTCTTATCCTACACACTCTTCTGTGTACAGCACTGAGTAGCTTTCAATAAGCAGTCGTTAAATAGGCCCTCTTCCCCTGTACCCGAGATATGCAAGCTCCTGACTCACTGCCATTCGAAGGACCTGTCAAGATGGCTAGCTAATACTATACAGCTACTCCAAACTTCTGTGGCAAATAAGAAAACAAAACAGAATACAGCATATCTTATCATAGGAAGAGCTAACGTCTCGCTCCTACAAATCTCAAACCGCGCTAAAGAACAGGACAACGATATGCGATGGCAGATTACACTTGAAGGAATTTCCTACTGCTACAGTCTCTATCAATGGAAAGCACCACTACTGCAAGGCATATATTGAAGCACAGTCAATACGTAGCAGGAACAAGCAACAAAAAGCAAAAAACATAACAGTGGGGCAGAGACAAAAATACAGAGAAAGGATTTCCCCGAGAAAGACGCTGTTGATTATTAATTGGATACAGAACTGCAAGTTTGATAACAGATCTGATAGAGCTCAAACCGATCAAATTGCTGTTTATCTATTCATCGTCAAATAGTTGGCCAATACCAAGACTGCGGATTCATCAACGCGTACAAATGTTCAATTAGTGTAACTAAGATATTTAAGAAACTTCCATCAGGCTCTGCATTGAAAAGTAAAATTTTAAAGCTTAGCAAGTTTAACTGCAGTTCATCCTGAAGTAAGCCTGCTGGTGCAGGTGAGTTGTTAAAAAAGCGTTAAGTTACGGATTTACAAGATTTAAAAAAAAAAAAAAAGAAAAGAAAAAAAAAGAACAGGAGAACTTGACCTTGACTTAACCATTTCATCGCTCATGATCAGCAATGCATAAAGGCAATTCCTCAAATGTCACACTCTACTGCTTTTCAGATCTCAAAAAAAAGCCCAAATTGAGACTTATGCCATTCAATTTGTATGAAATTTAAAGTACCGTAGCAGGCAAATTATTGATTTGCTAGGAATAACAACATTCTCAGTTCCAGAATTAAGCATGTAAAACACTAACCTTAGGTTTCTTTTGTTTATTGTTTCTGGCTTCTTCTGCAGCAATACCAGCTGCCTCGTTGAGGTATTTATTGCCTACTTTACTTTCAAACCACTTTAGGTCTACAAAGACTTCACTGAAGTGTTCACGATCAAACTGCACAGAAGAATTAAAATTAACTTAGAACACAGAGACAACTGAATTCAGACCGTTAAATTAACAATGTTTTTTAGTAAGTGCATTAGATTACATCCAGAGCCACCAGTACACAAATGTTTTGCCCTAGAGCTACAACTAATTTAACAGATTAACATGCTCCGTCTTTTTTCTTGGCAACACATAACATACACCCAAGTCCTATTTTCTTTCAGTTACGTAGCAATAGGTAACAAAAAGAGTTAATAATTTTCAACCTTCACTACCAATTCTACAAACAAGAAAGGTATATAGAGTCCAAGTAATACAGTATCGTACACCATACCTAACACTTTAGTAGATCAGCCCTGTCTCAAGATTCTCAGGTAGAAGTAGGGGCAGCAGATGAATTTTCTCCTTTGAAGTTTACCAAATGGCTGTGGCACTTTCATTTCTATACAAAATGATCTACATCATCTCTCATCTCTAGGACGCATTACTGCACAGCACTCAACAGGGTTGCCTCCTGAATGCCAGTTAGTATCGGTTCATGAAGAATGCTACTGCCCAACTCTGAGAGATTCTAATACTCCACCACGCTCTTCCAGCAACCTCCATAAAAATACTTGGAAAAAATACTTCACTCCAAGATCTTCAAACACACCTTCCACCCACAAGAAATTAAAAAGTTAAAGTTCAGACAAGCAGGGGAAACAAAGAATAATGCTGCCTGCAGAACCCTTTGCTCAGTATTGCTGCTCATTAGTCAATGGAAAACGAGGACTAAGATTCTACTGTGAATCCTCATTCAGTGCTGGTTAATGCATAAAGCAAATTACTCAACGTTTTTTTCCTCTTATGTTATGATAAGATCAGGTGACAACTGATTGGGTCCCAAGATAGAACAGCTGATGATACCACCTGTAAACATGGTCATTTAGCAGTTCATTAGAACTGCAACATCATGTATTTTAGGGGAACTACATGGAATGTATGCTTAAGGGGACTATATCCTTCTACATAGTGCAATTACCAAGTTACTCACATCTGACAATCTTGTGAGATACTTCTCAAAGCGTTTTAAGTTCAGATGCCCATTTTCATTTATGTAACCTATCGGGAAAATAAAGTTGTTGTTTGTTTTTTAAGTAAAACCAAAATGATGTTTAAAATTGCAATTTAGAAGCCCTTTAAATATTACAATGCAATCTTACCAGCTGTTTGAAGAAGGTATTACAGTGTTAAGTTTTCTAACATGACAAAGATCAATAAATATAACCGCAGGAGTGCTAATGTTTCTACTTTCCACGACTGAACTTATTGTTCCTGCCAAAACCCTTCATAATATTTTAACAAAAGCAAAAAAACCAACACCATTGTCCACACGTTGGTTTCCACAATCCTGTAAGGTCCCTCTATGAACAAAAAAAGAGATCGTAGTTCTTTATATTTTAATTCTACATACGTGTTGCTATTCTTCATCTACTACCCACACAGTGTGCTCTAAAAACCATCTTAGTATATGACATGCAACCATACTAAATTGGTTCTCTTAACGGAAAGAAAACGCAACGCTTCTACATATTGCAGAAGCGTGCATATTCTCCTTCACTTTCTCAATCAACATACTGACCAAACTGTGCTTGGTTTTATGTATACTTTTATATATATATACACACACTTATTTTGCGAGAACCACTCTAGAAAAAAGCAAAAGCAGGGTTTTTTTTTTTTTAAACTATGTTCAAGTCCAACTACTCCTAACAATGGTGTGTTACACAGTAATCCTAAGGTAAACGACAAGAAGATTTGATATCCTTCAGAGATCCTATTAAAAGTGGTATGAGATAACAGAGTTAAACTCAGTGATGCTTTTGTTCTTTCCCATTCTTCATCTGGTTCTGTTTCATTATTATAATAAAAAAAACCAGCAGCGAAGAACAACATTTTCAGAAATGCAAGTAGTCACAGAGACAGCTGAAGATTAGAAAAGATTAACTTTTGACCAACACTATACTTCAGCAAAGATTATCAAACATTATTGTAATATTAGTAAGATGGTACTTGAATTTAATCTTTCCTCTTGATCTTGGCCTGCTCTATAGGTATATTTCTCCTTAGCCCTCTTTTTCACTCCCACTTACCTCCGAGTTCTGGCAAGATAGCCATATATGTTCTATAAAGTAGCGGCAGTGCATCATGATTAATATGTAAATGAGGTAGATGAGGGATAAAATCATTGCCTACAAGGAAACCCATTAAGATCCAATCATCTATTATCCTTTCAATATCATATTCAAAGGAAATTTTGTCCTGGAATAAATAAACAACAACAAGGAGATTTTAATGATCAAGTTTACACACAAAACTTTCACACATTTTTCACTCACAGCTCCATTAGGACTTACTTTCACTGGTGAAAATTCATAATCAATATATTCTCTCATCAGTGATAAGTGTAGTAAGTGAAATGTGGTTTCTTCTGGCGCACATGCTCTGTAAATTATTCAAAGCATTAAGTCAATTATTTATAAAACATATATGAGTATTTAATAAGTCCAAAGCTATCTAAAAAAGCGTTTATACTAGGATTATATTTTTTCAGAAGGCATTAGGTATAAGTTACATTTGCATCTATTTTATGATTAATGGAAAAATTATAAAAATTCGCCTTAAAATCCTCTAAACAGCACACGTGACTGCACTGTATGGAAAACAGCTAGCTTACAGAAAGCTTAGCAGCTTTGCCAAGTTTCGTGTTGCTGTAACTAGCTGTTCAGTAATTGTCCCATTGTCCACAATAAGGGAAAACCTCATCCTAATCTTGTACCAGTATCAATAAACGTTTTATGATATTGTAGAACTAGTCTGAGTACATACGGAGCACACAGATTGATGTCTAAACTATCTACGGTATATATGCATTGAAATTCTCAGTCATTTACAATTTTGCTTAAAAAAGTACTAATATGCTCAATTTGAAAATATGTTCCATACGCATAATCTGGTGGCTTCAGAACACGGTATTACAGTGCAAAAGTGACAAACCTACTATTAGTCTCCTGCATAAGTAATCAATATATATTCTCCTTTCCTGCTCTTCACTAAAACTAGCTAATACCTAAGCCAAAAAGATATTAAGATTGGTGAGCTGAAGACTGATATATTTTAAACAGGGAAGGACTATGTCAACATGTAGATATTATAACTAGCTAAGACCACCTCCAAGGACAAGCCAGCATAAGCGCCTGTGTGTGCACACACAGCTATACACACTCTGCTTTGTCTAAAGCTCTCTGAAGATGATGCGTGTGAAAACCAAATCTACATGAAGAGTACTAAGGCAAGCCTGAGCTGTGTGGAACATTAGATCTAACTCAGTCACTTTAAATGTAACGTTAAAATAAATATTACGGAACTCTGGAAAATCCAGGCTGATCCTGTAAGGCTTTTCCGTTAGCCCTTTATTTTTCATGTAATCCAACCTGAAAATCCTGACTCAACACAAAGAACTTCTCTCAACCAAAAAGCTGCTGAGAGATATCAGTCTGTACATATTTTTAATATTTTCAAATTTTCCATCATTAAATACTCATAAAAAAGACAATACTGACAAAAGGCAAAGGAGAACTATATTTGACAGGCTTTTAATAAGTTACAGAGTAAATTCCTCTATTGAGCAATTTTCTCCGGATACTACAACAGGACATACACAAAGCAATGCTTGAGGGAAAAAAAAAAAAAAAGGCTACTAGGAGATCTGGCCTTTTCATTTCACATTTTCCTAAAGATAACCTTTTGATGGGTTCATTGAATATCCTTTTTTACTTTTAACCTAAGTTTTAACGCTACCAAAACCTAAGTTTTAACGCTACATGCCGACACCAGCAACAAAACATGATAGGCTTCACCAGCATTAGTGAAAAATGACTGTAGAAGACAAGGAAGTGAAAAACTATTTCTAATGTTTATCATATCTCCTTGGCAATAAACACACTGATGCATTAGCAAAAGTGATATAATTATCTAAACAATTACATGACTTATCATCATAGTATCCAAGAGTTTTTACGCAGCAAATATTATTTCTTGTCTTTCTATCTCTCATAGCCACCATTTTGTCCACCGAAAGTAGGCCTAAGGTTCAATAAAGAAGGAAACTAGCCACAGTAACTGTTATAAATAAATATTTCTATTACTTCAGAATAGCTCCATGTGCACGCACACTTCTGGAAATAAAATGCCTTGTTCTGACTGATGATAACCTACAAGTTAGTTCAAATGGGCAAATCCAGAATAGGAGCACCCAGCCAGCCACTTTAAGATTCTTTATTTTTAGTAACTACTCTAGTTATTTGCTTAAATGCACAAAGATGTGCATTTATGCACAGAGATGTGTACAGAGATGTGTTCAGAGTTTTTTAATTTATAAGACAACTATGGAAACAGCGTCACTACAGCCTGGGCTGCCCCATTCAGAGTATGGAGCAAGAAACACAACACACCAAAGCTCTAAGGATTTTTATCAGCTGCCCTGACAACATACATTTTCACCTGTTAACTAATTCAAATGCACAACAATTTAGTTCCTCTAAATTAATAGTTTACTGTTTGTTAGAAAAAAATATGACCTTAAAATTAAATATGCAAACAATAACAAATAGTTTCGGTGACCCCGTATCTTTTGAATCTCATTTCATCATATACAGAACAAGATGGTTAAAATCAGTTCACCTTTGAGATTTTTTACCACCAAATCTGACTTCTTCTCTTAAGAGTGCAAAGTGTGCTTCATGACTTGTTAATCCCAGCATAATCTGTTACAAAGAGATATCAGAAGGGTTTTATGCCATTTTAAACTGTTATTCAAGACATGAGAAACATCAAGAAATGTTGCTGTTTGTTCTGTTTCCTTACAAATTCAAGAGCTTGAAGGAATAAAAAAAATTATGTGCATGTTTAATAACATCTTAAAACTATAAGCACCTACAATACAAAGACGTTTCAAGGAACAATCCACTCAGTTGTTGTTCATATTAACTACACATACCAAGTCAGCGTCTAAACCATAGAGACAGTGCCTCGTGTTTGGATCGTGATGGGGCTTTGCTTTTTCTGATCTGATGAACTCCATAATTTTATGCTCTCCTTCCCCTGGAGTCTGTGTACAAAACCAAAGTTCATCAGTAAGCATTTTGCTATAAAATAAGCATTTATTTTAAATAAATCATTAACAGAATACAAGAACCTCATGGCCTGATAAGTAGACTGTTACTCCTTGCCAGGATTTGTCTGTGGAAATCTTCATATTTACAAAATATTTAAGATGTTCATGCAATCTGGCCATGAATTCAGTTCCTGAAAACAGAAATCTAGAAGTTATACACAAAACATTTTCACTAGTCATTCAAGATTGCATTTACGTATCATAGGTATTAGTGGAAAACAGCAAGAAAAACAACTTGCTGGAGATAACGGGCAGAGTCAGGGTTTTTTTTAAATGATGTTTCATTTTTTTCTACAGTGATTTTAAAAATTTCTAGAGTGAGATTACTATAAGTTTTTCAGATCTGCATTCCCAACTTACTTGAGACCTTTATAAATTCTGCCCCTTAATTTAAAAAAAGGCTATTGGATGGGAAAATAATTATAATGTGTTTATTTTTACATCTGTGCTCTGGAATTAATTAGCAGATTATCTTACCTGGTGTAATACAGTTAGAGTCAAATCTGGCTTCTGCAGGGAGAGTTTCTCCCTTTTCTAACGCCTTTTTTATTTTGTCCTCTGCCTCTTTTGCTGACCTAAAAGCAAAGCGTGGGGTGGGGGGGAGAACGGAAGAAATTGACTTATTCAAATGGTAATACCCTAGAGTATAGTTTTCCCAACACAATAGGTATGGTTGCTTTTTTGAAGAGTATTTAAAAAAAAAAAAAAAAAAAAAAGGAAAAGAAATCTAACACCTAAGAACAGTTTATATCATCTCTGGTGCAACTGAAAGACTCAAAAATTGAATTGCAAACTGAAAGGCTCTTTTTTTTTTTTTGAGTAATTATGATAATCTGTCATTACTCAGACACTGCTAATATTTAGATTACCAAGAAAACCTTTAGTGACTGATCACAATGAAAGCAAATGAACGTTGAAACAAGGGGAACGTTTGGAATATTTGAAAATGGTATTCCAGACTAATAAAGAGCATATAACTTGGTGATGAGGTTAAAGAAAGCAGAAACTTTGGAATACTGTTCAGATCTAACAACTTCTCTTAATCAGTAATGGAGAGAAACCAAATCATCCCAGCCTTTCTTGGTCAAGGATTCTACAAACACCTTTTGAATCGGGGGAGAAAAAAAAAAAAAAAAAAAAAAGCGTCTTAAGAATGGTTTACCGTACTCTATACAACTTAAAAATTGTTGTCCTTCTCTCAATCCCATTTCATGTTCTTCTTTGGAATTTCTCTTTTCCTTCTATGACTGTTAAAGAACATTTAGTAACAGTGACCAAAAAGGTCCATTTAGAAATAGCATTCACAAATGCCAAAGATTGCTAAAGGTATTAAGCCACCAAGCACATTCGCAAAAGCACCATGACAGATTTATTCCAGAGAAAATGTCATTAAAAAAAACAAAACCAAAAAACCCCACTCCTAGAACTTATACATAGAGGAAAAAAATCTAACGTAATGAGCGCACTTCCTTTTTTTGAATCATGATTTTAGGAATTAACATTTTATAGGCATTTACCTTCATTTAACTAAAAATAGTATCTACTGTCAACGGCATAACCGCTCAGAATTTATTTTATGTTTCACTGCCTACGTTAACCCCATGTTTGTTTGTTTTTTAAAATGCTTACTATCTTAAAGACAGAGCAAGAACAAATATTCTCACCTAAAGCGTCTCCCACGCTGCTGATTCATTTTTGCCCTTGGAGCTACTCCATCAACTGCCATGAAGAAAACCTTCCTTGGTTTAATAATGCGAAATAGTACTTCCAAATAGTGAAAGATATCAGCAAAAATCTTATCCTCTGAGATTCTGAAGTGAACATCATCATCATTGGGATGTGAACACTGATGTATAATACCATTCATGTCCAGGTATAAGTTGTCAAATTCTGGAATCTAAAAACGCCACAGTTAGTACTTGTTTCGTGACAGCTAAAACAAGGCAAACAGTGCCCAACGCATGGTTGGGAACAATAAAGCCTGAAAACAAACTGAGGTAAGAAGGCTTCCTCAAGATTAACTGTACAGCATCAGCCCATTGCCCAGGAGTATCTTGACCGGCTGCAGGTTTGCCTGCGGTTGCCATACCATGTTATGGTTTTCCCAGTGAATAGGCAGTTGAGGAGCTTCCTATCCCATCCTGATTGTTTTTGCTACATCAGAGATTCTGTCCCCTTTGTTGTGCCAATGCTCTACGCTGTGTAAGGGGGGGGGGGACCCACACATTTTGGGGTAAGAAGTAACTTTTTGTAACCTGAGACATTTCACTGATTCAATTTTGCAGGGCTGTACTCTAAACAATCGAAGCAACAAAGCCAAGGATGGAGTTTTTAACACTATTTCGCAGCAAACCTGGCTTAAGAAGCTTTAGGGCTCTCCCCCAATTAACCAGCTCCAACCATGACCACTGCATGCTGCCTCTTTAGCTATTCTAATAGCTGTTTGTGCATCTACAAAAGTGCCAGTTACCACCAAAAGCAGTAGACTTGACAATGATACAACAGGTACTTTCTCATGACTTCCAAAGTGGCTTTTTTTGTCAACTCTGCTGTTTCAGGTTTTGCCTTGGCTTCACTTAACAACCCAGGTCCTTCCCAGCTGCAAAGTCCTCCCCCCCTTTTTTCCTTTTTTCTTTTTTTTAAAGGAAGCAAAACTCCTGGATATACATAGAGGAGAAATACAGCTAAGCGTATGAAACAAAGGGGCCATCTTTTATTGCCAAAAGGAACCAAACACGCACAAGAGCAATTCGCAATAAACAAACCTACTCTTTAATCCATCACTGTCGTTACAGCTGGAAAAAGGCGTTCCTTCATTTTTTGCGATGATCTGTGGTATTGTTGCTGACACATCTCTACTACGTAATTTCTAAAGACTGACTGTATTTATCATTCAAATTTAAAGAAACGTAACTGCTTCAGTGACAGAAATGAAGAGGAGGAGGAACAAGAGGCAGGACTGGAAAGATCTCTAGTCACCAGCAACAGCTAATCATCTGTTGCACATAATAATCTTCAGTGCAGTTGAATTTGGTAGACAAACTGCACTAAGTGATATTTTTGTACTGCTTTTGAAACACTTTTTCATCAACACAGCACCATGCATACTAAAAGAAAAAACATCCCCCTTTTCTCTTGAACAAAACCACTAAAACGTAATACGTGAAAACAGACCATTTTTGTATTCCACTACCTGGAGTGCCTCACTGCACGTTTTCCTGAATACGTAGAGACCACCACGCACAGCCAACCTAACTAGTCTATCAAGGTTAGCGTCAAGCCAAAGATATTCAACTGAACGAAAGTCACACAGTAACACGCGTTTACTTAAGAAGCCTACAGAACTCTTCTTCCATTGTTTTTACAAGGCAAAGTGCACACCGTTGTCTTTCACAGACCGATTTTGAGAGTTCAAAAGGATTCAGATCAAATAATAACATTAACACTTTTACCAACATTTTTATTGTTGTGATTGTTCTGAAAATTAACAATCATACACCTTATTTTTCCCAAAGTTCTGACTCTGAACTCAAACAGATGATGTTAAGCTGTACAAGAAACTTCCTTTCCCAGATCCTAGAAAACAGACCAAAGGTCAACACTTCAGACAAAAATCTGCCTGCCGGATTAAGGAAAATTAAAATTGATGGTCTAAACATACTTAAAGAATGTTTTGAGTTGAAGTACTCAAAACATTGAGTAGCCACACTCTGGACAGCTTGGAATTGTCTTCAAAATAAAGTCAAGTGAAATCATCTCAAGTGGTATTTCAGGTTTTCTGTTTGAAGGACAACTTCTACTTACTAATGCAAAGATGTAAATGGTGACAGCATAGCTCAGCTGACCCTCCTGCTTACAAAGCATAACAAACAGGAGTTCAGATAGAATCAGTCTGATGGTATTTTTTGCCGAAACGTGTTTGGCCCAAGTAGCAGTTGAAAGCAAACGTTTAAGCACTGAAAAACCTGAGAGAGCAGTTATTAGCTAGAATGGCTACTGCATAGAACCACTGTACTGACATATCAAAGCATCAATTTCTAAACTACGTAACTTCTAAATTAATTGAAGACCAACCTCTCTCTTATACGTAACAGTAAGGAAATAACATTTTTAAACAGTTTGAAAGCCTAATCCAGATGCTGGTAGCCAATTGCTTGTATACTCGAGTAGTCTGGTAGAAAAAAGAAGCACGTAGATTCATGCAACTGTTGCAGTCCAACATCACAGATAGCAGAGTTGAATAATTTTCTTCCCTCTTTTATAAACAGTAAGTATTTCGCAGAAGTAAATAACACCACCTAGCCTTCAAAAGGACAAAATATCGAATGACACTAGCACTGACATACTTGAGGTTAAGTAGTGCTTTCTATTTATCCTAAGAGCTCTAACAGCCCCCTTCAGAAAGCATAATGGGTGCTACGCCCAGCTGCTGCACCACAGGGTGGAGCGGACACATGCTGACTCTTCAGCTGCCAAAGTTCACAGTTCTTTAACAGAAGCTTAAAGTTGCCACCAATTTCAGTTAGCAGCCTAGGCTACTGAATTGGACTCTATGCAACACTGCAGTGAAATCCAGTAAATCTTAGGCAAAGAGCCAAGCTTTGAAAATCGCTTTACCTCATGAAACTACAAGAAGGGGTCAGGAGTCCAGGTCTAGAGTCATTTGAGCAAAAGATTCCTGAGATACGTTGATACAATAGCTATCTAATCTTTTAAAACGGTATCTGCTAAGGAGCAAGATATTAACACTTAAACAGGCCTTTAATTATCACTTAACTGATCTCAGAATATCGTTAGACTACCAAGCCACGTCCAAAACGCAAAAGGCAAACAACAACGAAAAACTAAGAGCTTGCATCTAACACGTACCAAACGCAATCGCTTTCAGAGCGAGACTCTTTTTTTTGGGGGGGCTCTGATCGTTAATAACATTATTTGCAGCTTACCTTTCTCAAGCTTTAGCTGTTCTCTCGTGTGAGCCGTACTCACACGAGCTGCCCTGCGCGTCAGCCGACGCGGAAACGCGGCAGAGCTGTAAAACTTCTGCCTCGTCGTTACGGTGCCGACCGCCCTCGGCTGCGGCCCCTTTTCAGAGGGGCTGCCCCCCTCGCGGGAACGACAACCGGGCCGCCCCGGCGTAACAAGTGCCCAGGAAAGGCAGCGGGGGGGGGGGGGGGGAAGGAAGGATGCGCAGGAAGTTTCAAACAAACTCGGCGAGCGCTCGGCCGCGGCTCGGCCCAGAGAAACGAGTCCCGGCCGGGCCGGGCCGGGCCGGGCACCGCGGGTAAGGGCGCCGGGCCGGGCCCCTCCTCACGGCACGGCGCTGCGCTGCGCGCTACCTGCGCAAACGGCAGTGGCTCCCCGGTAACTCCAGCTCTTCACGGCCCGCTCGGACCAGACGCTTCGGGAGCCTCCCCGCCGGCCTCCCGCCGCTTCCAGCCCGCTGTCCCGGCCGCCGCGGAAGGGGGGGGGGGGAAGGGCCCCCAGGCTCACCTGATGCTCCTTCAGCACCTGGCTGAGGCAGGGGTACCGCTCCGAGATCCACCGGTAGAACTTGGGGACCCCCATGGCCGCCGCCGCCGCTCCTGCCCCGCCGAACCCAAACAACTCCGGGCCCCGCTCCGCCCTCCTTCCGGCGCGCCGTACTGACAGCCGGGCCGCCCGACTGCCATAGAGCGCCGCGCAGAGCGCCCCGCGCCGCCCATCGAGAGGCGCACAGAGCGGCGCGGCGGGGGCGGGGACTCCCTGGCACCGCCCCCACGCGCCGGGTAACGCCGCGGGGAGGGAGGGGGGAGGGGTTGCTCTGGGAGCTGCCCCCCCCCCCCCAACAAATAGATCGTAAAAGCTCGAAATTGGAAAAATCTGTAGAGTTACGAGACAAAGTGGCAACACCTGAACAAGAGACTCCCGCGAGCCCCCCTGCGGGCAGCGCAGAGCCCTGCCTTAAACCGCGCTGGCGAAGGGTGCGGAGCGCAGCTGCGGGGGGGAGGGGGGGCAGCTGAGGACAGTAACGCACCGTCACCGCCCTCAGCAGTCGTAACTGCAGCGTTTGTCTCTCAGAACAGTACAGCTTTCAAAAATAGCGTGTAAGAGACCGTTATTCAAGCCTTTATCGGAGGGGCTCGTTTCCCCCCTTCTACCCAATTTGGGGGCCGAGAGAAGCCAACGCTGCCGTAAACGCGGGGCTGCGGCCTGCGCGGGTCGCGCCAGCCGGCTCTCCTCTCTGCCAAGACACCTTCTCCCAACACACCTGCTCACCGGGGCCGGCCGGCCTTTGAACAGGGAAAACGAGGGGCCGGGGCCACGCTCTCACACCAGCCGCCGTTAAAACCGCAGAGGTAACGCCAGCCTCGCGCTCAAGCTGAGCCACAGTGCCAGGTCCTCTCGCCCACAGCTTCCCTTCACGGCAGGCAAGGGAGCAGGAAACACACAGTTACAGCTTACCAGTTTCTTCATAGTAAGATTTAAGACGCCACATACATTTTTAGACTTTAGAGAGACCAGAGGGAAGAAGGTCGCAGGCAACCAAAAAGTGAGTTCTGCTGCCGAAAAGAAACACTGATTAGTTTTAGAAAGCCCTTCAGAACTATGACCAGGAAAAGTTGAAAGCACCACTTCATATCAGGCCAGTATAAAACTTTAATGGCAACCGTCCTAATCTACAAGGGAATGAATTACAAAAACTCTACAAAAATATACAGTATTTTATAGTTAGCATACAGCATTCTTTGAGAATATTTCTCACATATTCAAAGTCACTATGTACATAAGAAAAACTTGGAGAGAATTGTACAGTCTAATAGTTCATGTGCACTGTTCTTTATATGTATACAAGCCATACATAAGTCATCACACCTTGCACACCTGCAAGTGCACAGTTTTCGTAACATGTACTGCAAATTTATAGCTTATATACACTTCCAATTGATCATAAAACTGTGCGGCTGCTTAAAATCAGAAATCAACAAAAGTGGCGAGTTATATTCTAACGCAGTGATTAACACTTTTGTAAAATAATATTACAGCTACATCACTGTGAATGTTATCTTTCCAAAATGAACAAATTTCACATATATGGGGCCCAGCCCATATACATCTGGCAGAGCAGGTTGTCATCACTTGCTTCTTGAATAAGGTAATGAACGTGCCCCTCAATAGATAAAGGTAATCCTTTTATTCTGTTTCTAGTCTTAATTACACCTTGCAGCCGCTGTTCTATATCAAGGACATGAGTTTTGGCCTAGAAACAAAGAAAAAGGACAAAAATGAAAATTTTGGCTGTCCATGAGCTTCCATATCTTAAAACACAGAAATAACAGTTATCTTTATCAGGATATTTGAAAACTGTGTGCCAATTTAAAACAAAAACCTTTGCAGGTGACTGCAAAATACTTAGAAAAAAAAAAACAAACTCTTTTAAAAATCATTCTCTGAAATGGAGAGACATTGATAACTTTTGCCTTTATTTTTACAGATAAAATTTACCAAAGCTATCCCAAAATACTTGAAAATGTTAGAAATCCTTTATTCCATGCAATTCCTTTAGAGTAAATAAATCTTTGTTTCTTGAAATTCTGGATGAAATTGAAGACACCTCGTCTGGAAAATTTAGGCCAAAAGTATGAGCAACTGAAAATAAAGCCTAATAACAGAGTGTGTTGAGCAATTCAAAATAAGCAGTTCTGAAGCCCACATACAGTAGCTACTTCACACCAATTAAAATCATTTTCATTTAGAGCTCAAGCATGTAACACATTGGCACCTACCCATCCCCCAACCCTGCAAAAGCTCCCCAAAACCTTCCAAAACAGCAAAAAAAGCCATCAACTCCCCCAAATCCCTAAATGCACCCCAAAACTGAAAAACCCCCAAGCCCTTCCCAAACGACAAAAAAATGCCCTCAACCCCCCCCACCACCCTAATGCGCCCTGAAACTGAAAAACCCCCAAGCCCTTCCCAAACAGCCAAAACACACCCTTGCCCCCTCACCACCCTTCCAAAACGGTGAAAAATACCCTTCACCCCCCCACACACCCCAAAACAGCAGAAGAATGCCCTCAACCTCCTTACCATCCTAACACGCCCCAAAACACCAAAAAAATGCCCTGAACTCCCCACCCCCCAATGTGTCCCAACACCAAAAAACCCCAAACCCTTCCAAAACAGCAGAAAATTGCCCCCCAGCACCCCAATGCACCCTAAAATGGTGGAAAAATGCCCCTCACCCCACCAGTGTGCCCCAAAACCAAAAAATTCTCAAACCTTTCCAAAAGGTGCAAAAACACCCCCCCACCTCCGCCTATGCACCCCCAAAACGGCTGAAAAAGGCCCCCCACCCCCATGCACCCCAAAACAGTGGAAAAACACCCTCAACTCCCCCCACACCTCCCAATGTGCCCAAAAAACCAAAAAAAACCCCAAACCCTTCCAAAACAGTGGGAAAACACCTTCCAACCTCCGCCACCGCCCCACGCACCCCAAAATGGCAGAAAAACATCCCCTGCCACCCAGATGCATCCCAAAACAGCAGAAAAATGCCCCCACCACCCCAGTGTGCCCCAAAACCGGAAAATCCCCGAACCCATCCAAAATAGTGGAAAAACACCCCCCTACACACCCCAACATGCCAGAAAAAAGCCCCCCACCCACCCCAACACGGTGGGAAAACACCCCCTCCAATGCACCCCAAAATCAAAAACTCCAAAACCCTTCCAAAACAGCAGGAAAACACCCCCCCATGGGCCCCAAAAATCGATAAACCCCCAAACCCTTCCAACACAGTGGGAAAACACAATTATTAACAGCTATTAACAAGCAAGACGCAAAAGCTAAATTTTTTTTAAATTAAAAAAACCTAAGAAAATTAAACTTTCAATTAGAAAATTTGTAACTTGCAACCATAACAGACACTATGATATTTGAACTACCTTATGCTATGCTTGTTTGCGACTAACCTTTTCATTGACAACTTCTCCAGTTTCGTTCACCAGTGCTTTTGTATTCCCTTTGACAGGTTTACTCCACTCCACAAGAGGATCATGAAGAAAAGTCTTTAAGACACTAAATACATATATATAATATATATATATAATTATACACACACACACACACACACACACACAACTATATATATTAACATATTTAAAAAAAACACTCTGTAGAAGAAGGGTAAGATGCATATTTCCTCAATATACCCAATTTTGACAAATACATTCAATTTTTAAAACAAGAAATTTTACACCTGCCAAAACATTACTGTTCGCCTCCTAAGCTGACATACGCTCCCACGTTCTGAAGCGGCGGGGGAAAAAAAGCTGTTACCAGGACAAGCAGGTAGCTGCTTCTGTTACAACTGCCTCCATTTCACTACTGTTCATTTCATAAAGACTAACCTTGTCCATGACTCCCCCACTCTAGAGTAGTTCCTTATCCAGAATTTTATAAGCAGACCTCATACTATTCCCAGCAAGTTTTGCAGCTAAAATATCAGATAGGCAAACTATTCTTAACACAGCAACATCATGCTATTATCTAGTCTTCACAGATTTCAACTGCTCTTCCCATAAAACTTTTTAATCTTACCAGGTGAAAGTCTTGCACGCTTTTTGTTTCATTAAGACATAAAACTATCTCAGAGAGTCAGCAGTTTCTGCAATATTTTTGCCATAGGAGAAGGGTATCAGCTATACACTAACGCTAAGACATGCATCAAAACTCAACTTTATCATTTCATTATCATCACCGTGAGGATTTGAATAATCTAAACTTTCCTGTGCAGTTTTGCTTTCTCCCTTGAAACCTGCCAGTCCAGAGCAACTCTGCCAGCTGCTCTTGGAATTGTAAGTGCTCTCAGATTCCCTACCCAAGGCGCTACGCTTCCCAACCACTCCTCAGTTGCAAGCGACTTCTCCCCCGTTGTATGAATACGACTGCTCTCCAACTTGCCTCTTAACACAAATTTGTTGCGTTAGCAGCATCAGTGCGTTTAGTGTGAATACACTTTAGTGTGCGTTTAGCATTCAGTGTGAAACCACTTGCATCCGCTCTTTACGTTAGCCTAAGTGACTGTGCCTGAAGTGACTCAGAGAGGATCGCCCCCATCACTTTGTCAGCTGAAACGTGGAGAAAATAAACCAGGTCCAAGAGAGAGTGATCTTTCCAGATGACACAAATAGTTGCAATAGCATTTGCTCATGGCCTATGTTTTTGCTCTTCTGTCAGATACTGGTAAAGACATGTGTGACTGCAGCGTAGCTTTTCTTCTCATTGTACCTAGGAGAACATTGCATGTGCTCTAAACAGTAAACCTGAAAAGATGGCTTGGAAGTGCTAGACGAGGTTGGTACTTATGTCAAATATTAGAAGACCAATTGTTTTGCATTTTTCCTCGGGTCTGAAAAGTCTGGCAGAAATACGGATTTAAATCAGGAGGAACTAAGAAAATTATATAGCAAATGAAAAAAGTATACTTCAAGAACACATACACATTTTTTTTTTATATATAAACATTATCTGTAGTGGTAACAAAGCACTGAGATGAGTCTAAAAAAATTAGCAGTGAATATTTATATTGATTTAAGTGCATGTCAGTGTCAAACTGAGCTGCGTGACTGACATATGCCGGAACCGGCCTGCTCACCAGCAGCTAACGTGTCAGGTGTTTGCACTACAGACAGGTTTGTCAGAATGTATAGTAAAAACTGTTGCCGTACCTCATTAGAGGCTCTCGCTGATCCCGCATCAGCCTCATCGTGACCTCACAAGCTCTTCGGAAGAGACCTTCCGTTCCCATCGGACCCATTCCATTAACCATATTATGAGTGAGACGAAAAGGAACAATTTCTGGAACTTCAAAAGTTTCTCCCTTCACATTGATTTAAAAAGATGTTATATTCATTTTAAACATTGTTAATTTAAACAAATGGTAAATTTGCATTGCTTTTTTTTCCCCCTCAGCATAGTCTCTGGAAGTTTCCTAGCTGACGAGATGTTTCAGATCACTGCCCCTTCTCAACTGATGAGGGCAAATTATTGAATAAAGGATACAACATCTAATTTCCTGTTTTAAAATAGCAATATAGAATCTAAATTTCAGGTTATGTATATATATACACACACATATATACGTATGTATATTAAATATATTATTGTTTTGTGGTCTCATGCAAAATCCTAACCTTTTTTTTTTTCCCTCCTAATCATATATAGGTTTGATTAACATATATTTTTTTTTTTAATTAAGGTTACGTAGGACAATTTAGGGTTACTGAAAAGGTATCAGGAAAATATACTAACAAATATCTCCATTTCACTGAAAAGGACAGAAGTCCCAAAGCATCTTGCAACAGAAATACCAAACCCCAAAGCCTGCTCTGGCCACAATTTCTGCTGTTTGTTTCTACAGAGCCATCGGAACCTTTGCACTGAGTGTTAGAAAAACTCATCACAGCAGCAGAATTCTGCATGCAAGAATAAAAAGGCTGTAACTACAGCTCTGTTTGGAGGGGTGGTGGTGAACGGAGGAGAGTCACAAAATACAACCAACCCAAAACGCTCTAATATTTGGAACTATATCACTGTATCCAAAGAACGCTAACCTGACCTTGCCTACACCAAAAAGCTGTCTTGCGTTAATGCAGTATATAGAACAATCGCATACTCTTTGCATGCACCAGATTGTTTCTTATTTATATGCAGCAGACAAAGTGAAATACAGATAATACAACAGATACTTTAAAAATAAAAAGCAGTGGGGAAAAAAAAAAAACCAAGAGTAGAAATGTATCACTCACATCCATGTAGAGTAAAGAGCACATTCAGCTAGGGGCATTTCTCACCTTGTTGAAAAGACAGTTGAAGTCCACATGCACACATTCACCAGTCAAAGAATCAAACAGGATGTTTTCACCGTGACGGTCTCCTAGACCGAGTATATAACCTACCATTGACATGACCGCAACAGAACGACAGTAGGCTGACCTACTATTGTACCTATAGGAATAAAAAGCGAATGTAAAAGTCTAAAGTCACCTCCCTGGGATGCCCTTATTCATTGGCATCGTTTACATTTAGTGAAATATATGGAATAGATACTCTTGAGCTAGCCCAAACCGAGTCACTCACCATGAAGTAGGATCAGGGAATGTTCTAAGAAACCACTCATGAAAAAGAGGAGGATGCCGGGGCAGAAGGACTTCTTTGAACATTTTCAGCTTTTCAGACAAAGGCGCTGACTTCGGAAGCATGTGCTGACGTAGCTCTTTTCCGGTCATATAGATACCTGTAAAAGACCTTCTCAATTAAGCCACAAACCCTCCAAAACATGAGGCCTTATACATACTATTAGCACGCAGTAATGCTTATCGCATTTGGACGCAAATAGTGTATTTTACATAAGATAAACATTTCCATAAAATTGAAATGAATGAGCAAACAAAGGGAAAATAATAAATAGAACGCGTTGGTGGGGGGGGAGGGGGGGGCAGGAAAGTAGTCTAAAAATCACTGAAACAGCAGCTCAGGCGAGCCAAGCAAGCAAGCAGTCTTACGCAAATGAAAGCCACTCAGTACCTTTAGCTCAGCTGTTTGGTTTTCTGCACTCAAAGATGTCTGCACACATTGAGATCAAATATTAAATTCTCCCTCCCCCTGGTTTTATTGCACTGACCAGAAAATCCGCTTAACAAGAAAATCAAAAGAAATCTGATGTTGGCTGGAAAGCATGCTGTACATGCAACCTTGATTCAATTATAAATTATCTCAAATATCTCACGTGAATGTAACAGAATAAATAAAAACAACTGATCAAACCTACAATAAAAAGCGCACAATCTTTTCTGTTATTCAGTGTTGCATGTATATTAGTTTACACAATGTTATAAATGGTTTCAGCAGCAACACCAGCTGCATGGGAACGTATTAAGGCAATTACATTACCAGTTCTCATTAAAAAGTTGTTTGTCACAAGCATCAATCCTCTTCCACTTAAGAATAAAAAAAGTCAGTATAAGCTACAAAAACTTGAGGATGGGAAAAAAAAAGTGCTGAACAATCTAGCATAAATTATTTCTAAGTTTGGGACTATTTTTGCTCCATTTTTTTTTTTTTAATTTGGGGTATTTATTATATAATAATGTAAATCTGTCCATATTTTAAACACCCTCTTCTTCCTCTCTCCTCCCAGAAATCCCTCTCAGAGGAATGCTATACAAAAATATTTCTTTACCCTTTTCCTTGTAAAGTTTTATCAGGATATTTCTTAAGCCAGCAGTATTGTTCACCCATTCAATTATGCCACATTCATCATTTAATGGAATAACTGCGTAGGTTCGAATATGGAGTTCTCGCCTACGCGACTCTGCATCCTTTCTTAAGCACTATTCACAAAATAAAAAATAAAGGAGATTAACAGACAACACATACAGGAACAAAACATACCAACAACCAACCATTCTATCCACATTTATTTTCCCATCACACAATCTAGGATTTAAAATTCTGAGTTTCAGTGTCAGCAACAGGACAAACGCAAGCAAATGTTCATCTCTCCTCTGAAGACACTTACAAAGTGTCATTAAAACACAGCAAGTTAACCTTTGGTGTACTGCTGAGAGGTAAAATATGATTAAAATAACAAGTATGGTAACATTTTTACTAAGAAAAGATGAATGGATCCATTATTTGTTAAGAATATAAGAAAATCCTTAATACGAAACATGAAATACGACAGCAGGATTGACATTTACGGTAATTAACCTTTCCTGTGTATTTCTGCTGGAATAAGCAGTTACTCTGGCAAAATGTTATACTTTGTCATTGTTTTCACAAGTCTGTTAGGAGCTATGCGTTCTCAATTGCTACTGATCTCAGCCGGGATAAAATATTTTGCCATAGTTTACTCTCTTCTCCAGTAAGCTCTTCATCTTGAGGAAGAGCTAAGTACTTTTTTGTGACTTAATTCATGATTATATTCTAGTCAACAAGGATAGCGTATCAGATTTTTTAACTCATCAAACCTTATTAATAAGAGAGTTGAATTCCATGAGCCGACAGTCTTTTCTTAGATCATCTTTTGGTTTACACATCATAATGTAAGATTTCCCATCTGAACCTTTTAAGCTGATCTTTTTTGGCTTTTGAAGCGATGCAAGAATTTCCACCTATGGAAAATTAAATTTTTTGTTAACATGCGTATCAAATCCTACAAAACAAAACTGCAACTGCGATAGACCATTGTAACCGATGACGTTGACGCTTTCGTGGTGCTCAAACTGTATTTACAGCATGTTGACCTCAGGCCAAAATTTGATCTAAATACCAAGAGGCCATTTACTTCTCATGTTGTTATGACAGAAACCATTCATTTTCATGAAGGTAAACATGAAATAAACTTTCATACCTCCTCACCCCTCCATTTCTAGAGAGCTAAGAACATAAATTCCAGCTACAATTATTTCACATTAAGTTTAAAATCAGATGCTAAGTAGAGGCTTACCGTATCATCAAAGCCTGAAATGTAGGCCCAGCATCCAGGAAAAGGGTCATGGTTAGCATGCGTGCCAGGAATTGAAGGAAGAGTTGGTATCATCACAGATTGTAAAGGAATAAGAATCTCACTAAACGTGTGCTCTTCCACCAATCTTTTAAGTGTTTTGAAATGAATACTCATGCTTAATGTCGAGCTGTTTCCATCAACCTTAAAAAAAAAAAAAAAAGTGTCGTTCAGAAGTTAAAAATACACACTTAAAACATCATTATTTGACATTTATGAGTTTGGTAAACTCTATTACCAACTTCATTTGTTCATGACAACACCACAACCAGCCTATTTTTTACATTGAAACTCTGTAAAAGTTACTGGGCAAGAATGACACGTACAATGATAAGTAAGGTAAAGGCCAGGCACTATAAAACGCATCATTATGTATTTAAATATTTATAATATGCTTATTTAGAACTATTTCCTGTTTTTTCAAAGTCTGTATTAAGGAATACTTCCAAAATAAAAATGTTTTACAAGGTGCTTGCAATTTAAGACCAACTATGCTAACGTAATGAACAGGCTAATACCAGCTATCAGAAGAAACTTTTGTAAAACATTTTGAAATAATCCCACAGCATGCATTAATTCATTTATTCCTAGAAGTACCGGTTTGTTGCATAGTTCTAACAGTTTATCCGTAAGGCGTGTTGCATCTCCAATAAATTTTCCTAAAGATTCCTTCATGTGGATAGCTTTGTTTAGAATTTCCTTACATCTGTTGACACGCATAGGGTAAGAGGACTGAAAAGAGAACAAAGTTAAAATTTACTAAAAAACAGCTGAATCACTTCAAGAGTCCTAAAAATACCATCATTAATAGATTACTTTCTCTACTTCTTGCTTCTCATATTTAATATCTGCAAAAAGAAGTCTCCTATTCAAATTTGACACCTGCACTTACCGGTCTCAAAGTGGTATTTGGGGGGGACCAAGGGGTAGGAGAGAGTATTATTCTAGCCTCAAACCATTCTCAGGAATCCCACAACTGATGATTAATGCTCAAGAACACGCCAGACTATCCCAAGTATTTTTTCCACCAGCCCCAAAGAAACGGACTCTACTACGCTTCCCAGTTTGCTTTGAAACAACCTTACTATCAGGCAGGTTTTAGGAATAAGCAATAATCTAGTTCATTTTAATCCAGGCAGAGGATTAAAAATTTGATCATAAAATTGGAAGTGCTATGACAATTCAAAAAACAACAAAAAAACTGTCAATAGCTACCCAGTTTATCAGCTCTCCATTATTCAGTTGTCCTTCTCAATATATCATACAAGTCAGGATGCATCTAGACTAGCATTGTAGTCTGGAGCACTTAAACTACAGGATCTGAATTTTAGACTGACCTGCGATAAAATCTTTTGCAGTGGCAGCAACGTATCCTGTTCCACAACACTGTCACAGCAACTAAAACACTCTATTTCTTATAATCTTCAATAAAGCAGGTTATATTTACGTTTCTCACCAATGACAACAATTTTACAAACTTAATGAAAGCGTAGCTGTCCCTATCAAGATACCTTGGACACAGCAGTCATCATCCACATCGCTTGCTGTGGATAGGCTAAAAACACTTTAGCAACAATCACCATCAGAACAGCGAAGACTTCATCATGAGAGTGACAGATTCGGGAGATCAACTGAGAAAAAGCCGTCAGAAACTGATAAGGTGCCAGGTGATTTGTGTGCTCTGTAATCACCTTATTTATTTTCGCTAAATCATTTTTCATTTGAACACGTTCTGAACGACTTGCTGAAAAACACAAAACAAAGATTTAAACGATTTTAAGGAACATAACAAGTCCATAGAAGCATATTTTGTTGTCAACTTTGCATAGACCAAAAGGAAAAAACCCTCCAAAAGGGAAAAAAAGACTCTCCTAATGTAAAGTTCTTTTTACCTGTCATTCAGTAACTCAATTACTTATAGTAACTCAAGCAACTGCAATAATTATTTAACTAATCAGAAAAAGGGGAGGCATGGCTAGGAATGAAATAAGCAAGCACAGACAATATAATAAATGGAAAAACCCTCCTTGCACCCTAAAAAAAAAAAATCAAACACACACAACAAAAAAAACACCCCAAAAGGATACAAAGCATTTAAATAAGGCTATAGGAACTATCATTACATTCATTTTTAAAATACTTGTGAACAGATTTGCGTAGAGAACAAAAAAAGTCTTAAACAACAGAAGGAAGAACTGGGCCTGGAAAAAGTAACTTGCACTGCTTGTGGCAACATGCTGCAGCCAAATATAAGGGGAAAAATTAATCCAAAATCTGGAGAGTCCAACAGCAATTTGAGAGTTGGCAGGGTTGGGGTGTTCTTTGGTGGGGTTCCCACCCTCAGATAATTTTGCAATGTAAAAAAGCTGTTTCTCCAGTTCTCAGGTTTTTCAATCCTATTTATGCCTATTAAAAAAAAAAAAAAAAACACCCTACAATCCAGACTGGGGCAGAAGCTGGAGGAAAACCAATTTGTGGCCTGTGCACTGAATTTACTCCCTAAGATGATTCTGTTTGGCTTATTTTTGAGCTCTTGATTTTCACGGATGCCATAACACAAACAGTCTCCTCTATCATTCCAAGGCGTTAGGGCCACCTAAACCTGCAGGAGGAGATTGGGGCCACAGACCAGACAGGTAGGACTGACATCTATCTCCCAGGTTTAAAAAGAAAACAAAGATAAAATTAAACAATGACAACAACAAAAACCACCCCAGTTCCTCTCTGGGCTAAAATAGCCAGCTTGTTTGTTAAAAATATTCCATATTGAAAATACAATGAAATAGTGTGTACGTGCACACACACATATATAAAATACACACACACATCTCCAAGTAAATAAAGTACAGGATAACTGCTACTATAGCCTGGGATCTAACTAAAGGTTTTAATTATGTTTTCTTGGGAGCAAATAATTCTAGTCAATGTTATAGACATCTAGGACTCCCCTAAAGTCCTAAAACAAAACAAAAACAACAGCAGTCCATGCTATTTCCCCACATATTCCTGTGTTCTTTTGTGAAGAAAGAGTCTTTAGAAGGGATGGAGTTAGCACATCTGCTCCCCTCCCCAGCGACAGAAGACCCAGCACGCACAGCACAGCAACAACGGAGGAAGCAGCAGCTGATGCAGGACTGCCACCAAACTCAGTTGACGTAAATGTAGAGAATCAGGCAAGATCACGGAGCCGCACCTGTCTCTTTGCTTAAGCCCAGACCTGCAGGCAACGCTGCCTGCAATTTTCATTTGTTCAGAAATTTCCCATCCCCTCCTCCAAATGCCTCTATGGCAGTAGTTTCACATGCCTGGACACTGCCTACAGGAATGTTTTTTCATTTAAATTTGAACAAAATTCTTTCAACAATTAGAACCCAGGAAAACTGGAGTAAAAAAAAAAAAAAAGAATAAAACAAAGCCAAATACTTCGTGACAGCAAATGTATACAGATATACTGCTCATTACCCATGAGGCAACTTATAAAAGGTGACAGGTTACAGGCAAGCAATTTTTCTTATTTCTGTTTTTTGACTTGAGCAATTTAAAGAACGATTATCTCTCACTACGTATTGAAAAAAATAGTTTTGAAGGTTTTAAAATAATGAATACCTTCTTAAATACTAACGTCCTACAACTAAAAAAAAAGTGCCTTGTTTCATATAATCTCAGGCAGTAAGTCTAACCAAAGAACTGTAAGTATATTTCATCGTTCTTTCAATAATCTATACAGAAGTATGACACTGGAAAGATGTACTGGGAAAAAACGTTCTACCTTTATCACATTCATATGCTTTTGCTCCAAAATCCAGCCACAGAGATAGCATTCTTGGCATTGACTGATAGATGAATTGGTTTCCATACTGCAGAGACCTATTATCAAATGTTTAAATCACAGTATGTTAATATGATATATTAAAAGTCTTACAAACTGTACACGCTTAATTGTTTCACATTCTGTTCTGCACTTCAGAAAGCTATAATCGGCATTTTAATGCATCTGCAACAATTACAAGTTTACTAATATACAAAAGTTCAGTCTGTATTAATCACAGCTGCAGACAAAATAATTAACAAGCTCTGAGAAAGACGATTGCTTATTTAGAAGGCAGAAGTAAACTTTATCGGGTATTAAGTGATGCATTCAGTTTTTTTTTCGTTTTACGATACCGCATAAAAGTTTGAGTCAGCCTGAACTCTACTGTTTAAAGACAATGTATTTTTATAAAACGTCTTTTCAGTACTTATAATCTTTCTGTAGAAACCACACAAATATCCCACAGGGGCTAACCTGCCAAAATGATGAACTATGTATCTAATCAGATCTCCTTGCTTTTCCATCTTATTGTCAGTAACCATAGGCATTAATTTATCATAGTATTTAGCAAGATAAAAATGTCCATCTTCCCATTCTGGCAAAAAAACCGTAACATCCTGCAACAAAAAATGAGAGAATTACTTTTTGAGAGGACAGGGCACAGGTGGGGTAAGATTTAAAATGAAATAGGTGATACTCAAGAAACATACATCTTTTATTAGTTACCTTTGTGCAAAGTACAGAAAAGCGCAATTTTAACTCCAAAAGTATAACTTTGCCCAGAAGTACTTTACAAACTAGAGGTCTGTTCTTAAAATGGTTTTTGGATTGGAGGCAGAAAGATATTTAAGATAGGATGATACAGGATTCCTCAACCAGGAAAGACAGTATTTCGTTAAAATTTTTATAAGCAAGTTCCTAATCTTGAAACACAATACTGGTTTTCTTTTAATTTTTTGGAAAAAGTGAAACATTAGGATATTTCTTATGTTTCTATTTTCATTCCAGAAGCATTATACTAAGAAAATATCCCAAGGAGTTGCGTGACCTATGTTAGAAAATAAATAACAAGTGACACATCCATTCTCTAATAACGTCAGCTTGTTCCAGTGCCAATATTTAGGCGTTAGAGAATGCTAAACATTACAGTGTTTTTACATAATCCACTGAGATTCCATTATTTTCCATTATTCCAAAGTTCACTTGCTTTAATACATTCATTAGACTCTTCTCCAAATGACCGTTACAGCAGTATCCTAATTAGTAAGATAGTAAGTATTAACACTTATGAAATGCCAAAACTTGGAGGGAAGTCGTACTGCTTTACGGGAAAAATAAAGATCTACATCTGCTACTGGTTTAGTAGGCAATACTAAACCATTCCAAGACAGTATTACACTGGCATAACAATATGAAGCAATGCAGCGCTGTTTTGTTTTTTAAAAAAAAAAAAAAAAGTACCAGTCACCTCTTTCCTAATTCTTCAGAAGTTGGAAATAAATTTAAAGCAGAGTTGTAAGTCACTTCCAGAGATAGGAGGAACATTAAAGTGAGAGCAGAGCAATGCATCATCAAGATAATCACCTTGTCTTGTCAGAGTAACCCACATTTCAGTGGGAAATTCCAACTTGCATGTTCGTAAGAAAAAAGTCACACACTCATGGATTTTTTTTGACCTTAACAGGGTGTGTGTGTATATATATACACACATATATATACACACATATATATAAGGTATATTTAGCTTCTGCTATTTGGAACTGCAGACTTCCATGTATTGACATGTTACACTAAAGCTAAATGAGACGATTTTATCTTTAAAATAAGAACCACTTCCTTCCTACACATTGATACACCATTTAATACCAGTGATACTCGGCTGACACCATTGGAAGTGGTCATAGTTTACATAATAACGGATATTTTGTTGCATTATTAAAAATTGCCGACCTGTTAACACTAGCATATTAAATTACCTTATACTTTTTCATAACGGCATTGCTTTCAAAATTAGCAGTTTCTTCCATAAATCTGCCCACTAGCAGCATTGCCCGACCATGGATGAGCTGATTTTTGGTATCACAAGGTGCTTTATTCTCAGGGAAACATAACTCAACCCCTTTCTGCAGAACAATAAGTGCTTGGTGAACCTCACCCTAATAGAAAGAGGAAAATATTTCATTTACTTTAAATAAGAGATGTAAAACAGGTTACAACTGTTGTTAAGGTAAAGTAAAGTTCACAAGTGTGTTGTAGACCATTCCGATTGCATGACTGGATATTACTGTGTTCAAGATGCTTCTTATATTCTCCTTTTCTCTCAGTATCACTGTCCCTTCAGATCTAGCTCAGCTATTGCTCCTGTGTTTGCTGCCTACCTCAAATTAGTTAAAAGGATACAAGGAAAAGAAAAGTCTACTATTAAGACTGTCTAAATTAGCCTGGCCTGCTTTGACAGAAGCAGATAATCCATCTATTTTATATACAGCTGTCAGAAGAGTCAACGGATACAGAAAAGGGCTGACTAGCAGTTGGAGGTTAGAACTTCACGTGGCTCAACTGCAACCAGAACGTGCGACTGAGGTCCCAGCTGATGTTTCTCACTTTACATATATTGACTGTTAAGTGTATTATTTTTTCTTGAAGAAAACTAAAAGATACTTTCTTGTACCTAAAAAAAAAAAAAAAAATTCAATTTCTATTTTGCTCACCTTGGACCAGAGCCACTTCGCTCTCTCTATATAAAGTTCTGAGAGCGTAGACTCCCCAGCATTCAGAAGAGCATTATACGCAGTCTGGTGGTGACCAGCTTTTCTTGCAACTCTAGCACTCTGGAGCCAACACTGACCAACCAGTTCACTGTAATCCTGGCTGCAGAGATATTTTTGCAGAAAGTAAAAAACTTCAGTTATTAATGCTGCCTTAAAACCTCAAGTAAATATCAGTGTGTTGACATGCAAATAAAAGATCTCAAACTATCTATTACAAAGAACCTGGTTAAAATTATTTGTAGTACTTCTGTGTTTCACAGTTTTTTCCCATTTAAGCCTAAAAATAAATACTTCTTTCCCTGTTTCTCCCTTACTATTCCTAAATTGATAGACACCACTTTTGCCTTGCAATCTGAACATAAGTAACACTGGAGAGGACTGCTTTTGTGTACAACATAAATTTCTACAGATTTTTGTCTGACCTCTTTCAACACACACATAGAGAACTGGAATCTGACTTACATACAACACAGACAAGAACTGGTCATGTTCTCACCTTTTACTGAGAGCAAGTAAAGCCCTTCTCAGTGCTAAAATCGGTTCCTTTGCTCTGTAAGAGTTCTGGGTCATTTCAATACGAGCACACCAATTCAGGGAATCTCTACCATGGTCACCATCTGGTTGGTGAAACACTGGTCCAATACTGTGCTCCAACTCACACAGCATATGCAACCTATGAGAACAAAATAAAGGCAGGTATGTTGAAAATGCCTGCTGTTTGTGTTACTTTCGCGTTTTATGTGGCTTTTGCCATTTTTTTCCCAAAAGCTGGCCATATAAGTCATTTCAAATAGCAGGATTTCCTTTAAAAGCAAAAACACAGCAAAACCAAACCCATAAAATCAAGAATTTGTAAGATGATGAATTATTTTCTCACTGTTCCTCTACCAGGCTGTTGAGCACAGAGACAAAGAAGATCACTCGGAGAGGAAGCCAATCCTTAGCTATCAAGGAGTTTCTAGCCATTACTTTCAGCAATATTTATTTGAAAAGTCTGGTATTTTCTGGAAATATCATTTTAGAGGCAATATACTGTCTGTTATTTAAACATTTCCTTTAAAATAAATTTATTTAAAAATACCATTATTATTTACTGTTACTGTAAAGCTGCAAAGTTGAGAACTTGCATACTTCCGAGTTCTCATTGGCAGTCTAAGTGTGGCGTGCACGTCTGACAGAGAAATCGTGACTTTGTCAAGGCTTCTGAATAGCAAAGAGCGTTTATAAATGGTTAAATTGAATTATTTTGAAACTCCTTCTCAATACTCAAATTGAGCCTTCTTATTTAGAAGGATTTACTCAGTTGATAGTCTACTACATCCAACTTCAAATTTATTAAAAAAGAACAAGTACAATTATTTGAAGCGAGGGTTTTCAATTTCCTTCAATTTGTCAAGAAAAGAAGAAAGTGCTTTTAGGCCACTGTGCAGATTAAAAATAATGTTCTTGAGTTTCTGACTGTATGTACGACTTTAAGCACAAAATTCAGTTGTAGATTTTTATGACCTGATGTTCACATAAACTGACTTACTTACTGACTTTTTAAAGTCTATACAACAGTTTTACTGTGAATAGTCTTCACGGGGGATAAATTCTCAATTCAAAGGTTTCCGGTTGGCAGAGTATGCAAGAGAGGTGAGAGTAAATGCACGTCAGCACCATGTATTGTGGAAGTGAAAAATTCTTACTGCTAGGCACTTGATTATGTGATTTCTGGATTTGAAAATACAGAGACATAAGGAAATAAGAAACCTGATAATGTGTTCGTATCCGCGCTGATAAGATCCTCTTTCAAAGCTTGCTGCTGAAAGGGGTACAATCTGTTCTGCTCGAACAACTTTCAGTGTTTCATAGAAAGCAGCTTCGTTTTTCTTCTTGGCTGATAACAATAAATGTCCCAGTCTGGCACTCCAAGTAGTGGACTTCACATCTTTGGGAGGAAAAGAAAATAAAATAAAAAACAACTCTGTTCCTTTAGCAGCTTAGTCTAAGCATGCTAGTTTGTCCTAACATACTACTGGAAATACTTGATCAAAATAAGTTTCTTCAAACTGATTAAATGAATTTTTAAGAGATGGTATAATCCACCCCTCTTCTCCCCACACCCCACCAAAAACAAACCCAAAAGGAATTTGGCCTTACTCTTACTTGAAATTTCAGACTCAAAGACCATACAGTTTACAATCAAATTCTTTTACAAAATCTAGAAGACTCTTAGTCACAATCCCTTCCCCTTTCAATAAAACACAAGACTAACTGCCCCTTGGTTTAAAGTTGACCAAGCTAGAAGACATACTTGCTAAGAAATGTAGGAAAATATGAATATTTTGGTATCAAGATAATTTACCTGAGGCCAAATAATTTTCCAGTAAATCCCATCGTGACAATTTCCAGGCTGCCTCCACTCTGTATGTGTTCAATTCAGAAATCCATTCAGACCTATTAGAAGAAAATAATAGCAATAAAAATGGTTGCGCTGAATTCAGCATTTTCTTTTTTCACAGGTAGTTTTACATAATCTTAACAAATATTCTTTATATATATAAATATATATATTTTTACAGATATATTCTCCATTTTACTTGAAAAGAAGGTAAGCTTGCTTTGAATAAAATTAAATAAAAACAAAGGGTAGACATTAATAAAAATAACAACTATATATCACCATCCCACAAATTCACATCCCAAGTAGTGTTCTTAACGTCTACGATGCATTTCAAAAATCGTCGTCTTCCAATCCATTTATTCGGTTAGGCTATAGAGTAGCTGTGGAACAAGTGACTTGTAAGGCAACGACGAAGGATTCTACTGTTTAATAATTTAAAGTGCATTACGTACACTGAGTGCAGTGCAGATAAGCGTACTTCTGGATGCCTTGAAACAGGCAATTTATAGACAGAGCACTTCAAAAGTTCTCTGTCTTCACATTGCTAGTTAGATACACTTGAGAAGCCTCATGTGCTTGATAATGCACAAAAATGACTACTGACATATAGCTGTAGTACAGGATTACTCATACTTCATATTACTCAAACTTATTAAAAGCCTATAGTACCTGTTGGCAAGTACTCCATTGACCTGAGTAATTACAGTAGATAACTGACCAAGGCCTAACATGGACTTCACTACACCATGGTAATGAATAATCTAGAAAAGGAAAACAAAACAAAACGAAAAAGCAGATTAAAAAAAAAAATACACGTACACATATATTCTCAAGAAACTCTTGGCAGTCTTAAAGTGGAAGTATGTCAGTTTGGAGGTATAACTTTTTATAACATGAAGAGGCATAACCAGTTACACCATAAGCTAAATCAACATTCACAATTGTAAAAATCCCCGATTTCCAAAGAACTTAACACCATAGGCAATTTTTGAAATGTGTTTCACCACAGATGTAGTTTGCTGTTTGTTATTATATTACTATATGTATTAGAATTGTGACCAAAAATTTGATTTAAAGAAACAAAGCAAAACAAACAAACAAAAGGAAGGAAATAACCCCCACAAAAAAGCAATTTCACTCTTGATCATAAAAATGTGTTTTCTATATTCAGACATGAATGAAGCAGGATCATAACATCACTACATTTGGTACATACATTTTCAGCTGTGCTTGATACCCCTGCTTCACAAGGAGGTGCAAGACAGCACGGGGAAACTGGCTAGGGAAACTTTTTCCCAATTCCCATTTCTAGGGGAGTAATACAAATACAAAAAGGGTAATACACCTCTTCAAGTTTCTTTTTGCGTTTATCGTCACATCTCTGGATAACTCTTTTGGCATATAAAAAGCACAATGCTCATTCAGTACTGTTGAGCTTTACAGTATCACATGCTTTTAAGTAGCAGGGAAGGAAGTGAAGGGGGAATGAAAACAGAATGACTGTTTTCTTTAATCAACTTCCAATTGCTCTCATATTACAAGCATTTTTCCTGAAAGTCACTAATCAAAATGGTAAGTCAGAATTACTTTCAATAAAACCTGTGGCAACTTGCTTCAACAGTTCTGTGGCATGTATCAGTACTGATCGGTACTTGAACTACCAAACTTCAGGCCTTGCCAAAAAAAGGTTGATCTGAAATCGGCAAACTGTCAGGTTGATCTGAAATCGGCAAACTGTCCTAGCAAAAACCTGGGCATAAGGATCAATCAACTATTACTCCAACACTGCCCGCAAATTACAGTATAAACCCACCATGAAGAGATTTGCTCCAGTTCATGAAAGACAACAGCAATTCATACTCAATAGCTTCTACAGGATACTTTTATGTTCCTACTCTGCTTCAATATTCTGAAGTGGTATTTTTGGCTTTATCTTGTATTAAAGTAGTATTGTATTGTGGAAGATTAAGAAAAAAAACGTATTAGGAATTTGTCCTGTATTTTACCTGATCAGGTTCCAGCTGGATAGCCCTATCATAACAGGCTGTGGCATCTCTTAGCAAGCCAATACTTTCATGTTCAAGGATTTGTTCTTTGAGAGATGGTTCTGCTTTCCGAATTGCACTCACCCCAGCTACTCCGTCTGGCTCATGCATAGCAGCATAAAGTTTCTTTATTCAAACACAGAACATAATAGCATTGGAAATGGACATCAAAAACCCTTCTAAGACAACAAGAAGACATTTTATATATGACATGTTCAGAATCATGCATCTTGTTGACAACGGAGAGCAAACTACTCCGAAGGAAATGCTGGCCTTAACCTTCCATTTCAACACTTAAGTAAACGTCAGTTTCCTTGGGCAACTTCCCAAGTTGAGCCCTACTTTTGTTTAGCATACTGCAATAGACGTGATATCATACTATAAAAGAAATAACATTCAAGTTACCTGAAACAACTTTTCTATAGGGTGAAATAAATATCATATACTATTACATGATAAAATCGTATAACATGAAGGTGCAAATAACTTACAGTGCAAGAGCACCACACCAGATAGTTTTTCAAATTAGAAAAGTTGCTGAGGAATATAAACCACAAAATCGGAGCTACAGTCAGAGCTCATCATACAGGTTAAAACACCTCTTGAAAATAATTTTTTTCAACACCCTTACCGTTTAGCCTTACTTAAATTTCAGCTTTTTCTTTTTCAATTTAAATCACAGTTGGCATAAAGTTAAAAAAAAAGCAATAAATACTATACTTCCTATAAAAATGTATTTAACTTCAGGATTTTACAATCTTCTCTTATATACTAGAGAGTTCCTCCTTCCTTTTCGTATCAACAAGCCTGTCAAGCAAGGGGAAGGTACTACATATTGCTGAAAGTCAGACAACCAGACACTTATTTCAAACATCAAAAGCCTGACTACATCTCTTCTCTTCTTCCCTTCTCAAAAGGGGATTTAACAGAGTTGAACTTGGTTCACCTATGTCTTTTCTCATTTTAAAATTAGATAAGAAAAAAAAAACCCCATAAATCGACAAATGACTTCAGAACCTGAAGAAATCCAAGATGCTCCTGAATATTTTGTTTCTTCTCCGTGATGAATGATTCAAAGTGCATCACAGCCCTTGTGTATGCCTTAGAGCGAAACGAAGCCACAGCTAGTGTATCCTGAGGTATGAGGTCTAGAAAACGTGTCACGTTTTGATATTCTCCACAGTCTTCACTCGATGCTATAGAATAAAACCAGTTTAAAAGTTCATCATTCAAGTTTTATTTATGAAAGAATCCTATGTATCAAAATTCAGTTAATTCATTTTCCAGTTTAGTGAGATAAACTGACTGATTTAAGAACAAATTTCTCTCTTTTGTCAAAAAGAATTTCTTTAAAATAATACTGCTGAACACTTTTTACATTGTTCAAGATAGCAAAGTATATGTTAAACTGAACTTTTAGAAAACCCTCAGAAAATTAACATTTCTTTTTTATCTTGACTCTAAATTTCTTAAAATAACCATTAAAAACAGTGAGATTTGCTAGAGGGGAAATTACTATGACAGTAAGAAATCATAAAGTAGACTAACATGCAGTGACACGTTAGTGGCACGTTTAAATACTTGAGGAATGCAAATAACACTTTAAATACAACAAGCATTACTCACTTTTTAGATCACCTCTGTCTTTGTTAGACTTGCAAGTATTTTTCTCAGCAATAAGCATTTGAAACTTATGTCTAGCCCACTGAGTTAGATGATCAAGCATAGAAAACACTGTCTGCATGCTCAGCTGACTTAGATCAGAGGCACTATCTTGAAGTCTCCTAGTACACAGGTCATCATGTTTCAGAACAGCCATAATCTCTGCATAAACCTACACAAACATTACAACCATAAAAGATGCAAGTGTCACGCAGGCATCAAAATAGTAGGAAACAGCAATTAACCCAACAATCAAAAAACTAAAATACTAGACATTTTAACTGTATATTTTAAAAATTCGGGGTTGATTTCCAACCTCTGTTGGTCCCATAATCTTAACAGGAAGAAATGTCAAACCAAGTAGTAGTCACTGTCAGAAGATAATCCCCTAATACAGAGAGAAAAGTCTTTGAAAAGCACACAACTGGATTCAGAAAAGCATCACGACCATTGCACAGTTTAGGCTTCAAAACACAATGAACGTTACTGCACTTCTGCTGTGAATATAACACTTCACGGTTTGCAAGAGTCAAATCAACTACTGGTTACCTTATAGCAGATCTACTTTTTGCTTCTATTTAAATAAACACCGTGCTGAAAGACTTGCCTCCCATTCATTTCAGTCTATGGGCTATGAGTTAACATATGTAACAGACACTTAGGTGGAGGTACTCATTCACACAGGAAAAACCATCATACACCTAACCCCACTTCCATACCCAGAACGTTTGAGTGCAGATATCTTAACCGTGCAAATTTCAAATCAATGGAATGTAACCTATTTCTTTTCATTCTCTTCAACATCTGCTAAAGCAAACTGAAGAAAAACCAGTTCCTGGATCACTCCCTCCTCTCCTACCTCTGCTCTGCTACAAGACTTCTATGAACCCTGCTCTGCATGGATTTTGTAGCTGAAGGAGGACCTCTAGCTCCTGATATTATTGCAGTCATAATTAACTGCAGAATCTCTCTCTTCCTAGGCCCTACTGAAATACTAAGAAGAAATTGATGGAAAAGCACAGAAAAACATTTGAATACCAACTTGCATGAATATAGTCACAATCCTGGCTGAAAATGTATGCTATTAATACAGAAAGAGAAGTGTTTAACAACTACACAATTTGTTCATACAGGACTGCCGTAATTCTGCTGAGCTGAACAGCTCTTAGGAAGAACAGCTCCTGAATATGCTTACGTAGGACAGCTCCTTCTTATACATCTCACCTCTTGTTGATCCTCCTGACTGCATCCCAACAAAACATACACAAGGATGTGTGGAAGCAGGTAAATTGTTACTTTATAGTCATTCTTCATCATAATACTGCAGCAATTGAAAACTTTTCTGGCAAGATCATGCCGCACCTGTAAGAAAAATAGCATTACCATGGAAAGCATAATTAAAGAAGTGTTTTGTGCAAACGTGTTAACAATTAATAAACTTCTTTTTGTTGACAAATATAGAATTATTTGATGTAAGAGAATTTAAGACACTGGTTTCCCCAGTGACAGGGACGCGAGATGGTAGCTGCCTATACACACTGAATTCCTGATATAAAAAGACAGATAAGCATTGCCACCACATTCCACTTTTTCACGTTTTCCCCACCACTGTGAACTTGCACTGGCCAGAGAAAAGCGTTAGGCTAAGAGTCTCCTTTTGCGCTCAACCGTTCTTCTGTCCGTAAAAGAATGCAAAAAGAAAGAAATTATAAACACATGCAGTGCTTCTGTCTGAAATGGAGAGAGGCGAGCGTAGCCAGCGAACTAACGTGATTAAATTAACTTGTGAAAGTAGGTAACTTAGAAGTGAAATTTTCAGTGTGTCACTTGGGTGTTGGACCGCAGGAAAAAGGGAAGGAAGTAAAACAGAGAGAAACAAAGTTCTTGTCATGTGCTTGGACTATGGAGCAATGGGGAAACAAAAGAAATCTTTCAAAGACTTCCGAGAAGATAAAAAATTTAAGGTTTTACAGAAGCATTTCAGATAATTTTTCAGAAGCATTTGTCAGTGCCTTCAGCAAAATAAGAGCACAAGGTGGACTTCCTAGACTTTTGGCTTTAACACTGTCTGGTACAGTTTAGCCAAGGAGCAGCAATTCTGGGGCAGGTGGGAAAGGACAAGGAAGGTGCATGGTTACCTGGATGATGCAAGAAGTCTATATAGTATGTGCTATAACAGGCCCTACAGAGAAAAGGCATACTCGCCCATCCGTCTCTGACTTTCAGAGACTGAAATTAGATTAAAGAATTGTGTTGCATATACAAAGGTACACAGCAGATTTACTCTCTTACCTTTGTTATAAGATAACCTGCCCAAGTTGCTGACCATTCTGCAAAATTATCACCTAATTTGCTTAAGTAAATTGGCTTCTTCATCTTAGACCAATTTACACTTTTTTGATAGCTCTTGTACCTGTAATTTTAAAATCCCCATTTAGTAAAACATTATCTTGTAATAAGAAACAATAGCAAGGAATCAGTCAGTGCTTGAACTGGAATCCCATTGGGGTTATCTTCTGAATTTACTATGTTTGTTTTTAAGAGATTAACACAACACTTTCATTAGCCAAATGGAACACATTTTTACTCTAGAGATTCTTGAAATCACACATGAAATACCAACAACCTAACATGCTACCAGTACTTTTAAGTACACTGGAACTGCTGTTCAAATCAATCTTAAAAATGCAGTTTGAAAAATATTTGATTGATATATTTTGACTGAAAAAACCCAGAACGTATATGAAAACCAAAAAAGGACAAAGAGTTTGTTGTTTAAAAAGGTAAAACTATGAGCATGAAAATGTTCATGAGGAAACAGAAAGGAAACAGTGTTCATTGCTTAAAATTAAAACGTATACATAATCCGAGATTTTCTTCACACCATTTTATCATTAATTCCATTAAAAAAAAAAAAAATCCAACAAATCCAACACCAACCCAAACGAAAACCCCGTGAGTTCCTTCTACTTCTATAAAGGGTAGCAGTAAAGGGATGTTAATAGATTTGTGTTCAAACTCAAAACCTCGCATGAGTTTGTACAAATAAAGGAAAATATAGAGAAGAGTAACTTCAGAACATTGTTTAAGACAATGCTCTAAAGACAAACAGGGAGTCCTGGGCTGAGCTTGAGCTCAGAATTTTGCTCCTGTTAAATTCATACATTATTTACATTATTCAAGGAAGTGCTAACTCAACTTTACATACAGACGCCTTATTTGATTTCTCAAATACCGCTCTTCACAGAATAGTAGCAACCACAAAAATAAATTAAGTATCACTAACCTGGAGAAAAAAATGCTTTGAAAGCTGTAATAAAAGTAAATTGGGTAATTTGTCACATACCTTGTATTTAAGTGAGGTTCCAAGATTTCCTGCACGTGCTCAGGAAACCTCCTCCAAAGCCTGGAGCCTGGACAGTCAGCGTTTGTCTCTCTGCAGTCATAGATGGACAATAACTCCTAAAAAGATATAGTTTACATGAACCAGTTAGCACTGAAAATAGATCACGACCATAATTATAGAGAAAATCGGTGTATATAGCTAAATAATGACATACAAATTACACAGTGGTTAATTCTGAAACTGTAACTGCTTAACTTTCATCCAATATTATTATCTCCTATCACTAGACAGGGCTGATTTCAGCTAAGTATTACCGGCCCCAGATTCTCCACTTGATGTTTGGACAACGTTATCCCACATTCCTCACATCTGCCAATAAGCCAGGACTAGAAGCTGACCTGATTCTTCCTTATGCTATTTAAACCTTAGCTCACTGACTACATGGGGCAAGTAACTTTCTCCTGAAGCAAGTAAACTCTGATGAACTTTTCACAAAGATATTAAACATCAACAACAACAAAAAAAGCTTAAAGTTAGCAAATCAGGACAGAACATTTTAGCCTGAAAATTAGAATAGGCTGTTAACTCCTTCCCGAATACAGCTCTTCTCCTTTCTTTACTAAATATATATATTAATGATGATGAACTGCATTTCACTTATCTCTTATTATCATGTCCATAAAGCAGGAGAATCCTAGGCGACTAAATAAATACACATTCCTCGAGAATCAAACGGATCAGCTATTAAAAGTTAGTCTAGCATTAATTTCTGTAGAATGTCAATTTGCTTAACATTTCAAATAACACGTTTTAGCTGGCATTGTCTTCCCGTATATAGAGTCCTACTGTTCAAGTTGTGCTTGAAGATCAGATCTCTCCTGGAATAAGCAGGATACAAAGCAAACAAAAATATTCTTGTCTTTTATTTGACAACTCCCCAGAATTCTAATGGGCAAGCTAGAGCTGAGGAGTTCAAAATAAACACCACAACATGTTCACTATCTTGAATCACCTTTTACCTTGGATTTTAGAATTGCATAAGAGAAGATTTCAACTATATAAACATATACCTCAAAATGTACTTTTATACTGCATAATTCTGTGTTCAGGAACTATTTCCAGTGTGACAGGAAATAATTCAGGAAGAAAAACAGAGGCTCTTAACCATGAACCTTACCTGAATGGCATATGCTGCAGAATCTTGAGCACGAACGTTATCAGCGTAAGCAAGGAACGCTCTGGTCAGTTCCATTAATAATCCATAGGCAAAATTTGGATCCTCCACACCAGCCTCAGGCACAAACAAAATGCCAATTTTATTACAAGGAACAGAGTAATAGCTGTATCTTTAATATCCTGATAATCACTTTGAAGCCTGTCTCCAAACCCATTTAGAAGAGAAAGCAGAGAAAACAAAGGGCCTAAAGTACTTTTAAAAAAATGTAATGGTAAACAAGACACTACAGCAACGCTCCTTACCACAAATGTAAAATGTTTTCCTTGAGTTTCACTTGTTGAAAAATCCAGCCTGCCAGGGTCTATGGCTCCCAGCTCGCCTAAACATTCTCCACAAAGCAGTCGGGCTTGAGAATTTGCATCTTGGCAGCCGATTAAAAGTACAGTTACCAACTGGGAGATGACTGGCTCCACAGTTTCACTGTCTGTTACATACTTTATCAATTTTTCCTAGGAAGTTGAAAAATAAAGATCAGTTTTCTATAACCATGTTAACAATAAGTCACGTCAGAAATTTTACAACTGTAACTCACTCTTACTTCGTATTTCATTTGCCCAGGACTTTAGGATAGTCATTGAAACGTTGTCTTTTGGTTTCCCTGTATTGCTTGTTCCCATAGAAAGGGCTGCACTCGTGAATAAAGATGAGGGATTTGAGCCTCAATTAGTAACGCCCTAATGGCCAGTATTGCCTTTCATCATCATACGCATCTCTAACAACTTCATTTTCTTTGCTTGTCCTCTTACCAAGCATCTCTCCTCTTTTCTAAGCTTTCTTTTTCCGTTTATCTGTCCATCTTGTCCCTGTGTTCTGATGCATCCTCTTGATTTTTTTTTTTATTCAGCTGTTGTCCTACCTTCTGGTTTCATTGCCATTTGTAAGTGTATTATTTTCCATTTATTACCCATTTCTTCACTCTTGATCCTGCACAGCCCATGACTTCCTCAAATCCTTTCTTTCTTATTTTGACCCAAATTTTATCCTCTGCTCTCACATTTAGTCCAAATACAGAAAAACATCCCTTTAATAACGGGAAGATGTTTGCTATTGTTAGGTTTAAGGAAAATCTGAAACATAGCCAACATAATATAGCGAGTAGCTCCATAAGCTTTGCAACTAACCACGTTTGATTTCCCCCACTTTTCTTGTCAGCCTTCCAACTCAGGAAGATATTGCAAGATTTTGCTAACCTGAGCTGCAAGAATTGCTGATAGGCAGGAAATATACACAATGACTCTTCTTTTATTTGGGAATTCTGTAATTTCTGAATGAGTGTGACTGTGTCACAATGTTTTAGCTAATAAGGGGACAAGTATTTTTACAGCTCACATGCACCCCTCTGTGCTAATAACTGCACATATTTGTAAAACATAGCATATTTGCAACTTTTACCTGGCTATCAAATTATTTAACTAGATCAACCGACTCAAAATTTGGAGGATGGAAGACAAAGGAAGGAAAAAAAGAAAGGTATGAGGTGGTCATATAGGTCTTAATTCTTAAGGAACTCATGTATTATTTTTGCACAAAAACCACAAGCTCTAGCGTGCAAGTCTGCTGATGCAAAAGTCATACGTGCTCTATCAGAGAACAAAAACACAGACCAGATTGCTGAAATGGACTTATTAGATACACCTTCCCTCAGCGTTGAGACAGATAGAAAATGTTCGTTAACAGTATCTTTGCGGAATCAGCATCAAACAGGTATCAAAGAAGGATTTGAAAGTCCAATTATGAAGAGATATAGGATGAAAAAGAATCACATCTCTTCGTTATATGAAGAAACTAATAAGTTAAGGAGGGTAGAACAGTTCATGCCATCAAAGCAAAAAAAAAAAAAAAAAAAAAAAAAAGCACACTCAGAAGCAGTATGACATTTTAGACTATTGGTCCAGATACTACTTTGATTCATTTTCAACTCTATTCAAACCGGCTTTCTATACCTGATTTCTATATAACGTTTCTTTCAGGCTGGTAAGTGCATGGATACGAACATCCACATTCTCATGCTGAATAGCTCTCATGGATAGCTGCAGTGTTGTCTGCAAGTCCGTGCTTTTGGAGGATTCCTGAACAAAATACGATATAAAAAGTTCAAGTTAACCACAACAGGAACAGAGTTAAGCAGTATTTCAAAGAATAGAAAGGTACATGTTCATATGTGTTCTCCTTTGTATCTACCGTCTCACCTATATCCACATACCACAATTTTGCCACTTTAAAAAATATTTTCCTCAAAGAGGTGATATATTTATAGTTTTGTTTATAATTTCTAATGAGAAGAAAATGAAAAATTTGCTTTGAGCACCTCAGTATCTAGAATTATTAAGTTAATTTTTACTTTTGTTACCTCATCCCTATTAAATAATTGCTACTTCCCACCTATTTCCTAACCCTTCTGTAGGTAAGCAAGAGAAAGGAACTATACGATATTCCTGAAAAGTAGGCAGACTTAAGTCACTTTCAAAGAGAATACAGAAGAGGGATCAAATTACAAGTAGTTTCTCTTGCAATACATTCATTGCCAAAGCTAATACTATACTCCTCTTCAGCCTTAAAGAGATTAAAGATTAAAAATTAAGATTATATAAGATTAAAAATAAGATTAAAAAGATAAAAAGTCAGGGGTTCAGAAGATATTATAGAAACAGGAGTGTTAAATGTGAGCACACTTCAACCCCTAAAGAAGGATAAGAACCTGCTTCAAGGTCTTCCTGTTACACACAAATTCCATTTTGCTGAAACAACAGACAAAAACTATTTCCACTGCATAATTCGACAATAAACTTTATATGTATTCTCAATTGTCATTAATTCATTTGATGCATAAGAAAAAAAAAAAATAAATGCTGTACCTTTCTATATTCCTGAAGGACTACCTGAATTTCTTTTAGTTCGGGAAGGTCAGGCAGAAAGTATATTTCATGTAAAAAGTCTCGCACTGCATCCCTAGTAGTTACAAAAAAATATTACAAAGAATATAGCAAACATGAATTGGACAAGAAAAATCTTAAAAAAAAAAAAATCATCAAAAGAAAATAGTAAAATGTAGTAACTGGAAGAACAAAGGTTCCGACTCTGCTTAGTGAAACAAACAAATAAAATAACTAACTTCCTCCCTATTTCCAACTCCGTATACTTCTCTCTAGCCTCAATTTCCAAAGAAAAATAAGTAGTGCTTAGAGCAAACGTCAGCAATCATTGTTACCCTGTTTGCGTGGCCTGTACAGGCAAATCAGAGGTGATTCTAATGGAAAAAACACAGAATCTGAAAACAAGTTCAAGAGCAGAAAAGAAAAGCAGTTTGAATAGGTTGTAACTTGGCCAACTCTTCATATACTTCTTCTGAGGCAGTATAAAGACATCTTTTTGGATGAGGGTCTTGTTTGTCAATTTTCAAAATCTCGTTGCAGTTTGGAGAAGTAGAAACTTTATAAACAACTTAATACTTTGCAGAAAAAAAGAAGAGATTCTCTCACCGGTTCTGGGCAACTTTAAGTTAAGGTTATCCCCATTCTTATTACCGCACTTAAGAATCCATGTAACTGAAAACGTTTTGTACAGTACCTGTTCTCAACTATGAGAAAGTAAAATATGGCTGTAGTTTCCTTTGGCTGGGTATGTATAAGAGGCAATAATGCTACTATCACATGACTAAGTAGAGAGCCAAGATAAGAATGGTCCAGGCTTCGAACAAAACAATCCCAGGCTCTAAACAAGAAGAGACAACAAAATAATAATAAGTGATGATTCTTCTCAGTATAAAGACATTCTCAGTGAGTCATGAGAAACATTTTAAATTATTTCAGCTCTGTGCTTTAGGGCATTGTCTAAAAATCAGGTCGTGTTCAAGGGCAGAAGCGGCAGATATTAAAATTTGGATATATTGTCAGTTCACCTGCAACACAGTTCTGGAAAGTCATCCTTGTATCTTAGGCCTGTTCTCAGTGTAGTCATCATCTTCACTCTTACTGAACTGATGTGTTTGGGACCCATAAGCTTCATTAAAGACATAAGACTGTTTAAGGCCTATACGGATACAGAAAAAAAAATTATTTGAATGAAGTAGGTACTCAGTAAGTTAAGATACAAGCATATATTCTAACACAACTAGGCTACCCTGGCTTAACAGATCATACCCTATAAGCTAGGTGAGGTAATGAAGATGTGCTTTCCGTCTATCCCAAAATACAATGCATTGGTTTAACAGTCTCCAGCAAAAACACGCTCAGTTTGGTACTTCAGTAAAGGATGTGTAGATTAGCAGGAAAAAAAAAAAAATAAATGAAAAGGGGGCTGGAGCGACAGGATTGTAACAATAAGGAAGTTATTTAAGCTGGAGCATGTTGATAGATTAAAGAAGAAAGAACTGGAGACACCAGAGGAGTTTATGGTTACAGAAGTCTACGTGGTTGTCTACATGTCCTACTTCAGAAGTAGGAAGGGGCAGGTTTTGAAGATACAGAGGAAAATACACCAATAAACCTGTATTTAGAAACAAGAGAAATGGCATACAACCTACAGCAGAAGCATTTGGTAAGCTCCAGGGAGCAAGTAATAGCACAGGTGTCAATGGGAATGATGAAAAGGCAGAAGAGTAATATTGAGACACAAGAAAAAGCAGCAGATATTTCAGTCACACTTAGATCCGATCTAACAAGGCACGAGAATGTCCAACGTGATGCATCCGTGACACAGGAAGAAATCTGAGCTTGAGGAAAGGTCATGGAAGGAGACACTTGCAAAGAACAAAAACCAGAACACAAAAAAGTAGAAACAATAACAGATACAGCAGCAGAAGTGTTATACAAAAAGACATTCAAAAAGCAGGGACATGGGGCTAGCAAAACAAGAGCGTTTGCTTCTCCTATATTCATGTTGAAAGACCTTGGAAGAGAACACGCAGAGAAAATACAATCTGTCTAGGTAAAAGTTAGGTCGGTTCTAATTCTAAGTTACAGAAATCATCTGCACTACCTCTGTGAGGCGGCTAAAGGCCTACCTTGCTGTTAGAAGTACACTGCCTCAACAGAGCAGCATTTTCCGACTTTTTCAGGCTCAAATCAAGAAGTAAGCTCTAATTTCGGCAAGGCTCCCTATTGTAAAGCTCAAAGAAGCTGTTCTGTGAGAAGCAAAACTAAGAAAGCCTATTCTCCCCTGGATTTTTATCTTAAGCTCCTTCATATTTCTACAGTAGTAAAATTACAGTAGTAATTTTAGCTTTGTCCTCTAATTCCCTTATAACGTTTCTCCCCATAGTAACTCCAGTTTCCTCCCATATCCCCTCGTTCTCCACTTCATTTCTTCCATGCACACAAAACATACTCTGACTCCCCCTCTATAATTACTGGCTGAGTGAGAGGTGACATAAACCTCGTTTGACTGAATTACGTACGTTAGCCGACCAGTAAAGAGAAAAAATTAAGTTCTGAAGTCTTTTTCCCAGTTGGACTATCAGCTTACAAAAAAATCACATGGGAACCTTAATATCTTTGAGACCTCAAGGACGGTAGCACAATCACATAAGCAAGTCTGGAACATCAAAACAGTCCTTGCTTATCTTTGCTTTAATATTCAAGATCAGGTTGACTCACCATTTTTTTATCCTCAATGCCAACACTGGAACTCAACAACTGCATGTTAAAAAAAGCCAAAATACCAAGCAATTTAGGTTGCAGATAATCAGCCTGAAAAAAAGTAAAAACCAAATAATGTTAGTATTAACATGCTTCTAAGCTTAAGATACGAAATAGCAATGATTAAGTGCTACTTCTGAAAGACAAATGAGAAGAATCCCAAATACATACATTACTTCTTCAGAAGTATCAGCATTCAGAGAAACCCTTCTACTACCACTTCTTTATGAAGGGCATTCCATTAGGCTGCATCTTTCTCATTTTTCTAACACATACTTGGATATATATCCTAATACAGGAATGCTAGATAGGAAATTAGAGCGAGACATGAAGCACTAGCCTTTCTTCTCCTATTTGCTTCAGCTGGGATTTGTACGTGATGTTCCAAGTACAGTACACATTCAGAATGGGGGGGGAAAAATTACTGAACAAAAACCAACACAAATATTTTGATCTCCTTACCATTTGCTCAGGTGATGTTATTTCTCTAGGTCCTTGATAGGGATCATCATGAGATGCAAATGAAGCCAATATTGACAAACCATTGAAGACCTGTTGATAGTGCTCTCCTATACGTAGCAATAATTCATTATGCAGTCCCTGGTAGTCCTGTCTCAGCAAGCTACCCAGCTCTATCTCGGTCTCATTCTGTAATCGAATATCAAATAGAAACCAAGTCTTAGTTTCATCAGTCAAATTAGTACACCAAGATACAGGAAGCACTGTACTGAGGTTGACTGACCTTAAGAACCAAAGAGAAAACTTCCGGTCAGCTCAACAGATAATTCAAGTCTTTGGAACTCTGAACACAGGAAAAATCTTTCTATACTTTCTCAGAGCCAACGGAACTGATTATTTAAAAAAAAAAAAAAAAAAAAAAAAAGAATTCTGTATATATAAAAGCCCCATCTATTTTTTTGCAATACCTTAACTAACATAACACAGGAGGAAAGAAGCTCATTATTCATCTATTGTTGCTTCTAATCTGCACGTATAAGATAGCAAATGCCAATTTACCTTGAGGTAATGAAGTGCTCGCTCAAGCTCATCCTTTGAGCAGGAACAGACCAAGTGAGAGAAGATGTATTTGAAGTTGTTGATTAAAATCTCTCTTCGGTTTACATTCAGCTGTTTTGCTATGGTTCGAATGAGCATCGAGGCTGCAGGACTGGCCTTGGCTGCCAGGTCGGGCAGCAAAACTTGTAGGGTCCGCTAGTAAATTAAGAACACTTATTGGAAAAAAAATAAAACAAAAACCCAAGAAGCCCAAAATCCAGGGTTTGGTTTTGTTCCCTTTGTGTCGGTATGACAATACACATTTATGTTCATAGGCTTAGGTAAGAAGAACTTTACTGAGCTGGAAACACCCAGTCAGGAATGCAACTAAAATAAAAATAATTATTTCAGGAAGGTGCTTCATCTAACGAATACTAAGCGAAACATCCAAATAAAAGGTGAGCTAATGTTTTTTGTCCATCTAGATTCTCCACAAAAGGAAATCTTAAAATAAAACCCCAAACCCTGAAAACCACCTACCAGTCAACTAGAACACTGCTCACTTAACTACACGTTCCCCATCTACCAATACAAGTATGAGAAGAACATATATGAGCTACTTTGACTTCAAATCCCACAGATATCTAACCAGATCAAGGAGTGATCTGTTCACAGAACGGTGGCTTTCCTCAACTGAAAAAGGAAAAAGCAGACAAAGCAAAACCACACCTTAGAAAGAACCTCTTCAGGGCACTAAATCACTAGGCTAGAGGTATTCAGTGAGTATTCTAGACCTTGGATAGCTCATTACCCATCGTACTTCTAGCGCTGTAGCCACAACTAATTCCTTCATAAATGTGTTCCTCCTGACTTGTACTCCTAGTTGCAGCAATTCCAAATTATTCTAATTCTAGTAAACAATAGCAACTAGAACAAAAATTCCCATCTGATGTTCAGAGAAAAATGGCAGACTAAAATAAAAATTTACAAGCATACAAAAAATCAAAGTAAAAAGGAATGATCAACTTACTGAGAGAAAGCGATTGAGGTCTGGAAAATCAAATACATTGGCGATCTCAGATAACGTGTCCAGAGCCATTTCTCTCTGGTGAGCAGCTTCTTGTTTCTGTAGCTCATTACCCTGGCACGGAGCATTCAGTACTGCCATCTGGCTGGAGTGCAGCGATTCTACTAGAAACTAAGCACGAAGAAATAATTTTTTTTATATGATTTTCCCCTTTTTTACTCCCTAAAAATAAATACAGAAATTTCACTTCTCTTTCTGTGCATCTGTTTTTCCTCTCTCATTTATTGCACATCCATCCCAAAGTAACAATCGTGGATCTAACTGGATTATCATCTACTGCATGACTGCCTTTTATTTTGCAAACTTAGACTCAGACATGGCACACAATTCAAACCTTATCAAAGATTAGAAAATTATTTTAAAAAGATTTTTTCCAAATTTTAAACAGAACTTCTGTTTAGGTAAGAGGTAGAACAAAAACCCAAATCAATCACTGCAGTGTTATCCCTGTAACAAAGGGCATTTTCAGTTCCAGTCTTAAGTCTTAGCCTCCTACGACCATCGTGCCATACGATGCAAAAAATTATGTAGTTCCTCTATTTCAGCATTTCATTTTGTGCAACGCTTTTTTGAAAATTATAGTATAAAGATAAAAATTAAATACACAAAAAAAGAATTCAAATATATGTCTACGCAAGTCATCAACTCTCTTCTTTTTACCTGACAGATAGGCTTCTTGTACTGACTGAAAAAAGCTTGAAGTTTTATCGATTTAGCTGCTGCAAGGGATCGAATTTCTGTATATGCTGCTCCAGCCACAGAAGCTGACTTGGACAACAAACAGTGCAACAAATGCAAGAGGGCAAATGGTACCAAATCTCCTTTTGATGCCCTTACAAAGTGAGCAGGGGAGAAAGAAAAAAAATCATCATATTAATAAAATGACTTAAGAATATACAGTTACCATAATACAAAACAGCTTATCACTGTATTTTAAATAGCTTGCTTGTACTGGCCGTTAAAAAGCACAGAAAAAGATAATTAATTATGAGGGATAATCCATATGAAACAAGGCTCAGTACAGTTCCAAAGGACTCTGGATGAGGACTGAGCTTGAAGTAAGTCATTTAAGCTTACATTTACATTTGGACAGAAAGTTACTCTGTATTCCAAACTGACAATACTTTTCAATTTTCAAAATACCATCTGAAATACCTTCCAATATCTCCTGTTGTGAGAATCAAGGTATCCTTCAGCTCATTATTTCTTGATATTTTGGCTTTTGTATAGGCTTCTTTCATTCTTGAAACAAAGAGCTGGAACACAAAGAAACAAACAATAAAAAAAAAACATTTTGAAGTATCTAATACCAGTGAAATAAAGTCATATTAAGCTAGTAAAAACACACACAAAAATATGAATTCACCTCTTTTATGAGTCCTTCTTCAGAGTCTAAGGATTCTAATATGTTCTTTATGCAGTCACTAAAAGCCACTCTTACATCTTTGTCTGGATCTTCCATTAGATTTAATAAAGATCCAATAACAACCTTTATACTAGATTCGCCACTGCTAAAGTCCAGATGCTTGCAGAGATGAGGTATATTTTCTATAAATGCTAAAAGGAATGGGTTGGAGAAGGGAAGGAAAAGACACTTTTAGGTTTTCGGGTTTTTTTTTTGAATCTGTTGAAATAAAAAAAAAAATAGTGATGCAAGTAAGCCACAAAGCACACACTCATTTCTCATAAGAGCAAACAATGGTAAACTAAAAAGCTATTTAAAACTCAGATTTTAGAAGTATTAGACTTCCAGATGTAGGCACAAATCAAGATTAAGCCACCTTAGTTTAAGAGGAATATAAATAAGAACAAACATTAGCACTGACATCAACTGAAATACAAGATGTCAAGCACTGTTACAGCTACAAAAAAGCAATACAGAGTAACGTAATCAACAGATACAGCAGTAGCGGATTAATATTTTGCACAGAAGTGCAAACTGTTAATAAAAGTAAAGTCACATACCTAGCTTTACTGAACTGGATTTGTTGCTCTCAAGCAGGCTAAGAAATGGCTTGAAAACACAGGCTTGTACAGAGCAAGTTTTTTCATGAGCTGAAGTCACAGTAAGGCTGCTACATAGGATATCGTAATTAATATGCTTAATATCAGAGTTCACTAAGGAAGGTCTTACACTGAATGTACCAGAAAGACAGCAAGCTAATTGCCCAACTATAGCAGCGCAAGCCTCCTTGACTAGCTCAGACTCATCTTCAATTTGATTTCTGAAATGAAAATAAAAATGAAACCATTTTAATAAACTGTTTGCATTTCTACACTGTCTGAATTCTCTAACTATACTGAGAACATTATTAGGACAATTTAAAGGATCTGTCTCACCAAAATATCTTTTTCCTTTTCAGATCACTCTGAGGCTTTTTTAAGTGTATGAAACAGCACTGTGCATTGTGGGTCTTGCATATTACAAAGAAACTTAAGACTAGAAGCAGTAGCACAGAGGAGAGCAGGACGGGTATACAAAAAGCAGAAAAACCTGAAATGTTTCAAAACATTAACAGACACATGGACAAATGTCATGGATATTTCAATGACAAAAGGATCCCATTCCCCCTGGTTAGTTTACATTTATTATTTAGGACTGAAGTCTTCAACTATTGAAGTAACTTGCAGATGGACATGGTAAGTGAACGCTATTCTACCAAACTTCTTCACTTATACCTACCCATTGATACTTTTTATGACCTCTCAAATTGAGAGCTACTAAATTTTGAATGAAATACAAATAAGTATTTATTTCAGTGCTCATAATACATATTTTACATACAAAGCTTTCTTCTTCTCACATGAAGAAAAGCAAAGCAAAATTGATACATACAAAAGAGTTTTTGGAATCATACTGTAGGATGGCACATTTGATGGATGAAGCAGGACAGAGAATCCTTTAACACAGGTAGCCCGAATTACTTCATGAGGGCTTTGTAGTGCCCAATGATAAATGGATTTTCTCCAGTCCAGACGTACGTTTGTTGGGAAGAGAGACAGAAGAAACACACAGTGTGACTGAGTCTGAGGTGCTGAAGGTAAAAAAAAAAAAAAAAAAAAAAAAAAAAAGGCAGTAAATTCGTATATTCATTATTCATAATATTCATTAATAAATTTATATATTCATTATTCACAATATTCAAAAATTTAATAATGTTAATCATCTAAGAGGATACAGAAAGTAAGATTAAATTGCTTTAAGGTAAAATTGAGACATAAAAGAATTTCTCCAAAGAGATATTGGTTTTTATATACTTTAACATACTTACAGAAGCTACGGGCAGTTTGTTGACTCAAAAGTAGAGGATCATACCCAAAAGCAGATGGCTTAAAAGAAGAATCCTCAGAGTGGCTGTAAATCCAGGGCAGAGACAGCATTCCACATAAGTTATCAAGAATCTGATCACTCAGTGGAATTTTTACTAGGAAAAAAACAAAACAAAAATAAAAAAAGTTTATGGTTCCATATAGCTTACAAAACAAATACACATCTTACATTCTTGATTTGCTACCGAACGTTATTTTTTCTATCAACAAAGGTCAGTGTCAATACTCGCTCCCACATGTTGATATTCTACATTTTAGGAGGTATAATAATGTAGTGTTACATAAAAATTGCGTGAAACAAATGGCAGCATGTACTTTCAAGAGCATCTGAACAAATACAACTTTGGCATTTCAGGATATGTACAAGGAATCTCAGGTGGACTCCATGACATCTAGCAAGCTGAACTCACAGTATCACTTGGTCTTAGAGTCTCTGTCCTCCATCCAACTAGCTACCTTGTGAAAACACGTATGCACTTTATATTTTCAGTATGCTACCTGCAGGCCAAATTTTGCTGAAATTGGCCAGAAGATTTGAAAGCTTTGGGTGAAACATGCATTCACAGAAGCACCATGCCTTACTTTTAAAAAGAAATGTAGCTAAAACCATTGCCTACAAAGTTAATTTCTTATGCATATTCACTATTGCTATACAGGTTTTACGTGAACAAGAAACAACAGAAGTACAGAAAAATGAAGACTAATAAATTGTGTTTCAAAAAAAAAGGAAGCTCTCTATACAGAGAAAAACACACTTTTTTTTGTTAATGTAACCATTTTTGTATAGGAATTGAGTTCTAATAATCTCAGAGAGATCTATAATTTCAACTTATCCACCACAACAAACCACTTCAGTTTTACCTGCATTTCTGGTTTACACATCCAGTAGAAGACATGTTAGTTTACAGAATTTCTCACCTCGTGCATACAGCAAAGCATCGAAGATCTTCACTATTCTGTCAATCACTTGTTCTAGGTTAACAATTTGAGCAGCAGCCTCTAACAGGTTCCTGCAGACCTTCACTACTCTTGTGACAAAATCAGAGGAAATCCACGTGAGTTGTATATTCACCACAGAATCTGAGGAGCTGGGAGTATTCTTAGAAGTGTCAGAGTTACATGGATAAGTTACTTTACAATCCACACTGTTTAAAAAAAAAAAAAAAAGAAGTCACGATTAATGCAACCGAGTATAAGCATTTAACATTACAAGCAAAGTTACTGTGAAAATGCAACTCTTATACAGGACTTTTGAAACTTACGGACAAGTATTAAAGTAATCTATATATATCACAACTAACAATTACAAGAAACTATTAACTCCTTTGTTTCACCTTGGTACCTTTACCTGGTAGAACACGGGGGAGAACAATGAACTATGCACAAAGCAGCTAGTCGCAGCATTACAGCGATCCCTTCTACAGCTTGAAGAACATCCGCTGTCAGAATTTCTTGCTCAAGAAGAAATATTAAGGATGCAGCTTTGTTTGCAACTGCATTCCATAGTGTGCTCTTCAATTTCATGTTCACAGGACTAAGTCTGTAATATTAGCAATATTAATTAATAATTAATTGAGCCTATTAGCAGTATTAATTATTTTTCACACATACACTTTTTTCAGAAATGAGAAATCAATGTAACGAAAATAGAGCCACACAATTTTGGATACAAGACTACAGCGTTAAGGAAGTATCAGCTCGAGCTTTAGCTTACTTGTGCTCTTTGGAAGAGCAAACTATTAGTTCTGAAATCACATATGAGGGCAAGTCAAAACGCACCTGCAAGGCTATAAAGGTATAACTCCACACTAAAAGTGTTATTACAGATACAAGGCATAACCAAAAATGATTTTTAATAGCTTGTTTAGATGGCAAGTCAAGTAAGGAACAAAAGAGAATGATCTGGATTATAATCTTTCAAGTACGTAAGAGCGTAAAGAGCGCATGAACACCTTATTTTTTATATCAATATCTATCTCCATGCAAATATTTTATACATATGTATATATGGATTAAGCGTTAGGACTGTGTGAGTTTAAACGGAGTATAAATTGGTCATAAAAACTGTAAAGTAGAGGAAATTTTGCAATTCATACATACACATAGACATACACGTACACACATTCATATACATATTTTACACTGGCAGCAAAAGGCTAAGGAAGGCTCAGGAAAACATGTGCTCACTGTGGCAGAGGACACACTGATAAAGGACATGGAAAAAGAGTGAAGTACTCAATGTATTTTTTTTCGGTCTCGACTTTCACTGGTAATAGCTGCCATATGGCCTCTCAGCTCCCTGAGCCTATTAGCAAAATCTGTAGCAATACAGCACTACCAAACGTAAAGATGGTTACAGCTAGGCATCACTTAAGCCAGCTGGACATACACAAGTTCATGGTACCAGACAGAATGCGCTCAAGGGTCCCGAGGGAGTTGGCTGATGAGATTACAAGGCTGTTCTCCATAATCCTTGGGAAGTCATGGTGACAAGGGTGGTTGTCGACTGACGACTATAAAAAGCAAAATAACACCCTCATCCTCAAAAAGGGCAAGAGGGAAGATCCAAGGAACTATACGCTGGCCAGCGTATAACCTCAGTCCCTGGGAAAGTTACAGAGCAAGCCCTTGAACTTAGTTCCAGCCACATAAGGAACAAGAAGGTAACTGGGAACAGCCAGCATGGATTTACCAAGAGCAAAGAGTGTCTGACTAACCTGCTTCTTTTCTATGATGAGGCAGTTGGCTTTGTGGATAAAAGGAGAGCTGCTTATTTACAGGGGCCACAACTGGCTGGAAAAATGGGCTGACAGGAGCTTCATGAAGTTCATTCAATAAAGACAAATGAAAAGTCTTGCATCTGGCACAGGATAAACCCATGCAAGAGAACAGGCTGAGGCCTGACTGGAGGAGAAGCAGCTTTGCAGAAAATGAGCTGGTGGACCTGTGGAAAAGTGGAACATAAGAGAGCAGCGTGCCCTTGCTGCAAAGAAGTTCAATTGCATATGGGGCAGGATTCTGTATTAGCAGGAGTAAAGGCTGATAAATGGTGTTCTGCACTTAGGAGGCCACATCCGAAGTACTGTGTCCAGTTTTGGACTCCCCAGTACAAAAAAAGATATCAACACGCTGGAGCAAGCTCAAGATGGCCAGGGGGCTGAAGCGCAAGACGTAAGAGGAGAGCCTTTGTTCATCCTTAAGAAAAGGAGGCTAACGGGAACTCTTACTGCTGTCTACCTAGCGGGAGGCTGTACAGAAGGCACAGCCAGACTCTTTTCAGAGGTGCACAGTGGAAGGAGAAGAGGCAATGGACACAAGGAAGAACACAGAAAACTTCAACTCATATTTAAGGAAAAAAAAAAAAAAAACCAAAAACCCTGGAACAAGGGTCCAGAGAGTCTGTGGAATTGCCATCTTTGGATATTCAAAACTTGACTGGACAAGGCCTTGACCAACCTAACTAGACCCGCTTTGAGAAGGTCCAATGTAACAGTATATGATTCTATCATATCATATATATGTATTCTCCTGGCTTTTCTGTTCAGAATGCGTAGAAATGAAAGTAAAATAATGTCTTGAATACGCTGAGAATAAAAAACAGCCTCCTTAAAGTCTGGCTTAATCAAAAATGATCTATCGATTCCGATTCCTCAAAATATCAAACAGTCTTTTCCCAGGGAGAAGATCATTCAATGTGGTTGCTCTGAAAAACTGCTTCAAAAATAAGTTAAGACATCTGGTTATTATTTACTAGCCAAATTACTATGAAAGTGGTTACTGAATACACGTCATACATTACTGGTATAGGCGATCTCTTTGGAGGCTTTGTTTGTAGGCTTAGTCGTCGTCTTTTCTCTGGAACTTCATCACTGCTGCTGCTCCACCCATCAGTATCAGAAGTTTCTAGCTGGTTTTGGTGGTGAAGCTCTTGAACAATTTCTTCTGTTTGTGTTTTTAGTGCAGTATAAAGTGGACTCACCAGATACTAGGATGGACAAATAGCAGAAATACCATGATGAAGTAATACTACGTCTTACTTTCCAAAGACATGATAACATTGTTTCTAACTTAAAAATATAAGACTTAAAATATCAAAAGTGTCACAAAGTTCTTAAAAAACAAACAAACAAAAAAACCCTTCCACTTAATGGTCTTAATTACATGATGAAAGCTTTTATAAGTAATGACATTTCCTGAGTTTCTATCAGGGATAATTGCTAATGCCGGTTCTTTCATTCAGCTTGTTCAGCTGTCTGCTGGGATTATTGAATTAGTTTCTCCATTCCTGCCACTGTTCCTGGCTACTGAAGCCATCAAGGTAGACCCAAGTTCAAGAGACATTAGATGGATACAGATGTGGGTGTATGGAGTAGAAGACTCAGCACACCAACACCTCGTTGTTTAATCTTAAACCTTTATGTCTCCCTGCCCCCAACAAATATGACCAAAAGCACATGGTTAGAAAGAGCAACTCAGATGAAGTGAAATTATTTAAGCTCCCCTTGTTTGAGCCAGTTTTACTGCGACATCCTTATTCTATACTATGATTACAGACAGCGCGATAGTGCCCGCATAGCCTCTCGCTACTTTAGCGCATCTGAAAAATAGGGTCCAGACACACCCAGCTTATCAAAGAGCTATAACCTGTAAAATCACGTGAAACAGCTGAGAGTATCAATCCAGTTGTCTAACAAAAACAATAATTCCTAGAATTTCTTCTTTCCACAGATGTAGGTTTTTGTGCATTACCCGTTCTCATGATAAAAAGAGTTTTTAAAATTAACCTACCTCTTGTTCTTCCTGAGTACCAAGTGCATTCACGAAAATTTTGCATATGGTACCGATATGGACGTTTCTTACTTGCAAGGCAGATTCATAGCCAACTGGAACAAACTCCAGAAAATATTGCAATATATGGCAAAAAGCAGCTTTTAGCTTTTCAGACTGAAGACACCTGAACACATCACCTTCAAACAACGCACAGAGCTTCTCGAGTAGCATATTCAAGTAGACAGGTTCGATATTTCTGTAAGAATCTGCTTCAAATGGCAACAACGTCCTCACCAAGAGTAAGAGCGGTTCTTCAAAGAGTCCTGTTTCTTCAGCATCCATTTCAAGTATTGACTGCAGAATTCCAAAAAAGACTCTGAAGAAAACACTGGCCAGCTGTTCTGGAGGTCCTCCCAAATGAATTAATTTTATTAAAAATTTCATTGCCAAAGCTTTAACTTTTGGACTACCATACTCCAACAAGGAGCAACCTATCCCCCACAGAATAATATCTTGTCTTACAAAAAACACATCTGCAGCAATGTCTGTCAGAACAGACATTAATATAACTTCCAAACTTTCTACATTGGGCATGCCCATCAGCTGCAACGGTGCCAATCTTAAGTATCCAACATTGTCACTTGAATTGCTTAAAAATCTCTTTACAGCCACTGGCCAGACCAGCATATCTCCCCAGAGATGCTTCTGTGTGTCTCTTTCATGCAGGAAAATTAAATCTTGGAAAAGCTGTAGCAAGTCTTTTGTTAGTACTTCAAAAATGGAACAACTCTTCATTTTAAATAGTAGCAGTAAAGAGCAGATGACATCACAGATGTTCTTGTGCAACGTACAGCAATTTGGAGTTGCAGCAATTCGGAGAAGCCTTGTTATGATCCAATTACTAAATTCTAGGAAAATAAAAAAGAAAGAGCACACGTAAAAGAATTTTTAAGATAAAAACAAAAGCTCATATTAAGGCCACCTTCTTGGGAAAAAAACAAGCTGCTCATCACTAAAACCATAAATCTCCTTGCGATAAAGGCATCTAGGCTTGATAAACAGAATGCCTTCACAGAGACAGGAAACCTCTTTGAAGAAGAGGGAAAGTGGGGGAAAAAAAGGGCACAACAACAACAACAAAAAGATTTCAGGCTAAGTATCATTTCATCTACATTTTCCGCATATTTAAAAAAGACTTAGGAAATGACTATGGGTTCAGGATGACTATGGGTTCCTTTCCAACAGGAACTGGACAGTATCTTAATGACTACACAACAGTAATGAATAAGGTCAGACTCTGTCCTGGTATATATCTCGACAAGTTTCCATTATCACAAGTGCAAATCAATTTACAGTTATAAAAGGATATCGTAAGATTAACTTATAAACATGAAGTGCTGAACTTGCAAGAGAACAAAAACGGGGAAAAGGGAGATTTGCATGATCCACGGGCAGAAAATTTAAATCACGTAAATACCAAATTTCAACATAAAATTTTTCAACCAACTCACCAATGCAACTGCATTCAGTTTCCTCCTGATTTCCATCCATGTTTACAAACATAAGAGGGGAAGATTTCATGATATGTTGAATAAAATCAAGCAGCATTACAGAACTTGGCTGTGAATCAGATTTCTTAATAAGCTCCAAAGCAACTGAAAAAAGAAAGGCAGATTTCTGAATTAGTACCATGACACAGCAACTTCACAGATTTTGTTCATACTTAACAGGGAAAGAAGAAAATTATTACATAAAATATTATTATGTGGTATTAAATCTGTAGAGTTATCAGTTAGGAGTGCTTTATAAATTTGCAAAGCACAAGATTTTTAATGTTGTGAGCATATATACTCATACGCCTCTGCACTTCACATAGTTACTTCTTCTAACAGTTATACATTTGACTCACATTACTTCATATCACATCAGCAAAGACTTTATCGTATAGATTATTTTAAGTAAGTCATAATAGTCATTCAGCTATTAAATTTTTGTTGAAATTGTAACTCATATATAACTTATTTTTAGCAGGAATTACATAAAGGAAAAAACAACAACAACCCAAAACAGATGATCATTTTAAAAGCAAGAGGTGCAATGCTTACCAACATCTACATCTGTAAGAATTCTGTCAATGAACTGGCAGAGTATTTGCCTCGGTTTCTGCACAACGGAATTGTATTCTTCTGGATTAGCACTAAAATTAAAAATACAAAATAACTATTTAAAGTGTATCTCAGCAACACAGTGTTAAACACTGAAAGTGGTACTTTTTACTTCTAGAAGACTTCAAAGAGAAATACAAATTGATTCCCCTTTTCAGTGACCAATATATTGTCTGCTTCTCTTTTTCCTCATTTTTCAAAAGAATGAAGTTTTATGATGTGCTGAAGATCATTAAATTTTTGGCTATGCAGTTATGCTTGATATATATTAAATCTATCTCCGACTCATTAAGGGATTTATACACACTACTCCAAAGCAACAGAACAGTTTTGGTACAGAAAAATAAAATTAGGAACCTATTTTAATTTTAGAGTTGCCAAAATTATTCAGCTGACTAGCTGTCAGTACGCAAGGTAAGAGGTATCGACTGCAGCAGCTCTGACAACTAAGATACCAGCTGACGCTGCCAGGTCAAATCTTCAGCATACACTTGTATCTCCACAGCCATTAGTTGCCTACCACAATCACAGCTACAGTTTTTTAGCTTTGCAGATTGCTGCCATTACCACTTTAGAGCCAAACATTGATCTCTGTATAGATGGCCCTGATACAGGCCCCAATTGTGAAAAGCTTGTATGCCAGTTTAGTGTTTGCAGCTTTAATGAACTGAGCTGGACAAGAGCAATTTTTGATGTGTGAGGGCATGTGTAGCAAATAACTGTAGTCTCAGGGTTAAGTAGGTTCACTTCCCCTGATGCAATGAAGATCGCAGCTAGGATAGGGACACTTGCAAAGCACAGTTTGGATTGCTTCAGTGAAGGCTGCAGACTGGATTGCAGCAGGCTTACAGAAAACTCAGACATCCACCTATTTAAGTAGGCTATCTTTCCTGTAACCTGAACGACAACAAACCAAGATGTTCTCTGTACACATGTTTAACCAACCAGCCACAAAAGGTCAAGAACACCTTTGATCAGGGCATTACCTCAAGAAGCAAGGGATCCAAGTTCCAACTCTGCCACAATCTCCCCCCTCCCTGACATAAAGATGGAGTCCGTTTTGGCATCTGCACAACCGGTGCTCATGCTACTCTTTTGCTTTATGTGGTTGTTATAAAGCACTCAACTACTGCACTAAAGGGAATGTAAGACATTCAGGTACTGCAGAAAGGAGTTTTCCATAGCTTAAAAAAAAATGAAGGAACAAATGGAACAAAGAAGGCTGTTCCAGTCATGCCATCATCCCGAGGGACCTTCTGGAGTGCATGCCTCAAACACGGACGTTTAACATCTCACTTTCAACTCTTCTAACTGAGCAGCAGCGAATGACGATTACAATTTACAACTTCCAGATGCAGTTCTGACTAGAGGAGCTTTAAACTAGTAAGGCGTCTAATCGAGTAGCGCAAAGCACGCTAGAGAGGACTAACAGATGCTTTAAGGTCTTTCAATTCTCAGCGAAACCCCGCTGGAAGCACAACAGAACAGCCCTCCCCAGGAGGCCGGGCGCTACGCCCGGGCAGCCCAACGGGGCCCACCCGCCCGGCTGCACCCCGGGCTGAGGGGTCGGGTCGGGGCAGGCCCGGCCCCGCGAGGCCTCCCTCGGCGGTGGGGAAAGAACCTACTTTCTCCACTTCCCCACAGCCACCCGCTCCCCCCAAGCCCTCCCGCCTAGGAGGGGCCGGCGGACGCGGCTGCGGGGCCGGGCGCGCCCTACCTGGCCAGCTCCCGCAGGGCCGGGATCATGGAGGCCATCTCCAGGCCCTGCTCGGCCATGGCTCCCGCTTTGAAACGCGCGGCGCGGCGCGGCGGCGGCACCCGGCGGACGGCGGCCGGTAGGGCTCAGAACACCGCCGTTCTCGTGCGGGCCGGTTCTCTGCCCGCTGCCCCTCCTCCCTCGCGCGGCTGAAATTTTAACCGCTTCGTCACCAGCAGAAAGCCCCGCGGGGGGGGGTGGGGGGGGGAAGGGGGTCAGGTCAGGTTTTTAGCGGCCTCTCAGGGGAGGGCAGCAGGGCGCTCCTCGCCGTCGCAGCGCTCAAAGTGGTAAAAACAGAAAGGGGGCAAGCGTACAGCGGGGGGGGGGGGGGGAGGAATACCGCCAGCCATGAGTGGAGCCTGTCACAGGGGCGCTGAGGAGGGAACCTCGGTGCCCCTCGGGCGGAGGCCCCGCCGCCAACGGCCGCCTGCCCCGCCCGCCCGCACCCGCGGCTGCTAATTCCGCCAACGGCGAGACTGTTTTATCGGGTCACGGGAAACGGCGCCGCCGCAGCCCGCCCCGGCGTTGGCCCTGGGCGCTGCCGCCCCGCCCCGCCCCGGCGGCGGCAGGTGGCGGCGGGGACGCGGCAGCAGGAGCAGCAGGTAGGGAGCGGCTGCCGGTGCCGGTACCGGTGCCTGGCCCGGGGTTTGGGGCCCGGCGCCGGGCCTGGGGGGTGGGACGGGACGGGACGAGGCGGGAGGGAGGGCGCAGCCTGGCCGTGCGGGGTCTTGGCGCCCGCCGGCTCTGTGCCGCTCCGCGTAGCTAGCAGCAGGAAGGATATTTAAAATATAGTGGTTATTTTTTATTTGTCAGTGTGCGTTACTTTCCGTTCGTGTTCTTTTGAGGGGACAAAGGTATTTGAACGCATAAATGCTTTAAAGAAAAACCCTAAAAGCGTTGTGCAATGTACTTAAAGTAGCCTGCTTTCTTACGCTACAGGAAAAATTAAATGCGTGCTTTAGTAGCAGTCCTGGGATGTAATGGTGATTGTCACTGTATGGCCCATACGTGGGAGCCCTGCCCACGCAGCAAGTCTGTGAGACCTCGGAACGTGAGAGGATACAAAAAGCGTTCTTGTGTGTAGATACTAGTAGCAGGAAGAGTACTTAAGGGCAAATTGAAGTCTGAGCTTTGCTTTTCTGATTCAGAAGCATAATACTTTCTGCATTTGTTTCTGAACTGCTTAGCATTGTTTCTGGGCTGAAATAAAATCCTCTCAGAGGCTTGTAATTCTGTTGCCTGTTTCCACTGCACTGTGCCTATATCTTTTGCATGTAAAACAGCCCAGGAAATGAAGTGGATGCATCTGTGTGTTGCTGTTACTGATTCATTGCAGGTGCATGCTTTTAGGGAACCTATTGCTAATTAACTTTTTCAGCTACACCTGGTTATTTTCATCCTACAAAATACCTGTATACGGTTTCATACAAAGTTTTGCTGATCTTTCAAAGATCAAAGAGTACCCTGGTTGCTAACATAGGAAGGAATGAGAATGTTTCAAGAAACGTTGCAAAAAATAATTGAGTTTCATCTTAAATTTTTCAACGCTTCTTGCAATTTTCTCTACCAGCTGACTGTAAAATATTGGCCTTTTGAGATTCATTCCCAGGAGCGAAAACGGTTTACACGTTTTCTTAAGTAGAATTTCAATGATACAGGAAGACAAGGTACGTCTGGGTTTTGTTGTCAATTTTATTTTGAACAGAGAAGTTTCTACACAATTTAAATAAAAATATATACTTCTTGTTAGAACAACAATCTGAGTGTAAACTGCCAATTCTGAGACAGCAATCACTGCATAGAAAGTGTAAATTGCACTACTTGCTAATTTGAAGTAGAATGGAAGTCTCGGTGTCATCCCTGATAAACTTGGGATCCCAACAGATATTTAGCTATCTTTCCTAAGAAGATTTGGAGTAGAATACATACATATTCTTCAGCTTTTAATCCTAAGAAATACAATAAATTTATTGAAGCATAGAGAGATGTTTTTTTGTTTATAAAGAATAAATGGGGCAGACAAAGTGCTTGACAACAACAAATAAGTACTTTTGCCTGGAAGTCTCCCAATTCAACAGTGAGCTCATGCTAATATAGCTATTGCAGAAACACTTTCATTTGGCATAGGTAGAATTCTATAGAAATTTATGTTGCAGTTACTTCAAACGTGTAATTCAGGCTTTTTTGTAGTAAATACTCCCAGCAATTCACTAAAGAGGTGTCTCCTGCTCCCTACCCCTCAGTGGTAGTGAGGCCAGGAGCCTCTGTTCTCTCCCAGTGACAAAGCCTCATGTGCTGCCTTCTGACCATATCATCATGTTCTTCCTGTTACCTTGGTCTTAACAGGACTCTCTAGTGCCCCTAATGACAACTGCATTGTCCCAGGTTCACAGTGTTTGTGCTGTGAAGATAAACGATGTCTTCTCGATGCTCACCTTAAAATATTTTTATGGGCACTCACAAAACCAAAAACACCTAGCTTTGCCCCTTGCTTTTCTTGAACACACAATAAGAAGCTCAGTAAAATTTCAATTCACCTCCGTCTTGTTTCTCCCTCATCTCATTATTTTATACTTTATATGTCTCTGTGTCCTCAGTAGGAGGGGGAGATGTATTATCATCCATCTGGAGAGCGTGCCTCATGACTAAAGAAATTAGTGTGCCTTGAGACTGTTTTGTATCTTCTTTTCCAGTGCAGATCCATATTGGTGAAATAGGTGTGCAGAACTCCCAGCTTACAAAACTCAGGAAAATTCATGCAGGGAGTTAGAGCTAGGTATCAAATGCAGTGTGTACAGTAGTGTCAAGATATCTGCTAAAAATTTCTTCCCCTCCCTCCCCCCCCCCCGCCAACTTGAACAGTCCTCTCACTTCTTGCATGATTCTCCCACACCTAGGCCTGCATCTTCTTTGGCATTGGTTGTTTTTTTTTTTTTCCACGTACCTTCCCAGGGCACTCACTTAAGTTTCATACTCACACTGAGTAACACAGAGTGACTTTGCTTTGGGCCAGCAGGTCCTACACACAAAGGCATGTTGATTCTGCTTTTATTCATTCTGTTGCAATTTAATTCAAAGATAGAGGTGAACGTACTGTTCTTCTTGGGGCTCATCCACTGCGTGGATGTGTGAGAGATGGTGCCTGTTAATAAGACTGCAGTTAAATCTCAGCTGTCCCTTGTCAGTAGACACAAGTGATTTACGATGACCTAAAGGCACCTGTGTATTTCTTGATGTCTTCATGAACCGTGAAATACAAACATTGTACAGGCTGATACGGTGGTCAGAGGAAGTTCAGCCAAGATGGTGCAGTGAGCTCCTCTGAACTGTACTAAGTGGTTTTATGTAATATCAAGGTGTGCTTATGGTTTTTCACTTGCATGGTTGCTGTAATAATACCCAATGGTCTGTATGATTACTTGAAAACTTATTTCCATATATAGTCATGAAAGTGCTTGTCAGAGTAGTTGACTGACCTTTGAACGTGTTGAATTGTTCCTGTACACCATAAAAACGTATATTCCGGAAGGCTATGTTTTTGTCTATGCCTGTGTCGCCTAGTCAACTTGGCTAGAGGGAAGAGGCACAAGTCAAAATAATATTCAGTCCGGAATATTGGTTTGATGATTTTAAAAAAAAAAAAAAAAAAAAAAAAAGAATAGTGAAAAGTTGAAATAGTAAATGTCAGTAAGGGCCATTCACCAGCTGGCATCCTGAAAGCAGGAATATATAAATTCAACCACTAGGCAAAAACTGACAGGTGAAAGAGGGGACAAAAGTGAGGAAAGAAAGAAAATATATAAAACTGTTTTTTAACACCCCCTTTCACTCTATGTTATCCACATAGGTCCTAGTCTTGCAAACACTTATCCACATATTTTTAATATGAATAATCCTGCTTACGTACTTAAGACTATTCATGAAGTAAAATTAAACATTTGAGTAATTCAGAGAGATAGTGTGTTAGATTATATGTTCTTTGGGAACCTGGCATTATTATTTGTATAGTAGCAGCCACTGTTTTTTGCTTATGCACAGACGCTACTGATAAAAAGTAGTTGCCTGTATATATATCTCTGTTATTTATGGTTTTTGCTTTCTAGTAGAAGAATATTACTCTTCAGGTTAGCAGCTTTGGAGTAAACTCATAGGAATTTATTTATTACCGGGACTAGTGTTACAAAGTCAAGACTTTCCTGAGTTGATAATTCTGGAATAAAACTAAGATGCTTGGAATCTACTTCCTTAAGGCAAAACTTTCAAAATTTTAAATGCTGATTAAAAAAAGTATTCCATAACTAGGGAATGTGATTGACAATAATGACTCCTTGGGAAAAATGTTTGCGTGGTTTCATAGGCTCACGCAAAACTCTGTGCTAGTCATGGCAGGAGAAAACTGTGCAGTGTTTTAATTTAAAATGTCATTTAAACTAAATTTGTTTGAAAGTTCTAGCTGTTTTAATTACAAAGGTTCTTCTTTTTATTAAGAACAAATTCTTAAAATCCGAATAACTGTGCTAGCTATTTTCATAGTAAAAATTTGTTGTTTTCCTATAAAGCTTTCATGAGAGGAGAAATAATTTTCTATCTGATTCTATGTTTCACACTGCTCAAGACTAGAATAGAGTTTAGGCTTGGTAATATTGATAAAAGATGTCCAGGCTATTGCTAAATGCGAGAGTTCTCTAATTTTCTTTCCGTGGCTCACTGTAGAAACCGATGAAATGGAAGGAGAAAGGGTAGTCACAGGTTTTTGTCCTTCTATTGCCTTTGTTAGAAGCCAAATAAATTAAGCCAATGTATGCATGTTGTAGCATTATTTTCCCAGTAGGGTATGGTTTTTTTTGTGTGTGTTTTCCCAGTATTTAAGACTTCTACTACTCCAAGGGATTTGTATCAATGGGATGGATATCACCTTTGCAGCACATGATAGGAAAATGTCTAAACTAAAAAGGTTGTACCCATATCCTTATCCTTTAATGCTCATATAAAGTCTAAGTCTGTGACGTTAGTGGCCTCCCTAGCGCTAGCTAATTAAAGAAAATATTTTCGTAGAGTTCACCGGGACATGTGAAAAGCTTCACACCCTCGATAATTGTTGATAATAATTAAAAATCCAAAAGTAACTACGTCTAAATAAGTGGATTAAATAAATGTAGACCAGGAATACCAACGAGTAAAAGGAATCTGATCCAAGCAAACAGGATTATTACTGTAGCAGGCTGTGTACTGTGCCTGATGATAAGGAAGCAATAAATTGCAAATTAGTGCTGGGAAGATACCTAGCTAAGCAAGTGCCATGACTTTCGAATCTAAAAATCAGTTTTGAAGATTTTTTTCCTGTAGGATGTCATATCTCTGTATCGCTATTTCGTTTCAACCTAGACATTCACTGAGCAAACAGTTGACCAATGGTCATGTTATGGTATGCAAAGGGATATTAACAATAAAAACAACAGCTAGCATTAGCCAGATCAAGTTAAGTATGAATCAGGAGTTCTTAAGTTACTGATATAAACAGCTCTGCCATACAGTCATGTCATGCCACGCCACTTTATTAAGGGATTTTTAAGCATCACTGTTGCTACACATGTTTAAACGAGGACTGCAAAATGAAGTAAGAAGGGTGGCTTCTCTGTTCTCCAGTATATTATGTTTGTGGTAGAATTACATGATTCCAGCTTTGACTGAACTGGTCCCATTCAGTAAATACTAGATGCCAGTCATGACGTTATTATTTGTCTTATTTGTTTTGGTACTTCTACATGTAAATTACTTGATGAATTTCTGGGGGGGGGGGGGTCGGTTGCTGCTGTTACGTACGCATTTCTGAAGAGAGTAAAGGTGGTATGTCACAATAGCTCATCAGTGAAACTGGTATTGCTGAGCCTCAGGAATAAATTATGTATAAAGTAGATTGTGTACTTGTGCAGAAGGGATTATCAACCCACATTCAGGGTTTTCTTGCAGATGTAATAGGCACTAGCGAAAAAGAAAATAATAATGCTGGATCCGGTATCACCCTGTTTAATTCACTTAGTGTAGTAACCTTTTCATCTTACTAATAATCATTGGTAGATTTCTGCCTGGACTGATTTTAAAAAATTGACATATAGTAAAGCTGAATTATTCGGCTATATGTTATCAGCTAGATTATATTTACTTGAATGCTAATTTAAAGGATTTGTCTCAATCTGAGCTTCAGGATCTAGCTATTACTTATACATAGAGTTCAAATAGAGAGAAGGCTAATGTCTTGTGTTCTCTTGGGTTGCTAATAATAATACTAGATTGTTTTCCAGAAGTCATGAATTTCTAGTAGCTGTCCATAGTGGTGAAGGGAGTTAAAGGGCCCTTTCAGGTCAACCAAAAGTACAGTAATGAGTTTTCTTCTTGCTTAAATGACACCAATAAAGAAGTTATGCTTACCTCAGAGGAATCATGTTTTCGACATAGTGATTATACATTTGTTCTTCTGCAGTTAGCATAGCTGTTTTCTGAAGCAATAGATATGTAAAGTGTATTTGGTATCATGCTTTATCCCCCAATTCTATCCCTGGTGCCATTTTTAAAATCTAGTGTGTAGTTAATTTACCACTTCAGATTACACTCACAAAGACTAGTAAGGCATTTTGAGGAAGAGCCTTTTCTGGGCAGTAATTCTTTCTTTGTAGTTACCATTTGATTGACTGACATCTTTTTCCCCTGACGTCCAGGCTGGTGTTATTCTGCTAACTTCTTCATTCCTTTCTGTTCACTGTAGGTTTTTGTTTTCCAAAATTTTTATATCTTAGATTGTTTTTGTCTTGCTGATTCATCAAGCTCCTGTTTTAGTTCCACCTTTGCCTTTCTTTCATTTTGTTTCTACATATCCTAACTTTTTTTTCTGCACTAGTTTACCCCAAGGACAAAGGAGACAAAGTCTGTGCTTTCATAGCCTGAAAGTAGGTCAAGAGAAAGTAATATACGTTTTTGGTTTTTTTTTCCATTGGGCTGACTTTTGCTTCTGCTGTGTTTCTAGTGCTTCCTACCTGATGTATAGAACTAAAATGTATTTAATTTAAACTGCTGTGGATTTTGCCAGTGTAGCTGCCATAAGGACTTGGGTCTGATGTTAGATCTCTTTTTCCCTTAGGTAGAATGATGTATTTGGTTTAAAAAAAATCATAACTAAATATAAAAATGTATTTTGCTTCATTTATCATCTATATCAACCACTTAATTGTATGGGCTGAAATGTTTTTTCACATCTCAAACTAGTATATCCCCAAATGTTATAGCATGTGAATAAACTTAAGCCTTATGAGTAATTCCACTGATATCAGAGATTTATCATTTGCTTATAATTGTATCCATTGAAAACTACTTCATAGAATAATTTGTCCAATAAGCCTTTAATCAAAAAACTGACATATTGTTCCCCTTCTTTGTTAATCGATGATACTCATATGTCTCCAATCTTTCAAATGGATTTCATTGTTCTGCTATTGCTATGTGTCTGTGGATATGTATCATTGCACGTTCATGGGAAATATCAGCCTTCTTTAAGCTACAGTGTTGGAGGCTCTACAATGGTACGGATAAAGTAAAATAAGACTTCATCAGCGTTAACTGAAATAGCACGTATATGTGGGTGTGCCATCGCAAAGTAGAAATTTCCTTTTGTGCAGATAGGAATTACTTAGGCTTTCTGGGGTAGTGGGGAGGCAGGACACGATTCTAATAAAATTAAGCCTGGTAAATATTTCATTTACCTCTTACAGTTTGGTAATAGTATACATATTTTACTCTTAAATTTGTTCTTAAATTTCAGGCTGGATGATTATTGTAGTTACCATAAAACAAGACCGAGCGTTAGCATTAAAATTAGGAATATATTACTATGCTGCATTAAAGTCCAGGCTGTTTTGCATTCTTACAATGCCACTTACGTGAAAGAACAAGGGCCTGCTATTTCCTGCAAGTGGCATATTACGGTAATTGTTATGAACCCCTAGTAGGGGAATACTTCTGGTGGCTCCTTTATTATATAATGTAAAGCCTACTGAAACGTATCAGTCATATAGCTAAAAAGTATGTCCAGATATTAAGGATGTTAAAACTAATCTGAAGGGTGATATATCTGATCCCAGTTGAGGATAAACTGCTTTGCAGGAGCCTTTCTTCCAAACCCCAAGATACTTTTTTGATTCTTCTTCCTGATAATACTGGTCCCTTATGTTGCAGCGAAGGCACAGTATTGTAGGAAGCAAATTTACAGTTGAGGAAACTCAGGAGCAAACACAAAATAATTTAAAAAAAATAGATTTTGAGACAACAATCATTTTCATGACCTAGTTTGGTCTCCTGCGTAACTCGGATTACAGGATTTCACCAATGGGTGCAACAGTAAGCCTAGAATGCCTGGTTAAGCCATAAGGTATGTTTAGAAAGTTAGCTAGTTTTGAAGTCAAGATCTGAGATGATGGCAAATCCACCAGAAAATAAACAAACGATTTGAATAATTAGTTACTGATAATAAACTTTAAAATCTATCTTAAAGTTTTTGGTTTTTGCTAACTAAGAATTTGCATCTGTTACATCACAAAAGTTCTATGTATCTTCCCTTCCCAAATAATTATCGTGGTGGCTTATCAATAGAACAAACCTTTGTGCCATATAGTTTATTCTCTAAGCAACCTTTCTTCTTTTTACTAATTAAGTTAATTAATATCAAGGCATTTAATCTCAATATGATTAATCCACATCAGTGTTTCTCAATGAAATAAGCATATGTTGCATGATTAATTGGGTGCCTCTTTGTGCTATCTAGACAGTGCTTCATTGGGATGTCATTTTAGAGTTGTATTCTGTTTTCTGCTGGACTCCTCAATCAGAGGAAGATAGATCAGTAATAGTGGGAAGGCTTGCTCAGTTTTGAAATGGAAACCTAGAAGGTAAGCATACTGTTAGCTTGCTAGTTGACATTAGTAACACAATAAATATTTGTGCCATGTTTAGAAATGTAAAAGTAGGGATTTAAATACAGATTACTGTTTAATACTCAGACCATTAATTTTTGGGGAGTTGGAAACATGAGTTCTCTTCCATGATTTGCCACTGTCTGTGTAAAGCCTGAAAGAACAACATGAGAGGCTTATTCAATATTTGTGAAGATCACTGGGAGGACGATGAGCCCTTCAGTGCAGACCTGTAGCTGATTTAAAAAATCAAAATGTTTGCTTACTTAGTTATAAAATTTATTTCTCTTAACATTTTATCTTGCAAATTCTCCTCCAGAGATATGTTTTGTCCTGGTAAAAGAGTAGATATATCAATAGGCTGATAGAAGAAGTCTTTAGCTGTGTTTTAGCTTTGCTAAACATGTCGAACTTTGCTCATCGAGTGCTAAAAAGTGTGTTGTGGTGTAGGCGATATTAATATTTTACTTGGAAACCACCACGGTTTGAAAAGACTTTGGACTATTATCTGGCAATTTTGGAAAAGAGTGCAGCAGTAAATGCGGACTGTGAGAGAAAACAATTGTCACGTTACTGTGGGGCATTTTAAAATGCCTAAACCAGAGGAAGTATAGATACAAGTTAAATTTAAGAGTACTCGGAGTTCATGCTCAACTAAGCAAAAACTCTCCTTACAGAGGTGATCTGCATGACCAGCTTACAGGATTTTTATCCTTCTCACTTTATGAAACTTTAGGTCAACTTTTAAACTAAGAAGTAATTTCTTAAACTATCATTCTTAGGCTTATAAGGACTGTTACTAGACTAGCACAATTTTATAAGGTTAATGTTTTTATGATATGGGAAAATAGAAAATAATATTTCTAATTAATAAAGCCATACACATCTTTACACATTGATTTGCAGTACATGAATAAAATATAGATGTTTATTGTTTTAGTAGAAGGGCATAGGTGTGTCTTCATATTTAGACACATACTTTTTTTTAAACTTGTGATTTTTGCATAGCTGCAACGTGTAATTTAGTTGAATGTCATCTGTTGTGGTCCAGTTAGTACATCCTTTGGGCTTTTTTGGTATAAGATACGAGTGGCAAATACAGATGCTACAAGGCTGTTAGTCAGTTATAAATGGGCTAACATTTTGGTTTGTTTTCTTCTGGTTTCAGAATTATGAAATTTTGAACATCTTTTTATAAGGAAGATAAGCAATGCTTTAGCACTTGCTAAAAAATACTAATGACTCCCTGCCAGTAGTCATCCTTAAAAATTACACACCAGTGTATTTTTACAAAAGACTGGGGAAATTGTACTTTTTCCAACTACACAGTGACTGGACCAATGAGGGAGCCATAACAACTGTGTAGCAAGATGGGCAATGGGACCACAGCGATGCGGTAACAAATCCTGAGAGAGAGTGCTGTCTCCTGCCCTGGCCAGGCTGAAACTTCAGCCTTGGCTCAGGGCTTGAAATGAACATCATGTCCCAGCTCTGTCTTGTGGTGATGAGGGGGGCAGGACTAGAGCATGGGTATTCTGTACGTAGGGCCAAAACACTTGGTGTGGCTTTTGCCCATTGGGACACAGCTGGGTTTTTGTAGTCATTGATCTCCGTTACTAAAATGGGAGCTGAGCTGGTTGAGGAAGGAAGGGGAACGTCTGAACATGAAGGAGACTTGCAAAGAGACTGTTTTGTGATCTAAGGATGGTGAAAAGGATATTAATTTGAGATGAAGGCACACAGCGATAGCAGTGCTCTTTTATGTGAGGTAAATGGTGCACACGTAGGGGTTTGCGTAGTCATTCAACTTTCATCTGTCTGTTAACTCCTTCCTACTTTAAGCTGGGATAGGGGCAGATGTTAGATTTTTCTTGCTACTGGTAGATGTCAGTGAGACCTATTCTCCTGCAACCATTTGATTAATATAGGCTTCTTTGCAATAAACTAAAGGATCTGAAAGTCAATCAGAGACAAAAGTTTCTTCCTCTTAGAGAAATGGAGTTGTCCTTAAAGTGTATCAAGTACTCCTTAAAGGAAGGAAAGGGATGGGGATAAGGTTGGTAGGAGGATTCAGAGGAGAAAAATGGAGACCTACCAACCTTCCCTTTCCCTTTTCATACCAGGGAACAGAGCTTCATAGAAGGAGCTGTTGCCTGGGATAGAAGAGCTTCCTTCATCCTGAAAAGTAGTTACGTACCTTCTGCAAGGCATATATATTTCAAATATTTTGTTCTGGAGCAGAGACATATCTTGCAGCCTCATTTATTCTGCTTGTTCTGTGGATAAATACTGAGGGATGTCAGTTCATATTGCCAACCTAAACTATTTCAAAAAAAAAAAAAAAAAAAAAAGAAAGGTTTGTCTGAAAGCAAGGCTTTTGTAAACTTATTACCTTGCTTGGATTCTGACTTTTGACGTTTGTAAGAAAGTTGGCAATGTTTTCAGTTTCTTTTAGGAGCATTAGAAACAACGTTTTATTCTTAAAAGAAAGCTAAAATTATCTCCTAATAATGAATCTAAAGCTGAGGTTTTGAATAGTTCAGTTACGTAAATTTTGCTAAGAACTTTCTTTTTTTCCTCAAAGTGATTTAAAAGTCTCAGCAACTCAGTTTTGCTAACATTCTCCTTTATCCTCTGCTCTTTAACAAATGCACCTCCTAAGGCTATGAACTGGCTAATGGGTAGCATTGATGTATCTGTGGACTCTGCAGAGACTGTATGGATTTGAAATGCTGCTGCTCGCGTTTGCCGCAGATTGTAGAAGCTCCTCCTTTTCGTGTAGCTTGACCAATGAAAAAAGCAAAACAAAAATAACCTATGCACTTTCCATGATGTAAAATCCTGGCTTGCTTGTAGTATAGTATCTGATCAGCCTAATCTTCTGATAATCTTTTGTACTATGTAGAGTTGAACTAGGAATTAGCAGGTGACAGAAGGCCATATTGCCATCTGATAAATCAGTGAAAACTTAAAAATCTGGCAACCTGCATCTATTTGGCACTATTTGGTAATTGTAATTTACTAGCATATGAAATGTGTGGATGTCGGTTGAATTGCTGAGGGTGGGAGAATGAAGGTGCATATATATTATTACATTTAATGATCTTCACGTGATTAACTTCTGGGGTGACCTTAAAACTAAGTTCATTAGTAAGAGCTACCCCTATGGCTGTGTGCTGGAGTTTTAGTATTTGTAGTGAGGGTTTCTACTTCAGAGACTATCGGAGAGCAGGCATACTAAGAGGTGAAAGTAATGTTTTCCTGGAGGGTATTGCCAGTTGTATGTACCACTATTAGGCTGTTTGTTCATTGATAGCTTTCTTCATAGTTTTGGTTTTTAAGTTGTTGTGTGCTGGCTACGTGTCATTTTCACACTTGGAGGAGAGAAAAAAATGGTTCATAATGTTGCAGTTGGTTTAAGAATAGTTTTTTTGAAGTTGGGTCCCATGGAAGAATAAATTCATTAGCAAAGAACACTGGCTGAGTATGATATGTACAGCACTGAAACTGGAAAGAAACCGAGGCTTGGAACTGGAACCGACAGCCTTGCAAAAGACATTGTATTAAAAAAAAAAAAAAAAGGGGGGGGGGGATATTTTTATTACAGATTGAACAGTTGAAGGTGAGTACTTTTTGATTGTAATAATTGGAATGTGAAATCCAGCAAACTGGAAAATTGTGAAGCATGTAAATTGTGAAATTGTAACTTGCTAATGGCAGCAACAGAATTCTGGCTGTGAAACTGGTAATAAGAATTATTATGCTAGAAGCTGGTGGCTAGTGAAAAAGCTGTGCTTAATTTTAATGTTTCCGATTACTTTCATTTCCTTACGTACAAATACTGAGGTGGAGATAATATCAGACTGAAGTTGCAGTTGTTTGACTTGAATGATGCTATCCCTTTATTCAGAAATGTAACACTTAAACTGTAATTTAGAGGGAGATTGGAAGATGGTGGGCCAATGACTTCTACAATATTATCAGCTCTCATAATTTGATGGAGCTTTCAATGAAAATTGAAGATACTCTCCAAAGTAACTTCTCAACTCAACAAATTGTTATGTGAGGATCTGTTTAATTTTAAACACGTTTTTAGTCCTCCTGACTACAGAGAAAAGCTTGAAGAGGTAGTCTGAGGATAAATGAACTATCTAGAAAACAGAAGACAGATGCCTCCAGGTTTCAAAACCCTTTGACATTTCATGATTTTGCAGTTGATCTCATAAACTGGGGCCTGACTCATGATTTTTGAGAAGTTGGGGGTGTGAGAGTTTTACTTCTGTTTAACTTTTCTGTTTAGTAATTAATATGCAGTGTTATAAACAAGTATAGTATATAGTGCTAAAGTAATAAACAAGTATAACAATAATTAAAGCATAACACCCAGGCTTGTGAATCTTATTTGCAGAGAACTGGAACATCCAGATAGTTGTTCTGCCAAGTGAGCCTTCTATTACTGTGTCAAATCTCCAATTCTCAGCACGAGTTTTGCTGTGTTCATAGACAGAATTCTTACTGAAGCTTAAGTTTCAATAAGAAATTCAGGATTTCTCTCGTAATTGAGAAGCATATCAGAGAATATTCACGCGGGAACATTTATACAGGAAAAGTAATGGTATTTTTCTGTATAACTCTAATTCCATGTAAACAAAAGCTGTACATGCATAAACTTAAACTGAAAAAAGAAGGATATTAAGTGTCCATTTGCTTAGTGCATCTTTTACTCATTTCCTTTTGCTGTTGTAAACTTGATATGTAACATCAGCCTAGGCACAAAAGAATGACTTGACGATGGAGAGCCTGAATTAACTCGCTTTTGTTAGTGTAGCCTTTCCATTATGTTTTGGAATGGTTTGCTTTAATGAAATGTCACAGAGAGACCAGGTTTGGATTTTTAAATAGAAATTGTATCCTTCAAAGCAGTGACAGGTTTGATCACAAAGTATTTACTAATTTCTCGTCAAATTCTTATGATAGTCACCACAGCACAGGATGCCAAATCCAGAAGTATTGCTACACCCAGAAACTGTGACAAGGTGAATACTCACTCCGATCAGAGGACTACAGCAGGTTTTCCATGCAATTGCATGTCCGATAGAAAGTGGGGACAAGGTCAGTGTGGGGACAAGGTCAGTGAGGTAAGGGAGTCTCCTAGAATAGGAGAGGGGCGGAAGAGGTCTATTGATGGGAGCTTGTAGAGGCTCTCCAGGAAAGAAGGCCATGCACCTTTGTGTAAAGGGAAGCCAGGTGACTAGTCAGCATGGCACATAGCTTTTAATATAATAAACTGATTCCTGCAGAGTATCAAATTATCCATGCAGATGCTGGTTGATAACACAAGGGAGAGGACAGAACTGAGAATATCTTATAAAATGAAGTAGAATATTAAATTGAGTGAACTTGCTGGAAGAAAGATGAATCTGGTTTCTGTTCAGGGCTCAGTGAAATGCTGCCCAGACCAATGTGAAACATAATGCTGTTAACACCGCTGAAGTTTCTTCGACCAAGTGACCTTAATCTGTCCTGAGCCCCACCCTAGTTGCTAGTACCCTGCTAATTAGTTTGTAGCTAGCCTTAGTATATCCTTGTTGCACGGCAGTCATGAAATGTTGGAGATACAGACGTTGCTCTCTGTAAAGCAGAAAAGAGATGGTCTTGCTTTACAAACAGTGTCTTTAAATATTTATATTTAAAATTTATATTCAAAAAGTGAACTTGAGATTCATAGATAAAAAGATAAGATGAATGGGGGTTGCTTCACTTCTCTGTTACCATTGTTATTTTGAGTTATAGTGAGCAGGCTCAGTTGTGTCCTAGAACTGTCAAAGGACAACATATTAATACTTAATATGAAGAGAATTCTTTGTTACAAATGCATGTGATTTTAATTGTGGATAGAAGTTGTCTTGGCTGTGACTAAGGACTGAAACATGGAGAACGTTATTTTAATCAGAGGTGAAAATGGATCTCAACAGTAGTAAGCCGCACACCTCTCGGAAACAGACTTCAAGATTCATCATTTTCATACCAGTGTTTCTGAATTTTGTTTATGACCCCTAGTTTTAACTGTATAAGGAAAGGGTAAATGTTATGCTAAACTTTTAATAGTGTGGTAGAAGCTAAAGCGACACTAATAGGCCTCTGCTAGGCAGAGGCCTATATAAGAGCCAGGCCTAGAGCGCAGCTCCCAGAGCGCAGCCAACAGAGGCAGCGAACAGACGCAGCAGTTTGCGCAGCAGTGTCTGGGCTCTGCCTGGGCCTTTTGTGGGCCTTGTTGGAAGTTGTGGAGACTTTCTGGGGACCCCCGAGGAACTAGACGGTGCTTGCTGCTAGCAGGAAGGGAGAGCTGGGCAAGGACTCCTGCAGGGGACCTTGACTTCACTTCTCCTGGGAAGTTCTAGCTAGGTGGGGCTGCTGCTAACGAGCTCTCTGGGCTGCCCTGGTCAGAGGGAGTTGGGGCTTTTGTTTCAGGTGGCTCCTGATTGGGTGGGTCAAGCACCCTTGTGAGTCACTGCTAGGCAGAGGCCTATATAAGAGCCAGGCCCAGAGCGCAGCCAACAGAGGCAGCGAACAGACGCAGCAGTTTGCGCAGCAGTGTCTGGGCTCTGCCTGGGCCTTTTGTGGGCCTTGTTGGAAGTTGTGGAGACTTTCTGGGGACCCCCGAGGAACTAGACGGTGCTTGCTGCTAGCAGGAAGGGAGAGCTGGGCAAGGACTCCTGCAGGGGACCTTGACTTCACTTCTCCTGGGAAGTTCTAGCTAGGTGGGGCTGCTGCTAACGAGCTCTCTGGGCTGCCCTGGTCAGAGGGAGTTGGGGCTTTTGTTTCAGGTGGCTCCTGATTGGGTGGGTCAAGCACCCTTGTGAGTCACTGCTAGGCAGAGGCCTATATAAGAGCCAGGCCTAGAGCGCAGCTCCCAGAGCGCAGCCAACAGAGGCAGCGAACAGACGCAGCAGTTTGCGCAGCAGTGTCTGGGCTCTGCCTGGGCCTTTTGTGGGCCTTGTTGGAAGTTGTGGAGACTTTCTGGGGACCCCCGAGGAACTAGACGGTGCTTGCTGCTAGCAGGAAGGGAGAGCTGGGCAAGGACTCCTGCAGGGGACCTTGACTTCACTTCTCCTGGGAAGTTCTAGCTAGGTGGGGCTGCTGCTAACGAGCTCTCTGGGCTGCCCTGGTCAGAGGGAGTTGGGGCTTTTGTTTCAGGTGGCTCCTGATTGGGTGGGTCAAGCACCCTTGTGAGTCACTGCTAGGCAGAGGCCTATATAAGAGCCAGGCCTAGAGCGCAGCTCCCAGAGCGCAGCCAACAGAGGCAGCGAACAGACGCAGCAGTTTGCGCAGCAGTTTGCGCAGCAGTTTGCGCAGAAGGGCGCCAGAAGGCAAAGAAGGCATCTCTCCATTTTGCACAGTGGTGTGTCCTTCCCCGGGGCATGGTCATGACACGCCGCAGAGCACGTTCCCCAGTGGCTGCGGGAGGTTCTGCATTGGCTGTGTCTGAGGCCTCAACCCAGACAGACCCTCAGACAGCAGATGCAGCTCTGCAGGTGTCAGGCTGCAGGCAGTGCCTGGGGCCTCTCCGCGAGGCCTGGGCTGACAGACAGCTCTCCTGTGTGAGGTGTGCTGTGGTTGACCAATTGCGTCACCAGATAAAGGAGTTACAGGAGGAGGTTAGTAGGCTGCGTAGCATCCGAGAGGATGAGCGGGAGATTGACAGGGTGTTCTCGGAGATTGTTCAGCTCCGGGAGTCCCCTGCCCCGACTGCAGCGGAGGTGTCAGAGGGCTCAGCACCGTGTGTAAAGGTGCATCATAACGCTGTTGAAGAGGGCTGGAAGCTGGTGACCTCTCGCAGAAGGAGAAAGGCTCTTGCTCCTCCTCAAGACTTACCCTTGAAGAACAAGTTTAGCGCCCTCCAAGCCGAGGAGGAGCTGGGCATGGCTCCAAGGGAGGCAACTGGCCTGGCAGACCCTGTGCCGTGCAGGAACCCCCGGAAGAAGCGGCGAGTGATTGTTGTGGGTGACTCCCTGCTGCAGGGGACAGAGGCACCTATCTGCCGACCTGATCTCTTGTCCAGAGAGGTTTGCTGCCTGCCAGGGGCTCGAATAAGAGATGTCGTGGAAAGACTGCCAAGACTTGTCCATGCATCGGACTACTACCCTCTGCTGATCTTCCATGTGGGTGCTAATGACGCAAAAGGCAAACTGGAAACCATCAAACGGGACTTCAGAGCTCTGGGAATGGTGGTGAAGGGTCTGGGAGCCCAGGTCGTTTTCTCCTCAATCTTGCCTGTGAGGGGAAAGGACAGGAGGAGGAGTAGACGAATTTTCCAAGTTAACAGCTGGCTGCGCCGCTGGTGTTGGCAACAGGGCTTTGGTTTCTATGACCATGGGACCCTGTTTGAAGATCAACAGCTGATGGGGAGAGACGGGATCCACCTTACCAAGCGGGGCACGCGCGTCTTTGCCAACAGATTGGCCAGCCTGGTAAGGAGGGCTTTAAACTAGGCAAGATGGGGGAAGGGGAGTGGTATAGTGGCAGGGGAGTCAGTAAAACACCGCTCAAGTCAGGATGCCTCCAGCGGGTGCATACAACCAGGGGAGACAGCATGCAACATGGCTATGGAGGATCCTCTTGCACCTCTTCTGGGAAGCCTGTGTGCTTGACTGGCTCTCTCAAATGCCTGTATACCAATGCACGCAGCATGGGGAATAAGCAGGAAGAGTTAGAGATCTGTGTGCGGTCGCAGGGCCATGATCTCATTGCAGTGACAGAGACATGGTGGGATAGTTCACATGACTGGGATGCTGTCATGGATGGCTATGTGCTTTTTAGGAAAGACAGGCCAGGAAGGCGAGGTGGTGGAGTTGCTCTTTATGTGAGGGAGCAACTAGAATGTATGGAGCTCTGCCTCGGGGTGGATGAAGAGCAAGTTGAGAGCCTATGGGTAAGGATTAAAGGGCAGGGTAACATGGGTGACACTGTTGTGGGGGTTTACTACAGGCCACCTGATCAGGAGGAAGTCGACGATGAGGCCTTCTACAGACAGCTGGAAGAAGCCTCACGATCACAGGCCCTGGTTCTCATGGGAGACTTCAACCACCCTGACATCTGTTGGGAAGACAGCACAGCTAGGCACAAACAGTCAAAGAGGTTCCTGCAGAGCATTGATGATAATTTCTTGACCCAGGTGGTGGAGACGCCAACGAGGAGAGGTGCAATGCTAGACCTTGTACTAACGAACAAAGAAGGTCTAGTTGGAGATGTGAAGGTTGGGGGCAGCCTTGGCTGCAGTGACCATGAGATGGTGGAGTTCAGGATCCTGCGAGGAGGGAGCAGGGCAATGAGTAGGATTGCAACGCTGGACTTCAGGAGAGCTGACTTTGGCCTCTTCGGGGACCTACTTAGGGGAATCTCCTGGGGTAGGGCCCTAGAAGGAAGAGGGGTCCAAGAGAGCTGGTTAATATTCAAGCGTCACTTCCTCCAGGCTCAGGATCAGTGCATCCCTCTGAGGAAGAAGTTCAGCAAAGCGGGCAGGAGACCTGCATGGATGAGCAAGGAACTCCTGGCCAAACTCCAGCAGAAGAAGGAAGTGTACAGAATGTGGAAAAGGGGACAGGCCACTTGGGAGGAATACAGGGACGTTGTCAGAGTGTGCAGGGATGCGACAAGGAAGGCTAAGGCCCAGTTGGAATTAAATCTGGCAAGGGATGTCAAGGACAACAAGAAGGCCTTCTTCAAATACATCAATAGCAAAAGGAAGACTAGGGAAAATGTGGGCCCGCTGCTGAAAGGGGCGGGTGCCCTGGTGACAAAGGATACAGAGAAGGCAGAGTTATTGAATGCCTTCTTTGCTTCTGTCTTCACTGCTAAGGCCAGTCCTGAGGAATTCCAGACCTTGGAGGCAAGAGAGGAAGGCTGGAGAAAGGAAGACTCTCCCTTGGTTGAGGAGGATCGGGTTAGAGATCTTTTGTCCAAACTTGACATCCACAAATCCATGGGCCCTGATGGGATGCACCCACGAGTGCTGAGGGAGCTGGCGGATGTTATCGCTAGGCCTCTCTCCATCATCTTTGAAAGGTCCTGGAGATCAGGAGAGGTGCCTGAGGACTGGAAGAAAGCCAATGTCACGCCAGTCTTCAAAAAGGGCAAGAAGGAGGAGCCAGGAAACTACAGGCCTGTCAGCCTCACCTCCATCCCGGGAAAGGTGATGGAACAGCTCCTCCTGAAGGTCATCACTAAGCATCTGGAGGACAAGAAGGTGATCAGGAGTAGTCAGCATGGATTCACCAAAGGGAAATCATGCTTGACCAATCTGATAGCCTTCTATGACAGAATGACTGGCTGGGTAGATGAGGGCAGAGCAGTGGATGTTGTCTTTCTGGACTTCAGCAAGGCTTTTGACACTGTCTCCCATCACATCCTCCTAGGTAAGCTCAGGAAGTGTGGGCTAGATGAGTGGACGGTGAGGTGGCTTGAGAACTGGCTGGATGGCCGAGCTCAGAGGGTTGTGGTGAATGGCGCAGAGTCAAGTTGGAGGCCTGTGGCTAGTGGTGTCCCCCAGGGGTCAGTCCTGGGCCCAGTCTTGTTCAATATATTCATCAATGACCTGGAGGAAGGGACAGAGTGCACCCTCAGCAAGTTTGCTGATGATACTAAACTGGGGGGAGTGGCTGACACACCAGAAGACTGTGCTGCCATTCAGAGGGACCTGGACAGGCTGGAGAGGTGGGCGGAGAGGAACCTCATGAAGTTCAACAAAGGCAAGTGCAAGGTCCTGCACCTAGGCAGGAATAATCCCATGCACCAGTACAGGCTGGGGGTTGACCTGTTGGAAAGTAGCTCTGCCGAGAAGGACCTGGGAGTGCTGGTGGACAACAAGTTAAACATGAGGCAGCAGTGTGCCCTTGTGGCCAAGAAGGCCAAGGGGATCCTAGGGTGCATTAGGCAGAGTGTTGCCAGCAGGTGGAGGGAGGTGATCCTGCCCCTCTATTCAGCCCTGGTGAGGCCTCCCCTGGAGTACTGTGTCCAGTTCTGGGCTCCCCAGTACAAGAGAGACATGGCACTCCTGGAGAGAGTCCAGCGGAGGGCTACCAAGATGATTAGAGGGCTGGAGCATCTCTCCTATGAAGAAAGACTGCAAGAGCTGGGCCTGTTCAGCCTGGAGAAGAGAAGATTGAGAGGGGATCTCATCAACGTGTACAAGTATCTGAAGGGGGAGTGTCAAGAGGATGGGGCCAGCCTCTTCTCCGTGGTGCCCAGCAACAGGACAAGAGGCAATGGGCAGAAACTGAACCACAGGAAGTTCCATCTGAACCTGAGAAAAAACTTCTTCGCTGTGAGGGTGACAGAGCATTGGAACAGGTTGCCCAGAGGGGTGGTGGAGTCTCCTTCGCTGGAGATATTCAAAACCCGTCTGGATGTGATCCTGGGCAACATGCTCTAGGTGACCCTGCTTGAGCAGGGAGGTTGGACGAGATGATCTCCAGAGGTCCCTTCCAACCTAAACGATTCTGTGATTCTGTGACTAAAACGATTCACGCTGGGAGGATTAATAACCAACTCGCAAAGATCACACCTATTACAATCCTAGTGGTTTCTACAAATGCTAATTTTCTAACAGTCTAGAGGGGACACTTGTGCTAGGGTTTATTCACCAAAGGGAAAGTCATCTGCATGAGCTCCTATTTCCAAAGGGAATTCTCTGTTCCCTCTTCTCTTACCACTGCTTTTACCTGTTTTCCTCTGCCTTGCCAACATTGCAGTGTATGGATTTTAGCATTGGATGCAACAGTTCCTCATTTTAAAATCAAAATGTTAGTGAACACGTCACTGTGACTTTGCATGCATGTAATGAACTATGTAACTGAGACCTCGAGGAACGTTCCTGTTTACGCTAACAATTGTAGTTCTACAACAGCATTAAACATAGGCTGATTTCTTCCCTTTTGGAAGGGATATCATTATATTTGCATAGTATTTGAGTGATACGACTAAATAGATAGAGTCTAGAAACAGGGAATAAGAGTAACTGGTTTGCCGATCACATATGGCATGACTGTTAGAGTTGTTGAAAATCTACAAGTTTGGCTGATTCCGATTGAGGTTACTGGTATTCCCTACGGCTGAAAAGCTTGTTCATAGTAACTGTGGTACCTCTGCTGTGACAGTATCTAGTAAGGTGCATTGAGATCCTCTGGAATAAGTTCTGTATGTGAATACCAAAGTAACTGATCTTCCTTAGACCAAATGTAAGATTGGACTAGAGCGTTTCAGAGCTTGAATTGCTGCAGCGTGAGGGCTCGCTTTTTGTAGCTTGTGAGGTAATGAATGCACTTAGGTCTGTGTATCTTTAGTTCTGTCTCCAGGCTTCTTGGCTGGAAGGAGTAGGCTCATACACTTGTTAGAAGGACGTATTAGGACCATCCTTTCTACTGTTGATTGTAGCAACTCTGTTCTTGTTTATTCTCTGTCATTTCTGCAAGCATGTAGACTTACTTTATTCATAAGGAGTACTGAAAAAATACTCAGTGAAAACAGTCTGTTATTAGTGGATAGTCTGTAAGTTTATGTTAAACATTAAGTCCGTACCTCTTCTGTAATCTTTTTTCCTGATAAAATGTTTATGTTGTTGGGGAATGAAACAAGTATTTAAAAGTATTTGACCATGAAAGATATTAGCTAGCATAAAAGGTCATTTTGATTTATGGTTTGAGTATATTAAAATTCCTACTGTGCTTTCATTTTCTTTACGTGTTCAGCATTTATTCTGGCAGAGCTTGAATACCAAGCACATGCTGCTACTGAACTTTCACCAAGGCAAAGGTGGTGCTTAATAAAACCAAGAGTAAGTGTCACTTTAGCAGATTGATTTTATCTAACCTTTAGTTTGGAGCAGAGTTCTCTGACTCTTATCATATCAGAGGTTCTCTATGGAAATTTCACTTTTATTTTCATGTCCTTTCATTTGTTGCCTATGGTGGCATAGCTTTTTAATATTTTTGTATTGCATACTTTTATTCTGTTCTCCCTAATTAATTAGGAAGCTTGTGTTCTCTATTTATATTATATAAAATACACAGTTCAGAGTGCTTAATCCAAAAGTTTCATCAAGTAAAATGTGAAGTGTCGGTCCTGTATTTTCCCAAAACTGTGGTGATTTTGCTCCAGATTAAAGGATGTGTTGTTTTACAGACAATCCCTTATCAAGGGGTCTATGAAGAAAAAACTTATTTCTGTATTTCCAGTGCTGATTTGCATGTTATTTTCATATCCTGAACAAAAACTACTTGTCATTCTTGGGAGCAGATTTGTGCATATAATTTTCATCCAAAACCAATTTACGAACAGGTGCAAATATGCACTGTATGGCAGGAATACATAAACTTGACTTCCTTTCTTTTCTGCGTTATTTGCAGAAGTGATGTTATGGCAACTAGCATGTTATGACTATTTGGAAACATTAGAAAATGCAACAAGGAAGCAGTAACTCAGCAACATGTATTGCTTTATATCATCTCAGTATCTCAATTTCACAGAGGACGTCACTATGTTAGTGTGCTTTAGACCTGCTCTTGATAACGTACGTGCTCGTTAATACCACAGAGTTTGTAAATACATGTTTGTAAAGCAAGCGAGGGAAGGAAAAGTGGAATGGTAGTTTGTACTCTGTTGTGGGACTTGGAAGATTAGAGTTTGCTTTCCTACTTCACCCTTGGTCCTTGGAACAGGGATGGGGGAAGGGTACTGTGCTGTGTCTTGGCAGCCGCGCGGAGCAATTGCAGTGGGAGGTTTTGTTTCCCACTTGCTATGCTAGACTAGAGCATCCTTAGTGCAAATGGAATGAAAGAGTGCAGCCCCTAACAAACCTTGACACAACGTATTCAAGTAGCAATTTTGAGGGGCTTTATAAATCTGGCTGAATTTGGATTAATTTTGGATGAGCAGACATCACTTTGTCTGTGGATGTGGGCTAGACACATTTTCAAGTTCTTGTTCCAAAGCACAGAGGGGATAAAACGTTCCCAGTCCTGTACTGGAGGCAGCTGAAACTTCTAATGCCTTTAGAAAAAACAACTAATCAACAAGACCAGAATCAAGTCTTGCAGGGCCCAAAATAATCAACTTGGGCAAGTTCAGCCCAAACTGTTGGTGCAGTGAAACTGTGAACAGTTGAAAACAGAATGTTTCAGGAAAGGCGTTACTATGAACTCGGCACGTAATAGCATTTTTTCGGAATCGCTTTGTTAGAGGTGGTCCTTCTAGAGTAGGTAAGTTTTCCATTGATGTGTGTTATTACTTGTGCTGACTGCAACAATACAAAGCCCAGGCAGGCCGAGATCCTCTTGAATGATGCATGAAGAGGAAACTATGTGAAATTGATACTATTGATGAATTTGCATGGCTATTCTGTGTAGTCAGCAGCCAAAGGAAGCTGGAGGTATTTTGTTTGGGAGAAAAGGTAACTTTCAAAAGTAAACAGATATTTGCTTTATAATAGAAATGCTCTTGATCCTGACTTTAGTCTCATGAAGTTATCCTGTTAAGTTAAATTATTCCATACTTGCACCACAGTAAGTGAATTCAGATAGGCCCGTGACCAGTCTAACAGTTAGATATCTTAGCCTATTGTTTTATTGCTTATTCTTGAGTCACCCATATTTATCTTAAAGGCACAGTGGAAAATGTTGATTTTATTATTCACCAGTGAGGAATAAATTCCTATACAGTGAATAATTAACTCGAATGTAATTCTAGTCCTTCTGCGTAGCATAAGATATATATTTCATTGATACATAGTTTTACTATTATGGTTAGTTTGATAGTCTTCCTTTTGGAAAGACCAATGCGAAATACACCAGTTCCTCACTCTTAAATTGTACCTTGTTTGCTGTGTAACACTGTACATAGAGTGAGAAAAATACCATGACTTATCCATTTATATCTTGAAGCATGACATTTCTTTATTGTTACCATCTAACTTCCAGTAATTACTAAATGCTTTTGATGGCTACGAATATATCTAGCCTTATTATAAGGCCGGGTTGAGAAACATAGCCACTGACTCTTTCAGATAGTAAAGCCTCAGATTGGCTATGTGATATTTAAAGAAAAATTTTGATTTGTTATAGTTAATATTGTACTACGTATTTTCTTATTTTTATAAAATGAAATAGAAATAGTTGAAAAAGCATTTCATAACTGTGCCTTGTGTACCTTAACTATACGCTGCCTCTTTTTATTCTTTCAAAAGTTAGCAACACACTTCAGCATGTAACATTCTCTTATATACATATATCTTCATACAGCTAATTACTTAGACCGACCTTTCAACTCTTTTTCCAGAAATAAATGATCATATATTATAGTAATTCTAGGTTGTGGGTGATGGGTTTTTTTTGTTTGTTTGTTTGTTTAAGCTCTCTCCTACTTTAAAGGTCTACAAGCATCCTGTTAGCTGTATTATGGCTAGATGTATTTATCGTCTTTCTTTATAAGACCCAGTGCTGGTAACCTATTGTTATATAGGTGTGTTAGATTCTTTTATTCTTCCTTTGGAGAGCGGTATTCCAAAATGAAAACCTCTTTCATTTTAAATAACGCGATGCGTTATTCTCCCCTATTAACATCTCCTTAAGCCTTTTCACTGATAAGGGGAAGATAAACTATCCTTCCATATCCTAATGTAAACTACAGTATCAAAAAAAAGACTGTAAAATCTCTTGACACTATTGATCCTTCATTTTGTGATCAAGATCAGAAGGCTTTGAGCAGTAAAAGATTAGTCTCCATTGCTGATATAATAGCTTTACTATGGACCTCCAGTGACCCATCTAAAATAATTCATGTGAAGGGATGTGTGTAATGTGAAAGGATTGTTTAGCTGGCCCATGATCATCTTTATATTTGGAGGTCCAGAATAGTCTTAGCATAAGTACAAAGATATCTCAGTGTAAGCTGGAAAAAAAAAGTTTGGCAGGTGTTATATCCTCTTGAAAAGACTCTGAAGACTTGTGTGTATAATATAATGTGCCTGTGTGTGTATGTATATACATATATGGTAAAAATTCTGTATATCAGTGTTCCATTGTTTACCAGCTTTTATAATCTACGTGCCTTTTCACTGACGTTTACTGAGGTTTTCCTCATTTTCAGTATAGCATTGTTTCTTCTTCTGACCTCACTGAGGAAAGAGAGTATCTTATGCATATTATTGTTATAAAGTTCCTTTTTATGTGTCTTATAACTTGTAATGCGTTCACTTCTCATTAGGGTATGATGATATGGTTTAATCTGATGAGAGCTTAAAAGGGACTAATGGTGCATGAATGCTAACCTGTGCCCACGGCATTCATTTGCAAAATCCTAGATAATCTAATGCGGGAATGCCAGGGGTTAAACTGTGCTGATTTTTTTTTTTTCCACATAAAACCCTAAATCAGTTTGAGATAAACAAAGCCCAATACGATAAGTACAACATATTCTTTTAATATTTTGTAATTGTAGATACCAATACCCGCTTATTGACAAAAATGCAGTAATTCTTTGCGCAACTTGTGTTTGCTAATTATGCTAGCCTGGCTGTCATTAGGAACAACGGATTTAAGGATGCTGCAGAGGGAGAGTGGTATTTGCACCTGAACTGGGAGAGGGGTGTATCTAAAGCCGGACAAAAAGAACAGTAACAAAAGAAAATAGGCTCTCGAGCCAGCATTTGTAATGTCCGTTGTAGATGCAGAAGCAGCTGCAGCATGAAAAGAAGGCAAATAGAAATTGAAATGAAGAGCTGGATTGTTAGTTGCCTGCAGGGATGGAGAAAACCACTGGGCCTGCTTGCCAATTAACTGCTTTGTTTTTCTGACAGCTTTGATAATGGGTCAAAAAGGGGACAGGAACTCCTGTTTGGCATCCTCTCTTTTTCCCTGGCTGTCGCTCTGCCACAGACGCTCCTCCGCACATAAAGAAGCATCATGATGGCATCAACAGCAGTTTGTATCTGTCTTGATGTTGTATCTGGAGCATTTCCAGGAAACTCCACCGGATTGTCTTTAGATACAAAAAGCCTTCCAGGTGCAGAAGGCAGGCTAGGGACGCATGACCGCTGTCAGCTCATGTTAAGCATATTGGCTAGGATTTAAAAGAGGATCGGGGTCCTTTCTCAGCATAAAAACAGTGTTTTTACCTCCCCTGTCCTAGAGCAGCTGCAGGTTAATTAATCTAAGCATAGGCTACAGAAAATCTTAGTGTCGTGTGGATACCGCCAGGGTACAGGGAAATATATTGTCTGTAAATTAACGTATTTTTTTAGGAGATGGCTGTAGTTCCAATAGATGTGACCTTTTCTAGGCTTAGTTTTAAGTAGTGTGGGGAGTTGCCTGCAGACTTTGAGTCTTTTGGGTGGTCATAAAGCCTGCGTGTGCAAAGTGTTTATTGGCTTAGATAGGCGTTCCCTGTTTCTATAATGAAATTGTCCGAAATGTCTGGCATTTTTAGGTATCATCTCTGGTATTTCAAACTAGATCTCTCCTGAATGCCAGAAACATAATTGTAGCACCTTTGTCATTTAATTGACCAGCTAATTTGCCCTATGTTTACCCTATAACTATATAATATATTATTTAAGGTTGTCTCTTTAGAGCAGAGCTATTAGCTTTATCTGTCTCCTTCATTCAAGAACAGATGTGTCTGGTGTTACTGAAATAAACAATATCTTTGGAAATCAAAGATGGCTATTTTCCATCGTAGAATATGTTGGAAAATCCAAATTATAAAAAAAAAAAGATGGAGAATAAAACTAATTACTATACAACTTACGAGAAATTATTTTTGAAGTCTGACTTACGTTCATAATACTTTAAAAAAAAAAAAAAAAAAGTGCAACAGAGGTATTGCTGTCTTTTGTACCTGGGTTGCTAAATATTTCGCTTACTCTTTGACATCTTGTTCCTGTATTTCAAAGGGCTCTCTTCTGTCTCTTTGCAGCTTCACAGTCCTTGTAATTTCCTTCTTAATTTGAATGTGTTAATTTTTTAAACTTTAGTTTTTCAGTTTTCCAAACCTTATTTATTTATTTTTCCACTTAGGTTTCTAATCAAGGTCCTTATACTTCAGAAACGTGTGTGTAAGGTCATTTGTCTGAATTTACTGTTAGGATTTTTTTGTTTTTTCTCTTCAGTATGAAGAAGGGTACATGGTGCTAGTAAGCTTAGCAAAATGTGCGAGGAGGGTTTTTAATCTAGTACTTTAAATAAGATTGAGTGACATGAAGGAAAAAGACTTAACTCGCCACCCACACTCAAGGCCATATATCCTGTGTGACCCAACCAGTCCCAGTGTCTTGGCTGAATTCTGATTTCTCGCTACCTGAATCTCCCTCCAGCTGCGTATTTGGTGCATATCTATTTTCCAGATATGTTGAATAACTGTGATTTTTAACAACTTTAATATTTTCACATTTTAAAAGCTATAATTTTGAATTCAGTTTTTGTCAAGATGTTTCCTTTTTCTCCTAAAAGATACCATATAAATGCAAGGACACTAGAATATCGACAGCTTTAGCCAAGCATTAAATACAGATGGTCTGTAAAAGTGCAACAAACAAAATAGCTCAAATGTCTCTGCACCTCCTCTTTAAAAATAGTTAAATACCGAGTAACACATACTGAAGCAAGATATTGAACAGGCCTTTTACGTGAATGATCGGGAGCGGGAGAGAGGATCAAGAAATCGCCCACTTTCTGTATAACCGTCGGCAGCGACGCAAGAAGTCTGGCCCAGTGCGCTTCGTTCTCGAAGCGAAGGTGGCCGCGCTGAGCAGCAGCACGTGAACACACACAACTCCGGTTGTGCTGCAGTTTTCATTTAGTGTCGTTTCATAGAGAGTAAGGAAAAGCTGATAACTGATACACTCAGCAGTTGGAGATAATATTTGTTTGTCAGACTTTGTCATCATTCCGAAGAAAAGCATGATATCTTTTTTCAGTGAAATAATGTGATGTCACTGCTTATAAATTCTGGCGTCAGGAGACGCTTCAGTATTTTAACATGCTGAGGCAATGTTACACCTGTTTGTGGCTGACCACAGCTGATTTATTTTGTATTGAGTGTTTTCCCAGCAGAGTAGGTGTAACTCACATCAGCAGTGTTGCATGCGTTCCTCATGGACCCCCTAGTAATCTTCCAGGAAACCTTTGATTCTTGTTGGCAGCAGCCCCTGGCGAACGGCAGCTGCCCTGCTGCCTCTTTTCTAATGTTGTGGTTTGTGTGATTTCTTCATTTTCATTTTTTCTCGCTGTCAAACTCTGAAGGATTGAAAGAAAACTGAAACAGCTACAGTGGGGAAGAAATTATTTTCTAACAGAAATTCAGAGGAATTCAAAGGAAACCGAATTACGATTCCCTTATTACAGTCTGACAGTAGACCTTAGAGGGATCATATTGTCAGTCATTGCACAAGCATCTAGTGAGGGGACGGTCCCTGCAATGGGAACGTTTGTAACCTGATTAGGACAGACAAAGATGAGAAACAGGTAGAGTCTTACCCGAGTTTGTACAGCAGGTCCGTGGTAAAATTGGTCATTGAAAAAAAAGATGTTTCCTGTTCCAGTGCCCAATGGGTAATAGTAGAGTTCTGCTGATGTGTGCAGTTTTTCATAGGGAAGCAGTTGCTTAGTCTGAATGTAACTATTATGAGCAAATATCTGTTCATCTGAGGGTATAGGAATATTTTTCTTGCTCCATACACTTAAAACCAACCAAAACAGAAGGGGAGAAAACACAGGTAAAGTACAGGATAAATTTGATCAAAATAATGATGTAAGGGGTTTTCTTGTGTGTGGATATAGTTTTTTTTTTTTCTTTCTGAAAAAGAAAAGACAAAATGTGTACCTAATGGTAGCCACAGCACTATCTGTGGCACCTAGTCGTCTCTACAGCCCAGTGTTGCAAATAAAAAAAAAACTTTGCAACCCAAAGATGGCTGATGTAGTAGACTTGCTTTGTATGCACAAAGGGGTGTGCGTGTTGGAAAAAGGCAGATGCAAGTATGACCTTGCATATTGAGACAGTTGAGTGCAGCTTCTCTAAAAGCTCTTGCCTTGACAAGAGTTCAAACCGTTCTATTGTAAAGCCAAGGGTAGATAGTCTTGAGGAGAGGAATCAGTAGCAAGGGTATTTCATGGGGGTTTATTATCTGCCCCTGTGTGGGCGTCTTCTGTTTTGTTTTGCTTTTTAATGGGCCTGGGTGGGGAAAGTACGTTTACACTGAGACTGTAGTCCCTAAGTGTAGGCCTTCATTCCGCTTGGACAGTGTTTTGAGGCAATAGCTTTTGTCAGAAGAGTGGAGTAATGGTCCAGAGTGATAACTTCTGCAGCCCTGTGGAAAGATTCATCAGAGTTCGCCTATTGCTGATTGTAAGCAGGTACTTAAACGTATCCCACTGGGTTTAACTATTGAATGAATGCTGGAGTGCTCAATGCAGGACTAGGTCCGAGCACCAACCCCTAATGGGCAATGAGGTTGCATTGCGCTTGGAAATGATTTTTTTCAAAAACTGGTTTGCGGAAATGAAAGGCAACAATTTTAACTTTGGAGAACCACTCAAGTATCGGAGGTAGATTGCTGGTTTATTCTATGATTGTTTATTCGATGCAAAAGAAAATGTCAGGTGTATGAAAAAAGCCATTGCTATTGTAAATTCTCAGTCACTGCCACAGCAAAAGGAATTGCTGGATATATGATATACTTTAAAGCATTATTTGTGTCACTGTAAGTGGGGAGGCTTGGAGATGACATTTGGGTGTGGTACTTTGTATTGCAAAGGTCAGTAACTTATGTTAGGATCTGTTTAGACTAACACTATCTGTTTATTATTTTTAGGTATAAGCAATTGAGGACAACTGTTGCTGCTGTCAGAAGATGGAAAACAATATAACTACTATCTCTCGTGAAGAGCTTGAAGAACTAAGAGAAGCATTCGGTAAAATAGGTGTGTTTTAGATGAGAAAATAATAAGGATGTCATTAATACTGTAGAGCCATATAGATTTTGTGGAAGAAATCATTATGGAATCGCCTTGCGTTGATAGTGCCATGTTTTCCTTCTGTCTTGCCAATAACACCTAAGAAAGAAGAAAGGAATGTTTATTTAAAACCACTTATTTTCACTGGAATTATTTGTATTTACTGTAGGCACGTCTCTCAGATTCAGCAATGAAAACAGATACATCAATGTAAATATTGTTGCTGGGCAGTTGAATTTTTTTGTGCTATTGTACTCTCAGCATAATAGATCTCAAAATAGTTTTTGGAGCTATGCAAATGTGAACAAAATTTTGTTTTGATTAAACTTAAATTGTTAAAAAATATATTTTCATGTTAAACTATTGACCTAGGTAATTGACGTACTCTGTTTCTTATTTTACTTGTGTGCTTTGGCAACCTAGTAATTTCTCTTTTAGTTTATTAGATCTTATTTTATACTTTAAGCTAAACTTGGGGATTTTTGATCTTGCCTTTGCAGCAAGTAGGTGTTAATGAATAATTCTGTACAATTTTCTATGCTTGACAGGATGTTTGTGCATTAATCTTAAGAGTAAACATAAATGATGAGGAAATTATATCACGACTAACCTTATTTCCAGATTGCAAAATCCTTGTGAATGTTATTAAAGTTCAAGTCTGTTTATATTTTGTTAGCAGCAATTTTGAGGGGGGTTACGTGTAACTGTGCAGCTGAGCAAAACAAGCACACGCATTCTCTATCATTTATAGTGGGGGGAGTAGAATCATTTCAGACCCATTTAAAATATTTTTTTAGTACATGCTTTAAGCATCTGAATTGCAGAAAAAAGTTCAAGATAACTGCTACTTAATAGGCTGTACTCTGAGTTGGTTCTGATAGCAGAATGACTCAGTGGACACAAATCCCATTTTGCTTTGCTTTGCCTTTTGCCTTGACGTTCCCCTCCCCCCTCCTTAAAAAATAGGCTTTTATTTTTCTGCTTTTAATATAACAAAATCACTACCAAAAAAAACCTGGCTCAACAGCAGCTGAAATACAGTGTCAGTAACTGCAAAATAATATACTTGAAGAGAAAATTCTACTTGCACAAAAAGAGGCAGGGATCTTTCAGCTTGCTGCAACGGGGGAAGGTGTGAGAATCGCTGGACGAAAGGTATGGAACAGCTTCAGGCAAGAAGAGTCATAAATTAGGCATCTTCAGCTTAGCAAAGAGACTTCTGGGAAGTTGTATGTTAGAGATCTGTAAGACCGTGAGTACTGTGGAGAAGGTGAACAGGGAATTACTCAGTTTCAGTGCTGGTGTCAGATGGTGCCCCATACAGAGTAAGAAAGCTTGTCTCTGCGTGTTGTTGAGACAAAAAAAAATCAAGAAATGTTAAAAGGTTATGATATGTTCGTGGAAGGTGATCCGTGGGTTGTTGTTAAACACAATCATCTTGATGCAATTTGTAGCTCAGAAGGTCTATTACCTGCAAGAGCTAGGAGGATAGACCGGGGAGGGGGCGGGGGGGAGACCACTGAATAGATATCTAATCATCAGTCTGTTGGCAACTGTTAGGATAGTTGGCCACTCACTTGTTGTGGTCTGACAGCTTTTCTATTTGTTTGTCTTTCATCATCTGCATTTTTTCCCCTCCCTTTCCTTCCCGTGTTCTCTCAATTTTTTGCTCCCAGTATTGTCAATATTACTTCTACTCACTGAAAATCATTTCTTTCCTTGCTGTAACATGCTGTCGATAAAACATAAAAATTAATTAAAAGATCTTCTAGTGTTTTTTTTGTTTCATTTTTACATATCCATGTCTTTATGGATAAATTGCTCACAGCTATGTTTGTAAAACGAGAGGAAAGGAATGTGTTTAACTCTGTGTGTCATTGTGGAAATTTACCTTCAGTGAAAACTGAACTTAAAGAACTGAAATAGCGCAAAGTAATGTGAGTGAGATTGTGAGCGTGTCTTCTGCTTTTCAGACCGTCCCTGTTATTACATGCGTTGCTATGTGCCCAACAGGTAGGCCAGTCAGTGGATGGTTAGTACATACAGAGACATAAAGTCCATGTACTGATTTCTGAATTGTTGATAGTATCCAAAACACAACGAGAGTTTCTTGTTTTTTCTTTTTTGATTGTTTATTTATTTATTTAAACTTTTCATCAGGACTGAAATTTAGCCTCCTTGTGAAGCTGTGCAGATGCTACGTGGAATAGTATGAATTGCAGGGAAACTAGCGTAGAACAGTCAGTTAATGGCTGGAGATCAAAGTATGTTTCTCTGGTTGGCCCTTCTGTAATGTGATGTGTATTCATCCACTCCGGTATTACTGCTTGTGCTCTGGTCTGGTATTAGAGAAAATATGAAGAGAGGTCTTTTAACGAGTTATCTGGGAGGAGGGGGGGGAGTGGGAGCACACTAACAAGTTAGAAGAGTAGCCAGAAGATCTCACTTCTTTTTCTGGCTCACTGCGTTACTTGTGACAGTCTTTTAAGTTATTTACCTTGGTTAAATCATTTGAAAAACTGGAAAAATACTGTTAACTCACATGTATCGGGATTTTTAGTATAATGATGAAAGAGAGTGAAAATAGTTGTCAAACATGGAAAATATTAGCATTAAATGTATGCAATAGTGGACATACACTAACATTATATATATTAGTGGATATAATTTCTTATATTTGACGTTTGATGGAACTTCATGTATATTGTCTGTGGCCTATAGCTTTGCTTTTCTGCTTTTAAAAATACTTAGCTTATGTCTATTATGTAGATAAGTGCAAGTAAGACTATTTTAAATGATATTCTCAAATCCTTCTGTGTTTTTGTGTGTATGTATATTTTTACCTATATTTATTTATTTATAAAATCAAATTTCTGTAATGCTGTGGATAAAATCTTACTTCAGGTTTGTAAGATGGTGCTTTATTGTACTAAGCTAAGAACTGAGGACAGCTTCCTATGCAGAGATTGGCCTAAGGTGGAAGTACATAGGGAATGTTTATGACTTCTACTGTACTGCTGTATAATTCATCAAGAGTGATACAAATTATACTGAATCTTTGCTGATATCTTCTTATGAAACATAGCTATTTGCTTCTTCTCACCATTGGGAAGCTATGCCACTCCTCATGTTGAAAAAAGCCTTCTGATACTTTACTGTAAGCAGAAATTTCTGACATGTGGTCTTGCAAGCAAAGAGAGGGTGGCAGTACAAATTGCTCACAACAGGGCTAGTTAATAGATTAAGCAAGGTCACCTTTAATGAACAGATATAAATCATCCTGGATTTATTCTTCAAAGGTAAGCCTTACCATGTCAAAAGTTTTGAAGACTAGAAAATGTCTATCAGATATTAGGATAAGAAACAAATTGCGCAGTCAGGTAGAGTTCTTGTGATAGTAGGTGCTGCTTTAAAAAGAAGTTGCACAAGATTTGAATTTCAACCATAAACTTTTACCAATTGCAAATATTATAATACTAATGATAAGAAGGTGATAGTTGATCTCCCTTTAATTTGAAGGTTTGTGGAGGAGTTTGCTGGGGTCTTAAGATACAAAAGCTTAGACTTGGTGTTGACAAATTTGTCATCTTGTTATACCTGTGCTTTGGGATTGTAAGACAGTTCCTGAGGAAAATGCAGAACAAAATGCCACAGTTGCTAGCCAGTTGTGGCTCTCACCCCCAAGTATTCCATCATTTTTACTTATATTATATGTAGTAAAGATAAAGGGAGAAATACAGTTCACCCGGAACTGCAATGCCATTTCTCATGTGTCATTTATTCTCAACAATTATTATAACTTTTTTTTTTTGCACTAGCATTAAAAACAATGAATATTCTCATTTTACAGATATTGACAACAGCGGGTATGTCAGTGATTATGAGCTGCAAGACCTGTTTAAAGAAGCAAACCTTCCCTTGCCTGGTTACAAAGTGCGGGAGATTGTAGAAAAAATTATTGCAGTAACGGATAGCAACAAGGATGGAAAAATCAACTTTGAAGAATTTGTCTGTGTAAGGCATTCCTCTTGGACTTCCTTTAACTCACAGCTGATTGATTTTTTTTTTCTTTTTTTTTTTAATAACTAGTCATTTCAAAAGGAAGTATAAACTAATTATTAAGCTACTGCTTAAAGAGTAGAATGTGTGATATTCTTTAACATGTACGGTTTGCTTTAGAAAAAATCTGTGCTTTTGCCTCTGCATGTGATATGCAACTACAGAGTGGTAAAGATGTATGAGTCAGAAGGAGCTGATTAATGATACTAATCAAGAATATAGGAAAGTCATTCTTTCAATAGCTCTCTTTAGCGCCTAAGAGTGCCCTTTAACAGCACGAAGATTAACATCCTAAGAATTATTATGCCTAAGCTGAAATGCAGTAGGAATTTTGTGCTTCTTTGCCTTCAGCTCCTTTGAATACTCAACCCGTGTTTCCTCCTTAGTAAATCCTGTAATCCAAACATTATACGAGATGTTCCTTTGCCTGTCTAATAAGACAGAAATCTCTAAACTGTCCAGTATCTGATGAGAACTAGGACAGAAAACTAAACTAAATGATATTACTAAGTAATATTTTGAGAATGAGAAGGCCTTCTGTGACAGTTTACAATATCTTATATAATTATTTCCCAGTCTTTATATTTGACTCTGTCATTTAATTTTGTAGGTCTAACTGGACAGCACTTGAGAACACAGTAGTTCCAGTGAGTCCTACTTTCTATTCCCTCAAAGATGAGGGGCATGGGTTATTTATTTTAGAAACTATTGGGTCAGCCCTTGCTCTGACCGAGATGGAGATTGTTACAGATACCGGCCTTGAATTCTCTTAGTGATACACTAATGCTTGCACTACTATGCTGAATCACTATACTATATTAAGGACTGTATTTTATTGGGAGCGGGGTAGGATTTTTCACATAAATTTGAATGGTTTAGATATATTTTGGGGGGGTCATTGACTAGTGTGCTTTATTCAAGAGAACTAAAATATTTTCGGACTGTTGGTTTGTGAGTTTTCTAAATAGTTTCTGCTTTGAATTTATAATATTGATGTTGATTGCAGCAGGTTGCTTGTTTAACTAGTTATTGATGTTTCTTCACAAGATTGTAATTTGCACTGATACACTGCTGTGATACAAATATTTGTACCTGAGCATTGAACTATATGTTAACTATACTTCATTATTGCTTCTGAGACCTCCACAGTGTTTGGGCAAATTCAGGACAGTATCAGTATACCTAACTTAATTTAATATTACAGGTACTTGGAAAACTGTATCAGTCAGCTTGTTTAAAAGGATCAATAAGTGTCATGCAGTAACCTTTTACTGTAAAGCATATGATGAAGTAAACAGAAGAAATACGCTCTAGTCCTACATGAAAGCGTGTGTGTGTATATATTTTTTTTTAATTTACCAGATACTTTTGGAAAAAATTGTGTAGATTGTTGCATATCTAGTAAGTTGGATAGCATGACTTAAAAAAAAAAAAAAAAAAAAAAAAGTAGCACCTTAGGTACTCACTGACCAATAATATATTAGATACCCAGTATGTAAATAGCGAAGGGAGTCAGGTTAGTTACTGACTCTAAAGTACTTAATGTGAGTTCGTACTTAAATAGTTGAAGGTATGATCAGTCACAAAATGCTCTCTATTTTTCTTTTATTTCAGATTATTCAGGAATTGAAAAGTAAAGATGTTAGCAAATCTTTCCGAAAATCAATAAACAAAAAGCAGGGTATTACAGCAATTGGAGGAACATCCTCAATATCTAGTGAGGGGACACAGCACTCTTATTCAGGTAAAAAAAAAAAAAAAAAAAAAAAAAAAAAAGGCACAAGCAAATTATGTGTACGGGGAAAGAGCCTTGAAATTTGGACTACAGAGACAGAAGAAAAATCTACTGGAAAATGTTGCTGTTGAAAGCAAATTAAAGGAGGGAAAGCATCTGGATATGCACAAGACAAGTGTTGGTGGCACTTTATTAAAATGTGGGCTATTCAATTTGTTCCTAGCTTCATGCTGCACACAGAAGTAAGTTTTTGCATCTTTACCAGAACGGAAAATGAAAACAAGCATTGACAACAAGCAGAAACTTGTTTGTACTTGTGTTTCCATGTCAAGTGGAAATGAATAAATGGCCTCTTTGGGGCATATTTCTAGGAAACAGACTTGATTACATGCTAACCTACTTTTAGTCCTGTGATGAGATAAAAATGAATCCCCATTTTCATTTCACAGTGCTAACCAAAATGAAAAAAATACATAGACTTTCTGGCTAGAAGGGCTATCTTAGCGCCTTTACAGAATTGTTTGCACCCATATGGCTTTTGCATAGCCTATCTCGTGCTGGATAAGCTGATTTTTAATATTTGATCTATGTTTCATTCTAGCTTCCCCTATTGCATGTCATATACATTGGTAGTTGTGCCTAATTGCTTTGCAAGTTTTGTGATTTGCAGTGGTTTCAGAAGCATATTAAGGTGAGGTTTACATATGAGGAAGGTTCACGTGATCAGCTGAAGGTGGTGGTACCCTCTCTGTCTGTCTGGCTGTTATCCTTGTAGCAGCATTTGCTCTTGATACATCTCCAAAGCAGGAGGGATATTTCATCTCAGAATGCAGGCTTGTAGGGTGGGCGTCATCAGATCTAATCCTTTAGACTCCCTTTCATTTTCAGTAGAGGAAAGCTGACCATTCTAGAGTGCCTTTTTTCTGACCTGGCTTCATCAGCCAACTAGTTTATGATGAGATGAACTGTGTGCTAGAACTTCACGTTTCTTCCCACTGATAATAGCAGGAGTGTAACGACTCAGATGTGGATATCTATCTTGTATGCTGCTTGAGCAAAGTGAGGAGAATGCTACTTGTGCTCTCTGGGCATTTGGATACTGATAGAATAGCTTGATTTATTGTGGTTCTGATAAGCATTCTTGGAGACATAATAAATTCCATAAACTAGATATGAAGAGAGAGAGAGAAAAAGAGACTCCTTAAAACTGCTAAGGTACTAGCTAAATACAGCAGAGCAATTCCGATGATGGTCTCAGAAATACTGTCAGTCTCTGAAGTCCCAGGAGAAGGCAGAATGAAATGTTGCATTTTAGACTAAAGCTGTACATATTGAGATGTTGCATATTTCTGATTAGAAATGTCTGTCTTTTCAGTGTAATCACTGAAAAACTGAACTCCAATAATCAACCATAATGATACGTTCCTCAGTTTTTTATGTTGTCCTTCAGAAAATCACTGTTTAGAGGGTGCAGTAGGGGAAAGAGAAATCTGTACTTGCAGTTTTTCCTTGTCTGCTTTCCCACTGGTCTGATTTTTTTTCCATAACTGGCCTCTGTGAAATTAAGGAGCTTTGTTGCAGATTACACTTTTTGTTTGACCTAAATCTGGTGTTCTGCAGTATGTGTTCATGGAAATGCTAATAGATTATTTTAATATTTTTCTTTTCAGAGGAAGAAAAAGTTGCTTTTGTTAATTGGATAAATAAAGCTCTACAAGATGACCCAGACTGTAAGCACCTCCTCCCCATGGACCCATCAGATGCCAGTCTTTTTAAATCCCTTGCAGATGGCATTATCCTTTGGTGAGTCTAGAGCTGAGAGAAGGAGGAGGAGAAATTCATCTCAAAGGTTAAGTTCTGATCACAGTGAAATGAATGGAAAATTTTGATGTTAAACATGAGGACTAGGCTCTTAAATATATCGACATGTGTAGGATGGGGAAAAGCTGTTCACCCACAGAAATGTTTATTTAGTAAATTCTTTTTATATAACTCTGCACATATGTTAGAGAAGTCCTTTCCACTTCCGATCTGTAATTATACATGCGAAATATGTGCAGGCTGTTTATAAATGTGATAATTACACAGTTCATCATCATATTGATTAGTACAAATAATGAGAAATCTTTACGATTTCAAGTATTTTAACAAGTTACTAAATCTACTTACTATGTCGTGGGACTGGGTGAATAGAAACCTGAGTTAAATCTGTGGCAAAAGGAAGAGCATACGATACTGTAGTCTGCTGTAACTTTCTAGTTAGTTTAATTAGACTAATGGCACTTAACCATGTACTATGGTAACAAAGGACTAGTTCATTAGTATTGATGTGAATTAATCTTTGAGATCCTTGATGATGCAAGACACTATAGAAATGCAGGGCAGAAATAGATCAGTACTTCTTTATAATTATTTACAATTTGGGGGTTTCTGGAGCAGTGTACAATTATTTAGTAGGGAGAAGAGATTTAGAGGAGGACATAGGGTTTTTTTTTAATCATATCAGACATCTTTACACCCAGTTTAAAGTGCTAATGATTTTTAAGCATATGATAAAATGTTTTCTGAGAAATAAAAGTTTGAATAAATTGTGACTTTTCTTCCTTAGCAAAATGATTAACTTTTCACAACCAGATACAATTGATGAAAGGGCTATTAATAAGAAGAAACTCACTCGTTTCACTGTTTCTGTAAGTACTGCACAGATAGGAACCTGCCACACACGAAAAAGTAAAATATGTCTCTATAGCTCTGTTTTGATGATAGCTTTCCTGGGGGAGCCAAAAAAAAAAAATTATATGTATTTAAAAATGTCAAAGCATAAAGTTATGTTTTTCTAGTAAACTCTGATTCCTCAAGGATCCAAGCTGTGGAACGTGATCCGCAGTGTGTTGATGGGCTCGTATTAAACAGTGTCAATACTGTTTTCCATTAAATTTTGGTAAGACAGGTGGTCACTCACAAAAAATTGCCGGAGTACAGTGGTCCACCAGGAGCCACTGAGCTAATGTATTATTTCTTATGACCTCAGAAGCTTGCATAGTAACCCTTGCATTTGCAGTTTTAATAGGAACAAATTTAGTAAGAATGACAACCTCTACAATTTTTTTTAATGTTGCTATTCCGAATAGGAAAATCTAAACCTGGCCCTGAACTCAGCATCTGCTATTGGCTGTACAGTTGTCAATATCGGATCACAAGATTTGCAGGAAGGAAAACCACACTTGGTGTTAGGACTCTTATGGCAGATCATTAAAGTTGGTCTTTTTGCTGATATTGAGATCTCCAGAAATGAAGGTAAGAGTAATGCCAGTTATTATAATGTGTACTATTTGGAATTAAACGCTTTGAGACCACGATAGCAATAATTTCAGTTTTCTTTCAAACTTGCTTTTAGCTCTTATTGCCTTGCTGAACGAAGGGGAAGAACTAGAGCAGTTACTGAAGCTTTCCCCAGAAGAACTCTTACTACGCTGGGTAAACTACCATCTGACCAATGCAGGGTGGCAGAAAATCAATAACTTCAGTCAAGACATTAAGGTATGCAGTTATAGCTGTGGTAATTGAGTGCAATGCTACTAAAACATAGTGTGCGTAGAAACAAATGAACGAGAGAGAAGTGATCTGCTTTTTCTCGCTATCAGTTAAACCTGCGTTTTTCAACACTGAAAAAAAATTGTTCTGATATTGTATTATCCTATTTAGTTGCTCGTAATGTTGCAAAGTGAACAATTCTGACAGACCGTGTTCGAGGCAGTTCTAACATTCTTTGTTATTAGAGCTACTTGTAACTAATAAGGTAGTGCAAATAGTCCCCTCTTTCTTGGCCATTCTTCCCTGCTCCTGAGTCTGGAGAAACCCCTGTTTTCTTCCTTTTGTTCTCTTAAGGAAATGGAATATTGCTTTAAAACTCCTCCTGGCACATATTTGATAACAGCTGATTCCCCTTCATACCTAGCATCCCACAAAAGAGTGGGAAATCCTTTCTGGAAAGGAGAGTTACTTAGAGAGCAATCTGACCTAGCTACTGATCCTTGATCCGAGGAGGGAGCAGCTCCTCTCAGTCACTATGCTTTCCTGGTGTGCTGGTTTACATAGGGAACTGAAAGTCGCACTGGTTCCTTGTGGCAGATGGCATATCTGCATAATTTTACTCTCTCCATTCGTTCCGCCTAAGCGTGCAGAGTGTTGTAGTAAGTCCAGCAGAAGAGAGGAAAAAACAATTATTTTAAAATTAAAAGCAAAAGAGCAAGACTCCATGAGGTTATGAAACATTTTCTCTCTTCACTGAAGAAAACTGTTTCAGTATTTGGTATTCATCAAGAGGACTATTAAGGCAAACATTTAGCTAGGGTTTTTATAAAAGCTATCAATATAGTAAAAATGTTATATGTTATGTAAGTTAAGTATTAAACACTTATAAAACTAGTAGCTTTTTTATTTTTCTAGTTTCTCAGTGAAAAAGAAAGTAGAAGCATACTGAAAACTGCATTAAATATGACTTCTTTTGTCCCTATAGCTTCATCTTAAGAGCCGCTTTGGTCTTTGTTTTTAATTCCAGTTATGTGGTCCATGAAGAAAGAAAAATCTTTATAAAGCAGTCTGTTTGAAAGCACTGTGAAGGAGTAAAATACCAACGTTGAAAATGAGATCCATGTTAGGGTTTTCTTGTGTGTAGGTGACTTGTCTAAATGTGCCCTAAATATCTTAATTACAGCTAGCTAGCTCATATCCAGTTGAATTTAGCTAACATTATCCAGAATAAGTAGCAGACGTTCCTTTGCTCTGTCATTTGGCTAATCAGAAATACTGTAGTAAAGTGACTATGTTCACTGAAGACCTCATCCATATCCACTGAAATTTGAGTGCCATAGTTCTGACTTGTACGACTTTTGAATCGGACTGTAAGAGCACTACATGGCTATATGAGGATAAATATTTGCTCATTTTTTAATATTATACTGTTTGTTTTAGGATTCAAGAGCATACTACCATCTGTTAAATCAGATTGCACCCAAAGGAGACAACTTTGAAGAAGTTCCCATTAAAATTGACTTTTCAGGATTTCATGTAAGTATCCTGAACCATAAACGCAGACAGCAATTATCCAAGACCTCGATCTGTACGTCCAGCATCCTAGTTACAGAGCTGTCCCAGGATCCCCTTTTGTTTTGTAAAGCATACAAAAGCTACATCAGATTCCTAAGTGGCACGAAAGTTTGAATGAGGAAAAACTTGAGTAGAGTTCTGGGGTGATCCTGAAACAGGATTATGCGTCCTCCGGTCTAAAATTCGGAGCTGTAGGCTCCAAGTGTACATTTTGGAGCTACAGTTTGGAGCTGTGTGCGTTTTGGAGTTACATTAGTGCCCAACTTTTTCCTCCTTTTTGTTAGGCCCGCCAAAGCGAATGTTATAGCATCCTGCTTCTGTTTTGCTGTTCTGGAATTCACACAAGGGAAAAGAGTAGACTCTAGAACACGTGTGATCCTTCCTCAGACTAAATAACATTCAGAGATAATATGTGAGTCCTTCCAATAACAAGCAGGGAAGGAAAGTGCGGCGGCCACCAAGCTGCAAATTATAAAGCAGTAGGAGGGTTGAAAACATGATAGCCTAGGCAGATGTGAAAACACTTCTGTATTTAATGCTGCTTAGAAAGTTTAGTTTGAGAATGCTTTTGATACAGCATTGAATTTACTGCCTAAGATATCTGTATCAATCAGAATTCTAAGTAGTAGAATCTCATTCATTATTAATTATGAAAACCTGCATGCAAAATTATGTTTGAATATAAAACTTTCTCTTAAAGGTGAGTTTCAGTCCTCTCATGAAGAGAGATCTGTTTTGTTTATTTGTTGCTTTTTTTTGGGGGGGGGGGGAGGGGGAGAAGGTAGGGCCTTTGTTTTGTTTTTGTTTTTTCTTCCCCTGAAAATCTTCCACAATTTATATATTCGTGTTTTCTAAAGGGCTATAAGCCAGTATCCATTACATATAAAAAGCTGATCTAGAGGAAGTTTCTGGTTGAGTATAGCAATGTTGAATTACTGACTGCTATTTCATTCTAACAGTAATTCAGTTACTAACTCATTTCCTTCTGCGTCATAACTACTTGTGTTATGAAGATTAGAGGCACAAGTTATATGCTACATGCTTTTGAGGACTGATTTATTCTACATAGATTAATTTTAAAACAAATTGTTCATAACACACAGGTTACGAATTAAGAAGATGCAGAGGAAAAATATTAAAAAAAAAAAAAAAAAGGTGGTGGATTCTGAAAAGTTCATTCTGAAAAGTTCAAACTCCTATATATGGTTTGAGGCATCATCTATAATTATTATGCTTGAGGATGTCAGTCTAAAGCAGCGATGGTGAAGCTATGGCACGTGAACCACAGTCTGTGTGCGGTGCAGGCATCAACAGCCTGGAAACAGAAATAAAACCTCTCCACTCTGGCTGCTGCCACTGCTGCTGTGATTCAGGAGGCACGCTGAGTGGGCAGCCACAGAAGGGAAGGAAGATAGGAAGAGGGGCAAGCTCAAGCGCTGAGGGAGAGACTTGCACGGGTCATTTAAAGGTTTGTTAGGCTGTAGATTCAGAAAAGAATGGAATGTGCCAGTGTTCATTACAAGGTAATTTTCAGTTTGATTTTTACCTTCTTTTGTTTGTTTATTTTTTAGGAAAAAAATGACTTGAAGAGGGCTGAATGCATGCTCCAACAGGCAGAAAAACTGGGCTGCAGGCAGTTTGTTACTCCAGCTGATGTGGTTGCAGGCAACCCTAAACTCAATATGGCTTTTGTTGCAAATCTCTTTAACACGTATCCAACCCTACACAAGCCTGACAATTCAGCATATGATCTCAATTTATTAGAAGGTACTCATCTTGCTAAGTATATAGGAGATAAGAATTTTAGTGATTTCTATTTAAGTATTCCTTCTAGGCTGCAATATAGGATCCCTGTGTGACAGTGCTTGTGTTAATACCAGTATGTAGAGCTTTCTCGTTAGCTTTCAGTATAAGCTGGTAGTAGAAGCCCCCTTTACTGTGAATATTGGAATGTGGAATTTTTTTCACTTATATTGGCCTGACCAAAGGCTATTCCTGAATAACCGTCTATCGTTTAATTTGCGGAAGCAAAAAATTTCTCATTTCCTTTCTAGTTTCTTGTGTTCCTTTCTATACTGTTTATATTTTAGCTGATATGCAAATTCTAGCTTTTCCTAATTTGGAGTGCTTGTCTATGCATTTGTAATAGTTTTTTGAAGTATTTTTCACTGTTTGTATTTGTATTTATATTATGCGTATTAGTTTGCTGTTTTAAAAGGCAAACTAATAAAAATAGGCTTCTGGATCAGCAAGCTGTATTGATCCTATTGTATCAAGTTTGGAACTTTAAAAGTACAGTTCAGGTCTCTAACGCTAAAGATAAAGGGATAGTTATCACTGATTACTGGTAGCAATCTTTGGCTGTTACCCTTTCTGTGGACCAGCTAATCTAGGATAATGCAACAGCTCGTGCCAGTGAATTTCACAGTTGTTCGCTGATCTCAGAGGAATGGTGAGAATGAGGCTTGCTGCACTCAGGAGAATCACCAGTGTTCACACATTCCTCTGCACTGCCTACTCCTGCCTTCCTCTTACTATACCTATCAGGTTTCCTTACCATCTAGGTGAGTCTGTATTCCTTGCTCCTCTTTTTTCCACAACTTATCTGTTCTACTGCATCCCTATTCCACAAATCTCGTATCCCCCAGACCACTCCTTTCTCAGGCTTCCTTTTCTAGTTTCATGCATGCTAGCTGTGGCAGAGGTGTTAAAGCACAGGAGGCAGTCTTTTTCCAGCTGCGATGTCCCTATCATTGCAGTCTCTGGTGTCCAGGAGGAATGAGTGAAGTAAAATCCTATTCTTCCTCTGCTGCAGTTTTGCTGTAAATGCATACAAGAGCTGTGTGGAGATGGCATATGTTCAGTTCAGCTTGTCTCTTCTGAACATAAAGCTGCAGCTGCCAGTAAATCTTTACTTAGCTGAATGTGAAATACTGAAAACTTGGTCAAATTTCGGAGAGTTCATTGGCATGACACAAAACAGTTGAACTAGTTCCTGAACTTTCCTAAAATATTTAGATGAGATCAAAGTCTCAGACAAAACAGGTTGTAGAAGTTATAAGCGCCTGAATACTAGACTTTGTAATGGTAAGTACTGGCCAAATTTAAACTGCTAGTTATAGCATATGTTTCAGTGGCATAATCATGCCACTGTTACCTGTTTAGGGGCAAGTATAAGATACTCCTCCTTCTGTAAGTAATAACTCCTGTGCTGGCATGTAGATCCTAACCATAAAAGCAGTTATTTAAGCCAAAAGACAATATTGTTAATGTGTTTTTCTGTTACTTATGTTTTTCTTCCATAAAATCTAGTGGTTTTACTCTTTTTTTTTTTTCTTCTCAAGATACTGTTATATAACAATATAAGACATTCATTTTGTTGTAATTTCATCACAGATGGGCTGTTGTAATCTCTCTCATAATTTATAATGCTTTCCTATTTTGCTTCATGAAATGCAGATTTGACCCCTCCTAATGTAGGTACTGTATTTAGTACTTTTCTGTACTCCATAAAAATGTTTATTTTTATTCTGCAGTTGTTTTGTTTTTCCTAGTATTTTAATCAGCTCTGTCCTTTTCTGGTTGATTTTGCATTGTTATTGTATTTTTCTATCGCTGTAATATGCTGTCATCATTTAAAAAGGGAGGGAGGGGTAAACAAAACCCATACAGGTCTAACACAATGCAAAAATCAGGGCAAGACTTACACTAGTCAAATGCCATGTAGTTCTTTCTGTGAGTTTAACCAGTAGGGCCGTTCCATGAATCGAGATCTAAAGCTCTAGGCTTGTAAATGGGTGAGGATAAGTGGGTGAGTAAAGCTTCTCAAAAGTCTTAGTTTTCCTGTGTTAAATTCTTTCCAATGATTGCCCACACACCCCCCCCCAAAAAAAAAAAAGTATGACATGTCTGTTCTCTCTGTTTACTTGGTTTAAGACAATGAACATTGGGCATAAATTTGCAATCTTCTCCATATACTCTAATAATGCTTAATGAGTCTGATGTGCACTTTTGTATACAGAGAGCACATCCCTCAGGTATACCTACATAACAAAAGGAACAATCGGTTCTGGATGGGCAAAAAAAAAAAGTCCTGACCTCAGTAGTCGGATGGCCTTTAACTGATTCTCCCTTGTGGGAAAGGCAGAAGAGTCTGCTATCTAATCCATACAGAAGGCTGAGTTCTTGCAGGGAGGAAAAGGAGGGACTTTATCCACCCACGTTTCCTCCAGTGTGTATATTGTCTCTTCTGCTGCTGTTGCTTAGTCCGTTGTCAGCCTTTAAGGCTGTTAATGTGAGGAGGTTAAGTACTCCTGCTCAGGCCAGCTGAGCTTGGGGTGCAGAGCTGCGTCTTAAGCTCTGTTGTCTTTCGGAGAGAACCTAAGTATTTGGAGCCCTTTGAATTCTTGTCCTCATCCTTATGGCTATTCCCCGCTCAATTCCGTAGTATAATGATCCTGGAGAAGAAGGACAGCTATGTGAAGGATACTACCAAATTGCTCCTCTTTCTTTTGTGTAGCTCTGCCCCCTTTCTGCAGTTTTCCTATGATTTTGGCTATCTGCTGCACCGCACAGCAGAAGATATGCTCCTGATAGGATCACAAGATATGTTTTGAATAAAAGAATGGAGAGGAAAAAATGGTCAGTTCTCAGCCTTCTGGAAAACTTATGAATGCTTATATGTTGCATGATGAAGGGATTTGTTTAGACTGACATTATTGAATATGGTATGCTATCTTAAGTTTCTGGATTCCTGCTAGCCAAAAGTGCACTTCCCAACCTGCACGTTCTTGCTCCTGCTTGTCTACTTTGGATTCTTTTGGTGCTATTAAGCATGCCGTTTAAAATTCTCAGTCTGAGTGCAGTTGCTGAGTATCTCTTTGGGTAGCTATGCTTTCTTTAGTAAGATTTCGTTAAATAATTTAGCTATTGTCTTTCCAATATACAAGTGTCCCTGCAGCACTTTGCTGTCAAAGGTTTTTAGACATTGCAAATTATAACCCAAAGATCAATAACCCTAAAAACTTCAAAACAAAAAAAAGGGCTTGCTTCAAAATATTATAACCTCTTAATTTACTCTTTATAAATTTCATTTATGTATCATGCTTCTGCTTGATTTTTTTTTTTTTTTTTTTTACAGAAAAATGCTGACATTAATAGTTTTAACATAAAATGTAATCCTTCATTATCTTTTTAATTTTATTGTGGAAAGAAATGCATAAAAACAGCTGACTGCCTGAAGACTTTGCAGAATACTATTTTTTTTTTTGTTTTAGCATTTAGTGACTCTTTGGTAATTTTTTTTTCTAGTGAATCTTTGAAACGAATATAAGTTTGAATTGCATATGAAAGACCTCATAATTTAGGAAGATGGTACGATAGTGGTACGATGAATATCTATTTCTAATTACCTGTTAACCTGGCTGAAACATTTTTATAAAATTTATTCTGTTGGAAAAATATCAATTGCAGATGAAATCTTTCTCAGAAATGTCTGAATTTAAATTAATTTTTGATAAAATGTATTTTGAAGCCAATTTTTTTGTATAAAAGGGGAAGACGCACAGGTTAAAATTCTAATCTTTACCTACAAATTCATTTTACGACATAACACCATTTGTTGAAAAAATAAATAGGTTTTATTTCTATTCTAATGATAAACACCTGTTTAAACAGCTTCATTTCACAAAAAAACATTTGCTGTTCTCAATTCAGCCTGAATTTCAGTACTAAATTAGACAGTTTTCATGCTACACAAATCTCTTGGACAAACTCGGTACCATTACTCACTAGGAAATAAACAAAGAAACACAAAGAAACATCTTATTCAGATTTAACTGTGTACAAGTTCCGTACAATCTATTCTGTCATTATTTGGGAACGATTTCTCCCTCTCAATATCGTTTCTACTTTCACTCACTGGATGATCAGCCTAGCAGAACGAAACAATGAGGATGTTCCAGTTTCACATTTTCAGCTAAATATTTACTTGAAGGTCCTTCTTTGAGAGGAAATGGTATATGCAGCACTGATTCACATCTAATTGGCCACAAATCTGTTGTTAAAATGAGTTTTAGGAAATCTGGTATGTAGGTAATGTATTACAACATACTGCTGGGGAAATAAACCTTACAGAATTTATACTTGTTACATACTACTACTACCTATTTATTTATTAGACTACTGTTATGGAAAGGATGAACTTGACTCTTAAATTTTTAAGACAAAAAATGTAGTGTAGGAGCTATTCAGAGTAACTTGCTGATTGTACATACGCGAGTCATTTAAACATTTCTTGTCCAAGTAATTTATATAGAATTATACTTTTTGATATAGGAGAAAGTAAGGAAGAAAGGACATTTAGAAACTGGATGAATTCACTGGGTATAAGCCCGTATGTTAACCATTTATACAGGTAAGGCTTGGTTGTTTTTTGTTGCTTTTTTTAAATAATCTTTTAATCTCCCTTAGACATAATGAAGTAGGTATTTATGAGTATCTGTTATAGCATAGTAACAACATTAAGAAAGGGAAGTTTTACTTCGGTTAGAATAGTGATTTCCAAATTTTGTTCCACATTAGCCATGAGAGTAATTTCAGAACTGGTCTGTAGAACCCCATTAAGCAGTGTCTGACTTGGATATTCCACTCAGGATATAGAAATACTAGACCTGAAATGCTTTGATATGTTCCATTTATATTTTAAATAATATGTTTGGGAAAAAAAAAAGTTTGAGGTAACTCATGTTTTATAAAGCATGGTTTTTATTTTCTTTAATGAAAGACACTAGTGAAATGCACATAATCTAGTAAAACAATAGTGTAACTCTCAATTATAAGGAAGCATAGATGTCTGCTGAATAGACTGTAACATAGTGTAGTTATGGGTGTGCATATAAACTAGCCTACACTTATTTCATAGCATCAGAATGCAGATCAAGAAGAGTTTTGTTACTTTCTATGAAAGACAAAATCCTAGTCCCCCTCGTGAACTATTCAAACTGATGTGCCAAAGTCTCGCATTCTCCTAAATGGAACCATACCCTGAAAGCTATTTCTAATTAAATAAAAATTTCCCCCGCCTGTGAGGGAGTATCTACCAACAAGGGATAAACTTTAGCAGCAATTTATATGAAGCACGAATATAAATTACATTTATAATATACAACATAAATTGTATTTATAAAAATAAATTTAAAATTTATTCTACTTATAGATAAAAATTAGTTTAAACAAATTGAATTTACTGTGGAACACCCTCAAAAGGAAAGACTTTGTAATGTGCTCTTCATATGCTTCTGATCACTTTCACATTGTGCTAGCAGCTATTTTAAATGCCATCAATAGAAGATGTGATATAGGGAGCAACTGTGAACATCTGCTTTCATGTATACTTTCTGCTAGGATTAATTGCTTCTGCTTTATGACCTCTGTAAAGTCATATTCTCTATAGATAGCCTAAAATGGAGAATGCTTACAGCTAACTCCTAATTTCAGTTGGCGAGCAGCTGAAAGAGATCATCAGGAATGTAATTTATAATAGGAAAGTAATAGTTTTCCTTAATACTCTTCTTTCACAAGATAAGTATATTGGTTTTGATCAGTCTTTAACAAGACTGTAGGTGCAGATTAGGCATGAGTACTTAACACTTTGGGAAGTTCCAAAACACTAAAACCAGATCCATAAGTGAAATCTGTTTACCTAGATGTTTTTATCTGTACTTACCCTATGAAAGCAATCATTTATTAGAAGTTGGCAAAACCAGTGGCTCTGCTTACTTCACTGAGATTTATGAAAATAATAAAGTTGAAGATAAAATCTGATTTAAATAAAGTCAGGAATCAAGAAGTAGGATAGGCCAATTTCTTCAAAGACTAAAACAAATTTACACGTAATGTACACTTCCAGAATTCTGGAGTACTGGTTAAAACTGTAATTGTGAACTTGAGCTTTTGTAATTAAAAACATTATTTTTCTCTGATTTAGTGACCTCTCTGATGCTTTAATAATCTTTCAATTGTATGACATGACTCGTGTGCCGGTTGACTGGAACCGTGTCAACAAACCTCCTTATCCTTTTCTCGGTGGTAATATGAAAAAGGTGCGTAGACCAGTTTCACGGTCTCCTATTGTGCTGTTTGCAGTATTTTGGACTGGTCGATTTGTGTGTTACTGGGACACTCGTGGCAAGAAAAAAGGTGTTGGGGGAGTCTTCTAGGTGTTATTTCAAGGAATAAAGAGCTGTTTTATCACATATATCATTTGGCTTCTAAATGTGGGGCAACTGTTCACAACACTTAAAGTAGGGTCTAACTAGGCTATCTAAGTAAAAATTTCAGGCCTAACACAGCTATTGTATCTGATGTTCTTATACCATGAGATGCTTCCCTCCCAGAGCAGTTCTATATTCCTCCAGGAGAATTTGTGCAAGCCTCACAAAAGCCAAACTTTGTTCGCTGTGTGATCTTTACAAAGCCAAAAACATAGAGAAACAAACTTGCTGTCTGTTTAAAAAGAACATGTTTTAATATGCTTCCAAATTCAGTTTTGATGCAAGTATGTACTATTTCATTGACTTTAGTGGAGGTGAACTTGATTTCCTCGGATGTGAAATAAGATTATCATTGGATTATTATAGTGTGTTTTTATCTGTGAAAATAGTAAAACTATGATTTCAGCATAGTATAGAAAGGTTAGAAATCTTTCTGTAGCCCCAGATCTCACCATGGATAACAGTAAAACAAATTAATTCAAAATACCAGATAGATTACAGGTCTATATTATAGAAATATTAAGGGTTTTTATTCATTATTTGTAAACACTGAACATTTATTTTTAGATTGAGAATTGTAATTATGCAGTAGAACTTGGGAAGACAAAAGCCAAATTCTCCCTGGTTGGTATTGCTGGACATGATCTAAATGAGGGTAATCGAACTCTGACTTTGGCTTTGGTATGGCAGCTGATGAGAAGGTAATGTGTTCTTCTAGGTGTAGTATATGCAATATGTGTATGTGTGTGTATATAGAGATACACATATATATGTGTGTGTGTGTGTGTATTTCAAGGCAACTTAAAGCAAGTGTTCAGTTCACTTCATGTAAACAGATCTCTTCATTTTAGTGGAGGTGTACATGTTATCAAGTACAAACGTTTCATAATATGAGTAAAATTTCATACTCTACAGTAAAGCGACCGGCCTAAAAATATAAGTAGCATGGTTATACAGTGAAGCAATCATAACTGTTCTATATGTGAGTTAATGCTACTGGAAATACTAAAGAGAAGATTAATCTATATTAAATTTAAGGTCAAACTTAGCTATTTGTATTCATTCAGAGATTTAAATACAACAGAATAATCTTTTGACTGCTTTGTAATCAAAGAACCATCATGAATTTTTTACAGCTTCACAGAGGTTTTGGGGTGTGTGTGTGTGTGTGTGTGTTTTGTTTTGTTTGGAAATACCACCAGAATTAACAAATAAGGCTGTAATGCTGCTACAGATATTTAAATAGTGTTTGAGGACATACTGCAACTTACAGAAGTTAACGCTTTTCTTTGTAGTTGTGGAACACTGAGAAAATGTATAACAAATTGGGAACTGACAGAACCAAGTGCAATTTGCTAGGATATTTAAAATAAGTATTTCAGAGAGCCATCTCTAAAGATCTCAATTCTCTAAGATAAACTTTTATACATTTGTTTTGTTTTACATTCATGGCTTCAATCACAACATGATTGGTCTATATATTTTTAAACATGCATATTGTGTTGAAAATAATCATTATCTCAAAATAATGAATCGTTCAGCAAGTACCAAAGCACAAAAAACGCTTTATTTCATGTAGATTCCATTCTTTCTGTACCTTTCGTTATGCAGGGAGTGATTTCAATATTTAAAAAAAAAAAAAAAAAAAGTGAAGGGGAAGATAGGTAGGAAGAGGTGGTCTGTGTTGGGGGGGATAGCCATGACAGCTGTAGTAATATAACTACTATAAAATTAACATCTTACTAGGAAAGTAAGATGAGTGCAATGAGTAGGAAAAAATACAATATTTTAAATATTTTTTATTGACGTTAATTTTTATAGAAAATATTTTCTGTAAGTTAATATTCTTACACCTGCGCTGAAACACTATGCTTTTGTTGCTTAAAGTGATTGAATGCTAGGGGGCCATTTAAGCTTATAAAATAAAGGTAATTATGATGTGCTAAATATAACAAATATAGAAAGAAGAGGTAACAGTGGATATTATGGGCTTTTGGATGTAATTTTACCCTTGAAACAACTAAAAAAGTGATTTTAAAGTACCAGCTAGTTTATAAGGTAAAGATATCTTATGCAAATGAGTACTTGGCACTGTTACTGCTCTGAAGTAATATTTTACTTTTGTTTATAGCTTGATTTTTTTTTTTTCCCCTTTAGCAAAGAAGTGTTCTATCACTCACTCGATTCAGATTCTGTCTTTTTTCTTTATTAAAGGTATACTTTAAATGTATTATCAGACCTTGGAGAGGGGGAAAAAGTAAATGATGAAATTATTATTAAATGGGTGAATCAGACACTTGCAAATGCAAATAAGAAAACGTCAATTACCAGTTTCAAGGTAACCAAATTAATTTACTTTCCTTCTTTCCAAATATAATCAGATCTGAGATTTTTAATCTGATCTCATTAACAATTTAGCTTTAACAGTGAGTCTTTCATCAGCTAAAATAATCTGACCAGGAAATATTTTTGAGACTCTGCATCTTCGAAAGCATTCTACAGCTCTATTAATAAGAAATAGCAAAAAGGAAATGATAATACCTGCTGTAAGATTTAAAAAAAATAAAGCTAATTTTTTCAAAGGGACTTTTTACAGAATATGTTTGGGCATGGCATGGTCAGACACCTTCCTTGGAATACTCAGAAAAATGCTTTCACCATTTTTAGTAGCTGTTCAAAATTACTTACTCATGTGCAGTGGCAGAGCCGTCAGAGGGAGCCCACGTTAACCAGCGCACTGCTCTGTATCAATGGCCTTGCTCATGTGCCGTAGAGCTAACACAACAGATGAATGGCAGCAGATACTTCAGAGCCCTGCAGGAGCTTTTTCCCTTTCAGCAAATACGTGAAAATTGATACAGGAAGTCTTCCTTTCACATTTGTAAAGCGTTAAGCATGAAAAGTCATATGTATGTCAGGTGTGTCATGCTATGTCTCCTTTAGAAATGGTAGATTGATAATTATACCCAAATGTAGCCTTTTAATACAGGTTCATTGTACCCATTGGAACAGTTATATATTGCTGTGGTTCATAACAGGAACATAAGAGCCTAGCAGGTTAAATAATTGAGATCTCATTGTGTTATGAAATTGAATTAGGTAAGCTTTAGGCAGAAGGTAATATCAAATTATTTTATACAACAAAATATTTAATTGTTACTGCAGCAGGTTATTTAGACAGGTCTCGATCCTGTTTTCTTCAGTGGGATTGATTCTTCTCTCATTTCTACATAAGTTGTAATAATGCTGGTGTAAATAAGTTGAAAGCAAGAAAATCTGTGCTGGCATCTTGCTTTTAGGTTTGTCTATATTTGGGAGGGGGAGGGTGGCCTTTCTGTTTTAAGGTAAATCAATTGATGGGAGACCCTAAAGATACGGAGCTACTGATTTAAAGAGTCACTATTCAGCATATCTCTTACTACTGATTTTTGACAACAATCATGTATATATTCTCTTTCACCATTTGAATTTTTGTCTATATTTTTGCATTACTGCAACGAACATTGTATACCAGAGAAATCGGAGGTCTCTGATACTCTTTTTGGACTAAGAAAGCGAAGTCGTCTTGAATTGGCAGCAGCACAAACGATAAAAATTACAAAGGTTATTTTTTGTCTTATGGTCTTGGGGAGACATCCCATGCATTTTAATGTCTTCAAAGAAATTTACATACTATTTTTAAAGGTGTAATTAGTGTGGAGGCTCTATGGGACTCCAGTGAATTTGAAATCATAGCTCTGACCTGGTGGCGAAGGCAAACACATCGCATGGCTTATGTGCTGAGCTTCTGGAGAAACAGCCAGCCGCACTGGCACTGCCTGCTGATTGTTGGTTTGACGTTATCTTGTACTAGGCTGCTTATCAGTTTTAACAGCTGGGCAGAAATAATTGTGGCAATAGCAGCTGCTGTTTTAAGAATAGAAGAAAACACATTTCAGTATATTAAAGACAAAACACAGACCGTTAGTCCTAGCTCAGAATACCACCTGAATCCCAAAAACTGTAAAAAGAGTGAACCATAAGCTAGGTGCAAGAAATAGTTCCATTAAGAGAAAAGGAGGAGAATTAGAGTAGTCAGGGAATGCAAACAACTTCTTGTCTTGAAAAGTTTGGTCCTTGGGCTTCTTTGAAAGGTTCTTTTTTCCTTTGGGTGGAGGTGGGGTTCTGACTTCACTAAGTCAATTTAAGCTGTTTACACTTGTGTAATAATATCAAGGCTGAGAGAGAACCTTTAACAGATTCCATGTGCTGAAAACAGGCTTCATAAAGGGAGAAAAAGCCTCATGCAATAAAGCACCAAAATACACTGCTGTCTTTCAGTACGTATATAAGATGTGCTGTAGGGTTTTTTGCATTGTGAAGGCAGAGTAAGAAAGCAAATGAATTCCTTATTAATCTTTTTGGTCTTTTCTTTTAGGACAAATCAATTAGCACTAGCTTACCTGTCCTAGATTTAATAGATGCCATTGCACCAAAAGCAGTTCGCCCAGAAATGGTCAAAAGAGAACACCTTTCTGATGAAGACAAACTGAATAATGCTAAGTAAGTTTTGAAAGAATACTTTATTTTCCTCAAGTGCAGGAAATGCATGAATTCAGGATGTAATGAATTTGATTTACTGTTTTGTTAACAGTGAGAGGTTACATTAATATAAGTTGATTTGTTTCAAATAGAATAAATTGCATTTTAGATAGTAATATTCTAAAGCTATTTTTCTAGCTTGTTCAAAACATGAACTCAAACTCACTACTGGTATGACCTACCACTACTCTACTGCAATTGATTTATTAATGGCCTGCTGTAACCCATTCTATTTTGAGGAAAAAATAAATGCTTTGATAACCACTAGCAAAACATCTGCCAGTGCGATTGTTAATACATACCTTCTTCACAATAATGTCCACTTTCTCCTAGAGTGTAAATACTGACTGATTAGGCATGCCCTGTTGTTAAAAGCTGTTACTGTGAATCTGAGCACCTTAGCAGATACAAGTAAAATAACTATTTTATTCCTGTTGTTTTCCAAGGTATGCCATTTCAGTTGCCCGAAAAATTGGTGCTCGTATATATGCTCTCCCAGATGATCTGGTTGAAGTGAAGCCAAAAATGGTGATGACAGTGTTTGCATGTTTGATGGGAAGAGGACTGAACAAAATAAAATAATGAAGAAACTGAATATAATTTTCTGCCATGTCAAGCACGATGAATGCCTCACAGTTTGCAGAATTTTGAAGCTTAGTCGATATAAAACCAGAGAAAACTTGTATGCGCAAATATACTCTTTAATTACATTTAAATAATATGTTTGTATTAGATTTCATTCAATTTCATGACACTGATTATTTATGGGTAATATTGTTTTCAGAACATGTTCATTACCAAATCACGATGACGAAGTTGTATTGCTTTAGAAAAATCCAACCATGTCAATTAAGCTTCTTTCATGTTACTTTCCATAGCATGTAAGAATCTGCATGATTTTACGTATGTTATTTCAGGACCTATTGTGAAACATCTTTTTTGGGGGCAGGGGTGTTATTTACATGTAGTCATACCTGTGTAAAGGTGCATTCCAATACTATCACATTACCCCAAACTGCATAACAGTTAGCATCCTTGCCTTATTTTCTGACAGCTTAACTCCTGTCGAAGTCAATGAGAGACTTTTAATGAAAGCAAGTGGAGGCTGGATAATGTCTGGAAACTATAATGATATCCTTCATAAAACTGATAAAACTTTTGGCGGGAACAAACTTTAAATATGTAGTAGTAATTTGTTCTGTGACTAAGCAGGAATTTTTATGGTGTGTGTCTTAAGAGATAACCGGAAATAGCAGAAATGTAATCATGGCATTATTGTATCTGCATATACATGACCTTTTGCAGGTGGACTAAACATCTGATTTTTTTCATAAAATATTGTATAAGAAAACAATAAAGAGCTGGCTAGTCCAGTCTTGGGGACTTGCACCTACTGCATTTTCTTGTGAATTTTTCCTTTGGCTTTCCTGAAGCATATTCCATATATGCTGAGGTTTTGCTAGAAAGACAGGTACATTGTCTAGGTGAGGAAAAAGTCCATAATTAGTTTCATATTCATTTTAAAGTAAATATTTGTGCTCCTTTCTGTGCAGCCATAAATATTAGCCAAAGACTCTGGGTCTTAATGTTTAATAACATTGTTACCGTAAGCCAAACAAGAAAGCAAGGGGGACAGCTAAAAAGAATAAAAACTAAGGACAAAAAAAAAAAAAAAGCTGCTGCTACTTTGTGTCTCAACTCTTGAAAACAGTCCTAAGTGTGGCAAAACCCAAGAGTCTTGATGAATGAAGTCAGACTGAGCTTTACATCTTGAGTATCTTGCACAACGTGTGGATAAAAAGATGATGCATCTATTTAGTTTCCCTTATGTAAGGGGATACTGGGAGTTGCAGAGAATTAAATACTTGGATTTGCATCCTTTTGTCTCTGTTTACTGGTTAATAGTAATTTATTATTGTTCAGATGATATAACGTGATAATTACCTGGTTTCTATCCCCAGTTCCAAACAAAGACTGAGTGTTATGCAGAATTTGAGGGTTTTGCACTGTTTCTGGAAACAAACAGTCTAAGTCCTCATTGAAGACAGACTGAATTGAGGGTTATTTCACATCACTACACTGCAGGAATAACTGCTCTCTTCTTGCGATAGGCAGCTCAAAAGTCCTGTAAGTATCTACTCAGGCACTCAGCAACTTCCTCTGTAAGGCTCAATATTTGCTGTTGTGTAAACTGTTGCTGTAGTGCCTTGTTACCTCCAGGAAAAAAGCCACTAAAAATGTGGCTCATTATTTCATATCCAAAGTTACTCAGAACTCATTTTAATTAAATTGAAATGGGTTTTTTAAAGGCAACCATTCATGCTTCTCAGCATAGAAGTTTGATGCTGGGTAACGAAGATGTAGACGTTGAAGATAAATGACAGCCAACACCATTTGAAATGAATTTCTTCCCAGAGCAATGCTTGCTTTAAAGAGTGTGAATGTTTCCCTTAACCAAACAAGATTTTTTCTAAAGGAGATTCAAGAAACAGTGATTTGGATTTTCCCTCGTCTAAATCCTTATCGCTCTGCCAAAGTTAGTAGAGCTATGACAATACTCAGCTAAGGCTGTAGTTCTGTGTCTCTACTTGCTACAAACTGATGCAGTAGAGACAATTTTTGAGTAAGCGCCTGTATAAACTAAACGAGATAAACACACAAAAACATGATAGGTGGAAGTTTGTGCATGGTAGCTTGTATAATAAACAACTAAATGAACTTGAGCTTTGTGAAGTTCAAGGATAGAATGGCACGTATCCTTTTTATATAAAAAGGAAACACTTAAAGAGCTGTGGTGTCTAGAAGCATCCACATGGGAGGAAACAATGAAAGACAATAGCTATTCTCCCCGTCTTGGGGCTAGGCACACGCACGTGCCTTCCCTTGAGAAGGCCCAATGAGGTTATTTGTGAGCTTTCCTCTTCCTACCCCCTATCACTTCCTCAGCTGTAACTTTTTTATTCAGATGGATATGTTCATAAAACCAGAGAAAACCAGAAAGGGGTTCTCCTTAAAAATTAAAAAAAAGGCCTACTTCCACTGCTTTTTCATGTTTGTTTCCCCTCCAAGCCCTGTTTGGGGGGGGGGGGGGAAGGCCTTTCCCATCCTCTCTGTGCCCGCTGCAGGCCACCTCCGAGGTGACCGCAGTCCGGCCTTTTCACACACTCCCGCTTTCCAGCTCCCCCGTCGCGGGAGGAGCGAGTGGCACCCGCTCTGCCCCGGGCCCGGACGGCGGCGTTTCCAGCGCCCTGCTGCTAAGCACGGGCTGGGACAGAAGTAAGTTTGTTCTCGTGGCGGGGAGGCGGCTGGAGCGCCGTCCGCCTGCCTGGGCTGGGCCGGGCTTGCCTCGGCCGCCCTCGGGCTGCCCAGAGCAGAGGTAGGAGGACAGCGAGATCGGCCGCTGGGTGCTGGCGACGAACTCCTGCCGGTGCCGCCTCGCCTGCTGGCGAGCAGCTCCCCTCCAGGCCGGGGAGGGTCCCCCCGCAGCTCGTAGCGGGCCCGGCGGGCTCCTCCTCCGGGCAGGGGGCGCCGCTACCGGAGCCTGCGCACTGCGGCGGGGAGAGGCCGTCCTCCTCCCTCCCTGCCTGCCTGTCTGTCTTCCTCCTCCTCCTCCTCCTCCGCCCGCCCGGCCGACAGCGCCGCGGATCGCCGCCCCGCGCTGCCCCGGGGCGCGGCGGCCCCCGCTGCGCCTCGCTGCCGGCCGGGCCGCGCGCTCATGGGCCTGGCGGAGCCGGCGCCATGGCCGCCTTGTACCAGAGCGCGGACCCGTCCGCCTCGGCCTCGCCGAACAAGCTGCTGGCGCTGAAGGACGTGCGGCAGGTGAAGGAGGAGACCACGCTGGACGAGAAGCTCTTCCTCCTGGCCTGCGACAAAGGTACGGCGCCGCTGCCCGGCCCGCCGAGGCGCCGCTGGCTGGGCGGGGGCCGCCCGCACCGCCAGGCCCGCGGAGCGGCGCGGAGCGGCGCGGGGCCCTGCCCGGCGGCCCTGCCCGGCGGCGGCGGCGGCGGAGCCCGAGGCGCCCCCGAGGCCGCGGGGCTGAGGCGTTGGGCGGGTTGCGCCCCCCGAGGCGGGCGGGGCGGGGGGGATTGCCCGCTTACCTTAACGCCACGCGTACGTGCCCGCCCGTAGAAACGCGGCCTGAAATCACCCTGTTCTCCACGGCTTCGAAACGTGGGGGTCCCGGAGTGACTGCGGTTTTTAACCGTGCCCTGAATTGCCCTGGGAGCTTCGGGGCAGAAAGCTCCGCTCGGTGGGGAGCAGGTGTGTCTGCGCGCGGGGGTTTGGCCTGATGATTTGAAAAATCATTCAAAACCTTTGTGTCTCACAAAAAGAGTTTATTGAGCAGCGTAGTACTGAACAGGGCAGCCTGGTGCGTCTGTGCTTGAGTCAGACGGGAAGGTGCTGCTTGCGAACACCTGGTCGCAGCGAGTTGCGTTTGCTTGCCAAACCGGCTGGCTTGAAGTCCCATACCGTTGGGGCGTCGCAGTGCACCTGCTTTCATGGTACCTGCAGCACCGAGAGCACTGGGGGCTGACCTGCTGGAAAGCAGCTCTGCAGAGAAGGACCTGGGAGTCCTGGTGGACAACGAGTTAAGCATGAGGCAGCAACGTGCCCCTGTGGCCAAGAAGGCCAGTGCTCTCCTGGGCTGCATTAGGCAGAGTGTTGCCAGCAGGTCGAGGGAGGTGATCCTCCCCCTCTACTCAGCCCTGGGGAGGCCTCACCTGGAGTGCTGTGTCCAATTCTGGGCTCCCCAGTACAAGAGACACATGGCACTCCTGGAGAGAGTCCAGTGGAGGGCTGGACCAGTCCAGCGGAAGATAACTAGGGGACTGGAGCATCTCTCCTATGAGGAAAGGCTGAGGGAGCTGGGCCTGTTCAGCCTGGAGAAGAGAAGACTGAGAGGCGATCTCATCAATGTGTACAAGTATCTGAAGGGGGGAGGGTGTCGAGAGGATGGGGCCAGACTCTTCTCCGTGGTGCCCAGCAGTAGGACAAGAGGCAACGGGCACAAACTGAAACACAGGCAGTTCTGTCTGAACCTGAGAAAAAACTTCTTTACTGTGAGGGTGACAGAGCATTGGAACAGGTTGCCCAGAGAGGTAGTGGAGCCTCCTTCCCTGGAGATATTCAAAACTCGTCTGGATGCGATCCTGGGCAATGTGCTCTAGAGGTCCCTGCTGGAGCAGGGGGGTTGGACTAGATGATCTCCAGAGGTCCCTTCCAACCTTGGCCATTCTGTGACTAACAAGGAACGTGCAAAGTTGCGCCGGTCCTGAAAATTACCCAGGCCAGTGTGTGTGGGGGGGTGTTTTAATAGACTGTAAAGACGGTTGGATTAAAGTGCATGTCTTTAGGCTTTCCTGAAAGAGATGTTCCAAAATATCTCTTTTTTTCACATTCGATGTGAGAGTGCTTGAATTCTTAGTTGCCCTCTATGTTACATGTCTGTTGTCAAATATCGTGGAATGTTACCTTATGTGGCGGGAGCTGGTGTGTACAATATTAATTTGCTTGTATTGCTTTATTTATAACTGCTAGCACATGTTCATACATTGCTTTTTCAGGTGACTATTACATGGTTAAGAAACTCTTGGAGGAAAACAGCTCGGGGGAAATGAACATAAATTGTGTGGATGTGCTTGGAAGAAATGCTGTTACCATAACCATTGAAAATGAAAACTTGGACATACTGCAACTTCTTCTGGATTATGGCTGCCAGGTATGCCACAGATAGATCAGATTATTGAAAATTTTAAGTCTAGTCATTGATTTGCATATTCTACTTGTTATTTCTGTTTTCTATTAATCTATCAGAATCTGAAAGAAAAAAAAAAACTGTCCTAAAAGGACAAAGTTGCCTATATTCATTTAGTAATCAGGAAGGTGTTTTCTTATAACTTCTCCACTGGGATTTTATTGGCATGGCAAATGTATCAACAATGTTAACAGAACTCTGAATATTATTTTAAATGTTATTCCTGTGGCAGAGGAAACATACGCGTTATCTTCAAGCAAAATAAGTAGCATCTAGTCAAACTGCCTAATATTAGTGTTTAGAGTGCAGAGGTCTCTTTGGATCTGGAGTATAAGAACTTTTAAAATGGGAGCGCCGTTAGAAAAATACACATCTTCTTGGATGTCTTTAAATTAAGATGAGAATGTGTTTCTGTAGTGCAGAATTCATCTGGAATGTGTCAAAAATACTGGAGTCTGTTTTGAGCTATTATGTAATTATAGAGTTGTGGATAACTTAGAGAGGACCTCAGGAGGTCATCTGGTCCAAACAGCAGTGACTTGGCCATTAGATAAGGTTGCTTAGAGCCTACATAGTGTAGTGTGTATGTAGCATATGTGGCATATTTAGCATATTTATCAAATATGTATATTTTAAAAAAATCATATGTGAGTTTACAACAGTTTCCTTTTGGTTACCCAAATTCAATAATTTCTGCTTACAGTGTGCTTAGAAATGCTGAAATGTGGAGCTTCGACTTACAGAAGTTTAGTCAGTGCAGTGTGGGTTGTTTTTTTTTTTTTAAACGTTGTCCTAAAATTTCCTTTTAAAACTTTTGTCAATTTTGCTTTACTCCAGGACAGTTCAGGTGACGGTTCAGTTTTTTGTTAAACTTAGTCTGAGCTCAATGGCAGAGGCAGCTTCCTTGACCATAACTGCATGGCAATATACAACATTTCTGCTACTGCTAGGAGAGTTGTAGTTAAGGATACAATACAGTGAAGGCTAACAGGGAAAAGCCTTTTATTAGGTTGTATGGTTTATTAGGTCCAATACCATACAACCTAAAATCTTTTATTAGGTTGTATGGTATTGAACAAAAAAACCCAAAAGCTTTTGGATACCAGAACCCTTCCATGGATCTCCTTTTTCAGTGGCAATAATACAAATTTTGTCTCTTTCTTCTGTTTTTGAAGCAAAAACTTGGATTTCTTAAGGTGAATTAAAGAGAGAACAATATAAATTGTAGGGAAAATGTAGCTCAAGCTGTGAAGCTTCAGAGAAGCTTTAGAAGTTGTTTACAGCCCAGGAAGAAAACTTATTTTCTTAGCTTTATCATGGAACTAGGAATGCAGAGCTGAAGTGTCCATTGTCCATCATCAAATGCGTCTATTTTTTAAAAAAAGAAATGTTTGTGCAACGTGTTTTTAAAAACCTTTCATAGCCTTCCAGGTAACCTTTCCCTTAGAACTTGATTTCCTGAATATCCTCCATCTTCTTTGCTGAAAAATAATTGCTACGTTTTATTGTTCTCCTATTCATGCAGTAAAACAAATTGTTAATAAATACCGTACTAGCTCTTGCAATGACCGCCTAAATTTGTATCCTGATTGTACACATGGCAATAGTACAGAGCATTGTTCTAGAACTTTAAAAAAACAAAAACAAAAAGGGAGGGGGGAGTTTGCAGTTTGACTTCAAATTAATTCTTTATGGTGTTTAAATTATTGCTCTTTTCATGTTTAACCTGTTTTCCTTCCTTAGTCATCAGATGCGCTTTTGGTGGCTATTGATTCGGAAGTGGTGGGAGCTGTTGACATTCTGCTTAATCACCGACCAAAAAGATCCTCCAGGCCAACTATTGTAGTTGAGTGTGTTTACTTCTGGGGTTTTGTTCAGGGAGTGGTGGGCTATGCTGCTGTTTTCAGGGTACTGTACTTAAAGCAACATCATTAAATCAAGTTCTACATCTCTGAGGAGTCTGGACATCAGATAATGTTTTTATAGCCTCTTTTGCCTTAGAGGATAGAGTACTTTATTTTATTCTACTGCCTGTATCCAATAGCCTTATAAATGCTGATTGCTAACAGATACCTTATCAGTCTGGAAGAGGAAAAGAAATGAATGATTATAAATCTTTTCTTGTGGACCTCTTGCAATTTAGTTAGCAATCTTGACCTATAAACAAGTGTATTTTTGCCTGAAAATACTAGGAAGCTCTACAAATCTGTAAACATCAAATCTTAAAATGATCATCTGAAATTTCTGGCTATCCTCAAGTATCAAAACATTTTTTAAAAGTACACAAGTAAAGGGGAAAAAAAGGCATGATGCATTGCGTAGCCCACAATGTGTATTTGTTATAATCAAGATATTTTCTCTGCACTTAAGCAGTAAAATCAACTCATTCAAAAAAAAAAAAAACCACTCTATTTTGAACTATAATAAAATGCACTTCTCTTAGTATTTTTTATGTGTATTGGACAAGATAGGCTATGAACGGCAATTTTCTGTGTAGATAAATAAAACATTTTTGCATCTATTTTCCTTTTTCCATTATTTATATAAGAGGTGTTTGAAGGCATTTTTATGCCTTTTTTTTATTTTCATGTTGTAAAACGTGAGGAAAATATTTTGGAGGAGAGCTTCACTGGGAGGCATTGTTTTACAGTCAAGATGAATGTATATGTAAACATTGTAATAGAACTGTATGAAATAAACTTAGATACTTTCTACGTTTTATTGCAGAAACTAATGGAACGCATTCAGAATCCAGAGTACTCAACAACCATGGATGTTGCACCTGTTATTTTAGCTGCTCATCGTAACAACTATGAAATTCTCACTATGCTGTTAAAACAAGATATATCATTACCGAAACCTCATGCTGTAGGCTGTGAATGCACACTCTGTACTGCAAAGAACAAAAAAGATAGTCTACGACATTCCAGGTAAGACTTACCAAACAATGACAATAACGGAAAAACTTTCGCCTTAATTCTCCAGTATTACCCGGGTGAGGTTCAATATATTTTCTTTTTAACGTGAAGTTTGTGAGTGGATCATTTTAATACATCGTAGCCGCTGTTGTGAGGGATGTGTTAGTTCTTGGGAATGGGCTGTGCTTGAACAGGCTGGTGAGAGATAGTGACTTTTTTTTTGTTCTTTATTTCATTGTACATATTAAGCTAAGAGCCTTTCTTTTTTTGCCAACTGTTTTGCAAATTTTCTACCTGTTAGTGCTTTGGGAGCGTAGGAACTAAGCAAGTAAAATTTTTATTAAGTTAATTAATACTGCTTTTTTTTGAGCCAGAGTGAGAAGGTGGATAATGCCATATCACGTTGTCCTGAAAGTATTTATATTTACGTAGCATGGAATGGTCAATGTAAACCAAAGACAGTATTTTTGAAGTAGAAATCTTTTCAGTAAAGGTGCAAATGGAGGGAGGGATTTACTGATTTGAAAAGAAATTTATCTGTTTAACTCAATAAAATATTTGAAGATTGAATACAATTTAATGTATGTGAGTTTGTGTTTAAAAAAAAAAAATCAGAGCTCAAAGATCGTAAGTGGAGTACAATTACAGTATTGTATTTGGAATTATTCCAGAATGTATCTAAATGATAAGTCTAAAACAGAAGGGAATTGAAAGGATAATTGGTACTGATATTCAACAATTCTAGGCCAGATCCTGATATCTGTAGTGACCTGGGGTATCAGCTGAATGTTGCCATTAATTTCAGTATGAGAAAAGGTGTCAGAGTATCCCAAGAAACAAACAGTAGCAATACTTGAGATAATAATTCACAGCTCAAGCTGGAATGGATACCATGTACCACAGCAGTTTTGTTTTAGAATGTGCCTATCACAATACCGTGCAGTAATAGGTAGAGATGCCGGAACAAGCTATGAATAAGTTGTCTGGGTACTAAGGAGCGGTGTAGGAGTTTTGTCGTGGCATTTCACCTGAGCTAATTTATTTTGCTGAGATAAACAGAATTCACTGTGCCTTATAGACATACCCTGTGTCTTTCTGCTTCTGTTCCTGTTCCTGTCCAAACTGTTCCTGTTTGGAAAGCACATCCCACATAGTAAGTGCTGTTGTGTTTTTAAATGAATGATAGTTAATAATATTTAATAACTAGCTACAGGATGAAATTTGTATTTTAAATGTGTCATGTCATTTTTAATCGAGTAATGCTGGCTTTTCAGACGTTAAGTGTAAAAGCAGAATGGAAAGGGTAATAATATTTCAAGAAACTGCATATGGGGAATATTGATGAGATTTACTGCAGAAAATGCAATACTGTATGTATATGTGTTTGCAGGAAATGCTTAATGCAGAATAAAAGATGTGTGGTCATGTTAGCAATAGAGAGGAAGAGGAGAAAACAAATCTGCTTAATTTTTTCCCTGAGATGAATGATGGTCTTGTCCTATATAATTCTCACTGAAGCAACAAGCTTGGAGTGACCTGTCCAAATCGTACTGTACGCTACTTATCTTTCCTTGATAAATACCTAAAAACCCTGTGTTAAATATGTTACAAAACTAGTTACTTAGATATATGCAGTTGCCGAGTCAAAACAGTGCACACCCGAACCTCCGAACCTCTGAACACTTTCCCTCTGGTTTGGCAGCTTTGTTAGCTGAAGTCTTGAAGGGGAAATAGCCATTTGATAGGGAGGTTTTTTAGGAAAGGAGAGGAGTATGTGTTATGGTTCGATTGCTAGGTGAATGTTAAAGACTTCATTTACTTTCCTTTTTAAAACAATGTTTACTTAGCCCTACTGAAACAGAAAAAGTTAGGCCATCTGTTGAACTCCTCTGATACTCTGGCAATATGTTACTATTTGACAAGATGGCTGTTGGCACTGGTGGACTCAGCTTTAACCTGAGCTGCAGGTTTGTTAGTGTCCTTTCAGATGGCTCCTTTGGTGAGCCTACCAGATCCTCTTCTCTGGTTCACGCCAATATTTCTCTGTGGCTGAGAATTATGAAAAACATATGACGTAATTTGGAGAGCTGAGGGAAGATAAACTTCTGGAGCGGTTCATAGGCTGGAGATGGCAATGGCTTTCCAAGGGCCCTGCTTCCAAATGGAGGAGTGGGCTGGGCATCGGGCTAGTTCCCGAAGGATGGGTGTGCTGGTAATGCCTTGGTCCCGGAGCACTGCTGGGCACTTGGATTAGTTAGAGAGCTGCACGCCAGCACAACCTCACGAATAGTCACATCCCTTATCCTTGGCGTGGAGTCCGCACTTGGGCTGTTTGAGAGTCACATGCCGCTTAAGAGACAGAGGTGGGCCATGCCCGTAATGGAATTTTCTTATTTTCAGTGTTGTAAATGTTAGAAATTATGTCCCAAAAAGACCGACTTTATGTTGGTGTCACGTTAAATGAATTTTCTAAATTTTTGGCTGCATGTGGCATTACCAATGTTAAAACAGTGCTGTAATGTCAGACTCTGGTAAGTTGTGAGCTGTTTTGTAATGTTTTTAATGTGTTGCATTTTTTAAAAGTGTTTTGTGGACACGTGTGCAAAGTTGCTGGTAGACAAAATCCTACAGAGGATTTTAAGAGAAGGTTGAGTGCTTTCTTCATCTGAGTTAGATGATACATGTATCTCTGAGTGCAGCGTTATCAGAAAACTTAATACCTGTCTATCAAACCGAAAATATTCTTCAAAGGTATAGTGTATGGAGTCCTATTTGAATTATATTTTAGCAATGCATGTACTTAAAAAAAAAATGCTCATACAAAATGGAATTGAAAACCTGGGTTAGTAAGTTTGTCTGGGATCTGCTTCTGGAGTAGGGAAAGGAGTTTCACTAACTCACCTCAATAATGATCCAGAGTTTTGGCCATTTAATTATTATAAAGGAATGGGGAACCCAAACGTTTTTGCATGTTTTGGTTTGTTTCTAGAAGCAGGACAGAACTGGTGAGTAATATGCTCTTTACATAAAAACCTGGAATGTGGAAGGCTGCTGGCACAAATCTGGTTTGGTTTGAAGTGAGGAGGATTTTGGATCAAGAACACGTTTCCTTGCCTCATTGATATGAAGGAAGTATATGAATGTTTTTTTGCCTCTCCCTTGAGTTAGCTGGAACAGCATTACTTATTTGAAGCAGTTGACCTAGAAAGGCTCTTTTGCCAGCTGCTCCCCGCTGTTTTTAATTTAGTTTCTTACGATAGAAGATTGCCTTGAAACGTTTTACGTCTCTCTCTTATATACACTGCACCATAAGCACTACTGTGTAAAACTTCAAAACTGTCAAAATTTTAGCCATACTGTTTCCTTAAATGGTGGCCTTCTGCTGGTGTGCTAATAACATTTGAAATAGCAGTGAGGAGAAGAGAAGACACCAATTTAGCAGGCAATTTTTGATGCTGGAAATAATGGGAATTCTAAGTATATGAAGGACAATGGAATTAGACTAAAAACAGTTTCTTCCATTGACATATGCATGTAATGTGCATATTGAGAACATTTAATGCTTTTAGCTTCTGATTTTAAGTTTTTTTTGTTTTGTTCTTTCAAGCTGACTTTTTGTGCAAACTTTCAGAACAGGTTCTGATGTGAAACTGCTAACTAAATGAAATATCTTCATTTTGCTTGCTATTCTTTTGTCACAGGTTTCGTCTTGACATCTATCGATGTTTGGCCAGTCCTGCTTTAATAATGTTGACAGAGGAGGATCCAATCCTGCGAGCTTTTGAACTTAGTGCAGACTTGAAAGAATTAAGTCTTGTTGAGGTTGAATTCAGGTAGGAATTGAATAAATCACAAACCTACTTTATACTTTTATGGAAAGACGTAAGTTGATATGTATGAGCATTATAAAAGGTTTATTCTCAGTTTCTCGTAATTAGGAGGTTTAAAGTAATACCTATAATAAAAATATATTATGTATATACAAAGTAATTGCTGCCTTATTTTGTGAGACTTTAATTACTTTGAGCTGTCTTCACTGAAAAGGATTTAGAGTGGTTAGTTTTCAAATATCATCTCTACTCTGGAAAAATAAGCAGAAATAATGCTAAATCCTGATTTATATCAAGATCACACAGCTTTTAATCATACTCATATCTCATTAGTGCCATGCTTTTTTTTTTTTTCCTTTCTTTTTTTAAATGTAACATCAAGGTGGAACTAGGTAACACTTGTCTGTACTGACCTGACTCAGGCTTGAAATTGTTCTGGGTTTTGTTTCTTAATTTTGCTTCTAATAATATAGGAAAGCATGTGTGTATGTATATGTATGCGTGTAGAACATTTCATGCTGAAAATGCCATGTCTATATAAGAAATATTCAGTGTAATTTTATGAAATTTTATGTAATTTTTTTGAAACTTAATAGCAAAAAAGCATGTTTTTCTCTGAGAACAAACATAAAATATATTAAGAAATCTCTCTCAAAAATCATGTCTTTATTTATTTCGGTTTTTCATAGATTATTCCATGTCTTATTCACATAGAATGAACTGACTGTTGGAAGGATCTGCTCATACTCGTAGAGCTTATTTCTTATTTCTTGCCTCATGTAAACAAATGTTTATGTAGGTTAAGATTTTACTTTTCTAAACAATACCTGAAATAATCTTTATTTATAGCTGATCCTATATCTTAATAAAAGTTCAACTGTTGCATTTTGGAGATACAGCTTGGCAGTGAAGTAGATTGTGTGTCAGGTGAGACTAGCAACTAATGTAATTTCTTTTCTTGCCTTTATTATATTAATATATATTATTTAGTGAATAGACTTTGATTTTCACGTGGCATGAACAAAAACAAAATCCAAAACAACTTACCCTCAAAGCAGAGAATTAAGAAATTCCAAGTTAAGAATTACCAGAATCATTACTTAAAATATTTTGTGACTACTACATTTTCTTATCTCCTGGAAATAACACCAAGTTTTAACTCTTCATATGGAACTCAAGATAAATAAAAGCTAAGAATTTGTATACTGCAACTGTTTCTCAGTTTTTATCTGTCTCCTGGAGTTGCAAAGTGATCTCAAGTATTACAATTGTCACGTTACATGGAGAAACCTATATAATGTTGTCTTCCGAATGCTCACGTCTTGAAATATTTTTTTTCTTTACCTTAGCGTAACATACAATCCAAGCTGAACTTAGATAGTTAATGAATTAATGGAAACTATATCAGCAGTGCATTAATATTTGGTATCTCTTTGTTCTTCAGAAATGATTATGAGGAACTAGCACAGCAGTGCAAAACCTTTGCTAAAGACTTGCTTGCACAGGCACGGAATTCACGGGAGCTGGAAGTTATTCTAAATCACACCTCTAGTGATGAACACATAGACAAGCGAGGATTGTTGGAAGAGAGGATGAATTTAAGTCGCTTAAAACTTGCAATCAAGTATAATCAGAAAGAGGTTTGTCTGTGCTGTAATTTCGTAGGTTTTTCGTATCATTTTACTTGTGGTTCATTTAATTTCTGGTTCTGCTTCTAGACATGGATATGGAAATAAACTTGCAAGAGTCATAGAAGAGAATGTAATACGCATACCATTTACAGGTGGAACATAGGGAAATGGTACTGCAAGATGCTGAGTATTTTTCCAGTATTTACTTTGAAGAAGAATGTAGTGTTTTCTGTATTGATATATAGGCTACTACTCTTTGCCACTAGCTCTAGTAGTGGTAATTATCTGTCCAGATCCTCATTAAATCCTGATCTTGGGAAGCATGGACCGTTAGCTGCCACACAGGATTTATCTTCTCATTTGTCCTGAGCTGTTCATCTCTGGTTCGGGCCCTGTGTTGTTTAATAATTGTTAGACTTAGGCTGGTATAACTGAATAGCACCTCCATTCCAGAATAATATTGCCTTTTGTGCCTTGAATACAGAACTTGTTTCATGTAGTAAGTTATTGTCTCTGTCCTTTGACAAATTATAACTCTAGTTTTTCCTGTACTGGGCTGGGTATAGGTACTTGTGGGATTCTAGTGCAAGGCCAAGGGATAGGAAGAAAGTTTCTTTCCTGTGCATAAGTGATAGTGATAATATGAAAATATATAAAGTGATGTTTCTCAGAGTTAAAATCTTCAGTAGTTATTAAATCTAAATGAGGGTTTAGACTTTAGTAAAAGAAAGGATGGCATAAGGGTCTTCAGCTTTGCTTTTCATCTTTACCTCCTGTTCTTTACTCTTTCCTTATTTAGAAATTCAGGAAATTCCGGAGACTTACCGATTTTTACAAATTTACTCAATTTAAGCTAACGAAGCTTTTGTATGTACATCTTCAAGCATTGTGCTCAGTGTTATGTTTATAAATAGCTATTTTCTTCTCCCTGAAGAAAATGCGACAGATATGAAAGTTACTTACTAAACACATAAGTAAGATTTTTTTGCAATTACTTAGTGACGTTTGCTAGCAAAAATGATGATTCTTTTCATACATAGAATACTTTGGCTTTTAACTTGCATTAGTGCAATGTTTCAGTGTCGTGAAAATGCATTTGCATTTAGCATTTGCAGAAGACATTACTGTTTGTTCTATATGTCTAAGCTTAAACTGTTTGAGAAACTGTTAAAATCCATAGTGTTTAAAAGTCCCAAGCCACAGTTACCAAATGTCCTAGATCAGCCTTACCAGCAGTTCTGGTATGCATTAAATGAGCATACTAAAGTATTTTGGATGCTCTTTTGGTTTTGAGCATCGCTCCTTTTTTTTTTTTTTTTTTTTTTTTTAAACCATGGTGGTTGAATGAAAATAACATTTTTTGGTGTGGTCTGAGGAAAATAATCTTTGCAGAAAGTATTTCATTGGTGCCAAGTTTACTATAGTGACAATTTTTCATGATGCTTTCTGAAATGTGATGATGATAACGTCAATGTTATTTTTGTTGGTTTTGAAATGAAATTACAAACTATGCTGTAGGGTAAATATATTCTTTTGAATTGCGTGCGAGTCAGCAACTAACATTTGAAACTACGTAGTAGTTATACAGCAAATTAAAAAAATTATGCAGTAATAAACTGCATAATTTTCAGACCAAAATCTCGTCTTTTGCGGGGCTGACATAGCTTACTCTGATTTAAAATTAACCCTGCTAAACAGAGCCATAAAGATTTTAAGAAGTACATATAAAATTGCATGGCCACAAGGCATTGTGTTTTGCAGTGTAGACAGTATCTTACAATAATTGTATCTTATTTTTCAGAGACAATTACAGTATCTTATAGTAACACAGATAATGCAACTGTCTTGGATATAACGTTATTTATATACCAGCTTTCTAAATAATTGAAAACCAAAGCTCGTTGTTAACCTGGCGACCTTTAAAAGATCTAGTGTGTTTACTCTATGTTTAGTTTCTGACTGTAGAAGGAAATTAAAATAATGCATGTGGTAATTGTAATGAGTCCTTAGCACTTTTGTTTTCTTATGAGAAAATTATTTCAACTTTAATGTTGTTCCCGTTTCAGCTTCGTGAGGGCCTTCACGTCGTTGGAAAATGAATTTTAATGATGGTATTAGTAATTAGCATGAAGAAACCTGAAGTTGATTTCTTGGTTGTTTCTCTCTCTCTCTCTTTTTTTTTTTTTTTTTTTCCCCTCTCCTCCAGTTTGTTGCTCAATCTAACTGCCAGCAGTTTCTTAACACCGTGTGGTTTGGACAGATGGCAGGCTACCGGCGCAAGCATACGTGCAAGAAGATTTTGACTGTTTTGACAGTTGGCATTTTCTGGCCAGTTCTGTCCCTGTGTTACTTGTTAGCCCCTAAATCTCGAGTGGGTCGAATAATCCACACTCCTTTTATGAAGTTTATTATTCATGGGGCTTCATATTTCACATTTCTATTATTACTTAATTTGTACTCACTGGTCTACAATGAGAATAAGAAGAATACAATGGGGCCAGCCCTTGAAAGAATAGACTATCTTCTGATAATATGGCTCATTGGTAGGTATGATTTGAATAAATCACGTGAACATTTCTGACGTTGATCTAACAATAATGATTTGCACTACCTCTCTGTGAAATCAGCATGTTACTGGTTGCTTGACAGAGGTTTGCTCTTTGGGGGATAGCGTTACAGAAAGAAAACACATTTTGGGGAAGCGATGTGATGTGTTACAACAGTTTCTAGTTATCAAAGAAAGCAAAGCTTCAGAGAAGCAGAATGTTACAGGATCTGACAGAGGACGAACTGTGAGTTTTACTTCAGGGAGACTGGTAGTATTTGGATTGATGCAAATGAGATTTGGTTGTATAATAATAGCATATTAGTGTAAAAGCTGTAAATTTTCCTAAATTTGGGACATTAAGTTGGTACTAACTTAAAAAGCATGAGTGGAAAGCAAACCTGTGTGTTCCTCGGATTAACAGTTCTGTAACAGATACAAGCCTATGGTTAACTATTTTTCCTTTGTGCTAGACTGAGAAATAGAATTAATTTAGATATCGTCTTAGATTTTTTTTCCAAAAATTTTTCATGAATAGGTGATTTTGTTTACTATATAGCATATTTAATCATTGTGAGTAAAAACTTGTTTCTTATGAAAACGACATAGGCCAACAAATATGAAAAAAGACATCCACCAACAAACTTGCATTTTCTGATTTCTTCTAGCTCTTTTACTTTTCTATGTTTTAACAAAAAGGTAATGATCTCAACTCCTTAATTATTTATGCATCGGCATATGGAATTATGCTAGAATCTGAATATTAATAGTCAAGTTATTGTTCCTTTCTAATTTAGCAAAGCTAAGATCAGTGGATTAAAAATATTCATGCATTGTATACGAGTTAATTTTTTTTTTTTTTCTGAATTGCAACTTACTGGGGTATAAACTATAAATGTGCAGTTTATAGTCATAAATCAACCCCTGCAGTGTTTTTGTTTCTGTTTCAGTATGCTCTAACTATACAGAACAGGGGGATCCTCTGGATTTTTGTTGCTTTAATCCAAGTTTAAAGAGATGTCAATATTTAGGGTTCTACAAAGTCTCTTTCAGATTGTGAATATGAAATTTCGATAATATCCTGCTCAGCTCAGGGGGAGGGCTTCGAAGAGGCACAAAATTTCCAGTTTAGTAGCACATCAACTATAAGTAACAACTCAGTCTTTCTTCACCAGTTCTATATGTTAGATTAAAACAAACCAAAAGCCACAACAATTTGGACCTGTTGCAGACCTCAAGTATGGTTTAAAGAAAAAAAAAATATTGTATATATGTTTATATACATGCGCATACTCCCACTTATTCTAATAAATAGAAACAGTGAATGTCCCTCCCCCTTGTTTTAAAATACTGCCAGGAAGAAGAATTTTTCCCCATCTTATAGTTTTCCATTTCTGTGTGTCGTTTTCGCTGACTATTTCACCATACCTGAAACTACATGTGTTAATTCTGGGCGATGCAGTAGAGGGAGCACAGGGATAATTTCCGTGGAGTAGGTTCCTTGTGAACTTTTGTATTGGGTGAAAAATCATAAAACCTTTTAACATGTTTTTATTTGTTTTATTTAGATTAGAATTCGATAAATAAATTCCTGGAAACTTGTACCTTAGTATAGGATAATTAAATGTGCATCATTTGATTGACTGGGAGTTTAAAAAATAATTACATAGTTGTAAACATCACGATTCTTATCTATACAGTATTTTTGTGTGTATGTTTGTGTAACAGTGATTCCTTTCAATGTTTATCTATATAAAACCTGTTGAGTAGTTTGTGTGGATCCTGGAAAGACCAAGTTCTTAGTCCCAAACCTCTGCAGATCTTAAACTTGAAATCTTCAGATGTAGACTACTAAAAGTATTATAGACTCTTCCTTTGTTTTCAGATTCACTATCTGATCTTAGAAATTCTTTAACTTGTTTTTTGAAACCAAGTTTCAACTTCCTTCACATCGAATGTAGACAGAAGGTATGACATTAGGTGGTCTTGAAAATTTCACTGAAAGGCTATAGAAACGTTTTAATCTCCTCATGTAATATGTTAACCTGTGGACTATAATTAGGATTGAAAAATGTAGCATAGATTGTTAAATCATATTATTTTTCACATTATTGAATCTTCATATATTTTAAATACTAATTATATTTATAGCTTAAGTGTTATTTTATAATCATATATTGGACTGTTTCCTTACAAATACTCAGTAAGTTGAAAAATAACGTATTTAGAAAATTTGTGCCAAAATGAACTTGAATAAAAGAACCAAGTAACACATTTATCTACGTTTTCATCCTCCAGAGTTCTATTAAAATGCCCTTTAAAAATCAGTATCAGTATGATCACAGCAAAAGTTCTAACACTTTAAGTTATCAGCGAATATTGTACATTTAGATTAACTTTCAAAGTCACAGTAATTCTTTCTTCCAAATTTATGAGCCTGAATTATAAAAGTGCTTTCCCTTGTAAAATAAAGCAACAGAACTCAATTCCTGTGTGTGTAAATAACATATAAATTACACCATCTTCTACTTCTCCAGCTCCTAAAGAAATTTGTTGAATTTAACAAATTCAGCTTGGATATGTGCTGATCCAATGGGAAGGGTACATAGGTTCTGGTTTAGAAACATTTTGTCTGTAACCTGGAAAAAGAGAGATTTGTGTGTCTTTTTAACTAACACTGCACACCACTTTTTAATACTGCCTTGCAACATTGCAGCAAAGCTGATTGAGCAAGTAGTCATGCATAAATACCTGGGGGGGTGGTTTCCACTTCATTTTTCTCTTACTGGACAGATCAAAATTTTAGAGAATTTGCAAAGTCCTAAAAGTTAAACCGAGTCTAGTAGTTTTTAACTACCAATCATATAAATGCTGCTTTCCTTCTAAGTATAGTAGCTTACATCTAAAGTGCTCAAAAAACATTACATAACTGATTATTCATAGAAATCAAAGGTGTCACTGTATTTCATCTAAAGGTCGTTTCAAGTTTTATAAAAATGTCAGCCTGTAACAGACATTTGGTTAGTAAAATTCTTAGTAGCTGCGTTTTTCTGTACAGTCGGGCATGGTTAGCAGTGGTCACATCAGTTTGCCAGAATTAAGATCCTTAATCTTTAAGTGTATGCTGTTCTAGGTTGAACTTCTGATTTTCTGCAGTCTTAAGCCACGGTCGCTTTTCATGTATGTTACTTGATATCAGAGTAAGAAACATTTCTACTGCACTTTTGGATCTTTTCAGGAACGGTTAATAAGCTGCTTTTTCTTAAAGAGCATTTTATAGTACAAATACACTTCCAAAAATATGTGATGCTTTATATCATCTTTTTTGAAGCAGCTGAATACTTTCCTTTCATAAAAAGCATTTGTATTCTGTCCCTTTACCTTTAATTTTGACCCTTCCCTGTGCATGTTATTCTCCTGTTCGTTTTCCCTCGTGCCGTCTTTATTGGTTCCTAGTTTGAAAGTAGACGAGAAGAGGTTAAACATCTTGTTGCCTTATAATTAATGCTTGTAGCCCAATGCATTGTTCTTAGTAAATTTATGTAATTCATTTTTTTCCTCTTTGCTAAAAGACTATATACAAAACCAGTCGGAAGTGCTTAATTGTAAGAGAACGTCTGTTCAGTGTAATGGGTTGACTTCTCTGTCTGTCTTTTTTCCTGCAGGAATGGTGTGGTCGGATGTTAAACGACTCTGGTATGATGGTTTAGAAGACTTTTTAGAAGAGTCTCGTAATCAGCTTAGTTTTGTCATGAATTCCCTGTATTTGGCAACCTTTGCTCTCAAAGTAGTTGCCCATAACAAGGTGAACACCCATTTTGATAAATCTAAAGATCCTCTGGGACCGACTGGGCAAATAGAGAAGCTCTCTCCTTTTAACAGAAAATGGAGGTTACAGCTGAGAAAGGGACAGTGCTAAAAGGATTAGAATTTGGTTTTGATACCTGTGTTTCACTTTGATAGGAAATGTATGCATTTGATGAGCTAGCAACAGTTTGTTCCTGTAACTGTAGTTTTAGTAGATTTCTGCAAACTCTGTGAAGATATAGTAGGTGCAGTGTGTTAGCGGTAGTGTGTTGTAGTGACGTGCACTGTGGTGGTGGTAGTTTACCGTGTGGATACAGTTTAGACACGACTCAATCGTCCTTTGTGCTATGTGGCATGTAAATGTCTCGTTCCCTGGTTCTGCTGCATCTTGGACTTGAAAGAGAAGCCGATGAGGCAAATGGGAGTTAGGGGATACACCAAGGCGGCTCCATGTAGTCAGGGCCCCCAGACAGAGTTACTGTCCTCTTCCTCGTCTTCCAGATGGCTTGGTTTTCGTTTGGGGAAAGCTCCCGCTGCAGCCTGTCTGATTTGGCATTCCAGCTAGTCTTATTCTGAGAGATCAATACCATACGGAAAGAGCTAATAGGAACCTCTGTATTTAGATCGCCTAACACTGTTTGTTACAAAAATTTGTTTTTAAGCTTTTGATAACTTTTTGGTAACTTTTGATAGCTTTTCACATGCTCCAACATCATGTTTTTTGTAGTAAGGAGACAAATTCCAAGACCAGAGAGGAGCATTGTCTTTTCTCTGTGGGGAAAAAAAATCTAGATTTGATTGAAGATATTTGGAAATATATCTGCATGTATATCTGCATGTCTGTGGTGGTAATTCCTTTGCTGTGGTAAGAGCCTTTTGCTGCCAGTTTAAGCAAAAGAAGATGCAGGACTCTTGTTCTGTTTAACAGAAATGTGATGAGGGTTTTTTTTTTTTCCAGTTTTATGTAACAACATTTATTTTTATCCCTTATAATTCTGTAGAAAACCAAATAAAAATGCACATTTCATGTCTTGGTTCCATGTTGTAAATGGTGAAGCTGTAAGAAATAAAGGAAGAGTCTCTGTAGCAGCAAGGTGGCCTTATACAAATGGGATTGCAATGCATAAAAGCATTTTTAAGCCTGTTTCCTACCACCTTCTGGACAGCTCACTTGAACTGATTTTTGTGTTCCTTAGCCTTTGAGTGTCCATTTTGAGACAGCAGGAGCTGATAATGTAAATATTGTGAATAATAATAAATGAATGCTTTCAGCTCAAGCTGAAAGTTAGGCACTTGTGGATATCAGGTCAGTAGCTGAATTATAAAGTATATCCTAACGGACATACTTTAAAGGTGTATTTACACCAACAGTTTTCTTGCAACTTCTGTTCTCTGTAGTCTTTCATAAAATCCATTGTAGGCACCCCAGCACCTGAGTCTTTCTAAATCTTTCTAACCGTGGTTAAGACCAGCTGTCGCATCAGTTAATTAGTTTATTTTGCAGCATTTTAATATCATTTTGAATTGAGGCCCGTTACACTAGACAGTGTACGTGTTTATGATAGTACATGATCCCTGTTTCAACTAGCTATGAAAAACGTGGGAGGGGAAGCAGAACCAGAGATATAAAGTGATTTGCTGAGCATTACACAAGCAAGTGGCAGAGTTTAGGATTGAACTTAAGCCTACTTTCTGGCTCCCTCTGGAGTAGCTTTTAAAATCCTTTTGGCTAAAAAGAGTGGGATATCTGAAAGACTAACATCTTCATTATCTATAAGTCAAATGCGTTGAAGTTCTTCTATGCTGTTACCTATTCTGGAGGGAGGTGTGGGAAGGGGTGCATAAGTGCATTTCTCTATTTAAAATGTAAATGATTTCCGACTGTGCTTTTTCCATTCCAGTTCCATGATTATGCTGAAAGGAAGGACTGGGATGCCTTCCATCCTACCCTGGTGGCAGAAGGTCTTTTTGCTTTTGCTAATGTTCTTAGTTATCTACGTCTCTTCTTCATGTATACAACGAGCTCTATTCTGGGACCGCTCCAGGTGAATATCGTTATTGTCAGAGGAAAATATTAAACTAGATCTTAAATTGCTATCCAGAGTCTTACTGATAATGCTTATAGACAAAGATAGAAAGCAAAACTAGAAAGCAGAAATGATACTACATAGATACGTTTTTAGTCTCCTCCTGTAAAATACACTGATTTAGAAGGAAGAAGGAAAGATAAAGAATGGAAGACAGTGTCCGTTCACATTTTTTTATAAGGAAATTTCTGTTTTTTTGTCTTTCCTTCTAATTGTACATATACTGCTTTTAGTTTTCATCTATGGTTATGCGCCGGTAGCTTAACATTTATATGACGGATGTGCCTGCAGTTTGAAAACAGGTTATTGTTTGTTCTTTAAAGTTCTGTGCAAGTGATAGTCATAACTTATTATCTCTAGTGGACAGACGAATGAGATGTGTAGCATGGAAGAATAATCAAAAGCCTTTCCATTTGTGTTGGTAGTCTCACTGAAGTTGCATGTTGGGTAGAATTGTGCAACCTGCCTTTTTAAAAAAGAAAACTCTGCGGAGTACTAAAATGGCCTGCTATCTGTAGCCAGTAACAAGAAGGGAGACTAGATTTCTTCGTATTCACCTTGAATTTACTTGAGCCTTTCCATGAAAAATAATGACAGTATACAAACACATTTTCCTTCTGTGATATGTTTAATTCAGTTGTCTTGAGCAGTGGGGGAAGCATTAACAGTCTTCTGTGATGGTGGAACGGTAGAGCCACAATAGTTTCTAAGTTAAATTAATGTTTTTCACTTAAAGTTAGGATTTAACCTTTTTTTTTGTGAACAATTTAAATTTTCTTCCCCTGATTAGAGAGCAGAGAGAAAATTTTCTGTTGTGTTTATGTCATGGTGTGGGTGAGGATTTTTTTGTTGTTTTGGGTTTTTTTTTTTGTGCAGAGCCTCTCATCCTAGTTTATGGCAGATAGGCTTGAGGGTCCAACATGGCATTTTACAGAATTGCTGGTACCTTTTGGGGGCAGGGGAGGAAACCAGGACTATTATTAAGACCTCTCATTTAGGTTGCAGTTACCTCCCTTGACCCTTTTTAGATTTAAAAGAGGATTTAAAACTACCTTCTAAGAAATTTTGAGTGGAAGAATCCATCAGGCACCTGTTAGTCCACTGATATGTACTATTTGAAATTTTTTTCTCCCTTCTGCCTTGCCTCTCCTCAGTTCGAGTCCTTTGCGCTGACTGATTTTGTTACTTTGCCGGTGGAAACCCCTTACAAACTAAAGCACCTGCGTTACTGAAGGCACAGCTTACTGAGAAGGCATTGCATAGGCATACGTCCAGCCGCTCTGGCCTTACAGCCTGGGAAATGTATGGCAACAAAGTTGGATTGGACGCGTCACTGATTTCTTGAGCATTGATTTGACCTATTACGACAAGCTCTGTCCTCTCTTCTTCTAGCGAGCAGACCTAGTTTTAAGAACCTCTGGCAAGAGTGGATCATCTGAAATGATCTTGCAAGAAAGTTTATCACTGCTAGTCACAAGGGCAGAACAGATATTTTTTGAGAGCAGCATATTTTTAACTCCTCCTCTGCAACTAGAGCTACACCAAAGGAGGTTCTGGAGCACATAACTTTGGCTCAGATCACCAGGTCTTGCTTCAGGGAATAGCTGAAAACTTCCATCTTGAAGGTTCAGCCCTTTTTAATGATTTAGAGTACTTGATATTGCTATACGAATAATTGTAATATTTTTAAATATGAATAGTTAAATATGAATAGTTAAATATGAAATAGTCCTCCTGTTAAAAGAAAAAATGAATTATTTATTTGATATTTTCTTAAATCCTGCAAAAATGTACTTTAAATAGAATACTTATATTTATTTGTAGCCATTGTTACTGGAAAATGCCTGTTTCTGTTCTCTCTCTCTCTCTCTTTTTAATTCTTGCCCCTTTCTTTTCCCTAGCTATGACTATGTAACTGTTGATTTTTTTTTTTTTATTCTTCCATGTTTTTAAATGGAAATCTACTGCCATACTTTAAAAAATATTAAAATCTTGATGTTGCACTACGCTTGTCCTACAAATCGAACAGTAACATCTCTCCCATGTTTTAAAGAGGTTCACTGTTTAATGTGCTGTTTATTTATGTACTAGATCTTTCACAAGTTTTATATTAGGAGGCTATGTTATGAAATTTTCCAAGTAAATAAAAACAGTCAACAGTCACCCCATTCAGTGGCACAGTGAGGCTTATGTTATTACTGTTGGCTAGTACAGCTTGTGCAACAACTCTTACAGTATTTTCTGAAAGTAGGTCACAAAGTTCAAATGGTGGTACTGAAACATGGCACGGCAACCCAACAGGCTGTGGGGGGAAGGCAGCTACTGCGTTCTCTGGCTACTACACAGCTATTTTTAAGCATTCATTTACTTTATTGACTAATAAAACTTATTTTAACACAGTTGACTATCTTTTTTTTTTTTTTTGAATTATTTTATTAACGGAAGGTGGAACGATATTCCCCTAGATTTGGTTGGACTAGCTCCTCAGCTTTCAAGTGCTCTGAAATTCAAAACAGAAAGGAATACCGTGGCTATATGGAGAAAACGGCTGGTATTTGGGCTGTTATATAATATTCCAAACAAATTAGTTTGGGTGGTTCGTGCTTCTTGTGCATTCTGGTTTTAACTGCTTTGTGTCCCTCTTGTCTGGGAGCGGGAGCCAGTTGAACACTAAACGTTTGGTTTTTTTAGAAGGATAGCTATTACGAAATAGTCTGACCAGTGATTCTCTTCCGCACTGCTGTTTGCTGCAGATCATGATTCAGACAGGATTAAGATTTACACGCACCAATTTATGTAGAGGATTAGAATTACCCAACCCTATTTTATGTATTTACATTCTTTAACAATAATAGTATGTTATTCCCTGAAGAAGACCCATATATCTTTGTAGAAACAGTAATTAGTTTATGCAGTGTTTGTTTAAAAATCTGTGTTTATGGCACAACTCTTTTTTGTCGTCCCCCCCCCCCTTCTCTCCTCCTTTGTTAGATGCTTTGTGGTGCTCTGCAAACTTCCATATAGGCTGTTTTGAACTGGAAACTTAATGAATTAAACTGAGGGCCATGTCTTCTATACTTTACACCCCTCAGGTTTTCATATGTGCTTACGCACCTAGACATCGTGCATATTTCAAGACTAACATAAAACATGCAGTGAATTAATGTTGTGTTCAGCAGATGGGTTTAATTATAATGCTTTTTAATTCACAGTGAATTATGATGCCAAATGTTTTGATTAATTCAGTATCCATATGAAGCGCTTTCTCAGCTTTCTGTGATGGTGTTTGTGTTCAAATGCATTTCACGTATTGCTTTTATCTATTGATTTGGGAGCTCCTAGTTACCTTCTGTAGTAAATTATGAATGCAGGAAAATGTGTACACAGTATCACTTATGGTTTATTGAAAACAAATGTATCTGTTGACATTAAGAGTCCTAACAGCTGGAAATTATCACTGAAAAATCAAGTGTATGGTATGAGGACATCTCCTAATTTTGTCGTCTTCCTAGCACCTTAAATTTTAACTTAGAACAAATATTTACAAACAAATATAAATAGTTTTTTGTGTGTGTGTCTGTGTGTTTAGAAGCTGAACAATAAATTACAAATTTGACTCATATTGGGAATAAATCTGTTTCACAGATCTCAATGGGACAGATGCTACAGGATTTTGGAAAATTTCTGGGCATGTTTCTTCTTGTTTTGTTCTCATTCACAATTGGATTGACGCAACTTTATGATAAAGGATTTACTGTAAATGAAGAAAAGGACTGTGCGGGAATTTTCTGTGAACAACAGAGCAATGACACATTCCATTCGTGAGTTTGATATCTGTGAAATGTCCACATTGTTCTGACCTTTACATTACAGTTTTATTTAATTACTAGGAATTTTAGCTGAAATTGGATTCACATTAAGTAAATTCACATTTGATGTTTAACTAAAAAGAAATTTTCTTCTTGTTTTGTAGGTTTATTGGCACATGTTTTGCTCTATTCTGGTATATATTCTCCCTGGCACACGTAGCAATCTTTGTCACGCGCTTCAGCTATGGTGAAGAATTGCAGTCTTTTGTGGGTGCTGTTATTGTTGGCACCTACAATGTGGTGGTTGTGATAGTATTAACTAAGCTCCTTGTGGCAATGCTTCATAAAAGTTTTCAGCTGATCGCAGTAAGTGGTTTCTGATTAATTATGAGTAAATTCTAGCAGTATCTTGGACGTTATACAATTTACCTGTTAGAACATGTAGATTAATTTTGTGAACTAGCATCTGATAGACTTTTATGGGTGAGCTCTGTCTCTGGGCTCACAAGTCTTACCTTCAAGGGAAAATGCTGTACTTTTTGTTGAGTTAAAGTACAAATAAGCCAGAGAAACTCTGCATGTTGAAAATGTGCAAGGCTTTGGCCCTCAGAGAGTTGGAGACTTTCTTGATACAGTGCTGTTGAAGTCAAGGTGCTGTTTTTGACAGGGTGAGGCACGCTTAACTTTAGGCATTTAATATGGAGTTTATTACCTGAATAGCTGAATTTTATATTTAAGCCAGAGCATATAATGAATTGAATCTTTGTATGTATTACAGTTATTTAGTATTTTAATTATTTAATGCATTAAAATAATGTTAAAATGATGTTTAATCAAAGTTAACAGTCAGTTTTTAAGTTATGAGAAAATGTAACTTACTGAAATAGGCTTTAAATATTTTAATGCTCTTCCCTGTTACTTTGCTTCTGATCTCTGTTAATGTTTCTGATGCTTTAGAATCATGAAGATAAGGAGTGGAAGTTTGCTCGTGCTAAGCTTTGGCTTAGTTACTTTGACGACAAATGCACGCTACCTCCACCTTTCAATGTCATCCCCTCTCCCAAAACTATTTGCTATCTTTTCAACAGCCTCAGTAAATGGATCTGCTCTCATACATCAAGTGGCAAAGTGAAACGTCAGAATAGCCTAAAGGTAAGAAATGATCTGGAAAGTTGTACGCTCTGAAACTGGAAAGGTGCTTCTTACTAAAATGAATCAGTAAGTTGCTGCAGGAAGGTGCCTTTCACATGATGAGCACTTCTAAAGTAAAATGGGAACTGTTGGATAATGTGTGTTGCATTTAAATATAAATAAATGAAAATAAATTTTACCTATTTCTGTTTAAGTAAGATTGTATTAACTGCCAGTTTTGGGGAATTTCAGTAACCGTCCTGCCCTAGCAGTAGCGTGGAAACATACTTTGACTGATGGAAAATGTATAGAACCCTCAAGGAAGTATGTGCTAATCTCAAAAAATGATGAGGTTAGAGTATGCTTTGGGGAAAGTAATTGGTTTTAAACATATCACAGAAGTGTCAAAATAAATAACCAACAGTAACACTGGAACCTCTCATTTTGGGAGTAGGGATTATTTTTCTTAAGTAAACCTTTTTATTTTATCCTGTAATTATGCATACGAATTTTGCATCTCCTTGCTGACAAAAATAGCTTTTGAAGAAACTAAATTCAAAGACTTTATAGAATACACACTTGCAAACAAACATTAGAGAACGTGGAAGTCTTAGTTGCTCACAGGGCTATTTACCAAGCCAGATAGATTACAACTTGTTCCTTTTTGCTGGAACAGTAGATTATCATTTAATTTAAATTTGGCTGACAATGTATATGCATTGTATACTTGCGCAAGTCAGGATGTTTATATACAGTTGCCACTTTTTTGTTCATATTCATTCTCTCTAAGTTGTGCACAGCCTTTAGGGCTCAGAAGTCACTTTTGTATAGTAAATGTTTAATGTTTGTTTAAAGGAATGGAGAAATCTGAAGCAAAAGAGAGATGAGAATTATCAAAAGGTGATGTGCTGCTTAGTCCACCGTTACTTGACTTCCATGAGACAGAAGATGCAAAGTACAGATCAGGCAACTGTGGAAAACCTAAATGAACTGCGGCAAGACTTATCAAAGTTCCGGAATGAAATGAGAGACCTACTTGGCTTTCGAACTTCTAAATATGCTATGTTTTACCCAAGAAATTAAGGCCTAACTTTTCAGATGAAAGGTGTCTACTTTTTGATACCTATCAAAAAGTAAAGTACTGGCTTAATTCTGTTGCTAGACCAAATAGAAAATATCGAACAATTGCACAGTATCGAACTTGAAAATGCATTTGCATGAGCTGCAGCTAGATGCAGAAGTGGTGAAAATAAATGCAAAAACAGTAATTTTCTTAACGCTCTTAATCTTATTGTATATATAAAATCTGTATATAGGAATTTTATTTTGATGTTCCTCACACTGTGGCTGTCAGGTGTCAGAGCTTCGTAACTAGCACAATATGATTATTTCTTCTATTTTTGCTGTTTGTTCCTTTTTGATACTTGTTTTTCAAGTTGCGAGAGAAGAAGCTTTTTAAACAAAAATCCAAACTGCATTTATTTTTAATAGAAAAGTTGGGTAGAATAGAATAACAGATTTCCAAAAAAATTGGAAATTACATTTGACTGCAGGTCACAGTGCACTTGAAGACTGTATTGCTCTGAAAGAGGCAGTTCTAGTGCCAAGTTTTGTATATTAGGTTGACTGTATGGTAGCATTTATAGCATATAGAAAATCAAATCATCAAGACTCTTCCCATTCATGGGAAAGTTGAAATTTTGGGTTTAAAATAGACCAATCACTTCCAGAATGTTTGTGGTTACATACAAGACAATCAATTCCTGCTTGGATTTTTCAGTGGTGCCTCAGAAGTATGTTCTACTGTGCAGGTTAGGATTGGGAACAGAATTTTAAAACAAACCTATGAACTTTCGGTGTATTCAGGATCTTTTTTTGTTTTTTTATCTGGATGATCAATAGTTATTATTTGAGTTAAATTAAAACCTATGATTTAACAAAAATGAGATGGAGCGCATGAGTGCTGTTGTTTGCAATGCTAAACAGTTCCTCTCTGAAACACTGTACGCTTCTTCCTGTGAGAACATACATTTTGTCTGGTTATTGGACAGATGTAGCTTTCGGCCCTGCTATAGCCAGGTTTTACAGGTGAGATTTTTAAACTTGTCTTTCTTTTTTCTTCTTTTAATATTAATTGTTGCAAAGTTTAACTTTCTCTTTTCTTTTTCTGTGTCAGGAGTATTATGTTTTGTGAAAACACATGATTTAACTTTGCTTACAATGGACAGTAAGGGCTTTGTGGATTTTCTGTGCTAGAGGGTCCTATATAGCTTTATATGCTTATATATAGTTCAAGTTGACAAATTGTAATTGAGAAATGTGATATTCCTGTATTTTTAATTACAAAATAAGTATATTTATGAGAGCTAAAGGATTGACGGTTTTACTGTGAAGATGGTGTTCTTCTAAACCAGTCTTATGTCCAGAAGGCGCAGGTAGCCATAATGGTCTCTGACTACAGTAGATTTTGGAAGATTGATAAGAGAGCGGAGGCTTAAATGAATGTTCACTTTTTTTGAAGGAATTCTTACAAAACTCTTTCTTGTAAAGGTAATATATTTTCTGTACTAAGAAATTATGCATATCTGAGTTTAATATTGTGCTTCCAGAAGTCCTATAGTGTAGAAGCATTCTGAATAGTCTGTTGGGGTTTCATGTGAATAAGCAGCCAACCTCTCGTGTTCAAAGCAAAGAGGATCACTGATTTTTTTTTTTTTAAAGAGGGAGATCTCATGTTTGAACGCTATACCACCATAAAAACTGTGTGCTTGTATATGTTATGTATTCCCAAGAAAGGAAGCAAACAAATAAAAGCTCTTTGAAAAATACGGTTGTGTTAGTACATTTCAAATATGACTAATGTTTATCTTGGTTAAATATTATCTTTTCTATTGACAATAATTTCTTTCTTTGTGTTGTATCTTTAAGATAATAGGCTTAAAAAAGGTAGCTGGTAATAATATGTTTTTGTTTGTTTGTTTGTTTTTTCCTCCCTTGTGGAACAATTATTTGTAAGTTCATTTAGACGGCATGATGCAGTGCCATGAAGCAGTAGCTGCATTTGCTCTGAGCAAGTTAGGCTGGGTTCTTGGTGCAACATTAGCTGCCTGGCACTCAGCCCATGCTGATTAGTTCTTCTGGGAAGCTCGGTATGTTTATCTATGTGAAGCAGTATGCTAATGGTAGCAATTCCTAATCACTTCTGGTACACAAGCAGGGTCATTCAGAGCGAGCTTGGTTATCCACACTGTGTTCTACAGTGTGGACATGTCCTTAGGAGGAATTGTATTACCTCTAGGCATTTCTTTGGGGTTTGGAGTGGAATGGGGAGTTTGAGATCTTATTTGCCCCTGAAATACGTGTCTGTGAAGTGATGAATGTCGTAAGAGAGGCTTGTTTTCTGCAGCACCTTAGTAAGCAAAGCATCATACCTGTTATCGGTGTATCCGAGCCTTGGTTGTTTCAAAGCTGTGGTAGTCGTCTTAACTTCTTGGGTACTAATCTCAAGGGTTTAGAGTGCTTCATGCTCTGTGTTCAATCTTGTCTTATCCTTTAGATTTTTGTAATTCACGTGTAGCAAACATGCTATTGCTTTCTTAGTTGGCAGTCTAATACTGGCCATACTTGTATAAGTCTATAACTACTGGGGCTCTGAGATTTCCCAGAACGTGGACATGCACTGAAACAAAATTGTAGGTTTCCGTGATGCTTGTTTAAACTGCAACGTCGAAGGCTAAGCAGCAGCAAAATACGGCCAAAATTAAATTACTGAAATGCCCCAAAGTTCCGGGCCTCAATTCCATCAAGTGTAGATCCTTACCAGATTTGGCTGATGAGACTTCCTGTGGCCTCATCCGCCAAACAAGCCATTCATTTGTCTACCAGGACAAATACATTCAGACAATACAGTCGGACGGTTTTATCTGTTTGACTCAGATCTTTTCCTCTGAAAAGGCTACCACCTTTTTCCAGTGCAGTAGTAATGGTGTATTGGATGTAACTCCTTCTCCTGCTACCTGTGTGATATCACCTATTTAGTTCAGTTTAGTAGTTGTACACTGACGTTTTCCATAAGTTGCTTTTGCTTTCTTTTCTTAGTACAGGGAGTGAAATTAGGAAGTGTTTTAGTCTCTACTAAAAGTGCTCTGCATCCTGTGTGCCATGGCTTAATGCAGGGTAGACAAACCCAATAAATGATATAAAAAAGAAATGTACTACTCTGTAGGATTCAGAATTTCTTTATGCAAATTTCAGTGCAAGTCATTAAAACACTAAATTCTCTTTTTGATTGAGACTACTGAAGAATGCTGTTCACTTTTGTTTTTTCTCCTTTCAAGTTAATAGCCTTTTTTCTATAGAGCTATCTTTGCCTTGATGGAACTAACTTTTCTTTTAGATCTTGTACATGAAGAAAGGAGATGGAAATTTTCATGCCACCTTCATTTGCAGCCAAAGGGTAAAAAAACATCATTATCCGTAGTCACTTTACTGTCTTGATAAAGTATATTTGGTTGTTCATTATTTCTGCTGAAGAAGTTTCAGAAATTATATTGCAGTTAGAAAACTTTGATTCTATTTGATTGCAGGATGGATTTTGAAATCTGAAAAATCTTAAAAATCTGAAACTTACTGTTATACTTACTTTTTAAAACCGCTTTCTTTCTAGAAAGTTATCTACTTTTGTAACTGATTCTCACTTGAGATAACTGGCACTGTTTCACCTTCCTTTGTGCAAGTTTTGGCTCATGTTTCCCTTTGCAGGGCCACTGCTGTCTGTGCTTTTTCTCCACAAACAAGCTGATCAGCCTTGGCTCTTCCATGCAATAGCAGAAACCCATTTAGGTTCTGCGTGCAGTGAGCACATAGGTCTAAGTGGGTATATTCATGTGGCTTTTGTGTATCCTCCCTACTGCAATGTGTTTGGGAAATATGTTAGTGTGGTTTAAATTTGAAATGTTAATTAGAACTTGGGGTTTTCTTTCTTTTGTGAAGGAAAAAGAAGTTGCTTTTTGAGGAACTGTGAAAAGAAATGTTCAGGTTGGAAAGGAAGCTGTCTATAGAGAGCAGGCAGACAAGAGCCTTCCCTACTTACCATTTGGGAGAAAAGAAGCAGGCTGCCAGGTTGTTCTTGCACACTGAAAAAAGTTGCATGACAGATGGTCATGTCCTCATGAATAAAAATAGATTATTGTAGTTCAAGACAGTTCTGAGCAGGATTTCCACCCTGCTTCTCCCAAGGATGGTGCAGGGAAAAACAGATAGTACAATGCATAAAACTCCTTAGTCTGTATAGGAATTGCTATTGGAAAATGAGGTGTAAAATTACAAATCTGGTTTGTAAACCTGCATCACTATCACTTCCATAGGGAGAAAAGCTGTTTGGTTTATTGAGTAAGGCAAAGGCCTAGCAATCGGGAAAGTGTGGTTATAGCACTGAGCTGTTTGATGTGAGCTGCCAGCATAACCTTTTTGTACCTTTGTTCCTCACCCCTGTTCTTTTGTCTTCTGCCTGTCTGCCCAGTAACTCTTCAGAGACTGCTGTGCTGCCTAGCTGCTCTGTGGCAGTACCTGTTGGCATTATATATGAGAATCAATAACTGAAGGAAAACCACAATTCACATTCGCTAATGACATAACCAGTGGGCCGTTCTAGTAGGGACTACGTATATCAGTGGTTCTAAGTTTCCTATACATACTTACAGACTACCAAGAAATAAAAAACCACTTCTGTGGTGTTTATGTACAAGAAAAATAAGTATTAAGTACTTAAAGGGACCCAAGAATCTGTTCCATGCCATTTTTATTAGTATTTAAGTTTTACACAATTTGCAAAGCATGTATTTCATATCTGCTTTTGATCAAATTGGTCTTTGACCTCTCCAGCATTAATGTGTGTCTATAATCTGTTTCTGTGCTTCCATCTTTGGTTATTGTCTTTCAGTTTCAGAATAATATATGAATAATTCAGAATAATATATGACTGGATACAACAGACAGACCTGACAAAGATTTCTAAATAACGTAATGTTCTGTCTAGCTGCCTCCAGTCTGTTCCTTCCTCAAAAATGCCTCTTTTCTTGAACTTCCACATATATAAATGAAATAAATTAGCCAGATATGCAATTTACACTACTGCTTCCAGACTGAGCATTGCTCTATTGTCCTCTCTTTCATAGTAGAAACAAAAATTGAAACTATTTGCATGTGTATTTTATTGCCACTGAATTAATTCCTATGCTTTTCCTTACCTTAGGGAACTTAATAATGACATTTGCTAACTAGAATATAGTCATCAGTAGAAAAAAGCTTGATGCTGTAATACAGTTGAGTCTAATTCTTTGAAGAGTAAATCCAGTTCCTGTTCACATCAATGATTCACTGACTTCAGTGGAAGTAAAATCAGGCCTTTAATCAGCAAGGAAGTGTAGTGTCAGTCATAGTATGCCAGACTCGAAGCATCAAAAGCATGTAAAAGATGAAAAGCGAGATGCTATGTTTAGCCTGCCCCACTTCATACATAACGAATAACTAGTTGGTATATGATTTAATCTTAAAATATTTTATTAAGCACAGATAATAATGCTGGAATCCATATAATAAAACAACTTTTGAGAAAAAGCTATGTTAAAATGAGTTACTATAAATATTGCACTTAAAATTCTTATTTTACATACTCACATAATTCCTTAAAAAATTGGACAATTATAAATTAATAGCTTCCAAGTAATTGGAACTGGTTATGTGTCATGTCTGTTCTCCTCTTGATAGGTGTATGTAATAGAAACCACTTTGTGTCAGGGTATGCTTAGGTGGATGGGTGGGAAGAATGGGTGAGCATGATCTTAGTGTTTACGGTCAGTTGTATTTTCATGACTTAGTACTAAGTGAAAATTATTTTTCAAAAGAGATGATAGAAGGCAGCTGCAGAGTTTAGTTTTAACATCTTTTGTTTTTCAAGGCATTCAGGATCTTTTGGTTCTTAGTCTTGAAACTCATGACAAAGCTGTTGGGCAGCACTTTGCCCCTGCCGTCGTCTTCTACCTCTCCCATGATGATGTAGTTTAAACCTACAAAGGAGAGTACGACGTTACAAGAAACAAGTCTTGGACGTGATTTGGTGATTACAATTCTATTTCTGTGGCCTTTATTCACTTCCCTTCTCTATAACCTTTTTATGTTTGCTCCTTCCTACCCAGCACATGTACCTTATTGTATAACAAGAATGGCAAAAGTGGGTAAGGAAGTACATTTATGTGCTTTTATGCAAGTAGATATTAAGTATTTACTGAATAGCTACGTAAGTATGTACTATATAGCTAAGTAAGAAGTAGATACTTAGTAAATATGGACTGTCAAATGAGGCTTTAAACCATTAAGAATACAGTATAAACACTGGATCAATTGATTAATTTGGAGAAGAACGTGTCTCATTCAGTTTCCTATTTCCTCATGTGCTCAGATGGTAGGATAATGCACTCGGTCTTTTCATTTGCTTTCCCTCCCCCCAAGAAAGTACCAACTGGGCAAGTTAAGGTGCAAAGAGGCACCGTGTTTGGTGAGATGGGATGACACTGATGCAAGTGGGTAAGTTATTTTGATGGGAGTGGGCTTTCGAGCAATCTGATTCAAATATTTAATGGGTTAGAAGGGTTAGGGGTTTGCAAGGTACCAGGCAGGAAGGGGTGGTGTTATAGGGGAGCGAGCGAAAAAGCAGAAAGTTTAGGTATCGAGTAATGGCTGCTAAATAATTCAAGGAGACTTAGGGAGAGAAAGAAAAGTGTGTGGTGTGGAGCCAGCAGTCTGCCTGGAGGAGACAACATGTTCCACCACAGAGGCTGTTAGGTCTCCCAGACAGATGTCTAGTTTCCAGACATCTAAAGGTAAAAGCTAGTTTCTGACACAGATTTTTCACTTTGGTACTGCCCACTTTGAATTCATATGATTAAATACCAGTGGTGTCCTGCATGTCATTTTTCTTCATATGCTTATTAAATTATTTTGACTGCTCCCTGCTACAGTTCCGTTTATGTTCTTGTTCCTCCTGTTGTGTACTCAGGAGGCGCAGAGCTGATAATGTTTTTTTTAACCTAGTTGATTCTGTTAAACCTAGTCTCACTATTTCTTACTTGGAAATTGTCTTTGTTGATCTACTCGGTATGATACTGTCTGAGATAGCTGTTCAAGTATTAGCTATTAGCCAATATAAAGTGGGTTTAATACCAGTAGTATGTCTACAGTAGAGATGTAAATGTATACGGGGGAGAAGCAACAGGAAAATGTGTTGATTTTTGTCAGTTGCTGTGATGTAGCGCTCTTAGGTTTAGCAGGCTCGTGTTTTTCCTTTTGAATAACTGTGTATAAAAACCAGCTCCAAAGTACATACATGTAAAAACAAAATCTGTGCTTCACTTGAGAGAACTAGACCAGATTTTACTTCTTATATCATGTGAGTTTTAAAAACAATGTCTTTCAAACTCAGTTGATCTATGTGAGTCTAATCCTCCCTTAGAAATGCAATATAAATCTGCATAACTAGTTTTTTTACTTTAAAATAACTGATTCTTATATTAGTAGTTGATTATGGAATCAATTACTGTAATTTGACTTTTTTTTTTAATAGTCATTTCTAAAAGCAGTTTTCAAAACTGTTGTCTTTTACAAACAGGTGGAGCAGTTTTTGTGTACTTACCTCTTCTGATCAGAGGACATTGCTTACATACTACAGTAATCTTGGCACTCATACTCTTGCCTGCTTGTTGGATGGCTAAATTTCCTTCCTTGTATACGTTAATGATAGATATTGTTGCATGTAGACTGCCAGCCCGTGTCATTGTTGTGATTACGGTTCCAGTTATTACTAGAAGAAAAGATATTTAATGCATTTTTTAAATTTATTTTTTAATAAATATTGAGGTGCCATAGAGACTGAAAAGCCTATTAAGTCGTAATAGAGATGCAAACAATACTGGAAACAGTCAGTCAAAATCTAAGCTTCATCTCTAATAGATAACTCACTATTGACAAACTTTTGTTTAATTTTTTTTTTAGCAAATATAAAACCGTTCCTAGAATGTATCAGTCATTTGAAAGTTCAATTCTAAGTTTGATAATTTAAATTAAAAATAATATCACACTGCAGTGTTTAAAACTAATTTTAAATCTGAGAGAAGCTGAACTAAAAACAGTCTAGCCACTGTTATTAAATAATACCTTGCAGTGGAATTCCTCGTTGCTAGTATCTCACACGGGTCTGTGTTGTGGATTTGTTTTTAAGTTGAAAAGAGAGGACCTAGAGGGCACAGTTAGATAAAGCACAAAGGCAGGTATCAAAAATGGCTGGCCTGTTTTCCAGTGACGTTTCCCCCCTGGCCTCGTTGGTACCAAAGGGATGCTGGAGGTATAGCCTATCTACAACACCCTTCTTCTCAAACAGATTAAAATACCGGTGCCTTCTCCGGAGAAGGAGTCGCAAAGCAAAATTCAACAAATCCTCTCCCCCTCCTTTTTTTCCTCCTTGTCATAACTAAAGCTAGTCTTGGTTTGTTATTACTGCCTCATTGATTCTGGTCCTTTTCTTGTATCTTTTAAATCATGTTCCTGTTTATAGTGTCCCAGTGCTCTCCCCAAAGGAAAAAGAAATAGCAGCTCTCTGACAGACGCTCTCGCATGGGGGAATACTTAACGCCTGGGAGCTAAATTTTGATCTGCCCGAGGCCTGGTGCTGATAGGACCGCTAATTTATTTCGAAGACCTCTCAGCATGAAAATAAAAGTATCTTTTTTTTTTTTTCTTCTACACTAGTAAGACTAGATTAACTCATAGGCCATTTTTATGCATCAAAAGGGAATGGCAGATGGTATTCTGGGTAGCAATATTTTTTCCTTTTCACAATTTGTAAATTAAAAAAAGATCTATCATAATTAGATAATTAGATCTTCAATTATCAAGTGTATGCTGCCCAATTTCTTTTGCAAAGCTGCATAATCCACCTTTTGGCTCAGGCATTTGTGAATGTGTGCATTATATTCCTTTAATCTAGAGCTTTAAAATGGAAACATTCAAGTTCAATGAAAAGAGAACTGTGCATGCCACAATACTGGATATTATGGTTAGACTTCCAGGAACGATAGTTAAATATGAAATGCAAGATGGAAGAGAAACAGCTCATTTTCATGAAGTCAGCAAGTAAACATAGAAGAAATCATATTCGAACAACAGGGTTCAGCACACTCTCTCATCTTATTTTAGGAGACGCTTTGATCCACAGTTGTGTTCCAAATATTTCGACTTCTACTCCCGCCACGGAAAAGAATGAGAAACGGCAAGTATTCAAGAAAAGGTGAGGGTGAAAATGATTTATTGCCCTAACGCTACAGGTAAAAGAGAAAGTTTTATATAGTGTCATGCACCATCAGCCACCAGAGCTGAGGGGTGGTCAGTAAGAGGTGCAGAAAAGGCCTCCTGCCCCGACCCCTTGTCCTTCTCATCCTGGGCCAGCCCGTACTGGCTGCGAGTTAAAACAGCCTGAAAAGCTACTTGGGGCTTGTGCCGGAGGGTCGGGAGCAGCGAGGGGGTCGCGCTGCTGCAGCGGCTCCCTTCCGCCTTAGGGCGCAGCCACAGCCTACCACCGTTGCTCTAGCAAAATGATGCAAAGCTGCTCCCGCTTTCCTGCAATAGCCGGCTTCCAGTAATCTCCTGAGATTAGCTGTAAAATCGGAGGGAGGTAAATTTAAAAAAAAAAAAAAAAAAAAAAAGGGAGGGGGGGGTCCCATCTAAGGTTTAGGTGAGGTATAAGGGATTAAAGACGCTTCCGGTAACGATGCAGGAAAAGATTCTGAGACGTAAGTGAATAAATCATCAGTGATGATGCTGTCCAAATACAGCAAACACCGTTTTTAAGCAGCAAGTTGTGTCGAGTACAGAAAGTAGCACTTGCAAGTCTTCATGTCTTCCAAATCCTTTCTGAAGTGCTTTGGAAGTCTGTACACTGAATTGTGGTATGACGAGTAACATCAGAAGGTACAGCATAAAACGTGTATTGCCTGGTTACAGATAAACGAGATGCCAGTGCAGTAACTGAACACTGAACCAATACTTTCCTACAGCAGATGGCCTTATGCTTAGTCACTGGCTTTTTAGACTGAGAAAGTATGTTTGTTTTAGACATACATGCAGTACCTATTTTGGAACATCTCCAAGAATGTACTAAGTGATATACGGATACTAATGTCAGATACACACATAAGATAAAAATATTTGCTATATATTAATGACAACTTAAAACTACATCTGGTAAAATTCCTGTGAGTCTAAACACGCAGTCCTAAGAGACTAATTAAAAAGAAATAAACTTTGCTGCTCTTACCGAAGTTGCTTGAACAGTAATTGCTTTCAGGAGTCCCGCTCCTCCTACACTTTTGCTGGCACAGGGCAGCTGTAGGTTTCAAAGCTTTTTGAAGAGCAAAAATTAAAATAAAATTGAAATGAGGTATGTTGAAACCGTAGCTAAGCAGTATGTTTAAAAAAAAAAAAATCCTGATATGCAGCTTTAACTAGATCTGCTATTGCAAGGGCTGAACAGTAAAAGCTGACAATATCCTTCCCTCTCCCCCTTTTTTCCTGTCATCACCTCAAATTTTCTTTTCTTCTTTTCACATATCTCAGCCACATATCTGTTTTAGTGGCCTTATATATTCGGATTTTGCAGAAAATGTGCATTTGATTACAGTATGATCTTAAATGTGCAGCTTTTTAGTGTTGTTGCCTCTTGCCATACAGCCTTAATAGCACTTTTAAAGTATAGTAATGTTATAATACAGTAACATTTATTTCGGGGTGGGGGGCTGGACTTTGATCTGAAATTACTATACGGTGATGGAAGAGATCACAGTTCGAATTTGTGATTAAAAAAATTTTTTTTTACATAGCTTCATGACATATAATACCATATAACTTTTACTGATGAAATTCTATTAAAAAAAACCCAATATAATTGTCAAAGAGTCTGTCTATTATTAGAGGCAGAATATCCTCAGCATTGACTGATGTTTTTCTTTCTGAAACTGAGTGCTTTGTCCAAAAACAAGTAAATACACTTGTAATTTCTTCTTCTTCTTCTTGATGTGGTCGTTAATGGTCTCTCCTTTACCCAGCTAGCCATTTTCACATAACATGTTGGTACATAATAGTAAGGTTTTACATCCTTTTCAGATTTATTTGGAACTGGCCAATGAGGTCACAGTTACTAGAAAGATGGAGAGACAGACAGATAAGATATCAGACAATCTACATAACCCTAACATTTCAGAAAAGCTAAATTAGTTATGAAGAATATCCTTGCATTTTTTTTTGTTTTCTTTAGAATGGAATATTTTACAAAAAATTTATTCAGTCTGTACTTTCTGAATAGGAGCTTCTGATCAATTTTCCAAACAGTTATTTATATTTATACTTCTGTTTTAATGGAATGAATTGATTCTTGTTATAATGTTTTGAGTTTGAGATGCAGCTGAATGGCAATGAAATGACTTTGCCTCCTTTCTTTTGTCCATGACAGTGAGAAGATCTGCATATTCATTGTTTTGCCTTTCAAATCCTAAGCTTAAAAATAGGACTCTACTTGTTTGTTGATGTTTTCTTTTAGTCTTGATCTTTGTTGGTATTCAGCTCTGTCAGATTCTTTAGAAAGTGTCATGCCTCCTAAAAGGAACAGTGGTATGAAGATCAGTTTGCTAGATCTCTGGAGGCAAACCTAGTCATATTCCACTTCTTGTCTCCTCAAGCCTGTGGTCAGATCTCTAGGGGCACAGAGCGAGTGCAACTCTCCCTGCTGTCACGTCCTTTGCCTTGATTTGCCTGCGTAGTTCTTTCCTGCTGATGTGGATTTCTAAAATGTTTTAAATAATATGCTGAAGTTTTGTGTGTGGGTGGGGGTTTTCTTTGTTTTTTTGTTTTTCATAGAAGTGACTTCCATATAGAATACAACGTAGTAAACATACACCATATTCAGCTACGGGATCTTTAAACTAAATTTTTTTTCAAATTATTATTTCAAATTACAGTTAACACTTGGCAAAGCCAAGCCATTTAATCAGATTTCCTATCTCATGGCAACAATTGCCAGTCAGTCAGATACTTCCTATCTCACTTTTATAGGCAGCACTGCAAAGCTAAGAATTAAATGTCCTGGGAGACTTTTAATTCAGTGTCCTTAGTAGGAAGGTTATAAATGTACCAGGTTGAGTCACACGTGTATGCCAGTATGGTAGCTGCTAAAAATTTATTGAGGTGCTCTGAGTTTTTTAAATTTGGGATCATGTGTTACAAAATACTCTTATTTTGTATCCTTAATTTGTATTTTTGCTAATACTTCATGTTTTACTTCCGACTTCAATAAATTTTTGTGGGTGAGAAACTTCACTGAGTGGTGAGTGAAGGTTGCCAGTTGTTTATAGAGATGAGTAATGTCTTTTAGCAAAATAAGAATTGGAGAAGATCTGAGTTAAAACTTTGGTTGCCTACCATTTTATATGTAGCTGGACTAATGGACAAATGTATGATTTAATCCAATTAAATAATCAAAAAAAAAAAAAAACCAACAGTTTTGTAACAATATGTGACTGTATTGCATTGCTCTTCATTACTTTTATTATTGTATTGAATATTTCAGGCTTTTATAGCACTTTGTCATTTCTTCTAGTACTAATAGTTTTATGTAAGACACAGACTGAGGTCATTATTGAAAGTGCCTACTGAAGTTTAATGTTTTATTAATGCCTGGAGTTCTGTGCAAGTTTGAACAATTCTGATTTGCAAGATAACAAGCTAAGTCTGTTCGAACTAGATGCATCTGGCTGCAAGTGATCTGATTCATCAGCAATTGAGCCAAACTTAGAGCTGTGGGGTTTTTTCATGTATGACTATACTACGTGGAGTTGACCAGTTACTGAAAGGACTTCTTATTTCTGCTGCCTAACAGATTCTCATTGTGAGTACCTTCCTTCTCTTCCTCTCTCTGAGACAACTGTGCCCCCCCGCCAACGTTGATATTGTCACAAGAATTGATCTAGAACTAATTACTGCAGTACCTTTCTTTTGCATGTATTACCCCCCGCCCCAACCCCCCAACACAGGGCAAAACGCCAGGGTAAAACCCTGACTGCAAATCATGCAGTATGAGACATCTGGCAACCTGAATTAGTTTAGACCAAGGTTTGGCAGTAATAACTTTGCTAGGAAGTACTTTATAGTGAAGAGTGGCTATGTTACGTGTTATTAGAGTACCAGTCACATCAGAATGAACTATATAGTTCATTATGATTTCACTTTTATAATGTTGATTTTCACCTATTTTAAATATCTTTCATGATCAGTATTTAAGCACCACAGCTTCTTGCTTTCCTGCTGACAAGCCATTGTTGCCCTGACGTTTGATGCGTTTTAAGTACAAATCAGGTCATGAGTTGCAAAAACATCATAAATTATTTGGTTTTGTGCTATAACTGTTCAGGTTATGGAAATCACAAGATTTATCCTTTCGGTATCTCACTAATGAGGTAATTTTTGGCAAGGCCTACAGAGAAATTCCCCTCTGATCTTTCGTTTAAACTGTCTAGTCTTAAATATTAAAGGAAACTTATTTTTAGTATGACACAGTTCTTCATAAATTCCAGCCCCTGATAATTTTTGGCTAAACATAATTCTAAGAGTGTCACGTTGACAGGATGTTGACAGGATCTAAAGAGGGCTCAGGTGGCTTCCGTACCAGTTTTGCTTTAGCTTAATAACTAGATGAAGAAAAACAGGGTCGGATTTTTACATACTCGTTTCTATATAAGAAATAGTTCCTTTAAAAATCTAAACAGAACTATTTTCCTGAAATATTTAGAATTTCTCGTACCAAAGAACCTTGCTCATCTGTTGTACTAGGGAATTACCATAGGGAAAGACGTTTGCTGGTAAGCTAACTGCCAGAAAATGAGCAGAGATAGGAAAATTCTTTCAGCTACAGTGAATAAAGGTTTTCTTTGCTTTTCCTACCAGTTACTGCTGCAGTGAGTTCTAGCCTGGAGAGTTTTTCTTGTGATTGTGTTAAGCAGAGTCTACGCGCTCCCTTGAGTACATTAATTTTCATTTATTCCCTCAACGCTTGAAACACTAACAAACCACAAGCTGTATATTTTTTTTAAATACACTTTCTATTATATTTTTCTGTAACCCCCCTTCCTTGCCCTGGAATAATTTGTTTTTCTGACATATAATATAAAGCCGGTAAAACTTACTTGATGTAGCAGGGGCCGTTGTTGTAGTAGGTGGAACTGTGGTTGTGGGTAACTTTTTGGGTCTGAATTTGTAATGGCCAATAAAACCATCAGCTGTTAAACTTAAATCGGACAAAAACTGAATGAGCAACTCATTTCTCTCAGATAGAATGGGCCTGAAACAGAAAAACAAGACAAAACATTTCCACTGTTTTGAATGTCAAAGCCAAAGGGTGTGAATATCGTTCTTGTGACAAAACATAAGAGAGAGCTTCACTTGTAGTCTAAGTACAGTATCTGCCCTAATACTGAAACGCATGTTTGCGGGCGTATAGACACCAATGGTGCCCCTGACAGTGCTGGATATGGATACTCCCCCCGAGAAGCCTCATCAGCATGACAGTACACGTCACAGTTAGCACGCATGTGGGCGCAGGCAGAGCTGGTACCTTTTGAGGCTGAATAATCTGTTTGCATCAGTGGTGCTCTTTGTGATGGGGAAACACGTCAAAGCCAAATGCAACTCAGCTGTATGCAAACATGTCCCTTTGCTGGCATGTCAGGCACTGGGGTTCTGACTATGAAGCTTTCTGTTGAATCCCATAAACCTCTGATTCCTGAAGGGTTATGTCAGTATAAATATCTTTAAATACTTGTGTGTGACTTCTGCAGAACCATGGAATGGAAGGGGCTAGTTTAATACAGCAGGAAAAGATCTTAAAAGAAATCCTCAGTAGGTAGCAGAGGTGACTAACGGTCTTTTAAATTTGTTTTTGTTAAATGAAAACATATTGCACACTTGGAAGGCCTAGAGAAAATGAATTCAGTGCTGGATTCTGGAGTTCTTTGACAAGAGCAGTAAAAATAAAACGTTTTGGGTTGTTACTGCTTTTGTGGGCTCAGCTTTTGTGAACTGGAGACAATTGGATATTTGTTACCAAGCCTTTAAAGAGCTAATGGAGTTATTCTGTTAGAATTTGAAATGCCATAAAAAACTATTTAATGTATTCTCAGTTCATAAACTGCGTAGTACCTACTAGGACTCCAGCTGCCCTCTGGATACGGATGTAGTGCAAAGAGAATTCTTACACGACTATTTTACTGCTGGAAAAAATCTGTGGTATGTAAGTCTAGTAAAGCAACACTTGTTCTTTTGAGCATTTCACAGACCTTGTTTCATCATTCATTACGAATTATTAACGCATCTTTTTCAAACGAAAGAACAGTTTTGAGGAAGAGGAGGAAAGAAAAATATTGACAGAGGCAAAAGAATCATGGTGAGCAGAGAAGAAAATAAGAAGTGGTTGTAAGATGTAGTTTTGTTAAAATGACTGCCCTGCCCTTCCAGGAAATCTGACAGAGCTCATGAGCCTTGAGCACATGTTCTTCAAGTGCTTAATTGGGCCTTCAAAATAAAACCTGTGACTACCTCCCAGCTTTTTTGGCCGGTGTTTCAGGAATCAATTTACTGTGCTGGTTGCGAGTCTGACATAACCAAAAGTAAGTGCATGCATGATTACGTGGACTTCTGTAGACTGACAGGTGCTTCTGTAGTTGCACAAATTCTGCTGGCTTGGCCACAGCGGTGACACCGGCTGTGGAATTGGGAGGGCCCTGATTACGAGCAGTGTGAAAGCTTTGTCTGCCTGCTGAGCACCGGGAGTAAACCAGCCAAACAAAGACTGAAAAATATCTGACCTGGTCCCTGTATCTTGTCTATTTAGAAAAGGCTTTTTGTTTCAGAGTTTTGGGGGAGTAGTTCTCTCTTAATAGATTATGATTATTCTGTATATTGTCCGTGCTTACTGGCCTACAGTAAGATCTGAAGTGTAAGCGAAAGTATCTTCCCTGCAACCACCAAATGAGTTCAAGGTATCTGCTTTAATCGTCCTTCTGGAAGCGCACCGCCTCTGTTACAGAATGCCCCGTTACGGTGTGCGTAGCTGCTGGTTAATGAGTTCCCCCTCGCATAATTACTGTGCCACACTCGCCACTAAGCCTCTTTATAGTAAAGACTCACCTCGCGATTCAGCGTACACGCTACTGCTTCTGGCTCTCTTCCAACACTGGTCTTGTCCTTGCTGGTTTTTTGTACCCAGCTGGTAAATTTTGAGGAGAGTTTTGCAGAGCTAAAAGAAAATCCACGAGAGCCAGACCTTTTTGCCCTCTCGCTGTGTATTACTCTGCGAAGGACAGTGGCAAGTTATGTACTGGAGTTGTGTTTCGGGAGCAATACTATGCTAAAAATGGCTTTCAGGACACTTACAATGTTCTGTAACAGGAAATGTGATCTCTAAGCCATGTGCCATGGGTCTGGAACCAGTCTTCCACCCTTATTTGCTTACTGCACAAAATCCCTTCTAAAATGTCTGTCCTGAAGCCCACTGGGGCTTTGGCAAACCAATTCACAGCTTTGACATGCTGTGGGGATAGATGCTGAGCCACAGCCAGGAGATGGTTTAGGAAGCTACTTCCAATTGCCTCTCAGGGATTAACTGGTCCCTTTTTTTTTTTTTTTTTTTTTAACTTATTTATTTATTTTGCACCGCCGTGGCGATCTAGGACCTGTTAACCCAGACTAGAGCCTGACACAGTTCAACAAGTACTTTCTAGCTGAGACCTAGCCGAGCCGTGTAAGAGGCAAGTCCCACAGACACAAAGCCACCAGCCTCATTTGTAAAGGGGGCTATTAGCTGCTGTCTTCTGAGGACCAAGGGGAAGACAGGGTCTTGTGCAGTTTAGTTCTTACCTCAGGTGGAAAAGATCTGAAATATCACAACCTACATATACAGAGAATCAGACCAGACTCTTTACTCACACTTCTAGCTTAAACGCTGTCTAACTAGGCAACGAGTCCATTTGCTCCAGTGCGCTGCGGATCTGACTTTCATACAACAAAACACCAGAGCAAGGAACTGAAGGTATTTGCATGGAACATCACTAGTTAAAAGTTTCTGATGCAAGATTCAGGGTTTTTTGTTTTAGGTAGCTTTAAAGTAAATACCTTGTTGTTCTCCGGTAACAGTTCAGCTGTAAGGAACGGCTATACGAAGTCACAGTGAGGTTCTCACACTCTACTCACAAATGGGATATCTGTCTACCTCATGGTAAAGCACTACGTAATTAACTTTTGTCATCTGGTTGCGTTTTTTATCCTGTCTAAAGGGAGAGGAGTGTGTGCAATGGAATCCCTTTTGGGAGGGTGCTTCTACTTTAGATGATGGTGATTTATTAGCTAATATACAGATGCTTACAACATTCAGGGGAAAGAAACCCACCACCCATTTGGAGACCCCTTCAGTTCACCTGCAGTCCCTCCAAGTGGCACAGCACTGCAAGGCAACAATTCATCTTCGTTTGCAGGTAAAACTCTAAGCTGTAAAGTATTAAATCATTTTGCTACAAACGTATATGTGAGGTTAAAAAAGGAGCCATTTTGAACGTTGTTTGGTAAAAGGCAGGGGGAGCAAATGTTAGGGGGTTCAAACCCTTGTCCTTGCCTTGCACACGCCTTAATATTAACTCTGCTGTGCGCAGTCTTGCTCCATCTCAGCCTTTGGGTTGGAGGCAATACAGAAAGATACTGCTTTTGCTAGTGAAGTTTTTCCTGCAAACAAGGAAATGAGTAAATATACAACTACAGCTAGAATTTAGCCTCTTTGTATCATTAATTTATGGCCTGAATTATCTAGAGCTTAAAGAACAATCTCATTCATAAGACTTGCTAGTGTCGGTACCTTTTTATAGAGCAGCTTTTTCAACTTTACTACAACAAGGGGCCAGTGCATTTAAGCATGGAAAGAAATGTCTTTACAAATTGAAAAGCAAAAGCCTAACTCCAGATCCAAAGCCTAAGGCAGCTAAAGGGAAGCTGAAGTTAATATAGTGCAGGTGAAATCCTACCCTTAATTTTAAGTCCACGCCAAATTTCCAAGAAATTTGCATAGGGCTAAGCTTACTCTCTTTATTTCTAGCGCTGTCATGCTAGTAAGTAATGATTAAAAATAGCTAGTGAAAGAAGGCATCTTCATCTGTAATTTTACCTATGAAAAGTCTTTCAGGTATGTAGCTGCTGCTTGGAGAAGAAGAAAAGTCTGTTTAGAGTCCTACCCAACGTCTGCCTCCCCTCTAGTCTCCTGAGGGTATGACACATAATCTTAAAAAAAAAAACAAACAACCAAAAAACAACCCCACAGTAAATCTTGGTGTAGTAAACTATTCGTATAAAGATTGTTTGAGGCTTAAACCTCCTCCCTCCTATACCACAACTAGTTCCTCTTGGGAAACAAACTAGCTGTCCCTTCTGAGACCTAAGTCTATTCACATACCTCTGTGATATTTGTTAAGCCTTGTATTTCTTGAACAAAACGCATCCTCTTCCTCTTTGCAAGTTATTAAGCTCTAAGAGGCTGGATGGGAGAGGAACAATGGGAAAGCAAAGCTAAAAATTACTGGCCTCACCCAAAAACAACTTTACATATTTTTTTTGGAATAATTAAGTTCTGCTATTACCAGACCTGTTTATATAACTACAGTGCCATTGGCTGTCTATTTTTCTGGCTGAGTGCGTTTAACTAGAAACATTAGGGCTGTATTATTGGATGCTTTTAAGTCTGCAGTTACCTTTTTCCTTTTCTCTTATGGAATGCAATAGCTGTGCAGAAAAGTGTGGTTTTTTGGTTCGGGTTTTTTCTTTTCTTAGTGTAAAGATAAATGTGACATTTCTATTCAGAATTAAATGAAACTTCATGTTCATATTCTAAATGTATTAGACTCGGGAGTATATGGCAAGTTGGACCTTTTTTCGAGCATAACTGAGAATGTGTAGGTGTTTGATTTAGAGGCTTACGGACTATTAAGGGAGAAAAAGATTGTCTACAGTTAGACTGTGATCTGGTCATATTCAACTAACAGTGTTGGAGGAAAAAATGATATAAGGTTAAAAAAAATGGCAACTTGTTCATCTAAAAGTATTCAAACCCCATTACTAAATTAATGGGGGCAGAAATACCTTCTGTCTCACTGCCTTGTCGTTCTTGGGTTCATCCTAGGTTGTGGGATTGTACCACGAGTGTCCAGATGCTCTGTTGTTCGCGTACACCCTGGCAGCAAGTTGACAGCAAAGCTGCTGAAAGCCTGCGGTGCTCCCCAGCACGCTCGGGAAAACAGTCTGTGCCAGGAGAGGACAAGCCTCGGCACAGACGGGAGAGATGGTGAGCAGTGATGCAAGAAGCAGGTAAGGAACCAGCGGAAGGGATGAGGCTGAGGGGGAAACAGAGTCAAATAAGGAGAGTAAAGAACCAAGGGACTAGAGAGTTTAACTGGGTCTTTTGTACTTCGGTATCTATAATCAATCGCTTATTGTGTTGACTATAATAAGTGGTGTTAGCGTTTAGCTGTAGCATTAGCGCTAGTATCAGTAAGCAGTGCTCTAATGAGGCTTGAGGTACAGGACAGAAAAGAGCATAGGCTGGAGGCAAGGCTAGTCACGGAGGGAAAGAGAAAAGTGGGAAAACCTAAGGAGAGACGAGATACTGAACAACTCCTAGAAGTTCAGTTGGAGGTAGAAAATGTTATATTTAATTTAGGGGGAAAAAAAAATCTTTCAAAAGCCTAGTAGAGAACTGTTAGCAAAATGACACAGTTGTTGTGAAGCTCATAATCCAAGAAAGCTACTTACGCAGGTGGACTGTCCCCACAGTATTTCCCAATTCTTTTAGCATCGTTAATTTCCCCACCGTTAAACACTGCAACGTAGTCATATCTGCAGTAGTTGTCTCTTTCCACGTCAAACTTCTCAAACTTTAACTCTATTAGCTGCGGGAAAAGCACAAGTATCTCATTAAGGCTTTGATACATAGAGTTTATTGGCGCTTCTTATATTAAGTGACCTCCTCGTAAGAAGTAGTAAATTTATTTTGCCTTCAATAAAGGAAAATTCTTAATCCTCTTAATGGTGGAGTATGGTATTTTAATCCACATGACTTTTCTCCAGAAAACAGTTCAAAATATAACCCTAAAGCTCTATAAAACATTTTGTACTCAGATCTATGCAATTAATTTCTGATAAAGTTATCTTTATGAATGGATTGCAAGTAAACAGTAGTTGTTAGGTGTTATGCTGCTTTCTAGGTAACTGTAATTTAAATCTAAACCATAGAAACAAGGGCTTCTACTGCCATTGAATCATCCTGGATGCGCTAAAAAGCAAAGGTGCTGTCTTCTGACAAAAGTGGGTAAGAGCCATTTCACTGACTTTGTTAAGAGCAGGTTTTGAATCACTGTACCATGGCTGTAATGGCATGTATGTTTACTTGATGTAGAAATAAAAAGTCAAAAACAAAAATATTAACAGAAAGAAAACTAATAAATAATAAGACTTAAAAATAAGAGAAAAAGTAAATACTTAAGACTCATGTTTCCTTACCTAAATTTTGTGGCTTTATAAACGACAATTAAGAATTAACATAACTCTGCTATTTCTAGTGCTAATGTTATTTTTCTCTAATTTGTCTTGTATTTATGGACCTCTCTACTCATGAAAGAAAAGCAACGGGCAGGCAAACGTAAATGGAGCTTACTATTCTGAAAATAAGTCCTATGATACGATTCTCTCAGTGTGTGTAGCAAGGAAGGAAATCCCAGTATAACTTAACACACAACTGAAACAGAGATAATATATGCATTTAGGCTTCTCTTTACGTGAAGCACAACAGTACATAAAATCACCCTTCCGTAAACAGCACAAATGAGATCTGAATGGCAACACTGAATTGTGTTGACTGTAGATGTACAGGATTTCTTTTTAAAGATTTGTCTCAAAGATAAAATTATTAAGTCTTTTATGATTGTACAAAGAATGGGGAGATGTTTACACATCACTGACACGTTATTTGATTTCCTGACATAGCAAAGATAACCTTGTTCTACATGTAAAATAAAGGAAGACGGTTATCACCTGATGTCTCAGTTTTGCCTGGAAATACTTTCGTGCTATTCAGATGTATGTGTAATGCATCGTTTTGTTTCTCATTAAGCATGAGTAATTTGGGGGGAAGAGAGGAAACTTACAGAACAGGGACTTGATTTGAGTGATGAGTACCAAACTTGTTTAAAAAACCTTGTCACTGTGATGAAAAGATGCAATATAAACAGAAGTACTCCTCTGTATAATAGCCATGCTATCAAAAAAAGATAATATAAAAAGAAGTAAAAGAAGTAATGCAACTGGGAGCAGAAATGCAGAATTTTCCATATGCTGGAAAAGCAGCAGACTATCGTTATCTATTTTGCTATTGTTCATTAGTGTGCTTTGCACTAAAAAAAAAAAAAATTAAAATTGTGTGATGGAATAGAAGCTCCTCAGAAGGATAAGGAGCTCTTCCATCTTCTGAAATGAAAGAATTATTGATTCTGTATTAGAAACAAAAAGGTGTCTTGTTTTGTTGCTCACACGCTTGTGAAAGGGAAGTGGAGACACTTGCCAAAGTTTGGGTCAAACTGCAAAAGTGAACAGCTCTCCATGTGAACTTGGAGAGAGATGCTTGTTCACCACTTTCTCAAAACTTGCTTTTTATCACTGTCAAAACCCTGCTTCATTTTTATGCAAACAACCACTACTGCAGTATATGAAGAACATATATATTCGGACACAACTTATGCAACAGGATCTTTAAAGGCTTAGAATAATGCCTTCATTCTTTATGCTTATATAGCCTTGCCTTGAATCTTCACTACAAGCTTGAGAAAAGTTCTCAGGCTCATCTAGAGATATTTGGAAAGAACCAAAGTAAGCTGCAGTTTACAGATAAAGTTTTTTAAAATCACTGCCTATCTATAGGATTGTTAAATGACCTGTGTCTAGCAAGCAAGGAATGTGGATTAAAAAGGAATATAGGAAAGACTAAGCTGACATACAGCTTCAGTTCAAGGCAGAAAATATCTTGGTAAATGGAAAAGCATGAAAGATCTGAAGAATATATTTATCTGGGGCAGCTATTTTATTTGGAGGATTATGGTCATGAGCAGCAGATTAAGAAGAAAGTCGTTTTGAGATGCAGAGGAATTTAAAAAGCTGAACATGCTTAAGAAAGGCAACCTACCAAACATACTTGAGGGCATAGATACTCAAATCATTGTAGACTTCCTGCCAAGTTACAGAGCAGATGGCTCAGTAACAACCAGTCAGCGTGAAGCTAAGATTGAAACTAGCCTGAGAGCAAAACAAACAACACATTCTGGTCATGTGTAGCAAACAGTGGCAAATGAGATGTTTTTGTCTGCTCTCACATCTCTTTAGGTCTTAATGAAGTGGTAATATGCACTCTGAAGGCATCTGGCTAATTAAGCAAGCATATTAAGAAATGAAGCCTTCAGAATCTGAAATAAGACAACCCCCTGGGTAAGAGGCATCCCAATATAATTCCTGTACTGTAAGCAGAATTGATAAAATAATTTCTGCTTTTAATAAATTCAATCAGCTCTGCCTGGGTGCCTCAGTAACAAACGGCCATAACACTGAAAACCCTACAGCTGTTAGATTTAAACCTAGCATTCTTCGTTATCTTGTGTGGTCCCAAGACGATCACCTGCACTAAATTAATGTGCACTACATTTTATTAATTAACAAAATCATCTTCAAAAAATGTATTTTTAAGGCCTGACCAGTCATAGATGCTCTAGAAATCTGAACAGACAAGAATGTGTTAAAGCATGTAAGAGGACATAATATTAAGAAAACACAGGCATTATTAAAGAGTGAATCATGTAATATATGAGAGAAGAGAGAATATACTTGAACTGTAAGTGGGCGTTCCTTGCACATACCCAACTTTAAATTTCAGCCATATAATATTTTTCTTGTTTCAGTGCAATACAATCACACGGTGCGAGCAGGTTATTGACGATATATACGTTCTTGCAGGTAATGACCATTTTTAGAACGCAGGCAGAACAAGGGTTGAACATTACCTGATTCTTTGGGGCTACAATGTGCCAGGAGCATGTGACTCCTGCCGGATAATCTCGATCCGGCCAGTTGGGAGTTTGAAAGGACCCAGAAGGCTTCTCCAGTCGTCCCCCACAGTACTGATCCCCTAGAAATACAAATACGCTATGCAAACCAAAATGCAGAAGGACTGCTTGTAATCCGCACAATGCAATGGTTTACTGAGGCCATATCCTCCTCTACTGAACGCCCTAACAAAATGTTTTGTGCACAGGTTGTCTGCTGTCTGCCTTGGAAAGCACCCACAGCCTCCAGTTGTCCCAATTGCTTGGATACAAAGGAGTTTTCAGGGGAAGTATGCAGGAAATCTCTAAAAATCCCTTTTTAAGACCAAACAACTTGACTAGTTTTGCTTCATCTTTGAACGGTGGAGAAATGCAATGGTGCCAGTGATGCCAGCATACCTCAGACACTATTTACTAATTACTGGTCTGGAAGTCCAGCTAGCCTTATCCATTTGTTCACTAGGAAGAGACTCAAACTGTTCTATGCTGTCCTTTTTTCTTTACCTGTTTTGTTTTTTCTTAAACAAACCTGTTACTATGGTATATCCATTATTTACATTTAAAAATTAACTTATTCCAAGGCTGCAAGGTGTTTCTAGTTTTCAGATTCTGTTGGTAAATGAAACATAGAAGAAAGGTTTGTGACTTGTGAAAGGAGCTGCTGTTGCTGATATGCTTGGAAAGCAAGGAGTCAGCTGGAAACGAATTTTGTGTCAGCCCAGGCTACCTATGTCCTTCTCTCGGTCCCAAATTACAAATCTACATCACATAGGTAATCCTTGTTTATAATATGATTGTGAAACCTCTTTATTATGGTAACTTTATCAGGTCACAGTGGTCTAACATGTCTTTCAAAAAGTTATCAAAACACTGATATACGTGGAAAGACTAATGAATTAGTTACCGCACCACACCAGCCTAAAGATCTGTCTAGTCTGGTATCACACTAATAGCAAAAACACTGGAAAAAGTGAATTAGCGCGGCAAGAACCTAGTGATATGACCCCACTATCCTCTCCCAGGCTCTAGCAGTTCACAACCTTTCCGAGTGAAAGGTGATGCTTTTGTGTTTAATAATCCCTAATAGATTTTTCTTTCCATACATTTTTCTAATTATTTTTAAACCAATGTAGAAATTCACAATCCATGATGTCTCATGGTGCAGCACTCCACAGCTTAACAGCTCACTGAGAACATCACCCCTGACTTTCCTTTGCAGCCTCATCCTCCTCTGTTTTTTATATTAGAAGAGACAGTGACTGTCTACTGCCTATTCACGTTCTCGTGATTTTGGAGCCCTCTCCTACATCCCCCCTAAGCTTTTCTTTTCCAGCATGAAGAGGTCCAGCTGGTCTTCATGTACATGATGTTCTTTACCTCTGATTGCATTTGTTGTCTCTGATTGCTTCTGCTGGTTTTATTATTTCCTGTTTTGAGATGGGAGTACCAGAATGGCACACCACATTCAAGATGCAGATCCATTATGGATTTGCAGTGGCATAATAATCTCTTCATTTGATGTTTATTCCCTTTAAAAAAAAAAAAGTAAGCATCTGTTTGCTTTTTGGACACCTATTGAGCAGTGGATTGATGTTGCCATCAACTACTGTTTTCCTAACTATTTTAACCCCTGGATCTTATTTCTAAGTGGTAATAGTAAATTCAGAGCCTGTTGAAGTTAGGGTGTTTTTCTCCCTATTTGCAACATCCATCTACACTGAATTTCATCTGATTAGCTATTACCATACTGCTACTAGTTGCAGTCCTTCTGCAGCTCTTAAAACAACTAGCCCCGCTCTTTACGACTTTGATTAACCGCATATTATTGGCAAATGCTTTTACTCTGCTATTTGTTAAACCAGATAATGAATATGTTGAAAAGCACAATCCCTAATATCTCTGCTTCACAAATTCTTGAGCATTCAGGTAGCTCTCCATAGAGCTGTACGGTTATATGTACCTTCAGCACGGTTACATGTATCTTCAGCACATACGTAGTTGTCAGTTACCTCTTTCATGCGGTTCCGCTGCAGAAAACTTAGCGATGAATCCACTTCCGGCAGTATTAGCGTCTGAAGTCATCTGCACCAGCATTTTATTGCTGGTGGATACAAGGGCGCCCGGTTTCACAGTGCCGCAGAACCGGCCGATGCGTTGTCCGTTGGCGTGGCCGTTGTACACATCCACAAAATCGTATCGGCACAAGTTGTCACTTTCCAGATCCAAGTATCTAAAAGAAAGAACCACCACTTTGCCTTCTGGGACCTGCAGAGGGAGACAGAGAGAGAGAGAGATGTGTCTTGAGGCGTGACTGACGCCACGCATCTATCTGATCCAGCTATTTGCACGTGTATTTTCCTGTCCTTCACCTCCTGCCAGTTAAGGTCTTTTTGCAACTGTACTCCAGACAGAGTGGCTTTTAAATCATATTAGGCCAGTCCTAAAAATAAGCTCCAGCCCTCTCTGGTGCCAGTAGATACCGGATCTTCCAGATCCGCGGTACCTTTGCGCAGACTGACGCGGCTGGTTGCTAGGGGCTCGTCCCCCGGTTCAGTTCTCAAACGCGTATCCTGCTGCAAGTACTCAGGTCGGCCATACGCCTCCCCGTCACGGACTGAGGTTAGCAGAATGAAATTAGTATGATTTTTTTAAACAAGCAATTCTGATGTTAGACCAAATGAAATTGCCCCTCTTACCTTGCTGCCCAGTGTCATACAGTATCACAACTTGAAGGATTTTTTTTAATTTTCTGACACACGCCACACATTTATTTATAAAATTAGAAACTTTATGGCTAATGCTGTACAACCTGAATGTTTAGCTGTCGGAGAGGGTGCGTTTAGCTTGAAAGGCGCAGTGAAACAGTAACACTTGAAAGAATACGTACGACTATAAATAGAGAGTTTGAAAGAAGCACGAGTGGGCGTCCTCAGTACAGAAGAGAGTTTTGTTTTCTGAAGCATCTCAGGAAACATAAGACAAAGCAAATCTTCTCGCATCTTTGCTTCTGTGGACGCTGTGAGGGAGGCGAGACGCTTGAGAATGGTGTCACTTAGGAGAATACAGGAGTTCACAAGAAGGAGCCTATTTCCTGGGACAACATTATAGACTTGCAAGCTGTTAAGAGCATAAGCTGCACACTGAGAACTGAAAACTATTTTAACAGAACGTTTCAATACTGTGCAACAGGATGAGAAGAGGGGAAACGGTATCTTAAAGCGTAGAGGGACGCTAGACAGGCAGACTGTAATTATCTGTGTTCAATTCACAGACTGGTAGAGCGGTTACCAATTAAAATAATTGCAGCTGTTCTATTTTACTGAGACACAGCTATTTTCTGCTTTAAACATATAATGCGTACTTACTATATCCGCAGTAACTTCATATTTAGGCCACGTTATTTAAGACTACATGATTTTTTTTTTCCTTCTTTAACAGTGATTCACTATAAAACACCAGTTTGAGAAGAACTAGACCTGAACAGTTCCCATACGTAACTGTCAAACAGCATTTGAATTTTGTGACGCGATTGCTAAAAATGCTGCGTCACGTATATGGCACCCTGCGGCCCGAGGAGATCGCTTCACCTGCAGAAGAGGCTAGTCCTGGCAGCGCCAGCTCCTCTGCCTTGTGAAGAGAAACAGCCTGGCGATGTGCTAAAGCTACTCTTTCGTGCCGCCGCTTTCATGTCCGGGGCCGGCACTGATCCTGCGGCAGCACGGACGTGGGCGTGGGCTGCTCAAGCCGCCCGGGGCCCGCGGACGCGCTCGGGTGGCGATCCACACTGCACTTCATCTGGCCGGGCAGACCGTACTTCCAGAGTATTCCCCTTAATCCTTGGTCAGATTTCTCTCCAGAAACGCCCTCAGCTCTCCTGAGCCGATGTGCCTTGTTACTGCTACGACATCGAACCCGCAAAACTCCTCTCTCCTCACCCAGGAATCCCAAAGCACACCGACTGTTTTAGAACATTTTAAAGCTAGAAGTGAGGTTTAGCGCTCATGCTACTGAAGTGAGCAAGCCCAGGAGCTGGTGTAGGAAATTAACCCACTGGCTTATTTAGTCAGCCGAAGGCCACCCCGGACACGTCCGCGTCCACGTGCTGTAACATGCTCTGTGATAGCAATGCGATTCCTTGAATCGCTACTCTTATACCTCAGTCTCCTGTTGTTGGAGTCAGTTGTCTTCTGATCGGAATCGCTAGGAGGCATTAAGACATGGCTATTTTAACAGAAAAAGAGCTAAGAGGAATTTGGGATTCATATCAGAAGACCTGAATGTTATTTATGATTATACGACAAACTCTACGTGACCCGACAGATTGAAATTCAAAAATGATGGCTGTAAAGTCAGTCAGATAAAGCTGCGTTTAGGCAATTAAATAAAAGCGGGTTTTTTTTTCAGAAGTAGCAAACAGCTGTATCTAAAATAACATTAGCTCTTTTGGGTCACGAACACTTGTTATTTTTATGTTTTTTACAACGTCTAATACAACAGGATCCAAATGAGGCGACCTTTAAAGATCATCATATTTTAATGATTTAATACAGGCAGAGCAGTTATGCCTAAAGTTTAGACTATCCAACATTTTCCATTACAAACAACTGTTTTCAGCGTCCTACAACTTTTCCACAATTTACCCATCTGAAAAAGTTCCCCTTTTTCCACCTACTGTTGCTGAAAGTTGAGTAAAAACCGTTCTACCACGTCAGATTAAAAAATAAACAGTTTTGTCAGTGCTTATGAGATTTCCCCTACTTTCTCAGCCTCAACTGCTTCTTTGAAGACACCTAGTCCCTCCCAGAGTTTGGAGCGGGAAGTTGCAATGTGAGAGGTGGCTGGTTCTGGGGTGAGAAACAGGCTTTTTGCTGTCCTTGGGAAAACGACTCGGGTTCAGCCAAGTTGTTATCCCTCACGAATGCCGATGCCTGCTCGGTGACACCCTACTTCCAGCGCCCTTCGAGGCAGCGCGGCTCTGCCCGCCCCGGCCCCGGCCCCGGCCCCGGCCCCGGCCCCGCGATGCTCAGTCCTGCCCTCGGGCTGCCACACGCGGGGCACCGGGAGCCCGGGCGCGAGGCTGACCCGCGCTCAAGAGGGTCCAGAGGGGAGGGACAGCAAAGCAGCCGACTCCAAATTGCCAGACGACCGCTCGTTTGAGTCTCAAGTTTTTCATTTCTGTGTCCTTCCTTCTCCTCTCTCCAGCACTATCTTATACTGTATTACATTACATTACATAATTATCTTTTAATACCTTTTTTAATCTCTAGCTTCTACTAATTCACTGTTTGATCTTGGTCAAAACTGTTCCCTATAGATGCCCTAAGTTTTTCTTCATGACATTTTGTGCAGAAATGTTTAGAAAAATTTTACTATGTGGTCACGAACGTTCAACCAAGAGCCTGTTCCAGACCTTAGTTATCAAAATAATAATCCTTGCCCATATGGAGGTGAAGTTGGGGGGAATAAGTCATACGCAGAGATGCGTAAACTGGGCCACAGTTAGTCACAGGCACTATATACTGCCATTATTTTCTAAAAAAAGGGTCATTACCTAGTAAAATAATATCTGTCACTACTCACTAACATAACGAAAGTCTTCTGCCATGCTCAAGCAATTAAAAGCCTGTGGTCCAGCTGGGTTCCAGGCGAGCGCCGACAGCGAAGGCAGCACGCGCCGTCAGCAACCGCTCCGGTTTGCAGCTGCTCCCAAGGATCCCACCCTGCACACACGCATCTTTGGAAAACAATGCTTTCTTTAATTTCCATCATGACCATTCCTTTTTTTTTTTTTAATCTGGAAAAACTCATGTGTTAAAAGCTGCCAGTGTTTATCTTAGGACATGTAAAACATTGTTCCATGAGAAACCCAGGGGAGAAAGCAAAGGCCTGTATGACTCAGGTTTGTTTACTTTGGGCTGCGTCCGAGCCTGATGCAGTACGAAGATGTGATACCTCAGAGGAGGAATTGGAAGAAATTGTAGCTCAGTTCTTAGGAAATAAAAAGAGGAGGGAGCCAAAGGAAGACTATGTGATGCCTCCCCTGCAGGGTGTGCCTTATTTTTCTGTTTTATCCCTGCAGCTGGTATCTTGCAATGACGGAGCCTTCTTAGCTTCTGCCCCTCTTGGCCACTCCGAGAGTGACTCACTCCGTGAGTGACTTTGCTGCCATGTTCTTTCTTCTTTTGCCCGTATGCACTTCTTTAGGCTCAGATACTACGACACTAAGCGCATGTGAAGGATGTAATTTCTTTTTGTGAACTTGCATTACTCCCATTGGCAGCTAAAGGAAAAAAAAGTCCCCCCATATTTTTGGAGAGTTGTTCTAGAGCATAATTCCCGAAAAACATCCATTCAGATTATTAACTTCTTAGAAAGGGCACGCTTATTTTATATACGCAACCCATCACAAAATAAGGTCCCAATATATCTTGCTGTTATCATTCACAGCAGATGTTTTATGTAGTATTAACCACAGTTCAGTTACGTTTGAAGTAGTGAAGCTGTCTTACATTGTTATTGTGACTCAAAACGAAGCCTATTCCTGAGAGCACCGCTTTCCGTTTCTGGGGAGGATTCCTACCTAGACTGTCCCACTTGTCCAAATGATTTGTTTTAGCGCTTGTTTGAAAAATAGTGTTCTGATGGGGAAAACCCCTCAAAGACCATGTTTTTGAAAAAATATTTTGGCTAATTTTTAAACCTATATTGTAAATGTTTAATACCAAAACGCTGATTGTATGTTTTCTCGTAATGGTCCTAGGTAGGCTTGACAAATATATCAGCTACCTGCAAGCTGAACACATTCATTCTCTCTACTGAGAATAAATGTGAAAGGCATTTGGAGTTATACCCCGGGAAGAAACACAGTTCCTGCCTAGTCCGTTGTCCCCTAGCTCTGTCCTCTCCAGCCAAAAAGGAGCCATTTTTTAAATGCGTACCAGCTTGCTCTCCCTGGTGAGGGCACTAGCTCATGTTCAGCTATTCCTTTTTTTGTCCATGCAGCTGTGGGTAAAGATCTGTTCTTTCCTGGAAGGGCAGTTTCACAACTACAAGGGGAAATGAATGCTTAAAATTTTGAGAAAATGATTTAAAATATTTCACTCCCCCAGGGCAGATTCCCAACTCCACTGACAATTTTTAAAACCCTGCTTATTGTCAGCAAACCTGCTGGAATGCAGCTCTTGAACCTACAAAAAAATATAACCTTACATAACTCTGACAGTCTTCAGTATTATTTTTGCACATAAAGTATGTTAGACTTTCATGCGACCTACACAGTTTGCCAGAAAAACACAGTACAGTGATCCAGCTTCTTGGACTATTTGACACATTTATGTGAGGTGGTGACCAAGAAGGATTATAGAGTATTAAAAGTAAATGTATATGATATATTTGAGATAAAGCTATATACATTACTACAGGAAAGGAAATAGCTGTACAAATGACTTCTTAGCAAAGCCAACTAAAAGCTGCTGGTAGTCTGCCAAGGTTGTAATATAACCACAAGCATGTGCTGAACACTTCTTGGAGCTCTGAGAATAGAGAAGCTGTTTTCTTTAGCCAGCTGAAAGAGTCCCAGTCTCTTGAAATAACAGAACCATAATTGAGTTAGAGAGACTCTTCTAGCTTGAGCAAATCAATTGGGAAGATTTCAGCCGATACTTGAATGCTGCATTGCTTTATCTGTATTACCCATGTTTTCTAAAGCCATTTTTATTCTAAAGCTGTCATTCTATTTAGCTGTCATTCTGCCTCAGTGTGAGTTTCTCCTGTAGACGATGAGATTTCTCATTCAGAAAACAACGGCTCTGTGCTTCTAACGGCCCAAAAAGAGAGTGAATTAATGTCTCTTCCAGTCTTGCAGACCTGTCAGATCCTGCGCTAGGCCGAACGCATTCAGCAAGGTGCTCACAGACCTTGGCCAAAACTGACAGGCCAAAAACGTTTGCCGTCTTCTTAGATCAGATGCTAAATGAGGATGCCTAACATAAAGCATATTTCTTCATGGCATGTAACTCAGTTTCCTACTTGGATGCTACTGCAAGCGATACTGATCCACGTTTCAGTATGTGATCAGAGGATTTTGTTGTCTAAATTCAGGCTAGCGCACTTGAGTGTACGCTTCGAATCGTTCTCTTTCTACAGAGGGCGCAGGTTGAGTCCTGCAGGTTCTGAGAGTCCTCCACAGCTTTCCCTAAATCCTTCCTACACATCGAAAAGACAAAGGAGTTCTCCACAATTCCCAGGGAAAAAAACATCAACTTGGCTTAGTGACTGACAGTGCAGAATAGGGATCGGATGAGGTGGAGGCACGAGAAGCCCCGGACCGCTGCAGAGGCGTGCGGCCCTTCCCTGCCTTTGGGCGAGCTAGAAGGAGCAGGTGTCCATCAGCCTGAAGGCCAGGAGTAAAGAGCAATACAGCAGGAAAGCAGGCGTGAGGATGACCATGAAATGCCAAAGGCCCGTGAGTTGCCCCCTGGTCAGTGGAGCAGGCGGCTCTGCCACGGCTCTGCGGGAAGGCTTCTCACAACTGCGCGAGGCTGGCCTCGACGCGCCGATCTCATTGCCAACGGTAGCATTAACTTTGCAGTGAAAATACACACTATGGCTGCTTAAATGCAGTCAGTTGTCTTCTTCCTCCTCCCCTGCAAATACAAGACGAAGGGCAGGCCGGCAGGATTCTTCAGCGCGTGCTTCCACTTTTAATCCAAATGTTGTAATGGTAAAAACTATGCTGTTACCACCAAAATGATTATTTCCCTTTTTCATTTCCGATTTTTTACTTTCTTACACTTCTTTTTTTTTTTTTTGTCTTTCTGTAAAGCCCATATTCTGGGCCCGAAAGTCGCAGAAGCTCTTACCAACGGCTCTTGTGCCATTTTGGAAGAGAATTTGGAGGGCTGCTTTGGAAGGCTTAATTTGTGCAGAAAAAGTAAAATCATTAATTAAAATCTTTCTCTGAGTCTGTGGACGACAACCATCCAGCACTGGAGATGTGTTTAGTCCCAGTTGTTTAAGGGAGCGTTTGCTCACTCACTCCTGCTGTTGACGACTGCAAGTCTCTGCTCTACAGCCTCATCTCGGCATCACAATATCGACTTTTGTACGGTCGTTTGCAGAAGTAACAGCGCTTTTCTATTGCTTCGTCACCTTGCTGCGTGACATACTCCGGAGGTACTGGCCAGCAGAACAGTGTTATGAGCACCATAACACCGTCAAACCATTTCTTGAAGTTCTGTTTTTGTTTGAAACTTTTCCTATGACCTATTGCCCAACAAATTTTGCTATTCCTGATGTGTTTTACATTTACCCACACCTCAAACCTTTAGTTAATGCTTTTGGTCAAATTAACTGTTGATTTCTGTAGTGACTGGAAGGGTAAATGCTTGCTTTCAAGAGGTTTGATTTTTAAAAAATTAGAGGTGTAAGTCAATGAAACGTTTGCTTCTGACAGTACACAGGGTCAGCTCTACAGTTTGCACATTTCAGCCACTATCATCATATTACAGTAACCCCCAAAAGCTCCATATAGTTGAGCTGCTGTGAGTTACTGAATTTATTATCGCACGCATGCGTTATCCCGTATAAAACACTGGCAGTAACCACAAGTAGCTCTTCATTGTCTTTAGCACTGATTTGTGATATTAAAAATCCTTACTGTGATTTTCCAAGTACATTTGCTGTTTGGAGGGTAGACTCCAGGAAATCCTTCACTCCCAATGAACCCTGACTCTCCAGATACAACTCCTCCACACGCAAACGTAGGCCTGAGAAGAGCAGAAAAAATAGTGCTTAGGTTTTAAATATATTTCATTTAGTCTTTGTATGACAGCAAAGAGGCACTGGCTGCCTGATAAAATACTTAAAAATACAGCTAACAGTTGTAAACAAATGTTTCATTACTGACCTAATTTCATTACTGACATAAAATGTTCAATTTAATGCAGCAAACTTGGGTGTAGAGAGGAAGCAACTATTCGGACCTTAACTCTGCGCGCACGCAGGCTATATTACCCTTCCCCCTTTTCAAGACACGGGAAGAAGGCGCAGCGGTGCGAGATGACAAAAGCGCTCTGTACATTAAAGAGTGATTATTAAAAAGTCAGCAGCAAGTAAGAACGACAGCAGCCGCAGGCTGCAACGCCCTGAGGCCGGGTGCGGGGCGAAGCCCGCCGGGCCCCCCCCGCCGTGCCTCCCCCGACCCTCGGCGCTGCGCGGGCGGCGGTACCTGGGCGGGGGGGCCGCGGGCCGCGCCGCCAGCGCCAGCGGCGGCAGCAGCAGCAGCAGCGGCAGCAGCGGCGGCGGCGGGACGGCGGCGGGCGGCATCTCCCGGCGGCGGCGGCGGCGGCGGCGGGGCAGGGCAGGGCGCGGAGCCGCTCCTCCGGCTGCCGCCTGCTGCTCGGCGGCCGGCCGTGTGTGCCCGGGCAGGGGGAGAGGCTTGGGCGGCCCCCCGCCCTCCGGAGCCGGCCCCGGGGAGGGCCGCGCCGCGCCGCCCGCCGCGGAGACCGGCCGCAGCGGTGCGGAGCGGAGCGGAGCGGTGCCGCCAGGCGCAGCCGCGGCGTCCGCCCCGCCGGGGCCCCCGCAGCGCCGGGGCGGGCGGGGGGGGGCGGTTGGCCGGGCCGGGCCCCTCCTGGCGCGGAGCCGGCGCCCGCAGCCGCCTCTCGCCGCCGGAGCGCGGAGCGCGGAGCCCGGCGCGGCGGGCAGCTCTGTCCGCGCCGCCTCCGCCCGCGCAGCCCAGCCGGCAGCGAGCGAGTGGCCGGCTGCGGCGCCGGAGGAAGCGGGACGCGGCTCGGAGAGGTCTTCTGTGCCTCGAGGGAACCTGAAGCGCCTCGTTTTGTCTGCCAGTTGGCAGCCTTGACCCGCCTTAGCGGCCTTTTCCAGTCAGACTGGAAGGTACTTTCTAGAGAGCGGCGGCAGAGCTCCCAGGAACGCAGCGGCGTGTTTGTGCGCTGCTAGGGTTTGGGGCCAAAGTGGACGGACTGGGAAAAGTAACGAGAAGTTGCGTCAGCATTCTTATTGCACGCAGAAAAACCTTGTCGTTTTAGAAAATGTTTACTGAAGCCACATTACTAGAGCTGTCAAATGGTGACCTGTAGGTTGGCATACCCGTAAATAATAACGTACCTTTTTCGGATTGTTTTAAGAAGAGCCGGTCGCTCCTCTTGCGTCAGCTGCTGCCTGCCATGCGGCCCTCTCGCAGGCGAAGCCTGCGAGAAAAGTATATTTCCTGGGAAATACACTCTAGGTGACCCTGCTTGAGCAGGGAGGTTGGACTAGATGATCTCCAGAGGTCTCTTCCAACCTCAACGATTCTGTGATTCTGTGAAGCCCCTGCCGGGGCAGGGAAGCCCCCTGCCCTCTGCTGCGGCCGCAGAGACGGGAGGAAACAACCAGAAATTCATGGGAAGGACTCCAGTGGCTGTTAGTAAGGCAGGATATAAACCTGTTTTCTTACTTTTGCCTTACTTTTTAAGCACTTGACATTCCCTATTCTTGCAAAATACGCTGAAGGGCAGTCCCGCTCCCAGGGCGTTAAAGAAGCGGTGTGCGCGAGAGAGGCCGCTACCCCGCGGCGGGGCGGTGGGGCGCGGGCGGGCCGGGGCGGGCGCGGGGGTCGCAGCCCCACGCAGGGCGCCGGCAGGTGCGTCGCCCCGGGCCCGAGGGCCTGGGGAGCCGCGCCGGGCAGGCGCAGCCCGGAGCTGCGGCAAGGAGCGGGACAAACCTTGGTGCAGCCCCCTTGGGACAGCTGGTGACTGTGGCATGGCCGGAGACTGCGGGTATATTTGCAGCCGTGCTTTGATCTGACGGGAAGTGGCAGAAATGGGAAATAAGGCCAACAAGGAGAGAAGTACTTAGCCGGTGACCAGCAGGTTACCTGGTTAGCAGCCAAAAGGTTAACAACTACCGCTATGTCTATTGATTTTAGTCTGGAAGGCAACTGAGTGCTTGTAAAACTGTTAGCTGTGGAAGTCAGCGTACGCTGTGGCGAGCTGCGTAATGTCCACACGGCGGCCGCGCGCCCTCCCTGCTGCCCCGCTCCTGTTGTCAGCGTTTCTGAAGCCTCGAGAAGACCCGAATGCCCGGGAGAGCATTTCGGTCCTTTTATCCACTGAGTATTTGGCCTCAGAGCAGAACTGCTAACGCAGGCTGCTAGTTAGAATGGTGTTTTAATTCGCTCATTTAGGGCTACGTTTTCAAGGACCCTTTGTAACATGTGGTACTGCAGGATTAAGCTCTTCCGAAGTTACTTTTGAGCATTAGCTGTTCAGATAGTTCATGGGACAACAGGTTCTTCGTTACTGCCCAAGGAGACTTCCAGGTCTGCGCAGGGAAATTGAAAATTCAGCGCTGAAGGGCAAGTCCAGGCCACGAAGGGGCCGTTCAGAAGGACCCGCTGCCGCCGGCGCTGGTGCCTTTGCCGTCTCCTGCCTTCTCCTCCTCGCTCGGCAGGCGTGGGAGCAGCCGCAGCCCCACGCAGCAGGCATTGGCTGTCCTGGAGCACACGCTAAATTATAGACTGTGAACAAGGCACTCAATCTAAATAAAATTGTATTTACTAAAAGTAAGTGATGTTGCTACAAACAATTCATCCATGAACTAAACCGGAGACGTCTGGCTGCCTTCCATCGATGGTTGCAGAAGGGATGGAAAGCAAAAGGTCGGTAAGCAGCTACCTATAAATAAAAGTGTTAGTATTGGCATTAATCTTAAACTAAATTAATATCTGTTGTGAACACAGGAATGGGAATGACTTTTCTTCTTCATGAAGCCCAGTCTTCTGCTGTTGCAGGCAACCAAATCAAGTAAACCCTTTCATAAACTGGCAGTGCTTCATTTTTAAAGTCAGGAAGCTGCTGCATCAGCATCTGTTAGAGTCCCAGTCTTTGCAGGACGAAAATATGTAAGGCACATTTAAGGACTCTGTGTAGAAGGTGTATATGACCGAAGTCATACAGATTTCAAGCTCAGAAGATGGCATTTTTGTAGTCTCTCATGCACTCTTAATGGGCAGCCTTGTGTATGTATTCTTTGCATAAATGATGTATAGGTTAGATGACAAAAACAGTAGAGTTGCATAAGCAACGAGCATGTGTACATGCGCATCTATTGATGTACGTGAAAATGTTCTAGCCTTTGACTGTTTGACTTTGCATCATGAAAAACGTTCTTTTATTTTTTCATGTTGTTCCTTTTTGAAAGTAGAACAAAAATTAATGTTTGTTACATGTACCCTTGAGGTCTGGCGTCTAGAAGCTTGGGATGATGAATCTGTAGCGGTAAGGTGTTTAACATTTGAACTACAGAACTAGTGACACAGTAATTATAAAAACCCCTCTGCTGTCCTCGGGTGGGACTGTCTCCCATCATGGACTAGCAGAAATGTCGAACCCGAGTTACCCTTCTGCTCTCATCAGCTCCTGTTGTTGGACTGTCCTGGACTAAGCTAGTGATTCAGAGGTGAGTGCTTCTCGTTATCAGTCATTGAAGAAAGGTATTTTGTATACAAACATAACAAGAGATGAATTTTCTAATGAGTGTCTGGCAAGTTTGGCCTTGTTGGCCTGAAAATAAAACAACTGTTGAAGTGGAAGTCGGAAAACTCTCCTCAAAGCGCAACACTATGCTGGTATCTGAAGAACAATTTGTCACTTAGCGCAGTCCTTTCAGAGACTGAGCAGTGATGGTGTGCGTGGGGACGCGCTACTCCTGCACCCTGCTGCCTGCACTGCTCGCAGCTGACGAGCTGCAGGTAGCCACGTGGTCCTGCTCTTCCCCCGTTCAGCCATGCATCCCTGCCGTCTCCCTCGTGTCAAATCTAATAACCGTGGCTGCGCAGCCACCAGGGCAGCCTGCTGATCTGCCTGAAAATGAAGTCCGCCCAAATGACTAGTTTCCGACTATTTATTCTCCAGCTTTCAGGCTTCTCACCAGAAGATCTGCTTTTCCTCTATGAACAGTCATCAGTATAAAATCCCTAGTACTGTGTCAGAAGATGTTAGACTTAGTGGCTCTGCACAAATCCCGCTCTTCTGACAGCGTGAAATTATTTGAATTCAAGCTTGTGCAAATACTATCAGCCACAGCTCTTTATTTCTTTTGATGTGGTCTTAAGCACCAAAATCTTGATATGTTCACTTCCATGAGAACATTGGTATTTCCTGAAATTGCAGGTTGTCTCTTTTCAGAATAGCACCGGACAGCGTGCATTGGAGAGGACATACCCCTATTTTCTTGATAATTCTAGCACGTAAACTGACTCTTACAGTGTGACGTACCCACCCAGTTCCTAGGATTCCCAGACTTGCTTTGGTTTGTGAGCAATGGATTTGGCCGTGTTAAGCATTTCATCGAATCTTACAGAAATACAAAACCCCACCTCAGAGCTGTCCTTTAGACTACTAGACAAAGCTTCAAATGAAAATAATCATCTGTTCTGGCAAAGCAAAGGATAAAGGTTTTAATTACACAGCCAGAAAGGAAGAAGAAAACAAAAGATAACATTAAGATTGTATATAACTACTAAACTTCCTCCTTCACTGTACCAGGGTATCAGCTGCTAGCTTCGGGGGCTGCCATGCGCTGGAAAACCTGCTGAGCCCACGCCCTTCCTCAAGAAGAAATCCCACTCTCCTCTCTTTTTCTATTTCAAGCTTCACTCTCAGTTCATTTATCAAATGACAATGCAGTTTCAGGATTTGTGTTAAAAATGGCTGGGATAGCTCATAAACCTCCCCTTCCCTTGCTTTCTTTTGATATTGAGATACGAAATGCAAATGCAGTATTGACAGTACTCCCACTCCTTCTTAGGAACTGCTCTGAACTTACATGCCTTAGTTAACATTTTGTGTGTCTTTGAAGGCTTTGCTTCAAGAAATAACGTTTTTAATAATGTTGCAATACTTCATAATTCATGCTATCATTTAGCAGAGAGACCAGATGCGATGTATTAATCATAGAAGTGGTACAGTTTTTCAGTGTGGCTTTTCTAAATTGCCTTCTGCTTCTTCCATTTGTCAGTTTGGGTAATTCTGACGTCGCAGAACGCTCTACTGGCCTCCCCGCATTAGACAAACACAGGCAGGTGCGCAGTTTCAGGGTACCCAAGTCAATTGTTTATTTGTCATCATGACAAAAGAAAAGATTAAGGAAAATGGTGCTGATTTATCATTAGTTGAATTGGTTGTCATCATAATATAACAATGATAAATTAGACTACTGCTACTAAATTGCAAATATTCCTGTAACCAAAGGGAGTTCATCATTTTTAACCACAGCACCTGCTGTCAGGCAGGGTTTGTTTGCAAGGTTCATCACAGTGTGAACAGACACTTGATCATCGTACAAGCCTCCTGCAGGATTGTTTCAGCATTTCCAGTGAAGCATCCCGGAGTCCATTAACCAAGGGCACACATTTATAACGACCGTATCACACAGCAGGTGAAGAAATCAGACAAATGCATTCTAAAATAATGCTTTTAAGCAAGAGCTATCTACCTCATAGTGCGTTTTAAGACATTGGTCCAAGGAAAATAGTACATAAAAGGAACAGGAGCATAAGCTGTGGAGTAGGAGGCCACAAAGCTGAAAAGCCAGAACCGCCTGACTGGCCTGCATGGTCCGGTGGTGTAGGGCAGGTCTGCTGCCAAGGCACGTGTCCACGGAGAGAGGCACAAGGGGCTGCAGCTGCCGCAGGCCAGCAGCAAAGCCCCAGCCTCGGGCAGGGCCTCCTCAGGTGTCCGGAGATGCTGGTCTCACCTAGAGCGCTCTAAAGGCAAAGGCAGATGGGCGACCCAGCCAGTCGTTATCCCGGGCTCCGTGCAAGCTAAAGCAGCAGGCATTCAAGTAGATAATACTATGAAAGAAAATGCCAAGGCGGGTTCCCTTTTCTTTAGCAGATGCCGGAAAGAAACACACGACCATTAGTTATGCTTATGCTTGGGAAGGAAATAGAGGAGGAATTAGAAAATGATGTCTTGCCACAAAAACGGACAAAATAAGATTTTCTGAATACAAAATTTATGAAGGACGTGAAAAAGAATCACCCTCGGATCCATTGTCCTCATCTAAAGCTAAGAATAGTCTGTGCCTAGATCTATAAATTTCTGGAGATGTAGAGCAGAGCCTGGTTTATAGACAGGGAAATGAAAAGAGTGGCTATTTTGGACAATATCCAACAAAATATCATCCCCCTCCCCCAAAAGCACTGCCACCACTACCAGAAACTTTTAATCTCAGCTCTGATCTGAGTGAAGAAGATGAGCAAGGCTGTGGAGGCACTGCCCTGTTATATGACCCTTGGGGTGGTGGTGATTGTTGCTGCCCTCTTCCCTTCAAGTTGAGTGCAGGAGACACCAGAGGCCTGAGGGAAAAGTGCATGCGAATCCCCTGAGAAGTGATGACTCTCGGCAGCAAGAGACTTTGTCAGGTACTGTGTGTGTAGGAGCAGAGGAAGAAAAGTTGGAAAAGGCATCAAGGGTGCTCCAGAGAAACCCCTTTCCGGTTTAAGAGAGTGTTTTGGGGAAGGATGCTGTCAAATGGAAAGCCGAAGCCATGAGCAAAGGAACTGTCTATTGCTTGTGCTTTAGCTCTCTGTGTTATAAGTAAGCAGGTTTGTGTTAAAGCACCCAGCTTGAGTTTCTTCTTAGACTCTGACCAATCATTTAGTGAAAAAGGTGTAGCTGTATTATATTAAATGTCTCTGTAGATCGGATCACATGAATCAGTAGCTTCTTGAAGCAGCCACCTACAGTTGTCAGTTGTCAGTTGCTACCCACGCTGTAGCTGAAAAATACAGACTTTTGCAGAAGAGCCTCAAATGTGAGTGCTGTCAGGCGTACTGCCGTTGCACAGCGTTGATACCTGTGGCCTGAATATCATGGTGCAGTTTCACACACTGTAATTTTACTGTTTACTGTTACAGGAAACACAGGTTGCAGATCAGAACTAAGCCCTGTGCGAAATTATTTCATTACAATTGCATTGCTCTTCCTGGATTTCCTTTCATTACTCGTATTTATAAACCTATAAAGGAGACTGATTTGATCTAATTTATCTAGTGCAAACTGTTCTTAGGAAGAGAAGCGCTGTGAAAAATTTTAGTTCAGCCTACTACAGTACTGTTTTCCTGTTTTTGCTCATAAGAAAAATCACTATCTGCTTCCAAAATACCATAAACTGCAGGGAAGGGGACAATGAGGAATGAACCCTTCACAAAACGTGCAAACGATCTGACGGTGCAGTGAGACGTGGGGGAGCGCAAGGAAATTGCCCTTGGACATAATCATTCCTGCACTTGTTTTCCTGCCTGGAATAGAAGACCCTGACTTAACTAGGTAGCTCAGCCGCCTGCCTCTGAGCGGTACAATGGGGAAATCCATATCTGAAAGACCTTCCTCCTCAAAGATGGAAATCAAGAATTAGGAACATACCCATTTTTCAGTAGGCAGATTAGATCAAGCAGGGAGAGCTGAAGCAGTATTTGGGAGGGGACACGTCGATGCAGGCGTTCTCTGCCAGGAACAATATCCTATTTGATGATATGAAAAGATGTAGCGAATAGCTCTTGTTGTTCATGCTGCACCCTCGGTTGTTCTTGTTTACTATATGTGGAGCGTAGAGTCTTTGGCAAGAAGGGGGGTATTGCACCACCGCTGTAAGCTAGGGCTGTTCCTGTGCAGCAATAAATCGTACCCGGGCTGGGCAGGTCCGAGGAAGGGAATTGCGGTCAGTCCCTGGGGCCTCCTTCCCCTCGGAGTGCAGCTTTCAGGGAGCGTAAAATTGGGGCCACGTTCTTTCACTGGTGGCAAGAAGTCAGCTATCGGCCATGTATCACAATGGTGCGTTTACTTTTTCTACGTACAGAATTGCTGTCTTGGGAGATGCACACAGGCGTTCTGCGCCAGAACTTGGACTTTAGCATAATATTATGTTTTTTAAACACATCTGGGATCTATTATGTTGCTGTGTAATTATTTTCACAGAATCATCATTACTTAATATGTAAAAAAAAAGTCACTGTGAGGGTCAGACTCAGCACTGTACTGCAGAGCAACACATCTGAACCCCAGACAAGTGCTTCCCCCCGGAGTCTGAGGAGCCAGGTCCAGAGGTTTCCACAGAGGAGCAGTTTTACTTAGCAAATGTATCATAAAAGTAACGTAAAAACTGGAGAAGCGTTAAAGAACCAGCAGTATAGGTTAAAATTAGATATATACTTGACATAAAAAATGCTTCAGTCGTTTTAGTGTCTCACCGAAACAATTGCATGAAACGCCTGTGCAGTTATAACTCAATGACTGTCCCAGTGCACTTTTGGAAACAACAGTATGAGGCCAGGATCAAATGGCAGTTTATCTTTTCTGTATTCTAAGAATTACTTATTTTAATTTTTTTCAAGAGACTCAGACTATTTTGGTTTTTAATAGTCTTTGAGGAACTATTTCCCATATCCACTAAACAAAATAAAGGTTGGGCTGAGTCTGATGCTACTTTGTCATTTAATTTTACGGCTCCTCAGCTATACTTACTTCAGCTGGGAGAAAGGCAAGTTGGACACAGGCAATTGTTTTGTTGATGTCCTTTATGTTTAAATGCTTCAGCTTGCGTTTTGAGAGGAGAACAGTCTTTCCAGACTCTAGGCCTGGCCTTCGGGCTCATTAGACAGATTGCAGTCAAGTTTTGTCTTAATCCTTGCAGGAAAGGACTCAGGAATGCCTGACTCCACTGCGTGTGTTTCCTGGCAGATATATAGCGTCTTTGAATAAGGACGTCAACATACTTTATAAGGATTGGTAAGTATTTTTTAGCTTTTTATTATCTATTTTGCAGCTGGAGTGTACCAGTGTAACTCCTTCCACCTCCAGAAAGTTTTGTCTGGCTTTTAGTGGGTGCATAAAAGATGAACGAGGCCCTTGCGCTCCTGTCGCATGCATGCTATCACTCTTTAAGAGGTGCAGCACTTTGCCTGAGGTGTGCTGCGCCAGCGTCCCCTCACATTTCCAGATGTGCTGCAGTGCACTCCTGACAGTTATTCTGCACAGGGTCAATAGGGTGGGATTCCTCGTGGTAAATTCTAGCCTGTAAAGAGGTAAAGATACAGACATGTGATATTAGGTTTTTATACTCTTGAAAAGGAATGAGAGGAGTAATGGTATGTGGACTCTGAGTTACAAGGGCAGCAAATAGCTGGTGATTGTTATACCATCTAACTAGCAAAACAGCTCTGCATTTCGGTTGCCAGCTAAGCGTTTAAAGCTCTCAGGTCTTAGGCTCTTAAACTTGCTGACACATCTCTCTGCCTTGACGCTACCCTAAATACGCCTAAAATGTTTCCTGGACTGAGTCTTGGCTACCACCCTCTTATGGCTGCAGCTTTTACCTGGAGCGAAGGGATGCTTCTGTGGATTCCCTCATCAGTTTCTGCCGTTATTAATCCCGTTGTCTCTTCTTAAATACCATTATGCAATTATCTGTTTTAAAGGTAAATGAAATTCAAATGCTTTTAAATAAACTAACTGGATTCTAAGCTCAGTGTATCTTCCAGGGCAGCTACTATGTCTCTGACCTGCCCTGGATTGTTATTTTAGACATTTATAGCTGTAGTATCACTTCTGCATTTTTTGGGATGCAAAGAACACTCTTACATACATTCCCAGCCAAGCTCTAGTGCAAGACTTATACCAGAGGGCTGTAGCTATAACGAAATTGCCAGAGACCGGATCCAAACTCTAATCAAGTTCTTTGAATAGGACTTTTGATCATACTGCATCCTGGTTGTGTTCAAGATTTATTTTGACAATTTGACTCCATTTCAGAATTCCTCAGATGATACTTTAGATTAAGAATATGAAAAACAGGAGTGAAATCTACCGTTCGAATTTGGAGTCACAGTTTAGCAATCCATTCCACTCCTCTCCCGATCCCACTTGGTCTGTTTTGGTTTAATTTTGTATTTCAGTTGCCCTCAAAATGTTAACTTGCATGTTAAACCTTGGGCCACACTAAAGACACACATGGCCCTAGAAGGGATGAAGTTCATCTAAACACCATCCAAATGTGAAAGCAAACTCCATAGTTATTAGAAGCACAGAGGTACAAAAACACAACTGAAAATACAAAACTTGTATTGTTTGTGCAACCGTTAAACAATAAGCTGTTAAATTTTGTAGAAAAACACTTTGTTTTGGGATAAAACCTTTCACACACAAATTTTAAGTCTAGAAAAGAGAAATATAGAACTATCAGACTGAACAGACCTTAACTGTGTGTCAGAGGTTAAGTTGGCTGAAACAGCTTAGATAACAGCTTGCTGAATTGTTGCAAGAAAGTGTTACCGGTAAAAATAATTCCTGTAAAAACCTCGGTATCCATGGGAATAGGTGCAAGTAGATATTATTGGATCACAACCTGAAACAGCAAGAGGGCATCACAGTAACCTTGTTTTTGCCTCTTTCTTCAGTAGATGAACTGAATGTTTTCCAGCCCATGGAAACAAAGTTTTTCCAGGGTGTGAATTCCCAAGTTACCCTGTCGTTCACAGAAACCCTTCACTCTATGAGAACAGATACAATTCACAGCTTTTTAAGAGGAAAGCAAATTTTATCTACGTTTTGGAACCTGAACTCTGATTAAACTCAGATAGTAAGCACAGAAGTAATGGAGCCTGTGCAGATAAATAACATATTATGTGTAATGACTTTCTAAGTTATTTGGGCTAATAATTGACTCCTGGCTTTACACTGAATTGAATACTGGGACAAGAGGGAAACATCTCAGCTCCTATGAGCTGGAGATAATTTTTTCATATTTATAAATGAAAAGAAGTCCCAAAACTCAATTTTGTTTCATACAAACTATTCAATTTAATCCTAAATATGTGTTTGTGTGTAACTGCTAGTCAAAATAATCAAGTAAATGCATGTGTAAAGTTAAAAAGAAAGAGAAGATCATATTGGTGTTGCCCTGTGAAGTCAGTGCACGCCCCACAAAATCTAAGTTTAATCCTTACCTCTGTTTGAGAGGAACTGAATCCACAGATTTTTAGAGGGAACAGTTCCACTTTGTAATAATATACTAAAATATTCATGGAGCCAGCTGGTGAGAGAAGAAAACAATGCTCCAGTTAGGTGGTTCAGTAACTCTCCCGGGGAGTGTGGAGGTGTTAGTCCCAGTGAATGTTTAATTATTTATACAAAGTAGAACAGCGTCAGCAGGAGAAGTGGGGAGCCCCCCGCTGAATTCCCTTACAGGAATGAGGAAGGCTGAAGAAACAACAATGCATTTGCCAGAAGCCTGCCAGGTGTAGTTAACAACAGTTTAAACAAACTCTTAAAATAATTTACAGATTATTCCTGAAATAGTGAAGCTTTTAGATGAATAGATGTTCTTCCAGGTCTCTGAGACAGGCCTTGTTCCTCGTATTAAGTGAACAGAGCTTTCATCCTCCAAAGCAAAACAGCTCTTAAAATACAAATCATTCAGAATGTATTTTAAGATCTTAGCATCTCATAACCTCGTAGCTCTGTCCTTGTTCCTATTGACATCAGTGGGAGGAAAACTGGTATTTATGTGTCCCACAAGTAGCTCCGTCTCTGGGAGACTGCTGCTCTGTAATGGGTTGTGTCTGACAGGTATAAGGAACTCTAGAGACCTGCCTGCCTCTTCAGTAGTCACAGCTGTACAGCGCTCCGGGAGTAATGTTTTTGCAGAGTGATTGCCTCAGACATCTGGCAAGGCCAGGCTCCTAGGCAGAAGTGGGCTTTCATTGGACCAACTGAAAAGACAGGGAACCTTTCAGGCAAACAAATACTTATTCAGGGCTGAAACACAAGGATTAAACTTTAAGCTAAGTGCAGGCTGAGGAGAGCTGCTATCACTTTATCTCAAGCTGTGAATTAGACAGTATAACAGAGTTTTCTAACATTTCCTTACCCTTCATGTGCGTTAACGCTGGCGAACTGACAAAAAGCATAAACAGCTCCAATGGATCTTTGTGATTTTTTTTTCCAATATGCACATTTTGCTAACGGCTGAACCCTAGAGAGGCATTTTGCATATAGGCACTAGAACTGACACAAAGGTGATATGTTACTGACGGTTTATTCATGGATAACGTGAGCCCTAAGCCAAAATTCTCCTGGTGGCAAATACAGAACAGAAATAGATATAAGATGGGAGTCTGACAAAAAGAGTAGGAAACTGATACTGTCTGGCCCAAAAGTTGAATATGCCAAGTGGCATTTAGTAGGAAGTTGTTATATGGATAGGATTTGCACTTAAAGGTGGACGCTGCTGTGACACCACTCTCTGGAGCTAGGGTTCTTTAAAGATTCCAAAATGTAAAAACTAAAACCGTTAGGAAGTTCAGAGGGGCTTATGCATTATTTTCTAACAAAACTTGTCATGAGTAGCAGGAGTCATGGCCTCCTTGCCGTGCTAAGAGAGACATTCAGGCTGCTGTTGAGCCTTACGCTATGACTGTGTTTGATACAAAGAGGAGTTTTTTATCTTATGGCGCTGCCTGTATGAAACCTGATCCTGAATAACTGCTCTAGGTGTGAGCTTCCCACACTCCTGCTCTGAAAAGGCAGGCCTTTTCAGGTTTTCCAGCTGTGAGTCAGGAGGCAGACCCATCAGCTTGGCTTTTACAGTGGTGGTGCTGGCACAACTAGCAGATGAAGAGGACACAGGCATTATTTCTCAGCTTGGCCCCAGACCGACCCCCATACGGAGGTCCTAGAGAAGCAGGAGCCAGCTGAGAGCCGGCAGTCTGCCTCTCCTGGCTGGGCACAGCAAAGCGAGGTGTGCCGTGAGCCGGAGAGACGGTCACCGCTGAGCGTGAAGCCGAGCGCTGCAGCCCAACCTGGCTGCCGTGCCCGCTTTGCTGGCCCTGCGCCGAGAGGCACCGGGTGCAGGCAGAGGAGGGTACGGCACAAACACCGTCCCTCGTCCACCTCTGTCCACCCTCTCCCAATCGCATGGGTGGATCAATACCGGAAACACTTGGAGGCCTGTGGCATTTGGCCATGTGGTGGATCTGCCGTGGGGCAAAGAGAGTCACCCCAGTGAACTGTCCACGCCTGAAACTACCCACTTAAGGCATCAGAACAGGGAAATTAAGTTAGGAGCTTTTCTCAGGGCTGCCAAGTGGTGCGTTTCACCGTCTGTGTCTGACCTACTGGCTCGTCTGCCCAGGCTGACAAACATTGGCACCACGAATTAGAAACTCAGCGCGTCTGGCTTAAAGAAGGGAATAAAAAGCTAAGAGGTTTAAAGCTTTAGTCACCAAAACCAGAACTGTCTGAAAGTGGTTTTTCAAATCCCTGCTGCAAACTGTGTAATGCATTCACATTACAGTAACCTTAGAGTCATATCCCTTTTGTTACTCATATGTTTTGCCAGTGTAGCGACTTTCACAAAACAAACATTCTTCATAGAGCATGGAAGGTCTTTCAGGGGACAGTATAATTAAAACATAGTATCGTCTGACTTCTGGAAAGAAATTATTAACTGCAGTACAGTGCATTACCTTTAACCTTTACAAACTGTATTTGCAGGTAAGATGATAAGGATTCCAAGACCACCTTGGATAAAAGATTTTCAGAAAAACTTTTGAAGGAAAGCTGCTGTGAAAGCAGATCAGTCTGTCTTGAAATTTGGAGATGGAGAGGGCCAAACAAATTTCTGTGTCTGTATATCTTATGTAAAAACTACAAAAGACCAAGCAGCTGTCAACAAGACATAGATAGAGTCCAGCAAGTGCTATGGTGACGAACACTCAAAAGTTAAGTAGTTAAATATGACACAGGCTCTGGCAAAAGAGAATGACAGAGCATCAAGAACTGCACTGAGCCTGATATATGAGCAAATAAGAATTGGTGCAGAATCCATATTAAGATTTAGACCAGGGGCAGATGTATTATAGAAATATTTCAACCAGGAAAAGTAGCTTGGAGAGTATAGCAATGTGTTTATCCAGCTTCTGAGCTAGAGATGAGCAAAGCTTGCGTTATTACAAACAAACAAAACAGTGTTAGTACTTTTAAAGTCGTTGAAAGGAAATGCGGAATTACTGAATGTGGTGGCCTCTTTTCTGTCTGGATTAGGTCAGTATCTCAGTTGCCCTTTTCCCTGGTAAGAGATGACATACTCTGTGAAAGAAAGACTGAGGCAATTGCGTTGGTCCTAAAACTAGATGCTAACTTGTCGCTTCAGCGCCACGTTCCTATTGAAAGTCAGTGTGAACTTGGCACAGAGCTCCAACTGGGGTCTTTCAGATATCCTCCAACTCCTCTCCGTTACCTTACTAAATTCCTTGAGGCAGGCAAACACACAGTTTTCCCTGTGTTATGGAGAAGAAGTGGAGGCTCAGCTGTATGTATGCTCTCTGAAGGTAGTGTACCTTTGCTATCTCTGCAGAAATGCAGTGAGCAAGTTAAGGAGACCAATTTATTTTGGGGTGAAGCAGCATTTCTCTGTTCCTCTAGCTGCTCTGCTGTGTGCTCCACATGCTCCACAGCACCCTCCAGAAAACCCAGCCCAGACCCAGGGACATATTTTTGGCTAAGGAGATGAGGGCACATGGCCTTGGGCAAGGAGGGTAGCGAGCCACTGCCTCGCTGAGGTTAGGGCAACCCTCAAACTGGTGGTCACTGGCCAACTGCTCGCAGGAGGTGAACGCCTCTCCTCGCCCAGTTCTGCGGCGCGCGGGTGGTGTACCTGTAACACTCTGCGGTTTTGCAGCTTATGCTGAGTTTGTTCTCTGACCTGGCTGCAGCCCCCCTCATGGTTCTGCGCTCTGGCTGTCTGCATCATCCTGGCTCTAATTCTGTGTAGACTTTACATAACTATTCAGACCCACGTTATTCAGAATATTGCACTGTAACCCCAGCTGGACAAGAGAATTAGAGTCGTCTGGAACACGACCCACAGTAGTCAAAACCGAGCAGCAGCTTCTCATAAAATGTTTTATTTTTATTTTATTTGTTAACAACTAGTCTCAGAGAAACTGTACTTCTGGGACTTGATCTCTGCTGCAAGTCATTTAAAGGCACGTAGGAATTTTGAACAAAATTCTTTGTTAAGGGACAATGTGAAGAAAATTATATTTCTCCATTGCATTCCTATTTCCTCCATTATGTTCCCATGATAAAATAAAAAATCTTTGTGAACACAGTTATAAATGAAGTTTGATATTTGAGACTGAGCATCAGCACACCCTGTTGCTGGTTATCCTTCCTACTTATAAAGGGCCTTATGAAAACCGCAGAGTTTAGAGCGTGCGGTGATAGTTTGTGCAAGAGGAACTGTAAATATTTCACTGAAACCCATCCTGCTAAACCCTCTGGGGGAGTGTTGCAGATGAGAAAACTGTCCATCACATGAAACCCTTCTGTTCTTACCAAGGCTCTAGAAAGAGTATTAAGTCGCTGTTTACTGCATTAGCTATAATCTAATAAGATGCTTCCTGTGGCAGGTCCCGGGTTGGAATAACTGGACAGATTGGAGCGATTCTATTATTAGAAGCCTCTTATGTTTGACATTCGGCATAAATGATAGAGCTCTTAGGCAGAACAGTCCTCACACGCTAGATGAGAACGAACCCTTGCAGTTGTTATCAAACAATATAGTCAGGCCTGCACGTTCTCATGGGTCAGACCTGTAAATCAGTCAGTCGTGCTCAGCTCTGCAGAATTTGTTGACAAAGAAACTGTATCCTAAGAACATAAGCTGATGAGAAAATACAACCAATCTTGTTATTACCAAAGCAAATTGATCTTCAGAGTTTTGAATTTCATCCTCAAGGATATTTTGTAGATAGGTTATGTGTAGATTGAATTTATGTAATGTACCTGAAGCATCCAAAAAAGCTTTACCTATAGGTAGACTGCATGAGACATAAGTATATTAGTTTTCACGGGGTTGTCAGAATAAATTGATTATAATGTCATTACTGGATTCAGCTCAATGTACAGACATGATTGCATGTGACTACATTTTGACCATACCGCTGGTGGGATTTAGAGCCATTTAGTCTTGATCAGTGCTAATGCAGCAAGTGGTGTTTGACAGGAAGAGAAGACTCTCAGGATGGCTATCCAAAAAAACCAAGTTTTATATTCTTCTAACAAAAAGCTAAGTATAATTTCCCTGGGATAGCAGGGCTAATGTGCTTTACTCTTGTGAAACGTTCCAGGAGGGTCCCTAAAGGACCTCACAGGAGGTGAGTTGTACGTCACATCTGCGTGACAGCACTACCTGGAGCCCCCCAGGGGTAACAAGCGCTGGGCTGAGGCATGGGTCTGGCACTGACCCGGGGAGAAGTGCTCCCTATACTGCACTGGCAGTCTTGTATGCTGCGCCACCTTGACTTTTCTTGGAGAACTTCCACCCATATTCGAGACGGCTGTCAGCGCTCAGCTTGTCCTGAAGAAATCAGAACTCAAGAAACGTGGCTTCAGGCTTCAGGTGTGAAAAGAGAAGATGGTAACCTAGTGAAATTAGATTGGGAAGTATAGAGAAATAGACAGCCAGGGAAAGCATTTTTGAAGGGAAGACGATAGCACAGCAATAAAATTTGAAAGCACTTTGGTCTGATGTAAGATCTGCATCCCTGCCGCTGGCTTGCACTGCTCCCGCCAGCACAAGAAGCAGGGATCACGGGTAGCTAGCACAGGAGCTCTTGCTGCAAAACGGTTTCCCATATGTCTGTGTCGAATGAGGCAGGTGTGGACCAGGCTCCCTTGTATCCCAGCTCCAGCGACGGCTGTGGAGATGCTCCGCTGGCCTCCGGGCTGCTCTGGCCTGTGCCCGTGCCCAGACGCACTCACTCAAAGGCGGAGGAAGGGACAGGAAAGCGCCTGTTTTGCACGTCTGCGCAATCGCTGGCTGCGGGACAGGAGTGAAGCCTCACTGTCCAGAGCGGGTCAGAGCTTCGCCAGAGAGCTCGAAGGCCAGAGCAAGCCAAGAGCTAGCGTCTGCCTGTCGCTGAGCACCAGAGACGACTTTCAGCTCTACTTTATCAGCAGCACAGCCAGCCCCGCAGTGCCTGTGCAGGTGGGAAACTACGCACGGGGGTAATATGTGTACTGGAGGAGGGAAAAAGGCTAGTTAACCAGCTAGCAGGAGTTGATTCCTCACACTGTTATAATACTTGAGTTGACATTGCAAGGTTAGAGCCAAAAAGAGGACTGTAATATTTCAGAAAGGACTTTATAAAGCTTTTTGTTGATATTGATCTGCAGCTGCAGCATCAAATATATGTGCATTGTTTGACATCAGCCAGGGACGTAGCAGTTAGGCTACACGGACCATTAACACGGACCAGCCGGAAAATGAGTGGCAGAATAAAAAAGCCCTTGGCATGAAGCAGGGAGCAGCGGAGCTCCTGTGGGGCGGCCGGGCAGCGCTGCCGGCCGGCGAAGGCAACCCCTTGCAGCCAGGCAGGCTTGGTTGCCCGATGGGGTGGGTCGACCTGTGCTGAGGCTGGTCCCGCTCCCTTGCTCTACGCTTGTCCTGAGAAATCCTTTCAGAAAGTTGTGGAGCCCAAGGAGCTATTGCTGAAGTGGTGACGTGCAAATACCGTGCCTCACAGTCCTCCGAGTACCAGCTGAAAAAATCCTGCACCAGAGGATACGTTCAGAAATTGTTTGACACACGGCATATTTGGTTGCTTAGACTGTTTGCACGCGCTCACGTTGAACTGCTAGGCAAATCTAATATGTGCGTTAGTCTGGATCCCCTACGGTATGCATATGGTAAAAGAAACAGGTCAAATAAACTTGTGTTCAAATAAAATGTCAGCATGGCAAGACACCCGCTGGAGCTCGGGCTGACGCACGCTCCCCGCCCGAGTCCAGCAGCGCCAAAGCGCCGGGCGTCATCCCCTCCACAACAGCTTCGCTTTTCAGCGCGGATCACAGCACCAAGCAGCTGCCTCTCGGCCATTGTTTTTGCCAGACAGTCAAGCTATCTGCCAGCTCCTGCCTTAAAACGTTACGTGAGCGGGACATCCCTTCCAAGTAAGATCTGCGGGCGCCGAGGTGCAGCTGGCCGGGCCGCCGAGGCCGCGCCCGGGCGGAGCGCTGCTGGCGGCCGCCCGCCGCCCCGCCCCGCCCCGCCCCGCCCCGCCCGGACCGGACCGGACCGGACCGCCCGCCCCGCCGCCCCGCCCCGCCGCCCCGCCCCGCCCGGACCGGACCGCCCGCCCCGCCGCCCCGCCCGGACCGGACCGGACCGGACCGCCCGCCCCGCCGCCCCGCCCCGCCCCGCCCCGCCCCGCCCGGACCGGCCCGCCCGCCCCGCCGCCCCGCCCCGCCCCGCCCCGCCGCCCCGCCCCGCCGGCCCGGCCCCCGCTCGGTCTGTGCGCGCCGGGCGCGGCGCTGCCGCCCGCCGGGCCCGCGGGTCGCGTCAGGCCGGGACGGAGGAGCCGGCTGCCTTAGGCGGGGTTTTCCCGTCTGTGTGGCGTGTGCTTCGTCTCTTCTGATTTCAGGCTGGGGGCGTGTAAGGAGTCCGGCCAACTCCGGGACTGTAGTGCCGAGGGGCACCTTTGGAAAAAAAATTTCCCCTCTGGAAACGTGGCTACGAGGCGCCTGCGGGCCGACTTGGGCCGGCGGCTGCCTGGAGGGGAGGGAGCTCCCCTGGTGCTTGCGCCTGCATTTAGCTCACGGGTGCCGCTGCCTACCTGGCCCCTACTAGTCTGCCCCAGCGCACGTGCGAAGTTTTCACCCCGGAGACTTCACTTACCACCAGCCTGTGTGTTGTAGACTGTTTCATTCACGCGCTATTGGGTGACTGAACTGGCTTTTGCTTTGTTTTTTGGTTCTTTTTGAGAGTGCGTACTGTTTAGTAATAAGCAGGTAGTCCTGCTGTCTGGGGCGCGTCTGGCAGTTCTGCCCTGGCGCTGATGCTAGAAATTGTGACACTTCCAGTCATATATTTATTGGCTATAGAAATCATATATTTATTGGCTATGTGCGCCTCTTTGGGCAGTGAATTACATTCCTCATGTATATTTAAAAATATCAATAAGCTGCTTTTGCTATTGCCAGGTGAAGACCCAGCACTTTCCACAGCTGACTTGAAGGCCACTTGAGCCGGCGTAAGGGGAAGGGGGCCAGCTTCCCCGGGGGCTTCTGTATGCTGCGGGCGGCGAGCGGGGAGGCAGTCGCCGCGGCGTCCGAGGGGAAAGCAGTGAGTGCCTTGCTTGGTAATGTTCTTAAGTCCACCAGGTCATTGGCAGCGTGTAAATCTATGCAACCACTCTGCCAGCAAAATCAACACATCTTGTCAATTCTATGAGCTTAATTTTCCCCTTTTTTTCTTCCATAAGTAAAATACAGGAATTCTGGGAAGACTTGTAAAACGTGCTGTTGATAAGAGCTAGAGACTTCAACCGAGGTATGTAGAACACTGTGAAAACTTTTTCATAAATGGTTGCCGTCTAAAGACATTTACCATGTAAGTAATTAAGCCTGGTTTTTGAATACAGGAATACTCATCACAGCCCACGTATATGCTATTTTCCATTCACTGTGTCCTTCTGATTACTGATAATATCCGTGGAGGCAAATCCTAACGTTTGCTGGCTGTATACTGCCCCTGAGGTATTATTGCTGCTGAGTGATGGAAGTTTGTCTTGACTTTATGTGATCTTCATGATACAACCTGAATATTTCATTTGAGCAGGTTTTCTGTTCGTATATTTTCTGGATTCCCCATGTTTCACTCAAATCAGTTCAGCCCAATTATTTTTTTTATTGTCCAGGGTATGTCTAAACTTGAAGGATATGGCACACTTCTGTTGGCGTGGAATATTTATAACTTGAAGGAACGTGCTCTATTGCTGAGGACAAGAGTGTTCTACACAGAGTATTTGACTTCTGTGACTCTCTGAATCTGTCTAATAAAATAACATTGTAGGAAAAAAACATTGTTTTAAACCAGTTAGCGAGTTAATGATGTAGTGTATAGTGTTCAGTAGGTCCGGCTACTGTTCCAAACTGATTTACTCCAAGCTATGGTTTTCTACGAGACTGCAAGAAAAATGTGTTGTTATTGTAATTGCCACAGTGGGAAAATCTGCAGTTTTATTTTATGACTAAGTTGGTGCATTTCTACTTTCCACATATTTATTTTGCTCTTTGTTTCACATTAAAATGTTTCAGCCAGGGATCTAGAAGGAGGGTACGTTAAAGGCCGAAGGCAGAGGAGGGAACATGAGCCCTGGGCGAAGTGCTTGGCCAGCCCTCAGTGTCGGCGGGGAGGACCCTGCCTCCGGGCTGAGCGGCACGACTTGCCTTGCCAAACTCTCCTGGCAGCGCTTCGCTGGCTCTGCCTGCTCATTAGGGCTCTGGTTCTATACAGTGCTTAAACACAGGGAAAAGTTCATCCCTGTGAATGAACAAAGACAAATGTATGTGCGCACCAAAGTTAAGCATGTGCTTATATCCTTTGCTAACCTTGGGATAATGAACGAGAGAATGCCTGTCTGTGCAGAGGTACCAGCAGAGGAGCTGTCCCAGGGACCTCTTTATCCATCGCTCGTTATTTATCTTTTTCTGAGTGCTTCTGATATTGCTGCTCATTATCCATCCAGCTGACAGTTCAGAGTTGCCTTTCCAAGTGCTACCAAACAAGGAAAGCTGAGATGTGGGACGCTAGTGATTGAATTCGTAGCCTCAGGACTGGGCATGCAGAGAGCTCTGCTTGCGAAGAGTGAAAAATGAAAGTTTTCTTTCTTGTACAAGTGACCTGTGGCACTGCCCAGTTCCTCAGGACCACAGAGAAGAGTGACAGAGGGTAGAGCTTTCCTAGCAAATTAGGGAAAACTGTATTTGCATATTTCACCAGTCAGGAGGGACAAAAAAGCACTGGATCTTTGGTGCAGGCCAGACTCAAATTAGAGAATGAGCGCTACAAAGCTGTTTAATCTCCAGAAAGACTATATGGTATTGGTGTTGCCTTTCCCCTGCAAAGCATGTATCATATCCCCAAAGGCTGCGCTCCCTGGCAACAGAGAGGTCTCCAGCTTCCCACTAACGTAAGTGCGCTGCCCCTCGATAAGAAATCTGCCTTGTAACAGGCGGCTTTCGGATGCAGAGGAGTGCATCTGTCGTGTCTGCCCCAGAGGCTCTCACTACTGAAACCAAGATTTAGCCTTAGGGTTAACGCTGATTTGGTTTTTATTTTTACCATCTTTTTTCATTTTTTTAATGAAGTTCCTCTCCACTCACAGATTCTACTGACGATACATTCTCTTACAACTGTATTGAGAGAAAAAAATATGAAGGTCAAGGCTGTACATCAGATGACCCTTTGCTCTTCTGCAAATATACTGTCCTAACTTTTAGGGCCATTTGTCAGAGAAATGATGTTATGGCAACAAAATGTATATTGCCTTCAGATTTCCAGTTTGTTATCAAAAAAAAAAAATACGGAGCAATCACTGCTGAAGGAGGAGATGCTAACCTCAATAAATTACCTGCCCTAGCAGTGATTTTTGTTGTTTTCCATTCTGCTCAATGTTTTGCCATCCTCATTGGCTCCGCAAGTTTTGTGAGGTTTTCTTTCAGCATACGACTGTCCAGCAGCCTGATCCAGAGCCTACTGATAATGTAACTGCAGGATGCAGTTTTTTGAACCATTTGTTTATTTGTGAGACGGCAATGGAAATTTTTGCTGAGCTCATCAAATACTTGAAATTGTTACCATTTTTCAAATAGGATATACAAGCAGTGCAAATAAGAAACCTTTTGATATGAGGAGCTCTAGAGAATCATAGAACTTTTGAAGGAATTTGAGCAACCTCAGCTAAAAGATCCTACAGTTTGTCACTGATGGCCCTCTATGCAGGCCCGCTGTGGCCCTCTATACATCCTACGTATAGATAATACTGAGTGTGCTTTGTACGTGAAGACCAGTGTTCATATCCCAAACTCTCTAATCTCTGGATTGCAAAAGATCTTGCATCAGGTGTTCAACAATATTAGGAGGTGCCTGCAATTATGTTGGACTAATAACGTCCTGCTGAATTTTGAGATAGCTGGCTTAAAGCAGACGCTTCATATAATTACAGTTCATGGAGCGCTTTTCGGTTCCGATTCATCCAAGTATTTAAACACACACCTGGACTGACAAACATGCTCTGCCACTCGGGATGTTCCCAGCCTGCCAAAATGATGCCAGATAAATCTCTGCATTTTGCAGTCAGTATGTTGCCGTGATTCTTGACATAGCTGTTGCTACCACTTCCTGGATGATTCAATGGTCACAGTAGGCAGGGACACTGATCTCCTTACACCATATTAAAGGTGAGAATTTCTGAAGTGTGGCGGGATTTCTACTAGGGATTAGTTAGCGTAGGTGTTGGAAAAATAAAGGCACTGTAATGCTATTTAATTTCCTTAAAAAGGCAATAAAATGGCCTTGTGCTGTGATACAGTGTTTTCAGACATAACAGCAGCCCTACGCAAGAGTTGGGAGTTCCTATAATTATGCTAGCAACATCTAAGGTTGAAGAAATCTACAAGTGTCACGCTAATTTATATTAAGAAATGAAACAACTTTATGAAAGTATTTCTACAAAAATGAACTCAGAAACAACTTTATTTATAGCTCACACCTTTTTTGCTAAAAATGCATAGTCATTACATATACATTAGTCAGCATCCAAAAGTTTACAAAGAGTAAATTTCATAAAACCCCAACAGAATCAAACAAAAGAAAAATTCACACTTTTTGTTCATTGCATGCACAGACCCTTAAATGTGATACCTCTTACTAAAGCGTGCTTGAATCTCTAGCAGACAGAAAGATGTGACTTGCTGTAAGTTGTTTCTCCATATTGTTAACCCCCAGCTACGACTGCAAATCCTGAGGCATTCGCCCGAAACAGCGAAGCCCGACGTAAGGAGCCTCCTGATTCTGCGTGTGGCCAGCCACGAAGCAATTGCCCTGAAAGCAGAAGTCTCCTGGTGGTGTTTCCTTATAGAGGATTTTGAGCAAAAGGCTGCTTCCGTTTCCTCAGTCGTGAATTTATTACAGAATTCAGTGGAATGAAGCAGCCTCTGACTAAGCAAGTTGAGAAAATAACTTAATTTTGTTTCACTTGAAATATTTTGAATGTATCTTTCAGTGCATGTGACACCTCCTCAGCATCTTCCATTTCATCTGAGCAGAAGAGGGTAAAGTCTCAGCTTTAACTTGGGTGTTAGAAGTTGTGCAGCCCTGACTCAGGGGGAAGCTGCAACAGAAGCTAGGAATATATTTGGCTAGGATGAATTTCTAATGGTTAGAGGCTTTGACTTAACGAATCACGCAAACCTTTTCATGTCTTTTTGCTTCGTTTTGTTTTCTTTTGTCTCTACTACTGCTACCAGTTAGAAAAGCTCTTAAAAGCATTGCTCTCTACTTAGTGGTGCTGTTTATATCAGCTGCTGCGGGAGAAGGGCAGGGTGGGTTAACAGGAGGATTAGTCAGGGCTCCACGGCACAGGAAGAGTACACGTGATAAAAAGAGCTAAGTTCAGTTTTCACTGAAGAACAGGATTGGCTCAGTGTTGTTGGTTTTGGGAAGTGGAAGAGGAAAAGAGAAGGTTGGTTGTCAGATCAATCTAAGTTTATGTTCCCAAATGTGATTACACGTATTTATTTAAAAGCCTGGTTTATTTACGGTCTTTTCACTCTGATGAGAAGTAGCTGTGATTGAAATTCACAGCGGCAGTTGAGACATAATCCTAGTCTTACAGACACTGACGGGAAGTCTTGCTCCGTTGTTTTACGGTAGCTGTAGGGACAACCCATGGCTAAATGACCCACCAGGCCTCCTGTCAGGGTTACGATGCCGTTCAGTGCAAACAAATCACCAGTGAGAATTTCTGAAAAGTACTTAAGACTCCTGTGTGTTTTCTCTTTACTCCTGACACTTCTGCATTTAGTCAGCCTGTTTATTGACAGTGTTTAGGACTTGACTGCCCTCTCCCGAAGCCAGTGGAAGTTTTGCCATTGACTTCAAAGGACACAGGACACGAACCTTCTCAGACTGTGACAGCCGAGGGTTTGTCCCAAGATTTCTTGATCTAGAAACAGTCGAGTTCCTCTCTCTGGGAGATGAGGAGCTATGGAAAATATGACATTCTCTCTGCCGGAGTTCAGTAATACTTCTTAGCACCTAGAAGGGTCTTTGCATTTTTAAGTGCTTTACGAACAGTAGCTAGTCTTCAGAGCAACCCTGCGAGGTAGGTAAGGTATATTCTCCCCATTTTACAGATGAGGAAACTGAAACACAGAGGGTCAGATTCAACCCTGATACAATTCCAGTGATTTCCATGAATTAAGTTCATTCAAAATGAACACAGCTTAAACAACTTGCCCTAGATCACAGAACAGGTAGTGGCAAAGCAGGGATCAGATCCCAGGAGTGCCTGACTCCTCAGCTTGTTACAGGCCACCTGGTCATTTTGACTCTCATAGGCAATGAAAAGTGGTATAAGCTGGGCAATTACTACAGGTATGACTTGCTTCTGTAAGGCATGTGGATGGTAATCAACAGAGTTAAGTGCAACGATACCTTATGAATGCGCTGCCTCAGAGAGTTTACTTAAACATAAAGTTTCCAGACTCTCATTTTCTGCAGGGGCACTGTTGACAAAAACAGGACATAGTAGCTGGATTCAGCAAGCAAATAATAAGCATGACACTTGAACAACTAAGCAAAACTATCCTATTAGCAAAAAGCAGTAAGTGTTTCTAGTTTAACTGCTGAATTTCTACAATCGCAGCATGCAGATTGAAACTTTTCCTTTGTTTCCAGACGGCAGACGCTGGTCTTGCTAGCAAAACAGTTCAGAGCCGCACAGATACCCTGGATAGTGACATTCAGATGAATACGCTGCAGAAGAAGAAGTAGCCCACCACCATGGAGCATGAGAACATTTCTACACACCAGGTATATCGCTCCTCCACAAAGATGAGCTCGGAGCTGACAGGTCCCTCCAAAGCCACCAGAAGCTAGGAGTACTCATTATATGCCAATGTGCAGGCTGCAATTCGAGGCACACACGGATTGCAGAGGGGAGTGTCAGTGTCCCCAGTGTCACCAGCACTGCAAACTAACCCCATCAGCTGGTTCACGTTGGCATAAGTTTGTCAGTCTGAAGGTCAGTGTTGGCCAAAGGAAAAAAAAAACACATACGTATTTTCAGGCCATTGCCTTTTGCTCCACCACTCATCCCACTCCCCGTCCTTGCACAGATTCGACCAAAAAAGGCTGAAAAGCCTTTTTCGTTTTCCAGCTAAGCCATATAATCCTCTGTTGCCTAACCACAGCGTAGACCTCATGGCAGGTATCCAGGTAATAAAAATATTACGGCAGGTACTCATGCAAAAAAGTTTGTTTTCTAGGTGTCCTTACGTGTCTAGTCTGCAGCTCAGACCTCCTGTCTAAGCTCTGGACATGCTTGCGGATGTTCATCCGTGTGTACTTTCAAACCAAAAGGGGATCCTGCTCCCTTACAAGCCACAAAAGCTGACATTCACTTCTACAACAGTGAGTTCAAGCACTATAATTATATATGTCTTGTTCCACTTTTAACCTCTTTAACTGAGTTTTGTTCTGTCTATATTTATGGAGACTGGCTACTGAACATGGCAAATGGAACAGCTATCTACATACATGTCCTTCACTGAATAAATACAGACACTCAAGTAGCATTTCCCCAGGTATTTGCCACACTTATTGTAACTTTTTAATTTGTAGCCACATTTTAAACAAACAGACAAACATACATTAATAAGAACTCTTAAAAAACTACTCACTTCTCCCTGCACCCATTCACTCCTGATACATACAGCCAGTGGCTCAGAGAGCAGTGCTTGCAACCAGCATTTACATATAATTCCACAAAGTGCTCAGGCCAATACCTATGCCTCAACCTTTTGCCAAATAGAAACATTTAAAATGAAGCAATACTCTTAATATCACATCCTGGTACCAAATCTGCAGCATGACTGAGGCTCACAGGCAACTCTTACTGACAGCAGTAAGATTCCTGTAAAATTGCAGTTGGTTGCAATCCAACCTTTATGCTGTTATCTGTAATTGAGATATATATAGACGACCCTGTGTGGCCTAACTGCAAATATCAAATGTATTTTTACAAGTTAGCTACCGCCTTTTTGACATTGCCTCTTGGGATGTCCTCTGCATTGTGACTGACAAGCACAAATATAACTCTTTGTACAGTATTTTTAAAGGCCTTTTTTACATTTGGCTTTTACAGTCGCTTGTTTCTTAGCGGTCTACCAGTGCTGAGAATTGCTGTCCCCAGCTTTTTTGATTTCTTTCTTAGTTCTTAACTGCTGGTTGGACATGCTAGTGGCACCTCCTAAGCAAACCATTTCTAAATAATTAAGTTTTTTGAAATTTGGATGAGTCATTAGGCTCTACCTATGAGCCTATTAGGCTCTAGCCTAATAATAGAGGCTCTGCCTCTATTATTTTAACTCGAGCACGGCACATCTTAGAGATCTGGGCCTCCGTTTGAAGTTGGGGAAATTCATGGCATGAAATGGTTGCAGGTCTTGATCCATTTTTCTACTGTGAGTTTCCAGGTGTTTCTCACAATATAAAGCACATTTCAATGAATGACGGTCTCACGAGCCAACCTCCTTTCCTAATTTTGCAGACCATTTTCTGCTTTATTGGCCGCTGAGAAAAGCAATGCCATAATTATGACAAAAGTTAATGAAAATAAGTAACATACAGTTTTCATTTTCTTTTAGTGCAGGTTAGCAAATGAAAACAAAGGATAGACAGCCACACAGGGCCATGCTGTTTTTTATGAACCATCAGCGATAACTCAGAGACCGCAGTTTGGGACCGGCTATTTTTGCAATTTTAGCCAGTCTCTTTAAGAGACAATAAATGACCCTACCACAAATGATATATTAGCAGTGTTGTGGCTGACAAAGAATATGTATTTTTGTTAGGCCATTCTCATTAGTCGCTGAGAATCTACAAAGTCCAAGCCATTATAGTTAAAAAGGGCTGAAACAAAAGATAAAATGAAGCGGATCTAATTTTCTTTCAGCTTGTACACTTCCGTATGGAAGTTTTCACAGATCTGGCATTGGTTCAGGATGTATCAATTACCAGTTTCTGTGGCGATTCTGACCCATATTAAGGACATGACCTTGTAATCCCGAGCTATAGTCCTTCCTGTAGTCCTCTTAAAACAAAGTGGGCTTTTTCTTACAAAAGACTATGGAACCGGACCCACAATATTCATTTGGAGTTTGAGTGCCGTGTCCATGCAAATGGCAAAGATACAAGTAGAAATGTATATTCCACGCTAGGGGCAAACAGGCTGAATTAAAGAGCCGCCAAGTTAATGTGTGGTACGACAACAGAGTTCCCCAAGGAAGTACCACCCTTCTTTTTGAAAATGGGCTATACAAGCAGTCCCTCACCTGAACTCCGAGTTGTAATCCCCTTGTGTAATATTATTGCATACTTGTTACTCATCCTGTCAGACAAAATCAAAATGCAGCTGTTTAAAATCTGCATATAGCTTACAGACGTTTCTCTTAGTACGGGGAGTAAGATAAGTCTGCAGCGAGCTGTTTGTCGTGTGAGAAAGATACCGCTCTGGAAAATATCTCCTAATTCTCCTCTTTGAAACCCCCTAAAGCTACTACTGAGAGAGGGCTTGAAAACACCCAGCTGCAGCCACAACTAATCAGAATGGGAAAAGGCAGGGAATGATGTGAAAGTGCCAAGACGCAGTATTCCCAGAGCCAGATTGTATCTCCTGAACCCCCCCCCGTTCAGCAGTATCCTATTCTGCAGTCAAGTGGAGGATGGTAGAATCTAATTAAAGAGCAGAAGAAATCAGTTCCATATAATTCCTTAGAAGACCCAGAATGAGATCTCATGGATCAGTTACTCTTTACACCCGCAGAACTCCTACTGAGCTTGGCAGGAGCTGACAGAAAGTCTGGCATCTGGCTTCAATGCTATAGGACTGATTTGGGGGGGATTTACCAGGGGAGATAAAGGGACCCCTTAGCTCCCCCACTAACGTGACAGATGTTTCTGACATGCTGCGGAAACAGCCATGCTGTTAAGCAGTGCCCTTCTTCTCCCCCCGTGCCCCCAAACTAGTTTGACCCCTTTCTGGCTCAGTGATTTAACATATCCTTGTATTTTCTGTTAGTAGTGGCTGAGTGGCTACACCAACCACTCAAGCTTCACTGCCTGTCTAATTAAAGTGCCTCCATCAACGGATAATTCTGTCATAATTCACAGCTGTTTTAATCTTCTCTCTCTCTCTCTTTCTGTAAAATCTATAATGTTCCCTGGCTGAAAAGGCTGCAAGACGTTAAAAACTATACACAGCTGTCAATTTGTGTGCATTTAAAATCCACTATGTGACTGCAAAGGCCTGTTACAGTATCACAGAGGAAGATGAATGTCAGTGCATAATCTGCTAGGAAATTTCACACAGGAATTGATTAAAAGTCTATGAGTAATCATTGCACAAGTGTGTCTTCATGTATAGAGAGAGATATATATATATATTTGTGTAGCTAATAAATATATAGCTATAAATATATATATATACACACACATACAGCTGATTTAAACCTAATTGTTCTGAAATTAGTAAGTGGCATTCACAGTCCATGCAATCTTCCTAAGAGCAGAGCTAAATTATTTCGGCTTATACTCTAAGCAGCAACGTACCAGTAAGCGTTTGCTTGCTTCCCCTGGTAATCTAGTAGTTTAAGGAGTATGAGCAGTTCCTCCATGGTCATTTTCTCTGGCAGCTCTCCGCAAAAGGGACCTGGCTTTTCCACAGGTGCGTTTGCCCCTGGTTTCGCAGCATTTTCAAGACGTGGTAGGGCCGGGCTGAGGGTCGCTGGTCCAAGGGTTGCTGGCCTGGCTAGTCCTGCTTGCAGAGGTCTTTGGCGCTGAGGAACCTGCGGACCACCACGGCCAGGCAGAGCATCAGGAGCAGCATGTAGCCCACAGTGCCCAGATAGGTGGGGGCGGCCGGGGGCGCCTTGAGGAATGCGGCCAGCCCGTCCTCCACGTAGTGCACCTGGTCGTAGATGCTGAGGAAGGTGAAGATGTGGAAGAGCTGGTGGCTGTGCCCCACGATGTCAAAGAGTCCCGGCTGGATCCGCTCGGGGAGCTTGCTGACGTTGAAGAAGGCGGCCACGAGCAGCCAGCAGTAGCGCCGGTAGAAGTAGACAAAGAGCGTGGGGTTGCGGGCGCGCAGGTCGAAGAGGAGGCTCTCCAGCATGATGGGGCAGGCCATGCTGAGCGGCATGGCGAAGACGAAGGTGCGCACGGCAAAGGGGTAGGCGCAGCAGGCGGCGCGGCTGCGGCAGCAGGCGGCCGTGCAGCCCACGGCCAGCGCCAGCGCCACGGGCAGCACCAGGGTGCGGTACGCCGCGATGGGCAGGCTGCAGTCCAGCTGCCAGCCCAGCTGCTGCTGCACGTAGCGGCTCATGGCGCCGGCGTCCAGCAGGCTCAGCCCGGGCAGCAGGTAGTAGGAGTAGGCCACGGTGCTGGCGAAGCCGTAGTAGCTGATGGAGGCGTAGTCCAGGTAGAAGAAGGCGGCGCGGAGGCGCGGGGAGAGGCAGCTGAAGACGTGGGCCGTGCAGCTCATGGCGAAGGTGAGCAGCACCCCGGAGGCGTAGCACCAGAGGGGCAGCAGGGCCGGGTGGTGGAAGGGCACGTCCCCGGCGCCCCGCAGCAGCAGCAGGCGGCAGAAGCGGCTGAGGAAGAGCAGCAGCGGGATGAAGTGCGTCCAGAAATTGAGCGTCTCGTTGGTGGGCTGCAGCACCGAGGCCAGGCACTCCTGCGCCGAGCAGTGCAGCCGCCGGTAGCCCGACAGGATGAAGCACTCCACGAAGTCGTCGGGCACCTCGTCCCAGCGCAGCAGCGCGGCGGGCCGAGCCGCCGCCGCCGCCTCCCGCTGCCCCTGGCCCGCCGGCATGCCGCCGCCGCGGGCCCCGCGCCCCGGCCGGCCCCCGCCCGCCGCCCCGCCGCCTCCCGCCGCGGCCGGCCGCTCCGCCGCCGCGGGGCTCCGGTGCCGCCCGGGCCAGGCGGAGCCGGAGCCGGAGCCGGAGCCGGAGGCGGCGGAGGAGCCGCGGGGGCTCCGGGCGCCGCCGCCGCCGCCAGCATCACTCATTGCGGCAGCGGCAGTGGCGGCCCCGCCGCAGCCGCCGCGCCGCGGCTCCTCCCGCCGCGCAGCCCGGCATCGCGGTAACTGGAAACCGGCGGCGAGGCAGCCTGCCCGGGCACGGGTGCGCTTTGCCGGGCCAGGCCGGCTCCTCTCCCGCGTGCCCCCGGCGCCGGACACCCGAGCCCGGCGTTAATGACTGATGCGGCAGCGGCGCTCGCTCCGCCGTGCGCCCGGCGGGCAGGGCCGCGGCCGGGGGCGGAGCGGGGGGTGGGCGCCGGCCGCCCCGGCCCCGGCCCCGGCCCCGGCCCCCGCCGGGCCCCGCTCCGCCCCACCGCGCCGCGCCGCGCCGCCGGCCCTGCGGTGCCCCCCGCAGCGGGCGGCTGCTCGCGGGGCGGCCGCGCCGGGCCGTTGCTCTGCTTCTCACGGTTTCTGCTTTATTCTTACCTCGGCGAGCCCGCCCGGGCCCCGAGTCCCCCCCGGTGCCGCGCTGCCCACCGGGGGCGGCACCGCGATGGGAGGTGACGGGCCGGCGGCGGCCCCGGCGGCAGAGGCGATGGGGCGGCGGCGGCCCCAGGCGGCTCGCAGGGAGCCGCGGTCGCAGCCCGGCGGTAGCTGCCCCGTGTTGGTCCTTAGACAAATCCTACATTTATCAGCCGTACGGTTATGTCATCAGTGCAGTTACATAATCAGAATGTACAGAGAAAAGCACCGTAAGCATGTTGCTGTACATTATTAGCAAGTTGTAAGTAAACAGGAGACGGTGCAGAAAGCACTGCTGCAGGTTCAGGTAGGAGTCAAACAGAATAAGGAATTGTTCTCCGCTGTTTTGATGCGTCTCCCTTTTGTTTGTTTTCAGTTCATGTGAGTCTGGTGTCTCTGGCTTTTCACATGTCTTTGTTACATTGTGATATGCAACACATGCCGCTGTAGCATAAACTGAAGTCCAGTGTAATTTGGACGCTCTGCCCAAAGACTTACACAAGTCTGCTGTTCAGTAGTGATTCATGATAATATGCAAGATCTTCTGAACATAAAGGTAATCAAAAATATGTTTTTAAAATTTGGCACAAAAAAATCAGAATAAGTGTAGTAAAAATGTGTTGCTGAAAGTAATTGTCAATACGTTTTTCATTACAGAAAAAATGCAGATTTTACCGAACTGTCTAAAGTAGGGCAGACTGACAACATTGCTTACAATCTTTATAAAAAGTACACAAACTCTTAAAGATCAGAGAGTTCTGCTATAGAAACAAACCAGGTTGAACAGTGCTGAAAAGTCAACAGGAGGAGGCAAAAAGCAAACTCAGATCTATTTCTTGGGTAACGGGCTGAATGAGTTCTGATGGCCAGGTGCTTTAGAGGGCAAGACGGTAGGTGGGAAGTGATTGGTGTGGAAAAAGACCACAACTTGACACTCCTCCAGGAGTGACTGACAAGCCGCTTTGCGAAAGGTGCCTGCCCTCCCGCGCTGAGCCTCCACTGACCGCAAGACAGGAGGGCCTCCATCCGTCACTTGGTATTTGATATGGAGGCAGTGTCACTGCAGGCCTAGGGAAGAAGCCTGGGGTGACTGTGGTCTTCAACCTCCCTCTTCAAGACTAGATATGGAAAGGTGGGTGACTAGCAGCAATCTGGATTTAGACCTGTGTTACAGTGCCTGTTGGGAAACCACCAGCAGCTGTTGCAACAGATGGTGTCTAAACAACAACAACAACAACAAGAGCCGCTGCTTGGGAACTGCTGCCCTTGCAATAGCAGCAGCAGCAGCAGCAGCAGCAGCAGCAGCAGCAGCAGCAGCAGCAGCAGGGCTTGTCTGACGCGTTCTGACTTCCATGCAACCTCCAGACTCTCACTGGTGTGGGCGTCCAGCCCTCTTGCCTCAGGGAGTACGCCAGAGGGTTTCTCCGGAGCTGGAGGAGGTTGCTGGGGTGGCTGGGGCCGCCTAAGAGAAGCACCTGCTGGGTTATGCTGGGAGCAGCATGGGCTCAGTGGAGGAGGTGGAATTTGTTCTGGTTTAAGACTATGCCACAGTGCCAGTGGCTATTCGGCTGTGTGGCTATTGGTGAAGACCCTCACTGCCAACACTGCAGAGAAGGCAAATATTTGGAAATTCCAGCCTGCAACTGATGTCTTTGTGTAGTATTTTGAGATGTCTCAAAATAATATTTAGAGGGATGGGGCTTTCTGATTTCCAGCACTTGGGGTTAGTGGCTCCTTTTCTCATGATCTCTTGGTATGGAAAGAGGGTGAATAGATGGAGCTCAGTCTTCTCTGCCCTGCCATGCTAAGTCTGCAGTAGGCGTACAGCCTCGAATGTGGGCTAGAAGTAAAAAGGGTTGTGGAGCTGGTGACTCATGGGGAAGAAGAGCAGATCTCCACCTGATGCGCGGGGAGAGAGGCCTGGCTGGTGCTGAGAGTCACTGGAGAGATTCGTACATACGAGACTTTGAGGAAGGACAGGCCCATGGAAGCAACCTAGTTTTGTCTGCTTTGTCTCTAGGGGTCTACCTGTTAACAGTGTGTTACAGATAAATAAAAGCAGTGTTACAGATAAACAAAGGGGTTCTTCTCTCTGCCTCTGTGTGGGGATCCAGCTTTGGCTTGTCCCAAGCCTGTAAGTGATGTCGCACGTGCATAAATTGGGACTTCTGGTGTGGACAGAAAGGGTCATAGTGATCGCTGAGCTTCTAGAGATCATAGTTCATGTCAATTCCAAGTGACAGCAACGTGGCTTTTGTGGCTGCATTAATAAAACTCATTACTAACGATCTGTTTCTTTCCTTTTTTCCAAGGCTGCCTCATCACAGGAGAGAAAGGTCTCGGAGGACAGATTTGGCTTTCATAAAGATGACTCGATACATCTTACATTGAGTTAATTATTCTGTTCCCAAGCCAGCTGTGGAGAAGGATACTAGGAAGCTTACAATTTAAAGCACTTATGACCTCAAAATAGCCTCATATTCATACATGGTCCGTCAAGGTTAGTATTACTTGACTATTATGCGGTAGACGAGGGAAAGCCAGGGGCATTTGGAGGTCACAGAGAGGAGCCCACATACTGTAGGGTGGAAGAGGCCTCAGTATGTTTCTCTAAGTCTGAGAGTCTATATTTAGAAGGGCATGGTCAGCATATACCACAGTTTCTTCTGTCATTCGTAGAATATTTTGCAGGCAGTGTCTCCAAATAACCTTTGAGAAAAGTCTGAAAACACTGACGAAGGCACTAATGAGGTAAATAATTTAAGATAACGTTAGTCTGCCCTGGCTGAAGAGCCAACGAAAAAGATGTGGCAAAATACCAAATGTGTTTTTTTCCCTGTATTATACTTTTGCTTTATTCATATTTTAGGTCCTTTCACAAGATATCATTTGTCTGAAGTATCAAAAGCCCTGTAAGATATTCTGTATTTCTTCAGCTCTCCCCAATGAAATCATGCCTTTTAGCTGAAAAAGGGCCAGTTTCATTATCTGCACCCTAAAGTACTCGGCATGCTAGGGAAGAGGTCCTACTTAGCCCTCGTATTATCCATTGCCTTTCTGAATGAGTAAACAAATTAACTTAAGTCTACAACTGGTGACAAAGTCCTCTTGTTAATAAGCGACTGTGGTGTTTGGAAGATTAACCACAGTGTTTGGAAGATTTGGGCGATACATCTGCTGCCTCACCCCGTTCAGCCCACTCACAGGGGCAAACATCACCCGTAAGAGTTCTTGCTTGATATAATCCTTTACCGTCCAACTCCGTCTCTCTCTATTTCTTTTGCCTTTTATATATTTTCACCTCCAGCCTGCATTTTACTGAACTTTTTCTTAATAAGAAATCTTACTGGAGTAAAAACATTTAACCTTTCTGTTTGCTCTGTTTTTTTTTTTGTAATCCTTCTTCACTGAAACCTCTTCAGTAAATCTGATTCTATTTGGACATCTGTCCCTGGAACCATACCGACTCTGTGAGAGAGGGCAGAATTTGGTGCTATTTTAAACGGGTAGATGTTAAAGAAAGAGAAGCTCTAGCCTCAGCTAACTTCATCTCACGTAGCTTATGCTTGCCGTTTCCCTGGGAGAACATCTAAACTGATAATCAGTTGTAAAAACTTGGTCCTTTGGTTCCCACATGATCTTTTATCTTTTCTCAAGTCTGTATCAATCTCTTGAAAGTAATGTCTTGATGGGTAACTTTCTACTGCAGTGATTACCATCTTTCATAACTGAATATGCATAGTGCTTTGATCTAAAATTGAAGAGATTGTGATCCTGGGCAACATGCTCTAGGTGACCCTGCTTGAACAGGGAGGTTGGACTAGATGATCTCCAGAGGTCCCTTCCAACCTCAACGATTCTGTGATTCTGTGATTCTGTGAGATTAACTTGCCTCTAGATATTCTACCCACTATTCTTTTCAGACTTGATAAACAGGAATTCTTGCATCATTTTCTCCTTCTTGTGTAACTAACTAGAGCCGGTTACACTTTATAAACACAATTCCTTAATAGATAAAGAAATAAACAAATGTGAAAGTGATACTTGTATTTTAAAGCCTCACTTATCCTTTGAGGTTTGAAAAGCTAGATATGGTAAAGAGAATAACAATGAGTGACACAATCGTGGTTGCATAAAAATTTTCTTTCTAACCTGTCTTTCACTAGGAGCTTCTAAGTTTCTGCTCCCTTTACCTTAAAGTTGAACACTTTCAGGTTTGTGCTGCTTATGCTTTAAAAAAAACTGCAATAAAACCAATCTGAAATAATCTGAAAAATGCTCAACACAGCAAATTTCACATTTTAAGAAAATTTCTCAGAATGTGATTTTTTAAAAAAATTATTGTTTTTGACAGATTAGGGGTAGAACTTGTGGTTTTCTGGAAAGCAGCATGTCTGAATACAGGTAGTGAAGTGAAATTAGCTTCACTGAGATGAAGAACAGCCTGTTAGGGGTATGCATATTTCACGTGTGTTTTCCATGGTCAGAATCCACCACTGCCCAAACTACAACATGCTCACAGCTAGAGCAAAGTACAACTTGTCCTCTGTGAGGACTTGTAAAGTGCATAGCTAAGGAAAATTTTGTTTGTACGTGCACAGGTAACTCAAACGCTGAGTGAGGGTGTTTTCCAGAGCACAAATTGATACTCACTGTTGGTACGCTGAAAGGAGGGACCCCTGGTACGGACAAGGAGGAGACTGCTGTTGCACTTATCTTGAATTTCCATGCTGTTAAGTAGATGATAAATTTGTACATCTGGATTCCAGCCGCACAGGCAAATTCACTGTGACCAGAAAGCTGCATGAGAATGGTAGGAGTTAAGCCTTCACTTGGTACTAACACTAACGCCTGGAAAATACACTGCAAATTACTGACCGTTCTCATCCAGACAGCAGAAGCCAGATTTTGCCCGCGACCAGTTTGAGTAATGGTGCTCGCCGCTGAGAAATCCAGCTTCCCAAAGCTAGTTCCCAAAACAGTAAGGCCCATCTCCCAGGAGAGCAGGCTTGGAAGGGGAAGTGGCTGCTGACAGGCAGGGTCAGAGCAGGACTCGGAGCTGGGAGAAGGTAGGGTGTCAGCGCCAGGACATGGAGCAACACTGGGAAGATCCAGCCAGGAGACAGAGAGCAGACAGAGCTGGAGCACAAAGTCCAAGGCTGAGAACCTTGGAGCCACGAAGCCCCCTCTCAGCCTCTCTCTCTATTGCTCTTTGTTGTTATTTTGGTGTCCCTGCTAAACATGTCAGCTCAGGTCAGTGGCTTCTAGCAACCCAAACTACCTTGTCTCCTGTGTGTGCTGCCTGCACCTCATCCCTGCCTTGCTTTCATCCACCTTGCTGCACATCCATGGCTTCCTAGCCACACCGAGGACATTGCGGGAGGGCACATGACCTATTTTGAGAGTCCTTGCCTAGCAGTTTTCAGTCTCAGGCAGTGGGAGGATATGGAGGGTGGAATAAGGGAAAAGACTGCTGGCTAAGCAATAGGAAAACAGCACACACTGACTGTGGCTTTAAGGCTTTGTGAGCCACTGCTGAGAGTATGAAAAGAGTCATAGGGTTGCAAACCTGTCCACCTATTAGCTGCACTTCTGCCCCACTGCTGCCATGCCCTGCTTGTGCCCTCAGATGCTTCTCCTTTGCTGCAGGGTGGAGGACTCCCACGGCACTTTAACTCCTTCCTCTCCCCTTGCCTCACACCCACCTTTGCAGAAGGACTGCAGCAGTTCTGCTGCGCTCTCGCCTGAGGTGACAGGAATGGAGAAAGATCTTCCCTGAAAGTGGAGGGGAAAAAAAAAACAGACGGAAAGACAAGCGTAATGCACCACAACATGTGGTTTACTTAATGTAGTTTAATATTAATTATTTATGACAATTCATGATTTTCCCTAGTATACTGGCTAATGATATCTGTTATTGTAACAACAGTTAACAAACAACTCCAGGTTTGCATACAACCAGACCTACTGTATTATAATGAAAAATGTCTAACGTTTCCTTCTTAATATTATAATTATTATATATTAGTCTACCTTTTCCAGCATTAATCTTCCACTGATTTCTGCATCTTACTGCTTCTCTTCCTTCCCTCTCTCCTCTTTTCCTTTTCTCTCCCATTAAGCCCAAGACACTGACATGTGTTGTCATTCACTAACTGTGCATGATTGCAATGTGTTATAAATAGCATAGATTCAGGAGTACAATTCATTATGAAAAGTATCTTTAGAGATGACCTTTGAAACACTAGCTATATTCTTCTTGTTTTTCCCTTTCACAGCATGCTCTGGATCACGTTGCTCTTAATTTGGTGCAGTTTATTAATTACAAAAGAGCATAGAAACTGTGCAGTAAGCAGAGGATTTAAACAATAGTGTGGATAATTAAAAAGGATTAATGAGGTGGATTAAAATAAAGGGATTGAGGCCAAACGGAGCACAAATTTTCTAAACATTAGTGGCCCCAAAATTCTAGCATCTGAGAGCATATTCCTCTTTCCAGCTAGATGTTTGCTTTTATCACAGTCCCAAGATTGCTGAGCAGCATCTAGCTTCTCCTCCTGCAGCCCTGTGTGCCCCTTTTCTCCAGCACAAGTTCCCTAGCTGGTTTGCTTCTAACTCATTGCTGCATCTGTGTCCGCTAACATGTAAAAAAAAAAAAAAATCCAGAAGGAGGTCAGGGATGGCTAATCCCATGACTCCACTACCTGCTGAAGTGGTTCCCAAGAACACGGTAGGACAACTGAAAGAGAAGGATGGGGCTTGGATTCTGAAGCTATTAGATCCTGCCTAATCCATCTCTTGCTTGCCCTGACCAACACCATTCCTTTCTGTGGACAAGTTTCTGTGGACAAGTTTGAGGGAGTTGTCCCCAAATCTTGCCGTCCAAGGTGAGTTTTCTTTCTTCCTCCTCCCCCAAACTGGCACTGCAAAGCGCTGCAGGTGGTTGCAGAGCTGGAGGGGGGTCCTCAGCGCAGAAGATGAGGCTCTGGATAGCAAATGCTTACTGCTGCATCTTCAAGTAAAACGCAGCTCCCTTCTGAAGGGAGCTCAGCAAACTTCCTGAACACTTCTTTAAAGAATCCTAGAGGTCTCCAGATCCTTAGCTCCGAATCCATTACCGGGGTTTTTTTGCTATGGTTATTTTGCAAACATGGTGGAGGGAGGCATGAAGAGCAAGGAGAAATGTGTATTTTTGCTACATGGCCCTTCTCTGTCTAGCCTACTGTTGTCTTAGTTGCAGTAGTACTGTCTGGTCAGCCAGTTACTTGACTGGAATGTAAAGCAATTTGTATCTATAGAGATATAATAATAATAATAATAATTTTGATATTTTTGGTGTGAGCTATCGATTCAGAAGGTAGAAATCATAATATAACAACGTAATATCACTGCCCAGTCTGAATTTGGGAGCTCATCTATGGAGATTATAGGTTTCCTTGCAAGAGGCTTGAGATTATTTTCTGCTGGGAGTTATTGGTATAAGCAGCAGCTGGGAGTTCGGGCCCACCCTGACGGAGCTGCTGCCCCCCAGCCTGGCATTGCTCGGCGTAGGCAGGGAATAACACACAACAGGGATGAACCCATCCCTTGAGTAATGATCTCACAGTCAGTGCGGTGCTACCAGCAGTAAATTCACCCGGCACGAGCACCAAGATGCACAGATTGGTGCAGCTGGGTAATAAATACCTGACTAAGAAGCCTGTCAGGACTGCAGAGGAAATGCAGCTTCAGGAAATTAAAAGCCGCATGTCACGGCGTCTACGCCAGGTTTCTGCACCAATGGTGGCATGCAATTTTAATTTTCTTCGGAAATGCGCTGGATGTGCCCTCTTGCGGAGGCCAGCGATAGTGCACGATGACCTCAAAAGGCTGCTTTTCCCCCCAGTCGACTCGCGCTGCTGTATACAAGCCACTCACATGGGGAACAAGAAATGGTTACATATAGTTTTTACTTTTGGCCACACCGCTGCTCTTACATATTGATCAGAAAGGGGCCTGGGATTTCTCTTGCGCTGCGCCACTATGGAGCTGGCAACAACGTCGCGCCGGAGCCCCAGGCTCGGCCACGGCCACGGCTGCGGGGGGACAGGCCGGGGACACAGTGTGCACGGGTGGCACTACATAACTGATATAGCAGAATCGTCTTTACTGATATCCGTATCAGAAAAAAGTCTGTCCTGCCTTTCAGAAAGCAGACATTTTAAGTTTGCAAAGCTGTGAGTTAGAAAACAATCTTCCTTTTATTTGTAAACTGAGCAAAATCAGTAGTGAGATGTTGGAAAAAGTATGTGAGGAACTCCATGATGTCTTTTGAGAGTCATTTCCTAGAGCAGAAACGTACTTCAAGGCTCTTTTCTGACAATAATCAATAAATGTAGCACCGCAATCAAATAAATGAGTATGTTAATAAAATTTCTCTGTAAAAATGTAATTGCCATCATAAACAAGTGGTCATTACTGAAAGACTTCATGTGGAGGTCAGGAAAGGAATCAATTACAATGACTGTAAAGGAAGCCCCTGAAGTAAAGGGAAAGATTGAAGGAGAAGCAGAAATTTCCAACTGAAGTAAAGCCATAACATCAACAGCTTCATTCTGAGTGGAAGATTGTAGGTGGGAGAGCTTAGTGTCACACTCTACAGTCTAAGAGTAGCTTCAAAGACACTTCCATTTTTGAGTGAGATTTCTCCTTTCCTTGAAATCCTGATCAACTGTTCTTTTTCATAATGCAGTAATGTTAATTCCACCCAGTCTGCTCACTAATTAGTAAAGCTACTCAAGCCCTTTTGACAGTACGTGACAGGACCTGTACTATAATCGGCTCTCTTTAGCTATCATTTTGCTATCTCAAATTTATACGTCACCCTATATGACCAAAGCTATAAGGTCACTACCTTTTCAGGAAAGTAGATGTACCCAGATCTGCTAACTTAAATGGCATTTCAGCACCTGTGGTTTTTTTATCTCTTATGGAGCAAGAGCCGTAAAAAGACTTGCATCTAAAGCTTCACCTTAAAGACAGCTGGACAGTAGCTGGGTAACATCAGATCATCTCCCTGAGAAGAGGGATGCATACCTTCTGCAGCAGGTGAAGTTTCCTGGAGATCTTTAGTCAGTCTGGAAAGATCTGCAGCTGTAATCTAATCTAGATGTAGTGAAAGGAGAGAGGCCTATTTCCACTCCTCACTAAGACTTGTATTAACCTTATACTAAGTATTAGGTGTACGCATAGTCCCACCAAAGTCAACAGAATTACTTTTGAGCCTAAAGTTAAGCATTTGTTTAGGTACCTTCATGAACTGAGACCTGTGTGACCTCCTTACCGCATCTGCTCTTTGTCTCCCTTTCACCTCCAGTGTGTTATTTTCACTATTCTTTTTTCTTCCGTTACCTTTTCTTTCGGGGTTTTCTTTGCCATCCCCCTTAAACTCCTCATCCTATGCAATTTCCTCTGCCCTCTTTACCCTGACGCTACTTCTTGTCCCTCTTGCTTTCTTTTTGCCCCTTCTGGAAGCTCCCACTCCTTCTTCCATCATGTCAATGGGGTTATTAGCTTAGACTCTGCTCCCTACTGGAGCTCACAGGGGAGTAGGTGTTCGGAGTCAGTGGATTTAAAGCTTTCATCCATTTCTGTGGATATGCTGTCTTTCCCTTAAGTACTCTCTTAACCCTACTATGATGAAAATCAATAAAAGCAAGGGAATGCAAGATTCACGTGAAATGCAATGTGACCTTGGGTCATAATTTCTACTTAAGCAATGTTCTAAAAATATTGTCGTGGTGTTGTGCTATCAAATCTAGGAATGGAGGATATGTTGTGCTATCCTCTTCACCATTCCTGGGCTTTTCCAGATTTGATGCAGTACTTTAATGTTGTTTATAAGAATATTCTTTCTATTTCACTTTGTTAGGTGTTTAGAGGCAAATCTTACCTGCCAGATGATATGACCACACAATGCTCAGTGTCTAGGAACATGACCCACAGATGAAGAGGGCTGTACAGAAAGGCCAAAATAGGCATTGCTCAGGCAAGACAGGTCAGTATTTTGTATCTGAATAAAGACCTTCTTCCATTAGAGTTTCTCATACGTGACCACGTGTTCTTCATATTGGTTCACAGTGTTGCTGGTGCCTCTTCAAAATACAGTGATTAGCAGCACGGGTCTGTATATGTATACAGTAGGGGGCAATAGATGTGCCCAGGAATAGCTGCGGAGGGACAGAACGGTTTCAGGGGGTGCGGACTCATGGTGCTGGCTGCCAAGGCTCCTTATGCCTGGCTGGCTTAATGCAGCCGGTTGCTAAGCAAATTTGGGTTGCCTAGCAACTTCATTCAATTTTGTCTCTGCTAATGTTAGAGCAAGAAATCCAGATGGGCCACATACCCCGTGAAAGCCAAAGGGCTGGTAGCAACAGGGGGATGTAGCCCTGCTGGTGCGGTCTGGTCTGCCTCGGCGCACCACTGTGGAAACACAATCGGCACGATTTTGGCTTGTAGCAATGGATATGGCCTCTGCCAGAGAGACCCTTTACCTTCCCACTGTGGGAAGACTTCAGCGAGTCACCGTGACAAGTGGTGGGTGTCTGACTGCTGGTGCTGCAATTCAGCCCAGTGGAGGCGGCTGGGCATCCCACCTGGTCAGGCTCCGCGGCTGCTAACACCCCCGGGAACGGATGGCGGGGGGAGGGATGGCGCTGGCCGCGGCGCTCCTGGGCCTATGTTAGTCCTTGACTAACAGACCTTCTTTGCAGAGGTCCTGTAGGAAGTTATTCGCAGAATACCTGGGCTTAGTTCCTGCTGGGCCTGGATGCGAGAAGCTGCTCGCACCTGTGTCAGCGTCTAATGCTACTGTACAAACCCAGACTGCAAAGAAAAGCGACGCTCGTCAGAGCCGGGTTTCTGCGCGCTAAGGCCGTCTCACGGCTGGCTGTACTTCAAGGGGAATACGCTTTGCTGCAGGCCAGGCAGCCTGACTTGACGGTAGGCCTTTGCCCTCCCTGGATTTAATTCTCAACTCATTCCTTAGCAATATGAGAAAATAACTTTTCCAGCGTTTAACTCATTTAGACCAAGACTGAGCCAAAACCGTAGGCCAGTTACGAAATAACGCTTTAAAACGAGACGTGGGGAGGCGCGTAGGAGCGGCCGCCATGACTAAGCAGCTAGCGAGGAGGACGAGGCAGGCCTCGGGCACGAGCCCGAAGCCGTAAGGAGACCCGCGGGCTGCCGTGAGCCGCCTCGCCCTGCCCTGCCCCGCCGCGGCGCGGCGCGGCTCCGCTCCGGGGGCCGCGGGCGAGGGCGGCCCGCGTGGGCGGGCAGGGCGCGCGTGGGCAGCCCAAGGTCCCCGCCACCCACGGGCGCCGCCGCCGGCGCCAACGGCCGGCGCCCCCCATCGCTAGCTCGGCTATCGACTTGGCGCCCTGCGTCTCGGGGGCCTTTCCCCTCCTCTTCGCCATCCGTGGACTCGGCGCTCGACTCCTCGCCGCCCGGGCTGAGCGAGGGGAGAAGCAAGATGGCGGACAAGACGCCCGGCGGCTCGCAGAAAGCCAGTGGGAAGGTGAGGCCGTTCCGCGGGGCCCGCGCGCCGCCCGCCGCCGCCGCCGCCGCCGGGGGGGCGCCCGCCGCCGCCGCCCGGCCGCCCACCCACCCGCCTGCCAGCCGCGGGGCGCGCGGGGCCGCGAGGCGCGGGCGCTGCGGCCTGCTCTGCCCCTGCCCGCTGCCCGGGGGGGCGGCGGGGCCGGGGCCGCGTCCCTCGCGGGGCGCCGCCCCTGCTGGGCCCGGCCTGGGCCCGGTGCCTGCCGGCCTCTCCGGCACCCCCGGGTGGAGGGGCGTGTGGGCGGGCGGCGAGGAGCGCGGGGTGCCGGAGGGAGCGGGTGCGCTGGCAGGCGGGGTCCGTGCTCTTTTAACGGCGCCGAAATGCGTTTTGGGTGGCTAGTTGATGCCTGAGCCTTGCCGACGCCCGCGTTCCTGTTTGACTTCGCCCGTGCTGGGGGTCCTGGTGCCTGCTTGGGGCCAGTTTCTGAATTGCGAGTGAGAAAGCAATGGTTAACGTGAGATTGAGGCTCCTGTTTTGTTTGCGATGTAATTATAAATTTCACCAAATCACGGTTGTGTTGCACTGTGTCTTCACTGTAGCTACTCAGTTTCCCATAATTACTGTTTGTTAGATTTAAAGACCAGAAATCCAAATCGTACAGGAATTCTGGCAGGCTTGTCCAAAGCTATGTACAGAAGCCAGTGCTGTGAGTAACCCTCAACAGCACAGAACTTCCTGCTCGCTAACACCTTCCCTGCCACGAGAAAGTAGAGGATAAGAAGGACGATATATTTTGGGGGACGCTTTGGCAGTTGACAGTTTGAGGATTAGTGACGTTCTCTTTTGAACAGTCTTGTTGCAGATCTTAGGGCAGTGCTGTGTAACTCTTTTTCCTGGTAACTGTTCCAAGTCTTTCTTTCTTGTGTAAGTCAGTGAAGGGAGAGAAGCCACATTCTGATTTAGGGATTTCCATTCCCATACAGATTAATAATTTTTGCCCATTTTTATATTCAGCTAAAACAGTTTTTTTTTTTTTTTCATTGTTAGGAAGCCAACTGAATCATAGTTATGAGACCCTTTTTTACCCAGTAGTTGGTGTCCTTAGGAGAGTTATTTTTGTTTCTGTTTTATGATTACTCCAAATACTGTGAGAAAACTTTCTTTGGATCGTACCTTTGACTTGAAAGTGCAACCAAGATCTACACAGATCTCTACTGGTTAATAGCACAGTAGATCTTAATTTATGGACAGAGGCTTTTGGGGAATAAGACATTTCGGGATTTTAAAGTATAATTAGATACAGAATAATAACTTGTTGGTTACTGTAACCAATAACACGATACACAAGAACAACTCAGATATGATCCCTTTCTTTTTACGGATAGTTACACCTTAGATTTGTCATTTTGGCAGTGTAATATTTCTATAGAGATGACTTTTTTTTGATAGCTGTTATTTTAAAAGAATTGTTTTCTGTCTTAGTTCTCTGTTCTGCAAAGATGTATGCAGACGCTTAACTCTCCATATGAAGTCATCCCATTGAACTTAGTAGGACTACTAGAAAACGTAAAGTTAAACACGGGCATTGATCTCTCAAGGGCTGGAGTCCTTGAGGAGGTCCTGTATCTTGTCATTTTCATACAGTTCCCCACCCCAATTTCCCATTACTTTAGAAGTATATGCTGTATTTCAGTATTCTCTTCCTTCCGTTTAGGTTCCTGATCTTCTTTGTCTTGTTAATGTTCTTTTGTGCCAAGGAAAATAGTGATAGTACATGGACCTTGGAGAACTTCTTTTTTTAAGGTGAAATTAAATAGCACGTGCTTAGGTCTTGGGATATGTGTTCTTTAGTCTTAACTTTGTGACTGTTGTGGGGGGAGCAGGAGGGTGTCTTTTTTTGTGTGTGTGTATCAGTTCATGAATGCATGTGATATGTAAATCCATATAGGTATTCTTCAGATATCTGTAGAAAGAGGTATGACATATCAGAGCTGAAATCTGTAATAGTTGTAGTTTTTCTTTGTAGTTAACTTATTCGTTCAACCACAAAGATCAATATTATTAGTTGACTGTATATGAGTATGTGTGGTTTAACAGTCAAAGCAAATAACCAGTTTACTTGATTTCTTAAAATAATTATTTATGAAACATTTTCTTTTTTTAAAATTAATTTACTTACATATCAAAATCAAAGTTCTAGGCTCCATTTTGTTTTGTGCATTATATTTGCATGTTGTAAGAGTAATTGTACTTGCAAACAAGGTCTTGCGAATAGGTCTTGTAGGCTCCATAGGATATATTTTAATGGCAATTTCAAGATGTTCCTTTCTTGGCTTCTAGCCTGTATCCTCGGAAGAACACAATGACGTTTTATTTTCTGCATTCTACTAAAAGCTATGGTGTAGCAGTTATAGTAAGATATGACTTCTCTCCTTCAGTACATGTGGTGTTTGTTCTTCTGTCTTAGTGTCCAGCCACTGTCTAGACAATCACTTTGTTTTATAAGGTAAAATCCAGTTTATTATTCAGTCAAGCATTATCTGTTTGATTCACTATTTGAAAACTGTCGGGGAGATGCTACCTGTTCAGGAGCACCAGTTGCCTGTGTGACTCTGTTGGTAGCTACTTTTTATGGTGCTGAGAGCTTCTAAATAAATTTGAAAGATTCTTCTGTGTGAAATGTGTTGCAAGAGTATCATCTATCCCCTTGTCACTTTAAGATTAGGATAGTAAAATCTGCACGTGAAATAGGAATGACAGACAAATTTAGGAGGGGAAAATAGAGGTTGGCCAAGATTGCCCAGCAGGTCAGTGTCAGGATATGATTTTAAAATGGCAGATATTGATTCTGTCCAATTATTATCTGGATGTAGTGAAATGTTATTTGCTTGGATGGCTCTACCACTTCTTTTTTTTTCGTCTTTTGAGAATAGTGGCTATATTGCATGTTTTCTGATCTTGCATATAATCCTGTTCAAATTGGGTACTAAATAGCAAGAGAGAAAAGTAGCCGGTTTTGAATAAGGGTACCTGTTAATCAAATATTAAAGAAAGCCTGCTTGTGAGTGGGCAGCTTTCACAGGGAAGTTGACATGTATGAAGAGCAAGAATGTAGCATTTGTAAAGTGTGATGACTCCCAGTGGGATAAAGGATTCTGAAGGCTGGTGAAACTGATGATCATTAACTTGCCATGTGTTAATGTTATTGTGTTATTGTTCAACTTGTAAAAAAGAGCAGGAGCAGAATAAGTACACTTCTTTGTTGCTGGAAATGTGAAAGGGGGTGCCCTTTTTATTTTCTCTCTAGTAGTAGAAAGTTAAATATTAGCAGTTCCTGCTCATCTGAATTTAGGATTATAATGGAATAACATTTCTTGCAAGTACTTCAGAGGAAACAATTTTCCATTTACTTTTGTGCTTCCAGGTGATGTCTATTTAAATAGTGAATGATATTAGTATATGCTATTCTAGTAAATGTGAAGAGTAAACACATTAGCTATAAAACTTAATTTGCCAATGTTTGCAAGTGTTTGTTTTCTTGACTGCATTATAAACTGCTTGATAGAAAAAGGAAGAACAAAGAGAAAAGTTGGGTTGGGATATGGTGCTCTCCCCCCCGCCCCGCCCCCAGCTATGTTTTAGCATCTTAATTTACACTGTGGTTCTGTTTGCATTTTCTTGGTAGCTGGGCTGACACAAACAATTCCCTAGCCTCAGCTACTCTTGCACACGTTGTCCTCTTTAGATCATTCAGCATGGCTATTTGGGAGCAGGGGGAGCTGGTCTGAATAGGATACTGGTTTGGCTGAATGTGCCCAGCTATCTCTTTCCTAAGTGTTCAGCTAGATCAGGAAAAGTCATCTAGTTGCGTGTGGCTCTATGATCAGCTGTGCAGCATGGGGATGGATCAAGGGAGGGTGTTGAAACAGGGCCCGAGTGTCTTATGCCAAAATTTCTTCTGAATACCTTGCCCTTAAGCTGTCAGTTTTTGCAGGAGCAAAGCTTATATTTAAATTTAAGTTTGCAGCCATTACAATACTAAAGATACCATTCAGCATTTGGAAGGGTACGGTATTGTGTTTTGGATTTTATTAGCAGCTTTTGTTGCACTTTGTTGTTTTACTGTTGGCACCAGTTTTAACTTTAAAAAAACTGAGTTTTCTTGATATTGTGTAGAACATGTTAAGCATTTGTGAAATAATGGGAACCAGTTTTACCTTAAGATTGTTAAATTTGGGAAAACTATGAAGAGCTGGATTTCTGGGCACTTGCATTGCTTACGGGAAAGATGCCTTGGAAGAACAGTCTTCTCTCTTCTGTTTTACTTGGAAGCAGCCGTGAAGCTGGAAGAAAATTTAAATGTCAAAATCTGAGACAGAGTTTTTTGCTCTGCTTTTATGATAGGACTTAGTCATCAATTTCACTTATGTAGTCTTTTTTTTTTTTTTTCTTTTGAGAGTTGAATAAACTTGGCTATATTCAGTAAAGGAGTTCTGAGCCATCTGCCCTCCAAGACTGCCGTTTGACAAGGCTTTATTTTACTGGCATGGCATGTAAGCAGCCTGCTCTTGCTACTTCAGTTATGCTGATGATACTCTTTAAGGGACCTGTGCAGTGAAAGAGATTGAGAAAGTGATGCAGCTGGAAGATAACCTGGTAAAAAAATGATAGGTTTCATGCAGAGTTGTGGGGGCAGTGAGACGGACATAAGAGGAGATTTGCAGACTGTGCTGGCAACGCTACTGAAAGATATACGCGTCACGTTTTTCTGTCAGTGTTTTGAACACAAAGCGAGTTATCCTCCTATCTCTGAAATCGTCAATCACAGAACAGCCTTTGAGTGTTTTTCTTTCAACAGCTAGTTCAGTTGAGTTAAACATGATTTAAAAAAAAAAAAAAAATCCTGTTCTGGGTTTCAACATAGGTAGGCAACATCCTTTTTAACGTTCACAGGGAAAAATATTTTAAAGACTTTGATACTGTTAGGTCAGCTCAGCTGATCTAACTCTTAAGGGAAAAAACCTCACCCCTTTCATCAAGGCAGTGCAAATGGATGCAAAGTGCAGCGCTATGAGAATGAAATTAGTTTTTTTTTTTTTTTTAATAGCTGCTATTCAGAAACTTGCAGATAGCCATGCATGATTTTGTCAAGAATGATCTGTTTTGTGCTTCATGGGTGCTATTGCTTGAAGGGTCAAAAGCAGTACCAAAGCTAAGAATCAAATTTATAGATGGGAGCAGAAGAGCTAAAAGTAGGAACTGCTAAAAGAGTGGAATAATGTGGCTCTCTGCAAAGCTGTTGGTGGGCACTGGAAAAAGTTGGTCTATAAATTTTCTGGAGTAAGCTGAAACTTCTTTTAGAAGAAGTTCTTAGAGTGCACCTTGGTAGAAGTTCTATTGCTTCGCTGATATTCAGGGGTGATTTATTTCACAGCACATTGGTCCCTGTTGGGAAGTTGGAGAATTCCACTGTACTTCAGCTCGGTAACTTGCGGACCTCTTTGGTCACTGGACTGCTGTTAGCCCTCAGAATTTCTTGTGTGCTGCCATAGATCTGTAATTGAAAGTCTAAGCTATTGTAAAACAGCATGAATTTGCTCTGTTGCAGAAACAGCTTTAGTGTCTGTTAAATTTTTCATGTTCTACCTTAGGATATCATCTACTGTGTCTAAAACAACATCATTGCATTTCACTTTGTAACTGTTTGTGACTGTGTGTGATGCCTCCTTTATTGCCCCCCCCCCCCCCCCCCCCCCCCCGTAGGTAGGGCCAGCACCCCTCCTTGCTGGAAGGTGTAGTTTTCCAAAGCTTCCATACAGGACATGGATACTGAGAATTGAGAAATGTTAATTTCATTCTGCTGTGGCCAGAAACCTGCAGACACTCCTCTCTCCCCAGCAAGGTTAGGTCTTCACTTCTGTTAGTAGGCTAAAGAAAACAACATTGTGTCAGCCCACCTGTGAGATTCACCTTTTTAACTGCATACCTACCAGTTCTTTTGTTTGTTTGCTTTTAGGTTTTGGCTGGAATTTTACCTGATGTTTCAGTTGCCTCAGGGTGGCAGTTGACAGCAGGCAGAGTGCAGTTTCCAAGCTCTGAAATTCTTTTGCTCGATGTCTTTCTTTTACCTGTGATGCCATGCTATACATCCATAAACTCCCAGGGGCAGGAAGGGCTTCCTTAAGCCACGTTTTTGCAGAGTCTAGAACTGCGGATAACTGATTCTTAATTTGAGTGCTATAGGCTTTCCTGAATCGCACAATGCATGCACCCCCAGAAAAAGTTTGTGGGAAGTAGTATTAGAGGAAAAAATACTTACGTTATTTGCTTCCACTGTCTTTTAATGAACTATTACTGCTGTTGGTGCACTTGAACTAAGCTTTTTGTTTACTCACAAGGCAAGTCTGTACATAGAAGTTATGTATAGTGTTGCAGGTAAGTGGATTTGGAAAGTCTTTGAGAGCAAGAGGCGTAATTGTTTTTCTTTGTCTGCCCTCAAAAAAAGAAATCTTAGGGGCTTTTTGCTGCTTCTTTATAAAGGTTGTATCCCTTTGGGTCTCTCTCTTTACTGCTGTGGACTTAGTGGCAGTCCTTGAAGTTCTGTCTACTATTTTTTCTGAACTGATTTGACTGTAAAAAATACAGGAACATACTTGTACAGAGTCAATGTCACTATCTTAACTGATGAAAATGCTTGATGGGAAATGATACTCATTTTTTGTAAATTATTTTGTAGAGTAGTATCTGGTGGTTGCCCGTTCTGGAATGATGGAGAGCAATGTTGTTATTTCTGATAGAGACTACAAATTCCTGGTTATAAGGAAAAATGCTAATGTTCTGCAACTAATAAATAGATTTCAGCTAATGAAAATGTATAGTAAAATTTTTGTATACCTTTATTTGGACTTAAATTCCAATTTAAATATGAACTGTTTATTTTATTGAACTGTATCTTAGTTGCAGACCTTATGTCAGTGAAGTTTCCTGGAATTTTGGCACTATGTAGTTTAACAATTTATTGTTCTGTCCTGTTTGTTGGAGTGTTCTCCATCACTTAAACTCATTACAAATATAATTTAAAAGAATCCTATTTAAGAAAAAGTGACTATGGAAACTTTGTATATGTGATGGTGTTCAGTGGCCAGTTGTTTTTAAAATAGGAGGTGTAAATTTAAATACTGTTTGCTGTTCTGTAAAGGGCTTGTACAGTATATATGTGGTATTACAGAACATTATATATGCACGTACAATATATGTAGTATATATGTGGTTTTAAACTTGTGATTGAGGAATTCTCTCTGCTTGTCTGAAAAGAGAGCAGAGTTAAAAGTTGTAAAGCAGTGAATTTTAGTTCTTAATTTCAGTGCAATGTATTGAAAGTGACGCTTTAACATTACACGTGTGTACATGAAACCTCTTTGCATTTTGTAAAATTTGGTTATAGTTTAATTTAAAGTGATAATGTTAATTAGTGCATATTCACAAGTAGGACTTCAATTAGGGTTCTTGAGGTTCAACGCACAACATACTGAGAGCTGTTTTGGAAATGGTTTTATAGTCAGGCAAATATAATAAAGCATTTTAATGACAACTTTTATAGATTCAGTTTAAAAAACTTACTTTTTCCCATTGTAATGGTGTTAATGGTGAGTTTATAAAATCCAACTGTGGGACTTTAGATGTTTTCAATGATAGCAAGAACATCTGTTGTTACTCCTTTGTTTATCTTATATTGAAATTCATGCTATGACATTGCTCACGTATATGTTTAAAATACATTACATATATCTTTGTTCTTGTGTTTTTGGATGTTGAAGTTGAAATGAAAGTCACATCCAAAGAAAAAAACAGAGTTTGTATATGTGTGTGTGTGTGGTTTTTTTTCCCCTCCTTTTCCTTACCTCCTCTTTGTTCTCTCTTCAGGTCAGAGCGCCAGATGCAGTACATACCACTGGATCTGCTGATACACATGTAAGTCCACAAGATTAAAAAACAAAATCCCAAACCCAGAACCTCAAAATAAACTTGTTATTCTCTAAAGAAAACTTATTTGCTGCAGTCAGCTTTTGGTGCGTAGGAAGCATAATCTGTAGATGTTTGTAATAAAGCATTCATTTTCACATTTAAAAACGTTCCTGGAAAAATTAAAAAAACTGCTAATGTATGTAGCTGTACTACATTAATAACAGATATTTAAAAAGGTAGAAGCTGTAAAGACTGTATACGTTTAACTCTTATATTAAGTACAGCTCAAAATATGAGCTGAGTAACTGTAAGAGTCAGTGTATATTAAAGTGTGCTTTGTGTACAGTTGGCTTCTCAAAAATGAGGTAGTATGGCCCTAATTTAAACCACAATTTTTCCTTCTAATAGAATATACTTAAATAATAAAGGTAAGAACATTTGGCTACTCTTCCACCCGACCTGCTCCCCCTGTAAAGATGCCTTCTCCTGGTCATGTGGTTGGTACATTGCTCAAAGGCTATTTCTGAACTCAAAAGAAAACAGGCAGCAAAAGCAAAAGAAATCATTAGTACCAGAACATCCTTTTGGATGATTTGAACATTCTTTGAGAATACTCTTCCATATTCAAACACTTCTATTTGATTTTTGTATATAAAAAAGCCCCTAAAATTGCCTTTAAAATCAGCATTATTCAAGTTATGGCAGCAGAAACTTTTCATAAAGTAGGTCCTTTTTCCTAATTTGTTTTACGTGGTACAATTTAGAAAATTACTCTCAAACCTGTTTTACATATGTTATGTTTCAGTAAATGTTGTCTGTGGATCTGAGATTTCAATGTTTTGTACCATTTTATGGTTAATGACATATTATGGTTAACAGGAGTTTACCTTCATAGTGACTTGCTTCCTTAGCAGGAAGTTTTCTATTTTCTTCCATCATCTGCCTTATTCTTTCCACTATGATTTTTTACTTTTTTTAAAGGAGGAAGGCCTTTAGGTATTCTGTCCTCTGTTGTTAATAATTTTGTGAAGCTACCGCAGGTTAATATTAACGTTCTAATTGGGTACTGGCATGTGAATTGCAGGAGTGAATTAATTTAATACTGTTAATTTTCTATTGCTCCAGCCATTGGAAGGTTTTTTTCCTGAGACCGTTTCTAAACTGAGATCTTAGTGCTAGAACCCTTATTATCTTACAGCTGCTTCCGTTGTTATGTCACTAGAACATGTACTCATGTGGCGGCATTGCAGGTGTCTTCTGTCGTTACTGTGAGAGATTATTTCCTGATGACAGGATAAGCTTTCGCTAGGAGAGTAGTATTTGTGTTTGTCGGTGTTGCTGTGCCCTAGCAGTGTGTCCATGTTTTGCCAAGGTTGTATCGTGCTTGTCATTCTGAAATATAAGTAGTCTTTCGAACAACATGAAAAGTGGATTTTACTAACTTTCAAAACATGTAGATGCATGAAAACCTGCTGATAAATCTATCGCAGGAGCTCATGTTGACAAGCTTAGCATCATAAACCAGATGAGTCCGCAGACAACGCTACTTTAGTTTGTAATTGAAAGTTTTCCTTTAAATTATAAATAGGAAACTTTTTTTCAGAGAAACATAAGCCATTTTGATCCTATGCTCATCTATAACTTGGCAAGTCCAGAGACCCCTTGCTGCTTTAATTTCACTTGAGAGCCCATGCTTGGAACAGATCTAAGAGGTGTTTGTGATACTAAACAAGGATTATAAACTGAAGGTATTTGAAACGTTTGTTTTTCACAGTGCTTTTGTGTATTAGGTGAGCAGAGTCTGTGTAGAAAACTGATACTACAAATAAAACCCTTTCCACAGAAAATTATTCCTCCAGAAACTCTTTTTGCCATTGGCGTCTGAAATTTTTTGATAATGCAATAAATTGTTCAGCTTACTTGTGTTGAAGTTTTATTAAGTCAGGCTTTTTTAAACTCTTTGCAAAAGCGGTAGTTTTGAGCATCATTGACAGCTGTGTAAGAACTTCAAAATATTATGAAGATGAAGGATAATAGCTCATATTCTGCTCTTTTGGGACTTTTTTCTTATAGTATTGATTCTTTATGAACTACTGTGTTAAACAGGAACTTCCAGAGAAGCGTCTCATCTTTTCTCTCCTTTCCTTCCCACTTTCCCTGTCTTCTGAATGTGGTCTTCATTCTGTTGTCTTTCTCAATGCTTCACTGTCTGATAGCTAGCCAAATTCCGTACTTCTCGGAAATGACTGTTGCATGGAGTCCTCCTTTGATGAGGGTTTCAAGAAGTGAGAAATGCAGATTAAATCATCTAAGGTAGAAGGAATTTACGAGTGAACTGTGGGTTTTTTGTTTATTTGACTAGTAGCTTAAAACCTCAGGAGTGTTATTTTCTTCCAGTGAAATTACTACTTTTAAACTCTAATGTACTCTTAATGTAATTAAATTTTGATCTTCAGTTACACCTGTTTGAGATGACACAAACAGTCTTCCAGCTAAAAGAGACAGAAAAGTCTTTAGAATTTTTCATTTTTTTCCTGAAAAGTTGCATGGATCAATATGTGATTACAGTGCAAAGCATATTTTTCTGTAAATTTATAAACTCTGTATGTTGCATAATGGTAAGATTTCCAGGCTTTTACGGCATGTTCTCCTCAGGTTTCAGCAGAGATCATCTTTGAATGGTATGTTGAAAGCTTTCTCATTAGGCTAATGGTAAATGGTTTTTTGAAAAAAAATTTTTTTTCTTATATTAGGTAATGGCTGATTCAGAGACAAGCATATATAGTCTTTTGTTCATTTTATTTTGTTTTCCAAATACTAAAATCACTTGGCAAATTAAGTCACTTCATGTAAAAGTTTCTGGTATAGACCAAAGTGAAAAATAACACTATTTTAATCATTTCTATAAGCAGTTTAATTTTTTTGTCTTACTCTTTTTGCAGCCTCTAATGGAAAGTAAACTTAAAGCATTCAGCATTGGCAAAATGAGTGCTGCCAAAAGGACTCTAAGCAAGAAGGAACAAGAGGAATTAAAAAAGAAGGTAACGGTATATAGCAGAATTTTTGTTTTACGTGTAGAGTTGAAACTAGCTTGCTGTTATAACCAGTTCAATTACCAGATTTCCTCATTTTTATTTAAATAATTGTAGTTTTCTAAGAACACAAGTGATTTGTATTTTAAATATTTAACTTCAGAATATCTTTTTTCTTGATGTGTGGCAGTAAGATAGAGAAAGGTTTGCTTATCTGCCTTCTACATAAGAAACGAGGTTCTCTGGCTTCCCAGAATACTGATTTACAATAATCCCTTGATTGTTGCATTGATCAAAATGAAGACAACCATCACCTTAGGCTGTTTTTACAGCCATGTAAACTAATGTAAAAGAACAGTCATATTTGACCATGCAGACTTAATTTTCTCAAAGTATTTCGTACTGTGTTCTTCCCACGTTCCTCTGAAATTTGGGTTCTTTTGTCTAAAATTGAAACTCATTTGATAAAGTTTGTTGTAGCATGAACTCTAGAATATAAATAGGAATGCCACATAGCTAATTTAAGAAGAGCTATCTAGTGGAGGTTGTTCTGTGATGATAGTAAATAGATTAACATTTGCTACGTAGGAGGATGAGAAGGCTGCTGCAGAAATTTATGAAGAATTCCTTGCTGCCTTTGAAGGAAGTGATGGTAATAAAGTGAAAACATTTGTAAGAGGAGGAATCGTTAATGCATCTAAAGGTAGAACTGATCTTCTTTTTTAGGGGTGGGGGCGGTAGATCTTTTGGCTTTTGAGTAAAGATGAAGAGTGGCTTTGGACTGTATTTTAAATAAACATCTTGCATTAGAAACAGTAAACGAAACTTGATGCTAAAATCTAATCTGTACTTTAACTCACTAGGTAGTTAGGGACGTGATTTGCCTTTTAAATTTAAGGGGAAAAAACTTTTTATAAAATGTCTGATCTTTGTTCTTTTTCTTCACACTACACTAAATTACAGAAAGATTGCATTATCTCATCTTCTTGATCTTTTGAAATAATATATTGTGTGAGTTGCATGAGCAGGACTTGGAACATTTTTCTTTCTAGTGACTGTATTGTGCAGTATTAGTTAATATAGTTTGTTTTTAATTTCAGAGGAACATGAAACAGATGAAAAGAGGGGTAAAATCTATAAGCCTTCATCACGATTTTCGGATCAAAAAAATCAACCAAACCAACCATCTAATGAGAAGCCTCCATCTCTCTTGATGATAGAAACCAAAAAACCTGTAAGTTTTCTCTTACTTGAATGTTAGCTCTCTATGCTTAAGAGATATTTTGAGGTGCTTTCAGACAGATTTGTATAATCTTGCAGAATAGTTTTATCTGCATTTATCATAGTAAAAGAAGGCAGAAATTTGGATTTTCTTAATCCTATAGAAAATACCAAGAAGATAAAATGCAGAAGTCTAGTAGAGAAACACATCATGCTGGATACAGAACTAATATTGGGCTCTGATTTGGGTGCTGTATATTTTTACTGTATTCCTTCTAGTTGAGACAGATTTATTATGAATGCATGTTTGGTGACCATTGCAAAGTAATATCTGCAATGCTGAGAATTTTTGATGTTTTAGAAGCAGTTCTTGCTGCTACCGTCTGTTTTTAGGTTTTTATAACTTTTTGGAAAATTTGACTTTTTCATTGATCCAAATTTTTCTTCTTTTTGAAGTGTTTTTTTTTTTGTAATGTCTGAGCAGTGCCCTTCATCTCTTTGAGTTGTAGAGCTTGCAGATTTTTTGAAGCTGAAAGCCTTGTTTCTATTTAATTTATTTTGACATCTGCATTTTTTTTTTTTGATATTTCAAAATGAAAATAACTGGAAGTGTTTTATTTTTGAACAATCTTAGTTTTGAAGTCAGGTGATAGTTACATATGACTTTGCTGTTACTCCTATGTATGTGTAGTGATGATCTTTAAGTAAATAATATCTTGGAAGTCTTTAAAAAGAGCTTACTACAGTCTTTAAACTTCTGTAGAGCATCTGTGATACTGCCTGCTAGGGTGGGGGAATGAGATGTGATGTGATAATTGTGGGTATTTCAATCTTAGCCTCTCTTCAACTTTAAGCAAAATTAAGAAATTTAGAACAGTGGGGTAATACTGGATGGCAGTTTTGATATTCCTTGTATGTAAAGCTCTACAGTTACAGAAGTTAATTACTTGTAGCATTTTTTGACCTATTGAGTTCTGTTCTGTTCTGTTCTATGCAAGTATTTGTACTGTAAAAATATTACTGCTTTTCAAAATTGTCATAAATATTTATCAAGTAATGCAATCAGTTTACTCACTTGCCCTGTCCAATGGTGCTTGAAGATAATGAGGTAAAAATGATTTTATTTATTTGGCAGACCCTCCCCAAAAACAAAAACAAACAAACAACTTTGCCTGGGGTGAGTAGGAAGTCCAGTTTTTCCAAAGCTGTAGTGTGTAACACAATAAATATTTTGTATGTCTGCCTTTTGGAAACGTTTTCATTTACATTTGGTTATATAAAGCAATGTTGTAGAAGATAAAGAGTTCGCATGAGTTAGTTAAGGAGTATATATTATAGTTAAAGAAAAGTATTACAATATCCGTATTCTTTGTTATTCAGGAATGTTTTTTCTGAGGATCTCTAACTATTTAGAGTAACTCTTTCTTCAGACTTGTATTTGTATCTGAAAGGAAGCAATGGAAGGGAATTCTTTTCACATAAAATGTTTGTGGATAAAATAATTGGAAAAATATATGTACATATATATATAGACAGATATACATATATATCAGTTTAATAGAGCATGAAGTTTTGCTAGGGGTGTAATCAACTTTTGTGATAAGTTTCTAAGTTGACCAGACTGACAAAATACTTTACAGATATTTAAATTTGTATGTTGCAGAGGGTGTGTTTGATCATACAGGCTTCACTGTAGTAATCACAAGTAACAAAGTTTAGTTTAAGTTATCCTTAATTTTGTATTGTCTAGCTTTGTGTTTGATAGCGCTCAGTCTTAATGTTTTCCAGTCTTTTTTTTTTTTTTTTTTCTGTAGTTTACTTGATTTGAAACCTGTGGGTAAAATATGCATGGAAATTACCTTAAACTTTGTTACATGAACATCATTTTTATGTTTTGTTTCATTCTGTGTGCTGAAATGTTGGCTGATGCATCTTTAATTTCAGCCTTTGAAGAAAGGAGAGAAGGAAAAGAAAAAGAGTAATTTGGAACTTTTTAAAGAAGAATTAAAGCAGTAAGTTTGATTAGTTGTTACTGTAAATAAAGACGACACCAGATCTTGTTACTTTGTTATAACTAGTAATATTTTAAATCTTCCTTGCTTTGTTTTTTGCCTTTTTTTTCCCCAAACGCTTTTGGAATTGTATGATTTCATTAGCAGCAGCAACGATAATCCTAAAAAGACGCGAACCTAGGCTGGTAGATGCTCTTTACAGGTCGGTGTGTTTTGCCAGGGTAGTCAGTTGCCATGTAATTAAAGTCTTCTGATGTTCCAGAATCAGGAGGAATAAAATGTTTTGTCATGGCTCTTAAGTCGTATCCAGAGGAACTGTGGTATGAGATGGAGGGTTTTTTTTTTTTTTTGATTACAGCAGAAATAAGACTTTTTTTTGAAATTGAAGGTGAGATGTACTTCAGCTTACATAATTTTAAAAATAAATTATGCTTCAAAAAACAGATTCTTTCACTTTTAAATGTATAATGCAACAAGGAAGGATGGTCACAGTCACTGAGAGTAACAGTGAGTGACATACATTTGCCCTGATGTTAGAGGTGGAAATTAAAAGGAATGTCTGTGCGTTTGAAAAGAATAAGTACTGCATTATAAATCCATTTATGACTCCTCTGAGTAATAGCTGCAATTTTTATTTTAAACTGTAAACGTCTTTTGCTCTCTGCTTATTAGTTGGTATAAATGAACTGAACTGGCAGCCGTATATTGCTGGTACGTAATATCTTTGTATCGGGATTTAAGACGATACTACAAAGAAGAAAATAGTAGTTATTTGTGTGATTACTATTCTCAGAAGTTATAAACTGAGATGGGGTCCTGTAAGTGCTGAGACTGATCGTATGGAGTGTCTATCGCTGCACTCAGCAATAGCCTACATAAATACGGCTAAGAAAAGGTAGGAGCAGAAACAGATGCTAAGGAGCTGTGTACATTTGGAAAAGTCATCTGAAAGGTCAGTGGACCTCTGTACCTTTTTTTTCAGAGCAGAGTTCTGACTTTTGATCTTGTAAACTGGCTCTTGAACCTAGCCCATTCTGTTTGAGGTAAAGCATCCTGGCAGTTTAGATGAGGAAGCACACATCTGGAATAGTTCTGGTGGTTAGATTCCAGTTGATTAAACAGAAATTCAGACATACTGGCAATTTGAGCCCAGTGTTTAACATTAAAAATGGTCATGTTTCTAAAGATAACTGAAAAGTTGTTTGCAAAACCTCAAAAGTTGTGTTCAACTCTTTTTTTGTAGAATACAAGAGGAGCGTGATGAAAGACATAAAACGAAAGGTAGATTGAGTCGGTTTGAGCCACCTCAGTCAGATTCAGATGGCCAGCGTCGTTCAAGTAAGTAGCTGTTGCTTTTTCTGTTTGTCTGCGACATGTGTAGACCAATTTTTTTGCACACACACATATATATATATTTTTTATATATATATATATATACACAAACATACACTATTTATTTATTTTTTTATTTAGTGGATGCTCCTTCAAGAAGAAACAGATCATCTGGTGGTAATATAGTTTCTTTTCTCATTCAACACAACGTTATCACTTAAGTGCATAGTAAAGGTTATGACCTGTGTGGTTTTTTTTGGTCTTCTATTTTTTCTTTTTCCCTATTGTAGTGCTGGATGATTATGCACCAGGGTCACATGATGTTGGAGATCCAAGCACAACAAATTTGTATCTTGGAAATATTAATCCTCAAGTAAGTTTGGAGCCAAGTATTAAGTGCAAACATTGGCATGTTTGGGTCCATTTACATTTTTTTCAGTAGCTATTTTTTCCCTAATTGATTTATTTTAAACCAGATGCATAAGTTTAAACCCGTACACTAGGTACAAATGGTGATGGCAGAGGCAGTACTCATTTGAGTAAATGCTCTGTACGTGGTGCTGCGAAAGTTAGTGTTAAAACTGTCAGTTACTAAAAGCAAAAATGCTCAGTGGAAATTATTTTTCTGTAGATATCTACCTGTGAGGGGGATCATATCTCGTAGAAAGTTAATTGGCATTAGGTTAGAATGTGGTGGTATTTTTTGTTTGTTTATTTAAGGCAGATTTTATGGGAGAGGTATTGATGAACAATGGTTGTTCCTGTTTATCAAGAAACTGAGAAAATCTCAACGTTTGGAGACGAATGTGAACAGGTATCTTAGGAATACCAGTAGCACAATGCTGATTTTTTACCTTTCTTCCTTTAGATGAATGAAGAGATGTTATGTCAAGAATTTGGACGCTTTGGACCGTTGGCGAGTGTTAAAATTATGTGGCCAAGAACTGATGAAGAAAGAGCAAGAGAAAGAAATTGTGGCTTTGTTGCCTTTATGAACAGGAGGGATGCTGAAAGAGCATTAAAGAATTTAAATGGTGAACAGATTTTTTCAGTTCTGCTTTGTGGTTACCTTTTGTAGGAAGGTTGCGCAGTAACTGTCGGCCTACCTTGAAGTTGTTTTAGTTGACCAGTAATGGATACGTTGTAACTGTTTTCCAGACCTGGAAAAAAAATTGGAAACTTGTCACGTTTTTGTTTTCACCTGCCAGTATATTTGAACTGCGCTCCACCCCCAACAACAAACAATTCAATATTCTCCCGGCCCTACTGTAACACCTTTTTATCTCCAGTGAATATAGCGTGGTGATGCGTTTCAGTCTGCGTTAGAGAAGACCTGACCAGCTGCAGAACACATTTGTAATGTTTATCCATATTTACCATAGTGACTGAAGGTTGGGACTTGAAGTTGGAAGTGACAGTTTTCACTGTCTTTTGGAGGAGTTTTTGAGTAATGAAAAGGCCATGCCCCAAAAATGGCTATGTAAAATTTTAAAGTACGAGTCAATTATTATTTAACTGTGAATAATCCTGCAGATTTTTCTTTCCCAACAAGCTTAGTTAAATATTGATTCTGTAGTTTGGATATAAAGAACAAGTCATCTGTTTTTAGTCTGTTCCCTGTTTTGATACAATATTCGCTTATCTTCTTTTATACTTGCATATATTTTTTTGGCCTTTCTTAAAGGAAAAAAGAATTTGAGTTCCATACTCACTTCAGAATTATCTTGCAGATAAATGTGCTATTTGGAATTGTTGGAATTGGCAGCAGAGGGATTTTAGACTTAAATAGTAGATATAACACCAGCAGTGATTTTAGTTTGTGCTGACGATTTTACTGATACAGAGCTGAATGTCATCAATCTGTAGTGTGCGTCAGGCTGGGAAAGTTGGTGGCTTTTGTTGTGGGTAAAGATGTAAAATTTCTGACAGTTTTGCAGGTGTTGGGGGGTAAGATTTTATTATTTCTCCTCTGAAAACAGACTCATTTAAGAAGAATATGCATTTCTTGTAGTTATTTACCAGCAATAAACTTTCTATTTTGTGAATATATTTAAGTAGTGCATAAGAAATAATTCTCAGGTGTTGGTGATACATACATTCTTTTGAATAATAGCTAAGTTCTTAATACTGGAGAGGTGAACTGTGCTGCACCAAATGTATTTTTTTGTGTAGTCTATCTTGTCTACCTTTTCTTTGAAAAAAACATTCAAGATTAAAAGTATATTAAGTATTGAGGACAATTATGCCCTTGCAGTTTAGAAGAACATGAAAATAAAAAGTCTGGATTCTTGACAAAAAGGACTGAAAATGAAAGGACGTGCTTGTCCATTTGCTGTATGCTTTACTCAACATGGTACTTTTTTAGGATCAATAGCAGGTAGGATTACAACATATAGGAATTCTAATTGGTTTTTATTTTCGGTTTTGAGTAACATCATTTGAAATTTATTGTTAGGAAAAACATTTTGAAGGATTGAAGGGCTGAAGTCATATCATTTAAAAATTACTTTGTTCACTCTGGTATGCCACGTATCAAAGGATGTTTTTTGTTTCCCCCTTCTTCCAATTTTTCCCCCAAATGCAAGTGCGTGGTGGCTTTGTGTAATGTGTCTCCTGAACAGGTAGATTGGGAAGGAACAATCAAAAATATTTCATGTAATTGGCTTTCATTTGCATACAATATCATTTGGTAGATGTGATACATTAATGAACAGTATAAGCAGAAAGTAGTAAACCATACGAGACAAACCTAAGCACTGCACATGCACAGAGAAATAGACAGGTGCAGAACCAATTTATAACATAATTCTTTCTTTCTTTTTTTCTTTTTTTCTTTCTTTTTTTTTTTAACTTTCACTTTTTCAGGCAAGATGATTATGTCCTTTGAAATGAAGCTAGGCTGGGGCAAAGCTGTACCTATACCACCACATCCAATATACATTCCGCCTTCCATGATGGAGCATACGCTTCCACCACCTCCATCGGGACTGCCTTTTAATGCCCAGCCTAGGGAGAGATTGAAGAATCCTAACGCTCCAATGTTACCCCCACCAAAAAACAAGGAAGATTTTGAGAAGGTAACTTAAAAAAGCACCCTGGGCCATATCTCATGTTAGATGCTACATCTATGGCAATATTTCAGTGGCTTCCTAAATTTGCATTGTTCAGGCTGACTTTGGCAGCCCTTAGTGTCCAAACTCACTGGCTCCCTGCTATAGCTCAAGGGAACCTAATTCCTGAAACATTGTCTCATGTCTGTGTTAGGCCACAGTATTGGATCTTGACTTATTTTTAGTGATGCTTTAAATTTGGCTATCATTTTCCCCCTCCAGGCTCCCTGGATTTTTTTCTCCTACGTCCCCCCCTTTTCTTGGCTGCCAAATTGCAGTATCTAAATTGTTTTCTTTAGAGAAAATACTACATTTTAATTTGGTTACTTTATTTTTACACTAGATGAGTTGGTGTATTTTGTATAGAAGGTAATTAGTCCAGACGTTGTGTCAGTGTTTTAGGCTACTGATGGAGTCAATTTTCAGACTTCTTTTTTTTTTAGAATGTTAGCTGAGGGAGTAAAAGTGAAGGGTAAGTATCTTGTAATCCCAAACCAATTTTATTTACATTTGTAAGAATTTGTTGATTCTTTGAATGACACTTAAATGTTAGGGTTGGCTTTTTTAAGATTTGGGAATACAGTAATAGCAAAGTGGTCCAAGTCAAATAGTTTAGAATCGTTTCATAAATTTAAAAACTCCTTTCTTAATTATATTCAGTGTAGTACCTATTCAATGCATCAATGTACATTCTGACAGGAATGTTCTGATACTTTGCAATTAGTGAACCTTTATGGTTCACTGACACAGCCATTTGCATTTAATGTAATTGCTTAGTTATAACTTCACAGCAGTGATTGCCTGCAAAACTTGTGATAGATGTGTAGTATTTTCATTGCATATGTATATTTTTGCTTGTTACTTGTTAACAATACTCACATATTCTATGTTTATTATCTGATGTGACTTCATATACAGACTCTGTCGCAAGCCATAGTCAAAGTGGTTATCCCAACAGAAAGGTACATGTTTTTCTTTATTATTACTGATCTAAATATAGAAAATTTCCCCTTCGGATTTTTAAAGAAAAATTGTGATGTTGAGGAAAAGGTAATGGCTTGACTGAGCAATGGTTCTTTCATAATACTTAAAACAGAAGTGTATGTGTTTTACAGTTGTATTATACTTATCTCAGTAACTTTTATGTTCAGCGAGGAATAGATTTAAGTAATTCACTTTTGCATTGTATTTGAACGCCAGAAATAGTTGCAGAGTAATTTTATCAGTGAAAACCAGTGAGAAGTAGCTTAATGATGCTTTATAGGTCTTGACATAAATATACGAGTACTTTATAGCTAGAACATTGCTGTATCAAGTGTGGTGCTTTTTTTTTTTTTTTTTTTTCTTTTTTGAATTGTATAATTTGCAGCTAATCCAGTTGATGCTAGTAGAAATTAAAGCTGATTTTTATTATTATTTTTTAATGTGCAACAGTCAGTAGCTTTGATCACTGGAAAAGGTAGTTCTTTAGTGCAAGGATATTTTTCCATTATGGTCCCTATCAGTGCCTCTACCTTCACGCTTGTCTAGGTACACTCTTGCTCAGTTAAGCTAAAACCTTTTCCCAAACATAGGAACACAACACTGTTTTAAAAGTAAATGAACACAAAAGATTACCAAATTCTCTTTGACATTGGCCTTGGTGAGCAACACCAGCTGAACTGTCTGCGGCAGCGGGGGACCAGGAAAACATCATGGGATGGATTGGGAAAGTATACAGTTTTTGACCAGACATTGGTACGATCGGCTCCAATAAATATGGTTTTATTATAACTGAAAAACTTTTTTTTTGTTGGCCAACTTAAGCTAAATGACGTTTTTAAATAATGCACTTAAAACTATCATCTTTTTTTACTACACTGTTTTAATTGTCACAAAGTAGTCCCTTTTTTATGTGGGGGGGGAGAAAACATTTGTAAAGCTAGTTAAAGTAGTATATTAACATATTTGTTTAAGATGCTCGAATGCGTCAGTAACTTTGATAGAATTTCAGGACAGCACACTTCTTGTTGCGTAGTGATATCGAATAGTTAGTAACCAGCATGAGTCTTTAATAGTATTGGAAAAATGTATTGAATAATAGAACAAGTATTTGTAAAACTGTACAGTTACAGTGTAAATAACTTTCAGAGAGGAACATGCTTCCATTTTATTTACAGTAGCATTCTGAAAGGTCATATGGTAAGAAGAACTCAATTGAATTGTATTTGAAGATGCCTTGAATTCTTTTTTTAGCTTCCTAATGACTTTCAAAGATGCTAATTACTAGTTTTAGCATATTGCAGTGTATTGCATCATGCAAAAACTTGTGACTGACTTCAGTGTCACATTTAATTGTACTCATTTATATTTGAAATTTTCAATGTAATTTTTTACCATTTCTTATTTTTTAGCACTTACAAAACAGAGAACGTTGAGTGCTCGCAATCACGATTTTTCAGAGAAATTCTCTTTCAAATGATAATGTCTTATATACCAGAATGCAAGTAGCAGCCTCTTTCAAATACAGGGTTTACTGAACCTTTTTTTTATATATCAGAGGTATTTCCAAAAGAGATGTTCTTCAACCGTAAGCTGCTCTTTTGCAACTCATTGTACTTGATGGAAGAACAATCGGATGAAATCCGATGGCATGGTTCTGCAGGAAGATAAGCCAAAATAATCACATTGAACCAGTCTTAAAATCTGTGAATGTTTCAAGTTCAGAGACTTGAAAGCTTACTGTAATTTTTTTTCCTATGGACATTTTCAAATACAGTTCATATAATAAAAAAAGTCTTACTCTTTAGACTTTCAGAACACTACTTTAAATAAAGTGGCTGCTGAATTATTGAGAGTATGTCCTCTTTACAATGTTTCTTCGACTGTAGAAAGCAAAAAGACAGAAAAATTGAGGTGTAGGAAGCTGTTGCTCTTTTGTGTGACATTTGAAGGAAGTGCAATTTTAATGCGAGTTAGTATAAAACATAGAGTATTTGCCAAGTTTGCAGATGATAGAGGTAGGCTTTTCATTACTGTATTTTTAAGCTGTAAAAATTTTTTTGATCTAGTGCTTTATATCTGGCAGAACTTTGAATATTCACAGTGGTAGGAAACAATCACCGAATGAGCTTTGTTGCTTAGTAATAGACAATTCTGCAGCTTTTCAATATACAAATTTTTGAACTTTTATAATTTAAAATTGATTAGAAAGAAATTTGATATGATACATTTAAAGAACCACAATCCTTTTGTTACATCTAGAATATTCATTCAATTAAAAAAATGTAAAAATCTGCACTTTTTTGTTTGCATCACATTCAAAGGACACATGCTGTGAAGCTTTTGATATATGTAGGATAGTGTGTATTTGAAAATTTAGGATCCTTTTTCCAAAATAAATACAAAAGGTTGGAAACTGAAAATCACAATTATTTATAAAGCTTATATGGCTATCTCCTTTTAGTATACTTTAAAGTGGATCTGTATTTTCAAATGCTGTTTGAAAATTTACACTTACATGTGCTTCTCACGTGTCTCAGGATGTTGTGCTGAATGAAATGAATGCAAATTTTTATTTTTTTTTAATTTTGATTTTGTTCAGTTGTGTGAATGAGGGAGGAAACATTGAATGGTATGACCTGGAATGATGGACAATTTTGTTCTATTGGCACACACTTAAGTCTTGACCAAAAGGACCTCATTTTAAGATAATCACTGCCGTATTTGGCATCAGGAAGGCTATTTGCTTTTCCTTTTGTATCTGAATAACTTGAAAGCTGAATGGAGTTTCTATTAAATATTTGAAATGATTTGTGTTTAATTTTGAGCATAATATTTAGCCACGTGTACATCTGTAGAACTTTGGTTAACGCTTTGCTGTTAGTTCTAGATAATTTAGATGAGGGCTTACTTTTCTGTTAGTTAATTGTACTTTGGTGTTCAGTTGCCCATGTTTTTAATGTAAGGACTGTTAAGCTTTTACTAAGCAAGAGCTGGTGTAGGCTAAGCTGTGGAAATTCAGGAATAAGGTCTCCTCTCAAATACTCACTCCACCACTCTTAGGCATGTTCTCATTTTAGAATGCCCGTGTCTATGATGCAAGGCAATAATATTGCTCCATGCTACCTTATCTTCTATACTGTTTTCTTAACAACGCAGCAAAGTAATCTCCTGCACAGTTGTAGTATCTTAGGTGGAGTGTAGTTTTACATAGCGTTAGGTCTGAATCAATTTTTCTTTAACTGTGTTGTTGTTGTAGGAATTTGCTCGCATTGATACATCGAATGATAGAGTTTGTGGTACGGGAAGGGCCTATGTTTGAAGCCATGATCATGAATCGAGAAATCAACAATCCAATGTTCAGGTGCTTATTATATTGCTTCAGGTTAAATAGCATTAACTGTTTTAGCTGTTGTTAATAATTTGCTTTTGTTAAAGGACCTATTTTTACTAGGTCTGTGTTTGAATGCAAATTCAAATTTTACAGATTGTATATTTAAAAAAAGGGGGAAACACCAATACTTTCCAATTATTAATACTAACACATATGCTTTTTTCAGGTGATGTTTATCTCCTATTTGTTTGAGGGATTCAAAGTCATCCATGGAAGCAGTAGCACACATTTTTTTAAAAAAAAAAAAAAAAAAAAAGGCAATATTCAATCCAGTCTTCCTGGAGCCTTTTATCAGTGCAAGAAAAAAGATCAATTTCAATATTTCTTGTGAAAGGCAGTCTCTGAAAAACTTTATTTCAAAGTAGTATTGAAAGACCTTATGCAAATGTTTTATTTGCAGTAAGGTTGAAGTATTTCATTTTAACTTTTTATACAAATTGAAAAAATGTACAGGTCAGAACAAAACACTTGATCTTTAAAAATGTTTTTATTTCTGATCTTGTTTTTTTTAATCAGTGTTCTGGCAAACAGTTTGTTGTTAGAAAACATGAATTCATTTAGTATACAATCTGAGTAACCCAACTGTATACTTACGAGTTCCTCCACGTTTTGTGTTGAGGTTGCTCCAATAGTAGCTCTTCACACCCATTTTCCCATTTTACCGCAGGGCTGCTCTCTCATTTCTGGAGAGAGAGGCCATGCCTTTGTGTAACTCTGCGTTTCACTATGCAGATTATGAGGAAAGGTTTTTGCTGGTTCTGTACAACTGTGCTGCAGGTGTACATGGTTCTGGATGTTTTGATTTCTCTCAGTAACTATGCTGAGATTGTGGACAGGGGTTGGATATTGATTCCTTTTGTTTGATTACTTCCTTTGAAATTGCAGTTCAGGTAAATACTTTGTAACACGTTTTATGTCTTCTCTTTGCTCTCTGATTTAGGTTTTTATTTGAAAACCAGACTCCAGCCCATGTATATTATAGATGGAAGCTTTACTCAATTCTTCAGGCAAGTAGAATTTTAGTGACGGTTCATACCTTTAAACGCAATAAAAGAACCCCAAAAATACAAATACATTTGTTCTTTCTAGGGAGATGCTCCAACCAAGTGGAGGACAGAAGATTTTCGTATGTTCAAAAATGGATCGTTTTGGAGGCCACCGCCATTAAATCCGTACCTACATGGGATGTCAGAAGAGCAAGAAACTGAAGCGTTTGTAGAGGAACCTAACAAGAAGGGTGCACTTAAGGAAGAGTATGAACTTCCATCAATTTCTAGTGCTGTCTTAGTTGTTAACTACTAATCGTCTTTTTTTTCCCTCTATTATGTGTTTTTGTAGATGTGTCATCCCTAAAATGTTACAATGATTGTCATAATATTAATTAGAAACTGTTTTAACCTCAGGGTCTGTATTATCTTATTGGGTTTTGGCTGATACTCGTGGCTAAAAATCCTTCTGAATTTTCTTAGACTCGCCATCGTTGAACAGTGAGAACTTGCAGTCTGGTTGGTATTAACCCTTTATTTGAATGGGATTGGATGAGAATTTTCCCCATTTTCTGTTCCTGTCTGTTGGTGGGGAAATAACGCCTACCTCAACAGTATTATAATCTAATGAATCAAATTGTAGTCTTAAATTTAGTGATGCCATTCATCAGAAATTAAAATGAGGGACAGCTGTTGATGAGCAGGAAGAGACAGAGTATTAAAGTTCTTGTATGTGTGGTAGTGATGGCTATGGTAGCAAAAATTTGTGTGTTTTTTTTCCCAATTATCATTTTGCTATCATTGTTCCTATTTTGTTTTTAGCCTCTGAGTTTTTTTCGTTTTTTATTCTTTTTATTTTAATTATGATAGCAGTCATGGTTCTGGAAGGTTTAACATGTAATTTATTCCCCATATCTTTTTTGAAGGGGTCAAAAAGATGCTCTCTGAGAGCTTTCTTTGTACATGGAGTAGGAAAACAGGAAATAATTGTTTCCTACTGACTTTCTTAGTCTAACGTTTCTTATTCCACAGCACAAATGACTAATATGCTTCAGATTCTTCCATTTTGATTTCAGCTTAAACTAAACCATAGGCGATATTTATTTTATGTTTAGAGGTACTGCGTTAGCTATTTTTTGGTTGCTTCTTTTTTCTTGATTTATATACATCCGTGAGCCTTGAGTAGGAATTTATGCACGCTCTTTATTTGTGTAGCTGGCATGTGCTTATACATGCACATACTCGTGAGTCATTGAAAAAACTTAGGCAACAGTTTATAAAAATATTTAAAGTTGTTTGTGTCCTAAATATGCAAAACTCCAAACTCTTTTAAATCGAAAATCCTCAAGTACTTTTAATTTTTTATTGAAAGTATTAAATTCCTAATATTTCAGACAGAGAGACAAATTGGAGGAAATTCTGCGTGGATTAACACCTCGTAAGAATGATATTGGTGATGCAATGGTTTTCTGTCTAAATAACGCGGAAGCTGCTGAAGAAATTGTAGACTGCATTACAGAGTCGTTGTCCATACTGAAGACACCGCTTCCTAAGAAGGTATGGAGAATTTATATGGCCACAGCTATTGTGCTTTTGAGGGAGAGCTTGCTTTACAGCGTGTGCGTGTAATTTACAAGCGTTATATCAGGCAGTGTTGAAGTTTTGTATTAAAACCAGAGCTTGAATTTAAGTATGTGTTTTTCTGTGAGGTTTTATGATAAATATTTATTCTTGCTGGGCCTTCTTGTAGCTAATGTTCTGTTGTTTTCAAATTCAGATGAAAGCAGAATAGGCTGTTCAAACATAAGAAATAAAAATTGGAAGGCCCCACTGTCTTTGGTAACGCTATGTGAAGGATGTATTCCATGTTACAGATGTAGAGATTCTTGCATGATGGGATGCTAATTGCCCACTGATATCTTTATTAACAATACGGCTGTGTTACGCGTGCATAGTTGTAACTTGTAATTCTAGATAGCTTAAGCGAGCCTGTATCACTTCAGGAAAATGCTTATATTTTCAGGATAATTTATTTCAGGATAATTTAAACTTCAGGTTATATTAATTTGAACGTTGTTTATTGTAGATTGCAAGACTGTATCTGGTGTCAGATGTGTTATACAACTCCTCAGCTAAAGTTGCCAATGCTTCATACTATAGAAAATTGTAAGTACAGTATTTTAGGTGCTTGGTTACAAAAGAGTATCCTTATATTCAATTTCCTATATCTCTTTGGATAAATGTGGTGGTAGAGAAATGATTAAATGTGTCTCAGTGATACTGACCAGGTATGACACTGATGATATGTATGTCTTTTTTTGCATGAAAATGTATATGATGTAGCACATTAGTGTATAGATCAATGCATAGGATGCTTTGTAATACAAAAAAGTATATATGCCCTGTGCAAGTGACCACTTGCATGGAACCTCATGGAGACGAGAATAACCCGTGTGCATCTGTTTACAGAAAGAGAGGCTGTAGATGATGTTGTAGTTATGGTACAGCAAATAATCCGTTAAACAAGAAAGTTTTCAAAATTGAATTTTTTGTTAAGAAGTTGTGTTTTTTTTTTTTCATCCAGTTTATGATGATATTATGGTAACGTGAAATTATGGTGACACGATGGGGAATATTCAGCATGTTGTAAAACTAGAGATTTCAGATCATGTTTCTTGTTGCAGCATGTTTTCATTGTGCCAATTTATTTGTTGCACATTGTGAGAGAAGCTCAAGAGAAGCAACGAAGCTGTTACTCACTGTGCTTTCATTGAGGGCCTCACTGAGTAATTTAAAATGGAAACATAACTAAGAATTTTTTTAAAAACAAACTGATTTTTGAGAGAATACTTTGGTTGTATATAAGGCTGTAAAACTTTTATCCTCCTCCAATCTTTTCAGGCTGTATAAAGAGACTGCAGCAGATGTGAATATCTCCCTTCACAGTTCTGTTGTTGTCAAAGGTGATTTACCATATAGTAATTATATTTGCTTTATAGTTCAGTTCATGACTACTATAGGGATCAGAGCCTAGTCCTTTTGACTCCTGTGTTCCAGGTACTTTTTATGAATTATATATGTCCGGAAAATACTTACATTACAAAGTTTAACCAAAGAAATGTATATGTTTAATTCTAGTTTTGAAACAAAATTATGTCAGATATTCTCTGATCTCAATGCTACTTACCGTACAATACAAGGCCATTTACAGTCTGAAAATTTCAAGGTATGTATTTCATTGTTCTTTACCTGACATTGAAGTCAAATAAATAGATGATCCTGCACAAGAGATTGCATTTTATCATGGGCGGTTTAAACCTCAAGCTTTCTAATTCAAATCTTTTTCTATTATTATTATTTTTTTCTCTCACAAAGATAGCTTTTAATTTAACCGTCGTATTTTAAAATTGTGGAAGGAAAAGCAACTTTTATTTTTAAAACTTTTTGCCTAAGGGAGAAGTATAAATGAAGTGTTAGGAAGAAAATTACTATGTAACAGATGAAATGCATGAGTAGGTGTATAGTTGTGGAGCTGGGAGGTTATCTAATAATTGACTTGTACTAAAAAAACCCTTTTTAGCTTTTTAATTATTTTGGACCACTTAGGTCTCAGTTTTAAGGTTAAATTTGGGCTTCTCGGTGGGGGAAGAAGCTGACGGACATAGCAATACAAAGTTACGCTTTAGTCCTTTTGGTGACAATTAGACTTTATTTTTTTGAAGTCCAGGAAGCAGCCTATCCATGGCTGATTGAGAGTGATTTTTCCAGATATTTGGTATTCTGCTTCTTGCTGTTCTCATATAAGTACTCAGTCCTGCTCTTCCTGCTCTTGTTTTTAAAGATGCCTCTGCAACACTCTCCCTCTCTCTCTCTCTCACTCTCTCTCACACTCACTCTTTCTTTCTTTCTTTCTTTCTTTCTTTTTTTTTTTAAATCAGAAGGTTAAATGTGAAGTTTCCAGTACAATTAGCCTTTCTGTATTAGATGTTTTTACTTTCTCTGGTTCCTCTACCTTCTCTCTTCCAGTTGTCCTAAATCAATTGCTTAGTCAGTTTTAGCTATCTGCTATTTTAAAAATATTCGTTAAATTATATGGTAAACATGGGGGGTATATATTTTTAGTGTACATCCCCAGCTGCATTTAATGTGTCAAGCCTGAGCTGTAGCCCATGATCTCAAATGTATTTCACTTTTGCGCAAAAAAACCAAACAAACTTTGTGGGTGGGTGGGGTTTTTTGTTTAAGTGGCAATAGGGACATAATTCCAGTTCAGTAATATGCATAAACTAGTGTTAATTTTTTGATTTTTGTTTTGTTTTTTTTCCTACAAAAGGAAAGATATTTTCTGTTATACTTGGGAGAGATACTTTCTTTGAACATCTGAGCAGAATGAAAGTTATCAGTGGTGTAGGAACTGTGAGCAGCTGAAATAGCTAATGTAACATGGACTTAAAGGGAAATGCGAAACCCAAGAGAGATTAAAAAAGTAGCTCAAAATTTTTTTTTAAGTTGCTAGTCTTTCCCAACATAGTATCATTGTAATATACCTCAGCGCAGAACTTCTTTGTCTTAGCGTTATAGTTCCGTGTGGTGTATTTCTGATCATTCAAAATCTTTTATTACAAATGTATTAGCATTTCTTTTCTTTTGCTTCTAGCAACGGGTAATGACCTGCTTCAGAGCGTGGGAGGACTGGGCCATCTATCCAGAACCATTTTTGATCAAACTACAGAATATTTTCTTGGGACTTGTAAATATCATGGAAGATAAAGAAACAGAGGTAAGTGATTTGCCTGATCCTTTGTGGTGATGCTAGCAGATGGCGAGGAAAAAGTGCAAACACGAGTGGAGTCGGCAAAGGTTATTTCGACATCTCTGTTAGGGTGAATATGGCTGTGCTTTGTGACAGAGTTTGTGATTTATGGATTTTGATTAATTGGGAAGGTACTGGTATGCTTAAATGGCACCACAGCACCCGTCTTTGCTCTTAAGGACATGTATGAAAGGTAGTTCTCAGATGTAAATATTTTTCGATCTGTTTATGCATTTGTTGCTTGCAGATTAGGTGCTGTGGTAGAGTTATATTGTGAGAACATTTCAGAGCAAAGACTGGTGCGGAGTGACAGGCATTTGCTTTGTGTTGGAAATACTCAGTAGTAATCTGTCAGTGAGTTCTGAGGTGGAATTACAGGCATTAGTTTTATTTCATTGGAGTTCTAAATAGCTTGGCATCTGGTTGCCTCAACCATCCTCTTCACTTTCTCTTTGCATGAGTGTCACGTTTGGATTTAATAGAGCCCTCTGAGCTTCCTCAGTTTGAGAGGAGCGAGCTGATAGATCGTTTGCACTGGTGATATTCTGCTCTGATCTTTGCTGTGTTGTGTTAGAGCAGTAAGTTGCTAGCTTTCTAGTTACACTGCAGCATTTATCTTTTTTCTGATGGAGGTTATTTTTAACAGGGTATGTAGGGAGCTTTGTGGAGGTAGAGTGACGTGTATAAATTATGGTACAATATTTTAAAACTTTATGCTTAAAATTTTCTAGAACACTATTCTAGAAACAACATGTAAGCATATATTTCATTTACTTGTGTTCATGGTATTTGTGTTCCTGCTGAGTAGTTAATTTCTGTCAGCTGCTCAGGTTACAGGCTGTCAGGGAGTCTTTCAAATGTAGTAGTGTGCATCAGATTTATTTGAATGTAATTAGCTCATTTCAAGCTAGATCTCAGCTTAATATGTTATTTTCTTTTTGGATGTAGGTCTTGCAAAAACTCCAGTACTCTGTGGATAAATTCCCTATTCTCGCTTAGAATCTCACATAGGAGGATATTGTCATTTTTTTCCCTCTGAAATAAGCAATTGTACTGGGAAGCGAAAAGTATGTTAAAGGTTGGGGGGGAGGTTGTATTTCAGGTATTTTTTTAAAGCTATTCCTTTAAAAAGAAATGAATCAATAGTTGGAAAAATAAAGGAAAACAATTTAGATCTGTTCCTGAAAGAATTTGATAATTATTTGCTTATAGGAAGTACCAGATGATCTTGATGGTGCTCCCATTGAGGAGGAGCTTGACGGGGCTCCACTGGAAGATGTGGATGGAATTCCAATTGATGCTGCTCCTATTGATGATCTTGATGGAGTCCCAATTAAATCACTGGACGATGATCTTGATGGAGTACCTTGTAAGAAATGTTTCAACTTTACTTGCAATTTGAGTTTTCAATTTTTGATGATAGTTTCATACAAGTACTTTGATACAGCCAAGAATCAACATGGCATATAGCTTAGTAAAATGTTGAATTTATTATTTTCAATTAATCCTAAGAAGAATGCATTTATTAAATTGCTTTTAGATTGTAATCGCTTCAGAGGCATGGTAGATGCCTTGTGATGTTATGGGCAAAAGCCTATCAGGTCCCAAATCCTAATTTTTTCCCCTCTGCAAGTAATGGAATGGTATAACATGCTTTCGTATTTAAATCCGAGTATTAGATTAGGATTTTTAAGTTTGAATTTTGAAGAGTCTTAGAAACGATTTTGCTGTATTTTTCTCCTCCAACAGTGGATACGACTGAGGACTCGAAAAAGAATGAGCCAATATTTAAAGTTGCGCCTTCAAAGTGGGAAGCAGTGGATGAATCAGAATTGGAAGCTCAGGGTAAGTTTGCAGAGTGTTTATTAAACTGAAACACTTTCCTACATAAACTGAAAGTTTAATGTTTTGTTTAAAGGTCACATATCTATTTCATGATTGTTTTCAACTGATGTGTCTAAAAATGATAGTATGATTTCTTTAGTAATACAGAAAGACTTTTCAGTTTTGACTTTTTTTTTTTTTGCTTATAACTTCTATGAAGGAAAAATTGTATTCTGATTTTTTTTGTACTTCAGTAACTTAACAATTTTTAAAAGTAATTTCCAATGCATTATGATAAATATTGGAAAAATCTATGTGGTTGATGATCCTTTTCTCTGGAAGATAAGGTTTTACGGAGTGAGAAACACTTGTGCTTTTGAAAGGTTTTCTTAAGAATGGTATGCAATGTAAGTAGATAGCTCAGATGTATAGTTAAATATTCTGATGAAGTAAAATTTTGAATATTTATTTCTATGAAATAGTCTTTGCATTAAGGACTAGATGCTGTAAAATGTTATAGTATTGTAATTTCTGTCATATCTAAAACTACAGATTTTCAGATGAAGTGATAGCTTTTTTTGTTATTAAATTATCTTATTTTGTCTTCTAGCTGTTACAACTTCTAAATGGGAGCTTTTTGACCAGCATGAAGAATCTGAGGAAGAGGAAAATCAAAAGTAAAGATTTAGATTTCTTGTTCCCAATTTAAAATTCTGACATTTTTCTTTAAAGACATGTTTTTAATTGGAATTTATGGTACAACTTACATGTTTAACATGTTTTTTATAAATAAGTCATTTTCATTGGCGTTGTATTTTGTTAGCACATTGTTTAACAAGTTGTTTTTTGTCTACTATCTTAAAATTGAGAGCACTTAAATAATTTTACTTTGTCATTCTGATGAAAGCATGTTAATCTTCTACCTCTGAGGCAGAATTCCTTTGGAACTCCCTGTTAACCATATATATTATAAGAGCAAACAAAAATGAAAATTTGAAAGTAGGAAAATAAGAAAATGGAGATAATTAGGATCTTAGCGCAGCGTTGTTTTTCAGCCATCGTAATTCTAATGTGATAATTTATACTCTTCTGTAGAGTTGCCAATTGTAGTGTGTAAAATTATGCTAATTTGGCAACTCATTTAAGGTCAACTAGTGAGAACTAAGGTAGTATTTTACACTTTGGGAATTTTGAATGTCAAACCTGTATGAGTGCATCTAAAAATCTGCCTTTCTGTTTAGACAGAAAGTGCAGTGAGTAGTGTTTTGATGCATATGTTCCTTTGGGTGTTTATTAACTCCATGCCATCTGTTTTTCCTGAAGAGTCCTTTATTTTGTTCTTTGAACAATTGAGAGCATCTATAAGTAATGCTTTAAACATCCTACTGCCTTACATGTCATGCTGCAGCGCTCTAGTGGCCAGTCTGGGAATATCATTTTAAGTGTCTGACATCTCTCAGGTTTACCTCACAAAAGTAAAGTGTATTAAATTTTGTTCTTTTATAGAACTAATGGTATCTTTAAAACACATTTTTAGCACTTACGGGGGTTTTGTTGAGGTAGTGAACTTGTTTTGTAACTACGACTTACTTATGAATTCGTAAATTTGAATAATTTTTAGTGCTCTTTATATGAAAAGTGTAAATTATCTGGATTATAAAAACTAATGTTTAAAACGAAAATATTAAGGTATCTATATCATAGATGGTTGGTTTTGTAGCTGCAGAATATCACATATGATAATCTTATTTAATAGATTTCATAAGTAGAAACTAATCATAGTAACTGAGTAGTAGAGATGATAGCTTTTGTAACAGCTTGTTGTCTTAAATGCATACGTACCAGTTAATTCTGCTTGTTTTCCCTAAAGTCAAGAAGAAGAAAGTGAAGATGAGGAAGACACTCAGAGTTCTAAGTCAGAAGAGCAACACATGTATTCCAATCCTATTAAAGAAGAAATGCCTGAATCCAAATCATCAGTCAAATATTCAGAAATGAGTGAAGAAAAGCGTGCCAAACTCCGAGAGATAGAGGTCAGCGTGAGATGTTTTGTTCCGCTCCTTTGTCTGCTTGCAACCTCCCCCATCTGTTTTTCTACATGTAATAGGGAGTTATTTTAATTGGAATAATTATAGTCCTGTTATAGAGGGTTTTTTAGTCTGATGTATTTCTATAAAGGTGTGCTTGCCTTGTTTTGGCTTAAAAAATAATGCAGAAAAAATGAAAAATTGATTCAAGGAGTTCTGCAGTCTGGGAATTACGCTGTTTTTTCAGTGTCCTTTTTTCTGTACCACTGACAGGTTTAGCTTCTTTGGATTCTTCTACCCTTCCCTCGTTTTGGCAGATGGGGTGACTTTTGAATATGGCCTTAGCCCTATACCTTTCTTATTCTCTGTCTTTTGCCATGGCGTCCATATGGCTGTATTAATTACACTGAAAAGTTGCTCTTAAAACTCTCTTAAGACAGCAAAAAAGGATGCAGCTAAGCTAGGTGATCGTGGAAATGGGTCGTTTTAATTAAAGACTTAAATTCGGTTTATAGTGCTCACTCATTCTTTTGTCCTTTCTCCAAGCATAAGATGTTAGCGTAGCTGTTAGTGTTGGTGAGCAAAGATTCTTATGCCTTTGTACTCACTCCAAGCATGTGATTGAGAAGGTGACTAGAATTTGAATTTGATACAAACTGTGTCCAGCAGTGAAGCCCTTTTCTCATGCAGTGCCATGCAAAAACAAGTTTAAAACTGCATACTAATTTACAGCTTGTGTTCAGCATTAAAACCCACAAGGCACTGAATACTGACATCTTTTCTACCTTCTATTCAAATACATTGAAATGATATGAACAGCCTGCAAAGCTATTTGTTGCAGGTATACAATGTCCAGGTAGCAGATTATAATTTGGGTAATGTTTTGAATATGGAATTGTAACTGGCTATCTAGTCATGCTACAACATACTAGTAAGGTCGACTGACAGACTCCTTTAGTATTCTGTAAAGATGTACAGGCATAACATTTTAAAGCATCATAACCTTTATTTTTCCTAAATGCACTTCTGGTTAATAGTTCAGATTATCAAAATTAATGGGCTATAACCAAGCATGTATATATCCCTCGCCAAGTATATCACTTTGTAAGGTTACGTGGTACATAGCTGTTTGAAGCGAGCAAACTCTGAATTCTTTGAAAAAAGCTAAGCGGGACTTGATTCTGATTTGACGCATGGTGGCAGTAGTTTTGTGTTTTAAAAAAAAATGGAAAAAACCTACACATAATGTTAGACTAATGAAAGTACAGGTACAACTCGTTTTCATTTTGCTGTAATAATGACTTAGCAGTTACAGGAACACCTCTGCTCAGTTTAAGTATCCGTTTTATAAAAGTCATCCTAACATCTATTCAAGCAAATTAGGAAGTGGCTTACTTCAATTATTGTCAAATTTACACTGCACCAATTTGAAACCTTCTTTTGTCAATGTGTTCCCTGTCTGTAACAGTCTTAGCTGGTAAATGTTTCTGAGTTTTTCAAATTCATGTTACTGTTTTTATTCTTTGTGGTAAGTAAATTACCATCTCAGTTTTGGACTTGGAATCACCAAGAAAAGAATGCAAATTCTTCATTTTCAGAATATTTCAGACACTAGGGGTACCTAGACTTTGAAATACCTATTGACGTTTGTCATCGACAGGAAAAAACTGAGTTTTGTTCTCGAGCAGACTTATGATATAACTTACTCCCTGTACTACTTTCAGTCATTCACACTCAGAGTTTCTTCTTAGTTATGTACCCAGCCCTTGTCAAAGAACATACCCATTATTAAATTTGAGGGGAAGATCTGAGGAAAAACCCAGTTACTAATTTTAACAGTCGTACTATCTAATAGGGCATTGTTAAAAATGTCGTGTAAAATCTTTTGTAAAAAATATGGCTAAGTCTTATTCTCCAGCAGTTTACACTGTGCCTGCTGGGACGGCTGAAACATTTTTTTTTTTTTCATGCGTTTTCAGGAGAGTTATGCAATGCAGACAATAATTCTCTTTCTCTTGACAAAGTCAGTAAATTAAATTTGTCAGTTGGAAGGGGGAAGTACAGGAGTAAACAAACTTTTGCTCTGTCAACACAGGCTACATGTAGCAGAGACTTGTACCATCAGAGTGAACTGGTATTAACCCTTTGTTTGCCTCTCCCTTCCCCTGTTACCTTTGCTGACATATGAATGATTTCCAGAATTTAGCAAGAGTAGAGGCGTCTTTCTAACACTGAAGAACAGTGATTTCTTTACTATTTTTGTTTAGCTGTGGAAATATTGGCATCTGCTTTTCATTATAACTCTTATTTCAAAATGCTCTTCAAAGTGCTGTGTATGTGTACCTCTCTCTCTGCGTCTCTGCCTCCTTCAAATATTGTCATCTTGAGGCTGTACTTGGCAGCAAATAGTGAGCTTACTACATAATGAAAAAGGAAATGTAAAACAAAGATGTATTCTTTTTTTATGAAGAGGACTCTGCTGTCTCTTTTCACCCTGTGCTGTGAAGTGTTTGAAAAACGGGAATTTTACATTGCGTGAAATTGTTCATTAAGCCTGTTTCCTCACAGGGTACCAAACTCGCGTCCCAGAATGAAGGACAGCAAAAGATGTCCTTCTCAGACCTTTCCCTAAGGTTCTTGACTTTTTTGTCTCCAACTTATAGAAAGACTTCAAACTCAAAAGTCCATGCCCATCTCCTGTAAAGCGTCAGAGGCACCATCTCCTAAAAATCTGCTTCAAGAATTAGGTTTGGAGTTAAGACTTCGTTCTCTCATAGTTCTGACGTGCACCAAACCATTTTGGCAAGCTTAACTAATACAAATGTCCTTAGCTTTAGAAGCTGGGATTACCTGAAGTCCAGTTTTCATCCTTTCAGAACAGCAGCAGCTGTTTTATTAGTGGGTTTTTTTTTTTTCTTCTGATTCCAGTTCTGATTCCAATTTGATGTTGCAGGTAGTAACTTTTCTGCGGTAACGGTTGTGGTCTTAAAGGCTTTCTTATTATGGAGTTACTCATTTTGGAAGGTGCAGTAATGTCTTTGCAAAAAAAAAAAAAAAAAGTGACAAGGTGCTGAAGTTGTTAAAGATTACAGATCAGTTCTGTGCTGCATAAGGATTTATAATTCTGTCCTGAGAAACTCGCAGTGCAGGTTTCATCTGCAGCAGGAGGCAGATATCCATCTGGACATATCAGTGCTTCCAAATGCCTCAAAAAAAAAAAAAAAAAAACCAGAGGAGATGGCTGTCCTCCTTAGTAAACTGCCATTCCTAACCTTTGCTTGCTTTTTTTGTTTTTTGTTTTTTTTTTAAAATGACCTCAAAGCTTGCTTAATTTGAAGTTAAATCAAAGACCTCAAAGATGGCTTAATTGGAGGTGGAAGACTAATGATCTTCAGTCTTTCCTCTACATACCACTGAGCTCCAGGCGAGGTAGAATTGGATTCTGTTACATAGATCTGTTATGTAGTCTCTGCTCTGTCCATACCCCCTCTGCCCAGTGCATAAACACAGACTTTTTTCACAAAAAAGCATTATGGTGTTTGAGGTACAATTTATTCTTCTACCAGGAGCCAAATACTTTTTTTTCCTGCGCGTTGCAAAGGAAAGGAAGTTACTCCCTTTACTTTGATATGAATTGCAGATTAAAGGTCCTTTAGTTTAGTATTCCATCTCCAACAGAGAACGCCTAGAGCACAGTGTAAGAACAGGGTAAGCGTAATCCCCAGGAGAAGATCATTATCTGAGGCCTGTTCTGGATTTAAAGATGCTCTATACCTTCATCAAGAAATTTAAGTTCTATGCAGTTTCCATTGTTTCTTTTGCTGAATTTTGGTGCCTGGTATGCAGAATGCTCGTTTGCAGGTATTTGTTCATCAAAGTCATAGCAACCATCTGAGGATTGTAATTCCAAGTCTTCATTATAACAGTATAACCCTTTGATTTCTTTACAGCCTACTGAGGCTTGCTTATCTAGCTGAGTTGAGGCCACTGCAAAATGGCAAAAAGATGGTGCATTAAGCATCTTACAGGTGCTTAATAATAACAGATGAGACAAAATGTCTCTTGTTTGACTAGTAGTTTTGTAATTTATAGCAGTAGTTCTTCCTAGGAAAATGGCTATCTTAATTCAGCAGAGGTTTTGGTCCATTTAAAATCTTTGAATCTACTTCCGTTTTACACAAAGGTGCAAGTGTGGAATTGCTTAACTCCAAGACACCTTACGTCCTTTGTGTGTAATTCAGCATGCCAGAGTTGTTCTCTTTTGGCTGAAGAGGTATTTGAAATCTGTACATCAGTGTAACTGTCATCTGTTAATAATGTTGTAGCTGCAGAAATTCCATTGCCCTTAGACTCATTAGAAAACTCAGGTTTTCAAAGCAATATTTTGTTCTCCTCTGCTCCTGGAGAAGTCTAGGATTTGTTGCAGCTGTTGCTAGGCTGAGTCTATTTTAAGGAAAAGTAAAACACTGTGGTCTGCTCAGAAGTCTGTCCTGTATAATCGCTCTAGATATGAGTGCAGTGATACATCAGGTGAGCTAGAAATTTGTATCTGTCGTCCAGAATGTGGTGATTAACTTCCTAGGTGATCCTAGTATATAGTATGCACCTACTGTACCTCAAATAAGTTGTGATTGAACCTGGCCTAGATTGAATCTAAGTCATGAGGCTATATAGCCGTGGAATAACCTCTTGTTGAAAAGCCCTTTTTCACTCCTGAGAGCGTTGTTTATGCATACAGACAGTATCAGTAGAAGATCATAGAAAACCATGAGCGGTCTTTGAAAACAGATTCATTTTAAGCAAGTGAGGCTACCCACAGAACACCTGTTTGTGTCAAATGCAAAATGCTACAAGCAGGGCTTCAACTTCCCTCAGTCTGTGATTTCTCTGAACGGTGGTAGCAAGATGATGTTATTCTTTTCTATAACTTGCTGGCTTACTGGTGGTTGTGTAATCAAGGCCTCAACTTCTAGCAGAGATAGATCTTTTAAACGCCTGTTTAACTGAGTTCAAGCGGAAAGCAGGGGAGAGTTTAAAGATGAATATTGATAGGCATGAGGAATGTTATTTTTGTTCCCAGATGACGCTGTTTTTCTAGAACTTGCGCGGGATATCTTCTCATGTTTAATGAGAAGTGTGATCCCAGCGTTGGAGCATTTGGTAGAGATTGCTCACGAGAACTCCCATGTTATTTGACGCTTCCGCATTGCAGTCTCTGGTAAGAGTGATACTGCTAACGCAAACCTCTAAACTCTCTGTTGTGGGAGACTGCAGTGTCTAAAACACAAGCAGGAAATTAGCATTTCAAAGTTTTGGCACAAGGTTTTGAAAAATTGTCCTCTTCCGTATTACTGTGCATGTTACTGACTCTAGAGCTGATGTAGACAAAGTCAACAAATCTCTCTCCATTCCTAAGGACAAATGGATTTAGTAGGTTTTTGTCTATTGGACAGCAATAATTAAATAAAGGAATAACCAATTCAAGGAGAATAAACTAGTTCTCTCTGAATGCAGGTTTACTAAGTGGAATGCTTGCAACATTCATAAATCAGATGCTCAAGCAAACTTAAGCCTAATTTTTAAGAATCTCTCTCTCCTAGAGAGCAAGCTCCAACTGCATGATTGAAATATAAGCATCATCTACCCTACATGGAGATCCATCAGAAGAGCACTGGGTATAGCCAGTGGGCCAAGAATAGTGAAATGGTGAAGGGAGATGACCAAACAATAGACGTTTGTGTGTTAACTGTGAGCTGTAGGATTCTCCTGAGAATTATTTTCTGGACTTTGGTACCAAACTCATTCTTCTCCTTGTAGAACACAGCGATGGTGGTGGTGTTTTAGAGCGTTTGCCCAAGATAGCGCAATATTCTCAAGAAGAGAAAACTGCTACACATCAGGCTGTGGAATGAGCTGATCTGGTCTAACTGCTCGCCTCTGCTGAAAAGGGAACATCCTGGTCCTAGCTGTGAGCTCAGGCATTTGCTGATCCTCTCCCTGAGCCAATTGAACTCAATAATTCACCAGAAAAACAGAGGGGGCGGAGAATGGGTTTCTGCTGGATCAGTGAATTCATCTGGCTCATGGAAGGCTCCGAAAAGCACTGCAACTGATGCAAAAGGGAAGGGTGGAGAAGGAATCCTTTGCCTGGAGCAGGGGGGTGGAGAAGAAAGACGAAGAGAAATGTAGTGAACTGTTGATACCATCTCAGCATTTTGTAGCCCATAGTTTTCTCTTCCAAGGGAGGTAGTAGACCTGATGCACTCCTTGTAGAAAGATGCTGTGGATAGACAAGTCTACATAGATTCAAAAGGATATACTGCAAATATGTGGAGGAGAGATCCATTGATGGTTGCTCTGTAGAAGACCACAGTGGGCTCAGGAAACGCTGTGATTTTAACATAGTTGGAGCCTGGGAAAGTGCCAGGGTAGTGGTTATTGTATAAGCTTCTTTTTTCCTCTCTTTAAGCATCTGCTAATGGCCACCCCGGCCTCCCAAATTTATTGGGAAAATGACACAATGACGCTCAAGTCATTCCTCTTGGTGTTCTGAATTTCATGCCAGCAGTGGATTGTGTGACATGCGTGTTGGACAGGCTGCTAAAGTTCAGCATTTTTTGTATCTGAAATTAGTTTAGTGATCTCATGAGCTATAGCAGAGACCTTAAGGACGTAGTTATCCTTGCTGTCTCTTTCTTCTTTCTGCCTGGAGGTGCCACCAACTGTCCTTATATCAGATGGGTAATATACCCACCCGAGCTGCTTGCTGGGGGTGATGGGGATTTTACATGCTTTTTTGTTTATGTGGAAGTCATGCCCAAGTTGGACATAGTACTCCGCAGTGATGACCACGGTCTGTCTTCACACATGGCCCATGTAGACCCTTGGGCCAAGCCAGCATGGCCTGTTAGGCTCTTTCTGATGCCTGAGGTGCTAAACGACTGTTGAGTGGGAGCCTTTTTCACTCATGTTACAAATGTTACTTTAGGGCAGACTGCTAATCTCTTCTACAGAGAACAGAGAAAAGAAAGGAGTGGGTTCTGGTCTAAATAAACTATGAATTTTGGTTAACTAATTTAAATCAAGTAAAGCCTGTTACTGAACTCCTAGCTTTACTTCCACCTAGGTTACTTTGAGCTATACCGTTAAGCTTCCTCGCTTTCAATATGTGGTTAAACAGTGGTAATGTTGTAACTCTGTTGGCCTAAAGATGTAAAGAAGGGCTTGTAGGAACTTTTTTAAATTAATCGATGCGATTTATTTGGGAAAAGTAAAATTCCTATGGGCGTGTTCATTCCATGTTAGCCCAAGAGAGTCAGCTGGGCTTCTTCTGTCCTTGCGTTTGGTACTGAACAAGCTAAGAAGCTAATGATCTGGAAGTTTACGTGATGGGAGAGAATATGCTTGATTTTCTTGATTTCTTACCTGAAGAGGAAGAACAGGTTAACAGTGAATATAGTGTTTCAAGAGGCATTCTAGCTTTAGAAACTTCCACCTTTGTAAAATGAGTGAGGACTTCTCACCGTTATGGAGCTTTGAATGGTATTTGACAAACAAGGCAGTGATGCAAGTTTTCCATAAATAGGTGTTTCCTATTATTGGCTAAGTTGTAAACAAAATGAGAAGCATTCAACTGTAGATAGAGCGTGCTCTGTAAATGAGGGAGGGAAGCAGAACATTTGTCAGAAATGTACAGTGGCACCTGACAAACAGGACAGGAATACCATTTTTTTCAAAAGAAGGATTTCTCTATCATGTTTCTGATTAAATTGAAAGGTGTTGCATGGTTGATGCAAGCTCTGTAGTTGAAGGAGTTCCTGCTTAAAGTAGTGTTTTTCTTGCATGCTTTTTGTGTTCAAGATATTTGTTCTTGTGATTGGTTTGTTTCTGTACTACCCTTACTTTCTGCTCAGTAATGAATTGTAAGGGCTGATTAGAATATACGGTAACTTCATATGCAGTCTGGCCTGCTGCTTTTGAGAGGGAAGAAAAAGCTCTCAGTATTTAACATCGTACGTCCCTCATATTAGGGAATTGAGGATCTGAAGAATAAGAATCCTGTTACATGATCAAAGTGGACACAGTTGCAGAGTTTTTCTCCTTCGTATGTTTTCAGTGTGGAGGAGTTAAATATTTCTAAAGAGAAAAGTATTTTGCATTTTGATTCTAAGCCTAAAACGAAACCTCAAGCACTGGAAAATCTGCCCTCGCGTATAACTGTGCAGGTCGGTGTTGAAAGAGGAAATGCAGCAGGGTCAGAGCACAAACATTTGGAAAAAGCTTGACAAATACAGTGTGGCTTATTACCAACTTCCCCCTCCCAAAATCTTTGAATGATTATAAGATGCCATGTCAGTTGTGAAATCACAGCAAGAGTAAAGGATTAGCAAATGATAAGAAACATGAGTAAGGTTTTATGATGTGAATCAAGTTGGAAAAGGGTTTAGTACATCTAGAAGGAAAAAAAAAAAAAAAAAGTCCACGTGGAAAAACTGTGACATTTGGTTAACTTCGTGACTGAGATGGGGATATTATCACAATAAATTTAGTGGTATGTTTAGCAGCACTAGTGAACTGAATTTTGTTCTGAAGCTTGATAGCACGTGAAGGAGTATTGTTATAAAAATCCTGTCTCTCAAATCAGCCCCTCTGACTGTGCAAACCACCCTGAAGAGAAGACTCGTTGGTTTTATGTCATAACTATGTCAGTCATTTGATTTTAATTTTTCAATATTTAGGGTTAAATGGAAAAAAGGTGGTTTCTGCAGAAAAATTTATAGTAGACAAGAGAATTTGAAACAGAATATATTAGGACACCTGCACCAAATGATCTCATTTTGAAAGAAAAATGCACATAGTGATCTAAGAAATGTTAGGGTGCAGTGTTCTAATGATGGGAACAGAAATTAGTAGAATAACGGAAAAAATCCCTTTATTTTTAGTTCTTGTTATGTCTGTAAATAACTGCAGGTGCCTGCAGACAAATATGCGGTTTTGTTGCTTTGATCCAGTTAAATAAAGTTAGTATCTTTTTGTGTACAAACTTGTATGGAAAGACTGAAGTACACACATTATAAATTACGGAAATTTCATTTTCAGCCACCTGCCTAACTGGATAATAATAAGCCCAATAACCTAATGGTCAGTGTTATTTTCACAGCTTAAGGTGATGAAGTTTCAGGATGAGTTAGAGTCTGGGAAAAGACCCAAGAAACCAGGCCAGAGTTTTCAGGAACAGGTTGAACACTATAGAGACAAGCTGCTCCAGAGGGTAAGAAATGTTCTTTATGTTTGGCTCTGATTCTGTGATAGGCTTTTATTGAGTTTATCAAATGTAAGGTGGCATTAAGTATAACAGCAAATGGTTCTAGTTAAAATTCCATTGTAATGTCAAACTGCATGACTAAATCCAGGTGTTTTCTGCAGAGTAGCTATAATCTCTTTTTTTATCAAAGTAAATGTACTGTTTCACGCTTCACAGATGAGTATCATTAGAATGTCAGAGTGTATTGAAACCTTAAGGGGTCACTTGTGGACCTAATATATAAAGCACACCGTTAGGAGTGGGTAAGAAAAGGGAGAGCTGTCAATTGAGGATGTTGAACAGACTTTCAGTTTTACTTCTGGTAATTGGTCAGCTGTGCTAAAGGCTACCAAAGGAAGAGAAAGAACAGTATTAAGCAGCATATGCACTTCTGATTCTCCAGTGTCTAAGATTTCCTGGCTAGTTCCAGCTCTTACTGTCATCCAAAAGTGAATAGTTCTGTGCCATTGCCATTTTCAGTAGTCCTCTCTGGAATGTGAAGTCAGAGGGGCTTTAAACAGTAGTGTCATGTATGTGATGTGATTTTTGAATATTTGAAACATAACCAAAAATATAAGTTATGTTTGGACAATGTGTTAAGTGAGAAAGGATAAGTGCCAGTTGCTTCGTTGATTTGGCTTTGCACCCTGACAGACCAATGATGAAATTACAGAAATATTGCTTCTGGCACGTTTTCAGGACTAGAACTATCTGTGCAGTTTCTTTGAAGCTACAAGCAAATACAGCAGGTTTCAGTAGGCCTTTTTCTGTCACTTGTTCTTTGGATTATTTAGTGCTCAATATATGGCTAATTCACCGATATAACTTTTGCACAGTACCTTGCAGAAAGAGACCTGTAAAAATTAAGAAAGTTGATCCACAGAGCAGACTTACACATTTGGAGCTTGATGGTAGCAGTTAAGGCTTTAATTGATATGAGTAACTCTTCTTTTAAATGTAGTTGTATCCTAAAACTTCCCAGAGAAGTGACTTGTGTAGTGAGCACAGAGTGTTTGGTGAGACAGTCGCTTAAAAAGAACAAACGTTGTAATCCTGATAGCTTTGTTAGAGCCATGTGTTGAGTTAATTCAACCAGTTTTCAAATATTGTATATTTTTAGTAATTATCTGGCTTTTCTGTTTTCACTTTCAATGATGAAATTAATGTTTAGTTACAGATATCCCATGATAATTATAACGTGTTCTTTACAACACTAATAATCCCCGTGTTAGTGAATAACTGTTTTTGTTTTGCATTACCGTCAAAATAAAGATAATTTTGTGCAAGAATAATAATGTGATACTGATTCTGATCACACTTTCCATTAACTTAGTGGTCATCACTTCCTGTCTATTTTACTGTAGAATAAACTTTCCAAGAGTAAATTTCCTAGTAGTGTTATATGTTGTTAAAGAGAATAGGAACTTACAGTTGGTTAAAATGTTTGTTCCTGTTTGCCGAGATAAAAGAAATCAGTTAGGCTACGAAATGTGCGAAGTCCATCTTAACAGTCCATTGATTTTAGTGGAATGCAATGGTAGCGTATAGGGGAAGGTATGATGATAAGGGACACTTGTAAATTGTAATGGTAAGCCTTCCATATTAAGAAAATTTGAGACTTGTAATATAATGTAGATGTAATATAGCTGTCCTGATATATCCTGCACTTGTATTAATATCTTTTTTTCTCTAAAACTCTTTTTCTGTTTTGCTAAATCACCAATATTATGTCTTCCCTTTCTTATGGGATACGCAACACACATCAATTTGTTTGTTTATTTTGCCATGGGGGGATTTTTTCTAGTGCCGCTATTTAAAGAAGCACATATTTCAGTATCTGTGTATCAGTATCTGTCTAGGTTTATTTTTGCATAATAACTTTTCTAACTCTTTAACAGGCAGATAAGGTGTGCTTAGGGTGCATCTTTTCTTTTGAAGTGGTTCTGTCGGTGAGCAGAAACGGAACATGTTTGACAGAGTAGAAGTTGTTACAGAGCCTAATTTGTGCTTTTGTTTTGTCCTCAAGTGTCTGGTAGTTATAAGATTGTCTCCATTTTCAATCTGGAGTCGTGAAGATAAATGCATATGTTTAAGTAGAAAGAAGTTCCTGATATTCTCAAATGTTTTTTTAGTTTAAAAATCTATTACAGCTGTAATACTTCCCTGAAATTTGTAAAATTGTTTGCAATTAGATTTGTTTCCAATTAGATCCTTAGACATACTTTGTCCGTCAGAGGGTGTCATTTTTTTGTCTCTTGTCAGAGTTTGTGTTATGTTAAATATTTTCATTTAGCAAGCAGCAGCAAGGGCTTGGAGAGTGCATACAGTGGGGCCGCTACTTCCTTCCCAGATATTAAGTGCTATGTACCGTTAGTACTCAGTGCTTTTTTCACTTTTTGTGAATAGCTCGGATATCTATACCTAGTGATCAGTCACATCTCCTCTGAAGTGATTAATGCTTCTCATAATTCAGGAAAAAGAAAAAGAGTTGGAAAGAGAACGGGAAAGGGACAAAAAGGACAAGGAAAAATCTGAATCCAGGTCCAAAGATAAGAAGGAAAAGGAGGAATGCACACCAACAAGAAAAGAGAGGTATGGCTTTCCTTGTAGTAAAGTGGATGGGAGGAAAAACCTCACAGTTAGTATCCTTGTATACAAAGATCAGTCACAGGCCTTTAATTCTTTTAACCAAAGAAAGTCTGCTTCTCATGTTGAATTTGATTTTTCAGTAATTAAAGAGCCCGCTACTTTTTAATTACTTAAGAGTCTTACGTTACACTGGCAAGAGAAAACGGAAAGGAATCAATATTTTTAATACACATTTTTATTTCTACATGTGTCTCTGTGTGTGTGTGTGTGTATATATATATTTATATGTGTATATATATGTGTGTATATATATATGTAACTGTATTTGCTTCCTTTACAAAGGAAAAGACGACACAGTGCTTCACCTAGTCCATCTCGCAGCAGTGGCAGTAGACGAGCAAAATCCCCATCACCAAAATCGGAACGCTCAGAGCGCTCTGAACGGTCTCACAAAGAGAGTTCACGTTCCCGGTCGTCACATAAAGATTCTCCCAGAGATGTCAGTAAAAAAGCCAAAAGGTAAGCTGGCATGTTCTCTTATTTCAGGTTGTACGTAGGTTAGGTGTGTAAGACCTATCTTAGCAGAGCACATTGGTTACCCAAGTATTTTCTCTATACTATGTATGTTCCTCACTAACGTCTTTACATTTTTGGATGTATACAGCCTTCTGTCCTGAGAGCTAAAAATGGTTGTTTCCTATGTTCTTGTTTGCCTATTTGCTGGTAACTTTGAGAAATACAGCTTTATCCAAATCAACTTGCTGCTTTATTATTATTTTTGTTTTCCCAAACCTTCTGTGGCCCATGGAATTTCTAGAATTATAGTGAACGTGCTGTGTTTGTGCTTACACAAAGCTCCTCTCCCATGGGTTTTTTCATGGGAAAATCTAGAGTAGATATTGCCTGATCTGCAGACTGATACAAGTATTGGTCTCTAGCTAATGTTAAGCCTGAGGTGAGATTCTGTTATTCTGTTGGTGTCTTTGTAGCTTTAAATATTTTGATTGATGTTTCTGTCTTAACCAAACTCAGAAGTTCAGCCTCCACTTCTTTTAGATGTCTAGAGTATCTTATTTCACAGACATGTTGAGGAAATTCCTGTGATGCAAATAAGAAATTTATAGCACAGATTTACGGTAATCAGTTTTTTTGTGCTGGCAGTTAGCAATTCAACGAGAAGTAGAAAGGTGTTTGATGTTGCTAATTTTTTTTTGTCGGCCTTAATATGGTGATCATTTTCCATTTAAATTATGGGCGATTAACACCTTAGATGTGTGTTAGATTACAAAGTTTATTCACTGTCCATTCTTGTTATCTGGGGTTAGAGCACAAGCTAAACATGTTTGATGAGAATCAAAAGCTTTCTTCTGCAGAACACAAACGTAACTTCATTTTTCTGTTCTTTATGTAGATATCAGCTGCTATTAGCACAAGAGCCAAGGTAGCAGAGGCATATGTGGAAGCTTGTAAATTGCTTAAGTTGACTTAAGAAGGACATGAGTTAGTGTTATTGTAGGTTCTGAGCACCACAGTTAAGCCAAAATATATTAAAAACGGATGTTGATCCGTCATTTCTCATTACTAGTGTCAAAAATATTTCTACCTAGATTAGCTCAAAAAAAAAAAGAAATGGACAACCACTTGTAGAAAAAGTTGGTATTATCAAATAGTATCTGATATAAAACTCTCTTTTCCAGATCGCCGTCTGGCTCCAGGACACCCAAAAGATCGAGAAGGTCACGATCCAGATCACCTAAAAAGTCAGGGAAAAAGTCCAGGTCTCAGTCTCGTTCTCCTCACAGATCTCACAAGAAGTCAAAGAAAAGCAAACACTGACAATGTTAATATTTTTTATGATGCTGTCACTTACTGGAAATGCGGTTTTGTTTTTGTGCCTGAACAGTATGTTTAAAAACAAAAAAGCATTCCTAATTTTTTTTTTGTGAATGCACGTGTATACTCATGAGTATCTGCATCTGTAGACCTGTCATTGTTTTATATTGTACAAAATATCTTCATTGTGGCTATTTCCCAAATGAAACATTTTTGTGTTTAGGCGTTTCATCAAAAATGTATGTAACTGATCTGCTGGCAGTAGTGATATTTTGTTTTAGAATGTTGTGACATAGCAGAAATAACTCAAATGTTTCCCCTTTTGTAGCTTTGACAATTTGAATTAGATTTCAAATAAAATCTGAACAGAAAATTAAGATGTTGTTTTCTTGCCCCACTGGTGATACAGATCTATGAAGGAATTCATAGTTTGTTTGGAAGTACAGTGTATTTCAGACATACTATGGTGTTCAGATCTTTCAGTATAGTACTAGCTCTGTTCCCATTTTCAGTAGTTGGACTACCCAGATAAAAAGCACCTTTTGAATCCAGTGGATCGAGTTTTTCATTTTTTTTTTTCTATCATGATATTTTACTCTAGGAACAGTTGAAGAGTTTGGTACCTACCATGATAAGCTTTAAAAGTAAATCTTTGCTTAACAGTATTTCTTCATTTTAATTGCAGGGAATATTTCTGAAACTAGAATAACTATTGTGTTCATTTTTAAAAAGCGCCTCTGCAGAGGTACATCATATGTATATGTGTGTATATATCATATATATATATATATATGATGTATTAATAATGAGCCATAGTTATGGCATGCACTGGGAACAATAAAAGGAAAGCAGGCCTGAGACTCAGTGACGACTTCTTCAAGTATAGGTACAATAATTGTAACCTACAGTACACTCTTTTTTTCTAAAACTGATTTTTACTCCAGAAGGACAGCTTTTGCATTATTTTATTGAATTTATTCCTCTGTTGTGGAAATTCCTCAAGATGGAAGAAATTAAATTTTTATTACATATTTTATTTATTAATATTTTGGAATCAAGAGGCTTTTTAACTTTTTTTCAGTGTTAGGCTTTCTCTTCTCCAGACCTCTTCTATGTGTTAGACATTGAAGTGGCGCTTTAAATCGCTTCACCGTGGTCTCTGTCATGCAATTCTTTTTCCTTTGGGTGGGGTGTGGGAGGAGAAATGGGGAGGGTTCAACGTTTATACTTGGAGGTGTGGGCAGATTGTAATAAAAACACAAAATTAAAAGGGATCTGGCCTCCTGTGAACTGTTTCTAAGAGCAAAAGCTGTACCTATTACAGGCACAGTGCTGGATGATGGCCTGCTATTATACTTGTGAATCTATAGGTTTTACATTGTTAGAATTTTGTAAATATGACAGGGAAAATCCTATGTTATATATGTATATAGGCTACGAGGCAACATTTTACAAAGCAGGATCTAATATGTCTTTTGAACAGCCTGCATATTTAATTCAAAAAAAAATTTTTTTCTACAGTGGGAGACTGTTATAATGCAATGTAAATTGTTGTAAATGCGAGAACCGAGTGAAGAATTACTGCAAACTTTGCTAAGTAAGAACTGAGAGTTTTCTGGAAAGCACAGAGAATATGTGTATACCTGTGAAGACTTTCTTGGAATGAGTTTTGAATACATGCATTAATAATGAGAAAAGAATACACAATATATGTTTATGTTATGAAAAATATGTTTTAGAAGTATGCAGAGTTTATTTTCTGTATTTTTCTTTTTCTCTGTAGTATAAAGTATTTCAGATGTACAGATGTTGGAAAGTAAACTTGAGAAATTATCAAAATCAGCTTTTTCTTAAGAGCAGTCTGTTCAGACCTGACACAGACTAGATTAGGTAAGTAAATACTAAAAAATCAGTTGGAGACAGGAAGGATCCTAACAGGGGAAAAAAAAAAAAAGTTCATTTGAGATCCCGTTGACTTCCTTAAAACTATTATTTTTATCTTGGAACTGTTTATAAAAGGACTTAATGGAATAATAAAGTATAATGTTCTGGGTGAGCTGAGGATGAAGATGGTTTATCACAGGAGTATTGTGTGTTCAGAATCAACTGTGTATTTCATTTAATAGTTCAAAATCCTCAGGGTGGAAAATCACTTAGTGTATACATCAGCCATACTTATAGTTAATTTTGATTTCAGTTTTTATGAAATTCTCATCAGTGGCTATGAAAGATTCAAGCAAAGGAGCTATAGGAGCACACTTACTAGACTTCATTTTGTAACAGCTTTATTCTTATAATAGCATTTATCGGTATCTTTATGCCATAAATACCATTTGTGTGATCATTCTCTTATCTCTTGTTCTTTGCTTCGTATCCCTAGCTTTAGAAAAGCTGTTTTGTTACTAATCGGCTTTCAAGAGCTATTAAGAATCCACATACTTAACCAAATGCTTGTATTTTCCTTTTGAAAATAACATCTTTTGATCCCATTTCCTCTTTTTATTTTTTCCCTTCTTTTATAAGTAGTTTTGTTTATAGCTTGGCTTTTCTGCAAAGAGAAGTGTGTATGTTGGGGAAGAGCATCTGAAAAAAAAATCTTTTATGAAAGAGTTCATATTACTACTGAAGAATGAAAATTAGGCTGCCTGTGAGATTGATTTTGTGTTGGTAGTTAAGTTACATCATGTTGCAGTGACTAGGTGTACTCTGAATGTGCCGTTACTGTGTGACTTGTTTCTGCAGCATTTTGAGGTGAAATGATGAAAAACTGTATACCCTGCGTAGAATAGGAGTACTTCATGTGTCGTTGATCCTGGGATTTGGAAGGTAGCATTGAGGTGAATCCTCCTGAAAAAAAAGCTCTGATCTGAAGAGGTGAGATCTGCTATTTTCAAACAGTTTTTTTTAATGATTCTATAGGAAGAGAGTTCATTATCCTTTAACGTCCCACATTCAGTGCGGTATCAGACCCTTTACTTTGGAAGGGAGATGGGAGATGAATGGATAAGGGGTTTCTCTGTCCTATCCTGCTCCTGCCCTGCTTTATGGATGATCACAAAGGTAAACATTCATGCTTTAATTATTAGGTTTATCCGAATCAGAGAAGCAGAACGCTGGTTACTGCAGCAGAGTTCTAGCGTGGCTGAGAAGAAGCCTGAAATACCAGCTGGTAAGGCTTATCTCAGTGTGGCGTTTGGGGGACTAGAACTTGAACATACGTTTTATGTTCCTGGTTACATACTAGAGTCTCTCAGGCTGATGTGTTTTGGTGCAGCCTGCCCAGTTCTCCGTACACTCAGCGTTACAGGACCTTCAAGCAAAGGCCACCTAGGTGCAGAGCTGCCAGTTCAGCTCTGTTGTTTCTGCGCCAGTCCTGACTTGTGTGCGTGTTCTTGTAAGAATTAGCCAGATCACACTTTCAGCGTGTGGGCCGTATCTCAGTGGAACAAAGCTGCTTGGTTGCATACGACCTCCTTCGGACAATTACAGTGTTTTTCTTACGAATATTAAAAGAAGCGTTTATAGTTTTAACTTGTCTTTTTAAACTCTGCGACTTCCTTGAACTTCTCTGCGCACCAGCTGCATATACCTTTCGTCGTATTATTTGAAGAAGAGTTGGTTTCTGAAAGTCAGTTTCAGGCTATTGCTTAGGCATTAGTCACTGCATTTTAAAAAAAAAGAAAGATTGTTGAAGTGCAAGACAAACGCTTACAAACAAGGATGGCAAATTATACTGTCCAGAACGTATGTTTAGAATTGTAGCTACTTGAAGGCTTAGCTAGTTCATCCGTCCCAGTGACAATGAATGTACTGTTTCCTTTTGCAGTTATAAATCACGTACTGTATTAATTTAGCAGTTCTAGCTAGGTACAAGTGAAACCCTTTAAAGGTGCTGGATTGTTCTATTCACTGTGCTGTGTTTTTTCTGCATGTGTAACTACTCCCATGCTGTTTCGGTTATGTATTTTATTATTTTGATAGCCTGTCTTGAACTGACCTAGTTTAGTTTTTTTATAGAGAATTCTCATAGGTGTCATGCTGATACTGTCCTGGATCAGACTTCTTAAAAAAGCCCATAGCTTGTAGTAGTTAACCCCCAGGTACAACTTGACTCCACTAGCTTTCTTTAAAACAACCCTCCCCGCCATTTCCCTCTCCTCCACCGTCTTAGTTTTTGAGGAAATATGTTGGGGCATATTTCCTCTACTGTTTTCCCATCACTTTTTTTTTTTTTTAAATTAAATTTCTTGGAAGAAACCCAAGATTTTTATTGCCTTAAAAAGATACGCTGGCAGTTGGCTCAAGACCTCAAAATTGGATAGCTTTCAAACTTGTACTGATTTTATTTAATAAACCTCTGAGGCAGGTTTTAAAGCTAAAATTGTCTAAAAATTGTATCAAAATTCCTATCCGGCGTGAACTGCTCGAGGACAGCTAAGTTTACAGAGCACTGAAATGGAAAAGCCAGTTTTATATTTAGGGGGTTGGGGGGGGGGTTAAAGTATGTTCTTTGCCTGGTAAAAGAAGATACCGCTTTCCTGGAACTGTACCTATAAGAGGAAAGTATCTCGCATGTGTTCCTGTAACATTAATCAAAAGCTGTAGTATCTTGTGTATGAGAAAAGCAAGATCAGCCAAAAATGGCAGATCTATTCTGAGTATCTTTGATTATTTTAGGCAGTTTTGGGGGGTTTTTGTCCTCCTCACGTGCTTTTGGGGGAGTTAATGCTTTTAACAAATAAATAGAAGCAGTGTGTGTAGTATTTTTGTAGGTGTATTAAGGTCTGCATTTTGTGTCTAATTCTAGATTGCTGGCTTGCTGAACTGTCATATAGCCACATTCATTTGGGTAGGAGGTTGTTTCTTTTGACAATGTGAGCCTACACCAAATACTTACATAAAAACATATATTTGGCTGCATGACGGCAAAAGTAGTATTTGAAGGATATTTTAATTGCTGTCCTTTTTGTAAAATTGGGTCTAGTTTCTTTGTATTTTCTTTGTTGAAAAATCTAGAATTGTGGGCGGTTATGCAGGTCCAGCAAGAGAAGTGAATTCTCTGTAGCCCAAGGCAGCTGCAGTGCAATCTTCTGTATGAGAATTTTGTAGGTTTTTTTTTTTTTTTTTTTTAAAGATCTGGTGTTCAGTATCCTGGCATTTAGCAAATTATGAACTTGATTTTAGGAGCCAAAGCCTGGAATTTAGCTCAGAATTTGGTTTCCTGAACAAGAGCGTAGAGTTCCTAAGTGTAGTAGACTTTATTAAAACAACTCGTAATACTATTTGGAAATTTCTTTTTCTTCTCATTACTGCATGGGATACTACAAGGGTTGTAGTATATTGTTTGTTCATGCTGATTCTGAGTCAGCCACTTTGTAAGAATCATAACTAAAATGCTAATTTAATTTTGTTCAGGTGTATTTTTCCTGGGTAGGATTCAGAAACTTTAAACAATTGCATACTGTTTTCCCTTCATCTGCTTCTGTCAGAGTACAGTCCATTTTCATGGGTTAGGCTGTTGCATTTTCGCTTCTTTCTAATATCTAATCTTGTACAGGGATATTTTACTGCGTAACCCTGTCATAAGCTGGAAAGTTTTCAGTTTGTGGTTATTTAAAGAGGAAATGATAGTTTCAAATGAACTTTTTCGTCTTATTTGCTTTTGGTTTTTTATTTTATGCAGAAAATTTTCCAAAGGACATGGCAACAATAAAATTGTCAGTTTGTCAATGTTCGGAAATGGTTTTATTTTTAACATGGGGAAAAAGTGATGTTTGTGTGTGTTACGCTAACAGCGGTTTCTTGGCCTTGCCAGCGTTTCTGTTAGTTGACCCTGATTCTGCCTGTGTCGTCAAACTGTCAGACTGTAATTGCTGCTGCTGTTCTCATCCTGTCAGCGCTGACCTTTGGGTTTCTCAGAAGCTCATTAACAAGGTATGGGCTGCTCACTTTGTAGTGCCTCGTGTAATCCTCTCTTGAGCAAGGGAAACCTCCCACTTGGAAATGCTCCTTAGACATTGCGATGATGGGTAGCTTTTCAATACCCGAACCAGTCTGCTGAACCCTAGCCTGTTTAGCCTAAGGAAAGAGAGCCCGTGTAATGACGCAGCGTGAAGCTGCATGTTATGGCTGAGCTGGTGTCGCAGTTTGTGGCTGCTCTATCGTGGAGGTCATCTTCCTGGCACCTTTTGGGTTACTTTTGTATCATCTCTGGTGATTAGTCATTGAGCAAAAAAAATTACTCTTTTCACTTAGTTGGCTTTCCGTTGGCTTAGTGAGTTGAATTGGCTCAGCGCAGGGTCCGAAGCAGCCTTGGGAGTGTGTGTCTGGGAATAGCCTGGGAGCAGGACGGTCCGTGTTTTTGGTACTGGTTCACTTGTAACACGTAATGTCATCCACAGTATTTTCACTGGAGTGTATGATTTGATAAGATGGGCTGAGATGCTGCTGCACCCTGCATCCTACTCGCTTCCCCTTTTCTGGTCCCCTCCTCCTGTCGCTTTCCCTCTACCAGCTCCAGCTTGTGTTTCATTGCTTTGAGGACTGAGTGAGCTTGCTAAACTTGGAGAAGGATAGCCTGGCACAGGCAAGCCAAAGGAAACATTTGGTTGCTTCAGGGAGCTGGACCCCCTTGTGGAAAGATACGACCAGCACAGGGGTGGGCAGGTTTATGTGGTGGAGTGTGTGGGAGGAAGGAAACGTGGGAACTAGGACCATGTCGTGCAGCAGCAGTGAGCTGGTAGATGGGCTGCGCCTCCTCCTCTCATCCAGAAAGTTTGAAACCGTTGGTCAGTTCCGAGCAGATCTGAGAGGAACAAAAGCCTCCAGGGGGATTGACTTTCCACAGGTTTTACAAAATGAGGCCAGAAAGAGGAGAGACACCTTCTAAATGCCCCCATATGATGGGAAAGGCTGGAAAAGGAACTGTTAGATTGTTAGAACCCAGAGCATCCATTTGGGAGAGATTATATGAATGCCCCAATTACTAAAAATTTTCACTTAAGAGCTCACAGTCCTGAAACATAACTTGTGGTATTCCTGGAACTACTTGCTCTATTTTTATTTTTACTCCTCTATGGACTGGAAAACTTCCTGTAGCTGCTTGCCTAAAAACAGCCTGTCAGTTTTACTCTTCCGGATCTTGTCTTGTAAGAGTTTGGTGACAAGCAAGCGTGGAGTCCGTTGTCTGTTTCCCGGTTCTGCTACTCTGGCTTCTGGGGCTGGACGTAGGTCTGAGGCTTTGGGCATCAGAACTTGTAAGCTTAGTATGCTTTTGGAAGGTGTGCCTGTGGAAAGGAGAAGGGCTAAGCACAAAGCCTGTGTAATAGGTCTCAGAAATCTTTTCATGAAAGATTTAACCTATCCGAATAGGCTGATTTTGTATGACGGTATTCTAGGTTCTGGAAAAGGAGCGTGGAATTCGTGCAGGCAATTCAGGTTCATGGAAAATGGATCGGGGATTGGCCTGTGCTATGGATTCAACTTCCCAGGATCTTTATCAGAGATCAAGATGATCACCAAAGTCATCATCAGAGGTGGAAACCGGTTTTGATCTCTTATCAAAGGTGAACATTTTTACCAGGGTTGTTTCTGCAATGTTTTAGCCAGATGTTTCTGCCTGCTAGGTACTGTGGCGCTAACATCACACTGTGTAACCAGAGAAGCTCGGAGATCGGAGATGAACCTTGAACTTATTATGGCATAGAGCTATTTATTACTGCTGATACTGGTAGTTTTCATCATAAAATCTGCATCCTTTGAGTTGCTGGTGACTTATGTATTCCTGACATTTTGGTTTATTTTCCCTGCATTATGGGAGAACAACTGTCTGATAATTAACTGAATGAAGAGTGTCTTGCCTTAGGCAAACTCTGGAAGAGAACTGGCTATAAAATTTAGGACAAGAGACTGGGACTGAATTCTGGCCGTTGTGTGAACTGAGAGGCTGTGGGGTTTTCTTCTGCATTCTTACAGAAAATAATTACTGGATGATTTAAAAAAACCAAACCAAAACAAGTCCCATTAAAGCCTGATTTCTAGGCACTTAAGTTTCACTGGAGGATGTTCATTTTCCTGCCAGCCTGTAGGAAGTCCTCACTGTGTGATGTGGAGTAGAATTTTGATGTTACAGAAGAAAAGTCCCTTTTTCTCAAATCTTGAAGATTAATGATTAACGTCAAAATTATCGTTCCTATGGAGTCATTTATAACATGTTGCGTGTTAGCTGCAGAAGCAGCACTGAATTCTCTTTTGTCCAAAGCTGGGCTATTTGAACTTGAATTTTAAGGCAGGGATTGGGGAACCTCTGCCCTGGGACTAGTCGGATGAGGGCCAGCTGTTTTGCTCCGTCGGCTGACTGCGTGTGTCCGAGGGAACAATGTGTGACTTCTCCGGCCTCCCCTGCTCGGTTAAGCGGGAAGGGGCAGGGGAGGTCCCCAGCAGTGCTGGAGTGCAGCAGGGATGAGGAGACGCAATGGGGTGTACGTCCCACTATGGGGTGGCTGTGCCGGGCCCCTCCTGAGCATACCAACAGCAGGGAGGGGTGTGCTGAGCGGCCTACGAGAATTAAGGGTGAGGAAACATAGGGTCCCTGGGCACTGTAAACCTTGGGAGTTGAGGAGAAGAGGGTGCTAAGACAGTATCGCTATAGGGGTCATGGTCTGGTTGCAGGAAGGTTAGGGATTCCTTAATTTGAGTGTGGGGGAAAGCAGTACTTTGACTGGGGAGCGTGGCTAAGGTGGCTCTTAAATGTGACCTGCCAGAGATTTGGAAGTCCTTGATGTGAAAGAGTACGTTGCCTTTTGTTTTAAGGTGTGCACTTATAAAAGTTGAATCTCTTAATTTAGTTTAGAGCATAAGAGTTACACAACGGCTGAGAAAATTTTTAATTTTAATAAAACTCGAATAGCGATTTAGCTGCACTGTGTGTCCCCAGGGCATTCATAAAGTTCTGGAATTCCTTCTGCTGAACAAACAGGATTTTATAAATATTTATTGAAATTAACTTTATTGAAAATGTCACATGTGTAACTGGAGGTAAACATAAAGGAGAATTGGGGCGCAGGGGAACAGCTTGCTACCGATAGGCTGTCCACATTGCTATATATTTCTGCTTTACGACTAGCTACCAACTCCTGTTTTAATTTTGGTCCGTGCCAGTGGTTCTGCAGCACGGCTCGGGCACACACGGTCCAGAAGGAAGATGTGAAGGGGAAACGGGAGGTGGCTGCGCCAATGGCTCAGCACAATGTCTGCTCGAGGCTTCGGCCGTAGTGCCAATGAGTGCGTTTAGGGGGAAATCAGCTGCTACTGCCCCTCGAGGCATTAGAAGTTATAAACAGTGCTGAAAGGAACGGTGCAAAATATAAATGTCTGTACTGTTAAAGGCTGCTGCACAGGCTTTTGTCAGCTTTCTGTAGTGGTAATGCTAAAATACAGTACTAAACAAATTCATAAGTCTCAAAGTTTGGGTTGCTGCTCAATTTGATATCAATCTTGTTCGCATTTTGAGATCTATAACTTGAACTTTAGTTCTAACAGTCTCACTTTCGAGCAGTGTTTGAGAAACTCAGCATCCATCTTTATCTGGAATAGATTAGGTTAGAGATGGATGCTTTTATCAAATTCTCACACCCAGCACTTACCATATTCCAGGTGTATAACAGTATAAACCTTCATCTTTTACCCAAAGTAATTTATTTGAATAGATAAAATCTTGCTGAAACTTGGCTTCAGAAAAGCTTCTGCTTCACGCTGTTCCCGCTCCCTACCGGTGTAGCTGGGAGAGAGGCCAGCAGCATGCCTTGCAGCATGAAGAGTGAAGCCAGGAAGCGCCCCAGGGAGGAGCGAGCCTTGCGAAGGTCACGCGCTCTGCCGGCCCCCTCAGGTCAGCGAAGAGGTTCCTTTGGGAATCTCAGAGAATTCCAGCTGAGACTATAACACGGGGGCAGGAATCACTCCGCTAGTCCCAGTGTAGGTCGTGGAACTATTAAATGTGAAGATCTTAAATGTAATATGAAATAGTAAACTAACACACAAAAATATTTATGCAGGAAATGCAGAAATGTATTTTTCTCATAGTTTGGGTTAGTTTGATCACTGTTGCTTAACCCTCCATTTTTACATTGCTTATTGCAGAGTTTGAGGTAAATATAGCTGCCTTATTTATATCTGAGAGATGACCGGATCGTAGCTTAGAAATACCAGCATGGGAGAAGATGTATTTTTTTTTCTGCTCCACTGAAGCAAAAAAGATCTAATACTTAAAAAGTTAAGCTGGACAAAAAACAATTAAGTTGGGTGTTTTTAATAGTGAATTTTCCTTGCTGGAGAAAGGAGAATTTCATTATTTAACATGCGTGTTCTAGTATACTGCATAGTAACGAGACTAAATTAGGCTAGCATGAAGTAAAACAGAGGGTGGAAAAATGACAGTGAAGTAGCTGGACAAACCTGTGAAGGGTTATATCTGTTCAGCTGCGAATGTTCCTCTTTTGCAGTAGTTGCTGTGCCTAACGTTGTCACTTGAAGTTTTTATTCTGCTGGTTTTGCACATAGGTCTGACCCTAAGCGCTTGCGGCGCCCGCACTGACTTCTGCGACACGCTCTGCCGACTCGCAGAATTAGCTTTGAGGGACTAAACAAAACACTTTTCCCTAGAAGTTATTTGAAAAAATATAAATTAACTCTTTCACTATGGTGTCGATTTTAGTGCAGTTTTCAGTTGACTACAATCAGTTGAATGCCCTGATTAAAGTCAAGCAAACACTTAAGCGTTTCACTGACCTGGGGTTCTAGTTTACGATAGCTTTTTAAAGCTTTAGGGCAGCTGTAAAAATCATGGAGGTAGATCTTCAAGGGGTATAAGTTATCAGAGCTCTCTGTGGCGGGGGTCTCGTGCCTGGCTCTGTTGTTAAAAAACCTGCCACATCACGCTCTTTTACGTTTAATATCTACAGTAGTCCACCTACGTTTTTTTCCACTTCAAGCACAAAAACCAAGTTGTTGACCGTCAGCTGTCTGATTTTTATCAGCACTTGGAAATAGATGATTGATTGGTGCAATCTCTGTACATTTTTACAAATCTGTCTTTTGTTTTTGAACTCGGAGGGGAGGGGGATGAATTACCTGGGGAATTAAAATGACCGTTGCAGTCCGTTGCTCCGTGTATGCTGTCAGTGTCTTACCAAGCGGGCGACCTCTGGCAGCCTGCACGACAGCCGGGAGCTCACCTTCGTAGCTCGCGATGACAATTGCATGCTTATTTATTCCTGAAGATCAGTAAATATTTTAAATCCCAGGCTGCAGCAGACAAAGAAAAAAATTCCGAATCCCCTTGAGGAGAGTTCTTTGGGCAGAGTCTTCTGTGCAAGACCACGGCCCGAAACAATGTGTCTCACATCTGCTTTTTGCAGTTTATAGTTATAATACATACGTACCTATATATGTGTGTGTGTGTGTGTATATTTGTTTATATATATACATATACATATATATAAAATATCAGATGTGTAGACGATTTAAAAAAGCAAGCCCAAAACTTGGTGTGAGTTGAAAGTTGGCTGCATAAATGTTCTCCAGATAAACTTATTAAATATTCATTGATACTGAGTTGCTTAAAATGATAACTGAACTACAACGTCTGAAACCTGGGAGGATCGAATGCTTCAGCTGCACCGAACCCAATTGATTTCGGTTGGGTTCTGCATGGGTGCTTGGGTCCACCTGCACAGAATAAATACATATAAAACTCCTGTTTTGAAAAATAAGATTGCATTCTGCAGCGTGTAGGTCGAATTCAAGAGCTGCTTGGACCCATGTTTTCCTAGGCAGAGGTGGAGCAGCATGGCAACGGCAGCGTTGCTGCCGGCATTCATACGTTCTCTGTTTCAGAGAGATGCAACTGCTGTGTAACAGCAGGAGGGCACAGAATCCAATTTTAGCTTTTAATGTTTGGGTTTACTGATTAGTTTTGCCATCTTAAATGTTATACTTGTAGTTCCCATATGCTTATCATTATTTATTACTTGCTAATTTTCAAATTGTACAAGAACTGGAGACGGCTTGGTAGCATCTTATAAAATGTCATACTTAACCAAATGAAATGGAAAGGTGAGATTAATTCAAACTTCTTGGTATTGTAATGATTTTCGCTGCAAGGAATTGTTTTAGCTCCCTGTAGTCTCTGTCCTTTATTTCATTAGTGCTGCAGTATGATATTGGTGGGGGGTATTGTACTATGAACTATGGTGTCTCAGTACTGATGTTGTTGTTCATGATTTAGTGTTGTCTAATCGATGCTACTACAGACCTTTCCAAAATTAAAAATAAATATTTCTGTTTCAGCTGGGTGAAGGTCATTTCATCTTTAGTGCGCATGTAAAGCAAAAGAAATATTAGATCCTTAACTTTATCAAATGGCTGTAGCAGAAGCCTTCTGTAGGCAGAGAATTCGAGCATTAGGACTAGGTAATAAAATCACTGCAAAATTTTTATGCTGCAAGATGCTTCAGAGGTATTTGCTTCTTCATTATAAATTAGGTCACAAAAGTTATCAGTGAGTTGTTTTAATCTCTTCGGGTTGAAACTTTGCATTCATTTTAGCAAATACAAGATGCGCATTACTTTTGTAGAATGTGGCTTTAAATGCTTCACCTGGAGCGCTCTCGCCGAAAATGGCTTCCCCTTCCCCCTCTTCGATAAAATACGTACTTCTCTCAAACACTTGGTGATTCTTTCAGTTATGCTATTAACAAGCTACTCCTAGGAGAGGAGTTATAGCAACACTTTAATAATACTACCAGTGTCACTGGCAGTTAGTGAAATAATTCTTGTGTGTTTCATGGGGTCTGAGCATCGCTTTTCATGCAAATCCGATGCAGTCTAGATGGCAGTAGTGTCTCAGTGCCTAGCGCTCAGTCCCGGTAACCCTTGCGCTGCCGGAGATGGAGACGGGTCTGGCACTGAGCTCTCGGGGAACGCGCACGGTTTTCGAGAGCAGGCCCAGGAAGGGGCGAGCGCTCCTGCTGCGTTTGTGGCCCCTCGCTTTGGGGCTGTACCGGGCACGTAGGCCTTTCCAGAGAGGAAGCTTGGCTCTTAATTTTCAGTGTCCCCCACTAGGATTTTCCTATAGAAAATCTGGGAGGAATATAAAAACCTTCTTATAAAGATTGCTTATAGCATGTTTAGCTCATTGACGCTGTTGTACTATTTTGTTCAAATTTTTTTGTACAGTGGTGCAAGATATATACCAGAGTTTGTGTTTTATCCACTCTGTGAGCTTAAAACCGTGTCCCATGCTTCTCAAATCCGCGCCGTTCAGGAAAGAAATGCTCCACAAAGAAGAACCGGTCGGCTTCCGCAGTGGTAGAGCGATCAGCCTGCGCTCTCCGGGCCGGACACAACCCTCCAGCCGCTCAGACCTATCCCTTGGGTATAGAGATGCCGCCCTGCGAATGAAGGGGAAGGACCGCGGGAGTGCGAGAGCTGTGGGGCAGGAAGGACCCGCCAGGTGCTTCTGTATCCCTCTGCCCACCCCGACCCCGTCCCGCGGGAGCAGGGGAGCCTCTCCCCGACCTCCGCGGGAGCCTCCCAAGGCCCTCGGCCTGGAGCTGTGCCGTGCGTTTCCTGCTTCTTGGCTGTAGGCGATGACTGGGGACCGGGGGCCTTGGACAGTCAGGGAGGCGGGCCATCCCGGGAGTGACAGGCTTTTGTGACTGTTAAATTCAATTAACCGCAAAACAGTCAGATATCGGTCATCCTTGCGGCAAAGAAGAACGCTCTGCAGATACGGCTCCGCAATCTAATTCTGATAAACAGAGTGTTACCACTTTTCTTTTGGCCCAAAAAAATTGTCCTGGCTTGAAAGGGTGCGTGTGTTTCACTGGCTACTCCTTTTGGTGCGACTGTCCCGTACCAGTTGAATGCGTCTGATGCTTTTCTCTCGGGCAGCTGTGAGAAGCCCCCCGTAGTCTCTCCTGGCCTTGGCGGTGCGTGCAGCTTCTGTCTCCCCGGCCCGGTGCAGCCGCGCCACGGTGCGGGAAGGACGAGAGCCCCGCTCCGGAGGAGCAGCGCCCGGCCGGCCGGCCCACCGGGGCGCTCACCTAGGAAGCAGGCTGGCGTGCCAGTAGTTTTACCCAATGGACCTCCGGCTGCGTAAACTGTAATTTAAGCAGCGAGGCAGCTTCAGCGGGCGTAGGTGCTGTAAAAAAGACAGATGCGTCTGCAAAACGCATCTGAAAACGGTGCTGAGGGCAGTCCCGGCCGGCCGCTCGCGCGTACCCCACCAGCTCCTCGGCGCTGGTGCCCGCTGGCCCGTGCCGGGTTATTCTGTCAGGGCCGGCGTATTCTGGGCACATCTGCTCAGTCAGGTGGTAGGTAAATGCTTCTTTTACTGTCTTTAATTACAGCGTCTCTAAATCGCGGAAACAACGCAAAGGTCCTTCTAGTACGATATATGCACTATATGGGGAACAGTTTCTAGGTGTACCAAACGCAGCCTGCTGAACCCGGCCTAAAAGGTAGCGGTTTGGGTCCAGCCCTGCTGTGAAGCAGGGGCGAGCCGCAGCGCTGCCGCGGGCCAGGGCAGCGCGTCCCCTTCCAGCCCCGAGGAAGAACAACGGGGCTGAGGCGGGTGGGCAGCGGGGGGAGGGTTAGGATGGATGACCAACAGAAAGCTCCTCTTACTGCTGTAGCTAATTGGCTACTCCAAGTCCCTTACGGTAAATCAGTAAGGACGAGGAGAAGCGCGGTGCCTGCAGCGGCTGCGTTAGAGGAGCTCTGCAGCTGCGGATCACCGAGTGCTTTTGTGGGTATAGCAGCTGCAGCCGAGGCAGCTAGGACACTGCAGTGTAACTTATGTACCGCGCGTGTGAACTGTTTCTGAGAACTGAAGGAAGATGTATTTCCTTCCATCTGAGCCACATCAGGAACACTAAATCTGGGGCGTTTGGCTTTTTTGGAGAACTTACTTGAGAACCTTTGAGAAATTTTGAGTTTCTGCAAAATATAAAGTAAACAACGTAGGGAAACGGTATAGACCCTACCCTTTTCAGGCCTTTTATGTTTTTTTCCTTCCTGTTTTTCCCGTTTCCTGTTACAACTTGAAAACGTCAGGAACGTAACTAGCGCAACTCTCAGGAGATGGAGTGTGATGTGTCAGACAACCCGTACTATGTTATGGCTTCGTGCACAACGGACGCAGTGAAGGGCAAAGCGCTCTTTTCCCACCCTCTTCTCAAGCCTCCCTCCCCTTGAAGTTTGAAACTTTGAAGGATGCGCATCCGCCCTGCTGTGCTTGGGAAAACCTGCCGCTTCCTCCTCCCAGGAGGAACAACTCACCCCCTCTCCCCCCACCGGAGTGCATAAAATACAGCAAGGAGGAGCGAAACGAGCTGCTGCCATCGTTCTTTAACCTAAAGAGCACGATATATATATATATTAAAAAAAAAAAGGAGGGGGGGGAAGAACCCCAACTTGTGGGCTCCTCAGCGGCCGCGCTAGCCCCCGGCTTTTCCAGCACGGCTTCCGCCGCCGGCCGCGGGCCGGTGCGCGGCCAGGGAGGCGCCCGAGGGAGCAGGGACCGGGCCGCTCTCCGCGGGGGCCCGCGCAGCTGCCGGTGCCGGGGGGCGGCGCTGGCGCCGGCGCCGCCGCCGCGCTCGGTCCCGCCCCCGCGGAGGGCGGTGCTGCGGGGCGGGGCGGGGCGGAGGGGAGCGGAGCGGGGCGGGGCGCCGCCTCGCCCGGCGCGCTGGGGCGGCGGCGGGGGCCGCGCGGGGCGATGGCGGCGCGCAGGAGGCGCGGGCGGCCGCGCGGGCGCTGAGCGCTGAGCGCGGCGGCGGCGGCGGCGGCTGCGCCATGCGGGCCGGGCGCGGGGGGCCGGGCGGGACACGGCGCCGGGGGCGGCGCGCCCTGCTGCCGCCCGCGGGCCCCGGGGCGCCGCGGCGCTGAGCAACAGTTGGCGCCGCCGCCGCCGCCGCTGCCGCTGCCGCGCAGCATGAAAGCGTGCCGGCGGAAGGCGCTGGCGCTGTGCCTGGGCTACGCGGTGCTGCTGCTGCTCGCCGCCCTCAACCTGCTGGAGTACAAGTGGCGGCGGGAGCCGCGGCGCTGCGCGGAGCCCCCCGCCGCCCCCCGCCGGCGCCCCCCGCCGCCGCCGCCGCCGCCGCCCCTCGGTGGGAGCCGCGGCCCGGCCGGCGCCCGGCGGCAGCTGGTCTACGTGTTCACCACCTGGCGGTCGGGGTCGTCCTTCTTCGGGGAGCTCTTCAACCAGAACCCCGAGGTCTTCTTCCTCTACGAGCCGGTGTGGCACGTCTGGCAGAAGCTGTACCCCGGGGACGCCGTCTCGCTGCAAGGGGCGGCCCGCGACATGCTGAGCTCCCTGTACCGCTGCGACCTCTCCGTCTTCCAGCTCTACAGCACGGCGGGCGCCGGCAAGAACCTCACCACGCTGGGCATCTTCGGCGCCTCCACCAACAAGGTCATCTGCTCCTCGCCCCTCTGCCCGGCCTACCGCAAGGAGGTGGTGGGCATGGTGGACGACCGGGTGTGCAAGAAGTGCCCCCCGCAGCGCCTCAGCCGCTTCCAGGAGGAGTGCCACAAGTACCGCACCCTGGTCATCAAGGGCGTCCGCGTCTTCGACCTGGCCGTCCTCGCCCCGCTCATGCAGGACCCGGCCTTGGAGCTCAAAGTCATCCACCTGGTGCGCGACCCCCGGGCCGTCGCCAGCTCCCGCATCAAATCCCGGCACGGCCTCATCCGGGAGAGCCTGCAGGTGGTGAGGAGCCGGGACCCCCGCATCCACCGCATGCCCTTCCTCGACGCCGGCCACAAGCTGGGCGGCAAGAAGGAGGGCGGGGGCGGCTCGGACTACCACGCGCTGGGCGCCATGGAGGTCATCTGCAGCAGCATGGCCAAGACCCTGCAGACCGCCCTGCACCCCCCCGACTGGCTCCGGGGCAACTACCTGGCCGTGCGCTACGAGGACCTGGTGGTGGAGCCCATCAAGACCCTGCGGCAGGTCTACGGCTTCGTCAACCTGGCGGTCAGCCCAGAGATGGAGAAGTTCGCCCTCAACATGACCAGCGGCCCGGGCTACTCCTCCAAGCCCTTCGTGGTGTCGGCCAGGAACGCCACGCAGGCGCTGAGCGCCTGGAGGACCGCGCTCAGCTTCCAGCAGATCAAGCAGGTGGAGGAGTACTGCCACCAGCCCATGGCCCTGCTGGGCTACGAGCGGGTGGGCAGCCCCGAAGAGGTGAAGGACCTCAGCAGAACGTTGCTCAGGAAGCCGCAGCTGTGACGGGGGCAGCGCGGGCGCCTGGCACCGCCGTCGGGCGGACGAGCCCGTCCTCTTGGCTTGAGTGAGGGAGGGAGCTGGGAAAAGCTACCTGGTTTCTGATTTCCTCCACAGACTGCTGAAGGGTAACATACAGTAATGTGATGATTTCTTTCTTTTTTTCCTTCTTTCCTCTTTTTTTTTTTTTCTTTCATTGGGTTATATACGATTTAAAAAAATAAAATGGAACTGAAAATATATGTAAAGCCCCTTTCCCCTTTGCAAAAATGCCAAGTGTGATTCTGTACCAAAATCTTGTTTACAGAGTTCCTGTTGGTTTGAGGCTGGTAACAAAACTCTTGCACAATTCCTGATACATCTGTCTCCCGTGGTGCGGAGGGGATGCCCTTGGAAGGCGTAATGCTGAAAATCAGACTTTTGTATGAAAGTAAATGTTCAGACGTGATAGTAATAAAACAAAATCAATAAATGATATTCATTTTTATAATTACCTCAATTGTTTGGGAATTACAGCATTGCTTATGTACAGCTTACAGGGGCGCTTGCTTAAAATAGCAGCGAGGACTCTTAAGGGTACGGGTGGAGGGCTGGAGTGCAACATTTGACATGTTCGAAGATTAGGAGCTGCTCTTGCACGAACAAGTACAGATCTCGTTCATGTAGCGCAGGTTTTATAGCTATATGAAAGCAGATTTCTATTTAACTATTGTCTCTTTTTGTTGTATTTAAAAAGTCTTTTAAATGCCACTGTAACAGTGTCCTAAGAGTTCTAAAACATTTGCCATCACAGCAGTATTTATTTTTGTCTTGATGTGTATGTCCTGGAGTCGCTGTCAAATAGAGGTGGATCTACAGTGTGACAAAAAAATTCAGGATTTAAAAAGACATTTATCGTACTGGAAACCTTAGCATGTGTGAAAACTAAAATAAAATTATATATTATATATATTCTGTAGTGCTAACAGTAGACAGTGAGATGTTTAAGACATTTCTTGACGTTGCTTGGTAGCAGGCATAACAGGGAAACATTGAAAAATGCGTAAAACCGTTTATTTTTTTCCCCTTTGTGTAAGTGTCAGAGAGTATATTTGTGCATTAGGAAGGAGGAAACGTAGAGATGAAGGTTCATAGCTATAATGGAGTTTTTACAGAGTCAAACTAGCATTCGATTTCAGAGTGTTGGTTGGATATTCATTCGTTGTGAATTGTCGTTGCTCTGCGATGGAGCCAGATGGTGATCTGGCTCTTTCTTTCTGGGAGCTTTGCCTAGAGAATCTGTCTCATCCATTAAACTTGATAAAAAAAAAAAAAAAAGAGGAGATTTTACTACTTCTGCTTTTATAATTTCCTTCAAAAAGTCCCTGTTTGGTAAAGGTTAAGTGATGTGTTGCACAGGAGACGTACAAACACCTCAAGTACTTTATTTAATCTTGGTGGTGGTGTTCTCTAATGCTCTTTGAAAGACTTAATCTTGAAACTTGATTTTTTAAACAAAAGTGGTTTGGCCAAACTGTTCTCTTGGGAGACTGTGGACTTTTCTGTGGGGAGTACGTTTTACATTGCCTATCTGGGTGTTGTGCCTTCAGCAAATGTGAGTAGGAAAAAGGAAACTGGTCTGTGAAAATAAATTGATATAAACAGGATGCTGATGAAGGGGGGTGTGTGTGTGTGTGTGTGAGAGAGAGAGAATATTGTAGTGACGTGCACTATGTCTTTCTCGTATTAGTGTTTCAAGTCAAACGGGTGATAACCGGCTACTAAGGTATTTGAGTTCCCGACGAAATTTTGGCTTTAGATGTTAAACTTGTTCTGGAAAGGAAATAGATGTTTAATGAACTAGTTCAAAGGTTATTGCGGAAGGCTGCCGATGCACTGCTGCTGAATAACTGTGCGCCAAACACCCGCTCCCTCCGTTCAGCGCTGCCGCCAGCAGAAGTAGCGTTAGTCACGTCCCGCACTGAGAACTCATGTAACGGGGCTACTCGGATGTGCTCCCAAATTCCAGACAGCGCTGCTAAAAATGGAAGGGATAGTTAATCTGATAATCAAAATACATGTCAAGGTGCGTGTGTTTTTTGCGGGATTGGGTGTTTTGTGTTAACACCCTGCATACTCGGATGCGATGCCGAAGGGATGGCAGGCATCGGGCTTCGGGGCGTCTCCCGCGCTTTTGGTTTTGCGCTCGGACCGTCCCGGGGCAGCGCTGGAAAATTCGGCTCTGCTTGGAGGTCACGGAGCTTGCTCTTCACCTGCCCGCCGCGTCGCCAAGCGCCCTCCCACGGTCGCGCCGCGCTGCAGAGCGGCGTGCCCCGCGGCACGGGACCGGCGCTGCCCCCCGGGCCGGGCGGCCGCCGAGGGCCGGAGCAGTTGCAGCACCCTCGTGTTGCAGCACCCGCTCTACCGGCGCGGCGGCGAGCGGCGGTGGTCGCTCCCGTGCGCTGGATTCCCGGGTCGGTGAAAGTTTCAAGGGGGGAGCAAAGTGAACAGGAATTGCCTCTGAGCGTGGGAAGCGTATCAGCCCGATGGACGTAGCTTGCGGAAATGCCCTTCAGGTCCTGGTTATGCTGAAAAGCTCTTTTCCCTCGTTCTGAGGGAGCACCAGCCGCTGTGTTCGCAGCGGTGCGCTGCGAGCGTCTGCCTCGCTCTCGCTGGACGAAGGGTGTCCGTGGAGTTACGACCTCTGAATCTGGTCCATTATTTGAGCTCCACCTACCACATTGCAGCAAGGAATTATTCAGCACGCTGCACGAGCGTACCTGGGCACATTTCAGCGGCCGGAAGAAGCGATGCAAAGCTTGCTTCCTCAAAATCAGGGACTGCAGTTGTGTTCCAGGCGAAGCTTCAGGAGGAGTGAATGGGATTTTGCTTGTGAAATGCTGGTCGGCTAGGCCCTATGTTTAATGCTGCTCTATTAAAAAATAAAAACGTAAACAACCGGCAGTTAAGAGGCTATTTTTAGGCCTTTTAATCTTACGTTTTCAGAAAAGAGGATTAGAGGAATTAAAAAAAAAACCCCATGATAATTGGAAAAAAGTTTTAAATCTGGAAACTGATAGAGAAAATAGGATATCAAAGTATTGGAACATGGTTATGAAAGACCTCTGCCTGTTGTGGGAGAGACATCTAGCTGAGATCTGAATACCTGACTCAAATAACATTTCGTGCTTGAAAAACAGTGCATGGGTTTCATTTCTGTCTGATTTAATAGCGACTGCGTGCTTCTTAAACTGAAGTTAACACTTAGTTTAGTGAAAAATCAATAGGATAAACTGGATGCAGATGCACTAAGCTACACTGAGCTGGAGGAGAGGGTATCTTTGAAGAGCTGGCGTGGCACTGCAGTAGAGCAGAAACCCAGTGCGCAACTATGTGCTTTTGTCTCCTGTGAACAAATACAGAAAATTGTGCAGGTGTTATTATGGGCAATGATCACTAAATGCACGAGAACACAGGAAAATCCTCTGTCCTCCAAACACTGAATCAGCTTAAAACATAAGCGTGAAAGCATGCAGGGATGTTGCAACTGACCTAAACGCTGATAAAGAAAACCAGTTTGGAACAGTTCAGGTGTCTTTGGGGCTTTCTAACAAAAAGAGGAAGTTCTTCATTTTTCAGATCTCTTCATTCCTTGTCAGGTGTCAAACTTCATCCCCTGGCTGGGGAGGGGGAGGAGCATCACCGATTTAAAACCACAAACCTTGTTTTTCAGTTACGATTTGAACTCGGGTCACTGGAGAGGAAATACTGGTGGTTATATTAAATTCTGAAACAAGTATTTTTCATTCTGTAGGCCATGAGAAAAAGAGAGGCATTTTTCTTCACCTTCCCTTCGCCCTTCATTTTTAATTGCTGCGGTGGATTTCAAGTGTCCTTAAAGTGAGGGCTTTTTAACATTAGCTTCTGCTCTCTGCGAGGGTCCTGGAGGTTGTTTGAGCTGTGCGTACCTTTAAATGCAGGTGTGGGTCCCTGTGGAGCTGCAAACGCCGGCTGTGGGGCTTCTTCACGTGAACAGGCTGCTACGCAGGCAAACGCTGCCTGCCTTACTCAAATGCTTAACCCTATGGATGTCAATGGATCAAAACTGTTCTTATTCTGATGCTATTTAAATTAAAGGCATTGCACCCAAGATAAATACTTCTCTGCTGGAATTAGGCACGTGAATGAAGCAAGTAGATGTAATACAGAGACTGTAAGTGGGGGTGAGACTGCCTGCCATGAACGTATCCACCACGGATGGTCAGCTCTTGGTGATAATCCTGGCAGTCGCTGGATGTGGTTTACCTTTGGTATCAGAGCTCCTGGGAAAGACCTTTTGAAAATGAGTGTGTGTGTTTTTGTGTGTGGTGTAAAACCAACAATACGTGGAATAACATTTCACCAGTATTTACCATGTTACATACATTTAAAGAAGAAAAAAGGTTATTGTGACTGTTTGGATTCATTGTTAACAAATGAGTTGTGTTAATGTGTTTAGAGTAACAGCTCTTGGCTGCCATGTTTGTAATTCTTCACATAAGTAATCAAATCTGCAAAGACAGTGCGTAGATTCTGTACAATACAGATTGTTTTAATTTTGCAAGTTAGAAAACTTCCTTGTATTTATTTTTCTTTGGAGCTTGGGGTTACTGGCCTCATGAGATCATGAAAAGAAGATGCATCCGATCTCAGAATGAGCCTGCATTATTGAGCATTTAGCATTTGGGCCAATGCAAACCCAATGAGAATCAGTGCAAAACGTAAATTGTGCTGTATTTCCTTGATGCATGAAGAGCCAGCATGTAAGTCAGCATACCCAGCACTCCTCAGTCACATTGATATCCTGAAAGCTACGAAAATAAATAATTTATAACATAAATTGCATTGCAGATGGGAGAACTAGGATTGAACAGTCGTCTTCTGCCTCGGCAGTGAAGCATGCAAGCAGTAAAATACATATAAAAATATATGGGATATCCTTCACAGAAGAAAATCCGGCATGTAAGGAACCCATTTTCAACACGGGAGGGACTGCCTAGGGCCACTGATGCTGGTGAGAGGTTTGGCATCCACTTCAACGTCTGATATCTGGAATATGGGTATTAGAAACAGGGTGGTGGGAGGGGAACTGAGGCTGGGTAGTAGGTTACTCTTTCTCCAGTCCTTTTATGGAAGTTCATGAGGAGTCTGGACAGCCTGAGGATCCTGTAGTACAAGGTACCACAAACTTGTCTCCAGATATAATGGCGTTATTCTGGTGGGGCTTGAGTGAAAATAGGGCTTTCCGGCTGAAAAAAAAAAAGATGAGCATGAGATTGGAGAAACTCTCCACGTGGAAAATTTTTACCTAGAAAGTGATCTGAGCAAGGCAGGCCTGCGTGAGCTGCTGAGCAGCCTGTTTCTGATGGCATCAGTGGAAGTTGGAGTTGCTAACTGGAACAGGCCCTCCAGCTAAAATTTTTATGAGCTCTAGATGTGCTGGTAAGCTGGTAAGAATGTGCTGGCGCATCATTTTCCCTGGAATGGGAATATTATGCAGGAGTCAGCTGAGTTATATTTCAGGGTGCTTCTGAAAATCATGGACTCATAATTCATGTTGGGAGGGATCTCTGGAGGTCCCTGGCCTGACCTCCTGCTCCAAGCAGGGTCGCTACGAGAAGAGACAGGGTTGCTCTGGGCTTTATCCAGTCGGGCCTCGGGAACCTCCAAAGACTGAGATCGCACAACCTCCCTGGGCAACTTGTTCCAATACTTGACTGTCCTCATGGTGAACCTTGATGCTGGTGCAAAACTGGCCCCAAGTTGCTAATTCTGTTATGTAAATTTATTGTTCCTTGATTTTGGTTTTTGCCCATGATTGCTAATAAGGGTCATGTCCTTGCTTCCCCTTAACTGCAGTAGACATCAGCTGCAGCTCAGCTGTCGCAAAGGGTCAGCAGCAAAATGGTTAATGAGCAAGTGATCTGAGTGGAAAATTTGGATTCATAATTAGAATGCTGCATCCAGCAATGTCCCTTGTTTTACCCGAGAGTGATAAAGAGGAGAGCAGAGGCAGAAGAAATTCATTTAGGAGAAAGGAAAGGAATACAAAGCATAACTCGCTCTTTCTCTACTGTAAGAAGAAAGAAATACTGTTGAGGAAAACAGAAAGAAACAAATGATACAACACAGCAAAGTTAGAAGAGGATGAATAAAAACATTTGCATGTTAAAAACAGGATAACGATTTAAAGGATTTAAGATAAAATATGCTGATGCTGTATGCTGTAACTATTTACAATTAATCATGCTATGCAGAAAGAGTTCTTCAAGTATTGAAGCAAAGATTTAGATTCATTTTAGATTCACTGGTTTTGTTCATAATTTTAAGATGAATTTCAAACAGGGATCATTTTCATAATTATTTGGATACTGTTGGTTTTCCAGTTCACTTTAGGTATAGATAAATACAGAACAGCTGACCTTTTGTTTAAGTGTTTCTTTCTTCGGACCTCTATGCATAAATTCTCAAGAAGCCCCCTAGTTTGCTAAATTCTTGGCCCCATCTTATTTTCCATCTGGCAGATGGTCCCTTCTCCCACCAGCCAGGACTATCAGTAGTTGTCTGTTTCAAGCCAGTGCATGTGTCGTAATATTTTATCATACGAGAAGAAATGGAAAAGGGGGCATGCTTAGTGTCTGCATAACGTTCACAACCACTTCTGACCGCTTTCAATGTTGTTTGCTTCTGATGGTTCCTGTGGGTGCTTGCTGCACAGGTCTGGGATCGCATTGCTTGGTCCATTTACTAAAATGCCAAGGATCCAAGGCACCTCAGGTATCTGCTTTTTCCTTTGAGTAAGATGTGATGGCTGCATCAGACCCTGCCCATGCCACCCCAGTGACGACTGGGAAAGGTGGGACCTTGCCACCTGCAGACTGCTGACACAGGCTGTCTAACCTGCAAGAGCAGGGCTAAGGGTTGAAGCATGCCAGCCTCTGTGGTATCATGTGCTTTTCACCTGCGTCCGCTCTAGCTTCAGCTCAAAACTTCGTGCTGTGCTGCAGATAAGTTGTGGCACGTAGCTGACAGTGTGAAGAGTGGACACTTATCTCTGGAAAGTCCTACCATCACGTCTTGGTGGAGATAGCGTCACTTTGTATGCTTTACATGACCATGGGATCCATCTCATGGTGTCTCCTCACAGTTAAAAATTACCCTTCATCATCTTCTCCAGCATGCTTTCAGAGCGCTTTCCTGTGTCCATTAACTCGCTGCACAGGCCCTTTTTTGGTTTTAAAATTGGCTACCCTGCTTCTTGTTCAGTAACTGAAACCATGCAGCTGGTGCTCTTTGCACATGTTTTGCAACAGCAGAGAAGAGGGCATTCCTAATGTGATGGGTGGCATCACCGAACTGGTGGTGCTGAAGGATCCCCTTATCAGAGAAAGATTTTGATTTGACAGTAAAATAGAGGTGGTAAGAAGGAGTTAACCATGCTTGTGTGTTCCACCATGGGAGCGAGCGAGAAGCTGCCAGTGCTGACCTTAGCGCTTTGATTTTGTAAGTGGTTAGCATCTGGTCAGTAATCTGACCTGAGTAACCTCTTTCATGCTGAGGAGAGGTGAAAATACACAGCGTAAATGTTTAATGCTGTGGCTACTGCCCAGAGGATGTTTACTGTATTGTTTTACGCATGTGACTTAGCCACAGGGCACATCTCACGCGTCTCTGAGCCCCCTCAATTTTCTTTTCTTTAAATAGGAAATCACGTACCTGATACCATGCCAGAGACGTAACCACTGACTCTCAGGACACAGTGCCACAGAGGTGCTAGGTAGGGACCTGATGTAGCACATGGAAAAGGACACCACAAACGGACAAGACACAGTGTAAACTTTTCCACTTCCCAGACAGGCAGCAGCTCCTTGTGAGAACTGGGCAAGGAGAGAAGTCTTCCCTGATTCTGCCCTGGGCTGAGTGCCCCCCTTGTCTTTATTTTCATTATTATTTTCATCTTTATCCTCCCCAGGAGGTCTGAAGGCCTGGCCCTGCTGCCTCACAGGTGCTTCTGCTTTCAGGGCTGTGCAATCAGCCTCAGGGGCTGCAGCTGGCTGGGGTGGGGGTGGTCCTGGCCGGTTTTGGGGAGGTTGGAGGGCAGCTGCCTGTGTGGGTCCTTGGGAGAGAAAAGGGCAGCTGTAAGCCCTGGGTGAGGGTGCTGCAAGGTGTGTGGGCTGCACCCAGGGAAGGTGTGCTTTGGAGTGAAGCATGGTCTGAAAGAGCTGGCTGGGGTGAGGGAAGGCTCCTGGAGGCCACCAGTGTGACTTGAGCGGGCTGCCTGATGGCAGCAGCTGGTGCGATGCCTGCTGCGGGGATGCCGGCACTGCGTGGACAGAGCCTGCCGGAGGTGAGTCCTGAGGGGTGTGCTGACGGGGAGGAGGATGCTGCTGTCAGGGGGTTATGGAGGGAAGGAGGGTGCTGTTGTGGGGCAGAAGGTGCTGTTGGGGCAGCAGGGGCTGGAGGGCATTGGGAGGCAGCAGGGGCCCAGCCAAGGGGTGGCTGTGAGGTCGCTGCTTGGGGCTGGGTGCTGACTGTGGAGGCTGCTGTGTGGAGAGCAGTGGTTGGCTGTGTTTTGGGTGTGAGCCCATGTGGGGTACCCCTGGTCCCTGTGGAGCGGGCCCCAGAGCGGGGTGTGCTGGGCTGGTGGGGAGTGCCGAGGCAGACAGCGATGGGGCCAGTGGGTGTGGAGCTGAGCCCGGGGCTGGGGCACGGTGACCCCGTGGTGTCAGTGCTCCTCTTCTCAGCTGTAGCATGTCCAGGCCTCTGCAGGTGGTCAGGCTCCCTGTGGCTTGATTGGTTCACTGGTAATTAGTATTTTGGAAAAGTGCTTTGCTCAAGGTGGTGACTGGCTGCATGTGTTTGTCTCTGCCACATGAATAAAAAATTGTGTTGAAGTTCAGTGCTTCGCTGTTGTTGGCTTTCACTAGAGCATAGCTTGTAAACTGTATCTGAACAGGTTCCTTAAATCATCCCAAGAAATCAATGAACCTCTTCCTCACTGTGGGCTTTGGAGCTTGGTACAGTGTCAAGTAATGGTTCCATATATATATTTATAATTTTCTTAAATCAATCTTTATGTAGGAGATACTGAGAAAAAGCATGTGTGCTGGCTCACAACATATGCCCTATTGACTACTGTGACCACTGGGGATGGGTCCTCCATAATCTATAATTCCTAGGTGAAGCAATAAATTAGACAAACTAATATCACGTGTAAACCTTGGATTGTCTTGGCTGAAGTGGGCAGGCAGTGCATAACCTTCTCTGGGCTAGTTGCTGAATTTCACCCCGTGGGAAGGTGAAATGGAAAAAACTTAAAAGATCTAAACATAATTTTAGCCAAAGAGTAGCTAACTGCACAGGCAGGTGATGCATTTAAAATAGTTCGTGCTTTAAAAACCCTTACAGCTACTTAGTTAGTTGCCTTAAATATAGAACAGAAGTACTGTCTTGAGTGTTCCCAGCAGCTCTTCTGCATGAGGTTACTGGAGCTAAACCAAGATGCCCACTCTATTTCTTCTCTGAGTCATCAGTGAAGGTTTCGGGGAGAGCGAAGGGCTCGCTAATGCTGTTTTAACCTCGGTGCCAATAGCCTCTGAAGCGCTGCGTTTGGTGTCCTGCTTTCGAGGTCGGGTAGACGGGCTCGGCGGGAGAAGGGGCATGTCCAGCGAGGCCGAGGCGATGAGCAACGAACTCCCTGTACCTGCGAGTTACCAGGCTGGGCAGGGCACAGCTGACACAACAGACCTTGTCATTGTCTTAAAGTTAGTTCAACGTGTGGTTTTTCTCTCATGGCGGTTAAATACCTTATTATTCAAGGCTATTGCCGTTTCTAACCCAGCTCCCCGTTACTCCAGGGAAAGCAATGCGTTGTTAGCATCCGCTGGACTGCAATGGCAACAAAAGCGCAGCCTGCTGGCATCCTTGTGCTTGTTCAGAACAGCTTTATTTTCAAAGTCGTTGAATGCATCACTGTTGCACATCTACTTTGTTTGTTATTGCCCGCATACTTTGGGTGTAAAACTGTGCTAACTGCTCCGGTAGCAGCATGAGCCCCAGCCTGTCTTGGAGCTCTCAGTTTTGGTCCCACCACCCTGTGAATAGCCGAGGGGCTGGAGCCAACAGTTGTGAGACACAAGCGGCAGAAATGCCACTAGCTACTTAGGAACATGTTCTCAGGAGGCCTTTAAAATTGGTCTAGCGGTGTTGCCGAGTGTGTGCGCATCTAAACACGTGCTCAGGCCTGACTTGTGTGTGTAAACGCTTATTGGGGCAGGTGCCACGGTGGGAGAAGCCTCTCAGGGGCTGGAGGAGCAGGAGATAGTTAGGCACATGGGGCACTTCAGCTCACAGATTTTAAATTAGGCACATGTTAAATCAATGCTTAGTGAAACACCATTGCTTTAAGATTAAAATGTGGTCTTAACTCATAGGCACTTAAATCCCACATAACCCACTGTCAAGCAAAGAGAATAACTGTATTTAAGGTAATTTAGAAAGGAAGAAAAGCATTTTATATCCTGATGTAAGACGCTGGGAAACAAGTGGTGCATGAGCAGGCCACGTGCAAGACGTGGTGTTTGACGAGCAGAAACGAAGATTGTTTTCGCTTACACAAGTGATGGCAAGGACTTGTCAGGCAGCAGAATGGAAACAAGTTGCTGAAGGCTGGGACTGGGAGCAGAGGTATGGGCAGGGCTGAGCGCGGATTTACAGCGGAGGTGGCAAATACGCTGCCTGTACGGATTTCCCCTCTCGTCTTAATGAAGCATATTGCATAGTAACAACGCTTCCCCCTCCTTTCTGTTAAGCTGAGCAGACTCTGAAGTATACGCTTCCCCTCCCTAAAGAGGAATTGAAGTCCCTAGTAATTACTTTCAGATGTGCTTGAATTATAACGCTGCCTTGCTTCCTGCGTGGGCCGGGTGCTGCTCGGTCAGCCGCCTGGCCCGGCCCCGCTCCGGCGCGCGCTGGCCTGCCGCTAACAGCGTCTCCGGGCACCATCCTTTCGTAGCGGTCCCGCCAGCCTGGGGGCTCTCACGGGAATCTGTGCCCGTGCCGCGAGGGCAGCGTTCACGCGGTTCCCCGTAATACAGCTTCCGGGGCCAAACGCTTCTGGTCCTAGCAGGAGTTTAGCATGAGCCGATGCCCTGAAACTGGGCTGCTTCCTCTAGGGAAGTAAGGAGAAACCTTGCCCTGTGTTTCCAGCAGTGTTTCCCGGCTGTGTAGCTGGAAGTTTGTTCTGACAGTAGTTTCTTAAAAGTGTTCACAATTTGCTTGTTTTCTCTATAAAAGCAGCTAGCTTCCTGAGCACCCCTGTTATTCTGGAGGCATGGCAGGAGCTGGTGCTGCCGGCCTGCCACTCTGACTTTCTCATCTGCTGCTTCATCATGGTTTCGTGGCAGTGACTTCAGTTGTCAGGAAGTCAATACAGTGAATTTGGGAAGAGCCACAACTGCTTGGGAAGTGGATGCATCAAGCTAAACAGTTGATCTATCAAATTCACTTGCGGTATTTGTTTCAGTAATGGATCGCAGCCTGCGGTGCAGCTAAGCGATGGCCTCGGCAGTCGCCTACGTCCGGGTTCAGTCCGCCTGGCCGTGCGGTAGAAAAATCTCTTCAGACAACAGAAAACGTTTGTCCTGGAATTCTTGAAGAAAAAGCACAAAGTTAGGCTGCCTAGAGGGAAAACGCAGCCTGGCCCTTGTTCCCTCCGTGTCCCTTTGCCTGCCCGCGGGCCTTGCGCATGTGGATTTTGTGTGGGGATATGCTTGATGGAAGCACTAGTTGGGGATGGGGGGCACAGCCCTCTGCTGTGATTATCTTTTTTTTTTTTTTTTTTTTTCTCCAGGCTGTAAATGCCTGAAGAGAGACTTTAACATGCAGATTAGTTGAGTGAAATGACCAGAAAGAATATTTCCATTAGAGCCGTGAATCGGGATTCAGATTTGATTGTGTATTATATCCTCAAACGGGGTTCAGCCCAAAGCGCCTTGGATGGCAGCGGGGGAGCTGAGAGGCAGGGCGCCCGCTGCCGCGGGCCGTGAGCTGCCTCCCTAGACAATGCGCCTGATTTCCCTGAGTGCCTCTCTTCTGCTGGCAAGTGTAGTTCTGCTGCTGGGAAGCAGGGATGTTCAGTAGGTAATATAACAAAATCGGCTGCTTATTTGATGGGGCTGAGGAATGAACGGCCTTTCTAGCTTAATGAAGGATGAATATTTCTGGATGGGGTTCAGCAGGTTCATAATAATGCCAAATCCAAGACTAGCTATCTGGGAACATATGAAACTTGCTTAAAACATAGCAGGTATTTGACAATAGTGCTCTGAGTCAACCTGTATTTATTTATTTATTTAGGCAGAGGATTTAAGCCTCCTGCTCCACCTTTGGGATCAGGATTGAGTTATGTGGGTTTCATATCCTGATGCTAGAGTGATCCTAAACCTTTAAAGGAAAGGACTGTCTTTTACTACGTGTATGTTGTGTAGCACAACAGAGACCTACTCTTGCAAGGATCCTGTCCTGGTAGTGCAATACTGCTGTTTTGCTATATCAAATGACTCCAACTAACTAAAAAACATAACCATTGTTTCTGCTCTACTGTGGGCAGCGGACTCTGCTTTTCCTTGTTGTGCCGACGGATGGATGGCCCTTGGTGAAGCAGCTTTGTAGCGCAGAGGTAAAGCAGACCGCTTCTTGTGGACGGCAGCGCTCCGGTCCCAACTGCAGGCTAAACCTGTTTGAGGCTGGGATCCCTGTGGCAAAAGGAGAACAACTTTCTCTGAAAAACGTTTTTGGATTGCTTAGAAAATTCCCATTTTGAACCTCACATGTAATATCTGATTTTTAGTACAAAGGTACTAAAATCCTCAGATGAAGAAGATTCAGAAGGGAGGGGGGAAAAAAGCTGACTTAGAAAGCTGTCAGGATTAGACACCTTTGTGGAGAGTACAATTTTTCCTCTGGATCACTATTTTTAATGGATATTGTCCCAAAGATTAAAAAAAGTTCTTCAAGGGAAGGTTCTTCAATACTATTATTCTCAAATTATAACTTCAAGAGGATAGTTGCTATCCATAAAACAATTTTCTCCGCTTTTAAAATAGCATGACTTGAATCTAGTCATGTTAAAATCTTTAAATCAAGAGGTTTCTTAAAGATAATGAAGTTCTAATATTGCTTAATTATTTCCCTTCTTAGAGAAATGCTAGCTTACGGATTCTGTGGCTTAGGGTCATGCTTCTTCCCAATGGGTAGGGTTTGAATTTGCAGGGTTCAAAGCAACCATGTGATATGCTCTATGCTCCCCTGCCCCCAGCTCCCAGCATTATAAATGGCCAAAATTATTTGGATTGTTTTGGAAGACAGTAAGGGAAAAGAAAGATGAGATTATGGGATGCAACGGCGGATTAAAGCCATTTCTGGCTGACTGAGGTGCTGAGCTAATGAACAATGCAAGACCAAATTTCTGTGAAATCAAATGTTCTTTAATGCATCTTGAGTGCCAGCTCTGGGAACACATGTTGTCTTCTAAGAACGTGCTGCCATCTGCTCCGTTCACGTTCTTTGTTCCCAGGCGCGCGCCACCCCCCCAAGACATCATTCAGGAGCAAATGAGTTGCATCGTCAAATATGTAGATCCCTGTTGAGGGAGGGGAAGCCCGGCGTAGTGCCATGCCAGGGTTTCCCGGAGAGCCGTGTCTGTGCATAACGTACCCTCATCAGTGTGTGGGGCATCTGCTGTGCTTCTGGATGCTGAACTAGCAGTTCAGCACAGTTGTCTGTCCATCTCTTTAAATCTTCTGCGATTATAACTCTCATTATAATCCCTCGTTGGTGTAAGTGAGAGGGAGGGTGTAATGAACTTGTATAATTTGTTTTCTACTTATTGTCAAGCTTTTTCCAATTGTAAATAACATGAATTAAACCCCGTCAGTAATCTAGTCAATGTGCATTAAATCAAATTGAGCATATGTTTCAGAATTAGACTACAGATCAAATCAGAATGTATTCTTTGGGTAGTTTAAAATCAGGAATACTGAACCTCACAAGTCCTTAGCGCTACTGAATAACATTTAAAGCAATGTAAACTTAAGATCAATGTATAGTTTTAAATTTTGTATATTATTGTTTTCTAAAAAGAATAGTTGGGCTAGCAATGTTTCAGCTGATCTAATTTTTTTTTTTAATCCCTAAGTTCAATTTTTGTTATTTATTTGCTTTGAGACTTGGTTCTGCTGCTTTTTGTACTACGAGGTGTTGGAACCAAGTCACCTAACTTCAGTAAAACTTATTTTCTTCCTTTGCAAACAGCAGAGGAGTAAGGCTTCTTTTCTGTGTACGTTTCTGAGATTGTCATTAAAAGATCTTGTACAAATTGCAGTTTTTAAACTATAGTTGCTTTTACTCATGCCATGCATATTCTTGGATAGAAAGTGGCGCGAACAATTACCACTTAAGTAATACCAGTCATTCCAAAGTATCTGAAAGTATCAAGGTATCTCCAGGCAATACCACTCTTATCGCAGGATGTATAAGTAACTGCTGATTGATTAGCGTTTTAAAAACAACACCTAGATGAACCTCTGTTAATGTACCGATTGTGAAAATCTCTCTTCAGGCAAAAGTTTCAGTCATATTTGGGTTGCAATGAATTAAGTTCTGTGTACCTTCCTAGAGTGTCACGACTTGACTACTTCCTGATAGGCCTGTGAGCTGTTTAATGTCTGTACAGAGCAGATACATGTTTAAAGCTTTCTCTGAAACATTCTGTTAAACTTGGAGAGATGAAAGGAAATAAAAATGCTTAGTTGGACTCATGTCTCCAGAAAGCCCAAATATTTTTGGTTATTGAAGTCACTTAGTCATCTTTGTATTTGACTGGAAAATAGAATCACCCTATATATATATTTTGCTATCTCATACGTGTATATGTCAGATGTACACACCTGCATATATGAGAGAAGCAGACTTGTAGTTCTGAATTCAACTCTTAAAACTATTGAGTAACAGCTACACAGCAGACTTGATTTTGGCAATGCCCTTTTACAATACTGCACATCATTTGTGCAGGATGAAATGTGTGAACTTGTGCAGTGTACAGTGATAGTTCATTAAATGCAGTTTAGTTTACATGTAACTGGCCAGCTTAGTCTTTTGGATGTAATTCTAAAAATGAGCTCTGGAGTCAGCAAATATGATTCTAGAATTGGGAAGTCTAAAAGTCTGAAGTATTTATTTTTGAAAGGGAAGCAAGAGTGAATTTGGAGTAGAGCTACAGCAGAGGACTTTCACAGTGCCTGAAGCAGGCTCTCTGGAGAGGTAGTGCTCACTGCCGTCCTAGGGGAAACGCTTGGTTACATGCAACATGTCATCTCTCCTAGATGAATCTTTCAGCCCTTGCATGATGGACCTTATGCCACGTTCACCGTCTCTCGATGTACAGAGCTATTCGGAGGAGTAAGGGCATGGGGTTTGGGCTCCATCGCTGGTATAATGGACAACTGGGATGCATGGAGCAGTTGTGTGGGGCCTTGTGACTTGGTGCTGTCAGATAATGCTGTGTTGTGACTAATGCCTTTCTTCATTATATTGTTGCTGAAATCAATGCAAAACACAATTAATCTTTAATAGCACAAGGCAAGAGCCAAAGTAAAGAATAGAAGCAAATGACTAACAGCAATGAAAACTGTTGGGAACGAACAGCCCCATCAAAGGGTACATTCAGAGTTGATTTAGAGCAGTAAGTAAAGATGATTCTGTATCTGGCTCAAAAACTGATAAAGGCAACAACCATTGAAGGCATATCCACTGCACACAACGGGAAAGTCTTTTTGTGCGTTTTAATTGAAAAAATGCACTTAAATTCCAGATGGTGGTTATGCAAATAACCTTTTAATGGGTAAGCAGGAATATTTCCCGTTGCCCATGTTTATTTTCTGAGATTAAAGTTTTTCCTGTGCAAACAGTGTCCACAGGCTGGTATGTGGCAATGGACATCTGTGCTTTTTCAAGTCGTTAGCACCCAGATCAGTAATTTTGGCTGAAGTTTTGAGTGCTGAGCATTGGCTTCCAGTACCTCAGTTCAGCTGATCCAGAGTAGGGTTGGCAGCTCTCTGTTGGCTGGCTGGTTTTCTCTTCCCCAGTTTAAGCCTCCCTTGTGGCAGGGAAGCTCTGCAGAGCGTGCCCGCTGCCGGGGTCTGCCCTTGCAGTGCAGGCATGCCCTATTTAAGAAATTGCTCCATATTCTGCCCAGCCTTGATGTAATCTCAAACACCGCTCTTGTGGTATGTGGTGGCTGTGGTCTTTTTTTCCTTCCACAAGTGTGTGGAGAAGCAGGTGGTGTAGCCCTAAAACTTGTGCTGTGTGCGTGGAGGACAGTAAGGCTGCAACATGAGCTAAGGTAGTTACCAGCTTTGGGCTGTGGCTGAGATAGGATACAGGCAATTGGGGAATTTGAGCTGCTGCTTTCCTTAGGGTGACTCCACAGTGTTTCAGGAGCATAGGAAGAAACTATAACTGTGTGACTGTCAGGTAGTCTGATTTGTGACTATAACTAGCACAGAGGTTCATGTCTTGTGCCTGGTTTCTAGGAATGTGTGGCCAGAATCCAAACTGCTCTTCTGTGACAAAAAGTATTGTATGGGGGAAGTTCAAATGCTCTGAATGGTGACTTTTAGCCTGAGTGGACAAATGTATCAAATGGCGAAACTGGCAGCGATGCCAGGTCTCCCGCTATTCTGTGAGCTGCCTGGGTGCCGCTTTGGGCAGCGCTGAATCAGCGAGGAAGTTAGGGTAAGAGAACAAAGAAAGTGAAGCTGCAGAGTGCAGAGATAAAAAGGAACGTTCTGAGCAAACATCGAGACAGGTGAAGAGACTGACAGCAGTGAACTAGAGCTGTCAGCAGGTGATGAGCTATATCTGCAACCGTACTGGTAGCACAGCTCTTGGATTCTTGGGTGCTTAAAACTACTGTTTTTAAGTGATTTTATTTGTGGATCCTCAAACACTTTTCAGTAGAGATACAGGTGTCTCACTAATGTATTGCCACTGATAGTGGACTTCCATAAACTATGTCTAAAATGCAGGACCCTAGTTTCTTCTGTTGGAGTCCTTGGATGTAGTTTCTGGACCTTCAGAGGTCTACTGCTTAGTGGATTACAATACTTTAGAGGAATTGCAAACCTGAAGGAGAATCTGGTGAAAATAGGCAGAGAGATGTAAATTTCATTTTTTTGACTACTAGCTTATTAGCAAGACCCCACAACACATCTGGGGGAGAAGGACGGTGAAGCAGATGAGTTGAACTGTAATGTAGAGACTAGTACTAATATCCCTAAAGCACTCAGGGCCGCTCTGGGTTAAATGAATCTCGAAGGAGCTTTTTGCATGTGTGTTTCCTGAAATCTGGTGGTTGTCCTCTTCCAGCACTCCTAACCGCAGCAAAGAAAGGGATGTGTAAAATTGTGGCTCTGCTGAAGGCAGTGACCAGATTCCCAAAGACCGCAGTAGCTGTACAGAGCGAGAGCCTGACACCATAACCCTTTGCCACCTGTAAAACAGGGATGTTATTGAGCATAGGGTATCTGAGGGGTTGGTGTAACTTTGCAGTGCAAAGCTGGTGTTAGTCCAAGGAACTCGGTAGGGTTACAGTCGGGGAAGGAGGGAAGAAGAAAAGACGTACATAGGAGCTTTTCAGTGAAACGAGGCTTTCAGAAGCCTGATTAACATGTCTTATCACAATGTTTTTGAAATCATGCAGCACTTTACACCCACGTTGTCCTGGCTTCCACTGAAGCGTACAAAACCCCCTCTCCGGTGGTGTGGCGCTCAGTCATGTCAGAAGCCACGGCTCCGGCCGCTCCGCCTGCCTGGCCGTCGCTCCTGGCCCCACGAGCGGCCTCGGTCTGGCTGTTTTGCTGCTGTGCTATGAACTGGATCAGTGAGCTGGGCTGGGTTAAAAATAATCCCCTTGTAACCTAGATCATGCCACAGATCTTGTGCGTGTCACGTGGCCGGCGAGGGGCCAGCTCCTTGGAGGTGTGGGTGTCAGGGGGAAGGAGACGAGAGCCGGGGGGCAGAGGCGGCGGGTGGGAACTCGTTTAGCAGGCTCGACGCTGAAACCCCGTCCTGCAACAGGAGATAAGGCGGCAGCGCGTGTGTAAACACAGGCCGCTAAAGGCCTACGTCAGGTGTGCGGTGCAGGTGCCGCAGCACCTGTGATGGAGATGGCTGGCCCTGAGACGGGGGTGCCTGGGTGGTACTGAGTCTGTCTGCCCCTGTGGCCGTGGGAGATCTGGGTTGGCGCGTTTCTTAGTTGGAAGGGGTTCAAACCAAAACTCCTCTTTCCGGGTGATTTTTTTCTTTTTTTTTTTTCTAGCCATGAGTCCCAATAGGGTTTTAGAGGGGCGCCCTCCTGTAGCGCAGCTCTGCCTCTCGGGGCTGGGAGGAGGCTCCAGGAGGAGCGTTCCCCGTCACACCGGGGGAGCGAGGGGCGAAGCCTTGGCTGTGCAGCCCGGGAGTTGCAGTGCTCGGGTGGGCGTTGGGTGAAGCGCAGTCCTCCTGCCCGGAGTGCGGCAGCCGAAGCTTGCGGACCGCCTTTCCCAAAAGTTGCCTTGCCCCGGCGTTCGTGGCGTTGCTCTGTGCTCGCCTGCGCTCTGCGCCTTGCGAGCGGCCCGCGGAGCATGGGAAGGCTGGCAAGGCAGGCTCACAGAGAGACTTTGCTGAAAAGCCGTTTCTGTTAACGGCTGAGATCTGGAAGCGGTCTGCAGCGGGGCTTCAGGCTGAGCCAAGTGCAGGAACCAGTCGCTTTCGGAGCACTTAAACCTGTGATTTGTGGGTGCAGTCCCATAACTGGACATCTACATGCAGCTGAAATTACAATGACATCTACAGCTCTGCAGTGTGTTATAAGTGAAGCAGTTTTAAATATTTCTATAAAAACAGCATTTAAAAGATGAAGTCTTTAATACTTGACTGGCAAATAACTGATGGCGGTAATCTACTTACTGTGTAAGGGCAGTACATAGGTTATTGAAAACGGATGAGAGAAAGCACTCTGCAGATGCTATGTTTGAAAATATCTTAAATCGTCCTTTAATACTGCAGAAATTAGTGAGATTTCAGTCTTCCTGGGTTTTGACCTTTTGTGAGTTATTTTTGGCTGCTTTTATTTGTTCAGATTTAAAAAAAAATGCAATATTATAATCAAATGCAAAAGTTCACCTCCTTTCCAAGGCGTGCGCAAGAGGAATAATGGCTGTTATCCAGAATCATTTAGCGTGTGTCTACACAGTGCAGCGCTTAACGAGGTAGGTCCCAGAAACAGCGTAACTGCATTAACATGGTGCTCTGCCTCTGCAGACATACCCTCCTTCTCAGCAGAGCTAATTAGCCTACACAGAGCGCTGCAGTAATGTGCTTACACCACTTCCAGACCGGCGAGGTCTGCCTTTATTTTGCAATATAAACCTAGTCATCTTTTCCTTGAGTTTCATCTTTTTGCAGATGGGAAAATTCATTTTAGTGTCACAGACTTTCTTTCTCACATACCAGTCTCTTCCTTGCTTTCTTCAGTAGACAGTTTTCAAAGTATGCTGAAGAGGATGTTTGTGGGTCATGATGGTACCAAAAATGCTGGTCTCTGCAGGCTGTTTAAGCTATTGGAATAAATAATGCTCTATGTATCAGTGCTGATTTTTAAGGGTACTCTGTAAATGTGATTATTCCTCCCTGCTTTCATAGTTTATGGCTTTATGAGCTATTAAAATAACCATGCTTAATCTTAGTTTTACCATTCTGTTCTGGTAAGATCATGAGATACTGCTTTTTTTTTTTTTTTTTTTTTTAAACCTCTGAAGACAAAGGGATGATACTGTGTTTATGTTCTACGTTCATAGCTATTTGAGCCTTGTGTAGGCTCTTTTTTTTTTTTTCTGAAAACTTTTCGGCAGAGAAAGTTCTGTAGCTTTGCTGTAGAGAAGGTATCATGTCATTACACCATACGGATGTTTTATGAACAGAATGAGATATTTCTCCATACCGTGGAATAACAATTTGAGGGAATCGGACTCAGTTATGTACGATGTTTCTCCATATTATGTGATTCAACTTGTCTTTCTTGCATTGACAGTAACTAGGAATATGTACACTTCATAATTATCTAGGGTACCTGTAGAATCCGTTTTCTTTCCCCACACCGGTCATTACAGCTGACCCAGGGCTTTTATTTTAAGAAAGCAATTCATGCTCCTCATTAAGGCAGGTCTGCTGCTGTTAGCTTTACCTGAAAGTTTCTCTTTCATGAGTATCTCTGTAGTTTTTGTTTTCCTTGGCTTGTTTCTTTTCAGCTCCAGATCCCATAAAGCAGCTCAGCTGCAGTTGTCACACCAGTGCTCTGAATAAGAGAAGCCCAAAGGGAGAATTTGCTTTGAGATGTATTGCGAGAAGCATGGCTCCTTTCTTGTCGAACCAAAAGGTACCAAACGTTGAGGCTGTTGCAAGACTGCTATATACTTTGCTAGTATATATTTGCTAGTATATATTTGCAGATCGGCTACTGGAGTGGTTTCTTCAGTCTCACACCTGGTGATGTCAGACCCGTGTTTTCAGCTCATCTGTGGCTTGCGTGGTTGGATGTAACCACTGTCTGAGGTTGTTCCCTGGTCTCTCTCGGGTGACACACTGATGGCTGCAGATACCGCCTTTGGCGTGAATCCATCCTTGCAGTTGCTGTCGTTCTTTTTGCTATAAAAGAGAAATCATGCAGCATTGTCTGCAAAAATCATCCTATTTAATATTCACTGTTCCATGTTCCTCAGATATTTAAGAATTTGGGGCTGTGAAATGTGTCAGTTCCCTGGAGTCCTAAACTTACTATAAAAGGATTGGGAATATTTCAGTTGTTGAAATCTAGCAGAGGCTATTGTTGACGGAGACTCATCTGGCTGTCTGCTCATTTTTCATTGTCCTCCTTTTTCCAATTGAATGCCTGTGTTACCCCTGACATAGCTTAAGCCTGTCTTCCTCAATGGTCTCTAGTTGCTTACTTTGGCTTCATACTAGTAATGTTGACTCCATTTTTCCTGTGCCTGCTTCGGGAGAGTGTAACTTGCGTTACTGTTTCTGTTGCTGCTGGGTTTTAGGACACCACCTGACTGAATCGATCTATCCCTACAGCACATCCCCTGGCTTGTTGTTCTTGTTGTCTCTCTGACGTACGGACTTGGCTGACAAGTTCTGTCCTGATAAGACAGAGTTGTCGCTGATGGTCGTCTCCCAGCAGAGGTCTGTTATCTTTGCTGGCTGTTTTTTCACTGACAACAATTTTTTTCCTGTCTTCCAAAACTCATTACTACTACTTTTTTTTTTTAAACTTTGAATGTTCTTGGGAGGCCTCTATTTATTTGATTTATTCTTTCAATTTACGTGAAACCATGGTAGCTTCAATTAACAGGCATCCATCTGTGCTCTCGGCACCCTGATGGTAATTAAAATTAAGCATCTCTATCCAAAGCAATATATAGAACCAAATTTTTCAAAACAACATTTCTGGAAATGTCTAGGTGAAGGGGCTCCCTCTTTTGCTGGCTTCCCTTAGTTCGTAGTGGTGGAGTGAAATCGTTACTGTGAATTAAACCTATACTTTAACAGCTATGCCTGCTGCTTTAGCACTTTTTACAATAGCAATACTTCACCATGCTTGCTGGAGTTCACACCCCTTGCCCAAGGCTGGGAAGTCCACCAGCTCCCGCTGAATAGCGCGTTGTCAGGAAAGCAAAGCCCGTAGTGAACCGCCCAAGTTTTGGGCTAGCCAGACCGGCAGGCTCTCCAGCTAAGGATTGCGCTCAAAGCTTGCTGGAAGCTGCCGCAGAGGGTCCGTGTCCGCAGCATGTGGCTTCCAGCTTGCAGCATGAAACTTCTGTGCCAGAAGAGTGCACAGCCCCGTGTGCTTCATGCACCAGTTGGCCCAAGCATGGGAAGGACTAAACTACGAAACGGTTATCTTCCTGTTCAATTTCTCAATTTTATGGCCTTCGTTTCCAGTCCTTGGAGGTTAACCTGCTCTAGAACTGTGTCGTTATGATTTTTTTTTCTTTAACCTCTAATTTCTTGGTATGTTTTCTTTTTATTTAGAAACAAAGGAGCCTTAACCTAATTGAATTACCAGTGTACATTCTGTTGGGTACAGCTCTTCCATAACTTGTTTCTTTATTATCTGGTTTTAATCCTTTTTTAGGAAAGGTGGTAAGAAAATGGAACAAATTCACTGATTAAAGTGGACTTAATCTTTGCCTGTGTGTGCCTATATAATCTATTAAAGGATTTTGCAGACCTTGGGTAGCGCAAGGAGGTAGTACTACCTAGCTGGCTCAGCAGGCTATTTTTTTTTCCACATGTCACTCGTGACTTTGCTTTGTAAGCAGTTATTTATCTAAGGTTTTATCAGAAGAATTCAAAGTCACTTATAAAAGTGATTTAAAAAAAAAAAAAAAGCAATTTGTGCCTGTTGTGAAACTTTCATGAGCAGGCAAAATTTCTGTGCCCGCCGCCTGGCGAAGCGGGGCCTGAGGCTGTGCGGAGGGCTGGTGGCACAGCTGCTAGCACAGCGCCCGAGAGCAGAGTAACGCCACTGTGTTGTCCAGTTATACAGGCGCTCATCAGACTTTTTTAGATTCTGTAAGCTCACTGAAGATGAATGCATGCTCAATTTGTGTTTTATTTAAAAAAAAAAAACAAACAAACAAACAAACTACATATACTGTGTATTTATGTGCCACACTTGTATCTTTCTGGTTAGTTAAGTACCTAAATAATAGGCTGCAATAGTAACAGTGACACTGTTTGTGCAGTTGCACTGCTACTTAAAAATAAAATGATCATAAGAAATCGGCTTATTTTTAATATCTAAATCGGTGATAATTAGCCCTGCTCACAAAGTAGTTTCATGAAGGACTGTGATATGAATTGAAGTAAATATTGTTACTAATCATGCAAAGGCAGTGCTTTTCATTAGGCTCTTTCCCTCTTGGTCTTCACTCTCACCTCAAAACCCTGGAAGTACTTTTTTTTTTTTTTAAAAAAAAAAAAAAAAAAACCCAAACCCAAAATTATTATTGGGTATAAGGAATGATAACATTTCTCTCTGCTGCCAGCTTTCTCCATCAACATTAGCTCACTTGACTGCACCGGGTGCCTCTCCAGGCTGATGGGGTAGGAAGATGATGGGCGGCTGCTGGTACGGCACAGGCTGTAATAACCGAACACCGGACACGTGCTGTATGTTGGCCTGTGTCTTGAGACATGTTTCAAGTGAAGTGCAGTCTTAGGTCCAGCTTTCGTCCCCTTTAATCTAGTGGAGGACATGCTGCAGTACGTATGGCTGGAGGGGTAAAGTCAGGACGCTGGGAACGTGTACCTAAAGCTGCTGCCTTGACCTTGACGTTGGCCTGGCAAAGTTCACCGCTGAACTGTATAACCAAGTGGTGCAGCGATATTGCCAACACCACAAAATAAACGCTCTGTTTAAAAATGTTTAATGGTGAATTTTTATCTTTAAAGTCTACGTCTGAAGGTCCCTGCACTGGTGAGTTACTGATAAGCGAAACGGGGTTTTGCAGGCGAACAGATTGCAGGAATCGGGCTCTGCTGTACCGTAGGTTATTTGGATCTATTTTGAGATTTTTCAGCTATTGGCTTTCCCCTATCTCTAACACGCTCCGTCTGGTAGCATGTGTCGTAACCCAGGTGCCCTCGGCACTATCCGTGCTGGAGCTTTCTTCCGACAGCGCTGGAGCAGCGTGCCGGCTGCGTCTCGCATCCACCAGCGTCCCTGCCCTCAAACGGCGAGGGGCTTCTGCGAGGAGCACAGGGAAAAATACATGAAATACCTGGGAAATGAGCATGTCTCTAAGCTCTTGCTTTGAAATAATTATTTAACACAGTGAACATACGCTTAAAGGATCTGAACAGCAATATGAGCGCAGGTTTTTAACAAACTGTACTTCGCAATAACTTGTTAAAGGCAAATTTTGAAGACGTAGCCTTGCTGATAGTGTCAGAAGGATGATAATACAATTTAGAAATACAACTTTTTGTTCAGTTATTTTTAATCATTATGCTTCTGACTTGAAGATTTGACATCTTCAGTGTATTGACTTTCATATTCTGAAGTATAGATTGGGTAATATTTACATAGAGGTGGTTAGATCTGGCATCCTGGATTCACTCAGATGTGAAATACAAAATTAATAGGTTGAAATGATGGGTTTTTTTACTGGAATAGCTGCAGTAGCAGGAAAAAGTTGGAAAGCTTTTTGGGCACAAGGTCCCTATGTTAGGCACGACTAAACTAGAGCAGACTTCAGGTTAAGGACAATAGCTGAAGAGCTATCGCTCCTGGTGTAACCTAGCTGTATTAATCTGCTAAATTATTTCAGAGAAATGTATAGGTAATTGTATGTGTGTAAAAGTGTTGCTTTCTGTAAAGCAACCGTATGCTTCTGTAAAGGCATAACTTCTGGAAAAAAACTGGTAAAGTGAATATATAATGGTAAATAAGTTTTCAGCCTGTTTTTTAGGACCATGGTCTTGGCTCAAACTGAGATTCACTGTGAAATATTCCGTGTTTAGTTTGCCATGGCTCAGAAGGCTCTTGAAGAGACCTCCAAATTTTGTACCTTCCGGGAAAATTACTTTGCAGCCACATCTGAGCCTGTGAATAACAGCAGGATAAGCCCTGCACACCATAATCCCGCATTAAATTGTCAGTCATAGTCATGTTTTTTACAATGAATTAAGCTGTGAAGTCGTCAGAACGCGGGGTTGCTCCCAAAGGGGGAAACACTTGGTTGTAAGAGTGAATGTGCGGCAAGTATAATGCTTGGGGCCTGATCTGTTAATCCCACTCACAAGAGCAGAGTTTGAAGACAGAAATCATTTGTTTTAGCATGTGCTTGGAGGGCCTGTTCGTTATCGGGGACTCTGGCTGTTGTGACCCTTTCCCCACTGCTCCAGGGAAAACTCCTTTTCTTGTAAGTAAATGCGGTCTAACCCAAAGGCTGATAACACCAGAGACAGAAATAAGTCTTTAAAAAAAGAAGTGGCGTGAGTGTGGTGTTTAAACGCTGATTTACGCTGATAAGGATTGAACATGGAACAGTACCTGGTTCTGTTTGCGGTACAAGTTCATTTAAAAGCACGAGAAGAAATATGCTTGAGTATTTGACCACTGACATTAAAAAAACAAATTACAGTCCTGTTCCCAGATAAAAAAAAAAAAAAAAAAAAAGTAGTAGTCCGATGCCAATGTTAGGGTTAATAATTAATCCAAACAACCAGTTGACGATATAGATCAACCAGGTTTGGCATTTTAAATTTAATGTTCTCCGATCTAAACCTAACCTTATGCATATAGATCAAATAGGTTTGGCATTTTAAGTGGAATATTCTCTGATCTAAGCCTGATCATGGGGGAATTAGAGCGCACGTATCTGATTCAAGCTATGTCCTGTAAATATTCTCACCCTGTTGTATGTCGTGAACGTGGTTTGTGCTCAACTGACTGAAAGCTCTTGCCCTGCGCTTGTAGGGAATTGCGAGGGGCAAGTCCGTCTGGGAAGCTGGTGTTTGAGGAGGCTCGCGCAGCCCCTGCAGCAGCTCCCCAAAAGCTTCCTTTTGGGACCTAGGCTGGCTCCGGCAGCGGAGGATCGCCCGGAGCAGCAGGGCTGTTCTGGAGAGCCTCCTGCAAAAGCTACCTGGGCACTTGGTACGTCTGAGCTCTGGAAGCCAGAACTAGTCACTTAAAAGCATAAAACTGTTAGCAAGGTTTTTCACGCAGTGTTATCGGTGTCACAGGACAATCTCTGTATTTGAACTTATCTTTTATTTGTGCTTTTTTATTCTCTGGAAATATGCAATGAGATAAAGGTTGGAGCTAGAAGGACGGGTGGAGAGAAAGAGTGGAAGCAACGTCAGTGAAGGGAAGGGGCTGAGGGCCGCAGTATTTGCAGACGAGGAACTGCTGGCTGACCGTGAAGCCTTGCGGAGGGCAGACTGTTTACTCCACGTATGCAGGTGTAGTTTGTCCGATAAGGACAGTGTGATTTACTGTGCCACTAAGTTACTGATGGGTAGCAACTAAAGAATTAAAACACTTTTACCAGTCAGGGTTTAAAAAAGCAAGAGCTGCAAATACTGGCTTTCTGATACAAAAAGGCACTTCCTCCAGGTTCATTAGAACAAAATGAACAGGGATATGAAATATTCCCTAGACTGTTAAGAGCCTTAGATGCGGCTGATCGCAGAGCATGTGGGCAGGACTAGCACCACAGCGTATTCGTACGGCTCCCGCACGGGAAGGAGCCGCGCGATGCAGGAAGAGGAAACCGACGCTTCTGCCCTTTCACGTCGCTAGCGGGTTTTTGCCGCTGCTGCCTCGGTTGAGCCCCGTTTCGCTCCCACCTCTCGGCAATGCTGCGGAGAGCTCCCTACGCCTCGGGCGAGACCCTGGGTCGGGGGCAGGCCGTGGCCGGGCTCCCTCTCTCCAGCGGGCTGGAGGGTCTGGAGGGAGCGCGGCGGGGGGCGAACCAGGCGCTGTCGGGAACAGCGGCCTCGAGGGCCCTAGGATTAAGGGGAAAAAGAGGATTCTGAAAGGCACGTCAAAGTGCTTAATACCTCAACCCCGCGTCCCGCGTTTCTCTCTCTCGCTCATGTTCCTCTCCGTTCCCGTCCTTTTAACCAGAATGCAGGACGTGTTTCTTTATCTAATTGAAGCCGGTAGTTATATTAAAACTGGCATACAGTAAGTTGGCAAAACATTTATCGTTTACAATAACAGCGCCTGGGCGGCGAGTGCAGCTCAACGTCCTTTCCGAAAAACAAAAGCCCCTCTTGAACCGGGGAAAGTGAGCTGAATTTGCAAAAATGTTACCTTTTATTCTTTGCTGGACCCTCTGAGACTGCTCCCAAACCAATTCCCTTTGAAGAACAATAGAGTCATTGTCTCCAGGCTGGCAGCAGGCATTTGCACAGCTTGCCGCAATGAATATTTTGTCAGGACATTTTTGCGCTGCCAGTCTTCTATGCTAACACCCCCCCCTCCAAGCTTGGAGCTAATTAGTAACGCAGAACAGAGGAACGGCCGCTTTTCTTTTCTTCTCCCCGAAAGAATAATTTGCACTGCGAGCAGATAACTCTTGGCACTAGGAGAAGAACTGGCCACAACAATGTTTTTCTTTCTTATAGTAAAGATGCAGTGGGAGGAATGGACCGCTTCCTGGAGGTTCACTGGGGATTGTTTGCATGTAGAGCACGAAATGTCGTACTGAAATAGTTATTTTACTGACTGCCCCTGTTCCTGCAAATGTGCTTTTTCTACTCTGCTCTTTACTGTATATTATGTCAGAATTGGCTATACTTATTATAGCTCTGCTATAAAACCGGTGACCCACAAGACCACGCTCTGTCACGCCCGCCGCGTGTTAGTTTATCTGAAGTTCCTCCTCTTTGCTTTCCTTCCCCTCTCCTCCGCCCGCGCCCCTGCCCCCTGCGAAGCCGCTTGCCGAGGCTGCTGCTGCCTGAGCCCTTCCCGGGAGGTTTGGGAACAGCACCGGGAGCGGCGCAGCGGCCTCCCTCAGGCTGCTTCTCGTCCGAGGACGGTATAATGTGAATTAGCTGCGTCAGTGCAAACTGAGATTCATTCCTCTCTTATAGCTAGGAACGGCTCCATTCAAAACCGAACTTACAACATGAGCTGGGGGAAGCACTTAATTACACACCAAAGAGGAGAAAGTGGTGAAGGGGGAAACAACAATCCCAAACAACATAAATTTATGTGAAAAGCCCCAAGGACTGAAGCAGGCAGTATAACCATGTATTAAAAATTGCTTCCAGTTTTCTTCCTTCCCCCCCCCCCCCCCCTTCCTTGCTTGAAGGAAGACAGCAAGTGTGCGTTAATGCTGCCCTGAATAAAGCCCTGTCATCTTCTGGGGATGATTTTGTATTCAATGGTATTAAAATGATGTCTAATTAAAACTAAGGCTGTTTGAATTAACCTAAAGATATGGTTGCCCCTAATTTCTCATAACTTATTCTCCGCTTACTACTTTTCATTACTGGGTATTGTGTTTTCCTATAAACTACATCATCCTCTTATTCACTGTGAGTCTGGCTGTCGTCTCATGCCAGAGTGATTCAGTAAGATTACTTTCAATTTTACGTCAGTATAAGTCAGATAAGCATCATGCTTACTTGCTTTATGAAAATTTCCAGATTTTCATGTTCGTTATAGAAGCTAATGAAATGGTAAACCTGAATATTAGCTCTTAAATTTGCTATAGAACTTCTTACAATTGCCCCTTGGCCTATCGTAGCTCTTGGACCTCTGAAATTTGATTATTTATGAAATGTAGTAGTTCTTTAATAGAAAGAGGAATGGATTCTGTGACCCATAGAGAAGTTTCCATCAACTTAGAAGAAATGGAGCATGTGCAATTTATAAGGCTCTGGTTGCTGAGTGTGATCTCCGCAGTATATTCAATAGGTGCGTTGATAGACAAGACCCTATCCCTCAGTCTTGTGGCCTATGCATTGCTCCCTTTGTTTTAAGAATACAGTTCAGTTTATCGTATGCATAATCCTTGTCTTCTTTCCAGAAATGCAAAACTTTTATTAACTTGACTACAAATTGCACTTAGCATGATAAATTTACAAAGTAAAAGCACATTTATGAAATGAAATCTTACTGGAACAGCCATTTGTTTGCACACAACAAAAGCTGATGATGCAGCTACACTGGAAAATATTTCCCTGAAAGCAGTTCTGGGTTTGCTTTCAAAAATAACTGATTTTCTTCAGCATAGCTGCAAGGCAGTGTCAAAATGTGCTTGACCATTTCAAATTTGATCTTGATAGGATCAAACTTTAGCTAAATGTGGTCATGAATTACCATGAAAAGAGTTTGGAGGCTGAATTTAATAGTGGTGTTACGAGAAAGGGTGAACACTGAGAATGACAGAGAACATGTCACTTCTATCACTGATGGAAATGAATACTGACATAGGCATTTCAGTTTTTCTAAAGAACTATGAACTTTAACAGTAAAAGTTACTGTGGTTTTAAAAAATTCTATGTAAGGCTTGCCACGTGGCATCTGAGACATTTAAATATAAATTAGTGCATGCTCAGTGCTGGAACTTCTTAAAGAACCTATTTAAGGAACTGGAAGGACTTGAAACCAACTTCAGGACCTGGCCCCAGACCAGGAATCCCATCTCAGAGGGGAGTTGGGCAAGAGATGGTCTGTGGGATTCAGCGTTGGGGCAGAAACCATGTGTGGATTGTGCCCAGGCTGCCCCGGTAAGGCAGTACACAGGATCCAGTAGGGACAACCTTGTCTTGTCCAACCTAGAGACAATTTCCTCTCTGAAAAAATGTAATGAAACATTGAAGTGTTGCAGCCATTACTTTAATCCAAGGACACCAGTGTGTTTTAGAATACTTCAGTACATCAAGCTTCCTATCTGCGATTAAATCCATTTTCTAGACGAACACGAGGAGACGCAGAGATTGCATGTAAGAAATAAGGTTCTGAGTTACAGAAGTCAGTTCTCCTATTTTCATTTTGTTTTAATTCCTAAGTGTGACTTCCAATTTTTTGATACTTGGGAATTTCTCCTCAATGAGTACTCAGTCAAGTGAAGCACTGTGCCTTCAGGTAAGGTTCTTCAGTACCTTCTGATTACCGCTAATGTCAGCAGTTTTTGGGAGGTTTCTGAGCAGTTTCAGAGGAATGTGCTGTGTCTTGCAAGAAAGTATGTTTTTAAGGAACAGCAGTGCAAAAGAGACTCCAAGAGTTTTCAGGCACAGTTATTAAACTGTTTCCTGTTCTTCCAGTTCAAGTGATTAACTGTGGTATGAGCCTCACAAGGGCGATTGCCACAATGTGTCCAGAGCCTGCAGTTCTGCTTCTCGGGAAGAAAAGCAAGATGCAGAGTTTGAGGGACTCGCAGGAATATGCCTTTACTACAGTCCATGGTGGGACTGAGCCACGTGAAGACTTTGGGGGAGCTTTACCGTAGTTCCTGGTTTTCAACAAGCAGTAGTGTTTTGGCAGCAGGGTCCTGAGCTGTGAGCGTGCGTGGGGGATCCTGAGTGGGCTTGCGCAGTCCTCGCTGGATACCATGAATTTGCAATTTCACTGTTATGGATAACGGCTGTCTTGATTAAAGCTAGTCTGCGTACGTGGTCCTTCACTGCATTGCAGATAAACTGTATATATAGTTTGATTTATGTATATACATGTTTACTGATCCTCGAGCAGAGAAAGGCAAAGGCAGCATGCAGAATGGTGCCTATGGTACAAGGTTTTCAGCAGGCTCCCAGGGAAGAGATGCATGTTGCTGGTTTGCTCGAAACCAAGAGAACTTTCCAGCTGCTTAGCAGGATATTTCACAGCCTTGACGTCAGCAACTCGACATGACCAGCTTGTCACCTTGACATTAAGTACATGCTTCTGTACTGCCCAAATAGTTGAGGAAACTGTCTGTGATGTGCCTTTCTTTGTGTCCTGTGATACCAATATGATACGTGTGTGCGTTTCGCACCCTAGTTAATGTCAGGTGAACTACATTCACCTCAAGTAACTACTAGAAATTGGAGAGGATGGTGTATCCCCAGACCTTCCAATGGAAAAGAATAGCTTCCTTTATTATAGCCTTCATTAGCTCTTTGGTTTAACTGCAGTTGCCCTTTATTTTCAATGAAGTGTTCATTTATGTGAAAAAAATTAATACACAAGTACATAAATAATACAATAATCTGTGACAAAAACAGCTATGTGCCCAGCAACCATGGGGGCAGAGATGAAAACAGTTTAGCCAAATGTTCTGAGCCTTTCCTTGACTTGAAATTTCTGTGACTGTACTGCCGAGCCAGAACTTAAGGTTCAACATGGCTCTAATTAGTGACTGAGAAAAGGAGGTATATTTGTGTGTCAGTTGGAAAAACATGCCTTCAAGGATTCAGCTCTGTTGATCTTGGATATGATTTCAAATTGGCTGACTTGCAAAACAGCCCTTTAAACCTGGATACTGTTTCAGCATGACTGCTGTCAAAACAGTAGAAAAAAATAAACGAGGGTCATATATGTCTACCCCTGTACCCCTTTACATATATATGTAAAAAGCTGCTTTTGCAGCAGCATAGCTCACTGTGTTATAAATGATGTGCCATCGGCATCACTTCTTCCTCCAGAAATGCATGTGCATCCCTTTGTGTTTTGCTGAGGCATTATCCAAAGTCAAATATATGATTTTTTGGGGGGGAATTGAACTGTGTTTTAAATGCTCTAGTGGCTTCACCCGTCAGTCTGGAAGAATTGCAATTGGCTGCTAGACGCATCCTAAAATATAGGAGCAATCACACATTTTTTCCTTATTTTTAGCAGGGTCATGTGGGCTGGAGATGGGAGAGAGAGCATTTGTCCACAGAAACCGATGGGATTTCTGTTGTGTTTCCTCGCAAGCTGCCCTGTGCGGTGTCACCCAGCTGCTGCAGCAGCATTGCCGGCGGCTCCAGATGTACCCTGGCGTTTGTGAGATGATTCAGGCTTGAAGAGTTTGCAATCTAATGCAGCTCTGGGCTCAGCTTTTGTGAAAACGCATTTACATGCTTAGTAGCTTTATAGTTATGAGGAGTCTGTAGGCTAGAGAGAGCCTGGTGGCTCGTAGACCTTAAGTCTAGAAAAAGCTGCTCGCAAACTGGAATTTTGGTGTAAAAGCCCCAAAAGTGAAAAATTGAAAGGCAAAAACTCCTTGTTTAGATTAAACAGGTTTTGTGCTTGTGCTTTTCAACAAAACGGGAAAGAAGCAAATACTTATTTTGGTGTTAACTGACTCATCCTTTTTTTTTCTTTTGATCCGAAGCAAAACTTTTGGATTACTTCACCTATTCTTTTCCCCTTTGGAATTTGTTCTTAAAAATGCAATTTCAGACAAGTTGAAAACCTTTGTTTTTTTGAAAATGCGAAAACAAGGTATCTTGTATCTTGACTAGCTCGTTCTGGAAGCATCAAAATGAGCGTTTAAGGCTCTCCAAGAGCCTCACCAAGCTCTGGGTTAAACACTTTGCTGAACTTAGCACGGATCCCTCGAAGCCCCTTTCCCCTGGAGCGTGGTGACGGGGGAAGAGCAGGCGGTGTGCCGCGGCTTGTTCCCCCCGGCCGTCGGCACACGGCGCTCGGCGGCACGTCTCTGGTGTTCGAGAGGGGGCACCGCGCCGACGCGGGCGCTCGCTTATTCGCGAGCATGCCCTCGTGTAATGCAGCGTGCTCGGGCCTCGGACAAAAGACGGCCTTGTGGGTTAGGTCTGCAGGGCTTCGCGAAGCCGCACGTAGCGTTCGGAAGCAGCAGAGCCGGAGAAGCGCTCTGGCCGACGCCGCGAAACAGAGCCGCTATTCAGAGCCGTTCTGCGTCTGTGAGTTATAAGCTGCGAATGGCTGGTGCCGGGCCGGACCCCTCCGGGAGGACGCGAGCGCGTCGGCCACCGGGAGCACGAGCCGCCTGGCCTTCCCGGCTCGGTTCGCTCCCGGGGAAACGACCCGCCCTCGCAGTCCCGACTCCTCTTGGCTGCGGAGAAGCAGGACGCGAGTTTAATATTCTGAATAACAAGCAGAACACGGAATTAAAGTCGGGATGATGCCCCGGACAGGGGATCGTTTGTGCTGCTCCGGGCGTTTTGCCCAGCTGGCCAGCACCCAGGGAGCGCCAAGGGCTGCGGCTCCCCGCGGGAGAGCGGCGGCCGCGGGGAGCCGGTCGGGAGCGGAGTGCCGCTTCCCCCTCCTGCTGCTGGCAGGCGCCTGCCCAGCGCGGCAGGGGAGCCGAGGGGCTGCGCGGCGAAGCGGCTTGCGGGGCTCGGGCGGGAGCCCAGCTGCGCGGGGAGGAGGCGAGCCTACGGCTGTGCTAGCAGACGCGATATCCCCAGGGGAAGGACCACGAAAATGAGGGGGGAGAAGAGAAGTCAGTGAGGGCGCAAACGTCCTGTGTGATATCCCCTAAAGAGGAAGGGGAGGAAAGGAACGTGGCGGGGGGCAGAGAGAGGGGAACAGTCCCCCTTGGTGGGCAAAAGGGATTTGGAGGCTGGAAAAGCGTCTTGTGATTAGAAAGAGTGCTTGTGGGAGCTGCTTCTACTGCAGAGGACACCGGTAGCTATCAACGAATAACTAAATTCCTCTGTGCCCTGAGTCCCTCCCGTTTGCAGGTGGGGGCAGTTGGGTGCGTGCGCGCGAGCCCTGTGCGTACGGGAAGGCCCAGAGACCCCTGTCGGGGCTGAGCCTTGTTATACCCCGTGTTACAAACAGCAGAGGAGCCCAGGCAGCTTTAAAAATAATTAACTTGCAATTTAAGTGTATTTATATATCACTGCAGGGAAGCTGTTTATACAAATCCAAGCAATATGTTGTGGCTTAAAAAGGAGGACATAGGTGGGAAGTGAGGAATAACTGAGAAATGGCAAGAAACAAATAAATTAAGCTCACAGAGTAGTAGCTGTTAGTCATACGTGGAAAATACTGGGAACAGATTTCCCAGTATCTGGCAGAAAGTGAATAGGTTCTTTCTTCTTTCCTGAGCTTTCAGCTTAGATAAAGATTCAAAATAAATAAGGCCTCGGACACTCGGGGGGCTGGGCTGGATTACAGCTCTCGGCGTGAGCGTGCGGCTGCTTCTCAGCTAGTCCTGCCTGTAACCTGCAGGCACAGAGCACGTAGCTACTCTTGATTTTGTGATTTGGAATCACGGTGTTAAAAGGATTATTCTGTGCCCTGCGGGCATGCAGCTGGCCTACGTGTTTTCCCTAAATGAATAGCCTAGGCAGGGTGCGTTCAATCCAGATCTGGTTCAAGGCAAGGTTGTTAAATGGGAAGTGGTTTGCTCTTTCCTCCGAGCTGTGATAGCTTACCCTTGTCATCGTAAGAGATTCCTGTTCTGCCCTTTCACTTAGTGCAAGGTCACAGAGCGATTGCTTTGGCGTTTGGCACAATTTGCAGTTGAGGGGATGGAAAGCGTGGGTGAGGAGGCGGGTGGGCTGCAGCTTTGGTTTCGCTTCCTCTCCGCTCTTTCCCCCTGCCCTCCACCCCCCCAAGATGACCAGCTGCCCTTGCAAGGACAATTAATAATCAGATCTATAATGTGCAGGTTTCTCCTTGGTCGGAGGCTCAGTCGGGCTGGATCACTCATGCCCAGCTGATGTCCAGGACAGAATGGGATTCTCCTGCTGCTGTCTCCTCCCTTCACCGAGATGGCAGGAAATGTTGCGTAGTTTCCTTATGCTGAGAAATTCTCCAGAGGAGTGAGGCAGCGCTTGGGGCGCAGTGCGCACGGTTATTCCTCCCTCTGAGTTGGTTCGTTTTGATCCTTTATAACGCAACAAGGATCTCATCTAATGCGTGATGTAACTAAGTTGTGAAACAGTGTGATTGTCCTCTGAAAGTACGATGTTAATTTCTTAAAAAACAAGAAATAGCGCATGCCCTCCTATGCAAGGATGCTGTACAGCGCCACTGGGCGCTCATTTGCGGCGGGTATACTTTGCCTCCTACTGCAGTGGCTCTTCCTCCGTTGGGGCAGGCCGGGCTGGTGGGGTCCTGGTGTGATTTGAAGGGCACTGCGAGCGAGCGTGGATTTTCTATGCAGCGCCTTGGCCCTGTGTTTGCAATTGCGCCAGCGGCGGTCTCACGGCAGCGGCTCCCCTTGTGACCCTTCCGCCACCGCGAAGCTCCCTGGCAATGGCGCTGGCGAGCGGGATGCGGGCAGCGGGGCGAGCCGGCCCGGCACGCGTCCCCGCGCGTGGCGGTGCTGCCCTCCGCCTGCTGGGGCTCGGAGACGGGGACCCCGCTCCTATCCGGGCTCTCTCGTGGAGCAGCTGTGCCGCAAACGCGGAAAGCAGCGCCTCTGCGTGCGTCTTGGTGTCGGAGCTGTAGCGCTCTCTTGAGTGAAATGTCCTGGGGCAGATATTAGCCCGTACAAACCAGTGCTTGAGAGAGGTGAAAGGCAGTGCGCAGATCCTAGCATCCAGGTTAAAGATTCCTGTAGAAACCACTGTGCTCAGCACTGGGGACAGGAGTAAAATATAGACTGCGCTGATATTTTTTTTCTTTATGAACAAGAGTTTATGGTGAGAATAATCTATCATATAGCAGCTGCAAAAAAGACACCCTAAGCCCTGTAGGCTAGTATCTAGGATCGTTTTACTTTAAGGAAATAAGCTGTAAGAAGCGAACTGTGCTTAACTGCATTGTCATAATGAAAACGGAGAAAAATCTGATGAAGCCTTTTGTGATTACCATGATACCCATTGCACAACCTCAGTAGTACGAGGAGTTGTTAAACGGGAACAGCCCCCCTTGCTCCTGCTCCTCGGTCTTTGCTACAGCCTGTTTTCTGTTAACAAGCCCTGTTTACAGTGTGCAAAGAGTTTATGTGCTATGCTTAATGAGTTCTCAGCTCCTGAGGATTTCTCTGGCTGAGGCTGAGCACGGCTGACATATTTCATAGGTGAACCGTTTGCTTTTATCTCTGGCGTGCTGAAAGACTGCTATTGTGTTATCTTTGGAGATACTGGTGGTGAAATGAAAGGCTGCATGATAGGAATGGGAATTCCCTGAGAAAATCCTGCTATAAAACACATAATATGCAACTTCCCCAAGAAGTTTCTTGATTTTTTTTTTTTTTGGTAGCCTTGTTCATAAAAACCACTGCGTTTCAGTAAAAGTAACTGTGTATGATGAAGGTTACCTGTCCTCTGGAGCCACTTTCAGAGGAAGTGTGGGAGGAGGAAACTTCCCTGTAGCTATTTCAAAAAAAAAAAAAAAAAAGTGATTATTTCTTCAGTTTATAAAGGAATTGGATTTCCTATTTATGCGAATAGACAACCTTATTAGTATTGCAGTAACCCATGGTCAATACAAGTATTACTTCATCTTTTCAACTACACTTCAAGGTGCGGGGAAGGCTTAATCTGTCTTTGGCTGTGTCTGGCTAATTGTGCTGCTAATTAGAATAAGAGTTCGAGGGCTATTGACCTCCATGCCTCAGCAAGAGCTGCGGGTGCCCGGTGCCTTGCAGGATGCAGCCTTTTGATTGTCTCTTACTAATGCAAATAAGGAACAAAAACTTATAGTTGTTCTGACACAGTTTATGATGAAAAGGAGAAGAGACTGGACCCCTAATATTTTATTTCTTTTTTTCTTTAATTGGCAATATTGGCTATCACAGCAAATGTCTGTGTGTGTGAAAGATAATGGCAAATGAATCGGGAAATAAATGGAGAGGAACATGTCGGGGAAACAGTCAGTGCATGCAGCACTTGGGCAGTGAGGGATGAAAAGGAGATGGGCAATATAGTTAATATGGCTTCTCTCATCATATTTAATTTCTTGATGGGGATGAAAGCCTGAAAAATAAGCTGGAGGCAGCAGACTTTCTTGTCTAATCCCCAGGCACTCTCCCCTTCTCCGGTGTAACTAGGAGAACCTGGCATTAGTCATTACTTCAGGTGACTGGGGCGCGGGAGGGATTTATGGCTGAGAAGCGAAGGGTTTAGAAGTCAGTCACAATTTATCTAATCACAGCCACTGAACTGGCTTTAATTTGAGAGCATTTGGCGTGTAGCTGGCAAGCTTTCCATCGATCATAAACAAAGATGCCAAACTAACGAAAACGCTTGCCACCCCCTTACCTCCTACACAAAAGCATTAGGAAGGCAAGTGGCAGAGACGTGTCTGATGAATTAATGCTGGCAGGGGTGGCAGAGAGCATCTCTTGATCTCTTCGCATGGACACAGCTATAACTCGGGTGGCTGTGTTAAGATGAAATAGCAGGTACGGAGGAGTGGTTTGATATTGGGAGAGGAGCCATCTGCCTCTAATAACTATATGCAGAGGCAAAGCAGCTTTTAAAGCAAATCAAAGACAAGAGTCTGGTCCACGTTCAGCCCTGCCACAACTCCGCTGAGGGCAGCAGTGTTGCACCAAGGGTGGATTCCCCTTTCAGACCTTCAACAAAGGGGACATTATTGCAGCCCACGAAATGAATGGACAATATAGTGGGCCTCGGGAGGGAATATCCACAACAGTAAAAGCCCTGGCCCCTCCTGCCAACAGCGCAAAGGGCTCAGTGTTGCCCGTTGTGCCGCGGGGAGGGATGGCCGCCCTCCTGAAAGGGGAAGCGGCGATGGGAGCGATCGGTGGCAGTCTGCCTACCTGCCTGCAGGAGTCGGCACTGGCGCGGGAGGGAATGATCGGCCCTCTGTCCGGGCGGGAAGAGCCCCGCTGAACTGGCGGAAACGCTCAGTCGGGGCACGGGCATCCCTTCTCTGGGGCAGTAAAGGGAAGCGCGGGGAAGGAAGGTGAAAAGCTCCTATTATAGTTGTGATTTAGAGTTCATAGTGCTTTCAGCTCTGGGTCCCCGAGCCACACCTACAGGTGAGCAGTGCCAGCCTGGTCCAGGTGAGCAACCTTCTCCAAAGCAGCTGCAGGACGCCATCCTGCTGACGCAGGAAGCGGCACTGTCCTCTCTGGCTCGGTGCTGTGCCGCTGCGGGGCCGGAGGACGCTGTGTTGGCACTTAGACCCGAGGTAATCGCCAGTCCTTGGTTACTCGTGGTAGTCGAGGTAGCTGGACCGCTTTGTGAAACGTGTTTGTGCAGAGGGTCAGCTCCTTCCGCAACGAAGACGCAGGTTGCTCTAAGTGAGGCTTAGGTTCACTGCTTTATCTCGGCCTGTGAGTGTGTAAGGGCTAAAAGTACCTTTCCTCTGCCTAAATCTTCACATTTAACTCAAAAGCAAAGAGAAACGTTCTGTGGCTTGTGCTCCTGTTTTCTTACCAGCTTCAGTGAACTTTGGGTCAGGCCATTGAGGAAGAAGAAAGAAGCTGTTATGTATGTAAACTCCTTTCATGTGAGAGCATTAAAGTCTTCAAGTTTCTGAAGAGTGTAAATGCCAAGCGAAAAGAGGTTTCACTTTCATGATGATGAGCAGCATGCTGGGAGCAACGGACTGAAATAAAAGAAAGAGAAATTTAAGCTTAACATCACGCAACATTGCCCATCAGCGAAGCCTGTGTGCCCCTGGGCCGCGTCCTGAGGAGGCAGCAGGACGTGTGCTCTCTGGGCAGCTACAAGGCTGCAGGGATGAGGGAAACAACCGCGGAGTTGCAACAGGAGACTCAAACTGGTTCCCAAACTTTTCGGACTCTAGGTAGGGACAATTTGGGTTTCGGCTCCTAGTGCAGGACCTGGCCCCTGCTCGAGCTGGTGCCGTGGGGCTCGTTCTGCCTGAGGTGCGACTGAAACAGTGGGAGCAGGGTTTTCTTGAGGAGTGAGAAATGGCCACCAACACGGTCTGCTCCCACCAGGTGGGTCGGATTGCGTTGGCAGCAGGCGCCCCCGAACTTCAGCTCGCAGCTCGTCCAAGCGCAAACCCCACCACGCCGTCGTTGCTACCTGTTTGAGCGCGTTCCCCTCCCTGTCGGCAGCCTGCCGTGCCCCGGGGCAGACCGACACCGAGTGTTGGAGGGACGCGCGGCTGTCCATCTCTGCTTTGCACGTGCTTGCGTCCAGCAGACGCAATTTGACATGTCACTGAAGTATTTTATAAGACTAGGTGAATTCAAGTCGTTTATCTCATTACATTTTTGGGTGGAGGTGAGGAAATAGGAGAGAATTTAAAACGCTGGGTATTATTCCGCTCAAGAGGCAATTCGGGGGGGGGGGCGGCGGGCACGCTCCTGCTCTCCACCCTTGCCGAAGGCCGGGACTGAGCAGCCATGCAGTAAGCTGCCTGTCTTCAGTAGCGATGGCTCAGCGGGCAAGAAAATAGCCGCGAATAAAGCCTGTCTCGTCCTTCTTTAACAGCGCTCTTCCCAAGCCCTCTCAGCCGCACGACCCAGCGCCTTAGAGCTGCCCGCCCGCCCGCTCCTCGGGCTGCCGACAGCTCGGGTCGCGCTCGGCGCCGCTGGGGCCGGCCCGGCGCTCCCGGGGCCGGGCTGCTCGGCACCGCGGCTGGGCCTGGGAAGCTTTCGGCGCTGCATAGCCCAAAATAAGGCGGCGGGGAGGCTCCGTCTGTTCATCCGTTCCCCAGGGGCGAACAGGGAGTGCTTTGAGGTGAAAGGCAGACGGGAAGTTTTTGCTGTGATCCCCTTTGCGCTCAGAGATCAGAGAAGTTATTTATCTGCTGAGTTTTAAAAGTCCTGAAGTCAAACTGGGCCGCCCCCCCCCAATAAAAAAAAATATATATTTAGGTATATATACACATATGCAACACCTACATATATCTCTCTCTCCATATATATGTGTGTATAAATATATTAAAAAGGCAAAATAAACCCACAAATCGTGTTGCTAGTCAGAGGGATTTATTTTTCTCAGAAGAGCCGAAAGCCCCGGCAGTACGTCGGAGAAACCGGCTGCTCTGCTCGCGAGGGCTGTAAACCTGGTGCAGGTGTGGGTGCTCAAGGTGGCGCGGCGCCCTGGCGTGCGTGAGCTGTTGGCCCGTGTTTTTCCTGGCTCCCTGGGGCAGCCCCCTGCACACAGGTGTGACTTAAAATGAGAAATCTAGTCCAATGGCAGAAAACTGGAAAATATGGATGATGTTTGTAGCTACTTTTACCCTGTAGCCTTTCTCGAGCAACGAGAGAATTGGATTCTGTAGGAACGAAGTAATTCTTCCACTTCTTGATTTGAAGTTTTCATTGTTTTTTTTTTTTTTTAATCTATATATATATATTTTTAGTTTGGAGTCATGTTATCAAAATGAGAGAAATTCAAGGGGAAAACTTTGATGAAAACTAAAATGTTTTCTTATATGTAAAACTAAGGAAACAGCAGCTCTTATTCTAGCGGAGGAGGTTTTACTGGGGAAAGAACTCATGGCCTGTGTAGGTTTCTGTTGACATAAAAAGACGTGATACTGGAAAATGTCTCCGTTTTCTGTGTAAAGGGATAAAATGAATGCACTTGCCAAATGGACAGCATATATGAATGACTTGTGATTTTGTTTTTAACAGGAATCTGCCAGCTATGTGCAGCTGGCTGTATAATTCATACTGAATAATTTATGCAAGAAACTTTTTTTTTTTATCCTTCACAAATTCTTCTTTTAATACAATTTTAATTTTAGGCTTAACTCCCATTCAACAGATGCATTTGCCCATGAACATATTAATAGACAGTTCTCCTTCCTTTAACTAGTGTGAGCTTCCTGGCTTTGTCATCATGTTCCCATTTAAGCCCCTGGGGGTTTTGAGGCCTTGTCATGGAAAAAGATTATTCTTATGGAGCGGAGCTTGTTTGGGGTGCAGCTGACGCTGCGCCAGCAAAGACAGGAAGTGAGTTGGTTTGAAAATGCTGGAGTTCATGTGATAAATGACACTTTGTACTACTGCTCGCATTGCTGGGGCAGGGAGATACTTCTCCTTTCTTATCTTTGAGGCACCGTGCATGGCATGAGACCCTGGCTGGGCTGCTGGCCCTAGGGGCTGAGGCTCTGGGAGCAGTCTGAAAGCATGTAGCCAGGGATACGTGACATCGCTGTTCGTGGCCCGCCCATGAAGAGCAAATCCGTGGAGGTTCCTCGTATTTGAAATCTCTTGCCCATTCTGAACGGGAATGAAACCCTGAAATATCATACAAGATGGGAATTGGATCAATATTTTTTTTCATGAATTTAACCTTTTTAGTTTTACTTTTAGACTTGGATATAGCATGCCATGTCAAATAATATCTTTCTATACTAATGTTTAATGCAGTAAGGAAATAAATGTGTCAAACTAGTCAAAACAAAGTAACAATCAAAATGATTAGTATTGACTTTCGTTCCATTGAGCTTTTAGTGAAATCAACATGTTATTGTCCAAGGCTTGATTTTGCTCTAAAGGTGCTTTACGATTGCAAAGTGTTTGGGCAATATTTTTGATCAATTCTACTTCAAATGCCCTGCAGTGATGAGAGTTGATTTAACTGTGCCTAAGTCGCTCTGAATTCTGTAGCTTAGATTTATTCTGTGCTGCAATGGGACAGCAAAAGCAAAGACCATCCAAGGGGAAATAAAATAGAAGATGCAGAAAACAGGCCATCAATGAATGCCAAAAAACAGAGGACTCTGATTCTGTCCTGTGAACCCTTGTACTAGCTTTGGCAGTTGTCTGCTTTGCTGAGACAAGACAATATTTTATAGGGAGAAAAAAGGATGTAACTGAATCCTGGGGCAAGAGGGTCAGTGGCTAGACCTAGACACCTTCAAAGGGTTGATGCCTGCTGACCTTGACCTTTGTATCAACCATATATTTTTAGAAGGCTTTCGGGGCAGCTCTGCCTCATCCGAAGACCTCTAGGAAGGTGAGCAGCCAGCGCGGGAGGAGTTTGGCATCTGCGGGGAAAGGTCCGTGCGGCGCCCTGACGGGCGCTGGCCTGCGGGGGACGAGGGGTCTTTGCAAGCCTTTGGTGGGGGCAGCCTGCTGTCAAACCAACGCGTCTTTGAGGAAAGTGTGGGGAGGCGGCAGTGCCCGCGGCAGGGTGGGGAGCAGGGACGGCATTGTCCGTGAGGGGCTATGGCAGGGGTGGTCTGGGCGCTCCCGTGCCCTGGGGGCTTGCGGAGCCGGTCTCGGCACTGGGGACAGCTGGCTGGGGCTTTGGGCAGCTCGACATTCAGACATGTTGTTCTTCATGCAACTGTGGCTTGAAACTGTTACATTATTGCAGTGGTAGCTTAACTTTCTAAATATTCAGATATATTAATTTCTAGGATGACATAAAATGCTTTTTTATGGACTGTGTGCACGTAGGTAACGTATTAGAGAAGTTAGCCAGTTTATCTTTAATTAGAAAATCTTATAAGCCTACTTAGTTTGGCTGAGTTTTGGCCTTCATTTAATACCATGGAACTGCTTGACAGCAAATTCTTGTAATCCACAAAGTTACTTCACTGCAGTGCAAAATTGAAGCATTAGGGCTTCAATCCTCAATTCATGCCTGAAGGAGAAACCTCGGAGATCCTGTGAACTGTTTTTCCTGTGTGCTGTACACAGTATATCCCAATATAAATCGCAGAGCTCATCTGTGTTTGTAGCCGCCTGTGGAGCGTATTCTCTCCACGTTTTTAGAATTTGGAAGAACAGATGGTGAAAGCTTAGTCTAAATAAACTGAGTTCCAACCAGGGCTCTCAACATGAGTAAATCCTGGATGTTAAAACCTCAAAGACTCCAAGAGCTGCAGGCATTGCTTAGTGCTCTCTAAAACCCCACGTTTCTACCCTTGCATTAGCGTGTCCTGAAACGATGTGTTTCTGTATTTGAGGGTTCTGAGAAAATCCCCATCAACTAAGGCCGTGTACGAGCAAGAGGCATATGCTGGAGCAGCCATGGAAAAAATTACTGCAGTGTGCGCTGGGCTTTCGCACGGATCCTGGTCCTCCTGAGAAGTGGCGCAGGCTGCTCCGTGTCGCCTTTGGTGGGAGGCCGAGATGCTAAGCAAAGGATGAGGTCACCAGTGCTTATGCTTGCCCAGGGCTCAGCACGGTCCTAGATAGGTCCCTGTGTAGCTCTACTTATTTTATTTTATTAATAGACTGAGGGGGGTCAGTACTGCTTAGGTCTCCAGATTATTCCTTAAACAGTAGCTGAGTCATGCTGTGATGGAAATCAGTTTTGTTCTTTGAGTAGGGAGCTTATTGTGCTGATCAGATTAAGATGCATTTTAATGCTGCACTTTTGTTTTACTTCCAAGCCCTGCTGGGAGCAATGAGCATTTTGGCACTTCCTGTGCACTAATTTCATTGCGACTTCAAGGCTGTCATAGGCTTCAGCGTGAACAACTGGGTATTAGTCACTTCTGAAAATTAGATCCTTTAATTAGGAGCCCACAAATTTTAGGAGCTTAAGTTTAGACTCACTGTTTTAAAAAACTCAAGTTTAACATGAAACAAACTTTGGGACAGCCTTGGGCTTTTCCAGAATGAATTGAGTAGTAAAAACGAGGCAGGGGTTGTTATCTGTGCCTCAGCCTGTTCTCCATTAGGTACCTGCATGAAACGGGAGAGAGGCGAAGGGAGGCTACATGTTACCGATAGCTTCCTCATCTTCTGCAACGCTGATCACTAGGACAGAGCGGCGCAGTTGCACTGACTGTTTGCTAGTCCAGGTCACTCACTCAGTGTGTGTATTAGTGCGGCAAATTCAGGGATGCTTGGACAACTTCTTGAGTATCTGAAAGTCATCACTAGGCATCCACTGCATCTTTAGAGCTGGGCCTATAGTACTCTTCCTTACTCCTATTTCAGACTGCTTAGAGTTTTTTAAAATAAAACATCTAATGTAAATCTTTGAGGTTATTTAGACAATACTCATCATACAACCAATTAAAAATCTTTAGAAGATAAGTCATATTAAATCAGTAATGGGCTGTGACCCTTTTAAGTAAGGGCACCTACAAATCTCATTTTTTTTTTTAATAAATCCTGTTAACTAAGTTTTATGTGGTTATACAAAATGCTGTCAAGTTTCTGGGGAATAAACTGTTTTCCTCAGACTTTTGAATAAGGTAAGACATAAGAACTTGAATAAAAAAAATGTCTTTACTTTGTTTATGCAAACACATTCACGTACCATCAGCGCACACACCAGGACACGCTCTGAAGTGCGTCACTGCGGTTCCGTTCTTGGAGGGGGCTGCACGAATGTAAAAGAAGATTCCAAGAATATAGTTGTATGTGTCGAGGAGTAAAACCTCTGTAGCGGAGTTATAGGAGGGTTCTTCCTTGGGAAATCTGGTTGAAATATGTGCCTTTGGTTACAAACTTATGCAGGTAGCACCCCTTACGTGCCTTTGAAGCCAAAGTTATGTGATTGCTGGCAAAGGGGGGTTAGGATTGCTCTGTTGGAGCACCTAAAATGCATTAGGAGTTAGGGACGTTCCTTCCGTGTCCTCTCTCATTCACTTGATCTAAAACTTCAGCTTAGAGCTAGGCTGTTGTATTCACCAGTGAACCAGGTCAGGGTGAAGGCTATTCCTTTCAGCTTCTGGATCGTTAGACATAGTACTCTTTCTCTAGCTTGAAATCCTTACTGAATAAAGTAGCGGTATTTTATTTATGCCCATCTGCCCATGCTGCAGTGCACATAGAAGCAAACAGCTGTGTAGTAAAGAATGATACAGAGCAATAACTGAATACGCTCCTGGGTATACCCTACCACCACTCGTGCCAGCAGGATTTCAAGCCTTGCTGAGACCGCAGTAGGATGGTGTTAATTTGGCTTGCTCAGATTTGGAATCTGCTGAGGCCTGAAATGATATTTGTTTTTCTGTTCCTCAGCTGTGATTTTTGTAGGGGAATGATAGTGACCAGTGACACTGAATTAGGTAGGAAAATGTTGCCTGTGCTCTGACATTGGTGAAGAAAAGTGTATTCATGAGCAGAGTCCTTCCTATTGCGTGGAGCTTGTGCAGCATCTGTGGGCTGGGGCAAGAAGAGTCCCCTGCGAGCATTAACAAGCGGGGAGAGCTGGAGGGGTATCACTGGAAACGTGAAGACTGTTTTTTCCTGCAGAAACATAGGAGCTAGCCTTGACTGGGGGCTTTTCTTACACAGCAGTTGCAGTGCGCCCATGCTGGGAGCTAAGGAGAGCCCTGGGGAGCAGAGCCAAAGCTGGAGATGCAGGTTTCACAAAGCATCTCCCCTATGAGATCAACTTGTAGGAAAGTCCTTGTGCCTTTCCTATGGAAAAGACAAGCATAGGCCATTGCTTGGCACTGTGGCACTTGCAGACATCAGTTTTTGCTTTTCAAAGAGTCCAACTGTGTTTTTTCTACCATGTTTCTTGACACAGGCTGGGATGTCCAATAAGTTGTTTTGAATCTGGAAAAGTGAATTGCTCCACCAGGATGTTTAAGGGGATGGTTGCCTGGCCATCACTACACCTGGCTGTCCTATTTCTTTAACCCCTTGAAAAGGAAGAATAAAGAAAAAGACAAATATTCCATTGGCAGACAGAGTTTTCTTTCAGAAACTTGCACTTGGGTTTGCAATTATGACCCACACTTATATATGAAAAATGATTAAAATATAAACAATATTCAAAGAAAACATGTTCAGATGCTTTGTGCAATTTTCTGGAATAGCAATGTCTACTAGGAAAGCTGATCGTTGAACTAAAGGAAGGAGGGGATTTCATGATCTGAAAACTAACTGGTACGTTGTCCAATACCATGGGCTAATTTAGTGCTTGCTCTGGGAATTTGGATCAACTAGAGATTTCTCAGGTTCTGAAAGACTGTTTATGAAATAAAAATGTTGACAAGCCTGTCACAGTTCACTAACCAGAACTCATGTCTGTTGGGATTATGCTGCCAGAGATGAGCTTGCTTGTGTTAAGTTACTTAAAAATGCTCTGAAGTGGTTTGCTGTAAGATGTTGAAAAGGGCCATCTTCCAGTTCACTAGCAGGAAGTAGGGGAAAATAACTTTATCTTTAGAAATTGAAAAGCTTTGTCTTCTAAAGTGGCTATTCAGGATATTTTCTTCACTTTCTAAAGTGCATAATTAATATTTGTGTCCAGAGATTCTCCGTGTTGGTGAAAAGAGCCTTGAAAGCACCTTGTGTAAAGCTTATGTGCATCTGCAGTGCTTTCCTGAATCCTGGTATGTTTATGTTGTACCTGAACATACATGGGAATTGGGAGCCTTCAGACTCAGTGTTACTTGATGGTTGATAGCAAAATACAGATCAGCCTTCAAAGGAGAAGAAAATCCTATTGTACAGATTAGGGGACGTCCTCAGCCCAGCAAGGCACTTAATTTAAGTTGCTAACTGAAAAGGGTGTGAATTGTTCTGGTGGCTTCAGTGCGGTTACCTCAGCAGCTTAAGGTTACGCACAGGGTCGAGCGCTTTGCCAGGCTGCGTCCTACTGTAGTTACTGTGGAAAAGCTTGAGCTTTTTATGGAGTAACGTAAATGTTTGCTTCTAACGGCCCCCACTTTCAGTGAGGTTACCAGATGTTGCGCTTCTCTGGGAAAGTTATCATTGTAACTTGGTATTTTTAGTACAGTCACTTTTGGACTGGCTCTCCTGGATATTCAGGATTCGTTTGCTACTTCTAACTTTAGCCAAACACTCCCTGCAGTTGAGTATAAAATTTCAGTTATTACTTACTGAAACCTGAAAGGTTTAGCAATATTACAGATTTCCATCTTTTCTAATGTTTTGGCCTTTGTATGCAGTAACTACGTTTTGACAATGTATTTTACATCACATTTTCCAAGCAGTGTTTTATTAGATTAAGTCAGATAGGAAGAATAGCTTCACGTTTATCATGAGTGACTTGCATGTTCAGTCAAACACTGTGTGATATTAAGTAGTTTAAATCTCCAGCCTATGAACTGTAAATTAACATTAAGGACCTCTCTTAATATCCATTACTCTGTTTAAACAGTCGTATAGAATTACTAGTTCCCAGTGATTCTTATTAGAACAAAAGATGTATTTGTATTCAAATGTTGTTTTGGCTCTCCTGAACCGTATGCTGTGAAAAGAATATCTTAAAATTAGGACATGGCAAGACTGAATAGTGTAATGGATCACAGTCTTTTATTGTTACTTAATAGAAGTTTCAGGTTTGCTTGTTGCTCAAATTATTGGCTTTTTTCAAAACCAATCATGTTTTGCTTGCTGAGCATGGCCCCAGGGGATACATGCCCATCTTGCTGGGACCACTGACTCAGCTTCTCGACAGCCTTAGCATACGACGATCTGGCCTGCGAGGACATGAAGAACGAGCTCTCGTGTTGCGGGAGGTGACTTTCTCCACCAAGTAAGCCTTTAAGGCCAACAGATGGGACCGTGCGGTGTTTTCACTACTGCCTCTCCCTATTGCTCAACAGAGGATTTCAGCCCCCAGAGCTCTCAATTTAGCGCACATCACAAGTCTGAGGCGTTTGGACATTAGGCACAATAAATAAACCAGTACGAACCCCACAGAGCATGCCACAGGATGCGTTTCAGAATAGCTCTAAGTTAAGTGCAGGACTTCTGGTGAAGAGCTTGTCATTTCCAGTTCATGTAGCAGTTGTGAAAAACAGCTTTGCATCTTCAAAACATTGGTACAGAGTATTGGTTTCACTGTCATCTACGGACTGGAATCTGTGCTTCCTAAGGAAGCCTGATGAGTTTTACTTAATACTTTTGAGGATTGAAATCAGAAAATCAGGACTGCATTAGTCCCCATGATAATACCCTTCTCATTCTGTTGCCCTGTTTTCCCCTTGCTGGAGTGTGTCTCAACTGCTTGTCCTGCCTCCTGCTGTCTTTGCCGTCTCTTATTCTGTGCTGCAGCATGCAAAATAATACGCCATAAAACCGCACTTCCTCATCCTATCTCCGTTCCTTCTTGCAGCCCTCTGTGCATCTTTTCCTACTACAATGCAGCTCGACATGGCAAAGCAGCGAGGTGGAAATTCATTACTTTTCCTTGAGACTTGTTATCATGCCTGATTTCTACACCATGTGGGGACTAAGATCCTCTGAAGTTCCTTGATTAGTATTTGGGGGAAAAATAAAATGCCAGCTAAAGCTTCTGATCTCTCATTACAGCATATAGAACTCAGTGTTTGAATTTATGCTTTAAGCAGTTGCTATAGATTCATATCTAACCGGTAATTAATTAGTCCAGAAAAGAATGATGATAACTTGATTATATTTTAGTTTGTATTTCAGCTCCCATCTGTGGTAAAATCAAGACCTATTCAGCTTTATGATCGTTCATGGAGATGACTTTTGTTCTTATAGATTACAAATTTCTTTGCTCACTGTCTTTCTCTGTGTTAAGAATGACCTTATTAAAAACTTCTCATGGTTTAACTTTGTCACTTAGGTATACTTTTCCTGCACAGTGATAAGCAGCTTAGGGCCTGAGTTGAAACTTCTGAGGTGGGAAAAGGTATGTGGGCCAACAACAAAAGCCTGGCTCCATCCCTGTGTTTGTGGTACCCCGTTGATGTGTGCAAATGCTGGTCTGTACAAATGCTTGATAATAGCATATGGCAGTTAGCTGCATGTGGTTGACTATTCAGTTACTGCATTTATGCAGACACAATTGATACTTTCATATAAAAACCAAGAAGAGTGTTAGGTATCTACCACTGTCCTCCTGACTAGTGCAGCATTGAACACCCAACACAAACGCGTCAAAGTATGCATCTGTCCTTGGAGTATCCAGTTTTAAGGTATAGCTCTTTTGCAGGAATGTTTGATTAGAAACAACTCATGTTCCTTAAACAATACAAAACCAAGCAGGTAGCTGCTTAAATCGAAGCATATGTTTAAAGTGAATCTACAAAACAAGAACAAAACTGTTTCCAGCATGCAAGTCGTGTATGCTGCGATGCTGTAATGACAAATGCCTTGTGCAATAATTGCTCTCTAAATAGTGGTCTTGCCAATTGAATGCCACAATGCAAAGGGGTCTGTCCTGGATTTCATTAGCTTCAATGTCTCAGATTGCACCAGGGTGCCACAGACTGGACAGTGGCAATCTGCGGGGCACCAGGCTATAAGGTGCGCTTTTTAGAAAGTACGTCTTGGGCTGGTTGTCTGGAAAAGGCCACGCTCTGTAAGCATGAAGGAGATTGACCTACCAAAAGTTTGAAGTGCTGCAACATGTTTTAAATATTTTTATACCACATAGTCACTGGACAAAGAATATCCCCCTACTCCCATATGAGTGTAATCGCTACTGGCATTTACCGGACTGGCTGTTTCCTCTTGCACACGCGCATGCTCACACACGCGCTTGCTCGTTCATCCTCTTTTTCCTCCCAGCTGCTTTTATAGATCCTTGCTAAGTGGGACACCCTCAACAGAGGAAGTGTCGAAGATGCAGTTTCAAAGCTCCACCAGGCAGAGGCGAGAATGGAGGCTGTTTCCGATGTTTTGGATGTAGGAAATCTTGATCTCAGGAATGCTGAGTAAAACGGCACCGCTGATCGAAAATATCTATGCTAGCTCTTTCTGAATAAAGCGTTCAGATGTTTGCGTCCTGGCTAGGAACCTCCTTGCAGCTTGTGTGGAGTGGTGGGCTTTGGGACACAGTCCCACTCCTTAGCTGTCTCCTACTAGCTGCCTTAAGCAGGGCATTTCTGTGCACAGGCTTTTGTGCATCAATTTACTTTTGTCCTTCCAAAGAAAGTGTAGGGAGTCTTGGGGCTGCAGAAACCTTAGGCAGCAAGAGATGTGAAATGAAGTTGGATGTTTCAACTCTGAGTATTGAGATGCCTGTGTGTGTGTGTGATTTGTTTTTTGTTTTTTTTTAAATCCATCTTAGTGCTCTGAAAAGAGGAGGAGCTGCTAAATACTTGCTCTTTTTATAAAGACTCCCCTACTTGATCTGTGGATCTACTTAGGGGCAGCTATGTGCAAAGTTGTGTGATCATGTGGGCATGAGTACGTTAGCCAGATATTTCTCTCCGTTCCCGTTGATTTAAGATCGTGGACAATGTTCATAGGCCTTGTTGCATGTGTGACTGAGGGGCATGATACAGTCGAGCATAATCTGAGGCAATATATAGCTATACTGTATTTACAATGGGCAGGCAGAACCCTACATCTTTTTCATAAGAATTGCCACAGTCAAAAACCTGAATGTTGTATGTATATGGGCGATGGTAAACTTATTCTGTAGGGGAACAGGGATTGAACTAGTAAGATTTTTCCTTCAATTTATGTGCTTAGTACATTTTTCTAGCCCTTCTTTGCATGATAGCGGGCCTTTTATTTCTCTTCTTTCCTTGAATTTCTTGCAATTACAATTACACTGTTCATGCCAATGAATTCAGCTGGGATTGACCTGGAGTGCGTTCAAGCTGGAGTTTGTACCCTCCTAATCCGAGGTCTCCTTCGTGAATGTCCTCCTTTCCTGGAGCCTGGGTGGAGTCTGTGTCCTGTGCTGGCGCTGCCATGCGAGCAGAGGCTTCATAGTTTGCCGTCAATTCATCATTATTTACGATATAATCTGTGTCATCATCCTTCAGCTGATCCTGTGCGTGTTAAACAGGGAGAAACGTCAGGGAGGCTCTGGAGGAGGTTCTTTATTAAAGACTAAATGAAGAACAGCTCTAATACAATTCGGCTTACATGTTGTTTCATTATTGGCTCTTTTTTCAGCTATTAATTTACCATATTGATCTCATCTTGATGTTGATCAGAACAAATAGCTCCTTACCACGTTCTGCTGTAGGGCAGCACTCAGAAACAGAACCTGCCATTCAGGCCTTTAAAATAATTTCAGTGCCTAAATATCACTGACGTCGATAGAATTAGGCAGCCAGTACTTTCAGCATCTGGCTGAATTATTTAAAACACGTCCCTTATATTTGAAGCTCTCAGTATTTGTGGCCACTTTCGGGAATGTAACACTGCACCTTCCCAGACCCCTTCTCTACAACCCTGAAAACCATCCATTTCTGAAAACTGTTCCCAGCCTGAAAAATAATAGGCTTTGGAAAAGGGACTTTAGCAAAGCTTTGCATTAAGCACAGTGGATTTTGGATTACACCCTAAACGCCATTAACTGAGCCAGGTACTTACGCCGTATGCCCTGGGGCTCGTCAGAAGCCTGGCGACAGGATTGCACCATTCGGGTAATGTTGTCGTAAGAGGTGGACCAGCGTGGGTTAAAATGGGTTTTAGGTATCTGTGAAGTTTGTTAAAGAATATCTTCCGTTTGGGTATTGATACTAACTTGCTCCTCTAATGCACAAGGAAATTATAAAGCATAAGGCAATCATCTAAATGAACGGAAACAAAGACAATAGCATATCTTTACCCACTCATTATTGCAGCCATTCACCTGTCATCAATCTTGTCTAATGTGTCTTTAAAAAAAAAAACCCCACGATGCTCAAAATCTGTCAGCGAGGGTGCCAGAGTGGCTCGAGCGGGTGCGTCATGGGGTGCACAAACGCAGAAGGAATGAAAGAGAGGAAACGTGCACCAGATCAGCCTGTTTACTGTTCCCATCTACTGTTTGCTGTTAGGATATGATCAATTGTAACAGAAAACAACTGAAAATGCAACTGAGTGAGCTACTTGTAAAAGTGCTACTGAACATTTTGTTTTCTTAAACATCCAGCTTCTTGTAAAAATCAGTGCATTTCTGCAATAGGCAAGGTGTATTTCATCAAATATTAAGTTTCCTTGCTGCTGGGAGTTTGCACAGGTTGTTCTCTGTGATACTTTATTTTCAGTATTCAACACATTTGTTTTACACTTCATACATCAATGCTCCTTTATATAAAATAATGTAAATAAGTTAGGAACAGGCTTTATGCTATTATTTTGCACCTGTCTTTCCAGCCTTTTCCTCCGAAAGGGCTTTATTGAGATAAAAGAAAAACCTGGCATCTTTAGCAATTATACCATCCTTGTATCTGTCGATAACAGCTCTCCCAAGAGTGCCTCAAGTTGACTTCTCTGTCTTGCTACTTTTACTCACAAAGTAATTTTCAGTGTTGTTGGGGAAGCAGGTCTGTCAGCTATTTTTGCTGCTAGGGAGAATTTTCCTTATTGATTGCCATTCCTCTCTCTCGGGCGCTCTCTGGCTCTTTTCCCTTGCTCTTTCTCCCTCTCTCTCCTTAAAGAGGAAAGGAAAATAAAAGTAACAAATGTGAACCTGAATGATGACTCTGAGCTCTGCAGAAATACTGTAGAAATACTGGGTTGGTAACAAAGGGCCTTAAACCTAACTATTGGAGAGCCTCCGTTTCTTTTGCTGTTGTTTGTTTATGGCTCATCACTGCTCTACGCGCCAAGTACAAACTCAGTCTCCTGAGAAAATCGAGTTACGTAAAGCAGCCCAACTATCTCAGTTACAGACTGGGGGGCTAGATAATCTACTCTGCACTATATAATTCAGCTGTAGAAGTTGTTTAATTGTATTTGGGTTTTTTTGTGTGTGCGTGTTTGTGGATTTTTTTTTTAATTACATTGCATCTGTTAGGAAGAAGGTAACATGATTATTTCATCCAATGTCATATGCCGAATTAGCATGAAAAATGAAAGACGAATCCACTTCAAAAAAACCTGCAAGACTGCATAATAAAACTTGCTCAGAAGAATGACCTAGAAACGAAGGTGGGAATCTTATGGGATAAAATTGTGTTGGGAAAGCTCAGATCTTCCGCTTCTGTAAAAGTGACATCAAACCAAACAACCCTTTCATGATCCACTCCCAATTTTATTTGAAACCTCAAGAAAACCCTCCCAAAGTGCCAAGCGGTTAAGAGCTCTTGCGAAAGGCAGTGTGTGCGAGCCACCAGTTGGAGTTGCCTCGGCCTCAGCGCTTCAGAGAACATCACTAAAAGGTTTCACCTGCAATTGGAACCAGGAGCCCGATTCCAGGTTTCTAAATTTTGGCAGTACTGGCTCTGCTAGTACATGCGGCCTGAATCGTTTGAAGTGGATTGTCAGACCCAGCATGAAAACCACAGGCTTGGTTGGACCCAGTCCTGCCTGCTGGTTTTATTCTCTTCCAGAATAAGTAACTGGAGATGAATGATCCTCTGCGTTTCCTCTTTAATCTGATGATCTCTCAGCTAGGCCTTTCTTCTAAGCAGCTTTATAACTTTATAATGAGCTTTATAACCCTCAGTACAACTTGAGCCCTGCGTTCCTCTGTGTGCAGTGTAGGCAGCACACGCGTGAAGCCCAGCGCATCAGAAAGAGGTGCCGAAATGGGCTATCCGCTCTGCCCGCACTGTGGTCTACAGTGGGGGATCCTCCCTGCTAAAAACATTTGTCGGCCCTGTTTCTGAGATTAGCTTGTGTGCGTAGTGCATTAACTGTTCAGTTGCTATGCCTGTGTGTTGAAGTTTCCAAGTGGTTAGTGAGGGAAGGCTTCGTTCGGGGCTGCAACGAGTCCTCCAAGTCCCCTTGCTATTGCGTTCGCTCCAACACGTTTATTCCCTACTGTCCGTGCTTGTGCTTTGCAACATCTTGAGATGCAGTTTAAAGTGAAGAGTTTTCTTGTGCTTGTTGAAGTGCTTCTGATGCTGTAATAAATTATTTACAGCTTTGTTCCTTAGTTAACTAGTTATTATTCAGCCCATTAAAAGACCTTAACTTGCATTAGCTTATTTTCATTGTTTTAATAATCTATGCCATAATGCTTTCACTTTGTTTGTGACAGTTGTTTTACAGCATTACAGACATAATTGTCCCTCAGTGCAGTATGAAAGAGGAATTCTAGTCTGCGCACAGCACTGGCGTTTGAAACGTACATCAGGTGTGCGTATGCAGCGTTTCAAAGCTGACGAGATCTTGGCACGCTCCAGCTGCTCTGGTTGCATCTTCCAGCATCTCCAGTGAGAAATAATTCAAATAGTGTGATAGAAAAAGGTAAATTTTGCACAAAGGCTGCTTTAAAAATTGGAAGAAAGTGCGTGTAAACTCTGAGCAAAGCTCAGAAATTACTGACTAACCAAATCTATGCCTTATCAACGGAGGGATGGGGAAAAGACAGCAGGGGAAACAGTTATCAGGCAGTCCACATTTAGTCTCTCCATGGGCAGAACAGTCCCTCTGCACAGCGTGAACGCTAAAGCATACAACATAGTGTGTTGAAGTACATTATTAATATTGTAAAGATGACAATTTTGAAGTTGGGAAACTGGAATTTGGGATGCCCGTGGGAGGATTCGGTTCCGTACGCAGGGCTGGTGTGCAAACATGCCTCTACTTCCATGATCAAACGCTAATTTTTCTGTGACTGCCCACAACTTGGTGTTTCTACTCTCAATTGACGTGTGCAGAAACGTTCAGCCTGGGGCCCTTCACTGCTAGGTGAGCACGCCTTTGCCCATGCCGTTCCAGCCTGCCCTCCCCGTATCCAGCTCTGCTTTCCCTTCCCTGGTTCAATTTCTGCCTTTTCTAAATCTGAATCATTTGACTTCCTCTTCTGTACTGCTCAGCAATAAGCAAGGAAGTCGGTGCTACCTCAGAAAAGAGGGTCAGCAGGACAGCGCTTCCGGGGTCTCCGCCGTAGAGGGCCAGACGGGGTGTCTGGCCAGCGCAGCGTGAGGTCGAACCGCACGAGGTTGAGCAACTCTCGGCAAGGGCAGAGCATGCTCGGGGTGATCGGGCCTTCTCTGAGCTCTTGCAGTAGAAGTTTTTGTTAAAAGTATACGGGCAGCAGTTTTTTTTCCCAAGTTTCACTAACTATGGTCTAGCTTAGGCTGGCTTTTCAAAGAAATGGCAAAAGACACCTCCAGGGTGCCATTTGAAGTCTTTGCTCTAAATATAGACCGCTTAAAATAATGTCTTGAGGATTTATCAGAGCCAAGCATGGAATTTTCTGTTTTTGTCCTAAATCATTCTGCCTAAAACAAACATCTATCATGGCAACTTTCCTTTCAAATAGCTACTGTTTCACAAAATTGTAGGTAATCCAAACTAGAGTCTTAAAATGAGAATTGTCAGGCAATCTTGATGGGAAACACTACTATCCCTAGCCATGCTACATAATATTTAAAATTTCCATTCTGCAAAAAAAATTTAAGATTTCAAAATAGTCTTTGCCCTCATATCAGGATGAAAAATCAGAATCTCAAAATTTTCTTTCAGGAAATTGGAAATGACTACATTTTGATAAATGGGCATGTTTTGTCCAAATTTGGAGAATGCTGGTAAAATTCTTATTTATACTTTTGACCTAGTGGTATCAGCATGATCAAACAGAAAAAAACGTGCTGGCAGAAATGATTTGGCTGTTTTGACTCTAAGACCTGAAGGAGGTTCATTTGCGGCAGAATGAGTTTTAGTCCAGCTGTGAAGTTCTGAGTTGCTCTGCTGAAAAGCATAGTAATGACAGCTGTGCCCTGACTTACTGCATGCTGTCTGCAAGTTTTGAGAAGAAGTTAATTTATAGTTTGCAAGCAAATCACGCGAGCAGAAGAGGTGGCCGCAGTTTGAAATGCATATGGCAGCTCTGCTTTGGCTCCATAAAAGCCTGTGTTTGGCCCCGAAGGTGTGTGCTGTCTTTCGCCCCATCATGTAATGATGGCTCTATAGCTTCTCCCCCAAAATGACTACAATAGACTTAGAGTACAATGTATACTATTAAAAAGCCCCAAACTACATGAGTTTTTGTAATGCTCATCAAAATTATATTACAAAATCACAAAATTGTTTTTCAGGGACTAGCTTCCTTTAGTTAGCAAGCAAGCTGTGCTATAAATACATATTTGTTGCAAGTATATCATTTATCTTCCATTATTAGGTATTATTTATTCTGTAGGTGTAAGTCCCTGGAGGTAAATATCAGCACTCCCAAAACCTTTCCTTTGTGCAATTTGTTTAAGGATTTCTTGTAGTTTGCAGCCTTTTATTCTAAAGGGTCCCTTTTGTGGATGTTTTGATTGAAATCAGTTTGTAAATTAGGGTTATAAGTGTTTTTCTTCTGTATTTATGAAGGGACACATGTAAGAAGGATACAAAGGAAAAGATATGATTTCTGTCCCTTCAAAATGTTTTCCTTATTATGGACAAACGATCTTTTGTTCCTTAGTGAAGTTTCAATTTTTAGAGAGAATGATTTTGATACTAGCCACGTGGTAGCCCAAAGAGGCAGCACTTCCCTTTAGGCAGCGTTTGTGCGAGAGCAAGCGAACCGCGAGCGGCGGTAGCCCGGCTGGGCTGCTGCGCCGGGCTGACCCAGGCCCGTGGGTTACTCGATGCGAGAGCTTGTGTGCGCGCCCGAGCTGGCGGGGCGCAGGGACCTTCTGGGTCTTAAGGACGTGCACAGCAGATTAAATTCACCAGCAGGAGAGGTTGGTAGAGCGGTCTCTCCTCCTGACTCTTGCCAGAGCGGACAGTCTTTCTCGTGCACCAAGGAGGATGGGGAGCTGTCAGTGCAGGCTAGCTGAAAAGGGCAGCGTGCTATTACGTATTATATCTAAGTATTAGATGTCATTGTTAGGGTAGCAGGCACGTATATTTTTTGAGACGCCTGTGAGATCCACACAGTGATTTCTTTAATGCATAAGGATGATCTAATCTGGGTTGTGGAGGAGGCTGGGAAGGAGTGACTGATCCCGGTGTCGACAGCTCTTCCCCGCTCTGACCGGTGCTGGGGAACTCTGCTCCCAGCACAGCGCTCTGGGACCCCCCTGCTCTTGTTGTGGAGCGCCTTTAACCAAGAAGGAACAAACCCCCTGCCCCCAGCTGGATTCCCTCTCCTGTTATTGTAATTTGAAATACTAAATGACTGAAGATAAGTTGAAGCATGCCATGGTCATGCAAAGTCAGATTACTGGGTCTCACAATATTTGAATGATTTGAGATTCATTGTCTCCATCTGCCTCTTGCTCACGTTTGAGAGCAGGAAGGATGGAGGAAAATCAGTGGTAATAACTAGTTCAATGCATCCTGTTCTGTCTGACTTTCCTTTCAGAGTCTGGAGCCAGACATGGTGTCAGACCAAAGAATTAACTTTGACTTTCATGCAGAATAAGACTAAAAAATGTGCTGCTTTGGACTTGGAAGCAGGAAGCGTTGCACAGATCTGGGCAAGATGGAAGGAGTTAATAGAGTTGATCTGTACTGGTGTTGATGTGGTTAAGTCACTGAAAAGTGACTTGTTCTCTAAGATGCATTGAGTAAAATATCTGGGCTATTTGCAGACTGTGGGTTTCTAGTTGTGAGCTTGCTGAAGCAGAGAGAAAAATTGAGACATGTTACTCAAGCTATTTGAAGCCTATTATGTCCCAAATTTAACATCTCCGTGCAGATAAAAGATATCTGAGAAATAAATGAGGACTTGCTTATATAACTGATGAGTGGGTAAGGCAGCTACTCTTGATAATAGAAGGATAGCGCATGCGAAAGGAAGGCTCAGAAGGAATATATGAGCAGGTACCAATGTCAGACAAATTAACATCAGAAAAAGCTTCTGAGGATACAGACTACACAGGGCAACTAAAGAGAAGAGGAGAACCTCCCTGATAGCAGCTGCATTTAAAAAAAAAAAAAAAAAAAAACTGTCCGCCCCCCCAAAATCCAACCACCTAAAACTCCAGTCCGTTGGAGATGCATCACAATCAGCTACGCACACACATGAGGTAAGACTTTTGCACTAGTGACATCAGCTATATAGCTTTATAGAAAACATACAGTGAAGTCACAGACAGGGTAGCTCTCAACAGGTTATTGCAAGGGAGAAAGCAAAGGATACGTTCATTACAAAGGCAAATGCCTGAAAGCAAGTTACTTTGCGTTCTCATAGGGTTGCATACGAAGGCAAATACCTCTCCAAGAAAGTTAGTTCCGGTGGAGGAAAAAAAGAAAAGGATATTGATGGCATGCGTGTAATTCTCAGAAAAATGTGTGTGATTCAAAATTGACATAATTTCCCCTAACTTCAGACATCTGGTAGTAGGATATCTGAGTTAAAGCTTATCTTTCAATCTTGCTTCTTCGTCAATAACAGAGAAATGGGCAAGTCCCGAGGCAGTTAGCGTCATCCTGCAAGTGTCTGAGTTAATGAGTTTCTTTCCTTTTATTGACTATAAAAGACTCTGAACAACTAACTTAGGCTTAGATGGCTAATAATTAGGTACCTAAAGTTTGGTGGAACGAATCTCAGCCCAAAACCCCCAAGGCAAAACATAAGAGACCAAACACAACATCCTCTGTATCAGGGAAATTACAAGGGTATGAAAAGCATCCATTTTCATAGCTGGGAAGTACTTTCTTAAACATATCTAGAAGAAAAAAAAAGGTAAAAATAATGTAGACTTTTATGTAATAAATATGACCTCAAAGCCAGCAGCAGAACCAAAAGCTTGAAAATCATTAAGCTTGAGAAAACCTTAATGACCATGGAATTCAAAAAGGTAATTTCAGAATCGTAAAAAAAAGAAAAAAATATATGTTCCTGGCCTACTTGAAGGCGTAGGAAGTGTATCAGGAAGTTACGAAGTCGGTCTGCGTGTGAGCCGGCGCCAGGGCCGGTGCTGTGAGCGCCGTCGCGGGCGGTGACTCCCCGCTCCGGGGAGCAGCTCCCACCTGCGCTGTTCCTTTAGCGCAGCCGGAGAAACCACCGGCCGGAGCAAGCTGAGCCGCCGCGGTAGGAAGACGGACGCTGGTGCGGTCTGGCCAAGCGCAGGCCTTAAACCAGCCGGAGAGAGCGGGCGCAGAAGAGCGAGCGAGGTGAGGAGGGTTTGCAAGGCTGGCCTCGGCCAGGACGTCCCTGGCGCTACCGTCTGCCCAAGAAGGGTCCCAGAAAGCAGCTGGCGTCGCTAGCGCCGTCCTCGGGCCCATGGCACCGCGAGACTGGCTGCGCGCAGGTGCAGGGAGGGCAAACCTGAACGGTTGTAAACACAGCAAAGTACAAATCCATTTTGCCCGCGTGAGTGAGTTGGATCACGTCTTCGAAAAGGAGAGAAGAGGTCTGATCCGAATAAAGAGAAAGCAATTCTCTGGCAAAGAGATTGCGTCGGGTTCGACCAACTCGACCCTGCCCAGCCCGGTGCCAGGATCAGCAGCGATGGCAGCGTGCCTGTGCTGGGAGAGGAGAGCTGGGGACAGGGTGGTGGGGGGACCTCTGCAAGAGAGCGACCAAGGCTTCCCGGACGTGAAGGCTATCGTTCCCCGCACAGCAAGCCAGAGCGCTGCGGTGCAAGCGAGGCAACGAAGCCGCTGCTCGGGCTCTGTCGGGAACAGCTGGCGTGGTGTTCCCGCTATGGCCCTCTGGTGACGTGGACCGAGAGCTGAAGCCAGTGCACCAAAACTATGCTCAGAGAGCAAAAGAAACATTTGGCACTTTTTCAGGCAGTCAGATATTCCATCATTACACAAACATAGCTGCGCAAAAACAGTGAAAAGGGTTCATAAACCTGTAGAGATTGTTTTTGACAAATCTCCAGCGTCTGCGTTGCCAAGATGTCAGAGGATGGTGCAACTTGAAAGTGAAATGTGATCCCATATGAGAAAACTCTGTACAAAACTTGTCTCGCACAGTTTTGTTGAGGGATGAGATGCAAGCATGGAGGAAGGTTTGGAGGAACAGTGCATCTTATATTCTAACACTTGCTTGTGTTTGTAAACATGCTAACGAAAATAGAGAAGCTTTTATAAAGATAAAATAAAGTCAGAATTATCTGTATAAAAATAACAGAATCTTTTGCTCTTTGAGAAGCTGATGGGGGGGAAAAAGAACAGAGTAAATAAAGGGAAGAGTGTCTTGCCAGAAGGGAAGAAAATAGTAATTCTAAAAATGAAAATTCTGAGAGTTTTTTGAAGGCTGGTTTGGTACAGTAATAAAGGATAGACCAGAGAGCTATTTTGTTGGCCCAATATCAATATAGAAACAAAGCCGTGGTCAGAGATGTGTGCATCCCTGTAGAATATAAAAGCAGAGCACCAAGGTGACCTACGCTGGGTGAAGCCCTGGCAGACTTGACAGAAGCAGAATTGCGTCCAATGCATTCATGGAAAGATATTATTGCTCACTCGTACAGCTGTGGGAAACAATGCCAGTTCCAGGTATGGAAGAAGATTCAAAGCCAGTGGGACAAGACCTGAGCATGCTCCAGCACTTTTGAGGCGTATTCTTTTACTTACTGATGTGATGCACTTATGGACAGTTAATGAGTGTAACAAGAGGCACTGCGAGTGACTATAAAAAGAAAATAAGTCTTTTAATCTCTCGGTGCTGAGCTGAGCTGCTGAGAGCAGGACAGCCTTTGTAAAGCCTTTGTTAATGAAAACCTTGTTTAATATAGTTTACTTTAGTTTAACATATCCTCTGATCTCTAGTCCTGTGAGCGGTTTGGTCCCGAGATTGTGTGCTGATTCTCTAGCAGTTTTTTCCAGTGCGTAACCCATGTTATGAGCACAATTAGCTGCCTGGGTGGAGTTGGAAATCTCTAATAGGTTTGTGAAGAAAGCGTGCTGAGAAGCGGAGAGCTCTGCGGTTGAGGAAGGGAAGACATTTTGCACAGGAATAGGTTCCCCTGTAATCAGAAGAAAGCAGCCTTCTGGCAAGCAAGATCTTTGCTTCTGGAAGGATGTTTTAAAACAAAGACCAATTGAAAAACACTCATTATAGGAAATCTCTTAAGAGGTATAGCAGTTCCAAAGCAAGGAACAATCGAGGAATAATGGATTATGGCAGAGTTCGTAGCAAAAGAAAGATTTTTTTTTTTTTTCACTAAATAGGGATAAAAGGGGTATTTTTACTGCTGGGAATGAAACATATATGCATTTTATATCCTAATATGACTACTTAGGATTCTCAGTAGGTAAAAAATAAAGGAAAAATTGAATGTTTTGTTTGGAAGTGGCAAATTAAAGTAACAGTACAGAGGATCCATATTAAAAGAGATTAAACTGCCTTTTGAGTGACAGAGGAGCTCATAAAATATAAAATCAGGAAAAATATAGCAAAAATCAAGTAAAAAACAAAAAAACCCTCAACCCCTCCCCAGCGCTGGGTTTCCTGTTGGGGTAGTTCATCTCGCTGCTTCTATTGCCAGACTAAACTGGAGGGGGATGACCAAACTGTTAAAGCCTGTCTCTGCAAGAAAGGCTTTCCTGGGGGTCTGTGAACACCAGAGCATGGTCTGTTGAGTGGGAACACTGTGCTGTAATGGAGAAGCTTTGAGACACGCAGGGAAAATCAAAAGAAAGTGTAACCAATGAGTTTTATGGCTTGATTAGAAATGTGTCTGCACGGGAAAAATAGAATGTTTTTTTGCTGGAATGAAGATTTAAAGGGGATATAATTTTGCGGAGGTAAGGTATTCCAAATTAGAAGCTACAATGAGAATTTATAAACCTTTCTTCTGTTTCGCTACATTTTAGAGGGATGTGGGGATCTAATGGTATTAAAGGGCGCTCACTTTAGGGCAAAAAGAAGGATGTTTAGTTTAACAGCATGTATTCAAACTGTCGCCTTCACAGCCTGAAGAGACCATGGAGCTTTGATACAGGGATGTTTAGTCCTGATATTGTAGCAATCTTACAGCTGTGCAAGTTGAGACAATAGGGGATGCTGGACCTTAGGACTCTTGGAGGGGTGAGGAAATTCTCCCTTTTTTTCTGTATAACCTACAAGATGTACTTGGAGGGCTTTATTTTTTGCATTTGCTGGTGGAACGTCAGCTGCTGGTACCTGGTGGGTCTGCCACAGTATGAGCAAAGCCGTGCCCTTGTAATGCTGTCACTGCTGTGTTTGACTAAAGTATAAAATGCTCTCATTCTTTTTAATGAATTATTTCAATATGTTATTAGAGAAGCCGCAGGGATTAGTCAAGCAGCAGTTTCAGAAAGGTTAAAACAGTTTCTTAAAGCTTGCCTCCCTCGTGTCTCACAGTTCGTTGTGTTTCCAGTGAAAGGTACTGGAAACAGATTATGAAGGATACTTTTGTTTTAATTTGGCGTCTTTCCCTTCTGTTTATTGGTGCAATCGACTGCACACATGTACCACTGCTGGCACGGAGCCAAATGCAGACAATACTCGAGATGAGGAAAAGTAGGGTGCAGCGTGAATGCGCCTGGGGTTTTCTCGTTTCCACTGTTTGGTTACAGAGGGAGAGGTCAGCGACTGGGTTGCAGTCATGAGTCATGTGTAGCACAAAAGCCAGCTATCCTGTGTGCGAACGATTGTTGTTGCTCCACAAATGTAGTTTAAGAAACATATCTGTTGAGATCACTGCTTTTCATGTCCTGTCCCCTTTCTGCCAGAGCTCCTGCACTGAATCCCGAATCCAGATCAGATTTCAAAACTCCCCTTGCTGCTCGGCTTTCACTCTAGTGGCTCATTTCCAAATACCTTCACATTTTAACTGATTTAGATCTAGGTTCCTGTTTGCAAAGCTTGACTCAGAGAGCTCACGTTTACCTTATTTTCCTTCTAGATGCCTGTTTGTTTTTCCCTATGTAAATGCATGCAGTCGCCTGTTTCCCTTTTCTAGTAGAGACATGGCCCAGAATAATTTAATGAACTTCAAAATTATCACTGGGTCTTTATATCAGATGCTTGATGACACCAGGACTGGGTGATGGCACTTAGATGGCTGAGCGTGTTGAGCTGTGTTACCCCTGTGAGAGCCTAGGGAGGAATTTGGGAACTTGGAGGCACGTGACTTCTCTGACTTCTTCCCAAATTTTGTTGCATGTAGAGGGGATGTGTTTTCTATGGGGAGCTGAGTTCCTCCTGAACTTTCATGTAGCTCTGCAGCCTGCTGCAGAAGGGGATGCAAAACACGGTCCTTGCCTCCCAGGGTGTCGGCGAGCAGCCGGGCTTGCTTCTGCTTTGAGGAACGCCTGTGACTGCTAAGACCTGGCAGGTACGAAAATGTTTTCTAAGCCTGTGGAGTGGAGCGTGGATAGCCTGTCCCTGTAGCTGATTTTCTGTAACGGCAGGGCTGGAGCTGATTCTGTAACAGTTGGAGCACTGTCGCGCAGAGGATGGAAAATCAAGCAAAGAACTGAAATCTCATCTTGAGGTGTGTGAAATGACTGCCTGGAGCAGGAGCGGGTGTGAGGTCGCCCCCATGCTCCAGGTGAGCTACGGCAGCGGGCCAGGCTCGCGGTGTGAGCCGCGGCAGTCCTGCGAGGTGTTTGGAAGCGCAAGTCCGAAAACTGCACTGGTGCCACTGGCACCTGAATCAGCAAGGTGTGGAGCATTATACCTAGATTACTGACTTGTTAATTAATAAACCAAAATTGAAGGCTGCTCATTATCTATTAGGCAGCCAATAACCTTCAATAGTTTTTTAAATCAAGCCCATGAAGATATCTTAAAAAAAAAAAAAAGAAAAGAAAAAAAAGAATGAAGAAGGACTGTAGAAAGTATGGAAACTTTCAAAATGTGTTGCTAAGCCCATTGCATCTCTTAGCAGTAGCAGCCTCATTTCTGAGGACTTGCTGAACTGTGCATAACATTGCAGCGTAGAAACGGTTGGCACCAAGATACCGCACAAGACGTACAGAGCTAGCGGTGCTGTGCCAGGAAACGAGCTGGCTGAAAGATCAGTCAAGTTCTACTAAATAAAATGAAACAGAAATAAGGAAGAAGAAAGGCTCAAATAAAGATGCTTAGCTGTGCTTGGAGACTGTTACTGTCTTGCACTAGATGTTATCTAAATTTTATAAACATGATTTTAAACTAGACTACATCTATCTTCAGCACACTTACTGTGGAACCTGGGGACTAAATACAAAACAGACTTAATACTGCAAGTTGGCTTTCTTTTATACAGTTTTTGACAATCATTAATGATACATAATTAGTTTAGAACCACATAATACAAATTTGTGAAAATACATTCTTATTTTCTGGTATTTGGTTCTAGAAACCTTCACCAGGATAGCAGCCTCTGTAAATGTAAACTCTGGAGCTAGATGTTTTTAGAGTCTAATCTTGGATTTTAAACTATTTCCCCACCCCCGTGGCTTTCAGGGAAAAGACAACTGTAACACAGTGGCAATAACATCTATTTAACTTAAACATAAGGCTGTTGAGAATGTTTTTATAGAAAATAGATCTTGTCAGACAAATCTAATTTTATACTTGGATGAAATTACAAGTTTGTTTGACCTGCATTTAATAAGCTTTGTAAGGCGTCTGGAATGGCATTACGGTTAAAAGTTATCTCTTTATGGTATCAATGAAACATTGATTAAGAACTGGCTGGTTGATAGACCTGGCATAGTAATTGCCAGTGGAGAATTGCCGTGAATTGATGAGTGTTTCAGTGCAGGTTTTAGAGGATCAATAAAAAATTTGATAGTCAATAACTTTACCACTATAAAGTCACTGATGATGAAACATGTGGATGACACGGAACAAAATAATGATAAATCATGATAAGGACAGAACAGATGGCTGCTCTCATTCAAATATATTTCCTTTAATTGTATTCCAAAAAACAAATGCAGTGTTGTGTATCTTGAAAAAAGCAAGGAGGGTCAAACTACCCTGCAGTGATTGCGGGTTGCAGTGCCAAGAGACTCCTCCTGAGCTCCAGGAAGACTAACGCATGCAACCAGCGAGCAGAGAGTAAACTAGAGTGCCAGGGCTCTTGTGTAAAAGGTTAGTGAGACCAGTGCTGGCACACCAGGGCCGATTTGGTGGTCTGCAATTTAGAATGGTTTTCAAACAGTTGGGGAGGATGTGAGAAAGAGCCCCCCCATTTTGCCCCAAGATAAAATAGTGACCTAGTTAAATCTTTAAGCACCTTTACATGAAAATAATATGTGATACGGGAATACTTAAAAAAAACTAGTGCAGGACAGAAAACTTAATCTGTGCTGAAAGACAACCCCCCCCCCCCCCAAAACAATCAATGAAATAACCCCCTCCCCCCACATTTTAACTTTTTGACTAGGTAGAGGAAAACTGGGAAAGGTGGTAAGCTCTCTCCATCACTGATATTTTTCTTATCAGGAGTGGATACCTTCCTAATACTTGTGTCCTTTAACTCACACAAGTTCTTGCGATCGATGCAGAGGTACAGGGTGAAATTTAATAGTCTGATGTTCGGGGGGCCAGACTTGATAAAGTAAAGGCCCCTTGTTGCTTAAAATTTGAGCTTTAAGAATTAAATTAGTTAGCACTGTCGAAGCCCTTTGACACCAGGAAACCCACAGAAGCACTCACACAAGTTAATTCCCCTTGGAAAGGGGGCATGCTTAGTATCTGAGAAATTTTTAGTCTTTAACCTAAGTGCCATTTCATTTGTTTTGTCTTCTGTGCCCGGTTGTCCAATTATGTCCATGTGGCTACCCTCACTCATCCCTACTTTTCTGGTTACTGAACTGCGCTTCATTTAGTTTGGCAATGTTTTGAAACACATCATCTAAGCTTCTGTTTGTTCTGTACCAGTGAAACATATATTTCATTATCTTTGACTATGAACATGTAGTTCCTGATCGGGTCTGACAATGCTGTGTTGTCTTTGTACTCAATTATAATCATTAACTTCAAGTTTGTCAATAGATTGCGAAGGACACTTAACTCATTTAGGATCGTGAAAATTCTGCTGTTTGTAAGGCATTTACTTAGATTGGAAGTCATTTTGACTTTTAATTCTGCCTCCTGCATGAATACAATTATAGCTGTGGACAATTCTTTCTTATACTGGAAAAATATCTCCAAATCCCACAGAAGATCTCATGGGAGTTGGCATCAATCTCCTAATTTGTCCATTTCTGCAGACCTGTTATTCGTATGCTGTGGCAAGTGCATAGGGACTCAGCCAGGGTACAAGTAGTGACGGACAAGCTTTCAGAAGGTCAAATGTTTATTTTGCTACAGCTATCCCAAACAATAAGTGTCCCACACAATAGATGTCTTCAGTACTGTCATAGAAACTGATAAAAAGCTGTTGGTTAACTAGAGGAGCTTGAGGATTCGAAATATCTATCATGCTAAACAAGATCAAAATTACTAGGTTGCAGCAATATCTACAATACTAGTTTTGTGCACTGCTCTATACCATCTGATATAGTGTGGCCCATCCCCTCCCCATGCTGCTTCTTTCCTCGCTCCTGTGTACCTGGCTGCTGTCCTGGAGCTGGGTGGTGGCATGTGCCCAGCTCTGCTTTTCCTGGAGGGGACTGCTTTTCCCCCCTTGCCATGGCTGCTTCCTCTCTTCCCCTAAAGAGCCAGAGCAGAGCTTGTGCCTCAGGGAATCAGCTGGGAACAAGTGGACCCAGAAAAACAGGAGGACTACCAAGAAAGGGGTGGTGGGACACCGTGTCCCTGGTGCCTCTGCATGGGACAGTCCCGTGGGGACAGATGCTGGTTCTGCCGGGAGCCCACAAGGCAGAAGGGAGAGACAGTAGGCACAGTCTCTAGAAATGTGGTTAGCTCCTTATCCAAAATGCTTAATAGTTGGCAGTAGTGTGACAATTTGTTAGCATCTATATCATGAGGGACTTAAATGAGGTTGTCTCTTCCTAATTTGACTTAAGCAGCCCAAAGGGAGCCCTTAGGGGGGACAATTTTCCTTCGTCTATCCCACTTGGATCATTGGCATTGCCCTGATCCAGATCAGGGCTTATGACACTTTCAACTACTTTCTTTTGCCTGCGTAACTAACAATTTTCTCCCGCAGCACGGACTGAGTGGCTCCCTCTGCTATTTTTGGCGCACACCCTCACAGACTGCAGGCAAAAGCCTTGTGTCTGCCCTGTCCTAAGTTATAATTTTCTGTATCTGAGTGATGGTGGGAATCACTCTGGTTCTGTCACAGCAGTTCTTGACTATCACCCATCCAGGGGAGCTATTTTCCATCACAGTGAGGGACTCAAACTACCATTCCCGTGAGATACCAAATTAACATTTATAATAGGTAGTTCTTTGATTTCTCAGATGAAAATATTTCTGGGTTTAGATGCCTGACATTTCAATGACAAGTCAGAATTTTCCAAGGGCATTTTCATTCAGTGGAAAGTTTATTTTTCTGTTGAAAAACAGTTTTGAGGGAAAATATTTGACCAGCACAGTCAGGGCTCAACTGTCCACACAAATACAGCTTTATGTCTGACCTAGGATAGCTGTCAAGGACAGAGGATTACAAGCATTTTGGGCTGAGGATGGCTGTATTAGTTTGACCTCAATAGTAAGTAAAGTCTTTGAACAAGTTTTGAGGGAAAAGGGTAATCAAGGACATAAAGTTATGTGGAAAATTGGATAAAATGCAGTGTATTTTTTAACAAAAGCAGATTGTGTCAGACTAGCCAGATATCTTTATTTGATAAGATAACTGCTTTGCTAGACAAGGTCAAAGCAATAGATCAAATATATAGCTGGGTTCAAGTAAAGCATTGCTACAGTGCCTCATAGGAAAATATTAGTCAAGAGAGAGTCAAAAGGGAATAGCATACAGCAGAAGACGGATCAGATTAACTTCCCTTTTAGTTTGGGTCATCTTATAAAGGGCACCCCAAGGATGGAGGGAGGTGATAGGTGGTGTTCCTAGGCTTGGGACAGTCCTGTTACGTATAAGTGGTGTTGATGCATGAACTAGTGTTCACCTGCAGATTTCATAAGCAGGTGCAAAACAGGGTGGTATTACAACAAGGAGGATTAGCTCTTCAGACAGAGCTACCATTTGAAAAGTGGAGGCTTTTGCGTCCCTAGTTAGAAATCTAGATAGATTTCTAACCTAGCAGTTCTTGCTGAATATTGTGCCCAATAATGTTGATTACTTCCAACATGATAATTGCCCTGCAAATGAGATTTTGGCGGGGGGGGGACATTCTTTGTAACTCTTTAAAACTCGGGGACTATTTATTCACTTTTGAGACTGAAAGAGGCTGGAAACTGAATGAAATGAAGGTCGAAAGAAGTTAATATAAGGTCACTTTTGTAAGAACATGAGCTACTTTATCATCAGAATGCCTTAGTGTCAATGCACGAGTTTTTAATATCATCAGCTATCCTGATTTATAGACTAGATAGAGGTAAAATAAGGCAGGTAGTATAACATCTTGTCAGTCTTAATCTGAGACAGCGTTTGAAATGCAAACGTGTTTAGATGCTACATTCATGTGCAGAGTGTAATAATTTGTGTCTATTTATCTGCAGTAATACCGTCAACCTAAATAAACTTGAAATTTGCTTTTACTCATCTTCCTTTAGTCTCTCTTTAAAATCACTTTGCTCATCTCACTTGCAATCATGGCTCTCAGGTAGTTTAGTCTGAAACCAATCTGAGACGATGGTAAGATGCACTTTCTATTAAAATCTCTGAAAAACGCCATTGGCACAAATGTCATCTGATTATATGCTTTTCATGAGGTAATGTCTGCTGACAACAAATTAAGCTGCCTCTCATGATAAGATTATATTATCATTAAAGAAAAGTCCCCCTCCCTTTGAAATATATGGTCTTATGTATTTGTTTGGAGGTATAAAAGAAGAACAATACCATAGGTTTGAAATTTGCAATAATACGTAGGCCCTAAAATGGAAAGGATGGGAAAAGAATCATACTGCAATTTCAACACTAGTTTGTCATAATTTACTTATTGTAAGGGTTCATCCATCATGGATGTTCAGCCTGCTTGCTTTTAAAAGTGATATCAGTAGCATGTAGATACCTAAACTATTATTTTCATGGCCTCTGTAGCGTTATTAACAGGCTGTGTGTAGACACTGAGGAATGGGAATTGGTGCATAGTCTGTCATGGGCAATTAAGAAACAGAATTGGTCTGAACCGTCAGTTAAAGCCAGAGGTGAATCTTTTGACCTGTTTGCAAATGTCTGGGAAATGTTTTGTTTCCTAATATTTATGTTCATGTGCTTATGCAGTGGACAAAAAGAAGCATCTTTCACATGTCTTGGCAGGGCAATTAGAAGAAGAGCAGTCAACCAGATGTCCAACAGACAGCTGTAGCTTTATGGTGGCCTAGAAGTTATCCTTCTGAACTATTCATTTTTGCTCTCTTCCGTAAGAATGAATCCGTAGTAGATGAAGTTTACAGGGCTCCACAATTTTTTTTATGGATCATTCACTGATCTTAGTTAATGTGGATTTGTATATATACCACCTAGATTTTATGCAGCAGTTTTCTCCCTGTGTTCAGTTACCCTCCTAACTGATGCCCTTTGTAGGGTGTCTTTTATTTTGTTTTGTTTTTTGGACCTACTAGTAGAAATTCTATAAGACCTTGCAACCTCTGCCAGTTAGCTTGTGTCCTAGGAAGCAAACCTATTTTATTGCAACCTATTTTATTCTTCATTCCCTTTAGTCTCTAACTTCAGAATCAACTCACGTAAGTTTGCTTAGGTTGATGGTATTACTGCAGATAAACAGACACACTCTGTACATGATTCTGTCATCTAAATATGTTTTCAGTTCAAACACTGTCTCAGATTAAGACTGCTAAAGTGTTCTACTGCCTGCCTTTTTTTTTTTTTTTTTAAACCTCTGTCTACTTTGTAAATCTTTTTACAGGATGCTCAAATATGGGCTTACCAATGACGATTTATAATTTTTCTGTCTTGCTGATGATTTTACTTTTCACACCAGGGCAAAGATGAAAAAAGGAACATTAATCATTGATTAGCATGCAATTTTAAATGACAAATTCCAGAAAAGTACTTTTAAAAAGAACTTAAAATGAAACGGTTGATCCGTAATATTCAAACTTCCTTCAGAGAAGTTAGCATTCACTGATACCGTCTTGCAAGAGGAGAAATCAAATTTCCCTAAAACCGAGAATGTCCTCAACAATGGAAAAAGTTGGTGTTTTTCACCAATTATGCAAGTAAGGTAATAAAAGTAGTACTAGAATGATACTAGGAACTATGTAAATGAACTATTATTTTAAACTATTGGAGGTAAGTATTGGAGCAGTACAATTACTGTGCTCATACTGTTGCAATGTATGAAACACCTGACGACATTTTGCTGTCCTATGAGAAACAGTTTAGTGAACTTGCATGGCTTCCGAGAGGGCAGGTCTGCCCCATGAAAAAGAAAACCCAAACTCTGACACTTGTGTGGTTCACGTGGCAGTGCAGTGTGTGGGAAGATATATGACAGCAGTAAGTAAAGGGTCTGGGCATTTTTCCTAGTCTTCTACAGAGTATGTTTGTGATATTTGACATACCACTTAACTTTCCCTCTCTTCCCTTTTCTAGTCCCTGAGATTAGTGGTGAAGACAGTCATCTCTCTTACCAAGCACTTCTGAAGTCTATGGGTAAAAAAAATTCTTTGTCACGCGTGATTCATAGGTATCCTTTCTGAAAGGTATTCGCAGAGTTCAGGGACTGACCCGGGAGGGGATGGAGACGCTCTCTTTTCTCCTTGCACCCTTGTTCCCAGTCAGAGCTGAGCTCAGGAAGGTGGTGGTGCGCTGCAACAACGCAGGGCTGTCCTTGGCTGTGTATGTGAATATCGCGTACTATAGAAACAGAAGGAACGGTCACTCTTACATTTTTCTCCCTGTGTAACTCCCTCCTTGATGTTGTTATTTCCAGTCATTTCTCTTATGGCATCAGGCTGACTGTCATTCACAGTAAGGCACTCTGACAATGTGAAGGAGGTGCCTGAGAAGGGCATGTCTCCACTCCTGTTACTTAGGGGCGCCTTAGTGAGGTGTCCTCCTGTGAACCTGGTCAGGTGAGCAAACCGAGAGAGGTCTGTGACATCTGAAGCGAAAGGAATTTGAGACATAGGTTTAATACCAGGCTGCTCTTTTGACCTTACGGTTCTGACAGAGAAGCTCTTACAGCATTATCTTATCTTGATAGGCAAGCAGGAGGCTGTTTCTGAAAGAAAAGATGATGGCAGATTATCTTTTATGGCAGCAGTAACCTTGTCTGAACAGATGAATCGGGCTCCTGTGTGTTTTTAAGGATGAGACAGTACGATCATACCTAGGCCTAACATATTTTTGAGTTGTGTGTCAGGTAGTTTTATTTGCCTGCATCTCAGATCCATCACTGTGGAAACTAAGACAACTTGTTCGCGGTCTTTAGTCATAAGCTGCTGAGCTGTATAATGTTCAAATTCTGTTTGTAGCCTCAACAAGTCTCAAAAAAATATCCTCTGGTTTCCTTGAGGGATTGAGGCTGACAGGTCACAACTCCCAGGTAGTATTTGCAGCCCTGTCATATCATGTCCTTCTATTTTACTATATATTGCATGGTCTTTCAATACTAGTACTAATTTTCTTATATTACTTGGTAGTGTAGCGCTACCTAAAAGCACCCCACTCAGACCAGGTAGCGTATTATAATCTAAATAGAATGTTATAAAAAACATTTGATAATCTAACAAATCGTATTGTTTCAAGGAAGTTAAATATCTAAGCAATGGTCAAAACGTGACCTCTGTTGTGTCTATTACAAGGGCTAGTAAGTTTTGCCTCATGGCACTCCTGCTATAATAGGAAAACAGCTAAATTATTAGAGCTAATAAAAAATTATTCCAGCTTTGAAGACTTTTTCAGTAACCAAGGGACAGTTGTATGGGAAAGATCTGAGATTCACTTTCTCTCTCTCCTTCAGTTGTGAACCATCCCCAAAGATCTTGGCCTCTCAGAGGCCAAGGTGAACTGCTGTATCTACGTGTTCAGGCCTAAACCAAGAAAACTAATAGGAGCTTGACAATCGGTCGTAACGAGGGATGAGGAACAGCGTGACTGGATGAAGCGCGTGTCTGGGTGCTTGTCGAGCAAACGACGTGTGGCTGGGGAGAAGGAGCTTTCCCCCCTCAGCCTTCTCCCTGCACGCAGCCTCTCCTGACTGCTGGGTGAGATTCAGCAGAGCTCGCCCAAAAGGGCAAAGGGGAGGGGGCCACGTGCGGCAGCCATCTGGGGAAGAATGGGTCTTGTGGAAAAGCATTACGTGGTTAACGTTTGCGTTGTAGCAGGCAAGGCATGCACAAGGGCCTGAATTACAGCAGTAGACACCTGTTCTGACTTTGGAAGCCTTTACACTGCAGCTTTAAAAGAGCAGCAAAGTATTTGGGTGCGCTGCTGTTGAGCGAGACCTGCTAAGGGGTTGCTGACTCACCCGCCAGAGCTGGGCCTGGGACCTGCTCATGGTTGGTCAGGCTCAGTCCCAGGGGGCTTCCTTCTCCTGGGCTCTCCACCCCTTCCCCTGTTCCTCTCGTGCCCTTTTTTTGCTCTTTCCCCCGATTTGCCCCAGCCCATCATTCATCTCACTTGGGATCAAAACGTCTCTCTTGTCTGAGCACCTCAACTTCCATCGTCAACCTTGTTAAATTTTTCAAATGCCACGTTTGTTATTTCTTGCTGCCCCTCACGCTTTCATCGACTTTCCTTAGAAAAAGCTCTCAAGATATAAACCTTAAATATTTAAAGCTTCTTAAAATATTTTCTTAAAACTCTGCAGCTTTCGTGTCCCAGCTCCCTTTCCTTCCACGCTCCCTCGAAAACTGAACAAATACTACCCCCTCCCCAACGCCTAAACAAGACGCAGTGGTGGCTAATTACCGGTGTTTCAGTGCCGCAGGCTGGCAAGCACTGTCTGGTAATTCTGTGATTCTGTGTTTCTAGAAATAAATAGTTTTTTTTTTTAACATTTATTCACACACTCAGGTTTTTAAACTTTGTTTGCATAAATATCTGAAAGCGCACAATCCCTTAAGGTAATGAATGTATTTGCTTCGGTACTTTAAGGTAGCGCTTAGGGTATAGGGGTACAGCTATAAACAGCGATTGTTTAGTACAGCAAAGTAATCACATGTTCTTAAAATAACTGTTTTACAAACCACTTGTTCTTTTCGTTCCTGCTCTTACCTAATAAGCGCTCAGACCTACATTCCTCATTTCTTTCTTTCATAGGGTTGCTGCTTTGGCTTCCAGCTGCGTTAAAACTTATTACACTTAGCCGTGTTTTAGCAACCCTTCTTCATGCTACTCAAAATACTCAGCTCTCAAGGATGAAACTATAAAGGGAGGATCGTGTTTTGGAAAACCACGTTAGCTGTGTAGCCACCCACAAAGCGGTGTGATTCATTACATCCTGCGTTTCCCTTGTGAGCCGGGACTGAGCTCATGTCTTTTCCATGGGGTGTTAAACGCGAGTCTTTTTTCCGGCAGACTTGCCTCGCTGTGTGTTTTCCACTGGGATACGTAGCGTGTCAGCATCTTATTCAGGGGCTGTTTCAGACAGAAGGGGCAGCGGAGGCCAATTTTAGATTGGAAGCTCTGAAGAAGGCATAGCTTTGCCAGTGGATATTCAAATGCTCCCAGGAGCACAAGCACCTCTGAACTCAAGGTGTTTTACTATTATTCAAAATCTTATGCCCTGAATATTAGTTCCAGGGACTTCCTTGGCTCTTTACATCCAGTAGCATAAACAGAGGAGCCACGTTGTACTCGATATATTCACTACAGTTATAAAAATAACTTGGTCCTGCAAACCTAGGAGCTATGTTACATGTTCCTAACATTCACTTGTTAGCATCTTATCCAGTAGCTCCTTGCATAGGCACAAATGTTGAACATTCATATAGCAAGAGGATGATTATTGAAAACAAAAGCATTTTTGGAAGTAGCTCCTATTTTGCAGTAGTTCCTAGGTTGTTCAGGGAAATACAGTTGCTGTTAGTGGCAGTGTCCTGTTGAAGAGTATGGATGTGCAGTCTTTAGTCTCTGGTAATGAAAATCTGTGTGTTTGTATCTCTCCTTTAGAGGAAATGACGCTAAATAAATTATTATAAAAGGCGGCAGACCCAGGATACGTCTCTGTTATGCTGAATGGAATTCTCCTTCTGACTTTTTATTTTTGAACAAGCTAAATCCTCAAAATTCTTGATATTTTTAAAATTGGAGTAAATTCTCTGCTTGTTTGCAACCACCATGACCAAGTGCTACCTGGTCTCAAAAGCACTGGAAAACCTTCTCAATCTGGGTAATGAAACTTCATCTGTATCGTTAAAGGATTGATGAAGTAATTTTGCTTTTAGATAGGAAAAGATTGCAAAAATGTTACTGAAAATCATAGGAATAGTCTCCAGCTTTGATTCAAAGGGCTTCGTTAATGTAACTATTCATATCAACAAAAGTTTGCAACAATAGGTGTAAGCAGTTGCTCAGTTTGTTTCAAGACAGACAGACTTCTGGGTCCTGCTTTATGTTGGAGTTTCTGATGAAGGCGTAGCATGCTGATGGGTATTTGAATATACAGAATCTCCATTAGCCTACTCGTGTGCGTCTGTAAATGAATGTATTCACACCATGAGACAGTGCAAAACACAGGTGCTACTTGGAAAAATTGATTTTTTTCGTGAAGTAAATTTATTCTGTTTGTGTTATTACATTTTTGGCATCTCTCCAAAGGAACAACTAGAGTGCTCAGATTTTTTGCTGTGTTTTATAGCTTAATTTATTAGCGCAGGGCACATTTACATTCAGAGCTGCACCACTGAAACTTAAATCAGGTAATTCAGTCATAAATTAGCTATGTTGAGTTTCTAGTGCACTAAAGGTGTCCACACAAGGTTTTGCAGAATTTTAAATATGTCAGTTTTAAAATATCACCTTTGGTTGAGCCAGCATGACTTTGAATGAAAATCAGGTACAAGTTCTTCAGCCTCCTTAAGCAGGTAATGCCGAGAAAAGGGAACGAGAGAGAGATTTTTCATAGTTAAGACTAGCAAAGCTTAATGCAGACCTACAGTCACATAAAACAAACTGCCAGCTGAAAAGAGTTAGCTTGTGCAAGACAGTCATCCAGAGACGGATTGCTTCCCTTTTCTTATATCCTGTCTAGCCAATACAACCGGGCTGAAGTTTCTGTCCTGAAACAGGAATACCCCGTGCCACTGCCTGGGCTGGAAATGTCTGTTTTGAGAGCAGCAAAGTAACTCACTCATTTTTGTAATCAGCTCTAAGAAGAAGTGTGGTGATAGTTACATAATCATTTTAAAAATAATGTTAATGAAGATTTTAGGGGTTGTTACGATATCGTTTTACTCTAATAGGTCAAAGGATCAGTTCTCTAGCCCTTGCTGATACTACGTTTTCTCACCAAACCCCCCGAACCGCTCCTGTGTGTAGGCGCTGCTGAGCGTACGCAGGACTTTGAGCTGGGTCTAGCGTGGTCCTGTGTCATCCTTACCAGGCCGCTTTCTGAAACTCGGTAGTGCTCCCCCAGCTCCAGGATCCCCAGCTGCCTACTGGGGTCGTGAGCTCCAGCCTCTGCCGTGAACAAGGATTTAGGGCGTAAGGGAAGAGGTGTCAGACAAGCGCAAAGCCCTGGAGACCGCCGAGGAGCGCAGCGTGGCGGGTGGGAGCGAAGCCCTCTCCCCTGCCCCGGTTTCGCTCCCGGCTCGGGCAGCGCTCCCGTCAATTGGCGAGTTTTGCGTTAGGACGCCGGCAGCAGTCGGGTGGCTCGCTCTGTCCGCGGGTGGAAAAGCCGTGGCACGCCTGCCATTTAGGTTGCAAAGCACCAATGCACATAAAAAGCTTGGAAGCTGCCAGCTTGTTTTGGGGACGCTTTTTGGAACAATGGGATTCTGATATGCTGCTTTTCATGTCCTTATACCTTCACAATAAGTATACTGAAAGTGTGTCCTTGAGTTCAGTAGTTTTACTTCTCTGAGCTTAACCTATAAATTGTGCTATAGCTATTACATGAAACAGGATTAGAGTCCTAAAGACCCAGGAGCATAATGCCTATTTTATTTTAGCTCAACATTGCAACTCATTTGAGAAAATTATTTACATGGTGAAGAACAATAATAGGACTAACTTATGCAAGACATCTATGCAAATCAAGGCAGCATATACTAAAAGCAACAAGCAATTGATATCCTTGGGTGACAGACTAGAGAAGAAACAGGAAAGTGAGAAACTAAATCTAAGAGTTTTTCTGAGAATTAGCAACTCGTTTTAGGACATCTGCCTGCAGAATGGAATAATCACTTATGGAATTTCATTTATACTAGTTAGCCAAGGGAAATATTTACTATAAGGAATGCCAGCTGCTCTTTAACTTTGGGTGAGTCCTCTCTGCGCGCAGACGCAGCGCAGCCCAGTGCTGGGAGGCACGCTGCCTTCTGCAGGCGCGGGCGCTTAGCCCCCCCCCCCACAAGCTAAATAAGTACTTTGGGAAAAAAAAAAAAAAAATCAACCTAACAGCTAGGCTTTGCCAACATTTGGTAGTCCTGCCAGATGATTTGTGTGTGTGTGTGTGTTCGTTTTAATGGCATATGTAAATGTCACTTAAGAATATTAGGGAAAATATTGTGCCTCACTTTTAGTCTCGCTGAAGAGAGGGAACTGGGCTCTGCCGATTAATCAAAAAGTTAAGGGACCCCTCGGCTCTCCCCAAATGTTCCTTCCCTGTAACTCTTCCTGGGCTGTTCCTTCACCACCTGGACGGTCTCTGCCTCCTGGTCCAGGCTGTGCCCCCGTAGCCAGAGCTGCCGCGGGAGCATCGTCCCGCAGGGCTCAAACGTGGGGAAAGGAGCAGAGACAGCGGGTGGCCGGGCAGGAGGCTTCCCGCGACGGCACGCGGGCAAGCGGAGGAGCACGCAGCGGACTAAGTCCCTCTCTGGGTGCCTTTGTCAGAGTTGGATTAATATTCCTCATTTTACTGCTGAGACCGAGTAAGGGCAGTTTATGGAGGTTGTCAGGTCACTACGTTAAATCAGTCACAAATGTCCTGTAATCTCAAGGGGACCGCCCCAAATCTTTTCTTCCTTTATAGCTTCTATTCCAGGTATTTTTCTTTTCTTCTATGACTCACTTTTTAATATACAGGTAGTAACTTATCTCCCCTTTTTCACATTCAGAATTACATTCAAAAATTCTGCGTTTTATGTATTACACTGTAGTTTATTATCAGTAACAGCTGTTTTTCTGCTCTTTCATTTTTCTTTATATCTAAACTTGTAAAGGCTTTTTAATAGGTACGATGTCTGACATCTGTGACCACAAAGCCTAAAATTTTATTTTGAAGTTTTGTTGTATTTTTTTCTATGTTGGCTGAACATTAAGATTATTTAGGTCTGTGTATTATGTTCTAAGTTTCTTGAACGGTACTGAATACATATTATTACATATATTAGTTATAATTTGCTATAGCTTTTAGAAAAGCACGAACCGATGGCAGTGCTTGTCCAAAGAACAGCAGGAAACACTGAAGTTTCTACTCTTGATTGTGAACGTAGTCTTGAGTTGTGACCTGAAACACATTTACTGATCTAATGCTCTCTTGAAAGCAGACACTCCATTAAGTAAAAATTCCTTTGTGCTGTTGACGCTTGCTACAGTGTGAGCAGGGCACTGAGATCTATTTCAGTTTTAACCTAGCTTGGATTTATTCTCAGACATGGCATTTGATGTGAGGGGCTGAATGGTTTGTGCATTAGCTAGCAGTACAATTTTTATCCAGTACTATGCGTTTATCTTGTAGTTTGCTATTTGAGATATGTTCTGGTTCTCCGTCAAGGACCATTTAAATATTTTTACTCATTAGAAAGACCAAATTAATACAGTAGTTTACCTACATCTTCATAAAAAATTGAGTCGTTAAAATGGAAAATGATTAGCTCGTATGTGAAATGATGCTATTTATGCATCCTCTGTTCTGAAGTTCATGAAATGCATGTTTTCACACCTACCAAAGTAACAGAGTCTCAGTCTTCCATGTGTGGCAGATATCACTGCAGCTCCACGATGTGCCATCATGGTACGATGTCAGGACAGAATTTCCTTATGAAGCTTGAAGGCAAAGAAAAGCAAGCTTGTCTTTGAGAATGTCGTCTTAATCTGGTCAGTAAATGTTACTAGACCGACATCGCTGATGGCCGTTTGTCTTGGAGTGGCAGGGATGTGTCTGCTTCACAGCACTATGGGAAATAACAGGGCAGTTGAAGGCAGCACTAACAGTGGGATTCTCGTCTTGGTCTCTGATGAATTCAGAGGCATGCTAGTAAATTCAGGATGGGAGAAGAATGTAGTCTAAGATGAAGACACCGTAAGATCACAAACTACAAGCATGCCACCCTACTGAAAGCATCTTCTAAAACAATAAAGAAACCTCTAAAAAGCCTGAAGTATCTGAGTGTTACGCTGATGGTAAATTTCTAAAAAACAAACAAACAAACAAAAAACTGATCTTAAAAGAAGTCTACTGATTCTTAATTATTATAAAGTCACAGATGCATGATAGGCTGTTCTGACAGTGATGGACAGTGCACTGTCTGAATCTCAGTAAGAAGCATACAGGGCTTTTGTCCAATTTGCTATCACTGAATTTATTTCGGGTTTTTGGATTATTTAAGGTACAGAAAGGACTAGGATTTCTGGTAATGTATTTTTGATGCTTAAATATTTTAATTACAGAAACACCTAGAGGTTCCTATGGCAGTCAGGACTGCATTTTGCTATTCACTATGTATAGAAAGAATAAGAAAGAGACAAAAATTTAGCTTAGTTAGGGCAGAGGTGAAAAAGCCCAGAAACATGAGTGGAGGTTATCTAGCAGTTAGTGGTCAACTGGGAGCATGACCTGGGTAGTCTGAATACAATTCAGTGCTCTATGGGACACATTAGTGTGTCCTACTGTATGGATTTCTCTGACATTTGAGGATCAGACTGTCTGGCCTCTTTGGAAATCTGATCATCTTGAGCTCTCTGGCACAGCCATTGGATTAGCTGCTTCCAGGGAGCCTGGTAAATATGCTGCATTTATTTTGCTTTGAACTGGAGTGGCAAATATAGGAAACCCCTTTGAAGTTTGTAAAATTATGTTGGACTTACAGCACTATAGCTAAAAGCTGAATTTTCCACAAACACTACAAGCCATTTGCTTTATACCCGTCTCCTTTAACAAATACCAAAAGACATTATTTGTGATAAGATTTCCTGCCAGTCAGCCAAAAGCGGGATAGAATATTCCCTGTATATTATTTATGCCTTCTCTCCATCAGACTGTGAACAACTTGTTCACTGACAATATAAAGCCAGGGCTCATCAGCCTCTTCTGCATGATGTGCAACCTACAGCGCTGGCCACACGGCAGCCAGGAGGAGAGGGGCTGCTGAAATCTTTTCCCAGAGCCTAATACCCACAGTGGTACCAGAAAAAAATTTTTGAAACGGCCCAAAATATTGGAGCTGGGGAACATAAATGGAAGGCAAAGCATCAAAGTAAAATAGGAACTAGTATCTTTCCTTTGTGGCCTGAAGCAGCTCTTGACAGCCCTCACCATCGGCAGCAGTGTGTCATGAGCGTGACGGCACAGAGCTCGCCACCGAGTCCTACCTAAGGCTCTCGTAATGGTGGGAGAAGTTGGAGAGGTCCAGTCTCATGCACACAGAGGCATCATCCAGAGGCAAGGCGGGTTTCAGCTGCCTCTCTTGAAGGATTTTACTGTGCTGAAGGTAGAAGTCTGTGCACAGGGTTGTTATGTCCGTGCACTATGAGACACTTAAGAGATCTGACTCCAGGAATTAAACTTGTTCTGCTATTCACTGGGCTTTTGGCAGAGAATTAACGCTCTAGTTCTCTGAGGCAGGACTCAGAGGTAGCAAAATAGAGAAAATCTCATAAAATGCAGATTAAAAGGGACCAAATATAGGGCTGTGCCATGCGGGTTTTGGAATTTCTTCTAAGTTTAGAGGTGTTAAGAGCCAGGGTTTGGATCTATTCAGTTCATCTATGGAGCCTCTATGACAGCTTGATAAATATGGTAAATCGGATTCTCAGAGAGCAACACTCTGCATAAGCTTTAGTTTATTTAAAAATTGTCAACTGTCAAAGACAGAATACAGTTAATATTTTTAGTCATCTGAATAATGCATGAAGGTGGATTTTAGTCCCATTTTACCAACTGTGGTACTGCGGAAGTATTTTCTCCAAAGTAGATTCTTGCAAAAGTAAATGATATCACCTGGTGAGAGCTGAGGTGAAAGTAGCGCACAGCACCTCTCAGATAACCATATGTGCTCATCTGCGTTTTCCAAGAATAGTCAAGGTTGGCACTCCAGCTACCCAAACCAGGGAATCATTGCCCTTCAGAAAGCATATACATCACTTTCTCTCTTACAGGGGAAGGGTGAGAAGAGAGAGTCAGTAATAACCCATGGAAAGGAAAAAAAAAAAAAAGCCTAACATTAATTTTCAATTAGAATGGTAAGTAGGATGGTTATGTTAAATCTGGGGAATCTATACTGCTACTAGCATTCTTCTCACTATGAAGTCCACCAAACCTCCAGGCTTCCTCATATGAGTAGGTCAAGGAAGACTTTGCCAAACTGGTACTTTTTAGTTGCAAATAGGAAACTTGCCCTCATTTTCACGTCCGAAAGGCCACCCTAAACCTGACCTCGAGCTTATGTACAGTTTTGCTTGACCTTTCTTTAGAGTTCCTTCTGCTAGAAAATTGCCTTTTGCTGTCACTTAAAATATATTTCACTGTCAAAGTTAGTCAGGATTTAAAGAGAAAAGCCTTCAATCTAATTATAGAGGTACGGTGGAATCCTGCCTTCTCTGATGCTGGCAATATTTCTGCCATTGTGATGGGACCAAGATTATTTTCACCTAGTTTATTGTCTCATTTGCTTTCATTTTATCCCCCCCTCTGTTTCTCCTTTTGATTACAAAAAAGCAGAGCAGTCTTTAGACAGAGCTGCATATGCATTGGTATACATAGAAACATTTAGTTCCTCATTTATGCAATGACAGTTACGTTTGCGTAACTGTGGCATTTTCATGCTTTCATCACTCTTATCTTTATGGAAGAAACGATATTTTTTGCATCTCTTGAGCTGCATAAAAATTGTACAAAAGCGGAATTCAAAAGCATCCTTCTTGTTATTTCTTCAAAAACCAGCCTACTTTCCCCTAGCGCGAACAGTGACCCTGCCTATAGACACCAAACTGATAGCATACGACGTGCTCTCTAGGCAGTTTTGCATCTTTTCTCTAATGACGCCAAATCGGATGAGCTGCCCTTCGTAAGAGCTGCAACAGTAGCGCAGAATAAGGATGTCTAATGTTCACGAATTGTTTCCATGAAGACTTTTCAGTGGAATTATTTAGGAATATTTTGAACTTAAAAGTTTTCTTTCATAGATAAAAAAAAAAATTAGATAGAATGACATTATGAGGTGTTCACAGACCACTAACATTAATGAATAGGTGAAGTATTCCAGTTTTATCTTAAAGTGATAAACCATTTCTAGCACTTAAGAGCAAAAGCAGGTGTTATAAACAGGATCTATGAAGTTAATGTTTTCTTTCTCTCCACCTTTTAAAAATATATCAGTTTTTCTCCCTGGACTATTTACCAGAACACCAACATTTTTTCTTTTCATTGGCAAGTGCTATTATATCCAGAGTCTTGTCTGAAATGAAAAAAAAGCTTATAAAAAGTGTGAATCAACTGTGAATGCAATGTTACAAGTGCAATTTATTATAACTGCATCTGTACAAAGGGATGTCTCAGTCAATCTGTACCTTAACAACTTTGTATTGCGGTTTATTCAGCTGTAAAAAGGGAACAGTAATATTTGCATCATAGGCAATTTTGAAAGAGTAAATGTTGTGAGATGTTTTGAGACGTATGCTGAAAGACTCTGCTGATATATATGTTATAGAGGTTTGGTTTGAAAATTGGGCCCAAAAGCCCAAACGTGCCTGCTTTAAAACGGATGGAAAAGTTCCCTGTCCCTTCAGTGGTGCTGCTGGTGGCCCAGGTGACTGCTGTGAAGTTACGTGGTGACACTGTTGTGAAGCTGGGAACAAAAGCCTCGAGTCCTCTAGCTTGGTACCCCCATCACACCCCTAAACAGCTGGTGAAACAGGGGCTTGCTAAGGAGCCTTCTGGAAATGTTTTTGTGAGATGTAGCTCTTACAGTCAGAGCCGTGTTTAAGGAAGAAGCATAGAGGTACGCTTCCCCGCCTCTGCTCAGCCCCCTTCCTCCTGGGTGCCGCTGCGCCCCCCGGCAGAGGAAGGTCCCCGCGGGGGGCGCGCAGCCCCCTGCCTCTTCTCCCACCCTGCCCGAGGCTGGAGACGCGCTCCAGCTCTTGAGCTGGGACGTGGCTTTGCTTTCGAAACGCCAGAGCTGGCTCTCCTGACTTGTCGTTCAGTCTCCCGACTGAGTGCCGCGCCGCTGGCAGAGGGGCAGCGGCAGCCCCCGCCGGCGGCCCGCAGCAGCCGGCCCCGGCAGCGCCGCTTCGCTGGGCCCCTCCGGTGGGGATTTGCCCTGTTTCCAGGACAGGCTTTGCAGTACTGGAAGCGAAGCAAGAGTTGCCATGCCAGAGCCATCAGCCTGATTTATAATAAGATACAGAACATGCCCTCGTCTGTCAGGGAGAAGGAGGAAGATAAGTTTCATTAGCAGGGCATTACCAAACGCTTACGAGAGTCAGAAAACAGGCTGCCGTTCAGCCGAGACTATCCGTTTGCCTTCTCCGGTGACTGTTATTCACAGCCTGCTGGTATTATAACTCACAGTTTCCTAAGCAGCGGTCGTGCTGCTGTTTTATCTAAGTGGAGAACGATAAACCCCGAGAGACTTGTGCTCGAGTTGTGAAGAACAACATCTTTTAGGTCTCTAAACAAAAATATAAACCATTAAACAGGTTGCTGCAGTGAAATGCTGATTCGCAAAAGGATGATAACCCAGTGCTTTTGCCAAGGGGAAAAAGAAAAAAAGGCTAAGGAGGATTTTGGCTACTTTGGAGTTTCACAGATTACCAGGAGGCAATTTTGCTAATGGAGCAGTGGGCAGCCCTTCACCTTTTCTTGCAGCATCAAAACAGCCATTGTAGAAAAAAGCGTTATATTCCCTGCCATGGAGATTTCTGCAGGTGCTGACAGACTTAGAAATACCGCAGCAGGTTATTTCGAATCACAAGTTTGCTGGCTTGCAATTTTCAGCGCAAAGTGGAGAGCTGCGTTTAAATATGTGATGCTGTATTTCTCCCCCTATAGATCAGTGCAAAACCAGCAACTGGTCCTTGTGGGGAAGGACAGGGATAATTACGGTGGTAGTAGACTCTACATATCATTATGGGAACCACTGATAAACCTCTATTAAACCTTTGAAAAGGAAGGAAGATGCAACACTGTCCTATACGTAGGTAACGTAGCGCCAAGTATATACTGATTAGTAAATTGCTAGGTCCAAGCAAATGGAGAGGGTTTAAATGTCCCAGCCTGGACCTTTATTATATTGCATATCACTTAACAAATACATACGGAAAGGGCCGTGGCTTGTTTTTCCATATATCTAATTCATGTCGTTTATCACACACTCATACGTGAAGAAGTCTAAAAAAGGAGGTTATACAATGTGCGAATGTCTGGAAAATCTGGATGTAGCTCTTAAAACCAGTCATGACGCGTCTTTAACGTTCTTTGAAAATGCCGTGCTAATGGTTTGACTGAGAAAATGGATGATTCCAATTAAAAAAAAAATTGAATCTATGGAAATAATACCTGTTGATTGATGGAAAACTTTTAACTTATAGATTGAGGAGCATCAAGATACTGTTTCTTCTATGCAGGTTGTGCTATTAAATAATGGCTGATGCAGAACAATTTAGATCAAGCAAAAAATCCTTTAGGATGATCAGCAGGAAAGAATCCTAAAGATTTTTTTTTTAATTAGTCTGATAAGGAAGCATGACAGATGATGTTTATAGAAGTTTAAACTTCTTAGGTTTCATTGGACTTCCTTCAGACTTTTCTGAGAAAAATTATTGCCCACAGACGACAGCTGCAAGAGTCACATAGAGGCTGAAGATGTGATTTGCATCGAGCGGTTGTGTTACAATCTCAGCCATTTTTGGCAAATTTATTAATTAATATGTGGTCAGATATTCTAGGCCTGAAGGGTTCTGAAAAGATAATGGATTTTTCTAATCCTAAATGAAAAAGATAACAAGTAGGTTCCTAGAGGATGAGTATTTACTGGAAGCCTACTGCAGTCCTGGTAATAGACAAGTATTTATAGATGGTAGAACAGCAGCTCAAAAACATCTACTTACAACAAATGCTCATGTTCTTTACTGTCTACAGATGTGCGAGGTCTGGAAGGCACGGTACTTTGTGCCTTGCTGATCTTAGTGTGTCATGATTCTTCTTCCCTTTTCTTGTTTCTTCCTGGTAAAGCCTGCTGTTTTGTTTCCACATACCTCTAGGGTACTGCGATTGACTAGTTTCATCACATGGTGTAAACTTACTGCAGCTTTCCCTTTTTCCCTTGTTGTGTATGCCAAAAGTACATGTTACTGAACAGTAAGATTATATTCTGATTTTTCATTTTCTATGCTTTTTTGATTCTACCAATAAACGGTTATCTTGCAATGTAACAGGCATTCTGTAAGACTGAGGTGTGCACATCCGCACTGAGATGTGCATGAAGAAACCTAGATCTTATGAGAGCAAAACAAAAGCTCAGGTCTTTGATCTTTTCATACTATTGTTTTTGCTACATCTACCTGAACTGAAGGCATCTGTCCAAAGTGCAATGGCATACTGAGCAGCATGTCTTACCAGTGGTCATAGTCTTTGAAAAAATCAAAAATAAAACCTAGAAAAAAAAGCTTCAGCAAAAAGCAATGAGGAAAATTAATAGTTCTAACATGAAAATATCAGGGTCTATTAGAAAGTCCAACCGGAGCTGAGCTATACATTTTAGGCCCTTTCAGAATCACGTTAACCTGAAAGACAGGATGGAACTGAAGAAAAAAAAAACAGGTAGGCAAATTAGAGAGTCTCGACTGGATGCTAACATAAGTGGAGCAAGAACTGGAGAAGCCAAACGATGCAACGCTTCCTGACGGATGAGAGTCTGAAAGGAAAACCTAAATACTAACAACTCCTTAACGTTGTCCTAACCCCCTCCTCCCCAAAAAATCCCAAAACCAAATAATAAAAAAAAAGTACGGCACAACACTGAAAAGTTTCAACTAAACTGTAATGTTGGTGGTAACATATGGTGGTTAGAGTTGAAGATCTATTAGATCAGGGAAGGAAGCAGATACTTTTACAAACAAGTTTCTTGGAAAGAATTTGGCCATTCAGGAAAAGGACTAGCATTGTGATGAATTCAGAAATATCACTAGCCAGTCCCTCAGAACCAAAGGAAAATTTGACCATATTAAGGGTTTTGGATGCGCATACTTTAGAAACTCATTAAATGATTAATTGTAAAACAATCACTGTGAGAAAATGCCAAGGAGAAACAATAAATACATTCCTTAGCATGAGAACTAAACAGTCTCCTCAGCACTAGAGAGAGTTTGAAAATGCCAGCGTGGAAAGGATGAAAAACTAAAATGAAGGTTAATGATTATTCAAAGCTCCATCATTCATGGCATTTTATGCAGGTCTACCAATCATGATCAGCTGTTTATGTCCAACTGATGAGTGTCCTCTTCCTTGGGAAATTACAGTAACTTGGCTCTAGAGTTACCTTTGTGCTGAGATGGTGGCCACTCTCCCTTTGCAAAGTTAGTGCATCACCTCGGCTTTGTACTGTTGCATTGCCTGTGCTTGGCTCGTAACTTGCGGGGTAACTTTTGCAGCTCTAAGTGTCCTCAGCTTCCCAATTGCTGTAAATTAGCATGGTCTAGCTTCTTACAAAGAGAAACTTGGATCATTTAGTATTGTAAAATGACATCTTTCTCTGACTAGAGCAAAGATACGTGAACAAATACAGCTTTGAATGTAGGCTGTTTGGTTTTTTCCCCAATACATCGGTAATAATTTTCCTTAGAGTTTGTCATTATATATTTTTAAATAATGTAGAAATCTTAAGGGAATACTGAAGCTGAGTGAAGTTTTTACTTGTATTCTTATCAACTACCTATGTTTTACATGCTCACACTGGTGAAATATGTCAGTCTCCTTAATATCTGTCTGATCCCCTTGTATTGTCTGTTCTCTCTTCTGCTTATCTGTGTGATTTACAAATAGCGCATGTGCATTAGGCTAAAAATTTAGCTGATGTGCATGAGAGCATCTTACATAATGTATCTTTTTACTTGGGTTATAGATCTTGAGGACAGTCTATCCACTGTGAAAAGACACATGCAAAGGTTGTGCCCCTGCTCCACACGGCGAGACGCCGCATGGTGCCCCCATGCTCCGCATGCCACCTCCGCAAGGGTGGTGGTGTCAGTGGTTCCCGGGGGTTTGCAGCTCCCAGTGCTCAGCTTGTTTAGTCAGGCTTTCATGGAAGATAACAGGGAAGCACCTCCAGCCTTCGGTGGGCATGAACGGAGAACACCGTTCTTAGGCTTTCCAGTGCCAGGAGAGTTTGTTCCAATGCAGTTTCTGTGATTTTTGCTGTGTCCTGGGAGTGCAAGGGGGAGCATGAGCTGTTTTTTCAGCAGCTGTGCGTGAAGGAGGAGCAGAGCCTGGATACAGGCTTGCCCAGACGCCTGCCCTTTTCCTGTGAGCACACAGGGTGCAGGTAGCCTCTGCTGCCACTCCTAGACAGTGATATTTATGATATAGTGGTATTTACTGATCAATACTAAGTTTATGTTGAACCAGCACCCTTTAAGACAGACTGTTCTTGCCTGGTGCCACCATGACATCAGTTTTCAAAATCCAGTGAAATGAGGGGAAGGAATCACCAAGGGAAATTCTGCCCTCAGTTACAGCAATGTTAATTCAGAATAACTGACTCCATCTGTGCTAGATTTAGCACTTGGAGGAAGGACTAAATTATGACAGGAGTCATATCAATTCCCTTCATTCCAAGAGACTTATTTTGGATTTACTTTTTCATTGGGTCGTTTGTTGTTTTATTGACACTAACATAAAATGGCAGTGAATACGTGTGCTATTTTTGCGTGCATGTCATCTGTATACTTTTCCTGCATGCCATTTTCATAACAATTTGTGTAACTATACTTTTAAAATAGAACATAGAATAGGCAGGACAATCATAGAATAAAGAAAAAAGCGGCCTCTGTGCTCAGATAACGCAACTTCTACAAATGTAATTAATGCAGGGTCTGAGGGGACTAGCTGAAATTCTCTGCAGAACCATTGCACTCCATGACCTTCCAAGCTCTCTATCACTTACTGTTAAACTTGTAGCTAGAAGCTTTTTCTCTCTCCTGTTTTGTTTCCCTTTCCCTGAAATGTGTGCGCGCTAGCAGCAATCATCAAAACTGCAGGTATTAAGATGTAGGATACAGAAACCTATAAGAATCTCATAATCTCCTGAGTGTGTGATAGATGGTAGCTCTTAAGAATTAGTCTTCAGCATTGTTTGATAGTCACACTTTTGCATCCAGAAGCTCTAAAAAAAACCCCACGTTCATTACTGAGGAGCTTACTCTCACCTCTGTAAGCAACCAGGATCCATATTAATGATAATGAGAGTTGTTCATACATCACAAAAGGGAAAGAATGCGGGAGAAGTCATTTTTCTCGTGAAGCAGCCCGTCTCCTCGCCTCTGTCAGGAGATGGAACGCATACCTTAGGAAATCAGTCTTCTCTGGTTAATTCCAGCTGAAATGTCTCAGAAATGTTTCTTGCACCTATTTTGACAGCAAGTGCAGAGCAGGCGAGGAGACCTGTTCCTCCGGTGCTTCAGCTGGGACTAACACAGGGAGGCTGCTCAAAAAGAAGACAGTGAGGGGGCTCTGCAGCCAAAATGGGAACTAATGCATTAATATCCAAGTCAGAGTGGTACTGCTACTGCCGAAAAATGGAAAACAAAACAAAACACAAAGCAAAAAAAAAAAAACCACTGAAAAGCAGAAGGCTCTTAATTGATCAGAAATGTTTAACAAATGGAAATGAGTACTCAGCCCTCTTCTCCAGCGTTCAAAAGAAAAAAGGGCTCACAAAGACTGGTGCTGACAGCATAAAATCTTATGAGAGGAGGTGATCAGGAAGGGCTCCATACACATCAAATGCAAAGCAAATAAGCGTTTTAATTCAATCTGTCAAAATTAATTAGAAGCAAGATTAAAAGAAACCTCACAATCAGTTGAAGCATTAGCTTGTTTGTGTTAATTCCTGTTCTGTTATTGTTTGTGATAAACTGAGTCATAGTTCTTGGCTTTGCTGCTGATGAACTGCTCTGCAGAATCTGTATTTTCTTTTTATTCAGCCGTGGAAGTTTGGGTAGAAAATATCTATCTGCAGTGACAAGCTCACAGGCAGCCACGTTCCCCCTTCCCGTTTTCAAAGCACTGTGGGAAGGAGGCGTATGGGGACGAGGTCTCGCTGAGGGCTGTCCTGTGGCCCTTGCAAGAGAGCTGCTCCCAGATAGACTATCTTACAGTGAATTCCTCAGAGGGAATTTGTGTTGCATTTGCCCTGAGCTTCCAACCTCGTCTAACCCATGGATATTTGCCACAGTCTTGCCAGATATATTTCACAGTGTATTGACTTAGTTCTTTTACTGCCACGTGCGCTCTGGAGATAGGAGTTCAGGCTTGGCACTGCTCTAATGCAAGAGTGTAGCCTTCAGGTTTCATTTCCCTTGCATGTGGAGGCAGGACAAGCATGCCTCTGCTTGCTAATGCATGTGTAGGCATTTTTTTCCACTATTTGCATTGACTGAACTTTCCACTCTGTGCATGAAATTGCACCCAACTATTCTTTATGCCTTGTGTCAGGTTTGATCTGACCCAGTAGGGACAGTGCTGTAAACCCTGCTGCGTGTGGAAGGGATGTTGTGCACTCCTGGAAGAACTGCTGCAGTCTGGTCTGAGTGCGGTAAGGTCTGCTCCAGGTGATGCTTATTGTGGTTAGCTGCGGCTAATGTGAGGAAAACATTATCATTCTGTCATTATCAGAATAAATAGTGATTTGCCTTCTGTGCTGTACAAAGGATGGATACATAGTGAAGACTCAGAAAGCAGTCTGAGACGTAAAGCTGAATTACACCCAGGATGTAAGCATCCATATATTTACGCGCAGAAAATAGGATCTAGCTCTCCTAGGTACAAAACCAACAAAAACACTACCATAAATAGATACATGGTTATCTTGTTGAATCTGCAGCTGCACAGCCTAAAACTAAAACACAGAGATGTGGATGTAGCTATTGCCAAATAAGAAGTTAAGATTAAAATGTAATTTTCAGTGATCCTTTATGTTCGTGGGAATATTGGTAAAGACGCATAATCCAGTAAGAAGAGCTGAGTTAGTATTTCAGTACTGTTAGGAATAACCCACAAGTTACATGCATTTTTAGCCACAAATCTCCTTAGGTTCCTAATTACATGCTTATGGATGCTACAAAGCAACCTGGGCTGGGGAGAGAACGGCAAAGAGGCAGATACCTTAGAATCACTGCAGTTCAGAGAGGGTTGGGGAGATGCTTCATTTCTGCCTTCTTTCCTAGAGTGACATAATAAGTTAGGTGTCCTTGTACCATGCCTAACTCACTGAGACAGCAATGAACTCAACCAAAAAATCTCAGCTGCCAGGTGAGTTACTGGCCATTTTTACATAATAGCCTGGTGCCTAAGGGCACTGATCTGGGAAGTGAAAGATCAGGATTTCTGGTTCCCCTTGGCCCAAGAGAGTTTGAATCCACTGTTTCTGTTTCCTGAAAGAATATCCTGGTGGCAAAATATAGGACAGTGTGGTGAGGGCATGCTTTCTGCACTGAATGCTGCTGCTGAGGCTGTACCATTATGCAACCAAGAACAAAGTAGGGGGAGAGAGAGAGCTGCAAAATATTTATATACTTGATATGGACTACATATGTACGTATACATACATATTTTTTTCCATGTCATTTTTATTTTTCCTTAAGTTTTAAGATTTTAAAGTACTGTTGAATTGAGTATCACAGATAAGAAAGCGTGAAAAGTGTGTGTTGATATTGCCTTTTTAAATTTGTACAGCAACCTGTGGAACAATCAGATCCAGAGCTGCTTTATCTGCATTTTCATGGATCATTAACAAATAGCCTTTTCTGCATAGCATGAAGTATTTGCCTTCAGTTTAGCTAGAAGGAGCAAGCCTTACGGACCAATCACATCTTTATTCACTCCAGTTTCACACTGAGGTTGGCCATGATACAAAATAGCTATGGCAGTTTAACTATCTCTTAGAATATTGTATATATACTTTTTTTAAAATCTGAGTTTTAATTAAATGTGAATGAACCTGATATGCAGTCATTTGTGCAGCAAGTGTAATCATATTTTATGCATTTGAAACTTGTGGATGCCTGCAGTACATGAAAAGCACTTTATGAGCACTTGCATTATTGCATATTTCATCATAATGTAATTCTATATTAGATATTCTATTTATGCACAATCCAAAAATAGTTTGTGCTGTGTAGCAATGCAAATTTCAGTGAATAATCCACAAAGAATTTCAAAACCTTAACCAGTTGTGACATGCACTATTTCATATCTTTACCAGAATCAACCTTTGAATAAATCATGCTGTCCTTTTATGACTAACAACCACCTCCGAGCTCCCCATTAAAGAAGGATCTATCACTTCTTACTTAATCATATTGAAAATATTAGGGATTACCGTTACTGTTACAATTCCTTGAGCTGGCTTTAGAAGTCTGTTCACAGCTAACGTGTAATTTGGGTTTCTGTGCTCTGCGGCTCTGCTCCTGCTTCCCCCACCGCTGGCCCCCGGGGAGCGCGGCGGCAGAAGCCTTTTCACGGCAAAGGCTCTGCAGGGCAGAGCAATAGTTGAGGGAAAATCTCTTCCCCTTGTACTTTCTTTTGGGGTAATCCAACTTAAGGCAAGGTAGAGTAGAGGGAATTTTTTTCCCACTGATTTGGGGAAACGGTGGACGTTAAGGGGAGTGCTTTGTTTTGCTAGCGTAAGAGGCTAAAGCCTCGTCTAGTGAAAGGTGGGGAGGTTGTACGCGTTGACAGCTTCTCCCGTGCCGGCATAAACTGAGACTAATGGACTCCGCTGAAGTCAATGTAATTACACTGGTGTAGCAGCCACAGTTCAGGTCATCTCTGAATTTAGACCACAGGTTCGTAGCAGTGTGCCAGTTACAAAATGAAACAAGGAAAGAACCTCTTGAACTAATCACAGATGTTGCAAAGCAACAGCTGGGACCTTCTGTTCTTTCAAATAGCTGGTACTGAGCCCTGAGTCCCAAGAAGGTTCGGGTAATGGTGACAGAATAAAAGATTCAGCAATAAGAATTTACCGTTGTTTAAAATTTGAAGATGCGTCAATTTCAGTGGGTTATTTTTACAAACATCCCTCTTTTAAAAGTACAGAAAAATGTTTCCGTTTTCAACACGTTTTCTCCACTTCTACATCTAAAATTAAATATTTAAAGTACCATAATGTGAGTAAAGAATCAGTTCAGAAAATCACCAGCATGCTTTTAGCAGATTGAATAAAACACCCCCTATAAATTTCTAATGAGCCTATAGCACAACGCTCAAAGTCCATCAGCACTGTCTAAGGTTTTCAAAGAACGTGAGAGAGATTTTACCGTTCATAGCACAACTGTCCCTCCAGTACAAATTTACAGAGAAGAGCAAAAAGACTTAGAAAAGCTGTCTGCTCAACTGCATAAATAATACATCCTTTACCGTAATTTTTAAATGGATATTTAACAGGTTGAAACTTTTTCCTTCAGATAAAATGGTACAAGTTAAAACAAAAACAAACAAAAAACCAGCTGACCAGACCAAAACACGTATTCCATTCCTTCATGCAATTTCCTAACCTCCCATGACAGTGTTTCTGACTTCTGAAATAGCAGCTCCGGGACTTTGCACCCACCTAATTTTGGTGTTATTCTAACTACCTTTTAGGTAAGCCGTATTCCCTTTGTGAAAGTTATTATTTTACAGTCTATTGTTATTCCTCTCCCCCTGTGCTCCTACACGGCCACTTGTGAACTTGCCGCGAAGGGAGCAGCACCTGAACACGTTCTGGGCAGCCAACTACTCTTCTACTGCTGAACTTGAGGAAAGGTTCCTATTTCTGAAAGTGGAAAGAGCAAGGTCCATAAACCAATATAACTTTGCTGAGCGGTTCTGTCACGGATGACCAAACCCTCCAAGTGGTGGCATATTCCTATTCCCTTCTGTGAGTGTGAATGGAGAGTGATAGGTTTTAGGGTTATGATGCTGGTATCAGAGTGATAGAGCTGATGCTGTGATTGGAATAGTGGCCTATTTTCTTTATCCCTAGGTCAAACTGGGCTCAGTTTATGACAAATAGCTATCTACTGATACAGTTTTAAAAATATCATCTCCAAAATGCCTTTATCTCTTGGGCCTGCAGGAGAAAATTGTGTAAATTTGAACACTGCATTTACTATGAGTAACTAGGCAGATCACAACATACAAAAAAAGGTCATGATGATAATTTTTGTCAAATAGCCTTCACTGGGAAGCCCATGAGCGTGTTCAGCTGGAAGGAATAATACCAGCTCTGCAGAAAGGATGACTTGAACTTACAGAAACCAAGAGATTACCTGAGTTCTAGGTCTATATTGAAAGTGAGACTGTATGAAAAATAAAAGGCCGTGGCCTTGATTTTCAGAAGTGCTCTGCTCATTTTTTCAGAGTCTAAATTAAGACGCTGTATTCCTCTGGGTGCTGGACTTCCCCCATACTTGAAGATCTCAGTGTAGCGCAAGGCAGAAAGCAGCCTGGTTGCCCCTCTTTAGGGCTTTTGCATCCTCTGAGAATAGAGTTAGCTCATAAGATGTGCCCTGTACAAGCTTGTGGTTATCCCTAAATTACTATTTTCACCCCTCTGATTTATCTTCTCCACCTTCTCTTGTCGTCCCCTTGAGAGGAAGTGCTGAATTGAGAACTGGTACTAAGATTAGTTGATTTACGTTATTTTTGAATGCGTGATGATGCATGTGTTATGGTGAATCAGGCACCTATTTCAATGTTGAAAATAGAAAACAGCTCTTGAGTTTCTCAGCTGTCAAAAATTGCGTTATTTTGAATCACTGATTACCGAAGTATTCTTAAAATTAGAGCCAGTTTCTTTTTTCTGACACGTCTGCACTGTTGTCTTAGCTTATAGGTGGTTCTGTGTTTGAGAGTGCCGAAGTAGTTGTTTAACAACTCACAGTTATTGTAGCTAACACAAACCAGAAGTGCCTTTTCTAGAGCAACCATCTAGAAATGGGAAGAATGCCAATATACAGACAAAACTTCCAAATAAGGAAGCTTCGAGGGACTGATCCAAACCCCGCTGAAGTCAATGGAACAACTTGTAATGAGTTCTGAGGTTTTGTATTTAGATATTAGCTTTCCATAAAAGAGTTCAGTTCAACAATACTTTCAAATGTGTGGAAAATCATTAACACACCCTTTGGTATTCCTAGTAACCTTACTCATACTGAATTCCTTTACAGTCTTGTGGCTTTTACAGCAATTCCACTGCAATTTAGCGTTAATAAAAGATCCTTACTAGGAAACATTACCGATTTCTTGCTTAGGTAGTGTTATAATTAGCAGTATCTTGTAACAGTTGCTGCTGTAAAAAGAAGTGCCATTTATACACGGTATTAGGAATGCAGCATGTGCTGCATGCCAGTCCAAGCATTTGGATACGTGCTAAGTAACTGGAAAGGCAACAGTGAAAGATGCACATGCAGGAGAACGTTTGAAAACACTTCAGCTGTAATGTAAAGTCACTTTTTGCACATACAATCCTGCGAATGAAATAAGAGGCTCGAAAGAAGGTTCTGAGATATGGTTGATTAAGTTTGTGTTATAAGCTTCCGGTACTGCTATATCATACTTAGGTCTCCTAGGTGCTGTTAAGTATTGTCAGCCAACAAACTATAATTTCATGCGTGAGTGGACTAATACAAGCCTAGGCTTCTGCTTCTTTATACGTTCAGGCTACAGTATGCTGTATTAATAAAGTGAGAAGAGGAGGGAAAAATGAAGCAAAATAACAAATTGTGACATGGAATAATAATCAGTAAAATCAGATACTAAGATAGCTTGAGCTATAAAGTTGTTGAGGTCTGTGAACTGTGATTACATACATTTAATTCACTAGGCTTTGGATTAACTCGTTCAAGTCCTGTATTTTGATTTGATGGGTACTGTAACAGACAGTTGAACAGGTAGAAGTCAGCTGCAGAACTGGAAAGCTTTTTTTTTTAATAACGTGCAAAGAGGTTTAAATATAGTAATTTTTCTAGTTGTATCTTTTTTCCATATAAGAACATTGGGAGCTTGGCCATTAGCTATTAATACAGCAGCTCTGTATAAAACATGTCTGTAAGGGGAATCTAGTCAGTCTTTGTTCAGTCCTGTTGGTGTATGTGCTGAATTTCTCTTATGCTAAAGTATAAAACCTCATGCTGTCTAGATTTAACATGCTACAGCTGTAAATGGCAGTTTAATACAGCTGTAAAAAACATTAAGAGGAAAATGGAAATAATTTTGCAAGCTGGATCACCCTGACTGAGGTCTTGGTTCTTCACGTTGTTGCGAACGTCGTATGGAGTGCTATGTGCTCTTAACGGGACCTCAAAGCGTTCCGCTCGTCTGCTGAGTAGTTTTGGAAAGGGCCCTCAGGAAACCTGGGAGGAACAGCTGGAGTTTTGCAGCTCTCGGGTACGGTGCAGAGGTGCCACGGCCGGGGACAGACCCCTCCCTGACCGGCACCAGGCTCTTGCTGGTGCTTTGCAGAACGGGGCTTCTTTCGTTCCAGGGGCTCAAACTTGCCAAAGGAAATTGCGGTCATACCTAGTCCAGAATTTTCAGATATCGTATCTCTGTGTCTGAGACTCTTGTTTGCAGAGGGGGAAAAAAAAAAAAAAGTACTGCCCAGGAACACAGCAGTTTCAGCAGCCCTGCCTGCTTTGGTGCCCCTTCCCCGTGACTGCCCGGCCCTGGCACCCATGGGGGAGCTAAGTGGACAGCTGCTACTCAGAGCCCTGCAAAAGCGAATTTCTTGGTGCTCCAGAGTCTCCAGTTCCACTTCTATTTTTTCTCAGCTTCCTGACCTACTTGGTGGGCTGCCAGACCCTACGCAGCTGACGAGCCTTGGAAGCATTTCAGAAACATTCAAAAAAAATAACATTTTGACTTTTAAAATGAGTTTTGGAGTAGTCTTCTACTGGAAAGCTTAAAATGTCATATTTCTGCTATGAACAAGTTTATTTTTAAATTTTAGAACTCTATATGGGATGAGGATTCTAGTTTCTAGCTACTGCTGATTTTAATAAATATTTTTCCATGAAAGAAAGTGGCATAGTTGCTGTAAAGACCCGTGCATTTATAATTGGGACTGGTGGGGTCTGTGAAGCATTCTTTATATGCAGATGTGGTCCTTGTTATCAGAAAGTTAGAGAACCCCTGGAACGGCACAAGCACGAGGTATGCCAGGTCTCACGAACTCAGACGGTATATGCAAATGGTGATGATTTTACACTGGCTTGTCTAGAAGAAGCAGTAGCCCAGAATCTGCCTTTAGTTGCTATGCAGAACTCCTACAAAAATCAACGACTGTTGCACACAAAGAACGCAAAGTAGAACCTGGCCCTGCAGGTCTCTGAAGGATCACAGCAAGGATTCAGTAACACCTTATAAAGAGCTTTTCTGGACTTTATCGTGAATCTCTTCTCACACTAAAGCTCCTCCCTTTCTCAGACTGCAAGAATAACGACATACTCTCCTTTTCCACTTGTCCCATGCCTGCAATGTTTGCTCATTATTTTGAACATTGATTTTTTTTTTGAAATCCCATAAACTTTCCCCAAATGTCTCTTTATTTCTTCCTTTAAAGGCAAAAGCACGACATACTGCTATGAAGACTTTAAAGAAATCAGGAGATTTGATATAATGGCAAAGTAAAAGCCTTTGGCAAAACTATCCTCTTCCAGAATGATTTAGTTTTTGTATTGTTTTATATATAGGACAAAATTAGACTATGAAAAAAATCAAATTATTCTATTGTTTTCCCGTGTTAGTTCTTTTTCTCCCAGGCTATATTTTTTGCTACTTTATCAATTTTAACAATATAAAGAGACCTTTCCACAATGTATTGAATCTCACTGTTAGGATGGAAAGTCTAATAGTAAAAATTTCAAACTTTGTCTACTTACTTCTGATTATATCCTGTTACGAACAGTATGCACATGGTAATGCACTTGTAATGCATTTCTCCTTTGGTTGCTGGGAACTTAATTTAATGTTTTTTTTTAAAGTTCATGCTGCCATAGCAAATAGGAGACTTGTTCGTGGACAGAGTCCTACTTAAGCATAGAACAAAGATATTTCCTCTTCCGACAAGCTTACAATCAAAATTTTCTTCTAGATGTTGTGAATTACTTAATTTGTCACTTTAGGTCTAGATTTTTCATCAGCTACTACATAATGCAATAGTTTTTCTTGTTTTCTGTGAATTTCCTGTGCCTTGTGGGGAGGAAAAAAATTCTGAAATGCCTTACAACATTTTGGTGTTTATTTTTTCTAAAGAGTATTTTTTAGGTTTGAAATAAATCACAGTTTGTATAGTAAAGATTTTTCCTCTTTGTCCAGTTAATCTAGTCTCCATTTCAGTCTTTGGTTTTGAATGGGCATGCTAAATATGCACAGATTCTCTAATGAAACTGGTAACGTTTTGTCGTTTAGTTGTGTTGTGAATGATATGTTATGACATGTGTATGTGTAATGAATGACATGTTAGAGCAGAAGGCCATTCCCATTCCTGCTTGAGCAGAAATGGGAAGTAATCAGATGCACTCAAGAAATTTCACCTTCATGAAATTTCCAGCCTAAGCTTATTGAAATGTTCTAGGTGACTATGAGAACTTTTCAGAGGTTTCCTTGCTTTCTCCTAGTGTTTGGATGGCAAGAAAGATGTCATAGACTGAGGCAGAGATCACTTATGACACTACTCTTAAATATTGAAGTTTACTCTGCAGAAATCTTAGTTAAATCATTTTCAGATATTACATACAGCTATGCCAATGCCTCTCCCAGAATATGAGCCAATTCCCAAAGATGAGAGAAGAGTGTGTAGTCAACAGTGATAGTTGTCAGTTGAGATATTTTGAAGTAAATTAAAATGTGACTCTTCCTCCTATAATGGATTGCTATTCAGGTATCTGCAGATAGGCCAGACTTTCCAGAAAATTTACAAACAAGTACTGAGAGATTAGGACACAGTCAAAGACATGTTTCCTCTACATACTAGCAAGGAATTAATCCCAAAACGTTAATAATCCACAGATCCTAATAATGGGGATCCAAAGACTGGGGAGGGCAGAAGTCGCTATAAATGTACATATACTGTATGCACACATGCCTTCCCTCTGTGAGTAAAATAGCGTGTACGTATCATTTACTTATCCTCCTTAGTGTGCTGAGAGTTTATACAGGCCTTAAACAAAAAAAAACTGAGCTAGGGGGAAATGAGGGTGATAAATTGTTAGACAATGAAGAAAGGAGATAATGCCTTTGATTCCAATAGCATCTTCTGAATGCCCATTCATGGGAGAGTAGTATGTTGCAGTCTATTGCTGTTGCTGTTTGTCTACAAAACACGCGTGCTCTCTATCCATCCTCAATTCCCTCTCCTCCCATGCTTCTAACTTTTGCTTTTAGATAGAAAAGTTGACATTTTGTGGAACTGCAATTCCTGCAGCTCCCTCCTTCCTTCAGGATTATGGTGGGGAAAGGGCGAGTTCAAACACTTGCATTTTGCAATAAATATATCAGGGAGCTATCACAAATAATTTTTGCATACGTCTCTATGCAATGCAAGGGTGAAAAGGAGCGTATGTCAAATGCAAAACAACCAGGGATTTTTCATTTAGCCATCCACCATCATCATCTCACAGATGTTGTGTTGATGGGAACGAAATGCTATTACTATCATACGTAACATGAACAGTGAAAAAGTACTATGATTTTAGGCACACTTCCTGAGAAATAATTGAGTATCTTCCCTTGATTCTGTAAGAGGGCACACACCAACTTATCATAAAGTCTTAAGTTCTGACTCAGTCTGATGGACTAAATATAAAATCTGAGGTAAATGTTACCCGCTCTCAATTATCATGTTAATGACAGAGTATATAAGTGGGTGCTATGTACTAAGCAAGTAAAACAGTTCATATTTAACTTTTATTCACACTTGATGTTTAACTTCATGTTTTAATAATGCTGCTCTCTCTCGCAAAAATTATTGTTCTCTCTGAACAATAAACAGATTTGCAAAGAATTGACATGAGAGAAATTTTATAAGTGAGAATTATTTTACTTGCATATTCAACATGGAATTGTTCAAGAATTGCTTATCCAGGCTTCTGCCTGTGAATGGAGGACAAACTGAGGTCACTTATTATTCTGGTTAATCATTAGCCATGTTTATTTATTATGTTAATTTGCAGGGTTTCAACAATCTTGCGTCCTTGGAAAGGGTCAGGAAATGGCACCAATCAGATACAATGATTATCTGTGCTAAAAAAGAACTATGAATTTTCCTAGATCACACACTTACAGATGTGTTTTTTGGATGAATTTTGAACGAACCTCAGAATGACAGCAATTGTTGCTAATGGTAAAATACCTCTGGGGACCCTGTCCTGCCCAAATTTACAGTGTTGAGAAAGCTTTATGATGTAGTTAGCTGCTCTTGCTTTATGTTCATGTTCTTGATATCCACTATAGTCCACTGATTAGGTTTTGTGCTTTCCTCTCAGCTTTTATTGCAGTTTGCTCACAACATCTGCAAAATGGATTCTTGTTGTCTATCAGCAAGGCTATGCTGTGATGTCTAGTTTTCATGCTAGCCAATTCCATGGCACGGTTTCCTTGTGCTGCCTGACTCTGATAACATTGCATTACCTGACGCTGCTTTGCTTTATAATTGAGACTGATGCCTCTCTGAGACGGGGCTGTCTTTTCTCTGTGTGAAAACTGTCTAGATCCAAAACTAGGACACAGCATGCTATATTGCTGCTGCTACTGAAGTGCTAAGGATTGCCATATTAGAATATTAGTAATTAGGAAACCTTTCATTTACCAGCAGATAAAAGAAAACAGTGTGCACACACATTCTTACAGCCTCTTGTCATCTCTTTCCAAAGATGTCTGTCTCTGATACGGCAGTGGTAAGTCATACCATACAGAAAATTCAGCTGAAGACCATAAGATGCTGACTTTTTCTTTGATTCAGTTCACCATACCCTGGAATGCATTTTTGCTTTTAGTAGCTTTTCCATTTTCTCACAGGCGCAGAACTGTACTTATCTTACTTCATAGGCAGTCATTATGTCTGTTTTATCCATTCGCAAAGCACAGGAGAAATAAAATGATAGGTGCTCTGATAAGTTAAGGAGGATAAACTTTTGAAGTCTTTACAAATAACACAATTTCTTTTGGCTGATTGATTTCACGTAAGTGGGAAGGCCATAAACTATTTTCTTTTAAACCGAAAGGAGTACAGCTGAATGGTCGGTAACCGCAGTTCAAGGAGAAACACTTTTACAAGTTTCTTTAGGCAGAATGGGTTGACTCTGTCCCAGCCTCCTGCTTCTCTTCCGTGTAACTGAATGTTAGTTCCCCAAATTCAAAAGAAATCTGTAAAGAAGGAGAAAGTACTCCTCCTCCTGCTCTATTTGTGGCAGTGTGCGTTTGAGAAGGTCGAAAGGGAAAGCTCTGTGGATGCTGGGTATCTGCATGCCTGTGAGGGTTTGGTGGCTTGGCGCGGTATCAAGGACGCGGAGGGCCTGTCACTGTAATACTTACAGTACCCGTGTTTGCCAGCTAACAACCACCATCTTTCTTCGCTTGCTGCTCCCTCTCACCTTCATGTGTGCCAGTGATAGGAGCATCAGCACTCTGGTCCTGTTCAGTCTTGGAGGACCACATCACACCTATTTCCTTCCTAACCCGTTGGCCAGAAAAAAACCAACCAGACCTGGCTGCAGCTCAGCCCAAGGCCCACCTATGGCAAGCCAGTGCATATTAAGTATTAAAAAGAAACTTACTGTGCATTTGAAGTCTTTGTCCCTCTTCTTCCTTCCCTTCTCGCTTTCACTCTGTTTCCTCTGTTGTAATCTTGTGCGTGTTTTCCCGCTATGCAGCAACTGTTGTTTCCCAATGCACGTTTCAGCGTGTGGTACTGAAGAGCGAACTCGCCTATGAGAAGTAGATGTCCTGCAGCGTAATGCAGGCTTCTCCTTAGGAAGGTGAGCGTTTATGGATGGAAACATCTTAGCCTATATAGGGTCTTGTTTTTTCCTCTTCAGTTTGTTATTTCTGCATTTTTCTATTTTAGTGCACCAATCCCCAATACTCTTTTCTTTCAATACATAGCTTTAGCAGCAGGGAAGGCAGTGTGGTCATCTTCCTGACTGATGCTACAGGACAGCCAGGGAGAGCAAAAATGACCCCACATGAGGAAGTGAGAATTATATGAATAGAGAGAGAGAGAGCGGGAAAAAAAAGCCTTAGTGGACAAGAAGTCTTGCACAAAATTGTATTAAACTAAAAATGATTGCAGAAGTTTAGTCCAAAGTATCTGGAAAATCAGATGAAGGCTGTTCGCAGTCTCACACTATTAATTTTACCTTCATTTTTAGGGGTAGGTTGTTACTGGGAATACAGGCCTATGTAGAGGAGGAAGAAATCTCTTCTAGCACTAGGCAGGTACTCCATGTCTTAGGACAAGGTGGGGAGAAACCAGTTGCAGTCTTATATACATCCTGTCTGGAGTAAGTGAGAAAGGAGGTTTGGAATTGAGAAGAGTTAAAAGCAAATTGCTACTACCTGGGAGTAAAGTGATAATTTTCTTGTGGGATGCATCTGGAACGGGACAACTTTGCTCACCGTTTATTTGAGCTGTGCCCTTATGTACAGAAGACTTTGCTCTTGCAGGAAAAAAATTCTTTATATTCTATATAATGCTGGATTGTTGATCCTGTTTTTTTTTTCCTCCAGATGAATTCTTGAACTATTTTTGTTTTTTTCCTCTCGTTTTTCTTCTCCACTAGCCTTTAGTAGCTTGTGACAGCTTGGAATGGTAAAGTACTGTAAGCTGTAAAAACAAGGAAGCTGAAAGAGATTCACCCGCATGTGCACTCTTTCAAATACCATGCATTTTACTTTGCATATTACTTGTTTAAATTATTGAGATGCAAATGCAAGCGGATACCTCTAAGCACTCAAATGATCTCTTCTTCATTTTAATTGTTCCAATATTAACATTTCTTAGCATTGATTTTAGAGAACAGTATGTTATTCTTAAGTGTCAAAACTTGATTCAAAGATACTCGTTTAAATGAAAGGACCCTTACGGAGTCCAGCTGGCTTTGGGGGAGGCTCCTACTGTTTCCTTCAGAACAAGAATAAAATTTGAATCTCAAAATCCATTTTGTCTTTTTTGATTCAGTCCAACTCTATTGTGGCGGGTTGCTGTTGTCTAAGACCACTGAGTTAAGTGGCATTCAGAATGACAGCAAAAAACAACACAACCTTTTAATTTCTTTACGGATATTTCCTCACTCTTGTTTTTCCCCTGTGAAATAAACAGGCAGAGAGATGTTATTGCCAGAAGAGTGAGTAGCTTTGTGTTAATGCCTGAGAGCAAATGTCGAACTATAGAAATGTCACAGTCATGCATGCTTTCGAAGTATATAAACAGACAGGTGATTATTTTCAGTATCTTTTCTTTAAAAACTTTATCAAAATCCAGTATACAATCTTGTACTGGGCATAAATACTGCGCTACATGACGATTTCTTCTTTTAACTTTAGCAGCACAGCTTTGTAACATTAGGCAGTGAAGGGCACAGTCATGAAGAAAAGTTGAGGAGGATAATTCCTCCCTCCCTAAAAAGAATATATTTCAGAAATAGCCATACTAAAGAAATGCTCAGAGCTGTGAGTCACAGCCCTGGCGGGCAGAACCATCATCCTCTCCAAGGATATGGGCATACATTTTCAGGATTAGTAAAATGTAGAAATATTTTTTAGAATGAAAATGTATTTTAGGATAATGGCAGGGCTGTAGTCTCTGAAATTTGAGTTCAAAAGAAAGACTACAACTTGACTAGAAGCAAGATTGACACTTAAGAGTAATTTTGTCTTAATTTTAAGAATCTTTTGAAAATCACTTAAAATATTTTGTTGAAATGCAAAAACCTTTGAAACTAGACTTTCTAGAATAAACCATCAGGGGCCCAGATTCAAGGTTTCTAGCATACAGGTAACCTTGGAGAGGCAATGGTAAAGACGACCTTTGGTTTTGCTTCTTGTGAATTCTATAGTCCTTTCAATTTGCATATACTGTTGTCTGACTCTTTCGTATTGATTTTTTTGTTTCTTTTCTGCCTCTTTCTCTTGTTTGCTAGCTCTGCCCTTGTTCTCCCTTTATTTCTTTTTAAACTCACCTCTGCCCTGTTCTTGCCATTCCTGTCCACGTTTTTTGTGTGTGCTCTCTCTCTCTCTTTTTTTCAGAGCACAACTTTTCTTTCCCTTGTTCATCTCTTCCTTCTGACTTACTGTTCTATGTTTCTGAGATCTAGCACAACCATAGGCTCTTCTTTCTGAAGAAGTGGGACTGGTCGTAGCTAAAGCCATTTACAGTGGTACTCAGCATTAATTTTTAAACATATTTCCCCCATTATACTCCATTCACATGATATTTCTAAGTATCCTTGAAGAATTATTCTAGGGAAAAATTTTAACTCTAAGTGCTTTTTGGTCCTTAAAACTGCTCTGGTAGATAAATTAGGGCAATGCATTCATGTTTAACTGAAAAGATGTTTTTTCTATCACAAATATTTTTGAAGGATAACTTCACTTGAACTCTCCTAGGAAGCTGTATTCCCAAAGAACTACATCTTATCAGCAGAAATATTATTTCACCCTAGTTTGCTGCAGCTCACATCAGAAAAATATAGATGTAGCCAGAACGTTACTCTCCACTCAATAGCGCGGGATAACGGAACAATAGACATGCTATGGAATAATGGAGGCTGTTGGTAGGGCTTTACCTACTGAGTTCCTAAGCCAGGATGCATGGAAAATAGCAGGAGGACTTCTATTATATTCATTGTCTTGGTCTGTTAGAGGCTTAGGGCATAATTGTCATTGTGGGCTATCGTCACTGCTAGCTTGTGAAGCCTTTGCCGAGTGAGGATAAAATGACAATAACTTAGACCCTGAGCATTTACCATCTCTTTGCACAGGAATTAGTGACAGCATAGATGTCAAGGAGCGAAGCAGCACGTGTTGTACCGGGGCTTTGGGAGGCAGGCATTGAGGATGCAAGATGTGACAGTGCTGCCTCAGTAGGAACATGAATAGAAGTCCAAAGGTTCAAGACTCCGTGGAAAATGAAGTGTGAGCTCCAGGGAAGTCCTGGGAGCTATGTCTTCACACTGGGAGCATCTTTCCCTGGCCGTTTGTAGGGGTGTGGGTAAACCAGTATTGTCTTATTTTATGCTTTCCCTTGGGTAGCTGATGCTCTGAGACATGCAAGCAGGCAGCAGTCTTTGGCTCGAGGAGTGTGGAGCTGCTGAGTGCCTGCCAAGGAGGTTTGGGAAGGGCCTTGCCCTCCAGCCTGCCTGTCCTCTGCCCAGTCAGCCATTCTGCAGCCTTCCGCCTCTGTATCTGAGTAATAAGTGGCTTAATTTTATCCTGGAATTCAAACAGGTTAATTTATTTAAACACATCAACCATATATTGCCATGAGGCAGCAGTTCTTATCTTGGATGGCTCTCCACAGCCTCACTCAGGAAGGTCCTACTGTGTTCTCCTGCTTCTGCAAAACTCCTGTTTCTTTGTTTCATGATTTCTTCTCCTTACAAAGGCTGTATTTTAATTTAATGTGTTCAGGTTTTGATTTTAAAAGTATAATCATGTTTGGATTCTTAAATATTTTTGAAGATGTCAGTTGTAATGACATCATGCTGTCTATGGCTTATACCAGAAAAGGATACTTGTGGTCAAATCCATACCATATTCTGAACAGCCAGGCACTCTCAGCTTTGGTTGTATTTTTATCCAAGTTAGAGACTCTCTGCAAAATAAGCAAATGTATAAAATGGAAAATGTTTTTAGAACATAAACAAAACAGAGTTCTAATATAAAAAATACATGTCAAACCAAATTACAATTAACTGCTTTTTTTTTTTTTAATTTAAAAAGCCTATTTGGCCCAGGAATTTCATCTCTGTGGATCAGTTCATGAACAGATTGGCTCATACGGTGCATTTCTCATTGCTATATACTCATTGGAAGGGTTCAGCATTTACTTTTATTAATTATTCCAATTTTATTAAGCAGCTGCAAAGCACTATATTCTGAGATCAATAAAATGATATTTCAAGTTAATTGCCGTTGTGGGATTACTTCAGTTTACTCTTTCCAGCTCAGATTCTATTTGTGTATGGCTAACAAAATGTCATTCCCAAAGGGGTCATGATATTCTAATTATGACACAACTTTGCTTTCTGTGCTTCTTTCCAGCGTGAGAGGAATACAGCAACTTTGGGAAACAGGGATAGTCCTAAGTACCAACATGTGCTGGCTCAAAACACTGCCCTACATTTTGCAAAAATATCTGCGCAGGTATATGGGTCGTCATTTTTCTCTGTCATAATTTGGAATAGACATTAGTAACAGTCTTCTGTACAAAGACAGCTAGTTTGGTTATGCTCTGGGCATTATATCAATACGAGCAGAAGAATTAGTGTCAGGATGGAACTGGGGATGGGAATGCCAGTTCCCTAAAGGATATTCCATTATTGTCCTGCTGCTGCTTTGCTGCAAGTTAGACTCCTTTTTAATGGGAATGTTTTTCTGTATGCAGTTTCAAGGCAATTCATCTACTCATTTTTATGTTTTAATCTAATAATACATTGCAAATTCCATCTCTTATTGTACCTCAGCATGCATGCAAATTGAGTGACAGTAATAATGTTAATGGTCTGATTCTAAAAACTGTAAGGGCTAGTTCCAGTACAAATTGAGTGTTTTAGGGCCACGCCTAGTAACTACGGGAGCGGGGAGAAGATGGTGCTAATCCCTAACAGAGCAGCAGCAAACTCTTCTAAGCCATTGATATCTAACAGTGTGTACTGGCAGGATAGATACAGATTGGGGAAGGTGTTCAAACATTTGAGCAATAAGTGTGATGTTAGGTAAAATCTACGTTAGGTCTATATATGTGAACTCATTTAAGAAGGGATGAACCAAATGGAAAGCAAAGAGAAAACACTGAAATAAGGAGGAGGGCGAGGACTAAGGTGGACAGTGATAGAGATGAGAAAGAGGAGGAGAAGCATGGAAGACGACATCATGATGGAGGAGGCTGCAGCTGCTCTGGGTGGGTGGATGCTTGGGCCAGTTTCAGCTGTGTTTGACGAGTGCCAAACCACCTTCCTTCTCTGTACGACCTCTGCGTTGTCTAGGCTGCTTTTGTGTTAGTGGGAACGTGTAGCTCTCTGTCGTGCAGCTCCTGCAGAAGTGGTACAGCTAAGAGATGGCAGCAAATGTCACGGTGAATGCTCCTGGCCTCTTGCAGAGCCTTGGGTCTCATTATTTTAAAAAGTAACTCCTCACTTTCCCTCCAGTGCAGAGAAGTAGGAGTAGGGGAGATGATCCATCACCTCTTCTGGACAACACGTTTTGCTCTGTGAAGTGAGAATGCCAATGCTTCTCATTCTGTATTTGCAAATTACCTATATGGAAATTCACCACCCAGCTGACACATGAAGCCGGTGGGGAGAGATTTAAATATTTTCCTCTTTATTACTCACAAGGGTATAGGGATAGTTAAATAAACTCATTTTATTTAATGAACATTAGTTTAACTGAGATGATGCTGGTAGGTGCTTAGCAGGCTACTTAGTTTTCTTCTGAGATTAACACTATATCTACAACATTCTTGCAAAGCGCTTGTAGAAAATTCTTTCTTACATGGTCTTGATGGAGATTAATCTAGCAGAATTTCTGAGATACAAAAACTGTCTGGTCTGAATAAAAGATTTCAGCTATCTTTGTTTATGGGAAATTAGTTAAAAAAAACCCACTGCCATGCAAGCTTTTGACTTAAATAAATCAACTTTGCAGCTCAGCTTGGTGATTATTTATCCTGTGTTCTGCTCACCAGAGTTAGCTTTTTGTGTTTACACTCTGAATGTGTATGCAGCAAACTGACTGCTTTTGTTTATTTCTGTGTATTATTTATGGTTTTTCAGAACTGAGTTACGAAAGTCCATCAATTAATGAGTGGAAATGAATGACTTAGGTTATTATATCCTCTGTTTATGCATAATGATTTGATGATAAACATGTTCAAGGCAAGGCAAGACAGGCCTAACACACAGAAATTCAGATGCTTTTGATGGATGAGATCATGGCATGGTGAAGTCCAGATGGTGATTATAAATTAAAAAACTATAACTCTGCTAAGGAAGGAGCCCAGTTCTTGCAACTGGAGTTGTAATCTCCCGGCTAGCTGACTACCTAAGTCACTGCTAGGCTCAGTCCAGAATAAAGCAATGAGCATAATCAGAAGGTCAGAAACAACTACGCACAAGGAACTCGTAAATAACAACTCCAGTTCCTTCCGAGAAGAGAAGACTGATTTCATGGAAGGGGAGAGGAAGGAAGGAGAGAAGAGGGAACAAGATAAAGAGGTAGGAAGGGAAAAGGGCTATGCAGCCACGTAGCTGCTGTTGCCTTCTGCCACCCCATACTTCTCATGGGGTGGGGTGAGTTTTAGGACTTTTTCTATCTCTAACTATCCACGTCTGGTTGCAGATACAGACTGAGAGGCACCCTTACCAAAGCACCCTATATCCTGGGAGTTACCACTGTCACCCAGTAGACTGGGATTCAGACCTTCTCAGCAGATGTTGTGGCTTCCCCATTCTGGCTGAGTGCTCTAGGAGGAGGAGCCTAGAGGCCTGGTTTCTGCTAAGTCTGCTGGCTTTTGTGCATCCTATTCTTAAGTGGCTTCAGTCCTTATTTCTGGTACAAATCCCCCTGAAGCCATGGTTTAAAGTTTGCCAGGGTCAGACCTTTAAATGGCCATGGAAAACATTGGCCCTTTATGTTATTTGTCCAGGTTCTTTGTGAAGCTTATGAATATGCGTTCTGAGGACTCAAAACAGGCTATGATTTGGTAAGACTTATGAAAAAGCATGCAGGTATTCTGATGTTCAAACCATTATGTTTGGTAATTCACCTATTGTTTTTTCCCCAGGCATGTCTTGTCAGGGGGAGGAGACAGAATTTTAGGCAGTTTGGTGGCCTAAGTTGTGTGCCTTGCTCAAGTAGGCTTAATCTCTGCCTTTGAATGGCCTTTAAAATTAAGTTCTGAGGTGCAACAGCATTGCCTATGTATCATGTACATCTATAGCTACTCCAAGCTTTAATTCAGAGCATAGGGAGTTAAATTCACTTTTCTTCCCCCTCACTTTGGATTGATGGATATGGTGTGGGGGACATCTTATAAGGAAGAGAGGAAACGGGACTTGTTCTTTCCAGGGTGCTTAGCTGCTGAAGAATGAGGTGAATAAATAGCTGCTGAACCTACAGCCACAGATCTGCTAGTCCCAAACTTGTACTTCTGCTGCTGCATCTCCATCTGCAGTGGTATCACTGCAGCTCTGCTCAAGTCAATGCCTTGGCTCACAGCAGCTCGAGCACGTGCTCTCCGAATCCTACTGCCTGCTCTTACGACCCCACTACGCCCATCATTTCTAGTGCAGGCAAGGCCTCCTACAAGTGTACAGTGGAGCTGTCCAATATGTTTTATTATGGAGGAGCAGGAGGAGTCAGTAGGTGTCATCTTTGAGGGAAAAAATAAAAAAATGAAACTCTAGAAAACTGTGATTAAAAGCTTCATTTTGTAGTTCCTTCTCCTGCAAATCTACCTGTGTGACAGGGCTGAATGAACTACAAGAGATTCAGTCACTAAAAAAGTCAGGAGGCATCTAATTTGGAAAATCTAATTTTCATGAAAGAAAAGAGAAAAGTTAAGGAAATAATCTGAAATAAGCAGAACAATAATGACAGGTACTGAGTTAAAATGAAGAGAACTAGATAGAACACAGTAGAGGTCTGATTTAGTAAAGGATTGAGATGTCAAATACAAAAATGTCAGCGAAATGAAAATAGAAGACCACAGGGAAAAAAAATCAGATCAACAAAACTATCTTCCAAAGTAAGGTTTACTACTATGCAGAATGCTGACTTAGACAGGACAGGGCATGAAATGTGTTATATTTATTTACACCTACTGTATTGTATTGCTGAGTTTTGTCAACTGAGCTAGGTGTTAATTCACAGGACACAGTTGGGATAATGGCGCATTATTGTTATTCACAAACACCATTTTTTTCATTTTTAATAAAACAAGAAGAAAATTAGAAGCCTGCTGACTGCTGAAGAAGACAGGTTTTCACAAGACATACACATTCAGTAAATTTATGCTGTGAAAATAATTCTGCATTCTCTGATGTTTAATAATTCATGAGTGTTGTAAACTGGAAAATTTCTGAAGTTATACCATCTTGAATGCAATCAAAAATAGATTAAGGTTAAGATTAAGGGTCTGGGCCCTGGCCTTGGTCAGATTTTGGGCAGAAACTTGCAGGAATTCTTACCTGGATGCTTAGGAGAACGATATTAGTGTATAGTACTTTGCCTTCGGACTCAGAATAAACCCATGTCTTGGCCTGATAAACCATAGGAGCGGTATGCTAACACTTTACTGGAAAGTAAAGTTATGGTCAGGTATGAACGATACAGATTCTTTTTCATTTTTTTCACAGCAGCGCTGGGACAGTTGGGCGCGTGAATTCCCTTCCGTTTCAGTCACAGCTGAGACCCTGAGCGCCTGCAGCTGTGGGAAGGTCTTGACCGTAAACTTTAGCAGCTCAATATGTACGAGAAATCAGAATTCTGCCTGATGTTATTGTTCATGTATTTTCAGGTGAATTGTTCATGTCTTGCCGTAACTTATTTCCTACATGTATCTCACTGTCGGGTGATTTCACTAGCGGTTTCAGCTGTGCGATCTGAAAGAGGAGGGGACGGTATTACCTGGAAACAGGGACACAGTTGGCATTGGCCAATTTTTTTGCTTTGGCAACTTATCTAATGTAGCATTGATTTTTCTCTAGTCCTACTTCTGTTCCACCTACCATGCTAGAGAACATGTTATGTCTCTGTGTATTGACTGTCTTATAGATTTCTGCTGTTGTTGCAGACAGTGCTGCGTTTGAAACAATTTCATACATAAATGACAAAAAAAAAAAGCAGGGTGACAGATAACAACTGCAGCTTGTTAAACAGCCTCCTTTAGTTTAAAGTTTTCTACTTCACTAGATGCTCAGGTTGTCATGTGGAAAATGAACCATATTTCCAGGAACCTGACCTACTAGAAATTAGAATTTGAACATTACAGATTTTCCTTGTTTAGCCTCGGGAATTAAACTTTGTTCTTGAAATGTCTTATTTCCATAAATGCAACATTTGGAAGATGATAAATGTTTGGATTTATCAAGGCACTACTTCCATTATTTTGTGTATTTGACCTCTCAAGATAACCTAGCATTTATTTACAATAACTTTCAAAATTACATTTTTAGTTATAGAATTTTCATGAGTACATGGACATCAAAATATATATATATATATCTCCTCTCCCTGCCCCTTCTACAATAAGCAGTTACTTGCTTTGCAGCTCCCATTGTTTTAACTTGCCTGTTTTCAAAATTTTCAGGTATAACGCTATTTTTTTACAAACATGATTTGCCATCAATTGAACGGCTTTTAATTCAGCATGTATATCTGAAATTGTAACATACCTGGTTTGCAGCTTCTGCTTTCAGATCTTCATCTGGATCTACACCAACTCTGTTTAAAAAAAAAAAAAAAAGAAAGACAGGCGGTAATGGTCTGCTATGTGTTAGAGAGCTTTGTGGGTAGAAATGTTTCTCCTGTGCCACTCATTTCCCGCCAGGCAAGAAATGCAGTGAAAAGCTGGCAAAACATTAAGATCACTTTCTTAATCAAGAAAGTGGTTCTTAATAAGTAGGTAGGAAACACAAGATTCTCTTTAACGGCTATTCGTAATACCTGAGATTAGAGTCTCCTCCCCGGCTCTGATCCGTATCCGGTAAAAAAGCAATCAACCCATTAGTCTATGAAATCCTGCAATTCCTGGCAGAAGGAGGAACTGGAGTTTGGGGGGTTTGTAGAGGACAAGGCTGCTGGACTGTGGAGTTTCTGGGTTGCGTGGCGCTGAGGATGACTTTTAGCACTCTGAAAGGGCTTTACTTGGCAAACAGGGTATGGGAGCAAACCAGAGGGGAGAGGAGATTGCAGCAGGTGATATGCAAGGGAGTGGAAACTTGGACAACATCTTATTAATGTGGACAGGAAAAAATAATTGGCTGTGAAAAGTGACATGGTGGAAGAATTGACATATGTTGAATATGGCCCTCTGGAACTAAAAAGCAAAGCAACTGAGAGATGCTGAGCTGACTGACGGAGGCAGGCTTGTGCTGAGGGCCACACCAAGACGGGACAGAGAGCAATGCTGGATGACGGATAACAAACTTTGTCACTGGGCTCTGAAGTTCACAGGGTGACCAACAGCCCCCGAATGCCTCACAAGCTGTCCAAATAGTGTCAGGACCACTGTGCTAATGCAGAACTTACTGATGCAAAGAAAATGTATTATTTCACCAGATGTTCATTTAAGGCCACGTTTCTGTTTTCCTAATGTTCTTCCTTTTTGAGTTTGTTTTTGCTTTCAGTAGTAACACAGCAAAATATATTTTAAAACCATTTATTATTAACAATTACCTGGCTCAGCAGTCTTTGCTGTAGCTGTCAAGCATATGCTCTTATGTAGCCAGAGACAAGGACAGGAGCTGTATGCAAACTAGATGCTTTTTATATGTAAATCCCGAGTGGAGGAGAGAATAGAGGTTTGTTTCTATCACAGCTCTTGAGCTTCAACAAATCTGAGTCCTCCAGGCATAAATATTTCTTTTGATTAAAAGTAATGATCCCAGTGCTGAATCAACAAGGAGACAGAATAAATAGCTGTTTTTTTTTTTTTTTGTCCAGCTGGGTTTTTTTTTTTTGTCCTATTGTCCTTTAAGTTGCTAGGAGAAGAAGCTTCAGCGGGTACTAACCTATTCGTCAGCTTGGAGTAAGTCAAGTTAGATATTTTCCATTTCATTAAAATGGGAACGTTTGCACAGCGAAAAAAAGGAAGCATACGTAGAGGTTTAACCATCTGCCTGACTCTGGATTTGTTGCTGTCGTGTATAGCACAGCGGTGTCCCGAGGCGGCGTCTGCGCTGGGCTTGGGGAAGCGAGCAACGCGAGCCAGGCCCTGGGCTGCAGAGCCCAAGCAGGCTGTGAAGGGGGAAACGACGGCTCAGCTCGACGTGCGACTGGCCCAGGCTCGTGAAACAGGTCAGGATCAGAAGAATCCTGGTCTCCTAAACACAATTACATGCCCTATTTATTAATAAGACTAGGCTGATTCACTAGACATGTTCACCCCCAAGACTATCTAGAAAGCCAGTACAGCAAAACTCCAGCAGTACAGTAGTTAAGGGTCCTCCTAGTTCTGGAAATAAAAAATACAAAGGATTTACGCATGATAGGTGTAGCTGCAAGGCTACGACGCAAACTTCCCTACACTCTCTTCTTCTTAATGAGCTTGACCTGACTGCCAGGAATCGGTCTCCTGGGAGAGAAGTAATTCAGCCCCCATGCCGTTCTGGACTCGCTGGAGCTGAGAAGCTGCCAGTCCTGACGGGTCGTGCGCGCGGGAGTTGTGACGCGCTTATTACAGAATGAGCAAAGACAACGGAAAAGCATTGCACCTGGGACTGAAGGAACTATAACAGCAAACGGGAAAAAGGCTGGGTGATGTGACCGATAGAAACCAGAGCTCCTGGCTGCGGTATCGTTTTGGTAACAGTGGTATAATTTCTACCTAATCAGGGACAACAGCAATCTAAAGGCATAGAAAAAATCTGGATTTAGAGAGTTTTGCAGAATTTGTTTATTCCTGTGGTCTGCTTAAGCTTCTCTGCGTGTATAATTTCTAATCCTTACGGTCATAGGGAAAGCCAGCTGTGCTGCTTTGTTTATTCTGTAGAAAATAGATTATTATAATATGGCACATATGAAGATATTCACTCTAAATCTTAACAGGAGTATTGCATTTAAAGCCAGAAAAAAAAGCAATAAATACCTGATGAAATCACACTTGGATTTTGCACGTATGAAAAAGGAAAGCACGCTTATGTGCCATAGGAACACCACAGTGCCACAGCTGATGCTTTCCTCTGGTCTGTTCTCTGCTCTAGTTTAAAACACAAGGTCAGATGCCACTGTCCTTTTTTCTCATGTAACAGTATCTCACTTGCAAAGTAGCAGGTATAGCACAATCTTCTCTGTTGGTTTAAAGTCCTTTGGGGAAAGACTAGATGGTTCTTTGCATTCTAGGGGAGAGTTTTGTAATGCATTAAAATAGCAATATATTTTGGTAATAATCTGAATGTTAGCAATTTTATTAAGTATGCACTAAGCAGACTCAATTCAATCACTTCTGAAATTGGGGCTAATTATTTTGTATTCAAACATAGGCTTTGGAGCCTAACATGGGGCACCTACCATTGAAAATCGTGGTCTGCCATAATTAACTCTGATGTACTAGATATGAACTAGAATGCTATTTTTAAATTGCAAATTTTGAAAAAACGAAGCATAACAAATTACATGAGACAGTCGAGACAACTGAAATTAAGCACAGACATGCAATTCAGGCTTACATCCTTGGCTTCCTCAAAAGTCCTGCAATATCTAGTGCTATTGCCACTACAATCTGCAGACTTAAAACTCTTATTGATTACTGTGAAGGCCTCTAAGAAATATGCTATTGTCAATAATGGTATAAAAATCTTTCTCCTTTTAGTATTCTGTTTTTGCCTTTTTGCCTTTGTGAGAAGATCCAATGAGTGGTCAGAAAAATATTTTCTAAATTGAGTATTTTTTCTTCCATATCTTTCATTGCTGTCCATTTTGTTCCTTTTCGTCTGTTATCTTATTTTACTCTTCTTTTTGCATTCTCCCTTTTCCATCTTTCTGTCCCACTTTCCTAGTTCCTATCTATTCCTTCTTCCTTTATTCTTGGCTGTTCTGTGGCTATTGTATGTTTTTATTTCTGCTTTTCTGTTTCTGTAGCTTTTCATTTTATACATCAAAGATTTCGGATGACCTTTTAACCAACCTATTCATTTGGAATGAATATAGACTAGATGGCTTTTTCTTTGTTACAGAACAGCGGCTAAGAAAAATCTTGCTTTTCTCATTAAAACATTGGAACCACTGTGATCTTTATCAGTTTTCATTTTTAGTGAAAATACTGGCAAAACTGAGCTTTTGTATAAGAATCATTGTTTACTGGGGCCTGTTTCTTTAAGAGACAGAGAAGCAAAAATATAATGTGTTTTTTTCTCCCCTCAAAATACTTATGAGAAAAGGAAGTCACAGGGGGAGTCTCTTCCTCCCATCCTTCTCTGTTCAGACTTGGACTTGTCCTCTCGCCCCAGAACTGGCTGAGATTACTTTGGCAACAGGGTAAATTGATTTACTCTTATGTTTTGAGAATGTGAAATATGACGCTTTACTGAGTGGATTTTTCATCATCAGCTTATTCTCAGGTAGCTTTAGATCAGCTGAGAGGCAGCAGGGCTGGCTGAAGGCAGCTGTAGGGCAATGCAAGTTTTCTTTCCCCAACCAAAAACTTCTTTCTGCTGGTGTCTGTCTCTCCTCATACTTGTTAAACCTTTTCTGGTTTTGACCTATAATATTCACAAATAATGTGGTGATTTGTTTAACAAGTAAGTGCCTTTTGGATTCAGATAGCAGTTAGGCTTATTTCAGTTGCTGCCAATCACAGTGAAACTCCAGTTCTTTCTACTACGTGAATTGGACTCTCCAAAGTTAGAATGAGGTGAAACTGGATTTTTATTTTAATTTTCAAATATCTATGGTATACTTTTTTATTTTTGTGTTCATGTTCTTTTTCAAATTTACTAAAGTATTTTAAAGACATTTTGGCTGAAATGTACACATTCTAAGGAAGAATTAGATTTTTATTAAAATCAGCTTTTTTCCATAAAGACAAACGCAATGAAGACTTTTTAATCAGCTCTACATAGCAGTGCAGTTCATCTACTGTAGGTATGTAGATAAGCTTTAACAATGTCATAGATTCAAATGCCCCAGATATTTACTGTGAGTTTGGATTTGTAACTCTCTGATATCTGAAAGCTGTTCTTTGTCGTTGTTGTAGTTTTTTTTTTAATCGTAGCTGAATCAAAACCTGGATTCAGTCACTGGTCCAAGCTGCTGTATGCAAAATCTGGAACTGAGACCTGTGCCTTCAGCCAGTCTCTAGCAATTAGGCCTTACTGTTGCTAGGAGCTGTGCATTAGTCTGCAAAAGTACCCTTTACAGTTGACGGTATTTAATTCCCTGTGTGCTATCAAGTGCATCATTTTTTTTAGCAACAGTCAGAATGCATTTGATAATAAAAGGAAGAATTTGTCACTGAATACAAAGCAGTCGATAACATCTTTTTTATGTGGTTTGAAATGAAAATGGATGGAAAGATAAATCCTAAATTGTCAGGGAAAATAAAGTAAGAAATACAAAACCAATCCATAGGAATACTGAGTAGTAAATCACTTTTCAGACAATGAGAAATTTTCATTCCCTCACTTCAAATTACCACAAAGTCAACAGTGTAGGATAAGATCTCTTCTTTCTTCTGCGAAGCCACATAAAAACCTAGACACGTATATTTGTGATGATTTAGCCGTGTCAGGTAGCTTTTGGTGCCTATATCTACATGGGATTCTCAGCCCTCCCCTGCTAATCAGAATTTAGGTACCATGAAATCTCTGTTTAGAGACATTTCTCTGAAATCTGAATTCTAAATACCAAAAATTCTGCTTCTGGGCCTTCTCAGCTTTCCGCATTCGCAGAGCGAAGCAGTCCAGTGCCCAGGTCGTGCAAGCTGAATCTTGTTTGTGCTCACCTACCTCACCTCTCGCTCCCCTCGAAAGAGCCGTAAAGACTGGCTCAAGAACGATGTGGACAGTGGCGCTTTCCCTTGTCCTGCTGAGGTTGTCCTGTTTTACCAAATGTCTTTTAACTTCAAGCATTGGTGAAACCCCAAGAAACATTCTTTATATGTGTATTATTTGATGCAGCTCATGATACAATGAACAAAACATCAGACATGGGAAGATTTCCAAAAGAAATGTCTCCTAATGCGAGTAATAGATTCTTCTCTGGTCTATCAAAGTGTATGATGCTGAACGTGTAGCTGACGGCATGTGATGTTACAGAGCTATCACATAACGGTCAGAATTAGACATCCCTCCTTTACTCCTTTTCTGGCTTAATGGGGAAACGAAGGCAATTCAAGAGGGGAGGCATTTGTAATACGTAGGTCAACAAAGATCCTTTTCAAACTCCAACTGTTGAAATGGTGGTTAAAGCAACAGAATCGCAGAAAAGAGAGCTAGAAGGTATCCTGGGAAGTCAGAAGCCTCATTCACCTGACCACCCAACCACGGGCAATCGTGCTGTTTCTGGCAGATGTTTCTCTAGTTTTAAAACTTTCCCATGGCGAAGGTTCTGCAACCTCCTTTAGCAAGCTGCCCCTGGGTCTTTTCGTCCTTACCGCCAGAAACCCCCCATCCCTCCTTATGTGCTTGTACAAAGTCTGGCATTACAGAGCTATGATCTGGTTTAGAGCCTTAGGAGCGCTGCTGTAAAATAATTAATAACAATATCAGCTTCTGTCCCTAACTGTCAAAGGTTTTACTGGAAGGACTAATCTTCTCAGTGTGGTAGCCTCAGCCTTCCACTAGCTGTCTCATTTCAACTGAAACAGCCTGTAAGCCTCAGCCTAGATCTCAAAAACTGCACGTACCAGGAAAGGTTTTTTGAGTAAGCGATTTATAACCCAGTTTTCAAAGATGGCCATTAAACAGCATTTGCAACAGCAGTCTTGAATATTTTTGCATGAATAAATCTGAAGCTTGTGGCTATCCATCATCAGCCTATTGTATTCAGTACAGAATTATTAACTGTGAAGACTGGAAACCCAAACAAAATCCAAAAGAGACTGTTTCACCATGCCCAATAAATCATTACAATTGAAATTAAAAAAAACTTCAGGATAAATAATGATTGCTCAGACCATTATTCTCGTCCACACGGCAGTAACAGTGATGTGTGTTCCTAAAACCTGACACCTGAAATCTGCTTTTTCATATAGATTGCTTACTCTGTGCATCAGTCCACAAGAAGCCATCAAAACCATCTGTATTTTTATAGTACAATATTTTGATTGACATAAATCTCATGGAGAATTATGGCATGAGATCTTTACAGTTCAGCTCAGGCTGATATGGTTAATAAATGGAAACACTTTGGTTTAAGTTTAAGGCAAGAATAATCACTTGTGGCTCACAGCAGAAAGTGCAAATCAGTTTAATTTCATGCTGAGAAGGATCAAAGTAAATTACCAGGTAAACGATGCTTCCTAAATGGTTATGACAGCTGTTTGTCATGTGGCTAATGCTGTCTGTCTTATATACACAAAATACTAAAATAGAACCAAGAGGGTGATTTTGAACCTGTAGGAGCATGTAAATGAGAGAAAGTTTGCTACACTTTGAATTTTGAACTTTTAATTCGTAAAACTGGAAACATAATTTGTTTGGAAATCTACTGCAAAACATTAGTTTTACAGCCAAAGTTCATGGCATATTTTTGGTGGACCTGTGGAGAGGTATCTGGTTGCAGAATTGGCAGTTGAACTAAATTAATAGACAGCTGCAACTGTATGAATGCTTTCCAAGTGAACAAAGGCTGCAGCACAGGAAGATACCGTGTAACTGCCAATGAACAGAAGGCTGAATAGGGAACTGCAGTGCTCTATAAGAGGGCCACGAGTTTTCTAGGTCCAATTTTAAGTATCAGAAAGAAATTTGGATAATACCACTGCATAAAATTTTACAAATCTTTTTCCCATAGCTGGGCAGCTGTGTGTGGATTAACCCCCCCCCCCCAAAAAAAAAAAAAAAAAAAGGTTTACATTCACATTTATATCATGCACGTGTGCAAATAGTAGCCAGAATGATGAACTGCATCTTTAGCTATCTGGAGCTCATTCATTATTCTGTTCCTTCTATTCTACCTTGATATCAGCAGAAGCACTAAAAATATGTATCATCAAAGTGGTATCACTTTGAAGTAACATGAGGTACGTCTGTATGACAAAATGCAATATGAGATGTGGTACAATCAGGAGAGCATGGCCCTCCATCCGGCTCATGGTTTCTGAGGAGTGGTGATCTCTGTCCCTGTAATGCTTCTGGCACACAAAGCAGGTTACGAATGTCACTGTCATATGTGGCCATACTCCTAGTGTGGAATCAGGCCTCTTGCCTAGAAATATGAACCGAAGCAGATGAAAACAAGCATCATTTTAACTTCTTTTATGGAATTTTCTGAAATCATCGTCTGATGTAGTATTGTTGCATATGAATAAAATTGGAACAAAATGAGCCTGAAGGTTGACAGCAACCAGAGCAATGAGACCTTAGTTCTATGTAGCGGCGGTGTAACAGCGAGGGCTCATTTTCAGGTTTAGGGGAAGGTCATTGTAATAGACTGACTCTGGAATAAGGGGTGTTTGGTACATTGTGCATTGTATTGCCACAAACAGGCTCCTTGTTGCACCACGTGTTCTCAGATCTAGCTGGCACAGGAAATGCAAGTTATGTGTTTATCCCCACAGAGGCAGTATGGCAATTGCATGAATTACATTGAATTTCAGGTCAAATTGGAAAAAGTAGCAGCTACTGGCTCTGCCAAACCCACTCTGCACCCTTGCTATGTAATGGCATACTACTTACAGCGAAGTAAGCAGATCTTTGCAATTAGTAAATATACTATGTTTTACAAGATACCGTAAGCCCAACCGCGCTTAAGTTGGATTTAAATCTTCAAGGTTTAAAGGGAGTTTATGAAAGGATCGTTCCTCTGCTTTGTTTGATGTTTTAATAATCTGTGAATTAGATAACACTTAGCAACATTTATACTTACTGGTCATCACCTTTGAAAGGAATAAACACGCTTCCATAGTGCTGCAAGTAATCATTTCAGGCCTTTTTCATATTCAGGCAGTGGGCTACATGTGATTCCCTTTTTGAAGCCTGTTTCTGAAAACTTTAGGGCAAAGACTTACATTTTACATTCATGCGTACCATCTTTAGGAATCAGTGCCTCTGAAACTGAGCGTGTGGGAAATTTGACTTCTGTGCTTTCTCTAGAACCTTTTTCTTGGACTGTACATGGGTACATTGATATTAAATATCTTTAATATTACGTGTGTGGTGCAGAGACGGTTAATGAAGCCTAGAAACCTTTGTCAGCAAAGTTAAGATGTTTAGAAAGATCATCCTCTCCAGACATCAGCTGATCAGCTGTCTTGCTTCTGCACAAGAGTGTGACTGAATAGTGCTAGAGAACTCAAGAACATCATTAAAACATTGACGTTCAGCAAGTAGCTCTGTCAGTGCGTGGCTGCGTTCAGAGTAGAATTTCAGATATACAGGTGTCTGTAGAGCGCTCTTGCTTCCTAATGATTAATTGATTAAATTTAATCTTCCCATTGAAAGTATCTTTTGCTCCTGTATCTTTGAGTTGTTCCCTGTGGTCAAATTTTTTTTTAATTCAGGCCTAAAGTGATGTTCAGCTAGAAGGCTGCCCCAATTAGTGTATCGGCCCCTAAGGATTTGTAATGTGGGTCCTAATTTAGCTATAACTCTGCTGACCTAAAGAGGCATGGGTAAATATAAAACAAGAGTAAAGGAGATTACAAAGAGGCTCTAGGGTTTATTTTATTTTTAGTACATTTTTAATTAGTATATTTTTATCTTTTCAAAAATCTACCCTCTCCTCACAATTTAAAAGCTATTATAGGCTAACGTTGAAACTAGAACTAATGAGCTTGATGTCTACCGCTTCCCTCTCGGATTACGGAGGATGTTTTGGCCTGCAAGTGTGAATTGAGCTCTGTTTGGGAAAGGGTCCTACCTGAAAATTCTCTTTGAATTTAGCTCTGCTAAACCCCATCTTCACTTTCCTGTGTCTCAGTAGAAGTGTTTCAAATAGAAATACAATAGATTATAATGTACTAAAGTATGAAATCTCTTACGAACACCCCAGGCCCTTCTTTATACACGTGCACTGGCATCTGTCATCTTTCCTGTTTTGTGCAATATGTAACACAAATGATTTCAGTCCCCTAATAACAACTTGCCCCCTCTGCAAGCTCTCTCCTGTTCGCTGGTTCCTTGCCCGTGACTTCTGCTGCAGCTGCTTGGGCTTTATTCTCCCTGACCAGAAGTAGCACTGCTTTAGTAGTTTGGACAGGGCTGCTTAATGTTGCAGAACGCTGCACAGCTTTGCGCACCCTGCAGATGAAAGGGGTCTGTGCTGTACTGATGTCCCCTCTGCGAAATTCTCCCTCACTTTCCAAGTCTTTGTCCACTGAGTTTTTGTTTTTCCTGTTTATATATGCTTATAGTCGTAGGCTGTTCACTGCATTGCAGTATGTGATACAGCTATCACTAGCCAGTTTGCCATTTACAGTTTTGCTTTGCCAAGTGACAATTCACTTACATGTTATAGTTTTCTACTCCTGCCTTAGGGAGAAGAAAAGCCTGTCATAAAATGGATTTTTTACTAGTCTAAGTTTGGATTAATAAAACTTATATTTTAAAGGATGCGGTAAACCCCACAACTCTTTCCCCCTTTTTTATATCCTTGTCTGGGAGACATATCTTACAGATGTGACAGTTTTTTTAGTAACCTATCCCACCGTCGGTTTGGCTAAGCCGAGTTTTCTTCCCCCATCGTTAGTATGGACTGGACTGTGCGTGCTGGGCTTGTGCGGCTGCCATTCCCCCCCCTGCAAAAAGAGCATTTTTTCTTCAGTCCTCCTTTTTCTAAATTGTCCCCGGCGGTTTTTGTGTGCGCGTGGATTGCGGTGCGAGGGGAGGCTTCCCGAGGGCTCGGCGTGGGCCCAGTCGCTCCCACTCGCGTCCGCGCCGCTGCGGCAGCGACTGCAAAAGCAGCACGGTCACCCGGCACCGAGGGCTTCGGCAGAGCCTTTCCTCCCCCCTTCCTCCATCCCCGCAGCTTTCCGCAGCTGTACAGATTTGGGGTGGTCACTTTGGTCCTCCACGTATCATTGCCCTGGCATCACTCCTCTGACTCCTCTGGATGTTTCTGCAGCAGGTTCCCTGGTGAATGGCACTTTTTAGTATCGCTGTCATTTGCTATTTTCTTGGTGAAGGAGAGTTTCAAGCAGTTCATTTATTTAAAAACCAGGAAGAACTATAGAACAAGGGGAGCATTTTACTGCCTGCTTCTACAGTGTTTGACTTCTGTGTATAAGCCCCTTGAAAAAATCTGGATTCTTGTTTTGAAGAGCAAAAACAGCAGAAAGAAAGTCAAGCACGTAGTGTCATGAGCCGACGTGGCCGCAGTGGGTTAACAGTCACTTCCCTTCTCAGTTGCATTATTTACTTAGCCAACAGGAATATGAACGCATTTAGGCAATCAGACATAGATTTATGGGCAAAGGATGGGAAAGCTTGAAAGGACTGCATTCCTCCTAAATTTTTATTTTTAATCTCAGCTACAGCAAAATATCCCTCATGAAATCTAAAACCTGCCATAACTCCACTGCAGCACTTACTAACAGCCTTCTAAAATGAAGACTCTCGTGCTTACAGTAGTATCTTTAGTCTTAAAATATGTTACAAGATTCTTAAAAATTGGGTTCATTCTAAATTGGAAAAAAACTGTTCACATTCAGTTGAGACGCAGCCACGTCTGGGAGAAATGTGGTTACAAGGTCACAACACTCAGAAATGGTACATAATGGTTAGAGACACTGAAACAGAATAACACATGAATAATAATGTAACTTGGATAATTCCCTAAAGCTGCAAGAGAAGCTCAGGTGTGAGGAAAGTACTGAAGCGTGATTGTAACTGGGATATACAGTGCACCTATAGCTTTTTCAGTAAAGTTGTATTTTCAGTTTGCTATTTAATTTTCACCTATTTTAGCTTTATGTCTTAAATGAGAGGTGGTGCTCCTAGAATAAGAGGACCACTTGATATCGTGCTGTAACACTGGTGCAGCGTTGACCTAGAAGAAATGATGCCATTTCCGAATTCGGTACCTCTTTTGGTGGTTGTGAGGTGTTTCTTGTACGTACCAACTCTGTAAACCCCAACAAAACTGACTCTTGAGATATTGCTGGAGATATTTTGAGATATTACTGATCACAGCACAGAGTGGCAAGGCTGTCCTGAGGGTGACTGTGTTATCTCCCACCCAGACTCTTAATCCTGTAGCTGTCCTGAAAAGAGAAAGCAAGGGCTCTGGGACTGTGCACGTGGATTTCCATTCCCTTAAGCCAAATGACATGATTTGAGTACCACCTGTTGGGACTGGAATCAGACTTCGTGGGTTAATGACAAGTGATCATGGTGAGAGGAGGAGCTAGCAGTGATGCCAGGTGCCTTTTTGTTTTAATGGCTGGAAACTTAAGATATTACAAAATGAGGAGGTATAGGCACAAGTGCATTCCTCTGTGGTTCTTGCAGTGGCAGGCAGTATGCAAATCACAGTATTGATCAGCATCCACATGCTTTAACAAATTCAGTATTACCATACCTCTCCCTGTGCTGGGAGGAAGTCTGCAGATCAAATATGCTGTACACAATTCTGAGACTGTATTAATAAAAAAACCAATCTGGAACATGATTAAAAATGCATTTTCAGTTAATGCAAAAAGACAGAAACACCAACGCACTGCGAGAAGTATCAGTTTTACACACAGCAAATGTCCCAATTGCTACTTTTATGAACTCTATGGAGATGAATACAGCGTTCAAAAAAAAAAAAGGAAAAAGAAAGAAAAAAGAAAAGAAAAAAGGAATTAGGCCATTTTGTTGGCATCTTTCTTAGACCACTAATGAGCTTTGCCAGCCAGGAAAAATAAGAACTGATTTTACAAAAGATCTGTATGAGGAAAACAAACTGTGCCCAGATGTATTTTGACAATTTCCTACAGATGAGGCTAGTTAATTCTTGGCTTGGAAATAACAGTTCCGTCCAGTGAGTTATGTCAATAATTTTTAGAGCAGTAAAATGTTTGTTCTCTGAATCACTTTAGGTGTCTGTTCCTTTGTTTTCCTTGAATATAAACAGCACAGCTTTGGAAAGACGCCCAAGCCATTGTAGATGCATTACGTTACTGCTAATGCGATTAACCCAAAGTAACACATTAGATGCTCCTGAGGCATTAGTCTAAATAATGAGATGACCAGCTCTAAGTTCCCTGGGCTCACAGCATGGGGAAACGCGTATCATACACTTCATCTTTCATACTGACGTTTGCAGTTTATCACATAAAGCTGGTACAGTGGGCAGTTCACGTGTAGCCCTTATAAGCGAAGAGTAAAGCTAGTGCAACTAACCGCGTGCTCCAAAAGTTCTACTTTAGCAGACATAACATCCGTTACGCCACTACCGAATCGCTACCAAAAAACCTGTGTAAATGTTACTGACTTCACTGCTGAGAAGAGGTGACAAAGCGACGGCATGAAAGATGTCACTATTAGGATCTTTCCATTTAGACTGCTCCTCTTTTCACAAGGTTGTTTGAAATCAGCTGCGTTGTTTAAGTTCTTATTTAATTCCCAATTTGAAATACTTTCACCTAAAAGCTGTCTCAAATGCTCAGAATAGCAGGGAATGATAGTAGACACTTGTACTCACTGATTGACCGAAGGCTACATAAAAGAAATACATGGTATATTGGAGCAAAGACCTTCAAGCATATGCTGTACAGTCGTTTTATCAAAGTGTAAAACTAACATGATACTTCCGAATTCTTGAAATGGTTATAAACACGCATGCATGATAGTCTTTGCAGCTGAGGTCACTACATTCACAAGCAGATCCACTGCAGTTGGTAGTCTGAGTAAGCACTGGTAGGATTTATGGCTTGTTTCCTATCTAGAAGTAAATACTGTATGTCACTGAGTGTTCAGTCAGCTGCAACTTAGTCATACAAACATAGAAAAAGAATTATGAGATTAAAACCTGCATATTATTGTATGAAAGGCCAGCCGCAAACTTGCTAGTTCTGCCCGCTCTCGGCTTTCACCTTCCTTTTACGTTTGAAATTACCGGTAAAGAAAAAACATAGGGAAAAGTGTCAGATTGAGCAAAATATTTTGTTCTAGAATGGGGGAGGTTTGCCTAAATTTTAGTTATCTGATGTATGCAGTGCCAATAGTTGTTCCCCTATGAGTTTTACACCTCTTCACATTGATGTAGAAACACTTTAAAGCCACTTGAAGAACGCCAGCACAAACAATAGCATCATTCAGGAAGACAGCACTCTAAAACACTGCTTCATGGAAAACAGCTTTCATTTCTTTTACTGTGGTTTGCTTCTCAAGAGCAAAGAATAGTAAAATGACTCAAAAAGAGAGCTATTTCATTTAATTTTGCTCTTCTACCATTTTAATAAAATCTATTTAAAATATGCACTCCTGATACAGTAAATATCAGTTAAAGGGTACTAATCTTTTTGAGAGATAGTGTCTATACGCAAGTCCCGGAGAAGGTGTGCTCTCCTTCATGATCTGATGTTTTTCTCCTTCCATGTTGCTTTTAATTCATTAATTGATTCATTTCACTATAATCTTGGTCTCATGACCGAACCGTTCAGTTTAGTCAGCATGGATTTTGGGTGTTCTCAAACATGCTTTTTCCATAAAATCCTTCCATCAGGAACTTGGCCATGTCACTACTTTCAGGCATAAATTTAGCTCTTACTTGGCTATTTCAAATAATATTGTGGTCATTCATACAAAAACATACTGTCTGTAAAATAGATACTGATCAGTAGGTCCTGATCCCACTGTTTACAATGTTGGACAAAGCAAAAGCTATTATTAGTATAAATATGCCTGCCTGTGCATGCTCACAGATAGATTCTGCAGCTGTTTTGGACTTCTTTGTACTAGAGAGTTTGCAGAGGGGCAAAATATTTTCTAGTGCAGTTGGCAGATTGGACTAGATTTGGACCAGATGTCATCCATAATAAGCTAGACTTCCACTAATCATGCACTGATCATGGAGCAGTATATAGCTTTCATAGAACATTATTTAGGATTTTTTTTTCTTTTTGGTTTGCAGAAGAGTTTTACTTGTATATAAAATGGATAGATACTTTTACCTTAACTCCTGTATTTATCCAAAACTCTAGGAACTGTCCTTATCCTACAGTAGGTGAACTCCTTTTCTGGAGTTCAGAAAATAGCCTAAATGCACGTGTAACACTTTGTTTTATACTCTTGAACTTAACAGTCTCACATCCCTACATATGCACGACTTGCTAATAAGTGCATTCATGTGGAGAGGATAGGAGCTTAAGCTGGACATAAATGATCCAGAGGCCCAGGTCTGGTGCTGTTAGATGGGTAAAATTCAACCTATATACATGTATTTGCATTGTGTCTTGTTGTATGCAGAAGAGTGTGGGAGCACTCATCAGGCACTTATTGTGCACTTGCAAATACTTTGCTTATTTTGGGAAAGCAAAGGTTTCACATGTGAACACTAGCTGCTATCTTTTGCGTCAGCCTATCAACCGTGGCTACGGTTGGCTACATTTCCTTATTCTGCTAATTCAGTCCATTTCAAGGAAACTAAACTAGTCAAACGTTTCCTTTTTATTTTTTATTTTTGGTATTGAACTGAATTAACATTCTTGTTTGGTTTGCGGAGGGCTCTTTCATAACCATTTGCTGTTTTGAGATTTTTATGGTGCCTGCACCAGTGCTTGTAAGCCTTTTATGAGCACCCAGGAGGAAGGTTAGTCACCTACTTGTTAAGTACTACTTATTATCTGTGACACTGTAGTTATGGTTGATAAAGCACTTTCATTTTAATCAATTAAAGCCTTTTTCTTTTTTGCAAGAGCATTTGGAGACATTCTTCAAAGCTTTTTTTTTTTCTGCCTTGTAACCATATACAGCATGATCATAAAGCCTGAAGCGCCCAGCTGAGGCTGGCTGCCATTTAAATGAGTGCAGTGGAAGAGGAGTGCTGGGAGCGTGAGATACGGAGTGTGCTTAAAAACATCGTAGTTTTATTTATGCTTCTGTGTTGCTCTGCAGTGTGTTGGACGGTTTTTGCTGCATTATGGTTAAGATAGGGACTCTCCTTCATTTCACTCCCCTTATGTTTTGGCCTTCTTGTAAAGACAAGAATAAGCTGCTGTATGTAGCAGCTATGAACCAATGTCCGAACTGAACAGGGATGACAACGAAAGCAATAGTTTGCATGAGAATATGAAGAGGCAAAGTGAGAAAGTCCAGAGTGAGAAGCTGCCTCAATCAGAGATCCCTAAAGCATATTATACTTCTGCCTACAAGCCAAGAAAATAAATGAGTGATATGATGACAGTCTGCACCAGCTGAGGATCTGTCCCCATTGGTCCATTGCCACTCAGCTGCCCAGGAGCACTGTGTGATCCTCTGTGGCTGGTGACTTCAGGCACATGTGATAGTTCTGTCCGGGCATTCATAAACGCGTGATGCTTGGACATTGGCTCCACTTTTATACCTTACTAACGAGAACAAGAAAACTTGCTAGCTGAAAGGAAAGTCTAATGTTTAACATTCCACATAACCTGCAGGCTAATGAATCAATAAATAGTGTAAGACAGTACTTATTAAATTTAAAGGATTTGTTGTTTGAGGTGTAACATCGGGGTGTAGAGAAAGTATATAAAAGTCATGATTTTTTCACCACAAAAGCTATTTTAATTTTTTCACAGCCCTATAAAATAAAACTTTCCTCTTGACCAGAGAGAAGACTTATTCACAAAATTATCAATAAACTAGGCTTTTTAAAAAAGATTTTGTGTAGCGGTTTGTTCAGTTGTGTGCTGGCCGTCTGTTTAGCTTGGTACGAATCTAGAGGGCTGTTCAAAGTTAGCTTGCAATCTAAACAGCAACTAGGAAGACAGGATACACTGGGAAATTCAAAGAAAAGATTGATTAGTTTTACGTTTTAAAAGTGTCACTGCTCCTTTTTGGAAACATCCATATGCTTTCTCCTATGTAAGTGCATTGCAAATGGAGATGCATGTAATAAATTGTATTGAAAGCTGTGATGTTTGACTAATCTAAATTGGAGAGCCTGTCACTTGTTTATAATTCAGTTTTTCAATGTTAATGATAGCAAAATGGCACACAGCCATTATGAATTAGATTTCAAAATGATATGGCAATACACAGACATGCCCTGACATTGCTTGGGTACAATACAATGTTTGTTTTTGCAGTATTGTATTGAAGACAAATTCTGAAAGATGTAGGCTGCAGACTGTCTTTTGGAATCAAGTTGCGTCAATGGATGGTTTTATTATTATCACTGTGAAAATGTTTAAATAGTACTTTTGAAGAGGTAGAAGGGGGGCATAATGAAGCTTTTATGGTCAGTAAACTGATACATTGCTATTGAAGCAGCTTTGGCAACTCATTTTACGAGCTCAGAGGTTTTTGTAATACTTTCAGGAACGGTGAAATCTTAAATCATGCCCAAGCATCAGCTTCAAAAAGAAGCACTGAAGACTCTGAATGTTACTTATTTTAAATGGGAGCTAATCACCCAAAGCCTGAGGTTCTCAGATTAATGAGAGAGAGTCAGGTTGATGTGAGATAACAAAGTCCCACTGATTTCAGAAGGAAAAAACATTTTCCTTGGTCTTTTTTGAAAATTTGATGTTAAGCTAATTCAAATGTGTGTATATGAAAGAATCACTAGGTCAGAAAGTGTGTGAGCGTCATTATTCCGTAGGCTGCTGCCTGCACTGACGTAGAGGAAAGGAAACCTAGTTTCTTATCTTTGCTACCCAGAACATGACTGTATTTTACTTTATGACTCTTTTACCAGCCAGGAGCTGGAACTTCCTGAGTGAACACATTAACCACTAGTCTGTGGAGTAATTTTATATCGTTTTCTGGTTCAATTACTTACAATTATTTTCTACCCTCTCTGCTTTCCTCATCTCGGGGATTCGTAGGTATACCCATGCAGAACTGCCCACCACACAGCGAGGTAAGGGCGAGGACGCCTCCAGATGTGCGACTCCCAAGGGGCAGAGGAACTGAGCCGTTGAGTCCGTACCACTAGTTGATGGGATGCAATAGGCAAGAGGAGGGGGAGCATGTCCTCTTTTGCTTTATCTGAAATGAAACCAGAGGCTGCCACTGCATTCGTGGGAAGCCTGCTGGGTGTAGATTAGAAATGCTCAGAGACTGAGCAAGATACCTGAACCTACGCTGTGGGACCTGACCAAGTGTAATGCTCATGAGTAAGCAGATATCTGAGGCAACTGGAAATTTCAAGGTCACAGTGTACAACACCTTGCCTGCTTGTAAGGTCAGTTTAGCAAAGCATGGGTTTTTAGGATTGCAATTGCAGCTGTTTTACATAAACAGCACACAGGTCTTTTTTAATACAACTTTTATGCAGTAAGGAAGACAATTAGACTTGCAAGGGGAAATATAGCCAAAGTGCAAGGCATTGGTATTGGTGAATTTGAAACATTCAAGAAAATACTATAGCTGAAGGTCAGCTGTATTCCTTTATTTGTTCAGTTGAATTTAACTTTAATTTGGGAATTCTTATTAAAAATCAATATATGGCTTGCGATTAAGTGTTGTTTCTTTGCATTCTTGCTTCAGCTACCTTTAGGAGTAGTACTGCTATATAAGAAAGAGTCACGAGTGGTTTAGAAGAGGGGAGCCAATTCTCTGTAAGGAATCTTTAAATATAGAACTTTTTTCAGTTCATCGCATTTAAATGTGTTTTCAAGTACCAGAAGCGCGTCCAGCTAACTGTAGTTGGCTGGAGTGACAGATAGTCCTCCCACAAAGATTCCTCTGTTTTGATGGCCTATTCGAAAGAATAAGTATTCAGCTTAAGTAAATTATGACTGTCAATACAGAAGAAAAGAAGAAAGATTGAACACACATTTATTAAAAAAACCCTAACAAACAGATGTCCCAAGCAGTGATGTGAACTAAGACTTCATGGATTTCTCCTTAGTTTACATAGAAAACATCTTGGATTTATAAAAGAAGGAATAATTTTATGTATGATTTCAAGATTCCATTACATAACAAATTATGTTGTTTGTCATTATGTGACTAAATGGTGTTATCTCTTTGAATAAGGAAAGAAAAATGCAGCTGATATTATATTTTTAAGTGCATTGAAATCAATTACTTCCTTGCTGAGATAAGAAGTAATTTTCTCATTTAAATCTCACAGATGTACTGACTAGCAAATCACCGCTGGGCTGTTTCTGCACTGATAATTCATTATAAAAAGCCTGTATTATTGTGTAATTAGCTGTTTACTAAATGCTAAAAGCCCACACTGCTACACAGAGCCTTGGTTATTAACTATCTTCTTTAATTAACCTTCCATATTCAACTAATTCTGAAACAAGTGAGTGCCAGAGCTTTTCTTCCACCTACATTTTAGAAAAGAGCAGAAAGTTTAGAATTTTAGAAGGAATGTGTCGTCAGAGCTGAGGACTGCGCCTGTCTTCACCTGTTTAGGTAACAAATAAGGCAGGTCCGTGGAGAGGCTGCGAAGTTCTGGCCTCAAGCATCTGGCCTCAGGGGAGAGAAGGGGTGACATGTCCACCGCACGGCTGAGGCCACCAAGGCGTGCTATGAACCCAGCTACACCCAGTTACACCTGCTTATGCTTTTGTGTGTTCAGAATTACAAGTTTTGTATCATAGACTGCATAAGACCATTAAGGCCAAATTCTCTTCCCATTTAGCATCTTTTTCCTGGTTGGAAAACAAAATGTGATTTTTTTTCCTGCATTTCATATATAGTTTGAAAATAGAATTAAATGTTCTTGTAGTCAGTGAAAGATTGGATAGAGGAAAGGAAACCACAAGAAAGCTTAAAAAAATTGAAAAAGTTAAACGGGGAAATATTCTTTCTCAAACCAATATGATATTTTAAGTCAAAACGAAATGAAAAAAATGATACAATCAAAATGAAATGTTCATTTCATGTTTTCTTGCTGAAAAAAAATCAATATTCTTTGTCCAAAAAGATGGGAGAAGAATGAAGGTACACAATTTGGAAACTAAACAAATTAAAAAATCTGAAGAATATATTAATCTCATGCCCTTCTACTTTTGGGGCCAACTGACAATATTATACAATTAGTTCTTTAAATATGAAAGGTCCATAGGCTCCCATAGCAGTTATTTTGCAAAAACCAACAGTATCTGATCAACTGTAGAGAGAATTAAGAGGTATCTTGATTAATATTTATGAAGCTGGGGTATAAGATTAATCTCAGTAAAGTCTGGTCATTTTTTTTTCCTAGAGCCAGGATTTCATACCACATATTTATCTCAAACTTTGAGGGGCTGAAATTGTTTTGCACCACCTACTGTTTTACCCTTGAACAGATCAGTATTTTGTCGCATGCTTGAAGTCAGCTGGGTTTGTGCTTGCACCAATTTCATAGTGGGAGACTAGTTACACAAAGACAGAGGTCCAAATCATTTGGCATAGCTTGGTGTAAAGTACCAAATCATCAGCTTGTTCTAAACATGCAAAAAATTAAAAAGTTCCCTAGCAGTATTTCCAGATAGGTCTGATTTTGTTTTTGTAAGTTGGACAACTTCATTGTCTTGGCTGCTGCACAACAGCTGCCTTTTGTATGACAGGGTGATCTTCTTTTAATGGAAGAAAAGCCTTAACAGAAGAAATGGATTTTGTGTGTGTGTGTACTCAGATGTATCAGTGCAACAGTAGTTTAAAAGATAATACAATCTTTTATTGGCGACAAATCCTACACTGGTTAAGGGAATAGATGGATTCTATTCCAAGCTTCCTTATGATTTTCTGGAAATACCTGTAAGTGATTTTGAGCTTTTGGGATGTGGAAAAATCATCCTATCATATATTCCTAGTAAACTGAAAGGCATGAGTCTTTCTCACTGCTCTGCAATTTTCCCTGTCTTCTGTACCAAATATGCTAGCAGTAAAAGTGTCACTTTCATTTCTTCCTTCCTTTTCTGTTTTCATTAGCCATGTGAAGCCAGAAATACAAGATATGTGGGTTGGGATTTAACTGTCTATCTGCTGTTTCAGGAGACTGTGACCAAAATTGGACCCCTGTGGCCAATAAGGACCAACAGAGTGGCAGCAGGAGTCAGGTAGATGTCGTGTACCTAAATTCACAATTGCAGCCCAAAACTTCCCTGTTCAGTGGCTGCCTGGGACTGCCTTTCACAGTCAGTTGGAGAGGCCAACTGTATTTTGGTCTTGGTATTTTGTTATCAGTGACTATTATAGCACAAATATTTATAAACCTTGTTTAGTATCATTCAAGCAAAATGCTATAGTGAATAACTCTGATAGATCAAATGCACACCTTATCTTAGCAGAAAAGTACCTTGCAAATAAATGATAGGCGTTTTAGCAGATCACTGAGATTCATTACCTGGACGATTTCTCATTTTCAGATAAAAATGAAAGGAATTATCTGATTTCTCTTTTTATAATAGCATCCCATATATTTAATGTCCAATTTCATACTGCTTCTTGATTTATAGCATTTACCAGGCTAATCATGCTCTGGCTATTATTATGAAAGCAGCTATTTTATTAACCTTATCAGTGCAGGTGTGCCCTGGGAAGAGTTTTGTTTGCTTGCAGATATATATCATGTATGATGCTGAACATCTTAGGGCTGGAAGCAGAATGCATGTCCCTAATGTGCCTTGAGTTAGGAACACCAGATCATGTACTGTTCTCTTCCCATAACCCTTCCCTAATTCTTGCTATGCCACCCACTATGCTCTGAACCCAGAACTGGTGGCAAAGGCCAGGCAAAGACAGAGTGATCTTTAGCTAGGATTTAAACCAGCCTTTTTCTTAGATTGTGCTACTACAGCAGATAAAAGGGGGTGCGGTGACACACCAGAATCTGATCTTATGCTTCCTGTGGCCCATGTCACAAGTAATCAATCTATCATTGTGCAAATTACTCAAGTGCCTAATCACACTTTGTGGCAGGTTATAAAGCTGATGTTCCCTTAAATTAAGGGGGTTGCCATTTAGAAAGAGTACAAGTTACAAGCTGAAGAGAAGACAGTAGGGCTGAAGAAACACAGAGGGATACGGTTGAAGTAACAGCATCTTCTTTTGTGGTTACAGGGGTATTAGTAAGCAAGCTATGTGAATATTCCCCCTAATAATGCAGCCTAGAATAAGATCAATCCCTATATATTCATTTATAAAGTTTATTTTGGTTTCTTAGTTATTTTTATGTCAATAAGCTCTATTGACAAAACATGCATACAATAAATTATTATTAATTAAAGTAAATTTGAGCTGTTTGGAATAAGCAGATGACAATAAAATAAGTATTTCTTCCTGATAACACTACAGTTCCAAGCTTAAATTTGTCCTTTAAAAAACTACAGTTGTGGTTAATTAGGTAGTAAAAAACCTAAGGATGTCGACCAAAAGTTCATTCTGAGGGGTAAGTATGCGGAGAAATAGAATAGAAGGAACACATAATGGATGGAAATTACTTTAAGGACAGCTATCAGATCAAGGTGTGGGTTAAGCGTCTGTTGTAGGCTTCTTTTGCTTCCTAGTAGATTGTAAGTGACTGTGCAGATTAAGACTTAACTACCTAATGGGAGTGCATAGAGAAGAAGGAGAAAGACTCTTCTCGAAGGGGCACCATGACAGGAAGAGCGGCAACAGATGCAAAGTGCAGGATAGGAAATTCTAACTAGATAGTAGGAAAACCTTTTCCTGTGAGGATGGTCAGACACTGGAAAAGGCTGCTCAGAGGCTGCGGAGTCTCCATCCTTGGAAGTATTCAAAACTTGAACTGACAGTGCCCTGAGCAACCTGACTTTTCCTGCTTTCACCAGAGGGCTGGACTAGATGGCCTTTGTCCCTTCCAACCTAACTTACTCTATGACCTAGAAGAAAACTGGAGTCTTGGCCTATCCACACACAAATTTCATATGCAGTTCTACATAACTCAAGGAAATGGCAACCTAAGAATGATACATACCTGAGTGTAGTGAAGCTTAATTAAAAAATGTCCTAGAATAATTTATTCTTGCTCATTTGTTTCCCAGGCTCTATTTGTGAAGTACCACTCATCGTGACAGGGAATTTACACCTAGCATTTGTGAAACTGTTGGAAAGATAGTAATGTTAGACTGCGTTTACAGTCACTTGGCCTGAACGCTGTGGTGTAGCTTACTGTCCCAAAGGCAGCTTTGGAAGAATATGTTCCTCAGAGGCACAGCTCCTACCATTTTCCCAATACCTTTTATTCCAATAGGGCTCTTAACGTTCACTATTGAGCTTGACCAGAATGGAAATTGCTAATAGCTGTTTGTAGTGGCCAGGAGTCTGATAATTGAAGCTAAAATTCTGCCTCGTCCTCTGTCTTCCTAGATACTTCTTACACAGCTACTGGTCAACAGTGACTAACAGCCAGGGAAGTTTCCCACCTAAGTCATCTCTAGACCTAGTTTTCTGCCATGCACTGGATAATGTGTTGGAGTGAGGACGGGGCTCATCAGCAAAGCTGCGGGCCTTGAATATAACATTTCTTTGATAACGATGAGCAGCATCTCCTCTAAGCTATGGTTTCAGATTGTCCATGAACTCACACAAACATTTCCTTGCTAGTTACACTTGGATTGTTTTCAAGGTATTCTTCATAATCATGAAACTTTTATATAGCAATGTAGATTTTGATGAGGTTATGTGACCTAAGGTTCTGCACACAAATCAGCAATATCCTAATGCTGAGGAGAGCCTAGGGAGCCAGAAACACGGTTTCTCATGTATCTGCCTGCAATTAGTAGTCGTTAGCACAGGAATATTCAAACTGTGATCAGTAAAAAAGATGCTAGCCAAATGCTGTCTTTTAGATGTTAGCGGGTGCATATAAGTGGACAACTTAGTACTGCAGCCATTTTAAAATAACTGCAGTGTTAATGGTTAGATATGTTACACCTAATTACAGGTGTTTATGGATTTGAGGATTTAAAAGACTTTCCAGGTGAAGTCAGTGTGATTTCTGTTGAAAGTGTGTCTGGGTTAACAGGAACTCAATGGGCAGAAGCAGCTTGGCTGAAACTGGATTCCCAAGAGGAATGTTTATTGCAGCATAATTTAAAAGGTTGTTGTACTGTGGGTAAAGAGGTCTGTCCCTGGAAACAAGGAGTGAGCTTTGCTTATTGGAGCTGTCTCTGTTACTGAGCGGGAATACCAGTTAGACTGATTACAAGTATTCTAAAACAAAACAAAAAACCTGTAGTAGTATGAGGTGTACAGAAATATAACGATACTTAAAAACATATTGCCTTCAATTTACCTATGTGTCTGTGTGTTGTGGTCACTCACAAATTACAGTTTTGTAGGCTTAGGCTGACATTCCTTTTTCAATAGTAATTCAGTGGATTTCACTAAATTGTTTTCCAGGACTCTAGAGGAACTATGACCCAAAGGAATACAGTTATAGAAGACAGAACGTGCCAAGGCCAGGAGAAAACATTTAATTAAACCTCCTTTTCTAAACTGACCTTCCTTCCTCTTGACAAATGGTGAAAGGAAAGTGCGTTCAAAGGAGTATGAGCAAAACAATTAAGAAAGTTCATAATAATTTATAACTATTGTATTATGGATCATCTGAAGAGTTGAACACAAGCTCTTGGCTGTCGAATTCAGAGTATCTCAAGGACTAGCTATATTTCAGGAGGGCAAATGGATCAATTTGTTATACTACTTTTATGCAGGGCTGAGAAAGGAAAGATTAGATGTATTTACTCAGAGTAAACCTTCTACTTCATTCAGGGAGAAACGAGGAACAGTAAAGAACAAACTCCTTCCTTTTCTTTCTCCTACATGAATCTCATTCATAATAAATGACTGCTAGGAGATGTACCATCTTGTGCTTTTCTCCACGAGCAGAGCAGAACTCAGCAATGGAGTGCAATATTCTGACTAGACTATTCTTAACCCAGCTGATTGCAGCTTCTTTGCTAGTATCAGCTGTTAGGACACATTCTTTCCAGTGCAGTGGTCAAGTTATGGCTTCTCCTTTCCACATATTGCCTTCTTTCTTGCTGTCCCGCTAGCAGGCAGCATTAGATAGCCCTTTGGTATTCACAGCACTGTGACTGGAAGACTGTGCTGTACTTCAAGCAGTGGGTGAAATCAAATGGAGTGGCAGAAGGAGCAATATGGAACAGAATCTGACAGTTCTTGGTGTATCAGTAATCTGGAATAAGCTTTGCCTACAATATAATTTTGTGTTTCTGATTTGCGCAGAAAGGCCTACTTAAAGGTGGTTCCCCTCCTGGTAAGATTAGAGAAGGCATTGTTCCACCTAGCATTACAAGACCTGCTATCAAGTTAAAGGTGAACGGTTTATGGTAATGGCTTGATCGTTGCACTCAGTGTTGAGTAATACGTGAATCCAGCATTGTGCCCATAGCATAGCAGCTGCTGCTAATAGAGGCTGATATGAAAATCATGGTGACTATGATTTGTGAACGTGATTTTTTAACATTGCCTATGTCTTACTTAGATTGCTTTTAAGCCAGTTTGTTTTAGTGCAGGGACTTCTAATTAGCACATATTGTTGGGACTGAAGAATGGTAAGACAGGAGTCCACTTACATCACCACTTCTCCCAGAGATCCCATTCATACAGATTGATCCTACAAGTGTGGTCTTGAAGAAAAGATGTAATTTTTCTACTAAAACTCTGATTTAACTAAGGAGAATGAATAAAGCTATCCAGATGCTATACCATATGTTGACAAATCAGAACTAAACTCCTTCAAAACCCAGAATAGGCAGATTTTTAGTAAGAAAGATTTGTATTTCATGATAAAAATGAAAAAATAAATATTCATCCTTTTGTATAACTGGAAAATTATAGTAGTGTAGCCAGCACCATCCACATTGCCTAAAACGATCTGTTATTCCTTTGATCTGAAGTCTATCCTTCTTTGTCCTTAGGTTATGATAAAGGAAGGTTCCCACTGAGCACCTTCTGTTCAAGAGCTCTGAGGCTCAGGCATATCTTCTTCACCATATCATCCCTTGAGATTTCTAACCACCATTATTGTCTTTCTAGATAAGGCAGAATTCTTTCCAAAGCCAACAGTATTGTTTTTTTAAATCAATTTGAAGGGCCTGTGCTTGGAAGCAAAAAGAACAACTTTGAAAGCTTAAAGTGCAGACCAAAACTGATCAAAACTTACCACTTGACAGTGAAGAGCGCTACCATTGTAGCATTGTAAACTGCTTTCCTGCAGTATCTCTATAAAGACAGCTGCTTCTAGGCATGAGAATACTACCATAGAGTTTGGGAATAATGAAAAGAATATTTCAGTTACCGAAACAGCAGCATTATAATACTGATCAATGTCATGCTGTAGCAAAAGTTGTTCCATCATAAAATTATATCCTTTGGCAGTTTATAACCAGTTTATAAAGCGCTGGGGTAAGCACAGAAACTTACTCTAACAAGCAGTTCTTCTTGATGATAGACGTCCACTGCAACGGGCTGTTAAGCCATGGCCCTTCACCCATTCCCTCCAACCCCCTGCCCTTGTATCCCAAATGAGATATTCTGATAAACAAGCATAGTTCCTTCACCTTTCCTATCTCATTTTTAGAGATGAAGGAGATGATTCTCAGACCCTGGCATTAGAGCAATGGATTATAGAGTTGAAGGTGCCAAAATCTTGTCTTCTTGAAGGAATAACTTATCCATGAAATTTTTTAACCGTAGAGAGATGTACAAGCATTCTCAATGACAGTGGACTCTACTGGCTCCTGACTTTGGGGTGCTGAAGTCTCTTAAACACTCGTTTCCTATCCTATTCAGCTGATCTGCAATATGGAAATAGGTGGGAGGTTAGGAGTTACCAGTGTTTTGATCTTCCTACTTTTAACATCATAACACTGAATGATATAATTTTACGTTTTAGATAAGACACAGTCAAAAAGTTGGCCTTATTTCAAAAGCATTAACAGCTAAGCCAGATTCTGAAAGTGTTTTGGATATAGCTGTAGAATGTTTTTTTCTTTTTTCATTTGGAAAAGAGTACTGTAGCCATACTGCAAGGGAACCCACATGAAAGAATCCAGTCTGTTTATGTTTTATGGTGGGACTTCTAAAAGTGGAACAACAAAATCTCAGAATAAAACTATAATCTTTTAGAAATTTACTTTGCCAAAATAGCAATATATCATGTAAGTTGGTGAGAAGTCTTCCAACTAAGTCTTTCTGCAACTCCAAGTCTGATTTCCTATGTTCTGTCAGAGTTATTCAATGCAGATTTACAGTGAAAATACAGAGGGGTAATCTCTATAACGACTATATATTTGAGTCGGGGAGTGAGTGATTCAGTCCATAAGGAACGAATGTAAGGGCCAAATGTGTCCTTAAGACAACTCTTCTAACTTTGGTGGCTTCATGTTAGTGATAGAGCTGTATCTATGCATCATCTCTAACTGATTCGTCCTTTCCTCCACGGCTTTAGACTGGGGACGAGGGGAAGATTACTGCCTGCTTAACCTTTCCAAATGGCAGATGTCTTGCTGATAACAATATTGCACCCAGTTTATCTGCGTTCTGCACCCAGCCAGCCAGCCTCGTTTCCCTCACAAAACACAAAAGGGGCCCCACAGCAATGATGCCCTATTTACTTATCTAATCACTTCAAACAGTTAGGTCTAAGGACTTTTAATTTATAGGATATAAATCCTTTCCTCCTATTCTCTTGCATTCATTAGACTATTTTTATAGTTAGATTTTATTTTTTTTACACTTGACATATTTCTATATTTTGTACTCTCAGAGATGACTAGCTACTAGCATTTATGCCAGTGTGGTGTGAATGAATGACCAGCTGCTATTCATCATCAGAGACCTTCTGACTCCATCCATGCAAAGAAAGCTTTGGAAGTGTATAAGCTTGACATTTTTAGGCTTAGTTTTAGGTTTGTCAAAGAAAAATAGCTGTCAGTATTTTTATAGCTGGAGTATGAACTGTGGAAAGAATCAGCAGAGCTCTGGGATACCTCTGAAAGTGAATCTGAAAGTTTGGGCCATTTAGAAGGTAGGAAAGGCAACAGTTGAATACTGAAGAATAGTTTGGGTTCATTAATTTGATTTCCTGAGTTAGCTTTGAGATAGAAAAGTGCAGTGAGGAGATGCTTCTGTTGAGAATGTGCCTTTGTCATCCCCATCAAATCTTGTGGTGTGCCAGGCTTCTGGCATTGGTGTTTAGAGAAAGCTGGAATTCTGAATCCAAAGCTTAGGGTGAACTAGAGATTTTCTAGGTGAGTTATGGCATGTCTTGGAGTTCAAGGGCAGCCAGACACACGGACATAGCCAATTTGTAAAACGCATACTGAAGGCAATGACCAGATAGACACACTATTAAAAGTTACTATTCAATGCTGCTTAGTATTTCTTCAGAACATGGAATAAAAATCTCCTTATTCACTGAAGAACTGCTGCAAAAAGATGCACAAAGTGTCTAGAAATCCCTTGACAAAGATTTTCACTGCAGGTGATGATAAACAAACAAGACTTAATACCTAGCACAACAATACTTTTATAGGGCATGTTTTATTAACAGCTTTGTATTTCTACTCTGCCTGTCAGGAGAATCCTTTATCCCCAACCACTCACAGCAGATTTACTGTAAAATGTAGCTCGCTATTTTTAATCAGAGTATGGGGAATGAAAGGAGACGTATATCCAAAAGCTTTTGCAGGTAATACTCAACATCTCTGAAGGCACGTTTATTGAATACTTCAATTGGACTGTGAAGTCATGCTTAAATGGCTCTTTGTTTTGCTGTTGATATATCACAGTATCATTCTCATACTTTAATGCAGGTTTTTTTCACTATCTACCACAAGCAGTATATTACAGTCCTTTCACATGGGGAGCAGGGGAAATTTTTTACTAGTTATAACTGTCAGATAAATGAAAGGATAATGTATTATTTAGGAAGGTAGTGCAGCCAGTTCTGCTCTTGGGAGGCCAGCTGATAACTGTGTAAGTGACTGTGCATGTGTCTGTATGCTCAGAGGTGTTACGTTTCTGTGCCAGAAAACTTGGAACCTTTAAATAGGACCTGATTTTCAGAAAGGGAACACTCAGCACTTCCTGAAACTCCGTTTTTAAGGCAACTAAAAAAAAGGAGACAGCTAAAATAAATAAGACAGTTTTGAAAATGTATGTCCTGTTCTTTTAGAACAAAGTTGCACAAAATAAGCTGTTAAAAATATTCAGAGTTTTAAGACTCTTTTTGAAGGTTAGACTGCATGGTAAATATATTAGTAAATTAACTAGAATGATTCGTATGGATTTCTTTTAAAATTGTGTTTTGAAAATGTGTAAACATAAATTCTGCCATTAGCAGGTCAGACTTCCAGGGCACTCAGAATTTTTCTTACATCTAAGCTATAGTTTAAGCGAGAACATATCTTTCGATATGATTCATTTGCTAAAGTAAGGGACATGGCACTGTGAACCTTAGTAAACTTGGGTAAACTCCTGGTATCCATTTAAACTTCTTTTTATGAAAGCTTTCAGCAAGGCTGGCCTCTGCAACCTTGTGAGGTAGCTGAGTGATATTGCTGCATGAAATGGAAAATGAAACAGAGCCCTTTTTTAGTGGCATGTGGTTAGTTTTGATGTACATCATACTATATGATTTGGCAACAATTTGGGAGTATTGTTTAAGCCATACATATTCTTGGAAGAAGTTGTCTGGTAGTTATCTGTGAGGGTGCATCTCTTCTCTAAAAATGGAGTGACAGATTATATTTACATTAACCTGAATTTTAGTTTAAAAAAGAAAAAGAGATCTGATGTTACTGATGTGATGAGAGGTGGAAGATTATGGAAATTCCAGATGTTATGGAAACAAATATTGACTTTTAAGAAGATTATTACTACTATTATTTAAAAATTGCTTTTTTCCTGGCACTCTTAATATATGAGGAGTTTTGGTTACCATTACGAGAATTTTACAATGTAAATTACAGAGAGAATGCAATAAATTGTTGAAACACAGTATAATGTGTAGAGAATAATATACAATAAGAAGACTGCACAGATCTTGAGAAATGACTTTTCCCTTGACTAAAGCTGCAATGCATTATGGTAGAGCAAACGGTAAATACGTTAGTGTGAATTATTTGTAATTTACATTATTTTTACATATCTTTAACTTAATGGATAACAGATTTATTATTATTATTATTATTACTACTACTATTATTATTATTATTATTCTAAACCCCAAATATAGGTAAGCTATCAGTAATGTATAAACTTAAGAACTTATCTCCAGGATAATATTAATGATCAACCTTGAAGAGGTAAGAGCTACATCTCCTGAACTACTGATAATAACTGCAGCCTATTCTGAATTGCTAGAGTGTGCAGAAATTAAAATGTATGTGAATAAGATTCAGTTCATCCAAATAGTCTCAGAAATCAGATGCCGAACATCTCCCATTCCAGAAAATAAAATACCTGCTGGAAAATCATTTTATGAGAAAATAGTTAATTGGCAAGACAAGCACACTCAATATTGGTCTTTTATTTGCTGGATAACCATGCTGTTGATGTTTCCTGTCTCCTGATGTTACCCGTGTATGGCAACTCTTAGGTGATATAGGGAAATCCCATGTCCAATGTGGTCATTGTGAACTTAGTGCAACCATTGATAGATTTTTCATTTCCAGTAAGTACTTATTTAATTTTGACGTGTGAATAACTTTATTTCTACTTGTTTAAGTTAGCTGATCCAGCACTATGCTTTGGCATTGGACAGCAGTGGTGAATCAGATCCCTAAAGCACTGGGGAATCACTCCAGAAGTGGTATCAAACTGCCCTGGGATTGGGTGTCCAATGCAAAATCACACTGACGGAACACTTGAGGGCTAGCGTGAAACCAGCTGCTCCTGTACTTATAGACATAGGTGCAGCGATTCACTGGCTTCATCTCTTTTGTCTATAATTGATGACATCCAACCCATTTCATGAGGACTCTTCATAGACAATCATATCAATTTTGTACACATAATATAGTCTCTCTTTACGTTGTAAGCTGAAGCCTCCCAACTAGCATGACAAATTACAGTCTCTCTCTCCTAACTGTGTAGAAAAGACAGGAGTAGGTTCGCTCTGAACTACCATTCAGGTACAACTGCAAACATATTGGGGATTGTGCGCCAAGCAAGGTGGTGTAATCGGGAGGAGACCCGTAGCTCTCCCAACAAACCCATGTCAGCAGGTATTCAGGTGATCAGGTATTCAGGTATTAATTTGGTATCGATTACCATCACTTTTGAATACAATTACTTGGCAAAATTACTTAAGACTAAGGTGACAAATGCTGGTAGCTAAGGTCAGAATTCCATATAAAAGACAGATAAAAATATTCACTAGAAAGATAAATCAGGGCATCAGAACACACTTTTAATTAAAAATACTTGTTTAAATATTTATCCTAGCTTGACCACGCATTTGCAGTGTATGAAGCTGTGTGTTTTGGTGTCAAGAAATTAAGTGGGAACTTAACACCTTTATACTACAAAAATCTGTGTCTCAGTTACTGAAACAAATTCTCTGGTTACTAAATCTGCCTTGTAGATCTGATGGGGTTCAGAGGGCATACTGAAAAACATAAGCATTTCAGACCAATAATGGCTGTCTACTTTTGGTATCTTTGATAATATCTATTGTACAGGTGCGTAAAATAAGATGATATGCTTGTATTTAATAGTATGAATAGCTAATATGAGAATCAACCTCTCATTTGTACTCTTGATCTTTCCACCTCTGGATAGTCCTAAGTAGCAGAAGAAACACCATTGTATCCAGTGAAATTGCCTGTGCTAGTGAAAGCACTTGGCAATGATCATTTAAAACTGAATTTCCTAAAGAGCTAGATGAGGACATGCATCTAGTGACCTAAGTGTGTCCTTAGACCAGACGCGTGATTATTACTCCGACCTCCTTTCTCCCATACACTATTCTCGAAATTATTTCTTCGTCTCCTATTTTAGTAATCCAAAGAGATTTGGTCCATAGGATCAAAGGAGAATATTCCTGCTCAGCCACATTTTTTGTTGCCATACGGAGGAACCCTGTAGCTGACTGGCAGGGAAACTGCCAAAGCTCAGAAAGATGGCTTGCACTGGTGGAGCATATCTAAACGGCAAAGAACTTGATTGACATTATGGGACATAGGAGAGAGATAATGAGAAAAATCAGACTATCAAGGAAATATAAAGCTCCCCCATTGCATATGGATGCCTTCACTTTATGTTTATACAGTAAATCTGTATGCCGGTCCTTTGTCTGAAAGCTTTTATCTATGCTCTTTGTTGAAGCTCCAATTTAGTTATCTTCAGCTAGTGTTTCATAGCACCAGTCTGACATGAAGGCTTGTTAGTCAGACATCACTTTGTAAACAAGCAAAGCATATGCTATATATAGAATAAATTGTAAGCATTTGTGAATTACAACCCTATATTGGTGCTGAGGTTTTCTTTGGTGACATTAGAAACCATGGCAGTGAATCCTGAATGGATTATGAAGTAACCAGATCTCAGCAATAGCATTAGACTCTTATTGCTAAAAGTGGTGTTTTAAAAAAAAGCATATCAGGTAGGATACTGTACTTAAATTAAACACTCTTCATCCCAGCTTCCTATTTCCCTCTCTTTTCTCATTTAACCTCCCATGTCATGCATTGCCATCTATGAATACAAGATGACAATGAAATTATTTTAAAAATAGTGCAGTGAAGGAGCATATATAAAACAGTGAATAATAATTAATCAATGGCTGAATGATGCACCAATGCAGGTAGCTTTTCTAGTATATTCACAGCTATATTTTATAACTATTAACCTTAGCTATGGGAAGAGCAGGTTATAAGGTGATCACTGTTGGAAGTGATTTTACAAAGCATCTGATAGACCCAGGAACAGCAGACAAATTCTGCAACTGTTTCCAGATAACCTTCTGAGAGGAAGGCTGGGAATAATCTGGACTCATTTAAAATATCTCAGTGGCGGTAATTTTCATATGGTTAAGAAATATCTGGATAGATGTGTAAATAGTGTGTCCTTCACAGTCATTGGAAATCTTTGTGCAATTATCCCTTAAACTTTGGATTTTTCAATCTCTAACCTCCAAAACTGCAACTGTAGGACAGGTAGAACACTACAGTATATGTGCTTTTGGTCTGTGCGCAAGCTATAAACAGTTCATTCATTTGAGGAAGGATCGTGTAACATATAATGACACACACTGCGAGCCTCCACGTAGAACAGAAAATCCCCATGCCTGTCTTCGAATTTGTCAAAGTTGAGTTTCTGGCATTTTACAGGAACAAAGTGAATTAAGAAGTGGTTCATATTTAATTCTTTACACAAAGGAGAGTAAGTGGTTCACGTGTCTTTGAGAAAGAGCTTCCAATTTTTTTCCGGTCTACCCTGCGGCAGACAGTAGTTAGTTTTCTCACAACCCAGAGCTGAATCACTGAATTAGAGTGCTCAGGTCTGTGACACAGGCTCTGCAAAGGAATGCAGTCTTCTTAGCAACTGATTCAGTTTTGATATCATGGAGTCATAATATGTGATCTGAGAGAATAAATAGTGGTATATAAAAATATACTCGGGGCTGAACGTTCATATGTGCTGGTATGTCTTATCAGATGAAGTCAAATCAAACTAAAAGTAGAAATAATATATTGCATGGACTACACAGAATTAACATTCAGTGAAAGCACATCCTACATTTCTGATTAAAAATCCCATTTGCAATTATGAATAAACAAAATTAAATAAATGATTTCTTCCTTTCCACAGTTGATAAAGAACACACACAGACTCACTCTCTTACCCCTAGAGAATGCCAACAGACTCCACTGTCATCTTCCACCAAGCTGTGCAAGCATATTTCTTGCATATTTGCTTTCTACGCTTTTGTATTATGAAAGTGTGAATGTGATATTTCCCGAAATACATTATTTATGACATGTTTGTATAATATCTAAAGCAGTAAGGAGAACACTGCTAATAATTACTCATAGTCTTTAAAAAGAGTGGTAATGAAATAGACTTACGAATCAAGGATGGATCTGACTTAGGTCCAAACCCATAATGAGCTTGAGAAGAACCTGTTTCTTGTGGTCTGATGTTACCTCTCTTAGGGGAGAGCCATACCTACTTGACCTTAGGAAGTATTCAAAGCCAGACCCTAGCTTTGTGCTTGTAAAACTATCTATAAAAGAGCATATAAGTAGGCCTTAGAAAACTGTATGAATTTGGTGATTGATCATACTGATTTCATTGCATTTTGCTGGTTGATATTTTAAAGAGAGTACTAACCTGATCTGAAGCCATGTGAGCATTGGTGTTGTGCCCCCACCGAACACCCAGACTGTGAAAAATACAACAAGTAGTGCCGTTGTAAACATCATTTGTTTTGGTTGGGATTCTGTGTCTTGAATAGCCAGTGCAAATGCTATTGCACCACGTAAACCTAAAGAAAAAGACAAGTAAACTTAATGTGAAGGAGGAACAGAACTTACCTCTTTCCAGCCCAAACCCTATTCCAAGGGCAGAGAAAATTTTCAGACCATGATCATCTTTGTCACAGACGCTAAACGATGCTTAATTGATAGCATGGTGTTTAATGCATGTGTAATTAACTTTGCAAAAGCGGACAATGAAACCACCCTGATAGTCCCATAAAAATCACATACTTGTTTTACATCCACTGAATTCTTTGCCTTGAATAATTTCCAATTAAGTAATAATCTGACTTTTATGCTTGTTACAAAAGAAATCTATTTTCTATGCAGTTTCACTGACTTCAGTAGGACTATTCATGTGATAAAATGAGGAAGGGTGCTGGGATCAAAATCTGTACCCAAATAGGCTGCCCGTTTCTTGCTTGAAACAATATAAAATTTCATCTCTCCAGTATCTTTATGTGCTGAGAATGGTCAAAAAATCATGATTTAAAAAACAGTGAATAGTTTTTAAATGATGGTTTCAAGTATTTGGAAAAGGGGTGCATGATAACTGTAGATTTTTAGCTCTAACTTAGTGTACTAAATTATTACAATAATTGTAAAATTATACACCTACAGAAACTGAGTAAAAAGAAAAAGCTACAAAAGTGGAGAAAAAACTAATAGTGAGTGAAAAAAAAAAAGCCCCACAAGTAGTAATAGGCTAACTAAATAGGTGCTCACAGGATGACACATTTGAAAAAAAGAGAGAAAAAAGCCCTACAGTATTTCTGGATGCATAATGTAAATAATAATCTCTATTTTTATAATGCTTTTCATTTATATACTTAAATTTTCTGTATTGTTTTCTAAAAAAAAAATCCCACAAAATACGTGTGGAAAACTGTAGAGAGCAAAGTCATTGCATGTTGTACAATACACACTGAATCCAAAAGGTACTTTGCAAATATCAAGAGATTAAACCTAATAATTAAACCTCTTGTAAGGCACTGATGGTTTATGCAGAATCATTTAATCAACTACTAAAAAGCAGCTATTTTCGGAGTCAAACACTGAGGCTCTTTAAGAGCGCATAGCCAGAATGTGAAATATTTTGTGTAGACGATGGACGCTTTATCCACAGAACAACACAAAGCAATTTGTGCAAGCGAGCAGCAAGCAGACTGTAGTTACACCAGCTGAAATGGATCAGCAACAGCACGTTTAATATCCCTGCTTTTATGAAAATAATACAGAAGTCAGCAAGTAGGCTTTTCCTTGCTTTGCTTTTATTTATCAGACACCTCTAAGGATGCTCATGGTTTACTGTTCTCTCATGGGAAGAACTATTGGCTCATTTTAAACATGTATCTGTAGGAGAGAATGAGCCACTGTTGAAGCAGTCTGTCTTTTTCCATTACAGAGGTAATCTAGAGGACTAGCTCAGATAAAATGCTTAAATTCTAGGTGGCTACAATTAGATAGAAAACAATGCTGCTTTTGATAATGGCAGCACAAGTTTCAACGCAATATTAAATTTAGGACATCTCTTTTGGGAGGAGGGAATGTTAAAAAAGAATTGCTAATTAGTATGCAATTAAGAATCCTCACTTTTTGAGGGCTGGACCTGGGTGTTTGTTCAGTTTTGTGAAATACTGAGTACCTTCACTGTGTCTTTCATTTGCAAAGGCTCAACATGCTCTATAAGCGCTGATTCAGCCTCACATAAAATGTATCTGAAATTAAATAAACAAAGCATGTACTTCCAACTGAAGCGGTGGGAAGCAAGTGAATGTAGCCTAAACTGTAAAGACTCAGCAAGAATCAAGGACCACAATCCTAGTGTATCAAAATATCTTCCAGGTAACAATACAAATTAAGTAAGGGAATTTTTAGCAACCTCAGAAGATGATATGATGCAGAAATAGTCTGCAGATAAGGAAGGGAAGGCAATTTCCTTATGGAAAAATACCAACAAAGAGCAACGGAATGATTGACTCCGATGTACATTGGCACCTCAGCTGCAGCTAGAAGAGGCTCAATAGGAGGAAAATGCTCAAAGGAGCCATTAGCAGAGATTCTCTCCCCTCATCTGTCAGAGTTTTGCTGCACTGACAGCAGCTCTCTGTCTCTTGTGTGACCCATTGATCCTCTTGGCTCTATCACAGATTGCCTACCAGATTTTTCTGCTAGTTGTGCCACCATTGGGAATTCCTCTTTAAGAAATACTCTTTCGTGTGTGGGAGCGCCAAGGAAAGGCACCCAAGGGCAAAGCTTCAGAGGCCCACAGGGTAGATAAGGTGTGTCCTATTGCCGTTATCCCTCATTTGCTCGCGCTTCACAAAACCGTGTCACCCTGAACCAATTCTTAGAAGAACCTTGGAGAGCAGCAGCGTTTGTGGGTAGTGTGGGGGGAAACTGCCGTGAAAGGAGACTTTCTGAATGTAGGGCTAGCGCTTTGGTTTCAACAGCATTTCTCCCCTCTTTTTCTTCCTTGCTTTAATTTATATTTAGCTGATTTCTTTTCGTATCTGTCGTCTTGGAAAATTTCACTATAACACTTCTCCCCACCACATATGTATGAGAGTGTATTTGTAAGTGCCTGCACAATAGCTGCCTCTGCACAGGCCTTCCTTTTTGTTTTTCTTCTGCATTTGTGTTCCACCCTTTCAGACTCCACTGCTGCTGCAAGGTCTTATATTAACAGCACCTAACCCGGCAGCATTGTGTCCCACAAGCCTCTCACTGACTGATTTATGTGTTGGAGAGAAGAGGAAAGTGCAAAAAAGGTAAATAGAGACATTGGAAGAAGACTGGGAGGTGCGATACTTTAAGTCTGAAATAGTGCCTACTCTATTCCTGTGGAAGTGATGCTCAAATTATCAAATATGTTATTGCTGTTAATAAATCCATCCAGATCTATTTAGTTTCCTTTCCTTTTCATTTTATTACCAGTTAAAGGCATCATATCAGGGTCTGAACTGAAGTGAGGCATTCTTCATGCAGCATAGACTCCTAGTATAGAGTGTTAGATCCCTTACAGTTTAAAACATAAAATAGTTCTTTTTCCCATGAACAGACTCTGCTGGCCTGCCCATTTTAGCTGATGTTAAACTTAATTTGACAAGATCAGGCTTAATTATGAAAGGACTAATCTAGTTTTGATTCACAACGGGCCTAGAAACCTAGCAGCACTGGAATTTTATCTGGAATTATGATTGAACACAGTTGTGAAAGTGAATCTATCCTGCATAATGTGTTGTTAGAGGAGCGACACAAACAGATGAAGAATGTAATAAGTCAAAATGGTGCATAATCCTCTTTCAGGCCTAACTCTTCCACATTTTCTCATACGTATTAATACTCCTTAAGAAATAGCACTTGATGACTTCAACAGAATTCCTGGCGGAGAAAGATATTCTGGAATGCTAATCAACAAATTACTTGTCCGACCCGAACTGCTTCTTTTTTTTTGGACTTTGATATTCATGGTGACTATGGCAGTAAAAGACAATAATAAATGTTGGGTGTATTTGGAAATGACAAAGTTGAAAGCAAAACCAGCCTAAAACGCTCTATTTTCTACATCTTAGTGTGTTAGGCTAGGGTGAGTGAAGCCCAGTTTTTCCCATGACCTCCTATATTTTAGAACCTGATGCCACAGCAAAATATTGCTGCAAAAGGTGTGCTGAGCTTTTGTAGGCATTAAGCCTACTCCTCACTAGCTCAAATTCAGTGTCCTGTTTGCCTGTATCAGAACTGATTTTCTCTTCTGGGAGTCATTATTTCCTCTGTTTATCACTCAGCACAGTATGATCAGTTAATAGTAAATCAGAACACTATTGGTAACTGAGCACGTTAATGCACGTTACAAGTACAATTATGCAGAAATATCCACGTCTTAACGTGCAGGTGATAGCAGTGTGAGCAGCAGTCAGTCTTTTTTGCCTAATTGCACGTTATGCCATTTTGTTTTTTGGAAGTGTTGTAAAGACGGTTCTCTCCACAAAATACAGTATTTCTTTGAAAACAGCTAAAAGTGACTTTTCTGACTATTTTAACATTTAAATTTTAGGAGCTTCCAATACTGCCATTTTCAGTTCTCAGCTGACAGATTGTATTGGAAACCTAATGTGCAAGTGAGAGTTCTCACCTTCAGCTACTGGCTGCAGGCTACTTCTAGTTCTGTGGAGAATGACATTTCACTGGAGAAAATGAGGACAGAAAAGTTAAAGAGTAAGATGTATTTTAGATTTTTTTAATCCATATTTTGTCTGATGGAAAATAGAAGCAAAAACGGGGCCCAGAAGCTAGATAACTAATGATATGAAGCTTTTTACTCGTAGACTTTTGATCTAAATCCAGTTCATGTAGGTGTCTAGCTGGCCACCTTCTAGCTGTATGAGTGATCTACGTATACAGTCTACACTGCTAACAATTTGAGATGAGCAGGTGGCCTGAAAACCAGTTCCTAATGGATGTATGTTATCATCTCTCCCTCCAATCTAGCTGGTATTAACCGAATTTTCATTGGCAGCTTTTAGCAGAAGGATTGAATAGATGTAGAAATGAACTACTGTCACGCTCTAGAGATCTGGAATTATTAAGGCATAAATGAGGCACCCTGATGAGGAGTATTCCTGATGAGCAAGCTTGAAACATGGCCCATTGTCTTCTGCTTGTTATGAGGTTAAATAGATCAGTGGTTATCCATGCTGTCAATCAAGAACCTTTATCCATCAAAATTGAAATAGATTTTTCATATAAAAATCAAGAAAAAGAAGGACAGTGCTGACTTCCTCATTTTAGGAAATGATTTCCTAAATGGCATTGTGGGATCTGCATTTCTGTCTTGCAGTGAACAAATGCTCTCAGCTTGTAAGTGAAAGATTTTTTCTAACTAGGATCAGAAAGTCAATTGAGATATTTCTAGTTTGTGCATGTCCAAAAATGTAGTTTCCAGCTGAGATTTAACAGCTCCCTGGATGATGCACAAATCAGAGTAGAACATGGCTCCCTCTCCTGGAATTTTTTTGGTCCTACACTGCTAACAATAGTTAAAAATCAGCAAAACCTTAATTTAGAAAGTAAAGCAATCAGATATTAGGCTGATTCAAAGTAGGTTTGTGGAATAAAAGTCTGCTAGTCTCATGTTTCAAAGTATAACTGTTCTTGAAATAAAAAATAACTGCCAAAGGCCATGCCTGATTTGTGAGTATCAGTACTAACACTTTCAAAGTTGGATATTTATTTCCTTGTATGTGAGCGTACTGCCTAGTAAACTACATGTGCCTCTGAAACAACCCAATACGAAAAGAGAACGTTCCCAAATTGGCATGCAAGTGTAGAGACAGGTGAGGGACAAAGGGCTGCAAGAGTAGCTTTCTGGGCAATAGGTTTCCAAAGAGATAATTAAAATAGGTCTATAGCTCAGTGAAGGTGATGAGAACATGCCCATTTGCTTGAGGCACTTTGAAGAGACTGTGCTGAGTTTTAATTGTACGTCAGCTGTTAAAAATTGACAGGAAAAACAGCAGAATAGAACTTACCTGAAAACATCATCATGTGCTGAAAGTTCCTGGGAATCTTTTGTCTTCGACCCAAGTTCAAAAGGAAAGAAAGTGGATATATGTTGCATGCTCTTGCTATGAAAACGGCCACCTAAAATGTAAGATATTGAGGAAAACAGTGGAGGAACTACTGACTCCATATTTCTCTGAAGTTAGCTTAAAAGTGTAATTAAAATAAATAAGTGTAATTAAATTAAAGTGAGATTATCTCACTTTATATTTTACATATCACATGAATTCCTTCTGGTTCCAATTTCATTATAAAACTGCAGTGGCAGAGATTGTCTCCCCCAGACATCCTGG